>NC_064569.1:88940441-93940441 GCF_937001465.1 Orcinus orca | reverse complement strand
GTGAGGAACGAGGGGGCCCAGGGAGTGTAGGCCACACCTTCACAGCCGAATCAGGACACTTAGGGGTCACCAGCCAAGCAAGTGGACGTCCCCACCGGCCAAGCCTGCAACCTGAGCTTCTCAAGGTATTCAGGATAATTCTTTTGGAACTTTCTCATTAGAAAAGGTGTGACCTTGTGATTTCTCTGATTTTTGGCTTCCACACACCAAAGAAATGGGGGAGAATATCCACCTCACTGCGTTGCAGTGAGGATTAAACAACATAATGGACGTGAGGGCACTTTAAGCTCAGTACAAACTGTTGGCTTTCCTTCCTGGAACAAACTTATTGTAGGAGATGATATGTCAGGATGAAGAGAGAGTCTCTGCCCTCAGAGAAGTCCACTGTCCCGTGTATTCTAGAACCCAGTAGAAGCCACTGGATAGTCTTATCACGAAGAGCAAAGAAAGGAAAAAAAGATCACATTTATGGTAAGATAAAAAATATAAACACAAAATCCTCTACGTGATGGCTGGCTGCAGTCTCTTGGAGGTAGGAGGGCAGGGGCAGGTAACGGGAAATGACCTGGGCCCGGTCCGGGGGGCTCAGCTCCAGCACTGACCAGCTTTGTCACCTCAGGCAAGACCCTGAACTCTGTGAGCCCCAAGTTCCCTAGCTTGACATGGCAGTGAGCCCCTGCCCCCACCATGTTATAAGGCTACTGGAAGGAATGAGATAAAATGGATGAAAAACCTTGAACACAGGTATTAGGAGACAGTGAGGCGCCTAAGACTTGCCCTCATTATTTTTAATTAGGACAGAGCAGAAAAGGTTACCTTCTCACCAGAATCACAGATGGAAGGAGAAACACAAGCTGAACTTCTCTGACTGACCCAGCAAGCCCAGGTCAGGTAAAGGCAGCTTCCCTTCAAGGTCATCCTCAATGTGACTGCCTCCAAGTCCCGCTTTACTGATGACTGTCTGACACGTGCATCCCAAGGTGTAGGAAAAAGCAGCAGCTCCCCCTGGCTGAGAACCTGTGTCTACCACGCCCAGCCCTCATCACAACCCCACAAAGGCAGAAGTCATCATCCCCATCTCAGAAACAAGGAATGAACTGTGTATCATCTGCAGCTCAAAGAGGGAAGCGACGGAGGCAGTGGAGCGGGACCTGGGCGGGCCGCATGACTCCTTGGCCGGCGCTCTATGTACCAGGCCGCGCTCCTGCTGGGCTTTCCTCCACGGCCCACCCGGGACCTTCCCAGTCTCCAGAGCCACGTGTGCCTGTGGAAATTCATTTCCCTCACCCTCTTCCCTTAGGCTTTGCTCAGGACCCTGGGGACTGGCACTGCTTCAAGCCCAGATGAGCAAAGCTTTTGGGTAGGATGGGTGTTCTTGGAACTCTGGGCTTTTTCTTCCCCCAACTTTGAACGCAGAGAAGATGTCTGGTGAGAGCATGTGAGAATCAGAGCTCTGGGGAGCATGCCACCCTGCAGGCTGGCCAGCCAAGCTCTGCTCGGGCCCAGCTCACCTGGTTGGCCTGCCCAGGCCCGTGGGCTGCCTCCAGGGCCTTGTACAGCCCCTCAGACATCAGCACCAGGAAGCCAGTCACCCCATCCAGGGGCTGTGCACCGTGGATTTCAGGCTCCGCGATGATGGGCTTGGACTTGGCAGCGCTGTGGGAAGAGAGCAGAGGGCACAGCTGTGCTTGGAATGGCCCCCTGGGGACATTTATTCTGGTGAGAAGAATCTACATCCAGAATGTAAAATAAAACACACATCTGACAAGAGGAAAAGAAAGAGAGGAGAGAGAAAACCAGAAAAACACACCTGTCTTCTGAGGGCAGCTCTTAAAATAAAGCTCAGAGGGCCAGGAAAGCCAGGGCGAGGCTGGGGTCACAACGGCCAAGGTCAAATGCCCAATCCTGGTCCCACTCCACATTTCCTGTCCACAGAGCTGGGGGGTGGCAGGGGGAGGGTGGGACAGCCAGAGGGATGGGTTCTCTTTTAAAAGCCCACTCCTCTTGGGCTCCTCCAAGCTGACCCAGGCCCCACATACACTCTAGCTGCAGAGGGACTATGAACTGATGCACCATCAGAGCTGGTCAATGTCGGGAAGCTCCAACATGCACACATGCACACAGGGCAACGATAATAAGATGTTCCCGGCAACAGGATTTGAAAGAGTGAGTCTGGCAACATCCTGAAGGTCGGTCCATCAGTAGGGGCGGGTTAGGTGAGTGCTGACAGCTACACACTGGAATCCTAGCAACTGTTACCAAGAATGCTGCCAGCCTAAACTGTAGGTGTGCAGGAATGGAGGAGTGGGTGCCTAGACTGAAAAAAGTGAGGTGCACAACACTGGGCGCGGAATGCTAGCATTTGTGGGTGTTTTGAAAAAGCAACTTGCTCCCTCCCCACCCCCAACAAGCACGCGCCATGCACAGTGCATGCGGCGCGCACACACATGCGCGCACGTACACAGAAACTCCAGGGCAGGATACCTCAGAAACTAGCAGCTTCTGAGGAAGGAGTCTGGGCTTGGGGTGGGAGGAAGATTCACTTTTCACTGCATATCCTGGGCACTGTTTGAATTGTTTTAAACCACAGATGGACCTTTCCATAAAGCAAACAGAACCCGACAAATTAGAGACAAAAGGTTCCAAACGTAATTATTTAAACCTTGTGAGGGTAAGGAGCTGTAACACATGTTTTCTAAGACACAAGGTGGGCATCTCACTCACACACACACACACACACACACACACACACACACACACAGTGTTGTCGCATACAGGGCCACCGTAGTTCAGGACACAAGCTCTGAATTCAGCCTGCCTGGCTTCAAGTCTTGCCTAAGCCCACTATTAGCCCTGAGACCAGGCAGGCTACCTAGTGTCTGCATGTGTCAGTTTCCTCATATGAAAATACCTCTGGGGCAATAAAAGCACCCACTTCATAGGGCCTGAGGACTGAATGAGAGAATGGATGTAAAAAACTGCGCATGGGCTTGGATGAAGGCTCCCGTTATTATCATCGTCTGTTTGCTATGAGCAGTGGGTGGCATCCAGAAGGGACAACCCATCTGGCAGCCCCGCCCTGGCCCCAGTCATGACAATACCGACCAACAGGCCTTCGGTCTGTCTCTATCCACACCAGGCAGCTCATGCCAACTCTGGCCTCTCCTGCCAGGCCCTATGGCATTGGTTGCTGCCCTTGGCTTTGGCCCAGCTCCCCACCTAACCCCTTGCCAGCCTAGCTCTACAGGACCCCAACTCCTGGCCTGCTGCCTGCTGGGTCCAGGGCCTGCCCCACACCAACCTCTCTGGGAGAATGAAAGCATCTCCTTGGGCTCCAAACTACCTCAACTGTACCTTTTGTCCCTAGAGCCTACAATCTGCATCTGCCCCAGGCCTCTGGTCTTACAAATGGGGGCAGCTAGGCCGGCCACTCACCTGAGTAGGTCGATGTCAGTGTAGCCGTATTTGACCTTGTAGTCCCCAATGCGCCTGGTGCTCTCCTGCCCACAGATGACGCCCACTTGCTTGATCTTTCCTGCATCCAAACCTACCAGAGGAAGAACAACACGACAACCTCAGAGTTTGTTCATAAAGAAGAACCAAAAGAAGGGGATACAGACATATCCACAAAAACAAGGCACTGAACAGGAAGTGAAATCATAGCTGGCACCTTGGAGGGCAGTTAGCCCAAAGTCCCCCAGTGTCCTCAGCCCCCATCCCCATCAGAACACCCGTGGCTCAGAGTCCTCCCCTACGGGACAGCAGATCCAGCACCGCCCAGCTCAGCTCCCTCTGCAGCCTGGGCTCACAGGGAAGGGAGGGGGTGGCCATGGCGGCAGCTGGAGCCCCAGGACTTCTTTGGCCTCTCAGTCTCCACCAATAACAGTGCATACCAGAGACTCCTGGAAGCATTTCACATGTAATAACTCTTTCAATCCTCACAACACCCTGAGGTTAAGTGTTACTATTATCCTCATTACACAGAAGGGGAAACTGAGGCACAGAAAACTTGAGTAAGTTCCAAAATCACCAACTAGTAAGTGGAAGAGCTGGGATTCAACCCCAGGCAGGCTGGTCCCAAGCCCAAGGTCACAGCCCGTCCACTTCGTGCCTTTCTCTACATGACCAACAGAAGGCACAGGGTGAGCCACCAGGCCCCGCCCCCCCACTCACCCAGCTGTGAGAGCCGGAAGAGCTCATCCTCATTCTCCGTGGTGTGGTCCACGTTCAACTGTGTCACCTGAAGACCATCCCCCGTGGATTTGCATAAAAGCGCACGGTTCGTACCTGCAGAAGAATTCGAGCAGCTGAGCAAAGGCTGAGAGCACAGTGAAGAACGGGACACGTTGAGAAAAGAGAGAAAAGGCAAGCATCTCACACATGGAAGTCCTTGAAATGAGCAAAGAAAATAGGCTCAGACCACTGGAGCCAGTCACCAGTCAGGGAGAGCTGATAATATTAAGGAATTAGGTTAAACTTTTCCAGTGACATCCGAGGACAATTATGATTAGGATTTTAACGAGACCTTTTCTCTAAGGAGCCACACTGCAGTATTTACAGATAGCACGACACAGCGTCTGGGTTTGCTTAACAACAACGCGGGGACAGAGGGCTGTAGATGAGTGAGGCTGGCCGGGGGAGGATGCTGGGGCTGGGGGATGGGCACACAGCAGTTCATTAAATGCTCTGCACTCTGCTGTTTATTACAGTTTTGAATTTTTTCCGTAACGAAATCTTAAGGAAAGGAGGAAGAGAAGAGGGACTGTATCAGTGGGGTCTCTCCAGAGCCCCTGCAGTAAACTGCACCCTGAGGGCACCGCCTTCTCAGGCCGAACATGGCCCTTCACCTACAAATCCAAACATCCCTGTGACCTCTCACCCTCCAGCCCACAGCCAGCCCATCTTGCCGCCCTTCATGCCAAGTGGGTCTTCCACAGCCGGGCAACTTCTAGACAAGGAAGCCACTGAGGTAGCCCAGAGAGGGGACACAACTCCCCAAGGCCACAAGCCAGTTAGGGGCACAGGGGGGACTCAAGCTGGGACACCAGCCTCTCAGCAGGTACTTCAAATGCCCCGGCCTGGGACTGAGACGTCCTATGGAGTTAACGGGAAACACTTAGTGGTCTCAGGACGCTCGAGGTGTAGGTCTTCCGTGTCTGGGAAGCAGACCGCCCAAAGGACACACGGATCCCGAGGCTGACCTTCTCCCCTGCTCTCCCGCCTTGGGACAGGCAGGTGGCTCACCGACATTGGCGACATAGAGCCTGTTGTTGAGAAGGACCGCCACCACGGCCATGGCTCCTCCCGAAATCTCCTTCTCCAACGTCTTGAGTCTTTCGAGGATCTTCTGATACTGAGGGGGCAGCTGGTGCTGAGGGGCGCCCTAGAAGCCATCACCGGCGGTCAGAGCGGGCCAGGGCCTTGGAGAGCATCTCACCAACCTCCCCTCCCTTAAAGACAGAGCATCTGAGGCCCGGCCGGGAAGGAAGCTGGCTGCAGCCCCAGGGCAGGCTTCTTTCAGGAGAGCCAGGCGTGACCTAACTCGTCCCGTCGGCCCTGAAGGTACCTGCGCATGACGTGAGCAGGCAGGTGACGAGGCCTGGACAGATTCGGGCCGAGGACCGACCTGGAAGGAGCTTCTCTCACACCCTATGCCCACCCCAAGTGGAGTCGCAGAGTATGGCTGCTCGTAGCCAGCCAAGGAGGGCCCTAGGAGGGCAGACCCGTTGCCACCTGCATCCCATCAGAAACTGTCCCCTAACGCCTGCCGCTCTGGCCCAGTTGTATCAATGGCCTGGGAGGGACATGGCAGATGAGTCCTTGCTCCTAGCAAAGCTGGACCTTGATCTGCTGCTCGTGGGGCACAGGCTGGGGACGTTACCTCAGGCAGCTGGGACTGGAGGCTCGCCTTCTCTGCCAACGCATCATCGATGGACTCTAGGAAGCTCCTCTCCACCACATCGAAGGCCTGGAGGCAGAGGACAAGGCGGCAAAGGCCAATTCAAACACCACTGTCATCTGAGGCTGAAATGCTATTAACGGCAACAAGTTGCATCAACTGCAGGTTACCATGTGATGGGGCTTCGCACAGCGCACCACCAGGCACTGCTGCTCCCGCAGAGCAAGGTCTGATGAAGATGGCCCCGTGGGGCTGGTGCCTTCCAGGTGGCAGTGCAGAGTGACCAGAGAGGCGGGACGCGGCAGAGAGGTGGGGAGCACAGGCTCAGAGTCAGGCTGCCTGAGGGTGACGGCCAGCTTGGCACCTGCCGGCCAGGCAGCGCAGCCTCCTCAGAGGAAGTGCTGTTCTGACAGTGACTGAGGGTGTCCGCCCTGAGCACCCAGCGCCCGGCTCAGACTAAGTCTAGGTCAGTGACAGCTAGTGTCACTGCCACATCCTGAAGGCCCCTCAACACAGCTCACGCTGCCGCCTTTCCCAAGGGCGCCAGCTGAGACTCACTGGCACTGGGCCCTAAGGCCATGGCCGGCGCGCGGGCCCGCAGGTGCCAAGGCAGGAAAATGGCTGGGAACGCTGTTTTCGAGGAAGAGGAATCCACACTTCTCATCTAAGACTAAGTGCCCCTGGACTTGCTTCCAAAAGGCGATGCCAGGAGGACAAACTCCAGAACAGCAGCGAGCAGAAACGCAGAAGTGGCAAAACCAGCACAAGCCCAGCGGGAGCGAGGAGGCCTGGGGAGCGCCCAGTGCCTGAGTGCCTGAGCCACGCGGGGGGAGAGTGCCGCCCTCAACGACCTTGTCTCCACCAGGGCTCAGCAGCCACCACCATGCCCCACGTCCAAGGTGACGTCCAGAATCCCCTTCCCCAGGAGCACCTCGTCCAGAGCCGACCCTGCCAGGCGTGGGGAAGGACTGCTGCTGGCTGCCCGGCCCTGCACCTGGGAAGCGGGTTGCCCCTGCCGCTGGGAGAGGCTCCCAGAGCTGGTTCTTCTGCAGAGACAAGGAGCCAGTGGGGTCTTCAGACCAGCCCCGGGCTAACCGCACGCTCTGCTGTCACAGGGCCAAGGCCCAGGGAACTCAGCCACGGCCAGCCAGCCCGAGCCCCCGTACCTGCAGCAGGACCCGCCGCACGTCGGCCTCAGTGTGCTCGGCGCTGAGCTGGCCCAGCAGGAGCTCCGCAGACAGCCGCTGGGCCACGAAGTTGGTTACCCGGTTGCCATCGTAGCCGTTGAAGACCCCGTACAGGAAGCAGTTGTTCTCACTCCTGACAGAGGGAGAGGGCAGGAGGTGGCCTGAGACCAGGGGCTCACAGAAGAGTGATGCCAGCTCCAGAGTGAGGGGGAGAAAGGAAAGGTATTGGGGAGACAAAAGACACAGCAGCTGTGGCTTCAGGTGCCCACGTGGGTCCCCCACTTTGACTATCATTGCACTCCGGCCGTGGCTTTCTAGGATACCCCTGCCCCGGCTTTCTAGGATACCCCTGCCCCCTGTAGCAGGCCTTCAGCTGGTCTGAGGTCTAGATGTGGAAGGGACAGCAGCAGACACCACCTCTCGTGGGCCATATCGCACTAGGAAGCCCCACGGAAAACACCTGCAAAACTGCTTTCTCTTGCTTGCAAACCTACTTCTGGTGCCCAGGAGAGCGCTGCCAGCACCCTCACCTGAACTTGAGCCAGTTGTCCTCTGGTGGGTGGCTCTCAGTGCCCTTGCCATCGGCAGAGTAGCTGCGGTTGGAGGCTGAGCCAACTCCAGAGAGGTGGCAGAGCGGCAGGTCATCCGTCCAGCTTGGTTGCTGCTCCTGGGAAGGACACCAGGAAACCAAGCGTGTTACCTTCTCACCCAGGGCAGACCCCACCTCATCTGCTTTTTCTTCCCCAACAAAAACCTAGCAGGCCCGGAGCCCCACCCAGAGGGTTCCACTTCCTCCTGGAAAACAATGATGCGTGTATGAACAAACACTTGCAGAAGGGTTTGCATGGTTTATGGCTAATCCACAAACTTCCCCGGGAAACCTGAAAAAGACTAGAGTTCCCACATGCAAGGCTCAGCAGGGATCTCCAGGAGTGCGCTACGCTGTGGAGCATGAGTGAAACACACACACACAAGTGAAGCAAACTCCTCATATAAAAACTCTTTGGTGGTCCCCACCTTGCACTGCAATGGCTCTGACTCCAATCCCTTGGGCACTGGTTAAAACTGCAGATTTCCAGGCCCTGCCCACAGAATGTCTGATCCTGGCGGGGCTCAGGATATATGCAGTGTAGACAGCTCCTCCCAGGGGACTGATTCAAGCAACACAGATCCACACCTAGAGAAACTGACTTAGAAGCTCAGCCTCAGTCACTCTTCCTGGCACTGGGGTCTCCACGCCCTGGTCCCCACTCCACCCTGGTGTCCTCTCCCATCTGCCCCCCTGCCATATGCTTCTCCACTAGTACCAAATGCTTGCAGTACCCTGTCCACATCCCGCTCTTTCCCTCTGCGTGGAACACCCTCCTTGTCCTTGTCTAATAATTCTCCATGTCCTTCGGGACTCTGGCTCGGGAGTCACCGCCTCCAGGAAGACTTCCTTCAGGACGCCCCTCCCCAGGCTTGGCTGCCAGCCCTCTTGTGTATCCCTACTACACTTGGCCCCCCACTCTTGCCTGTGTCTGACTCCCATTCTACCCCATGGATCTCAAAGCAGGCTGTTCAGTATAACCACGACAGAGCTTTAAACACAAACACACGCACATATACACAGAGCTGTCTAGGAGGCAGCCCAAACACAGACTCTGAATTTCCTAAATCTCCTTGGGGGGGCACTCTGAGCACCTGCACTTTCTAAGCCCCAGAATCGACCCTGACACAAGGCGCAGGTGTGATCCACTAACTCACTGAAAGCCTCCCCTACACCCAGCCCCCACTTGAGAGCCCTGCCTGGTTCACAAAGGCATTCCCGTGCCCACCAAGCTGAACCAGAGCAAACTAAAACTGGGAAAATCAAAGTTCAACTGCAAGGAGAGTAAAATTTGGATTAAAAGCTTTATTGAAAATTTAAAAAGCACGAATACTGTGCACAACTTCTTACAAGTTAGCAGTAACAGACTTCAAAAAAGGATGTGAAAACTACTTCAACAGGCTTTTGCAATCAGATATGTAAAAAGCCTGTGGTTAGCTTTTGTGGCAAATTTCATCTTTTGTTTATTTACATACTGACAGGGAGTGACTTCATAGCTTTTTTATTTTTATTTTTTCATTTCAATTGCTTTTATGCTGCATTTATTCCAGCGCTTTAGTTTTGTGCTTTGCACCCTGGAGCAACTTCAGCAGGGTGTGGGAGTTTGTTTTTATTTTTAAATTAGCATATAGTAAAATTGCCTTTCTGGTGGGCAGGTCTATGAGGTTTTTTTTTTTTTGCGGTACGCGGGCCTCTCACTGCTGTGGCCTCTTCCGTTGCGAAGCACAGGCTCCAGATGCGCAGGCTCAGCGGCCATGGCTCACGGGCCCAGCCGCTCCACGGCATGTGGGATCTTCCCGGACCGGGACACGGACCTGTGTCCCCTGCATTGGCAGGCGGACTCTCAACCACGGCGCCACCAGGGAAGCCCCAGGCCTATGACTATGAGTTTTAACACTCGTAGAGATTTGTGTAACTACCGCCACAATAAAGATACAGAACAGCCCATCTTCCCCAAACACCCCCTCATGCTGCCCCTTTGAAGCCACACCCTCCCCTAACTCCTGGCAACCAGTGACCTGTGCCCCATCACTCTACAGTCTTTTCAAGAATGCCATAAATCAAATTATGCAATGCATAACCTTTTTCTTCCTCTTTTTATTGTGGTTAACACGTATAACATAAACTTTACCATCTTAACCATTTTTCAAGCCATCTTTAAGTGTACATTTTCCTGGTATTAAATATATTCACAATGCTGTGCAGCCATCACCACCATCCATCCCCATAACTCTTTTCATCTTGTAAAACTGAAACTCTATACCCAGTAAACAAAAACTCCCCATTCTCCCTTCCCTCCAGCCCCTGGCAACCACCACTGTACTCTATGTCTTTAAGTACATAACCTTTTGAGACTGGCTTCTCTCACTCAGCATTACGCCTTTGAGATTCATCCAAGCTGGTGCGAGCATCAACAGTTGGTCCCTTTTTATTGTAGAGCAGTATTCCGTCACATGGACATAGTATAGTTTATCCATTCATCCCCTTAAGGGCATCTGGGCTGTTTCCAGTTTTGGGCAATTCTGAAGAGAGCTGTCATAAACACTCATGGGCAGGTTTCTGTGTGAACATAACTTTTCATATCTCCAGGGTAAACACCTAGGAGTGAGACTGCTGTTTAACTTCATACGAAGCTGCCAAACTGCTTTGCAGAGCGGCGCGCCACTTGCCTCCCACAGGTAACGCACGACCGTTCTTGCTGCTCCGCATTCTCATCACATGGTATTTTTTTTTTTAAGACATTCTAAGAAGTGTATAATGATATCTCATCACAGCTTTAATTTGCATTTCCCTAATGGCTAATAATGATGTTGAGCATCTTTTCATGTGCCTATTTGCCATTCACATATCTTCTTTGGTGAAGTGTCTCTTTACAAAGTCTCATACCTATGTTTTAATTGTGTTGTTTGTTTTCTTAACTACTGAATTTTGAGAGTCCTTCATATATTTTGGATAAAAGTCTTTTCTTGCATATGTGATTTGCAAATATTTTTCCCAGTCTCTACCTGCTATTTCATTCACTTACCAGTGAGTGTCTTTTGTAAAGCAAAAGTTTTTACTTGTGATGAAATCCTTTTTTAAAAAATATTTATTTATTTTCCTTATTTTTTTGGCTGTGTCGGGTCTTAGTTGCAGCACACAGGATCTTTAAGGCATGTGGGATCTTTCGTTACTGTGAGCTGTCTCTGCGCTGCAGTGCTCAGGCTTCTCTCTAGTTGTGGCACACAGGCTCCAGAGCACGTGGGCTCTGTAGTTTGCAGCACGCGGGCTCTCTCACTGAGGCGTGGGAGCTCAATAGTTGTGGACCCTGATGAAATGCATTTAATCATTTTTTTTCTTTCATGGTTCATGCTTTTGATGTCATCTATAAGAACTCTTTGCCCAGTCCCAGGTCAAGATATCTTCTGTTTTCTTCTAAAAGTGTTATAGGGACTTCCCTGGTGGTCCAGTGGTTAAGACTCCACGCTCTCAATGCAGGGGGCCCAGGATCGATCCCTGGTCAGGAAATTAGATCCCACATGCACGCTGCAACTAAGAGCCTGCATGCCTTAACTAAAGGATCCCTCATGCCACAACTAAGACCCGGCACAGCCAAATAAATAAATTTTAAAATAAATAAATAAAAAATAAAAGTGTTATAGTTTTACATTTAGACCTGTGATCCATTTTGAGTTCATTTCTATATAAGGCAGGAGATTTAGGTAAATTTTTTTTTTTGGCAAATGGATGTCCAATTTTTCCAATACTATTTGTTGAAAAGACCATCCTTTATCTGGACTTCCCTGGTGGCACTGTGGTTAAGAATCCGCCTGCCAATGCAGGGTACACAGGTTCGAGCCCTGGTCCGGGAAGATCCCACGTGCCGCAGAGCACCTAGGCCCGTGTGCCACAACTACTGAGCCTGTGCTCTAGAGTCCATGCGCCACAACTACTGAAGGCCGTGCACCTACAGCCTGTGCTCCGCAACAAGAGAAGCCACCACAGTAAGCCCGTGCACCGCAATGAAGAGCAGCCCCCCCAGTCGCCGCAACTAGAGAAAGCCTGTGTGCCGCAACAGAGACCCAACGCAGCCAAAAATAAATTTAAAAAAAAAGAGTATTTTAAATACTTCTGGTTACTTTAAAAAAAAGAAAAAAAGGCTATCCTTTCTCCATTTAATTACCTTTTTTGATCTATGTGTCTATCCTTCCACCAACTCAAAGCTCTTGATGATCATAGCTTTATTAATCTGTATTTAAAATCTACATTATAACATCAGTTGGTGTGATGCCTCTAACTTTATTCTTTTTCAAAACTGTTTTGGCTATTCTAGTTCCTTTACCTTTCCATATAAATTTTAGAATCAGCTTGTATTTACAAGAAAATCCTGCTGGGATTTTGATTGGAATTGTTTCAAATCTATAGATCAATCTGAGGAGATGTGACATCTTCACTATATTGAATCTTGCAATTCATCAAACGGTATGTCTTTAAAAGTCCTTGTGTCTTCTTTATGGGACTTTAAAAATTCACACAACTTCACCACAAGGGCTAAAAAGCTACCAATGCCTACGAGCAGTCTTTGACAACAGAACATATGACTAAAATCTACTAACGGAAAAGGAACGGCAACAAGAGCTGAAATTCTGCTCAGCTCCCGATGATGCTGAGCATTTAACTCTTTCAGGTCAAGCTACAGGGAAATAAAACAAAACAAAACAATAACTGCTTCACAGTAACACAAAATTGTTTCTAGTTTTAATCCTGACCTGTCTCACTTTAAAGCAACAAAAATGTCTCTCTTAACATAAGTGTGAACTTCAGTCTTTGGAATCCACATATGACATTATGCAATGAGAGTATATTTGATTAATACATATATTCATTCAACAAATGTTTACTGAACATTTACAACAGGCTGACATTACTCCAGGTGCTGTGGGCACAGTGGAGAAAACAACCGAGGGTCCTGGCTTGAAACTTCCTTTCTAGGGAGAGAGACTTCAAACATGTAATACGATAAATAAACAAGGCACTTTTAGACAAGGAAATGTGCTACGGAGAAAATACATCAGGGTAGGGGGACAGACAGTGGTGGGGAGGGCTCTTTCAGATGAGGTGGTCAGAAGAAGCCTCTCTGGGGAGGTGACCTCTGAGACAGACCTGAACGTCTATGGAGCAGTGGCCATTTCAGAAAGTGGGGAAAGAGCCTTCCAAGCAGATGCAAAGACCCTGAGGTAGAAAATAGAATGACTTAGGTTTAAGGAAGTGTGAGGCTGGCGTGGCCTCTGTAGTGAGCAGCGGGGAAAGTGGCTTGCTCCTGCGTTCACACACATGCACGCACGTGTGTGCCCAAGTAAGGACAGTGTAAGGCCTTTTAGGCCACAGAAAGGAGTTCATTACCAAGGAATTATACTTCAAGGAACAGATATTGCCAATCATCCCCTATGTCTTAGATCTGATTAATATACCTCCATCACCAAGGACCTCACAAAGGTCTCAGGCAA
Source organism: Orcinus orca (assembly GCF_937001465.1). Classification (NCBI taxonomy): domain Eukaryota; kingdom Metazoa; phylum Chordata; class Mammalia; order Artiodactyla; family Delphinidae; genus Orcinus; species Orcinus orca. Next base: position 93,927,280 of record NC_064569.1, on the reverse strand, counting down.
CCTCGCAAGTAAATTTCCCAAAAAACTCCTTTTTCTAGGGTCTGCCTCCTGCCTCCAACTGGGAAGAAATTAAGCATAAGATAAGGCAGAGGCACAAAAGCATCTCCCCAACTAGGAGTGTCCCCTGTCCTGAAAAGATGGGCCAAGAAGCCAGTATTCGGCACCCCAAAATGTCCCAGCTGTTTTAAAGCATGGGAGGAGAAGACATTTATACTTTCTAGAATCCTGTCTGTGATTAAAACTGAGATTAAGATGGATTGAACTCGTCCTCTAATATGAGATGAACAATATGAATGTGTCACCCACGATGCAAAACCTGTCATCGATGTTGCAATCACAGTGCTTCCTCTGCCATCATCTAACTCCCACAAGGGACAGAGACAGGCTTCCAGGGACTTAAATCTTTCCAATAAATTCATACTTTCCAGAAAAAAAAAAAATTACCCAAGCAACTTATGGGCCCACTCGGCATTGAGAAATACACTATGAAAAAGACTAGTACCTTAGTCTTTCACAAGGAAGGATACAAACTCAAATGGATGACTGAGGAACTTGCCACGTCAGCGTGTCGTGGCAGGGGAACAATTCATGTAAAAGCACTTCACGATGGGAGCTCACGAAGCTGCTCTCAGGAGCGGGTGATGCCACGCTGGCTGCTGCAGCCGTGCCCAGCTGACATGAGTGCAGCAAGCTCCCCAAACCAGAAAGACTGTGTGTCTGACAGTGGTCAACCTACTTAACAAGCACCTTATTCTTCAGAAAGTATTTATGCTTAGTGTCTGGATACTTCTACAGTGTTAAGTGCTTTTTCTGAAATTGGATTTTCATAATGTTGAGCTAGTAATATTTTGGAAATGCATTGTTTTAGTAACTGGCAATCAGTGTTTAGGTCAGTGGGTAAGTACTCCAGGGCTTAAGGGCAGTGTTTGTCCATTTCTGATAAAAACACTTAAGGAAACAGTCATTGATGGATATTTTCTTAATGTACCATTATATATATACTTCAGTCAGTCCTAATACCAGCATCTTACTTAGTGGGTAAACACAAAAGGCATTCGCATTAGGATCAGGAACAAAGCAAGGATACCTATAATCTCCATTACTTAATAATGAACTGGAGGTGTTAGCACATGCAATTAGACAAGAGAAAAGAAGGAGAGCATACAACTTGGAAAAGACGTACAGTCATCTCTATTTGCAGTTGATGTGACGGTATTTGGAAACCCTAAAGAATAAATAATAAAACTAACTCAAATGAAATAAATCAGTAAGATGGCAGGATACAAAATCAACACAAAAAATCAACAGCCTTCATATACTTAAAGAAAAGATGGGCATCTAGCCTCTACTTACTGTCAACTAGAATAACAAAGCCTTTTTCCTCTGAAGTCCTCTTGAGTCAGTTCCCCAAAACTACACTCCTATAGAGGAGTTTTTTAAACTTAAATTTATATCGGTTGGATTATATCTTAATGCTTTCATCTCAGCCATCCAGCCTGTTGACATAGTTTTGAACCTCACCCTTTGACAGATTAACAATCTCACTCAGCCATCTATCTTGTACAGATAAGGCCTGCTACAGAGTGTTCCAAATGACTTCTAAAAAACTGTGACCAGAAGAAAAAGCGTGGGAAGCTAACCCGCTTCTGACAGGAGGTGTCTGCACCAAACACAGAAGGGAAGTAACACCTCCGCCAAAGGTTTATGATACTTGAAAAGCCATATGTATTTTTGGAACGTCAAATAAAGAGGCTACTGGCCCTAGAGGTACAGTCACAGAAACAAGCACATACTTTAAAACAAACCAACTATTTATATATGAACCTTGCTGAGTGAAGTTCTCCTATTTCACACTGACATTCTTTAAACAATGAGTTTCTAGCCAACTTGCCTTGCTATTTAAATAAAGAAAGAAGAAATAAGAAAAAAATTACCCAAAGAGCATATTAAATAGTATCTACGGTAAGGCAGAGCCTCCCCCTTTCTGTCTTTCCAAGTCCTATCCACCCACAAAAGCCCGGCTCAAATCCCACTGGTGCCAGAGGCCCGTGTTTCCCAAACCTCAACCATCCACTCACCATCTTCAACAAATTATCCATTTCATGTTTTTTCTTTAATCTGCCATTTTTTCTTTTATTAAAATGACTTCATTTTGAATATAAACTCTTCAGTATTATAAGTGGAAAACCATTATTACCTGCCAAATCTTGATGGTAATAAAAAAGGAAAACAAAACAAGGTTATTAAATTCTAGCTTAAGTCATGGGCTGCTGCACTCTGAGCTGAAGCCGTGTTCTCTCTGTTGAAATAAAGGGAGATTAGCAAGAATCAGAAAGGTGTTACATACGTACTAGGACCAAACCAAGTTTATCTCCTGATATCATCAGAAAGCTTCAAAGAGAACTAAAGAGCAAATAACCTCCACACGTAAGGATGCGTTTTACATCGGCATACACCTAACCACCTCACTGAATGTGTTCCAGGTTCTGGGAAAATACTGCCCAAGGCCATGGGGCCCCTTCCCTGAGAAATGCATCCCGTGGCCTCACCGTGCATTCTGGGTACCTACTCACTGGCTATTAACTATTTGGCAACTTGTGGCAACTCTCAGGTTATAGCCTGGTATTGTTAATTGGCTACTTTATTTCACCGATTCAAAGACATGTATTTTCAACATTTTTAATATCGCTGAAGTTAGTGTGTTACAAGTTAATTAGCAGGGCACTTTCTTTCTTAGTAGTATATAAAATAATGATGTGCCCTTATAATCCATAGTGTCTTAGACCCAATGACATATGGGCAATTTCTCAGATACTAATGAGTGCTCCTTCAGCGACAGCCCTGCATAGAGTGCAGTCCCCACAGCAGCTCAAACATTCAGTAACAAGCTGCCAGAGAATTCCAGGAGGTGCTACCCGTGTGGGAGTGGGAGAGTATCTGGTCCTCCCTGATTTCAGCAGTGGCCCTCAAATCATTCTCACCCTGCTGTGGCCGGCTAAGCTTCAATTGTATTCTCCCCCTTCTGCCCACCGCCATCGGGGATTATCCATACCAAGCATTCATTGCTGATTCTATTAAAACCCACCAGACTGCCAACACTCTTGCTTCCTTCCTCCACGTTTCTGAACAGTTTTCGGAAAGGTCATGTATTTTCTACTCACACAAACCACCCACCCCTCCACCCCTGCACGCACTGATGCACACTTTCTCCCACGCCCGCAAATGCCAGGCCCACAGCACCAGCAGCAAGCGGTGCTTAGCGCCTGAACATGAGTCGTGAGAAGCTGAGAAAGGGGAGTCTCAGGCTTAGAGCCTCATAAACACATACAACAGTGAGTATGGCTCACTTAACTCTCTGATGGGTTACAAGCTCATTTCTCACAAGAAAGAATCTGTTTCGAAAAGCCTAATTTTAACTTGATTTTCTGAGGGAGATTCCAAAATTCATATTTTGGTATAAATTTCTCTAGTTATTCAATTGTATTTAACCCATTAAGGGGGTCACACCTTGCACACATATATTTCAGCATTAGCACCTCATGTACATGTGACCATGTCACATAAAAATAGTCCATAAGGGCTTCCCTGGTGGTGCAGTGGTTGCACCAATGCAGGGGACAAAGGTTCGAGCCCCGGCCTGGGAAGATCCCACATGCCGCTGAGCAACTAAGCCCGTGCGCCACAACTACTGAGCCTGTGCTCTAGAGCCCGCGAGCCACAACTACTGAAGCCCACACACCTAGAGCCCGTGCTCCGCAACAAAACAAGGCACCGCAATGAGAAGCCCGCGCACCGCGACGAAGAGTAACCCCCACTCACCGCAACTAGAGAAAGCCTGAGCACAGCAACGAAGACCCAACACAGCCAAAAATAAAATTAATTAATTAATTTTTTAAAAAAAGTAGTCCATAAAAGTCCCCAGAGACTCATCTCAAACTCCTGGGCAGCAGAAATAGACAAAAGCATGATTCCAAGTTCGGGCCACAGCCTGAATATCAAATTATAGTATGAAAAGGCCGAGTGTTTTTGTGGCGGAAGCACCCGGATTCCTTAGAAGCAAAAAGGAAGCTCAGAAAGGGAGAATCATGCCCTCAGCAAGATGACTCTGGGTGGGGGCAGCAGTTCTTTCTCTCCAAAAAGCCTAAAACACCCCGATGCCTCCTGCCATCTCTATCTTTCAGAATGACCCCCTTTTCCTTCCTTGCTTCTCTGGGACCGACCCCACTCCCGGCCCCCACCTCTTTCACTAGGGTTTCCATCAAAGGTTCTCTATGTTTTCATCACAAATATAGCACTAATACATTTTAAAGGGGCTACTAATAATTGTGGAGCTTACCGTGTGCTGGGGCAGCTGGACCACATTCTGACGGCATATGAGACAGTTGTAGGTGATGGTCTAAAGGATGTTTTTATTTTAAGGCTATGTGTTTATTTTAACATACATTAGAAGAAAAATATATGGCTAGGACCTGTGATTTCATAGATATAATTGCTCAGGAAAAATTTGATTTCAAGTTGACTTTTTAAATAATTAAGTAAACAGTAGTTTAGGCAAAATTAAACTCTTGATTCTCCCTGCCCCCAGGGCACGCCTCCTCCAGGGCTCCCCACCTCAGTAAACGGCACCACTGTTGTTCCAACCGAAACCCTGTAGTCCTTCTCGACTTTTCTTCCTCTGTCACACGCCTCACACTTGATCCGTCAGCAAACCGTATCAGCTCTTCCCCCCAAACACAGCCAGAACTGGGTCCTTCTCACCACCTCTCTTCCATCACTCTGACCGAGCCTCTGTCGTCTCACACCTGGGCAAGGGGGAGCACCACGCAGCAGGTCCCAAGTTTCCACTCTCGCCGCTCAAACGCCTGCCTCTCGACAGAAGGCTCTTTCTCCAGCCACGAATCAGATCACTTCACGCCCCTACTCAAGCCCACCCTAGAGTTTCACATCACACTTAGCACAGAATCCAAAGCTCACATCAGGATCCACAAGGCTCCCTCGGACCTCGGCTTCTACTACTCCCCCAACGTACTCCACTCCAACCTGACGCTCCCCTAATAGGGGAGCCTTGCACCCCTGTTCCCTCACACAGGAATACTCCCTCCCACATCGCCCACCTCATCTCATCAAACGTTCAACTGTCTTCCCCGACCGCTCTGTCTAAAACAGGCCCTTCACCCCGCTGTCTGTGAATCCGGCCTATTCTTCCTCGCAGCACCCCTATGTTATATTCTGGATATTATTATATCATATATAATCTGTGCTTCTTTCTGTTTCCTATCTCACTCACTAGAACATAAGCTTCACGAGGGCAGGGTCCCCTGCACCTACACAGTGCCTGCCACATACTGACTACTCAGTGACGTTTAAGGGAATGAACCGTAGGCCTTCATCCGCATCAGGACTGAAGGCGGAGCTTCATGGCTGGAGGTAACCACACCAGGCCAGGAGTGTAACATGTTCATTTAACACTAACAACACTCCTGGGAGTCCTCTCGGGCGCGGAACCCAAGGTTCAGGGATGTTAAGTGACAAATCAAGGTTCAGGGATGTTAGTGGCCTGCCCAAGGCCACACAGGACCCGTGAGCTGTTTTATCAGGCTGTGAAGGGCCCCAGTTCTTTTGAAGCTACTTCAAAAGCTCATCTTTTCCTCAAAAGACCTTTTAAGGTACTACATTACCTGGGGAGCAAAGGTGAAACTCCTCAGGATGACATTCCACGAAGCGCTCTGCCATCTTGTCCCTGGCACTCCCTCCCAGCACCATGACAGCAGATCCCCAGCCCCTCCTGCAAGCCTCCACTGACCTGGTCAAATTAGGCCATCTGCAGCCCCTCAACACATTGACACTAGAGTGCCTTACACATCACATTAGTGATACAGGCTCCTTCTCCCACGCAGGACTGCAAATGCAGTGGGGGTGGACACCTGCCTTATTTATCTTCGTATCCCCAGGCCCAGTAACTACAGACCAGCAGATCTCATTGCCACCTGCTATATGACGGTGTCTGAGCTACTCTCACCGGACTCAGGACAGTGGAGGGCAGGCCAAGCCCAGCACACCGTGTGGACCCTTGGATACCCTGTGAGCAGAGATGTCTTGATCATCATTAGCGTGGGAGGGGTCTGGTGTGGACATCCCTATCATCCCTTTGCCTTTCATCACAGTGCTATGTGCTTAAAGCTAACCAGCCAGCTTTAAAAGATTGCACACGTTCTGGAGCTAGCAAAGCTCGCCTCTGTCTAACCCGAGTCCCTGGGCTCCATTACACCGATAAGGGAGGGAAGCTGGTAGCCACTCTCCTCGGCAAGCCACGTCAGCCTATGACAGTTAACCACACCAGCATCTGCCACAATCCACCCAGTATTTCTGGAATATTTACTACACTGGGGACATTTACATAGGGGCCCTGCCCTCCTACAAAGCAGAGGGCCAGGCCTACCTAACCAACTCAAGGATAAGGCCAGGGCTTCCCTGGTGGCGCAGTGGTTGGGAGTCCACCTGCCGATGCAGGGGACACGGGTTCGTGCCCCGGTCCGGGAGGATCCCACATGCCGCAGAGCGGCTGGGCCCGTGAGCCATGGCCGCTGAGCCTGCGCGTCCGGAGCCTGTGCTCCGCAACGGGAGAGGCCACAACAGTGAGAGGCCCGCGTACCGCCAAAAAAAAAAAAAAGGATAAGGCCAAACTGCCAGGCAGTAGTAAAATAAAGGGACAGCCAAAGGTGTGGAGGGGAAGAGAGCATTCCCCACTGGGAAAAGCTGGGAATCGCCGTCCTGGAGGAGCAATTTCAAAGGGAGTCTACACAAAGCCTCTCGTTAGATTACAGCAGTGAAGGCCACCCTTACCCTCTGGTTCCAATGCTTCAAGACCCCTTAGGGCAGTAGGGCCAAGATGTGCTGCATTTCTGTAAAGTCAGGGCTGAGCACTGGACCTGGCCTCAAATGCTTTACTCATTATTTTCTAAACAATTTATTGAATGCCCAGCACCTAGTGATGGGAGGTGCTGGTAACACTATTCAGTGTTCCCCTCTCTTCAAGTTCATTTTCCAGTACAGGAGGCAGACAAGTCCACAGGCAAGTACAACAGACTGCCATGTCTGAGGAGGACCCAGGGGACCAGCAACCTGCCCTCGGTCCATGGTGCCAACACGCATGTGCATCTATGTATATGTGTGTCAAAAAGATGCAGGTGCTGGAAGACACCAGTGACAATCCCATGAGGGTCCAGACTGGGGGGAGGTGGGGGGGGCATCATCTCCCACTGCCTGCTCTTACCTAATGGATAAGGAAACTGAGACTGATGGAAGCACAGTGAGTTACAGCCAGGACCAGAACCCAGTCATTCCCTCCGTATAGCCTAGAGGTTAGGAGGGTTTCTGGAATCAGAATCCCTGATTTTAATCCTGCCTCTGCCACTTACCAGCTGTGTGGCCTTTGGCAAATGACCACCTCTCTGTGCCTCAGTTTCCTCATCTGTAAAACAGGGAGAATTACAGTACTTGTCTCACGGGGCTGTTATGAAAAATTAAACTTAGAAACATAAAGCTACTGGCACAAAGCCTGGGATATAGTAAGCGATACACAACTGGCTGCTGCTGCTGCTATGATGATTATTATCGCACGACCCGCCCAGGGCCCGGGGTAGGCTCGCTACCCCGGCTCTCTCGGCGGCCGCGCGCCACTGTCCCTGCAGGCTCCAGAACGCTCCTACCCTCCACGCGCCCTTGACGCTCGCGGCCGCTGGACCGCGAATCCGAGCCCCCGACGGCCCGGCCGGCAACGCGCACGCGCGGGCCTTGCGGGGCCGCACGCACCCGGGGTCGGGAATGAGGGGGGGGCCGGCCCGGGAAAGGGGAGGGCGGCGGCCACACCCTGCCAGGGACGGGGAGGCGACCAAAGGCGGAGAAGGAGCCGCGCTTGCACCCGACAGGTCCCCCCGGGCTCCCAACCCCCATCCCGAAGAGCGAGTGGGTTCCTCACATTCTGTAGCAGGCTCCTCCTCTGTGCCGCCATCTTGGAGGGACCCCCGCGAGCGCGCCCGCCTCCCGCCAGAGCAGGCGAGAAAGGCGGCTAGAGCGGCCCAAAGCCGGCCAGGAGGACCGCGCTGCCAGGAAGCTTGAGCCCAGCGCCACCCTACGGCCGAAGTAGGATGCGGCCGTAGGGAAGCGAGTGCGCAGGCGCGCTCTTCCACCCTTTCTCCCGTAAGAGAAAGGGAAGGACGGCTTCCTTGTGTAGTAGCCCCTCTTCATCTTTATTTACAGAACTTTCTTCAGGATCCCTTTCAGGTGGGGCTCCTAAGACCCTGGATTAGGGTACTTTATGAGCACTATGGGGGCGGGAGAGGGCGAATTATTCATTCACTCAATAAATATTCATTGGGTGACTGTGCCTGGCCCTTTGGGGTGAAGCAGCAAGCAAGACAGGCCCTCCAAAAGCTAACATGTTAATTGGGAAGGACAACATTTACATGCGTAAGTCATTTCGAATGCTGCTGCTTACTGGGAAGGGAGTTTATGCATGTGGCAGGCGTGGCAGTGTGGCAGGTAACTGGCGACAAGGAAGGGCTGGAGGGGACAGCTAGTGCACAAGGCACGAGGAAAGGGAGCGGGTGGGTTCAGGAAGCATGGGTGTCACCGAAGGCCGCTGTGGCTGGAACAGAGATGGAGGGGGAGTGAGATGAAGGGGGTAGGGGGCAGGCTCTGACCTCGCTAGCCCCAGGCAGGAGCTGGGCTATTTGTCTGGAGGATAAAGGAAAGTTGTTGACTTCTGAGCAAGCCATTGACATGACCCTGTTGGTAGAAAGATCTCTTTAACTACTGTGTACAAAATTGGTGTTTAGAAGAGGATTGGCGTGGAGACAGAAAGACCAATTAGGAGAATGTTGTACTGGATCCAGGCAACAGTCCCTAGAGTGGTTTGTGTCAGCTGATGGCGGTGAACTTTATTTAGGAGATAAAATCGTCAGGGCTTGACCACGGATTGGTTGTGGGTGATGATGGGAAGAGATGTGTCAAAGATTCTCCCAGATTTCTGGCAAGAACAGCTAGGTCTGAGGAGAGGGAGAATGTTCATTTTCGACATGTTGGGTTTTTCTGGCTGCGCAGCGTGGCTTGTGGGATCTTAGTTGCCCGACCAGGGATTGAACCCCGGCCCTCGGCAGTGAAAGCGCGGAGTCCTAACCACTGGACCGCCAGGGAATTCCCTGGATATGTTGAGTTTGAGTTGCTTTTGAGACATGCAAGAAAAGAAGTCAGATCATTCCTTAGACAGAGAAGACTAGAGCTCAGAGCAGCGGGTTAGTAAGCAAAGCCAACAGAGAGTGAGCAGCTAGAGAGGCAGGGGGAGCAGAGGTGGCACAGAACCCAAGATGAGGGGGGCATGGGGAGCAACATGACATGCTTCTGAGAGATCCAGTTAGAAGGTAACCGAAGAAAGCCTGTTAGATTTAGCTGTCCGGAGGCCCTTGGCCCAGGCAATTCGGATGGAATGGTAGGACAGAAACCCAGATGCAGTGAGTTGAGGAATGGCTGGGAAATGGAGACACAAAAACCTTGAGAATAGGTGGTTCTTCCCAGTTGGTGGGAGGGAACATGGGTTTGAGAAGAGTTTTTTCTTTTAGGTTGGGAGAAACTTGAGCCTGTTTAAATGCTGAAGTAAAGGCTTAATAGAGAAGAGCTGATATTCAGAAGAGGGAAGAGGGAAGCAGTCTAGGACTGGGACGGTGATTCACCATCTTGCTGTCCTACCAGCACAGCTTCACATGGCCCAAGATGACTGCTTGAGCTCCAGTCATTTAGTCTGAGTTCATCCAGCAGGAAGGAAAGAGAAAGGTAGGAAGATGGCATTTGCTTCCTCCTCCTTTTTTTTTTTTTTCAAATCAACATTTACTTGCAAGCAATCTCCCTTCCCTTTTAAGGAGACTTCAGAGGTTCCTCATGATGCTTCTCCTTACATCTGAATGGCAGTAACCTAGCCCCATGGCTATATCTCACTGAAAGGGAGGTCAGGAAATGAAGGCTTTGGACTGAGCTACAAAGTGACCAACTACAGTTTCTGTTACTGAAAAAAGATTGGGAAATGGATACCAGGAGCTTATGTGCAGTCTCTGCCATGAACGGGGTTGCTGAGGCCTGGTGGTTTGTCTGTTGAGGAAGAGTCTGGAAAGAATTAAGATTTGGAGTCCAGCCCACTCCATTCTAATTCCGGCTCCATATCCTGTCGCCTGTGTGACCTTGAACAAGCCACCTGCCCTCTCTGAGCCTCAGTATCCTCCTCTGTAGAATGAGAGTGATAATCTACCTGACAGAATGACTGCAAGGATTAAATGAGATGCCATGGGGAGACCTGACCTGTGGTAGGTGCTGATGTTTATTACATTCAGAGTAAACTTTAATTTTTTAAAAGAGAATAAACACGCATTGAGCATCTACTGGATGCCAGGAACTTGTTGGATGTTTTTTCATCATACACTTATTTACTTCTCACTCCAACCTGGTGAGATAGGTATTGTAATCTCCTAATTTATAAAGCAGGAAACTCCAATTCAGCAAGTCATCCAACATAGAAATGTCAGGATTTTGAACTCAGGTCTGACTCTGCAATGTTGTAATATAGTAAGACATGTATATTTCGTCTTTGTCCCAGTTCCTAGCACAGAGCTTCTGAAAGGGTTTTGAAATTTCCTGACAGAGGTGATAGGAGCATCTTTTGTTTTTCGTAACAAGCAGCTTTCCACTGTACTGGAGTTTACGGTTAATGAATGACTGGTGTCAGGAGGCCCCTAGATAACTTCAGGTTGGGGGTTAATCGCAGAGGGACCAACCTTGTGATTAGAGGATTGGAACTTTCAGTCCCCCCTCCCCTGCCCCAGGGAGGGGAGAGGGGCTGGAAATTGAGTTAATCACCAGTGGCCAGTGATTTCATCATTCATGCCTATGTAATGGAACCTCCATAAAAACCCTAAACGAAGGGGTTTGGAGAGTTTCTGAGTTGTGAGTGCATGCACTTCCTGGGAGCGTGGTACACCCCAAACTCCATGGGGACAGAAGCTCTGTTCTCTGTGGACCCTACCAGATCTTACCCTATGTACCTCTTCATGTAGCTGTTTGTATCCTTTGTAATAAACCGGCAGAAGTAAGGTGTTTCCCTGAGTTATGTGAGCTGTTATAGCAAATTATGAAAGGTGAGGAGGGGGTGGAGGGAATCCCTGATTTGTAGCCAAATTGTACAGAAATGTGGGTAACCTGAGGAATCTCTACTTGCAACTGAAGAGGGGGACGGTCTTGTGTACTCGGCCCTTAACCTGTGGGGTCTGCACTGACTCCAGGCACTTAGCATTAGAATGAATTAAATTACAGGGCACCCCATTGGTGTCTGCAGAGAGCTGGAGAATTGCTGGCTGGGGGAACCACACACTCGGTGTCAGAAGTGTCCTGCTGGGACTTCCCTGGTGGCACAGTGGTTAAGAATCCGCCTGCCAGGGCTTCCCTGGTGGCGCAGTGGTTGAGAGTCTGCCTGCCGATGCAGGGGACATGGGTTCGTGCCCCGGTCTGGGAAGATCCCACATGCCGCGAAACGGCTGGGCCCGTGAGCCATGGCCGCTGAGCCTGCGCGTCTGGAGCCTGTGCTCCGCAACGGGAGAGGCCACAGCAGTGAGAGGCCCGCGTAACGCAAAAAAAAAAAAAAAAAAAAAAAAGAATCCGCGAAGATCCCACATGCCGTGGAGCAACTAAGCCCGTGTGCCACAGCTACTGAGCCTGCGCTCTAGAGCCCGCAAGCCACAACTACTGAGCCCGCGTGCCACAACTACTGAAGCCTGTACGCCTAGAACCCGTGCTCCGCAACAAGAGAAGCCACCGCAATGAGAAGCCTGTGCACCGCAACAAAGAGTAGCGCCTGCTCGCCACAACTAGAGAAAGCCTGTGCGCAGCAATGAAGACCCAACGCAGCCAAAAACAAATAAACAAAATTAAAAAAAAAAAAAAGTGTCCTGCTGTTGTGGGTAAAAACACATTAGTAGGAGACACCAAGGCCTTTCCTGGCAACCAGTGAAGTAAGCAGACCCGCCAAGGCCCTTCCCAGCTAAGCCTCGGCATAACTTCTTCAAGTTTCTCAGACAACCACGTGTTTCCTGCCTCCGTCTTTGTCCCTGTGGTTCCCACACTTGCCTGCCCGGTGAACTTCTGCTCCATCTTCAAGACCCTTAGCGAATGAAAGCCCTTGACATTTTTCTTGATCCTGTAGGGGAGGAAAAATTTCCCTCTGCCCTTCTAGGTTCTCTTTGGCTGGTCTAATATAATTAAATTGGCATAAGACAGATCAACAGGAGAAAAACAATCAAATTTAATTTCGAACGTCCAGGAGCCCCAAACATATGAAGCTCAAAGAAGTGACTACAGCAGGCAGCTTTTATACCTTGTAGGCAAAGAAACAATTACTTGTGAAGATTTGACAACACGGAAGCCTTTTTGCTTGGGGTAGCAAATTAATGAAGAAGTAACAAAGTTTGTTTATACAGCCTTCTTGGCCTTGAGACCTTGAATTCGCTATCTCTGGCAATAAGGATGCCTCCTCTCCTCCTGGTAGAGGGTATCTTCACATGGGAGATTTATTTCCTGCTTTTTCAGGGGGACAAAGGAGGGTAAGCATGTTCTCTCACTGGCTGTTTCCCAAGAAACTTTAATTCAAAATAATCAATATGCCAGAGTGGCATGTTTGGAGGTGGCCTGCCCTGAACCCCATCAATTCCCTCACCAAGAATCACTCCCTCAGTCATTTTTTGATCATTTGAAACCACAGGGCTTCCCTGGTGGCGCAGTGGTTGAGAGTCCACCTGCCGATGCAGGGGACACGGGTTCGTGCCCCGGTCCGGGAAGATCCCACATGCCGCGGAGCGGCTGGGCCCGTGAGCCATGGCTGCTGAGCCTGCGCGTCCGGAGCCTGTGCTCCGCGGCGGGAGAGGCCACGGCAATGAGAGGCCCGTGTACCGCAAAAAAAAAAAAAAAAAAAAACCCACACAGTTATTGTTTGGAGTGACCTTTCCGAGGACAGGAACTATGGCATTTCAGCTCTGGGTCTCCTCGTAGGCCCTGGGGAAGCTTCTCAGTGACCGTGTGTGGCATCAAATTGATTGAAGAGTCAGAGATGAATGGATACATTGGTAGATGAGGCAAGTGGGGGACAGGCAGTCCCAAGGTCCCCAAGTGACTTACAGGGGAGCTGGGACTAGACTTGGGGCTTCTAGATAACCCCCCAATGCCTCTTTCCACCCCTGACCCCCTAACCAATGCACCATGATGGGTCCTTTTTCCAAAATCCCTCGAGTCTGATCTTCCAGGGAGCAAAAAGACGCCGGGCTCAGCATGGCACCTGGGAGAACAAGCATTAAGTCAGCGCCTCCTGTTTGCAGGACACTGAGCTCCCAAGGGATAGGGGTGGATCCAAGGAAGTCCGCTGGGGACAGGCCCCCTTCTCTGGGGTCACCGTGCCTGGGAACCAAGCTGTAAAGTGGATCCTGTTTTCCCCAGGACAACCCTGTGGGTCAGGGTTTGCCAGCAGTCCAAGTCATGCTTCTGCCAAGGAACAAAGATGTCACAACTGCTGACCTTGATAACTGTTTAAACAGCCAGAGCAAGCTCCAGGTGCCCAGGTGGGCAAGCCACCCGGCAGGGACAAGGACCCCGATGCACGGTGAAGCACACACATGGCCTGGGACCTCAGATAACTCCATGCCAGCACACCGTGGCCTTTCCAAACCCCCAACAGCAGAAGAACAAACAGCCATGCAGAACAAACAGCCGTGCAGCTCGGTGGCCACCTTCTGGGAACTGAGAAGGGCTGTGCCTGGGGGTTGGATCCGCCCTTTGTCATGAGGTCTTCAGCAAGGCTTTCCGTGGCTCCAGCAAGCTCCCCACGGAGCCAGCAGATGCCATCAGTCCTTTGTTCAGCCTCACACACAGCCCTGGCGAATCTGGTTTGCAGGTAACAGCTTGGAAAGGTGCTGTTAAAGACGCTGAAGAATACTTGGAAGAGAGAATCGCAGATTCGCCCACATCCCACCACCCTCATCCCCACCTTCCTTTCTGCCTTCTCCATTCTGGCTGGGAACCCAGGCAGATATTTTGGCCTGGTTGCCAAAAGAGAATGCAGAGACCACCTTGGGCTGGGCTCTCTGCCTTTCTGGGCTTTTCTTGGTCACAAGCATTTTGCCATGGGACTGTGTGGTCTGCATACTGACCATCTGAAAGGATGCATCAGAGTCCTCTGAGTACCCCCTCATTTTCAAATGTTAGCTGATAAGCGTGTTTCCAGCTGGGGGCTATTATAAACAGCTTGGCAGCAGTCATTCATGTGATTGAAAACCATTCATTAAATTTCTTAGAGAAGCACAGTGAAATACATGGCTGGGGGGAGGGAATGATTTGCTTTACAATTTTAGCAAAGGGGAAAAAAGAAAACAAGGGGAGAGAGATAGAACCAGTGGGACAAAATCAGTATAATCTGGGGTGATGCGTGAATGGGATTTTATGGTGCTGTTCTCTCCCTTTTTGGTGTATGTTTGAAATTTTTCATAAAAAATTAAAAATAGAAATGTAAACACAGTTCCTGCCCTGAAGGAACTCACAGTCCTGCAAGGAAACAGACAAGGAACCAGACCCTGGCAGAGCAGTGTGACAGGGCTAGCATGGGGCTAGGGGACCCAGAAGAGGGCCACCTCCTCTGACTTAGGAAATCAGGGAAGGCTTCCCAGAGGAAGTGACATCTTAGCTGAGGCCTGAAGGATACATAGGAGGTGGTCAAATGATATGGAAGGGAAGGGTGTTCCAGGCAGAGGTACCTGCAAGAGCATACAACTGGTAGAGAAAGAAAGGTGGCAGCTAACGCCTGAAGCGATGGTCTGTCTGGCTTCAGTGCTGGTGAGGCTGAGCCAAAGCTGGAGCAGAGGCAGGGGCAGGACCAGCGGTGCTTCGTGAACCGTAAGTGTCTGGGGGCCTCCAGGTGCCTGGCAGCTGGGGAAGGACGTGATCAGATCTGGATTTGAGGCTGATCGTTCTGATCTCTGTGATTCCTGGGCGCGGGGTGGATTGTGGGTGGTGGAGAAAGCCCCAGGCGTCCTCACGTTCACAGCTTTACTTTCCCCTGAATTACTCCTTTAAGATCATTTCCAGAATGCTCACCCCCACGTCGTGCTCTCAATTTCTCTGTGCACTACTGCTATCTTCACTTTGGTTTACCTCTTCAAAGATGCTGTGACCTCTTTGAAAGCCGGGACTAGGTTTTACTCATCTCTGCAACCCCAGTGTTTCGCACATAGCAGACACTAAATAAATGCTTTGTGAATGAATGAACTTTTATTGAGCACCTACCAAGTGCCAAGCACTTTTCTCAGTGCTTTACACATATTACTTCGTGTGCAGGGTTGTCATAACCACTCCTGTGGAATGTGTTACTATTAGCCCTGTCTGGGATATGCCATCAGACCATGATGCAGGTCTTAAGGTCTGACTCCTGGGGGCGGGGGGTTGAGTGAGAAGGGTCTCAGATGGCAGGAGGTAGTGCAGTCATAGGAAAGTGTCAGTCAGGTGACCTAGAGAGTCCTGGTTAAAGGCGTCCTGTGTCTCGTGGGGACCAGCCCGAGTTAGCTCCCCTCTACTCAGTCACTAGTTGGGAGCAGTCCATTCCTGCAACCTCGGCAGGAACATGAGGGTGGATCTGGAAAGGCAGCAGCTGGAGCCGTCTGTCAGTGATATGCACAATCCCTATTTTACAGTCATGAAAAATGAAGCCCAGAGAAGTTAGGTCACTTGCCCAAGGTCACACAGCTAGGAAGCAGTGGAGCTCCTTTGCTTCAAGGGCTGTCTTTGTGACCCCCTACTTCATGACAGTGTTGTTATGGGTTGAATCGTGTCCCCCCAGATTCATGAAGTCCTAATCCCCAGTACCTCAGAATGTGACCTTATTTGAAAATAGGTCGTTGCAGCTGTAATATGTTTTGTTTTGTTTTGTTTTGGCCGTGCTGCCTGGCATGTGGGATCTTAGTTCCCCAATCAGGGATCGAACCCACACCCCCTGCAGTGGAAGCACGAAGTCTTAACCACTGGACCGCCAGGGAAGTCCCAGATGTAATATGTTAATATGTGGTCATACTGGAGTCAGGTGGGCCTCTAATCCGATATGACGGTGTGAATTCCTCTCTAAAGTGGCGCCGTAATACCCGCTTCACAGTGTTGTCGTGGGTTCACAACACGCGGGGGAATGTATGCAAAAATGTCCAAACTGGGAAAGGCAAGGTGGTGCTCTTATTACAGAGAGGGAGACTGAGGCCCGGGGAGTTGAAGTGACAGCTAGAATGTGGCAGAGCCAGGATGTGAACGCAGGCCCCTTGGAGCCCCGGGTGGATCTGACTTCCTCTGGTCCCTGCCAACCCCTGGAAATGGCCCAGCATGACAAGAGGAAGCCGACTCCGGCAGGAATGTGCCCCGGCCCCCAGCCAGCAGCATGACCGAGGCTGGGATCCTTCCCCGGCTCGGTTCCAGCTCCTGACCATGGCCGGGTGCTCGCGGACAACACCATGTCCTGTGGCTCCTGTCCCTGCCTCCTGTGGCTCAACCCTCTGGAGGATATCTGTGCGGGGCACTCCTCTGGCCAGCCACCCCCAGGGCCCAGTCGTGACCTCCCTCCTGCATCTGCCCCTCAGCTCTGTCTGTGGAGACTCCTGGCTTCCGAGCCGTCCAAGGGAAGCAGGTCCTCCTTGAGTCCAGCCCGGTGCCACCAGGCTGCCCATCTGCCAGGCAGGCTGTTCCCCCACCTGGCAGCTCCTGGAGACAAGGCCTCTCCTTTCCGGTGCTCCAGACCCCTCCCTGAGCACCCCAGACCCCCAGTGCCCACCCCAGGCTTCAGGAGCCCAAAGGAAGGGGAGTTTGCTGGAAGACGGTCAGAACTGACAAAGAAAAGGGCAAAAGGTGTCTTTCCTGAGCATCCAGAGGGCTATGGAAAAAGCAGGACCGGTGTTTGAGTCTCAGCTAGAACACTGCTAGCTGCGTGGCCCTCCATCCAGTCACTCATTCCACAAATACCTACCTAGCACCTACCGTGCGTGCATCAGACCCTTAGAGAGGGCGGTATATTCACGACTCTGGACTCGGACAGACCTGGTTCAAGTCCCAGCTCAGCCCTTTACTGTGTGACCTCAGATGAGTTGCTTAACCTCTCTGAGCTTTCTTTGTCTCATCAGTTAAATGGAAGGAATTTTACCATCCTCTTTTCAGGATTGCTGGGAAGATAGAATAGACATCGGTGAGGAGTTTTGCATGCACCCGGCACCCAATGAGTTCTCCATAAATGGCCTTGTTGCTGCTATAGAAGGTGCTGGAGGTTGAAAGGTAAGTAACATGGAGCCCCTGCCCTTGAGAAGCAAATGGAGAGAGAGAGATGAACCTGAATCAGTGATTAGTAAAAACACACCCTGGGTTTGGCGTAGAAGGACAGACACGCTGGATGGGGTGGGGGCGGGGAGGAATAAAGAGGATGGAGAATCGAAAAGGCTTCCCGGAGGAGGTGCCCAACCTTAGGGAATTCAGCTAACTTCTCTAAACATCTCATCAATTGTTTATTTTCTTTAATGAGTAGTTCTTAGGCAAAACCGTAGTCACCAAAAGCAGGTCAGTAGGTACCAGGGGTGCAGGGAAGCAGTTGGATAGCACTGTACATATTATTTTATAACCTGTTTTTTCCACTGAATATAATTTTAATGTTTATTTCATTATTCTTCTACAATGAAGTTCTTATTTCCCTCATGGTATTCCATTGTAAAGGTACAACCAGGATTAATTAACCAGTTTCCCTTGCATGATGTCTTCGTTGTTTCCTGCTCCTCAGGATTCAACTCCAGGTTGCGTGGTGTATCCCTGTAGACCAAGATTTCTTAACCTTCTCTGTGCAAGAGAGCCCCTGGCCACCAGGAGAAGCCTGCCACCCCCCAAAAATAATATTTTAAAACGCATAAAATAATATACCAAAGTTTGCAAAGGAAACCAATTATCCTGAAACACATTTATCAAAATATGTTTTAAAATTGGGCTACAGCGGTCCAAAGAAGGTGTGAGACCCATGGAACAGAGCAGCCCACGGGTCTTCAGGCTGGCTGTGGCCTGAAGCACCCAGCCCCACCCAGCCCCGCCCAGCCGCGATCAGCTGAACCCCGCAACACCCACAGAAGTGTGAGTTTATTTTAAACCACTGAGTTTTGGGACTTCCCTGGTGGAGCAGTGGCTAAGACCCCGCACTCCCAAGGCAGGGGGCCCGGGTTCGATCCCTTGTCAGGGAACTAGGTCCCGCATGCATGCTGCAACTAAAAGTTCGCATGCCACAACTAAGGAGCCCACGTGCTGCAACTAAGGAGCCCTGGAGCCTCAACTAAGCAGCCCGCCTGCCGCAACTAAGACCCGGCACAACCAAATAAATAAATAGAAATAAATATTAAAAATAAATAAATAAACGACTGAGTTTTGGAATAGTCTGTTACACAGCAAAGGCTAACTGATAACAGTGGGGGAGGATAGTCTTCCTACAGAAAGCATCACCTAAGCTTATGATTAAACCTGGAGCAGAAATGGCAAATAAGCATGTGAAAAGATGCTCCACATGTCTTTGGGGAACTGCAAATTAAACAACAATGAGTTACCACTACATACTTATTAGAATGTCTAAAATCCAAAACACTGACACCACCAAATGCTCGCAAGGATGTAGAACAAGAGGAATTTTCCTTCATTGCTGGTGGGAATGCAAAACGGCACAGACACTTTGGAAGACAGTTTGGTGGTTTCTTACAGAGTTAAACATAGTTTCACAATATGATCCAGTAATTGCGCACCTTAGTATTTATCTAAATGAGTTGAAAATTACATCCACACAAAAACCTGCACATGGATATTTATAGAAGCTTTATTCATGATTGCCAAAACTGAAGCAACCAAGATATCCTTCAGTAGATGAATGGATAAAGAACTGTGGGAATCCAGACAAGGAAATATTATCAGAGATAAAAAGAAATGAGCTATTGGGACTTCCCTGACGTTCCAGTGGTTAGGACTCTGTACTTTTCACTGCTGTGGCCGGGGGTTCAATCCCCAGTCAAGGAATTAAGATCCTGCAAGCCGCACAGCACGGCCAAAAAAAAAAAAAAGAGCTATTAAGCTTCATGAAAAGACGTGGGGTAACCTTAACTGCATATTGTTAAGTAACGAAGCCAGTCTGAAAAGGCCACGTACTGTATGATACCAGCTATATGACATTCTGGAAAAGGCAGAACTAGACACAGTAAAAAATCAGTGGTTCCAGGGGTTCAGGAAGAGAGAGGAAGGGAGGAATAGGTGAAGCACAGGGCATTTCTAGGGCAATGCAAATATTCTATATGGTACTGTAATGGTGGATACGTGACATTATGCATTTGTCAAAACCCATAGAATGTGCAACATAAAGAGTGAACCCTGATGTAAACTGTGGACTTTAGTTAAGCATAATGTATCATTCATATATACAATGAAATACTACTCAGCCATAAAAAAGATTGAAATAATGCCATTTGCAGCAACATGGATGGGCCTAGAGATTATCATACTAAGTGAAGTAAGTCAGGAAGAGAAAGATAAATACCATTTTATATCACTTATATGTGGAATCTAAAATATAACACAAATGAACTTATCTATGAAACAGAAACAGACACACAGACATAGAGAACAGACTTGTGGTTGCCAAGGGAGAAGGGGGATGGGGGAGGGAGGGATTGGGAGTTTGGGGTTAGCAGATGAAAACTATTATATATAGAATGGGTAAACAACAAGGTCCTACTGTACAGAGCAGGGAACTATATTCGATATCCTGTGATAAACCATAATGGAAAAGAATATAAAAAAGAATATATATATGTATAACTGAATCACTTTGCTGTACAGTAGAAATTAACACAACTGTACTTCAACAAAACAAATTTTTTCAAAGTAGTAATAATAATGCATCATTATTGGTTTAACAATGGTGACAAATGTATCAGTAATGCAGGACATTAATAATAGGGTAAACTCTGGGGGCAGTGAGATGAGAAGTATGTGGGAACTTTCTGTATTTCCTGCTCAATTTTTTTTTTTTTTTCTTTTTTTTCCCCGGTACGCGGGCCTCTCACTGTTGTGGCCTCTCCCGTTGCGGAGCACAGGCTCCGGACGTGCAGGCTCAACGGCCATGGCTCACGGGCCCAGCCGCTCCGCGGCATGTGAGATCTTCCCAGACCGGGGCACGAACCCGTGTCCCCTGCATCGGCAGGCGGACTCTCAACCACTGCGCCACCAAGGAAGCCCAATTTTTGTTAACACATTTTAAAATTTTTATTTATTTATTTTTGGCTGCGTTGGGAATTCGTTGCTGCACACGGGCTTTCTCTAGTTGTGGCGAGCGGGGGCTACTCTTTGTTGAGGCGCGCGGGCTCAGTAGTTGTGGCTCACAGGCTCTAGAGCACACGCTTGGTAGTTACGGCTAATGGGCTTAGTTGCTCCGTGGCATGTGGGATCTTCCCGGACCAGGGCTCGAACCCGTGTCCCCTGCATCGGCAGGCGGATTCTTAACCACTGCACCACCAGGGAAGTCCCTTCCTGCTCAATTTTAATTTTTTTTTTTTTTTGGCCACGCAGCGTGGCTTGTGGGATCTTAGTTCCCCAACCTGGGATTGAACCCGGGCCCTTGGCAGTGAAAGCGCCAAGTCCTAACCACTGGGTCACCAGGGAATTCCCTCCTGCTCAATTTTATTTTCTGTCGGTTTTACTGAGATATTACTGACGCACAGCACTGTATAAGTTTAAAGTGTACAACATAGTGATTTGACTAACATACATCATGAAATGATGACCCCAGTAAGTTTAGTGAATATCCATCGTCTCATATAGATACAAAATTTAAAAAAATAGAAAAAAGTTGTTTTCCTTGTGATGAGAACTCTTAGGATTTACTTCCTTCAAAACTTTTCATATGTAACATACAGCAGCATTCATTATATTTATCAGGTTGTGCATTACATCCCTAGTACTTATTTATCTTATAACTGGAAGTTTGTACTTTTGACCACCTTCATTCAATTCCCCCTTTCCCCACCCCCCCACCCCTGCCACAAATCTGATCTCTTTTTCTATGAGTTTGTTCAGTTGTTTTTGAAATATACTGACCTACAATACTATGTTAGTTCTTGGTGCACAGCAGAGTGATTCGATATTTCTGTACATTTCAAAATGATCACCACTCAACTTTTACGTAAACCTGAACCTGCTCTAAAAAATAGTCTTATGAAACAAAAGAAAATGGGTTGTACTTATGGCTGTGCTTCTTATGAATGCATTTAATAGCAAGATCCCATAGCGGGGCTAATAATGATGGAACTCTGAAATGGTGATGAGTGGCCGACGCTCTGATTTCTGCAACGCTGTGATTTCTGTTGACAGCAAAGCCACAGGTATGGCTAATTCTACTGTGGTTTGCTGCCTATATTTGTAAGTGAAGGAAGTGCTAAATTTCATCGAGACGTTCCTGGAAATAAAGGTGTCGTGTTTTTGTTCCCCATCCAGGTTCACGGATCCCTGCTGTACAGTTACCTTTCTTTGACCTTCTGATAAACTCCCGGAAATGGTTTTGTCGGGTCAGAAGATGCACATTTTTAAAAGGTTTTGCTGCAATTGGAAAATTGTCTTCCAGTTTGCAGGTGCAGTTTCCAGTCACCCAGCATATAAAAGGGCTTGTTCTCCTGCCTCCAACCTGCAGCCAGGGGTCCTGGGATTCTGCATCCCCTGGGCCACTCTGCTCTCTAATACTGAAGTGAAAATCACCTAAGCGTCAGCCCGGGAGACCACGCCTTCCAAGGCTCACTTTGCCAGTGACTTCCAAGCCATGCTTTCTGTTTCCTGCTCTGACCTGGTTGCCACTCGTCACCTCGGCCACCTCCCTTCCTCTGGACCACTGCCCTTCTCCCCAGAAATGGGTAACCTCCTGCCATCTGGTGACATCTCCAGGCTTCAGCTCTCAGGATGGCTTCTCTGGGCTCAGCACCCCCCCTGAATTCCCTAAAACACAGCTACCACCAACCTGACAAAACCTGGCTGCAGGTTTGGGGAGAACAAAATACAGATGTAAATCAGAGATCAGGGACTTCCCTGGTGGTCCAGTGGTTAAGACTCCGTGCTCCCAATGCAGGGGGGCCTGGGTTCGATCCCTGGTCAGGGAACTAGATCCCACATGCCGTAACTAAGAGTCCACAGGCCGCAACTAAAGACCCAGCACAGCCAAATAAATAAATAAATATTTAAAAATTAAAAATAAACTGGAAGTCCACAGTCTGGGATTCTTCACGGGGGCCACATGCCTGCTTTCTTCTTAGCCCCCACTGGCCTCTGTGCAGGGGCTCAGTGCCCTTGACTGGGTCCCTATTGCCCAGCATGTAGACCTCCCCATCCCCCCACCCCAGGGGAGAAGAAATCCTGGCCTCCCGTCTAAAGCTTGCTTCACCTCCTTCTCCTACACCCTCCTGCACAGAGCAGTCCAAAATCGAGATTAAGGGGGGAGAAAAAGTTCTTTAACTAGCTGACCCAGTTTATATAACTGAATAGAATACTTAACATCTTAGTCTAAAGCAGCTGTCTTTGGGCGTCCCCAAGAACAGCAGGAAGCTCTTACTTCACAGCTGCCTGACCAAGAGGGCTCAAGAAAGTGGTCTTTCCAAGACAATCCAGAACAAAGGGACGATCGTCTCTGTAAACAGATCCCCTCTGCTGCCCTAGAATGCAAAAGACGTTTATAACCTTTACGGTTGTCACAGTTTCTCTCATCGGCAGTTTTATGATGCATTCTCCCATGGCGCCCCATGACGCTCTCGTTTTATTAAAATGAATGTTTGATAATTTAGTAAAATTTATTTTTTTAATTAATTTATTTATTTTGGCTGCATTGGGTCTTCATTGCTGCGCACGGGCTTTCTCTAGTTGCAGCGAGCAGGGGCTACTCTTTGTTGCAGTGCATGGGCTTCTCACTGCAGTGGCTTCTCTTGTTGCGGAGCACGGGCTTTAGGTGCATGGGCTTGAGCAGTTGTGGCTCGCGGGCTTTAGAGTGCAGGCTCAGTAGTTGTGGCACACGGGCTTAGTTGCTCCGTGGCATGTGGGATCTTCCCAGACCAGGGCTCGAACCCGTGTCCCCTACATTGGCAGGTGGATTCTTAACTACTGCACCACCAGGGAAGTCCCTAATTTGGTAAATTTTAAATGGTACTTCAATTTGATTTAATTTATATTTCTCTGGTTACTAGAAAAATTGAACTCTGGCCCATTTAAATTTCTTCCTATGTGAATTGTCTGTTTAGATTAGGAACCTATATTTCTCTCTGGTAACATGTAGGAAGTATTTTTCCCAGTTTTCCATTGTCTTTTTAACTTAATTTGTTGACCTAAAGCGTTTACACTTTTACGTAGTCAAGTCTCTTAGTACTTTCCTTTCTGGTGGCCGCCTTCTGTGTTATGCTGAGAAAGACCTCCCCTACCCCAAATTCACATAAATAATCACTTAAATGGTTGTGTTTACTCCATTTGGAGTTTTAATGCAGTGTAAGGGGTCCAACTTGATCGTTTCCAAGTATATAGCCAATTTCACATTAAAGTCTTCTATTGAATAGTCTCTTCTTTCTCCCACGGCTTTGAAATGCTACCTTTATTAGTTTTGGAAATCCTATACACCAGTTCCTTTGTTTTTAAAATCCCTACTACCTCCCAGCGATGTGATGATGATTAAATGAAGTAGCATCTTCAGAGCCTTTAGCACGAGAACATAGAATCTGCTCCAAACATGTTGGTTCTCGTCCCTTCTCCTTCTCTTTCCCAGTCCCATTTCCCTCTTCTCATGCCACATGCATCTACCATTTGACCTTGGGATTCTGGGAACAGTCCCAGATTCACAGAAGGTGTTTACCAAGGCCTTTGCCATTTGGGCCCCCCAAACTGCTTTTTCACCTGTTAATCATCTCAGCCAGGGTGACCTTGCTCGTGAGAACTGGATGAGTGAGCCCCCGGTGAGGAAGGTGGTAATTACACAGTGCTGGGGAGGTGGGAAGGGGTGGTCAGGGAAGAGTTCACAGTGGAAGTGACCTCGGAGCTGGGTCTAGGAGGGGAGAGGAATTGGGCAGGCAGAGAAGGGAGAAGGCATTTCAGGCCAAGGGAACAGCACGACCAAGGGGTGGGTTGCAGGGTGTTGGGCAATGGCTGAAGTTGAATGTGGCAGGATGCTGGGGATGGCAAGTCAGGGAGGGTGCACGGGAAAGAGTAGGGCTTCATTTAAGTGGGAGAGTCACGTGATCATACTTGTGTTTTTGGAAGATCACCCCAGGCCAGGCAGCAGGCAGGGAGACCAGGACTAAGAGGCTGCTAAGAAAACCCAAATAAAAGTCCAGGGGTGGTGGCCTGGACTAGAATGGTGGCCATGAGGAGGAAAGGAAATGGGCAGTTTTCCAAAATATCCAAATAGGTAAAATAGAAAGAATGGCCTTAGATTGGCAGAGAGGGGAGCTGAGGATGCCTCCCGGGTGCCTGGCTCGGGCAGCTGGGCCAATGGTGGAGGGTTTCCTGAGACAGGAGGAGCAGGTTGGGGCCCGGGTTGGGAGGACTTGGGGATGGATGGGGAGAGGCAGGGGTGGAGAAGACACAGAAAAATTCAAAATATGCAAACTCAGTGTATTACTGTATGCATTCCTGGCATCTGTTGTGAAAGGGCAGAACCAAGGAAGTGGCAGAAGGATGGTGGGAAGTGGATGGTTTAAAAAATACTTAGGGGAAAAAAAAAAAAAAAAAAACTTAGGGGGCTTCCCTGGTGGTGCAGTGGTTGAGAGTCCGCCTGCCGATGCAGGGGACACGGGTTTGTGCCCCGGTCCAGGAAGATCCCACATGCCACGGAGCGACTGGGCCCGTGAGCCATGGCCGCTGAGCCTGTGCGTCCGGAGCCTGTGCTCCGCAACGGAAGAGGCCACAACAGTGAGAGGCCCGCGTACCGCAAAAAAAAAAAAAAATTTAGGAAGTTGAGTCAATAAGATCCGGGGGTGGATTTCTGCAGAGAGGGATAAATCTCGGATAAGACCCCCGGCGGGAACTGGAGACTGATGGCATCTTTTTCTGAGATGGTGAACACAGAGAAAAGTGGAGGTTTGGTGGGAAGATCAATTCAGTAGCTCAACAATTCCCAATTAAGCACCTAACTGCTCTATGCTAGGTACCTTTTTTCTTAAATTTTTATTGGAGTATAGTTGATTTACAATGTTGTGTCAGTTTCAGGTGTACAGCAAAGTGAATCAGTTATACATATATATACATATATCCACTCTCTTTCTTTTTTTTTAATGCCAGGTACTTTTGTATTTGGGATAGAGCAAAGACAAGATCTCTGCTCTCGTGAGATGTACATTCAGTGAGGAGAGCCAGACAGTAAAGAAATAAACAGGCAAACATGTTAAATGGTAAAAAGTGCTACGGAGGAAAATAAAGTGGGGGTGGGGACTGCTGTTTTTAAAGGCATGACTAGGGAAGATGCCATTGAGAAGGTGTCATGTGGGCAGAGACTTGGAGTGGGGAAGAGAATTCCAGGCAGAGGAAACTGCAAGTGCAAATGCCCTGAGGCAGAAACGTGCTGGGTGTGTTCAAGACACAGTGAGGAGGCCAGTGTGGCTGGAGAACATGTGATGGGAGAAGTGGCAGAGGCAGATCCTGTGGGGCCATGTAGGTCATTGTAAAGACTCCGGCTTTTATGCTCAGAAGGACAGGAAAACTTTCTGGAGAGTCTTAAGCAGAAGAGGACCATGAGCTAACCTGTATTTTATCTTTTTTTATTTTTATTTTTTAATTAATTTATTTATTTTTGGCTGCATTGGGTCTTCGTTGCAGTGCGCGGGCTTCTCATTGTGGTGGCTTCTCTTGCTGCAGAGCACGGGCTTTAGAGCACAGCCTCAGTAGTTGTGGTGCACGGGCTCAGTAGTTGTGGCTCACGGGCTCTAGAGCGCAGGCTCAGTAGTTGTGGTGCACGGGCTTAGTTGCTCCGCGGCATGTGGGATCTTCCCGGACCGGGGATCAAACCCGTGTCCCCTGCATTGGCAGGCAGATTCTTAAGCACTGTGCCACCAGGGAAGCTCTAACCTGTATTTTAAAAGCTTAGTGATTAAGAATTCTTTGGTCTTTAGATTCCCAATTCCACCATTTTCTAGCTGGGTGACCTTGGATAAGTTTTATGTATATATATACGTATATATACATACATGTATGTATGTATTCTTTTCCAGATTCTTTTCCATTATAGGTTACTACAAGATATTGAATATAGTTCCCTGTGCTATACAGTAGGTCCTTGTTGTTTATCTATTTTATATTTAGTAGTGTGTATCTATTAACCCCATGTTCCAAATTTATCCCTCCCTTCTTGGACAAGTTATTTAATTTCTCTGTGCCTCAGTTTCATTATCTGTAAAATGATGATAATAAGAGTACTCACTCTGTATGGATATTGTGAGGATTATATAAAGTTAATATAAAGAAAGCACTTAGAACAGTTTCTGGCACATTATAGCACCGTATAGTGGGAGCAGTGATTATGATAATATCGAATAGTTATATCTTGGCTGCTGGCGTTGAGAACAGACTGGAGGGGGCCACGGTGGAAGCAGGGACGATGGTGGAAGCAGGAGAACGATGAGAAGGGCTTGGACTAGAGACCACAGCGGAAATGGAGAATTAGGAAGAGCTTACAGCATTTGCCAATGGATCAGATGTGCAATATGACAGAAAGGGGAACCAAGGACCGCGCCAAGGATTTCCCCCTGAACATGCGGAAGACGGAGTTCACTGAGCTGGGGAGTCTGGGTTTCAGGGCGGAACGTCAGCAGGACTTGGGCTTTGAGTATGTTAAATGGGAGATGTCGACGCGTTATCTCCGTGTAAAGGCGCTTGGATCTGCAAGTGACCTGAGCTGGGGGTGTCACCTTGGGAGTGGTCAGTATACGGTGGATGTTTAAAGCCAACAGACCAGATGGGCTCACCCAGGAAGCGAGTATGGATTGAGAAAAGGGCCAAGGATGGGTCTGGGAGTCTGCCATGTTGACGCTAGGGCTCAACCGATGCCACCACCCAATTGATGTGACTTGAAAAGCCTGCAGACTTTGGAAAAACTTGAGTAAAAGGTTTTTGGTTTTGTCGGAGCTCTCTCAAACCTTTGAAGTAGCGTTTCTAGGACATGTATTGGGACAGGCTTGGGAAGACAGCAGAGATGGGTAAGCCCAGAGGATGGATGGGTACCAAAGCTGAAGCGTTTGCTGATCCAGAAATATTCCGAGCCGGGGGAATTGTTGCATAAAACAGCCTTTAAGGACATGTGAACTACTGAAAGTGTATAAAAATATTTCAACAAAAAGCAGCAAAGTGGCTAAGAGCATTTTTTTTTTTGGCCGCACCGCCCAACATGCGGGATCTTAGTTCCCCAACCAGGGATCAAACTCGCGCCCCCTGCAGGAGAAGCGTGGAGTCTTAACCACTGGACCACCAGGGAAGTCCCAGAGCATGGGCTTTTTGTTTTTTATAAATTTATTTATTTATTTTCGGCTGCGTTGGGTCTTCGTTGCTGCGCGCGGGCTTTCTCTAGTTGCAGCGAGTGGGAGCTACTCTGCGTTGCGGTGCGTGGGCTTCTCGTTGCAGTGGCTTCTCTTGTTGCGGAGCACGGGCTCTAGGCACGCGGGCTCAGTAGTTGTGGCTCGCGGGCTCTAGAGCGCAGCAGAGCCATGGGTTTTGAAGTTGGGTGCACTATGGTGCTTCAGGCTCTGCCCCAGTGTGACGCTGGCTCTACCCAGCTCCTCCTCAGTAGAATGGGATCAGCTTAGTGCCTCTATCCATAGGCGTTGAAGAAGTGACATAGATAATACAAAGTGCCTAGCATAGCGCTGGCCCTAAAAGAAATAAACAGTTTTCTTCCTTTTTTTTTTTTTTTTAATCGGGGTATAGTTGTTTTACAATGTTGTGTTCATTTCTACTGTACAGCATAGTGACGTAGAGTTCCCTGGGCTATACAGCAGGTAAACACTGTTTTCTTCTATACCTACTCCCACTCACACTTGTGACACTAAAAGTGTGGGGTTTCTCCCACACTGACCAATTCTCTGACACCAGCTGGGTGTCCTAACCGAACCCTATTCAGTTCTGACACTATCCACCTGGAGTTAGGGTCCCATCCCATAAGTTAGGGGATCAGTTCCACAGACTGCCTTCACTTCAGAAACTATTTCTGACCTACTAGATATAAATCAGAGGTTCCCATGACCCCCTCCTTGTGTTCAATAATTTGGTAGAATGGCTCACAGAACTCCAGAAAGTACTTTACTTATTTTTACCTATTTATTATAAAAGGATACATCTCAGGAACAGTCAGATGGAAGAGATGAATAGGGCAAGGCATGTGGAAGTGGGTACAGGGCTTCCATACCCTCTTCAGGCCTGCCATCCTCCCAGCACCAACCTACAAGCTCTTGGAACCCCTTTGGTTAGGAGTTTTATGGCGGCTTCATGATGTAGGCATGATTGGTTAAATCATTGACTGTTGGTGATTGAACTCAATCTGCAGCCCCTCCCATCTCTCCAGAAGTCAGGGGGTAGGGCTGAAAGTTCCAACCCTCTAAGCACATGGTTGGTACCCCTGGAACTAATCCCCCATCCTTAGAGGCTTTCCAAAAGTCACCTCATTAACATCTGCTCAGGTGTGGTTGAAAGGGGCTTACTATGAATAATAAAAGACATTTCTTTTACCCATATCATTCAGAAATTCCAAGGATTTTAGGAGCTCTGTGCCAGGAACTGGGACTGGATGAAGACCAAATATGTATTCCTTCTGTTAGCACAATATTACAGGCCCACAGTCAAGTGTAGCTATGTACTTGACAAAGAGAGTAAAAGGAGAAGGAAAAAAAAGATTCAGAATAGAATAAAGGGGAAATGGAGAGGGGGGCAGAATCAGTATTCTGGGCAGGGCTGAACTCATGGGCATGTGACCTGTGCAGTCACACAGAGCCCTGCTCTCAGAATGGACCCAGCTTTTGGTTTAATGCCAGCATACGCCATCTTGAAATTCTTAATAATTGACCTTGTTTTTTTTTTTTTTGCGGTACGCGGGCCTCTCACTGTTGTGGCTTCTCCCATTGCGGAGCACAGTCTCCAGACGCGCAGGCTCAGCAGCCATGGCTCACGGGCCCAGCTGCTCCACAGCCTGTGGGATCTTCCTGGACCGGGGAACGAACCCGTGTCCGCTGCATCGGCAGGCGGACTCTCAACCACTGCGCCACCAGGGAAGCCCTACTTGAACTTGTTTTGTAACAGAAGTCGAATGGGACGCTGATGCATGTGTATGAGCGGAGAAGATACACCACGTGGCAGCAAGCAGGCTCTGGCCATCAAGAACAGCAGGAAAAAAAAAAAAAAAGAACAGCAGGCAGTGGGCGGTATGGGTGCTGAGCAGTTGGCCTGGCCACCCCAGTGCACCCATTTGGCTGGGCAATCTGGGACACCGTGGGGCTGCAAGGGGCCGGGATCTGAGCCCAGATCGGCAGCAGTAGAAGATGGTAGCAGTCCACCAAGGCCGTGGTGAGAGAAGGAACCCCATATGGAAGAGCCCGTTCTGTAGCATCTACACAAATATAAGCTCTGCGGCCTAAGTCTGGGACAGGAGCTGCCAGCACTCACACAGTAAGATGTCAGCAAATTATCACAAAACTAAAGGATACACATGGATGTTGCAATAAAGCATATCAGGGAGCCATCAGAATTCATTAGAGCTAGAACCTCTGGTTTTAAAAACCGCTGCAGCATTGCAAAGCAAGTATTCACAGGCTTAGAAATACAAATTAAATTTAAAGATCATATTCTTCAGAAAAGAATTCTATTTTCACTGAAGTTTCATTATTAATGAAGAAGGCAATTTAAAATTAATTTTTCCTTGTAATCGAAGATAGAGCAAGCAAATGTATAAACAGGTTATTAAAATTATATACAGGGACTTCCCTGGTGGCGCAGTGGTTAAGACTCCATGCTCCCAATGCAGGGGGCCCGAGTTCAAACCCTGGTCAGGGAACTAGATCCCCCATGCATGCTGCAACTAAGAGTTCTAATGCCACAACTAAGGAGTCCGTGAGCTGCAACTAAGGAGCCCGCTTGCCTCAACTAAGACCTGGCACAACCAAATTAAAAAAAAAAATTATATACAAATCATGAAGTCACTCAGTTTCTTATACAACTTCCACAAGTTACAGAAAATGTTAGGGGAAACATTAAAATGTCACTGTATAACTTTACATATAAAATTAAATTCAGACATATGAAATTGGTTTGTATGAAGAGTTAAGTCTTTTTAGAAAAATTGTTCCACAAGAATCATCAGTTCTAGATGTACTAATATTTGATATATTTTGAAGTAGTTTATCAGAAATTTCTCCTAATGTGACAGCCTATAAAATATTCTTAACAACTCCAGTAACAACTGCATCAGCAGAAAGATCCTCAAAATTAAAAATTATAAAAAATTATTTGTGATCTTGCATTTGCCAAGAATGACTGTCATAGCTTTTAATTATGTCAATGGAAATGAAGTTGACAAAAGTATGTTTTGATGACTTAATAAATGAATTTACAAAAAAGTAAGCCAGAATAGTTTAATGATCAGATATCATATTAACAAGGTATTATTATTTATTGTATTATATAAAATTATGACAATAAAAAATTTATTTTTCAATTTTAGGTTTATGGTGTTACTCATGTATCACTATTACCTCTTACTTATCATTATAAGTAATAAAATGGGCTTCCCTGGTATCGCAGTGGTTGAGAGTCTGCCTGCCGATGCAGGGGACACGGGTTCGTGCCCTGGTCTGGGAAGATCCCACATGCCGCGGAGCGGCTAGGCCCGTGAGCCATGGCCGCTGAACCTGCGCGTCCGGAGCCTGTGCTCCGCAACGGGAGAGGCCACAACAGTGAGAGGCCCGCGTACCACAAAAAAAAAAAAAAAAAAGTAATAAAATATTTTGAAAGGAAAAATCTTTATATTTTAGTACCTTTAACTGCACTATTTTTTTTTTAACTGCTTTTTGAACAAGAGGCCCTGCGTTTAATTTTGAACTGGGCTCTGCAAATTATGTAGCGGCCCTGATTCTGAAAACTAGTATTTTTTTCAAGGGTTTTCACACTTCTGCAAATTGTCCTGCCTCAGGCTTTTACAGACTTCCCTCCAGTCCAATGAATGGCCACCACGTGATAACTTTCTAAAACCCACATCACAGTGTGGAGCGCTGGTCATCTTGGAAGGCTGACGCTCTTCACTGTGATGTCCTGTTCATCCCCTTTGGGGCGCAGTCTTCTCCACCTGAGACACTTTCCTCTGAATCGCTCCCCCACCCCCATCCCAGATGGCAGATCTGAGTCCTTCGATGTCAATTTTTGAAGTCCTTTGGCAATATGTGACAAGTGGTAACTGTAAAGGGTGGAGGGAATACCGGAATAATGATGACGAGGACAGAAAGTGCAAATAGAGGACGGTGTGACTACTAAGTGATCACAATTCCATTAATCTTCTTGAAGACTGAGGGGAAAGGCTGTTACAGGTGAGCCCCGGGGTCAAGCAGAAGCTAGCGGGCTGGAGCCCGGCCCCACTGTGTCCCAGGGGTACGCTTCCTCTCGCCGGGCTGCGGGTGGGGGGACAGCAGCCTCAAGGGCGGGCCTTCCACGGGTGGTGGGGCTCTTCTGATTGCGAGCAGTTGCGGCCTTCAGGCCTCCTTAAAGCAAAGCAGGACAGAACCTGGGTAGGCTGAAACCTGCGGTTCTCCACTTTCTCCTGGAACTCGCGCCTCTTCCTGAGTCTCCGCCCACCCGATTGACCAGTCCCTCTGCTCCATCGCCGAGGGAAGCAACCTGATTGGTTTGGTCATAGTGTGGGGTGGGGTGGGGGGCGGTGCTTTATAACAGCCATGGCGCCAAGGCCCTGGGACCCATCAGCCTATGAAGGGGCGGCCCGTGGATCAGGTGTTCACCTCTGTCCAATCAGAGGCCTAGAGGCTATTTCCCAGGCCGGGACTACTGCGGAATTTGCAGAGAGCAGGGGAGTGAGCGTGGCCAGCACCATAACTGACAGGTCCATACTGAGAGCCAAGCTCACCTGCTCCTCCCTGCCAGCCTGACCTCCAGCACTTCCAGTACTTGGGAGGTGTTCTCACACCTACCTCACCCCTCTTTACTCAGTCCATTATTTACTGATCTGCTCCTCCGTCAAACTTCTTCCACTCTTCTCATTGCCATGGTGACCTTCCTGTCTGAACACTGGGCAGCAACCTCGACTGCCATCTCACCACCGGAGTGGTCTTTTTAAAGAACACACTGGTACGGTCACTCGCTCTTCAGTGGGTTCCACACACTGACTCTGAACCAAACCCCTACGCAGGCCTCAAGACCCTGCGCCGTGCAACTCGAGTACCCTCCACGTTCTCTCTGTTGTCCGCCACTCTCAAGCTCTTCCCCGGACAGGACAGCGTTTTAGTTCCTCTCCAGAATGCTCACCAGCCCACCTTCTTGCCAGCGAACCCCTGCTTATCCTAGACAGCTCAGGTTAAGAGTCATCTGCTCAGAAGGGCCCAGGTCTAAACCGCATCTTCTGACACTCTCAGCACTTCACACAGTTGAGATTTTTGCTTGCACGTTGGTTTAACGTCCATCTCCCCTGCTGGAAGACCACCTCTGCAAGGGCAGGGGTGTCTACCTGGTTCAGTGTTGAACTCCTAGGGGCCAGCACAGTGTCTGGCACTTTACAGAGTCTGAATAAATCCTGTGGCAGCTGAGGGCCACTAACTTTAAAAACAGCGCCCTGCAAACATGTGTACGTAAGAGCATGGGAATGGTCTGGAAGGAATGAGGCCAAGCTAATCTTGGCTGCCTGTGTGGTTGGGGAAGGGACCAGGAAAGGGAGTGGCGATGGGGTGTGCGTGCATGCACACATGTAAAGGTGAGGGGCATTGGCTTCATCCGTAATGACTTTACTTTTTACTAAACATTAATGAACAAATAAAGCATGTTCCAGGTCAGGGGAGACAGAGGGGATGGGCAAATGCCAAGCCACACCCACCAAGAACCAAAAACACACCGTGACACTCTGCAGTCCACTGGTGGGTTTGGAGTCTTCACTTTATTACTATGTCACCAGAAGTCACCACCTTCACTTGGTTCACCACAAATGGACGGATGTCATAGAGGAGGGTGCCATGGGGCCACTGGATTCACTCTTGAGACTTAACCAGGTGGTGGGGGAGTCCAGAGTGGGGGCCCAGGATGGGGACTGCCATTCACTGCACACACACACGCACAGAGATATATTTGTGGAGCCTTATATTATACATCTTATATATAGAAAATATATATATTTATACTATACACAGGCCGTAACGCTGCGGGAAGGGCCAGGGCACCCAGACAAGGGTTGTGGGCACCAGGGGATGGCGAGCGTCACATCAAGGGGCAGCGCTGGGAGACGGATGGACAAGTCCATCCTCCCACAAACTCTTGGGAGGGGTGCTCCCCCTTTGTGCTCCTTAGAGAATCAAAGGGGTCTTGGGCCAAGGTTGGGGGCTCCCGGGGGGTAACGTGGGGGGAAGCCTGGGACCCCCAACAGTCTTCGAAGATCAAGAACCACCAGGGAAGGGTGGAGTGGGGAGCAGATGCCAGCACCCTGGGAGTTAGTCCCTCAATTGTTACACACCCAGGTGGACCAGATGCCTGTGATGGAGCAGGATGAGTGTCAACTCGGAGGCAGGAGACCTGGATCCCGAACCTCTGGCTCTGTGCTTGACTTTGGACAAGTCACTGTCTTCCTGGCCCAGACTCTACCACCCCTAAGCGTCCGTGCAGCTCTAAACTTGTGTGGAACCCAGTTTTCCTTGGCCCTCTCTTGCGCTTGACGGGAGGAGGGAGCCCAAACTCAGCAAGGTCGGACTGCAGGGGTGCCCTTCTCCAAGGAAGGGCTTGGAAGCAAGGGGGAGGCAGAGGGGGGCAGCAGGGAGGGAAAAGGGGATACCGCTGGCCTGTGAGCACAGGCTCTAAGCTTGGGGTCCCCAGGGGGCTGTCGTCAGCCAACAGAAGGAGCAGGGCTTCCCCACCAACCACTCAGCAGGGGAGTCGGGAGCCCTGGGTCTCAATCAACTCCCGCCCTGCAAATCTCTGCTCCTGTTTCTCACCCCCGCCGCAGCACAGCCTGACCACGGGACCCTGTCTGGGCAGCACCCCAGGACTAGTGGGGAATGCTGAGTGAGGTGATTCAGCAGCCCCCCATCCTGGCAGGGCCTTGTAAGTTTTCCCATTCTGGGGCGGCAGGTAGAGTCTGTAATAAACACCCAGCGACCGGGTAAAGTTTAAATGGTATCCTGCCCTCTAGCCCAGCATCACCAGCAGCTGGTCGGTGCCCAGGGGAAGAGATGGGCAGCACCCTGGGGTCTCCTGGTGCCCATCAGCAAGGGATGTTTTTGGTGGGGAGTGGGTGAGGGAGAGGACTTCTCATAGAATCCTATGTGGGCACAGAGCTTCTCTCTGCCAGAAACACACCCACTCCCACCCTTACCTTTTTCGCAAACCGCTGCTCTGGTACCGGTTCCACTGCTCAACCTGGCAGATACCAGAGCCCCATCCTGTCCCCACTTGGGCCACCCAGGGGGAGAGAACCATAGATAGAGCCCCTTCCCCAGATGTGGAAAACTGAAGTCAGCAACAAGCAGCTGTCACTTGGCTGCCTGGGGTCCTCTCCCGTCACCGCTGCCCCTTGGGAGGACTTGACCAGACCTGATCCATGCTCCACTGCTAATTCACGTGCTGAGCCTCAGTTTCCCCTTAAGTGGGGACAACGATGCTACTTCTCTGCCTAGGAAATTTCCTCTCCTTCCCTCATTGCCAAGCTAACTGCTGCCCATCCTCAGGGCCCCTCCTTGGGGAGCCGCAGCCCGTCATGCACTCGCATAGCGCCTCACCCCTGTAATGGACCCTGGATACAGCTGTCGGTTTAATGCTCACCTCTGACGACTGTCAGCTCCTTGAGGGCAGGGACCCCAGTCTCTATATTCCCAGCACAGATGCCCCATAACTGCTGAATCAACAGGCAAGTGAACAAATATTACCTGCCCCTTAGGGTTCTCGTGGGGGCTGGTGGTGGGAACACCCAGCACCGTGCTGACCTGCAATCCCAGGGCCCTGCTTCCCGAGGCACTGGCTGGTGGACGCTGGGCCCCAGGTCTCCCCACACCTCTCCCCTCTTCAAGGCCTCCCCAACCCTTAAGGCTCAGTGGAGAGCCCACGTTGTGTAAGAGTCCCTCCCTGTCCCCCACAACCCTCCCTGTGCCTTTGAGGACACCTGCCACCCTCTCCCCTACAGCCTGTGGCCTCCCGGAGCCTTCCACGCCCCAGGGGCTCTCACCGTTCATCTTGAGGACAGTTTGTCCCGCGACAGCAACTGCAGGCTGGCCTTGCGGGGTCTAGAGCCCCTGTCTTCCCATAGGGAGACCGGCCATTGGCAGGCCTCCTGGAAGGCTTTGGCTTGGCTGTCCCAGCCCCTGGGACCCTGGCTGACCCCAAATGAGGGAAGATGACACAGTGTCCCAGATCAGTTCTGTTTCCTGGGAGGTCACAAGGGCAGGGAATGGGGCACCTGCTGGATAGCTGGGACCAAGGAGACCAGGTAGCAAGCCCAGCCCTGCCACTCACTCACTGTAACCTTGGGCGACGTGCTCCCCATCCAGGCCTCCTTGTCCACTCAGCCCCGGGCAGGGACATAGCGAGCCCCTCCGAGAGGCGGGGACAGTGGTCAGTCGCCAGGAGGCCACAAAGGCGTGCTGGAGCTCCTGGCGGGATACGCGCAGCACGGAGCAGCACACGGGAGCCAGGCCCGCCCTCTAGGCTCTCCCGCCCTGGGAGGTGGCCAGG
Organism: Orcinus orca; assembly: GCF_937001465.1. Taxonomy (NCBI): domain Eukaryota; kingdom Metazoa; phylum Chordata; class Mammalia; order Artiodactyla; family Delphinidae; genus Orcinus; species Orcinus orca. The sequence continues at coordinate 93,891,241 of NC_064569.1, read as the reverse complement.
GGAGGGGCTGGCGGGATGTGGGGAGAGGGGCCTGGAGGCAGGGCTGTCCCACTTGAGGGAACAGTCGGGGAAGAGCAGGCCCCTGGCTTGCAGCAGAATCAGGGTGTCTCATGGGCTGAGGTCCCCAAGCCCTCCCAGAGTGACGGTAGCACTGAGCGGTGGAGCCCCCAGCTCGGGGAGGGGGGATGGTGGGAAGGCCAGGGGACAGCAGGTGCTCTGCAGTCGGGGGCCTGGGCTTGGCCCCATCTCTATCACTGGCTGCCTGAATGACCCTGGGTGAGTGACCTTGACCTCTCCAGGCCTCAGTTTCCTCAGCCATAAAATGGAGACAGGCCAACACTCCTAGCAGGGCAGTTGTATCACTCCTAGTGGGTGACAGCCCCCAGTGTCCTGTGGGTGCTCACACCCTGCAGCCAAACCTTCCCAGCATCCTCCCGGTCTAGTTTTCTCTCCATTCCTACTTCTGGTACCAGTAGGGCCTCCTCCACATCTCCTCTTCCCCATTTCCAGGGACCATTTGTCTTTCAGCACTCATGCCAAGCACAGGCCTGATATACAGTAGGTGCTCAACGAACGCTTGAAGACACAAGGAACGAATGCAAACACCCCAGGGCCCTGCTGGACACACCTGCACACACATGTGGATACCCCCCCAACACCTCACTGCCCCATCCCACCCGAGCTGCCCTGGACCTCAGTGGAACCACCTGGAGGGACCGGGTAGGGCAGCCTGGGAGGGAGAAGGGGGCCGGGTGTGAAGGGGAGCAGGGGGCAGCTGGGGCAGGTCACAGGCAGGCAGGGGGCAGGCGGTCACTGTGGCTCAGTAGCCCTGTGACTGGTAGCCCTGGGGCTCGGGCTCAAAGGCGCTGGCCGGCTGCTGGTAGGTGCCACCCATGCCGGCGGGGTCTGGCCCGGTGCTGGGCTCCACGTAGGGGGCGTAAGGCATGCTGGAGTCCTGGCTGGGGTCCATGTAGTCCTGGGAGAAGAGGGCCGAGTCTGCGCCAATCTGGTACCTCTGGAAGGCCAGCACAGCCTGGCCCGCCTGGGGACGGGGGTTGGCGGGGACAAGGACAGGCGGGAGGGGACGGTTAGGGGAAAGACAGACAAGAGCACTGGGTTAGTAGAGGTTAGTCCACAGGACACGGGCAATAGAGGGTTAAATATCCTCAAAACACAGAAGATGAAACAAGCTTGACTGGGAAGGAAGGAAGGCCGTCCTCGAAGCCAGCCCAGAACCACACTCTCTAGCCACAAAGAACTTCAGAAATCGCCTGCCCTATGGCCCCTAATCCCAGAGGTCACTCTGGGTCAACAAAAATTCTAGAGTCTTCATTTTGGAGTGTTAAAATGCCCCCAAGGCCCACAGCATCCTTCTCAAGATGTGTTCTTAGGGAGTTAGATGGAATGGAGAAAAAAGTTTTTGGTAGGACAGAGAAATGTCGGCATCTCCTAAAAGCTATTCTGTCTCTCTTGCAGTTAGGCATAGCCATATGACTAAGTTCTAGCCAATGGGTCACCCCCAGGTTCTCTGTCCCACCCTTTGACCTGATGCCTGGAATGCAGGTGTGATAGCGGGCGCTCTAGTTGTCATAATGGACCATGAGGTCCATGAGCCAAATTGTAGGGATGGACGAAGCCTGGGTCACTATAGACTTCTGGAGCCACTATGCCAGCCCTGGACTGTCTTCCCAGGCTTAGACTTTGTTTAAACCACTGTCATTTGTGATTTCTGTCATTTGTCGCTGAACCTAATTCTAACTGAAATGCTTCACCAAACAAGTTTGGGAAACTGAGTTAAATAGAAGACTATAGGACTTGTCAGAGCTTTGACTAATGACTAATATATGCTGGGATCCCCAAGGGGAAAACTATGGCAAGCAACATTTGCCAACCTTATCCGACCACTGAAGCCCTTTTTTCACAGGACCCAGTTGGGAAAGACTTGTCTACCGCATAAATGCATAGGCGGGAAGTTCTTTTCCAGTAAAAGCAGTTACATTGTTATGAAGGACAATGACACTGATCACACCAAGCTAGGGAATAAATTAAATCTGTCATTAAACGACAATGTTTATAGGTTTGCACTGAAAGCCTTCTCCAGAGACCTTCCCAATCCAGGTAATCTGCCTGTGATGGGAAAATGCTAATGTTCTACATACCCTTGTTTGGGGACTGGGAAGACTGAGGCCTAGAAAAGGGTGGCCTCATGGCAGTCAGTGCCAGAACCCAGACCTAAACACAGGGGTCCTGCCCCTTCCCAGGCCACGGCCCTCCCCACCTCCTTCCTTTTGATCAGCCTGCTGACAAGGCACTGAGTCAACCAGGAACCCAAAAGGGTCAATGGGTGAGAGGCAGGCGGCAAAGGGCCAGGGGCCTGGGAAAGGCAGACCAGACCTCAAGGAGGTGGGCTGAGGAAGTTAGGAGTGGCCCTCCTGTATTTTCCACTATGTTGGTAAGAGGTCCTGGCTGCGGGGGCACTCGGATGCAGGAGCCTGGAGAAGCAGGGAGGTGGAAAGTCCCCCCTGGGGTACCAGAAACGTTGTCAGCACCCTTGAGCCATCAGTGAGCCCACAAGAGCACAAGGGGAATGAATGAATGAATGAATGAGTCCCTGAGAGGAACTTCTGCAGACCTGGTCCTCCCACAGCTCCCTGGCTCCACTGGTGTCTGCACGGAGGCAGAGGGCTGGAGCAGATGACCTCTGCAGACCCTTCCAGGAAGGGGCCTCTAGCTACAGGCACCTAGTGCTATATCTGTGGTCACTCCTCCATCCCCACTGAGTCAAGGCCTCCCTTAGCCAGCCAGTTCAGAGAGCCACAGACAGGAGCCATGGAGGGGTGTGGGCCCCTGCTGGACTGGGGTGCAGAGGTGAGGCTGGGCGTTCTGTTCAGAGCCCAGGGACCTGGTGGTCCACCTGGCCCTGCTTCTTCAGAGCAGGTGCACTCTCTGTGGCATTTCCACCGTGCAGTGCTTTGCCCTGGGGGCCAGTTTGTACTCCAGGGCAGCAGAGGGAACCTGTGTAGAAATGGGGGCCAAGGTCCTTTGGAAGAACAGGGATTCACCACATGGGAATCACTCCCAAAGTAGAGATTATGAAGGTGTCCTTGACTCCTTGGAGAGAATGAATGAATGAATGAATGAACAAAAGAACCTACATTTATTGAGCATCTCTGTGCCAAGCCCTGTGCCAAGCTTTGTTTCATCTGTGCAACAGCCCTGAGAGGCTGGTCCATTATCACTCCTCAGTCCAGGGAAGTAGACTGAGGCTCAGAGAGGTGCACAGGTCTGCCCAGGGTCACAAAGCACACGAGAGCAGAGCCAGACCATGAGTATTCTGATGTCCTGGGCCAGACCCCCCTTGGCAGCCAGCCTCCATGGCGACTGGAAAATCGGCCTTCATGTTGCAGCCATGGGACGGGCTCTCAGCCCACAGCTCGGCACCCTGACAGCCCATGTGTGGAACCACCTCCAGCCCCTCTACAACCTGTGCAGTACATTTGGGGGAGGTTTTGGTTTGTCTGTCTTCGCCTCCCCAGGATGTGGGCTCCTGGGGCCAGGGACCACATCTGATTCATCACTAGGCACATAACAGTTGCTCAATAAATGTTTACTGAGTGAACGGACACATGAAGAATAAACAAAGGAGGCAATGAGCGAATGGTGAGTCTTAACTGGCCCCTCTAGCCAGCTTTCCACCGCCCTGCACGCCCTGGCATCTTGGCCAGTCCAGGAAGTGGGCTGCCCCCCAACCTTGCCACTGGGCATGATTAGGGCTCCCTGCCTCTGGAAGCCGGGTGGGCCTACGGCTGTGCTGAGCTGGGAAACAGCGTGCTGTATTCCTCCTGGAAGGTAAGGTCCTTGAATCTCCGCACGGCCAAGGCTGCGGTCAGGCTCTGCCAGGAGACAGCAAGGGTGAGGCCAGCGGGGAAGAACAGGGAGAGGCAGAGGTGCCGGCAGAGAGGCTGACTGCAGTGGGCTGGTGGGCACCTGTCAGTCAGGCTTTCAGACCCACCCCTGGAAGTCCTGGTGTCCAATCACCCACTCCTCCTCTGCGAGCCCCGCCCCCAAGAGAAAAGGGATAGCCAGGAGCCCACAAAAAAGGAAGGAGTCTAGGACAGGCCCAGGAGGGCAGCGGGGACAGGGAAGGCTGGTTGCAGCAAGGCTTCACAGGAGGGGTCAGGACAGCTGGAAGGTCTGGAGGGAAGGGGGCACTGTCAGAGGGGAGGTGAGAACCCTTGGGATGTGGCAACGGAGCCTACGTAACCCCAGATATCTGCAGGAGGGAGACGAGAGAAGAAAAAGTAAATCGAGAGGACCTGGAACCAGTGGGAAAGAAGGACCAGCCTTGCTGTCACGCTGATGGGTGCTCAACACCACGTGGTCTAGAGCCTGCAAAGGGGTGACCTCTGGCCAGTGGGGCCCAGAGACATGCTTTTTTGGACCCACACAATATATTTTTTGAAACTTGAACAAATTGCTAACACATAAAGATCAGATTTCTCATAGAAATTCAGACTTCTGGGCTCCCTGGGAAAACAGGAAGACCTGGCCTCTGTGGGTCCCCATTACTGCTCAGAACAGGGGCCGGGCAGAGGGTACCCTTTCAGGACTGTGTGCACATGCCACCCGGTCCACTCACGCCTTCTCACATCCTGCCTGACCCGTGGCCATCTGCGTTTGTGACACACCCCACAGCAAATCCAATCTCCCCACTTTACAGATGGGAAGACAGAGGCCCAGAAAATTAGAGGCAGCCCCACGATTTGACCCAGGTCTCCTGACTCTCTGCTTGGGCTCCTTCCCTGCCTTGAACCTCAAGGCCTTATCTTCCCATCTAGGCCTCAGCTTTGTCATCTGTAAAAGGGGACAGTAACTACCTACCACCCAACTATTGGAGTGGCTGGTGGGGGGAGTCCATTACCACAGGAATGGTGCTCTGCACCAAAGCCAGGGTCTGCCACCACCACCTGACTGTCTTTGCTGGACAGTCTCCTTCCTCAGGGAGCAGCCCCGCCATGAGCGTTTAGGAGGGAAGCAGAACAGAGTCCATGGCTATGCTCAAAGGCCACCAGCCCGGGAGCCTGGCTGGGGCCGGCGAGTGTGGGCTGGGTGGGCGGTATACTCACCCACGTGAAGATGGAGAAGAAGGAGAAGGCGATGGCAGCCCGGGCCGCGTCTGTCCCTTCGTTCAGCAGGCTGTCCTTGGAGACCTGCCACTGGTTGGCCAGGTAGCAGAAGCCCACGAACCACAGGAAGGCCCAGAAGGCTGGGGTGTGCGCGGGGCCAGGCAGACGCCCGCGCGGGGAGAGAGGGCGAAGAGGGAGGCGATTGGAAACCGAGGAACGGGGGACGTTCAAGAGCACGTCTCCCACGCTCCTCCACCCCCAAAGGGAGAGGGGGTGGGGGTCAGAGTGGGGAGAGCACAGGCAAGGTGCAGGCGGAAACAGAGAGGCCGGTCAGATGCAGAGCGGGAGAGAGACCACAGAAAGGAACCAGCCAGGCCGGGAGCAGATCCAGGGAGGGCCGGGCAGTGAGAGGGAGGGAGACACAGAGGGGAGGAGAGACAGAGAAAAGTCAGTCAGCCTCGGCCGGCGTGTCTCTAACCTCAGCCAACACACATTTCCTGGCTGAATCCCTGACTGACCCATGGTCCACCCTGAGACCTGCAGCTCTCTGGGGGAAGCGTCCACCCAACCCTGCAGCCTCCCAGAGAACTGGGCAGGAGAGGATGAGGGGACGCCGGGGCCAGCAGGTCAGAGTCTCAACCACTAGTGTGACTGCAGCCTCACAAGGCCCCGAGGTTAGTGAGGGGCCCTTGGAGAGCCGAGGTCTGGGGAGTTTAGTGGTGCGAGCCCTGTGGCAACAAGATCTCTAGATGCCCACAGTCTATCCATAGAAGTCCAGAGCTGCTCAGGATAAAAAGCGTGTGTGCCGGGGGTGGTGCCTAGAGCCCAGCCCCTCCCAGAGACACTGCTGGGGAACCCAGGGGCTCCATGGAACGAAGTTTGAGAACCACTCATGTCATTCTAGTTCCTTCGAGTCTAAGGGACCCCGGGCCTCACTGCCTGCAAGCCAGGCACATCCTGAGAGTCCTGGGGCCAGGAAGTGGGGGGAGGTCCCAGCCAGACACCTGAGACCACAACCCCAGGCCAGTGACACCAAATCCAAGCACCCTCCAATCAGTCTCTCGGAACTCATGGGGACAGAGACCAGGGTACTTCTGCCAAAGGCCATTTCTGAAGGGCAAGGGTGGCAGGTCACGGTGGCTCCCCAGCTCCAGGTCCTGACCCTCCCGGGGTACCTACTGTGTGCTAGGGCCTTCAGCCATCGCCTTGCTTACTTCTCACGGGGCTCCACCAGGGAAGGGGCCAGAGGAGGCCACTGAAAGAAGGGGTAACTCCTCTGGTCGTTGTGCTCCCCTCCCCGCGTGAGCTGTGGGCTGTTCTGGGGTCTCAGGCCCAGCCCTGGTCCCACCCTTCCCTGCTGCCAGCCCTGTGACCCCAAGTCTGTCTCTTCACCTGCCTGTACCTCAGTTTCCCCATCTGGAAAATAGGGAGAAGGGTGGCAGCCGCCTCCCAGGTGTGCGTGAGGCTGAGGAGGACCACGGCCAGGACAGCCCCCTGCGGACTCTGTTGCGCTGGGGTTGGGGGGTGCCCACTGGGATGGGGGCTCACCCGAGACGCCGATGTCAGACAGGACGGCCTTCTTACGGTCCTTGACACTGCTGATCTGTGGGAAGTACACGTCCAGGGCCAGGTAGAGCAGGCAGGTGAGGAAGGCAAGCACGCCCACGGTCACGCCATAGCCGCAGGCATTGGGGTTGCGGTTGTAGATGCAAAACTCCTTGCTCTCTGAGGGGCTATTGAGGTAGCCCTCATTCACGATGGAGCCGAACACCACGATGGAGAACACCTGCGGTGGTGGGGGAGGGGCAGGGGCGGGCGTGAGACCCCTCCCAGTACCAGCCCCAGGGGAGGGGAGGGCTGCCAACCCCCTCGGCCCGCTGCCTGCCTCTCTGTGAGCCCTCTTCACCCCAAACAGCCACAGGGCCGGTGTTAAGCATGCATTTCAGAGGGCAGGCCCAGAGAGGGAAGGGAACTTGCTTGGGGTCACACAGCACAGGCGGGGGTCAATCGCCTTCTTCTTCAGCTGCAGGCACTGAGGACCCTCTGACCACAGATGTGGCCCCACTCCCCTTCCAGCCAGGTGCTGAGAGGTCTTCCTGGGCCCTGATACCACAGTTCCTCTAGGACTGGACCTGGCCTCCCAGGAGAAGAGGTCTCAGCCCTCTGGGTGGTAAACTGCCAAGCCAGCAAGCCCCCAGCTGATTCCCCCGGATGTGGGCACGTGCCCAGCCCCATTCTGTGCTCCCCTCTGCTCTGCAGAGCCACGGGCTGTTCTGGGGTCTCAGGCCCTGTCCTTGGTCCCACCCTTCCCTGTTGCCCAGGCCCTGACAAGTGGAAAGAATGATAAATGAAAAAAATACAACAGTCACAATCCTGTCAATTACAGAGCAACAGGTCAATTACTTGCAGGACCCCAAGTGTAACATGTGTTACCTCCTTAAGTGCTCCCCAACAACTTCCAAGACAGGTCTATTTCAGCTGGGCTGGCAGCCAGCAGAGGTGGTCCCCTAAGACCCCACCTCCTGGTATTCCGCGTTTGTGCAATCTCCTTCCCCTAGACTGTGGGCTGAGCCTAGCGATTTGCTTCTAAACAAACAGAATACGTCAAAAAGTGACAGGATGTCGCTTGTGCGAGGAGGTTACAAAGACCTGGCCTCCATCGTGCTCACCCCCTCCTGACTCCTCTCACTTGCTTGCTCTGATTGAAGCAGCTGCCAGGTTTTGAGCTGCCTTATGGAGAAACACACGCAGCATGGAACTGAGAGGCCTCCAGTCAACAGCCAGCAGGGAACTGAGCCCCGCGGCCCACAGGGAACGAGTCCGGCCAGCACCATGTAAGTGAGCTTGACAATGGATCCTCCCTCAGCCTTCAGATGAGACCGCAGCCCTGGCTGACACCATGATGTGAGAGGCAGTGGCACCTCGCTAAGCAGATTCCTGGCCACAGAAACTGTGAGATAACAAATGTTTGTTGTTTTAAGCCACTACATTTTGGGGTGTCTTGTTACACAGCAGCAGCTAACGAGGACAATCAGCATATCGGCATTTTGCAGATGAAGCAGGGGAGGTATAGGTATTGGTGAATGTGCCCAGAGTCACACAGCTGGTACGTGGCAGAGCTGGCTTCAAACCCAGGGACCTGACTCTGAAGTTCATGCTTTTTCCTCCTACCTCTCGCCTCCCCAGAAACTATGATTATGAGGAGGCCCAGACCCAACTGACAAACACACAAACAGGAAAACAGAACCTCAGATGTGGCCTACAGTGAACTTGAGGTGCAGGCTGCAGAGCGTTTATTGTCCATTGTCCACTTCACTTTGCTTTCCAACTTTTCTATAATAAGGAACTAGAATTTCAATATGACCCAGACACGTTTTTGTCCTTAGCTAACACCCATGATGGGAAGTGACTCCAGCGCAGGTGTGAGAAAAAATATAAGCAGCATCATTTTTTAAATTGTATCTTTTTAAGATGTCTACACTTTACATGGGTTTTATAATGTACTGGACATATTAGTGTAGCAGTAATATATATAAAACAAATCCACATTTCTTATTGAAGTATAGTTGATGTACAATATTATATAAGTTACAAGTATACAATATAGTGATTCACAATTTTTAAAGGTTCTATTCCATTTATAGTTATTATAAAATATTGGCTATAGTCCCTTGTTGTACAATAAATCCTTGTAGCTTATTTTATACGTAATAGTTTGTACCTCTTAATCCCCACTAGTAACCACTAGCTTGTTCTCTGTATCTGTGAGTCTGCTTCTTTTTTGTTATATTCACTAGTTTGTTGTGTTTTTTAGATTCCACACATGAGTGATACACAGTACTTGTCTCTCTCTGTCTGATTTATTTCACTAAGCATAATGCCCTCCAAGTCCACCCATGTTGCTGCAATGGCAAAATTTCATTCTTTTTTATGGCTGAGTAGTATTCCATTACATATATATACAACATGTACCACATCTTCTTTATCCATTCATCTGTTGATGGACACTTAGGTTGCTTCCATTTCTTGGCAACTGTAAATAACGCATGAACATTGGGGTGCATGTATCTTTTCAAGTCGGTGTTTTTGTTTTTTTCAGATATATGTCCAGGAGTGGAATTGCTGGGTCATACGGTAGTTCTATTTTTAGTTTTTTGAGAAACCTCCATACTGTTTTCCACAGTGGCTGCACCAATTTACATTCCCACCAACAGTGTATGAGGGTTCCCTTTTCTCCACATCGTCAACATTTGTTATTTGTGTTCTTTTTAAAAAAATATTTATCTATCTATTTATTATTTATTTATTTATTTTGGCTGCACCGGGTCTTCATTGCAGCATGCGGGATCTTTAGTTGCAGCATTTGGACTCTTAGTTGCAGCATGCATGCAGGATCTAGTTCCCTGACCAGGGATAAAACCCGGGCCCCCCGCATTGGAAGTGTGAAGTCTTACCCACTGGACCACCAGGGAAGTCCCTATGTTCTTTTTGATGATAACCATTCTGACAGGTGTGATATGATATCTCATTTTTGTTTTGATTTGCATTTCCCTGACGATTAGCGATGGTGAGCATTTTTTATGTGCCTGCTGGCCATCTGCATTTCCTCTCTGGAAAAATGTCTATTCAGGTCTCCTGTCCATTTTTTAATCAGGTTTTTTTTTTGATGTTGAGTTGTATGAGCTGTTTATATATGTTGGATATTAACCTCTTATCAGTCATATCATTTGCAAATATTTTCTCCCATTCAGTAGGGTTGTGTTTTTGTTTTGTTCATGTTTCCTTTGCTGTGCAAAAGGTTTTAAGTTTAATTAGGTCCCATTTGTTTATTTTTGCCTTTATTTCCTTTGCTTTAGGAGATAATTCCAAAAAAATACTGCTATGATTTATGTCAAAGAGTATTCTGCCTATGTTTTCCTCTAGGAGTTTTATGGTTTCCAGTCTTACATTTAGGTCTTTAATCCATTTTGAAGTTTATTTTTGTATATGGTGTTAGAGAACACTCTGATTTTATTCTTTTCCATGTAGCTCTCCAGTTTTTCCAGCACTACTTATTGAAGAGACTCTTTTCTCCACTGTATATTCTTGCCTCCTGTGTCATAGATTAACTGACCATAGGTGCGTGGGTTTCAAATTTACGTTTAATGGGAGGACTGATTCAAAAATTTTTCCTGAAGGACGGCATGAACTAAGGTTTGGAGACCGCTGGTTCATGACACTTGTGTTAACAAGGATTTTGACCCAAATGTCCATGAATGGATGAATGGCACATCCATACAATGGAATATTATTCAGCCATAAAAAGGGACAGAGTTCTGATATATGCTGCAACGGGATGAACCTTGAAACAGGTGAAGAAAGAAGTGAAAGAAGCCCAGACACCAAAGGTCAGTATTATGATTTCTTTTATGTATCATACCCAGAATAGGCAAAACAGGACAAAAAGCGGACTAGAGGTTACCGGGGGCTGGGGGAGGGAAGAATGAGGAGGGATTACTTCATGGGTATGGCGGGTATTTATGGGGTGATGAAAAAGTTTCGAAACTAGACAGGTGGTAGTTGCACAACATTGAGAATCCACTAAATGCTACTGAACTGTATACTTTAAAATGGGTTATTGTGGGTAATATGAATTTTTCTGCAATTCAAAAAAAAAAGAAAGGATGCGGGGGGTGCTGTGTCCTGGTTCAGCCACGGGCACTGAAATGGGCAGTGGTGGCCTGTGAGCCACACATGTGCCAGTCCTGATTTGGGAATGTACATGTCACCTCAACCTGCAGACCAGTGCAGGCCTCCTGGCACACAGCTCTGCCCGGTCACAGGCTCTGCATCTTCACAATCTCCGCATGGAGCAGCAAGGGCAATTCGTACTGCCCCCAATTGACAGAGAAGGAAAACTGAGGCTCAGAAAGAGAAGGTGACACTGTTGTCAGGGTACAGGCTGAACTTGAACCCAGGTCTCTTGAACCTCAGCCCTACGCTCTCTTCCACCTGACCAAGCTGACCCTCAGCCTCAGGAGGTGGGCCCTGAAGCAGGCGTGACCCTTTATTTCCAGAGACCCAGGGGATCAGTAGGAAAGCATCAGTGTGATGGGAACAGGCCGTGGGACTGGAATGGCAAGTCTGGCGTTCAGGGGCACAGGAGGGGAGAGGCACGAAGTCCAGACTTCAGAGCAACTGTCAAAGGGACCCCTGGGCTACTGACAGCCCAGACAAGCAATGAAGATGCCACTGGGAGACAAAGGCGGGCTCTGACAGCCAGCTGCCTGGGCCGTGCACTGCACAACTCCAGGGACTACCACTCACACAGCCCCTTGGGCCTGTGCACCAAGACAAGTCCAAGGCTCCTACCAGAAAACTGCCAGGCTGGGAATCTGAGGCCCAGTCCCAATGTCATCAGACATCACCAATCCAGCAAAATGGAAAAGTCTCTTGATTAGACAGAGACTTCAGACACTGAGGAGTCACACAGACCTGCTGGATTCAAATCCCAGGCCTGCTGCTCATGCTGTGTGGCCTCAGGCAAACGACTTAACCTCTCTGAGCCTCAGATTGGTCCTCTGTAAAAATTAACCTTCCCTCCAGGGCTGATGGAAGCATTATACACAAGTACACAGAGCAGAGCAGTCAGGACTTCGTTAAGGGTTAACTCCCTTCTCCAGAGGCCCTGGGAGAGAAGACACGCTCCCTGGGGGCTGGAACAAGGGTGGACCCCCTCCCTAAAGCAGGCTGAGTGGAGGCGTGGGGGCAGCAGGTGGGTGGAAGTCCGGGCTTTGGGGACAGCAGAGGAGGAAGCATTAAGACGGGCCCTCTTGGGGGAGAGGAGCAGGGAGTCCTCAGAGACGCCAGGAGGAAAGTGCTGGTGAGGGCGTGTCCCCAAGAGGGGAAGGAGCAAGATTAAACAGCCTCCTGGACCTGACCCGTCGAACTGGCAGAGCTGGCATGCCAGCTCCCTGCAGCCCGTCCTTCAGCCCCTGGGCTCCCCGCCCTCCTCTCCGCCCACGGCTCCCTCCTGCAGACTTGGGCCTCCGTCAGGCATTCATCACAGGTCACAGGCTTCTCAGTGCCTTGCACTGTGCTGGGAGGGGGCGTCAAGGGGGACCACGTCCGTGGAGCCCCTGCTGTCGGGGAGCTGACCATCTGGAGCTACAGGAGTGAGGGGGCGAGAGCCTGGCCCCTTGTCTAGCGGGGTGACCTTGGGCTTAACCTCTCTGAGTCTCAGTTCCCAACAACAATGGCACCTAAACCACTGACATTTTGTGAGGAATAAATGAGGTCCTATGTGTAAGGAAGAGCATGTGATGCAGAGTAAACAACCAAAAAATGCCAGACTGACACTAAACAAGTGGAAAAGATAATTGAGGCAATGACCCACGGTGGCAAGTGCTGGGAAGAGGTGGCAGTGGTCAGGGGAGGGAGCCCTGAGCAGTGACCTCTGAGCTGGGCCAAGAAGGAGCCAGCCCTGCACAGATCAGGGGAAGCGTGTTTCAGGCACAGGAACAGAAGGGGCAAAGGCTGAAGGTGAGGGAAGGAGCACGGCTGGAGCAGGGACCAGGGAGCTGGGGCTGGAGGAGGCAATGGGACAGGAAGCGGCAGGGAGGGCAGGACCTGGTGGGCCACGGGCACATTGGATTAAATGCGGTGAGAAGCCACAGGAGCAACGAGATCTGGGTCTATGGATCATGGTCCCCACCCTGCAGAACGAAGGTCACCTAAGTGCCCCCGCCCCCAATCCCCAGCCCTGGGCCTTCTGGACACAATCCAAGCTTCTAGGGCTGGTGGTCAAGGTCCTCTAAGTACCCGCTCTGCCCACCTCTCCCGGTGCCTCCCTTCCCTCCACTTCCCACCAGCCACCTACTTGCCCACCTCACAACCCCCGGCCCTTTCCACTGTTTTCTTTCCGTAATATTCTTTCTACCACGTGGTAGGTGCTGGGCTATAACTAACTTTTCTGATTATGCTGGGTGGCGGTGGGGTGAGCTGCCCCTCTGCGGGGCCTGCGCTCCCCAGGGAGATGACCGCTCTGCAGCCACAGGGCCCCCTGCCTCCGGGGCCTGGGAGGCCGCAGCTCGGAGGCCAGAGAACTGGGGCTTGCTATCGGTTGTTCATTCATTTTAAAGTATTTCTAAGCACTAGTATGTGCCAGGCCCTGTGCGAGAGGCTGAGGGGGCAAGGTCCCTGTTCTCATCAGGGAGACAAACAGCTGAGAAACATGTACAAGAGTCCAGACGAGTGTCCCGAAGAAGCGCCAAGCAAGGCAGGAGGAGACAGACTGGGCAAAAGGGGGTCACTGACGTAGTGACCTTTGAGCGGACGCCCACCTGCAGAAAGGCAGAGCCATGCAGATATTGGGGAGAGATGTTCCAGGGAGAAGTAACCACAAGTGCAAAGGCCCTGGGGCGCGAATAAGCTTGGTGCCTCGAGGAGGTGCACAGGGTGTGGCTGGAACACAGTGAGCAAGGGGAGGTCCCCGAGGTAGGCAAGGGCCGGCCCCCAGGGCCTGCAGGGGAAGGCTGAGCTCAGGAGTCACTTTGGGGTTAAGAGCAGGTGAGTGATTGATCTGACTTAGGTTTAAGAAGACTCACCCTGGGCTTCCCTGGTGGCGCAGTGGTTAAGAGTCCACCTGCCGGGGCTTCCCTGGTGGCACAGTGGTTGAGAGTCTGCCTGCCGATGCAGGGGACGCGGGTTCGTGCCCCGGGCCGGGAGGATCCCACATGCCGCGGAGCGGCTGGGCCCGTGAGCCATGGCCGCTGGGCCTGCGCGTCCGGAGCCTGTGCTCCGCAACAGGAGAGGCCGCAACAGTGAGAGGCCCGCGTACCGCAAAAAGAAAAGAAGACTCACCCTGGTCATGGTGGAGAAAAGACTGTGGGGCGAGGGTGAAAGCAGGGAGACCAGAGGGGCTAATCAGCGCCCAGGTGAGGGACAAGCGGGCGGGGCTGGCATGGGCAGCGGGATGGGGTGAAGTAGTGGGGGCTGAATGTCCTTTGGAGGTAAAGCCACCAGAATCTGCAGACACTGGCCTGCTGCGGGGAGCAGGGCAGTCGGGGAGGGGCTGGGCTGGATGAGAATTGGGAACAGAGGTGTCGTGCCAGGTCCCCCGCAGGCTGCAGGGCTGGGCCAGGGCAGGGAGCCACCCCTGGACCAGGCTGAGAGTCTACAGATGGAGAAACTGAGCCTAGGGGAGGGGAAGCAGCATTGCCAAGGACACACAAGGCCCTTGCAGTCTCACCACACCCCCTGCAGGACCCTCTGGGCCCCAGGTTAACTCCTCTGCTTAGCTGCAGTCTCCCCACCCCGAGTGGGAGGGAGCCTCCCAAAAGCAGGCCCAGGCCCCAGGTTTCTGTTCCACAGTCCAAGGCAGGAGGAACGGGGACTCCCTCAAGATCCACGATGTGACTGAAACACATGCTCTTCACTGCACAAGGTCCATGGCCTTATTCTCATTTTACCCACGTCCAGGGAACTGCCCAGGTCCCACGGCTGTTTAAGGGTGGATGGAGTATTGACAAAAATCCAAGGCCAGTGCCCTGTGTCAGGCGGCCTCTGGGGTGACTCGCTAAGGCCAGGTGGCAAGGAGCACGCAGAGCAGCCACCAGAGAACCGGAAATTAAACCACAATGAAATTCTACGCTGGCCACGGTGTTAGAGGCATGGGAGGGAGAAGCTCACCCCAACAAGCAGATCTGCTGCAGGGGCCAGGACAGGGCTGCGGAGGCAGAACCAGCAGCCAGGAAACAGGAGAAGATGGAGGGTGAGGGCCCCGGGAGGTACTCAGGGGGCCACTGGGCACAGGCAGGCACAGGAAAAACCACCTCCCTCCCTTGCACTAGAAAAAAATGTTTAAAAAAAAAAAAGCACCAAGGTAAACTGGGGCAAGACTCTGTTTTTTTCACCATCTTTATAATCCAATCCTGAGCCTTAAAAAAACGAATTCCAGATGGCACTTAGAGCAGAGCTATCTCCAACTCAGAAAAGCAAACCGAAGGAATCTCAGCATCTCAGGCTCCTGGACTCAGAGACACACAGAAACAGAGACCCCAGAACTGCCAGACCCTGCCCTGGCCTCACATCACTCTCTCTCCCACCCCACGACTCAACCATCCTAGAGGGCCAGCACTAGCAAAGCCACAGGCTGTTTGATAATTTCGCCCTGGCTGTTCCCACCTCCCAGAACACCCTTCCCCACCTTCTTCATCTTTCAAACAGGAACGAACTCCTTCGCACCCTTCAAAACCCTGCTGGGAGGTGGTGACTTGCAGCTGCCTCCTGGGACACCCTCCTTCCCAGTCACTCTCGCCCACCCTAACCCTGCACATACTCCTGCTTGGGATTCATCTAGCGGTCTGTCTCCCCCGGCCCACCCTCACCCCCGACCCTGAGCCAGCCCACAGCCTCTGCAGGGGCCCTGCATCCACTGGGAGGGCTTGCCAAAAATCATCTCATTTAATCCTCATCAAAACCTCTAAGGAAAAAAATAAACCTAAAAACACCCCACAGATTAGGAGATACACACTACTATGTACAAAACAGATAAACAAGGTCCTACTGTAGAGCACAGGGAACTATATTCAGTATCTTGTAATAACCTAATGGAAAAGAATCTGAAAAAATATATATATATATATATACACCTATATGTATAACTGAATCACTTTGCTGTACACCAGAAACTAACATTGTAAAAATCAACTACACTTCAACAGATAAACAACAACAAAGCACCCACCCCAACAAAGCAGGCTTACTTAGCGCACTCCAGCAGAGGGCAGCTGAGGCTCCATGAGGCCTGGACTCTGGCCAGCCCACGGCCGGATGACCCGGAGCAGGTAAGCATGGTGCCGGGCCTCCTGCCCAGGCCTGCCCCAGGTCCAGCCCCATTCCAGAACGTGTGCCAAACCTCGACCTTCAGCTGCCTCCCCATGAAGAAATGACTTCCAGATCCCAGACTCTAGGACCAGCACGAGACCCAGGAGAGACAGCTGCTGTGCCGAGCCTGTCACCTCCCCACAGTGCAGGAGGGGCCCGGCCCACTTTTCTCCACATCCGCCCAGAGAGCTGGCAGGCTGTGCCTGGGCCAGTGCCGGGCATCAGGCTAACTTGGGCTCCAGGGACAGCTGGGCCCAGCCAGCATCAGGGGCAGGTGGAGACAGAGGTCCCTGCTGTTCTCAGGGAACTTCCCAGAGGCCTGGCTTTAAACATCCTTGGGCACCTGCTGAGTCTTCCCCCAGACAAGCTGTCAAGAGATGAGGTCAGGAGTCCACGACTCTCCGGTCCTGCCAGCTCCGGATGGTACCTTCTATCTACCTCACCCTGTACAGAGACATCTGTTCCCCAGACCGGTGGCTGGGAGGAGTCCCTGGTCCCTGCCTCACGCTGCAGGCAGCCAGCAGACCCGCTCGCCGGCTCTCCAGTTCGCGGCATCGGCTACTGTCCACTTCCAGGCCACAGTGTTGCTTGCCTGACTCAGGACAGCCTCCTCTCCCGCCTCCTCCAACCCATCTCCAGACGGGCGCCAGGGGGCGCTCACCACTCCCCCAACTCTCACCAGTCCCTCCCGGGGCTGAGGATAAAGTCCAGCCCCGAAGAAAAAGACACCGACGGGCTGCTGGTCTCACCTCTGGTCTCTCCCCGCCCCCTCATCCATCTGCACACTGGTCCCCACTCAGCTGCTCAGACCCCAGAGTGGGCGTGTCCTTGAACCCCATCCAACCTGGCACTTGGGTCTATTTCTTCATTCTTCCCCAAACTCTCAATTTCCTCCATGCAGCCTCCCGCCCCCGCCCCTGTGCCGGTCCAGGCCACCATCACCTCTTGCTAAGCGATGACGGCAGCTTCCCAGCCTCTGTGCGCCACTCCTGCGCCCCTGCACCATCCAGATCTCTCTAAACCTAAGTCAGATCGTGTCACCCCTGCTGCATCTCACTCACCAACAGCCGCACGGTGAAATCCCCTCCCCACCCCAACCCCCAGGGTTCCAGCTTCCTCTCAGCCTCCTCTCCTGCCACTTGCCTCTGCTCCCTCCTAAGCTCATTCCTGCCTCAGGACCTTGGCACTGGCTGTTCCCTCTACCTGGGATGCCTAGAGTTCCCCAGATCTTCCAGGCTGGCTCCTGCTGGTTCCTTCTCAACGTCCAAATCTCAATGCAAGCCACCTCCTCAGAGAAGCTCTCCAGACCTGACTCCCAATATTCTCCAATACCCCCATTTATTTTCTTGATAACCTCATTACATATTTTTTTCTTATTTTTTGGTTCAGTTGTTGGGTGTATGTCTCCACTCCAGACCCAGAGGGAGGGTCAGGAAAGGCTTCAAGGTGAGTGAACAGCAAGCCTGATAGATGGGCAGACACAGGCAGCACGAGAGCTGGGAGAAAGACTCTCCTCTCCTCAGCATCCTTGGCTTGCACACCTCTGACCACAGGGAGCTCACTCCATAACAAAGGCTGCCACGTCCTCTCCCTCAGCATGAGCTGAGCCCGCCTTCCTGCCCGCATCCCCATGAAGTCCTCAACCTGCCTCCTGGGCCCCACGGGAAGAGCAGACAAAGAAACGGGCAGCCGAGCGTTTGAGGGATGAGTCAGGCTGCAAGGGCCCCCCTTCACGGGAACAGGCCCTGCCTCCCCCCGGGTCACGTGAGGGAAAGGGCCGAAGCCAACGCAGGGGCGCGTGATGGGCACTGGGTGGGGGGGGCACTCGGCTTCCTCAAGAGCCTCGTGCAGAGCCGCAGGGTGGGGGCGGGGCAGGCGGGCTCCCTTCTCTCCTCCCAGGCCCGGCCCGGCCACCACCTCTGCAGCCTTGGAAGCAGAGACCTGCTGCGGATTAGGCAGTAATCTTCCCGCAAGCTGTCTCCGTGTGCTCTCTGCAGTGGGGGTGGGGAGTGGGCTTGCTGGGCAGGGGCCCTGTCCCTGCGGCACTGAGACTCGCTGGACCTGGTGATCTGAAGGCTCCCCTGTCTTCTCCCTCCTGTGGCTGCACAAACACCAGGAGAGCAGGGAGCCTCCTTAGAAACGGGGAAACTGAGACCCAGCCCTGAAGACTGCAGGCTTGAATGGGGACGGTGGGTGGCCGGAGGAGGACAGAGCACGGCAATTCCCAGCCTCATTCACCCACGTGTGAGCCATGACAAGATGCCAGGTGCCGTCTCGCACTGGGGATAGACAGTGACCTGACAGACACGGTCCCTGCCCCCCAGAGCTTACAGCCCATGGGGCGTGGAGGTGGGGGGCAGCAGCCTCTCATCACCGCCCTGCCGCGCCTTCACCCGTGCTGCTCCTTCTGCTTGGAATGTCCCCCCTCTCCGCCTGGCTGGCCCCATCCCTCCCGCCTGTCCCGAGCCGAGGGAGCCTGAGTGAGTGTTCCCTCACTCTAGGGCTTATGCTCACCTCCATACTTTAAGTGGTTTCTCAGCCACATTTCCCACCGCTAGACTGTGAGTCTCGCAAAGACCAGGCACATTAGAGAGAAGGCGGCAGTCCCACAGCTGTCGGAACCCACGGAACCAATGGGAGGACGTACGAACCCCTCACCGCGCCAGATGCGGCCGTGAGAGCCATTAATAACAACTGGCCACAGGATTTGGCAACGTGAAGGTCACGGATGATCTTGACGAGATGGAGAGGTGAGGGCGAGAGCCTGAGCAGGGCGCAAGTGAGAGAAAACCAGGGGAGAAACACCAGAGACGGAGACCATAGACGAATCTTCTGCAGGACCAGAGGCACGGGCAAGGGCGTGGGAAGAACTCCCATTTGTAAGCTGATGGGAAAGAGCCAGAGTGGAGGATGGAGGCAAGGGCGGAGGGAGGGAGGGAAGGAGGGAATCTGAGTCCTCCAGCAGGTGAGAGGGTGCACCTGGTGGACCCTGCGAGGCTGGCCTGGCCACCAGAACAGGAGAGAGCCTGGGGGAGGGGCGGGTGCGAGGAGGCCAAGGGTGGATGCAAGCAGGGCTTTGTCAGGTGAGCGCAGCGATGCAGTGGGGCCAGAGCGGGGAGCAGGTGGGTGAGACCACCAGGGAGCCCAAGCTGGCGAGGGGGGCGGGGAGGATGGGGTGAGGGCCGGTGTACAGAGGAAGCCCCAGGCCAAGGACCGCGCGCGAGGCAGAGCGCTGGAACGACAGGAGGGGTGGGGAGAGGCGGACACCTGAGTTCTCGCCAGGAACAAGGGCCAGGCCCAGGGTACACCCAGTGAGAGTGGCTGAGGCAGGGAGGACAAGACTGTGGGAGGCTGGAGGCCAAGGAAGTGAGAGGCCAGGCTGTGAGAAGGATCACGGAAGCGGGAGCTACAGTCAGCAGGATGGAAGGCGGGGCGGTGCTGAGGGACAGGGCAAGTGACCTGGGGCTGGCTTGCAATGAGGGGAGTGGCTGGCCCAGTGCTGTGATGAGATTCAAAGCTGGGGGAGAATGGTCTGGAAGCAGCCTCAGGAGCCGGGATGACTGTGTCCCATCTCCAGGCCCGGCAGAGGGAGGGCATGAGGCAAAGAACGGCCCCCACTGAGAAGGCTGCTGGGGAAGCCGGGTCTGGGTCTGGGGGGAGGCCAGGTTACAGTGCAACTTAAAAAAGGTGTCAGGGATGCTCAGAGGGGGGCCCAAGATTTGGGGAAGACCATGTCCTCTTGACCCCTGGACGCTGAGTCATTTGAGGAGCCGGGATGGTTGGGGTTCCCAGGTGATGGCTTTCTGAACAGTCTGGGCCTGACAGCCTGGGACTCTCCCAGCCACCCCTTCCCCGCGGTCCCCTCCCCCCACACCATCTTCCCAGGCAGAGGTGGGGTGAGCACATCTCCCTCCAGGAAGGGAGGGCTTCCCCAGAAACACAGGGGCAC
The DNA here is from genome assembly GCF_937001465.1 of Orcinus orca. Taxonomy (NCBI): domain Eukaryota; kingdom Metazoa; phylum Chordata; class Mammalia; order Artiodactyla; family Delphinidae; genus Orcinus; species Orcinus orca. The sequence continues at coordinate 93,871,300 of NC_064569.1, read as the reverse complement.
GGGCCACCCTGCCGGCTCCAGCTGACACTGTTCTGCTCCTGCAGTATGGATCTGGGGCCCAGGCTCCCCCTGCAGGCCCCCACAAAGCATCAGGGGTGCAGGAGGCTGGTCCCTGACATCACTTCTTTAAATACTGACCAGTCCCCAAGTTCCCAACCTACAACCCACTAGGAGCAGGAGTAGCATTTGCTGAGGGTAGAAAGGTCGGGAACCACCAGCCCAACCTGGCTGTCCTCCCCGCATCTGATAGATGGGGAAACGGGCCCAGAGAGCACTGGCAGACGCTCACGTCACACCACCTGTCAGGGGCGGAGTGGGCGCAGAACACGGACTCAGGCCTCGGGCCCCAGGCACTTCCTGACGCTCTGCCCTGCCTCTCCTCCCACCGGACAGCTGGTTCTTCCGGTGTAGGTGCCAACTGTGGCTCCGTGCCAGCTCTGCCCTCTGCCCTCTCCCTTTCCTCCCTCCTCCCCTTGGTTCTTCCTCCTCTCCGCCCTCCCTCCCCCAGCCTTTGTTCTTTCTCCCCAGGCTCAAGCCTGCCTAACAGCTCTGCTCAAGTGGCCGTGTGGGACTCCCCATGTGGCTGGGGACTCCCCAAAGCAGGAAGAAAGGGCCACGTCCTGGAAGTCAGGCATGGGCTGCAATCCCAGTAGCTCCAGTTAACCTCTCTGGGCCTCAGCATCTCACCTAAAGTGGGGGTAATGAAACCCATTGGGCAGGGATGTCACGTGCCTAGAGGAATGAACTGGATGGCAGGCCCTTTATACATCCATGTTCACAAACCGAGCCCGCCCTGAACCCAGGCGCTCCAATCCCACGTTCCAGGTGAGGATTTTCCAAGGTCCCTCTCTGGCGGCCCTGGTCTCGATGCCAAACCCAAGACTCCTCAAGTTCCCACACTGCCCCAGGACACGAAGAAATGCCCAAGACGCAGGCAGAAACCTATCGTCCACGTCTCCTGTTGACCTCCGTGCCCTGACTCTCTCCCAGGCCTGAGAGAGATGGACCAGACAAAGGTCGGTCACAGGCAGGCGAAGAGGACAAGAAGATTCTGAGGCTGTCAGCGATACACACCAAAGGAGCACAGGACATGCCTGCGTGGACCCAGCCCCCTGAGTAAGTGGCAGGGCCTTGCCTGGCGCTGGGAGAGGACAGGCTAGACCACACCACACATTTCCTGCTGGGCCTCCTGTCCCCAGAGCCCTCCCCAAGCCACACCTCCACATGGCTCCGCAGGGAACTTCCGAAAACACACCTCTTCTCTGCTTAAAACCCCTCTCTGAGGCTGTCCACGGCCCTCCGATGCAGCCCAGCTTGTGAAACTGGCGTCCAAGGCCGACCCTGGGTTGCCCACCCTGCCTGCCCCCCACACCTCTCTGACTTGCTCTCACTCACACACCCGGGGTCCCCAGGAGCTCAGCAACGTTTCTAAAACCCACTCAGACCTTGTGCCCCCAAGTATTTATTTATACATGTTGTTCCTCCCACCTGGAATGCACCTCCACCCCCACCTTCTTTATTAGGACCAACACAGGGGTCACCTCCCCCTGGAAGCCCTCCATGCCCCCTGGCAGACGTACCTACTCCCCACTGGATTTCCTTCTCATCGCATCCCAAGCCTTCTGGATGGTGCCTGTCGACTCAATTCTGTTCTCACTGACCTAGAGCATCTCCGGTGGGACACACAGGCTGGCACCGAGCAGGGACTCGGTATTTGTGGAATGAATGAATGAATGCCAGAGCTGGCCAGAGGCTCTGTCTCCACCCTGGACCCATTTCACCCCAGCCCCTGCAGGCTCTAGAGTTTCCATGTGGGACAGCTAGAGTGTGGCAATCTGGCTGGGAACGGAGACAAGGGGTCTCATTTCGAAGCTGCTGCATCTGCAAAGCAAACTCAGCTTTTTTATTTTTATTTTTGGCTGAGCCTCGCGGCGTCGGGAATTCCCGACCAGGGATTGAATCCGCGCTCCCTGCAGTGCAAGCGCGGACTCTTAACCATTGGACCGCCGGGGGAGTCCCACAAGCTCGGCTCTTGTACTCAGTGTCTGCTTGGAGTGATTGAGGGGGTCTGATAAAAATGAGGGTGTAAAACCGCTCCCTCAAGCCACTCCTTGGTGCCACTGCGACTCAGACAGGGAAGCCACGGGGAGTACACTGAATGTGGACCCAGTGGACTGGATTGAAACTGCGGCTCTGACAGTCCCGGGCCCAGGAGCTCTGTCTCTAGTCAGTAGAGAAGTCACCTCCAGCCTGCCCCTGACTTCTGTCATGCGAGGGATGACACCCACCCTCCTTACAACATCCTGAGTGTTACAGCCAAAGCCCTTAAGAGATCAACCCTGAAAATGGCAAAATTTCCAACATTTTATTGTTTTATTTTTGCCAAAACAGAGCATTAATTTTAAAAAAAAAAGAAAGAAAGAAAAAGAAAACCTCTCATCTACCAGTGCTAATATTCTTTTCCCATAGGTCATTTCAAAGCTCTAAAAGGATGTAAATTCCAAACAGAAGGTAGTCCTTTATATGAAATCAGCTAGCTCCCTGCTGAAACTCCACTTCCCCCCACCTGGCTCCAGGTAAAGAAAGGGGTCACTGACAGGCTGCAGAATCGGGGCAGGATTGGGCACCTCTGATCCAGCCCAGCCTCCGCTTTCCGATGGGGAGACAGAGGCAGAGGGGGTGGCCACAGCTGGTGCCAGATCTCCTGGCCCCCGGCCAGCACAGCCCACCTCCCCGCCAACCCAGGTCCGAAGAGGGAGCTCTGAGCTCACCCTGGACACTGTCCCAACTTAGCCATCACCTCCTCGCCCAGGGCAGGAAGGGTCCAAGTTGGGATCTGCCAGAGGGCTCACCAGCTCCCTCCCCACCTTAACCCTCAGGGTCCATTCCTCAATTCCCGAAGTGAGTAATCACCCCCCCCCAGGTGTGTTTGGGGGGGGGGAGGTGGTGTAGGGCACACAGGGGCAGAGAGGAGTTGAGAAAGCCTCAGTCAAGAGATAAGGGGTCCTGCAGGCCTGGGGGCTCAGGTTCCAGGGTAGGTCCAGGTTTGGTGACTCCCTGAAGCTTACATGGTTTGGGGACCCACTTTCAAATAAAAAAAATAACAGAAAAAAGATCTTTCTCTTACAAGTTTTACAAAATCGCAAGCCCAAGTGCTCACATTGTTAGGGCCCTACAGGGCGGCAGAAGGGGTCTTGGGGAGCACAGGAGTCCTGGATAGAGTGACCAACCGTCTTGTCTGTCTGGAACAGGGGGGCTCCCAGGTCATGGGACTATCAGTGCTGAAGCCAGGAAAGTTCTGGCAAACCAGGGCAAGCGGGTGCTGAATGCTCAGGCTCCATTAGCTGGAAGGTGAAGCTTAACGCCAGCCAGACCCTGCCTGCCAGACCCTGTGGTGAGCAAGCAGAGGGAGCTCGAGGGAGGAGGGCAGGTGGCCATGTGCATCCACCACGTGCCCCCACGTGTTAAAATGTCTCAGCGCATCACGTGTTTTTGAAAAAGGCTGGTAGGAGATAGCAGCCCTCCCTAAGTGGTGGGATCACATGTGCTTCTTTTTCCAATTTTTTTTTTTTGGTGAAATACACACAACATAAAATTTACCATCTTAACCGTCTTTAAGTGTACAGTTCAGTGGTATTCAGCACATATATATGGTTGTGCAACCATCACAAGTGATTTATGTTTTCCAACAATCGGCAGGTATTACTTCTATGATCAGATAAAAACCTATATATTTTTTTAAAGTTCATCAGCCTGTATCAGATACCTCTGCTCACGCAAAGGTAGTGAGCAGGGCTGGGAGACTGGTGGGGGCCTCTGGGGGGATTTGGACATTGGATGGAGGTTGACCCAGATGACCCTTATCCTTTCCAAACCTGAAATCCCAGGACTTCAAACTCTTCCTGACCCAGGGGAAGCACTGTGCTTTGGAGACAGGAAGATCTGGGTTCAAATCCTCCATCTGCTACTTACATGCTCAGTAACCTTGGGCCTCTCTGAGCCTCAGTTCCCTCAAGTGTGATACAGACTGTGGGGGGAACTAGCCAGGTAACCGTGAGAACAGCCCTGCATAGTGGGTGCTCAGTGACTTTTTCTCCCTTCTGCTTGGAATGTCCTCCCGGCACCTTGATGTGCACACATGTAAACCCTCCTCATCCTTCCAGGCCCAATTTGACATCGCCTCCTCCAGGAAGCTTCTCTGATTGCTCTCCTGGTTTTGCTGGCCTCTGCCTGAGGGTGCCTGGCTCACTCCCCAGCGGGACTGTAGGCTCCCTGAGCACTAAGGGCTGCGTCTGAGTCACGCCGCCTTCCCTCGGAGCCTAGCCAACTCAATAAAGCTTTGCTAAATGAAGCCTTCACCAGCAGAAGTGACCCAAGCAGACAAAACGCCCACACCCCGTCACAAAGCCAGTGACTTCACGCTTCGGGCCGGCGGAGGGGAGCAGTGCACAGAGCCACCCCACCTCATCAGGCAGGTGTCCCCCAGAGCTCTACCTTTGCCAAGGACCTGCCAGGGTCTCTGGGGAGCTGGAGACAACACACGGATGAATGAACTCAGCACCACAAACCCTCCTGGATGTACCCAGGGTGCCAGGCCATGTGCCAGCACCAGGGACCCAAAGACTAAAGAACAGGGCTTCCCTGCCCTCAAAGAGCTCCCCATCTGGTGGGCACTTGAGAAGAAGGGGTTTAAACGTGGCCACCCTTCCTGTGGCACCAGAGGGAGGTTTTAACGTTTTTAGACAAAGGAAAGGTAGATCCCTTTCCCTCTGGGAGGCCAGAGATAAACACCCCAGCTGTCCCACCCATCACACCCTTATATGGCCTTGAAAATCCAGGAAGTGAGGGAGCTTGAGCACCCCACAGCTGGCTTTAGGCTTAGCCCGGTGGGGTGGCTGACAGGGGCCCTGCCCAGTGTCCCCAATCCAGGCCTTTCTGATCTAGGCCCACAGGAAGGGGCCCCAGGCCTGCAGAGGCAAGACCCTCTAGTGAGGGGGTCTGGGCAATGGCCAGCAACCCTAGGGAGCCCCAGACACCCCTCCCCAGACAGCAGCAGGCCTCCTTTCCCTGGGGTGCTGCCAGGTCATGTGAACCCCTCCCCGTGTGCTGACTCTGTCCCATCCTCCTCTCCCCGACCCCAGGTTTGAACAGGGACCCCCACTCAGCTCTCTGCACTGAGGGATTCTGCCCTCGCCAGGCTAGAGGTCCAGAACGGGCTTCTCTGCTCTTCCCTGTGGGCAGGGGACCTCTCTCCCGCCCTCCCGGCCCACGGCCCTCCTCAGGCATCCAGGTGTCTGCACGAATTCAGGAAATATCAGAGCCCAAGGAGGTCTCAAGGAGGCTCCTCCCACCTCGCTACAAATCGGGAAACTGAGGCAAGCTAGAGGAGGTGACGCTGCCCACCTCGGAATTTAACTCCTCACTTTCCGTGAACATTTCTAGGGTGGCTTCCAGCCCAAGGTCACGCTGCAGAAAGACGGTTCCCGGGGAGAGAGCCCAGGTATCCGGCTCCCGGCGCGTCGCTCCACACGAGCCCAGCTAAGCCACAAAAACCCGGTTTCCTGCCCTCTCCTCCTTGAACGTCCATGGCAAGAGCGCGTGCACCCCGCGAAACGATCCACGCCCCGATCCACCCCCGAATAAAGGCCACCTGAAACCAGGGTTCCGTCCCCACGGTCGCCGGTCCGCCCAGGCGGCCGCGCGCAACCCGACCCACGAGGCGCCAGGTCGCGGCCTGGAGGTCACCGCGACGGGGGGGCGGGGGGGAGAGTAAGAAGTGGGGACACCGGGAAGCCAGGGGTCGGGGAGCAGGCGCCCCCGCGAGGGCCAGGACCCCCGCCCGGAGCCCGGGAAGGAGGGAGGGGCGGGCGCCAGGACGCCGGCCGGCCGGCTCCCCACCCGCGGCCGCACCCGGGCAGCAGGCCCGGTGGGGTTGGGGTCCGTCCGGGCGCGCCGCCCTCGCCCGCGCCCCCACACCGCCCCACCCCCTGCTTGGCCGGGCCACCCAGACGTCCTTACCCAGGACACGACGCGCAGAATGGTGTGCGGCTGCCGGACCAGGGTGTAGGGGTCGAAGGCACCCCCGGCTTTGCCCGCTCCGTACGCACCTCCTTCCATCGTGGCTGCACCCGCGCGGTGCACCCCGCTCGGCGCGCTCCGCCAGTCCGTGCGCGTGCGTGGCGCCCCCGCCCGCTCCCCTGCTCGCGCGACCGGCTAGGCCGAGGGCTCCCGCGAGGGAGCGCCGTAAGCCGAGGGCGCCGGGCAGGCGGGCGCGGCGCCGGCGGGCGGGCCGCGCGCGCCCTCGATCGCGGGGACGCGGGTGCTGCGGAGCCGGCGGAGGGCGCGCTCGTCGCTGGCTTGGTGACCTCTTTGCTGAGTAGTGGGGACGAGGAGTGGGGGGGTGCAGTAAATGCAGGACTTGTCCCCGCCCCCGGGTGGCGGGTCTGCCGGGCCGCCCTACCCGCTCCGAGCCTACGGCCCTGGATGAAACCACCTTCGTGACTTTTTTGCTGGTTTCCTGTCGCTCTGTCTGCCCCCAATATAGTGAGCGGACAGGGGCCGCGTTTGTATTCCTCATGGGGTGCTTGGGACACAGTAGATGCCGCAGGACTTCTCGAATGAATGAACCACGAATGAATTCGATTCACGAATGAATTACCCTTCTCTCAGAGCCTTCCTAAGCACAGCCCCACCTCCCCGGAGGACCTTTCCACCCTGTTTTTACGCTGACGTCACGTGAGTCCCCGAGTCTGCGCAACCCCACCCCCAGCCTGGAGGGGTCCAAGGTACCTGGCTCAGAGGCAGAGACCTAGGAAGGGCAATCAATTCTTTATGAGACACCCTCACCCCCACCCCACCAGCACGCTACCCTTTTCCTTAATCCACTAATTAATTATGTAGTTATTTGTTCATTGTGCTCCTCTGCTAGTCTGCGAATTTTGTCTGACTTGTTCACTGCTGTAGCCAAGGGCCTGGCACACAGTAGGTGCTCAGTAAACAGACCCTAATCCCCATCACCCCATCACTGCTTGGCCTAGAGCTCCAGCTTTCATGGAAACCGAGGCTGGATGGAGGAGTGCTCGCTGCAGTGAGAATGACTGCCTTCCAGGTCTGGCTCTTAGCACGACCTGTAGTCCCCAGGGCCTCATGTCTCCACTGGTTCCAGGAGGCTGTTGGATAGGGATGTCTATCTGCAGGGGCCTTTGCTGTCCTGGTGATGACAGAACATGCCGCATCCTGTGATGACAGGACACCAGATCTGTGCAGAGGAAATGTGGTGGGTGTGAGGCCACCCCTTATAAACATTCCATAGACAAATGTCCATCTTAGGCTCTGTTTAGTGACTGTTAACTCAGCACCAGGGCCTGAGCTAAGGGCTTTACATACGTTATCCCATTTAATACAGCAGTCATATTCTATGATTATATGAAACTTCTAGAAGCAAACAGAAATTTTTTGTGACTTTGGGTTAGGCAAAGAGTTCTTAGATACGATACCAAGACCATGATCCATAAAAGAAAATCGATAAATTGGACTTCGTCAAAATTAGGAACACTCATCCGGGGACTTCCCTGGTGGTCCAGTGGTTAAGGCTCCATGCTCCCAATGCTGGGAGCTGGGGTTCGATCCCTGGTCAGGGAACTAGATCCCACATGCCGCAACTAAAAGATCCCGCATGCTGCAACTAAAAGATCCCACGCGCCACAACAAAGATCCAGTACATGGCAACAAACATCCCATGTGCCACAGCTAAGACCTGGCACAGCCAAATAAATAAATAAATATTTTTTTAAAAAACACTCATCCAAAGACCTTGTTAAAAGACTGAATGAAAAGGCAAACCACAGTCTGGGAGAAAATATTTGCAAAGCACATTTCGGACAACGGATTTGCATCCCAAATATATATAAAGGACTCTAAAAAGTCAATAATAAGATAAACAAGCCATTTTTAAAAAAATGGGCAAAAGATTGGAGCAGACACACTTCACCAGAGAAGATATACAGATGGCAACTAAGCACATGAAAAGATGCTCAATATCATTAGTAATTAGGGAAATGCAAATTAAAATCAATGAGCTATTTCCACACACCTATTAAAATGGTTAATGTTTTAAAAATTTGACAATTTAGGGCTCCCCTGGTGGCGCAGTGGTTAAGAATCTGCCTGCCAATGCAGGGGACACGGGTTCGAGCCCTGGTCTGGAAAGATCCCACATGCCGCAGAGCAAGTAGGCCCGTGAGCCACAACTACTGAGCCCGCGTGCCACAACCACTGAAGCCCACGCTCATAGAACCCATGCTCCGCAACAAGAGAAGCCACCAGAATGAGAAGCCCGCGCACTGCAACGAAGAGTAGCCCCCGCTCACCGCAACTAGAGAAAAGCCCTCGCGCAGCAACGAAGACTCAACGCAGCCAAAAATAATAAGTAACTTAATTAATTAAATTGAATAAAAATTTGACAGTTTTGAGTGTTAATGAGTATTTACAACAACTAGAACTCTTGTACATTGCTGATGAAAATACAAAATAGTGCAGCCATTTAGGAAAACAATCTAGCAGCTTCTTATGGCGGTAACTATACATTTGCCATGTGACCTTGCGACCCCTCTCCTGGGTATTGACGCCAGAGAAACGAGAAGTTACATTCACACAAAACCCTGTACAGGAATTTTTACGGCAGTTTCATTGGGAATAGCTGAAATCTGGAAACCACCCAAATGTCCCTCAGCTGTAGATTGTATGAAAAAAATTGTGGAACATTCATACAATGGAATACTACTCAGGAGTCAAAAGGAATGAACAACTGATACACTCAACCACAAGAGACTACAGACTGCATGACTTCCTTTACATGACATTCTTACAAAAGCAAAACTATAGGAACAAAAAACAGACCAGTGGTTGCCAGGGGCTAGGAGTGAGGTTGGGGTGTGTGTGTGTGTGTGTGTAGGATTTACTACTAAGAAGCACAGGGAAATTTGAGGGGATGATGGAATCATTCTATATCTTGTTTGTGGTGACAGTTATACAATTGACTATATATGTTTGTCAAAACTTGCAAAAATGTCCGTAAAAGGGTGACTTTCACTGTATTGAAGTTATACCTAATTTATTTTTTTTTTGCGGTACGCGGGCCTCTCACTGTTGTGGCTTCTCCCGTTGCGGAGCACAGGCTCCGGACGCGCAGGCTCAGCGGCCATGGCTCACGGGCCCAGCCGCTCTGTGACATGTGGGATCTTCCCAGACCGGGGCACGAACCCGTGACCCCTGCATCGGCAGGCAGACTCTCAACCACTGTGCCACCAGGGAAGCCCCCCTAATTTTTTTTTTAATGGAGAAAAAAGTGTGCAAGGCTGATGGGCTGAATCAGTGAGTGATATTCAGATCAGTGAGTCATGTTCATTCATTTATTCATTCAATAAATATTTATTTGAAGCCCACCATGCATAAGGCTTTGTGCTACGCATAGGACCATAAGAGTGAAGAATTTAGAGACTGTCCCTAGACCTTCCAGCACTAAGGTTTGATCACACTAATATATTAAATCTCAGAAAGGGTAGTGTTCAGAAACCTGAGCTTCAGACTGAGATATTCTTGGGTGGTCCTGGCTCCTGCCACCCTTCACTCACTGTGTGACCTTGGGCAAATGGCTTCACCTCTCTGTGCCTGTTTCCTCATCTGAAAAATGGAATAAGCATAGTACCTACCTCTGAGGATTATTGACAGGATTAAAGGAGAGAACTCACAAAATGTGCCTAGAATAGCGCTTGATACAAAGAATGAGCTCAGTAAACGTTAGTGAGCTACCCATCCCCGTTGGTCTTCAGGGTAGCTGTGTACAGCAGGGTATACAGGCACTTTCTTAGAAACACAAAGCTATAAATGGTGGGTAGCTTCCCTACTCACCCAGGAACCTCTACTTTTTAACTACCATTGCAGGTCATAGAAACATCCTCCTCTTCTACTGTCTGTATTTATGTGTTCTGCATTAGCAGCAAGGCCAGGCTGTCCTTCGTAGGTCAAGCTTTTGCAAACCCAGAGCTGCCTGGATCACGCCTTGTACTGCCTGGTCGTTCCAGTTCCCAGCCCAGGCTGAGCTGTAACTCGCCTTTGTTCCTTCTCTCCTGCCCCGTGGAGGCCGCTTTGGTATGGAAGGTGTTTGGTCTGTTTCGTGCGAGTGTGGAGTTACCTGGGCCAATGGGCAACGCATTCATTGTATTTGAGTGCATGAGCCACAGCATAATGATAACGTTAAAAATTTGCCAAAGGTACGTTTCTGGAGAGCTGTTTGGCAGTGTGCCATTTGATACAGAAATCCCAAGGAAGGGATGTAGGAAGTACACACAGACCTAGTTAGCTCTAAGGCTGGGTTGCACATTCGCCTAGTCATTTGTTCAATATATCTTTAACACCACTGTGCTCCAAGTCGTTGAAGACCCTCCAACAGTGACATAGTACGTGGTCTCTTTGATGCTCCTCCCACAGAGAGGTGGAGTCTGTGTCTCCTCCCCTTGAATATGGGCAGGCTTGTGATTCGTTGATCAATAGGATGGCATTGTGCCCTTTTCCTGGCCCAGGCCTTAAGAACATATCAGCTTTCACATTCCACCTCTTGAAACACTCGGCCCTGAGCTGTCACGTAAGAAGTCTGACTCTGTTGACACCACTGAGACATCATGTCCATACTCAGGTTAAGAATCCCAGCTGAGGGAATTCCCTGGCAGTCCAGGGGTGACGACTCAGCACTTTCCCAGCTGAGCCCATCCTTCCAGCCATCACCACCACGGTCCTGAACCCTCCAGACCGATCACGTACCAGCTGAATACCACAGCGCAGAAATACGAGCTGGGGAGAGGGCGGAAGTCATGGATACTCGAGCTCTGGATCCAAGCAGCCACCGAAGCTTTGGCTTTTGTAGGATAACAGAGATTAAAACTTTCCAAAAGAGACGGAACCTGAGCCAGGCTCTTGCCTGAAGGCAGCAACAGGGGTGGCACTCCATCACCGGGAAAGGAAGCAAAGAATAGAACTGCGGGGGATTCTTGCCTGGGACTCTGACTTAAGAAAGTGATGGGTCCGGGAAGGGAGGACAAAGATTTAGCTTGCCACCGAATGCTGAAGCAAGGCTCCCACTGCATCCCCAGACAAGGCATCCCCGATATGTCCATAGGAAAGAGCCCTAACACATCATTGTGAGAGCTGCAGAGATTTAAAATAATAATACCAATATAGCAAGAGAATATTGTGAACTTTATGCCAATAAGATTTGAAAATAAAGAAAAATGGACAATTGCCTATGTTTTTATAGAAAAATATAGCTTACCAAAAAGGATGCAGCGAGACATAGAAAAATCTATGTAGTCCTATAACCATTAAAGAAGCTGAAACAGTGGCTAAAAAATCTAGTTACAAATGAAATACAAGGCCCAGATAATTTTACGAGTGTATTTTAACAATCACCCAAAAAAGATGATTTCATTTTCACACAAATTCTTTTAGAGTGAAAAAGTGGATATACTCGGGCTTCCCTCGTGGCACAGTGGTTGAGGGTCCACCTGCCGATGTAGGGGACAGGGGTTCGTGTCCCGGCCCGGGAGGATCCCACATAACGCGGAGCGGCTGGGCCCGTGGACCATGGCCGCTGAGCCTGCGCGTCCGGAGCCTGTGCTCTGCAACGGGAGAGGCCGCAGCGGTGAGAGGCCCGCGTACCGCAAAAAAAAAAAAAAAAAAAAAAAAAAAAAAGTGGGTATACTTATTTTATTCTATGAAGTTAGAATACTTTGACATCAAAATCGGAGAAAGATAGTACTAGAAAGGAAAAGCTCAGGGCAATCTCATTCATGAATATCATTGCAAAGAGTGCTGAGAAAATATTAGCAAACCTAGTCCTGCAACGCATAAAATGATAATACATCATGAGCAACTTGACTTTATCCTAGGAATGCAAACTTGGTTCATTTTTAGGGAATCAGTAAATGTAATTTTTCATATAAACAGATTAAAAGGTAAAAACTACATGATCATTTCAATAGATGCATTAAGACTATTCGATAAAATCAATACCCATTCAATATAAAATCTCTTACCAAACTAAAAATACAGCAGCCTTAACTTAAGATTATCTACAAAAGTCCTATAGGATGAGTATACCTTTTTTTTAATTTTTTTAAAAAGTTATTTATTTTTTTTTTGGCTGCGTTGGGTCTTCATTGCTGCGCGCAGGCTTTTTCTAGTTGCAGCGAGTGGGGGCTACTTTTCGTTGTGGTGCGCGGGCTTCTCATTGTTGTGGCTTCTCTTGTTGCAGAGCATGGGCTCTAGGCACGTGGGCTTCACTAGTTGTGGCACTCGGGCTCAGTAGTTGTGGCTTGCAGGCTCTAGAGCACAGGCTCAGCAGTTGTGGTACACGGGCTTAGTTGCTCCGCGGCATGTGGGATCTTCCCGAACCAAGGATCGACCCCGTGTCCCCTGCATTGGCAGGTGGATTCTTAACCACTGAGCCACCAGGGAAGCCCCAGGATGAGTATACTTAATAGATGAAGCATTAAAAGCATTCCTTTTAAAAATTAGAGAAAAAGCAAGAATACCAGCCATCACTATATTCAACATTGCTCTGGAGATCATAGCCAGCACAGTAAGACAAGGAAAAACCACATGTGAGGTACAAAGATTAGAAAGAAATATTCATTAGTTCCAGGCGATATCATTACTGTACATAGAAAACTCTAAAGAATGTACAGTCAAATTATTAGAATTGATTAGAGTTTAATAAGTATGCTGACTAGAAAATCAAAATACCAAAAGCAATCGTATTTTTATATTCCCACAGCCAGTAGTTAGAAAATGTAAAATTTAAAAGGGAGTCATTTATAATGCATTTTTTAAAAATCTAGGGGTAATTTTAAAAGGGGGTGTGTGGGGACTTCCCTGGTGGTCCAGTGGGTAAGGCTCCGTGCTCCCAATGCAGGGGGCCCAGGCTCGATCCCTGGTGGGGGAACTAGATCGTGTATGCATGCCGCAACTAAGAAGTCCACATGCCACAACTAAAAGATCCCGCGTGCTACAACGATGATCCCACGTGCCGCAACTAAGATCCAGCGCAGCCAAAATAAGTAAATAAGTAAATAAATATTTTTAAAATAAAAATAAAACCTAAGCCCTAACACAGTAACCCCTGCCTACAAACCTTCAAGTTGTGAACTTTCAAAGATGCGAACGTGCCCCTGTGTGCCAGTTGTTGTACGGTACCACTGTACTTTTCAAGGTACTGTACTGTAAGATTAAAATTGTTTTCTTTATGTTTTGTGTTTGTTTTTTATGTATTATTTGTGTGAAAAGTATTATAAACCTATTATAGTACAATACTATATAGCCAATTGTGTTAGTTGGGTGCCTAGGCTAGCTTTGTTGGACTTACGAACAAATTGGACTTACAAACACGCTCTTGGATCAGACCTCATTCATATGTAGGGGACTTACTGTAAAGAAGACCTAAGAAAATGGAGATGAATTCCAAGATAATCAGGTATGAATACTCAATATTATAAAGATCTCAATTCTTCCCAAATTGATCTACAGAGTCAGTGTAATTCCAATTCAAATATCAATAAGCTTTTTAGTGGAACTTGATACGCTGATTCTAACATTTTTATGGAAAAACAAAGGGCCAAGAATTGGTACAACAGTCTGAGGAAGCAGGGCAAGCCCTATTGGACAGGTAGGGCAGCTGTAAAGGTTGATTATAAAGCTAAAGTAAGGTGGTAGACAGAAAGAACAATGGAACAGAATACAGAGCCCAGAAACAGAACAGTGAACATATGGAAGTGTGTTATACAGCAGAAGTGACACTGTAAACAGAAGGATGGGCCATTCAGTAAGTAAGTAGTAGCTGGGAAGAATGGCTATTCATATGCGGGGGGAAATGAGGTTGGGTTCCTACCTCACATCATTCACACAAGTTAATTCCACATGCTGGTTGCAAGTACCATCAGCGCAAATCAAAAGCCCCAGCGGGTGTGGCAGTTGTGAAAACAGGTGTGGACTGGCCGCAGGAGTCACTTACCCACCCCTCCCCTCGAAGTCAGCAGCTCAGGGATGACAGCTGGGAGACGGCCTCCTCCCAAAGCCCCTTCACCCTAAGTGTTTTCAGGTAAAACCATGGTAAAGTGGGAGGTAGTGTCAGCAAGAGGGGATGCTTGGCTGTCTTGTGGAGCCTGGAGCTCTACTGCCCCAGGGCTCACCCTCCCCTCTACTTCAATTTCCTGGGACAAACACACACTAGAAACTGCCTTCTTTCTTTCTTTTTTTTTTTTTTTTAATTTTACTTATTTATTTTTGGCTGTGTTGGGTCTTCATTGCTGCATGCGGGCTTTCTCTAGTTGCGGCGAGCGGGGGGCTACTCTTTGTTGTGGTGCGCGGGCTTCTCATTGCAGTGTCTTCTCTCATTGTGGAACACAGGCTCTAGGCGCACGGGCTTCAGTAGTTGCAGCACGCGGGCTCAGTAGTTGTGGCTCGTGGGCTTAATTACTCCGCAGCATGTGGGATCTTCCCTGGCCAGGGATCGAACCCGTGTCCCCTGCATTGGCAGGCAGATTCTCAACCACTGCGACACCGACACCGGGGAAGCCTGAAACTGCCCTTTTTCTTTTCCCAATACACACTACCAGATTGAATAGTTGAAGTCCTCGTGGGGGAGGGTGGGGCTCAGAGGCTAAAATAACTAAATGTCTGAGTAGGACAAGTCCCTGAAAATAAACACAGTAAACTGCAGGACATATACCATTTGAAGCCCGGCTACTGGAAAACACAAACCAAGAATATAAAATAGACCTGACAGAGCTAAGGGATGATATTAATGATATAAATGAGGAACAAGAAATAATCAAAGTGAATCCAGCAGAAGTATTTCATTTTATTTTATTTTTTGGCCGCACTGCATGGCTTGTGGGATCTCAGTTCCCTGACCAAGATTGAACCTGGGCTATGGCAGTGAAAGCGCAGAATCCTAACCACTAAGTCACCGGGGAAGTCCCTTGAAGTACTGAATGAAAAATATAAATGTTGAAATAAAGGACACAGCATGGATACAGCTGAAGAATGAATTAGTGAGATGGATGACCAGAGTGATTAAATGCGTTGGTATAGTTTACTGATGGCTAGAGCGCCCTGCCGTTTGGTCAAACACTAGTCTAGTTGTTGCTGTGCAAGTATTTTGTAGATGTAATTAACATATAATCATTTGACTAAGTAAAGGAGATTATCCTCAATAATATGGGTGGGCTTCATCTCATCAGGTAAAGGCCTGAAGGCTTCCCAGAGGGGAAGGAATTCAGACTCCAGATTACAACATCAACCCCTTTCTGAGTTTCCAGGCTGCTGACCAGCTCTACAAATTTCAGACTTGCCAGCCCCCATGATCCCATGAACTAATTCCTTAAAATAATCATACATATATTTTTATTGGTTCTGTTGGTTCTGTTTCTCTGGAGAACTTCAACTCATACAGGTAGGTTGTAAAAACCTCGCCATCATAGAAGTCCCTTTACCCTCCCTGCTCTATGTTGTAGTTGTCATATGTGTCACCTCCACATACACTGCAAACCCCATCTGTGGGAGTTGCAATAAATTTAGAGGAGCTGAAGGGGAGAGCTTGAGAAGGGGCTGGGGGAAAGTGGAGGCCAGAGCGGCATGATTTGTCTGTTTCCTCAAGATAACACCTATGTGAAACATTTGGACGTTAGTAGTTCACATATGATGTCATGCACTTCACCGTGCACCCCACTGGGAGGGACATTATGCCAGGTTGTCCTACTATGTGCTGCTGGCTTAAAGTGTGACCATCAGTCTCCCTGATGTTGAAGCGCACTTTTCCTTGGTTATTAATAAATAATCTGTAGCTGATACTTCGCCTGACCAGCCCGTTTTCCAGCCGTGTTTCACCCAACGGTTTTAACCTCTCTTGACGATCCTTGCTTGATTCAATTAGGATTACAAAGGGGTGATTTTTCTATTATTTTTCTGTATTTATTAGCACAGCTGTTATCTGGTGTTTTGTTTTTTAACAACATAGTAGTAGATTTTGGTTGGTTGGATTAGAAACACAGCTCATCTAGAATCCTAAAGCTAAGTGGAAGGGGCCTGGGACCATCCATTAAAGAGATTCTGGTCCAACCCCCTCATTTTCCAGAGACGGGAAGGGATTTGCTCAAAGGCTCCCAACAAGAGCTTTGTAATGTCCCACAGGAGCTTTCTGGTGCACAGCAAAGACTTATACAATTACTCGGATTTTAAGCTTAAATGATTTGCCCAAACTTTCCCTAGCTGAGTGGACTGTGCCACCAGGGAAGTCCCTAATTTTTAAATAAATAGGATTATAGCATTTGGACTATTCCATGAATTGCTTTTTTTCTTTAACTTGATGTGTTTCGAAAGTCTTCTCACGTCACTATATGTAGATCTACCTAATTCTGATTAACAGGCTGTAAACTATTTCATTGTACAGAAATATCATTGAAGGAAACCAGAATGTGTCACCCCCAAATATGCCTCTTTGACATAAGAATTCTTTTGAGCTGAAGGCAATTAAGAAGTAGCAAATACAGGGGCTTCCCTGGTGGCGCAGTGGTTGAGAATCCTCCTGCCAATGCAGGGGACACGGGCTCAAGCCCTGGTCCGGGAAGATCCCACATGCTGCGGAGCAACTAAGCCCGTGCGCCACAACTACCGAACCTGCGCTCTAGAGCCCGTGAGCCACAACTACTGAGCCCGTGAGCCACACCTACTGAGCCTGCGTGTCACAATTACTGAAACCCACGTGCCACAACTACTGAAGGCTGCGTGCCTAGAGCCCGTGCTCGGCAACAAGAGAAGCCACCGCAATGAGAAGCCCTCGCACCGCAACGAAGAGTAGCCCCCGCTCGTGGCAACTAGAGAAAGCCCGCGCACAGCAATGGAAGACTCAACGCAGCCAAAAATAAATAAATAAATAAATAAATAAAATAAATCTATTAAAAAAAAGAAAAAAATTTTTTTAATAAATAGCAAATACAGGAAAAGCTCTCTTTCCCCTCCCCTTTTCTAGGGTATAAATTTTCCTTTCCTGGAGACAACTCTAGACTCTTATTAGCCCAGAGACAGCACCAGAGGAATCTGAAAACAAACTGTATTCCATTCGTTTCCCCCCCCATGTATTTACTTCCCCACAGTTTGCCACCCTTGGAAGCTTAAACCCATTCCTTTGTCCCGTCATTCTTCTATAATCGTGTGGTTCCTTATTGCAGCTGCAAGATAAGCCCAAGGTTTAGCCACTGCTTTGAGTTACTCATGGGTTTCTCCCATGTGTATATACTATATAAATGTTAATAAACTTCTGTTTGTTTTTCTTTTGTTAATCAGTCATATGTTATAGAGCCCCAGCCAAGAACTTAGAAGCGTAGAAGGAAAAATAATTTTTTCCTCCCCTACAAGCATCATGGTAATAATAATAATTATTGTTCTTTGTTCACCTCAAGTGCAAACTGCCGGGTTCATTGGTCTCCTCAGCTCACAACACATTTCGGTCTCCAGACTGGGTCAAAAGCCCTCTCCTGTCTCCTCTAATTTCTTGCCTTTTCTGCTCCCAGGCCCTTCCTCACAACAGTTTCTAAAGAGAGGTTCTCAAACGCTGGAGTGCATCAGCCTCCCCGGGAGAGCTAAGAAAGAACACGGAGCCCGAGCTTTGCTGACACGTATGGCCTGGGCTTTTGTGTTTCTACCTTGTTCCCCCTTGTAAATTAAGTATGGATGCATTTGTGTTTGTGTTTTTAAATAGTATTAATGGCATTGGGCTATACATCTTACTGTTTCTTCCCTTTTTCAACTCCACATTATGTTTTAAGACTTCTCCACGTTATAGTAGGAGCATCGAACTTGGCAATTCCAAATGTGGTCCAGCATCCCATTGTGTACATCCCCACATCTTATTCATCCATCCCCCCAGTGGTGGCCACTGGGGCTGCAGCCACCTCCTGCTTCAATTCCACTGTTCACATTTGCTTCAAGAACTACTGAATTAAAGTAAAGGGAAGATGTACTGTATAGCACAGGGAAATCTCTTCAATATCTGTAATAACCTATAATGGAAAGGAATCTGAAAAAGAGTATATATGTATAGTTGAATCGCTTTGCTGTACTACCTGAAACTAACACAACATTGTAAATCAACTATACTTCAAAAAAAAAAAAAGAAAGAAAAAGAAAGGAAGATAAGGGTTTATATATCCACTTAGGGACTTCCCTGGTGGCACAGTGGTTAAGAATCCGCTTGCCAGTGCAGGGGAGAAGGGTTCAAGCTCTGGTCTGGGAAGATCCCACATGCCACAGAGCAAATAAGCCCGTGCACCACAGCTACTGAGCCTGCACTCTAGAGCCCGTGAGCCACAACTACTGAGCCCGTGTGCCACAACTATTGAGCCTGTGCTCTAGAGCCCAAGGGGCACAACTACTGAGCCCGCGAGTCTACAGCCCGTGCTCCGCAACAAAAGAAGCCACCGCAATGAGAAGCCCACGCACCGCAACGAAGAGTAGCCCCCGCTCGTCACAACTAGGGAAAGCCCGCGCGCAGCAACGAAGACCCAACGCAGCCAAAAATAAATAAATAAATAAATTTATATACCCACTTAATAAGGGGATAGGGAGTGGGTAGAAAGGGCTTCTATGGAAGAACAAATGGAAGGTGTGACAGTTTCAGATAAAATTGGTTTAAGCAATATTCAGGTTATGATGCTTAGTCTCCTTTCTGACCGTGAACCTCCCAGACCGGGGATTTATGGTGGCTGTATCTTTCAGGAGGTTCTGCTTAAGGCAGCAAAGACATTTAGGTAAGTTTTGTTTCTGTGGCTGCGGTTTGTTCAGATATTTTCAGCTTAAAATAATCTTAATGCCACTGGAGTGCATTTTGAATCCCCACAACTATATGGTCCACAAAACCCCAAATATTTCCTCTCTGGCCCTTTACAGAAAGCTTTTGTGGATCCCTGGCTAATGACCCCAGGCCTTGGACCCAGACTACTTGTACTTGAATCTGCTCTCATCACTTTCAAGTGTACCTTTCCATGGCTCTGTTTTCCTATGTATGAGATGAGGATATGAATGGAACAGAGCTCATAGAGCTGGGAGATGAAATGGGTTAACATTTGTGAACACATAGAACAGTGCCAGGCACCTAGGAAATACTCGGCAAGTGCTAAGTATAATCTCCTTCAATGGAAAGCAATCCTTAATTTTGACATAGATGAATACAATCACCCCCTTATAATGTGTTTTTCTGGGGCCTTTTTTAAAAATTTTGTTTTTAATTTTTTTATTGAAGTAAGTTGGTTTACAATGGTGTCGATCTTTTTTTTTTTTTTTTTTTGGCTGCATTGGGTCCTTGTTGCTGTGTGCGAGCTTTCTCTAGTTGCAGTGAGCGGGGGCTACTCTTCGTTGCGGTGCGCGGGCTTCGCATTGTGGTGGCTTCTCTTGTTGTGGAGCATGGGCTCTAGGCGCGCAGGCTTCAGTAGTTGTGGTGCTCAAGCTCAGTAGTTGTGGCTCGCGGGCTCTAGAGCGCAGGCTCAGTAGTTTTGGTGCAGGGGCTTAGTTGCCCCGCGGCAGGTGACATCTTCGCAGACCAGGGCTCGAACCCGTGTCCCCTGCGTTGGCAGGTAGATTCTTTTTTCTTTTTTTTTTTTTAATTAATTAATTAATTTTATTTATCTTTGGCTTTGTTGGGTCTTCGTTGCTGCGCGCGGGCTTTCTCTAGTTGCGGCCAACCTGGGCTACTCTTCATTGCAGTGCGCGGGCTTCTCATTGTGGTGGCTTCTCATTGCGGAGCACGGGCTCTAGGCGCACGGGCTTCGGTAGGTGTGCCATGCAGGCTCAGTAGTTGTGGTGCCCAGGCTTAGTTGCTCCGCGGCATGTGGGATCTTCCTGGACCAGGGCTCGAACCCGTGTCCCCTGCTTTGGCAGGCGGGTTCTTAACCACTGTGCCACCAGGGAAGCCCTCTGGGGCTTATATAAGAAGTCTTTCAGCATCCGTAAGTCACAAAGATTTTTCTTCCATTTTAAAAAGAGCTATCTTTATAGTCGTACATTTCTTTAATCTACCTAAAATTTGCCTTCATATACGGCATATGTAGAAGATGCCATAGTTTGTCTCCCCCCAGTGAATCGGTTCTCCCCACACCATACATATCACTTGTCAGTCCATCTGTGCCCCATGCCTGTGGCTCATCAATCACGGGTCCGGTCCCAGCGTGCATGGAGATCTGCTTCCATGCTGTCTTTACTCCTTTGTCTGTACCTGTCCCGGTTCCATGCTCTTTTTATCATTAAGGCTGGAATGTGAGCACCCAGAGGGCAGGAAGCGTTGTGTTTTTTTTTTTTTTTGCAGTACGGGGACCTCTCACTGTTGTGGCCTCTCCCGTTGCGGAGCACAGGCTCCGGATGCGCAGGCTCAGCAGCCATGGCTCACGGGCCCAGCTGCTCCGTGGCATGTGGGATCATCCCGGACCGGGGCACAAACCCGTGTCCCCTGCATCAGCAGGCGGATTCTCAACCACTGCGCCATCAGGGAA
This sequence comes from Orcinus orca, assembly GCF_937001465.1. Taxonomy (NCBI): domain Eukaryota; kingdom Metazoa; phylum Chordata; class Mammalia; order Artiodactyla; family Delphinidae; genus Orcinus; species Orcinus orca. The sequence continues at coordinate 93,850,709 of NC_064569.1, read as the reverse complement.
GCCCAGGAAGCGTTGTTTTAATCACTGATTTTTCCCAAATGCCTAAATCAGTGCCTGGCACACAACAGGTGCACAAAAAATATGTGCTGAATGAGTGACTTTGTGAAATGTCTTAATGTCGTGTAAGGTGAGCTGTGATTTATTTCACCACCCCTGACTGATATGTATTTTTTTATCTTTCAGGGGATTCTGTGCCCACGAACCACACCAGGGTCACCTCAGGTCCCTGGGAGACTTACCCCAGCACAAGTTACTCAGCCCAGGAGCCTGTAGGGTAGGACACAGAAACGCTCTCGCCTCAGGGGAGATCTGCCTCCTTCTGAAAGGCGGCCCCCTCTCCCCCTCCCCTTCCCCCCTCCTCCCCCTCTATCCTTCACCTCCTACAGCCCTTCCCCACCTCTCTCCAGGTAAATTGAATGAACACCAAAGGGATTCATCTCCAAATCCCCAACCCCCCAGGGCACAACATAGCACACATTCAGAAGATAGAAAAGGTTGGTTGAATGGTTGAAACCTACAACTTCATCCTCCTCCTGAATTCTCTAGCCCAGTAGTTCTCAGTTTTGGCTATACTTGGAATCACCTGGAGAGCTTTTCAAAATGTCTAATGCCTGAGTCTCACCCTCAGAAACTACAATTTGTTGTGCTGAGATTCAGCCTGGGACTCAGAATTTCTAAAACCTCCCTGGGTGATTCTAATGTTCAACCAATGCTGAAGAATCTCTGCTTTACTCTGTCCCTGAAACCCCTCTCCACCTTTGCCAGCTGTGGGACCCTCAACCACTCTGAGCCTCAGGAATGGGCTGTAAAATGGGTATAATTAATAAGATGTACTTAGGGCCTTGCTATTTAAAGTGTGTACCATGGACCAGCAGCCTTGGAACCCCAATCCTCCTGAATCGGAACCCACATTCTAACAAGCTGCCTGATTTGTTTGCATATTAAAGTTTGAAAAGCACTGTTTCAGGAGATTTTGAAGAATCACTGAGATAGTGAATATTATAATTATATAATGAATTATATGTAACGAGTATAACAGAATCTGGTAACAGGCATTCCTTATGTGTTCGCTGAATGAATAAATGACCTCTTGATTTAGATGTGATTGTTCTCATTTTACAGCTGAGGAAACAATGGTTTAGTTGGCTATTAGGTTAGCTGGTTGAATTAGTAAAATGCTGGGGGCGATGGGCATGGTGTTTGGGGGATGGCAAAAAGGGAAGTTTCCAGAGACTTGAAGGCCAGGACATACAACTACACTTTTTGTTAGAGAGACCCAGGATGTCCAAGCTTAAGGCTCCATGGACAATACTTACATATCCCCAAAACAAACAGGCTCACCATTGCATTTACCCACAAATATTTCTGCAGCCCTGCTCTGTGCTTGCTGCTGGACAAAACAGAAAATAGCCCCATCTCTGAAGAAGCTGATAAGTTAGAATCCACAATGCAGGATAAGATCTGAGAAGGGGGAACTTCCCTGGTGGCGCACTGGTTAAGAATCCGCCTGCCAATGCAGGGAACACGGATTCGAGCCCTGGTCCGGGAAGACCCACATGCCCGGAGCAACTAAGCCCGTGCGCCACAACTACTGAACCTGCGTGCCTAGAACCTGTTCTCCGAAACAAGAGAAGACACTGCAATGAGAAGCGTGCGCACCGCAAAGAAGAGTAGCCCCCACTCGCCGCAAGTAGAGAAAGCCCCCCCGCCGCGTGCAGCAACGAAGACCTAACGCAGTCAAAAATAAAAATAAAATTAAAAAAAAAAGATCTGAGGAAGGGAGAGAGGCCAGTTTATAAGATCAGGTGACTGAGGAAGGCTCCCGAAGAGATAACATACAAGATAAGTTGTGAAGAGTACAGGAATATTTAAAGATTTTTGGAATAAACAAAAGAGATCACTGGCTATCCTTTTAATGACAAGCTGGAGCCTCAGAGATTGTCTAGTTCTTTGTAGTTTAAAGGTTCTTCTTTGCCCTTAAACTATTTTGCATCTCTGTACACTGTAGACAGAGGATAGCAATGCACATAATCCTTATCTGTACACATGCAAATAAATCCTGTCCAGTGGAAGGACACTCCCACCCCCACCAGTGGAAAAAGCCAGTTTTATGTCTATTTGTAAATTCATTTCAACATTTCTTTGCTCCATATAACTATGTGGTTCTGTGTTCTCCTTTGAACCATTTGCAGCATCTGCCTGGTTTCCTCGTTAATTAATGAGCTAAATAAAAATCTTTCACATATGTTCCTTTTATATCTGTACAAGTGTCGTGATTTTATCATCTTTTACAATTTATGCTTTAACAAGAATAGAAGTCAGCCCATGTTCCGGGCAGGAAGAGAAGCAGGTCCAAAGACTCTGCTGCGGGGAGGGCTGCATGTGGAAGCGGGGAGGTCAGCGTGAGAGGAAACCCTGGGACCAAGGGATGTGCTGGGACCCAGCTGGCAGTCCCCAGAGGTCTCATATGGAAAGCCACTGGAGGTCTGAATCAGTGGAATAATGGTCTGATTCTCAGTATAATACCTACCTAGCTACTGAGTGGAGAACGGCTTGAAGGGGCAGAGGGGGACCAGGAGGATGCACCCGTAGATTGGTTCAGCAATCCAGGTGGGAGGTGACCGTGACCTGGACTTGGTGAGTTGAGGGTTGAGTATCTGCTGAACCACAAACAAATGGGGATGGCACAGGCGAAAGTCTACAAGGGGACACTGCATCTGATTTCTTTTCTTTCTTTTTTAAATATTTATTTATTTTTATTTTTGGCTGTGTGGACTCTCTAGTTGTGGCACATGGCTTAGCTGCCCTGAGGGATGTGGGATCTTAGTTCTCCAACCAGGGATTGAACCCGCGTCCTCTGCGTTGGGAGGTGGATTCTTTTCTTTTTTTTTTTTTTTTTTTTTTTTTTTCGGTATGCGGGCCTCTCACTGCTGTGGCCTCTCCCCCTGCGGAGCACAGGCTCTGGACGCGCAGGCCCAGCGGCCATGGCCCACGGGCCCAGCCGCTCCGCGGCATGTGGGATCCTCCCGGACCGGGGCACGAACCCGCGTCCCCTGCATCGGCAGACGGACTCTCAACCACTGCGCCACCAGGGAAGCCCGGGAGGTGGATTCTTAACCACTGGACCACCAGGGAAGTCCTGCATCTGATTTCATTCATAGGATAAATGCTCTAGGCCTTTAGCAGGGAACTCAGCAGAGCCCATCTACATGACACCTGAGCAGGAGGTGAAGGCTTGTGGTTGAAGGTGTGAGCTCTGCTGTATGATCTCAGGAAGTTACTTAATTCTTTTGAGACAATTTCCTTAACTATAAAATGGAGACATAAAAGAGTGCTTTCCTCAAAGGGTGGATTGGATGATCCGATGAAATAAAAGACTGTTCTGCCCTCAGTAAATGGCAGCTAATATCATTTCCCCAAGAATAATAAATGCCTCAAGAACATTAAAATAACCTCTGCGTTGGTATACTGCCACAAATATTTTTGGACCTTAGGTATAGAGTTGAGATACAAGGTAAGGATCTGTATTAGTCTCCTATGGCTGCGGTAAGAAATCACCAAAAACTCGGTGGCTTAAAACAACAGAAACTCACTCCGCCACAGTTCTGGAAACAGGAAGTCTGAAATCAGGTGTCGGCAGGGTTCGTTCCTCCTGGAGGGGCTGAGGGTAAAACTGTTTCATGCCTCTCTCCTAGCTTCCGGTGGCTATTGGCAACCCTTGGCATTCCTTGGCTAATCTGCTTCCCGCTTCACATGGCCTTCTCTTCTGTGTTTCTCCTCCCTTTAGCTTCTCTTATAAACACACGTGTCATTGGGTCCCCCATCCTAATCCAGGATGATCTAATCTCAAGATCCTTAGTTCAAAGTGTCCTTTGCAAAGATCCTTTTCCCAAATAAGGCCACATTCACAGGTTCTAGATAGACATATCTTTGGGGGACCACCATTCAACCAACTAGAAGACGCATATTTATTTATTTTTTCATAGAGTGAACCAATTTCTCCAACTCTATCTGCTAAATAGCTCCTGCTCTCCCCACTGGTTTGCGATGTCACCTTTTCCATGTACCAAGTTCCTATGTGTCGCCACAGCTTACGTCTGGGCTCTGCATTCTGCTCCACTCATCTGCCTGTTTTTTTCTGCCACATTGTTTTTACTACTGTGATTTCATACTATGTCTTAATATTTGGTAGAGCACGTCTCCTACCTTGGCTCCATTTTTTTTTTAAATGCTTTAAAATTTTAAGGACCTTGACTTTCCATATACATCTTAGAATCACTTTATGAGTCCTCTCCCTTGCCCTCAAATACCTTGAGTTTTTTTTTGTTTGTTTGTTTGTTTGTGGTACGCGGGCCTCTCCCTGTTGTGGCCTCTCCCGTTGCAGAGCACAGGCTCCGGACGCACAGGCTCAGCGGCCATGGCTCACGGGCCCAGCTGCTCCACGGCATGTGGGATCTTCCCGGACCGGGGCACGAACCCGTGTCCCCTGCATCGGCAGGAGGACTCCCAACCACTGCGCCACCAGGGAAGCCTCCCTTGAGATTTTGGTTGGAATCCTAATGACTTTGTAGATTAATTTGGAGACAATTGACTTTTTTAAGACATTAGGCCAGTTCACCCGTAAATTGATTATGTCCCTCTTTATTCGGGTCTTCTTTTTATGTCCTTTAATAGAATCTAAGTGTTCTCCGAGGAGGCCTTGTACGCTGTTAGGATACCTGAGGGGGAAGAGCACTCTGTAACTTACAAATGGCTCCGTTTTATATATCTCTTCTCCCTGGAGGCTTATTATCCACATTTTACAGAGAAGGAAACTGAGGCCCAGGAAATTCCCCAGGGACACATAGAAGTGACAGAGCTGAGACCAGGTCCCCTAGCCCAGGCCCTGCTATGCAATGTGGCTTGCATACTGGTTACCACCCACCCTTGCCCCCAGCCCAGCAAAGGCTTGGGTAGACAGATCTGATGCCATTCAATCTTTTCTTGACAAAGCAAGTCATGGACATACCAGAGGCTGGCTCACACTTGGTCATTTATTTTAAGATCTGCACGAAGAGACACATGGCGTAGATATACAGAAGAACGATGAGAATACAGGTCGTCTTGACTTGTCGTGCAAGGGCCTGCTTGGATGAAGACCTGAAGGCTATCTTGCTTGTACTATTGCTCTGGAAACTGGTGCTAATAGGCACCTTACTGGCCCCCAGTCTGCAGCCTCCCTCTCCCTCACTGGCATCCTTGTCCCCAGCCACTAGGCACAGGCTGATGGAGGCTGGCATGAACCCACCTCACGGTGGCCAGGTCAGGTCCAGGGAAGTGCTGGCTAAAAAGGATGGTGGTCGCTGGAAGGATGGTGGTGACCGCATCCAGGTCTTTGGAGGGTGCCCCGCACGGCCCGGCCACTGCCCTGCAGGGCCTAAGCCACCTGTCCCACGATCACCCACAGCCTGTCCTGGCAGCGGAGCAGCAGGGACACTGCCACCTGCTGCAGCACAGCCCGCAGCAGCAACTCCAAGGCCTTGCAGTTCTCATGGTGGAAGTCGACCAGGCTATAGTAGGCCCACTGGGCCACAGAGAGCAGGGCTAGGGGGGCCTCCCACCGCAAGTGCCACTGGAGCCACAGGACGCATCAGTGTGGCAAGCAGCTGAAGGCCCTAGCCCTGCACGACAGTCAGCAGCTGCCGCAGGCCTGCTGGATGGGCAGCAGTACAGCCACACACAGCTTCCAGGCCAGGACAAGCCCCCCAGTCACCTGCAGACTCCTGCCGCACGGGATGCAGAGGCCCAGCATGGAAACAGAAGGGCAGTGAGAAGCCATGTTTGCCATGGTTGCCTGTGGCCCCAGCAGGGCTCCATAGAATTTCACCAGGCCCGGCCCGCACAGGAGCAGAAGCTGCCAGGCGCCTCTGGCCAGCCGACTCCCTTTCTGAGGGGCATTGCCGTGGCAGCTGGTGGTGGAGGAGCAGGGAGGGGGGCCTTCATGACCCAGAGGCTCTGTGCCCAGCCTCCTGCTCCAGGGGCAAGGGGCTGCACTCATGCCACAAGCTCATATTAACTGAGCCTCTGGCCCAAATGCCCTGTCATCTGAGCCAGGTGGCTTTGCGACAATCAATGACAGCACAAAAGATCAGGATGTGAGCTCTTGTCAAAGAGGGAGCTGGGCTTCCCTGGTGGTGCAGTGGTTAAGAACCGGCCTGCCAATGCAGGGGACACGGGTTCGAGCCCTGGTCCGGGAAGATCCCACATACCGCGGAGCAACTAAGCCTGTGTGCCACAACTACTGAGCCTGCGCTCTAGAGCCGTGAGCCACAACTACTGAGCTCGCGTGCCACAACTACTGAAGCCCGCGCACCTAGAGCCCGTGCTCTGCAGCAAGAGAAGCCACCGCAATGCAAAGCCCACACACCACGAGGAAGAGTAGCCCCCGCTCACCACAACTAGAGAAAGCCCGCGCGCAGCAACGAAGACCCAACGCAGCCAAAAATAAAATAAATTAAAAAAAAAAAAAGAGAGAGAGTGTTATTGCTTCAATGGGCAAGGGAGGCAGCCTTGGAAACTGTGATGTTCTAGTTCATGTGCACATCGCGAAATGTGACCCAGAGCCTTCTCTGGGCTAGGACCTGCAATCTCTGTCGCCACAAAGCCTCCCGTCCAGCAAGAGGGATGGACATTGAAACGCCCTCGTGACGAAACTGCATCACTCGTGCTTCCCCATTCTTTTGTTTTTGGCCACACCATGTGGCTTGCAAGATCCTAGTTCCTGACAAGGGATTGAACCTGGGATGAACCTGGTGCTTTCATATGCCGTAGCAGTGAAAGCGCCAACTCCTAACCGCCAACTCCTAACCGCTGGACCACCGGGGAATTCCCCCATGCTTCCCCATTCTGCTCCTCAAGCCCCCTAACTTCTGCCGAGTTTAGTCCATGTCTCTGGTTTTCCCTGGCAGCAGAGAACATCTGCCCTTCAGGGATGTGAGCAAAACCTTGGACCCTTTTCCATTCCTTACTAGAAGTTCCATTTTGAAAAACAGTATCGATGGGGGATCATTTGTAAACAAAATTAATCCATTTCTTTCCAGACTCTGGATTTTACCTTTGGATTAAACCAGCAATCCGGCATCGGGTAACCCAACCCCCTTGTTTTGGCCTTTTGTAAAGAGCTCGCACACATGGGCTTGGTGAGTCACCCTGATTTCACTGGTCCACATCAAATATGCTCAACCATTGTGTGTTCGCTGTGGGGTGATAGTTCAGGGTGTCATTAGCTGCATCCCACTTTGGCTCCTTTAGGAGAACCCCATCTCCCCAGAGAAATTTCTTTCAAGCCTTATTTTAGGCACAGTGGATTCCTTTGGCCACTGGTTTGTTTTAATCATGTGGATATTGTGAATCATGTTACTAATCATACTTACCTTTCTTATTTAGCTGGACAGAGGCTTGAAACCTAATGGGAGGACTACTCTAGTGCAAACAAGAGTTCTATAATGTTTGTTTTGGGTGTGATCGTGAAACCGGGGCCCTGTGGGGCTCCCGGGCACGGAGGCCTTTTTGTCCCCCCATTTCTTGTAGGCAAGACTGCAGCCTTCCTGACCTTCCCTGAGTTCCAAAGGGCAGATTCGAACAGTTGCTAATCAAGGGAGGAGCAGCCGAGAAACCCCCTGAGGCAAGATTAAAGGGACCAGGGACTTCCTGGTGGTCCAGCGGTTAAGACTCCGCCCTCCCAATGCAGGGGGCCCGGCTCTGATCCCTGGTCAGGGAACTAGATCCCACACGCCAGCCGCAACGAAGACCCCACGTGCAGCAACTAAGAACCCCACCCTGGGTTGGGACACATAGTTTTCGAGGGCAGGAGCCCTCTGTGTCCCCCTTCGCCTGGCAAAGCAATAAAGCTATTCTTTTCTGCTTCACCCAAAACTGTCTCCAAGATTCGACTCGGCATGGGTGTACAGAGAGGCTGAGCTTTCGGCATCAATCCCTCTCTGGCTTCATCTTATTTCCCTTCACTCACGTCCTTACTTTTTTTTTTTCTTTTAAATAGACTTTTCCTTTTTTTTTTTTTTTTTTTTGCGGTACGCGGGCTTCTGACTGCTGTGGCCTCTCCCGTTGCGGAGCACAGGCTCCGGACGCGCAGGCCCAGTGGCCATGGCTCACGGGCCCAGCCGCTCCGCGGCATGTGGGATCCTCCCGGACCGGGGCACGAACCCGCGTCCCCTGCATCGGCAGGCGGACTCTCAACCACTGACACCAGGGAAGCCCTAGACTTTTCCTTTTTAAATAATTTTTTAATATATTTTAAAAATTTTTGGCTGCGTTGGGTCTTCGTTGCTGCGCGTGGACTTTCTCTAGTTGCGGCGAGCGGGGGCTACTCTTCGTTGCGGTGCGCGGGATTCTCATTGCGGTGGATTCTCCTGTTGCAGAGCATGGGCTCTAGGCGCGCCGGCTTCAGTAGCTGTGGCTCGCGGGCTTTAGAGCACAGGCTCAGAAGTTGTGGTGCACGGGCTTCGTTGCTCCTAGGTATGTGCGATCTTCCCAGACCAGGGATCGAACCAGTGTCCTCTGCATTGGCAGGCGGATTCCTAACCACTGTACCACCAGGGAAGTCCCTTATTTTTTTCTTGTTGATTTGCATACACCTCGCTCTGTAGTCTTAGACATGTTCTTGGAAGAAGGAAAGATACAGTTAACCTCATAACTGAATCCAAACCTACATATATAATCTATCCTTTCTAAAAGTAACGTTATCTATCCAATATTCCAAAACGGATATCCTGACTCCTGCCATCTCTGCTTCCTCTCCCTGCCCCCACCCACAATGACTCATCCAAATAGTCTCCAGATCCTGCTATCCTAAATATCTCCTGATTCTGCTCCTTCATGTCTACCCTCAGTGTCCTTTTCCAGGTCACCCACCTGACAGCTTCCATAGAGTAGTGAAAGCCCTTCTACCTTATTCTCACCTTTAGTTGGTCCTTTAATGTCATTCTTAGGCAGAGTAGGCTCAGTACACATTTGCTGAGTGAATGAATGAATCCCTCATTTGACAGATGGGGAAAGAAGGCCCAAGGCCATAACCCAGTGAGCTATGTGCACTACTGGCAGGACTGTGCAGGTCTGTTGATACTCTCTTTTCTCTGACTGGAAAGAGGGAATTCCTTTTAGGGGGAATGGTTTGTCCAGGACCTTTGGTAACATTGTTAAATCTTTTTCAACCCTCATCACAATTTTAAACAGTCTTATTTGGTCTGCAATGGTAGCTGTCTTGTTCTCTTACAAATTCCCACAGACTGGTGCAGTACCTGGCACAGAGCAGGCCTTTAGGAAGAATTTCTTATTGAGTGAATGAGTGACTCAGGACCACAGAGCTCCTATTCCAGTGAAAGGGCTACTGAACCCTGAGTCTGATGTCATGAAAACCCAACCTAGACTCAGTCAGACTTGAGCTCTGTCCTTTATTAATTGCATGACTTGCCAAATTATTTCCTCTTGGCCTGAACTTAGTTTTTTGTGTCATGTGGGCCATAATTCCTTGTCTGCAATTCTGAAATGAAAAAACTTTTTTTTAATTGAAGTATAGTTGATTTACAATGTTGTGTCAGCTTCTGGTGTATAGCAAAATGACTCAGTTATATCTTTTTCATATTCTTTTTCATTACGGTTTATTACAGGATATTGAATATAGTTCCCTGTGCTATACAGTAGCACCTTGTTTATCTATTTTATGTATAGTAGTTTGTATCTGCTAATCCCAAACGCCAAATCCATCCCTCCCCCTTTCCTCTTTGGTAACTGTAAGTTTGTTTTCTATGTCTGTGACTCCGTTTCTGTTTTGTAAATAAGTTCAATTGTATCATAATTTAGATTCCACATATAAGTGATATCACACGGTATTGGTCTTTCTCTTTCTGACTTACTTCGCTCAGTATGATAATCTCTAGGTCAATCCATGTTGCTGTAAATGGCATTAAGAAAAATCTTCTTAAGTCATTTGGTGGCAAAAACCAAACTAACCTGAATTTTTTTTTTTTTTTTTTTTTTTTTTGCGGTACTCGGGCCTCTCCCGTTGCGGAGCACAGGCTCCGGACGCGCAGGCTCAGCGGCCATGGCTCACGGCCCCAGCCGCTCCGCGGCATGTGGCATCTTCCCGGACCGCGGCACGAACCTGTGTTCCCTGCATCGGGAGGCGGACTCTCAACCACTGCGCCACCAGGGAAGCCCTAACCTGAATTTTTTAGGTAGCTAAGTTAGCCTTTAACTGTGAGGCTATTTATACTTATCCCACTCCATGTGAATATTCACGTTTCTTAGCAGAATTAACGTGTTTCATTCAACAGCTTAGGGATGATTACATAATATATAGTATGTGCACCATATTGCACGGTATTATCTAAAACATGAAGAATGCTGAATTTGGATACATATCTGGCCCCAAAGGTTTCCAGTAAGGGGCTGAGGATTGTCAGAACTGCCACTGGGGGATGGCGCGAGGGTTACATGAGAGAATGTTTTTTTGTTTGTTTGTTTGTTCTGTTTTTTTGCGGTACGCGGGCCTCTCACTGTTGTGGCCTCTCCCGTTGCGGAGCACAGGCTCCGGACGTGCAGGCTCAGCCGCCATGGCCCACGGGCCCAGCCGATCCGCGGCATGTGGGATCTTCCCGGACCAGGGCACGAACCCGCGTCCCCTGCATTGGCAGGAGGACTCTCAACCACTGCGCCACCAGGGAAGCCCGAGAGAATGTTTTTTAACAATGGTGTGAGCAATGGTCAGTCCCAGAATCCAAGAACAGGACGGGGTAGGATGGAAGTGGAAGGTGGTGATCTATGAAAAAGTGTGTGTATTCGCTTGCAGCGAAGAGGCTGGAGTAGCTACTTAGGGCAGCTTCTTGGCTGGCAGGCTCAGAAGTTAAGGCTTAATCCACGGGAAATAACAAGGGTTGGGGGTGGGCGTGGGCAGGGTCATGGGAAGTAACAAAAAGGGATTTGATTCTTAGAAAGATTTGGAGGGGCAAGCCTGGCGGCAGGGAGAGCCGCTAGGAGCCGCCTAGGACCTAGGTGACCCCGAGCCCAAGCAGACATCAGCAAGGGCGATTCATGCAGAGTCTGGGAAGCAGGGAGGGCCAGGGTCCGTGAGGCCGGGCAGCTGGACCCATGACCCTAGACGGTGAGGTGGTTCCGTCGCCTAAGATCTTCAGAACCAAGCACGGGCCCCCACAGCCAGATTCTCGGAGGAATAGCCGAGATGGGGCTTGAGGGAGGGGGGCCCGAAATCAGGAAGCATTAAAGACAAGCTGGTACCGGGAAGCGGCTCTGGGTTGGGAGCCAGGAAACCAGGGTTCCCGTCTTTCCTCTCCAACTTCGAGCGGGTGGAAGCGGTGCGACTCGTCCCACTTCTATGTGCCTGCAAAATGGCAACAACGCTGTGTGGGACGGAAGCGGGATACCACGTGGGAAAGCGCCTTGGAACTGAAGCCCCAACAGGGTTACTCAATTCCAGAGGTTTCATATGAAACCTGGATTTCATATGAAAAGAACCGACGTAGCCATTCTCCTTCACCGTAACAGCCGTTTCATCAAATTTGGCTGCTGCCCAACGCCTCAGGACAACTCTCTGCCGGCGAGTCCGAGGCTTTTCACTAAGTTTGAACTCAGCCGCTCGCCGTAGAGCCTCTAAGTCCCGCCTACGAAACTGACGTCCCGGTCGGAACGTAAGCAAGGAGAGGACGAGCGTGCGTGGAAACGGCACTCAGTACCCGCCCCCCGACCCGACGTCTGCCGCGGGCGCGCGCTCGCACGCCGGAAGGGGCGGAGCCAGACTGGAATTTATATATCGCGCGCCGAGAGTCGAACGATCTCTACCGGCAGCATCCGACGGCAGGATGGTAAGGGACATTATGGCGGACTTCTACTTGTCTGTCGCGGCGGCATGAGTGAATCCGCGGCACATCCCCGCCATCTCGCCTCACCCGGTGCCGGAGTTCTGCTCTAGGGGCATGGGGCACTCAGCAGAATCCGCAGTCAGGTGTATTTTCTGAAAATGTCCGAGGCCTGAGGTTGGCTTTGGGCCTGCCGGTCGGCTGGCGAGAGGCCTTGCCACGGGAGCTGGGTTGGGGGGCCCAGGCCCGACAATCTCCAAGCCATGGATTATTCCTAGATCTCGGCCTTAGCATTCGAGATCCGAGTCATGAGCACTTTCGCCAGGAGGACCTTGGGTGGGAGCGTTTGGCACTGTTGTGAAAGTGGGAGGTGCAGAAATCCAGGCCGCAGGCGGCAGGGGAGGCTTGTGTATGGGTTGTTGAATCCTCATTCTGAAACGTCCGGGACGGTTGGTACAACTCCATGGGCCTCTAGAGTTATCAGAAACCAGAGATGATGAGCTTATTGACGGGCGGACAGAGACTTGTGTGCTGATTGTCATGTTCTGATTTGGTTCTGTCGAGTTCTAGTGGCCTCCACTTGCCAGTTAGCTCCCGTTGGGAGCATGAGGAACCTTTACTACCATTACCTGCCACCCAGCCGTTTGACCAGGAGTCCCTATTGTGGACAGAATGTTTATTGGAGTACAGTTGCTTTACAATGTTGTGTTTCTGCTGCACGACAACGTGAATCAGCTATACGTATACATATATCCGCATATCCCCTCCCTCTTGCGTCTCCCTCCCGCCCTCCCTATCCCATCCTAGGTCGTCACACAGCACCAAGCTGAGCTCCCCGTGCTATGCAGCAGCTTCCCACCAGCCATCCATTTTACATTTGGTAGTGTGTATATGTCCATGCTACTCTCGCTTCGTCCCAGCTTCTCCCCACCCCCGTGTCGTCAAGTCCGTTCTCTACGTCTGCGTCTTTATTCCTGCCCTGCCACTAGATTCATCAGTACTGTCTTTTCAGATTCCATATACGTGCGTTGGCATACGGTATTTTTCTTTTTCTGACTTCATTCTGTATGACAGACTCTAGGTCCATTCACCTCATTACAAATAACTCAGTTTCGTTCCTTATGGCTGAGTAACATTCCATTGTATATACATGCGTGGTCAGAATCTTAACTGACTCGCACATAAGGCTGCTTGTTAAGCGATTTTTAATGCCATTACCTGGTGTGCCTTTGTCCTCTTTAGAGGAAAAGGTGGGTGGTTCATGTTCTTTAACTTATAGGGTGAGGGTTTGAGATACATGTTTAACTCATTTGGCTGAATAATGCCCTTTAGATGTGTGATCCCGAAAAAAGTAAATCCAGCGCAGAAGCCTGTTACCTGGGTTCCTGGTGTGGATCCAGCATTGCTGGGGATCTTAGAACCTAGGCCTCTGGGGATGCAGAGGCGTGAGCTACTTAGAAGGTGCTAACGTTGATCGATCATTTTCTCCTAGTCTCACAGGAAGTTCTCCGCTCCCAGGCATGGGTCCCTGGGCTTTCTGCCTCGGAAGCGCAGCAGCCGGCACCGCGGGAAGGTGAAGAGCTTCCCCAAGGATGACTCTTGCAAGCCCGTGCACCTCACAGCCTTCCTCGGCTACAAGGCTGGCATGACCCACATTGTGAGGGAGGTCGATAGGCCAGGGTCCAGTAAGTACATGCTGCACCTTCCTAGCTGATGGGAGGGTAGGAGTTGGTAGGAACTGACTAGATGGGGCCAAGCTCTCAGGAGAGCAGGCTTTGGAGAGATCAACAGAACCTCTAGATATCACAATGGAAATATATTTTAGGATTGATTAATGCTTCCCGGGTTCAGGTGGCTGGCAGTGCTTGATTTAGGCAGAGGGATGTAATGGTGTAGGGGAGTGTGATGGGGAAATTTGTCAAGAGCTGCAGCACAGAGAAGTATGCTAACATGGGAGGTGGCAACCACTGAGGGTTAAACAGAGACTCCACTCACATTTTAGTGGCAGCCCTGAACTGTGAGCCTCACCTGAACGCCTGAATACTACCCATGTTCCTGGGTTGTGAAGTTCGAAGTAGAAAAGGCGCTAAGTAGAACACGGTGCTGGTGATTGAAACACAGTAAATAGACAGTTAAAATGGTCTATGCTGAGGAATTACTACCTCACTATACTTAGTGCTCTTGTATCTTCTAGGTAATAAGGAGTTTGTCTCTGGAGATGGTTATGATAAACCAGCACCGAAACCAGGCTGTTACTTGGCTGCATAGGGTCCAGATAGTTTTGTGCTGAAAAGGTCAATACACACACACTGAGCATTCAGCAGTGAGGGAGTTTGGGCTGCGTGCAGACTTGCCCACAAACCTTCCTGTCATCTGAAGCAACTTGCTTTGCTGGCCTGGAAGGGTACGCGACATTTTCCCAAAAGACAGCCCTCCTGCCGGGTACTTGAGGCAGCCCGCTCAGGTCTAACTGCCTGCTTCATCTGCAGAGGTGAACAAGAAGGAAGTTGTGGAGGCTGTGACCATCGTGGAGACGCCGCCCATGGTCATTGTGGGCATTGTGGGCTACGTGGAAACACCTCGAGGCCTCCGGACCTTTAAGACCATCTTTGCTGAGCATATCAGTGATGAATGCAAAAGGCGCTTCTATAAGAACTGGTAAGGGAGCCGATGCCGCCCTCGCCCTGGGTTAGGCTGGCCAGGAGGGCCAGGACCTCAGCTCCGTAGCCGGGGCGGGGGGAGCTGCTCTGGTGTCAGGTTTTGCAGGACAGAGCAGAGCAATTCTTTGCTGCGCTGGGAGCAGCATCTTGAGACATTTCCTTCAGTGCTCACCTTAGTGGGTGCTACCTGGAGTCAGTTCAGTATTTCCTGAGTTGCTGGCAAGTGTTGAGTCTACTTAGAAGCTGAGGGATAGCAGTAATGCCCCCAGACCCCACCACCCCCGGTGTGTGGTCTGGTTAATGGATAACCTGGAGCAGGAACTTGTGTGTCTGAATGTATGTGACTTGCATCATTAATCTTGTGGACTTCTGCCCAGCTCCGCTCGGCTCTGCCCGATGAGCTCCATCCAGGCTCCGCTTGCCGGTGGAAAAGGCTCCTTAGAAGCCGGCAATGAGCCCTGTCCCCACACGGTGCCCGTGTCTTCCGCTCACCCCTTGGAGGGTGATGAAGGCTGGCACCTGGCCCCCTCCCCAACTCTGCTCTGCTCCTGAAGGCATAAATCTAAGAAGAAGGCCTTCACCAAATACTGCAAGAAGTGGCAGGATGTAGACGGCAAGAAGCAGCTGGATAGGGACTTCAGCAGCATGAAGAAGTACTGCCAGGTCATCCGTGTCATTGCCCACACCCAGGTGAGCGCCCACTGCTTATTGTCAATGGAGGTGATGACCTACATGACCACCTGTGGCCTTTGGGGGGCTCGGTTACCTTCTGAGTTGATCCTCAGCTCACACTGGTTTTGTGTCAAGCCTCGGGATTTTAGGGATGGTAAGACTTTGAGGTTCTTATACTTATTTCCTGGAGGAGGAAGGGGTTGTTAAAAGCAACACAGTCCAGCCAGTGCCCTGCCTTGAGGCCTGGGTTCCTGGGGCCATGTTAAGGACAGTTGTCTGCTTGAGAAGGCATCCAGGTCTCCTCACATAGGGTTGGTTTTTTTGTTGCCAGCAGAGGGCACTGTGTCCCCGATGGTTCTTAATTAGGGAAAACCACATCCCATTTTAGAAGAACTGGTTGAAGGAACCGGTGAGTCATAACTAACGTTGTCTAGCCCCTAACTGAAAATAGTGTTGAGATGCTGGCTGTTTGCACTTCAGACCTGACATGTGAGCTGAATTAGCTCTTGGTTGTCTAGGTAGGAATGGGTGCCGCCTTTGTTGTCAGTCTGGGCGATTATCCTGGGTGTATACCCACGATTCTAAGTGATCAGTAGTCCTGTGTGGTTAGTGGCGACCAGATTACCATAGATTTGTGGTGTGTGTCCATTACTGAAGACGGGTCAGTAGGATAACACTGGACAGCTCTAAAGTCTGTTTAGATTCATTCCCTAATCACAGCTTGTACTCTCACAGTGTTCTCCTGCTCTCAAAATAAGTGGCTTACTGATAGTTGACAGAGCAAGGTAGATGGCCAGGGTAAACCAGGGCAGGTACCCCAAGGGAACTGGCCAAAAGGACAGTGAGCAGGGACATTGGGCTGGTTGGTCCCAGGATCTGGTTAAATCAGCCTGTCTTAAGGTGGGCCTGGTGTGTCTGTCAAGGATCAGTTTATTCTGACCTGATTCAGGCACCAGAATTGAAAGGGGAATGGTACCCAGTGGGGAGTCGTAACACTGGAAAGCAAAACTGTTGCCTGTCGTGCCCAGCCTGAGTTCCTCTCACCTTGAAGCATCTGTTCCTTTTAGATGCGCCTGCTTCCTCTACGCCAGAAGAAGGCCCACCTCATGGAGATCCAGGTGAACGGAGGCACGGTGGCTGAAAAACTGGACTGGGCCCGAGAGAGGCTAGAGCAGCAGGTCCCTGTGAACCAGGTGTTTGGGCAGGATGAGATGATTGATGTCATTGGAGTGACCAAGGGCAAAGGCTACAAAGGTGAGCTTCGCAGTGGCCCACATTGCTGTGGCTAACCTGGGAGAGGGGTGTCAGGCCCAGCTGTTCTGTGATGAGGCCCTGGAATGAGCGCTGGCACAGCGCCCGAGTCAGACTGCGGAAGTATTCCTTGCTGCCTTCCTTCTGAGGACAGTGCTGTGGTCAGGTGGCTGGGGTAGCATGTGGGACCGGGCATGACATACATACGCTTTGAGCACACTGCAAAACGCGCTGGGAGGCTTCCTGAATGCTCTCAAATGAGCATGATCACGTGCTAGTAGGGCTGATTTTCCAAGGCCTGTTCTTTGCTGATTATAACTCAAGGGTTGTGTCTCAGCTGGTATTCAAGCTTGCATGGAGATAGAAGAAGGGAGAGGACATGGCAATCATGTTGCATTGCATGTTCTGTGGACAGAGTACCACAAACTCAAGTTGGGCATTCATAGCAAGAAAGGGCCAATGGCATGGGTGCCAGGCACCCCAGTAATAGCATGTGTCTATTCCAGGGGTCACCAGCCGTTGGCACACCAAGAAGCTGCCCCGTAAGACCCACCGAGGGCTGCGAAAGGTTGCCTGTATTGGGGCGTGGCACCCCGCACGGGTGGCCTTCTCTGTGGCTCGGGCCGGGCAGAAAGGCTACCATCACCGCACCGAGATCAACAAGAAGGTGAGGTGCCCAAGGGGGTCCTGTGGAGACTTTAACCCTAGGAGGGGCAGGGTGGTCCCAATATTGGGAATTGGGGTTTCCAGTCCCCGTCACTCACCAGTCCATTTGTGGCGGAGCACCCCGTGGACTTAGTTGCTCGTGTCTGGTGGCACAGTTCTGACTCTCGGGTGTCGTGATAGTAAAGTGCCGTCCTTGAATGTGGTTCTGGTGCAGCTGACCCTTGGCGGGGCTGAGGACGTGAGCTTTGTCTCCCCTCTCCTGTTCCATAGTGTTTGGAGAAGCCTCATCCATTGTCTCACTGGATGGCATTGTTTTCAGTTCAGGCCCAGCCACCTTTTCTTTGCTCAAAGCCTGGGACGCCCCCTCACTAGGGCCGAGGTCATAGCTGCTTTCCCAGAGCCCTTTGTAGGCTAGCCCACCCCCAAGATGGATCATTTGTCCCTAATGGCTGTCCTTGCGTCCAGCCAGCTCCAGAGGCCTCTGAGCTGTCTCTCCGACCAGTTTTCTTGTTCTCAAGTATTTATGCTCATTTCCTCCTTCAGATCTACAAGATCGGCCAGGGCTACCTCATCAAGGATGGCAAACTGATCAAGAACAATGCCTCTACTGATTACGATCTGTCTGACAAGAGCATCAATCCTCTGGTGAGTAATGGGAGCTGTCCGTGCAAAGCCTCAGGTATCTGGTCTGGGGGTGCATTTCCGGTTCCAGCCCTCCCCTATGGGGCTGGGGCCATTTTTACAGCCAGTTAACTGGACCCCTGTACAGCATCCAGCTGTCTGCACCCTTTGTCATTGGTGGGGGGGAGACTGGCTCGTGAGGAGTGGGGTGGCAGGCCCAGCTGTTCAGTGATGATGCCCTGGAATGAGCGCTGGGTGCGGCGCCCGAGTCAGACTGCGGAAGTATTCCTCGCTGCCTTCCTTCTGAGAACAGCTCTGGTCAGGTGGTGGGACCACCAGGACCTGCGGGGGCGGGGGGTGTCGTGTGCGCGGTCAGACCTGTCTCCAGCCCCATACTTGATCTGTGCTGACCTTTGATGGCCTTGCTCCGTCCCAGGGTGGCTTTGTCCACTACGGTGAAGTGACCAATGACTTTGTCATGCTCAAAGGCTGCGTGGTGGGAACCAAGAAGCGAGTGCTCACCCTTCGCAAGGTGAGGCTGGAGGAGGGGGTGTTGAGCTCTGTTTGGGGGTTGGGAGGGAAGGGGGGGAGGGATGCTACTCCTGACTTTGAAGGCCTGGGAGGAGGGAATTCCGTGTCTGGCCTGGCCCGGCTGTTTGCTTCTGTTCTTAATTGTATTCTCATCCGCCTGGTGGCAGGAGGAAGCCCCTTGGTAGTGGCTGGATGGTGGTGTTTGGGGTGGGTGGGTGTCCTGATTCCAGGACTGATTTAGATGGAGTTGACCTCTGCCCTCTTAAGATGAGGGACCTGTGAACAAAGATGGTACAGAGAAAGGCGTGGCTCTGTACCCTTGCGCTCTTGGTCCACAGTCCTTGCTGGTGCAGACCAAACGGCGGGCCCTGGAGAAGATCGACCTCAAGTTTATTGACACCACCTCCAAGTTTGGCCATGGCCGCTTCCAGACTGTGGAGGAGAAGAAAGCGTTCATGGTGAGCACCTACCTCTCTGCCCTCAGGCTGGGGTGGGGGTGGCTTTCAGCTGCTGTCTCCTGTCAGCCTGCCCATCTGGTGCTGATGCAGGGGGGGCCACCTTGTGCCTGCGTGTGCCCCAGGCTGTGGAGACCAGCCCAGAATCGGATGGCACTGCGGTTGGCGGTTATTCTTAACTGCCTTCTATCTCTAACCTTGCCTGCTGCATTTCTCTCCACAGGGACCACTTAAGAAGGACCGAATTGCAAAGGAAGAAGGGGCCTAACGTCAGAACAGATTATACGGCTGGTAGAATCTCAATAAAGTTATTTTCCAGTGACATCCGTCTGCCTGTACTTCACCTTCCCGGTCCTGGCTGCCTCCCTTGGCCCTCATGCTCCCAGGGGCGTGCTGTCCCCCCAACCTCTTTGGTTGCCTCTTTCCCCTGCCACTTGCCGGGCCCCATGCTTGGAGCAGACTAGGTGAGGCGGGGGGCGAGAGCCAGCCAGCCTGGTCTGCCCTGCACTGTACGGCCAGCCTGGGGAGTGAGCTCTGTGTGAAATGTTTGTCACAGGGCGAGGGAGCTGGGGCTCTGCTGTAGAAGTTGTGTCTGTGCAGCTTGGAAGGGGGCAGTGAGGAAGGATCTGGTGTTGCTGTTGCCCATGGGCAGGGCAGGCAGGGCAGGGCAGGGCAGGACCTGGCTCTCTGCTGAGTGTACAGGTACCTAATTTAGTCACTAGTCCATGCAGGAGGGGTTCCAGTTAGGGCTTGTGGAGGTTCTTCTGTAGCCAGCGGCAGAGTTCTGGCCATGGGAGAGGGTGTCCTGTCGAAGCCCTGGATGGCACCTGGGACTCGGGAAAACACTGGAATGTTTGCTCTGAGGAAAGCCCTGGTGATTAACCAGGACTTCATTAAAACGGGAGAATGTGGACCAGCAGAGGTCGAGTGCCTTGACCAGACTCACCTGGCTGGGTGAGGTCATTGAACCCCAATTTCCATTCTGGTCTAGGTCTGCGTTGGTAACTTGGCTCAGCCCCCGGTCCCGTGCCGACCATGTTGTGCACCTGCATCACGTAGGCTGGTAAGAGCTTGGCTGCTAGAGCCCAGCACCCAGTCCTGTGGTGTCTGGCCCACCCTTTGGTGGGGTGACTGAACCCCAGTCCAGCCCCTGGCATTCCAGGTGTACAAAATGCCCCCGCTTATTCCCCTTCCGGCCGCAGCTGCTCCCCACGTCACATCTGCCTGTGTGGTGTGTGTGCCTCAGCCCCACCTACGTGGAGGGCAGAGAGCACAGCTGCAGCAGCGCCGACGGCCCTGCCCGGTCTTCTGGCAGACAGCTGGTTGCCCACTAATCACTTGGGTTCTGGCGTCTTCTGAGCCTTAGTTTCCTCTTCAAAAGGGGTAGTGATAGCTGGGGTTAGATGGAGGTCCCATACTTGGTGCTGTCTCAAGATGACTGGAGGTGGCCGAGTTGAACCTCTGGTTCCCAATGAGCATGGTATCCCCATGACTCGCGTGAGGCCCTAAAATGTCCAGTCAAGGCACAGGGGAGGTTGCAGGAATTACATGTGGGCCCTGAGGCAGAGGCTGGCTGAGGTCTGGAGGGGCTGAGCAAGAGCCCTTGGCGTGGGACCCCTCCCCAACGTCTGTCTGCCCACTTCTCTGGAGTCCCTTCTGACCTCTGTGTGGGGCAGTGGGCCTCAAAGCCAACTTCTGGGCCAATTTGCCACCCCATGCAGCACCCGTCGGCTCAGGATCCAGGCCTAGACTGACCAGAGCTGCATTTCAGGCTGGAGCCACCAGGGGGCGAGAGTGGGTAGCACCCAGTTGGGGCAGCCCTGCAGGAGGACCTCTGGGCTTTGCGGGGAGCGCAGAATCTCTTCCCCAACCGGGGTCTCTTCAGATGCCCCATAATCCTGGCAGTCAAGCCCACAGCCAGAGGGGGTCAGGACCTGCCTCAAGGCCACCAGGCACCTGCAGCAGAGCCAGGCGTGGGAGCTGGGCTCCTGGTCTTGGGTTCTATTCACTGGGGAACTTCAGTCACATCCTGGGGAGGGTGCTGAGCTGGGCAGTGGCCCCACAGCGTCCCCTCACTCATCCCGGTTGCTCTTGGCCTCTTAGCCTGTGGGCCTCCCCAGACCCTTAGGCCAGCCCTGGAGCCCAGCTGCCCGCCCAGCCCAGGTACGAAAGGCTTTGCTGGTCTGAGCCGTCGTGGCTGGGCCTCACTCCCTTTCAGGACTCGGCCCAGTTGTAGGTATGGCCAGGATGACTCGGGACGTGGGTCCAGAGAACAGGCTGAGGGTGTGCACATGTGCCTCCAACAGCACAGGTAGAGCACACGCTCACGTCCCCACACATGTGACATGTGCGCAAAGAGCCTTTTCAGGGGCAGGCTTGCTTGACAAGGGCTGAGCCCTTATCTGTTGACCATCCCCGCGTCCCCATCCTCGTTTCCGCCCTGCCCCTGGCCAGTGAGTGCTTTGAGGCACACCCAAGGCCACAGATCTGAGCCTCAGCCTCATCTGGGTGGTGACTGGCCACCTCAGAGGTGGTGGTTATGGGACCCAGTGTGGAAGACAGCCCCAGCGCGTGCACAGAACGCCTGGAACTGGTCAGGACGAGTAATTGGGCTTCCAGGGGCAGCGGGAAGCTCAGCCACGTGTGTGGGATCAGCTTCATTCTCAAGAAACCTGAGCGCCCGCGGTGGACAGAGCACTCCTCCAGGTGCTATCTCTCAAGGAGCTTTTATTCTAGTTGGGGAGGGCAGACAGGAGACACAGGCAAACAAGACAGTTTCAGAAGTGATGAGGGACTTCCCTGGCGGTCCAGTGGTTAAGACTGCTCTTCCATTGTAGGGGGTGTGGGTTCGATCCCTGAAGATCCCACATGCCCTGTGGCCTAAAGTAAGAAAGAAAGCATTTGTCTGCTAAGATAATATTTGGGTAATACAAATGATAACGCTTTCGCCCTGAATTAAGGCCAGCAGTTTGCTGAAGCTTTTGGTTTTAAGCAGGAGCGTAAAGTTCCTGTGGTCTGTTGGCCATTTCAGAACTTTATGTGTGAAATGGTTAATTCATTAGAAAGAAACATCTGAGTCATTGGTGATAGATGTGGGTCAGAATTTAGAGATCCCTGATTTAACTTTCTTCATTAGAATTACATTACTGTTAAGTCTAGTTACTACAAAAGTTGCTGTGGATCCAAAAACAATGATTCTGAACTGAGCTTTCTTTGAATATTATCCTTTTGTATGGTCAGGGCCCTGATTTGTATATTTTAGACTTCATTCAAATTGGAAACTTAGTAAATATAAGTTTGGGGCTGTAAAGCTTTTTGAGTTGCATATTGGATTGTGAAAGTGCATCTGTATTATGGACATTGAGAAAGTTACTTTCATAGTAAATGCACTTTATTTTTTACTTAAAAAAAAAAAAAGATTTTTTTTTGCCCACGCTGCATGGCTTGCGGGATATTGGTTCCCTGACCAGGGATTGAACCCGGGTCCACGGCGGTGAAAGCACGGAGTCCTAACCACTGGACCGCCAGGGAATTCCCCTAAATGCACTTAGAAAAAAAGTGATGGATGCTGTGAAGAAATAAGACAGGACATTGGGATGCCGAGTGATGGTGCAGAGGAGTCCTTTCTGAGACCTGAGGGTGTAAAGGATCCAGCCTGGTGGAGCTCTAAGGGGAGAACACCCCACGCGGAGGGAACAGTAGGCACAAAGGCCCTGAGGTGGGAACGAGGCTTTGGGGCTCAGATCTGAACTCCCGAGGGAGGCAGCTGAGTGAGTTCCACGAAGGTGGGACCGGCTCTGCCCCCAGCCCCGCCTCCATAGCCAGGACCTGGCATATAGTAGGTGCTCAGTAAATGTTGTTCCCAGGGTCTCTGGGAGTCGCCCGTTCTTGTGTACGTCTGGGTGTCCCATGAGGGGGTCCCCAGGCATTTCCGTGGGCCTGTGGTGGGCTGGGCAGCGGTCTGGGCCTCCTGTAGACCTTGTTTGTGTGTGTCACAGAGAGTGCATCTCCAAGTGCATGGCGGTGTGTGCTTCCTGTCACCAGAATCCCCAGACAGACCTCTCTGGGATCCTGTGGTGACAGAACAAGGAGCCTCATTACATTCCTCCTGGAAAAAAAAACAAACCTGCTGGGAATTTCTGAGCACGTGGGAACAGGGAGGCGGCAGGAGCCACCATTGCCGTAAAAGGCAGAGCCAGTGACTTCGAGGAGCTTACCTGGGATGGCCTTGGGGGATGGAGGGGTGGACAGCCTGCTGCCACCTCGAGGGCTCACCCCAAAGTGCTCGCCCCCGATCCTCACTGACAGCCTTGCCAGTGGGGGCTGCGTGTTTGCCCCTCAGTCCTCATCCCCCAAAGCCTCCAGCCCTGTCCCCCCACCCCGGCGGGGGGGCCCAGCCCTGGCTTCCGGCGGCCTCACCCTCCTCCCATCAGCTCTTGGCAGGAAGCTACTTGTCTGAAGCTTCTGTGGTGCCCCTGCCCTGCATGCGACGTTCTGGCACTCAGGCTGGCGCTCGGGACCTGCCGACCTCCCAAGTATCGTGTGCCTCCTGGGGTCCGGACTCCTGAGCTGCTCCCAGGAGCCCAAATAGCTCTCCCTGTCCTTTCAGCAGAGGCTCTGAAGCCAGGTCTGGACCCCTGAGAGGAGAGGGGCCTGACCCGAACTCTTGGAGGCAAGAAAGCAACATCCATGAGCCCAGGAATGAGAGAGGTGGCATCCAGGAAACTTCCAGGACCTATTAATACATCAGAACTATTAAATGTCTGAATGACCTGTGTCCTTGGCATCCATCGGCCCCCTGGACTCACAACGCTGCCCAGGGCCCAACTTCACCTGCCCCTGGCCCTTGATAACAAGCGCTCATGTTGACTTTGAATGCCTCTGGAGGGTGGTGCCCAGGCTGACAGGTAGTAGTAATTGTGAATACCTTATACCTATTGGGTACTGTCCTAAGTACTTTATATATATAAACTCAATACTCAGGATCACCCCTTGAGGCAGCTTCTACTATTACCCCATTTTATAAACAAGAAACTGAGGCTCAGAGAGAGTGAGCCACTTGCCCAAGGGCACACAGTGATAACTGGCAGGGCTGGGAGTTGAGCCCGGGCGTTACTTCACCCTGAACCTATGGTACTAGGGGCCGGGAAAGGATATTTTGGCTCAAGGGAGAGAGTCGGGTGCTTATTTGGTCTTGGTTTCTTCGGCCGTGTGTGCAGCGTGCGCGATCTTAGCTCGCCGACCAGGGATTGAACCCATGCCCCCTGCAGTGCAAGTATGGAGTCTTAACCACAGGACTGCCAGGAAAGTCCCCAAGGGTGCTTATTTGTTGAGTACCTACTTTGTGCCAAGCATTGTGTTGGACCCTTTCAAAGCCATCTTATTTAATCCTTGCAATCACTATTCCCATTTCACAGATGGGGAAAATGGGGGCCCAGAGAGATTCAGAGAATCCTCCCAGGTCAGAGAGCTAGAATATACTCTGCCAGGCATCTTAGGTGCTGTGTCTCACTGAGTGGTCATGACAGCCCTGTGAGTCGTGAGTCCAGGTTCCTGCTGACACTCCTGTTTGCACAATGAGGACACAGAGGCATGGAGAGACCAAGCAACGGCCTCTCACTCAGGAGTGCTGAAGCAGAGAGTCAAATCCAGGCACCAGCAGCTCAGCGCTAACCACTGCACCGCACTTCCCCACCGAGTTGGGGCCTGGAGGCTCCCAATGAGGAGCAGGAGGGACACCTCATCCCAGCAGCCACCGCGGCACCAATGTTCCTTCGCCCGCCGCCTCTTGTAGGCGCACACCCTGGGCCCCTGCTTGCTTGAGAGATGGGGGCACCAGGGGACAGGTCGGGGTGGGGGAGCCAGGTACCACAGCCGGCCCCACCTCCTCCTGTCCCAGCCCCGCAGCTGGCCTCTGGGCCACCGGGCCTCATGTGACTATGGAGAAGTAGCCCCTCCCGGCCGCTGCCTGCGCCTGCCCCCGCCCCACGCCGCCAGGCGGAGGAAAAGGGCCGTGAGGGAAGGAGCTAAAGACAGCCGACTCGCCGACTTCCCCATCCTCACTGGCCATCACCTCGTCCCCCGTGGGCTCCTCCAGGGGGTCCCCACCCCATGGCAGCCACTCCTCAGAGCCTGGTTGCCCAGCCTGGGGCACCACACAGGGACCCAGGCAATGGTCCTGAGGTGAAGATTACCCACCCTCCGGGCACCGGGCCGGGCAAGGATGTGCCTCGTCCACTCTCGAAGTACCCCCCGACAGGAAAGGAGCATTATTATCACCCCTGTTATTATTATTATTTTTAATAAATTTATTTATTTGTTTATTTTTATCACCCATTATTTATTTATTTATTTATTTTTGGCTGCATTGGGTCTTCATTGCTGTGCGCGGATTTCTCTAGTTGTGGCGAGCGGGGGCTACTCTTCGTTGGGGTGCGCGGGCTTCTCATTGCGGTGGCTTCTCTTGTGGGGCACGAGCTCCGCGCGCGGGCTTCAGTAGTTGTGGCTCGCGGGCTTAGTTGCTCCACGGCATGTGGGCTCTTCCTGGGCTTCTCATTGCGGTGGCTTCTCTTGTTGCGGAGCACGAGCTCTAGGCACGCGGGCTTCAGTAGTTGTGGCACACGGGCTTAGCTACTCTGCGGCATGTGGGATCTTCCCGGACCAGGGCTCGAACCCGTGTCCCCTGCGTTGGCAGGCGGATTCTTAACCAGTGTGCCACCAGGACGTCCTCACCCCTGTTTTATAGGCAGGGAGCCCAAGCAGAAGGGGGCAGCAGCTCCCATTCACACACCAGTGCCCATGAACACATCTCCACACTGACACAGCCACACCGTTTCCATCAGGCCAGGGCCTGTGAACTCCCCAGCACGGCTACACGAAGGCCCGTGGAGACACCAGTCCCTCTTGCTTCCTCAGGGCCAGCCACTAAGCTAAGCACTGCACAGATACATCCCATCAAAGTCAGGGCCCTCCCCTGCTCAAGAGCTTCCCATGGCTCCCCGCTGCACGTTCATTCATTCATATAATGGAAACATGTACTGAGCACCTCCTACGCACCAGGCACCTTGGTGTGGCGTTCAAGACGCGTGGCATTTTAGCCCTAGTCTACCTACCGGCTCGTCACAAGCTGCTGTGCCTCGGTCGTGTGGGACCACCAGAGTCATTCTGCCCAGGCCTCCTGGGTCTGCTGCGGTGACCCGCGTGTTGACTACGGCTGGATCCTGGCTCGGTCTCTTCCCAGCACCACGACAGCCCTCGGAGGCCGGAGGGAGGATTCAGTGGGGTCCTGCATGGGATGTGCCCCTGCCCTGTAGTCTTCACTCAATGTCCAGCACACACTCTCCATCAGTAAATACTGAATGTGCGGGCGGCCCCCTGAAGAGGCAGTATTTTACTTCCATTTCACAGATGGCAAAACCAGGGCTCAGAGAAGGCCGCTGCCTCGCCGAGGCTCGCACAGCCAGCCCATGGTGCTGACTGGTCTGGCGCCAAGGTCCACAGAGCCCACAGAAGTGGCAGTTGGCAGCCCAAGGGCCAAATCAGCCCACAGATATGTTCAGTCTGGTCCTCAGAGCGAGCTTCATAGCTTGGCTTTTATCTTTAAAACCTGATCAATAGCACAAACCCGGAAGCAATGATCTGAGAGCTGCTGAGGGAGGGTGGTTCCCACAGCCTGGGGAGTGCCTCTCGGCGGGCGGACGAAGCAGCCCCAGCTGCACGTGAACCTCCGTGAGGGACCCTGCACGCTGCGGCGGCCTCCACAGTTCCTTTGGTACGTGTGAAATATTTTACATTTCATTTAAAAACAAGTAAGTCCGATCTGTGCTGTTGGCCTGGCCCTCATCCCAGCTGCCCTGAGAACACAGTATATGGGCCTCAGTTTCCTCATCTGAAGCATGGGGGCTCAGGGAGGTCTGGGTTGGGCAATTTCTCAGGGCCCTTTCAGCTCCGAGGCTGGGACTGTGAAAGCCAAAGGCCAGTGCAGAGTGAGGGGAGAGAGAAAGGAAAGGAGGGAAAGATAGAGAATTCCATGGGCAGCAGCAATCGGGGAAGACTTTCTGAAAGAGGGAGGCTTGACCTGAACTGTGAAGGCTGAGCAACACCCAGCCCGGGGCAAATAGGAATGGATGGCTCTGGAAGGGTGGGAAAGCACAGTTCAAAGGAATGAGTTTGTAATAGAGGGATTTCAGGCACAGCAGGAAGCAAATTGAGGAGAGATTTGGGGGTGGGTTGTGGGAGGTCTTCCCTGAGACCCTCCATCACACCTAATCACAGGGGACCCGCTTCTCCACACCGGGGTGGGGTGGGTGGGAGCGGGGCAGTTGGCTTCTTGGCCTGTCCGTGCCCTGTGTCTGGAGCCTGCCGTGCATTGGCTCATTTACTCCTCACATCTAGGGCCGGCAGGTACGACGAGGACCCCCATTTCACAGAAGAGGAATCTGGGCTTGACCCCCAGGCTCCTCTGGGCCTCTTTTATCTAGAGGAGGGAAAGGAGAGGAAGCCTTTCCTAGAAGCAGGAGGCTGATCCCTTGAGAGCGTCTGCCTAGGCCGTTTCCCCTGCTGAGAATGCTTTTCCCTCTGAGGCTCGCTGTCTCTGCTGCTCCCTCACCACCCCCACCAGGACTATCACTGCATTATTATTTTTGCTGCTGTCCATCTTCCCAGCCACACGGCCCCTCCTCGAGGCAGGGGCTGGGTCTGCTCTGCTCATTTTGTGCCCTCTGCACCCAGCGCGGTGCTGAACACGAAGTAGGTGTTCAATAAATATTTGTTGAAAGACTAATTGACCGAAGGTATGAATAAACAAACTTCAGGGGCTTCCCTGGTGGTGCAGTGGTTGAGAGTCCGCCTGCCGATGCAGGGGACGCGGGTTCGTGCCCCGGTCCGGGAAGATCCCACATGCCGCGGAGCGGCTGGGCCCGTGAGCCATGGCCGCTGAGCCTGCGCGTCCGGAGCCTGTGCTCCGCAACGGGAGAGGCCATAAGAGGCCCGCGTACCACACACACACAAAAAAAACAAACTTCAGAATGAGTGAAGTGATTTGCCCAAGGTCATCCAGGTGGTCAATGAAGCGTGGCCCTGGTGGAAACCAGGGCTCCTGCCTCTTGCCTTCTGTCTGGTTCCCCTGCTTCTGTCTGGGTGCCCTTGTCTAGTCTCCACCCAGCAACCAGAGTGACCCTGTTAGAACTCAAGTCAGGCTGCATCCCTCCATATGGAGTTTCAGTTTTACAAGATGAGTGACAGGGATGGATGGTGGTGATGGCTGCGTGACAAGGTGAATGTATTTCATACCACTGAACTGTGTACTTTAAAATGGTTAAGTTGAAAAAAAAAAAAAAAGGTTAAGTTGGACTTCCCTGGTGGTCCAGTGGTTAAGACTCCACAGTTCTACTGCAGGGGAGGAGGGCTCGATCCCCGGTTGGTGAACTAAGATCCAGCGCGGTGCAGCCAAAAAAACCCCAAAAGGTTAAGTTGGTATTTACATGTATTTTTAATTTATTTATTTTATTTATTTTTGGTTGTGTTGGGTCTTCGTTGCTGCGTGCAGGCTTTCTCTAGTTGCGGCAAGCAAGGGCTACTCTTGGTTGCAGTGTGCAGGCTTCTCATTGCGGTGGCTTCTCTTGTTGTGGAGCATGGGCTCTAGTCGCGCAGGCTTCAGTAGTTGCGGCACGTGGGCTCAGTAGTTGTGGCTCGCGGGCTCTAGAGCGCAGGCTCGGTAGTTGTGGCACACAGGCTTAGCTGCTCTGCGGCATGTGGGATCTTCCCGGACCAGGGATCGAACCCATGTCCCCTGCATTGGCAGGCGGATTCTTGACCACTGCACCACCAGGGTAGCCCTGTTACATGTATACACACACACACACACACACACACACACACACAGAGCATCCCTCCTCTGCTCCAAACCCTGCATAGCTCCCATCAGATACCCAGTCACCAGAGGGAAAGCCCAGGCCACCACAGTGGGCCAGGCCCTTCACCTCCCCAACGTCCGCTCTCTCACTCATACTCATCCACAGCCACACTGTCTTCCTCTCTGTTCCTCTAACATGGCGGGCTCACTCCTGCCTCAGGACCTTTGCACTGGCTCTCCCCTCTTCCTGGAATGCCCCTCGCCTAGAAATCTGCAGAGATGCTGCTTTCTCAGTGAGGAGATCATCCTAACTGCCCCTGCAACCTGCTCCCCCAGCACTCCTGATGCCCCTCTGGGCTCAACTTTCTCTCCTCCACTGCCTATTCCCTGCCGCCATCTGTAGAATGGAATTATTCATCATATTTACTGTTTGTTTTCTCCACTCCCTGTTCTCCTGGCTTCCAGAGAAGTCAGGGTGGGAAGGGATGTGGTCTGGAGTGCGTGAGAGAGAGGGGAGAACTCCAAGGCGGCAGCAACTTCCTCAAAGCAAATTTAGGAAAAGCTGAAGTGAAAAAGGCTTGGGCAGCTGAGGACTTCCTGCAGCCGGTCCCAGGGGCCGGGGGCTTGCGTCCAAGTCTGTGTGCGTATGTGTGACTTTCTGTGTGTCTCTCTGTGTACAATTATGTGGGCTGAGGGCATCCTGAATCGAGGGCCATGCCCTCTCGGAGCTTTAGGCGGTCAAGCTAGGTGGTCTCTGGCTCCAGGGTGCCCCGAGACCCCCCAGTGCTGTGCACCCAGCGCTTCTGTCTTTCCCTCTCCCTGGACAATGCAACCTAACGGGACAGCGCGTGGGCTCTGGAGCTGGGCTTTCAGGGCACCTATCCCAGCTCTGCCACTGACTGTGTGACTCTGAGGAAGCAATTCAGGCACACTGTGCCTTGGTCTCACCATCTGAAAAATGGGCATGATCAGACCAGAATCTATTCCTAGGCTCTTGCTGGGATTTGATGAGGAAAGGCATGTGAGGGGCCGAGACCAGCGGTGGGCCCTCAGTAACGACTCACTATTGGTGTCGGCCTGAGACCCAGACTGGGTGAGACCCAGCCCAGTCTCCCCAGCCTCGGGGAGTGGGTGTCTGGGAAGAGGCTGCCACTGGCAGTGCAGTGAAGCTGCAGAGGGGAAACCCAAGGTGGCACAGAGGAGGCACTGGCCCCAGGCAGGTGGCCTTGCTGAAGCCTTAGAGATGAGGATGCTCTGGCTGGGGACGGAGTGGGGAGGGGAGTGGGCTGCAGAGAGATGGCCTGGCGGGGGCTGCCTGGAGCTCAGTGAGACCCATGCCTGGTGGGATCAAGGGATGAGGCTGGAGTGTAGCCACAAAGCTCTAACTGAGTGCCAGCCTGCCTTAGACTTTGTCCCTGGGCAGTGGGGAGCCATGGAGGTGTTTGAGTGGGGCCGTGGAGGCCTCAGCTCAAGGCTTCTGGTTCCAGGCCAGTGGGGAGACACCATCACAGCATAGGCTGGGAAGACGAGACATTTTTGCACAAAATACTTAGAAAACAAAGCCTGAGTAATTAAGAGCACTCTGCTTGGTGGAACAGTAAAGTCTCAAGGGGCAAAGAGGCCCAGGGGAACATGATCTGGGAAGACTTCCTGGAGGAGGAGGCCCTAGAAGTGAGCCTTAGTGGAAGCAATAAGGGACTCTGCTGCACCATGTTGGGTGACTTTGGGTAAATGGCTGCCCTCTCTGGTCTCAGATCCCATGTGCCCTGACCCAGGCCTCTCCACAGTGGCTGTCTCAGCTCTGACATTCCACGGTCAGGAAAGGGGACAGCTGGAATCTGCCAGGGGCAGATTCAGGTTCTTGGTTTAGACAGAGACCCCGCCTGCCTTGGTTTCCCCTCTGCACCTGGCTGGGGTGAGGCAGGGAGGATAATAATGCTTGATTGTCAAAATCTTGTATGCCTCGGGGGCCAGATGCCAAGGATTGTTTTCCATTCCTAGGAGGGTGGGCCCTTCCTGCCAGGAGAAAATTCCAAGCTCCTGCAGCCAGGGAGGGGGTAGATCCTGCCACCCCCTGTGACCACATACCCGCCGCCCAGACCCGTGGCATCAAGGGCTTTCTTTCTCTTCTGCTTCTTTCTCGGCAAAGGAAGCCACCCAGGGCCTGGAGGAGAGACCCTCTCTCCTTCGGTTTGCTCAGAAGCGCCCCCTCTCTTCCCCGTCTCCCTTCCTGCCTTTGCTGTTCCAGGAGCAGAGAGACCTCCCCAAGGCAGGGGACTGTGGGACGACCCCACCAAGGCCTGGCTGGTTCCTGAATGTCTGTTAGTCTGGGTGGTGGGAAGAACCCAGGGCTCGTGTCCTCTGGGATAATGATTGTTGTTTGGGAATTTTCTGCTTCTAAGAGCCTGTGCTCCCAGAACTCCAAACCATGGAAATCCAAGTTTCTGTGGTTCTGATCTTTGGTTACAAGATACTGCATCTCTGAAATTATTTGGTTCTAAGAGCCCTGGGGGCCTGGAATGAAAATGTTCCGATATTTGATGGTCCTGGAACTTTCTGATTGTAAGAACCCATGGTTCTAGAATTTTCTAGTTCCAAGATGCTGTGTTCCTGGAAGTCTGGATCCAGTTGCCTGTAGGTCTGATGCCACACCTTGTGTTGAGGATGCCACAGGAGCCGGGAGTGGGGCAGGATGAGCCACTGGGGTGGGGGGCAGTGCCGTAGCAGGTAGCAGGCCGGGTGTGCTGGTGTGTGTGTTGGTGGCAGCTCTGGTGCTGACAGATGGGCAGGGGCCGCTGTCTGAGTTCATGGCACCTGGTCCTGACCCGGGACTGCGAGGGGGACCCGGAAGAGTCCAGGCTGAGAGCCTTCCACAAAATCTGCCACCCCCTTCCCTCCCTGGGATGCCCCGTTGCCCACGGAACTCACAGCGGCTGACATTGCTGGGCCCACCAAGGGCAACCCCCCCGCCCCATGAACAAGTGGGGCCTCTGGGCGCAGCCAGGGAGGGAGGGCTTTCCTGGACCCACTGAGGACAGGGGCAGTCCAAGAACCCTTCACCCACAACTTCCCGGTCCACGGATCTTTCCACGGGGTCTCATGTTATCCAGCCACTTAGACACCCCTCTTCTCCCCCAGACGCTTGGTGTCTGGTCATAGACTATCTCCCCCACCCCCTGCCCCACAGCATCCTGGGTCAGGACCTCAGAGTTTGATAAAAGGGAGCCTCAGTCTTCCCATCAGGGTATTGGAGGCAGTGAGCTATCCTCCTGTGGGACCCTGACCACGTTCACTCTGACCGTCTGCTTCTGCAGCCCCCAGGCTCCCCTATGCCCTCCTGTCTCCTGTAGGGAGGGCCTCCCCGCCTCTCCCCTATAGCCCCGCTCGGCTCACTCCCAGAGGCTCGTGGGAGCTGGAATTTGGAGCGGTCCCTGGCGTGTGCTCGCTGCCTTCCGCCTGCTGGGGCACCTCCCCTGACTTGTGGCCAGGAATTCCTCCCGCTTGCTCCCAAAAAGCCCCCGGGGAAGGAAGAGCTGTGGGAAGAGGCAGAGAACAGGCTGGAAGTCAGGACTGAGTTGGGAGGGGCCTTGGTCTGGGGACGCCCAAAGCAGGGCAGGCTGATGGGGGTAGGAGAAGAATGGGGAGTGGATTCTGACCAAGTCCCCCATCCCTGGTCTTCAATGCCATCATGTGTACAGAGGAGGACAGTTTTAGAGTCCTGCTCTGCCCTTCTATGGATTCAGTCACTGATTCAAGTATTTATTGAGCACCTACTATGTGCCAGACATTGTACTAGGTGCTGGGCTCCAGCTGTAAGTGAAACCCTGCCCACGGGGGGCTTACATCCTGTGTGAGGACAGATGATAAATGTAGATACAATCTGAGTTGTACTCCCTCAACCCCCACCCCCCACCAGACTGTGAGTTCCTGGGAGCCTGGACTGCCTGGCCTTGCAGCCTCCAGGTCCCTCTCCTGAACCCAGCCCTCCTCCATCCCTCATGCCTCCCTTACCACCATAACCTGACAGGGAACTGGGGACCGTGGCCCTCGGCTGGGCATAGTGTCCCGGGGAACACACTCGGAGGGCTGGGCTCCTCCCAGGATCTGCCCCTCACCTGCTATGTAAGCTTGGGGGGAGGTGTTGCCCTCTCCAGGCCTCAGTTTCCCTATCTGTAAAATGAGGCACTTGGACCATCAGCAATGGTCACCTTCCCCACCCTGATGGCTTCTCACTCTGGCGTCCAAGGCACACGGGAGCCAATCATTTTCCAGGGGCCTTTGGCTGCTGGAGGCGGTTGGCCTTGGGGCTGGTGACCTATTTCCAGCCGCCTACCTGGCTCCACCTCGGCTTGCCTAGTCCTCCAGCTGTGTGGCCCGGAGCTGCGATGTCAGTGCTGGGGAGAAATGACCTCAGGTGAGGGTTACCCTGCCCCCGGCTCCTCTGGCCCTACACCAGGCCTGCTTCCTACAGGGAGTCTTCATGGGTTACTCTGCTACTCTGAACACCTCCCAGCTAACCCAGACCCTCACTGTGGGCTAGACCCTCACCTGGGTGCCAGTCGGGCTGCTCCCAGTCGATCTGGGCGCACGTAGAAGGCTGGGCAGGGGTCTGCAGGGCAGAGCAAGGAGTTCCGGCTGAACCCTAACCAGCTGTGCGATCTTGGGCGAGCCACTCTCCCTTGCTGGGCCCCAACTCCTCTCCTGAAATAGGAGTCAGTTTCCAAACTGGGTCCTTCGGGGGCCTCCCAGTGGGGAGCGGTTGCGAAGGCCCAACCCAGAGCAGGTGGCCCTGAATGTGTGGCAGAAAGAGATGATTCCCTCGGTAGCAGGGCCAACTCGCACATTCCCTACTCTCAGGCTTTAACGGCATCGATGAGCCGATGTTGTCTGACCCAGTCCCATGCCGGGCTGCCTCCTCTACTCCCATGGCCCGAAACAGAGCTTGGGACCCCCAGACCTGCTCCTCCCCGGCCATCTCCAGCTCAGCAAATGGCACCATTGCCCACCCAGTTGCTTAAGCCAACACCCACCGGTCCCCCTTACTGCCCACAGACAGCTACACGGACGCATCTCACTCGGCAGGCAAAAAGCCAGGGCGTGGAGGGAGCACACGCTGCGGCTCCACGTGTGCGACGGTCAAGAGCAGGCGGATGGTCGCCCTCGGGCAGGGACTGGATACTGACCAGAGGGAGAAGAAGGATGCTCCTGGGGGCCGGAAGTGACCTGTGTCCTGATCTCGGAGCCGGTTTTGAGGGTATGTGGAGCTAAAAAATCTAATTGTCAGTTTTGATTTTGCTTCATTACAGCGGGAGGTGAAATCCCAACTCTCATACACCTTCCAGTCTAGCAGGGGCGGGCAGCCATTGAACAAGAAAGAGAAGTAAATGTGTGATAAATCAGAAAGGGAAGAGCTGGGAAGCCATGGACGCAGGGTCAGGGAGATGAGCCCTGAAGGAAGTGAGGAAAGGGGCTGGAGGCTTCTGTGAGGGGTCCCGGGAGGATAGCGCGTGCAAAGCCTCTTAGGAGGGAAATAAGGACACGTGTCCTGATCGACACTGCAGGGGTTAGAAGAGGTCGTTCTGAGTGCTGAGGAGGAATAGAAACCAGGGGAGGGGGATTGGAGGTTGTCATTTTAGGGACTGATTTTTCTTTTTGGCCACGCCACGAGGCATGCAGGTTCTTAGTTCCCAAACCGGGGATCGAACCTGTGCCCCCTGCAGTGGAAGCTCGGAGTCTTAACCACTGGACCACCAGGGAAGTTCCTAGGGGTTGATATTTTAGACAGGGTAGTCCTACTGCCCATAGAACATTTATTATCTGACCCCCCCATCTGCATCTATTGTTTTCTTTTTATAAATTTATTTATTTTTACTTTTGGCTGCGTTGGGTCTTCGTTGCTGCACGCAGGCTTTCTCGAGTTGCGGCGAGTAGGGGCTGCTCTTCGTTGCGGTGCGCTGGCTTCTCATTGCGGTGGCTTCTCTTGTTGCGGAGCACGGGCTCTAGGCGCGCGGGCTTCAGTAGTTGTGGCTCGTGGGCTCCAGAGAGCAGATTCAGTAGCTGTGGCACACGGGCTTAGTTGCTCTGCGGCATGTGGAATCTTCCTGGAAGAGGACTCGAACCCATGCACCCTGTATTGGCAGGCGGATTCTTAACCACCGCGCCACCAGGGAAGCCCTGCATCCATTGTTTTCTCTCCAAGGGGCTCCCATCTCCCCCAGGGCCAGGACTGCCCTGAGTCCTCACCCTGCATCCCAGCTCTCAGCTGCGCCTTGCCTGGGACGTAGACTGGGAACACATGTGACAGATGAGTGAACAATCTCTGATAGGCTGCCCTGCCTTTGTGTAACAGGCACACATCCTCGCAGTGAGGATTTGTGTGAACATTTTCCCCCTGGGTGGGGCTCGGAGCTATTCCTGCAGGAGGAGAGCGTGGGTTGGGACTCACGACCTGGGCTAGATCTCTCTCGGGTACTCCTCACTGGATGGCCTTGGCAAGCTCCTGCCTCCCTGCGTCGGCTTCCTGGACTATAAAATGGGGATATTGACACTTTGGCAGGGTGAGGGGAGCCGGAGTCGTCAAGAGCTAGCACAGGCCTGGCCCACGGGAGGAGCTGTGAGCTGCGGTGTCCAGTGGCCCAGCAGTGCAGGGGTTAAGAAAGGGAGGAATTCTTTTTTTTTTTCTTTTTTTAAATTAATTCATTTATTTGGCTGCGTTGGGTCTTTGTTGCTGCACGCGGGCTTTTCTCTAGTCGTGGCAAGTGTCGTTGCGGTGCAGGGACTTCTCATTTGCAGTGGCTTCTCTTGTGGAGCATGGGCTGTAGGTACGTGGGCTTCAGTAGTTGTGGCATATGGTCTCAGTAGTTGTGGCTCGTGGGCTCTAGAGCTCAGGCTCAGTAGCTGTGGTCCATGGGCTTAGTTGCTCTGCGGCATGTGGGATCTTCCCGGACCAGGGCTCGAACCTGTGTCCCCTGCATTGGCAGGCGGATTCTTAACCACTGTGCCACCAGGGAAGTCCCGGGGGAGGAATTCTTTTTTTTTTCCTTTTAATTTTATTTATTCATTTATTTAATTTTTTAGCTGCATTGGGTCTTCCCTGCTGCACACGGGCTTTCTCTAGTTGTGGCGAGTGGGGGCTACTCTTTGTGGTGGCGCGTGGGCTTCTCATTGCGGTGGCTTCTCTTGTTGCAGAGCACAGGCTCCAGGCGCCCGGGCCTCAGTAGTTTTGGCTCGCAGGCTCAGTAGCTGTGGCTCGCGGGCTCTAGAGCGCAGGCTCAGCAGTTGTGGCACACAGGCTCAGTTGCTCCACGGTGTGTGGGATCTTCCCGGACCAGGGCTCGAACCCATGTCCCCTGCATTGGCAGGCAGACTCCCAACCACTGCGCCACCAGGGAAGCCCAGGGGGGAGGAATTCTTAAGGAAGTGTAATTAACTGGGGGTCCAGGGATTTGGATTTTGGCCTCTGTGACTTGGGGCAAGTCGTCTCCCCTCTCTGATCCTTGCTTGGTTCCAAGATAGATTATGTGGCTGCCCTTTGGGGCCCGGGACCAGGACAGGGGTGCTCCGGCTTGCGGAGCCTCACCTGGCAACCGGCGGGCGTGGGGCGGTGTTGGAGGCTGGGGGCAGCGGCTGCTCAAAGTGTCTGTGGCAGACAGACAATGGCTCTGTGTGCCGGGGAGCGGGCAGGGCAGGGTGGGTGGCACCGTGGCTCCTCAGCAGGAATGTGCCGGCCTGTCTGGGAATGCAAGCACGTCGCTGCCTACACGGCCCACTCCCCAATGGGGGGCTCCCTCACTGGCCGTGCCCACCCTGCTACACTCGGTTTAGAGCCCAGAATGACCAGAGGGAGCAGAAGGCCAGGCGAGGCGCTGGCAGCCTGGGAATCCCTGGCGCAACCTCCTGGGCCTTGGAAGAATGGGGGCGGGGAGGGGGAGCTTCCCTGTGCCACTGACTTGCTGGGTGACCTTGGGCAAGCCCTCGCCTCCCTCCAGGCCTCATTTCCCCATCTGTGCTGATGGTCTCTGACTGCCCTGTAGGGACTTCCTTGGGTTAAAACATCTCCTGTGGTCCAATCACCTCCCTTACTCTGCCTCACTCCCCTCCGTGGAGTGGGGACTTGGTCTGTCTTGGTCACCACTCTGTCCCCCAGGCCCAGAACTAAGCCTGGCCATGGCTGTGCTCAGTAAACATTTGCTGAATGAAGCCATGTTCACATTATTTGGCTTATTCTCTACTTGTTGCCCCCAGGCCCTCTCTCTGCTCATCTCGGCTTGCCAGTCGGCTGCCCCATCCAGTGGGTTCTCAGGGCAGTGGGTTCTCAGCAGCTTCCAGTGGGTTTCATCCAGTGGGAGGCACGGGCAGATGGGAGGGTGGGAGGAGGGAGGAGGGTGTATTTGTCCCCTGCTCCCTCCTTGGTCCCTGCTGGGCCCGCCACACCGGAGCCCCTCTGTGTGTGGCCTTCTGCCCTGCCTCTCCTTTCACTGGCTTGCAGACCCTTACGCCTCCTTGCCCCTCCTCGGCTCTGGGGATGCTCATAGCTCCTTGGATATCTCTCTCCATGTGCTTCACACCTCATCAGCCCACAGCTCAGAGCGGTCCCTTCCCCAAGATTTCTTCTAAAATCCCTGATGTCTGTTTCTTGCCAGGACTCTGACACGTCCACTCGTTTTATCCTCCCAGCCACCAGGCCAGGTAGCTTCATGACTCCCATTTTACAGATGAGAAAACTGAGGCCCAGAGAGGGTCTATGAATGACTCCAAGCCTTGTGGCCAGGGCATGCCAGGATTTAAACCCACATCTCTCTTACTCCAGTGTCTGGGACTTTGGCCCCAGGCAACACTCTATTTAGCTTTTCTGATGATCACAGGACTAAAAGCTTAGAATGCTCAGGTGGAATGCCCAGCAATTAATAAAAGGAATCAGAGTCATGTTCCCTGACTCTCCGGCACAGCCCCGGGCCCTGGGCCCATTAGAAGAGTCCTTTTCTCTCCTCTCCCTGGCGGGGCTGTGAAGAAAGGAGGCTGGGTGGG
Organism: Orcinus orca; assembly: GCF_937001465.1. NCBI lineage: Eukaryota > Metazoa > Chordata > Mammalia > Artiodactyla > Delphinidae > Orcinus > Orcinus orca. The sequence goes on along the minus strand of NC_064569.1, from coordinate 93,813,103 downwards.
CGAAGAGGCTTGTAGTAAGGGCTGTCTCCATCCTGCAGCCGGGGTGGGGGACAGGGCTGGGGTGCAGACAGCCCCCTCCCAAGGGAAGTCCCCGGCCGGTGAGTCCAGGGGCCAGACAGGCTCCTGAACTCTGCAGGTGGCCGGGGCTGCTGGATGACTTCATGGGCCTTTCCCACCCCTGAGTCACCCACACCTCACTCACTGGCCTCCTGGGCACCTTTGGAGGGAGGAGGCGGCTGGCTGGGCTGGCAGGCAGGGCGGGGCTCTGTTACCTAACGGTACAGGGGGAGATAGAAGAAAGAGGGTAGAGTGCCGCCGGGCCCGGGAATACACCATCCCCTCTGTGGGGGTCATCGAGAATTCCCCCTTCCTGCCTGCGCAGGCCAGAACCAGCCAGTTTAGGACCGTGGATGTGGCCACACCAGCGCGAAGGAAGCAAGGAATATGTCCCTGTCTGTCTGTCTGTCTGCCTGTCTCCTCCCCACCCGGCACAGGTGTGAATCAGCCCAGGTGAGGGAGCTGATTCACCTTCCCCACCTGGCCCTAGAGGAAGGGCCACTTTCTCTTCCCTGGGGGTTGGAATCGAACTTGACTGTTGTTATGAAGAGAGCGACCCTGCTGTGGGGGGTGGAGAGACTCAGTGCCAGGCCTTAGGGTGTCGGGTCTCCAGGAGGACGTCGTGAGCACCTACTAGGTGCCCAGCTCGTGGCATCCACTTGACACACATCATCCCAGAGAATCTGCAAACCAACCTGCTGTTCATGCCCTCGTCTTGCAGATGAGGAAACTGAGGCTGGTCAGGGGGGTGACTCACCTAAGGTCACACTGCCCAGGTAAGTGCTTGTGGGTGGAGGTCTGACCTAAGCCCGGGCTTCTTTTTTTTTTTGTGGCCACACCGTGAGGCATGCGGGATCTGAGCTCCCCGACCAGGGGTTGAGCCCACGCCCCTGCAGTGGAAGTGCGGAGTCTTAACCACTGGACTGCCAGGGAAGTCCCTAGGCCTGGGACTCTTGTCCTTGGAGGAAACCTCTCGCCCCATCTTACACCCCCAGCCCTCCCTGTGAGTGAAGCCCCCCTTCCTTAGAGACCAGGGGAGGCTGGGAGGGGTGGGGGTACAGAGCCAGCCTCCTTCACGTCCCCACCTGCATCACAGGGTCCCGGGGTCTCCTGGGAAGGGGTGATCTCCTCCTCTGTGCTCCCATCACGGGTTAAGCCTTTCCCCCCCACCCCGTTCTGCTGTCGTTAACTTTTAAACAGCCTGATGGTTAATTAACTACCGAGACTCAGAGGGGCTCGGTCGAGTGCACCGGGAGCCTGTGACTGGGGAGCCCTCTCCTCGGCCCTTGCACCCCAGCCCCCAGCGTGAGCAGGGGGACACACAGGCAGGGCCCGCCAGAGTCCCAGACACAGGTAGGGGTGTAACTGTCGTTACTGTTGGCAAACCCTGCTCTGTCCTGGGCCCTGGCCATCACACAGCCTGCAGTTGGCAGGGGACAGGGCAAGGGGCATGGCAGGGGCTGTCAGAGGAAGGAGGACAGACCACGAGGCCAGGCAGGGAGAAGAGGGCTGCTGGGGCCTCCTTCCGGCCTCTGCTGTGTGGGTCTGTTTGAGCCCCAGTGCGCCCTGGGAGATGGGTGTCATTGGCGCCCAGCTCCGTGCTGGCTCCGAGGGCCCTGTGAGCCCAGTCAGTGTCTGCTGACCGGACAGGATGGGCCCAGCTGGTTCTCCCTCTGCCCCTCACTGGTCTGAGCTTCGGATTCCCTCACCTACCTCACTGTCCTGCTTGCCTCACAGGATCAACTGGGAAGAATGAATCTCCAGTGAAAACACTGGGGGCTGCAGCTGCTGGGCGTGGAGAGTTGGGGGCAGGTCCTTGCTGAGAAGCAGTGGGATGGGACACATGGCTTCTAGTTCAGGAGATGACCTTGGCCAAATCCTTCCTTCTTTTCCAGCCTCAGTTTCCCCATGTATAAAATGAGGGGCTGGGATCAATGAACACCCATGACCCTGGGGAGACTTTTAATGGGTGAGTGGGTCGTTCGTGCCATGCGGAGCCCCCAGCCCACCGCTCCCCTCCCTGCCACCACCACACCCTGGGTGCTCAGCTCATCCCCTCGGGAGGTGCTGGGCTGTGAACACCAGCGGCCATCTCTCCAGTAACACGGGAGGCTCATGGTCTGGAGGTCTGAGGACCCCCGGCCACTGCCAGCCTGGTCAGCCGGGGCCGATGTGGGAGAGCACAGTCCTGTCCACGGTGACCATTTTTACCTCATTGCTGGGGGGACTGGGCCTCCCAGGAAACCTGAGATGCTGGCCCTGGGAGACAGGGGATGTTGGAAGACATCTGGTCTTCTGGGATTTTAGAATTTTTTTAATTAAAATGAAATAACACACATAAAATCTAAGTCCATAAACACACCTTCATCATAGGAAAGCACATTCACCTGTCCCCCTGACTGGGTTGAATAGTGTCCCCCAAATTCATGTCTACCCAGAATCTCAAACTGTGACCTTATTTGGAATAAGGTTTTTTTTGTTTTTTTCTTTGGCAGATGTAATTAAAATAAGAATTTCAAAATAAGATCATCCTGGAATTGGGTGGGTCCTAAATCCAAGGACAATGTCCTTATAAGAGAAAGGAGAAGGATTTGAAAATGGAAACACGGAGGCAGGAAGCAGAGAGACAGCGTGAGACGGAGCAGAGGCAGGAGGGATGTTGTCACAAGCCCAGGGTGGCAGGAGCCACCGGAAGCTGTAAGAGGCTGAGAAGGGTTCTCCCCTAAGCCTTCGGAGGGAGCCTGGAAGCTAGCCTGACACCTAGCTTCCAACTTCTGGCCTCCAGAACTATGAGAATAGATGTCTGTTGCTTTTAGCCACCCAGTTTGTGGTTGTTTGTTAGAGCAGCCCCAGGAAACCAACACACACTCCAATTGCAGGGCCCTTCCCAGTTCCCTGTCTGTCCCTCCACGGCTTCTCTCCATTCCCCCACACAGAACTCTCTTGCATACAAGAGACTGTGCTTTTCAAACTTTTTAAAATTAATTAATTTATTTATTTATTTTTGGCTGCATTGGGTCTTCGTTGCTGCGTGCGTGCTTTCTCTAGTTGCGGTGAGTGGGGGCTACTCTTCGTTGCAGCGCGCGGGCTTCTCATTGCGGTGGCTTCTCTTGTTGTGGCTCGCGGGCTCTAGAGCACAGGCTCAGTAGTTGTGGCGCACGGGCTTAGTTGCTCCACGGCATGTGGGATCTTCCCGGACCAGGGCTCACACCCGTGTCCCCTGCATTGGCAGGCAGATTCTTAACCACTGCGCCACCAGGGAAGTCCTTCAAACTTAAATAGGCACGCACCGCACGTAATGTTCTGTAAATGGCTATCGCTCCCTGCCACTGTAGCTGGGAGAGGGCTCCGGGTTTTTACTCCTACAGCGACTTCATCCTTTCTAGTGGTTGCAGGTAGTCCGCCGTGTGACTCTATATCCCTTATTTAACAAGCTCTCGTGGATGGACGTGCAGGAAGTTTCCAGCTTTTCTCGATGATATGCAATGCTACTATGAACATCTTTGCACTGCCTCTTTTGCATATGCGTAAGGATTTCTGGAGCACAGAAGATTCCTTAGAAGGAGAATTACTGGGTCAGAGTGTGCGCTCCTTTACAATTCAATTGGTTTTATCAAACTGAGTCGAAATGTATTAGAAACTTAGATTCCTGAGAAGGAGAGAAGCATGGAAATAGACTTTTGGGGGTTATAGTGTTGAATACTTCCAACCCCAGAATCGTGAAATTTTAGGGCATAGGGAGAGGGGTCCTTGGAAAGGACATCTCTACTGGAGTCTCCCTTGGGGTGACCCAGGAGCAACCACTCCCAAACCCTGTGTCCCCCTGGGGTGGGCAAGGAGAAAGCAGAGGAGCTAGAACTGGGGGAACCCTGCGGGGCCCTGGGAGAGCTCTGGCAGGAGTGAGGCACCTCCCCAACCTGGGCACCCAGCTCCTCTGCGCCACTGAGGCCGCCCCATTCCAGCCAAGGTGCCAGGCCAGTTGGGCCTCTGTAGCCACCCACAATGGTCCCTCTGTTCATGGCACGAAAGGAGGCATGAATGGAGAGGGCAGGGTGAGGATGGAGGAAACAACACCATCTGCTCTAGGACTGATCTGCTAGCCCTGGCTGGAGGGCTGAGGTCTGGAGCAGGGCAGGGGCATCTGGGCTAGACAGAGGTTGCCTGCTTTGGGGCCACCTCCATCTTTACTTTGGTGGTTTTAGAATATTCCCTGCCCCCTGCTAGTTGACAGTCTTCTTACAGAGGGTGGAGGTCTGGGTCCCCTTCCCTTGAATCTGGGCTCTGTGGGTGCTTGGGCAAAATGCTGGAAGTGATGCTGTGTCAGACCCAGGCTGTAAGGAACAGCAGCTTCCACGGTCCATCTCCCAGGATGCTCACTCTTAGAACTCAGGCACCATGCTGTGAGGAAGCCCGAGAGCTCAATGCAAAGGCCACGTTGAGGGGAACAGAGGCCCCCAGCCTCTACCCCAACAGAGCCAGTGGGTCCTCTAGCCCCCAGTCGAGTTGCCCCAGCTGATGCCATCTGGAGCAGGGATGTGCCTTCCCCGCTGAGCTCTGCTTAACTTGCAGATCTGTGAGCAAGACAAATGCTTGCTCTTGTTTTAAGCCACCAACTTTTGGGGTCCCTTGTTACACGGTGATAGATAACTGGACACCCTGATGGCCAAGAAAGTCACCACCAGGGCCTGAACATGGGCTTTGGGGTGAGTCCCACCAGCCGTATGCCAAGCCCTCTCTCGGCCTCTTTCTTCCTCTGCAAATAGTGTTTATAACAGCGTTTGTCGCGCGAGGCGCTGAGAGGGTGGAATGAGATGAGGGTGGAGGGGCTGGCATGGAGAGCCACGGCACCTGGCGCCTGCCGTGGCTGTTGACTGTTGCTATTATTTTCATAGGTACCAGAAAATCACCCTCTCCAGACTTCATTAAAACAGGCAAATCCTTCACTGATCATTCCTTTAGGAGCCTCCTCCTCCAGGAAGCCTTCCCTGGCCACCCCAGGCTGAGATGCCACCTCCTTTGTGCACCTACAGCCCCCTACTTTCCCCCTGCCACTATGTGGGTCCCACTGTGTGGTCACGGCCTAGATGGGCCGGCAAGGGGTTGAGGTGTCCCAAGTGAGGACAAGGCATGTGTGCACACAGCGGGGGGCCCTGGGGGTGCGTGCACAGCTGTGTGAGGCTCAGCCAGCCTGGGCACCCCGAGTGTGCACTGGGGGGGGGTCTTGGGCGCAGGCCTCTGCATTCTGGCAGACCTGTGCTCGTGAGGATACGTGTGCGCATGTCTGTACTTATACGTGGGTGTGTCTCTGCATGCGTGTGGGCGCGTCCCGTGCGCACACCTCTGTGCATGAGCATGTTTGTACACATGTGCTCATGGATCTGCATGAGTGCCGAGCGTATGGGTGTGTCCGTGTGTGTGTGCATGCGCGTGCTCCCGGGGCAGGTTGTGGCAGTGAAAATCCTCCCTGTAGCAGCTGCTTCATCCAGGTCTCACCGCTCCTCATTTGGGAACTAAAAATAGCCCGTGCCCAACCCTGTCCCAGCAGGCGGGGGGCTGACGGGCAGCCCCACAGGGCACCCCAGCCAGCTTACTGCCCTCCTCCCTTCTTGGGCCACTGCCCTGCCTGCCCGTCCCCGCCTCGGTCTCCCATGAGCTCATGCAGGCTCTGCTCAGCCAGGCCAGGGAGGGGGTGGGGAGGTGCCGAGGCCCTGCCCACATCCAGGCGCTGGACACAAGCAAGGCCCGATAAGGTCAAGCATGGAGTGGGGTCCGCCCCCTCCCTCCAGCCGGGGCCAACCGGGCGGACATGAGTCAGCACAGGGGGCATTGGGCAGCCCAGGCCTGACCACTTGCTGGTGGTGGGGAAGGCCCTGGGGGTGGGCTGGCCTCCCTGGACAGGGCAGGAACTGGCCAGAAGGAATCACCTGCTGGCATCGCCAAGCCCTGACCTCATTCTCCACCTTGAGGAACCCCACCTCCACTTCCGCCCAGAAAGCCCCACTTGGGGGCTTCCTGCCCTGGTCTGGTCATCCGCTTGGCCTCCTGAGGGCTTACACCCACCCCGCAGAAGGACGCTTCCCAGTTTAACTGCACTGTCCCTGGGCCTTCCATATGCCCCTTCCTCAGGAAGTCCTCGCTGACTCTCAGGCTGGCCTGGGGTGTCCTCTGGGCTCAGGCTCCCTTTCTCGAAGTCAAACCTGTTTATTTGTCTCTGGAACCTGAGCTTCTAAGGGCAGGGAAGCATATCTTTTCCATCTCTGTGTTCACATGTGGACCCTCACTTCTTCCCCGTCACAGCCTACGAGGTGTCATTCTATCCTCCTCTACAGGGTAGGAAGCCGAGACCTGGCTAGGATGTGACTGGCCCAAAGTCCCCATTTGCTGTGTGACTTTAGGCTAAATGGCCTAACCTCTCTGGTCTCTTTATCAGAGGAATCAATGGGGTGCTAATCTCCTGGCGATCCTGTGTCTTGTCTAAGGGACACCATGAGTTCTTGAGGTATCCTGCCTGCGAATCCCACCCTGGGCAGGATGTAATGGGGGATCCCAGACTCAGGCTCCATTGGGGGCTGTGTAGCCCCCAGCTGGACCGGAGGTTCAGGGCTGGAAATGCTTCTGGCTGGAACCCAGATGGCCTCTAGACCTGGGGTTGAGCCATTCCGGAAGGAAACTAGCTGCTCTGAGCCCAGTTTGATGGGCAGGAGCGTGAGGGTGTGGCTGGGGGGCCAGGAACTGCCCTACTGACTCGCAGGAAGGAGTCTGAAGAAGGAGCCTGGGGCCTAGGCTGGGCCATGACAGACCTCAGGCTGTGGATCTCCAGCGGAAAAAGGGAAAGGCCTAGGGAGGAGCAGGGACACCCTGGGAACCTGGGCCCTGAACTCTGAGCCAGCTTCCATAACATCTGGTCATGCGGCTCAGTTTCCTCATCTGTAAAATGGGGTTATAACTGCCTCACCTCCCAGAGTTGTGAGGACTGAATGGCTCGAGTGCACAGGACCTTGGCACATAGCAGGCCTCATGGGGGTAGCTCCCCTCCCCGACCCTCTCTAGCTCCCAGGGAGCTGGCCCCAGACCCCAGGACACCTGCAAATCCCCGTTCATGTCCCAGGCTCAGAGACTGACACGAGGGGAAGAAGAGGGGGCAATGAAAACAAACCAAAAGCAATACACTTGTTGAAGATTGTTGCTCACAGGTCCAACAATCAAAATACACCAAAGGGGGAAAAAAATACATCAAAGGGTGTGGAGTGAAAAGCTCCGACCCCACCCCCTAGTCCATTTCTCCAGTCTTCTCCCAGGGATGGCCTAGGCAGACACATGCAAAGAAAAGTTTATATTCTTTCCTCTCCTTAAACACATACTCATAAATGGAAGAGCTCGCTCTCTCCTTCTCACCTTGGAGAGTGGCCCCTATCGGTCCCTGCAGAGCTTCCTCGTTCTTTTCTGTGGCTGGCCTGCAGGGGTTCCCTTGTTTGTTTAGCCAGACCACAGACAGAAGCTTCCTTCCTTCCTTCTTTCTTTCTTTCTTTCTTTCCTTCTTTCTTTCAGCAAGGGTACAGCGGAATGGAAGCGTCCTCCCTCGAGTCAGGAACAGGAGACCTGGGTTTGGGCCTGAGCTCTGCTTTGCACCACGTGGGGGCCTTGCACGTCTCACTTCCTCTCCCTCAGCCTCGGTTTCGTCACCTGTAAGGTGGTGGTTGCTTCCGTCAACGAGGTAGCATCGCTAACTGGTGGCCCACAGGCTGTCTCTGTTTATGGATGTGTTTTGCTCTCCCAATTTTCCCCACATCTGCAGATTTCACATGAAAATCCAGATTTCTGGCTTCTCTTAAAAAACAAAATGGCTGGCAACAGCCGCCTGCAGCCAAGTAGCAGCTGCGCCCTTGGGACAGGGCAAGGGAGCTCCACTCAGCCGCAGGACCCGCCGTCCTGCTTCGCTCACTAACTCTCCATCTGACCCACGGGAGGGTCTCTGATGCTGGGGTTAGAGTCATGCAGACATAATGGGGGCTTTGGGAATCCCCCAAGGGCACGGTCCTCAGTGCCCGGCGCAGGCTCAGCCTTACCCTCTTGCCAGGTTCTCGGGATGTCTGGGACTCGGTAGCCAGAGCTGTGAGTAATCCAGGCCTGGGGACCTGGGTCTTGAACAAGAGGCTCCAGAGGGTCTCCCCTACCAGAAGGGAAGCGGAAGTGCCGGCACCACGTCCGGGATGGGCTTTGGGCTCTGAGCCAGGCGGCTGCATCCTGGGAGGCGGCAGCTGAGGCTTCTTCCCTAGGTTGGAGCCGGAAGCTAGGCTACAGGCGCCTGGAGTTCTCATCTCCTGGTCCCCAGGATGTGGATTCCTGCGCACGACCCCCCACGCCTTCCTCTTCCCCACCTACGTTTGGCAGCCACATCCGGTAGGTGTGGGCCAGGCCTGAAGGGGAGACAGGGACAGGGTTAGAGTTCCAGCGGGAACCTCAGGGGCATCCTTTCTCAGGGGCGGTTGAAAGCTCTTCTTGGCCACAGGGTGCCTTGGAACACAGTTTGAAAACCACTGATGAAGCCTTTTTTGACAGATGGGAAAGAAGAGGCCTGGAGTGGGGAAGGGTGGGAGGGCCAGACCCCGGGGGCCTTTGTTGTCTCCCTCCCCACAAAGTCTACTACAGAGCCTGGCACATGAAAATGCAGCTAATGGTGCCCCAATCCATCTCCCCTGGAAAGGCCGCCTCCTCTACCCCGCACGCTGCTCTCAAATGCCCACCAAATGCCCACCTTGTGGGGTTGTGAAGAGCAAAAGAGATGATAGTGCAAGTAACAAGGCTACCAATCCTACCCACTACCACCCCTGAGTCTAACCAGATGCTGGATAGGCAAGCTTGGAGTATCTCAGTTGTTAAAATAGCTTTATTGAGATATAATTTATGTACTGTAAAGTTCACCCACTTAAAGTGTATGGTTCAGTGATTTTTAGTATATTTACATAGTTGCACAAACATCACCATAATCTAATTTTAGATTGTCCCATAAAGCAACCCGGTAGCCATTGGCAGTCACTCCCTATACCCCCGGCCCAGCCTCTGGAACCACCCATCTATTCTCTACGGATTTGCCTGTTCTGGACATTTCACATAAATGGAATCATACAATATGTGGTCTTTTGTGACTGACTTCTCTCACTTAGCGTAATGTATCAATACTTCATTCTTTTTTTTTTTTTTTAATAAATTTATTTATGGCGGCATTGGGTCTTCGTTGCCGTGCACGGGTTCTCATTGCGGTGGCTTCTGTTGTTGCGGAGCATGGGCTCTAGGTGCACGGGCCTCAGTAGCTGTGGCTCGAAGGCTCCAGGGCACAGGCTCAGCAGTTGTGGCGCACGGGCCCAGTTGCTCCGTGGCATGTGGGATCTTCCCGGAACAGGGATCGAACCCGTGTCTCCTGCATTGGCAGGTGGACTCTTAACCACTGCGCCACCAGGAAAGCCCAATACTTCATTCTTTTTTATGGTTGAATAATATTCCATTGCATGGATATATTACTTTTGGTTTATCCATTCATTCATGGATGGACACTCGCGTTGTTTCCACTTTTCGGCTATTAGGAAGAATGCTGCTACCAACATTCCTGTGCGAGTCTTTGTGTAGACATCTGTTTTCATTTCTCTTGGCGGGGAATTGTTGGCTCATATGGTAACTCTTTGCTTAACATTCTGAGGGACTGTTCAACTGTTTCCAAAGTGGCTGAATCATTCTACATTCCCACCAGCAATAGGAAGACTTCAGTTTCTCTACAGCCTCACCAACACTTTCTTCTGTCTGCCTTTGATTATAGCCATCCTTGTAGGAGTGATGTTTTAATTTTTATTTCCTTAACCACTAATCATGATCATCTTTTCATGTGCTTATTCACATACATTTTTTGGAGAAATGTCTATTCAAATGGCAGCATCTCATTTAATCCTCACAAAAACATCATGAAATTTGTACTATTATCAGCTCCCCTGATGGCAGAGGAGAAAATCGAGGTTCAGAGGAAATCATGAGAGATGGTGGGGACAGGGCTGGCGAGCTTTGGCCCACCACACTGGGGCACAGAATCTGGGAGGAGGGCCTTGTGCATCACAAAATCATGGGAGTGGAGGGCACAGGTGATGGGGGGGACAAGGAGGTATGAGGAGTCCCCTGGGGGATTCCCTAAGGTCCAGGTGTTAGGACTCCACGCTTCCACTGCTGGGGGCCCAGGTTCAATCCCTTGTGGAGGAACTAAGATCCTGCAAGTAGCATGGCACGGCCAATAAATAAACAAACAGACAAATAAAAGAAAAAGGGGCTTCCCTGGTGGCACAGTGGTTGAGAGTCCGCCTGCCAATGCAGGGGACATGGGTTCGTGCCCCGGTCCGGGAGGATCCCGCATGCCGCGGAGTGGCTGGGCCCGTGAGCCATGGCCGCTGAGCCTGTGTGTCAGGAGCCTGTGCTCCGCAACGGGAGGGGCCACAGCGGTGAGAGGCCCGTGTACCACAAAAAAAAAAAAAAAAGGAGCCCCCCTGGGGCTGCAGGCTCAAAGAAATGACCCCTGAGTCCTATTTCTGTCTTCCTCTGTCTCATTCTGTGACCTTGGACAAGATATCTGCTCCGGCCTCAGTTTCCCCAACTAAAATTTATTCTGCTGTAAGCATCAGATTTGGTGCTATAAGTGAATTCATTGAAAGCAAGATGGGGGGCTTCCAGACCCCCAGGGGTGCTCACTCTCTAGTCACTGGCCTGCCAGGGCCGGCTGGGGGCCGGGGTCTGTGTCCTGGGTCTTGGGCCAGCCTGTATTCCTGGGCCCCAGATGCTGGGAGGTTCTGGTCCTGCAGGGAAAGCCTCGCTCAGCCTGGTGATGGGCAGAGAGCAGGCAGGCAGCGCCTGGGCTGCTGGTGTACGGGAAGCAGCACACTTGTCCCTGGGTGAGCGCCTCCTCTCCACCTGCTGCTTCCACCTGGGTGTGTGGGTGAGTCAGGAAGCTCAAAAGGGTGCTGAGCTGGGGTCAGGCTGGTGAGCAAACTAGGCTGAGAGGCGCTCCTCTGGTAAGAAACTGAGCAGATTGACCCATTCACTCGCTCATTCATTCATTCATCAGACACTCAGCCCGCCCTGGGCGCTGGCATTCCACGGCTGGTGTGCTGAAGAGGAACTTGCAGCAACTGAGGGATCTGGGTTTAAGCCTTTGCTCCACTGTTAAGATACTGTGTGACTCGGGCCAGCCTTCCAACCTCTCTGGTTTCAGCTTCTTCACTGGTCAGCCAGAGGACTGGATCCGGTGCTCTTGCAGGGCCGTTGGCTGGGCTGTGTCTCAGGGCAGCTCTGGAGAGCATGCGGCGGGTCAGGGTTGGCTCTCTGGGGAGGTATGGGTGGAACCAGGCTTTGGGAAGGGTGGCTGCAGCCTACGGGTCATTTTCCAGGGGACGCTGGAGACTTGTCCCCCTCCCCACCGGCTCTGGCTGGCTTATCATCTGCCTGTCTCAGGCAGTTCTTCCGAGCGGCTCCTCAGATTTCAGCCCGGAGTCTGTGATAGTGGGAATGTGGGAGACCCAGGGGGCAGGTGGGTGGCCCCGTTGCTAGTAGGGCTCTGGGCACCCCATCTCCCCTGGGTTATCTCTGGTCTGAGACAGGCTGGGAAAGTGAGAAGCTGTGTTATCTCCTCGACTTCCCTCCGGAGATAGGGCTGCCTCAAAGCCCTCTTGTTCAGCCCCCCTCACACCCAGCGGTCCCCTGGGAAGTGGGGGGGCTCCCCGGCAGCACGGAGGCCATGGTGGGGGGCCAGAAGTGAGGCTGAGTGGACTGAGCACTGGGCAGGAAGCAAGGGGCTGAGAGGGTTTTCAGCTCATTGAGCACCTACTATATGCCGGAGCAGGGGAGAGATAGAAAAGCGTTCATGCCCAGTGCGGCCCAGGCAGCGGCCAATCAGGTGACCGGGGGAGCAGGTCCGAGGACCCCCTTCTGGGCCAGGTGAGACCCACTAGTTACCAGCTCATGAGGACGTGCTGGGTGCTCGGAGGGGTGATGGAGGTCTGAGCTGCGTGGGGGCATCTAGAGGCCTGGAGTCGAGACTGGTTACCGGTGAATTTGAGTGTATTTCAGGATTTTAGCAGCCCGGAAGGCCCCCGTGGCTCCCAGCCTGCAGTGTCAGGGGGAGGAGCCTGGGGGCAGAGACACCTGGGGGCTAATGTGCCACCCGATCATCTGTAAAACGGGTCTGGGAATGCCTCGTTCTGCACAGACAGTGGAGGTGGAAGCAAGGTCCTCCGTGCCTAGTTTGCCGGCACACACTGGACCAGACGGAAATTTCTATTCGACCATTTTTGACAAAAATGGTAATTTCCTGTGCTCAGGCGCTTGTGAGTGCTGGTGAACGTAGGAATTCAGGTTTCCCGGGGCCTCGTTCCAGGTACTGGGGACACGACAGTGAGCAAGGCCGACCAGACCCTGCATGCAAGAGCGCAGGGCCAGTGGGTGGACAGGTAATTGCCGGTATGCGGTGGCTGACGGCTCCAAGGGAGGTGTGGCAGACAGAGCCACAGCGTCTCCCCCCACCCCCATGACGATGCCCAGGTCGTGATCCCTGGACATTTGCCTTACAGGGCAAAAGAGATTTTGCAGATGTGATCTTGAGATGGGAGCTTAGCCTGGATCACCCAGCAAGGCCCAATGTAATCACAAGGGTCTTTATCAGAGGGAAACAGCTGAACTGCATCCGGGACTTCCCTGGTAGTCCAGTGACTGAGAATCCGCCTTGCAATGCAGGCCATGCCGGTTCGATCCCTGGTCAGGGAACTAGGATCCCATGTGTTGCGGGGCAACTAAGCCCGTGCACCACAACTAGAGAGCCTGTGTGCTGCAACTACAGAGCCCACACGCTCTGGAGCCTGTGCACTGCAACTACTGGGCCTGCACACCGCAGCTAGAGAGAAGCCCACGCACCGCGACGAAAGAGCCCGTGTGCTGTAACTAAGACCCGATGCAGCCAAAAAATAAATAAATACTTTTAAAAATAATGTAATAAACCACAAGTCATGGAATTGTATACTTTAAATGGGTGAATTGTATGGTATGTGAATTACATCTCAATAAAGCTGATTTTGTTTTTATATTTTTAATTTATTTTTTCTGGCCGCGCCACTCGGCTTGCTGGACCTTTGTTCTCCACCAGGGATTGAACCTGTGGCCACAGCAGTGAAAGCGCCGAGTCCTAACCCCTGGACCGCCAGGGAATTCCCAATAAAGCTGTTTTTTAAAAAAACAAATGGAACGGGTTTCCCTGGTGGCGCAGTGGTTGGGAGTCCGTCTGCCGATGCAGGGGACATGGGTTTGTGCCCCGGTCCGGGAAGATCCCACATGCTGTGGAGCGGCTGGGCCCGTGAGCCATGGCCGCTGAGCCTGCGCGTCCGGAGCCTGTGCTCCGCAATGGGAGAGGCCACAACAGTGAGAGGCCCGCGTACCGCAAAAAAAAAAAAAAAACACAAAACAAATGGAGGGACAAAATACCCAAGCAGCACTCCTCAAAAGTGTCAAGGTCAGGAAAGACCGAGGAACATCACAGATGGTAGCGATGAAGGTGAAAAATGCCACATGGGATCCTGGATGGATTCCGGAACAGGGAAAGGACACTGGTGGTAAAGCTGGTGACATCTGAATAAAGTCTGCAGTTTACAGGTATGATACATGCATTTAACATGTATCAAGATTAAGGTCTTCCTTTTGATAAATGTTAACAGGGGAATCTGGGTGAAGGTATGTGGGAAGTCACTGAATTATCTTTCCAACTTCCGTGAAGCTAAAACGAGTTCTAAGTAAAAAGTTAAAAAAAACAGAGGGAGGGAAGTGGGTCACAGAGAGGAGATGTGACAGCAGAAGCAGAGATCAGAAGATGCTGTTGTTGGCTTAAGGGCCATAAGCCAGGGGATGAGGGCGGCCTCTGGAAGCTGGAAAAGGCAAAGAAACGGATTCTCCTCTAGAGCCTCCCGAAGGGAACACAGCCCTGCCGACATCTGGATCTCCAAAACCGTAAGATGAAAAATGTGTGTTGTTTTAAGTCACCGTGTGAGTGGTCATTTGTTACAGCTGCCACAGGAAGCTCGGAAGAAGGTAAGGAGGTGATGATGACGGCCACAATGACAAGCGCTTAGAAAGGGCCCAGCACCGTTCTTGAAGTGCTTTACATGCGTTAACTCAGTTAATTTCAGACAGTCCTCTGCAGAGGGACTGTTAGTATTCCCATTTTACAGATGAGGCACCGAAGGCACAGAAAGGTTAAGTAACTTGCCCAAGGCCACACAGCCGGAAGGGCAGAGTGGGATTCTCCCCCAGGCAGGTGACAGCTGAGTGTGTGTGTGCAGCTGTTGCCCTCGCTGCCTGGCTTCACCTTGTGTGTGAGTTCTGGCTCCACCTGGTCGGTGTCAAGCCCTTTATGTTAAGGATTTGGTTAATTTCACAACTACCCTATGGGGTAGATGCCTTTGTCGTTCTCCGTTTTACAGGTGAGGAAACTGAGGCCCAGTGAGATGGAACCCCTTGCCCAAGTCACAAGGACAAGGCTGGGGAGTGTTTCCCAAAGATGCTGCTGGGTCCAACTGGGGCCTGAAGCCCCCTCCCCTGCCCCCACCTCCACATTCCCTGTGCTCCCTGAATGGGAATGGCATCCTCATTAAATATCCCCACGCCCCTGCATGCCAGAGGCTGAGGGACATCCCGGCCCCATTGTTCAGGCCAGGAAGCCACCCCTTCCCTTGATGGCCAGGGGAGGCGGTCTCTGGGGGGAAGAGTTCCTTCCCAGAGAGGTGGACGCTCAGGGAGCAGGCCCTGGCTGGGCCCAGGGCAGAAGACACACACACTGGCCCTTTAAGGGCAGGGCCCGGGGTCACTGAATCCGTTATCAGAAACATTTTCAAGGGGGGTGGACCCAGGAGCAAGGGCAGCTGGTGACAGCAACTGGGTGGGGTGGGGGGTAAGAGGCTCTTGTTTAAGGCATAGCCTCCTCCCTCTCTGAGCTCAGTTTCCTCAACTGTAAAATGGGAGAGAGGGGCTGAGGCGCTGTAAGCCCCCGGCGTTCTGTGAGCCTCTGACTCCGTGGGCGCATGCTCCCTGTTCATTCATAACAAGAAGAGTGAGCACTTATTGGGGCGTCCACATCAGGTCTTTTCCAGTTAAGTCTCGCAGTGACTGGGAGCTAAGCACTCCTTTACAGTCTGTTTTAGAAGTGAGGAGGGAATTCCCTGGTGGTCCAGTGGTTAGGACTCAGCACTTTCACTGCCGTGGGCTGTGGGTTCAATCCCTGGTGGGGAAACTAATATCCCCATATACCGCTTGACGTGGCCAAAAAAAAAAAAAAAAGCATCGAGGAAACTGAGGCACAGAGAGATTAAGGAATGCCAAGGTCACCCAGCCAGGGAGAGTAAATCTGGGATATGCACACATGACTCGGACCCCGAGGCCACCAGCCACACACACTGTCCTGCAGTCACTGCTCACTCTTCCTTTCTCTCCTAACCTGCACTGAGGAGCTGGATCAGGGGTTGGCAGTTGAAGGGTGAGAATTGCAGGGGCTGCGGGAGGGGAGTTGTGGGAATTTGAGAACCTGGATGCTGTTGGTGCTCCAGTCTCTCCCACCCTGCCAGGTCTTGTGCCCCCTTTGACCTGGACCAGGGTTCAGGAACCAGCTGCAAACTCCTCCCTGAGTCAGGGAGGGCTTCCTGGAGGAGGTGGCATCTCAGCTGAGCAAGAATAAGCATTAAGCAGGCAAAGGAAAGGGGGAAAGGTCATTTTGGGCAGAGGGAACCCCAGGTTCAAAGAAACAGGAAATCTCCAACCTGACCTTTCAGTTCCCGTCCTAGGCCCATTTTCTCAGCGCTGCTTCTTGGCCCTGGGGACCCCTCTGAGCTTCCTCTGGCCAAGGCAGGGCTGTTTGTCTGCCTGGGGGCCCTTCTGGTGCCTGACAGCTTCTGCACTAAACTGTCAGCTGGATGCAGTTGAGAGCCTGGACTCAGGAGCCCAACTGCCCCATTCAAATCTTGCCTCTCACTTGTAGCTCTGTCACCTGCCCTTGTGACTTTGCCTCCTTGTTACTTGTCTCAGTGTTACTATTGTTATTGTTCTTATTACCGAGTCCCTCCAGCCCAGCTCACATCACAAAAGGCCCGTGCACTGAATGTGTGCAGGAAGCACAACCAGGGAGCCGAGCCCAGTGTGGGCCGAGGTGGCCGGGTTTGGCGTGGCTGGGGGCAGGGTCTGGGTTGCAGCGTATTCAGGAGGTGCCAGAAATCCAAGAAATCTCTCAATTTTTAAGGAAAGCCCAAATTTTAAAAACCAGTTTGGGGTCAAGGAAAACTGGTCTGGATTCTGCCCTCGGGGCTGCCAGATGTCACCCTCTGCCTTCTCTGTTCCAGATGAGCACCTGGATTTGCATAGAGCCAAATGCCAAGGCAGTCTTCCTGTTCCCTCCTTCCCTCTATGCCTTTGGGATGGAAACGTCTTGAAGGCAGGGGTTTTGTCTGTTTTGCTTACTACAGTATCTCCAGGACCTAGACCTGTGCCTGGCACAAAGTAGGTGTACTTTTTCTGTTGAATGAATGAGTGAATGATTAGAGGAACGTGTGATGGAGGAGGAGGTAGGTGAGGGACTGAGGAAGAACTGCAGGCATCACTGACTGGCTGAGTGACTGTGGACAGTTCACATCACCTCTTGGGGCCTCGCTTTGCTCACCTGTAGAATGGGCGTGGCTCAGGGCCTTTGAAAAGCAATTTGACCAAGTGTGCAAGAAATCCATATGACTCACTGACCCAGTAATTCCATTCCAGCCAAGGAGATATCCCTAAATATGGAAAAAGGAAAGCTTTACATTTGGTACAATGATCTACCAAAATATATTATTATTTTTTTTTCTTTTTGCGGTACGCGGGCCTCTCACTGTTGTGGCCTCTCCCGTTGCGGAGCACAGGCTCCGGACACGCAGGCTCAGCGGCCATGGCTCACGGGCCCAGCCGCTCCGCGGCATGTGGGATCCTCCCGGACTGGGGCACGAACCCGCGTCCCCTGCATCGGCAGGTGGACTCCCAACCACTGCGCCACCAGGGACGCCCAACCAAAATATATTATTTATAACATTGAAAAACTGGAAATAACTGAGATGTCCGACAATAAGGGAATGGCTAAATAAACTATGGAACTTCCACTTGACAAAATATTAGGCAGCCAATAAAAATGAGATTCAGAGAAGAGGAAAAAGAAACGAGGTTATAGGGAGTAAAATAACCAGAAAAGTGCCCGTGATATAATGGCAAGTCAAAAAGGCAGGATACCACCGTTTTGTTTTTTTTCTTTTAATATACAGTATGATCTCAGCCAGGTTTAAAAAAAGGTCCCAAACAAAAAACTATGGAAGGAAATACATCAAACCTTAACAATGATTGTCCTGGGTGGTGGGGCTGTGAGTGGTGATTTTTCTTCCTTATTTTGACTTTTGTGCATTTTTCGTAAGTGAACATGTATTGTTGCTTTTATAGTAAAGACATTAAAAATGAAAAAGAATTTGAATTTGGGAGTGGGAGTCTATGCAGCCTAAGATCTGCCGAGATCTCTGAGAGGGAAGGTCAAACTCACCTCCAGGGAGTCAGAGAAGGTTCTGGGCTTGGGGTTGGAATCCGAGTTCAGAACCAGGGCTGTGTGACCCTGGGCAAATCACTCCACCCCTTTGGGCTTCAGTGGTGTCCCCTGGCAAATGGGGCCTGGTTCCCTACTTTACAGTAGCAAGAACAGCACAAGAACATGGCTTTCTAAGACTTCCGGAACTCTGACCGAATGAACGCAATGGCATCGTTATCAGCTCCTGGGAAGGCCAGTTCTGCTTTCAGACACCTCGGGAAGATGTCAGCGTCTTTGTTAGGGAGTCCTTGGGAGTATTTTTGGCCCCTGAGGTACAGATGTTCCTGACTCATTTTGGAAAGTAAAACTGGGGTAATTTCCAGAAATGCGTCAGTGTGTGGAGGCGGAGCAGGGCTAGGGGCTTGGAATTCTGGGTTCTGATCCCAGCTCTGCCCCCACTGCTGTGTGACCTTGGGCAAGTCACTCAGCCTTCGTGGCCTCAGCTTCCCCTATGCCACAGGCTCTGGACACAGTGGTCACTAAGATTCCTAAACTCTCTCTGTTCACATGAGGCCATCTCACCCTGGCCCTCAGGGGCAGGGACACAGGAGTCTGAGAGGCAGCCCCTTACTGGCTGGGGTCCCTGGAACCTCCCATGTGTGGCCTGCGACCTCATTTCCGGTCCGTCATTCTCTGGGAGAGTGTGGGGTAGGATGGGTGGTTTGGGGGGACATGTTCCAGCAGGTCTCTGGAAGCTCAGTCTGCACGATGGGATTACCCTCAGTTTCCCTCAGCACCCACTTTCACATTTGACCCCTCAGAGGGTCCAGCGGTGTGGGGAAGGGCAGAGACTGCTTTCGGGCAGGCAGTGTGTACACGAAAAAGAGCGCCTGTGTGTGCGCAGCCCGCACGTATGAGTGATGCGTCCCATGCCTCCAGCCAGGAGTGACAGTCGCCCCATCCTCGGTGCCCCAAGAGACCTCAGAACCTCAGTCCTGGACACTCCCAGCCTCCTACTCTGACACACAGTAGATGTGTCCAACAAACCTGTCACGTCCCGTTAGCCGCAGATCAAGGACCTCAGACCTAATTATGGTCTAATTAACCTGATGGTTAACACGTGTCCAGTGCTTTCCACAGGAGCCACAGCTGTGAATCTTCAGACAAATTCTGCGAGATACGCCCTGAAGCTCTTCAGCACCTACAGATGGGGAGCTGGAGGACAAGAGGGGTTAAGAAACTCGCCCACGGTCACACAGCTGGCATGGGGGCAGGGCCAGGATTTGAGCCCAGGCCGCCTGGCTCGAGTCCACACTTGTGACCCTGATGCTTTGAGATCATTTAGCCTCTTCCAGCTGCTGCTTTGGCAAATGAGGAGAGCTCAGCACAGGCCAGTGGCTTCCCAAGGTCACACAGTAAATGAGTGCAGAGCCCAGACCTGCTCCAGAACCCTGGCTTTGGGGAATGGAGTCTGCGCGCTTGAATGCGAGAGGGTCTGTCATCGTCATCCCTAACTTCTGTGCCCAGCACAGGCCAGTGGATGACACACCAAGTGGACCCAGGTAACTTCCTCGTTTGTCCATTCACTTATCCATCCATCTACTAAGCTCCTTCTTGGTGCCAGGCCCTACACCCGGCCCTGGGGTACAGAGATGGGCAGGACCCACCTTCTGCTCATAACCCAGGGACTTCCAGGAGGAGGTGACAGCTGAGATTTGGTCAGAGGGAGGAGGGAAGAAAGGGTGTTCTGGGCCCAGGGAACGGCTGATGCATTTGGGGAACCCCCATGGTTTCTAGGAGGGTTGCTGAAAGGGAAGGAGAGGAGGCTACCAGGGTCTGACGCCACCGGGGGCCAGTGGGTGGGGAGGGGTGGGAAGGCAGATGGGAGTCAAAAGGGAGTCAGCCACTGACTGGGGGCCAGCTGCTGTGTCCACTGCCATCCACTCTGGAAGTCCAGGAGGGAGTGAGGGAGAGGAGATGCAGTTTATGAAGGATGTGGTTCCTGCCTTCCCAGGTCACAAGTGGAAGGGGAAGTGGGGGCTGGGGACTGGGGCTGGGTGGGGCTGAGGTCACAAGGCAGGAGGGGCGGTGGCAGAGCAGCACCCTAGCTCGGACCTGGGGGTGGGTGGGACGGGCAGTTCTGCAAGTGCTAGTCTGTCAGAGGCAGGAAGGGGAGAGGGAAGTAGACCCAGCGGCCGGGCTCCTCTGACGGCATCTCCTGCTGCTGCTTCCTCACTCACTTCCCACTGGCCATGTTGCTGTTTCTCCAATGCATACAGCTCCTTCCTATCTCAGGGCCTTTGCACCTGCTGTTCCCTCTGCCTCAAATGGCTCTCTTCTTTTAATCATTCACCTCTTAAATGTCACCTGCTCAGAGAAAACACCCGACCCCTCTGCGCTGCACTGCCCCCTCCCCACCCCCCTTCCCCAACCCAGGACCACTTGATTGTACATTATTGCCCGCATCACTGCCTGCCTGTTTTTTTTTTTTTAATAAATTTATTTATTTATTTTGGGCTGCGTTGGGTCTTCATTGCTGCGTGCGGGCTTTCTCTAGTTGCGGCGAGCGGGGGCTACTGTTCGTTGCGGTGCGCGGGCATCTCATTGCGGCGCTTGGCTTGTTGCGGAGCACGGGCTCTAGGCGCGCGGGCTTCCGTAGTTGTGGCTCGCGGGCTTAGTTGCTCCAGGCATGTGGGATCTTCCCAGACCAGGGCTCGAATCCGTGTCCCCAGCATTGGCAGGCGGGTTCTTGACCACTGCGCCACCAGGGAAGCCCCACTGCCTGCCAATTTCCTCACTTGTTTTGAGAGCTGAAGGGGTGAGGGAGCGAGCCAGGAAGACCTCTGGGAGGAAAAGCAATCCTAGGCAGAAGGGATAGCATGAGCAAGGGCTCTGAGAAGGAATGTGCTTGATGAGTTTGGGGAAACTGCTGGAGTGGAGTGAAGGAGGGGAGAATCGGGGGAGCTGAGGTCAGATAGGTCGTGGGGGCAGCGCGTGTAGGGCCTGTGGGTCGCCGTCAGGTCTTGAGGGAGATGGGAGACACTGGCGGGCATTGAGAAGGGGTGTCTCTGCTCCACGGGTGCGCTCTGGCTGCGGTGCAGAGAACAGACCGCGGGGTCGAGGGCAGAAGCAGGGAGACCAGTCAGCAGGCTACTGAGTTGTCCAGGCAAGAGGTAATGGTGGCCCAGATTAGGGTGGTGGGTGGAGATGTGAGAAGCAGTTGGATTCTGGATTTTTTCTTTTTAATTTATTTTTGGCTGTGTTGGGTCTTCGTTACTGCGCGTGGGCTTTCTCTAGTTGCGGAGAGTGGGGGCTACTCTTTGTTGCGGTGCGCAGGCTTCTCATTGCGGTGGCTTCTCCTGTTGCGGAGCACGGGTTCTAGAGTGCAGGCTCAATAGTTGTGGCACATGGGCTCAGTAGTTGTGGCGCACGGGCTTAGTTGCTCCACGGAAGTGGGATCTTTCTGGACCAGGGCTTGAACCCATGTCCCCTGCATTGGCAGGCAGATTCTTAACCACTGCACCACCAAGGAAGCCCGGACTCTGGATTATTTTGAACATCAGTCCAACAGGATTTGCAATGGGTCATGTTCTAATTAGTTACAGCTACATAATGAACCAACCCCACACTTAGCAGCTTAAAACAACAAGAACCATTTTATTATTATTATTTTGTTGTTGTGGTGTTTTTTTTTTTTTTTTTTTTTTTGCGGTACGCGGGCCTCTCACTGTTGTGGCCTCTCCCGTTGCGGAACACAGGCTCCTGGCGCACAGGCTCAGTGGCCATGGCTCACGGGCCCAGCCGCTCCACGGCGTGTGGGATCTTCCCGGACCGGGGCACGAACCCGTGTCCCCTGCATCGGCAGGCGGACTCTCAACCACTGCGCCACCAGGGAAGCCCAAGAACAATTTTATTATTTCTCATAGTTTCTGTGAGTCATGAATTTGTGAAGGGCTTGGCTGGGTGGCCTGGCTTAGGGTCCCTCATGCAGTTGCAGCCAGTGGCTGCAGTATGTGCTGGCCGGGTGTCTTTCTCCTCCTCCTGTCCTCTCTGGGCCCTTCTGTTTGGTCTCTCTATGTGGGCTGGTTGGGCTTCCTCCCAGCATGGTGACCCTCAGAGCCCCAGAGATGAGTGTCCCAAGAGAACCCTGCAGAAGGTGCACTGCATTTTCTGACCTTGCTCAGAAACCACAGAGCATTGCTTTTGCAAATTCCAAGTCCATCCAGATTGGAGGAGAGGGAACACGGGAGGAGCGTGTCTCCACGGGAGAAAGGTCAAGGTTGTGCTGTAAGAAGAGCATGAATACCGAATGCAAGGATACCGAATCACTCAGCGTGTTCACACCTCCGCTTCCTCATCTGTAAGAGGGAGCAGCTACACCCTAAGGATGGGATTCCTTCCACGTGAGCCATGCCTCTCACAGGGCTGGGCCTCAGTGAACGAGAGCTTCCCCTCCCCACTTCTTGCCAACCATGTTCTCTCCGTTCTGTGCAGCCTGGAGAGGTTCTCCTCTGCAGGGAAGATGGAAACAGCCAGGCTTTGAGCAGCTGTGCCTCTCGGCGGCCATCTGCCTGAGCCTGGGCTGCCCTCTTCCTTGTGTGTGTGCACAGGTGTGCTTGTGCTTGTGAGTGCATGCACACCCATGCGCTCAGGTGCCTCTGGGCGCATCTCTCTCCCAGGCAGGCCAACGACGTCTCCTGAGCTCGTGCTCCGTGACGGCCCCCTCAGTCTCCGCTCCTCTCAGCCTCTGGTCAGCTGCTCCAGTGGAAACCTCGCCTCGGCCGCCACAGCCAGTTGCTCACCTGGTCCGAGGGTTCCTCTCAAACCCTCCACCTTTCCTGGACCAGGCCTGTCACCGTCACCTCCATCCTGCCGGGTCCCTCCATCCCCCTCGGCCCTCCTCGCCAGGACCCACACAGCAGCTGGCACTGCCTCGTCAAATGCAGGTGTGATCACGTCACTCCCCTGCTTACACAGAATTCTAGAAAGTGCAACATGACCGTACTAGAAGGCAGGCCAGTGGTTGCCAGGGGCAAGGGGTGAGATTCACTAGGAAGGGCCCCGAAGGGACCTTTAGGGTGAGAAAATGTTCTCCATCCTGGTGGAGGTGGTGGTTACCCCACTGTACACGTTTGAGGCTTGACAGCTGGTGACTTTCATGTATGTGCATGACACCTTGATAGAGCCGACAACAAAACTATCCATCCACGTACTTGTTGAACACCTACTGTGTGCCTGGCACTGGTCTAGGCACTGAGGCATAGCAGTGGACAAAACAGACAAGATCTCGTTCCTCATGGGTACGGAGAGACAGCAGATCAAATAACTACAGGAACTATAACAGGCAGTGCTGCTATGGGGAACTTCAAAGCTGCCTGGGAGACAGGAGAGACAGCCCATTTTGAGGCCTTCAGTGACTTGTCCCCTCACCATTTCTCCCTCCCAGAGGTCTCCCTTTTAAAAAAATGTTTATTGGAGTCTAGTTGATTTATGATGTTGTGTTAGTTTCTGCTGTACAGCAAAGTGAATCAGTTATTCATATACGTATATCCACTCCTTTTTTAGATTCTTTTCCCATATAGGTCATTACAGAGTATTGAATAGAGTTCCCTGTGCTATACAGTAGGTCCCTATTAGTGATCTATTTTATATATAGTAGTGTGTATATGTCAATCCTAATCTCCCAATTTATCCCCACTCCCCACTTTCCCCCCTGGTAGCCATAAGTTTGTTTTCTACATCTGTGACTCTATTTCTGTTTTGTAAATAAGTTCATTTGTACCATTTTTTTTCAGATTCCACATATAAGTGATATCATATGATAATTGTCTTTCTCTGACTTACTTCACTCAGTATGACAATCTCTAGGTCCATCCATGTTGCTGCAAATGGCATTATTTCGTTCTTTTTTACGGCTGAGTAATATTCTATTGCATATATGTACCACATCTTCTTTATACATTCGAGAGGTCTCCCTTTGAGGCTGTTCCCCAGTGGCCCGGGGTGGAGCCAGGCTCTGGGTGTAGGGTCCCAGCAGGAGGAGATGCCAGCAGGAGGAGGCGTGTGCACACCCGGGCACACTCACACACATGTACCTCTTGGCTCTCCCACACACGTGATAAGAGCTGATGCGAATCAGTCTTCCCAGCAGCCCTTAGAGACAGGTCACGATCCCATTTTACAGATGGGGAGCTGGGTAGTTGCCCCACCTACAGAGGGCCGGGATCTGAAGCCAGGCTCTGGGGTCTGGTGTCTGTGGCTCTTCATAGAGACCAGCAGGTACTGGGGACACCGGTTTCCAGTGTCTCCTGCCCATCCAGAGGCCCTGTGTCCCACACACGTCCCCACCTCAGAGCTTACAAAGCTGTCTCCCACCCTGAGATGGGAGTAGGGTGGGTCGATTACCCCTGTTCTGCAGAAGAGGAAACTGAGGGAGAGGGATGGTTGTGGGTCTTGCTCAAGGTCACGTGGAGGTTAATGGCACAACCAGGACTAGACCCCACTTCCCTGACTCCTGGTCCGCTGCTCTGGCCCCGCCCTCCAGGAGTGTTGAGCGGCCGGTCACTGCCAAGTGCACCGCCCTCCTGCTGAACAGACTCAGCGGGAGTTTTCTGGAGAGCTGTGGGCAGAGGGAGGTGTGCGTGGGCAGCGGTGGATCAAGGGCACTGGGCGGGGAGCCTTTCCAAAGGTGCGGAGTGTCCAGCCTGGTCTTGAGGGGGCTCTGGGCTGGAACGGGAATCGGAGCCAGCCCCTGTGAGGGGCCGGATGTCCTGGGTCCTACAGTCATTCTTGGGACTGGCCCTGTGGGGACCGAAACACAGCAGGCGTGCCTCATCCAGGCCCATCTGATGTGGCGGCTTGTCCCAGCCAGGGGAACAGGGACTACGGAAGACTCTGGAATCTGGACCCCTGAGGGTCCAGGGTCAAGGCCTGGGGTGGGAGGAACCCGAGCAGACCCTGTGCCCCTGTCAGTGGGAGGGCCATGTCCCCTTGGCACCTGTCTGGAGGTGAGGAGTGCCGGCCTCGGAAGTGCGGCTTCCAGCCCATCCTCGCTCTCTGTCCTCTGCAGGAGGCCGTGCCTGGACAAGCATTGTTTGCAGGTTTAAAAATAAAGGCATCTTGGCCTGGGCCCTGCTGGCAGAGGGGGGGAGGGGGCCTGAAGGGCATCTGGCTGGCAAAGGAGACCTCACCAGCTCCACCACCAGCAAAGCTGGGAGTGCGGGGGGTCCCCAGAGAATTGCTGGCCCCTCAGCTTTCCTGCCATGAGAGGCACAGGAGGGTGGGTGTCTGGGTGCTGACTACTCTCTCCTCAGCCACTCAAGTGTGCCTCTCACCCTCATCAGATGCTTCCAACAACCTAGGGCTGCTGGGGTACACTAGCACCCCAAAACCCTCTTTCCCCTACCCGCTAACAATGATAGCTATGTCCCGATGGCTCTGGTGGAGAAGGCACTATTATTATTACCACTGGACAAGTGAGGAAATCAAGGCTCAGAGAGGTTTAGTAACTTGGTCAAGGCCACACAGCTCATCAGTGGAGGAGCCAGGACTCAACAGAGGTCTGTCTGGCTCCTGAGCCAGGACCCTAACCAGGTGCTGCACTGCCCCTGGCCACTCCGGTGTCCCATCTCTCCCGGTCTCTGGTCCCAGCACAGCAAAGAAGCTTACTATTCCCCCTAGGCGGCCAGGGGACACAGGGATAGGGAAACCGAGCTGGAGAGGGTAGAGGAGGGAGGGAACCAACAGACAAGGAGCGCTGGAGAGTGCCAGGCCCTGGGGGTGGGGTGGGGGGTACCTTATTGCATTCTCACCCCATGTCCTTGTGCAGGGGCATCATCTTCATTTTGTAGATGAGGAAACTGAGGCCCAGAAAGTCCATCACTGTCAAGATGGGATTTGAACCTAGATCAGCTTCGGCCCAAAGCTCTTTTCCTCACTCCTGGTGTAATAGGAATCTCAGAGAGCGCTCTCTCCCCTCACCCCCAGCAGGGCTGCAGGGTAAACCTAGAGGCACTGAGGATGTGGGCCTGGAGGGAAGAGTGGGATGGGGGCACTGTTGCTAGGGAACCAGCTTCCCTGCTCCTGGAGGGATGGTGAGTAGAGAGACAGCAGGTCAGCAGTTCTGGGAGCCCTGGGGGCCGCTTCAGTGCGGGATGTCCCCCACCTGAGAAGCGGCAGGCAGGGCCCAGCCCTCCCCTGGCTCCCGGCTGACAGCCACCCCATTCCAGACAAGATCCAGTGATTCCCCCATCCGCCCCCGAGGCCTCTACCAAGGTTGGCACGCTGCTGCTGGCACCGGAAAGCCACATTCCAGAGGCCCTCACAGCTCCCTGCCAACGCCGGAGTCTTGCAGAGCAGGAGAGCGGGGGCTTCTGAGAGGGAAGAGGGCTGCGGTGGGGGAGGACTGTGGGAGGGGCTTGGCCATCCCTAGTTTACTCACCCCCTCCCCAACCAGAGCAGGCAGGGCCCACGGCACAGCCTACAGACTGGCAGAACTGGGCTGAGGGCGGCCTCTCAGACAGGATGCTCTTGAGAAAAACACATCCTTTTCAGGTGGCAAGGCACCTCTTACTACCTCCTATAAAACGTTTTCCAGGCAGAGCTCCAACTTGCTGTGTGACCTTGGGCAAGACACATACCTTTTCTGGGCCTCAGAGACCCATGAGAGGACTACAGCAGGTAAATTTTGCAGGTGCCTCTAGAAAACAGCTTTCATTGTGCCAAGACATTAGGCTTCAGCATACTCCCTGGTCTCCCTGCTGTCCCGTCTCTACCCAGCAGCCAACAGATTCTCTTAAATCTGTGAGTCAGGCACGTGGCTCATCGTCCTGGGGGAGGGGCACGCCTCTCACACAGGGAATGTTACCCTGGCTTCTTCTCCATCTGGCCCCTGTTGCCTCCTTTTCCTGCAACTGCCCACCCTTATCCCTACTGGGAGTGGTCTCCTGGTCCCCTGGCTGCCCCAACTCTACAAGTTTCTTCTCTCCAAGGCGTCCGCCCTTGTCCTTCCTCTAGCCTGGAGGTCTTGGCGCCACCCAGATCTTCGAATAGCTCTTTCTGGTCATCCAAGACCCAGCTCAAAGGTCACCTCTAGAGAGGCCTTCCCTGCCCCCTTTCTCTGAAGCCGGGCCCTCTGCCCACGTTTTGCGATCACATCTCTCTGATTTCTTTCCTTCATAACATGTGTCACAATGGAGACGATCTTGGTCATTTATTGTTTACTTGCCGATTATCCTTCTTCCTCTGATCTGTTTACTCCAGGAGGGCAGGCTTATCTTCTTTCCCAGCACTGGGCCCAGCAGAGAGCAGGCACTCAATACATCTTTCTTGAACGGGGTGATGAGACTTTGTGTTTCTTCCAACACATCCAAGCCCCTGGTCTGTCAATGTGAGCCCCTTCCCTGGGTGCGTGCTGTTCCCTCCCTCCGAGGCCTCCCCCAGCCCAGGCTTGTGGCAAAGTTCCTGGAGACTCAGCTCTGGACCAAGCAGCCTGAAGGGCTGGGCAGGACAGGAGGGAGAGAGGGAACTAGGACTCGTGACCCCTGATCCCCTGGCTTTTCGTTCCCCAAGAGCAAAAGCGCAGCCCTGGACCTGGAAAACCCCCGGGTCTGGCTGCTGGGCAGGCGGTTCCGGGGTGACCTCATCGCCTTGAAAGGAGGGCAGCAGGGGCAGGAAGCAGAGGACGCATCAGATGGGCTAAATTTAGAGCATTTGATTCAGCCCAGGCAGGACAATATTCCTGGAGTCCCCATTGTTTGTGAGGGGCCAGAGGGCAGGCTGTCCACTGAATGGCTGGGTCTGAGCCATGCCAAGCTGTCTGGGCATGCAGGGGTGGGGGGGCGGCGGCCCCCTCCCTACTGGAGGAGAAGCCAGGCCAAGGGTGAGCAGGGCAGAGCCAGGTGGGGTGCAGACACTGGGGGCGCTGCCCTTGGGATTAAGGCCAAAGGTGGGAAGGAGGGTGCCTCACAGACGAGAAGGGAGCTCTGGGTAGCCCTGCTCGCAGCTGCTCCGCTGTGCGACCCTCTCAGCAGCCAGGGCCGCCGTTAGTCTTCCCGCTGCTCTGCCACTTTACAGCCGGGGTGGGGCTCGGATCTAAGGAATGAGCTGCGGAAGGCCACATAGACGCCCTGTATCCTGACTCCCATCCAGGGTCCCCAGCAATCAGCTGTACCCCCAGCCTGCGGCCCTCCCACCGGGACAAGTACCCTGTCCCCAGCTTAGCCCCCTCCCCAGCAGGCCAGGCAGCCACAGGGGGACAGGAGAGGGTGGCTCAGCCTGCGCAGGCTCCGGAACCTGTTGCCATGGCAACGCGGGGTCCAGGCCTGCCCCGCTCTGGAGATGAGCCTGCAGCTGGGGACTTCCTTGGGCTAGCAGGCAGTGTGGGCTGGGGCTGCCCTCTGACCCCCCGCCTGCCAGAGCCCGGGACTGGGCCAGCAGCCTGGTCTAGCTGCCTGGACTGATCCCACTGGCTAAGCCGGTGATCCCTGAGGGTGTCCTGTTTCTGAACCCACGCCTCATGTCCACACCGTGGCCGGGCAGCCAAAAGAGGGTGGGGACTGTCCCTCGTTCACGGCCACCCTGGTGGGGGAAGGCTCAGCAGCCCAAGTGTCCAGGAACCTTGTGCTCCCGTCTAAACTCCCACCACCCATCCTGCAAGTCCCACTGAGGCCCAGGGAACTCCCTGGGCCACCTGCCTTGGAAATGGGGGAAGGAGACCAGAAGTTCCAAGAGACCTGCTCTTCCCACTGACTGTGACAGGTGAAGGGAAAGGACCCAATGCTTCGATGCTCAGAACTTGGCCCCTGCTCTCCGTCCTCTTCCCAGCTCAGGGAGGGCTTCAGGAAAGAAGCCCACCCAGTCCACCCTGCCCCATGTTCCAGGTGAGTGAACTGAGGGTCTGAGCTAGGAAGAGGCTTGTCTGAGACCATGCGTGGGATGGCAGCTTTGCCCGTTCTCCTGGGCTCTGCCCACTGCGGGTCTGCGGGCACCAGATCTCCTCCGCCTGCAGCCCCACTGCCCTGCCCGGGGCGGCGGCCCAAGGCTGTTCACTGCTCCTCTTGATTTCACATCATGACTCATGTTATCATGTTCTCAGGAGCTGAGTAACCACCTGAGTTATTTATACCCTGGCTAAGCAGGCTTCCTTCCCTCCTCCCAGAACGCAGGCAGGCAGGACGGGTGGGGGAGGGGAGGAACCTGGGAGGGGGAATGCGGACTGGCAAGAGACAAGCGAGCCCCCTCCCACCATATCCCCTCCCCTGGGGTACCACCCCCATAAAGTGCCCAAAAATAGCGGTGACTATCCCAGCACGACAGGATGGGCCTGTATCTATGGCATCAATTCATAGGTATTATGATGGTTTGGGGAGGGGGGAATTCCTTTCCAGAGCGAGTCACCCGTCTGGAAAAATAAAGAAGGAAAAAGCTGAAATTTTTTCCTTCCATCAAAACAGGAAGGAGCTGGGAGAGGTGGGGGATGGACGGAGAAATGATAGGTGGAGGCCGAGATGCACCCTCCACCCTGTGGTGGTCTTCTGGGAGGGGAAGCCCCCCGGATGTCCGCACACAGGGCCCCAGTGACCTCGGGGGCTGGCGCTGAGTGTCCCCCATGTGGGTCACCGCCGGCTCCCCGGGGCATTTTCGTCCTCCCTGACTCCCAGGCCTGTGTGCTTTCATGGACACACACGGATGCCCACATGCACACAGACCCATGTCCTCCCCCGACCTCACACAGACACACACGCCCATCTCCGCACGCCCCCCCACCAAAGCCCACAGGAGAAAAGATCTCACTCTGGGTGGGTGGAACTTGCGGAGGGGTCTGCCTTTCTGACCTTTGTTTTTCCCTCCCCTTGAGCACTGCCCTGGGAGTCCTGCGACTAAAGTTCAAATCCTGCTTTGCTCCAACTCTAACGGGCAGGGTGATCTTAGAGAAGTCAGTTTCCCTCTCTGAGCCTCAGTTTTCTCATCTGTAATAAGGGTATGGTCATCCCCATGGTGCTTCCCTCTGGGACAACCTGTGGGGACCGCCTTGTCCAAGTGAGGGGAATCACAACCACAGCTCCCGTTTACCCAGCGCTCTCTCTGTGCTAAGCACCTACATTTGGTCGCTGGATTAACCTCGTGACCAAATGTGGAAGGTTCCAGAATCATCCTCATCTATGGCCCGGAGGGCAGGAACTAGCGAAGGGTCACACAGCTGGGATGTGGTGGAGGCTGGCACAGTTCACACCCAAGGAAGAATGAAAGGGATCCCGTCAGAGCCCCGAAGAAGGGGTGGGAGAGGAGGAGAGGAAGGAGGAAGGTGGCCCAGCTTCCTTGGGCCTCAAGTTGCCACTGGGTCCATTGATGACAACTCCGTGGCTTCAGCAGGGATGTGCCTGGTGGCCAGGGAGCGTTATGCCCGCTGCCGTGGTGGTTACTATTAAGACGATTAGTCACTCCCGCCGGGCTGCCCTCTGTTTGCTTGTTGACTTACATAAGCACTACCTGAGGATGTTTGTACAGTTGTCTCGGTCTTTCTGTCTTCCACCTGCCTGCCTCAGCCTGTAAGCCCCTCAAGGGCAGGGGGCTCCAGAGAGGTGAGCTGGCAATGCAACACCCAATTCCCTGTGAGGACAACTCCGGGGCACCACACGGGGCACGTCTGAACACGCTCCCCACAGCCAGGTTGTGTTGGGACCCCATTAGGCAGATAAGCACGTTGAGGTCCTAGACTGTTCTCCTGCGAGCCCAGCACGGGACTGGCCCAGGACGGCTACCCCAGCAGGTGTAGCTCTGAAGCCCATGGCACTGGTTTACATCTGGCTTGGCCACCTCCTGACCATGTGAATCAGGGAAGTTGTGTGATCTCTCTAGGACTCAGTTTTCTTGTCTGTAGAATGGGGATAATATACTTTGCTCTCCCTGGATTGTCAGGTGGTTCAGGGGTTGAGCAGTGAAATCACGCTGTTGGGCCATTTGGGACCCATGCTTTAAGTCAGTGCTCCTCAAACTGTGCACGTGGATCACCAGGGCTCTTCTTAAAATTCAGATTCTGACTCTGCAGGTATAGGGTAGGCCTGGCACTGTGCATTTCTAACAAGCCCCCTGGGGATGCGGCTGCTGGTTGGTGGGCCTCATGGGAGGAGCAACGGTGGAGGTCTAGACCACGGCGAAAAGGTACTAACTGCGCAGCGTGTTGAGTAAGCACGCGGTGCCGGGCACTGGGCTGGCGCCTTCACGACATTTCTCCCGTTCCATCCTCAGAGGAGCCCTGCCGGGCAGACTCCAGACGAAGAAACTGAGGCTCAGAGAGGTCAATGCCCTGCCCATTACACACAGCCAGTAACTGGCACCTGCAGGGTCTCAAAGACAGGCCTGTGGGGCTTACCCAGCAGGGTCCTTGTCCATCAATCCAAACCCTTCCCTCCCGCACCCAGCACCCCCCCACCCCACCCCGCACCCCGGCTCACAGTCCCTGCCCTCAAGAAACTCGCCCTGGTGAGGACCTAAGACACACCTAAGCACGTGGCAATAGCCTCAAGTGACCTCCAGGCAGTGGTGGGAAGGGACAACGTGCTAGGGGAAGGGAAGAGAACTCACCCCCAGGAAAAGCTCCCAGCGGGCAGGCAGGCTGGGTGAGGAAGTGGGTGAGACCTGGGATGGAGAGGAGCATGAAGGGGACACCACGAGTAAAGGCGTGATTTGGGGTAAAAATAAGCCATCAGCTATTCCTTGTGAACCCCAACCGCACCCAGCCCTTTCCCTCCCACCCATGTGCTTCTGGCCCTCTCCCATGGAACACCCTTCCAGAATCACCGCCCTGGGGGCCCTCTCCACTGCAGAGGAGGGCCAGGGGTCCCTGGAGTTGGCAGACTGTCACCCATTTCTGTCCTTGACTCACTGCGTGACTTTGGGCAAGTCACATGATGTCTCTGCACCTCAGACGTCCCTTGGGAACGCCCGCAGCTTGTACCGCGTGGTCAAGGTCTTGAACATCTAAGCCGTGTCAGACCTCCTCCCAAAGGGGAGCTTCCTGATGGCAGTGGTGGGAGATGGGGATGCAGGTGGTAAGCTGAGGCAAGGAAGAGAGGAGGGCCAGGACAGGACCATGCCTACCTCCCACGTGCATTCCCTTTCTAGCAGCCTCTAGAGTCCCCCGCCCGGTACGGTGGGGCATCATTCATGAGGCTCCTTCAGCAAGGGGTCCAGACCAATGCCCACCAGAGGGCCCGCCCCAGAGAGGGGTGGAGCTAGGCCAAACTCTGTGGGTGAGTGAGGGCAGGGCTCAGGTGAACTGGGCACTTGGGTGTTTTCCTCTTCGCCTGGCTGGCAGATGGGCGCAGATATCCAGAGAGTGGTGTTGGCACCAGCTGCCGAGGCGCAAATCCCAGCCCTGCCCCCACTCATCCCTGATCTTGCAGAGCTGCCCCAGGCCTTGGTTTCCCCATCTGTAAAATGGGAGTGATCACGGCTCCTCTCTTGAGGCTTAACTGAGTGAATACACCTGAAGGGCTTGGAGCGAGTTGCCAAGAAAGTGAGTGCCATGTAAGCATTTGCTCTTATAAACATTGATGAAAAACGTGTGACTTTTACACTGTGGCTGGGTTCCCACTCTTTGCACAGGCCCTTTATGTTTCCTGCAGTTCCAAATATATTCCTCTGGAAAGCTGGTAAGGGTGTGTGTGCTGTCCTAGCTGGACCCCCACCAAGGCGGGCTGCCTGTTACCTGCCTGTCCCCATCCCTTCCAGAATTCCTAGTCAAATCTTCAGCAGCCGGCAGCCAGGACACCCTGCTTCGGAGAGGGCTGGCTAAGCCAGATCCTGCAGGCAGCTTCCCAGCCCTGGGGTGGTGGGTGGGTTCCGGGGGCCACGGCGTCCAGCCCTGCACAGCCTCCTTCATCTAGCTTGCGACATTTGTTTACTTTTCTGCATGCAAAGTGACATGAAAAGCTCGGCGGCTCTGATCCAGGCCACACAGGGAGGCGTCATGGAACGGGGAGATGGCAAAAGTGCGGGTTTGGGCGTGACGGTCCTGGATTCAAATTCCGACACTGTGACTTCCTTGCTGGGTGACGCTGGGCAAGCTAGTATCCCTCTCTGAGCCTTAGTGCCCCCTCCCCCAGGTATGAACACGATGACAAGAGCACCAGCCCTCCAGGAAGCAGGTAAGGACACAACCAGCCTTGTTCCTTTGCTGCTAAAATGGTAATAATTGCTGTACTTCTCTCCATGCTGTCAGTTCTGGTAAAACTCTTGGCCCAGGGCCTGGCCCAGGGCGAATGCTCTGGAAGTGAGCTTGTCACAATTAGCAGGGTGCTCCAGGCCCAGCAGGTGAGCACCAAAAGGTGCAGTGAGAATGGCCCTTCTCTAAGGGAGAGCCAACCAGGTCCCGGGTAGGTCATCTCCCAGCCTGTCTGGCCCAGCTCCCCTCACCCTGGGGCGCTTCGCTCCATTTCCAGCCAGCTTCCAGGACAGGTAGATCAGAGCTGCCCGTCCAAACATCCTCTTCCTTGTCTGGAGACTGAAGGAGCTAAAAATGCATTGCCTTGGCCCCGGGAAAACAAACACGACGCTTCCCTTGCCTTTGTATACAGGACACAAGGCCCAAGGCCGCAGAGGCAGTGCGGTGGGCTCCTCCAGGCTTCCCTAGGCCTGGGGGCGGGGGGTCTGTCTATCTGCCTTCCTGGGGTCTCTTCTGCCTCCTTGTTACTCACGGCCACAGTGGCCAGGGCCTCGCCAGGGTGGGGCGGTCTCTAACAGAAGTGGTGGGGCACTAGGTGAGGACACCACCCCCGCCCCCCGCCCCAAGGTGACAGGCGTGTGGCCTTCCCAGCTGTGCACTCCACTCCTAGCCCTGCCCCTGGAACTCACAGGTGGGTGTGTGCGTGCACGTACGCGTGCAGCTTGGAGTGATAATAATGATCACAGGAATAACCGACAACGTACTTGGAGTGCCCGCTCCTGCTTTCCACACAGGATGTGTTGTAACTCATTTCACTCCGTAAGGTAATTACTATAGTCATCCACGTTTTACAGATGAGGAAACTGAGGCTCAGAAAGGTTGAGTGACTTGTTCAAGGTCACAGGCTAGTAAATGGCAGAGCGGGGGCTTTGAACCCAGGCAGTCTTTGCTGGGAAGCCTTGTCCCTTGCCCTCTCTGAGCCTCAGTTTCCTCATCTGTAAAATGAGCACATGCGATGTAATACCTCTCTCCCTGGGTGACCGTGAGGGTGAAGCAAGGGCAAAGGCCTTGCTGATGGGGAGTCAGGGGACCGGCCAGTGAGGGGGCTGGGGGAGCTGATGGCAGCTACAGGGCGTGGGCGCAGAGGATGCCCTTTGCCATCATACAGCCTGGGCTGGGGTCTCAGGTCATTTGTGGCCTGGCCTTGGACTGTTCCCAGTTTGGAGGTCCAGTTCCTCTTCCATCAAGCTGGGAAAAGCAAACTTGCCTGGCATGGGTGTTCCCAGGGCTCCCGCAGCAGAGCGGCGATGCCCAGGACACATCATTCCCACCCTTCTGGACTTGAGGGCACAAGTCTGCCCGCGGGATTGAAGCCAGCTCTTTCCTCAGCCCCTAGCCCCCAATCCCATGGTGTGAGATGCTTTAAACGGACGAGAGCTTAGGTTGCTCTAAACGCAGTCCAAAAGCCCCCAGCCTTGGGCAGGCCCCCTCCAGCACCTAGCTGAGGGCTGTGGCCCCTCGTTTTTCCACGTGGCTCAGACCTACTGGGAGTGGAAGGGGTGAGAGTTATGGGAGTGTGGCCCCCCACCCTGCAAAACCTGCTCCCAGCCCTCCTGGAAAGGCTGATTCCTCAGCAGCCCCAGTGCCATAGATGGGTTGGGGTCTTCCCGGGGTCTGTGAGGGCAGTGCCCCTCAGATATCCTGTGCATCTCAGTTTAGAGGCTCATGTTACAAGCTCCCCCCCCACCCCGCAACTCGTTCCACCCTTCAGGCGGGTGGAACCAACAGGCCAGGAAGAAACAGGCAAGATGTTTACTCATTCATTCGTTCCTTCAGCAGACATTTATTGAGCAACTATTGTACGGTAGGAGCTGGAATGGGTGCAGACCCATAGCTGGAGTCTAGTGCTAGACCCATATACGGACAATGACAATACTGTGGGGGACGTGCTCTGGGGACCCAGAGCGAGCACCGAGTCTGGGGGCTCTTCCTGGAGGAGGTGTCGGCTAAGACGAGCCTGACAGGAGGAAAAGGAGGGGGTGTTCTTCCCCCACCCTCAACATGGGCGTGGTGTCTGCAAGGAGAGGTGCTACAGAAAGGGGTTCTGCTCAGCACGGCATTCAGGCCCAGGTGCCATGTGGTCCCTGCTGCCTCTGCTGTCCCAGTCCTGTTGCTTCTAACCAGTGTGCAAAGCCATCTCAATTTACGTCTGCCTCACTCAAGAGCCGGGCGGTCCCAGAGTGCCAGGAGTGGCTCTCCTTCCCCTTTCCTTTTCCCAGTGCTTGACACAGCAAACCGTAGGTGCTCGATGCTGCCGCTCCCAGGAGCCCTGCCCCATCACATCCCCCCTGAGGCCGAGCTGTGTGCTCCCTCGTTGTGCTCCTACAGCACTTTGTATGCGAGTCAGAGCTCACATTGGTCCAGCACCCTCAGCTGGCAAAGTGCTTTGCGCGTATTCGTGTGTTTGATGCTCACCGAAGCCCTGTGTAAGAAGTGTCGTTGCGGTCATCGTCATCGCCGCCAGGACACAGCACGGCATGGTGGCTGAAGCAAGTGTGTGGGCTCTGCAGCTGGACTACTTGGGTTCCAGTCCTGACTCCACCACTATGTGACCCTGAACTCTGTGGCTATGTGACCTTGAACAAGTTGCTTCACCTCTCTGTGCTTCGATGTCTCCATTCATAAGAGTAAACATATCTCATTGGAGCATTGAGAAACCACGTGCAGAGTAGGAAGAACACCACCAACCATAAGGCACCTCAATAATAATAGTGGTGGCTATTGTCAATTATAAATAAGGATACAGAAGATCAAAGTCAAGAACACCTAGCTGTCCGGTGGAGCAGGCTTTTATCTCTAAGTCTCTAGACTTCAGATCTTGTGTTTGGGGATTATCTTCCTATCTCCCCCACCCCATCTCCCTTGTCACCCTGTCTCCTAATTTATCTGTTTATGCGTCTGCCTGTCCTTCAGCATGGGGGCTCCTCCAGGGCAGTATCGGCATCATGCCGTCTCCCCAGTGCCTGGAACAGTGTCTGTGCCGGTGTCTGAGGGAACACGCAAAAGCTTTGTTGAAGGAATGATGTACTCCGTGTCCCAGGCATCCTGCTCTGTGCTTCCACACGGATTACTTCATCTGAGCCTCCAGACCACGCTATGAAGTAGATAGAAATCTTTCGACAACTGTATTGAGCTACAATAAAGCACTTATCAGTCTAGATATGTGTGAATACTCGTGAACTCATCATCACCAGCAAAAATGACAAACATTTCCACCACCCCTAAAAATTTCCCATGCCTCTTGGAAATCCCTCCCTCCCTCCAATTACAGTTGTCTCTCCAGTGTACAGGGAAGGAAGTCGAGGGACTGAGAAGTTGGCCAGCAAGTGGCCGTTGCAGTATTTGAACCAAGGTGACCTGCCCCTGGCCCGCCTCTTGGCCACGGTGCCATGCTGCCTAGGCAGTAATGGGCAGAGGGCGGGTGCGTGTGGCTGTTTGTAGAGAGGCCCTCCTGGGACATCCGCCCTCCCTGCTGCCCCCGCTCAGGGCCAAGAAGACAATTCATGAAGAGACGGTGAGTGTGCCTGTCTCAGTGACTAAGGGTGTGTGCACACGTGAGGAGCAGGCTGCCACCCCGTAGGGATGTTTGGGTACAAAGGGCAGATGACACAGACAGCACAACGGGACCAGATAAAGGTGTCCTAAAGCCAGGAGCCGGGTGATGCGGTGCGTGGGTCTCGTGGTGGGTGCTGGGCTCAGCGTGCGAGCGTGTGACTCTGTGACTGTCAGCGTATGACTGCTGAAGGAAGGGACGTAGCAGCTCCCGGAGCTGGGGGGCGGAAGGCGTTAACTGTGTGAATGCTGGCATGGGTGGGGGGCCCTGGGTCTCCAAGCTCTGGGCTGAGAGAGGTAGTAAACATCAGGGCGACTGGAGGATCGTGATGGCGGCCCTGCAAGGATGCTGCAGGGTTGTGGAGGTTTGTGCGACTGCAGTTCAACAAATTCAAATTCAACCAATGCCAGCAACGCCTGTTGTGTGCCAGGCAACCAGCTAGGAGGAGGAGACGTGCACCCAGCTTTCAGCTGAATGGTACTGGCTGCAGGGTTTGTGTGATCACCTTGTGGCTTTTTGGGGGCTGGCTGCTTTTGGCCCTTTCTGCCATTAAGTCCTCACGATAACCCTATCCCACTTTGAGGCAAGATGGAGGAGCACAGAAAGGAAGTGACTTGCCCAAGGTGACCCAGCTACTCAGCACCAGGGCAGGATCTGCAGAGCCTGAGTCCTTCACCACCATGCCTGTGCTACGGTGCAAATGTCTGGTCCTGGAGGTGCGGGCTTGCACTTCTGCAAGCCAGCGGCCTTGGAGACACCCCTGCCCCCAACCACGTGGGCTAGAAACCAGGCCACAGACACTGTGCTGAGAGGCCCAGCGTTTGGTTGCTCCTAGCTCTACCTTCCCAGGGACCAGATTTCTGGGCGGAGGGGCTGCTGGGCTTTTGGAAACCCCTAGGCACCCCATCCTCGCCTCAGGCCCTCCAGGAGCTCCCGCCCCCCTTCCCCCCTCCCGGTACTGACTCTCGGCCAGAAGAGGAAAGGCTGTCTCCACCCACCTCTCGCACTCTCCCTTCTCCTTTATAAAGGCCGGAACAGCTGAAAGGGTGGCAACTTCTCCTCCTGCCGCTGGGAGCAGCCCGCCTGCCTCCCCGTGCGCCCGCAGCCTCCCCCGCTGCCTCCCTGAGGGCTCCCCTCTGGCCGCCAGCGCCCATCTTTCATTCCCGAGATAGGGATATTTTGCGCGCACACACAGACACACACGCGCAAAAAGGGGGGAAAAAGCCCACCCTCCAGCCTCGTTGCAAAGAGAAAGCCGGAGCAGCCGCAACTCGCAGCCCGTAGAGGACGCCCAGAGCGGCGAGCGGGCGGGCAGACGAACCGACCGACTCGCGCCGCGTCCACCTGTCTGCCGGGCCCGGTCCAGCGCGCAGCGGGCACGACGCGCGCGCGGAGCAGCCGTGCCCGCCGCCCGGGCCCCGCGCCAGGGCGCACACGCTCCGGCCCCCCCACCCGGCCCGGGCGGGAGTTTGCACCTCTCCCTGCCCGGGTACTCGAGCCGCCGCTGCAAAGCCAACTTTGGAAAAAGTTTTTTTGGGGAGACTTTGGCTTTGAGGTGCCCAGCTCTGCGCTTTCCGACTTCGGGGGCCTTTCCAGAAAATGTTGCAAAAAACCTAAGCCGGCGGGCAGAGGAAAACGCCTTTAGCCGGCGAGCGAAGACGAACCATCGACTGCCGTGTTCTTTTTCCTCTTCGAGGTTGGAGTCCCCTGGGCGCCCCCACACGGCTAGACGCCTCGGCTGGTTCGCGACGCAGCCCCCCGGCCGTGGATGCTCGCTCGGGCTCGGGATCCGCCCAGGTAGCGGCCTCGGACCCTGGT
This sequence comes from Orcinus orca, assembly GCF_937001465.1. NCBI lineage: Eukaryota > Metazoa > Chordata > Mammalia > Artiodactyla > Delphinidae > Orcinus > Orcinus orca. The sequence goes on along the minus strand of NC_064569.1, from coordinate 93,774,853 downwards.
CCGACGCCCAGGTCCTCCCCAACCCCCCAACGACGGAGCCCGGCCTGGGGGCGGCGGCGCCCGGGGGCCATGCGGGTGAGCCGCGGCGGCGGCTGCAGCGGCCTGAGCGCCTGATCGCCGCAGACCCGAGCAGAGCCCACCTCCCTCCCCAGCCCCCGCCCCCCACCCTGGCCGCGGGGGCGGCGCGCTCGGTCCACGCGTCCGGGGCCCCGCGGGGCCGGGCCCGGAGTCGGCATGAATCGCTGCTGGGCGCTCTTCCTGTCTCTCTGCTGCTACCTGCGTCTGGTCAGCGCCGAGGTGAGTTGCGACGGCGGCTGGGGCTGCTTCGCTTCATTCATTACCCCCGACCCCTACCCCCTGATCGCCCCCTCCTTTCACTGCAGTGAACTTTGGACCCATGCAGCCCCTGGGTCTGGCGCCGGGCGCTAGGTGACCTCCGAGGGCTGGGACGCGAGGTCCGGGAGGTGCCAGGCTCTAAGAGGAGGGGGCAGCGGTGCCTTTCTTTCCCAGGGGCGATCTCAGATCTCCGAGCTTTTAGACGTCAGGGGAAGGTGTGTGTGGTCCTGTCTCCCACCCCTCAGGAACCCGAGAATAAGCCCCCTTCTAGCCCAAGGGAGAGGGCTGGGGTGGTGCCGAGGCAGCAGGCAGCGCGTCCTCCCGAGCCCACTCCGGCTACAGCTTAGGTCCTGTCCCGGACCCGGCTTGCACGGGAGGTGCGAGCTCGCGCACCGGTGGTGGCAGCCACTCCAGTCTTCGGCGGGGGTGTCCGTCCCACCCTGGCTCCAGCTCCCGGTCGGGCTGGGTGCCCTCGGGGCCCGTGCAGGTCTTGCCCGGCCTCAGAGTGCGGTGCAGGAGCAGCCTGTGTCTTGGGCGCAGTGGGTGCCGAGACAGGTTTTGGGCACTTGGGATTAGGGGAGGAGTGGGGGTCTTAGGGAATTCAGCCCCCGGGGCGGTGTGTGCCTGAGGTCGCGCCATACCTGCGCCCGCACCCTGCGAGAAAACGCACCTCTCTCCCCCGCTCGCAGGGTGCGGAGCGCGTCGCCTGTAAAAGCCTAGCAGAGCTGGGGTGTAAAAACGTCTGCGGGAGCTATCAGATTGTATTGAGTCCCCCGCACCCCTCCCAGCCTCACGTAGCAGTGAGTTGGCAAGTCTACCCGGAATCCAGGTGGGAAAGGGGGCGGGGCAGCGAGGAGGCGCGAGGTGCCGGGGAGAGGAGGGCAGCGGGGAGCGCGGCGTGTCTGGGTCCCGTCCCGCCTCTGCTCGGCCGCGGCCGGCAGCCCGCACTTCGCCTGCTCCCGGGGAGGGCCGGCCCCTCTCGGCCTCCAACGAGGCTTAGGAAGGAGGAGGCGGCGGCGAAGGGGTTAAGGTGAAGAGCTCCGAGGCCGCGGCCGGGCCTTGGGCCGCCGCCAGCGCAGGTTGTTTTGACCACGGAGGAGCCGTCGCCGTCTCCTTTTGTTCTCGGGGCTCCTCGAGGGCCGCCGGCAGCCCGCCCTGGGGCCCCGCCCTTCCGCGGCCACCCCCTGCGGCCAGCACCCGGGAGGGAGGACGCGGGGCTCAGCCCGGCAGCCTACAGGCTCCTCCCGACGCCCCCTCCTCTCTGCTCCCGCAGCCCCCCTGGGCCGCGTCCAGCTGTTGCGAAGGGGGGCGCCGGCCGGCCCCAGCTGCCGCTTTGCCTCGCCGCGGGGTCTGGGGGCTGGGCCCGGTGCCAGGGCGTCCTGGGAACGGCGGCGCCCCCGTCGCTGCTCTCCGCAGCCCACCCCGCCCGGCCCCCCGACTCGCTCACTCACCCCACGCATGCACACTCTTGGCCGGAGGCGATGCTGCGCTCCGGCGGGCGGGCGGGTGCGCAGAGCGACGGGCACGCACTACCGCGGCCGGGTCGCGCGCCCGCCGCCGCCACGCCCGTGCACACGCGGGGCACACGCGCGCGCACCGCATACACACGTACGCACGGCCCCTGAACACGCAGCCTGAGCACACGTGCGCGCACACCTACGCACGCACATAGGCATGCACGGCCCCTATACCCCCATGCACCAGGTGCCCACCCCCGCGCAACAGGTGAGCCCACCGTGGGCCTTGGAACCTAGTTATCTCTGCAGCGACCCCGTTTCCTTCCTGGGTACTATGAGGGGATGGAAGCAGGGACCCTCCCGTCAGGTCCCGGCTCCACAGCACCCACTGGTTTTTGCCTGGTCAGGTCAGCTCGAAGCCCCTCAAGCATTATCCTTCTGTGGTCGCTTTTTAAAACCATGCTCGTGTGGCCGATAATGGGGGGCGCTGTGATGTTCAGAGTTTTTCTCCCTTCAAATAAGCCCTTCTTTGAACCTCCAAGACTGGATGACCCTGAATGGCTGAGGGGGTTTCCCACCCCTGACTGTTCTATCCTCTTTGGGGATCCCAGCCCGTTCTGGAGAGGCTGGGTGACAGCTGGAGAAGGCCTTCCCAGGCCTGCCCTTTCCATTTCCAGCTTCATCCAGCAACTCCTCCTCCTTTTCCAGAGCCCCAGGGGTATGAGTGTTTGGTGGGGAGGCTAGGGCACGGAAGCTGGTGCCTTTCTCCTCACGTGAGTCACAGCATCCTTGAACATGGCCTTCAGGAAGCCACAGTTGTGTAGTGCTTTGCAGTTTACGAAGCAATTTCCTGCAGAGCCTGAGTAAGCCTCAGGAGTCTCTAAGGGAGGAGACCTAAAGGGAAAACCTACTGACATGGGAGCCAGTCCAGGAGGGCTTGCTGGTGGAGGTCGCCTTGGGATTGGCCATGTCCTTGGCATGCTTGTACTGAGCCTCAGGTGGAGGCCTCAGCAGCTGGGAAGGAGGGACGGGGAGCTCTGAGGTGGGGCCTGGCTGAGGGTCGGCGGAGGCCCATAAGGTCCCATCTCCATCAGCTGAGCTGGCTTCCGGGAGGGTGACTCTCCCTGTCATGTGATGTCTCTGGCCTCTGCACCCTTCTGCCGAGAAGGAGTGAAGGGGCCCGCAGACCTTCAGTCACCCGGCTTCTTTCTGGTTTGCTAACGGCCTTAGGTAGTGGGAGACTGACTTGCTGCAGGTTCGGATCAAACAGAATTTGGAGGCTCTGGCGCAAGACCTAGGAACAGTGTGTGTGTATGTGAGAGAGAGATTGATTCAGCAGGAGTGTAAAGCGATGCTTGCCATCGGCCTCAAAAGTCCCTTTCAGAGTCTTCCCTCACCCCGCCCCCACTGAAATGCCCTTCTAGCACAACTATTTTCATTTTCTGATTTATTTAGTTGTTTATTATATGTTTTTTCTCACCAGAGTATAAACTCCCCTAGAGAGCTTTTGTCCTGGTCACCACTGTCTCCCCTGCTTAGAACGGTGCCTGGCCCATGGTGCATAATCTGTAAATATTTGTGGAAAGGACAGTGAATCCTTGCGGGGGCGGGGAGGGAAGGACCAGACGCGTATCTAGGGCTTGCTAAGTGCTTTGTAAACGCGGCCTCATTCAGTCCTCCCGCAGGGCAGCCAGCGGTAGCCATGCTGCCCTCCAGTAGAAGCATCTTCATTTGAGTGCCCCTGCATCGCTCCCTCCCCCCACCCCCTTCTTGAGAGACAAGCACTTCTTTCTTTTCCATGTCTTGGTACTTGGACTGCCAAGATTAGACTGGACAGAGAGAAAGAAACAGAAGGAAAATTAGATTGCAAAGGTTCTGGGTATCTTGAGCTGGGCCTCAGTCTATACCATCTACAAAAAAAAAAAAAAAAAAAACCGAGAAGGTTGGATCAGCTCAGAGTCCCCCAAGAGCAGCAGAATTACCTGGCCTTTTGAAAATGCAGATTCCTGGGCCCCACTCGGTGCTGGGAGCTGGGACCAGGGGTGGCTGGGGTCAGCGATTGCGATGTGCTGCCAGGGTTGTAATTGCTGCCCTGGCCTCTCTCTTCCTGGTCTAACAGTTTTTCTGCTGGAGGGAGACGCAGGAGCCCAATGGGGGGCTGGGCTAACAGTAATAGCGGAGGGTCCCAGGAGCAATACGGCAGGGAAATACTAGGTGGGAAAGGCTGGTTCTAAATGGCTTCTGCGGTCTGCCCAGAGAAGGCTTCTTCAAAGGGCTTGGCTTTGGCATTGACTCTAAATCAGGCCTGAGACTCCCAGGCAGGCGGGCGCTCTGAGGCCTTCTCCCTCTGCCAGCCACGGACAACGCCCCTGCTTGCTTGGGCCAAGCCCGTGTTGTCTCCCTCAGCTGAACAGCAGGCAGGCTGGGGAGTGTATATCTGTGTGTACAGCTGGGGCCCAGGCGGAGGGTGGGGTCCAAGCCCCTTTAATCCTCCAGCCCGGCTGGGAGCAGGTAATTCACCTGGCCTCAGCTAGCTTGTGCCCTTCCTACCTCGCGCAGCTGACGTTAGGGGTGAGGTGGGGAGGAGGCTGTTTGCCTTGGCTCCCACGGCTGGCTGTGCCCCAGCTGCCTTCTTGCCACGCCCTCGCCCTGCCAGGAACCCCAGGCCTGAGATCTGGGGCAGCTTCATCAGGGTGCCTTTCCTATCTCCGAGGGGGAGCTGCCCACCTTAAGGAGGCTTCTAGAACCTGTGCCCCTGAAACCCGGGCTCCGGGCTGCTCACCCTCCCACACCTCGAGTAACCTCTGACCCCCAGCAGGTGCCCATGTGAGCCTCTCCCAGGGCATTGCATCCTGGAGCTGACCACAGGCTGAATTTGCCCATCTCTCAGCCACCCCCAGCCCCGGAAGGGACCCACCCACCAGCCCACAAGGCCCGAGGCAAGTGCCAGTGTGGGGCTCAGGTGTCATTTCCTGTGGTCCGGCACGGGGGACAATGCAAAGCCACATGCTCTCCACCTACCCACCATCATCCTCAAAAATGTCCTGCCCTGCAGGCCCTGCGCATGCGTGCTGCTCGCTGCTGCCCTCAAGGAACCACACTGAAGGAATGCATGGGGATCACAGCAGGACTCATTAACTACCCATCATTTGCGGGCTGCTCTGCTAGGTGCGGTTCTGCCTCCCAGTAATGCCGCTGAGGTATTATTAGCCCCATTTAAAAGATAAAGAAGCGGAGGTTGTGTTAGTTTCTACTGTATAACAAAGTGAATCAGCCATATGTATACATATATCCCCATATCCCCTCCCTCTTGCGTCTCCCTTCCACCCTCCCTATCCCACTCCTCTAGGTGGTCACAAAGCACGGAGCTGATCTCCCTGTGCTATTATATACTCCAATCAAGATGTTAAAAAAAAAAAAAAAGAAAGCAATTCCATTTATAATAGCATCAATAAGAATAATATACTTAGGAATAAAATTAACAAAAGGAGTATAAGATTTATACATTGAAAAGTACAAAGCATTGTTGAAAGAAATTTTAAAATATCTAAATAAAAAGAATGACATCCATGTTCATGGGTTAGGATAGTAAATACTGTTAGGATGGCATTAATCTTCAAATTGATCTACACATTCCACTCAATTTCTATCAAAATCCCAACTGGCTTCTTTGCAGAAATTGGCAATTCAGAATTCATAGAGTTATGCAATCATTGCCCATTATTTAATTTTAATAATACTAATATGCACCCAAAGAGAAATATAAGAATTTTAATAACAGCCCTATTCATAATAGCCTCAAAATGGAGACAACGAAAAATATATCGAGTAAAACATATAAATAAATTGGGGAATACTTATTTAATAGAATGTAAATGAATGAACCACTACTAAATACAGCAACCTGGATAAGTCTCACAAACATAATGTTGAACAAAGAAGCCCATTACCAGAGAGAACATAGTTCAGAATCAGACAAACCTAACAGTAATAGAAACTGGGAACAGGAATAGAAACTGGCCACCCTTAAAAGGAGTTGTGACTAAGAGGAGATGCAAGGAGAGCATCTCAGGTGCTGGGATGGCCTGTTTATTTCTCAAGGTATGTGTTTACTTTGTGAAAATTCATTAAGCTGTATACTTATGACCTCTGTACTTTAATGTGTGTATGTTACACTTCAATAAAAAGTTGGACTTAAAAAAACAAGAAGCTGAGGTTTTAGGTTGTTAAAAGCCTGACTCCAAGAACCCAGGTTTCCCTGGCAGCTGAAGCCCTTGCTTTGTCTCCTACGGAGCTTTTCCATCTCCTCACTGTGGATGTTTAGGACCAGAGAATTCTTTATTGTGGAGGCTGTCCTGTGCACAGAAGGACGTTTAGCAGCCTCCACCTACTAGATGCCAGTAGCATTCCTCTATTTATAACCACCAAAAATGCCTCCAGACATGACCAGTGTCCCCCGGGGGCCCACTGGCCCCTGATTGAGAACTGCTGTTCGTGACCCCTGCAGGGTGGGGAGCTGACAGAAACCGAGGTTAATGTCCAGGCAGCTCCATGGCACTGGGAGGGAGGGGCCCACTCTGCCACTTACGAGTCGTGTAGACCTGTAGCTGTTTACTGAATTTTTCTAAGCCTCAGCTTCCTCATCTGGAAGATGGGAATACAAAAAGTGCCAGGCTCTTGGGGTTGGTAGTTGGTACAGCATTTAACTCAGTGTCTGGCCTGTAGTTAGCACTTCACAGAAGTTAGCTGTGGTTTTAGTGTCAAATCCAGGGGCTCTCAGGGTGTTCTGGGCATCCAGTGGCCAAATTACTGAAAAGCACGTGCAGGAATGGCATCTGCTTAGAAGAAAGTGGACCCTTTAGGAGGCAGTGTGCTCGGGGGTGGTCCTCCTGGTGGAGGAGGGGGGGAATCATACAGGAGACAACTCCAGAGACAAGGGGAGAGTCCTTCATGCATGTTACCAGTATTTATCGAGCATCTACTGTGTGCTTCTCCCACCTCTCCCGTCTGTATCCTGGGCTCTTCCCCGCTCAGCCTGGGAGGTTGTGGGTTTGTTTCCATGAGACGGCATCTCCTTTGCCTCACAGGCTGGGTCCGGGGCATCTGCTAGGTAGGCCTGTTTGGGAGTCTGCCTACTCTGCCTGGCCGGCAGCAGCAGCGGCAGCCAGCTCTCCAGGGGCAAGGAGGTCTTGGCACGAGTGCTCTGTGCCATTTGGTCCTGGGCCTTTGGGCCCCTCTCCTGGGGGGTTAATTGAATCATTACTCCGCAAGCAGCCTGGGAGACCTGGCTGGGGACCCCACCCTGGGCTTTCCTCTGCTGCTTCTCCCGAGACCCCCAGGCAGAATTAGAATTGAATCAAATATTTTCAACCCCTTCTATTTGCAACTGAGAGCCAGGATCAGAGAGGGGCGGTGGCCAACCTGAGTTCACGGGGAGGTTAGTAGTGGTAGAGGTGAAACCCTGCTCTTTGGACTACCAGATCTGGGGCAGACAAAACCCTCAGGGGCAGTGGCCTGCCTTGGGCTCCACTGGAGACCAGCCAGCCGCTTTCCGTTCCGTGGGTTGGGTCCTGTGTCCACATTTGGAGACCACCAAAGGCGTGGTCTCTCTGGGTTGGAGGAGGCAGGCCACGTGGAGGTGGGAGAGGAAAGTGAGGGGCAGCTGAGTTGACATCCCTCCCCATCTCACACACGCATCCCCTGGTTTCCCGGCTGTGCCGTCGTGGACCCCCAGCTCCCAGCCAAGCTTACTGCTAGACCCCCACCCTTCTCTCCCTAATACCTCCCGACCACCCTAGGCACCAGGCAGGCTTATAAGCTCCACGTGCGAATGAAGGAACTCAGCTCAGAGCTCTCAAGGAAGTTGCTTTAAGAGCGGACATGGCCACACTCCACCCTGGCCTTCTGACTCCAGGGCTGACTCCAGCGGCCAGGCCCACGTGTGGTGGGACCCCTGGAGGAGGTGTTGACAAGTGCTAGAACCTGATCAGTCACCAGGCCCCTAACAGACCTTTCGGGGAGCACCCCGGGGACTGGCCACGAGGCAGGGCGAGGGCGGCGTTCCTTCCTCGAGGCAGCCTGTGGGAAGCCTCTCAGCACTCCAGTCTTTGGAGTGTTCAGTGCACCAGCTCGAGCAGGGGTGCCTCCCTTCTTAATCCAGGGAAACTGAGGCACAGACTTGTGTAACCCAAGGTCAGGCAGTAGTAAGTCAGGTCTGCTGAAACCCTCCCCAGGGGCTCCTCCCACAAGGCGGAGCCCTCCTGTGTGTTTACGTGTGCACGTGCATGTGTCTGCATGGGTGTGAGTTCGGACACGCAGCAGATCTTGTGCATTTTCTTTGCCCCGAGGCACAAGAAAGAGGCCCTCGCCTCTTTTTCAAGACCTTTGGCATCAGCCCCTCAGGTCTCCCTGGACCGTGGTGGACGGGGCCGTGACATTCCTACGAGGGCTGCTCTCATGTTATTGTAGGACCTGTGATTTCCCTGGAGGAAGCCCGGTCTCCAAATGGGGCCTGTTAAAGTGCTTATTAAGTTTCAAGTGTTTTTGGCAACAGGCCAGAGGGGCTCTAAAAATAGGGTTTGGTTGGGCACGGGGCACTGGGGAGCTTTCAGGGTTCCCCACTGTATCTGAGGATTCCCTTCCCTCCTCTTTTGAGTGAGAGACTGAATAGATAACGCTAGTACATGTGGCCTCCTGAGACCATCCAGTTCTTCAAGCATCTGTTAAACACCTTGTGTACCCAGGAGGCTGGGGGTACAAGCTCTGCCCTCAGAAAGACCTGGATCTGAAAGCAGGTTCTGCTGATAATCGGCTGTAGGATTCCGACAAAGGATGTCGCCTATTTGAGCCTCTGTTTTTACCTCTGTCAAATGGGGATTATTCGATCTCCCATGACAAATGCTGGCTGCCTTTAGCTGTCAGGCGTGGAGGGGAAGCAGAGAGAAATCAGAATGTTGGAGCCTCCAGAACCTGTATGTGATGGGGGGACAGATGCATACGATCAAATCTAACTTAAAGCAAGCTGAGGTTCTGTGTGGGGGGAGGGACGCAGAACTGAGCTGCATCTTAGAGGCTGCCACAGGTTCTGGTCCCGGGCCTTTGTGGTCCTGGCTGTCAGGCCCCCCGACCCCTGCCTGCCCCCAGCCTGGCTGTCCATTTGTCCGTGGCCAAGGGGCCCTATGGGAACTTGCCATAGGAGGGAGTGTGTGCGTTGGTGGGAAGAGGGCCACGGCTGGGAAGCCCTTGCTCCCAGCTCACTTGTCCCCCCTGTGTCTGCCTGGCAGGGGGACCCCATTCCCGAGGAGCTCTACGAGATGCTGAGTGACCACTCCATTCGTTCCTTCGATGACCTCCAGCGTCTGCTGCACGGAGACTCCGGAGGTGAGTGGAGCCCTCGTCCCACGCTCTGGCCCTCCGCTGAGTCCTGGGGAGCCGGGCGGGCATCCCCGCTGCCAAGGGGGGCAGGGCATCTGGCAAGGGCATCCCCGCTCCCTTGGCATCCAGAGACCCAGAGGCCTGTGGCAGCCCCGCAGGGCTTGGCCACACCTGTCCCAGGCAGGCCTGGGTAGGCGGACGGGTTGCTACCTGGGATGTGGGGTGTGGCGGGAGAAGCTCCCACATGTGGCTCTGGCGGGGTGCAGAGGGTGGGGTGCCGAGAGGAGGGGCCAGGGAGAAGGTACCCAGGGCATCTGCCGCATGTGCATCCGGGTGTGGACCCAGCCGGGGAGGGAGGTACCAGAGCGGCCCTCTCCCTGCCCCTCCGGCCGAGGGCCCAGTCTCCAAGGTCTCCGGGGGACACCTGGCCCACACTAGTGGGCAGCCCTGCCCTTGCCCAAGAGCGCGCTCAGCGCATGGGCACGTGCTTGGCGGCACACACGTGGCGGGGCTGGGTCGGGAATGTATTTATAAACGCTGCCTTCAGAGCAAATTCCATTCTATTCTAACCTCTGGCCTGTTCCCTGGAGCCCTGGTCGGCAGCCCCCCTGCACCCCCAGCTCCCCTTCCCTCTGGGGTTTTGTCTCTTTGTCACTTTGTAATCCTTGCCCAGACTGCTATCTACGGGGGACAGCATTTCCTGCCTTTGTTTCCTCTCCCCGTTGGGCCCCTGGCTCCCTCTCAAAAGCATTCCCGGGCCCTTTCAAACCCGCCTGTGCTGGGGGCTGGCGAGGCAGGCGGGAGGGGGCCCCAGCTGGGCCCACCTATTGTTCACCAGGCCCCCCGCCCCACGTCTCCCACACCTCCCACCCCATGCCCGACTGGCCAGCCCTAGTCAACACAATGGGGCAACTTCCAAATTTAGCCTCTCTGCTGTTTCTTCCCAAGGCCCTTGGCCCTCACCCTCGGGCAGCCCCTGTGTACCCCGGGTGGGAGTCGGGAGCTCCGAGATGAGGTTTTCAATAGCAGGCCTGTTTCAAGGTAACCGTGTGGCTATTTTTTCCTAATCAACTTAACCTTTCCACAAAGCACATCTTTTCCCCATCTCCTCCCCACAAGGGACATTCCAGAGATGGCAGAGAGAAAGGAAGGGAGTGAGAAGGACAGACAGACGTGCTGACGCAGAAGCAGTAGGCTAGACGGAAAGGCACCAGTTATAGCACAGTCTCCTCCAAACAGGACCCACTGGGAGCCTGCACGGATGAGCTGGAGCTTTGTCCTGGGCAGGGCCAGTGGGCCGGTGGGCTGGGGAGACAGCAGGAGCGTGAGGTGCTGCATGGAGGGAGCAGGGCTTGTTCTCAACCCCCGTAGTTTATTTGCTGGCGCTGCAGCCGTCAGGAGATAGAAGGGGCTGCCCACAATTCGGTGAGGAGCTCCACGTCTCTGCAACCCTCACTTCCCGCAGCTGCTCCGGCCGCCATCTCTAGAGAGAGGGATGCGTCCAAGGAGTGCCAATGATGCTGAGATGAGGGCCACCCAGGATAGAGAAGGGAGCTGTGGTTTGTGACTTTAGGAATAAATGGACAACTTAGGGCAGAAGTGGGGCAAAAGGTTAGGGGGAGAGGGACAAACACGGTGAAAGACTGGGGGCTGGAGAGAGACTAGGGCCAAAAAGGGGGCAGGGCAAGCGCTCCCCCGACACCCACCCCCTGCCCCACCAGGCCTGGCTATTCACCCCCTGTCTCTGCCTTCAGCCTCCACCCCCATCCCTCTCCTTCCCTCCCTCTTCCCCGCCCAACTGGGCCATTGTCCGGGGCTCCAGAGGGGCTGTGTCCAGGGCATGCCGGTCCCCCCTGGGGATTCTGGGAATTTCTCCATTCAGCACTTCCTATGGGAACGCTGGGTGGAGGGGCACTGGAAACTGGCCTTCAGAGCTCTGGGTCCTCACCCTGCCCTGGAGGCCAAGGAGGGTTCTCTTACAGTAGCAAAGGGGGTTGGTTATTTTTAACTCCATTGACATGGGCTCTGTCCAAATATGTGGTTGAAGGGCCCGGAGTGGGGCTGACGATCCCTTGGCGATGCAGTCAGGGCCCCACCACCCTCTGGGCCCCATGGCCACCCTGGGGCTTGTCTGGAGGGGCCCGTGCTCAGAGCTAGGACCCTCAGGTTTACAGGGAGCCAGAAGGGGAGACTGTTTTCTGGAGTGGTGTGCCGGCGCAGGGACGGGGAGGGAAGCAGTCCTCCCGCCTGCCCTGGAACCCACAGCCGAGCCCCCAGAGCCGTGGTCGAGCCAGCCAACAGTTTGCAGCGTGTGTCTGACCTCCTCTTACAGATGAAGACGGGGCTGAACTGGACCTGAATTTGACCCGGTCCCATCCTGGAGGCGAGCTGGATAGCTTATCCCGCGGGAGAAGGAGCCTGGGTAAGACTGAGGGTGAGAACGGTGGCCTCTCAAAGGTGGGAGCCAGGGAAGAATTGGGGATGCAGCCAGCCCGAGGCCAGAGGGCCTGCTCCTTCGTGCTGACACTTAGGACCGAGTGGAACTGAAGGAGCACAACCATCCTTAAATACCCTCTACCGAGCAGCTAAGTCATCATCCTCCCCCCACCGACTCACAACTGTTTTCTAAATATAGTTCGTTAAAACCTCATTGGTTCATTAGTCCAACCTTGGAGGTAGAGATTATTAACCCCATTTTATAGAGTTGAAAACTGGGGCCCAGAGAGGGTAGAAAAGCAGCTGGGGTCACACAGCTAGCAAGTGGTGGGGCTGGGATCCTAAGCGGCTCTTCTTGCTTGAACCCAGTGCCGCTGGCAGGCTGCACGTCTCCTCTGCAGTGAAGTGCTGTGCCTGTGACAGCAGGCGTGAAGCAGAGGAGGGTGCAGGTCACTGGGTCCCACCGAAGCTTTCTTAGGGAGGCGGGTACCCGCTCCAAGCCCCTCTTCCTCTCTGCCCACCTGCAGCCCCCAAAATTCTGTAGACCATGGCTGGGGGGCCCGCCACATAAGAGTCAGGTGGCCCGAGTTTCACTCTTTGTGAATTTGGGCAGCTAATTCAGCTCTCCGAGCCTCAGTTCCTCTACAGGTGAATAATGACAGATGACAGTCGCCCCAGCATTGACTGTAAGCCTGCTGTAGGCCAAGTTTCACTTACTCCTTTGATCGGCAAGTACAGTATAGGAACTGTTATTTTCCCATTTCATAGGTGAGGAGACTGAGGCTTGAAAGAAGCAAAAACGTAAGAATAGATTACAGTGTAAACAGCAATGTGAGAGTGGCTACAAGATAATACACAAGTAAGGGCCACATGCCAGGCAAACTCATAAACATGTGAAATCATCGAATAAAATGGTTGAGGGCTGGCGGGAGGAAACTGACGTGTACCCCACGCCAGCGCTCTCGGAACAATCTCACTTGATCTTTACAGTGGTTTTGGGGTGTAGATCTCATCATCCCCATTTTTATTTATTTCTTTGGCTGCATTGGGTCTTCGTTGCGGTGCGCAGGCTTCTCATTGCTGTGGCTTCTCTTGAGGCAGAGCACGGGCTCTAGGCGCTCGGGCTTCAGTAGTTGTGGCTCACGGGCTCAGTAGTTGTGGCTCCCAGGCTGTAGAGTGCAGGCTCAGTAGTTGTGGTGCACGGGCTTAGGTGCTCCGCGGCATGTGGGATCTTCCCGGACCAGGGCTCGAACCCGTGTCCCCTGCATTGGCAGGCGGATTCTTAACCACTGCGCCACCAGGGAAGTCCCTGATCATTCCCATTTTGCACATGGGGAAACTGAGGCCTCAAGCCTGTCAGCAACCTGCCCAAGTCCTGTGGCTGGTAACCCTCCACACTGGGGTTGAAGGAGATGGGACAGGCCAGCATTTCTGAGGACGAGCAGTCCCAGAGGGGCTCCGCGCTGAGCTTTCCTGTTGATGGGGCTTCTGGACAGGCCCACCACCCTGATGGAGGTCCCCGTTCCCTCCAGGTTCCCCGACAGTCGCTGAGCCAGCCGTGATCGCCGAGTGCAAGACACGCACCGAGGTGTTTGAGATCTCGCGGCGCCTCATAGACCGCACCAACGCCAACTTCCTGGTGTGGCCGCCCTGCGTGGAGGTGCAGCGCTGCTCCGGCTGCTGCAACAACCGCAATGTGCAGTGCCGCCCCACGCAGGTGCAGCTGCGGCCCGTTCAGGTACCCAGGCCTCAGCCAGCCCGAGGGTAGGGGGCGCGGGACTTGCTGACCAGGCTTCGGGGGGCGTCCAAAGGCCTTCCTGGCGGGCTCCGGGGCTCCGTCCAGAGAGGGCCGATATCGAGAAGCTCCCTCCCGACAGGTGTGCAAAGGCCGCCCATGGGTCCGCTGAGGCCATCCGGGCTGCGGTGACCATGAGCCACAGACAGGCCCCCGGGGTGGGGCCATATGGAAAGGATGCTGCCTCCTCCTTTACAGGGATCAAATCCCCAAACATCCCTGGAACAGACAGGTCCACAAATACATCGGATGCTCAGAACGTTCTGGGCAGCTGTTCAACTTCCCTCAGAGATCTCCCCTATTCAGGGCTCTCAGTTTTCTTCAATCCAAACAGAGAGAGGCTCAGCGAGGTGCCCCAGCACCTTTAACACCTGCGCATCTCCCTTTGACAGGTCGTGTCTTTAGCAAGGAGGGCAGAGAGACCCCCCCCGCCCCCGGCCAGGCAACAGACCCTGCAAGAGCTGGGCCAGCCCCTAGCAGAGAGTCAGAATGCTGAATCCTGTCCCCTTTCTGGAGAGATTGGGTGTACACTCTGACTCAAGGGAAATTTTAGAGTAGAGGACGTCCTGGGGAGCTCCTGGTCTCACACGGGGCAGGGCAGGGCCAGAGAAGTCTCAGCTGTCTTCTGATTTACGTGGAAAGGTTTCTGCACCCCTGGGGGCAGCCTGGCCCCCACACCAGCTCAGGCTGGGCCGAGCTGCTGCTGGGCGGTGGGCACGCCTCTCCAGGGCTCGGGACCGGCTTGGTGCTTCCCACCTACTCTTGCCAAGCGCCCTGCCTACCTCATCACACTGCCCTCCCCTATGGTCAGCCGTGGCCTTGCCTCGTGCCCGCCTTCCATCCCAGGCCTGGGCCTTGGGCCCAAGATTACCAATGTCACTTTCTACCCCGGTGCCCACTGTCATGGTATCTCCTGTCCCCAACGCTGCCAGCTCTGTGGATGGACACCTGACAGCTGACCTCCCCCTTCCCGCCTCCCTCCTGGATAAAGCCTCCCCCCACTTCCTTCCAGACAACCATCTCCCCGCCTCTGCTGCAGCCCCTGACCTTGGCTGGCGCTCAGGGAATGAGGACACCACAGGCCCCACGCTTAACCGGGAAATGCCTTTCTCCCTCTCTGGGGGATCTGAGGGGGGCTGCCGGAGACCAGGTCAGGGGGGCTTGTTTTGATGGAAAAGCTACGAGAAGAGCAGAGGGCAAGGTCCTGCCATTGTTTGGGCCAAAGCGTCTACCCTGCTGCAATCCAGGCTTTCGAGGAAAGATCACCGCAGGGGATGCTGGGTGGCAGAGCGGGCAGGCAGCTCTCTCGGCCCCTGCCTGTGTGGTCTTACGGAGGCACTTTGGTGGTTCTGTCTTCCAGGTAAGAAAGATTGAGATTGTACGGAAGAAGCCAACCTTTAAGAAGGCCACGGTGACCTTGGAGGACCACCTGGCGTGCAAGTGTGAGACGGTGGTGGCACGAACCGTGACCCGAAGTCCCGGGAGTTCCCAGGAGCAGCGAGGTAACCGCCCATCCAGGGTCTGCCTCTAGTTGCTCAGCCCCCTTCTTCTATGGCAGGTGCCGGGGGCATGCTGGGGGAACTGGATCTGGCCTGCCCCTGGTTAAGTTCACCTGAAGCCTTCCACGTCACTGACAACGATCCCAGTTCCTCCCCTGCCTGGGAGGCCTTATGTGAGGATGTAGCCCCCTGTTGGCCCTCCGGCCTTGTCGCCAACCAGTCCCCCTCACTTATGCCACCCCAGCCAGGTTGGCCTGTTTGAGCGGCCAAATAAGTTTCTGCCTCAGGGCCTTTCTTTGTACACGTCACTCTGGCTGAAATTCACTCCTCCTGGCTCTTCACAAGCCTAGGTCCTGCTCTTCACTTGGGTCTCAGGTCAGAAGTCACCTCCTCCGAGAGGTCTGCCGGCCGCCCCATCCAGAGCAGCCCCCATCCCAGTCTTGCTACCGTAGCCCCCTACTTTGTTTTGCGAGTGCATGAAATGGTGGGAGGAACCATGGCCCGAATGAGAGAACGCCCTAAGGCATATATCGTAACCAGATATTTGATGACTTGTCCTGGGGAGGAGAAATCAAACTAATTCCTTGTAGCCTTGATGAGGGAATTAGGACCAGTGGGGGGGGGGGGAAATCACCAGAGAGAGATTTTAACTACATATATGCAAAAGCTGGTGATCAGTCAGGAGTCCAAGATGGAATTGTCTGCCTTGTGAGGTGGTGAGTTCTGTGTTCCGGGAGGTATGCAAGTAAAGGCTGGGCAACAATGTAGCAGGGATGTGACAGATAGGGTTCAAACGCACGGATAAGTTGGAACTGGAATTCTGTTCCTGTCCTTAAATTTCACGAATTCACAATTTCAGGGGCAAGTTTGACTTAAAGAGTTGAAAGGGACTAAAAAAATGGTCCAATTGCCTCCTCTACATTTTATGGAGGAGGTGCCTGAGGCCCAGATAAGCTGAGGTCTTGCCCAAGGTCACACAGCCAGTTCCAGGTAGGGCATAGCTAGAATTCAGGTATCCTGAAGTTCTGTTATTGGCTCTTCCCTCACCCTGACGGCTGTCACTGGCTCTTAACTTGCCTCATCTTTCTTTTTTTTTTTTTTAAGGATTTAAAAATTTTAGAGCTAGAGATGATCTTACAAGTCAGTCCTTCAGTGTTACTAATGGGGCTGCTGGAGCACAGAGAGGTTAAGGGACTTCATGAAGGTAGCACAGCGGCAAAGTTGAGCCTGGAACCCAGGTCTTGGAACATCTAGTTTGGGGTTCTTTTTTTTTTTCGGGACGCGGGCCTCTCACTGTTGTGGCCTCTCCCGTTGCGGAGCACAGGCTCCGGACGCGCAGGCTCAACGGCCATGGCTCACGGGCCCAGGCGCTCCGCGGCATGTGGGATCTTCCCCGGCCGGGACACGAACTCGTGTCCCCTGCATCGGCAGGCGGACTCTCAACCACTGCGCCACCAGCGAAGCCCTACTTTTGGGTACTTTTGACTGTATCTTGCTGCCTTTTCTCCCTCGAGGAGAAAAGTAAGGATCAAGTGAGACTCATTAAGTTAATAGGATTAGATGAGCATAAAAAAATCATGCAAGTGACTGTTTGGATTTTCAATAACTTTCTTTGGTTAGGGGACAGGACAATCTCACTGTCATTTCTTACTAACAAGCCTCCTGAAGACAGGGCCATCTCAGCCTCTTCCTCCTGTTCTAAGAGCTGAGCTGAGTCATGGATGACTTAGGAAGGCTGAGAATTTGACAGCTTCAAACTGACATGTTGTAAATTATTTGTAGAGTTAATATGGAGAATGACTGCCGTTCAGGAAAAATTATATTCTTCTTTATGTTTAGAATGGGGTTCTTTTCACTGCCTTTGTTTCATGTGATTTTCTGAACCAGTTTCTTAGGAGGCATGTTCAACCACTTGACATGTAGGTCTTGTCATTTTAGTTTCAGCATTTTGGCCCTGGGTGACAGTTCCTGTGGCAGCTGGTGGTGTGGCACGTGTGATAGTCAGTGTCAGACCTCCTGGGCTCAAATCTCTGCCCTGTCACTTATGAGCTGAGTGATGACCTTGAGCTTTTGCTCAGGCTTTTCCCAGCCCAGCGTCCTGCTGGTGGCCCTGTCTCTGGCCCTTCAATGGCCCTCTTGGGCAGCCTCCCTCAAGTGAGGACCTGAGACCCCACTGAGTTCCTAAATTTCCTACTTGCAGCAGTGGGGTAACTGCCTCATGGGAGCCTGTGTCTGTGAGGTGGGAAGTCAGGTGTTGGCCCCAAAGTAGCTGGGTGGGCTGGGGAGAACTCTGGAGGCTCCCAGGAAGAGCCAGGCCTTGAGCCTGGCAGAGAAAACTTTCATTGCTAGGGTGTCTACCTAGGAGCCCAGGAGGAAGAGAGACATAAGTGCTCATATTAACCAAGACTGGCAGGCACTGTGATTTACAGCCCAGTGGTTGAAAGCACGGATTCCAGAGGCAGATTCCTGCATTCAAATCCCAGACTTTCTGTCTCAGTTTCCTCATCTGTTAACTGTACAAACCTAGACCTGCTGTGAGGATAGATAAGCTTAGAACTTTGACAGGTGCATGCTAGCTAAGGGTTTCTGGCGATTTCCATGTATTACCTCCTAAACCTAGGGGCCAGGGCTGCTGTTCTCAGTTTTAAAGATGTGGGAATTGAGGCACAGAGAGTGTATGTGACTTTCCCCAAAGCATACAGCTAACACTTGGGAGACCCCAGTTTGGACCCAGGTGGTCTGGCCCACCCAACTGTACTGCCTCTCGGAGTGGCTAGGGCCAGGCAGGTGACAGGTACAACGGAGGGAAAGGCCCAGGTCAGTGGGGGAGGGGTGTGGTTATGCCCGAAGCCTAGTGGCTCCCGCATCCCATGACGGGAAGAGGCTGAGGTTGGTGGGAGGAAACCTCAGTAGGGGGTCAAAGGAAGGAAAAAAGAAACAAGTGAATAAGAGCAGCTGCTGTTTACTGATCACTTCTCTAAACTTAGTGGCTTAAGACAATAGTCATTTTCTACGCTCTCTCCGTCTGTGGGTTGGCTGTGCTCAGCTGGGTGGTCCTGGTGGCATCTCTTGCAGTTGCAGTCAGTTATCTGGAGGCTGCACTAGGAGAGCTGGGCCTCTATCCCTCTCCCTGTAGTCCAGGGCCTCTCCTCCCCATGTGGCTCCCACATGTGGCAACCCCAGCAGGCGAACCAGACTTCTTATGTGACAGCACAGGGTTCCCCAAAGTGCAAAGGTGGGAGCTGCCAGGCCTTCTTAAGACTCATGCCTGGAACTGACCAGCACCCGTCTGCCTCATTAAATTGGTTAACAGATCCAAGTCCAGTCCAGGTACAAGGGGCGTGGAAATCAGGGGCATATCAGTGGGGTAATGACAAAGAGCTTGAGGCCAGAGTTCATCTGCTCTCCTCTGTGTTTGCCAGCATATTGTCAGTTATTCCTTCCACTAGTCCTATGAGGTGGGCAGTTTGTTATCCCCATTTCACAGATGGGGAAGCAGAGGCACAGAATGGTTCAGTAATTGTCCCTAAGGTACAGCTGGTGAGTGGTGGAGTTGGGACTTGAACTCAGGAGGTCTGGCTGGCTTCAAATCTAGACTCCCCTCCCACCCCTTCTCTCAGCCCAGAGGATATGGGGAGGTCTGTGGCAGGCCTTAGTCAAGGGGATAGACACCCCCAAATCCCCGCCATTGTTCATCCACCTGCTAACCAGACCTTTCTTTCTCTCAAGCAGCCAGGACGCCCCAAACTCGGGTGACCATTCGGACGGTGCGAGTCCGCCGGCCCCCCAAGGGGAAGCACCGGAAGTTCAAGCACATGCATGGCAAGAAGGCGCTGAAGGAGACCCTCGGAGCCTAGGGGCATCTGCAGGAGAGTGCGGGCAGGTGAGGGCCCGGCGGGGAAACTGAGGCCCAGCACCCTGTGTTCCTTCTCCCTGGCCTGTGGCTTTGGCTGAGGAAGGGGTGGGGGGCAGAGGCATTTTCCCGTACAAAATCCAGGCTCTAAGCCTTGATCTCCTCTTCCAGTTATCAGTGGAGTTTTTCCACGGCACAGGTGGGGTGAGGGGCTTTAGGGACCCCTGCCCAGCTGTGTCTCAGGAGGCCCTAAGAGGATGGGAGGTCTAAACCTCAAATCTTCCAGCCCTGAGCCCTGCTGGAAATCAGGGGCAGCTGGTCGACCCCAGCTCCCTGCCCCCGGTTGCCTGAAGAGTGGGATGGAGCCCTAGGCTGTTTCTGATCCCCGTGTTCCTCTGCTTGGCCTACAGGGTTATTTAATATGGTATTTGCTGTATTGCCCCCATGGGGTCCTTGGAGTGATAATATTGTTCCCCTCGTCCGTCTGTCTCGATGCCTGATTCGGACGGCCAATGGTGCTTCCCCCACCCCTCCACGTGTCCGTCCACACTTCCACCAGTGGGTCTCCCCTCAGTGGCCTCCAGCATCTTGCCCAGAAGCTCAAGAAGGAGATGAAGGACCTGGACTCCATCGCTGTCTTCCTCTCCTGACCTGGAGAAAATGGGATGAAAGTGCAAGAGAGACTGATGGGGTCGCTGTTGGGGGAAAGGAGCTTCCTTCTCCAGCGCTGTGGACTGGCCTGAAACCCTGCACGTGGGCCTGAGGACCTCTCAGCATGGCCTGCCTGGTCCCTGGACCCGCAGCCAGCTCTGACGGGAGCACCCCCAGGCAGGCCAGGGTACTCGTACTCCTGTGGCTGAGACCATGTTGGGGAGCATAGACTGGAGAAAACCCCCTCCTGCAATGCCCAGGCCCGGTCATCTCCCCTTGGTTACCTCTGCTCACAGTGGCTTCTTTTCATTTTATACGTTTGAATTCTTTGAAGATGCGGACTCTTCCAGGCAGGGGTGGCCAGAGCACCAGGCAGCCGAGTGCCCTCTCAGACGGGTTAGAGATGAAGTTTGCTCCGGAGGTGGATGGAGATGGTGACCTGGGCATGCAGTGCCTCCTTCCACTCCCCCTGTTCACTTTTTCATCTGTTTCATCTCTCTACCTCCACCCTGTGTCTCCTCCTGTCCTGACCCTTCAGTCTGCTCCACCAAGGGGCTCTTGGACCCCTTATTGAGGCTGCAGATAACTCCAGTCACTGCTCTGAAGGACAGAAGACCAGGGCCCAGGGCGGCAGGGGGCCTGCCTGTCATATCCCAGCCCAGCCAAGACTGCCATGTAAGGTTGTACAGGGTGTGCACTGCACAAGGGCACTGCATGCAGGGAGCACAGGTCACACACAACCGTAGACATGGCCAATTTGTATATTTATTATGACAATTTTTTGGCAGATGGAGGTAAAGTGTCTTGAGGAAAGGGATCCTTTTCCTAATTGACACAAAGGCTCTGTGTGGACTGGCTGTGCCTCTGACCCAGCCCGCAACTTGGAGCGGTCAGACAGGACTGAGCCCTTGGTGGGGGACAGGGGAGCAACACTTGTCCCTGTGGCCTCCATTTACCCAAGTCCTCAGCTCAAGCAGTCTCCCCTTTAGGCGGGTGTGAAAAACCCGAGAAAGTCTCCAAGGGTAGGGGGTAGCCCTTGCTCCGCCCCTGCACACGCGCCTCTTCTTAGATCTTTTTGAGTTCCATCTCTGGTGGCTCCTCCCAGGAAACCAGCTATTGGGCTGGGAGTGGGGGAGAAAAGGGAAAAGATCCCCAGGGCCCCCTAGGGGTGGGGTCTGAGCTCCCACCTCCCTTTCCACCTTCTACTGCACTTTCCCCCCTCCCCCCATCTCCCAAATCTGCTTCCTTCAGTTTGTAAAGTCGGTGATTATATTTTTGGGGGCTTTCCTTTTATTTTTTAAATGTAAAATTTATTTATATTCCGTATTTAAAGTTGTAAAAAAAAATAACCACAAAACAAAACCAAATGGATCCGCTGGAGCTCTGTCTGTTGGCACTGCGTGTGACAATTACCCTTTGCGCATTGGCAGGCTTTGCCGACAGCTTACAACGGGTTCCTCTCGCTCTGGGAGACTCAGGCGCAAACTCATGCGCGCCTGCGCGCGCGCACACACGTTCACACATGCATGCGCACACGCCGGCCCGCGGCTCTGAGAGAGGCTCTGTCTGGGAGCCGGTGAGAGCCAGACAGCGCGCTCTGTATGGCTTGGTCCCGCTTGCAGCTCCTGATACCTGGACCCCACGTCCCTGTGCTTGTCACTGGCAGTGACGAGAGATGGGTTTCTCCAGCCTGAGGGTCTCCACAAGGGAAGTGGATCCTCATGGGGTGGGACTGGCTGTGGGGAGGGGTTACCTAGCGTGGGGAAGGCTGGAGGAGGTCCTGGAGGGGCCGTGGGGTTTAGAAGGAACACAGCTGAAAGTTGGGGCTGGGGTCTGATCTTGGCTCAGCCCTTAGCCAGCTGTGTGGCCTTGGGCAAGTCATAGCCCCTCTCTGGTCGGAATACCATCTGAAACAGAAGAAGATGGCCAGGAGACCTGTGGCCTCCAAGGTCCAGCTGTGTGGTTCTGTGCTTCCCCTCATCCACGAAGACTTGGGTCTGATTCCATGAAAAAGATGCCAGATGTATTCTGGGTCTTACCTGCTGGCAGACTAGCGCTGACGGGGAAACCTAGGAGGTGGAGAATCTGACTCATCATACGGACTATCTAAAACTAAAACCATTTTGCCCCTGGAAGTAGTGAGCTCCCTGTCACTGGAAGTATGTAAGTGGCAGCTGGGTGACAAGTTGGCTGAGGTTAAACTGAATAACATTTGGGCTCCCCGTGATTGATTGATTGGTTGATTGATAGATTGACTGACTCATTCATTCATTCACTCGCCTTGATCCCCTACCATGTGTCTGTCTCTACCAGGGGTTTTATAGCAATTTGATGTAAATTCATCCTGGGATTCATAGCCCTATGCTTGAGGTGGTGGTGGTGGGCAGTGCCGATCAGAGGGATTTACCTGAAAACTCCTACCCGCTCCTGCCCGACCTGTCTCTAGGACCCTCCCCATTCCCCAAACCCCAGGGTTCTGGGTTCCAGGGCACTAGAGAAGTCTCAGGCTGGGGGGAGGAGGGGATGGGATTCAGAGGGCCGCTGGGGAGCCAGTGCATGTGGCATCTTGACATCTGCAAACAGCTGTGCTGTTCCATGGATGGCTGCAGGAACTTCCTGGGTGAAACAGGCAGAGCTGCCTGCATCTTTCCCTTTCCCAGACACCATCCCAGGCAGGTGCCAAACCAGGCAGCAGCAGTGTCCAGCCTGTAGGCCTCCAGGGTCCTGGTGGGCCCTCTCTGGGTTTTAGAACCACCAAGCTAAAATGGCATTCTTCCAGAATCCCTTCTGCTGGGAACAAGGCATTCCCTTCTTCATCCCTTTTTCTGCCCTGTTGGCTGTAATACAGGCATGATGTCTGGCACTTAAGCAGCCATTTTGAGCATTGAGGTGAAGGCCAAATGCTGAGATTGGTGGAGCACAGTGGAAAGGGCCGGGGGTCCCTGACACCTGACTGCCTAGCTCAGGAGTTTTTACATAAGAAAGGAGGAAATATCTGTATTTGAGCTACTCTTATTTGGGGTTTTCTGTCCTTTGTAACCAAACCCAATCCTAATAGAGAGACCCATTCACTCTGGGAAAGAGCCGATGTGGCCCCCACGCTGGTCCATTTGTCTTCCACAGTCCTTGGGTGCTCAGCATCATATTATGAACTCTCCTTTATTCAAGGCCCACTCAGATGTCAGGTCTCATTCCCCCCTGCCCTCCACCCGGCCCAGGAGCCTTCTCTGTCCCAGCCAGCAATCCTCCTCTCTCAACTAGAGCAGAACCGTAGCCCCCTTTGGAGGCTTAGTGTCGGCTCCCTCCATAAAATCACAAAATGATGGCCTCTTTCACTTCTAAAGTAAAATATCTATAACCTCTTAATACTCTCAGGATTGTTTTCAGGAACGGAGGAGAAAAGGAAGGGCAAAGGGATGGCCAACAGGCTTAGAGAGAGGAAGTGACCTGCCGAGGACCACATAGCTCCTGAGTGGCTGGATCCCAACCCCATCCTCCTCTGCTGACACCACGTCTGGTGTGTTACCACTGTTTTGTAGCTTCAGACCAGGAACCCCAGAATCCTAACACCTGTACGTAACCTGGGGTATAGTCCTGATTCAGGCATGTAGTTACCGTGTGATCCTAGGAAAGTCACTGCTCCTTCCAGATCTCAGCCTTTCCTTCAGGCCTTCGTGCAAGTGTCAACCCACCAGGGAGGCTTGCCCTCTCTGACCTTTCCAAAAGAGCAGACCGCTGTCCCATCGCCCCCCTTTCTTACCCGCTTTATTTATCTCCATAGGACTTATCCTCTTTGGGCTCACTCTGCAGGTATAGTTGACCCCTGAACAACACGGCGGTTAATCCATATATAATTTATAGTCAGCCCTCCCTATCTGCCTTTCATCCACGGTTCCTCCTTATCCATGGATTCAACCAACTACGTACTACTGTAGTATTTACTATTGAAAACTATCTGTGTATAAGTGGACCCACACTGTTCAAACCTGCATTGTTCAAGGGTCAACTGTACATCTTTCCTGTCTCCTCCCTCCCCCCAGGGAGTTATTTTGTTCACCTCTCTGTCCTCAGAGCCTAGAAGAGTGCCTGGTACATAATAGGTGCTCAGTAAATGCCTGTTGAATGAATGAACATGAAGGTCTGTTACTGGAGCAATCAAGTGTGTCTGCCCCACATCTCAGCTTGCCTGGCTAATCTTCATCGCACATGCTGTGGTGTGGCTGGGAAATTGCACTGACTACAGATGAGATATTTCAACTTCTCAGCCAGCTCCATGCTTAGTGCTGCATCTTCCTTGATTGGAAGATCCTTGAGAGCTGGGGTCATGTCGAATCCATCTTCTAAACTATCCAGCCATCATCTCTCTCCATATCTACATCTCTCCGTCCATCTATCCATCTATCTATCTGCCCACCTACCCTTCCATCCATCTACCTATCCTTCACCCATCCATCCATTCACCCATCTATCTGTCCATCCATTCTCCCATCCACACACCCATCCATCTACCCATCCATCCATCTGTCCATCCATCATCCATCCACCCACCCATGCATCCATCTACTCTGCCATCCACGCATCTCCCTCCTTCCTCTCCTATTTCTCACTTTACCATGTCCCAAGCTCTGTACTTGCCACCTCATTTTATTACCTTCCGAGGAGTGTGGTGCCAGTGAAGAGAACAGAGGTTCAGAACAGAACACAGCTATAGCCCCATCCCAGCAGCGCCAACCCCACTGCATGGCCTCAGAGAGCAGCTGCATAGGTTAGAGACACTAGAGCCGAGCACTGCTCCTGGCACGTGCCTCACCTCTGCCAATGGCAGGGGTGTTATTAACTCTCAGCAAATGGCTGATCATACTCCACTACAGTGGAGTAGAGATGGAAACAAAGAAAGAATGAGCACAAAATCACACAGGGATAAAAGGTTCAGCTGCAGCCAGCGCGTGCATTTATATTCCAGGCACTGCCCCATTATTCTACTCAATTAACCCCACAATCCTTTCAGGCAGATATCATTGTCCTCCGTTACAGATGAGGAAACAAAGACTCAGCGAGGTTCAGACCTCCCCCCGCCCCACCCCCGTACTGCTCCCCAGGGCATAGTTCTTCCACAAATGGCCATGGTCCCCTTGGGGGAAATGTTGCAGGGAGATTGATGGGGACAGACTTGGAATGTAGCTCAGGTCCTTTCCTCACTCAGGGAGCTCTGGGTCTGCGAAGGGACTCAGGTTTGGGATGGGGGGAGGGACCACACATTGTCTCCTGTCACGTCAGACCTGGTTAGAAAAGCCTTAGGTCCTTGTGGGTTGCTGATCCATTTTTACCCTGGGGACTTTGGAATCCATTAGCCCCACCCTTCCTCGCTGATCAGACCCCTGGGATGACCACCCGCTCCTGCTGTGATGGTAATGCACCCGCCCCACCCCTGCCAGTCACTGCTGCCGTGGCTTCTGCCCTCCGACGGGCTCTATCCCCCCCCACCCCACCGCCCCCGGAAATAAGGAGTCGGATCACTGGTAGGACCCCCACCTGGACGCTGGGACCGTTGAAGGCTGTTGGGCTGCCTCAGCATCACGGGTCTTACCCTCTCGGTGAAGGAAGGCACGATGGCATTTTGGAGCGCGCTTAGGAGCGGCAGGTCACCCGTGGTTAATTCATACAACTCTGTTTCTACGTTACACCTCGGCATTTCTCTTATCCCTGCCTCAGCGAGCGTGGGCCACCGCTGAGTCAGGCTTCAGCGTACTTGCCAACCAATACGTTAACCCTGGAGACAATGAGAGCCACCCCAGCTAATCAGCCTGACACCCTGAATCCAGAACTGCTGCTTGGTACGTACGTATTAAGTTCAGCTCGGTCGGTCCATTCACAGATTGTCTCCAGATTTTTTTTTTTTTTTTTCCGTTTTTTTGCGGTACGCGGGCCTCTCACCGTTGCGGCCCCTCCCGCTGCGGAGCACAGGCTCCGGACGCGCAGGCTCAGCGGCCATGGCTCACGGGCCCAGCCGCTCCGCGGCATGTGGGATCTTCCCGGACCGGGGCACGAACCCGTGTCCCCTGCATCGGCAGGCGGACTCTCAACCACTGCGCCACCAGGGAAGCCCTGTCTCCAGATTTTTGATGATATGTAATAGCAAAGCTTTGCCCCGATTTTGATTTGGGCTTGATATTCAATCCTGCCCCATCCCACTGGCCATCTGGGGACCCCACTGTGATCTGAAGACCCTGAGAGATGGTGGGGCACAGGGAGCTCATTAAAGGGGCCCTGGGCAGGGCCAGCATCATCAGATAGCAAGGAGAGGCTGCTTCAGCCCACAAGGGGGCTCAGTGAGTATGGGGGTTCGGGGGGGTCAGCATCACCCCACACCCTCCCGCATGGCTCCATGCAAAGGCTGAGCTCACTCTTTCCCAGTCAACGGTCTGACGTCCATGGAGCAGAGCTGGTGAAGCCACGGCATCAGGGAATGATGTAACTTGCCATGCTGCTGGCTCAACTTTTGAGTGTCATTTTTGGCTGTCTCACCCTTATGGCTGCAAGAATTGAGATACTTTCAGGATAGAAGTCCTCGGGGTTTGATCTGGGTCTTGAGCCAAGAATTTAGGATTTAGGAGATCATCTCCTGTTTCTTCAACTGTCCAGCACTGTAGGAAACAGCAGCCCATTCCCACAGTCTATTTCCTCATTCCTCACATTCTCTTCTAAGGCAATGGAGTCTCAGTCTCAAAACCCCTGCTCTCAAAGGGCTCTTCGTTCCAGATGATTCCTGGTGGCAGATTGGAATTCCCATTTCCTTCTGCATGCTGTAGGATTCCAGGTCTGCTCTGAGTTTTTAGTGTCTCCAGTCCCAAGCAGTCCAGATAACCAACCTCATCTTCTCTAAATATCCTCCCACATCCATATAGCCTGTAAAGCCTCCTGGCACCGGTTTCTATATAAGGCAACATTCTTCATTGCGGACAATAGAAACCAACTCACGTTAACTTAAGCAGAAAAGGATGTTCGAGGAACAGATACTCAAAAGGATATTCAAAGAATGTTGGGTGACTCATGAATCATGAGTGAACTGGAGAGTGGACCTTGTGGTATGCACAAAGGATCAATACCCCCAGATGGCCCGTGAGGTCAGCACTCCAAACACCTGCTGAATGCCACCGCCCCTGTGACCTGCACGTCCCACACGCAACACCCAGCCCTGGGTACTGCTGTCCTAGGGGCTCAGCAGGGAGGGGCTCTGCTTCTTGGGAGCACGAGTTTTGTTTTTAAATCTTGGGTTGGTGCATCTGATGGGTGAGCCTTGAAGGCCTCAGCTGTAAGGAGTCTGAGAATGTGGGTGGCTGGTATTTTTAGTTTCTATAGAGGGGGGTGGTCCATGGGCCTAAGACTCATGGGTTCAGAGAGTGGGTGGGCAAAACACTGAAGGAGATCAAAAGTCAAATGTCTGTCTCCTTCTGCACCACACTTCCTTCATCTCTTCCAGGCTAGCCCAGGAGGAGCCCACCTGCCCAAGTCTCCCTCCCCTCTAGTTTATTATCTCTATCTGGACTTAAACTTGAGGACAGAGAACTACAATCATTTCACTGACTTTTGGATCCCCAGATCCTATCACAGTTGCAGGCACGCCACAGGCTCACAGCAAGTACTGCTGGATAATTGGATGAATCTGTCCCACGGACCAGGGTGGGGTGAGTGAGGCGTTCCCCTCAGGTGCAAAGTTTCAGGGGGCACCCAAAACTTAATGATCAAGGTAAGTAATATTTCAACACAAGTTTAAAAACTTTTATTGAAGTATAGTTGATTTACAATGTCATGTTAATTTCTGCTGTACAGCAAAGTAATTCAGTTATATGTATATATATGTATACTATTTTTCATATTCTTTTCCATTATGGTTTATCACAGGATATTGAATATAGTTCCCTGTGCTCTACAGTAGGACCTTGTTGTTTATCCATCCTAGATACACTAGTTTGCATCTGCTAATCCCAAACTCCCAACCCTTCCCTCCCCCGCGGCAACCACAAGTCTGTTCTCTGTATCTGTGAGTCTGTTTCTGTTTGGTAGATATGCTCGTTAACAGAAAAAAAAAGTTTAATCAAAATGAATGCAAAAACATATCCATGGTGAACCAAATATCAAATTTCAATTAAAGACAGGATCCAGCCCTACCCTTGCACGATGCTTCAACCTCCTTACCTTAATCCTGGCTGAGTCAGATCCTTTATTTAAATTAAATATAAATATTTTTATTTAAAATTTTGTGCCCAAGGTGAGCACTTCGCCGGCCTCACCCTAGTCCTAACCCTGCTGTGCTGGCTCCACGTTCACTGCTTTTGCTTCTTCTTTTTGGGGACTTGGTCTCCTATCGTCACTTTCTATTGCACCAACCATCAGAAAGCTCCTGGGTTCCCCACCCCCAGAGCATTCTGCCACAGTCCACCTCACCCCAGCTGGCCTGTGGAGCTGCTGGGGGCAGAGTGATCAGGTCCCTGCTCTGCTCAAAGCCTTCTGTGGCTCCTGATCCCAAATGAGAGTCACACTAACACATAAACGTGCAAAGGCCTCCGCCCTGATCCATGTTCCGGCCTCCTTCTCCCCAGCTGCTCTGTGCGCAGCCCGCCCTCCTGCCCACAATCTGGGCTGCACCTTCTCCCTTCATCCCTCCTGTGCCGTGTCATTCCCCACGTCTAAACCTCACTGACCATCTTCAAGGTCAACCTCAAATTTGCTGTAAAACTGCCCCCGCAGGAATGTAAACTAGTGCCACTGCTGAGGAAGAGCGTATGGCTGTTGCTCAAAAAATTAAAACAGAATTACCGTCTGACCCACCAGCTCCATGTCTGGATGTACACACAAAGGAACCGGAAGCACATTCTCGAAGAGATGTTTGTACCCCATGTTCACAGCAGCACTATTTTACAATAGTCAAAATGTGGAAGCAGCCCAAGGGTCCGCTAACGGATGAATGGTGCGTACACTCAGTGGGTTATTATGCAGCCACTTTTTTTCTGGCCACGCAGCTTGTGGGATCTTAGCTCCCTAGTCAGGGATCGGACCCATGTCTGCTGCACTGGAAGCGTGGAGTCCTAACCACTGAACCGCCAGGGAATTCCCATAGTCAGCCTTGAAAAGGAAGGAAATTGTGACACATCCTACAACATGGACGAACCTTGAGGACATTCCGCTATGTGAAATAAACCAGTCACAAAAAGACAAAAACTGTATGATTCCACTTCAGTGAGGTCCCTAGAGGAATCAGATTCATGGAGACAGAAAGTAGAACGGTGGTTGCCAGGGGAAGGGGGATGGGGAGTTAGTGTTTAATGCGTATAGAGCTTCAGTTTTACAAGATGAAAATGGTCCAGAGATGGATGGTGGCGTGGTTGCACAACAATCTGAATGTACTTAAAAGCACTGAATTGTACACTGAAAAATAGTAAGATGGTAACTAGTATGTTACGTGTATTTTACCACAATTTAAAAAATTTTTTAAAAACGGAGGCAAAAAAGACTGTCCCTGTGGCCAGAAGTGAGCTTTTTCTCTGCTCAATCTCTTAATCATTCTACCCAAGATTTCTTTAAGGTAGGAGAGACAGGGTAGCCAGGTCTCTCCATGAGGGCAGGATCTGTGCCGGAGCCACCCATCTGTTCCCCCCGAGGTCTGGCTGGGTGCCTGGCATCAGCAGATGCTGGATGGATGAAGGAACAAGATGGGGGCGATGTGGGGGAGGGTCAGCCTATGCCTCTGGCCAAAGCACAGTGGCTGCAGTGAACTGTGGGAACCACCCCCCAGACATGGGTGCAGTCACCTGTCAGTACCTGGGCACCCAGGTACTCTAACCCTGCACACTCGGAGCCAAGGGAGGGCAGGTGTGTGATGAGGTTGGTGGTGAGTGGGGCCTGATGTGGTCCCATTGGACAGTCTCCTGCCTTCCTGGCATTCGAGTCCCTCCATGCCCGGCAGTCTGGTAGAATAGCTAAGAACACAGGCCAGCTCTGCAGCTTGCTAGCTTCGTCTCTTCATTTGATAAATCTGCATAAAACAGTCCCAGCTTCATAAGGTTGTAAGAGGACCAAGTGAGACGTCATATGTAAACTGCTTGGCCTCATGTCTGGAGGAGCACCCCTTGCCCATCGCCTCACCTGCCCAGCGGCCATCCTCCCTTCTCCCGATAGACAGAACTCTGATCTGCTTATGGAGCCGGCAGAAATGCTGTGATCTCAGCACCAGAAGATGAATTGTGATTGGTCGAACCCAATCATGGACATCTGATCCCACTGGATCAGTGATTGGTCTAAGTGTGGTCAGCTGACCCTATTTTGACTACTGAGATGTAAGAGGAAGCGTGTTAAGTATGGAAGGAGGGTGACAGTGGAGGCTCTTCCTCAATAAAAAGACAGAGACTTCGAGGGAGAGCACCCTTCCCTATTCTCCCTTCTTCCTGCTTTGAACGCAGATGTGATGCTTAGAGGATCAGCAGCCATTTTGCAGTAATGAGGTGGAGGATGATGACAAGGTCAAGGGAAGACTAGACACTCCAGCCCTGACCTTGTCAAGCTGTGGAGCAATGCCAGGGTTGCTGTTACCACCTCTTGATTTCTTATGATGGAAGAAAATTAAGCCCCTGTTTTTCTTCCCTCAGCTGACATGAATTAGATTTTCCTCTCTTTTACTTACAGCTAAATGTATTCTTACAGAGCACATTGTCACATAGCCCAATGTATGTTAGCTTTTATCTAACCTCATATTCTTTTCTATCCTTGGGCAAGATGTACACTTCTCTGAGCGTCTCATCATGTATAAGTTGGAGGTAAGACACCTGTCTCCCCAGGCTCTTGTGAGGATTAAATGAGACACAGGCTGTGAAATTACTCTGTGAACTGTGAAAGCTTCAGCTGGGAAGGAGGGCTGCTGTGGGCGTCTCTCCTGGAGACCGCGGCTCCCCTGGGTGAGGAACAAGTTAACTGTAACAAGAGAAAAAGCAGAGCCCAGCCCCAGCCAGTGGGTGGCCTCACCCCTGTTTCTGGGGCAGAAGGTCTGGTGACAGAGCATGATGGGGTGGTTAGGCACTCACGTTCTGGAACTTAGCTGCCTCTGCCCCTCCCTGAGCCTTGGGGTGCCCTCTCTGTGCCTCAGTTTCCTCATTGAAAAAGGGGGCTAATGATAACAGTGAATCAAGTGAAAAAGTCCATGTGAGTTCAGCCAACATCAGCTGTTTCAGTCAGCAGTTGACACGCTAACACCGTGTAACAAACTCCAAACTCAGTGTTATAGCGCACTGAGCATGTGCATCTCCCTTACCGGCCTGAGGGACGACTAGACTCGGTTCCAAGCTGCAGGTCGGGTCTAGAGTCCCTCCCCCTGTCTCTCGTCCTGTTTGGACCAGTGGCCATCTGGTCTTCCTTGGCGAAGGGCAGGAGTGCAAGAGGATAACTGTCAAGCACGTTTCAGACTTTTGCTCATGTCCTGTCCACTGACATCCCTTTGGTCAGAGCAAGTCCCGTGGCCAAGCCCACAATCCAGGTGCGGGGAAGCCATGGCACAGGGCAGACATGCAGCCCCGCTCCAGGGCAGTAAGAGCTGAGGCCAGCACTGCAGTCTGGCACGTTCGCTGTGTCACACAGAGCATGACATGTAGTGGGCACTGGGATAGCAGGAAGCTTCCGGTGACCAGGTGAGGAACTGTAGCAGAGACAAGATTAAGTGAAGACACCAGTACCCTACCCACCCCTGAGGACCTGACACCAACATTAATTTAACTCCACTGTGTGCCGAGCCCTCGGTGGACCTCGCTGGCACTGGGGACATGGAGACCAACAAGACAGAGTCCCGCCCTCAAGAAGCTCATGGGCCACAGGGGTAGACAGGCAGGCAAACCAGCTCCAGAGGAAGAGACAGGGCTGTGATGGTGGGAGGCGGGGAGGCTGTGGGCACATCAGGATGGTCTCTACCTTTGCCAAAGGATGGAGGGGGTGGGAGAAACTGGGAGAGAAAAGACACCTAAATTTAGGCTTTGGGGGATGGGGTGGACATTAAGCAAGTGGACAAAGGAAGAGGACATGGACAGCACGTGCAAAGGCACGTAAGAGGGAGAGAAGGAGAAGATGCACGTTTAGGAACTTGGGGAACAGAGTCCTGCGTGGCTGGAGGGCCGGGGGTGGGAGGAGGCGGGGGTGTGGGCGGGGGAGATGCCATGACACTCACAGACATGCAAAGTAGGGGCTCAGCAAAGCACTCCATAGGAAGAGGCAAAATAACTCTTTTTTTTTTTTTGGCGGTACGTGGGCCTCTCACTGTTGTGGCCTCTCCCGTTGCGGAGCACAGGCTCCGGACGCACAGGCTCAGCGGCCATGGCTCACGGGCCCAGCCACTCCGCGGCATGTGGAATCCTCCCAGACCGGAGCACGAACCCGCGTCCCCTGCATCGGCAGGCGGACTCTCAACCACTGCACCACCAGGGAAGCCCCGAGGCAAAGTAACTCTTGAAGTGAGCTCTCTCTGCTGGGTGTCACCTCTGCAGGACCCCACAGCGGCCTGCATGTCCCCCATCATGGCACTCATCTGCATCCTGTACTGTCATAGCCTGTTTGCTCTGGGAACCTAAGGCAGTGACTGAGGATGTCCTGTTCCCCGAACAGGGGAGTTTGGAGCCTGGAGGGAGAAACTGACATGGCCTGGCTTGATTGGGGAGGACCTGATCTGTGGATCAGGACTGCTGGGAATTGAGTGTGGCCAGGGGCAGGAGGTGGGGAGGGCTGGGGGCAGGCAGGGAGATGAGGACAGAGGGGTCGGGGGCGGTCAGATGGCGGCACCTACGAGCCAGGTGATAGAGGAGGGGCTGGGGCATCCTGGGTTCTGGGAAGATGTTGAGGTTACACCTGCTCTCCTGGAGAGCTACTTGGGAGCCTGGCTTGGAGAGGAAGGCAATGACTGCAGGACTTTGGGCGGGGTTGGGCCTGGGGTGGGGCTGCTCAGATATTCATTCAACAAACAAATGTTTAATGAGTACCCATTGTGTGCCAAGCCCTGTGCTGGATGCTGGGACACAGCTGTGAAAGGGAGAAAAATCCTGCCCATGCGGAGCTCATATCCTAGTTGGGGGAGAGGGCAATGGAAGCAGGTGGAAGAAACAGGTACACTACACCAGAGGTCCAAGGGTGAGGAGTGCCGAAGGGCCACCTAAAGTGGACCTATTGTGCGCTCCTGTATGCCAGATACAGGAGAGCTGAGATCTCTGCTGCAGGCACAAAACCCCTTCTCCGTGGGTCTGTGGTCAGTGGTCTGTGTGTCTGTGTGCGTGTGCACAGCTGTCTGTGCGTGTGGCTGTGAGTGGATCCGTGTTTTGCTGGCAGCTCTGTGTATTCGTGAGTGTGAGTGTGTGTGTGTGTGTGTGTGTGTGTGTGTGTGTGTGTGTATGTAAGGAGGTAGGTGTGACTCAGACCTTCCCTGGCTGTGGCAGAAGCTGAGATCTGGTGGGGAGCTTCTCCCACATGCCTGCTCCCTGGCGGTGGGGGCCCCCATGGTGCCCATGACTTTGTAGGAAGATGGTCTGGGCACAGTCAGAATGTGTTTGCGTTTCCTGGGTGATTGACGATGGAGAGCAGGCTGTCTTCCCGTGACGGATGTAGGAATGTTTCTGCTAATCAAGGCGGAAAGCAGGGGCGTGGGGGTCGCCTGAGCTCCACCCACCCCCCCAGCCTTGCTCCATGGCCACCTGTCTGGGGCTTGGGAAGCAGGGGGGGCGACACGAGGGAGAAGCTCCCAGACCTAGGGCGACCCGGTAGCCCACCCCTGCATCCCCACTCAGACACCACTGGCCGGCCCCCAGCTTCCCCCAGGGCAGTTGGGAGAATGGGGTTGAGGGTTCAGCCCAGAGGACGATCTGGACTTGGAGGGGGTTTTGAGTGGGGGAGGGGGACATTGGGCCCCAGCAGATGGGGGCGGGGCAGGGAAGGAAAGTGTTCATCTTTCCAAGGTTCCTCTGTGTGAGCCCTCTCCCCCCAGCCCGCCCCCCTCCCCCATTTTCTGCCTGAGTCATGGGCTAATAGAACCCCAGAACAGTCAGTGATGCCAGGAAATTACCCAAATAGGGAAACTGAGGTGACCCCAGGTCTCAAGGGGGTGGCATTGTTGTCCCAACCCCATGGCTCTCCTGCTCCGGTACCCATGAAGCTTCCGTGCTGAGCAGGGGCAGCTGTAAACACGATCCCCCAGACCAGTGTGGTCTAGGCCCCCGCCACTCACCCACGAAACGGGCGACTCCCTGCCCTGTCTGCACACATCCCTGGGGACGGATGTGGGCCCTGGATATGTGAGGACTCTGTAAACTGAGGGCCGGGTGGCCAGTCTGAATGGCTCCCACCCCCAGGAGCCACTGGGAGACTGTAGGTGGGGCGTGATTCTGGTGTCTTGTGTGTGTGTGTGTGTGTGTGTGTGCACGCACGTGCGCGTGTGTGTGTATGTACGTGCGTGTGTGTGCGTGTCCTCTCTTACCCGTAGCCCTCCCCCCACTCATCCAGTAAACTGGCTTGACACAGTCCTGTGGGCTCGTGAGGGAGGGAAGGACTTGCTGACCCAGTGACTTGCCTGGTTTCCCAGGCAGGACCCCTGGGGACGCAGCCCCAGCCCCAGCCCTGACCCTGGCAGTCCCTTGGCCCAGCTGGTCCAAAGTCCCTTTCTCACGTTTGGCTCGGAGACACCTCTTCTCCCTCTCCCTTTCCCAGTCAGGGAGGGGAGATGTGCCTGTGAGTCACCCCATGACCCACGGAGACACAACCAGGGCCTGGGCGGGGTGTGTGTGTGTGTGCACTAGGGCAAGTGTGTTTGCATGTGTGTGCATTCAGGCAAGTGTGTGTGTTCACGTGTTAGGGGGAGGAGCCTGAGCTGGGGTGGGACGGGCACAAGCCTTGGCTTTCTCGCCTTTAAAATAATTGAGGTCGGGCTTCCCTGGTGGCGCAGTGGTTGAGAGTCCGCCTGCCGATGCAGGGAACATGGGTTTGTGACCGGGTCTGGGCCCGTGAGCCATGGCCACTGAGCCTGCGCGTCCGGAGCCTGTGCTCCTCAGCGGGAGAGGCTACAGCGGTGAGAGGCCCGCGTACCGCAAAAAAAAAAAAAAGAAAAAAAAATAGTTGACGTCATTGTAGCTAGACCGCCACTTAAGGGGTCACTTGGTCACAGTTAGGACAGGATGGTCACCTCCAGCAGATGGGTGAGGCCTGGGTACCAGGTCTGTTTTGCCCAGACAGGGTCTGACCCTGTGTACGTTGGAGCCCAGTGGCTGCTTGGATGGTTGCCTGGGGAATATTGGATTCGTCCCCAATGGGAGGCACCGGCAATAAGAGGTGCTAGAGTTCATTTAACAAGCATTTTACTGATTGATTAATCTATCGATTGAACAAATATGTTGGGCCGCGTAGGGGGATTTGGGGTTCTATGCTATAAGGCAGTGTTTTGCAAACATTAATGTGCAAAATAATCCCCCGGGGATCTTGTTAGAATGCAGATTCTGCATCAGCAGGGCTGGGCAGGGCCCGAGACTCTGCATTCTAGCAAGCCCCCAGGTGAGACCAACACTGCTGGTCCAGGAACCGCATTTTGACAGACAAGAATGGAAGTGGGGGGGTGGTTCCCTGGTGGTGCAGTGGTTAAGAATCCGCCTGCCAATGCAGGGGACATGGGTTCGAGCCCTGGTCCAGGAAGATCCCACATGCCACGGAGCAACTAGGCCCATGTGCCACAACTACTGAGCCCACATGCTGCAACTCTTTTTTTTTTTCATGCTGCAACTCTTGAAGTCCGTGCCTAGAGCCCATGCTCCACGACAAGAGAAGCCATTGCAATGAGGAGCCCGCGCACCGCGACGAAGAGTAGCCCCAGCTCGCTGCAACTAGAGAAAGCCTGTGCGCAGCAACGAAGAACCAACGCAGCCAAAAAAAAAAAAAGAAAAGAAATGGCAGAGTGTTAGGAAGGGAAACTCTAGGTCAGCTCAGCAAAGCGCCTGGCCCTGTGAGTATTCCAGCAGGCTCTGCACCACAGCTGTGGGATGGGGTCACCCAGCTCATGCCTGAGGTCCAGGGGTCCTAGCTCAAGAGCCATGAAGGTGGCCAGAGTTCCCAGAGAATAGCAGCTTGTTCTATGACTGAGCCCTGACAGCAAGTAGGTTAGGTGACTTGAAAACTCTGTGTCCTGCACCAGTTTCCTGAAGACCTACCAGGTGCACCTGAGGGGCATGAGCTGGGGGGAGTCAGACCTTGGGAGCTGAAATCTGGTAGGGGAGCTCCTGGAGTCGGTGTTGGCAGGAACCACTGAGGCTACTACTCTGCTCCCATTTTACAGATGGGGAAACTGAGGTCATGGGGGCAGGAGTAGACTCAAAGTTTCATGAGTAATTGACAGAGCCAGGATTTGAACCCTAGCCCTCTTGCTCTTGGGGCAGGATTCTTTCCGTCCCCAGAAGAGAGCTCAGTGGAGGGATGGGGGCCATGGCAGGGCCGGCTGGGGCCAGATTAGGAGGGAGCTGGCGACCTGCACCTCATGCAGGTCCAGAGAGGTCTAAAATCTTCCATTTTATTGAGGCTTTTGGTTATATTGAATGCATGAAGAAATATCCAGGGACTTCCCTGGTGATCCAGTGGGTAAGACTCCACGCTCCCAATGCAGGGGGCGCAGGTTCGATCCCGGTCCGGGAACTAGATCCCACATGCATGCCACAACTAAGGAGTCCGCATGCCTCAACTAAGACCTGGCGCAGCCAAAATAAATAATAATAATAATAAATAAATAAATATTTTAAAAAGAAATATCCAAATAGGGTTAGCAAAGTCAGGCTGTGTTTTCAGTATTTTACATTGATCAAACTAACACTTATGAAACAACCTACCCCGTGATGACTGTATGCAGATCCTTATTTAGAAATAATCTCAATAGTCAGTGTAGGTCTTCCCTGAATATGAGGCCTAAGCCCACAGGTCTCCTGACCCTCACCGGTGACAGGCGCCTCTGTGTACAACCAGGAGTCTGGGATGGATGCAGATGGAGGGTGGGGAATGTAGGGTACCAGGTGCTTGGAGGAGGTACCAGATGCTTGGCGTGAATGTGAGCTCCAAGGAGCCAGTATATTTGTGTCTATTTTGTTCACTGTCCTTTCCTCAGAGTCTAGAATAGTGCTTGGCACACAGTAGGCTATCAACATGTATTGTTGGATGAGCGATGACTGAGCTGTGGTGTGGCTGTGGGCATGAAGACAGGGTGCAGAGGCAGAGAACTCTGGCCATCATTTGTCCAGGTGCAGTGGGGCCTCTTGTTTCCTCCAACTCTGACCAAGTGAAGCCGGGCATAGCCAAATGCCTGGGCTCTTATCCGGACCTGCCATGCGATAGGGCAGGTCACTTCCCTTCTCTAAGCATAAGTGTTCTTGTCTGTAAAACGGAGGTATGTCACGTCACACTTTTGGGGTCTCAGACAGCATCTTCAATTCTTTTTATTTTTTTAAGATTTATTTTATTTATTTAGTTTTGGCTGTGTTGGGTCTTCATTGCTGCGCAGGCTTTCTGTAGCTGCAGTGAGCGGGGGCTACTCTTCGTTGCAGTGCACGGGCTTCTCATTGTGGTGGCTTCTCTTGTTGCGGCACATGGGCTCTAGGTGCACGGGCTTCAGTATTCGTGGAGCACGGGCTTAGCTGCTCCACGGCATGTGGGATCTTTCTGGACCAGGGCTCGAACCCATGACTCCTGCATTGGCAGGCGGATTCTTAACCACTGTGCCACCAGGGAAGTCCCAGCATCTTCAATTCTTTGGTCCTTTTTAGCTTGAGGATCCAGAGGAAAGATTTGGGAAAGGAGGGCCCAGAGGCAAAGGGGACAGAGGGACAGTTTGTGCCGCAAACCAAGTGTCTTGCAGATGCAGACGTTTTATGGTAATGATTGATCAACGGAGAGCATGTGTGAGGTCCCGCATGGACCAGCACACACCAAACACGGCTACAGTTTTCATACCATCCCCACAATTCGATCTCACATTTTCAACAGTTATAACCCCCCAACGCATCCCAAGCTGGGCTGTTAGCCCCAATTCTTCATCTTAGCACAAGGATGTCTGAGAGTGACATACACGTGCTGTAGCAAAATTTCCACGCAGGGTCCCTCACTTCTCCTTAGATCCCCAGCCAGCCGGTCCCACACAGACCCAAATATTTGGCCTGTCACCCAGAACTCGAGCTGGCTCCTGTGATTAGGTGTCCCCGCTGGTCCTCACCCATCCTGGAAGTCTGCCAGGGCTTGTGTCAAGCCCTCCAGCTTATATTTTCTGGTATCATTTCCCCTGTTTTCATGTGAAACCACATTTGCCTGCCTTTAGCACCTGGCTTCAGTCCCTTTCTCTAAGCTTCCTCAAAGATGACAACAGTGGTTCTGGCGCTCTGGTTCCCCAGCCACAGCTGGTCCCCGGAAGCTGAGCATCACCGACACTCTCCTGGAATGGGGGCTGGGGGAGGGGAAGAGGGAGGCAATTCTGGCTAAAGTCTCTTTTTTTAAAATTAAACTTTGTGTGTGTGTGTGTGTGTGTGTGTGTGTGTGGTACGCGGGCCTCTCACTGTTGTGGCCTCTCCCGTTGCAGAGCACAGGCTCCGGACGCGCAGGCTCAGCGGCCATGGCTCACAGGCCCAGCCGCTCCGCGGCATGTGGGATCTTCCCGGACCGGGGCACGAACCCGTGTCCCCTGCGCCACCAGGGAAGCCCTAAATTAAACTTTTAATTTTGAGATAATTGTAGATTCATATGCATATTGAGATAATTGAGATAATTGTAGATTAATTAATTAAGAAATAATGCAAAAAAAAGCCCTAAATTAAACTTTTTAAATTTTAATTATTTCAAACTTTTAATTTTGAGATAATTAAATTAGTTTTAATTATCTCAAACTTTTAATTTTGAGATAATTAAATTAATTTTAATTATCTCAAACTTTTAATTTTGAGATAATTGTAGATTCATATGCAGTTTTAAGAAATAATGCAAAAAAAAAGAAAAAAAAAAAAAGAAATAATACAGATGGGACTTCCCTGGCAGTCCAATG
This sequence comes from Orcinus orca, assembly GCF_937001465.1. Classification (NCBI taxonomy): domain Eukaryota; kingdom Metazoa; phylum Chordata; class Mammalia; order Artiodactyla; family Delphinidae; genus Orcinus; species Orcinus orca. The sequence goes on along the minus strand of NC_064569.1, from coordinate 93,736,380 downwards.
GTTAAGACTTCACCTTCCAATGCAGGAGGTGTGGGTTTGATCCCTGGTGGTGGAGCTAGGATCCCACGTGCCTTGTGACCAAAAAGCCAAAAACATAAAACAGAAGCAATATTGTAACAAGTTCAATAAAGACTTAAAAAATGGTTCACATCAAAAAAAATCTTAAAAAAAAGAAAAGAAATAATGCAGAGATACCATGTACCCTTTACCTAGTTTTCCCCAATGAGAACATCTTACAAAACTGTAGGACAAAAACAACCAGGATGTTAACATAGATACGGTCAGGGTAACGCACATTACCATCCTCACGAGGATCCCTCCTATTGCCCTTTTATGGCCACACCCACTTCCCTCTAATCCCTACCCTTTCTTAACCCCTGGCAAGCATGGAACTTTGTCATATCAAGAATGTTATATAGGGCTTCCCTGGTGGCGCAGTGGTTGAGAGTCCGCCTGCCGATGCAGGGGACGCGGGTTCGTGCCCCGGGCCGGGAAGATCCCACATGCCGCGGAGCGGCTGGGCCCGTGAGCCATGGCCGCTGAGCCTGCGCGTCCGGAGCCTGTGCTCCGCAACGGGAGAGGCCACAGCAGTGAGAGGCCTGCGTACCGCAAAAAAAAAAAAAAAAAGAATGTTATATAAACACAATCATACAGTATGTGACCTTTTGGGGTCGGCTTTTCTCACTCGGAATGATTCTCTGGAGAGTCATCCAGGTTGTTGTGTACATGAATGGTTCATTCCTTCTTGTCACTGAGTAGTTTTCCATAGTGTGGATGTCGCCTAGTTTGTTTAACCACTTATTCGATGAAGGACATCTGGGTTGTTTCCAGTTTTTGGCTATTATGAATAAGGTTGCTATAAACATCTCAGGACAGGTTTGTTTGTGAACATGTTTTCGTTTCTGTGGGATAAATGCCCAGGAGTGCAATTGCTGGACCATATAGTAGTTGCATATTTAATTTTTAAAGAAATCACCAAACTGTTTTCTTGAGTGGCTGTACCATTTTACATTCCCACCAGCAATGTATAAATGATCAAGTTTCTCTGCATCCTCTCCAATGCTTGGTGTTGTCACTATTTTTTATTTTAGCCATTCTGATAGGTGTGTAATGATACCTCATTGTGGTTTAATTTGCATTTCACTAACGGTTAATGATGTTAAACATATTTTCATGTACTTATCTTCCATCTGAATATCCTCTTTAGTGAAGTGTCTCTTCATGTCTTTTTCTGTTTTCGAGTTGGATTTTTTCTTTTTTTACTGTTGACTTTTGAGAGTTCTTTACATGTTCTAGACACTGGTCCTTTGTCAGATAAGTGGTTTGCAAATATTTCCTTCCAGTCTGTAGTTTGTCTTTTCATCTTCTTAACGGGTTCTTTCACAAAGGAAAAGTTTTAAATTCTGATGGAGTCCAATTTATCAACCTTTCCTTTTATCAATTATGTTTTGGTGTCAAGTGTGAGAAAGTTTTTCTCCTGTATTTTTTCTGAAAGTTTTACTTTTCCTTTTTTTTTTTTAATGCCATGCCGTGTGGCATGTGGGATCCTAGTTCCCCGACCAGGGATCGAACCTGTGCTCCCTGCATTGGGAATGTATAGTCTTAACCATTGGACTGCCAGAGAAGTCCCTAGCTTTACATTTTACATTTAAGCCCATGGTCCATTTTGAATTAACTTTTGTATAAGGCGTGAGACTTAGGTTTAGGGGTTTTTTGTTTTGATTGATTTATTTATTTTTAATTTTTTCCTGTGGATATCCAATTGCTCCGACACCATTTGTTTAAAAGTTCGTCTTTCCTCCACTGAATTACTTTCGTGTTCTTGTAAAAAATCCGTCAGGAATACTTGTGTGGTTCTTGGGTTCTCTAACCTGTTCTACTCGCTCAGCCAATACAGCACAGTCTTGATTGCAATAGGGATATAATAAATCCTATATGCCTTATATAAAGTTATAATAAATCAAGTAGACTGATTTCTCTCATTTCATTCTTCTTTTCCAAAGTTGTTTAAATGATTCTGGCTCCTTCGCTTTTTCATATACATTTTAGGATAATCTTGTCTATAGCTATAAAAAATCTTGCTGAAGTGTTTAAAGGAATTGTGTTAAATCTGTATGTCAATCTGGGGAGAACTGACATCTTTACTGTGTTGAGTCTTTCAATTAATGAACATGGTATGTCTCTCCATTTATTTGTCTTCTTTGATTTATGTGACCAGCATGTAGTTCTCAGCATGCAAGTCCTGTATACATGTTTTGTTAGATTTATACCTATGCATTTTATTTATTTATTTTGAACGATTGTAAATGTTATTTTAAATTTTGGTGACCACATACTTGTTTCTAGGATATAGGAATACTGTTGCTTTCTGCACATAGATCTTGTATCCTGCTACCTTGCTGAATTCACTTATTAATTCTAGGAGGTTTTTTTGTAGATTCCTTGGGACTTTCTGTATAAACAATCATGTCATCTGTAAAGAGAGACAGTTTTATTCCTTCCTTTCTGATCTGTATATCGTTTATTTATTTTTCTTACCTTGTTGCATAGGTTAGAACTTCCAGCGCTATGTTGAATAAAAGTGTGAGAGCAGATATCCTTGTTTTGTACCTGATCTTAGGGGAAAGGCGTTTAGTCTTTCATTATTAAGTATAATGTTATCTGTAGGGGTTTTGTAGATACTTTTCCCCTCTATTCCTATTTTTTTCTGAGAGTTTTTATCATGAATTATCATAATTTTGTCAAATGGTTTTTTTTCTACATTGATTGATACGATCATGTGATTTTTCTTCTTTAGCCTGTTAGTATAGTGGATTACACTGATTGCTTTTCAAATATCAAACCACGGTTGCATCCTGGAATAAACCCCACTTGGTCATGATGTATAATTCTTTTCATATTTTGCCGAATTACATTTGCTGATATTTTGTTAAGGATCTTTGCACCTACTTTCATGAAGGGAGTTGGCTTATAGTTTTCTTTTTTTGTACTGTCTTTGTCTGGTTTTGACATTGGGATAATACTAGCTTCATAAAATGAATTGGGAAGTATTTCCTCCTCTTCCATTCTCTGGAACAGATCATGTAGAGTTGGTGTTAATTAAAACGTTTGGTAGAATTCTCTGGTGAAACCATCTGGGCCTGGAGACTTTGGGGGGGGGGGAGTTTTAAAATTACAAATTCAATTTCCTTGATGGTTATAGGATTATTCAAATTATCAATTTTATATTGAGTGAATTGTGGTAGTTTGTATTTTTCTAGAAATGGGTATATTTCATCTAATTTGTCAAATTCATGTGTGTAGAGTTGTTCATAGATTTCCTTATTATCCTTTTGATGTCTATGGTGTCTGTAGTGACATCCCCTGTTTTGTTCCTGATACTGGTAATTTGCATCTCCTTTTTTCTTCTTCTTTTTTTTCTCTTTCTTTGTCAGTCTTGCCAGAGGCTTGTCAATTTTATCGATCTTTTCAAAGAACCAGCTCTCTGTTTCATTGATTTTCTCTACTGTTTTTCTGTTTTCAATTTCACTGATTTCTATTTTTTTTTTTTTTTTTTTTTTGCTGTACGTGGGCCTCTCACTGTTGTGGCCTCTCCCATTGTGGAGCACAGGCTCCGGACACGCAGGCTCAGTGGCCATGGCTCACGGGCCCAGCCACTCCGCGGCATGTAGGATCTTCCTGGACAGGGGCACGAACCCATGTCCCCTGCATTGGCAGGCAGACTCTCAACCACTGCGCCACCAGGGAAGCCCTGATTTCTATTTTTATCTCTGTTATTTCCTTGCTTTGCTTGTTTTGGTTTTATTTTATTCTTCTTTTTCCTAGGTTCTTGAGATAGGATACTTTTCCTCTTTTCTAATGTGTGCACTTAGTGCTATAAATTTCCCTTTCAGTACTGCTTTAGCTGTGCCCCACATTTTGCTATGTTGTATTTTCATTTTCATTCTGTTCAGTGTATTTTTGGAATTCCTTTGAGACTTCCACTTTGATCTGTGGATTATTTAGAAGTGCTTTATCTAATTTTCAACTGTTCGGAGATTTTTCTGTTATTGATTTCTAGTTGATTCCATTGTAGGCAGAGAACAACTTTGTATGATTTCAATTATTTTAAATTTACTGAGTTTTTAAAAAAATGATCTATCTTGGTATATGTTCCAAAGGTACTTGAATGTATATTCTGCTATTGTTGGGTGGTGTTTTCTACAAATGTTGATCAGATCCTGTTGGTTGATGGTGCTGTTGAGTTCTTCTATATCTTTGCTGATTTTCTATTTGTTCTATCACTTATTGAGAAAGGGTGTTGAAGTCTCCAACTATAATTGGGGATTTGTCTATTTTCTCCTTTTAGTTCTGTAAGTTTTTTCTTCACATATTTTGCAGTCTACTCTTTGGTGCATGCATGTTTAGGATTGCTGTGATTTCTTTCATCTAGGATTGCTGGATTGACACTTTTATCATTACAAAATGTTTCTCTCTGTCTCTGGCAATTTTCTCTACTTTGAAGTCTACTTAATCTGATGTTAATGTAGTCACATCTGCTTTCTTTTGATTAATGTTTGTGTGATATGTCTTTTTCAATCCTTTTACTTTCAAAGTGCCTATATCATTATATTTGAAGTGAATTTCTTGTAGATATCACACAGCTGGATTATGTTTTTTGATCCACTCTGCCAATCTCTGTCTTTAATTAGTGTTCTTAGACTATTAATATTTAATGTAATTATTAATGTGGTAGGGCTTAATTTTGTCATTTTGTTTTGTTTTGTTTTCTGTTTGTTCTGTTTTTAATTTCTCTGTTTTCTTTTCCTGCATTCCTGTGGGTCACTTGAACATTCTTCAGCATTCCATTTTGATTTATCTATGTTGTTTTTAAGTGTATATCTTTGTATAGCTTTTTAGTAGTTTCTCTAAATATTATATTGTATATACATAATATATCACAGTTATATCACTGTCATTATTTTACCAGTTTCAGTGAAGTATAGAAATCATACCTCCCTTTAAGTCCCTTTACTTTCTCCCATTTATAATATAATTGTCTTAAGTATTTCCTCTAGATACATTTAGAGCCATGTCAGACAGTGTTAAAAGTTTCTGCTTCAATTCTCAAACCCAGAAAGAGAAGGAAATTCTAATGTGTTTACCCATATTTTTTGCTTGCTGTGTTCTTTTTTCCTTCCTTATGTTCCAAGATTACTTCTTTATCACTTCCTTTCTGTTTAGAGAAATTTTTTTTAGCTATTCCTTTAGAGTGGGCTTGCTGGTGACAAGTTCTCTTGGTTTTCCTTTACATAAGAATGTCTTGATTTCCCCTTCATTTCTTTCTTTTTTTAAAAAACATATTTATTTATTTTTGGCTGTGTTGGGTCTTCGTTGCTGTGTGAGGGGTTTCTGTAGTTGTGGCGAGTGGGAGCTACTCTTCGTTGTGGTGTGCGGGCTTCTCTTTTTGCGGAGCACAGGCTCAAGTCACACAGGCTTTGGTAGTTGTGGCTCGCAGGCTCTAGAGCGCAGGCTCAGTAGTTGCGGCACACGGGCTTAGTTGCTCTGCGGCACGTGGGATCTTCCTGGACCAGGGCTCGAACCCGTGTCCTCTGCATTGGCAGGCGGATTCTTAACCACTGCGCCACCAGGGAAGTTCCTCCCCTTCATTTCTAAGGGATATTTTCTCTAGATATAGGATTCTGAGTTGAACGTTCTTTTTTTTTTTTTTCTACAGTTGAAAAATGTTGTGCCACCACCTCCTGAACTCCATAGTTTCTGAAAGAAAATCCACTGTCCTTCAAGTTGTTTTTCTCCTATGGGTAACATGGCATTTCTCTCTTGCTGCCTTTAAGACTTTTTCTTTGTTTCTAGTTTTCAGAAAAAGTTTGACTGTGATGTCTTTGTGTAGATTTCTTTAGGTTTTTCCTGTTTGGTGTTCACTCAGCCTCTTGAATCTATAGGCCTACATCTGTGGCCAAATTGTCAGCCCTTCTGTTGTGGCCTCTCCCGTTGCGGAGCACAGGCTCCGGACGCGCAGGCTCAGTGGCCATGGCTCACGGGCCCAGCCGCTCCACGGCATGTGGGATCTTCCCGGACCGGGGCACAAACCCGTGTCCCCTGCATCAGCAGGCAGACTCTCAACCACTGCGCCAGCAGGGAAGCCCCAGCCCTTATTTCTTTGAGCACGTTTTTAGCCCTGCCCTCTTTCTCTTCTCCTTCCAGGACTCCAATGACACAAATGTTAGACCTTCTGTCATAGTCCCACAGCTCCCTGAGACTTTTTCCCTTTTGTTCTATTTATTCTCTGTTGTTCAAGTTAAGTAATTTCTATTGTTCTGTACAGATGGTCCCTAACTTATGATGGTCCAACTTATGACTTTGACTTTATGATGGCGCTAAAACAATACACATTTGGTAGAAGCCATACTTTGAACTTTGATTTTTTCCAGGGCTAGCAATATGCAGTACAATATTCTCTCATGAGGCTGGGCAGTGACAGCAAACCACAGCTCCCAGTCAGCCGTGTGATCATGAGAGTAGAAAACTGATATACATACAACAATCCTCCAGACCCAGACCATTCAGTTTTTCACTTTCAGTACGGTTTTCAGTAAATTACATGAGATAATCAACACTTTATTATGAAACAGGCTTTGTATTAGATCATCTCGCCCAGCTGTAGGCTAATGTAAGTGTTCTGAGCGTGCTTAAGGTAGGCTCGGCTAAACTATGACGGTGGGTTAAGTGTATTAAATACATTTTTGACTTGTGATATTTTCAACTTACAATGGGTTTATTGGGACATAACCCCATCATAAGTCAGGGAAGATCTGTCTTTTGCTGGTTCTTTCCTCTATCCCCTCCTTTCTGTGGTTGACAGTCTTCTTTGTACTTTCTATTTCTTTGCTGAGGAGTTTGCTTTTTTCATTTGTTTCAAGTGTGTTCCTAACATTTCTATTATCCCAGTTTTGGCATTTGTTTTCTGTTTTGGTTTTTTTTGTGTGTTTTTTGTTTGTTTGTTTTGGCTGTGCCACGCAGCTTGTGGGATCTTAGTTCCCTGACCAGGGGTGGAACCCAGGCCCTGGCAGTGAAAGCACCAAGTCCTGACCACTGGACTGCCAGGGGATTCCCCCTTGGCATTTGTTGATTGTCTTTTTGATTCAGTTTGAGATCTTCCTGGTTCTCGGCATGATGAGTGATGTTCTAAAACCTGGACATTTTAGGTATTATGTTGTAATAACTCTGTATCTTATTAAACCTTCTGCTTTAGCTGGTTTCCTCTGATGCTGCTCCAGCAGGGGAAGTGGGAATGCTGCCTCACTGCTGCCAGATAGGGTTAGAAGTCGAAGTTCCCCACTTGACCTCTACTGATATATGAGGCAATGGGGCTCCTTATTACTGCTTAGGTCAGGGTGAAAGTCCCAGGTCCCTACTTGGCCTTCACCCCCGTGGGGAGATTGGAGCACCTACTGTAACCTTTCGAGGGTGGAAGTCTAATTTCCAAACTTGCTCTTTGCTGGCATGGAGGGGGCTACAGATTTTTCTGCGGTGTTTTGCTGGAATAGAGCAATTGATGTCTCATTTCTTTCCATCTTGCTAAGCTGCCTCTTTTCTTTTTTGACTGGAGAGAATAGGTTTCTGGGGGGATGGAGGGCTTTTATTGTCTAGGCCTCTTGGCGTTTCCAGGTTGCTGTCTTCTTCAGCTCAAAGTCTGGGATGTATGAGACAAATTAAAAGAAAGAAAGAAAACAACAGCAACCAAGAAACTCGTCACTGTGTTGTTCCTTGGGTTCTTTGATCCTGAGCTAATCTGCCTTCTTCTCCCCTCCTTTCAGAGTCTCCTTGTGCTTGTTTTATACATTATGTCTATGGTTTCTAGTTGTACTTAGTGGGAGGAATAGGGAAAAGAGTGTGCCTCCTACATCTTCCCAGAAGATGTAAACTTTTAAAATTTAAAGTTTAAAATTTTAAATTTAAATTTTATTTTTACCTCAAGTAGAGATTGTTGAATTAATTAAAATCCTTGGTCCTGAGTATACATTCATTGTCCATGCAAGGCTCTCCCTTATTTTATATAAAGTATACACATGCGTGTGCATGTGTGTTTGTGTGTGTATGTATAAAAAATCTCTGCTCATCCCTGAACAAACTTCTATTCCCCTCCCCCCAAAAGCTCTGGTGCGTGTATGTGTTTTATTTTATCTATTCATTGAAGTATAGTTGGTTTACAATGTTGCACCAATGAGCAACAAGTGAATCAGTTGTACACAAAGAGACATTCTGTTTTTTTAATATTCTTTTCCATTATGGTTTATGTATGCATGTGTCTTAAGTTTACAAAGATGGCAACATGTCAGACACCCCATTTGATTGATTTCCCTTTTTACCCAAAATAGGTCTTTTTGGTTTGCCCCATGTTGTCCTACAGATGGGCTACTTCTGACCACCATGTGCACCCACCACCACCTTTTACTTACCTGTCTCCCTAGTTGGGGAAATCTGAGTTGCCTCTGCTTCACAGCTGCTGCAACAGTGTTGCCAGGGATATGTTGGGCGTGCCCCTATGGACCTGGGTGTGAGGTGCTCCGGGGTTTACACTGAGGTGAGGGTGGTTAGTTCACGTGCACATGCTATCATAGTTGCTCCAAATCCTATTTGGAAATCCTATTAGAAGCATATTGCTTCTAGGAGGGCGGTACCTGTTTATGCAGCTGCCAACAGTGTCTGAGAAATCCTGTTGGGAAAACTAATTAAAATAGCTTTGAGAATTCTTTGGTAAAGCAGACATTATTTTGGCAAGGTGAACACTGCCCCCACTAAATCACGTTTGGGCTTGTAAATAACCGGGTAGCATAACCCAAGTTTCCCCTGGATTTCCCCCGGTGATCAGGGGAGAGTCCTGCTTGGACAATGGAGGGGGACTGAGGTTTGAGGTGGGGAAACAGTTTGAAGCAGGGAGAGACTTGAACCCCCAGAGATCCCAGAAGTTAAAATAGCCGCTGGGAATTTGGCCTCACTGGGAGGCAAAGGGGACAGCCCCTAGGATGGGGCCTGGCACTCAGTTAATAGGTATCAACTGAATGAATGAATAAATGAAGGAGTGATTGGCCTGTGTCTCTGTACACTTGCTGGGGGTGGGGTCTGTTCTTCTGGGGACCCCAAACTTTATTTCCCACATTGGCTCTGCCAGCTGGAGGTGCACACTTGTGAAAAGATAACCTGTGTCCTTGAGGCCACCAAACCCTTTCCTATGATCGCCCTGCCCATCTCTTCCAGCCTCCCGTCATTCATTCATTCATTCATTCATTCACAAAATACTCCCAGACACCTAATGGGCCAATCCTTGCGCTAAGCGCCTGAATGGCACAGTCCTGACCCCAGGACATTCACAGGTTATTGCTCTCCATTAGCATGGTGCCCTCGGGCTGGATACTCCTGGGGGGGGGCGGTTATCTTGGCCTGGCTTTCCCTTTGTTATCTGGGCTTCTGCACTGATCATCCAGGGTAAACAGCCCCTCCCGCTCCCCCATGCCCTGCGTTATTCTCCACTGCTTGTCTGGACTTCCCTTTGGGGGCATTTATTACAATTTGTCCGTGTCCATTTATTTCTGTAATTATTAAAAAATTTTTTTTAATCTAACCTGCTTATTCACAAGTGTATGTGCCTGGCACATAACAAGTGCTCAGTAAATACTGTGAAGAGACTGTCAGATGAATAAGGTCTGAAATGAAGGTAACTATGGCTTTTTGAGGAGGGAGAAACCACCTCTGTGTGTGGCCAGAAGGGAACGCTTCCTGGTGGTGATGGTGACCCCAGATCAGAGTGTTTACCAACTGGACACGGGAATTCCAGATAGAGAGAACTACATGGCATGTCCAGGGAACTACATGGCATGTCGAGGATAAGCTGGTGGGAACCACCACAGAGGACTTTGGGCAATGTAGGTGGAGGGTTTTGTTTTGTTTTAATTTTTACTGAAGAGTAATATACGTAAAGAAAAGTGCTTACACTGTTTAAGCGTCCAGCAGGATGAATTTTCACCAGTTAAACACACCTGTGTAACCAGTACCTAGATCAAGAGACAAAACATTATTGACACCCAGGAAATCTCCCTTGTGCCTCTCCTCATTCCTCCTTTTTCCCCAAAGATAATCGCCGTCCTGATTTTGGTGCAGGTTCATCTGTTTTTGGAGCTCACATAAGTGGAATCACACAGTGTATACTTCTTCGTGTCCAGCTTCTTCCCCACAACACTGTGCGACACGCATCTAATCCCATCCCGTTCCATTGTGACGGACATTCAGGTTATTTCTGGGTTGTGGCTGCTTTGAATAAAACAGAAGAAAAACATCTTGTACATGTCTTTCAGTGGACATATGCATGCATTTCTGTTGGACCTATGCCCAGGAATGGAATTGCTGGAAGTAGGGTAGGCATATGCTCAGCTTCAGTAAGACAATGCCAAACAGTTGTTGTACCAAATATGCTCCCTGCGGCAGCAGTGCTCCGAGAGTTCCAGTTGCTCCACATCCTCACCAACACTTGATATTTTCTATGACTTTTATTTTAACCATTTTGGTAGGTATGTAGTGGTATCTCATGGTTTTATTCCCCTGATGACTAACAATGTTTTCATGTGTTTATAGGCCACTGCGAGAACCTCTCATATGACAGGACTGTTCAAAGTCTCTTGCCCATTTTCTACTGGTTGCCTCCCTTTTTCTTATTGATTTGTAGAAGTTCTTTGTATATGCTGGTTATGAGTCCTTTGTCAGGTACGTGTTTTGCAAATATTCACTGAAGGATTCAACACCAGGGGACTGATGTGGTCGAACTGTGTTTCTAAAAGCTCCCCCTGGCCGTGGATGCAGGGCAGACTGTCCGTGAGACGGGGAGGAAGGGGTGCAGTGGTGGAGTTGACCAGGGTAGCGGCTGTGTGGCTGGATGGCAGGGACCAGGGTCTAGAGATACTTCAGAGGCAGCATTGACAAGCAACATCTGTCATGTCATGTCATGACAAAAACAAGATATGCGTGGTGACAGAGAGAGGGGGTGTTAAGGCTGGCTTCCAGGTCTGTCTGGCTGGCTGACGAGCTGACGCACTCTGCCCACCCGCCCGACGGCAGCCAAAGGCTGCTTTGTCCTCCCAGGCCCCACCCAGGCCTGCTGGTCAGAGATGCTCTGGGGTCACTGTCGGGACACCGGAGAGAGTGCCCAGTATAGAATCTGGGTCTCCCATGGCAACTGGGGGATAAACACCCCCCAACACACACACACATGGCTGGGCTGGTCCAAGAAGACTCTGAGCCCCAGAGGAGTTGGCAGCTGCAGGATCTGGGCCCAGCCAGGGTGGACAAACGACCCCTTGTCTGCAACCTCCTCGCCCCTGTTGAGCCCAGGCTCAGGGGATAAGGGTCCTAGTCCAGTCACTGGGGAAAGAGTGGAAACAGATCCTGCAAGGTCTGGGCTTCTGATGAGCGGCAGGGACAGCGCTCTGAGTCCCTTCCCAGAAAGCCAGGACTCCCACGTGTGTCGCCCTGGTTAATTTCTTGACAAATGCCCCACCCCAACTCTGTTTCTCAGGGTTTACTTGGGGTAGCCCCCCACCCTCTGCATCTTGCAGCATTGGGTTCAGCAGATCATGGCATTTCTGCGGTTGTATGATAATTAACCCTGACAAACTCTTTCCTTCTGTGACATGAGGCACGGAACATTCACCATGTGCTGCACTGTGTCAATTGCTTTACGTATGTGATGTAAAGCAGGCAGATCCTTAACCACTGCGCCACCAGGGAAGCCCAGTATTCATTACACTTTGTAAGTGAAGACACTGACCTGCCCAAGTTCACACAGCCAGAGTGGCAGAGGCAGGATCTGAAGGTGGGCCAACCTGGGCCGATTGGACCCTGCAGCCCCCTTCCTCTATGTCCACGGCCTCTGGGCTAGTGGGGGTCATGGGGGGATTTGGACGCCCTCCCAGCCAGTGCCCTCACCATCACGTTACTCTGTGCGTGGGAATGGGCCTGACTCATCGGTGCCGTGCAGAGAGGGGGAGTCCTGAGAGTGCTTTGTACCCTGGCTTTGCCCTGCTTCTCAGGGTGAGTCACTTTTCTCGGGGCCTCCACCTTCCCATCTGAGACGACGAGGGCATCCCTACGCAGCCTTGGTCCTGGGCTTCTTGGGCGAGCCAGGTAAGGGAGCGCCCAGCAGAGCTGAGCCCAAGTGGAAGGGGCTGTTTGTTTCCGTCACACGCTACTTGTTTGCTCTGGTGCCTAAGCTGACCTTTTCTGTTCCCTTTTTTGGGGTTAGGGAAGAGTCAGATCACTTCCCCACCCTAGGCCTCTCCAGCCTGCACTCTTCCAGCTTAATTAGTCTCCAGCTGCCCAAGTGTCCCAGGCAGGCCCTGGGTTCCGGCCAATGGTGGCTGTCCCCATCCCAGGGCTCCAGGCTGGCCAGATGGGCAGCTGGTACTGGAAATAGCCTTGATGGGAGATTCCCCCCCCACCCCTTTCCGGTGCTCAACCACTTCCTCTCTGACAGAGCACGCAGTCTCCAGAAGGTTCTGCTGGGTGGACAGAGGGACCTGCGTTGGGCCCTTGTCCATTGTTCTCCAATGTCCTGTAGTAGCAGACACTGGGGGGCTTCCTCTTGGCACCCAGTCCCTTTCCTCCCTCTTGCCAGGACCCCACATTTCCCAGCCCATGGCTGGTGGGGTAGACAGCATACCAGCTCCCAGTGGGCCCTGATTGGTTTAAGCCAGTTACTACATCCCATCCCGTGGCTGCTGTGATTGGTTCAAGGATAGACCCATGACTCAAGTTAGGCCAATCACAGCAAACGCCTCTCCCTGAGGTCTTCGAGAGGTAGACTTTCTCTCCACTGGACCTGAAGAGAAACAGGTAGACCCAGACCTGATTGGGGGACATACTGAGACCCCCAGGGGAGAGTAGCACATGTGAGAATGCCGAGCTGAGAGACGGAGGCAGAGAGACCAGGTCCCGTCACCCTGTTTGCGTGGCTGGATCAAGCTTTGCCTGAAACCTCCAAAACTCCTGTGTTTTTCAGTTACTACACAGCCCATAGATTTTAGTTTTTAAAGCCACCTTAAGTTGGATTTTCTGTTCCTTGGAACCTAGAGATCCTGAACAAGGCCTATAGCATGACAAGGGCCAGGCCTCAAGTCCTTTTCCTCATGTCCTGCTCACAGGATGGAGCCCAGGGCCCAGCCCAGTGCCTGTTCAAACCGCAGGCAATGCTTGTGTGGAAACAGGACCAAAAATGTCCCTGTCCCGTCTTTAGTCTCAGAGCCAGAAGACCACTTAGAGGCCTTAAGTCCAAGGCCCCCATTTTTCAGATGGGAGCACTGAGGCTCACCACTCCCCACCCTTTTTCCAGTCTACTGGCCGAGGCCTCAGGCAGATGGGAGGAGCTGAGGATCCAGCCGTACCCAGAGTCTCCAGGCCTTTCCTGCCCCAACTCCAGTTCCCCTGAGGATGGTGGCTGTATTCTATATTGCTAAAACCAGAGTGGGCCTGCGTGTGCACAGCATGTAAGTAGCTCTCACTGGGGTACTCTCAGTAGCCTACAGGGTCGAGACCAAACACTTCATCCTGACATCTGAGACCCAACCCCCTCTACCTTTTCTTCTTCATCGTCTTTACTCCTCCCTTGAGGCAAGGAGAGGAAACTTGTGGCAACTGCGCAGGCTTTGTCCCTGCAAAAAATGTGTTGGATACCGCTGAGCGGAAGGGGTGCGTCACTTCCGACTCTGTGGGTCATGGATTTGGGAGGGGCTCAGCTGGGTTGTTCCGGGTCTCCCAGAGTGCCTGGGGCTGGAGGATCTGAGCCCCGACCGGGCATCTCTCTCCCTCCATGGGCCTCTCTCCTCTGCATGTGGTCTCTTCCTGGGCTAGCTTGGACTTCCTCACAGAGTGGCTGCTCAGGGCTCCAGCATGGGTGTCCTACAAGGTGGGAGCTTTTCTTACGTAGCTTCAGAAGTGTTACACTGTCATTTCCATCCATTCTGTTGGTAATGAGCGAGTCACAATCCTGCCCAGGTTCAAGACAAGGGGAATTAGACTGCACTTCTATTTTTTTTTTTTTGGTGGTACACGGGCCTCTCACTGTTGTGGCCTCTCCCGCTGCTGAGCACAGGCTCCAGACGCGCAGGCTCAGCGGCCATGGCTCACGGGCCCAGCCGCTCCACGGCATGTGGGATCTTCCCGGACCGGGGCACGAACCCATGTCCCCTGCATCGGCAGGTGGCCTCTCAACCACTGCGCCACCAGGGAAGCCCTAGACTGCACTTCTTAGTGGAGGGGTGGAAGGTTCTAGAAGAGCTTGTGGGGTGGGAGATGTTCCCATCTTGGGAGTGTCGATGGGTGATGCTGCCACATTTCTCTGGTCCACACGCTTCCCCTTACATGTGAGAGGGCTCTTTCACACCTTCTCCTTCCTCTGCAAACATCCAGGGCCCTCTTCCCTTATTTACCACCCAGTGCCTTGCTGCTTTGTCACTGTAATAACAGAAGGAATCATGGGCGAACTCCCACATGCTCCTACCACTGGGCCCTGTACCCGCTCACACTGATGTCCCCACTGTCTAGTGGGTGGAGTACCTGAGAGTCTCCCTAAGACCCACCTGTCACGTGTGCCCTGAATCCCATCCCTCCTGCAATTTGCATCCCCTCCTGCACCACCAATTCTCTCTCTCTGGGATCATTCTTCAGGAGAGAATGCTAACTCTTCTCCCACCTTAGAAACAAAACAGGAAATGAATTAAACCCCCAAACAACCCTGTCTTCACCCCACCACTCAAGTTCTCTACTCCCAGGTCAGCCTTAACATTGGTAGAGCCTGGGACAAGAACACAGAGGGAGGCCCACAGACTCTAAGTCTAAATATCAAAATGGTATAAACACATTAACCAACTGGTAAATCACATATGCCCTCTCTTTCTACTTGAGAAGGAGATCTTAATGAAGGCTTTGGATTCAGAATTCTCCCACTCCTGGAACATGGTGGCATGGGGACAGCCAGCCTTGGCCTTGGCCTTGGCCCTGGTCCCCCAGCCCAGCCCCCTTCTGTCTCACCCGTGGCTCCATCCACACCTTGAATGGCCTTGAGCACCTGTGTGTGGACACCCAGCCCAGACCAAGCTCTCTCCACTGCCACCCCACGCCCAGCCCTGCAGCAAACAGTTGCCCCTCGGTCACCACTTGCGAGGGCAGTGGGCGGAGGCTCCTGTGGGGCTCTCTGAGCCTCTCGCCTGGGTTTCAGGGCAGCACAGCTGCTCCCCTATTCAGCCACACTCCTGGGAAGCATTGTCTCAACTTGCCCTTTTAACTTCCTTTCCCCTATCCTTTCCCAAACCCTCTCTTTCCTAAGAGGCTCCCTTCCACCACTCTGCAGGAGCTGTATCTGTCGTGTCCCCGTCCACCTCCGTGTTGTTGAGCTCTGCGCACCCTGGCTGAGGCCCCCTGCTCTCCTGGGCCCGCACCTCCGTGACCGCTCCTCTCAGGCTCCTCTGCTGGTCCCTCCTAATCTCTTTGACTTCTAAATGTTGAGGGAAGCCCAGGGCTCAATCCTTGGATCTCTTCTGTGTCTACACTCATTCCCAGGGTGATCTCATCCGATCTCATGGGTTACTTACCACCCACAAGCCAATAACACCTAAATGTGTGTCCCCAGCTGGAACCTGGACTTCAGGCTCCCGGATCTGCTCCACTGCTCCCCGTGGATGGCTCGGATTTACCTCTGGGCACCTCAGCCTTAACTTGTCCAAGCTCAGCGCCTGCCCTCTCTGCTGCCACCCATCCCAAACCTGCCCCGCCCAGCCGGCCATGCTCCCAGGGCTGGGGCCCAAACCTTGGAATCAGCTTTCCCTTTCCTTTATCCATCCCCCTTGCATTCTTTCTCCAGGAATGCCCACTTATCTTCAGAGTCTCTCTCAACCTAGCACTGCAGGCTTCTAGTGAGTTGCAGCCTGTTTGTCACTCCTGCTCTGTAGTTAAATGATGCTCCAGACAAAGGGCAGGTCCCCTAATCACTACCCTGCCACACTTCTCTGCATGACCCCTTGCGCTCCCTGAAGCCCTCCTGTGAGCAGTCACCTCCTCCCTGAAGCCCTCCTGATTCACGCGTCTCTCTCTTTCTCTGGTGCCCTCCCAAGGGAAGCCACATTCCACCTGCGTCAGTGTTACCTATGGCTGCTGACTGTCCCACCCTCCCGAGGGACAGTGCACTCACCAGGGATGGCTGACTCTTGGGCATTTCTGTAATCCGTCACTCCGCCCAGCCTCAGCACACAGTAGGTGCTCACTCAGTGTTTGCTGACTTGAGTTGAGCATTTGGCTTAGTTTTATGGTCAATAGTTTCCATTAGGTCTTAGTTTCATTTTTTATATTTTAAATCATGTTTATTTATTTTCTAGTTCATCTTTAAAGTATTTTTTATTACCTTAATTCTCCTTTTTCTGATTATAAAACTGACACGTGCTTACTGCAGAAAACATTGAAATATGCAAGGGTATAAAGGAAAGACAAGATTACTCATAATTTAGCAATCTAGAGATAATCATTATTAGCATTTATTTGCTAATAATCCAGAGATAAGTATTATTAGCATTCAACTTTTTCTTCTGGGCACCCATTTCTTTCTTTTATTAAATCTTATATTGTGACCATTTCTTACGTCATCACTGTTCTTCAACGATATCGTATTTAATGGCTGCATAATATTCCACTGTGTCAGTTTATCATAGTTTATTTCACCAAGCGTTTCACACACAAATGTTCATGACACACATACCACCCCCCTGTCCTCTACACACATATACAACCCCCCCCATCCACCCTCACACCCTGAGAGCACACTGTCTGATAAACACCCAGACACACACTCCCGTGGCTCCCAGTCTCCACAATGGAGGTGATTTCCCAGCACGGGGTGAACAGTGCACTGGTCACGTGGACCCAGCAGGGTGGGGTTCCAGCCTTTTCCTCTTACTGTCCCTCAGACAGACAGCTGTCGGGACAGACACAAGACAGGCAGACAGGGAGAGCAGACAGGGGGCAGAAAGGGGTCAGGGGAAGAGGAGACAATGGCTTTGGGGGTGTCCGGGCTTTCAGGGGGATCAGGGGATGGGGAAGGTGGGGTCGTGGGCAGCAGGGCCCTGGCTGCACTGTGACGGGAAAGCCCCAGACAAGCGCAGCTGACAGAACGGGGCTTCCTCTGCTTAAGACTCTCAAGGGTATACAGAGGAAGGTCACAGAATGGAAAACTTGAACCTCAGAATCCTGGGAGCATGGAGGTTCTGCCCTCCAATGGTCAATGCATGCGCTGAGGCCCAGTGCTGGGACCTCTCAGGGCCCCTGACCCTGGCAAAGAGCCTTTTCTGCCTCCCCGTGTGGCCTGGACCAGGTTCCCCTGGTCTCTGTCCCCAGAGCCGGAACGAGCTTTTGAACTGCAAGAAGGCACGTGGAGGGCAGACCACTCAGGAGTGTCGCTAGGACTGGGCGGAAGGGCTTGGGGCGGCCCTTGAGCTGCAGGAGAGAGGGAAGAAGTCCAGACACTGGCGCCCCAGGCTTGACCCCAGATGTGTCCCTCCAGCGCAGCCCCTCCTGCCCCTCCCCCACCGAGCACTGCAGGATCCCTCCGGGTCCCCCAAGTGCAGAGGGCAGTTCAGAGAGAGGCGCAGGGGCCAGCGTCTGGGGTCATTTGCGCTCGGGCGTGGTCTCCTGAGGAGAGGAGGTTTCTGAGGCAGACCCCTGGGGAACTACCATGTCCCGGCTCCTTCCCAGAGAGCTTGGCTCTCACGGGTCTGAAACCAGAGGCTGTTTGCAGAAAAACATGGAAAAGAATGAACTCAGCTCTGGGTGGTTTGGGGGAGGAAGAGCGAATGCATGGGGCCCAGAGCCAGCTCAATGTGGCTGACTGTGGTATCTTGGACAAGTCACTTCCCTCCCAGGACCCCCAAGACACACCCATGCAGGAGGCTCTGGAGACTGACCACCCTGGGACTGCACTGTTTCCAGCTCTCCTCTGAGTCTCAGAAGTCTGCAGACCATTGCTACAGATGGAGTTGGCCCTAGATAAACAGTGGAAACGGCCATTACCTGCACAAGGGCAGTCTCGGTGCAGAGAAGGGCCGGGTATCTGCCCTTGATCAGAAGAGGCTCTGCAAAGAGGCAATTACTATACTGTGACACCACAGTGTAGCAATGCTGAGATTGCCCAAAGGAGGGAGACAACACTCCCATTTTGCAGATGGAGCAACTGAGTCTCATAAAGGGAAAGCAACTGTCCCAGGTACCAAAGACTAGAATCTAAGAGCCCTCTGCCCCTCCCCGCCCTCTCCCCACCCAGCCACCCCTGTCCCCTGGCCATTCTCCAGAGCTTCCCTGGGTATGGGGGACAGGCTGGGGAGCCCCACAAGGTATAACTGAAAGCAGAAACCCCTCCCCTTTTGGCTAACTGCCCCTAGGCTCCCCAAATCTCTCCTTCCAGGGCTGGGGTTTGTCCGCTTCTCTGATAGCCTGGGGTGAGTGGGACTGGTACAAGAGGGGTCCCCATCACTCCAAGTCCAAGGGGCACCCCAAGTGGGATGCTGTTCTGCCATGCCAGGACAGCGTGATACTGGGCCCGTGCCCCTGGCAGCAGTAGCTCCAGGCAGCTGGACCGGTTGCCGCCAAGAATGCCAGGAATGCAGAGCGGCTGTGTCCTTCCCGCTCCTCCTCCCCCCCACCCCACTCCAAGAACAGGATATTCCCTGTCCAGGGAAGCCCGAGTCCAGCCCCTTTATGGGAAAACCACAGAGCATGTGGTGGGCACTGCTCCTACCCTGGGATGGGCACTCGGTACAGGGGAGCCTGGGGGTCTGGCACCGCTGGGGAGGACACAGCAGGTCTGTGCAGGTTCGGTATGTGTTGAGGACCTACTATGTGCTAAGTGCTTCATGTGTACCAACACACTTAATCTCACAGCAATCCTGGGAGATTCTCCTTCACAGATCAGGAAATCGAGGCTCAGAGTGGCCAGGGAACATGCCGGAGGGTACCAGCTGGCAAATGGCAGAGCCAGACTTGAACCAGGCCAGACTGATCCTGAGGCCCTTGCTCTTGGCCACTAAGCCGGGTGGCCTCATCTCCACTGTGGCCACTGCGGGCCATCTCCTGGGGTCGCCCCATGGCACCTGCAGAGGGTGGAGGGCATGCTACAGAGAGGCAGCGCCTTCCTGCTGGCAGTTGGTCTGTTTTGCAGCTGGCAAAGGGTCAAGGTGGGAGGTTTGTCTCTGAGCTACAGGGGCTAGAGGCTCAGCTCTGGCCCCTCCCTGGCCGTTCTTGTAGGGGCCCAGCATGGGGGAATCCCGAAGTTTGACCAGGTTGCAGGCCACCGGCTCCAGGAACGGCTTTTTCTGGACCCTCTGTGATGGGCAGGTGGGCTGTCACTTGGTGCGGGCGCAGGGATTAGAGGTAGGGTTCGGGAAGGCTGTAGGGAGATGCAGGGGTGGGGGGAGAGCATGAGCTATACCGGACTCCAGCCCTGTGATTCTAGAGGTGCCCCCACCGCCCCCAGGCTGAGCACCCATCTGTCCCTCCCGAGCCCAGCTTTCTCTGGCCCTTTGTCTGGGCTGCTCCTCTGGGGCACCAACCTGCTGGATCAGGTGCCGCCTTCCCATCCTTCGACCTGGACCAGGCCCTGTTGGTGGGTGGGGACAGACCACAGAGCCTTGGGCTGTGCTGCAGAGGCTGCCCAGACTCAGGCCCACCCAGACCCAGGCCCAGGTGACTGGAGCACAAGAGGCCATCTACACAGGGGGTTGACCCATTAGAAATAGAGGAAACCAAGGCTCAGGGGGCCAGGGGGCCTGCTGGAAGTCACAGAGCTGTCACCCAGAAGAGCTCTGGTGTCCATCAGCCCTCCCAAAGGGGATCTTGGCTGGAGCCGCCGGCCCCTCACCTTCTCCTGGCCTTTCCGTTGGTCCCCTAGCCCCTGAGGCCTGGCTGGTTCTGTTCCAGTGTGTTGTCCTGCACTGGCTCCTGGTCCCCCGGGGGGCCAGGGTCAGGTAAACAGGATCCCAGCCAGCACTCCCTGACCTTGTTTACCTCCCGAAAGAATGTGAGGGCATTCTTCCCCTTCCCAGGCTGTGAGTCACCCCTCAGCGATGCGCCAGGCTCCCGCCACTGCCTGCCCGGTCCCCACTCACCCCCCCTCAGACCCCGGCCCCTTGCCTCCTCACCCGGTGATGTCAACCCTGTCTCCCCCTCCCCACCCCCGTGGAGCCCACCGGGCCTCGAGTCGCCATGGCAACAGCTCACAACAGGAAGCAAGGCCCCGCGGAGGCCTGAGCTGGGGCAGAAACACAGGAAGCAGCGCTGAGCACCGTGCAGCATTGTCAGTCCCGTAAAAAACAAAACAGGACAAAAAGATTTAATGAGAACAATTAGCCCAAAGAAAAAGGAAAAAAAAAAAGGCCAAAAAAACAAACAAGGCCAAACAGCCTGAAGGCGGGAGGCTGGCTGAGCTCCAAGGACCCCGTGTTTCCCCTCCCGACACAATGTCGGTTAAATAATACTTCCTTCTCAGAAGGCTCCTGGGGGGAAGAGGGGTCCTTCCCAGTGGCTCCTCTGTTGAGCCCCCCAACTTCTGAGGACCAGATGGGCTAGTCCCCCGCCCCCACCCCAGGTATTGTTACTCCCCAAGTCCTTCACCGGGTGGCATCCAGCTCAGGGGAAGAAGGGCCAGAGGCCTGGGCCACTCAGATGGAAACAACTCCTGGCCCCAATGCCGGGAGATTCTGTGCAGCGATGATCTCTCCTGAGCCTCAGTTTCCTCCCTCTTCAGCATCACCCTCCCCTCGTCTCTGAAGTGTCGCGAAGCTTCAATGAGTTAGCACATCCACAGGCACACAGTAGGTGATCTATGCGTGTTGAATGAACGAGTGAAGGAATGAATGAATCAGCGGAAGTTCGTGGAGTCAATTTCAGCTCAGTACAAATTAAGAGTCAGAGATGGACAAGATGCCCTGTGAGGGACAGAGCTCCCTGTCAGTGGAGGTGGACGAGCAGAGGTTGGGAAGACTTGGTGGGATCTTATAGAGGGAACTGAGCCCTGGGGTAGGGGAGGGTGCAGCGGAGGATCCTCGGGTCTCTCTCCCTCCCACCGGCGGAGGGCTCTGGCCCAGCGGCTCTATCTGGATGATACAGTCTAGTCCTGGGCCCCGTCCAGGCACCAGGGGGCCCCTGGTGGCTTCCGAGCAGGGCAGTGATACGTGCAATTGGATAACTTAGGGAGGTATCCCTGGACAGATTAGGAATGGTGGGGACACACCAGAAAAGAACAAGATGGGAGATGGGGGAAGCTGGGGTCTGCTGACTTGGTTTCTTTTCTTTTGAACTCAATAGTAATGACGCATAGTAAGTGTTCAGTCAGTATTTATTGAACGAACGAGTGATCACCCCCTTATACTGAGATATTTGTTTTGCGTACATTGTTTTATTCATCCTCATTACAACCCTATGAAGTAAGCCTCATTCTTCCTAGTTTACAAATGAAGGAATGGAGGCTCAGAGAGGTTGAGTGACTTGCCCCAGGCTGCACAGCATGTAATGGAGCTGGATTCCAGCCCATCTGACTCCACCTGCCATCTCAGACATGCCACACCGCAGTATTGCCCTGTGCTGACTCCATGCTGGGCCTTGGGGACACATAGATGATCAAGCCCCAGCCATGCCTCTGAGGAGCCCCTGGGTTAGTGGCCTCAGTTTTCCCAGCCATAGACTGAGGGGTGGTAGGGGAAGGCCCAGGCCCCTCCAAGCTCTCCCACCACCATCCCCAGTGAGGCTACACGGAAGGGGCAGCCAAATGGGCACCAGGGAGGGCAGGGAGGCGGCGTCAGGCCCAGGGGGGGAAGGGAAGGCTGAGACGGAGGAGGGAAGGAGGAGCCTTCAGGAGATCAGATAACCGCGGGGTGTCCCTCAGGAAAAGGAACAGAGACCGGGGCTTGGTGAGGGGGAAGGAGAAGCAGATGTGGTGAGAGGCAGGGACAGGTGCACTCAGGGCCGGGAGGAAATGAATCTCAGTCCCGGCGCCTGGCCTTCTGGCCCCAGGCCTGCTCAGCCGGAAGCCGGGCCCCAAACATAGCATCTGGGGTTTGGGGCTGCACCTGAGGGCTTCAGGTGGGACCCGGAAAGGACTTCCCGCCCACACCTGTCCTCCTGCCTCCTCATCCGGGTGCCCCACACGCACCTGCCCTGGGGCCTGCTGGAAATCCTCCTGGGGGCTGTTGAATGGGCTACAGGAAAGGGGATACAGTCTGTGGGTGGTTTGTGCCCGGAGCGAAGGAGGGAGAGGAGGCTGGGCGGTGCAGGGAGGGGCCCCGGGGGCCCCACGGGAATGGGACAGGTCTCCTAGGACAGGAAGCGACAGAGGGTCGTCACAGATGGCTGAGGAAGAGTCCTGTTCTACATTGGGGGTCTCTGTCAAGTTGTTCCCCTCTGGGCCTCAGTTTCCCCATTTGTGAAGTGAGGGCTCTCATTCTCAGGAGAGGCAATAGGTCGGCCTAGTGCTTAAGAGTGTGTCGGCGCCTGGACCACCTGGGCTCAGTCCTGGCTCCGAAGTCATGCCAGACAGACCCAAGGGTGCGGGGTTTTAATAACACAGAATCCAATAGGGTCTGCAATGTGGCAATGTTCTGGCTCCACCACTTGTCAGCTGTGTGACTTGGGCAAGATGCCCAATGTCTCTGTGCTGTTTCTCACCTTCAAGAAGAAAGTTGTAGGGCTTCCCTGGTGGCGCAGTGGTTGAGAGTCCACCTGCAGATGCAGGGGACATGGGTTCGTGCCCCGGTCCGGGAAGATCCCACAGGCCGCGGAGCAGCTGGGCCCATGAGCCATGGCCGCTGAGGCTGCGTGTCCGGCAAAAAAAAAAAAAAAAAAAAGAAGAAGGTCGTAACAATGCGAATGTCCTGGGGAGCTGGAGGACCCAGAGAGTTAACACACATACCGAGGCAGAATAACACTAAGTAGGTTGTAAGGTCCCAGAGACCATCCTAAGATGCTTTCTAACTGGGGATCCCCGAGACAGCTCCACTTCCAGGCTCTGTGCCCAGCCTGGCCCTCAGGACAGAGGGGAACAGGCAGAGGAGAAACAGGGAGAGAAAGTGGGAAACTGTCTGGCCCAGAGGTTGGGGCTGGCTCCTTCAGCCTCTGCCCCCTGGCCCTGATCACAGTTATCGTGGGTGGGGTCGAGCCCTCGGCTCCTGCCCTGTGGGTCTCTCTCCCTGGACTGGGCAGGGGTTTGGCACACAGCAGGAGCCCCCAGGAGGCACTGGGGCCTGGGGAAGAGTGCATGGCCTGGGTTTCTCAGTGAGTCACTGAAGGCCTCAGCGTGCTCCTTGTAAAGTGAGAGCTGGAAGCGTGAGGACCCAGGGACACCCCTCACGTGGGGGCCGCTGCACCCAGGAGGTGCCCCCCATGCTGCTCCTCTTCCCTTCCCTTCCAGAACCATCAGCTCCTTCCCTTCCACCAGCTGCCCCATCGCTACTGGTTCTCCTCTCACAGCCCAGACTCGTCCTCAATTGTCTGCCCTGAAACAGACAAGCCCCTTGACCCCCGGCTCCCACCTCTCCGTCTCCCTTGTTCCTGTGTCCACACCACCTCTGCACCTTTGTGGTCACTCTTTAGCCTGACACACCTCTCATCAGTCTTCAGCACTTCCAAGTCTCTCTCTCACTTGGCTTCAAGGTGCCCCCCTGACGTTCTTCTCCGACTCCTTGGCGTCTCCTCCTCAGTCTAGTTGGCTTCCCCTGCCAGCCTGGACCCTCAGGCCTCCTTCCTGTGCCTCTGCGTCCACCCTCTTCTCTTCTCCCAGTCCCAGCCGTCGCATCCACATCTGATCCCTCCCCAGTAGGACCCACCTCCTGGCTGCATAATCTTTAGCTATTTAGCTTCTCTGTGCCTCAGTTCCCTCATCTGTAAAATGGAACCAACAGTGGTTCCTACATCATAGGGCAGTGGAGGGATTAATGGAGTAACACAAGTGAAGCGCTCAGAATGTGCCTGCACGTAAGCCAGACCCAGCCTAGGAGTACCTGTCACGTGGCCAGTAAGTGTCAGAGCGGGGACTTGAGCCCAGGGACCCTGGATCCAAGTCCCGTTCTCTTCCACTGTTCTTGTGACACATCCATCATCCAAGGCATTCCTCGGTGGCGGGGGGTGGGTGTGGGGGGCGGTGCGTGCAGTTTGCAGCGTAGAG
Organism: Orcinus orca; assembly: GCF_937001465.1. Classification (NCBI taxonomy): domain Eukaryota; kingdom Metazoa; phylum Chordata; class Mammalia; order Artiodactyla; family Delphinidae; genus Orcinus; species Orcinus orca. The sequence goes on along the minus strand of NC_064569.1, from coordinate 93,712,142 downwards.
CAGGCATCCCATCCCCAAAGGGTGGAATCTGAGGCACAGAAAAGCGGACGGGGCAGGACCCCTTGAAGACCTGGGGTGACACCAAGGGCTGGCCTAGAGGAACCCTCTTGCATTGCTGCCGTGGGACATGCAGGTTCTGGTTCCGGGCTCCTTGGGCCTCTATCCTATGAGGGAACATGTGCTGGGCAGCCAGACGCCTGGGAGCCTGGTGCCACCTGGTGGTCAGAGCGCATCCCACTGTGTTCTGGGGCTTAAGAGGAGAACTCTGGGCTCCCGGCGTCCTGTAACCATCCCAATGCAATTATTTTTCAATCGAGGCTGACTCTTTTAACAGCCTTCCCACCTCCTGCTGTGTAGTCCCAATTTAGTGTCCTCTTCCCCTTGCCTTGCTGAAGGCCAGCCTCTCACTGAGCATTTATTTATTCACTCAACAAATGCAAAACCTCTATTGTGTGCCTGGCCCCGGGCAGAGTGCCAGGATGGTGACCTGAATCAAACCTGTTCCCTGTCCTGGAGGAGGCCCCGTTCTGATGGGGGAGATGCACACAGACTGACAGCAGAATCAGAGCTGTCACTGAGAGAAGCCCAGGAGGTTTTGCTGGGGCAGATTAAGCAGTAGCCCAGGAGGCTTCCTGGAGGAGGAGACGTTTGAGATTCATTTCGAAGGATGGAAACAATAGCTACTGATAGAGGCCCTCAGTAATCAGAGCAGGGACAGGGAAAAAAGTCATGAAGGGAAGAGCACATGCAGAGTATGGAGGCCTTGAGCTGAGAGCCATTGAATGGTGGTCCGGTATGTTTTTCCAACACCACCAAACAATCAATTCTACCTGGGGATAGTGTCAAATCTCATAGGTTAAGGGCTCAGTCCCACAGGGCCAGCCATCCCTGCCCCCTCCCCCACTTTGGAAGCCAATCATAAGTCAAAGTTGTCACCTGTGCTTCTGTGCCACCAGCTACAAATTGGAGATTCCCACAACCCCTTCTTTGGGTTTGATTAAGTTGCTAGAGCAGCTCACAGAACTAAGGAAAACAGCTTACCTACTAGATAATCAGTTTATTGTAAAAGGATATAACTCAGGAACAGCCAGATGGAAGAGATGCGTAGGGCAAGGTACGGGGAAGGGGTGCGGAGCTTCCGCACTCTCTCTGGGAGTACCATTCTCCCAAGACCTCCAGGTGTTCACCAAGCCAGAAGCTCTCTGAACCCCCTCCTTTTGGGTTTTTATGGAGGCTTCACTACATAGGCATGATTGGTTAAATCGTTTGCCACTGACTATTGATTCAAACTTCAGCCCTTCTCACCTTGGAGCTGAAAGCTCCAATGCTCTAAGCATCTGGTTGGTTCCCTTGAACCAGCCCCTACCCTTAGTCGCTTTCCGAAAGTCACCTTATTAACATAAACTCAGATGTGGTTGAAAGGGGTTTGTTATGAATATCAAGACACGTTTTTTTATTTTTATTTTTTTATTTTTTTTGCGGTACGCGGGCCTCTCACTGTTGTGGCCTCTCCCATTGCGGAGCACAGGCTCTGGACGCGCAGACTCAGTGGCCATGGCTCACGGGCCCAGCCGCTCTGCGGCATGTGGGATCTTCCCGGACTGGGGCACGAACCTGCGTCCCCTGCATCGGCAGGCGGACTCAACTTCTGCGCCACCAGGGAAGCCCTCAAGATACCTTTATCACTCTTCTCACTTAGGAAATTCCAAGGGTTTTAGGATTTCTGTGCCAGAAATGGGAAAACCAAATATACATTTCTTATTATAATCACTATATCACAAGTGGTTAGTAGGGAATGACAGGGTCACTTAGGCTACAAGTGCCAGATGGAAGAGGTGGCAGGGACTGAAGTGAGAGGTGCTGGTGGCTTGGTCTGGGAGGGAGGATGGTGGTGGTGACCATAGGGGTTGGGAGATGGCATTGCGAGATGGGTGGGAGGTGAGTCAGAAGGAGGATCTGGGACACCCCTCAGGGTCTGAGAATATGCATTTTTTATTAAAAATATATTTAACTTTATTATTGATTTAAAAATCAAATGTTAATTCACCATATTAATTAACTAAACAAAGAACACCATATGATCATCCCAATAGATGCAGAAAAAGCATTTGACAAAATTCAACAGTTATAATAAAAACTGTCAGCAAACTGGGAATAGAAGAAAACTTTCCCAGTCTAATAAAAGGTGTCTATGAAAAAATCTGTAGCTAATATCATAAAAATCTGAGTGCTTTCTCCCTAAGATCAGGAAAAAGGTAAAGATGTCTGCTCTTAACACTTCTAGTCGATATTGTACTGGATGTCTTAGCCAGTGCAATAAGGCAAGAAAAAAAAGGCATACAGACTGGAAATGAAAGAAAACTGTCTTTATTCACAGACATGAACATCTACATAGAAAACTTGATGGAATTTTTAAAAAGCTAATAGAACTAATAAGTGAGTTTAGCAATGTTGTAGGATACAGGTCAATATAAAAAAATCAAATTTAGTTATATATACTAGTCATGAACAGTTGGAAATTTTAAATTTAAAATACCACTTACAGCAGCATGAAACACTTAGGGATAATTCTGACAAAGATAGGTAGCAACTGCACCTGTGAAACTACAGAACATTGTTGACAATTTCAACATTGTTTAAAAAAATCAAATGAGAACTGAGCATTAAATATTGTTAAATGGAGAGTTATAAGTTTTTCATGATAGGAAAATTCAATATTGTTAAGATGTCAGTCATTTCCAAATTGAACTACAGATTCAAAATAATCTAAATAAAAATTCTAACAGTTTTTTTTGGTAGAAATTGACAAGATGGGTAACCATATGGAAAACAGTGAACCTGATCCTTACCTCATATCATATACAAAAATTAACTCATAATGAATCATATACCTAAATGCAAAAGCTTTTGTTCTTTGAAAGACACCATTAAGAAAATTAAAAGACAAGCCACAGTCTGGGAGAAAATATTTGCAAAACATACATCTCATGAAGGAGTTGGAATATTTAAAGAATTCTTATAACTTGAAAATAAGAAGACAAACACCCTGGTTTTTAAAATGGGCAAAATATTTGAAAACACATTTTACCGAAGAGGATATATGAATGGCAAATAAGCATATGAGGGGACCTCCCTTGTGGTCCAGTGGTTAAGAATCTCCCTTCCAATGTAGGGGACGCGGGTTTGATCCCTGGTCGGAGAACTAAGATCCCACATGCCACAGGGCAACTAAGCCCGCACGCCACAACTACTGAGCCCACGTGCCACAACTAGAGAGGAGCCTGTGTGCTGCAACTAAGACCTGACAGCCAAAAATAAATAAATAAAAAAATTTTAAAAGCACATGAAAAGATGCTCAATATCAATAGTCATTAGAGAAACGCAAATTCTCTACATTCTATCAGTATACATGCAATAAATAGCTAAAATGGAAAAGACTGATGATATCAAGTGTTGGCAAGGATGTGGAGCAATGGAACTCTCGGTGTTAATGGGAAGGTAAAATAGTCCAGCCATTGTAGAAAACAGTTTGACAGGTTCTTAAAAAGTTGCCATTTACAACCCAGTGATTCCACTCCTAGGTTTCTACCCACGAGACAGGAAAACTGCTTTCTAGGCTTGCTGCAACCGGTACGTTCCCGAGATTTCTTTCCACTGGACTTCTGGATAAATCCCTTTGTTTCATTTCCTACATCTTCCTCTTAGTTTCACCTTGTAAGAGACTGCAGTTACTCAGCAAAGTCCACGAGCTCCTCTGCTTCCTTGGCACCTGGGTGGGTGACCCAATTCTTTGCACCTGTGCTGGGTCACATACGTAGTTAGTTCTGGCCAATGGAAGGTGCTTGGAAGGTTTGTTACTTCCGTGAAGATGATGTGCCTTCTTTACTCTCTTCCCTTGTCCTCTGGCTGAATGTCCGTGTGGAGAACTCAGATGAAAGGAGTCCGGGTCCTCAATGAATGTGTACAGCAGCCTCCCCTATCCCTTCCCTGGCCTCAATAACCCTCACTGAACTCCAAGGTGGTCAAGAAATGAACCCTTAGTGTACTTAACTACTGAGACTGTGTGTGGGGGGTGTCTCTGTGTGTGTGTGTGTGTGTGTGTGTGTGTGTATTGATCTAATAGCTAGCGTTACTTACCCTGAGTAATACCTTGCCATTCTTGCTGAAGTAGATGCTCAAATAATTTCCTAACAAAGAATGTTGAGGAATTAAATTTTCAGAGCTCTTGCATGTCTGACAATTGTCTTTATTTCGGCCTCACATTTGAGTTTGGCTTGTGAGGCTAACCTGCTAGTTGCCTGCCTGATATCCATTCTCCCACTTATTTCTTGCCCCTTTTCTGTGTATGGGGCAGCAATGTAATTTGGCTGAATACTTGTTTTCTCAGGCTCTTTGGCAACAAGGAGGAGCTATGTGACACATTTCTGGCAACTGAACCATAAGCAGTTTCCCTGGGTAAGCTTTGCTTTCCTGACAAAATCAGGATAAAGGGGAACATAGGCAAGTGGCACCACCCTTCCTCCTCCTTCTCAAAAGGAACATGGGTGTGATGTCTGGAGCTGTAGCAGTCATCTTGTGACTAGGTGGCAACAAATATAAGGTAAAGGCCTGTGGAATCACAAAGATGCTGGCCCTGATGTCTCTGATCTACCTAAAAAGCAAGCAATGCTTCCTCATCTGGTTAGGTGAGAAAAGTAGCCTCCTATTTGGTTACAGCACTGTAAGTCATAATTTCTGTTGCACAGAACATTTTAAACTGGCCCAGAAGGCATATAATTTTAGGTTCAAAGCAATTTTCCCTTAGAATTTGAAGACCTTTCTCTGCTGTCTTCTGGCCTCTGTTATTGGTAATCCCAGACTGATTCATGTTCTTTTCTTTGAAATTATTTTTTTAAACAGAAAGCGTTTAAATTAATGTTCTTTTTATCCTGACGTTCAGACATTCGTTAGTGTGTTTAGGTGTTAGTCTTTAAAAATCCACTTTGTGGGCTTCCCTGGTGGTGCAGTGTTGGGAGTCCGCCTGCCGATGCAGGGGACACGGGTTCGCGCCCCGGTCCGGGAAGATCCCACATGCCGCGGAGCGGCTGGGCCCGTGAGCCATGGCCGCTGAGTCTGCGCGTCCGGAGCCTGCGCTCCGCAATGGGAGAGGCCACAACAGTGAGAGGCGTACCACAAAATAAATAAATAAATAAATAAAAATCCACTTCGCTCATCACTTGACAAGTCCTTTCAATTTGATGGCTGTATCTCTGCTGACATCTGGGAAATTCTTTCCTATTTGGTCATTTCCTCCCCTTCGCCTTCCCTGCCTTCTCTTTCTGGAACTCCTGATACAGATGTTGGACCCTGTAGATCCTTTATATCTCTTGTCTTTTCTTTCATATTCTCCATCTTTTTGTTCTGTCTTCTAGAATCCACTAAATCTTCAGTTAATTTTTAAAATTTCAGCAATATTTTTAATGTTCAAGAATTCTTATTTTCTGGTTGCTCCCTTCTCAAAGCATCTTCTTCCTGTTTTTCATATGCGGTATCTCCTAAAATATCTCTGAGGAGGTTTCATCCCAACAGATCACTGAGGGAAAATTACAGCTGAATTTAATTCCTCAACATTCTTTCTTAGGAAATTATTTGAGCATCTACTTCAGCAAAGTTATCTTATATCCTGAATTATTTTATTTTATTTTGAGTCCGTTTTTTCTATTATTCTTAGTATTTCTCTTTCAGCTGTAATTTTCCCTCAATGATCTGGTACTTTTTAGGACAAAGACAAAAATCCTCAACACACCCTAAAATGCCCTGTAGAGTCCCTAACTACTGTTTCAGAAAGATTTCTTTTACATTTAATTTAACTTTTGGATTGTGACACAATGCATACATGAATGTATAAAAGATACGAACATTCAAAGACTAATGATAAAGCTGACATCCACATAAACAACTCTCAAGTTAGGAAAGGGGACATCACCAGGAACTGTGTGTCCCCCTGCATCCACACTCACCTCTCTCCCCAAAAGGAAGTCACTATTCCAGTCTCTGTAATAATCATTTCCTTGTTTCCTCATGAGTTTTTACCATCTACACCTGCATCCCTGTACATGCCTGGTTTTGAGCTCTATGTAAGTGGCATGATATGGTTTATATTCTTATTTCCATTGCTAAACCTTATTTTGAAAGACTCATTCACGCTGATGTGCATCATCATAGTTCGCTCAGTTTCAATGCTGGATAATTATCCAGTGTGTGAATATCCCGGACTTTACTTGCCCAGGCTACTGGAAGTGGGGGCTGTTTCCAGGTTCAAGTTTTTGCAAATGTTGTTCCCGTGAGCACTTTAAAACAGGTTTGCTGGTGCGCATGTGCAAGAAGTGTCCTAACACGTGTGCCTAGGAGACAAATTGCTGGCTTCCAGGTGATGTGCAGGTTTCCATTTACTCAGTAGCGCCAAACTGATTTCCAAAGTGGTTGAACCCACTTTTATTCTCACCAGAAACATCTGAGAGTTCCTGCTCTTCCACCTTCTTGTCGGGACTTGCCATTATCAGACTTTACAATTTTTGCTTATCAGGTGGGAGTGAAGCTGTATCTCATTGGGGGTTTGTATTTGCATCACTTGTGAGGTTGAGCGGCTTTTCATTTTATTGGTCTCTTGTGATTCCTCCTTACGAGTGCCCGTTCCAGTCTTTGGCCCACCTTCTCTGCTCCTGGATTTTTGTTCTATCCTCCAACTGATTCACAGGAATTCCTGACAAATTCTCCCTTGTCAATTTATGGTGTTTTAAATATTTTCTTTATCTTTTCACTCTCTACATAGTCTTTGGATAAAGAACATTCATAATTTGAATGTAGCTGAAGTTATTGATTGTTTCCTATGTGACCTACGTTCTGTGTTTCTTGTGTAAGAAATTATTCTCTACCTCATGTTAATAAAGATATTTTAAAATACCATCTTCTAAAAGTCTCAGAGTTTTGCCTTTCACATTGAAGCTTGGAGTCAATTTGGGGGATGTAGGAGGGCTAGTTTCATTTTTTTCCACATATGGAGAACTAATAATCCAGCACCATTTATTGAAAAGTTCATACCCACTGACCAGCGTCTCAGTCTCTCTCTCCCTCTCTCTAGACAGACCGATCTATTTGCCTGTATCTGTATTCCTCCGAGCTTTCATTTTGCTTTCATTGTCCTATTTGTCTGTTCTCATGTCCATAGTTCACTATCTTATTTGCTTCCGCTTTATATTGTCTTGGTATCTGCTAGGGACAGTTCCATCACCTCCATCTCCTCTCCCTTCTCCTCCTTCAGGTGTGCCTTGGCTTGTCCTAGCCCTTTGCACTTCCAAATAAATTTAACATTCAGCTTATCCAGTTCCAGAAAAATACCTGTGGTGATTTCGATTAGGTTTGCCTTGACTCTATAGACCAGTTTGGGGAGAATCGCATGGTTCCAGGACTGGGTCTTTCAACCCATGAACATGGCTTAACTCTCCATTTTTAGATAGTCTTTAATGTCTCACAATAAAATCTTATGATTTTATTCCACAAGGACCTAGATGTATAAATCAGTAGATTTACTCTTAGGTACTTTACATATTTTTATTATACTTAAGGGGTATCTTATATTACTTCATTTTCTAATTATTTACTGCTGGCATAGAGGAACACAAAAGATTTTTGCATATTGACTTTTTTAATCCAACAATTTTGCTAACTTCTCTTATTAATTCTAATAAATATTTTGAAGAATTTTTGGATTTTTCTACACAAAATTGGAAAATGACAGTTTTATTTATTTCTAATACTTTGCCCTTTGTTTCATTTTGTTACTGTCTAGGTCAGCATTGTTCAGTAAAATCGAATGTAAGTCTTAAATGCAGACCACAGGTATATTTTAAAATTAATAGCCACATTAAAAATTAAAAGAAGCAGATGAAATGAACTTTTCTAATACAGTTCATATAACCCAATGTATCAAAATACTATTCCTTCAGTATGTAATAAATATACAATTATTAATGAGATATTTTATGGTGTGGGGTTTTTTTTGTACTAAGTATTTAAAATCCAACATGTATGTAATTTGACTCTTACATCTAGATTCAGACTAGTCATATTTCAAAATCTCAGTAGTCACAGGTGGCTAGTGGCTACCATATTGGATAACACAGGTCTAGAATATTCTGTGCACCGTTTAATGAAAATGGGGATTGCAACCATCCTTGCCTTGTTACTGATCTCAAGGGGAATGCTTTCAACATTTCACCATTAATTAGGATATTTGCTGTAGGATTTTTGTAGATACTTTTACCAGGATAAAGACATTCCCTTGTATTCCTAATTTGCTACAAGTTTTAAAACATAAACAGATATTGACTTTCCTGGTATCTTTTGTGATAACAATATGTCTCTCTCTTTTAATTGTTTTTTTTTTTTGCGGTACGCGGGCCTCTCACTGTTGTGGCCTCTCCCATTGCGGAGCACGGGCTCCGGACGCGCAGGCTCAGCGGCCATGGCTCACAGGCCCAGCCGCTCCGCGGCATGTGGGATCTTCCCGGACTGGGGCACGAACCCGTGTCCCCTGCATCGGCAGGCGGACTCTCCACCACTGCACCAGCAGGGAAGCCCCTCTCCTTTAACTTTTAATGTGGTGAATTACGTTTTTTTTTTTCTTTTGCTTTGCAGTGTTTATTGCTAATGAGTGGTAGCATTTTCCCCAAGATTTTTAAATTGAGATGTAACTGACATATAATATTATATTATTTTCAGGGGAACAACATAATGATTTGATATTTGTATACACTGCAAGATGATCCCCACAGTAAATCTAATTACCATCTGCATATCGACCGACTTTCAAATGTTAAGCCAATCTTGCGTTTCTGGATGAGATCTGAGTTTGTCATAATGCATTATCATTTTTATATACTGCCTGATTTGGTTTGCTAATGTTTTGTTTAGGATTTATGTATTTGTACTCATGAGTGACATTGGTCTATGATTTTCCTTTTTTGTAATATCCTTGTCATAAAAAGAATTCCCTCTTTTTCTATAATGTGGAAAAGTTGGGGCAGGACTGAAATTTTTTCTTCTTTAAATAATTCATAGATGAAGACCCATTTTCAGTGAAGCCGGAATTTTCTTTGTGGGAACATTACTGATGATTGTTTCAACTCCTTTAATGGTCGTGCAGAGGTCTGATGTTCACTGGTGCCACAGAACGTCAGACTGCTAAAGTGCTGAAATAGTTTCATACCAGTTGGTACGTACCACCACTCCCAACCCCCTAAGTGCAACAACCCCTCCAAGGCTGCCCCAGATTCCCCAGACCTTCTAACGAATAGATCTGCTGACAAATAGATCAGAGAGTGAATCCCTGCATAGCCAGGGGGCTCTTGGGCTCTGTTCAGTGTTAGGGTTGGCACCTGTTATGAATGACCAGTGCCTGGTTGTTACATCCTGTGGTACTATGACCAGGGATGGTGATCATTCAGGTTTCCTCTTGAATTAATGCTGGTAAATTATATTTTTCTAGGAATTAAAATTTGAAAGCTATTGTAATCAAGTTATGCACAATTATCTTTATCTTTTCTTTTCTTCGGTGTCCGCATACTCTTTAGCTTTTCATTCTGGTTATTGATGAATTGTGCCTTCTCTCTTGATCAATTTCACCAGCGGGTTGTCAATACAACTAGTGTTTTCAGAGAAATAATGTCTCTTTTGCTGATCCTTTTCATTATTTTCTGCTCTTAACTTTACTCTGTCCTTCCTTTTGTTTTCTTTGGTGTACTGTTCTTTTTCTAGCTTCTTGAGATGGGAGCTTACTTATTACTTTCAGCCTTTGCCCTTTTCTAATACAAGCATTAAAGGCCATAAACCCCTTTAAGTCGTGCTTTAGCTGTATCCTATAATTTTTAATATGTAATATTTCCATTCTCATTCAGTTAAAATATTTTCTTATTTCCATCATGAGTTCTTTTTTGATCCATCTCTTATTTAGAAACACACTTCTTAACTTCCAAACATATGGGGCTTTTGAAGTTATCTTTTTGTTATTAATCTCTGGCTTATTTGTGCTATGGTCAGAGAATGTACCCTATATGATTTCAGACTTTAGAAATTTCTTGAGTTTCACTGTTTTTGTAAATATTTCATATGTCTTGAAAAGGAGAGTATTCTGCAGATGTAGCCATGGTGTTCTGTAAAAGTCCACTAGTCAAGTTTCTTATTATTATCCTTATTGAATATATTTCTGCTTATTCTGCCAATTACAGAGGGATGTGTTTTTAAATCTCCCCTTATAATTGTGGATTTGTCTATTTCTCTGTGTAGTTCTCTTCTTCATGTTTCTTATATTTTAAGACTATGGTATTCACATACAAATTTGAAATTGTTCTATCTTTCTGGTCAGTTGGACCATTTTCATTTTGAAGTAACCTTCTTTATCTCTAGTGATGTTTTTTTCTGATACTAAAATACCTGCACCAGCCTTCTTTTCGTTAGCCTTTGAATGATACATATATTTTTTTTTACCGTACATTTACTTTCACCCTTTCAGTATCCTCATGTTTTGGAAGTGTCTCTTGTGGATGTCTCTTGTAAATTGCATATAGTTGGATTTTTATCCGGTCTGATAATCTTCTTATTTTAACTACAACATTTAGTCCACTTGCGTTTATTGAATTATAGTACATTTAAATTTATAACTGTCATTTATTTGTCCCACCTGTCTTGTATTTCTTTTTCTCTCCATTCTTGCTTGCTTTAGGATTGATTGGATTGATGTTCTCATTCTATTTCCCCCCTCTAATAATTTGGCTAAATATTATACGCTGCATTTTCATTCTTTTTGTTTACCCTGGTAATGACAACATGCAGTCTTAACTCATCAAAGTCTAAGTATATTTGATATCTGTTTTCGTTTTCCTCCTGAGGAATAGAAGGATCTTGGAACACTTTAATCCACTCACCCAAGTTCTGTGCCATTGTTGTTGTGTATTTTAATTCTATTTTTATCCAGAAGACATTGTTATTGTTTTATATTATCAATGTTCTTCATTGTTCTTTATTCCCTATTGCATCAGACCTCTGTCTGTGATCATCTTCCTACTGCCTTTAGTCCCTCCGTTGGAATTTCCTTTAGGGAGGGTCTGCTAGCGTCAAAGTCTTAGTTTTTGTATTTGTAAATGTTATTTCCCTTCGTTCTGGAAAGACATTTTCACTGGGTACATAAATCTCGAAATAAAATTTCACTAAATTTCTCTCAGGGCTTTGGATATATCATTCTACTGCCTTCGGGCTGGCTTCCGTTGCTCCTGATGAAAAGTCAGTGTAAATCTATCTATCCTTTTTCTTTTTTCTCACCTGTACGCCCGACAGAGGCGTACAGGGGAACAGGAAGCTGTGGAAGGTTTTTAAGCACTAGGGTGACCCAGTTAGATGTGCATTTTAGAAAGCGGGCTCTGGCACTGTGGACACAGTCTCAGAGGGGATGGCAGTGAGAAGGTTGTTTCTGCGATCAAGAGAAAGGACAAGGGGTGTAGAGGGGAGGAAGTCAGAGAGGCAGGACTTGGGGTCCACGCAGGCAGGCGGTGGGAGCCGGCGGGGCACGGATGACTCGGGTTCCTCCTAGTGAGGATGAATGGTGGCGCGGCAGAGAAGACAGAACGAGGTTGGAGTGAACGGGGAAAATGAGATGGTCCCGGATCTCAAGATCCATTCATCCCACAGTCGAACACCTACTACATGCAGAGCGCCTAGCGCGTGTGACTGGGGACTTGGGGCTGCGTGGCAGCGAAATCTGTCCCGCTGTGCACCTTAGACCCGCCGCGGCCACACCTGCCGCCAAGTACTGCCTAGCCGGGGCCCTCGAGGCAGCGGCCGCGCGATCCGGACGTCTCAGCACGACCGCCTACAGACGGACGGACGGACGGACGGAAGGATATACGTGGAGGCGCCTGCTCAGGGCTGGCAAACCACGTCGCTCAGGAGCCCGGATCTAGAGAGACCACTGTGCTGAGACGCCCGGACAGCTTGGGAAACCTTGGCCGTCCCCGCCCTCCTGCCGCCCAAGGGTCCGCGCCGCGACCCCGTCTATCCTTTGTGGGAGGTGAGGCAAATGGCCTCCCCGCTCTGCCCATGTTCTCATCTGCCCAACCGGGGCCATGCCGTTTCCGGCCCCTCAGAGTCACCGGGAGGACTTTAGGAAACACGTCTGTGTATTAAGATCTCGTCCCACCCCCGCGCCGACCGGCGCCGGCGCCAAATAAGTCCCGCGTGCTAGCGGATCCCGAGAGCCGCGCGCTACTGACGGCCCAGGCGGGGCGGAGCTTCAGAGGGGGCGGGACCAAGAGGGGGCGGAGCCGATGAGGGAGGGGCGTGACCTGCCCGGCAAGAGCCGAGCCCCCGCTCCGCCCCCGCCCCGCGCGCTCGCTCGCCGGCTCGCGCGCGCCGAGGAAAACGTTGCGCAGGTTCAAAAATGGAACGTCGGCGGCGTGAGGGAGCGCAAGGGGGTGTGCGCGCGTGCGCGTGCGCGTGCGCGCCCGGGCGAGGGTGACTGGGACCCCGCCGGCCCGAGCATCGCGCGCCGCAGCCGCGGCCCCGCAGCTCCGCCCCCGGCCCGGCCCGGCCCGGCCCCGGGCCCGCTCGCCCGCCGCCCCGCATGGAGCTGTCAGCCATCGGCGAGCAGGTGTTCGCCGTAGAGAGCATCCGGAAGAAGCGCGTGCGGAAGGTGAGGCTGCCCGGGGGCGGCTCCCAGGACCCCTGTGGAGTCCCCTCCTGTCCCCAGCACTGTCCCCTCCGCTCTGGAGGCGAGGGAGAAAGTGGAGCGGGGGTGGGGTGGGTGGGCAGGCAGCCCCGCGCTGCCGGACTCGTATCCCCAGCCCGTGCCTCAGTTTCCCCCACCACCTTGTAGAAAGAGTAGAATAAAAGTTGTCGCCCCAGGATGCTGGGGGCAGCTAAGTCCGCCAGAGCTAGAGGTTAGGATCGGACTGTATGGATCCTGAACGGCATCCTTTCTCATCCTCCCCTCATTCTAAATATGGGGAGACTGAGGCCCGAGTTGAAGAAACGGCTTGCCTAGTGTGTTCGCGTCGGAGCTGGGTCTCGAACTCAGGACTCTGGACTCTCGGTGCCAAGTCATTTGAAGTTGGAGGCGGAGCTTTGGAAAAGCGTCCTCCCGCCTCTTAAGTCTAACTGCTGGACTTCGATCCCCTCCACACCCCCACCTCCACGTCTCTCCCCCACTTCCAGTGCACACCCCTCTGTCTTCCCCTCCCCACCTCCCAGCCCCGCCCGGCCGGCTCAGTGGAGCCGCCTACGGCGCTGGGGCATCCTCAAAGCTCCTCCCCCTTTGCCTTCGCCTCGAAAACATACACCCTGCAATTTAAGGAGGCGTCTGTTCTGCTAGGTTCGGTCCCCGCGCCTCGGGCCTGGACTTTGGCCGTGCACATTTCCTGTGCACACGTCTGCAAAGTGGTCTGGCCCCAGACTGGAGGTTGGAGATGGAAGGCTTTGGGGAAAGTTCCTGTCCCGGCACTCACCACTATCCTTTTCCCTTATCTCCTCCCTGCAGCCCCATGGGAGGCTCTAGCGGCAGGGCTGGGAGGGGTCTTAGAGTTCACCTCCTCCCATTTGACGAAGGCACAAACTGAGGCCCTGGCTGGGGAAGTGACCTGGTCAAGGTCACACAGCAAATTAGAGATGGGTGTAGAGCAGGAGCTCCAGTTGGCTGTTTGCCAGCTCATCTTTCAAGAGAGAAAACTCAGTCCCGGCATCTTGGGTGACATCTAAGGGTGACAGTCAAGGTGGGCCATGACCTTTTCTTCCCCAACTCCAATGGGGTTGAGCTCTGTCTTCAAGTTGAGGCTGCCCCTCCTCCTCCCTTCCCTCAGGGTTTCCTCGATTTGAATTTGTTCCTCAAAGCTCAATGTTTTCCATGCAGTGTAGCCTCAGCAGGTACAGTAATTACTCCCTTCTACATGGGGCCTGAGGGGTAGTGCCAGAGAGTGAGAAGCATCATTCCTTTCGCCATTCATTCAAAATGTATTTATTGAGTATCTCTGTGCACCAGGCACCATTCTAAGCCCCGGGGAGGGAGCTCCTTCCCTCGTGGAGCTGCCATTTTGGCAGCAGAGACACACAGTGAAAGAGGAAATAAATATAGATGCTTTCCAAGGGGGCCGTGTGCCACACAGAAAGAGAACTACTGGAAGGCGGGAGGGAGGGTGTTGGGAAGGGTGGCCAGGGCAGGCCTCATTGAGGAGGTGACATATCTTGGTCTTCAAGTTCCAGTGTGGAAGGGTATCACCCATCAGATGGGGTTGGACTGGGAACTTTTAAAGGCCCCTGTCACCTTTGAGGAAGGGAGGAACCTGCCTCTGTTTTCTAACTACTGGAGGGGCAATCACCCTTTCTCAAGGTGGAGACTTTGTCAGCCTTCTCCGGGGTCCTGCCAGGTTCTTTTGACTTGAGAGTGAGTTGAGTCTTGGAGTCACTAGCCTGTCACCTCTGGCCCAGAGGCAGCCTCTCACAGGGAGGGGGCTGATGGGGCTAGAGCCATGTGGGACATGCCAGGGAGGAGTATTCTAGGACTTGGAGAGTCTTCTAGTCGAAAAAGGAAGGAGAATTACGGTGTTAGCACCGGGACACTGGACGCTGGATCTTTGGCCACGCACATCCCCACACGGTCTGTTTCCCCACACGTGACATGGGCTCCAAGCTTCTGCCACAGGAGCCCCAGAGGTGTCTGGGGCCCAGTGCACTCCTGTGTTCTAGTAGGGAGGACCGTCTGGGGGGTCAGTTTGAGGATCTCTGGTTGATGGGGATCTTGTGGGGGGCGTCCCTGACAGTGTGTATGTGTTGGGGGACTTCTGTCTGCAGAGGGGATTGGGCCTTACTGTCGTGCAAGTGGTCGTAGGGGCATCTGTGTATCTCACCGTGTCTACTTCTTCTCTCTTTCTTCCCAGGGTAAAGTCGAATATCTGGTGAAGTGGAAAGGATGGCCCCCAAAGTAAGGCTTCTTTGTGTGTTTCTGTCTGCCTACCTGTACATCCTTCCACCCACCTTTTACCCTTTCTCCTGCCTCACTTTTCACTCCAGCTGCTCTAGTAATTGGCCAGCAGACCTTGATTAATCATCCTCTTCTCTGGGCCTCAGTTTCCCCTCTGCTAGCTGAGGGGCTTGGAGCACATGAGGGTGAAGGTGGGCCCCAGCTTCTCATGGGCCCCATTCAGTGTTGCACTCCACCTTCTGGTGGGACCCTCTGCTCCCCTGCTTCTGGCCTTTCCCGGCACCTAGGAGGTGAAGGCCCATCATCTTGGCTTCAGAGATGGCTGCCTGCAAGGTGGAGGGGCACTCAAGCTGCAGCAAGTACAGTGCCGGGTGGGGGTTTGTGTGGTTGGGCAAGACAAGTCTAGCCAGTGGGGCACGAGTCCTCAGTGCCATATAGCTAGGGACAGAGCCCGCCTTTGGCCAGCACTCTCCAGTCTACAGAGCAGGCTCCTGTACAGCCTTGTGAGGCAGCTGTGGTCCTGATCTCTAAAGATGAGGAGACAGGCTCAGAGAAGGTAAGCAGCTTGGCTTAGGTCACACAGCAAGTGGAGGCAGAGTTGAGAGTTGAACTGGGCCTCTCCATCTTCAGGTATCTCTTCTGTGCCTCCTCCATCTCCCAGTTGCGGGGCCAGGGAGCTGGGTCTAGGACCTCTCCCAGTTGCCCCACCTCTCCGCTGAGGCCCAATCAGGAACCTTCTCACCAACCAATCACCTCCCAGCAGGGAGTTGTTGGGGGAGGGGAGGGAAGGAGCAGGTCGTGGGGCCTCCCCATTGGTCTGTGGGTGCCCCACCTCCCAGCCCTGCCTCCTAGAGACTGACTCCTGGAATCCCCCTCTGTCCAGAGCCCCTGCTGTCTGTGCCAGGGGCTTTCTGCTGTGCTGGCGTTGGGGGCTGACCTGGTATTTGGGTCCTGGGAGTGTCTTGGACACGCGGTGGTGAGAAACAGCAGAGAGGAAGACAGGCCATGCTGCCTCAGCTTCTCTCTCTGCAAAATGGGTTCAGTAGTCCAGGCCCTGCTCTCTTCTCACAGGCTCCTTCACTTTGTGGGGTGAAAGGCCTGGGGGTGTGTTCAGGATGGCTGCAGGCATCGTGATGATTAGGGTTGGTGGCTGGTTAACCAGATAATGCATTCATCCATTCCTGCTGCCCCTTCCCAAACCCCTGGGACTGAAGGATAATCCCCTCCTCCACTGGGCAGATGAAGGTGGGCTTCTGGTCTGGGTGAAGGGGCTGGTAAGAGGAGGTGGAAAGCTAGAAAAGGAACATGTTCAAGGTGGGCATACTCCCTGGGTACTCGCTCCCCTCTTAGCTTCCGCGCCAGAAGGCATTGCGTCCCAGCGGGACACCAGCCTGTTGGCCTTCAAGGCACCGTTGGCTAGTTTTCCTGCTCTGTAGACTCCCTTCTCTAAACAGAGGTTTTTATCTATTTAAACTTCCTTCCCCCACTTTTATTAATCCTGAATGAATACGTCTGCCCATCAGAGCATCAGTCAGGGGAAGGACCTGGCATTCCAAGAGCAGTCCCTCCATGGTTCTCCTGGCCTGTGCCCCCGAACCTGGGGCCCACTTGTTTCCTAACATGCTGAGACCACCAGATGGGCCCTCATGACTGCTTTTTGTGACACTCCCCGCTCCAAGGGAGTTCTGGAAGCCCTGTTTGGCCAGATGACCTGGGGCATTTCTGGCTCCCCTATACTTTGATCCTGGGTTCTTGGCCTGGCTCACAGCCAGACAGCTGGGAGCCCTTCAGCAAGTCCCCAACATGGCAGGACCTCTGCTTCCATCTCCAAATTGGAATAAATCCTCCAGCACAACAGTGTTGTGAGGATTAGATGATGGATATAGGGTACCTGATGCATGCTTAGCCCAGACCAAGCACTTAGTGAACGTTTGCTATTAATAGTAAGTTACACAGCTCAGGCTTCTAGGTCTCCACTCAGCCGGGAGAGGGGTCTGGGGGCGTCTGCTCCTCACAGGAGCCCAAAGTAGCCTTAGCAATCATTGAGATCAGTCCTCTCATTTTTCAAATGGGGAAACTGAGGCCCAGAGAGGGGAGTTATATACAGTAATATAACTGCCAACCCGGTGCAGCATGGTGCCCACTTTATGTCATCCACTGTGCCACCCCGCTTCACTTGGGGGAAAACAGGTTCAGTCGCAGGGAGAATCAGGAGAACCAGGGCTCCTTTGTAACCCACTTGGTCTTCAGTCTCTCCTCCTCAGGGGGCTTTGCTTGAGGAAGAGGCTGAGAAAGTGGATGGGGAGTAGGTAGCTGGGCAGGCTGCCCGCTGCAGGCCTGGGAGCCTTGGCTAGGGCAGGGCAGTGATAGCCTGGGTGGGAGGGGAGTCAGATTCTCCTGCTCCCCAGCACCCTCCGCCCCCTGGGCAGGGAGGCTCATGTTAATAACAGAAGCCATGATTTAAACGGACACTCACTCTGTGCCAGGCCCCTGTTAAACCTTTGGGTTCTTTGCCTCTTTTCTCTCCCCAACAGCAGACAAATGACTGCCCTTCCTCCCCAGCAGATGGGGTAGAGGAGCTATCTTGCTTGTTCTGGAAGGAACAGCAAATGGCACAGGGAGGGGCTGGGGGCACAGGGCAGAGGATGTTAAATAATCAGCTACATGCTGTCAGCACCACAGAGATGCTCACATACCCCACTCTCATCTCAGCCTGCCCAGGACCCTGCCGCTCCTCTTTGGAAACGCTTTCCTTCCCTCCGTTCTTACCCACTTGTGAATGCTACGCCATTTGTGGGGAGGACCGCCTCCATAGAGCTTCAGTAGTGATATTGTCAGTGTATCAGGATACCGCAATAACCAAGCTGCCTATCAGTAAGCCCCTATTAAGATCACGCATTGGCCCCTGTAATTGCCTAACGGCAACCCATTGTACAGATGGGGAGACAGAAACCCTCAGCAGAGGCGTCCTTGCCCCAGGTCATAAAGGTGGGACGATTTGAATTATGGGCACCTCCATTTCCCCACCTGTAAAATGGGGCCCTAGCCTCATGGAGCCCTGTGGAAGGCTGCCTGAGACAAGAAAGGGTTCGTAACAGTGCCAGACGCGGAGGAGGCTCTTCTTTCTCCTCCAAGGCCAGGTTGAGTAGTGGCAGCACAGAGTCCTCGGTTTGGCCCTGGCAGTTTTGTGTTTGCGCTCTCCAGGCTTTTGATATTGATTTAATAAATGCTTGTTTGCTTTTATTATGTACCACACTGCTCTAAGTGCTTTATGTGGCTTAACACATCTAATCGTCACATCACCCCTAAAAGACAGGGACTATTGGTAGGTCCGCTTCACGGATGAGAAAACGGAGGCCCGAGCAGCGGAGTCACTTGCTCACCGCCGCCTTCGGGAGTCCGCTGCGCTGCTTCTCATTTGGGCGAATCTAAATCGGAGTCGGGGGCTGGGGCGGGCCTGGCTCTGCAGGGCGCCCCGCCCCCGGCACGGCGGGAGCCTACGCGGCGGGGCCCAGGAGGGGCGGCCGAGAGCCTGTTTACCCCGGCTCCGGTGGCGGGGGGGGGGCGGGGGCGGCGGGGCGGCGGTCACGTGGTCGTGTTTACCTCGGAGCCGGTGCGCGCCGTCCCCGCCCCCGCCCCGCCCCCCATCAGTAGGCCGGGTAATCTGGCGCGCACGCTCCTGCGCTGCGTGCGTGCGTGTGCACGCGCGGCTGCCCGACTCCGGGGGGCGGGGCGCACGGCGCTGCGATGTGGATGGAGCCTTCTGTCCGCCACGCTTGGTTCCCGCCCAGCCGGCGGCCCGGAGACCTAGACCCCGAAGTCTCAGGCCGCGGGGCTCGCCGGCTGCGCCCTCCTGTCTTGCCTGTGCCCGGCTGTTCGCAAAGAGTGTTTGCCCTCGCTGTGGTCTCTGGCTTCCCACACTACGGAGGGCCGCTGATGACCCCCTGTTTAGGAGGGCCGGGGTGTCCGAGAGGGTGAGGCGCCTGTGCAACGCCCCGCCCGCCTTTCCGCAGCACCGAAAGGGGCCAGGCCTCCAGCTGCCAAGTCTCTCCCTTTCTGTGCACCCGCTGTGTGCCAAGCCCCGGGTCAGACACTGAAGACGTGGCCAATCAGACTGTGCCCCTCTCCTATGGACGTTACAGCCCGGTGAGGGGCCATTTATCTCGACATGTGAGAGATCCAAAGGGAGAGGGTGGCCAAGATTCAACTGAGTTCTGACCACAGATTGGCCACTTCCTGGCTCGGTGATCTTGGCAAGATGCTTAACCTCTCTGCCCCAGTTTCTTCATTTGTAACATCTGTAACCTACCTCATAAGGGTGTTATAAGGAATGGATGCGTCCTTGCAGTAGTCTGCTCTGGCACCTTGCTGTTATGGTGGTGGTGGTGGTGATTCTTAAGATGAGGAAACTGAACTACAGAGAAGGTTAGGGACTTGCCAGGAACCACAGAGCAGCTACATCAACAAAAAGTGGGCAGGGCAGTGGGGAGGTGGGCAGGGCCGAGAGGACTAGAGCACTGAAGAGAAGCATCCACAGCTAGAGAAAAAGGGAGGGCCAGGCAGAGGACACTGGAGGAACACAAAATTCCCCCTCTCTTCTTACTAGTTACAGTCGAGGAAATTCAACCTTTGTTTGGGGGAGGGGAGGAAGGTTTGAAGTCTCTGCCAGCTTCTGGTTGCTTTCAGTTTGGGCTTTACCCAAACTATAAAAAAAAATCTCAGTTTCACTTTCAGCATTTCTCCAGGGTGAGCAAAACTCTTCAGTGGCTTCTGCAGCCATTCCCAGAACACCTGGGGGCTGGGGGCTGGGCTGGGCACTCTGGCGAGGCGTTACAACCTGCCAGCCAGGACACCAGCTTGATTCGCCAATAAGGATGATTCACCAATAAGGATGGCAGGTGCCCAGTGCGATAATAGGGCCCTGGAGAGCAGCTGAGGGGAGGGTTCATTCTGCTGGGAGTAGGACAGCTAGGAGAGGATGTCAGGAAAAGCTACAAGGACCTGATTCTTAAAGGATGAGGAGTTCACTGGAGGAAGGGGGCCCTCCAGGAGGAGAGCACAGCACGTGCAAAGGAAAGGAGCTGTGATGGTGCCTGCTCAGGCTGGGCGTGTGGCACTCTGGGCATGGACCTTCACTGCTGAGTCCACGGGGCCCGACACGAAGTAAGTGTGCAGAAGTGTCAGTGAAAGAAAGGAAAGAAGGGTTCTGTCCTTGGGCAGCTTGTTGTTTAAATATTGATTGGACTACTTTTAGGTTTCACAGTAACCAGGATGGTTGAAGATGAAGGTTTAAACTTGGCTGGTAGAAGGCAGGAGGGGCAGGGGCTCTGCCTGGCCTCTCTCTGCCTCGCAATACCTCCCTAATACCTACTCACCTCCCTCTTTTATTTATTTATTTTTTGGCTGTGCCACGTGGCTTGTGGGATCTTAGTTCCCCAGCCAGGAATTGAACCCAGGCCCTTGGCAGTGAAAACTTGGCGTCCTAACCACTGGACCACCAGGAAATTCCCTCACCTCCCTCCTTATCCAGCAGTCCTGGGTGCAGTCTTGGCCAGAATCACAGTCCATTGCTTTGGTTTTGTTTATATACACCCAGGTACATACATCTACATATATATGTGTTTTTATGATTATATGTGTATTTGTATGCATGCATATATATACACCCATACATATATATATTTTAAACAGTTATCAGGACTTGGATTGTTTTTTAATGATTTTCTTTCTTTTTTTTTTATAAATTTATTTATTTTTGGCTGCATTGGGTTTTTGTTGCTGGGCGCGGACTTTCTCTAGTTGCAGCAAGCGGGGGCTACTCTTCGTTGCGGTGCATGGGCTTCTCATTGTGTTGGCTTCTCTTGTTGCAGAGCGCAGGCTCTAGGCACGCAGGCTTCAGTAGTTGTGGCACGTGGGCTCAGTAGTTGCGGCTCAAGAGCTCAGGCTCAGTAGTTGTGGCGCATGAGCTTAGTTGCTCCGCAGCATGCGGGATCTTCCCAGACCAGGGCTCGAACCCGTGTCCCCTGCATTGGCAGACGGATTCTTAACCACTGCGCCACCAGGGAATCCCCATATATATGTTTTTATATTAAAATTTTTTAATGTATTAGCATCTGTTTATGATGAGTCATCCTGGTTTTTCCACTTATGGAAGTCATAAAGAGTTTGCTTTTAAAATAAAATGTTTTAAAAAAGCAAGCTAATTTTTTTTATACATAAATTTATTTATTTATTTTTGGCTGCATTGGGTCTTCGTTGCTGTGCGCGGGCTTTCTCTAGTTGTGGCGAGCAGGGGCTGCTCTTCGTTGCAGTGCGCGGGCTTCTCATTGCGGTGGCTTCTCTTGTTGCGGAGCATGAGCTCTAGGCACGCGGGCTTTAGTAGTTGTGGCACTCGGGCTCAGTAGTTGTGCCTTGCAGGCTCTAGAGCGCAGGCCCAATAGTTGTGGCGCACGGGCTTAGTTGCTCAGCAGCACGTGGGATCTTCCCGGACCAGGGCTCGAACCCATGTCCCCTGCATTAGCAGGCAGATTCTTAACCACTGCACCACCAGGGAATTCCCAAGTGAGCTAATTTAAAGGCAGATACTAAGTAAATAATCGTGCGGGTGGAAGGAGGATGGCTGAACTCTGGAAATGCCCAGTTCTGTCCCAGCAGGGAATGCTGTCTGGCCTGGGAGTGGTGGAAGGTCCCTCGTGGAAAGACCTAGGGACCTGCTGTAGGACACTGTACCATTCAGTCACTGAACATTTACCAAGTTCCTGCCGTGTGCCAGGCCCCACCTGAGAAGGGAACTTCAGACCTGGCCTTGATGGTGTAGATGTGTTCCAAGGAGGGGGAGGGAGCAGCTCAGCCTGGGCAGAGGGCCCACTGGGGCTGGGGCATCAGCGGGGCCAGGGATGGTGACAGTAATAAGCACAGAGCACTTCCTGTGCACCAGGCGCTGCTCTAAACACTTAGATACGTGAACATGTTTAATCAGCACAAGAGACCTTTACAGATGGGGAAATCAGCATAGAGACACTGAATAAATTGTTTAAAGTTGTACAGCTAGCCAGGGCAGAGCTGGGGTTTGAACCCAGGCAGTCTGGCTCCAGAGCCGCAGCTCTTCACCACATGCTCTTGACTCTCATAGGAAGGGAATCCGGGGACATATGGGGCCTGCCCTCTTCACCTGAAGTGAACATGGGGATCTAGTTCGGAGTTGGACACGATCACTTATAGGGTGGTGTGATCAGTGCTCAGAATGAGGGGAGTTCCGGTGTCATGCAAGCCCCCAGGAGGCCTCCAACCTACCCTGGTAGCCAGGGACAGTTCATGGGATTAGGCGACAGTTAACACTGGATCAGGAAGGGGCAAAGTCCTGCAGGCAAGTGGGCCTGGTGGAGCGGCTGCGGCCTCTGAATGGGGGGTGGTGGGGTAGGGGGCAGGTCAGCTCTGACCCCTTGTCTCTCTCCCCAGGTACAGCACGTGGGAACCGGAGGAGCACATCCTGGACCCCCGCCTGGTCATGGCCTATGAGGAGAAGTAAGGGGCTCAGCCTGCCAGGGGGCTGGGTGGAAGGCAGGCGCTGAGGTTTCACAGGCAGCTGCTGCTGGCTTGGCTCCGAACACTGGTCACTGGGGGCAGGGTTCTGGCAGGGACTGCCGGGTCTCGTCCGCAGCTGGGGGCAGGTGCTGGGCACCAGGTCCCAGGGCAGCTGAGGGCCCTGTCCCTTTCCGGCTGCTGGGTGATGTCAGCCACTCCGCTAACAACCCCAGGCCTCTGTCTCTCTGCTGTTGTAGGCCACCCCCAACAGCACCTGCCCCGATTTCCCCAGAAGGCAGGGCTTTCAATTGCCGTGAAGAAGGTGAAAATGGGCGTAGAGATGCCATGGTGCGAGGGGCAACAGTATTAATCATGCCCAGTGATGGGCCAGAGGGAGGTTCCCTCCTACAGATCCTCCACCATGTTTGATGAAGCTCTCAAGAAAGGCCAGGGGAGGAAGTGTGGCTTTGGAGCCAGGACAGCTGGGTTCCGGTCCCTCCTGCTTGGCTACCTCCTAGCTGGGAGGCCGTGGGCAAAGCTGCCCCCAGGTCTCAGACTGCCGTGTCTGCCAGTGCTCTGCTGCAAGTGCTCTTCCAAGGGTTGCTTAGTGATTGGCAGCTCGTCCCATGGGCCATGACGGCACACCTTAGCGGGGAGCTTCTGCCAAAAATGTTGTTTCTCCTGGTGGGAGGGCCTTTTGAGCATAACCTAGCCATTCCCTTCTGCTGCATGAGCCCCAGCGTTATTGACCTCCCTGCCGGCAGGCTGCCCAGTCTTTCTGCCTCTCCCCAACCCATCGACCCTGTACAGTGCGGGACCGTTTTATAAAATCATTTTTATTTGGTTCCTTTTAGCAACTGCCTGAGACAGGGATGAGGGTCTCATCTGACAGATGAGGAGACCGAGGCTCTGAAGAGCTAAGGGGCTTGTCCAGGGTCCTCGCAGCTGGGAGGCAGCCCAAGTAGGACTTAACCTGGGTGGGGCTCCTGAGTCCCAGTGATGCCGTTCCTCTGCCCCTCCTCGCCCCCTGCTGACCGCTTCTCCCACAGGAGGTCTCCCGCTGCTGATTCAAAGGAAACGTTCCCACTGCTCTTTCCTTTAAAAATCACAGTGTTCCTGTCCCACAGCTTCTTTCTAGTTCCCGAGTGCTGGTGGGGCCTTGATCCAAAAGGGTTGTGACACTGAGAGAGCCCTGTGGAATGTCCTGGATTGTGGTAAGGAGAGCATTGGGCAGGTGTCAGAGGCCTGGATCAAATCCTGGCTCTTCCACTCACCAGCTGTGAGGTGCTGCACAGGACCTTTTTCCTCTCTCAGCTTCTCTGTCTGTGAAATGGGGAGAACAGTGCTGACCTCAAGGGCTCTCATGGGGAGGAAAGGCTTGTGAAAGCACTCCGCAAACCATTAGGTGTGGGCACACACGGGCAAATGTCTTCCTGATGGTAATTAGGGGTCAGCTAGTTCATTCTTTCATTTGTTCAACAAATCTTTATTGAGGTCCTACTGTGTGCCAGGCACTGTTCCAGGGACTGGGGCACAGCAAGGAACAAAACCAACAAACATCCCTGCCCTCGTGGGGCTTACATTCCAGTGTGGAGACCTGCAGTGAAAAGTACACCAGTAAATGTATAGATGCCGACGTGCTGCCTGCTGCACAGACAGGGTCAGGCCGGGGCCGCTGCTTTCAGTGGGATGGTTAGGTGGTGGCATTTGACCAGAGACCTGAGCTAAGTGAGGGAAGGACCCCAGTAGATATTTTAGAGAAGGCCATCCAGGTGAAGAGCACCCCAGAAAGTGATGCAGAGATGGGCTGAGGAACTGCATGGAGGCAAGCGTGGCTTCGAGAGTGGCCAGCTGGAGTGGTGTGAGCTGGGCAGGGGTGGGGCGTCTGGGGGAGGGGCAGGGGCAGGGGCAGCTGAAGGAGTGGGCGTGCAGCTCAGGGAGGGCCCAGTGAGTCCTGGTAGAGGATTCGGATGTTGCTTTCAATGAGTCAGAAAAGTCCGTAGTTAAGGAACAAATGAGGAGCTTGGGGATTTCTACAGACCCACCGTGTGATTTGACTTCCTCTTTCTCTCTGGGTCTCGGTGAGAAGGAGATGGAAGCGGGGTGACGACCATTTTAACACCTGCTTTGCAGGGTTTTTAAGAGACTCAGAAGGAGTCGGGCCAGGGGGCTCTAATGGGGAGTCCCTGCATCCCAGGAGGGGCCAGTGGGGGCACTGAGGGCTTGTGGGACCACGATCCCCACAGCCCTGGACACTGATGGGCCCTGGGTAGGTAAGGACTGGACAGAATGGAAGCTCCCTGCACCCTCCCCGCCCCCCCACTCCCACGGTTGCAGGGCAGGAACGGGGGTGCTACAGATGGGAAGCCAGGTCATGTGGCCTGGGCTGCAGGCCTGCCCCCCTGGCCCTGACTGGGCCCCCAGGCCTGATCCCGCCAGGCCTGGAGCCCAGAGCTCAGCATCTTCACTAGTGGCAGAAGTTGTCAGAATTGTGGCATCGGGCAAATGGCTTAACCTCTCTGTGCTTTAGCTATAAAATGAGGATAGAAAATGTGCCTCCCTCACAGGGTGGCTGTGAGGGTTAAAGCATTGAGAGCAGTGCCTTGTACAAAGTGTGCAGGACATAATAATAAAAATAATAATAAATAACACTTATACAAATATAATAAAGACATATTATTCTTTTCCCTCAAGGCCCTTTCCTTTTTCCTCTCTCTACTTCCTCCTTCTCTTCCTCTTTTTTGTTTTTCTTCCCTCTCTCTTCCTCTTTATTATTTTAGTCTTTCTACCCCCCACTTTGAGAAATGCCGGGCACCTCTCTCGCTCCTCCCAGGGGCCCCGGGGACCAGCTGAGAAGGGAAGCTCTTTCTCCAGACTAGGAAACTGAGGGCCAGAGAGGGAAAGTGACCAGCCAAGGTCTCCTGGGGGTCAGGTAGAGCTGAGCCTGGAACAGGGTGTCCTGGCGCCCAGCACCGGGCTCTGAGTTAAGCTTCTCACCCTCCAGGGCTTGGGAGGCCTGGCTTGGTGTGGGTATCCTACGCCCTGGGTGCTTCTCTCGAATGCTGGTTCTAGGGCCCCACGGCAGACCTGCCGAAGCTGACTCCGTGGGGAGGGAGGGAGAGCCCTCCCCCCAGCGTCCCTGGAGTCTGATGTCTGGAAGGGGGTGGCAGCCACTGCCTCGAGGAGGGACCAACAGTGGAAACAGGCTCCACGGATGCACTGGCTTAGCTTGGCTCAGACTGAGAGACTGGACCAAGGCCACAGACGGCATGTGTGGAATGAAGTGAAACAGAATGAAACTACTTTGAATTGTCCCATCACTTCCAGCACATTGTTGGCGTCTCTGGGGTGTTGTCTGGTGTGTTGTGTGTGGCTCTGTCTGCGTCCTCAGGTTGTGCCTTGTGTGTTTGTGATGGGAGGAAGGCATCCGGCAGAGAGTCTGGCATCTACTGGGGACTGAATGCAGGCTAGTTTTTCTCCCCTTCCCCAACCAGATGATACAGACGAATGGGGGCCTGTCCTCCCCACCAGGTTCGTGGAGATGCCAGACTGGGGGGCAGTTCTGGGCAGAACTTCGCTTGCGAAAGGACTCGTGGCCATTCTCATCAGTCCCCCTGGGGCATTCAAGGCAAATTTAATTAACAGGTTTCTGTAGACGTCTCCTAAGCGTGGAAACTGGAACTACATTGTTTTGGGGGCTGTTCCCAGTGCATATAGAGAAGAGGTCTGGCATGACCCTGGGGCCGTGAAGACCCACATATTTTTGGAGATGTCCCCCGAGTCCCACCTCTAGCAATTGGGACCAGTCACTGTGCCCTCACCTTTAGTCAGGTGGGAAGATGCAGCCCTGGGAGTTGAACACACGACCCCATTGTTATGGTCTAAAGTGAGGAGCCCTACCCCAGGATTGGGGGGTGGCCTGTGGAGGGTGTCCCCCTCCCCCATAGACAGCAGAGAGCTGGGTGGAGCGGATGCCTTACTTTCCCTTAAATGTCAACAGTGTTTCCTTTTGTTCTGCCATCTGCTTTGCACCCCAGGGAGGAGAGAGACCGAGCATCGGGGTATAGGAAGAGAGGTCCGAAACCCAAGCGGCTTCTGCTGCAGGTAACCCCACCAGCTCTGGTGCCCGCCCACAGGGCCCCCTTGCTCCTCCCACCAGCCCCTGCCCATCCGTGCATTTGCACTGGGTAGTTCTGCGGAACCACTAACCCTCCTCGGCTCCACCCAGGACACTGTGGGGTGGGGCGGGGCACTTAGTGGGTAAGTTTCAATGGGAGGAGTTGGGAAAAGTCAGAATGTGGGGCTGGTGCCCCTGGAAGACACCGTGGGTGGAAGGTACTGTGGAGGGAGGGAGGGTGGGTGTATGGCTTACGGGATCCTAGAATTCTGAAAGCTTAGAATCTTGATGCTCCAAGTCCCCAAAATACAAAATTGTAGTATTTGAGAATCTTAGAAGCATAAACTTTAGAAGAGGGAACAGGGGCGTCTGGAATTTTAGAATCCAAGCAAAGGAGATTCATAGAATTCTGGAACCACAGCCTTGGAATGGTCTAGAAATGTATCATTTTTTAAATTATTTTTAAAATTTTTTAAAATTTATTTTTTATTATTATTATTTTTTTAGCTGCGTTGGGTCTTCGTTGCTGCACGCGGGCTTTCTCTAGTTGCGGCGAGCGGGGGCTACTCTTCGTTGCGTTGTGCGGACTTCTCATCACGGTGGCTTCTCTTGTTGTGGAGCACGGGCTCTAGGCGCGCGGGCTTCAGTAGTTGCAGCGCATGGGCTCAGTAGCTGTGGCTTGGGGTCTCTAGAGCACAGGATCAGTAGTTGTGGTGCACAGGCTTAGTTGCTCCGTGGCATGTGGGATCTTCCCAGACCAGGGCTCAAACCCATGTCTCCTGCATTGGCAGGCGGATTCTTAACCACTGTGCCACCAGAGAATTCCCTAGAAATGTGTCATTTTGAGTGAGAAGAAGCCCTCTGCCACAAGACTGGCAGCCCGTGTTACCCAGGTCTTGGGGACACTTTGCTACTTTCACTGGTTCGCACTGAAAAGAGGATGGAGTCTGAAGTGATGTAGTTATGTGATTTGAGGCAAATCTCTGAGCTTGAGTTTTCTCATCTGTAAAATCGGGATGATAAGAATACCTGCTGTCCTTAATTTAATAAGGCCCACCTGGGAATTTGAAGCCAAAAAATAAGGCTTCTTGGTCCACGTGCAGTGTGAGCCATGTCCAACCTCCTGTCCATTCCATCGAGAGTCACACAGCTGGATTAAAACCCAGATCTGAGTCCTGGTGCTCCTGGACCCGTTAGTTAGTAGCTGTAATTCTCTCATGGTGAGGTAGAGAAGGACAGAACTGTATGAGAGTTACGAGGCCTGTGATGGTGTATGAGCCAGGCTGAAGGGGTGGGTTTTGATAAAGCTGCATATGGGATAAGCCCTCTTAGCACTGCAGTATCTTCACAGTCTCCTCCCAGTTCAGCTCTCCTCCCATCACCATGACAACCTGAACCCCATGCTGAGTGATGGGGATTAGCTGGTGGGACTGAGGAATGGAACTTGCACATGTGATCTCTGCCCCCAACTGGAGATGTTTGACCTACAGTTCCTATCTGCTGGCCTCACTCTCTTCCTGGGAACTCTTGGCCTCTGGTGACAGGTAGCAGGAGAAGTTACTGTCCCAGAGTGATCCAGGCCCCCCCAACATCTTAGCACCAAGGATCTTTCTTGGGTTTGCATAAATTTCCCCCAAAAGTCAGTAAGACAAATGCACAAATTATAAAACTTCAGTCTTTGAATGGCAGAAGAATGTGCCCTCCAGCCCATTTAAGCAAGAAGGAGGCGGGGCAACAGACGTCTGGACCCAGCCAGGGCCCCCCTGCGGCTCAGAGCCCAGGAGAGTCCAGGGGGAATGGAGGGGTGTCTGCAGGCTGCTGGCAGACCTTCCTGTGGCTGGGTGACGTGGTGCACCCCGGTGCCATGTGTACCCCTGGTTAACTTTTCCCAGGAAGCTTCAGAGCCCCGTGCCTCACACCATTTCCCTAGCGAGCTGGCCGTTTCAGCTTTTGGGGGTCCTTTAGAAGCAAAGAGTCCTTCCCTGTAATGAAGAATAACTCCTTAATTTATCTGCCTCATAAATGCAGGTGTGTTTTTTGTTGGTCAGTTTTCACCTTGTACCGCTTGTGTGCCTCCGCCATGGACCAAAGGAACGTGCCCTGAGGCCCCGTCCCTGAGCCACTTACAGGGCCCTGGGAGGCGAGGCCGCACTGTGAGGCCTCTTGGCTAGCTGGGCCAGGTCCCGGGGCTGGGGCTGGTCAGGGGGAGCGCTCTGGGCTGGGGTGAGGGGCGGGATGCCGGCTGGCTCTGAGCCCTGAAACACGGGGAAGAGGACCCCGGGCGGGAGGGCCAGCACGAGCAAAGGCGCGGCAGTGGGTGGGAGGGCAGGGCTGATCCGCCGTGCCCTGGCTTGCCCCCGCAGCGGCTGTACAGCATGGACCTGCGGAGCTCCCACAAGGCCAAGGGCAAGGAGAAGCTCTGCTTCTCCCTGACGCGCCCACTCGGCAGCGGGAGCCCCGAGGGGGTGGTCAAGGCGGGGGCACCCGAGCTGGTGGACAAGGGCCCCTTGGTGCCCACCCTGCCCTTCCCGCTCCGCAAGCCCCGCAAGGCCCACAAGTACCTGCGGCTCTCACGCAAGAAGTTCCCGCCCCGCGGGCCCAACCTGGAGAGTCACAGCCATCGACGGGAGCTCTTCCTGCAGGAGTCAGCGGCCCCGGACGTCCTGCAGGCGGCCAGCGAGTGGGAGCCTGCTGAGCAGCCCCCTGAAGAGGAGGGTAAGGCGGCCCAGCCCCGAGGCTCAGACCCAGGGACCCTCAGAGCTGGAAGGGTCCCTCGAGTCCTCAGGTCCAGCTGGTCCAGTGCCCAGAGAGGGCCTGGGCGCTCCTGAGGCCACATAGCCTGCAGGGACCCTGGCACCAAGCCCAGAGCTCTTTCCGTGGTCCCACTCGGGCTGAGTTCGTGTCCAGCCAGGGAAGGTACATGTAGTGACGTCTTCCTGTGTGTCCAGCCTTGAACTAGGCCCTGACCTGGCTGGAGACTCAGAAGAAGATCAGGTGTTGGGGGTGGGGTGGGAGGTGGTCGACAAGCTGCCACCCACGCCCACCTTCCCCACCTTGTTGCCAACGCTGTCCCCCATCTGTCTGTGTGTCTTTGTCCCGTGGCTGCAGCAGACGCAGATCTGGCCGAGGGGCCCCCCTCCTGGACACCCACGCTCCCCTCAAGTGAAGTGACAGTGACCGATATCACCGCCAACTCCATCACCGTCACCTTCCGCGAGGCCCAGGCAGCTGAGGGCTTCTTCCGAGACCGCAGCGGGAAGTTCTGAATCACCATTTTTACTCTTCTTCAACTGTTTTCTTTTGGGCTTGGGGTGGGGACTTCCAGAAATGGGGAGGGGTTGGGGTGGGTAATTATTTTATTTAAAGAAACATTGACGAGGAGAAGGGGGGAAGATCCCAGCACTCTCCCACCGCCCCGCCCCTTTCTCTGTGCGGACGTTTACAGGGCGGCCTTGGGTCTGTGTCAGGGCTGGGCCTGGGGAGGCCTGGCACTGCTCTGTCACTTGGGGTACCATCTCCAGGGTAGGATGGGGACAGGACCAGCCTCCCCCGGACACCTCCATCACCATTCTTCTCTAGAGAGACAGCAGCTGGTCCCCAGGACTAAAGGAGGATGGGAAGGCCTGAACCCTCCCCTTAAGCAGCCCACCCCAGCCTTTCTGGTTGGTTTCCCCTTTGCCTTTTTGTGTGTGTGTGTTTGGGGAGGGGTCTTTATTTTTAACTTTCCACTCCAGCTTTGCGGGGGGATATGGAGGCTGGCTTTGACCAGAAGTGATTGGGTCACAGAGCTAAGGGGCTGGGAAGGGTTTGAGATTGCTGGGCACGTCCCACCCCTTCAGAAAGGTCTCTCCTTTCCCCTGGGGGCAGCTGCCAGCTAAGCCCCTTCCGCTGAGAGCTACCCGCCCCAGCTCCATCGCCTGGCCCGTGCAAACTGCTCACTTGCACACCCAGCCCTGCAGGTGTGTGCACACGGCCCCTCGCGCCCTCATGACTGCATGCACCGGTCCGCAGACGTGTGCAGCGGGTCTTGCAAGCCTCCTGACCGGGTGGACGGGGCGGGGTGGCGGGGGAGTGATTCACAGCACAGAAGAGCTTGCTGTAGGCAGCCCCGCTCATCCCACCTTGCACAGCACTTCGCCTGACAGGACCTATCCGAGTCAGCGTGGATAGCTGTCAGTGGAGGGCAAGGCTCCGGCCAGGGGGCAGCTGGATGGCCTCCGACGCTCCAGGCGTGCGGATGAAGTCTTGTGGTGTCACCTGGGTAGCCACGGGCGTGCAAGCGTGTGCATGTGTGCTGTGCAACGGCGCGAGCTCTGAGGCACTTATGCCCTGTCCCCCCACCCCCGGGGCTCCTGTTCTCTCTGACTCAGGTGACTTTCCAGCCCTTCTGTCTCCCCTCTTTTTCTGCCCTCCCCTTCAACTCAGCCAACCAGACATGGGCGTGGGTGGTCAGGGAGGGAGGAAGCGTCCCACCACCTTCTCAGGGCAGCCCTCGACTCCTGACACCCTTCCTCCTTCCATTCTGGGTCTCCCCCGCATCCACCCTCAGTGCTGCAGCTGGGACTAACCTTGTTTCTCTGCGGCGGGACCTCTGCCATGTCTTCCTGTGGTCGGGCTGTAGTGGGTGATGGGTCAGGCTGTGCACGAGCCCCCCACCCTGGCAGGGGCCTGTGTCTGCCAGAAGAGGGGCGCTCTGTTTCTGGTTTGCACAGACGTGCCCTGTGGACTAGTGGCTCCCCTGGCAGTAAGGAGTGACTTCTCCCCTATCCTGGTCCTGCAGGGGAGAAAAAGCCAGATTGGGGGTGGGCCCCAGGGGAGCAAGTGAAAGGCTGGCCCCCTCGCCTCTCCCCATTGTCAGACCAGGCACTCAGGTCCCTCCCCCGGGGCTGTCTCCATGCTCTGCTGTGTCCTGAGGAAGTGGGCAGAATCCTGCTGAGGCTCGACTAGGGCAGTTCTTCCCCCAGACTCCTCTTCCCAAGTTCCCAAACCAAAGACAGCCTGCACCCCATTTTTGTTTGGGGTGCCTTGCTGGCAAGATCCCAGATCCCTGAGTGTCTGTCTCCCCTTTCTCCTTAATCCTTCGTTGTCCAGGGTCAATTCAGTGCTTCCATTGGGGGATGGCTTCCTCCCCCCCACCCCATGACTTGATTCACCCCCAGGCTAGGGGGTTGTGTCTAGGGGAGTCTGGGGGTGGACCAGGGAACGAAGGGGCAGTGGGGAACCTCCCCAGCTGTGGGACCCTGGGGAGGGGAAGGGCAGCCTGAGTGGGAAGCTGTCCCAGATCAGGGGCTCCCGGCAGAGGGGAGGGTGGTGGGCAGGGGTGTCGCGCTGACGGAAAGCTGTGGGCCCTGGCTTGGGACTCGGCTGGCTTCAGCTTCCAAGAGAAGTCACACTCCGCAGCCCCAGGGGATACGTGGCCTCCTCCTGCCTCACTTTGAAGAGCTGTTTGTGTAGTTTGTGGGTCTGGGGCCTCTCTTGTGGGGTGAGGCAGCTGCCACAGAGGAGCACTTCTAGCCTCTCTCAGCCCTTCACAGCCCGCAGGGCGCCCTGCTCTCTGGAGGGCCGGACCTGGGAGCGGAGGCTCCCTGGGGGAAGGGCTGCAGGCTGTTAGGACCTTCCTGCCCAGGACCCAGGACGGTGACCTCTGTGAGGGGCTGGAAGTGGCCTTGCAGGACTCCTCCAGCCCTGAGCGTCCCAGAGGGCCTTGGGGTGAGAGGGGGCAAGGTGGGCACGACCTCCCACCCCACTGCCACCCGAGAAGGCCAGTACTCACTTGGGGGTGGGCGTTGAAAAGGTTGGACCACCTGCCTTTCCTTCCCCCAGCCCCACCTGTTTTGAATGTAGAGAGACCGGTTGGTACTTTTCTTTTGCTGTGGGGTGGGGCGAGGGGCATATTCTCCGCCCGTGGCGCGGCCACTTGGGAATCACAGCCGCTCTTAGGATGGTGGTCCCTCCACCAGCTTCCCCCTGGCTCCTGCCCTGGGGAAGGGCGCTTGGCTTGTCAGGTGGTTTCGCTTTTGCTTTATAACTGGCCAGCCTGGCCTCCGGGTCTCAGCACAAGAACGCTTCCTTTGCACAGAATGAGCGTCGAGCTTTGTTCAGACTAAATGAATGTATTTGGGAGGGGTTGGGGGCGCGAGTCAATTCCAAGCACACGCCGTTTCAGAGTGAGTGTGTGCGGGGAGAGCTAGAGCAGATGCAGAGCGTGGTTTTATTTTTGTACTGATATTGGTAAGAGACTGTATAGCATCTATTTATTTAGATGATTTATCTGGTAAATGAGGCAAAAAATATTAAAACTACATTAAAGATGATTTTAAAAAAAAGCTCTTGGGCATCTGATCATTGCTTGTGATGGTGTCACAGCTGTGCCGAGAAAAGAGCTGCAGCCCTGGGGGTGAGCCCTCCAGACCTCCCAGGCCCCCCAGAGCCATCTTGGCAGTACATGGGGCTGGCGCCGGGTGTCCTTGTCAGCTTGCCAAATCCTGAGACATGGCGATGCTCACATGTCCATACAGTCTCCCTGTCTGGTTAGTTTTCCCCTCAAAGTTGCAAACCCTCAGATCCAGCCCCACACGTGTTCTTGACACTCCTGTTCCTGTGTGTCTGTGGGTCTCGCATGTCTTCCGGTGGGTAAGTTATTTCCTCCTGGGTAAGGAGTGTGCTCCCTGCCTGGTCAATGCTGGGAAAAGGAGGGGGAGGCGAAGGTGAATTGAGAAGGAAACGTGCGATCTTGAGGAGTATCTGCCTCAGGTGAAGCCCTTACTTGGTCACCAGGTAGTCAGCCGTCTTCCAATGCCAGCCAGAGAGGTCAGGGGATTCTTGGGCCTGTTATCCCTAATGTTTTCATCCCAGGGCTTCGAGCTCTGCCTCTTCCCTGTTGGCCCTCAACTTAGCATAAGAGGCCCATGAGGCAGTGTGTTCAGTCTCCTTTGCAGCTCTTTCTCTCTTACAACTAACTGTCAGGCCCCATGGCCAGCAGGATATGCCCCGTGGGTGCAGGAGGTCAGGGGCTCTTTAAACACTCTCAGAAATAAAATACAAAAAAAATATGATTGATATACATACATGGAAAGTAACTCTACTTTCCAAAACAAAAAGAAACCTAGAAGAGGGCTTCCCCGGTGGCGCAGTGGTTGAGAGTCCGCCTGCCGATGCAGGGGACACGGGTACGTGCCCCGGTCCGGGAAGATCCCACGTGCCGCGGAGCGGCTGGGCCCGTGAGCCGTGGCCGCTGAGCCTGCACGTCCGGAGCCTGTGCTCCGCAACGGGAGAGGCCGCAACAGCGAGAGGCCCGCGTACCACAAAAACAAAACAAAACAAAACGTAGAAGAGGCCTTCTGGCTTTCACAGCATGGCCTGAGCGGATAGTGGGCTGACCTGGGGCTGCCATTCCCTTTATTCAGGCTTTTACACTGAGCCGACTTTATATTCAGGGCTAGAGCTGTTGTGTGTCCAGTGCTTCGTCTGCAGCCCGTCCCAGTGCACAGGTGTGGTGAGGCCGCAGCACGTCAGGGATTATCCCAGGGTCCCTGTTGCTGTCTGGTGGGGGATTGGGGTGCACATCCCACCCTGAAGATCCGTCTCTGAGACCCACGTGCAGGACCTCTGTCTTAGCTTCGGTTTCTCTTATGGGTTGAATTGTCTCCAGAGCCAGCCCCACCCCCTCACCTCCCAGAATTCATATGTGAAAGTCCTAACCTCCAGTGCTTCAGAATACGACTTCATTTGGAGATTGAGTCTTGACAGCGGTAATCAAGTGAAAATGATGCCATTAGGATGAGCCCTAATCCAGTGCAACTGGTGGCAAATTTAGGCCCAGAGACAGACATAGAAGGAAGGTGATAAGAAGAGACATGGGAGGAAGATGGCCATCTACCAGCCAAGGAGAGAGGCCTGGAGCAGATCCTTCCCTCACAGCCCTCAGAAGGAACCAGCCCTGCCAACACCTCGATCTTGGACTTCCAGCCTCCAGAACTGCGAGAACATAAATTCCTGTTGCTCAGGCCGCCCAGTCTTAACTTTGTTACAGCAGTCCCCGCAAACTGCTACCGCATCCATGAGCGCAAGAGTCTGGGACTAGGCTTGGGGGCAGGTCTTTTGGAGGTGGAGTAAGGACTAGGGGCATTACAAGGACTCCGACATTATTTTTCAAATGGAAGCCTGATTGCAACACGGCACAACTTGTGTGAGGGTTCTGTTTACCCCTCGCATCTGCACTGTATCCCCTTGAATGGTTCCTTAAGCTTAGACCAAGGTGAATGGTGGACACGTGAACTCTAAGAAATAAAAATCAAAACATGTCGTTAGTACTATATCTTCCTTTGCTTAGAACTTTAGTATATTAGATGTAGGGAGAGCCTTAGTGATCATACGATAAAGAAATTGAGTTCTGAGTGAATGTAGTCAGCTGGTTCAGTACTCTTGTTTTACAGATGAGAAAATGGACAGTGCTAGTTGAACTCTTTTTATAAGAGGAAAATATGGCCTCATTTTAAATAAAAGTAAAGTTGAAAAAAAAAAAAAAGTCCTTACTCCTAGGGGGCCGGAGTAAGCACTGGGGAGAGAGGGACAGGGAAGGAGGAAAAGCCAGGATAAGGTGTGCCACTGAGGTTGATGCCGTGGGCAACAGGGGCTTGATTCCACTCAGACTTTGTGAGAAGCATTCCAGTGCCCCCCCGCCCCCTGCAGATTGTCACCCCGGGGGACCGGAGACGGGAGTGTTTATCTGCAGGCTCCTGTCCCTCATTGGCAAGGGTCCCAGGGTCACTGACTCCCTTGTACCTAGGAGCTGTGTTCCTACAGAGGTCAAGGGCATCAGAGGAGTCCGCGGGGCAGGAAGTGAAGATGGACCATCTAGCCTCCACGGCTAAAATCAGAGAGGAGGGCGAGAGGACAGGAGCTGAGCAACCAGAAGGAAGAAAGACGATCCAGTCAGTTTTTCGTTCTGAGTTTAAAGTGTTGGTGGGCAAATAAGTGGTAGATAAAGCCACAGGGGTGATGGCAGGGGTCCAAGGTCAGGGTTGGTTGGGAAGAGGCGAGAAGGCAGTGGGTGGGCGAGCTCCTGCTGCCTCTTAGTTCTTGCCCTGGGGAGAGTCTGACCTCTTCCCTAGCAGCTCCTTGATAACTCCAGTTAGAGACTGGAGGACTTAGCAGGCCTTGCCCTCAGCTCTGAGCCGTCACCCTGATTCTGGGTCCCCAAGAAAGGTCGCGTGGGACCCTGGTACAGATGCGCAGCCTGACTCTCAGATGTGTTACCTGAGCACAAGCTTCTGTGGTGGCACCGTTACTGCGCCCACTTTTATGCGTGGGACAAACAGAGAGGGTGTGGTTAGCTATTCAAGTCCGCACAGCCAGGTCGCAGGGAGCCAGGAATTTGAGCCTGTGTCTCAGTATTAATCTCTCCACAAGCAGTTCTCAAACTCTTTGGTGTCAGGACCAGTTTAGAGTCTTAAAAATTATTGAGAAGCCCACAGAGCTTTTGTGTACGTGGGTTATATCTTTCAATATTTACTGTATTAGACATTAACATGGAGAAATTTTTTAAATATATATTCATTAAAAAATAATATTGACCTATTACATATTGATATCAATAATATTTCATGAAAAATAATTACATTTTCCAAAGCAAAAAAAATTAGAAGAATTGCCATTGTTTTTTTTTTTCAAATCTCTTTCACGTCTGGCTTAACAGAAGATAGCTGGATTCTCGTATCTGCTTCTGCATTGTCTGTTGCCATAGCCCATGGTATGTAGCCTCTAGAAAATTCCACCATACACTTGTGAGAGCATACAGTGGGAAAGACAAACAGTATCTTAAACATTATCATGAAAAGCTTTTGACCTTGAAGACCCCTGAAAGGGCCCTGGGGACACCCAGGGCTCCTTGGTCCATGCCTGAGAGCCGCTCCTCTTCTTGTGAGCTCTGTGGTGGACGTCTGGGCCGAGGTCTAGTTCTGACTCTTCCATGGAGTCATGGGGGCAGCCTCGAGGATTCTCCTGGTTGGGGCCTTCAGAGAGCTCACTGCGAGTGACTTTTCCAGAGGTCAGCTGTCAACATCCCACCTTCATTCCTCGCTGCCTTCTAAAAGGAAAAGCCAAAGAACAAGAAAGAAGGCCAGCCGAGGAAGAGAAAAGATGGACGAGAGAGGAAGGATTTAAGGCAAGTGGGAGGAACGGCAGGGGTGGCAGGGGTGCGGATGGAGCCTGGGAACAGAAGGGGTGGCAGCCAGGGGAGAGAGCGGCTGGGAGGAAAGGAGGCCACCGACCTTGAGAAGCCATGTAGAGAACCACAGGGCCAGCAACTGTGAAAAGGAAGAGAAAAGAAGACCCCCCAGAAGGTGGGGGAAGTGAGAGGGCCCTTGGAGGGGCAGGGGGAGACCGCCCTGGCCTGGGACCGGGCAGCCAGCAGCCTTCCCGGCTTTCTGAAGTTTCCCAGCTGTCCTTGAAAATGTGACGGGAAAGGGGAAGAGACACTGGCTCCCAGCGTTGGGGGCTGCAGCCCCACATGCCCCCGGGTCAGGCCTTCCCCATCCAACCCCAGCACCGCAACCCAGGGCCTTCAGTCTTTTCCTGGACCCCACCCTTTAGTGGAATCAGGCGCGTCTGAGCCGGGCGTGATCCTAACACCCATACACCCCTAGCGATCTTCCCTGGAAGTTTGATCTCTCTTCAGTCTCTCTCCCTGCTGGGCGCATTCCAACTTCGGGAGGCTGGGAGTGGGATGGGAGTCCCTGCCTACCACAGGGAGAAAGGAGTCTTGCCAAGGAAGCTGTGTGGCGGGGTGGCGGGGGAGCCTCAGGGCAGCCAAGGACGGGGCACAGCAGTCCAGCTGCCCCAGGAGCTGTCCGCCCGCCAGCCCTCAGTCACTGGTGTGAACATTTTTCCTCTGCTCAACCATTCGTTCGCTTTCCTCCTGATTATTTCATCTGTCCAATCATTCAGCCAGCACAACCCACACCTCCGGTTCAAGACGGCAAACTGACCCCAGGCATTTATTTTTTCTCCCTCCTAAAATCCCAGGAAAATGACCGTCAAGCTGAAACTAGAGGAGGATGGAGAGCAGGACTGCAAAACAGGAAAGGAGGCATCCAACAAAGGAGAGATGGTGAGGAACTTCCAGAAGGTATCAAAGTGACCGAGGTCAGAGTAGCACGGGGGCCAATCAGAGCTGACAGGGCAGCAGGTAGAGGGCGCACTCAGGAGGACAGGTAAGGGGTGGGGACAGGTCTCCCAAGCAACAAAGAGTCTAGTTTTTCAAACAGACCTCGAGAACACTCCCACTCTGGACATTGTGACGTATGAACAGTGGTCAGCTTTCTAGAAATGACCAGCCAGGTTGGCTCCTATGGGGGTTGGGGACGGCTTTCCCAATAGGCTTCTGACCTGGACGTCAGGGTCAGAGCACGCAACAGGGAAGAGGGAATGAAGTGTTCCCAACAGCCATAAAGCACCCTCCCAGCCCCTGCTTTGTACCCACTTCTTGCTGAAGAAGGGCCTGGGGGGGCTGACTGTCTCCTGAGTCCTGCCCTCCCCAACCCTGCTCCACACCGAGGTTGACACTCTTATTGCTGCATTAGTGTCCCAGGGCCTCCGGAACAGAGGACCACAAATGGAGGGTGGGGCTGGAACAGCAAACATTTATGTCCTCACACTTCTGGAGGCTAGAAGTTTGAAATCAAGGTGTCAGCAGAGTTGTTTCTCCTGAGGCCTCTCTCTTTGGCTTGTAGGTGGCTGTCCTCTCCGCGTGTCTTCACGTGGTCTTCCTTCTATGTGTGTCAGTTTCCTAATCCCCTCGTATAAGGGCAACACTCATATTGGATTAGGGTTCACCCCATGACCTCATTTAATTTATCACCTCTTTAAAGGCTCTATCTCCGAATGCAGTCACCTTCTGAGGTCCTGGGATTAGGTCTCCAACGTGAACTTCAAGGGGGTCACAAATCAGCTCATAACAGTTGCCTCCCGACACCCAATTCATCTTCCTGCTAGTAGAACCTTCATCATTCAGGAGGAGAGGAAGTGGCAATTATCCAACGAAACACTCAATTTCCCCGTTCCCCTCCCCAGCTCCCTTCAGCTAGGAGCGCTATATGACCAATGACAGGTAACTGAGCCATCTGAAGTGTGCCCCTGAATTTGGGCTCACCTGATGTTTCCTCATGTCGATGAAAATTCAATTAACTGGCAAGTTAAGAGGAAAAAGGGGAATTTTATTTGAGCCAAACTGAGGATTATAACCTGGGAAGCAGATTCTCAGAAAGCTCTGAGAACTCTTCCGCCTGTTAATTAGAAGTCAAAGGCGCAGTCATATACATTTTCGAGACGAAGGGTCATACGTTGAAAGGACATACTGGTATTTTACTTAAAGTTCACCAAGGATACGTAGTCCAGGTAAGCCTCGACAAAGCGAGCAGCAAGTCATCACGACGCCCTACAGCGCTGGGAGAGAAAGCTATTCTTTAGAAAGTTACATTGCTATCCTCAGAAGAAAGGGAAAACATTGATCTTCATGGTCAAGTAGGCACTCCCGTCTTTGAGGAGCTCTGGTTAATATGTAATGCAGATGCACACCGCACATGAGGGAGGGAGGGAGGGAGGAGGCCCAAATGAACACGCAGAGAGAGAATTTTATGTTTAATTTTTCTTGTCCTGCCTTAAAATATAAATTTTATTTCATCACTTGTGATTAGATTCAGGTCATGCATCTTCAGCAGGAATATCACAAAAGTGATGCTGTGTTGCCATGGTACCCCATCCGGATACGACTACTCATGCTATCCAGTTTGATTATTTGATTAAGATGGCGTCTGCCAGCCTTCTCCACTGTGAAGTTACTCTTTTTGTTTTGAAGTTAATAAATATTTTCTGGAGGAGGTATAGGCGTACCTTGGAGATATTGCAGGTTTGGTTTCAGACTACCACAATAAAGGAAATACCGAAATAAAGCAAGTCACACAAAAGTTTTG
Source organism: Orcinus orca (assembly GCF_937001465.1). NCBI lineage: Eukaryota > Metazoa > Chordata > Mammalia > Artiodactyla > Delphinidae > Orcinus > Orcinus orca. The sequence goes on along the minus strand of NC_064569.1, from coordinate 93,672,529 downwards.
GTTTCCCAGTGCATATAAAAGTTTTGTTTACACTATACTGTAGTCTACTAAGTGTGCGATAGCATTATGTCTTTAAAAATGTACGTAACTTAATTTAAAAATACAAATTGGGCTTCCCTGGTGGTGCAGTGGTTGAGAATCCGCCTGCCAATGCAGGGGACACGGGTTCGATCCCTAGTCCAGGAAGATTTCCACATGCAGCGCAGCAACTAAGCCCGTGCGCCACAACTACTGAGCCTGCGTGCCACAGCTACTGAAGCCTGTGCGCCTAGAGCCCATGCTTCTCAACAAGAGGAGCCACCACGTGTAGCCCCTGCTCACTGCAACTAGAGAAAGCCCGTGCTCAGCAATGAAGACCCAAGGTAGCCAAAAACAAATAAGTAAATTTCTTTATAAAATAAAATAAAGATACAAAATGAAAAAACCCAATTAGAACAGTAACATCAAAGATCGCTGATCACAGATCACCATAACAAATATAATAATAATGAAAAAGCTTGAAATGTTGAGAGAATTTCCAAGTGACACAAAGACACAAAGTGAGCAAATGTTGTAGGAAAAATGGTGCTAATAGACTTGCTGAATGCAGGGTTGCCACAAACCTTCAGTTTGTAAAAAACACAGTGTCGGGGACTTCCCTGGTGGCGCAGCGGCTAAGACTCCGTGCTCTCAATGCACGGGCCCGGGTTCAATCCCTGGTCAGGGAACTAGATCCCACATGCATGCCACAACTAAGAGTTCGCATACTGCAACTGAGGAGCCCACGTGCTGCAACTAAGACCTGGCGCAACCAAATAAATAACTAAATATTTTTAAAAGACAAACAAACGGGACCGCCCTGGTGACGCAGTGGTTAAGAATCCGCCTGCCAATACAGGCGACACAGGTTCAAGCCCTGGTCCGGGAAGATTCCACATGCCACGGAGCAAAAGCTCGTGCGCCACAGCTACTGAGCCCACGTGCCACAACTACTGAAGCCCGCGTACCTAGAGCCCGTGCTCTGCAACAAGAGAAGCCACCGCAGTGAGAAGCCCATGCACCGCGATGGAGAGTAGACCCTGCTTGCTGCAACTAGAGAAAGCCCACACGCAGCAATGAAGGCCCAACGCAGCCAAAAATAAATAAATAAAATAAAATAAAATAATTAAAAAACCCAGTATCTGTGAAGCACAATAAAGTGAAACGCAATTAAACAAGGTCTGCCTATAATTTGAAACTATGTAAAATCCCTTCCTCATCACACTTTCCGTGTAGTTATTTATATTAGTATGGATACCTGGTTTGGTTTTTTTTTTGCGGTACGCGGGCCTCTCACTGTTGTGGCCTCTCCCGTTGCGGAGCACAGGCTCCGGACGCGCAGGCTCAGCGGCCATGGCTCACGGGCCCAGCCGCTCCGCGGCATGTGGAATCTTCCCGGACCGGGGCACGAACCCGCGTCCCGTGCATCGGCAGGCAGACTCTCAACCACTGCGCCACCAGGGAAGCCCCATGGTTTCCTATTTTATTCAATGGCTATCATTCATTATTATCACTATTTACTTGAATGCCCAAAATTGCTCAGATTTGGCCAGTTTTAACCTATTTTGGCTACTATAGCTTCATGGTGTGCTTAACATTTAATGTTTTTAAAGTTTTTAAATACTTGGCAGGGCAATTCTCCTCCCTGCCCCCCAGCAACATTGTTATTCTTTTTCAGAATTGTCTTGGCTATTCTTGCAGATTTTCCCTTTCCATATTGAGTTTAGAATTGGATTTCTCAAATTATATAAAATTTTCAAATGAAATTTTGGTTAATATTATTTTGAATTTATAGAAGAAAGGAGAAAGAAAAATAAAATATTTTCTCTAGGAACATTCAATGCTTCTTCACTTTATGTAGCTTCTATTTTATGTCCTTTATTATGGTTTAACAATTCCATTCATACAGTGTACTTATTTCTTCTTAGGACTCTTCCTAGGCATTTCATGATTTTTGTTACAGTTGTGAATAGTATTCCCCCACACCAAACACACACAAACATTTTTAAATTAGTTATCACTGATTTATTGGACCACTATTTATATATATGTACATCGTAATGGTTTCCTAGGCTGCCATAACAAAGTGTCACCAAATGGGTGGCTTTAAGTGACAGAAATGTATCCTCTCACAGTTCTAGAGGACAGAAGTCTGGAATCAAGGTGTGGGCAGGCTGTACTTTCTCTGAAGGCGCTAGGGAAGAATCTTTCCTGTGTCTTCTCCAGTTGGGGCTTTTCTCTCCTGGTGTTGCTGGCACTCCTTGGTGTTCTTTCGTTTGTAGATCATCACTGCAGCCTCCAACTCTCACCCCACACGAACTTCGCCATGCGAGTCTGTGTCTCTCCTCTTCTTGAAGGACACCAGTGCTGTTAGATGAAGGGTCCACCATACTTCAGTGTGACCTCATCATAAATAATTACCTCTGAACGATTCTATTTCCAAATAAGGGCAATATTCTGAGGTCCTGGGAAGGGGGGGATACTACCCAACTCAGTACATACATATTTCACATTTATTATTAAAAGCTTTCTCACAAATGGGATAGACACTACTAATTATCCCACTCTTTTTATTCCCCTTTTTTTCAGAGTCTATAACCCATGATTCTTAGCAAGTTACATGGCCATCCAAAATAAAGGCCACATTTACCATACGCCTCTGCTGCTAGTTGTGGCCGAATGACTAAGTCCTGCTCAGTGGGATGTGAAAATAAATGCCGTATAGCAGCTTCTGGGACCCCTCCTAAGAGACAGCTGGTTTGGTACTTTGACCTTTCTTCCCCTCTCCCCCCATCCAGCTACAGAACACAGATGTTATGATGGGGCTATGTTCTGGGCCACAAGGACCAAGGTCCAGCACATCCTGAGGATGACAGCAGAAAGCTGGAATCAGCCCAGGTCCTGAACGGCTGTGGGCCCATTTTCTGAGCTCTGCAGCTTCTATCTGGACTTCTCTGTTTGCGATAAGCTTCCATCCAGGGCTGCCATATCACACAAGCCCAGGGAGTGCTGTTCACAGGGCACAGGACATGAACGGAAGACTCTGGAGTGGTGAGATGAACAAACTGCATGGCCATCCTCAGAGGCCCTGCTTCTGTCTGGTTTAAGCCCCTGGTTGGATTTCAGTTCCTTCCAGGCAGTCTTAATTTTAATAAATTTTTGATAGTTTCTTCAATATCCAGGAGTCTTTTGTGCTTGCAGGGGAATACTCATTAGTATTGGTACTTTGTTTATTATACAATTTGTAAAAATAATATAGCTCTGAAAATCAGTTTTCCTCAAGCATTTAAACATAATTATTAATGTGACTAGCTACAGTCCCTTAAAACTTAAATGGCAATTACAGATCTAGTATGATTGATTTTTTGAACCCTTCAGATGTCTTAAATAACCGGCCAAACATTCACAGATAAAATATTTCAGAACAATCAAGGTTGTAGGATCTGAATAATGTAATGATTGATTCTTTATTGAGATGCACAAACTAAGGAGATTTAAACTGAAATCTTTGAGTGTTAGGCCAAGTCTTTTTTAACAATAATAAATATTTATTTATGGCATCAGAAACTGTTAAGTTTCTCTTTGTCATAGAGATTTTTTGTAAACTTTTTATCCATTTAATTAATTAATTAATTAATTAATTAATGCCACGGCACACAGCTTGTGAGATCTTAGTTCCCCTGACAGTGACGGGGCTGAGTCCTAACCACTGGACTGCTAGGGAATTCCTTTTTTTTTTTTTTTTTTAATATTTATTTACCTATTTATTTGGTTGCATCAGGTCTTGCTTGCAGCAGGCAGGGTCCTTAGTTGTGGCATTCGAACTCTTAGTTGTGGCATGCACATGGGATCTAGTTCCCTGACCAGGGAGCGAACCCAGGCCCCTGCGTTGGGAGCACGGAGTCTTAACCACTGCGCCACCAGGGAAGTCCCTGTCATACAGATTTTAACTTCTGACACTTTGTATCTTTTCCAGAATTTATGCATGTTCTGAGTTTGCATGGCAATTTGGGATCCCTTGAAATTCCATATGAACTTTTAGGATGTTTTTTCCTATTTCTGCAAAAAATGACTTTGAGATTTTGAACTGATCACATTGAATCTGTAGATCATTTTGGGTAGTATGGACGTTTTAACAATATTAACTTTTCGAATCCATGAACATGAGATGTCTTTCCACTTGTCCGTGTCTTCTTTAATTTTTTTCAGCAGTGTTTTGTAGTTGTCCATGGAGCGGTCTTTGGCTTTCTTGGTTAACTCCTAAGTATTTTATCCTTTTTGATTCTGTTGTGAATGGGATTGCTTTCTTAATTTCCTTCTCGGATTGTTCATTATTGGTGTAAAGAAATGCAACTGATTTTTGTATGTTGATTGGATTTAATACTTCTTATTGCTTTTTTAAGTGTAATATTTCCCCCTTTTCCATTTTTAGGTAATTGTTGTTAATATAGAGAAAAAGCTTTTATACATTAATTCTGACTTCAGCCCTCTTGTTTACCCTGCGTCTTTTCTCTTTTTTCTTTCCCTTTCAAATTCAAGTCTCGGGTTTGGAAGGTATAAAATCATCAACAATAACAGGAGAAAGTTTGTATCTTCTTTTCCAATGTTTACACAATTTCTGGAATTTCCTTGTCTTATTCCATTCCTTAGAACTCCAAGACAATGAGGAGTAAATGGTGACATGGTCCCAATTTAACTGAAATAATTTTAATATTTTGCCATTATAATTATATTTATTGCTTTTCTATAAAAATCATTTCATACACTTGAGCATTTTTAATTTCTATTTTACTTAGCATTTTAATGACGGCTGAATTCTATGAAGTTCTGTTCAGCATCTATTGATATGAACACATGGGTTTTTTAAAAAATTTATTTTTAATACAATTTTTAAAGGTTACTTCCCAGGGCTTCCCTAGTGGTGCAGTGGTTAAGAGTCCGCTTGCCGTGCAGGGGACACGGGTTCGTGCCCCAGTCCGGGAAGATCCCACATGCCGCAGAGCGGCTGGGCCCGTGAGCCATCTCCGCTGAGCCTGCGCGTCCGGAGCCTGTGCTCCACAACGGGAGAGGCCACAACAGTGAGAGGCCCGCGTACCGCAAAAAAAAAAAAAAAAAAAAAGTTACTTTCCATTTACAGTTATTACAAAATATTGGCTCTATTCCCCGTGTTGACAATACATCCTGGAGCCTATCTTACACCTCCCACTCCCCCACCCCTATATTGCCCCTCCCCCCTTCCCTCTCCCCACTGGTAACCACTAGTTTGTTTCTATAACTGTGAGTCTGCTTCTTTTTTTTTTTTTTTGCGGTACGCGGGCCTCTCACCGTTGTGGCCTCTCCCGTTGCGGAGCACAGGCTCCGGACGCGCAGGCTCAGCGGCCATGGCTCACGGGCCCAGCCGCTCCGCGGCATGTGGGATCTTCCCGGACCGGGGCACGAACCCGTGTCCCCTGCATCGGCAGGCGGACTCCCAACCACTGCGCCACCAGGGAAGCCCTCTTTTTTGTTTTATTCACTAGTTTGTTGTATTTTTTACATTCCACATATCAGTGAGATCGCACAGTATTTGTTTTGTCCCACTTATTTCACTTAGCATAATGTCCTCTAAGTCCATCCATGTTGCTGCAAAAGACAAAATTTTGTTCCTTTTTAGGGCTGAGTAATATTCCTTTGTATATATATACCACATCTTCTTTATCCATTCATCTGTTGATGGACACTTAGGTCGCTTCCATATCTTGGCAATTGTAAATAACACTACTATGAACATTGGAATGCATGTATCTTTTCAAATTAGTGTTCTTGTTTTTTTCCAGATATATACCCAGGAGTGGTATTGTTGGGTCATATGATAGTTCTATTTTTAGTTTCTTGGGAAACTTCCGTGCTCTTTTCCACAGTGGCTGCACCAATTTACATTCCCACCAACAGGGTAGAAGGGTTCCCTTTTCTCCACACCATCGCTAACGTTTGTTATTTGTGTTTTTCGATACTAGCCATTCTGATAGGTGTGAGGTGATATCTCATTGTGGTTTTGATTTTCATTTCCCTGATGATTAGCGATGTTGAGCATCTTTTCATGTGCCTGTTGGCCATCTGCATTTCCTCTTCGGAAAAATGTCTATTCAGTTTTTTTGCCCATTTTTATTTTATTTTATTTTTGTATAAAATTTTTTAATGTATTTCTGGTTGTGTTGGGTCTTCGTTGTGCGCAGGCTTTCTCTAGTTGCCGCCAGCAGGGGATACTGTTTGTTGCAGCGTGCGTGCTTCTCATTTTGGTGGCTTCTCTTGCTGCAGAGCACGGGCTCTAGGCACGTGGGCTTTAGTAGTCGCTGCATGCGGGCTTTCTCTGGTTGTGGCGAGTGGGGGCTACTCTTCGTTGTGGTGTGCGGGCTTCTCATTGCAGTGGCTTCTCACTGAAGTGGCTTCTCTTATTGCAGGGCACAGACTCAAGGTGTGCGGGCTTCATTAGTTATGGCACGCAGGCTCAGTAGTTGTGGCTCACGGGCTCTAGAGCACAGGCTCAGTAGTTGTGGCGCACGGGCTTAGTTGCTCCGCGGCATGTGGGACCTTCCCGGACCAGGGCTTGAACCCGTGTCGCCGGCATTGGCAGGTGGATTTTTAACCACTGCGCCACCAGGGATGTCCCTATACTAGGAATTCTTAAGTAAATTTTTCCTTAGAGCTGTAGTATGAAAGTTCTTTATACTCATCTTTTTATGAAGGAAAAACCTGATTCTCCTTTCAGAAAGTAACCCAAGTTTTACAGACTTTCAAATTATCTTTATTTTTTCAATTATAAAAATATTTACCCACTTAGAAAAGAAAGGAAAAAAGAAGAATGAAAGAGGAAAGAAAGGTCTCTGGACTTGGGCGAGGGTCAGGGGTGACCGTGGGGCTTGCTCCTTGCTCCTAAGAGCCAGCAGTTTATGAAGCAGTGAGATGCCCCAGGACCTGTCATCTTGAGTCACTTCTTAACGACGAAGGGGATGGGGATCCAAGTCTCAAGTCTCTGAAGGAATCCTCTAAATTATTCCAATTCGAGGGCTATTGAGAGAGAAATGAGAAAGCTTCGGTTGGCAGGAAACTGAGGGAGGAAGGGGAACAGAGGCGAGGCTGAAAATGCCGGGACAAGAAAAGAACTGGATCAAGGCAGGCCAGGGATGCCTTAAGAGAAACAGAAAGCTAACAAGAGTCTATGAAGAGGGGCTTCCCTGATGGTGCAGAGGTTGAGAATCCTCCTGCCAATGCAGGGGACACGGGTGTGAGCCCTGGTCCGGGACGATCCCACATGCCATGGAGCAACTAAGCCCGTGCGCCACAACTACTGAGCCTGCGCTCTAGAGCCTGTGAGCCACAACTACTGAGCCCGCGCGCCGAGAGCCCGTGCTCCGCAACAAGAGAAGCCACCGCAATGAGAAGCCCGCGCACCACAACAAAGAGTAGCCCCTGCTCGCCACAACTAGAGAAAGCCCGCGCGCAGCAACAAAGACCCAACGCAGCCAAAAATAAATAAGTAAAATAAAATGTATTTTAAAAAAAGTCTATGAAGAGAGAGAGAAGGAAGGAACTGGGAGCCCCTGGAAGAGGGGACCTAAAGGGGGTGTCATGAGAAAAGAGAAAGCAGTGGGGGGCAGTGGGGAGAGAGCAAGGAGAGGATTGACAGACAGAAGTGGGGCTGAAGCTGGGAAGGGGGTCGGCGGGGTGTGGAGAGGCCAGGGGCCTGCAGCGGGGAGAGCTTCTCACCGACAGGATCCTCTGGAGCCGACGGCTTATGCTCTCACTGTATTGCTCCAGCTTATCCCAGGACTCGAAGGGCATCCCCTGGTTATCCACAAATTCTTCCCAGCAGTCTTCAAACTCTGAGATGAGAGAGGGAAACTGAGTCAGGCCCCAAGGGCAGGGGAGCAGCAAGCTTGCACCAGCAGGGCCACCGTCCCTCCTTCCTTTCCCCTTCCTTCTCTTCCTCTCCCTGGAATTAGTCTGTCCCTGGAATTTCCCCTTCAGGTGGTATCACACCTTGGGTCTCAGCTGGGCCGCCATCCTTCCTGTCCAGCCTCCCCTCTCCCCCACTCCCACTCAGTGGCTTTCGCTCTTGGAACTGCAGATCCTCCCGTCCACTGACAGCTCTCTCTCTCTTCCTACCTGAGCGGGTCATGACAGCCACTGAGACCTGGGCTGCCTGTAGCTGCTGCAGCCCCCTCTGAAACACCTTGACCCAGTGGAAGTACAGGCGGGAGGCAAAGATCTGCAGGCTCAGGTTGTCCTGACCGTTGATGAAATCAACCAGTTCCCCGGCACAGGCAGCGCAGGGGCTCCACGTGACATAGCAGATGATTTTGTAGCGCTGGTTTGGGTCGAGATTCAGTGAGGTGATCTTGTCAATAAAGCGAATTTCTGCATGTCGCTGTTTCTGGAGAGGTTCTCAGAGAGACGGAAGGGTTGGTTAGAAGGCAGAGGCCAGAGGTCGCACACCGAGGGTGAAGCTCGGGACGAGGGCCTCTGTCCTGTGAACTTTCCAGTATATGAACTGCCTATAGCACAAGGAAAGAACCTCCTTCTTTCCTTCAATTATTCATTCCTTCACTCACTCACTCATCCATTAATTCCACACTCCCCAAGCACCTGTAACTTCATTGGAATCAGATCAGGGTCCCAGTGCCCAGAGGAGACGGGTTGTAGAACAGACACCCCCAGGGCACAGTCCTGAATACTCTGTGACCTGGCTTTAGGACATGTCCAGGAGGTTGTCTGGAGACGTTTGAACCTGAGGGTACCAGGGAGGTCAGGGAGGGAGGGAGAGGGGACGGGACAGGTAGGAAGATGGCAGAAAGGCAGAAGTGTGATGGAGATCTTGTAGGTGAGGTTAGGTGCTCAGTCCTCGGAAGAGCGCTTGGCTTCCCCGGAGTGGTGACTGAGCTGAGATCTGGAGGGTGAGGAAACATCAACTTCTCAAAGAGGGGTTAGGAGGTACATTCTGCTGGCGGGAAGGGCTTGTGTGGTGGCCCGCGGAAGGGAAAGAATGTGGAGAGCTGCAGGGAAGCGGGGTCACTCAGATTCTGCTTCCCTGCCTGGTGCGGTTGCCCCTGCTTGCCCTGTGCCCAGGGAACCCACGTGGCACCTTGTTTTGGAAGCAGCCTTTGTCAAGCGTGAAGCCGTCGAGCTGCTTCAGCTGGTAGCACAAATAGGTCTTCCTCCGGTAGCAGGGCTGTGGGACCCGGGGCTGGTTGCCAAACTGTTGTCTGAATATATTTGTTTTTAGCAGATTCATTGTGTTTCTGTGCAACAGGAAGGAGAAAACCAAAGATGCAGAGAGTGTTTTCTGGTGTCACCCAAGGCTCTGTCACATTCTGAACCGAGTTCCTTGGGCTCACCTAGGCCCCTAAGGGGAGGTAAGGGAGGGTCTCTTCCTTCTCTGTTGGCCAGGAGTACTGGGAGGGAGAGGGAAGAGGGCGAGCTCTCCCCCCTCACACATCACCACCCCTCCAGCCCATGCTAGAGGCCACTGCAGGCAGGACTCCTGGGCTGAGTGGGGGTGCCCCCACCCCGAGAATTGGACACGGCATGTCCTTCCTCGTCTCTCACATCTTTGTCTTGAGCCCCAGACCCCTCTGTTAAGGTCCCACAAGCACCTCAACCCCGTACCTAACGTCAGGACCCTTCTCTTTGGGGAGTGGGGAGGGGGATGGAAGTTAAAGAGCTTCCTTTAACACTGTGCTCTTGGCGGAGGTGTGTGTATCATAATTTTGTCTGTACAAAGAGCACAGAGGCATGTGAACAGGAAAAACTGTTGTCACCAAGGTAGTGTTGTGACAGAGCCTTTTGGCTCAAGGGCTCACCTAGCTTTTCTCCCCCTAATTATGACTGTACTCTGTAGAGTATTCCATTTTGTATCTTGCTTTCTTTTTCATTTAATGTCATGCTGCAAAGTGGCCCAGCCCATGTGGGGATGCAGAACCACCAGGTTGTTTTCAATAAGTGCTGTTGGCTCTGCACGGACAGCAGTAGGTGGATGTAACCAGGGGCCTTCCTGCCGGGCCCCAGAGAGGCGCATGAAGGCTCCCTCTGGCCGGCGCCGCACTGCACGCGGACACCCATGCCCAAGCAGATGCCAGTCTGAACGAGCTTGGGAGCTTCACGGCCCCAGCCCATTGCCCTCCTGGACACTCCACCCAAGGTGATGTCACTTGGTTGACCACCGAGTCAGACTCAGATGACCTCAGAGCCTCAAACTGGCATCTGGACACAGGAATCAAGCCAAGAGTGCCCTCACGGCCCAGACCACGGGACACAATACTTTGTTCCTGCAGGGCCAGAGGAGTCTCGCCATATTTCCAGCCAACTCATTGAAACACCACCAGTTCCACCAACGAAAAACCATTTCCGATATGTTATGCTAATTAACAAAGCCACAAACTTCATCAGTGGAAACCTATCTCTGACGTCCCTTGTGTTAATTAGTAAAACTTTAGATGGATTTGGGTAACGATTGCTGAAGAGACCATCTCTGGACTGTGGCCTTCGATTACTGGCCAATGACCTCACCTGAAGTTCATACTCCCCATGAGGGCAACTGGCCGCCCTCAGGGTAAGGATTAGAAGGGAAACCCCATTCAGAGCACACCTGAGACAACCACTGCCCCGTTTGCCCGGAGTCTTCCTGATTTTAGCCCTGAAGTTCCCATGTTCTGAGAAACTTCCCAGTCCTGGGGAAAGCCAGACACTCAAGGCTGAGATATTTCACATCTGAGACAAGAGGACTTATCTTCATAGCACAAACGTTGCACCTTGCCCTTGAATAGCTAAAACTGTAGGTACGATAGAAACAACTTGTAAGAAGTACTTGAAGACCAATTGAATTTTTTATACTTGGTAGTGTCTTCACGGGAAACGAGTTATCTTCTTGTCTTGGAGAGTTTTCCCTCCACAGAGGAGAAATGAGAATATTCTCTGCAAAATTGCGCCTTTAACATAAAATTTACAAAAACGCTTTTATAGCTGACTCCAAACGTTGTTTCACTCATCCTTGAACCTAAAGTCTAGGACTGAGGGTGCACGGAGAGCTTTAGGAAGACCCAGTGGCCATGCCTCTGGGATATGGCCAGGGACACAGAGAGACAGGCTGTGGCAGAGGTAGGGCTGGGAGGCCCGAGGCAAGAGAAGGAGCCAGAGAGGGAGAGAACCCAGGGCTGGGCGCGGAGCCCAAGGCAGCGAGGAGGACCAGCAGCCCCACCGGGCCCCTGCAGCCGGGCTCCAGCCTCCTCGGCAGACATGTCCCAGCTTGCCCTGGGCACTGGGATCTCTGGTTCCACCTGCCTGTCACAAGGCTGCGCTTGGCCTTGGGAAAGTCCCTTATCTGAGAGCGTTCCCCTACAGCTCTCGGAGCGGCAGATGCCCTTCCTGTCTGGGTAAGCCGAGGTGGGAGGCCCAGGGTGGTTTTTGTCTCTCAGACCCATCCTCTTTCCTCCTCCTGGGCTCTGGACTTACCTGATCCCAGGAGTCCAGATGCAGTCTCCTGGCCTAGGAAGGCTTGTCCAAGCCCAGCCCTTTGTCATAGGCACTCTGCCTCGATTTCCTCTCCCAGGACCCTTTTTTTAGGACAGCCCCCTATGTGAGAGCGACCTCCCAGGTCGTCTCAGCCGAGGCTCCACCTCCTTCCTGCTTTGGCACCAGGGGTGGGAGGGCCCTGGGGTGGTTTGCTTCCTTAGGCTCCGACCCACCTTCTCCTGGGCCCTCCCTCTTGGCAGAGGTCGGTCTCTGATGCAGCTGGACCCCTCTGTGCAGCAGGACCCGAGGTTATCACAAAGGGAAAGAGAAAGTAAAGATGCCAGAGAGAGGGGGATGGGACAGACCCTGGCGGAAGAGAGCAGGACAAAGGCCTGCCCCCACTGGGGGAGGGGTAGGCTGGAGCCCTCTCCATCCTACTCCTACTTGGCACTTAGCTTTTATGCAGTACCCTGACAAGACTCTGGGTAGGACGGAAAATGAGGGCTGGGGGTCAGTACTCCAGATCTTCATCTCCAGCCCTGTGCTGAGCAGATCCTGTGCACCGTCTACTACCCCCAGCTCCCCAGTAGCATCAAGTGGGGAGGAGCATTATCCTGACATTTTAGATGTGGTCCCAGCACAGAGAGGTTAAGACACTCTCTTGAGGTCACACAGCAAATAAATGGCAGAACTGGAAAGCTGTCCAGGAAGCCTAGCCTGGTTCCCTCCCCTTGCTTCCCCATTGTTCCATGAAAAGGAGTGGGGGAGGGAGCACAAGAGAAGGGGTAAGCTATCTGCTTACTTTGTCACGTGGCCACCAAGACCTCCAGATGAGAAAACAGCTCTGGGGAAAGTTGAAACCTAGTGAGGAGGTCTTAGAGCAGTCATGGCCACCTCCAGTCCAAACTGCACACAAATGTGATTCCCAAATTAACTTTTCCCAGCTTGTCATCCCACTGCTCCCCGCTGCCCGCCCTGCACACACCACCTTCTGCCCCACAGGCCCTGGTACGGCCTCGGGGGTAACAAGAGCTTGGGCAGGAGGTTAGAGGATCCACAGGAATGGTGTCCCCTTCACCCCCATCTGTCCTAATGCCCAGGGCCACAGCCAACAAAAGATTCTAGAATGAGCTGGATCCTTCTGGGAAGAGTGACCAGATTTTTTTTTTTTTTTTTTGCCACAGCACGTGGCACGCAGAGCTTGCCCAACCGGGGATTGAAACTGTGCCCCCTGTACTGGAAGCATGGAGTCTTAACCACTGGACCACCAGCGAAATCCAAAGAGTGATCAGATTTGTACACTGAAGTGTTGGTCAAACTCAGAGAGCTAAGTCACCCCTGGCCTGAGAGGCAGGAAAGATGGACAAGAAGGTTGAAACCCTTTGCTGGCCTTTCCCTAATGACAGCAATCCTACAGCCCCGGCTTGGAGATTCCTGTGAGCTACCTGAGATGGGCCAAAATGCAGGTGTGCCAGGAGAGGGACATTTTAAGCTGGCCACTGGGGCCCGTTTTAATGCCCGAGACAAGCAGGAGGTACGCCATCCCCAACCATGTCCCTCTGTGCCTTCCTCCTTGAAGGAAACACCGACAGGGAGAGAGCATCAAGGCAGAAGAGCCGAAGCAACCAGAGACACCCTGGATTCTGCCCAAGACCTCCAGGCAGCAGTGCAAACAGGAAGGGAGAATAAAGGGACAGGTGTCTGCTGCCACTGACAATTCCCACCCAGACGGCCAAGATCAGTGGGACCCCAGACCTTCTCCACGAGGACTTTAAGGACAGATTCCAAACCAACAGCTTCCCCCTTGCTGTTCCTTCCTCTGCATCTGCCTGCCCAGAATCCCACCTCACCAGGTTCTTACTCCCTTTTGGCCCTGCCACAATCCTGGCCACCCTTTCTGGAACCTCCACTGAGTTCCTCCCCGGTGCGTTCACGTGGCAGCTGGCTCTGTGGACAAAGGGCCAGACGCTCGCTTCCTGATCTACCTCGAGCAACTGAGCTGTGGCCTCTGACCTGACTCTTGGCAGTCCTTCCACTTTCTATTCCGCTTTTTGAAAAAGCTCCAATAATCTCAATCCTCACATCCCCAATGCTACTTTTTTTTTTCTAAAAACGTATTTAAATGTAAACATAACCATTCTTTTTTCTTCCTTTTGCTCATTCTCCGTCACCACCCCCAGAGCTTCGTCTCTGGCAGCAATCTGGGAATGGGATGAGGGATGAGCAGAGTGAGGACAGGGTGTGATGATGACAAAGTGAAGGTGGGGTGGCGGTGGGGTTCTAGGGACACCGAGGTCTGGAATGGAAGCAGAGGAGTCAGGGTCAAGGGGGCATAACCCGGAGAGAGACACACAGGACAAGGATCCTGCTCTCACTGCACCTGCTCAGCTCAAAAAAGCCTTTGGCCATCGTATGGGCTGAACCGTGTCCCTGCAAATCCATATGCTGAAATCCCAACCTCCAGTTTCTCAGAACGTGACTATACTTGAGATAGGGCCTTTAAAGAGGTGATTGTGTTAAGAGGAAGCTCTTAGGGTGACCCTTAGTCCAATCTGACTGATGTCCTTATGAGAAGAGGAAATTGGGACACACAGAGGGACACCAGGGGCTCCCCAGGGGTCATGCACAGAAGAAAGACCATCTGAGGATAGAGCGAGAAGGCAGCTGTCTGCAGCCCAGGAGGAAGGGTGCAGGAGAAGCCCAACCTACCGACTCCTTGATCTTGGACTTCTAGCCTCCATATCCGTGAGAAAGTAAACACCTGTTGTTAAGTCACCCAGTCTGTGGCGTTTCGTTGCGGATATCCTAGCAAATGAATGCCATCATTCCCATCAAGGAGCCTCGTTCTCTGATAAGTCAAGTCTGTCTTCAAGGATGTTTCTCAAATCTCATTTTCACACTTATTCATGCCCATTTATGTTCAGTTTAATAACAAGGTTTGGTCAATGTGTGAGATGGGAGGAGGTGGGGCTCCCTCGCTGGGGGAGAGGGAGATCTCACGGGGGCGTAGGGGGAGACGCTGGGGGAAGAAAGGAGAGAGGAGCTGAGGGAGGGCAGGGGCAGCCCAAGGGCAGTGGCCCTCTGGGGCCAGGGAGGAGAGGAAGCTGAGAAGGAAGGTGGAAGGTACTCGGAGATAAGGAGGAGGTGGGGGGAGGAAGGCTAAGGAAGCCCTCACCCGAGAATTTCATGAAGCTTTGCCACCAGGAACTGATAATTTTTACGCAGTTTCTTCCAAGGCTTGAAGGGCATTCCCTGATTGTACACAAAGTTTTTCCAACAGTATTTAAAGTCTGAGATAAAGAGGAGAGAAAGCCATCAGGTCCGGGCCCTGGGAGGCCTTTCTCGGCTGACCATCCTGTGCCCTGCCCCCTCCTGCCCCCTCCCTGCCGTGTGCCCTCAGTCCTGCCTCGTTTCCCAGGTTCTCCGCCCGCTCACTCTCCCGGGCGGGTCTTCTAGGTCCGCCCCCATCCCTCCCACCGCCCCGCCCTCCAGCCCCCAGCCCCCTCTGCTCTCACCTCGGAAGGACATGATGCGCACCCAGGCCCTCTGGTGGCGCAGTATGCGCAGCCCGTGCTGGTAATCTGGTTTCCAGAAGTAGTAGAGGCGGGCGGCGAAGATGCTCAGCCTCACGTTCCTGTTCTCCTTCAGGAACGCAACCACCTGCTCTGCACATGACAAGCAGGGGCTCCAGGATAAGAACCAGGTGATGCGGTACTGCTCGTGAGAGGACAGCTTCTTAGCGCGAAACCAAGAGAGGAAGCAGAGTTCCACATGGCAGGGATAGACCTGGGAGAGATGGAGGCGGAAAGGGGGCGTTTTTGGCCGCCAGAGCAGGCAGTGAGGCTGGGCTAGGGAGCTGGGGAGGAGGGGTAAGGGGGGTGGGCATCCCAGGGGCAGGTTGTTCATGAGCTATCCCTTCTTTCCATCTCTCCCCTCCCTTCTTTTCTTCTTTAGTCATCGACTTCCCTCATTCATCGACTCACCCATTCATTCTAACATCCATCTTCCCATTCATTCATTCTACAAGTAACCTGAGTGCCTGCTTTGGTCCAGGCCCTGTGGGGTCCAGGCTTGGTCCCTAGGTGCTGTCTGCTGGGAGGCCCACAGAGTTGCCCTGTCCGTCGGCAGAAACACCAGCCACACATGTCTACAGAGCACGTGAGGTGCGGCTCGTCTGAAGGGAGGTGTGTGGCAAGTGTAAAAATACACAGTTCATTTCAGTGACTTCGTATGAAGAGAAAAGAATGTAAACTGTCTCATGAAGAAGTTTTATATTAGTTATATATTAGAAAATACATCTAATTGAAATAATAGATTAGGTATACAGTCAGTCCTCTGTATAGGAGAGTTGCTCATCTGCAGATTCAACCTATTGAAATTATTCAGGAAAAAAAAAAATTCCAGAAAGTTCCAAAACGCAAAACTTGAATTTGCCAGGCTGGCAACTACTTACATAACATCCACATTGTATTTACAACTATTTACATAGCATTTACATTGTATCAGGTATTATAAGTAAACTAGAGATGATCTAAAGTCTATGGGAGGATGTGGGTAGGTCATATACAAATGCGATGCCATCTTACATGAGGGGTTTAGCATCTTCAGATTTTGGTGTTCGTGGGGGTCCTGGAACCAACCTCCCCATCCCCATATCTAGGGATGACTGTGTCGTCTAACACAGCGTCAATATTAATTTCATCAGTTTCTCTTAACTTTTTGAACACTGGGTAGTAGAAAGAGTGAGATGACACCTGTGACTCAGATTAGGTTTTGATGGGATAATACCGCTACAGTGCACACCCCCTCCCCGCCCCTTCCGCACACAGGTTCTGAAAAGGCTGCCCTCTGGGTGGAGGAGGGCAGGCAGGTGGGGGGACATTTCGCCAAGCCCGATGACAAACTCAGAGACCCACCACCAGCAGACTCGCTAAACAAGGCTTTGTGGGATTAAGTCAACCGCCATCGCGTCTCCGGTTCCAGGACTTAAGAAAATGTGTGGGAAGATGCATCCGCCACTGAGAACCCCCAAAAGGCGTTGGACTTATTACCATTTTTTCCACATCCTCTACTGGCGTATGTGAGCCTGTGTAACACCTCTGACGTGAGGGACACCATTTGGGGGCTAAAATTTCATCCCATTTTTGAAACAGGCACCAGATTTGAACTATTACACTGGGCAAGGGCATAGGACAGAGCCTGTCACTGCTATATCCGCATTCTTTTTTATTGGGTGGGTGGGGGCTGGGTGCGGGCGAAATGCGGGATCTTAGTTCCCAGCGCCCCCTGCATTGGGAGCACCCAGTCTTAACCACTGGACCGCCAGGGAAGTCCCCATATCCGCATTCTTGATTAAAAACTGGACACACTGCAAAAGGGATTTTCCTAGTATCTGACATAATATACTCTGAAAACCAATGAATTGCAATTGTAATTATATCTCCCAATCATAATATTGGGAAAACAACTTGTGCTAGCATCCTAAACCTTCCGCAATTTGCCAATGCCCGCCCCCGCCTCCGTCCCGGCTTTTTTCCCTGTGGCGAGACACAGCGCAGGCTGCACCTGAACCTGTGCTCCCCGCATTGCAATTCTAAGGCACCAGATAAATGCTTTTGTGTCTCTCGGCTGCGCCTCTTTTCTGGGTCAACACTTAGCTCCCTCCTGCGATGAGAGTGTCCTGGGGCTCATACCCAGTTTTGAAAGACCCCCCAGTCGGAGAAGTCAGGTGAGCAGTGCTTCAGTCTTTCCACCTGGTAGCAGAGGTAGGTGCAGTTCCGCCCACTGGCAAATCTCAGGTTGCGAAAGTGGAAGGAGAAGGTTTGGCGATCTAACCGCTCCACTGGGTGTCTGGGGCAAAAGAGAGAAAAGGGAAAATGCAGAGAGCGGCCCCTGGAGTTACTCCTGGCTGGTCTCTCCAGAGCGTAGCCCCCTGGACGCCCTAGGCGCTGGGCCTCCCAGCAGCCCGCCTGGGCCTTGAGAATTTCCTGCGCCTTTCCAGGCAGGAAGGCTCGGGGAGAGGGAGAGGAGAGGGTGCTGGGACAGCAGGGATGGGTGATGTTCTCCCACAGGGGCCCTGGCTCTGCTACTTCCAATAGCACATCCCGCCACCTCCACTCCGGTTTTCCTGCCCACCCATCCCCCAAATCATTAGAAAAATAAAAAAGAGTAACGAAAACCTCTCCACTCCAAAATCAGAGGCTTTAACATTTCAGTTCAATTCCTTCCTGACTTTTCACTTGCGCATATTTGTTTTGTGTTTTAATGTCGGATTAACACCTAAAGTCACAGGCTTGGGCTATGGTTACAAGTGCTTTCTGTATCTGAACTCAAATGCTGCGGCAGCCATGCCCATTTTATAGAGGAGGAAGCGGGGATGCAGAGGGGGACGAGTAGCCTGCCTAAGTCACAGAGCTGTAAGTGATAGAGCTGGGTCCCCTGACCAGGCCAGGCCATTTCCAGCTCTTCCATTATGTGACCTTGCGGCTGTGTGAAGTCTTGGGTGTGGCTTTCTTTCCTACTTAATTTTAAAATAGGAGCGTTTCTCCTGATCTTTCCTCCAGATCCATTAGAGCTGTTAGTGGTACAGTTATAAACGTGAAGCGTGGTCACCTAGGGTGTGGCCAGGTTTGTGAACAGTGTGCATTTATTTTCCTGCTCAGAGTTGAGATATCCTTGGAAGAGATGATTTATCTTCTTGCCTCAGAGAACTCTTCTCACACTGTGTTTACGATGGTGTAAATACTATAGAAAACTGATCAGAGTGCTTTAAAAAAAGTCACCAGCTGCGTCAATCATCCTTTCGCCAAATTCTAAGCGTTAACAGAGCACAGATACTTCCGACCAATAGAGGGTGCAGCCCCGCACAGGCAGGGAGGGGATGGCCTAGCCCGACAGACTTTCAGACTGAGAGCTGGGCCACGAGGACCCTCAGAGCTGGGTGGAGGTTTGGGAGGGGCCAGCTCAGAAACAATAGTGGGGGCACCCCCAGAACAGGGCAAAGACCCCAGATGGGAGTGGGCCCTGCAGAGAAGGCACCCAGAGAGGGAAAGGAACAAGGCCGGGACTGCAGGGACTGCGGGGGGGAAAAGCAGGCCAAGGACAGAGGCGCAGCCCTAGCGAGGGCTGGAGATGGGGTCCAGCGGGACAGAGCAGGCAGCAGCGGTACCTGATCCGGGGCCTCTGGCTGCAGCCTCCTTTGCTGGCTAGTCCCATCCCTGCCCTTTGTCTCGGGTGCTGGGGCTCCATTTCCTCTCCCAGGGCTCTTGTGTAGAAAACCCCCTTATCTGTGAGCGACCTCCCAGGCCGTCTCAGCCGAGGCTCCACCTCCTTCCTGCTTTGGCACCAGGGGTGGGAGGGCCCTGGGGTGGTTTGCTTCCTTAGGCTCCGACCCACCTTCTCCTGGGCCCTCCCTCTTGGCAGAGGTCGGTCTCTGATGGAGCTGGACCCCTCTGTGCAGCAGGACCCGAGGTTATTGCAAAGGGAAAGAGAAAGTAAAGATGCCAGAGAGAGGGGGATGGGACAGACCCTGGCGGAAGAGAGCAGGACAAAGGCTTGCTCCCATTGGGGGAGGGGCGGGCTGGAGCCCTCTCCACCCCACGCCTGCACCCAGCCCAAATCTGCACCTGGCTCTACACTCGCCTGTTGAATGAATGGAGACAATGAGAAAGTATGGACCTTGGATCAGGACTCCTTATTTTCTCCTGGCACAGCCAGAAGTGAGGGGACAGATGTGCTTTGAATTCCTACTTCTGTGCTCGGTCCTCGGCAAGAGTCCCTTCAGCCTTCGCGTGGCAGAGAGAGGGCACACTTGCACGAAGGCTCTCTTTATAAGGACACTAATCCCCTCATGGGGGTCCCATCCTCATGACCTCATCCAAACCCCATCACCCAAAGGCCCCACCTCCAAATTCCATCACACTGGGGGTTAGGGCTGCAACAGAGTAGAACAAACCTGACTTCGTATTGAATCTATTCCTTTACCTCTAACCCTTGTGCTCTGTTGCCTGTGCTTAGTCATGCTGGCTCCGCAGCTTTATAAAAGAATGTTGCCTAGAATCTCCCATGGATTCAGGCTCTGGGTCCCACTCTTTAGAGCAGGGGTGGCAAATTATGGCCCCAGGCTAACCACCTGATTTTTTGTAAATAAAATTTTATTGGGACTCAAGAAAGAAAGAGGAAGTCAGGGAGTTCCCTGGCGATCTAATGATTAGGGTTTGGCACTTCCATTGCTGTGGCCCGGGTTCAATGCCTGGTCAGGGAACTGAGATTCCCACAAGCCTTGTGGTATGGCCAAAAAAAAAAAAGGGAAGCAGAATCAATCAATAAATGTTACTTCAAACACACACACACATGCACACACACACCACACACACACACAAGAATGTTGCCTAGAGCCTGGAATATAGCTGATAGCCCATTCTCTAGCCTCTGACCTTTAAAGACACACTTTTCCATTCAGATAGAGATAAAAAGTTGCAGAACAGGGGCTTCCCTGGTGGTGCAATGGTTGAGAGTCCGCCTGCCGATGTAGGGGACACGGGTTCGTGCCCCGGTCCGGGAAGATCCCACATGCCGCGGAGCCGCTGGGCCCGTGAGCCATGGCCGCTGAGCCTGCACGTCCGCAACGGGAGAGGCCACAACAGTGAGAGGGAAAAAAAAAAAAAGTCGCAGGACAGAAAATAACAATTATCTTGTTGGAGGTTTATGGGAACATTGTGACCAGACCTACCTGGACAGCTGCAAGAACAAAAGATTCCTGCAATGACCAGCCACACCCCCTCCCCTTTTATTTATTTATTTAACTTATGCTCAGTATTTAATGGTAATTTAAATGTAAGTGCAATAAAAAGTGAAAGCCTGAAAAAAAAGAATTCCATTGTGTATATTTACATAATAATGTATGTTATCAATCACTTCAGGAGCAGATTTAAGTTGTAATCACTCACATCCTTGAGCTAGATCCTAATCCTATATCTTTACATCCTAAGTCTTTGAGCACCTACTTCATTGTTTCTCTTTTGTTCTCAATGTCCTGTCTAGGGAATACTTTTTTTTTTTTTTTTTTTTTTTTTTGGCAGTAGGCTCCGGACGCGCAGGCGCAGTGGCCATGGTTCATGGGCCCAGCCGCTCCGCGGCATGTGGGATCCTCCCAGACCGGGGCACGAACCCGTGTCCCCTGCATCGGCAGGCAAACTCTCAACCACTGCACCACCAGGGAAGCCCTAGGGAATCCTTTGAAACCCATACCCTTAACCACAGTATTAAGATCCTCCAATAAGCAGGGATTAGATGTGTAAGAGAATTTGGAGGGAAACACCTCTAAGGGAACAATGGGGAGGGAGCCAGAGCAAAGGGGAGAGCTGGTGATGGTAAAGGAGCGGGCAAGCAAGGAAGTTTCAATAGAAAGCATGTTGGAGTGCAATGCAGTTAAGAGCATTTTCTCTAGGTCAGTGGGGAAACCTCAAGCCAAAGTTACCTGTCAGAGGAGTTTCGTGTCTCACAGCAACAGGCCTGCCATACCCCCCATCTCCTCAGTCAGTGGCTGGGAGCAGCCTGGAGGAAATGTGGTGGATTCATAACGCAGCAGTCCGAGCTGTCAGGATTATGCTTGGAGATCTGAGATGCACGTTCTCATGGCTGCCACAAACACCATCTGTGCTGTACAAAAACTTGGTACTATTCATTCATTGATTCCTGACACATCGAGGGCACAAATAGAGTACCATGTGGTGCTTACATCCTAGTAATTGGCCTCAGTTTGAGTGGATCATCACAAATAATTTTTTAGAAATTAGAAACAGAAATAGATTTCCAGACTCTTGAGGAAGATCTTCAAGGTATGGCTTCATTATCTTGTTTGAAATTATTTTTCAGGTTCTAAGTTAAATTCAAAGCTAAATACTAAATGGGGTTTGAGTTCTTCCTCACTGCGTAGACCCAGTCCTGTATTCATATCACTTGATGCAGATAATCTGGGGGAGTTTTACATAATAAATTAAAGTCTAGAACCTGAAACAGTAACTGTCATTTTTAAAAAATATTTGAGAGCGAGAACACCCCCTCCCCTTTTAGTATTAAAGAAGCCTGAATTCTAACTTGGGTAAGATGGTTCTTTGGGACACTAGTCCACCATCTTCTCGGTCTGCTGGCTTTCCAAATAAAGTCACTATTCTTTGCCCCAACACCTCATCTCTCAATTTATTGGCATGTCCTGTGGCGAGCAGTACAAGTTTGGACTCGGTAACAGGGCTTCAGCATACAAATTTGCACACAAATGTTCATTGTGCACAGGTGGCACAGACCTTTAGCCCATAGCAGGCCGTGCCCAACAGGATTCCTTTGGTTGCCTCCTGGACAAGGATGATTTATCACTGCTCTCAGTAGCGCAGGTGCTGCCTCACACCCGGAGCTGAAACTGGTGCATATGCCTTTCCAGAAGTCGTGTTCACTGCTACCTCACGGGAGGCCCGGAATGTGGGTAATTTTAGCTGGGCTGTTGCTGCCCTTAGCAGGATCTAGATCTCCTAGTGGAAATAAAAGAACATGCTTGGCACTCACTGCCAAGTTGCTTTCTAAAGCTCTTGTGCGAACAGACACCTCCAGGAGAAATAAAAAGTGTTACCATTTCCCATATCTTCACCAATACTGGTATTATGAGACCTCTCAGTTCCCAACCTTCTGGAATGTGAAAAGCTATCTCATTGAGGTTTTATTTTATACTTTCCTGATTTCTAGTGAGGCCAAGTGTCTTTTCTTTCTTTTCTTTTCTTTTTTTTTAAATATATTTATTTATTTACTTATTTGGCTGCACTGGGTTTTAGTTGCGGCAATGGGATCTTCGCTGCCACGTGCAGGATCTTCGCTGTGGCATGCGGGATCTTTTAGTTGCAGCATGCGGTCTCTTAGTTGTGGCATGCACGTGGGATCTAGTTCCCTGACCAGGGATCAAACCCGGGCCCCCTGCATTGGGAGCTCAGAGTCTTAACCACTGGACCACCAGGGAAGTCCCCCAAGTGTCTTTTCATATTTTTCTGTCCCTTCCATTTTCTTCTTTTATAGAATTGTTGGCTCCATCCTTTGTATATTTTTCTAGTAGGAAGTTTTCTTTCCTTATTGCTTTATAAGAATTTTTTGATATTCTGCGTAGTAATCCTTTGTCAGTTATATACATCTCAAATACTCTCTTCCAATCTGTGATAAGGCTCTTAGTTTAAGAAGTCTTTCCATGTGTAGCTGTTTTAATTTTTAATGTTTTCAAATGTAACCATTTTTCCATGTACTTGTTTGATATAACATAGATAATTAATTTTTAATTTTGTATATGGAAAGCCAATATAAGAACAACTTAATGAATATCTATCCATGTCCTCCTGTCCTATGTGTAATGATGCAAACTTATTTAATGTGTGTGTGTGTGTTTAGGCTGTCTCTGAATTCTCTCATCTGCTCCATTGTCTAAGCCTGTGCGACTACCATATTGTTCTCCTTATGTCTTTCTAGTACTCTTAATATCTGATATGGAGATCCATCTTGCCTTCTTACTCTTTGAAATTGTATTGACCCCTTATAGATCCATATGAATTTATGGACAAAACTTTTCATGTTCCATGAAAAATCCCAGTATCAATGGGGAAGGATAGACATATTTGTGGCATTGAATCTTTCCATCCATTAACATGGTATGTACCTCAATTTATCCAGGTCTTCTTTGATGTTTTCCATAAGTCTTATACTTTTTCATAAAGATCTTACACATTTTGTCAGGTTTATTTCTAGTAAACTTTTTTGGCGATATTGTAGACTTCATCTACCTTTATACTTTTGTTTGTTGCCAGTATCTGGTAACACGATTAATTTTTCTAAATTGAACTTGGATCTAACCCAACCTTGCTAAGAACTTGCTTACTATTTCTAGTAGTTTCTGTTCTTTTCCAATCCCTGAAGCTCTTATTTCTAATTGTGGTCCTGGGACACTGGCTTGGACCACTGTACGGCACTGAGCAGCCGCAGTCATAAGGGGCATGCTGTGTCCTTCCAGTTTAAAGAAAATTCTTTTTTTTTTTTTGGCTGCTGCCATGCGGCATGTGGGCTCCTTATTTCTCTGACCAGGGATCAAACCCACGCGCCCTGCAGTGGAAGCGCGGAGTCTTAATCACTGGACCACCAGGGAAGTCCCAAGAAAATTCTTCTAAGACAGGGAAATAAAAATTACAAGTCCTGGGCTTCCCTGGTGGCGCACTGGTTGAGAATCCACCTGCCGATGCAGGGGACGCGGGTTCGTGCCCCGGTCCGGGAGGATCCCACATGCCGCGGAGCGGCTGGGCCCGTGAGCCATGGCCGCTGAGCCTGCGCGTCCGGAGCCTGTGCTCCGCAATGGGAGAGGCCACAGCAGTGAGAGGCCCGCGTACCGCAAAAAAAAAAAAAAAAAAAAAATTACAAGTCCTGTATTCTTTAAGGCTTCCTTGGCTTGAATATTTGTTTGCTAACTGTTTAATTATGATTTTTTGCATCTATGTTTATAAATAAATATGGCTATAATTTTTCTTTCTCATGTTCTTTGTATTCAGTTTTAAAATCAAGATTATTGGGGACCCCGGAAGTGCCGGCGCTGTGGGAGCTGTCACCGTGGACCATGGCGGCGGCGGCGGCAGTACAGCACCGGCAGTGGAGCCGCCGGGGAGGGTCAATGCAGCACAGTGCCAGCTCTGCCCCTGGACCAACTCCAGATCACCCGCAAGGACCTGAAGACAGGCAAGCTGAGGACTTCACCAGCGCTGACCTGGAAGTGGGTGGACTGTGGTTGACAATCGCTGAGACGCAGCCCGGCCTTCTTCCTGTTATCACAACCACCACCACCACCACCACCACCACCACCACCCCGCGGAGAAAGCAGCCCTTATGTAGTCAGAGGAGAAAACTGAGCTCATCTTCTCTTCTTGGTGAACAAACACCCTGAGCAGAAGGCAGACCGGTATCTTGCGTTGTACAAACCGCCCCCTAAAGACAACATTCCCACCCTAGTGGAGGAGTACTTGGAACGCACCACCTTCGTAGCCAATGACCTCGACTGGCTCCTGGCCCTGCCTCACGATAAATTCTTTTGCCAGGTTGTCTTCGACGAGACCCTGCAGAAGTGCCTGGACTCCTACCTGCACTGTGTCCCCCGAAAGTTCGACCAGCGGGTGGCCTCAGCCCCTGAGGCCGTTGACATGGAGAAGCACCTCCGCCGAAGTGTTTTTCTCGCCTTCCTTCGCGTGTCCACTCGCAAGGAATCCAAAGATCACTTCATTTCCCCCTCTGCTTTTGGATAAATCCTCTACAACAACTTCCAGTTTGACATCCCAAAGATCCTGGACCTCTGCTCTTTGGAAAAGGCAACTCCCCGCTGCTGCAGAAGATGATAGGAAACATCTTTATCCAGCAGCCAATTTACTATAATGACCTGGATGTAAGCATGCCCACCATCCTTCAGGTCTTCAGCAATATCCCCCAGCACTGTGGTTTGCAAGGGGACGGGGCCTGCACCACACCCCAGAAGCTTGAGGAGAGGGGCCGGCTGACCCCCGGTGACATGCCTCTCCTGGAATTAAAGGACATCGCTCTCTACCTTTGTGATACCTGCACCACACTCTGGGCCTTTCCAGATATCTTCCCTTTGGCTTGCCCAACCTTCCAGAAACACGACTTCTGTTACAGGCCAGCTTCCTTTTACAAAATAGCAATTCCCAAACTGGAGTCTGCAATTAAGAAGAGGAGGCTTGAAGATAGCAAGCTGCTAGGTGACCTGTGGCAGAGGCTCTCTCATTCCAGGAAGAAGCTACTGGAGATTTTTCACATCCTCCTGAAGCAGATCTGCCTTCTCCCAGTCCTAGAAAGCAGCTGTGACAACATTCAGGGCTTCACTGAAGAGTTCCTTCAGATCTTCAGCTCCTTGCTGCAGGAGAAGAGGTTTCTCTGACACTATGATGCACTCTTCCCTGTGGCCGATGACGTCAGCCTGTTGCAGCAGTCCTCGGCCTTGGATGAGACTTGGACCGCCTACAACCTCCAGGCAGTCGAGACTGCATGGGAAGGGGTGGACCGAAGGAAAGCCACCGATGCCAAAGACCCACCGGTGGCTGAGAATCCTAACGGGGTCCTGGAGGCGGTAGAGGCGGTCAGCAGACCGTCATCGCTTCCCCAGAACTCGGAGGAAGAGGAGTGCCTGGGGGCAGCGGCTGCTCCAGGCCCCGCCGCGTGCGGCGTGGAGCTGGACTCACTCATCTCCCAGGTGAAGGACCTGCTGCCAGACCTCGGCGAGGGCTTCATCGTGGCCTGCCTGGAGCACTACAGCTATGACGCGGCGCAGGTGATCAACAACATTCTGGAGGGGCGGCTGGCCCCTGCCCTCGGCCAGCTGGACCGCAGCCTAGACAGACAGGTGAAGCCAGACCCGGCGCCCCTGCTGACGTCTCGTCACAACATCTCCCAGAATGTTGAGTTGGACGTGTTCAGCAGGGACTCAGTGGACCTGAGCCGGGTACACAAGGGCAGGAGGAAGGCAGCCGCAGGCCCTTCACCATCCCTCAGGTGCTGAGAACCAAAGTGCACCACCCCTCAGGTGCGGAGAACCAAAGAGGAGGACGAGGACCCCAAGCCCGACCATCTTGTGCAGGACCCTGCAGTGCTGTGGGAAAAAGCAGAAGCCAGGTGCATGGCCTTCCTGGTCAGGAAGGGGTACCGGCATCACAGCTCAGCGGCAGTGGCTGGCAGCCCCCGGGGCCACGGGCAGAGCTGGGAGACAACACAGGAGCGCAGGAAGAAAGAAGCCAGCAAGCCACACGAGCCAACCACAACCGGAGAGCCATGGCTGACCGCAAAAGAAGCTAAGGCAGGATTCCAACCTGAGGCCGCTGCGCCAGGGCCAGCCGGACCTGCCAGGCTGAGGTACCATAGCCTGGGGCTTCCTCGCCAGTTGGCCCCCTGCCAGGCCATAAGTTCAAGTCCACCCCTCGACAGCCTCAACTTCGCAGCCCCTGAGAAGGCCGCCTTGTCGTCTGCCAGCCAGCCGTGAGCGCCTTCCTGCAGAACACACAGTGCCTTTATCCACAGCGGAGGAACCGTGCGGCCAGCACGCAGGTGCAAGGGACGGGGTTGGAGCCCCAAGGCCAGTCCCCAAACCTCGTGCAGCCGGACACCACATCCCTTTCTCCCTGGACGGCAAGGAAATCTGTGTATTCAAAAACAAAAACAAAAAACACACAAAAGCCCTGCAAATAAAGTTTTTGACCCTTTCAAAAAAAAAAAATCAAGATTATTGTAACTGCCCAAAATCAATTAGAGGAGGTTTACGTTTTTCCTATTTCTTGAGAAACTTTAGTTCTGATCCTTATACGGTTGATTGAACTCAGCATAAAACCTCCTGGGCTGGTAACATGATATGGTTGTTTATGTGGACATTTTAACTAATAATTGCATTTCTTTAATGATTTAGGGTTAATGCATATGTTCTATTTCTTTTTTTTTTTTTAATAAATCTATCCATCTATCTATCTATCTATTTATTTATTTATTTTGGCTGCGTTGGGTCTTTGTTGCTGCGTGCAGACTTTCCCTAGTCGTGGTGAGCGGCCGCTACTCTTCATTGCGGTGCGCAGGCTTCTCACTGCTGTGGCTTCTCTTGTTGGGGAGCACGGGCTCTAGGTGCGCGGGCTTCAGTAGCTGTGGTGCACAGACTTAGTTGCTCTGCGGCATGTGGGATCTTCCCGGACCAGGGCTCGAACCCATGTCCCCTGCATTGGCAGGCTGGGATTCTTAACCACTGAGCCACCAGGGAAGTCCCTGTTCTATTTCTTTTGGTATCATTGCTATTTTTTTTTCTAGAAAGTTGTTCTTTCTGCCTAATTTTTCAGATTTATTGGCATAAGTGTGTTCACAGTATTCTCTTCTGACTTTTTACACCTCTATAAAGGTATGGAGACTTTTTACAGTGTCTATAGTTATGATCCCATTTTATTCATAATGTATTTTTGCTTTCTCTTTTTTTGCAGAGATCTTTCAGCTTCATCTGCTCCAAAGTACTAGGTTTCGACGTTAATCCTTTTGCTATTCCCTTTTCTTGACCTGACCACTTAAGCTTCAAATATCCATTTTTTTCTTTTCTAATACATGCATACGACACAAATTTTCTCTTAAGTACTGTTTTAGCTATATTCCACAAATTTGCTTTCTATTGTTTTAAATAATCAATAAGTTCTAAATATGCCCAGTTTCCACTACAATTTTGTCTTTAACACATGAATTATCTATCGATGTGGTGGTCTAGGTGAAAGCAGGGATCTGACTCAAATCCTGATGACTTAGCTTGAACCCACTGGAAATCAATATCCAACTGTCTGTGGATACGAGGATCAATCAGGGCTCAGCCTTCATCATATCCCCAAGAAACAGATACATCTCACACAAAGCAGAAAGAACATTAAAATTTTACTAATATTCTTGGAAAGATGAAGGAGGAGAGTAACACTTCAGGGATGCATTAGTCAGGGTTCAACCACGAGTCGAGCATCTACGATATATACATTTCATATAAGGACTTCTCTTTTTTCCAGCTTTATTGCGGTATAATTCACAAATACAATTGTATTTATTTATAATATACAACATGATGACTTGATATACATTGTAAAATGATGACTACAATCAAGTTAACACATCTGTCACCTCACAGAGTCAACTTTTGAATGGTAAGAACTCTTAAGATCTACTCTTAGCAAATTTCAAGTCTCCAATACAGTACTTTTTTTTTTTTTTTTTTTGTGGTACGCGGGCCTCTCACTGTTGTGGCCTCTCCCGTTGCGGAGCACAGGCTCCGGACGCACAGGCTCAGCGGCCATGGCTCACGCGCCCAGCCACTCCGCGGCATGTGGGATCTTCCCGGACCGGGGCACGAACCCGTGTCCCCTGCATCGGCAGGCGGACTCTCAACCACTGCGCCACCAGGGAAGCCCCCTTTTTAAAAAAATTTTATTTAATTAATCAATTTATTTATTTTTGGCTGTGTTGGGTCTTCATTGCTGAGCGTGGGCTTTCTCTAGTTGTGGCGAGCAGGGGCTACTCTTTGTTGCGGTGCGTGGGCTTCTCACTGCGGTGGCTTCTCTTGTTGCAGAGCACGGGCTTTAGGTACATGGGCTTCAGTAGTTGTGGTACGTGGGCTCATTAGTTGTGGCTCACGGGCTCTAGAGCACAGGCTCAGTAGTTGTGGCACATGGGCTTAGTTGCTCCGCGGCATGTGGGATCTTCCTGGACCAGGGCTTGAACCCATGTCCCCTGCATTGGCAGGTGGATTCTTAACCACCGCGCCACCAGGGAAGTCCTGTTGATGAACACTGGTTGTTTCCATATCTTGGCCATTGTGAATAACGGTGCACTGAACATGGGACGTATCACAAAGCGATCTCTCTCTCTGACATACTGATTTCATTTCCTTCTGATATATACCCAGAGGTAGGATTACTGGATCACACGGTGCATATAAGGGTTTCTTACAGGACTCTGACTTTCTGCAGTTGTGGGGGCTAGTTAAGCAGTCTCCGTCAAGTGTTGTCTTATGTCTGATGCTGATGTCTGCAAGAAAGTATTTGGGAAGGAAGATGGATGTAAAGTGTGGGAGAGTAAGAATAAGCTGGAACCCTCAGGACAAGCTGTGGAGCACACGAGGGTAGACAGAAACGCATACAATCATTCTTGCCTCTGACTTTAGTGGTCTGGGTGTCCTGCTGAGGCCCTTCCTCTGGGAGCTAAAGATGCAGTACGCTGCTGGAGGGGGATGTGGGGAAACTCCTGGAAGCTGCAGGCCCAGCTGCTGCCTCACACCAGGGTGGTGAGTTGGGACAGCACACCAACAACACTTGAGCACCTAGAAAAGGTGCCGGGGGCCTGGTCCAAAACTACTGGGAAGGGAACTCTGGAAAACGTCGTTCGGCCTGGCCAAGCTCACACATTACAAAGCTACCACAAGGGGGCGGGATGCTGAGAATGTGGTTGGGATGGCATGGAATCTATAGGATTGACATTTTAACGTTAGTGAGCCCTCAGATCCACGAACATGGTACATCTCTCTATGTATTTAGGTCTTCTTTACCTTCTCTTAGTGGTGTTTTCAGTGTATGGGTCTTACACATCTTTTCCGAGATGATGTTTAATGCTCTGTTTTCAGAGACAGATTTCTAGTAATAGATCAGCAAACACTTCTATACTGCTTATTATGGGTCAGGCACTCTTCATAATACACGTAGATATAAATATAAACAAACTCACTTGAACCTTACAACCACCTATGAGGAAGTTCTACTACTGTCTCCATTTTACACTATAGGACTGAAGCACAGAGGGGCTAAGTAACTTGCCAGGTGTCATAATCCAGCAGGTGGTGGAGAGGGGATCGGAACTCAGGCAGCTGGCTCCAGAGCCCCTACTCCCACCATTACGCTATGCTACTTGGTAGTAGCTAGCAAGGTTCACACAAGAGTCCAACAGCACAGAAAACAAGACTGATGCTCTGAATGGAAGATACAATCTTATGTTCAGACTTGTTGAACTAGTTCTTTGAACTACTTCTATGACACGGCAAGGTCTCTCTCTCACAACTGCTGTGCGGGGGAGGGGTGTTTTCACCTCTGTCTTATATTATTCTGTATTTATCAAGATGAGCAATTTTTTTAGAACAAGTCCATGGAACTTCATCTGTAGTGGAAAAGCCAGTAGCAGGTTGGTCGAGTCAACTTTTACAGGAAGAAAGGGAGTGAGAGGTGATAGGATTTCACTTAAAAAAGAGTTTAAAGCAAACATACTGTTTTCATCCTGTGCCTAGCGTACTGAGCAGGACCATCCCCCTACACACACACCAGCCATGTCCTCCACCTGCCACTTTCTCGTCTGTAGAAAAACTTTAGCCTCCTAGGCCTTTCCTGAGTTCCAAAGAATACATTTAATCAGAGAAGTGAGAAAATGCAGAAACAAAGGAAAACAGTCAAGCAGGAACAAGTAATATAATAGTTTAGCCAATAAACAAAGTCAAGGACCTTTAGTTCTTCCTCAAGGGCTCTAGATAATATTCTGAACCATATCCTTTGAGCTGTTTCTGCAGATACTGAAACCCCCACCCGTGAAAGACGTTAATTTCATGCTGACCACGAGCACATAGACCCCAGACTGTTTGGAACCAGAAGGTTGAGGGTGTTGAGTCCCAATTACCTCACCACCCACCAATCAGAAGAATATCCATGAGCTGATCACACGCTGCACCACTCCCCTCCCTCACCTGGTCTTGAAAAAAATTTTCCCTGAAAGTCATTGGGGAGTTGGGGGGTGTTTTGAGCACTAGCTTCCTGGACTCCCTGCTTGCCGCCTGCAATAAACGCTGCACTTTCCTTCACCACAACCTGGTGTCAGTAGACTGGCCTTCCTGTGCGTGGGCCAGTGAACCCAAGTTTGGTTTGGTAACACTAGTAATCAGGGAAATACAAATTAGGACCAATACAAGAGCTCCTTCCCACGTCGGCTTGGGAAACATTGACGAGATTCTTTGAATGGACTCATGGGCAATGTTCTGGGGGAAAGAACACAGTTCTGATGAAGCAGGGCTCAGGCGGTCTCCATTCCCCTCATACCCCTCATGGCCTCCTGAGCTCAGCCATGGTCACTGTGCCCCTGGCCAATGCCCATCAACAACACAGCTGATGAAGAACGCAGCGGGATTCTATACAGCAATGAGAACGGATGATAAGAAGTAGAATGGGTGAACCTCAAACATAATTGAGTGACAGAAGGCAGACTCCAAAGGTTCTGGGGCGTGTGAGTGCGTTTATACAAAGCACAGAAAAAAGATGAACCAACCTATTGTGTTACAAATCAGGAAAATGTTTATCCTGGGGGAGACAGGGTGAGGGAGTGAGATGGGGCAGAAGGTGGGTCCCCAGGGGCTGGACTTCTCTGTTTTATAATCTACCTGGGACATTCATTTTTGGAAATTGTGAATTTAGCTGTCTGTGCTTCACACCTTAATTAGAAACTTCCTTATAATCCCACTGCAGATGTGTTTGCATGCACATTTGTCCTTAGTTCATGGAGAAAGGTCTGGACAGGTACACTGGACAACCGTACCAGACAACTTGTCTGGAGAGGGCTGGGTAGGATGAACACAGGGAATGGAAGAAGAGGAGATTTTCTTTCTAATTCTCTTGATTATAAGTTGCTTGAGTGTTTTACTAGAAGCCTATAATTTGGTTCATCTGTATAAAATATTTTTTAATACACAAGAATGGAGTCCCAGTAATTTTTATTTTTGTGGTAACTAATATACCCCACCATTATTTTAAGGACCGCCCCCCCCCCCAGACCCCGAGCTGAAGTGCAAGGACACAGCCTGTGACCAGAGGAGCTGAACTAAGGGCCAGATGGGCTCAGAGATGGAGTGAGCAGCCGTGTTGAGAGCAGGGTCTCAGGCCACTCTCTCAACAGATGTGCTGTCTTTCCCGAGACGGGCGGGGCTGGTTATCAGAGTGCCAAAGGACTGGGGCAGCTCCTCCAGTAGCAGCTGAACATGGGCTTTCTGCTCTAAAAGAGCAAAGATGAACAACAGACTCCAAACTCTGTGGAGGCAGGGGGAAGGACAGCAAGACAAAGGGGGACATTTGCTCATCTGCGTTGACCCAGGGACTTGATTCAGGGTCCAGGGTGGCATTTCCAAGAAAGGCTTTTTCAGGCTATGGTCATGTGAGATGACTCATGCCGGGTCATCTTGGAGATGAAAGTCCCAGAGGGTGGAAGACGCTAAAGGCCTTGATTCATGCTGGGTCTGAGACAGACAAAGAGAAATGAAGCCTAATAATTAGGGAGGAACCTGGAAGGGAAGAGGCAGCCATGAGGGAGAAGAGGAGGAAAGTGAGGGGGAGAGGAGGAAGATAAAACACGCTGGGCAGATGAAGAGAAGCAAAAGGGGCCCAAGAGAGGAGAGAATGGAGGCAGGGAGGCTGAGGGAGGAAGGGAGGGACAGGGAAGAGGGGACAAAGCAGGGAGTGAAGCTGAAGTGAGCACACGGAGGACAGAATTGTCCCAGCTAAAAACTAGTTAAAAACAGTTTCCATCCTGTGGTGTTCCGTTTTAACTCACTCCCTCACTCCATATTGATTTTCACAAATGATTCCTTTCTTGTTAGATTCGTATCGTGCACCTGCTATTTTTCTCTTTTGAAACACTCCCTAACACTCCCTTCCTTTGCGAGCATTCTTCATTCCAGAGAGAAGGTCACAGTATGATAACCTCGGAGACCACCAGAGCCCGTCACGGGACCACCGGATGCCAACCTTGATGGTTTTGATATGTTCCGTGGATGAAGAAGGCGGGCCCTGCACCTACCCTGTTCCTTATCGACAACCCTGTTCCTTGAGGCTGATACTGTAAGACTCCTCACTTCCCCCTCCAAAAGGAGGACACAGACTTGAAGGCATTACCCTGGCAAAGCAATAAAGCTATTCTTTTGTACTTCACCTTAAACTCTGTCTCTGAGATTCAATTTGGCGCCGGTGTACAGAGGCCGGGTTTTGGCTACAGCAGAGAGTCTGCAGGAGCTTCGCAGAGAAAGGGAAAGCTACAGAAAGGAAGGTCTCCCCAGAAAGGGCGGAAGGTCCAGTGATGGGTAAACTGGTAAGGAGGGAGGGGCCAACGGGGAGGAGGGCGGCTCACCTTGGGCGTCCTCAAGCATCTGTGTGCAGACTGGGCCAGGCTGGGGTACCTGCCTGAAGAGTGCCTAAATCCGCTTACCAATGCAGGGGACACGGGTTCGAGCCCTGATCCGGGAAGATCCCAGGCAGGATCTTCAGGCAGGAACCCCACAGTCCTGCCCTCAAGGCAATCCCAGTCTGGATCCATAGTGACCCCCACCCTCTCCATCCCACAGACCCCCTCCTATATCTGCCTGTAGACACAGCAGCCTGGACTTTTGCCCCAGCAGCTACGTACAGGTGTCGCCCTGACACCTGCAGTCAAGTTGGGGTGGAACCAGGGGTAGTCATCAGTTAGCCATTAATAAATAAGAAACTGTAAACTGTCTTCACTGATCGAGCTTGCTTTAACTGTTTTTACAAAAACTTGCATGTATTCTAAGCTTAACATAGTCTAAACAGTAAGGTGTTTGCCCAAGTTGTTTTTTTAGGAATTTGGAGTCAGCTGTGTCCAGTTTGAGCTCAAGCCAGTTAAGATTGGTTAAGACCACTGACCCTCCAATTGGGCATGTGTGAGTGTCTGCTGGGAGACCTTTCGACATCAGAGGTAATGCCGAAAGCTCAGACTCCGTACACTGGTGCTGAATCAAATCTCGGAGACAGAATTTTGGGTGAAGTAGAAAAAAATAGCTTTATTGCTTTGCCAGGCTCCTGCCCTCGAAAATGTGTCCCAACCCGGGAGGAATTGGTGAGGAGTGTTTTTGTTTGTTTGTTTGTTTGCATTGGGTCTTTGTTGCTGTGCACGGGCTTTCTCTAGTTGCATCGAGCAGGGGCTGCTCTTGAGCAGGGTCTACTCTTCGTTGCCGTGCGTGGGCTTCTCACTGCAGTGGCTTTTCTTGTTGCAGAGCACGGGCTCTAGGCGTGTGGGCTTTAGTAGCTGTGGTACGCCAGGGAAGCCCCTGGTGAGGAGTTTTATACCAATAGTTCAACGGTGGGATTGCTGACAAGATTAAGGTGTGTGCAGGACCCGCTCCTGCAATTTGGCCTCAGGTAATCTCGAACAAGGACCCTGCCCCAAGGCTGCACTATTGCTTCTTGACGGCTCCTCCCTTGTCTCTGTATCCCCTCCCTCCTCTGATTAACAACTGTTTGAACCTGCCCTTTGGAATTCAGTGAAGGTCATGGAGGCTGAACAGAAAGGCTCCCGTGCCCAGGGGCCCCACAGGGTTCTGCTTGGTTTCAGAGGGTCAAAAACTCCACCCTCAGTGGGAGCTGGTGCTGCCATCTTTGGACACTCTCCCCATGAAGACCCTGTAGCTTAGCTGCATCTGTGCAGAACGACAATTACCTCGCCTTCTTCTTATCTCCAGTCACCTTTCGCCATGCTCCCCACGCCTCAGCTTTATCTCGTAAATACCCCAAGCCCTCATCATTTCTCCCATGTTCTCTCTTGGATGCCTCCTGAGTAAACCTCTTCTCTGCTGCAAACCTTGGCATCTCAGCCTTTGGCTCACTGTGCGTGGGGCAAGCAAGCCTTGTTGGGAGGCAACCACGCCCAGGGACAAAGCAGGACAGAAAGGGGAGGATGTACTGCAGGTAGCCATGATGGCAGCTCTGCTCCAGGGGCCGGTGGGAACCGCTCTGGCTAACTCGTGGGCTGGTCTTGGTCACACTAAGCATTGTGGAGTGTTCTGAGAGGCACCCCAGGACCCAGGTTTTCATCGTTGTTGTCTCCACCCAGCTCCACACTGCCAGCATCTTTGGTAAACTTAGTGGGAGGGAAGGTGTACAATCAAGAAAATCCCACCCAGAGCTTCACCTTTGAAACCAGGTAGGACCCTGTGGGTCTCCTGGGCATGAGCCTTTCCGTTTAGCCTCCATGACCTTCCCTGCGTTCCAAAGGGCAGGTTCAAATAGTCACTAATCAGGGAAGAGAAGAGATGCAGAGACAAGGGAGGAACAGCCGACAACGATAGTGTAGCCTTGGGGAAGTGTCCTGGTTCCACATCAAGGGATACACATAACAATATCTTTGAGCTCTTTACAGAACTAAGACCTCCAACAAATGGAAGATGTAGCGTTCTTCATTCCAGGGATGACCACCTGAGGCCAGATTAAAGGAACCAGAGAAATTCATCAAAAGATTACCTGAAACAAGATTAAAGGGGTACAGGCCCTGCACACACCCTAATCCTTATCAGCAACCCCACCCTTGAACCATTGCTATAAAAATCCTCACCAAATCCTCCTGGGTTGGGATGCATAGTTTTGAGGGCACTAGCCCACTGTGGCCCCCTTTGCCTGGCAAAGCAATAAAGCTATTCTTTTCTACTTCACCCAAAATTCTGTCTCCAAGAATTAATTTGGTGTCAGGGTACAGAGGCCGGATTCAGCTTCAAATTTGTGCCCAGTGTGGGGCCGACTTGGGAACAGCCCCAGGAGGGCCCCCTGGCTTGATCGGTTGCTCTGAGGTTTTCTCCATGCCATCCCCTTTCAAGAGAGCAGAGGGCTGCAGAATTCCTTCAGAGGCCAGATCGCCTGGGACCCTTGCCCGGAAAGGCCCAGCCCTGCTCATACCCCTTCCACCATCCCAGCAGTCAGCACTCCTCCAAGTCAGGAGTGGGCAGCAAAAGAGGGACCATCTTAGCAGCTGCCAGGGTCACTTTTGCCTTGAGGACACTCCCTTCTTCCTCCTGCCTGCACCAGCTCGGATTTCCTACACCAAGGAGTTATTGGGGGGAAGGAGAAAAATGGTGTCTGACATCGAGACACCTCGGCCAGAATCTGGGTAAGTCCCCTGGATGTGCGCTCCGGGGCTCCTTCAACTTTGTGCCTCTGGAGAACTTTTGCCTACATCTGGGGAACATTTCGTTTCCATCTGGGGACTTTCCGTTTTGGAAATCCCACATGTAAGGCATGCTTGGACTAAGGTCACTGGCTTAGTGGGACTCTGAGCTTTGAGCTGTCTGATGTTTTCAAATTTTGTTTTTGTATTTGTTTTCGTTTTGTTTCTGGCGTGAGTCTTCCGTCTGCTGGTGAAGGTTCTGGTTTGTTTCCAGTCCCTGCGTGAGCGTTTTGTGATCGGATATGGGAAGCATTTCGTTGATTCCATCTGATAATTTTCCCTGGGGAAAATTGTGGCAGCTTGGTCGACCTATAGTGATAAACCTAGGACTAAGACAAGAACGCGATTCTATTGTCATTCTGTTTGGCCAATGTACATTCTTGAAAGTGAGGAAAGGTGGCCAGTGAATGGTAGCCTAAATTATTGTACTCTTCGTCAGCTAGAACTGTTTGGTCACAGGAATGGGAAGGCTGGGACTTCTCTCCACTCCATGTGGATTAGCCACACTGAGTTCAGTCCCTTGTGGGAACTGAGCCACTTTGGGCTCCCTGAGAGCCAGTTCTGGGTTTGTTCTCTTTTAAAAACTGAGCCAGTCTGTTTGGAAGCCTATGTCTGTGAATGGAAGTGGAATTTTTAAACTATACCGGCTCTGATTTTCTGACTGCGCAGCTGTAGCTTATCTGTCATTTGGGTTTTTTTCGTGTATTATTTTGGGGTGAGGCACTCTGGGAAAATTCTAACTGCTCGTTGCGAGCCACTTTGAGACCTCTGTCTGGGAGTAGAAATGGAATCTTTGGGCTATTTATCGATTGCATTGTAATCAGATGTGTAACCATGCCCTTTTGAAGTCTTTCTGTCATTTACAGATAGTTTTTATTGTACTCTGATGCCTTTGCAAAAGTGCTTCATCTTTAAGAAGATTTACGTGAAGGACCACTTTGACAAGTACAGGTCTCATAAACTTCGTATCCTACTGCTGAACTGGGTAAGAAATTAAAAATCTTAACGGAGAATCTGATGGCTTCATAAAAAGTTGAAAAAGGATTGGTCACTGAGTGAACTGGTGAATACAGTTATAATGTTTATGGGTTTTTTATTACTTTTTTTTTTTTTTTTGGACGGGAAAGTAGGATTCGTTGGTGGGCATGAGTAAGGAAGAGACAGTGCCAAGACTCTCATGAGTGCAGGGCCCATCATTTATCCAGGGAGCCACGATTAGGGATATATTTGACTCCACAGCCATCCGGGATGAGCTGCTTTTCTGCCACCATGTTTTCAAATTCATCTGCATTAAACTTAGTAAATCCCCACTCCTTGGAGATGTGGATCCTCTGGCGGCCAGGGAACTTGAACTTGGCCCTGCCTAGGGCCTCAGTCACGTGATCTGTGTTCTGCAGCTTGGGGAAGATGGATATTATGACTTGGCCAATGGGGGCCCTGGCCACTGTGCCCTTGGGCTTTCCAAAGACTGTGCATATCCCTGTCTGGAGCCTAGATTGGGCACAGCATGCCAGTCATGAATGTCCACTGGAAAGGACTGTCTCCAAGGTCCCTTAGGGGAACCCATACAGGCAACAGGCTGCATACACTACCGAGGAGGCTACTGTTTGCAGCCATTGTACACTGGGGAAAAGAGCGTGGTTGGCTTAAGTGACTGCAGATATTACTGGTTTTATCTGTGTTTTCCAGACATAGAGAAGTCCTTCCCCTCAAGCTACTTATGACTTAGAGCAATTGGATAAATTTCACCTCTGTCAGAAAAATGGAAATATATTTTTTTTCTCTCTGCCTGGTCCCTCCAGAAACTGGAGATTCTTGTGTTCTGAGCAGCCTTACCAGGTGAATGGGAAAGACTGTCTCCTGGCATGTGTAGGAATCTTGATATTTCGGCGACTTCTAGAAAGGAGAAATCCACGAAGGCAGAGTCTGGTGGCAGGCTTCTGTTTCAATAGATATGAAATTCTAGTTCTGTTCGTTGAAGTCTGTGTTTATGAAAGTTATTGTGTTAATCACACTTTTGCCCTGATGTTTAGGAGGAAAGGAAAATTACCGAGTGAAGTTATCAGAGTGTAATTACTCATGACTTATCACCGTTTGCTTTAGGTCTACTGCTAAAAGCGTATATACAATGCTTGTGTGACAATTGGGTATAAATGATCAAATGTACGGCCTATAAAGCATTTCTTCATTAACATACCTCTGAGCTTGTTCACAATATACCTGATCAATTTTTCCCCAACATGGATTAATTAGGCAAATACAAAGGAGGCCTAGCACCAAGGGACACGATCTGCACCAGGGGCAAACAGCTGAATTACCCCAGCATTGAGGGACAGATGTTTTGATCATCAATGTCTTCTACTGAAAGACTTTCAATCAAGAGAGGATATGATGAAAGAAAAATATCTGCACATATTGATGTATGAGGAAGTCACTGGCTTATACATGGTTTAACTTAAATTTTGCTCATCAAAGCAGCCTGTTTTGTGGCCTTTCAGACATGCATTGTACATCTGCTTTAGCCATCAAGGAGGAGAATGCATTTGAAAGTCAAAATGAAGGAACTGTTGTTCAGACATCCAAGGTAAAACGAAGTGACTGTTGCAGAAGTTCCAGTTGTCACTTCCTTCTACCTCTAACTGCATCTGTTGCACCAAAATGGCAGACAAAGGGATTGAGATCTCAGTCATATAAGACTCAGACCCAGGACTTGGAACTCAAATATATTTCTAATTCGGTATCTATCCATTCCCCCAAATTTAGACAGGATTATGCTCCATTTCAGCAGGAAGTAGCCAGAGTGGTTGTCATCCCATCCCCTGAAGGATTTGGGGAAAGATAAAAGCGAAGTGGGGATTAAAATTGAGTCCCCCTAGAATCGAGTTCCTCTGCCGAGTTTATGATTAACATCTCTATCCAAAACAATTTTTCCTTTTCTTGTCCAACATCTGTTCTCCTCAAGATTGAGGAGTATCAAAGAAAAGGGGGGGAGTGAAACTGAGCAGGGCCCTGTGGGTCTCCTGGACGTGGGAGTCTTTCTGTTCAGCCTCCCTGACCTTTCCTGAGTTCCAAATGGCAGGTTCAACACTGGAGCCTACCTGGGTTCCTTGGTGGGACTAATGGTGGACTCTGGGAGGGCTTATGCCAAGGAGTACTACCCAGAACTTCCGCTGCCAGTGTCCTTGTCCCCACAGTGAGCCACAGGCACCCCCAGCCTCTGCAGGAGACCCTCCAACACTAGCAGGTAGGTCTGATTCAGTCTCCCCTGGGGCCACTACTCCTTCACCTGGGTCCCGATGCGCACACTACTTTGTGTGTGCCCTCCAAGAGTGGAGTCTCTGTTTCCCCCAGTCCTATTGACTATTTCCCCCAGTCCTGCATTCAAATCCCAGTAACCTTCAAAGTCTGATTCTCTAGGAATTCCTCCTCCCGTTGCC
Organism: Orcinus orca; assembly: GCF_937001465.1. Lineage (NCBI taxonomy): Eukaryota > Metazoa > Chordata > Mammalia > Artiodactyla > Delphinidae > Orcinus > Orcinus orca. The sequence continues at coordinate 93,633,038 of NC_064569.1, read as the reverse complement.
AGACCCCCAGGTTGGGAAGCCTGACGTGGGGCTCAGAACCTTCACTCCAGCGGGTGGACTTCTGTGGTATAAGTGTTCTCCAGTCTGTGAGTCACCCACCCAGCAGTTATGGGATTTGATTTTACTATGATTGCGCCCCTCCTACCATCTCATTGTGGCTTCTCCTTTGTCTTTGGATGTGGGGTATGTTTTTGGTGAGTTCCAGTGTCTTCCTGTCGATGATTGTCCAGCAGCTAGTTGTGATTCTGGTGTTCTCACAAGAGGGAGTGAGAGCATGTCCTTCTACTCTGCCATCTTGGTTCCTCTCAGCCCTTTTTGTAGTTTTGATGTGCATTTCTCTGATAGTTAGTGAAGTTGAGTATCTTTTCATGTGCCTCTTGGCCATCTGTATGTCTTCTTTGGAGAAATGTCTATTTAGGTCTTCTGCCCATTTTTTGATTGGGTTTTTTTTTTTATTGAGTTGTATGAGCTGTTTGTATATTTTGGAAATTAAACCCTTGTTGGTCACATCATTTGCAAATATTTTCTTGCAGTCAGTAGGTTGTCTTTTTGTTTTGTTTTGTTTATGGCCTCCTTTGCTGTACAAAAGCTTATAAATTTGATTAGATCCCATTTGTTTATTTTTGCAAAAGCAAAAATTTCTATTGTCTTGGGAGACTAACCTAAGAAAACATTGGTATGATTTACACCAGAGAATGTTTTGCCTATGTTCTCTTCTAGATTTCTATGATGTCATGTCTTCTATTTAAGTCTTTAAGTCATTTTGAGTTTATTTTTGTGTATGGTGTGAAGGAGTGTTCTAACTTCACTGACTTACATGTGGCTGTCCAGCTTTCCCAACACCACTTGCTGAAGAGACTCTTTTTCTCCATTGTATATTCTTGCCTCCTTTGTTGAAGATTAATTGACCATAGGTGTGTGGGTTTATTTCTGGGCTCTTTATTCTGTTCCATTGATCCATATGCCTGTTTTTGTGTCAATACCATGCTGTTTTGATTACTGTAGGTTTGTAGTATTGTCTGAAGTCTGGGAGGGTTATGCCTCCAGCTTTGCCCTTTTTCCTCAGGATTGCTTTGGCAATTCTGGGTCTTTTGGGATTCCATATAAATTTTAGGATTATTTATTCTAGTTCTGTGAAAAATGTCATGGGTAATTTGAAAGGGATTGCAAATGACATTCAGCCTGCCTAGTGCCAGTCAAACAGCTGCCTGTCCAGACAGCGTAAAGAGAGCATGCTGGACTGGACATCTAATAATACAGAAAAAAAACATTTCTGCTACAAATGAATGAGAGCTAAATACCCTCCAAGAACTGTCAGCTCCTGATTGGCCATTGGGTTCAGTACACATTTCCCATCAGTATCCAAGCAAATGTTTGGCGTTAATGAGGTTGATGTGAAATTCACGTCCAGTTTGTACTTCACTTCACTTTCCTTTGCACCTACAACACAAGAAGAGATCTATAGAGACACTAGTTCTTAACGTGAGCTTCTTGCAGTCCAGAAAAAAGCCAGGTGCTAGATTATTTCAATCACAGTTCCTTGGGGCTTTCTGAGTCCCTATTTCACCCAGAGTGTGGGGAGGGACATCTCCCTGTCTTGGGCGATGTCCAAGCTCAAGCCCCCCTCCCAGTTGGGCTCCTGCTGTGCTTTCGGGCCCACGAGGCCCATGAGATATTTGGCTGCATCACCATCCATCACATGTTACCTAACTTCTTCTTTTACTATTTGAACCTAAGTAGTAGTTCTTCAAGTTCAAAAAACAAACAAAAAAGGCAAAAGCAATCATGTTTTTCTATGGATTTCTATTAAATTTATATATTACTTTAGTTTTATCCATTCCTTATTAAATTTATTACAAAGCATTTTCTACGGGTTTTGTCCCTACTGTGAATGGAATTAGAAGATATTCATGAAAAGACACACACCATTACAAAATCAAAATGACAAAGAAACCCAAAACTAAAAGCAAAGTTGTGCCATCGTTCTTGCCAACTCCAGCCCTGTCGAACACCACGGCTTCTAACTACCTCTCTAACTTCCACAGTCCTTTCCTTACAGTTACATGATGTGCTTATACTTCTGGGTCTTGATCCATCATCTTTTGACGTCATTTCTGATCGGGGAGTATGTACACCACAGCATCTTCCTTTCACTCGTCTCTGCCTTGGAAGTGATATCACTGTTCTCAGACCGTCAACTCTTCCCCACCGCCCCAACCCTTCAGCTTAAATTCTATTTTTCATCATGCCAACCATGAACGTCTCCCGTGGCTCCCATATTTGTAACAGGAGGGCTCAGCCTCCCCTGTGTTTCTCCCTGCCAGTCCACCTCCCCTGAAACTTCAGCTTTTCATTTTACATTTCAGAGAAAATATTCTGCTGTGTTAAACACCCACCACTTTCTGCAGTTTAAATCTAAAGGTATGCAGATATTTGTCTCTCCACGAGCAGGAAGAGTTATCCTTCCCTTCATAGTGTTACAATGTCGCTTGTGCAATGACACTTGTGCACCTCAAAGTCTCTTAGTGTCACGTTCAGAGGTATTTCCCCTTTTGATATTTCATAACCAGACAGGAAGCATGCCCTTGTTAACCCTAATTCTGTTTGGAGCACACCAGAAACCATCCTGGGGACATGGAGGGGTGCCCCAGGGGAACTCATCAGAGGGGAGATTGGGGCCAAAGGACCCCCAGGGAGGATGCAGGACCACTGCTCAGCCCGAGCAGGGCTGGGACAAGAATGAGGGCTCCTGTAAATGTCTCCTGTACAGAAAGAGCAGTCAGATCGATCAAACGAAAATATAGGACCCCAGTTAAATGTGAATATATTTTTGGTTAAGTTCCAAAAATATATATTTGTTGTTTATCTGAAATTCAAAGTTAACCGGGTATGCAGTCTCTGTCACTAGCAGTCCTCTGATACAGTGCTTGTGTCTGTACCCTCTGACACCTTGACACAGGGCATGGCACCTTCACAGGGTTCCAGGATGATGAAGATACCTCCCCTCCAGCTCCCTAGGTGACAAATGCTCCTGTCCCCTCACTCGGGCCCCTCCAACCCTCAGCCCTGACCCTCCTTTGCCCTCTCCAGCCATCTCCCCAGGATCCTGGTCCTGTCTCAGTCCCTCCCCTCTTCCCTGAAGTCTCTCACATGTGCTCTCTGGTCTGACTGGGCCAACTCCAGACTCCTGGGCTGGAAACCCCGGCTTTGCTTGTGACCTGCTCCTGCCCCTCTGTGTGCATCCTAGTATAACTCACAGTCTTTAAGAAAGTGTCTCAGTGTTGGCTAGGGACTGGCACGGACCCAGGTGTGAATCTGGCCCCTACCACGTCCTACCTGTAAGACCTTGGGAAGAGGGGAAAAAGGATTTTGCCTCATAGCAAACTAGTGCTAAGTAGTAATTCCTTGTTCTGAGATTTGGTAAAGTTGGGATAAGCTTATGTATGAAAAGGGCTTGGTCAACGCGAGGAGACATGGTGAGTTTGCAACCAAAAGGTAGCTGTTAATTTAAAGCCAAGTGAGGGACTTCCCTGGTGGTCCAGTGACTAAGACTCCACGCTCCCATTGCTGGGGGCCCAGGTTCAATCCCTGGTCAGGGAACTAGATCCAGCATGCTGCAACTAAGAGCCTGTATGCCGCAACTAAAAGATCCCGAGTGCCGCAACTAAGACCCAATGTAGCCTAATAAATAAATTAATTAATTACTATTAAAAATAAAATAAAGATAAGTGAAAGGGGTCCCCTCTCAGTCCATCCTCCCTCCCATGGGCGTGACTCCTTCGTCTCTGGGGACTTGCAGACTCCCTGGCACACCTGCAGCAGGAGGGGGCAGGAGACACAGAAATGAGGGCATCAGCTGAGAACACAGCCGGGACCCATCAAAAGAGGCCAGGCCCAGACATCGAGTCAGGAGTGCAGGAGGAGAACCCCTAGGGGTCAGAGGAGGAGACCCCGGGAGGAGGAGGTGAGGCCCCATCAGCGACACTGAGGGGCTCGGGAGCAGGAACCAGCCTGGCCTGGGTCTCGGCCAGAACCGCTCTGCTACTGAGGCCCCCAGTGCTGCCTGTCCACCACGTCTCTCTGGGCACCTGGCTGCACACGGTGTGAGCCAGAATGTGCCGGAAGACTGCATTATCTGTGGATTGAGTGATTTATTAAATGAGTGATTTCTCCTCTTTTTTATAGTAGCATCATCATCTGTTGAAGACTAACTATGTCAAATCGTCCTGAGTACTTGACGTTTAACTGCACAACAGCCCTCAGTCAGTCACTATTATTCTCCATATGTTCCAGGTGAGGAGCCCAAGAACCCATATTTTTCCCTCTGCAGCCCACACTGGCTCAAGTGAAACACCAACAGAAAGTGTGACCTGTGAGTTTTCCCATCAGCCCCTTCTCACAGTAGGACACTGCTAGTATCCATTAAAAACATGTACAGGCTCTGAAGTTCTGGGGTTTGTCCCATCCTCTTTCTTCCCCTCTGGAATGAGATGTGACGTCTGGAGGTGGGCAGCCATCTGAGGCCCTGAGGAGACAAGTGCCGAGAGCTGAGATTGGGGAGCAGGAACAGCAGGCTGCTCCTTGACAGCATCGCTGAGCAGCTGAGCCAGGCCTGGACCATCCTACCCTCCCCACATGGCTTCTTCTGTGAAACAAGCCTGACTTATAGCCCCTCCAGGTAGCTCTGTCCCTGCCCACCCTCCTCCATCCCAGCATCCTGTCCTTAGGTCCCTTGTCCTTCCACCCTTGGCCCTTGGCCCTGCTTTGCTCCTCTCCTCTCCTTTCCTATCCCCTCCTCTCCCGTCCCCTCCCCCTTCCGGGTCACACTGTTCTATCAGTCCTTCCTTCCGGGGTGCCAGCCCTCCCTGACTTCGTCCCTTCCTCCCTCCTTGGCCATCATCATCGTCTCTCCCTTATTTTCTATCCCTTCAAGTCTCAAACCAAATGATTCCACTCCCAGCCCCTCACAGTCATTGTGTGAGGTTGTGACACAGTTTGGGCCCCGACATGTGAGCAGAAGTCTGTGAGGAGAGACCTGGGGAGACTTCGCTGTCTGGACACCTGTGCAGGACAACCAGCTGTCAGGGGCTGACTCAGCTCAATTCAGGCCCGACAGAATCAGTGGCAGGAGAGAAATCTAGTGCCTGAGATGGGTCCTGCTTGGGTCCATGTACTGTGTAGGGGCCAGTTCATCATCTGTGCAGGAAAGCACCTCCCTCTGGCTTCCCCTACAGGGTGGTAGAATTAGGAGTGGTGTGGGGCTGAAGTAATTCCTGGTGTTCACCCGACTGCTGATTTGAAATTTCCCTTCCAGTATTTAGACTCATTCTTTCTCTTCTCCTGTCACATGATCTGTCATTTCAAAACAGTATTGTTGGCAGGGTGATAGGTTGTCAATGCCTGTAGATTTTTTTTTTTAACATCTTTATTGGAGTATAATTGCTTTACAGTGGTGTGTTAGTTTCTGCTTTATAACAAAATGAAACAGTTATACATATACATATATCCTCATATCTCTTCCCTCTTGCATCTCCCTCCCACACTCCCTATCCCACCCCTCTAGGTGGTCACAAAGCACCGAGCTGATCTCCCTTGCTATGCAGCTGCTTCCCACTAGCTGTCTATTTTACATTTGGTAGTGTATATATGTCCATGCCACTCTCTCACTTCGTCCCAGCTTACCCTTCCGCCCTCCCCATATCCTCAAGTCCATTCTCTAGTAGGTCTGCGTCTTTATTCCCGTCTTGTCTATAGGTTCTTCATGACCATTTTTTTTTTCTTAGACTCCATATATATGTGTTAGCATATGGTATTTGTTTTTCTCTTTCTGACTTACTTCACTCTGTATGACAGACTCTAGGTCCATCCACCTCACTACAAATAACTCAATTTCATTTCTTTTTATGGCTGAGTAATATTCCATTGTATATATGTGCCACATCTTCTTTATCCATTCATCTGCTGATGGACACTTAGGTTGCTTCCATGTCCTGGCTATTGTAAATAGAGTTGCAATGAACATTGTGGTACATGACTCTTTTTGAATTATGGTTTTCTCAGGGTATATGCCCAGTAGTGGGATTGCTGGGTCGTATGGTAATTCTATTTTTAGTTCTTTAAGGAACCTCCATACTGTTCTCCATAGTGGCTGTATCAGTTTACATTCCCACCAACAGTGCGAGAGGGTTCCCTTTTCTCCACACCCTGTCCAGCATTTATTGTTTGTAGATTTTTTGACGATGGCCATTCTGACGGTGTGAGATGATATCTCATTGTAGTTTTGATTTGCATTTCTCTAATGATTAATGATGTTGAACATTCTTTCGTGTATTTGTTGGCAATCTGTATATCTTCTTTGGAGAAATGTCTATTTAGGTCTTCTGCCCATTTTTGGATTGGGTTGTTTGTTTTTTTGACATTGAGTTGCATGTAAATTTTGGAGATTAATCCTTTGTCAGTTGCTTCATTTGCAAATATTTTCTCCCACGCTGAGGGTTGTCTTTTCGTCTTGTTTATGGTTTCCTTTGCTGTGCAAAAGGTTTTAAGTTTCATTAGGTCCCATTTGTTTATTTTTGTTTTTATTTCCCTTTCTCTAGGAGGTGGGTCAAAAAGGATCTTGCTGTGATTTATGCCATGGCTTGTTCTGCCTATGTTTTCCTCTAAGAGTTTAATAGTGTCTGGCCTTACATTTAGGTCTCTAATCCATTTTGAGTTTATTTTTGTGTATGGTGTTAGGGAGTGTTCTAAATTCATGCTTTTACATGTAGCTGTCCAGTTTTCCCAGCACCACTTATTGAAGAGGCTGTCTTTTCTCCACTGTATATTCTTGTCTCCTTTATCAAAGATAAGGTGACCATATGTGTGTGGGTTTATCTCTGGGCTTTCTATCCTGTTCCTTTGATCTATATGTCTGTTTTTGTGCCAGTACCATACTGTCTTGGTTACTGTAGCTTTGCAGTATAGTCTGAAGTTAGGGAGCCTGATTCCTCCAGCTCTGTTTTTCTTTCTCATAATTGCTTTGGCTATTCAGGGTCTTTTGTGTTTCCCTACATATTGTGAGATTTTTTTTGTTCTAGTTCTGTGAAAAATGCCAGTGATAGTTTGATAAGGATGGCATTGAATCTGTAGATTGCTTTGGATAGTATAGTCATTTTCACAATGTTGATTCTTCCAATCCAAGAACATGGTATACCTCTCCATCTATTTGTATCATCTTTATTTCATCAGTGTCTTATAATTTTCTGCACACAGGTCTTTTGTCTACTTAGGTAGGTTTATTCCTAGATATTTTATTCTTTTTTTTGCAATGGTAAATGGGAGTGTTTTCTTAATTTCACTTTCAGATTTTTCATTATTAGGGTATACTGTAGATTTTTGAATCCTAGATTCCCCTCCTACAAGATTTAGTTGACTTTTACTCACTCCAGCAGGAATTAGTGTGACCACTATACCTCCACTCCACCATGAATCAGATCCACTACAAAAGAGAAAGGCATCTGCATGTCTGCAACTTTTAATAAACTACTTGTAGTTCATGATACATTTACTGAGGAAAAATATTTGGTGGAAGATTCTTAATATTTCATTTTATTGCTTTGGATTTAAAATCAATTAAAATATCCATTTCTCTAAAAATCGAAAACTATTCTGATAATATTGAATAGAATCTTACTGATGTAGATTGGGACGTAATATAGGTTTGAATGAAAAGTAAATCTACCCAGATTGTTTTTGTTTTATTTCGTTTTGTTTTGTTTTGTTTTGCGGTACGTGGGCCTCTCACTGTTGTGGCCTCTCCCGTTGCGGAGCACAGGCTCCAGACGCACAGGCTCAGCGGCCATGGCTCACGGGCCCAACCGCTCCACGGCATGTGGGATCTTCCCGGACCAGGGCACGAACCCATGTGCCCTGCATCGGCAGGCGGACTCTCAACCACTGCGCCACCAAGGAAGCCCCCAGACTTTTTTTTTTTTTAACTCTTTATTATGAGCCATTTGCCTTTCACTGGTTTCTTTGGATCAATCTGGAGAGGGTAGCAAATGGCATGTTTATATTTCTCTAAAAAAGCTGTTTTTTTCTCCTGTTCAACAGAGGTCTCCTGACTTCTTTAGAGAGGTTGACGTCCATCCTTCAGTTTTCCTGCGTCTAGGACGGGAGCAGGGAGTGAGACAGTTGGAAGATGAAACAAAAACCGAGAGGAGGTCTGGGGAGTGTTACAAAGATGGGGAAGGAAGGAGGGACACAGCAAGTGAGAAAGTAGAGGGACCACATGAGAAGGGAAGGAAAGGATGGAGCTGGCACCCCAGGAGGGAGCAGGTCACCCAAAGGAGGCTCTGAGAGGAGGAAAAAGCCACAGGGAGAGGAGAGGATGGAGGAGGTCCAGGGAAGCAGCAGGAAGGAGAGCTCACCTGGAGAATCGCCTGCAGGTTGTTACATAGATGTTGACTCACTACTTCCAGCCCATCCCAGGGCTGAAAGGGTTTTCCCTGGTGGTCCACAAAGTTTTGCCAGCAGTGCTCAAACTCTGAGATGGAACAGGGGAGAGAAAGGTGAACTCCAGTCTGGGGAAGGGTTGGGGCCACAGAGCTGAAATGACTCTTCGGGACAGACTTTCCCCGTCATAATTTCACTTCCTCCTCTCTCCTTCCTCCTGGGGACTCAATAGCTTACCCCTCCAGCTCTTTCTTGCAACTGGAATTTGAGCCAGCCCAATTCTCCTTTCTGGAAGTCCCCTAGTCTTTCTTGCATATCCACCCACTCCCCTTCTTCCCCTCCCCGAAGCAGCTCTGCTCCCCTGAACTCTCTCTTCCCATAGACTCCTTCCAGAGTCTAGCATCACCTCTCAGGCAGCACACAAAGACCTCTCTACCAGGGATTCCCACCCTACCCGCCCCTTTCTAGCAACTTCCCACAGGCCTCTCCCTGCCACCGCCCCACCCCCAGGAGACCCGTGCTGACCGTTAGAGGTCATGATGGCGATTTGGGCCCCAGCCGCCTGCAGTGTGCGCAGCCCAGCCTCATAATCGGAGAGGCTATAGATGCGGGAGGCGAAGATGTGCAGGCTCACGTGGCTGTTCTTCCCCAGGAAATCAGCCAGTCTCTGGGCACAGGTATCACAAGGGGTCCAGGAGATGAAACAGGTGAGCCTGTAGTGCAGCTCCCGGTCCAAATTCCAAGAACGGATCCGGTCCAGGAAGTAGTGCTCTGCATGGCAGGGCTCCCCTGGTTCGTTAGCACCCTACATGGAAGAGGAAGAAAAGTGGACGGGGTTGGGGCAGGACGAGGCCAGAGTAGGCAGGTGGGTGAGGCGCTGGGCAAGCCTCAGCACCAAGTGAATGGCGTTTCAACGCAGCATTTACACGATTCAAAGTAACGCAAAGCTCCACGAGAGACTCAGTATCAGTGTTTTACAAAAAGCTCGGCAAGCAGTGATGACCTGTTATCGGCCCTCGGCTCCCTGTGGCTCTGCATAGCACTGAAACCCATCAGTCTTCATGCAAATGTTGATGTTTTGCTCATCATAGAATTGCGTTAATTTTGATTTTTAAACGATTGCCTTAAAATGTGACTCATCTTGATTTCTGAGTTTTCTGGAACGCCTCTTATTTTGTGCCCGAGGTAGGGCGTCAGGAGCCTCACCTAGTCCAGCCCTGCAGAGAGGAGGCCAGGGGAGCTCCCACGCTGGCCTCCTGCCATGGAAGTGGGTGTTTCCTCCCTGGAGTGACTCACCCTGCTCTCCAGCTCCCCCTCTACCCCACCCCACATGTGCACCAAAACTTCTACAATCTTCTACTCTGGGCCTCACCCTGTGCTGAGCCCGAGGCTGAGGGGCGTCCTTGGGCTAAAGACAGCTGGCAGTGGGGTTGCAGGGATCAGCGCCCTTGGCAAGATCTCTCAAGCAGTGGGCAGGGGTCCTGCTGGGCCCGTCTAAGTCCACAGTGACTGAGGAAGAAATCGGGCTCTCTAGCCAGAGCCATCCCCCGGGCGGAATCCGGGGAAGAACCCGGCCCCTTGTCCAGATGCCTTTCCCTCTGTCCCAACCCCTCCCCAGAGGCACAGCAGGAGAGGAGTAGCCTAGTCCTAGAGCCTGGGGTGACATTGGAGGTACCAGGCCCTGGATTGCTGTGATTGGCTTATGACATTTGGCTCAGAGCTGCCAGCCACACAGCAAGGGTCCTCACCTGATTCCAAGCAGAGCAGCGGTAGCAACGGCAGGGACCAGGGGTGAGAGAGCTTGTGGGACATCCTGTGTGCAACTGACAACCTTCTACCCTGAATGTCCCACAATAGGGAGGCCCTGCCTGCTGCGGGCAGGCTGGGTCAGTCACCTTGTTGCGCACGAAGCCCTTTTTCTCGTCCAGAGGGATCCTAGCGTCACCATCCAGGATCTCCACCTTGTAGCACAGGTAGGTCTTACGAGGGCTCATCTGATTCATGAAGTTCTCAGTGAAGGTGTTTTCATCCAACAGGCAACTACGGTCAAAGGCGGGAGAAGCCCGAAGACACGGGGCTCCTTCTGGGACTGCCCAGCGCTCCTCTCCTCCCTGCACACTCTTTCCCTCTGCACCCCACATCTCTGCTGGAGCCACGAGTCCTCCCCCGCTGACCCCCGCTGGGGGCTCCCAGGGAATTCAGGATCTCCCCCCAGGAGCGATGCAAGATGCCCAGAGCCTCAATGAAGACCTGACCCTCTGCCCAAAGTCGGACTGGGTCATGGCCTCTCCCCACCGTCCCGCCCCTGTCCTAGCTCCCACTGCCCCGCTCCCCTGTAGCATGGTACCTGGTCCCGGGTGATGGGCTGGCCTCCATGAGTCAGTTTCTTCACCGTCCCTGGCTCTGAGTCTTCTGTTTCTGTGCTCGGTCACAACCTGTGGCCTCCTACCTGAAGCTCTTCAAGCACCAGGAGCCTTATATACGATCAGAGCTCCTGGAAACCGCTGTGTCAGCAGAGTTGGGCCTCACCCCTTCCTAAACTCTGGCCACTCATGACACAATGAACTTCTCCGCCCAAACCTCAGACCTTCACGGAGAGGTTTAAGTTTCTTTTTCCCTGTTCTGACAAAGGCCCGACTTGGATGCCACCAAGACTGACCATGGGCCAGTGAGGTCTGCGAGAGTGCGGTCATCTGGGCAGCAGGGACCGGCAAGGCAGGCGGTGAGGGGACAGACGAAAGGACAGGTGTCCATACCCTGGAGGACAAGCTCCATGGCGGCCCATCGCTGAGTCTCCAGCACGGGCCGTGGCCTGGCGCAGGCTCCCTGGGGCCGCTGGGCTGAGGGACCCGTGGGGCGCTCAGTGGGGAGGGGAGAAGCTGCTCGGACAGGCAGGCAGCCGCCTTCATCCTTGGGGAAGGGAAGGGGAGAAACCTGGGCCGAGCTCTCCTTAGGAGCCCCCCGTGCAGGGCCAGCCGACTGGCCGTGGAGCATTTTCACCCCATTACACAGAGGAGAAGAGAAAGGCTCCCGGAGGGACCAGGTTGGACCAGGACCACGCAGGGACGCGTGGCTGTGGGACGTACTTCGGCCTCAGAAAGCGTGGCTGCCCATGCTCTTGCTGTCCCCCTCCAGGCCCGAGGAATGTGGGGACTGTGTCTTCCAGCCCCAAGTGGGACCCTGGCTTGCAGCCCTGGGGCAGGAGGCTCGGGGAGCAGACACGGACCACAGTGCTGGGACCACAGAGGAGTCAGGCCTGGCTCAGCTGTGTCTGCCCCAGGGCCTTCCGCATTGCTTCCTGCCTGGGACTTATGGCTTATTTGCTTGGTTACAGCTGGCGGTCCCACCTCAGGATGTCCTGTGGGACCTCAGGTACCACATATATGACAAAGATCAGGCCTGGCACACAGCTGTGCCTGAGCACACAGAACTAACCATGGTCCTGACCCACAAGGAACACAAACACACACACACACACACACACACACACACACACACACACACACACACAGAGTGACTTAACAAAAAGGAAACACATTCGGGTTCCCCAGACACACCCAAATATCTCAGCTCTGACGAAGATCAGAGGATGTTGACACTTCCCAAGGGTGGTTTCCGGGAAGAAACTCATCATCAAATCTTCTCCTTTGGTTTTGGTTTCTGGGCTCCAACAGCAGCCCCTCCTCCCCGTCTCCCCACTCCATTCCTTGAAGTGACCCAAAAATCCACAAAGTATACGCCCTGTGGACAAAGGGTGCAACCCCAGTGGACAGGTGGGCTTACACTGGGAGAAGCCCCCCCCCCCCGTGCTGTCAGAGGGCAGGCTCCTGGCAGACGCGCCTCCATCACCCCAGGGCCCCCATTCCCAAGGGCCCATCTCCCCAGGCCCTGGTCTCAGAGTTTCGCCTATGACACAGGGACCCTGAGGTGCTTGGGAGATGACACAGCCTGGGGACTTCCGAGAGCCGGGCTGGGCACAGGCAGCCTCTCCTCCATCCTTCTCTAGGGAGCAAAGGGCACCCTCAGGAGGGCAGAGCTGGGACCTTGCACAGAGCAGCCTGGCCAGGACTCCAGAAACTTCAGAATCATTCACCCCAGTCCCTGAGGCACTCAGGCTGAGTCGGGCCTTTGTCAGAACAGGGAAATCAAAACCTATTCGTATTAGAATCGGCCAAACTGAAGGGCAGGGGGGAGGCGTGGCTGACCGTGGGGGAGTGGTGGTGTGGGGCTAGTGACAATTGTCCTCGTGGGTAGACGGCTGCCTGAGGATGGACCAGCGGTAGGAGGCAGTTTCCTCACTTCTCACAAGCATTAGGCTTCAGTGAGCATCGGATGAGCTCCGCAAATGTAATATGGAATGAAAGATGTCACATATGAAGGAGTGCATTCTGATTCCATCTATAGGAAGTTCAAACTCAGACAAAGTCAATCTATGATCATAGAAGTCCTAACATGTGTTCCCTCTGGATGGGGGACGGCAGGGAGGGGACACGAGGGAGTCCCCACCTCAGTCTGGGTGGTGGTTACACTGCCTAGAAACCTAAGATTCTGCACTTAACTGTAAGTTATACCCCAATTTTTAAAAAGTTACGAAGCCTTTATTTTTAATAAGGAAAAAGTTTTCCTAAAAGACATAAATATAATGTCCCAAATAAATTGATAGAAATGCAAAACAAACAGAATCACCATGATTGTTCTCAGGGTTTTTCGTTTTCTTTTTAATGAGGAAGAAAAGGGCTGTTTATGTCCAAATGACAGGCTAAATGTGGTTGAAAGTGAAGAAGTGAGAGAGAAATGAGGAAGGGAGGCGGTCCTTGCAATATACTAAAAACCAGAAAAGGGATACAGCCACTGTCATCAAAAGAGTGTGGTGTCAGCCAGGACCCGAAATAGACGTGAGGAAAACACTGCAAAGAAACACATACAAGTATATCTGGGAACCTAAATGATGACAAAGGTGGAGTGGCAATGCTGTGGGGGCAAGGTGGGCATCATTCATTTCATGTTGTCAGCTGAACGAGAAATAAATCCTCATGGCGCCTCTACCGTGAAGCGAGATTCTCCTACACCGCCGCTCCTATTCAACTCTCTCAGCCCCCCGCCATCCCCACCCCAGCCTTCCCCGAACCAACAGAAGAAGAAAGGCCCCCTCCCCTCACCTCCCCATCTAGAAACCTGTCTGCCTCGGTACTCACATTCATTCACCCAACGCAGATTTTATTGAGCACCTACTAGGTGCCACCTGCTACCCTAGGGGCTGGATGAACTTTAAGCAAAAGAGACAAGATTGACTCCATGGTCCACCCGTTCAAAGTCCAACCTTCCATCTGCGCTCTGGGGCTCACGCCCTCTCTCTTCCAGTGGGTTTCTCTTCTGTGGTTTTCCACATCATGCCCAGCACTACTGGATCGCTCCCATTAGCAAACCACAGGCTCAGGTACCTCCCACCTTTAAAAACAAACACTCTCCTTTGAGTCACATCTCCCTCCATTCTCTTCACTCCTTCATGGAGAAAAATAGACGTAAATAAATAAACTTCTATCAGAAAGTTTTATGCATGTTTTATTCTGCATGTTTTGCTTCCTGCCCACCTGTCTGCTTTCCTCCCATGACATTCCCTCTCCCCACCACTCCAGAGAACCTGCTCTCGACAAGGTCACCGATGATCCCCGTGTTGCCAGAAGAAAGGGATAGTTCGGGACTCCCCTGGCGGTCCAGTGGTTAAGACTCTGCGCTTCCACTGCAAGGGGCGCAGTTTCGATCCCTGGTCAGGGAAGTAAGAGACCACACGCCGCACAGCACAGGCCCCAAAAGAAAAAGAAGAAAGGGATATCTTTCAGTGATCCTCTTGCCCCTCCAGCCAGCAGCAAGGGACACAGCTGAGCATAACCTCCTTCCTGAGACACGCTGCTCCCCCACTGCGGTGACCACCCTGCCCCATGGTTTTCCCCCTCTTTCTGCTCACCTTCCAGCTTCTCTCCTCTCCTGGGTGATCCGGCCCTTCCCCCTGTGCATCCCACCACCTCCCTAGGAGACTCAGCCTGCTCCCCGGGCACGCGGCCCACGTCTCCCGTCCTGCTGCAGCCCCGAGCTCCACACTCAGGTACCAGCTTCCTACCAGACATCTGCCCGGCACTGCACACTTAACCTTCCCCACAGACTTTTTTGTGGGATATTTTCCCCCAAAGCTCATTTTCCTCAGATTCCCCCAGCGCTATAAAGGATATCGCTACCGACCCAGCGAGTGGTGAGCTTGAGCCCAGACCCAGCGGAAGATCTTGACTCCTCTTCTCCGTAACATCGAATCCATAACCAAGTCCTCGTGATCGGTGTTGCCGTCAAACTCACTGTTAATCTCCATCCCCCACCTCCGCTGTCACCTGTCACTGGGCTGATGGATGAAAGTTCCTGTTTCCTTACCCCCCTCAAAACACACACACACACACACACACACACATACACACACACACACGCACAGAGTCTTTTTTTTGGCCGCACAGCGTGCGGGATCTTAGTTCATCAACCAGGGATCGAACCCATGCTCCCTCCAGTGGAAGCGTGGATTCTTAACCACTGGACCACTGGGGAAGTCCCACAGACTCTTGTACTCAGCATATGATCTAAACTCCTGCCTATGACCAGCTGCCACCACCTCCCTGCCCCCAAACTTTGCTCCCCAGACACACCACTCTTTTCTGCTTCCTTCCTGCCTCAGGGCCTTTGCACTTGAGTTATCTCTGCCTGGAAAGCTCTTCCCCCAAGGTCCTCCCAGGGCTAACTTTTTCTCATCCTTTCTGTCCCGGTGCAGAAGGTACCAGCTCTGAGCACCCCATTTAAACAGCTCCCCACCTTCTGTTCGTCTCTATTACAGCATCCTGTTTATCCCTTCCGCAATTGCCTTGATCTGGAATTATCTTATCCGTTCCCATATTTTCTTATTTCCTTTGTGTCTCCCGCCGTCATGACATCATCCCCTTGTGGTCTGGAGCCCCCTGCACCTTATTCAAGTTTGTACCCAGCACCTTGGACCAAGCCTACCTCCCCAGTAGGTACTCAATTAATATTAGTCAAAAGAATGAACACACATAAAAACTGAATAAATAAAGTGATGGGGAAATGAAATACACATTTTTTCTTCCTCCACAGAAGAGGGAGATTAGAGAGGAGGAGGGTTGGTGATGAGAGAGAGGCTCTAAGCTTTCCCGTGAGATGTCTCTGTACTACGTGACTTGTTGCATTAAGCAAGCACTTTGTAAATCATTAGATGCTAATAAAGTCGCTGCGGAAGAAGAGGTTTCCAGGCTGACAAAGGTAGGGAGAGCCAGGTTCAGGCTGCCAGGGCCAAAGTCCACCTGGGCATCAAATACCGCCTATAAATACATGGCTGGGAGAAGGAATTCTGGTCCAGAGACAACTGTCAGCGCCCCACATAGGAAACAGGACAGTAAAGCATTGCTTCACCCGGTTTGATAGAATAAACCTCTCTCCTGTCCCCGGGTTATGAAAAGAAAAACAAAACCACACAACACAATGAAAGGAGACAGGTAGTGGGAGATGAGCCCCTGAAAACTGGACCCCAAATGATGACAAGTCAGGATTTGTTAGTTGTCCCAGCAAAGGGTTTTCAGTAAAACCCAGATTAAATTCTGAGCTCTGGAGAGCATTTCCATGTTAGCATGTCCAAACTCCCTACTCTCCGCCCCTCCCTGTGGCTGGTCTTCTGTGCAAGAAGAGGTTGCAGAGAAGGGGAAGTAGGGGTTATGTATTGGATGTGTTGTAGATTGGATGTTATGTAGAAGGATGTGGTCGAGGTTGAGGAATCCACGGTGAGGCCCAGGTCCCCCTCCCCATCCTCCCAGGCAATGTCATCTTTTCTCTGCTTCCCGGGTTTCCTAGGTGGTGAAGTTGGCTCCTTCCCCCGAGAGCTCCTCCTCTCCTCCTGGGCTCTCCCTGGATCTTCTCCAGAGCAGCCCTGGCCGCCTGCCCTCTCTCTGGGCTCCTTCTCCCCAGGAATGGGCCCTGTCCCTGGGGCCGGCTGTGACCGCTCTGTTGAGGCCCCCAAATCAGCTTCTCCAGCCCAACCCCCTCCAGGCTCCTGGCCTGGGCTTTGTGTCCCCCTGGATTCTTTTCTGCCTGTAGTGCCAAACCCTGTCATTCCCGCCTTTGTAAGGGCTCTGGGGCCTCCAGTATCTCTGTGGCTACTGGACAGACATGTCCTTACCTTCTAACTTCGTAGGCAGATTTCAGGGCTTTCGGAAACCTTGGACCTGTTAACCTTTCAGAACGTCGACTGAGGTGGAACTGAAACTACGTCGAAATGGATTTAAAAGTTAACATGTTCAGAGAGAATGTCCTTATTCCAGATCTTATGACCAAAAAGCCAGGTAGCCAGGCAAGGTTACACTGGTTCCTATGACGACGCTGTCAACTGTAAGAGCATCTCATTCACTCTTAAGTCCTGCTTACTGATTATTTCTATTGTAACTACAGCCTATGTGAGCAATGTTTAAAATATAACTCTGTCATTAAAACGACTCATTCGGGCTTCCCTGGTGGCGCAGTGGTTGAGAGTCCGCCTGCTGCTGCGGGGGACACGGGTTCGTGCCCTGGTCCGGGAAGATCCCACATGCCGCAGAGCGGCTGGGCCCGTGAGCCATGGCCGCTGAGCCTGCGCTCCACAACGGGAGAGGCCCGCGTACCGCAAAAAAAAAACAAAAAACAAAAAAAAAGACTCATTCAAAAAAAATTAAAAATAAAAAAATAAAATGACTCATTCAATGAGTATCTGGTAATATAGAAAATGAGCAAAGTGAAAAGAATCTGAAATGAAAATCGTACTCAAGAAGTCATTGCAGAAACTGAAAAGGAAGAACGCATGAAAGGAGCTGTACACGTCCACATCTGCAGGATTCCATCCCTAGAGCCCTCCAATATTTCTCAAAATTCCTCAGTATAGCTTGTCTTTTAGACACAACTGTCAGCCATTTGGTTTTATCATTTGATACAGGTTTTAAAACATCGTTTCCTTCGACAATGAAAACGCTCCTTCCGAGCCTCTGGGGAGACCAGAGCTGTGCCTTTCCTCCTGCTTCGTGATCCCCAGATCTGTCTAAACTGCATTTTAGTTACGGCTCCTGCATTTCCTCTCACCCCACCTTTACTTTCACAGCCTAATGCACTTACTTTACAAGGTTACAGGGCAAAGGCAATAACACCGTGGTGTGCACCCTGCTGTAGAGACAGAGCTGGCATTTCTGCAGACATCTGGGCCTGTGTCGGCTGCCATTCTAAGGCCTTGGTTACAGCAGTGACACTATGGCCAGGCCCCTTCTTTCATACAATCACAGTGATGAATTCTGTACAAAGGAGTGGCAGGCCCACCTGAATACAGCAAAATGTTAATTTCCTAATTAAATTAGAAATAAATGATGGAGAGGTGGAGAGATGATAGATAGATAGGTAGATGATAGATAGATAGATAGATAGATGACAGGTAGATAAGTAGACAGGCAGATGGAAGATGGAAGACAGATGGATGATAGATAGATAAACAAGTAGATTAGACAAACGGATGGAAGATAGATGATGGATAGACAGGTAAACAATAGAGATAGATGGAAGATAGATGATAGATAGATGATTGGTAGGGAGAGAGAACTCAATTATTAAAGCAAATGGGGGAAATGTTTACAACAGGTGAATTTGGGTAAAGGATATGTGGATACTCTTTTTTTTTAACATCTTTATTGGAGTATAATTGCTTTACAGTGTTGTGTTAGTTTCTACTGTATAACAAAGTAAATCAGCTATATGAATACATATATCCCCATATCCCCTCCCTCTTGCGTCTCCCTCCCACCTCCTTATCCCACCCCTCTAGGTGGTAGCAAAACACGGAGCTGATCTCCCTGTGCCATGCAGCTGCTTCCCACTAGCTAGCTATTTTACGTTTGGTAGTGTATATATGTCAATGCTACTCTCTTACTTCGTCCCAGCTTACCCTTACCCCTCCCCGTGTCCTCAAGTCCATTCTCTACGTCTTTGTCTTTATTCCTGTCCTGCACCTAGGTTCATAAGAACCATTTTTTTTTTTAGATTCCATATAAATGTGTTAGCATATGGTATTTGTTTTTCTCTTTCTGACTTTCTTCACACTGTATGACAGACTCTAGGTCCATCCAGCTCACTACAAATAATTCAATTTCGTTTCTTTTATGGCTGAGTAATATTCCATTGTATATATGTGCCACATCTTTATTCATTCATCTGTTGATGGACATTTAGGTTGCTTCCATGTCCTGGCTATTGTAAATAGAGCTGCAATGAACATTGTGGTACATGACTCTTTTTGAATTATGGTTTTCTCAGGGTATGTGCCCAGTAGTGGGATTGCTGGGTCATATGGTAGTTCTATTTTTAGTCTTTTAAGGAACCTCCATACTGTTCTCCATAATGGCTGTACCAATTTACATTCCCACCAACAGTGCAAGAGGGTTCCCTTTTCTCCACACCCTCTCCAGCATTTATTGTTTGTGCTTTTTTTTTTTTAGGTACGCGGGCCACTCACTGTTGTGGCCTCTCCCATAGCGGAGCACAGGCTCTGGACGTGCAGGCTCAGCGGCATGGCTCACAGGCCTAGCCGCTCCGCGGCATGTGGGATCTTCCCAGACCGGGGCACGAGCCCGTGTCCCCTGCATTGGCAGGCGGACTCTCAACCACTGCGCCACCAGGGAAGCCCTGTTTGTGGATTTTTTGATGATGGCCTTTCTGACTGGTGTGAGGTGATACCTCACTGTAGTTTTGATTTGCATTTCTCTAATGATTGGTGATGGTGAGCATCTTTTCATGTGTTCGTTGGCACATGTTGGCAATCTGCCCATTTTTGGATTGTGTTGTTTGTTTTTTTGATATTGAGCTGCATGAGCTGCTTCTATATTTTGGAGATTAATCCTTTGTCAGTTGCTTCGTTTGCAAATGTTTTCTCCCATTCTGAGGGTTGTCTTTTCATCTTTTTTATGGTTTCCCTTGCTGTGCAAAAGCTTTCAAGTTTCATTAGGTCCCATTTATTTATTTTTGTTTTTATTTCCATTTCTCTAGGAGGTGGGTCAAAAGGGATCTTGCTGGGATGTATGTCATGGAGTGTTCTGCCTATGTTTTCCTCTAAGAGTTTAATAGTGTCTGGCCTTACATTTAGGTCTTTAATCAATTTTGAGTTTATTTTTGTGTATGGTGTTAGGGAGTGTTCTAATTTCATTCTTTTACATGTAGTTGTCCAGTTTTCCCAGCACCATTTATTGAAGAGGCTGTCTTTTCTCCATTGTATACTCTTGCCTCCTTTATCAAAGATAAGGTGACCATATCTCTGGGCTTTCTATCCTGTTCCTTTGATCTATATTTCTGTTTTTGTGCCAGTACCATACTGTCTTGATTACTGTAGCTTTGTAGTATAGTCTGAAGTCCAGGAGCTTGATTCCTCCAGCTCCGTTTTTCTTTCTCAAGATTGCTTTGGCTATTCAGGGTCTTTTGTGTTTCCATAAATATTGTGCAATTTTTTGCTCTAGTTCTGTGAAAACTGCCATTGGTAGTTTGATAGTGATTGCACTGAATCTGTAGATTGCTTTGGGTAGTATAGTCATTTTCATGAAGTTGATTCTTCCAATCCAAGAACATAGTATATCTCTCCATCTGTTTGTATCATCTTTAATTTCTTTCATCAGTGTCTTATAGTTTTCTGCATACAGGTCTTTTGTCTCCTTAGGTAGGTTTATTCCTAGGTATTTTATTCTTTTTGTTATAATGGTAAATGGGAGTGTTTCCTTAATTTCTCTTTCAGATTTTTCATCATTAGTATATAGGAATGCAAGAGGTTTCTGTGCATTAGGTTTGTATCCTGCTACTCTACCAAGTTCATTGATTAACTCTAGTAGTTTTCTGGTAGCATCTTTAGGATTCTCTATGTATAGTATCATGTCATCTGCAAACAGTGACAGTTCTACTTCTTCTTTTCCAGTTTGGATTCTTTTTATTTCTTTTTCTTGTCTGATTGCCATGGCTAAAACTTCCAAAACTATGTTGAATAATAATGGTGAGAGTGGGTAACTTTGTCTTGTTCCTGATCTTAGAGGAAATGGTTTCAGTTTTTCACCATTGAGAACGATGTTGGCTGTGGGTTTGTAATATATGGCCTTTATTATATTGAGGTAAGTTCCCTTTATGCCTACTTTCTGGAGAGTTTTTATCATAAATGGGTGTTGAATTTTGTCAAAAGTTTTTTCTGTATCTATTGAGATTATCATATGGTTTCTATCCTTCAATTTGTTAATGTGGTGTATCACATTGATTGATTTGTGTATATTGAAGAATCCTTGCATTCCTGGGATAAACCCCATTTGATCATGGTGCCTGATCCTTTTAATGTGCTGTTGGATTCTGTTTGCTAGTATTTTGTTGAGGATTTTTGCATCTATGTTCATCAGAGATATTGGTCTATAGTTTTCTCTTTTTGTGACATCTTTGTCTGGTTTTGGTATCAGGGTGATGGTGGCCTCATAGAATGAGTTTGGGAGTGTTCCTCCCTCTGCTATATTTTGGAAGCATTTGAGAAGGATCGGTGTTAGCTCTTCTCTAAATGTTTGCTAGAATTCGCCTGTGAAGCCATCTGGTCCTGGGCTTTTGTTAGTTGGAAGATTTTTAATCACAGTTTCAGTTTCAGTGCTTGTGATTGGTCTGTTTATATTTTCTATTTCTTCCTGGTTCAGTCTCAGAAGGTTGTGCTTTTCTACGGATTTGTCCATTTCTTCCAGGTTGTCCATTTTATTGGCATAGAGTTGCTTGTAATAATCTCTCACGAACCTTTGTATTTCTGCAGTGTCAGTTGTTACTTCTTTTTCATTTCTAATTCTGTTGATGTGAGTCTTATCCTTTTTTCTTGATGAGTCTAGCTAATGGTTTATCAATTTTGTTTACCTTCTCAAAGAACCAGCTTTTAGTTTTATTGATCTTTGCTATTGTTTCTTTCATTTCTTTTTCATTTATTTCTGATCTGATCTTTATGATTTCTTTCCTTCAGCTAACTTTGGGGTTTTTTTGTTCTTTCTCTATTTGCTTTAGGTGTAAGTTTAGGTTTTTTATTTCAGATTTTTCTTGTTTCTTGAGGTTGGATTGTATTGCTATAAACTTCCCTCTTTGAACTGCTTTTGCTGCAACCCATAGGTTTTGAGTCATTGTGTTTTCATTGTCATTTGTTTCTAGGTTATTTTTGATTTCCTCTTTGATTTCTTCAGTGGTCTCTTGGTAATTTAGTAGTGTATTGTTTAGCCTCCATGAGTTTGTATTTTTTACAGTTTTTTTTCCTGTAATTGATATCTAGTCTCATAGCATTGTGGTCAGAAAAGATACTTGATATGATTTCAATTTTCTTAAATTTACCAAGGCTTGATTTGTGACCCAAGATATGATATATCCTAGAGAATGTTCCATGAGCACTTGAGAAGAAAGTGTATTCTGTTGTTTTTGGATGGAATGTCTCATAAATATCAATTAAGTCCATCTTGTTTAATGTGTCATTTAAAACTTGTGTTTCTTATTTATTTTCAGTTTGGATGATCTGTCCATTGGTGAAATTGGGCTTTTAAAATCCCATACTGTGACTGTGTTACTGTCAATTGCCCCTTTTATGGCTGTTAGCATTTGCCTTATGTATTGAGGTGCTCCTATGTTGGGTGCATAAATATTTACAATTGTTACATCTTCTTCTTGGATTGATCCCTTGATCATTATGTAGTGTCCTTCTTTGTCTTTTGTAATAGTCTTTATTTTAAAGTCTATTTTGTCTGATATGAGAATTGCTACTCCAGCTTTCTTTTGATTTCCATTTGCATGGAATATCTTTTTCCATCCCCTCATTTTCAGTCTGTATGTGTGGGTCTGAAGTGGGTCTCTTGTAGACAGCATATATATGGGCCCTGTTTTTGTACCCATTCAGCCAGTCTATGTCTTTCGGTTGGAGCATTTAATCCATTTACATTTAAGGTAATTATTGATACGTATGTTCCTATTACCAGTTTCTTAATTGTTTTGGGTTTGTTATTGTAGGTCTTTTCCTTCTCTTGTGTCTCCTGCCTAGAGAAGTTCCTTTAGCATTTGTTGTAAAGCTGGTTTGATGGTGCTGAATTCTCTTAACTTTTGCTTTTCTGTAAAGGTTTTAATTTCACTGTAGAATCTGAATGAGATCCTTGCTGGGTAGAATAATCTTGGTTGTAGGTCTTTCCCTTTCATCATTTTAAATATGTCCTGCCACTCCCTTCTGGCTTGCAAAGTTTCTGCTGAAAGATCAGCTCTTAACCTTACAGGGATTCCCTTGTATGTTATCTGTTGCTTTTCCCTTTTTGCTTTCAATATTTTTCTTTGTATTTAATTTTTCTTTTTTAATCATAATGCTCCAAAGGTTTTTTCCTTTTTGTCCTATTTATTTATTTATTGTTGTTGCTGTTATCGGGGGTAGGAGTTTTATTAATTAATTTATTTATTTTTGCTGTGTTGGGTCTTCGTTTCTGTGCGAGGGCTTTCTCTAGTTGTGGCAAGCGGGGGCCACTCTTCATCGCAGTGCGCGGGCCTCTCACGATCGCAGCCTTTCTTGCTGTGGAGCACAGGCTCCAGACGCGCAGGCTCAGTAGTCGTGGCTCACGGGCCTAGTTGCTCCACGGCATGTGGGATCCTCCCAGACCAGGGCTCGAACCCATGTCCCCTGCATTAGCAGGCAGATTCTCAACCACTGTACCACCAGGGAAGCCCTGTATTTAATTTTTGATAGTTTGATTAATATGTGTCTTGGCGTGTTTCTCTTCGGGTTTACCCTGTATGGTACTCTCTGTGCTTCCTGGACTTGACTGACTATTTCCTTTCCCATGTTGGGGAAGTTTTCGACTATAATCTCTTCAAATACTTTCTCAGACCCTTTATTTTTCTCTTCTTCTTCTGGGACCCCTATAATTCGAATGTTGGTGCATGTAATATTGTCCCAGAGGGTCTGAGACTGTCCTCAATTCTTTTCATTCTTTTTTCTTTAATCTGCTCCCTGGCAGTTATTTCCACCATTTTGTCTTCCAGCTCACTTATCCATTCTTCTGCCTCAGTTATTGTGCTATTGATTCCTTCTAGAGTATTTTTAATTTCACTAATTGTGTTGTTCATCACTGCTTGTTTGCTCTTTAGTTCTTCTTGATCCTTGTTAAATGTTTCTTATATTTTCTCCGTTCTGTTTCTGAGATTTTGGATCATCTTTACTATCATTACTCTGAATTCTTATTCAGGTAGGTTGCCTATTTCATCTTCATTTATTTGGTCTTGTAGGTTTTTACCTTACTCCTTCTCCTGTAACAGATTTTTTTGTCATTTCTTTTTTTTTTTTTTTTGATGAGTGGTACTGTATTCCTGTCTTACTGGTTGTTTGGCCTGAGAGGTCCAGCACTGGAGTTTGCAGGCAGTTGGATAGAGCTGGGTCTTGGTGCTGAGATGAGGACCTCTGGGAGGCCTCACTCTGATTGATATTCCCTGGAGTCTGAGGTTCTCTGTTAGTCTAGCAGTTTGGACTCGGAGCTCCCACCACAGGAGCTCGGACCTGACCTCCGGCCTGGGAACCGAGATCCCGCAAGCTTTGTGGTGTGGTAAAAAAAAAAAAGGAAGAAAGAAAGAAAAAAAAGAGTAGCACAATATCAAAGAATAAAAAACAAAATAATATTAGAAAGATAAAAAATATATTAGAAAAAATAAAACTATAATTGAAATAACTGCAACAAGGTACAATAAAACCACAACAGAAAAAAGGAAAAAAAAAAAGGAGGGGGGAACAAGCCAAAAGGAGAGATCACTAACAAAGCTTAAAGAATAAAATAAAATTAGAAAAATAAAAGATTTATTAGGAAAAATAAAAATATAAAAGAATCAACAACAATGAATCAACAAGGTAAAACAGAACCCCAATCTAAAAGAGGAAAAAAGAAAAGAAAAGAAAAGAAAAAAGTCTTGGATATGGGGGTGGAGTTTAGGTGGGGGTGGAACTTAGGCAGGGGTGGGGTTTAGGGTGGTGCGGGACCTAGGCGGGTGAGGGGGTGACGTTTGAGCGTGGGGTGGGGCCTTTGCTTAGGACCTGTGCAGAAGGGGAGCCGCAGCACTGGGAAAGAAGGGCCTCTGGGGTGTGGAGTTCTGGAGTTTGGCCCTGAGTGAGGGTGTGTGGGTGGGGTTTAGGCCCAGCTCCTTGGACGGGGTCTCCGAGTGCAGAGGTAGGGCCCTGGGTGGAGGTGTAGGGGCGGGGCTTGGGCTCTGCACGGCAGGAGGGAGGCTCCGAGGGCAGAGGTTAGGCCCGGTGCCTAAGTGGACAGGGAAAGCACTGGCCCCATTCCCTTCTGTTCCTTCGTGCCCCTCCCCTGCCGTCTCCCCCAGGGTCTCCCCCCTCGCCACTGGACCCCTAACCATGGGTGGGTCCCTCTGGGTGTAGGAACTCCTCCCCTCCCCCCAGCCACCCCTCAGGGGTGCTGGTCCCAGAGGTCCGGCCTTTACTTTTGCTCCCCCTTCCCTCCCTCCCACTCCCTCAGGACCGACGCGGCTGGAGGGGGCCTCGGTGGGCAGAGGATCAAGCCCGGGATCTCAACAAGCTCCTGGGGGCCCAGGTGGGCAGGGGGAAACCTGGCCACGCTCCCCTTTGATCCTCTGCCGGCCCAGTGGTCCCCCAATTTACCCCTTCGGGTGTGGGATCCCTTCCCCTCCCCCAGCCACCCCTCAGGGGAGCCAGTCCCATCCCGCCTCCACTTCTCCTCCTCCTTCACTCCCCCCAGGCCCCACGTCCTACCCGGTCGCTGGGGGCTCCTCCCGTCCCCTTCGGTGTGCGTGGTCCCCCACCGGTGCCTGGTAGGTGCCCTAGTTGTGAGGAGACTCGAATTCTGCGTCCTCCTAGTCCGCTATCGTGACTCCACCCCCCCAGATGCTCTTTATATGCAACTTTCTGTAAGTTTGAACTAAAATAAGAAGTTTAAACAATAAAAAGTAAAATTAAAATGCTCACTATCTCTAGGTGGTAATATGAGTCGTTTTGTGTCGCAAATTATCTCTGCTTTTCAAATTGCCTACAATGAGTGACTGTTGTTTATATAGTCACAGAAGTTATTAAGAAGGAAAAGTCTCGAAGCCATCATTTCTCCACAGGCCCTCTCAAGGGTGGGCCTTGCCCCAGGCACAGTCCAATAAGGCCCCACCACGGGAACCACCACTTCCGTCTACAAAGAGCCCATCAGGGAGGGTAGGGGCCAACCCTCTGCAAAGTGCTGCCCCGGGACCAGGTGGCGCCTCCCACGGGCTAAGAAGAGACAGAACACAGCTCCTCCAGGTAAGCAGCCCACACATGGGCTGCAGGAGCCATAAGTTGAAGAACTGAAGTCACGTTCACCTAGAGACAGCGCTCTCCTTTTTTCTCCCTCCTCGGATCTTTTCAGTCAAGACGAGTTTTGCTTCTGCTTTTAATACCTCAAAGCCTAAGGACTGAGTGTTACCAACCTGTGCTTCTGGCCGCAGTGACTGATGGGTGATGACGGCCCAGACTTGCTGGACGCTGGTCCCTTCAAAACCGGGGATCAACAGTGTCTAATTTTGCCAGAAGCTAGGAGAAGAGATGGGCCTGGCTTAGCGCCAAATTTCACGCTTCATGACTCGACATTCTTTAAACTCTGTATCCCAAGATGGCACGGTTTTCTGTTGTTTTCATCTGTTTGGGCTGCTATAACAAAGTACCAGAGACTGGATAGCTTATAAATAATATAGATTTATTTCTCACCATGCTGGGGGCTGGGAGTCTGAGATCAGGTGCCAGCATGGCTGGGTTCCGGTGAGACCCTCTTCTGGGTGGCAGACGGCTGACTTCTCGTAGCCTCACATGCCTGAGGGCAGAGAGGAATCGAGCTCTGCGGGGACTCTTATAAGGGCACTAGCCCTCGTGACCTCAGCTAATCTTCATTACCTTCCAAAGGCTCCACCTCCTAATACCAGCACATGGCTGGTGGGGTAGGGGGGTAGGGGGCGGTGTTCAACATGAGAATTTTAGGAAAACCCGAACATTCAGTTCATAACATCCTTCAGGACTTCCCAGGACCCTGACGCCTGGACAGACCGGAGCCTCGCCCCCTCTGCGCTGGAAGTGCGTGAGGCTTTGGAACCAGGGGGAAGTTTGCATCAGAACTGCTAGGGCCACACAGGTCCAAGGTGAATGCCAAGAATTCCAGGGGCCCCAGAACCTGCCCAGGCACATTCTGACTTACTGAATACTTAACTGCAGATAAAAAGGGCGGGGCGGGGCTTCCCTGGTGGCGCAGTGGTTGAGAGTCCACCTGCCGATGCGGGGGACACGGTTCGTGCCCCGGTCCGGGAGAGTCCCGCGTGCCGCGGAGCGGCTGGGCCCGTGAGCCAGGGCCGCTGAGCCTGCGCGTCCGGAGACTGTGCTCCGCAGCGGGAGAGGCCACAGCAGTGAGAGGCCCGGGTACCGCAAAAAAAAAAAAAAAAAAGGGCGGGGCGGGGGTGGAACCTAGATCACGAATGGATTCCCAAAGCTGATTTTCATGAGGCTGTGATTCCCGACTGTCCTCTTCCTAATTCAGAAAGATGGGGCAGGGCGGGGAGGGCCGGGGTTGGACCAGGTGAAGAAGAGGAAGGCACTGCAGACAAGGAGCCGAGCGCAGCGACGCAGAAGCAGGTAGAGGCAGGGGTAGGAGGGGTGTGGTCAGAAGTACAGCTCCCTGATGCCGCTGGGAGGTGACCTGAGGGCTAAGGGGCTGAGCTGGCAGTGAAGCCAGGACACAGAAGGCCTTTTTTGAAATTGTGGTGAAATATACACAACATAAAATTTATCTTTTTTTTTTTTTTTTATCTTGTAGGGATCTCAGTTCCCCGACCAGGGATTGAACCCAGGCCGCAGCAGTGAAAGCACCAAGTCCTAACCACTAGACCACCAGGGAACTCCCATAAAATTTACCATTTTTAAGTGGACAATTCAGTGGCATTAAATACATTCACATTGCTGCGAGACCATCACCACCGACCATGTCTAGAATGTTTTCATCTTCCCAAACTGAAACTGTGTACTCATTAAAAACTAACTCTCCCTTCCCCCTTCCCCTCCAGTGGCAAAAATGTCACCTGTTTACAAAACATGTAGGACAGTTTCTACTTCATGTCTGCAAGTCTTAATTTACAATAAAAAATTATTTTCTGTTTTTTTATTTGGGAGGCACTTAGGACTGCAAAATTCGCTGCCCAATTTCACACAGCCACCACACAAAAACCACAAATGACAGTCCCAACACTGCAAATTTTGAAGGATTGAGATAGTTTGTCTATAGTAGTTTTGACTTTTCTAGCCTGAAATTGTTGGCTGATTCTCTTAGGAAAAACAAATCTGTTTGGGGTCTAACTTTGCTAAATGGGGCTCCAGAAGCATAGTGAACAAGAACCACAAATTCAAAGTGTGACAACTTTAAAGTCTTCTGTTGCTTATATGAACAGAAGACTTCAGAATTTTGCAAGTAGCATAAAGACAATGTTTTTTTGATTTACAATGTTGTGTTGGTTTCTGGTGTACAGCAAAGTGATTCAATTATATATATGTTATATATTCTCTTTCATATTCTTTTCCATATGGTTTATTATAGGATATTGAATATAGTTCCCTGTGCTATACAGTAGGACCTTGCTGTTTATCCATTCTATATATAACAGGTTGCGTCTATGAGTCCCAAACTCCCAATCCTTCCCTCCCCCCACCCTCCTCCCCCCTTGACAACCACAAGTCTGTTCTCTATGTCTGGGAGTCTGTTTCTGTTTCATAGATAAGTTCATTTGTGTCATATTTTAGATTCCACATATAAGTGATATCATATAGTATTTGTCTTTCTCTTTCCAACTTCACTTAGCATGGTAATCTCTAGGTCCATCCATGTTGCTGCAAATGGCATTATTTTATTCTTTTTCATGGCTGAATAGTATTCCATTGTATATATGTACCACATCTTATTTATTCATTCATCTCTTGATGGACATTTAGGTTGTTTCCATGTCTTTGGTATTGTAAATAGTGCTGCTATGAACATAGGGGTGCATGTATGTTTTTGAATTATAGTTTTGTCTGGATAGTATGCCCAGGAGTGGGATTACTGGACCATATGGTAACTCTATTTTTAGTTTTTTGAGGAAGCTCCATACCGTTCTCCATGGTGGCTGCACCAACTTACATTCCCACCAATTGTGTAGGAGGGTTCTCACCAACTGTGTAGGAGGGCTCCCTTTTCTCCACACTCTCTCCACCATTTATTTGTAGACTTGTTAATGATGGTCATTTTGGCTGATGTGAGGTGGTACCTCATTGTAGTTTTGATTTTCATTTCTCTAATAATTAGCGATGTTGAGCATCTTTTCACATGCCTATTGGCCATCTGTATGTCTTCTTTGGAGAAATGTCTATTTAGGTTAAACACAGTTGTTTGTTCAATGGAATTGAAAAAATCCTGACCCAAATGACACTACTTAGCCCAAATGACCAAAGACTATTTTATAACAAATTGTAATTTTTGAGAGATTGTTAACATCAATACTATGCATATTTTATGTGTCAAATTAAGAGTTCAAGAGTATATAAAATAGGGCCATGCATTACTACCTCTAAGAATATCACGTACAAGGTAAACCCCAAGTGCTTATGACAGCATTTCAGGTGGAAGCCGTCTTATACAAAAACAATCTAGTGTCTCTGCTGTGTGGGTATATATCTTAAAGAAATTTGAGGGATTACGGAGAGAAAAAAATCTTGGTCCATTAAAGACTGATAGAAAAGGTCAGTCTGTGGGATTTTCAATGTTTGCTTTTTTTAAAAAAAAAAATCCAGAATAAATCACTTTCTGTACAAAGAAAAATTGCAGACTTCTGGATGTGACCATATCTGATCACACACACTAGATGATTTAGAATGAAACTATGTCTAAAAGCTATTTTCTACTTGACTTCTTCTTTTTTTTTTTTTTCCAAAGATTTCTTTCTTTCTATCTATCTTTCTTTTTTTGGGTGTGCCGGGTCTTAGTTGCTGCAGGTGGACTCCTTAGTTGCGGCATGCACGTGGGATCTAGTTCCCCAACCAGGGATCGAACCTGGGTCCCCTGCGTTGGGAGTGTGGAGTCTTACCCACTTACCCACCAGGGAAGTCCCCTGACTCCTTCCTTTAACAGCATTAATTTGTGAACTAAAGTTCATCTTTAGTTCAGCTACATTTATGGCTTAAGACCTCGTTTCCAAACCAGTGGTACCAATTTTCCTTAAGTGTAACAATGCTCAATTTTTAGTAGCAACTATATTTTTAGAAGGTTAACAACTTGGACAAAAATATTTTAACCATATTAATTTTTGCCTTTTTATAAACTATCAGTTGCAATATTTGCAGAAAGTTTAATCTACCTACAGGATGACCTTTCTCACTCTCCCATCCCACACCTTATTCAAAGGATTTTCCTCCTACCTCATTTCCAGCCTGGTTGCGGGAAGTGCAGGAATTTCAGAACAGGTACCTGTGTATTTTGGATAGGATTCTAGCTTTCAAGTAAGTATAAAGGTAGAAAGAAGACAAAAAATCCTTAATTCAGAGCACATCACAGTGCCCCCAAAATTAGCTTGTGAGAATAGTATCTATCAAGAACTTTGAGGGCTTCCCTGGGGGCGCAGTGGTTGAGAATCTGCCTGCTAATGCAGGGGACACGGGTTCGAGCCCTGGTCTGGGAGGATCCCACATGCCGCGGAGCAACTAGGCCCGTGAGCCACAACTACTGAGCCTGCGCATCTGGGCCTGTGCTCCGCAACAAGAGAGACCGCGATAGTGAGAGGCCCGCACACCGCGATGAAGAGTGGCCCCCGCTTGCCACAACTAGAGAAAGCCCTCGCTTTCTGGGTCAGAAACGAAGACCCAACACAGCAAAAATAAATTAATTAATTAATAAAACTCCTACCCCCAACATCTTCTTTTAAAAAAAAAAAAAGCTTTGAGAAGAGGGAGCAATCTAAGGTCCCTCTCTGTGCAATCTGATAGGTCTGCAACAGTGGGCCAGCAAGAAACTAACCTTGCAAAAGTCACTTAGTCAACTAGTCATGGAGACAACACTGACAGCAAGTAGTAAATACAACTTCTGATGAAAACTGCCTTTTGTTAACAACACCCCCCTAAAAGTCCCCAGCTCTGTAGAGTTGCACTTTGTGTTAAATTACCCTTGAGTTATTAAAGCAAATAGTCATAGGAGGTAGCTAGCGACAAAATACGAGTGAAAACAGAGGCAAATGAGTTGACAAATTCTTGAAAAGAGCAAGAGAAATCATTTGCCAAAATAAATACTGCACAATACAACACCAGTCCAAATCTGAAATCTATGAATTAAGATGGTGACCCTACGAAACAAGTTTTGGAATTGATGGAAATTTCTTGAGGCCCAAGAATGAGCATTTTCACCAGTTCCCCCCATAGAAGGAGTGGTGAATATGCAAGTGCTATGAAAGAGAAAACAGGGGGAAATGTATCCACAAGGAAGTGGATGTGACTTGGAGAAGCCACCATTAGAAAATAAACCACAGGTTGATGTCAAATGGACCCCCCAAAACTGAATGCTGTGAAGAAAATGACACTCAAGGAACACAAGGTGGTGGTGAGGCACAGTTAAGACACATAAACATTTTTTTAATCCACATGGCTTTGGCCTATTAAAATATTTTACACTTTGTTGTTGTTTTTTTTAAAGAGGATTTCAAAGCATCTGGGAAACGTGCAAATTGTTTGAAATCCCGTCATGGCAAATTCGTTTGCAAGTGTCATTCAGATGTTTGCCAAGGATAATAAAACCGCTTCTCTCGGCTGACACTGCACGGTGTCGAGGCTTACTCTCCTCTTACACTCGGTGTAACCCTGAGGTCTGTGCAGAGTCGCAAACAAACGGTCTGCAGAAAGGGGGCGTGGCGTTTGCATAGCTCGAAAACAACTCAGCTCTCGCTCTCCAGGTTTACGGGAACTGTGATTGCATCGACCACGTGGAATCATTCTACCCTTTGCCATATTCACAGAATCTCTCCCAATCTTCTCATATTTCAGTGACGGTAAGAACATAAACATATGTGCTGCGCTGCGTTTATGGCATAAGATTTCGTTTTCTAAACCGTGGCCCCGATTTTCCGGCAGTATAACAGCACTCAATTTTTAGCGGCAATCCTATTCTTAAAAGGTTAACAAGTTGGAGTGTTGGTGCCACTCAGATCTGCCCAGGCGTCTCCCTAATTTTCCTCTGACGCCAGCCTCTTCGTAAACCTGCATTCCGACAGCCCAGCCAGCCTCTCGCTGCAGCTCCATCCTCCCTCCAGCCGCGCGGTCTCGGGCCTGGAAGCGGTGCCAGGTCCCCCGCTCGCTGCTGCTCCGGCCGCCGCTCGAGGGGGGGCGATGGCGAGTCGGGGGCGCGGACAGCGCGCGGAGTCCGGCCAGGCGGGTCCCTGGGGTGCGCGGGGGCCGGGGTGGGCGTCCGCCTTTCTCCAAAGAGCCGGAGCCTCAGCCCGCCCCCCGCCCCGCCTCCCTCCCCGCGCCCCGCGACATCCCCACCGCTATCAGGGCTGAGCGAGGCTCGCGCTGGGCGCGGCGATGCCAGGGACTCGGCCGACTGCGCAGCAGCGCCGCGCACCGGAAATCTCTGAATATTGCACAGATCCTTGTATTTTAGTTACCACGGGAGACTTCAGGCCCAACATTAGCTTCAGTTTTTGTAAAAAAAAAAAAAAAATGCTGTTGAGATTATTTTTGCTTGATGAAAATCCATACCAATAAAGTGATCTACTGAGAATATTCCTGATTTGGGGTGTGTGATTGGCAAACAGAAAATGAAAGAATGGCGACTAGAATAATGAAAGCTTGAAAATATAGGAGTGTGCGTCTCTGTAAAAAAGAAGGCCTTGGGGAGTTGGAGGTGGGGGGTGAGGGTAGACCCGCCCATGGGATTCTGCGGGGCACCAATCAGGGGAAGCTCTCAGCGAACCTGGCAACGGGATCCATGTTCTTTATTTACATGCGCACCCACCTGTTTGGGTCAGAAGAGGCTAGTTATGCTGCAGGAACAATCAATCCTTGAAATCTCAGTGGCTTAAATCAGTGAAGTCTTATACAGATGGCCAAGAGGCACACGAAAAGATGCTCAACATCACTAATTATTAGAGAAATGCAAATCAAAACTACAATGAGGTATCACCTCACACCAGGCAGAATGGCCATCATCAAGAAATCTAGAAACAATAAATGCTGGAGAGGGTGTGAAGAAAAGGGAACCCTTTTGCTCTGTTGGTGGGAATGTAAATTGATACAGCCACTGTGGAGAGCAGTATGGAGGTTCCTTAAAAAACTAAAAATAGAACTACCATATGACCCAGCAATCCCACTACTGGGCATATACCTTGAGAAAACCATAATTCAAAAGGATACATGTATCCCAATGTTCATTGCAGCACTATTTACAATAGCCAGGACATGGAAACACTTAAATGTCCAATGATAGATGAATGGATAAAGAAGATGTGGCACATATATACAATGGAATATTACTCAGCCACAAAAAGGAACGAAATTGGGTCATTTGTAGAGATGTGGGTGGACCTAGAGTCAGTCATACAGAGTGAAGTAAGTCAGAAATAGAAAAACAAGTATCATATATTAACGCATACATGTGGAATCTAGAAAAATGGTACAGATGAACCTATTTGTAGAGCAGGAATAGAGATGTAGACGTAGAGAATGGACATGTGGACATGGGGGGAAGGGGAGGGTGGGACGGACTGGGAGATTAGGTTTGACATAAATACTCTACCATGTGTAAAACAGATAGCTAGTGGGAACCTGCTGTATAGCACAGGGAGCTCAGCTCGGTGCTCTGTGATGGTCTAGATGCGGGGGGAGGGAGGTCCAAGAGGGAGGTTCACTTCATTGAACAGCAGAAACTAACACAACATTGTAAAGCCATTTTACTCCAATAAAAAAAAAAGATTAAAAAAAAAATCAGAGAAGGCTTTTTCTTGCTTATGTTCACCGTGCATGGCAGGGGGTAGGGAACACTCTATGCCACCATCCTTGCCAGCCTCCTGGATGCAGGCAGATGCCACCATGCCTCTACCTGATCACTTAGGAACCTGGCAGGGACACTGCACATTACTCTCCCGATCTTAAAGCTTCTGCCAGGAAATGATGTGTCACTTTTGCTAACATCTCATTGGCCAAAGCAAATTACATGCTCACACCTAATCTCAAAGGTGTCAGAAAGTGAAACTTCACCAAGGGCTGGAAGAAGGACAATGGGAATGTTCTAAAGTAGCCCTGATGGCCATTACATTATCGTATCACTGTGCTTAGCCAACTTTTTAAAAAAATTTATTTTATTGAAGTATAGTTGATTTACAATGTTGCGTTAATTTCTGCTGTACAGCAAAGTGATTCAGTTATACATTCTTTTTCATATTCTTTTCTGTTATGGTTTACCACAGGATATTGAATATAGTTCCCTGTGCTATAGAGTAGGACCTTGTGTTTTATCCATTCTATATATAATAGTTTGCGTCTGCTAATCCCAAACTCCCAGTCCATCCCTCCCCCAGCCCCCTTCCCCCTTGGCAACCACAAGTCTGTTCCCTATGTCTGTGAGTCTGTTTCTGTTTTGTAGATAAGTTCATTTGTGCCATATTTTAGATTGCACATATAAGTGACATCATATGGTATTTGTCTTTCTCTTTCTGACTTACTTCACTTAGTATGATAATCTCTAGGTCCATCCACGTAGCTGCAAATGGCATTATTTCATTCTTTTTTATGGTTGAGTAGTATTCCATTGTATATATGTACCACATCTTTATCCATTAATCTGTCGATGGACATTTAGGTTGTTTCCATGTCTTGACTATTGTGAACAGTGCTGCTATGAACATAGGGGTGCACATATCTTTTTGACTTATAGTTTTGTCTGGATACATGCCCTGGAGTGGGATTGCTGGATCATATGGCAACTCTATTTTTAGCTTTTTGAGGACTCTTCATACTGTTTTCAGAGCGGCTGCACCAATTTACATTCCCACCAACACTGCAAGAGGGCTCCCTTTTCTCCACACACCCTCCAGCATTTGTTATTTGTAGACTTTTCAATGATGGCCATTCTGACTAGTGTGAGGTGGTACCTCTTTGTACTTTTGATTTGCATTTCTCTAATAGTTTAGCTAACTTCTTTGTGAAAGTCTGAGCCAATAAATGAGCCCAGGAAAGGGAAAGAGGTATGATAATTCAAAAGAGGCTACGTTTGTCAACACTATTTCTAGATTATTTTTCTATCGTAGCTCCCCTTAAAAGGACAGAGGCCACAGCCTGGAAGAAGTTGGCATCAGTGTCCCAGCTCAGCACAGCATAGGCACAGAGCATGCACCTGCCTGGCATGTTCCTTACACACCTTACCTACCAGCCACCTCCTGGCCAATGAAAAAGCAAAATGTTTCTAGAGAAAGGTGAGAACAGAGGGAAAGAGACTTCAGACAAAGTATTAATGGTCTCTCGATCCTGATATATTTGTTGAAAGGCTTGCCTGCTCTCACCCATCTGCTTCCACCTCCGCCCATCTCTCTCTCTCACACACACCAAAAAAATGCCATTGTGAAGCTTCAGAACATCAGGAACAAAAATAAAATCCTAAAAGCTACCAGTTAGAAGAGAGATATTGCCTAGAAAGGAAAGAGAATCAGACTGGCAGAGGGCTTCTCACTTGCAAGTTGTTTATATTTGCTATTTTTGAATTTCTATGGTTACTGTTATGTTGCATTTTATCTCCATTTCCCAAAAATGGATCAATGCCTTGAAGGAGGTTCTTCAAAGTGTAAAGTAATGATGAAATGACAGCATAAATCATCAGAAGAACACAGTAAGCATAATGAATAAATAGTTCTCCAGTGTATCCATGAAATATTAAACTGCGTATTCTAAGACAAATTCTGGGGCAATGATTTTTATACATGTAGCCATAAATGAAAATTGTGAGTATAAGTTCAAGGAAAAAATATATATATTTATTTATTTATTGTGCGGTATATGGGCCTCTCACTGTTGTGGCCTCTCCCATTGCGGAGCACAGGCTCCGGACGCGCAGGCTCAGCGGCTATGGCTCACGGGCCCAGCCGCTCCGCGGCATGTGGGATCTTCCCAGATCGGGGCATGAACCCGTGACCCCTGCATCGGCAGGCGGACTCTCAACCACTGTGCCACCAGGGAAGCCCCAATGAAAACTATTTGAAAATTTCATTTATTGGACCAGCAGTCCATTGTTCCTAGTCCTCAACGTTACCATTAAAATTAAAACTTTGGTAAATGGTAGTCTGAAGCCATAAAAAGGGCTCCATTATCTTCCCCCAAAGCAACCAATCCAGTTTTTCCAGAACAAACACAAAATAATGCTTTCTAACAGAAGATTAATTATCCTTGTTACTAAACGTGCAGAGGAGACCAAAGCTACCGAGGGATCGCCGTAAGCTGCCGCCCTCCTTTAAGAATGCACATAAAATGCTCATAAAAGTCAGTCACAAAATTACCAAAAAGACTATAAACCAGCTGCAAAAACAATGATAAAGACTATTCTTGGAGAGAGAGCCAAAGGGACTATTGACAAAATTCCTTTATCAGATTACATTGTTAGACATTGCACAACATTAAGAATACACAAAGTAGAAGAGCAATTAGTGCGTACACATGCCAGGGGATACTTTGCTTTTCAGCAAGCCAAAACTGCTCACGTGTGGGGTATGAAGCAAGCCCTTGGCATATATGGGGTTCAAACATGAAGGAAAAAATGCTGCCTGGCTTGTCATTTTGTTTGTCGTGCCAAAGTATGATAAGAGGCTTCTCAGTTATAGATTATTTACTTTGTGAGTCATGTGCTAGAAATGGCACATTGGGATCGGTGCCAGAGTTGAAGCAGCCATGGCTGCCATGAGCAAGGACTCTTCTCTGTGAATAAAAGAGGTTGCTCTCTTACACGCTGCTTTATTCACAGAAAAGCAATTATGGTCAACAAAATGCAGCTGGACCTTGATTCAGGGTTAAAGGAAGTAAAAAACAAAACAAAACAAAAACAGATATCATCTAATCCCAGTGAAGTTAAATGCACATCTATTCTGCATACTCTGAGAGAAAAAAACAGTATACAGGTCAGTATGCTTTTAGTCAGGGCCGACAGAAACCCAATTCCAAGTGCATTAAACAATAAGTGGAACTAATTAGATCGTTTGTGATGTCAGGGCTCTGGCTCCATTTCACTGCAGGTGCCTTGGCTCTGTCCTCCTCCTTGTATTGGCTTCTTTTCAGGCTAGCTTCCCTTGTGGTAGAAAATGGTTACAACAGAACCAGTCCCCACACATTCGACCCGCACAGTCCAGACGAACAGAGTGGCTGTGGCCCCGAATTCCCAGAAAAAGTCCTGAGATTCACAGTGATTGGATGGGCTCAGGTCACATGTCCACTTCTAAACCAATCACAGTGTGGCTGGGGGGTGGAACCCACTGATTGCTCCACCCCTGGCCTAAAGACAAAAAGCCCGCAAAGCACAGCGGGAAGGGCAGGAAGGCGATCTTACCGATACGAAATTATTCTTAACGTTTAAAATACTGTTTTATCTTGTAATTTAAAATCATTGATGAAACTATGCTTTTTTTTTTAAATACTACAAATTGGTGATGTGTGGTGTGAAACCTTTGAGGAACTGTGCTTTAAAAGGATGCTTCAACGATCTAATACCTAACGAATATCCCTTGCAAATCCGTGTTCTCCTAAGTAGCAAATGCTTAAACAACTACTACAAATTCATCACCCCTAATAAAACTCTCCTTCATCTGTTCCCCTCATTGGGAATGGAGTCAGCAAGTGGCAGGGAGAGAGCTGGAAGCGGCAGGCCTGACTTTCCACTATCCTGTTATTGCGAACTCTGTGCTGACCTGGCACCAGCTCCACAATGTCAGTGTTCCCTGCAGGCTGTCCTGCCCAAGGCAGCGCCTCTGTCCGCCTCGTCCTTTTCTGTTTCTGCTTCTCCTTGTGCAGTTCCTTCATTCCATCCCTCATCAGTCTGATGTCTCTCTCTGCACAAGGACTGTCATGCCTGTCCCAAAATGGCCCACACAGCCCCAGGGCTCTCTGACCTTCCAGGTCCAGCAGCCAAAGCTCACCTAGGAGAACCACTGCCTCTTAAGTCTAAGTCTCCAGAAGGGAGAATCTGATTGGTTCTGCTTGCATCAGGTGTCCACACCTGGTCCTATTGGCCATGGAAGCCTGCAGTTCCCACCAATGTGGGGGAGGAAGGAAGATCACAGCAAAGGGGACACTGGCTCCATAAGTACTTCAAAGCTTCTCTATAGATCCTTTGGAAGACAACCTCCCATCCTCCTCTAAGGGTACTTTTCGGAGACAGTTCACAGGGCAGCATAGCCCATGCTTGGTGGATTACCAGCACTGGTGGAGAGCAGCACTCAAGTGGACCAAGTGTTATCAAGATAAGCTCCCTGTAGGCTAGAAAAAAAACTCCATTCTCTGGTGACATGAGGACAGAGGTGGCCTGACACAGATCCAGAGTTGGCTGCACCTTCGGATCTGATTGAAGTCTGGGTGACTGCCAAGGTGATTCATCCAGGAGCTGGAGAAAACCACCTGGCTGTAGCTTAGACCGAGCCTCATATCACATCACCTGAGCCATATCTTGTTCCCCTGCCAGATCTGTTGTGTCTTTATTGGCTCTCCTAATGACTTCTTCCGTCATTGGAAGTTACTCATTACTTTTGCTGTCCAAAGCTGGAACATGCATGAGGCATTGAGATAGGGGAAAACCCTGGGCCCTGCTGAGGGTTGAGCCCATACTCTCCCTCCACGCCCAACCCTAGACCTAAGCTCCTGACCCCAAACCTTGATCGGCAATAGTCGCCACCACAAAACCAGCTCTCTAACCTTTTAACGTGATCTCCAGACATCAAACAAGATGCTTGTGCCGACTGCAAGCCCATTTTTCCCTTGTGGAATTTATGTCTCTCTCCTTGCAAAAGAAGAAAGTAGCCAGTGATGATGGGAAACACATGGCCTTTGGAGTCAGCAAGACCTGGGTTTGAGCCCTAGACTCACCCACGTAGGAGCAATGGGATCTCATTCAGGAGGCTTGCCTCTATGAGTCTGATTCTTGACTGGGAGATTCGTGATAAACCTCTCATGAGGATTAAGCTAAAGAACCTAATATCAAATGGCTGAAACAGCTGAATCTCAAATGTTAGCCCCTTTGCCCTCCTTCAGGGCAGGGATGAAAGCAAAACTTATTCTAAGTATCTAGTTCACACTCTTTCTCTTACACCCATCTACACCACCAACACCTACTGAACACCTGCCATATACACTGGCAAGCCAATAAGGGAATCCAGCATGAGACCTGAACTCCAGGAATTCACAGTCCCATGTCCCTATCCTCATCTACAAATTTACCATCAGTGGGAAATGGTGGGGTCATGTGCTTCCCAACTTCCCAGATGTCTTGGTAACTGTAAAACTTTGTGAATGACGGTCACAATCGTCCCAGTCTCTTCTCTCTGGAAATGTCTCAGCAGCAGGATTCTCCAAAGGGCTCAGTCTGTTTTCTTCCCTTCTCTCTATCTCTTACATCCTTGCTCACTTGATTCCCAGTCCCTGGGAGGGGTTGAACAGGAGTCACCACTGCCCCAGTGGAAGTGGAATAACAGCGCAATAAAGACCAGCAGCTGTGGTTCAGGACCACGAACAGCGCCAGATGGGCGCCTCCTGGTCCAGACAGGTGAGTCCTGTGAGCCCAGGGCCTCATTCTAACGGCAGAGCCTCCCTGCCTCTCACAGGTGTGGCTCCAGCTGCTGGAGTAACTGGATGGACACCAGCACTCGTGCTGTGACTTATGACAACCCTCCTCTCAGGGCTGAAAGACGGCTCTGAAAACCAAAACTACCCAGGAACGCTTTCCATTTGGACCCATGTATGAGAAAGGGGAGCTCCAATTGTCAGCTTCTGGGGTAAGCAGATATAAAAGGATGGGACATCTGTGGATTTCCCTGAGAGCAATTCCTAAGCAAAGTCACATTGCTATTCTGCTTTAAGCCTCCTATTCAAGTTAGTCGACGACTTTCAGGTACAGGAGTTCATGGAGCAGTGCCCCAGCAAGGGGCACCCAGGGCCAAACACAAAGGAGGGCTGAGCCTTTTCTGCTGGCCTGTCTGTTGCACCTGCAAGGTGAGATTTCCCTCCCTGAGAGTCCGCTCTTAGAGCAATACCCCTCATAGCAAAACTTGACTGACATTCCTTCCTCCTCCTACCCCCTCAGTGAAGGCCTTGACAAACACGAAGTCTGGGCCACTCTGTTAACTCTCTCCCTGTCCTCCTTTCCTTCTGTCTCCAGCCTCAGGTCTCACCTCCCTGTCTTTGCCTCCAAAATCTGCTTCACCGTCCTGGTTTCTTAAACTCTGGTCCCTGAGGCTATAGCCATATGAAATCACCTTTGCATCTTCCTCTCCTCTGTTATAGATGCTAGTGATGACATTTATCCTTTCTTCAGAAAAGTCTCTAAATCAACCATTCATCCAAAATCTGTGTAGACTGAAGAACAGGGGTTTTAATTATTTTACAGACTGCTAGCTGAAGTCGATGAGGTGATCACACACATTCAGCCCATTCCCCCCAGGACACCCCTCCAAGATGACAGTAAAGAATAAAAAGGGAATAAACCCATAATTAAGAAGAGAATGAAAGAGAGGTCCTACAGAAGAAAATAATCAGAAAGACTGAAAACAGATGGAAAAGAAAAAACTGATGATGCTTGGAGTATATGCACAGAGGGAAATGCAACCAAGAAATGAGCTGGCGTGCCCCCAAGGACTGCTCACGAAACGGAGGGGAGGGTCCGGCCTCACTGCTTGACATCTTGGATCTTGCGTGGATTGTCCCCTGCTTGTGAAAAGAAGGTCTGGAAGCTGGTGGGGGGTACAGGTAGGGAGATAGAAACCTTGTGACCAGGGGCTGTGCTAACTTCCCACTGCTCTGTCATTGGATCAGTCATTGCCCAAAGTAATACCAGAACAGTAACCACCTGAGCTACTGATGTGAAATGGGATCGAGGTTGGGGCCTCAAAGACCCAGCAATTGAAAGATGCTCACAGGGAGGACTATCTAGAGGGAGAGAGGGGAAAAAAGTGAAACAGAGGGCTTCCCTGGTGGCGCAGTGGTTGGGAGTCCGCCTGCCGATGCAGGGGACACGGGTTCGTGCCCCGGTCCGGGAAGATCCCACATGCCGCGGAGCGGCTGAGCCCGTGAGCCATGGCCGCTGAGCCTGCGCGTCCGGAGCCTGTGCTCCGCAACGGGAGAGGCCACAATAGTGAAAGGTCCGCATACCGCAAAAAAAAAAAAAAGAGAAACAGAAACAAAAGTTTCCTCTCAAAATACGTCTGCAAACCAAAATTCCCAAAACGTATAAAGAAATCTAATGCTAAGAAAGGAAGCCAACAAAATCAACACATGAAGTCACTACAGATTAAGTAATCACAGAACAATATGACAATGGCTTTAAAGAAGTAAATATATGAAGAGTCAAACACCTGGATGCCTGCACGGACTCAAGACTGGGAGACACAGCAGAGAAGTTTCCTCTGGGATTTCCGGGAGGTGAGATTACTGACAGACTCTACCCTTGAACTGGCACTCATGGTGTACAACTTCTCTGCCTACCAGCACTTGCCAAACACCTAGCTTCGAGAATATTCCAACAGGCTTCCCAAGGAAGGTGACTGAGGCACCCCTGCCACCAGAGGAAGGAAGATCAAATTGGACAATTAGAACACAGGCCTAGTGTGGTAGGCTGAATAATGCACCCCCAAAAGATGTCCACGTCCTAATCTCAGAACCTATGAACATGTGACCTTATATAGCAAAAGGGACTTTGCAGATGTTATTAAGCTAAGGATTTTAAGATAGGAGAGTAGCCTGGATTATCCAGGTGGGCCCAATAAAATCACAAGAGTCCTTATAAGAGGGAGGCAAGAGGTCAGAGTCAGAAAAAGGAGATGTGGCAACAGCACCAGAGGTTAGAATGATGTGCTTTGAAGATGGAGGAAGTGGCTGTGAGCCAAGGTATGCAGGTGGCCTTGGGAAGCTGGAAAAAGCAAAGAAGCAGATTCTCCCCTCAGAGCCTCCAGAAGGAACCAACCTTGCTCACATCTTGATTTTGGCCCAGTGAAACTGACTTTGGACTTCTGACCTCCAGAACTGGTAAGATAACAAATTGATGGGGTTTTTTTTTTTGTTTTTTTTTGTTTGTTTGTTTGTTTGTTTCTGTGGTACGCAGGCCTCTCACTGTTGTGGCCTCTCCCGTTGCAGAGCACAGGCTCCGGACGCACAGGCTCAGCGGCCATGGCTCACGGGCCCAGCCGCTCTGCGGCATGTGAGATCTTCCCGGACCGGGGCACGAACCCGTGTCCCCTGCATCGGCAGGCGGACTCTCAACCACTGAGCCACAAGGGAAGCCCTCATGTTGTTTTAATACACTGAATTTTTGGTAATTAGTTACCGTAACAATAGAGAACTAATATACCTAATGAAATAGAATCCAAGTGGATCTCAGTTTTTAAATTACACACACACATGCGATTTCTTGGAGCATAAAACATGGTTTTCAACTAAAAAAAGTTCAACAGGTAAATTGAAGATTACTGATACCCAGTTAGCAACCCTGAAGGTGACATACAGGAAATATCTCAAAAACACAGAGATCATCCCCACCCCACCCCCAAATGTAATTTATGAGGGAAAGCAGAACAAAACCAGTAGATCTGATGGACAAATAATAGCTGTTCCAGATGGAGACGAATGCAAGCAGATGGCGAAGAAGTCATAATTAAATACTAGAAGAAATTTTTCCTGAGCTGGGAAAATACGCCTACCAACTGATTTAAAGACTCGCTGAATTCTAGCTGGATTGATGAGACAGTCACTCATGAGGGCACATCCTGGTAAAATGCCCGCTCTTAGAAGATAAAGAGAAAATCTTCCAGGCTACCAAGCAGAAAGAACAACTGGAAAGGATGGAGTTCTAACTTACAGGATGCAGTTTATTCTTTGGGTTAGAAACCGATATATGGTGCTTTCTCTCTCATCGCCAGAATATATGAGTCCAAGAATTAAGGGATAGAAATAGGAGTGGGTCGTCTCACTATTACACCTAATAATCTGCTTGCAGAACTTTTGCTTCCCTACCCCACAACTCTGAGCTCTGTGGGTTTGGAGGTTGCGGTTCCCAAGAGTTGCAGCTGCTACCAGCCATTTTGGGTGTCCCTGCCACTAAACCAAGATAGGGATTACTGCCTGGGGTGACTGATCTTGTCTACGAGGGGAAACTGGTTTGCTACTACACTGTGGAGGCAGGGAGAGCGATATCTGAAACCTAGAGGATGTTCTGGGATGCCCCTTAGTACTTCATGTCCAATCATAAATATTGATGGAAGGGCTTCCCTGGTGGCGCAGTGGTTGAGAGTCCGCCTGCCGATGCAGGGGACACGGGTTCGTGCCCCGGTCCGGGAAGATCCCACATGCCGCCGAGCGGCTAGGCCCGTGAGCCATGGCCGCTGAGCCTGCGCGTCCGGAGCCTGTGCTCCGCAACGGGAGAGGCCACAACAGTGAGAGGCCCGCGTACCGCAAAAAAAAAAAAAAAGAAAAGAAAGGTCAGAGGACGTGAATAGACACTTTTCCAAGATAACTTTTTACTCATACAGTGCTGTACTGTCAATTATATCTCAATAAAACGGGAAGAAAAAAATAATGCAAGTGAGAAAAAATAAATAAATGGTGACCTTTATGTTATGTGAATTTTATAGCAATTTATAAAAGGCAAGGATTTGGCAGATTTGATATGAAAACAAAATCCAAGTTGCAAAATAAACAGATAAAAAATATATACTGGGAAAATACCCAAAGAAAGCAGGTGTACATATTTTAATATTCAGAGGGGAAAAAAAGGGATTTCAGGGCAAAAATAAATAAAATAACTAATGACACAGTGAGTCACTTTATCTTTGATGCAAGTGATACAAGTTTCATCAGGAAGATAGAAAAATTCTAACCTTCATTGCCAACGAAGCTTCAAACTATATAAAGAAAAAATTAACAAACCTACAAACAGAAATTGACAAATCACTGTCAGAGTGAATCATTTTTACATACTTTTCTCCATCCAATCATGCATTCATTCATTCAACCAATATTTTTTGAGTGCCTACCATGTGCCAGGCACAATTCTCAGCAACTCCTATATAGAGAGAGTGATCAGATCATCTGTAAGTAATGGCAGCTTTGTTTCTCCTGTTCCAATTTTATGTTCTTTATTCATTTTTCCTGGCTCTACCGTACTTTAATGTTGAATAAAAATGGCGAAAGTAGGCATCTCTGCCTTGTTCCTGATCTTAACATTTTATCACTTACTAACATGTTCAATTAATGTTTTTTTTAAAAAATATCTTTTATTAAGAGAATTTCTATTCCTAGTTTGCTTGGAATTTTTTAAGATCATAAATGGAGGTTGAATTTTATCAAACGTGTTTTCTGCATTTATTGAGACGATCATATGGTTTTTCTCCTGTTATCTGTTAATTGATGAATCACATGGCTTGATTTTCTAATGCATTGCTGGGACACATCCAACGTGGTCATGAGGCATTATCTTTCATATGTATTGCTGGATTCGATTTGCTGACATTTTGTTTCTGAAAAAGATTGGCCTATGTATCCTTTCTCCAACAGCCTTTGGTTTGGATACCAAGATTAAGCCAACTTCATAAAAAATGAGTTAGGGAGTATTGGTATTTTTTCTGTTCTCTGGAAGAGTTTGTATTAGATTGAAATGACTAAATCTTTAAATGTTTGGTGAAACTCCTGATTTCTTTAAAAAGTTCAGTTCTGATATTCTTTGATATAAAGATTTTTGGTAATGAATTCAATTTTCTATTTTTTTTTTAAAGCTTTTTCTGATGTGGACCCTTTTTTTTAAGTCTTTATTGAATTTCTTACAGTATCGCTTCTATTTTATGTTTTGGCTTTTTGGCCACGAGGCCTGTGGGATCTTAGCTCCCCAACCAGCAACTGAACCCGCACCCCCTGCATTGGAAGGTGAAGTCTTAATCACTGGACCACCAGGGAAGTCCCTCAATTTTTTTAATGGCTACAACATTGTTCACATTTAAATTCCTTCTGGAGCCAAATTTTATTACTTGTAAGTATAGAAAATTGTGCACACTCGATTTAAATTTTCAAAATTTGATTTGATTTAAATTTTGAAGATTGCTGGCCAAA
This sequence comes from Orcinus orca, assembly GCF_937001465.1. NCBI lineage: Eukaryota > Metazoa > Chordata > Mammalia > Artiodactyla > Delphinidae > Orcinus > Orcinus orca. The sequence goes on along the minus strand of NC_064569.1, from coordinate 93,588,160 downwards.
AAGTGCTCCTAATGTTCTCTTAACATATTTAAAATTTATTCTTTGTCTGAAGTCATGTTTCCTTTCAATTCCTCTCAATAGTTTATGGGTGCCACCTCTGTTTCCTGTTTAGACTGGCCAGAGGTTTGCCCGTTTTCTTAGTCTGTTCAAAGAACCAGAATTTGGCGTCATTAGTCACATCTACCTTATGGTTGTTCTTTGTTTTGTTCATTTCTATTCTTATCTTTTACATTTCCTTCTTCCTACTTTCTTTGAGTTTATTCAGCTGTTCTCTTGCTAACTTCTTGTGTTGAATGTTTGGCTTGTTGATTTTCAGCCTTTTTATCTCATAGAAGCCCCCATACGTTCTGATGCGTGGAATTTTCATTATCATTCATTTCTAAGCATACTCAAAAATTTATTATGCTTCCTTTTCAGTCATGAATTATTTAAAGAGGGTTTTTTTATTGCTATATTTTTTGGTTACTAACTACTTCTTGAATTACATGGTGGTCAGAAAATGTTATTTGTTCAAGCCAACTTTTTGACATTAACCAAACATTGCTTTCTGATGAGCTAAATGGTCAATTCACATAAATATTCCAGGTGTGCTTGAAGAGAAGGTCACGTCTCCAGTTACTTGGTGACATGTTCTAGAAATTCCCATGAAGTGACACTTGTAATTCCATAGTTCTCATCTTCTTATCCTCATAGATTTTGGGGGGTGGAGGACTGCTTGCTCCATCTGAGTTACTGAGTGAGGTAGATTAGACACAGGGGAAAAAGAAGACAAAAGGACCAGCTGAACTCACGTCATGACAAGGAACCAAACAGACAAATCCAGAAAGTAGAACATCCTACAGGACAATAGCTTAGTTCCTTCAATTCACATTAGAAAAATAGGAACTGTTCTAAATTTTAAGAGATTTACAATGTAAACACGTTGGGCCCTGGATCCTAATTTAGAAAAACAGCTATAAAGGATAATTGCTTTGGGGCTCTCTGAAGCCTGGGGCCCCCCTTGCCCAGGTCCAAGGGCATCCAAGTGTCCTGCCTTTCCAGATGGCCGGTGCTTTGGTTGTGCCAGAGGAAGGCCGACATTATCATCAACCTATTCCAACGATGATAAAAGGTGGTCCAGTTCCTATGATAACAAAATATGGTCCCTAGCACCCAGAAGAGTACCTGGAAAATGATAAGAACTTGAAAATACTGTTTTGAGTGACTTACCAGTGGATTTAGAAACCGACTGTGGGGCTGGTCTTGCTGGGAAGGCTCCTCGAAAGTCTCTTGACTGTGGTGATGGCTTCACAGGTGTACGCATATGTCAAAAGTCACTGATTGTACACTTTAAATATATACGTTTATTGTAGGTAAATTATATCTCAATATCGTTTTTTTTTTTTTTTCTTTTGGCTGTACGCGGGCCTCTCACCGCCGTGGCCTCTCCCGCTGCGGAGCACAGACTCCGGATGCGCAGGCCCAGCGGCCACGGCCCACGGGCCCAGCCGCTCCGCGGCACGCGGGATCCTCCCGGACCAGGGCACGAACCCGCGTCCCCCGCATCAGCAGGCGGACTCTCAACCACTGCGTCACCAGGGAAGCCCAATATAGCTGTTTTTAAAAAAGAATAAATGAGTATTGATTTAAACCACTGAGTTTTGGGGTGTTTTTGTTCGATTGCAAAAGCTTACTGATACATCCCCATTGTTTGTGTTTTGCTAAAACGTTTCCGCGCTATCTCTTCAGACTGAGAAGCAAGGGCCATTTCCAACATGTAAAGATCAGTTTCTCAGGGCTAACTCAGAATGGATTCGTCTGAATAGCAGACATCAGACCCATGTGACGTGCGTGTCTAAGTGTGGAGTCCTGACTCAGTAGTCAAAGTCCTGAGAGAGAGCAGAAGTCTTTTAATTGTTATGAGAGTTAAGTGGTCCTGCCAGGATTTTTTTAAAACAGCAAGGTCCCAGGTAAGCATGGGCTCTGAATCCTGAATCACCTTTTAACTGCCCATGTGACCCTGGACAAATGACCTAATCTCTCTGTGCTTCAGTTTCTTTATCTGTAAAATGGGGAAATGAATAGCACCTACCTCAAGAGTTGATAGAATTGAATGAATTAATACGTGAAAAGCACATAGAACTATTCCTGGCACAGAGTAAGCCTCCAGTAAACGTCAGCTACTAATATCAAATGCAGAGGACTTTAGGTATCTTTATATATTTTAAGAGGCAAAATGATACAAAATCCAATCAATGATGTAGAAACGAAGGTCAGAGTTACAGATTTCCATGAACAGAGGGAAGAATTAGGTAGTGATATGATTCAAACCCAAGGATATGGACCAAGGGCTCTGAGATGACCCCACATGGGAGATCTTGAGATAAGCATCTATATATAGATCTCTGAATGGCCCATGAGGGTCACAGGCAAGAATCCTGGCCTATAGGTCTTGGGTCATTATGTGACTTCAAACGGCTGCGTAGGTATCCTCAAAAATTGCTTCAAATGACTAAATGGTTTCCCGAGTGAGTAAGTACTTTTTACCCCCAGGAAGATTTAAATTAGGTACAGAAATGTGAAAAGAACAAAAACTGAAGTGTTCATATTTTTATGTGAAGGCGGTTTTGCTATTTTATATCCTTACAATGTTAAAGAGAACTTGGCTTATTAGACTGCCTTGTGATTCCAATTTAAAATATGTAATCGAGTAATTGATCAGCACTTAAGATGTTACTCTTTCATACACAGAACTGGGACAGCTCATCGAACTTCAAAGTCACCATAGTTTTAAGCTAAATGTGTTAGGCTTATAAGAATGTGTTAGGCTTAATTACTTGAGAAGGTTTGTCAGTCTATTATACTTAGGAAGTTAAGCAAATATATGTGCCGGATAATGCAGTATGAAATGTTTAAAGGAGCTGAAGTTTGGAAATGAGACCAAAATTAATCAAAGCCTTCTTAAAAGTGATTGCTAAACTTTGCTAGACCTATAATTAAAATAATAAGTAATGTAAGCTGAAATTAAGAGCCTAAGGATGAACTAGGGTTTTTCTTTTTATGCATAACTTTAATAAATTGAATATTAATTTTTAAAAACCGAAACAACCCCCTGAATAATCTTTTCTGCACACAAAAACCGCTTTTAAGGATAGCCAAAGAATTCACAGTCATGTGTGAGTTACCTGAGACAGTCTCATCACCTCTTATTTCTGTTCGTGCGGGATCTAGAATAGGACAAATCCCAGCAGGCCCCTGAGCTGGTCACCGGGCCCTCTTAAATCCACTCAGGAACTGGGCATGGGTCACGACTCTGCCTGCTATAAACAGCCATCGCCAGTTACGGGTCCCACAGGACTCGGAGGACAGAAGCGTCCCCAGCCCTCCTGCAACTAAGGTCGTGGCCCACGGTGTCCCCCAGAGAGATGTCCCATTTCTCTTTGAGAGACGGTGGCCTGAAGACCTAACCCAGAGTCTGAGGCCGAGGTGCCCCAGGCCTCCTGTTCCCTCCAGGGCTCAGAACAGGAAGATGAGGATGCAGATTCTCTTTGGCAAAGTCCTCATGGGCACCCCGTCCAGGTGAAGGCCTGTGCCCAACAGCAGGACTGCCCAGGTGGAAGAGTCCACCTTACAAATCGGGGTCATATACACAATACTGGAATACTCTCTGACAGCCTTGGAGGAACGGTGATGAACTCGGCTGGTGACAAAGGTCGGGGGCAGCCTCCCCCTGCCGGGGGCCTCTACCAGAGTGACTGCTTCTCAACTTCATAATCAGGGCGACACATTCTTTTGTCCTCTGGCTGCGGCCTACCCGCTCACCTGAGAACTCACACCCCTGGGAAATCCCTCCCAGTAATGGCTGAGAGGCCCAGGTGTGTCCCCAAGCTCTGGAGACCCACTCCCCTCCCACTGTATCTGGGCTGCGTAACTGGACACAGCAGCTTTCTCTGCGGGGCGTGCATTTCACAGGCAGAACTCAATAAATCCATCAGAGGGATTCTTTCTAATTGAACCCCTAGAAGTTTATCATTTAAACAGGCCCAGAACTGCTGTGTCACAGTAAGATTTTGGTCTTTACTATCACTTACCCTCGAGATCCCAGGGAAGGAGACAGAGGAAAAGGCAAAGGTGATGGGACACAGTTCTCCTTCTCCAGCCAGGTCTGCCAGCTCTGGGGTGACACTGGTCCCCTCTGTGAGCAGGAGAGGGGATGAAGCCAGGATGGTGAGGCCGAGGGCAGCAGCCAGGCTTCTCTGGCCCTCACGCTGGCCCACTGCCCTGGGGTGGGGGCCACGCGGCTTGGCAGGACTGGCTGGATGAAACCAAAAGGAACACCGGCCTGTTGCTTCTCTTTCTCCCAGATGCAGCTTCCTGGCACCACCTGTCAGGTTGCACTAACCTTTCCTCCCAGTGAAAAAGGACCTGGAGAAATTAACATCCCCTCCCAAACAACCACAAAGTATTCGAGGCGGGGTGGGGGTGGGGGGTGGGGGGGGAGTTTCTCAGCAAAACAGGAAGAGCGGGAAAAGGGCAAGTTTGCACAGAGCTGGCTTCACTCTGCTGGGAGAGGAAAGAGAACAGCCGTGAACTTTGTATTTCTTCTCATCTGTTTTGCATTCACTAGGAGAGGGAGGGTTCGCCAGGGCCAGGGGGCCCACAGGAGATGGAATCGGCCCTGGATTCTATCTGTAATTGTCAGGAGTCAGCTTCTCCCAATCATGGCCTTGACCACCTCCCCCCAGTTCAGTCCTGCTGACCTCACTGGGGGCCGCCAGCCTCAACAGCCAGACGGTTGTTGAAGAGAGAAACAAATCGTTCTACTTTCGGGTGTCTTTGTAGAGAAGCTTAACGAAGCAGCAGACCAGGGGAACGGCTTCCTCCCCCTTGCTCACCTCTGTTAGAGGGTGCCTAAGCTTGGAGATTCCTGACGCAGCTCTTTCCTTTTATCTACAACCCTCTGCCTCTGCCCTGGACTTACATCCCGGAGGCTGGGCTGCGGCTGATTTGAGCTTGGCTCTCAGGACCACTCCAACCACCCAAGGCTTTGCCTCTGTGTTAACCTCGCTGTGTCAGGACCCTTCTCTTGCCGCGAGTTCTCTCCTGGAGCTTCCTTACTGCACTCAGAACAACGCCCAAGCTCTCCTTCGTGGCCTCTGCACGTGGGTGCCCTGCCTTCCTGGAAGACCTCAGTCTCCACGTCAGCCACCCAGGCTTCCTTCTGTCCCTCAGATATGCCGAGCATGTCCTTGCCTCAGGGCCTTTGCACCTGCTGCTCCTTCTGCTTGGAAAACTCCCAGGTCTATGTAGCTGCCTCTTTTTCCTCATGCAGGGCTCATCTCGGATATAGCCCCGCAAAAGACCTGCTCTGACCACCCTAGCTGAGCACCCCATCCACCTACCCTGTTCCTCCCTACCACGCGATATTAGTGTTTTTTTCAGGATGGGGGGCGTATGCGGGCCTCTCAGTGTTGTGGCCTCTCCCGTTGCGGAACACAGGCTCCGGATGCACAGGCTCAGCGGCCATGGCTCACGGGCCCAGCCGCTCCGCGGCATGTGGGATCTTCCCGGACCAGGGCACGAACCCGTGTCCCCTGCATCGGCAGGCGGACTCTCAACCACTGCGCCACCAGGGAAGCCCGAACTTAGTCTTTTTATAATACATGTCTGGCCTGAAAATCACCTCCTTGTCTTGTGTGTTCGATGTCTGTCTGCTGCCCTCATAAGAATGTAAGCTTCTTGAGGGCAGGGGTCTGTCTTTTCTCTGCCAGATCTCCGCACCTAGAATAGTGCTGGGTACATGGGTGGCACTCGGTTGGCTACCCATTGTCAGGGAAGTGAGGGGTGTAGGGGACCCTGCCCTCAGGGAGATCATGGTTTGTAGGAGGAGATGACAAGTGACCCAACAGAACTCTTCAGTGCTCCTGGAACTCTGCAAATACTCAAATGGGGCCAAGGAAGCCTGGCCAGTTCTATCTGGGGGACCAGATATGGCTTCATACAGAAGGACACCCCAGGACTGTGTTTTGAAAGATATGTGATGCTTCCCAGATGAACCAAAGATGCAAAAGTGTGAAAAAACAGAGACCATTCAGGAAACAGCAGGTGGTCTGATGAGACCAAAGGAAGGGGTTGTCTGGGATGGGGGGCATGGAGTGGAAACCATCATGAAGGGCCCCTTCGCCATGAGAAAGAGCTCAGGTTGCTTTCTAGAGACAGTGATGAGCCACTGAGAGGGTTTCCCCAACCCTGTTGATATTTTAGCTCCTTTCAGTGTTGAAAACTCTTACATGGAGGAACGACTTGGTCAGAACTGCCTTTCCAAAAGATCCCTCTGCCAAAATTGGCATTCCCTGTATCCCTTGCCCAATTATGACCGTATTCAGGCATATTTCCAAAAGTCTCTACTGCTCTCTTTCTAAAAATAGTCAGCCTTTCTTTGGGGGCACATAATTTCACAGCGCAATACTTCAGAAGGAACTATACATGGTTCCACTCTCTGGGACTCGTGTTGTCACCTGACTGCACATCTTCAGCTTTTTGTGTCCATAGTTTTGTAAGTCAAATTACATCACATGGCAGATCTCATCTGGTACCAGGAGGAGATGAAGGGCATCTAATGGATGTAGAACTTGAGTTTTGTTCATCTCAGCATCTTCCATGTTTGGGTAGAAACCCGATATCCTCAACAGTGAAGTGGCACAATAATAGTATCTACCTCATACGATTATTCTGAGAATTCAATTAGTTAATATCATATGTAAAGCTCTTGGAGGAGGCCTTGAAACACGATGAATGCCACGTAAAGTGTCTGGTGTTAGTTTTGACCAATGCAGTTTCCATTTCTAGAACTGATCCAATAAACTGAGTTTCAGTGGAAGAAAAACTTGTATATACATTGTGTGTGTGTGTATGTGTATTTCTCTAGCTATGAGCTGGTCTAGGGCATATACATACACTCCCACTATCACATACCTACTATGTGCCGGACAGAGCTCCAGGTGCCATACTTATGTTATCTCATTATCCTCACAATAAACTTACAAGATAGGCATGGTTACCCCCATTTTACAGATGAAGAAAACTGAGGCTCAGAGAGGCTGACAACTAAAAGTTGCACAGCTCACATCACATCTGTTCGCACCTTCATCCCTCTGTGCACCTCAGTTCCTAGAGCCCAACACAGGGATGGAAGGGGACACTCAGTGGTGTTTTCTGGGTCTGAATCCACACATATGTTATAGGGTCAAACTTACTCTTAAATAATCCCTTCAAGGTGGGGAGGGATAAATGGGAGGTGGAGATCAACATATACACACTATTATATATGAAATAGATAACTAATAAGGAACTACTGTATAGCACAGGGAACTCTACTCAGTACTCTGTAATGACCTATATGGGAAAAGGATCTAAAAAAGAGTGGGTATATGTATATGTGTAACTGATTCACTTTGCTGTACAGCAGAAAGTAACACAACATTGTAAATCAACTGTACTCCAATAAAAACTAAAAAAGAAAGAAAAAGAAAAATCCCTTCAATGGCCCATTCATGTATCCAACAAATATTTATGGAACACCTTGTGGTGTTGGACCAAATCTCAGACTGTGGAAGAGGTGGAAGGGACTTTCTCTCATGGAAGCTCTTGCTCTACTCACCCCTCTACCTGGGATGTCTTTCTCATTCTTCACTAGCAGGCAAACTCCTCTTCATCTTTCAAGTTCCAAATTAAATGTCCCCACCTCTGAGAAGCCTTCCCAGCCTCCCTTCCTCCAGGCAGTGGGCTGTTCCCTTAACTAGTACAATGGTTCATTTTATGTCAGCTTGCCTGGGCTGCGGGATGCCCAGATAGCTAGTAAACATTATTGCTCACAGGTCTGCATTAGATGCAGTACACCAAATAAAGAGGTCCACTCTCACCAACGCGGACAGGCACCATGGTATCCACTGAGGGTCTGAATAGAACCAAAAGGCAGAGGAATGGCAAATTCCCTCTCTTTTTGAGCCCAGACATTCATCTTCTCCTGCCCTCACACACTGGAGTTCCTCACACCCTTAGACTTGGGGACTTATACCAGCAGCCCCTAGTTCTCAGGCCTTCTGCTACCAGCTTCCCTGGTTCTTCAATTTGCAGACAGTGGACTTCCTAGGCCTCTATAACTACGTGAGCCAATTCCTATAATAAATCTTCTCTTACATATCTCTACGTATATCCTATTGGTTCTGTTTCTGGAGAACTTTGACTAATACATCTAGACTCCCAGGGCATCCTATACCTGCTGTTTGTGGCAGGTTGAATAATGCTCCATCCACCCAAAGACGTCCACGTTCTAATTCCCAGAACCTATGAACATGATACCTTATATACCCTATGTAATATGTTACCCTATGGTGAAAAGGACTTTGCAGATAAGGTAAGGGTGTCGAGATGGGGAGATTATCCTCAATTATCTGGATGAGCCCAATGTAATCACAAAGGTCCTTGTGAGAAAGAGGCAGTTGGTCAGTCAAGGGAAGGCAAAAGTAAATAATAGAGTGACGCAGCCATGAGCCAAGGAATGCCAGCAGCTGCTAGAAGCTGGAAGAGGCAAGGAATGGATTCTCTCCCTAGAGCCCAATGACACCAACTTGGGACTTCTGACCTCCAGAACCGTAAGATAATACATTTGTGTTGTTTCAAGCCACTGAGTTTGTGGTACCATTACAGCAGCCATAAGAAATGAATACATTTTTTATTCCAGCACTAATCACACTGCATAGCAGTTACCTTTCTCACCTGAGAGCTCCTCAAGCCTGGGGCACCTTTGTTTCTGACAGTTTAACACAAAGCCTCAAAAAGGGCTCACGAAAGCTGCCGAATGAACTAACAAATGGATTGATGCTTACCCGCTTTCATCTGGCTGCCTGTGTCCCTCAGCCTGAGAACACACACACACACACACACACACTCATATCCACATAGCTTACCTGTCCATCCACCCACACCACCCCCAGGAGGGCAGCTCTATCCTTACACAGGAGCCCACTTTGGGCTGGCCAGCAAATAGCTCTCTCTCAAGAGCATGTCGATTTTCAGGGGGGAGGGGGATTTCTCCCAAGGTAATAACTGGATAAATCAGCAGACATGCAGGAGTGAGAAGCAGAAATTTTGACGCGGTTGACTTGAAATTGGTGTTGCACCACAGACATGTAAAAATCTTCCTTTCCAATAAATAAATAAATAATGAGCGCAAGAGACACCCCGAGCCTTACCACATTCCCGTTTCTCTCCACCTCTGTCGCAACCCCACCACAGCCACTAAAATGATGGGGAAATCTGTACTTAGTGACACCAAAAGCGGTCCACTTTATCTCATTAAGAGAGACAAATGGATTCCAGCTAGTGTGATATGATCCCATTTTGCTAAAAAGAAAGAATTTAAATCTATCTATATCATCTATATACAGTGTATATATGTGCATATATATGTGTTTATATAGGCATAGGACAGAGGCTGGAAGAAAATCCGTGAAGAGGTTAACGGTTTGATGGAGATTATAGACGGTTGCTTTTTTTCTTACTTTTAAAAAAATTTACAAAGTACAGGACTGTTGGTGTGATTTAAAAAACAATAAAAGTTTAAATAATACAAAATAAAAGAAATGGAGCGTTTTGTGTGGCAGGGCTACTTTGCGTCCCTTCCAAGACAGCCTAGGTCTCCCAGCCCCTCCCCAAATAGGAAGCTGGGCTCTGGTCTCCCCGTGAGCAATGGCGGAACCATTAGAGGAACTGTAGGGCGCAGGAGGGTGACGCGGCACGGGGCCTGGGAATTAGAAAACAGACAGACATGACCGCGAGGGCGGCTTCTGCCGAATGACCCAAGGATGACCCGCTTCGGGCCCAATCTGGTATGTGGGGAGTTCGTTGTCACCCCGCGGCCTCTCTCTTCCGAACCTCCCCACGGCCGCATCTTCCTCGCCGCGTCTTCACCCGACCTCCCGGGCGAGGGCAGGTGCCGCCCAAGACCCCGGCAGAAAAACAGATGCAAAGGATCACCCCGGCCTTCCTCGGCCCCATTCACTGCCTCCCCCACCCTTTCCTGCGGTGGCGTTTTTGTTTTAATTCATCTGAACTGGTTACAAAACCACACTCCCACGAATACATAAATAATGGATAAGGGGTGGGGTGGGGGGCAATGTTTTAAAGAAATTCCCGCAGGGCCTGGCCAGGCAACAGCAAATGCATTTCTGCTGTATCATATTTAACTGTTTGCAAACTTCTGCTGGAAGGATGAGCAGCGGCTGCAGAGACTCCACTGCCCTTCCCCGCCCGGGGCCGGGAGAGACTTGCAAGGGAGGATTCAGAGGGAGAAGTTGTCAGCTCGCGGGGGCCGAGAAGATGCAGAGGGGAATGAGAAAGTGTTTGTAAGATTGCACCGCCCCCAGCCCGGCTTCGCGCAGGCCAAGCATCTCCCTCCCGGCCTCCGGCCCTGGTTCCCCCAACCAGGCTAGGCCCCTTTAAGAACCAGCGCGCGCCCCCGCCCCGCGAGCGCTCACTTTCCCTAGCAACCGCCCCGGGGGAGGAGAAGGTCCTGGCAACGGCGCGCCAGCCCAGAGGGTCACGTGATGGCCCGCAGCTGGAACGCGAGCGCGCGCCCCGCCGCGCGCCCGCCCGCCGAGCCTGGGCGCTGTGGCGCGTGCGCGAGCGGTGCAGCACCGGCCGCGGGAGCAGGGAGTATTATGGGCTGTGGGTGCCGCTGAGCAAGATGGAGCTGTCTGCAGTGGGCGAGCGGGTCTTCGCGGCCGAATCCATCATCAAACGGCGGATCCGAAAGGTTAGCCGCCTCCCAGGGCGGGACGCCTAGCCCCGCAGCCGGTCCCCAGATCCGCGGGCCATCGGGGCGAAGCGGTCCCGCTAACCCGGGCTTTCTCGCCCACCCCCGCGCAGCCGCCTCCTCGCGTCCCCGCATCTTCCCCACCCCCACTCCCCCTTTTTTCCTTCTCTGTTTTTCAGGGACGCATCGAGTACCTGGTGAAATGGAAGGGGTGGGCCATCAAGTGAGTGTCACGGGATCCAGGGGTGAGGGGGGAAGGGAGGCAGCGCACACCGGGGCCTTTTTTTTTTCCCTTGGAGGGTGCGCACATTTGCTCCCTCGCATGTGTCTCTGGCTCCCTGGTTTTCTTTTTTATTTTGTGCATGCGTAACTCGGCAGGTACAGCACTTGGGAGCCGGAGGAGAACATCCTGGACTCGCGGCTCATTGCAGCCTTCGAGCAGAAGTGAGTTTGGGAAGCTGGCAGGGGCGGCGGGGCTGAGGCTCGGCTGGGGCGCCGCGCGGGGAAGCGGGAGAGCCGGGGAGGGCAGCGCGGAGTGGGGCCCAAGAAGGGGCTCTTTTTAACCTCTGGCGTTTCTCGGCCGCAGGGAGAGGGAGCGTGAGCTGTATGGGCCCAAGAAGAGGGGACCCAAACCCAAAACTTTCCTCCTGAAGGTAACCTGGCCCAGCCCCAGCAGGCCCCTCTCGGGCCCCCAGCCCGGGCGCAACACGGGGCCTGCAGGGGAGGGACAGATCCGCGGCCGCCCAGGCGGGCGGGTCTTTCCAGAGGGGCCCCAGCTGGGCAAGGGGTGGTTGTGAGCCCCCGAAGAGCCCCTGGCAGCAGGCCCTGGCCAGCTCCAGCTTCAGCAAGAGGGGCCTGGGAATGGGGACAAGGGGGAAGGATAATCCTCGCTGACAAAACCAGGGTCTGGGGAGGCCAACAGGAAGGGGGTGGGTGAGGCAGGTGGGGTGCCCACCTGAGGGGGTGGCAGGGAGGGGTGGCTTCTGCACGTGAGAGCCCTCATCTCCCCCAGCCTTGAGCTGGTAGGGCTCTGCCTGGAATTAGAACCCAGGGGGAGAGTGAATTTGGTCTCCCTCATCGTGGGGAACAGGGAGAGGCTTTGTGGGGGGGGGGGCACCTGCCTCCCTGCCCGCAGCTTCCCTCTCTCAGGATTTGTTCTGTATGCCTCCCCTCCTGACAGAGGGATCTAACTTGAATTTGACCTTAAATCACTTCACTTTGAGTTTTATCACCCAGGCTGGGCCACTGGTTCTCAGTTTTGCCCACTTCTGGCTGTCTCTGGAGGCTCTAATGAGGATGGAGAGTGGGAGAGTAAAAGCAGGGCACATTAGCCTCGGCGAGGGAGGGCGACCTAGCTCCAGAGGAAGCCATCTTAGAGGTTTTTTGGTGTTTATTTTAGTTTTTTTAGTGAGAAAGAACAGAGTCTGGGAAGGGAAGGTGAGATGACCCAAGGTGGCAGGCAAGGCTGCAGGCGGGCCTCCGTGGGCAACCACAGTCTCCCCCACCACCACTAGTGCTAAGGTTGTCTCAGGGCCCCTTCCCACCCCGACAGCCTGTGACTTTGTGGCAGTTGGCACGGGAAGGGCAGGCAGGACTCTTCAGAAAAGAGGCTGTGCACAATGCAGAACTCAGAATCTCCAATTTGTCCTAAAGGCTCAAAGCCCAGTTTGGGGGGGCTCTCCAGCCCCCCACCCCCCCAAAAGAACTGTGCAGAAGTGAAAGAAATAATGGTTTCCAGAATCACATATTTCTGTGACCCTTGTCTCCAAATTACACACATCTTAGGGGATCTGTGGAGTAACCTTAACTCCTGATGCTTCTTCGGAGGGATGGGGCAGAGCAGCTGGAGGGCCAGTGGGCTGTGTGACAGCCTCTCAGTGCAGCTGGAGTGCCCTCTAGCGGGGAAGTGAGTAATGACCATGAGCATTGATTCACAAAATGCTTTTCTTTTTTAATAGCTGTATCTCCTGAGCTGGCTATGGGCCTAACACAGTGCTGACCCCCACATGGATTATCTCCTCTAAATCTCTCAACAATCCTATGAAGTAGGGCATATTATCCCTATTTTGCAGATGAGAAGATCAAGGCCCAGGGAGGGGAGGTGATTTACCTGAGCTCCCACCACCCAGCTTCCTGGCTTCATCATGTCTCCTTTTCTTAACCCTGTCCCTCAGAGAGTACACATCAGGTTAAGGGAGCAAGATGAACACACACATACACACACAAAAAGGAAACTATGAAGGCTGTAGAGTTGGTGGGGCAGGGGATGCAGAGGCAGATGAGAGAACCTTGATCTGGACCTTAAAAACAGGTAGCATGACAGAGAGAGATATTTGCAAGGGGTGATGGAGATCAGCTTGGTCTGAACCCATTGCTCTGTAGGTCACCAAGAGGCCAAGTGTGTATAGTAAACAGATTACACTCAGATAGCACTCACTTTTTGCAGGGAACTATTCTGAAGAGAACAGGAGCCCCTGAGGTAGGTTGCATTATCCCCATTTTGTAGATAGAAGAACTGAGGCCAGAGAGGTTAAATAACATGCCCGTGGTCACAGAGAGTGAGTGGTAGAGTCCAGGTCTTTAACCTTCCACGTTATCTATGTATAGTACATGCCAACCTCTCAGAGCCATGCCTGTCACACAGTCAGAGTGCAGTAAATGCCTTGGGCTGTGGTTACCAGTTTTAATCCACAGGCAGACCCAGGTCCCACCTTCAAAGAATTCTCAACCTGGGGAGAAGAGAGGAGGAGGAAGGGTGAACCAGCCCGTTTTTAAAAATAATAATAATGTTTAGACATTATAAAGTAAGAAATAGTTTTGTAGAAAGGTTGGAAACCATACATTAGAAAAAGATTACTGCTCATAAGCACCTGCCCCGCCCCTTGGATAGTCTAGTATTCTTCGAGTGCTTGCTGTGTGCCAGGCACTGTGCTAACCAGGTAACATACACTGTGGTCAGAGGAGGCCCACTAAGCCGGGGTTTCATCCTGGATCTGGCGTTTGCCTTGCCTGCGCTCTTTGCCAGTCCCCAGGGACCATGCATCACTGCTGGACTCCGGCAGAACCATATTTACAGAGGTCCCGCTCAGACAGCATGCAGAGAGGATAACCACCAACCCCTGGGGATCAGAGTGGGGAATCCCCTAAACTCCGTGGGGGATGAACCTGCAAAAAAGCCCTTGTTGCCATGCCAAGGGAAGGCTGGCTTTCCCCTGCCTTTGTCTGGGAAGGGGTGTGAGGGAACCAGTCCCTGGCTCCACTGGCTCGGGGCAAGGAGGAGCTGGCAGCCCTGGCACAGGGCAGATCGGGCCCACGTGTGCTGCCACCTAGTGGCTGGAGGGATGGTTAACTAAGCCACCCCAGGAAACCCCCAGCAGGGCTGGGAGGACCATGTGGCAGTAAAGTGTGCCTCTCCTACATTCTAAATGACATCCTCGCTGATTCAGCATGTAAGTCCACAAACACCTCTTCTGGGGGTTGTGGTCAAATGCAGTCTAGTCTTGTCTGAGAGGTGTACAGGCTACCTCCCAGGTACTGGTCAAGCATCCAGCACTGTGGGGATGGGAGGTGGAGAGACCCTAAACCACAGATCCCACTCTTGGGGAGCTCACAGACTGACCATGGGAATGTGTTCTTCCTCTCAGCCACCCCTAGCTCACCTGGCTGGAGGCAGTCACCACCTAATGGTCCCTCTTCCCACCAGGAACCAGGGTATCTGTATAGAACACAGGCTGGTCCTCCATCTCTACACTCTGTCCAGCCATTGCTTTCAGTCCTTGGCCACTCCATCCTCTCATCGCTGGGCTCTCTCTGCCTCCACCATTTGTCTCAGCAGGGCCCCTGCAGCAGGCCACCTGGGGCACAGTCAGCTCAGGAAGGACCAGGATTTTACTACTTAGGCTTCATTCTCCACAACTGGGACCTAATCTGTGCTCTTCTGGACCCTGTACTTCCTCTGTTGTATGGAATCACCCTGCACCCTAATTGCCCGTCACTTGTCTTCTGCGTGGAGCACAGCCCTCTAGGGGTTGAAGCCATGTGTGGTCCTAGTCGTAGCCCTAAGCAGCTGGCACGTGACTTATCGGTACTTTCTTAGTGAAGGAAGGACTGGTCGTGGAGGATGGCTTACATAACCTTGTGAGTCTCTTGCCCTAGACCTGGAGTCTCTGAGGGCCCTGACACACACACACTCTCTCTCTCTCTCTCTCTCTCTCTCTCTCTCTCTCTCATCTTCCATGAGACTGAAGGTGAGCTGCTGCACGGCCCTGGCGGGGCTTTATAGATTTCACGCCTGGGAGTGTGTACAGCTGGGCCCAGGAGCCTGGGACAGTATCCCTTGCTCCCCACAGACTTCTGCTCAGCCATTCCGTCCCCAGGCCATCTTGGCACAGAGAATATGAAGTGGCTAATCCCACCTCTTAGTCCATGCCCACCAAACCCATGTCTCCCTGGGGTGGATGCCAGCCAGGCTTTAGGTGCTGGCCTCGGAGTCTGTTGGCACCGGTTTGCTCAGACCCAGACCCTGGGCAGTCAGAGGAATCAGACCCAGGAGGGGAAGTGGCCCGGGGGGAGAGTGGGGTGCTGGGAGTGAGGAGGAGGGGTCAAGGTCTGCCCCAGAGCTGATGGTGAGCTGGAGGTGCCTCCTGTTCAGAGGCAGAAAAGGAGCTCAGGGCATCTGCTGATAGGTCCGGAGGGCTGGGGTATGGGGTGAAGGTGGGAGGGGTCGCCCTCGCCTTTCTGCCACCAAAAATTAGTCCATGGAGGAGCACTGGGCTGGGGTCCTCCCGGGGGGGGGGGGTTGATCAGGGGCTTCTTTCCGTGCAGTGTCCTGGCTATTGACACTCCTCTGTGTCAGCAAGGGCAGCCACCGACCCGTCTGTCTGTCCCTCAGACCCACAGCCAAACTTGGAAAGTTAATCTTGGAGTTGGGCCTGGATGGGGGTCTGACTTGCCCTCCATCCTTCCACACTTTGTATCACCGTCTGAACCTGTTTTCCTTTTATCGCTAAGGCAAGGTCACGAGCATCACTGGTTTCTTAAGTGCTCTCAGGATGGTTTCTTGAGACCATACTTGTGGGTGGCTGGTGCAGGGGTGTCCAGAGGAGGTCAGCGGGCGGCGAGCCCTCAGCCCCTGCCTCCCTCTGTCCCACAGGCGCGGGCCCAGGCGGAGGCCCTCCGCATCAGTGATGTGCATTTCTCGGTCAAGCCGACCGCCAGCGCCTCCTCGCCCAAGCTGCATTCCAGCGCTGCTGTGCACCGGCTCAAGAAGGACATCCGCCGCTGCCACCGCATGTCCCGCCGCCCCCTGCCCCGCCCAGACCCCCAGGGGGGCAGCCCCGGCCTGCGCCCGCCCATCTCACCCTTCTCTGAGACGGTGCGCATCATCAACCGCAAGGTCAAGCCGCGGGAGCCCAAGCGGAACCGCATCATCCTGAACCTGAAGGTGATCGACAAGGGCACGGGCGGAGGCGGCGCCGGGCAGGGGGCCGGGGCCCTTGCCCGCCCCAAAGTCCCCTCACGGAACCGCGTCATCGGCAAGAGCAAGAAGTTCAGCGAGAGCATCCTGCGCACGCAGATCCGCCACATGAAGTTCGGCGCTTTCGCGATGTACAACAAGCCCCCGCCCGGCCCTCTGCCGCCCCCGCCAGCCACCAAGGCCGACATCGCCGCCTCCCCTGGCCAGGGGCTGCTCCTGGCAGCTCCCAGTGCCCCGTACGACGCCCGCAGCTCCAGCTCCTCCGGCTGCCCTTCGCCGACCCCGCAGTCCTCCTCCGACCCGGATGACGCGCCCCCCAAGCTGCTCCCCGAGACCACGAGTCCATCTGCCCCCGACTGGCGGGAGCCCGAGGTGCTTGACCTGTCCATCCCTCCCGAGGCGGCGGCCACCAGCAAGCGGGCGCCTCCCGACGTCACTGCGGCTTCCAGCCAGGCCCTTCCCGCGGCCCCTCAGCCTGCCGGCGCCGCCTCAGAGCCCGAGGCTGGAGACTGGCGCCCTGAGATGTCACCCTGCTCCAACGTGGTCGTCACCGATGTCACCAGCAATCTCCTGACGGTCACTATCAAGGAATTCTGCAACCCTGAGGATTTCGAGAAGGTGGCTGCTGGGGTAGCAGGCGCCGCAGTGGGGGGTGGCAGCAGTGGGCAGAGCAAGTGAGGGGCTCCACCAAGGAGGGGGGTTTGGGGGGCCCTCCTGCCCAAAGTCTTACTCTTGCTCCCGCCCCCGCCCCCGCCCTCAGACAACCCTGCCTGTGCTTTGCTTGTTTCAAATGGCTCGGTGTTGACCCCGGGATGGGGCTGGGCAGTTGGAGCCCCCTGAAGCCCAGTGGGAGGGGCGGTCCTGGAACGGGGTGGGGCTAGGGTGGGGCCAGGACACTGGGAAGTCCTCCCTCTTGTCTCTTGGCCCCCTCCCTGCCCAAGCACGGTGGGGCCTGCTGGGTGGCTCCTGGGGAGCCCCGGAACTCGGGGTTCAGCTGCCCCCGCCACATCCCATCTCTCCCCAGCTTGCTTCCAGCTCTCGCGCACAGCATCTGATTTCTCGGTGCTAACCCGGCAGCTGCTGGGGCCCCCTAGGGGACCCCTTCCCAGCATGGGCACCGTCCCTTTCCTTCCTCCAGATGCCTGGGAAGGAGGGGCAGGGATGGGAAAGCCCGGACAGAGGTTGAGGTGAAGGAGGCCTTGGCCCCTCCCCCCCACACCCACGAGGGCGGCAGGAGCAGGGCCCACTTTCGGACGAGACCCAAGCAGGCCCCCGTGGGCCTCACCCACCCATCTCTTTCCTCATCCCGCGCTCAGAGGCGGGAGGGACTGGCACGGACCTCACCTGCCACGGCCTCCCAGCATCTAAAGGCCCCTCAGTTCTCGACCAAAGGTGCTACAAGAGCCTGCTGCGCGGACTTCCGTTTGCGCATGCGCCTGCCGTCCTGGGCGGGTCTGCGTGGATCCGTGTGTGTGTTGGCCCCTGGGCCCGGCTCTCGAGGCTGCGCCCTTTAGGGTTCCTCACAGTAAGGTCGTCAGATCGAAGGCCTGGAACCCTCCCTTGCCATCAGCCGGGCCTGGGACCTGGCCGAGGTCTGAGGAGTTTGCTGTGGAGGCCGATCCTCCCAGCCCGCGTGTGCGGGGGACACGCATCCCACGCCCTTCTCCTTTGGGGCGGTCAGACGTGGCATGGTGGGGACCGAGGCAGAGGGGAGACCCCCGTCCCAAGCTTCCTCTTCCTCCTGTGTGTTCGGGGGGAGTAGGAAGCCTGGACACCGTTCCGAGGGTCTCCGGCCCCCTCTCTCTTGCTTCTGACCGCCCAGGCTTTCTCACAGCCCAGCCGGCCTGAAGCAGCTCGAGACCTCTGGTGCCCTGGGCAGCTTCTCTTTCCTCTGCTGCCAGGGAGCTGAGGTGTCCATGCCAGTGGCAGAGACCAAAACCCCAGTTTTAGGCTGGGCACTGGGAGGGCAGGGTGGCCGAAGCGGGGGGGACGGAAGAGGGGGCCTGTGTCCTTCAGGAGAGCAGGCACGTGCGGGACCAGGGGTCTGGTGGGCAGGGGAGACAGCCCTGCTGGCCAGCCCTGAGGCGCTGCCCGGACTCAGTTTGCCATGAGTGGCGGGTCCTTGCACGTGGCTCAAGGTGGCTTCCTGGTGTGTGGGCTGAGAGCCATGATGGCAGAAAGGGAATTCCAGTTTGGAAACGAACGCCTTGGTCCTAAGCACGGGAGGACTGTTTCTTCCGAATCTCCCCGCCAGGGATTGTGGCAGGGCCCCTAACCCTCCCCGTCCCAGGATGTAGAACGGGGGCCGTCACAGGGTTTGGGGGACTGGTGCTCCTGGACCCCTCCCCCCCCCGCCCTTTGTGTTGGCTCTGTGGCCGTCCAAGTGCCAATTGGCTTCCCCCCAAATAAGGGCTGGTATTTCTCCTCTGTCCTTAGAGGGGATTTCCCCCCCCGACCCCCACCCCAGGTGAGTGTCCACCTGGGTGCCAGTTACAGGTGTTTCCAGAGACCATAGAAATGTGTTTTCCTGAGAGTCCGTGTCATTCGTGACTTTTTTTGTAAAGAAGTTGTGTTTTCAGAGGTGATTTTATGACAGGAAAGTGAAAGAATTAGTTTTGCAAAAAACAGAAAAAAAAACACAAAAAAAGAGGGGAAAAAAAGAAATAGAAAAAAATATTGTGGGATTCCTATGGGGTTTGGGGGGGTGGGGAGAAAGAGATATTTAAAGAAAAACTAGTAACGCAGTGATTGCACAGGTGAGGCGGCAATGTTAGGAACGTGGATAGAGGCCCAGGCCCAGCTGGGAGGCTCCCAGGCACAGCAACTGCCCTCCTTCCTTGGCCCGAGGCAAGGTAAGCCCTCCCTCCTGCGCTGGGCCCAGACTCCACACCTGTCCCCGCTTGAGGGGAAGGATGACCCCTGATCCCAAGGGAACTTGCCAGAAGCTGCAGGGGCCAGGCAGATAGAGCTGAGATTAGGGGACGTAAGAGTCAACAGGGGTCCCACCATCACCGGGACCCATCGTTGGTGACTTTCTCCAGGAAGGCTGGTGAGTAGGTACAGTTGGGTTCCTTGCTTTCCTCCATTTCTTTGCCAGCCTGTTGGGTGGGCCATATGGTCCCTCCACCGCCACCCCGTGGAGGAATCTCCCTCCCCATCGCCCCAATGACCAAGACACCCCCGAGCTTCCCTGGCCAGGTAGGGGATGCAAGCTTCAGGAAGACAGGAGCTATGGACTGGGAGAGTATTAGGTGGTGATCAGAGGGGGTTGGGGGTAGCTGTAGGGAGAGGGAGTGCCTGCCCCTTCTCTTTTCACAGGGAGGGTGCTGCCCTCGACCCCCAGCTGTGCAGCCCTGCCCCAGCCCACGCAGAGGCACGCATGCACACTGCTCCCAGGTGGGCAGCTCCCCTGAGGGCCTGAGTGGGCACCTGGTCAAGCGCAAGCGGAGCCCTCCTTACCTCTCTCCCAGGGTGGCTCTGAGCGGGGTCCCACAGCCCCCCAGCACACGCTTGCACAGATCAGCCTCCCATGGGCCCTTCCTCCCCCATTGCTGCTTTTCCGTTTGCCTATTACCAAGCAGAAGTTGCAGTCTGGTTTGCTTTATTTTTATATGTGAAATACCCCTCAAAGCCGGATCTTCTCCCATGTTCAGTAGTGGCTGGGGTCATCTCCCCCTGATGCCACCCTCTCCCCACCCCCATGTCATAGGAAACAGATGAGGTCTGGTGTCTCTGGTTTGAGGTGGGAAGTTGGGACCCATTCCTGTCTCATTCCCCTCCCAGATCCTCAGTTTGCCCTTCTGTGAAATGGGTGTATTGGGCGACACAGCTTTTTCATAAAGCACTGCTGGTGTCCAGGCAGCTGCTGAAGATTAGGTGGTGGTCGAGGTTGCTGGCACTGGGGCCTCCAGCCTCCCACAGTCCCGTTTCATTCTCACCCTGCAAAGCGGTCAGGGTCAAAATGGGCTTCAGCCTTCGTCTGCTCTGGAAAGAGGTGATGATCAAGTCCCCAACCTCAGTGTGAGGCAGGCAGAGTGGGAGGGGTCACCCCACTTACAAGACCAGGAAACTGGGGCTCTGAGAGGCAAAGCTGCTTCACTGGAGCGAAGAGCCCAGCTGCTCTGGCCTTTTGGGGGAAGCCTCTTTAAAAGGTGGGGACCTGGGCCTTGGAGCCACTGCAAAGCCAGGGGGTACCCCTGAGCCAGGCGGTCCCGGGTGAGGAGTCAGCCCAGAGGAGGAAACCGTTAGCTCGGGGAGCTGGGCTGCCACCAGCCTTTCTAGCCTCTGGGTGGACCCAAGTGGACGCACCGCCTTTTCTACCTTTGGGGGTTTTGTTGGTTGTTTTTGGTTTGGTTTTTTTTTTGGTTTGTTTTGCACTTGGCCCACGCTGGACAGTGGAACCCGCCTGGTCAGTTCCACTTCCAGGCTCCCATGCACTAGCCCAAGGCAGCCTCTTGAGGGCTTGTATGGTTTAAGGAATCACTTTTGAAAAAAGAAAGAAAGAAAAGTGTTTAAAGGTTTTCATTTTGTCTCTGTCTGCATCTCCTCTCAGATTCAGAAAGCCCAGAATTAGGGGCTAAAACTCTAGGAGAGGGGGTGTCCCCAGCCTGACCCTGTCTTGCTGATAGTCACCAAGACTCCAAAATAGGGGGGACAGGCTGGGTGGAGACTGAGGCACCCACTTCCCAGGCCTGTGGGGTCCCCCATCCCGCCTTGAAGGAGTCAGCACCCCACTCCAACAGTGACTGAGCGCCTACTGTATGCAGAGCTCTGGCTAGGCAGAGGGGGGCTGGTGGTCTAACGAGGGACCCCCTTGCAAGAGGCCACAGTAGAAGGAACCAAGGGTTCTGGGTCTTCCCCCTGCTGTAGGGCGGAGTAGAGATGGAGACTTCTTGTTGTTGGTTTTAATTTAAAAACACAAAGGCCTAAAGAAATGTATCTTATAATTTTTTTTAATTTTTGAAAAGCTCATTTAATGAATTGTGCACGAATGAATTCTATATATATAAAATATACATATATAGCTCTATATTTGGGGAGGGGCACTGTCTCTTTTTTCTCTCTCTCATTTTAAAAATGAAGTGTCGTTGCCTTCGTCTGTGGTTCAACCATCCAGCTCCCAGCTGGCTAAACTTTGCCTCCAGTGGTTCAAGACAGGAAACTAGTAGGGTGAGCAGGAGACCGGAGATGGGGACGCCGCCTCAGCGTGGGGCTGGGTCCCCAGGCCACAGGCCCCTCTCCCAAAGGTTGCAGGTGGAGAAGACGCCTTGTGTTGGGTGTGGCTTTTGGTTCTGTCGTGCCGGGTTCGGTTGTTTCTGGGCCGGGGGAGGGGCGTCTGTGCTGATTACTCTGTCTTGTATGTTTCGTTCTGCTGCTCTTCAATATCGTATCAATGCCAGGAAGGGGGCACGAAAAGCCTCTTTTGCCCCCCCCAAATAAATTGTCACATTCCGAAGCTAAGGTCTAGCCCCGGGTCTGTCTCATTTCTTCCGGCTGGGACTGTGGTCTTCAGAAAGCTCAGGCCATGCCTCTCCTGGTGCGGGTGCAGCGAGGACAGGGGGCCCCTGGCCCTCAGCGGTGGCAGGCCAGCGCTCCGGCCAGATTCCAAGCTCCCCGCCTCCCACCCCACGTCCACCTCGTGAGGGAGATGGGCTTGAGGGGAGCCCCCTACACAGGTAAGCTGCGGCACGCGCCACTTCTTGGAACCCGGAGACTACCTGGTCAGCGGGCACGTGGGAGGGGTGGGGCTCCCGCCACTGTCTGCCTCCAAGTTGGAGTCACAGCACCCGCAGAGAGGGGGCCCCGGGAACTGGATCCCTAGCCAGCTGGTCATCACAGGGCCTGGGAAGGAGCAGGCCAGGGTTGGGGGCACGGGCTACTCTTGTCGGTAGTAGCCCTTGCTAACAAGCTGCTTCAGCTCAGAGAAACATCTGTTTTCTGGACGCTCGTGTGCCTCCTCTGATGAGACGAGCAGCCTTGGGGAGCCCGTTGGACGCCCACAGGGATCCAAAAGCAGCAGAGCCCGCAGATTCCCATGCCTTCCTCAAGGGTTTGCCACTCCGCCCATGTCCGTGAGCGGCACCTCCGTCCCTCCACAGCCACCCGTTTGCCAGGCCTGGAACAGGTGTCACCAGGTGTCGCCTTCCAGCCCTCCCCTTCCCCACCACCCTCACCCCCTTGTTGTGAAACCCCCAAGGCTCGCCTCTCAGAGGTCTCCCCACCCTGCACCCCCATCTCACCTGTCCTGACCCCGACTCCTTTGGCAAAACCCCCCTGATCTGCCGCACTCGCCCTGCACCTCCCCCCGCTCTTTCACATGATGCAGATGCCGCAGGGGCCTGGCAGCCCTGCCAGAGCCTTCAGGAAGCCCACTGCCCTGAGGATCGAGTCTAAAGTCCTCCCCACCACTCTATCCGGGGAGAGCTCCCCGCCTGAGCCCCCGCTCCGTGCCCCGTCTCGCTACGCAAGAGTCGCAGCTCCGTGCCTGGCACGTGGACCCTTGATTCGTCTTTTTCTGTCACCAAGCTCGGTTCTTCCTTACTAATGCGGTCAGTGAGGCTTGGGAGGGCCGAGCGGTGGACATGGGGCACCGGTGTGACTCATCCAGCTGGCCCTGGTCAAAGAAGAGCATGTCTCTGTCCGGGACTGGTCTCCGTGCAGAAGCCGGGCAGGGAGATGGGAAGGTGGGTGAGGGGGGTGGGACCCAGTGTGGAGTCAGGGCTGACCTCCATGGCACCTACTCCACGTGCACCCCTACCTTGCTTCCACCTCGTCGTCTTGCCTGGCTCAGTGCTCTGTTCTCCAGACATCCTCATTCGGTAGGTACTTAGTTAAGCAACAGCAACACTGGTGAGCACTCTCCCATCCCCCCCTCACACCCCTCCCACTCTCCCCGGTGACCAGTGCGGCCTCCAGTGATGAGCCAGTGTCACGGAGGAGGGCCCGGGGGTTGAAGAAATTCCTTTGCCCCAAGTGGCACAGTGGAGGGGGACTTCCCTCCAGCACATGACTTTGCCCCCCGCCCCTGCCCAGCTCTCTGGGATTGAGAACACGGGGGCTGCCCTTGGGAGGCAGGTGCGTTCAGGGATTAGTGTCACGACTGTCCCTTATCGTGAGTCCTGCTGCCATCTCTTAGCAGCTATGTCTGCCTATTAGTTGCAGATGAATGAGTGTGACCAGGGCAGCTCCCTAAGGTGGATGGAAGGGTTCGTGACGAGGACGGGGCAAGACCACGCAGCTCGGCTCAGGGAGCCCGACGTGCCTGTCTGAGGCCAGTGAGGGCGCTGTACGTGCGGTGCTGGCGTCGTGGGGCTTGTCTGCCAGGCAGTGCCTGACCAGTCCCCCCACCCACGTCCCTCGCCCCATTCCTGGGCGTCACCAGGAGTGCGGGTCAGCCATGGGGTGAAGTTCAGGATTTGGGGCAAGGTGTAGAGAGTAGAGGTTGAGATGGTATGAGAATGACAATTTTGCAAAATGATTCAGTCGTTTCATAGAAGCTGAAAGTGTAATGGTTTTTCTGTCCTTGTTAAGCTGTACTTGAAGTGAAGGGGGTGGGTCAGAGTGGCAGCATCTAAATGCCTAGCCCCCCTCAACCAGATCCCAAGCCTGTGTGCCCATCTGCACCCTCCTTGTTCAGGCTGCTGGCTTCTGAGGGTTCACACTTCACAAAGGCCTCTGGCTGGGAGAGGCCCCACAAGGATAGCTCACCCACAGGGTGGGGCCTGGAAGGGAGCAGCGGGTGAGCGGGCGTCCTGGCCTCCAGACATCTGAGCCTCTGAGAGTCAGAGGAGGGACAAAGGCCGGGACTTGAAATCACCTCGTGAGCTATGATGAGACCTGGACATGGCCGAGGAAGTGGGGTTGACAGGAAGTGGCCAGAGAGATTTAGAATATTGAGGATTTGGTGATTGGCTTTGAGTGCTGTGAGAGGGGCCCTCTGAAAACCTCCTGGGTATCTGGTGTAGGCATATGAGTGGGTGTTGGCATCACAGGCTGGGGGACCGGCAGAGGAGTCAGCCTGGGTGAAGCTGAGTGCAGTTTGGGACACCTTGGGTGTGAATCCGACAGAGGGGCCAGGAGGAATTTTCATCCAGAGATTTGAGACTCCTGCCCTCCCAGGTGCTGCTGGAGAAATCTGTCCCTTTGCTGAAGAGTCTTTGCCCCCAGGTGCACCTCAGCTCTGAGATGACTGGTCAGCAGACATCCTGGAAGGACCAGGATGAGGACTTAGGTGCTTAGCTGCTGAGGCCACTGGGAGATCCAGCCCCCGCCTGCCACCCCTACCCTCCCAATTTCCTGCCTTTCATCTGGGTGAGGTTGTGAGGCAGGTGGCTGGGGCGATGATGAACCCCATCAGACAGGTGAGGAGGAGGGGCAGGGGGCTTGCCAGCGCCGCTCAGAAGCAGAAGAGTGGAACCCAGGTCTCAGGCATGATGGATAGAAGCTTCTGAAGAGCCAGCTGCTCAACACAATACTTCGAGATACTAAAGAAAATAGAACATTCTTTGAGACACCCGACTGAGCTTCCAAGAGAGTAAAGAAATCCCCGGGGACCAAAAACAAACAAAGAGGAAGCCAAAATCAGGGTGACAAGCAGATGCGGAGCCTTAGGCTGCCCCGCAGGGTGGGTGGCACGGGGACAGGGGTGGGGAGGTGTTGGCCTTGGCCAATCTTGGTAACCAAGAAGCTTGGATTTCACATCTATGTAGGGATGGGAGACAAGGCCTTGGGCCCCTTCCAAGAGAGATTTGGAACCAAGACACCTGAGTAAAGCTGGACCCGTATCCTCAGTGAAAGAGCAAGTGGGGAAAAAACAAAAACGAAAAAAAACATCCTTTTGCAAAAAGCAGAAGGAGTTGTCAAAGAAGTTGGCTCATTTTTGGCTCTGTGGGAAAAATAAAAATGAAGTCTCTCTTGAGAAATTATAACTGTAGACCTTCCCTCAGACAAAATTTGAGGTTTGGATTTGCATTGCCCACACAGTCCCAGAACTCCTAAGTCTGGAAATTAATATAAAAAGCAAATGTGGGGTGAGTTACACCCACAGAGCATGTCCCTCTCTGGAGGGACATTCCCATAGTAAAGGCCACGTGGGATACTCACAGATAAAACCGTTGTTAACATGAGCTCTCAATCCCAAATTACAAAACATACAAAGGAGCAAGCCACAAACAGCAGAAAAACAAACAGCATATATAGAATCCTGCATCTGACGTGTTATTTTCAAACACACATCGAAGATTTCCAAAAATGATCATGAATATCATGTAGTAGGACATAAAGCAAGTCCCAATAAATTTCAAGAAGTTGGTATCACAGATCATGTAGAAGTTAAAAATCAATAGCAAAGTTATAACTAAAAGACAAAACCTCGTGTACTTGGACAGTAACCCAGATCTCTCACTCACCTACATCTTGCTCCTTCCCCAAACGTCTGAAATCTCTTTAGAACAATGAGATTCCTGGATGGACGTAAAGCTGCTAGTAGCCGGCAGTCACACGGGAGGAGCACAGCCAGTGTGAGTTGAAACTGGGTGGGAACAGGTCCCTCCCTGGTCTCTAGACGGGATGTGATCATTAGAGCAAAAGACCAAATTCTTCTCTGTCTCTTCCAAAAATGAGCTCAGTGTGTGACAAAGACATGAGCCTGCATTTAAATGACAGCCGTCAGCCATCAGCCTTTATGAGCCAGAGGGTCTGGGAAACATTTATGCAGAGCCAAGGTGGGCTGATGGAAATGGGACAGAGCAGGTGGCAGGGGTTCTCAGTGCTGTGTCATAATGCCGAGGCCCCCTGCCGACGAGCGACATGCTCTTTTGGGGTGGACTTGGAGGTCCCTAGGGGTTCTCTGTTAAGGCTCCGATACTCCCATCTGCGAGCCAGGAAATAGGACACACTTTGGAAGAGGCACACGTGGACTCTGTCCCCACAGGGACTCATTACGGTGATTGTCATCTCACTGGCTCCCTAGGCAGTCCTCGCAGGCACACAGCTCGGTTTCCAGGCAGTAGCGTCCTGAGGCTTGCTGCCCTCCCCATCCCTGGCCCCCTCCCTTGCTCATCGCCTGCCTGCCTTTCACAACTCAGGCACTGTGAAGAGACCCTTGTCCAGGTTTAGGTGGCCAGGACACTCCCCTCTCAAGGCCTCGGTGTTCCTCAGCATTAAAAGAGGCCAGGACTCCCTGCTTGGCACGGTTCCTTGGGAGGACTGAACATGATGGGTCAGAAAGGGTTTTGTTCAAGCACCACGTGGGTAAGAAGGGTCATCTTCCCGATCTATGTAGCCAGAGTCAACCACTCCTCTGACTTCCCGCCCCGGAGTTCTAGCCTTCTGCTCACCAATTCTGGATGCCCTCCTCCCGTGTAACAGCTTAACGATGGTAGAAAAACAGTGGACAAGTCTGAGCTCTGCCGGCTGTGTGATCTCAGGCTGGTCAATCACCCTCTCTGGGCCTCTGTAACCTCTTCTGTAAAATGGAGGAGAGGGCTTCCCCTAATTGTCTTTTCCAACTTAGAATGACTCTAAGGATAACTAATGCATACAGAGTGGACTTCACAAGGACTGACTCATTAAATCCTCACAATCTAGAGAGCACAGTACCCACAACATATAGATGAGGGAACTGAACTCAGAAAGGCAAAGTAACTTGCTCAAAAATCCCTACGTGGTAGACGTGGGGTTTGAACCCATGCAGTCATACTTACCCACCATACCAGCATCCTCCCTGTGTCGCCTAGTAGGTGAGGGCCCAATCACTGGAGCTGGACTGCCTGCCTGAGTGGGACCCTGGGCACATTGCTCATCTCTTCTGTGCCTCCGTTTCCCCATCTATAAAATGGAGGAGAAGAGTAATAACTCCCTTCCTCGTGGGATTGCAGGGAACTCTGCTGAGGGCTCCACGGGCCAGGCTCTGAGCTGCCCACTGGAGTTTCATTCCGGCCTTAACCCTCCCGTGGTACAGCCAAGGAAACTGGAGAGACAAGTTGGGTCACTTGCTCCAGGCAGTGCTAACTTGTGGAGCTGGGACTGAAATCCAAAAGCCCCAACTTCAACGTCCGTGCTTTCAACCACTCTGCTGCATCGCCATGTGATGCCCTCAAACTCCACGCTCAAAACCAAACTCCGGACTGCAAACTGGCACTCCCCACAGCTGCCTGACTCACCACCCTCCCTGACAGGGGCCTGAACCCTGCACCTTGTCTTTGACTCAGCCCTTCCCAGCTAGTCCCCAGCGTGGTGACTCACTGACCCCGGAATGGAAAAGCCACTCCGATCCCTCCCTTCTTCCTCAGCCCTGCTGCCCGCGCCAGTCCAGACCCCAAAGCTAGGGACAATGGATACCAAGTACCCCGCTTCCAAAGGGTAGCCTTGCAGAGGAGCTGGACAAAAATGCTCCTGGCCCCTCAGCCCTCCCAGGCGGTGGGGCTAAGAAGCCATGTGGGAGGTGGGGTTGGAGAGGGAACTGTCTTTAGAGACAGTTGGCATCACTCCCTAGCCTCAAGCCAAGTGAGGGAGCTTCAGAGAGCACGGGAGCATGGCATGTGTCCGCTGGGATTTGGGAGGTGAGGCGACTAGGGACAAAGGTGAGAGGCTGGCTTGAGTCCCCTGTTTCCACAAGGCAGGCAGGGACCGAGCTGCTTTGGGGACAGTCCGCACTCCCAGCATTTGGGGGCCAGGATGCAAGAATGTTTCCTGGGGTCCCAGGGGGAACCTTGGAGAAGGCGGCTGGTTTGAGGTCATTTTGAATTAGGATCCAGCCCCAAGAGGGTTGGGGTGGGGAGGAATAATAAGGAAGGTGCACGTGATCCTATCAGAAGACTTCATGTTGGGTGGACCCCCAGTGACGGGTGCTGAAGGGGTGTTGTGAGTGCCATCCAGGGGGTGCTTTGCCCAGGTAGGAACTGCAGGTGGGACATCCCTAGTGATGCAGGCTCTTGGAGGAACCCACAAAAATGCCCCTAAGGAGAAAGAGCCAGGCCCCCAGGCACTCACCTAACCCACCTGAGAACATAGACTCTCCTGAGGACACCTGAACCGGCCAAGCCAGACTTACCTTGTTACCTCTCCCTCCTCCCTGCTTCAAGCTCCAGCCCTGGAGAAACCAGAGGCAACTAGTGGGGGAAAGGGCAAGGGGAGAGCAGACCAAACTGGGGTCTTAGAGGAAAAGCCCACCGTGCCTCCTCCTGCTATATAGGTCTTTGAATTTAAGGCAGACTTGAGCTGGGGGAGAGGAGAAGCTTTGACTAGAGCTTAGAGCTTTGCTATTAGACCTGACTATTTTAATACCTAAAAAATAAGATAAAGCCCAAAAGTGACTGAACAAGCTCTGAGATATGCCTAGGATCTCATCCAGAGGTAGGGCAGTTTGGGTCAACAGAACAGGCTAACAAGGCAGCCACTGAGAAAGGGTAAAATTCTTTCTGCCTGCTGCCCGCCAAACACAGCTCATCCTGTGTCTCCCTTCACTGCCTCAGCCTCCTAACAGGCCCTTTTACTTTCTTCTCCTGTTCCAACCGACCCTTGAAGCCCATCCTAGTCTACCGGGCTGAGGCCTGCCAGAACAGCCTTCCCTGCACTGTGCTTCCATCCAGAGAGACAGTCTATCCTAGTGGTCATGAGCTTGGGTGTCGCTCTTTGGATCCCAGCTCCTTGACTTGGAAGCTGAGCGACCTGAAACGAGTTGCTTAACCTCTCTGTGCTCCAGCATCACCATCTGCAGCATGTGGATCGTGATAGCAGCAGGCCTGTTCCACTACGGTTTTGTGAGTCTTTAAAGGATTACATATAAAGCCCTTAGGAACATAGTAAGAAGCATTTCAGTGTCAGTGATCATCATTATTCTCAAATGCTTCCTTCTTGCTGTGTAATCTTGGGAAAGTCCCTTTCCTTCCCTGCTTCTCAGTTTCTGTATCTGAAAAATAAATTGTGTGTGGGTACAATTTGCTTGTGGCTACAGCTAATGCTGGTGGCAGACAAAACTTCAGTGAGGAGAGAGACCCAAGCCTGGACCCACCCCACGGTGGACCGAGAAGAGAGCTGGCAGGCTTGGCAGGCAGGAGTAGGGAGGGGTCCAGCCAGCAGGACTGCCCACTCTACCCTGGTCTCATGCCTTCTGCCTTCTTCTAGCCTCTAGGAGGGTCTCCCCAACCTGCCCCCACCTTCCCCTAGGGACCACCTTGGGCACCCAGTGCTAGATCAGGAAACAGATGGTTTCCTCACTGGTTCCTCACTGGACACACGTGAGCAGCCATCCAGGTGAGGTCCCAGGTACCCGCCCCCTTAGGCTCTAGCCCCATCACACACCTCTGCCTGAGCCTGCAGTGTCCATCTGCCCCTGATCCTCCTTCATCAGGAAGCCTTTCCTCTTTCGTCCTATCTGTGGGCAGCACAGGACTGCCCATACCCATTTTACAGACTAAGAAAGGAAGGTTCCCTAAAACTCAGCTTTCCCGCCTCCAAGTGCAGTGTCTGCAAAATCCTGGGAGTCATCAAAAACCTGCCTTCTCTAGAGGAGCTAGAGTAATGGCCACTGGCCCTGAGGTTCCATCGTGCGTGAAGCAAATACATCCTGCACACAGGCTGGGTGCCAGTGACCCAGATAGGAAGCAGCCTCGGTCCCAGACCTCAAGAAGTTCTTGAACTTGTGGGGAACGCAAGTTACAGATCAGCGCAACGGAAACGGGCACTGGGGCCACCGGCGAGGGCGGGAGGGGCGCCGCAATGGCTGATGGGTTTACGCCGGCTCCTGGGGTCAGGGAGACGCCAGGAGAAGGGGCGGCACTAAGCGGGGGGCGGAAGGAAGCTCCCAGGACGTTCTGCTTCCTCACGGGGCAGGGGCTGATTGACTCTTAGAGTGAGAACATGCCACAGGGGGTCTGAAAACTTCTGGGTTCAAATTCCAGGTGTACACCCAGTGACCAGGGGACCTTGGTCAAATTGCTGAACCGACTTTCTTATGTGTGAAATAGGGATGGTTAGAATACGGAGTTCCAGGGTTGCCACAGGTGAGGATCTGGCAGGGTAAAAAGTACGGCGAGGAGGAACTGGGATCATTTGAGATGCTGGTGAGACAGTGAGAGCCCCGGCCCCAGCCCTTACGGCCTCAGAGAGAGGATGCAGCCTTATTAGGCAGCCACTCCACTGGTCCTTCTTAGCTGGGCCTGGACTCGGGCACACACGCTCCAGCCAACTCCCAGGTCCCCCACAGGGAGGACACCCGTTTCCTCCTTGTTTCTCAGCCCCTCCTGAGCTGGGAACAGATGTCCTCGCTTCCTGCCCGAGCCTGAGAGGTGGGTTGGCTCCTTTCGCTGCTTCCAGGGAAGTAACAACCCTGGATGGAAATCTCTGGGCTTCCCCAGAGAGGAAAGCTCTCTCTTCCGAGGCTTCTGCCCCTCCTCTCCGGTTGGGCTCCTAGTCCCAGCATCTGCTGCTAAAACAGAAACGTTGCTGGGCCCTACCGGAGCCCTGCTTCCCCCTGGAAGGCCCCAGTCTGGGATGTGTTAATGGAACACATATATGAGCCTTAGTCTGGATCATTCCCCAACTCTGCTCGGAAAGGGGGTGGGAGGGGAACGAAGAAAGGGCAGAGCAACTATGGAGGGAGGCACTGTACGTACCTGGGGAATCAAGGTAAAGAAGTAAAAAAGGAAATGAACATTTACTGAGCACCTACTACAGGCTAGGAATAAATAAGGAAGGGGGTAGCATGTACTGGGCATCTACTGAGTGCCAGGCATACTGAGTGCCCTGGGAATACAAGGCAGCATGGTAAGAACTGGTCCCTGCCCCTGAGTCCCTGGGAGGTTTCATATA
Source organism: Orcinus orca (assembly GCF_937001465.1). Lineage (NCBI taxonomy): Eukaryota > Metazoa > Chordata > Mammalia > Artiodactyla > Delphinidae > Orcinus > Orcinus orca. The sequence continues at coordinate 93,557,078 of NC_064569.1, read as the reverse complement.
TGACATCTCATGTGGTCTTCTAATTCTCATAACAATCCTATGAGGTAGGTACCATGGCCCCACTTTTTAGATGAGGAAACTGAGGTGGCTCTAGTCCAGGGACAGCCCATCCCTGGGCAGAGACTGGGCCCTTGGGATGCGGATGTCCAGGATGGGCACAGGAAGTTCCCTTTGTCCTCAGCCCCCACCGCCCCACCCCCTGGGGAAAGGAAGTTCTTTGGCCCAGGAGCACAGCCCAAGAGGCGTTGTCTTCATTCACTGGGAGTTGGAGTATCCACAAGGGCCAGACCCGGAGACCCAGAGATGAGGATGACAGCTGGTCCCTGCCTTGGAGGAGCTCACACTCCTTCAGGAGACAGGTAAAGGGGGAGATCCTGTAGTAGAGGGAAGCCCGGGGGCTCAGGAAGCCAGGGAGAGAGAGAGTCACGTGGTACCAGCACTGAGGGAGTGCGATTTGGGGATAGTTAGGATGACTAACTGGCCGGATCTGCCCAGGACTGAGAGATTTCCTGGGACACAGGACCTGCAGTGCTGAAACTGGGTGAGTCGGTCACCCTAAGCCCTGAGATCAAAGTCTGGCTCTGCGTTGTGCCTGTGGCAGAATCTACCTAACTAGCACCCAATCCCCCATTCTTCTAGCAATGACTTTATTATGGTCCGAAATTGCCCCCATACGATTCTACTTCCTCCCTCCCCTGCTTGCAGATCTGGTGTGCATGGACTTTACTAGGCTAGGGAAGGAAAGTATTCTTCCCCCCTTTACTCAGCAGAGCTAATAACAGAAGGCAGGAAGAATTTAGACTCGGTGGTGGAGGAGGGAGACAGTGAATTCCTTTTGGGGTCCCGAGACCAACTGTGATGGGGGCTGTGGTTCATCCTACCGCCCCCCACTTCTAAATATCCCCTAAGGAAGAGAGGCCCAGGGTACCTCAGAGGGGCTGCCCCCTGGTCGTGTGTGGAGAAGCAGATCTTCACGGGGGAAGGGGGGAGCTGTGGCAGCCTTGGAGGGCACCTTCAGGATGCATCACAGCTTGGGTTGGTTGGTTGGTTGGTTGGTTGGTTGGTTAGAGCAGTTTTCGGTTCACAGCATATTGAGCAGAAGGTATAGAGGTTTCCCATACAACCCCTGCCCTTATATATACACAGCCTCCCGCATTAGCAACATCCTGCACCACAGTGGTACATTTGTTACGATCAATGAACCTACACTGCCACGTCGTTATCACCCCATGTCCACAGTCTACATTAGAGTTCCCTCCTGGTGCTGTACTTTCTACGGGTTTGGATAAATGGATATTGACATGTAGCCACCATCATGGTATCATGGAGAGTTTCACTGCCCTAAAAATCCTCTGCGCTCTGCCTATTCATCCTTCCCTCCCCCATACTCCCTGGCAGCCACTGATCTTTTCACCGTCTCCATTGTTTTCCCTCTTCCAGAATGTCACACCGTTGGAATCATGCAGTCTGTAGCCTGTTCAGATTGGCTTCTTTCACTTAGTAATGTGCATTTAGGGTGCCTCCTTGTCTTTTCATGGCTTTTCATTGCTGGATAATATTCCATTGTCTGGATATATCAAAGGGCATCCTGGTTGCTTCCAAGTCTTGGCAATTATGAACAAAGCTTCTGTAAACAACCGCATGCAGGTTTTTGTGTGGACATCACCCCAGCTTTTGAGCTGAAGCCACCCTCTTCTGGGGCAGTGCCCAATTAATGACTGGGCATGAAAAGGGTACTAGGGACTGGGCATTTGTGCCCAGTGCAAAACTTCCCTGATGGGCACTGTTGGCCCTGGAGCACCCAGTTAAGTTGACCAAGGCTTTGTCAGATCTGCATGGAGGTCTGAGGTTCAACCTTCCCAATTCGTCTTTCTCCTCTTTATTTTTCCCAGGTTTTAGCCCCCAGTCAATCACTTGCATGTCTAATGCCATCTCAGTGTGCTTCCCGAAGGACCCAACTAACACTCTTCCTCTGAAATCAATCCACAATCCACCCAATTCTCTCCATCATCATGACCTCTAAACCCCTCATTCCTCTCATCTGGATGGTTGCATGGTCCCTACCTGGTCTCCATGTTTCCTCTCCTATCCCTTTATGACCCAGCCCCCACACAACTACCATTGACCTTTTACGAACACAAACCATATGGTGTTACTTCCCTGCTTAAAGCCCTCCAGTTGGGCTTCGAATCAAACCCATTCCCTTCCCCTGGCCTGTAAGGGCCCACATGACCTCACCCTGCTTTCCTCTCCAGCTTCCTTTCTCCCCGGGAGTTCACTCTGCTCCAGCTCCATTGGCCTTCTTTCTGTTCCTGGTATATATCAAACTCATTTCTGCCTCAGGACCTTTGCACTAGCTGTTGCCTTTGTCTAGAACACTCAGTCCTTCCCCAAGTTTCTACATGGCTGGCTTCTCAGGTCATTCAGGGCTCAGCTCAAATGCACGCCTTTTCTGACAACCTTATAAGTAATGCCCATCTCCTAACTCCCCACCCCACACACACTTCCTATAACTTTCTATCACGTCACTTTTAAAATTTCCCTATCGTTCTCATTACTATTATAAATTAACTTGTTTATTTAATTATTCATTTATTTACCGCTCGCCTCCCCACTGTAATATAAAACTTGAGAGCTTCTCTTGTTTCCAGCTCTCCCCAGTGCCTGGCGCTATGCCCGGTCCAAAGTTGGTCTCCAAACATATATTTTGAATGAATGCCTCTATTTGTTCATTTAGGGCAGAATTCCCTTTCCCTAAGGATGGAATGAAAGTAAAGAAATAAAAACCTCAGAGACGTGAGCTTTAGAGGGAAAATGTGCGGACTATTGCAGTCTTATGGAAGTTCCCCTGAGAATCCTATTCTGACCACCTCTTGATGAATTCTGTGTTAGGATCAAGGGGGGTCTCTCCCAGAGCCCCAGAGAGATGGGTTAGCCCCTGTCCTAATCTCCCCCCCTCCACCAGCAGAAGCCAGGGTTGCCCGTGGAGGAAACAGTTCCACAAACATTCACCAAGCAGCTGCCCTGGGCGTGGCCCCATGCTGGATGCTGGGGATAGAGATGAATCACGGAAGAAGGAGGGGGTGACCTTCCAGGCAGGGGACAGTGTGAACAAAGGCAGAGATAGGAGACATTCTGGTGTTTGGGGGGAATTATGCACAGTTTGGTCCTGCACCAGCCAGTGAGGGTAGGAGATGAGGCTGGAAGGGTGAGCCATGTCCAGATTACCAACCGTCTCATAAACCAAGAGAAGCTAACATAATAAGGCCCAACGTTTATTACGGGTTTCCATGTACTCTTATTCCCCCATTTTACAGATTGCAGAAACTGAGGCACAGAGAGGGTGTCAGGAACTATCAAAGACCTGAGACTTTACCCTCTTTGGAAACTAGGTCATGCAACCGGTAACAGCTAGAGGCAGGGTTTGAACTAGGCCTTCTGGCTCCAGAATCCATGCCCTTGACCACTAGGTACTACTCTGCCTCTTAAGGAATTTGGACTTTATTCCACAGAGGGATGGGGATGGGGAGCCACTAATAGGTTTGTAAGCAGGAGCGTGACGTGTTCATATCATAGATTTAAAAAGTCATTCTCGGGACTTCCCTGGTGGTCCAGTGGGTAAGACTCCGTGCTCCCAATGCAGGGGGCCCGGGTTCGATCCCTGGTCGGGGAACTAGATCCTGCGTGTATGCCACAACTAAAGATCCCACATGCCGCAACTAAAGATCCTGCATGCTGCAACTAAGACCCAGCGCAGCCAAAAAAAAAAAAAAAATTCAACTCCAGCCTCTGGACCCACTTATCCAACTGCTGTCCATCTCTCATGGAGCAGCTCACGTAAAGGTGCCACCATTTGGTACCCAAGCCACAGAGGCTTTGCTGCTCTTGGCAGCAGCCCCCTGTCCCGGCCTCCTCTGTCCTTCCAGGATGTAATGTGTGTGCTTCTGTCTTCACAGAACACACGTAGATGCACCAGGAGTCCCGATGCCTCACGCACCTGAAGGACCTCACCGCCCCCCCCTACTGCCTGCCTTCACCTTCAGAGATCCCGGCCCACCTCTCCACTGGGGAGGCGCTTCCTCCGAGCTGTGCTGCTTGGCAGGTTTCCAGGTCACTGCTCCAATGAGTATTCACTCACATGCACGCACATACGGCTCTGGGGGTTCATCGTGTACAGAGCTGTCATTTGATTTGCTCCTACTTTACAACTCAGGTAACCTTTGACTCCCAGAGATCGGGTAAGCAGGGCAGGCATTATCCTGAGGCTGGGGGTGGGGTGGGGTGTGTGGAACATGTGCCCAGGGACCACTGGGCAGGATCCCCATAGCCAAACAGGGTCTCCCAGGGCTGTTGCCTCCTGAGGAATGTTCTGGTCTCTCCCCGCCACTCTGCAGAGACCACACGGCAGCCATGGTGGTCCAGAGCCCCAGGGTGAGCCTTCCCTTCAAGTCAAGAATGCAGGCTTGGAAGGTTGACAGGCCTGGGTGTGGCCTCGGCCAGTGCTCGCGCACGAGCCATAGCCCCTCTCCTCTATCCCAGCCTTCCGAACACCCTTCCAGCTCTGGGAACCCATGCTGGTCAGGAGATGCCTTGTGGAAAATTGGAGATGGAGCTGGACTGTGAAGGATGGTAGAATTTTTTTTAACATTTTTAATTTTTAATTTGCAACAAAATATATATAGACTTTTTTGACAGGAGAAAGTAGAAGCCTCCTGCATCACCCCCGCACCAGAGCCCTCTCCCACGCCTGCTTGTTCCTGCCAGTGCCTGATCCACATGCCCACCAGGGTCTTGCCATGCTAATGTAGTCTGCAGTGGGGAGAGAGATCTTCTCTGGGACCCTCGATGTTCTGTGCTCCCAAAGATTCAGAGGAGGGAACTTGTGCTGCTCTCTGAAATCACAGGAAGATTTTTCTTTTCTTTCTTTTTTTTGCGGTACGCGGGCCTCTCACTGTTGTGGCCTCTCCCGGTGCAGAGCACAGGCTCTGGACGCGCAGGCTCAGCGGCCATGGCTCACGGGCCCAGCCACTCTGCGGCATGTGGGATCTTCCCGGACCGGGGCACGAACCCGTGTCCCCTGCATCGGCAGGCGGACTCTCAACCACTGCGCCACCAGGGAAGCCCTTTTCTTTTTTTTGAAGGGGAGTGACCTCTGCTCCTTCAGGGAGTTGGGGGTGGGAAATGACAGGCAGGTGGCCATAGTATAACGAGAGGTTGGATCAAAATCTCCAGTCCCCTGCCCCCAGCACTGGCCTCTTTCCTTGTTCTCCCCACGCCCACCCCAGCTCCATTCCATAGTCTGGGTCCAGTCAGATGCTCCTGAGCTCAAATGCTGCTCCAGCGCAAAGCAGCCGCGTGATCTTGGACAGCGACCTGACCCCTGTGGGCCTCAGTTTCCTCATTTGTACCGTGAGTGTGTCCACGGTGAGCCTTAATTGTAAGCAAGCTCCTGGCTCCCTCAGCACAGAGCCCGACGCGGAGAAGAGCTCCCCGCAAGATAGCGGGCGGCATCATGGGTTCCGGGAGGGGGCCAGAGCACAGGTGGGGTGGGGTGGGGGTCGCCCGGGAGTCCCGCCGCCCGGCCACCGGGTCGCCGCCCTCTGCGTGGTGACGGCAGCGGATAAGGCTCTCGCCGCATCCCGGGCAGCGCCCCCACTCGGCGCCCGGCACGGAACTGGTGCGGGGCTGGGCCGGCCCGGAGGAGCCGGAGGGGCGGGGCCGCCGCGCCAGCTCCCCTCCCCGCCGCCCGTCGCCTTCTCCTCCTCGCGCTTCCCGGGCTCAGAGCGGCGGCAGCAGCGGCCGCGGCAACAGCTTTGGCTCCGGCTCCTCCCGCTCCCGCTCCGGCCCCGCTCGGCCCCACTTGCCCGGGCCCCGCGCCCCGACCCCGCCGCCGCGCCTGCCGGGGGCCTCGGGTGCCCCCGCCGCCCGCCTCACGCTGAAGTTCCTGGCCGTGCTGCTGGCCGCGGGCATGCTGGCGTTCCTCGGTGCCGTCATCTGCATCATCGCCAGCGTGCCCCTGGCGGCCAGCCCGGCGCGGGCGCTGCCCGGTGGCGCCGACAACGCCTCGGCCGCCTCGGGCGCCGCCGCGTCCCAGGGTCCGCAGCGCAGCCTTAGCGCGCTGCACGGCGCAGGCGGCTCGGCCGGGCCCCCAGCGCTGCCCGGGGCTCCGGCGGCCAGCGCGCACCCGCTGCCGCCCGTGCCCCTCTTCAGCCGCTTCCTGTGCACGCCTCTGGCGGCTGCCTGCCCGTCGGGGGCCGAGCAGGGGGACGCGGCGCCGAGCGAGCGCGAGGAGCTGCTGCTGCTGCAGAGCACGGCCGAGCAGCTACGCCAGACGGCGCTGCAGCAGGAAGCGCGCATCCGCGCCGACCAGGACACCATCCGCGAGCTCACCGGCAAGCTGGGCCGCTGCGAGAGCGGCCTGCCGCGCGGCCTCCAGGACGCCGGTCCCCGGCGCGACACCATGGCCGACGGGCCCTGGGACTCGCCCGCGCTCATCCTCGAGCTGGAGGACGCCGTGCGCGCCCTCCGGGACCGCATCGACCGCATCGAGGTGAGCGCCGCGCCACGCGCCGTCGGGACCTGGCCGGGGAGTGGGAGGGGCCGCTCGAGGGAGTCGAGAGCGTCCCGGGGTCCCGCCGCCACCGCCGGCTGAGGGACCCTGGGGAGCCCCCGCGAGTCTCGGAGCCTCGGGTTTCCGTCTGTGCAAAGGGGATGGTTGGTCTTGCCTCCCAGGGGGAGAAGGGAGGAGTCCGGTAGCGCACACAGGCCGGAGACTGACACTGTGACTAAGGCACAGGAGGCACACGGGAAAGGCTCGCTCCACATCCTTTTTCCTCTGTAAGCCTCAGTTTCCGAGTCTGTAAAATGGGTATAACGGTGTCCACCTGTAGTGTGGATTGATGAAAATGTAGGTACGTGAAAATGCTACGCACGAACTAGGACCTCGTTAAATGTCCGTTTTATTTCCTTCTTTCAGACACCCCCAAAGCTGCACCAGCCACACACTCAGTCCCTATGGTCAGAAGATAGGAACGCTGTCCAAGGGTCTCAGGGTCCTCCTCTCCTGCGGAAGAGCAGGGAACAGTGTCTCATAAGCCAAATGTGGGTGCCCCTCACCGCCTCCACCGCTAAGCCCCCCACCTGGGCTCGGACCACGGGCTTGATAGCAGGAGCTCAGATGGTGGTAGCCCAGACAAAATGCCTGGAAGCCGGCAGCTGTAGGGTGGGGGCTGAGTGAAGAATAGGGTCCCACCTGGGTCTCTCCCCCTACACTCACCTTTTTCAGATGTTCCTGGCCCAGGCTCAGGATCAGACAGAAGGGGTCCAACAGGGGGAATCCGCTCTTGGCTGTCCTGTGATCCTGGGCCAGCCATTTCTCCTTTGAAGCTGCCAGACCCCTACCTCCCTGTGAGAACTTATTTGGGGCCACCTGGAGGGGAAGCTGGACACACTAGGTAGGACAGACATCTGGAGACACTGACCACCCCCAGCCATCCACGACTTCAGACTGCAGGGAAGGGGGTTAGCAACAAAACTGGATCCGTGGAAGGAGGGGGGAGAAAGAGGCCACAGCACCAGCTGCCCCCTTTATTACCTCCTTCAAAACTGAGCGCAGCTGTCAAAGGGAGGAGAATGGCTGGAAGGAAGGAAAGACAGGGACTTCTCCCTCTCCATGGCTTTCTCAGTTACATCCCTGGCCGAGCAGCACAGGAGATGCTGCTGGTATGGAAGGTTGGCCGTGCCCATGGCCCAGTGGCCCTCCAGAAAGTCCATGTTGGTGTCAGCACCCACCCTGCAGGGTGTCAGAGCACAGCCAGGCAGCTATCACAGCCAACCCCAAACCTGGGGCTCAGAGACCTCCTAAGGTGAGTGACAGAGACAGGAGGAAAGCCCAGAGTCTTACCTGCTGGCAACATCCCTTTTCCCACTCCAGCTCTGGGGATTTCTAGGATAAGAGCTGAGAGCAGGAAAATAATCAGGGAAACACGGAAAGTCAACAGTGAAGGGAAGTCTCAGTTTTCCTCACCTGTAAAATGGGGACAGTATTAGCACCTACCTCATTGGAGTGTTAGGAGGATTAAGTGAGTTAATCTTTTTGGATTGCTATTTTTAACATTAAGCTCTAATATTACCAATTTTTTAAATAGCCAAAATTTAAAATGGGAACAAATCCTCCTTTTAGAAATAGATTTTATTAATGTAAAAAAAAAAAAAGATCTGGTCTTCAATAAACTTCCCCTTGCCTGCCCTAGTCCCTGCCCCCACACCCAGATGGCGCCCGTGGTTCCTCCCACGTCTGGGGCTGGCAGGGCTGGGCTTGCCCTGGACCTGCACCTGTGCATTTGGCAGGGTGGGCTCCCTTCCGGTTAGCCCGCTGAGGTTGGGGGTATCCTGGTGGCTGGGATTTGGCACTAGGTCAGCCTCCTAGGTGGGGGAGTCCTGCTTCCCTATACGCACTCCTGCTTTCTGAGTGCAGTGGACGTGGAGGGGCTGCCTGTCCTTCTGAGCCTGGCAGCCCCCAGAGCCAGTCTCTTTGGGGTGTTTGGCAGGGGTCAGGGTCTGGAGCCCGACAGACTCGGGGTCAGACTACTGGTCTCAGCTGGACCCCATGCACCTTTTAGCCACTGACTAGTTTTTCCCTTGCCTTCTCATCCAAAAGCCTCAGAAGGATGCCCCCAGGTTTTCAGGGTGTACTTTCTCACCACTAGTCTCTCTCCCACTTTGGTACACTGAAAGTGCTCGTGGTGACGTCACCACAGTTGATAGATTGAATGGGAATGTTTCAGTCCTTATCTTGCTGGACCCCTCTCCAACATCTGACCCCATTGATCATCCCCGCCTACGAATCTCCATGCGGTTGGCTTCTAGGTACCTGTCACCTGCCCCTCCACCCTCTCTGCTTCTCTGTCCCCTCTTGGGTCCTCCTCCTGTAACATGTGTGCCCCTCCTGGCCTTCCTCTCACTTTCCCTGGGTGAACTCAGCCACACGCTGAGGCTTTCCAACACCATTCCACCGTGATGCCCCAAGCCAACTTCGACTCCAGCCCAGGTTTCTCTCCAAGCTTCAGACCAATAGATCCAGCTGCTTCCTGAGCACCTCCCTCTGGATGTCCCACCAACCCCCTACCTTCATCATGTCCCAACCTGGACTCAGGTGCGCTCTGAGAAGCCCTGCTTGGCTCCTCCCCTCCCCCCACTTCAGTCGGCCTCGGCCTCATCTCTCCGCAGCTCCTTGCAGCAGCCTCCATGCTGGTCTCCCACCTGCCCAGACACACCCCTCCATCCCTCCTCCTCCAGGCAGCCCCAGGGATCTTCCTTAAGCCCACCCCGTGGGGCTCCCCTGTGGTGCACACTCAGCCTGCCCCCAGGCTGCCATTTTGTATCTGGCCCATCTCCCAGTTTCTTCTTCTTCTGCCTAGATTACCCCCAACATATCCATACTCATCATTTAAGTCTGCTCTGAGTACACCTCCTCCTAGAGGCCTTCCCTGCTCACCCTCTGTCTCCTTCCTACCCCCACCCCTGCACATCTCAGCACACCCCTGCCCACCTCTCTGCATCCCTCCCTTCCCCACCCCACTGGGCTGACTACCAAAGGGGAGGAAAGGTCCCCCTCGCCCACCCTCTCTCCACAGGCCTCAAGTTGGAGTCACATTTGAGGGCTTAGGAGAAATTGTTTGTCTTCTATGTTTTTATCTTTGTTGTTATTTTTGTTGTTAATTGAAAAAATGTCAGAAGATTTCAGGGGGAATTATATTTAATTCCACCATTTTATTCGTTTTTGCAGCCCCCCTTTTGGTCCTTTATCCAAGTGTAGACATTGTTCCTGAGTTGCCGGGTTGCTGGTAATTACCATTTTAATGATGCCCATAATATCCTCACATCCATCTCAGGCTCCACCATCCATCAATCCTTTGACTGTCTCCTGTTGCTGCAGATGTAGGTTGTTTCCGATTATTTTTGCTTCTAGATGCTCATTGCAGGATCGATTTCATGCAGATAGTTGTTTGTTTTTTTCTTTTTAAGTCTGTTGAAGTGCTTCTTTAGGCTGAATTCCCAGGAGTGGTATTACTGGGTCAGATGCTATTGACTTTTATGGCTGTGGCCAAAAACCACTTTTCAAAAGGACCATTTGTGGGGCAGCCAGCCATGTATGCATGTTACAGTGTTCTGTTTTTGCACTAATTGATGTGTAAAATGAAATTTCAAGATAGATTTAAGCAGCAATTTTTGGACATAAATCACATTCTTAATCCTGCATGGCAAGCTAGTTGCCTCCCCTCATCTTGGGGTGGAAGCCATGAAAAGGAACACCCTGATGATGGTCGCAGAGGCTCCTGGACTTAATAACAATTATAGCTCATGCTTCCTGAGCATACCATGTGTCAGGTGCTGTTCGCTATCTCATTTAATCCTGATAAAATCTCCATGAGGAAGGTACTATTCTATCCCCCTTTCACAGATGAAGAAACCAAGGTTCAGAGAGGTTAAGAAACCGGCCCAAGTTCACACAGCATTGGAACCTGGATCTGACCCTGTTAGTGTTTGGCTCCAGAGCTCTTGTTTTTCATCATTAGCTCTAGATCCATCTGGAGGGGTCAGACCTCACCTATCTTCAGGAGAGTGAGAAACACAGGTGAGGGAAGTGCCTCTTGTTGGAGAGTGCCCTGGACCACTTCTGCCTCAGAGCGTATAGAACGAGAGTGATGAGGGCCAGTCCTCAAAGGCTTGTCGTGCTGGCTGGCAAGATAATCAGGAGGCTGAAAACAATAAATAATGACAACAAGTGACGTTTATTAGGCACTTACTATGTACATGTTAGCTTATTCAGTCTTCAGACCTATGAAGCAGGCTGTATGCATTCCCATCTTTCAGATGAAGAAATGGAGGCTCGTAGAGTCTGGAGGAACCAGAGCCAGACAAGTCACCTCCCGCCCTCCCCACCCGCGGCTTCCGTTTCCCCTTCATAAAATGGTCAGTGGGCAGATGCTCCCTAAGCACCTTGCAGCTCTACATATTCACTGAAATAGGAAGGCTGGGTGGCGTAAAGTTGAGTTCTTCTTGCTTGTGACCTTAGGCTAATCACTTTCTCTCTCGGGGCCCCGTATTTTTAATCTGTAAAATGGTTAGGAGGGGCTGGGTTTGGTCTGGGCCCTTTGGGCTCTAAATTCTGAGTTCTTGGGCCGATGTTTCCTGATTAGGAATTGTAGTGGGGAGTATGCAGATTCCATGTTTATGTGGCCCCCGACTCCCCAGCCACACACTCTCAGACCGCCAGTTCCTCAGCGGAGTCTGCAGATAAAGCGGCTTATAGAATCTTTTGGTGCCTTTTTAAAAGTCTGTTGGTTGCTTTTGCTTTCCTCTTACATTCCTGCCCACCCTGGAAGCTTCTGCTCTGCAGGGGCTGGTTCCCTTGACCCTGCCTCTTTGGCCACAAAAGGGGCCAGCAGAGTGCAGTGAGAGAGCTTCTGCCCATCGGCCTTTTGTTGGAGGACGTGGAACCTAGTGCCCTCTAGGCCACCTGCAGACCCCGACGGCCCCTCTCCCTGTGGCTGGCCTCCCCCCGTCTCTAGGTGGGGCATCCATACTGAGAAGCCCTTAACCCCTCCTCCTGCCAGTGTGGAACCTGCATTCTAGCAAGAAACCTTGGTTTTAAAAAACCCAGCTCTGCCACCTGCTCATCGTGACCTCAGAAAATTCCTTCTTCTCTCTGCTCCTGTTTCCCCATCTGTCAGATGGAAGCGTGGGCAGGACACCCAGAGAACCCCTCTTTCTCTGTCATCCTGTGCCCTAGAGGCCTCTCATCGCTGGCAGGCCCTCGCCTGGGAAAGGAGACCCTTCCTGCCATTCCAAGCCTGGCACGAGCTGCTTGGGCGGAAGACAGGGACTTACCTGTGGGCCTTTTTTTTTTTTTTTTTTTAAGGTATATCTTACATTCAATATATGTAAGAGCTCACATATCTTACTTTAAAAAGACACAAATCTTAAGTGTACAGCTCAGTGAAAATTTATGTATGGCTGCATCCATGAAAGCACCACCCACATAAGAGTCAGGACATTTCTGGCACCCCAGAAGGCTCCTTTGTGACCCCAAAGTCCATACTTCCCCAGAGGTACCACTGTTCCAGTTTCGGTCACTGTAGGTCAGTTTTCTCTGTGTTTGAACGTCACTCAGATCGACTCAGAGAAGCTGCACCCCTTTGTGTCTGGTGTTCTCTTTCAACATTGTCTGACCTTCAGTCGTGGTGTGTGTGTCTGTGGTTCGTTATTTTTCAGTGCTGTGTAGTGTTTCAATGTGTGGAGATACCCTATTCCTCTGTGGATGGACATTTGGGTTGTTTCTGGTTTGGGGTTATTACGGATAAAGCTGCCGTGAATGTACTTGTGATATCTCTAGTTGGCTAAAAGTCCTCATTTCTCCTGGATGTATCCCCAGGAGTGGGATGCTTGGGTCCCAGGAGAGGCATATATTTAGCATTGGGAGTTTCTGCCAAACGCTTTTCCAAAGTGGCAGTGAGTGTTTGCACACCCACCTGCTGTGAAGCTTGTCAACCTTGCTACGGTCATTTTAAAGACACTCCCCGTCCTGGTGGGTGTGTAGTGAACTCATTGTGGTTTTAATTTGATTGTCTCTGATGACTCATGATGTTGAGCACCTTTTCACATGTTTTTTGGCCATTTTGTGAAGACCTTGCCTGTGGGAGGTGGACCGAGATCAGTGGCTGGTGTCCCCCCCCCCCCGAGTGACAATGCTGTTGGATTTCCCAAGACAGTTGGGCACGTGATCCCTCCTGAACTCGGGACAGAGATCGAGGCAGCCAACCCGAAGCGGAAGCTCTTAGGTGCCCCCCACACCCCTTGTTTGACTCCAGGGGAAGCTGAGGCTCAGAGAGGCTGAGTGACTTGCCCAAGGCCACACAGCACGGCAGAACTGAGCCAAGATGACAGCCGGGATTTTCTATGAAAATGGGCTGAGGGTGGGGTCCTCAGCCTCTGCTGCAGATTCTTGGCCAGGGCCCAGAAGGTGTGTGGGCAGGCAGGGCCTGAGAGAGAATTTTGTGGCAGCTTGACAGGGAGTACTTGAAGGGAGAAGAGAAGGGGCCTGGGGTTGGGATGCCTAGTCACTTGCTCTGGGGCCTCAGAGCCCAGGAGGGTGTATGGGCACACCCTCTGTGAGCCATCTCCCCTTCCTCCAGCCTCCTCCCCTCCCACACACCGACTGGCCTGACCTGGCACCCTTGGTGCACAGAGGTCCATTTGTCTTCTTTCCATTCCAGCTGCAAATTGGCAGTGGGGACCAGAACAAAGATCAGTCCGGCCTCTGCCACCTGCTCTCCTGCCCCTTCCCTGCCAGGGTTAGATGGAGACAGAGCAGCCCGCTGGGCCGGCTCCTGGGGAGGAAGGCGGGAGCAGGACAGCCCCTCTGAGAGGCCTTCTCCGACTCACCATGCCCCCGCCGCCCCACAGAGAGCTTCTTGCCAGTGCTGTCGCTGTCACAGCTCCCAGACAGCCTCCCCCCAGCTGAGAGCGCTGCTGTGGCCGGCGCTGGCCTCATTTGCCTAGGGAACCACAGCACCTTGCAGTTAGTAAGAGGCATCAGGGCTGAGCGTGCCCTCTGTGCCAGCCTGTTCTAAGGGCCTTACAACTTAGTCCCATGAGAACCATGGGACCGTTACTCTCCCCATTTCACAGATGAGGAAACCGAGGCTCAGAGGGGTAAGAACCTTGGTTAAGAACCGAGGCTCGGAGAGGTTAAGAACCTTGAAATCTGGGATTTCAATCCTTAGCAGTCTGGCTCCAGGGCCCACATCCACACAGTTACTACTCACCACGCTCTCCTGTTCTCTCAATAATAGCAGGAAATAATAATGGTTTTGACTCTCTATCAGCCATTTTTATATGCCAGGCTTTACATATTTTTTCATTTTGTATATCCTAAGATGTAGATACTGTAATTATCCCCATTTTACAGTTGAGGAAACCGAGGGTCAAAGGAGTTGAGCAGCTTGCCCAGGGCCACAGATCCAGTAAGTGGGGAGCCTAGGAATGACACGGGCCTGTCTGACCTGAGAGTCATGCTGGTACCCATGGCATCGTGTTGCCACAGCACATGTTGACAGATGGATGCGTGAATGAGTGAATTAATGAGTGAGTGAGGACTCACAGTTCCTCCAGAGACACCCTCTTTCCCTTTCCCTTTGGCGCATCTTAGCTGAGCCGTCAGGGAAGCTGCCATCTGGAGGGTGAGGAGGCATTGGCCAGAGGAGGTGGGATGGGGGTGGGAAGAGTGTTCTTGGCAGAAGGAACAGCATGTGTGGAGGCCCTAGGGTGAGAGGGAGCTGGGGACTTTCAGTCGGAATGAAGTGTAGCTTCTGGGGGTGCATCAGGGCTGAGATTAGAGGGGCGGGGTATTTACTGGTGGGAGAAGGGAGCTCTTGCAGGATTTCAAGCAACCTGCTTGGATTTGCAGTTAGGTGCCTGCCTCTGGCTCCTGTGTGGACAAGGGCCAGCGTCGGAGCCTCACGATGGTGGCCTGGGCTGGGGTGGGGGACGCAGGAGCCGAGTGAGGCTATGGTTAAGATTCAGGGTTAGATTCCACCCTCAGAGACTCTGCTTTTGGATTTTCCCCCGTTTTTTTGTTTTTTTTTTTTTTTAAGCCCACTATATTTTATTTTATTTATTTATTTACTTATTTATTTACTTTTTTGTGGTATACGGGCCTCTCACTGTTGTGGCCTCTCCCGTTGCAGAGCACAGGCTCCGGACGCGCAGGCTCAGCGGCCATGGCTCACGGGCCCAGCCGCTCCGCGGCATGTGGGATCCTCCCAGACCAGGGCACGAACCCATATCCCCTGCATCGGCAGGCGGACTCCCAATCACTGCGCCACCAGGGAAGCCCTTCCCCCGTTTTTTAAAAGAAATTTATTGTGAAGTACCTCAGAGATATACAAAGGTATAGAGACTACCATCCAGGTCCCCACCCAGGCTCAAGACCCAGACGAGTTGCAAACAGCTGATGCCCCTCAGCGTCTCCCTCAGGTGCCAGAGGGTCACCACTGTCCCGAATTTGTATTTATCTCTCCGTGCATTCCTTCATGCTTTTGTATATACGTGATCTAGTTTGGAATTTTTGCAACTTTGTGTGAATGGCATCTAACTGTTCTTCTGTAACTTGCTTTTTTTCTCAATATAATGATTCAAAAAAAGATTTATGGGTGGAGGGGAGGCTCCTTCACGAGGTGTTTCAGTAGGTATTAAACATACATGTGTAAGTAGTAATAACCATAATAATAACTGACGCATAGCACGTCACGTGCCAACTCTAAGGGCGTTATATCTATTAACTTATTTAATTCTCACTACAATGCTATGAGATAATATTATTTTTGTACCTTTTTTTGCTGATGGGGAAACCGAGGCATGCCAGCTTTACATAACAAGGTCACTGGGCTGGTGGAGCCTGGGTGTGAGCCCGGGCCGACTCACACAGGACTTGGGGGCTGAGCAGATGTGGGAGATAGGAGGCCTGACCCACACCGCTGCCGCCGGGCCTGCTCTCTTGCCACCCTGCCCTGCTGCCCCTGGAGCTGGGCCTTGTGCTGTCTGGGCGGGGGTGAGCTGTGCAGAGGGTGGGACCTTGACCCCAAAATCCAGCACCTTCCCTCTGCTCCCTCAAGGAAAGGAGTTGTCCCCACTGGGGACAAGGTGGTAGGGTCTTCCCCACGACCTCTAGCCTCAGAGCCACCCTGCGTAGGCAGGTCCCTCGCATCCAGGCCCCTCTGTGAAGCTGCCCCGAGGCACGGTCTGACACCACCTGCCATATCCTCCCAGCCTTCTCACGGCACTAAAACCTCTTCTGCTGGCCCTTGAGGCAGGCAGTGCAGCCGACACCGTGCCCATTCGGCAGACCAACGAACTGTCAGGGTAGGCGTGAAGAATGGAACAGGTTCTGGAATCAGAAGGGGCTGGACTGGGGTCCTGGGTCTGCGACTTCTTAGCGGTGTGACCTCAGGCAGATGACTTCACCTCTCTGAGCCTCTGCTCTCTCGTCTGTAAAGTGGGACTCCTTACTTCCCCAGGTTGGCGAGAGGGGTTGTGGAATGTTTGCACAGTGCTTCTGGAGTGCAGGGCCTGGCACGCGGTGCGTGGCAAGGAGGACAGCTGCCTCTGTTGGCCTCTTGTTACTGAGCGCTAATGAGCCCGGCACATTACCTGAGCTGGACCCGAATGCTGGGCTCTGGCTCCAGACCCCACCCTGGACTCCCAGCACGACAGGAGTGGGTTCTGAGCCCCCATCAGGACCCTCATGGGGTGATGGCATCATCGTCTCCCTATCGTCTTGTGCTGGGGGCCCACTTGGCATCAGGCCGAGCCCACGCGGCACAGCCCGCGCCCGCAGCAGATGGAAAAGTGGGGGGAGTCATGTTCTTCTGATTCAGACGTTGGGGTGGGGAGGGGGCCACACAGGATCCAGTGAGCCCACCTCCTCCCTGGCCTTCCTGCAGAGCTGGCGGCTCTGACAAAAGAACAGCTTGTGTGCCCACCTCCCTCGGCCTGCGCAGTGTCTCCTCGCAACAGCATTTGTGTAAATAGCACTTGACGTCCTGTTCCTTCCTGGCAGGTCTTTCTCGCTCCAAGGGAGGAAGACGCTTTGCTAGAGAGAGAAGGCTTTGGCTCCAGAAGGGTCAGCTTTGCCCAGCCCCATCACTGTAGAAAATTCAAAAGGACTTCTGCCTCGGTTTCCCCATCTGTGAAATGGGGACACTAAGAGTACCATCCAAAACAAGTGGCTGTGAGGATTCACGAGGAAATACATGGAACGTGCCGAGGGCGGGCCTGGTACACTGTTCTTCAGAGGTGTGCCCCTCATGCCCAGCTAGGCCCAGTGGAAGGAGGGAAAGTGAGGCTGGAATGGTGCTGGGGCCGAGGAGACCCAGCCCCGGCCCTCCCAGTGCTGATGTGGAAGGCAATCCATGAGCTAATTGCCTCAGCCCAAGGTTTCCCAAAAGTCCAGCTGCCTCAGATGCAGTGGGTGGCTGGCCCTATCGCTCCATAAGCTGTCTGTGGTCAAGGGAAGATTCTGGAGGTAGCGAGCTCCCCATCAGCTGATGTATACAAGCCTCACAGTGTGCATTCTGCTTTTACAGTCCACGAGGACCTGTTACTTCCACTGTTCCATCCTTACATCTGTCCTGTGGATGGACAGAGTGGGGCCCGTTGTCCCTGTTTTACAGAAGGGGAGACTGAGGCTTTGCGTTTAGTCAGCACCAGAGTCAGGATTCATACAAGGAGCCCCCCGGATAGTGGAAAGTGAAGATTAGTGTAACATGGGTGGGGCCGGGTGTACCGAGCAGCTTATCCATCCGTGCCCCGCCCCCCTCACCTGGCCTTCCCACCTGGTGGGCCAGAGCAGGCGTCTTAATGGGTGGGTGGCTGTGTCCTCTCTCATGGGACTCTGTGAGGGATAAAGTGGCCCATGCCGGGCCAGGCTTGGGCTCCCCTGATCACAGCCCCGCGAGCCAAACCCTTCAAGTCCCCACTTTATAGAGAAGGACAAATGACACCAGAGAGGTTAGCCCACCTGCCGCCGCTGTTGGGGTGGAATGGAGGAACCAAGTGTCAGTCCCTCCAACTCCTCAGCGCAAGGTCACGTCACTGTCTGTGGTGGCCGCTCCCTTCTCTCAGGCGCTGAGTGTGGCAGTGCCACTCTGCCTGCACTGCCCTCCCCACCCCCAGCACTTTGAAACAGGGGGCACATTTATCCCCTCATCACATGGAGCTCAGAGAGGCTAAGGGAACTGCCCAATGTCACACAGCAAATGACCAACAAGGCCAGGATTGGGCCAGTGAAGCTGGGAGGGGTCTTCTGCACTTGCCCTGAGCTGTGGGGCCATCCCTGCAGGCACGTGGCACTCAGGGAATGCTAGGCTGTGCTCTTGGTTTTCTGTTCGGCCCTCGACTGTCTCTTCAGCACCTGGTGCAGTGCCGAGCCCGTAATAGGTGCTCACTGAATATTTGCTCGGTGAAGGAGTCATGAGAATTCAGTGAGCTCAGGTCTGGGGCTAAGCCTGTGGTCAGGGCCCAGGGCAGGTGGAGTGGGAACCGCCAGGGCCCCTGGGCAGTGAGGAAGCATTGGGCTGTCAGTAGGGAGCGTGGAGGAGGAGAAAAGGGAGATAGGGGACAGGGATGGTCTAATTTGGCTCCTAGAAGCTCACTGAATTATTAATTTCCTACCCACGTTCCTGTGATGTGTCTGCCAGAGGCTGCCCCCCTCACCGGAGTCAAGACTCGTGGCCTCACCTGCATTCCTCCACCCCAGAAGGGGCTTCCTCCAGCAGGGGAGGGGAAAGGAGAGGTGCCCTGGCTTCTGCCCCAGTTCTTCCCGCTGGGGTCTTAAGACAGGAAAAAGGGGGACTCTAAACACTTTGTCCTCATCCTGGGCAGGACGGGGGTGTCAGAGACCACCCTGGAACACGCTGCCCTAGACAGTAAGTGCAGTAAACGGGCTCTGTTCATGGGCATTTACCGCATGTAATCATCCCCACAACCCTTCTGAATAGGTACCGTTGTCCCGTGTTGCATGAGAGGAACCAGGGGTTCAGAGAGATGGAGGCATTTGCCCCAGGCCACACAGCAGGTTGGTTCTCAAGCTGGATTTTAACCCTGGGCTGTATGCCTCCAGAGTCTGTGATCTTAACCACATGCTAACCTGAAGCGGCCGCAGCGCTGGAGCAGTATTCCAGAAGCCCCTGATTTGTGTCCCCCCGGGTCTGCCCAGTGTTCGCACAGAGCCTTGCACCCCCTTAGAGAAGCTTGACATGTGACTAAGTGAAGACAAAGACATTCCACCCCTTCAGGGACCATTGGGATATAGCCTGCCCACGATGAAGGACTCAGTAGTGGCTCTCAACCCCAACTGCACGTTCGACCCCCCAGGGGACTATTACAGCTCTCTACTGCCAGCTCCCCGCCCCACCATATGCTGAGCCGTCCTGAGGGCAGAGGCCAGCCTGCTTTCAGCTCCCCGTCACGCATCAGCACTGGAAGCAGCCTGCTAGACACCAGTACACGTTTGTTGCCTGGAGCTGGTATTGCCATCCCATTTTACATATGGGGAAGCTGAGGCTCACCTGGGGTCACTCAGCAGGGGTGGTGGGCATCTCTGGGCCCTTTGTCTCTTTCCTTCCTCCCTCCAAGTGACCTCGTGGTCCCTTTCTGTGCCCCGTGAGCAGCAGGAGCTTCCAGCCCGGGTGAACTTCTCAGCGGCCCCAGCCCCTGCGCCCGTGGTGCCCACCGCCCTGCACTCCGAGATGGACGAGCTGGAGGGGCAGCTGCTGGCCAAGGTGCTGGCGCTGGAGAAGGAGCGCGTGGCCCTCGGTCACAGCAGCCAGCAGCAGCGGCAGGAGGTGGCGAAGGAGCTGGACGCCCTGCAGGACCGTGTAGCAGAACTGGAGCGCGGTGGGTCCTGAGCCCCACAGAGGGCGTGGCAGGCGAGGCCTTGGTCCTCAGATGGGTCCTCAGGGTGGCAGATTCACTCAGAAAGCATTTTCATGCTCTCCAGAGGCTAAAGCTAGATGGGATGGTGGGGAAGAGGCTGTGAAACACAAGAAAGAGAGAATAATTGGGAGAGGGCGTTATCATTATTGTTAACAGGTAGCATTTTCTGGCCCTTATTGTATTCTGGGAGTGGGCTAAGTACTTGATTCATCAGCTGGTTTAATCTTCACAGACCATACAGGGGTGGTAGTGTTATTATCCCCATTTCACAGCTGAGGAATATAAGGCTCAGAGAGGTCAAGTGACTTGCCCAAGGTCACACAGCCAGTAAGTAGCGGATCTAGACCTTAAACCAGGTCTGACTCCAAAGTCCATGCATTTAACCACCACCACAATAGCACCTTCAATGTCAGAATTTTGTCATTTGTTTAACACCTGGGGCTGGCACCGCCGGGGGGGTCAGAAAAACATGACATATTGGACAGTGTACAGGTGTGAGCATCAGGGGACCTAGCTCCTCATTCCACGGCTGTCACTGGCTTGCTCTGTCACCTTGGAAGCTCACCTCCTCTCCCCAGGCCTCATTTTCCTCATCTGAAAGATGTGGATTTAGGACTCATGAGCTCTCAGGGACCTTTCGTCTTTTAAACTTTGTGAGGAGCACCCTTAAGAGGCTTATAGATGAGTTGGGGCTGCCAGGGGACTAGTAACCCTCATTCTGGAGTATGCCCTGCCCACCCCCCATCAGTGTCCACTGACCCCCCCGTGTCCACCTTGCTCACCCCCTCAGGGTCCTCAGCCTACAGTCCCCCAGACGCCTTCAAACTCAGCATCCCCATCCGCAACAACTACATGTACGCCCGCGTGCGGAAGGCGCTGCCCGAGCTCTACGCCTTCAGCGTCTGCATGTGGTTGCGGTCCAGGTCGGGCGGCACTGGCCAGGGCACCCCCTTCTCCTACTCGGTGCCTGGGCAGGCCAACGAGATTGTGCTGCTGGAGGCGGGCCATGACCCCATGGAGCTGCTGATCAATGACAAGGTGAGCGGGGGGGGGGGGGGGGGGGGGCCGAGTGGGAGGGGTGGGAGGGTGGGGCGGGGGGGCCCTTTCAGGAGCACCTGTACTGTGCTGGGCCCCAAACAGCTGGGCCCTTTCAGTTCTCCTGCTCAGCAGAATCAGCACACATGAAATGCCTGGTGTGTGCCAGGCTGGGTTTGGGGATTTCAAGACAAGCCAAACCTGGGGCTGCGAAGAGGAGCTCATGTCCAAGAGAGGCTGTCAGCAGTGGTGCGCCACTTACAGAGGGGCATGTGAGGCTCACAGAGGTTCAGAGGCTTCCCCAGCGATGCAGCTATGGGAGCAGGGCTGCAAGTGCCTGCCCCCAGGGCCCTGCTCATTCTTCTGGACAAAGGACCTCTCTGGGGAGGGAGGGAGGAAGGGCGGGAGGGAGTGCTAGTGGATTCCTCGCCCCCCTCCCCCCTGCAACCAGCCCCATGCGCCTCCCCTACGTGGTGAGTAGGATACTGCCATGGTCAGGCTCTGGGCTGCATGCTGGGTGTGAGGCCTCGTTCTGCCACTTACCCACTTCGTGACCTTAGACTAGTCACTTACCCTCTCCATGCCTCACTTTCCTCATCTGTAAAGCAAGAATAACACTCTCTACCTCATAGGGCTGTGGGGAGAAATAAACGGCTTAAATACATGTAAAGGGCTTTGAGCAGAGCCTAGCATTTAACAAACTTCGATAAATGTGCCCTGTGCTAGTAAATACTTTACCCATATTATCACCCTTGACCCAACTGCACCAGGAGGTAGACACCCTATTATCCCCATTTTGCAGATGGAAAAGCTGAGGCTCAGTGAGGGCAAATAATGCACCCTGGCCACATAGCTGGTGAAGGGGTGATGATGTGAATTGGGGTCTTGGGCTCCAGAAACCACCTCTTAATCCCTCCACTGTTCTGCCCTTGGGTCACCCATCTGCCCCATGCCCAGGACTCCCACCCCCTCACCCCTCCCCCAGCCTGGCTTCAGGGAAGGATAAGGTAGGGGGACTGGGGGGAGTGATGTGGCAGGAGCATGGTGATCAAGGGGGAAGGAAGGGGAGCATCTTATCACCCCATTCCCCCAAAATATCTTCCCCGGCCTGCCACATTGCTTTGGGTCTTGCAGGCATGGTGGTCTTTTGAGACTCCCTGAAAATGCAGGCAACATATATTGCACCCACTTGTGACCAGGCCACGGCCACAGAGAGCTGCTAGGAGTGGCTGACACCCAGCAGAACCCTGCTTAGCAGGAGGTGCCTTTCATGGGTGTCCTGAAGGAGGCGGAGGGAGATGGGCCCAGGGGACAGTGAATTTCCCTTGTAGCCCAGTAGGTCCTAAGACCACCAGGGTAGCTGGATGACATCTAGATCCTGCCTCCTGGTTCCCTTCATGCACCCCCTGGCTGCCATTTTTGCCTCTGCCCACGGTTAGCACTCAGTTCTAGTGAAAGGAATTCAGCACCCTGGACAGGGCCCAGCTCCCTGAACTTCTGGGGCCTTTTGAGCACCAACCTCACAAGCTACTCACAGTACTCATTTTATTCCAGCCTCTAAGCCTTTGCCTCTGCTGTGCCCCCCGCCACTTGCTTTGCCTTGCAGCAGAGTTGCCAGAGTCCATTGTACTTCCAGATGTGTTTAGCTTTCACATCTTCTGTTCCCACACCCCTCTCTCCCTCTGGGCCTTCACAGCCTCTGTACCACCCAGATGGCCCCTATGTTACTCTGTCTTGTAATATTATCCCTGAAGTCCTTCCCTCCTGTGCAGACTCAGGTTTTTTTATGACCAGGACCAAATCCATACCCCCAGTGTCCAGAACAAGGCCTGGCACCAAGTAGGCCTCAGAGAATGCTGCAATAAATTGTGATCTCAGAGAACTTGGGAGATGAAAGAGCCCTTTGGGAGCCCCAAATCCAGAGGCAGCAAGTACCTTTCATATCACAGGCCAACTCTAATCAATCATCAGTGGCTTCTGAGAGCTCTGTGATGAGGAAGGTTCCTAGGGTGAGTCTAGGCTCATGATTGATTAGCCATGTCTGCCCTGGGTGGAGGAGGAGGCAGAGGTGGCTGCATATTTGCTATCCTTTTCCCAAACCCCTGACTTTACGGATGAAGAGACTAAAGCCCAGGGAGGAAAGGGCAGCCTCCCCAGGATCCCACAGGGGGTTGGTTGGCAGTGCCCGGCCTCGGAGTCTAAGGCTTGTTCTACCACTGCCAGTACTTCTTGAGCCCAGCTGTGTGCCAGGCACTGTGTGTGGTATTCAGGGGAAGGTAGGCTTGTGAGATTCAGCTCCCACCCTGCATGACCTTGCAGGCCTGTTAGAGAGTGAATAAACCACCTAGAAACAGGTGAAAACCAACACTGAGTAGTCCCTTGTGATCTGAGTGAAGCTGCCTGATTATACTGATATATTGTGGGGAAAGGGGAAAGAGTGGTCGGAAAGACACTGAGCTGGGAGCAAGGGGAGGGTCAAGCCTTGGGTCAGTCCCTGGAAGGAGGGACACCGGTCTCCCCATTCCCCATCCCACTGCTCCAGCCTCCGGCCTTGTGGCACCTCTGACCTGGGGCTGCGGGAACCTCTTTTCAGGTGGCCCAGCTGCCCCTGAGCCTGAAGGACAATGGCTGGCATCACATCTGCCTCTCCTGGACCACAAGGGACGGGCTGTGGTCTGCCTACCAGGATGGAGAGCTGCAGGGCTCCGGTGAGAACCTAGCCGCCTGGCACCCCGTCAAGCCTCACGGGATCCTTATCCTGGGCCAGGAGCAGGTAAGGCTCAGGGTGGGATGCAGCTAGATATCCCACCCACTTATGGCCCCTGAAAGCACAGCAGTGAGCTCTCAGTCTGGCCCAGCCACTCTGCAGATGGGCAGACTGGGTGAGACCCAGGGAGAGCAGAGACTCGCCCAGCGGGCTAGAACCTTGGGGCGGGGCTAGAACCTGGAGGGGGTGGGACTTCAGCCGGGACAGGGGGTTGACTCTCTGAGTGCCTGCCTGTCTCTGCTGCTCCCTCACTCCATGTCTCTCTTCTTTCTCTGTGCTCTTTTGGTCCAGGATACCCTAGGTGGCCGGTTTGATGCCACCCAGGCCTTCGTGGGTGACATTGCCCAGTTTAACCTCTGGGACCACATCCTGACACCTGCCCAGGTCCTGGGCATTGCCAACTGTACGGGGCCAATGCTGGGCAACGTCATCCCCTGGGAAGACAAGCTGGTGGAGGCCTTTGGGGGTGCAACGAAGGCCGCCTTCGATGTCTGCAAGGGACGGGCCAGGGCCAAGGCATGAGGGGCCGCCTCGTCCAGGGCCCCTCCCTTGCCTGCCAATTCGGGGGCCTTCCGGGGCGGGGTCACATTGCTTCCTCAGCCTACCCACATACTGGCCTCCTCTCTTGCCCCGTTCCTGGCCACGCCTCCCGTTTCCGTCGCCTCCACCCACACCTCCAGAACGCCCTGCCCTTGATGGCTTTCCCCTAATCCCACTCGGATGAGAGCAAGCAGCTCAAATCAACAGGTCAAGCCTGGGGGGAGTCCAGGGCCTGGCAGTGGGTGCGTAGCAGTGCCCACGGCTCTTCCCCCTCACGGCTGCTGGCATTAGAGTGGAGCCATCTCTCACCTCCCACTCCACCCTGTCGGTCAAGCACAACTGATTCCACTGATCTCACAGCTCCTCCCATGAGGTCGTGTATGGGGGACGGGCCCCCTGTCTCAGCGGCAGGACTGGTTATCTGCCCTCTTGTCCTCCATGCAACAGGCCTGTCCCCTTCCCTTCAGGGCCATAACAGGCTGGAGAGCTGTCCCCCAGCTGAGAGGGAATGATAGAACCATGGGCAACTCAGATTCAGCCCTCCTTTATCTTTCTACCAGCTGCCGGTCAAGGGCAGTGGGATCCTGATGGAGCCTCTCCCCCCACCCCACCCCGACCCACACCCCTCTCTTCCTCCTCTTTCCTTGTTTCTTTGTGTGCAGTGGTTTGAATGTGGGTTCCATGCCTGGCCCAGCCCCACCTCAATTTCCAGGACACCCCCTTCCCAGCTCCAGCCTGGAGGGTTAGGGACCAAGACTCTGGGAGACCAAAGGGCCATAGTCACCCCTTGCGCCCATCCACAGCTGTGCCCACTGGCATGGTCACCTCTCCCCTTCTGCAGCCAGGACAGGGCCTGGGCCACTTCAGCCTGGGCTGGGGACAGCATGGGACAGAGGCACATGCCCCAGGGGACCCACAATACCTACCCACTCTGCATGGCCCTGCAGCCTTTGGGGGATGGAAAGAAGGAGCTGAGAGGGTAGGGAGAAGCGTGGCGTAGTGTGCAGAGCGCTGCATAGGGAGGAGAGCCCTTGGTTCCTGGTCAGCCCTGCCGCTGACCTGCTGTGTGGTCTTCTGTAAGTCCCTGCCCTCTCCGGACTGACCTTCCTCATTTATGAACTGAGGCCCTTGCTTCCGTCGTTTCTGAGAGCTCTCCAGATCAAAAGTGAGACGGTCTGTGATTTCAGGTGGATAGGGTGGGACAAGCCTGAGAACCTGCCTAAGGACTGAGGGGCACAGCAGGGGCAGGTCCTGGGACTGGGCAGCCGATGGGACCTGGCTAGGCTGGGTCAGGGTCAGAAGCTGGCTCCAGAGAGTCAGGGGCAAGGGCAAGGGTCAAAGCAGACCAACCTCACACACAGATTGTAAAGATCAGCTCTTCTGGTTTCCCCCAGCCTGGCACCCTTGCCTATCTGAGTGTCTCAAAGGGCTGGTGGCGTCCTGGTTCCTACCCTTAAGTCCCCACCAGCTCCCCCAAGAAAGTAGGAGAATATCAGAGCTGAGAAAAGCCACCCAGTCTGACCTCTTGCTTGTACAGATGGAGAAGAGCTCAGAGAGGGCAAGTGACTTGCACAGGATCACACAGCACGATGGAGCAGAGCCAGGACTAGAACCCAGTGCTCTTTCCCCCACACCCTATTTCCTACCCATGAGAGTCTTTTGAGTCCAGCCTATACCTGAGAGAATGGATATTTGAGAGGTCAGAATGCTTTCCAGCATGCCCACTGGCCCACCTTCCTTTATGAAACATACAAACATCTTGGCATTCCCACCCCCCACCCCCAGAAGGTAGGGGAGGAGAGGTGATCCCCAGGCACTCTGGCAGGAATGGAGACCTGAGAACACAGGTGTCCCTCCCCTTGCCAGTCACCTACCAGGTGTCTGGGCAGCTGTTGGCTACCTTAGTCAGACTGGTGGCTTTTTGCCCCCCTTTGGGGTCCCTGTCTCCACTCCCCACGTCCACTTAGCCTGAGGCACTAGGCAAGAACTGCAGACTGTGGGTCCCAGGGCCATGGAGGCTTTTCCAAAACTTGTCGCTTCCAGCCCCCAGATCCTCGTTTCCATTTCAAGAGCACAGAAAGACCTTTCAGCCCCTCCAGCCCAACTCCGCCTAGAAGCAGTGATGGTGCACTTCAGCCAGAACCTGCCGAGGTCTGGGTTGTCCCGGTAACAGCCAATGACATCAGCCTCAGTGCGGGGTCAAGCGTCTCATAAGGACATACGCTGTTGCTGGGGTGACAGCGGAATTCGGAACTTAGATTTCGGGGACACTGGGTTTCTGTTATCGTTTTTAAGGGAACAGCTTTTGTGGAGGCCTTGGGGCAAAGAAAGGGTCTTGAGAAGGAGGTGAAAAAACTTGTTTGATCCCTTGAGCCCACCCCGAGGCATCATCCCAAGTCCTTTATGCTTTCTCATGGTGATCATGAGACATGTGACCTGTGCTGAGTCACCCTGGTCATCCCTCCAGAGGGAACAGGAACAAACTGGAGACACTTGTAGGCTCTGAGTCTGGGCCATTGGTGAGTGGCCTGGATCCCCGTTTCCATTCCAGAGAGATGAACGCCCCAAAGTCCCCACCTCTCCTTCATCTCCTATTCATCCTTCTTACCTTTGCCGAACGCCTGCTGTCTGGACTCCAGATTTGACCTTCAGCTGCTCCCAGGCACAGCCAAAAAGACGGGGAAGAGAAATGGTGCTCAGCTGCATCCTCAAGCTACTCCTGGCTGAGAACGGGGCTGGAGCCATGTCTGTTAGGCCCTTTTTAAGTGTCAGGCGTCATGCTGAGCACCTCACGGGGATCAACTCATTTATTCTCACAACAGTTCTAAGCTAGGACTGTTCTTAGCCCCCTCATACAAGTAGAGAAACTGGGACCCAGTGAGGTTAAGTAACCTGCCCATGTCAATCAGCCAGCAAGTGACGGAGTCCAGACTTCAAACCAAGGCAGGTGACATCCAGGACCCACCCCTCAGCCTGAGGGGACGGGCACTACCACTGTCTGTGCAGCGGGATTTGGTCATCCGTTGCTCCTGACCCCATTCACCCCACCGAGAGGAACAGAGATGCAGGATGGGCTGACCCCAGGGCCAGGGTCCCCTTGGGTGAGGCCGTGGGAGGGTTCTCAGCCCCTTCAGGGAACATGTCCCTGTGCAGGGTGCCCTTCTCTCACCAGCTGGAGTTTCCAGGAGAGCTGAAAGGGGAGAGGAAGATGGGCGTCTCCTGAGAATCCCAGGCTGCGAAGGGGAGAAAGTTGATATTTCTCAAACCCCTGCTTTGGGCCCAGCCCTGTGCCAGGTGCTTCACAGCTCTTATCTGCCAGTTTTCCCACCTTGTGGCACATGGTGCCCCTAATCAACATCCCAAGGGGGCAGATCACCTTGCCACCATTGTGCGTGACCTAGGACCACAGATTTGGGCAAGAAGGGCTCTAAAGCCCTTGTTTTACAGATGAGGATGCCAGGGCCCAGGGAAGATGAACAGCATTTGCGGACACCCAGCCGGGACACTGGGAGACCTGAACCCAACCTTCTGACTCTGCATTCAGTGCTCTCCATGATGCAGTGGCCCCAGTCCCCGTCCCCGCCCCCCCGCCGAAATGGGTCCCTCCTTTTCTACATTTCCCAGCACCCTTGCTCTGAGCAAACTGGGGAAGGGACACCTCTCCCAGAGATGGACACACTCTTCACCCTCTTTGTCGCAGCTGCCTACCACTCTAAACCCCTCCTCCCAGCACCACCCCCGACCCCGCTGGGTGGGGAAGGGGCTCACGTGGGCCCAGGCTGAGCAGTGAGAGAGCATGTCGAGCTGTCAGACACTGTGAAATTAGTGCATCCTACTGGCGACCTGCCTCCCCCTCTCCTTCTCCTGCCTGATTTTGTACATAAAGTGACATGAGATGCAACATGCGTGCGTGCGTGTGCGTGTGTGTGTGTGTGTGTATGATATGTCAAGGTTTTGTTACTTTTTTGTTTCTGTAAATTTGAATGTTCAAAATAAACATGATGTTTACTCTGAGGCTCTTCTTGCAAGGGTGGGGCTACCCTGGGGGTGCCGGAAGGGAATGAAGCGGCTGCTACTTGGGGCGGGGCAGTAGGCAAAGCCAGAACAGATGCCACCTTGGGGCCCCAAAGCCTCACCCAAACCCACCTGTGCCCCCCACCCAGGCTCTGCCAGGTCCCAGGTGTAGACACACCACTTTTCCCAGGATTTATGCAGGAAGGATGTAAAGAACACAGGTCCCACATGGAAAGTGCCCTAGTTCTGATAACTGGGCTTTGGCCTCATTCCTAACGCCTCATCCCCACCTCGTGCCCCAGTTATGGGAACCAGGTCCCTGACTTGTTCCCTGAGACCCAATCTGCCTGAGTTACTTGCCTGGACCCCAGAGTGTTGCCTCCCTTGGGGTCCTGGGGAGATGGGGTAGGGGAGAGCGAGGGCCCTGTTGTATTTCAACCCGTCCCCTCCCCACAGTCTACCTGGACTCCTCTGACTCGTGTGGCCTCTAGACTGACTCTCGGCCACAGGGTCTACTACCCTCATCCACCCCTCCAGGCACCCACCCCATCCCTGAGAGGTCTTGATCTGGTCCCCAGCCCTCCCTGTGCCCACCATCTTAGGGGCACAGCCTCCACCCTCCTGCTCCAGCAATATTGTCACTGCTCTTAGCTGGAACTTAGGTGGTCCCTGTGAAATGCCAGGGGACCAGTCGGGTAACGGGGTGGGGGGGAGTCACACCAGCAGAACAGCTTTCTCAGACTTTTCCAAAGTTTCCCAAACTTCCAACAAGAGGAATTCACCTCATAAGGAGCAGGGGTATAGCCGGAAGCAGCACTTCAAATAGGAAAACCATATTTCAAGTCTACCGAGTAATCAGTAAAACTCCTGTTCTTTCCACATTCTACTCCAGAATGAATCCAGATTTGTTTTAAAATATTGCTTTTAATTACTTACCACTGGGCAAAATGAAGCTGCAGGCAGATATGCCTTGTTTATCCTCTCTTGCACTGATTTACTTACAATCACCCTCTCTCCCTCTGTCCCACTCAGCTGGCACTGTCCAACCTTGGTTAAATCCCGCTGTCTACCTGCTCATGCCAGCACCTGCACAGCTGAACGCTGATGTGGAAAAGCACAGGGCTCCGAGGTGTGTTGACTCTCATTTTAAATTCATGGGCAGAGATCTCCAAGGGGCGTTTCTTCCTTTCCAGCAAGTAAAGTCTCTCTGGAGGAAAATAACATCACCCAAACTCACATATTTTGTTACACAAGGTTTGGCATTCAATAAGAAATTATCAGACATATCTGGAGACAAAACTGAATGACTGAAAATCAAGAGAAAAAATTTTAAGGGCCAATAGACCTACACATGTAAAATTGCATGGAAGTAAATAAACACACACATATGCACACGCACAGGCACACATATACACACAGGTACGAGTAAAACTGGGGAAATTGG
This sequence comes from Orcinus orca, assembly GCF_937001465.1. Taxonomy (NCBI): domain Eukaryota; kingdom Metazoa; phylum Chordata; class Mammalia; order Artiodactyla; family Delphinidae; genus Orcinus; species Orcinus orca. The sequence goes on along the minus strand of NC_064569.1, from coordinate 93,527,781 downwards.
AATAATATCGTATCAATGTCAGTATCTTAGTTGTGATATTGCGTTATAGTTTCGCAGGATATTACCATTGGGGGTAACTGGATAAAGGGCACATAAAATCTCTCTATTATTTCTTGCAACTTAATGTGGATTTATAATTATCTCAAAATTAAAAGTCTAATTTTTAAAAGATCTCTAAAGGAGATTCATAGAGTGGAGTTATAAGACCCAGGCTTGAAAATAATTATGATTAATATAACTAAGAATGTAGATGACAAATAGAATTTCAACAGAGAACTGTAAACTAAAAAAATAATCAAATGAAAATTCTAGAACTGAAAAATACATTAACTGAACTTATGAACTCAATAAGTCTAACAGCAGCCTGGACACAGATGAAGAAGGAATTGTGAACTCTATGACCTCAAAAGAAATGATCCTTAAGAAAGACTGAGGGGAAAGAACGAAAGTACAGGAAAAAAAGCATAAGATTAATAAGGATAAACCCACGCACATATGGTCACCTTATCTTTGATAAAAGAGGCAAGAATATACAGTGGAGAAAAGACAGCCTCTTCAATAAGTGGTGCTGGGAAAACTGGACAGCTATATGTAAAAGAATGAAATTAGAACCTTCCTAACACCATACACAAAAATAAACTCAGAATGGATTAAAGACGTAAATGTAAGGCCAGGGACTTCCCTGGTGGCGCAGTGGATAAGAATATGCCTGCCAGTGCAGAGGACACGGGTTCGATCCCTGGTCTGGGAAGATCCCACATGCCGTGGAGCAACTAAGCCCGTGTGCCACAACTACTGAGCCCACGTGCCTACAGCCCGTGCTCTGCAACAAAGAGAAGCCACTGCAAGGAGAAGCCCGCTCACCGCAACGAAGAGTAGCCCCTGCCCTCCGCAAATACAGAAAGCCCGCGTGCAGCAACAAAGACTCAACACAGCCAAAAATAAGTAAAATTAAATCTTTTTTAAAAAAGTAAATGTAAGGCTAGACACTATAAAACTCTTAGAGGAAAACATAGGCAGAACATTCTATGACATAAATCACACACAGCAAGATCCTTTTTGACCCACCTCTTAGAGTAATGGAAATAAAAACAAAAATAAACAAATGGGACCTAATGAAAATTAAAAGCTTTTGCACAGCAAAGAAGACCATAAACAAGACGAAAAGAGAACCCTCAGAATGGGAGAAAATATTTGCAAACGAATCAACAGACACAGGATTAATCTCCAAAATATATAAACAGCTCATGCAGCTCAATATCAAAAAACAAAAAACCCAATTCAAAAATGGGCGGAAGACCTAAATAGACATTTTTCCAAAGAAGACATACAGACCTACAGATTGCCAACAAACACATGCTCAACATCTCTAATCATTAGAGAAATGCAAATCAAAACCTCAATGAGGTATCACCTCTCATCATCAGAATGGCCATCATCAAAAAATCTAGAAAAAATAAATGCTGGAGAGGGTGTGAAGAAAAGGGAACCCTCCTGCACTGTTGGTGGGAATGTAAATTGATACAGCCACTATGGAGAACTGTATGGAGGTTCCTTAAAAAACTAAAAATAGAACTACCATATGACCCAGCAATCCCACTACTGGGCATGTATCCTGAGAAAACCATAATTTGAAAAGAGACATGTACCACAATGTTCACTGCAGCACTATTTACAATAGCCAGGACGTGGAAACAACCTAAGTGTCCATCAACAGGTGAATAGATAAAGAAGATGTGGCACATATATACAATGGAATATTACATGCCATAAAAAGGAATGAAATTGAGTTATTTGTAATGAGGTGGATGGACCTAGAGTCTGTCATACAGAGTGAAGTAAGTCAGAAAGAGAAAAACAAATACCGTATGCTAATGCATATATATGGAATCTAAAAAAAATGGTACTGATGAACCTAGTGGCAGGGCAGGAATAAAGACGCAGACGTAGAGAATGGACTTGAGGACATGGCGGGGAAGGGGAAGCTGAGACGAAGTGAGAGAGTAGCATTGACATATATACACTACCAAATGTAAAATGGTGGCTAGTGGGAAGCAGCCGCATAGCACAGGGAGATCAGCTCGATGCTTTGTGACCACCTAGAGGGGTGGGAGGGTGGGAGGGAGTCTCAAGAGGGAGGGGATATGGGGATATATGTGTACATATAGCTGAGTCACTTGTTTTACATCAGAAACTAACACAACATTGTAAAGCAATTATACTCCAATAAAGATATATTTTTAAAAGATTAATATGGGACATAATGAAAAAATCTAACATGTAAGGAGCCCCAGAAATGGAGAGAGCAAATAGGGCAGAAATAATATTTGAATAGACAATGAGAATTTTCCAAAAACCATTGAAAGACATTAAGCCAGAGATTCAAGAGTCTCAGGGAACTTCAAGAATGAGAAATGCAAACAAAACCATAACTAGGACTCTGATAGTGAAACAGCTGCAAATCAAAGACAAAGAAAAATTCTTAAATGGTCTCAGAGAGAAAAGATGCATTACCTTCCAAGGATGGATGACCAGAACAACCGCTAACTTCTCAATAGAAGGAATGGAAAAAGGAAGACAATAAAATGACATCTTCAAAGTGCTGAAAGGATATAACTGCCACCCTAGAACTCTATATCCATTGAAGGCCCTTCAGAAATGAGGACGTAAAGATGTTTTCAGACAAAGGAAAAACAGAATAGTTATTACCAAAGTTTTTTGTTACCAACAGAGCTTCTCTTAAAGGACAGACTAAAGGAAATTCTTTAGGGAGAGGGGGAAAAGGTCCTGAAAGGAAGTATGGAAATTCCAGTGAAGAACAAAGGAAAGGGTGAGTATGTGGCTAAATCTAACTTAATATTGATTGGAAAAAAATTATGTCTGTGAACTTTGAAATTCATGGCAGCAACAGAATTAAAAAGTGGGAAGAGGTAAAGGCAATTAAAATATTCTAATGTCCTTTCAGGGTCCTGGAAGTAGTAAAAGTATTAATTTTACATTAGAGTTGAACAAGTCTAGGATCGATATTGAATTTTCCTAGGGTAGTCACTAAAAAGACTGTAAAAGAATATGTAACTAACCAGTTACTACAGGAGAAAGAAATAGAATAATAAAAATCCAAAGAAGGCCAAGAAAGGGGGAAAAAAGGAACCCAGAAAGGGAGGGATAAGTAGAAAATAGTGAGGTGATTGACTTAAACCTAAATTCAATGTCAGTGGGTAATTACATTAAATATTAAAAGATAAATATTCCGATGAAAATATTAATATTGTCGAACTGGACTTTAAAATAAGTCTGTAGGAAGGTTGAAATTAAAAGGGTAGAAAAATATATACCATGCAAACACTAACTCAAAGAAGGTTGGTGTAGCTATACTTAGTTCAAAGTAGACTTTAAGACAAGAATCACTGCTAGAGATAAAAGACACATTTCATGATGATAAAGAGTCAGTCTCTTAGGAAGATATAACAATTATAAATTTGTATGTGTGTATTAACACAGCATAATTATATAAAGTAAAAATTGATAGAAACAAAGGAAAAGTTGACAAGTCCGTAATTGTAGTGGGATATTTGAACACACCTATCTCAATAATGTATAGGGCTAGCAGAAGAAAAACAATTCAGCATGAGTACAGAACATCTGAACAAAATGATAAACAAAGTTGACCTAACAGAGCAACTACAGAATAGACATTCTTTTCAATTACATGTGAAAATTTTACCCATACTGACTCTAGTAAGTAAAATAATGCCCTCCTCCCTGCACCAAAGATGTCTACTTCCTGATCCCCAGGACGTGTGAATATGTTGTCACATGGTAAAGGGAAATAAGGTTGCAGATGGAATTAATGTTGCTAATCAGATGACCATGAGATAAAGAGATTAACTAGGATTATCTGATTGGGCCCAAGGTAATCACAAGGGTCCTTAGATATGAAAGAGGCTGAAGAGTCAGTGTCAGAGGAAGGCAGGAAGTGTTTAGAAACTGAAAAAGGGAAAGAAATAGCCTTCCTTAGAGCCTCAGGAAGGGACGCAGGCCTGGGGATACCTTGATTTTAGCGGGCTGAGACCCATTTCAGACTTCTGACTCCAGAACTGTAAGATAATAAATTTACGTCATTTTAGGTCACTATCCTCCCAATATCTGTGACTTGCAGCTGATGCAGTTGCTAACTGATTCCAGGGTGTCCACCATTAACCACTCTAAACTGCAGGAGCAGTGCATGAAGAGGTGTAGCTAGAATGTAGGCTGAATCCTGGGGACCGACAAGAGCTGAGTCTGAAGAAGTAGGGTAGGATCCTATCCCCCCCATTCATTTATTCATATAGTTATTCATGAAACATTTACAAAGCCCCTACTCTCTGCTGGATCCTGTGTGAAACACAGAGATGCAGACGTGAATAAGACCAAGTCCTTGCTCTCAAGGAGCTCACAGGGGAAGACGGAGAATTAAACTCAAGTACAAAACAGTGGAGAAGAGCCGTGGCGGGAACATGCACCAGATGAGACGGGAGTACAAAGGACTTTTCTGGTTGTAAGTGGTGGAATCCCAACGTGTGCAAGCTAAGACCAAAAGAGTATGGGCTCCTTTAGCCAAAAAAGGAGGGACGGGCAGAGGAAGAATGTGGGCAGAGAGGATGTGTGAGCAAATGCAGGGAGGTGAGGAACAGTGTAGAGTGTGTGGAAAGCCATGAGAGCTGGAGTGGCTGGAACATAAACACAGGGGAAGGAGAGGCAAGGAGATGGAGGTGCCCACGGGCCATGCCACAGGCTTGGAGGCCAGGTCGTGGCATCTGGATGTCACTTGGTGGGTGCTGGGGAACTGTGGAGGGAGGGAAGCAGTTGTTAAGGAGAGGAATGCAGTGGTGAAATTTGGGTTTTAGAAGTATCGCATTGACTGTGGTATAGAGGGTGAATTAGAGAAGGGCAAGACTGCGGTCAGGTAGTCCTATTAGGAAGTTATTGGCAATAATACAGGTGGGATCATGGCGCTGTGCACATGAAGAGTGCCATGAAGATGGCCAGAAGGGGCTGTAATCAGGACATAGGAGTTAGAACCAGCAGGCTTGTGACTGATTTGAGGTGGGTGACGGTAAGGGGAAGCGGGAAGGACAAGATTCCCTGATTTCTGACGTAGGCAACTGCAGGTGGTGGTGGTGCCGTTTACTGAGACAGGGATGCAAGAGAGCAAGTTGGAGGAAGATGGATTCACTTTGGGACACTGAGTTTGAAGGGTTTGTGGGACATTCTGGTGGAGATGGCCAGGGGGCATTTGGATATTTAGGCCTGTAGCTCCAGTGAGAGGCCTAATCTGGAGAGAGAAACACAGGAGCCATCAGAATCTACAAGGACATTGACAATGGAACCGTGGGAGTGGATGAGATCCCCAAAGGACAGTCCTTAAGGTGGCAATTCTCAACAAGATGTGTGTGGGGTGGCATAACTCCCTGGAAGAGTGTTTGGAATCACCAGAGAGGTTTTCCAAAATACACACCCAACCCTCAATTCCAGTAAATACTCTACGCAGCATGACCAAGGGAAACTCTTCCTGATGAGGCGGTGACCTAGGGTAGGAAGGAATTTGAGACCATTGATAAGAGGAGGGTCAAGGCGGGCACAGAGATCAAAGGAAGAAGGAGCCAGAAAGGAAGAGAGTTTTGAGGAGACCCAGGAGAATGAGGTGCCCCAGGTGTTAGGATAGAGCAGTGATTCTCAATGGTGAGTGCGCACCAGGGGTGCTTGTGAAAAATACAGATTAGTGCCCTTCACTATTCTGATACTTTGGCACCTTGGAATCTGCATTGTAAAGAGTTCTGCAGGCACTATCTTTGGGGTGGAGAATTTCACGTAGATGGGTGTAGTCGACAGATTTATGCCAGCAGGGGGATGGGTCCACTAAGATAAAGACTAAAAGGGTCTATTGGATTCTACTCTTCAGGAGGTCACTGGTAACCATGGAAGAGGGAATTTTGGTGGTGTCGTGGGAGTGGAAGCCAGATTGCAGTGGGCTGAAGAATGAATGGGAGGTGAGAAAGAGAAGACAGCAAATATGGACCCCTTTTGGGAGAAGTTTGGATCAGAGGCGGAAGCAAGAGCTTCATCCCCCTCAAAGGCCACCTTCCATCTCTTGGAGAAACTTGGCAAAGAGGATTGAGGAAATCTGGAGGCTGAGTCACATGTCCCGTGGACCCTCAGAACACACCAGGGAGGCAAGCTGGGAATCGGCAAAGGCCTGGCGCACCTCAAGCTTCCAAATCTCAAAGCTGAACCTGCTGGGCCTGCCTTCACCTACCCATTCCAAATCCACTCTACCATCTTTTCCATCCGAGTGATCTTTCCATAACCCAAATCTGCCCGTTTCTGCCCTACTTAAAACCCTCCAGCAGCTACTCTCCCGCACTCTCACCTCACTTCTCTGAACCTGGCATTCAAAGCCCTACTTCCCTCTGCATCTTCACTTCCACTGTCTTCACCATCCCCCTTCCCACTTGCACCACATTCATCATCTACCCAGGCCTCATGGAGCCACCAGCAGTTCCCCAGTGAACTGTGTGGACCCTCCCAGCCGCTGGTCATCTTAGACTCAGCCAACTCAAGCACCACCTGTTCCGAGAGTTAGTTCCTCCCTCCTTGGAGAGAACCGGCACCTTGCCCACACCTCTACCAGAGCACAGGTAGAATGAATTACTCTCTATCTATTTGTTGACATGACTTTCCCCACACTGGACTGTGCCTTCTCTGGGACTAAGGTCCTCATCTTACTCCCCTCTGAATCATCAGCACCTGGCCAGGACTGAGTTCCCAGTAAATGCCAATGAATGTGAAGTGGGGTTCCACCCTAAGTACCCATCATGATAGGGTAGATGGTTAAAATATGGAACACCCCACTGACCCTTTGATCCACCAATCAAATAATTGAATCTGCAGGTTCTTCTCCCCTCCCCCCTTTCCCTTCTCCCTAGTTGTACTCATATGTTCAGATTAATTTCTCCTAAGGGAAAGAAGAGGCAGGCTCTGGACAATGGTATCTTTAGGTCAGATGGTACAATGTCTCCCACGGGCTAGGACTAGGCAACTATAAGAGGGTGTGCTGCTGTGCAAGAGCCCCTGGGTTCCTTCTCCAGGAACTTAACCTTGATTTTTTCCTTTTACAAGCTACTTAACCTCTCTGAACCTTAGTTCAGATGGATGTGGTTACGAATACTATTCGACTGGTGTTCGTAACCACATCTCATTGTGGTGAGAATCAGGTGCGATACTCATTGTAATGCTACTTTTGAGATCCCAATAAAGTGGCATCTTAGGGTCACGACACAGACAAATTGCATTTGTTATTTCGAATGACTAAAAGGAACTCTCCAGGCAATACTGCTTTTCAAAGTTTCTCTAAAATGAGAACTTCTTAAGGTACCCGGCTCCTCAGGCTCACTTAAGACAACTATAAGTGAAGCCCCACCTCCCCAACCTCTAAGCCACGCCCCTTTCCGCACAAATCTCTACGTTGTGGGCCCTTCAACATTGATTGACGTTTTTATTGACCAATAAGAAGTAAAATTTCCGTCAACGTCCGGTGAGGGGGCAAGACTTCCTTGCTGTTGCTAAGACACTCTTGTTTCCCTCCTTGACAACCCTGGCGGGGGTGCACTCGCTGAGGCCCTGGCTCCGGCCCCCGCGGGAGCAGGTGAGGCCCGGGGGAGCGGTGGGCAGCCGGGCGGGGAGGGCCGGCCCGAAGCGGGGCCGGGAGACATTGCGGGGCGGGCGGGGCCTCGTCTACCGCGGAGGCCCCACCTCAGCCTCCTGCCTGTTGGTCCCCAGTTCCAGGTCCTCCCAACCCCCATTTCCCTCCACCACCACTTCGGGGACCTGCGAGCTCTGTCGAGACAGTTTCGCCGTCGCGACTCTGCAGGCCGCTCCTCCCTACCCTCCCGAGGTCCCCTCCAGCTTCACGATCCCCCGTCCTCCCTAACCCAACTCCTCCTCGCGCCTTGATCCCCTATCTTTCGCAGGGTAACCCCCTCCTCCCGCGGGTGGGCCGGTGGTCGCCATCGCCTCCCCCCAGACCGCTTGACTTGGGCAGTTGACGACGTGCTGGGACTCGAGGCTGGTCATTTCCCTTTTTGGCCTCAGTTTCCCTATTTGTAAACGGGAAGTTAGGTTGAATGATCTCTAAGGTCTCTTTGACGCTGACGTTCTAAGATGTGATTCTTTGACCCAACTGTAGGCTTCCCTGACGATGTGGTCCTTTTGGGAAGTTTCGGGTGTAGTGAAAAGGACTTGGCAAACCTAATTTGGATTCCCAATTACAGGACCCTAGCAAGTTACCTAATCTCTCTGGAGTCCAGTCTGAGTATATATAGAATTAGGAACCTGCAGCACATCTCCTTTGGGGATTCTGAGGATAATATGAACTTCCTTCCTTTGTCTCTTATTTCCGCACATTTTCCCCGTCTGAGAAGTGTCACCAGCTCCCTTATGGTCAGCTGTCATTTCTCCGTTTCCCCTACAAATCCACATCGCTAGCTCTGATCTTTCTCCTGGGCTTCCGTGGGTAGGGAGAGTTTGGGAGTGGGGGTTGGAGTAGAGATTGATATATTGATGTGGTGCTTGGCCTTGGTGGCTTCCCTCCTGCCCTGATAATCCATTATTCCATGATTCCCTGCTCCTGATGAGACACCTCCATTTGTGTATCTCACCAACAGCTTAAACTCAGCAGTTCAAAAATCAGACCAGCCCGCGTCTTTATCTATCCATCTGTCCTACCTGACTTCCCCTGTCTGTCTCAGTGGCGTCACCATCCTCCTGGGGCATCCTCCATCACTCTGCCACGCCCGTCCCACTTAGGCAGTGTCAAGTCTTTGATTGGGCCTCTGCAAGGGTCTCACATTCTCTCTATGCCTAAAGCCACCGTCCTGGTTCAAGTTTTTAATGCCTGTCACCCGGGCCATTGCTGTAGCTTCCTAACTGGTGTTCCTACCTCCAGTCTCTCCTCCTGTTAACCCAGCCCACCAGAATAATTGCCCCAAAACACAACCATGTCACCAGCCCCCAAGACACTTCCAAAGGGCTTCTCTTTCTCCACTAAAAATATCCATACTTCTTAAGCCTGGGTCTTAGGGCCCTGCTATATATCCACAACCTGACCCCAGTATCCATACTTCTTAAGCCTGGGTCTTAGGGCCCTGCTGTATATCCACAACCTGACCCCAGTCTTTCTTCCCAGCCTACTTTCTCTTTTCTGCCTTGCCAAGTTCTGTCCTCAGGCCAAATTGGACTGTTGGACTTTCCCAGAAAACGCTTTGAGCTTTCTGCTTTGACATCACTGTGTGTGTTCATCTCTCTGCCTGGAAGGTCTTTGCTCACCTCGCCCACCCATCAGGATTCCCACTCACCTTTTAAGGTCTAACTCAGATGCTGCCCCTACCACCAAGCTTTTCTTGCTGTCCTCTGCCGCCTCCAGAATTCTCCTATTTCCTCTATCTTTGCACCCGGCTTGTGGCGCTTACTGCTCTCTGCCATGAACCGTAGTTAATTCCTTGTGTATGTGTGTGGGTCTGTCATATTGGATTGTATCCTCCTTGAAAGCAGAGACTGTCTCTTGTTTATAGCAGAGTAGTTGGAAAAGCTTAATCCTGAAGTCATATATAGCTGATTGAATCCTAGCTCCTCCGTTTATTAGCCGGGTGGAAAGTCACTTTGCTTTTCTCAGCCTGAGTGTTCATCAGAGAAGTAGGGATAATAGTGCCCATCTGACAGAGTTCTTAGGGGGAGTAAATGAACACCTGTCCTGTTGTCTTGTTCAGGGTCAGTGCTTAATAAGTGTTATTGAATGGATTTGATAGGTCCTCTCCCTTCCCAGGGGGCAAATGAAATATAATTTAATTACAGTTTAGATATTTGTTGGGCTTCTGCCATGTGTCAGACATTGGACTTGGTGCTCTCGGTGTTCAGGAGAACAGAGCAAGTCGTTCAGCCCCAGGTGATTGTCTGGACTCACGAAGCACTGCTGAGTCGTGACTGGTTGTGAGATGTCACCAATAGTTAGCGATTGTGACTGATTTTTAAAAAAAAGTAAATCAGGGCTAACTCCAACTCATTTCTGTGATAACGTCATTCTCAGTCCCTTACGTTCAAATCTGTTCTCTTGAGTGGGAAAGGAGGGGGTAGGTGGGAAAGTGGGGGGTGGGAGACTGTGGAATCTGCTGTCTGTAGTAAGCATCTGTTCTCCTGTGGAGCTGATGTCTGTGATAGTTATGGCTTTTTGTTGTACTTTGTATCCTGACAAAAATGTTTGGATTTGGGTATGTCCGTGAGGGTGTACCACACGAGTCAGTGTTGTTTATTGCACCATCTTATACATAAAAAAATGTCTCGATCTCTACCTCCTCATCTTTCTCTCTTCCTCTCTCCCTCTTTCTTTCCTTCCCTCCCCCTGGTTTAAGACACATCAGAAGTTTTCACTGGACCTCAGTGAAATGAGAAAAAAGAAGGGTGATGTGAAAAAAAAAAGGCTTGGTGTGCATGAAGGGTAACTCTTTTCTTGAGCAGGACTGTTCTTTATCCTGCGATCGTCTCTTTCTTACTCTTAAAACTTTCTTTTATAGTAGATGATGCATTTTTTAAAATAAATTTATTCATTTATTTATTTATTTATTTTTGGCTGCGTTGGGTCTTTGTTGCTGTGTGCGGGCTTTCTCTAGTTGTGGCAAGCGGGGGCTACTCTTTCTGGCGGTGCACGGGCTTCTCATTGCGGTGGCTTCTCTTGTTGCGGAGCACGGGCTCTAGGCGCGCGGGCTTCAGTAGTTGTGGTGCACGGGCTTCAGTAGTTGTGGCGCGCAGGCTTAGTTGCTCCTCGGCATGTGGGGTCTTCCCGGACCAGGGATCCAACCCGTGTCCCCTGCACTGGCAGGCAGATTCTTAACCAGTGCGCCACCAGGGAAGTCCCAGGTGCATTTTAAACTGATTGTGGAATCCACATCTTCCGTGTTGTTTCCTGACGTCACCACTGACATCTTAGACGAACGCTCTCAAGTCCTTAGGTTCCTTTCTCCTCACCTTACGAGCTTTGCCCTTTGTTTGCCAGAAGGCAGAGGGCGGACGTGTCAGGGAAAGGCAGGAGGATAACCAAGGTGCCGAGTGTGTGTGTAGCCCCGATACGGCTGGAAGTCGGAGGCCTGCCTGGACAGGGGGCTGGACCAGTGGCTGCCGAGGATTGACATTGTTTGTGTTACTGTCTTGTTTCCTACTTGGCTTGTGACAAGAAAGCAAGCACAGAAGGTAGCGTCAGAAGAAGAGACATGGGCTCCGCTCCTGGCTCTGTCATTGCTGGCTGTGTGCCCACAGGCCAGCCCGCAAACCTCTCTGAGCCCCAGTGTCTTGTCTGAGAACTGGGAGCGGGTGCTGCCCTCACAGGTTGTTACGGGCTGAAATGAGGCAGTAAGTGTGAAAGCGCAGTGTCACCACACTACAGCCCCCGGCCCAACTGTGTTTACCAGATTTCCTTGTGAGTCCTTCCTCCTTCAGTACTAACAGCACCGGGGGGGACTCGGTGAGTGTTGGTTTGTTTGGCCTAGCATTTAGCTGTTTAGTTGGCTGGGATATGAACAAGGGCATTGCACTTCCCCTTCCTTCCACACCAGTAGCAAGAGCTGACATTTACTGTGAGGCAGAGTCTATTCTTAGGCCCAGTTTCCAGATGAGAAAACCAAGGCCTAGAGATGTAAACACTTACCCGAGACAGACCGAGGTGTGAAGTCAGACCTGCCTGTGGAGCACGATGCCGTGCGCCAAGCATGTCCTCCCACCTCTCGGATGCTGGAAGGTGGTAAAGGGGTGGCGAGCCGTGGTCCACGAGCCAAGTGTGTTCCAGGCGCTGAGTGGCTTGGGGTGGGGGGTCGGGGTGCTGGCTGACACTTTTGACCTTATTTCCCAGAATTCATTCATTTTTCCTTCCTCCTCCCCACATCCCCTAACCCTCTTAAGGATTCCTCCCAAACACTTCAAAAGCAAAATAATAAATAGTGACTGAGGTCATTGCCACAGAAGAACAAGGGGCACAGGCTTTGACAGGAGGATAAGATGGAGAGCCCTGCCTCTGCCTCCTGTTGCCTAGGAGAAGCCTCGCAGCAGACATGGGCGAGGCTGTGTAAAGCTCCAGAGGGGCCCTTGGGTAAGGAGGGGACTAAAGGGCAGAGAGGGAGCAAGGCTGCCACTGGCTCTGTGCGCCAGGACAGGCCCCGGGACGGTCAAGCCCTGGTACCCAGGAGATTCAAGTGCCCTGGCCAGGGGCACGCTTCCATTATTAAAGGGCTCTCTTTTAGACCTGACGCAACTTCTTCCTGGCCTGATCCTGTCAGGCACACACTCATTTGCATGGAAGATTTATAAGGTTATTAAAACCTCTAGTTCTGCTATTTTCGGTAGCATTCTATCGGCAGGGTTTTAAAATCGTGGCTGAATGACTGTAGCTGTACTATAATGATACAGCATCATAAAAAATTCTCCTACCTCTCTGGATTTGGAAACACATAATCTATAACTGTTCCTTTTCATTCTGTGAGTCTCATTCCTTTTGGATCCCCAGGAGTACGTGCAGTGGGTAGGAAAAGTATTTGCAGTCGTGGTCCTGAATAAATGCGGTTGAATGAGATTGACGAAGTGCTGGCTGCTAACATGGTGGCTGTAGGGGCAGCGTGATGCTGAGCGCGGGGAGCTCCGCGATTTCAGAACGCTCACGTGCATCTGCTTGGTGCTCTCGACAGCTCTCTGAGAATGAGAAGGTGGGATTATCCCATTTCACGGAGGAAACCAAGACTCAGGAGGTTAAATTACTTGCCCAAGGCTGCAGAGCAAGGAAGAGGGCAGAATTGATTTCAGTTACAGAGCTAGTATTCCAGCCTTAATATTCCGCCTCGTGATCCTGTACTTTCTCTTCTCTACAAGGTGATGTCCCCTCTAAAAAAAAACTGTCCCAGTGGCTTTTCCACTTTGTTCCTGAAGAAGGGGCTTTGGTAATACCTCTGAAGTCTTGTTTCATCAGGATTCTATGTGTTGAAGCAGAGTCCAAGCAGCGGTCACAGACCCTGACCTCCCCGAGGGCACACGTATGCACAGTTGCCACCGAGCTCCCCTCCACACTAGCGCTTTTTAGCCCAGAGGATGAATTGGATTGAGTTGAAATATTCAGGTGGAAGGGCCCTAAGCAGCTGCTTCAGCATTGTAAGTTGTTCCCGCTTGAAAACCTCAGGAGGCAATGGAAGCTTAAAGCCCTTATTCTTTTATCATCAGTGTGGCCCCGCACCTTCTGTCACCCCTTGGTGATGTGGAAGAGGAGGCAATAAAGTGGCCTTTACCGAAGACAGCTAGGGGGACAGGGCGCAATGGGACCCTAACATTAACGAGAAAGGACGAAATGATTCACTGGCTTTTGTGAAGTAAGACACTTCAGCAGAGAGCACAATGAGATTGTACTTGGTAATTTGCAGGCTTATATATAGAGACAAACAGAAACTGCTAATATCTGAATGGTACAAATGCCCAGAACGATGAGGTAACAGGGGCTGTCTGTCCGCTGGGAAATCAGAACATACCCATGCTGTGGGGCGTGGGGTCGGTGCCAGGCTTCCAGCCTCGCTCGAGGGAGCCGAGCACATGGAGTGGCGCTGAGGACTTCTGCAGCATCAGAGAGTGGGATAAGCTCGAGAGCACAGCCCAGAAAAAGTGCACGGAAAGCTCAAGGCTTGGCCAAACAAGGGTCAAGTTAGCATCGGAACAGCAGACACCGAAAGGGAAGATCAAACCTTCCTCTCACCGCTGGGCTCACAGGAGCCGTGCTAGTGGTCACGCCCTAGAGGTCAGGCGTGCGGGCGCCCGCTGTGTGTCGTTGCCATGCAGAGGCCTTGTGAGGAGGGGTTAGGGTGACCGTGCCCAGATCAAACCCCAGCTTTGCCGCTCAGTAGCTGAGCGACCCTCCATTCATGCAGGCCCTAACTGGTGGGGTCGTTGGTGGCATGGGGCTGAGTAAACACACGTGGAGCGCTTAGAACAGTGTCTGGCTCAAAGGAAAGCCAAGAGACGTCGCTCGTTGTTACCTGTCCGTTAGTTGCCCGTTAGTTACTACGCTAGGCATCTTCAGGGTTCGGTGGTCGTGCACTGAAAGCAGATGTATTTGGAAATGTGAGAAGTGCTGGAATAACATTATTTGGCTGTATTTGGCCAATAAGGATGGTCACAAAGGGCTTAACGACATGGCAGTGTGTATTTATTTGTGTTAGTAGTACTTCTGAGATTAAAAGTTCTTTGAATTATAGGATAAAGAGAAACACCAGAATTTGCAGCACTGCTTCCAGTCGTTTAGGATCCAGGCCCATCTCTTTAGAAAAAGCCCCATCTGTTTTTCCATAACTAGATTTGGAAAGAAAAAAAAAAAAAATCTATACATGTGTATTAGCTTTATAACTTTTCAGTCATATCCTTGTATGCTCCCCCCAGGAGCCAGAGGGAGGGAAGCACAATTTACTGAATGCCTACCATGTGCCTGGCGTACATTGTCTCATTTGATTCTCATAACAGCCCCATGAGATAGATTGGACTACCTTCATGTTACTGATGAGGAATCTGAGGTCCAGGCCATGCAGCTAGTGTGCGGTAGCACCGGTACTAATGCCTCAGCCTCCCAACTCCTGGGCCGGCCAGACGGGTGGCCTGAGGGAGTGGATGAGAAGAGCTGGGCTGCCAGGTGTGCCAGGGAGGGCACAGAGCATTGCTGGTCCCCTTCCTCCCACAGAGCAGGGACCTGCAGAAGGAGGCACTTGTTTGCCCATAAACCCAGGGCTGTTGAACGTGACCTGACATCTCACTTCCTAACCGTGTCTGCTGGGGAGCAAGGACTGCGTACATAGTGGGCATGCAGAGAAGCTACGTTCCTTAATTGCGAGCTCAAGGCTCCACCCTCAGCCTGGCCCGCAGTCAGTATTTGTCTTGGTAATGACAGTGTGGGCTTGCAGCCTCGTACCGACGTGTTCTTAGCTGGGTCCCAGCATCTCGTGTTGACTCATCCTCCCGTCTGCAGACTTGCTGGCCATTTGGAAAGGATGCAGAGGAGTTGAGATGGGGAGGTGTCAGATTGTTACTGAGACATTTCTAATTTGCGATGTGTGGTTTTTAAGCCAACTCGTTTCTCCTGGTTTTTCCTGTTTTCTGCAGCACCCCTTGGGGAAAGACATTTTCTGCTCCCACCAAGCTGGCTGGGCCTGCTTCCTGAATCTCCTGGGTGTGTCTTAATTACCAGTCCCAGCACCTCCTGAAAGCCCCACTCTCTCCTCCTGGTCACAGAGGAAGGATCATGGGAGAAACAGAAGGGAAGAAAGATGAGGCTGATTATAAACGACTGCAGACCTTTCCTCTGGTCAGGGTAAGCCCTGGAGGAGGGAGCCAGGTAGCCAGCAGGCCCCACAGAGCCTTAGAGAGAGGCAGGGGGAGCTTGTCCCCTGCAGAACAGCAGTGGGAGGAAGTTAAGAAGGGCTCTGTTGGCCAGATCTAGAGACCGAGGGGTCAACAGTGATTCATCCTTTCATTCATTCATTCACTCGACAATTATTTATTTAGGCCACCTGCTATATATCGGACACTGTTCTAGGCACTATGGATGTAGGAGTGAACAAGACAAAGGCCTGGCCCACATGAAAGAAAGGTTTAAAGAACATAATTTCAGGTAATGAGTGCTATGAAGAAGAATAAAGCAGGTATAAGGGGCTGGAGAATAGAGGATGTCTTCTAGAAAGGTTTCTCTGATCAGAGACCTGAATAAAATTAGGGAGCAAGCCTTGTGAAAGTCTGGGGGAGAACACTCCCCAAGCAGGGGAGGCAGCAGGCACAGAAAGCCTGAGTAAGCCCAGCGTTTGGGAGGAACAGCAAGAAGGCCAGTGTGGCTGGAACAGGTGCTGAGGGGGTGGCAGGACGTGAGTGTCAGCGTGACAGCAGGGCCAGGCCCCAGAGACCTGGGGGCCACGGTGAGAAACGTGGATTCTATCCTGAGTTCAAAAGGGAACAGTAAAGAGCTTTAAGCAGAGGAGTGGGAGTGCTGTGATCCGTTTTACGTTTAGTATTTCTAAAAGATCACTCTAGCTGTTGGAAGGAGAATGGATTTTAGGGAATCAGGGTGGAAGTGGGGAGACCAGTCAGGGTGCTATTGCAGAGGCCCAGAGAGATGTGGGTGGCCGGGTCCAGGTCACAGAGTAGATAGAGGTGGCAAGACATGGTAGGATTCTGGACAGATCTTGAAGGTAGAGCAAGAGAATTCACTGGCGCATTGCATGCTGGGTACGGGGGAGAGCAGGCCAAGGGTGGCTGCTAGGGTTTATTTCGTCCTGAGCCTGGGAGAGAAAACTGTGTTGATTACCAAGAGAGGGAAGACGGAGGAATAGGTTTGTGGGGAAAATCAAGAGTTATCTTTCAGACATCTGAGGTTGTCAAGTAGGCAGTTGGACATAGGAATCCGGAGCCCAAAAAAGAAGTTACAGCCAAGGATGAACATGTGGGAGCCCTCCCCGCATAGAAGATGCATGAATCCGTGGAGCGGGGGGGGGGGGGGTCCCTAGAGAGCAGGTAGCTGGGTGGAGACGAAGCCCAGAAGAGGAGACACATCAGCAAAGCGGCCCGAGAAGGAGCGCCCAGAGGGGCCGCACCGTCTCTTCAGGCTTCTGGGCGCGTCAGCTGTGCTCTGAGGCTACTGGTAAACCGTTCCCGTGGCCGGCAGGCTCCCGCCTGGGCCAGCCTTCAGCCCATGCCTGTCTCTGTAACACGCTGGTCGCACAGGGGCCCGGGGCCTAAGAGCCCGCGAGGCTTAGCATGATTCCGTCAGGAGATGGGTCATCTCTCTGGGCTGTGCCCGGGGCTGTGCCGGGGCAGCTCCCCGGTGTCCGTGCCTTACGCTTGGGACGGAGGCCAGCCCAGGAGGCAGGTCACAGGCTGAGGCTCTCTCTGTTTGTCCCCTGCCTTGTCTCCAGCACTCGGACATGCCAGAGGAGATGCGAGTGGAGACCATGGAGCTGTGTGTCACGGCCTGTGAGAAATTCTCCAACAACAACGAGGTATTGCCATCAGTGCAGGTGGCCCCTCGTGTCTTTGGTGACCCCTGTGGCCCCAGTCCCCACAGCGAGCCCCAGAGAGTCCTGCTGGGACCAGGCTAGAGCCTTCCTTGGAAGCATTCGCACCGTGGGGAAGGCCGGTGAGGGGAGAGACCGGTGCTGTCTCCGGTACTGATCCGATGCTCACGACCAGCCCTAGAGGGAGAAGAGCCAGAGGGCTTTCCGTGACGCCCCTGCCCGCGTTCCCCGTCTCAGGCGGGCTGCTGAATAGGGCACCTTTCCCCTTGGCTCCGTCCCTGCGGAGAACAGAGGCCCACCCAGGTGCTCATTCATGTATCCATTCATCCATGCAAGAAAGATGTTAGACACGTCCCTGTGCCAGGACCGTTCTAGCTGCTGGCGATAACGACAAATCAGCGTCGACACAGGGATGTCACTCATCAATCTGGTGGTGAGCAAGAAAGAAGTCGGTGTCATGGCAGCTTGAGTGATGAGGCCGACCCTGGCTAGTGAGAACCCAGGCTTTGGGCCAGGGAGGCCCACGTGCACATCCCATCTCCAGCCCCTCCTAGCTCTTGAACCTTGCACAGGCCATTTCTTATCACCCAGTGGCCTAGTCTATGGCCAGGGGTGAGGGTGCTGCCAGTGCTCAGCAGGTGCCTAAGCACGGGGCTCACCCCGCAAAGGCCGGGCCTCCGCCCCACGCCCAGACCTCTTCTCGAAAGAGTGAGTGCGGGAAGGAGGGAGCCAGGCCAGCTTCTGTCCCAGAGCCCACCAGGCCCGTCGGGGAAAAGCCTTTCTGTTCCCTGAGGGGAAGCCTGACACCTCGTGGTGACGATGGTAATCCGTGCAGTCTGCGGCGTGCTCTCCAGGCGCTTGTTCACTGAGTGCTGAGAACAGCCTTGTGGCCCTGGCACTGGACGCGGGCACTAAGGGCAGAGCCAGAGCTCCAGCCCGGGGCCCTGTGTCAGGCCCGAGGCCCGCTCTACCGCCTCACCAGTGTCTTCTGACTGATGAGGTAGTGTCTGGTTTCCTGTCCCTGTGTAACGACAGCCCCTGGCAGGAGGGTCCCCGTGCGGAAACCCTGTCCGAAGGTTCCGTAAGCAGAACAGCGATATCAGGCAACAGGCCTTTCTTCTTGCCAAGACTTGTGCTTTCCGGAGAGGCGCTGACTCATGCCCACTCTCTCCCCGAAACCTCCCTCTCTGATGAGCATCCTCTTGGTTCCAGAGCGCCGCCAAGATGATCAAAGAGACGATGGACAAGAAGTTCGGCTCCTCCTGGCACGTGGTGATCGGCGAAGGCTTCGGCTTTGAGATCACACATGAGGTGAAGAACCTCCTGTACCTGTACTTCGGGGGGACCCTGGCTGTGTGTGTCTGGAAGTGCTCCTGACACTGTCCCCCACCCCTGCCCCCGTCCCCCGCAGGCCTTTTCCTGCTGTTCCTCTGGGATGGGGAGCAGCCCCAGGCAGCTCCTGACTTTCCAAAGGAAAGCGGGCTCTCTTCTGTTGTCCTGGGTACCGTTTCCTGAGCTGCGCCCAGTGTGTGAATTCGTTGACATCTCTGCCCCAGGCTCGCAGCCATCTCACGCTGAGTCCCAGGGCGTGAGGGGGCGGCAGGGGAGGGGTGGGGAGATGCGACAGGGTAGAAGGAGCGGGGGAGGTGGAATTGCTCTCACAGGGACATGCGAGCCCCGCCTCTCCGGCTGGCTGCTCACCCCTCAGAGCCCGGGAGCCCCTCGCTCCCACCCGCAGCACTGCAGGCAGGTGTCCACTGTCCTCGTCTTTACGGGCCGTATGCAGACGGCCTCGAGAGGGAGTCTGTCCTCGGGGGTCGCTGGCGTCTCTCCTTGTCCTCCGGAGAAGTGGTGACCCCCACCCCACCCCAGAAGCCCCTTTCCCAGCCTGACCCCGGGCTGAACAAGGCACTGCATCTCGTTGGGCCGACAGCTCCACAGCCCCGGGCTTTGACGTGAGGACCAAGCAGCCTGTCGCCCTCCGTCTCCTCCCCGCTCCCCAGCCGCCAGGCTGCGTGAACCTGTTACCCCGCCTCACCCATGCAGTTGGTAACCAGTGGCTGAGGGTGTGGGAGCTGCGACTGCGCAGTTTCTCGAAGTGTCACTGACCTCCGGTGAGACGCCTGGGCCAGGAGTGCCCTCGCCGTGAGGCCCGTTTCAGCAGGGAAACGTGGCCTGCCACTTCTCATCAGGGACCGCATGCTGATTTGTACTTCTTATCTCTGCTGGCTTTTCTATATTCTTTTTGAGTGTGGGGAGAAGGGTTTTAGTAGAAGGGCGAATCCTATTTTACACAGCGGTCTAATTTATATGAATGTCTTGGTTTTTACAATTAAAATAACCAAAAACTGATCTTGATCTACAGTCTCTCGAGGTTGGAGTGAAGGCAGGCCCAGTATCCTCAGGCTGTGCTGGGTCCCAGGAACTCGGGGAAGCTTCTGGCCGGACCGCAAGGCTGCCGGAAACCCTGTGCTCAGGCACGGCCCCGCGCGCCTGGGCCCTGCCCCCTCCCCGTTCCGTCACGGGTGCGGACTGAGCGCAGTTGGATGGGGCCCCGTGGACGCTGACTGAGACACCCTTGGTGGCCAGACTGAGCCACTATAAAGACGTTTTCGGTCTCACATAATGTAGTTCAGTTCAAAGATGTTTATTCAGCAGCACTGAGTGCCAGGCCCCGGGAGTGGGGACGCAAAGATGGAGAAGCCACAGACCCTGCCCTCAGTGAGCTCACAGTCTATCGCAGAACACTTGAACCCGATTGTTTCAGCGGGATGTGAAAAGTGGTGTAATAAGAGAGGACAGGACGTGGTTGGGTGGAAGGAGGTTCCATGCCCAGCCCAGAGAGTGAGGGGGAGCCTCCGGGGGGGGGAGCCCTGAAAGCCAGTTCTTGAAGGGAGAGTGGGATTTTCCCCAGGGAGGAGATGCTCCAGGCCAAGGAACGGTGGGGATAAACGCACAGAGGCAGAAATGGCTTGAGGAGGAGGGGCTGCCCTGCAGGCCCGAGAAGCCCCTTCAGCTCAGGGGCTGGCTCCGGAATCTGAGTCTCACACCCCAAAATGCCGGGTCTGGGCAGAGCTGGGGCAGCCTGTTCTCCCCAGCCCACTGTCCCTGCACTCACGGGGCCTCCTGAGATGGCCCACCTAGGACATTCAGACCTGGCAGTCCTGGCCCCTGGCCCAGTCACAGCCTCCTGAGGCTGAGAGTCCAGTTGTAATGGGATCTGTCAGCAGCTCTGCTGGACGGCATCCTGTCAGTCAGCTAAGCTCTGCCCAGAGACCCGAGCGGCTGAGCTGGGAGGAGAGCATCGTCGGCCCACCCGAGAGCCTCACAAGTGCTTGCTGGGTTGCTGCTGTGTGTGGTGGGGTCCTGAGCTCAGTGCGATGGGGAAGAAAAGGAGAAGTCAGGGTCACTGCCCCAAGGCTGACCACCTGGATCTGACTGTGGAGCGGGTCCTGGCCCTCTGGGACTTGGGGGGCGCAGGGGGCAGCTCCTTGACCTCAGACCTGCGCTGGCCCGAGCCCTGTGCCGCGCTGGGTGCTGCCGGGAGATTGGCGAGGCGTGCAGATGGGAGTACAAGGAGAGGGGGTGCCGAGGCCTGGAATAGCTGTGGTTTAGTAACTGCCGGCTTTGCGGCTGTTCTCTCCTTTAATCTGCCACACGTGGGTGCCAAAAAGTAAGACAGGCTCAGCCCGCATCGCAGGCGGCGGGGTGGCAGTGGGGAATGTGGGCTCTGAGGTCCACAGACCCGGCTCCGGCCCAGCCCTGCTCTTGCTAACCTCTCTGTGCCTCAGTGGCTTTGTCTATAAAATGGGGATAAAAGGAACCAGCTCCTGAGGTTGCTGGGAGTCTCAGGCCTGCACCTGGCCCTGTGGTGCACACTGTGTGTGCTTGGGCGTGCTGCTCTCTTCCCGGCTGGAGATGGGGTGCTGACACCCAGCTCCCCCAGGACGGGGTGGAAATTCAGCAAGATTTTACAAGCCGGCACTGTACTGAGTGCCGGCCCCAGCAGGCACTCAGTACAGTGGTGCCCCTTCTGTCTGCTGCGGCGGGCCCGTCCTCGCAGAGGGCCGTGCGCCCACTGTCGAGATTGGGCCGGGTGACCCGGGGCCGTCGCCGCTGTTTCCCAGACACTGCTTCTGTTGACCTCAGTGGCTTTCCTTCCCTCTGCTCCCTGAGACCTGTGCCAGCCGTGGTCACCCTGACCTTCCTCCCAGGCCCCTCCCTGCTCGTGGCCAGTGATTCAACAAGCATTTGCTGACAGGGGCTGCAACAGGAGAGGGTCGTGACGATGCGGAACGCGTCGGAACACACTGGCCTTGGCAGTGGCTGGCAGTCCATTGAGGGAGGCAGACCCAGGAGCAGAAAAGCAGGATGCCTTTAAGTAATCTGCTAGTGGGGAGGGAGGGTGGGGTTCAGGGGAATGCGTGGTTCGGGGAAGGGAGAAGCTCTCACTGCCCAGAGCACTGGGGGAGGTGTCACAGAGGAGGTGGCATTGAACTAGGCCGTGGCATTTCCAGGGGAGGGATGAGACGGGGGAACGCCTGGGGAAGGCACCCTCGGGTGAGGGGGCAGGGGCATGTGCAGAACAACGGGGGCCTGAGGAAGCTGGTGAGATGGATGTGGAGGGCAGTGGAGGATTTGGGGGTGCAGCTCCCAAGAGGGCGGAGGGAGGAGGAACGGGATGAAGACGAGGGTTTTTTTTTTTGCGATATGCGGGCCTCTCACTGCTGTGGCCTCTCCCGTTGCGGAGCACAGGCTCCGGACGCGCAGGCTCAGCGGCCACGGCTCACGGGCCCAGGCGCTCCGCGTCATGTGGGATCTTCCCGGATCAGGGCACGAACCCATGTCCCCTGCATCGGCAGAGGGACTCGCGACCACTGCGTCACCAGGGAAGCCCGGTGAGGGGTTTCTGGGGTTGAGGACAAGGAAGCTTCCAGCTGTTGAGTGTCCCCCACTTGGCAGGCACTGGGCTCCCTCCCTTACGACCGCGATGTCCTGTATCCTCAACAGACCTCCGAGGTGGAGATCACCGTCCCCATTTACAAATGAAGAAACTGAGGCTGGGCAGGCGAGGTATCTCGCCCAGGTCCAGTTAGGAAGCGACTTCAGCCGGCACCTAGACCCTGGCCTGCTGGCCTCAGCGGCCCTGCTTGTCAGGGCACAAGCTGTGTCCACAGGCCTGCTGTTTACCTCCCGCCCAGTGGACAGCTGGGGTCCCCACGGCCAGTCCACACCTCCGTCCATCGGGCTCCCAGCTGCTTCCTTCCGCCGGCAGCAGGCCTCCACCTGCCCTCTGCTCGGCCTGCCGCAGCCCCCGGCATTCACTTAATGGTGGCAGCGACCACAGCCCTGCAGCCACCGCCAGCCCCGGCCCCTCCGGTGCCGTCTGTGCGTGGGCAGCGGTGACTCGCCCACCGACACCTCAGTCCCCTCTGCCGGGCCCAGCCAGAGTAGGCGTAGGGGAGATCGCAGCCTTCTCTGGACACGTCAGGAGGCCGAGTCACAGGCCCCAGCCCTCTGCCTGGGAGAGCAGTGCGCACCGGCCAGGGAGAATGAAACGCTGGTCACCGCACCGGGGCCCGCGGGGGTGGGGGTGGGGGTGGGGGTGGGAGGGGGCCAGGGGCACCGAGGCAGTCGGTGGGAGAAGGTGAAGAGCAAGGGCTTGGTAATGGGGCCCGTGGCATCCAAGGCGGCGCGCACGCTGCCAAGGGGACGGGCTGCCCTTGAAGCTCGCGGGGGGCCTGTGGAGAGATCTTCTGGTGAATATTTAATGTTCTTGGAAGCGATGCAGAGAAGCTCCAGGATCCCGCCTAGCCTACTTGCTGCTCCTCCGGAGAACAGAGCCTACGGGCAGGCAGGGGTGTCCCCTGGCTTGTGGGCTCCCCGGCCAGCGCCTCCCCCTCCCCGCAGCAGGACCGACGGAGCTTGTGAAGCAAGGCTTAGCTCCTTTCGGGAACAGGGAGCAGAAACCGGAGGGTGTCCTGCAGGCCCCTCCCCCGAGTCTGGGAGGGGAATTGTTCAATTTTAGCCATGAGCCACCACCCTGTTCTATTTTCCTTTTGTTCTCCTCATCTCATATTTAAAGCAACCACCTCCCACTGCCAGCTGCTGTCTTCAATCCTTAGAAAGATGGGGCGGGAGAGGGCGGGTGGGGTAGAAAGAGGGCAAGCTGCGGAGGCAGCAGACCTGGATCTGTATTCATAATATTGCCAGACTGTCGGGTGCCCCAGGCGTGCCAGGCCCTGCACTGAGCATTCTCCAAACTCTATGTCATTTAAGTCGTGCATCCCCCCTGTGAGGAGATACTCCCAGCATCCCCCTTTTACAGATGAGGCATCCCAGAGAGGTCAGGCTCGGGGTCTCACAGCCAAGATTCACCGTAGGCCTACAGGACACCCCAGCCCAGCTCTTAAACCTCTCCGGGAGTCTGCCCGCCAGCTGGGACAGCCACTCTGCTTCTCAGATCTCAGTTTTCTCACCTGCAAAATAGGATTCCCAGCTTCTGCCCTGCCTCCTTCCCAGGGTTACTGTGGGGCGCCAAGGAGATGGTGGCCATGGAGGTGGAATTGCTTTAAGGTTAGAAGTGCCGATTGGGGATTGGGGTCAGGGCCAGTCTGGGGAGCCATCTGCTGCCCTCGGGCCCCCACTTCTACTGGGAGACTTGGGAGTGTGGAAGGTGGGGCTCAGCAGGGCAGGTAGGTAATTACCTCCAAGGCCCTGTCGGCACCGGTGCCCTGC
Organism: Orcinus orca; assembly: GCF_937001465.1. Taxonomy (NCBI): domain Eukaryota; kingdom Metazoa; phylum Chordata; class Mammalia; order Artiodactyla; family Delphinidae; genus Orcinus; species Orcinus orca. Next base: position 93,503,938 of record NC_064569.1, on the reverse strand, counting down.
AGGGTCAGAGCGTGAGGGGCAGGGTGACCACACACACATCCAGTGGCCAAGGAACCCAAACAGCGGGGACCAGACCTTCCGTCTGTGTCTGTCCTTCCAGCCTCAGAATGGCCGGGGAAACTCCCTGAGAAGCCCCTGCCCTAACAGTAGGGAAATGGCTTCCTAGAGAACTTGGGATGTGCCCGAAGTGGGGGCTGGCCTGGGGCAGAGGTTTCTCCTCCACATACCAATAGCCTCAGAGACGTGGTAAGAGTGGTGTCAGCTCCTCTAGGACTCTTCCCCCCCTGTGGTCCCTGGGCACTCCATCTAGAGGGTCACTTTGTCCCCACGGTGTCCCCACGGTGCCTCATCTTCTGTCCTGGTATCTACACTTGCTACGTTTTATTGACTTGATGGTGGAGACTATGGCTTATCTCTCTATCACGGGGCCTGATACGTATCAAAGATGCATTGTGACTAGCGAGCAAGTGAATAAAGATGGTTGGAGGGAGGGAGGGATGGATGGATGGATGGATGGATGGGTGGATGGGTGATAAATGAGAGGAAAAGTCTTCTCCGGGAAGCTCAGAGCACCAGGGCACACGAGGCAGTCACATGAGTGACAGCTGGGTCAGGGGCGTCCCTTGACTTCTGATGCCCTCGGCCAAATTTCCTGGCCCCTCACAGGAGGCCTCGGGTTTATTTGGGACTCAGAAAGTCACTCCCCTTTGATCTGGTTCATAAGGAAACTGAAGACTCAGAAGCAGCGTGCGTGGGTTCCCAAGGCTAGAAGGGCTTGCTAAGAGCAAGAGGTTGTGCTCAGACCCGAGTTCCAACACCAGCTCCACCGCTTGCTGGCTGTGTAGCCTTGAGTGAGTCCCTTTCCCTGGGCCCCATTCTCTTCATGGGTAAAGTGGGGTGAAGTCCTTGTCCTCCTATCCCAGAGGTCACTGGGAGGGTCAGGCCTATGGAGCAGCAGTTGAAAGGGGGTCAGGGGTGAGCCACTGCCATTAAAGCCTCTGCCAGAGCGTCGTCATTGGCAGGGGAGCCTTCAACGCGGACCCTGCACCCCCAGTTGGCCTGTGACGACCGCCTTCTGCCTGCTGTCCTGGTGCTCTTCCCAGCCATCACTCAGCAATGATTTAATGAGCTCCGGAGGTGCCAGGCCCTGTGCAGAGGAAATAGGCACCCACTGTGGTCCCTTGCCATTGGGGACACAGTCTAGGGCAGACGAGCTCTAAAGAGGCTTCCTGGAGAACGCTGTGCAGCCCGAGCAGAGATAAGCTGGTGGGTGTCCAGCAGACGCGTGTTCCAGGCAGAGTCCCCTGCGGAAGCCCCCGATGGCCCTGGCAGGTGCAGAAACTCTCCCTTGAACACTGTCTAGTCTGGAGCTTTTTCGGGAGCCTGGAGCCGAGGGGCTTTGCATTATATAACCCCCTACAGGGCTTAGCACAGGGCTTTGTACACAGCTGGTGCTCAATAAATGTTAAGTGAATGCCCTTATCATTTGCAAAACCTTTCAGCACATTCTTTGTGCTGCTTCTGCTGGGGTCAGGGACATGGGACAGTGGGACACGCTTGCCGACCCGGAGGAGCTTGCAGTTCCGCAGACATGGAGCTGGCAAGACAGCTCCACGTGCAAAGTGCCATTGTGGGCATGGGTGCACCCAGGAGGGGCGCTGAGACAGAGGAGGGACATTGAACTGAAATGGACCTGAGTTCAATGCGAGGGGAAGGAATTGAGGCAGAACTCGGGATGTGTACACAAGCCCTGAAGACAGAGCGTGACATTTTCAGAAAACAAGGCCATTTGGTGGGGCGGGGGCGGGGGAGATGAGCAGGTTGGGGCGACAGTTGAGAGACGCCTCCGGAGAGTCAGGCAGGGGCCAGGCCTTCGTGGGCCTTATTCGCTGCAGTAAGGATGGAAGTGGGGGCAATGAAGGAGGTGACAGCATCCGCGTGGCAGGGTCTAGCTGCCACACAGCGGGCAGGCTGGGGGTTCAGGGGGAGGCCTGCACCGGGATGGAGAGGGTGCTGAATTGGGGGAAGCAACAGTGTGCAGGGACCCACTGAGTGCTGGGAACGCAGGGCTGGATGGAGGGCCTCGAGGAGGCATGGGGAGGGGTCGCTCAATCCTTCCTTGGGCTGGGTGGTCCTTGCATTTCCCCCACCCCCAGCTTAGAGCCCCTGTGGACCTGGGAGGGGCAGTGCCACCCTGGAGATGGACCAGCTTCTTTGGAGGTTTGTCCAGGGCCAGGAGTGGGGCAGGGTAAGCATTCTGTTATTGAGGAGCCCGGAGCCCAGCCCTGCCTTCCCCTTGGCCCCTTGACCTGCGGCCCCTTCTCTTATCAGTGCTCCTAACCCCACCCCAGCCTACCTGGCTAGGGCTCCCTCCCTTGCCCCGCCTCCACTGCATCCCCAGAGCCTTGGGCCCTCCCTGGACTCCATCTCTGGGCACCCCTGCAGGAGATGGCCCTCCCTCCGTGGCTGGCTCCAGCAGATGCCACCTCACTCTATCCTCGCAGTATCCGCACCCCCTTTGAGGCTACCTGGGTGACCTAGCTGCCTGGCCTTCCAGCTGTTTGCATAGCGGCCATGGTACCACTTCCAGATCCTGGGACTCATCTCGGTGGCCCTGCTGCTACACTTGGCTTCCCCCTCCTCTTGGGCCCCTTTAGGTGGCCTTGTCACAGCCAGGGCATCCCTTGCCTGATCCCCCCTGCCCCCAGTTCGGGAGCCCCTGGAGGCACTTAGCCCAAAGCCGTGGGGGCTTCAGGAGCCGCAGGACTTCAAGGGTGGCAAGGGCTCTGTGGAGAGAGGGGCTGCCCAACAGAGCCTGGGGCCACAGTCCTGCAGGAGGGCCAGGGCGAACGGGGTGAGCTCTCTGCCCACCCCGTCTACACAGCCATGTCACGCTGGGGGAGAAGGACAAGCTCTTCCATGTCACCCAAGGAGAAGTTCGCTGAACAACAGCGAGAGTGCCGAACGGACATTCAGGGACTCGAGGGTGGGGCTCAGCTGGTTTCTCCCTCGCCTCCGGGCCCCTCTGTCCCAGACTCCCTCTGTCCTCTCTCCGACATCCCTCTCACTGGATGCTGTGCATGCTGGGCCAGTCCCTACATTCAGCAGTGGCTCTAACCCCGGGCCATGGCTGAGAACCCTGCTAACACGGTGAGCGCTGAGCTCCCACAGGATGCGGGTGCCAGGGAGAGGCCTTGATGCCCAGACTGGCCAGGAGGGCGTCTCAGAGGAAATAGCATTTGAGCTGGGCCTGGAAGGGGTTCCTGCAGGTCCCAGGGAGGTGAGGAGGGGTCAGGGCATTGCAGCTAAAGTCGCTGTGGGTGGGAGTGGACAGAGCTGAAACCAAAGCTGGGTGAGGCATACACCTGTCATCCAACCGGCAGCAGCGAACCAAGGAGGGCTTCTTGAAGGATCATGATGCCTGAGAGCCAGGAGAAAAGGTCTCCCGGCCTCTTCTCCCAGCTCGGAGGGCTGACAGGAGACAGCCAGTGGGCCAGTCACCTGCCCTGCTAGTCAGTGTGAGCTGGGCTGTGAGTTATACTGTAGGCCCAGGAGACCACGGCCTCCTAACCCAGCTCCCTTACCCACATCTCACTCACCCATCATGACTAGAAGGACCACGCTGCTCCCTGGTTTAAGCCCCACCCAATAGATTCCCCACTGCCCCAGGATAAAACCCAGCTCCTCACCCAGCCCGCAAGGCCCAGCATGGCCTGGCCTCACTGCTTCTCAGCAGGGCCCAGCTGCCTGGGCATCCAGCGCCAGCCCTGCCCCTTGGGTGTGGGGTTCCAGGGTCAGTGAGGGCCAGGCCAAGTTGACAGAGCCGCCCGACCCCCTGGGGTACCTACCTCACCTGGTAATGCTCCCACATCAAGGAGGCCGAGTTGTACCCCCAGCATGACCAGCTGGGCCCGTCCTGTTGGAAGAGGGGCTACCAAGAGGGTCGTGGCCTTGGGTACAGCCAAGTAAACCCCGTGGCCCCGCCCCATGCTCCCCATCCACCAGCCCTGCCCTCCCCGACCCCATCTCCACCTTGCAGTCCACAAGTCTAGGGAAACCCAGACAAAGCAGCCCCAGCAGCAGGCCCTCTTCAGATCCAGGAGATGAGGACCTGGGAGGGGAGCTCTAGGCTCTGCCGTGGACTAGCTCTGGGTCCCCAGGACCAGCCACCCCGCTCTGGGCTCATTTCCTCCTCTGTACCGCTTTTGCAGTGCCCTCCGGCCAACGCTTCCATGGTACAATTTTCCAACTCTGCTCGGGCCGCATCCTGCTTCCTCCAAGGTGAGTTCCTTCCTCCACCACTAGGGGTCCTCTGGGAGGCTGGTCTCACTGCTGCTGGCGGTGCGGGGCGACCTCTCGTGGACACATGTGGGCATAACATGGCTCGTCCCTGACTGCCCCGGCCGGGACCGCAGGAGGGCGCTGGGAGGGCCGGCCCGGCTCTGCCCACACCCTGCTCTCCTCCCAGGCCCAGGGGGCCACAGGCCACCTCCTCGGGTTCATTGGGCCCAAGTGGGAAAAGGCGTGGTGGCTTTGAATCAGTCGGACCTGACTTCCTTCCGCTCTTCACTGGCAAACACTGAGCACCTGCTGTGTGCCGCGCCTGTGTGGGTACTGAGACAGCCACCTAAGAGCAGGCAGGTCCCCACTGTTACTGAAGTTGTGGTCCAGCCAGGCCCCTGTGCCTCCACTTCACACTCCGAGCCCCACGTCCCTCCTGTAACTTTGCCTGCTCGACAGCCCCACCTCGCAGGGCTGCCATGACAACAGAGGTACCGGTGCTCGGGCCCTGGCCCAGGGCAGACACCCGGGACCCAGTGACTCCCTCGGTAGGTCACCAATCCCTCCTCCCCCACCCCCCCACTTCCACACTCTGCTGCCCCTTTTCCCAGAGGGTTGTTCCAAGGGCTTCCAGCGGGACCCCCCGAAATCCCAATGCCTGAGCACCTCCCCCCATGCTGGGCTGCCTCTTCTGGGAGATCATTTCGGTGCTACCGCCGCCCACCCAAGGAAGGGGTCAAGTTAATAGAATTTGACTGCGAAGCTCTTTATAAAATAAAGATCCTTTCATAGACTGAGGGAGTGCTCTAAAATTTGCCTTTCAGGCCCCTTTGGATTTTCTGCTCAGTGGGTTTGCTTAAAGCGGGGCAGTTCTGAGCCCCTCCCCCTCCAATGGCCAACCCAGGCCAGAGCATCTGGGCTTAAATACTGTCACCCCAGGCCCCAGAGAAAAACACAGGCTGGGCCAGTCCCTCTCAGCCCCCAGGGAGCCCTCCCAGAAAGCAAGAAGGCAGACCCTTGGTACTTCATTCTGTGTCTGGGAGTGTCCTATCCAAAGCAGGGCCCCCAACCCCAAGCCTACAGTCACCCTGAGGAGGGACTCTTGCCATGCTCCACACTCCTTCCCAAAAAAGAAAAGAAAAGAAAAAAAAACAAACCCAGGGACATTCCTCACAGCCACTCACACATCTGTAATTTACCTGGTAACGCAGGGTGAGTACACTGAAGCACAGAGAGGTTTAGTATCCTGCCCAGGGTCACACAGCCATGGGAACTTCACAGAGAAGGGAATCCAGAGCAGACTACAAGTGCAGTGTTCTGCAGAGACCCCAGGCCCATTTTCCTGGACCATCTGGCTCACCTTCAGAAAGGCCTGCCTGTAGACCAGTTTGGGAAGGAAGCCAGGGAGCCGGCAGGTAAGTGCGAGGCTCCCTGCTGGTTCTCATTTCATCCTCACCACGGTCTCTCAAGGTAGATGACACTATTCCACTTTTGACAGATGAGGAAACCAAGACCCAGGGAGGCAAAGCCACACCCACAGTCACACAGCTCTCCCACAGGTGCCGGATTCTGTCCCTGACGCTGCGGGCAGGTTGCTGACATGCCCCCTCCACCAGGACAGCAGGTCTCTGGCCTCTGACCGCTGGGCTCTGGGGTGGAGAGCCAGGTAGGGAGTGGGCAGGGGGCCTTTCCATCTAATGTCAGGCTGACCCAGGACCAGGAGACCCCTGCCAGCTTCTACTTCTCTGACGTGGAGCAGCACAATTCAGACATGGCGGCTTTCCTCCTGGCTGGTGCGCCTCCCCCGGCCAGGTTCCTGGCAGCTCTGGGCCTGCGCCTTGGGAGCACAGACAGATCGGCAGACCTCCTCAAGCTCATCCCGGCCCTGGGGTTCCCTGCCCCCACCCCGACTCTCCAGGGACAGATTCTTCCCCTGATGCTTGGCCCCGAGCCTGGGGACCACCTGGGGGCTGGCATCCATGGCGTGTCAGACCCTCTGGCCTCATCATTCACCAGATGCTTTCCTTGGACAAGCCCCTTAATTTCTCCAAGCCCAGCTTCCGGTAAAGGTGATGGTCACCTTACATCTCACTTTTCAGAGACTTTAGTGAGCTAATAGGGGGTAGGAAAGTTGCCTAGCACCTGATTAACAGGCACTAAATAAAAGCGTGTTTCTTTCCCTTTCCTTTCTTCTGGGGCAGAATCCTGGATTTCTGGAGGTCCCCGTGGCCGTGGGCCGAAGGGTGAATATTATCCAGGAGATTTGAGACGTCACCGCTAGCAAGAGAGCTCTGCAAAACCTTCTTCACGTCCCCAGGTGAGTGGGCCCACCTCTCCAGAGTCCCCGGCCTGGGGAGACAGGCGAATCGAGAGCCCTCCTCGCGCTGAGCCACCCCCTGAGGCCTGCCCCTGCCCACTCTGTCTCTGAACAGTCTGTGTGTCTCGGATGTATGTGTCTCTTGTGTTGTCTCTATGGGTTTTTTTTAATATTTATTTATTTGGCTGCGCCGAGTCTTAGCTGCAGCATCGAACTCTTCACCGCAGCACGCGGGACCCAGTTCCCTGACCAGGGATCGATCCCAGGCCCCCTGCATTGGGAGTGCGGAGTCTTACCCGCTGGACCACTGGGGAAGTCCCTCTCGATGTGTTTTTATGTGTTCGTGTGTGTCTGTGTGTCTGTGGGTGTGTCTCGGTGTGTGTTTGGAGGTGACCACAAACTTTCCTCTGTCTCTCCAAGTGCCAAGGGAGGAGGGGAGGGCTGCCCCGGGGCTGTTTTGCCCACTGTCGCTCTGAAGACATCCACGAACCACCACAGGTGAGGTTCAGATACAGACACTGAGTTTCAGGCCTGGGGAGACCCAGAGGATACACAGCGCCACCCCTTCTTTATCCTAAAATGTGCAGCACAGATTCATTCATTCAGTCATAATATTTCAAATGAGTTTTTTAAAAAAATCATTTGAAATAAAGATCATTTCATGTAACCCTCACAATAACCCCATGAAGCATTACTGTCCCCAGAGAGGCAGCTTCGAGGGCTCCACGGCCCCTGCTACACGAGCACTGACAGCTGCTTCCTGGCTCATTGCGAAGTTGCATCAGTGGCCTCGCCCGCCCCACCCCGACCCTGTTTGAGGCCATGGCTGAGTGGGCTACAGGGACAGTCAATCCCCTCCTAGTCCCTCCAGGGCAGGGGGCCACTGGGCCTGAGGCCAGGGTAGCTCCATTCAGAGAGCCTTGTGGCCCTTGGTGATGTGGCCTCCCTCCTGATGGTCAGGACAGCAGCGACCACCCCAGGATGGGCCCTGGAACCCCAAGGACTAAGGAGGTTTGGCTTCTAACAGCCAAAGCCCCGGTTGTTTTTCTGTCCTTCTCGAGTTCTTTCCCTGCTGGCCAGCCCGGTGTCTTTGCCAGCTGCTGCAGACCGTGGTAGGAGAGGGCATCCCCAGCCCCTATCCAGCCAGCAGTATTGTTACCAAGACATGAATCAAGTCAGGTGTCCTGCCAACTGTCACCAGCCCGAACCTCAGGCTCACTGCACTTCACAGGCGAGAGGGCCCCCCAAAAAGCTACGTGAAAAAATCAGTCTTTCATTTATAACGCACACAAGAGGCTTGTTAGTGACAAAGGGCTCGAGAAGAGAAGGGGCCCCCCTTCACCTCCCCTGGTCAAGTGAAGAAGCTTTCGAGAAAGGAATAACCACCTCCTAACTACTTAGGGATCCTCGTATCAGCCAGCACAGGCCCGGGCACACTTGTGCCCACAGCACAGGGTCACAAATGCCATGGCAGAGGGCAGGGGGAACTCGGAGGAGGCGGCCTGTGTCCTGATCTTGCAGGTGCAGATCGGCCGGCTAGGCAAGCGGGGAGGTCAGCTCACGAAGCAGGAGGAGCAAAGGCGGGGCGGCGCGAGCAGCCCTGGGGGTTTGGGTTTTTTAAGTAAATAGCTCTTATGTATTGTTTTTAGATTAATTAGTTAATTTATTTATTTTTGGCTGCACTGGGTCTTCAGCGGGCTTTCTCTGGTTGCAGCAAGCAAGGGCTACTCTTTGTCGTGGGGCGCGGGTTTCTCATTGCGGTGGCTTCTCTTGTTGCGGAGCACGAGCTCTAGGCGCGTGGGCTTCAGTAGTTGTGGCGTGTGGGCTCAGCAGTTGTGGCTCACGGGCTCTAGAGCGCAGGCTCAGTAGTTGTGGTGCAAGGGCTTAGTTGCTCCGCGGCATGTGGGTTCTTCCTGGACCAGGGCTCGAACCTGTGTCCCCTGCATTGGCAGGCGGCTTCTTAACCACTGAGCCACCAGGGAAGCCCCCTTCACGGAGTATTTGAGGAAGGGTCAGTGTGCTGGGGCGCCCCAGAACACCCCAGTTCCATGATTCTCTAGGAGGACTCACAGGGCCTGGCCGAGTCGTAGTCATGGCTATTTTCGCAAAAGGATACAGAGCTTGATTAGCAAAGGGAAAGGGTGTGAGGGCCACGTCTGGAGGAAACCAGGCTCAGGCCTCCGAGGGTCCCTCCCAGTGGAGTCACAGGTGCTTAACGTATGCTTAAGGAAGATCATTCTGGAAGCTTTATGGTGTCTGGAGGGGAGCGGGGACAGCTAGGGGAAGCTGCAAAAATCACCCAGAGTCCAGTTCTGGAACTGGGGTTCACTGGAGAGGACAACAGCACGAGAGGCCTCAGCCGGGCAGAGGGACTGTTGGGCGGGAAGCGGGAGGTGGCCCTGTGCTGACGGGTCCCGGGGGACAGGGGGGCAGAAGGTGGTACAGGATCCAAGGAGCCTGTCCTGGGAGGGCGGCTGCTGGTTAGGGGTGGGGGTGGGCTGGGGCGTGAGACAGGGGATCTGGGGTGGGCGCTGGCTGCTACACAGAGGCCGGAAGAGGAAGGCGGAGAAATTGCCCGAATTGTGAATAGCTTCAGCCTCCTTGGCCCCTAGAGCAAAACTGCTGCGAATTAAACACAGGAGAATGGAGTGACTGAGAAGCAGGGGATAGGACAGGGAGATGCAGGCGAAAACAGGAGCATTTGAGCACGTCAGACAATAAGCAAAACAGGCATCAGCTCAGGCCCCACCCCGCCCAACATCCCCAACACCTCCCAACACCCTGCACCCCTCCCAACACCCCACACTCCTCCCAACACCCCCAACACCACCAACTCCTCCCAACACCCCCCACCCCTCCCAACCCCAACACCTCCCAACAGCACCCACCCTTCCCGACACCCCAACACCTCCCAACACCCCCCACCCCTCCCAACACCCCCCAACCCCTCCCAACACCCCCAACCCCTCCCAACCCCAACACCTCCCAACAGCACCCACCCTTCCCGACACCCCAACACCTCCCAACACCCCCCACCCCTCCCAACACCCCGCACCCCCAACCCCTCCCAACCCCAACACCTCCCAACACCCCCCACCCCTCCCAACACCCCAACACCTCCCCACACCCCCCACCCCTCCCAACACCCCACCCCTGCCAACACCCCCCACCCCACCCCACCCCGTGACTGAGCTGTCCATGTGCCGCAGGCACTGTCCTGGGCATGGAGTCACGTAACTCACTCCCAAGCACGTCCTGGGGGCTGGAAAGGTTCGGGGAGGGTGATTGGAGCAAAGGCAGGGGCAGCTACGGCAGTGGGGAGGGCTGAGCCTGGGGTGGGCTCTGGAAGGGACCCCAGAGGCAGTTCATTCAGCCCCTGGGTGGGCAGGCTGAGGCTTGCCGCAGGTCACGTCACTCCCAAGTAGCAGCCCCGGTCTACCATCCGTGTTTTCCACACCCTCAGGAGTGTGCACGTTTGCACACACACACACCCCAGCTGCTAAAGGCAAGTCCCGTCTTGGACGAGTGGGGTGAAGGGGCAGCCCCAGGCCATCCCTCCCTGGACCCGCCCTCCCCTCCCACCCTTCGGAATCAAGGAGTCAACATTCCTGAGCCCACGGCTCCGGACCACCGGGCCCAACAGCCCGGGCCGGTGGCTGCAGGCCATGCCGGTTATGATGCCCAGGGGCACAGACTGGGGGCCCTGGGAGGCGTTAGTGGAGGCCAGCCCATAGGCCTGAGCCAGGTAGGTGACCACACGTAATCTCTGCAGCCCTGCCTCGCTCCAGCCATGTGCCACCAAAGCCAGCCACCCAGATTCCCCTTCACCTGCAGGGCTCTGGCTCCCGGGAAGTAGAGACCTCCAGGAAACGGGCGGTGGGGGCCATGCTGGGCACAGAAGGTGCACTGAATGAACTGGGGTCCCCAGACTGAAATGCCCTCAGCCATGACCCAGGGCCCGCCAGCCCTGGGCCCTCTCTGGGGTCCACACTGAGTGCCTCGTGATGGGACATGCCTCCCCAGGCAGGCTGCAGTGCTGATGGCTGGGTGCTGAGTGCCCCTCCGAGGTCTGTCCTGCCTGGGCGAGGCATGCCGGCCACACCAACAATAACACTGTGGCAAAGACTGGCCACCTCTTGAGGACTCATGCAGACCCTTCTCCCCAGGCCTTGGAGAACAGGGAAGGGCGGCAATGACCCCCACGCCCCACCCCACCCCGTCATGCAGGCCACTCCTCCCGCCCTTCAGGTCACCATCTCTGGCAGCCTCTGTGACTCCCCAGATCTGGGTGAGGAGTCACAGCCAGACCTTACACGCAGCAGGCACGATGTCAGGGCCCACCACACTTACAGGGCCCACGGAGATGTTTTAATTATTTTTATCAACCAGAAGGGGGGAAAGTGGATATAATCCAGCCTGGATTATATTCTTCTTTATAGCAGCACAATCACAAAATAGAATTTTTAATCCGTTTTTGGAAGAAGGGGCCCACAGAAGTCATACTGAGGCCCTGGTCACGGGGGACCCTTAGAGGCCTGTGTGCCTCCCGGGGCCTTGCTGTGTGGTGATGATCTGCTCACTTGATGGCCTCCTCCAGAAGGGCCACGTCTTACTGTCAGAGCAGGCACACAGTAGGCAATGGGTGAATAAATACACGCTTGTAAATTAAAAAGTGGTTTGCATTGACTGAGCACTTGCCCTGTGCCAGGCACTGTGCTCAGCTCCTGAGAAACAGACATGCCCATTTTACAGATAAGGACATGGAGGCTGAGAAAGGCTAAATGACTGGCACGAGTTGTTCACCAGGAAAGCCCAGGTGTCAAGCCTGCACCACTGGCCAGCAATGTCCCCACAGGAGGTGGAGCAGCTGGTGGATGTGTCATTTCCAGGAGGGACAACCTCACATAGATATCAGGCAAGTCCCCCGATGTCAGCCTATGAGTTCTGACACATGGGCCAGCGCCCTTGAAGGCCCCAGTGCCGCCCTGACCTTCCTCCAGGCCACAGCCCGTGCGGGCTGTTCCTCCATGCGCCCAGGCGCTGTGCTGGGGGCGTGATGAGTGATCATTGTAGCCCACACTCTCTGTGTACCAGGCACCAGCCCGTCCAACCCTCATGGTACCCCTGGGGGCTGTGACTGTTATTCCCGTTCCAGAACACCGCCTGAGAAGTGGGCAGAGACAGGGATGCGGGAGCCATTCCTTCCACCTTGGGAACTTGGAGGCAGGGAAGCAAGCCTTCATGAGACAAGAGACCTTTGAGTGCATCCATGAACGATTAGGATTTCATTAGGTAGAGAAACAGGGCGAGGGCATTCTAGGCCGGGGCACAGCCTGAGCGAAGGTGTGGGAGTGGAAGGGGCCCCGGGGCGCCGCTGGACTGCAAGTGAGGCCGCAGGGAGTATCGGACTGCTGGCTTTCCGAGGCTGTACGAGGGAGGGGGATGTTTGAAGATTGGGGAGCTGCAGTCAGGCGGGCACTTGGTGCACGTGTATCGAGCATTTATGAGGAGCCAGGCATTGTAATAGGCATGGGGGAACAGAGAGGACTAGGGCACAGTCACCCACTGGAACCTGCCTGGGAAAGTCCATCTCGGTGGGGATCCACATCTGTCCCTGGCGCCCCGGCAGGCCCCGGCGTCTTTCCCTCCTCGACTGGACTTCTTCCATAAAACAGGCCTAACTGCACTTGCCATCTGGTGACGGAGGCTCCCTGGATAAAAGATTCTGTAAATACAGAGCGCTGTCGCCAGGGCTCTGGGCGGGGTGGAGTAGGGAGGTCGCGTCAGACTCCCAGGAGGCAGAGAAACAGCCCCTGGGGGCCTGAGGGGCCACCAAAATGCTCTGAGGTTTCCGCCTCTTGGTGGCTGTCAAACGTGTTCCTGCAGCCAGGAAGTCTGACATTAAAGTCCCCCCCACCCCCGCCCCCACCAAGGCTACTCTGCCTGTGATGGTTAAATGACAGACGCCAACAGGCTGGCGGGTGAGGACGGCAGGGAGGAGGAGATGGAGGGGCCTCGGTGGCTGGAGGCGTTACCCTCACCCGTGTGTGCATCTGACACAAGTGTATTGAGCACCTACTAGGATCAGTCCTGCTGCAAGTGTCGGGAATCCTGGGGGAGGCAGACAGGGACACGGCTCATTCCGCCACTACGTGGGGGGGGGAACGGGGAAGCCCGGTCTCTGGAAGCACGGAGAAGCTACCTGACTTGACTTTGAGTCCAGGACAAACCCGTCTCCCTTCGTCTCTCAAAGACCCCGGCAGCAAAAGCCCTTCGTGCTGAAGCAGCGCCGCTGCCCAGCTGACCTCACACCCGAGGAAATAGAGGCCAGGGAGCCTCGCTGGCTTGTCCCAGGTCACACAGCCAGTTGTGTAACAGAGAGGACAGTTATTATTTGCATTTTACGAACGAGAGGTGAAGTGGCTCACAGAGCAGGCCACAGAGAAAGCAAGCGGTGCACCCGGCCTAGACCCAGGGCTGCAGATCGCGGGCCCCCCCTTGCTTTTCGGCTGATGCGGGACTTGCCACGGCTGCTGCTCCTCTGGGCTGGAGTGGAAGAAGGTTCCAGAGCCCCAGAGCACTCAGGTTGGCCTCTGGCAGGCAGGGGCTGGGGCGGGAGCCAGTATGGGCTCCTCTCACTGAGCTGTTCCTCGGCATCTCCAGCACAGAGCCAACCTCTCCATTAAGCAGAGCGGGCTCAGCGCCCAGGACGCAGGATGCTTCAGGGGCCCACGGAAATGTTTTCATTTATTTCTTTTAAAACCGGAAGAAAAATTAAGCATAATAATAATGAATACTTACTCATGAATCAAGCCTAGATTAGTCATCTTTCTACCCACGTGGTTGTAAAATATAATTAAAAAAATTTTTTTTATGAAGGAAGGGGCCACCGAGGCAAAAGCGCCTGGCAACAGAGAAAGCCATCGTGTGGCCCCACAGCAGCGGGTGCGCCGTCAGCCACCCAGAGCCTGTTCCAGCTGGGGCAAAGCTGGCCACCTCTGCCCTGCCACTGTTTATGAAACGATGACGGAAGAAAGGAGGAGCAATAACAGAGCAGTGAAAAGAGAGGAGGGGCGCTGGGAGAACACTAACAAATGAATGGTGGCCGGGCAGAGAAACGAGTCTGAAAGGGCAGAGCGTGGCTCAGGGAGAAGATGGCAGAAAGGCCAGGGGCAGCGGAGACGGGCAGACAGAGCTGTGTGTGATCGCACAAGTCTGACAGGTCCCATCAGTGAGGATGGTCAGGACAGAGGGAGGCGCCTCACACAGTCCTGGGAGCCTTGACCAACAAGACCAGGAATTTCCCAGGGGCCCTAATTACGTTCCCGTGCCTGCTGTAACAAATGACCACAGATTTGGTGACTTAAAACAACAGAGATTTCTTCTCTCATAGTTGAGAAGACCAGAAGTGCAAAACCAAAATCACTGGACGAAAGTCAAGGTGTTGGCAGGGCCTTGCTCCCTCTGGAGACTCTAGCAGACACTCCGTCCCTGGCTTCTCCCAGCTTCCAGTGGCCGCCAGCATTCCTTGTCTCGTGGCCGCACACTCCAATTTCTGTTTCTGTGGCCACATTGCCCCCTCCTCTTCTCCTCTGCCTCTCTCTTAAAAGGACACTGGTGATTACATTTAGAGCCCACTCTGATAATCCAGGATAATCTCCCCATCTCAAAATCCTTCCTTTAATCGCATCTGCAAAGACGTTCCGTGTACGGGAACATTCACAGGTTCCGAGAATTAGGACCTAATATCTCTGGGGCCCATTAGGTACCTACTACAGGCCCACAGAGGCAACAATTCAGCAGAGGGCTGCCTCTAGCCAGCCTGTGGCCGTGGCCCATGCCTGAGACCAGCGGGAGGCACATGGCCTCTTGCTTTGCGAACCAGCACATCCTGGGGAGGGGGTCCTTCTGCCGGGATCCTTGGAAGGGAGTGAAGCAGGCTCTGCAACGGAGGTGGCGGGATGCGGAGACTCCACTGGACTTGGCTAGGACAGAACTGAGGCATTAAGCTCCTTGGGGTGGAGAAGGTGTCAAGAGAAGGCCCCTCCCCTACCCGGAGGCTGACTCTCAATCTGATTTCAATTCTCACTTCACTCATCCCACGTTCAGCAGATACTCAGACATGAGCCAGCTTGTCTTCAGGGAGCTCGAAGCCTAACCCCAGAGGCAAGCACTGTTGTCTTCAGTAGATCGTAACTGCAGGTGAGGCCCCTCTTTTCCGGGTGGGGCAGTGGAGACCCAGGGATCAGGGGGTCATCTTTGTATGGAGTCGACTTAGCACAAGGGCTTCACATTTCCTCAATCCCCTACCCCCAGCGTCTTCCTGTCCTGATTTCATTATTTCTAGTCTCCTCCTCTTGGCACTTTAAAAGTGAAGTAACAACAGTTTCATCTTCCCTTAGAAGAGCTTGCCAGGAAGTGACTCCTCCCAAGCTGGGCACTTTCTGCATCTGTAGAGTTGGCCAGTGGGGAGCCAGGGCACAGGACCCTTGAAGTCAGGCAGCATGTTATTCATTCCATATCTATCAAGTACTCTTTCCACACTCAGATTTGAGTAAAGCAGAGGAATAGGTAACCGGCCTTGCCTTCTCAGCACCAACTGGGGCAAGCATCCTCCTTCAAATGAAGAAAAGCTTCTGCCATGAAATTTGGGGGCCTCTGAGGGCAGACTGAGAAGTGGCAGAGCTTCCTGCCAAGTCTGGAATCCCAAAATCAATCCCAAAATGGAAAAAAAAAGGGGGGGCTTGGATATGGAGAGAAGCTTCTAATCTCAGTTTTGCCTCGTTCAAGCTGTGTGACTAAGCAAATCACTTAAAAACTCTATGAACCTGTTTCCTGATCTGTAAAAAAAAAAAAAAAGTGTAGAAATGCCTAAGAAAACTGTTACGCAAGAGATTCCAACAATTGTTTGGGGGAGGTCCTCTAGGGGCTAACTACACGCTACCCCTCCAGGTGGGTCTTAGGCCAGGGGTTGTCAATCTCCCCTGCTCCCCACTTCCTCGTGCCATCTTCAATACCTTTAAGGTCCTGGCACCCCGGCCCTGTCGAGTCATCTTGCCGAGAGCTGGGCCCCAGAAGGCCGCGGGTGGGGTGAGGCGCATGAGGCAGTACCAGGACAGGGCTCAAGTGTTTTGAGCAACCAGACCGGGAGTCAAGTGCGAAGTCAGGCCAGGTCGAGCCCCCGCTTGCCGGCTCCATCCGAGTCCTCCAGCGCCCAGGGGTTGCCCACTCACCCGCGCCTCCCACGCGCGATTCTTGTCTGGCCTTGCCCCGCCCGTTTGGCCCACGCGGCGGGCGGGGCGAGCCGGAGCCTTTGTGTTCAAACCGCCCAATGGGCAGTGGCAGTGGGCGGTGACGCGGGCGGGGTCTGACCAATGGGCTGCGGTCTGTCAGCGTTGACTGACAGGCGCACACATAACACACTCGGCCACGCGCGCGCCGTCCGGCCCCACTTGCGCAGCGCGGTTCTGCGCGGGCCGCATTGTTCGCCAATCCGCCGTCCGCAGTTCCCCGCGCGCCCCGGGTCCCTGCGCCGACCGCACCTCCCCGGATTCCGACGCGGTAAGAGGGTGCGCCCGGGAGGCGCGGCTGGCCTCGAACGTCCCCGGTCCCGCACGGAGCAGCGGCGGCAGCAGGTAACAGCCGGCCTTGGGCCTCTGGCGGGCGGACGCGCGGGGCGAGGGTGGTGGGCCGGCCTCGCTCCCCTCCCCGCGGGTCCCGGGCCCGGCCTGACCCCGGGGTCATTGTCGGGCTGCACCGGCCAGAGCCGAGCTGCCCAGGCCTGGCCCTTCCTCTCCGGGCCAAGCTGGGCCAGGCTCCAGCCCCGCCCGGTGCACGCCCCTGGACCGGTCGAGAAGGGCCAGCGCTGTGCCAAGGCCGCCGTGACTCATCTCCGCCGCCCGGCCCCCGCCCCCGGGACTGGCCGCTCCACTGGTCAGTCTGGAGGGCGGATGTCTCCGGGCGGGACTTCCCCGGGCCGAACCTCCCCGGTAGGCGAGGAGCGGAGACCCGGCTGTCCCAAAGCGGCCCAGGCCAGTGCCCGCGTTTTCGTGCCAGTCAGGCAGTTTCCAGGGACAGGTAGTTCTCTGCTTCTGTCGCCGCCTGTCATAACTCTGGGAATAGGAGGGAGGGCCATTTTGTTCAGTTCTAAAAAAAAAAAAAAAGAGAAACCAAATAGGAGGCGGGAGTGTGACTTAGAGCAGAGAGGCAGGAAAGGCGCATGGTTGGTAAAAAAAAAACTGCCGCAGGTTTAGCCAGTAGGGAATGAAGGGAGCAGAGTTAGCACCTGGAGCGTTTTGCAGGTCCCACGAGAGAATGTAGTATGAAAACGTACCGCGGAGGATGCCCAAGATCTAGGTTAAGTCTGACGACTGGATGGATACTGCCATATAAGTTTGTGATGGGGGTGGGGAAGGGTGGAGCTGAGAAAGGATGTGGTTCCTCTTAGAAGTGGGAAGGGATGTTTTATTTGAGGGTGTCTTAGCGGTGGGGGGGGAGGCGGGGGTGTTTATTCTGAGATGCAAAAGACTGGAGCTCTGAGAGGCTCACGTCTTGTTTTGTTTTGGAGGACGGGGCCTCCACCTTTTCATCTTGCGAAACCCAGATTCAATGATAAACTGTTTCGTGATAGCAGAACCCCATGAGAAAGACTAAAAGGCACCCCTGGAAGGGTGCTGACTGCTGATGGTTTTCAGCAACCGTCCCCCCTCCAAACACACACACACACACACACACACACACACACACACACACACACACACACACACACACACACACACACACCTCCATCTAAGTATTTATTTATATTCTTGCCAGCAGTAGCTTGAGTTCTGTATAAACTCATTGCTTTGTTCCCGCCCCAGGGCGAAAGCTTCATCAGCTCCTTCAGGGCAGGGTTAAGAGGAGGAGCCTGTGTGAGCATCTGTAGCTTTCAGGTGGGGAGGGCAGTAGCAGGGGTGGAATTACCTTATAAAGAATGGAATATAGAAAAGGATCCAGGCCAACTTCCTGCGGTGGCTACTACCAATCGGTCCCTTTACCACCATCGGCTAAAACCAGGGAAAGATGCCAGGTGGACATCCTACCTGTGAAGACACCAGTAAGACCCAAGACATGAGGCTGCTTATTTTTCAGAAGACGACTTTGTAGAATTCTTCAACTGGACTAACCAGACCTCCTGGTTTCTGTAGTCTGAGTTGGGATGTGTTAGAGCCTATGTCCATCACACAGTCCAGAGAACTAGTAATTTAAGT
This sequence comes from Orcinus orca, assembly GCF_937001465.1. Taxonomy (NCBI): domain Eukaryota; kingdom Metazoa; phylum Chordata; class Mammalia; order Artiodactyla; family Delphinidae; genus Orcinus; species Orcinus orca. The sequence continues at coordinate 93,486,088 of NC_064569.1, read as the reverse complement.
ATCAACGAGGAATATTGGAAGTGCTAAGTCACAAGTACTAGGACCGAAGTATAACAGTGACTTTGTAATACAGGCTGGCAAAGGCGCCATGTTCAGAGTGCTCATACTGGTCATCTGAGATTTTGAACTTGGGTTTCTAGAACTGAAAGGTTTATGAATCCTCCTTGTGTTGTAGAATGCCCCCTTTTGCCACGTCTTTTCACCTTGGCCTCCTCTGAGTCTTCCTTATCAATTCCAGAGCCTTGGTTTTCCACCCCACGTAGTGACTGGTCTGGCTGATAGGGACTGAGGCTAATCCCACACTGGCGCTCCACCTGCCTGTTTTGTTAGTTTGTTAACAAATGTAACAGCTCTGCAGCCTGTTCTGAACATACTGGAGGCTGTAAAAGGCTCTAGTTGGGGACACAACAACACATTCCTGAAACAACTTGAAAACCTCCTGGTGGAGTGGAAGGACCCAGGCCCTGCAACCTGTGAGAGCTGAGCTCAAACTCTGCCACTGTCACTTACAGGCTGGGTGGCTGTGGGCAGGTTACTGATCATTTCAGTGTCCCAGGTTCCCCCCAGTACAATGGGGGTAACAGTGCCTTCCTGGATTATAATGGGTGTGTAAGGAGCCGGGTACCTAGGAGGCATTTAACAAAGTATTTTATCGTATCAAGATGCACTGATGTTGCAGCCCAGTAATCACTAATGGGATACGGCATCGGGCGCCATCAGGATGTAGGCAGGGGTTACCGTGCAAAAGTTTTCTGGAGTCCAAGTTTGCGGCTCTGCATCAGTGAATACAGCTACGAAGAAAGGAAAGCGCGTCCCATCTAAGGGGAACAAGCTAGAACAAGAACAGGCACAGCTCTAGGGACAGGGCAGCAGGGTGAGATGGCTGGGCTGGAGAGCGGGTGCAGGGCAGCAGTGATGAAAGGCATTCATTTAGCATCTATCCGGTGCCACAGGCTCTGTCTCATGTCAGAGGCTGCAGAAGGCCCAATGCTAGCTCTCACGGACCTCCGCATCCAGTAAACTGAGAATTAGGAAATCCTGTGGAAGGTGCCATGAAAGAGGCTGCCCAAGGCAGAGGGCAGAGGGCAGCAGGGTGGGTGGGGCCGGGATAATTAATAAATGCCCCATGTCACCCACATCTCAGGCTGTTTCAGTTGAATCCCGGTGGGGGGTGGGGATTGGCTAGGAGGCAGTGCGCTGTTTCTCCTCCCCTGGAGAGGGGCTGAGAACAGCCCCACGCTTCACATGGCACCCTTTCTCTCCCAAGACTCTTCAGGGGAAGGGTCCCCCGCCCACCTCATCATGTCTCGAAGAAGCCAGCGCCTCACACGCTACTCCCAGGGTGACGATGACGGCAGCAGCAGCAGTGGGGGGAGCTCGGTGATGGGCAGTCAGAGCACCCTGTTTAAAGACAGCCCTCTCAGGTATGGGATCGCCACTTCCAGCCCCACCCGCCTCCGTGGGATCGCAGTGACCTGCAGAGCACATGTCTTGGGCGGCTCACTGCGCAGCCTCTTCGTCTTGTGACTTTTGTGGGCAGAGATCAGATACCCATGTCTGGTCAAAGGGGACATTCACACCTCTGGGGATGCCAGGGCCCAGTGTTGTTTCTTCTCTCCATGCTGTAAGCCGGGCTGCTGCCCTCATGTTCAGAGAACAGGAAGTGGGGAGAGGCAGCTTCAAGAATAAGCCAGGCCGGAAACCCCAAAACCGAGAGCTGGGCTCACAGGAACCCATGGTGCCGTGGATGGCTCTGCCAGTCTGGCCATCCTCCCCAGACCCACACCCACACCCACATGTGCCACTGTCTGTAGGGCCTCCTCAGGGCCAGCGAAGCAGCTGAGGAGACGAACAAGTCCAAGGGGCACCAGGATGTGAGCTAAGGCAGGCGCCTGCCTCACCCTGCCCCCTTGCAGATGTGAGGCCGAGCTGACAGCCCCTGAGGCTTTGACTAGCTCTAGAAGGCCAGGTTGGGTTTGTCTGGTTTTCAGTGGGTTGTAGAAATTACTAATCCATGAGGAAGCATGAAAAAACACTTTGGCTTTGAAGTTAGAGACCTAGATTTGAATCCTGACTCCATCGCTTACTGATGGTCTCGCCTAACTGCTTGTGAGATTTAGAGATAACGGGAGCACAGAAAGTACCTGCTTTGCACGGTAGACAGTCAGCAGTTGGGAGTTGTTAGCTGCCTAGCAACAAGGCTGCGCCCCCCCCCCCCCGACCTTAGGAGGGCAGAGCACTGCCTAGAGCCCCGCTTTCGCTTTCCTGGCTGGGCTCAGCTCCTGCCTCTCTCCTCCTGCTGACCTCCCACAGGACCCTGAAGAAGAAATCCGGCAACATGAAGCGCCTCTCCCCAGCGCCACAGCTGGGCCCCTCCTCCGACAGGCACACCTCCTACTACAGCGAGTCTGTGGTCAGGGAGTCCTACTTTGGCAGCCCCCGGGCCGCCTCCATCGCCGCCTCTCTCACCAGGAACTCCATCCTCGACAACCAGCTGCGTGGTGACCCCTTCTGGAGTGAGTGTCCACAGCCTTTCTCCTGGGCCTCTGCTGCCTCCGGAGATGTATGGTCCAAAATCCCCCCCGGGGGTTTCCTAACCGCTGCGGGGCCAGAAGAGGGGCTCCCCACCTTCGGAAACCCTTGGGAGAGCAGCCGAGTGTCTGAACTTCCAGGCCCCTTTAGACGATGGAGTAGCCACGTAGCTGCTCCAGGCCTGGGAGACGGAGGGGCCGGTCCTAGTTCACCCTCCCTTGACCCAAGGGAGCTCGGGCGGGGCTGCCCATCAGAGATGCTCCTCGGGGTGTCCCCGCGAGTCCCTCTGGAACACCCTCCTCGGAGCACCTCTGCCCCAGGAGAACCCCGCGTTCTTCCCTCCTCAGGTGAGGACCTGCGGGTGAGGAGGAGAGACACAGGTGGCACTGAGAGCAGCAAAGTCAACGGGCTCCCGGAGAACAAGCTGTCCGAGGACTTCCTTGGGTCGTCCTCGGGCTACTCTTCCGAGGATGACTACGTAGGTAGGCGACGTCCTCCCTCCCCAGCCTCGGGGAGGTGCTCCGCCAGGTTCCCGGGCTGCTGGGGAGGTGACGGGAAGTAGGGGAAGGCACCCTGACAGCTCGAGAGAGCATGGTGTCCAGCTGAGTGTTGCTGCTGTGCCCCCACGGTGCCCTGAACCCAGGCCTGGGGTGGCCCTCGATAGCGCTGGGATGCGACCGCCTGGCCCCACGAGGCCTTGAGCCGCCTGTGGCCGGTTCCCTTATTTGACTCATTTCCGGCAGGTGTTTAACATGGAGCTTCACACGCAGGAGGTGCTTGATCCCTTACTCTAGGTCTGAGTGGTTTGAGGGGTTGCTGGTGAGAAGGAAGCAGACAAGGAGGCCAAGGGAAATAAAATGTCAGAAATCTAGCGCTTCGCTTCGTCAGCGTTTACTGGCCTGCTAGCTGCCAGCCTCTGTCACTTGGGGATGTGAAGGAGAATGACACACGGTCTCAGCTCACAGTCTAGAGGAGCAGACAACTGACAGTCTCCATGTCCCAAGGCTCTTAAGAGTGAGGACAGCGGCGGTCCAGTGGTTAGGACTCCGCGCTTCCACTGCAGGGGGCACGGGTTCGATCCCTGGTCGGGGAACTAAGATTCCGCAGGCCCTGCGGTGCACGGCACCTCCACACCAGAAAAAAAGAGTGAGGACAACTGGGCGTCTCCTCTCCTCCCCTGCAGGCTACTCGGAGACGGACCAGCAGGGTTCAGGGTCGCGGCTGCGGAACGCTGTCTCTCGGGCGGGCTCTCTTTTCTGGATGGTGTTCACTTCTCCAGGTGAGTGCCGGCTGCTCTGTACATGATGGTTTCCATTCTCTCTGGCAGTCACTTTCACCCATCTTTCTGCGGTTGGGTATCCAACCCGTTAGAAAGAGACTGTAGGGCCACCAGGGATAGCTCGCTCCAGAATAATTACGGGGAGCCAGGAGCCACGGGAGCACCCTTGCTTGAAAGCTGGGCGGAGGGCGTTGGCAGCGCAGGCGGGTGGCATCACAGGACCTGGGTAGCGTGGGACAGGACGGAGGTGCACTGGCGATCAGGGTTGGGGTCGGGGCAGGGAGGACCGCTGGTGGAGACACACAGGCCCAGTGGTTCAGGGTGGCACTTAGGCTTGACGGGCCCTCTTCCAGGCCGGCTCTTCGGACTCCTCTACTGGTGGATTGGCACCACCTGGTACCGCCTGACGACAGCTGCCTCCCTCCTCGACGTCTTCGTTTTAACCAGGTAAGCAAGACTGACAAGGAATCAGAAGGCCCCAGGCAGAAGGGGCCGATAAAGCATCTACACCTGTGCGTGATGGTTTCTCTGAAGGTTTTTTCTTTCCCAGTTTACCTGCGGCTTTTATTAGTGAGCGTGGAGTGGACACCCAGAGCCCCTTTTTCTGCCTGACAGTGGACAGGACTTAGAGTCAGGTGCAGGGAGTGTTCTGGAACGCAGCTTCTTGGGCACTTCCTTCCAAACACCAGCCTAGCCACTTCTGAGTCTCAGACAAGCCCAGCCTTACTCCTGCTGGCCAGGCCTTAGGCTCTAGCCAGCAAGTGGTGTTTCCCAGAACATTCAGCATCCCTCTCGGCCCCCCGGTGATCTGGACCCCCAGTGTTTTCCAAAAGAAAATACTGCCTGACTAAGGAGTTACTTTTTTTTTCTTCTATATTTGCTTGCCTGGAGGATATCTGTCTGTGAAAGTTTTAGGTTATTCAGAGTCCCCGGTATTTACTTATTTATTTATTTTATAAATTTATTTTTATTTATTATTTTTGGCTGTGTTGGGTCTTCGTTGCTGCTCATGGGTTTTCTCTAGTTGCGGCGAGCGGGGGCTACTCTTCATTGCGGTGTGCGGGTTTCTCATTGCAGTGGCATCTCTTGTGCGGAGCATGGGCTCTAGAGCACAGGCTCAGTAGTTGTGGCGCACAGGCTTAGTTGCTCCATGGCATGTGAGATCTTCCCAGACCGGGGTTGAAACCCATGTCCCCTGCATTGGCAGGCAGATTCTTAACCGCTGCGCCACCAGGGAAGCCCGCCCCCCCAGTATTTATTTTTGATAACATCAATACAGTTCAGAGTCAGAATTGTCCCCATCACTCCAAGCTTTGCAGGTAAAGCATCCAATCTGGCCCTGGCAAGATGAGAGGCTTGAGGGTGTCCTCTCTAACTCTAGCTCAGCACTCAGGAAAAATCTCTAGGAACTCCCTGGGGGCATATAGAGGCCCTGGAGCCCTCCTGACACCTCCGCCTGCCCTCTCTCCCCTCCTGTGGTCCAGGCGCTTCTCATCACTGAAGACGTTCCTGTGGTTCCTCTTGCTGCTGCTGCTTCTGACCGGCCTGACCTATGGTGAGCTCATCCACTGTCACGGGGAGGGGTAGAACGAGAGCTTGTGGAGATGGGGCTTGCGAGCCAGAGGGACAGGCAGAGTGTGGGCCGACGCTGGTGCTGAGCAGAAATGTGAAAACTAGAGAGACAGTGATCAGCTACAAAAAGGGGAAGGAGGCAGGACGAGCGGGGTCGGATGGCGCCTGGGCAGCATCCTGTCTGGGTCTCCTGGGTCCTCAGGTGACCAGTGGGTGAAAGGGGAAATGCTCCGATCCACTGATCTTGTCCTTGGTTTGGGTTGCTACGCTGGACTGCCTAGCATGTCTAGAGCGTCCTTGCAGCCCCAGGGGCTGGAACATGCCTTAGTACAGGAATACCGGGGTAAAAAGCAGGGACTCTGACACTGTTATTAGCAGTCATTTTCCCTCCATTCCAAATCAGGAGGTTGTCTGGGTGAGTGAATTACCATTACATCAAGTTCAGTCTTCAGCTGTCTTTAGGATCAAAACAATGAAGTAGTAAAGAGAAGTGAGAGCACCTTTTTGCACCAAGAAGTACCTGTCATCTATAAGATGCTCCACGTTGTTCCAGTCTCTATCGTTGAACTTTCACATTTTTTACATAGTTGTAATCATTATGTTTATATATTTTGTGTTCAGCTTTTGATTTGACAATTTCACATGAGTTTCACAGTTTCCTATGAGTTGCCCCTGTGGCCCCCAGGCTCAGTTTTACCAATTTATAATTAAAGACCATGCTTTATTATTATTATATTTTTAGAGGTGGTTTTATAGGTTTAGCATCTACTCAAGTTGTATTTCTTTAATTTCTACCAAGGTAGAACATCTTTCCAAGTGTTGATTCCCTTGTTTCCTGTTACAAGAACAGCTTGTTCCTATCCAGTGGAAGCTGGGCATTGCCCTTAAAATAATAATGACCTTTTATAATCTTACAGTGTTTTGTTCAGGAAGCATACTCCCTTGTGTTATCTCACAAGGTTGTTTGTTTCACCATCCCCATGTGGGGTTGGTGGAGCTGAGGTTCTCACGGTGTCATGAGATGCATATGGAAAGTCTGAAAGGCAGAGGGGTGGAGTGACCAGCTCCGGGAGAGCAGTAAGTGAAGGCCTGTCCGGAGGGTCTGACTTAAAGTCTGGTGGTCACATGCTTCCTGTTGCACCTGCTCGAGGCCAACAACTGAGTGGCAAGTGTGACATCTTACCAGGGTGGAGACCTCACAGCCAATATGGCTTTTTCAGGCGCTGTCAGCCCCACGCATACATGTACACGCACACACGGCACGTGCATAGCTCAGGAGTAAACACATCGCAAACAGGTAGCCCTTAGAGCAAGATGCAAATGTCTGTGTGGTGGCAGCCTTGTGCTCTGTTGCGGGGCAGCAGGCAGCCTTTCTGAGCAGGTGGATTCTGTTTCAGTGATTCTCAACCATGGCAGCCCATTAGAGTCACCCAGGGAGCTTTTATTTATTTATTTATTTTGGGGGACCATGCTGCACAGTTTGTGGGATTTTAATTCCCCAACCAGGGACTAAACCCACACCCTCGGCATTGAGAGCTCGAGTGCTAACCATGGGACCGCCAGGGAATTCCCACCTGGGGAGCTTTTAAAACTCCTTATGGAGGGATCCCCCAGGCCCGCGAACTCACTCTGGAGGGCGGGGCCAGACACTGATTGTTTCAAAAGCTGCGTGGGTGATTCTGATGTACGGTCTGGACTGAGGACCACCGTCAGGCCCTCTGGGTTCTACCGTTGGATCATCCCCAACTTATGATAGCCGCTTCCTCCAAGCTTTGCCACCTGTGGAAAGGTGAGGATTCCTGAGGGGACATGAGGATGCGTACACGCTGGGATTGTCGGGTGGAGGCTGCTGCCTCAGAGAGTGGCGGGAACCTCCACCCCTCATACCGCCTTTGGCCGGGGCAAGGCTCCCGCGAGCGAGACAGGCTGCTGGTGAGCGCTGCTCATGAGGCTGCCGTCCTCGCTGTGGCCCCGGCCCGGGTTAACTGCCCCCTCCTCTGTGTGCAGGCGCATGGTATTGCTACCCCTTCGGGCTGCAGACGTTCCACCCCGCCGTGGCTTCCTGGTGGGCCTCGAAGGGCAGCAGTGGGCAGCGTGCGGTATGGGGTTCCAGAGACTCATCCCCACATTTCCAGGTGAGCATCTTAGGGTCGCAGCCTCCCGCCTCGGCCTGAATTTGCCATTGAAGTCGTCCCTGCCCTTCTTCCTCACACACACAGCTGAAGAGGTGCTGCCAGGACACCTTTCTCTGCTGTTAGTGGTGCAGGTGTTGGGGGGTGTGTTGCCTGTGCTTAAATATGACTCAAAACTGCCCAAAAGTTAGTTGCTATCCTAAGAGGCACGGAAAACAGAAGGAAAAGGAATAAGACAAATTGTCTTGCCTACCTTGTTCCTTTTCAGTACAATTTCACGAATCTTTACTGAGTACCTTCTGTGAGTCAGGTAATATCCTGTTCTGTTACCTATTACCATAGATAAACCACCCCTAGAATCAGTGCCTTAAAAGTACCAGCACTGGGACTCCCCTGGTGGCGCAGTGGTTGAGAGTCCGCCTGCTGATGCAGGGGACACGGGTTCGTGCCCTGGTCCGGGAGGATCCCACGTGCCGCGGAGCGGCTGGGCCCATGAGCCATGGCTGCTGGGCCTGCACGTCCGGAGCCTGTGCTCCACAACGGGAGAGGCCACAACAGTGAGAGGCCCGCGTACCGCAAAAAAAAAAAGTACCAGCACTGGGGAATTCCCTGGTGGTCCAGTGGTTAGGACTCGGCACTCTCACTGCCATGGCCCAGGGTCAACCCCTGGTCAGGGAGCTAAGGTCCTGCAAGCTGTGCGGTGTAGCAAAAAAAAAAAAAAGAAGTACAGCATTGGATTAGCTCGTGAGCCTGCAGGTCCTCTGGGTGGCTTTTCTGGTCTGAGCAAGGACAGCTGATCTTGGCTGGGCCCCCTCACGTGTCTGCAGTTAACTGGTGGGTCAGCAGGGGCGGGCTGGTCTAGGCCTGGACTGGGCAGGTTGTACCTTTGCTGTCCAGCAGGTAGCCTGGGCTTGTTCTCATAGCGGCCGGGCAGGGTTCCAGGAGAGTGGAATCATGCCAGACCTTGAGGACTAGATTCAGAACTAGCATACTGTCACTTCTGCCACATTCTATTGGCTGAAGCAAATCTCAGAGCCAGGCCAGATTCAAGGAGGGGGAAATAGACCCCACCTCTCCATGGAAGCACCTGCGAAGCCACATTGCAGAGGACGCAGATGCTGGGAGGAGGGCAGGACATTTTTGCAACCCGCCAGAGGCTAAAGCTGGATCCGGCCCAGGCCCTGCCCTCAAGAGGCCTGCAGTCCAGTGGGGGGCGATGAGTGCACAAACCACCGGCGTGTGTGTGTGCAGGTCCCGGGGTCTACGATGAAAATGTAAAACGCTTTGTCCTCTGATTAGAGTTATTTGAACTTTGCTTGCACCCTGCTGAATTTAATTTGCTATCACATTTTTAACCATTTATTTTGGTAGATATTACTTTCCTGACCCTGATTTTATTATTTCACAAAATAACGATGTGTTCTGGCGTCTTTAACTTTTTTTTTTTTAATCACTAGTAAAGACAACTCAATTTCAGGACCACGTTTTCTGTAAAACGGGGGAAGTAAAGAATGACATATCTTTGTATTTACTTTCATCTGCATAAAGACACTAATAAAAATAGTTGCCTGGTTTGGGAAGGCTTGGTGGTGAGGGCTCTGGGTGGATGGGGCAGAGGTTAGGAGCGTGAGTTTTTGCTGTTTGCTTGCTTGCTTTTTGAGTCATGCAAGTACTGCCTAGTTTAAAAACGGAATTTTTGCAAGTCATAAGCCCGACCTCTGTACTCACTAGGCTCGTGCCTTTTAACTGACAGTCGACAGACTGTGTTTTATAATTTCATTTGGGTGTTTCTGGGATTCTCTTCCCTTCCTCTTTAGGAAGCACTGTTGTCATAAGTCCCTAACCTCTGTGGCTTTTCCCTCCCCGTCCTGCCAGGCTGAGCAGCGCATTCTGTCCCGGGTACACTCTCTGGAGCGGCGCCTGGAAGCTCTTGCTGCCGAATTTTCCTCCAGCTGGCAGAAGGAGGCCATGCGGCTGGAACGCTTGGAGCTGCGGCAGGGGGCTGGAGGGCAGGGGGGCAGCGGCAGCCTGAGCCATGAGGACACCCTGGCGCTCCTGGAGGGGCTGGTGAGCCGCCGCGAGGCTGCCCTGAAGGAGGACTTCCGCAGGGACACCGCTGCTCAGATCCAGGTCGGGGAGGGGAGCTGAGGGGCCCGTGTGGCTGACACCCTGGGTGTGTGGGGTGGAGGGGGCGAGGCCCTGCACCCTGACATGAGGGAGACAGCAGTGTGTCATTCAGGGTCAGACGGCTCTACCACTTGGCAATTACCTTCTCTAAGACTTAGTGTCCTCCTCTTTAAAACGGAGACTCTCCTGTCTGCCCTGCCCCTGGTTGTGAGAACATGAGATTGTAGTGCGCCTGTAACGCCCATGTAGGTGTGGCACACCATGCAGGTGTGCAGTAAAGACCAAGAGGAGTCTTGCGTGTTTCCAAGAAGCACTGTAGCAGAAAGGCCAGGAGCTGAAGTTTGCAATCAAACAGGCCTGGTTCGAATTCCGGTTACACCACTTACTGGTTGTAAGCGGCCTCTGAGCACGACTCAGTAAAATCCTTGGCCTCTCTCCTATGCCTGATAGGAAGAACTGGTCACCCTGAGAGCAGAGCATCAACAGGACTCAGAAGACCTCTTCAAGAAGATTGTCCAGGCCTCGCAGGTTGGTGGGCTTGGGGGCACTTGGAGCCTACGGTGGGGCGCTGATCGAATTCATCATCTGTTCTTGGGCTCAGAGAGACACCTTGGCCCCTAAGGGTCTGCTTAGGTGCAGAATGGGGAGAAGGGTTGTGAGTCTCCTGACTTCTGCTTGAACTGAATCCACTTGGGCTGGAACACTCTGCAGAGACGCCCTGGGATCATGCCTGAGGACAGGAAGGGCTGCTTTCAAGTGGCCTGTTGTGCTGGGTACACATGCTGAACGAACGAGTGAACGGGTGAATGCCTAAGCACGATAGACATGGGCCGAGACTCCCACAAGGACCTCAACCAGGAGGCCAGTTTGACGTTTGCTAGATCAGTCAGGAGGCCCTGGGGTGGGGATGTGGTTAAGCAAAGACCCCAGAGGGAACAGATCCTGCTCTGGAAGACTGACTGCTGTGAGCCTGACATTTCTTGTATTGGTCCCTTCTTTCTGCTTATAGGAGTCTGAGGCTCGACTCCAGGAGCTGAAGTCTGAGTGGCAAAGGTAACGTGCACTGCCATCTGTCCTAGGCCTGCTCAGCCCCAGCCTCCCCATTCCCATCCCCAGCTAGGACTGGGGAGCAGAGCCCCGGAGCAGAATTCTGATTGTGTCCCAAGCAGAGAGGGAGATGGCTGAAACCTAGCTCAGGATCACCTGCTCAGAGCCTGTCCTTGAGGTGCAGTGGAGGTCCGGCAGGGGTTGCAGGCATTGCAAGAGAATCGGGATTCATGGGTTCATTTACAGATGTACCGTCTTTTCTGTACAACCTCATGCCGGCTGTATTCCCATGCCCCAGATATCTGTACTTGTGGAGGATGTGAGCGCTGAGGCAGAGTGAATTATGGATCTGGGCTTAGAAGGGAAATGGGATACTGTAATAATTAGCTCCTGGGGATGTGCAAGCCAAGTCACAGGCACCGGAGCTCTGTTCTACAGCCAGAACCTCCAAGAGTGAGCCTTGCACTCACCAGTGAGTGGTGGGCACACACTTATATCAGGTGCCAACTAGGGGATCCTCTTGTTCTCCTCAGCATAGCCTTACCCCTCACCAGAGATCCAAGGCTTACTCTTTCTCCTCTGTCTGGGAGTAGGATGACCCAGGAGTCCTTTCGGGAGAGTTCCATGAAGGAGCTGGGGCGGCTGGGGGTTCAGCTGGAAGGCCTGCGGCAGGAACTGGCAGCCCTGACCCTGAAGCAGAGCTCGGTGGAGGACCAAGTGGGCCTGCTGCCCCAGCAGCTCCAGGCTGTGCGGGACGATGTGAGTTGGAACCATCCACGTCCCTTGCTGAATACCCCTCCTCTGAGACAGTCCTAGCAGTCTGCAAGGCAAAGAGCCTCTTGCCCCCTGCTCTGGACTCGGCACAGATGCTGGCTTTCTTGGACAGAAGTTCTTCCTGTTCTCTCATTGATAACATGAAGGATTGTTCATAACTCTTTCTTCCTTGTGGCCTGAGCAGGCACGTGCTGGCCCTCCCCTCGCAGGCCTGTTCCTCACTCCCTGTCCCCTCTACCCAAGCCAGGCGCCACCCCACCCTGGCCAGGGCTCTGCTGTGGCAGCTTCCACTGTGAGCCTCCCAGAGTGAGACCTTTCTTTGGTCCCTAGGTGGAGTCTCAGTTCCCTGCCTGGGTCAGTCAGTTCCTTCTTCGAGGTGGGGGAAGCCGCACTGGGCTCCTTCAGCGAGAGGAGATGCAAGCTCAGCTGCGGGAGCTGGAGAGCAAGATCCTCGCCCACGTGGCCGAGATGCAGGGCAAGTCAGCGAGGGAGGCCGTGGCCAGCCTGGGGCTGACGCTGCAGAAGGAGGGCGTGATTGGGGTGACAGAGGAGGTGAGGACTGGATGCCCCTGGACACCCCCACCCCCCGCAATGGCTAATCCACCCAGCACACACGCACTGCTTTCCTCCCTGGGAGCCATAGAGCTGCACAGTCCCACACTGCCAGCTCCCTGGCCTGTTCTGTGACCTAAGTGACATCCAGGAGGCTCCGATGTTTGCTTTGGGGCTGGTGTGGAAGGGTGGAGGTGCATGCCTGAGCAACGGCATGTGTCCGGACTGGGGAGGGCTGAGCCCAGGGGTTCCTGGCCCCTACCAGTGGGGCCACGGAGGTGGACGAGTCTGCTTCCCATCACAGCTGCTCGGGGCGCCTGTGTTTTAGCAGGTGCACCGTATTGTAAACCAGGCTCTGAAGCGCTACAGCGAGGACCGCATCGGGATGGTGGACTACGCTCTGGAATCGGGAGGTGTGTGCACCTCTTCTCCCTTTGCTGGGCCCCTTTCCCTACGCTGGCGGGCCCCCTGGCATCTGCTAGGGTAGCTGTGGTGTTAGGAAGCAGGGCTTGAGGTCGGCAGAACTCACCCAACCCAGCGCTCACAACAAAGGCGAGTGACTGCGTGGGAGAAGCGGGACGTGCTGAGCTCCATCCTCGGTCGGGAAGAGGCGGGCGGCGCTTGTAGCTGCTCTGGGGTCCGGGTTACGTGTGAAGACTGGTCCTCAGAGAGGGGACGGGCAATGGTAGTCCCTGCTGGGGTTCCCTTGGCTGGCGAGCTGAGCTGGTTGTGTGGGTCTCCCTCCCCTGCTGGAGTCCAGCCCCAGGCGCCCACCTGCCTTTCTTTCCTGTCTCAGGGGCCAGCGTTATCAGTACCCGATGTTCCGAGACCTACGAGACCAAGACGGCCCTCCTCAGCCTCTTCGGCATCCCCCTGTGGTACCAATCCCAGTCTCCTCGAGTCATTCTCCAGGTGGGGGCCCTGAGCACACCAAGTCGCCTGCGTAGCTGGGTGACCGTCCCCTCCTGGGTCATTGAGAGCTGCGCTCAGGGCGGGTTGTCTTTGTCACCTGCCATGCGCTGACCCGACGTTCTTCCCTTCCAGCCAGACGTGCACCCAGGCAACTGCTGGGCCTTCCAGGGGCCCCAGGGCTTTGCTGTGGTTCGCCTTTCTGCCCGCATCCGCCCCACTGCTGTCACCTTAGAGCATGTGCCCAAATCCTTGTCACCCAACAGCACCATCTCCAGTGCCCCCAAGGACTTTGCCGTCTTTGTGAGTATCCCACCTGGGGGCTAGAGGGGCTGTAAGAGGGCCCTGTGGGTCTCTATTAAGGATAGAGTTGGGATCGTTCTTTGGTTGAGGGGAAGGGAATAGATACGGAAGAGACGGCGCCAAGGTGGGAAACAGCACTTCGGTCTCAGTTACCTCGGGCTGCGGAGGAAGAAACGGAGGCCTAATGAGTCAAGTGACTTGTCACAGATCACACAGCGGCCCTGTGTCCAGAGCTCAGGCCCCCTGCAGTCCCCGAGGAGGCTGGCGCCTGCCCCACCGGGTGGGAGGGGACCAGTGGGGAAGCGGGAGGGAAGGCCTTCCTCCCCGGGGGCCCGTGTCTAAGAGCAGGCTCTTCCCTCCATCCTTTGCTCTCTTCAGGGTTTCGATGAAGACCTGCAGCAGGAGGGGATGCTCCTTGGCCAGTTCACCTACGACCAGGATGGGGAGCCCATTCAGACGTTCTATTTTCAGGTATGGGATTCTGTTCTGCTGGCAGAGGCGTATATATGTACTTTCCCACCCATTCAGCAGATGTTTTCTAAGTACTTGTCCTGTGCCAGGCAGTGGGGGTTCCAAGTGAGAAGTCACAGCCTAGCCCACCCACAGCCCGAGGTACGGAACAGAGACCACTGTCCCTGCGGCGTGGGAGAGGCGCCAAGTGCACATCAGCGCAGGGGTGGGGGAGGGGCCCTCCCAGATGGGCAGTGCTGGGGAGCTGCCTGCAGAGGGTAGGTATCCGCGTGAATGTGGCCCAGCTGGGCCTCACACAGCACGGCGTGGCTGGGCCACCGCTGGGGGGCTCCTGCCTCAACTTGAGTGGGCATTGGTCTCCTAGGCCCTTGTTAGAAATAGATCCCCAGTCTCCAGCCCAGGTGAGTCTCCGGTAGGTGGCCTGAGAGCCACACCAGGGGAGTCCTAGTGTGAGGGAAGTGGGTGAGGTGGAGAAGGGACAGAGGGGGGAGAGAGGCAGGCCTGGCTACCAGGCAGAGAGTTTCAGCCCTCAGCTGAAAATGAGCGTACGACACAGAGGACTGATGGGAACTTGAGAAAGAAAAGAAATTCTGCTTAATTCACAGTGAAGGAATTCTTTTTCACCATCGACATACGTCAAACTCTCCATAAAGGTAGTTCTGTTCACGGTCAGAGAGCTCCTGTGAGGTTTTCCCAGTCTGAGATGAATCATGCTGGGGCTCGGTTACAAGGCCGTTTTTATGTGGCCGTGGGCTGGGCCTGGCGCAGCCTGACATGCGTTGGCGGCCCCTGTGGGACCTCTGAAGCCTGTGGGGCTCCTTGGCCCACCAGGTGGAAACTGTGTTCCAGGGTCTGAAGACAGGAGCTTTGAAGTCCGGTTCTCTACAGAGGCCCGGGGGAGGGGGCGTCTGGCCCTAGGTGTGGCCGTCTCCCCTCTGGTCTGAGGACTCCCACTCCTGCCTTCTCTCCCCAGGGCCCTAAAATGGCCACGTACCAGGTGGTGGAGCTGCGGATCTTGACTAACTGGGGCCACCCCGAGTACACCTGCATCTACCGCTTCAGGGTGCATGGGGAACCCACCCACTAGGCCTTGTCTGTGCCGCTGCCGCCGCCCGCGGGGAGGCCAGCTCCTCTCGGCACGTGCCCCCTGCTCTGGGGGTGGCTGCGCAGCACCCCCGCCTCTGCCCCCGCACGCTTGAAGCGCACTGACTTCCGGGAGCGGGCAAGAAGAGCCCCTGGCCCAGCGGAGGTGAGAAGGAACGCGCAGGCTCTTCCTGAGCGCCGGGTGGCTCCAGCGGTCAGCAGGCTCCGGCGTCGCTTTTCCTTCTTTGTTCTCTGTGTGCCGGGCACTGGGCGCCTTCTTCTCCCTCCTGCGAGGGTGTATATATGTAGCATGTTGTGGGAAATCGAGGCAGGGAGAGACGGGATGAGTGCCCATGTTCCGGCAAAGGTGGATGAGACCTGCCTGCCCCTTGCCTATGTGCGGGGGCTGGCACCCAGGGAGCTGCATAAATGAATCAGGTGCCAAAGCCGTGGGTGAAACAGGCTAGGGCCTGGGGCAGCTGAGCTGTACCCCCTCCCTAGGCAGAGAAGTGAGGTCCTCTGGGAGGAGGGTGCAGGCTGGGACTGGTCCCCAGGCAGGAAGCTCCTGGGAGAAGGCAGCTGGGCTCCTCCAGAAAGCTAGTGCCGTCAGCCTAGGCCCACAGCATTCCTGAAGGGCTTCTATACACTGTATTTGTCCTGGGTCAGGGTGGGCCATGGGGCTTCCTGTACCCTGGAGGGTCTGGCTCCTGGGAGCCTGAGGGTTACTGCTCCTGTGGCCCTGTAGGAGTCCCCTCTGCTGGGGACAGTAGTTGCTTGCTCTCTCCTGATGCTGGGACTGGGGCCCACTCTGCTCCCCACTCCTTGCTAGGGCCCACCTGTGCCCCAGCGCAAGCTTGCTGCATTTCCCCAGGGTGCCCAGACCTGTCCTTCGAGGCCATAAACATCTGGGGTCAGCTAGAAGTGTTCAGGGGACTCCCTGGGCTCTTGTGGCCCAGCGATACAATGACTGACAGTGACACTCAGGGTGCCACGGTGGGAGGAGGTCTGTCTGCACTGTTGGCCCTACCCCACCCCTATCAGGCCGCTGATGTAAGAGGCCCCCTAACCCTGAGCCACCCCCGGGGGCTCTCTCAGCTCATGCTCAATTCTGTTTCTATTCTGACTCATTTTCTATGGGGGACAGTCAGGGGTGGGGGGCTGGGTTGGGGGGGGGCTGAGGTGGGAGCTTTTGGACCCAGCAAGCCCTGCTCTATTACGTATGTATTTTTCAAGGTCTGTTTTTTAACTGAAAAGCTAAGGGCTTGATTGCTAGCCCCGTTCTGTGGGGCCTCGGGTGAGTTCAGGTCCTTGTAACCTGGCTGCCAAGAGGGGCTCGGGGCACTGGTTCCAACTCTGTGGTTCGTTCCGGCCCGCGGGGAGGGGGCAGGAAAGGCTGCTGTGCAGGTGGGCGCCCTGAATGGAGGACGGAGCTGGAACGAAGGCGAGGCCCCGGCCATCCTGTGATCGGTCCTCTGGCACTGGCCCTGCCTCCAGACAACCAGGTTTTGTTTTGCGCTCTCCTGTCACAAATGCTGCACTATTGGTTCTTAATTTTGTATCTCCAGATTCTAATTTATGCCTATGCAAAAAATAAACTATGCCCAGGATTAGGGGAGTGTGTGGTTTTTATCTGGCCATCGCACGGGACCCTGCTCTTGGGAAAAAGAGCATGAATTCTTAGCCAAAACAGTGCCCCAAAGGCTTCCTCCTAGGCTTTAGAAACCCAGGCTTCTCGGCTAAAACTCAGCTGTGATGGGAGATGGGACCTGAGGGCAGGCCCCGTGCCTGTGACTCTGGGCTCAAAGGCTGGCAGGAGAAAGTGAGTGGCTTTATTAGCCATCACAGATGTTCCAGTCCCACTGGGAAGCAGGAGGCTTGTCCTGCGTCTCTCAGTGCCACTGGAGCAGAGGGTAGAAATTACCCACTTTACTACCGAGCTCGTCCGCCGTCAGTGCCGCAGTCCCCTCCGTGGGAATTAAACCCTTGTCCCTTGTACCTGTGTTGGGATGGCACGAGGTTGGTCCCCTGAAGAGCCAGAATCTTGCCAGTTCCAGGGAGCAGGTCCTGGCCCTTCCCTGCAAATATCTCCCCAGATTCAGTGCCTCCAATGAGCAGCTCCAAGGGCCAGGGGTGGTTGCCCAGGGGTGGTTGGCCAGGGGTGGTTGCCCACACGCCTCTCATCCTGACCATGGCACCTGGCCCAGGGAGGGGCCCAATCACAGCTGAGAAAATAAAGGCAGGAACAGGTCAGTAGGCAGGAGTTGGGGGATAAACTGCTGCAGGAGATGGTGCTGGGTGGAAGGCAAAGCCAGGCCCAAGGCTTCGGGCCAGTTACTCAAGCCCTCAGCTCTCGCTCTGCATGAGGACAAAGGTAGTACTACGGCTCGCCCCTCAGCGACTGCTCGCTTCACCTCCTATTTCATTCACACTTGCACTGCATTTAGCACCATTTTTCAACAAAGGTCGTGACATCCCTGAGCCGCATTAGTAAACACATCCCTGGAACCTACCGCACACCGTCAGGGCTCAGGGCCTCTGTTCGTGCCCTCTGGGGCCTGTCTGCACACGTCCAAATCTTAAGAGGCCCTCATGGCACAACCCTCACACCGTCTTTTCTATGGTCCGTCCCGTGACCCCAATCAAACCTGCGCTTCCCCTGCACCATGGCACATTTCCTGTGGCTTATTCTGTGCTGGGGAGGCCGATAAGCCAGAACAGTGGGCCTGGCTGAATTAAAGATGCCACACGTGTTAGCTGCGTTACAAAAGGGTCAGGATTTGCCATTTGAGGTGACTGGATTAACAACTTTATTCTTCATCAACAACAAAAGGGCTGGTGTTTTGTTCCAAATAGATAGTTGGTAGGGCTGAGACCCATATGGGACCTTTGTAGTCCCAGCTAACGACAATAGAACGCTGCAGTCAGCTCCCTGGCTGGCAGGTGTGGGCCTGGCGACCACAGAGATCAGAAGGACCTGAGTGTTGGAAGGCAGAGGCCAGGGTGGAGGCCACAGCTGCAAAATGTAAAGGAAGTGGTTATGCTCACAGCGGCAGGAGAGTTCCAGCGAAACGTGGTTCTGCCTGTTCCAAGGTCCCCCATGGCCAAGTCCTGTGGAAACACAAATTCCACAGCACCCACCGTGGGGACAGAGAGCACAGGGTGCTGCTCAAGGCTGGAACTCCTATTACAAAGGCACCTCTGGGCAACGGCCCCTGTAAGCAGAACCAGAGTCAAAATTCAAGAGGGGAACAGCCAGCAGACAGTGGAACTAGGACAGGCTGAAGGACACCGCTGGAGTGGGTGACTGGAATGACTGGGGGCTGGGGGCACTGTTCCCCTGAGCTCCAGTGTCCTCAACCAGAAAAACATAACTACCGCCACCTCCCTCACAGCCGCGAACATCAAAGAACATGAAGCGAGGGAAATGCCTGGCACAGTCCCAGCTGAACAGCAGAGACGTGTCCACGCCACATTTCTCCTTTTGAGCCTGCTGCCCAGCTTGCGGCCTCTGCCATGGACGTGGGAGCCGGCGTGGGTGGTAAGCAATGTGATGACCATTATTCACCGGGTACCGCCCACGTGCTGGGCACATCAGGGCCTCACACACATTCTCTCGCTGAATCCTCGCAACAACCTGACGCAGGCATTTACCTCTTGCTGTGGATGAGGAAACTGAGGTTCAGAGGATGGCAACTTGTCCTGTGTCACAGCTGGCGGAGGAGTCTGGGTTTTGAAGCCATGCCTGCCTGACAGGAGAAGCTGGGCCCCTCCCGGCCCGGCCCGCAGCCGGGGGCTCTAGGGCAGGCAGAGCAACGGAGTTCCCCGTGGCCGCACCTCCACCTGGAGGGGCTGGGCAGGGAACGGGACACCGTCAACTTGGAACAAACTTTTATTTTGTGTGCTGGTTTGGTCGGTCCATGGCCACAGGTCAGTGGTAACTAGAAACAGTCAGGAGGAGAGGAGAGGGGAGCAGCAGTCCGGAAGCAGGAGTGGCGGCAAAGGGTTGGGGATGGAAGGGAGGCGAGGCTGAGGAAGGACCCAGCCAGTTGGGTGTCCCAGGCTAGAGAAAGAACATATCTCTGCCCATCAGTCCACCCTAAAGAGAGGGCTTCAGTCCACAGCTCCGAGCAGGCTGGTTTGGGGCCCATGCTACCATCTCTGGCCTGGGCAACACCACCCCCACCCCTGGCAACGATTCTTCCAAAGGGCTTAATGCTCTGAGCTGGGTCTGGAAGAATCTTTTTTACTACCTCCTACCTGCTCTCCCTGTACCCCAGTTGGAGCTTCCAAATCTGGGGCTCAGGCCCTTCACTGCTGGGCTCCTGTAGCAGCCATGCTGGGGCGATGTGGCAGGGAAGGAGGGGTTCCAGTCCCGGCCTGGCTCAGAGGAACACCTGGCACCCCTGCCAACAGGAGGTGCTGTTGACTGTGACCCTGAGCAGGCGGACCCCAGGCCCAATCATCAGTGCCCTGAGGCCCAACAAGAATCAGAGTCAAAGTCCAAGCAGGAGGCGGCCCCAGGGCGAGGTGAGAGCCCCAGCTCGGCAGACTCAGCAGAAGAGGAGTCACCCCAGCCAGCCAGGCAAACAAAGGATTGTCTCCAAGGGGAAAGAAGAGCCACAGCTGTCTTCAGGTCAGTGGCAAGGTCAGAGGGGCAAGGAGGGTCCTACAACTCAGTCACCAACACCCTCCACACGTCTACAGTTACAGCCTAAGAGCTTTTGGCATTACCTGTTTGGGGCTTTAAGGGAAATGAGGGAGAAAGAGAAAAGGGGGACCACTGCTCTCCATGCTGCTGAGATCCCCAAGTCGCAGAAGGACGGCCCCCTGCTCTGGCAGCAGCAGATACTTCCCCTGGACGCCCCTCAGCCTGGAGGCGGCTCCGTGGCAGGGCTCCAGGCGCACTGGAGAGTGAGCACAGGGAAGGAGGGCGCGCTTCGGCTCCTGACAGCCCTGAAAGGTTCTCACAGAGACACACGAACACATGGACAGACAGGCAGCCAGCTAGCTCCTGGAGGCTGGTGGCCAGCCACGGAGGAGAAAGGGGAAAGACTGCCAGGCCCTGACCGGCCGTACTCCTGCACCTCACACGCCCACACACACGCACACGCACACTAGATAGATAGATAGATAGATAATAAAAAGAATAAAAACTAAGGGCCCAGATGTACAAAAAAGGTGTGAGTGAGGAAGAAGGTGGGGAAGAGAGTTGGAGATGGTCAGTCCTCCAGAAGTCTGGCCACCTTCCTCAGCTTATAAATTACAACCCCCTGGAAAACGGGGGTGGGGGGAATGACGAGGCTCCGGGTGCGGCCTGGGGGAGGGCGAGCGGTGGTCAGAGTTGCTCTGGCCCATCTGGTGGAGTGGTGGCCAGAGAACGAGGATCCCTTGGGTGGTGGAGGTGGGCTGGGGGAGATTCAGCAGCCGCTGGCGGGAGTCAGGCAGGCCCCCTGGGACTTCACCTTGTGACGCTGGCCCCCCCGTCGCCGGCCCCCGCTGCCGGGCTTGGGCTGAAAGAGAGAAGAAGGAGCTTGAGAAGCAGTGGCCCATCGGGAGCAGGGCAGGACAGGACAGCAGAGGGGCAGCGGGGACCGGGGGCAGGAGGTGAGCGAGCAGCCATCTGCTACGCTCTCCACCAGATAGAGCCGGCGCCCACCCTGCCTTCCTCGCAGCTGGTGGGTCACAGGTGATCACGGTGAGAGGAGCCGTTCAGAGAAGCACAGAGTGAGCAGGAACTAACGTGTGCCACTGCTGACAGGTGGGAAGAAAAAAGAAATGAAGGAGTCAGAGGAAAGACTCGACGGGGAGGGAGAGCAGAAAGGACAGGTCCAGGCAGAAGCTTCCTTCTCCAAAGAGGAGTCGGACGAAGAGATGCTGGAAAGGGGCGATGTGAGGGCCACCAGGAGAGGACTCCAGGGGACAACGCTGGCAGGAGGTGCCGAGTGAGAGCCACACTGACAGGGCCCAAGACCACCTACCCCTAAGGAAGTGTCACGTCGGGGAAGGGGCCAGGAGGACCCTCTAAGGCAGCGTCTCTCAGACGTTTGGGCTGCAGTACGCACATACATCACTTGCACTCTCACACACACAATGCTCACTCTTACTATGACAGGGAAACGCTGACATTTTTCTATTCTCTTTCATTAAAACTAAATGCTGGTCAGGACCCATTAAGTTCATTTCATGTACGCCACATCTCAGTTTGAAAAACACTGCCTTGAGAGACAAAAAGCTCACACTTAGATAGCACTTAGGGACGTGGAGTTGTGGCAAACACCCATCTAGGAACTCAAAGACGTGGCAGACTGGTGAAGGCTGCCGGCGCTCTCCTATGGGTCACCTCCACGGCCATGCCCCCGCCCCCACCCCGCCCGAGGCCGTCAGGGGCCCAGGACCAGCCTGGGAAGCACACTCACCTGTGGCTGGAGACTGCCGGATGCAGCTGGCTGCGCAGCCGCTAGAGAGCAAGCTTCATCTCCAGTTGGGGGTGCCCCTACTGCTGGCCCTCCAGAGGGACCTCCCTCTTCTCGTTTGGGCAGGGGACCCTTTTTCGTCGATTGCATTTTAATCTGCTGGGGCTTGGAGTTCATTGGGGAATTGTTGGTGGTCTGGAGGAGCTGCAGGAGCCAAGGGGGTGGGGGATGAGACAGAGCTGCAGGCAGTGACCTGGGCTCAGCTGCCCCCGCCCCGCCCCTCAGGTCTCAGGGACCTCTCACTCCGTGGCCTGGCTGGGCCTGGGCGAGGTGGGTGGCAGGAGGGCGATGACAGGGCAGTGGGGTGGAGAGATGTCCTCTCCACTCAGCGTGCCAGGGCCGATGTCTCACCTGCCTCAGCCCAGCCCAGAAGGGTTCCAGCCTGTTCCCTGCCCCAGCTGCTCTTCCCACAGACAATCTGTGAACCTCAGCCATCTCCTACTCAGCCCAGCTCCCAGGCTGGGGTCCAGCCTGCCCAGAGCATCAACTCTATCTCTTGCTGCCCCTGTAACAAGAGCCTGGGGTAAGTTTTAATTTTGGGCCTGCCAGAGAGATCAAGTGAGTGTCTCAGGAGCTGGAAATATTTGGAGTGCGGCCATCAAAAATCTTAAGAGCTACCACCCAGGAAGGACTGACTCAGAGCCTTCCCTTATGGCCCAAGTTCAACCTCACACAAAGCAGCGAATAGGCCCAGCCGCATCCCCAAGGGCATCACAGCATGTGCGGGCAGCTTCTGCCAAACCCTCAGCCAGCCCGAAGCAAGGGGGCCTCCGAGGATGACCCTCCCCACTCAACACACTCTGCAGTCTTAGTGACGTGGATGGGCCTAAGGAAGGCCATTCTGGAGGAAAAGCAAGCCTGAGGCTGATTCCAAGATCTCAGACAGGATGTATGGAGCGGGGGTCAAACCACTCTATGAAGTGCCACTACTCAAGGCCATGGATGAAGTCTGCAGAGGGCATAAGGTGCGCTCCAGGACACAAAGAGCTCAAGCCCATGCCCCACTGCTATCCAGCACTCACTCCAACTGGACCCACTGCTCTAAGGGCACGGCCCCAGCCAGACCATCGGAGCATGTGCCCAGCATCTCAGAGGCCAACACTGGCTAGGCCCAGACATTCTCCCACCACGGACTGCCATACCTCAACTCCACCTTCTCTCCTCCATGGTCACTACCAAAGCTCAGAAAGACAGGAGGTCTAGGGAAACCTCTGAGGAGAGCAGAGAAGATGGCACTAAGGCTATACCTCGGCGCTGTTCCAGTTCTCCCAAGGTAGGGACTGGTGCCTCTGCCCCCGGCAGTCAGTAAGATTTCACAGGCTTCTTGAGCAGAGCGTTCTGTGCTCACAGTCTAGAACTGGAGCAGCCCCTGGCACTTCTTGTAGGCAGGCAAGGTGGTCTGCCCGGCCGTACCTTAGTGATGGTGCCTACAGCCTTGGTGCGGCCTTCCCGGAACACCAGCCGCTGGTCTATGTGCAGGTACTCGGGGGTCTTGATAAAGCGGAAATGCACGGTGGCCTTGTCCCCGGTGCGCAGACAGTCCTTGTCCATGCTCAGGATGGTGGCTGTCTGCCTGATGCTCCCACAGTGCACTGCCAAGGGAGCCAGGAAGTCAGGAGAGGCCTGAGCCACTCAGTGGCCTCAGGGCAGGGGAGGCAGTGGGTGAAAGCATGAAACAAGCTCGAGGTGTGTCAGGCTGAAGACCTCAGAGGGCAGAGTGAGGCTAAGCGACTGGAGGCCCGTTCTTGGATTGATCCTGCCTCACATCCTCCCACTTCTCCCTCCAGTTAGACCTCGCCTGTCCCCGGACCCACTTGTCCCTAGCTCCTGAACACAGGGCACTCTGTCTGCATGCGGGCCTTCTCCGGACTGGGGGCTTCTCGATGGCAGGGCCCTTGCCCATCTTGTCTTTGTCCCCAGCACCTTGGCAACACCACCTGGCACACTGCAGCACTTGGTAGATGTCTGCTGAAGGACTGAGTGTGAGGTCCTTGAGGGCAGGTCTGGGTTTCCAGAGCCCAGCACCGAGCTGGTACTTGGTTAGTGTTTGCAAGAATGAATAAACCACAAGCCACAGCTCGTGGGTGGAACAGAGGGGATGGTATCACTGAACAGGGCCGCGACCTGACTTTTGGCTGCAGCTGAAACTTTGGGGTTTGGGTTGCTGGAGCACACTGTAGGGGGAGCTAGAGCAGGGGGCTTCAGGCTGGCAGTGCCTTTAGACACCTACCCATGGCCTGGTACCGCGGGCTGATTGTGGTGGGGTGGTGAAGGACAAGGATCTCGGCCTCGAACTCCCAGGATGCTTGGGGATTCAAGCGTGGAGAAACCATCACCATGCCCTTCCGGATGGACGAGCGCTTGATCTGAATGAGAGAGAATCCCAGACCTCAGGGACAATAATGCCTTCTGGCTTCACCCCCTGGTCACAGAGGACCGGGACTCCTTCTGGGAACTGCTACCACCCCAACTTGGCCGTGACCTATCACTGCACTGGACCACAGGCCTTCTTTAGTGCTACATGGGAAGCCTCAACACTGCTATTGGGGGGTCAGGAAAGACTTCACACAGAAAGTGGCATTTTAGCCAGGACTTGCGAGACGGGTCAGAATTAAGTGGGTGGCGAGAGGGCAAAGGCAGGCAAGCACTCAGGTAGGAGAAACAGGGCGAGCGTGATCTGGCTGTTGGGAAGCCCACAGAAAACCCGGCTTTGCTGGTTAACTGGGCTGGTGCAAATGACCCAGGAGCTAGCACTGACCCCAATCCCCAGGAGACTGAAAGCTGAATGGCAAGAGGATCTGGCATGGACTCAACAGCCCCGCGTAGAAGGACCCCAGCAAGAAGGAAGCACAGGAAGGCTCCCAGCTGCCCTCACTGAGCTCAGGAGGCCGGCAGGCCTAGGTTTAAGTCCCGGTGTTCTCCCCGGATGCTGGGCAAGTCACTCAGGCTCTCCTGAGCCTCAGTTTCCTCATCTGTAAAAGTGAGGTCAGTAATCCCTGCCTTGCAGAGCGGCTGTGAGGACTGGAGATGACCCGGAGCCTAGCATAACACGGAGCCCGAGGGGAGTTCTTGGTTTTATCAACACTCACCTTCTTCAGCGCGAAGGAGGCCGTCTGGCCCCCCCGCACCTCCTTGACAGGCATGCGCTTGCGATGGATCGATTTGACAGCAATGGACAGGAAGTTACCCAAAGGATCTGGGCCCAGGAGCAGCGTGTCATTCAGCTTGATCAGGCCCCTCAGTGTTGTCCCTGACACCACTGTTCCCACACCCTGCAGACAAGACCCCGGTCCAGTAAGTCCACTGGCACTACAGACTCGCCCCGGCACCCCTGCAGGAAGCGCCACTCAGCCTCCCGCCCTATTCAGTCCACCAGAACCCACTCACCGGGACAGAGTAGGTGTCGTCAATCTGAAACTCAGCAGGCTCTTCCTCCCGGTAACTGGTGCGAGGGGAGAGCAGGTTGAGGAACATCTTCAGCAGATCTAGGTTCTCGCCTGTAACGTTGGAGATTTGGAATATCGGGCACATCCTAAGGTGGGGAGTGTGTGGAGAGAGAGGAAGAAGGCGCTCAGGTGGCGAACTCCTGCCTGACAGGGGATGAGCAGCACGAGGGCTCCTGGAACGGCTGCTGCTGCGAAGGGTCCCACCACCCCTTCACTGGCCTCCCAGGCCCTCTGCCCAGCCCACCTACTTCTGTCCAGACCTGCTCTGAGGCCTCCTCCTCCTATGTAGTTTTGTCTCTGAAACCTGTCCCCTCCTCTCTGTCTCGGTACCACTACCCTATTTCGAGCGATCATGACTGCCTCTTCTTCCTAAAGCACATACATCCTTAAAACCTTAACCAACTCTCCACCGCAGAAAAGACAGCCGGAATCCCTCCTCCCAACATCTCTGCCAGTTTATTTCTCTCAAATTCCTATATTCCAGCCAGACCAGAGAACACTCCCTCCCTTCTCCTAAGACCTTGGTACTTTTCTGTTCCCATGTACTTGTTCACTCTGAATTGTTCACCCCCTGCCTGAATTCCTTCCCTCTTATCCAACTACCAAATCCTCTCATCCTTCAGAGCCCATTTCCAGCACCGCCTCTTCTAGGGAATCCTTCCCAGATGGGCACTCTTCATTCCCTCTGAGTTTTCAAAGAACTTTTTTTTTTTTTGTAAATTTTATTGATGTATAGTTGATTTACAACATTGTGTTAACTTCTGCTATACAGCAAAGTGACTCAGTTATACACATATATATATTTTTTCATATTCTTTTCCATTATGGTTTGTCACAGGATATATATATTTTTTAATTTATTTATTTTTGGCTGCATTGGGTCTTCGTTGCTGTGCGTGGCCTTTCTCTAGTTGCGGAGAGCAGGGGCTACTCTTCGTTGCCGTGCGTGGGCTTCTCATTGCGGTGGCTTCTCGTTGCGGAGCATGCTCTAGAGCAAGGCTCAGGAGTTGTGGCACATGGGCTCAGGAGTTGTGGCTCACGAGCTCTAGAGTGCAGGCTCAGTAGTTGTGGCACACGGGCTTAGTTGTTCCGCGGCAATGTGGGATCTTCCTGGAGCAGGGCTCGAACCCGTGTTCCCTGCATTGGCAGGTGGATTCTTTTTTTTTTTTAATAAATTTATTTATTTATTTTTGGCCGTGTTGGGTCTTCGTTTCTGTGCGAGGGCTTTCTCCAGTTGTGGCGAGCGGGGGCCACTCTTCATCGCGGTGCACGGGCCTCTCACTGTTGTGGCCTCTCCCGTTGCAGAGCACAGGCTCCGGATGCGCAGGCCCAGCGGCCACAGCTCACGGGCCCAGCCGCTCCGCGGCATGTGGGATCCTCCTGGACCGGGGCACGAACCCATGCCCCCGGCATCGGCAGGCAGACTCTCAACCACTGCACCACCAGGGAAGCCCCCTACTTTTAGTTTTTTGAGGAACTGTTTTCCATAGTGGCTGCACCAATTTACATTCCCACAAACAGTGTAAGAGGGTTCCTTTTTCTCCACACCCTCTTTAGCATTTATTCGTAGACTTTTTAATGATGGCCATTCTGACTGGTGTGAGGTGGTACCTCATTGTA
Organism: Orcinus orca; assembly: GCF_937001465.1. NCBI lineage: Eukaryota > Metazoa > Chordata > Mammalia > Artiodactyla > Delphinidae > Orcinus > Orcinus orca. The sequence continues at coordinate 93,459,768 of NC_064569.1, read as the reverse complement.
CTTTTGATTTGCATTTCTCTAATAACTAACGATGTTGAGCAACACTGCATGTGCCTATTGGCTATCTGTATGTCTTGGGAGAACTTTTTGTGTCTCTGTTACACGTGACTACATCTGATTTTCTGTCTGTTATCTGAATGGCCTCTATATCTCCTATTCACGATTAGTCAAACTCCTCAAGATCAGGAATTATATATTTCCCACAGCTCCTGGAGTAGGGACAGCACAGAATAGGCACTCAACAAAATGAATGAATTGAAATGGGGTCGACTGAAACATACCCCCTCTGCTGGCCAACTGCTGGTACTGAAGACAGCGTCAGGGCAGAGACACAGGCCAAAATGTCAGGCTGCTCCGGGTCCTGTACTTAAGCAGCCCCAAGACTCTGGGAGAAGGAGCAGTGTTAACAAAATTTACTATTATCAAAAGATTATCTCTGACCAAGGAGCCGACCACCTTGAGGACAAGGACTATGCCCAAGTCAGCTCTGACTCCTCAATGCCTAGATGAAAAGCCCAGCACAGAACAAACACCCAATAAATATTTATGGAATCAGGGAATTTCCTGGCAGTCCAGTGGTTAGGACTCGGCGCTTTCACTGCTGAGGGCCCAGGTTCGATCCCCGGTCAGGGAACTAGCATCCTACAAGCCGCGCGACATGGCCAAAAAAAAAAAATTTTACAGAATCAAAGGACATGCTAATGAGTAAATGCCAAAACTGATCTGTGATTAGAGAGCTTTTGAGAAACAACCGTGTAAAAAAATTAATAATAACCATCCTAAAAATGGCTGTGTATCTATCACACAGCAGCCAGGCACGGTGCCAAGTGCTTTACATACACCATTTCCAACACTTACAAGAGCCCCATGAAGAAGGTAGTATTATTCCCATTTCACAGATAAGGACACCGAAATATCAGCTGGGATTCCAACCTCAGTGAGACCAGCACCTCAGAATCTGGGTCACCTGATACAGCCCCCGAGCAACACTGCTGAGAGCACAATCTTCTATTTCAACCAATCTCTGTGCCTGTGCAGAAGTGAATGCTCCCAGGACTTCCCTGGTGGTCCAGTGGCTAAGACTTCATGCACCCAATGCAGGGGGCCCGGGTTCGATCCCTGGTCAGGGAACTAGATCCCACATGCTGCAACTGAGAGTTCGCATGCCACCACTAAAAGATCCCGCATGCCACAATGAAGATCCCACGTGCCGCAACTAAGACCCGGCGCAGCCAAACAAATAAATAAATATTTAAAAGTACATAAATAAATAAAAGGAAGAAGTGAATGCTCCCTACCCATTACCTCTCAGAGCTGAAGTTGGAGGCTGTAACAATCACATCATCCTTGCTCTGCACCAACACAGGGATCTTGCGGCAGCCAGGCGACTTCAGCAGGCGCTGTAACAGCTTCAAGGTTTCTTAAAGGGTAAAATGGAACGAAATTAGGGGAACATAGCCTTCTCTTTGGCCAGGCTTCTAGGGCAAGACAGGTCCACTCATTACTGATGCAAGCAGGAGACAAACAGATGCACAGTGTTAAATGCCATAATGCCTGGAGAAGCAAAAGGAGGATCAAAACTTTGGGTGGGTAAGTGCTTGCTAGAGTAGAAGGAGAGGACAGATGGGGACTGTCTGCTAAGGTTATAAGTCTGAAACCTGTCAGGTTTCTCCAGAGTCTCTAGAAGACCTGCATCCTATAAGCAAGTGATTTGGGGTCCACCAGAAGGACAATGTTGTTCCTAGAATGCCCTGCTTCCTGGAAAAAAAGTTCATCTGACAAAAGGATCTCTAGGACATTTAGACACCTGTAGAAGTCCTTATGAGGCCCTCCAAAAGGATATGTCTTCACTTCTCTTCCACCATCTTTAGCAATGGGGGAGAAATGCATGAAAGCCTAGTCTTGCAACACTGTTTTGAAACCTTTGGTGGTAAAAGGTAATCAGACTCTCTGCCCAAATGTCTCCATGTATGTCCAGCTTAGATGGTAAAACCCAACCCCTTCTGCCTGGAACCATCTGAAAAGAGATGCCAGATTAGGGATTTCAAGGACCTTGAATTTGTAACCAGAAGGAACAATGAGCAGGAGATAACTCTAAGCTCTGCTCAGACCAAGAGGCAAACAGGGAGAAAGCAAAAGATTCTGGGTTGATGGACATTCAGGCCAAGGTCTAAGCACAATACAAGGAAACAGAAAATTCCGGGTAGCAGATCACCAAGGAGCCACAGTGCGTGACTGCCCCAAACAGAGAGACTGCTACTGGCTGTTGGCTTCACTTACCTTGCAGGATGTTGGCAGGACACATGTCAATCTTGGTGACCACCACAAAGACAGGCACATTGAGTGCCAATGCCAAGCCCAGGTGCTCCTTTGTCATCCCCACAATGCCAGCATTGCTGCCCACCTGCACCAACACAGAAAGAACTGTCAGGACAAGGGAGACAGAGATTGCTGCTGGGTGGGCACAGGGGCTCAAAGAAGGCTGAGGTAAGAGAGAACTCCCATCTCTGAGGCCACCATCAGAACAGGACACAGGGGGCACAAGTCTTAGGCCAGAAATAAAATGGCTGTAGATGAAAGCTGGGCTGGGCACAGATTGCTTTAACCTCCAATTTAACAGTGTGGGCTATCAAAATCTGAGGAGACTTCGAAACAACAAAAAAGACAAACTCAGTCTGGGAAAACAAAGTCATCAAAGTGGATTCAGTTTAACATCCCTGGCCCCCAGTTACCCCATCTATAAAATGGGGGATAATAATATTCACTTTAGAGGGTCACTTAGGTTTAAATGACCAAACATATGTCAAAGGTCCAGCACACAACTAGCACGAATTAGGTATTCAAGCAATGGCAGGGACTTCTCTGGTGGCGCAGTGGTTGGGAATCTGTCTGACAATGCAAGGGACAAGGGTTCGAGCCCTGGTCCAGAAAGATCCCACATGCCGCAGAGCGGCTAGGCCCCGGTGCCACAACTACTGAGCCTGTGCTCTGGAGCCCGCGAGCCACAACTACTGAGGCCTGTGCACCTAGAGCTCGTGCTCCGCAACCAGAGGCCACCGCAATGAGAAGCCCATGCACCGTGACAAAGAGTACTGCCCATGTGCAGCAGTAAAGACACAGTGCAGCCAAATAAATAAATATAAATAAATTTATTTTTTATAAAAAGCAATGGCAGCTGTTACTACTGTTACCATTCCTTCCTGTAACAATAAATGTTTTAAAATATCATCATAAAGGCTGGTTAAATAAATTAGAGACATGCACAAGTGTGCGATACCAAAGAAAGAGGAAACTCCTAACTGATGTGGGATAACCTCTGAGATATGTCTCAATGGGAAAAAGCAAGGTGGTACACAGCACGCTGCCACAAGGAGTGGTGACTGGGTCGCCGTTTGAAAAAAGCAGCTAGAAGACATTTGGGGGACATCTGACATAACATAAATACTTTTAGACTAGATATTGTATGATATTAGGGAACTCTTGTTCGTCTTCTTGGTTGCAATAACAGTAGGAAGCTGTGTGCTAAAGTATTTTAGGAGCTGTGTGCTGAAGTATTTGGGGTGAAGAGTCACAATGTCTATAATATAATCTACTTTCAAATGATTCAGCCAAAAAACCAACCAACCACAAAAACAAACAAAAAGAAAACAAAAACCATACATACACACAGAAAAACTCCACATATGCATCTATCACATGTACAGATAAATATGGCAAAATGTTAATGATTGTTGACTCCCAGTGGTGGGTTTATAGTATTCGTTGTACTATTCTTTCAACTTTTCTGAATGTCTGATATTGGAGGGAGAGAATATACACATATATGCTGGGTGATTACAAAATATCTCTAGAGGATACATAAGAAACTGGAAGTACTGGTTGCCTGTGGAGGAAACAACACAGGCGGAAGAGAGGCTTTAAGTCCTTTGGTACCTTTTAATTTTTGTACCATATGAATGTATTACTTACTAAAACAAAATAAAATTACAATTAAAATCACCAAGACATATTTATACAGGGCTTTATACATTCCAGAGGGACTTCCCTGGTGGTCCAGTGGTGAAGTCCCCTTCCAAGGCAGGGAACGCAGGTTCGATCCCTCGTTGAGAAACTAAGATCCCACATGCCGCGAGGCAACTAAGCCCGCGTGCCACAACTACTGAGCCCGTGCGCCTCAACTAGACAGCCCACGTGCTGCAAACTACAGAGCCCACGCACTCTGGAACCCACGCACCACAACTAGAGAGAGAAAACACGCACACTACAACTAGAGAGAAGCCTGCATGCTGCAACGAAGCACAAGCGCGCCGCAGCAAAAGATCCCGCGTGCTGCAACTAAGACCCACCACAGCCAAAAATAATAAATAAATAAAATAAATATACATTCCAGCGTCTTCAAGCGATGCTCTCATTTGATCATTACGATTCCCAGGTGAGCTACCACCTCACCAGCACAGATGTCCCACGCATGTTCCCTTTTCCTACACCGGGACACCTCCACCATTTCCCTCCTAATTCTTCCCATTCCCTCCAACCACCTTTCCTAACCAACGCAGACCTGCTTTTGTTCTTCCCAAGCAGGATAACAGAATGCTCTCTCTCTCTGTTGTCTCTATATTTTCAAGGTTTTTTTGTTTTTGTTTTTCTGGAAATTGATTGCCATGGAACAATAATGAAATATTTCATTGTTTTCCACAGAAATTTTTAGTATTTAGCTCATGGCCTAAAAGTCAGATAATACGTAACATTTCATCTGGGGTGAAGATATATCCGTTAATTGACCTTGATCACTGTAGCTCAGTTAGAAAAACACTCATGTTAAACTGATTTCTACACCCTTCTTAATCTCAACCCAACAACTGCCCCAAATACACCCTATGGCTCTTCCTTCGAAACCCTTTTGTAGAGCGGCTTTCCTCAGCCAGTCAAGGTCGGTAAGGGCCCCTTGCAACGTTCAAAGATATGGGAGATAAAACCACAATGAGATTGCAAGAACCTCGGGCAGAGAGCTGACAAGAGTGTTCACACATGTGCTCTGCCTCTCTTTAATCTCCGGTCTGGGGAGAATTTGCCTGGAAACCTCTGTTTGTGGGGCAACTTGATCAAGTTTGCTCTGAACAGATGTTGGCATTTACTACACTTATTAATACAGACAGCTGGAGGAACTGGGAAATGGGGAAGGGTTTTGAGAAGGATTTTTGCCAAAGGAAAACTCGCTCGCTCGCACTCTCTGTGAAGGCTGTGAAGTTGTGACCAAGGCCGTGGGCCTCACAGACTCCTACTCTCTGGCCAGGAAGATCAAAGGGGCCCAAATGCGAGCTTCGAAACATGATCCAGCCCAGAAGCCTCTGCTCCCTTCCCCTTTCAGTTCACCTACATGATGAGCTGCTTAAAAATCTATTTCCCACGAGCCTGTAAGCTCTATGGGAGCTCGGGACACCCTGTTCACTGCTCTGTCTTCAGGCCTGGCACAGTGATAGGCATGCAGAAGCTTCTCAGCAAATAGCTGTGGGACTGGTTGACACTGGTTCCAGGCTTCAGAAGAGGCCACCTCTCAGGCCCCTCAATGGCTATCTGCACTCTCGTCCATTTCCCTCCCAGGCCGCCCCCTCTCTGAGGGTGCTGCCTGGTGTCATCTCAAAGTAGCCCAAGCCCAGGAGGAAACACTTCTGAAGGTAATAAGAAATGCCCCAGGAGAAACCCTCCCTTACCCCTCTCCGAAAAATAAGAGAGGTCTGCAAATGGCACCTTGGTTTCTGCTTAGAGGACCTCCTCCTGGCCCAAGCTAGGAGAAAGATCACGGTATGCTCCTTGAGAAGGCTGGGCACCCCTGTAAAACTTGTCGTTCTTACCCAATTTCAAAGCCCTGAACCAAAAGGCCCTGTCTCAGAACAATGTCAAACACCTGCATATTACCACAGCCCCGGAGCCCAGCTGCAGCCCCCGCTCCTCGGCAGCACCCCACTTACCATGAGCATGCAGAAGTCAGGTAAATGGCCGGTCATGCCGAAGACCGTGGTCTTCAGGTACTTCTCATGGCCGGCCAAGTCGATGAACGTAATCACCTTAGTGGATTTCTCACAGATCCGTGTCCACTCCAGGCTGCCACCATGGCTGTCTGGCTTGTTTACCACATTGCCTTCACTGTCAAAGCCCAGAATGTCGTTGCCCACACTGCTGGTGCGACCAGATTCAATCTCGTGTTTGTGGCGGAAGAGTTTCTGGCGGGCGAAGCCTCGGCCATTGTCCAGCTCCCCGTGGGTCAGGACCCCCAGAAGCGTGCTTTTGCCGGCATCCACGTTGCCCACTACCGCTACCCTGTGTGAACACAAACCCATACGTTTGTGTGAGAGTTGGTGAGTGAGTGAAGTGGACCTCCGCAACCGGATCCATAAGGACGGGCTCGCCCCTGAGCCTCTCCAGCTCTCTGCCCCTTCTATTCATGGAAGAGCACATTAGGAATGCTCTTGGAGCTGTATCCAGGGAGTAGAAAGTTACTCAGGAGGAACTGAGTTCCCACCACAATGACTTTCTCCCTTAACTTCCACTAGCTTTCCCAAAGCTGCCAGACAGAAGCCCTAAAGCCAAGAGAGGTACAAAATGCTCTCCTCCGTTACCCTGGTTTCAAGCCTCCCGGCCTGACGGGAAAGCAAATGCAGCCCACAGAATGGCCACAGAACATATGGTTGGCCTCTCTCCCACTCTCTCCAAATGGAAATATTTAGGGATGAGGAAGTGCAGAAACAGAGAATGCAGCTATCGGTGTCTCTGGACACTCCTTCCATGCCTCAGGAAGCGAAAGGGTGTAGCCAACACACCAGGTGTCAAACGCTCAATCACCGTTCTGTGTGAAGCCCTAGACCCCAGGGTCATGCTTCAGGGGACCTGGAACTGTTCTGAAGCCTCCTCACCTGACTTCCAGGAAGTCATTGTCTCCTACTCGTTTCCGGACCAGGTAATCGCGCACACGGCCCCCAGCTTCTTGACGTTCCCGGAGGAGGATGACATCAGCCTCTATTTGTTCTGCCATGCTCTTCACTGTGGCATAGGAGGCCTCCATGTCAGCTTCACTCAGCCCGTACTCAGTCCCATCTGGTGACAAGGGCCCAGACGTCAGCCTGCCATCAAGTCTGCCAGTCAGCCACCCCTCACAAGGTCCCACCCTGGGCACTGACGAACATGGCTCTCTCTACCAGATACTTCAAAAATTTGCGCACAAGTAAAGTTAATAAATAATAGCCTTCTCCATTAAGCAGGGCATTCATTAATTCATTCAACAGTAATCACAGAGACTCTCCTAGGTTTTATGCCAAGTCTCAGGCCGGGTACTGGGAATACAGGTGCCCTTAGCGAGCTCACAGCCCAGCGGGAGAGACAGGAAATTAATTAATTGCAATACAGCTTGAGTGCTTTACTACAGAGCTGTACAAAGAGAATGTAAAGCACGAGCAACTAGCATTGCCTGGGGAAGCTGAGGACAGCTTTGCAGGGCGCTGACTCCAAGCTGCGTCTCCAAACATGAAAAATGGGCCTGCGGAGAAAGGAGGAAAGACATCCTAGGCAGCAGAGCAAAGCATGGAGCATGGCAGATCATGGCACGTTCAGGGACCAGTAAGCAGCTCGGCGCGTCGGGGAGCAGGGTGTCAAGTGGCGGGAGACCACATGAGAGGCAGAAACAGTTAGGCAGACGAACATCACACAGCAGCAAAACACATATGTACCAGGGTGGGAAGCCTTGGGGTTACACAGGGGAGTAACAAGATCAGATCGCTATGGGACAGAAAGATCTCTTGAGCAGCAGTGTAAAGTGAGCGCTGGCAAGCGAGAGACCAGAAATGGGGAGCCCAGTTAGGAAGTAATTCTAATAATCCAGGCAAGAGATAATGACAGGAGACAAAGGAAAATGGAGAGAGAATTTAAGAATGAGTTTAGGGACAGATTTTTAACAGAGGTGGCTCAGGTAAAATGTCCAGCAAGTAGCTGGAAAAAATGAGTCTGAGCTTAGGATGAGGAAGGACAGACCAATCAACCGCTAATGTATTGAATGCCTACTGTATGACAGTCCCGGTCAGGTACTGTCCACATGGTACCATATCTCATTCCCACAGTAGAATGGCAGCTCCTCCAGCTGTCTCCTGGGAGCACTCCTCTCCTTCCCTGGGCTCATGTGCCCAACCTCTTTTCTTTTCTGCCTCCAAAGACCTTGCAGCACCTTCTCTCACCGCCTTCCACTTCTCCCCCTACAAACAAGCTCAAGGCTTTCCTAAACTAAAGGAGACCCAACCCCTCTTCCCTTGCCCCAGCTTATCTACTGAGCTACCATCTCCTCCAAGCATCTCCAGAGTAATGGACACTTGTTGACTTTATTTCCTCACCACCTTCTCACTGATCTGATGACTATGGAAAAAACTGGTTTTCAAGACATCAGTGGCGTTCTGCCCACTCATCCAATGCCCTTTCCTTGACCCCTTCACAGTCAACACTGCTGGCAACTGTCCCTTTGTTTACTGAGGCACTTCATTCCCACCCTGCTTGCCTATAACCCAAACTCTTCTGATTCACCTCCTGGCTCTCTGGGTCTTACTTCTGTCTCCTCTGCTGGCTATTCCTGCTGCTGTCCCCAAATGCCAGTCTTTTTCAGTAGTTAGTCAGTGCCCTTCTTCTCTATCCTTGAAACATTCCCCTTGGCCTTCTCATTCTATGGGTTCAACTGTCATTTTGAAAACTATGAAAACATTCATATCTAGTCATTCTTCCCAGAGCTCCATCCACACCCTTTTTAAACAACAGCACAAAAACTAACACCATTAATAAAGCATTTTAGTCCTCCCTGCAACCCCATTAGTTAGGCATTACTGTTCCCATTTAATAGTGGGGAAACAGAACCTAGAGGTCTCTGTGCTGGGAGGGAGCAGAGGGGCCGTGTGAGCCTGGGTCTTCTGATTCCAAACCTAGAGGCTTTTCCTCTGGCAAGGGCTCCTCTTAGTGCCAGACCAGTTCCTCCTCTTGCCTTACCTATTTCTAATGACACCACTATCGTTCCAGTCACCCCAGCTTAACACTCATCACTCCAGTCCTGCCCCTTTCCTTGTCCCTGCTCTCCTCTTTTTGCCAATCCAATGCCACCAGCCTGATTTAGGCCATTATTCTACCTGAATCGCCACAAGAGATCCTTAACTGGTCTTAGCAAATCCAGTCTCTGTTTCCGACATACAAGCTCAAGGTCCTAAAGAATGCACAGCTCTGACGTTGTCACTTCCGAGTCAAAGCCTTGGAAGGGCTCCCCAGGCCCAGCAGCGCTCAGTTCCAATTCCTTAGAGGCTTCCATCCCCCTCCCCCGCCCTCCCCTTCTAAGCTTTGTTCCAGTGCAGGTGGCCGAGTCACCATCCCTCCATGTCTCTGCACTTTTCTAGCTCTATACCTTTGCTCATGTATTTCCTGCCCTAGAAAGCCAATCAGCGTATCTCCACTTGTCAAAATCCTACCCATTCTGCTCCCTTATGAAGTTTACCATATGGAATAGAGTTTTGGATGCGTGTCTTCCCCTGCTATACACAAGCATCTCGAGGACAAGGGCCATATCTCAAACATTCCTGGACGCTCCATGGGGGTGCCTTTCCTATACCAACTCGTCAAACGTCTGTAAAATGCAAAACAAATGAACAAAGAGGATGCAGTCGAGCCAAGGAGTTTCTTTTTCTTTTTCTTTTTCTTTTTTTGGCTGCGCCACATGGCACACAGGATCTTAGTTCCCCAACCAGGGATCGAATGCATGCCCCCTGCAGCGGAAGCACGGAGTCTTAACTACTGGACCGCCAGGGAAGTCCTGCAAGGAGTTTCTAAATGCATGGCCAACTGCGCTCTGGAAATATTCTGGGTTAGAGAAGGTCTCGGAAGCATCCCTAAGAGAAGGCCAGCTAGCCCTGCCATTCTTGCCAGACCCCCAAATTCTATCCAACCTTTCCTGCTTCTGGTACAATGAGAAGCTTTCAGATGCTACCCCACACCAGCAGGCAATCACCAGTGTCACCTCATCCATCCAGGGCTCCCAGAAATGCACCCAGTCACATTACCCTTCTCCAGCACGCTCTATACTCCTCACTCTGTACGAGTGGAAACAAAGGCCAAGGAGAAAAGCCGCAGAGGTGCAATTACTAAAGGCCACATATTCAGCCATGCAGGAACCTAATCAGATCTCAGTCCTGCCACTGACTTACCTTTCTTATATGTACTCTCCTGCTCAACATAATGCAAAGGCTCCCCCAAATTTTAGGATAAAAGTCTAAACGCTTTGGTATGGCATTCAAAGACCCTCAGATCTGGGCCCTGACTACTGGGAGACTGGGTCCAGTCTCCCCTCCTGACACTCCCAACCTCACATTCTACATTTCCTACTCTACTGAATCACTCCTGGTCCACCAAATACTCCACACTCATCAATGCCTCCATGCCTCTGTGCTTGTGGCTTTCTCTGCTCACTCACTACTGCCTCCACTCACCTAGAAAACTCCTACTCATGCTTTAGAATTCACTGAAGGGGCACCTCCTCCTTTGGAAAGACTTTTAAGTCTTTTCTAATCCTCCCACAAAGATGTAACACTCCTCCCATGCTCCCTGAACTTTTAATGCAGTACCTGGGTCTTAGAAAGTCACGATTTAATATGTGAAGAATGAACAAGGCTCTTTTTGAAAGAAATCTCATGGTAAATCATCTATAACCCGGAACCCTTAAAAAATCACTACTGCAACTATTAATACTAGCTAACATTTATATAGTGCTTACTATATGCCAAGTGTTAATCTTCACCATGCCACCATGGACTAGATTCTACTATTATCCCCATTTTAAGACAAGGAAAAGAATCAGTAGGCAAACTTAGACCCACCAGGTTCCAGACCCTGAACTAACTGCTAGGTCACATTGCCTCCTTTTAAAATATCAACCGTAACTTAAGAATGTATACTTAGGGACTTCCCTGGTGGTCCAGTGGTTAAGACTCTGTGCTTCCAACGCAAGGGGTGTGGGTTCAATCTCTGGCCGGGGAACTAAGATCCCACATGCTGCACGGCGTGGCCAAAAAAAATAATAATAATAAGAGAAAAAAAGAATGTATACTTAAAGAGCACATTCCTCCACCCTGCTTCGAATTTTTTTAAAGTCTAATTTATCCCTACAAAACTTGCCTCAGGTTGTGGGGGCAGTGGTGGTACCATCCGCCCGATTTTATAGATGAAGGAAGCGTCAAACAGAGGGCAAGCACCAAGCACACACAGAAAGTCAGGGATGAAGCTGACCCAGGGGGCCTCGCATCTCTTTTAGTCTTCTGCTTGATCTTCAACTTGTTTAATTACAATCTCTTTCTGCCCCTAAAGAATTCCAGCAGGAAGGAGTCACTATGAATCTAATAGCATCCAATTGGTAGATGCAAAGATAATGCTTGGGTGTGTAAAATACGTGTTAATGAATGTTTGCCATCTTGTTATGCTGTGCCACGGGAGGGTTAATTAACTGTGAGCCACCGAGGTATGGTAAAGTTCAGTAAGAGTCCACATTAAAGAATAAGCAAAGAGTGGGGGCTTTAAGAATCTGGGTCTTCAAAGTACAGTCCCAACACTTGTCAGAACTGATCTAGATGTGGTTTCTTCAATTCTATAAGCTGGAAGTGACCTTTGAGTGGTTCATCCTATTACAGGAGGCCAGGTGTGCACCTGACCCCAAAGCTTTCAAAAGCCTACCAATGATCCCCCAGTCACCAAATGGAATGGCTTTTTCTGAACCTGACTCTCCCTGCTGTCTCTGTAACACTTGACAATGCTGGCCAACTCCCTCTCTTTCTTTCTTTTCTTTCTTTCTTTCTTTTTTTGCGGTAAGCGGGCCTCTCACTGTTGTGGCCTCTCCCGTTGCGGAGCACAGGCTCCGGACACGCAGACTCAGCGGCCATGGCTCACGGGCCATGTGGGATCTTCCCGGACCGGGGCACGAACCCGGTAGGCAGGCAGACTCTCAACCACTGTGCCACCAGGGAAGCCCCTCCCTCTCTTTCTTGACAGAACCTCTTGGTTTGCCTATCTCTCTGACCATGCCTTCTTTAAGGTGGTAACACCTAAAACTGGGGAGGTGGCAGTAAATACAGAAAGGAAAGGATAGATATGAGAAACATTTCAAAGGAAGGCAGAGCAATATTTGGAGATCAAACCCTTCTTCCTTGTGTCATTATTGCAGCATTTCCAAACACTGTTTTCTACTGAGGTTAACTATGTATATGCCATCTCTCCTTCTTGGGACAGAGACCAGATTTTAAGTATCTAAAAGTGCTTTGCAACAGTATCAAGACCTTCTAAGATACTTAATAGATATCTGTCAAATAGTTCAAGACAGATTTTGAGATTTCCTCCATCTTAGACTCAAACTACAAAAGAACTATTACCTGCCTTTACAAAAGCTACATTCAGCAAAGAGAACTAGTCCCTTAATGATGCATCGAGGCCTACTTAGGCTTCTTGTAAAGATGACAGAGATAAGATCTGGTACAGGCTAAATTCATAATTATTAAACAAGTCCAGCTGCCATTTCAGCAAAGATAATGTCTTAATGAAGATGAGAGTAAGCAGGCTTTGTATTGAGGATATAAACTAGGAATGACCAGGGGGAAAAAAGCCCAGGATATAATCTGGGATTCTGTCATGGGGGCTGCCTTCCTCTAAAACAATGGGTCCCATTACAATGGAATAAGGGGCTGGGAGGACAATAACAAGTCCCTTCCAGAATAGCAACAAGCCTACATGTCTGATGGGATCTCACAGGGAGAAAAGAGGACCTCTGTTATCACAGCTATCCCTACCGAATGGTCAGTATGGTCCAGGGCAAGGCAGCCTTGCTGAAGAGAGGAATTCTGGATGTCCTTTCCTTGCTGACATCAAGAAGTATCACAGGGGTTCTCTGCTAAGCAGGCAATAAGTAGCAATGGGATCTGCAAATCGGGCTTGGAGGGGAAGACTTAGAGCTGCCTAGGGAAGGCTTAATTCTAGACCTAACTGTGACTTACTCTTACTCTATCACCTCGGACAAGAAGTTTCCTTGCTTTGTGCTTCATCTCCTCTTATGCAAATGTAGAGTACTGGAGGTAGAAAAGCAGCATCTGTAAAACCGCTTGGAAAGTGAATTTTTAAAAAAGTAAAGTGAAAGGAAAACTAGGCTCACCTGATCCCTGCCCAATGACATATATGGTCTCTCCGCATCCCTCGTCCATCCTCTCCCACATTTGCCGAAGGAGGCTGTCATACTGCTCTGATGTAGGGCTCACTAGAACCAGCTAGAAGAGAAACCAACAGCCTTAGGACCACACTTACTAGAAGAACACCACAGCCAAAGCAGATCAAGAGCCTGACCAAAGACCCTGACTGAACCCCACAGCACCCTGATCTAAAAGAGCTGGGCAGCCCTCTCATGCCCTCTCTGCCTCTCCTTAAATAGCCTTTGAGCCCAAGGCCTTATGAGAGTTGAGTTATATGAAGTACTGAAATGAGTATGTCTGAACCACAACCCACAGAAAAGAGGGTGTGAGCAGCCTGCCTCCTGCTGCTTAATGGGAGGGGCAGGATCCACAATGACTGAGAATCTGGCATTGTAGGTAGAAATTAAACGAGTAGTGCTTTACACCTACATGCCAAAGTCTTCTACCTGCAGCTTGCAACTCACAGAGATCTCCATCCAAGGCCAATGGTTCCCATAATAACATAAGAAGTCTGTTCCAACTTGCCTTGGCTATCTCGATTATTTAGGAATCGGCAGTAAAAACTGCTGCAAGACTCATCTTTATCAACAAAACACATTACCCCTAAGATGGGTATTAGCACCGTCATTTTGCGAATTTCTGCGAATAACATTAAAATATCAACCACTTATCTGAGGAGGCCATTTACCAACAGGCATGTCAGATCCCATTCTCTAACCACTCATGTGTGACCTTGGACAAAGAACTTAACCTCTGAGTCTCAGTTTTTTAATCTACAAACTGGAGATACTACTACCTACATCCTAAGGCCACTGTAAAGACCAAATAAGATAACATGTAAAGCATCCAGTCCACAGCTCAGTAAGTGGTAATTACAATTTTCTTCACCCAATCATCCTAGAAAAAAAATCTTCCTGGATGAAACTAGCCACCACAGTTCACTAACTGCTTCTCCTTTTGGAAGCTCTCAGAGCCTTATGTCCATCCCCACATTTAATTGTAGCAAGTATATAAACTTATAGCTTCTAATCTTTTCCTCAGGAATCAATCTGTTCAACCCCTCTATTCTCTCCCTTCACATCAGTTTTTCTTTTCAATATCATCAGTATTAATCTACATATAGCTTCTCAACTTTAAAATACTGAGAAGGACTTCCCCAGCTACATGATGAAGCAACACTTCCCTATCCTGGAACATTAAATAAGTTGGTCAGGAAATAGAGGTACTACTCTCTGCAACTCTGCCCTGCAACTTCCCACTGTTTTCAGGCTTCTTCAGCACCTTGGCCATGAATTGACATCTAGCTCATCTGCTTGAGTCAAGTGTATCTCTTACAATTTCCTGAGTTGACTCATCAGAGCTTATACTTTGAACCTGGGTGCTCGGACTTGTGCATCGTGTCCCATTACCTCACACATTTCCCCTGACCATCCTCTCTGAACTTGGCCAGCCTCGTTATGGCATTAGAGGCACCAGACAGGACCACTGTGACAAGGTGCAGTACCGGCTTCTAAGTGCTCAGCAGAGACTAGAGGGAGAGATCAATTAGCTGCAAGGTAAAGTTCTCTCCTGTTTGGACCAAGTTTCATGCAATTTTGCCACCACAGACTAGAAAGTCACAAATGTTTTCAAAAGTCGTTAAACTTCTCTACTGTAGGTATTCAACAACAGGTAGGAGGTGGTATCGGTGTTCTATCTTGCATCAGCTGCTATTTAATCTGCACAGGGAATTATCAGTTTATTCAGTTCACTTCCAACATTTACTGAGTAGTATGTAACCGGCAGTATAGTAGGTTTCTTACATACAGTTCTCGTTTTTACAATGCATCTGTACTAAAAAGATGATGGAGCTGGAGAACTGAGAGGTTAAGAAACTTTCCCAAGGTCACAGAGCCTTTTTAACTGGCAGGGCAGGAAAGGGAACCCAGCCCTGTCTGACCCCAAAGTTGGCATTCTTTCCTTTAGCAATGTTAGGCACCTTCGAAACACCAGTCCCAAATTATACTTAATTTTTTATTCCTCCCACCCCCAACGCCAAGCAGAAGATGAGCCCTTAAATCCTGCCCACCTTCTCAAGAGCTCAGAAGACACGATTTAAATCGTCCTTCATTATTCCAGTCAAACAACATAAGGTCCCACTCCCAGAATGGCGAAATGATGGGTCACTGCCCATCTTTCACTTTTGTTTTGGGTGGGTTTGTAAAGTAGACATTCTTCAGACGTCCTTCTCCCGGACTGAGCGACTACTTAATGTTTCCTCTCCCAACACCAGGAAGAGCCGCAGCTGACTCCCTGCTCCCCTCTCGGACTACATGATCCTCCCGCGCGCCCTGCCCAAGCCACCTCCGACCCTGGGCTGCCGTGGACAGTCCACGGGGAGAGCCACCCTCGATCTCAGGGGAGGCGGCACCGCGTGGGGACGACCACTACGCGAGTAGCTGCCGGCGTCCGGCGCCCGCGTTCCACGTGGCGGAGGCGAGGGGTTGTGATCCCGGCGGGAGCCGGACGGCGGGAGGCCGGGTGGGCGCCGCCGGGGAAGGACAGCGGTGCGGCGGGCCGCCGGAGCCGCCCCTCACCGGGGAGCCCGCCGCGCGTCCCGCACTTACAGGTGGGTGGGCTCGGCCCCTCCTGCCCCCGCCGTCGCCCCGGAGACTGCGCGGCCCCACCGCCCGGTACCCCTCGGCGCCCGGACGGTCCCCTCAACGCCGGCGCCGGCGCCCGGGCCTACCTTGCTGGTGAGGTCCAGCTCCGGTTCGCCGTTGAGCGCCTCGCCGTCCTCGCTGCAGTCCGAGTCGAAGCCGCCGTGGAGCCGGGCGGCAGCCGCCGCGGCCCTGGCCGCCCCCGGAGAGCTGGGCTCGGGGGCGAACATAGAGGCAGGGACCGGCGAGTCCATCGGGAAGCGACTCCGCTCCGCCGCCATCTTTAATAACTTAGGCTAATTCGTAGCCGGCCTCTCCTCCCTCCCCAGCTCATTTGCCTAATCTATGCGCAGCCCCGCCCCAAACCTTATCAGAATAATTTATGCGAAATTTCTCCAGCCGCGTAGAGGATGACACGTATCTCTAGCTAAGAAACAAACGACCAGGCCTCTCAGCCACCAATCGCTGCAGCTCTTTCAAATACATAATGAATAATTAATGAGAGCCAAAGCCCAACAACAAATGTCTGAGACGTCACGCGCCTTGATCGTAACTTGGGAGGGACAGCACCATGTCCACGCTACCTGCCAGGAGCCTTCCCGCCAATGGGAGCAGAGCAGAGCACGACTGACACAGCAGCCATACAATGAGAGAAATACACACAACGCTTACCTTCACCGCCCATCACTCTCCTTGTTTTCAGAGGCAGTGCTCAGCTTCCAAATCCTGCTGCTAGGCAGTCGGGGGCGGAGAGCCTTCCGATGATAGACAGGTGAAAGGCCCAATCCAGTCTTCGGACAAGTCCCGCGCCTCGGGCCACCGCCCACGGAGATAGTAAACTGCGCAAGGCGCCTCCCCCTCAACTCAGTGACTCCGGGCAGTCACTGAAGACTGATCTTCGACCTGCTGGCAGTCTCCAGGCAATTTAGGATCGATGTCTGGAATACTACGGCAGCCAGAGCGCGGCAATTAACTGAACGCTGACCTTAGGGAGAATTCTCCATTCATTGCCTCTGCGGAGAGAGCAGTTACACGACCAAAATGAGGCAACTAGCTCAACAGAAGCCAAAAGTACCTCAACACATTTGTGAACTGTAAGGCCGAGATCTAGAGTCTGTTAAGGTAGTTTCCTATGGATGATTCTTCCTGTGTCATCAGCTGTGTAAAACCCAACCCAAAACACTATCAACAGAAGTTTTACTGTCTTGAATTCCTCTTCCAAAAGACTGAAGAGCTTGATGAAATTAGGGATTAGTCAAACTCTAATAATGCTGGCCATGGCCACTCGTCCCAGGCAGCAAGGAAGAAAGAGCAGCCATTTCAGAAGATAACATACCCAGATTTAGGGGTTTGGAACACAAGATTTTGTGAGCAAGAGGCAGGGTTCCAAAGAGCCTTCAGTTTCAGGGATCTACTTGAGAGTTAAGAGGCAACTTCTTGTTCCTGTTTGCAACTACGATCAAATCTTTTTTTTTTTTTTTTTTAATATTTGGCTGCACCGGGTCTTAGTTGCATGGCACACGGGATCTTAGTTGCTGCATGCGGGATCTAGTTCCCCGACCAGGGATTGAACCCAGGCCCCCTGCATTGGGAGCCTGGAGTCTTAACCACGGGGCCACCAGGGAAGTCCCCAATCAAATTTTATCTGTACAAACACAGGTGAGAATCTAGGATGAGAAGCCATCCAACTCCAAAGGTCTTGATAATAGTTCTTCAATTTTTTTTTTTTCTGGTGAAATTGCTCACCGCCATCCTACATATGCCTCTATGAGGTAGATAAAAATATTAAAATCTCAATTTGGCAGAAGAGCCAAATATTGTGGCATTATACTCCAGAATAATAGTGATATTTAGACTCTTACCAACTGGCTCTTCTAGAAAAAGTTCAAGTTCAGAATGTGCTGACACCTGATGGTAAGCTAAAAAACATGCCCTTCTCATTACAGGGCTTTACCCAGAAAAAAAAATATTCTCAGAGAAGGTGCTTTTTGAATTGAATAGAGAAATCTGAAATCACATTTTAGAAAGGGAATTCCTTACCATCTTTACATCCTCTTTCGGAAGACAGGTTAGAACCTAGGTTCAAATCCTAGGTCCACTATTTACTAGCTATGTGACCTCAAGCAAGTTAATTAACCTCTCTGTGCTTCAGCTGTCATCTCAAAAAAAAAAAGTACCTACCTAACAGGTTAGCAGTAAATGAGTTAATATAAGCAAAGCACTTAGAAGAACAATGTTTGCAAGCCTCAATTACGAATCATACACAAATAAAACTGTAATCCTTAGATGGCTTACAGATAATAAAAATTTAAGATGATTCAAAAGTTGTCTGGACGAGGGCAGAGGACTCCCAACCACATGGTAGGCACACAAGCAAGTATGTTAAGTGATAATTCTGTGTTTAGTGTAATGGTGTTGTTAAAAAGAAACAAGCCCCAAATGGAGTCACTTGTGTTGAGCCCCACCAAGATTTAACACCTAACCTAACTGCAGTTTCAACCTCTATCAGGAGTAGAATCTTAAACCAATCACTCTGGAATTTCCTGAACAACACTAGTGAGGTAATCTGCCTGATAAGACCCCTTGCTTCCTATAAGGGAATGTGACCTTCCCTAATACAATCCACTCTTTCTTCTGCCTATTGAAAACTTTCCATTTTGCACAACTCCTAGGGGTGCCTTTCTATTTACTAGGCGGGATGCTGCCCGATTCATGAGTTGTTCAGTAGGCCAAGTAGATTTTCAGATTTACTCAGTTGATGTTTGTGTTTTAAGTGTTGAGCTGTGTTGAAGCAGGATTAAAGAAATGACTGAATTAAGTGTGATCTTTTCTTTTATTGTTTTTCCAACTTTCTGAACAAAAATCCAAAAGGATAGCAACACTAAAGTGGATGATGAATATTTGCTGAAGCCTTCCACATGTCTTTGGGTAAAAAAAAAGGGAAAACAATCCATGTGGGACTGAGTTCATCTTCCTGACACACACAATGCACTTACGCCTTAAGAAAACTCAGAGGAAAGCTCTACGGCCGCCACTGTGAGACCAGACGGGAACCCGAAGGCAAAAGGGCAGTGGTCTGTGAGTAGCAAGCCGAAATACGACACCAAGGAACTGAAATAGGATTATTCCACTTGAAACGTGACTCCCGGCGAGGCACTTACCCTCAGAGTTCCCGGAAAGTGAGGGCGGTCGGGCCCACTAAACAAGAGAATTTGCGCCCGACCGCGTCAGTAAGGTGCTTTGAAATCACCTGGCGAACGGCATGCTAGACAAAGATAAAACGGCCAGCGCAAGTGAAACTAGTCCGGGTTCGCGAAAGCACTCGGCCCAAAAAGCCTGATCAGAAAGACGGGAGGGCTGGGGAGAGTCGCGAAGTGTAGCCCCAGGCTGGGTCGCCGCCCCGGAACTGAGCCAACGCCCGTGGGACGAGAGGGGCGGGACAGGCATCGGGGCGGGACTCCCACCGGCCGCCCGGCCTGCCCAGCCCCGGAGGGAGAGAACAGAGGATCCGGGCACCAGCCGAGGAGCCGGGCACTATCTCTACCTGCGGCGAGTCGCCGCTACAGCCGCCGCCGGGCTACCCACCCCACACCGCCAGGAGACCCAACGCAGCGTGCACCCGCGCAACAGACGCACGGCGGCCGCGACCCCACAGCCGGCGCCGCTGACGTCAGGGCGACGTTAGAGCGGACGCCGCGGCGGGGCGGGAGCTGGGACGGCGAAGGAGGGCGTTTTCGGAGCACGCGCTGGGCTGGGGCCGCTGACGTCGGGCTCAGGTGCGCGCGCTCGCTCGCCCGCCCGAGCGCGGCCCAGGTGGCGGCTCGCAGCTCCAGGTGGCGGCCTGCAGCGGTGAGGGGGCGACCGGCGGCGCGTCCGCACGCTGTCCCGGCGGCGCGGGAGACCGGGCGGGGTCGGGGTTAGGGGAGCGGCGGGAGGGCGCCTCGGCTTGCACTCACGTGACGGCCGGGGAGGTTGGGGTGGGGGCGGCGAGCTGGGTGGGCCTGGGCCCCCGAGGGCGAGACGAATTGTCCGGCCCCACCCCTCGCGGGCCTGCCCGTCACAGTGCAGGACCTTCCTTGGGGCTGGGGCCGGACCCGCCGCGCAGCTTCCCTGGGCAGCCTGGTCCTCTGCCGCGGCCCACCCGACCGCCGGAGCTGACAGGAGTTGTCTTCCCCGTAGGGCCGCGGCGAGAGGGTGAGAGTCCGCGCTTTCCGAGGGAGCTGCGCCGGCCTCGGCCCCGCGGGGTCCCACCGCACCCGAGAGGATGGAGAGCCTCCCCCGACGCCCCAGCAGGGCCCGCGATCCCACGCTGGCCGGCCCTCGCTAGCTGCTCGAAATTTGCGTTTTATCCACCACCTAGGCCTTGTCTCCTGAGTCAGTGGCGTTGTGGTTCCAAAGAAATGGAAGAAAAGGAGCGATGTGACCGACTCCGTTCGGTCCTCCTGCCTTGAGGCCTGGTTGGCATTTGCAGAAAGGAAAATACAGCAAGAAAATCGTGTGTTTTTGGAAGGGGTAGAAGAGGAGGGTGGAAGAAGGAAAACAAGGTCTTAGATTTTATATGATTTTTTAAAACTTCTGCACTTCGACAGTGGTGGCAAAATACACTAAATCCAAAAGTTATCTTTGTTTTGAGAAGAGGGGGATTATTTTTCCTTTTGATTACAACCTTTTCTCCCCGTGACAAAGCATAAATCATGGACATCAGAAAATAAGGTAGACCTCAGGAATCCTGCAAAGACTGAGAAGCTTACATTCCTCCTCAGGAGGAAAGAGTGGGGTGTTTTTAGCCCTCTCTGGAACCTAAAACGAAAAACATGAGTTGCGTGCCATGGAAAGGAGACAAGGCCAAATCCGAATCATTGGAGCTGCCCCAGGCTGCACCCCTACAAATCTACCATGAGAAGCAGCGCAGGGAGCTTTGTGCTCTGCACGCCCTCAATAACGTCTTCCAGGACAGCAATGCCTTCACCCGGGACACGCTGCAAGAGATTTTCCAGAGGTAGGGGACTCCTTCTTGGTGCCTCTATCCTTTTGTGCTCTTTTTGAATTTCTGCGCGTGGGGCAGCGTCTCTGCTGCATAAACCTTCAAACCAACAGGGATTGTTAGCTAAATGCTGTTAGCAGGTATAAGGGACACAGGAATGGGAAAGTGAATAATCAGGACCATTTACTGAGCTCTTAACAGTGGGCTGGGCACAGTGCTAAGAGCCTCAGTGGTGTTACCTCAAGTGATCCCTTCTACAATCCATTGGAATCTGTGTTGTCATTTCCATTTTATGGATAAAGACAGGGCTCAGAGAAGTTCAGTAATTTGCCCAAGGTAACATAACAAGAGATGAAGCCAGGCTTGAATCCAGGTTTGTTGTTGCTGTGCTGTTGACCACTATGCTGTTAATGCCTGTCAAGTCCTGCCCCCAAGGAGTTTAGAGTCTAGAAGGGGGACAAGATACGTACACACTCAGTCACCTGTCATCAGGGTTGGAATGTAGTGGGTTCCATAAGAAGGGTATGTACACAGTGCTCAGCTTTTCTACGAGGCCGTGTGCTGGGGTTGGTGCTTTTCATATGGTGTTTTGTGTAGCTCTCGTAACAGTAGGTTTACTGTCTCTATTTTACTGATAAAGAAACAGAAAGAAAGGTCAGGTAATTTGTCCAAATAGCTTCTAAGTAGCAAAGCTGTGATTTGAAGCTGACTCTAGGTCCCCTCCCCTTTCTACTTCATTCTAGAGGGCCTTTCTTATCCACTTTCCAAACACTACCGGACAGGTTGATAGAAGTTCAGCTTTCTTTCAGCTTTGATGTTCTAAAATTCTTCTCTCAAAGGGTATGAGAAATGGTTCTGCAGTGGCTGGATCAGCACGTGTGCTGTCCATAGCAACTCTGACAGTGCGCCTGTCTCACTACGCCAGCTTATAAAGAGTTATCCCGCTCAATTGTCAATGCAGAGAAAGCCCAAGAATTCTTCAAGCAATGTATATTGGCAGTTCCAGAAGACCCTTCTCTGACTCCATTCAGAAATGAAATGATTGCCCCAGAGGGCCTGAATTACAGCTGGGAACAACCTATTTGGGGTGATTTATGAAGCATAGGTATGGACCACTTACCCTGAAAGAACCGTAGGCCCTCTCTTAAAAGAATGTTAATCCCAGTGTGCTGACAAAATTGTAATGAGAGTAATTATTTTCCAGTGTCAGTAATAACCATAGTAATGCCTTAGCAGGGCAGATGTGTCCTTTGCATCATGGCCATCATCTGGCAAGTAGAATTAACTCTTCTCAGGAAACAGGGCCCTGGGAGGTGAGATAACTTGTCTCAGATTGCTAGGTCGTGTAGCTGAAAGCAGAAAGGAGGCCAGTCCCTTAGACTGCTTCCTTTTGGCAGCCATTAATATATCTTCTTCTCCTAATTGGATATTTTCAGATTATTTCCTAATCGAAGTCTAGGGAGAAGAAAAAGACTGACAGTGAGTCCTTGAACTTGCTTGGTACTTGGTACTCTGTGACAGCCCTGCAACAACCTTATCAATAGTGATCCTACGAAACTAGGTTTCCATTTAAGCAATTTGCCCAGTTTCACTCACTAGTCAATGTCAATTCCAAGATTCGGTGTGTCCATTCAGAAGTTTTCCACTTCTCTAAATTTGGCCTGGATCTGACATGATGATGATCACTAATGCAGATGAACACTCACTCTGTGCAAAGCACTGTTCTGAGTGCTTTCCTTGTGTTAACTCACTCCTGACACCAATCTTAAGGGTAGATCCTGGGACTTCCTTGGCGGTCCAGTGGTTAAGACTCCGCACTTCCACTGCAGGGGGCACCGGTTGGATCCCTGGTCAGGGAGATAACATCCCACATGCTGTGCGGCCAAAAAAAAAAGGTAGATCCTGTTATTTTTCATCTTTCCAGATGAGGGAACAGAGTTCACAGAGCTATTAGTTGTAGGATTTGGTCCCAAGCTTTGTGAATGGAGGGCCTGCTCTCCTATCTGCTCTGCTACTTCCTGAGTATTGGGAAGGCGTCTCAGAGCAATTACATCATCAGTAGCTGTTCACCCTGCTAGGAAGTTGGGCCTGGGTTTGAAGATGTGGACTATAAGCTGTTTGTGGATAATAGCAGGACTTTTTCAGCTATGTTTTCCCTGAATGAAAGAACGCTAAATATTTGCTAAACACTCACATGGAACCAAAGTTCTATTCCTGGCTTTTGAAGCTTTAGCAAGTTGTACTACATTCCCCCAGGTACCTATCAGCACAAGATCCACCTCAGAGTCACAGCAGACCAGTACATATGAGAATATATGTACCCTACCACTCCAGAGGTGGAATTCTGTATGGAGTATTTAATATGGGAAGATTCGGTGTGGATAAATAGAAACAAAGAAGTGTGAAAGGGAGGAGAGGAAAAAACAAAGGGAGGAGAGGTGAGGGAGAGGAGATAGAATTTTTTAAATGAGAAACATTTACTAGCTGCCTTCAGTATGCCAGGCACCACTACACACTGTAAAGAAAACAAGCTGAACAAGACTCAGCTGCAGAGAAGTACGTCTTAGAACTATCCATTGACCCGGCCTTGAGAAAAGACTTAAGTGAATTTAGAACCATGGAATTCAGAGCAATCTAAAGGGAAAAAAATAATCCATTTGGATTTTAACAGAAAAGAAGAGTAATGTTGGCAGTAATGTTAACTAGATAATTTTAAATTCCCAGATCTTAAGTTATATGCTTTCTTGAAGATGTGGCTGATGAATGGTAGAAATGGGACACAATTTTTGATTAATGACATTTGTTGAGAGGAAGTTCATTCTAGCAGTTGAATTTTAGCCAGACAGAATACAAAAGCAGGGTGGAGTTTCAATGCAGTTGTGGGTATGAGATGACTCATGGCTGGAATAGAAATGAATAGGAATTTAGACAGGACTAAGCTAATGACTCGGCAGCAACACAGGAACAGGGAAGAGAGGAGTCAGGTGTGACAGGCTCAATCCAGGATTTGAAGATAGTGGTCACAAAGAGATCATTGGTTTGAAAAGGATGAACAACTGCAATTGGAGAAAAGGTCAGACTATAAGAGATTATAGATACTGGTGAACATCCTCTACCACAGAGAAGCCCTCCTGCCTCCCCATTAAAAAGTCCCTGAGCACACATTTAAAGGAAGGCGTCACATTTAAAGGTATGGCGGTTGTAAATGGAGAAAAGGTGTTGTTGAGTGTTAATCTCTAGAGATTTAAATTTTCTCATCCAAGGGCTGGACAGACTCCTCCTCGTCATCATCATCGCCAGCACCTACAGAGTACTTTTGTGTACCTGGCGCTGTGATCTGTGCTTTATGTATTTAAGCTGTGCTTTATGTATTTAATAATTTAAAAACACATTAGGAAGTTCTGAGCCATATTTTCTAAGGTCACACCTCAGAACTTATAAAAAGGAAAAAATTAAGGGAAAAAAGGAATCTTGATGACATGTTTCCACATTTCCTTTTCATTCAAACCTGAAACATCACCTTAGCCAGACACAGTGGTAACTATAAGAGAGGACCAGAGACTTAACTGAGGGCACAGACAATAGTGGAGAGACCTGGACTAGAATCCATCTTCTCAGTTGTAGATCACTTCAAATCGTATGGCTCTAACCTCTGCGTATGGTGACAAAAATGAGAGGCTAGCGTATAGTCCAGAATTTCCGTGGAAATAATTAAGACAGTCCTGAATAGGAGTTTGCCGAGGAGTCTCAAGAAAACATTCCATTGGGACAGAGTAGAATTCCCATGGAATTCAGTGGGATCAGTGTGTTGAAATATCCAGGAGACTGTTCATTGTAGCTTTAGGTTTAGAGGTGGAATCCCAGCTCTGCCACTCACTAGCTGTATATGACTGTACAAGTCACCATAACCTCTTTGTACCTCAGCTTCCTTACTTACACTATGGGGTTAATTTCTATCTCAAGATTGTTGGAAGGATTAAGTGATAAATCTCATAAAAATAGCCAACACAGTGGGCACTTGATTATTGTCAAAGTAAAAACAAGCACTGGTATAATGGGCACACTGGATGGATCCCACTTACTCAAATGGCCACTCTTCTAGGAGTGAGTTGGAAACCATTCTTAGCATTTCCTATATTGATTGGTTTGACAGACACATGGTTATGCAGTTGCCAATGCCCAGCTGTGAGAGATACAGAGGAGATGAGTCATCCCCTTTGCTTTGGGAATTTACTATTTTGTTGGACATGTATAAAATAAGTGAATTCTTCAATGATCCTATAAGATAGGAATCATTCCCATTTTTACAGAGAAGCTAACAGGCATGGAGACTAAATCTCAGAATTGATATTGATTCTGCTTGGATATGAACTCAGATGTGTGTGGTCCTCCTGATCTCCCTCCTTTTTCTGCTGCACTGGAGCCAGGAAGGATTCCATGGAAGAGGTAGGATGTTAGGTTGAGCTTGAAGAAGCTTTAGGATTTAGCTTGAAACAGGAACTAGGATAAAAGAAGAGAGGCCACATGGTCATGGTGCCTGAAGTACACTAAGCCCAATGAAAGGGAAACAGCAGGTCAAGTGGGGCTGGGAGGGTTGGAGTTGGCCAACCAGGCAACTGGCTCCACTGACAGTTCTTATGTAAGTGAGTGAAATGATACCTTGGTGAAGGTGGCAGGAACATAAAGCCTGAATAGGTGGAAGGAGCATTTGGAAGCAAGGAGGTCAGTTTAGGAACCTGTGTCAAAAAATCCAGGTGTGGGACTTCTCTGGTGGTCCAGTGGTTAAGACGCTTCCAATACAGGGGACGAGGGCTCGATGCCTGGTCGGGGAACTAAGATCCCACATGTTGCATGGTGCAGCCAAAAGATTAAAATATTTTTTTTTAAATCCAGGTGTGAGGTGAGGAGCCTCCAGTTAGGGGAGAGATAGTAGGAATAGACAGGCAAGGATTTGAATCTGAGATTGATGTAGGACAAGGAGAAGAGACACTTGGAACACTAGTCCTAGAAGATGCACCTCAAAAAAAATGTGTGGTCAAACCTGTTTGGGAGCTGAAACCTTTTGTACACCCTCTCCCCGAGACTCAAGGTAAATATTAGCATATTAGGGGCTTCAAGAAAACCTGTAGGAAACCTGTTTACTTGATTCATTCAGCTATTGTATTAAATGCCTCTGTGATCCTCTGAGGAGCGCATTGCGGGGAAACGCAGCACTAAGGTTTGAGCTTGGTAGGGAGTTAGATGGTGAAAGAGGTGGAGGACTCAGCAGTTTCTTTGCTGGAACCTTCATGCGTCTACTGGCTGGAGACTTCTCTGAAGGTATTGAGAAGCTACTGAAAAGTTGGTGAAGGGAGAGTAACTTGATATATCTTGAGATAGACTTTCATAGGCTTTCTCATTTAATCCAAGTGCCCAAGAACCCACTGAGAGCCTTTGTCCTGTTAAGCTACATTTTAGGCCCAGGCCAAGGGACTCAGCTGGCCTTTCCTCTTATCAGCCCACCGCCACCAGCCACTCTGATGCATGAGTCCTTGCCGTAAGACAGCAAGCAGAACTTTGGATTCAAACAAACCCGAGTTTGAATCCTAGTTCTGTCATCTATAAGGGAAGTGATCACGGGCTAGTCATTTTAAATCACCAAACTTCAGTTTCTAAACCCATAAAATGGTAATAATTCATAGCTTCTTGTGAGGATTAAATGAGATACATATATGAAAGCATCTATCATCAGGCATGGCAGAGAAGTTTTCACTAAACGGTATTTATTGTCACAGGTAAAACAAAGTTTGGTTGCAGAGTGGAGTTTAGTGTCCTCAGATCCCCTTCTTTGCTAACTCTGGAGGCTAGCATATAAGCCCTTATTATTTTAAGGGTCCGCTAATATTTACAGGGCAAGAGAGAGGGAAAACAAAATAAACATGGAAAACATTTCAACAAACGTCCCTCGAGCACCTGTCACGTGCCAGGTATTCTTTGAGGTCTGGTGATGGGTAGAGAAGGCCCCTGCTGTCTTTCTAGTGTGGAAAAACACGCAAGTCAGAAAACACGTCCAGTAGTAACACGAGCTATAATTAAAGCAGGTGGATGTAAGAGGAAATGACTGGGAGAAACGTAAGGTTGGGTGGTCAGAAAAGGCCTCTAGGGCAATAACACTTGAGACCCAAAAAATGAGGAGCAGAGCAAGTGGAGATCTAGGGGAAGAGGATTCCAGACAGCGGGAACAGTGAGTGCAAAGGCCCTCCAGTGAGAAAGAGCTTTGTGTGTTCAGATTGCAGAGAAAAGGTGTTTGTGCTAAGAGGTAGGGAGGAGGTCAGCAGAATCCTAAGGGCCTTGCAGGCCAGAGGAAGTAGTTTAGATCGTATTTAAGTGCTTTGGGAGCCTTGGAGGGTTTAAGTAGTGGGAGGGGTATGTTTTATGTTGGAAAAGTATCAGTATGGTTGCTGTATATAGAGTATAAGATTTCTTAAGTTTTTAGAGTTGACCTAAAGATCTGATTCTCTCCTGGAGATGGCATTTAGCAACCTCCTAGACATCCGCTCTCCACTTTTATTCCTGAGGAACTCACGTCATTTCCCTTCCTCCCCTTCACACAGAGGTGAAAGGCATGCTGCCCCTTCCTTCAAGATGGCCTTTCCTCAGGTCCTGGCCTGCGCCGCCTATGAAAGCAAATTAATAGGATTGGGAATGCCTTCAGAACTGACCTTGTCATGAGATGGAGGAGTGGCTAAAGAGGCCTGGGCAAAGGTGGCTTAAAGCCAGTGAGCAAACCACACTGCAGTTGAGTTTTGTTTATCTGGTACAAAATTTTTTTCCAATTTGTGTTTTTTTTTTTTTTTTAATTCAGGTATTTTACACACGTGTATATTCAGAATACCTTTAGGTGGTTCATGAATTTCAGTTTAATATGGGCCTTACTACTTTATATTGCCTTATGTGGTCCCAGTTCATACATTTATGTTACCTGTCTGAGCCCCTGTAGGCCTTTGAGTATTTAATGATTGATGATTACCAAGTATGCAAGCCTTAAACAGAAAGCATTTAAAGTGTAAGAAATACTACCCATGCAATCAAACTATCAAATACTATTTTTAATGTTAAAAAAAAGGCTGTATCAAGGCAGAAAGATCAGCAAGGAAGAAGACTGCAGAAATGGGAAGACTGGGGATTTCATAGATGAGACTGCTTCATGGAACATTCTCTGTATCCATTGAATTCACTGGAGACATACTTTCTAAATGGCAGGCAGATAGGCCCCACTGCTACTGAATTATTGTTTTTCATAAAAGGAAAGGCAATCCCTAGGGAAGCAGGAGCCCAGACTTCAAAATACTTTGGTAAGAACTCGTTACATTTACTTGAATGGGAGGAAACAAGCTTCCAGGGGCAGTGGTGTAAAGTGCTCTTTTGTCCCTGCCAGTGCAGGGCCAGGAGGGGTTATGTTGACCAGCAAGTCTCAGCTTTCCTCCTTTCACATTTGTAGGTTGTCTCCAAACACCATGGTGACCCCCCACAAGAAGAGCATGCTGGGAAATGGGAACTACGATGTGAACGTCATTATGGCAGCACTTCAAACCAAAGGCTATGAAGCTGTTTGGTGGGACAAGCGCAGGTAATTGAACCAGGCTTGACTTGATGAGAACTGGCATTCAGCCGGGGAGGTGGCCAGTGGTGGTGTTACAGCTGGGGAATCCGGGGGAGTTGGCTGCTGCAGAGCCCAATACCGTTTCTGTTCTGCAGGGATGTCGGCGCCATTGCTCTCACTAACGTTATGGGCTTCATCATGAATCTGCCCTCCAGCCTGTGTTGGGGTCCACTGAAGTTGCCACTCAAAAGGCAGCATTGGATCTGTGTTCGAGAGGTGGGAGGTGCCTACTACAACCTCGACTCCAAACTGAAGATGCCCGAATGGATTGGAGGCGAGGGCGAGCTCAGGTACCTGTGTGGCTGATGTAGTGGCAAGTTGAGCTTATCTTTGGACAAAGGAAATGAAATTCCTAGTTCCTTGGGTCCTCTCCTTATTGTCACTTAGAATCATAGAGTTTCAGACTTTAAAAAGACCTGAATCTTTGATGGCCCATGAAGACATTAAATCCCATTGGTAGAGAAGTCCCATTACCTGGGATGCTGGCTTTCTAGTCTGGCGGGACTGGCATTGTAACATTCTCCAACTTGACAGTATAGCTGCCAGTTCAATGAAAGGAAGGCAAACATTTGGGCCAGAGGGGGCTAAATTTCCCTGGAACCAAAGAAGAAACTCCTTCTTCTTCTTCTTTTTCTTTTTTTTTTTTTACAATTATAAGTCCTTTAGAGTACTTTGGGCTCTGTTCCTCACAGAACTGGCTACTGTTGGCAGCAACATATGAGGATGAGCAAAAATTCAGATTGGAAATTTAACTGGACAGATTGAGGGGTAACCAAATGTGGACTCCTCCAAGAACAGATCACTACTAGAGCGTGTTTAGGGCAGCCAAGGGTAAAAATAACAAGGGTCCTGTCTGGCGAACATGTGGCCCCAAGACTGGAGTTTGCAATTTTACTAGCATTTTCATTTTCTCTTTCATCTACCCTTTTTTCCTGTAGGAAATTTTTAAAACATCATTTGCGAGGAAAGAACTGTGAACTCCTGCTGGTGGTACCAGAAGAGGTGGAGGCCCATCAGAGTTGGAGGGCTGATGTGTAACACAGTTCTACCCAGCCTTCCCTCACCTCAACCCCGGAAATCCTCTGTGATGTGCTGTGGCCTCTACAGTGGGTCTGCCCTTGCCACGTCCCCAAACATCTCATCGGGTTTTTCCCCTCAGATTTGACAGTGCAATAGGACAGACATGTAGACTGTTACAGAACCAACCAGCGTTACTGGTTCTGGGAAAGGAAAGTAGGAGCTCTGTGTGCTTAAGGCAAGCTATGGAAGACTTTTGTTTTATTTAAGAGAGGAGAAAGAAAGGTGGGTCTTAGCTTATTTCCCCGTTTCTCTGAGGACTTGCCAGAGGCTCTGCTGGAGTTCACTGCTGCTCTGACTCACCTGGAGATGCTGCCTTCACTTCCCCTTTCCTGGCAACCAGTGGGTCTGAAGACACAGTACAGGCAAAGCCCATGCTGACGGGTTTGAAGGACTTAGAGCAAAAAGGCCTCTCAGGAAACCATCTCCAAAACTGCAGCAGCAGTACAGCATGCTGTCTCCAACCCTTAATGCCGCCCTTACCCCGTTTTTAAGAGTGGTTTATGGCCATCCTTGGAGTTTTATAATGAAAAGTTCTCTAATCCATGCCGGGCGGTTGAATCCTGCGATATTCTAGTGTGACAGGGTGAGCTAGATACCTAAGAGGATGTGGCCAGAACCAGGCTGGGGCAGGCATGGGCAGCCTGTCCGCCTCACTCCAGCATCATCCCTCCCACTTCACTGCATTGCACTGGTTTAGGAGGCTTTGAGGCACAAGATAGGCAAAAGGGCAGTTTTCCCAGCTGACCCACTCTGGCAAAAATCAGGAAAAAAATAAGACTGCCTTTGACATCAAATACTACTAGTTTGAGGCAGAGTTGGGCAAGGAAAGTATTGGGAAGATAAGCCTTCAGAGACCTGGAGCAGCTAGAATGGGTAGAAGTCCTAGGCTTGGAGTCACTGTAGTGACAAGAAGCAGAGCCCTCACATTGGGTGGATATGTGCATTACGCTTTGTCATCTCTCTGTAGCTTCCTTTACAGATCAACTGAGAATGGACCCGCCCCCTACCTCTTTAAATAGTTGTAGGCCACTTTTCTCCCCGTAACTTGGGAAAACAAAAGGAGAAGTAAGGGTCATACTACACCGCCTGTCACCACAGTGGCTGTGGTTGTCTCAGGGCAGGCGGGCAGGCAAGGATGGCCTGTCCAGCCCTCACAGGTCAGTGGTTTCGGCAGGTCTGAGAGCTGCCCCACTGGCCAGACCTCTCCAATAGCAGAGCCAGCCTGGGGCTTGCATGTCCAGCCTGAGCAAGCTTAACGGGATGAAGCTGAGGCTTTCTCCCCACTGTGACTGGAGTGCATGTTTACACCAGCACTTTTTCTGCACATGTATCTTCAATCCAACAAGGCCATTTTTTATGCTGAGTAACAAGTGGCCGCACTCAGCAAGTGGCCGCATTCTCTTCTGCACCATTTTCTACACCAGACCTGCTTGGCACCACAGGGAGCTCTTCGCCCCTGCACAGACATTCCAACCACCACCAGCCAGAAGTTACAGCCAACCTTGCTCATTGTCACAAGCAGGACCTTGGGTCCATTGGCACTGTCAGTGATGTAAGCCATTTCCTGGGAGGAGAAGGAAACTCCTCGCCACCAATCTGCTGGGGCCTGTGCAAACGGCACTTCAAAGGAGTCCCCATGCACTTGGAGTCCATGAGCCAGTGGGATATATGCAAAGACGCTTAAACATTTCAGGGCTGGTTTCTCTGTTCATATCCAATTCTGGTGCTTAGGAACAGGGACCTATGCTGATGCCCAAGGGCAAAAGGCCCCACTTGCTATAAGAAAGGGGGCAGGCCTGACCCTGATGCCCAGTAAGGGGCAACCCTAGGCTTTTTGTTTTTCTTGCTTTTATTCCTTTTTGTTGGCCTTGTGCTGGGTTTGTTTACAAAAGATGTATTTTGTTTAACCAAATATTAAAAATGGAAAACTCCATACATAAATTTCATTTGTCTGAATTCTATAATTATGTACATTAAAAAAAGTGAAGTTTAGTATGATGCTGCTTTGGAAGGAATTCACTACCACCATAAGTCATCTTTTAGAGACATACTGTGCTTTGGCCAGACCTCTCTCACTTCAAAAATCCAGACAAAATACTCACCAAGTAGGACTTGATTCAGAAAAAGCCCGAGACACTTTTCGACTTAATTTGTAAAAACTAGGCTCCACAACATGAAGAACCCCTAACCCTAATCTTAAGTACAAGTTTTCTTTACTGACAAGTGACTGTTCTTCCCTGGTTAACAGGTGGAAGATTATGTATTTTCACAGAGGACCTGGGAGGCCCCAGCACCAAGTACATAGCAGGATTCCGAGCCAGACTGACTAGATTTGAATTCAGATCAGGCATTTTCTATTCAGCCTGGAACAGATCACTTAACCTTTCTGGGACTGTTTTCCTCTTCTGTAAAATGAGAATACTATACCACCTCCTAAATTGTATAGTATAGTTCCAGCAACCCACATAAAAGACTTAGTATTGTTACTAGCACAATGCCAATAAAAATGTGTGTGAAATGGAAAAATTACAAAGTTCAAAGATAGGGCTACAGTTGGATTCACTGTCAATAGCTCATGAGCAATTACAATTGATCCTCAAACAGCACAGGTTTGAACTCTGGGGGTCCACTTACACGTGAACTTTTTTCAAGAAATACTACAGTGCCACATGAACTGTGATTGGTTGGACAGAAGACACAGAGGGCCAATGATTTTTAAAAGAAATGCACAGGCATTTGCAAGGAGCGTCAGTTCCCCTAACCCCGTGTTGTTCAAGGGTCAACTGTATTTTCAAAAAGAACAAACCCAAGATGTTCTATTTGCAACCTTCCTATCCCCAGACTAGATAGCAATACTATGTCATTCTTTGCAAGTTCTTTATAATTATTTTTCTTTTTTTTCCCTTTGGCCGAGCTTCACAGCATGTGGGATCTTAGTTCCCCAAACAGGGATCGAACCCGTGTTGCCTGCAGTGGAAGCACAGAGTCCTAACTACTGGACCACCAGGGAATTCCCCCTTTATAACTGTATAATGTCATTGTAGACTGTGCAAGTACATGGACCCAATCCTTTGCTGGTGGATCTGAAACTGATTGCTTGAACTCAGAGAGGTTCTTGGTCAAAGACGAATTTTTTTTTAACCTCGGGGAATTTAACTAACGTGGGCCTAAGGGATCAGTCGGTATTAAACGGTGGTGCTGGCTCAGGTGAGAGAAAATGTGAGGGGCAGTTTTCTTTGTCCTAAAATGGTCTAAATAATTTCAAGGTATGTATGACGAGCACTTGGAAGACATTTTTGGTTGGAATCATTTTTTAATATTTAAATAGAAAAAGTGAGCACTGACTTTTTTTCTCTTTTAGACACACACACGTCTAACAGCTGAAATATGCAGAGGAAATGAGCTCCTGCTCTGTCCTCCACAGTCCCCACGTTGTGGCTGAAGCTGTTGCCAGCCCTCTCTCCATCCTTTCCAACATACACAGAAATTCACAGCACAGCTGTAATGCATTCTATCTCATGTGCACGTCCCTCCCCAACATCCCCATTCTTAAAAACCGAACAGTCGTTAATGGTCAGGGGCACATCCTTCCCGATGGCATCAGTTC
Organism: Orcinus orca; assembly: GCF_937001465.1. Classification (NCBI taxonomy): domain Eukaryota; kingdom Metazoa; phylum Chordata; class Mammalia; order Artiodactyla; family Delphinidae; genus Orcinus; species Orcinus orca. Next base: position 93,426,581 of record NC_064569.1, on the reverse strand, counting down.
CTACCCCACAATGGGATAGTGAGGAGATCTTCCGTCAGAAGTAATTTAGTGAAAGGGGTGGGATGGCCGGAGCTGGAGTAACCATCTGCATTGCTGCACTCTGGTATCAGAGTGAGGACAGAAGACATAAGTCAGGAGAGCATGGAGGGCACAGTTGCAAGTGAGGAGTCTCTCCATGAGACAATGTGGGGAGAATTCTCCCCACCAGGTTTAGATAAATCAATCTGCCAAAGTTCAAAAAAAAAAAAAAATTAAAAAAAATCCAATAATCAGCAGTTCAAACACTATTGAATTTTCAAACTTCTCCCACCAAGACAGGCCAAACATAGCAGTAACAATCTAGATCTTTCCAGGAAGTGAAGGTAGAGCCCCGGGCATTCCTCCTGACAGCCCTGTATTAGGCCCTAGAAGTATCTGGAAAAGAAAAGGAGGGGTGTAAGGCATTGTACAGACCTAGGGCTCTCATTTTCATCATACCTGTCCAGGCAGACAAGGTCTATGAAAACAATGCTGAGGGCACAGTCAGGCACCTAAAGGAGGGTGGGCCGGATCCCAATCCCTTCCGGCACACTAACCGCCCTACCTAGGTGCCGGAGGAATAAACAACTTTTGTCTCCACTACTGGCAACAAGCCCAGGGTCTGGGCTCACCTGCCGCTGCTGCAGCTGCTGCTGCTGCTCCATCTGCAACTTCTCAGTCTCAAAGACGACCGGAAGAACCAGGATCATGAAGGAAGTGGTTCCAATCCACAAGGCTGCCCTGGAAAACCTGCGGAGGGAGCATGAGCACGACGGCAAGACAAAAATACACAGCTTCACCAAGACCTCACCAGTAACCGAATCTCTCACCCTGCACATTCCGATGTTCTTGGGAGGCGTGTTCTACCCAACTCTTGCACTGTACTCCTACCGGAAACAGGAGGAGCAGTTCTAGAGACTGTACGTCTAGTGAGAGCACTCTGAACATTCTCCCGAGTTCTCACAGTGCTACTTATACGTTAATTATATCACATAATCTGAGCTGATCCTCACAACGACCCTGCCTAATAAGAATCCTCACTTTACAGACGAGGAAACAGAGACCAAGAAAGGTTAAAGTAGCACCAGTCCAAGGTCACTCAGTGATCTAGCTGGCGGGCTGGCCTCCAACCTAGGTCTGCGGCTCCCAAAGCCCGTGTTCATTCAGGGCACCTAGTCACCCCAGGCACACCCCAATGTCTTTGCCCTCGTCCCTTACCTGTACATTTTTTGAGCCACGAAGAGGGAGAGATCAAAAGTGGCTCCAGCCGCAGACCGGACTCTCTCGGGGAACATCTCCGTCAGACCCCACAGTCTCTCCGACAGAGTCTCATCTAACTGTGGTGGAGGAGGCGCGGATATGGGCCGAAACAGCGGTAACCACCCCCCGACGCCGGGACATGCCGGTCTCCTGGAGCTAGGGCACCCCGGCCCCAGCGGAGCCTCACCCCGCCTCCCAGAGACGCCTCTGCTCGGACCTCTCCAGGCTCCGCGACGCGCCTTCGTCCCGCTCCCGCAGCACGCGGAGCCCTCACCCCCGCTCCCCGCCCGCACCCTCCCAGCCCCGCTCCGCCCCGCAGTGCCCAGTACCTCCTCGTCGTCTTCTTCCTCCAGCTCCTCCTCAGGCTTCTCGGCATCGCCTTTCGGAAGCAATTCGTCCGGCGACAGCGGCGCCCCAGGGCCCGCGGCGGCGGCGGCGGCGGCAGCCATGGCTGTGGGGAACACCGGAAGCGGAAGAGAAGAGGCGAGTGCGGCGCCGACGGCGGACAGAGCCGCCCTTCCGGGAGCCGGAGGCTGGAGAGCTGGGGAAGAGCGCTGCCCTCTGGTAGGCGGGCTTCACCGGCCTTCAGCAAAGGGCGGCCGGGAGGTCGGAGAACGTGAGACACGTGGGAAACTTATTAAAGCCCTGAATCGGGGTGCGTCAGCGGTTAATTCTGTTCTGTGGGCTTAGGGTGAGCCCGAAAATCTGCATTTTAACAAGCCTCCCAGAGATCGCACGTAGACAAACACGAATCCAGTTTCATTTCCCTGAGGGCTGTTTTTAGTAGGAGCAAAGTAGAGATTTGGAGATGTATTGGTCTTCTGGGAAAACGTCAAGTAAACAGTCCCAATGTACTAAAACAAAGGCGAGAGTGTACCAGGCACTGTTTGTACGTGCGAAGGGCGGGGGTGGGAGGGGCGCTCATTTAATCTTTGCATCAACCCACTGAGGTGCTACTATCCCCATTTTTTTTGGCCGGGCCATGCCGCATGCAGGAACTTAGTTCCCCAACCAGGGATGGAACCAGTGCCCACTGCATTGGGAGCCGCAAGTCTTAACCACTGGACTACCAGGGAAGTCCCTATTGTCCCCATTTTAGAAATGAGGAGATTGACGCACAGTACAGGGTTGCTGCAAGTATTTCTGGAGGATGGATTTCAAGATGTGGGTTTGCTGGCCAAAACGTATGAACATTTAAATTTTGGTAGGTATCAGCTAATTGCCCTCGGAATGATTATATCACATACTTTCACAATAGCAAATGGAAGTGTCCTTTTCTCCACACCCTCCCCAGCATTAGGTATTATCCATATTTTCATATGATGGATGAAAATGCTCCTTTTTATGTGTCCCACAAGTTATTAATACAAGGGTAGTTTGATATACCTCTTTAGACAACTGACCATGGAACCGAAGAATCTCAGGATTGGACAGTCCTGATCCTTATCTGATACTTGAGAGACTTGTCCTGTGTTTACATATTCCGGGGAGGGGGGGCGGGGTTTGCACTTTCTCCAGATAGAGTCCTCAGTCCTCTTTATCTTTGGACAGGGCAGCTCTAACTACAAAAAGTCTTCATGTCACAAAAGGGTGCCTACTGTCTGATTCCATTAGGTAAAGTTAAAAGACAGGCAAAACCAATCTATGGTGAGAAAGGTAGTGATTCCCTTTGAGGAGGAAGAGGAGGTAGTATTTGGGAAGGCAGGAGAGTTTCTGGGGTGCTGGTAAAGTTCTATTTCTTGACGTGTGTGGTGTTTCCATGGGTATGCCCATTTTGGATAATTCGTCAGGCTGTACATTTATGAATTACACTTTTTGCATGTATTTAAATTTTTTTTAAAGTAGGCTTGAAACCAAGCAGGATCCTGTGGGTCCCTCCCGGGTACAAATCCTTTCCCTGTCCCTGTTTCTTGTTTGTAGGAAATAGGCTTCTTTCAGCTTCCCTGACCTTCCCTGAGTTCCAAAGGGCAGGTTCAAACAGTTGCTAATCAGGGAAGGGAGGGAAAGCAGAAACAAAGGAGGAGCAGTCAAGAAACAGTGCAGCGATCCTGGTTCCTCCTCAAGGGATATACATAACCTTTGGGTTCTTCTGCAGGAACTAAGGTCCCCACGCAGGTGGAGGATGGTAAACTCAGGCTGAGAGCAAGATTCCTGCAGCACCGCCCTATTACCTCACCACCAACCAATCAGAAGAAAGTCTGCACACAGTGGAAGATAAGGAAGACTCTGACCCTCTCCCCAAATGATTCTCCCAGAATCTTTGGAGTCCGCCTTCTCCCCAGGTTGCTGACCTCCTGAATAAAGCAAGCTTTTTTTCCAACCAGCACTTGTCTGAGTATTGGCTTTTGAGCAGTGAGCAGCTGAACCAGAGTTGGTAACAGGCTAGCTCTACATAAATGCAAGGGCAATCAGATGCCAATGGCTTTTGATTCTCTTATGGGCTCTTTTAAGAAATGCTGGAAGACCAACACTCTTCCTTTTAAAAAAATTATTTATTTATTTTAGCTGTGTTGGGTCTTCGTTTCTGTGCGAGGGCTTTCTCTAGTTGTGGCAAGCGGGGGCCTCTCACTATCGCGGCCTCTCCTATTGTGGAGCACAGGCTCCGGACATGCAGGCTCAGTCGTTGTGGCTCATGGGCCTAGTTGCTCCGCAGCATGTCGATCCTCCCAGACCAGGGCTCGAACCCGTGTCCCCTGCATTAGCAGGCAGATTCTCAACCACTGCACCACCAGGGAAGCCCCTAGACCAACACTCTTGAAGGGTAGAGAAGGCAGTCTTATGTGGAAACTACAGACATCATTGACTCTGATGAAATAAAATTCATATTTTATGGCAAGACAAGAAAAATTTAAACATAAAATCTTTCTTTGCCTGTTTGGGCCTCCTCCCTCCCCTTTAGTGTGTATTGTGCATCTGCATTAACCAGATCTCCTTAGGAGATAACCTTCCTTCTTGTAGAAGGCCATGATGACCCATGACCCACTACTCTCTGTGTACACATAGATCTGGATTGTGTAAACTGTCAATAATACGTCATTTAACATATAGCACTCTGTCTCAAAAACTTATATAACTGTGCTTTGACCTCTAACAGATGGAAAAATTCTCAGAGCTTTCTGAGAGGCTTTCTCCAGGTTATAATCCTCAATTTGGCTCAAATAAAAGCCTCCATTTCTTTCTTAGATTGACTGATTAATCTTTTTTTTTTTCCATCGACAACGCCAAGTGGAAAGTCACAAATGCTAATATGAAGAAGTTTTTGGAAAACTTTGACCAATTAATTTTGTTTATATTCACAAACAGTACATGATTTTTCTAAAAATCCATGTTTAAGGCTGAAAGAGCTCTTTCAATGTTTATAAAATTGTCCAAGGATAAGAAAAAATATTGGGAATCATGCCATGCAGAGTATTCAAACCTTAGGAATAGATGTGATGATCCAGAAATGGCCAAGTGAGAAAGACAGAGCCCTGTGGAATCAGACAGGTCTGTGGAATCAGACAGGCCAAGTGAGAAAGACAGAGCCCTGTGGAATCAGACAGGGGTACTTAGTCAAAATCATAGAAAGTAGAATGGTGGTTGCCAGGGGCTGGCAGGGAGGAGGAGATGGGGAGTTCGTTTCCGATGGGTATACAACAGCTTCAGTTTTACAAGATGAGCAGTTATGGAGATGGATGGTGGTGATGGCTGTACAACAGAATGAATGTACTAACATTACTTAACTGTATGCTTTAAAATAGTTAAGATGGTAGATTTTATGTTATGCGTTTTGCCACATAAAACAATTTAATTAAAAGCAAAAAAAAAATAAGAGAACAAGAAAAACAGAACAACTATCCCCCAAAAAACCCCCAAAGGGGCGGGGAGGGGCACCTTCTTTCCCCAAATCCAAGAGATTCGAGGAGGAGCTGCTGGAGATGAAGAAGGGAAACCTTCACTGAAGGTTTCAAGGGGAAATGCTCAGTAGCAGCAAAGAAGACATGTGGTAAGATTGATGCCAGCCCAGGGGCCTCAATCGAGGCACAAGTAAGGGTGTCATCAAGTAAGTGCTAATGTCTCACGCTGGGCACAAAGCTGACTCTGCCATCTGGATGAGGACGAGGTGTTCTAGAAACACCCCCACCCAGCTCCTCTCATTCCCTATCCCTCAAGTCCATGGTTTCCACCTTTCCTGTTCCTGTCTTGTCAGAATGGGAAACTGGTAATATAGTAGTTCCTAATTCAGTTTGGTTCGGTGTGGGGCGTAGATCCCTTTGAGAATTTTACAAAAGCTGTAAGTACTCCTCCCCAATAGAACATACACATTAGCCCGTATCTGTACAACTGTGCATACGGATCCCCTTGTTAAGCCTCAAACTCTTAAGATTTCCTCTGATTTTTTTTGCACTCACACCCGCAGAACTTTCAATCTCAGCTCTTCAGTAACAGTTCTTCCCTTATCTGACACTCAGCTCAGAAATTTACAAAACCATTGTAGTGATTACAAATGATGATGTCAAGTAGACAGCACTATTTACTTGGGTGCCCCCAGAAGTAGTAGATTTGGTCAATAAAGGCTTTGAGGAGGAAGTATTTTAGGCAGAACCTAATAGATGTATCGGACAAAAAGGTAAATCTTTAAAGTATGTAGCATTTTTTTTTCTTTTTTTTGGCCACACCGCCCAGCTTTTAGGATCTTAGCTCCCTGACCAGGGATTGAACCTGGGTCCTCAGCAGTGAAAGCGCAGAGTCCTAACCACTGGACCGCCAAGGAATTCCTGAAAGTACGTAGCATTTCAGTGGGGGGGGGGGAATAAACCAACAAAGGTTAGGGTGGTGACATATAGCTGATTCTTTTTCCTATTTCTTACACATTTTCATTAATAGGATTATCCTTGACTCAGATCACACACCACATCCATCAGCAAACTTACAATTTGATGGTGGGCTCCACCTTCAATTCCTGCCTAGAATTTGACCACTTCACCTCCTCTGCTGCCACTTCCCTGGTCCCAGCCTTGAGCTCTTCAGTCTGTTCTGACCACACAGAAGCCAGAGGGATCTTTTTTGTTAAGTCAATCATAGCATTCCTCTGCTGAAACTCACCAACGGCTTGCTTCCCTCATCACCCCAAATACAAGTCCTCCTTCACTGCAGAGCTGTCCCACATGGCTGCAGCCCCCTCAGGTGCCAGTGGTGGTACAGATGGGACCAGGACCCATGTCACTATGACAACCAAACGTGCCCCTCCTGACTCCAAAGGTTTCAGTCCTAGCCCCTTCCCTCCCAGCTGTATCACCTTGCTGGGCTTGTTTCTTCATCTAAAAGCAGGGGATGACGATAACAAACTTGAAAAATTCTCATGAGAATTAGAAATATAGCCCTTCTTTGGTTTATGTCCCAATAAACCCATCATAAGTTGAAAATATAAGTCGAAAATGCATGTAATACCCCTAAGCTACCAGACATCGTAGCTTAGCCAACTTACATGTGCTCAGAACACTTACATTAGCCTACAGGCAGGCAAAATCATCTAACACAAAGCCTATTTTACAAAAAGTGTCGAATATCTCATGTAATTTTTTGGATACTGTACTGAAATGAAAATGAAAAACAGAGTGGTTTTAAGTGTGTTGATTGTTCATCCTCGTGACTGCGTGCTGATGGGGAGCTGCAGCTCACTGCCACTGCCTCGCATCACGAGCATCGTATTGCATTTTGCTGGCCCGGAAAACTATCGAAATTCGAAGTACAGTTTATACTAAATGCGTATCACTTTTGTACCACCATAAAGTTGAAAAATTTTAAGTTGAACCGTCATAAGTCAGGGGGACTGTCTACAGATGTCTGGTATCCAGGGTGCAGGGTAAATGGTTGCTAATGATACTGGTCTAGGAATAAGCAAACTCAATTGCGCCTATTATCTGCACCTGAAGATTTACACCCTCATATAACATCCTTTTCCAATGTCTTCTGAATTAGTCTCTCCTATTATCGGGAAGGAAGGTTATGGGCTGGGGCTACAGATCATGCTTCTCTATCCCTCCCCCATGGAGCTGGCCCTGAGGGTGGCCTACACACAGCAGCCTCCATTGGAGGCAGCCCCCCACACAGCTCCCCTCTTTCAATGTGGGCCGGGAATCAGCAGGCTCCCACACTTCCGCTGTCTGATCCTAGACCAGTTTCTGAACCTCCTGGGCTTTGCTTCCTTATCTGCCAATAGGCACGCTGACTGAGAGGCCTTGCTCCACAGGGCTGAGCTGAGGAGGAAATGAGAGTGTGAAGCAACATCCTGAGCCCCGTCCAGGTGGGAAACAGGTGTCCTGACCTTAGCAGCCATCCCTGGGCTAAAGCCTGGGGCTCTGTGTCCCCACCCTCAGTGGCTTCCCCCTTGACTTTGGAAGCTCGACTCCCTCTTACTGCGTTTGGCTGGCTCCCTCGCCCAGCCAGAGAAGCCCAGCTCACTCGAAGACACAGATTCCCACTCCAGGAAACCAGGCCCCCATCCCAACCACTCGGTCCCTGCCTGGTCCAGGCTAGTTCCAACACCCCGAAAGAGGAAGGCAGGGGAATCTGAGCAGAGAGACTGCTCTGTTCCAGACCAGCCTCTGCCAACGCCCAGGAGGCTGGAACGCTTCTTCTGCAACGGTGACCTTTCCCCACAACCTAAAAGTCCTGTCTTTGGATGGAGCATCGGAAGCTTAGAACCCAGCCTCCATTACTTACTTCTTCAAGAACTGATGTTTCTCTTCTCAGTCACTTTGGCCAGAGAGAGATTATAGAACATCATTTAATTTAAAAAAGTAGGGTAGACAGGAAAGTAGCACAAAAATATAGCGTTGCCGTGGGAGGGTGGTGCTTGCTGCTGAGAAGCTGACGCCAGAGGAGGCTGTGGATTTGGGGAACAAGTATTCTCTAAAGGAGGGAGAGAGTGGCCTGAAGGGCAGAGAACCAGGAGACCTTATCTGAGACCCCTAACAACAAGGCTCTGTACACCTGATGCCACACCACACACAACAGTGTGAGGGGATGATACGACGAACTCCGTCCGCTAAGCGTGAGCCTGGGCCACGGGCATTGGTGTGTTAAGTAACTGGAGGACACCAAAGGCCTCCGTCACCCCAGACCTCCCTGAGGAGGCCTCGCTGTGCTGTGAAGCACAGGACTGGCCTGGAATCCACTACGTCGTCACCTTCCTACTGCCAACCTAAGGGGGCCAGTGCCTTTTGGCCCCATTATATGATACTCTCTCCCAGGACCTAATCCACTATTTGGTTAAAAATTCCCTCAGCCACATCCTCCTCTTCTGACGAAGGGTTTCCCCGTGTGCGCCTGACGGGTGGCTTTGGGGTCTTCATTTTCTCCGCCGGCTGACACTCTTCAGTTCATCCAGCTCCTTCTCCATTAAGTGGGATTCAGCAGTGGTCTCAGAGAGCTGGAAGCAGAGCAGCAAACCGTTATAAAGAAGGACGTTTCTGGGCTACGTTTCAGGTTGGCAAGGCCAGCCCTGCGCACTGGGAGAAGCCCCACGGCATTTCCCTTAACGCTGCCGGCAGCCTCCACGACGGGAAGCCCTTGGTAACTGGGCAGAAAGTAACCTCCTGATGACCCAGGGCCTCAAGCACTTGAAGAACATTTACCATCCATTCTATCAACATTTTTGATCACCTAGGGTTGCGTGGCACTCACTGCGCGAAGGACACCAGGTTTCAGGGGATGAAAAAGGCAAATATTGGCGATTTTAAGGTTAAAGGACTAAGGTCTAAGTTGCTTCTGAGTCGTGGCTCACATAAAAACGTTTAAAAAAGCATGCCACTTCCCGCATCAGAATCCTTCAGTGGTCTTTAGAGGAGAGGGTGGAAGACACTCCAGGCAGGGACGGAGAGACACAAACTCCAGAGGTCAGCTTACTGTGAAACAGAGGAGCCGCACTTCCTGAGCAAGACGCTATTCCAAGAGCTTTGCTTATATTATTAACTCACTAATGAGGTAGATCCTACTAGCGTGCCCATTTTATTGCTGAGGATACTACGTTTCTTACAGATACAGAGCAGTTAAGTAACTTGCCTGAAGTCACACAGCCAGTGGTGGAGCTGGGCCAGGGACCTGGGAATTTTAGCTCTAGACACCTGCTCTTAACCACTGCAATGTGTGCTCTGCTGCCTCTCAACCAACCGTCACACACAGCCCTAGGCTCAAAAGGTTGTTGGGTTTTTAAAAGCCACAGGAAGCCGATGCCAACGCAGAGAGTGCCCGTCGGCAGGTCTGCGCGGGGCACTGACTAATGGCTGCGTGGTGCAGGACCTCGCCCAGCCCGGAGCAGGCTGTCCTTCTTCCTGAATGCCTTCATCCCAGCCTCCATTCCCACCTTTATCTTTCCACATTCAGCTCAAATATCCCTTCCCCTGCAACATCCTCCCGACTGGACAGAATGAATCTCTCTCTCCCATGTGCGGATACCAGGCCGTGGAAAGACTTTAATCACTGCCCTTACCATGAGGCACTGTCACTATGTTTACTGTCTATCTCCCCACTTGACTGGGAGCCCTGGAGGGTGGGGACTGTGTCTGATTTGGTTTTGTATCTTTGGATTCACAGCAACGTACCTGAGCAAACTGGCACTCGAGAGGTGTGGGCTGGCTGAAAGGACTCGCAGTGGACCTGCCTAAAGAAAGCCAAGGCTTCCCTCCCCACCACCCTCCTCACCATGTCCAGCAGGATGTCCACCTTCAGCCGCAAGAGATTGTTCTCTTCCTCCAGCTGCTGGTTCCGCCTCCGGAGGCGCTGGGCCTCCCTCCGGTCCACACCTCCACTAACCCCTGTCTCTGGTGGAAGGACACAGGCAGCAGTCACAAGGCGGGGGTTCCTTCCACCATCTTGCTGGGCAAAATGGTAGGAAATGCAGCCCACCTGCTATCCACTGGCCGTTTTCAAACTTCAGGCTCTGCCCGGCCAGGTTCATGGTGGGCGTTCCATAGTCAAGGCCCAGCTCCACCTCCCGGGTCGACCGATCCAACTGTGGGGGAGACGCGCATGTTGGCTTCAGGAGGCCAGAGCACAGGAGCTCGAGGCCCAGCACCTCTTCTGCTAACGGTGTGATCCCAACAAAGCATTTCTTCTCTATACTCATCACCCAGCACATTTAGTGATTGTTTTTAAGTCAGAAAATTAAATAAGGTACCCCCAAAACTTTCAAACTGTAAGAGAGAAGAAACGTACAGCTTTATACCATAGATATTTTCTGGAAAAGCTATATATGCTGAAATTTGTAAACTGAATTATTTCGTATGTACAGGGCACTTAGCAGTTTAAGAAATCCTACTGTAAATTTTGAATAAAGTGAAAAATTCTTTTTAAATGTAATAAGCCCGAGCTATCATTTGTTTCTTATGGAGCTACATATGTCCTGGGAAAGGCATAAAATGCTAAGGCCCAAGGAGTAGTAGGAGCTGTTCTTTAATGTGTTTTTCAGTGTTTCTACAGCTCACTGAGCGCCCACCCTGCACCAGGACTGGTACTGGATATACAGAAATGAATGCAACCCCTCTGCCCTCAAGGAGCTCAGAAACTGTCTTTGGAGCTGTGATATATCCTTCTGAACGCTCTTAATGATAGCAAAACATCATCCTTTGAGAATAAATTTGATTCTTAGACATGAGTAAAACTGATTCCTGGACAAGTCTTGGGAGTCAAGTGAAGTCAAATTGGATAACATCATTTGGTCCCCAAAATGATAATGAGGACGACTACCTTTTAAGGTTCTTCAACAAGCTCTGACAATAATTCCCAAAAAGGAGTTTAAAAATGTTTTCAGCAATAACAATAATATGAATTAAAAGGATGCCCTCCCACGAGGATACCTCTGGAGGACCACACTTTCCATAAGAAACCAGGCTCAATGCTCCAGTCACGCTGCACACCAGGTCGAGCCCCATGCTGACACTCACATTATGCAGGTTGGAGAGAGACGCAGACTTCCGAGGGGGCGTCTTCTTCGGACTGAATGTACTCCCAAAGAGAGGCATCTTTGGCCTGATGAAGGAAAGGTCAATGCTCTCTTCTCCTAGGGGCAGAAAAAGTCAGGGATACAAAGAGTTGGGTCAGTGACCTTGCGCCCCTGTCCCGGAATCATGAAAACACACATCTCATCACGTGGCCATTAACAATCCTGGGTAACAATCCTCAGCTCCCATGTGCTGAGTGCTCACTATGTGCTAGGCATAGTGCCAAAACCTTGGCAATATCTCAGGCCTCACAGCCACTCTTTGTTTAGTTCCTCTTCCTGTATCTATTTGACAGATGAGGTTTAGGAAGACTAAGGTCCTAAGTGTGAGTGAGTATCAGAATGCAGGTCTGTGTGGCTCCACAGTTCATGTTAACCACAGGCAAGTGCCTAACTGGCCTGTCTTAAGTTTTGTCACAAATTGGCATTACCAGATTTACACTCTAGGGCAAGGCATGTGATCCTACTTATTCCTGAACACTGGTAAGACTCACAGCTAGGGCAACAGCTTCTATATATACTCCATTTTCAAGAAATGAAGCCTTTCCTGGGACTTGCATTTTTCCTTTTTTTTTTTTTTTTTTTTTGCGGTACGTGGGCCTCTCACTGTTGCGGCCTCCCCCCTTGCGGGGCACAGGCTCCGGACGCGCAGGCTCAGCAGCCATGGCTCATGGGCCCAGCCGCTCCGCGGCATGTGGGATCTTTTCGGACCGGGGCACGAACCCACGTCCCCTGCATCGGCAGGCGGACTCCCAACCACTGTGCCACCAGGGAAGCCCCTTTCTGCTTTTTTATTGGTTTCTTTTTAAGTTTTTTTCATTTTTCTTAAAATTTTATTTATTTATTTTTGGCTGCATTGGGTCTTTGTTGCTGAGCACGGGCTTTCTCTAGTTGCAGCGAGAGGGGACTACTCTTTGTTGTGGTGCACGGGCTTCTCATTGTAGTGGCTTCTCTTGTTGTGAAGCACAGGCTCTAGGTGCATGGGCTTCAGTAGCTGTGGCACAAGGGCTCAGCAGCTGTGGCTCACGGGCTCTAGAAAGCAGGCTCAGTAGTTGTGGCGCACAGGCTTAGTTGCTCTGCGGCATGTAGGATCTTCCAGGACCAGGGCTCGAACCTGTGTCCCGTGCATTAGCAGGCAGATTCTTAACCACTGCACCACCAGGGAAGTCCTATTGGTTCTTTTTTGATTAAAGAAGTTCTTAATTTTAATGGAATCTAACTTATCAAAAAAATTTTTTAATGATTAGTGTTTTTGTGTCCTATTTAAGAAATTTTTGCCTAAGGTCACGATATTTTCATATATTAACTTTTGGAAATTTTCTTCTTGCAGCTTTCACATTTAGGACTATGACTCATCTGCAATTAATTTTTGTATGTGGTGTAGGGCAGGGTCATGGTTCATTTCTTCCCATGTATTACCCAATTTTAATGTGTAATACACAAATAGCTTAAAAAGATTCCCTCGGGCTTCCCTGGTGGCGCAGTGGCTGAGAGTCCGCCTGCCGATGCAGGGGACACGGGTTCGTGCCCCGGTCCGGGAAGATCCCACATGCCGCGGAGCGGCTGGGCCCGTGAGCCATGGCCGCTGAGCCTGCGCGTCCGGAGCCTGTGCTCCGCAACGGGAGAGGCCACAACAGTGAGAGGCCCGTGTACTGCAAAAAAAAAAAAAAAAGATTCCCTCTAAAAAACTGTAGACTGATGATAACAATAATGAAAGCACAGGTGAGCAAAAAGAAAGAACCACAGCTCTCACTTTTCCTACTCTTAGGTATAAAAATCTTCCTTCACCACATTATGAGATAGAAATAGTAATGAGTTTATCATATCTGACAGGAAGTTGGCCAAAAAAAGAGGGAATTTCTCAAGACTATCTGAAACAATGTTTTATGTCAACTATCATTAAACGATAACTCAAAGTAGGAATTCATCACAATTAGCAAGAAATGAAGCAAGAAAATTAGCAAGAAAATGAAGAAGAAATTCTGTGCTGTTTTCAGTGATGCAGAAATTAACATCACTAAAATTAATGATAAAAGTTTAGAAGCTTCTTTGGAAGCTTTACAATACATATATACACTGTACAGAAATATGCATAAATGACTTATAAATAAATAAATAAGACATTTAGAGGTGTGTGCTCATTAGAGTTTTACTAGTGTGTGTTTCTGATTAAAAACAGTGGTAGAGGGCTTCCCTGGTAGGAAGAGGTCCGCATACCGCAAAAAACAAACAAACAAAGAAAACAGTGGTAGAGAGCCCTGAACCAAGATGGCAGAGTAGAAAGACGGGCTCTCACTCCCTCTTGCAAGAACACCAGAATCACAACTAGCTGCTGGACAATCACTGACAGGAAGACACTAGAACTCACCAAAAAAGATATCCCACATCCAAAGATAAAGGAGAAGCCACAATGAGACGGTAGGAGGGGCGCAATCACAGTAAAATCAAATCCCATAACTGCTGCGTGGGTGACTCACAGACTGGAGAACACTTATACCACAGAAGTCCACCCGCTGGAGTGAAGGTTCTGAGCCCCACGTCAGGCTTCCCAACCTGGGGGTCTGGCAACGGTTGGAGGAATTCCTAGAGAATCAGACTTTCAAGGCTAGTGGGATTTGATTGCAGGACTTCAATAGGACTGGGGGAAACAGAGACTCCACTCTTGGAGGGCACACACAAAGTAGTGTGTGCATCGGGACCCAGGGGAAGGAGCAGTGACCCCAGGGAAGACTGAACCAGACCTACCTGCTAGTGTTGGAGGGTCTCCTGCAGAGGCAGGGGTGGCTGTGGCTCACCGTGGGGACAAGGACAGTGGCAGCGGAAGTTCTGGGTAGTACTCCTTGGTGTGAGCCCTCCCAGAGTCCACCATTAGCCCCACCAAATAACCCAGGTAGGCTCCAATGTTGGGTTGCCTCTGGCCAAACAACCAACAGGGAGGGAATCCAGCCCCACCCATCAGCAGTCAATCACATTACAGTTTTGCTGAGCTCTGCCCACCAGAGCAACAGTCAGCTCTACCCACCACCAGTCCCTCCCATCAGGAAACTTGCACAAGCCTCTTAGATAGCCTCATCCACCAGAGGTCAGACAGCAGAGGCAAGAACTACAGGCCTGCAGCCTGTGGAACAAAAAACATATTCACAGATAGACAGACAAGATGAAAAGACAGAGGGCTATGTACCAGATGAAGGAACAAGATAAAACCCCAGAAAAACAACTAAATGAAGTGGAGATAGGCAACCTTCCAGAAAAAGAATTCAGAATAACGATAGTGAAGATGATCCAGGACCTCGGAAAAAGAATGGAGGCAAAGATCGAGAAGATGCAAGAAATGTTTAACAAAGATCTAGAAGAATTAAAGAACAAACAAGCAGAGATGAACAATACAATAACTGAAAGGAAAACTACACTAGAAGGAATCAATAGCAGAATAACTGAGGCAGAAGAACAGATAAGTGACCTGGAAGACAGAATGGTGGAATTCACTGCTGCGGAACAGAATAAAGAAAAAAGAATGAAAAGAAATGGAGACAGCCTAAGAGACCTCTGGGACAACACTAAATACAACAACACTCGTGTTATAGGGGTCCCAGAAGGAGAAGAGAGAGAGAAAGGACCAGAGAAAATATTTGAAGAGATTATATTCGAAAACTTCCCTAACATGGGAAAGGAAATAGCCACCCAAGTCCAGGAGGTGCAGCAAGCCCCATACAGGATAAACCCAAGGAGAAACACGCCGAGACACATAGTAATCAAACTGGCAAAAATTAAAGACAAAGAAAAACTTACTGAAAGCAGCAAGAGAAAAATGACAAATAACATACAAGGGAACTCCCATAAGGTTAACAGCTGACTTCTCAGCAGAAACTCTACAAGCCAGAAGGGAGTGGCATGATATACTTAAAGTGATGAAATGGAAGAACCTACAGGAAAGATTACGCTACCTGGCAAGGATCTCATTCAGATTCCATGGAGAAATCAAAAGCTTTACAGACAAGCAGAAGCCAAGAGAATTCAGCACCACCAAACCAGCTCTACAACAGATGCTAAAGGAACTTCTCTAAGTGGGAAACACAAGAGAGGAAAAAGGACCTACAAAAACAAACCCAAAACAATTAAGAAAGTGGTCATAGGAAGATACATATCGATAATTACCTTAAACGTGAATGGATTAAATGCCCCAACCAAAAGACACAGGCTTGCTGAATGGATACAAAAACAAGACCCATCTATATGCAGTCTACAAGAGATCCACTTCAGACCTAGGAACACATACAGACTGAAAGTGAGGGGATGGAAAAAGATATTCCATGGAAATGGAAATCAAAAGAAAGCTGGAGTAGCAATACTCATATCAGATAAAATAGACTTTAAAATAAAGAATGTTACAAGAGACAAGGAAGGACACTACATAATAATCATGGCATTGACCCAAGAAGAAGATAAAACAATTGTAAATATATATGCACCCAACATAGGAGCACCTCAATACATAAGGCAACTGTTAACAGCTATAAAAGAGGAAATTGACACTAACACAATAAGAATGGGGGACTTTAACACCTCACTTACCCCAATGGACAGATCATCCAAAATGAAAATAAATAAGGAAACAGAAGCTTTAAATGACACAACAGACCAGTTAGATGTAATTGATATTTATACGATATTCCATATAAAAATAGCAGATTACACTTTCTTCTCAAGTGCACACGGAACATTCTCCAGGATAGATCACATCTTGGGTCACAAATCAAGCCTCAGTAAATTTAAGAAAATTGAAATCATATCAAGCATCTTTTCTGACCACAACGCTATGAGATTAGAAATGAATTACAGGGAAAAAACGTAAAAAACACAAATACATGGAGGCTAAACAATATGTTACTAAATAACCAAGAGATCACTGAAGAAATCAAAGAGGAAATCAAAAAATGCCTAGAGACAAATGACAATGAAACCACGCCAACCCAAAACCTATGGGATGCAGCAAAAGCAGTTCTAAGAGGGAAGTTTATAGCTATACAAGCCTACCTCAAGAAACAAGAAAAATCTCAAATAAACAATCTAACCTTACACCTAAAGGAACTAAAGAAGAACAAACAAAACCCAAAGTTAGCAGAAGGAAAGAAATCATAAAGATCAGAGCAGAAATAAATGAAATAGAAACAAAGAAAACAAGAGCAAAGATCAATAAAACTAAAAGCTGGTTCTTTGAGAAGATAAACAAAATTGATAAACCATTAGCCAGACTCATCAAGAAAAACAGGGAGAGGACTCAAATCAATAAACTTAGAAATGAAAAAGGAGAAGTTACAACAGACACCACAGAAATACAAAGCACCCTAAGAGACTACTATAAGCAACTCTATGCCAATAAAATGGACCATCTGGAAGAAATGGACAAATTCTTAGAAAGGTATAACCTTCCAAGACTGAACCAGGAAGAAATAGAAAATATGAACAGACCAATCACAAGTAATGAAATTGAAACTGTGATTAAAAATCTTTCAACGAACAAAAGTCCAGGACCAGATGGCTTCACAGGTGAATTCTAGCAAACATTTAGAGAAGAGCTAACACCTATCCTTCTCAAACTCTTTCAGAAAACTGCAGAGGAAGGAACACACCCAAACTCATTCTATGAGGCCACCATCACCCTGATACCAAAACCAGACAAAGATGTCACAAAAAAAGAAAACTACAGGCCAATATCACTGATGAACACAGATGCAAAAATCCTCAACAAAATACTAGCAAACAGAATCCAACAACACATTAAAACGATCATACACCATGATTAAGTGGGATTTATCCCAGGAATGCAAGGGTTCTTCAATATACGCAAATCAATCAATGTGATACACCATATTAACAAACTGAAGAATAAAAACCATATGATCATCTCAACAGATGCAGAAAAAGCTTTTGACAAAATTCAACACCCACTTATGAAAAAAACTCTCCAGAAAGTGGGCATAGAGGGAACCTACCTCAACATAATAAAGGCCATATATGACAAACCCACAGCAAACATCATTATCAAAGGTGAAAAACTGAAAGCATTTCCTCTAAGATCAGGAAGGAGACAAGGATGTCCACTGTCACCACTATTATTCAACATAGTTTTGGAAGTCCTAGCCACGGCAATCAGAGAAGAAAAAGAAATAAAAGGAATACAAACTGGAAAAGAAGAAGTAAAACTGGCACTGTTTGCAGAGAACATGATACTATGCATAGAGAATCCTAAAGATGCCACCAGAAAACTACTAGAGCTAATCAATGAATTTGGTAAAGTTGCAGTTTACAAAATTAATGCACAGAAATCTCTTGCATTCCTATATACACTAATGATGAAAAATCTGAAAGAGAAATTAAGGAAACACTCCCATTTACCATTGCAACAAAAAGAATAAAATACCTAGGAATAAACCTACCTAGGGAGACAAAAGAGCTGTATGCAGAAAACTACGAGACACTGATGAAAGAAATTAAAGATGATACCAACAGATGGAGAGATATACCATGTTCTTGAATTGGAAGAATCAATATTGTGAAAATGACTATACCACCCAAAGAAATCTACAGATTCAATGCAATCCCTATCAAATTACCAATGGCATTTTTTATGGAACTCGAACAAAAAATCTTAAAATTTGTATGGAGACACAAAAGACCCCGAATAGCCAAAGCACTCTTGAGGAAAAAAAACGGAGCTGGAGGAATCAGACTCCCTGACTTCAGACTATACTACAAAGCTACACTAATCAAGACAATATGGTACTGGCACAAAAACAGAAACATAGCTCAATGGAACAAGATAGAAAGCCCAGAGATAACCCCACACACGTATGGTCAACTAATCTGTGACAAAGGAGGCAAGGATATACAATGGAGAAAAGACAGTCTCTTCAGTAAGTGGTGCTGGGAAAACTAGACAGCTACATGTAAAAGAATGAAATTAGAACACTCCCTAACACCATACGCAAAAATAAACTCAAAATGGATTAGAGACCTAAATGTTAAGACCGGACACTATAACACTCTTAGAGGAAAACGTAGGAAGAACACTCTTTGACATAAATCACAGCAAGATCTTATTTGATCCACATCCTAGAGTAATGGAAATAAAAACAAAAATAAACAAATGGGACCTAATGAAACTTCAAAGCTTTTGCACAGCAAAGGAGACCATAAACAAGACGAAAAGACAACCCTCAGAATGGGAGAAAATATTTGCTAATGAATCAACGGACACAGGATTAATCTCCAAAATATATAAACAGCTCATGCAGCTCAATATTAAAGAAACAAACAACCCAATCCAAAAATGGGCAGAAGACCTAAATAGACAATTTTCCAAAGAAGACATACAGATGGCCAAGAAGCACATGAAAATCTGCTCAACATCACTAATTATTAGAGAAATGCAAATCAAAACTACAATGAGGTTATCACCTCACAGCAGTTAGAATGGGCATCATCAGAAAATCTACAAACAACAAATGCTGGAGAGGGTGTGGAGAAAAGGGAACCCTCTTGCACTGTTGGTGGGAATGTAAATTGATACAGCCACTATGGAGAACAGTATGGAGGTTCCTTAAAAAACTAAAAATAGAATTACCATATGATCCAGCGATCCCACTACTGGGCATATACCCAGAGAAAACCATAATTCAAAAAGACACACGCAGTCCAATGTTCATTGCAGCACTATTTACAATAGCCAGGTCATGAAAGCAACCTAAATGACCATCGAGAGACGAATGGATAAAGAAGATGTGGTACATATATACAATGGAATATTACTCAGCCATAAAAAGGAACAAAATTAGATCATTTTTTGAGACATGAATTGATCTAGAGGCTGTCATACAGAGTGAAGTAAGTCAGACAGAGAAAAACAAGTATCGTATATTAACGCATATATGTGGAACCTAGAAAAATGGTACAGATGAACTGGTTTGCAGGGCAGAAATTGAGACACAGATGTAGAGAATAAATGTATGGACACCAAGGGCGGAAAGCGGCGGGGGGGTGGTGGTGGTGGTGTGATGAATTGGCCGATTGGGATTGACATGTATACACTGATGTGTATAAAACTGATGACTAATAAGAACCTGCTGTATAAAAAAATAAATAAAATTCAAAACAACAACAACAACAACAAATAGCGGTAGACCCACAACCTGGAAGATGGCATTTGACACTTTAGGACTTGGACAAACCAGAATCATTCCAGCTTGGTGGTGGACAGGACATCACTGAGGACTAAGATGATGAGGGAATTTGAAGCTATGCTATCATGTCATCCAAAACACAGTGGAAGCCCCTGGCATTGTTTCTGCTGGAGAAAAGAAAAAGGGTGGAAGAGGGAAGACAATTAATCTTATGTCTACAGAGAGCGGATCAGGAATGAAATGGGAATATCCAGGAAGAAAGATTTTTAACTCAAAAAAGAAAAGGTCACAACAAAAACTAACTAATATCACTTCCTGCTTATCCACTAGGGTTTGGACACAATGCTAGGCACACTTCATATATTTCTTTTATTCCCTGTAGTAACCCCATAAGGTAATTTTCCTGTCCATATCAGAGATGAGAAAAGTAGGGCTCGGAGAAGTTATCCAATTTTCCCAAGGTCCACAGCCATGGTCAGCTGGCTAAAGATGTATACCAAATTATCCTTGTATTAATAACTTGTGGGGGAGACTTCCCTGGTGGCACACTGGTTAAGAATCCTCCTGCCAGTGCAGGACACATGGGTTCGATCCCTGGTCCAGGAAGATCCCACACGCCGCGCAGCAACGAAGCCCATGCACCACAACTACTGAGCCTGCACTCTAGAGCCCACGAGCCACAACTACTGAGCCCGCGTGCTGCAACTACTGAAGCCCGTGTGCCTACAGCCCATGCTCCGCAACAAGAGAGGCCACCACAATGAGAAGCCCACGCACCGCAACAAAGAGTAGCCTCCACTTGCCTCAACAAGAGAAAGCACACGCGCAGCAATGAAGACCCAATGCAGCGATAAATAAATAAATAAATGTATTAAATAAATAAATTAATTAAAAAAAATTTTTTTAATTCAAAAATTTTTTTAAAATTAAAAATTTTTTAATTAAAAACATCAAAAGAAAAATTTAAAAAACCTTGTGGGGTACATCATAAAAGGAAGCATTTTCATCCATCACATTGGCAAAATTTAAGAGCTCAATAATATCCAATGCTGGTGAGGGTATGGAGAAAAAGATACTTTCATTTACTCTTCGTGGAAACATAAGATGCTATCATTTTTTCAATTAGGCAAAAGCTAGCAAAGTTTTTCATGTGCCCACGCTTCTAAAAACTCTCCTCCAGAAAGAATTGGACATGTTCACACATATGTTCTCTATTGTTGATAACAGCGAAAAATAAGAAACAATTCAAAATGCCTACTAATGGTTGGTGTAGCCAAATACATCGTGGCACAGTCTTATAAGGGAGTCCTAGACGTCAAGTAAAGACAGAGAGACAGCTGTACATGGACCACTCTAACATTAAGAAAGCAAGCGAGGGACTTCCCTGGTGGTGCAGTGGTTAATAATCTGCTTGCCAATGCAGGGGATATGGGTTCGAGCCCTGTTCCGGGAAGATCCCACATGCTGCAGAGCAACTAAGCCCGTGCACCACAACTGCTGAGGCTGCGCTCCAGAGCCCAAGAGCCACAACTACTGAGCCCACATGCCTAGAGCCTGTGCTCCGCAACAAGAGAAGCCACGAGAAGTGGCTTGAGAAATCCAAAGAGAAGTCCGTGCACCGCAGCAAAGAGTAGCCTCTGCTCGCTGCAACCAGAGAAAGCCTGCCCACAGCAACGAAGACCAAATGCAGCCAAAAGTTAATTAATTAATTAATTTTTTTAAAAAAAGCAAGCGACAGAACAGTATGTATACTATAATCTCACATGAGAAGACAAAAAGATAATAAAAAGCGAGCATATAGGTCGCTAAATAAAAAAGATTTGGAGGGATAAACTGCACACAGTGGTTAAATCTGGGAAAGGAAGTAGGATGGCTGACTCAACTGAATTTGCCATTTTTAAAAACTTTTAATTTTAATTCTAATTTTTTTTGGCCGAGTCGCTCAGCTTGCAGGATCTTAACTCCCCAGCTAGGGATGGAACCTGGGCCCCTGGCAGTGAGAGCACCGAGTCCTAACCACTGGACCACCAGGGAATTCCCTGAATTTGCCATTTTAAAGGTAAAAAAAAAAAAAAGCCAAATAGTGGCAATTTCATGTTACAATATAAAGTTATGTTAAAGAAATATATTTCTGGATTTACTGAATTATTACAATGATAATATATCCATATATTACTTATGAAAAAACAAACCAAACAAATGAACAAAAAAACCAGATAAAAAGCAGTCCCTGCCCCTCCAAGATCTGGAGACCAATTGAAGAAGGAAAAATAAGCCAAGTTGTTCTTGCAAAGCCCACAGTGGTGCTAAGAGCACTAAGCCTGAGCATATCACCTGGACACAACAGACCAAGTTCTAGGCCTGGCTCTGCCCCTCAGTTGCCGGCTAAACCCCGGCCAAGTTACTTTATTCCTCCAGGTTTTAACAGGGCACTTCACGCATGACCTCACTAATTCTCACAACACTTAAGCCAAGCACCGTCACCAATATATTACAGATGAGGAAAAGGAAGGGTCTGGACTAGCTTTTAAGTCAGATCCACTCATCCACAAACAGCTCTGGCTGAGATCCTGGGATCCTAGAACATTAGTATGGACCAAGAGGTCCCAGCTGTACCCTTGGCCCAAGGAAGCCTTCTTTCCAGTGGAACTCCCTGGAGAGAAAGGGCTCAGCACAAAGGAGAGCTTCTAGGTTCCAACCATTGCTCTGCTTCTCAACCCCAGTGGGACCCTGCAACTTACCTTCCCTGGGCCCCAGGCATAACAATAGTACCCACTCACAGACTGTTTTTTGTGCTTTAGTGTTTTTAAAAAACTGTCGCACTTGATGCTCACAAACAACCCTGGCAGAAGTAGATCAAGTAGTTTGTTCCTGTCTACAGATCAGAAAACTGAGGCTTAGAGAAGTTAAGTAACTTGTTCCCAGTCACGCCGTGGGAAGGCGGTGGAATTGGGCTTCAAATAAGGTCTACTCGTCTGCGCTGATGATAATAATCACTTCAACACTGTGCAACGCTTTACAGCTTGCAATGGGCGATAAAATACATTATCTTATTTTAATCTAACAAGAAGGTGAGGAAGCAGTCTCTGGCTTTCATCGGATTCTCGAAGAGTTCAGAGCCAACCAAGTATAAACCACGCAGGTACACGCCCACCCAGGGCTGTAAACTAACGGTAGCGAACAAACGTTCGTTCGCAAGCTCTCGTTAATCACCTTCACAGCTGACTTATGAGAGGAATTACCACCCCAATTTACAAAGGAGGAAACACACTTGGATAAAGGAGGTGACGGGCCTGCGGTAAACCCGGCCCCCGTCCCCTGCTCCGCGCCCTCCGGCTGCCCCAGCTGCGGAGAGGCCCTGGGTCCCCTGGGGAACGCCCGGGGATCCCAACCCTCCTCAGGCCCTCGGGCGACGCCGGGCTCGGAGACGTACCTGACGTGTCCCAGAAGCTGAGGTTCCAAGAGAACCCCCCCCCCGACCTCCCGCTAGGTACCCAGCAGAGGCCACGTCCCCCGCCGCGACCTAGACCGCGAGCGCCTCCAGTCCGCGGGCCGCGCGCACGCGCACACGCAGCCCCGCCGGGCTCTACCACCGAGGAAGGTGGGGGTACCCGACACGGCACGGTCCCCAGCGCGAGCCTACGCAAAGCACCAGAAACTCTTGAGGACTACCCCCGATATATTTAATAGAATCCACAAAGGCAGTGTCTTCTGGAGTCACTTCCATGCCCCGTGCTACAGGCTAGAACGAGGAACCACACTCACCCTCCCCACAAACCCCTGGGTCTGGTCTCCCCCGCCTACAGGGGCCGTCGCCGTGGTAACGGCGTCTCGGGATGAGGTGGAGGCTCGCCACGCCTCCGTTGTCGTGGGAAAGGTGCGAGTGGTGGCTGCGGCCCGCGTTGCCTGGAGAACGTCAAGACTTACAAACGCAAAATGGGCCTCTCCCCGACGTCCCTCCTCCTCTTCCTCCTCCCAGACCACAAAACAAAGCGCACCCCTTCCTGGTGGATGTGGGGACAACGGGTGTCGGGTGTCCCATCCAGAACTTTACAGGGTCCCCAGAGGGAGCCGTGGCGGAATAGGCCCCGAGTTCGTCGGATTCCGCCTATGTCTTCAGGTAAGATGAACAGACAGACAGTGACCCTGCCTGCCAGCCTCCCCACGCCGGGCCTCTCATCGGCTTTGACGGGCTGGGGAACCTGAGGTCAGGGGCCGCTTCAGGGTCGCACAGTGAGCAAGAGCAGAGAGCTACTCGAGAATCAACTCCAGATCTCCTAAAATCCTAACTGTGTGTATTACTGGTTCCATTTGACAAATGAAGAGACTCTGGGTCATTCAAGGGATATTTACTGGCTGCTTAGTGAGTGCACCAGGTCATCCATCCAGGGAGGGGCAGGACCCATAGGTCTCTGGCTCCAAGTGCAGTTTTCTTCCAACTACACGTTACTTCATTGAAAAGGGGAGAGTTCCGTGTCCTAGAACCAAACCACATGGTCTAACCCAGCACAGTCCAATGGAAACATAATGTGGGCCACATATATAATTTAGAATTTTCTAGTAGCCATATTTTTTAAAAAGTAAAAAAAAATCAGATGATGTTAATATGACTAATGTTTTAACTCATATGTCCCAAATATGATCATTTCAACATACAATCAATATTTTAAAGTTTATTCTGCTTCAGTTTTTAAATTTTAATTAACTAAAATTAAGATTTTAGTGTTTCGGTCACACTAACCAAATTCCAAGGGCTCCATTGTCACATGTGGCTAGTGGCTACTGTGATGCACCGGTCTAGTCTTTTCCTGTCTTTCTACTGTGTGTCCCTCTGCTTGGGTGGTATTTCCCCTCCCCACTTACCTAATTAACTCCTGCTCTTCCTTCAAGTCTTGACTCCCTTGACTAGGTCATTATCCACTATTATGTTGTCTCTCAGAGCACTGTGTCCCTCCCTTTGAAGCAGTGATCAGTTATAATTCATGGTTATGTATATAATTAATTATCACTTGTCACCCCTAGTAGACATAAGCTCCATTAAGGCAGGGATAAAGTCTGGTTTAACTCACCAACCTGTCCCCCAGTAGGGACACATCGCTGGCTGTGTTGGGCAGTCAGTAAGTAGTCATTTAATGACTGAAGTTTAAACTGAACAAAAGTCTGTCTGACTCCAAAGTCAGCATTGTTTTAACTTGTTTAACATGTTTAAGTTAAAATGTGTTAACTTTAAACAACGAACTTTCAAATCTCAGCTGCCAGAATATGTGCTCCATGAGGGCAGAACGTGTTTTTATTCTTCCGCTCACCTGCCCCTAATATACAGCACAGTGCTGGGCACAGGGTGGATATTCAATAAAGTTAGTTTGCTCCCCCACCCATTTTTTCTCCCCAAATAGTGACAGTAAAAACTTATCATGCTTCAGAGAATACTTACCCTAAAATGATATGATGAAAATTTCAGAAGGGAACAGAGTATTTTAAATGTGTCTTTTAACAAGCATAATATTCAATTCTCCCATTAGGCATGGGTAATAATGTTAAGCTAAAGCAAGAGGCTTCTTAACAGGGTCCCCCTAAGCCTGGCTTTTCAGAGAACACGGAGTTTTCCAGTCATGCTGGCGGGGGTGGGTGGGTGGGTGGATAAAAGTGAGAAGCCCTAAAATGCACCTGCCTCCTCTTTACCCCGTTGCCTGTATGGCTAAAGACTAGGGGCAGGAGGCAGGAAATAATAGTTTTGACCTGAGCCTGGGCCAACCTTTCCTACAATCCAACTGACTTAGGACAGCCCAAAGTGGATAGCCTCTTTGGACCAGAAAGAAGTATGGTGAGTGAGTTAAAAATGGAATCAAATATTGAGTGAACCTAATTCCTAGAGAGTAATTTGCCTAATGGAGAAAGACGTAGAAGCAAATAAATTCTGGTTCTGCATTGTAAGTGCTGTAATAGAGAGTTGAAAGCAGAATCCTGGACTTCACAGAAAAGGGGTGGTATTAATGGCCTGGAGTAATTCAAGAAGGTTTTCCAAAAAGACATATCACCTGGACTGATTGAATGGAGGGAATTGCACGTACAAAGGCATAGAGGCGCAAAGCGCACACCATGGCAGGGATCAGGAAAAAGTTCGGTGGGGCAGGCAGGTAGGATGGATGGCTGGGGAGAAGACAGCAGAGCAGAAGGCGTGAACCAAAGGAGAAGAAAGGAGACTGGTGAAAGGACACCTGGGTTAAGTTTTCCATCAAAATATACCTTTTCTCTGTCTTTCCATTATGTATGAGCTTCTTGAGGGCAGGTCTGAGTCTTTTACTTCATTATAACCAGGCCTATACCACCAGGCTCTGGACAGGGAGGACCCACAGATGGTAGTGATGAACTCCTCCTGGACAATAAGCAAGGACCCAGGAGAGCACTCTGGCCAGAATATTATAAATCCAGGAGGAAAAGTAGTGTGGGGCCAGTTTCCTGAAAGGGAGCAGAAAGCCTCAGCTAGATTAGGAGCCTCATGCTGAGGAGATGGACCCAGTATCATAGAAGCCCAGCATCTGAGGGCTGAAAAGGGGCTTAGGGACCTAATCCAAATCTCTGACTTTACAGGTGAGGCTCAGAGAGCCAAAGAGATTTGACTGCATTTCTAACTTGGAAACTGGCTTGCTGGAGGGTCTGGAGCCCCGTCTTTTCAGCAGTCTAGTCTTCTTATTTTTATTTATTTATTTATTTGGCCACACCGTGTGGCTTACGGGATCTTAGTTCCCCAACCAGGGATGGAACCCGGGCCCCTGGCAGTGAGAGCGCCGAGTCCTAACCACTGGACCACCAGGAATTCCCTAGTCACCTTATTTTTAAAACCAGAATAATTCTCATCAGGGGGTGGTGGGGATCAGCAGGTAGAAAGCAAAAGTATATATGCCTTGAAGTTCTCTGTTAAGAATGTGGTACCTATATTACAATGTACACATGTGGGCTTCTCATGTGGTACATATATACAATGGAACATTACCCAGCCATAAAAAAGAATGAAATAACGCCATCTGCAGCAACGTGGGAGGACCTAGAGATTGTCATACTGAGTGAAGTAAGTCAGACAAGAGAAAAACAAACACCATATGATATCACTTATATGTGGAATCTAAAAATATGGTACAAATGAACTTATTTACAAAACAGAAATAGAGTCACAGATGTAGAAAACAAACTTATGATTACCAAGGGGGAAAGGGGCAGGGGAGGGATAAATTGGGAGATTGGGAATGACATATACACACTACTATATATAAAATAGATAACTAATAAGGGCCTACTGTATCGCACAGGGAACTCTACTCAATACTCTGTAATGACCTATATGGGAAAAGAATCTAAAAAGAATGGATATATGTATATGTATAACGGATTTACTTTGCTGTACAGCAGAAACTAACACAACATTGTAAATCAGCTATACTCCAATAAAAATTTAAAAAAATGGGCTTCTCAGACAAAAGCCTTTATTCCCCATTAACATGCAGCATGTGCCTCGCTATCAGCCCTGCTTACAAGATGAGTGTGGTTGTGCTTTCTAAGATGGTTGTATGCTATTTGTGATTCCCAGGAGGCTGGTGGAACAAAACAAGATTGTAGTGAGGAATGAGAGGCTCTTAAAAGTGGAAACTTACTGTTTGTCAGTTTACAAGAAACTGGACAATGGCTGATTTCAGGAACATGGATGTCATCAATTTCACTGCCTTGCCAATGGTGCCAGTAGATGCACGGAAAGCAATGAAGGATGATGCCATGAGGAAGAATCTGGAGGACAGTCCACCCTGTATCCTTCTGTGGTGCCGTCTGCAATAGAGACCAAACACACCCGTGCAGAGGTGTAACCTGGGCTCGAGTCTATAACATACACCACTTACTAGCTCGTTTCTTATATGTTTGTTAATTTTTTTCAATTACTTAAGCCCTACCTGTCCTTTAAAAGAATATGAAGCTGTGAAGGATTGTTTGTCTTGAGTTTGTTTTACTAAGATAATCAGAAAGAGCCCTAAAGGGAGACATACTGGAAATATTCATTGAAAGAATGGGGAAGAAGAGAAAAAAATGTTCTTTTTACCCCATTGTCTCTTTCTTTCCCTTCTGCCTTCCAAAGAATTAAACTTATAGATAGAAACTAAGTTGTAGTCCAGCCCTCTGCCCTCAGACTAGTTAGCTGAGTGCCCAACTTTTAAAAAAATTTTTTTTCTTTTTTTTTTTTTGTGGCCACGCCGCACTGCAGCTTGCAGGATCTTAGTTCCCTGATCAGGGATTGAACCCAGGCCCTCGGCAGTGCAAGTGCAGAGTTCTAACCATTGGACCACCAAGGAATTCCCTTTTTTTCTTTCTTTTCATTTTCTTTCTTTCTTTTTTTTTTTTTTTCACTCCCTTTGACCTTTCCTCTTCTCACCTGCCACTGCCAGCACCTCTACCTGGGCCCAGACTTTGCCCCTTCTGACATCATCCAGGCTCTACCAGCATCTTTCTTCTCTGACTGCCTTTATTGATCCTGATCTCACTTCTGACCCTGAACCTTGTATCTCAGGGACCCACAGAATCCCGCCTCTGGGGGACCATAGAACTCATTCAGCAAATAAAGACCCTCTCAGGTTATAAATAACCCTGTCTTTCCATCTTATATAGAGCTCATTTACCTTCAGGTCATCCTCCTGCCAACCAAACTGCATGTATCCCTCTGCATCACCTCACTTTCCATGCCTCTCAGAAACCCTTCTCAAGATGAGCACAAATGATCCCATCAGGATCTATTTCAGGGTCTCACTTTCCTGGGCCTTTTTCTAATGTACCCTCTTTCTTCTTAATCCTACACTTATCTCAACCTAAGTAATCCATTTCACTTCCTATGATTTGTCATGTCCCTCCTGGCATCTCCATTTGTCAAGTATCCTCCGATTTGTAAGAACACTTGAGGGTAATGGAAGTAACAGTGAACCTTGCTATATGTGAAGGCAATGAGGAGTGGTAGGATTATGGGGCTTTTACAAAGGATATATCCTAGACGAACTGAGGCTAAGACAGAAAGAAATGCAAACGTAGAGAGGGTAGTAAGAGGGTGCCTTGAACTGAGCAGCGATTTCAACAGGGATAAACAAGGTTGAGATGCCCTTGGACCCAGGCATCCTTCACCTGACAGAAACAGCTCTCTGTGTGACTGTGTGCACCACAGCATTATCTGTACTTGTAAAACAATTATAAACAACTTAAATATTCAATAGCCAAGGTACAGTTAAGTCTATTAAGATGCATTCTCTACATGGATTTGTATTCTGCCATTTAAAATATTATGAAGATTATTTAGCTTTATGGAAAATAATCATAATAATGAGTAGGAGAGAAGTCAGAGTAGTAAAATAGGCATCCACTGATATTATAATTATGTAAAAATGTGTGTATTTCATAATGCTAGAAGGAAGTCTCCCGAAAACCTAACAAGTTGGTAGGGTGGTAGCGTAATAGATGATTCTTTTTATATTTTCCAAGGTGTCTAGAATATGGTTAATTTTTGTTTATAATTTATAAAGCAACTCATTTAACACAAGATAAAAGAAGTGTGAATGTTCGCAGAGAAAATAATTAAGTGAAAAGACAGCAAGAACCAAGATGGCAGAGTAGAAGGATGTACTCTCACTGCCTCTTGCGAGAACACAAGAATCACAACGAGCTGCTGGACAGTAATCGACAGGAGGACACTGGAACTCACCAAAAAAGATACCCCACATCGAAAGACAAAGGAGAAGACACAATGAGATGGTAGGAGGGGTGCAATCACAGTAAAATCAAATCCCATAACTGCTGCGTGGGTGACTCACAGACTGGAGAACACTTATACCACAGAAGTCCACCCGCTGGAGTGAAGGTTCTGAGCCCCACGTCAGGCTTCCCAACCTGGGGGTCCAGCAACGGGAGGAGGAATTACTAGAGAATCAGACTTTGAAGGTTACTGGGATTTGAATGCAGGACTTCAACAGGACTGGGGAAAACAGAGACTCCACCCTTGGAGGGCACACACAAAGTAATGTGCGCATCAGGACCCAGGGGAAGGAGCAGTGGCCCCAGGGGAGACTGAACCAGACCTACCTGCTAGTGTTGGAGGGTCTCCTGCAGAGGCAGGGGGTGGCTGTGGCTCACCGTGGGGACAAGGACACTGGCAGCGGAAGTTCTGGGAAGTACTCCTTGGCGTGAGCCTTCCCAGAGTCCACCATTAGCCCCACCAAAGAACCCAGGTAGGCTCCAGTGTTGGGTTGCCTTGGGCCAAACAACCAACAGGGAGGGAACCCAGCCCCACCCATCAGCAGTCAATCACATTAAAGTTTTGCTGAGCTCTGCCCACCAGAGCAACAGTCAGCTCTACCCACCACCAGTCCCTCCCATCAGGAAACTTGCACAAGCCTCTTAGGTAGCCTCATCCACCAGAGGGCAGACAGCAGAAGCAAAAAGAACTACAGTCCTGCAGCCTGTGGAACAAAACCCACATTCACAGAAAGATAGACAAGATGAAAAGGCAGAGGGCTATGTACCAGATGAAGGAACAAGATAAAACCCCAGAAAAACAACTAAATGAAGTGGAGATAGGCAACCTTCCAGAAAAAGAATTCAGAATAATGATAGTGAAGATGATCCAGGACCTCGGAAAAAGAATGGAGGCAAAGATCGAGAAGATGCAAGAAATGTTTAACAAAGATCTAGAAGAATTAAAGAACAAACAAGCAGAGATGAACAATACAATAACTGAAATGAAAACTACACTAGAAGGAATCAACAGCAGAATAACTGAAGCAGAAGAACAGATAAGTGACCTGGAAGACAGAATGGTGGAATTCACTGCTGCGGAAGAGAATAAAGAAAAAAGAATGAAAAGAAATGAAGACAGCCTAAGAGACCTCTAGGACAACATTAAACGCAACAACACTCACATTATAGGGGTCCCAGAAGGAGAAGAGAGAGAGAAAGGACCAGAGAAAATATTTGAAGAGATTATATTCGAAAACTTCCCTAACATGGGAAAGGAAATAGCCACCCAAGTCCAGGAAGCGCGGAGTCCCATACAGGATAAACCCAAGGAGAAACACGCCAAGACACATAGTAATCAAATTGGCAAAAATTAAACACAAAGAAAAACTTATTGAAAGCAGCAAGGGTAAAACGACAAATAACATACAAGGGAACTCCCATAAGGTTAACAGCTGATTTCTCAGCAGAAACTCTCCAAGCCAGAAGGGAGTGGCATGATATACTTAAAGTGATGAAATGGAAGAACCTACAACGAAGATTACTCTACCCAGCAAGGATCTCATTCGGATTCAATGGAGAAATCAAAAGCTTTACAGACAAGCAGAAGCTAAGAGAATTCAGCACCACCAAACCAGCTCTACAACAATGCTAAAGGAACTTCTCTAAGTGGGAAACACAAGAGAAGAAAAGGACCTACAAAAACAAACCCAAAACAATTAAGAAAATGGTCATAGGAACATACATATCGATAATTACCTTAAACGTGAATGGATTAAATGCTCCAACCAAAAGACACAGGCTTGCTGAATGGGTACAAAAACAAGACCCATCTATATGCTGTCTACAAGAGACCCACTTCAGACCTAGGGACACATACACACTGAAAGTGAGGAGGTGGAAAAAGATATTCCATGGAAATGGAAATCAGAAGAAAGCTGGAGTAGCAATACTCATATCAGATAAAATAGACTTTAAAATAAAGAATGTTACAAGTGACAAGGAAGGGCACTACATAATGATCAAGGGATCAATCCAAGAAGAAAATATAACAATTGTAAATATATATGCAGCCAACATAGGAGCACCTCAATCCATAAGGCAACTGCTAACAGCTATAAAAGAGGAAATTGACAGTAACACAATAATAGTGGGGGACTTTAACACCTCACTGACCCCAATGGACAGATCATCCAAAATGAAAATAAATAAGGAAACAGAAGCTTTAAATGACACAATAGACCAGATAGATTTAATTAATATTTATAGGACATTCCATACAAAAACAGCAGATTACACTTTCTTCTCAAGTGCACACGGAACATTCTCCAGGATAGATCACATCTTGGGTCACAAATCAAGCCTCAGTAAACTTAAGAAAATTGAAATCATATCAAGCATCTTTTCTGACCACAACGCTATGAGATTAGAAATGAATTACAGAGAAAAAACCGTAAAAACACAAACACATGGAGGCTAAACAATACGTTACTAAATAACCAAGAGATCACTGAAGAAATCAAAGAGGAAATCAAAAAATGCCTAGAGACAAATGACAATGAAATCACGATGATCCAAAACCTATGGGATGCAGCAAAAGCAGTTCTAAGAGGGAAGTTTATAGCTATACAAGCCTACCTCAAGAAACAAGAAAAATCTCAAATAAACAATCTAACCTTACACCTAAAGGAACTAAAGAAGAACAAACAAAACCCAAAGTTAGCAGAAGGAAAGAAATCATAAAGATCAGAGCAGAAATAAATGAAATAGAAACAAAGAAAACAATGGCAAAGATCAGTAAAACTAAAAGCTGTTTCTTTGAGAAGATAAGCAAAGTTGATAAACCATTAGCCAGACTCATCAAGAAAAACAGGGAGAGGACTCAAATCAATAAACTTAGAAATGAAAAAGAAGTTACAACAGACACCACAGAAATACAAAGCACCCTAAGAGACTACTATAAGCAACTCTATGCCAATAAAATGGACCATCTGGAAGAAATGGACAAATTCTTAGAAAGGTATAACCTTCCAAGACTGAACCAGGAAGAAATAGAAAATATGAACAGACCAATCACAAGTAATGAAATTGAAAATGTGATTAAAAATCTTTCAACGAACAAAAGTCCAGGACGAGATGGCTTCACAGGTGAATTCTAGCAAACATTTAGAGAAGAGCTAACACCCATCCTTCTCAAACTCTTTCAAAAAAAGGCAGAGGAAGGAACACTCCCAAACTCATTCTATGAGGCCACCACCAACCTGATACCAAAACCAGACAAAGATGTCACAAAAAAAGAAAACTACAGGCCAATATCACTGATGAACACAGATGCAAAAATCCTCAACAAAATACTAGCAAACAGAATCCAACAACACATTAAAACGATCATACACCGTGATCAAGTGGGATTTATTCCAAGGATGCAAGGATTCTTCAATATACGCAAATCAGTGTGATACACCATATTAACAAATTGAAGAATAAATACCATATGATCATCTCAATCGATGCAGGAAAAGCTTTTGACAAAATTCAACACCGACTTATGAAAAAAACTCTCCAGAAAGTGGGCATAGAGGGAACCTACCTCAACATAATAAAGGCCATATACGACAAACCCACAGCAAACATCATTCTCAGTGGTGAAAAACTGAAAGCATTTCCACTAAGATCAGGAAGGAGACAAGGATGTCCACTGTCACCACTATTATTCAACATAGTTTTGGAAGTCCTAGCCACGGCAATCAGAGAAGAAAAAGAAATACAAATTGGAAAAGGAGAAGTAAAACTGTCACTGTTTGCTGATGATATGAACTATACATAGAGAATCCTAAAGATGCCACCAGAAAACTACTAGAGCTAGTCAATGAATTTGGTAAAGTTGCAGTTTGCAAAATTAATGCACAGAAATCTCTTGCATTCCTATATACACTAATGATGAAAAATCTGAAAGAGAAATTAAGGAAACACTCCCATTTACCATTGCAACAAAAAGAATAAAATACCTAGGAATAAACCTACCTAGGGAGACAAAAGAGCTGTATGCAGAAAACTACGAGACACTGATGAAAGAAATTAAAGATGATACCAGATGGAGAGATATACCATGTTCTTGAATTGGAAGAATCAATATTGTGAAAATGACTATACCACCCAAAGAAATCTACAGATTCAGTGCAATCCCTATCAAATTATCAATGGCATTTTTTATGGAACTTGAACAAAAAATCTTAAAATTTGTATGGAGACACAAAAGACCCCGAATAGCCAAAGCACTCTTGAGGAAAAAAAACGGAGCTGGAGGAATCAGACTCCCTGACTTCAGACTATACTACAAAGCTACACTAATCAAGACAATATGGTACTGGCACAAAAACAGAAACATAGCTCAATGGAACAAGATAGAAAGCCCAGAGATAACCCCACACACGTATGGTCAACTAATCTATGACAAAGGAGGCAAGGATATACAATGGAGAAAAGACAGTGTCTTCAATAAGTGGTGCTGGGAAAACTAGACAGCTACATGTAAAAGAATGAAATTAGAACACTCCCTAACACCATACACAAAAATAAACTCAAAATGGATTAGAGACCTAAATGTTAAGACTGGACACTATAACACTCTTAGAGGAAAACGTAGGAAGAACACTCTTTGACATAAATCACAGCAAGAACTTATTTGATCCACATCCTAGAGTAATGGAAATAAAAACAAAAATAAACAAATGGGACCTAATGAAACTTCAAAGCTTTTGCACAGCAAAGGAGACCATAAACAAGATGAAAAGAGAACCCTCAGAATGGGAGAAAATATTTGCAAACGAATCAACAGACACAGGATTAATCTCCAAAATATATAAACAGCTCATGCAGCTCAATATTAAAAAAAACAAACAACCCAATCTGAAAATGAGCAGATGACCTAAATAGACAATTCTCCAAAGAAGACATACAGATGGCCAGGAAGCACATGAAAATCTGCTCAACATCACTAATTATTAGAGAAATGCAAATCAAAACTGCAATGAGGTACCACCTCACACCAGTTAGAATGGGCGTCATCAGAAAATCTACAAATAACAAGTGCTGGAGAGGGTGTGGAGAAAAGGGAACCCTCTTGCACTGTTGGTGGGAATGTAAATTGATACAGTCACTATGGAGAACATTATGGAGGTTCCTTAAAAAACTAAAAATAAAATTACCATATCATCCAGCGATCCCACTACTGGGGATATACCCAGAGAAAACCATAATTCAAAAAAGCACATGTACCCCAATGTTCATTGCAGTGCTATTTACAATAGCCAGGTCATGGAAGCAACCTAAATGCCCATCGAGAGACGAATGGATAAAGAAGATGTGGTACATATATACAATGGAATATTACTCAACCATAAAAAGGAACGAAATTGGGTCATTTGTTGAGACGTGGATGGATCTAGAGACTGTCATACAGAGTGAAGTAAGTCAGAGAGAGAAAAACAAATATCGTATATTAACGCATATATGGGGAACCTAGAAAAATGGTACAGATGAACCAATCTGCAAGGCAGAAATTGAGACACATGTAGAGAACAAACGTATGGACACCAAGGGGGTAAAGCGGCGGGGGGGTTGCGGGTGGTGGTGTGATGAATTGCACCAACTGGGATTGACATGTATACACTGATGTGTATAAAATTGATGACTAATAAGAACCTGTGGGCTTCTCTGGTGGCGCAGTGGTTGAGAGTCCACCTGCCGATGCAGGGGATGCGGGTTCGTGCCCTGGTCTGGGAAGATCCCACATGCCGTGGAGCGGCTGGGCCTGTGAGCCATGGCCGCTGAGCCTTCACGTCCGGAGCCTGTGCTCCGCAGCGGGAGAGGCCACAACAGTGAGAGGCCTGCATACCGCAAAAAAAAAAAAAAAAGAGAACCTGCTGTATAAAAAAATAAATTAAATTTTAAAAAATAAATGAACTGTGGGGAAAAAAAAAAAAGCACAGAAAGGCAGTGAGCTGCTTTTCTTTACAGGCTCGCCCCATCCTGTTCTATTTGTGTGTAGTCATCACCCATAAAGTTTCCTTAACAGACTCACCTCCCAGCCTGCTGCATTGGCTCCATACAGCAGGTGAACCAAGGGATTGCTGAGACAGATCTGAGTCCCAACCCGCTGGTGCACAGCCTGGTAAGTTATGTGTGCTGAGGCGAGGCTTCCAGCAAGGAAGTGCCCTAGGGGCCCCTCTACTTATTTGAAAGCACATTTGCACAATAGAAGTCTCAAAGATATATTTTTAAAATTAATAAGCTTTATTCTTAGAGAAGTTCTGGGTTCATAGCAAAATTGAGCTGAAAGTACGGAGTTCCCACATACCCCTCCCTGTCCCCACACATGCACAGCCTCCCCATCACCAGAGTGGAACATTTATTATAATTGATGTACCTAAATTGACACATCACATTCACCCAAAGCCCATGTTTACATTAGGTTTCTCTCCTTATGCTGTACATTCTATGAGTATGGACAAATGTATAATGATACGTGTCCACCCTTATAGTATTATACGGAATAGTTTCACTGCCCTAAAAATCCTCTGTGCTGCTATTCATCCCTCTCTCCCCCCAGTCCTTGGCAACCACTGATCTTTTGCTACCTCCTTAGTTTCACCTTTTCCAGAATGTCGTAGAATTGGAATCATAAAGTATGTAACCTTTTCAGATTGGTTTCTTTTACTTAGTAATATATCTTTAAGGTTTCTCCATGTCTTTTCATGGCTTGATAGCTCATTACTTTTTTGCGCTGAATAGTATTCTGTTGTTTGGATGTCCACAGTTTATTTATCTGTTAACCTACTGAGGGGCATGTTGGTTGCTTCTGAGTTTTGGCAACTTTGAATAAAGCTTCTATAAACATTCATATGCAGGGTTTTGTGTGGACATATATTTTCAGTTCATTTGGGTAAATACCAAGGAGCATGAATCCTGGGCCATATGGTAAGAGTATGTTTAGTATAGTAAGAAACTGCTAAATTGTCTCCCAAAGTGGCTGTGCCCTTTTGCACTCCCACCAGCAGTGAATGAGAGTTCCTGTTGCTCCACATCCTCGTCAGCATTTGGTGTTGTCAGTGTTTGGGATTTTGGCCATCCTAACCAGTATACTGTGATATCTCGTTGTTTTAATTTGCAGTTCTCTAATAACGTGATATTAAACATCTTTTTATATGCTTACTTTCCATCTGTATATCTTGTTTGGTGGTGAGGTGTCTGTTGAGGTGTTTGCCCCATTTTTTAATTGAGTTGTTTGTTTTCTTATTGTTGGGTTTTAAGATTTCTTTGTATATTTTGGGTAACAGTCCTTTATCAAATGTATCTTTTGCAAATATTCTCTCCAGTCTGTGGCTGGTCTTCTTTTTCTCTTGACATTGTCCTTTGTAGAGCAGAAGTTTTAAGTTTTAATGAAGTCCAGCTTATCAGTTATTTCTTTCATGGATCATGCCTCTGCTGTTGTATCTAAAAAGTCATTGCGAAACCCAGGGTCAACTAGGTTTTCTCATCTACGTTATCTTCTAGGAGTTTTATATTTAGGTCTGTTATCCATTTTGACTTAATTTTTGTGAAAGATGTAAGGTCTGTGTATGGGTTCGTTATTTTGCGTTTGGATGTTCAGTTGTTCGAGCACCATTTGTTGAAAAGTCTACCTTTGCTCCATTGTATTGCCTTTGCCTCTTTGTCAAAGATCAATTGACTTTGTTTATGTGGGTCTATTTCTGGACTCTCTATTCTGTTCCATTGATCTATTTGTCTGTTTTTTTGGCCAATGCCACACTGTCTTGATTACTGTAGTTTTATAGTAAGTAAGTCTTGAAGTCAAGTAGTGTCAGTTCTCCTTCAATGCTGGGTTTGCTATTCTGGGTCTTTTACTTCTCCATGTAAAGTTTAGAATTAGTTTGTCAATATCGACAAATAAGTTGCTGGAATTTTGATTGGGACTGCATTGATCAAGTCGGGAAGAACTGACGTCTTGACAATATTGAGCCTTTCCATCTGTAAACATGGAATATCTCCATTTATTTAGTTGTTTAATTTATTTCATCAGTTTTGTAGTTTTTCTTATTTTGATCTTGTACATATTTTATTAGATTTATACCTATGTATTTCATTTTTTTGTTAATATAAATGGTATTGGGTTTTTAATTTCAAATTCCACTTGTTCATTGTTGGTTATAGGAAAGGGCACATATCCAGTTGATTGATGATGCTGTTGAGTTCAGCTATTTTCTTACTAATTTTCTATCTGCAGGATCTCTCCCTTTCTAACAGAGGAGTATTAAAGTCTCTAACTATTATAGTAGATTCATCAATGGATTCATTGTCCATGCAATTCTTTTTCTGCCTCATGTATTTTGATGCTCTGTTTTTAGGCACATACACATTAAGATTGTTAAGTCTTCTTGGTGTATTGACCCCTTTATCATTACATAATGCCCCTCTTTATCCCTGATAACTTTCCTGGACCTGAAGTCTGCTCTAAGTGAAATATACTTTTTTTTTTTAATTAGTGTTAGTATGGTATATCTTTCTTCATCCCTTTACTTTTAATCTGTATATTTATTTATATTTAAAATGGGTTTCCTATAGACAAAGTATTTTGGATCTTGTTTTTGGATTTACTCTGACAATCTCTGTCTTTTAATTGGCATATTTAGACCTTTCATTTTAAAGTGATTATTGATATAGTTGGATTAGTATCTACCATATTTGTTCTGTTTTCTATTTCTTGGCCTGTTCTTATTTCCTGTGTTTTAAAATATTTATTAATTTTTAATTTATTTTTAATTTTTGGCTGTGTCAGGTCTTAGTTGCAGCACCCAGGCTCTTTGTTGTGGCACGTGAGCTTCTCTTTAGTTATGGTACATGGGCTCAGTGGTTGCAGCACGTGGGCTTAGTTTCCCTGCGACGTGTGGGATCCTAGTTCCCTGACCAGGGATCGAACCCACGTCCTCTGCACCAGAAGGCGGATTCTTAACCACTGGACCACCAGGGAAGTCCCCTTTTTTCCTACTTTTGTCTTCCAAACTTTTTCTGCCTTTTGTGGTTTTAGTTGAGCATTTTATGTGATTTTATTCTCTCTCCTTTCTTAGCATATCAATCATACTTCTTTTTGTACTTTTTGTACTTTTTTTAGTGGTTGCCCTAGAGTTTAAAATATACATTTACAACTAATCTAAGTCTACTTTCAAATATTACTGTACCACTTCACGGGTAATGCAAATACTTTATAATAATAAAATATTCCTAATTCCATCCTCCTGTCTTTTGTATCATTGCCATCATTCATTTCATTTCACTTGTGTATGTGTGTATATGTATATACACACATTGCTACTACTATTATTTTGAACAAACTGCTATCTGTTAGATCAATTAAGAATAAAAAACCAAATTTTTTTATTTTACTTTCACTGATTCGTTCTTTGATGCGCTTCCTTTCTTTATGTAGATCCGAGTTTCTGACCTGTATCATTTTCCTTCCCTCTAAAGAACTTCCTTCAGCATTTCTTCACGGCAGATGTACTGGCAACAAATTCCCTCCGTTTTCGTTTGCCTGAGAAAGCCTTCATTTCTCCTTCACTTTTGAGGGATAATTTTGCAGAGTACAGGATTCCAGGTTGGCAGGGGTTTTTTCCTTAACACTTTAAATATTTCACTTCATTTTCCTCTTGCTTGCATGGCTTCTGAGAAGTCGGATGTAATTCTTATCTTTGCTCTTTTATAGGTAAGGTATTTTTCCCCCCTCTGGCTTCTTTCAAGATTTTTTTTCTTTTTTTCTTTTTTGTCTCTGTTTAAATATTGATTTATTTATTTAGGCTGCGCCAGCTCTTTTTTTTTTTTTTTTTGCGGTACGCGGCCCTCTCACTGCTGTGGCCTCTCCCGTTGCGGAGCACAGGCTCCGGACGCGCAGGCTCAGCAGCCATGGCTCACGGACCCAGCCGTTCCGCGGCATGTGGGATCCTCCTGGACCGGGGAACGAACCCGCGCCCCCCACATCGGCAGGCGGATTCTCAACCACTGCGCCACCAGGGAAGCCCTGTGCCAGCTCTTAGTTGCAGCACGTGGGATCTTCGTTGCCGCGTGTGAGATCTTTAATTGTGGTTTGCGGGATCTTTTAGTTTCAGTATGCGGACTTCTTAGTTGCAGCATGTGTGTGGGATCTAGTTCCCCGACCAGGGATTGAACCCGGGCCCCCTTCATTGGGAGCACAGGGTCTTACCCACTGGACCACCAGGAAAGTCCCTAAAGATTTTTATCTTTGATTTTCTAAAGTTTGAATATGAAATGCCTAGGTGTAGTTTTTTGGGTTTTGTTTTTGTTTTTTGCATATATCCTACTTGGTGTTATCTGAGTTTCCTGGATCTGTGTTTTGGTGTCTGACATTAATTTGGGAAATTTTCCAGTCGTTTTTTCCTTCAAATATTCCTTCTGTTCTTTTCTCTCTTTCTTCTACTTCTGGTATTCCTATTATGCACATGTTACACTTTTTAATAGTTGTCCCATAGTTCTTGGATATTCTGTTCTGTTTGGGGGGTATTTTTCAGTCTTTTTTTTTCTCTTTGCTTTTCTGTTTTGGAAGTTTCGATTGTCATTTCCTCAAACTCAGATTCTTTCCTCAGCCGTGTCTAGTCAACTAATGAGCCCATCAAAGGCGTCCTTCTATTTTGTTACGGTGTTTTTGATCTCTAGCATTTTTTTTCAAAGATTCTTTTGATGTGGACATTTTTAAAGTCTTTATTGAATTTGCTACAATATTGCTTCTGTTTTATGTTTTTGTTTTTTTGGCCACGAGGCATGTGGGATCTTAACTCCCCAACCAGGGATCGAACCGCACCCCCTGCATTGAAAGGCGAAGTGTTAACCACTGGACCGCCAGGGAAATCCCCTCTAGCATTTGTTTTGGACCCTTTCTTAGAATGTTCATTCTCTGTTTACATTATCTTTCTGTTCTTGTATGTTTCCTGCTTTTTCTGTAAAAGCCCTTAGAATATTAATCATAATTTTTAAAAATTCCTGGTCTGATAAGTCCAACATTTCTGCCATGTCTGACTCTGGTTCTGATGCTTGTTTACGCTCTTCAAACTGTGCCTTTTGCCTTTTAGTATGCCTTGTAATTTTTTGTTGAAAGGTAGATATGACGTACTGGGTAAAAGGAACTGTGGTAAATAGGCCTTCAGTGATGTGGTGGTAGGTATGAGCGTTGTGGGGGGAGTGTTCTGTAGTCCTATGGTTGGGTCTCAGTCTTTTGATGAACCTTCGGTACCTCTGGACTGGACTTCACCATTGCTTCTCAGTTTTTTTCCCCCGCTTGGGTGGGACAAGATAGCTAAATGGTGCTAGAATTGGGTATTTCCCCTCCCCCAGGTGGGTTAGGCTCTGGTAAATTATTGTCTCCTGAGGGAAGACAACATGCTATATGGGATATTTAAGAATGGTTATGTTTCCTCCGCACTTCCACGTGGGGTCATCAGCTGGAGCAGAACAGCAGTGGCTCTCGTTATCAGAGCGTGAGGTCTCCAGGTTGCTACAGTTCCCACCACTCCCTGATGCTCCTGATATGGAGGCAAAGTGTTGGTTGCCACATGGTCTTACGCTCGGCCGGCTTCACTCATTTATGTTGCTGACTACGTCTCCAAACACAATGAAAGAGACTCAGACTAGATGAGAACCCAAGTAATTTGTTGGCAGTGCAGTTCTGTAGATTGGGAGGACCTTCTCTGTGGGTTCTCACTTGGCCTGATCTTCAGTCCACCATGTTCCCTGGCCCTCCTTCTCTCCCATCCCTTCTCTCTGCTTCTTCGGTCTGTCTTAACCCTGCTCCTTTACTTCCTGCCAGTTCACTCCACCTAAACCTCCTCACCCCTTCCTACCTGGCGTCTTGCTCTCCACCAAGTTCCTCTGGCCCAGGGTCCTGAACCTGGTGATCTGCCTCCACAGTTTTTAGCTTTACCCTCACCTCGGCTTTTCCAGTACTGACCTTTGGGCCAGTTTAGCTCTTGAGTCAACAATTTTTTTCTTTTATTAAAAAAAATTTAAATAGCAAGGTAATGCATGCTTATTCTAAAGTATTCAGGTATCTACAAGTATGTAAGTAAACAGTGAAAGTCACTTTCCCTCTCAGCCCTAGATCCCTCCCTAGATACTAGTTACGTGGTGTGTATCCTTCCAGAACTTTTAAAAAATACATTAGAAATATACAATATAGACATTTAGGGTTATTGTTTTCTTTTAGGGTTATTGTATCCTTCCAGAACTTTTAAAAAATACATTAGAAATATACAATATAGACATTTAGGGTTATTGTTTTCTTTTTTAATGTAATTAGGATCATACCATAAATATTGTTTTGGAAGCTGCTTTTATTTTTTTCTTATTTATTTATTTTTAGCATAAATACCTCTTGGAGATTTTTCAAAGTCAGTGCTGTTGACTGATCCCATTCTTTTCGTAGCTGCATAATATTCGAAAAGTTGGATATGGCATAATTAATTTAACTCTTCCCTATCAATAAGTATTTCAGTGCTATTTTCATCATAGTGAACATGTGAATATTTTTGTACATGTATCTTGGGACTCATTTGCAAATATTTTTGCAAGCTAGAGCCTAGAAGTGAAATTTAAAATTTTGGTAAATATAGTCAAGTTGCTTTTCACAGAAGTGAAGGCATTCTTCACTGAAGTGGAAAGGACACCACGAGCTTCTGTTTCCCCTACCCCACTGTCGAACACATTCTAGAATTGAGTTGTAAATGAAAGCAAAATAGACACACACACTATTTGGAATGATTCCATGTAAAAAGCCTTATACCTCTGTATGTGTGCATGAGGGTATAGCACCAGAGGCACAAAATAAGACTGTCAGAGTTTAAATTCCTGCTGCTTTACTGTTTTCTCACACTGTGACATTAGGTAAATTATTTAACCTTTATGAGTCTCAGTTTCCTGTAAAATAGTGATAACATTAATAACATACCTACCTCATAGATGTATCATCTCTGAGAGAACTGGACAAGTTAAGACTCCTGAAAACCCTTAGATCAGTGCCTGGCCCACAAGAAGGACATTGTATATGTATAAATGTGTAGGGGAGAAGTCTGGAAGGATGCATATGAGATGGAGTCAGTTCTGGCAAGGGAGTGGGATGGAAGGGGGTAAACTGTTTTTACCCTGACTACTTCTGTAATGTTTGGGTATTTTACAACAAGAATGTATTTATATGTCAGTTCTGTGGTTTTTTTAATGATAACTTGAGAACCAGGAAAATGAATGAGATGATTCTCCCAGTAGCAGGATCTGGTGGCTTTTCAAGGCTGCCCAGCATGGGCACAGCTCCTCGGTGTTCTTCATTGCCACTCAGAACAGGGCCAGGGCTGGCAGGAGCAATCGTGGATCCTCACGTGACCTGGAGGAAGCATCCTTCCTGCTCCTCTGCGCAGGCAGCTGGTCAGACCTGGCAGATGCTGGCTGCCTGTTGCCACCAGAGCCCACCCCTGGGCTACCCTGCCCAACCTCTGCTGGCTGCGGTGTGCCCTGCCCTTTATATATCAGGCCTTGACTGTATGGCTGCTTCTCCCACGTCAGCACCTATAGCCAGGCTCCACGCTGCCCTACCACGTGGCACCTAGCACGTACCTGGTGCGTAAGAAGTGTTTAATAGCTGTACTAGCAAATGAGTGAGCCGCCTCCTTCTGAGACCCAGACACCCCCCGCCGACTTCCCGCACAGCCATGTCCTATTTCTGTTCCTTCTCCCATGCCCTAAATGTGGGTTCCCCCCAAGACTTTGGCCGTGAACTTGCCTAGCTCTTCTTTCCAGTCTCCTTCCTTTGGGAGCTTGTTCACCCACCGTCACAGCTTCACCATTCACTCCAGCAGTAAGTGTGTTCCTTCCTCTCCGGATAGGCCACTGCCTCTGCAAAGGCCTTCCCTGCACTCTCAGCCCAAGATCAGTGTAGGTGCCCCATCGGGGCGCCCTTCTGGCATCCTGTCCCTCCCCACAGCAGCATCAATCACCTCATAATCACCGGCTTCTCCCTGCTAGTCTCTGAGCCCTCGGAGGGCAGAGACGGGCTTCACTGCTCACGGCTGCATCTTCTCTTGGACACCAGCCCGGCACCTGGCTTTTAGTAGGTGCTCAGGGAAGATTCGTGGAATGAATGATATGTTTGCAAATTCTATCTTCTCACCTGTTTTTCAGTCTCATATTCCCAGCTACCTAGAGCAGTGATACCTAAACCTAGCTGATCATCAGACTCCCCTGGGAGCTTTTTAAAAACTAAAAGTGAAGAGAGCCAGGCACAGGCCTGTGAGCTGTGTGTGCTCTCATCTGAATAGGTACAGAATATCTCTAGAAAGCTGTGCAAGAAACTAAGGGTCTTGGGTGAGCAGTAGGAAGGAGACTTTTTACCGTATTTGATTTTGTATCACGTAAAATATTTATTGTTTTTTAAATTTAAATAGAGAACAACTCAGGGGCCACAATAAATAAACAATTCAGAACCCGATAAGGAATGACGTTTATTCCTTGGATTGGATGTTTATTCCAGATTCTAATGAACCTGTATATCGGAATACTTCCGCAGCAAGGCTGGTCATCAGCCAGGTTTGGGAGCTGCCTTCCCAGGGAACAGCCCCACCTGTAGGTCCTTCTGTCGTCTCAAATGCAAACTCAGGTCTCATCATTCTTGCCCTAAAACTTGCTTTTCCTCCAGCGTTCAACTATCTTTTCTGTTCTTTCTCTGTGCAAATCTTGTCCATCCTTCCGGGCCCTGACAATATCAGCTACAGTGACATCCTGGCAGGTATCAAAGACATGGCTGTATTGACACACACCCGTCCTATTCATTCATCCATCATGCCTTCTCTAGTGTACTTAATTGGAGTGACAGTGTTGATGCATAGGCTTAGCAGTGTGACCCTTCCCTGACACACACACACACCTGCGCACATTCCAGTACCTTTAGCTCATCGTGCAGGCCGGGGCTGCTGGTTCAGGAGAAAGGTGGGGGCAGGCTGGAGGGGCACTTCACGGTTTATCAAGCTAAGGAGAGATGCCTCATCCCTCGTATTCCCAACACTCGTGCCCCGCCACTTCTGGCCAGTCCTCTGTGACTGCTCCAGCCCATACCGATCTTACTCCTTTGAATCCTAAACATAGCAGTTTAGGACTTAATTGTTCCACGTATGTTGATTTGGTTCTCTGAATAGACTGTAAATTCCTTGAGGGTGGTGAAGACATAATCATACTTTAACTTCGTTACCCAAGCTCAACGCTGGGCTGGTTGACAATCAGTACAACTTGCTGGGTCACTGACATTCATTTTCCTTTCCTCCCTTTTTGGCAGGACTGGGGGTAAGAGGAGTCAG
This sequence comes from Orcinus orca, assembly GCF_937001465.1. NCBI lineage: Eukaryota > Metazoa > Chordata > Mammalia > Artiodactyla > Delphinidae > Orcinus > Orcinus orca. The sequence continues at coordinate 93,381,984 of NC_064569.1, read as the reverse complement.
AGATCAAGGGAAATCTCTTGAGAGGTCAGGGGTATGATGATTAATAATAATAATAGTTACCCTTTATGGAGCAGCTCCGATCTGAAAGCCTCTGTGCTAGTGTTTCACAGCGTATTACATTCTTTATATCTTATCCTTATGAGAGCACTGGGAGGCAGGTATTATTATCCCCCTTTACAGAGGTCAAACAGTAGCTTGTAACCCGTGGAGCCATGATCGGAACCCTGTTCCCAATCCTGTACTCCTCAGGAGCGTAGCCAGGAGGAGGGGCAGATGAGAGAGCCTGGGGGTGGGGGACACATCGGTGGTGACACTCAGGGGGATGAGGTCAGTGACACAGATGGCCACCAAGGCCCTACCACCTAGTGGGAGACAGCAAGGCCCTGCCACGCACTTTGTTCCAGGCCTTCTGCACACCAGCAGGAGAAATGGCCTGCTCCCTGACCCCTGCCCTCCTCTAAGATTTGCACTAACTCCTAAAACCCCATTTCTTTTTTGGTTTTTAAAGGCAATTGAGAAGTACGAGATGGAGAAGAAGGCTTTAAAAGGAGAGAGAAGTCACGGCAGCTTGGGAGACAAAGGCAAAACTCCTTTCTCATAGCCTTGATGGTGTTTTTGTGGGGTTTGGTTTTTTAGTATCTAAAATGTAATCGAGTAGGAGTCTGGAGTCTCAGATGAGGGTATTTTTAGCCTCTTCTGAAAGAGCCTTTAATCTGACTTCTTGGCATAGGGCAAGAAAGGGGGGAGGGACAACACCATTTCCAGACGACCTGTATGGGACACACTGCACCAGGTGCTTTCATACGTATCCCCCTGTTAAAGGTTCCTAATGCCCCCTACCTGTGAGGCGGGTGCCGTAGAAAGTGTTTTATAGATGAGAGAATAGGCTTGGGGGTAAGGGAACAACTTGCCGAAAGCCACACAGCTTGTCTGCGGCAGGTCCTGGATTCTCCCCAGCCTGACTTCAAAGCCCACGTTTTATCTACTCCTCCTGGCTGCTTCTCTGGCTCAAGCAGTCTAATCAAATGAGGGGAATCTTAGTAAGTCAGCAACCCAGGTGGGATCTAGGGAGACTAATAGTGTGCGTGTCATCTGCTCAGGTTGAATGAAAAATCACAGGTATGATCACCACACAGCAGTGGACAGACCCCGTGGTTACTCACATCCTATTTCTCTTTTTCCATACTTCTGCAGAAAAGAGCGAAAGAAAATCTCAGTATATTTGCAAAGGCTCAGAATCCAGGAATGTCAAATCTTTCATTATCAAAAGGGTAAGAGATCTATTGCTAGGTCTGTTTCTGCTGGGCATGGACTAGATTTTATTCCCAGGGAGGGGATACTTGGCACCTGGATGGTGACTACGCAGGAAAATGGCAGAATTCCCTTTTTAGAGAATCTTAAAGTATTTTAATAATGCTGGAATTTCTCATAACGCCTCAAAAAGGTAGAATGAGGAGTGTTCTAGAGGTCATTTGTCTGTTTATTTTTAGAACTCAGAAGATGTTTGCCCTTAGAAACAGTGAGTTCAGATTCAGTTCACACAGCCACTGTGCTGCGCAGCTCCGTGGGGCCCATTCCCACAGCAGTACTGGTTTTGTCGGTCACTGCAGATAGTCCGGGACGCTGGCAGTCGGGAACAGTCAGAGGATGTGTCCAGCATCAGGCAGCTTTTCAGTAGCAGAGACCTGCTTCCCTCTCAGATCCTCAGACCTGCGGCCAGGCTCTCTCTGCTGCCTCTGCAACCACAGCCTGGCCCCGCCATACAGCCGCCCCAGTTAAGATCCTCCTAAGCTGGCTCTTTAACTACCCAGCTCGTGTGTATTCAAACCTTGAAATGCTGGGGAACACGTTATCCTTTTTTCACTTTTTAGCCACACAGCATAAGGCCCGATGGTTGACGGTCTGCATTGAAACTGTCATACTACCCATGATGGTGGCTGAGCACATTTAAATGTCCTGTCCAAGGCAGGACAGCTAGTAAATGGGAGAGCTGACATCTGACTCAGAGTCAAAGCAGTTAATCACTGAGTTCTTCCATTGTCAAGGCCATAGCCCAGTTAGAGAGGAACTCAGTCCCTCAGCATGTTTCCAGTAGGTGCCTTTGGGTGGTGGTAATAGGTTTCCTCTTTCTACTTTTCTGTATTTTTACATTTTTTATAGTCATATTTTATTTTTATTCTAAAAATCCATTTAATATATATGTTAAGAACCATAGGGATGGTTGTATCCTTTGATCTAATAGTGCCATTTTGAGAAATTCATACTAAATAAATAACCCCAAAGGGGTGAACCGTATGCTCCAAGTTACTAATAAATAATATTAATTTGAAGTGATCGGTGAGTAGTTAAAGCAATCTTGTTAACAAGATATATTATGTTAAATGATAAATTTGAAGACAGTGTAACAATGTGAAATATCTAAAGTTAAGTGGATAAAGCAGGACGTCGAAGTGTGTGTGTACATATACGTATTCTAAAATGATTGAAGTAACATACATATCTGTATACATGTGCTCAAAGCCAGAAAGGGAAGGTGGAAATAATGTATATAGGTGTTTGGTAAGGGGTGCTGCGATCATGAACGCACTCTATAAAACACTCTGTCTATAAGGTTGTTATATTGTCTCCGTGATAAAAAGCAGATACTGTATTGTTTTAAACTGTCAAAATGATGGACCCCATTTTCGTATTCTGCTTTTTTCTTCAGAAAATAGCAGACAAAAATATGCTGGCAGAGCTGTACCAGTATGCACAGTTTGACGTCTCTAAGCCAAACAACCTTCCAAATGGGGTGGACTTCTATGACATGGTGGGCAATGTGATCCAGGCTGAGAGAAACCCCCTTAGTGGCAAGGTAAGGAAAGAGAGCGGCAGCCCCTCTGTGATATCCAGCCAGCCTCACACCAACCTGTGCGGCAGACACAGCGGTCCCAGTTTTACACACCAGGAAACCAAGAGTGGTGGCAATTAAGTTGCTGAGGGCCACACAGTTTGCAAGTGACTGAGCTGAGATTAGACGCCAGGCCCACGTTTCCTCCAAAACCTACATCCTTTCTCCCAGACCTCCGGTCTCCCAACTAACTGCTCTGATCACGTATCCTATTAGCACAACATTTTGAGTTCACACCCTCATGATATATGTTTCTTTATAAATGATATATGTGTTCTGTTGTCAGTCACGATGTTGTATATTGGTAAATTTAATTTCTTTTTTTTCTTAATTAGACATTAGTTAGAATATTTACTTCCCATACCCTGTGGTACCCCTTGGGGTGAGTCACCCACTTGGAGAGCAGTTCACACTGGGTTCCTTAGGAAGGAAGGAAGGGAGAATTCGAAGGCCCTGAAGAACCTGTGTGCGTGTGAGACAACGCTGGCCACTCAGGAGCTGGGGGATAGTTGTGAGGAGGGGTGGAGAGGGGAGGAGGCCCAGAAAATGGTCTCGGCAGCCTTACAGCTGTGCCTCATCGCCCTTCACGACGGCACAACTCCAGGGTCTCCAAAGCAGCTATGACATTGTATCCTCAGCTCCTAACTAGTCACCCTCACCCCCATTCTTGGGACCCAGCTTTGCAGTCCCTTCTGTCTGTACTTCTCACTGCTGCTTCAAACCACACCCCCCTCTCTCCCTCTTTCTCCCTCTCCCTGCCCACCCCCATCTCCTCCTCCCTGTCTCCCTCTCCCTCCTCTGCCTTCTTCTCCCCCTCTTCATGATTTTTCCCTGCTGCCCACTCTTCTGGCTGTGTCTCTACCTCTGTTCCATCTTGCATTCAGACTTCCTAAGAGCAATGATCTGTTTAGGCCAGTCACTGCCCAGTATGACAATGGTGTCTGCTGGATTTCCAGTGCCGGGCTCTGGCGTGGACTGCAGTCAGTAAGCTGCCTTTCACCAGGTGCTGGTCCCCAGGGCAGGCAGTGGTCACCCTGGGATCAGGTACCTGATCCACTGCTTTCTTTGTCAGAGAGGTAGAGGAGCAGCAGGCACTCAGAGCATCACATTCTCTCCAGGACAATGTAAAAAGATGCTCACCACGTGGATTCTGTGATAGCAAGGGACTGGAGGGCAGTACATCTTTGGTGGTTAAGTAGCTCTCTGGGCTCCAGTTTCTTCTCCTATAAAATAGGGATAACAGGGCTTCCCTGGTGGCACAGTGGTTGAGAGTCCGCCTGCCGATGCAGGGGACGCGGGTTCGTGCCCCTGTCCGGGAAGATCCCACATGCCGTGGAGCGGCTGGGCCCGTGAGCCATGGCCGCTGAGCCTGCGCGTCCGGAGCCTGTGCTCCGCAACGGGAGAGGCCACAGCAGTGAGAGGCCCGCGTACCGCAAAAAAAAAAAAAATAGGGATAACAATAGTCTCTACCTTGAAGTATTATTGTAAATTAAATAAGATAATATACATAAGCACACTTAGCACAGTGCTTAGTAAGTCATAATTGCTCAAAAAATGATAGTTTTTATTATCAATGTTATTAGAAAAGTTTAATGATCAATAATAGAAGAACAGTAGAGTCATTTTTGGTTTATACATGATGGACTACTTAGCCACTACAATGAATATTTATGAAGAGTGTATTTTAACATGCTATGCTATGTTGTTAAATGAAAAACATCGGTATATAAAATTGCAGTACAATGTTACATAAGCACACACAGGAAAATCTGGGGTGAAACCATACATAGACTAGCATTCATACACTAGCATACATACACTAGCATTCTCTGAGTAATAACATTGTAGTTTTTTAAAAAAATTTTTATTGAAACATAGTTTATTTACAATGTTGTGTTAGTTTCAGGTGTACAAGATTATAGGTTTTTTCTTCTTCCTTTTTATATAATTTAAAAATGGAAGAAAGACCTTTGGAAATGGATGGGGTGTTTCACAGACCCGCCGTTCCTGTGAGACCTTCCAGCACCTCTGCTGCCCCTGACAGGCCCGCTGGCCCAGCCACATGTGCTCTTGCTCCATTTGCTGTGTGGGTGGCCCCCAGGACAGTGACTACGATGCTACTTAATGTCCCATTTTTTAGGTCCCCTGGGGAATGTTTTCCTGAGGGCTTAATCCCAAGAAAAACTGTGCATCTACGGGAATGCTTTTAGTCTTATAACTGATGCTGGTTCCTGCTTTTCTTTGGCTCCCAGGAAACCCAAGGCAGATATGTGCCCTGGCTTTAAAAGGACCCTCTTCCATCCTGCTCGGGGGCCATCCCAAATTTTACTTGCCTCCTCCTGGGATTCCTTCTCTCAAATGTCTGTTTACCTGTGAACACCTTCAGGGCAGGGACTCTCCATTAACATCCCGAGCACCTAGGTGCTCGATAAATATCTGTTGAAGAGCTGAAATGAAATCTTTTTGAAAGGAAGCAGGAGCGTGAATAAATAAACAATAAAGAACTAGCACACTCTTAACAAGTGTTGCCTAAGTGCCCGGCACTGTTCTAAGTGAGTATGTATGCTTTGCGTGTGTGTCACTCATTCATTTAACCCTCATAGCAGTCCTGGAAGTAGGGACTGTCGTCATCATCATCTCCATTTCCCAGATGAGGAAATTGAGCACAGACAGTTTCAGTAACATTGCTCAGGGTCACGCAGCTAATAAGCTTAAGAGCTGGATTAGAATCCAGGCCGTGCGGTAGCAGTCTGTGCTCTCCACCTCTCTGACGATACTGCCTCTCTAAGGAAACATGAGGAATGGCGGAAAAGACAAAGCCAAGAGCAGGGCTCAGAGAGCTCCTTGCTAACTAGGGTGGCTTGTGTATCAATGCACCATGCCCTCAGCTTCTGTAGGCTTGAAGGGAGTGCCAAGGAGTCTTTCCCTTTGCATCCAGGATGGGGGCAAGAGAGAGATCTCTGCTCCTCTTAATGGTAAGAGGAGAGGCAGCCTTACCATGTCTCTGGGGCCAGGCTGCCTGCTTTTGAGCCTCCTAGGCTATGTAAGCTTAGGCAAGAATCCTGACCTTTCGACCCTCATTTTTCTCTTCTATAAATTGGGGATAACAGTTCCACCAACCAGCACCAACCGCAGAGATAGATGATGAAAAATAAAGTGAGATAAACAATGAACGGCATAGCTCAGTGCCTGATACATGGCAAGCATTCACCAAATGTTACATATTATTGTGGTAGCAGCTTTGGAGTCAGGGAAGGTTCAAGACCCAGTTTAGGACAATGAAGCCTGAATTTTCTGCCTCTCTGAGTTCACTGATAATTCTGTTCTAATTTTAGAACTCCATATGCTTACTGCTAACTCAGCAGGATTTCATGGTCCAGTGATTTGCATCTGTATAATATCTGTGTTTGTTGATACTGATTATTATTGAATGAACACAGATGACAGCATGGAGCAACTGCCTAGAGTTATGGGTTCCGACCCTGGCTCTGCCACTTGCTGGCTGTGTTACTTTGGGCAAGAGACTTCAGCAATATATTTATTTTGGCCGCGCCACGTGGCTTGCAGGATCTTAGTTCCCCCACCAGGGATCAAACCCGTGCCCTCAACAGTGAAAACGCAGAGTCCTAACCTCTGGACCTCCAGGGATTCCTGTGACTTCATCAGTTTAGTCCTCAGTTTCCTCATCTGTGAAATGGAGATAATAACACATGCCTTGTGTGATTATTGTAAGGGTTAAATGAGAACATGTAAAAACACCTGGCAAGGTAAATAGTTGGCACTCACTGAAAGGTTAGGTGGGTTTTTTTTTTAAGTTGACCCCAAAGTGTGTTGACTCCAAAGACGTCTGGCGGGGAGGTGGTGTGATTAATGACAGTAACAAGCCATGGAACATAGGTGGAAAAGCAGGTTTTGAGTGGAGATGATTATGAATCTGGCTGTGGCTCCAGGTAAATTTCAAAGAATAAATAAGTAAATAAATAAACAATAACAATAGCAATAATCATGTGAATTTTGTTTCTTTTCAAGTCTTTCTGTTCAGATAGAGAATTAGAGCAGTTTCTCTGTTCTCCTTCTGTAAGAGCCATGTGGCTGGATAGCTTCTGGTGGATCTTTCATGAAAGGTACCAGGTAAATGCAAATCCGACGGCTTCTCTCCCTCACTTAAGTTATTTTTCTGTGGCACAAACCCCAGCCTCTTTAACGTGGGCTGTAAGCCCTTCTGATTCCACGGACCGCCCCGGCAGCCTCATCTGTCACACCCTGTCCCTTCCCCACCCATGCCTTGTCCATGCACCCTGGGCTGTAAACATTGCACCACGTCCTGCAGCTCCCCAGAGCATTAAGAACTGGTCCGTGTCACATGGCTGGTCAATGGCAGGGCAGAGAGTAAAGTCAGGACCTCCTGGCCCAGAGTTTGGGTGCTTTCCTCGACATTCTACCTCTCTGTATGTGTTTTATAGATCCTATAAAACAAATCAGTGTAGTATTTCATAAATAATATGAGATTAATTACCTTGAGAATAAGATTCCTAAAAATGAGAGAAATACTTAGTTAAGATTCCCAGTCCTTGGCCGCTTCAACAAGGGGCTCTAGTAATTCCTTCTCCGTTTTTATTCCCGGTAGCCAAAGAAGGAAGTCCAGAACAAGCTGTTCGACCGGATAGCCCAGCACTACGCCTTTCTTTTGTCTTGTGAATCCAGGTCCCACTACGAAGAGGCTCTCTTAAAAGTGAGCATCAATCGCTGTTCAGGAAAAAAAATCACATTGGATAGCTGTTCACTGCTAGTGCCAAGTTAATGCCCTTAACGTGCTTTCCATAAGGGAGTAATTAGTAAGTTGTGATGTATTCATATACTGACTTGTAATGCAGCAGTTACCCAAAATAAGGTAGATCTATATATACTGATAGGGAAGATGTAATGATGTATTTCAAGTGAAAAACAAAACTCCATGTTAGAAAAATTATATGTATATGTATGTGTGCCTATGAGTAGAAAAAAAAGTCTGGAAAAATATTTACCAAACTCATAGCAATGCTTATTATCTCCAGGGAATAAGGTTATAAGAAGCTTCCTTTTATATTTTATTTATTTCTATAGTATTTAAATAAGCATGAGATTTGAAAATTATGAATATACATATGTACTTTTTATATATGTGTGTATGTACATGTATACTAAAAGGGTTGCTAGAAGAAAATATAAGTGAATATTGACATGATTTGGGGGTAGGGAAGGACTTTCTAAATATGACCCCAAGGGATTAACCATAAGAAGACTGATTTAACTATATAAATTATTTAAATTGCTACAGTCAAAGTTAAAAGGCAAATGAGAAACTATGCAAAAAATACTGGTAACATATATGCCACACAACATAAAGAAGTCTTACAAATCAATAAGAAAAATGGACCAATGGACAAAGTACATAAACCAGAAATTCACCAGGGAAGAAATAAAAATGGGAGAAAAAGTTCACCTTTGACGATAATCGAGGGAATTCCCTGGTGGTCCAGTGGTTAGGACTCTGCTCTTCCACTGCAGGGGGCGCAGGTTCTATCCCTGGTCGGGGAGCTAAGATCCCGCATGCTGCGTGGTGCGGCCCCCCCCCCCAAAATAATAATAATTGAAAATACAAATTAAAACAATCCTTTGGTACATCTTTTTACCTGCTGGATTGCATAGATTAAAAAATGTAATTCCCAGTGTTATGAAGGACATAGGGAAATGGCACTCAGACAGCCTGAGTGGGAAGTGAATTGGGACAGATGGGCTGAAAGGCACTTACACTAGTTAAGTGTCTGCTTAACAAGTTGCTTAGGCTTTCAGTGTCTCAGTTTCATCACCCATAAAATGAGGATAATAATGCCTCTCTCGTTGAGTTGTCCTGAGTATTAAATGAGATGATGTTTGTAAGGCATCTGACATATCACCCAGCACACGATAAGCCCCCAATATATAATAGCTGCTATTATTACTCTTATTATACCATCTTCTGGAAGGCATATTTGAATATATAGTAAAAGCTGCTTTCATTTATGCATTCAACAAACTTTTTTATGCATTCAACAAATTTTTGATTGCTTAATATGTGCCAGACACTGAGCTAGCTTAATAAATAAATATAATTATTCTGCATAATTTGTAATGCAAAGTCCTAGAAACAAGACAATATCCACAGATGCTGAATGTTTAAGTAAATTTTGATATGGTCACTCAGCACACTACTATGAAGGTCACTACTGGAAAAAAAAAAATCCCAAAGAGTTTATAGTAACCCGGGGAAGTATTTATGTTCTGATGTTAAATTAATAAGCCAGATATAAATGTATAATTTGACCTTAACCATAGTTAAAAAGGAACAACAGTACTACTTATGCACAGGAAAGGAAAAAAAAAAAAACAGGAAGTAGGACTTAATATTATCTCTGGGAGACAGCGAGATGGGTATGTCAATGTACTTTGTTATCTTCTGCGCTGATCTTTGGCCAGGTTGTAGAGGGGGCTGAGGCACAGACCGCATGCAGAGGAGCTGGGGGAGGGGGGTTTGCTGGCCAACGTAGCATGGTGTTTGAGGAGTGGTCCCCAGGTAGGGTAAGGGGTCCACCGAGATGTGGGGCAGCTGCAGATAGAAATTGCTTCCCTCATGAACAGGAAGGCAGCACGGTGTCAGGTAGAGAGTTTTATCACAGGTCCTTTCTGAAGTCAGGGGCTCTTTTCTGGGTGTGGAAATGTCCAGAATATTACCTGAGCTCTGCTTGCCCCCCAGAGGTTGCCATCACTTCTGAGTAAAGCCCTGTACACCAGCTTTTGCTGCTGCTTCCCTCAGTCCTGGTTCAACACTCACGAATTCAAGTCTGACATCTGTAACACGATGAGCCTGTGGATTTCAGGTGAGAGGTGGCTACTTTCTCCTGGGGAAAGCAATTCCAGAAACACGTCTTCCACCCGAGCCCAGGTAGGTTCCTGTTTGCCATCACACCTCTTCATCGAGGCAGTTGTTCTTTTCTCTCCTTGACAATAAAGAAAGTAAAGTGTGTGGTGAGAGCCCGAGGAGTACTCATGATTCTGCTCCCTCAAACAGTTGTGAGACATTCCTAGTCCCCTTTCGTCCCCAGCTGCATCAGCAGGGAGCAGGTTTCGGCACAGCCCTGTTAGTTAACAATGTGCTGTAGGCCGATGGACCCAGGAACCCAAAAGCAGTGTGCTGGCTAGATAAGCCCACCTTCCACCCCCACTGTGACCCCACTTGACCCAACTGTCGTCCCCCTCTCCCTGCAGCACACACAGTGCCAGCTTGATGTTTGCTTGTCAATTACTTTTCAGTCTCCTTCCTCACGTCCCCCATCTCAACCCAGACATCCTCTAAGGTCGTTGAAAGCTGAGAGGTTCCCTGTGTACTAGGTACTGTGCTAAGTAAGCACCTTTCACATTTCCTACTGTGTTGAGGGTCTCCGAGATCAATTCCACATTAGGAGATGTGGTGGAGCTCACAGGTCTCGGCATACAGTTGTATTTATGGCTAAGAGTTATTATTACGATGTAGTAAGGGTACACAGCCAGATCATAAGGGGAAAGACAGGCATTGTTTGGAGGAATTCACACGCAGCCCTCCACCTCCCGTGAGGAGTTATACAGAGCCCCTCATCCCACTGCAGTGAACACGTGGCAACATGTGTGTGATGTTTCTGCCCAGAAGCCTGTTAGAGAAACAGCGCCCAAGGGTTTTACTGCGGGCTGGTCATGGAGGCATCTCTGTCTATCGTGCACCAAAGTTCTAGGGAAGCAGGTGTTTAGCATCAGCTACATTGTTATATAAACAGTCTAGGCGCAGTGAGTCACTCGTCAGCTAGGGAATAAAATTTCCCCCAGCTTTATTGAGATATAATTGACATAGGACACTATGGAAGTTTAAGGTGTACAGTATGATAATTTGATACACGTATATATTGTGAAGTTTTTACCACAAGCAGGTGAGTTAACACATCCTTCACCTCACATAATCCCCATCATGTTGTTGTTTTATGGTGAACATTTAAGATTTACTCTCAGGACTTCCCTGGTGGCACAGTGGTTAAGAATCCACCTGCCAATGCAGGGCACAAGGGTTCGAGCCCTGGTCCGGGAAGATTCCATATGCCGCAGAGCAGCTAAGCTCGTACGCCACAACTACTGAGCCCGCATGCCACAACTACTGAAGCCCATGCACCTAGAGCCCGTGCTCCACAACAAGAGAAGCCCCCGCTCGCCACAACTAGAGAAAGCCCGCGTGCAGCAACAAAGACTCAACACAGGCAAAAATAAATAACTAAAATAGATACACTAAAAAATAAATAAAAAAATAAAAAGATTTACTCAGAGCAACTTTCAAGTGTACAATACAGTGTTATTAACTGTAGTCACCGTGCTGTCCATTACACCCCTGGAACTTGTTCCTTCTGTAACTGCAAGTTTGTATCCTTTGCCCCACATCTCCTGATTTTCCCCACCCACAGCCCCTGGCAACCACTGTTCTACTCTCTGCTTGTATGAGTTTGGCTGTTTTAGATTACACACACATAAGTGAGATCATACAGTATTTGTCTTTCTCTCTGAGACTTATTTCACTTAGCAAAATGTCCTCAGGGCCCATCCATATTGTCACAAATGGCAGGATTTCCTTCCTTTTTATTGCTGAATAATGTTCTATTGTGTATACATGCCATAGTTTCTTTACCCATTCATTTGTGAGTGGACAGTTAGGTTGTTTCCAGGTCTTGGCTATTGTGAATAACGCTGCAGTGAACATGAGCGTGCAGATATCCCTTTGAGATAGTGATTTCATTTCCTTTGGCTGTATATCCAGAAGTGAGATTCCTGGATCATATGGTACTTCTATTTTTAATTTTTTGAGGGACTTCTATACTGCTTCCATAGTGGCGGTTCCAACTTACATTCCTATCAACAGTACACAAGAGTTTCCTTTTTTCTCATAACCTCGCCAGCATTTGTCGTCTCTTGTCTTTTTGACAATAGCTGTTTTAATAGGTGAGAGGTGATAATCTTATACTGGTTTTGATTTGCATTTCCCTGATGATTAGTGATGTTGAGCACCTTTTCATGTACTTGTTGGTCATTTGTATGCCTTCTTTGGAAAAATGTCCGTTCAGATCCTTTCTCTTTCTCTAATTGGACTGTTTGGGTTTTTTTGCTACTGAGTTGTATAAGTTCCTTACAGACTTTGAATATTATCCCCTTATTAGACATATGGTTTGCAAATATTTTCTCCCATTCTGTAGGTTGCCTTTTCATTTTGTTGTTCTTTTGCTGTGCAGAAGCTTTTTAGTTAAATGTAGTCCCACTTGTTTATTTTTGCTTTTGTTTCTTATGCTTTTGGTATCATACCCTCCAAAATCACTGCCGAGACCAATGTCAGGGAGCTTTTTGCCTGGGTTTTATTCTAGGAGTTTTATGATTTCAGGTCCATTTAAGTCCTTAATCCATTTTGAGTTGTGAATGGTGTAAGGGGTGTCCAGTTTCATTCTTTTGCTTATGAGTATCCAGTTTTCCCAAAACCATTTATTGAAGAGGCTATCCTTTGCCCATTGAGTATTCTTGGCTCCTTTGTTAAATATTCGTTGATCATATATGCACGGGTTTATTTCTGGGCTCTCAATTCTGTTTCATTGATCTGTTTTTCTGCTAGTACTATATTGTTTTGATTTTCATAGCTTTGAAATATGTTTATTTATTTATTTTTGTAAATTTATTTATGTTTTTTTGGCTGCATTGGGTCCTCGTTGCTGCGTGCAGGCTTTCTCTAGGAACAGCGAGCGGGGGCTACTCTTCGTTGCGGTCCACGGGCTTCTCATTGCCGTGGTTTCTCTGGTTGCAGAGCATGGGCTCTAGGTGCACGGGCTTCAGTAGTTGTGGCATGTGGGCTCAGTAGTTGTGGCTCACGGGCTTAGCTGCTCCGCAGCATGTGGGATCTTCCCGGACCAGAGCTCGAGCCCATGTCCCCTGCATTGGCAGGCGGCTTCTTAACCACTGCGCCACCAGGGAAGCCCCTGTGATATAGTTTAAAAACAGGGAGTGTGGTGCCTCCAGCTTTGTTCTTTTTCAAGATTGCTTTGGCTATTTGGAGTCTTTTGTGGATCCATACAAACTTTAGAATTTTTTTCTATTTCTGTGAAAAATATCATTGGAATTTTGATAGAGATTACATTGAATCTGTAGATGATTTGGGTAGAATGGGCATTTTAACAATATTAGTACTTTTGATCCATGAACATGAGATATTTTTCCATTTATTTGTGTCTTCAGTTTCTTTCGTCAGTGTCTCAGAATTTTCAGTGTATAGATCTTTTAATTCCTTGGCTCTAAGTTTACTCCTAAGTATTTTATTGTTTTTGATGTTATTGTAAATGGGGCTGTTTTCTTTATTTCTTTTTCAGATAATTCACCGTTAGTGTATAAAAGCACAACTGATTTTGGTATGTTGATTTTATATTCAGTAAAAATGAATTTTACTGAATTCATTTATTAGTTCTAACAGTTTTTGGTGGAATCTTTAGGGTTTTCTATATATAATATCATGTCATCAGCAAACAGATACAGTTTTACTTCTTCCTTTACAATCTGGATACCTTTTATTTCTTTTTCTTGCCTAATTGCTCCAGCAAGGACTTATAGTACTATGTTGAGTATGAGTGGTGAGAGTGGGCACCCTTGTCTTGTTCTTTTTATATATATATAAATTTATTTATTTTATTTATTTATTTTTGGCTGTGTTGGGTCTTTGTTGCTGTGCGCAGGCTTTCTCTAGTTGGGGAGAGCGGGGGCGGCTCTTTGTTGTGGTGTGCAGGCTTCTCATTGCAGTGGCTTCTCTTGTTGCAGAGCACGGGCTCTAGGTGCGTGGGCTCAGTAGTTGTGGCACATGGGCTCAGTAGTTGTGGCTCGCGGGCTCTAGAGCACAGGCTCAGTAGTTGTGGCACACGGACTTAGTTGCTCTGCGGCACGTGGGATCTTCCTGGGCCAGGGCTTGAACCCGTGTCCCCTGCATTGGCAGGCAGATTCTTAACCACTGAGCCACCAGGGAAGCCCAGCAAAGTGTAATAGTGTGTTGAACAAACATTTGCTAAGTGCCTATTTATTGTGTGCAAGGTCCAATACTAAGCCCTGGAGGTACAAAGATGAATCAGACCCAGCCCCTGCCTTCCAGGCAGAGGAGATAGACAGGAAAACAAATAATTACTATGCCTTCACATCTGTGTAGTGTGTCACAGGTTCACACGTCTGTGGTGTGATCTCATCCTCACACTCACGCTGTCAGGAGGGCAGGGTGGGCATCACATCTCCGTTTTCCAGATAAAGAAACCAAAGTCTCATAGAGAGGAAGTGGCTCACTCAAGGCTACAAGGCCAGTACTGGGGGGAGGGAGGAGGGATAATGCTGGAAGCTCAGCCTCCCCGGGACCAGCAGGGGCATCTCAGAGGCCTCTGTCTTCCATTTTCTGCCTCCCTTTCTCTTTTGCAGAAGTTTTCATGATCACTCTTGACTCCCTCTTAGGCATATATCCTTGCCCACACAGCTATAATAGCTGGGACTACTCGAAACTGGATCCGGAGAGATTCCAGAGAGAAGAATTAATGTTGCAGAAAAAAAGTCTGCTGAAGGGTAAGGTGCCAGGTAGGGACTTCCGTCCCCTCTGTCCCCTGCCACACCCAGCTACCATCTAGTCCGGGCTGGGAGGGGCCCTAATACTGAAATCCTCAGGCCTGGTTCTCTCTCACGTACCTCAAACTAGCCTCCAAAATGACTGAAATGTTAATGCTTAGCAACTATAGAGTCAGCACACCAAAAGTGCTGGGATGTGTGGGAATTTTAAAATAGTAGATGTCAGTTATTCAGTGTCTACCATGTGCCAGGCACCAGGTATCCTTTTTTTATATATATATATAAATTTATTTTTTAAATTTTTTTATTTTTGGCTGCATTGGGTCTTTGTTGCTGTGTGTGGGCTTTCTCTAGTTGCAGCGAACAGGGCCACTCTTCGTTGCAGTGCGCGGGCTTCTCATTGCGGTGGCTTCTCTTGTTGCGGAGCACAGGCACTAGGCGCGCGGGCTTCAGTAGTTGTGGCTGGTGGGCTCTAGAACGCAGGCTCAGTAGTTGTGGCGCATGGGCTTAGTTGCTCCACGGCATGTGGGATCTTCCCGGACCAGGGCTCGAACCCATGTCCCCTGCATTGGCAGGTGGATTCTCAACCACTGCGCCACCAGGGAAGCCCCAGGTATCCTTTTTTTTTTTTTTTTCCTGCAGTACGCGGCCCTCTCACTGTTGTGGCCTCTCCCATTGCGGAGCACAGGCTCCGGACGCGCAGGCTCAGCGGCCATGGCTCACGGGCCTAGCTGCTCCGCGGCATGTGGGATCCTCCCGGACCGGGGCACGAACCCATGTCCCCTGCATCGGCAGGCAGACTCTCAACCACTGCACCACCAGGGAAGCCCCCCAGGTATCCTTTCGATTTAATCCTCACAACGGCCAGCTGAAGTACACATTAAATCCACTTCACAGGTGAGGAAACCAGAGTTCAGCGAAGCAACTTGCCCAAAGCCAACTTTCTTTTCGCACTTAACAGACACGTAAAGAGCGCCACGTGCCAGGCACTGTGCTAAATAAACACTGGGAACACGGCGTGGAGGCAAGCACAGCCTCCGCTGTGTGGTCTAGTGGGAAGTCGAGGTCAGGCAGTTATCCTACAGTGGACTGGGCACTGGTGACAGGTATACAGGGTGCTGCGGCAGCAGCAGGAGGGGGACCCAGGCCAGCCCTGAGAAGGTCAGTGACAGGTGAAGCGAAGGACCACTGTGTTCCAGGCAGAGGGGACAGCAAGTGAGAAGACCCAGAGGCACTGAGGGAACAGAGGCAGTCCTCGTGGCAACAATGAAAGGACTGTGATGGGCAGCCAGCCCGTGGGTGGCTAAACCAGGATTCAACTCAGGACTGTGAAGCCAGGGAGACGCCACCTTGGGTTAGGATAAATTTACATCCTCCAGCTGGGGGCTGTCTGCCCCTTTTTATGGGGCACCCCAGGGATGCAGCAAAGCCTTGTCTGTAATGGTCAGTAGGACCCAGGGGGCAGACAACATCTGGCTAATCAAACCCCCGTAGCAACATCTAGGACCCTTTGGAGGGGATAGGAGTGAGGAGAGTTTTTTTTTTCTTAAATATGGTGAAAACAGTTCATACTGTCAAAGAGCATGTATCTGAGCACATAGCAGTAATCTGAATAAAAATAATGCTAATGCACACGTCGTTCTCTGCACCAGCCACTGTTTGACTTGTGTCATTCCACACCGCAGCTTCTTGAGAAATCCTGTCACCTCCATCTTACAGCAAGAATTGAGGTGCAGAGAGGCTCGTGTGCCCAGGGTTTTCCAGCACAGCTGGGGAGCCAGGATTTTGTCCAGATAGGCTAATCAGTCTCCTGCTTTGGTCAGTCTGGCCTCTCTGACCAGTTAAACCATTCCCCTCCCTCAGTCTAACGCCCTCGGGGAAAGCAAGGGTGCTCGGCAGGAAGGAGGGACCTCCTGAGAGGCAGTGCTGTCTCACCGTGGTGAGCTTCCTATCCCTGGAGGGCCCTGGTAGAGCTGCCGCATGCTGCCTAAAAGGTTCCGTGTTGGGTGGGAAGTTGGGCGAGGTGTCCCCTAAAGACCCTCTTTCTGAAGGCTGGACAACTGCAGTTAGGATTGTGGCTAGGATAAACGAGGGTGGGGGAACTGTCCCCAAGGCCATGTTAACTTTCGGTAATTCCTTAGGACACACGCAGGGCTCAGTGTGTAGTCGTACTCACCGCTGTGATCTATTGCAGCGAAAGGGCACAAAGCAAAATCTGCAAAGGGAAAAGACAGGGCTTCCCTGGTGGCGCAGTGGTTGAGAGTCCGCCTGCCGATGCAGGGGACGCGGGTTCGTGCCCCGGTCCGGGAAGATCCCACATGCCGCGGAGCGGCTGGGCCCATGAGCCATGGCCACTGAGCCTGCGCGTCCGGAGTCTGTGCTCCACAACGGGAGAGGCCACAACAGTGAGAGGCCTGCGTACCGCAAAAAATAAATAAATTAATTAAATAAAGGGAAAAGACACGTGGAGCAAAGTCCAGTAAAACCAGGAACAAGCTTGCAAGAGTCCTTTCCTGCAGTCACACAGGACCCACTTTAATTCCCCCAGCGAGTTGTGACAACACGTGTGAAATGTTGCCTGTCAGAGGAGCTCGTTAGGGACCCAGTGCCCAGGGTTTTCCTGGGTGCTGATCACATAGGCGCTCCCCTGTGTGGTCACATACCCAGATTCCAAACTCCCAGAAGGAAAGTGGGTATTCAGCGTAAACCACATTGTTTGCACCGACAGTTTAGGCACAGTGAACCACTCTTATCAGTCGTGGGAGCCCTCCCGAAAGCTACATTCCCAGATGCCAGTCAAGGGCCAAGCTTGCAGTCAGGACTTTTCAAGGACAGTAGCCAGGACTGCTGTGTTAACACTTTTCTGCACAGTTGTGAAGATGGACGTGAAGCCATAAGCAAGATGGAAACTCATGGAAACTCAAGAGCTTTCAAGCACAGTGGGACAGGCCAGGAGGAGACTGGAGCTGGGGTGGCTTCCAGATTCTAAGCAGCTCTAAGCATCTAGCAGCCAGCGTTTGTAGGTGTTCCATTTAGAAGTAAGAAATCGAGAGGAGGATCAGGTCTGTGGAGAAAGGCTATACGTTCAATTTCAGATGATGAATTTGAGGGAAGGATGGGACATCAGGTGGAGATGTCTAAGACATTGTTGGTGATACGGCTAGGGGAGAGATCGGGGCTGGGACTCCCACCTGAGGATTTATTCAGATACATGTGTTTGTAGAAATTACCTCTAAATGGGAATATCAAAGAAGGGAGGAGACAAGGCGGCTGAGGTCAGAGCCTTGGGGACCTCCTACACGCAGGAGGCGACAGCAAGAGAAATCAGAGGCAGGAGGAGCCCAGAAAGAATAGGGCTGTGGCAGCCAAGGTGGGCTCTCCTGAGGGATGGTCAGTGGTGCCAACTACTGCAGAGCGTACCCCGGAACAAGGCCTAGGAGGAAGCCATGGAATCATACAGTTAGGTTGTTGGTGGTCTTTATATATTGGCTTTATTGAAACCTGATTTACATAACATAAAATTAACCCCTTTGAAATGTATAATTCAGTGATTTTTTAGTATATTCACGTCACCACTAATTCCAAAACATTCTCATCATCCGCCTCCAAAAAAACCCCTGTTAGTGAACATTGAAACAGCTATTAACATCAGGTGGTAAAAGGCGGGACCCAGATTTCAGGGAAAGTGATACAGAAGTGAAAACAGAGTAGAGAAAGGTGTGCTGGAGGCATTAACAGGGTTGGGGGTAGGAGAGCCACCCTCGTGTAAGCAAACACCATCGCTCTTAGATGCCAGCTGAGAAGAGCGGAAATAGAATGGGTAGAGGAGGAGGGCAGGGCGCTTCAGCATCGCCCTCTCCCGTGAGGCCTCCTCCCTGGGGTAGGTTTCCTGGCTCAGGAGGCAGGCTGCTGGGCCTTCACCTCTCTGCCCCACGTGGCTCCCGTGGTGTGGCAAAGACCCGCTGCTCTAAGTGTGGTCCGAGGACCGGCAGCATCGGCGTCTCTCTAGATCGACTAAAGCAGAGCCTGCAGTTTGCCAGGGTCTCCCAGGGATCTGTAAGCACATTCCAGTGTGAGAAGTCCTGGTCCAGGGCACAAGGGAAGAGCATACCTGGCAGCCCTTAGGGAAGAGTATGGCTGCAGTTATCAGCTGGAAATTATAAGAGCCACCACGTATTTGTCTAAGCATTTGCAGCTACTGACTCAAAAGGTTTGCTTTCCCAGCAGTCGTCATGGACACACAGGAATTTCAAAGTGAAAAAAACAATCTAACCTGGAAATTGTCTTCAAATTTAATGACATTTCAATGAATATTAAATTTAACACCTTAAGAGGTTGATAGATTGTTACTCTTTTAAGTGTTTAGTCCAACATTTATTCATTTCAATTGTGCAAAGTTCTGAGTTTTTGTTTTTCTTTTGAAGCCAATGCTTTTTTTGTTTTTTCTCATGGGTTGACTGCTTGCCCTGTGTACTCCCTGCATACATCATTTGCTTTAATCGGCTCATCAGCCCTTCAAGGTAGTTAGCATTCACACCCTTTAACAGGATCAGAGATGTTAGGTAATTTGCCCGAGGTCACTCAGCAGGTGGAATGACCGAGAGGCTCTGCTTTGTCAGAGGCCAGTCCTCTCGCTGTTGCTGTTGCCTCCAGGGAGGGGGGCTGTCTCAAAGCTCCTCCTCTGCAGTGTCACCCCCAAGACAAGAAGGAACTGAAGAACTACTTTTTTTCTCTTCCCTAGGAAGAGAGTTTTCTTTCCGCACTTCTAGGAGATACTCCAGCCAGAAGTCCCCCCAGAGCAAGAAGGTCTGCTGCCCTCAGGTGAGTGTGAGGCACAGACCCAGACCCCTTGGAGCCCCCTAAGCTTCAGTGACTTCCGGTTGGTTCCGCGCCTCTGCACTCCCCGCCCCATCATCTCGGGGAGGGGTCCTGCTAGTCCTCCAGATATACATGGATGAGTGGGGCGCTAAAGGGTAGCCAGAAATGCAAGGACTGGGGGGAGAGAGGAGAGGAAGCAATCTTCAAGTGTAGGCCGCAGCACAGGTGCTTCTGTATCTTCTCCTCCCCAGTGACCCTCATCTCCAGCCTGAACCTGGCCCTCCTCCCCACACCTCCTTGTTCCTCTCTGCCCAGTTCCTCTTCCCTGCTGCGTAGCGCCCAGCACCACCACTCCTCTCCCAACACTCCAGGTTGAGCTCCCTTCACTAGTGCAGTAGGCTCCTGTCTCCCTCAGGCTCTCATCCCCTCCCGCCCCCCGCCCCCCCCCCCCCCCGCAGTGTTTTCAAAACACAAATCTAATTACATCATCCTGTCACCACCTGGCCCTGCCCTACTCCCCCAGCCCTAAACACGGTCCTCTCAGCCCAAATGAAAAACGCCTTCAAAGCCTCAGAAAGCTTCCTCCTGCCTTGGGGCAGATGGCCCTGCGGGGCCCTGCCATGTCTGGCCAGCCCTGTTGCCACCCTCCCGGACTCTGGGGCTCCTGCTGCAGGGACCTATTTCCTTGTAGACACCACACCCCCTACCTATACCTGGCCTCTAGACCTGCCGTTCCTTTTGTCCCAGGAAGGATCCCTCCACCACTGCCCTCATCATTGTCAGCATCTCCTCCCAGTGGTAGCCCGAAATCATCCAACACTACCAACCAAGGCCCATTTTTTCCTGATAAATGTCCAGGCAAACTAAGAATGAGGCCTTCCACTGCCTGTTGTCGTAAATGACACCTTACTGGCACACAGTCACAGCTGCTGGTTGATTATTGCCTTTGACTCTGCAGCAGAGTTGAGTGGTTGCTATAGAGAATCAATGGCTTGCAAAGCCGGAAACGTTTACTCTCTGGCTCTTGGCAGAACTTTGTCGCCCCTGTCTCAGGGGACACATACTTATCCTTCCATCTCAGCCGAGGCCCTGGTCCTCAGGGTCGGCTGTCTTGACCCTGGTCTGGATTTGGGTCCTTGTCATCTGTGCTCACATCCCTCTCCTTCAGAGCACTTATGTAGTTATTCGGTCCTGACTCTGATCACGGCGCTCTCCAGAGCTACTCTTTGAGCTCTGGACTGACATCCCCGTTTCTCATGCTTCATTCTTAACAAGTAGCTTATGAGACTTGATCTGCTGTTAGAACAGCCTTCCCCCTTTGTTTGATGCAAAGTTGGGAGTGTTTCCACCCTGGAACCTTCACCAAAAGGATGTTTGGGATGGGTGGAGGTGTGCCTTTCTTCTGTAAAGTGGGATTAAGGGACACTGCCAACACCTGCACATTCTCAGGACGCTCACTCATAGCAAACAGTAACTAAGGAAACTTGAGGATCTGGAAATGGGTGTTCTTAGAACCGGCAGTCCCACTATTCCTTGGAAAGTCTTCATGTCCCCACAGGGGTTGACGATCTCTGCCTAGGAGCCTGGTCTCACGGGTTCAGATTCGAGCTGTGCAGAAGTAGACAAGTTACTTAACTCTCCTAAGACTTGGCTTCTGCAGGTGTGAAATGAGCACAGTCACAACAGTGCTTTCTTCCTGGCACCACGAAGGTTGCAGCACGCCGACTGTGGCTGGGCTCCCTGTAGGTGCACGGCCACACGTCTCAGCTGGGCACTCAGCCCTGCCCGCCTGCGCTACCGCGCTTCCCCAGCCCGTCCAGGTTCCCACTCCTCCAAAGCCTTGTTCTGTTCCCTTTGCAGAATTCTCCAGCTGCAGTCAGCCTTTCCCACGCGCCCTCCACCCCAGCCTCTCCCAGGTAATGTCTTCATTGAGAAATTAGAAGCGGTCAGCAGTAAGGCCCTCGCCTGCCGACCACGAAACAGCCTGCCCCCATCTGTACCTTCGCCGCCTGCCAACCCGGTGCCCCTGGAGGAAGGGCCCTGCCCCCCACCTGTGCTTGGACCTCGCCCCCTCGGCTTCCACTCCTGCACTTGGCACCCTCTTTCCTGCATCATCGTTTTCCCCGCTCTGTTGGATCACTCCCATCGTTGAACTGTCCTGCTCTAGCATCTCTTGCCTTTGCAAAGAAAATCCCCGTTGTCTCTGCACCCCCATTTCTTGCTGCCTTTCCCACAGAATTCCCTTGAAAGACTCGTCTGCACCGGCATCTCCTTTCCTCAGCCACTCCAGTGGGTTCCTGCCCTCCACGTGCCTCTGCACCTTCTCTGGCCAACCTCGCCTGGCCCTTAACCTGTTCACTCTTCTGGTCTGTTTCATGTGGTGGGCTGCTCCCATCTCCTTCTCTTTTTTTTGGCTGCGCTGGGTCTTTGTTGCTGCGCACAGGCTTTCCCTAGTTGCGGTGAGCGGGGGCTACTCTTCGTTGCGGCGCGGGCTTCTCATTGCGGTGGCTTCTCTTGTTGCAGAGCACAGGCTTTAGGTGCACGGGCTTGAGTGGCTGTGGTTCGCAGGCTCTAGAGCACAGGCTCAGTAGTTGTGGCGCACGGGCTTAGTTGCTCCGCGGCAGGTGGGATCTTCCCAGACCAGGGCTCGAACCCGTGTCCCCTGCATTGGCAGGCGGATTCCTAACCACTGCACCACCAGGGAAGTCCCTCACATCTTCTTGAAATGCTTTTTTCTCTTAGCTTCTACATTACCAGACTTTTTCAAGGGTCTTCCTTCCCGGCTGGCTCCCTGTCTCATCAGTCAGGTCTAGCCTGGCTCCTTCCCCTTCTAGCTATATATTCTTCCCAGGTGGTCTCATCTGGTCTGGTGGCTTTAAATACCACGCATATGCCAGTAACACCCAAATCTCCCTCCACGCCCTGGCCTCGCTCGGGACTTAGGCAGGTCTGTCCAGCTGCCCTGTTGGCTTCCCTGGGAGGCTCTCAACTTAGCAAGGGGAGGGGAGAGCACTGATTCCCAGCCCCGGCGTCACTCCTCTCCTGGCTTGTGGCAGTAGCCTCTTCCTGGGCTCCTTTCCTTCACTCTTAGCCCCAGCTCAGTCGCCACACAGCGACCAGAGTGACCTTTGACAGACAGACACCAGACGAGGTTGTTCCCTGCTCAAACTTCAGCAGCTTCTCCCGTGCCCTTCAAATGAACTCCAGACCCCTTAGCCTGACCTGAACTGCCCTGCAGAATCCAGCCACCATCTCTCTCTCTCCAGCCGCTTCACTTCCATTCCCTCACTGCACTTCCTTCTGCCTCTGGGATGCTCCAGGCCTGTGCCCAGTTGCGTCACTCGCTGTCACCTTTGCCTGGAACGTGCTTTCCTCAGGGTCCCTGAGGGAAGGGCTGGCTCCATCTTGTCCTTCAGATTCCAATTTTCTGTCATTGCCTTAGTGGTGTCCCTGGCTCCCCGACCACTCTCTGTCATCACATTGCCTGTTATGATTCCCCATACAGTGCTTATCACTCTCTGCTATTCTTCCTGCAGGATTTATATGTTGTTTAGTATCTGTCTCCCCCTATTTGAATGTAAACTCCATGAGAACAAGACCTCTTTTCCTTTATCCCTGTTCTATCTCAAGCTCCTAGAATAGACCATGTACAAAGAAGACACTCAACAAATATCTCTTGACTTCACAAAGGAGGTCATCTATGTAAACTCCTCACCCTGTGCTTAGTGTATAATGGTGCTCTATACATGTCAGCCTCCAAAAGTATAGACAAAACAGGCACTGTGGAGGGACAGCTGTCACTCCCAGACCGAGATCAAAATATTATTCAGTGTTTTTGCACTGCCTGTCACAACCGTGTCAAACACATGTATTTTCTTGTCCTGGAATACGTAAAATCTTCTGACAGTTATTTCAGAAACCCAGCTAAGAGAGTCAGTTTTCTTCCCCAGAAATAGAAATAATCAAAAGCTTTCCAGCCTTAAAAGCAGCTGAAGTTTTACTGGGCAAACCAGGATGGAGGGAGTCATCAGATTCCTCGTGCGGGCAGATCCTCTCTCTTCTTTTTAGCAAACATGCTTTCCCATCTGCTCAAGGAAATAGTTGGCTGTGTTCAAAATGTGCTTTTCAATGACAGCAATCCGTCTGGGAGTCCACAGTTCGGGGGAATGAATGGCAGTCATTAAAATGTCTCTGACCTGTGGTTTGCCCTTCTCCCGCTTCGTGTTGGAAATTTGCACCGTGGGAATGAAAAAGCATCTAACTGTATATCTGACTTCTGCCATGAGGCTCAGCTATAAATAAGGGCTCCTACCTATTAGAGACCGGGTCATTCGTTCATCTAATAAAATGAGAGAATTGTCAAATAAGACCTTTGTAAGGAGGAATCATCATCAGAGTTCTTATTTGCAAACAAGGGAATCTACTCCAGCTACTTTAAAGAGGAAGAATGTATTAAAGGGTATTAGTGGTGCACGGCTCCCCAGGATGGGCCAGTGCTTTGGTTTCAAATGCCACGCCACCAAGAACGATGCCCAAACCATACACCCCTGCAAAGGTACACTGATGTGCGCCGACCAATGGTAGTGGGGACTGATGCTCAAAACTGCACTCTGCTTTCCTTGAAAAGCCAGTTGCCCCTGTCAACAGTCTCTCCAAAAGCTAGAGTCTCGTTGGTTCCCCACTTCCTCACATTGCTCATTTCCATCTTGAAGTCTCAGGCAGGTGCGTTGCCTCTGAGGGTTAGAGCCTAGGTAAAACTTCTGCACCCAGCCACAGAGGAAGCTGGGAGAGCAGCTTAAGTCTTTCACTTTGGGGCCTGGGTCTCATGAACATGGAGAACATGTGACAAATAACACCCCCAGAAAGTGCCATCTGAGCTGAGAACCAAAGGATGAGAGGAAGTCAGCCATTAGAAGAATGAATGAAAGAACCTTCCAGGAAACGGGAACAGCATGTGCAAAGGCCCTGAGGCAAAAAAAAGGGGAGTTGAGACATTCAGGGAACAGAGAGAAGGCCAGTGACGCTGTAGCCCAGTGTGTGTGTGTGTGTGTGTGTGTGTGTGGAAGAGGGGCAGGAGTCGAGGCTGGAGAAGTAGCAGGGGCTGGATCCTGCAGAGTTGGGTGGGTCATAGTAAGAAGTATGGATGTAATTTCAGTGCGGTGGGAATCCATTGAAATAAGGGGATGACATGATCTGATTTCTATTTTTTAAAAGAACAGTGTCTTCTGAATATGGAGAATATAATTGAGAGGGGGACAGAAGACCAGTTAGGAGGCTTTGCAGTTGTCTAAGGAAGAGGCAGTGACAGCAGGAGGCGAGAAGCAGAGAGATCTGGAAGGTGTTTTGGAGATGGATATTTCAGAGCTTGCTAATGGATTGGCTTTGGGAGTGGGGAGGAGGGGGAAAATGGGAGGAGTCAAGGATGCATCCCAGTGTGTGGCTTAAGCAGCCGAAGGTGTGTGGGGTTTGTGAGACGGAAAGTGAAGGGTCAGGGGTGGGGGAAAGCTATCAAGTTCAGTTTTGAACTTGTTAACTTTAAGATGCCTGTGAGAAGTGCAAATGGAGATGTCAAGTAGGTAGTTTAAACATGCGAGGCTAGACCAGAGGAGAGGCCAGGGTTAGAGAAAAAACAATTTCTACCCAAGTTTCATGTATTGGTGACAAAATACGGGGACTGCGAGTGAGTGACCACCATGGAGCCATAGGCAAAGGCAGAAAGACATACTAGGCTTGGTTCCAGAAGAGCTAAATTTTCCCACCTACCAGTTATATAAGCTTTGAGCAAATCTGAGTCTCTCTGTTCTTATTTGCAAAATGGGCATCATGACTGGTATTAATTCTTATAGATTCAGTCTAGGTTTAGGAGATGTCCCATAAATTGTTGTCTAGCCATGTCCTGTCAGAATGTTTGCTCATTTTAACCAGAATTTTCCCAAGTTCCAGAGCATGGGTACATAAGGGTCATTTAACAATCATGATCCGAATTCCTGCAGCTCATTCCCATACCTGCTGATACCAGATCTGCAAAGCCCACTTCCCTCGCGGCCATTCCAGGGCATCCCCAGATTGAATCTCACGTTGGCTCAAAAGCAGGTTTCCCTGCTACTCTGTCCCATCACAGCTAAGCCCTCAGTGTGCAGAATCTGAGCGGCAGGCTGACACAGGGTGGAATGGTTCCATCTCCTCTGTGCCATGGTAGGAAGGGGGTCCCAGAGGAGTCTTAGTTAACCCCCCAGCCCAGCAATAGTCACCTTGCCTCATATACTCAGAGGGCGGTTGCTGGTCACAACACAAGAGAGTGGGTGGGAAAGGACTTTGGAGAAAGTCCACCATGTACAGATTTTCTTTGCATATATCCTCCTAGTCCATACGACATCCCTGCACTGCACGGTAGGTAATTATTATCTTTACTTGACTCAAACTGGTGAAAACTTGCCCCAGGCCACATGGCTGACTTCAGATGACGTCAGGTTGCTGTCATTCTGAGCTCTTTCTGCATCATCATGCTGCCTCTCCAACAAATACGAGGGTCTAATAACTTCATCCAAGCCCGTCTCCTCGCATCTATTCTCTGCTCCACGACAGATCGCTCCGAGGCCTGTTGAGAATGAGCATGATGCTTCACTGTGCCCCAGGAGTGTCTTTTCTCTAACAAGTCCGAGTAACCACTTCAACACTATACAAATCAGTAGCTGTTGGACAACCAGCTGCATGGTGGATGGGGAGTCCTTTCAGCTTTCTTCTTCCCATTCAAATATCATATTTATATAAAAGCAAAGTGAGGATTGTTGAGGCTGGTGGACTGCTTGTCTGCCACTTGGTGGGCCATCTGTTTAACATTGCCAAACTCCTACTCATCCTTAAAGACAGAACAAAAGTGTCTTCTCTCCTTGGAAGCCCTCCAGCTCTGCCCCAAACAGAATCAAGCATTCACCACTCTGGCTTCCTAGAATACTCTGCTGGTACTGCTGACTATTAACTGTTCCCCAATATTTGTTGTTTCCTCCCTCTATAAAAAAAAGAGAACCTATAAAATACAGATTACATTTCCTTACCTCCCTTACATCTATGTGTAGCCATGTGACTAAGATCCAGTTAATGAGATTTAAGCAGATGTGCCTTGTAGCCGTTTCTGGGAGCCCTCCTTCAAAAAACAGCTCATGTGACTCCTTCATCTCTTTGTCCTTTTCTCCATTCTGCTGCCTGGAATGTGAACGTGATGACTGGAGCTCTAGTTGCCATCTTGGACCCTAAGAACAAGGGTCCTATCTTAGGAAAGTTGGAACTGAGCTAGAAGAAGTCAGAGTCCCTAAGGACTTATCAGAAATAACATATAGACCCTGAATTGCCTACCTTCAGACTATTATGTGGGAGAGAAATTTCTACCTAGTTTGAGCCACTATTAATTTTGAGTCTTTGTCACTCACATACAAACCTAATGCTAAGTTATGTTACCTCTCTAATACGTGGTACTTTCCACACCTTAGCATAATTATCTGTTTACTATTATCTCCCCTACTAGACTGGGAGCTCCTCTAAGCAGAGATTAGGTTTCAGATTCTGCCCAGTGCCAGACGCATTAGAAGTTGCTCAATGAAATGTTTTCTGAAGGAAGTGCGGTGAGTGATTGCATAAACAACTGTGCAGTGTCAGCGGAGCACTTGCCACGAGCAGCAATGCATGCACTTTGCATGCATTAGCTGACTTAATCCCCATAAGAACCCCACGAGGAAACCACGGCAATCGAGAGGTTCAGTGACTTGCCCGAGATCACCAGCTGTTGAGTGACAGGGCTGGGACTAGACCCCAGTCTGCCTCAGTCCCCAGCTCACGTATTTTCTACATCAGCCACTGCTGTCCCCCGTGCTCCCAGGATGGAGGGCTGAGTTATTGAGCTGTGCCTGAAAGGTCTCCCTCTACGTGTTCCTCTGTTGAGAACAATGACAAATATCTAGGAAATTGCACGTATACTTTTTGTATTCCTCTCACTACCAGTTTTACTAAATTTGTTCTTCTGTGTTTTTGTTTTTTCCTCTCTTGGCATCTTCTGATATGAATTCAACCAATGTGAGAACCTCTTTTGCCCAGAAGAATTCAATGGATGGCTCACAAATACAGAATACCTCAAAAGGTACATTAACCACCTAAAGGAGAAATGTAGGCTTTTGATTTAATTATCATCTCCAAAACTGTAGTTTCTTGGGTTTTTTGGAACCTAATCTGCCACCCTCATTTGCACCTGTGGTTCTAGCCTTGGGCCTTGACATCAAGCAATATCTTAGGAGAAGACACAATTGTCTTTTCATTTCAGTTACCACTAGTTAAGTTCCACTTTTGTGATAATGAGTTCAGCACAGTGCTAATATCTGTGGGGAAGAGAGATTGTTGGCAATGGAAGAAAATAAATCTAAGATATGATCACTGCTTCTCTCCCCCATCAGAAACCAGCATTTATTGAGTTAGACGCTGATTTGTACCTGGGTGTTAATTTACAAAGGTGACTGAGCGACTACACAGGTCAATGCCATTGAAAGAAAACTTTGTTGCTCTCAGTTCTAGAAACGGGAGGCACAGCTCTCCATGCAGGACCCTGGGAGGGAGCTCCAGTGTTGGTTAGGAGGCAGAAAATGCTACTGAAAGCTTGGCCTCTCTGGACACTGGTGCCAAATCCAATCCCGGGGACAGAGTTTTGGGGGAAGTAGAAAAGGATAGCTGTTGTAGTTTATCTTAGGACAGGGCCGAAAGTAAGCTCATCACACGAGATGAATTGTGCCGAAGCACAGCAGTAGAGGGCTGCCGCTCGCTCAGGCAAAACAGCGCCGTCTGTCCTGCTGTGGTAGCTTTTATTAAAGCATTATCTAGGTTTACATTTTAAGACTTGTTTTCTTAACATTCCAGAAATGCCAAAGCAGCAACCTTTGTTTTTATTAATTATACAAGCAAGAATTGGCTTTCTTGAGAACCTGCTGTGCTTCGTCCTTGAGCGCAAGAACAGCACAAAGTTCCCACCATTATTTTGATTATACTGAACTAGCACAAGGACATTTCCTTGCGTTCCCACCACTCTGTTTATACTGAGGACATCTCATGGATCAGTGCCCAAAGCACTCAATGTTTTTTTGTAGGCCCCCGGTTTGTTGGGGGGGCGCTCAAAGCATTTAGAACTGTTTACAGTTCTGGCTTATTCGCTAGCCCCCAGTTTGTTGGGGGGCGCGGCTCATGGGTTACGTCTCCTTTCCATGTCCTCAGTTGTTCCACTACAGATAGCTTTATTGCTTTGCCAGGCAAAGGGGGACACACTGGGCTTGTGCCTCATAAAAGCTATGTGACCCCACCCCAGAGGATTTGATGAGGGGTTTTATAACAGTGGTTCAAAGGTGGGGTCCTGACAAGATTAGTGTGTGTGCAGGGCTCGCCCCCCCCCCCCCCCCTTATTCTTGTCTCAGGTGGTTTCTTGTCTGCTCCTCCCTTGATTAGCAACTGTTTGAATCCACCCTTTGGAACTCAGGGAAGGTCATGGAGGCTGGCGTCTTGCCTACAAGAAATGGTGGACAAAAGGAGGCCTCCGTGCCCAGCCTCCACTTGGTTTCAGGGCCTGGGAGCCCCACAGGGCCCCGCTCGGTTTCAAAAGGAGCAAGGGGAAAGCACAGGCCACAGCCCTTACTGGGATTTCCTTGGGAAAGGCAAGACACGACAGGGTAAACCACTTAGGATTGGCTATATTGAATCATTCCGGTGGGCTTTGGAGTATAAGGGCTGTCCCTAGTTGTCTGGCACCTGGGCCTGGGCTGATTTAAGTCAGGGGAAATATTGGCTTGGTGTGAGAGTTAGATAAAGGAGGTAGTTCAGAGTATGGGCTCTGGATCATGGAGGAGTTGTAAACGACTTTGGCCATTAGTTTGGCCCTGTAATTAATGGATGCCAAAGAGGCGAGTATAGAACCTGAGAAACCTGAGTTAGAACATAAACACTTAAGTATCATTCTAGACCATTTCACACATGCCATCAGTATTTGAAAAAAGTTAAGCCATCCTTTTTCTTGATGGAGAAATGGAGAAGTACGTGAATTACATCTCAATAAAGCTGTTAAAAATACCCAAAACTTGGGGGCCGCTCATTGAGAGGTATAGAGGGGATTCCAAATAGAGGGAAATATTTGTGGGAGACTTTGCAAGTCCCCAAAATATACATATATAGACCTATGAGTCAAAGAGGAAGTATCAAGAGAAATTAGAAAATAGTTTGAACTGAGTGAAAAGGAGACCTTTTCCCCTAATATGACCATTTAATGCTATAGAGTTCCCTCTGCGTGCTAGGCGTCCCACAAATGTTTTAGATAGAGTGTTTTTATCTTTATTCAGTTTTGTGTTGTTTCTACTTTGTAACTATCATAAATAATGCTGCTGTGAACATTCATGTACAAGTTTTTGTGTAGACACATGTTTTCATTTCTCTTGGGTGTATGTATACCTAGGGTGGAATCGCTGGGTCATATGTTTAACATTTTGAGGAAATGCCAAACAGCATTCTGAAGTGATTATCGTACATAGTTTAAAGAATGTAAGAGGAGGAAAATACAGTATTATATTTACTCCATATAACCAGATAGATTTATAATATATATTATATATTTACTATATATATTGTACTTACTATATATAACCAGATACTTACAGTTCCTGTTGCTTTTCCTTCGTTCCTGAAGTTCCAAGTTTCCCTCTGGTATTATTTTCCTTCTTACACGCCCCCTCCCAAAAGAAAACCCTTCACTTAAAATAAGCCTGCTGGCAATGAATTCCCTTCGTTTTATTTCTTCTGAGAATGTCTTTATTTCACCTTCATTCTTTTTTCTTTTTTTAATGGCCTACTCACAAGACTGCCTTTATTTTTTTTAACATCTTTATTGGAGTGTAATTGCTTTACAATAGTGTGTTAGTTTCTACTTTATAACAAAGTGGAGCAGCTATACATATACATATATCCCCATATCCCCTCCCTCTTGCCTCTCCCTCCCACCCTCCCTATCCCACCCCTCTAGATGGTCACAAAGCACCGAGCTGATCTCCCTGTGCTATGTGGCCGCTTCCCACTAGCTATCTATTTTACATTTTCACCTTCATTCTTGAAGGATATTTTTTTCTGGTTATAGAATTCTGGGTCGAAAGTTCTTTCCTTTCCACACTTTCAAATGTTGTTCCACAGCTTCTGGCCTCAAGGGTCTGATGAGAAATCCACAGTCATTTAAATTCTTGTCCCCGCTTTGTGTCAAGCATTTCTCTTAGACTGCCCTCAAGTTGTCTTGCCTCTCAGCTGGTTGTTAGGATGTGTAGGGCATGGGTTTCTTTGACTTTGACTTGACTGGGGTTTGCAGAGCTTCTTGAAACTGTAAGTTTATGTCTTTTGCCAAATTTGGGAGGTTTTTCAATTTTTTTTTGGTACCACACTCTCCTTTCGTTTTAGGACTTTGATGAGACAATGTTAGACCTGTTGATATTGTCCCATAGGTCCCTGAGTCTCTGTTCATTTTTTCTGGCCTTTTGTGTCTACACTGTTCAGATTGTGTATGTAATAAAAATACAGATCTGATCTTTGTCCCCAGGTCCTGGCACAGAGCTCCTAAAACCCTTGGGATTTCCTGAGTGATGGGAATGTCTTTTGTTATTCATTATTAGCATCTTCCAGCCACACCTGAGTATATCCTAATATAGTGACCCAGGTTGGGGCCTTAGGTAGCTTCAGGATAGGACCCAGAAAGACCAAAACATGAGGGACTTCCCTGGTGGTCCAGTGGTTAAAAATCCACCTTCCAATGCAGGGGACACGGGTTTGATCCCTGGTCAGGGAACTAAGATCCCACATGCCGCGGGGCAACTAAGCCCGTGCACCACAACAGCTGAGCATGTGGGCCACAACTATAGAGCCTGCGTGCTCTGCAGCCCACACACCACAACTAGAGAGGAGCCCATGCCCTGCAAGAAGGAGCCCGCGCACCACAGCGGAGGATCCCGCGTGCCGCAACGAAGACCCAAGGCAGCCAAAAATAAAAATAAATATTAAAAAAAACACAAGACCAAACATGATTAGAGGGTGGGAACTTTCAGCCTCACCCCTCCCAGCCTCCAGGGAGGAGAGAGAGACTGGAGACTGAGCTATAGAAACTCCTGAGCAATGTGATTTGGTGAACTGCCAGGTCGCTGAACACACTGGTGTGCTGGGAAGGTGATGTGCCTGAAGAGGGCATGGAAGGTCCGTGCTCCAGCCTGCATACCGTGCCCTATGTCTCTCTTCCATTTAGTTGTTCCTGAGTCGTGTCTTTTATACTAAACCTGTAATAGTAAGCATAGCACTTTCCTGAGTTCCATGAGCCATTCTACTGAATTGTTGAACCCAAGGGGGTCATGGGAACCCCCAAATTTATAGTTAGCTAGATAGACATATGGGTGGCATTTGACACTGGTGCTTGAAGTGGGGACAGTCTTGTTGGATTGAGTCTTTTAACTAGTGGGATCTGACACTAATTCCAGGTAGATTTGGAATTGAATTAAATTGTTAGACACCCAGTTTATTTCAGAGAATTGGAGAACTGGTGTGGAAAACCACACATATGATATTAGAAAACACACAAATTGGATAATTTTTATTGATCTGTCTTCAAGTTCATTGTCTCCTTCCTCCATCACCTCCGCTCTGGTATTGATCCAATCCAGTGAATTTTTTATTTCAATTATCGTATTTTTCAGTTGTAAAATTTCTATTCAGTTCTCTGTCATAGCTTCTATTTCTCTACTGAGACTTTCATTTTTTCATTTATTTCAGAAGTATTCACCCTTACTTCTTAAAGCGCTGTTATAATAGCTACCTTAAAGCCTTTGTCTGATGATTTCAACATCTGAGTCATTTCAGGATTGGTGATGCCGATTGTCTTTCTTCCTTGAGAATTTATCAGATTATTCTGGTTCTTTGTAGGTTGAGTAATTCTGGATTCTATTCTGGATATTTTGAGTATTTTGAGTCTTGTTTAAATGTATGAAGAATGTTGGAGTGTTTTGTTTCCTTTGTTTTAGCAGGCAATTCACCCAATTAGGCTCAGGTCATAAGTTTTGTAGATTGTGGTTTCAATGTTAGTTCAGTTTTCAAAACTTTTGCAGTGCTATTTTGATCTGTCCTAAATGTGTGCTACCCAGGGACCACATTTGAGACTTGAGAAGTGATCTACCCTGTAGTTCAGTTCTCAAAGCCATCTGTTTAGGGTCAGATACACATTTATATGTGCAGCTCAGGGGTGAGCATATGCACCCATACCCAATTATTTAGGATTCCTTTCTTGAGCTCTCTCCTCTCTGTAATTTCCCCCATATATATATATATACAGAGAGAGAGAGAATTTTTAGCAGTTCCTTACTGCAGTTCTCTTGGTAAGTTCCCTTGTTTTTCTATGAATGTCTTTATTTCATCTTTCTTCTTAAAGGATAGTTCTGCTGGGTATACACATTTACCTTAATGCTTTGGTGATTTCATTCCACTGTCATCTTCTAGCTTCCATTGTTACTGTTGAGAACTCTGCAGTCATTCTAATTGTTGTCTGTTTATAGATAATCTGTTGTTTCTCTCTGCCTGTCTTTAAGATATGCTCTATTAACCTTCTACAGAAGAACCATAACTTTATGCAAGAGTTGGATATTTTTTTCTGTTTTAATCACAACACCTTTCCTGATTCTGCTTAGCATTTTTAAAGCCTTTAGGCTCCTTCTTCCTTATTCTGGGACCATACTGTATTGTACAGAGAATTCTATCATGGCACATTAGTTAGTGTTACACTTATCATTTACCTGTCTTGTTTTCTTACTAAGCTGTGAGTTCCTTGAAGATAGTCTACTTCCAGCACCTAGCACGGGCCCAGCACATAGTTAGCCTCAGCAAAATGTTGGATGGATGGATAAAAGGATGGGCAGATAGATTAGTAAATGGACAAATGTGTGGCCACAAGTGTACATCTGGCTAAAATGCAAGTGAAATTCTATGAATTTACCTGAGTGACTTCCTCTAGCATCTCCCAATGATCTGAATATACCCAGGCATTTTCACATTAATAGAAAGCTAAGGTCTACCATATGCTCTTTCTCATCATAGCTGAGAAGCCCTATTGATCATTTTTTGTGCATATTGCATTGACAGAGCATAATTATCAGACTCTGGTCTTGAGGAAAGCAACACAACAAGTCAAAAGGATATCTGCGGCAAGAAAACTTGAGAATATGCTTCCTAAGCCGGTGAGCACGTGATTGCAAACTTAATAGCAGAGATGATTTAAAGGGGGCTAGGAGATCTGGCTACAAGAGCTAGCTCTGTGAAGATGTCAGGGTAAGAACTGGGGTATTTCTGATTGTAGACTTGGGTGAAACAGTAAGGAAATCTCGTAAGGGTAATTACTGACTGAGGTAGGCACAAGTTGAGTGAGAATCTTGCCTGGATTTCTCCAGGATTTAAATTACTTGCTTGAAACTCAAGAGCCTGGGTGTAATGGAAAGAGAAGAGTCTCAGTTTTCTACTCTATGAAATGGGGACAATAATTCCTAGGTCCTGGTGTTCTTATGAGGTTTACCTGAGGTAGTGATGATAATTAACATGTAATGAACACTTACTCACTACATGTCAGGTGCTATACTAAACCTGTGCATACAGTGTATTTTATTTTACTGTTACAGTCGTTTGAGATCATTACTCCTGCTTTTCTTCAGTTTATTAGTGAGGAAAGTGATGCTCAGAGCAGGTAACTAATTTGTCCAAATTCACAAAGCAAATAAGTGGTAAAGCCAAGACTTGCACGCAGATCTGCCTGACTCTGAGCCTGAGCTCTTACCCTCTGAGCTTTGCCACCAGCACAGCCCCAAGAACACAAGAGGCGAAGGATTACGGTGTGTTCTCTCCTCTTCTCCTCCCCTCCTGCAAATCTTCCCTACAAACCTCGGTGCGTGGTAGTTTATATCAATGGCAAGTTCAGTCTTATGTAGTGGGAAGAGGCCCTTAGGACCCTGAACAGGGCAAGAGGCTTTGGGGCTTCCCCAAGCCACCAACTAGCAAGGGAGTCAGGCCATAGAATTTGGATCAAGTATAGCAAGTATTGTAGACAATTTCTTTCTTTCCTTCTTTCTTTCTTTTTTTTTTTTTCTTTTTTTTGGCTGCGCCGTGAAGCTTGCAGAATCTTAGTTCCCCGACCAGAGATTGAACCCAAGTCCTAGCCATTGGACCACCAGGGAATTCCCTGTAGAAGATTTCTTCAATGTTCTTCGTTTCTCCATAATTACTCCACTGCCTATTTCCCCTCAGCATTTAGCAGTGAAACTTTTGAGAAGTAGCAGGGCCTGGTGGAAAAGACACACAGACGTGAGTTCAAATCTTGGTGCTGCATCTATCTCCTCAGCTGTGTTACTTGAGTGAGTTGTTTAACTCTACTGACCTTCTTCTGTAAAATGGGGGAAATAAAGCCCAGCAGTGTTACGGAGCTTACTGCTGACGAGGATCATGGGGCTGCTCTAGAGATAGAGACAAGGAGATGAGTAGTCATGTCCTACTCTGGGATCTGTGCTGGTGGGGTGGTGAAGCCCAGCAGTTAGAGTAGATAGTGGCAGAGTTTAACAGGAGTGGAAAGCAGCTGAATGGCCTGTGAATGGCCTGGCGGACACATGGAAGGGAGATGCGTCAGTGAGCTATTCACCGGGGGTGGGGGTGGGGGGCCTTCTGGATGTTCCTGACAGAAGAGCCAACACGTGACTCTACCACTTTAAGAAGCACAGCACTGATACAATCTGCTGCCCATTCTTTTTTTTTTTTTTTTTTGCGGTAGGCGGGCCTCTCACTGTTGTGGCCTCTCCCGCTGCGGAGCACAGGCTCCGGACACGCAGGCTCAGCGGCCGTGGCCCACGGGCCCAGCCGCCCCGCGGCATGTGGGATCCTCCCAGACCGGGGCACGAACCCGTGTTCCCTGAATCGGCAGGCGGATCCTCAACCACTGCGCCACCAGGGAAGCCCTATTTATTTATTTATTATTATTTTTTAATACCATAGTTTTTATTGAAAAAATTTTTGCCTGTGGTAAAACCAAACAGTATTAAAGGATATGTAACAAAAAGTTAATCTCTCGGGCTTCCCTGGTGGCGCAGTGGTTGAGAGTCCGCCTGCTGAGGCAGGGGATGCGGAGTTCGTGCCCCGGGCCTGGAGGATCCCACGTGCCGCGGAGCGGCTGGGCCCGTGAGCCATGAGCTCTGGGCCTGCGTGTCCGGAGCCTGTGCTCCGCAGCGGGAGAGGCCACAACAGTGAGAGGCCCACGTACCACACACACACACACACACACACACAAAGTTAATCTCTCTTCCACACCAGACCCTATGCCCCCTCCCCAGAGGCGAATCAAGTTTTTCCTTATATCCTTCTAGAAATTTCTGATGCATGTCAAGGAATATAAACCAGTTTTTTAAAACAAAAATTGGTATAATATATACACCATTTTGCACTTTGCTTTTTCCACCTAGCATATAATAGCTAACAATTATTGAATGCTTATATAGCAAACATTGTTCTAAACACATCATACGTGTTAATTCATTTAATCCTCACACAACCCTAAGAGAAGTAGGTTTTATTTATTATCTCCATTTTATGGATCAGAAAACTAAGGCTCAGAAATATTCAGTATCTTGCCCAAAGTCAAATAGCTTGTAAATGGTAGAGCTAAGAGTTTTTTAAAAGCTATAATTCACATACCATAAAAATCAGCATTTTAATGTAAAATTCAGTGGTTTTTAGTATAGTCACAAGGTTCTATAATTATCACCACTATCTACTTCCAGAACATTTTTGTCACCCAAAAAAGAAACCCCATACTCATTAGCAGTCACTCCCCAGCCCCCTCTCCCCGCTGCCTCTGGAAACCACTAATATAGTTTTAGTTTGTATGAATTTGACTATTCTGGACATTTCGTATAAATGGGAATCATATAATATGTGGCCTTTTGTGACTGATTTCCTTCACTTAGCATAGTGTTTTCAAGATTTATCCATGTTGTAGCATGTGTCAGTATTTCACCTTTTTTATGGCTGAATAATATTCCATTATATGACTATACCAAACTTTGTTTATCCATTTACTAGTTAATGGACATTTGGACTGTTTCCGCCTTTTGGCTATTATGAATGACATGGCTTCTATGAACATTTATGTACAAATTTTTGTGTGTACATATGTTTTCTATTCTCTTGGATATGTACTACCTAGGAGTGGCATTGTTGGGTCATATGGTAAGCCTACGTCTAACTTTTTGAGGAACTGACAAACGTTTCCACAGAGCCTGTACCATTTTACATTCCCTCCAGCAACATACAAGGGTTGCAATTTCTCCACATCCTTGCCAACACTTATTTTCCATTCTTTTTGGTATAGTTATCCTAGTTGGTATGAAGTAGTATCTCATTGTGGTTTTCACTTCCGTTTCCCTAATGACTAATGATACTGAGCATCTTTTCATGTGCTTATTGGCCAGTTGT
Organism: Orcinus orca; assembly: GCF_937001465.1. NCBI lineage: Eukaryota > Metazoa > Chordata > Mammalia > Artiodactyla > Delphinidae > Orcinus > Orcinus orca. Next base: position 93,345,077 of record NC_064569.1, on the reverse strand, counting down.
ATATCTTCTTTAGAGAAATGTCTGTTCAAATCCTTTGCCCATTTTTAGATTAAGTTTTTGTCTTTTTGTTGTTGAGTTGTAAGAGTAGAGCCAGGATTTTAACCCAAGCAGTGTGACTCCAGACCCCATGTTCTAAATCAGACTCTGTACTGATTTCAACATATCTTAGAGAGTATTCCGAATGAAAGCACATACAGAGCTATCACAGTCTTATTTCATTGCACCTGTATTCTATAATTCATTAACCATTTTCCTATTCGTGGACATGTATGTGCTCCCAGTCTTTGCTATTATAAACACTGCTGTCTTGAACATCTCGGTATTTGTGTGTTTCTTGTCTCATATGTACAAGTATACATGTAGGAAGAATTCCTAGAAGTAGAATTCCTAAATCAATTGTATATCTTGAATTGCTCTCCAAAGAAGTTGTACCAATTTATATTCTCACCAGCAGCATGTGAGAGACTATCCATGTACCTTTGCCAATGTTGTACATTATCAAATTACTTGTTGCCGTTGTGATGAGGGGAAAATGCTATGTTATAATTGTTTCAATATTAATTATTTAATTATAAGTGAAGTTAAATCTATTTCCCTATAGTTATAATCCTTTGGAATTTCTATTTCCGTGAAATGCCTCTTCATGTCCTTTGGTTTTGTTTTTGTTTTTTTCTATTCTTAGTAGAACTATTTCTGTTTCTAAGGTTCTTAGTCTTCTGCTCATTTTTGATTTGTAGAAGCTCAATTCTTAGTCATATATTTGGCAAAAAATGTTTCCTATTTAACCTTTTTACTTTAATTACGGTATTTTATTCTAGAAAATTGAAATTTTTACACAGACATGTTTATTGGTCATCTCTTTTACGGCTTCTGGATTTCATTTCCTACTAAGAAAGATCTTTACCACTCCAAGATCTTATGAAACATTCTCTCCCATTTTTTTCCCCAATGTTTTTATATGATCACCTATTTTTAATAAAAAACTTTACTCGCACAACCCAGACGTCACCAGCGGTTACTCTACTCCTTTGAATTGAATTAAAGATTGGTTCAAGCATTTGTTATATGATTTGTTTGGAGCCTCATACCCTCCCCCAAATATCTGAACTCTGGGGACTTATGTCTTCTATGGCACTGAGCTCCTCTTCTGTCCTGCATGTGCTGTGCACGTACCACCTCTTCCCTTGATTTCCACAAAAACTGCTCACACAAGGCCTGTGTGGGTGTGTTGTGTATATAGAAAACTTTACTAAGTTTAGAGAGGTGGGAAGAAGGGGGACCATATCACAGTAATGCAAAGACCTTTCATGTGTGTTGCCCTTCTTAAAATGCTTTAGTCATCCCACAGTTTGCAAGACCATCCTCTAGAGTCGTGTGCCCTTTCCTCCCTCTTCTTTCCCCAAACTCCTGCTCACCTCTAATGTAGAGCAATGTAGCTCTCACTCTGCCTTTGGCTCTAATCTTTGTTTTCCTGAGAAAGGACAGTCCCCTCCCTCTGGTGTATTCTGGTACTAGCGAAGTCAATTTTTTGACATCCCTCTACACTAGGAATAGAAGGAGACCTCGGTAACTTGATAAAGCCATTAGCATCAAAGAACCTACAGAACAGTGGGACAGTGGAGGTGTTTGGCTTAACTCCAGGATCAAGCAAAGGACACCCATCATTCCACCTCCCTTTGAAGTTGTTTTGAATCAGGGCATCCAACTTCAGGGCTCCCTTACCTCCCTAGGCCTCGAAGGATTTTCCTTACTTTCTTACAAGCTCCTTCATTCATTTAAAAGGATTTTTAAATATTTTTCTAGCATTTTTTAGGTGTTTTGTCATGAGTTTAGGATATTCTATTAAATTTTAATGGCATACACTGAAGACCTGGCAATTTCACTTCTAAGAATCTATCCTGTAGAAATGTTCATACAAGGCCATCCCTAACAGCATTAATCTGTACCAGCAAAAACTGAGGAAAATTAACATTTCAGTAGATAAATAGGTAAACTGTGAAATGTTCGTAATGCAGATACTCTGTTGCTGTTAAGACAGATTTATACCTTATCATATGAAAGAATGAAAGGCAGCAATGTCTAAAACTAATTAATCAAGAGAATACTATAGGCAATATATTTAGATACTGACGAGTGAGAAATTAAAGTAATAAAACCTGGTGTATAGCATGATTCTATTTTTATTTTTGAAATACATTTTTGGTATAAAGTCATTATGTGCTTATAAAAAGGTTTGGAAGGATACACGGAAAAACATTAATAGTATTTATTCCTAGAAAATGCGAGTGAGGATGGGGACTCATCTTCTACTATATACATTTATACATTGTATGAATTTTTCACAAAGAACATAAATTTATTTTGTAAAAAAATAAACAAATAAATGTTTTCACTCTCAGAGATAGCAGAAAAGGATATGTAAATGTCAAAACAAAGAACTTTTTAAAAAGATATACAACTGGCCCAGAATAAGGAAGAGGATGGTCCCACTTCAGATGGTCCCATCTAACATGTGTTCAGGGAGAGGGACCAGGCCGGAGAGAAAGAGGGTCCAGGAGTCACTGAAGGCACTGAAGATGTTTAGGTTGGAGAAGCAAGACTTAGAGAAGATGTGAGGGCTCTCCTCAATTTTTTTTTTTTTTTTTTGACCACGCTCTGCAGCTTGCAGGATCTTAGTTCCCCGACCAGGGATTGAACCTGGGCCCGGCAGTGAAAGCTCAGAGTCCTAACCACTGGACCGCCAGGGAATTCCCTCCTCAAATATTTTAAGGACTCTTATGTAACACACAGTCTGGAGGGAGATGGGTTGGAATTACAGAGAGTCAGATTTTTATCTAGAGGAAGAAGGAACTTCATAGGAGTCCAAGCTGCTGTCATTTTAAACCAGCTCTACCCTCCAGCTTGGCTGCAGACTGCCTGCTGGTTCCTGTTCCACTCTGGCTCTCAAACCATGTCATTCCTCTTGCCAGGTCTCTGATGCCAACCCCTTTACTCTGGCTTCTGCTCTGCTTTCTACCTGCCTCTCGGAGCTGAGGTTCCAGAATGACTCTCCTCTTGCCTAGTGGCTTGTCTTTGCCCAGTGCTATGGCCCTGAGCCAGCCCTTTCCCTGGGAGGAGAAACTGGATGCTTACTGACAGTGGAACTGGATGTTTCAGGAGGGAGTGTATTCCTTGTTTCCAGAGTTAGGGAAGCAAAACTGGGCAAGTACCTACTGAGAATATTATTGAAATGATGTGTATCAGCTGGCATTCTTTGCTTACAAGTAACAAAATATGCCAACTTGAGCAAACACTGCAAGAACATTGAGTAGCTAGCTGAACAGTGTGAAAATCGGTCCAGGGACCAGGAGGAGAATCAAGGCAGTTGCAACCCTTGAACCAGCTTTTCAAGGTGACATCTCTGGCATGGTTGAACCCCCATGTGTTTTCAGTCTATATTTCACCCCACTCAGGACTCAAAATCCCAGAAACCGGAGTTTTGATTGACCAAGCTTATCCCATGTGCTCTGGCTCTAACTGGGTGGATGAGAGAAAGGCTCTGGCTGGCAGAGCCTACAAAGGCTTCCAAGCCTCGCTCCTGTGGCTCACATGGGGAGCAAGACATTTGATTTAAAGTCCTTCAAGCAGTAGAGGGCAAGTAAACTCCCCCAAACACACAAGAATTGGGGGTTGTTGGCAGAAGGAGAATGGGTACTGGGCAACTGAAAGAACAGCACTTGAATAAATGTGGAACTAGATTAGTGGTTCTAGATCTTTGGACTTTTCTAGACTTGGAAAAACTTTTTTTTTTTTTCACTAAATAAGTTCATTTAAACAAAATGACTGCTATCTGGTATCATCATCATTTCATAAAAGAAAGGTCATTAATGTAAAAAAAGTAGAAAGACAATCTCAGAATAAAAGAGAGTCCATAAGTGAATAAATTTCCTTTAGGTCATGGAATTCCCTGTTGGTGCAGTGGTTAGGACTCCATGCTTCCACTGTAGGGGCACAAGTTCGATCCCTGGTCAGGGAACTAAGATCCTACAAGCTGCGTGGCGGTAGCCAAAAAAAAAAAATTACTTTAGGTCAGATTTATTACAATGTTTTGTTTTTGTTTTCTTTTTGCGGTATGCGGGCCTCTCACTGTTGTGGCCTCTACCGTTGCGGAGCACAGGCTCCGGACGCGCAGGCCCAGCGGCCATGGCTCACGGGCCCAGCCACTCCGCAGCATGTGGGATCTTCCCGGACCGGAGCACGAACCTGTGTCCCCTGCATCGGCAGGCGGACTCTCAACCACTGCGCCACCAGGGAAGCCCTACTACTACCATGTATTTTTCCTTGTTTCCCTCATTTTGCTGGAGACCATTGAACACAGACTGGCCCCCATTTGGAGATGGGCTTTTAGGAATCATTGGACTAAATGATCTATAGGTGCTCTACTAACCCCAAGTTTCTGTGATTCCAGTGGGATCTTGCTATAGAATAGTGGTTCTCAACTGGGGACAGTTTTGCACCCTAGGAGACATTTGGCCATGCCTGCAGACATTTCTGGTTGTCACAGCTGGGGGTGAGGGGTAGAGTACTACTAGCATCTCTTGGGTAGAGACCACGGAGGCCACTCGATGTCCTGCAATGCACAGGACAGTCTCCCACAACAAATCTGGCCCCAAATGTCAAAGTGCCAAGGTTGAGAGACCCTGCTATCCATAAAGGAAATCTCATTAAGCAATTAAAATGAATAGGACAGGACTTCCCTGGTGGCGCAGTGGTTGAGGGTCCGCCTGCAGATGCAGGGGACATGGGTTTGTGCCCCAGTCCAGGAAGATCCCACATGCCATGGAGTGGCTGGGCCCATGAGCCATGGCCGCTGAGCCTGCGCATCCGGAGCCTATGCTCCGCAACGGGAGAGGCCACAACAGTGAGAGGCCCGCATACCGCAAAAATAAATAAATAAATAAAATAAAATAAAATAAAATAAAATGAATAGGACAGAGAAGAGTGTGGTTAGGTGCCGCTGCAGCCTTCACTCGTGAGACAGAATTTTTGTCTCGTTAGATTATAACCGCTTCGTCCAAATAAAACGTATTTTTAAAAAAATACAAAAGAAGCACAGAATCACCACTGACATTTTGGAAAAAGGCAGAGGAATATAAGGAAGGGAAACAGATTACTCTCAGCCCCTGCCTGTTCTCTTTCCTGATCTCTGTTTCCTCTTGGTTGTCTATTAGCATCTCAAATACAGCACATCCAAAACAGACCTCTTGATTTTCCTGCCCTGTCAGCGTCTTCCCACATCTTCCCAGCTGGGAAACTGGCACCTAACCCTTTAGAGTCACCCTTGACTCCTGTCTTTCTCACACCTACATCGACTCCATCAGCAAATCCTGCCAATTCTGCTCTCATAGTATGTTGCAGATTCCATCACTTCTCACCCCTCCCCATTCCCAGCCCCAGCACTGCCTCAACCACTGCAGAGGCTCCCAAGTGCTCTTCTAGTGTCCACGCTTACCCACTGCAGTCATTTCTCCACACATCAGTTAAACTGATCTTTTTTTGTTTTTCATTTGTATTTTTTGGCCGTGCCACGTGGCATGTAGGATCTTAGTTCCCCAGCAGGGATTGAACCCACACTCCGTGCATCGAAATCACAGAGTCTTAACCACTGGACCGCCAGGGAAGTCCCAGTTAGAGGGATCTTTAGAAAAAATTAATCAGATGTACCCCAGCTCAAAACCTTCCAGTGGCTTCCATCACACTTAGAAAATCCTAACTTCTTCCTGTGGCCCAAAGACCCTGCTCCTTCTTCAGCCTCATCATTTGTTCTCATTTGAGCCGTGCAGGCCTGGTTTCTGTCCCTCAGCCACACCAAGCTCCTGTCTGCCTTGGGGTCTCCTGCACTTGCTGTCCCCTTTGCCTGGAACATCGCCCAGATCTTCCTTCCATCATTCAGGGTCTGCCGGGATCACTCCTCCTCAGGGCAGTCCTCCCTGACCTCCCCATGGAAAAGATCCCTCTCCTCCCCAGTCTCCCATCCCACCACCCACACCCCCTGCCCTACTCGATTCTTACCTAAAGCCCTTATTATTCCATAGTATCATGTTGATTTGTTTATTGTTTTTCTCTCAACTATGATACAAGCTCCGTGAGGGCTGGAATTCGTCTTATTCTCGGCTGAAAGGCCAGTGTCTAGATCAGTGTGTATACACAGTGGTCACCCAGTAAATATTTGCTGAACGAATTGTTAACATTTTGGTAACTACACTTCTAGTCTCTTATCTACCTTTTTTTTTTTTGGTTGATTGATTTCATATAATTATATTCATTTTATATAAAATATATAATATTATCTACCTAATTTTGTATCTTGATTTTTAAAATTACTGTTATATCTGAAACAATATCTTAGTACCAACTCTTCATAAACAATTTAATAGTGGCGTACTGTTCCTTTGGGTAGAGATGTCAACAGGTCCTTGAACATTTAGGTGGTTGTAACCTTTTGCTGTAGTAATTGTCACTGCAGTAAACATTATAGTGCCTAAATCTTTTTTTCTTGTGGGTAATTTCCTTAGGATAGCATCCTAAAACTGGAGTTACTAGATAAAGGATATGAGTACCTTTACATTTCTTAATATGTGCCATAAAAATGATAATATCCTTTATTTTTTTTCCTATCTCTTTCCTACTCAGTCTTACCCTGCCTGCAAAAGCCCTGAGATGACTTCAAACCTCTTCAACATTTATGGGAAGAGCCCTCTGATTGTGTACTTCCTCCTGAACTACGCCTCTCTGCAGCAGCCTGGCAGAGACGTGTTGATGGTCAGGAGGGAAAAAAACAAGACCATCCCATATCCTTTCCGCCGTGGGCTGGGCACACATTACTCCAGGCCCCTGCTTCCTCTTCCCAGAAGCAGGGGTGAAGAGACAGGCATCCAGCCCTTAGCACGGCACCTGCCACATAGTAGGGGCCCATCAAGGGTGACCATTGTTGCGAGCCTACGGGTCGGAATCTTGCTCATTTTAATTCCAAATCTGCCTCATGCACTGGCTGAGTGGGACCCTGGGCAAGTCGAATTTCCCTGTGTGCAATAATCTCTTCCTTTCTACCAGAAAGAATGGACTACTTAGGGACTCTAACATATTTTGCAACTCAGTAATGCCTCCTAGATGCTCACTGACCCCACAGTATATATTGATCAGGAATTTTGGTGTCTAGGGGTATGTTTCTTCCAGCACCCTCCTCACACACACCCCTCCCCAGACCCATCAGCAAATTCTTGGCCCTCATGACATTTATCCTAAAAATATGGTAAAAAGCTCAGATCTTAAGAAAACAGGTGTGATATGCGTTGGTGTCCTGAGTCTTAACAGTTTACCGTAGAGGGTCAGAACATGGAATCAAATAGACCTGGATTTAGGAACCAACTCACCTGCTCACCAGCTGAGTGATCTTAGACAAGTTCCAGCTTCTCTCTGAGCCTCATTTTTTTCATCTATAAGATGGAGATAAGAGTACCCGCCTCATAGAGTTGTGATGCAGAGAACAGGCACAACACCGGTAAAGGCTTAGTTAGCACAGTGCCCGGCAGGTAACAAATGATTGAATGTTACCTATCAGCATACAGCGCCCCATAAGGAGGAGCTTTCATAATGAAGTAGGTAGGACTTAACTCCTGCCCTATAGCACTTCATACCCACAAGCGTATTTATATATCTGTAGGCAGAGATTAACAACACACAATTCATAGTACTTTATTGTTTATAAAACGCTTTCCCTTATATCACCTCACTGTGCTGTAAAGACAGTGTAGTGTAGTAGAAGGAGCCTGGGTTGGGGATACACAGCCCCGGATTTGCGTCCCAGCTCAGCAACCCACTAGCTTTAAGATCTCATGTGCACAGCTTAACCTCTAAGCTCAATATCTTTATCAACTCATTCCTAAAGTGAGGATGGTTATACCAAATCAGTAGTGTTGTGACCAGGATTAAATGGCATACAGCTGGTACTAAAAAAAAATAGTAACTATCATTATTATCATTAACATCATCTAAGGTAGGTGCTATCTATTTTATAGGTAAGGAAATGGAGACGTAGAGGATGACATAGATTGTCTGATGTCCCACAGCTCGTGATGAGTGTGGCTGAGATTCTGACCAGTTCAGAAGGGGTGGAGGGGTGGCGAAGGTAGAGAGAACTTTTCAACATACAAACCTGAGACGGGGAATGAGGACTGGGCCTGAGAGGAAAGGAAAGTTGGAATCCCTTCCTGTTCACCACTGTGATAAGAGAGTAAGAATTTTAGATGGTAGTCTAAAACAAGCACTTCCTAGCCCTTCCATCAGCAGGAGGGGAGAAAGACTTTATTAAAAGATGGGGAATGGCCTAGCCATGGAGAGGAGAGCTTCTCTCTTTCCCAAGCAGGCCATGGAGTGGTTTCCTGCTCAGATTTCCAGAACCAGGTCGGTTTCCCCATCCTGCTATCACACCCACCTCCTCCCCGTGTACTGGACACATCCCACTGATAATAATGCTGAGTCAATACCAACTGACAGTGTGGGGTTTTCCTCGACATGAAAGCCACTGAGTCCACCCTGACATACGCTGAGGTCATCAGGCTGACCCTGAGCAGCATGAAGAAGCGGAGGGACGACCTCCACCAGCTGAACCAGTTTCACTGGAGTGAGTGGAATCATTTCAATGCGTACCTGGAGGAGCTGCACAACAACTTCCTCAGGTATTTAAGGGGCCTTCAGGGGAAGAGGCGTGGTTTCAGCATTTGTCTATGGCAACACATCACACTAATTTGTAACTGGGGTCCAGCCCTGTAATGACCTGTGAAGCGCATTCCGCTTTCTTGTGGTCAGAATGTAAACCCCACGATAACAGAGGCCGGATATTTTCGTAAAGTTATTTTTTTCCTAACTACAAAAACATTTATGCTCAATGAAAACAAACAAAGAACCTGGAAAAGCACCTACAGGTACACATTGCCAACATTTTTCTATAAATTCTTCCAATCTTTTTTCCTGGACACCTACATCTGGATCTCTAAACAAAAGTAGTAATCATACTGCCAGACGGTTTTTAGACTTCCCCCCCATTAGCAGCATATTATGAACATTTTCCTCTGCCTTCTCCCTCTTCAATATTTTTATTATATTTAGAAATTTTTCAGACCTTTCAGAAAAGTTTAAAGGACAGTGCCATGGACACCATTATGCCCCCACTGCATTTACCAATTATTCACACTTTGCCACATTTTCCTTCTCTCTCTAATAATTAGGTCAAATAAAAATTTCCCCAATTGTGCCCAAAGTACCATTTTTGGTTTTACTTGCTGCTCCAGGATCCATTCAAGGATCCAATACCTGGAGGTGTTGTATTTCGACGTTCTCTCTTTGGTGTCTTTTAGTCTATGATAGTGCCCTGGCCCCCAGCTTTGTTATTATTATTATAATTATTTTTTATGACATGGACTTTCTTGAAAAGCTCAAGCCACGTTCTGGATTTTTCTGATTATTTCTTCGGGGTATCATTTAACTTGTTCCAAATGATCTCATATTTCCTATAAGATGGACATTGGATCTGTACTAGAGGACTGATTAGATTCAGGTTAAGTCTTTTTGCCAAGAATACTTCACAGAGACCTTGTAAATTCCTGTTACACCTCATTAGGAGAAACTTAATGTCGGGTTGCCCCGCTGCTTATTTAAGGTGTCTCTGCCAGAGCTCTCCATTGTAAGCCTACATTTTTGCCTTTCTAATTAGTCAGCAATGAATGGTGTGATTCTTTGAGACTGTGAATATGCTATCCCAACAACATTCATCCAGTGGTTTTAACATCCATCCACGGTCTTTGCCTGAATCCGTTGTTACCTTTGGGGCCGCAAAATGGTGATTTTCTACGTCTACTATTCCTCCTGCTTTTATTAGCTGGCTTTTTTTGTTTTCTTTTTTTGGTAAAAAGGAGCTCACCTTCTTTTTTCACTCTCTGTCTCACATGTCTTCTCTGCCTGCCCCCATAACTCTTTCATGTGGCCACCGTGAAAGAGAAGCTTGAGAAGTATCTGAGAAAGGAGAAGGAGATTTGCATGACTGGCTTAGACCAGAACTGGTCACTTTGTTATCCAAAACAAAACTGGATTCAGTTTGCAGGGGAGAAAGGGGGAAATTGCTATTGGCTAGACAGCCATCTATATCTGCCATAATATGAGAGAAAGAAAAATACGAGCTCATAGATAAATACTTTGTTATGCAAAGTGATACAATGAAGTTATTTCTAAAATGTGCTGGGACACAGACAAACAACACATACACACACACTTGTTAAGCACCAGCACAGAAATGCAGTTCGGCCTAAACCTTCATCAAAAGATGATTGATTAAATAAACTATCAAACGTCCGTACTCTGCAGCCAAAAAAATGGTGATGTTGATCTATTTCTATTTTACAAGGAAAGATGGTCACAACATATTAATGGCCCCCAAATCACGTTATAAAATGGTGTGTATAGATAGGCACAGTTGTTTATCCTTATTTTACAGATGTGGAAGCTGAGGTCAAAGGACAGAACCTTAGAGGGCAACTGCATATGTGGGAGAGGATAGAGTATGGGGCAGAGGGAGAAGGAATGACCAGAAGGAAGGAGGAGAGCTTATATATAAAGGCAGACCAACAGAGAATGAAGCTGAGAGAAGAAGGGGAAGTAGTAATTAGCAGTGTGAGTGCCAGACACAGAAACTTGGGGCTGAGACAGGTTTGGTGCTTTGGTAGAGAGAGCAGTCAGACACTAGAACATGGGACATTAAGGGGAAGGTATGAGTCCCCATGTGGGGGTGGGAGGGGGGAGTAACTAGGAGGCAGAGGAACAAAATTCTGAATCAAAAGGCAAGATTGGATGGTAACAGGGCTATTTAAAAATAAGGTGGAAGACTCAAGCCTATATGAAGAGGGAGAGATTGGAGGTGCAGGTGAGGGAGGAGAAGGTCACGGTGGGTTAAGGGAGAGCACACAGGAATTGCTGTTTAGGGTTCTTTGCTTCTGCCTCTGTTACTGTAGTTCATTATGCTGTTTGTTCTGTAGTTCATTGTCCCAGCAAATATTTTCAGCACCTTCTATGCACCAGGCATTTTATTTTGTTTACAAGACATTGTTTTGTAATGTCTGTCTCTTCCAATAGTTGTAACAGTTCTTGAGGGTGGGACCCATGAATGGCAGAGCTACAGCCAGAATATAGGCTTTTTCACTTACTAGCTCTATGATATTTGATCTGTCACATAGGTCATTTAGCTTCAGTTTCTTTGTTGATTTAATGAAGATAGTATTTCCTACTTTGTAGGGTTGTATTGATCAAATAAAATAAGGCATGTAAAGCCTTTTCATAACCAAGCCCACAGTAAATGATTGTATAAATTAGAATTAGATTTGGCTTCCAGTGACAGAAGAGCACAAAATAGTGGCTAAAACAAGATACAAATCTATTTCTCTCATTTAAAAGGAGTCCAGTAGATATGGCAGTTCACAGTGTCAGGGGTCCAAGCTCCTTTTATCTTATTGCTCCATAATCCTCAGCCTCATGTTCCAATATGGCTGCTCAAGCTCCAGCCATCAGGTCCACATTCCAGCCAGTGGGAAGGAAGATGGACTTCCTCCTGGAAGTCACAAATATACCTTCCATTTTCATTCCATTTGCCAGAACTTAGCCCCATAGCCACACCCAGCTGTGGCATTAACAAGGCAAAAATAGTTTAGGGTTAACATTAAATTCATATAGAATATTCAAGATTAAGCCTACAGAGGGAATTCCCTGGTGGTCCGGTGGTTAGGACTCCGCTTTCACTGCCAAGGGCCCAGGTTCAATTCCTGGTTGGGGAACTAAGATCCCTCAAGCCACATGGCGTGGCCGGAAAAAAAAAACAACACAAAACAAATTAAGCCTACAGAATATTTATTTGAGAAATATATAAGGAAATCCTTTTTTAATAATGACATCCTTATCAGGTGAATTATAGTAAAGATTTTTTAAGTCAGGAGAAACTTTGTAATTATGTGTTAGCAATTACATTGCCAAATACATCCACTTTTTGTTAGATAAGGTATTATCAAGAAACTCAGCATGGCTTCTATTAATAAAGTGATTCTCCAAGTTTTGTCTCCAGAAAAAACTGGTGGCCTTAAAATACATCCATGTTGTTAGACGTCAGGGCAGGGCTACCCTTGGGAAAGTAGGGTATGACTGAGCAGGGGTATGAGGGGGCTTCTAGGGGGCTGGCAACGTTCTGTTTCTTGATCTGGGAGCTGGTTACATGGATGTGCTCAATACATGAAATCTCCTTGAGGTGCACATTTAGAGTTTGTGCACGCTTTGGTATGTATGTTATACTTCAAGAAACTTTTAAAAAATGGTGACCATCTGCATCCACCAATTTAAAGGACACACAGAGCTCAGAGGACCTTGTCAAGCACTCCAGGGATGCAATTGACAAATCCAGAATGGGAAATTCTGTAGGACAAATAACCTGGTTTCTTCAGTACATAAAAAGCAAGGAAAATAAAAGAGGGAGGAGGTGCTGTTATTGTTTAGAAGATACTGGAGAGATATATTAATCAAAACATTGTTTGGATCCTGACTTAAATCAACCGCTTGAGATAATTATCTCAATTATGAAATAACTGGGAAAATTTGAACACTGACTTGGTTTTAGATGATATTAAGAAATTCCTTTTATTGGTATATTCCCTTTTTTAAAAACATTATAATAGTTTTGTAGTTATGTTTTGAGAATCATGTCTTAAAGAGGTACATAATGAAGTGTTTATGGATGAAATGACATGGTGTCTGGGATGTGCCTTAAAATAACCCATTTGGGATGGGAGGCAAGGGAAGTAACAGATGAATCAAGACTGACTTCAGATTGATAACTAATAAAGCAAGATAATGGGTAAATGATGTTAATTATACAATTTTCTTTACTTTTATAAATGTTTAAATTTTTGAACACTATCTTTTTTTTTTTTTAATGGTGGCCGTAACAAGATCAAAAGGTGACAAATGCCCCTGTGGAATAGTATTGATACTTGTAGGTGGGCTAGGACTCTTTTGGGACATCAATTACCACTTGTTCCCCTAATGTAGCGTATCAGCTGGGAGCACTGCCATTGACCTTGGACAGACCAAAGCTGTAGGAACAGCTCTGTTTCACCCTCAGTATGATTTAGGTCCATCATTTAGCCCATGTGAGGCTTGGATACCTCCTCTACAAAACAGGGACACTACTCACAGAGTAGTTGTGTAGGTTAAAGGAGATGTCGAGCTTAGTGCCTGGCTCACAGGAAGTGCTCAGAAAATGACGGCTATTAGAGGTAATATGTGTGACCCCCACACCATGAAGAGTGCAGGGGCCAAAACAGCACTGGGCCTTGGTGTTGGAAAGTTTGCCACTGGGGAGGCCTAGCGAGCGGTCTCCCTTAGAAAAGGCGATCCAGCAGCTGTTTTGCTGGAGTCTCTGCTCTAGGTGGAGGAAGAGCCTAGCTGGCACATGCAGATGGAGCTGTACAATGAAGGAGCGGGGTCAGTTGCTGCTGCAGAACTTAGTTTCCTTGTGAGTCCAGAGCCCTGATCCTTAAACTTGTATGGGGGCAAAGCACCCGCAATTCAAAATGCCCTTTGCAGAGTTTTATGAAACGTTTCAACATATGATTCTCTCATACAAGCTAAAGATGCTTCCACTAGTGGAAAATAGGAGCCTAAGACATGTATAGACTTCAACAAATCAAGAAATGACAATATAGAAAATATTATCAAGGAATTATGACCAAGTTTTCCTGTTAGAAAATGTCATCACAGCAAGGACAAATGCAGGTCGCTGCTTGTTCTTTGTCTCTCCACTGCAAGCAGACGCAGGCTTCAAAAGGTTAAGAAAAAGTTGTGGCAGAAGATGCCAAAAATGAGAATTTTGTGTCAACACAATTTTTTCCTTTGACTTGGGGAAAGACCCTCACTGTTGGAATAACCACTGGTTTAGGCCAAGTTCAACACTGGTTTCTTAACACCAGTCTTTCTACATCTATTCTGCAGCAGCAGAGAAGTATATGACAGCATCTTAATTCACTTGAATGCATATTTATTGTTTTTTGGCTGCCTTGAATGTCCATAACCTGCTTCTTCATCGAGTGGAGGTCCACTCACATTTCACAGATCAGCTGGTATATTTTCCAGTTCAGCATTTCCGTTGAGTACCCCAAACGTATCTGAACGTGCTCCACTGAAAACCTTCTCCTATAATAACAGCAGCAGCAGCAGCAACATTAATTGAGCACTTCCTATGTACCAGGCACTGTGCTAATCGCTTGACCTATGGTAACTGAATTAATCCTCACCACTACCGTAGGTTCTATTACATTACCATGTTGAGATGAGTACACTGGCAAGGAGAGGTTAAGTAACTTGCCCAAGAACACACAGCAAATGGCAGAGCCCCAAATTGAATTCAGCCTGCCCTCAAGCTCATGCTTCAGCTTTCTCTCAGGTCGTTGGTTTTCCTCACCTGTCTTCCTAATTTGAGTATGATCCATTGAGTCAGGGACCACATCTTATTCCCCTGTGTCCCCCAGGGCTATATGACTCCCAGCACATAGCAGGGGCTCAGTGACTGAGTTGCTGCGGCGCAGTCAGCTTTCTGCTTCAGTCAGTTGCTCCTGACAGATGTAATGAATGAATTGGTAAATATTTGCCTCTCTTTTCATGTGAAAATAGAGTGAAACGATAACGCTGACTCTTTAGTCTTTTTCCATGTGTCTTTGTGATTTTCCCCACAGGGAGATGAAGAATATTGATCAAAGAGCAAAAGACAAAAAACAGGCGAACCACATGTTCATCCAGCCTTCAACCTTCATTGAGGACTCCCCTGAAAAGAAATCTAGAAGAAGCCATCAGAGGGAGATTGCGTTTCTTTTGAGGTTTGTTTGAACGAAGACCATGGGAAAAGTAGAAATGTGAACACTTTAGGAATTCTTAATACGTGGAAAAGTATACATATAAGTCCACTCGCTTTTATGTGTTAGTCACTCAACTCTCACTTTATTTTTATTATTATTAATGGTAGTAGTAAGAGCTACCAATGACTTTGTACTTCCTCTATGCCAAGCATTTGTACTTTACAAAGTGTATTATGAGTCAGAGCTCATAGGTTGCAAGTGCCAGGAACCCAGCTCAAACCAGCTTGAGTGGAAGGAACATCTCTGTGGCTTCAGTAACTGGGAAGAGGCCACATTCAGGCTGGCTGCAGCCACAATGGACTTAAGGGCTCAATGATATTTTCAGATTCTCTCCCTTTCTTTCTTGACCCTCTTTGCCTCTGTGTGCTGGCTTGCTTTTCAAGCTGCCCCTGCCCTCAAAGAAAGAAAGAGGGCCAAGAACAGCCCCAACCCTATGTCCTTCTAAGTGCATGACCTAAAAGGAAGAGAGACACCCTCTCCCAGCCTCCATAAACCAAGCCTCAATAAAAGTCTCTGATGGTGTTGCCAAAAGCTCAGCCTCTGTACACTGGTGCCGAACTGAATCTCTGAGACAGTGTTGGGTAAAGTAGAAAATAAGAGATTTGTTGCTTTGTCAGGCAAAGGAGGACACAGAGGGCTCCTGCCCTCGAAACTGTGTGTCCCAACCCGGGAGGATTTGATGAGGAGTTTTATAGCAGTAGTTCAAGGGCAGGGTTGCTGACAAGATTAGGGTGTGTGCAGGGCCTGCACTCCCTTAATCTCATCTCAGGTCTCCTAATCTTGATGAGCTTCTCTGGTCCCTTTAGTCTTGCCTCAGCTGGTTTCTTGTCTGCTCTTCTGACCTTTGGAACTCAGGGAAAGTCATGGAGGCTGGAGTCTTGCCTACAAGAAAGAGGGGACAAAAAGGCTTTTGTGTCCAGGAGCCCCACAGGGCCCTTCTCCGTTTCAATGGCTCTGCTTGGTTCATGGTTCCACACATCCCTTCTGAACCAACACTGTGTTCAGGAAGAAGCAGTGCTATTACTAGCCAGACCTGACCGTCCCTGCAGCCTGAGAGAACAAGGCAAAGTCAGTGACATGGGGTAGAATTGGTGAGATGCCATCAGACAAAAACAACATGCGCAGTTTATTTGTATCTCAACAAAACCCCATTAGATAGCATAACACCCATTTTACTGAATAGAAAACTGAGGTACAGAGAAGCCAAGTGAACATTGACTGAAGACCTACTATGCCAGGCACTAAGGATACAAAGAAATAAATAAGTTAAAGTTCTTGCCCTCAAGGGCTCATAGTATAGAAGAAGGAAAAAGATATGGAAATAGATAACATGCAACAAATTGCATAGCTCCTGAGAGAGGACTTCAAAAGAGAACAGAGTAGGGAGCAGTCAGTTCTTTATATTTGCTAGGCAAGGGGGGAGGGGAAGAATGGGCTGGAACTCTAGGCAGAGAGATGTTCAGGCCAATTTGCAGAGCTAAAAGTTACCAGACTGCAGTTAGGTCTGGCTGATTAGAGAGTGAGGGAGAGTTGAGGCAATGAGGGGCATCAGAGGGTCTCACATGCCACCTTCTAGATTCTACCATCCTGTAGTCATAGGCATCCAAGAGTCTACAGAAATTATAATTTTCAATTCTGGAATTTACATCCATTATTCTAAGTAACATGCTTACATATGCATTTCTTGATTTCCTTTTAGACGTTATCTGTTGATAAGGTTTTCCAGATTGTTAAAAGCTATCAAAAACCAAGCAGCATCATTTTCCATATTCTCAAATGTACCATATATATTCTATGTATATCATATTAATATATTCTGTTAGGTAACGTGATCATAACCAGGACAGATGCAGTTAGCTGCTTGTCCTTTTTCTCTCCACTGCAAGCAGATGTAGACTCCTAAGGTTAAGAAAAAGTTGTGGCAGAAGATCCTGAAAGTGAGAATATATTCTGATAATTTCTTCTTCATTTTTTTAATCTTGGAGTTCTCCTTCTCAGGCCCTCATCCTCCTCCAGTCTGGACTGGTGTGCTCAAGGTCTGCTCTCAGTTATCATTTTGGGGCTTCTTTTCACCATTATCCTAGGGCTTCCCTTAGTCAACTTCACTTTGTTGGAGTCTCCCAGGTCACATGTCTTTCTCTTTCTTGTTTACTCATTTTGCTGGAGCACATCTTCTAGTAACTCTCAAGGGAAAGGTACGTAGAAAGCTTTTTTAGTCTTTACATGTCCAAAATGACTTTGCTCTTGATTAATATTTGACAAATGTTTTGCTGGGAATAAAATTCTAAGTTCAAAGTCAATATTCCACAGGAATTTGAAAACATTTTTTTTCCTACTTTCTAGTTTGGCTGTTGAAAAATTTGATGCCGTTCTGATTCCTATGGTCTTGTATGTCACCTCCACCCTCCCCACCCCCAACCCCCATGGGAGTTTTTAAGATATTGTCTTTCTCCCTATTATTCTGATGTTTCACAATCATGTGCCTTGGTATGACTCTTTTTCTTAATATGTTTCATTGGGATTGGGAAGCCTTCTCAAACTGGAGAGTAGTGTCCTTCAATTCTGAGAATTTTTCTTTTATTATTTCTTTGGTAATTTTCTTCCCTTTATTTTCTTAGCTCTGTTTTTCTGGAGCTGTTATACTCAGTTGTTATACCTCCTGGACTGATTCTCTAATTTTCTTATTTTTATTCTCCTCTTGGCATCTGTGTGAATTTCTGTCCTACTTTCGAGAGGAGTCTCTACATTTTATCCTCCAATGACTTCTTTTAATTTTTAGAATTCTACTGTAGTATTAATTTCCTAGAGTGAGGTCTTATATTTTGGTTGTTCCTTTCTCATAGCATTCTATACTTTTTCATGGGTGCAATATTTTCAGCTATTACTGAGAACATTAATCTTTATTTTTAAAGTTTCTGACCCCCATATTATTTCTGTGGGTTCCTTTTCTTGGGTACCTTTTCACATTTTTTTGACTGTTTTCTTGTTTTGAACTCTCACCTTTGAACTCTCATCATTTATTTGGCTGTGCTGGGTCTTAGTTGCGGCACGTGGGAATCTTTTTTTTTTTTTAGTTGCGGCATGTGGGATCTTTAATTGTGGCATGAGAACTCTTAGTTTTAGGTTCACTCTTAGTTGCAGCATGTGGGATCTAGTTCCCTGACCAGGGATGGAACCTCGGCCCCCTGCACTGGGAGCGCAGTCTTAGCCATTGGACTACCAGGGAAGTCCCCTGGGCTGTCTTTAGATTTAGGGGTGAAGCTCTAAAAAGCTGACAGTGGAAGTTGGTATCAGTGGTCATGGCTTCTCAGTTGGTTGGCTCTCTTTTTTTTCATGATCAGGAAGCAAGCCAGCTTTCTCATTTGAGAGACTTTCCAATATCAGCCATTCAGTTTCTTAGGAGAAGAATCCTCCAATCATTTGCCTGTGGGACATATGCCTGGCTAATGGCATTCTGGAAACAGAGGAAAGGAAAGGGGGGTAAAGATCCTGCATTTGGTAGAGCCAACTTCCGCTTAACTATTTTTATTTTCTACTAATCTACTATGCCCAAGACTGTAGCCTCTTTAATTTCCCCAGAAAGAAAAACAAAAGCACAAGAAAAACTTCCAATTTTCATTTGACTCTCAGAACAATTCTTTGATGTAATATATAAATTAGGATTTTATTTAGTCATATATAACAGAAAAATTAGAAATAACAATGGCCCAAAGGTTGATTCTCACATATAAAAGAAGTCTGAAGGTAGATGATATAGCCTGATACGGTGTTTCACGGGCTTCAGGGAGCCAGGCTCCACCATCCTAGCCCTTGGTATCCTTCCTCTGGGACTTCCGTGTTCCACCAAGACAGAAGTTGCTGGAGTTCCAGGCAACCTGTCTGTTTTCCAGACCAGATACTATAAGAAGGAAGGGAAGAAGGGGGCTAATGTCATTCTCAATCTCTGTCTCTCGGTCCCTCTCTCTCTCTTTCTTTAAATGTATTTTTAGAGGAGTTTTAGGTTCACAGGAAAATTAAGAGTAAGGTACAGATGTTTCCCATGCACTCTTGCCCCACCACATTGCAGAGCCACCCCCATTATGGACTTTCCTCACCAGAGTGGTATATTTGTTACAACTGATGAACCCACAGTGACACATCATAATCACTCAAAGTCCATAATTTATGTTAGAGTTCACCCTTGGTGTTATACATCCTATGAGTTAAGACAAATGTATAATGACATGTATCTATCATTATAGTATCATACAGAGTATTTTCACTGCCCTAAAAATCCTCTGTGCTACTCTTATTCATCCCTCCCTTCATCAAAACCCTGACAACCACTGATCTGTTTATTGTCTCCATAGTTTTGCCTTTTCCAGAATATCATATAGATGGAATCATACAGAATACAGCCTTTTCAGATTGGCTTCTTTCACTTGGTAATATGCATTTTAGGTTCCTCCCTGTCCTTTCATAGCTTGGTAGCCCATTTCTTTTTAGGACTAAATAATATTACATTATCTGGAGGTACCATAGTTTATCTGTTCACCTACCGAAGGATGTCTTGGTTGCTTCCAAGTTTTGGCGAGTATGAATAAAGCTGCTATAAATATTCATGTGCAGGGTTTTGTGTGGATGTAAGTTTTCAACTCTTTGGGTAGATACTAACGAGTGTGATTGCTGGACCCTTTGGTAAGAGTGTGTTTAGTTTTGTAAGAAACTATCAAACTGTCTTCTAAAGTGGATGTACCATTTTGCATTCCCACCAGCAATGAATGAGAGTTCCTCTTGCTCCACATTTAGTGTTGTCAGTGTTCTGGATTTTGGCCATAATAGGTGTGTAGTGGTATCTCACTGTTGTTTTAATTTGCATTTCCATGATGACGTGATGTGGAGCATGTTTTCATACGTTATTTGCAGTCTGTATATCTTCTTTGGTGAGGTATCTGTTAAGATCTTTGGGGACTTCTCATTGTGGTGGCTTCTTTTGTTGCGGAGCACGGGCTATAGGCGCTCAGGCTTCAGTAGTCACAGCACGCAGGCTTCAGTAGTTCCGGCACGTGGGCTCCGTAGTTGTGGCACGTGGGCTCAGTAGTTGTGACTCTTGGGCTCCAGAGCGCAGCCTCAGCAGTTGTGGCTCACAGGCTTAGTTGCTCCGCAGCATGTGGGATCTTCCCAGACCTGGGATTGAACCCGTGTCCCCTGCATTGGCAGGTGGATTCTTAACCACTGCGCTACCAGGGAAGTCCCTTTGGCCCATTTTTAAATCAAGTTTTTTATTTTCTTATCACTGAGTTTTAAGAGTTATTTGTATATTTTGGAAAACGATCTTTTATCAAGTGTGTCTTTTGCAAATATTTCCTTCCGGTTCATGGCTTGTCTTCTCATTCTCTTCACATTATCTTTTGCAGACCAGAAGTTTTTAATTTTAATAAGGTCCAGTTTATCAATTCTTTCTTTCATGCATCAAGCCTTTGATGTTATATCTAAAAGGTCATCACCAACCCCAAGGTCATTTAGATTTTCTCCTATGTTACCTTCTAGGAGTTTTATAGTTTTGCTTTTTTTTTTTTTTTTGAGTTTTGCTCAAAATGTGTATGCTCCATTTTTGAGTTAATTTTTATGAAAGATGTAAGGTCTCTGTCTAGATTCTTTTTTTTTTTTTTTTGCACGTGTATGTCCAGTTGTTTTAGCACCTTTTGTTGAGAAGACTGTCTTTGCTCCATTGTATTGCCTTTGCCCCTTTGTCAAAGATCAGTTGATTATGCTTATATGGGTCTCTTTTTGGGCTCCCTATTCTGTTCCATTGATCTCTTTGTCTGTCCTTTCACTGATATCGCACTGTTTTAATTACTGTAGCTTTATAGTAATTCTTAAAGTCAGATAGTGTCAGTTCACCAGTGTTGTTTTTCCCCTGCAATATTGTGTTGTCTATGCTAGGTCTTTTACCTATCCATATAAACTTTACAAATCAGTTTGTCGATATCCACAAAATAACTTGATGGGATTTTGATTAGGGCTGCATTGAATCTACAGATCGAGTTGGGAAGAACTGACATCTTAACAATATTGTCTTTCTATCCATGAACTTGGAATATCTCTCCACTTATTTAGTTCTTATTGATTTCTTTCATCAGAGCTTTAGTAATTCTCCTCATACAGATCTTATACATATTTTGTTAGATTTATACCTAAGTGTTTCATTTTTGGGGTATTAATGTAAATGGTATTGTATTTTTAATTTCAAATTCCACTTGCTCATTGCTGATATATATCAATAGGAAAGAGACTGACTTTTTAAATTTTTATTTTATTTTTATTTTTTGGGGTGCCGCACCGCACAGCTTTGGGATCTTAGTTCCCCGACCAGGGATTGAACCCAGGCCTTCGACAGTGAAAGCACGGACTGCCAGGGAATTCCCACGATTGACTTTTTTTTTTTTTGCGGTACGCGGGCCTCTCACTGTTGTGGCCTCTCCCGTTGCGGAGCACAGGCTCCGGAGGCACAGGCTCAGCGGCCATGGCTCACGGGCCCAGCCACTCTGCGGCATGTGGGATCTTCCCGGACCGGGGCACGAACCCGTGTCCCCCACATCGGCAGGCGGACTCTCAACCACTGCGCCACCAGGGAAGCCCACGACTGACTTTTTTATATTAACTTTGTATCCTGCAAGTATGCCATAATCACTTACTAGTTCCAGGAAGTTTTTTGTCAATTCTTTTGGATTTTCTACATAGATGATCATGTCGTCTGTGAACAAAGACAGTTTTATTTCTTCCTTCTCAATCTGTATACGTTTTACTGTATTGTATTGTATTTTTGCATTAGCTAGAACTTCCAGTACAGTGTTGAAAATCAGTGGTGAGAGGGGCATGATTGCCTTGTTCCTGATCTTAGTGGGAAAGCTTCAAGTTTCTCACCATTAAGTATGATGTTAGCTGCATATTTTTGTAGATATTCTTTATCAAGTTGCAATAGTTCCCCCTATTCCTAGTTTGCTGAGTTTTTATCATGAATGGGTATTGGATTTTTATAGTGCTTTTTCTGCATCTATTGATATGATCATGTGATTTTTCTTCTTTAGCCTGTTGATGTGTCAGATTATATTAATTGATTTTTAAATGCTGAACTGGCCTTGCATACATGGGACAAATTTCACTTGGTCACAGTGTATAATTTTTTTTTTTTTTTTTTTGCGGTACGCGGGCCTCTCACTGTTGTGGCCTCTCCCGTTGCGGAGCACAGGCTCCGGACGCGCAGGCTCAGCGGCCATGGCTCACGGGCCCAGCCGCTCCGCGGCATGTGGGATCTTCCCGGACCGGGGCATGAAACCCGTGTCCCCTGCATCGGCAGGCGGACTCTCAACCACTGCGCCACCAGGGAAGCCCTAGAATTATTTTTATACATTGTTGGATTGACTGGCTTATATTTTGTTGAGGATGTTTGCATCTATGTTCATGAGAGATATTGGTCTATAGTTTTCTTTTCCTGTAACATCTTTGTCTGGTTTTGGTATTAGGGTAATTCTTGACTGGTAGAATGAGTTAAGAAGTATTCCCTCTGCTTCTATCCTCTGAAAGAGATTGTAGATAGGTATAATTTCTTCCTTAAATGTTTGATAGAATTCACCAGGGAATCCATCTGAGCCTGCTACTTTCTGTTTCTGAAGGTTATTAATTTTTTATTCAATTTATTTAATATATATATAGTTCTATTCATATGGTCTATATCTTCTTGTGTGACTATTGGCATATTGTGTCTTTCAAGGAATTAGTCCAGGAATTCCCTGGCAGTCCAGTGATTAGGACTCATTGCTTTCAGTGCCAGGGCCCGTGTTCAATCCCTGGACGGGGAACTAAGATCCTGCAAACCACACAGTGAGGCTGGAAAAAAAAAGGAACTGGTCCATTTCATGCACCAGTTGTTTATAGTACTGCTTTATTATCTTTTTAATGTTCATGATTCTGATATTAGTAATTTGTGTCCTCTCTCTTGTTTTCTTAATTAGCCAGGCTAGAGGCTTATCAGTTTTATTGATATTTTCAAAGAACCAGATTTTGGTTTTGTTGATTTTCTCTACTGATTTCCTGTTTTCAAGTTCATTGACTTCTGCTCTAATTTTTATTATTTCTTTTCTTTTGCTTACTTTGAATTTAATTTGTTCTTTTTCTGGTTTCCTAAGGTGGGAACTTTAGATGATTGATTTCAGATCTTTCTTCTTTTCTAATATATGCATATAATGCTATAATTTTCCCTCTAAGCACTGCTTTCAGCACACTCAGCAACCACATTCTCTTTCAAGGAGCATTTCCAGAATCCCACAAGTTTTGATAAGTTGTATTCTCATTTTCATTTAGTTCAAAATATTTTTAAATTTCTCTTGAAATTTCTTCTTTGACCTATGTGTTATTTAGTAGTATGCTGTTTAATCTCCAAGTATTTGGGGATTTTCCAGCTCTATCTCTGTTACTGATTTTCTAGTTTGATTCCATTTTGGTCTGAGAGCAGGCATAATGTGATTTCTCTTATTTTAAATCTGTTAAGGTATATTTTTTGGCCCAGAATTTGGTCTGTCTTGGGGAATGTTACATGTGAGCTTGTGGAGAATGTGTATTCTGCTGTTTTGGGGTGATGTAGTCTACAGATGTCAATTACATCCATTTGATTGTTGGTATTGTTGAGTTCAACTATGTCACTGCTGACTTTCTGCCTGCTGGATCTGTCCATTTCTGATTAGAGGGGTGTTGAGGTCTCTAACAATGATAGTGGAGTCATCTATTTGTCCTTGTTATTCAATTACTTTTTGCCTTATGTACTTTGATGCTCTTTTGTTAGGATCATACACGTTAAGAATTGTTATGTCTTTTTGGAGAACTGACCCCTTTATCGTTATATAATGCCCTTCCTTATCCCTGATAACTTTTCTTGCTTTCGAGGCTGCTCTGTCTGAAATTAGCATAGCTACTCTTGCTTTCTTTTGATCAGTGTTAGCACAGTATATTTTTCTGCATTCATTTACTTTTAATCTATAACCACATTCTCTTTTAAGGAGCACTTCCAGAAGTCCCAAACAACATTTCCACTTATGTCTCATTGCTAGAATGTGACTACATGGCTACAGCAATTTCTTTCTTTTTAATAAAATATTGTTTTAAAAACATTTAAAATGTTCTTTTATTAAAATAATAATTATTAATATTTATAATTATGATATAATTGTAAATATTATAATTAATATTTATAATATTAATGAGGTACAATTTCCCGTAAGATTTGCCCACTTTAAGGGTACAAAATTCAATGACTTTTAGTAAATTTACAGAGATTTGCAACAATTACTACAATCTAGCTTTAGAATTTTTCATCACCCCAGAAAGTTCCCTCATGCCCATGTGTAGTCAATTCCTATTACCCTCTCCCTTTTTAATAACCTGCCTGGAAATACCATATAACAGTACCAGTTTATTTCAAGGGCCAGATATTAGTCACATGGTGATGTTAGTTTCAAAGGAGGCTGGGAAATGTGTGACGGGTTTTTTTTTTTAAATCTGGCTCCATTGCTAAAGTAAAAGGGGAGAGTGGATGATGGGTTGTTAACTAACCATCTGTATCACAGATAGATGGTGTTATACTCTCCATTTCAGAGAAGAAGAAACCAAAGCTTAATGAGTTAAGAAATTTAGCCAAGGAAAACTTTCAGTCTTAAACCTTCTAGTCGAAATTTTCCTTCAAACCAGAAAAAGACCACATTTTTTTTATACTAGGAGTTTAGCTTGAGGCCCACCTGTTTGAGCCATGGAATACTATAAGTTCAATGGTCACTCATTAGCAGTCTTTCTGATATCCATATTAGATTCTCAGAAATACAAAAAGCCAACTATTTTAATTCACCAATACTATTGTCATTCCCTCAGACTTGACTATCCTTCAACTACTTCTTTTTTTTAATTGAAGTATAGTTGATTTACAATGTTGTGTTAATTTTTGTTGTACAGCAAAGTGATTCAGTTATACATAAATATACATTCTTTTTTATATTCTTTTCCATTATGGTTTATCTTGGGATATTGAATGTAATTCCCTGTCCTATACAGTAGGACCTTGTTGTTTACCCATTTTATATAATAGTTTGCATTTGCTAACCCCAAACTCCCAGTCTGTCCCTCCCCTACCCTTTCGACTACTTCTTAATCTAGCTAACCCCTCACTAACCCTTAAAACCCAGTTCAGGCATCACCTCCAGGAAGTCTTCCCTGACTTGCCTTCTCAGGGTATTGTCTTGTGCTTTCCTGATCACATGCCACAGAACATAGCCTACTCTAGTTATAAATTTGCTTGTCCATCTCCCTAGATTGAGGTTTGTCCTTAAGGTCAGGAATACTGCCCTAGATGACCTTTTTTTCCCAGGGCCTAGTGCAGGGCCTGGCACCCAACAGGTCCTCAGTCAATACTTAGAAGATGAATGAGGGAGTCGTTGCAGTGTGTTCAGCACTCTGAACACACTGAACACACTCTGAACTGAATAACTCTTCAGTTATTTGCTATTGCCAATGTTACTGACTGTTTTGTAAACTTTTTCTTTCAATACCTATCAAGATTCTACTGAAACCTTTGAAGAAATCGCACTGAATTTTTGAGCCAATTTTTGTTGATGTCTTTTTTGTTTCCCCCACAGGAAGGAAAAAGAGGAGAGGGAAAGCGAATGGAAACAGAAGTTGAACTACTCTTCCTTCTCACCATCAAGCCCTGATGAATTCCATTCCCTGGAACTAGGAAGTCCCTACAAAATCTCTGATATTTCTGCTACCAGGTAGAACAACAACAGGAGAAAAAGAAAATTGTGGCCAAACGCTGAGAAATAGAAATAACTATTCCCAGGATAGGGGAAGGATTCCACTATAGTTTTTCCTAGGCTGAGTGAAAAGCAGGAGTGGGGAGATTTTTGCTTAGGTCACTACTTTTAGTCGTGCTAACAATATTAAATTATAATATAATAATCATGGCTACCATTAACTAACTGTTCACTCTGTACCGAGCACTAAGGTAAACACTATACAAACATGACCTCATTTTAACCTTCATAACAGTCCTATGAGGTAGAGATTATCCAGTGCATTTTATACAGCAACAAGCCCAGATTTGGAGAGGTTTCAAAAGTTCCCTGCAGCAGACCCTGGGTAAATAACAGTAGACACAGTCCCTATTCTCAAGGGGCTCACAGTCTGATAGAGAGAAGGCAGATATATCAACAAATAAATACCATAAGTTCCAGAAGTGCTGTTAGACAAAGGAGACAAAGAATGCAATGGCCTGGGAGCCATGCAGACACATTTTATAGAAGTGGTGTCCCTTGACCTGAGTCTGGAAAAGATAAGGTGTTTGTAAGGCAGGAGGAGGTAGATGAGGCAAGGGGTTGGCATTCTCAGTAGATGGAGCAGCAGAGGCAAAGGCTCAGAGGCAGGAAGTAATGTGGCAGGAGGTCAAGGAAGTGTGTGAGGGGCTCCAGGAGAGGTGAGCCTGGAGAAGATTCCTGGACAAATCATGAAGGGATTTTATTTTCTAAGTCGTGGGGAGCCACGAAGGATATTAAACAGGGAACCACGTGGCCATATTTGGATTTTTAAAGTCCTGATGGCTGATGGTGGTCTCCATGAAGGGAGTATGTATGTACTTTGAGGGATTTGCAAAGTCTCCGGCAAACATTTACCTCTATGTGAAACCTTGACTATACCACTTGATCAGTAGTCCACAAGCTTTCTTGATCTTGTATCTTTCTTAGTAAAACATTTATGAGAACTCAGCCCCTCATAATATATTAATTATTCAGTAGTAATATATATAGTTCTAGGCTAATATAATATGTATACTATAATATAATACATACAGAAAATAGAAATTAAAAAGAATGAGATAAAAATATATAAATAGGAGTTCCAGTATCTTCTCCTATAATGGATCCATTGTGGATCCATCTATGGGTGGGGATGACTACCCTGGATGAACCCCAGGTAACAATTAACCGGGTAAGGGAGTTACCTTTTAGTTTCCCCCACAGGAGAAGATGAAGCAGTAGAAGGAGCTTTGACTCTAAAAAGATCTGGGGTTTGCCCTGCCCCCTCTGTGACTTTCAGTTAAGTTACCTAAATTCTCCAGGCCTGTTTCCTTGGCCATAATAAATGTGGAAGTTTGTTAATGTGTAAACAAGCTAACCCATATAAAGAGTCTGGCATAGAACTTGTCAATAATTAATAGGCAATATATTATTTTCATAAGCTTCTTACATTCCTTAATCCAGGAAGCCTTCGAGCATGCTTGAGAGCACTGGTCTGGCCCAGCCCAGAAAGACTCCCTGGTCTTCTAAGCCCTGGACCAGCTGGGTTCTCATCTCTTAGGGCAGTCCTTACCCTGTGCTTACCCATCATGGGGGACTGAAATGTCAAAGCTCCAGAAAATATACAAGTTCTTATTCATAGGGAAGAGCCTCCAAAGTCTAAAAGTTTCACATTCAGATGGGGCACAGCCTGTGTCCAAAAATGTCCCCCTAGACACCTCTTTCAGAGATCATTAAGGACTGGTGACCCCAGACTTTTAGGAGCCTGAGGAGGAGCAGACCTGCTCTTCCTGTTACAAACACTGGAAGGGAAATTGAAGGGAAGATTTCCCTGGCCCTGTGATAGGCATATCCCATCGGTTATCTTATTGAAGTCTCAGAACAGTCCTGTGAGGTAAATTTTATTTTTCTTGTTTTTTTTTTTAATATTTATTTATATTTGGCTGCGTGGGGCCTTAGTTGCGGCACACGGGATCTTTCATTGTGGCGCATGGGCTCTCTAGTTGTGCAGGTGGGCTCCAGAGCACGTGGGCTCTGTAGTTGTGGTGCAGGGGGTCAGTAGTTGTGGCACGTGGGCTTAGTTGCCCTGTGGTATGTGGGATCCTAGTTCCCCGACCAGGGGTCGAACCCGCGTTCCCTGCATTGGAAGGCAGATTCTTAACCAAAAATAGGAAAGTCCCCCTATTTTTCTTGTTTTTCAAAGGAGGCAACTAAGACTCACTTGAGTTAAGGCCCCATGGGTCTCTTTCAAAAATCCATATCTCATCAGGCTACTCCTTTGCTTAAAACCTGCAGTTTCTTCTCAACCCCTAAGGATCCTAGGGAGAAAATCCAAACTCTTAGACTCGAGGCCTTCATGAGGTGGCCCTGCCCACCTCCCCTCTCTCCTCTGTCTTCACCCACCACTCCCAACCACCTTTCAAGCCACATTGAGCCCCTGCAGCTGCATTAAGAGGCCAAGTTACCTTCCAGCCTCCAGGCCATGCTTGGCACAAGCTTCTTCCTCTGCAGGAAAATTTCCCCTCCTACCCCTGGCCTCCTTCCCCAGCCAGCTCCTCCTGCTTCTTCAAAGTCAGTGCAAATAATGACTCCTCCAGGAAGCTTTCTCTGACACACACACAGAAGATCAGGGTTCAGCACTTCTCCTCAAAGCTCTCAGACCTTCCATACCATGAAAACTTGCTGAGCCCAAAGCAGTGCAAGGAACTACATTGGAACATTCTGGACTGGGAGGTTTGGGGCAGACCCATTTTTGAGAAAGCATCCAGCAGTTGTTTCACATCGTTTCTGCGCTAGAATAGAGGACGAAGCCAGCTTCAAGTGCACATGCACCGAAGGGTAAAGGATCAGATGCTGACATACTCGGCATTTTCCTGAGTTCAGAGCCTTGATTTTCCCATCTGTCGGGGACATGACAACTAGAAGTCATGGTGCTCTTTGCAGAAACCTATAAAAATATTACCAAATTATTTTGGTAATAAAGGACTATTGACTAAGATAAAATATGAATCTTTAGATAGCTGCCAAGTTATCTTAAAATAACATAACACATAATATGTTAAGAAATCACAACTAACTTTTCTCTTAATTATAACTTTTACTTACTCATTTGTTTTTATCACCTTGAGTACGCAACGTAGTTGTGTTTGCCAGGTCCTTATTCTCTCCTAAGCATGATACGTGTACTATTTAATTCTCACAGCACTTCTGTGAGATATGGGATGTTGTTATCCTCATTTTACAACTGAGGAAACTGAGGCTTAGGGAGGTTAGTGACTGGCTCAGGTGCTCACATTTGGTAAGCAGTGGAGCCAGGATTTGAAACCAGTAGTCAGACTCCAGGGCCTGGGCTACAGCCTAACAAGGCTTAAGAGGTGAACTTGGGACTTCCCTGGTGGTCCAGTGCGTAAGACTCCGCGCCCCCAGTGCAGGGGGCTGGGGTTTGATCCCTGGTCGGGGCACTAGATCCCACATGCATGCCACAACTAAGGGTTTGCATGCTGCAACTAATAAGTTTGCATGCCGCAAGTATTAAGTTCGCATGCCACAACTAAGACCCGGTGCAGCCAAAATAAATAAATAATAAATAAATAAAGATTAAAAAAGAGGTAAACTTAATATAAAGAAAGTTTTATCAATTCATTTTTTCCTTTGATTAGAGAAACAGTCACTGATATTGGAGTATAGCAGCATGGTTTGCACCCCATTGGTTTAGGCTATGGAATCTCCAGGTTAAGAGGGGCTTTTAATACTATTGTTTTTGACATCCATTTTAGAATTTAGAATGGAAGAGGAAACAACCAGTTCAGTTCATTTTAACAAGTATTCACTGCTCTTTCCTCTTCCTTGAACATACTTTGGCCACTTTTTCATCTGGCTAGATCCTATCTGACCCTTAAAGCCCACTCAGATGTTGTCACTTCCAGGAAATCTCCCCAGACTGCCCTAGTGACTGCCTATTTTGTACTCCACCAAATATGTCCTACTGTAGTCATGGAGTTGTCTGTCTCCCTCTCTGTACTGTAAGTCTCCCAAGGGCCTTTTATCATTAAGCATTGAGTCTCCTGCACCTATTCCTGTGGCTGGCACATAGTAGGGATTCAGCAAATTCTTTTTTTTTGGCCATGTCATGCAGCTTGCGGGATCTTAGTTCCCCGACCAGGCATCGAACCTGGGCCCCTGGCAGTGAGAGTGCAGAGTCCTAAGCACCGGACCACCGGGGAATTCCCGGGATTCAGCAAATTCTTGATGAGGGGATTAATGATTAGCTAATGTGTGTTTAGCATTCTGCTCCAGTTAATTGCTTATAGAAAAAAATAACTTATTACATTTTAGAACTTTGTCTGTCTATACTCAAAGTTAGGAATAAAGCCTCTTAAAAATCACACTTTTTAAATTTTTGTTTTTATTTTAATTAAAGTAATACATATTCATCCTTTAAGAATCAAATAGAGAGGCAACTCTGGGGCCAGACCACCTGGGGCCAGACCACCTGGCTAATTCTAGCTCCACGACCTACTAGCTGTGTAAGCTTGATCAATCATTTAACTTCTCTGCATCTCAGTTTTTTTATCTGTAGAATGGGGGTGATAATATTATGTACAGCATAAGGTTGTTAGGAGGATTAAATTGGTTAACATTTGTAAAGAAAGCACTTAGAACAGTGCGTGATGCAAAGTAATATATAAGGCACCTTAAATTAACTGATTGAATTAACTAATGCAAAGCATAATATAAGGCTTATTAAATTAACTAATTAATAGTTCTACAAAGCTTGTTACAAAAAATTGCACTCCTCCGGACCCCCTTTCCCGTTCCCCAGCAACACTTTCCACTTTCCTAAGTGATTGTTTTGGTATGTTTTCCTCCATATGTCTAAATACCATGGTGCTCTGGCTCCTTGATTTTTTAGTGTTAGGCATTATCTATTGAATTCACACTAGGAAAAGTGAGGACTGGGCTCTCTCTCACTTGCACACACTTCCGCTCTCCCATCCTCCCAATGTGTCTCTGTTGTGATTCTGGTTGGATCATTAATCAGCATTATTATACTATCAACACCACTGCCATGAGCTACAGAGTATACTTTGGTTATTTTTATTTCTTGCAAAACTTTTTGCTATCCCTGGAACTAAGTCTCTTTTTCAATCTACCTGTTTTCTTTCCTTTTTTTTTTTTTTTTTTATGTACTCATCTCAGTTTATCTCCAAATTTTCCCTTGGTTGTATAAGTCTCCCAGTACATTCAGACACTGTACATTATCTATCAATTCCACCTTCATTTCCCAGCCTTCTGATCTGCTTCACTCTAAGTGGTTGATTTCCAGGCTGTTTATATAATCCTGGGGATTCCTTTCTTCATTCTCTTGATCACACTGGTTTTTTAATCTGTTTCTGTTTGTATCTTTATGGTTCATCCACAGAAAGGTCATCAAGAAGTCAAAACCAATGCAGAAAAAGTAGTCTTCCTTATCCTCTCACCTTCCAGCTCACCTGCATGAATCCTTATCCAAGAATCAGAAGGACTTTCTGGATGAAGCCTGCACATGTTGTTGGATTTAATCTAAAATAGAAACAACAAAGCAAACAAATAAAAAATAATACTGCAATACATTTAGTCATTCGTAGTCATCCATGGGACAAAGAATATTAAAGTCCTCTCCTACCCTGGGCCAAAGTCAGGATTTAAACTGACATAAAGTCACCTCATTCATTCATGCATTTGCTTACTAATTCTTTCATTCACTTGTTTATTAATAACAACACTATGGAGTATATATTAGTATGTATTATATGTATTATATAACAGTAATCATAGGAGACATCATTTACTGAGTACTTACTATGTGCTGAGTACTCTAAATCCTTTTCAAACCTTATCTCAGATTAACCCTCCTGCCCCCTTCTCTCCCAAGGTGGGTGTTGTTACCTCCATTTCTCCTAGGAGGACACTGGGGCTTGGAGAGGTTGAGGAAGCATTCACTAGGTATCTATCCTATACCATGCTTGCACATACCAGGTCCTGTTGATACAGAGATGAATAAAGACATAGTCCCTGGCCTTCCCTGGTGGCACAGTGGTTTAGAGTCTGCCTGCCGATGCAGGGGACATGGGTTCGTGCCCCGGTCCGGGAAGATCCCACATGCCGCGGAGCGGCTCGGCCTGTGAGCCATGGCCGCTGAGCCTGCGCGTCTGGAGCCTGTGCTCCGCAACGGGAGAGGCCACAACAGTGAGAGGCCCGCGTACCTCAAAAAAAATAAATAAATAAATAAATAAATAAATTGCAACATGCAGACATTTTTTGGATCCCAGTTGATCCAAGCTTTAAAAAATATATGGCATTTATGAGACAATTGGGTTTTTGAATAATGCCTGGATATTTGATATTAAAAATTATTATTTTTGGGGTGTGATAATGGTGTTAACGGTTATGTTTTTAAAAAGAGTCCTTATCTTTTAGAGATACATACTGAAATGTTTACAGAAGAAATTATATGACATGTAGAATTTGCTTCAAAATAATATAAAAGGGAGGAAGTAGATGGAGGTATAAGTGAAACAAGACTGGCCATGTGTTGAAAATTGCTGAAGTTGGGTGATGGGGATATTATAACATTTTACTTAAAAACATTAAAGGCATTACTGGGGACTAGGTACTTTAAAGCGTATTTTTACAGATTATTTTGTCTTCTCTTATAGCCCTGTAAATGATGTACAATTTTCTCTATTTTCAAACTGAGGCCTTTCTTGATTGAAGCTACCATTGCCCCTGTCTTGGACTTTTACAGTGTTCTCCTAGGTATTCTCCTTGCCCTCTCTCTTGCCTCCTCCAATCCATTTTCCACACAGCAGCCCAAATACTTCAAGTATCTTAACCCATTAATTCTCACAACTCAGTACCAATACTATTCTTGGTTTTCACATGAGGAAACTGAAGCACAAAGAGGTTTAAATAAATTTTCCCAAGACCACATAGCTTGTAAATGGCTGAACTGTACTATATGTCTGGCATAGTTGCCATGCCTACGTGTACTTATATCATACTTCTATAAATGGAAAATAAAATCACATATGAACATACAAGATCTGTCATATACTGGATTAGCATATTAATAGGCTGAGAGCCTGAACACCGGAGCCAGACTGTGAACCTTAGGCAAGTTACTTAACCTTGTGGTGCCCCAGTTCCATCATCTGTAAACAGAGATAATAATAGTTCCTACCTCGTGGTATCTTTGTGTGAAGTAGATGTGTTCATCTGTGGAAAGAAGTTAAGTGATGTGTTAGCTATCAACAAACGTTATTACCTTTGGCATCTGAGAGTTCCTTTCTTCCTAGTACCTTTTACTCCAGCAGAACCACTTGCAGCTCCCTAAATAAGCCTCTGAGTTCCCTCTGCCTTTCCCACCCTGCCCAGCTGGCAAATCCTCACTTATCCTTTCAGCCCCAAATTAAGGGTCACCACCTCTGTGAGGATCCCCCAGGGAGAGGTCTACTTGGTTCCCAACTGTGTGTGTAATCCCTCTTATCTCACCTTGTGTGTTATTATCTGTTTCTGTATCTATCTTCCCTAGTAGACTCATCCCTTCTTGAGAGTAGAGACCTGTCTTTATCTCCATATCCAGCAGAGAGCTGGGTCCAACAGTGTTTAATAAATGTTGGTTAAATAAACGGTCGTGAACATGCCTCTCTGAGTAGCTGCGTGCCAAAGTTAGAAGTTTTTCAAATTTGGAAATAAATCTAAATAAATGAGAAAAGCCTCAAATGACTGATATGTATTATGTATATGTATATGTATATACGCTACTGCAATTGCCTATAAACTTATCTATAGCCCACACTAGGGTTTGTGTCTTGCTTGTTGTTGAATCCCTGGCAACAAACACCTAGTACAGTGTCTGACAAGCAGTAGGGTCAATAAACATTTTAAAAAATAAATGTGCTTAAGGGGAGGTATACCCAATGAAATTTTTTTGTAATGACCCTTCATTCTTTAGTTCTGTACTAAAGCATTTCTCACATTTGAGCTCTTGAAACCAATAATATGCATCCATAGGCACCAGTTTGAAGCTACCCAACTGTACACGGTGGAGTTATATGCCTCTATTTGATTATAAGGTGGTTGTCCACAGAGGGGCAGTAAAGTGTAATGGTTTAAAATTCAGGTCACCTGTAATTCCACTGCCTGTTTTTTATTTCTTAGAATATCATAAAATGACACACATTTTAAAAAATTTGTAGAGACCTTGTAGACTCGCTGAAGGATTTGAGAAATTGGGAAAGCTAATTGACACAATTACTAATTGGTTACTAATTGACACAAAAGCTTTGGTTTGCCATGCTCTATATCTAGGATAGGAAAGTAGCATTTTGCCATGCAGGATTTTTCTCTAATACAGTCATTCTTATAAGTCTTTTACGGCTTCTGAGTTTTGTGTCATACTTGAAAAGACTTGTCTTACTCTGAGATAGTAAAAAATTTTCCCATGTTTTCTTCTAGTACTTTTATTATTTTATTGTTCAGATTTAATTTCTTGATCCATCTGGAATTTATTTTGGTATAAGCTATGAAGTATGGTTACAATTTTTTTCTTCCAGATGACTACCTAGTTTGTTCCAACACCATTCACTGATTTCATTTCCCCACTGATTTGAAATGCCACCTTCATCATATTCAGAATTTTTGTAAGGTATTAAAGACTAGTGGTTTTTTGGTCCTGATTTAAGTGGAAAGATCTTCAAGTGTACTTTTGAACTACCCCAGGGTTTTGGATTTTTTTTTTTTAATTTTAAAGTTGTATATAACCATCAATATCCTATCCAAACGAAATTTTTATGCTTACTTCACGAATTTGTCATTACCAAGCTCGCTTCAGTTTCTTTAAGTGTACTGCACACAACCTTCAAGTATTATGAACATTTCTCTCTCCCAGCTGTCACTACACCAAACTACATATGTTATATTTCCCTAAATCATCTTGCTGTGCTCTTTGCAGCTCTTCTGTACAGTTGATGTCTCCATCTAACAAGTTGCTCAGAAGTTACTATAATTGTTTTAGGTGAGGCCCAAAGAGAAAGCCTATCGTCACTATCCAGTTCATGTCAAAAATGGGCATTAATTTCCATTTAACATGGACAGGCTGTGTTTCCGGAAAATAACAGTTTGAAGAACTATGGAGCTATTTGTCGGTTCTTTAAACAATCCACCTGGGGGGAAAGGGAAT
Source organism: Orcinus orca (assembly GCF_937001465.1). Classification (NCBI taxonomy): domain Eukaryota; kingdom Metazoa; phylum Chordata; class Mammalia; order Artiodactyla; family Delphinidae; genus Orcinus; species Orcinus orca. The sequence continues at coordinate 93,310,056 of NC_064569.1, read as the reverse complement.
GTCCTACAAATGGCCAGCTGCTATTGTGGGAATTTTTTCCTATTTATTCCAGCAAAAAAAGATTCAGACACTGAAGAAAAAGGGTCACCCTGTACTAGGTCTTGAACCCAAAGAACTGTTTGCACAGATATTCATCCAAGATACATTGCAACCTCCACCTCAACAGATGCTCTTTCAAATGTTTCATGACTCTCCTCAACAGTCAGTTTCCATTTAAGGGGAGGAGGATGACGCTGCCAGAGATGGCTCTGCTGGCATGAAGGCTGGCCTAAAATTTCTATTTAAAAGCTGGATCAAAATATGTTTGGCTTCTGTTGTCTATTTAAAATTTCAAGTTAAGGCGAAGAAAAATTACGCTCCATCGTGAATGGGCCTTGGGTGCCTCACTCACAGACTAGAGTGGCAAATGGTAAGAGAGTCACAGACAAAGGAGAGAAAGTAGGAAAGCGGACTGAGGTATTAGGTAGACTGTGAAGCCAGATATGAAAAACTTGGAGTGAAAAGAAAAGCCTTGAGCAGGGGGAAAGACCCCCATATTCGACCTCCTAACCCGAGGATCCTGATTAAGATAAGCATTCTGCATGTCACCTGTCACCGCGTCAGCCACCTCCGCCCAGCAGCCCTCCCCCGCCTCATGGCCTTCCACCTCCTGACCCCTTTCCAGCGGCCTCTCTTCATATCAGAACACGCCCCACCTAAGGGCCTTCTTTCTCACAGCTGCCTGTCTTCATCTCAGCGCCCACCTCAGTACCCGCTAATCCGATGCGTCGCCTCAGTGCCCCCACCTCAGTCCTCTCCCTGACCTCAGCATCTCTCTCCGCTCTAGAGACGCCCCAGCCTCCCCTCCGACCAAAGCCCCTCTCCTCAGCACACTCCCTCCACCTGAGCGCCCGCCTCACCCCAGCGCGCACCCTCAGAGGCTCCTTTTGCTGCTCCAAGTTGCTCCCGGCCCTCCCGCCACCCCGCCCCCTCGTCCTCTGCCCCGCTCCGGGTTCCGCCCCTCGCTCTTCGCTCCGCCCACGGTGGGCCCGCCCCTCCGTCCGGGTCCCGCCCACTCCAGCAGCTCGCCCGGACTAGTCGTTTGGCGCCAAACCTCTCTGTCAGCGACAGGACGCCCGTCTCCGCGTTCTGGTTCTGAAGCAGAATCCCTGAGGACTGGAAGGCCCGGGCGGGGGGCGGAAGGGATTCAGATACCTTGAAAACCCCCGGGAGACTGTGGGTACGAGTGGAGTTTGTGGCAAAAAGGGAGGGCGGGTGAAGAATCTGAGGGGAAACTCAGGGTTTCCTTTCTTTGGTCATTGTCGTTGCTGGGCCCTGGGCTGGTGGCTTCGTGGGTCCCGTCCCCAACCCAGCCCCCGGAGGGAATCTCAGTGCTCTCGAGGGATTTCCAGCATCCTTATTTTAAACCAAGTCGGACCTAAGTCTTGAGGAGGCCTCCTCGGCCTTCTAATGAGGGAGTCAGGTGTCAGGAAAAACGGCTGTGGTGGGGGGAGGCGGTGAGGGTGATCCGGACCGCGCTCCCCACGAGGGACAGCTTCTGGTGCCTTAAGCCGAGGTGTCCGGGAGCCCTACCTTGGATTCAGCTGTTCACCCCGTCCATTGCTATTTGAGATAGATGGAGAGCAATCTTTTTGTTTATCAGGGAGAAAAGAAAGGACAGTCACTGTGGAATTTGGGGTTATCACACATATGATTAGCTATCTGACTGAGGGACCGTACTCCAGAAGATTCCATCTCCACTGTCTCCTCGTTTGCCTCGAATACTTTGCTGTTCAGAGGTACTAGGTGGTAGCGACCATACCTCTACCTTAGCAGTTTGTTCCCCCTCTGGGCCGGGCCCCAACCTGAATTTGGTGTTAAGCAAAGAGATGGAATAGATCAAGAAAACTGATTACTTGGACCACGTTTTCTAATGAAAACAGTCATACCTTGTAGCCCTGAGATCTTAAAACAACTGCTACAGTGTTAAATCAAAGACTATCTGCTTATTGGCCCTAATATTTTATCATGTTTAAATATTGGGTATCTGCCATAATTTTAAATCTTAAAAAAAATACATCATGAAACTAGGAAATACTATAAACAAAATACATCTAATGTTTTATTAAACAAAAATATATATGTTACAAGAGAGCCCATTCATAATTCCCAAGCAGGAAGTCATCCCTCATATATGAGAAAAAATATATATCTCTTTTTTGAGGATAGACTAAGTTCTAGGTGCCAGGGAGAATACAAGGAAGATTGACTTAAGGCCAAGGTTCTTGGGAGTGTTGTTAACCAACATGAAAGTTTAATAACAATATGGAATTCTAATATTCTACTTCTAAATAACATTCCAAGGCAACAAAAAAGATATTATTAGTCATGATTAATTGTGCTATAGGGAACTGAAAGATGTTACAAAGTGGCCAGTTTTGAGGAACGAGAAAAGAAACTAAGTCCCCATCCCCACATACACACACCAACAAAAGATGTAACGCCACAGGCTTGGAGAAAGAAGATAGGCCAGCCCAGTTGTTCCAAACCAAATATTTTTCTAATTGTCCTTCTCGTCCTTGATATCTGAAATGAAATCAAGAAGGTCTATGGGCAAAGGATTTTGTACTATATGATCTATGACTACTTCTTAATATTTCTTATTTTTCCAGAATTGATTATTTTTCTGCTGTTCACCTTTCAATATGAAGGAGGATCAAGTTGTGCTGGAAGAACCAGGATTCCAAGATGAAGAAGTATGGCTAGAATGTTGAAAGATATGTAGACACTCAGTCATTCTACAAAAATGAAGTTCCTTCTCTGTTAACTACTATTTTTAGAAACTGAGATTAGAAATAAAACATAGTTCTGGAGAGAGGCAATATTACAAATATGTAACAACTTGTTTGGCAAGGAGCGCTAAGATTAGCTACTTAGCAGCTGGCATGAAAGTATTTTAATAATTTAACAAGTGGTATGGCTATACTGGTACCTATGCTTACTGGTACCGAGTAGCAGAGGAAGGAGTGCACGGTCTGGTGGGGAAGAAGATTGAGAAAACATATTTAAAAATAGATTGTGCTGTTCCACTCTTTTGGATTAAGGTCTTAAAAATTTGGAGAGGCCATGGGACTTCTCTGGTGGTCCAGTGGTTAGGACTCCGTGTGTCCACTACAGGGGACTCGGGTTCGATCCCTGGTCGGGGAACTAAGATCACAGGTGCCTGTTGGGCTTCGCGTTGCTTTCAGTGTTGGCACTTCTTTTAAGTATGTAACAATGTGTTTGAAAAAGCATTATTGATCCTACCTCAGTCTGTCTAGAGGAGTGGAACTTGAGGCATTTTGGAGTGACTCATAATACTGAATTAACTCTTTAAAATATGTGAAACAGTTGGATATGAAGAATCAACCCTCCTTTTTTTCTGTTCCATGTCCTTTAGGAATCTTTGTTTCAAGACATTGACCTGTTACAAAAACATGGAATTGTAAGTATTTTTTCAATGCTGTGTGAAATTGTCCATTTTAGAGTTTCTTAGTCTTGACTTTATTGGCATTTGGGACTGGGTAATTCTTTGTTTTGGGAGACTGTCCTGTGCATTCTAGGGTGTTTAGCAGCATCCCTGACTCCTAACCACTCACTATATGCCAGTAGCAACTCTCTAGTTGTGACAACCAAAAATTTCTCCAGATATTGTCAAGTGTCCCCAGGGGGCAAAATTGCCCCCAGCTGAGAACCACTGGTCCAGCTGGAGGCATTCAAAGCTATCTACTGTTTTCATCAACAGAAAATTCACCTTCTGTGTCATGTGATTAAATGACGTTGACAGAAATCAAGACTTTAAGTAACTAGCTAGATGAATTTCAACAGCAATCAGTTGGCAGTAAAACTTCTCTGACATTACCCTTTGAACCCCTCACATTTAATCTTTTTCAGTTGAATTTAGAAAATTGGAGCAAGAGAAAATCCTGGTCTTTTGGTTATGTAGTTATTTGCATTCTCCAAAGGTAAAGAAAAAAATCTTTAAAAAATTTTAAAGAACATTTTGGTAATGAAGTTCTGTAGAAGGAAGGAGCTGAACTGAGGGGGTTGAACGTGTGATAAATTTGTTAGCTTTCCTACCAACAGACTTCTCTTTTGAATTCCTTGTTACATTGCCATGGTCTCACTAACATTCTTGGGAAATCAGGGCACAGCCAGAACATTTGGCATCATGCTGGGTATGTTCTACTCAGATATTTCCAGAACATTTGGCTACATAGTGGGTGGGTTCCACCTGGCCGCTTGTATAAAATTGGCATCATGATGGAAGTAGATGGACACAAAAGCACATGACATAGTATGGGAGCCTTTCAGGCTGGCATTTTCTCAATCTGCTGCACCCATTCTTTTACTTACAGAATGTGGCTGACATTAAGAAACTGAAGTCAGTAGGCATCTGTACCATCAAAGGGATACAAATGACAACAAGAAGAGCGCTATGCAATGTCAAAGGGCTCTCAGAAGCAAAAGTGGACAAGATTAAAGAGGCAGCCAACAAGCTTATTGTAAGCAAAATCCATTCTTTGTTGTTTTAGCTTAGAAGGGCCCTGTGAGTCTCTGTAGCCTTTCTCATTATGTACACTAGCAGCTATTGTGAGAACTCTGAGTTCCTGTAGATCACAAGATATACGCCCCATGTTAACTTTTCATCATGTCGGTTTCAAAGCAATTAATTTCTGAAAGAATGAGACAGGGGTTAAGACACCTGGAAAACTATGAAGGTAATTATTTTTTACCAAAACTTTTCTTTTTGTCTCCCTTTATATTACTTTTTTCCCTTTCTGTGTCTCTGCCTTTCCTTCTCCTTTTCTTCTTTTTTTTTTTTTTTTTTGGCCATACCACGTGACTTGCAGGATTCTAGTTCCGGGACCAGGGATTGAACCTGGGCCCCCGGGCAGTGAGAGCACCAAGTCCTAGCCACTGGACTGCCAGGGAATTCCCTCCTTTTCATATTTTTTATCTTCCTCCTCCTTATTTTTGTCTTATCTCCTCAAACATTGTATCTACGGCTGTTGTGAAGTGCTCAGCAGCAAAGAAGTTGCTCTCTCCTGCTATAGGCATTTGATAAGTGAGCATTGCATTTGAAAACGACAGCAGTGGCTGGGTCTACATGTGTGCAGTTAAGATAGATATGACCAAGAATGTGCTCACTGAGGCACCTGAGCTTAAAGCTAAGTGAAACCTATACCTTGTAGCTGGGCCCACAGAACACAAGAGACCTATGCAGCTGAGAGGCTCCAAGCAAAAACACACGCCTTTGACCCAAGCTTTTGTGTAGAGCTTTTGGGGGCCACTGGAAGCACCAGCTCTGGAAATAAGAATATGCAGAAAGGCAAAGTCTCCCTCTTTGCAGAAGAGCAGGCTTCTCCATTTCTACATGTGTATGTGAGGCTCTCATTCCCACCAAGTCCTAGAAAGTCTCTTCACTGACAGCCATCCAGTTTCCTTCCCCAGAGGCAGTTGAGGCATGAGAGTGATGCAATATGGTCCTGAGCTTGGAGAGGACCCAAGTGAACTGCTCTGAACACAGCTCAGTTGCTTTACCTTCTGAGTACTCTTGGGCAGTATACCTGCAAGTCAGTTCCATAACTGCCAGGGTATCTAATGAAGCCCTAGAGCAGCACCCAGGGTTTGGGAAACTGCTACTTTATAGCTCCTAGGCATTAGTCGTCTTTTCTTTGGAAAATAATTCTATTACCAAAGAAAAGAACCTTTCTCCTTCTCATGTACCTACTAATGCACCAAGAGTCTTATACTTTCTTAACTAAAGCTATTTATTCTGAAAGAAAGAGAAAACGATTGAGACATAGAGGGAGAGACAGAGACAGACAGAGACAGTTAACGTCACAGTACAGCGGTATGTATCAGAGTCCTCTGGAGTGGCTTGTAAAGAACACAGAGGCCCAGGCTCGTTGGATTAGGGTTAGGCATGGGCTTTCCCCACTTCACGTTCTCTGAAGTTTGAGAACCACTGTCATAGTATAAAACAACAGAGGGGAATACATTAGACCACATCAGGACCTATTTTCACTAGTTAGAACACCACATCAGCTGTAGCTCATTAATTCAACCAATATGTAGTATATCTAACGTGAAAAATATTGTATCATGAATATTGAAAACTGAAATTCCTGTGCTCCTTCCAACTTCTAGAGCTGGGGGAAATGATGCTATTGAATGAAATCAACTGAATCACTTAGTAAAGTACCATTCTACTTTATGCCATAAATATATCTCATTTAATCCTTACAACTCACCTATGAAAGAGACACTATTATCCCCGTTTGACCTAAAAGAGGAAGCCGAAGTACAGCAAGATTAAGTAGTTTACCTGACATCACACAGCTAATAAGTATTAGAGACATATTTTGAACCTTGGTAGGGTGACTCAAGAGCCTGTGTTCTTTTTTTTTTTTTTAATTTTTTCTTTTTTTTATTGTGGTAAAATACACATAACATAAAATTTACCATCTTTATCATTTTTAGGTATACAGTTCAGTGGTATTAAATACATTCACATTCTTGTTGCAGCCATTACCACCATCCCTTCCCCATAACTGCTTTTTTTTTTTTAATTTTATTTTATTTAAACTCTTTTTTTTTTTTCTGGAATATCTTTTTCTTCTGTGTAACCTCCTCTTCTGGTTTAGGAACAATCTGTTCTTTTTCATTAAGGATCATTCAATATGGCAGGGAGAGCTCATGTATGGGTTGATCCGACCATAAGCTCTGTAAGTCCTGCGCCACATCTTGGGGGCTTTGTTCACCTGGATGTGCTCAATGACCAGAGAATCTACATCTAAGTCCTTAAGTTCAGCATTACTCTCTGCATTTTTGAGCATGTGCAGTAAAAATTCAGCACTCTTTTTGGGCCACCAACCCTGAGTCCAGCCCCACTGTTTTGCCTGGGCACACCTACCAGCTCCACCATTGTAAAGTCGGAATGGCACACATTGCTTCTTTACAGTGACATCCTTCAGATACTTGGTGGCTTTTCAGCTATGCATACCCTTAATGGCCTGGGCAGTTTCACGAGTGTTCTTAAAGTGAACACGAAGATTTGAATCTCTTGATTTGCATGATTTCGTGGGGTTTTCTGGGTCAAGTGAATAGCGAACCATTTTTAGAGGTCACCTGGAAGCGAGCAAGAATAATTCTGTCAACATATATTTACAGTAACTCATATAGTTTATATATGTACTAAACGCTGCCGGCAGCTACTCAGAGAGTTGTTGTTTTCACGATTAATCCAAAGGTGTCCTAAGAAATGCCATCATTGCAGTCTTTTTTAAAAATTTAATTTAATTAATCTATTTTTTTCTATTCTTTTTCAAATTCTTTTCCCATTTAGGTTATTACAGAATATTGAGCAGAGTTCCCTGTGTTATACAGTAGGTCTTTGTTGGTTATCTATTTGAAGATAAGAGCCTATGTTCTTAAGCATGATCTTGTGCTGCCTTCAAAGACAAATGAACTGTAGCTTATATCAAATGATGACCCTGGTAATCAAGTATATAGCTTTTGGTGGGATTTGAAATTAAAACCATCATCTTATACCCTTTTTGAACTTTTTCTTTTGTCTTTCTGTAGGAACCAGGATTCCTGACTGCATTTGAGTATAGTGAGAAGAGGAAGATGGTTTTCCATATCACCACTGGGAGCCAGGAATTTGAGTATGTATCTCATATTTTTTATAACCACTAAACATAATCTTTGGAATGCTATATTTCTTTACCTCTATCCAGGTTGTTATTTTGACTATAAGTAGTAGAAATAGCTTCTTATTTTGCAGAAGTTTTTTTTTTTTTCTCAAAAGGCAACTGAAGCAAATAAATTCCAGACTGCTTGTAAAAGCAGGATTAAATTTCTTACAAGAAATTCAGACCCAAAATATAAGTAGTTTCTAAATCAGCCTATATTAATCTATAAACCATTTAAAAAATTAGTTTAACTTTTCATTTCCCTTTTCTTCTCCACTGATGAAGGAAATTCCATTTCACTTTTGGTTTTACTTAAAAATCAGTTGTTAGAGTGAATATTTTAGAAGAAATAATGCAGTGTTGGTTTTGCTCTTCAGCCTCAGCAGTTTTAACTTCCCTTTTTATTTATTATCTTATGATTCCTGAGACATAGTCATCATCTTCCCAATGCAAGTTGACTAGAATGTGGTTTTTTTTCTCTACCTTAGTAGGCAGAGTTACTGTTTCATAAGTCAGAGCAGTGGCCAAGATCAATTTGAACAAAAGCAGTATTTCTTCAAAGTATTCCTCAAAACCCTGACCTCACAAAAAACTGCAAGAAAAAAAGAGTTCATAGTCAAATATGCCTCCACTTGAATGTCTGCTAGGCAGCTCAGACTTCACAGGTCTGAAACCAAACTTCTGATCTTTGCCCCAGATCTGCTCCTCCTAAAATCTCCCTCATCCGGAGCTCTTTTTGATCCTCAGATCTGAAACCTTAGTGTCATCCTTAGCACCTCTTTTCCCCTCTCACATCCTAACTCTAATCTATTAACAAATCCTGTCTGCTCTACCTTCAAATATATTTAGTCAGAACAAACCAACCGGGCTTCCCTGATGGCGCAGTGGTTAAGAATCCACCTGCCAATGCAGGGGACACAGGTTTGTGCCCTGGTCCGGGAAGATCCCACATGCCGCGGAGCAACTAAGCCCGTGTGCCACAACTATTGAGCCTGTGCTCTAGAGCCCGCGAGCCACAACTACTGATCCCACGTGTCACAGCTACTGAAGCCCGCGCACCTAGGACCCGTGCTCCGCAACAAGAGAAGCCACCGCAATGAGAAGACCTCTCACTGCAGCGAAGAGTAACCCCCACTCGCAGCGGCTAGAGAAAGACCGCGCAGCTATGAAGACCCAGCTCAGCCAAAAATAAATAAATAAATTTATTTTTTTTTTAAAAAACCTTATATTTAAAAAAAAACCAACCAGTTTCTTCAACAAATAAACTTTAAGGAATAAAAAAAAAAGAGAGAGATGGAATCAAGGAGAAGACCTAGAGATTAAAAGAGATTTAAAAGACATGTCACTTGGGCTTCCCTGGTGGCGCAGTGGTTGAGAATCTGCCTGCTGATGCAGGGGACATGGGTTCGAGCCCTGGTCTGGGAGGGTCCCACATGCCGCAGAGCGGCTGGGCCCGTGAGCCACAACTAGTGAGCCTGCGCGTCTGGAGCCTGTGCTCCGCAACAAGAAAGGCCGCGATAGTGAGAGGCCCGTGCACTGCGATGAAGAGTGGCCCCCGCTTGCCACAACTAGAGAAAGCCCTCGCACAGAAACGAAGACCCAACACAGCAAAAATAAATAAATTAATTAATAAACTGAAGGTGCCTTGTAGGCACAGACTATTAAAAAAAAAAAAAAAAGACATGTCACTTAATCCTAATATGTGGTTCTTATTTTGGATCCTGATTCAAACACACACAGATAATAAGACATATGAGACTGAAAATTGAACACTTACTAGATAGTTGATATTAAGGAATTACTAATTTTTTAAGTGTGATAATGGTAATGCAGTTATGTTAAAAATAAGAGTCTTCATCTTGTAGAGATACCTACTGAAATATTTAGGATGAAATGATATGTTGCCTAGGATGTGCTTAAAGTAATATGAAAAGGGAGGGAAGTGGTTGGAGGTTTATATGGAAAAAGGTTGACCATGAGTTCATAGCTGATAATTTTTGAAGCTGAGTTATAGGTACATGAAGTTTCATTATTATACTGTTTTTGTCTACTTTTGTATGTTTGAAATTGTCCATAATAGAAAGTTTATATATATATGTGTGTGTGTATATATACATTTTTTTTTCTATTTGTGTCTATATGTGTACAGAGAAAGAGAAGAAATACGAATTCAATTACTTCTCACCACCTTCTCCTTTGTTAGCTCACTGGTCTAAAACACCTGTTAGTATCTCTTCTGGATTATTAATAATAACTTCTAACTAACTTCCCTCCTTTAGACCTTGCCCCTACCATTTATTCTTCACATAGGAGCCAGAATAATCCTTTTAAAACATAGGTCAGGTCATAACACTGCTCTGCCCAAAACATCCTAATGACTCCCCATCTCAGAGCAAAAGCCAAAATCCTCTCTAATCTCAAATCTAAGCTCATCTTTAATTCATCTTGTGGTTTACTATGTACCAACCACACTAACTTCTTTGCTATTCCTAGAACATGCCAGATACACTCCCACCTCAGGACCTTTGCACTTAGCATTCCCTCTGCCCAGAACACTCTTTCGTCATTATGTTCATGACTTGCTGTCAGGTTTTTCAGGTCTTTGCTAAAATGTCTACTTCTCACTAAGGCCTTCTCTGATCACTTTATTTGAAAATTTATTCAAAAACTCCCCATCTTCATCCTCTGCACATCTTATCCCCTCTCTGGATCTAATTTTTATCCATACCATTTAATAACAACTGACATACCACAGATTTTACTTATGTTTATTGTCTGTTCTCTCATTAGAATGGAAGCTCCATGAAGTGATGGATTTCTGTCTCTTTTGTTCGCTGCTTTACTCCAAGGGCATAGAGCAATCTCTAACACAAACTAGGTGTTCAATAAATATTTGTAGAATGACTAATTGAATGAATAAACAGTGAATAAAATAAGTTAGGGAAGTGCAATATACTATATTCTCCTCTTGGAGATTCACACATTTTATTAAAGGATCTGAATTCCTGCAGTGAAATAAAACACCTCTTTAACCTAGCATTGCCTCAAATTTTTAAAATCACAGAACTTTTTTTCAAGTAACAGCTAAGGAAAAGTCTTTGGTCCAAGACAAATTGGTCAAGGTAACTTGATTCCGGGGCTTCCCTGGTGGTCCAGTGGGTGGAACTCCATGTTCCTAATGCAGGGGGCCAGGTTCTATTCCTGGCCAGGGAACTAGATCCCACACGCATGCCGCAACTAAGAAGTCCACATGCCACAGCTAAAAGATCCCACGTGCCGCAACTAAGACCCAGTGCAGCCTAAATAAATAAATAAATAAAACTTGATTCAAATGACAACTTGATATTCTCCAGTTGCTCTACCACATCATGGTTTAAGAACCACTCTCATAGTGAGCTTTCTGGTGTCCTCGATGTTGGGTTTTGGGGCACGTAAAAGATTACTCAGGAGCTAGGCTTTTTTAAATTAATATTTTATTTGTTTAAATGTTATATAATTTTTTCTTAAGCTGCAAGTCTATTTATAAATTTGGCAAATTTTAAGGGAGCCTTTCTAATATGGTTAACTAAATTCCCTTAAACAGTTTAAATTATGTTTATAAATTTATTATATTATATTTCCTCTAAGAACTTTACCTGTGTAATTATTAAAATCTTTCCAATTATCTGAATGTCTTATAAATTTAATAAATTAAAGTTATAAGTATAGTGAGTCTTAGACACTCTTAAATGTTCAAATACTGTGTATAAACTTAGTTATCAACTTAGAAACTGCAGGTCTATATCATTTAATCAATTAGAGGCTAATCTGTTATTATAAAAATGTCAAATTCTCTTAAATTTTGAAAATTCTCAGGTACCAAATATGCACAGATTATTCCCAAATTTAATATGAAAATAGTAATCTGTGGGTTTGATCTGTGTCTCCATTTTTAAATCTTCCTAGATTTAAAAATACTATTTCTGTACCTAATTGTAAATTTTCCTGAGTTTCATAAGGGAACAATTATGCTATCCCAAGTAATTTGGGGTACCCTTTCAGTTAAATTTTGGGGTCACTTTTTCAGAATATCAACCAGAAATTTTGTCTGAGATTTTCCAGAGCTATAGCCTTTCAGGGTGATTTTTCTCAAGATGAGGAGGGCCAAGTATCAATAAAACTCTCTTTAATAGTTGGTAGGTTTATAGAATCCCTAAGTATTGGGTTGGCCAAAAAGTTTGTTAGGGTTTTTCTAGAACATCTTGCAGAAAACCCGAACGAACTTTTTGGCCAACCCACCAAATGGAGTGGTCTCTCCACCATGTCCTTTATGCGGGTCAGTATCTAGATTTTTCTTTTTCTCATTAAAGTCCATAGCCCTCACTAAATCTGCGAATAACTTCCAACATTACTTCAATTTACATTTAAGCTGCTCTCTTAAACTACGTAAGTGTAAATCTGTTAGATTATCCATCTCTTAAAGCTTTGTCTAATCTGTGACCATGTCCCAAAAGTCATGCTAATAAAAACTACAAAGAATTTTGGGCTTCCCTGGTGGCGCAGTGGTTAAGAATCAGCCTGCCAGTGCAGGGTACACGGGTTCGAGCCCTGGTCTGGGAAGATCCCATATGCCGCGGAGCAACTAAGCCCATGCGCCACAACTACTGAGCCTGCGCTCTAGGGCCTGTGAGCCACAACTACTGAGCCTGCGTGCTGCAACTACTGAAGCCCATGCACCTAGAGCCCGTGCTCCGCAACAAGAGAAGCCACTGCAATAAGAAGCCCGTGCACCACAACGAAGAGTAGCCCCCACTCACCGCAACTAGAGAAAGCCAGTGCACAGCAACAAAGACCCAACGTAGCCAAAAATAAATAAATAACTACAAAGATTTTAAAAGTGCTCTTACCAGGTCTTAGCACAATTGCCATAATTAATATTTGTTGCATTAAATGAATGAATGAGATTAATTAACTTTAAATCTTTCCATATCAAGAGTATGTATTAAATGCGCTGAGTCACTGCATTACCAGTTAAGTGCATGCTGTCAAAATCTGACAGTTATTCTTCTATCTGCTAGTGTTACCTGTCACATCTTTGAATATTTTCTATTCTGACATGTTCTTCATAGCATTTGGTTTGTGTGAGATAAGACAATCATGGTGACAATCACTGGATTCTCCTAATATCTATTTTTCATGTTTTTCAGTACATTAAAAAAAATTGGATATTCAGTTGACTTTTAGAAACATAGTCCCAGCACAATATGAAAAACCCAATTAATAACTAAAAATCATTTATTCGCACTCCAGTTCAGTTCTTTAGAATTACTGAAATATAAGCCCTGCATAGCCCATTTCCTATTGGTACACAGGAGTTAAGAACAACAGGGCTTATAAATTGTTTTGTTGATCCCCCTGCCCATACACAGTATAACCTGTGATCTAAACAGGTGGGAAGCCATTTATTCAGCCAAGAATTCCTGTTCATGTTGGACAGATAGAAAGGTATATAGATAGATAGAAATGATACTAATGATATTAGCACTTTCTCCTTTCTTGATATCTCTATTTCTGTTCCTGTTACTAAAGCTTACTTTCTATTTCTAGTAAGTTGCTAGGAGGTGGAATTGAAAGCATGGCAATCACAGAAGCTTTTGGAGGTAGGTAGAACCTTAATATTTTGTTATATGAAAAATATGTGTATATATACACACCCATATATATAATTAAGTAGTCAATTGTAAATTGTATCTATTTGGGAACTTATGATGAAATATCAGTTATCATAATGCAAGATCATTCTGGGCTGCAATTAAAATATATTCCAACATTAACAGATGAGTTTTATTGGCATTTTTCATCTTTTTATCTCTGATTCCTATAGAAGAGATTAGAATTTTTTTCTCTCATACCTTCAGAGGGTAGTTGTATAATGAGACAGATATTATTTCTAAGAAATACATGTTTCAGGAACATAGAGAATAGATTTCCCTTCCCTTATTGTATCCTCTATTAAAAAAAAAAGTCAGGAATTCCCTGGCGGTCCAGTGGTTAGGACTCTGCGCTCTCACTGCCAAGGACCCAGGTTTGGTCCCTGGTTGGGGAACTAGAATCCCACGGGCCACACAGTGTGGTCAAAAAAAAAAAAAGTTTCATGCATAGCTATGTTACGTACTATTCCTGACAGTTCCAGTATTTTCAGTCCTCAGAGAACTAAATCTGTTTTTTGGTTGTTGTTGTGTTTTTTTTAATATTTATTTTATTTATTTATTTATTTGGCTGCATCAGGTCGTAGTTGCAGCACACGGGATTTTTTTTTTTTTTTTTTTTTTTTTTTGCGGTACGCGGGCCTCTCACTGCCGTGGCCTCTCCCGTTGCGGAGCACAGGCTCCGGATGCGCAGGCTCAGTGGCCATGGCTCACGGGCCCAGCCATTCCACAGCATGTGGGATCCTCCCAGACCGGGGCACGAACCCGCGTCCCCTGCATCGGCAGGCAGACTCCCAACCACTGCACCACCAGGGAAGCCCCCACGGGATTTTTTAGTTGCAGCATGTGGGCTCTTAGTTGCAGCATGCAGGATCTAGTTCCCTGACCTGGGATGGAACCCGGGCCTCCTGCATTGGGAGCGTGGAGTCTTAACCACTGGACCACCAGTGAAGTCCCTGTTTTTTGTTTTGTTTTTTTGGTGTTGATGTTTCTGTTGACTTGGAGAAATAAATCTGTGTTTATTTCAGTTGACTCTCAGTCTTAATGGCTTACCTGCTGTTGTATTCATTGATATTTGTGAGCTTATTTCTTGATTTTAATCTGTTGGAGTTCAATAGGCCTAAATTGGTGAGTGGGGACATTTTTCTCCGGAGAGAATTTGCTTTTGTTGGTAGCTAGGGAATACCACCAATCTGAGGATCCCAGGTCAGTGGGAGAACCCCAGACTCTCATTCCTGTGGTGGAGTCTTAAACTTTCATTTATATAACTATTCCTAAGGAAAATTTGGTTTAAGTTAATTATTATCTAAAGGACAGTTCTGAAAAAGAAAACCTTTTAAAAGTTGTTTTTACTACTGGTACTCATATATGCAGAATCCATTCATGACACAGAGGTACTTTATGTGTGAGATTTGGCAGTTGGAAAAGAAAACCATACTCTGAGGCCATATTTATTCTTTATGAAAATATCTAAAAATTAACTATGTATGTTTTTTTTCTATATTTCACAGAATTTCGAACTGGAAAAACCCAACTCTCTCATACCCTCTGTGGTAAGGATATGTAACAACAACAATAATAGCAATAACAATAATAATCATAGCGATCACTTACTATTCTACTTTGTGCCTGGTACTTACATAATCTCATGTAATCTGAACAAACTTGCAAGGAAACTAAAACTCAGAGACATTACATAAACTGCCCATGGTTACACAAATACCAGAGCTGGTCTTTGAATATGTGATGCTTGAGGTGATGTTGTATATACTGCACTCTGAACACCTGAATGGAAATACGGAGGAGGTAAATGGGTATATGAATGTGTTGGTGGAGAGAGGTATTCATTCACGGTCTCGATTTTTCCCATTCTATCTTTTCCATATTGTATTTATGAGAATGTCACAGAATCTTTTGAGGCCTAGAATTCCTTACTTTCCATAGAATAAGGTTGGAACTAAAAAAGACTTAAATGTTTCTAAAGCAAAATAAGCAAAAATACCTCCTTTTGCATAAAGACATTACACTACATTTCTTTGACCTAAGTAGAAGGAGCATGGAAAAGTGTTTAATAAGGGGATTCTGGCATCAAAATAGCTCTGCCAATAATAGCTGGGCAAGTTGCTTCACCTTTCAGATTTTCCCTATCAGTAAAACAGGAGTAATGATAGTGCCAAACTTAGGGTTGTTTTGAAAAATAAATGAAATAATGTATGTACTTTATGTAAAGTAATTCCTTAGTGTTAACTACTACATATAAAGAAAATGCATTTAAAATTTTGATATACATTAATTGAAAAGTTACTTAAATGAGTTATGTAGCATAAATTATATTTATGATTATTTCTTATAGAAAAAAGTTAGTGATACTTAAATTCTACTTCTTTAAGAGAACTAAATTTCATGAATATCTCCCATTGTGAAAGATATTGACATTCTTTGTTGAATTACTACTATGCTGGCAGAATACTTATAATCTTACCACTGGTTAGTAATATAAAAATATAGCATGCTGTTTAGAAACTAAAAGATCATTATTCTTTGCTACATGAATAGAGAGTTGCAACCAGCCTAAATACCATATTAATTTATATACACATTTGTACAAAGTTTATTCACTCTTACTAATATTAACTAAATTTTAATTGCTTTCTAGTGACAGCTCAACTTCCAGGAGCAGGTGGCTACTCAGGAGGAAAGATTATCTTCATTGATACAGAAAATACTTTGTAACCCTTTTATTTAAACAAGTTGCTAACATAATAGTGAGATAGAGTACTGTTACTATAAAAGAGAATTTGTTTGAAATATGTCATTTTGTGATCACCCTGTAAACCAGCAATAATGAGAAAAGCCAAGGGAAAACAGTTGCTAGTCGAGTTTGCAAATCACTTTTTCCCCCTGAAATTTTTATTTTATTTATTTATTTTTTTATTGAAGTATAGTTGACTTACAATGTTGTGTTAGTTTCAGGTGTACAGCAAAGTGATCCAGTTTAATATACATATATATATATATATATATATATACTTTTTCAGATTCTTTTTCCCTTATAGGTTATTAGGTTATTACAAAATGTTGAGTATAGTTCCCTGTGCTATACAGTAGGCAGTAGGTCCTTGTTGGTTATCTATTTTATATATATTAGTGTGTATATGTTAATCCCAAACTCCTAATTTATCCCTCCCCACCACTCTTTCCCCTTTGGTAACCATAAGTGTTTTCTATTTTCAAATCACCTTTTTTCATAGTTTTTTTTTTTAATTTATTTAATTAATTTATTTATTTTTGGCTGTGTTGGGTCTTCGTTGCTACGTGTGGGCTTTTCTCTAGTTGTGGCGAGCAGAGGCTACTCTTTGTTGCAGTGCACGGGCTTCTCATTGCAGTGGCTTCTCTTGTTGCAGAGCACAGGCTCTAGGTCATGGGCTTCAGTAGTTGTGGCATGCGGGCTCAGTAGTTGTGGCGCACGGGCTTAGTTGCTTCGCGGCATGTGGGATCTTCCCGGACCAGGGCTCGAACCCGTGTCCCCTGCACTGGCAGGCTGATTCTTAACCACTGCGCCACCAGGGAAGTCCCTCAAATCACCTTTTTTAAAAAAAGGTTTCACTTCTCCAAATGGGTTTGGTATAAATTGACGAAACAAATACATGAGAGGAAATTACATCCTATTTGTTTTTAATTCTCTTACTTCTCCAAAGATTTAACTGAATAGCTAGAAGGTTATTGACTCACTCAAAGTCATGGTCTCAAATAAAGGAAAAGGTCTGAATTAAACAAAAATACAGAAGGAAAAAGAGAAGAACCTGTTTGGGTAACAAAAAGAATTGCAGTTTTATTGAAGTGTAAGTGATTTCAGAAAGCAAGACTGGAAAGGTGGGTCTTAGACATGAAGGGCCTTGAAGCTGGATGATGGGTGTAAATTGGATTCTTTTGTAATATTCTAGGCAAGTAATGAGATTTGATGACTGTATTTGGTAGACAAAGGAAAGAGAGGCTTGGGAAACCACTCTTAAGTTTGTCTAGATACTAGGAAAATAATGATGACAGAATTGGGAAGATCATATTTCAGAGAAAAGGTGATGTTTCATTTTAATATGTTGAATATGAGGTACAGAGGGACATCCATATGGCAGTTGGAAATGTTGGGCTCAGCTTGAGAAAAGGGTAGGGCCAAGGATATGGATGGAATAGCCAGGGGGAGGCAAGAGAACTTACATAGAGAGAAGAGAAGAGAACTGAGAACATAACTTTGGGGTGTGCCTATGTCTAGGAAGAGGGACTAAAAAGACGAATCAATAAAGACAGACAAAGTAAGAGGATATCTGGTTGTGGATGCTAAGCATAAGGGAAGTTTCAAGAAGAAAATGGTAGTCAGTGATGTTCCACAGAGAGAGAGAGAGAGAAGGTGCAAACTGAAAAAGATCACTGAGGTTTGCAATTAGGAGTCCAAGGGGCCATTTGCAGTAAAGTAAGATGATGGAAGCTTGTTGCAAATAAACAGTAAGGAATTGAGGCAGTGTGTAATTAACCAATAAATAGAAGAAATACGGTAGTTTGAGGAGATATCAGGTTCAGAGGACATTCTTTTTAACAATAGGACTGTAGGAAGAGGCGCTCAGCTGGAGTTCAGCTAGTTTCAGAAACAGTTGATTAAGGATGGTTCTTGAGAGGGAGGAATTGTTCTTGCAGAATAGCTGCCACTGTTTGGGCAATTTGGATTTTATGAAGAATGGCTGAAAGAAACAGTTAGGAGCCAGGTCATATGCAAGAGGGAATAGGGAGGAACAGCTGGGAGGAACAAGGACATGCAGGGACCCGAGTGGAATGTTCTCACTCTTTCAGAGTCTCTTACATGTATACTGCTCTCTCTTGGTACTTGTCTTTTTATGTGTTTATATTTTGCCTACATAATTATGTTTTACACTTACCTATGGCATAGATTATCTTATGACCCTTAAATCCTCCACAGTGCCTTGCACTGGTAATTGGTTAATATGGTAACCGATTCCATATGGGAATCAGTTAATAAACATTTGTAAATTGATTTGAACTTCCCTTCAGCATAAGTCCAACTTTTACATTCCTGGTTACATAGTCACCCGGCTTTGTAAAAACTGACATAGTGAAAAACATTTTTTATTGCTTCTTCCAATTCCTTGTCTTCTTTGATTTGTCCACCAGAAACATCTACTGGGTACACTCAGCAGCAATAGAAGATTTAAGTGGCTGTCACTAAAGCTCTGAAGAAAACATATATAGTGCTGTAGGACAGAGATGGCTGGGAAGTCCTAAAGACAATTCAATTCAATGTTTACTGAACTAGTTCCAAGTGTCACAAATAAGGTTAAAAATGGTCCTTACTTTACAGTTACTTATAGTATGATCAGTATTATACAAATACTGTAAACAAAGTGAAATGAGACCACAGATGTGCATTTTATTTTATCTTACTTCACTTTAGACAATATTATAGACATATTGTTAGGATCACCAAAGACCTATAAAGAATGTTTATTACTCCTTTACAGTCTAGATAGGTATAAGTGATTATTAGCATCTTCCAGAATACCTTTTCAGGTACACTGAATTTGCCCCCCTATGAATTTACTAATTTCAGAATGCTAACACAACTCCTTTAGAAGAAAGTGGATTTTAAACCCTAAATAAACAAAAAACTATATGACAATAATTCCCTTCTGGACCCTTGAAGTTACTTTTTTGACTCTTTGGTTTATGTAGTCAAATTTATCATTTGTTGGCAACACGTGGTTAGTGATATATTAAACTATTTCATGTTGAACAAGTGAGGAATATGAAGAGAGTGAATTAATTCACTTTGAAGTGACTTGAATTATAATTCAGTGATATTATCTTCCTAGACTAGGTCTATATTTATTGAACTGAGAACAACAGAGATTCACAAATCTTAGTTTCTAGTTTTTCTCTTGGAACTGATTTGCTGCATAATCCTGAGTCATTTGCCTAATCTCTGTTTGTCAGTGTCCTCCTTTGTAAAATGTAATAGAGGCCATAACAACTAACTTCCAAGGTTATTGTTTAGATAATTTAATATTTAAATTCATTACTGTCTCATTATTTCTATCACTGTTATCACTACCTAAGGTATTCATTAATTGAGGCACTTATGAAAAACAAAGTCTGATATAGATTTTAAGTGATTATTGGTATCCTCCAGAATACCTTTGCAGGTACAGTGTTTTGCCTCTCTTTGATACACTTGCTTACGGTATTATTTTTTGTAGTTGTTGTCTAAACTTTTTGGAATTGATTTATTGAATCCTTAATCCTGGCATACTCCAGCCGTCCAGATCGCCTTCGGGACATTGCTGATCGCTTCAGCGTAGACCATGATGCAGTCCTGGACAATGTACTTTATGCACGTGCATATACTAGTAAGAGCCCCATGCAATTGGATGCTTAGGCTGTTTTAAGGTTGGCAGCACTGATTTATTATTTGAGTGATGCTTACAACATTTTGACACTATCCTTTTCTCTTTATATTTTACCTTTCTCCAAATTTATTTAGTCAGTCCACAAATTTTATCATCTGGTAAGTCCTTAGACATTGAAATGCTCTCAAATTATTTCTTATTCTTCGTCTTTGAAATGGAGAGTAACATTCTTTTTGGATAAGGTAGCATTTGGTATGTATGCTAAGGCAGAATATGAAATCATATTTAATAAAGTCATAAATAATTAAGAAAATCCTTCAAGGACTCTCTTTTGCCTGACTCCCAAGAACATGCATGATCTTAGCCTCTGCTTCTTCTAGTTTTTATAACATTTTCCCACTGCATTTCCCATCAGGTGAACATCAGATGGAGCTACTTGATTATGTAGCAGCAAAGTTCCATGAAGAAGCTGGCATCTTCAAACTATTGGTACGAGCTTTTAAATATTGCTCAATCTAGAGCTATTTAGCATATTATCTTTCTTCTATTGATTCAAATTAACTTCTTCCTTCCATTTCCAAATGCATTATTTATTTTTACATTAATCCTACACAGATCATTGATTCAATAATGGCACTTTTCCGAGTGGATTTCAGTGGTCGTGGGGAGTTGGCTGAACGGCAGCAAAAACTGGCCCAGATGTTGTCACGACTCCAAAAAATCTCAGAAGGTAGATTTTTTTCCTTAATTTTTAAAAAATAAATTTATTTATTTATTTATTTTTGGCTCCGTTGCTGTGCGCAGGCTTTCTCTAGTTGCAGCGAACAGGGGTTACTCTTTTTTTTTTTTTTTTTTGGCTGCATTGGGTCTTCACTGCTGTGCACGGGCTTTCTCTAGGTGCGGTGAGCAGGGGCTACTCTTGGTTGCGCTGTGCAGGCTTCTCATTGCAGCGGCTTCTCTTGTTGCGGAGCACAGGCTCTAGGCATGCGGGCTTCAGTAGTTGTGGCACATGGGCTCAGTAGTTGTGGCTCGCGGGCTCTAGAGCGCAGACTTAGTAGTTGTGGCACACGGGCTTAGTTGCTCTGCAGCATGTGGGATCTTCCTGGACGAGGGCTTGAACCCGTGTCCCCTGCCTTGGCAGGCGGATTCTTAACCACTGTGCCACCAGGAAAGTCCCTCAGAAGGTAGATTTTTAAAATAAATGGTGATATCAGATAGCACCTGTGACTGTTTGCTAAGTAGGTTTTTCAGAGAAGCTCAGAATAATGTCAGGAGGCAATCCATTTATTAAAAATAAAATTTCCTGGGCTTCCCTGGTGGCGCAGCCGTTGACAGTCCGCTTGCCGATGCAGGGGACATGGGTTCGTGCCCCGGTCCGGGAGGATCCCGCGTGCCGCGGAGCGGGCTCGCTGAGCCTGTGCGTCCGGAGCCTGTGCTCTGCAATGGGAGACGCCACAACAGTGAGAGGCCTGCGTACCACAAAAAAAATAAATAAATAAATAAATAAATAAAATTTCCTTCATGGGAATACAACTCTTTTTTTAAACCAAAAATACTGATTCTAATACAATAAGGTACCTAAATAATATAACAATAATAACTTTAATTTATGCTATCAATGAAAAAACAGGAATGTAATCTTGTTCATCAAATAAATTCATGGCACAATATTTCTAAACTCTGAAATCTAAGCAATGAACTTTTAATATTCACATTGTCATTCTCTTAGTTTCTTAATTTTATTTCTTGATGCAGAATATAATGTGGCTGTGTTTGTGACCAATCAAATGACTGCTGACCCAGGAGCAACTATGACGTAAGCCCTAATATTCTGCTTTTGTATTTCACAAAAGTTAATATCAAAAGGGTTAGAGTGTAGAATAGGAAATAATTCCAAAATCATCAGCCTTGATGTGGACACAGATATGTCACAAATCACTTTTTGCACAGTGCATATTACTTCATAATTGCAAATATCATTTATTTGTTATCCAGATCTATTCTTCTCTAGTTTTTTTATAAAACAAAGCAATAGTTTAACTATTTTCAGAGATACTTTGGGTTCCTTTTTGTCTAGGACTAAAAGGATATTGGAGGACAATAAGAAAAAGATCTTAGGGAAATAAAAATGTATATTCCAGATACATGAATGGTTTCTAATGCACTGATAAGCTGTTAGCCTACAAACAAAAAAAGCAGGCTCTCTACAGGATATACATGAGATATATATTTAATTTATATATTTATTATTATATAACTATAATATATTTATATTTACAGGATATACATGAGATATATTTATGGGTCTCTTATATATTTATAAGAGACTTGCTATGAGAGAAGTCTCCTGTTTGAAGAAACAGAATTTCACTCCACACTAGGCATATTCAGAATTTGTTGAAGTAGTTGTGCACATAACATACATATTGATGGCTCTGCTTGAAAGATGGCAGTGAATAGAAAGACAAGGAGATGGTGGTGTGATGAATTGGGAGATTGGGATTGACATATGTATAAAGTGGATAACTAATAAGAACCTGCTGTATAAAAAAATAAATAAAATTAAATTTAATTAAAAAAAGAAAGAAAGACAAGGAGAGTTAAAGTAGTATAGTGAAACAGAAAGTTCGAATAAGGACTTCCCTCGTGGTCCAGTGGTAGAGGCTCTGTCACCTAATGCAGTGGGCCCAGGTTCGAGCCCTGGTCAAGGAACTAGATCCTGCATGCCACAACTAAAAGATCCCGCAAGCCGCAACTAAAGAAAAGAAAGATCCTGCATGCCACAACTAAGACCCGGCGCAGCCAAATAAATAAATAAATATTTTAAATAAAAAAAAAAAACAGAAAGAAAATTCAAAGAAAGTTCAGTTGCCACCATCGAGTTTTGAGCATTATGTATCTGAGTAAGCAGTCAAAATAGCCCTGAATCTATGTACTGCTTTTTTTTTTTTTTTTTTACAGTATGCGGGCCTCTCACTGTTGTGGCCTCTCCCATTGCGGAGCACAGGCTCCGGACGCACAGGCTCAGTGGCCATGGCTTACGGGCCTAGCCGCTCTGCAGCATGTGGGATCTTCCCGGGCCGGGGCACGAACCCGTGTCCCCTGCATCGGCAGGCAGACTCTCAACCACTGTGCCACCAGGGAAGGCCCTGTACTGCTTTTTTAAAGGTCTTTTCAGCAACTTCTTATTTATAATAATTTTTAGCCAGAGAAAAGTTCCAAGACTAGCATAATGAATCCACAAATATCATTTGCCTAGTTTCATCAGTTGTTAACATTTTGCCACATTTTTTCCCTCTATGTGTTTGTGTGTGTGCGTGTGTATGTAAAATCTCTCTATATGCTACATACACACACATGCTCATATATGTAAAAGTGTATATGTTTTGTGAACCTTTTGAGAGTTGTTTTCTCCGAACCAGTGAGAATTATTTGCAGACATCATGACACATCACTTCTTAGTACTTCAGCATATCTCTTCTAAGAACAAGAACATTCTTCTACATAACTACAACATAATTAGCACAGTCAGGGAATTTAACATTGGTGTACTATTTATCCAATACACAGTTATATTCAAGTGTCTCCAATAATATCCTTTGTAGTTTGAGGGGTTTCTTGTTTTGTTTTTGATTCAGGATCAGTTAAGGATCATGCATCCCATGTACTTGTCATGTCTCTTTAGTTTCTTAAGAAACTAAACTTTAGTTTCTCTTTAGTTTCTTTAGTTTCTTTAACCAAAACAGTTCCTCAACCTTCGTTAGATTTTTGTGACACTGACTTTCTTTTTTGGTGGCGCTGTGCAGCATGCGGGATCTTAGTTCGCCAACCAGGGATTGAACACATGCCCCCTGTATTGGGAGTGAGTGACATTTTTGAAGCGCACAGGCCAACTGTTTTTCAGAATGTCTCTCAATTTGGAGTTGATTTTTTTCTCATTATTTAAAATGTTAAACACTTTTGGCAGGAAAACTACTAATATATAAGTAATGTTATGACCTTTTCCATATATCATCACATCAGGAGGCAGTTTGTCCCTTTATTAGTGATAAGTCTGATCATGTGATTAAGATGGTGTTCACAAGATTTCTCCATTGTAAAAGACCTTCTCCTGTTTGTAATTAATAAGTAATTTGTGGGGTGATACTTTGAGACTTGTGTAAATATCATGTTTTGCACCCAGTGGATTTAATAATATCCATTGCAGATTTTTGCTTAAATCATCACTCTGATGGTTGCAGTACAAAGTTCTGTTACTTTAAAACTGAGTCAGTACATCATTTGGTAGCAGATAAATCAGTCATTGACATATATATTAGAAGATATTTGATATGATATTCTAAATTATGTAAATTGTGCTGAAATGAATGTCTCTCTCTTTAGGCATTTTCTAAACTAAACGCTAAGAGTATTGCTGCATCTTCTGCAGTTTGCTATAGCTCTCACTTTTCAATACGCTTTTATGATATTTTCTACTTAATTACAGGAGATTCCAATGTGAAAAGTATTAATTACATGAAAGGTTTTAAGCAAGATCTTTTTGTTTGTTTGTTTTTTGAGTTTTATTGGCCGCACCATGTGGCATGCAGGATCTTAGCTCCCCTACCAGGGATCGAACCCATGCCCCCTCAGTGGAAGTACAGAGTCTTAACCACTGGATCACCAGGGAAGTCCAAGCAAGTTAAAAAGATTGAGGAGGGGGAAATCAATCATTTATTCATTCAGTATATATTTATTGAAAATCTACTATATATCAAGGTTCTAGGAATTCACTAGTGAACAACAGAGACTATGTGCCTTGCCTCCATTAGGAAAAAAATAAATGATGTCCATTTAACTCAAAATGTTAAAGTCTTGGTTGGTCATGCATTGTCTGTAGTCCTTGAGGGGTTAAGGCAATATTCTCTGTTTTATAGGGTATCTTTCATATACAGGACATAAAGTACTTCACAAAGAGAATAATTTTAAACTGAAGAGAAATGGGAGATTTTTAAGGCTCGCTTTAAAAAGAGAAAATGACTCATTGGCTCAGAGGGAGGAAGTGGGTTGCATTCAAATAAAACAGTACAAGTTAAAGAGCAATGTTCTTTCTTCAGGTGTAGGGAGGGAACATTGAAGAGGCCAAAACTATCGATCTAGAGTTAGAAGACAAAGGAAGTCTGTGGAAATTAGGTCAGATAGGGTTCTTTTTCTTATATTTGTAGAAAGTTTCAAAAAGCTTAAAACCATTTTGAATTGACTCCAATAGGAGAAAAATAGAGAAATGACAGAAAGGAAATAATTGCAGAAGTTCAAAGAGGGGAGGAGATTTATAATGAAATAAGCTAAGAAAAGAGCCGAAGAAGGTAACAAAGACTAGTATTTTTGCTGGGTGAATCTGCTTTGAAACAGCATCTCCTCCACCTAGCCAAGTTATATGGAAACAAATTCACTATAATTAGTATATTCTAAAGTACATCATAACAATACAAATTAAATGCATGTGCTGTAAAGCACATATATTGCCACAGCTAAATTAAAAAAGAAAACAGGACAGTTTTAAACTAAAGGATTTCAAATGCTATTAGAATACTTCCCATAAAGGAAATATCTTTGTTTCTCAGTGTTAAGGAACTCCAAGCTGCAACTCCCCTGGAGCCTGGCAGAGAAATATCACTATAATTGGTATGAGTACCCAAGTACACTGACAATAATTGAGGCTTCCATCCCATGCATTATACTTGATGGCACATCGTATTAAAAAGGAACAAAATTATAGAGGCGAGGAGCTTCCATATGATACATCAGAGCAGTAACTCCTAGATGAGGCTTACAGATACAGATTTTAGAACTAGAATGAGCCAGTTGATGAAGGCCTGGAAATAAAGTCAAAGTATCAGCCTGTAAAGCTCCATACCACAGCAAAAATAAGATAAGCAACAAATAAGACCATGATGTTGCCCCCTACTTCACTTGTGTATTTGTTTCCCTAAAAGTCATCTTAGAACATTTGCAGTCTTGTAAATGTGCAGTTTATTCTTTAAGGATGTCACTTACTGATTCTACATCATTAGTATAAATTAAGAGGCAATATCGGGACTTCCCTGTTGGCACAGTGGTTAAGAATCTGCCTACCAATGCAGGGGACATGAGTTTGATCCCTGGTCCTGGAAGATCCCACATGCCGCAGAGCAGCTAAGCCCGTGTGCCACAACTACTGAGCCTGCGCTCTAGAGCCCGTGAGCCACAACTGCTGAAGCCCACGTGCCTAGAGCCCGTGCTCCACAAGAGAAGCCACCGCAATGAGAAGTCTCTGCACCGTAACGAAGAGTAGCCCCCGCTCACTGCAACTAGAGAAAGCCCCTGCACAGCAACAAAGACCCAATGCAGCCAAAAATAAATTAATTAATTAATTTTAAAAAAAAGAGGCAATACGGTTAGAGAAAAAACATTAAACCAAAGTCATTAGCATTGTGACCTTGTGCAACATTTAAATTATTTGAATTTTACTTTCCTCTCCCTCAAAATTAAGAGCACTTATATTTATTGGTTGCTTAGCATGTGCCAAGTGCTTTCATGTATCATCTTATATAATTCTCATATCACCCCAACATAACTCAGCCTCCTAGACCTCCCTGTTCTATGAAGCCAGTCTCAGTATATTGCTATATCTCTCCCCAACCCCCCAACAACCCCCTGCCGAATTCTATCTTCAAAAATTTGAAAAATGTAGATTTTTCTGCATATTTTGGGAGGAAATGGGGGGTGGGGTTATTTAACAAAACTTTTTAAACATACTCCTTTTTTTTTTTTTAACCATCTCTTCTTTTTCACCAAAATTCTCTATCTTCCTCTAATCTCAAAACATCCTCCTCTCTCTTGGACATGGTTCACCCAGTCTTTCTCTCAATGGACCCCTTCTCAAAAACTCCATCTTTAAGCTTAACCCTTAGCAAGTCAAAAGTACCAGGAGTACAAATTGTCCCTCAAGTTTGCCCTTACCAGACCCCTCAAGGCCTCCACTCCAACCAGTATTTGAGGTAGACACTATTATTATTCCTAATATATAAAGGAGGAAACAGAGGCTCAGAGTGCCTAGCTGCTCAATCATACAGTTAAAAAACAGGAGTCAGATTTTGAACCCAGGTTTCTTTGACTTCAAAGCTGATGCTCTTTTAGTCTCACTGTGCTATTCTTCCTATCTCACTCCCAGAAAAATATCACCTGCCCTACCATCACCATAATCCTATACTCCCTGCACCCTAATTTGCAGTTGGAAGGTCAGGAGGTTCTGGGTCTTACTGTAAACAACATAACAGGCTGTATCCTGTTCAACCAGAGGGGGATAAATGAAACAATCTTTCTTGGCCCCTCTTTATTCCTAATATCCACTCCCATCTCTTCCTCCTTCTCATCATACTCCCCCATCCCCTGAGAAAAGGAGGAAAGAAGAGAAGATAATATAAAAAAAGGGGAAATAAGAGAGTAGGCTAAAGGAGGCATGTGGGTGGTTTTCTGAAGCCGTTTTTACTTGGTCAGAAATAGAAGTAAATTAAAGCCCTCTAAAAGAATGTGGAATGCTATTACACCTTCTTGTACTTTACCTCAAGACTTGTTTATAACTGCTAGAATACTCAAGAAGTTCAAAGAAACTTGTAGAAATGTTTCTTTCTTTTTTTTTTTTTTTTTGCGGTACGCGGGCCTCTCACTGTTGTGGCCTCTCCCGTTGCGGAGCACAGGCTCCGGACACGCAGGCTCAGCGGCCATGGCTCACAGGCCGAGCCGCTCCGCGGCATGTGGGATCTTTCCGGACCGGGGCACGAACCCGTGTCCCCTGCATCGGCAGGTGGACTTTCAACCACTGCGCCACCAAGGAAGCCCAAGAAATGTTTCTTGATTAACAAGTCACTGAAAGAGGATTTTAACTGAATCATTTAGTTAAATAATAATAGTTGCCATTTATTGAGTATCTCTTATGTGCCATGATTACTGAAAGGGTAAATCTAATGCTTTATAGATGACCTGGCACAGTTCCTGGCATGTAGTAGGCTCCCAATGAGTTAGATTAAATATATCTTGAATCTTCACAACAGCCCTAAAAAGTAAGGGGTTTTTTTGGTTCCCATTTTACAGTTAAAGAAACTGAGATTCATAAAGGTAAATAATCAGCCCAAGGTAACATAGATAATAAGGGAATCAGGATTAGGAAGGCAGATAATAATAATTGCAGTCACTGGGTTAATGCCTTACCTAAATTATTTCATTTTATTGTTACAACTACCATACCAGTTAGGTACAATTATTATCCTCCATTTAAAATGAAGAAACAGACTCTTAGAATGATTAACAATTTTCCTGAGGTCATATGGCTGGCTGATAAGCCAAAATTTGAACCCAGGTCTAACTCTAAAGCTCTTACACCACTTAGCACATTGAGGCTGTATGTGCCTGGAGAAAGGTTAGCATGCTGTCATATGAGACGCTTTGCAGGGATGTATCCATTACCCTGGTGAGTTGACCAGTGTTCAGGGCTCTCAGCCTTACGGACAGAGATTTGATGTGGTCATCCTACTGAGCATAAATCCATTTCTCAGGGACAGACTCACATTAATCAAACTCATGAGACTCAATGAAAGATCAGAGGGCCAGTTTACTGATAAAGAAAAATGTAACTACATTTGAAGTTCTTGTGACCAGGGCATTCTCTCCTTGTAGGCAGACCTCTATAGGAATCCAAATTTTAATCCAAAGCTATTTACTAAATATGGAATCCAAGCAAAGGGAAATAATTAGATGAGTTAGAAGTGTCTGTCACATAGTAAGGACTCAGTAAATCTTGGTTGTGAATGTTATTGTTAATAGCCAACCACACTGGGGCAGGGGGCGGGGTGGACCATGAATCTCCTAAATTTATGAAAATTTTTGTATGTGTACATATGTGCATTTTTCTGGGGGAGAGTCTATATCTTTTATTAAATTATCAAAGTGTTAGTGACCTACAGGAAAGTCAAGAGCCATAAATTCTACATGAAATTCTACACAGAATCCTGAACATTTTGATGGAGCAAGTAAAATTTGAATTGGCTTGATATTCTCCCAGAGCTAAGGCTGTTATGCTATGTTGCAATTTATTTTAATTAAGTATAACCTCTTACATTATGAGTCACTTTTTAGGACTTTTTTCTCCCCGTATTATCTTTCCTATATGATTTCTTAGCACTTTTGCCGATCTTATCATTTATTTCTCATTGAGTTCATTCAAAATCATCTCCCTTTGGAAACGACATTCTTTTTTTTTTTAATTTATTTTATTTATTTTTATTTTTGGCTGTGTTGGGTCTTCGTTGCTGCGTGAGGGCTTTCTCTAGTTGCGGCGAGCGGGGGCTACTCATTGTTGTGGTGCGTGGGCTTCTCATTGCAGTGGCTTCTCTTGTTGCAGAGCATGGGCTCTAGGTGCACGGGCTTCAGTAGCTGTGGCACGTGGGCTCAGTAGTTGTGGCTCGTGGGTTCTAGAGTGCTGGCTCAGTAGCTGTGGCACACGGTCTTAGTTGCTCCGCGGCATGTGGGATCTTCCCGGACCAGGGCTCAAACCTGTGTCCCCTGCATTGGCAGGCGGATTCTTAACCACTGCCCCACCAGGGAAGTCCGGAAACGACATTCTTAACACTCAGGCTCTTCACCTGGAGTAATCAATGACAGGCAGTAGTACCTATTCTCTTTTGTGCATAGGGTACCACATTGGTAATAACAAACAATACTTTGTTAAGAAAAAAACATAGCCATACAGCTAAAACCTAGATTCCTGCCCTTCCTTAGATTATCTGTAAGGGGGTGGAGGTGGGGAGGATTACTTCAATTAGGGGGAAATCCTGTCTCCTTTTACATTTCCCTTTCTGTCAGAACACGCTTTAAAAGTTCCTTGAATTACAGCTTCTTTGAAGATATATCACAAATCTGTGTCTAAAAGGATCTAATTTGGAGGAAACCCAAATTTTCTTCTCTTCCCGTATCCATTCAACAAGAGTTATTGAGTGTCTTTTATATTATAGGTACTTTTCTAGGCACTGGAGTTACTAAAATGAATAAGGATTTAGAGTATAGTTAGGGAATGAGACCCATGAATTAAAAATTATAATGTAGTGTGCTTTAATAGAGTTATATAATAGTGATATGAGAGGACAGGGGAGGTAGGCTCTACTCTGTTTCAGGGTATCAGGCATGGTTTTCAAGAAGGGATTACACTTGATGGGTGAGTAGGAGCTAAATGAGCAAACACAATAGGAAAGGGACTTTTGCTTCAGAGATAACTGAGTTTATAAAGGCATTGAGGTATAAGAGGACTTGCTGAAATAAGAAAAAATAAAAGTTTGAGGAGGAAGAATGAGTACAGCTGTAGATAAGTACAGTGAGCCCTTCGTATCCATAGGTTCCACATCCATGAATTCAACCAACCTAGGCTCAAAAATAATCAGAATAAAAAAATCCAGAAAGTTCTAAAAAGCAAAATTTGAATTTGCTGTGCTCTAGCAGCTATTTACATAGAACTTAAATTGTATTTACAACTATTTGTGTAGCATTTACATTGTATTAGGTATTATAAGTAATCTAGAGATGATTTAAATTATATGGGAGGACACAATATTGTAAATCAACTATACTCCAATAAAAATTTTTTTTTTTTTTCGGTACGCGGGCCCCTTACTGCCGTGGCCTCTCCCGCTGCGGAGCACAGGCTCCGGACGCGCAGGCCCAGCCGCTCCGCGGCACGCGGGACCCTCCCGGACCGGGGCACGAACCCGCGCCCCCTGCATCGGCAGGCGGACCCCCAACCACTGCGCCACCAGGGAAGCCCTAAAAAATTTTTTTTAATTAAAAAAATAAAGTATATGGGAGGATGTGTGTAGGTTACATGCAAATACCTCACCATTTTATATAAGGGACTTGAGCATTCGTGAATTTTGGTATCCATGGTTGGGAGGTGGGTTTTGGAACGGATCCCCCTGTGGATACCGAGGGAGGACTATATGTAGGTAGCAGACAAAAAGAAGCAGAAGTTGAGGGACTGTCTTCCTGAGAGCCCTCCTTTTCTTTGTGAAGAAGCAGGCAATGTCATCCAAAGTTAGGGAAAAGAACAGAAAAGAGCGCTTAAGGAGACTACTGAAAGTTTGGTAAAGGGGAGGTGAGGTTAACCATGCTCATATAGAAGAATTACTAGGCAGTATGGAGAGACCATCTGTGAGAAGCATTAACATAGCTGTTAAAACTTCTCTCTGACCATTTAGTGAACCCCGACTCTCCTTTCTTGTCTCCTCTTCATAGCAGTTTCTAACTGGTCTACCTGCTGTAGGGGCACCTATCTTTCTATTGCCCAATATTCTCCTTGGTATTTTTGTAATTTCTATGTCTTAAGTACAAAAAATATTTTTGAGCACCCACTGTGTGGCTGGTTGCTACAGAGCTGAATACAATGTCATCTGCCCTTAAGGAGCTTAGTGATAAGTAATAGGCGAGGAATTGAGGGGGAATAAATATGTAAATAATAATAGCACTAAAGGCAGGACATGAAAAATGCACTAAAGAAGCATAAATACAGTGTTTGCAAGTTCAGAGTTCACAGCCCAGCTGAGAATATCATCAGACCCTCAAGCAGCCCATCTATGTAGAACATAGGATTCTTTTAAGACCTTGAAGAACCACCTGTAATGGAGGGTAACCTGGAAGGTTTAGAGTTATTCCATTAAAAAGAGTGGCATTGATCTGTAAGCGTTATAGAGACAATTCATCTCTAGCTATTCCATCCAACTGAAAGGGCTTCATTGCTTTACTACCCTTTCAGCTGTCCGAGTAAAGCAACCTATCTTCTGACTTCTTAACTCCCGTCAGTCTCACCTGCCTGGATGCTACTCTCTTGATAGTGGTTCACTCCAGAACTGACTCTGTTCTTGTTCTCACGTTGGACCTGCTGAATCAATCAATCCTATCCAACCCCAGCCAGCTGGTCCTAACCTGTGAGCCATTTAATCAAGCAGCAGTTTATTTTTTATTTTTTTCAATTGTTTGACTCCGCAAAACTCAGAAGGCACTAACGGACAGCCAACAAACCCATCCCCGTGGTGCCCTGAGTGAAGACAAGTCAGCTTAGATATATGATGGACTAAAATCCCACCACCTAAGACTCTAAGCAGTGAAATGAACAGCCATCAAAAGGCAGCAGTTTGGGACTTCCCTGGAGGTCCAGTGGTTAAGACTCTGCACTTCCACACAGGAGGTGAGGTTTCGATCCCCAGTCAGGGAACTAAGATCCCATGTGCTGTGAGGAGTTGCCCAAATAAATAAAAAATAAAATAAAATAAAAGCAGCAGTTTATGTTAGCAGACTCCTTTCCCAGAGAGCTTCATATCCCCATTAACCTACAATCTTTTTAGCCTCGTGTCAATCAGCCACATCGTCACTACACCAAGCCTCATGCTTACAGTAAACAGAATCCTGAACTTCATGGAGCAAGCAGAATTTGAATTGACTTGCAACTGAATTCTCCCAAAGCTGAAGCTATTATGCTATACCAAAATTTATTTTGATCAAGTGTAACCTGCTAGTTTAAGTTCAGTTCCATTTGTTGATGATTTTGAAGCCTAGATTTTCTTCTTCATCAAAGGAGATGATCTTGTGGTTTTCTCCTTCATTCTATTGATATGGTATATCACAATGATGATTTTCCTATGTTGAACCACTCTTGCATTCCTAGAATAAATACTACTTGGTCATGGTGTATAATCCTTTTGATATGTTGCTGGATTCGGTTTGCTAGTATTTTGCGGAGGCTTTTTGCACCTAGGCTTTTTTGAAGGGCGGGCTTACTATATTAGGTTTATTAAGAACCTTTCACTTCTTGCCAAGTGAGTGTTAGTCCCCTAGTGAGTATATCTCTCAAGAGTGTCAATATTTGTAACTACCTTGCAATCATAATATATTTTTGAATTGATAAAATCATAGTAAGAGCTTATCTTTTTTGTATCCTATTTTAGAAGAACAAACTTTAGACATCAGCGATAAAGATATTTCTGAGATTCTTCTCACCTTAAATTCATAACCAGTACAACACTGAAGGTTTCCAATGTACAGTTAATGAATAAGAAGGAGGTTCTCAATCTGCTGTCATTTATGTCATAGCATCATGAGGGAGGGTTGGATATTACTTATTCATTAGACTAGAATAGTGGTTGGCACACAGTAAGCCATTAATAAATACTTCTGATACATGAACGAATGAATAAATTCAATCTTTGTATTTTGTAAAGAAAAATTGCTTAACCCCAAGATTTATCCTAAAACAGTGAGTAGTGTTTTATTTGTTTTTTTATTTTTAAAAAATCAAACAAAACATGAACCATTTATCATAGGAATCTCAGAAGCCTGAACTGGATGGCAATGGGGTACATAGCAGCTCCAAACTCTAGCCCATTCCCTGGTTTATGAACAAGCCTCTGCTTGTTTAGAACGCAAACCTACTCTGTCCCCTGCCATACTCCACAGAAAAGTTGCCTTGTAATTGCAGGTAGTACTGTATATAGTCCATATGATGAAACCTGAAAAGGTGTTTTATTAATTCAGTTTTCAGGCAGACCCCAAAAAACCCATCGGGGGACACATTCTGGCTCATGCTTCAACAACAAGAATAAGCTTGCGAAAGGGAAGAGGAGAGCTGAGAATTGCCAAGATTTATGACAGGTAAATATTTCTTATCTTAATCAGATTCTTGCGCATATGGTATTATATAGAATTGCCTCTCCTGAGAGGCTATAATTATTCCACTGGCAGACACTACATGTTTGAATTTCCTTCTCAAAAAGTATTCAATTCATTGAGAAGTCCCTACTACGTACTGGGTTCTAGGGATTTGGAGATCTTGTTGACAAATTGACTTGGTCTCTGACCTTCCCAATCTTACAGTGAAGCTAGAAAATGAAATGATTCCAATTGAAGTGAGGTAAATACAGGAAAAGTACAGCATGTGATAGGGATGTTCTTCTTTCTTTCTGCCAGTTTTTTTTTCAGGTTTCAGTTTAAACACTGCTTCCTCAAGGAACCTTTCCCTGACCCTTACATTCTAAGCTAATACTCTATATTACACCTTTTATTCTTTCACAGTACTTTACTTATTTAATTAACAGTTATAAGCTTAGATTTTACCAGCAACAAACCTAAAGCGATTTGAATTGGGGAGGCATTACCCACCCCTTCCTGAGTGTTGCTGCTGACCCTTCTCTGTGGACCTCCCCCATTTTTGCCCATCTGAGGGGTTGGTAGGGGAGGGTACCCCCACCTTCCCTGCAGCTGTTCCTCAGGAGTCATGACTTTGACTGGGTCTAGAAAGGTTGAGCTGGAAGGGGTGGCCCCTGGTCACTTTCTGAGCACATGTCTCAGAGACCTGGGGCTGGTGGGAGTGCTGCTGGAGCTGGATTTCAACACATAGGGTGCTGCTGGGCCAGCTGGTAGGGTTGCTGGGCTCCAGGCCTCTAGCCAGCTCTTGCAGACCTAGGCCCCTCTCTGACCCGAGAAAGCTCCTCGGGCCCTTGAAGCTGATAAACCAAGAGAGTAAGGAAACATTCTTTAGAGTGAGAAAGCTAATGTTTCAGCCACTTAGAGATAAACTGCAAAACTAGAGCCTGGCATGGGGCTAGGCTAAAGATTTTTCTCGAACTTTTCAAGATTTGCAAGTATGCAGCTTGGAAGGAGGCTGGTGGTTTTACTGTTAAAAAAGCAATAACGTGGCTTTTCCTGTAAGGCTTGCATAGTACTTCTTACCCCTCTCCTGTCTCCCCTTGCAAAGATGGTGCTGGAATGTTCTGGAAGGTCATGTCAACTTCAGCTTTCCTGTGGAAACTGAAGCCATTGGGGTTTTCTGTCCAAATTCAAAAGGAGTCATACGTGTGTGTGTGTGTATGCATATATGTAGATGTACATATATACACATACACTCATTTTATATACATGTATGTACATGCAAGTATTATAATATACATATATATACATGTGCAAATATATGAATAAACTTTGACAACATAATTGATGCACATGGTAAAAAATAAATAAAATCAAACAGTACAAAAAAAAGAGTTATAAGCTTAATAAGTTTTTACAGAGAAACCTATTACATATCAGCTGTTCTAGATTCTGGGGATAGAGCAGTGAACAAAACAAAAAGACAAGACCCTGCCCTCATGGAGCTTACATTCCATTAGTAATGATTTATGTAACATATGTCATCCCCACTAGACAGTAAATACGCTGAGGACAGAAATACTATTCTCTTGCTTACCACTGTATTCTTAGTTCCTCGGACATAATAGATGTATTTGTGACTGACTGATTAGCCAATCCTGGCAACAAGGTAAAGATTTGTAATAACTCTTTACCCTGGGGAAGGAAAAATCAGCCAAAAAGGAATCAGATGAGCTCTGTATCTGGTTTTGACTATGAATCACAGTACTTACTATGTATTGTCATTGAAAAATATTAAATAATCAGTTCCCGCCTCTATCTGGTTTTTATTCAGACCATTTTGCTTTTCATCATCAGTCCCTGTAGAAGACTGTGATACACATATGCAAGTGCTATGCTTTGTAGAGCTTCAGCAATCTCTAGAAATTTGTTACAAATGTTCTTTGTTGAATTAAGTAGATAGTAGGATTGTTCCGTAATTTTACTAAAATTTCTTGGTCTATATCTTGGACAGATTGCTGTGCTTAGAACTTTCTGAAACATTTTTCACTCTGAATTGTAATCATCTGATTACATGTACATCTCCCTCACTACAGGGACTGAGTCTGGTTCACTAATGTCCCCAGCACCTAGCATGGTCCTTGGCACATAGTAAGAGCTCAATAACTATTTGTTGAATTAATAAATTAATGAATTCCATCTACATGTTCAATCATTTGTATATTTAATCAAGTCCTCCAAACTTTTAGGAACAAATAACCTCTGCAGTTTTTACAGTCCTAAGAGAACACTAGGGTTCTGCAGTCTCAACAAAGGATAATTAA
Organism: Orcinus orca; assembly: GCF_937001465.1. Taxonomy (NCBI): domain Eukaryota; kingdom Metazoa; phylum Chordata; class Mammalia; order Artiodactyla; family Delphinidae; genus Orcinus; species Orcinus orca. The sequence goes on along the minus strand of NC_064569.1, from coordinate 93,274,213 downwards.
AATTATCGTAGAAGTTAGTCATGTCAACTTTTCATAAATCTGAATAAAAATAGCAAAACTAGATCAGAACTTAAAATGTGAAAACTTAATTTGCTGTGCATCTTGTACTGCCTTCTTTCTGGTCTCTAAAGATTTCTCACAAAGAATTCTCCTTGACTTTAGAAAAAATTTTTGGTAGAGAAGATCATGATGCTAAAAATGATAGCTAACACTTACTGAGTGGCTACTATGTGCTAGGCCTGTGCCAAGTGCTTTATTTATTTACTTTTTCATTGTTTTTAAGGACAACCTTAAGAGATAGAGATTATTATCCCCATTTACACATGAGGAAACCAAGGCCCCAAGTAGTTAGGTAACCACTGCCCCTCTACAGTCTATTTTAAACACAGAAGCCAGAATGATCCTTTGTAACACCAAGTCAGAGCATATCTATCCTCTCTTTAAAACACTCCTATGGGGCTTCCCTGGTGGCGCAGTGGTTGAGAGTCTGCGTGCAGATGCAGGGCACATGGGTTCATGCCCCGGTCCGGGAAGATCCCACATGCCGCAGAGCGGCTAGGCCCGTAAGCCATGGCCGCTGAGCCTGCGTGTCCGGAGCCTGTGCTCCGCAACGAGAGAAGCCATAACAGTGAGAGGCCCGTGTACCGCAAAACAAAACAAAACAAAACACTCCTATGACTCCCCATCTTAACTCAGAATAAAAGCCCATGTCTCTACACTGGTTTACAGAGCACTACATGAATGGCCCTATTCTTATTCCTCCTGTTTTCCCCCTTGCTCACCATGCTTCAACTTCAGTGGGCACCTTGATATTCCAGAAACATGCCAGTCACACTCCTCCCTTAGGGCCTCGCCTCTGTGATTATTGCTCTCCCTGCCTGGAATAAGCTTCCCCCACATAGCCCTCTCTCTGGCTCTCTCCCTCAGCTCCTTCAAGTCTTTGATCAAATGTTACCTTCTCAACAAAATGCCTATCTTGATCTCCCTATTTAAAATTGCAGCTAGCCTTGTCCCAGTTTCCATACTTCCAATCTCCCTTATCCAGCTCTATTTTTTTCTTTCCCTATAACACTTATTTTCTAACATATCACATATTTATTTATTTATTATGTCCATTATTTATTGTCTGTCTGTCCTTCCCCCAAATATAAGTTCCACAAGGCCAGAGATCTTTGTCTATTTTTTTCACATACGGATCTCAAGTGCCTACAACAGGGATATAGGAAGTGCTCAGTAAATTTTTTTTCTTTTTTCTTTTTTTTCAATTTTTGGCTGCATTGGGTCTTCGTTGCTGCACGCGGGCTTTCTCTAGTTGCAGCAAGCAGGGGCTACTCTTCGTCGCGATGTGCATTGCAACGGCTTCATTGCGGTGGCTTCTCTTGTTGCAGAGCATGGGTTCTAGGCACATGAGCTTCAGTAGTTGCAGCACGTGGGCTCAGTATTTGTGGCACGCAGGTCCTAGAGTGCACGGGCTTCAGTAGTTGTGGCGTGCGGGCTCTAGAGCACAGGCTCAGTAGTTGGGGCGCACAGGCTTAGTTGCTCCTTGGCATGTGGGATCTTCCTGGACCAGGGTTCAAACACTCCCCTGCATTGGCAGGCAGAGTCTTAACCACTGCGCCACCAGGGAAGCCCCAGTAAATATTTTCTTAATGAGTAGGTGAATGGACTTGCCCCACATCACAAAACCAATAAGTAATGGAACCAGGATTAGAATCTATGCTGTCTGAATCTAGGGTCTACACTTTTAACCACTACACTATTTCTTAGTTTATTAAGGATTATCTATTCAGGGTAGTAATAGCTAGTCTGCTATAGCTACTCCCATGGCTTCAACTACTACCTTATACAGATGTAAGAGAAAGACATTTCTTGTTAAAACAGAATTCCCCAAGAATTGAGCAGAAAAGGGTTCTCATAATTCCCAGGAATACAGGAGTGACTACAAAAGGGAACCTAGCCTTTTTCCTTGAATAGCCTATAGTTACTGCTTCTGTAAGTAACTATAACTGGCCCTCAAGTGTATATTTTCTCTCTTTAAAAGTTTGAGTGAATAAAAACCCCATTTATTTTATTCTACTTAGCATATCTGAGATCAGTGAACATTAAAACTCTACTGAATTCAAAGGAAAATCAAATTTTAAACAATTACAAAAAATGAAAAGGCATACAAATGGTCAAGTTTCTAAAGTCATTGTTTTTTATTCTGTTTCAAAACCAAAACAAACAAACAAGCAAAAATCCCTGGTTCAACTTAGCAGATACTTTGCTTGGCTTCCCTCTTTCTCAACTCCTTGTCTTCCTGCCATTTTTAAGTGACTGACTATTTTCCATCAAAGTCAAAAAGTTATTTTCTAATTCCACTCACGCCTTCTTATTCTTCAACTCCAACTTCAGTCTAGCAAGACCTACTTTATCTATAGCTCATGTTCTATCCTCCAGGGAGATTCCTCTGCTCTTTCTTAAGGGAAATAACGTTACCCATGGTGTGCTCAAAGTATACTAGCTAATCTGCACCCTCGAAACAAAACAAAACAACCAAACAAACAAAATGAAAAAACAAAAACCAACTTTGCTTGACAATATAGCCTACTGATTAAGATCATGAGCTTTGGAATCAAATACCTTAGTCTCTAATCCTGGCATCTTCAATTCCCAGCACTGTGACCTTGATCAAATAACTTCTCTGAACCTCAGTCTTCTCATCTATAAAATGTGGATAATAATACATACCCAACAGAGTAATCGTAAAGTTTAAATGAAATAATAAAAGGGAGACTGACACATAATAGTAAATACTTAATAAATGGAAGCTATTAATATTACCGTACAGTCACCATAACCTGAATATAATAACAGCACAAAGTAGCAGTAGGCTCTTTCTCTCATGGTCAGTAATTTTCAAATTCCTATTTTTAGTCTAACATTTTATTCAAGTGTTAGATATTCATTTCCAACTACTTGCAGACCTCCTCTACATCAATGCCCCACAGGTATCTCAAGCTCAACATATCTAAACCTAACTTCTTATTCTTCCTTTCTTTCTTATACACAAAACAAGCTTCTCTATTCCTACCCTTTTGTTCGTGCTAGAAATGCAATACCCCCATTTCTGTCTCAAAGGCTTCTGTGAAGTCCTCTATTATCTATGAAATCTTTCCTGATCAACCTAGCCTGCATAACTTCTTTCCTTAGAGTTCTATAACATATACTGACTTTATGGAACTTAGCTTACTTTGCATATTTGCTATGTCATAGCTCACCTTTTAGGCTTCTTGAGAGTAAAGACTCTGTCTCATTTTTGTAAATTCTGTGGGGTCTAGTACATGCTAAAGTATGATTTTCAAAGAGTTAAAAACATCACTTTCTGCAAATAAGCATAAAATGGACGTGTCAAAGATTTTATTCAACTCCTTAATTAATGAGGAAACCACTGATTCAAAGGATAATTTGAGGAACAGAGGTTTATGTAGTTGGTCAAAGCAATGCTGAAATAAATTTGCTAATAGATACAAAACTGGTTAATATCCTACCAGGCAATAAATTGTAACATTTGAAGCTGTCTTTTCTACTGGAGAGAAATCAATTGTTTCTCTACACAATGAAATTCATTTCCATTGCTGTAGACTGGCATCATAAGAATAATCTGCATTGTTATCAGTTTTCTACAAATTAATCTCTACTCCTATAGAGCTGTAGAATAAATTAAAAGGTAAAATTTAAAAGAGCATGAAATCATGACTCGTACAAGTATAAAATGTCAAAGATTTTATTGAACTCATTACCTCATGCAGGAACCAATAAGATTTTATAACCAGATCAAAGGAAAAATCAAATTACCACACATATGTAGTCAAACAAGTAATGCTGAAATGAATTACAAATTGATAAAAAATGGGTCAGTATCCATAAGACAATAATCAACTGCATTCCTCCTCACACAATTTACATTTCTATGAACCAGGATAATTTATATGACTCATAGTTTTCTACAGCTCATGGAGTTGTAAAACAGCTCAAAGACAATGAAAGCCATGGAGTCCTCATAGATTTGGATAACCTCGAAGGATGTGTTAGGCAACCTATTTTTTCGCTGAAGGTACTCAGTTATCTTTTAGTTCATTTCAAAGTCTTTCATGGTTTTTGCCTACATTAGTCTAGTCAATGGAAATGTGCACACCCATTTAAAAATTTTTATTGAGGTATTTGATTTACAATACCTGTGTCCCTTGCATTGGCAGGCAGATTCTTAACCACTGCGCCACTAGGGAAGTCCTATTTGTAGACTTTTTAATGATGGCCATTCTGACCAGTGTGAGTTAATACCTCATTGTAGTTTTGATTTGCATTTCTCTAATAATTAGCAATGATGAGCATCTTTTCATGTGCCTATTGGCCATCTGTATGTCTTCTTTGAAGAAATGTCTATTTAGGTCTTCTGCCCATTTTTCGATTGGGTTGTTTTTTTGTTATTGAGTTGTATGAGGTACATACCCATTTAGAATCAGATAAGCCTCCAAGGGTCTGCTACATAATACCTGACAGTGCACTGGAAGAACACACAGTTATCCCTTTTTGCCTATTTCCAAGTGTGGGGTAGTTTTTCTTGATGTTTAGAACCTTACATATAGAAGTTGTTCAATAAATGTTTGTGATGGTTGATAATACTTGTAGGAAAATTCTGTAGTCCACATTTAGCTGTACCAACTCACATGTCTCTGGAGACTCAGACTAATAGGAATGTGATGCTGTGACATGAATATAGTATTTATAGAAATAGAGCTTTTTATAAACTTCTGTTCCTTTGTATTCTGTTAGCCCTGAGATGCCTGAAAATGAAGCCACCTTCGCAATAACTGCTGGAGGAATTGGGGATGCCAAGGAGTAGGTGGCGAATTGATGCAAATTGCTTCTTAGTGCTTATTAGGAGCTGAAGAAATGGAAAAGCAGTCTCAAATTTCAGATCTTGAAGAGTCTGTTTTTTTTCATGTGTTATTAAAGGAAAGTCAGCAAAAGAGAATTAAATCATATTTATCTTAAAGGTCTCTGATTTACAGTAACTACACACTGTATGTCGGTTCAGGAATATAAATATGTACATGAATGAATAAACCTTTTGAAAAATAGTTGGGGAAGGGGTACCTCACTTTAGCTTCCCAAAGTGAGCCACTAAGCAGATGGCAAGTCTAAGAGCTCAGAAATGTCTCCTCCTCCTAACAGCTGCCCCCCAAACACTTACAGAAGTGAATACACTTCCAAATGAGGGAGACATTTAAGGGAAGAATGTTTACAGGACACACAAAAGAGCTTTTTTATTTATGATATCAAACTATATGTTCATATTTATAGCAACAGAAAAGAAACATTAAATTAAGCTAAATTTTAAATCATTTGACTTTTCGACAAGTTGAAATTACCTTTTAAAAATGTACTTCTGGGGCTTCCCCGGTGGCGCAGTGGTTGGGAGTCCGCCTGTCGATGCAGGGGACGCAGGTTCGTGCCCGGGTCTGGGAGAATCCTGCATGCTGCGGAGCGGCTGGGCCCGTGAGCCATGGTCGCTGAGCCTGCGCGTCTGGAGCCTGTGCTCCGCGACGGGAGAGGCCACGGCAGTGAAAGGCCCGCGTAACGCAAAAAAAAAAATTAAAAAAATTAAAAAATTAAATAAAAATGTACTTCTGATACATACATATTTTACTGGTAAGATAAAAAGGAAGGTAATTAGGAACTTTATAATTTTGGGTGGTCAAGACAGCATGACATTTTGGGCCTCTCACTGCTGTGGCCTCTCCCTTTGCGGAGCACAGGCTCCGGACGCGCAGGCTCAGCAACCATGGCTCACGGGCCCAGCCGCTCTGCGGCATGTGGGATCCTCCCGGACCAGGGCACAAACCCGCGTCCCCTGCATCGGCAGGCGGACTCTCAACCACTGAGCCACCAGGGAAGCCCAACATGATTTTTATATTTTAAGTTTTGGGTAGAGAATTCAGACTCTTCTTTAAAATATTAAAATTAATTTAAATGTAAAATTTCTGGATACTAATTTTATAAATGTATAAAAATATTGGTTTCTCTAATTAAAGGAAAATAAAATCTAGTTTTCAAAATGTATGTATGATAAAACTATTTATTAATTAAAACACTAATAATATAGTGACAATCTTTATAGATCTCAGAAAGATTTAATATCTTATGTTGCATCCACTTGTATGAAAATTCAAGTATTGAAAGTACCATTTGTTACAAAAGGTATTTGACTATCCTTAAGTCATTTACTCACCAATTGTATACTGAATGCTAAGTGCTAAAGAATCTACAAAAGAAGTATGATTCCTGCCCTCAAAGAATGTGTATACTAGTTAAGAGAAAAGACAATATTTACGAAAGGATGAGAGGACAAATGATTATAATTAATTTGGATTGTGTGATTCCAAAAATCAGAGAGGAAAGGTTAAGCTGTAGGACAGCATGTGCAAGTATAGAAGCTGGAATTTGGAAACAAAGAGACCAACCTGGCAAGCAGAAATTGTTCACAGTGTGGAGTTCTGGGAAATAAGAGCTTTTTAATTTTATTATTTTTAAAGCTCAGAAGCTGCTCCTCTGAATAAGCAGACATTAAAGTCACTATGGAGCAGATTTTCTGTGTTCTGCAAAGTCAGTTAAATGCCTTTTCTTAGTATGCAAATATAAATGCACACTTTTTCCTGGGGAAGGGAAGGTTTTGCTACTTGATAAAAACAGCATCTACTAGAGATTCCCTGGTATGCCAAGTCCTGGAGAAGGAATGGACTAATTTGTATAGAGCCCAGAGCTGTTTGATAGGAAAGGAAATAAAACTCCCAAGATTTGAATTTCAGAAAAATTTTCTAGGTTAAGCTGACTACACCCCTGACAAGGAGAATTTACCCATTGGTGTAGAGTTGGAAACCAGGGCTCAACACAGGGCCTACAGTTCTGTGGCGGAGGCTGGTTTCAATATGGCACGTGGCTAGGACTGGAAACCTCTCTGGATCCAGCCACTCTGATATGTCCTGCTTTGGAGAACAGTAGCTGAGCATGTGAATGTGAACTAAAAAGCTGTAAACTTGGGGCTCAACTTTGGGACAGCATAGTAGATTGTGCAGTGCCCACTGAACTTTTCTAGGTCAGGGTTCAATTTGCCACCAATGGTCAAAGCATCAGGTCTTTCCAGTCCTCCCTCTCCATCTGACTGTACAAATAACTTTGGCTTATTCCAAGCGGGAGAGAGAGACTCAAAAAAGAGATGTTATTGGTCAGGACTCTTTTAGTCACAAGCCACAGAAACTCAAACTAGCAAATGCAAGACATGAATTCATTGGCTCAAGAGAGTTTGAAAAGTCCAGAAGTAAAGCTGACTTTAGCCACAGCTGGAGCCAAGATCTCAAAGAGAATCATCAGGACTTTTCTCTCTGTCTCCATCTCCTGCTCGGCTCATTTCCATGCTGCTATTGTTCTTTGACACGCTTTCCCCACATAGTAAATAGCCAAGGTGCTGCTTGTATCCCAGCAAGTTAGAAAACACACTAGAAAAAGTATGCCTTTTTCTTCCACAGATTATTCATTCTGTGGAAATAAGCAAAAACCACCAAATGAGAACAGAGGCTATTTACTCAGAGTTTGCTACAGCAAGAGTCAGTGACCTTCATTTGCTTTTGGCAGAGACTCAAAGGCAGGCAAAGGAATGGGAAAGCTTTATAGAGAAAAATAGGAAAGGCCTCAGGTATGCTCTGATTGGAGGTTGTTGGCATGGGAAGTTGGAGGATTAATTTGATAGAGATGCAGAAAATGGATAAAGGAAATCATACTGGCACCAGGGAGATAATTTAGGAACGGTTATGATAAATCAGTTGTGAAGTGATAAAGAATGTGACTAGGGGGACTTCTCTCGTGGCGCAGTGGTTAAGAATCCACCTGACAAGGCAGGGGACACGGGTTCGAGCCCTGGTCCGGGAAGATCCCACATGCTGCGGAGCAACTAAGCCCACGCGCCACAACTACTGAGCCTGCGCTCTAGAGCCTGCAAGCCACAACTACTAAAGCCCGCGTGCCTAGAGTCCATGCTCCGCAACAAGAGAAGTCACCACAATGAGAAGCCCGCACTCCTTAACGAAGAGCAGCCCCCGCTGGCCGCAACTAGAGAAAGCCCGCGCACAGCAAAAACACCCAATGCAGCCAAAAATAAAATAAATAAATAAATAAACTTAAAAAAAAAAAAGAATGGGACTGGGGTGATAGCAATGAAATGGACAGTTCAAAAAGGTATTTAAGATTTGGTGTGAGATTGAATATAAAAAGAGGAAGAGAAGGCAGAGTCACAGGTGACTTGACAAAGCTCTTTAACCTATGAGAGGAGATTATGTTTGTATCGTGAACACGAATGAAGAAGTGTAGAATAAAGATTAGGTATTTTACCTGGGAAGGTTAGCTTGTATTAGTTTGCTAGGGCTGCCATAATAAAGCACCACAAACTAGATGGCTTAAACAACAGAAATTATTGTCTCACAGTTCTGGAGGCCAGAAGTCCAAGATCAAGGTTGGTTCCTTCTGAGGGCTATGAGGAAGAATCTGTTCCATGCCCCTCCCCTAGCTTCTGGTGGTTTCCTGGTAATCTTCAGCATTCTCTGGCTTGTAGAAGAATCACCCTGATCTCTGCCTTCATATTCACATGGTTTTCTCCCTGTGCGCATGTCTTTGTGTCCAAATTTCCCCTTTTTATAAGGATACCAGTCATATTGGATTATAGGCCCACCCTACTCCAGTAAGACCTCAGCCTAACTAACTACATCTACAATGACCCTATTTCTAAGTAAGGTCACATTCTGATTAATTGGGAGTTAGAACTTCAACATATAAATTTTAAGGGGGACACAATTAAATAACAGTAAGAATCAGGTACAGTTAAGAGTCAGACACCAGAATGCACAAGATACCACTTGAACTCAATACCTGCTACAATCAGAAACATGGAAGTCAAGATCTGGGGAAACCTAGTATCTATTCAGAAAATGAAGAGATTGAAATAGATGATCTCTTCCATCCTTTCTAACTTTCCTGTTCAATCATTCCTTAAAGAACAAAGAACAGGGACTTCCCTGGTGGCACAGTGGATAAGACTCCACACTCCCAATGCAGGGGGCCCGGGTTCAATCCTTGCTCAGGGAACTAGATCCCACATGCATGCCCAACTAAGAGTCCGAATGCCACAACTAAGGAGCCCTGGAGCCGTAACTAAGGAGCCCACCTGCCGCAACTAAGGAGCCTGCCTACCACAACTAAGACCCAACTAAGACCCAGTGCAGCCAAATAAATAAATAAATAATTTTTTTTTAAAAAAAAGAAAAGAACAGAGAACAAACAAGGACAGAAAGCCAGGAGATCAGAATAGGGTGGTCAAGCCAAAAATAGGGAATACAATAGACTAGACTCAGAGAAGGGATATCTTTCATGGAGAGGAGAGGGATTGGGACCTTAGACACCAAGTTACAGCCAGTCAAGTCTCCTTCACCTGACTCAGGGTTGTTGGATGTTTATCATTTTTTTTGGTTGCACAATTTCCATTTATCCATCATAATAACACCCTGGTTTTCTTTTAAAGAGTCACCTCTCCCCAGTTCATGTAGTCTATCCTGAGACACTGGATACTGAGCGACAGTCACAAGGATGACAGCATGGGTTAGAGGCCACTAATACATGCAAGGACAGCAAGGGCTGTAGGGCCAGCAGCAATGGCATTGACCTGAACAAGCTGTTCCTGCTGTTAGACTGCAGGTTTCTGACTCCTAAACTGCAGAGTTGCTTAGACTCCTGTCCATTCCTATGGTGGTTCTCCAGCCTCCTGCCAATTCAATGACTCCTAATGTCCTTCTGATAAATTTCTCTTTGCTTCAGTAGCCAGAGTTGGATTCTATTACTTGCAATCTAGAACTCCACCCAAGGTGACACCCAAATGCTGCTTCAGGGGACCAGAAAAAAGGAAGCCAGGAAGGGCTTACTTAACAGGTGGATGATTCCTTATTATTCGTATACTTTTCTATACCAGTCTTCAATATTTTATTTATTTTTTTATGTTTGTTTGTTTATTTATTTTTGGCTGCACTGGGTCTCTGCTGCTGCATGTGTACTTTCTCTACTTGCGGCGAGTGGGGGCTACTCTTCATTGCGGTGTGCAGCCTTCTCATTGTGGTGTCTTCTCGTTGCAGAGCATGGGCTATAGGGGCGCGGGCTTTAGTAGTTGTGGCGTGTGGGCTCAGTAGTTGTGGCTCACGGGCTCTAGAGCGCAGGCTCAGTAGTAGTTGCGGCGCACGGGCTTAGTTGCTCCTCTGCATGTGGGATTTTCCCAGACCAGGGCTCAAACCCATGTCCTCTGCATTGGCAGGAGGATTCTTAAGCACTGCGCCACCAGCGAAGTCCCTACCAGTCTTCAATATTTTAAAAGGAAAGTTGTTTAAGAGACTATTAGTCAGAATTTTTCTTGGCTGAACCCAAAATAATAGTGTCTTAAAATCGAGGTTTGTTTTTTCCTCATAGACAAGAAATCTGAAGCCAGGCAGTCCAGAGCTATTATAGTGGCTCTACTTTGTCATCAGGACTCCAGGCTTCTGTCTTTCTGCTTCCATCCTGCTCTTGGCTTCCATTCTCAAGGTCAGCTCATGGCCTAAGATGTTACTGGAACTATGGTCAGAGAAATCAAGTTGGGCGAATGAAGGTGAAAGGCAGAAGGGCAGAACAAAGTTCTTTCCAGCTGAGTCAGCTCCTATGAAGGCCCCCCCCACCCAACACACACACACACAAACACTTCTGCTTACAACTTATTGGCCTGAACTCAGTCATATGGCCATATCTATATATAAAAAAGTAGTGAAATACTGTCTTTTGTTCTAGGCAGTGATATGCCCAGCTGAAATTTGTAGTTCTGTAATTAATGAGGAAAGGGAGATTGGCTGTTGGGTAAGCAACTAGCAGTTTCTACCACAAAATCTTCTTTTACTTTCTCAGCAATGACAAATTTCTTGAATGTCTATCACAGTAAGTCCCCTACATGTGAACCTTCAAAAATGCGAACGTGCATTCATATATCTAATCACGTTAGTTAGTTCATGTGTCTGGTGTACGTTGTCACATACGTGCATCCTCTACAAGTGGCTGTGCTTTTGTGTACTTTGTATAGAGTACAATAGTACAGTATCTTTATTCAAGCCCAGGATGTCTGGAAGCAAGTGTAAAAGCAGCGGTGACGTAGCTGGTACTGCTAAGAAGCACCAGGAACTGGAGGCCCAGAGAAAGGATGAAGAGAGACAAGAGGAAGAAGAAGTAACTGCAGAACCAAAGAGATTCATGATGCAGGAAACGGCAAGGGGATTTTATTTGAGGAGGTTCTGTTAGTTTTTGAGGCACGGGATCTGAATGTAGAATGGTACATGAAGGTTGCAGCAGTTGTTCAGAATACAACCCAGTGCTACCATGTCATCTATGATGAGAAAAAAAGAGCTACTACCCAGACATCACTGGATCGTTTTTTCAAGAGGGTAGAAAGGACTGAATCCAGCAAAGAACCAGAACCTGCGCCATCAACGTCAGGCGTGAGTGAAATGGCAGCTTGCCCTCCATCTCCTATTGCTGACGATCCCTCAGCTCTACCATCTTTCACCTCCTCTCCCTCCTCCAGTCAGTAACTCTTCTTGCCTGTTCACTTGACGCCAGCCCCTGTATGCCAGCTGTTGTACTGTACTACTGTACTTTTCAAAGTACTGTACTATAAGATTAAAACTTTTCTTTATTTTTTGTGTTTGTTTGTTTTTAATGTATTATTTGTGTGAAAAGTATTATAAACCCATTACAGTGCAGTACTATATAGCTGATTGTGTTAGTTGGGTACCTAAGCTAACTTTGTTGGACTTATGAACAAGTTGGACCTATGAACACCCTCTCAGAACTGAACTCATTCGTATGTAGGGGACTTACTGTATATACTATGCAGAGCATTTCAGGAGTTTTGTACTTGTACCCGCAAAGTTGGTTGAGGAGTATATCAGTTAGAATGCCCTCAGCTGCAAGTAACAGAAAACCCAACTCAAAGCAACCTAAACAATGAGGAAATATGCCATCTCATATAATAAAAAGTCCAGGGACTTCCCTTGTGGTCCAGTGGTTAAGAATCAACCTTCCAATGCAGGGGATGTGAGTTCTATCCCTGGTAGGGGAACTAAGATCCCATATGCCACAGGGCAACTAAGCCTGTGCACTCTAGAGCCGGCACGCTACAACTAGAGAGAAGCCCGCGTGCCGTAACAGAGAGCCCACGCACCACAGTGAACGATTCCACACACCGCAACTAAGACCCAATGTGGCCAAAGTAAATAAATAAACAAAATTTTTTAATTAAAAAAATAAAGTCCATAAGTCAACCAACTCCTTAGTTAATTCAGCAACTCTATAATATTATCAAGGGCCTGGGTTCTTTCTTTTCTCTCCACTTTCCCATCATCGTTGTGCTGGTTTGGGTCTCTAAAAGCTCCCCTTATGGTCAAAAGATGACTATAGCAGTTCTACTTTCACATCCTAACTTGATCACATCTAAAGAAAGACTAGGCATTCTTTTAGGAGCAAGGAAACGGCTCACTCATACAGCTGCATTCAGTTCATTGGTTGACTGGAGGGTCTAAGATGGCCTCACCCATATACCTAGGGTCTTGGTGGGGATAGTTGAAAAGGTGACACTTCTCTCTGTCATCATTCAGTAGTCTAGTCTGAGCTTCTTTACATGGCAGCTGGGTTCCAATAGGGCAAGTGCTTATCAAGCCTCTACTTGTATTATGCTTGTTAGTGTCTCACTGGCCAAAGCAAGTCACACAAGAAAGCCCGGAGTCTTTGTGGGATGGGACTACACCGGAGCTTGAATAGCAGATGTGTTTTCTTGGAGGTCATCAGCATAACAGTTTTCTCCAAGGTACTGTGTTGCGCCCTTTGGGGTGGGAAGAGTTTGTCTTCAAGAGCTTACAATATGGTAAGGGACATGAGACACAAACTCTTGTAAAGTTAAATAGAAACACATGACTTAAATATTTAAATAACATTTTAAAGGCTATGTAAGTCTGAAGGCAGGCACAGTGAGGGGTTCAGCCTGCAAAAGCTAGTTGGATTTTTTCCCCAGGAGATTTCATATGGTGGTGAATGTTCCATGCCTCAGGGTCAGGCCTTCAACCTTCATCTTCAATATGTTAGTGCCCCAGTACTGGTTAATTTCTAGAGAGATGCCTCAGTCTGACTAAGCACGCAATCTGCCAGGGAGAGTATACCAGGATGCCAGTGACACTGAAGAATAGAATATAATAATGTCAAGCAGACCAGATGTGAAGATTGACCTGAACAACCAGCCCACTGCCTCAGTGAGCAAGTTCATGAGAAGCTAAAGGTGCATGATGAACACAGAATCAGAATAAGGCTGCTTGGATATAAAACTTGAATTATTCATGGATTCTGGTGGCCCATTACATTCATCTTCATTCATTCATATGTGTATTTTAAATGTATTATGAAGTATTTAAGATAAAAAGGCATAAAAAGTAATACAATTAATATTCATAAAATAAAACATTATCAATATAATCAAAGACCCCTAAATATCCTATAGGATTGACTCTCTTTCCTCCCCCACAGAATTATTCACTTTTCTGAATTTGTTGTCAAATACCTTTATGCATTTCTTTATTCTTACCATATATATATATATATATATATATATAGTAAGGGATATATATATATATATATATATATATATATATATATATGGTAAGGGATATATAGATATAGATATAGATATATATCCCTAAGTAATAAAACATATTGCCTTGCATTCAACCAATATTGAGACACCAGTTAGGTGCCAAGTACAACAGATATAGAAATGATTAATCAAGACAGTCCCTGAAACGTGGAGTTATGGGGAAAATCACCCAAATTACCACAAACATGGTTAAGTGCCACAGAGCAAAAGTTCAGGAAGCTGTGAAAGTACCCACTGAGGGAGCCGCCTTTTCTGGGGTTAACCTGACCTGGTATGGGGCAGGTACAAAGGCCTGTCCGGCACCTTGGACATTCACATTGTCTTGATAGGCACCCTCTACCTTGGGTAGCTCTTGAATGGCTGCATTGCCAACCTCCCCTCTACTCCCTTTCCCAAGTAGTTTCACCCCTTCTTGGCAGAGAGCAAAAAGCCTGTGCTGAACATTACAGTCCCAATTCAATTCACAAGTACTACCAAGGGAGTCAGTTCCCTCATTTCCCAATCTGAGAACTGGTCTTTGCAGAGATTCCAATAGGTAGAGGAGGTAAAGCCATGTGAATCTGCTTACACTGACTTATTTACTCTGAGCAGGAGCCATTTTGAGGGGAAACAACAGGTCTGCATCAACCCCACAAATTCTCAAACATACATGTCTAGAATTACATATGTATACAAAAGCAAAAGTCCCTTCTTTTGACTCCACCCGATTTCCATCCAGTACCAATAGAAACACCTCCAGATCAGGTAGGGGTGTGTGTGTGTGTGTGTGTGTGTGTGTGTGTGTGTGTGTGTGTGTGTGTGTGTGTGTGTGTGTGTGTGTGTGTGTATGTTAGGGCCTGGTGTCCTTGTTTGGCACAGTCCTTCATCAGAGATGACCCTAATGCTAGTTGGTTTTCCTCCAAGTGTGTGCAAACAATATTTTGCCTTTGTGATCAAAATTATGTGAATACCAGAGCTTCCCTTCTCATTATATAATATCTTAGAGATGCTAGTTGGTGTTTAACTAACCTATTGATGTTTTCACTGTCTTTGTCCTTATGTTCTAATTTTTGGTGCCAGTTTGCTTTTCTTCACACTATTAAGTCTACGTATTTCTAGAATACAATTGACTGTAACATAATTACATCCTTTGGGGTCACCTCTCCTCCTTTCCATTTTATTTCTTAGCAGGATGTTGCCAACTTTCCTCTCTGACTCTCAACTCAGCTCCATATTGGATCAACACGTCTATATCTGTCTGGGGAACACAGAGGAACCTATTAAAAAACATGAACACAGCTCTCTAACTCTTGCTCAGCTACTAAGGAGTTTGGTCTCTATTTTAGCATATACCTACTCCCTCCCCTCCAGCCTATGAGAACTGACTTTTGGGGCTGCCCAGTGTCCATTCTTCCATAACAAGGCACAAGATTTCCACTGAGGAACACCCTCGCTTCAGGGTGGTCTTGGTGGGATGTGAACCAGGTGTCAGTCTCCCCAGAGAAGCTGACACCATGTCCTATACAGTGGGGGCAGGCACTGGACCCTCTTCCAGGCTGAGTCCCCGGAGTCTCCAGCTAACCTGTATAGCTTCTACCAGAGGCCCCATGCCCTAGGGTTTGTATCCATGGCTTGTGCCCTTTCCAAACCAAGGAAATAAGTTCAGAGAGGCCCAGAGACCTACAGATGATGCACAGCCCCTGGGGAGCTCTGGGCACACAATAAACCCTTTCCCTGGTCGCCCAGTAGGGAGGGAGAGACAGCAGGACCTTTACTGCACACCCTCTGGGTCCTAAAACACAACCAGAGCAAATATCAGCCCTGCTCCTCCAGCGCTGTCTCCTGGGCCCTAAGGCTGTGGGTGAGTTTTAGTTAATGAGCTGGGCCAATTCCCTAATTCATACTAGGTAGTAGCTGACCCCTTCCTCCTGATGAGGACCACACCCCTCCTCCCTCCCCTGTATCTCCCTGCCTCCTTCTCAAGAAATGGCACTGTCAGGACTTCCCTAGTGGTCCAGTGGTTAAGACTCCACACTCCCACTTCAGGGGCATGGGTTCGATCTCTGGTTGAGGAACTGGGATCCCGCATGCCATGTGGCAAAAAAAAAAAAAAACATGAATAAGCTCTTCAAGAGTTAAACATTTTATATGGTTCCTTTTTCTCTTTGAACTCTTATTTTCTTTCCAGAATTTTAACTTATATTTTTACATCAAATGTCTTATTCATCACTTAATTTTATTTCTCTGTGTATTAAAATTTCTTCTGGATTAAGTTATTGTAATTATTCGAACAAAATTAAGCAAAGCAATTTAAACATATTACAACTCTTAATAACTATTAAACAGAAAGTAAAATTTTTAATGGAAATGCATCTTTTAATAAGATAGAAAGAGACTAACGGGGGCATCCCTGGTGGCGCAGTGGTTAGAATCCGCCTGCCAATGCAAGGGACGCGGGTTCGAGCCCTGGTTCTGGAAGATCCCACATGCCGCGGAGCAACTAAGCCCGTGCACCACAACTACTGAGCCTGCACTCTAGAGCCCACGAGCCACAACTACTGAGCCTGTGTGCCACAACTACTGAAGCCCGCGAGCCTAGAGCCCGTGCTCTCACTGCAATGAGAAGCCTGTGCATCACAACAAGGAGTAGCCCCCACTTGCCCCCACTCTCTGCAACCAGAGAAGAGCCGGTGTGCCACAACAAAGACCCAACGCAGCCGAAAAATAAATATAATAATTTTTTTTAAAAATAGAAAGAAACTAAGAAAAAGTAAATCCTGTATCCATAGAAAAATATTACTTTTGGCAATTTTTTTCTCCCTTTCTGTAGCCATTAAGTGCTTAGAAACTTTGATCACATAATTTAGTAGGTGGGAATGGAAAGAGTTTTGTTATGGTAATATCCCTCAATTCTTTGATCTTCTTCCAAGTTATATGGCAAAAATCCAGTAATCTATCTTAAGAAGTTATTTTTAAGGATCTATCAGCTGAAAATTCCACGTGGTCCTCCTTCCATTTTGTTGAAAACCAAAACCAGAATTCTCCTGATTTGCAAAAGGATATGTTACCAAGTCATTAGAATCATTTACTTTTTTTACATCAATATTAGCATTTCTAATTGTCCTTCTATTTGTCGCCTCTGAGATTTTTACATCCATGACAAAGTCCATAGTAAGATTTTGAGTAGAAGAGAAATATTCTTTTCATTTGTAATGTGGGAGGGTGCAATTACGGACATATTTCTCAGTCATATCAATTTTAGAAAGGAATATATATGAAAGTTCAATCTGGAAATAGACTTCCTGTAAACTCTGTTCCATTGTGTCCCTTTTATATCATAGTTTGAAGGCAACTGCTTTAGGTGACCTTGTTGACTTAATGACCTCAAATATTCTCAACCTCTTGTATCTAAAGTACAATTGACCCTTGAACAACACAGGGGTTAGGGGTGTCCACGCAGTTGAAAAGAGGCCTATAATTTTACAGTTGCCCTTAAATCTGACGTTCCACATCCATGTATTCAACCAACCTCAGATCTTATAGTACTTATTTAGTGAAAGACATCGTGGTATAAGTGGACCTGGGCATTTCAAACCCCTGTTCTTCAAGAGTCAACTGTACAATAAGCCAAACTATCAAAGAACCAAGGTGGGTCATACCAAGATAGAAAGCAGAGGCATTATATTTCACATGTGGGTAAGTTTAATGACTATGCAATCATAGAGTTGTGAACCACTCACAATAACTCCTTCAGGGCTTATACAGCCTAAATCATAGTAGGAATTTAATTGTTGGCCAATTCCTACAAAATTCATCCTTGACTCGTTTCTTTCATATCCCACTCATCAAGAAATCGTTGGCTAGATTTTCAATCAGACGATTTCTCCTTTACCCACTGCTATTAACCTCACCAAGCACCATAATTTCTTGCCTGGATTACTGCACTAGCCTCTTAATTAATCTGCCTGCTTCTGTCCTAGCTCACTCTCAATTTATTCTCTAGACTGCAGTGATAGGGGTCCTTTTATTATGTCTCTGCTTAGAACCTTTTAGAGATTTCCATTTTACTGGAAGGAAAAGATAAAGTCCTTAAAGTGGCCTACAACTCCTTCAAACTCCTTCATAATCTGGCCCTCTCCTGTCTTTTCTCCTTGCTACTCCAGTTACATTCTGCCTCAGGGCCTTTGTACTTACTCTTTCCTCTGTGTTAGCAAGCCTAGCTCCCTCACTTTAGGTCTCTGCTCAAATGTCACTTGATCAGGAAGGTCTTCCTAGGACATCCTATGTAAAATACTATGTCACAAGTATACTCCCCTCCCCCACAGGCGCTACACTATCCCTTTTCTATGCTTTTAATTTTTATTTAAGTTAGCAACTGCCTGACATTTATTGTCTATCTCCCCACTAGAGTGTAAAATCCACAGGCGCAGGGACTCATTTGTTCATTGCTGTGCCGCAGTGCCTAGCACAGTGCTTGGACCATTAGGTCTTCAACACTTGTCCAATGAATCCATGATTGTCCATCTCGTCTATGGTCTAAGACATCTGCACGACCCGTCACGAAACTCCTTTCCTTATGCTACTTTTCTAATAACTTGGGAAGCACTCAGCCCCCACAATGAGGGACCTCAAATCTCCCCCTTCACCCATCTGTAGAAATAAGAAAGACGTTCAGCGAGCTGCTCTGCAAGGGCCCTAGCAGCTGACAATTCTGCTATCTGGCCAAGCTTATGAGACTTTAAAGTGCAGCTAGAGAGAGAAGGAAGCAGCTAGGGAGAAGGAAGTCATCTTAGAAGGAATTGAGAGAGGAAGGCAGCCTAGCCTGGTTAAAAACATGTACTTATGCCTTCACCTTTTCAGGGTCTCAAGACCACCGCTTTTAAACGTTTTCGTCTCGGGAGGGTACTAGGGGCCTGTCACGGGCCTCCTGAGGCAGCGCCATTTAATGGCGGCCAAGGGGCCTCAGCGTCTACCTTAAGAAGGTCTCCACCCACATTTCGGTTCTTTGTTAGCTAAATGTGCTCAGCCGGGGACAGTGTAAATATTCTGTTCAGAAAATGCACTCCAGTGTGAACCAAGCGTAGCAGAGAGTGATCTAACTCAGCTGGGACGTCGGCGCCTGACCAACTCCTGTAAGAACCGACAAGGGACATCCATCATGGCCGCCGGCGACAGCACAGCGAGAGGCAACCGATAGGAAATGGCGCCGGGGCGCGCGGCCAGACCCGCAAGGCCCAGGGCGCCGGGGCCAGATGGCTGATAGGACCATCTTGGGGAGCCAGCCAAGGACCCTGAAGACGCTCGTGGGCGTTTGGCACCTGGAGACCCTGAAACTTGACGCCTTCAATATGGAGGACAGTTATTGTCTCTGCAAGGCAACTTACACAAGCAGGCCAGTGTTCCGTCCCGTGTCGGAACCCGGCAAAATCCTCTATTCTCTAAACAGAATGCGTTACGCACACAGCGCATCTTCGCAATAGTGGGCCGGCTAACGACGCAAAGAATGTTACGTCGCTGTCCCCCTCCCCTCCCTACCCCTAGTTCTGGTTCAGGTGGTGCGAGAACTCTACGCCTGATCCGTACTTTGTTTTTTGGCTCCCGACCGCAAAGTGCGCCCGCCTCCGCAACTGACGTAAAATGCTTCCAAGAATACCCGTAGTACTCTGCGAAGCCCGCGAGCTATTCCGCGACGCTGTTTACGTATCGTCTCCGGCGTACGTAGCGTTAAGCTGGAGCCGTCTCAGCGTCGGCCGCCATTTTGTGCAGTCGCTGGGAAGGAAGGAGACGCCTAAACCGCGGCACTGCCGGGTTTGAGCGTAGCCAAACCTACCCACTGCTTCTGTAACCCCGATTCTCTGTGTTTTGCTCCCGTCTCCGACGAGAGAGGCGGCGACGGTGGCGTCTGCGACGGGAGACAGCGCGTCGGAGCGAGAAAGCGCCGCGCCTGCCGCCGCCCCAACAGCGGAGGCGCCGCCGCCATCGGTCGTCACTAGACCGGAGCCGCAGGCCCTCCCGAGCCCGGCCATCCGTGCCCCGCTCCCAGATCTCTATCCATTTGGGACCATGCGCGGAGGCGGCTTTGGGGACCGGGACCGGGATCGTGACCGTGGAGGGTAAGGGGGGAGGAGGAGAGGAAAGGCCTTGTGAGCCCGCGGGGCGGGGAGGAGGTTGCTTCCTGAGGAGACCGCAGTCTGCGGTCGAGCGGAAGACTTTAGAGCTGACTGCGAGCGTGGGAGCGACGCTCCCAACTGTGGGAGGCGAGGCGACCCGGGACGTAATACCGGTTTAGAGCGCGGGCCTCTGGGTGGGCCTGGGCCCCCGGGTCACTGGTGACCCGGCAGGGGGGGCGGCGGCTTGGCGACGCCCCAGCCCCTGCTTGCGGACGGTCGTCGTGGCGCGGCGCGGCCCGGCCTCAGCCCCGCGGGGAGCAGGAGGGGAGGCCTGGCCGCCGCCAACTCGGCCCGGGCCTCCTTCGTTTCCCGGCTTTCGAGCCCGGCCGATTTGAGCAAGTCATTTGATCTCTCCAGGCCTAGTGTTCATCCGTGAAACTCGGATGTTCTTGCTGAGAGAAGAGGATGAGGTCTCCGAGTTCAGCCTGGGAAAATCTTTTACGCGAAATGGCTTCCCTGTTCATGGAACTGGAAACCTGGCTTGAAACTAGAGACTAAGAGGCTGACTGGTAGTCTTTAAAATATTTAAAAATTACCTCTAGTCGTATTTTAAAATAATTCGATGGAAGCACATTGAAATGCAAAGCGACGGGATTACTTGCCCTCTAAATGGTCGTTTGGGGGGAGGGAGTTTTTGGTTTGGTCGTTATTACAGGGTTTTGGTTTTTTTTTTTTAATGTTTCAGTCTTTTTTTTTTTTTCCTTCTCTAATTGGACTGAAGCATTAACTTCTCGGCCTAGCTTGAAAATTTTTGATGTTGTAATGCCACGGTTATTGGGTTGGAAGTTAACAGGGTTAAACCTGGAGTCCTCCCAGATACTGAGATACAAGTCTTAATGTGTCCCCCCCTACACCGTTAAAGGAAAAAGTTGCTTTAGAGATCCGTGTTGACTTATGCTGTTTACTTTTTTGTAATAAAAGTTTTATCTATGCATAAAAAGTTTATGTGACGCCACTTCTTAATATATATATGAGTGTGGGTGACATTGGGCAAGATCCTGAACCTTTGTGAGCCGATTTTCTCATCTGAAGATGGGGATAGTAATTGCCTTTGCATTGTTCTCCAGAATTGAGATACTGTGTGTAATTGTCTCTCTGTAGTAGGCATTCTGTTAATGCTATTTTCTCAAACATTTTTGTCTTGTGGTTCAGATACACAAGTACCAGACCTTCTAGTCACAAGCTCTTCAATTATCTCTTAATTTACTAACTAAAAAGGATTGCTTTTACTTATACCTTGTTATGAAGGAAAATATTTGATTTTAGCGTTAAAGTCGGAGGGCTGTAAGTGGAAATGTTTGCTTAGTGTTTCACAGTATAGCTAAATTTAGAAGTGAATTTCAGTACAACCACTTAGGAAAAAGAACTTAATGTTACGTAGTAAAATGAAGATGACCCAGAATTCCTCTCTTAAGCTTTATACCCTAGACTCTTAGGCCTAGAGAAACCCTGTACACCTACCCCGGTATCCATGTTTATAACAGTGTTGTTCATGACAGTATTAGGAACAGCTCAAATGTCTGGATAAATTCATTAGCATAAACTAAAGTGCAATAAGACTGCAGTACAGCAGTGAAAAAGAAAAACTTGTATCAACATGGATGATTGGATGATTCACAAATATAATGTTAAGTAAAACAAGTTGTGCTAGAAGAATAACATATAAGGACACTAACAAATAGGACAAGACCAAAAAACAACGCAATGGTTAAAATTCGAGGTACTAGTTATGATGGGGATTGTAAACTTGAAATAGGCACATGGAGGCTACCAAGGTACTGATAATGGTGGGTTTTTTTTTACCGTGGGTGTTTGGTTTAATATCTTACTGTATATATGCTTTAATAATAAAAGTTCATTATTTGAAAAGAGGAAAAAGTGAATTACTGATCCATTCTTAGTTTACCCCACCCATATTGACTCTTAAGTGTCAGATGACATTAAAAAAGACTTTAGAAATAATTCATTTCAAACAAAATGGCACTCTTTAATGTGGTCTGTGCCCTGATTCTACCTTTACTATGAAATTTCCTGTGTTATTTGAATTGCTGCTGTTTGTCCTGAACTGAACAGAGCTGAAATGGATTATTGTTTTGAAAGGGGAATGAGTGAGGTAGTGTACGTACACGGACAGTACAAATGTGCATTGTACATTTAAACTACCTTGATTTTGCATGTTAATGTACAAATCTTCAAAACTGGCATTTATTGCAAAGCCAAATTAAACTTAATACTCGGTAAAAACATTAAATGAGCAGCATGGTATGCAGGGGGTTAGGATATGTGCATCTTTAAATGGTGGCACAAATATACTCAAATTCTACAAGAGAAAAGGCTCTAAGTTCTGTTCTAGGTCGTTATTTTAAGGTCTGGGTAGCGCTGGAATGCAACAGCAGCAGCATTGAAATGGCATCTTCTAGGAATCACATAAATTTATATAATTAGGCAGCCAATCTCTGAAAATTGGTCTTGGGTCATTTTTATTCTTTGCAAGACTGACAATCTAATGACTTGGCTTTTTTATTTGTAGAGCACCTTATTTAAAATTGTGTTAGTTGCTTCACTTGCAAGTGAGGGGGGAGGGGTCAACCCATGTAGTTTTAGGTCTGTTCAGTCTTAAGCCTGAGGGCATATTGAAGGTGTCAGGTATTGATCAGCAGTAGTATAAATGGAATCAGCCAAGTTATGCCTTTTTTTTTTCTTTTTTTTTTGCGGTACGCGGGCCTCTCACTGCCGTGGCCTCTCCCGTTGCGGAGCACAGGCTCCGGACGCGCAGGCTCAGCGGCCGGCCGTGGCTCACGGGCCCAGCCGCTCCGCGGCAGTGGGATCTTCCCAGACCGGGGCACGAACCCGTGTCCCCTGCATCGGCAGGCGGACTCTCAACCACTGCGCCACCAGGGAAGCCCTGCCTGTTGATTATTAAGTGGAACCACTTGCAAGAGGATATGATTGACTTAGAGTGGAAAAAAATTAAATTCAGTGTATTTTCAGGAGTAAGGAAATGGGATAGAAAACATACTGTATATTATTTGTCCATCAGACAACGCCCTGCACCTTAATAGGTTGAAATACAGAAATGAAGACCATCTTAGTGTTGGGATTCTTCTAGGAAAAGTAGAATATCAAGTTCGGCTAATGGCCACATTTGTATTCCAGTTGAACTTGTATGTTGTGAAAGATAAAGCAAAAAGATTGATTTTTAAATAGAGATTTAAAGACCTTAAATAAGCCTTATTAATGGTTCTTTTAGCAAATTTATAGTTAATAGTACTATTTGCCTGTGAACAGAAAGGAGAAAGAAGATAAAGGTGGAGATAAAGTGGTAGGAAAGATTATAAATTTTTGCCCTGGCCATTCATTAGCATAAACTAAAGGTGAAGCCTAGCCTGCCAGTCTTTTAGGGGTCCTAGTAGTTTTCCTTAGCAGATGAGCAGGCAAAAGGAGTGCTCATCACAGTATAAAGGGGTAAGGGGTTCAAGAAGCCGTTCCAAGTATGGAGCCACTTGAACTGTTTTTCTTCCTGTCCACAATTTTGCCCTAATTTAAACTTATGTCCTCACTTACCTACATTTCAGAATATTACATAAGAGTAGAGACTTCTATTCACTTTAATATCTCTAGCACCACTTAAAACGGTACCTGGTACATAGTTGGTACCCAGTAACTATTTGTTAAATGAATACAATTAGGCCAGCTTGTACTGAGTGTTTACTATGCCAGATACTGTTTTAAGCACTTTACAAGTAAATATTTTTTTGGAGGGGGCTGGTAGTATCTTAAGAGTCCCATCTTTTTTTTTTTTTTTTTTTTTTTTTGTGGTACGCAGGCCTCTCACTGTTGTAGCCTCTCGCGTTGCGGAGCACAGGCTCCGGAGGCGCAGGCTCAGCGGCCGTGGCTCACGGGCCCAGCTGCTCCGGGACATGCGGGATCTTCCCGGACCGGGGCACGAACCCATGTCCCCTGCATCGGCAGGCGGACTCTCAACCACTGCACCACCAGGGAAGCCCAAGAGTCCCATCTTTACATGTTTTTGTGGCACCTAAGATATTTTGCTTTAAAAACACTAAAAAGCTAAAAATGTTGGTGTTTCTAGGTTTGGAGCAAGAGGTGGTGGTGGCCTTCCCCCGAAGAAGTTTGGTAATCCTGGGGAGCGTTTACGTAAAAAGAAGTGGGATTTGAGTGAGCTCCCCAAGTTTGAGAAGAATTTTTATGTTGAACATCCAGAAGTGGCAAGGCTGACTCCGGTAAGTTTGGGGGGTTTTATTTATTTACTTTTTTTTCATATACAGTAATGAACCAAGTAGGTACGTTAGCCAGAGTATACTTATATACAGCCATTGCTGTTATATGTTTTTGTGTTTTGTTTTGTTTTTTGTTATATGTTTTAGTCTAGTGTGGTGGTACTTTCCTTGGTTCTTGTTAGGATTGCTGATACAAGAGAAACCAGTAATACCTAATGTATTACTTGGTTCTCATTTGTTGGTTATATTTTCCAACCAATTTGTTATGTGATTTTAGCTGTATATGAGGTATCATGTCTTTTCATCTATGAAGTAAATTAAAAATTTAAAACATTGGCTTTTACTCGGGTTTGTATTTTTAACCTCATGATTATTTTGGACTTTACGCATGACATGGTAACTTGTTCAGAAGAAAGTGTAAGGAAAGAGCACTTGGTCCTAAGTTCCACATTTTCTCCCTCTTCCTACTTCTGGCCTTGGGCAGTTTACTAATCTTTCTGAGTAACTGTTTTCTCGTGGAAAATGGAACGGTTGCTAACCTGCCTCATTGACTCAGAGTTGGATGAAGCTGAACACATATGAAAGCACTATAAGAAGTGTTATACATATTTTCCAATGTAATTGTGGATTTGATGATAATTGTTCTGCTGTATTGGAACATAAAGTTTTGCATGTTTAGAATAACTTGTTTACTGATTTGTCTTACTTTGTTGTCTTACATAGTATGAGGTTGATGAACTACGCCGAAAGAAAGAGATTACAGTGAGAGGAGGCGATGTTTGTCCTAAACCTGTGTTTGCCTTCCATCATGCTAACTTCCCACGTAAGTGTTTTTCAATCCAGTATCTTAATTGTTAATTTAGCTTGAACAGTCAGTGTGGTCATAGGTTATTTAAAGGTTTTGACCCAGGCTCAGGATTTTGTTGAAAAGATAAGTAGAAACCTTTCACAAAGGTTTTTGGGGGTTTTTGTTTGTGTGTGTGTGTTTGTGGTTTTGGGTTTTTGTTTTGTTTTTATTATTTTTTTTGCGGTACGCGGCCTCTCACTGCAGTGGCCTCTCCCGTTGCGGAGCACAGGCTCTGGACGCGCAGGCTCAGCGGCCATGGCTCAGGGGCCCAGCCGCTCCGCGGCATGGGGGATGTTCCCGGAGCGGGGCACAAACCTGCGTCCCCTGCATCGACAGGTGGACTCTCAACCACTGCGCCATCAGGGAAGCCTTGTTTTGTTTTATTTTTAATGCTCATGTGTTCTCTGCTTAGAACTTTTTGGGTTTTTTGCTTTTTTCCCCCATCTTTCCCTGGGATTTTGCCTCTACTTTTTAGAAAACAGCAAAATGAAATTGCTTTCTAGCTGGTTAAAATTTGAATTAGATAAATAAGTGACTACCATGTACCATGGTAGTCATTACCATGTTAAATACTTCAGAGCAGTGGTTTTCAAGTTTTCGAGGGTAAGGGTAGATGGCTGTGGCAGTAGCCTTCTTGAGAAGTAGTAAGTAACAGGTCAAAGATTCAGTACTGAAGAAAAAAACAATACTTGGAGAGATGTAAAGCTGGGTAAATCCTCCCTTCAATGAGCTTAACAGTTTTTTAAATTTCTTTTGGCTGTGGGTCCTTAGTTTTACTTAAAGTAGTAATATCGATTTTCGTACAGAATACGTAATGGATGTGTTGATGGATCAGCACTTCACAGAACCAACTCCAATTCAGTGCCAGGGATTTCCCTTGGCTCTTAGTGGCCGGGATATGGTGGGCATTGCTCAGACTGGCTCTGGGAAGACATTGGCGGTATGTACCAGCAAGGGAAGATTTTTAATATTGTGGTAACTTATTTTGCTATTGTAAATACTCCATATGTTCTCAATTCTTGAAATTCTAATTCAGATAGGGATAATATTTCAGCTTTTTTAGCTATCTGAAATATGTGGAAGCATTTTGTGTTCAAATATACATTGCATATGTGTGTAACAGTTGTGAGTTCTGTTTTCCCTTTCCTAGTTACTTAGGCATTATCAATTACTGTGATAATTTAGAACAATTAATATAATGGCTTAGTTTTGGTATAACACTGTCCTTCTTTCCCCCCACCCCAGTATTTGCTGCCTGCTATTGTTCATATTAACCACCAGCCTTACTTGGAAAGAGGAGATGGCCCAATTGTAAGTGTGTTTCAGTTTGTTTACACTTCTAAGAATGACTACAACTTAATGATTATTGTGTTTCAGGCACTGTGCTTTACATATGTTCTCAGATTTCATTCTCAACCCTACCTTCTGTATCCGGAAGAGAGATTATGTCTATCTTACTGATAAATTTTAGACACAGTGCAATTAAATGACTTGCCCAGGGTCATATAGGAATTAAATGGCTGAGCTTGAATTTGAACTACTCGTACTTTTACCAGTTATGCCCATTACCTTCATATAGAGGCATTTACTCTGCATTAAATTCAAGTGCAATTCTTAATTGCTCATTGATGCTATGAGGGATAAAAAAGTATGAAATGAGATCCTTGCCCTGTGGCTGAGTCGGGTTTCGGATGTGTATTCTCTATGGTTAAGTGATGCGTCTGTAAATGTTTACAGAGCAGCATGATTTTCTTGTTTGATCATTTTCATTTATGCTATTTACTGTAAGATTTCAGTAGTGGTCTTCAAACATTTTGAATGTACATTCTTAACTTTTTTTTTAATAGAGCTTGCACTCACTATATGTTTATGAATACATTATTATAGTATGTCTCAGTGTATTCACAACAAGAAATAATGCATTACCTTTCATTAACATAATATGTAATGTATTCCATATGGCTAATAGAGTTAGCTTTATTGTCATTAGTTAATGTCTTAATGGATCAGTACACCGAGTGAGAGCCATTGTTAACAGTATATATGATACCTGTTTCAAAGTGTCTTAATTTTGTATTTTTTGGCCAACTTCTTGTCACGTTGTGTATAAGTCATCCTTGTTTTTGTCTAATGTGCCTGGCTAAGAGCTTAAACTTGATGTCAGAAAAGTGTCAGCTTTGCTCATTTCCTGTTCATCTGTTTCTTTTTTTTTTTCCTTTAATTGGGATACAGTTGATTTACAATGCTGTGTTAGTTTCTACTGTACAGCGAAGTGGAGTTCCCTGTGCTATACAGCAGGTTCTCATTAGTTATCTATTTCATACATATTAGTGTATATATGTCAATCCCAATCTCCCAGTTTGTTTCTAATATTTAATCCATGGTTTTGCAGGAATATTTTATAGCTACTTACTCATTTTGTGAGTTGTTTAGTTAAAACTAGGTAATACAGTCTGTAAATCTACTTACATAGCACACATAACGGTAATGAATCATGTGTCAAAAGTCAACCATCATACCACATGCCAAGTATTAGTTCTCATAATTTTTGCCACACTCCAGTGCACTGTCTTAGACCCCCTGCCTTCCCAACTCCTCACCCCATCACAAACTTGAAAGTACCAAATTAAACAATAGAGAATTAAATAACCTTTTTGTACTTTTCTTTTCCTCCTTAAACTTGAGATAGGTGTCTCAAGTGATTTGTTTGTTTGTTTGTTTTAGTGTCTAGTTCTGGCTCCTACCAGAGAGCTTGCCCAGCAGGTACAGCAGGTGGCTGATGACTATGGCAAATGTTCTAGATTGAAGAGCACTTGCATTTATGGAGGTGCTCCTAAAGGTCCCCAGATTCGAGACTTGGAGAGAGGTAATTTAAAAAATTAGTGTTTAAGAATTATTAGTTTCTCTCATTTTACCAATTTCTGTAAGTGAAATTGAAGAAGAAAACAGTGGATTCTGGTTGGTGGGGGGAGATGAGTATTTCAGCAGCTTAGCAATTCTCAAATATGGTTAAAATGCTATTTTAGGGAAGTTCAGTGTGACTAGACTTAAACTTTGTCGAGGTTCGGATGATTATACATAAATTTTTGTTACATCATGCTTTTCCAGGCACTGTATTAAAATTTAGTTAGTGCTCTGCAGCACTGGGTACAACCACCAGAGTTGGTGCTTCTTAGTTTGCTGAGGCTTGAACAGTGTGTAAAGAATTCTTAGTTGGATAGATCTTTGGATTTGTTTTACAGGTGTCGAGATCTGTATAGCTACTCCTGGCCGCCTGATAGATTTCCTGGAGTCAGGAAAGACAAATCTTCGCCGATGTACTTACCTTGTACTGGATGAGGCTGACAGAATGCTTGACATGGGCTTTGAACCCCAGATTCGTAAAATTGTTGACCAAATCAGGGTGTGTAAAGCTGATAATTCGTTGTCTTATACCCTTTGCCTGTAGTAGTTACTTAATCTAAAAGAAAGCCTTTGCATTCCTTTCCGGATAGCCTGATAGGCAGACATTAATGTGGAGTGCAACCTGGCCAAAAGAAGTAAGACAGCTTGCAGAGGATTTCCTTCGTGATTACACCCAGATCAACGTAGGCAATCTGGAGTTGAGTGCCAACCACAACATCCTCCAGATTGTGGATGTCTGCATGGAAAGTGAAAAAGACCACAAGTATGAAAGATTTCACTGTTTTGATGATGCTGATAAACCTTTCCTAATAATCCTCCAAAACTAAAGTGTTATAGACGCCAGTATTTTTTAGGCTTGAAAACATTAAAAGCATTGCTAGCTTTCCAACAATCCATTCTTTATATTATTTATCAGAGCTTGTGGTTAAAGGCAAGGATTCTGGATCCTTGGATTTGAATCCCAGTTCTGATAATTACCAGCTATAGAGAAAGTAATTTGAAAAGAAAGTACTAAAGCTTTGGAGGGTTGATAATGCAAAGATAGCTTCTGCGTGATGTGTAGGGGGTCTTCTCTGGATGACTGAATTGTTTGGTCTTGTTTTCAGGTTGATCCAACTCATGGAGGAAATAATGGCTGAAAAGGAAAATAAGACAATAATATTTGTAGAGACGAAAAGACGCTGTGATGACCTCACTCGAAGGATGCGCAGAGATGGGTGAGTGCAGCACTGAGGTAATTAATTTGCCTCAGATTTTATAGTTCAGTAGGAATTTCTAAATTGGTGTTGTGAATGTTGTATAATATTTCAGCAATGCCAAACATGTACTTTGCTCTTTTCTTCTGACAGTTGGCCAGCTATGTGTATCCATGGAGACAAGAGTCAACCAGAAAGAGATTGGGTACTTAATGGTGAGTTCAAAACTAAGCATTGTTCTTACACTCTGTTTCAGGGATTGGCACACTTTCTGTAAAGAGCCAGGTAGTAAATATTTTCGGCTTTGCAGACTGTATAGTGTTTTGTGTCACAACTGTTAAACTCTGCTGTTGTAGCACAAAAATGGCCATAGGCATTATGTAAAGAGATAGCCTGGCTGTGTTCCAGCAAAACTTTATTTGCAAAAATAGGCATTGTGCCAGATTTGACCCAAAGACCAGGGTTTGCCTAGCTCTGCTCTAGTTAATTGAATATTGGGGGCATTTTTGTCATCACCATACTTCAAGGTCATTAGTGCTGGCTCTTTACACCACTTTTTCACCACTTAGACCACCCTTTATCTAATGAGGTCTTGTCTTTATAGATATGTACACCAGCCTGAAAGCTCCCCACATCCCATACTTGTGGGCTTTTAATAGAGGCTTCATCACGTTAACTCAGTCTCCCTCTCCTCTCCTCTCCTCTTCAGAGTGGGGCTCAAAGTTCCAAGCTTCTCTGAACATGGCTTGGTCTTTCTGGTGAACAGCATCCATCCAGGAGCTATTCTGGAGCCCATCAAGTGTCTTTTCACTAGAACAAAGATTCCTGTCTTGTTCTTGTTTAGGAACTCTTGTTCAGGGACCAGGGTCAAAGACTTAAGTATTAGAATAAAAGATTCTCCTAGCATCCCTGTTTTACAAGGGTTTTAGGAGCTCTGTGCCAGGAACTGAGGGCAGAGACCAGTATATATATTCTGTTATTTCACAGGGCAAAGTTAATGGTTTCTCCTTTCATTCCACGTCTTTTTTTTTTTTTTTTGGCGGTACGCTGGCCTCTTACTGCTGTGGCCTCTCCCGTTGCGGAGCACAGGCTCCGGACGCGCAGGCTCAGCGGCCATGGCTTACGGGCCCAGCGGCTCCGCAGCACGTGGGATCCTCCCAGACCGGGGCACGAACCCATGTCCCCTGCATCGGCAGGCAGACTCTCAACCACTGTGCCACCAGGGAAGCCCCATTCCACATCTTTTAAACTTCCTCCCTTTTCATACCCCCTCCCCCACCCCCACTTTTGGTGTTGTTTTATTTGGGAGACAACTTTGCTGTCATAATTTAAGGGAAGAAAATTTCCACCTCATGTTAATTCTGCTACACATTGCCACACCGTTTTAATGGTATTTCATTATTAGAGGTAAATTTTTTGATCTATTGCTCCTGTGCTAAAGGTGAGTATAATAAATATTTTCAAAAGAATTACTATTATCTTTAAATTTAAAAGAGCTTGGTGTGTTCTCACACCATTACTTGAAGTTTTAATATGATAGGGTAAGAAGGCCAGATAGCTGGGAATGTTTATTTGGTCATTTTTTAAGATAAATCACGGTGTAGCCTTAATTTTATAACTTGCTTTCATGGTACTATCCTTGTTTTGCAGAGTTCCGTTCTGGAAAGGCTCCCATTCTCATTGCCACAGATGTAGCCTCCCGTGGGCTAGGTTTGTATAGATAGGTGTCTCTGTCAATGGTATATGTATCTTTTGGTTAAAAGATTTGCTTGTCTTTTCACATTAGAGTTGCATATACGTGTGTTTAGATAAATATTTAAAAGAGAAGAATTACATACAAAGTACGTGATTCCCCTTCCCCCCATGATTTTTTTTAACCTTGGTGGGTTTTTTGTTTGTTTTGGGGGGTTTTTTTCCTTTTATTTTCAAAGTCTCTTCCTGCTCCTAACAAACAGGCTTTGGTCTGCAGCAAGGCCTAGGCATGACTGTTTAAACCGGTAGAGGGAGAGGAGACGTTCATTTGCACAGCTCAACTTCTTCCTGGTTTTATTCTATATTCTGGGTGAATAAAATGAGCCCAATTGAACCTAGCTATTAGAAGCTAGTTTCTTCAGTTATTTTTTTCCCCTTTACCAATCTATCTGCAGATGTTCAATTCCATAAGTGCTAATATATTCTTGGGATTTAGTAAATCTATAGATATGATATCTTTCAGCAATTAAATCTGCATTGCCCAATTTAATTTACTGAAGTAAAACTATCATGAGCACTCAGTTATCCCCTCCTCCCACCCATACTCATATCATCGATGCGCTGTCTTCCGATTGAAGAACTTAATTTGAAGTTGATGTTCTGGAGTTTTCAACCCATTACGATTTAAGGTATTCAGAGATATTTTGTGGTACTTTAGCCCATTATTCTGAGAAAAACAGGTGTAACTCAAAACTTATTATATTTTTAAAAATGATAGAGTATTTCTGTCACAAAGATATTTTTAAATTATTGACAGATACTAATTTCTTGCCCAGGAAGGCGAGAAGCACCATATTCCCTTATGATATTCAACATAAAGAGAGCAAGTATTCAAACTGGAATACAAAAGTAATGAAGGCTTTTTAAACATTGCACTCATCATTCCCTCCTTCAAAGGTGGTGACTTGCAGCCATGACTGAAAAATTGTCTCTGCCCTCTGAGGTCATGTCTGGATCTGTGCGGTTAGAACTTGGACCTGTTGGGAGAAGAGGCTGAGGCCTGAAAGCAGTTTACATAAAAGCTTTCAGTGATGGTGGTTTTTAAACAGGCTTGCTATGTGCTGGTAGCTTCTTTGTGCATCTTGCCTAGACAATTTAAAATATTTGTTCCATGTCCCCCTGCATTTCTAAACCAAATCAATTGGCTGCCATTAGAATAACTTATAGACTCTTCGTCCCACCCCCACTCATCCAAGAGAGGGGAGAGGGAAGGTATCTGAGTCTGTTTCTTGTTACTCAGCATCAGTGCTTGTTTTGGGCCCCTTTGTTTGCTGCCTTGTAAAAAATCAAAAGGAAGGGGAAAACCCACCAAAATGGCAGAATGCTGACCAAGGTCCTACAAGATCCTGGAAAGTGAAGGCTTCTACCTCATTAGACAGGGGTGCAATTTTCAGCTGAGTCACCAGGCCTTTTTTCACTTCCTGTCGAGCGATGGCCTCTTAAATGTTCCCTTCAGGTAAGTTCTTCGATTCCCATAATTTTATAATAGTCATCCTCCGGAAACCACTGTTTATTCCCTTTCCAGTGGGATATTTTTTATTTTTCCTTTTTTTGTTTAAACTACACACTGTTAAACTAAAAGTATTGAATTGATTTTGTTTTGTTTTTTAACAGAAGCTTTGATAGCAGCTGCAGATCACTCAGTACATGGCCGAGGCAAATCTACATTGGCCCGAAGCAGCTCTAGATGAGCCTATTGACTAGTCTCAGCCCCTCCCAATTAGTGATTGGAGATTCAGGCCATGTCATAGGGCTTGTCAGACAAAAAGTTCTTACCCTGGGCAGCTGGCCAAAACATTAACTTTTTGATTTCTTACCCTGCAACAGCATCTTCCTCTAAAGACACCAAGGTAATATTGTGACAGTGCACAAATAACATCAGGGCAGGCTAGACTAGACTGGAGAGAAACAAATTCTGCGCTTGCTCTTATGTGCCCTCAGCCAGCTTTATCTGTGCACACGCAAGACACCTTTCTAGTATGAAGAACTTGCACTATGTCTGCCCACTATTGAACCCTTCCAGAAGTATTCCCAAGTGTTGATAGCTGAACTGTTGACTCCAGTCCCCAGTGCTTTCTGCTAGGAAAGCACACATCTGTGCATCCAGTGCAATAATTCAACCTGCTCTGCTGCCTGTGGTCATACACAGTGGGAGTGAGTAAGGAGCATTATCCTAGCCCTGAAGATGTGGTCATGGAGCATAATTCCCCATTCCCCCCGTCTCACATCCATCCTGGCCCTGTAAATTTTTGTTTTCCCTTTGTTACCTCAACGACCCTAGCCGGAGACTCACGCTGCCCCCTGTGATAAGTGCCTTCTCGTCTTTCTGGTGTGATTTCAGGACTTTAGGGGTCAGTAAAGACTGAGGAGCCTTTATTGTAATAAGAAACAGACATAATGCCCCTTTCTTCACAGGCCCTTTAACAACAGCTGAATTTTTTTTTTTTTTAAATCATCTCCCCTTTCCCCCTGAAATTAATCCAGTCTGGGCAATAGATGCAGTCTGACCCTTTGGATGTAACTTACATTTTTTTTATTAATTATTTTTTTCTACAATCACCCCAATTATCCTTGGGGGAGGCGTTGGAGGACCTGAAATTTTTACCCGAACCCAGGTTCTCCGGCGCTTGGCAACCAAATGGGGCTACAGAGAAGCATCTAAGCCAGTTCACAGAGCGAGCGTGTGTGGGGACTTCTCACTGCCACGGACCCTTGATGCATGCTCCCCGCGCTCCAGTGGTCCCGTGTCAGAAGGCGGAGTTTTCGAAAGGAGGCCGCCAAAAATAAAAGGCAAAGAGACGGGATCGGCTGCAGCGGTTTCCCAAAGGAGGAGGGAGTGTGCATCGGTCTGGTAACAAACAGAGAATGTTTTTTAATTATTTATATCACAAAAATCTGTGTTTTATCTAGGATATTTTCTGAATATTCTTTGTAAAATGCAGATTTTTTCCACAAAACATTAGGATTCTTTGTTATATTCTTAAATTTGTTTGTTTAAGTAGGTAAAAATATACATTTAGCTGAAAGCATTACACTAACATTTACATACTTTAAGCTTTAGGAGGTTATTCAATCCAGTTCCCAGCAGTGGACAGAACATTAAACTTGTGTCTCAAGGTTTCATGGTTTTTCCCACACTCTTTGGCTGTTTAATTTTCCAGGTTACATAGACAATCTTTGATAATTGAAGCAAGGACTGAGTTGAAGTAACCTTGAGTTGAGAAAAAAACCTCATTTGGCAGAGCTGGGTTTGGTAGTACAGTGAAATTTTAGTGTAATGTGCTCTTGTGGTAATTGAAAGAGGAAAGGTAATTTGGATATTTCTGCAAAGGAAAATAAGTGTGTATTTAACTTTGGCTCTGATCAGTTTTGTTTTTTTTTAATATAAGCAAAAAATTTTTAATCTAAATATCTTAAGTCTCCATGGAAATGTAGTAATAAAGTATATGAAGTTTTTGTTTTTGTTTTTGTTTTGTTTTCTTTTCATTTTGCTCTGTGACTGGTTTAAAGGTAAGTTTGTTATATTACTGGTAGATTTTGCCAGGCTTCTCCCAACAGAGTAGAAGTGATTTGGCCTTGTAGCTTAATGATGGTACCACTTTCTACATTCCAGTTTTGAAAAGGATGGAACTGGAATTTGGTACAACTCCTGTCCGTATATTGCTTAAGATACAGAAGAGGCAGGAGTTTGGATGGTTGAATGGGATTTCCTTAGGATTTTACAGCTGATAAAGATGCTGCTTCCTCTGCATGTCTCAAGCATCATTAATCCTCTTTTACTCTGTTGGGATGAGTCTTTTTTTGTTCCTGTTCAGAGTGGTTACTAACTTAATCTTCTCTCCTCTTGCTGTCATCTGCATTCGTGCTTCCCACCTGTTGTTGGCATGTCCTTTACCTTCTCTTTCCCTGCCACATCAACCTACACACTGACTCATCATTGGCTTTGAAGATGTGGAAGATGTCAAGTTTGTGATCAACTATGACTATCCAAACAGTTCAGAGGATTATGTGCACCGTATTGGCCGAACAGCCCGTAGCACCAACAAGGGCACCGCCTATACCTTCTTCACCCCAGGGAACCTAAAGCAGGCCAGAGAGTTGATCAAAGTGCTGGAAGAGGCTAATCAGGCTATCAATCCAAAACTGATGCAGCTGGTGGACCACAGAGGAGGCGGCGGAGGAGGGGGTAAGGGTAAGTCCTGGAGTTTTCCAGGTACTGCCAAGGTATCATTTTTGTGTGTTCATTGTGCCTTGTTTCTTTAAGCCAGTGAAGGTTAATGTATGTTGCTTAATAATTTTTCATAATCTCTTCTAAGTAAGACAATACAAAGTTTGGGAGTCTGTCATAGCCTTAGTAGTGTGTTAGGTTTCTGGTTTTCCATATGGAGAAATCAGTAATTTTATACCATTTCGTGGTAGTAGAGACAGGCATAGTTACTGGATCTGAATTGGACAGTTGCAAAATATAGTAGTATCTGGGTTTCCTGCCTACAAGTTTGATAGGTTTGATAGGATGTTTCCCCCCCACTTGCTGTATGTTGAAGCTTTACATCAGAATTCCCTTCGAGGTTTTTAAAATGCAGTTGTTGTTTTTTTTAAGTGGGTTTGGAATTGAACTAGAAACCTGAACTTTTCCCCTAAAACTTGTGAGATGATTCTGATGCAGTTAGGTGTGCGAAGCAACATTTGAGAACCAGTGTGCACTAGTAGAGGATCCCTTCGTGGTCGTATGAACTTAGCTGCATGCCTTTTTTTGTTTTTTAAACCGTCCTTACCATTTTTCTTACATTTTGAAGAGTCTGTTTCTTGGTAATCCTCAAATAAAGAAAGGGTCTAAAAGGTGAGAAGTTGAATATCCTTTAATAATGTTTACCGTTCTTTTGAGTATAAAGTGCTGATTTGGAAGCTGGCCTAGCGCTTAATTAAAGATCAAGAAAGAATATTGAATACTTTTGTACTGAGTAGCATTTTTACATGGGGTTATGTTTGGATCATATATGTAGTATTGAAAATTCCTTGTGTCCTCATCAGGAGGTCGTTCTCGATACCGGACCACTTCTTCAGCCAACAATCCCAATCTGATGTATCAGGATGAGTGTGACCGGAGGCTTCGAGGGGTCAAAGATGGTGGCCGGAGAGACTCTGCAAGCTATCGGGATCGTGGTGAAACCGATAGAGCCGGTTATGCTAACGGTAGTGGCTATGGAAGTCCAAATTCTGCCTTTGGAGCACAAGCAGGCCAATACACCTATGGTCAAGGCACCTATGGGGCAGCTGCTTATGGCACAAGTGGTTACACAGCCCAAGAATATGGTGCTGGCACTTATGGGGCCAGTAGTACCACCTCAACTGGGAGAAGTTCACAGAGCTCTAGCCAGCAGTTTAGTGGGATGGGCCGGTCTGGGCAGCAGCCACAGCCACTGATGTCACAACAGTTTGCACAGCCTCCGGGAGCTACCAATATGATAGGTTACATGGGGCAGACTGCCTACCAGTACCCACCCCCTCCTCCTCCCCCTCCTCCTTCACGTAAATGAAGCCACTCAGGTGGTAGTGACTTGTGCAGACTTGACTACATTTAAAGGAACGCTATCTTTTCCTTTTTTTCTTCTTCCCTTTTTCTTTCTTTTTCTTTTTTAATTTTTTTTCCCAACCATTGTGATTTGTCTTTCATGCAGATTAGTTAGAATTCACTGCCAGGTTTTTTCTGCCTGCCAAAATGATCCAGTCTGTAATAACAGATTTTGTAAAAGTATATATATATGTATAGCCGACTGGAAGAGATTTTTCCCCCCAGCTTCTTGCATGTTGAGGATGTTTGAGCTATTTTTCATCTTTAAAAGAAAAAGTAAGGTGTTAGGCCCTTTTGTGGGAGCCCATTTTTTGTTGTCCTGAGTTACGGTCGGGGGGGGGAGGGTAGAGGGTTGAATTCTGCAGAAGAAGACGGCATCTGTGCTTTAAATTGCTCTCGTTACTGGAATAGAAAACCAAGAGGGAGTTCCCTGCACATTTTCTGTAATGCTTTTTAATGTTTTTTCAAGCTGGAACAGGGTTCCTCAGGCCTGATGAGTTTTTAAGACAGTGCTTTGCCATTGTCATTTTGGCTGATTGCTTGTTAAATGCATTTGACAGTTTTTTTAAAAATTCCTAATTGGCTTTGTCTCCCTTACACTCTGCCTTCCCCCTTCCCAATTACTGAAAAATAACCATTTTAATTGTCAGGTTAGAAATTAAATTGCTGAGTCTTGAGTTTTTTTAAGTGTATCCTTTAAATTAAAAATCCCAAATGTTTATTGTCATGGTTAAATGTAGCATCTCCGCATCTGGGTGGAAGCTGCCTATTTTTCTTCCCCATGTTACCAGGGACCATCTGTGAAATTCATTTTCCAACCAGACAGCTGCTGTGAGCACAATGAACATAAATGCTCACTGGAAATTTATGAACCAGTTAAATATGCATTCACCTGCAGAGTGAGAACCACGTTTAATTATAAACAGTATAGTCCGTGGGCAGGTTTTCTTTTTAAACTCAGTATTTGTAGAGCTAGAGTAAAAGCAACCCTTTGCCAGCTACTCAGCCCTTTTGGCCAAGTTATCTTGAAGGGTCTTAGGGTTTATTAAGAAGTCTTACTCTCTGCATACTCCCGTTCTCTGCAGTGCTTGTAACAGCTTTGGGTGCAGACTTTCCTCAGCATCCTTTTGCACTCAGCTTTTTACAGGTAGGTAGTGGACTAAAGTCCAAGTCCTTTTACTTTTCCTCCACCTGAAAGGTAGGTGAGATTGTCCCCTTCATAGTAATACCAACCGTTTTACTGAGACTTCATATAGCAGATGGGCCTGGAAAGAATTTTCTGCTCTTGTGTTCACTGTAACAGGACAGGGAGATCAGACAGCCTCAGAAATCTCTTCGTATCTAGTGTGGGACTTAATTTTTTAATACTGTTATTGATATTGTTCATTCCCAGTGTAGTTAAAGGGGGGAGCCTCCACTGCATTCTTTGGCTTAGGCCTGAGATTGCTTGCTGGTTTGTAAGATCAAAATATCTAAATACTTGAGGTTTTTGTTTTCCTCTTAAAATTCTTCAGGGAGAGAGAAGGGATTGTTTCTGAGGGGTACTGAAAGTGTGGTTGAATGTGCGACATACAGGTAGGTTGTCAGCATAAGCTGAAATGTATGCATGTGAGAACTTTGATATCTCCCCCCACCCCCCCACTTTCTTCTTTCTTAACTTCTTTTTCTCTTCCTTATAGAAGTTGAGGCTGAGGGAGGACGGTAGGCACAGGAAAAACATGGCAACACCGCTCTGTGCTTTCAAACCAAAGTGTCCCCCCCCCCAAAAAAAAAAAAAAGTTCATCTAAGCACTGATTAGTCCATTATAGGCATTTTTTTCTACACCAAAATTCTGATTTTTATTTTATTTTATTTTATTTTAACACAAAGGTGCCACCACAGGGCGTGTCCTACTCTCTTGCAAGTCTTGAAAGCATCCCTTTGCGAGCAAGGTCTCTGGGCAAGCAAGCGGTATTTGGCCTGCTACTTGCTTTCCTTTTTCCACCGGGGATATTGTAATCATAAAGTCAAAATAACAGCATATCCCAAAATTCAAAAGCTATTGTGGCCTGAGCACAGCTGAAATCTAGTAGTTTTTCCTGTATAGCTCCAGAGTTAAGTCTTCTGCCTCTATGTCTGCCACTCATAATTCAGGTTCTGCCTTTGCTTCAGAATGTGAGCAGAAGAATCCTCATTTGATGCTAATTATTGTACTCACGATTGAAACTCATTTAGGGAAAGGATTTCTATATTAAGCTGTGGGGCTGCTTCTCCCCAGTCCCTCCCTAACAATTCATTGTGTGGACTTCTCTCATCTAAAAGGTTGGTGGCTTTTGCTTGGGATCAGTGCTCTCTATTTATGTCCTTGCTGGTTTCTGAACACATTCCTGTTGCGTTAAGACTTGAAAGATTTGTAGATGTATGATGTTCAGGCACAGGATGCTAAGAGCTTAAGAGCTTATGTTACTATTCTTAGTTTGTAAATTGTCCTTTTGATACCATCTTGTTTCTTTTGTAGGTATAAATAAAACACTTGACAATAAGGTGTGAGATTTTTATTGCTTAAAAAATTCTGACTACAGGCCAGTGACAGTCTCTTAAGAGTTTTTATTTGCTTCAAGACCATGTTGATTGACTAACACCTTAGCACCTAAAAATGTGAAAGGGGGGGTGGGATTAATTGTTCTTAGTGCGAAAATTTGGGAGCAACAAGACAGTACCTAGTAGGTAAAGCCTGGGGTATTCGTTTCCTCATAACATTTCCCACCTGTCATATCACCTCTGTATCTTGACTCCCTAAACTTGATGGTCTCCTACCTGGAAAGTGAAAATTAATCACAACAGTACACTCCTGATACTTAGGGCTGTCTGTGATCTTCATTTGGGGCTTTTGCCTTATACACAGCAGGGTATATTTCCGGATTGGGATTGGCTGTTCCTTAGCATGAGTCTCACACTAGGGCCTTAGAGAGCAACAGTTGACTTGATCCATTCATGGGTTAAACACCTAAGGTTTTTATGATGGTCCAGTTGACATTGTGAGGGTACCATACTTATGTAATTGGCCCAAGTTTTAATTACCTCTATAAGGGAGATACTGATGAGAAGGTCTTCTAGATAGAATGATCAGCGCTTTGCTGAATTCCACACTAAGCATTTTTCTGACTTCAGTTTTAACATTTGGTCTCAGTCATGTAAAAGTCACCAGGAGAACACTTCAAATAGCTTGCTTCGTGTCCATGTTAAGGTGTAGAACATCTCTGAGGACCTTCAAATTGGCATTGGAAGACTTAACTTCTTTCCTTTAAGGACTAGAAGAAAATGACAAATTAGTATCTATCGTGAAAGGACGCCTTTATAACTTTGTGCATAATCTTAGTATCTAATGCCTATTTCACAGTATGTATTCAGATGTTAAAGCCAAGGGGAAACATCTCTGCAGGTTTAACTACAGGTTCACTGACCCCATCTTGGACACTGATGCCACCACTCCCTCTTGGCAGGCCATGAATCTAGCAGTTGTCCTCAATTTCTTTATTTCACATCTCACACCCAGTGCACTGACAGTTCCTATCAGCTCCACTCTCGAGAAATGTCCCTGTCTCTTTCCACTGATGACCACCTCCTGGCCAATTCCAGCTGCTCCAGAACATCTCCCTGCTTTGGCTGCTTTTTACCCTACACAGCAGCTGGTGGATTGGTTTTCACATGACCCCAGTTGCTGCCGTTTGTGGTTAGAATGCAATGTGAATGCCTTACCCTGACTTAACTGAGGCCCTAGGTGATTAATCTTGGTTGACCTGCCGTATCTAGGTTTACAGTTGACTGTACTAGCCTTTTTGTCCTTTATCATACCAAGCTGGTTCCTGCCTTGGGGCTTACATGTAAGCTGTTCTCTCTGGAATGTATTTGTCCTATATTTTCCTAACCCAAGTATTTTGTCAAATGTTATCTCATAGCTGTCTTCCCTGTACACTGCATAGTACCTAAAATATCCTACTGGTCTGTATTTTTTCATGGCACAGAGTTTCTGAAAACATTTGTCTTCCCATGTTAGAATGTAAGCACCATGAGGGGCACACAGACTTGCCTCTGTTCACTTCCATATCCCCTCGAACATTGAATGGATTGGTAGCTGAGACAGTGCCAGCAACACTGTTCTCGCAGCACCTACCTTTGGTCACATACAAGTAGAAGAAGTCACAGTAGAAGATGGTTTGTACTACCCCAGACACCACTGCAATTTGGTCATAGAAATTCTCAGTCTGGTACCGCCTGATCCAGTTAGCCAAGTAGAGGGCCCGGTATAGCCCAAGAAAGAACAGGTAATGAGTAGTAATGGTCTCAGCCTCTCCAGTCTTGCTGATCATGAAGAGCTGCGGCAGGATGGCCACTGATTCCAGGTAGATAGAGAAAGTCCAGAGGATCTGAGCCAAAGAGAGAAGTAGCCAGAGGAGGCTGGTCAAGAAGGGGCCATCTTTAGAATTTAGTTACTAAAATAATGTTTATTGGAGAGAATACAGTGAAGCAAAAGAGAATTTTTTTTTAAGATGAACTAGTTCACCATTTATTCAGGTCTTATTTATTTGCCGCTCCGTGTGGCTTGCAGAACCTGAGTTCCCCAACCGGGGACTGAACCCGGGCCACGGCAGTGAAAGCCAGAATCCTAACCATTAGTCCACCAGGGAACTCCCAGAATCATGTTCTTGAAATTTTTAATTATTTTCATCAGTGTATCATTTCACCCCTTTCTTTGTACATAAAAAATATTTTTAAGAGATTCAAGCGTACTGCTTTTTTCACAAGCATGAACGTTGCTATAGAACATAATTTTTAATTGTTGCAGAATTCTGTCATACAAACTTGATTTAATTGAGGCTGTGGTTTCTCAAAATGGAATCGATGAACACCAGCATCAGAATCTCTTCAGATGCTTGTTGCCCCAAAGATTCTTGGGTCAGAGGCCAGACCGGAGCTGAAATCTGGGTCTGGACTGTGCTCTAATATCCACTAATCACCAGTTGGCCAGAGGGTCTTAGTCTTAAGTAGTGCTGTGATGCCTGCTTTGTTTATGAACACGACTATTTAGATGTGCCCATTTTCAAGAGGAGCACTGTCAATAGCTTATTGGCAATTTCTAAACTTATAACAACAATACAAGAGTAATGGCTATGGTTGTGGCAGAAAGGTAGCCCAGATGTTACCAAGGGTCCAGAGGTAAGGACTTTAGGGAGTGTGTTTACCTTTGGGAATTAGTACTCTGTCTGGGTCCCTTCCCTTACCTCCAGAGGAGTGAAACTGTAGTTTTCAAG
The DNA here is from genome assembly GCF_937001465.1 of Orcinus orca. Classification (NCBI taxonomy): domain Eukaryota; kingdom Metazoa; phylum Chordata; class Mammalia; order Artiodactyla; family Delphinidae; genus Orcinus; species Orcinus orca. The sequence continues at coordinate 93,232,462 of NC_064569.1, read as the reverse complement.
GAAGGAGAGGCCAATGACTGGGACCAGAAGAAACTCCAGGCGGAATGTGTCATTCTCACTGTCAAATGTTTTCCGGAATTTCCCATAGATCATGTACACCGTGACATAGGCACAGAGGAGAAAAACCACCTAAAAAGGGAGAGAGACACATGGGAATCGATAAAGTCATTTCCCAACCTATTTGCTGGGCTTCAAAGCCATGCTGAGTTGGGACCTACCAAACCCAAGGGCTAGTGTTCTGCCTTAAGGTGGAAAAGGTAAAGTGTGCTTGCACATTTCTCTTGGGCCAATGAACCTAGAATCTGAAGCTAATGACCTTTTTGTTAAGTAACTCCATGCTTCTAACTGGGACTGATAGTGCTACCATGAAGACAAAGGTGCCCAGGCGTCCTCTCACTGTGGAATGTTAGGCCAAAAAAACCAGAATTGGTCTTTGTCGGGGGACTTAGTGGCATTCCATGGCTATTTATTTATTTATTTTAAATTTATTTATTTTGGGCTGCATTGGGTCTTTGTTGCTGCGCGCGGGCTTTCTCTAATTGTGGCGAGTGGGGGCTTACTCCTCGGTGCGGTGCGCGGGCCTCTAATTGCAGTGGCTTCTCTTGTTGCGGAGCACAGGCTCTAGGTGTGCGGGCTTCAGGAGCTGTGGCTCGAGGGCTCTAGAGCGCAGGCTTAGTAGTTGTGGTGCATGGGCTTAGTTGCTCCGTGGCATGTGGGATCTTCCCGGACCAGGGCTCGAACCCGTGTCCCTTGCATTGGCAGGCGGATTCTTAACCACTGCGCCACCAGGGAAGCCCCCAGGGCTCTTCTAAAGCCTCAACTTCCTGGATCTGCATCAGTGACTTGAGAGCATTCTTCCACAAAGACTTGAATCAGTTGACCATCAATCCTTCAGAAAAGTGCTCTTTTTCTAACTACAGTAGCTGTCCTCCAGCATATAATGGTTTTATGATCTGGCCTCTAACGTAGGCCAGAGGCTCTCAAACTTGAATGTGCATCAAAATCATGTAGATGGCTGCCCCTTCCCCTGCCCCCAGAGTTTCTGATTTAGTAGGTTTGAGCGAGCCTGAGAATTTTGCGTTTCTAGCCAAGTTCGTATGTGATACTGCTCTGCTGGTCCAGGACACTAGCCTAGAAAACTAATGTTTGCACTTCAAAACTCAGGTTATTTCCTCAAAGTCTTTTCTCACCAGAACGAGGCACACATGCTCTGTGTCACCATACCCCCATATAAAAATACTCATTGCTGCTTGTGAGCACATGTTCTGTAAATGTCTGCGTACCAGTCTGTCTCCCCTAGGAGAGGAGATTCCATAAGCGGGTCCATGCCCTGTCCACCTCTGAATCTAACTCAGGGCCCAGCACAAAACAAATGCTGGAATGAGTGAATGAATCAATGAAATGGAGATCACTTCTTCATTTCACAAATTCGGAAACTGGCCTCTTTGAGGATCCGAGACCTCATTCAGCCATGGCAAGGGCTGGGTTTACAATCCCTGCCAGGACTGCCCAAGTCAGACCCTTGGGCAGAGAAATAAACTAAGCAGGTGGTGTTTGCTACTTCTGTGTTGGATTTAAGGAGACAGTGATTTCAGGACCTCAGATTGTAGTTCACACTGAGTTCAACAGTGCACAAGTAACAGCATCCTCCATTCCACCAATCCCAGGAACAATATGCCCAGAATCCCAAAGGGACATCCCTGATATAGAAAAAGAGAACTCACTTTCAGTTAAATATCTTCTGGGTGCTAGGTACATTACACAGATTATCTCATGTCATCTTCACAATAGCCCTGCAAGATAGGTAGGATTCCTCCCATGTAGCCTTTTTTCCTTAAAAACAGGACTCCTATTAGACAATGTGCCCAACTAAAAACTAATTTCCCAGCCTCCTTTGCACATAAGGATGGTCAGTGACATGTAGATGGAAGTCACTGGAAAGCTCTTTAAAAAGGGCTTACCCGGCTGACAGGCACCCTATTGCTCTTTCTCCCCTTCCTCCTCCTTCCCGTCCTGAATGTGATGTGATGGTAGGAGCTCTAGCACCTATTTTGTGACTCTGAGGCAAACCTGAGGATAGATATCACATTCAGGACTAGCTATATCATTTGCAGGGCTTCTTGTTAAAAAATAAGTATTTCAAAATGGCAACAGCAAAGCATTAAACCAAGCATAGGGCCCTTCTGAGCAACTGCACAGGTAACAAGCTCAAGTGATGGTTACACTAAAGCTGGCAGAGCAGAAAGTTAAAAGGAGATGCCATCCCGGCCCTAGACTACGCACTTCCAGATTTTGTGTTATGAATGAGATAAAAATAAATCCTTACCTTATTAAAATAACTCAAGTCTCTGTTACCAGCATCCAAACCGTTACATCCCACTTTACTGACTCTGAAACCTGGGCTCCTTCCACTAAACTGTGTTGGATGGTTGGTTAAAATCTCAGAAAATGTCTCATCCCAACCAAACCTCACAGCTATGGCCCAGGGCTGAGAGATGCTGTTTCTCCGTCTATAAAACAGGACCAAGCTTCAAAGCAACAGCTTCCCATGGCAAAACCAAATCCAAACTGTTCACCTGGATCATCTGCCCTCACCCAGCCCTCTATCGGCACCCCTACCACCAGCAGGTAGCCCTCGCCTACTGAGCTCCCAGCGTGCCTGCCTTCTGTCTGTCCTTTGAATACACCAAGCTTGTTCCTGTCTTGGGGGTCTTTGCATCAGCTATTCCATCTGCTTAGAATGCTCCTCCTCTGAGCTTAATCCTTGTGTCACTCAGATCTCAGCTTACACGTCACCTCTTTGGAGAGGCCTTTCCTGATGACACTCCCTAAATAGCTCCCTAGTCGTTCTCTATCATGTAACCCTGTTTTTAAAACTTCTTTCGTCATAATTGAAGGAAACATCGTCCTATTTTACTTATTTGCATAGCCTTATCCCTAACCAGTTTTTCTTACTTGTTTTATTATCTGTCTCCCCGGTTAGAATGTAGGTTCTGGGAGTATAGGTGCCGCATATATCTCCTTCAGGTACCTAGCTCACAGTAGGTGCTCAATAAATAATTGTCAGATAAATGGACGAATAAGTTCTCTGAAAGCTCAGGGTACCATGTTTGATTTTTTGCGGTACGCGGGCCTCTCACTGTTGTGGCTTCTCCCGTTGCGGAGCACAGGCTCCGGACACGCAGGCCCAGTGGCCATGGCCCACAGGCCCAGCCGCTCCGCGGCATGTGGGATCTTCCCGGCCCAGGGCACGAACCCGTGTCCCCTGCATCGGCAGGCGGACTCTCAACCACTGCGCCACCAGGGAAGCCCCGATTTTTTGCTTATTTTTTAACCATTATAATAGCTAACCTTGATTGAGTTTTTAATATATGACAGCTATTGTGTATTTACATTTACTACCTCGTTTAACTTTCACAACAAAATCCTCTGAGGTAAGTACACCTATTCTTCATTTTGTAGAGGAGGAAACCAAGGTGCACAGAGGCCAGAAGACTTGCCCAAGCCCAGGTCCCACAGCTGCTAACAGCAAAGCCAGGATTCAAATGCAGGTCTGCCTGGCTCCACAGCCTGAGTCCCCAAGTATACTGTCTCACCGTCTGGGGGTTGCTTGGCAGCCCCCCACCATGGCTGCCCATCCCCCTTACCTTCATTACTGTGTTGTAGATGGAGATAAAGTTGGTGAACAGGTCCAGGTACCTGGTGGTGAAGACGAGAGCGAAAAGGATCTGGCTCTTCCCAGAGATGCCTGTAGCCGGATGGGGACAGGAGACAATAAGAACACAGACGGCCAGGCTCACACACACTCGAGAAGCCCAGAGCCTGAGTTGGAAAGGCCTCCAGAGTGTCCACTTCATAATGACACCCTGTCCAGGACACTGTCACCCTCAGAGGGCCAGGAAACACCCCTTCCCATTGGGTCACTTGAGTCTTTTACTCTCATTAGGCTGTAATCTGTCACCCAGTCTCCAAATCAAGACATGAACACCAAGTTCCCAGGGCCCCTGTGCGTGCCTGCCTTGGTTCCTGCTCTGGGGAGGGCGTGGGGATGGGGGGAGTCAGGCTTGCAGGGGGTAAGTGTCAAGGCTCCTCTTTGCTCTACCCCCACTGACAATCCCCAGGGCTCCATCTTTTGGAGAACAACTCACCGACTCTACAAGGTGCTGATTCACCAGGGAGACCACAGCAGGTGGAGGAAGGCACAGGGCCAAGGGAACATTCTATTTTATTTTTCCAAATTTTAAAGATTAAAAAAGCTTTTTTTCTAGTTATAAAAGTTATGACTATTTTTACTCATTGTAAAACAAAACCCAGATAATACATAGAGATGTAATTTAAAAAGCAACAATCACCTGAATCCCAAAGTCTGAGTGTGCGATCTTCCAGATCTTTGTTGGTGCACAGATACACACAACACATATGTGCACACATATGACACATTTGGACGCATCAAGTTGACAAAACTGGGTTTGTACTTTCCATGCTATTTCCTCATCTGCTTTGGTCTCTTTAAACTTTTTATTTTGAAACAATTTTAGATTTACAGAAGAGTTGTAAAGACAGTACAGAGAGTCCTACCCTTCACCCAGCTTCCCCTAATGGTAACACCGTGCACAATCACGGAACATTTGCCAAAACTAAGAAACTGACATTGGTATAGCACTATTAACTGAACTCCAGACTTTTCACGTTTTCCCACTGATGCCCTGTTTCTGTTCCAGGATCTAATCCAGGAATCGAGGCTACAATTAGCCATCATGCTCCTTAGTCAACTTTTGCCCACTTTTGATACATCGTGGAGGCGGTTCCTGGGTAAAAGCAAGCAGCTGCCCTGCCTCCCATTTCTCTTGCCCCATTAAGCCCACAGCAGTCTGGATACTTCACCAAACCACTCCCATGGTCCCCGATGCCCACGTTACTGCATCCAAACGTCAACTCTATCTCACCCACCCAACTCCTCAAGAGCACTCCGTCTATCCCAACCACACCTTTCTCCAGGTTTCTGTGGCTGTCCACGCTGCCGGCTTCTCACCGCCTCTGGCCACTCCTGTCCTCCTCAACACCTAATCCTCAGAGGGCTACCTCTCTTCTCCCTCTGTCCCTTTGCCATCCCATCCGACACACAAGGGACCCTCTGGCTCCAGACTCTCCTTGGATCTCTGACCTATATATTCCTGCCTGACTAAATCCACCATCTCCCCTTGAACCCCCTCCTTCTCCTGTCTTCTGTCCTTCTTCTGCCACCATCATCCCCTTTGTGCTCAAGGTAGAAAACCAAGAGCCATCCTTGAGCCTCTCTCACCTTTGTCCCCTCACCCCTGGATTTTATTCTAACTATGATGGATCTACTGGGGAGTTTGACACCAAGAAGTGACATTACCGGATTCAGGGTTTGATTCCTTTGTACGCCTGATCTGTGCCTTTTCTAATTATTCCTCTGGTGAGGGACATTTTGGGGAGAGGGGACAATCCTAACGACTGAGGATGAACACCACTGAAGCCCCTAATATCCTGGAGAGGGCTGGGTCCACCTGCCAGCTTTCCTACCAGCATGGCAACCCTGAGCCTCAACTGTAAAATGGGGCAGGACTGACGTGAGGACTAGATAGGATTCAGTGAGGACCCGAGTGCCTCCCTGGGGGTCTGGCAGTGGGGCTGGCTGTGGGTGAAGGAGCCCCCTGGGGGAGGGGGTCAGAGTCCAGGAGGCAATACTGATCAGCTCGGAGCTATGCCTTTCATGATGCCATATCCCTGAGCCCTCACTGAGGTCTGGCCAGGGGGGTCCTCAGCCCCATTCAGGAGGGTCCAGGCAGCTCTAGCGGGGGATGCTTGGCTACCCCCTCACTCGGCCTTTCCCCACTCCTCCCCTCTTTCCATCCCCAGCCTGCCAGGCCCCTGGGCTTCACTCACATTTTCTTAGCTCTTTGGGAGCCCTGGAGGTCTTGAGCACAATGTTTTTTTCACACTGTTTTGAAAGCAGTGAATAATTTCCACCAAAGCAAGCTGCACATGGAGACCCCAGGACACAGAGGAGAACAGGAGCCAGTACCTGGCCAGAGTCCCTCAGGGGACCCACTAGCCAGGTACAGACCTCCTGCCATTTGACAGATGGGAAAACTGAGGCCCAAGGTTACACAGTGAGTCCGTGGCAGAGCAAGAATGAAGCTCCAGTCTCCTGCCTTCGGGGCTGGGTCACAGGGGTGTCACACCAGGCCCTGCTCCTCGGGGCTGACGGGCTGGCATCCAGGAACCTCACCCCCTCCGTTCTCAACCAGGCCTGTGCTGATTCCTCTCCGCACACACACAGGCCCCACTGCTCACCCGCCCTTTCCTTTTCCAATAGCACTTCGCTTCCCTGACAAACCGTATCATTTACTCGGTTGCTACCACTGTAGCTGGTTGGCAGTCTCCCACTGCTAGATTCAGCTCCATCAGGCCAGGATCTCTGCCTGTTGCCCGGTTATATCCCAGGTGCCCGGGACAATGCCTGGCAGAGTGGGATGCGGAACAGAGCCCCCTCCTGGTCACGGCTGCCCACCCCATCCAGGGCCCTCCAGTGGCAGGGACAGGTTCAACCTAGATTCTTCCTCTCACTGGAGCCCCTCTCAGGGCTCCTGGCCCACTTCCCCTGAGTGGGAACCTGAGGGCCCGTGAGTGCCCATTTCCCTGGAGACCCCAAACCCGAATGGCCTCCAGGTCTGGAATCACTCCCTCTGCAATGACCCTCACACCGGCACCCACCTCTCCCCCCCACCAAGCCCCCTGGGCCAGCAGCCTCCATGACGCTCTCTGCTTCCTCTCTCAGCCTCCCCACACAGCTTCCAGGGTCCCCTCCGAGCCCCTCCCCTGCTCCCCAACTTTCCTTGGCTCCCAGTCCCAACTCCCTACTTGACAGACAAGGCCCTTTCACATATGACCACCCACCCCCCTGGACTCATCTCCCTCCCAGACCACCCCGAAATTGGGCTGCTCACCATTCCTGGGACATGCCCTGCCCTCTGTGACACAACACACCCTTCCTGGGTGACACCCTGCCTGTCTTCCAGGACCCAGCACAGAGCTGCTCCCTCCATGAAGCCTCAGGGGTCCACTCTGCCTCCTTGGCACCCACAAGGAGCCTGGGCACGTCTCTGTATCCCCTCACCCCAGTGCCAAGCACAGGGCAGGCGCCTCCAGGACACCAGTGGACAGAGACGGCTGCAGGCAGCTCAGCAGCCTCTTAATACACGGGGTCTGTTTGGCCACCACCAGTCCAGCCCTGAAACTTCTCCAAACCCCTAGCAGGGCGGTCAGACTGCTGGGCAAAAGGGGGACCCCCTCCCGCCCTCCCTGGGCTTCTGCTCATGGGCGGCTCCATGCCCACCTGGGCCTGGCTGGTGCCCCTCCTGCCACATCATAGCCGCCTGAGGCACAGGCTGGGGAGGAAAGAGGGCCCAACTTGGGGGGAGGGGGGAAGTCCGGGAGGGGGAGGGGAGAGTGGTGGGGGCAGGAAAAGAGAAGACCTTGAGGGTCTGGAGCCGCTTCCTGTGTGTGCACCTCCTTCTCCCCCGCGCCCCGGTCCCCACCCTGGGTGGGGGCAGAAAGAACAATGGGCCCCAAGGGATGCTGCTCCTGGGCAGCAAAGAGAGTGTCACCTCCTCCTTATTCCCCCTCCTCTTCCAACTAGCAGCGGCAATGCCAAGCAGGGGAGAGAGGGGGTCGGTCAATGGAGGCGCAAGCCCGTCTTCCCTCCGTAACTTCCGCGGGTCCCTTTTCTGTGATATGGTACAATTTTAAGTTTTCTTTGGAAGCTGAGCTACGCAAAAACAGTTTCAAGCACCCCCAAGCCGAAGTGCCCACCCTCAACAGACATTCAGGAGGCTCCCCGTAAGCCCTGCAGCAGGGGCGTGCGGCTGGCCCTCCGCCCCCGGGGCCCCACCTCCCGCCCCGAGCGCCCCTCACCCGTGCAGCACTTGGAGCGCCAGATCTTCCCCAGTAGCAAGATCATGGCCAGGAGGTGGCTCAGGTCGCCCAGGATACGAAACACGTTCATGGTCCGGCCCGCTCTCAGCCAACTCCTGGGAAACTTTCTGGCGGGCGAGGCGGCTGCCACGTCCCCGGCCCCGGCCTCTGGGTCCCGCGCCCCTGCCCGCGCCCCCGAGCTCCGCGCTCCCGCCCGGGCGCAGCCGCTCCGCCAGCGCGCTCTTGGCGAGGCGGTGACGTGGCCGAGCCTGCCGCCGTGCCAGGGAGCCAGGAAGCGCCGCCGCCCGAGATCCCGAGATCCCGCCTCCCGGCCCAGCCCAGCGCCGCGGCTCCCGGGGCGGGGCGGCTCCGCGGGCTGGGGGGCTTCCGGCCTGGGCCAGCCTCCCGCGGCCTGGGCCCGCCACCCGCCGCCGGGGCCGCTGTGCGTCTGCGAGGTGCCTGCCACGTCCCGCCCGCCCCACCCCCCATACCCGGAGAAGGGTCCGCCGGGAGTCCGGGACTCTGCCTCCTCTGCTCGGAACCCGGGGTCCTACCGCACGTGACCGTGGGCAAGCCACTGAGTCCCTCTCTCTGCCGCGGTTCCCTCATCTGTACACAGGGCTAAGAAGACCCGTGCTGGGGTGAAGTGGTGTCCCGCGTGCCACTGCTTGGCATGAGCTCAGCAGGTTGGAAGCCCCCCATAAACGGTGACCCACTGCTACTGTCATCATCAGCCTGGGGTTGGAACTCCTCCGGTGGGAAGAAGAGCTGGAGCTGGGTTCCCCACCCTCTCACCTGTTAATTTGAAGAGCCGCCTTGTCCTGACCTGACCTGTTGGACAATGGTAACCAAAGACTCTCTGGCTGGAAGTCAGGCTGACCTTGGTTCCAGCCTGGGTGCTGAGAGACTTCCTCTCTCTTGGCCTCAGTTTTTTCATCTGTAAAACGGGATCACTGTGAGCATGGAAGAGGTCAGGTCTCTCAGGGAGAACCAGGGTCCTCCCTAGTGTCTCCCTCTTCTTGGTGTGACAAAATGTTAAACAGGAGCACAGGCCAGAAGAGACTCCAGAGGGCTGGGGAATGTTGGCCAGCAAGTTGGGAGGGGTGAAGGGTGAAGGACCAATTGTGGGCAGGAGGCCTGTCAGGGCTGCCTGACCTGAGCAGGTCAGACACCCTCTCTGGGCCTTGGTCTCTGCATCTGTAGTAGTGGATCGCATGTGTTAAGGGCCCTTATCACCGCCGCCCTTTTGACCCCTGTAGCCCCTTCTCCCACTCAGGACCTTCATCTCTCCCTAAATTACTGGCTTCCTTTCTGTGGCCCCCCTCCCCATCACAGACAGCCAGAGAGGCTTTGCCATGATGAAGTCTGTCACTCCTCTACTTGTGACCCTTCCATGGCCCCCTCACCATGACTCCCAGGGCAAGACAGTCTTTTGAGACTCAAAATGTGGTCCAAGGACCAGCAGCGTCTGTATTGCCTGCTGGGAATGCGGAATCTCGGGCCCTACCCCAGACCAACTGAATCAGAATCTGCAGTTAAACAAGATCCCTGAGTGATTTGTGTGCACATGAAAGTGTGAGAAGCACTGATCTAAGCAAAACTAAGAGGGAGGTACAGTTATTATCACCATTCTACCCTGGGGAAACTGAGGCACAGAGAGCTTAAGTAATTTGCTTAAGGTCACACAGAAACTAAATAGTGGAGCCTGGATTCCACCACACAGTCTGACTTCAGGGTTCATGCAATTAAATCATGACATTACACTGTGGGTTGTCATGGGAGGTGATGAGCTCCCTGTCATATGAGGCAGGTGAGCAGGGGGGTGGGTGCCATTTGTCACGGATGCTGCAGCGGGGACTCCTGCCCTGGCCGGCATAGCCATCAAGTATTGGGCATCTACCGGGTGCCAAGCGTGAGTCAGGCACGTTAGACAGGTTCTCGCCATTCAGCCTCAACAGTCACCCTCAGAAGCAGGCTTTAAATCTCACTTTGCAGGAGAAGCCTATCGAGGCCCAGGGAAGTGAGATGCGTGGTCACAGTTCTTCTGGGAGGAAGAGCCAGGCACTCATCCCAGGGCTGTGACAGGTTCTGAATGGGCCGCTATGTTCCCTGCTCACCCCCCACCCCAGCCCTGCCCAGATACCTCCCCTCCAGTCAGTGCCCAGAGAAGGCGGTGGCTATTTAAATCCCTCAGGTGTGGCTACAGTTCTCTCTGCCCAACCAGCTGGCATCTCTTTCTCAGCGCCCACCTCCTCCCCAAGCCAGGGAAAAGCACGTGCATTTGCCATTTGGTAAAACATCTGTCCTCTTGAGAAGCAGCCCTAACTGCCAGCAGGGGATGGAACAAGGCTAGAATCCTCTTCCCTCTATTTCTCCAGGGGGACCACAGGGGAACTGGCCCAGGCCAGGGGAGGTCTGAGGAGTGACCCCCACGGTGGTGGAGGGGGAAGAACTCAAGATCTTGTCCTGGGCCTGCCACGGTGGCCTTGAGCCTGCCTTGTCTCCTCCTTGGGCCTCAGCTTTCCCATCTGTTGATGGGGATAATGAAGAGAGAAGTATTGCTGACTTGTTATTCGGTCCTCCTTACATCTAGTCTTCGCAGTCTCCCTATGAAACCGATACTCCCTATGTCTCAGGACAGAAAACTCATCACCCCAATTTTGCAGATAAGGAATCTGAGGCTCAAACTTGTCTCTTGCTCCCACAGGTCACATAGACCTCCTCTCCCCAAGGTTCTACCACTCTGTCCTTAGTAATGAGCCCCGCCTTTTTCACACCTGCTCCATCTTCAAGGTGGAGCGTTTTTCAAAGCTCCCAACGAAGAGTGGGGGAAAATCCCCACTCATTTCATTCCCCTGGCTCTAGCGCAGGCCGGCACGCTGGCCATCTGCACTGTCGGACCTATCTTTCCCGGACGCTGGGTGGTTCCCGGCAAGTCCCTCACTACTCAGCCTCACTTTCCTGACACTCCAAATTTGTCTGCTGTAGGAATGCAATTGAGGGGAGGCCAAGGGGGAAGTTTCCTTCCGTTCAAAGGGCAAGGATTCTTTTTCCCTCATTAAGAAAGCAAACTGTATGTTCAAAGTCAGATTTATGGGAGAGTGAACGGGACAGTTGCTCAATTATAGGAAGAAAAAATGTATGTGTAGTCTTTTTTTCCTACCTGGTCCTAGCCCTTTGTTACATTTCACCGCTCTTTTCAATATCCTGCTAACTGCCTCAAGTTCTGTGGGGAAGGAAAGTGTGGATATAAAGGGAAAATCACGATCCTGAGGACACCCCACCACTTAATCAGCTGCTTCTGGCCGGGCAGGGCCCTGGAAGGAGGTGGGAGCTATTGGCCCGGGCTCCCGGGACTCCCTTCGGGTTCCTGGGGGCCGCTATGGCTTTCTCTGGTCTCGGCAGCAAGTGGACGCTCCCCCCGTGGGAGGAATGAACTCTTCCCAGGAAGCCCCGAGCCCGAGGTCCAGCGCCCGCCCCACCCCGCCCCCGCAAGAGGCGTGGACGAGTCTATTCCCTAATAGAATGGGGGTGGGCTGAGGGCAACCTTCCTGTGGTTCCGCCTCAGGTGTTCTGGAAGCTTCCCCCTCCCCACTCCTGCTCAATACGTTTTGGGTGACACACGGCAGGGCCTAGTATGCGCCCCATTTTTACCCGGCGGGAAACCAAGGTTCCAAAACCTCTCTTCCACTTTCAGTCCCAAGCACATTTATTGAAGAGCAGCTGTGTGCCAGGCGCCTTGCAGGTTGATTGTAGGTGCAGACTTAAGGAGCCCTTGGGGCACCGTGGGAGGCGGGTGCCTGTGCATGCATTGGATATGGCGCAGAGGAGAGAGTAATTACCCTGGGCTAGGGGGAGTCATGAGGGAGAACTGCAGTTAGGAAGGCTTCAGAGGATGCCAGAGCCGGGCATTGAAGGATGAGTAGGAGCCTGTCTCAAGGACAGAGCCTGGGGGAAGAGAACAGAGTCCCAAGTAGAAGGAACTACATGCGCAAAGGCGCAGAGATATGTATGATACCACTCCCTGGTCGGAGTCTCCCAGTGCTGCGCAGCCAAAACAAGAAAGGAAAAAAAAAAAAACAGGAGAGGGGAGAAGGATGAACGTCAGGGTTAGAGAGACCTTTGTTCGAGGCTCAAGCTCCACCACGTACGAGCTGTCCGAATTCGCGCAATTTATTTAACCTCTCCAAGTCATAGTGTTCTCATCGGTAACTTGAGGGTAAACCAAGTACTGACTTCAGAGGGTAGCTATCAGGGTCAAAGTTAGGTTTCTAAAGCGCTTTGCAAGGAGTGAACCACGCAACAAATGCCAGTCCCTTGCTCCCCTTTACAGGACACTGAGGCCCAACGAGGCAAAGCAGAGCCGGGCAAAAACACGGAAATTCCGTGTCCTCAGAAGACAATCACTCCCTCGCCGGTTTATTCCAGGAGAAGCGCAAAAGAGACAATTTTTTGTAACCTCTCGGTCCGAGGAAGCCTTCTTGGGCGCTGCAAGTGTTCTGTATCTGGATCCGAGTGGTGATTACATGAGTTTTATACCTACGTAAAAACTCACTGAGCTGTACTCTTAGGGTGTATTACTGTTTGTTAGTTACACCTCAATTAAAAGAAAAAGAAAAAGAAACGAACCCTGTCCGCGATGCCCTGGCGACACGTCGCCACTGGCGACAGCTGTCTTTCAGAGACTCCAAAGGCCAATCTCCCAGCGTCCGGCGCAGGCTCAGCGCCCTGCGCGGAGAATCGCGCACCTCGCGCAAGGGCCGGGGCGAGGTTCCCAAGGCAACCGCGAGCCGCTAGCCGAGTCTCCGGAATGACGAGGCGCCACCGAAGACCCGGAGCCCGGATTGCTGAACCGGAGCCACGGAGCGAGGCTGGAGCGAGAGGGCGGCTGGCCAAGTGCGGAGGGGAGCGACTCCGCGCCCTTTGTCCTTGCGCTGGCATCCCGAGGGCATCTGGGAAACTCCACTCCCAGCCCTGACTGTGGCCATAAACTGCTGTTTGAATACACCCCTAGGGATTCACTCTCGGCTTTCCAGGTGGGGAGATGGAGGGCTTGGCTACTCCCCAGTACCATAGGGCAAATCAGGGGCAAAGCCGAGCTCTGCACCCTGGTGGCCTGCTTTCCAGCTTGTGTCTCGTCGTCAAGTGGGAGGCACATAGGGCTGTGTGCTGGCATCTCCTTGGGGTCTGGTTCCAGCTCTGCTAGTGCTCTGTGGTCTTCAAGTCCCCTCTCCTGTCTGGGTCTCAGGGATGGCGACAATACCACCAATATCTCAGAGTAGTTGTTACCCAGTATGTGAAACAACGAGTGTAAAAGTGGCTTATAAACTGTAAAGGGCTTTGCCCGTGTCAGGGACCACCACCATCGCTAACCTAATGCCTTCTGGTCCTCATCATAACCCCAGCTCCAAATGCATCCTTGGTGACAACCAGCTGCACAGGGAACCTGGGGCTCCGAACTCTCCATGCCGGGAGGTTTCCAGTCGGTAGGTGAGAGTTCCCTGCCCCCATTTTCTGCTTCCTAAGGAATGGGCTCAGGGCAGATCTCCCACAGGCACCAGGGACCCTTTGGTCCCCAGACCACCCAGTTAGAGGCGTTCACAGAGACCACCCTCCACCCATCCTCCTAATTTTCCACCCCCTGGCTGGATCATAGAAGGTCCCAGAACACTTTCCCTGGACAGAGCCCAGGACACACTACTCAGTGCCCTTTGAATGCCACATGCTGGGCATGTTTGGACAGTTATGTCTTCATGTGCTGTGAGGCTATATATACATTGGTGTCTGTGTGTGTGTGTGTGTGTGTGTGTGTGTGTGTGTGTACACATGTGCCCGGCATGCATATGTTGGGGGGGGTGTGTGTACTTGGGATGTGTATTTGAGTGTGTGTATGTAAATGTGTGTATTTATGGCTGTGTGGTATGTGCTTGCAGGTGTATGTTGTGTATTTGTGGCATATGTGTTTGCCCATGCATCTATTTGTGTCTTTGATGCTGTATATGCATATTTAGGTGGACATTTGTGAGTTTGTACTTGTGGTGTGCACAAGTGGGTGTGTAAAACTGTGAGGTCTGTGATTGTGCATGAGTGGGAGTGTGCTGGGGGTCCTGGGTGGAGGAACTCTTTTCTCTCCCATCTCCCCTCATCTGGCTGACCTTCCCCTAGCTAAGGACTGTGGCCTCGGCCACAGACATGCTTCAGCTCACTCTTACCCCCTCTGCAGACCTGTGGCTGCCCAGGTCTTTAGCTTGCCTGGGTCTTTGGCCAGTGTGGGCACCAGGGGCAAGGGTGGGTGGGTGAACCTGAGGCCAGGGCTCGTGTGCCACCCCCTCTCCGCCTGGCCTCTTCCCCTCCCCACAGCAGGAGCAGCAGCGGGAAAGGTTGGCGGAGGGGGGCTATTTTGGGAGCGTCTCCTTAGCAACAGCTGCCACGGCCGTCTGTGGCGGTTTTTCTATAGGTGCTAAAATATTCCACCCTGGTGACTACTGAGTGCTGGGGGGTGGGCGAGGGTGGGAGCGGAGGGCGGGAGAGACCCCTAGAGTCCTCTGTCCCCAGGGCCCAGCTTGCTAGGATGGGTCCTCTGGACCCCCAGTTCCCCTTTCCCCACCTCCGGTCCTCACCCCTCAGGGCTGCTGGGACTTTAGAGCTCTGAGGCAGGCCAGCTGTGTCCTGGTGTGATTTCTAATCTAAGCAGCTGAGCTGTCTCAGTTTGCCCCATCTGTAGAATGGGCTTGTCTGACTTTAAGGAGCTCTCTGGGCCAGTAACCTCTGGACCCTGTGGCTCTGGCATTTTGTTTTGTTTTTTAATTTTAATTTTTTTAACATCTTTATTGGAGTATGATTGCTTTACAATGGTGTGTTAGTTTCTGCCGTATAACAAAGTGAATCAGCTATATGTACACATATAACCCCGTATCCCCTCCCTCTTGCATCTCCCTCCCACCCTCCCTATCCCACCCCCCTAGGTGGTCACAAAGCACCAGGCTGATCTCCCTGTGCTATGCGGCTGCTTCCCACTAGCTATTTTACATTTGGTAGTGTATATATGTCCATGTCACTCTCTCACTTCATCCCAGCTTACCCTTCCCCCTCTCTGTGTCCACAAGTCCGTTCTCTACTTTATTCCCGTCTTGCCTCTAGGTTCTTCAGAACCTTTTTTTTTTCAGATTCCATATATATGTGTTACATACGGTATTTGTTTTTCTCTTTCGACTCTGGCATTTTGAGGTGGACTTTTCCCTCCCCTCCCCACCTGTCCCACCTGCCTGGCCCAAGTCCCCTTCCCCTCCAGCCCTCCCAGCCCTCTGCACAAGCTCTCCGGGCCCCTGTGAACCAGGGAGGCCTGGCTGGGCTGCCAGAGTGAGCCAGTTAGTGGGTGCTCTGCTGGCCTGGGATGACCTTTCCCCAGAAACTAGGAGCAGGTTCAAATCACGGCTCAGATACTTGCTTACTCCCTCAGTGACCCCAGGAGAGGGTCTTCCTCTCTCCAGGTTTCTTTGTTTTTGTTTTTGTTTTTTCCTCCAGGTTTCTTACCTGTGAAACTCAGCGAGTTGTTATGAGGGTCAAATGGGAGAATGGAGAACGGGCAGGAAGCTTTGGCAAAATGTACAGATGGACGAAGGTTTCTACTGTCATTTCCATCAAACTTCAGAGTAAGTCTCCCCTTGCAGAGAGTTTTTCCTCGCCACCCGGGCCATGCCACATGCCTCAGTTTCCCCATTGGTAACAAGCGCGGTGTCATAGAGTTCTTGTGAGGATTAAATGAGACAGTGCTCGTGAAGGTCTAGAGCAGTGCTGCCTGATGACAGTCACTCAAGAGATGCTTGTTCTCTGCCCTCCATCCCGGGGGGCTTCTGCCTTAGATGATGACAAAGTCTATTTGCCCTTTGGGGCCCTGGTCCAGACTATCCCATTACAGATGAGGCCTCTGAGGTCCAGTGAGGACAAGCAACTTGCCCAGGGTCACCCAGGTTCCAACACCCAAGTCTGCCGCCCACACCCGTGCAGCCTCTGCACACCTGTCTCCCTGCCTCCCCACCCCCCTCCCCACCCCTGCCCTGCACACGGCTAGAAGCTACTTAAACAAAATTCTTCCTTTAGTCTTCCTTTAGTCTTTAATCACCCTCAGAGTGGCTCAGTGGTTAAGAATCCGCCTGCCATTGCAGGGGACACGGGTTCGAGCCCTGGTCCGGGAAGATCCCACATGCCGCGGAGCAACTAAGCCTGTGCGCCACAACTACTGAGCCTGCGCTCTAGAGCCCACGAGCCACAACTACTGAGCCCATGTGCCACAACTACTGAGCCTGTGCTCTAGAGCCTGTGCTCCGCAACAAGAGAAGCCACCGCAATGAGAAGCCAGCGCACTGCAACGATGAGTAGCCCCCGCTCGCCGCAACTAGAGAAAGCCTGCGCACAGCAACGAAGACCCAACACAGCCAAAAATAAATAAATTAAAAAAAAAATCATCCTCAGAACATCCCCTTAAAGTGGATACTGTCCTCCCCACTTTACATATGAAGAAACTGAGGCCCAAAGAGGACAGATGAGCTGCCCAGAGTCACACAGGGGTGGATGGTAGAGAAGAGACTCTTTTTTCTGGGGTCCATGAAGCTCTCCCTGCCTGGAGCTGTCCTTTCTGCCTCTCCCCGCTTCCTTCCAGTCCACCCTCAGCCTCCACAGGACTCTCCTTACAGGAGATGAGCAATTGGGGCTGCAGTCTGCAGCCCCAGGCCTAGCAAGGGGACCATCACCAGTTGCTTCCTCTCAACCCCTGTGTCGTCACAGCCACCAGGCCTCCTCCTCCTCTTTCCCTGAACTCACTGCTCCTGAGCCCCCATTCTTTCCTTAAACTGGTGCCCAGGGACCTAACATTGGGTTTGATCCCATGGGAAAAGATGCTCTAGGTCTAAAGACACCCTTGTCTCCATCTCCCCCTTCTTGCTGCCCCTCCTCCTTCCCCTGTACCCCACACTCCCAGGGCAGCCACCAGGCCAGGCCTCTGGCCAGGTGAAGAGACCACAGGCCATTTGCCTCACCTGCATCCTCCCACTTTCAATTCATGGAAAGGTATGATAGGTACCAGGCACACATGGCCGCTGACCCAGCGTTCAGATTGCTTGAGTTCCCCCACCCATTCACACACTCATTCCATGGAACATCAGTCCATGGAATTCAAAGACTCATTCCATGGAACATCAGTCCTGGTTGCCGCCCTGTGAGGACACAGCAGGGTAATGACGAAGCGGGGCATGGAATGGGATACGTGCTGTGCGGCTCTGCACAGCGTTGAAGGGAGGACCGAGAAGGGATGGTCACATTTATTGAGCACCGACTATGAGCTGTGCATTTCTTGTGCATCCACCTCACTTGACCTGCACCTGTGAGGCGAGGGACAGTGAGGGTCCTCATTTTACAGACAGGTTAAATAGAAAATTTGCTCAAGGTCATGAAGCTCCATGTGCCGTTAAGCCCAGGTTGGCCTGACTCCCAAGCCTACTTAACAAGAACCAAACTTGTGCCCGGTGCTGGATGAGTGAATGAGTAGGTGAGGGCAGCAGGAGGGCTTCCTAGGGGAGGTGGCGTGGAGGCTGGACTGGGGAACAGCAGGAATTCTCAGAGCAGAGAAGGAGGAAGGGCATTTCAGGTGGGAAGAATAGCATGTGCAAAGGCAGAGGTGTGGAAGCATCTGGTGTGTTCTGGAATCTATAGGAATCAGGATGTATGTGTGGGTACATCGGGTGTGGGATAAGGTGGGGCCTGACTGTACCTCACGCTGAGGGGTTGGGACTGGATCCTTTCAGGTGAGGGGGCTCTGCGGGGACTGGACACTGTCATGGTGGTTCATGTGCTGTGGTTCCTGTGCCTGATGCAACTTCAGAGGATCAGCTTGAAGGCACAGCAGGAGATTTTATATTCAATAAATTCTCAGTCCAGCTTTGGGATGCCTCAGTCTCCCTCTCTTAACTAGGGCCAGTCAGAGATGGCCAGGCTCCCAGGTGAGTCCTTCTGGCTGTCTAACTGCAGGCATTCTCTCATCCTCCTACCCTGCATCCTCCAACCTCCTGCGTCCTCGGAGGGTTGGAGTGAGGTGCCAGGATGGCCACGGAAATGGCTGGCTCACCAGGGGCTGAGGCACGGGGTCCTCTCCCTGCAGTCCAGAGTGTGGGCCCAGACCTGAGCGCACTCAGGGCGAGAAGGAAAAGGGCGCGATCCTCCCTTATAAAGACACTTTGGGGTAATGGGGACGCAGAGAGAGACTGGGGTTTGACCCACCTCTGCCACCTCTGGGTGACCTTGGGCAAGCCTGTGACCCTCTCTGGTACTCAGTCTCCCAGTCTGTAAAACGGGGCGGTGCTACCTAGCCGATTGTGAGGGTCATTCCAGCAGGGCCACACCTCCGTCTCCCGGAGCGGGGTGTGCAGGGTCCTTAACTGCCCGTTCTTCAGGAGGGAAAGGGGACCATAGAGGGGAGTGGCCCGGCGCTACCGAAGCCGGTAGCGACCCTCTCCCACACACTCCCTTCCCAGCACGGAGGAACCCTCTCCACCTGCCCCTGGGGGGCGAGAAAACCCGGGAGCGCACCCTCGGAATGGGTTCTGGGAGGAGTGCTCCTGAGGGGAGGAGGAAAACCCGGGCAGGATCTCGGGCAGGAGCGGAGCACGCGGCCCCCAGCCCGTGCTCAGCCCGCGCGGCCGGCGGGTGGGAGGGGGTGTCATGCCTGGCTAGGCTGAGGAGAAGGGGCAGGGCCGGGCCCGGCGGGCCGCCCGGGGCTCGGG
The DNA here is from genome assembly GCF_937001465.1 of Orcinus orca. Classification (NCBI taxonomy): domain Eukaryota; kingdom Metazoa; phylum Chordata; class Mammalia; order Artiodactyla; family Delphinidae; genus Orcinus; species Orcinus orca. The sequence continues at coordinate 93,213,746 of NC_064569.1, read as the reverse complement.
GCTGGGGGTGGGGGCGCGCGGCCTCCGCAGTGGGGCGCGGGTCACGTGTGAGGAGGGGCGAAAGTCTCGCAAAGCCGGGCGGCGTGCCGCGAGTTGGGAGTTCTCGGCGCGCCGCGGGCGGCGGGAGCTCGGGCTCCCGGGCAAGCCGGGGACGCGGCAGAGGCGGGGGCCTGGGTCCGAGACCGCGGGGGCCGCACCGAGAGTGGGAGGGAGGGAGAGAGACAGAGGCAGGGACCGGAGCGAGACAGAGACGCGCAGGGGAGAGACAGGGCAGGGGTAGAGGAAGGCAGGGGACAGACTGGGAAGGCGACGGAGACGAAGACAGGGACCCGCAGGGAGAGACCGAGAGACCGACTGGGGCAGGGGAGACCGGGAGAAACAGAGAGCCGAGGGCGCGGCGGGGGAGGTGGCGGCAGAGCCGGGGCTGGCCGGCCGCGGGGGTCTCGGGGCCAGAGGCGAGCGCAGCGGGGCAGGGAGTGGAGCGCAGGGCGGGGGACAGCGCGGAGTGACAGCGAGAGAACAGTGGGGGCGGCGGAGGGAAGGAGCCTGCGGCGGGGGCGGGGGGCGCCAGCGCCATGGGTCCCCGGACCCTCGCGCTCTGAGCCCCGGCCCGGGGCCCGACGATGCTGAAGCCGAGGCGGCGCCGAGGGCGCGGCGCGGGGCAGCGCTGAAAGTTGGGCGGCCCGCGGGGAGCGGCGCGGGACGGCCCGGAGACCGCGAGACCCGGGGACCGACGGACAGACCCACAGGCAGCCGGGGAGGGGGGGCGGGGCCGGCCCACCGAGTTCGCGGGGAGTGGGCGCCGGGACACCCTTCTCCCCGCCCGGGACGCCGCCCGCCCGACTGCGCCTGGGATGTAGCGCCCGTTCGCCGCCTCCCGGAGACTCTTCGGACCCTGCGCCCCGCGGTAAGCCGGGCCCGCGCTCGCCGCTGGCGCTGTCCGTCGTCTGTCCGGCCGCGTGCGTGTCTGTGTGTCCCAGGGCCTGGCGGCTCGGTCCCCGCCCGCTCAGCACCTTATCCCTGACCCGGATTCCCGCGGCCAGGCGTGCGTTCAGCGCGGTCAGGCGACTCCCCGGGACCTGGTGAGCTCTGTCCTCTGTCCGTCGTCGTCGTCGTCGTCGGGAGCGTTGAGATCTGGGTTTCTGCCAGGAAGGGGGGTAGAGGTGAGTGAAAGGGGCCTTGACCTTCTGCCCCGGCCATGACCTTTCCCTGCCTCTACCCACCCCCAGCTGTCACACTGGGTTGGAGGAGTTTCAAGGCAGGTGACTTGTGTCTCCTTTCCACCTCCCCAACTGCGGCCTGTTTGCAAATGGCCCTGACAACAAAATCCCACTTCTCATGTTTTGAGCACCTGCTTTGGACCCCAATACCCTAGGGTTGGTGGACAGGTATCCAGAGAAGAAGGCAGTTCACATTTCACAGTGGTGGAAACAGGCTGTGCAGAGAGGCAAGACTGCTTTTCCCTTCCCAGACAGAGAACCCCAGGGAAAGAGAGGTCTGAACGAGCCCTGGAGTAGGGAAACTTCCCTGCAACCGTGCCGGTGCGCAGTGTCCCCCGACCAGCATCTACATGACACTTTTGCCCCTAGAGCCTAGGCTCTGGGATGGGGAGAGGGTGGGGGAGGGGGAGAAACAGGTGGAGGGTGGCCTGGCTGAGTTGGCAGGTGAGGCCCTCAAGAGAAGTAGGATGTCAAGAAGCAGGTTGAGGGAACGGGGAGCTGAGGGAGGGAGGCCTAAGAGCCACGCATGCAAGGCCCAGAGAGGAGCCAGACCTGTGTGTGTGTGTGTGTGTGTGTGTGTGTGTGTGTGTGTGTGTGTGTGTGTGTGTAAAATGTCTGTTCTGCTTCTCCCCCACATCCAGTCTTGTGACCTCCAGGGCTTTGGGGCTTTTTGGAGCTGTTGGCAGGATTTGGGGGGCCTGAGAGCCAAACGGTGGTCCTGGCTCGGCCTGGGATGAGGGGAACAAAACGTCGAAGATGGTGGTAGGATACGGGCTGAGGTGCAACATGGCAGGAGCAAAGGCTGTTGGCCGTCGAGCTGACCCACAGCCGAATGGGAGTCTGGAGGGCTGAACCTAGAATATTCTACTCTGTTCTCCACTGGGAGGATGGGCTCTTTCTGGGGTTTTCCACGCTGGGCAGTGGGCCTTGTATATCCTCCATTTAGGCTTCTAGAAATCAGCTCAGCTAGCTGAGGAACCAGCACGGTGGACAAGTCACTCTCCTCCCTGACCCTCAACTTCCATATCTGTGGAATGAGGACACTCTTCCCTGTCCCACTGACCTCCAAGGGGAGGAGGGGGCACCTGCGCTCAGATGAGCTGAGGGCTGTTCAGGCTGGGGAAGCGCTGAACACATGGGAGTAAGGACTCATCTTACCTTTGGAAAGATGCACAGCTAATGGGGAGAGGGGAATATGGCCTGAAATAAGGCTGACCAAGAAGGGGGTACCCAGAATTAGAGGGGGGAGCTGGGGCTTGGGAGCTATTCCTCAGGAACCTTTGGGTTACCCTTGAAAGAGAAGCTCCTCTGCCATAAAAAGTGTTGGGGTGACGGGGAGCAGACAAAGCTGGCCTTGAATTTCTGCTGGGTGACCTTAGGCAGCTGGCCTGACCTCTCTGAGCCTCAGTTTCTTCAGCTGGAGAGTGGGGATGCTGGTACTGACTTCATTGGGTTGCCAGGTGATTTACAGACCACGTGAGGTCTCTGGAAGCAGCTGACACAAGCCTGGAGCACAGTAGGTTCTTAACAGACATTTGCGGAGCAGAGAATAAAGTAGCTTTAGGAGATGCCGTGAAAAAATTTCTTAGCTTAGGATCTAGGAGGGAAGGGGAGGAGGAACAGTGTAGGCTTACAGGGCGGGCTGGTTCTTAATGTGGATCTGGGGGAGGCGGGGGCGTGTGCTGAGGGGGGTGTGAGGAGGAGGGGGCCCCTCTGCGGGGACCACTGAGTCACGAGGACATGTAAGCGACATGACAACCAGCAACATGGTAACCAGGAGACTAGCGGCGGTGGGAAATGGAGCTGGAGCGGTGTGTCGGGGGGGCAGGACTGGCAGCACCAGGCCTGGAGGGTCCCAGCAGCAGCCAGGCCGGCCTCGCAGAGTGAGGATGGGAGGCCCCGAGGCCAGGTGGGCTGGGGAGGAGGTGGGGGCCGGCATCGAAGGAGGGAGGCATTCCGGGGTCTGCTGGGCAGGGGGCCTTCTCCTGCGCCTCCCCAGGCTCCTCGCTCCTCTCCTCCACATCTCCACTTTTCATGCCTCTCCCCCTAGGATGCCAAATTTGGCTCACGCAATCTGTCGTCTCTCTTCTGAGATTGGCATCGGGACCAAAGCCGAGTGCATTACATCACCACCGCTCCCCTTGCACGAGGAGAGAAGGAGAGGGAGGGACAGAGGGCTGGGGGGCAAGCGGCCAACCCTCAACTTTCTTTCCTGTCTTCCTGCTCACTCTTCCCCCTCAGTCCCAGGTGTTGGGGGCTTCCGGGAGCAGCCAGGCAGGGCCTCGAGGCAGAACAAGGGCTCTAATCTCGGAGATCCCAGGGCAGGGCAGGTCAGGCCGTGTTGCTGTCCCCCGGGCTAGGCGAGGCCTGGGAGGCGGGGAGCCTGGGTTCAGGACCCCGATCTGTCATTGCTCTGCTGTGTGACCTCGGGCAGCCCCCTCACCCTCACCCCGTGCAGAGCCTACATCTGTATCGAGAACTGTTGGCCATTCAAGATCTTGATGACTCTCCTGAAAAAAGATGCCCTTGAGTCCCGCCGCTGTCCTGGGCACAGGGGAGGAGGCCTGAATTTTGAGTGGCTCTCTGTGACCTTGAGCAAGTGACTTTACCTCCTTATGCCTCCATCTCCTCGCCTGTAAAATGGGGTGATAGAACCCTCAAAAGCCCTAGATGTGAAAGAGGTACTAGACATGAAAGAGGGGGACGGGGGAAGAGACAGGGTCTCTGGCATGAAACCGGACACTGAGGGGCCCCACGGCTCCCGGCACGCTGGGCTGGAGGTGGGGGGCAGGCTGACACAGCCATTGGCAGGAGAGCGTTTCAGTTCAGACAGAAGGCTTGGCACTTAAATCACTGGTCTGATGCCCTTATTTTACGAAAGTGGAAACCGAAGCCCAGGGAGGGAAGTGGACCCCCCACCCCCGCCCCGCCAAGGTCACGCTGATGGTTTGGGGGTGGAAGAAGAAGAGCTGGGGCCTGAACCCAGGGCTCCTGGCTCCCAGCCCTGCCTGGAAGTAGACAGAGAGACAGGCAGATACACACACCTCCTGTGGAAGACTGTGGCCAGCCCGGACAGGACCCGGGAGTTTTGAGGGCCCAGTTCTCTCTTTGGCCCCCTCCCTGTTCCCTTCCTGCTGCCTGGCTGCCCCATCCTCACCGTCCCTGGCCATTATTCCCATCCCTCACTTGGTCTATTTGAAGAGCTCTCTTTCAGGCTCATTTTCAAGCCGGTTTCAGGCAGTCCCAGTCAGGGAAAGGCTGGATTTGGGGTTCAGATGGAAGATTATGGCCCCTTCCAGAAGGTTCCCAGAGCTGGAGGTGCATCTGTGGCTGTTTTGTGAAGTAGTGAGCTCCTTATTCCCAGAGCTATTCAAGCAGAGCCGACTGAGTGCCTGCCAGCGATCTGCCCTGGTGACTCCTGCTTTATGGGGGAGGTTGAATAGCATCCCCACCTTCAAAATCGCGAGAGTCTTCAATACCCCCAGGAGGAGCCGGGAAGCAGCGCCCATCACTTACCGGCTTCCCAGTAAGGAAACTCACGTCGTCGTGCCAGGCATTGGGCTCGGAGCTTTTGTAAATTCCTTCTCATTTAACCCTCCCAGCAACCCCACAATGTCGAACTGAGGTCCCCGTGTTATAGATGGGGGAGCCATGGCTCAGAGAGTCTCTGTGATTTGTCCAAGGTCGCACAGCAGGGAAGTGGAGGAACCTGGGTCTGAGTCCGGGCCTGAGTCTGATTCTCCTGGGCTGTCCCTGGGACTTCCTTGAGGAAAGAGTGGAAAACGTTGTCCCTCCCCTGGGATGGGGCTTGGCAGGAGGTGGTGCGTCGCCCCAGAGCATGACACCCCCTCAGAGATCCCATGGGGGCTCTGTTCTGAAGACATAGAAATAGACATGCGCCCAAGGGGAGAACTCGTTTTACAAAGGGGAAGACTGAGGCTCAGAGACAAAGAATGGCCTGCCCAAAGCTGACTGGAGAGTTAGATATGAGCCAGGGCTCTGTCCCCTGCGCCAGTGGGCAGGGAGGGGCCTTTGGGCTGATGGTGGAGGGAGGTCTGGGACTGGGAGTGCAGACTGCTGGCTGCTTTGGCAGAGGGCTGAGAGTGCTGGCTCTAGGCTAGGGCCGTGGGTAAGGGAGCCAGCCTTGGGAGCAGGGAGAAGGAAGCAGGAAGAGAAACCAGCAGGGATAGCAGGTCCACCTCTGTCCTCCCTGGTCCTGCCCCAGGGCCATCCACAGATGTCAGTGTCATACAGCCTGTGAGGTCAAGAGGAACTGTAGATGGGACCTGTCTGGCAAGAGAGGGTCTTGGAGCCAGCAGCCTTGGGTGTGGCTCCCTGTGTGACCTTAGGTCAGTTCCTCACCCTCTCTGAGCTTAGTACGCCCATCCGCGTGGTCAAGAATCTGGACTAAATGATCTATTTCTACAAAGTGGCTGCCGTTGGGCTGTCTCTCAAAGCGCTCCTCCCATTCCCGTGAGGACCCTGGGCCCTGGGAGAAGGGCGGGCAGGAATCCTGGGGGTTGGCATAACCTTTAAGCCTCCTCAGCGACTCAGTCCTCCTTGGGGTGCGGGGGGATCTCCGAGCACAGCCCTTCTTCTCCTTTTCATCTTTATTTTTCTCCTGCTCCCTCTTCTCCTCGCTACGTGGGCTGATCGCTGCTCAAACTTTTAATTCAGATGGTAATTGAAATAATAATATGGGCTGAGGCCCCTCTGCTTGTGACGCTGCAGCTGGTGGAGCTCAGCTATGAATAGACCTTGAGTCACACACGCGCGCTCCTGCAGGCGCGCACACGGGCCTGACGGGGTGGTGGGTGGGGTGCAGCCGGGGGACAGGGGAGCTCACGCTCCAGCTTGCTCCGGGTCTCAGCCCCCCATTCCCAAAGGCCGGGGCCAGTTCTGCCCCTGCGGCCCGTCATCTGGTCCCTGTGTTGAACCTGACTTGGGGCATTGGTGGGTCCCTCTGTTCACAGAAGGGGAAACTGAGGTTCAGCGAGGGGGAGGGACCAGCTGGACACAAATGGAAAGTGACTGGACTCAATTTGAACTGATGGGTTTCACCTGGTTCTAAGACCTCTGTTCCTTTTCAGGACACACGGGCCAGGCAAATGGGTGGGAGGAATGCTGGGGTGCGGCCCCCGTGGCCCCCGGCGCATGCACCCCCCTGCCTCACCTCCTCCCAATACACACACCCCCTCCAGCTCGCACACTCTCTGGCCCACTATCACACACGCTTTCTCTCACACACTTGCACACACTCACATCCGCTCACTCACATCTCATACACGCGAACTGCTCGGATAGATGGTGCTATTGCTTGGCTGCTGGGGTGACAAAGGTTTTCCTAGAGGTCCAGCTGCAGGAAGAGGACAAGGTCCAATGTACCAGGCTTTACGCTGGACTTTATATTCATGACCTCACTTAAACCTCCCCGCCACCCTCTGAAGGCCGTCACTCCCACTTTTCAGGTGAGAAAACTGAGGCTCAATGAGAAGCAAGGGTTTGCCCCAGGTCCAACGGGTAGAAAGAGCCACATGTTGTTTGTCCCGCTGGGAATGCACCCAGTCCCAGTTCTAGCCATTCTGCGACCCTCCATTTGGCCTCTGAGGGAGGGAGGGGGCATCCCGTCCAGCCTGGGGCTCCCCTTCCTCACCCTGCGCCAGTTCCCCCAGTCCTGCCTGTGGCTACCTGGTCAGTCGTTGACCAGCCCTACTGCCAGATGCCGGAACATCTGGCCTGTAAGCAGGGGGAGGTGCCCATGAGGAGCATTGGCAGGTCAAGGAGAGGGGCTACCAAGGAAGGTGGTCCTTGGTGGTCCAGACCCCAGCTGGTGCTGTGTAGGGAGTTGGCGTTGCCATGGTGACCTATCAGCCGGCAGCCTGGGTCTAGACCTGCTTGGGTGGGCCTTGCGGGGGGGGCTTCAGAAGGGCAGGGGGGAGATGCGGTGGGGCGTGGGTACAGCTGCGCAGAAACAGCCCCTGGTCTCGGATGAAGGAGGCCACTCTCCCCACCTTTACCCTGCAGTGCTGGTCTGCTCCTGTGTCTGCTTTTTCTCTAGCACTCTGCTGGGAGATGGAGCAATGGAGCCCAGAGACCACAGTGATTTGCCCAAGGTCACACAGTGATGGTGACAGAGCTGGGGCTGGACCAGAGCTCGGGGCTCCTTCTGATTCCTTTGCCTCCCCTCTTCCAGGGCTGCCGACACCTCTGTCTCCCTCAGACACTCCTTGTATCTATGCAGGGAATGAGCTGATCTCCTGGGGAAACCCCTAGGTTGGAGAGAGGGGCAGGGGCAGCAGTCCCTTGTCACAGTGGGTGCAGCTGAGCGAGGAAGACAGGCCTGGGATTGGATCACTCACTTATCCCGAGTGACATTAACCAGGTCCCCATCCCCCTGGGAACCTCGCTTTGCTCCTCTGTGAAACAGGGGCTACCTGTGGTGATGGTGGGGGGAAGTGTCTGGCTTCTTCCTTTTGCTGCCCCACCTGTTCTCGGAGCCCATCCCAGCTCCACCTGGGCAGCGAGGATGGGAGGGGACCTTAGCTAGGCCGGGGAGGAGGGGGTCCATTCACAGTGAGGGGCTGATCCCATTTTACTGATGGGGAGATTGAGGCCTGGGGAGGGGAGTTTGCCCAAGCTCGCCTTGGTGGCAGAACCGGCACCAAGCTTTACTGGCCTCTGGGACACCCCACCACCGCCCTGCAGCTCCTCGCCGACCCCGACCCCAAACTCCCTGAAGGAGCCTCCCCTCTCCCACTGTAGGCCTGAGAAGTCTAGCCCGCCACCTCCCCCCCCGCCCGAAGAGTTAAGGTGCCACTCAGCCTGGGGACAGATGGAATAGGGGTCAGCAATGGGAGAACTCCATGAGGCCATACAGGGGAGGTGGCAGGCACAGAGCTAGAGGGGCCCTGGCTGTGGGTGACGTGAACCGGGGGCAGACGAGGCTGCAGTCACTCTGACACATGGGCATCAGAGCCCCTCACACCCTTTTGAGGGGGAGCTCACCATCTCCCGGGGCAGCCCGCTTGTGTCTAGAGGATTCTGCTAATTGAGACCTGCCCCCCACTTTGGCCTTGGCTCTGCACTCTGGGGTCTGAGGAATCTAGCCTGTCCCCCCAAGGCTTCTTTCTTCTGGCCTCAGTAGTCCCCGCTGAGGCCTGTGGATGAGAAACAGAAAGTCTGGGTTCAAGTCCAACTCCACCCCTGAGTTGGCTGTGTGACCTTAGGCAGCCTTTTGACCTCTCTGAGCCTCCATCCCCTGACCCATAGGGTGGGCTTGTGCCTCTGCATCTGCGGGTTGCTGGGAAGATCTCTTGAGCCTGGCAGTATAACATGGCCTGTTGTAGACATGAGCTTCTTTGTGTCCTGACCCCTCAGTGGCCACTCTTGGCAGACTTCCAGGTCCCCGGTCGTCACCTTCAGACACAGCTCCTCTGGCTGTGTTGAGTGTCAGCACCTGACCTCTGTGCTGAGCCCTCCAGACCTGCTTGGGTGGGGGCAGGCCTGGCTGAGCACCAGCGCCAGGCTGTGCAGCTGCAGATCCTGAGGCCACCTGACCTTGGAAAGAGCCTCTCTCTGGCTGGGCTCCAGGGCCACCCCCTAGCCATGGGGCAGGAGCCGGGCCACAGGGAGGAGAGGGAACCAAGTGGGGCAGAGAGCAGGCCATGGCCTCGTGCTGGAGCTGGCCCGGGTCCCTGAGATGACAGGCCAGGGGTCAGAGAGAACAGACAAGGCAGCCATGGGAAGGACTTACAGTCACCAGCTGCATTAATAGCGCGGCAGAGCCTCACTCCCCACACTCTAGGGAGCTGCCTGAGGAGGGGGTGAGCTCCCTGTCATGGGAGGTGGGCAAGCAACTGCTGAATGGCATCTGTTAGGGGGATAGCAGTGGGTTCTAATACAGGGCCAGGGAAGGGATTGGACCCAGAACCCAGAGTCCCTGTTGTTTGGACCGCAGTGCAGAGGTCCTGTGACCCTAAGGGTCTAACAGACTGTTCCACATACTCCCCCTTGACTTCCAACAACTCTCCCCACAGTTGTGTGCCCCCAAAACCCATGATCCAAGAATGGTCAGTTGCAGCTTCATGATAAGCCCTAGATCCCATCTCAACCCATTCACAGCTCCTAAGCACCCCGAAGGCCAGTGCTTTTCAAACTGCATGCAGGTCCTGACCCATTAGTGGTTGTGAAATTGAGTTAGTTGAGTCCACTACTTACGCTTTTTTTTTTTTAATGAAATAAAAAAGAAAATTTCGGGCTTCCGTGGTGGCACAGTGGTTAAGAATCCGCCTGCCAATGCAGGAGACACAGGTTCGATCCCTGGTCTGGGAAGATCCCACATGCCGCGGAGCAACGAAGCCCGTGTGCCACAACTACTGAGCCCGTGCTCTAGAGCCCGCGAGCCACAACTACTGAGCCCGTGTGCCACAGCTACTGAAACCAGTGCGCCTAGAGTCCATGCTCCGCAACAAGAGAAGCCACAGCAATAAGCCTGCGCACCGCAATGAAGAGTAGCCCCCACTCGCTGCAACTAGAGAAAAGCCTGCGTGCAGCAACGAAGACCCAATGCAGCCAAAAATAAATAAAATAAACTAAATTAATTTTTAAAAAAAGAAAATTTCAGGGACTTCCCTGGTGGCGCAGTGGTTAAGAATCCGCCTGCCAATGCAGGGGGCACAGGTTCGAGCCCTGGTCCGGGAGGATCCCACATGCCGCGGAGCAGCTGAGCCCGTGCGCCACAACTGCTGAGCCTGCGCTCTAGAGCCCACGAGCCACAAGTAGAGAAAGCCTGCACACAGCAACAAAGACCCAACACAGCCAAATATAAATAAAATAAATAAATTTATAAAAATTAAAAAAAAGAAAATTTCAAGCACTTGTATGTAATGAGGGTATTATTTAATGATGCTCTTGTTTCATCTCTTAAAATATATGGACTGTATTGTATGATGAGTAGCAATGTAAAATATGTTTTTTTTTAATATATAGATTTATTTATTTATTCGTGGCTGCGTTGGGTCTTCATTGATGCGCGCGGGCTTTCCCTGGTTGCAGTGAGCTGGGGTTACTCTTCGTTGCAGTGCGCTGGCTTCTCATTGCGGTGGCTTCTCTTGTTGCGGAGCACGGGCTCTAGGTGCGTGGGCTTCAGTAGTTGTGGCTTGCGGGCTCAGTAGTTGTGGCACACGGGCTCTAGAGCACAGGCTCAGTAGTTGTGGCTCACGGGTTTAGTTGCTCCGTGGCATGTGGGATCTTCCCGGACCAGGGCTCAAACCCGTGTCCCCTGCACTGGTGGGCGGATTCTCAACCATTGCACCACCAGGGAAGTCCTACAATATGTTTTTACTCTGGGTCTTGGTCAGAAAGTCTGAAATTTACTGCCCTGTATAGAAATCCTGGAGGCAACACTGAGAAGGCTTGAGTGTCCAGATTCCTTTTCTCCAGGGTGCTTGGTTCCTAAGAACGTAAGTGCTGAGAATTGCAGGATACTGCTCTTCTGTCCTCAGACCTTCCTTCCTTTGCCCAGCAGCCCACTTAGCTCCAGGCCCCCGAGCCTCCTGGTCAACCACCCCACCTTGGGGCCTAGGTCCCGCTCTCTGCCCCCCCAAGCCCTGCTTTGTCTTTGGGTCTGTTTGCCTCGTGTCTTTCTGGCCACCTCCTCTCCAAGCCCTCTGGCCGTGAGGATCCTTTCCACCCTCCTCACATACTTACCTGCGGAGCTCAGCAAAGCAGGGTGGTGTCTGACTCATTTCTCTTCTCCCAGCACACAGCAGGTGCTCAGTTAGTGTTCATTCATTCCACAGTGACTTATGGAGTGCCCTCCGAGGGACGACACTGGGCTGTGTTGGACACACACTAGGCAGGAGGGCAGCTGCCCGTCCAGCTCAGCGTGTTTTTAGGGTGATGAATGAATGAATGAGTGAATGGAGTCTGCGAGTCTCTGGCCTCAGGAGCCGGCTGGCAGATGGTCAGAGGTGACGGGTGAGCATGTAGCTCTTTCCCTGCGCGTAGTAGGCGTTCTGATAGCACCAGTCCCTCACGGCTGCGGATGAGCACGAGTGTTCCTGCCGCGGTCTGGCCCTTCCGAGGCCTGTCTGCTGCGCCCTCTCCTGCTGACCCCGCCCCGGCACTGCCTCCTCCTGTCCTTGGAGCTGCTTTTCTGGGCCTAGGACCCTGGGCGCCCCGCTGGGAGGACACCTGGGGACACCTGCCGAGAAGCCAGTGCTCCGTAGGAGTGCGAGGCTGAGGCCCGAGGCCCTGGACGTCCTGCCCCGCTCCAGCACTACAGAAGATCTCCTTCTGGTCTCCACTCAGACGCCACCTCCACTGAGAGGTTCTCCCTAACTCCGGTGACAAAAATAGCTCCTCCCTGGTCACGTTCTGTCACATCACCCTTGCTTAGGTCCTTCACGGGAATTATGACAGGCTGAAATTACCTCGTCTCTTTGACAGTCGTCGGATGTTTATTAAGTGTCTGCGTTGTGCCAGGCACTGGGGTTCAGGGGTGAAGCAGAGAGTTGAGGTCCCGGCACTTGCGGAGATTGTGGGTGAAATCAGTTTGGATTGGATAAATGCTGTGAGGAAGACCAGGACGCAGACGGAGAATACCTGGGGGGCCTCTTGGAGGAGGCAGCCTTTGAGTCAAGACCTGAATGGTAGGAAGGTGTGAGCAGTGGAGTCTTGGAGGATTTCATCCAGGAGGGGCAAGAAGAAAGGCCCGAGTGGTCGGGGGTCGGGGGTCAGGGTGGGAGTGGAGAGGGGAGACTGGAGGGCAGGACAGCACCGTGGGAAGCCGAGAGCTCCACGCTGTGGAGTGACGTGGGTCCTCAGCCTGTGTGGAGACGGACTACTTGGGGAGTGGAGGCAGGGAGGCTCAGGGAGGACCCCGTGCAGTTGTCGGCAATGACGTGGCTTGCGGCAGGGAGGGCGCTGTAGGCTGGATGGACTGGGCGTGGGGCCCGCGTCCAGGTCCCATTCCTGTGGTTCACCTGCTTGGGGAAGCTCCTGAACTCCCGGTGGGGACGAAAATAACAGTACCCACCTCCAGGGTGTCATGAGGGTCAAAGGAGTGGCCAGGGCTTGGCCCAGAGTAAACACTGAATGTTAGTTATCATACCATTATTATGACTCTTGGGTTCGGGGAGGGTTGAAGGATGATGCCCAGGTGTGATGCCTGAGCAGCGCCCCCAGGAGGTCACAGACAAGATGGGGAAGGCAGGGGAGGGGCGATCCTTCCATCTTGGCTATGCTGGGTTTGTGATGCCTCTTAGACGCCCAGCAGACACTGGAGCAGGTGCCAAATCTGCTTGTCTCTGGAGGGCGATTGGGGCCGGGTGGTATTTTTAGTCAAGGCTGAGCCTGGACACTGCATGGGTTCTGAATAGAGAGGCTGGGAGAGGGGCAACCCGCAGAGGGGCCCTCAGGCCTGGAGGACTTGAGGAGGGAGGCAAGGGTGAGCCAGCAGCCTCCATCAGAACTGCTGGGAGGACCGTGGGCTCAGAGGAGCCCTGGAGGGGGCAGCGGAGAGGACTGGAGGGACGGTAAGTCATCCCCTTCACAAAGGGTTTTTGCATTTTGCAGTTTATAACCCCTTACCCTCCACTGTCACTGTTCTTCTTGGCAACATGCCTATGAAGTGGGTGTTGTTCCTCCCCTTTTTATGGATGCAATTCAGAGAGGTTAAGACATTTTTCCATGGCCACTCAGTACCAAAGTGAAGTGTTTGTTCTCAGGCTTTCTGGGATCACAGTCCGTTTTGAGGATCTTATGAATGCCATGACCCTTCTCAGAAAATACACACAGGTACACACTAGTTTTAAAACTTTCTATGTGTCTTTTTTTTTTTGTAGGTAATACATTCATATGGTTCTAAAATTAAAAAGACACAAACGGGAATACAGTGAGAATTCTTCCTCCCACCCCTCCCCCAGGCACCTGCTTCCCTTCCCCGGAGGCAGCCAGTGTCACCAGTTTCCTGGGTCTCCATCCATAGACAAGCACAGAAAAGCAAAGATGTGTATCTATAAATTTCTTTTCTCTCCTTTTTTATACAAATGGTAGATATGTATGGCTCAGTGATGGCTCAGTGATTGTAGATATGTATGGCTCATGATGGCTCAGTGTTCATCATGGTTACCTTCTTTCACTTAAAAACACATCTTGAAGGGCTTCCCTGGTGGCGCAGTGGTTGGGAGTCCGCCTGCCGAGGCAGGGGACACGGGTTCGTGCCCCGGTCCGGGAAGATCCCACACGCCGCGGAGCGGCTGGGCCCGTCAGCCATGGCCGCTGAGCCTGCGCGTCCGGAGCCTGTGCTCCGCAACGGGAGAGGCCACAACAGTGAGAGGCCCGCGTAGCGCAAAAAAAAAAACAAAACAAAAAAACACATCTTGAAGACCTACACCGGTTCCTACCGGGCTCCCCCTCGTTTTTTCACTGGCTTCGCGGTGTGCCATTGTGTTTGGGCTGCTTCCAGTCTGGGCTGGGCAAACCAGGCGCCTGGCTCCTTGAGTGCGTGAGTGTCTGCAGGCCCAGGAGCCCACACAAGTGTCACAGGCAATCGCACGGCTCTCCGAAGCTGCCCGGGGTGGCCTCGGCTGAATTCGCCCTGGCACTTGGCTCTGACCCCCCTGACCCACTCCCCCTCCTCCCCACACCTCTTCTTAGGTTCGGCCTGTGAGCCCAGCAGAGAATTCAAGGAATCCTGTGTGAGTGAGGGGGCATCAGCCCCCACTCCCCAAACTCTGGGAGACCCTCTTCCCAGGCCAGCAGCTCCAGCTCCTGGAGTCTTGTTTGCTGAGAAGCCCAGGATGAGGCAATGGGGAGAGGGGCTGGCAGTGATCACGCCCGCCCCTGGCTGTGGAGCTGGGATTGGAGGGCTGCTGTGGGCTGTGCGGAAGTCACCTCTGTTCCTGCCCACTGCTGCCCCCAACCCCGCGCAGCACCTTGCCTTTTCCTCTGCCCATGAGGAGTCTTCACCCTTTCTGGCCAGGGAAAGGGAGCACCCTAATGGGGAAAAGGAGGTGGCGCCACTAGCCTAGGTGGTCTGGGCTGGTCAGGGCCAACTGGGCGACTTTGCTGAAACTCCCTCTTCTCCTGGCTTCAGGGTCCCCGCTGTCCTGCTGATCCTCTCCCTCTGCCCCTTGGCCTCCATCTGCCGAGGCAGGTTCTCCTCCGCGTGCCGGAGATGCTCGGGGCTGGGTCTGAGGTCCTCTTCTCTTCCCATCCAGCATCCCTGCCTGGGCGATCTCATCCACTCTTACAACTTACAGCCTCATCCAGGTGTGCACGATCGAATGAGTCTAGCTCTGTCCGGATCTTGGGGGCTGACATGCCGTGGACTTCCCAATGTGGACCTTCCAAGGCCACTGCACCCTAGGAACTGGTCCTCTTTCAGCATCTCACCATTACCTATTCCTGACACCCCTCTTCCCAACCCCCCACCCAGCCCATCGCCACACCTGGGAGCTCTCTGTCCGGAATGTGTCCCCAATCTCTTTACTTCTCATGAGCAACGCTGCCACCACCCTGGCAGCTCCAGGCCACCGTCATCAGCCGCCTGGGCAGCAGCGGTAGCCCTGTCGCTGGCCTGCAGCTTCCACGGCGCCCCACAAAGCATCCTGACATCTCATTCCAGTGTGCGCCCCATGATCAGACAGCAGAGACCTCTGGGGCCAGACAAGGGCAGGGGTGCCACGGGGGCCATATTGAGGACGTTTTATTTTTGAAGCCTGGTGGTGAACACACGGGTTTATTATATTACAGCTTATTCCTATTTGTCTTAAAGATGTCACATGAAGGTTTAAAAGATCAAACCAGGCAAAACCTCACCACCTGCCCGTTTCCCATAGCCATGAGGATGAATTCTGAAACCCTGCCCACCCCTCACCTCTGGGGCCTCATCCTGGGCGACCCTCCCTCTTGCTCACTTCAGTCCTGCTCTCTGGCCTTGCTGCAGATTCTCTTTCTGGAATGTTCCACACAGATACACAATTCTCCCGATTGTCTTGGCTCCCACCTACTACTCAGGTCTCAGTTTAAATGTCATTTTCTGAAAGAGGCCTTCGGGGACCCCCATCGAACTACGGCCCCTTTTCTTCTCTCTCACGTCACACCATAATTTTCCTTCAAGCAGCTCCCCACAGCTGATGGCTGTCACCTGTGCAAATGCTTGTTACGTGTATAGCATCTCTCCCCAACCGATGCATAAGTTGCGTGAGTCCACAACCTGTGCCTGACCCGCAGCACGTGTGCAGTAGTAACTGAGTGAGCGCCTACGAGGAATGAGCACGCAGCAGAGCAGGTCCCTAGAAGCCACAGCAAGGCAGTGGGGGGTTGAATCCCACCACCAGCGAGGGAGCAGAGGTTGTTCTGGAAGAGAGAAGCCTTCGGGGATCCGCTCTTGCCTTCAAGTTCCTATAGGGAGAGGGCAAAGGTGTCTGGGGGGCCTCTTTGGTGGGACTGTCTGGCCAATAGAAGAGGCTTCTTTGGGAGCAGGGAGCCCTCCACCTATCAGGGCAGGGGCCAGGTGTCAGCAATGCAGCACAGGGCATACCTGCAGCTTGGAGCAGTGGCTCTTCTGTCCTCCAGCCACCAGCTCCTGCCATTTGGCCATGACTGGAAGGTCCGCCTGGACATTCTGGGGAATTTGCTTTCTAAACCTGTTCGCTGGCTGGCTGCGTGGTTGGGAGGTGCGGTGGTTGTAGAGCTGGAGGAAGAGCCAGTTCACCCCACACTGCTCAGAGCCCCTCTGGAGCCCAGAGTCACCTGTGTGTCTAGGCTCTGTCTGGACCTCAAATCAGGGACCCAGTTCCTGGCTCCAACTTGCCCTATGACCCAGTTTCTCCTTTCCCAGTAGGACCTGCTGGACAGAACCTGGCACAAAGGAGGGCAGGCGTGATAAATGTTTACTAAGTGGAAGAAACTTTTGATACAACCGTGTTTCTCTGAGGCAGGAGAGCAGAGTGTCTAATGAATGTGCTCTGGCATCAAACTGCTTGGTTCCAAATCCTGACTTTACTACTTACAAGCTGTGTGACCTTTGGCAAGTTGCCGAACCTCTCTGTGCCTTGGTTATCTTACTTCTAAAGTAGGGATGGGGCATTCCCTGGCGGTCCAGTGGTTAGGACTCGTAATGCGACAGCAGGGGGCACAGGTTCAATCCCTGGTCAGGGAACTAAGATCCTGCAAGCCACGTGGTGAAGCCAAAAAATTTAAAAAATAAATAAAGTAGGGATGAAAACGGAAGCTTCCTCTGAGGTCAGGATGAGGATGGCAGGAATTGATCAGCGTAAAGCACTCAGAACAGTGCCCGCACAGAGCAAATGCACACTAAATGCTCTGTGTGGATTTCGCAGTGTCACACTGCTGGCCAGTGGGGGAGGGGCTACGCATGCAGTGGGATTTCGGGGTACAGAAGAAGGTGAGGGGGAGGAAGAGAGTCTGTTGAGCCCCCACGGTGTGGCCTGCACTTTTATGACGATTGACAATCTGCTTCTGGTCCTCGCGACACCACCCCGCAAGGTAGGCATTACTGGGTTCCTTTGTAAATGAAGGCACTGAAGCTTAGAGATCAAGGATCCTGCTGGAGCCAGACGGGACTGAGCCCACTCCCGGCCCAGCTCTGTGAGAGTCTGAGGCCACTGCTCTTACTCACCTGCTCCCTAGCGTTGGTGTTGGAAGAAAAGTTGGACGGGGCCGCATGATGGGTGCAGGGTGGGCTCTGGGGCGTGACATCTGAAATCCAGGGGAGGGGATCGAGGGAAGGACTGTTCAGCCTCTGAAGTGATTTGTACCACTTACCAACCACTTACTCTGTGCTGGGCACCTGTGCATGATCCCATTTACCTCTCAGAATAATCTTATGAGGTAAGGAATACTCTTAGAGCCACCTAAGGATGAGGCGTGCAGGGACCAGAGAGGTTAAGTAACTTGCCCAAAGTCACACAGTTGGAAAGTGGTACAGAGACTCCAGAGTCAGAGCCACTGCCCTGGGAGGGGGAAGATTTGGGCTCTGGAGATTCATCGAGAGAAGGTAGTCAGACCTCCCAGGGTCTGAGGAGCAGGACAGGGGCCTGCAGAGGACCGTGGGCAGGATGGGACAACCCCATGGCTAGATCCATCCTTAGCCGCCTCTTACTCTTTGAGGAGCACAGCTGCCTGCACTGAAGTCCTCTCCCTCCTCCAAATCCCCGTGTGTGTGAGATGAAAGGACCCTCCCCGCCAAAGCAGGTAGTCCAGGCCCGAGAGGCCTCAGTCAGAGCTGGGGTTGGGGGCAGGCCCTGTGCTCCTCACAAGGCTGGGAAATGGGGCAGTCTTGTTAATTCCTTCCACTTCCTCCAGGGAAATCTTCTCTTCCCCCCACCCCCTGGCCCTGCGCCGCCCCCATTTCCCCATGGGTGTGCCGTCTGCTAGAAGAGGCAGCCTCCCCTCAGGCCCAAGAGGGACTCAGGGATGAGTGGGACTCATCAGACTCAAGAACGCCCACCAGATCACCCGCCTTATTTCAGACTCTGTGCTGGGCTCTTACTTCATTACATCTTCCCAGCTCTCTGGCCAGAGAGCAATTACGGTCCCCCATTTTGCAGATGGAGAGAAGGAGCCCCTGGCTGGAGCAGTTAGTGGTGGAGCCAGGACTTGAAGCCAGGTTTCCGGTCTCCCAGGCCAGTGTTCTTACACCGTCATCTTCATCATTATCATCATCTTCATCTCATCTCATTCACTGTGTTTTACCTGCAATGCCCTGTTGAACCCTTAGCTGATGTTTCTATTACGTAGGTGAGGTAGGTACTGTTAGCATCATCTCCATTTTGCAGGTGAGGAAACCGAGGTCCACAGAGGACATGCTAGGAGGTAGACAGAGCCGAGCCTGGGAGCCTAATGTGTTGGTTAAAGCCCCGAATGTGAGGCTTTAACCAGCACATCATTTTCATCAAGTTGAAAAGAAGCCGAGTGAGGGTCAAGGGGCTGTGAGGAAGCAGGGCTGGCGGCTGGCAGTGCAGCCGCGGAAGGCTTCAGAGAACAGAGGGGGCTTGGGCTGAGGCTGGAGAGCTGGGGAGAGGCGTGAGGGGGCCCGGATTGAACAGGGCATCGTGGGAGGTGAAGGGAAGGCCAGAGGCTGGGGACCAGGGTGAGCCAGGACCTGGACCCACCCAGGCCTGAGTCGGAATCCCGGTTTTGCCACACCTGCTGTGTGACCCCATCCCCGTCCCTACTCCCCCACCCCCACCCCCAGCCTGTGATTATTCAGCTGGGAAGAGAAATAATAACCCTGCTTGTTGCTGTGGTAGGTGCTTAATAAATACTTGTTAAATTAACAAAGAGTTGTAGTGATGTTTCAGCAAGAGGGACCAGACAGCGCCTGGCATAGAGCTGGTGCTTCCAGAGTGTTCCCTCTCTGAGGGCGGCCACCGAGGGATGACGGGTTCAGCTGGGCCCCACTCTGAGCTGTGTGACCTCCGGCAGGTCCCTCCGCCTCCCCTGCTGTCCCACCCAACATCAGTGGGGTGCTTGAAGGCCTGCAGGCGGGCTAAGCACCCCCTACGTGTGCGCTTCTGCCCCCTCCCGCCCACCGTCTAGGGGCCGAGTGCGGCCAGGCCAGCCCGCCTGCTGCTGCTGTCTGGGGCCAGAGGGCCTGCGTGACGCACCTGCAGACGCCACCGTGACTCCCACGAGTGGCGGCGGGTGCTCGTGGGGAGATTCGCCTGCACAGCCTTCCCAGGCTGCGGGAAACTGCTGAGGCTGCTGCCACTTTATTGGCTTTTTTTCGGCAAAGGGAGCTGTGGGCAAGGAGGGGGCATTTGGTGTCATCATATCATAGGGAAAACCTAAGAGGACACAGGTGCGGGGTGGTCCTCCTGCCTCTCTGGACCCCCTGGCAGGCAGGGTCCAGCCCTCCCTAACTCCTCAGGAAGGAGCAGGATAGAGATGGTGCCAGTGAGCTGACAGCCCTGCTGGTCCCCTTCACTCTCTCCCTGAGGCTCAGGTGTCCATCGCCAGCCGCTGACTCATGTGCCACAGCCCTGCTCTCAGCCTCAGTTTCCCTAGTTGTCCAGGATCCAGATGTTCACAGCCAGCAAAATTAAAAACAAACAAAAACAAGAGTTGGTAACTTGCACAGCATTGTCGATTCTTCACTTGGCTGAGAAAGGACATTACATTTCAAAACGCAGCCAGCATCGCCCATCCCCATTATTTCCCAAAAAGAAAGAACGTTCACCCTGCAAGACGCTGCAGGCTGCACTCTTAGAATAAAGGAGGGAGAGCCTGGCTGGGAAGGGGAGGGACTTGTTCCAGGTCACCCAGCAAGGCAGCCAGAGCGCCCGGCCCCCCGGGCCCCCACCATAGAAACCCTGTTCCCCAGTGTGTGCGCACAGGGCACTTTCGGTGCAAGCGGATTAGACCAGCTCCCTTTTTCCAGAAAAGTACACTTAGTTGTAGCCATGGTACAGGCACCTGAACAGCTAGGGCACCCTTGCTCTCTCTCTCTCTCTTTTAATAAAACATCTATATTCGGAGGAAGATGGTACCCAATCATCAATGCCTGTCGCCTCTCTCCCATGATCTCTGTCCCTTTCTCTTTCACACTTTTCCCTTGGGTCCTTGTGCCTTCGCCAGGAAGCCCCGTGTGACAAACAAGGGACAGAAAAGCTGGCCGTCTCCTGGCAGCTGTGACCCGCGAGCACTGGCCGAGCTCCGTACCCCTCACTTTGTGTCATCCTCGTGCGGTGCCGGCAGCTGAACCGCCCGCTCTTGTGCAGGGGCTGTGGTGATGGATGGAGTGGTGGTGTATCTGGGCAGGTGACTGAGGACGAGGGGCTGGGCCCTCACCAGCCCAGGGTCTTCAGGGGGACGCCCCACACATGGGCTGCCCGTGGTGGAGTGTCGGACCTGGTGGCAGCACCTGTGCTCGCGGGCAGCTTTCCCAAAGGCCCAGGAGTGGACGTTTCTGAGCACCGCCTGAGCTAGTGGGCACAACGGTGGTGGCCCCAGGCCTGGCCCAGGGCAGGGGCTCGGGGAATGGTTGCTGTGACCGGGAGAGGAGGCGTGGGGCCGGGAGATGAGCTGTGCCCCCCGCCCCCTGGGCTACACGTGGGTGCTGGGGATGGGGAATTGGGGTGACGGAAGGGCAGGGGCTGGGGCGGTGTTGAAGTGGAGGGTGTGAGTGTAGGGGGTAGGGGCGTACAGAGCCTCGTCCTGGGGCTTCGCTGAGACTCCTGGCACTTCCACTAAGGGATGGGAAACAGTGGGCAGTGCTGGTGAGGGGAGCCCCATGAAGAACCCTCTCCTGCAGCGCCAGATGAACCCCCAAGGTCAGGACAGAGATCGAGGGCCCCGCAGCACCCTGGGCTCCTGTCTGGCCTTGGACAGGGCCCTTACCCTCTCTGGGCCTCACCGTCTTCATCCACCAGAGGCCCAGGTTGCTACACTCTGTCCCTGCTGCCTCTCTATCCTGCAGACCTGAGGCTGGTGGGTCCAGGGCCTGCCAGGGCTGGGCTGGTGCCCTCTCTTCCCTAGCCCCGAAGTCCTACCCCAACCCCCTGCAGAGAGGAAGCTCCTCTTCCCAGGAGCACCTCCTTGACCTTCCAGGAGTGGAAGTGAGGGGACTGCTCAGGGCTGGCGCACCTGCTCTGGGACCCTTAGCGAGTTCATTTCAGCTCTGAGCTTCCTTGGCCTCAGATGTAAAATGAGGGTCTCGAAATCAGTGATCTTGAAACCCTTCCTACGGGCTCTGGTTCCTTCTGTGGTGCTAATGGATGCATTCAAGATGGTGAGACAAAGCAGAGAGGGATGTATTTAGCGAAGGAAGACCTCTCTGAAAGCCATTTATAGCCTAGAAGGCGCCCCTGGCCCCCAATGCCCTCAGGACTACCCACCTGGAGCCCTGGCTGTTGGGACTCTAGGGGAGGTAGCAGAGCGGGTCTGGGAAGCCCAGTTAAAATCATGACCTCTTAAGGGCCAGCCCTGCACACCCGCATTACCTGTTAGGTCTTTTAGACTGATGGGTCTCACTGGTCCCATTTTCCAGATGAGGAAACTGAGGTGCAGAGCAGTCACGTAACTTGCCCAAGTTACATGGTGGATCTGGGACTTCAATCCAGGACTGTGGGATCCAGGGAGCTCCTTTTAAGGGGGAAAGGGAGGAGAACCCAGAGTCAGGAGAGGGTGACCGCAGGGGAGGGAGGAGATGGGGGCAGGGTTCACTCTCCCTGGGCTGAGAGAGGGAGTTTCTCCCAGGAAGAGGCAGGCTCTGAAGCTGTTGATCTCTAAATTACAGCGTTGGCGCGCACCGGTTGCTGCGGCAACCAAGTTGTCCTGAACCGGGGAAGTGTATAAACATTGCCACAGATGCACAATTAGATCAGGAAGAAGAATAGAACAGAAAATAGAAACTTCCAGCCTTATATAATTCTGGGCCAAAACGTTACTAGGAACCCAGGCCCGGGCCCAGCCCCGGCCCTGCCATCCGCTGGGGCCCTGGGCGGCATCATCTCTCTCCTGGGGCCCCAGCGGAGGGGAGGGTGAGGGGAAGGTCTGCCCTCCGTGGGCCCAGCTGGCACGCCCGCCACCCGGCAGGGTGAGAGGCCACCTCCACCGAAACAGCTGGGGATGCTGACAGGCAAATCCTGCCTCTCGCCAGCTTCCTCCTGCTCTAGGAAGCGGGAAAGAAGGCAGGAGGGCAACTGGCTTTAACTGAGCACCTTATGTCTCCTCGGGTCCTGTGAGGTAGGGTTTTGATCCCCGTTTTACAACTGAGGAAACTGAGGCTCAGAGAGGTGAAATGAGTTGCCTGAGTTTACATAGCTAGGTCGTGGTGTGTCTGCCTCCGCCACCCCAGGTCTTCACACCGCGAACTCAGCAATACTGACAGCACCTGGGGGCTTAAGAGTTAGACACACCTGGACTTGGACTCACTTACCAGCTGTGCGGCCTTAGACAGGCCAGTTCCCCTCTCTGAGCCCCCGTTTCCTCACCTGTGATATGGAAATAGGGATGCCTACACGGGAGCCAAAAATCAGGGCTCCCCTTATGTCCGTCCTGACCACCACACTGGAGTCTTCACCCACCACTGCTCCCAACAAGTTTGGGGACAGGACAGGAACTGACTTTGGGCTGTGGGTCCCAGCACTGGCCAGTAGAACTTTCTGCAATGATGGAAATGTCCTGCATCTGCTCTGTCCAGTATGGTGGCCATTAGCCACATGTTGCTACGGAGCCCTTGAAATGTGGTGAGTGCAGCCGGGGAACTGAAGCTAACGTTTTATTTAATTTTAATTAAATGTAAGAGCCACAGGTGGCCAGTGGCTGCCGAACTGGACCGCACAGGAGAATGTCCGACCCCCGAGAGACCCAGAAGGGCAGAGGCTGAGCCCAGGGAGGTGAGCGGGGCCCAGAGCATTCACCACTTCCTCTGCTCAGGGCACGTGGGACAAACAGAGCGAGGGCGGTGCCGAGATGGGCATCAGGAAGCCCCCGGAAGAGCAGGCACAGGAGGTTTCGGTGGGGGAGGAGGGGCAGCGGGAGAGGCTGGGACTAGGGCCTGGATCCCGGTGGCCTCAGCTTCTGGTCTGGCAGACCCCGATCCCGGAGCTGGGCCAGCCACGGAGGCACTCCCTCCCTGTTGTCAGAACCACCTTAACATTCTGCCCACGTGGTGGAGGAAGCCTTGGGTCCCAGTCCAGGCTCCGCCCCTTCTGAGCATCATTGGGTGGGTTCCCTGCGGCCCTGGAACCCGGACTCCGGGGGCCCTTGGAGAGCCGCTCCCACGGCAGCCACTCGCTCCCCAGCGTCTCACGTGTCTGCTTCTCCCCCACAGGCCCTGCGTCTTCCCAGGTGACCACGCCGGCTTCAGGACATGCACGGGCACAGCCGCAACGGGCAGGCCCACGTGCCCCGGCGGAAACGCCGCAACCGCTTCGTCAAGAAGAACGGCCAATGCAACGTCTACTTCGCCAACCTGAGCAACAAGTCGCAGCGCTACATGGCGGACATCTTCACCACCTGCGTGGACACACGCTGGCGCTACATGCTGATGATCTTTTCCGCGGCCTTCCTTGTCTCCTGGCTCTTTTTCGGCCTCCTCTTCTGGTGCATCGCCTTCTTCCACGGTGACCTGGAGGCCGGCCCGGCGGGGGCCGCGGCGGGGGCCCCGGTGGCGGGAGGCGGCGGGGCGGCCCCGGCGGCCGCCAAGCCCTGCATCATGCATGTGAACGGCTTCCTGGGTGCCTTCCTGTTCTCCGTGGAGACGCAGACTACCATCGGCTATGGGTTCCGATGCGTGACGGAGGAGTGCCCGCTGGCGGTCATCGCCGTGGTGGTCCAGTCCATCGTGGGCTGCGTCATCGACTCCTTCATGATCGGCACCATCATGGCCAAGATGGCCCGGCCCAAGAAGCGGGCGCAGACGCTGCTGTTCAGCCACCACGCGGTCATCTCGGTGCGCGACGGCAAGCTCTGCCTGATGTGGCGCGTGGGCAACCTGCGCAAGAGCCACATTGTGGAGGCCCACGTGCGGGCCCAGCTCATCAAGCCCTACATGACCCAGGAGGGCGAGTACCTGCCGCTGGACCAGCGGGACCTCAACGTGGGCTACGACATCGGCCTGGACCGCATCTTCCTGGTGTCGCCCATCATCATCGTCCACGAGATCGACGAGGACAGCCCGCTCTACGGCATGGGCAAGGAGGAGCTGGAGTCGGAGGACTTTGAGATCGTGGTCATCCTGGAGGGCATGGTGGAGGCCACGGCCATGACCACCCAGGCCCGCAGCTCCTACCTGGCCAGCGAGATCCTATGGGGTCACCGCTTCGAGCCCGTGGTCTTTGAGGAGAAGAGCCACTACAAGGTGGACTACTCGCGCTTCCACAAGACCTACGAGGTGGCCGGCACGCCCTGCTGCTCCGCCCGGGAGCTGCAGGAGAGTAAGATCACCGTGCTGCCCGCCCCACCGCCCCCGCCCAGTGCCTTCTGCTATGAGAACGAGCTGGCCCTCATGAGCCAGGAGGAAGAGGAGATGGAGGAGGAGGCCGCGGCCGCTGCCGCCGTGGCCGCGGGCCTGGGCCTGGAGGCAGGCTCCAAGGAGGAGGCGGGCATCATCCGGATGCTGGAGTTTGGCAGCCACCTGGATCTGGAGCGCATGCAAGCCACCCTCCCGCTGGACAACATCTCCTACCGCAGGGAGTCCGCCATCTGACCTCCAGGCCCGCCCTCTCGCTTCCCACCAGAGCCTCTTCCGGGGGTGGGCTGCCAGCACCCTCCACCGCACTCAGGACACAGTGGCTCACCCTGGCTCCATGGACCTTCCGGAGAGAGCTGGGGGCTTCAGAGACTGGGAGGCCCCTTCCTACTGACTCCAGAACCCAGGCCTGGGAAAGGGCCAGGATACCCTCGGTCTGGTCAGCCTGGGTTCTCCAGCACCTACCCACTGGCGGCTCAGGAACCCCAGACCCACCACCCTTTCCCCACCGACCCTTCAAGGACATTCCCCCTTTGCTCTCAGAACCTTGGGGAAGGCGGCTGGACTGTCGGGGGGTGGGCATCTGGGGGTTCCGGGGTGGGCCGGTGGTTAGTTTGAGGGGGTGGGAGGGGTGTGCGTTTCTTTTGCATGACTGTGGTCTGTTGCTCATGACTTTCTTTCGTAAATATCTATAAATGGAGAGATGGAGGCACCACATCCACCTTCTGCCATTTGTACCTGCAGGGCGAGGAGGTGCAGCCCTCGCACTCCGCACCCCTCAAGCCCAACGTCCCCCTGCCCAGCTGGCTGGTCCCCTGAGACCCTCAGAGCCAGCTCTCTTGGCCCGTGGATAGTACTGGGTTTGGGTGCAGAAGTGGGACCTCAAGGAGCAGGGTAAGGGCCATCCCTCCCTGTGGGCCCTCTGGGCCTGCAGGCCCAGCCCAGGTTGACAATGGAGTTTGTAACTATATATTTTTAATAAAGTATATGGTCCATTAGCGGTAGGCTGATTGAAGATGGAGGGTTGGGAAGGAGAGATAGAGGGAAACGGAGAGAGAGAGAGAGACCAACATGTTGCGTGTCTGTGTGTGGTACGTATGTGTGTATTGTGAGTATGGGATGTGTTTGTGTGTGTGGTAGGTTTGTGTGTATTGTGTATGTGTCTGTGCCCCTGAGAGACTGACCCTTGGAGGGAACTTCATCACCTGCTGGTCTCCTTCCTGGGAGCCAGTGGGAAGGATCCTAAGTGGCCCTAAGAGGTGTGAGTGGGTTTGAGTCAGAGCTTTGCTATTAACAAGCTATGTGGCTGTCAGCAAGTTGCCCATCAGCTCTTGGTCTCAGCTTCACTATCTTTAGAATGGGATGAACCATATCTTCTTCCTAAGTGATGATGGGCAGGGGAAGCCTGTGTGGACGGCAGCCAACCCTTTATGACTCAGGGAGAAGTGGGAAGAGCCTGCTTGGTTTGCACCCCACATAGCCACCCCCACCAGGCTGTGCTGATTAACTGGGCTGCAGGACGCTGTGGTGGGAAGGGCTCTAGGGGGCAGCGGGGAAACCTGGTCATAGTCGGACCTGGTCTCTGCCTCACTGTGGGACCTTGGGTGAGTCCCTTCCCCGCCCCGGGCTTCAGTTAGCCTGTGCTGTGTAACAGGCCACCCTCAACTTAGACAACAACGGTTTATTCTTTCTGCGGTGCTGTAGCAGGGCTGGTTTCCCTGGGCTCACTCCAGCAGCCCTGCTCAGCGGGGAGATCAGACAGGCTGTAAGATCCATGAGGGCCTCACTCATGGGTTGGGCAGTAGGTCTCACTGTTGGCCTGGGGGTGGGGGTGGGGGGCACGGGGGGCCCCGGTTCTCCTCCAGTGGCCTCTCTTCCTCCAGTTGGCTCTACCAGATCCCTTCCTGGCGCCTAAGAGGGTCAAGGCAGAAGCTGCAAAGTCTCTGGAGCCCAGCCCTGAACTTGTATAACATCACTTCCATTGCATTTTATTGGCTAATCCCAGTCACGATTCAAGGGGCGGGAAATTGACTCCACTCCCTGGGAGCATGGTCACGTCCCATTGCAAAGGGTGTGCACACCCGGTGGAACTGTGGCCATGATCGCTCACCTAGCACAGAACTTTCGAGTTTGAGGGTTCCTTCCAGCTCTAAGTCTATTTTACAGGCCAACTGTGTACCCAGCATTTGGAGTATGAGGAAGCAGAGGGCACCCTCCCTGCTCCCAGGAATCTTCTAGTAAAGGTGCCAGCTCTCTCAGGAAACACAGGGAACCAGGAGGCAGGCTCACCTGCTGTGAAGCGCTGTTGGCTGCTTGTGAACGACCACATTTCATCAGGCAACATTTGGCCATTTGGGTAAATCACGGTGCATTCCACATGCCTTAACAGTTTAATAGGAGAAGCTGAGGCCTCTTTCCTGGAGAAAGGGGTCCAAGTCCCCAACAACTCATTACAATGTCTCTTATTTGCATAACACCTTTCAAGGTAGGTGGGACAAGGGTTTGGTCTCAGAGAGGAAACCGAGGCCCAGAGAACAAAGGGGTTGGCCTGAACCAAGGTGAAGACTGTCAGAAGCCCAGGGGCTGGCTTCCCCTTGGCCTCCCGTCCTCCCTGAGGCAGGGGCTAAGAGAGGGGGGAGGGGCTGCCTCTTTTCCTCCTTTGCCCCCACCCAGATATCCCAGAGTGCACCTGTGACCTTTGGGGGCCTCGAAGGGCCTACAGGGGCCACTCAGCAAGACAAAAGTGCAGCCACTCACCTGCCCATGCTCTCAGAAGAGCGCCAGGTGGGAGCACCCCAGGGTCTCACCCCCCACCCCATCCAGCCCTGCAGACCCCTGGGAGGACCTCGTCTATCTCATCCTCTCCTGCCTGCTTCATCTCAGTGATGCTCTGGTGCCCTGGGCTGCCAGTGGTAGCTAAAGAAGACCTCAGACTCAGGCACCCTTGGACACAGCACCTTCGACCTGGAGCACATCTTAGAGGCTGCCCAGCCCTCCATCCATAAGGACAAGAGAGGAAGGGGTGTGGCCCCCCTAAGAGGGCCTCCCGCCCAGAGTGATGTGGAAGCACTTCAAGGTCCCTCCCGAACACCTTCCTTGTCACCAGTTTGCCACTTTGCTCAGACACTTGTGACAGTGGGCATGGGGGAGCGGGGGCCACAGGGGTGCGAGCCCAGAGCCCAGAGGCGAGCACGCAGCTGCAGGGAGGCTCCAAGGCTGCAAAGCCCTGCTGTTCTGCTCTGCGCTGACTCACCTTCCTTCTCCCACCTGCTCCCCTTCACAGCCCTCCCACCTCCCTTCCCCTCCCCTGCTCCCTGGCAGGCAGCTCCTCTGATCTCTCACTTCACTCCCGGCTCCTGGCGGCACCGAGATAGGGGGGATCGCTGAATCTGGGGGTGTAAGAACCTTAGATATATATCACTAGCTTGGAGTCACGAAAGGGGCCTTGAAGGAGTCGCCGAGCCCTTCCTGGCTCCAACCCATCTCCCCTGAGGGGCCAGGAAGCGGAGGCCCTGCCCTGTCCCCTCTCTACCCTCCTTCAGTCACAGCCCCGGGACATCTGGTGGGAGAAAGGGAGAGAGAGGTGAGGGCTCACCCAGCTGACAGCCTGCCCTCATCCCGTCTAAAACCCCACCACTCGGGTCTAATTCTTCTAGGTTCATCTTTGCTTCCTCCTCCCCAGCTTCTGAGAAAACGCATTTTCCTTAATGAACGCAAATTGCGTAAGGCAAAATAGAAAAGAACCTAGAAGGCGTTCAACTCAGCTGTTTCACCTCGTCGAATTCTCGCCTTATCCTTGTTAGGCTTTAGTTAGATCCCGTGGCTATGATCGAGCCCCTTCTTCCTGGATCTGGTTTTTCTCACTGTAGCTTTTTCTGAGTACTGATTTTCTTTTGGTATTGATGGGTTCTACACATTTTCCATTTTTTATTTTTATTTGTATAAAGGGTCCTGTGGCCCAGCACTGCTGAGCAAAACCCTGGTGGGGGGAGGGGGTAGCTGAGGATACTGGCTGATTTATTTATTTGTTTGTCTGTTTGGGCCATGCTGCGTGCGTGCATGATCTCAGTTCCTTAACCAGGGATTGAACCCACGCTCTCGGCAGTGAAAGTGCAGAGGCCTAACCTCATTTTCCATTTTTAATGACAGTATAATGTTCATAATGTTCAATATAATGTTCATAAAATCATAGAGGTCAGCGGGCCAACCCCTCGTTTACAGGTGGGGAAACTGAGGCCCAGAGGGGAATAACCTTGAACCCCACTCTCCTGGACCCCAGCCCCGTGCCCTTCTCACCGCACCAACGACACACTTTGCAGGGTCCACTGCAAAGTGAAAATGTGTGTCCGTTGTTCACAAGTCGGGAACACTGTGCCATTAAAGGCACTAAAAATCAAACTTTTTCCTTTCTTCAGATTACCTCCTCTGCTCATGTGCGTGCCACATCATCCCACTGGACTTCACTCATAAAACTTACAAGGTCAAAGATAAAATGAAGAATTTCAAGACAGAGACCACAGAGCACATGAAGCCAGCCCTCTGATGAGCCCTGTGGGCTTAATCCTTCCCCTCCTGTATCCAGATGAACGTCAGCATTTCTCCAAGATACACAGCGCCGTGATCAACATCTTCGTGCCTTTTTTTTTTTTTTTTTTAAACTTTTTCTTCTTGTGGCTGTCTGCTCAGGCTAAGTACTAACAGAATTCCGGACTGTGTTTGTCAGACCCTCTAAAAATGCAACCGCCAGCATCTGAACCTTTGCACAAGGATGGTGTAGAGCTGGGTTCCCAGGATTAGAAAATGGAGAAGTTTCAAAACCAAGCTCCCCCTCCACAGCTCCTCCAGGGGCTCCCTGTGGAGACGGTGAGCGCAGATAAGGAAGACCGGCCGGCAATGGGCACAGCGCTGGTGCCAGGGCACAGAGCCAAGAGCAACAGCATTTATGTCAATATTTGTAGAGGAAAGATCATGAGTATGAGAGCCAGGGGGTCCTGCCACTACCAGTTAGTAGCTTTGTGACTTTGGGCCAGTTGATTTATGTCTAGGAACCTGCTTCCTCATCTGTTAGGAAGGGCCATTCGTATCTGTGTCACACGCTTGTTGTTTAGGTTAAATGAGATCTCATACGTGACCAGGCATAGCATGGTCTTGGGCATATTACTGGATCCAGATAAGTGTCAGGGCTTCCCTGGTGGCGCAGTGGTTAAGAATCAGCCTGCCAATTCAGGGGACACGGGTTCGAGCCCTGGTCTGGGAAGATCCCACATGCCGTGGCACAACTAAGCCCGTGAGCCACAACTACTGAGCCTGCGTGCCACAACTACTGAAGCCCGTGCACCTAGAGCCTGTGCTCCACAACAAGAGAAGCCACCGCAGTGAGAAGCCCGCTCACCACAAGGAAGAGCAGCTCCCGCTTTCTGCAACTAGAGAAAGCCCGCGCGCAGCAACAAAGACCCAACACAGCCAAAAATAAATAAATAAACTAATTTAAATAAATAAATAATTTTTAAAAATAATAATAAATGTGAGTTGTCTTCCAGTCAGGATTTTGATGGGTTTACCATATGAGACACAGTTTGAAAACTGACCCCTGAGGTTCCTGGCAGCCATGCAAAAAGGGAAAACCGATAGGTCACTCAGCTCACAGGATATGAGTACTGGGAGGCTAGAGAAGGAGTTTGGGGTCTGAGTTACTATGTGATCCTGGATAATCTCTTCAGTTTTCTGAAACTCATTTCCTTCATCTTCAAAGTTAGACACTGGACTTAATGACCTCCAGGGACCTGGCACCTATGTTCCTGTGTCTTTCAGAACATCTGAAGGTCTCAGGGAGACCGTGGGGAAAGACAGAATTGGCAATTGGCAAAATTGGGTCAACGCCCAAGCCTATCTTTGCCCTCTCCCGCAATCACTGGCAACCTCCAGGGCCCCCCACTTACTCTGTTCACTGCCTCAAACCTGGTATAGAATCCCTACCCAAGCCCTTTGGGATCACAGCCAGAGGCATTTGCCCAGGTCCTGGCCATCAGCTCACACATCAGCCCCGCCCATTACAGATTTCAAAGGCCTTCTGTGTCATTCATTCATTCCTTCACGGAGCAAATATTTGTTGAGCACCTACTACGAGCAAGGAGGAGCCTGGTCTAGCAGAGGGGATTCAGCACTGAACCAAACAGGCAAAGATGTAGCTGGGGCCTGGGCCCACAGCCGTTCAACCTTAGGCTGTGGTGTTGGGAGAGAGCTGGGAGGCCTGAGCCCTCTGGCCTCAGCCCTGCTGCCAGTGCCAAATGGGACCACGGGCAATTCCAACACTCCACGCTCAGGCTTGGGACAGCAGCCAGGGCTCCTTGGTTACAGTCGCCATAGCTGTCCACTGCGCTACAGGTACCATGGCAACAGGGCAGGTAGGCCAGAGCCCCTGCTGGCTGGTGTCAGCTCTCACAGTGCCCACAGTGGGAAGGAGGCCAAGAGGGGACTCCTGGTACCCATGGATGGGGGCAAACAGGCCCAGGGAGGGGGTTTGAGATGTCATACAAAGAGGCAGGTGCAGAGCTCAATCCAGAATGAGGCTCCTGACCCCCGACCTGTCACTAGGATTACCTCCTTCTGGGATGTGGCCCCTTGGAGTGAGGGTCTGGAGGACAGCACCTGTGCCTCCTGCTTCTGGAACCTTCCCTGCCAGGCAGAGCCAAGGCTCAGCTTGCTGTCCTCTCCTGCTCAGCTCCTTCCAGGCCTGTCTAAGCTCCTCCTTCCTCTCCCCCTCCTGGGCCTCCCTGCCAACACCTGGACCGGGGGGCTCAGGGTGGGTCCGTGGAGGTAGGAGAGGGTTCAGGGCATGGGGACGGAATGGAGTGTTCTATTATTATCCCCATTTTACAGATGAGGAGGCTCAGAGAGGCCACGTGAATTACCCAAGGTCATAGAGCAACTCAGGGCTCTGCCAGGGCTTTCTGGTCTTAGAGTTGTTGGTGTTTTAGTCCCTGAGCCACAGCGGAGGTTGGCTGATAGGAGAGTGAGGTCGGGGAGGCGGGCGCGTGTCGCGGGGAGGACAGCTACTCTTGGGGGGCTGGGCCAGGTGAGCAGGTGAGTCCGGCAGACTGAGGAGCCTTTTCCTGCAGGCAGTGGGGAGACCTGGGTGGTCTTGGCGCAGAGGGGCGAGTGATGGGAGAGGCCTTCGGGAAGCTGCATATGGTGGCCGGTGGGCTGGAGTGGCCGGCAGGTCGGCAGCCCTGATGGGGTCCGGCCTCCATGAAGCCTTTACGCTGCTTCCGGGGCCTCTGAAAGAAGCTGGATGGGGCAGCAGGAACAGATGGGGCAGTTTTCTGGTCTCAGCGACGAGACAGGCGGAAGCGGGGATGCTGCCAGCGGAGCCTCAGCAGGGGGGCGTGGCGGGACGGATTACTGACGGGAAGTGGGAGGGGCAGATGGTTCCTGTCTTCTCCCTGACAGGTGCGAGGAGGGAGGACACGCACAGGTGAGCATGGCGAGCGGGCGAGGTGGGAACCGAGGCGAGGATGGACGGGGCTATTTCTAGTCCAGTCTCTACAGGGAAGGCGTGGGTGACGAGGGGACCCACAAATGGCCTTGCCGCCCCCTGGCGGCCCAGAACATAGGCTGGGGGCTGGGAGCCTTCGGCTGAGGAAGGCCCTGGCTCTTGGTGGTGTCAGGAAGGACACAGCAGAAAGGGAAGGGCTAGGAGCCCACAGCCTTGGCGAGGGGCCGGTGGCGCCCCTTCCTCTCTGGGTTGTCCTGAGCGATTTGCTTCCCCTCTCTGGGCTTCCGCTGTAAGAACGACCCAAAAACAACTGTGCAACCTCCACAGGGGCCACAGCGTGTGGACTAGATGGCATCGTGCATGTGGATCCCGCCACACAGCGTCAGGCCTGGCCTGGGCTCAGGAAATGCAAATCCCTTCTCTTCCCTTGGAGGTAGGTGGGTCTGACTTGAAGATCTGGAAAATGAGTTTGCAGGAAGCAGCGGGCAGGGGAAGGTAGGCTTGAAAAACTCCCTCTGTCATCCTGGCCACCTCCCCGCCGCCAGCTCTCTGTCAGCCTCCCTGGGAGACACGTCACAGACCTGAGCCCACCTCCTCGAATTACAGATGGGGAGACTGAGGCCAGCGAAGAGAAGGGATCTGCCCGTGGTCGTGCAGTAACTCAGATGTCCAGCTGAGGCCAGGGCATCCCAAGCCTGACCCTTCTCCTCAGGCCTGTCTGTGAAATGGGGGCGATGATGGCTTCTTGCCAGGGCGCGGCTTGGGCTCACTGAGCTAGTGTGTGAGAGGGGCCGGCACACAGTAGGTGCTCAGGAAACGGCTTCGCCTTCTGCTTATCGAGGTCACGCTCAGGTACGCCGCTGTGGTTAGCACACAGGCTAGGGCGTCACCCAGGCCCCGGCTGAACCCTGGCTTTGCCACTTGCTGCTGAGTGAGCTTGCACAAGCGACTTGGCCTCTCTGAACCTGTCTGTTCTTCCGTGAGATGGGGAAAGCCCCAGCTCGCCCTCCCAGGGCAGCTGGGCGGACAGAGGCAGATGACGAATGCGCTATCAAGCCCCAGAGCAGCGCCGTCCTCTCCCTCTTCCCAGCCTGTGCCCCACTGTCAAGGCCCACACCTTGCCACTCCTGCAGGGCGGAGAGCCTGGCCTCGAAGAGACTGAGGCAACCTCTCCCATCTGGCAGGGAAGTGACTCCAGCTCGCCTCAGGCCCCCAAAATAGCCCTATTTCAGCTTCCAGCTCCTCCGTGGAGAGGCCCAGAGCTCCGTGCGAGGGTGTTTGGCCGCTGAGGGCCTGCAGCAAACCCCCTCCCCGCTCCCCCATCCTGCCAGGCATTGCCAAGCTGTGACCTTGGGCCTCTCCTGCCTCTGGGACACTATTTCTCCCAGAGGGCCATCATGTGAAATCAGAACCCCCCAGTTCTCCACTGCATTATTCAAATGAGGTCCCCGGAGCCTTCAAGTCAGTCCCTGTTTCTGAAGCCCTATCCCAGGGAGAGCAGAAGTTCCCAAGGGGGCAGAGGAGGGAGACAGGATGCTAGATCAGCAGTGCAGACATACAGCTTACTCACTCAGCCCCGCAGAACCTTCTCCCCAGTGCTACACAGTTTCCTACCTCAGTGCCTTTACATCTGTGGATCCCTTTCCCTTCTCCTCATCTGCAGATGGGATTGGAAGCCAGACTGCCTGGGCCCAGAGTCCATGCTTTTAACCACTCTATGGTCACTCTGGAAGGAATCTAAGTAGAGGGAGGGCATGAGCAAAGCATGGTCCCATGAAAGAAGGGACTGCCACCAATGGGCAGAATGCTTGGGGTTTCTGGAGACACAAGGGGACTTCAGTCTTTCCCTTGTTTTACAGATAAGAAACAGGCACAGAGAAGTGCAATAATTTGCCCAAGATCACTATTGAGTGAGGAAGCTGGAATTTGAGCCCGGGGTGGGGTGTGGGGGGCGTCTGTCTCCAGAGCCACACCCCACACCCTCATAGCTGGCCTCTGGGCAGGGGTTCAAGAGGTTTGCTAGGTGTGGAATGGAATGAATACCTTGATGGGATTCTAGCCGGTGGGCCCACTGCTCACCAGCTGTGCATCGTTGGGCCAACCTCCTTGCTTGGCACACCTGCCTCACCTGTCAGTGTGGCGCTGAGAACTTTCCCGGTGGAAGTAGGGGGTTGAGGGACCCACATCTTGGGGCCCTTCGACTCTCAGATTCTAGGTCTGGTGAATCGGTGGTGGGAAAGGGGTGTAGATGGGTGGGAGGTGGGGGCAGGGTGGGGCAGGCGGAAGACTGGAGGTGCTTCAGCTGCATCCCAGTGCGTGAGCCCACAGGTCAGTCAGCTCCTCTGGGTTAAAAGTGAAGTCACATTTCCAGAAGCCCAGGCTCACAAATGCTCAGCTTCTAAGCAGGCAAAAGGAGACAGGCCCTCTTCCAACAGTTCCAACCCTCCCAGAATCCATTGGCCAGGCTTGAGGCACATGCCCTGAGCCCACCACTGTGGCCAGGGGCATGGACCACTCTGAGTGGCAGGCATGAGTCGCAGGCATGGCGAGGCTCCTTGTTTTAATGGGGAGACTGGCAACCTGGGGGGAGATGGAGTGGGAGGCCAGAGAGGCTGAGAAGGAAGGAAGTAGAAGGGAGGAAGGAAACCAGGAACCAGAGATGAAAGACAACGGCTGGGCAAGAAGAGTCCCACCCTCTCCAGCCTCAGCCAACACCTGGTCAGACGTGAGCACAGAACCTGGGAGTTGCGGACAGGCTCTGCTGGGCTATGTGACCTCAGGCAAACCGCACCACGTCTCTGAGACTCAGTTTTCTCATCTGGAACGTGGGTGCAGTTGTAGCACCGACCTCATGGGCTGTTATGAGAGTGTAAAGGAGATTAATCGCTTAGCTCACGGCAGTTGTTGTTTGTATCCTCATCCTTCAAAGTTCACCTTTCAATCCCTGTGCAGGTGTTGACCCTGGCTCCACACCAGACGGTTGGTAAAGCCCCTTTCTAGCCATCGTCTGCTGTGGTCCTGCTCCTGCCCTGGGAGGTACTGGTATCCCCGTTTTACAGGTGTGAAAAACAGCCTGGGAGCTTGAATGGCCTACGAGTCAAGGTTCCTCAGCTGGTCAGAGCCGCGACCTCACCCAGACTCTGAAGCCTGAGTTCCTTCCATCACATCAACTGTTGGTTGAATTTTTTAAAGTGACGGGGGAAACAGTTCCTCGCCTCAGTTTCCCCTCCTGCCGCAGAGGGAACCAGAATGATCCAATCCTCCCCTGCCCGGGGAAGTCCACGCCAGGCAAGTGGTTACTAAAAATTCTCGGGCCGCATGCCAGCCCCGGGGGTCCCTGCGCGATCCCCGGGGTCCCTTCCCACA
Source organism: Orcinus orca (assembly GCF_937001465.1). Lineage (NCBI taxonomy): Eukaryota > Metazoa > Chordata > Mammalia > Artiodactyla > Delphinidae > Orcinus > Orcinus orca. The sequence goes on along the minus strand of NC_064569.1, from coordinate 93,178,717 downwards.
GCGCTGCCCCGTGGTGGCCTCGGGCGCTGCAGGCTGAGTGCACCCGGCGGACGTGTCCCCTCATTCCGGTTCCTGCGGTGTTGGGAAGCCCCGGCTTGAGCCCTGCTCCGCCCTCTCTCGGTATCCAAACCTCTCCGCATCCTTCACGCCTCCTTGCCACCAACACGCAGAGGGCGCCTCACACCGTCTCATTAGATGCTCCTCCACTACCTCGAGGCAGGACAATTCGCCCGTTCTAGGCGCGGAGATTCGAGCTCTGGAGGTGAAGCCACTTCCAAGGAAAGGGCAGAAGGTTGGAGGCGGGATTGGGGCCCAGGTGTCTTTGTCCCCATATTTTGTTTGGGACACCAGAATCTGCTAAGTGCTCTTCACAGACATTATCCAGTCCAGCGTTGCTCCTTCTGTGGCCCCCGGGGAATCCAGACCAGGTCACCGGCTGTGCTGTCAGGTGTAGTAGCCACGACCCACAGGGAGCCCTTGACTCGTGGCTGGTCGGAGTTGAGAAGTGCTGTAAATGTAAAACACACAACCGATTTCGAGGTCTTAGTACTTAAAAAAAGAATACAAAATATCTCATTTATAATTTTTTATGATTGATTACATGTTAAAATTATACTTCAGATAAATTGGGTTAAATAAAATATGAAATTAAAATATTTTATTTATATATTAAATAAATTTTATTTTATGTATTAAAATATATAATTAAAATTTTCTGTAAGAGACTTTTCACCTGTTTCTTTTCACCTTGTTATGTAATTAGTACTAGAAAATGGAAATTGGCAAATGTGGCTTGTATTTGTGGCTCCGATTTCCACAGGACAGCACTTGACCAAAGGTGCCCATTCCTGGTTCCCACCCAAGACCCCTGACAGCCTGTCTGGGATGGGACCCTGGGACCTGCATTTTAACAGGGTCTCTTCAGGGATTCTGCAGACCACCAAAGTTTGAGATGAAGCTCCAGAAATATTTTTGGCTTGTTCACTATTATATTTTTCAGGATCTGGCATAGGGCCTGACACATAGTAGGTGCTCATTAAATGTTTGTTGAGTGAATTAGCACATCCAATGCTCATAGTAGGTAAGTAAAGAGATAAGACATTAAAAAAAAAAAGTAACTATGGGACTTCCCTGGTGATACAGTGGTAAAGAATCCGCCTGCCAATGCAGGGGACACGGGTTTGAGCCCTGGTCCAGGAAGATCCCACAGGCCGTGGAGCAACTAAGCCTGTGCACCACAACTACTGAGGCTGCCTGCTGCAGCTACTGAAGGCTGCGTGCCTAGAGCCCGTGCTCCGCAACAAGAGAGGCCACCGCAATGAGAAGCCTGTGCACTGCAATGAAGAGTAGCCCCCGCTCGCCACAACTAGAGAAAGCCTGTGCACAGCAACGAAGACCTAACGCAGCCATAAATAAATATAAATACATTTATTTTTTTTAAAAAACTTGCTGCTAAAATACCTCTAATTAAGAAAAAAAATAGTAACTATGGAGTTCTGAATACCAGCTAAAAACCCAAAATTAACTTATATGTTCTGAGAGGAAATATGGCCAATATATATTGCTAAAGAACATTATCTACGTAATCCCATCAAACAAAATATTTTTATATAAAGGACAAATGGTCTGGTTTCTTCAACAAACAAATTGCAAGGAAAATAAAAGAGTTAGGGTAGGAACCTATAGATTGAATGAGATGTAGGAGACATTGACCAACTACATGCTTTCACAGGCCTTATTTAGATCCTGAATGAAACAAACGAATAAACAAACAAAATGATATTTGATGATGTTAGGAAATTATTGTTACAGGATGATAATGGGACTTGGGTTTTTTTTTTAAGTCCTTTCCTCTTAGAGATACATATTCAAATATTTAAGGAATAATTTATATGACATATGGGATTTGCTTTAAAATAATATGGGATGGGGGAGCAGGTGGGTATAAATATGTTGATTTGGTATAAATCTAAGCTGGTTGATGGTTACATGGGAGGTCATTTATACAATTCTGTACTTTTGTATATGTTGAAAGGTTTCCATAATACAAATATTTTCAAAATAAGAAGTCAAGTCACTTCTCACTAAGACCAACTGGTAGTTCAGAAGTGATTTGACCCAGATAAGAAGAATAGTCCTTCTTTACCTGGGAAAAGATCAAAATCAAAAGATTTATCATTATTTAAACAGACAAACCAAGCTTCAAGACAAAAGCATTATTAGAAACAAGGAATATGTAACTCCAGGAAGATATAGCAATTCTAAACTCTTATGCACCTGATAACACAACTTCAAAACATACAAAGCAAAACAAGGAGACATAAACAAATCCATTATCCTAATCAGAGATTTTATCACAACTCTTTCAATTGCCGATATATCAAGAAGATAAAAGAATTGCTAAGGATATGGAAGACATAAACAAGAAGATATTAAATATCATCAGTAAACAGGAAAAGTAAATTAAAGCCACAATGAGTTGGAATTTTACTCCCACTAGCTTGGTAAAAATTACAAAGTTGAACAGTTCCACATTTGGCAAGGATGTGGCTCAGTGGGGACTCTCCTTCCCTCTGGGTGGGAGTAAAAATTGGTTCAATCTCCTTGGAAAATAGTTTAGCCTTGCCTAATAGAGTTGAACATGTTGTACACACAATAATTCAACAGTTCTCCTCCTAAATTTGTTATTTAAGAGTACATATATGTGACCAACCTATAAGGAAAGTCAGAAGAGGAAGGAGGGTGCAGCTGTGGAGGGGCACAAAGGTGTGCTTCTAAGATGCTGGCAAGTTTTATGAATGGTGAGGACATGGATGTCTGCACTGTTTTCCTTTGAATTGTATATTTTTTGCATGTACATGTTAACAATAAAAATGCTATGCCTATATATTTGCCTATATCACATCTGTATGTAAATGCATAAGAGGTTGGAAGGAGACCCCAGACTGTTCACAGCAGCTCTTCCTAGAGAGTGTCATGCTGGGGGGGGAGGGGCAATTCATATTTTATTCCAATATTTCTTGATTGTTTGCATGATTTTACAGTAAGTGTGTATGACCCAGGTAATTTTTTTTTTTTTTTTTTTTTTTTTTGCGGTACACGGGCCTCTCACTGTTGTGGCCTCTCCCGTTGCGGAGCACAGGCTCCGGATGCACAGGCTCAGCGGCCATGGCTCATGGGCCCAGCCGCTCCGCGGTATGTGGGATCTTCCCGGACCAGGGCATGAACCCGTGTCCCCTGCGTCAGCAGGCGGACTCTCAACCACTGCGCCACCAGGGAAGCCCTGACCCAGGTAATTTTAAAGACCCAATTAGAGCAACGGAAGCAAGACAAATCCCAAATGCAATTAACATGAGAAGAGTGAATATGCCAAAAGGGCATTTTAGGAGGCAGGTCTGTGGAATGGAAAGAGCTGTCACTTTCTGGTAAGTCATGTGATTTCCCTAAGGCTCAGTTTTCTCATCTGTAAAATGGGCCTAATGGGGTCTGGTCTCATGGGGGTCTCTGGAGGACTAGATGGGATGAAATGAGTGAAGGGCCTGGCTCAGCCCTGGGCCCACCGTGAGTGTTCAGTGCACAGGGATGCACATGAGAGAGGTTCGAGTATTTTGGAGTTCAGAGGAGGGGGTAGAGAGTGTGAGATGGGGAGCAGACTCAGCTGACTCAGCTGGGGGAGGTGACATGTGTGTGCCAGCCTTGGGGAACTGGGAGAATGTGGAGATGGGGTAAAAGAGTGACATATTTAGCTGGTGGATAGGGGGTGAGGAGGAAGGGGCTTGTCCAGGCTGGCCAGGTCTGGGGATGGGGGCAGGGATGGGGGACGAGGTGGGGAGGGAAGAGGCTTCCCTCAGGATAAAGGCTGACACAGGCTTCATTTGGAACCAGAGACATCATGCAAATATATGCAAAAGACCATGCAAATTAACCCAGCTGGTGGCCAGTGGGAAGAGGACCCAGCTGGTGATTTTGTTTCTGTAGTGTGGCCCAGGGCCACCTGTAACAGAATCACCTGGGGAACTTATCCTAGTCCCCTGCCACCCCCAAACCCACTGCTTCCACCCTCTGGAGCTGCAGCCCGGGAGTCTGTATGTTTAAGGAGCTCCCCAGGTGATTATTTACTTCTGAACTCATTTATTAAACATGCACGTAATGTGTTATAATTATAACACATCATGATATATGCACGTTATGATATATAAGATAAACAGTCAGGCAGAAAAGTAAATCTCCTTCTCTCCTCATTCTCCACCCCCATGCCCAGAGGCAACCACCAGTACCAGTTCCTTTGTGTCGTTCTGGAAGCGACTCTGCACATTCCCAGGTGATTCTCTCTGACCTTTCAGATCCACAGCGTCTTGGAGTCCCAGGGTGATGTCTCTGGATCATTCACAGACCAAACTGTCATTCATTCATGCCTTTGTTCACTCACTCAAAATTCACTAAGAGCCTGCGGGACTCATGCCAGGCACAGCCCTGCCCCCAGGAGCTCACACAAGAGGGGGAGCCATTCGCAAAGGCAGCACTGCCCAGTGGCTAGCTCCCAGCTCTGCAGTCAAGATGCCCTTTTCAGCAAGACCCTCACTCCCTGAGCCTCCACATCCCCAACTGTATCAGGTAGTAATGGTACCTGGCTCTCAGGGCAGTGATGCTGTGGGTCAAGAGAAATGATGAGAGCAGAGCAGGCTCTTCAATAAATGCTTATTTCCTTCCAGAAGACAAGCCTTGCCTGGAGCAGAGACAATGAGAACAGGGAGATTTTTCCAACATAGGCTGGCTTGGCTCAGGGCCAAAAGGAATGAATTGAGGGTGGGAAGGGGCTTCGTTATCTCTCCCCTCTCTCAGGAAGAGATCTCTCCAGGGTGGAGTTTTGGGTGCTCTGGGGCCTGGGAGAGCAGCTGTGACTACAGCATCCCTTGGCCTGGTGCACAGGGACCCCAGGTGATAGAGGAGCCAAGCAGCTCCCTCTGGATCTCTCTGAATCAGCCCTTACCTTCAAGGCCTGCCTCCTTCAGGTAGCCTTCCTGACTGTTCCAGCCAGAAAGGGAAAGGGAAGGAGTGTTTATTACCTGCCGGGCTTACTAGGTGCTTGTCACTGGGCCTGGAACTTTCATACTTCTTAAAATCTAACTTAATCTTCCCAACCCCTCCTGGAGGGAGATAGTTCATACCATTGCACAGGTGAGGCAGCTGAGGCTTGGGGAGGTGAAGGGACTTACTCAAGGCCACACAGGGAATCAGTGGCTGGGTATTTGTCTCCATGGGGGCTCTGAGCCTCTCCTGTCCTCTCCTTGGGACTCCTCCCCTGAGGGCCTGAATCTCCCAACAGTAAAGTCCCAGGGCCTGTGGAGGGACTGGGATCGCTAAGTTCCTGTAGCTCAGACACTCAGAACTCAGTGACCCTGGCTGATCTGGCCTCTTTCCTCCTCTCTCTAAGCCTCGATGACCTCATCTGTCAAATGGGTAGATTACCTCACCTGTCATAGGGAAGGTGTCTGTGAGAACATCTACACACACAGTCCGTCCCCAGCTCCTCCCCCTGCCCTCTCCAGCTCCTCCAGCTCAGAAGGCCCCAACAAGCTCAGCACCCCCCAGGCACCATCCAGTTCCACGGCCCCCATCTCCTGGGCCAGAATCCTGAGCTCTGCCTTGAAGTCGCCCCTTCCTTGCCCCCCACACACAGTCACTGAGTCCTGTAGCTTCTCCCAGCAAAGAGCTCCGCAGGCTTCTGCTCCCACAAAGATACAAGCTCCTCCCAGGGTGGGCCCAAGCCAGGGTCTTAGTTTGAGCCGCTGAGCTCTAGGAAGCCCCTCTGTCAGGTTCCAAAGCCTCACTGTTTTCGGGCCAGCACATAATTCAGCTGTGGCCTGGACCCCAAGGCAGAGCGATCACCAACACTCAGGGCCACCTGTTCAAGTGACATAGCCTCCCAGAATCATCCCAAGTTTCCCAATTGTAAGTGAACGCATTCAGGGCACTTCTAGGGGTCGCAGTCTCAGTCCTGAGAGTTTTGGGTAGTCAGGGCCCGTCTTCTCTCTCGCGTCGGCCCCGGGCTTGGCACCAAGGAGCACCGCCGCCCCGCGTGACCCGGACCCGGCCTGCAGCGCCCTCAGCGGCCACGTGGGGGCAGCAGGCGCGCGCCCTCCGCGCCGCCCGCCGTCAGAGTTCTAGCCGTGGGAGGCAGGCCAGGACGTTGCGGGAGGAAAAGCATCCGGGAAACGGGGTGGGGGGGGGGGGTGCGGCGGGGGACCTGGGCCTGGGGCTGGCCGGGCGTTGACTCCCCGCTAGGGCCCCAGGCGGGTCGCCTCACCCCCACAGCCTCACTTTCCCCATCTATCAAGTGGACACGGCAGTCTGCAAGGGCCTTTTTGACCCTGGCAATCCGGAAGCAAGATTTAGTAACAAACGGAGAGGGGCTTTTGTGCCAGGTGTCCCTGCTCACAAAGCAAGGTCCTGCCTTGGTCTGACCGAAACCTCTCATACCCAGGTGGGGAAAAGGAGCCAGGAGAAGGAGGTGAGTCCCCTGAGGTCACACCTGACTCCAAGCCCAGCTCCCTGCCCGTGGAGATCCCCATCTGCAGACGGGGGAACCCGAGTCCCCAAAGGGGAGGGGATTTGCCGGTGCTCTCACACGAGGACAGGACAACGCTGAGCCTCTGTCTCTGCCCAGTGCGCCCTCCACTGCCTCCCTGGAGGTTTAAGGACTTAGCAATCCCACCTCCACCCCTTACCTTGACTTGGAAAATTAAACGGAACAGGAATTGGCAGCTCACTCTGCACGCAGCGGGAGGAGGGAGAGGCTCCACAGGCCCCATGGGAGGTCCTGGACTCAGGGAATAGCCCCCTTCACAACCTCCGGAGTGTCTGCCATGTGGGCCCTGGCAGACCCTGAGGGCCAGGACCTGCTTCCCACTTGGCCCTCTTCCCACGTTGCCTCAGGGCCAGCCTAACACAGCCCCTTCCATCTCCCTCATGGAGAACCAAAGCTGGGGGTGGCCTTCACAGCCCCTGTGCGTGGCCCGTCACATGTGCACAACACAGCAGCTAGGAGAGGCAGATGAAGATACTGACGTTCAGAGTGGGTCAGAGGTGGGGCCAGGACTTGAACCTCCCTCTCTCCAGGCTGTCTATACCACTGAGCTGCCCACTACATACCTCAGAACAGAAAAGGAGGGCAGAGGGGATATTTGCTGAGGCTCTGCCTTGAGCCTGGCCTGGACCTGGCATGCTTGCCTCACGCAGAGCTCCAGCTGCTCTGAGAAGCAGCCCCATCATGTATTCCACTTACAGATGAGGACTGAGCCGTGGCCACAAGAAGGAGTGAGCAGACTGGGATTTGAAGCCAGGTCAGGTGGCTCCCACACCTTGGCACAGAGCCCAGGGTCTGACCTATCTCCTGCACAGGGGCCTGCAGGCTGCTTCCCCGTGTGGTCCCAGAGCCCAGAGACCAGCAAGGGGAGCAGGTTTCTAGGGTGGCTTGGGCAAGTCAGGGCACCTCCCTGTGCCTTGGTTTCCCCAGCCCTACCCACTCATAGCACAAAAAAGTACTAAGGATGGGACTTCCCTGGCAGTCCAGTGGTTAGGACCCTGTGCTTCCATTGCAGGGGGCACGGGTTTAATCCCTGCTCAGGGAACTAAGATACCACAAGCTGCGCTGTGTGGCCCAAAAAAAAAAGAAAGAAAAAAATGTACTAAGGAGAGCCTTCCAGCCAACTGGGCTAGCGTGTTCCAGTCAGTGCCAGTGGTGGGGGAGAGCATCATGGGCCAGGCTTCCAGGACACCCCCGCCCAGGTTAAGGAGAGAGGGAAAGGCACAGCCAAGGGCAACCAGTGTCAGCATCATGGGCCATGGTGGGAGTGGCAGGGCCAGAGGATGAGGGGCTGATGTCACGATGGTGACAGAGTTGCGGTCCTCCCCTGCCACCCAGTGCTCAGATCCAGGCAGTGCCCAGCCTTGGCACGGGGTGGTAATAGACACACTCTTGGCCTCCAGGACTGCCCTGGTCAGAGAAATGTGTCAGCAGAAGGGCCAGAGATTGCCCACCCTCTTCATCGTGGTTGTCATCGTCATCACCACCACCATAGTCATCAACGACTCCAAAGAAGTTCAGAGAATTTCCTCCTGACCCGAGTGAAGCCCACTCCATGGAAGCAGGAGGCTGGGTAAGAAGCCCTCTGGAGGCCTCCCCTGCTGGGGTAGGGAGAGCGGGCAGAGGCTTGAAGCCTATCGCATGAATTCTCTGCCTGGGAGTCCGGGAGACTTCTCAGAGGAGGTGGCCTGTCCTCTGAGCTTTAAGAGACAGGTTTACGGCTCCACTCGTATGCGGTACCTGAAGGAGTCAGGTTCACAGAGACAGAAAGTAGACTGGAGGTTGCCCCCAGCTGGGGGAGGGGGAGTGGGAGTTAGTGTTTAGTGGGCACCACGTTTCAATTTGGGAAGATGATGGTGGTGATGGTTACACGACAATGTGAATGTACTTAATAACAGAACTGTGCTCTTAAAAAATGGCTAAAATGGTAACTTTAAGACACATATATTTACCACAATTTAAAACACACACAATTTTCATTAAAAATTTTTTCTTTTTTTTTTTTTTTGGCCACACGTCCTGCAGGATCTTAGTTCCCTGACCAGGGATCGAACTGGTTCCCCCTGCAATGGAAGCGTGGAGTCTGGACCACCAGGTAATTCCTTAAAATTTCTCACTGAAAAAAATTTTTTGATTGAAAAAAACTTCCAAGAAAAAAAATGAAATTTACATTTTATTTAAAAAACAAGAACTGAGCTGGAATTGGGCAAGCAGAGCAGGGGAAAGGGGAGTCCTGCAAAACTGTAGAAGAGGAAAGAGAGTGTGTCCTCAAAAGGCAAAGGCACTGAAGTAGGAGCACAGAATGAAAAAGAGGAAGGAGGTGGGGCAGTGCTGGGGGCGGGGGGCGGGGTGAAGGCAGGCCCCGCCCCGGCCTGGGACCCCAACCTTCCCCACACAGACTCACACTGAACGAGACATTCCAGGCTCCCAAGACCTCTCGGTCATCATAACTCAGGGAGTCTTAGTGTCCTATGGTCCTCCCACCCCTACCCCAGCTGTCACACACAGACCAGCCCTCTGAGAAGACCCTCAGGTCTGTCCTCTGCTGAAAACCTCCTGGGACCCCCGCAGTCTACAGGATAGGATCCAGAGGCTTTGGCCTGGCACTCAAGGCTCCTGGCCCCAGGTGACCTCTGCCATCACTCCTTGGGGGGTTGCACCAGACCCTGCACCCGCCCTCTGGGCACCAGCACCACTTCAAGGAGTGGCCCTGTAGGAGGCTCTGCTCCTGGGGTCCTCGCCCTGCCCGCCCCCTCCCTCGCCGGTGCCTTCGCTCTCCCTCCCTCTGGGAATGCCTTCTCCCGTGTCCTCCGGCGGCGTTGACCTTGCTTCCTCTTCTGAGTGCCTCCTGTACGTCGAGTCTCCACAAACTCCAGGTCCTTCCTGGTGGCAGCGCACAGTAGGAGCTCAGGCGGCATTTGCTGAAGCACTGGTTTAAAGCAACTTTCCCGTCCACCCTCTTAACTCAGTGGGTGCAAGTGGAGCTGGTAGAGAGTCAGCTGTCAGGAGCCCTGGGTTCCTGCCCTGTTGAGATTTGCTGTGTGACCTCAGGCAAGGGTTTCCCCTCTCTAGACTTTGCTTACAACCTTCTAGGAAGTGTGGCCTCCCAGGAAGTCAATCCCGAGGGACGTGCTCCGTCAGAGAGGTGGGGCAGAGGGAGTCATCAACTCCATGACCTGAGGGCAGGGCACCCTCATTGACAGGGCCAAGGCCATAAGCCCACGGTGGAGTTTTCTGGGTGCTCACACTCCCACACCCCCAGAACTCTGCCCAGCACTTAGCTGAACCCGCCCTGGCCTGCCGGAATGCCAGGGAGAGGCCAGAGTTCCATCACCACCGCCACTACCGCTGTCATGCTCCGTGTCACCGCCGTCATCCTCATCCCCACCATCATCAAGAAGCTAGAGGGCCCGCCTCTGGCCTGCTCTCTGTACACCCAGTGGGCTGGACAAGAAGGTCTTTCCAGGCCCCTGGGAGGGGGCTGGAGGGAAGCCCCCGTGATTCTGTCCCCGACCTTCTCAGGAGTGCAAGGGAGGGAAGGGACCCCACTTGACTGAGCACCTGCAGTGTGCCAGGTACAGGGCTCTATTCTCCATCAACTGCAAGGCGGGATTTTTTCCCCGTCTGAAGCAGTGGCTCAGAGAAGTCAGGGTTGCACAGTTGTGGGTGCACAAGGGGGGGTTCAACCCAAGTCATCTCACCTTCAGTTTGCTCATCCCCCTGCCCGGTGACCCCGTGCGCTGTGGGGAGGTGCAGTGTAGTTAGCAGCCAGGCTTGGGAGCCTTCCCGCCGGGGTTCGAGGTCAGTTCTGCCTCTTACCAGCCACGTGACCTTGGGCAAGCCACTGCCCTGAACACCAGAGTTCAGCTGTTAACCGGGGATGCTAATAGCACCGGCTGCCAGGTTGGCCCGAGGGCCGGGTCAGCCTGTGGAGAGCACGTGGAACAGAGCCAGGCACACGGTGGGCGGTGGGCGGTGCATAGGCCTGGGCCAGCAGGATTAACATTTCCCTGCCTGGTAAACTCCTCCTCCTTTAGTACCTTCCTGGCTACCCTCCCACACCCAGCTGCCCTTCCTCCTCGGGAGCGTTTCTCACCCTTCGAGGTGAGAGCCAGTGACACCCCTGCGCCCCGTGCCCCTCCTGAGAGCGGGGGGGCCTGAGTGTCCTGCCAGCCCCTCCCTGCATCTGAGGCCCAGCCCAGGGCTAGCCTCAGCTGATAACTGAATGGGTGAATCCGCATCCGTTTCCTCTTCCCACTACTGCCAGCCACCTCACCTCCCAGAACTTCGTGGAATCTCCCCTGACCTTCTGCTGCCCCATCTCACAGCTCAGGCCACGGGCTCTGTGGTCCTCCCCAGCCCTCATCCCTCCACCCTTCAAGTACAGGAGGGGGCTGTCCCTACAATCTCTCCACTGCCCTGCACAACTCCTGGCCTCAGTCCTGCCTTCCAGGAGCCTGGAGTCCTGACATTCCCCTACCCACTGGCTGTGTGATATTAAGCAAGGCCCTGCCCCTCTCTGAGCCCCAGGGATGTCAGCTGTAAAGGGAGGAGAAGAACCCACTTCTCAGTGCATTGCTCTGAGATTAAAGAGAGGAGGTGGGGAACTCTTTGTAAACTGTAAAGGGTGGTACACTTTAGAGATCTGTATTAGTGGATGCTAGATGCTGGCTGGAACGGGAGTGGAGTGGTGGGAGCTTCAGGATATAATCCCAACATGAGTTGGGTTAGAAATCCCCTCCTTTCTCTCAGAAGAACTAAGTGGGAGGGGGCTTGTGTCCTGTGGCCTTGGAGTCAGAAGACTTGGGCTCAGTTCAGTTGAATTCATTCCTGCCTGGCCTGAGCCCCTGCTTTGGGCCAAGACCTGTGCCAAGCACTGGGACCAGGTGAATCCACGGTCTCTGTCCCCAAAGGGCTGAGAGCTTGACGGGGAAACAGTTCTGGAAACCCTTTACCATCAACAGCGTGAACCAGGGAGCCAAACAAGGAAGCGTGACTGCTGTGAAGTGGGGGAGCTGGCGGGTCCTAGAGGGGTTCCCAGAGGAAGCAGATGCTGCACAGAGTGAACTGGAAGTGGTCAGAGTCTCCGTCTCCCCCAGAACTCCCTGGAAAGGTCTCGAAAAGCTGCAGAGAGGAGGCAAATTCCGTCTTGAAAGAAACTGGCGTAATTCAATCATAAAAATAATCCCATTAATTTAGTCAAAGAACCACTTAATTGAATTTCTTTCCAAACCCAGGCCTATTCGAAAAGCCAATGAATCCAAATGCTACTGAATTTAAAGTAAACTCCCAAATAACTTAGTGAACGGGCCAGTCCAGTCAAGTCCCTGATAAATCTAGCCTGAGTCATCCCAGTCCTATGACTGCTCATTCAATCAGCTTATCCTTTTTTTAAAAAAAATAAAGTGTATGGGCTTCCCTGGTGGCGCAGTGGTTGAGAGTCCGCCTGCCGATGCAGGGGACACGGGTTCGTGCCCCGGTCCGGGAAGATCCCACATGCCGCGGAGCGGCTGGGCCTGTGAGCCATGGCCGCTGAGCCTGCGCGTCCGGAGCCTGTGCTCCGCAACGGGAGAGGCCACAACACTGAGAAGCCCACGTACCGAATAAAAAAAAAAAATAAAAATAAAGTGTAATTCAGGCAAACAATAGTCCACTTTGGTCAAATAACCAGAAAGTTCAGGATGAAGCGTTAACTGAGAAATCCGTCACGCCTGCTGGCCAGCTGGGGTGGCATCACGTGGTGATGGCCAACGGGAGGGCCAGGAGCCATGGATGTGAACTGGATGTTGGCTGCCCCCTGCACCCCAGCCTTGTGCCTTCAGGGAGTCATTCTCCAGCTCTGAGCCTCAGTATCAACATCTGAAAAATGGGGAGGTGGCTGCGAGAATTAAAACAGGAAAGCAAGGAGAGGGCACCCTCCTTCCCTCGTGCCCTCCTTTACCCGGGGTGTTGTAGGAGAGGAACCTGCAAACTCTGTTGACCCGCGAGTTTCCCTTTCTGTAAGATGGGCTCTTAAACTTTTAATTTAATGTCGTTTTTGGAATGGAAAATATTTTCACATGGATCAAAATTCAAAAGTTACCAAAGATGGTACAGTAAAAGTCTCCCTCCCATGACTTTCCCTCAGCCACCCATTTCTTCTCCTGGAGAAGACCCCAAATCATCAGCCTCTTATATTGCCGGTCAGAGATATTCATAATATAGATAGAGGGACTTCCCTGGTGGTCCAGTGGTTAAGACTCCACGCTCCCAATGCAGGGGGCAAGGGTTTGATCCCTGGTCGGGGAACTAAGATCCTGCGTGCCACGTGGCGTGGTCAAAAAAGATAGATAGATAGTTTTTTTTCACTGAGCAATACTTCATGTAGATCTTTCCCCATTTGTACATAAAGTGCTTCCTCCTTCATTTCTATGACTTCATTAAGGTCCATTGGATGAATGTTCTATTCTATCAGCTCCTTATTGATGGACATGATTCCAACACATAACACACACACTGCTATGAACAGCCCTTTTCATAAGCCAGTTCCCTCCTGTGCATTGATACCTGTAAGATAAATACCTGGATTTGGACTGAGGTCAAAGGAAACGTGCAGTTCTCATTTTTTTTTTTTATTTTAACATCTTTATTGGAATATAATTGCTTTACAATGGTATGTTAGTTTCAGCTTCACAACAAAATGAATCAGTTAGCAGTTCTCATTTTGATGGGTATCGTCATTGCTCTCCTCCGGGGCTGTACACATTTACTCTCCCTGGGATGAAGGGGCCTGTTTCCCCGGAGCCTTGCCATCAGTGTGTTACCCAAATTCTGTATCTTTCCCAAGCTGATGGGTGAGAATGGAATCTTGGTGTAGCTGTCATTTGCATTTTTCTTCGTTTGAATGAGGCTGCCATCTTTTTTTCTTTTTAATATTTATTTATTTATTTATTTATTTATATTTGGCTGCATTGGGTCTTCGTTGCTGTGTGCAGGCTTTTCTCTAGTTGTGTCGAGTGGGGGCTACTCTTCGTTGCAGTGCGCGGGCTTCTCATTGCTGTGGCTTCTCCTGTTGCAGAGTATGGGCTCTAGGCGCATGGGCTTCAGTAGTTGTGGCACGTGGGCTCAGTAGTTGTGGCTCAAGGGCTCTAGAGCGCAGGCTCAGTAGCTGTGGCCCACGGGTTATCACTAACCCTATGATTTGGGCAAACCACTTCTCTTCTCTTGGCATCAGTTTCCTTATCTGTAAACTGTAGGATAAAATAGCAGACCTAGTCCATGATCATCAGTGGATGCTAAGATCCCTGGGTAAAAGTTTGATGGGGAACTTTATAACAGAAGGATGCGGTCAACACCACCTAAAGCCACTGGTCAATCTCAGCATCACTAAATGGTGGAACAACCCAGTACTCTATGGCTCCTGCTCTGATGCACTGGGAGGGGCACAACATCACCCGTGAAATATCCTTGAGAAAATCATTGAATCCAAATCACATCAAGCCTCCAGCCTTTAGAATCGACATCTAATTACCAGTTTATAGGAAATACGGGGGATAGTGGAGCATGTTAAGAGACACCACAGGGATGCAGTCAACCAATTCTAGACTGTGGGAAACTCGATCTGGAATACTATTCAGCCAGAAAAAGTACTGCATCCCTGAAGTACTGATACATGTGACCACATGGTGGAACCTTGACAGCAAGATGCCAAGTGAAGCCACTTGCAAAAGGTTGCACATCATGTGATCCATTTATATGAAATAACTAGAATAGGCAAAAGACAAAAGTAAATTACTGGTCACCAGGCGCTGGAGGAGGACGGAAATGGGGAGTGACTGCTGGTGGGTATGGGGTTTCTTTTTCTGGGTGATCAAAATGTTAGGGAGTTAGATAGAGGGAATGGTTGCAGAACCCTGTGAATCTACTAAAAGCCACCAAGTTGTATACTTTTTTAAACGGTGAATTTTATGTTACGTGAATTATATCTCAATGAAAGAGAGAGAGAGAGATTTAAAAGATATATCAACCCTATATAGGGTTGGAGGGAAGTTCAGAGAGTGGGGTATGAATTGAAGAAAACACTCGAGGAATCAGAGGCTCCCCCTGTCCCTCCGGAGATCATTCCTCACCCCAGGTGATTTGAACCTGGAATTCGAGGACCCAACTGTTCTGTGTAAGCGGGGGAGGGGGGTGGATGTGGGGTGGTGGGAATCCCAGCTCTTTCTCGGTTTCTCAAGGGGTCCCTCACTCTGGAAGAGTGGAACCTCCCCTCTCAGTCCGCCCACCCCCGGGGGTCGCACTTGGAGGCACAGCTGACGGCTGGGGGCCCGGTCCGAATGAGGCGTACGTGTCGGGGGAAGTGTCCCCATCACCTCACCCCGCAAGCAGGAGAACCACGAATCCCCGCGGGGCTGGAAGCCGGGGCGGGGCCGGGAAGCCGGGGGCGGGGCTGAAGCGGTGACGTCACAGCCCCGCCCCAGGCAGGCTACCTCCTTCCTGCGCGCTGCGCCCTAGCTGAATCCTCACCTGGAGAGACAGGTGTGCGCATCTCCCATTTCGGAGGCCAACACGCGAGTGTCAGGTAAGCGTCAGCAGGAGTTCCGACTGGGGGCTGGGAGGAGGGTCCGTGGTGAGACTCCTCACTGGACGCAGAGGAGAGCCTGGTCAAAGAACGGAGCGGGTCCTGGGTCTGTGAAGGTACTGGTTGCTCCCCAAACTCCTACCATATCTCTCGGTTATAGTCACGTTGTACAGAAAACGTAGGCTTTGGAGGGATCTGAAGGAGAGGAAGCTGAAGAGGAAACAGCAGGTTTCCAAATATTTCGACCACAAATTATTTTTTTACATGATATCTCTGCTTTGTTGTAAAAGTAATGTGCACTGATTGACTCTTTGGCAACCGGACAAAAATAGGAAGGAAATTACCCATGGTACTAACACATAAGCAAAACAACTGTGGATATTTTGATATATTTCCTTTCAATCTTTTTTCTATCCACAATCATTTTCATGTAATTTTATACTGTATTTACAATTTTTGTGTCTTGCTTTTCTCCTCTTAACATTGTGTCATAAGCATTTTCTCATGTTGTTATTAGTCATTCGTGTATGTGTAATCATTATTTTTAATGGCTGCATGATGTTGCATCTGAAGGATGGGCCATAGTTGGGTACCATTTTGAACCCTTGGAGGAAGGATTTGCGGGGGAGACAGGGAGGTGTAAGAGAAAAAACATGGGCTCCAGGTCAGGCAGGCCAAGACCTCTGCCTCCAACAGTGGGATCTTGGGAAAGATCTTTGCTCTCCCTAAGCATCAGTTTCCACATCTGGAAAATGGCTACATAAAGCTATTTCCCCAGAGTACTGTGAGGATTAAGTGAGCTAATTTATGTAGAAAATCCCCCCCCCCCACCCCACCACATGGTTCTGACAGAAAAAGTTTCCACGTGTTAGTGAGTTTGGCGGAGGGATTTGGACCAGCGGAAGCTGCTGAGGGAGTGGAGTAGGGGAAGAGCTGGGGAGAGGGGGATGGGTTCTTGGGAAAAACCCCAGAGTGGAGAGGTCTCTGGGTCTGGGGCAGATGGGCATGAACCAGCATCCACTCTGTGTCGGCCAGGCACAGACAGGGCCCCTAAGGCAGGGCTGGTGACCTCCAGGCCCTCAAAGGCTTCAATTCCTTGGGACGAGCTTCTGGAACGAGTTCAGAGTGAGGGGAGTGGACAAAAAGCAGAAACTGAGGCTCCGAGGACAGGTGATTTGTTCAGAATCCACACAGGCAGCAGTAACAGAGTACGTGTGGACTCCAGGGCTCCTAACTTCCCCAGGGGTCTCCGCACCAGAGACTACTCAAGGTAGGGGGAGGAAGAGATCAGGGCTGAGTCACCAGCTGCACTTAGACCAGGCCAAGTTGTGCTTAGAGAAAACAGAAGTCTCTGTTCTTTGAGCCTCCATTTTCTCATCTGTGAAATGGGGATAATAACTCTCCACGTACCTACTTAGTACCCACTGCCAGGCCTGTCCATCCACAGGTAGCCAGGGCCTCCTCCACTTTTAGGGGCCCATTCAGTCATATACCCTCACCCTGAACTCCTCATCTTCTTGATCCCCTGGCCATCTTCAGAGGGGGTCTGGGAACCTGTCAGCTGAACCAGGCAGGTACCTGTGGCCACACCTCAGTTAGGGTGGGAAATCCACGCTCCCCTGAGCCATCTGTTTCTGGACCTGGGAGGTTTTGTTCTGTGTTTCTTTCTTTTTTTAAAACAATTTATTTATTTATTTATTTAGTTTTGGCTGCGTTGGGTCTTCATTGCTGCACGCAGGCTTTCCCTAGTCGCAGCGAGAGGGGGCTACTCTTCATTGCGGTGCGCAGGCTTCTCATTGCGGTGGCTTCTCTTGTTGCGGAGCATGGGCTCTAGGCATGCAGGCTTCAGTAGTGGTGGCACGTGGGCTCAGTAGTTGTGGCTCACGGACTCTAGAGCGCAGGTTCAGTAGTTGTGGTGCATGGGCTTAGTTGCTTCGCTGCATGTGGGATCTTCCCAGACCAGGGCTTGAACCTCTGTCCCCTGCATTGGCAGGCAGATTCTTAACCACTGCACCACCAGGGAAGTCCCCTGTTCTGTGTTTCTAATTTGGCTCTCCTGTAACGTGCCCCTATAGCCTGCTCCCGCTGGATGAGAAAGGGCTCTGAGCCCTGGTGGGAACTCCTGAGTATTAAGAAAATCTTGTAGTGAGTGTCTACAGTCCTCTGAGGCTATCTCTTTCTGCCTGGACTGTCGCTCCAGGACAGTAATGAGGGTGTCAGGTGCCCCTAGCAATTGGGTATCTGGGGTCTCTGATGTTCTGAAGCAGAATTGGGGAGGTCACTTTCCAATTCACGGAAAATTGGAGGTAGCCCGTTGCATGGTCACAGTTTTTAAGTCATTTAGAGTGACAGTCAGTCCCAGGACCAGAACCAAGTCCCTGCCTTGGGCCTGGGAAATGATACTTTCTGAAACATCCACACCTCTGTTGCCCCTAAGAACCAAATAACGAATACTTATTGAGAGCCTCATTTACCAGCCTCTTGTTCTAAGTGCTTTAGAGCAATACCATGAAACAGACACATTATTGTCCCTGTTTTACAGATGGTGAAACTGAGGCACAGAGAGGTTAAATAAGTTGCCCACGTGGAGCCAGGGTTCAACCCCAGGCATGCTGACTCGAGCGTGCATTCCCATGACTGCTGCCTCTTTAGCATAAGATGGTGTCTGATTTGACACACGTCTGTTTTTCCAAATACATCCCTTTGTTGTCATCTTCTGCGTGGACCATCAGGGCTTCCTGGGATTCCTCACACTCCGTTGGTGTCTGTTGATGTCTTGACCTATGTCTTAACCCTGGTCATACTGATTTCTAATGACTCATTCTGGGTTCTGGATCTCCTACAGCAGACACACTCCACCAGAGCAGGGCCCACCCCAAGGCCCAGATGAGGTTTGGCCCTGCTTCCCGTAACTGAATTGGTAATTACTGCATCTGCCACTCAGGTGTCAAGCTCCGGGCTACAGACTTTTTGTCCATCACCTATTTTAATCCACCTGAGGTGAGTACTACTGCCACTCCCATTTCCGAGAGGAGGAAATGAGGCTTAGGAAGGTTCTGTAAACTCACCCAGCCACATAGCCCGGAAGTAACTGAGGACTTGAATCCAGCTGGTTGAAGCAGGGTCTCTACCACCAATGCCTTTCAAGTGAGAACTCATTGCAGGGGTCCTAAACACTCATGCAAACTTTGGCTGCACACCCAGTCTGTACAAATACTTTTGAACATGACTTTTGTTTTTAAATGTATGTATGTTACAACTTAGGTATATATATATATATATATATATATATATATATATATATATATATTCTCTGTGCTAATGTGTGTATTACAGCACAAACATTAGGGATTTCCCTGGCGGTCCAGTGGTTAAGACTCCACGCTTCCACTGCAGGGGGCACGTGTTCGATCCCTGGTCGGGGAACTAAGATCCTGCATGCCGTGCTGCACAGCCAAACAAACATTAAAATAGAATATTTGGAAGACTAAGATGAAATAAGAATACAAATTCTGACTTCTTTCCTTCCCACACCCCAGTGGATCACTGCATGAACTTTCTGGGGGTCTACAGGCATCTACTTTGGAGATAGCTACCTTAGTGGACAAGAGAATCCCCCGGATGTTTCCAGAGCAGGTGAGCAGACTCATTCAGCGGAGGCCTCAGATACACAGGCAGGTCTGGGTTGGCATGCACCGAGGGAGACAAAGGCAGATTGGGGCACAGTCCCTGAGGCAGGGTGAAGCTCCAGGGTGGGTCTGGGAGGGTAAATGGAGTCTTTCATAACCTTTATGAACATTAGGTCAGATTCTCCTCAACTCTCTCAGCCTCGGGCTTCTGCTGTAAAAGAGGTGGGGCGATCTCCAACTCACGGGATTGTTGTAGAATTAAACAAGATTCAACCATAAGTGTCTAGTGCAGCGCGTGGCACACTGTCTGTCCAATAAGCTAGTTCAACTTCTCCCTCTTCTTCTCATCTGTGCGTAAAACTCGAAGCTGCTCTGAGCAAAACGAGTGGATAAATCCCATGTTTAGCTGTTTGGAATTGGAGACCCTGCCAACTTCCACCTTCCTTTTCAACCTTCTCCCCAGAGGAAGAGGGATCCCCGGTGCCATTGGACTGGTCTCCCCACAGTGGCTCCCACCCCCAAATATCTGAGGTTCCTTCCATAGAACATTCACTTGGACTGTGCTTCCTTATCCTCTGTTTCCGCTCCACCCTCCAAATCCCACCCATCTTCAAGTCCCCCCTCCCCCACCCTCCCCCACGGCAACTCCTGAATCACTGAAGGGGCTTGGGGGCAGTCTGGTCAGAAGGGGGCTCAGGGACTTGTCTGGATGCTGTATTTGTGTAGCATTTCACATGAAGTTAAGAAAACCCAGGTCATGTATCTTATAGAATGCCCCAGTGGAGGGGGAGGGGGCAGCTCACCACACTTTGGTGCCTCCGCTGATCCCAGGTCCCGTGGATCTGTCCTCCTGCACTCACTGCTGGCATGTTCTCTCCAGCATTGGTTTTTTTTTTTTCCCCACGCAGCATGCAGGATCTTAGTTCCCCAACCAGGGATCGAACACGTGCCCCCTGCAGTGGAAGCGTGGAGTCTTAACCACTGGACCGCCAGGGAAGTCCCTCTCCGGCACTGTTAGTCCGTCTTTTTCCTGGGTATACCCAGCCTCCCCAGGCAGATTGTCACCTCTCGGCGAACAGGGTCCAGTGTGGCTCTCTCAGGCCCTGCAAGGAGTTGGCATCAGGAAATGTTTGTGGACAGACATGTGACATGCTGAGGAGACGATGAGTCGCAGCAACTATGCTGAGTTGAGAAGTGTTGTTGTGGGAATTGGGATTATTAGCCGTGGCAATCATCGTAGTTCCCGCAGCCCGGCTAATGAGTGGTTGTGTGTCCCGGGGATGGGATTCCTTGGATTCCCAAAGGATGGAAGGAGCAAGTTTTGGAGAGAATCGACAGCAGTGCGAATGAGGGAGATTGTGCCGGGCAGAGAGGTCAGGTGAGCCCAGAGGGGCAGCCAGGTGACAGGCTGAGTTGAAGGAAGGAGGTGGATGGAGGCATTGGGGGTGGGGGGGTGGGCTGGAGGCAGGCTGATGTGATCCTTCGGTGATGCTGGGTTATTGTTAGTGTTCACTGTGCCTTTGGACACGTGGCAGGCATTCCTAACTCCACTGGGAGCTGATTTCCCTTAAGAAGACAGCAGCCCAGGGATTGTTGAGAGAGGCTGTGTGCAACTGAGGGGGCGGGCCAACAGCCCACCACAAGAAGGCCAAGAAGGCTGGGAGGGGGTGGGGAGAAACCACAGGCCTGTCCCTGAGGGAAGGCTGTCAGGCAACATCTGACCCGGGGATGGGAAGTGCCAGGCCCTGCCTCCACCCCAGGGACCACATACCCGTGGCAGAGTTCGTGGCAGAGTTCACTCATTGCACAAGTATTTATGGGGCACCCATCACCAGCTGAGCACCCACGGAGCAGCTATAGAAGGGCTTCTTTCTCTCGGAGCTTATGTTCACGGGCATTAAAAACAAACAAGCTAACGTTTTCAGCCTCTAGTAAGTTCCATAAAGACAATAAGTCAGGGTGATCCAGCAAAGAGGGACGGAAGACAAGGGGGACCACTTCAGATTGTGTGGTCAAGGAAGACCCCTGTGAGGAGGTAACATCTGAGTTGCCGTTTGAATCATGAGATGGAGGCAGCCATTGACGACCTGGGGAGATCATTCTAGGCAGAAGGAATGGTCAGTGCAAAGGCCCTGAGATGTGACAAAATGAAAGACCAAGGGGAGAAAGGTTCAAGGTGAGATCTGAAAGGCAGTTTGGGGCCAGATCATAGCAGACCTGGAAGAGAGCATGGATTTCACGCCGACAGAAGGGGCCATTAGTGTATTTTCAGTAGCAGAGGGACATGATCTCACCATTAACAGACCAGTGTGGTATCTAAGTAATCCAGCTGGGTTCAGCATGTAGTTGGGAGACAGAGCTGACGGGAAGTGCATGTGTTTTGAATATGGGGGTGATGGTGGGAAGAGAACCCTTTCCACTGAGCCCAGATGTGTGGGACCTCAGGAGCTCTCTCCACAGAGTGCCGGATGTGGAGCGTGTAGGCCGTTCCCCATCTGGTGCAGCCTTAAGTTTACAGACAGGGAGACTGAAGAAAGAGCCTTAGAAGTCTCTTGTCCAGCCTCCTGGGGGCTGTGAATTCTCCAAGGTCCCCCTGAAACTCAGTGGCTGAGCTGGCACTCGAACCCAGGCCTCCTGGGCCCTGGTCCAGGCCTGTTGCTAGCCCGCCCTGCTGCCTCTCAGCTGAAGATGGCAGAGGAGGGAGGAATCACTGCCGGGAATGACCTGACTAGTCACGACGATGTGGTGAGGTCACCCAGGAGAAGCATCGAAAAGCAGTGGAGACTGGAGAGGGCAGGCCGAGGTGTCAGGACACTGCCGTGGAAGCAGCCAAAGGTTGGGGGAGGGCACCCTGGAAGGCTCTGGGGGCAAGGAGCCCAGGTGAATGGAGCAAGGCAGCATTTTCAGGCTGGCATGCCTGAGGAGGACCTCTTAGAGCAGAGCCTGTGTGGGCCACTGACCCTTGAGGGTCTTGGGAGAGACCCAAGTAGGAAGACCCCAGAGAAACTTCTTGCAGGGGCTTCCTAGAACCAAGACCACAGGTACAGACAGAGAGTGGGCAAGGCCAGTGGCTCACTGGGCCCAGCTAGGACTGCATACCTCCAACCCACGCCCACCTCGAAGGGGCTGGTGGCGGACCCTCCAGGGGGAGGTGAGGCGAGGAAAGAAGCTGGAGATGTAGCCTGCACCGCTAGAGGGAATCCGAGACAGGCAGCTGCATTCGCTCCCTGTCCACTCCTTACAGCAGTAACAGGATCAACATCTTCCTCGTACTCGGGGCTTCTCTGGACCAGGGTGTTTCTGCGCGTGATCATCTGCGTTAGCTCCATTTTACAAATGAGACTCAGAGAGTTTAAGGAGCTTCCTAGGGTCCCATAGTTAAAAGGTGGCAGAGTCAGCATCTGAAGGCCGCTTCTTAACCACGGTGGGCTGCTGTCTTGGATTCCCTCTGTGACCCTGAGCAAGGCTCCCTGAGTCTCTGCCTGTGAAATGATGGAGTTGGCATAAATGACCCCCACTAGCCCTGTGGCTCTCAACTGGGGCCCAGAGTTGCTTCTCTAGTAAAGGAGCTCAGGGGTCTGATGGAGGGAGCCAGGGCCCTGTCCCGGAGCTGTGTTCTCCACCAGCCTGGGCGAGGTGGTTAAGAGAGTGGGCTCTGCCAGGCCACTATCTCTGCTGAGGATAGATGTGAGGACCGAATGCAGGTATCGGGTCTCAGAGAGGGCCTGGCACACAGTAGGTGCTCAATAAGTGATAGCTCTTCATGTGTCCTCAGAGAGAGTGGAGGCTGTCCCTTTACCATCCAACCATTCACTCATTCAGCAAATATTTGTTAAATCCCTCCAGTGCGCCAGACACCAGTCTTGATACTGGTGACGCAGTGATGCCCCCAAAGATCTGTAACTCCCTGCTTTCATGCAACTGATATTCCAGTGGGGGAAGCAGACCAAGAAAAACAAAAGTCAAATAAGTACTATACAGAATAAGTTAGGTAGTGGTTAAGTGCCAGGAAAAAAAATGAAGCAGAGAAGGAGAGGCAGATCTTAAATCAGGATTGGAAGGCCTCCCTGTGAAAGGGACTCGAGAGTCCTGACCTGAGGGTGGTGAGGTGCACAGCTGAGGGAAAAGTGCCCCAGGCAGCGGGAGAGCCAGGTCTGAGGTCAGCCTCAGGGCACAGATTGTGTAGGGTCATTTTGGGGACCCTCCCCTGCTGCCTGGTAAATCCATGGTGACCTCCTCCTCCCCACACCCCACCCCCAAGACTCAGGTTGCAGGTCCCTTGGGGGTGGTGCTGAAATCTTTCTCGCCATCACTGGGCACCGCAAGGTCCCCAGTCCCGTGCTCTGGGGTGCCGGGGAAATAGGAACAAACCGTCTGGAACGGCTCCCCTGACCAGTGCAGAGCAGCTAAAACCCAGGGTGGGACCCAGTGATCAGCTCTTCACTGACACCTGTCCCAGGCCCAACTGCATCTTCTGGGTGGGTGGGTGGAGATGTACAGAGGGGGGCTAGGGGAACTCCAGCCAGACACACCCTTGGGCTTTAGAGTTGAGAGTTAAGTCCCAGGAGGAGTCATTGAGAATCCAGTCTGGAGAGAGAAGTCAGGCCCAGAGGCTGCTAGAACTCTGTTGTAAGTTTTCTTTCCCTTTGGAACTGCCTCCCCTCCTTGGCTAGGTTTTGTGTCCCCTCAGTTTCTCCTGAGAGTTGAGCTGCAAAGTGCTTCAGAAGGACCCATGGGTGGTCTCAGAGCGGAGTAGGGAGGAGGAGAACTTGGGTCCACAGAACAGCTAATCAGGGAGGGGGTGTGGGGAGCATTCTTCCAAGGCAGAGACTGGGGGGCGATGGGATGGGGTGTGTGTGTGTGTGTGGAGAGGCCGGGCGCAGGCCTTCAGGGGAAGAGTGGGTCTCAAGACTGGTTGACCAGGATCTTCAATAGTGGTGCAGAGGGGGGTCAGTTACAAGTTCTGGAATGGGAGGGGACATGTGACAAGATTGGGAGGGGAAGCTGGGACATCTGACTGTTAATGTGTACCTGAGGCAAAGGTGAGGAGCCTCAGATTCCTCTCTGAACCTGGGGAAAGGACAGAGTAGGATTTCATCTGTTGTTGAGAGGATTACATGAGATAACACCTTTCCCAGTGCCAGGTACTTAGTAGATGCTGGAGGAGTATCAGTCCCTTCCTGGAGAGGGAGGGCCGGGAAGCAGGGCCAGGTTGGAAGGTTGGGGTGGTGAAGACAGAGGACACGGTGGTGTATCCACCCTGCTCAGTAGTGCTGGGGGGCCCTCTGCCTGGGACCCTAGGCCTGGCACCTTGTCTCATGTAGGAGAACCTGCAGGCACAGGGAGGGCCGGCTTCCCTGGACACTGGAAGCAGGATTCAGGGTCGGTGAGACTGGGATGGAAACAGATGGCGAAGGGAAGGGCATTGGTAGCCGAGCCTGGTGGCTGGCCTCTAGGACAGGTCACATTTGGAGACCTCCAGGAGATGAGGGAGTCATAAAAATGGGTAAAACAAGTGGGGGCCCTTGGGCTTTGATAAATGTGGGTGGCTGCCGCCCAGGCCTGCTGACTATGGTCAGGGCCCAGGGTGCGTTTGGGCCCAGAGTGGCAGTTCTCCCAGTGCTTCGAGAGAAGTAGGGAATACAGACCTGTCATATGAAATCTTCCCATCTCAAAACACTGGGAATCAGTTAACAGAACAAAAGAAATAACGAAAAACACCATGCAAGCCAAGCAAAGCCCACCACTTTTGCTGGTGACCCTCTTCTCGGCAAAAGTGGCTTTGAGGGCAGATCCCCAGCTGACTGCCCCAGGCCTCTCCTGGGAGGCTTGTCCTCACTCTCCTGCTTTTGGAAGTGAGATCATGATAGACTCATTTTCCCAGGGACCTATGAGAGAACAGAGCCATCTCGTGCTGTGTGGTCCCAGGCCAACCCCTTCCCGTCTCTGGTCTGCAGTTTCCTGGGCTCTGAAAGAAGAAACCAGTCTGTGGGGCTCCTGACAGTTTGGAGAGTGTGTGTGACTAAGTCCCTCAGGCTCGAAGGAAGGTGTGATTGTTCTTGAAGTGACTCTTCCCAGGAACCTTGCTTCTGGGACGGGATGCTGTGCACGCCAGCATTTTGTGTGTCCACAGCCACAGTTGTGTGCGTGAATGGATGTGTGTCATAATTTGGAGCTTTGCATGGTACGGTGTAAATATCATTTTAATAACTCTGCCCTGGAATCTTTCATCGCCTGCTCTGGAAGCCAGTAGGAAGCCTTAATTAATTCTCGGTGACCTGGGGAGGGACGGGTGCTCCCTCCCGATTTGCAGATAAGGAAACCCCAGCCCAGAGCTGGGCGGGGACTTGGCTGAATGTGCACCACTTGGGGGACCCTGGCTCAAGTGTTGGCTCCATGGCAGTGTGTGGGGTCTCTCATTAAACGAGTGAGGACAGGATTGGGTTGGAGGTCAGCTCTGTACCCATCAGTTTGAGCTGCCGGAAGAGGAAGAAGGGTGAAGAAAAAGGTCTTTGCATTTGTTTTTTCCATGGGGGCAGAGCGCAGCATAGCCCCAGCTACCTCTCTGGGCCGTTTGTCAATATCCTTCCGTCTCTTGCTGTCCGGTCAAATCGCTGGCCCCTGAGTCAACCTGGCCTGTGTGCTCTGCAGCACTCAGAGTCCCGAGGCGGAGTGTCCCCCAACACTGTAAACATTCTCCTTTTGCAAACACCGGCCTTCAGAGGGGCCCACTACTAGGGTGTGAGAGGAGAGAGAACCGGGCAGAGGGGAGAGGAGTGTTTGGGTCTAGAAGAACCCAGCTTTTTGTGCGCCCTCCTCCTCCCCACCCCCTCCCAGGTTTTTTCCACCTGTGCCCCCACTGGATCAGGGTGTCAGTGTCTGTGTGCGCTCCTCGGCCCCACACGTAAGGCCCCGTTCCTGCAAGGTGCTCCTCGCGAGGCTGGGGGGCCGTGTTTCCTGGCTGCGGGGCCGCCCAGCGTCCCCGGGAGCGGAGGGCGCGGGCCCTTTAAATCCTCCAGGGCGGCGGCGGCGGGCCCGGGATGACATCAGCGGGCGGGCCCGGGGCTCAATGGGAGCCGGCGGGCGCGCGCCAGGCGGGAGCGCGCGAGCCGGCGGCGGGGGCGGTCGGGCAGAAGGGCCGGGAGGAGGGAGGCGGCGTCGGCTGCGCTGAGATCCCAGAGCCTGAGCCCGGCCGGGACGAGCGGAGCGGAGCGCGGCGGCAGCGGCGGTGGCGGCGGCTGGGCCAGGAGAGGCTGGCGCGCCCGGCGGCTCTGCGAATCCTCCGGCATCCGCCCAGGCGGGCCGCCCCCGCCCGCGGCAGCTCCCCGAGCAGCGGCCCGGCACCGGCGCCTTCCCGGCGGGGTAAATATTGGGGGGCCGCGGGCCCGCGGAGGGGCGCAAACCTGGGGGGAAACGGGGCTCCCTCCGCCTCTTTGTTTTTGCGCGAGAAGGGAGGGGAGGAGAGGGCGGACACACGCGCGTTCGCACTCGGGTATGGGGGGGCTGCCCGGGCGCCGCCCGCTCGGCCCGGCGAGGACAAAGGCGCGACTGGGGACGAGGAGGAGGAGGGTGACTATTATTTTGCAGACTTGCCCTGGGGAGGCCCCCCCAGTCCGGCCCGCCTCCCCCTCCCCCAGCTGGACCGTTCAAGGCCCCAGCCAGCCGGGGCGGCCACCCCAGGCTGCGATTTGGGGACGCTGAGGGAGGGGGTCCGGGACTGGGGTGCTGGGGTGCACCCGATACTGTTGATTCGGAATTCTCTCCCAAACCCTGGGGCTTCGGTAGGGTTCACCAGAGCATTAGCAGAGCCCCCAACCCCTTCGCTCCTGGCCTGGGTGCTCCAGACCTGGGGGTCAGCAAGGCTGCTCTCCCGCATGTTGGCTGGGGGCGCTTGGGGGGCCCTGGGGTGATGGGGTGTGTGGTCACCCAGCCACCGATTCTGTTTTCCTTTGTGGAGAGAAAGAAAGGGGTGGGGGTTATTTATCAGATCGGATTCTCCCGTTTCTGCGTGTGAGAAATCCATGTTTTGCAAGTCCCTGTGGAACATGAAACTATGTTTGTGCCCGGGTGTCCTTAGAGAGAGGATTCCCAAGCTCTTCACGCCCAAACTCAAAGTGGGGTGAGCCCCCTCCCCAACTTTTTCCCTTAGTTTTCTTGCATATTTTCTTTTTGGATCAGCCTTCGTCAGGGAGATAGATTTGGGAACAGGGGAAGGGGATCCTGAGTGTCTAAGTTGCACCCAATAAATGCCTGTTTGGGGCTCCTTTGCCTGGGTGTCTGGGATGTTCCTCCACTTTTTATTTTAATGGTCCAGGGACAAGGGCCCTGGCTGGGGAGGGGGGTGGGCAGGGAGTAAGAAAACTGCCCCTGTGCCGTTCTGCTTGGTAGTTTGTCTAATTTTTTTTAACCAGTTGAAACTCCGGAATCTTCATGTCCGCCTTTTTTTTTTCTTCTTCGTTTATTCCAACGCCAACCCCCCACCCCGCCCCCCAAAGGAGAGAAGCAGCAAAGAACTGGAAAGCCTCTTCCATTCTTGACTCAAGCCTCTCTCCTCTCCTCTGGGAGGCTTTTGGGGAGACAGTGCTGGGACAGTCTAGGCTCTCCTTGGGGCCCTGGCCCCCCGGGTGTAGGAGGGACGCTGGCGGGTCTGGGTGGTAGCCCAGAAAAGTGGTGGTTGCCTGCAGGGCTGATCGTTTGCTCCCTCTCTTCTCTGCCCTTCTCTGCCGACAGCCCGGTGAGTGGGGAGGGGTTGGGGGGTCATGTGCAGTGTATTTATGTAAGGCACCCAGACGGAGGGCACGGGTATTTATATAACCCGGCGTGGGTATTTATGTAATATAGGATGCGGGTGTATTTATGTTCCTTTCCTAACCTGCGGCTTTCCCGGCTGCCATGTGTGGTCTCTGAATTGGCCTTGGCGGAAGACGGACGGGGCCGGTGGGGGGGGGGGGTTGTTTGTGTGTGTACACACCCGCCCGCCCCCCACCCCCTTCCCCAAGCAGGGCTCACAGTGTATGTCTGCGTTTCTTTCTTCCTTTGGAGTGTACACACGGGACGATGTGTATGTGAGGTGTGTGGCATGTGAGTTTCCCGCATATGTGGAGTGTGTTCTGCTGGCAGCCCTGGCACCTCAGCTGGGACTGGCCAGGCGTGTGGGCAGAGGCCCTTGGTGGAGAGCCCGGAGTTTGGCTGGCGCTGGGTGGAGCTCCTTCCTTGTGACCATTGGTGAAGGGCTAGTGGCGGCTCCCTGGGAACTAGTGCTGGGGCTGGGTGTCTCTCCTGGGCAGGAGCTATTGGCTCCTTGCCTCCGCTGGGGTGGAGAGCTCCAGCCTGACCAACTGTGGAATAAAGCCCTCCCGTCTCCCCTCCTGGGTGGGTCTGGCTTTTGGGGTAGTACTTGGCATGGGGAAGGGGCAGAGCCTCTGTGCCGCACACAGCTGCTTTTCCACCTTCCTGTTTTGTTTGCCTCCTGGCCCTGGCATGAAATAAGTCCTGTTTGAGAGGGTGGAGGCTGCCAGGTAGGGCAGCAGGAACCCTGTCTGGGTCTTAGGGGAGGAAACTGTCACTAACTTGCTGCTGGGGTGGGGTGGGGAGCAGGTGGCGTGTCCTCCCTGGGCCTCAGTTCCCTGTCTGCAGGGAGCGGCACCTCTTTATAGTTTTCTGCACTTGCCCTCTCGTAGACCCTCTGAGATCTTAGGGATCCCCCATCCCTCTCCTTATTTCATAGGCCAACCCTCCCCATCCCCCAGAGCAAAAACCACCTCCTCCTGGCCTTTTGAGTTTCCTCCTCTGCTGCCCAGACCTTTGCCCCAGGCCAGAGCAGAGGCATCCCTACCAGGGTGGCCCCTGATGTTCCGTGAGCTTGGACACCCAGGGTGGGGCACAGGAAGGAGGGAGGTGCTCAGGTCAGCGCTTTCCCCCCAGACCTCCTCCCACACCACAGAAGCTGGTCCTTCAGCTCAAAACCTGGCTTTGGTCCCCTCAGTTGCTCTGCAGGGCCCTCTTAGGAGACCCTCCTAATCTGGAAGAAAACCAGCCCCAAACTGTTCATCCAAAGAGATCCTTGCAGAGAGTCCTTTGTGAGGTTCTTGGTGTTGTGAGGTCGAGAGAGGGAGAGGACCAGAAGGTAGATGTTCTGGGGCCCCTTTCTTGCCTTCCCCATGAGTTGGGGAGGAGACCTCTCTGGCAGGGCACACTGCAGACTTGCAAGGTCTGCCTCTGGGAAGACCAGCCCAGGCTGTGAAGACCTGGCCTCCAATTCTTGGTGCTGGAAGCTGGAGGCCTGGGGTAAGGATGGGGGCACGGGGATCCTGTCAGTCCTGATGGGGCTGAGGAACTCCTTTGGTGACAGTTCAAGCTGTCCTCCTATCCCTGGAGGTTGGAATTTGCTGGTGGTTGCCATGGCCGCACCCCCAGGGTGATCAGCTCCTGCATCCCACCTCCCCATCACGCCCTTTGTCCTTGATTTTCCTATCAGAGTCTTTGCCCATTGTGACTGGCCTGCCTCTGAGAGGCTCCTATCGGAGGGTCCCTGAACGAGTAACCCCCGAGGAGATGCTTGCTTTGCTCTTTTCCTCCTGGGCCTTGTCTCTGGTCCCCATTCTGCCTGGCTACACTGACACCTGTTCTAATAGCCTCAGCACAGGTGGAGGCTATTGGGCTACCTGACACCTGGTTGCTCTTAGGCAAAGCAAGGCCAAATCCCTTCCTGGACGGTGGGAGGGAGGATGGTGGTGTCCTAAGTTTCTCGTGGCTTTTCCTGACCTTTGGTGGGGGAAGAGTGGGCTCCGGGGTCTAGGCCCCCTTCCAGCTTCCCTCTTCTCTGACCCTGTGTCTCTGCTTACTTTTGCAGCAAGAGTGAACCATGGAGCTACGTGTGGGGAACAAGTACCGCCTGGGCCGGAAGATCGGGAGCGGGTCCTTCGGAGATATCTACCTAGGTGAGTGTTTCTGGCTCCAGCTCAGTGACTCTGGAGGCCCTGGGACAGCCCTGGGCACTAGGAGGAAAGATGCCAACATTTCATGCTTTGAAGTCAGAACGTGGCTCTGGTGGCATGTTTTGGTCATTTTGTCCCCAGAACCATCCCAGATGGGGAGGGAAGCAGCAGGCTGGGGGTGAGGCAGGCCGAGGGGCTCCTCAGTCAGGGCAGGATGGGGTTCCCACTTGCTGCAGTCTGGGCAGAGGAGTGTATTTTTAACTCTGGTTTCTAGCTGCAGATGAGCTGGGTCTCCAGCTGGGCGTGGGAAAACGCAAGCTGGGTTAGCACCCCTGTCTCTTGTCTCCTGGGGGAAGGATGCTGGTGGACAGAAGAGGCTTGAGCAAGCTGATTGCTCCCAGCTAGGCCCCCTCCCTGTGGTCCAGCCTCTTGGAATTCAGCCCAGGAAGCCTTCGGAATGACGCAGGCTCCCCCGTAACCTCAGGGCTAACCTCAGGGCTGGGGCGGGGTTCGGTCTTAGCTTTTAGGAGCTTTTAGGATCTCTCTCCCTGGATGTGCTTCCTGTTGAAAGTCTGAGTTTGCTCTCTTGTTGATTAAACAAATCACTGACATCTCACCCCGTCCTTGATCCAGGAGAATGCCCCTTTCTCAGCTGCCCTGGGGGTGCGGGGGCACAGTCAGGGGGCGCGGCCCTTCCTTGGCAGTCGTTGGTCTGGAGGGGAGAGACTGTGATGGTAATCGTGAATTGGAGTTGTTAGAGCAAGGTGGCAGCCCCTGGGGTTTCTCCCCATTCCTGTCCCTGTGCCCTTGGAAGCATCTGTGCCTCTGTTTCCCTCCTGGGAAAAGAACAATAAGTCAGTTCTGTCCTGGGCAGAGGAAACTGACAGGTCAGTGTGCCGTGCTTGTTGCTTCAGAACTCGGGGCGTTTCTCTTACTCAGTGATCTGGGTCCCTGCCCTCTTAGGGTATGAAATCTGCT
Source organism: Orcinus orca (assembly GCF_937001465.1). NCBI lineage: Eukaryota > Metazoa > Chordata > Mammalia > Artiodactyla > Delphinidae > Orcinus > Orcinus orca. The sequence continues at coordinate 93,148,027 of NC_064569.1, read as the reverse complement.
TCTCAGTCAGCTGCCCCTTCCCCATCAGAGGGGAGGGGGACACGTATGCCCACACTCTCTGGACAGTACTCAGGCTGGGCTGGGCCCTGTTTGAATGCCGTCTTCCCTCACAGCAGCCTCTAGAGATGGTGCCGAGCTGTCCCTGCTTCACACATTGAGACGGGGGCGGCACAATCAAGTTGGCCACCGAGGCTTCTCTCCAAAACTAGAAAAGACAGGGAATTCCCTGGTGGTCCAGTGGTTAGGACTCCGCACTTTCACTGCCAAGGGTGCGGGTTTGATCCCTGGTCGGAGAAGTAAGATCCCGCAAGCCGTGTGGCGTGGCCAAAAAAGAAAAGAAAACAAACAAACAAACTAGAAAAGGCAAACTTCCTACCCACAGCCCTCCACGGGAGTGAGAGTGTAGAGGACAAAACGTGGGAGAGAGCCGTCAGACCTGGCTTTGTGCGGTTGGTGAAGGTTGTGTGATACTGCTGCCTGGCCCACGAAGGACTTTCATGAGGCACAAGTGAAATGGGCGCGTGGGAACGCATCTTGTAAACTGTAAAGTGCCAGCCAGATGTGCAGGTCATTGTCAGACACCTAGTAGATCACCCTCCTGTAAGCACTGCAGAGCTCAGAACAGAGGGAAGGAACAGTGCAGGCTGGAGCTGTTTGAAAGGTTTGCTCTGTGACTCTGAGCTCCTCTGGGGGGAGGCGGGGAGGCGTTGGGTTGTGTCCACCTTCTCGCCCCAGCGCCCAGCACGTGGGGGCTCAGTGAAGGCCCTTCACATGAATGAATGAGGAAATGGGGGCTGTGACGTGCAGAGGCCTGTGAAGCGGCTTCACTTACAGCAGGAGAGAAGAAGGTGGGGATGTGGGGGCAAGTTCAGGTCCCCAGTCGATCTCTCATGTGCTGTGTGACCTGGGATCTGAGCCTCAGCCTCTCTCCCTGAGCCTCAGCATTCTCATCTGTGAAGGGGGTGCCCATCTCCTTACTGTTTGTGAAATTGGGGTGGGTATAAAGGACCCTCTTATCATGGAGGCTTTGGGCTCAGGACTGAAGCCTGGAGCCACTGGCTTGAGGGCAAAGGGCAGGGAGAGGCAGCTTTGGGCTGGTGCATACCTGCTGCTAGACAACACCCAGCCCCAGGCCTTCTCTTTGCAGAAGGGAAACTGAGGCCCATAGATGGAGGGGCAACCCAAGGTCATTCAGAAAGTCAGTGTCCCTGGTCCCTGTGGTGGGACCTTGCTGGGGACAGTACTTCCTGTTTATCCAGTAATCATCTAGTTCATTTTTTAAAAAATATATTTATTTATTTATTTTTGGTTGCATTGGGTCTTAGTTGCTGCGCACGGGCTTTCTCTAGTTGCGGCGAGTGGGGGCTACTCCTCGTTGCGGTGAGTGGGCTTCTCATTGCGGTGGCTTCTCTTGTTGCGGAGCATGGGCTCTAGGCGCGCGGGCTTCAGTAGTTGTGGCACGAGGGCTCAGTAGTTGTGGCACGAGGGCTCAGTAGTTGTGGCACGCGGGCTCTAGAGCGCAGGCTTAGTAGCTGTGGCGCACGGGCTTAGTTGCTCTGCGGCATGTGGGATCTTCCCGGACCAGGGCTCGAACCCATGTCCCTTACATTGGCAGGCGGATTCTTAACCACTGTGCCACCAGAGAAGCCCCCATCTAGTTCATTTTAAAAACTAGGTCTGGGTTTACTCCCCTTTGTACAGGCTTTGGAGTAAATTCTACCAGGGTTTAGGTACTGGCGTTTCTTTTCCTCACTGTATGCCCTTGAGCAAGTGATGACCTCTGCCAGCCTTGGCTTCCGCATCTGTAAAATGGAGTTGCGAGGCCTCCAGGGTGGTGAGAAGTAGTGAGATCACAGCATGCAAAAACTGCACATGCTTGGCCCTGCAGTGGTGCTTTTATGTTGTGTCTGTCCCCCAACCCTCAGTCTTGGTTAGGATTTGCTACTGTCAGGAACTGGGTCCTTTTGGGCCTGAGCTGGGGGGTAGGGAGCTGGTTCTCTGCTGGCTGCACAGGCCTCGGGGACCCTGGCCTGATGCAGTGTCCTGCCAGCTCCTTCCCGGGCCCCTCTCGCTGGTGTGGGGATGGTAGTGATTGTAGGGCCTCCCCGGCTGGCCTCACTGGCTCCCTTTGTTCAAAGCTCTGGCCACATTCTTGTCACTGGTGCCAGTGCCAGGGCCTGACTCCAGATGGCCTCTGCAGGTGGGGCTGGGCGCGGCCTGCAGGCCCTGCTTTCCAGGATCGACTGAAGGCGAGCACATTTGTGGATGTGGCCGCAAGGCCTATACTCCTTTTCCAGCGCCTCCTCCCTCTCCCCTCGGCATCGTGCGGGGCCAGCTCTGGTAGGGCCTCACCTTGGCTGCATGGGGTCCGGCAGTGGCCGAGCCTGTGCCACCCACTCTACCAGCCGCTGGCCATGTGCCTCAGGAGCTCTCTAGACCTCTTAGTCTCTGGTCCTCAGTTGCAGATGGGGTGATGGTGTGGGTACTGCCCACCTGCAGTCCCGCCCGGCCCCCGATTGTACCGTCTGTGAGTGAGCCCCCGCCTCAGCTTGATCCTCCCCCTCCCCACCTAGAACTTGCCGAGCTCCCAGACCCTCTAGGGCTGGCCAGGTCTGAGCCCTTCTCTACGTCCAAGTTTGTTTTCCACACTGGCTCGTCCCCCGACAGGGCTGCTCGTTCTCCGAGGGGCCACCTCTGCCGCCTTTGCCTGGCACTTTTCACTTAATCAAAGTTATCCTTTGTTGTTCCCACGGAAGGTGAGCTGAGCTCCTCCAGGGCAGGGCTGCCTCAGGTGGCCCAGGGCTCGGTATGCGTCTGGTGATTGAATGAATGAGATGCTAGGGAATTGGAGTAGAGAAAAAAGCAGGGGTTCTAGAGACTAAGTTTCAGATCCTGGCTCTGCCCCAGCCAGTTCTGTGTGACCTCAGGCCAGTTACATATCCTCTCTGAGCCTCAGGTCAGTGGTTGTGAGAAGTGAGGGAGGTCAGAGAGGACTGGCAGCTTCCTGGTAGAGTTCAGAGGCAGTGCAGGGGTCTGGTGGTGGTGGGACCCGTAGGCAGCTGTGACAGCTTTCCAGCAGTTGCTTGGGGTCAGAAGCCTTTGCCTAACAGCTTAGGTCCCTGTTCAGGGAAGTTGTGTGGCATTTGGTCATTGACCTTTGGTGTCTCCGTTTCCTCGTATGATACAAACAGTAGTACTGGCAGGATGGTGTAAGAGCTCAAGGGGACAAAGGGCTTTTCCCCTCCACCTCCCCATTTCGGGAAGGGGCGTTCTCCGGGCACCTCTGCTCCCTGCGCAATCTGCTGAGTCATAAGTGCTGAAGGCCCTGCATCATCCAGTGTCTCTTGGGCTCTTCCCCCTGCCTGGGCGGGGCCGCCATCGACCGGACAATTGCAGCAGCCTCCTTCCGGGTCCCACCCCCCACACACCTCAAGTCCTCTCCAGTCCTTTCGAATACACCAGTGGGTCTCAACAAGGGGAGGGAGGCCAGATTTTGTCTCACAGGGGATGTTCGGCAAGGTCTGGAGACATTGTTGGTTGTCTCACCTCAGCGTGGGGGTGTGCTGCTGGCAGCGAGTGGGTAGAGTCGGGGATGCTGGTAAACACCCTGCGGTGCACAGGACTGCCCCAGAGCGGAGCGTCTGCAGTGCCTCTGGAGTCTCAGGCTCATGGCCAGGATCGTAGCTTGGCATCTGAGCCCCTTCCCATCTCCCCCTGACTCACCTCTTCCACTGTCTTCTTCAGCCACCTCGAGCTCCAGCTGCACCAGACCACCCAGCGTTCACTGCACCCGCTCCTGTCGGGCCTTTGCACGTGCTGTGGCCACAGTCTGGGATGGTCCTGCTCACACAGCAGGAGCCCTTGCAGCCTTTCCTCCCACTGCATGGCCAGTGGACTGCAGTGAGCCCCAGCTCCCCCCCACCCCCATCCTCACTGTCGCCTGGAAACGTGTGAGGCTCTCCCCAGTGATGAGTTTTGACGTGTCAAAAGCACTTTACAGTTTGCAAAGCACTTTCTCTCCCATGGCTCACTGGATTTGGGAATCCACTTTTTTTTTATTTTTAAGTGGTTCAGAAATGAAAACACAAAACCAAAAACCAAAACACAAAAACATGCTAAGTGAGAGAAGCCAGTCACCAAAGATCCCGTATTCTATGATTCTCTTTATATGAGACTTCAGGAGTAGGCACGTCCATAGAGACAGAAAGTGGATTAGTGGTTGCCTAGAGCTGGGGCGCTGGGGGAGATGGGGAGCGACCACTAAGAGATGCAGGTGTTTTAGGGATGGTGAAAGTGTTCTAAAATTGATTGTGGTGTTGGTTACATGACCTTGTGAATATACTGAAAACCACTGAATTGTACACTTTAAAGAAGTGATTGTGTAGCATGTGAATTATGTCTCAACAAAGGTGTTGAAAAAAATGACAAGACGTAACATGGTATCAGAGAAGTGTCCTTTTCCCCTCCTGTCCTCATCCAACCCTGCCCCGTCTTGACTGGTTTCTCATGTTCCTTTTGAGTGTTTCTTTATGTTGATACAAACAAACACAGATACATATTGTTTCCGCACTTTTTTCTTTAACCACTGAAAGGAGAGCATATGATACATACTGTTCTGTACTTTGCTTTTTCACTTCCTGTATCTTTGAGATCTTTCCACTTCTGCACCGAGAGAGCTTCCTCTTTTCTTTCTCCATTGTGTTCCGTTTTATGCATGGGCCTTTCTTTATTTAACCAGTCCCCACTGCTGGACATTTGGGTTGTTTCCAAGCTTTTACTGTTGCAAACAGCCTAAGTGGACAGCCTCGTCCAGGCCTTATTTTGCGCTGTGCGAGGGTATCGAGTAAAGTCCCCAGAGTGGGAGCTGGAGGGAGCCGAGAGGCCTTGCAGCCAGGCTTCCCCGGTTCACACGGCGACCGCGGGGGAGGAGTGACCCCTCCCACCGAGAGCGCAGACCAGCTCGGGTGGACGTGGTCTTTTAATATTTATTTGTTCATTTATTGTGGCTGCTCTGGGTCTTGGTTGCGGTCCTCGGGGTCCTTAGTTGCAGCATGCCTGCAGTACCTAGTTCCCCGACCAGGATCGAAACCGGGCCGTCTGCATTGGGAACTCGGAGTCTCACCCGCTAGACAACCAGGGAAGTCCCTGAGTAAGCCATTTTTATACTAATGATTTCTTTCTTTCTCTGTGAAGTGTGTGTTTGAATCCTTTACCCTGTTTCCTATGGAGTCATTGGTCCTTTTCCTACTGCTTTGTGGGTGCTCACTGTATATTAGTGTGATGTTAGCTCTTTGCTATTGATAAGCATGTGCACTATTTCTTAGGACTTTGTTTCTGGTGTTTTTGCCGTGGAGAGGGATTCCTTTTTTTGGAGGAGGGAAGGGAGCCTTTTTTTTTTTTTCTTTAATGGCTTCTGGATTTTAAGTCAGGATAAAAAGCCTTGCCTACTCCCAAATTAAAAGGCAGTGCTCCTTTCTTCTAACATCTCGTTGTTTTACTTTTTTATTAAATGTATAAAACATGTCCATGGTATAAGGCATCCTTCCCAACACCCAGTTGGAGGGGGACATACCTGTCACCTTGAAGGCCCCTGGTACCCCACCCCACCCCGTCCCACCCTCTGCTTCCCCCACACAGAGGTAAGCACTATCTTGACATTTTAAGTTATTCTCTTCCGTTAGTTTTATTGCATGTTTATATCCCTAAACTATATATATTTCAGTGTTGTGTGTTTTGAAATTGAGACAATTAGAACTGTGCTTGCATCCTTCTGTCTCTTCCTTCCTCTTTTTTTTTTCCTTAAATTGAGGTGAAATTCACACAACATAAAATTAACCATTTTAAAAGTACACAAGTTAGTGGTATTTAGTACAGCCCCAGTGTTGTGCGACCGCCATCCCTACCTAGTTCCAAGACGTTTTCATCACCCAGAAGAAAACCCTGCACCTATTAAGCAGGCCCATCCTATCTCCCCCTGCCCCCAGCCTGCGGCAACCACCAGTCCACTCTTTGTCTCCATGGATTCATCTATTCTGGGCATTTCATACAATGGAATCAGACAGTATTTCTTTGCCCTTCGGTGTGTGACTTATTCACTGAGCGTAGTGTTTTTAAGGTTCACTGATGTCACAGCATGTGTCAGTGCGCCGTTCCTTCTCAGGGACAGGCAGAGTCTGCTGTCCACGCCTCTTTTGATGGACGTTCAGGTGTCTCCACCTTCTGGCTCTTGTGAACGGTGCTGCTCCTTGCTGTCTGCACTCAGGGTTCAGATGCTGAGAGCCACCCGCTTAGCCATCGTGTATGCCTTCCACTGCCTGTGGCATCCCCGGGGCGCTTGCACCACCCTGTAGCCATCCTTCTGGTGCTGGACTTTGTGGTCTTTGTTGCTGTGCAGGTCCTTCGTGTCCTCCCGGTGCTCACGGTTCTGAAGGGCACACACTTGGGAGTGGACTGGCTTGGCCAAGGGTTTGTGTGTGTTTAGCTTTACCAGGTAGAGGCCAACCTGGTTTCCGAAGTGGCTTAGCCAACTTACACTCCGATTTTTTCCCCCCGTACTATATTTTGCTCCACTTCGGACTTCCGCTGCGTGCTGTGAGCTGGGCTGTCTTTTCTAAGATGCCAGTTATTCCAAGGACGTTTGTTGCGTAGCCCCATCTCGTCCCCTGATTTGAGGTGCCGGCGTTATCCTGCCTGTCCTCAGTTCTTCCAGTCGTTGTGCCCTCCTCCGGACTTCCTCTGTTGTCTGTGTGCTAAGACTACACCGTTCAGTTGTGGCAGCTCAGTCCCGCTTGGCCCCAAGAAGGAGCCGGCCTCTCAGCCTAGCCCCCAGCCCTCCAAGTCAGCCCACCCCTTACTGTAGCTGGGGAGACTGAGGCCAGGTGCGGCGGGGATTTGGGTCTTTCTTGAGACAGCCTTGCCCCCCTCCCTTCTCTCCTCCTCATCCCCACACCCCAGTGACCTTACCTGTCTTCAGCTCGGGAGTCCTCAGTAGCTCCCACGCTCCAGGATGAAGTTCCCCTTACTGGTCTGTGAGCGTTTTTCGGCTGTGCCCTGACCCCCCTTGCATCCAGCCTTCCTGCTGCCCCAGCCTCCGGTTCTCTGAATGGTCCATAGCCCTCACCTCCTTCCCCTGGCATGAGCTGCAGCTCTGGCTCTCCCCTCCCACCCAGGCTGGGTCGGGTGCCTGCTCTGTGTCCCACAGTCCCTCCGCTTCCCTTGGATACAGTGCCGGGCCCTCTGCACAGCCTCCCCCAAGGGGCGCTGAGCTGCTTGGGGGCAGACACTTAGTTGGTCCTGGTCTGGTGCTGCCTGCCCAGCTGAGTGTGACCCCGGTCCCTTGCCCCTGGCAGGTGCCAACATCGCCTCTGGTGAAGAAGTTGCCATCAAGCTCGAGTGTGTGAAAACGAAGCACCCCCAGCTGCACATCGAGAGCAAGTTCTACAAGATGATGCAGGGGGGAGGTGAGGGCTGGAGGGGGCTGGAGGGGGCGGGGCCTGAGGAGCTCTGTGCATGTGCGCACGTGGGAGGGGCCCTGGGGCTGGGCGGGGTGGGGAGTGACCGACCCTGACAGCCCTGCGTCCCCCCGCAGTGGGAATCCCGTCCATCAAGTGGTGCGGAGCCGAGGGAGACTACAATGTGATGGTCATGGAGCTGCTGGGGCCCAGCCTCGAGGACCTCTTCAACTTCTGCTCCCGCAAGTTCAGCCTCAAGACGGTGCTGCTCCTGGCCGACCAGATGGTGAGTCCCCCACCTACCCACTCGGGCTGGGGACTGGGCTCCCAGCTTCCCTTCCAACCTCCCCTGCCCCGTCGTGCCAGTGGGCACTGGGTACCCAGCTGGAGGATGCTGGAGCCAGGAGGCAGTGACAGCGACGTAGGACGGGCCTGGTTCCTGGACCAGGACCGCGGGACCTTGACCATCAGCCATGGTTGGGGGGTAGGTAGGGAGGGGGTATTAAAATGCAGGCTCCCAGTTTCCACTCCAGACCTGCTCGGTTGGGCTTCCGGGCAAGGCCTGGGACCCTGCCCTCAGGTGAGCGTAAAGCCTGTGGTCACACAGACCTGGGTCCTGTCCCCGTGGGGTGACTGTAGGTGAGCTGCTGGGCTTCCGTCTCCTCAGGAGCGTCTTCCCTTTGCTGGGTTGTTGTGCAGTCACCTGGGACGCCACACGGTGCCTGGACCAGAGCAGGAGCCCACGGACAAGCAATGCTTAGGTCCTCAATCCCTTTATAAGTTCAAGGGAGGAAAATTTTAGGAAAAGAAAATTTAAAAAGCATAGAATTCTAGCCCTGGAATGCTACGTGGAGATCTTGTTACATAGGGGTCTGTAGCTGTGGCTGCCCTCCAGAATGGCTGCAGACATCCTCCAGTTTTAGGCTAGATGTGTGTGTGCAGAGGAGGGTTGTTAGATTCTCACAGGACGGGAGACTCAAAAAGGGTTTAGGAGATACTCAGAAGCCTGAGGCCCAGGGAGGGCACCAACCTGCCAGAGGACCTATTGTGTGCCTATATGTTAATTTAAGTTTCTAACACATTGTTTAAAGGACAAGGGCCTGTGTGTCCGCCTTACTTTGGTGTCCTCTGGAAGCCAGGGGACAAATCCTGTCGGTGTGCTCCATCTCTGTCACCCCTGCCAAGTTTAGGGTTCACTGGTCCTCCTGTTCCCCCCAGCCTGGTTGCCAGAACAGCCTTCGAGATGCCTCTTTGGTCCCTTGAGGGCCTCTCATGTCCTCTGTGGTGTAGAGCCAGGCAGGTGAGGCCTGAATGCCTTTCTGGGCTTCATTTCTAGATCTTGCCATTCGCTTTCCTGCCTTGCTCTCTTTCCTTTGTCACAGCAAACTTGATGAACTCTTCCTTCAGAGTTCCTCTCTACTGTCACTTCCTCCAGGAAGCCTTCCGTGACCTGACCCTTGAAATCATCATACATGGTGATTGCAGACTGATCTGGCCCTCCCCCCGGCCCGTGGCAGGGACCACGGATGTGTTTTCCATCTGTACGGCCCCAGCCCCTCTGTGGAACATGTGCTGAACGACTTGCTCTCCCCTCCCCCAGATCAGCCGCATTGAATACATCCACTCCAAGAACTTCATACACCGGGACGTCAAGCCCGACAACTTCCTCATGGGGCTGGGGAAGAAGGGCAACCTGGTGTACATCATTGACTTCGGCCTGGCCAAGAAGTACCGGGACGCCCGCACCCACCAGCACATCCCCTACCGGGAAAACAAGAACCTGACTGGCACTGCCCGCTACGCCTCCATCAACACCCACCTGGGCATCGGTGAGTGAGCGAGGCCCGGGAGCAGAGTACACCCACGGGCTGCTGGCCAGGACCCTGGCTTTCCTTCTGCAGCCTGGGTTTATTCCCCTGGCTGGCCGCACAGGCAGGTCTTCTCTTTCACAGGAAGAGCTGTGGGGTGCTGAGCACCCGCCCTCTCGTGCCTTACTCATCCCCGCAGCAGCCTTGGTGCGCAAGGCTGTTTCCCCATTTTTTTTTTTTTTTATAAATTTATTTATTTACTTTTGACTGCCTTGGGTCTTCGTTGCTGTGCACAGCCCTTCTTTAGTTGCAGCAAGCGGGGGCTACTCTTCGTTGTGGTACGCGGGCTTCTCACTGCGGTGGCTTCTCTCGTTGCAGAGCACAGGCTCTAGGCGCGCGGGCTTTAGTAGTTGCGGCACGAGGGCTCAGTAGTTGTGGCTCGCAGGCTCTAGAGCGCAGGCTCAGTAGTTGTGGTGCAAGGGCTTAGTTGCTCTGTGGCATGTGGGATCTTCCTGGACAAGGGCTCGAACCTGTGTACCCTGCATCGGCAGGCGGATTCTTAACCACTGCACCACCAGGGAAGCCCTGTTTCCTCATTTTTACGTGTGGGGAATGCTGGCTCACCGTGTGACACAGGTCGCTTAAGGTCATACAGCTTAGCAAGTGCCAAAGTCAGAACTGGCCCCAGCCCTGTCTGATGCCACTGCTCGAGCCTTATCCACAGGGTGGGCCAGGCAAGAAGGCCCTGGGGTGCCTACTGCATAGTTGCTGAATGAATGAGAGCCTGAGCTGGAAAAACTAGGCCTAGGTTGTGTTGGAAAAGCTCAGCCTCAGGCCCCTTCTCTGTAGAAGGGGGTGATAACAGTGCCTGTTCGTAGTGGGGCTGCAGCAAGCCAGCATGTGACAAGGGGGGGCTCGTGCTGGGTGCACTGGCGGGGGTCGTTCCCCTCAATCAAGGAGCATGTCCTGGAGAAAGGGGTCCTGACTCCCGCCAGCCGGGAGCCCAAGTGGACCCTGCCCCTCACCTCGTCCTTGACTCTGCAGAGCAAAGCCGTCGAGATGACCTGGAGAGTCTGGGCTACGTGCTCATGTACTTCAACCTGGGCTCCCTGCCCTGGCAGGGCCTCAAAGCGGCCACCAAGCGCCAGAAGTACGAGCGGATCAGCGAGAAGAAGATGTCGACGCCCATTGAGGTCCTCTGCAAAGGCTACCCCTGTGAGTAGCCCAGTGGGGCAGGTGGTTAGCCTGGGACCCCTGAGGCCCCTTCTGAGGGGCAGACGAGCCTGTCCTGGGCTACCACTGCCTGGCACCAGAACGTCAATCACAGGCTCTCCCACTGTTCAGGCACAGCTAGGAGGCCTGGCTGCTAAATAGCGAGTGTCCCCAACCCACACTCCGGCCTCACCTCGTAAGGGCTGAATGTCAGGAAGAACTCCGGACCTTCCTCTTCCTGGGAGTCTCCTTCACTACTCTCACGGAACACCTCACTTCTGACACTTCTGGTCACCAAAGGTCTGGGGTTCTTTCCCCCTCAGCAAGCCATTCTCTGACACCAGCCGGGTGTCCTAGAGTTTAACTCGGTTCCGACACTCTCTCCCTGGAGGTAGTGTCAGATCCCACAGGGTAAGGGCTCCGTCCCACAAGGCTGTCCCCACCACACTTCAGATGCCGGTCACGAGTCCAGGTTGCCACCTGTGCGTCTGGTTGATGGGCTATAAGTAGACCTGAGGTCCCCCTTGGGTTTGGTTAATTGGGCTCACGCAAGTCAGGGGGGCACTTACTTGTTTACCAGTTTATTAGAGGATGTGGTAAAGGATACAGATGAACGGCCAGTGGAAGAGATAGGTAGGGTGGGGTTTGGGAGGGTCCCGAAAGCAGGAGCTTCTGTGCGTGGAGTCGGGGGGTGTCACCCTCCTGATGTGGATGTGTTCACCAACTGGGAAGCTCTCCAAACCCCATGCTATTGGGATATTTATGGAGGCTTCATCACGTCGGCACGGGTGATCATTGACTCCATTGCCAGCCCCTCTCCCTTCTCTAGAGAAGTGGGTGGGGCTGAGGGCTGGAAATTCCAAGCTTCTGATCATGGATTGGTCTTTCTGCTGACCTGCCCCCATCCGGGAGCCCTAACCCAGAGTCTTCTCCTTAGAGCAAAAGGTGCTCCTACTGCTCTTACCACCTAGGCAGGTACAAGGGCTTTAGGGGCCCAGGGGCAGGAACCAATATATATATTTCCTGTTGTCTCACAAGGGTCCTCTCTTGCCTCTGATTTTCAGAGGATGACATGGAAGTTCTCCTCCTGTGGCCTAGAGTTCCCATCGGGCTCTTGACAGGCTGAAGTTCATAGATTGTTGTAGGGAGGACGGCCTCTTGGACCTTGTCTTGACCCCTCTTAGACCAGCAGTATCTGTAGGGACGGTGGCTGGGTGGGACTCCGCCGGCTGTTGGGGGCCCTGGGGGCACACGGGCCTCATGGTGACACCTTCTGTCCCCTCCACCAGCTGAGTTCTCAACATACCTCAACTTCTGCCGTTCGCTGCGGTTCGACGACAAGCCCGACTACTCCTACCTGCGCCAGCTCTTCCGCAACCTCTTCCACCGTCAGGGCTTCTCCTATGATTATGTCTTCGACTGGAACATGCTCAAATTCGTGAGTCACCTGGAGGCCGAGGCGGGCTTGGGGGACTGGATTGGGAAAGCCAACGTGACCCCGTAGCGGGTGGGGCTCCCGGAAGATGGGAGCTATGAGCCGGACAGTGCAGGTGACGTCACCGGGGTCCCGGAGCCCCCGTTCTCCTCCCACTCCAGCGTCATCTGTGCTGACGGCACGTGCTGCTGCGGTCAGCGGGGCCCAGGCGGGCACCACCTCCCACCACACCCAAGAGGGCCTGTTTGGGCCTTGAGTCCATCTTGGGTGCCTGGATGGGTGGGGCCCAGATGGTGCTGGTGGGCCCCCCTGCTGTCTTGATCGTGGCCTACACCATCCTGCTCTTGTTGCTCTGTACCTCCCAGGTTGCGGCCTTCACTGAGGCCCCCTTGGCCTGCCTGGACCCCTTCATTGTGGTTTCCTTCTTCCTGGTCATGGGACCCTGGGTCTTGCTAGGCGCCTCCTCTCTCTGTCTCTGTCTCTGTCTCTGTCTCTGTCTCTGTCTCTCTCTCTCTCTCTCTCTCTCTCAAGAGTCTTGCGGGTGGGGTGGGGAGAATTGTTGTAGTCAGCTGGGCCTAGAGCTCCGGAATCTGTGAAATCCTATGTCTTGTTTCCCATCTCTTCTGGAAAAGGGGGCTTCCTCGAGCCAGGCTCAGCCCCGTGACAGCGACGCTATTGCACTGCCCAGGCCCCGCCCCTGTGCCTGTGCCGGGTCCATGTACCCACCCACGTACTGGTAAGGACCCTCCAAGACCTGGCCTCCAAGACGTACTGCTCAGCGGGGTGAGCACAAGAGGCTGAGCCCCTGCTGTGCTCTCTCTGTCCCTTCCAGGTGCCTGGCACCCCTGGGCACCCAGGACCCTCCAGATAGGCCCATGGAGGAGCTGCCCGCCCCACACTCCTGGCCTGTGGTCTGGACCTCAGGGCCCCAGTTCTGACATCCCCAGGTGTGCCTGAGCCCACCGGGGCTAGGCCCAAGGAGACATCCCTTGGCATGGTGGGAGTACAATGGAGAGGCATGATGGAGAAGGCCCTGCTGCGAGATTCTTGGGGACAAATCGGCTGCCTGATGAACAGAGCCTGAAGGAGGGACGATGTTCACTGCCCTGGAGGGTCCTGGTGGCAATGGGCCCCAGGAGCAGCCTCAACCGGACCCTGTCGGTGGCCTCTGTATCGAACCTGAACTCATTAAACGCCGCTACCTGTACTGCGTTCCATCGTGGCGTGCCTCTTGGTGGGTGCCCTCGGCCTGCCCCACCAGATGCTCAGGACCGAGGCCTTGTTCTCCAGGACGCTGGGATCGGCACTTGGTCTTGTGCCCCTCCTCCCTCTGGCTCTCAAACAGTGGCCTGGTACTGTTCCCTAAGGAGTGGGGCAGAGGCTGGGGGTCCCACAGGCCGAAGGGCCCCAGGGGTGAGAGATGGGCAGTGGGGCACCTTTCACCCCAGACCTTCCGGCTGGGAGCACAGCTGAGGGCCCGGGGCCAGCTCTTCTTGCCCCAGGGCACTGCTCAGGGCACTGGGCACCCGCTCATCCATGTAGAAAGCCATTCCTGAGCCTGGTTCTGGGCTGAGTTTGGCCCTTTTCTCGGTATAGCTCCAGGAATGGATTTTGCATCGTCCAGGCCTGTGCCCTCCAACGTGGTAGCCACTGGCTACGTGTGGCTAATTTTTAATTAAAATTAATTAAAGCTGAAAACGTACTTCCTCAGTTGCATTTGGCACATTTAAAGTCCTCAGGAGCCACAAGCGGCTGGCTAGCGGCTGCCATGCCCAGCAAGGCGGATGTGAACATACCCATCATCACAGAAAGGTCTGTGGGACCTGCTACTCCAGATGGCTCCTCACAGAGCTGCTCGTGGGACCGTCCAGCCGACAAGATCTCGCCTCAAACCAGGCCGGGAGCACGCTCTCCACCCATTGCTGGCACGCTGACCCCTTCCTGGGATTCCCTTAGAGACAGGCCCTGGACTCAGAAGCTGAGCAAAGGCGCCAACAGCCTTATCCTGCCCCGATCTCTGACTTGAGGGCCATCATACTGGATAATCGGGCACCTTTGACCCCATCACCACTGGAGTGAGCTCAACCGCCTTCCGCTGCCCCTGGCAGAAGTATCTGCAGACACCTGATGGAGACCTTCCACACTTTCACCTCGAGACCAAGCCCCTCCCACATCACCCCTTCCCCGCTGCAAGAAACCTTCATCAGCACCTACCAGCAGACTGGACACCATGCTGGACGCCGTGGGCCGCAGACTCTTCCATGGGAAGGATCCTGCCCTTGACTGAGAACTTCCCTCCTTGGAGTGGCCGCCTCGTATCGTTTGGCATCAGGGCCCTGGAATCCCCGGATACCTGGAGCCTGGGATGTTGCTCTCAGCACACAGAGCCACTGTGTTCCGAGGTCTAACTAGCTGGCCAGGGGGAAACTCGACACAGCCAAGGACAGGGGTCCATACGACACTGGTGAATGCTTGTGTGACTCTGATGTTGACCTTTTTGTGTTTTCACATGGGCAAATAAAAAGCCGAGAGACCTCCCTGGTGTGCGTTTCTTGAGGCATCACTTGGGTTGGTTGGAAATGGAGAGAGTAGCTCACCTCAGCCTGCCGCAGGCCTGAGCCTGCCGTTGGCCTGAGCCTCCTGAGGCCACAAAGGGCAGGGGCTCCAGCCCTCCGCTCATCCACGGCCCCTGGGCTGTGCACCTCTGAGTGAATCCCCTGGCTTCACTGAGCCCGAGTTTCTCCCACCAGGGAGTGAGTTCATACCTGCCTTGTGGGGTTGATGTGCCCTCTGCCCATGGGATGGGATGTTCAACGAGTGGCTGCTGCAGCTCATATCATAGGCTTTGCTGTGCTTCTGGCCGGACATTCTCTTTGCCAGTCTGTAATTGAGTGGGTGGGAACCCGGGGTGAGGAGTGGAGGTCGGGAGATGCTGCCCTGGTGCTTCCATCTTCCAGGCTTGTGGGTGGGAGGGCTGGGAATGTGCATCCCTAGAATGTTCTGCTAAGTCCTCTGGGGGTGCGGAGAGCAGAGCGGGACTGGGTGGCGGAAGCCTGGGTTCACACCCCAGCTCTGCTCTGAGCTGTGTGGCCCCAGGAGGGTCCTGAGGCCTCTCTGGGCCTCGGTTCTTCAGTAGGATTCAGGGATCATTCTGATTCCCAGCCGCTATCTCCCAGAATTGCTTCAAGTCAAAGGGCCACCCCTACCCCCTCTCCCAAGGACAGCAGGGCCTTCTCCGCCAGTTCTCTGGGAGAGACAGGGTTGCAGGAGCCCGCACCCCGTGGCCCGTGAGCAGGCCCCCAACTCAGCCTGCAGGTCTCTCCGCAGATGCGGCCCCCCTCATGCCAGCCCCCGCCCTTCCCTGTGGACGACCCCAGGACCAACTAGGTGACGCGGCCAGGCGCCGCTCCCATGCCGCACTCCTCTCTGGGCCTTCCTCCTTTCCTCCTGCACTGGGGGTGGCCGTGGCCAGACGGCAGAGCCCCCAGGGGCTCAGGCACCCCTTCTGCCACAGCCTGCCTGCTGGGCCTCTTTTTCTTCCATGGGGCATCTAGCCCATTCCTTCTCCAGCTCCCATCCCAAGGCAGGCAGCATCTGTGCGGGTCCCCTGGGCCTCTTGGTTGTGGTCCCCACAGCACCTGCCAGAAGCCATTGCCAGGTCCAGGGGCAGGGGAAGAACAGCCCTTTGAAAAGATTTCCTTGCTAGGCACTGGGAAGCCTGGTTTGAGTCCTGGCCCCACCTTCAGCTAGCCTTGTAACTCTCTCTCTGGGCCTCTGAACACCTGCCCTGCTGTATTTGGAAACCTTGAGGAGCTGGGGCCCCTCTGTATACGGAGGGGACCCAGGTTGGGAGGGCCACGGAGTACCCTTGGTTGTCTTGGGGCACACGACCTCCCTCTGCCCCTCGGGCCCAGCTTCCTCCTTCCGGGCAGTTGTGTGGCTTTGTTTCTCTGTGCGGTGTGATCATGGGTCATTTCCAGGTCTCTTGGGCTTCCTGCTTTGTGGGGAGGAGGTCGGACCAGAGGGTTTCTGAGATGCCACTTCCCCAAGACGCCCACCTGGCCTGCCTCCCCCCGCTCTGACCCCGAGAGAGTGCCAGATCCCGGAGCACGCTGACCTCGCAGGGCTGACCAGGTCTCATGTCACACCCACAGGGTGCAGCCCGGAACCCCGAGGACGTGGACCGGGAGCGGCGAGAGCACGAGCGCGAGGAGAGGATGGGGCAGCTCCGGGGGTCCGCCACCCGGGCCCTGCCCCCTGGCCCGCCCACTGGGGCCACCGCCAGTCGGCTCCGCAGTGCGGCCGAGCCTGTAGCTTCCACCCCTGCCTCCCGCATCCAGCAAGCTGGTGAGCAGACACCTTGGGCAGCGCGCGGGGCCCGGCGGGGGCGCGGGGCGGCCGGGGCCCCAGGTGCTGAGGGCAGCTTCCCCCCTCTTCGCCCTCCAGGCAATACTTCTCCCAGAGCGATCTCACGGGTCGACAGAGAGAGGAAGGTGAGCATGAGGCTACACAGGGGCGCACCCGCCAACGTCTCGTCCTCCGACCTCACTGGGCGGCAAGAGGTCTCCCGGATTTCAGCCTCACAGGTGAGCTGCCCTCACGCCAGCCCTTTTGTGCCTCACAGCCGAGCCAGGAGAGGTAACCGCCCCAGCAGGCGGTAGAGCTGGAACCCAGCCCTCTGCCAGGGGCCCAGCCTGCGTGGGCGGCGGGGCGCTCACAGAGGAGGGGCTCGTGGTCCCTGCCATCAGCGAGCCCCCGCCGTCCCGGTCAGCACAGGATGGAGGGATGGGTGGACCCTGTCGGCTGGCCCCACTTAGGGGCCATGTTTGGGCTAGGGAAGTTGGGAAGGGGGAATCCGGGGTTGCCCAGGGAAGGGGTCCGGCAGAGGTGGGCAGGAGACCTGCTCTGGGCCTCCTGCCTATGGTGGAGGAGTCTCAGCAGGACAGGCTACGGGCTGGGAGTCCAGCGGCTCCATTCACGTGTGGCCTTGAGCAGCTGCTTTGCCGCTGGGGGCAGGGTTCTTGTCTTACAAAACAGAGACATCCTGGGTCCTTGAGATCACGTACCCCTGCCCTTGGCTTGAGGGGCTTGGGTTGGGGGTGGGGCTCCACGGTGGGGAGAGACTTGCCGAAGTGCCGTGGCCAGCAGCTCACCCCTCCCACCTTTCTGCCTCCCTTCCCAAAGACGAGCGTGCCATTTGACCACCTCGGGAAGTGAGGAGCCACCAGCGGACCAGTATTTGCTTAGGTGAGCCGATGTCTGCTGCAGACGTAGCCCCGTCAGGTCTGGAAACGCCCACGGCCCCCTGGAGGAGCCCAGTGTGTGCGCTGAGCGGGCCCGGCCCACGCCAGCTAACTTCTGCTGGAAAACTCCCTCTTGCGTGGGGCAGTCCTCCATCCCCGCTTTGCCTTAACTATTCTGGAAGGTTGGTAGCAGGGACTGAGCCCGGGGCCCCACACCGCGACCTTCCCCAGGGCTCTAGCCTTGTCCCAGCCTCTGGGTCGTTAAACGCTTCGTTCATGCAGAGCACGTAAGACAGGGCCCTGTACTCAGGAGTTTATCTGCTGTCAGAGAAGGCCCTTGGCGGCTCCGCAAGCCCAGGAGAGGCCCTCTGGCTAGTGTGGGCCTCCATGGAACTTGTGGCTGCCCGAGGCCTTGAGGTGGGATGTCGCAGCTCTGCACTCGGGCCCCGCTTGGGAACCCGCTTGGGGCTCCTCTGGCGGTACGTAGGGGGACGTCGGAGCTCCCTGGGGAACATGTACATGGCCGGCAGCGGCTTACATTTCACAGGCTTGACCTCGCACCAGGACATCTTGAGTACGATCTGCTTTTTGGAAATGTATTCCACAGGTAGCTCTGGGGCATAAATCGGAGTTGACCTTCGTCAGACCCCAGGCCCAGGAACCAGTCCATCCGTGGCAGGGTGGGGCAGATGTGTGGCTGGGGGTTGGCTGCTCACCGAAAGGAGGGAGGGAGGCTCTGTGTCTTTTCTGTGAACGTGGAGCACCTACTCTGTGCCCCAGAGAGGGACCAGCTCAAAGCCTTGGGGGCAGGAAGACAGGAGCTGAAGGCCGCTGGCAGATGGGTGGCCAGAGGCAGATGTGCACCTGATCTGTCTTCTCTCTCCCCCTTTCTAGTGTCTTCACTGTATTTTCTTTTAAAAAAACAACAAAAAGATGGGGGAAAAAAAACCACTCGAACAAAAAGAAACAAAACCCAGCACAAAACCAACGATGGATTCTATTTCGAGTCTTTTTTTTTTTCTTTTTTTTTTCTTTTTTTGCCAATGGCAAGAAGATGGGATGCCCTCGGCATAGAGGATCCTCGTCCCTTCGCACTTCCCGCTGCCCACAGCCTTCAGGCTGCCAAACGCTCCCAGACATCAGGCTCCACTCGGCGGACGCCACGGCCCTGCCACGGCCGCCGCCTGACATGGCTGGGAGGGGGACACTTCTGCACTGGAGCTGCAGCAGGTCCTCACGGGCCCTCAGGAGGTGGCCTGAGGAGCTGGGGGAATGGATTGGTTGGTCAGAGGCTGGTCCCACTGGGTATCCATGAGCCTTGGGACCACGGGAGACGTGTGCAGCCCCACCCCCCTGAGATGACGGCCGCCGACTTTCTGTGTTGGGCTTTTGCCAGTGCCCCCCTCAGCGTTTGGGTCCCTTCTTTGCCTGTCCACAGAGACCTTGAGGAGGGGGTGGTGAGGCAGGGGGGCCAGGAGTCCTTGTGGGCGTGTGTGTATGTATCTGACCTGTATCTCCCAGGACAGCAGGTGTGCCGCCCACCTGCCAGGCCGACTTTGTGTTCTCATGCCCCTGACGAGGACATGGGGGTGGGCGGTGACCTCCATGCCCCTCAAGGAGGGCACAGAGGGTCTTTGACACCACCGACCCCTGAGACTGTCATCAGCCTGTGGTCCCCCTTTTCTGGTCTTAGGGCAGAATCTGTGGAGACTCCTTCCAGAAGGCATCTGGCTCCTGGGTTATACATTAATTCCCTGGTCCTGACACTCACCTGGGGTCAGGCCTGGGCACTGGATTTATCCATCCTGCCTAGTTAACACTCGTTTTTACTTTATTTTTGTTTGTTTTTTTCCATGTGTGTATTTCCTAATTTATTTACCTCTGTTTCCCCTTTATTTTCTTTTTCTTTTTTTTAATTAAAGAGCAAACCTTTTTATTACTTTGTAATTTAAAAAACAAAAAAAATACTGATGAACTTTGGGGGGAATTTTGTACTTTTTTCCTGTGTAAATATTGGACTTTTTTGAGCTTTATTGTGGTTGTTAATTTGAAGTAATAAAGTAGAAAAGGATAAAGTGACATGGGCAGCCCTTGGTCCACCCACCTCTTTGCTCTGGGGGCTTCTGTCCAGCAGACCTGGGAGCCGGGGATGGCTGAGGACACCGGAGAGTACTTGGTACCTCCCTGGGACTGTTTTAACCCTGTGCTTCAAAGACCACACACAGACCACCTGGGGACCTCGTTAAAAAAAGCAGCTTCTGACTCAGGAGGGCTGGAGTGGGGCCTGAGAGTCCGCATCCGAACAAGTTCCAGATGATGTCCACAGCCCAGGACCACACTGAGTAGGAAAGTTCAAAACGCTCTTCACGTTATCTTATCCACAATTCTGAGTTATCTTAGCCATTAATTCTGAGTTAGGTGTTAATCTCCCTGCCTTCAGATGAAGAAACAGTGTGAACGTAAAATAACTTGCCTAAGACCACAGCTCTCCTGGGTCCAGTGGCACCTGTGCCACAGATGAGCCTGGGCAGTTCCTTCAGCCAAGCTTTGATAAAGGAACAGCCCTCAGCCTTGGCTGCCTTTGGCCAGCTTATACAAGAATTTGTCTAGCAGTCCATGTTTATCCAGCACACATTACTTTCCTGCTTCTCGTTCATTAACCCAAAAGCCACTGTTGCCACGATCTCCACTCACAGGCAACAGCTCAGCCTGGGGAGGGGGTGGAGGGCTCGGAGAGACCGCTTGTAAGTCCTGGGCGTCGCTCAAAACCCTCACAATTCAGGTCCCTTCCAGTGCTGGCGTTCGAAGACCCTGTGACCCCACAGCCTGGCTCAGGCCTGGGAAAGGGTCTCCTTCTGGCCCTCCTTGTGAGGCTGAGGCAAAGGTGGGTCCTTATTCTTAACCACCAGGAGATGCCAGAGGGCCTGCATTGTAGGCAGTGAACCACAGGGAGACCTGCCTTGGAGCAGGGTGACAGTATAGTTGGTGATTCCTAGCCCCTCCCATCTGGCACCAAACAGTGTGATGTTACCAACTGTGGGCCCTAAGGGGAAATACAAGGAGTTAATCTTTTTTTTAAAAAAAAATTTTAATTTATATATCTTTTGCAGTGAAAATCTTAGGTCCTATTAATACTAATGTGCTTATTTGCTGTATCCTATAATATACGTAAGTTTCAAAATTACAATTTTAATGTTACTACTAAAAGTATACCTATGGATGGGAATTCCCTGGCTGTCCAGTGGTTAGGACTCCAAGCTCTCACTGCCGAGGGCCCAGGTTCAGTCCCTGGTCAGGGAACTAAGATCCCACAAGCCTTGTGGCCAAAAACAAACAACAACAACAAAAAGTATACCTATGGAGTAAAAAGTTTTTTACAGGTTTTTTTTCCCCCTTAGAATGTATCTAAGGAAATACTGTCAGAGTATAGTGCCCAGAAGTAACTTGAAATTACTCTTCTCTGTGCTCTGTGTGGTTATTTTATTAATTTAAATAATGAATGGGTGGGGCTTCCCTGGTGGCACAGTGGTTAAGAATCCGCCTGCCAAGGCAGGGGACACGGGTTTGAGCCCTGATCCGGGAAGTTCCCACATGCCATAGAGCAGCTAAGCCCCTGCAGCACAACTACTAAGCCTGCGTGCTGCAACTACTGAAGCCTACGTGCCTAGAGGCCGTGCTCCGCAACAAGAGAAACCACTGCAATGAGAAGCCCGCGCACCGCAACGAAGAGTAGCCCCACTCGCCGCAACTAAAGAAAGTCTGCACACAGCAACGAAGACCCAACGCAGCCAAAAATAAACAGATAAATAAATAAATAAATTTAATTAAGAAGAAAAAAATAATGAGTGGGCTTCCCTGGTGGCGTAGTCGTTAAGAATCCGCCTGCCAATGCAGGGGACGCGGGTTTGAGCCCTGGTCTGGGAAGATCCCACATGCCGTGGAGCAACTACGCCCGTGCGCCACAACTTCTGAGCCCACGTGCCTAGAGCCCATGCTCTGCAACAAGAGAAGCCACCACGATGAGAAGCCCACGCACTGCAACGAAGAGTAGCCCCCGTTCGCCACAACTAGAGAAAGGCTGGGTGCCACAACTAGGAAGACCCAATGCAGCCAAAAAAAAAAAAATATATATATATATATATATATATATATATATATAAAATGAGTTAGTGTGTCCCTCCCCTTTTGGTTTAATTCTGTTTTTTTGGAGGTATTACATATATGAACGTCAAGCTATATAAAAGTCAAGTAACAGAATCACTCCCATCCCTGCCCCCTCCACTGTGTTCCTATCCACGATCCTCATTGGTTTCTGATTTGTCCTTCCTGTGTTTCTTATTCAGGGAGCTAATGTATAAGAGAGGGGGTGGTGGCTGACAGCCTCTGAGGAAGTGATATTTAAGCCAGAGGAGTGACCAGGATGCGTCAACCATGCAAACTATTTTTATCGAGTATGCCAAGCAATTGCCCAGAAATTTTGCCCAGACTGGAGGGAGCAAGCATGCCACTTGTTGAATCATTTTTATTCATGCAACAAACATTGACTGGGCCTGTGGATGCCAGGTGCTGGGCTGAGGTGGAGTGGAGTGCAGGGGTGAGGGGTGGAGAGCACAGGGTTGGATTCCAGAGGGCTGGCTCCATCTCTCTGTGATCTTGGGCACTGTCTGGGTCTCGGTTTTCTCTGTAAAGTGGAGGTGGCAATACCTACTTCAGAGGTTATGGGATTAAATAAAACCACAGGTGCACGTAAGGGCTGAGGAGGCTCCTTGTGCCAGGCCCTTTTCCCACCCTCTGCTCATAACAATCCTATGAGGTTGGTGTATTATGATGCCTGAGGTGCAGTGTCCCATCCTCTTAACCTTCACTACAGTCAGGCACCTCTTAAGTGCTCAGTAATGGTAACTACACATTTCAAACACAAGGTGTGACTTTGGCTTCCAGGGGCCAAAGTTAAGACTCAGGTTAGCAAGTGGTTCATCCCAATCCAAGATCCAGTGTGAGATACCCAGTGTGAACTAGGGACAAAAGAGGGAGGAATGTGTCTGACGTCATCAGGAAGGTGTTTCAAAGATGCTTGAACTGGGACTTCCCTGGTGGCCCAGTGGATAGGACTCTGCGCTCCCAATGCAGGGGGCCCGGGTTTGATCCCCGCTCAGGGAACTAGATCCCGCGTGCATGCCGCAACTAAGAGTTCGCATGCCACAACTAAGGAGCCGGTGAGCCGCAACTAAGGAGCCTGCCTGCCACAACTAAAGGAGTCCTGCTGCAACTAAGACCTGGCACAACCAAATAAGTAAATAAATTTCTTTTTTTTAAAAAAAAGATATTTGACCTGAGCCTTGAAACTCACCCAGTGAGTTTACTGGGTGGTGGCGGCCGGGTTTGGGGAAGGTGGTGAGGTGGAGACAGTCATTACCAACCAAGGAAACAGCATGTGCAAAGGACCAGCTTGATACAGAGTTTCCAAGCTCAGAGGGGGAAGAAGATCTACAGCAGCCAAGGCTGGGAGAGGCAGAGGCCAGATCCCAATGGCCTGCTTTCCATCCGCCAGCACCTGCACTGCGGGGGACCGCTGATTAGAGAAGAGGACACCATGGATGTGAACTTGAGGAATGTGCATCTGGGAACAGTGGATAGGGAGATTGGAGGATGGAGAAAGGGGACAGGGAGAGTTGTTAGGGAGCTATGGTCACAATCCAGGCAGGAGGCAACCAGAAGGCAAGGATGACTGAACCGTCTCAGAACGCGGTGTGCTTAGCCAGCTGAGAGGGAGTCGGAGGCTCTGAGGTTCCCTGCCTGGGAGCCTGGGAGCACAGCAGGACCACTGATAGAAAGCTAGAACGCCGATGGGGGACGTGCATTCTCAGCTCGAAACTAAGGGGGCGCGGCCAGGGAGGGAGGAGCAGGGCTGGGGGCGGGGCAAGAAGGAGGAGGGTGTGGTCAGCGGGCTCAAAGCCACCGGGCAGAGGAAAGGGAGGCTGGCAAAAAAACAAGCTTCCTACTGATCATTTTCCCCTAGTTCTTTTCCTTTTTCTTTTCTCTTTTTTAAATTGAAGTATAATTCGTGTACGAAAAGCGCACACATCTTAAGTGTACACGGATCCATAGCTTTTTACCTGTTTCTATATACCCGCGTAATCACCACCTGATGCAGATGTGGGCGATTGTCAATACCCCAGCAAGTTCGCCCATGCCCCTTCCCGTGCAATACTCCCCCTCACAGACACACAGGTGACCACTCTTCTAAAAATCAACAGGTGACCTTTCGACTGGGGTGGGTGGCAAGTGGGGGGAAGAGGCAGCTGAGGGTGAGGCGTGGAAGGAGGTGGTTTTGAGACTCCAAGAGGTCTGCTCTCGTTTGGAGGCCAAAGAACCCTGGAGAAGGGGGATTGACGACTGGATGGCAGAAGGTTTGGAGGAGGAAGGAGGGGAGGAGACACCGGGAGAACTAGGTCTGGGACAAAAGGAGGGACTAGGCTTCCTCTGAACTTGGTTCATTCACGCTCCCCCACGCCCCGTAAAACACGAGCCATCCACGCCCCGCGGCTGCTGCCTCCTAGGTGGTGGCATCCCCTCTCCTTTCCTACCTACCTTTTGATGCCTTCCCCCTCCCTCCGCAAGCCAGGGCCTCCCATGGAGGAGTGGATGGGGCAGACCACTGCCGTCAGCTCCAGTCGGGGGCGGGGTCACTCCAGCGTAGCTTTAGAACCTTCCACTCCTGTGTTCCGTCTCATTCCCTTGCCTCCCCTCCCCCACCCACACTCTATTTCAGAAACAGATACAGGAAGAGTTACAGCCAAAATGCTGAGCCCTCATGTCACATCCTCTCCCAGAGCCTGCAACACAGGTTCCCGCAGGAACCCATCTAAACCTTCCAAGGAGTAAACCCATTCCAAGCTCCAACCTCAAGCTGCCCAATCACCAAACATCTACCCTCGCTCAAGCCACACTTCTCTGGGGCCTGCTTTCCTGGCTGCACGTGAATTGGAGAGGGAGAAGGGGTCTGGCGAGCCGGATAAATGTTGCCATGGTGACACGGAGCCACCTTCCTCCTCTTCCTCTGGCCTGCTCCCTGCCATCCTTCCTTTCACCCTAGCCTTGAGGCACCAACAGCACCTCCCTGTCCTCCCAACTGTCCCATGTGAGGCCATGTCCCGTAGCCTATTGAGGTTCAGGAAGCTGCACTTCTGGAGCCTGGCTTCACTGAGGCTGCGCTACCCATGCAGGAGACATGATGGGATGGGAGAGCAGTCCAGCCAGCAGCCAGGGTGAGGGGAGCGGAGGGCCGAGTCCTGGGGTACTGCCTGTTTAAGAAGGCCCCACTGGGGACCTCTACAACAGATCTCTGCAGATAGTAACTTGGGCTCCTGCAGGCTCCTGGGAGGACAGCATCTCAGGTAATTATGCCTCTCAAAGCCTTTCATCTCAACATCTTCAAAGCACCTATGGTCAAGGTGCAGCCCCTCCGAAGTCATGCCCTCCAGGTCACTGCAGCTCTGAGGCTGGGACACCAGGCCTCTTGCTCCTCCTCTCCTCTCCTCCCTCTTTTTTTTTTTTTTTTTTTTCTCTGTGCAGTACGTGGGCCTCTCACTGTCGTGGTCTCTCCCGTTGCGGAGCACAGGTTCCGGACGCGCAGGCTCAGCGGCCATGGCTCATGGGCCCAGCCGCTCCGCGGCATGTGGGATCTTCCCGGACTGGGGAGCGAACCCATGTCCCCTGCATCGGCAGGCGGACTCTCAACCACTACGCCGCCAGGGAAGCCCCTCTCCTCCCTCTTATTAAAGGCTTTCTCAGGAGACCCTGGACCGAGCTTCCCCAGCTCCTGCATGTCCCTGACCTGTGGGAGGACCTCCCTTTCCTGACGGCAGTGCTCAGGATAGTTGGTTGCAACCTGGGGTTTTGTAGAGAAGCTGAAACAAGTTCCTAGTGATTCCAAGGAAACTGGCAGTAAATCCTTCTCTTTGGCCTGTTTTCTTTTGCTTGTCTTGGCTAGGTGAGTTTGAAGTGGGACTCACCTCACCTCTGTTGGAGGTACAGGTGAGCACGTGTGTGTGTGTGTGACTGACAGGCAGAAAGAGGAAGCTCCTTCTCTCTGTGTCTCCAACTCAGGGTCTTTTCCCAGCAACCTGTAAATCATCACCAGCCACATCCCTGATTCACACACACACACACACACACACACACACACGACCTAGACGGTGTCCCCAGGAACGGCCTTGTTCTGCTTGCTGACGGCCACTGATGCCCTGAAGATCACCACCCTAAGAGGAAAGGCTTTGTGAAGTCAGAAGCATTTTCTCTCACTGGCTGATTTTCCTAGTTCCCTGTGGGGGCTACTGTGGGTTCCGGGTTCATTTAACAAACATTCACGAGGGCTCCCTGTGTGCCGGGTTGCTCAGGTGTGACCTTGGCCAAGTAATGATGCCAAGGTCTGTGCCTCAGTTTCCTCATCTGCCAGATGGCCGTCACTGCTGCTTGTTGAGATAATGAAGAGCTTAGTATATTGCCTGCCACATAGCAACTGCTCAATGAAAAGTAGTTGTGATGAAGATGATGACCCTGTGCATCAGGTTCTGAACAAAGATGACTAAGACCTAGTCCTTGTTTGCCCTCTGTTCATGTGAGGGTCCATTCTCATGAATTCCAGAAAATTACTATGCATTTTATTTCTTTTTTAATTTTTTAAATCTTTTGGCCACACTGCACAGCTTGTGGGATCTTAGTTCCCCGAGCAGGGATTGAACCCACACCCTCACAGTGAAAGAACAGAGTCCAAACCACTGGACTGCCAGGGAATTCCCTACTATGCATTTTATTTATTATTTTTAAAAATATTTATTTTTATTTTAATTAATTTTTCTTTTAATTTTTGGCCGCGTTGGGTCTTCGTTGCTGCGTGCGGGCTTTCTCTAGTTGCAGCAAGCAGGGGATTCTGTTGTGGTGCGTATGCTACTCATTGCGGTGGCTTCTCTTGCTGCGGAGCACGGTCTCTAGGCGTGCAGGCATCAGTAGTTGTGGCTCACAGGCTCTAGAGTGCAGGCTCAGTAGCTGTGGCGCACGGGCTTAGTTGCTCCGCGGCATGTGGGATCCTCCTGGACCAGGGATCGAACCCGTGTCCCCTGCATTGGCAGGTGGAGTCTTAACCACTGCGCCACCAGGGAAGTCCCTATTTATTTATTTATTTGGCTGCACTGGGTCTTAGTTGCGGCTTGCGGGATCTAGTTCCCTGAGCAGGGATCAAACACAGGCCACCTGCATTGGGAGCGTGGAGTCTTAACCACTGGACCACCAGGGAAGTCCCCCCTACTATGCATTTTAAATCATACACACACACAAATAGACATACACACATATATTTCCATAAATGATACACCTAATACTGTTCTGTATGATATTTTCTTTTTTCCACTTAATGACATACCCGGGGGAACCAACGTTTTATCAGGGACCTGAGGGAGGGGCAGGAATTAACTAGGGAAAGGAAAGGATGTGAGAAGAAATGTGTTCCAGGTGATGGGAACAGCAGCAGCAAGACCCGGACACCAGACACAAAGTGGCTGCTGGGGATAGACTCACTGATGGCAGAGTTTCAGGCAAGTTCATCAAAATCATCTCAGTTGGGCCTGTTTATGTTTTCAGTTGCAAACAGGAATTTCAAAAAAGGCCTTCTTACTGTTTATATATATTAAAAACAGCACTTCCAGGACTTCCTTGGTGGTCCAGTGGTTAAGACTCTGCAATTCCAATGCAGGGGGCGCAGGTTCGATCCCTGGTCAGAGAACTAAGGTCCCACATGCCATGCGGCGAGGCCAAAAAACAAAAAAACAACCCCCCCCCCCAGCACTTCCTGAGTGCTTATAGCATGCGAGGCCCTTTGCTAACAGCCTTACTTGTGTTATTTCATCTTCACATCAGCCCTGAAATGATGGTGTGGTTATTAACCCCATTTTACAGATGAAGAAACTGAGGCTCAGAGAAGCTTAGTGATTTGCCCAAAGTCTCACAGACTGTCAGTGGTGGAGTCGGATCTGAACCAGGCAGTCTGGCCACAGTACAGGCTAAAGGCTTCCAAAAAGCCACCCCATCCAGATGGCTCTCGTAGTTCCCTCCATCTCTGCTCTGGTTGAGGTTACACTTCTGCCTGTCCCTGATCTTCCTTTCTGGGTGACCTGGGAGAGCCACTTAAACTCCCTGAGCTGCTGAACATCTGAGGTTTTTTCCTCCCCAGCACTCTTTCTTGGTTCTTTTGGTCACGGCATCCCATTTTCCTTAAGGGGCCCACCCTCCGTCTCAGTGCTTTTGGTTCGGTAGGAACTGACTCCTCCCACAGGCTCCAGGGGCGGAGCCATTGACCTAGGTCTGGCCAATTGGAGCACTGCAGTTCCTGGCTACAGTGATTGGCTCAGAGATAGGAAAGAGATCCAAGATGGGCCAATCCGAGGCAAGTATGGAACAGAACTTTCGGAATTCTTAGGAAAGATGTGTTCTCTGTGCCTTTGCGGGGTAAAGACTACTTGGGAGTGAGGCCGAGACACACACACACACACACACACACACACACACACACACACACACACACACACACACACACACACACACACACACACACACACACACACACACACACACACACACACACACACACACACACACACACACACACACACACACACACCCCCAACAGAATGAGAGAAATAGTGTCCTAATGACGGTGTGTGAGGCCTCAAATCCAGCTCTGCCTGGCACTTCCTAATTAAGTGAGCCCTTAAATTCCCTTCCTTTGTTTAACTTAGTTTGAATTGGATTTTAGTCCGTTGCAA
This sequence comes from Orcinus orca, assembly GCF_937001465.1. Lineage (NCBI taxonomy): Eukaryota > Metazoa > Chordata > Mammalia > Artiodactyla > Delphinidae > Orcinus > Orcinus orca. The sequence continues at coordinate 93,120,058 of NC_064569.1, read as the reverse complement.
CCAAAAGGGTCTGATTCAGGTAAAAAGTTAGCTGGGCCTTCAGCAGCCCCATGCTATAGACTGCAGCATGACTGTCAGCTGCGTGCAAAATACCGTGTCGACATTTTCATACATATTGATGGGGAAACGGAGCCTCAGAGAGGCACAGCCACATGCCTAAGATCATACTGCTAGGAAGTAAATGGAGCTGGCCCTGTGCTTTGCCCTCCACACCACACTGCCTCTCCAGGACACCTGGCCAGGGCTCCCACAGCATCCTTGGGGAAACGTGGGAGACGCAGAGACTGCAGGTAAATGGATTCAGAGCGCTCTGGGCTCTGGGCCACTCATTAGCTAGCACCAGTGAAACTGGAGGGAAGGGGGGCAGGGCACAACCTTTGAAAGAATGACATAGCCTGAGGACATGACATAAACTGATTAGAACCAAATGAGTTCACTATGGCAGACAAGTCACTTCCACTAAACCTTGAGCCTCAGTATTCGATCACATCAGCAAGCTAAATGACACACCCACAGGCACCGTGACAGTTCCAAGACGGGCCATAAAGATCAAAGGTGGATGGTGGCCCAATTCCTGGAAATCCCCGCCCCTTCCTAAACTAGCTGGAATACCCCTCCCAATCATTAGCCTACGAAATTACCCACCCCCATAAAAATTGACAACCCCATACCCTGGTGCCTTTCTCACGTTCTGAGATGGCCCACACCCTGTGGAGTGCGTTTCTCTCTAAATAAATCCACTTCTTACCTATCACTTTATCTCTCACTGAATTCTTTCTGCCATGAGACATCAAGAACCTGAGCTTCATAAAGTCGAGAAACCAGGTGTGTTATCTCAGTTGGAAAACTGGGTTTTGGCCAGGTTCGAGTCCCAGCCACGTGGGTTCAAGTCCGAATCTGAGGTGCACGGTTTCACCAGCACCGCTGAGGCCCTGGCTCTTTCCTCTGCACTCCCCTACAGATGCTAGGAGTGGATTTTGGATGCAGAGATAATCCAACTTGATCCCTATTACCCTTGAGAGGCCCTTAGTCTGGTGGGGGAGACAGATGCATTCAGATGAATTATGATGCACAGAGAGAAGAAAACAGAAGGGAACAACACACCATTTCTTCTTCTTTTTTTTTTTTATAAATTTATTTCTGGCTGTGTTGGGGCTTCGTTGCTGCGCACGGGCTTTCTCTAGTTTCGGTAGGCTGTGGCTACTCTTCCTTGCGGTGTCGTGGCTTCTCTAGTTGCGGAGCACGCGCTCTAGGTGTGCAGGCTTCAGTAGTTGTGGCACGCAGGCTCTAGAGCGCAGGCTCAGTAGTTGTGGCGTACGGACTCAGTTGCTCCGCGGCATGTGGGTTCTTCCCGGACCAGGGATTGAACCTGTGTCCCCTTCATTGGCGAGCAGATTCTTAACCACTGTGCCACCAGGGAAGTCCCAGACCATTTCTTTAAATAACTTTTTTCTTATTTTGAAGAGATTGCATGATTTTGCAAACATTTTGGAAAATACAGAGAAACAAAAATTAAATAAGGGAGAGAGAGAGAGAAGGTAACCAATATTCATAATTCTGCCACTTGGGAGAACCCACTGTTAACATTTTGTTATATTTCCTTCCAATCTTTCTTCTAAGCCTAAAAAAAAAAAGGTTTTTTTTAAACAGTTCAGTGGGCTTCCCTGGTGGCGCAGTGGTTGAGAGTCCGCCTGCCGATGCAGACACGGGTTCGTGCCCCGGTCTGGGAAGATCCCACATGCCGCGGAGCGGCTGGGCCCCTGAGCCGTGGCCGCTGAGCCTGCCTGTCCGGAGCCTGTGCTCCGCGATGGGAGAGGCCACAACAGTGAGAGGCCTGCGTACCGAAAAAAAAAAAAAAAAAAAAAGAAGTAAACAGTTCAGATCAGGCTATCATGCAAAGTTATTACTACCTTTTCCAGTCAGTATTATTCCTAATCATTTCCCCTTATTATCTGAAATGTGTAAAGTGGCTGTTTCAGTATCTACACAATATACTATCGTATGGATCTACCATAATTTACTTAACTATTCTTTGATGAATTTCAGCTTATTTGCGATTTTTTTGTTGGGGAGAAACTAATTAGACCAGAATGGAGGAGAGGAGAGTGAGGGAGGTGAGAATCAAGAAAGAACCAAAAGATGACATCGGATTTGGCCTTTGAAGGAAGAGTAGTTGGTTGCTGGAGGTGGAGAAAGGCTCCTTCAGTAGCCAGTGAGCAGGGGTAAAGGTGACTAGTGGGTTGGGGAACTGTTATAATTGTCCAGAAATAAGGGGACCTGAACCAGGACAGTGGCCCCAGCATGGAAGGGAGAGGGGCCGAACTGAGTGGCATCTTTGAGCCAGGGTGAATGGGCATTTGCACGGAGTGGGATGGTGACAGAGGGGTAAATTTTTACTTCTAAATTAGACAGCCTGGGGAGAGGATGAGGAAAGCCAGGGAGCAACAAACTAGGGCTCACAGTGCCACCTGCTGCTGACCTGCCATGTCACTCAGGCCAGGTGACTTTCTGTCTTTGAGCCCCTTTCTGGCAACCCAAGCCTAAAAATACCCACCACCTGCCCCTGCCCCTGTCAGCCTAGGGCCTCTGTAAACTGAGACTCAGAACACCCTTAATGAACAGGGGCTAACAACTTGAGTCAGGGTGTGGTTTGGCCTGACCACTCTGGATGTCAAATCGTGTCTGGTTTCTATGCTAAGCATAAGATATGGTGGTAATTAAGACAAGGACTTTGCCCTGGGCTGGGGGTGGTGGTGGTGGTGGTGGTGGTGGTTCAGGTGCAGGGAGGAAGAGCTGGGAAGTCATGAACAAATGATGATGATGCAATTGATGATAAGCCTTGTTTGTGTGCTGGAAAGCCCTGAGCAACTTCCTACCTGGGGGCTGGGAAGGACTTTTCCTAGAGAACTCTTCATGCTACAGAACGTTTTGAAGCATGTTCTCTATACCAACACCTGTACTAAGTACTGGGATTAGATCAGGACACAAAAAGGACAAAAATCTTTGTCCTTGTAGCGCTTACGTTTTACTGGTGGAAGACAAACAGTAAAACAGGCAAACTATGTCACGATAGAAATTAAGTGATGTGGGAAAAACTAGAGCATGGAAAGGGGGAATCGGGACCGCATGTAAGGGGTTTGGCAAGTTTACTAGGGTGGTTAGGGCAGGACTTACTGAGTGGGGAACACGTGAGCAACCCCTTGAAGAAAGTGAAGGAGGGGGCATTCAGGTGTCTGAGGGAACAGCAATCCCAGCAGAGGGAACAGCCAGTGCCAAGGATTTGAGGTCAAGCGTGCTTCATTTGTTCTAGGAACAGCAAGGGGTCAGTGTGGAGGGAAGCAAGAGGAGGAGATGAGGTCGGACACTGCTGGGTGGATGGAATGTTAGATGAAGCAAAGCTCTGCAGGGATTTGTAAGGACTTCGGCTTTTATTCAGAGTGAAATGCACGGCCAATGGCAGGCTTTGGGCAAAGAAGTGCGGTGTTCTGACTTAGGTTTTAAAAGAATCCCTCTGGCTCCTGCAATGAAGTAGACTGGGACACAGGGCAGGGCTGGAAAAAGGGAAACAGGTTAGGAAAATGTTGCAATAACCCTGATCAGCTTGGGCTGCTATAACAAATTACCATAGATTGGGTGGCTAATCAACAACAGACATTTATTTCTCATAGTTCTGGAGGCTGGAAGTCCGAGATCAGGGTGCCTGCTAGCGTGATAGATTCTGGTGAGGGCCCTCTTCTGGATTATAGACTGCTAACTTCTTACCGTATTCTCACATGGCAGAAAGAAGGCTAGAAAGTTCTCTGGGGTCTCTTTTTTAAGGGCATTAATACCATTCATGAAGGCTCCATCCATATGACCTAATCACCTCCCAAGGCCCCAGCTCCTAATACCATCACATTGGGGGTTAGGATTTCAGCATATGAATTTTGAGGGGATAAAAACATTCAGTCCATAACAAGAATATTGCAATAATCCTGGACAGAAAGTGGATGGGGTGGTGGCAGTAGAGATGGGGTGGAAGAGGTCAGAGTCTAGATATATTTTGCAGGTACAGCCAACATAATTTCCTGCTCCAGTGGGTAAAGGGGTGAGAGGAGGGATTCAAGGATGATTCCAGGAGTTCTAGGCTGGGGGCTGGAAGGATGGAGCTGCTAACCGTTCTGGTGGGGAGGCTGTGACAGTGCAGGTCTCTGCGTTTGAGAGGAAATGGTTCTGTTGTGCGCATGTTGACTTTGAGATCCTGTTGGAACCTCGGGTATGAGATGGTGAGTACACAGTTCACGGGAGGAGCCTGGGCTGGGGATAGAAATACATTTGGGGGGCTTCCCTGGTGGCGCAGCGGTTGAGGGTCCGCCTGCCGATGCAGGGGACACGGGTTCGTGCCCCGGTCCGGGAAGATCCCACATGCCGCGGAGCGGCTGGGCCCGTGAGCCATGGCCGCTGGGCCTGCACGTCCAGAGCCTGTGCTCCGCAACGGGAGAGGCCACAACAGTGAGAGGCCTGCGTACCACACACACACACACACACAAAGAAATACATTTGGGGATCTTGAACACACCAAAGCCGGAACTTGATTGGATTTTATGTTTTTTAGTTAAACTGAGTTGGGTGTGAACCTGGCAAACAGAAATGGGCTAGGTGGTTTGAATGATATCTGAAGAAATTTGCTAGTTAGGCCATCTAGAGCTCGGTGGGGCAGGAAGGAAGCGCTGCTAGGTGGAGTGGGAAGAAAAACCTCTTTCTCTGTTTTGCAATTTCATTTCGCGTTATTGCACACAGCACCTCAGTATGCATTCATTCCACAATTCCACATGCATCCTTCACTCGACAAATAGCCGTTAGATATTGTTTCATCTTCAAACAGGCCCAAATGGAGGAAAAGAGGTGAAGCTCCATGCAGCCAGCGAGTGCCAGGGACAGAGCTTGGAGCCCAAGACTCTGTCCCTGCACCCCAAGAAGCTCACTGGTGGGCAGGGTTCGGGGTGGGATGGAGGTTGGGGAGGCGACTCTTGACTGGTTTACGATCGGCTGGAGGAGAGCCGGGATCACTCCCACCACCTGGGGTTTGGGACGGCGGCTCCTTTAAGGCCGGGAGGGTGATCTCAGCCTCGCGCTCGCCGCCCCGCCCTCCCCGGCGGCGCGCTCGGTGCGCAGGCGCGCCGCGGCGGCACTCTGCTGGGCCCGGGACGAGCCGACGGCGGCGAGATACTAGGGCTGCGGTGCCGTCAGCCTGCCTCGCTCTCACAGTCCGGCTGCCGCGCGTCGCCCGCACACGCGCCGCCATGGGCTCCTGAGGTACCCTCCCCACCGGCCCTGAGCTGGAGGCCCCGAGGGGGTCGGCCGAGGGCTTCCGGGGACGGCGGGGCTGCCCCGTTCTGGAGAGGCCCGCTCGGGGGGCGCCCCGCGGGTCGCATTGGCCGCGGGTCCCCGGGCGGGGAGCGGACGAAGGTGGCCGGCCTGGCGGGGAGGGAGGGGGCGTCTGCGGCCCCGCCCGTCTCGCCCTGCGCTCTCTCCCCACCTTGCGAGGTCGCGGGCCGCCCGTGGGTGTGCGCTGCCCCCTCCTCGCCAGCGTGGCGGGGCCCGCGCCTGGAGTGTAATCGGACCTACCCGTGGGGGTGGCCGGGAGAGAGGGGAAGCGGATGGACAGGCCCTTTGCAAGTGGGATGGTGTGCGCCCGGTGGGTGTGCTGGCGCTTGGCACAGCCTAGTGAGTGGGGGAGTCGGCCTTGCCCTGTGCGGGTAGCTGTGATCTGGGCTGGTGGCTAGCCTGGCGAGGCCTCTGGGGATGCGTGCATGAAGGTGTACACGCGTTGCATACAGGTCAGCAGTTTGGAGGGGCACCGGCAGGAACCTGGGGCTCCAAGGATATGTGCTTGGAAAAGGAACACAGAGACTGGTTTAGGGTGTGTGCATCCGTCCCAGACATTTCTTCTCTGGGCACACTGCTTGGGTCTAGTGCTAGTTGACTCTAGGCCAAGGCAAGGAGATGGGGTTGAGAGGTGGGCGTGAGTATCTGTTCCCAACCCGTATCCCCTCTGGGGTTGTGCAAGGCCAGACATTACACACCCACACACACGCACACACCCACACCCAGGGCACTGTGGGGCAAAGCAGGTGTTTGCACGTCTGATACCTGCGTGTGAGGAGAAGGTCATGTATTATTTATCTGACTGCTGGGTGCTTTATGTAAGGAAAGAAGCAGCAATCTGTGCCCTGGAGGCCCTTGTGCTGTGGAGGCAGCCAGGCAAATAAGCTCACGCACCTGCAAAGGCGGCGCAGGTCTCAGAGGTGTGACTCCCGCACAGCTTGTGTGTGCAGCGTCCCTTCCCATCTCCCTTCCTTTCCAGCGTGCTTGGTGGGCCCCCTAGGCTCTGCACATCGGGACATCTTGCTGGAGGGTGCCGTGTGTATCAGAGCTGGGACCGTGGGGTGGGAAGGCCCCAGCGGTCAGGTCTGTGTGCCCATTTTATTAGGCTTTGAACAGAAACACATGATGCCCCTGGGATCCAGGACCTCTCAGGTCGGTCGGGGAATCAAACTTAGAATCAAGTAGTCACAATGATGTGAAAAATATAAAACAATAGAGGGGATGCAGAGTGGGTTCAGTGCTGGGGTAGGGGAAACGTGGCCAGCAGAAAAGGTTCCAACATGGGGTGGAGGGGGCGAGGGGAGCTGAGCTGAAACTGGAAGGCTGACTAGCATTGCTCTGATGCTTTGGTGCTTTCCACGTATATTTCCCCACTTAATTCTCTCAGAGGCTGTGCGTGTACAGAACTGTTTGTTATCCCTCTTTACAAAAGAGGAAACTGAGACCCAGAGGGAGCACATGACTCCTTGTCCATGTATGTGGCAGGCCTGGATGGAGTCATCCATGAACCAGGACCTCTCTTGCTGCCAGGTGTGCTGCCTTGTAACTTACTGAGCATCTACTACATGCCAGGTACTATGCTAGGGGCACAGGGGTCTAAAGATGAATGGGACCTGGTGCCTGGCCTCTAAGGGCTTCCAGTCTGCTGGGGAGATGGACGTAGACAGTGACCCCAATCCAGACACAAGGCCCCCATAGCCAGTGTGCATGGAGAAGTCACCATCAGTTCCCCCCAAGAATTGGCCACAGGCAACCTGGCTCCTTTGTGCAGCCTCTGGGATCCTGGATGTGTTTGAAGTTGCTCCCATGTGGTAGTGGGTTACCCCAGGAACCCCTTCTAAAGGCCTCCAAGTGGGTGGGAAGAAGAGCTTCAGGGCAGAATGGGTGCAGGTGATCTTGTCCTAGTTCACTGGTGTTGGCCGAGTTCTGTGGAGCTCGGGCTTCTGTCTGGAGGCTGTTTTCTCCTCCTCTGCCTTTGAGGTTTTGCTCCTGGTTTCTGGCGGGCCGGCCGAGCTCTCTTCCCCAAGAGGGGCTCCATGCTATTTCCAGTCCCTCCTGTGCTCATTTCTCCCTGTGAATTCCCTGGAGTGGGAAGGCAGAGTACGGTCCTTTATTGTTTTGAAACCAAGTAACTGTGAATACCCTTCTCACTCTGCTGGGCCTTGAGACTGGGGATTTGGTGTGTGAGTTGTGGAAGGCCAGCTGCCGGGCCCTGGGAGAACTCTGGGGGGGGGTCTACCACTGGACCTTCACAGGCACTGAGCACTTGCTGAAGACCTACTGTGTGCCCAGCACCGTGCTGAGTCGTGGGTTGTGTCTTTTAAGAGGCTGTGGTTGGCTGAGGCTGTCCACCGTGTAACAGATATGCGACAGAGAGTGCTCTGCTTGTGGTGGAAACAGAGGGCCCTAGTGGGGCCGGAGGACAGTAGGAACAACAGCCTTTCTTTAAGCACTTACTGTGTGCCAGGCACAGTTCAAAGAGCTTTCATGACCGACTGAGTTTCATCCTCCCACCACAGTGAGGTGGGAACAGTTACCTTCACGTTTTGCAGAGGAGGCAGCCTAGGAGGGTAAAGCCGTGCTGGGCCGTGGAGCTGACCTTGGAGCCCACGCTCTTCCCCCACTAACCCTGGGGTGTGCCCGACATCATCGTAGAAGCGAAACCTCCTGCACCTTGAAGGACGACGGGGAGTGCTCTGCCTGTGGAGGGAGAGGGCCTTCTAGGCAGAGGAAGCCCCCCTGCGCAGAGGTGCGGAGGCCTGAAATACCTCGCCCAGACATGGCTATGGTGGGCCCAGGGCGTGAAGACCTTTGAAGGCCCCACTAAGGAGTTTGAGCTTGACCCCGGTGTGGTCACCAGGGAGCCCTGAAGTTTTCCAAAAGGAAGCGACAGCCTCAGCCGCGTGTTCCGGGACAGTGTGCCCGCGTCTCCTTCTTCCTTCGTTCCTGCAGGTAACTCCAAGGAGACTGGGCCTTTCCCTCCTTTGCTTTCCCTCGGGTCACTGGCATCCTTTTCGGTCCCTGCTGCCTTGCGCTTCTATCCTTCCAGCAGCTTCTGGTCCCGACAGCCCTGTGTGACTCAGGACAGGCCTCTGGAGCTCACTGCTGTAATGGTGGCTCACCCTGGCCTCCGTGGCTGGCGGTAGGGTGGCCCCCTGAACTGGAACCGGGTTCTTCCTGGCCCTCCCGGGTCTGGCAGGTCCTTGCTGACCTCTCACACTGTGGCTGTGGACAGGGTGGGCCGCTCCTTTTCCATCTTCCATCCTCCAGGCCCCCATGCTCATCAGTGCTATAAATACAGGCAAAGGGGGGTGGGGATGTGTGGGTTCACTGAGGGGATGCCTGTCCTCCCCGCCTGCTTTGCTGGGTGTTGAGCGGCCAGCTGAGCGCCCCAGTTTGTCCCTCCCTCCAGGGCTGAAAGACTAGGGGTCTTCGCACAGGATGTCTGCTGAAGCACAGCTTTGGCTCTGGGAGCCCATGGGTATAGGACGTGAGGGGAGGAATCAAGGAAAACTTCTGAATTGGGTGCCTGGGGAGAGGAGGCGGAGAATTCAGGAAGGGGACAAAAATGGTCACTGGGAGCATAGGAGAAAGAAGCACCCCTTTGGGCACCGGGGAGAGAGGGAGGTAAGCTGAGCCTTCTGGAGGAAGAATTGGGAGCTGCGGCTCTCTTGTTAGCTCCGTGGCCTTGGGCAAGTTGCTTTCCAGGTTCTGATTCCCATTCTTAAAGAATAGCGGGAGATGATGCAACTTCCTTCATTTGTAAAAGAGGAGTAATAATAGTGGAGCCGTGATACGGCTGCGACGCTCCGATGTCTGCGCGGAGCTCAGCACAGCATCTGGCTGTACGTGGTACGTGCTCAGTAAACACTGGCTTTTATTGTTACCTTACAGGCTGTTTAATTTATTCAAGAAAGAGGTGTTGCACGCCTGTATGCCAGTGCAGGGAGCTGAGTCCAGCTGGGGAGAGCCATTCCAGTTGTCATAGGTGCTCTGAGGGAACACTGAGGCATTCCCGCCTGGGCAGGCACCTCTCTGACCAGGTGACGTTTACACCGTCACCATGTATAAGGAAGCAGGTTCCAGGCAGAGGGAACAGCATGTGCAAAGCAAAGGTCTGAGTTCTTTGTCTGCAAAATTGTTTGGCATTGGGGCTCAGCACGTAGTAGGCCCTCAGTAAATGTTAATTGGATGTGATCTTCTTGGCCTCAAAGAGGACAGGAAGGGGAAGAAGTAAAGTGTGAGGGGCCCTGGAGAGAAGATTTGGAAGGTCCCCCAGTTTCGGATTGTCTCCCGTTTCCTGCCCATTTTGTCTACCTCTGCTGGGTGGCATGTGGTGCAGGTACCTTAATGCAGTGCAGCTAAGCTGCCAGTGTTCTCATCAGGGACTCGTGCTAGGCCCCTGCTTTGTCCAAGTCCTGGGAGGGGCGGTGCTGGAATTAGGCTGCGTTTGTTCACATTCCTGTTTGCTGCTGTTTTAGTGCATCTGAAACCCTATGCTTGGGTAGAACTTAGAAGGATGACATGGGGCCTCGGTCTGGTTGGTTGTTTTTCCAGTCTTGGATTAATGGTGGCTCAGTGTCTGGCACGATGCGTTGCACAGAGTAGGTGCTGACATCGCTTTGACTAACAAACCAACAGTTGGATGGGTTAGTATCATTGCCACACAGGATAAAGCTGGAATTATTCTTGAGAAGTGATAGGTCCGAACAGGATTGTTTATTAGAACTGAGTTATACCAGGGGCTGACAGGTACATTAAACAGCCTTGGGTGTGTTCAAGGACAGGCTCCGTCCAATGGTCTGGAGGTCTCAGGCCTGGGCTGAGAGGCAGGAAGCCCCACAGTCACCTCCTTTTCCTTCTCCTCTGGGGCGGAAACCAGAGAGGGAAGATCCCACCCAGAAAACTTTTGTTCCTAACCTACTAATCACTTCCAGTTCTACCATGTTTTTAAAAAGTCACACACAACAAAATGAGTATTTCATGGAAGGTTTGCAGTGTTTCAGCCTGTGAAAAACAATGGGGTTCTCTGCTTTTGAAAATAGTACTTGTTGATTATAGTAAATTTGGAACCCAGAAAAGATTGGAGGATAAGAATAGAAGTCACCTCAAATTTCTAATAACCAAGAAATAATCACTGTTGAAGAGTGGGCATATTTTCCTTCTAGGCGTCATTCCTGCATTAGCTCATTGTTCACATAACACCGAGTTGCAAGCGTTTACCCATGACATGAAAGTTAGCCGTAGATATGAAAGAATCAGAGAAGTTCTAAAACAGAGCCCCTTGGTGCTTTATTTCAAGGTCTGTAGGAAAGACGAGGTCTCCACCCTTCTTGCTGGATGGCCTGATGATGTGAGGAGCAGGTGGGCACTGCACAGAGTCAGAGAACCTGGTGATGACCTTGGGCCAGTCACTTGCCCTCCAGTGGGGTTATTTATCCTCCTCTGCCCACCTCCTGGCTGCCACAGGGCTCACTCAGATGAGGTCCCAGTTTAGAAAACCTTGAAATCCACCCCGCTCACAAGAGGAGGGCCTGGTTTCTGTCTTGGAGGGAGAGCCGGTCTTCACTGTCAAGTGAAGATGGATAGAGAAGGGGTGCGTGTGTGTGTGTGTGTGTGTGTGTGTGTGTGTCTTATTTTCCAACCTGCAGTCTGTTTTGTGATCCCCCTGAAGACTTCAGTATCCTTGTTCGGGAGCCACGATCTGAGGACCCTGTAGCTTCAGGCCATGGGTGGTCCCAGGATGGCTGTCCCCAGCCCTCACCTCAACGAAGCGGAATGAGACCTCTGGAAGTTACTACATCTGCCGCCCTGAAAGTGATTTTCAGATAAGACAGCCTCCCCACCCTGGGAGAGGTGTGTGGAGTTTGGTGCCTTTATTTTTCTCCTGCTACAACCCCTGTGGGCAGCCTGCACGCAGGGAGGCCCCGTCCTGTTGGCAGGTGGCTGAACACCTCCACTCTGCTGGGTGGGGCTGTTTCCCAAAGCCCTCTGGGTTATCTCTTACAGGAAAGCTCCAGGGGAAAAATAACTAACCCCACAGCTGCTGCTGCTGTAGCCACTGGCAGAGGCTCCTGGTATCCATCTCTAGCAGCCGTGGTTTTTGTTCTGTCTGGAATGAACAGAGAACCTGGGATTCCATCAGCAGTCATTTCGGGTGCCTGCAGGCACAACGATAGGTGTTGGTGAACGGATGTGTGTGAGGAAATTAATATTAATTAATGTTAACATACTATTTAGTACTAATGTTACTCTTTTTTTGTTTTTAATCTAGTTTTTAAAAATTTTTATTGGAGTATAGTCACTTTACAATGTTGTGTTAGTTTCTACTGTACAGCAAAGTGAATCAGCCATACGTATACATATATCCCCTCTTTTTTGGATTTCCTTCCCATTTAGGTCACCACAGAGCATTGAGTAGAGTTTCCTGTGCTATACAGTAGGTTCTCATTAGTTATCTATTTTATACATAGTATCAATAGTGTATATACGTCAATCCTAATCTCCCAATTCATCCCACTCCACCCCACCCCTTCCCCCTTGGTATCCATACATTTGTTCTCTACGTCTGTGTCTCTATTTCTGCTTTTTATTTATTTATTTTTTAATTAATTTATTTTTGGCTGTGTTGGGTCTTTGTTACTGCACATGGGCTTTCTCTAGTTGCGGCGAGCGGGGGCTACTCTTCCTTGCAGTACGCGGGCTTCTCATTGCGGTGGCTTCTCTTGTTGTGGAGCCCGGGCTCTAGGAGCATGGGCTCAGTAGTTGTGGTGCATGGGCTCTAGAGCACAGGCTCAGTAGTTGTGGCCCACAGGCTTAGTTGCTCTGCGGCATGTGGGATCTTCCCGAACCAGGGGTTGAACCCGTGTTCCCTGCATTGGCAAACGGATTCTTAACCACTGTGCCACCAGGGAAGTCCTCTGCTTTGTAAGTAAGATTATTTGTACCAGTTTTTTCAGATTCCACGTATATGCATTAATATATGATATTTGTTTTTCTCTTTCTGACTTACTTCACTCTGTATGACAGTCTCTCCGTCCATCCACGTCTCTACAAATGACCCAATTTTGTTCCTTTTTATGGCTGAGTAAGATTCCATTGTATATATACCACATCTTCTTTATCCATTCCTCTGTTGATGGACATTTAGGTTGCTTCCATGTCCTGGCTATTGTAAATAGTGCTGCAGTGAACATTGGGGTGCATATGTCGTTTTGAATTATGGTTTTCTCTGGATATATGCCCAGTAGTGGGATTGCTGGGTCACATGTTAGTTCTATTTTTAGGTTTTTAAGAAACCTCTGTACTGTTCTCCATAGAGGCTGTATCAGTTTACATTCCCACCAACAATGTATGAGGGTTCCCTTTTCTCCACACTCTCTCTAGCATTTATTGTTTGTAGATTTTGTGATGATGGCCATTCTGACCGGTGTGAGGTGATATCTCATTGTAGTTTTGATTTGCATTTCTCTAATAATTAGTGATGTTGAGCATTTTTTCATGTGTTTGTTGGCCATCTGTATGTCTTCTTTAGAGAAAGGTCTACGTCTTTTGCCCATTTTTTGATTGGGTTGTTTGGTTTTTTTTGGTATTGAGCTACATGAGCCGTTGGTATATTTTGGAGATTAATCCTTTGTCAGTTGCTTCGTTTGCAAATATTTTCTCCCATTCTGAGGGTTGTCTTTTCATCTTGTTTATGGTTTCTTTTGGTGTGCAGAAGCTTTTAAGTTTCATTAGGTCCCATTTGTTTATTTTTGTTTTTGTTCTCATTACTCTAGGAGGTGGGTCAAAAAAGATCTTGCTGCGATTAGTACTAATATTACTAATCCTCACTGGAATTGGTGTAGGGCTTTGCAGTTTGCAAATTGCTTTTCACATATATCATCTCATTTAATCCTCCCAATGGCCCTGGCCCCTTGGAATTATTGTGCCTACTTTGTAGACGGATAGACTGAGGCTCAGAAGGGTGAATTTGCCTAAGATCCTGTGGAAGGAAGCACCCAGGTTTTTGATTTTGAATCCTGTGTGCCCTTGCTCCTCTGAGTGACCCCTTCAGCACAGCCGTGGCCCCCAGAGAGCCTGCATTCCCACTGGGAAGGCCAGCAGGTGGAACTGCTGCTTAGACTTGGAAAGAGCGTTCATAGAGGATCCGGTCGAAGCTGTGGGGGCCCCAGGAGACAGCAGTCTGCTCTGCCTGCCAGTGGGCGGGGGGCCCAGGCTCCCTGGGGGAAGGGCAGTTGAGCTGGGGGCTCTGATGGACAGTGGAGGTGGGCAGGTGGAGAAGCAGGGGAGGGCTTTCCAGGTAGCAGGACCACCTGGAGCACAGGTACAGGCAGGTGAGCAGAGGAGTGGAGGGAGGGAGCTCTCCCAGAGCAGTTGGCGTCAAGGCCTCACCTCCCGGAAGAGAAGTACATCTCTACATGTTTGTCAGTAGGTTTTAAACAAATAGGGCGTGTGAAAATCTAGATTTAGCAAAACAGTACATACTTGCTTTACAAAGAAAGCTTGATGCCCTGGGCAGTGGTTAGAAAGATGTTAATGGCGATATAACCTCGGTGCATTTAAGTATGATTCGATTTACAGGCATTCCTGGCTGTCCAGTCTGTTGGAGCAGAGCACGGGCTGGGAAACGGGAAGGCTGGCGAGGGTTCTGCCTCTCAAATGCTGGCTTTGCTTTGCTTTGCCAAGAGGTGTCTCCCGCTTGGTTGGGGGCAGAAGACCATTTCTTCCATTTGCAGTTCTCAGTAGTTGAGCCAGATTCGTGAGGGTGGGAGGAAGCCCTGCCCTGCCCGCTGCATTTACCCAGCTGTCCTCACTCACAGGGAGGACACTAGGTATCCAGAGGCCCTCCTCCATCCTCCGCCAGCCACCGCTTGATGAGTGAGGTTTAGGTGGCCATGGCTGTTACGTAACAGGTCCGTGATGGACACAGCAGTAAATGTCGTGGAGCCTGAGTGTGTCTCGCATGGCTGTGGTGTCCCTATAGCTCACGCATGGGAAGTGGCCAGAGGTGCTTGTCACTCGTTCAGGATAGCTAGACTGGAAGCACCCCGCCGTCTCGGGCTCTGCACTCCCACCTGTCCCCTCCAGACCTGCTTCTGGTGCACGCTCCGTGGCCTGCCTGCTCTTCCCATGGCGCCTTTGCCCAGGGAGACCAATTAGGGTCGGGTGGCGTGGTGACTCCAGTCATCTCCCACACTTCCCCCTGACCTGGGACCAGGGCACCAGAGCCTGTCCGTTCTGGGGACGGCCGAGGGGCTGAGCGGGTCTGGCCCTTCACTCACAGGTGAGGAAACGCGAGTCCATGGACCAGGACGCTGGGCGAGTTGGGGCTGATTTGGGTCCAGAGCCATCTCCCGACCTAGTGCTCTCTCTGTGTCTACTGTGTCTTCATCTGGGCATCCTTGGAACTACATGTTGTCAGTATTTTCCCCAATAATTAGGCTTATTTTTTGGATGAGCAATTAAGATGTATCCTGCCTCTCTAGCAACATTTTCAAAATTACAGATCCTTGAAGGCTTTCACCCAGCAGTTGCACTTCTAGGAATTTATCCTACAGATGAGTTACCACGTGTGCAAGGTTAGTCATGGCTGCCTCATTTTTAATAGCAAAAGGTTGGAAGCAACCTGAAAGTCCATCAGCAGGGGCCAGGGACAAATTATGGTCCATCCAAACCATGGACTACTGTGCAGCCATAAAAAATAAGATGGAGACTCCATGCACGGGTACAGAACAGTCACCAAGATAGATTGCTGTGAAGGTAGCGGGTACAGGACGTATGTCTGGTGTGCTTCCATCTGTGTGAAAGTGAAGGGAAATAGTGCATTTGCTTATGTATGTGCTCAGGGTCTCTGGGGATTCACACGAGGTTGGTGACTGCAGTGTCTCTGGGGTGGTGGCTGGTGCCGGGAGACTGTTCACTGGAGACCCTTCGTACGCTTTGAGTGCCGATTCATGTGAATATGTGACTTTTTCAAAAAGTTAAACTGAATACAATTAAATAAACAAGAACCATAAGAAATGTATCCTCACCCTCTTGCCCAGTGCAGGAAGGTCAAGGCTACCCCCTCAAGGACCAGCCATCCTCATTCAGGCCCCTGACCATCAGCTAATCAAGAATGCAAGCTTGGGTCTCAGGAAGGGGACCAGGTGTATCTCGGGAAATCTGACCCGTGGCCCCAGCCCTGGAGAAATGTAACCGCCTCCCTGTTGTCTGGCTTGTCATCTAAATCCCTGCTCTGATATGCTTATTTCCCCTGAAACCTTCAGGGGCTTCCCCACTGACACATAAATAAAGACCCTGTCCCAGGCCCTGTTTACTGGGTCCCCTGTTGTTGAGCCACCCTTGACTGGTCGCTCTTTTCTCCACGTGCCTCCTTGCCTTCCCGCCTCCGTGCCTTTGCTCATCCTGTTCCCTCTGCCTGCTTGCCTTTCCCTCTCTAGCAGTCTCCACGTGCCCAAATCCTCTCTGCCTCTCAAGGCCCAGCTCAGACATCCCCTGCTTCTTTATCTGTTCCTCTCCATTGGCACTTAAGCCTTTTACATTGTGTCCTAGGTGTCTTGAT
Organism: Orcinus orca; assembly: GCF_937001465.1. NCBI lineage: Eukaryota > Metazoa > Chordata > Mammalia > Artiodactyla > Delphinidae > Orcinus > Orcinus orca. Next base: position 93,104,124 of record NC_064569.1, on the reverse strand, counting down.
TCCCCACTGGGCTGTGGGCTCCTTTAGGGCAAAGTCCACATCACAGCCCCTGTTTTGTTAGATGTTTGCCGAGTGGGTGAATGGGGGCTGCTCTCTTCGTGGTGGGATCGGGAGCCATGGGGGGCGGGGCCCGTTTCACATCTGTGAATGGTGGTGCCTGGCACAGGGCAGGCCCCCCCTGCAACAGGAATAACAAGTCTTATGCCCCAGGGCTTTGTGTACATTCTTTCCCTCATCCTCACAAGGACCCATGAAGTGCTGTGGTTCAACTGTGGTTCCCCCGTAGCATGAAGAAGCAGAGCAAACATCTCATCCAGGTCACACAGTTAGAAATAAGATTTGGACACAGGTCTGGCTGCCTCCAAAACGCCTGCATTTGATCAGCTTATTCTACCACTTCCCCTGACTCATGAGTAATACTGATCCCTTGGCCCACTCTTATTAACTGCCCCACTGGCCACGGGCAATCTTATATTGTTATTTGAGTGTATTTTCTTCCCCACTGGACTGTAAGCTCTTAAGCAGTTAGAGTCTTGCCGGAGATACCCTTTGGACTTAGCACATAGAAGGTGCTTGAAAGTGTATGTTTATTAACCTACTCCAATAAAGTATACAACTAGACGTACAGTGCGATGGATTTTTACCTCTGTAAATACCCGTGTAAACCACTGTCCAGATCAAGCTGTGGAACATTCCCAGCCTCTCCCTGGGGGCTCCCTGGGGCCTCCTTCATCCAGGTCATGAACCTCTGAGGTAACCACTGTTCACACCTCGTCACTACTGACTGTTTTTGACCTTTTTGCAAATAGAGTCTCATACGGGAAAACCTGTAGTGAGTCACCCAGGTTGTGTAGAGCAGTCCTTGCTCACTGTGCCACGGAAGTTCACGCTGTTTAAATATACAGTTGACCCTTGACCAGCATGGCTTTGAACTGTGTGGGTCCACTTATACATGGCTGTTTTTCAATAAATACATACTGTGCTACGTGATCCACGGTTGGTTGAATCCGAGGGTGTGGAACCACGGATACAAAGGGCTGACTATGAGTTATACGTGGATGTTTGAGGGCCGGCGCCCCTGACCCATTGTTGTTCAAGGTTCAACCATCCCTGTTCATTCTGAGGATAGGCATTTGGGTTGTGTCCAGGCTTTTTCTGTTATAAACAGGCCTGCAGCGAAGTTTCTTGTTCTTGTCTGTGTGGCGCACATGGACTCCTGTGGGGTGTGCACCTGGGGTGGAACGCTGACTTGCCCAACTTAGTACACGTTGTCATGGATGAAGTTCAGGCTAGGATTTCTCACTGGGCTGGAGCTGGGCTGCTTTTTTTGAGTTTTATTTTATTTATTTTTTTATACAGCAGGTTCTTATTAGTTATCCATTTTATACGCATCAGTGTATACATGTCAATCCCAATCTCCCAATTCATCCCACCACCCCCACCACCCCCACCACCCCACCACTTCCCCCCTTGGTGTCCATACGTTTGTTCTCTACGTCTGTGTCTCTATTTCTGCCCTTGGAGCTGGGCTTCTTACCAAAGGGGTCCCAGGGGTCAGGGCAGGTTCAGGGATCTCAGTTTAGACAGCCTGTACCCAAGGGCTAGCGGGACTGTTGAGGGTTCCGCATCCAAAGGGGACCCGTTTGCTTAGGGCTGGGTGGGGTTTAGCTGGATGAAAACGTGGTCTCATTAGAGGGACACAGAGTCTAGCTAGAGAGACCGAGCACTGGCCCATCCGTTCTCAGTTTGAGAGAAAACCGTAAAGATCAAAATTTGGCCTGGTATGTGTTGAAAAAAAAAAAAAAAAGACTTAATTACAAGGCTGAATTAAGTAAGTGTTTGCTGAAGGATTTTGGATTACTTTGTTGTTCTCTTTTATTTCTGCACCTACCCCCCTGCCCCCAACAGAAAGTGAAGGACAGATACATGATTGGATGGTTTTTCTTTCCTGTTGAGAGATTCGTGGGAACTTGACCCCAGGAGAACAGGGACAGATGTGGAACCACTAGCGTGGCCTCAGCTTGTCCGTGTTGATCGAAGGGGCATGGAACTGAGAGATGGGACCCTGCCCCCTCGTGAGGGCATGTGATCCTTTTTCCAAAGGCTAACCAGGCAGCAGCGCCCAGCCCTTGGCTGCGCTTTCCCTCTAATCTCCTCTGGAGAAGGGCCAGGCTGTGGGTTGCTGACCTGCTCTGATGTGGGTCAGCCTCCCCCAAAAGACAGCCACCCAGAAGTCCACAGAACAAACAGCCCCCAGAGACTGGAGGGCCCGTCATCCCTAGGCAACTGAAGTGAGAGCAGTGGCCAGTTCAGATTAACCGTGCTCAGGTCAAGTGCTGCTAGTGAGCTCTGCGAAGGTGGAGATTCCTCCGAGTATCTTAAATAAAAGAACCGAAACCCCTCCCAGGCTGCGTTCGTATTCCGTATTCTGGAGATGTGCGTGTGAGCGTGTTGCCAGCCCAGTTTGGCCCGTGGGTGTGTAGCAACTGCCCGAGCGAGCACTTCATGGGTGCAGCTCAAAAGACTTTGGATCTGAAACTGATGAATGAAACTATGACCTCAGAAGATTTAAAAAAAAGAGCCAACTACCAGAGACAGGACTGGCCCGGGTCTCAGAGACCGTTGGGAGTGTGCTCTCTCAGCCTGGCTGAAGGATGCAATGATTGAAACGGGAGTGAATCATCACAGGTAACGTCGTACGGTGCCGGTCCCTGTTCGCAGTGCTTTCCTTATAGTGACTTGTTTCGGTGCTGGGCCCTGTTCGCAGTGCTTTCCTTATAGTGACTTGTTTCGGGGCCGGGCCCTGTTCGCAGTGCTTTCCTTATAGTGACTTGTTTCGGGGCCGGGCCCTGTTCGCGGTGCTTTCCTTATAGTGACTTGTTTCTTCCCTACGGCTCCCTCGGAGCTAAGTGTGGCTGCAGCCCATTGTACCGCTGAGGAAGCTGCAGCAGGGAGAGGTTGTATAACTTGCCTGCAGACACAGAGCGAGTAAGTGACGGAGCTGGAAGTCAAGTCCAGGTGTCTGACTCCAGAGCCCACAGCTCTTCAACAGCCCTCGGATATCTGGGCCCCTGACAGGACGGCAACGGCAGCGTGAGGAGCCGTTTACCAGGATTCTGTGGGCAAATGACTTTAGCTCTCCAGGCCTCTGTTTCCTCATCTGTAAACTGGGTGTATTAGTTTCCTACTGCTGCTGGTAACAAACTGCCAGAAACTTAGTGACCTAAAATGCAAACTTATTATCTTCTGGTTTTGAGGCCAGAAGTCTAACATGTATTTCACGGGGCTAAAACCAAGGTGCTGGCAGGGCCGTGTTCCTTCCGGAGGCTCAAGGGGAGAATCTGTTTCCTTGCCTTTTCCAGCTTCTAGAGGCCACATGCATTCTTTGGCTCTCAGGGCCCTTCCTCCAGCTTCAGAGCCTCTCTTTCCCACTCCTGTAGGAACCCTTGTGATAATATCTGGCCTACTCAGATAATCTGGGATAATCTCTTTATCTCAAGATCCTTTACTTAATCACACCTGCAAGGTCCCTTTGGCCATTTAAGGTGAAATATTCACAGGTTCAGGGGTTTAGGATGTGCACATCTTCGGGAGGCCATCATTCAGCCTTCCAGGCAGGAAATCCGTGGGAGACACGAAACAGCAAGGTGTCTCCCAAGCATGAAGCGAAATGGTCGAATAAAATCTGGGTGACATGGTGAGATTCTCCGAAATACCTAAAGTCCAAGGCAGGTGTCTGAGTCTAGTGACTACACAGAGCTCTGTAGCTTTTCTGGAAAAGGTGGGTGTCTTCAGAAAGGGAGTCAGCCGGAGACAGTCCCTCCCAGAGAAGGACGGGGCGGGGCTTGTGTTAGGGGCCGTGCGCGTTTGCATCACTCCGAGCTGTTTGCTGAGGCATGGCTTGGTTCATCAGGCCTCGCCAGGGCCTGGTTGACTTTTACTCGAGACCCCTCACTTCCCTGTACTCCCATCCTGTGCTCTCAAGTGCCCTTCTGGCAGCTAATAGGAGGTGGAGAGGACATTCATAAACTGGAACTCCTCCCTTTTCTTGGGAGCTGGGTCTGCCCGACCCTGTTCCCTTGATCCCCTGAAGCCTGGCTTTCTGCACCCACAAGGTGCACTCTGTCCAACCTTGTGGCTTGGTGCTCCCCAAGGCCCTCTCCGGGGACCTTGATACCCCTGCCAGGATGTTCTGACTGCAATAAAACCTACTCCACACGGCTGTCAGGAGCGCTTTGTCAACTGTAGAGTGCCACAGGCCTACTCTGGGTACACCCCTGGCCGAGTGTCTGTCAACATATCCCCAAAGCAGTCATTCAGCAAGTACTTTTTCATCACAGTACGTGGTACCTGCCCTCATGGAGCCCCACTTACAGGATGTTAAGGGAACAAATCTAATCACAATTATGGTCAATACCAGGGAAGACATGCCACGTGCAAACTGTAATAGGCCGTAGAAGGGGATAGCTACAAAGGCAGGTGGGAATAAAGATCTGGGGGTGTGAGGGGGGAGCAGGATAACATGCCATTCCCGGGACTTGGTGCAAGGATGGTGGAGGGTGTCAAGGAGTTTTAGAGTTGGAAGGAACTGCAAAGCCCAAACATTCATTCGATTGCCCCCTTATCCAGCCAAAGCCTGTTGAGTGCTAACCATATCCAGGCTCTGAGGTAGGTGCCGGGGATCAGAGCTACACATAAGACATGACCTCTGACCTCCACAAGCTTGCAGGCTGGTTGGGGAGAAGACAGGGATGAGTGGTCACCCTTCAGAGGTTCCTTGATCAGTGTTCCTGCCAGGAGACTCCTAGCCCTGTTTGACTGGGAGCTTCCTTATGCTGGCAGAACGTTGCTAGATCATGCCAGCTGGTACAAATGTGTCTGCGTTGGCAGGTCCTCACCTTCCTGTTGCTCGCACCAGGTGGACTGGGCTGTGTCCTGACGGAGGCACGTAGGACAAGTTCTTTGCCCTCGTTGGTGTGGCTCTCCACGATGGAAGATGTGTGTGAGATGGTGTGACTCAGCCTCCATCCTTTGCCCTCACCCAGCCCATCCCTCCCTCCAGCCAAATGTCCAGGTCCTTAGCTGAGCTCTGGATGGTGGGGAGGGGACCAAGTGACGGAGAGCCGGCAGCGTGCAGCACGTGGCTTAATGCCGGACATTCACCAGTCATCTGATTGATTCTTCTCTTCCAGGTCCCTGCTGTGTGTCTGGCACTGTGCCAGGCCTACAGAGCGTTGACTCAGGTGTGGGGAGACGGGAACACTGTCAGAACAAACCTCACGGAGCGAGCACGGTGCGGCTGGGCGGGAGTGAGGGGGCCGGCCCTCGGTGAGGCCGTGACGTTGAGGATGACCTGTGAGTGAAAGTTGTCACCCGCCACGAGGACCAGGGCAGAGGGGAGGGTGCGTTGGCACAGGGGCCAGAGCTACATGTGGAGGGACCCGGTATTGCCAGCACTTAGGGAGGGAGGCTGGGACCCAGCTGGCAGGACCCTGGGCTCTACAGAGGAGTCAGGACTGCATCCCACCTTCAGAGCCTCACATGTTCTCAAAGGATTTCAGGTCAGGAGGCGGGATGGGGTCATGTTTGAAAATAAGTGAAAAAATAAACCACACTGGATTCCTGCTTCCTTGAGCATCTGCCTCCCCGGAGCTCTGGAGGGTGGTCCACGCCCAAGTCCCTTCTCCACCTTTCTGGAATCCAGAGCGCTCGAAATCCCAGAGGTTCTTCCTAAGTCTGCAGCAAGCTAATTTCGTGGCAAAAATCTGACCTGAATTGATGTGAGACTAATTAGGGTCTTTAAAAATATCTCACCTTTCTCTGTGGAAGTACTGTGTGTTTGATTTTGGGGTGCCGCCCAGACCCCTCTGGGGGTGTTACTGCCTAAGCACCATATACAGCACCGTAGTCCTTCCTAAAGTCTGAAAAGCTCTGAATTCCTAAGCTCATTTGGCCCAAGGGTCCTGGTTATAGCACGATGCACCCAGGACACAACTTCGGAGACATCCAGTCCCGGCTGGGTGGTGGCGCTGAGATTCCAGCTCAGTTTCCCCGACTCAGAGCCTAGGATTGCAAGGGAGGCGGGTGAGTGAGGGCCTGGGTGTGGAGCCACCTTGCCAGTAGGTGGGCCACTGGGAGAGAGAGGCAGGACTGGGCCTTGACTGGGCTTTTGGTCTGATTCAGCCTGGGACTGAGGGCGGCGGGAGGGCAGAGGCAGAGACATTGCAGAGAAAGTTAAGAGCCATGTCATCGACTGGCTTTTCCCACTGCTTACAGCACCACTCTTTAGACCTTCTCTACCCACACATCCCTAACAGTAGAAGAACTTTGGGGGCATGCACCCCCAATATATGGCTAGTGATGAAGTTATTCTGTACTTGTATTACGTTAGTTATACTTTGTATATCATAAAACCTACACCAAAAACAGAAATCAAAGGATGAGTTAAAGATGTAATAATTTTTAAAAATTAAAAAAAAAAGTTTTGTTGGTGGTACAAAAACCTTTTGACTTCATGTACTTATTTTTGGAAACTGTCCTCTGATGCTCTGGGAAAGAGCCGTTTGTTTAGATACTTGGTTTTAATGGCCGCCGTCCCTGAAAAAGATCCCTGCCCAGGACATGTAGCTGCACACAGAGGAAATGCATCATTGGCTTTTTTTCTAAATCGGGTTACTCATTTTTCCATCCCATCCACTGTGTACGCAGAGGATTTGTTGAAATTTGGCTAGTACATTTCCATCCTCCCTGATGCCAATCAGATGTTCTTGTGAACTAAATGGAAGGTATTTTAAAGTTCTTAACACATGAGTCCAAAACCCACTCAAATGCTTTGGAAATTTTTAAACAGATTAGAAAATTCTGTTACGTAGGCTTTTAGGAGCTCAGATATGAGCGTTTTTGTAAGTTACAGACATACTGTTTTTGGTGATAAAATCCTACAACAGGAGAAGCATTTTCACATATACTTTTCCAGAAAGCTCTGCCCTAACTGAGGTTTCTTTCGAAGAGCAGTTCCTTTCTCATTCATTGTGATAACATGCCTTTCCTGTGAAGGGACATATTAAATATGCCTTAAGATGTTTTTGAAACACCCCTGGGAAGCATCTCTCTGATAACCAGTGGTCATAGGAAAAAATGGGGAATTGGAACTTTTATTTTTGGTAAAAGAAAGATGTGTTGGGCTTCCCTGGTGGCGCAGTGGTTGAGAGTCTGCCTGCCGATGCAGGGGACACGGGTTTGTGCCCCGGTCCGGGAAGATCCCACGTGCCGCGGAGCGTCTGGGCCCGTGAGCCATGGCCGCTGAGCCTGCGCGTCCGGAGCCTGTGCTCCACAACGGGAGAGGCCGCGGCAGTGAGAGGCCTGCGTACCGCAAAAAAAAAAAAAAAAAAAAGATGTGTTGAGCTCCGTTGTTAGGTTTGACAAATCTTTCTGATTGCATTTCTACAAGATAACCAGTAAATCTCTGATGCAATTTCCTGAGTGACTGTCCATCTCTTTACAAATTTGGTGGAAAATTCTACTGTTCTACAGTCTAAAGCTTTTTATTATGGAAAATTTCTAACACAAGTAGAGTGCATAGTATTGATAGAATGCATTTCTACCCGTCAGTCACTCAGCTGCAACAGTTAGCAACATCTGGCAATCTTGTTGCATCTGTCCCTCTCCCCTTTTCAAAGAGCAAAAGCCCAGATGTCATGTTCTTTTTTGCCCTTAAGTAGTTCATTGTACATCTCTTCTTAATAAGAACCCTTTAAAAACTTTTAAATTTTGAAATAATTATAGGCTCACAGGAAGTGGCAAAAATAGTATGTAGAGTCCCATGTACCTTTTTCCCCCCAATGGTGACATCTCAAATTACTGTAGGACAGTATCAAAACCAGGACATGGACATTAGTACAGTACTGTTAACTAGACGAGAGACCTTATTCAGTTTTCACTGTTCTTATGTGTGTGTAGTTCTATGCAGTTTTGTCTCCTGTAGACCCCTGTAGCCGCCACCACTATCAAGATACAAAGTATGTCACCGCCTGGAGGGAACTCCCTGTGTTACCCTCTGGGTATCTGTGCGCCCACTTTCCTTGCTGCCTCCGCCAACCACTAATCTGTTTTCCATCTTTATAGATCTCTCATCTTGAGAATGTTATATAAACGGAATCGGGCAGTATGTGATCTTTTGAGATTGGCTATTTTCACTAAACATAGTGCCCTGAGATCTGTTTGGACTGTTGCCTGTGTCAATAGTTTGTTCCTTTTTGTTGCTGGGTAGTATTCCATGGTCTGGATAGAGCAGAGTTTAACCTTTCACCCGTTGAAGGACGTTTGGACTGTTTCCATGTTTTGAGGATTACAAACACAGCTGCTGTGAACATTTGTGTATACGTTTTTGGGTGAATGTACAATCATATCTCTAGGATAAATGTCTAAAAGTGATTACTGGGTTGTATGGTAGGTGCATGTTAGTTTTACAAGAAACTGCTAAACTCTCTTCCAGAGCCGCTCAGCCATTTTATACTCCCACCAGGAACGTATGTGAGAGCCAGTTTCTCTGCATCCTCACCAGCATTTGATGTCACTGTTTCGTATTTATATGTGGGTAGTGATATCTCATTGTGGTTTTAGTTTGCATTTCCCTAATTGCTAACGTTGAACAGCTATTTATGTGTTGGCCACGATCCTCCTTGAGTGAAATATCTGTTCATGTCTTTTGCGCATTTTCTGATTGGATTGTTTGGGGTTTTTTTTGGTTTGTTTTCTTTTTTTACTGTTGAGCTTTGAGCATTCTTCCTATACTCTGTATTCTAGGTGCTGGTGTGTTGGGTATGTGGCTGGAAGATATTTTCTTCCAGTATGTGGCTTGTCTTTTCATCCTCTTCACAGAGCCACAGCATGAAAGTTGTTACTTTTAGTGAAGTCCAGTCAATTTTTCCTCTTACAGGGTCATGCTTTTGGTGTCAAGTCTAAGAACACTTCGCCTAGCCCTAGGTTTCAAAGATTTTCTCCTGGGTCTTCTAAAAGTTTTGTAGTCTTACACTTTACATTTAAATCCATGATGCGTTTTGAATTAATTTTTGTATATGGTATAGGGTTTAGGTTAAGGTTCTTTTTCTTTTTTGCTTCTGGATATCCAGTTGTTCCAGCACTATTTATTAAAAAGATTATTCTTCCTCCATTGATAAGGACTTTTATTTTTACATACCCACCGTGCACCTAACAAAATCGGCAAGAATTCCTGTGTGCTGTGTATTTCAAAGAGGTCTTCTTTTAATCATTGGTCTGTTCGCATCAGGACCCAGCAAGGTCTAGTAGACATTGCATTTAGTTGTAATGTCTCCTTGGCTTTGTTCTGTAACAGCCCCTCAGCCACCTTTGTTTATAAGCCCCTAACTCCTGGGAGAAACCAGGTCATTTGTCCTGTAGACCGTCCCGTGGTCTGGCTTTGGCTGCTACTTCCTGGTGGTATCATCTGGTTTGCTACCCTCTGTATTTCCTGGATACTGGTGGTTAGTTCTCGCGACTTGTTTTGATTCCAGTTCACTTCTGGGGTGAGGGTCCTTCCTAGGTGGTGCTGTGTGCTGCCTGTGCACCTCACTAGGGGGCTCAACACCTCTGGCTGCCCCTCTTTAGTGATGTTGACCTTGACTGTGGGTTTGGAGGGTGCTGCCTGTTCCATCCCTTATCAGGTTCCCCATCCGCCTCTCACTTAGTGGTTTCATCGTCCACTGATGATCTGTATCTATGCCCATTATTTGTGTTAGGAGTTGCAAAATGGTCATTTTTTTGGTCGCGTTCTGTCTCCATTTACTAATGGGCTTGTGTAAAGCTGACACTCCCCCGACAATGACGTCGTTACCCTCAAATATTATAGACGAAGCAGCTGAAGCTCTGAGAGATGAAGTCAAGCCAGCAGGTGGTGGAGTCCGGCAGGAGCTCGGCTCGGTGACTTCACAGCTGGAGCTCGGTTACGCTCCATAGAGACTCTGCCCCAAAGTCCCTGCCGCTTCAAAGCCTACCCCACCCCTCTCCCCAGCCTTGGCCAAGGCAGTTGGTGCTTCCTCGGGGTCCCCTGGGTGCTCGGCACTCACCCTTGTGCAGTGCGGTGGGGTAAGTAAGGCCTCTGGGTACCCCTGTTGCATCGAGCAGGCGTGTAGAGGAGCCGTGAGTCCTTGAGGCCGAGGCCGGGTCTTCCGTGCCCAGCACAGCACCCAGAGGCCTCCGGATGTGTTTGTTGGAAAGACGGCTCCAGTGTCTCCCCTCAGGCTCTCTGCCTGACCCTGGCAGAAGTTTAACGTTCAGTCGATTAAGAAAATACAGGGGACCTGCCAGAGCATCTGGGGTTCTGAGCTGCATCCGTGTATCCCCCCCTGGCATGTGTGTGCCTTATTGAAGAAAGGCAGCCGGGGGGGTGGGGGAGGCTTTTCCCTGGGGAGCAAACTCCCACTTCTCCCAGGTCCGGGGCTCCACCGGGCCAGTGTCCTGCTCACCTGTGGGACCCAGGCAGGCAGAGGTCCTTTCCAGGTAGGTGCCCGTCCCGAGTGTGAAAGGATGGGACCCCAGTGTACATCCTCTGCCACCAGCACCCACACTCTGTGAACTTTGCGGGGTCTAGTGCCGTGAGCTGCCTGGGGTCCTGGGAACAGGGTGAGCTCTGGGAGACAGCCTTCCAGGAGCTGCCTTCACCTGCCTCTCTGGGTGCCGGGGACCCTGCATCTGTAAGTCAGAGCATTGTCTGAAGTATTTTGGGGGGTGATTATGAAAACCCTCACGTCATTTGGTGCTACCCCAGGAAGCTGTAAAACCCAGTTTCACGTCATTTTTCTCATCTCTAAGGTGTAGATAGTGTTGCTTACTTCAGAATTGCTGTGAGAGAAAGCATGCGATCACGCTGGGGAAAATGGTTTGCAAACAGCGAGGGCCGCCCGAGAGTGAAGTAAACGGTTTGTATATCACAGGGCCCCCAGTACGAAACATGGCCACCTGGGCCGCCGGAGTGCTCCCCCAGGTTGTGGCTTCCCCTCCTGGGAAGTACCTCCCTCCCCTTCCTGCAAGAAGAAGTCAGGGCCCTGGTGAGACGGCCGTGACCCCTGTCCTGGAAGGGGGCTCTGGAGCCCGAGGGCAGCTCATCCACGGCCCGGGTTGGTAGACAGTAGGCACCTAAAACGTGTTATAGGACCTGGGTTTAAGTCCAGCGTCTAATTTGGGGGCAAGTCACCTGCCCTCTCTTGAGTGGACTTCTTGGGAACCAGATGACCTACATAAGGAGGGCACTTGAGTGTGAGGAAACAGAGTCCCAGCAAGAAACGGGGCGGAGCCTTCATCAGCTCCCACAAGCTACACAGATGCCCTGGAGGGTTACCTGTGGTGCGGGTTAGGGTGGGGTCAGAGCTCAGCCGTCTCCCCTCTGGGGAGTCTGTACAGGGCCTTCTCAACACTGCCGTTAGTAGAGGACAAAACAGCCTTTGACACACCCGGCCCTTGCTCAGAAGGAGAAGATTGGGGAGTATTTGTACTTCCTGAAGCCCCCCCTCCCATTTCCTTGTGTTTGTTCATTTAATTTGGGATGACAGACAAAGATGATGATTTACAACCCAAATCTTCTTTTTCTGGAAATATTTCTGGCACTGCTTTTCAGTTTTGCAACCATACTTACAGGAGCTATTCTTAGACTTGTCACTGTGTCTCTTTTTCAAAGCACCACCAGTCTTTATATAGGCACCTTCTCCAGTTTTGAGTTTCTTTATATAGATGACGTCTCCAGTTTTGAGTTTTTAATCTAGATTCTTCTCTTGGTTGGTGTGTTATAGATCATTTATTTTTATAGGAAAATAGCAATATAGAGGGCTCTCCTGGGGTAATAACTTACAGCTAAGAGCAGACATGGCTCAGATGGGGGCAGAAGGGTGGGGAGATGGTGGGCAAAGAACCTCTTCTTCATTGCGGGGTCATGGTGCACCCCAGGAAGGCCCAGGGAAACCTCCCGTTGGTGTCAGAATGTTTTGGCTGAGAATATCAGCTCAGACTGGGAAGGCACTGGGAGAGGTCATCTGGGCTGACCTCAGGGTTCAGGCTGAGATGGTTGGGTTTGGGGGTTTGGCCATTTTCTGGGTCAGGCAATGGGGACCCTCTGGGCCCAGTGAGCCCGTGCAGACACACGGCTGGTTGGGGTGGAGCTGAGACATGAGCCCCGGCCAGGGCTCTTTCGACTTTCACCTTTGCATCTGTTTGCATCAGTGGTTGGTTGGTCCCCTGGTCCATTGCAAGTTAGTCTTCCAGGGCCTCTGTTGCCAGGAGGCTCCGTGGCCCCAGGACGGCGTGCCTAACCTGTCAACAGGTGGCAGCACTGAAAGGCACTTCTGTCAGGGCCTTGGGTCTCGGAAGCTCACGGATGCAGGAGTGGCCAGCCCGCCCAAGAGCAGTTCCGGGTGGTTCTGACAGAATGGCTTTGCTCTTTGAGAGCGGTTCTAGCCCCGGGCCAGCATTGGTCCCTGTTTGTAAACTTGCCAGGAGATCCCTCACAACAGCTCTTCCCATAACATCTGGGTTGCCATCCAGCGTGAAACCATTAATTTGTTGCCACCAGGAAGTGCGGGGTTGACATGACAGCCCACCTGGGGTAACTGCCTGGGACCCTGGAGTGCCATCCTGTGTCCCGCCCACTCCCATCTCTCCCACCCAGAATCTTCCTTTAGGCCAGCTTCCTCAACTCTGTTCTTTGCTCCTCTCTGAAGTACCTCAAATTCCTTTTGGAATAAGTTGTGAAAATCAATAGATAATAAAATAAATGTTACAAATGGCCTTGGTGCTCAGCTCGGTGCTGGGGATTTAAAGATGGAAAAGTGGTCTTGCCTCGAAGAGTAGGCAGACTTAGGAGGATAAACGCGAGCCAATGACAGAACGGCGTGTTACGTAGAACAACAGAGGCGGGTGAAATGCGTGGAAGTACCTGACTGGGGAAGGTGAACAGGACAGGCTTTTAGGAAGAGTGATACATGAGCTAAGTTAAAAGGTGAGCAGTTTGTTGGTGGGGAAGGGCCGCAAAGTCTCCAGAACGGCACAGCTGGTTGGTGAGGAGTGGATGCTAGCCATCAGGGAAACTGGGGAGAAATGGCAAAGAAGAGACACATACCCGTAGAGGGGATGCCTCAGTGCTAAAGTGATCTTGCTAGACCCGGAGGTGTAAAGATGGGCGGAGCCAGCAGGTAATTACTGAGCACCTGCTGTGTGCCCACCCTGTTCCAAGTGCCAGAGATCCAGCCGTGAGCAGAGCGGGGCCCCTGCCCTCAGGGAGCTTGTGTCTGCTGCAGGAGGTAGTTAATGAACATGTGAGTAAGGTACAGTTTGTCAGATGGAGTCGGATGGTAATGAGTGCTCTGGAGAGAAATCAAGCAAAGCAAAGTGGCCAGGAGCGCCTGGGGTGAGGGAGGGTTTGCCACATTTGAGCAGGTGGTCAGGGCAGAGGCCTAAAGGAAGTGCGGGAGTGAGTTGTGTGGCTGGGCAGAGACAGCCAGTGCAAAGGCCCTGTGGCAGGAGCAGGCTTGGCGTGTCCAAGAAACAGCAGGAGGCCAGTGTGGCTGGAGGGAAGGATCGAGATGGGAATTGTGATGAGATCAGAGAGCACGGAGGGCCCGTGTGCTCTGTAAGGACAGCAGCTTATACTCCGACGGAGATGGGAGCTGTTGGAGGGTTTTGAGCAGAGGAGGGACCCAATCTGGCTAACATCTTAGAAGGTTCACACGGCTGCCGTGTGGGGATGGTGTGGGCAAGGGCAGAAGCAGAGAGATCGGTCAGGAGCCTGTTCCATGAATCCAGCGGAGACGTGCTGGGGGCTGGAGTGAGACGTGGTCAGGGTCTGGTCACATTTTGAAAGTGGAAGTAGAGACCTGGAAGGTTCTTTCCAACACCGCCACTGACGCTTGGAAGGAGGCTAACGTTGCGCTTCCCTCTCTCTAGGCCAGCTCATCGCTTACCCCGAGGGTTTCTCTCAGGAAGCCCCCTGCTGCCGGGCACCATGACTGTGAGGGGGGCCGCACTGGCCCCAGATCCAGCGTCGCCCACAACAGCAGCAGCCTCGCCCAGTGTCTCCGTGATGCCCGAAGGCAGCCCCACAGCTATGGAGCAGCCTGTGTTCCTGATGACAACCGCCGCTCAGGCCATCTCTGGCTTCTTCGTTTGGACGGCCCTGCTCATCACCTGCCACCAGGTACCCAGGCCGGGCAGGAGCCCCTGAGCCAGTGAGCCCCAGCCCTCTAGGGAGGTCCTGAAAGGTTTGTTGTCCAACAGAGTATGAGTTAGGCCAGGCCAGGCTACACTGCAGTAAAAAATAAGCCCGAAATCTCAGGGGCTTCACCCGGGGGAGTCAGGTTCCTGCTCAGTCAGCCCAGTGCAGGTCAGTTTCCGTTCTGTGGCTCCAGCATCTTGCCGCTTTTAAGACATCATCCATCTGACAGCTGTGGGGAGGGGCGTGTGCAGAAAGCACTCTGGGTGTTTAACTTTCTCAACCAGAAATGGCCCGCTTCCAAGGGCCAGAACTGGTCATGTGTCTAGCCTAAACTGCAGGGGAGCCTGGGAACTAACTGTTCAGGGGCACAGGATGGCAGTGACCCCTTCGCAGATGAGAAAATTGACACCCAGAGAGGGAGGAGGGAGGGGAACTAGCCTAGTCACGTACAGGTTGGTGGTGGAGCTGGGATAGAAGTCAAGTCTCACGTCCCCCTGTGCTCGCTGTCCCCGGGGAGGCTGCCATGGGCTGGGATGTGCCTTGGCTGCCCCAGGAAGAAGGTTTGAAGGTTGCCAAGCGAAGAGGGGAGGCTGAGCCTGTTCGGGTCCCAGTGTTCCCCGTCCCTTCTAGAACTCGACTGCTTCCAAGGTGGTTGGCTCACAGCAGATGGGGAATACTTTGTTCTCTTCCTCCCAAGCCCAGGGCTCGGCTGGGCCAAGCATGAAGTCATGGGAGCGGAGACGAGAGACTCTGGCTGCTGGGACTGTGCATCGTGGTTAGAGCAGTTCTTGGCACTTGTATGCAGCTTTTTTTTTTTCTCCTGCTTTCTAAAAACCACATTGCATTCTCCCAACTTCCCAGCAAGGCAGGCAGCACTGCACCTGTTCAACAGATGGGAAAATGAGACAGGCCATCACTGCAGCCATTCAGCCAGGAACTGCTCCCACCTTCTGTGAAAGTGAGGGTCCCGTCCCTCCCGCCCTCTACACCATAAGTTAGTTAAGGGACGGGGTGGGGTGGGCGACCACCTGGATGCCTGTGTGTTAGCTCCATGCCCCAGGGGCCAGGTGTTTAGAAAGGCCAGGCGGCGGAGGGACACACACACGCGTGTTAATAGCCTCCTCTGCACCAGGCACCCAGTTCCCAAACCTGGCCGTGCACACGGGTCCCCAGGGAGCTTGTCACAGCTGTGGATGCCGGCACGTCCCTGGCTGATGTGCACGGTCTTGGGCGTGGCCTCGTGGCCGATGTCTGTGTGGTGGCCCTGGCGCCACCACGCGCAGCCTGCAAGCTTCACGCGCCCTGTGGTTGATGCTCCCACAGCCTCACGACGGAAGTTTTGTGTCATCACACTTTACAGAGGAGGACGCCAAGCCTCAGGGTTGAGTGACTTGGTCCCAGCGCTCGTGAGGACGGAGCTAGACACGGGCTGGCCTCCTCCTCCTGTGGAGCAGGCGGGCCAAGGCGGGCCGTGGGCCCTGACTGACGCGGCCCCTCTGCCCCCAGATCTATATGCACCTGCGCTGCTACAGCTGCCCCAACGAGCAGCGCTACATCGTCCGCATCCTCTTCATCGTGCCCATCTACGCCTTCGACTCCTGGCTCAGCCTCCTCTTCTTCACCAACGACCAGTACTATGTGTACTTCGGCACCGTGCGCGACTGCTACGAGGGTGAGGACAGCGCGAGCGGCGCCGGGAGGGCCAGGGGAGGGGGGTGCAGAGCCGGGCCGGGGGCTGTGCACCCACCTTGTCTGGGTGTCCCAGCTTCCTCCCTGAGGGGCCAGCCGTCACTTCTTGAACCCCTTCACGGTTTCCATCCAGGTACCAGCACACATGTAGCCAGCGTCTCACCTGCTGAGGCGCTTTGCGATGCGGCCCCCAAACACCTCCACAGATACCTGGGAGCAGGGACCCTCCACCTGTGTCTCATTTCTCAGTGCCGGCATCTCTGATGGGGGAGTGGGCAGCAAATAAGTGGTCCATTTGTAGGTAGAAGCCCCAGGTACAGACGGGTAAGGGGCTTATCCAGGGGTCCGTGGTAAGGTGGTAGCAGGACTGGACCTCCCTCCCCACGTGTCTTAACTCTGAGGGCTTTGTCCCTGGAGGAGCCTGTGCTGCTGGGACAGGTGACTCGCTGCCTTTCAGGGGGCAGTTCTCGTGTGTGGTGTGAAAGCACCACCCGCTCCTATACCGAGTTGCGAGCACCGGCCAGGCCCTGTGCTGGGCCTTGGGCAAGCCCGCCCTCAACCCGCCTGCTCTCCGGACATCTGTGCCACCTAAACTGTCAGCACAAGGAGACAGGGACGCTCTCTCCCAGGGGCCCTGGCCTGGGGTGGGCGGGGAGCAGCGTCTCAGAGAATGAGTCAGCGTCCGCCATGTCGTACCGTGGATGAGCGTTCGTTCTGGGCAGAGAGGAGTCCCAGCGTGCTGGGCTGGGAGGCGCTGGGAGCTGTGCAGGGGGCCGGCCACGGCCAGAGGAGAGACCAGCAGCTGGAGGGCATTTCCATGGGAGCAGGGACGGGGACATACAAAGCCTTGTGGGACATAGAGGGAAACTTAGATTTTCTTTTTACTGGTGATACACAAACATACGATGTGGTTGGAAACTGCAGTTTAGAAAATCTCCAGGTGGTGGGGGGGTGAAGGGGAGGGGGTGGCCAGAGGCCCCAAGACAAGTCACAGGCCAGCGAGGCTTTGGCCTGTACCCAAAGAGGCCAGCAGGGATGGGAAGGAGGGCCCTTGAATTCAAGACCCCTGCTCTGATGCCCACCCTCCTCTCATGGTCCTGCGTTTTCCCGTTTTCTCCCCGTACCTGCACTGTTGGTTTCGGGTAGAGTGACCAGACCTGGTATTCCTTATGCCGAGGCCCGGCAGCTCTGACCACGACTGGTTATTTGCTTCCCAGACCCCAGAGGGCTTTGCCCCAGCCCTGGGCTCAGTGGATATTGGGGTGCAGCATGCTCATCCCCAAAGAAGCTAGAGTCTCTCTTCTTGTCCCAGTTTGAACCTGAGGACTCGCAGGGCACAGGAAATGCCTTTGGACTTGGCGAGGGAATGCAGGCACCTGACAGGCACAGACTACGCCCCACCAGCCCTGCGGTCACATTGACCCCTTTTCCCGCCCACCCGGCACATCAGTTTCCCCAGTGGCTGCAGAGCCTCCTCCTTCATCTTGCCTCCAGCATCTCCTCGGAAAGGCCTCCCCATCGCTTCCGCTCCCAGACCCCTGTCCAAGTCCTCTCGGCCTCACCGCGGTTTGCAGTTAAGCTCAGACAGCCTGTGAGCCTGGTTTGCTCCGTCTCGCTCGTGGACTGTCAGCTCCATGAGAGCAGGAGTGGGCGGAGAGCCTGTGCGACAGAGCCAGGCACGTGATGGGTGCTCACTCCTTCTGCATTTTTCGAATGAATAAGGGACTTCATTGAACACCTGCTGCATGCCTTGCGTTCGCCCACATGGGGCCTCATTGAATCCCCAGGCTCGCCCGGCTCTGTCAGGTGAGAACACTGCGGCCAGGCGGGGACCTGCTCAGGGCATAACTGGGGCTCTAGCGCCTGGTGTTCCTGGAAGCAGTGGAGTCCCCAGGGAGACCTTTGGGCACCTGGGGAGCTGTAAAGGCTGAGGATGGGGAAGGTGGGGCTGAGAACCCTTTTCCGTTCAGCTGCCAGCCTTGCACGGTGCTCAGGAGCTGCCAATGCCGACTGGTTTCTTTAGAAGCAAAGAGCTGATCCCTGCTGGGGGCGGAGGTGGGGGGTGTCTCCTATGTGATGGGGGGCAAGTATAGGCTCCTTTCTCTCCTGGGCCCTGAAGTCTGGGGCACATGGCAGAAGGGGGGGCACCGCTGGGGCCTCCGCACCATCCTAACCCCAGGCCTCAGAGGCAGCAGCAGATGGTTGGTAGCTCCCCCCACCCCAGAAGCCCTTTTGTTCAGGCCCTGCCTGTCCCAACTTTCCTCCCAGCCACGTAAAGGTCCTCCCGGGAAGCCTGCTGCCCTGCGAAGCACATCTCCTAGCAACGCTATTATCCGCTTGGCCTCTCCAAGGGAGTTTACAAACAGCACAGCAGCTGCTGTGAAGTTCAGGCTGCCCCCGAGTTCACCAGCTTGCAGTGTCTGAGTCAGTGGGCTTGGCCCTGGCCTGGCCAGCTCCAGCACCTCTGCTCTGTCTCGGACCCTCCCCTTTTGTGGTCTTATCTGCAGCTGCCAGCAAGAGCTTCCCCTGTAGAGTTGGTGATGGGGTGTGTCCCTTACACTTCAAAGAGAAGCCCCCTCCCCGTTCATTCCTCCTCCCACCCTTCCTCCTCAGTGTCCCAACGCCTGGAGCCAGCCCGTCCCGCAGGCCAGGTCAGAGCCAGACTCTCTGCCGGGCATCGCAGGGACATTTGCTTTTCTTTTTAACAAAATTAAAACAACTAAAATTTGACTTTTATTAAGGTAATACATGCGCATGTTTGAAACACAGAACTGCCCCAACTCCTCCTCACTCCCAAAGTCATCCTGCTTTAAACTCTTTAAACCGGTTTCTTTTTCTAGAATAACCTAAAAATATGATTATACTGTTGTTTCTTGATTTTCAATTTTATGTAGTGTTCTATAGTGACTTCCTGCTGTGGAAGGTCTTGATTTAGGTATGTTACCTCCAACTACACGCACACGCACACGCACACGCGCACACGCACACGCACACGCACACGCACACGTTTTCTTTCCTTCATCTTTTTAATGTGACCCTATCGTGATTTTTCTTAGTCTGTGTTCAGCGTATACATCATTACACGTCTGTAAATGTTGTTCAAAGCTGAGCCTTACAGTGTCCCAAGACGACGTTTCCTCGTTTGACTTCATTTTTCCTCTGGTTACTACTTGTCTTGCTTTTTGATTTGCTCTGTTTTCTGTGTCTCTATCATTACTTTATTCCGCAAATGCTTCAGGCAAGTGAAAAAAGAAGCCCTCCTGTCAGTGACGCCAGACACATCAGCTCGCCTCCTAGCTCTAGGGTTTCCGGGTGGTGGTGCTCCTGGAGCCCTGCCCTTCTTGCTCCCGTCTGCACTGCTTGCCCTTGAGGCCTCCTTCTGCTCAGCTGTTGTCCTGGGTCTTTCCTTCACCGTCATCCCGGGAATCCTGTCGCCTCTCCTGTCCTGAATCACCTGCTCCTTGGATGCCATCTTTTCCACTTTTGACATCTGCTCTCTTCTTAGTTCGCGCACGTCTAGGAGCTCCCTGAGAAAAAAAGTTGCATGGGAGTTTTGTTTTTTGAAATCTGAAAATTATCTGCAAATATCTTTATTATATTGTTTATTCGATTGGTGTTCAGTGGGAATATGATTCTAAATTGGAAATCATTTTCCCTCTGAATTTTGAAGGCATGTTTTTCACATTCTCTTAGTTTCCAGTGTTGTTTTTGGAAAGTCTGCTGGATTCTGATCCTTAATGATTGTATGAGACCTTTTTTTTTCCCCCCCTGGCTTTTAGGCTCTTGCCTTTATCCCCATTGTCCTGAAACCTCACAAGCGGTGGGATGTTCATTGTGCCGGGCCCCTGATGGGCCCTTTCAGTTCAGTGTGGAAGCAACCCCCGTCCTGTGGTTCTGGGAAGTTTTCCTGAATGTGTTTTGATCATGTCTTCCCCTCCGCTTTATTAGCCCTTTTTCGGGGATTCCTGTTAAGCAGAATGTTGCACTTCTGGATTGAGCCTCAAATTTCCTTTACAATTTCCTGGGATTTTCCATCTCTTTTTTGTTCTGCTTTTCAGGAGGTGTTCTTTTTGTTTGTTTGTTTTGTTTTTTAATCGTTACCTTTGAGCTTTTCTGTTGAAGTTTTTTTCTCTCTCTCTCTCTTTTTTTGGCTGCATTGGGTCCTCGTTGCTCCACGCAGGCTTTCTCTAGTTGTGGCGAGCAGGGGGCTGCTCTTCGTTGCTATGTGTGGGCTTCTCATTGCGGTGGCTTCTCTTGTTGCGGAGCACGGGTTCTAGGCACACGGGCTTCAGTAGTTGTGGCACACGTGCTCGGTAGTTGCGGCTCGCGGGCTCTAGAGCGCAGACTCAGTAGTTGTGGTGCACGGGCTTAGTTGCTCCACGGCATGTGGGGGTCTTCCCAGACCAGGGATCGAACCCATGTCCTCTGCTTTGGCAGGTGGATTCTTAACCACTGTGCCACCAGGGAAGTCCCTCTGTTGAGGTTTTATTTCCTTTATCATGTTGTAAAATGTCAGGAGCTCATCCCTGCTCTCTTTTTCCTAGCCTTGTTCTTGGTATTGGTTCTTCTTTTTCTGGGGATGCTAATTACAGTTTTCTTCTGTTCCCTGCATTATCTCTGTCTCCTGAATTCCTTCCATCTGTTTGTTTGCTTTGCTCTTTGACCTTTGGGTAAGAAGCTTTCCTCAAATGTCTCAGGTCCTTGGCTATTTTTTGTATTTAAGAATGGGGGCTTCCCTGGTGGCGCAGTGGTTGAGAGTCCGCCTGCCAATGCAGGGGACACGGGTTCGTGCCCCGGTCCGGGAAGATCCCACATGCTGTGGAGCGGCTGGGCCCGTGAGCCATGGCCACTGAGCCTGCGCGTCCGGAGCCTGTGCTCCGCAACGGGAGAGGCCACAACAGTGAGAGGCCCGCGTACCGCAAAAAATAAAAATAAAAAAAGGATAGGGCTTAAAACTGCTGGGCCTCCTCCCAGTTGGGTGATAGGACACGGGGCGTTTCCTCTTCCATTTTCGTGTGGTGGTGGGGCAGACACCAAATGAAGGCTTTGATTCTGGACCTGTTTCCCCAGAGAATAATGTTCTCATCTCCTGCCTGGGAGGAAGGAGCTGCGGGGCTGAGCTACAGGTGCAGCCCGGGGAAAGCCTTGGACATCTCCCCTTGGTATTTAGACTTCCTCTCTATATTTTCTGCAAGTCTTCGCGTTGCTGTCCTCAGCTGGGCCAGGTTCTGTGAGGACAGAACCATCACAACCTGTCTTGAAAGTAAAAAGCCCAGAGCTCCACGTGGACACTTGTAGGCCAGCGTTTCCGTTTGCACCCCTACCCACAGCCATCAGAGCTGCGTGGTGCGCCCCGTCTTCGGGTTCCTGGGGTTCTCACTGGCTCCCTCCTGCCCCTGGGGTTAGTGACCGTGCCGCATCTTCCAGAGCTTTGGTCGACATCCCTTGTTTGCCGCCTCTGGTGCCATGTCCTTGTCCTTGAAGGTTTGTACCTTCCCCCCAGTCGTTCTCACTTCAGGGGCATTTCAGGGGAGAGTGGAGGTAAACCCTGCGAATTTGGAGGTAGTGTTTCCATTTTCCAGGGAGAAGTGAATGCTTGTCCACGGTGCCCCTGCTCTGCAGCTACTGCCTGGTAAGGGCCGGAATTCACAGAGCCTAAGGAACGTGCCACCAGGGTGTAGGGGGCAGGCAGGGTGGAGGGGTAGAATCCAACCCCCTTACCTACATTTAGTGTTTGATTGTGTTTGGGGTGAGAGGTAGCCCCTAAAGTTCCTGGGGAGCTCTGTGGGCAGACATGTGGGTGGCCAGAGCTCAGACGAGGGAGACGCCCTCCACAGGTGTTTCGCGCGGCACTGTTTCCTCAATAACGTTCGTGTGGCACGTCACAGTTTACCATGCATTTTTCATTACTGTTAGCTCATTCTCACCTCTCAATTACCTGGTGGGGTATATATTATCACCCCCGTTCTACAGATGTGAAAAAAAAATTCACATAGGCTAAGAAACTTGCCCAAGTTACCCAGAGAGTGATTGCCAGAGGCTGGACTCAGCCCTGGGTCTCTGAGGCCCAGGACTTGCTCCGTGCTGGGCTTGGTGAAGCAATACAGGACAAGTTTCTCCCCTGCAAAAGTGTGAACTCTTGTTAAGGGAAGAGATTTTACATGCATGAAAGAGGCAAAGAATGACGCCTCATTTTCTGAAAGCTGTCCCGGTTTCAGATTTGGGACAAAACTTAGCTTCCTGGAATCTGGCCCAAGTAAAACATCTTCCCAGGTAGGGAGCACACAGCCTGGATGAATACCGCTGAGGACCACAGAAGACCCAGAGGCCAGTGTGCTGCCAGGAGGACTCACGGGCTGGTGGTGGCCCTTGTTGGCCATGGCTCTGAGAGAGCCAGGAATCAGAAGAGCTCAACCAATCAGAATAAAGGCAGACATCCGGAAGAAACAAATAGAAAGAGGGACCAGAATCAGTGTTTCGGGTGGCAAGAAGCATCAATGAGCAGGAACGGCAAAGGACAGAAAAGCTATGAGGAAGGAAGAGCAAAGTGCCGTCGGAGCAGCTCAGTGTCTGGGGACAGGTGCTTAGGGAGGACCCCGCCCACCTGGCTGTAGCACGTCGCATCCGTCGTTGTCAGCGGTGATCACCAGTCACAGAAAAAGCAGGAAAGAATGTTTGGGTGCCCCTGTTTACTGAGCAGAGAAGGTTTCTGTCCAAAGTGGTCAAAATTAAGTTTTCCGGGCTCATCCACAAGTTACTCTGAAATATATCTTTCCAAATAACCAAAGTATTTCTGTGCAGCGAAAAGGGCTAGGCCCTGAGGCCGGCTTTAGGGGCTGCAGGTGTGTGGAGGAGGTGAACTTGGGATCGTCAGTGACCTGGAGCCAGTGTCACTTGCAGTGGGGGACTCACGAGGACAGTCCTCTGCAGCTGGCAGGGACAGTCAGAGTGTGCTTCTTAGCGGGTCCTCTCTTGAAGTCCCTCGGGCCCCTGAGGGCTGTGTGGTTGCAGTTGTCAGGCCAGGGGGGATGCTGGATGGGAGGCTGGGTGGAGAGTAACCTCTTGGTCTGCAGCTTCCTGTCCAGACAGCTCTTGGTGGGAGAAGTTGCCAGTGAGGAAAGAAAGCCTCGCATCTCAGGGTCGGAAGGGACCCTAGCTTCCGACCTAGCTGCTTGGAACCCCTTTAATGTCTCAGCTCAGAGGCTGCCTAGCCTCTGATTGCATGCTTCTACTGGCAGGGAGCTCACTACCTTTCATCTCTGAAGACTACCTGCCAGAAATTGTTTCTTTTTTTTTTTTTTTTTTTTTTTTTTTTTGCGTTACGCGGGCCTCTCACTGTTGTGGCCTCTCCCATTGCGGAGCACAGGCTCTGGACGCGCAGGCTCAGCGGCCATGGCTCACGGGCCCAGCCGCTCCGCGGCATGTGGGATCTTCCTGGACCGGGGCACGAACCCACGTCCCCTGCATCGGCAGGCGGACTCTCAACCACTGCACCACCAGGGAAGCCCCAGAAATTGTTTCTTATACTAAGCTGAAGTCCTAGGATCTGCCCCTGGGATGAGTGGGTCCTGTCTGACCGTCTGGACGAAGGTGGTCCTCACTTATATGAAAGTGATCCCTAATGTCTTTTCTCCAGGCCTCAAGTCTCCAGTGCCATCCTCCTTTCATCTCCATTCTGGTCCTTTGCCCCTGATTGTGTGCATTTGTCTCTAGTTCCTTTAAGATTTGGTATCTAGAATGGAGCTGAAAGTTCCAGGTACCTGATTTTCCAGGGTGAGAAAGAGAGATGCCGGGGTGGGGTGGGCGGGAACCCATCCCTTCCCTCATGCTGGATGCTCCCTGTGGGCCCCTTGGTCACTTGTGTGTCTGGGGCCTCTCCAGGGGACCAGAACTGGAGCTGTGGTCAGAAGTGTGGTCAGGCGACAGTGCTGCTGGTCGAGAACCCCACTCATAATCTTTTTTGCTCTTCTGATGTCCAGAGCCAGCGTATCACTGTGTTTGTTCCTGGGGTGTGTGTTGAGTTGTCCAGCTGGGGTGGGGGGTGGGGGTATTTTGCATGGCTCGGAAGGGCATTGATTTGTCCAGATGGTCAATGGGTCTTGGTGTGGGCTGGTTGAGGAGATCTCGAGGAGATTCTGTCTTGTCTCCCTTCTCCGAGATGCAATATTGACTCACTAATGACTCTTTAACAGACACCGTCAGCAAACTGGTATTTGGCCAGACTGTCTGGCCCCATAGCACTGTGAAAAGGTCAAAAGTCCTGAACTGAGAGATGGATGAAATTTGATGATCTGACCAGTTGAGTGCAGAGCTGCATATGGACAGACAGGTGGACCACGTAATCAGGAGCGTGCCGCGTGTGCTGTGACACAGGAAAGGATGTGAGCTCGGGCACCAAGCTCTTCCCAGGAGTGGACTGCAGGACAGCCTAGCTCGGTGGTTCTGGACAGAGAGGCTGATGAACCTTGGGCCCCTGTGGCCTCGCCTGAGGGTTTTGTTTTTGGGGACTGGAAGTCTGATCACCTTGGGGAAGGTGCAGCTTCCCAGGCTGTGACAGGGTGAGCTCCTTGAGTGCAAGACTGAGTGTTGGCCATACCCGCCTGCCCCGCCTCTCTGAGCCTCACCTGGAGCTGTGGCCTGTGTCCATCCATTCGTTTCGTTTGTTCCTTCCGTGTTGATTGAGTATGGAAGTGTCAAGCCCTTTGGTGGTTGTTGTGGGTGGGCCTCGGTTCCTGCCTGCAAGGTGTTTACAGTGTTTACAGAAGACAGTGGGTGACACTATGGACTGTTCATTGTGAGCACAGCCTTATAGATAAGGCATCACACTCCCACCCCTAAGGCCCATCCTCACAGCAGCCTCACCAGGAAGAAGCTGTTGTTATCCCCGGCTTAGAGATGAGGAAACCGACGCACAGAGCACTTAAGAAACTTGCCTGAGCTCACACAGCTCCTAAGTGGTGGAACCATGATTCACACCCAGGCAGTCTGGCTCCGGGATCCATGGCTTTCTGGCTGCTTTATGCTGCCTCTTGTACTGGAAGGATCAGACAGATCAGCAGAGAGATTGTGGGGTGTGATGTGAGCATGGCGACAGGACGGGGGAGGCCGCCAAAGACAAGGTGGCATCTGAGCTGGGTCTGCCTCTGGGGTTTAGCAGAGAGATCGGGATGTGCCGCCGAGGGGAGGTGTGAGAGATCACGGCGCATCCTGGGAACTCCGGAAGTGGTTTTACGTACATTCCACTTACTGTAGCTGTGTCCATAACTACCCCCAAACAGACTAGTGTAAAACAGCCATGTACTGTGTTCATGGATACTGCACGTCAGGAATTTGGACAGGGCACGCTGGAGACAGTTTGGTCCTGCTCCGTGGTACCTGGGCCTCAGCTGGAGACCTGAAGGCTGGGGGAGGGGCCATCTGATGTCTGGTTTACTTACGTGTCTGGCAGTTGACGCTGATGTCAGCTGGGGGCCTCACTTCCTCCCCCACATGAGCCTCTCCATGTGGACTCTCCACGTGGGCCAGCATGGGCTTCCTCACCGCATGGTGGCTGGGTCCAAGGGCAAGCGTCTCAAGAGAGGAAGAGCCGGAAGAAAGAGGCCTTTTCTAAGCCCAGCATCAGATGTCACTTCGCTTCCGCCGTGGTCACCCCAGTTCACCCAGATGCAAAAAGAGGGAAGAAGACCCCATCTTCTGAGAGGAGTGTCATTGTCATGGGATGTGGCTGCCTTTGGAAGATACCGTCAACCACAAGACAGCTGGACCCAGACTGGAATGGGCACATCCACCCTACTTGGCCGTATATGGTTCTGGACGAAGGTTATTAGCAGGCTGACATCAGATTGGGCGTGATGCCCCCCGCCCCTCACCCCCCTGCCGTCAGATACCCCGAAGTTTCTGTCAGTAGAGAGTGATCTGGAGCCCAGTCAGTGGAGATTCCTGCAGCCACCAAGCATCCTGAGCTGCTTCCGTGTCGGACAGGCAGCTCCCAGGGCCCTCAGCCCCGTCAGGGGACAGATAAACAGTAGTGGCCGTGACAGCCAGCACTGAGAGTGCTGGCCGCTCTCCTGAGCGCTTTGCATACTCACTGAAATCCTGCCACCTCCTAACTCCGTAGGGGCTCTTTCTGTCTCCATTTTAACAGGTGAGGAAACTGAGCCACAGAGAGGCTCCCAGCAGAGTCACACTGCAAACCCTCTGCTGTGTGTCTCTAGGGGGACGGTTGCAGCACAGGTGACAGATGCTGTGGGTCATGTTTATGCAGGGTGCCACTTGGGCCCCTGTTCCCCAGCCCCAGACGTGCAACCTTACTAGGTTAGAGCAAGTGAGGGGCGTACAGCCCGCAAATATATTCCTTTCCACGTTGCTGAAGGCCAACTTCTACCTCCAAACGTACGGCCAGGATTTCCTGTGTTCCAGTTTCAGGCAGTCGAGCGTTTGTGGTGTGGTTAGTATGTGCCGAGGGCTGGGCCCACGCTCGAGGGAGAAGCAGGCTCCCAGTCAGTAATCACACTCCGGGGGTGGGCGGGGCGGGGGCACAGCGTCTGTCTGCAAACCGGTAGGTTCCGTGGGTGGGGACGCATGAGCCCCCATGGTGGTGGCCGAGGACTTCTCATGGTGGGTGGTGTCTGACGGGTTGACGGTACCAGCAGGTCAGAGGGCAGGGCGTCCAGGCCGTAGGATCTGCAAGGGCAGAAACACGGAGGGCACGAGACCCTGCCGAGGGGAAGGGGGCACCTAGTGTTGCTGGGAAGGAAGTGTGACGGGTGGGCAGGGACCAAGCCACCTGGCGAGAGATCTTGAGCTGAGCTAGGGGGCTGCACCGGGGGCCCTCGAAGGCCCTTCTGCTGCACCGGGGTTGGCTGGTCAGATAAGAAGGAGCCCGCTGGCTGCAGGGCTGCTGGTGCCTCTCCCTTGATCTTATTATCCCCTGACCCCGCCTTGACCCTCCCCTTGGCCTCACTCCTGCGCTGGACACGTCTCCTGTTCCCCTGCGCTAGGTCCCTGATCTGCCTCCTGCATCCTCTCCTCCGTGGCGTCCTCCGCTGTGCACCTTGTCCTCCCCTCCACGCCCTGGCTCCCTGGCTCCCGGCACTTCTGTGTGCTTCTAGCACCCTGCAGGCAGCAGCCTGCCTTTGCTGACCCCGCAGAAGTCCTCTGACCAGGAGACCAGTTACAACATAGTGCTGTATTTGCGGCATTTACAGCGTACTTCTGCTGTGCCCTAGGTCGCTGTTGTAAATTTTGGATCTCTGTGGGTGATGTCAAGCTGTGTCATGATTCAGGATGAGCCGGCCCAGCTTCCTAAGGAATTTGCACTATATTTTGTGCACCTCTCGTAGGTTTTGTTACAGCTTGTCATGCTGTGCTCACTGAGACGCCGCTACCCGCTGCTGAATGCATAAGGGGTTCTATCTCATTCTTGCTGAGAATTTCTCCTGAGATCCCTCTGGAGAAAGTTTTATTGTTGCTCTGTCATAAAATTGTGATCTGTGACACACAAACAGAAAAGTGCATAAAGCCGATGACCAACTGTAAAGCCGAGACCCAGACCACGCGCGCTGCCAGCTCCTCCAGCCCGCAGCACCCCGTCCCGAGCTCCCCTCCCACAGCGCCCCACACGGCCCTGGATTTGGAGCTAATCACTTTCTTGCCTTTCTTTGTGGTGTGACCAGCAGTGTGCGTGTGCCTCCCTGAACAGCATGATTTAGCCGTGACTGATTTTGATTACAAATGCAATATTCACTGCGGATTCTTACGTCCCTGAGGTTCCCTCCCCGTTGCTGCCTGTGACTGTGGTTCTTTCACTTTCGTTGCTGGTTAGAATTCCACCATCTGTTTATCCATCCTGTTGATTTGAGTGCTTTTTCTCTGGACATTGTTTTCACAGCCTTGGTCATCTATAATTTCCTGAGCCTGTGCTATGAATACCTTGGGGGGGAAAGTTCCATCATGTCAGAGATCAGAGGGAAGCCCATCGAGTGAGTATTCAGTCCCCCCAGAGCCCCCCCACACCACCCTGTTTCCTGGGCCTGACGTTCTCCGAGCTCTCCTGGCGTCAGCCGGTCACACAGACCATCTCTGCCCGTGACCTTGACCTCTGCCTCTCCCATACTTCCTGAGCGAGGCCATTCATTGGAACTCTTGGGAGGGCCTGTCTGGCTCTTTCTCCTCTCTCTTCCTGTCCTTTGTTGTTTGCCTGTTTCTCCCTCTTGTAGTTTTTACGTTCAGTGCCTTTTAAGTTGGTTTGTTACCCCAAGGTCAGTGTCTCCCTGCTCCTGCATATACCCTACTGCATACGCAAACACTCTCCTGCTTCTCTCCCTGTGCTTGGCCTTGTGCTCAAAGACTGCCCAGGATCCAAGCCCCATCCTCACCCTACCCCGCCCTACCCCAGCTTGTCTGTATCTGCAGGAGGGTGAGGGCGGCCTCCCGCAGCCCTGCCTTCCTGAGTCCGGCTCTTTGCTCACCAGCCCCTTCTCTGCTCGCCTCTTCCAGGTCCAGCTGCATGTATGGCACGTGTTGCCTCTGGGGAAAGACTTACTCCATCGGATTTCTGCGGTTCTGCAAGCAGGTGGGTACCCCCAGCAACTGCCCTGGTCAGGAGTTGCAGGCCAGGCACCAGGAGCCTGGGTCTGTGCCCTGGAGTAGCCGCTGCAGGGGCCGTGCTGCCCCTGGTTGACATAGGGACAAAGACGGGCATAGGGCCCACCTGCAGGGTTCCCATTTCCTGTGAGGCACCCCAAGCCCCAGCACCCACTCCCTGAGCAGTTAGGGATGCACCTGCATGGGTGGGGTGTGCTCAGAGGGGAAGCAACAGGTCTCCCAGGAGTGCCTGATGCAGCCCTGGGCAGGAAGTGGTCCCAGACTCCTGCTCGCTTTGACCAAATTGTGGCGTGTGAGTGTCTGAGGAAGTGCATGGCGAGTCTAGAATCTGTTTGAAAACTTCTGATTAGCTGCGGCTAGAGGCCAGGAGGGTTTCTGCATTAAAGAACATGACAGAACAGGCCTGAGCAGCCTCTGGTCCCTTCCCCCATTTCCCACTTGTCAGGCAGTCTAGCAGCTTCCAGTTTCCAGAGCTGCCGCCCCAGTGGCCTCGAGTGGCCTGGGTGGAGGCAGTGTGGTGTTGTGCATAAGTGCACGGGTCTGGGTGTCTGACCATCTGAGTTTGAATTCCAGCCTCTCCTGTGACTGTGTGACTTTGGATAAAGTACGAAACCTCTCTGAGCCTTGGTTTCCTCTTCTGTGAGATGAGTGTAATGATAACTTACCTCAAGGGATGGTTTGAGGAACAGGTGAGGGAAAGCCCTTAACACAGCGCTGGCTCAGAGCCCGCTGTCCCTTGCCCGGGAGGCAGGCAGGCACCACGCCCAGCTGGCATGACCTCGATTTAGTCTCCTCTGGGGCTCCACAGGGCCTGTCAGCCCGTCCAGCATCATGCAGCGTCGTCACGAGGGGAAATGAAACCCACGGCGCATCACCGTGACCTGCGGGAGGACTGGCCTTTCTGCTCCCTTTTGGGCGGGGCCGTGCCTGCAGTGCAGACGCACCCACAAAGCACTGCCTGGGCGGCCCAGTCTGCAGTTCTGCTTCCAGATCCTCCTTCCCTAGGGTGTTTCTAAATTCAAAACCTCCCCGCAGGACCTGCAGGGAAGGAGTTCAGACTGTCTTGGGTTCAGGGTGGGGCCTGTCAGAGCCATTGTTTACCAGCGCTGGCCCAGCTGTGACTCACCGCCTTCTTTGATGGTGATGTTGTGTATGAAGTTTTGACCCCAGATCACTAGCTGGGTTGCCTTGTTGCAAATTATTCCCCAGCCCTGTGGGCTTTGATGTTCCACTGCTGTTCCTGGAAGTGGCAGGGTCAGGTAGTAAAAGGAAAGAGCTGAAGAAGCCGCCTCCCCCCTTTCCCACGTGAGAGAGGACACCGCAGCTTTGTCACCAGTGCCGGTGCCTGGGTCCGAGTCTCCTGGAGAGTTGGCCTCTTCTGCCACTTCAGCTTCTCCGTGCCTCAGTTTCCTCATCTGTACCCTGAGGACGCTGACAGTACTTAGAAGTCACGGGGCTGTCGTGGGCCCCAAGTGAGCTGACCCGGGGCAGCACCAGCCTATTGGCAGGCTCGCAGGGCTCGCCTGGGACACGCCGCTGACCCTCCCTTTCCCCAAAGCGTGCTGGGCCCGCTTCCTCTAGGGGGTGGGGGGCAGGGGAGTTCTGTGGGGTTTGCTGACAGCAGCATCGCCCCTCTAGCCCCCGTCACACGCGCCTCTCCTCCTGGCAGCCACGCGGCTCCGGCCGCCCCGGGCTCCCCTGCAAACTGCACTCGAGCCTCTCTCGGGACAGAGACTGTGGGTTCCACGGGTTACTGTCTCTGCTCCGGGCCCTTGTCCCATTTGGAGCCACGCTAGCTTAGCCTTGTTAGATGGCTCCCGTCTCCACAGAAGGGCCTCGTGGCTTCGACTTACTTGGTTTCAAGAGAATCGCGCTTCTGGTGATGTTATGGGCACCGAGGGTACCTCTGGCGTTTACTGGCGCCTCTGTAGGGACGTGTGGAAACCTGGCTGAGGGATTCTTCCCGTGGCAGAGGCCTCTGCTGAGCGCTCAGAGTGGGAGACCTCCAAGGACGCCCGTGCGGTCTTGTTCTCCAGTCCCCGCACAGCGACCGTGCAGCACGGGGCTGGTTACAGCCATCTACCGTGAGCAACCGCTCGGAGGCTGGGTGGCCGCCCACTCGGGCTTCAGCAGCGGTAGTTGGCAAAAGGCCAGAATTCAGACGCCTGCCGGGACTCCGGACCTTGGGCTTCAGGCTGCCTCCTATTTTGTGCTCCTGTGGGGTCATCTCCATCCCCAGTAAGACCCCAGCTTGACAGAAACCCTGGACCCAGGCCTAGAGCATGGGGCAGGGAGTCAGACCCGGGGCAGACAAGGAGACCCTCACCTGCCTCTGCTCTCTGGGGCCACCTCCCTGCTGCCGCCCGTCACCAGCACTTAACCCCTTGCACTTGTCCGCTCTCTGCCCCTGGGCCGAGCTCATGCCCCTGGCATGAGCTGCTCGCTCTGCCCGTTCCCCCGTCCCTGGCACATTCACGGTGGCCCCTCCTCTGGTGGAATCTCTGTCTCCTGCGTCTCCGCCATTCTTCCTTCACCCCATCCTGTCTTCTCACGCAGCTGCATCGCCCTGTTACTGTCTCGTGTGTTTTGCCTTCCCCTCCTGACAGCAGTTCCCCCAGGGGCAAGAGGTTGGGCCGCCCCCATCCCCTGGCATCCAGCCCAGGCCCAGCTGGCCAGAGGAGCTGCTGCTTCCGTGGTTTCTGTGCTTATCCTTGACTCTTGACCTTCTCTCTGCAACAGGCCACCCTGCAGTTCTGCGTGGTGAAGCCGCTCATGGCTGTCAGCACCGTGGTCCTCCAGGCCTTCGGCAAGTACCGAGACGGTGACTTTGAGTAAGCAGCGGGTCCCCCCACGGCGCGTGTGGGGAGGAGTGGGCGGCCCTGCCCCGAGGCTCGTGCCCTGGCCTCCGATTGCCCCACCCCCGTGTCCATCCTCTGAGTGGAGGCCAAGCCTGACCCCGGCCTTGCTCCCGCCTGCCGCACCCCTGAATCGCGGGGCCGGAGCCTGGCAGTGGTACCATCGCACTCGGCCCCGCCTCTGGCACCAGAGTGAGCGCTCAGCGTCTGTCACCTTCAGGCTGCAGAGTGGTGCTGGGCGGGGGCCGGGGAGAGCAAGAAGGGACAGCGACCATCCCAGGGCAGGGGGCGAGAGGGCCAGGGCCCTGAGGGGCCCGTCTCGAGTCTCCTCTCCTGTGTGAATTGACGCACACACAAGACTGCGGGGGGTTAGTGAAAGTGACCACGTGGCCCACGTGGCGCTGAGCTTGCACGCACTTCAGACACACTCCCTGTACGCTACACGACAGCCCCCAAGGGCCGGTGAGCAAACAGAGGCTCACCGGGGACGTCCCCTGGCTCAAGCGCAAAGAGCAAAGCTGAGCTTCGGAGGGAAGACATATGGAAACATGTGTATATGTATAGCTGATTCACTTTGTTATAAAGCAGAAACTAACCCACCATTGTAAAGCAATTATACCCCAATAAAGATGTTAAAAAAAAAAAGCTGAGCTTCGTGTCCCTCTGACCATCGGTCTGAGGCCCCGCCCCCGAGGACACCTGGAGTCCTCCACCAGGAGCGTGGGCACCGGAGCTGCAGGTGGCAGGGCTGGCCTGTCCTGCAGGTGCTCACCCTTGCACTCCCCGCAGTGTTTGGACCGCTTTGATCACCCGTCCCCTCCCTTTGATGGCTCGGGGAGCATTGCTGAGAGCTGCGCAGAGTGGCATGTGGGCAGGGCAAAGGGGGGAAGGAGGCCCCTTGTCCCGCAGAAGGGTCAGTTCAAGCCAGAGAATACTCCCTGTTCCCACAGCGTCACCAGTGGCTACCTCTACGTGACCATCATCTACAACATCTCTGTCAGCCTGGCCCTCTACGCCCTCTTCCTCTTCTACTTTGCCACTCGGGAGCTGCTCAGCCCTTACAGCCCCGTCCTCAAGTTCTTCATGGTCAAGTCTGTCATCTTTCTCTCCTTCTGGCAAGGTGAGCCTCCTCCCAGCCCCTGTGAGGCTGGCCTGTGCCCCTCTGTCCCCTAAGCCTTGTCCTCTTCCTCCTGCCCACTGTCCCCAGTGCCCCGAGGGCCCAGGCCATGGGGCTGTCCCTAGGCGATCCTGGCCTGGAGCTCAAAGGGACCTCTGTCCACTGAGCACCTGTGGGATGTGATGTCTGGGCCCTCAGGGGCCTTTCAGAGGAGCCGTGCCCGTGGGCGGGACTGCTTCCTGGACAGGGGGATCCAATCCGGGTGGTGTCCAGCCAGGACCTGGGGAGTGTGGTTTCCCTGAGGCCTTGGCCTGTGTCAGCATCCCTGCCCAACAGGAGTAACCGTGGACCCTGCTTCCAGCCTCCCTGCGGAGTGTGGCATTTGGGGGGCTATAAGGAGGAAGGGAGATGGGGAAGGGGGTCCAGTCTGGGACCAGACGCCCATGCCTCCCCTTCCACACCTCCCCTTCCAGGCATGCTCCTGGCCATCCTGGAGAAGTGCGGGGCCATCCCCAAGATCCACTCGGCCCGCGTGTCGGTGGGTGAGGGCACCGTGGCTGCTGGCTACCAGGACTTCATCATCTGCGTGGAGATGTTCTTTGCAGCTCTGGCCCTGCGGCACGCTTTCACCTACAAGGTCTACGCTGACAAGAGGCTGGACGCACAAGGTATGAGCCAGGGTCTTGGAGTCGACCCCCCCAGTAGGGAGGGTGCTTCCCGGCCCCGCCCCAGGGCCCCTCCTGCCTCCCAGGGTCCTTCAGGTGTTGATGGGTCAGGTCAGGGATCCCAGGTGTAGGAAAGGGGCCACAGAGGTCCAGGCTCCCCTGTCCCCTGTCACAAGGTGTCAGGGTCAGGGACTGGTCCTGGAAGCTACACCCACCTGTCTCTTGCAGCAGATCTGGAGTATGGAGACGATATAGCACAATATCCCCATGGGAAGGTCAGGACAGAGCCCCGAGAATAAGCAAGTTCCTGAGGGTTCCTGACATCGAACACTGTTATCCATTTTGTCCTGTAATTCCCTTGTCTCTAAAGCTCTTTTTTTTTTTTTTTTAACCTGATCCCTTCTAAGAAACAGACTCAGATGGTAATAGCTTTTAACAGCTTTCTTTTTACACCTGCTAATCTTCGCTTTGTTAGAACAGCAGTTGGCAAGCCCGGTTGTATATTAAGGTGCCCTGGAGAGTCTTAGAAGTCCATGCTGTCCAGGCCCCACCCTCGGAGCTTCTGCATAGTTGGCCTGGGTTTGGGCCTGGCAGGATGTGCTGACAGATCCCCAGGTGATTCTAACTTGCTGGCTGGAGAATCAGGGGCTGGGGGCTACCTCTGGCTGCTGCTGGGAGAGAGGGGATGCTCATGGGGGCGGAGGAAGAGGAGGCTCGGGATGCCTGAACTGACTCACCCCGTGGGGGGCCGGGGCCTGGGGAGGAGGAAGCCTCCTGGTCTAACACATCCACCCCGGGGTTTGGCTGCTGCCAGCTCCCTGCCTGTGGGGCTGGGTGCCCAGGCCCACCACCTGTGCCCACCTCGGGCCCCGGGAGCGCGTGCTGAGAGGAGTGTAGAAACACTGTCCTGGCCTGGCCTGTGCAGGGCTCCTCGGGCCCCCCACCTCTCGCCCTACCTTCCTTGTTCTTTCCCTGGTTGGGGAGAGGCCTTAAGATACCCGAGGCCGCTGGAAGCATGTGGACTGACTCCCCCTCCAGGCCCCGCGACTCGGGCACCTGACACTTGCAGCCTGGGCACTCTAGGTGCTTTTTCCGGTTTGCATTCTTCACTTAGTGCTGGGCGCTGTACTGGCCAGGGCTCACCGCTGCCGGCCGGCATCCCACCTGCTGGCTGACACCCTCCCAGTGTTGAGGGCGATGTCCCTTCGACCTGGTCCTGACACCCTATGCCCTTGGGAAAGTCACCCTTATGCCAGGAGTCTGAGGCCGTGGCCAAGAACCCTTTCTACACCCTTGAGGTTTACCACGGTTCAAGCTGGCGCTTCTGCACTAGTGGCCCTGCAGAGGCTCTCCGCGGTTGCCTGGGCTGTCTTCCCGTCCACCGCCCCCAGACACATCCAGCTCCGGCCAGAAACAGCGTTGTCAGGCATCCAGCTGTAGCGGGGATGCCAGCCCAGCCCAGCCCAGCCAAGGTGCTGAGAGCCCTTGTCCACCACTGTGCTGGTCCCAGGCCGGTTGTCCGCCCACTAACCGCGGCGCCCGGCCCCTCTCAGCCCGTCAGGGTTGGGTGCAAAGCCGTGGTGTGGTCAGTACACGTCACCTGCCCCCGCCTGCGTGTCGCGTCTGTGGAGTGTTGTGAGGTTTGTAACGCAGGCGGCACGGGCTCAGCAGCTCTAGCCGAGCCCGAGGAGTGGGGTGGGCGGCCCCTCCTTCAGTGCGGAGGTGGAACTCCGACCAGCGTTCTGGGGGTCCGCTCTTTGTCCCCCACCAGAAGAAAGCGTGAGCCTCGAAGGAGGGGTCTCCTAGGTGGACACGCCCCCCAGGCCCCCAGCCGGCAGCGGGCTGCCTGGGTGCGGGCAGGGCCTGGGGCGGGGCGGGCGGGGTGCGTGGTGCGGTGCCGGCCTGGTGGTGGGCACGAGGCGTTCACTCAGCTGTCTCTTGTCTTCTCTGTTTCTCTGGCTCCTCTCCCCCTCCCCCTGCCCCGCTTTTGCCCCGGGTTTGGCCGCGGGCAGTGCCGACATACGGCCCTTACGGTAGGTTCTGCTCTCAGTCTGCACGTCTGTCCTGCACGTCAGTCCTGGTCCCTGTCACCAGCATGTGTGTCTCCCAAGCTCCTTCGCTGTGTCCCCGCCTCCTCCCCCCCAGGCACCCCTGGGCGGCAGAGCCCAGAGCACTCGCCTCCAAGGGGTGCCCTCCGTAGAGCTTTCCTGTTTCCGTCCTCCTGGTCTCTCATTGTCCTGGAACATGCCCTGCACTGTCTGGGGGCACGGTGCCTGTTAGTGGGGAACTGGGGAGTTAGTTCTGTTCCGTGGCAGAGAGCGTGAAGGGGAAAAGAGCATGCAAGTTTGAGTCTCAAGACCTGGGACCAGAGTCGGGCTCACCCCTTCCATCTCGGTTTGGGGGCCTGGGCCATTTCTGCCCCCCCAGAGCCCTTGGGGATGATTTGTTAGGGAATTACGAGGAAGCACCTCGAGGCAGGTGGCCCCTGTCCTGTCAAGAGCCAAGATGCCTGCTCCGCTGTGGGTCCAGGCCCCTGTCGGCCTGTCCTGATGGAGCGGGTCCCTGGGCCACTCCCCAGAGTGAAGGGGAGCACCCCGCAGGCGAGAGGGGCCTGGGCCCCTCCCCTCCACTCCCTGCCTCCAGTTGGCGCGGAGCTTGTCTTGGCCTCCCCAGGGTGCTCGGGCTCGCGCCTGCAGCACACCAGTCTCCACCCCAGCTCCCTTCCCGCCTGCCAGACTTTCCCAAGCGGCTGCTTACCTTCTCCCCGGGGGTGCGCTCCACTCTGCACCCCGCCAAAGGAGCCATTTCTTTGCTTGTCCCTTCTCATGTCCGGGACCCCATTGTCTGTCCCAGGAGGGGTTGGTTAGATGACACAGCCTTGGGGCAGGGGTTTCGGTCCCAGGACCAGGGGCAGGGGGCCAGGCTGCCTTGCCTCCCGCTGCCCGGACCCCTCACCCCCGCCTCCCGCCCTGCAGGCCGCTGCGCCCCCATGAAGAGCATCTCCAGCAGCCTCAAGGAGACCATGAACCCGCACGACATCGTGCAGGATGCCATCCACAACTTCTCGCCCGCCTACCAGCAGTACACGCAGCAGTCCACCCTGGAGCCCGGGCCCACCTGGCGCGGGGGTGCCCACAGCCTCTCGCGCTCCCACAGCCTCACTGGCACCCGGGACAACGAGAAGACTCTCCTGCTCAGCTCTGATGACGAGTTCTAGGTGCGGCTGCTGGCGGGGAAGGACTGGGACCTTGGCCCAGGGCAGGGTGTGCCCCGCCTCCAGCCTCACATCCAGGCTGGGAGGCAGGCTGCCACAGCTTCGGCAGTGCCCTTTAATTTATTGGACCAGAAACATATCGCTTCAAGAGGAACAGCCAGATGCTGTCTGCCCAGAGGATGGCCCAGGCTCACCCAGGAGCCTTCAGGAATGTTTATACAAGGCCAAGGCTCTACTGCCTGGACGACGGGCACAGGACAGTGGGAGCGACTCCCATGCCCCTGCAGCTCGTCCTTTGGCGGCAGCATGTTGGGACCAGCCGTGCCCAGGCCCAGATGCTTGTGTTGTGGACCAGCGGCTGCAGCCTTCTCAGCCCCTCCCCCAAACACCGTGCAATACTCTGACCCGGGCTCTCCCTCCCGCCTGCTCCCTCCCCTGTCCCCCTGTCTGATGCTAGATTAGCCTCACCCTGGGCAGGAGGAGGGAGGAGGGAACGGATGCTCTCTGTGGACCTTCCTTCTGACCCAGGCCTAGCTGGCATGCTGCAGGGGTCAGAGCCAGACACCAAGAGCCATGGGTCCACCTCAGAAGGGTGCTCAGGTGCATCTGGGCTCCTGAGTGATCTCTCTGTGGCTGCACCTCTGCCTGCCTCATGCCCCTTCCTCCTGGCCTGCTGAAGACAGCCAGCCGCCCACACTGCCCTCCCACTTGCGGTCTTTCCTCTTGAGAGCATTTTGGGTAGAGCCCTTGCTTCCCAGCTATTCAAAGGGTCAGGGGTTCCCACCCCTCCTTCCCAGGCTGAGCAGTCAGCACCTCTGCTGGATCCGGGTCTCTCTCCCTGGGGCTGCTCCCTCCTGTTTCCTGGGGAGGGTCTGGTCTCCGCATTTCAGACCAGCTTCCAGCTTCCGGAGGAGCACAGTCCTCCGGGAGGGAGGAGGGAGGGAGGGGGCATGTGGCGGGGAGCCAGGAGTTGGGAGACTCCTCTCTCTGGCCCCGTATCCAAACAGGGCCTGGTGTCCTGCCTCATCTGGCCCCAAGGCCCATCTCTTCTGTGCCTTAGTCACATATGAAAGCTCCCCCTCACTGGGCCCTCAGCCTGTCCCAGACACTCCCTGGGGGCCCCCTGTTACGCTGCTGGCACTCAGAGGATCCTGCAGTGCTGGGCCAAGTGCCCTTGGACAGGCCTCGGGTGGCCAGGACCACCAGTCCCCTCCCCCTCCCCCACCTCCTCGCCCATATCATGGAGCCTCCCGGGGCCACAGCCCCCAGGCAGGCCGGGCTTACACTGGCCACTGTCTTCGGAAGAGCCTTGTGATGGGACACAATGCACGTTCATACAGGCAGAGCGTTCTGTCACTTGAAACCCAGAGAGCACATGGGTTTGGAGGAGGGGGCAGAGCGGGGGAGAAGGGCCTTGCCCTGTGGGTGCAGAACTTTGCTGTGGCATCTCTCCTTCTGGCCACTCTTGGACTGAACTGTGCCGAGGTCGGGAGGGGGGTTCCATCACAGTAGTGTCCCCCGGCCTCCTTCAGTGACCAAGCCAGCTCTGCAGGTGGCAGGCGCAGAGGCCTGCATGTCTGGTACCGGAGACCAGCTCTCAGGCCCCTGGTGGGCCTGGCCAGTGGCGGCAGGCTACGCAGGAGGCAGCCCGTCCCAGGAGGACCTCTATCCACCCCCACCATCTGCTTTCATGAATCTGTTTCTCTGATTCTCCTTCCAGGCCAAAGTGTGCTGCTGACTCCCTGCCCCACTGGTCTTTGCCTACCCTGCTACCTGCCCGCTGGCATGGTGGATGCAGGGCTCCGTGGCAGGGAGCTAGCAGCCCCTGGGGGGCTGGGGGCTGGGAACGCGTGCCCGACCACTCCACCCCTCCTTCCTAGGATGTGTAATCTGCCTTGTCTTTTTATTTTTTATTTTTTTGTTAATTTTTTTCCCCAATAGAGTAGCTCTTTGTACATAAAAAATACTTGAAAAATTAATTGTATGATGTATGAGAAGACAGAGTCCCCTAGTTTTGTATCTCGTGTGTGACTGCCATGAGTTCCACCAGAAAGCCGCTCTATTTTGGTCTCTGTGACATTTTAAATGCGTGACAGAAGTGAGCAAATACAGTGAGAAAGAAATATATATATGAGATAATATAGATTGTATTGAAATCTCTGCCTGTGGGTAAGGCTTTTTCCTTCCTCCTCTTCGGCTCCCTTGTATGTGTTTGGGGGTGAGTTTAGTGGTTGTGGACAAGGGTGTCCTAGGAAACCCCCTTCCTTCTGGGTGTAGGTGTAGGTGATGGGGCGATTCCCATTGCCAGAGACTGAAGTTGGGGTCCAGGCCCCTGTTGGACAAAGTGTCTCCCCCTCCCCTGGCCAGTGGGACATGGTGGCAGCCTTGGTCACTAGGGGTCCACCCTCCTCAACACCCCACAGGGCTGGCGTGCACAGTGGGTTGATAGCTCGTACCCAGTTTGGTCAACCAGATAGGGGGGCCCATACTCTGGCAGCCCCATTCCTGCAGGTGTCTCCCAGGGGTTGGAAGAGATTTCCCAGGGTCCTCAGGCAGGCTATCTTCCTGCCTCCCTGGGCCCACCCTCCACCCTGGGACCCAAGGCGCCTTCCCCCAGGGGTAAGGAGGCCTGGAGCAGGGCCTGTGGGGCAGTGGGCATGCGCCAGACACCTGGCACCTTCCTACCACCGCCGCATGCCTTCCTGGGGCCTGGCCTGGCTGACGGGGGCACTCAGGAATGCAGCGTGGGTGGGGGCAATTCCCAGCCCAGCCAACCTCCACTCGTCCCCCTGACAGCTTCCTGCTGCCCTTTCTGCCGGCCTGAGCGCGGCGTCTCTGGATCAGGATCCTGGGCCCCAACCTGTGAGGGGAGAAAGGCCTGTGGACCAGCCCAAACCATGTGGTTTGGCCCTTCCCCAGCTCTCAGATCCTGCACCTTCGACAGGAGCAGCCTTCTCCCAGCCCCGCCATCCCTCCGTACCCAGCCACGCAGAGATCCTCCTCACCGCTGTCAGGTGCGCTGGGTAAACTTTCACTCTGCGTGTTAAAGCTTGCAGCCCCTCAGGTTCCCAGTGCTTGTCACACCTACGCCCTTAGAACCTTAGTTGTACACATGGGTAAACCGAGGCTGCAAGAAGCGAAATAAGTCATCAAAGGTTATACAGCTAGAGAAAAACACACCTCGATTTCCCTGACCTACAGACCACAGAACACCCCATTGGGCTAGCAGATTGGGTTGAATTACAGGGAGTTTGGGGCCTAGGATGAGACGCAGGGTTGTGCTTCAGGCCCGCAGGCGGGGGTTGAGGAAGCTACTTCTCTCCCTGCTTCTCAGTGCCTTTTGGAACACGAGGAGAATATTTTTTACTTGGCTGTAGAAAATCTGACCTCAATGTGAAAGGCTGGAAAGATTACTCTTCAATCGGGGAATTTTCCTCCCTGGGCGGGGCTGTTTATTTGCTGAAGGGATGCCCAGGGAATTTAACCCCCCCATATCATTATCCTCCTGGCTCTGCCTTCCCCAGGGAAGCTCCTTGGCCCCAGGCAACCAGATGGAAGGACAGATGTTTGGGCACCACCCTGCCCGGTTCCACCTCCGCCTAACCTGCCCCCGCACCAAGCCTGGGTGCAAGAGCTAGTGATGGGGCACAATTCCTTCCTCTGCAAATTGGGGCTAACCTTCCCACCCAGCAGAGGGGCCTGTCTGGGGTTGAAAGCAGAACCCCCTCTTGGGCCCCTCATTCAGAACCCCCCCCCCCAAAAAAAACATAGACCAGGACATACACTTCTAAACTGTGGAAAAAGAGAACTTGACTTTATTCAGAAAGTCTACAAAATACAGAAGGCGGATAACTCGCTTACTGTAAGTCAGAAAAATAAATAAATTCCGGGGGCCGGGCAATTGTTTTTAAAAAACATTTTTTGGTTGTTTTTGCCATCCGGCTTCTCCTAAGTATAAGATAAAATGTGATTTATTTGCAGATATAAAATATAAAGTCCAGCTCAGGGCCACACACCACTTTTCCCGGGCAGTGGGCGCTGGGCTCTGGCTGGGGAGAATAACTTAGATTCGTGCAATAAATAAACAGGAGGGAGGAGCAGCTGTATAGTTGGGGGCGGGCAGGCGGGGGAAGGCTCGGGCCGGGCTTCCCAAGAGAATGGCGATCAATGGCAGTAGTCAGCCCCCCTCCCACAGGGTGGACAGGTGGGACCCTTCCCTTTAAGGACCCCTATCCCAGGCTGCAGAACCATAGGATCTGTCTTCTCATCTCCCCACCGCCACAGTGGTCACCTCCTTGGTCCCCTTTCTCTTTGGCTGGCCAGCTCCCTGGCTGCAGGGAGAGCCCAGGGTTGAGCCTGGCCAGCTCCTTCCCTCTCTTCCATCTGCGTCACCTTCTCTCTCCCTCTACTTCTCTTCACCTGACTCACAGAGAGCCATCTCCCAGGCCACGGAGGCCCTTTCACCACCTGTTCAGGCCCTGGCCGCTGTCCCCCTGACAACCATGGCTGGAATCTCAGGGCAGCGTGGGAAGACAGGGTTCCAGCTCCACCACTAAGCATATGTGGCCTTGGGCACGTCCGATAGAGGCCTGTTTTCTCATCTGTTAAGTGGGCTTCACTAGGTGATTTCTAATGAGTCTTCCAGCTTTGGAAGGCCAGGCATCCGGGTGCAAGGCAGAGGCGGGAGCATCAGCTTCCCAGCTAGACAGCCCCACAAGACCCATACTGGGCCAAGCCTAGTCCTGTATCCCTGGCGGGTGGGGAGGGGCTGATGGCACAAGCTGAGCTGTTACAGAATGAGGGGTGGCCGTCTTCCCCTCGATGGCCGTTCTCTAATCCGCTCTGTATCCCCTCCTCCCAAACTAAGAAGTCTGAAATTTTCTACCAGAGGAAACCCCAGACCCCGACCCCACCTACCTCCTACCTCATCACCGTTGCCCCTCCCCAGGGCCATTAGGTCCCAGTTTCAGGGGCCGCAGGAGGAAGACAGGCTCTGGGGAGGGAACGTGTGTGTTCACCACGGGGGCTGGTGGCTGCAGAGATATGGCACTTGGAGACAGAGACTGCGCTTAGGCACTTAGGGAAGGCAGCTGGGGTCAGAGGGGCCTGTGGTTTGGAGAATGGGCGTGGGCGGAGCGAGCGGGGCTCGGCGGCCACTAGGAGCAGGCGGCGGGGCCGGGGGCGGGGCCCGGACCGGGGGCGGGGCCGGGGCTCGGGGCTGACTTGACGATGGTGATGACGCTGGCCGGAGCTACCAGCGCGGCGGGCCCGCGGGCGGCGGCCACGGAGCGGGCGAAGCCCTGCAGCGCCTCGCACTTGCCGCGCAGCGCGTCGAGCTCCAAGCGCATGGCGGCGTTCTCGCGCGCCAGCTTGTCCACCTCGCGCTCCAGCTCCGACTTCTGCTTCTGCAGCTCCTCTTTCTGGCACACGCGCTTCACGCGGCAGCTGGCTGCGTAGCCGCGGTTCTTGAGTGTGCGGCGCCGCTGCTTGAGCCGCGTCACCTCCTCGGCTGAGAGCCCGCGCAGGTGCCGGTTCAGCTCGCGCACCGACAGCCCCATCAGCGCCTCGTCGGACAGGTGCGGCGTGTTCTCGCTCAGCTCGCGCTTGATCTGCGGGCAGCAGGTCGGGCGCATGGGGAAACTGAGGCCCAGGGTCACAGTGCGACCTGCGGGCCCAGAGCTCTGGACCTGGCGCGCAGCAGGTGCTGGGGACGGCTCCCCCTCCACCGCTAGTGTTCCCCCTTCACCGCCAGGGGCACTGAGGTGGTGGCTGGACTTGCTCCAAGACTCGGAAGGGGAGCAGTAATCCCGAAAGGGGAAACCGGGCCAAACCGGGATCTGAACACAAAAGGAGCCACCCCAGAGCTCAGCCCGGATTCTAACCCAGCGACCGGGCCTGGACTCAGCCGGAGAAACCCAGGAAAGCACCTTTGAAGTCCTACAGCCCAGGGAACGTTGTTCCGATGGGGAAGCAGGTCCAGAGAGGGAAGTGACCTGCCTCGGGGCACACAGCCTGTGGCCAGAGCCCCGGCCTCTTGGTTCCCAGCCCGGGGCCCTTTCAGTGGCTTCACGAGTGCTGAGCCACTCCTGGGGATTCCAGGAACTGAAGGGGAAGTTGGGATGGGAGCTCAGCGGGGGGCAGGGAGGGAGGGGAGGACCAGAGACAATAAGGGCTGCCTTCTCACCTTCAGGGCTTTGCTGGATAAGGGATCCACAGACATGTTTGCAGAAGGTGCCCTCTGGGCTGAGACCTAGGGGAGACAGGAGGCCAAGGTCAGTTTTTTTTCCCACTTGGAATAAAACCCAAACACACTACCTTGGCATTCAAGGCCCCCGCTGTCTTAGAACTCATCTCATACCACTTTCCTCTGGCCCAGTGGTCCAGCCACAGTGGCCTCACTGAGTGGTTCATTCCAGCCTCAGGGCCTTTGCTGTTCTCTTTACTGTTCTCTTCCCTGTTATCTCCCCATAGACTCTTCATCATTTAGGTCTTTGCTCAGTGCCACCTGTTCAAAGAGGTCTAGCTATCCAGCTAAACCACTCCTCGTGCCATATCACATAACCCCATCTACTAACCCACAGGCACCCCAGACTCATTTCCCACTACCGCCCGCCTCCATTCTGCACTCCAGCCACAAGGAATTTCTTTTTTTTTTTAATATTTATTTAATTTATTCATTTGGTTGTGCTGGGTCTTAGTTGCGGCAGGCAGGCTCCTTAGTTGAGGCACGTGGGCTCCTTAGTTGTGGCATGCATGTGGGATCTAGTTCCATGACCAGGGATCGAACCTGGGCCCCTTGCATTGGGAGCACGGAGTCTTAACCACTGCGCCACTAGGGAAGTCCCAGAATTGCTTACACTTCCTCTCACCCTATGCTTTCTTGCCTTTGGGCCACCCCAAACCTTGTGACACTTCTCCCCCCACCCCCACTTTATCTGGCAGACTCCTACTATTCAGCCTTCTGCCCTGGACGTAGACATCTCCTCCTCCAGGAAGCCCTCCCAGGCTCCTAGGACTTGTTCAACACCGCCCACCCCAGCAGTTCTCCCCTACGTTGTAATGGTCTGTTTCCTGGACTCCCTACCAGACAGGGAGCTCCACAGGCAAGAACCAGGCCCAGGCAGCTTTGGGTGCTGAGGCTGCCAGCACAGGGGCTGGCAGGGAGCAGGCACCGGTGAAGTGTGAATGGGTCTATGACACTGTCCGTCACCCAGCTTGTCAGAGTCTGAACCGAGTGCCAAGCCCAAGCCCCGCTGAATACCATCGAGAGACAAACCTCCTGGCCCTACCTCCGATTCTTCCTGCTTTCCATCTGCCTCCTGGCTTCTGCATGGCAGGGATGGTACACAGACACCAGGAGGATGGGAAGGGAGCAGAAGGGATTCTATCCTCATGACTGGCTCCCAGGTGGGGTATGGGAGAGGAACATGGGATTAAGGGTAA
The DNA here is from genome assembly GCF_937001465.1 of Orcinus orca. Classification (NCBI taxonomy): domain Eukaryota; kingdom Metazoa; phylum Chordata; class Mammalia; order Artiodactyla; family Delphinidae; genus Orcinus; species Orcinus orca. Next base: position 93,060,317 of record NC_064569.1, on the reverse strand, counting down.
AGCCTGGGTTTGAGTCCCATCTCTCTTTGCTCCAGGCTGTGTGACCGTGGGCAAGCCACTCCACCTCTCTGGGTCTCCACTTTCCCATCTGTGGGATGCAAACAATACCTGCCTCGCAGGGTTTTGGTGGAACTAAGTGGTACAAACCGGAGAGGTCAGTGAGCACCTGGGTGGTTATTAGAATTGCTGAGTCTGTCCAGGAGGGGTTGGGCCTGTAGCAGTTCCTGGGACCTCGCTTTGATTTGGCAGCTCCGGCTGGCCAGAGCCACACAGGAAAGGTCCTGAGAGACCGTCTGGCCCCTGCCTCCTCACTTCACCCAGGGGGAGGTGGAGACAAGAGAGGGGCATCTCTTGCCTGAAGTCACACAGCCCGTGAATGGCTGCCTCCCCCCAAATCAGGAGGAATTCTGAACACCTGTAAAGGCCCCAGGACTGAATCCTGATCCCTTTCACACCATCATCACCCCAGTTCTCCCAACAACCCTGTGAGACCAGAGATGTCAATAGAGTAGTCCAGGGTCACACAGCTAACAGGGGGTGGATCCTGGGACTGAGGCCACATTGAGCCATGTGTCTCCTCCCAGTGTGGCCCTTACAGGGCACCCTCTCTGGGCCCTGTTTCTCCAACCCTGTGAAGCGGAGGACTTGCCAGTCTACGAGGCTGCCCAGCTCTGATGTGCTAGGATTTGTGTCGGGTCTGCTAGGGATACGCAAATGACATACAGATATCCAGGCCCCCTGGCCGGTTGTTCAGGGAGCTGGGGCGTTAGGTGACACCCAGGCGGTCTGGGCTACACGGAGAGCCTAATGGGAGAGGGGAAGCCTCTCCTGACGTAGGTTAACTGAGAGCCTGCTGGGTGCTGAGCACAGGGTGCTAGGGCTGATGCAGAACTTGGGAGGCATGGCCCCTCGGATACGTCATTTTTTCCTCTCTGGACCTTGGCTTCCTCACTTATAAAGTGGGGACAATCATCATAGTATTAGCGTGTAAAATACAAGAGGCTTAGACAAGACCAGAAGTGGCAGATGGTTGGTTTATCTCACCATCGCCCCTCCCTCCACTCCTAACACAGACGTCAGTAATCAATCACAGCACTTTTTCCCACTGAGGTTGGACACAGCCCCTGAATCTTTCTCAGCATAGCACTGTTTTCCACTGAGCTTGGACACAACCTCAGAATCCTCGTCAACACAGCCCTCCAGATTAGGCCCAAGAGGAAATTGTTGGCCATGCCCTCTTCTGTCTAATGGCTGAAGGCCCCACCCCCTCTGCTGGCTGTGATTCTAATACTTTGGGGCCCTAGGGAAGCTTTGAACCTGTTCTTCCCTCCTTTCATCTTCCTCCTCCTGACCTGGCCTCAGCAGCCTCAAGCACATGCTGGATGTCAGCTGAGGCACCTATGTTCGCGCAGGAATGTCCTAGCTCAGCAAAGTCAGGCAACCACAGAGGGAGAGTCACAAGAAGGGGGACCTTTCTGATAACCTCAGGCTTTCAGTCTCCAACTCCAGGCCAGGGGCTGCTGGGCTGTCAGCCAAGGGGCCAGGGTCCTCCACCAGGCTGCCTCAGCCAGTCCGGTAGACCTGGGACCTGAGACAGCAGCTGTTCCAACCTCCTTGTTCTGTAACTGAAGCAACAGGGCAGCTGTTTGGCGGCAGTGGTGGGTTGGAACCCAGGAGTCCCGACCCCCAGCTCAGGGCTCTTTCTTCTTTGCCAGTCACCGCACTTCCCCCACGCCCCCAGCCCTGCTTCTTCCCTTTTTCTTCTTGAGGCCGGCAGAGCTGACCTCTGGGGTCTGCAGGTTCCTAACATTCCCTTGGCGGCCTGGAGAATGAACTTACTCTTGGGGGATTGACAGCTGCCCTGCCCAGTCAGCAGGCACATCCCCGGCCCCCTAGTAGACGGCCCACCCGCTGGCATGGGCTCCTCGCTGACTGCTGAGCCATTTTGCTTCCTCTGTGAGGACAGAGGGAAAAAATGTGTTTTCCTGGGCCTTGGCAGCCAGCACTGGTGGAGCCTCCTCCCTGCTGGAAGGGGAGCAAAGCTGGGAGAACCCAGCTGGGAAGTGGGAGCCTGGGGGTCCAGCTCAGGTTCTGCCACCTGCTCACACCCGCTGTGTGACTTCAGGTATGCCACTTCCTCTCTCTGGGCCCAACACGCCAAACCACCAAGCCTAGGGTACCTCCTAGCACTGACAGTCTCAGAGTTTAGAGTGTCAGATTCTGGCCCAGAATGGAGCTCCAAGACCACTAGCAGAGTAGAGACCCTGGAGGAAGGGAAAGGAAATCAGGGAAGGCTTCTTGGGGGCAGGGGCATGAGAACACAAACTCAGAGACTATCAGCCTCAACCCTCCCTCTGCTCCACTTGCATAGCCAGGGACCACTTCCTCTTTCAGCTGAACCATGACCAAAGCCACCTCCTCACTGGCCTCTAGTTGTGCCTGCCTCCACCTCTGACCCTACCATCCATCCTCCCCCAAGAGCTGTCAGAGGGAGCATTACTGACACAAACCTATAAACCTGATCATGTTCGGCCCATTTCAAAACCCTAGGACGCCAGCCTCCCTTCCAGCCCTTTGGGCCTCCACTATGTTCTCTCCCCACTCTCTTCCAGGATCCTCAGGCTGACAATAAATGAATGAGCACCCAGTAAACTCGACCATCTCTGCACTTTTCCCAGAGGGTCGCACGGGGTGTGTGTGGAGGGGGGTGGGGGGAGGATGTCACCTGGACCCTGAAGTATCTGCTCGCTTTGGAGAAACTGCTTCAAGAATCCTACAGCCCATGCCCAGGCTTCTTGCTTCCCTGGGGTTCCCAGGCCTTTTTCTCTAGGTGTTGTGGAGTTCTACCAGAATACTGACCCAGTGCTCATTCATTCATTCAATCAGCAAACACCCAAGAAGCACCTACCCTGTAGGTGCCAGGCTCAGTGCTGGGCTTCCTTAGACCCAAAGTTGAATCAAAGCCCCTGCCCTCAAGGCATTCATAGATGAGCCTCACTTGAACTGACAACCTGGTTGACTGGTCACCTCCTCAGGGAAGCCTTCCTTGATTGCCCTGGCTAAGTCAGAGCTCTGTTATATACTTTCTAACCACAGTGACTTCCCCCTCATACCACCCATCTCAGCTGTGGTTTTACATTTAGGTTAGTGGCTCTTCCTTCAACTTCATCTCCCTTCCTTGACTGTAAGCTCCCAGAGGGCAGGCTTTGGATCTGATTTGTTCACCATGTTATCCCCAGCATCTAGGCCTTGATGGGCTCCATGGCAATGCAGGCTAAAAGTGTTAGGACTGAGGGAGGCACAGAGGCCAAGGGAGCCGACATTGGGTCCTGGACCCTACTGAAGGCCCAGGGGTGGTTCCATGGGAGGTTAAACCTCTCAGTACTAGCTTTCCATCTATGACTGAGTCAACCAGCCATTCCCTCTTGCCCCCCACCCCCCTGGTCCCTAGCCCTACGCAGGGATGTTTCTTGTCCAGCTTTGAGGATGGGCCTGCTTGATTCCTGTGCTCCTGGCGGCCGCCTCCCTTACTTGGACTCCACATACTTCTGGACACCCTTGGCCTCAGCCTGGGGTGGTCGGCTCTGCTTTCTCTCCCACAGTTCCCCTGGAAATTAGTCTGTGTGTGCAGGCTGCCATACCTCCTCCATTCTACTCCCATCCTACCACCTTGGATGTTACCTAGTTCCTGTTGCAGATGGGGACATGGAAGTTCCCAGCTGTGGTAGCTGCTCAAAGATTCAAAGTTAAAAGTTTACCTGATCGGACTTCCCTGGTGGCTCAGTGGTTAAGTATCCACCTGCCAATGCAGGGGACACAGGTTTGATCCCTGGTCTGGGAAGATCCTACATGCCGGGGAGCAACTAAGCCCGTGCACCACAACTACTGAGCCTGCGCTCTAGAGCCTGGGAGCCACAACTACTGAACCCATGTGCCTTGAGCCTGTGCTCTGCAACAAGAGAAGCCACTGCAATGAGAAGCCCACGCACGGCAACGAAGAGCAGCCCCCCTCGCTGCAACTAGAGAAAGCCCACATGCAGCAACGAAGACCCAATGCAGCCAAAAATAAATAAATAAATTTATTTTTTTTTAAAAGGTAATCTAATCAAGCTCAATGCCCTCCTCCCAACCCCCATGATTCTGTAGCCTTGTGGGTGGGAGGACAGGGAGGGCAGAATAGGACCAAGGAATCCCTAACCCCCAGCCCACCCCTCAGCCTCCCTCAGCAGGGGGCTGATGGGGAGGGGGCGGGGCGAGGTTGGGGGCCCCACCCCTCTCGCATTACCCCCTCATGCGCCAAGACCAGCAGTCCCACTGCTTGTTTTCCATGCCTGGCCCAGGCCCTCAACTATCTCCTCAGGTCCAGTCATCCATAGGTCTGTCTGACTAGTCCCACCTGTGAACTGAAACCACCAGGAGTGCAGAAACCAGCTCCACCCCAACCTTGGGCTCTCACCCTCCCTGACCCAGCGGGTACAACCTCTAGAAGCCAGACCACCCAGAGGAAGCGTGGTGTCCCTTCCTACCTCCGACTTTTGCCGTGGGTTTTTCTGGCTCTTCCTGTTTCTCCTGAGACTGGAAGGGTTGGGCAACCCTGGGGATGAAGGAGAGTCCTGAGGGGAGTCTGTCTTCCCCCAGCTAGCCAGAAAACCTGGGGACAAGGACCTGGACCCCAGCCTACTTTGTTGCCAGACCCACTAGGGTGCTGGGGCCAGGGGTGGCCCCCTCACCTCGTCGCCCAGACGAGCCCGGTGGGATCTTTGATATTTCGCCCCACCCTGTGGCTGAAGGCGCCGGCTCTGGGCGGGGGACAAACACCGCGGGTCACATGGCTGCGGTCCTGGGAAACTCCGGGGAGAGCAAGGGCCTGAACGCCGCCGGCTGGTGGAGAGGAGACAACCCGGGAGAGAATTCCCGGACCCCTTGTGACTATGGACTGGGGCGCTTCTCTAGCTGCGTCCCTATTCCGTGTTTATTGCTGTGGTCACTCTCTCTCCGAGGTACGCTCCGCTGGTACATAGGCGCCAGGATCCTTATCCTCCTGGGAGCGCGCGGACGCACACACACACACACACACACACACACGCACACACTCACACGCACACTCCCCAAGGTACACGGCGCAAGCACGCACCTGACGGCATACCCAGGAAGGTGGCCAGGGAACACACACGCACGGCCGCCCTCGGACGTAAACAAACCGCGCACGCACGGCCCGCGGGCACCGGTCCAGGGACTGTTCTCACCGAGTCACGTACTTTCACACACCGCTCCCGGCCCCGCCTGGGCGGACGCTGACGCTCGCCAGCCCGCGCTGTCCCTTCCTGCCTGGCTTCGCCGCCTCTCGGCCTGCGCCCCCCAAATGGGGCCCCTAACCCCCGCACCCCGCCAAGCTTGCTTCGGCCGCGTCTCGGCCCCGCCGGACCTCTGCCCTTCCCCCCCCACAAGTCGTCAAGCCAGTCGTCCCGGCGAGGGATCCACGGGAGCACCGACTGAGTGAGCCCCGGAGCCCTGCCCCAGGCACGTTCCCGGGGTGCGGAGACCCTGCCGCCTCCGGGTCCCGCGCGCCCGTCCCGGTCCAGGACCAGCGACCCTCACCCGCCTCTCGGCCTGCTTCGCCTGGCGTCCCTGGCACTCGCGGGTCCCGCTGCCTTCCGAGCTGCTGTCCCGGCCCGCGCCCTGGTCAGTCTCCCCTCAGGTCCCGACCGCGGGTCGCTCCGAGCCCGGCTCCCGGGAGCGACGCGCCGAGTTTTGTTGTGGGGCGGGAAGCGCAGGGGGCCGCGCGGAGTTGTAAGGCGAGCTTCCCGGAATTACTCACTCACAGGATTCCTTTCATTCATAAAAACTCAGTCATGCGGTGACGTCACCTCCCCGGCCGCCCCCCGGCCCCGCAGCGTCCTCCCAGCTCCTCAGCCCCGCCCCCGGCCAACTCCGCCCCGGAAGACCCCGCCCACATCAAGGCCACGCCCCCAGAATTTTCAATCCCAGTTAGAGCGCGGCTAGGGGCGTTCACGTGACACCTCACTAGAGCCGCTCGGATGAAGGTGTCATTTGTCTCATTTTACAGTCGACAGTTCTGGGCCTCCTTTCGACCTACACCCTCTGCCTTGATGATCTCATCTAGTCTCGTGGTTTTAAATGCCATCGATAGGCTCAGGAGCTCCAAATTTGTATTTCCAGAGCGAACAGCTTCTCTGAGTTTCAGACTGTATCCAACTGCCCACTCAACGCCTCCACGTTGGTACCAGATGGGGCCTGCATACCCTGCACGGCCAAAATCGAACTCCTGAGCATTAACCCTACCTCAGCAACCCACACCTCCAGTCTCTCCCACATCAGCTGTTCAAGCCCAGACCTGGGAGCCTTGCCGCATCCCTTTCTCCTTCCTCTTCACTTCATGAGTCAGGCTGGCTCCACCTCCAACACTACCCTGCATCTGACCACTTCTGGCCACCCCCAGTCCTACCACCTGACCCAGGGACCATCAACTCACCTGGACAATGGCGGAGGGCTCCTGATAACGTCTTCACTTTGCCCCTAAAGGCTTTCTTTGCACACCAATGTTCTTCTCGAAACAAAGATCACATTGTTTCACACTCTCCCACCCTCTGGCTTAACGCCCTCAAAGGTTTCCCTTTGCATTTAGAATATAAACTGTACTCCTCTCTTTGGCGTACAGGGCCCTAAGCCATCTGGCCTCTACCCAGCGCTGCAGCCTCACCTCCCATCTCTCTCCCCTCACCACTACTCTTCAGCCACACTGCCCTTCTTACTGTTCCTCAAACACACCAAGCTCATTCCTGCCACAGGTCCTTTGCACTTGCTGTTCCCTCTTCTGTTCACTGCCTGGCTCTTTCTCATCTTTCAGGTGAGCTCAGATGTCCCTGCCTCAGAGACGTCTTTCCTGACAGCCCTGGCTAAAGGAGCCCCCACCTCTGAAATTCGTTTTTATACTACCTTAATATTCCCATAGGGTATTATCTTGCTTATGTATTTGCTTATTATTCAGTGTCTGTCTTCAACCAGAATGTAAATTTCATGAAGGTAGAACCTTGTCTATCTTGCTGACCACTTCACGTCCTGTACCTAGAGCAGTGCTCTGTACATAGTAAGCCTTCAATAAACGCACGTTGAAGAAATAAATGAGTGAAGGCTCAGAGAGGTAAAGTGACTTTCCAAAGTCACCCAGCCAGGAAGTATAAGAACTTGAGTCTGAATCCAGACCTAACTAATTCCTGATCTAGACGTTTGGGGCTCTGTCCAACTGGGTGGGGCCCAGCATAAATGTGGAGATGTATTCAGAGCCTGGAGCTCCACCCAAAAGAGGCGGCTCTGGGGGCAAAACGGGAGAGTGTCCCAGTTCCTTCTTTTCTTTGCTCATGGTGTTTCCATTGCCTGAAATGCCTGCTGTCACTCCAAGAGCCATGTCTTTTTTTTTTGAAACTGACATCACAGCACCTACCTTATCTTACTGAGTAGGGCATAGGACCTCCCCAACTAGGAGGTCTTTGTGTGGAGCCCTGGTCACCAGCAAGGCTCCCTCTTCCTTTGATGTAGTGTACTTTGATTTCAGAGCCCTTGCTATGCTTCCTTGCCTCTGGGCTGTGGGCCTTTGTCCACCTGGAATTGTGACATCTATCCCTTACCTCCCAAAGGCCTTGGGTTTCATATGCAGATTGGCCCACTAGCTTCCCAAGTGACCAAATATTGCAGCAGTTATGTCTGGCACTCAAACAATTCCCCTTACCTTATATTTACATATCAAGGAGAGCCATTCATGTTACCTCTTGAAGTAAAAAGTTCTCAGTTTTAGAAACTGCACAATTGCGATTGTTTTCTTTACCCTCCATTTGCAATGAGCTTTTCAAAAGCTGAGGTCATAGTAGGTGCTCAGCTAGTGAATGAGTCCCCAGTGGGTCTGCACAACACCCCTGGACACCAGGCTGCCTAAACCCTCTCCCATCCCCTGCCTGCCTGCATTAGGGGGTCAGGGTTTCAGTATCCACCCAGCAGGGACTGCTCCCCACAGATGTGTCTCCCTTTCTGGTCAAGGTCAAGGGACATGGTGCAATGTCATACTTAAAAGTGGGAGCTCTCTGGCTTGAAGGGGGTTCCTAATGGCCAAATCTGGGACAATTTGAACATCAAAAGAAGTAACAGTAACCATGGATTATAACCTACTGAATAAGAGAGGAATCCAAACTGATATGAATAAATAAATGAGAAAACTCCTCCTTCAAGTAAAAAGAAGGACAGAATTAGAAAATGACAATTAAGACCACAAAGTAATAATAGATTCCTCAAAGAATCACCAGTGGACACAAAAATTTGATGAGGAACATGATATTACATGGGTCCAAAGTATTTCTCCATGGACAATTATTAATTACAAATAGAATGATTGTAACTTTACAGTGGAGAAACCTGGCAGGTACCATCTTCACTAAGTGACCAAAGTTAATATCACCAGGAATGGGACAAATTGACATGCGTAGCTCCTAAATGATTCATGGAGAAGGAGACAGCATCACTTCTGTGGTGTTCCTGCCAAAAATTCATACAATCGCTCTCCTCATGAGGAAACATCAGACAAACCTAAACTGAGAGAAGTTCTATAAAATAACTGGAACTGTATGCTTAGAAAAAATGACAGGATCATGAAAGATAAAGAAAGGGGAACTGTTCCAGATTAAAGGAGCCAAAGGAGATGATCGAATGCAACGTGTGACCCAGAATTTTCTTTTGTCATCAAGGACGTTATTAAGATAATTAGTAAAATCTGAATAAGGTCTGATAATAGTATCGTATCGATGTTAATTTCCTGGTTTTGATCATTGTCCTATGGTCATGGTAGAGAATGTCCTTGATTTTAGGTAACACACACTGAAGTGCTTAGAGGTAAGGGGCATCTATCTGCAATTTACTCTCAAATGGTTCAAAACGAGATTGAGAGAGAACAGATTATTGAGAAAATGTGATAAAATATTTACAATTGGGGAATCTGGGTGAAGTGCATATAGAAATTCTCTACCATTCCTGCAATTTTTGGCTTAATAAAGAAGTAGGTTTTTGTTTGTTTGGTTCTTTTTTCAGCCGTGCCACGCAGCATGCGGGATCTTAGTTCCCCCATCGAACCTGTGCCACCTGCAGTGGAAGTGTGGAGTCCTAACGACTGGACCACCAGGGAAGTCCCTGTTTGTTAGTTTAAGGTAGGGGCTGTCAGGAATTCCCTGGCGATTCAGTGGTTAGGACTCCAAGGTTTCACTACTGAGGGCCTGAGTTCAATCCCCGGTGGGGGAACTAAGATCCTGCAAGCCACTCGGCCCGGCCAAAAAAAAAAGGAAAAATTAAGTAGGGGCTCTCACGTTAGCCTGTGGGCTCAAATCCCAGCCTCACCCACCGCCAGCGGAGTGACTTAACCTCTCCCTGCCTCCTTTGTAACCTGGGTTTACTAATAGCGCCTGCTTCATAGATTGTGAAACAATTTCTTGGGTTCACACTTAGAAGCATTGGGCACAGTGTCTCGTATGGAATAAATACTGGGTTAGAGAGAGATGAGTCCTCTGGAGTCCCCTAGAACACTCCCTCTGAGAACCTGCGTCTTCCCCAGGTGAGTGACTCGAAGCCAGTGAAGACCTCACCCTGCCCAGAGACCCCACCTCCTGTCAATAGGGAGTGGTCTTGTTGCCAGTTTCTAGGGATAGAGCCACCCTCTGCCAGCACAGTCCAGCAGACCTCTAACCGGCCCAGCTAGTCCCTGTTCACCTGCTCGAGGGTCCAAAACACCAAACAGCACCCAAGCAGATCCCTGTGGGACCCTGGTGCACAGTAGGCACCTTGCCCAATAGTAGCAGCTCAGTAACCAGGCTTGACCCAAGCCAGGATCTGCAGCTCAGATCGCACCCCTGGCTGACCCCAGAGTGGGGCATTCCTTGCTCCGAGCCTCAGTTTTCCACCTGCAGGGTGAGAGTCTAGAATTAGGGCAGTGGTCTTTAAACAATCTCAAACCACAGTAAACTTTCTTCACATGAAAGTTGACTCTGCAGAATGTCCCTCCTCGTAAAACAGCTAGAAGCTGGGCTGCTACGGAGGAGACCAGGTTTGGCTTCAAGGTTCCCCTGTTGAGGGTTCTCTGGAGGCGCTTCCTGCCCTGAGATTTGATTTCCAGGCCCCCATGAATGCCTGTCCCTGGACCCTGGGGCCTTCCCTGCCCCGCTCTGCAGGGCAGCTGCATCAGCTGGGCTGGGTCCCACATTTCCTGCAGGGCCCTCTACTAGGTGGGAGTGATAATCAGAGGCACCCCTTTCGGCACCTTCAGGCACCTTATATTGTCCCAGTTCTTCCACCCACCGCATGGCCCATATCAGTTTCTTCTTACAGCTTATTACTTCTGACTATACTTATTCCTATTACGTTTATGAGATGCTTCCTTTGAGCCAAGCACAGCGCTAAATGCCTAAACCTGTGTGCATAGTATATATTTTCCCATAGTGTATCTTTTCTCCCACTGCTAAACAAAACAATCACCCGAAACAAAAATTATCTGTACTTTTTATCACATTTCAATATCTTTATAAATTCAACTTTTCCTTCTTATCATAGCCCTCCCCAGTGAGGCGGAACGGTGGTGCAGAAACAATCATCCTCATCTTAAAGCAGACGTTCTGGGGATGACCTTGAGCCTTCAGGAGCGACATGGGGCCTCTCTGGAGGCTGAGTGTCCTCTGTGGTGCCGGAGGAGGGCGAGCTCTGTTCCTCTAAATCCCAGTGGTCAGACTGGCTCAGGTCTCAGCATTTCTCTAGGACCGACCTACCCCAGGATGGTGTGGAATACAACATATTCACCTGTCACCCAACCACCATTCTGCTTCCAAGGCTGCATCTCTCCACTGGATTGGTGAGAGGATTGTCAGTGTTTTGCTCCTGGGCCTACTTCCAGCTGCTTATTTGTGTTTTGTTGGTTTGTTTTGTTTTTAATATTTATTTATTTGGTTGCACTGGGTCTTAGGTGTGGCAGGCGGGCTCCTTAGTTGCGGCATGCGAACTCTTAGTTGCGGCATATATGTGGGATCTAGTTCCCGGACCAGGGATCGAACCTGGGTCCCCTGCATTGGGAGAGCAGAGTCTTATCCCTGGACCACCAGGGAAGACCCCCAGCTGCTTATTTGAATCCTTGCTCTGCGATGCACTACTTCCTGGCGGCAGCCCTCACTCTTCATAGTCACTGAGGTATTGGACCAGCTGGATGTTCGAGGGGATGCATGGCAGAAAGCTGTCAAGGCAGGCCTTTTGGTGCCCTCGGCTTTCACCTTTGCTGGGTGGGCTTTGTTATTTCAACTCTCATGATGCGGGCATCTGCAAAGCTGTGGCCATGCTGTGGAAGCTCTGACCCTTTAGACATAATACCTTGAGAATTGATTGTAGACCAGCTCGCCTTTGCTCCGTCATGCCATTCAACTCACAATAACAAGGAAATAACAGATAAGTCCACTGGTGAGACAAACCTCTTCTCCTAATCACCTGGTTATTTTTTTAAATTTTTAAAATTTTTTAAATATTTAATTAATTAATTTATTTTTTGGCTGCGTCGGGTCTTAGTTGCGCACGCTGGATCTTTCCTTGCGGTGCGCGGGCTTCTCTCTAGTTGTGGCGTGCGGGATCAATAGTTGTGGTGCAAGGGCTTAGTTGTCTCACGGCATGTGGGATCCCCTGCACTGGAAAGCGGATTCTTAACCACTGGACCACCAGGGAAGTCCCCGCCTGGTTATTTTTAGAATGTAATCTTTGAGGAAAGATGTGAGAGGAGTTGCATCCAAAAAGCTGTCAGACTGAGTTCTGTATGCTGGGGAGTTAATGGGGTGTCTCTCAGCTTCTCACAAGACTCACAGTATAACTAAACATTATATATGAGCTTTTGCCTTTTAATTTATCAAACTCTTAGAGGGAATTCAGCTTTATTACTCTCAATATCCGATCAAGCATCTATATTTGTCCTAGGATGATGGAGAAAGGGAAAGACTGTTATTTCGTAAGTAAAGGCTTGGCAGAAAATTAGGCAGTGTTTAGTTTTTGCAAACATCCCCTCTCTGTTCAGTTGATACCAATTACCAATGCTTCTGTGTCCCAGGGAAATTTGAAAATTAGAAATGCTGATATTTCACATTACTGATTTCTAAATCCTAGGAAGAAGAGCCTGGAGAGTTTCTGAATATAGAGAAGTTCCATGGAGGGAAGAGGTCCCTTTATAGATGTTTCAAATTGTTACAGATTCTAAACTGAGACTTAATCCTCAAATGTGTTTGTTTTACTGGTCCTAAAATAATCTGTCCACAAATATAAAATTATAAGTAGTAAGTTGTTTTTTTCCCACTGTGGGAATCTCTAATGTGAAAATGTATTCTATGAAGGTAAAGTTTTTTAAAAATCAAATGCTATATAATAAAAAGTAAATAAATAAGGCAAGCTGAGGTTCTGACTGATTTATGGGTTCACTAACTGTCCAGGGAGTACCCTCCTGTTGCTGGGTGTGCCCTGATGCCCTTAATCTTCTTCCCACATCTTAGGAGTTAGATGTTGCAGGTGAGGAAATTGAGACTCTGAGTGGTGAGGAAACTTGCCCAATATCACACAGCTAGTCCCCAGCAGAGGAGGACTTGAACCCAGGTGGTCTGACTCAAGGGCCATGCCCTCCCACTGCCCAGGGCCAGGCATAACCATGGGCTTTGTTGGAGAGAGATGTCCCCTGTCACATGGCCATTCCTCCCCCTCTTCTCCCTTCCTACTTTTAAATCATAAGGCAAACTAGGGAGGGGCTGGCAAAGGGTGTCCCTGCACTGGGTTGCTGTCTGCAAGGGTCCTGGCTCTGGGCTAGAGATGGTCCAGCAGGGAGAAAAATGAGTTTGAACAAATCCAGACAATCATAGTAACTACTGTTGTCCCGTTTATGACACACTTCCCTTGTGAACATTTTATCTCACAAAACGCTGTGAGATGAGTGTCTTTCTTGTCCCCACTGTGCAGATGAGGAAACTGAGGCTCGGAGAGGCAATGCCATTTGCTCAGGACACCCCAGTGAATAAAGGCCCTCACGACCTCTGTGTGAATATGAGCGTTTCACTGCCACTTCACCAGCTTTGGGTGTTCCCTTTTTTTTTTTTTCTCATGGCCACGCCACATGGCATGTGGGATCTTAGTTCCTCTTCCAGGGATCGAACCCATGCCCACTGCAATGGAAGCACGGAGTCTTAACCACTGGACCACCGGGGAGGTCCCTGTTCCCATTTTTTAAGTTCTGCTAATTTTCTAGGCAAATAACATTGTCTTGTTTAAATTTACATTTCTCTGAATATGAATGGGCTTGGACACATTCCCTTACTTTTGCTCATCAGTTGAGTTTCTTCTCTGCAAACTGACATTTCAGGGTACTGAAAAGTACAGGTACATTTCTCTGTACTCTGCAAACTGACATTTCAGGGCCCTGAGACTTAGAACTGTACAGATGCCCTTTTTTCTCCCACCCCTCCATCATATTTTCCCTCTAAAAACTTTTTCCTCCTGACAGCTTCAGTGTACTTGGAAATCTGCCACTCCTAGTCTGAGTCCTTTCCATGCCCCGAGCCTGTAAACCCATAACCTTGGGCACCTCGTTTGTCTGCTACCCTTCTGCCCTGCCAGCTGCTCTGGGCTTCGGAGAGAAACTACCACCGTGAACACGACACCCACAGCAACAAGACTCCACTGCGAAGTCATCCTCCAGTCACAGCCAGGCACTCGGGGTCCCTGATCACCGCCTCCCTTCTCCAAACCCCATTCTCGCTGGCCTCGTCCTCGCCCCCACCTGCGAGGCCCGGCCTCAGCTCCCTGCACTGTTCATCCCCTCTCTCTCAGTCCCGGCACAAGCTGCTCCTCCTCCGGCCCCAAAGCTACCTCCCTCTCTTCTTTCCTGGACCCTCAGACTCACCCTCCGGCTCCTGTCCTCTCAGCCCCGAAATTTCCCCAAGCGGCTGCCATCTGTAACACCCACTCCCCTACATTTCGCTCCTCCACCCACCCAACCTTTGCCTTTTCTTCCCTTTTATGGCCAGACGCTCGAGTCGTCTCTGCCTCTGAGCCCTCCCTGCCCCCTCCCCTCCCAGCCTCGCTCCAGTACCCACAGTCCTCTGAAGGGACTCTTGCTGAGGTCCACGTGACCTCCCTGTTGCTAAATCTGGGCCCGTGTTCCGTCCTAATCTGTCTTGTCCTTTGACAGCCCTGGACCTTGTTGCTCCCTCCCCTCCTCCTTTTGATACACTCTGGCCCCTGGGTTCCAAGGCGTGGGTTTCTCTCCTCCTTTTTCAGTCTCCGTCTCTGGTTCCTCTTGACCTCTCGGTGATCAGTGATGCTCAGAGCTTCCGCCTTTGCCCACAGTCTCTTCTCCCAGGGGAATCTTATTAACCCTCAAGAGTCCAGGCAGCATCTGATGCTGATGACTCCCTAATCTCTCACCTGCGCGCCTCTGTGTCTCAGGGGCCAGATCTTCTTAAACAGCTACACAGTAGATGTGGATTTCCCCCTGCCCTCCCCCCATCCCTCCACCCCCCGACCCCCCCCCCCCGCTTCCGGTACGTCCAGCCCACCACAGTCACAGCGCCACTCAGTGTCACCCTCCCAGCCTGCACCCCTGCTCCCCACACATTTCTCAGATGGGTTGGTGACACCACCTTCCAATCAATCACCTTAGAGAGAAACCAGGCCACCATCCTTGCCTCACCCCCGTCCCTCAATCCCACAGCTAACCTGTCACCAAGTCCCCGTGGTCTCCTTAGCTTCCCTCCATGCTCCGCTCTCTTCGCTCAGCCATGGTCTCAGTTCAAATCACAGCATCTCTCCTCCTGGACATGGCAACGGCCTCCTGCCTGGCCTCCCTGCCTCCAGCACCTTCTAATCCAGCCTCCAGGGGGAAAGTAGAGAGAGCTTTCTAAAACCTAAATTGGACCCGGACACTCCTGGGCTCAGAAACTTCCACGGCTCCTCACTGCCTTCAGAACAAAGTTGACACTCTCTCCACAGACCTTCTAGGTCTGGCCTCTGCCTCCTCTGACTGCCCAGCTCTCACCCCTCCCTCTGGGCTCTTCCATACCGCCACGCTTTGGCTCCTGTAGACCCCTCGACCGGAAACTCCCTCCCCAGGTGCAGCTTGTCCTTCAATATCCAGCGCACAGGTCACGTTCCTCAGCGAGCTTCCCGAGTAACCCCCGGGCGGACCCAGGCTCCTGCCCTCACGGTAGGGATGGGCCCCCTGCACAATGGCACTTTTCCCTCCGAGTTCGTGTTCCGTGTTTTTGTGACTGTCTTCTCCTCTTAATCCACAAGTTCCTTAAGGACTAGAAATACATCTTTTCATTTTTGTGTCCCCAGTGCCTAGCCCCGGCCGTCATGCAGTTGTGGCACAGTAACTATCTGCTGGATGAATGGAGGAGTTGCCCTTGCTCCGCAGGGGCTGGTCCGTGTCCTAGGCTGGAGCAGTGGGGCAGGCTGGGCAGGGGAGGGAGGCAGGGAGGGAGGCAGGGAGGGAGGGAGGGAGAGGGTATGGTTAATTTCCTAAAAGGTCCTTCTGCCCTGATAGTGGAGGCTGTGTCCACTCGCCGGCTGTCCGCTGTGCCCTGCCTGATGGGATCCTCGGGGAGTCCCTGCCATGCCCCCTGATGACTACTGCGTCCCAGAGACCATTCGATTCAGCCTGCTCACAAATGTGTGATTTGCAGCAGAGTTTCGGGAGCCCCTGGGACATAAACAAGGGCCACCAGGACAGAATGTAGATCATCCAGGATAATTCAAACATGCATGGTTGCCCAGTGGGTTCTGCCCATGTTCTTCCTTCGGGACCTCACCTCCTCTCCCTGCCATTTAACTCACCGTGCCTGGCCCCTGTCATCACCCAAGGCTTCAGACCCCCTCTCTGCTCTTGGCCTCTGGTGGTCTTCTCTATCTTGGAATCACCTCCTTGAGGGCTGAAAGGGCCTCTGTAGGATGCTGTGTGCCCAGCACCCTCTTTTCTCCTGATAATTCTGTGCATGCCCAGCTAGAGTGGGAGCTGCCAGAGCTGATGGGCTCGGGGGTGGGCACACAGCCCAAGCTGACTCAGTGAGAGTCATTTCCAGGAACTAAGGGAAGAAGCTCAGTCCATTTCCAGTGCTGAGAGCTGTAGGTGGTGCGGGGGCTACGTTCCTCACTCCTGGGCAGAAGAAGCCAGAGAAGAGAGTGAGCTGGATGTGCTGAAAGACAGAGGCCGTGGAGGGCCTGTTTAAGGCTCACCGTGAGGTCCCTCCAGCATTTGGCCGGTCACCTCTTTCTTGGATTCTGGGAGATTCTCTGGTTACTTTCCAGTCTTTTTGCCTGTTTGCCTGTGCTAATTTGAGTCGGGTTTCTGAGACTTCCCATCAAGAGAGTCCTGACTCATTCTGGTCTCTTTCTTCTTAATCCCATAGAACCCTGTGCCTCTTACTCAGTCCTCTCTTCCAGAAAACTCTAAAATTATGGTGGTATTGCCATATTAAATTCATTTATATACATTTTAGAAAACTTTAGGCTGAAGACTGACTGGGAATATGATTTACAGTTGATTAAGCAGGGAGGTTTCTGTCATCACAAACAAAAACGGAACCTCATTGCCTTGTCAATCAGTGTAGTTATTTGGGATATTTGCAACTATCCTAGTTCCTCTTCTTCCGGCCGCCTGGTAGGACTGCATTTCCCAGCTCCCTTGAGGTTGGGCGTGGCCATGTGATGCGCTTCGGCCAGTGAAATGTGAGCAGAAGACTCACGTGTCACTTCTGAGCAGCGGCTTTAAGACCCAGGGCCTGATTCACCGCATCCCCAGCCCCGTGTAGAGCTGAGGCCCCTTCAGCCTGGGTTCCCGAGTGATTTTGATAAACAGGACGCCCCGCCCACCACCCTCCCACATCAGACACACAGTGTGAACAAAGATGTTAACTCAGTTAAGCCAGCGAGACTGTGGGGTTGCTCGTTACTGCAGCATCCCCTAGCCTATCCTGCCTGACGGAGCCTGGAACATCATCTGCTGTCAGTTCGTGATCTCCTCAGGAAGACCGGATTTGCCTTTATTCCAGTGCCTTTTCACAACAAACAATTATCTCTGTATTTGAGGCAACTTTGTATTCAATTGTGAACTTTAAGGACAGGAATGGATATCTTTTTTTGTTTTTCTTTTTTGCGGTACGCGGGCCTCTCACTGCTGTGGTCTCTCCCGTTGCAGAGCACAGGCTCCGGACGCACAGGCTCAGCGGCCATGGCTCACGGGCCCAGCCGCTGCACGGCATGTGGGATCTTCCCAGACCGGGGCACGAACCCGTGTCCCCTGCATCGGCAGGCAGACTCTCAACCACTGCGCCACCAGGGAAGCCCAAGAATGGATATCTTTCGTGTGACCCCACACCACCAGGAGTGAGGCCATGCAGACAGTAGTAGGCACTTCATAATTGCTGGCTGAGGACTTCCCTGGTGGTACAGTGGTTAAGACTCTGCGCTTCCACTGCAGGGGACACGGGTTCAATCCCTGGTCGGGGAAGATCCCACATGCTGCACGGCTCAGGGGGAAATAAATCATAATTGCTGACTGAAGAAGCTTAAGTGAGGATGAGAAGCCCAGGAGGAAGAAGACAGGGATGAAGGCTTTGCACACTCTGACCCTCATGAACCCCCCGTTGGACCTCGTCCTGAGCAGCCACATCCTGCATGATCCCCAGCGCACGGCCTGCATCTTTGTCTGAAATGCCGTCTGCTCAGCAGGCTCTCCAAACCCTCCCCATCCTTCAGAACCCAGGCTCAGGCCAGCTTCTTGGCCAAGCTTCCCTGGCCTGCTGGCCCTGAGAACCAGCCTCCCCTCAGCCCACAGTCTGTCCTGTGAGCCCCTGAGCTGGGCTGAGTGACCCCCAAGTGGGGAAATCCTGCCTTTGTTGGCCAGGACTGGCTGTCCCCCTTAGGCTGGGAGCACACGTGGCCGCAGCCTCACAGCTCAAGGTCACCTGTGCTCGTTTCCCCCCTGAGGAAGGCACAAGCCCCGATGGCCCCCTCCTCAAAACAGAGCCACCTCGTTACTGTAATCATTACACAGCTGCCTTGTGGCCTCTGGGCCCTTCAGTCAACTCTTCCACTGCAGCAGAATGATTTTTTTTTTCTAGTCACTTCCCTGCCTGTAACCATTCTGGGGCCCCCATCGCCCGTAGGGCAACGTCCTCAGGCTCAGCCTGGCACTCGTGACCCTTCGTGCCTTGCCTCTGGGGCTCACCTGCCCATTCACCTGCTCACACAGCAGGTTCCAGCAACACCTGACCTGTTGCCGTTCCCCAAACAATCCACACAATCTCACGATGTTGCCCTTTGCCCATACGGCTCTTTCCACCGGGCTTTCTTACTTTCCTAATCCAGCTGGCAAACTCCCATTCAACCTTTGAAACCCAACTTAAGATCAAGGGTTGGTGTTTTTTTTTTTTTCTGTAAAGGTCCAAATAGAAATATTTCAGGCTTTGTGGGCCATACAGCTTCTGTCATGATGACTCAACTCCGCCACTGTAGAAAGTATGTTCATACATAAACGAATGGTGCTGTGTTCCAATAAAATTTTATTTCCAGGAACAGGTGGCAGGTGGGATAGTTTGCCCACCCCTGTTCAAGAGTCATCTCACAGATCTCCCCAGAAGACAGAGTTCAACCATGCCTTCTCGCAAAGCCCTCTGTACCTTCCACATTTTGTCATAATACAAACCCCGATTGTAATGATTCTACAGTTGTGATGATTAAATGGGATGGTGGTCACACCATCATCTCTCACCTCACCTGGGTTGCTGCAAGAGCCTCCTCATTGGTCTCCCAAGCCTCTGCCTTGCCCTTACAGTCTATTCCTACAGAACAGACACAGTTTGTTAAAAGGTAAGTCTGACAGGCCACTCCTGTGCTCAAAAACTTCCCATGGCTCCCCATTTCCCTCAGAGTGAAAGCTAAAGTTTAGAAATTGTCCACAGTGTACTACAGGCCCTGATTTCCCTTCAGCCTCATTGCCAACTACGGAGCACAGGCTCCGGACGTGCAGGCCCAGCGGCCATGGCTCACGGGCCCAGCCGCTCCGCGGCATGCGGGATCCTCCGGGACCGGGGCACGAACCCATGTCCCCTGCATCGGCAGGCAGACTCTTAACCACTGCGCCACCAGGGAAGCCCTTCCCACCTTTTTAATTATAAAAATGTTCAAACACACAGAAAATGGAAGGATGAATACAAAGGCACTCATATACACAACCCCAGATTCAACACACTAGGTTTTTTGAAAGTAAGATGGTAATATCATGACACTTCACCCAAAGACTTTAGCAAAACACACTCTATGTCTGACCTCTCTGTCTTGATTATTGTCTGTCTTTCCCAACAAGACTGTGAACACTGTGACGGCAAGGATTTTGTCTATTTTCTTTGCTGTGGTTTCCTCAGCACCAAGAACACTGCCTGACACGTAGTAGGTCCTCCTGCCGTGTAGGGAAAGAAAAGTCAAGACAGGTCTTGATTCTGGTTCTGTCTCTCACTGACATGTGACTCTGTGAATCATTTCCCCTGACGGAATCTTGGTTTCTCCATCTCTAAGGTGGAGATAATAGTACTACTTCTCAGGATCGTCGTGAGGATCAAACAAGGTAAAAGTGTAAAATTCACCGTGAGCATGTTCGTTAATTTCCATCGAACTCTTTGAGGAGGGGCCTTGGGTCGACTTTGGGCTCTGGGATGATTGTGGCTGCAGGGAGCACAGCCCCTCAAGAGAAGCTCTTTGGCTTGAACTGCTCCAAAGCGAAATCCAGCGGAAACTGAAAGGAGTACCTTCTCGGTGCTCACTTGCCCCCTCCCTTCCCACTGCTTGCTCATTCAGCGCTTCCTACCGACTCCGGATTCTTCATCTCTTGCTTTACCCACTCATTTAATAGTTTTCACCAGAAACACCCAAGGGAGGGGCACTCAACTTCATCAGGCCTTGAATCTATTGTATTATTTTCTTCTATTTATTACTTTCTTTCTACTCTATTTTATTAATTTCCTCTATGGATCTTTTAGTGTTTCTAAAGATTGATCCAGATGATTGATCTCTCTTCCTTGGCCTTTTCTGCATTTCAGATTCAGTTGTGTGTCTGTGTTGCCAAACCTGCCTTGTAGCCTCACCTTGAATACGGGAGAGTATTTGCTGAAGAATGGGACTCATCCTGTTGAACCTCTGAGGTTTCCCAGGTCAGATGGCTCAGCAGTGGGTGGAATACCTGACCTTTTGCAAGCTCCCTGATAACCATGGCCCTAACTTCAATTGTTTGGGGGTGCGGAGGGCAAGATACATTTCACTGAGAATTCTGAGTCTTCTTCCCATTCTCTCAACGCAAAGCTGAAACTCCGAACAAAATTTTAATCTTAGTTTAAAGGAACAGTTTCTTCACCCGTAAAATATGAACAAGAGTAACTACCATCCCCAGATGATGGATGTGAAGTCAAGTTACTTTGTAACTGGCAAAGCTCTGTACAAATAGTACTTACTGTGGTTAGTTTTCTTAACTTGTCTAGATTCTTAACTAAATCTTGCCCCAGTTACATTGGCTGCCCCCAGTCTGGGCACTAATATCTTGGGACAGACAGGCAGAAATATTCTTCTATTCACAGGAATAACAAACAGAAACTACCCTTCCCATGCCAACAGAGAGCAGTTTGGACAATTTATCTAGATCTAGGGCTGGGGAATGATTAGGGGGAAGAAAATGCGTCTAACTAAGCCTGGCAGGCTGGACAGGGGACATGATCTGTTCAGGCAGAAGCAGATTTGTGACTAAAACCCAGCCTCCTCCCTTCTATTTAATGCATTCTCAGCATTACTAATGATAACAACTGTCATTTATTTTTTAATATTTTTATTTATTTATTTGGCTGTCTCCAGTCTTTGTTGCAGCACGCGGGATCTTTAGTTGCAGCATGCGAACTCTTAGCTGTGGCACGTGAGATCTAGATCCCTGATCAGGGATGCAACCCAGGCCCCCTGCACGGGGAGCGCTGAGTCTTAACCACTGGACCAACCACCAGGGAAGTCCCACAACTGTCATTTATTGAAATCCCACTATGTGCAGGCAGGGGGACTAATTTATCTCTAGTCATCATAACAACCCCGTGAGGTATTACTGTGCTCACTCTCAGATGAGGAGTTCACAGAGACCAAGTCATTTGCCCAAGTTTCTACTAAAAGTGCTGCAATATTTCCTGAGATCGGCTTGGGGAAGGGCTGCCAGAAACCAAGGAATAATTTTTTTTTTTTTACCATAACTAAGTATTTTTTGCTTATAGTAAAAAATCATTGTTCAGCTGAAATCGAAATTTAATCCCGTATTTTTATTTGCTAAATCTGGCAACCTTAGCTTGGAGGTACCCGGCAAAATCAAAGCAGGTTCCTGCTTGTTATGCCCTAACAGATCTTTGTTGGTTTTGTTTTTGTCTTTACGAGCCGTCGTAAATGGCAGGTTCAGACTTCAGGCCTCTGACCGTTTTAGTGGGCTGAGGGCGGAGAACGGTGAGACCCCTGCCCCCCATTAACATGTCTGCCAAGGAGCGGTAACGCGAACCTTCCGCCCCGCACAGACGTGGCCGCGCCCCGCCGCCGAGGATTGGCTCAGCCCAAAGCCCGGCCTCCCTCGGCCATGGGAGCCCCTTCCATTGGGCAGTTATAGAAGATGGCGGAGCCCCGCCCCTGCCTTCCTCTCGCGAAGCACAGACTTCGGTGACTGGCGGAGAGCCGTGGCCGGGTTGTCACGTGGCCCGGGGCGCGTCTGTTTGCGGAAGTAGAAGGAAGTAGAAGTGCTGAGTTAGCCGAGGTGAGTGACGGCGCGGGGAAGGCGGGGCCAGGGGCACCTTTCCCAAACCTTCTTCGTGTCCGAGACTCCTTGGACTTCACCCCCACCGTCCCGCAGGCTTCCCTCTTGTTCCTCGATTCCGAGGCACGTCCTCCATTAACCCTTTTTTGACCCCTAAATGCCCCCAGCTTCCACCCTTTGATCCCCAAGCGTCCCCAGCTCCCATCCTGTGACCGCTCTTGTCTCATCTCTAACTTGTGTTCCCTCAGGGACCCCAGCTGCGACCCTGGGTTCCCCCTCTTTCTTCCCTGTGCGTCTCTCCTCTATCCCGTGCCTCACGTTCTGAGTCAACCCCTTCCCGTCGTCCCCCAGCTCTCAGTGCCTCTTAGTGCCCCCAGCTTTCAGTCTGGTTCCCAATCATTGTTCCCAGCTTTCTTTCTGTGCCTTTCTAAGTGCTCCCGATTTTTCCGCCTCTGGGTGTTCCCACCCGATCCCCCACTGCATCTCTGTCTTCTGTGTCCCTCCATCTGTCTGCCCTGTTCTCCATCACTCTTCCCCATTTCTAACTCCCTGCTTCTCCCTGCTTATTGTCTCCCAGGTGCCTCCAGATTTCATCTGTGCCTACGCCCCCCATGCTCCCTCCTCTCCCATAGCCTAGTCACCCCAGAGTCTCCCAATCCCCCAGTCCTGTGTCCACCTCCTGCTCCCACCGATGACCTGGAAGCTGGTGACAGGAAGTGTGTGACCCTTGTGACCATGTGACTGGAACGGGCAGGCCGGTGGGTGTGGGACAGGGAGGGCACAGGGCTCAGGGACCTGTGCACATGTTTTGTATGGACTACTCACACGACCTCAAATACCTTCCCTTCCCCTAAACTTCTGAGTCTTTCCCTTCACCTGCCCTCTTACCCACCCAACAGGATGTCAGGCAAGTTTGGTTTGGCACCACAGATGCTCCACCCTTGGGCTGAATGCAGTGTTTTTGTTATTGTCTCTGCCTTAAAATTTTCCTGGAGTTTGTAGGCCATTTCCTGTCTGAGTCTCAGTTTCCTCATCTGTGACAGGGGGATTGTTATTTCCTGCCCTCCTCAGGCTGCCATGAGGTTCAAAATTTGAGAAAATGTAGAAGGCAAAGCTTTGTAACCAGCATGGCCCTGTGCAAATGCATGAGTTTGCTATTGTGTCATTGGCAGAAAAGGGAAAGGGACAGAATGAAAATCAGGGAGGGAAAGACAAGTCTTGCATTTAGCATGTGCAGATTTATTGACCATCTGCTATGAGTCAGGCTCTTTTCTGTGTTATTCTTACCGCTTATTCATTCATTCCTCATTTATTTCACAAATGTTAGTGGACTGTTTGCTATGTTCTAGGCTACCTTCATAGCCAATGTTACTCCCATTTAAATCAATAAGGAAGAGAGGGCAATTGAGTTGCCTGAGTTCACACCAACTGATGTGGTTGGAGCTAGAATCTGAAGAGAGTACTTTATAACACCAGAGCCTGTGGTGGGATTGCTCTGCTCTGTAAGGGTCACTACTGTTGTCTGAGTGCCCAGGGCACTTTTTCCCTTCCGTGGGTTACTTTCTTATTAAATGACAGTATCCTCAAAAGGGAATTTCCTTCTCACTCAGCAGAATGACATCACCGAGAGATAAAGGAAGGAGAAATTTAAATGCGGTGTGTGTGTGTGTGTCTGCGCGTATGTACTGGGTGTGTGTGGGAAGAGGTAGGGGCTGTAGTGAAGGGGAGGTCTTGTGTTACAAGCTTCACTTTATAGAATGTGGCTCCTGGGAGAGCATTTTAATAGGTCCATGCCTTAAATGCCTCTTCTCTTTTTTTGTCCATCCTATTTTTTTTGGTGATCTCATCCAGTGACATAGCTTTAAGTACCATCTCTACTCTGACTCCAACTTCCAAATTTATATCTCCAGTCCGGTCCAGACATTTTCGCTGAATGATAGACACACACATATTTGCTCCCTCAACATCTCAAACTTAGGAATTTCAAACTTAAAGTACTTAGACTTAAGCACCTGTATCCATCCCCTTCATCCCTTCCCTCACCCTCTACCAAAATCTGTCCCTCACACGCACTTTCCCATCTTTAGGAAATGGCAGTATTCTTTTGGTTGCTCTGGCTCAAGCTGTGAGATTATCCTTTTTTAAAAAAATACATTTATTTATTTAGTTATGGCTGCATTGGGTCTTCGTTGCTGCGTGTGGGCTTTCTCTAGTTGTGGCGAGCAGGGGCTACTTATCGCGATGGCTTCTCTTGTTGCAGAGCATGGGCTGTAGGCGCACAGGCTTCAGTAGTTGTGGCGCACGGGCTCAGTTGCTCCGTGGCATGTGGGATCTTCCCGGAACAGGGCTCAAACCCGTGTCCCCTGCATTGGCAGGTGGATTCTTAACCACTGCGCCACCAGGGAAGACCTGTGAGATTATCCTTGATGCCTCTCTACACCCCGCATCCAGCCAGAGTTAATATGACTCCTTTGCTCTAAGCCCTGTAATAGCTTCTCCTCTCAATGTACCTGCCTGGCTCCCTGTTACCTCTCTGACCTTACTGGCTTCCTTGCTGTTCCTGGAACTCACCAGGCATGGTCCAGCCCCAGGGCCTTTGCACATGCTCTTCCCTCTGCTTGGAAAACTCTCCACCTACGTACCCGTATGACTTTTGCCCTCATTTCTTTTAAGTCTTTATTCAAGGTCAAGTTCTTGGTGAGGACTCGTTCACCCTATCTAAAATTTTAATCTCCACATGGACACTTCCTATCTCCCTTCTTTCATTAATTTTTCTCCTTGGCATCTAATCTGAAACTCTGTCTTTATTTTGCCTATTTGTCTTCTTTGTTACAGCCCCCTCTAAAATAGAAGTTCTAGGAGGGCAGGGATTTAATCTGTTCTGTTCACTAGTGTGTTCTCAGCAGTTGTAACAGTGCCTTCCACAGGATTGGTCCTTGATCAATATTTCTAGAGTGAATCGTAAAATGGTCACCCTGTATCATGCCACCAGCCCCCAAATGTCCTAAAGTCATTGGGGTCTCCCGTGCTGGGGAACTCCAGCAGCAGTTCTGGGCAGTTTGCTTCCAGCTGTGGTCCAGCTAAACAAAGTGGGTGAAAGAGACACTTTTCCTTTTCGGAAAGGCCGTCTTGCTCTGGCCCATGTGAACGGCGGTGCACTGCTCCGCGAGAGCCTTGGCTTTGGTACACGGGGGTCTGCACGTCAGGCCTCACTCAGCCACATTCCATGCGGGATTCCTCCTGAAGGCCGCTTGGGGATTACGAGCTGGGGCTCTGGATTCCAACTAATTGGGTTCAGATCCTGGCAAGTTATATCGCCTCCTGTGCCTCAGTTCCCTGTGTGGAACATGGGAAGAAGTATGCCTTCTCTTACGAGTGTTCTGAGGAATAAATATGATCGTTACCCCCAAACTTGGTGAGGCATCTGGTGCTCAGTGGGCGCTGGATGGATGGGGCAGTGTTGTTGGGTGCGAGGTGACAGGAGCCAGCCCTCCCCCATTCCTCGATGGCTTAGGGAGGAGTCTGGGAAGAGCTGGGGTCAGGGTGAGCATTTGGAGGGATGTTTTGTTTGGAGGCAGCCTTGGAGGCCCAGACGCTCGGACGAGAGGTAGAAATGCCGTTTCACCTGATGCCTACATTCATCCTGTCTTTCCTCGTGCACTAATTGAGCGCCTGCGTGCTCCGTGCAGGCTCTCTGCTAGCGCTGTCAGGAGTCCGAGGAAGAAGGCGTGAGTCCAGTCGCCAGGCAACGCCTCCCATTTCCTCTCTCTGGGCCTTGTTGCCCCGTATGCCAAACAGGGATAGCGATCGCACTGTCCCTGTCTCATGGGCATTTGTGAGCTTTGAGGCAGCTGACAGACGTGAAAACCCCCTGCCAGCCATAAAGCGAGGTGGCCTTGTGAGAGGATGTGCTGTGGGCCAGCATGCAGTGATGCGCTCGTGGGCTGGGAGGTGCAGATGGCAAGCGCTGCAGGAAGGAAGTCCGCGGGGGTCAGGGGAGGCGGAGTGCTCTGATCTGACCCTGTGTTCTCAGCCCGTCCTGACAGGGCAGGGCACGGGGGTGACGTCGGCTGCACCGGAGGCTGTCCTGTGCCAGTCGTTCCAGTCATGGGACATCCTGTCATAAGCAGCTGGGGCTCACAAAGCCTGATTTCCAACTCAAGCAGTTCTGTGTGTGCTTCCAGAATCCCCATGTGGCCCGTCCCGTGAGGTCAGCCACCTGGCCCGGCTGTCCTGGCACGCACCTCCTGAGCGGCCACCCTGCCCCTCTGGTCCAGCAGCGAGCTTGACGAGTTTCCCTGTCTGGAGTATGAATGAGCTCAGCTTCAGGCACCGAATTTTCCAGATCAAAGCCCAGCAGATGCCCCGTAAAGGTTGCCCTGTGCTGGGGTGAGCTCCTGGGCATTTCTGTTGTGGTCAGAGTGGCTGAGGAATGGGACATGTGGTGTGTTACCACCGCACAGGGTGAAGAGAGGAGGGAGGGAGGGGTGCCTCAGAGGTGCTGCCCCCCGGGGCCTCCAGCTGGTTTATCCATTTGTTCTCATTCATTCACCAAACATTTACGTTATGCCCACTGTGAGACGGGAACAGCATGCCAGGGGCTTGGATAAACCCATAAAGGGGGGATGGGCCCCCTCCCCCCAGCCAGCAGATACGGCATCACCATCCCAGGCTAAGTGGTCAGTGGGCGTGCACTGGGCGGGGTGGGGCACGGAGGAAGGCACACGTGCGCCTGGGCTGGGAGGAGGGGAGGCGCAGGGTGTGATTCTTGAAGGAGGTGGCACGTAAACTGAGTCCTGAAGGATGAGAAGGGGCTTATTCATCTGTCTGACAGCCCTTTCTTGAAAGCACGCTCTGGGGCAGGTGAAGACGGCAGGGAGGACAGTCCAGGCAGGGGACGGGGATGGGTAGGGGGTGGGGGGAGGGGTGCAGGTGGGGTCGTGTGCGCAGGGACCCTCCACGCTCCGAGTGGCAGCTGCCCCCCAGCCCAGCTGCAGCTATGCCGGAAAGAACTTGGGCTCCAGGGTCAGAGGTGGCCGGGACAGGAGGAAGGGGACAGAAATGAGGCCAGCCTGTTACAATCGGTCCAGGATGTGGCCCAGGGTTTTCATTTCCTTTCTTCCACCTCGTGATGACAGTGGCCACTGTTTGTGTGCCCAAAGTGGCCAGCGTCCCACTTTCCCTCCACTGTGTCAATTCATCCTCACGCCTACCCTGGAAGGCTGGAGGAGGGCCAGGCCTGTCCTTTCTGGGCCCGGGCTGCTGTCGGTGTGTGTGGGGGGCACCCTCGCCACCAGCCCTGGGGACCCTGAGGAGGGAGGCTCTCCTCTAGGGCGGGGCATCTGACTTCCATCCAGCTGGACCCTCACGGTGACTCTCCTCCTAAACCCAGGTGGGCCGTGGGCGCTGGTTGCTCCCGACTCCCCAGCTCCCTGTGAGCGCCTCTCCCGGTGCTGCGGCCTGCCCTCTGGGAAGCCTCTGTGCTGCTTTTCTAAGCCAGGCCTGACCCGCCCACGCCCCCCGACTCCCCACATGCAGGCCCCAGAGGCTCAGCCTACACTCCCACTTTCTTTTTTTCTTTTTTTTAATTTATTTTTATTTTTGGCTGCGTTGGGTCTTCACTGCTGTGCGCAGCTTTCTCTAGTTGTAGCGAGCGGGGGATGCTCTTCCTTGCTGTGCGCGGGCTTCTCATTGCGGTGGCTTCTCTTTGCTGCGGAGCACGGGCTCTAGGCGCTCGGCTTTCAGTAGTTGTGGCACCTGGGCTCAGTAGTTGTGGCTTGTGGGCTCTAGAGCACAGGCTCAGTAGTTGTGGTGCACGGGCTTAGTTGCTCCACGGCATGTGGGATCTTCCCGGACCAGGGCTCAAACCTGCGTCCCCTGCGTTGGCTGGCGGATTCTCAATCACTGCGCCACCAGGGAAGCCCACTCCCACTTTCTTTAAAAAATATAATAGGGCTTGGGCTTCTCTGGTGGCACAGTGGTTGAGAGTCCGCCTGCCGATGCAGGGGACACGGGTTCGTGCCCCGGTCCAGGAAGATCCCACATGCCGCGGAGCGGCTGGGCCTGTGAGCCATGGCCGCTGGGCCTGTGCGTCCGGAGCCTGTGCTCTGCAACGGAAGAGGCCACAACAGTGAGAGGCCCGCGCACCACAAAAAATAAAAAAATAATATAATAATTTTCTATACCATTTGGAAAATAGGGGAAAGAAAAAGAAATTGCCCATAAACCTAATACTCTCATCTACCCTTAGTATTTTGGCATGTTTTCTATCAGGTTTTTTTTTTTTTTTTTTTTTTTGTAGTGGCTTTGCAGGCCGAACTCGCAGCCCAGAACAGCACAGGGAGCATCATGGACTCATTGCCACCGAGCCTATAACGACGCCACGTGCTTTCCCTGAGTTGTTACCGCCTTCTCAGCAGCGGCCTTTAGTGAGCACACGGTGTCTGGGGGGTAACGTGTTGTAACTTCAATTCCCCTAGTGCTGGCTATTGAAGCTGCTTCCATTTCTGTGTCGAAACAGAAATTGTTATAAAGCATATTGCCGTGCATGCCATGTGTTCTGTTTTGGGGGAATTCTTTTCCGGATACCAAGTCCCATGCCTTCTCTTGGGGTCCCAGCCCCTCTCCCCTGGCTGTGGGGAAAGGCGCAGGTACCCAGCTCCTCTGTCCTTTCAGCTCCCAAGTGTGGAAGAAAGAAGGACCTTGACATAGGTCTAAGCATCCTCATGAACGTTCTCATTTAATCCTCACCGCACGTGAGAGGCGAGCGTTGTCCTCGTTTTAAAGGAGGAGAAACTGACTCTCACAATCTGCTCACACCACATCAAAAAAGGAAAGACATTACAAAGCTTCACAGCGTTTTCAAAGCTCTTCAATCATGGTCTCTAAGCCTCAGTTTCCTTATCTGTAAAAGGGGGTGATGGAACTAAAGAGGGCTAATGTTTGTTGAAAGTTACTATCTGCCAGGTACTGTTATTAGGCACTGTTGTGATCCCCATGTTACAGTTGAGGAAACTGACTCAGAGAGGTTAAGTAACTTGCCCAAGGTCACACAGCTGGTCAGTGGTGAGGCTGGGATTTGAATGCAGTTTTTTTTTTTTTTTTTTTTTTTGCGGTACGCAGGCCTCTCACTGTTGTGGCTTCTCCCATTGCGGAGCACAGGGTCCGGACACGCAGACTCAGCAGCCATGGCTCACGGGCCCAGCCACTCCGCGGCACGTGGGATCTTCCCGGACCAGGGCACAAACCCTTGTCCCCTGCATTGGCAGACGGACTCTCAACCACTGCGCCACCAGGGAAGCCCTTGAATGCAGTTTTGCTCCCAAGCTGCATGGTGTGCTTTGGCCATCTGCCTCATACAATTTGTGAGAATTAAATGAGACAGTTACGTGCAGTGCTTAGCTCAGGGCCTGCTACCTAGTGAGTGCTTAGTAAACGTCTCCTGGTGTGATGATTATTGTTGACGCTTACTGCCTTTTTAGATGATCCTTTGTAGGCCTCTTGCTTTTCCTTTCATCCCTAACGTCGCTCCTCCCTCCACCCATAGGCCAGGGTATGACTAGTATCCACTCACATGTCCACGCTCTCCCGCGCTGCCCACACTCGCACGCTCTGGCCTGCAGCTGACCTGCTCTTTTGGCAGGTGACATCCTGGCACAGAGGCAGGGGTGGCCTCCAGCCAGTTGTCATGCAGCTTTGGTGGCACTGCCTGAGGAAGGTAGTGTGCTTTCTGGGAACCCAGGAAATAACAAGGCATCTGATTCTGTTACCCAAACTGGGGACAGTTTCCATAGCAGAAACTGTGACCCTGTGGGTAGGAAACAAAATTTCCACCCAAACCTATGGCAGTGTTTCTAAGTCTTTACGTTCATGTTCATTTCCGAGGGGCTGCTCTGGCGTTCTCTCAGAGCTTTCTGGGAAGCCCGTGGTAGCAGGCGCCAAAGGTTTTAGACAGATGCCCCCGATGGAGTGTGAGATGACCCTGGTCCCTTTGTGGCATCCAGTAGAGAGGGGACACTGGTTTTGTTTGTGGAATTCAAATGACCAGTGCTAAGCTCTTTGAGTTCCCAAAAGTTAACTCCATACTTTACAGAGTGAGAACACCCCGTTTGCACAGGGCAGTGTCGCCCATCACGTGCGTTCATGTCTGCCATCTCCTTTGATCACAGCAGCCCCGCACTGCAGATGAGGAAACTGAGTCTCTTTTGGGGAAACTGCGTCAGGGGGCAGGACAGTGCTGGTCACCTGTGCACAGTGGCAGCCCTGGAACTTCTCATCAGCCCTTCTTCCCTCCCACTCAGTGCTGTTTCTCTCTCTTTCCCCTCCTTTCCAGGTCCCTCCAGGCCCAGAATCTGGGGAGCAGCGCTGGTGGGGAGCCACTTGGGTGCCCGTGCAAGAAACCGCCGTGTGAGGTGAGGTGGGCATGGGAGACCGAGCCCGGCTGACCAGAGACCCCGTTTTCTTCCAGACTGAGGGGGAAGGTGGCGGGGCCTCCCCGCCGGCCCCACGGAGGATGCAGTTCTTTGGCCGCCTGGTCAGCACCCTCAGCGGCGTCACCAACTTGTTCTCCAACCCATTCCGGGTGAAGGAGGTGGCCGTGGCGGACTACAGCTCGAGCGGCCGGGTCCGGGAAGAAAGGCAGCTGTGTCTGTTCCAGAACGCTCCCAGTCGCACGTGGGACTGCATCCTGGTCAACCCCAGGAACCCCCAGAGTGGATTCCGGTGGGTGATGGTCCGTTGCGCCACACACACTTCTCTCCTTTGACTCCTCCCAGGTCTCAGCCTGGAGGTCCCTCGGCCGAGAGCAGCTTCTTCAGGTTGACATCTTAGGGGTCTGTTGGGGGTGGGGCTGCTTTTAAAACGGAGGGAGGGGCTTCCTGGACTCGACACCTTCCGGCCCATCAGGGTCCCGGCAGCAGGGGCTGGGGCTGGAGGACTGTTGCCTCCCTCGAGGCTTGACCCGTACAGATGGAGGGAGGGAGGAAGGATGGGGAAGCCGAGAAGGTCAAGTTGGGGAAGGCCCAGGGATCACCTGTAGCCCTGGGTCCTTAAGGCGGCGTGACTGTCCTTGTAGGGGCTGGCTGGCCGACGTTTGTTCAGGGGAGCCTGCAAGGGGTGGACAGCTGCTCTTCTCAGGGCATGCTGGGCCCCCCTCCGTGGGCTAGAGGAACGTCTAGGAATCCAGGACAGGGCTGAGGAAACTGAGCAGCTGCAGGGCCGGTTGGGAAAAGGGGAGAGGAGTGACCAAGGACCCCAAATGCAGGGTCCAGGGAGCTTGGCAGACCAGGGCTGAGTTGGGCTACGGCTGACGGTCCTGCTTCATTCGTTCACCCATCTGGCTGTCCTGTCGTCCAGGGAGTGAGCTGGGAGGCGCGGATGGAGGATGGAGGGTGGGAGGCTGGAGCAGAGGTTTTGAAGAGCTGCAGAAATGGTGATGCCAAGGCCTGGGAGTCGCTGGGAGTGAGGGCTGTTGGGGGGATGGGGGCACTGTGCCAGCGCCCTGGGCTTTTCACTGGGGGTAGTCATCGTGGGGGCTTCTCCACTGCTCTGAACACCCTGCGCTTTGTGGAGAGAAGGCTTGGTGTACTGGACTTCCTCTTCAGGGGGCCGAGGTTCTGTCTTTTAAGTCTCCTCCTTTACTTGCCTGGAGGGCTTTGTCCCCAAAGTACTTAAGTGTGTTGGACGGAGGTGTGAGGGTCCTGCTTCCAGCCTCCAGGTAGAGGTGCTCCTGTCCTGTAACTGCAGAGCTTCTGGCTGGGGGAGGGGATCAGGGTCTTCTGAATCCTCAGGTTTTATTCCCTAAGGCCTGGGAGTCCCACAACACCCCTGTGGGTGGAGAGTTGGACGCTGGCTGATACAGACGGCATCAATGATAGTATCGCGTTATATTAGTGCATGTGGGAGGTGCTGGTCTAACTGTTAGCTCCCTCTGTCCTCACCACAGTCCCCAGAGGTAGGGCTATTATTGACCCCTTCTTACAGAGGAGGAAACAAAGCTCAAAGAAGTTAAGTAACTTGCCTGAGGTCACAAAGCCACTCATAGCAGAGCTGGGGTACAGACATCCTGGCTCCAGAGCCCACCTCTTCCTTTTCCTCCAGGCGGGCCGCTTTGCAGCGTGATGAGCTGGGCCCATCCTGGGCCCCCAGCCTGACATATGGTCCAGGCGCCTGGCTCTTCTGGGGTGAGCCCCGTGGTGGTCACTTGTAGCACCGCCGTGTACATTGTGATAACGTCCATACTTCTCTTCCTGGTACGAGTTAATCATTTACTGCTGACATTGATTTGTGACATATGCTGTTTGATGAAGCCCGCCAGCCCCTCGCTGGTATCTCAGCAGAAGCAGGGCTGCACATCCCAGGAATCCTGGGAGGAATGATCAAAGCGTGTGTGACACGTGATCTTTACTTCTCGAAAGGCGACTGACTGTTGAGGCCCTCTGTGCTGGGACTTTGCCTGGACACACACCCTAAGGTTTGCCCGTTCACTGTTTATCCAGCCCACAGCCCATCTCCACCAGTGGCAGGTCTCTGCCCTCGAGGGGCTCAGGCAGTAGCCAGAAAAGGTGGATCAGGACCCGGCATTCAGTGGGGTCAATGTGGGGTACATGGGCTTGTGTCAGACTCATGTTCCCCGGACAGACCTTCACTCTTTACACGTTTTCTTTGCCTTTGTTTTTCCATCTGCTAAGAATGCTCTTCCTGCACTCCTTGGCCTGCGACTCATGTGTCCCTGCTCTGTGAGCCTGTGCTCACCCCTCTGTTCTCCCTCAGCAGTGTCTGTACCTTTGTCCGCCCCTCTTGCCACGGATTGCCACATGTCTGTTTGCACATCTGTCTCCCCCACCAGACCACAGAGCTCTGGAAGGACAGGGCCTGGGTCTGAGTCAGTATTCCATTGTATGGAATGTACCACATCTTCTTCATCCATTCATCTGTTGATGGACGCTTAGGTTGCTTCCATATCTTAGCAATTGTAAATAATGTTGCCATGAACATTGGGGTGCATGTATCTTTTTATTTACTTATTTATTTATTTGGCTGTGTTGGGTCTTTCTTGCTGCACATGGGCTTTCTCTAGTTGCAGCAAGTGGGGGCTACTCTTCCTTGTGGTGCACAGGCTTCTCGTTGCAGTGGCTTCTCTTGTTGCGGAGCATGGGCTCTAGGTGCATGGGCTCAGTAGTTGTGGCTTGCGGGCTCTAGAGTGCAGGCTCAGTAGTTGTGGCGCACAGGCTTAGTTGCATGTGGCATGTGGGATCTTCCCGGACCAGGGCTCGAACCCGTGTCCCTGCATTAGCAGGCGGATTCTTAACCACTGTGCCACCAGGGAAGTCGGATATTTTTCTATATTATCTTCTAGAAGCTTTATTGTTTTGCTTTTACAACTAGGTTGATAATCTACCTGGAATATATATATTTTTTAATGTATGGTGTGAAATAGGACTCAAGTTTCTTTTTCTTGTTTTTCAGCTGGAGATTCAGTTTTCCCAGGACCTTTTATCACAAACTGTTCTTTTCCACTGCTCTAGAATGCCATTGGACATAAATCCAGGCGTCCCTCCCTGTAGGAATGAATTCGTTTCTAGTCACTGTTCTATTTTTCTTTTCTTGCACCAATACAATGCTGCCTTGTAACTTCATAATAAATCTTGATATCTGGTAGAACAAGTTCTCATTTCCTTCTTCTTCAAGATTATCTTGGCTATTCTCAACTCTTTGCATTTTTATGGGACAAAGAAGTTCCACCCACAAAACAAGCAAAGAAAGGAAGAAACAAAGCCTCTGCTCTTGAGAGTTAAGATTGGTGTTGCACTGACTCTATAGATCAGTTCAGTAAGCATTGACAACTTGGTGGCACAGTGGTTGAGAGTCCGCCTACCGATGCAGGGGACATGGGTTCGTGCCCCGGTCCGGGAAGATCCCACATGCCGTGGAGGGGCTGGGCCCGTGAAACATGGCCGCTGAGCCTGTGCGTCCGGAGCCTGTACTCCACAACGGGAGAGGCCACAACAGTGAGAGGCCTGCGTACTGCAAAAAAAAAAAAAAAAAAAAAAAGAATTGACAACTTAATACTGTCTAGTCTTCCAGACTATAAAACCTGAAATACCCTCCCACTTATTTAGGTTTTCTTTAATTTCTCTCAATAATTCTTTGTAGTTTTCTGCACATTCGTTTTGGACATATTTTGTTAGATTTATTCCTAGTGTTTGACATGTTTTGACGTTCTAATAAATGATATTTATTAAAGTTTAATTTTCTACCTGTTTGTTGTTGTATAGCCAGGCAGTTGATCTTTTGTACATTCATCTTGTGTTCAGCAACCTTGCTAAACTCATTTATTAGTTCTAATAATTTATCTGTAGGACTTTTTGGGTTTTCTGAGAACATAATCATATCATCATGAACATAATGACAGTTTTTGCTTCTTCCTTTCCAGTCCTTATACTTATTATTTATTTTTCTTGCCGTACTGCACTGGTAAGAATGATGAGTAAAATGGTGAAACAAGCATCCTTATCTCATTCCTGTCTCAAGAGGGAAAGCTTCAACATCATACCATTAAGCATGATGTTTGTTCTAAGTTTTTTGCAGATACTGTCTGTTGCATTAAGGATATTCCTTTTTATTCTCGGTTTTCTAAGAGCTTCCTTTTTTAAAAATTCATGAATGGGTGTTGTATATTATCAAATGCTCATACTGAAACAATTGAGATTTGCATGTATTAGCTCATTAGTTTCTCCTTTATTTTGTCAGTGTGGTGAATTATACATTGATTGGGTGATTGGTTGGTTCTGAAACGTTAATGCAGCCATACATTCTGGGAATAAATCTCTCCTTGTCACGATGTAGCATCCCTTTTGTATATTGCTAGATCAAATCAAATATTTGTTTAGGATTTTCAGCACTATGTTTATGAGAGATATTATCCTGTAATTTTCTTTTTAAAAAACATTCTTATCAGGTTTTGGTGTCAGCTTTAACTGGCTGATAAAAAAAGTTGAGAGGTAATCCTTCTCCTATTTTCTGAAAATTGTTTAAGATTGATATTACTACTTTCTTAAATGTCTGGAAGAATTCATGGGTGAAGCCATCTGAGCCTGGAGTTTCCTTTGTGTGAAGCTTTTCAATATGTATTCAATTCTTTAATAGATACCAGACTACCAGATTTTCTCCTTCTTCTTGTGTCAGTTTTGGTATGTTGTGTTTTCAAGAAATGTCAAATTCATTGACATAAAGTTGTTCATAATGTCCTCTTTTATTCTTTTTAACATCTGAAGAATCTGAAAAGATGGTACTTCGGGTTTTCTGTATTTCTCATTGAGTTTTGTTAGGGGTTTATTGATTTTTTAAAGTCTTTTCAAAGGACCAACTTTTGACCATGTTTAAGCCAAATGCTGCTGTATGTATACTAATGTCATTTCCCCTGTCCATGAGCTGTTTTATTCATGTTTAAGTAGTTAAAAATTGCAACATGCACCCTTGACTTATTACAGTCTAACCTTTTTAAAAAATATTTTAATGTAATTTATTTATTTGGCTGCTTTGGGTCTTGGTTGCAGCCTGTGGAATCTTCGTTGCCCTGTGTGGGATCTTTTTTTTTTTTTAGTTGCGGCACGAGGGATCTTTAGCTGCGGCATGTGAACTCTTAGTTGCAGCATGTGGGATCTAGTTCCCTGACCAGGGATGGAACCCAGCCCCCCTGCACTGGGAACGCAGAGTCTTAGCCCTGGACCACCAAGGAAGTCCCACAGTCTACCTTAAATTGGTACTTTGACACTTCCCTGACAATGCAGAAACCTTTGAATATTTCAATTCCATTTATCCATCTCATCAACTTTTTGTGATGTATTTTCATTTTAATTAAATATATATGTAAATATTTCTATCTATATACTCCCAAACATTTTTATTGTTCTTAGAAACAGTCAATTCAGGGAATTTCCTGGCCGTCCACTGGATAGGACTCCATGCTTTCACTGCTGAGGGCCCAGGTTCAATCCCTGGTCAGGGAACTAAGATCCCACAAGCTGTGTGGCATGGCCAAAAAAAAAAACCCAAAACACAGTCAGTTTAGATTTGCCCACATAATACCTTTTCCAGTGTTCTTTATTCTTTCCTGCATTATGTTGCTTCCATCTGAGATAGTTTTCTTTCTGCTTAAGTCTCTTAGTGCAAGTCTGCTGACAGTGGATTCTCTGTTTTTCTGTCTCTAAAAATGACTATATTTTACCTTTATTCTTTTATTTTAAACTGAATAAAAACGTGGGGCTTACCTCAGTTCCCTGAGTAAAAATGTGGGGCATACCTCAGTGTGCTTCCCTTTTCTCTAAAATCCTGGCCCGCTATGCCTTGCCTGCGTTTGGTTCTCTCCAGAACCTTCAAATATTTGTTTGAATTTAATCCTGCCTTTATATTTGTTTTCACCAGGAAGGCTAGTCTGGTGCAAACTCCTCTGTCATAGCCAGAAGTGGAAGTTCATCTCACAAAGTTGATATGTGATGTTTGCATTGTCATCGAGTCAAGGTAGTTCCCAAATTTTACCGTGACTTCTTGTTTGAACCGTAGATAATTTGTATGTATCTTGGTTAATTTGTAAACATATGGGAAGTTTTTCGTTATCTTTTTGTTATCGATTTCTAGCTTAATTGCATCATGGTTGGAGAACATAGTCTAAATATTTTC
The DNA here is from genome assembly GCF_937001465.1 of Orcinus orca. Classification (NCBI taxonomy): domain Eukaryota; kingdom Metazoa; phylum Chordata; class Mammalia; order Artiodactyla; family Delphinidae; genus Orcinus; species Orcinus orca. The sequence goes on along the minus strand of NC_064569.1, from coordinate 93,023,758 downwards.
AGGTCTTTGAAATTTGTTTAGATTTGCTTTATGGCCCAGCATGGGACCAATATTTATAATTTTGTGTGTGTGTTTCAGAAGCATGTGTATTCTGTACTTGATGGGAATAGTGCTTTATATATGTCTGTTAGGTCAAGTTTATTAATTGTTCTATATCCAATAGGGATTTTTTTTTTTTGGTCTGCTTTTTGTGTAAGAAACTAGTAGAATATGTTAAAATCTATCAGTGTGACTGTGGATTTGTCTAGTTCTCTTAATTCTGTCAAGTTTGACTTTATTTTGGAGTTTTATTATTAGATACATAATTATCATATTTTCCTAGTGAATTGAAACTGTTATCATTACAAATTGTCCCTCTTTGTGTCCAGCAATGCTTTTTACCTTAAGCTTTACTTTTTCTAATATTAATATAGCTTCACCAGGTTTCTCTTGGTTAGTATTTATATATTTCCTTATAATTTTAATCTTGTAAAGAATATGTAGTTGTCTTTTCTTTTCCCTGTTATCCAGTCTGTTATTTCTTATATTTATTTGGAACATTTAGTCTATTTATACTTCATGTAATTCTGATATATTTGGGTTTAAATCTACTGTCTTACTGTTTGCTTTTTTTTTTGTTATTCTTCCACCTATTTTCTTTTCTTTATTCCTTTCTTTCTTGTCTTCTTTTTATTTTTTGGTTTTTGTTTTGTTTTAGCTTTATTGAGATGCAACTTACAAAAAATAAAATTTACCAATTTTAAGTGTATCATTCAATGGATTTTGATAAAGGTACACACTCATGTAACCATCACCACAATACAGATGCACAACTTTTTTGTTATCCCCCAAATTTCCTCCGTGCTCCTTTGTAGTAATGCCTCTGCACCCACCACAGCCCTTAGCAAACACTGATCTACTTTTTTTTTTTTAATAAATTTATTTATTTTATTTATTTTTATTTTTGGCTGTGTTGTGTCTTCATTGCTGTGCACAGGCCTTCTCTAGTTGTAACGAATGGGTGCTACTCTTAGTTGCGGTGCGTGGGTTTCTCACTGCGGTGGCTTCTCTTCTTGTGGAGCACAGGCTCCAGGCACGTGGACCTCAGTAATTGTGGCTCACGGGCTCCAGAGCACAGGCTCGGTAGTCGTGGCGCATGGGCTTAGTTGCTCCACGGCATGTGGAATCTTCCCGGACCAGGGCTTGAACCCGTGTCCCCTGCATTGGCAGGAGGATTCCCAACCACTTTGCCACCAAGGAAGCCCCAACACTGATCTACTTTCTATCCCTATAGTTTTATCTTTTAATCATACAGCATGTAGTCTTATGAATCAGAGTTTTTTCCCTTGGCATAATGCTTTTGCAATTTATGATTAAATGTTTTCTTATTATTCTATTTTTCCATCTCTATTAGCTTGGAAATTTATACTCTATTATTATCTTTTAATGATAGCTTTTGGGAGGTAGTTCTTGGGTCTCTTGTGTTTCTGTACATCTTACAAGCAGAGGCTCTGACTAGTTTTGTTTCGTACTGTCTTTACAAGCATGTTTGTATTGTGAACAGCCTTGGAAGATAGAGGTAGAGTCTTTCTCTCGAGCAAAGGGTAGGTTTGCTTACTCTTCTATATAATAAAGATAATATTTTCCTCCAGGGCAAAGATTAGACAGATTTTCTCACTGATGATTATAACAGATTCAAGTTCCCTACACTCAGGGTTTCTGTCTTCTAATGCAACATGAGCAGGTGTCACCTGACCCTCTTCATGTCACCCTCTGGGAAATGGATCCCAGGGAATAGGCGCAAATGCTGATACTCTGGCACAAATGCTACTGCTGTGAGTAATAAATTGCCCTTTGTCCTTCATCCAGGAACCCTGTGTCTTCTGCCAGCATCCATGAAACTGTGTCAGGCTAACTTGTTAGTTTGCAAGTAGGGTAAAATCTGAAACCCTTCACAGTTCTTTTATTTATTTATTTAACATCTTTATTGGAGTATAATCGCTTTACAATGGTGTGTTAGTTTCTGCTTTATAACAAAGTGAATCAGTTATACATATACATATGTTCCCGTATCTCTTCCCTCTTGCGTATCCCTCCCTCCCACCCTCCCTATCCCACCCCTCTAGGTGGTCACAAAGCACCGAGCTGATCTCCCTGTGCTATGCGGCAGCTTCCCACTAGCTATCTATTTTATGTTTGGTAGTGTATATATGCCCATGACACTCTCTCACTTTGTCACAGCTTACCCTTCCCCCTTCCCATATCCTCAAGTCCATTCTCTAGTAGTTCTGTGTCTTTATTCCCATCTTACCCCTAGGTTCTTCATGACCTTTTTTTTTTTTCCCTTAGATTCCATATATATGTGTTAGCATACGGTATTTGTTTTTCTCTTTCTGACTTACTTCACTCTGTATGACAGACTCTAGGTCCATCCACCTCACTACAAATAACTCAATTTCGTTTCTTTTTATGGCTGAGTAATATACCATTGTATATATGTGCCACATCTTCTTTATCCATTCATCTGTTGATGGACACTTAGGTTGCTTCCATGTCCTGGCTATTGTAAATAGACCTGCAATGAACATTTTGGTACATGACTCTTTTTGAATTATGGTTTTCTCAGGGTGTATGCCCAGTAGTGGGATTGCTGGGTCGTATGGTACCCTTCACAGTTCTTGATAGAACCCTAGAGATTGTAACACACATCCTTGGCCTTACTGAAGTATAATTGGTACTTTGGCCTCTTCCAGAACAATACAAGGATCTTAGAACCCTTTAACTCCATTTATCCCACTCCAGACTTCTATGCCATATATTGTTTTTTATTAATATTTTTATTTTAAACCCAACAAGGCATTATACTGTCAATATTTATTTAGATTCACTCACATATTTACCATTTTCATGGTGCTTAATTTTTTTCCTGCATCTTTGACCATCCATCTAGGATCAACTTTCTTCTACCAGAAGAAAATCCTTTTGTATTTCCTTTTATTTGGGTCTGCTAATGTCACAGTCAGTCAGTCTGTCTCTCTGGTGCATTTGTTTGTTTGACTAGTGAAATATTTTAATTTCAACGTCATACTTGAAGTTTTTTTTTTTTTTTCTGGGTGTAGAATTCTCCATGGCATTTATTTTCTTTTAACCCTTTAAGGATGTCATCTCATTATCTCTGGCTTCCATTGTTGAGTTTCATTGTTGAGTCTGATGGTTGCCCTCTGAAAACATTTTTTCTCTTCGCTTTTTTTTTTTTTTTGTAGTACGCGGGCCTCTCACTGTCGTGGCCTCTCCCCTTGCGGAGCACAGGCTCTGGACGCGCAGGCTCAGCGGCCATGGCTCACGGGCCCAGCCGCTCTGCGGCCTGTGGGATCTTCCCGGACCGGGGCACGAACCCGCGTCCCCTGCATCGGCAGGCGGACTCCCAACCACTGTGCCACCAGGGAAGCCCTCTCTTTGCTATTTTTAATGTTTTCTCTTTGTGTTTTGTTTTCAGCAGTTGTTAAATGGCACATGTGTCAGTTATTGCTACGTTACAATATGTTGACCAACATGTGTCATTTTCAGTTGTTGCTATGCAACAAACTCTCCCAAAATTTAGTGGCTTAAAACAGTATCAGTTATTTAGCCCACAGATCTGCCATTTGAGCAGAGCTTAGTGGGAAGGGCTCAGTTTGATTCTACATAGTATTAGCTGGGGTGGCTTGACTGCACGACCCACTTTTAAGATGACTCATAACTGGCAAGTTGGTACTGGCTGTTGGCTGGGAGTTTATCCAGGGTTAAGGGTCCAGGAGGTAAGTTTATCCAGGGTTAAGGGTCCAAGAGTCATCTCCATGATGCGTCAGCTTCACTGTGGTATGATGGCCGGGTCCCAAGAAAAAAGAGATAGAGGCTTCCAGTCTCTTAAATCCTTGCTCTAGAAACTAGGACGGCATCACTTCTGCCATATTCTTGGTAAAGCAGTTACAAAGCCAGGTTAAAGGGTAAAGACACATAAATTCCCACTGCTCAGTAGCTCAGTGGGAGGAATGTAAGTGTGGATTTGGCGGGAGGGGGTAGAGGAGGATTTATAGAATATTTTAAATTAATGGAATAATGTTTTCCATCAATTTTGGAAAGTTCATAGTCATTAACTCTTCAAATATGGCTTCTGTACAATTCTTTTTCTATTCTGTTTTTGTATCTCCACTTATATGTATGTTAGATCTTTTCATTATATATTCTATGTCTTTTATCTAGTTTCCTGTATTTTCCAAGCTTTTGTCTCTCCATGCTTTATTCTGTTTACTTTTTTCTTACGTATCTTCCTTTTCACAATTTTCTATTCAGCGTTGTCCAATCTGCTATTATACCTAACCACTGAGCTCTTAATTTTGGCAATTGTATCTTTAAATTCTGCAATATCCACTTGGTTCTTTTTTTTTTATATAGTTTAAAGTGTTTTGCCAAAATTGTAAATCTTCTATTTTATCCTAATATTGTCATAGTTATTTTAAAGTCTGTGTCAGGTAACTTCAGTATTTGTAGACCCCCAGTTATAGATCTGTTTCTCTTGTATATTGTCTCTGTTGGTTTTCTTTGATATTTTCTTTTTTAAAAATATTTATTTATTTATGGCTGCACTGGGTCTTAGTTGCGGCATGTGTGATCTTCCGTCGTGGCGCACGGGCTCTTCGTTGTGGTGTGCGGGCTTCTCTCTAGTTGTGGCACGCTGGCTCCTCTCTAGTTGTGGTGTGCAGTCTCCAGAGTGCGGGGGCTCAGTAGTTCCAGCGCACAAGCTGTCTAGTTGTGGCGTGCAGGCTCAGTAGTTGCGGCATGTGGGCTTAGTTGCCCTGCGGCATGTGGGATCTTAGTTCCTCGACCAGTGATCGAACCTGCATTGGAAGGCGGATTCTTAACCATTGGACCACCAAGGAAGTCCCATCTTTCATGTTTTCTTATCTCTTCATGTGCCTGGGGAGTTTTGCTTTCATGCTGGACCATGGATTTGCAACAATGCTTGTGGAAATATACGTGATGATATTTTTTGAAAAAGAAAGAAAGGAAAGGAAATCTTTTCAAATAAAAAGAAAGCCCCAACTCCATTTAGGGGTGTGTGTGTGTGTGTGTGTGTGTGTGTATGTGTGTGTGTGTGGTGGGGGAAGGGAGTCCAGCTGGAGCAGGTCAGTCCACAGCAGGAAGCAGGCAGGCACCTGTTTGCAGGGACACAAGTCTTCAGATTCCATCAAGGGCACAGGCCAAGGGTTCCTCCTGGCTCACTTCTGTGTCTTCCTCCTCTGCCCTGGCTCCTCAGGCTCTTCCAGCTGGAGACAGAGGCCGATGCCCTGGTGAACTTCCAGCAGTATTCTTCCCAGTTGCCGCCCTTCTACGAGAGCTCCAACCACATCCTGCATGTTGAGGTCCTGCAGCAGCTGACCGACCTCATCCGCAACCACCCCAGCTGGTCGGTGGCCCACCTGGCAGTGGAGCTGGGGATCCGAGAGTGCTTCCATCACAGCCGCATCATCAGGTGGGTGGGGGGCTTGGCCAGGTGGGGCAGGAGGGCAGGACCCTGGGGATACTGGGTGTGGATGGGGAGTCTCAGTCCAGCCTCAGTTCCCCTCCATAAACTCAAAGGTTGCCCAGAACGTTTGACTTCAAAAGGGGCAGCATTGCCTCTGGGTTAGAGCAGGGGAATGCTGACTAAAGTCAGAAGGAACAATGTAACATTTCTGGGGTGCCTGCCAGGTGCCAGGCTCCTGGGAGCTGTTTTATACCCACCATGAACTTGAATCCTCTCAACATGCCCATGAAGTAGTGTCATCCCAGTGAGAGGTTATGTGACTTGTGCAAGGTCACTCAGCTGCAGAGGGCTGAAGAGGCTTCAGATCCCTGGTGTCTCCTTCCAAAGGCCTGGTTGCCCTTCTGGAAGCCGGAACGCTAGTCTCGTATGTCTATTCGGCCAACATGCCCCTGGGGAGGGCCCCGTGCCAGCCAGAGGACTCGAGCTCATCCTGCCCTGAGGTAGCCACGCCTCCCGTTCTCTGCTTCAGGCAGCTTGGTGCAGCTCCCGGGCCCAAAGCTCAAAACTCTTCACTGCCTTTTACAGTTTACCGGCACGATCTCGGACAGAATGGTGTTTGATCTCACAGTAGTTCTATCGATTTCCTAGGGCAGGCGTGGCAGGTATTATTTTTATTTTTTTGTAGACAAGGATATTGAACCCTAGAAAAGTTCAGTGAATTGCCCGAGGTTGGTGAGATTTCTGCCTTCTGCGATTCTTTCTGTGCCCAGCCCACTGCCCACTTAAGGCTGGTGTGGCCCTAGGGCACATCCCTCATACAGGTGTGCAAACTGAACTAAAAACTGGTACAGATCACATCAGTTACAGGTAAATTGTGACTCAGCCCTGAGTTTGAACCAGCCAGCTTGAGCAGGGCACGAATGCTCTTGGGCTCCTCCCCCACCTCCCCTGCGTCTGCACTTGGCTTTCTCAGTGCCCCGCCCACCTCGTGCCACACCCCTCACCTCCCCGGCCCTCCCCTGCAGCTGCGCCAACAACAGGGAGAATGAGGAGGGTTGCACTCCCCTGCACCTGGCCTGCCGCAAGGGCGACTGGGAGATCCTGGTGGAGCTGGTGCAGTACTGCCACGCCCAGATGGACGTCACCGACAACAACGGAGAGACCGCCTTCCATTACGCTGTCCAGAGTGACAATTCCCAAGTGCTGCAGGTGAGCAGGGGTGGAGACAGGGCGACTGATTCTGGCCGCTCCTTACCACAGCCGCAGCTGTCTTTGGGCCTCTGGGCTCAGGTGTCCCTCCGGGCCTCTCACTGTCCCCACCTTGATCCTTGAGGCCTGAGCCCCTTCATGGAGGGTGTAGCCCCACCTGGCACTTGCCTCCCCATGCTTGTCAAGGAGACACATCCTCGGCCACTTTGCTCCTACAACCCTGGGAAAGTCCTCCAACCCAGCAAACTGAGCTCAAGGTCTAGTCCCATCAGTCAGTTTAGTTCAGCTTCTCCTGATCACTCACTGTAGGCTGGGCCCCTGGGCCGGGTGAATTTCAGCCCCTGCCTGGAGGCGCCCGTGGTCCAGCAGGACCTGAGCTTAACTTTTTACAGTAACTCAAAACAAACAAAACTCCATCTGGCTCCTGTAGGCATTTGCACCAAAGGCACTCCTTCCGTTAAATTTTTGATTAGCTGGGCAGAAAAATAAAAAATAAAAATTGTAGGCAAGTAGATCAAATGATGAAAAGGCTACCTTATATATCAGATAGAAAAGACAGAATACTGGGCAGTATTTTATTGCCTAGAATTAGAAGATTCTTCTAAAGGTTCTATCCTTCTCTGTGCCTTGGCATCAGAATGGAACCACATTATTCCAGAAAATTTGGATTCCTGTCTTATGATTAATGCTCTCAGGGAAGGGAATTCTATGCCCACTGTTGAACTCTGCCCTTACTGAGACCCCACTGTGTGCTCAGCACAGCAGCACGTAGAACCTGCCTCGATTCAGAGGGCGGGTACACACTCTTATCAATAGCTGTCCTTTACCGCTGGTCCCGTGCCTGACCCTGTACTCAGTGTTTTATTGTTCTAGTTAATTCTCAAGATAACCTCTGTGGGCGGGGGCCGTTATCTTCTCTTCGCCAAAGAGACTGAGGTTCAGCGAAGTTTTGTGCCCGGGGAGGGGTGCCACGGAGCTGTGAGCGGTGGGGCTGGCCCTTGAATCGGGCCTGGATGCCAGCACCTCGGCCAGCACCTGCTGTGTCCCTAGCCTGTCCACAGACCCAGCAGGTCACAGGGGTGCACAGGGGTCATAATTAACCTCAGGGAAACAGCTTTCAACCACAGTCGAGGAAATAAAATCCTCATGGCTGTTTTATTAATACTGGTGTTTTGTTTTGTTTTGTTTAATGAAAAAATAATACCTACACGTAGCTGAAAAATTCAGGCAGGACAGAAGGGTATGCAATGGAAAGCAAGTCTCATTCCCACCCAGGCCCCCAGTGCCCATCCTAGGTACAACCTCTTTTACATTTCCTGATTGAGAAATGTATCATACACGCCACAGTCATGCCAGACCAGCGGCCCAGCCAATACTGGCACAGTCAGCTTCTTTCTCTCCCCAAAGCCTCCTTTCCTGGTGGCTTCTATTGAAGTTCTTGTCAGTGTTCTCGTGGAGTCCAGCTTCCCTTCCCCTGAGGCCCCAGAGAGGGACGGCCACAGCGGTGGATGTTAGCAGAGGGACAGGCCAGGGGCCTCGCTGTGTTTGGCGCCTGCCCACCCCGAGGTCTTGCTGTCAGCTCCTAGGGAAGAACGCATCGGCTGGTGTGAACCAGGTGAATAACCAAGGGCTGACCCCGCTGCACCTGGCCTGCCAGCTGGGGAAGCAGGAGATGGTCCGTGTGCTGCTGCTGTGCAACGCTCGCTGCAACATCATGGGGCCCAGCGGCTACCCCATCCACATGGCCATGAAGTTCTCCCAGAAGGGGTAAGACCCTGCCCTGCCCCACGTGATCCGAGGGACCTCCCGTCTGCGCGGCCAGTCCCCCTGCCCAGGCGAGCGGTGGCCTCCACAGGTTCATTAGGTGCGTGTCAGATCCTGGTGCCAAGGGCTGCCCTGGTACAAAGAAAGTATTTGATAAATGTGTGGGAGTGTCAGTCTCGGTCCATGAACTCTGCTGTGCAGAGAATAGAACTTTGAAAGTTGCTCAGTCATGCACCTTAATTTCTGACCGTGAGCCTCCCTCTACCAAACTGGAGATAAACAGTCTTAAGCTTCCCACCACATCTGAGCTGAACAGCCCCTTCACGGCTGCTGTGCTGGTGCAGCTTCTGTGCCCAACTCAAAACCTAGGAATGCTTAGCAAGGTGGCCCAGGGCCCCATCCGCCTGAGGTATCCCTCCTTCCTGGGGGGTGGCACTGCTGGGACTCAGGTGCCAGGCCCATGTCCTGGGGAGCTCTAGACCACTCATTTCTTCCTTTCTCCCCAGCCCTGGGAAACCTGGTCTCAGGATAATTCTTCTCCACGTGCAGTGTGTGCACGTGCGTGCGTGCGTGCGTGTGTGTGTGTGTGTGTGTGTGTGTGTAGGAGGGATAAAAGAGATGACTATCCCAAAATACTGCCCAGCAGGTACAGTAACTAGAATGAGTGAGTGAATGAGTCAGGTGGTCCCTCAGTCCCGGGCACTGTGCCTTACAGAGGTGGTTGAGAGAAAGCCCGGAACAGGGGATACAGAAGTCGCCCAGTACTTTCCAGAGCCATGTGGTAGACGGGCAGCAAGAAACGAGCTCAGAGGGGCTGCCCTCGGGTTGGGGGCAGGCACGCTCCCCCTCCCTCAGGGTTTTCCTTCCTCTGGGGTCTGCACCCACCTTCCGGCCCCTGGAGGGCATTGATGTCCCCTTGGAGGTTTGGTCCAAGCTTGGACAAACCCTCCTCTCCTTGACTCTTCCTTGTACAGCCAAGATGAACTAGAACTTTCGGGAAGATTTGACCAAATGGTTGGAGACAATCCCAGCGCTCCCACGCCCAGTCACCCCCAGTTACTGAGTTGCAGGTTGCAACCTGAATGGACACACGTGATGAGCGATGCTCTCCCATACCCAAGGGCTGGCACAGTGGCCCTGCTCCAGCTTGGCTCCAGCCACCCTACTGGCTTCAGTCACCTTCTTGTACAGGTTACTTCCAAGATCCCGATGTGGCCCAGGTTGCTCCCTCCTCAGACACCTGCAACCACATCCCAGGCCTCCCGTGTGGATCGTTGCAGATGAGACAACACGAGTCGTCTCATACCTCGGGTGTGCCCTGCACACAGCCACGCTCCTCTCAGGGCTCCAAGGGGGCACATCTCTCCGTCACCACATGGCAGCCCGCGCATTCATACTCCAAGAATCACAAGTGTTAGGGTTACTGGGACCGGTTCCATCCCAGCCCCAATCTGGGGGCCCCTCTGCTGTTGGTATTGGCTCAGCCGAGCTTCACCGAGAGCTGGGTTGGGCCCAGGACCCCGCTTTGACTTAGCATAATGTCTTCAAGGTTCGTTTGTGCCGTAGCCTGTATCGAAAGGTCCTTCCCTTTTAGGGCAGAATTACTCCATTTTATATACCACACTCTGCTTATCCATTCATATGTCCGTGGAGACTTAGGTTGTTTCCATCTTTTGGCTATTGTGGGTAATGCTGCAGTAAACACTGGCATACAAATATCTTCTTGAGCCCCTGCTTTCAGTTCTTTTGGTTGTCGATCTAGGAGTGGAAAGCAACTGCACTTGTAACCACCCTGCCTACTGCCTCCTACAGGACGCAGTCACTACTTGCAACACCAGTCGTTTGGGAAGCAGGGGAGGATAGAGGGTGGCTGTGTGCTAGTCACAGGCACCCATGTTACAGACAGGCCCAGCCACTTTTGAGAGGTCACCAGTGGGAAGCTGGGGCTTAACCTCAAGCCTGTCTGACGCTGCAGCCAGCACCAGTGAGCGTGATCATTGCTGACCGAAGTCAGCAAGGAAGGCTTCCTGGAGGAGGGGGCTTGAGATAGGACTTGAGGGGCTCAGGATACCGTTGCCGTATCACCGTATGCATGCTGGTTGGTTTTGTTGCAACTGTATCTGCAGGAGCTCTCCCTCACTAGTAGATGAAGCCTTGATTCGTGGCCTCTTCCAGTGTCAGGCTGCCCCCGCCAGCCTTCCTCACTCCCACGTGGCTTCTCTCTCCCCAGGTGTGCTGAGATGATTGTCAGCATGGACAGCAGCCAGATCCACAGCAAAGACCCTCGCTACGGAGCCAGCCCCCTCCACTGGGCCAAGACCGCAGAGGTAGGCAGGTCTGAGGGTGCGTCGGGGCAGGGGGAGGGTCCCAGAGCCCTTTGTTCCTTAGCTACCTATGGGAAGGAGGTTCCTGAGAGGTCTCTGCAGGTGGCACTTGGGGGCCCAGGAGATAAGCCCAAGGAGGGATGGTGTCCTGGCATTGCAGGTGAGTGTCCCCTCTGCGGTTTCCTCATGTGTGAATTGGGGATCTGTGGCCTGCCTGTGGAGGTATCGTGAAGTCAGCAAAGCAGTGCGTGAGAAAATTCTTCATAAATTGTCAAGCACCTCATCGCAAATAGAAGGTGACGGACGGTGATGATGCCGATGGTGGTGAAGATGGTGGCTCTGGTTTCGTCTGTAGAGAGCCTGGCCGGCATCTCCTCTGAGGCCTCTCCCTGAGCTAAGCTCTGAGCCCCTGGGAGGATGGAGGTCTCTGATCACTTATCTCCAGGAAGCACAGCTATCAGGGCACTGGATGCCCTCAAAGATGATGGGATACTCGTAAATGTGACAGGCCAGGAGGGAAGAGACTGACAACCACTGTGGATACCTTCCCACCAGGAGCTAGACACCAAGTCAGGCCCTCCTGTATGTTTTCATGTTCCTTGTCAGCACACTCTGTGACGTGGGAACTTGCATTCCCATTTTCACAGCAGAGAAAACTGAGGTGCACAGGGGTACAGTGACCCTTCCAGGCGCAGACAATGGGGATGAAGTGGGGCTCAGCTTTGGGCTCAGGTCTGTCAGGGTCCAAAGTCCAGGCTCTCCGGGGCTGTTGGGTGAGCAAGTGTGTGTGTTGCCAAGGCCCAGATGGGGTCATACCTTGGAAGGGTCCTGGACAGGGTGGCAGGGAGTGGGGCATTTCTGGGGCAGGGCCCAGAGGAACCTTTGCAGGGAGGGATGGGGTCCTGTGAGCTCCAGGAAAGGACCCTGAAGCCCTTTGAAAAAGTCACCACAGCTTCAGCTTTTTGTCCCCTAGTTCCTGGGGTGTGGCCGGTGTGGGAGGCAAGATCTGGGGCCACCCCCAGAACTGGGGCCTACCACCTTGGCTCCTCCCATTGCTGGAGCTTTCCAGAGGCCCGAGACCTGAAGGAAGCGGCCCTGCCCAGGTGCCACCAGGTGCCACAGGCCGCAGCTGCTCTGAGCACCCTGCTGACTCGGGCCGGAACCCTGTCTCCGCAGATGGCCCGCCTGCTGCTGAAACGGGGCTGTGACGTGAACAGCACCAGCTCCGTGGGGAACACAGCCCTGCACGTGGCCGTCATGCGCAACCGCTTCGACTGCGTCATGGTGCTGCTGACCCACGGGGCCAACGCCGAAGCCCGCGGCGAGCACAGCAACACGCCGCTGCACTTGGCCGTGTCGGTGAGCCCCGGGCTTACTGCCTACTCGGCAGGGGTGCAGGCGACCAGCAGGGCTGGGGCATGTGCCGCTCTGAGCCCAGAATACGAGCCCCTTCCTCTGCTCTCCAGGGCCTCTCATTCCCATGCCCCCATGTGACATCTGGATGCTGTGAGAGGGGAAAATACAGCTCTGGCTACTGACCGTGGCCTTGGGCAACTCACATCACCTCTGCCAGCCTTGACTTCCATCTGGAGAATGGAGGTGTTGGTACCCACCTGACAGAGTGGTTGAGTGGATTCAGTGATAGACATCCGGTAACTCTATGAGGGATGTCTAAGTAGCACATGTAAGACCTGGCATGGAGTAAGCATCCCCGAGACGTTCGTTCTCCTTCCCTGCATCATCAGGGAAAACCATTCATCTGCATGTTGCCCTTATCTCCCTGGTAGACGCCAAGCTCCTGGAAGGCCGGGCCTGCTTACACATCTTGGTGGCCCATGGTAGCTGCTGGTCACCTTTGCTGGTTCATTAGAGAGCACAGTTCCTGCCCTTAAAGCCCCTACAGTCTGGTTAGACAACTACAGCATGAACATACTAAATGCAAGGGAGGGAGTGTTATTTGTTACAGACGTGTGTGTGTGTGTGTGTGTGTGTGTGTGTGTGTATAACTGTAGCAAACCATATGTACCCATAATTCTGTTCAACATGTCTCGGAGTGATAGAATAGGAGATTCCCCTGGAACTCTAAAAGAAGGAGATTTAGGACAAAGTAAAAGACATCCTGTTTTATACCAAAGGTCATAATTGTAGAGGGGATGTTGCCCAAGAGACTGAAACTATAAATAAAACTGTGGACATTTTTAGCACCGAATGGGCCCTTTGAATTATGTAGTTGAACAGTTCTTAAACTTTTTGGTCTGTTTGATCCTTTTATGCTTTTCAAAATTATTGAGAATCTCAAAGACTGTTTATTTGAATGTTATCTATCCATATTTACCATATTAGAAATTAGAAGTGAGGGATTTTCAAGGTACTTATTAATTCATTTAAAAAAACAATAATTTACCAAGCCCATGCTAACATAAGTAACATTTTTATGGAAGATCGACTTTATTTTCCAAAACAAAAAATAATTGAAAAGAGTTGGCATCGTTTTACATTTTTGTGAATCTTTTTAATACCTGGCTTCAGAGAAGGCATGGATTTTCCTATCTTCTGCTACATTTATTCAGTATGTTGTTGCATATGTTAAAAATATGAAGAAACTCTGGCCTCACATAGATATGTACATAGTTGGAAAAGATATGTGGTTGTACCTTTGCAGATAATTGTGGGTATTCTTTCTTTCTTTCTTTCTTTCTTTTTTCTTTTTCTTTTTCTTTTTTTTTTTTGGCCACGCTGCGTGGCTCTCGAGATCTTAGTTCCCCAACCAGGGATTGAATCTTAGTTCCCCAACCAGGGATTGAACCCGGGCCCCGGCAGTGAAAGCGTGGAGTCCTAACCACCGGACCGCCAGGGAATTCCCCCTGGATATTCTTTCGTATTGCACCAAAACTGACAAGGGGTAGTTTCTGACAAGTTGGTTGCAGTGGACACTCGGAAATCATCTCCTCAGACTTTTCACTCTGTTACCGTGAAAACCATTGGCATCTTTTGCACTTTGCCTGGCTCTTTACCCCTGCACAGCTTCGTGTCATTCTTGGAAAACATTGGTTTGCTGAGTGTGCCTAGCTACCAAATGTTGACCCATTTTGTTATACAGTCTCAAAACCCCACAGTTGTAAATATCACCACAATTTCATCAGAAAAGTCTTTAAATTTGGGGAAGCTGTCAAGCCCATCATGACATAGAGCAGTGTTGTAGAATTCCAGTTCTTTTTTTTTTTTTTTTTCGGTACGCGGGCCTCTCACTGCTGTGGCCTCTCCCGTTGCGGAGCACAGTCTCCGGACGCGCAGACCCAGCGGCCATGGCTCACGGGCCCAGCCGCTCCGCGGCCTGTGGGATCTTCCCGGACCGGGGCACGAACCCGCGTCCCCTGCATCGGCAGGCGGACTCTCAACCACTGCGCCACCAGGGAAGCCCACAGAATTCCAGTTATTCTTTGAAAGCTTGAGTTCTATCACTGGCACAAAATACTGCCAGCTGTTTTTCTTGAAGTGATAGGCTCACCGCATTCATTTTTGAGAAAATACCTCCTAGATACCCAACGCTGAACAACTGTAGTTTGTCTGCCAGTTGTTTCTCGACTAAAAACAGTTTCTCTTGCAAAAAAAGCAGCTCGTTCTGCTTGCAGCTGAAGCAGTCACGCAGTGCTTTTCCCGAGACAACCATCATACGTGGTTAGGCCACAGAAATGCCTTGTGCATACTGTGTATTTTATGACAACGAATACACCAGTGTCGAAACTTAATGAGATTAACATTTCTTACGGCTTCATCAAGGGCCTTCTTAAGTGAAGCTGGCTGTTTAATGAATGAATTTACTTTTTACGGTGAGTGCGTGGCAGAGGAGAAAAGCATGATGACTGTTAGTTTGGTGCCACTGCCTTGCTTCATGCTAAGGCACCAGCAGTTTTATCCACAGTTGTTTGTACACCATCGGTGCAAAAGTTAACACGGTGCAAATGCAAACAACACCTTGATGTTTTCATGAATATGGTTCTAACCTCTTGAACCCTCCAAGGGGTCTCCGTATTCATAGGGGTCCACAGTGCTTACTTTGAGAACTGCTGACGTAGGCCATTGCTTCCATACTGCAGTCACCTGCGCACCATGTGTGCAGTTTCTGGCGGACTCACGAGCCACTTTTACAATTTTGTACTGAATCATTGCTTTAATTTGGCTTGCTTTTAAGCTTAAATTTATTTTGAAGGAACTGTTATATTACACTGGTAAACCAGTGCCACAAATAAAAGGTAACCAAAGAAGAAATGCATAACTAATGGTTAAAACACACGTTTACCTGTGCCCATATACATCCTAATGGTACACGAACAGCAGTTTGGAAAACGGCTTTCTAGACACACCTCTTCATTCTCTAGGCAAGGAAATGAGGCCCCGAGAGAGGGAGGTGATAAGCCCAGCACTCAGGTCTCCTGGCAGCCAGTCTGTTGGTTTGTGCTGGGAAAACACACCCAGCCCGGCCCCGCTGCCCAGCCTCCAGACGTTCACTGCGCATTCTCTGGGGAGGGGGTTGCCATCAGGGAGGATGTGTGCTCGGTTTCCCCCTCAGAACCGGGGCCCTGGACTTGATGGGGGCCTTTCCTCACTTACCCTCTCCTGCTGGTCTTGCGAGCGACCAGCAGCTGACTCTTCAGTGGCCCCACGGCTCCTGGGTCGGGGGTCACAGATGTTTTGCTTCTTTAGAGAAGGAGCTGGTGGGGCTGGGGGCTGGGTTATTAAATTCTCACCTGGGGATACTTGTAAGCCTGTTTGTCAGGGCAGTGGCAATATGGGATTGACTGCGGGTCGGGGGTCACAGATGTTTTGCTTCTTTAGAGAAGGAGCTGGTGGGGCTGGGGGCTGGGTTATTAAATTCTCACCTGGGGATACTTGTAAGCCTGTTTGTCAGGGCAGTGGCAATATGGGATTGACTGCGGGTGGGGGTCAGAGGGGTTCCAGTGTCTCTCCCCATGCTGGTGAGAGGTCCGCCAAGTTGAAGGATTGGAGGGGAAGAGGCTGGGGTCCTTTCTGTCTTCATTTCCCTGAGCTGTTGCATATTTCCCCCTCACTCCATCACCTACAGAAAGACAACATGGAGATGGTCAAGGCCCTCATTGTGTTTGGGGCAGAAGTGGACATCCCGAATGACTTTGGAGAAACTCCTGCGTTCATAGCCTCCAAGAATAGCAAACGTATGTACTCTACACTCTGGGACCAGAGTTGGGCAGGGGTGGGTGCGGGGTGCAGGGACTGGGGGGCAGGGAAGTCCCAGCCATCAGTTGCCCGCGTCCCGTCCATACCCGCCCCCAGTTGCTCCCTGCACAGAGTGGCTAGGAGCAGTGGGAGTCCCAGAGGGCAAGTTTCCTTTTCCCAAGAACAGGGCCCCTGACCACTAGATGGGGGCCCCAGGGGGCTTGCCAAAGCAGTGTCCTCTTCTGTGCGGCCACCATCCTGCCTCAGGGTGCCAGGACTCTGGGGGGTGGGGGGCAGGGTAGGCAGCGGCAGCAGCCCTCTTCCCCACTCTTGGGGGACTCACTGACGGAACCACTTGCAAGAACAGCCACTAGCCGATGCATGTGCTGCATGACACGTTACCCCCGGTGCACACAGGCATGTGCTGCATGACACGCATGCACCCCTCGTGCACACGGGCACCATGCATGTGCTGCACGCTAGCTCAGTGAGCCTTGGCTTCAGGGCTGGAAAGAGCAGATCCTCCTCACCAAAAGGCTGGCGCCCTCTGGAAGGTTCCGGGGAACTGTGGAGGTTGCTGTGGGTGTGTACCTGATAGCGTTTGCAAGCAAGAGTGTGCGCATGTGCATGCATGTGCGTTTTCAGTTATCCCATCCGTTAGATGGGAGTAAATGCCCACTGGCTGGTTCATTCCTGCTGAGCTCTGAAAGCCTCAAGAATTGCTGAACGTGGAGGTGGGAGTCCTGCTTTCTTGACTGGTGTAGAAGGGAAAGCGGGGGTTCCTCAAATACTCGGGCCAGGCAACACCGACCTCCTCCTTCCATGTTCCGAGTCCGACTCCCAGGACCCGCCCCAGCCCCCGGCAGCTGCTTTGGATATAACAGACTAGAGCCAGCACTCCCTGGGGCACCCCCGGCCCCCCACATACCCAGGTGGCCTGGGAGAGGGGACCGTGTGTGGAAGGGAGGGACCTCTCACTTGCTCATCGACAGTTTCTGATCCTGTGCGATCTCCCCCTCCCCAAACATGACAAGTCGTCACCAGGAAGGCGCTCCTAACTCTGCTGAGAACCGTGGGGGCCGACTACCGCTCCCCACTCGTCCAGGGGGTCTCGGCGGAGCAGTGCTCCCCAGCAGCGCGCTCCTTCTCCCTGGAAAGATCTCCGCCCCCACCGATCAACTTCAACAACCTAGGTAGGCAGCTCCCCTCCTCTCTACCTGGCTCCCAGGCCCTTAGGTCAGAGCAGTCCCTGTGGGAAGGAAACGGGGCCGCATGGGAGAAGTTGTTGAAGGAAGCAAAGGAGGGTGGGCAGCACTTGTCAGCCTCGGGTGCAGCCAGCAACCCGTAGCGCCCAGAGGCTGCTGGGGTCCCTGGCTGATGGCCCGCGGTCCATTTCCCCCAGAGGGTACCCTGGACACCCATGAGGTGGGGACTTTCTTGGCCTCTCTGTGTCCTGGGAGCTCGGGTGGGCAGTGAGGAGTGCTGGTGGTGGCTCAGAGCCCTCGGCCCTCTGGCTGTGACCGGGAGCATTTCGGCCACGGTGCTGAATCTCTGTCAGATCTCTGTGTGCTCCTCTTCCGGCCCCTTTGGTGACCTACTGGCCAGGCAACCAGGATCTGCCCCATGCATCCTTGGTGTCCGTGGAGACAGCCCCTGAGGAGGCGGAGACCTTCTCTGGGCTTCTGTGGGCTGGCCCACCCAGGGCCCCGGATTGTTTGGGAGTGGGCTTCCCCGAACAGGGCAGTCAGAGACCGATCCTTGGCACGCTGGCGCTTTTTTTTTTTAACTCTTGGCGAATCAGACGCCAGCATCTTCAGCCAGGATACCCCGGCCAGCCCTGGAGCTCAGGACGGGCAGAGCTGGCAGCCACAGTTAGTCCTTCTGGCTCCGCCTCTCTCCTCCCCCTGCCCCTCCCCACCCAGGACCTGCCCCCCATCGTTATCTCTCGATTTTACAGGCAATCAGCCACCTAAGCCAGGCTGGATGGTGGGCCTGGGGCGCGGCGTCAGATGGGTAATGCCCTGGGCCTAGAGGGGCCGCAGAGCCCGCGGTGCCCCAGGTTAGCTGCGGCTCTAGTCCCCACTGCTCCTTTCTCTCAGCTGCACGTCCCTCTCCCTGGTGCTCTGTCCACGCCTCTCGTGGCCAGTCTCCCACTTACCTTGTCCCCTCTGGCCACTTGCCCTGGTGAGGGGGGAGACACACTGCCTGCCAGCCTGCCGTCCTGCTTTGCTGCTTCTAGACTCCATGCACAGCTGTGGGAAGGGCCCGTCAGAATCGGGATGACGTGACACTGCTGGGCCAGGCGACCTGGGGCCGGGCTGCTTGTCCGGAGGGCAGCTAATCCATTTGGTGGGCGTGGGATGGGCCTTGGGCACGGGGGCAAACGTGGATGCTACGGGTGGGTGCATCCGATCTGAGGCCGCTGAGGAAGTTTCCAGACCTGGGATCAGGGCAAGAGGCATCTGGAAGATGGTCGGGATATCTCCATTCCTTCATGGAGTTAAACCCCGAGGAGTGTCCTAACTCTGCCCTTTTGGCTAAATGACCTTGGACGAGCTGTATAACCTCTTTGAGTCTCATCTGTAAATTGGGGGCCATGATTCTGTGACGGTGGCTGTCAGCAGCACCGGCTCCTGTGCAGGAAGAAATGCTTTGTGAACTGCACACACAGGGCACGTGGGGGGCGCTTGTGCTTCGGGGCTTTGCGAGGAAGACACAGGAAATCGGGAGCTGGCCAGGCAGGGTGGGGCGCCATTCCCAGAGCAGCGGGCTCCCCTCTGCATTCCAGCCCATCGCTCCCTGAGGGGCCTGTGGCCTCTGGCCCTGCTGTATCCTGGGATGAAGAGCCCTTCCAGGGGGTGGGAGGTGGATGCTCCTGCTAGGGACAGTGGGGTAAGGGCACAGCTCCAGATTTGCCCTCAGGACCCATGGGGGGGCGGGGAGCGGCACGTGCCTGGCCCCAGCCCCCCCTGCCCTGTGCCTCACAGAACTGCAGGACCTCATGCACATCTCCCGGGCCCGGAAGCCGGCCTTCATCCTGAGCTCCGTGAGGGACGAGAAGCGGACGTAAGTGTCGGGGGCAGGCTCATGGGCAGCGCCTCTGCCGGGTGCCATGCAGCAGGTGTGGGACTTTTTCTAGTCTGTCTCTGGCTCTGCAGGGTAGCTCGCACTCTCTGTAGTTCACAGCAAAGAGACTGAGTCTTTAGGGAGGCTGGGCCTGCTTCTCCGTCAATCACTGTGCCGGTTCCGGGCCACACAGTGGAGCTGGCTGCGGCCCTGTCCCTTCTCTCTCCGACCCTGTCATGGACTGTCGGGGGAGATGGCCCCGCTCTCCTCTGGAGGGAGCCCCCAGCTGCCCTGATGCTGACCCTGCCTCCCTCCAAGAGCTAGTGGGTGGGTTGGTTCCCCAAGTATCTGCCGTATACCCAGGCCCATTCTAGGAGGCAGGCTGGGGTGATGGGCACAAAGGGAAGAAACCCAAGCCCTGTCCTTGAGGACAGTCCCTGGTGACAGTGGTTGTCAGAATCAGTGCCCACCAGCTCGGCGAGTTACCAGGACAAACGTGTTTCCTGTCAGCTGTGCTCTCTCCACCCTTCCTTGTAATGCTGGAGGTGGTTTATCAGTTCTCTGTTTTTTACTATCCTGTGTGCCTAACAGCCTTCCTAGGGAGGCATTAGTAACCTTGTTTTGCAAATGCAGAACTTGAGGTTAAGTGACTTGTTTAAGGTCAGAGCAGACTCAACCCAGGGCTTCCGAGTCCATGCCCTTTCTGCTCCTGCAGGCTCTCTCCTGGCTGCACCCCTAGTGCCCTCCCCTGCAGGGAAAGCTCTCTTCTCCCAGAAGCAGCTCCCAGGACCAGGCAGCCGCATCGGTGGCTGGGCCTCTCCTCGTCAGAAGGCTCGGCCTCCCCTTGCTGTAGCCCACTCATTTCCTCGGCCACCCTGTGCCATGTGCCCTGAGGGTGCACCTGCCCTATTGGCCATCTCCCCCTTCCCTCCCACTGCGCCCCCCCTCCCACACACACCCCTGCGCAGGGGCCGAGGACTGACAGGTCCCCACCAGTAAGAGGAAGGAGGCGGCAGATTCTCCAGCAGGGCTGGGGAGTCTGCACAGCCTGAGCGCCCTCCCTAGAGGTGGGGCTGAGACAAGAGTCAGGATACCCCTGTGAGGACCTCCCCACGCAGGTGTGTGAGGACCTCCCCACGCAGGTCTCTGAGCCACACAGCTCAGCCCTGCTCCCTCCATTGCCAGCCCCACATCTTCAGAAAGGTCTCTTGCCTCTTTGCTCCAGCCTCCCTGGCCAGGGGCCCTGCAGGCCTCCGGCGACAGCACTGCCTCCTCTGACACGCTCTGGGCTTGCTGCAGGGCTGGGCAGCTTGTCCAGGAAAAGATGAGGGACCCCGCAGGCGGGCGGCGCAGGCTCCTTCATCTACCAGCTGTGTGTCCGTGGGACGCCTCCCACCCGCAGAGCCGGGCCTTGCCCTCATGGGGGGAAGAAAGGCAGCAAACAAGTGACCAAAAGCAATTGTGGATGGAAGCGAGAAGGGCTCTGCACCACAGAAGTGGGCGGGGCAGGGGCGGGCTGAGCGGGAGCGTCCCGATGGCATCGGGCAGGCTTCTCGGGCAGGCTTCTCTCAGTGGTGACATTTAAGCTGGGATAGAAAGAAGAGGAGGAGACCGGAAGGAAGGTTCCAGGTCTGAGCACAGACGATAGAGGCCTTCTTCCCCAGGGCAGGGGCTGGGCGTGGCAGGCCGTAGGGAGACGGGTCAGGATGTGTTGGAGAGTGTGTGACCCGGGAGTCCACAGACCCCGGTCCAGATCCACCTGTGTGACTCCGAGCTTCGTGTCCTCACAGATATGCACAGGGTGACAGGGAGTATCCACCTGGAAGGGGTTTGGAGCATTTAAGTGAGTTCATGCTGGTGGAAGCTCCTTATGGCTCCTGACGCACAGACGGTCCTTCCCCCGTGCTGCTCCCACCCGGCTGGAGGGGCCTGACCTTCTTGGACGCCTATTCCTTTTGGCCGCGGGAGAGCAGCCCTTCCCCCAGCCTTGTTTAATTCAGACGTTTATCAGGCACCTGCTTCGGGTCAGGTCTGGGACTGGGGATCTGGATCTGACCAAAACCAAGTGGCCTTGGGGAGCACCTGTTCAAAGTGTGGGAGACAGACCCAGGCGTCTGCCGAGGTGGCACATGGCCAGGGAAGTCTTCCCTGCCCCCTGCTGCCCTCACCTTCCTGTGTCTGTCTCTCTATTGCACCTTTCGCCTCCTGAAGTCCTGTGTTTATTCCTGTACGGACTTCGCTACCGCCTCCCCAAAGCCCCAGTAGCACACGAGCTCTGCAGGGCTTGGTCTCCACGCGCTCAAGCGGCTACCACGGCGCAGGTGCTCAGGGACACGGCACGCAAAGTGCCGGCTGTAATGGGACCCTCTTCTCTCCCACTGCTGTCCCCACCACAGCCGCGACCACCTGCTCTGCCTGGACGGAGGGGGCGTGAAAGGCCTCGTCATCATCCAGCTCCTCATTGCCATTGAGAAGGCCTCGGGCATCGCCACCAAGGACCTCTTCGACTGGGTGGCGGGGACCAGCACGGGGGGCATCCTGGCCCTGGCCATCCTGCACGGTGAGGGCAACCCCTGGGCTGCTGAGGCAGGACGGGTTGGGGCTGAGACCTGCCCTCAAATGGGGCTGAGTTTGTTCTCCGAGCTTTGCGGAGAACGTCATGGGGGAGGGGAGGGCCCACAGGCCCTTCGGGGGGTGGCTGGGGTGTTGGGGTCCGAGGCTGGAAGGAGGAAGGGCTGGGGGGTGGGCTAGGGTGATGCCCACCCAGCGACAGAGGACAGAACTGGTTTCACTCTCAGCGTTGGGAGCATTTTTATACCTGTTGCCATGCCCCTGCAAGGCAGACACAGAAGGGCCTCAGAACTGCTGGAAATGAGGAAAAGCATTCTGAGGGTGGGTGGAGTTGGTGGCCTCAGGAATGAGGAATGTGACTTGGAGGGGTCACAAATGCCAGGGCCCTAGTCTGCACACTTCATTTTACCCACACAGGGTAATGGAGGCCTTGGGGGGAGAGGTGACCCAAAGTCACACGGCCCACTGGAGGGCTTGCTGGGGCTAGGAGTCCCAAGGACGCCCATCCCAGCACTCCCCAGCGACACAGAAAACCCACGCAGTTCGCTGTCACTACAACCTCCCAGAGGTGACGGGGCATTTTGCTTACTGGACAGACTGCCGGTTAGGCCTTGTCTCGGCTCGAGCAGTGTCTCCTTTATGGAGCTGTCTGGGCTGCGTGATGCTGCGTGTGGGGGGCCCCCTCCGACCGAGCTACCGCCCGGCGGGAATTGTCTCAGCATCCCTGACTGGGGATCCCTGCCTGGGTTGGGTTCCATGCCCTCCAACTCGTCCTGCAGATCTGAAGGCACCAGGAGAGGACCCTCCCCCTCCAGGACATCAAGGCCTTCGGGCCAGGCCTGTGCTGGGTGCTAGGTGTGCAGGGCTGAGTCAGGTGCACGCCCCACCTCAAGGAGCCCCGGGTCCCATGGGGGAGGCGTAGGCACCCGGGTGTTCCCAGTGTGAGGAGGCCATGGCCCGGCACCCAGGGTGTGCGTGGGAGGGACATGGGGCACAGCCAGCCCAGGAGGTGACCTAGAGCAGCGTCCCGTGGGGCCCTGGGAGGAGGAGGATTATGTCGGCAAAGCTGCTGGGACTTCTGTCCCCTGGCCTCTGGGGCCCCGTGTCCCCTCTCTGGTCTTCCCTGAGAGAAGGGCCAGCTCAGGGCTGGCTTCCGCCCGGCTGGGCATGAGATCTGGGCGTGGAGCAGAGTGGGCGGAGGTTCTAGTTTCTCCTCCAGAAAGGGTCACTTCCTTCTTCAGGGGACATTTATCCCCCATGCAGGGTCTTCAGGTGCCCGGGGGCTATGGAAGGGATCTGAGAAGCCCTCCCCTCCGCAGCCCCCCGCTTGCACACCCCTGGGCCACCTGAGGCGTGCTGGGCAGCTTCTCCATACTGTGAGGTGCAACCTGCCCCTGGGAAGCTGTCTGTTCTCGCGGGACAGGGCTGGTCTTTCTACTCCACGGCAAATGGGGTGGATCTAGATTTATAAGCTTTTACACGTTCAGGACCCCTTCTTTAAAGAAAACATACAAATTACGAGTACAAGGTTAAGTGCCGAGCCTTGGAGCTGCTGAAGGGGGTTTCTGCCTGTGGGGAAGTTGCGAGGATGGTCCCAGGAGCCCCAGCTTGGTTGGTGCTTTGGTAAATCTGCCCCCGCACCCCGCTGGTTCCTGTGCTCAGGCCCCCTGTCAGGGCAGCCCTCGCATCTCTCCCCACCTCCGACCCCCTTGTTCCTAGGCAAGTCCATGGCCTACATGCGTGGTGTGTACTTTCGCATGAAGGATGAGGTGTTCCAGGGCTCTCGGCCCTACGAGTCAGGGCCCCTGGAGGAGTTCCTGAAGCGGGAGTTTGGAGAGCACACCAAGATGACGGATGTCAAGAAACCCAAGTAAGCCTCCTCCCCCTCCTTTTCGGGAGCACAGAGGCTTTGGCCCCAGCCATGCACCCCGTCGGCTCTTCCTTGGAGCAGAGGACTCCCTGCCCTGGTGTGATGAAAGCTGAATGGGGGGTGGGGGGGCGGCTGGGGAACACAGGTGCAGAACACCCTCAACCCATGTCTGATGTTTTTCCACCCAGACAGCAAGCACATCCCTGGGTCAAAGGGGGTTGGTTCTCGTCCCTCACACACACACTTGCTGAGCACAGCTCTGCCCCCGGCACTGCCTGTGTGTGTGTGTGATGGGGTGATGCAACCATCAGGTGGGAAGGCTTACGATCTGGTTAGGAGATAAGTGACCTAAAAAAATGGCAGCCACGCAAGACAGCATGTGCTTATTAAGAGGTCCCAGAAGAACCTTCAGCACCACCACTTCTTTGTAGTATTTATTGCCCATCCTGGAATTACATTATTGTCTGCCTAATGCCTGGCTCGCCTGCCAGACTGTGAGCTCCGTGAAGCAGGAACGTGACTGCCTTGTTTTTCTGTTGCCCCGGCATCTAGCACAGTGCCTGCCCCAGAGCAGACCCCTGAAAAGTGTTCAGCAACTGACTATCCGTGGAAGCAAGGGGGAGAAAGGACTGAGAACAAGGTGGTCAGGGAGGGCTTCCTGGAGGAAGTGAGGTGTAAGCGAGCCCTGGAGAGTTGGGAGGATTTCTTTTCATAGTAAAGCTTTTTTTTTTTTCCATTTAATAATAACACATAGTCTTTTAAGAAAATTTGGAAGTTTTGGAAAGTAAAAAGAAGAGGAAAATATCCATGATTTATTAACCAAAAGTGAATGTTTGAAAAACATTTTTTGTATATTTTATCCTAGACATTTTTTTTCTTTTCTATGGTGAAATAGAACATACATTTAGAAAAGGACATTAAACAGTTCCATGAATAATTCTAAAGCAGACACCCAGATATGACCACGAGCCAAGTCCAAAAGCCCCTTGAGTGTGTGCCGGCCCCCATCATAGTCCTGCTTCCCTCCACCTCCCACGGAGGTAACCATTCTCCTGTGACCCGGATTTCCTGGACTTTCTGTCTAGTTTCGGCACCTGAATGCAGCCCTGAGCACGGTTCCGGTCCTGCCTGTCTCTGGGCTTGGACGGAATCCTTCTGTGTGTTATCCTTCCTTCTGTCAATGCCGCATTAGTCAGCATGGTCCCTACTGTTGGGTGAAGCTGTACTTCATTCATTCTCACGGCTCATATGACTATTGCCCCCACGGCTTATGTCTCCAGATACCTTCAACGGGCACTTGGGTCGTTCCATTTGGGCCTCTTGAGTCTGCAGTGGACATCTTGGGACTTATCAGAAGACCCCGTGGGGCACATGCCTAGGAGTAGAGCTGCCAAGTCTGCTTGGCCTCAACCCTTAGATTCTGCCCAGCTGTTTTCCAAAGTGGTGGTTTCTGTTTCCACTCCCATTAGCAATGTTTGAGAGTTCCTGGCACTCTGCATTCTTGCTAACGTTGGTTATTGTCAAACCAATTTAGCTTTATAACGTTTTTGTCTTTATAAATCTGGGGTGAAAGATACTGTCTCTGTTGATTGCAATTTTCATCTTCCTGATTACTAGTGAGGTTGAACACCTTTTCATATGTTTAGAGACCATCTGCATTTCCTCTTTTATAAAGTTCCTATTCAAGTGTTTTACCCATTTTGGGCACAATTGGGTTGTGTGTTGGGGGTTATGAGGCTTCTTAATTCTCTTTTTTATATTTTGAAAACTAGTCCTTTGATGGATTTCTTCTCCCACTCTAGACTTGTCTTCACTCTCCTTACGGTGTTTTGTTGATGAGCAGATGTTCTTTTTTTTTTTCTTTTTTCCGGTACACGGGCCTCTCACTGCTGTGGCCTCTTCCGTTGCGAAGCACAGGTTCCCGGACCGGGGCACGAACCCACGTCCCCTGCATCGGCAGGCGGACTCTCAACCACTGCGCCACCAGGGAAGCCCGAGCAGATGTTCTTAATGCAGCAGAATTTAGAAATGTTTTCCTTATTATGATTTGTGCTTCCTTAACTGGAGGCACGGAGCTGCCTTCCTGGGTCTCAGGTCGGGAAGCTCCCTCCATCTGCCTATCACGTTTAGGTCTTTTATCAACCTGGAGTTGATTTTTGTATCAGGAGAAATCCAATTTCCTGTTTTCCCCATGAATAACCAGTTTCCCCAGCCTCATCTGTGAAAAGTCTGTCTTTCCCTCCACATTGCAGGCCTTGCTTCCTAGTGGGTCCAGGGTCCTTCTTGGGTCTGTTTTTGACCACGGAGCCCTTATTCTGCAGTGTTTATAACAAGTTTATAGCAGGGCTTCCCACCTTGTCCTTCTTCAGAACTATTGTTGGAGGCCCTTTAGGGAAGTAGTTAAGAGCATGTACCCTGAAGTTTCCTTTTCTCGAAAATGGGAATAATATACTGCCTGCTTCCTGGGGCTTACACGAGAAGTAAAAAAGTTGTGTTTATACAGCACGTAAAAAGCACCTAGCACGTAGAAGTGCCGTATAAGATGTGGGTTACTTGTTGCTATTTGCGCTTCCATAGAGATTGTAGAATCAGACTGTCAGATTCTACAGAAAAGCAAATCCTGTTGGGATTTTGATTGTGATTATATTGAATCTGTATGCTTTATATTTTTCTTATTGAAGTATACTTGATTTACAATATTGTGTTTCTGGTGTACAGCAAAGTGATTCAGTTATACACACACACATGTATTCTTTTTCATATTCTTTTCCATTACGGTTTATTATAGGATATTGAATATAGTTCCTTGTGCTCTACAGTAGGACCTTGTTGTTTATCTATTATATATATAGGAGTTTTTTGTGAGCTTATTTAGGGGAGAATTGACATCTTAAAACACCAAGTCTTCCAATTAGGGAACATAGCAAAACATTCCATTTGTTGAAAGTTTGTCAGTACAGTTTTATAATTTTATCTATAGCAGTCTTACACACCTGTTACTTTTATTCTTTTTTTTTTTTTTTTTTTGCTGTACACGGGCCTCTCACTGCTGTGGCCTCTCCCGTTGCGGAGCACAGGCTCCGGACGCGCAGGCTCAGTGGCCATGGCTCACGGGCCCAGCCACTCCGCGGCATGTGGGATCTTCCCGGACCGGGGCACGAACCCGTGTCCCCTGCATCGGCAGGTGGACTCTCAACCACTGCGCCACCAGGGAAGCCCTCTCAGAATACTTTTTGCCTTGACTTTGTCTGATACTAATATAGTTATCCTAGCCTTCATTGGTTATATCTGCATGTGGTGTGTCTGTGCTCGTGCTTTAATTCAGCCTTCTTGATCCCTATGTTTTACACGTCTCTCTTGTAAATAGCCTATAGTTGGACTTGTTCTTTATCTGATCTGTGCATTTAGTGTATTTATAGATTTTTATTGCATAGTAATATATTTAAGTTATTTAATTAGTTAAGTCTGTTTTAGCTGATTGGTTTGGCTATCAGAGCCTTCCTATAGTTAATCTAATAGTTTATGTGGCTGGTCCATTTATACTTACATAATTACTCATATTTGGGGGACGACATATGCGATCCTATTTTGTTCCGTGTTTCTTGCCTTCTTTGGGATTTACTGAATAGTTTTAATCATTACAGTCCACCCCCAACCCAATAGTTTGAAATTTATGCACTCATTTCTGTTGTCTTTTTTTTTAGTGCATATTATAGAAGTCTAAATTTAACTGATACCATTATCCCCCCTCAGATAATCAAGGATTTTTTTTTTAAAGAAAATTGCAGAAGAATTTGGACGGCACAAATCATTCTTTTTATTTTTTGAATTTTATTTTATTTATTTTTTATACTGCAGGTTCTTATTAGTTATCCATTTTATACATTACATATCTTAGTAGTTATCCATTTTATACATATCAGTGATTGTCAATCCCAATCTCCCAGTTCATCCCACCACCACCACCCACCCCCCGCTTTCCCCCCTTGGTGTACGTACATTTGTTCTCTACATCTGTATCTATATTCTGCTTTGCAAACCAGTTCATCTGTACCATTTTTCTAGATTCCACATATATGCGTTAATATACGTTATTTGTTTTCCTCTTTCTGAGTTACTTCACTTGTATGACAGTCTCTAGGTCCATGCCATCTT
Source organism: Orcinus orca (assembly GCF_937001465.1). Taxonomy (NCBI): domain Eukaryota; kingdom Metazoa; phylum Chordata; class Mammalia; order Artiodactyla; family Delphinidae; genus Orcinus; species Orcinus orca. The sequence continues at coordinate 92,996,121 of NC_064569.1, read as the reverse complement.
ACGGGAAAACCCAAACGAACTTTTTGGCCAACCCAATAATTACTTTTCTGAATTTTAAATCTATCTTGTTTTTTTAAAACCTCACAAGATATTGTTTTTTGAAGTTGATGTTTATTTATATTTATCTAGTGGTGAGCTGGGAAACCAGATCTCTAGGGGGATAAAACCCTGGTTTTTAGTGTTTGCCAATTCCCATGGCGTAAACACCCCCACCATGGCTGATTTCAAGCTACCAACAGTTTAACAACCAGCTCATGAGATTTAGCAATAGGTTCTCACAAGCCAGCGTGAGCTGGCTCCAGCTCATGTATGTGTGTATGTGTATGAGTATGCGTATGTGTGTGTGTATGTATACATGTGTATCACTTCTTTGCTTTACAGTCTTTCCTGTGACCACCTTCCTCCTGCCTAAAGTATCTTCTTTTGCCTTTCCCATAGAGATGGTCTGCTGGTAGTGAATTCTCCACTAGCAGAGTTGTTTGAAAATAAGTTTATTTCACTCTCATCATTTGAAACTAGTTGTATTTCACCCTTATCAGTTGAACATTCTTTTATTTCTCTCTTATTCTTGTTGAGTATAGAATTCTAGGCTGGTGATTTTCTTGTAGAACAAGAAAGATATCATTCTATGCCTTTTAGCATCCATTGTTACACTTGCAGTCAATTTCAATTTAACTCTTACTCCTTTGAAAGTAAGTAGTCTTTTTTCCTCTGGCTGCTTTTATTTATGTGTTGGTTTATTTGTTTTTGGTGCTCTACAGCTGCACTAAGATATATCTAGTTATGAATTCCTTCTAATTTATCCTGCATGGGATTTGTTGGCCTTCTTAAATCTTTGGATTCATGTCTTTCTTCAGTTCTGGAAGCCTGAGTCATTATCGGTTCAACCTGGCCTCTGCCTGATTTTCTCTTGCCTCTCCTTCTGGAACTCCAGTTGAAAATGTTAGAGCTTTTCTGTCTTTCATGTCTTTTAACTTCTCCGGTATATTCTTTCATTTTATCTCTCTGCGTTGCATTCTGGATAATTTGTTCTTACCTATTTTCCAATTCACTAATTCTCTCTTTAACTTTATCTGATTTTCCATTTAACCTATTCATTGAGTTTTTATTTATTTATTTATTTAAATTTCTAGAAGTACTCTTTGTTTTTTCTTCAGATCTTCTAGGTCATTACTTATAATTTTCTATTCCCTGAAAATATTATCAAGCTTGTGTTTGATGTCTTTCAACATTGTAAGCATAGGTGGGGTTTTTTTATATATAATTTTATTTTATTTATTTATTTTTGGCTGCATTGGGTCTTCATTGCTGCACGTGGGCGTTCTCTAGTTGCTGCGAGCGGGGGCTACTCTTCATTGCAGTGCATGGGCTTCTCATTGCGGTGGCTTCTCTTGTTGTGGAGCATGGGCTCTAGGCACACAGGCTTCAGTAGTTGTGGCACGCGGGCTCAGTAGCTGTGGTTCGCAGGCTCTAGAGCGCAGGCTCAGTAGTTGTGGTGCATGGGCTTAATTGCTCCACAGCATGTGGGATCTTCCTGGACCAGGGCTCAAACCCGTGTCCCCTGCATTGGCAGGCGGATTCTTAACCACTGTGCCACCAGGGAAGTCCCAAGCATAGCTGTTTTACAGTCTTTGTTTGAGGATTCAAATAACTGCTGTCTATGTAGGTATGTGTTGTTTATGCTTATTTTTATTCATGGTGTTTTATTTCTTGACGTCCCCCCCCCCACCTTTTTTGGAACTGTGTAGTATTCCTTAGTGTTGAGAAATATGTGCAGATTCTGTGAAGCCTAGAGTGAGGGTATCTTCTCCAGAGTGTCTTATGTTGTATCCTCCAGGTACCCATGTACAGTAGCATCTAGGGTCACTGTAACTAAATTCTTGGCATGAAGGTTTTGGAACTTCCCCCCAGGTGATGAGAATTTAGACTACAGATCTGCAGGAGGGTTAGTTTGTGGTTATACATTTTCAGGGATTTTTTTTTTCTCCTTTCTTTGTTTAATGCCAGCCAACTTTACTCACAGCCTCCAGGCGTGGGAAAGGGGCAGGTTTATTTCTGGTTTAACCCTTATCCAAGAGGGTAGCCCTTTGGGATTACAATCTAATGTGGGGAGGGTCTCCCATTAGATCCCTAACCTTCAGTGAACCCTGGGCTTTGACTTCTGTCCCTCTGGTCCCATGAGGCCATCAGCATGGAAGTTCAAATTGATAGTTTGGTGTCTGCCTTCAGGTCAGAGATGAGTCTGTGCTCCATTTACCTCTGTGAGTTCTTGCTTATCCTCAGAGTTTACCCTCATCTTTCCTTTCTATCTTATCAGATCTTCTGTGCTTTTTTTTTTGAATTTTATTTAATTTATTTTTTTATACAGCACGTTCTTATTAGTCATCAATTTTATACACATCAGTGTATACATGTCAATCCCAATCACCCAATCTTCTGTGCTTTTTAAAAAATTTTTTTTTGCGGTACACGGGCCTCTCACTGCTGTGGCCTCTCCCGTTGCGGAGCACTGGCTCCGGACGCGCAGGCTCAGCGGCCATGGCTCACGGGCACAGCCGCTCCGCAGCATGTGGGATCTTCCCGGACCGGGGCACGAACCCGCGTCCCCTGCATCGGCAGGCAGACTCTCAACCACCTCACCACCAGGGAAGCCCCTTCTGTGCTTTGAAGATAAAAAAAAAATTTTTTTCCAGCCTTTAATTTTTTGTTCATTGAGAGGTATGTTCAAATAACCTTTCCACAAGATTCTTAGAGGTGGAAAACTAATCTTTTTTTCCCATGCGTAGTTTTTGTTCCCTTTTCTTTATATTTTTCATTGTAACAAACACCTTTCTGTGTTAGTCTCAACTCCTTGCTAGTGTAATTTGAAATGGCTGCAAAACATTCCATTGTTTAGGCACTCCCTCCTATTATTTCCATGTAGAGCATTCACTTTTCACTGTAATAAATTACACTGCATGAATAGCCTTAAACAAAAAGCTTTCATTGTAACCAAGATTATTCCCTTAGGCTGGACTTTCCAAAACGGAATTCCCAGATCAAAGAGCCAGGACAGGTCTTCCCTGGTAGCGTAGTGGTTAAGAATCTGCCTGCCAGTGCAGGGGACACGGGTTCGAGCCCTGGTCCAGGAATATCGCACATGCCGCAGAGCGGCTGGGACTGTGCGCCACAACTACTGAGTCTGTGCTCTAGAGCCCACAAGCCACAACTACTGAACCCGCGTGCCACAACTACTGAAGCCTGCGCGTGCCTAGAGCCCATGCTCCGGAACAAGAGAAGCCACCGCAATGAGAAGCCTGCGCACCTCAACGAAGAGTAGCCCCCACTCGCCGCAAATAGAGAAAGCCCTCATGCAGCAACAAAGACCCAACACAGCCAAAAATAAAGAAAGAAAATAATTTTTTTTAAAAAGAGCCAGGACATTTGTAAAGGTCTGAATACATATTAGTTTCCAAGGGGGCTGTGTCAGTCTACACTCCCCTCGGTATTTAAGGATGTCTGAGTCTCTTGAGACAGTTAGGAGTCTTCTTTAATGGGTTGTAGACTCACATGGTAGAGCACTGATTAGGTATCAGAGATGACATGCTGAAAAGTCTTCCCCGACTCCTGTCCTGGAGCTGCAGCCCCCAAGCAGCCCCCTGTCCCAGAGGCAGCTCACTGTTGCCAGGTTCTGCACATGGGTCCTTCCAGAGTTACCCTCTGACCAAGCAAATAGGTACATAGGGTCTTTGGGGGTTTCTTTTTAAATAAATGGTGGCATATTATACACACTGTCCTGAACCTTGCTTTTTCCACTTAAATATAAATCTTGGCGCTCACCATCCAGCAGTACATGAAGCAATACCTCAGCCGTTCTCCAGCGACACAGACCCCACTGCGCAGAGGAGCCACGGAGCATGAACCGTCCCACTGGTGGACGTTTAGTTGTTTCCAGTCGTTTGATTTAATGCCATTAATAGCCTAGTGTGTGCCTATCTCCCCGCACATGTGGGAGTGTCTTAGGATGGGTTCCCAGAAGTAGGAATGCTGAGTTTAAGAATTAGTGCGTCGGTGGTTTGGACAAAAATTGCCAAAGGTGGATTGTCCAGGGCGGATGGGTCAGTGGCTTCAGTGTCCTGCTGCTTGTTTCTCTCCAGGGTGATGCTGACAGGGACACTGTCCGACCGGCAGCCGGCTGAGCTCCACCTCTTCCGGAATTATGAGGCTCCGGAGTGTGTACGGGAGCCTCGTGTTGGCCAGAACGTTAACCTAAAGCCTCCACCTCAACCCTCAGGTTAAAACCATGTTCGATGCATCTGTGGGAAGCGATTGGCCCGAGAGGCTGCAGGTTGGTGGGTGGGAGTCGCAAGCTTGCTGCCAGGCACCCCCAGCCCACCACCATCCCACCCGTTGCCCTGGTCTTCCCTCCCAAGGGTATCAGCTGAGGGTCGGCAGAGCCAGGGAGCCATCAGGCCTCGGGCAGGCTGCACCCTGCCTTCCACCAGGATGGCGGGGCCAGACAGCATGGCCTGTCGGTCCTGCTTCTGAAGAGTCCCCAGCCTCGCCCTCTTCCCACAGTGCCATGCGCACACATACACACACACACCCTTAGATCCGAAACGCACATCTCTTGTGCCACTGGGCCCCCTCCTCCCCCACCCGCAGAGCAGCTGGTGTGGCGGGCAGCCCGGAGCAGTGGGGCAGCCCCCACCTACTTCCGGCCCAACGGGCGCTTCCTGGATGGCGGGCTGCTGGCCAACAACCCCACGCTGGACGCCATGACGGAGATCCATGAGTACAACCAGGACTTGATCCGCAAGGTGAGAGCCACCTCGGGTTGGAGGGGCTGGAACTGACCGCCCACAGCGGCCTCTCCCGTTTCTGCAAACCTTGACTGTACTCTGGGCTGACTCCTGGGAGAGCAAATGGCTTTTCTTCATGCATTCATTCATTTGTGCACTTAACAGCAATTTTATGTCACACTCGAACCTGCCTGATTGGTGGTGTCTGCCCAAAGCACTGTGCTAAGAGGGATTCTGAGGCCCAATCCGGACTAGGTGGGGAAGGGTGTTATGATCAATTAACAGCATCTGCTGTTTGTGGGGAGGACAGCATGCATACCAGTATGTGCCAGTTTACAGGCCTAGCCACGCTGCCCGGCCTGGAGACACACGCTCGGGGAGCTCACATTCAGGGGAGACAGTCCATAAACAAGGACACATCCATCCGAGTGTTTTAGGTGCTGTGACAGAGAACTGTGCAGGGGCCCAGGAGCATCACCCCTGCTGAGAGACATGAGGGCTCAGAAAGGGCTCACAGAGGAGGGGAGCCCATGCTGAGGCCTTTGGGGATGGGGCAGTGCAGAGTCAGTGATCATGAGGAAGAGAAGCGGCCCTCAGCCCGAGGAGCTTCCTGCAGAGGTGGGCGAGGCCCACTCAGATTAGGAGAAGCAGTGTGGTGTGGGGGCCTCTGGGTCTGGGGCCTGTCTCTGCCCGTGCTTCACTTCAACCACTGCCTAGGGCTGTTGATAGTACCTGCCTGGGGCCTGTCGTGAGGCTTCCGTGGCCTCTTATCTGTGAAGTATTTAGAACAGTGCCTGACCTTGAGTGTGCCGCATCCTTGTTGGCTGTAGTTGTCACTGCGGTCATCACCAAGCCCCTGATGAAACCGCAGGTGGCAGGGAGGCGAGCGCTCTCTAGGGGCCAGATGTGGAAGGGCAGGCTTCCTGGAGGAAGAAGGAATCAGTGAGAGACTGTGGGATGGGGAAGGGTGCTCAAACATCACTCGTCTGAGTGCATGGGGAGCCTGGGTAGGTGGGTTGCCAAGGTCGCCCAGAAGATTGGCAGGAGAACTTGTTCTGAAGCAAAAGAGAGGCAGCACAGGCTGTGCTTCTGCCACAGGAGGCCTGTACTCCTCTTCACAATCCCCCAGGGAGCCTCTCTCTTACCCCTGGGTGCCCCCGATCTGTGGGGCAGGCCTCCTCTCACCTGTCCTGTCCCAACAGGGTCAGGGCAACAAGGTGAAGAAACTCTCCGTTGTCGTCTCCTTGGGGACAGGGAGGTCCCCGCAGGTGCCGGTGACCTGTGTGGACGTCTTCCGTCCCAGCAGCCCCTGGGAACTGGCCAAGACTGTTTTTGGGGCCAAGGAACTGGGCAAGATGGTGGTGGAATGTGTGAGTATGGGCCCCTCCCCAGGCCCACTTCCCTCGGGATCTCAGCCCCAGGATGAGGCTTCCCGTGGGGCCCTGGGTGTCATGGGGATGGCAGGGCTCTGTTGACCCTCCTCAGCCAGCTCGGGGCAGGGGCGTTCCCCTTCCCCTATAGCGTCTCAATGCTGGCAGGGACCTTCGGTGACCACCTCCAGTGGGATTTCCAAGCATTTTTTAGCTGTGGATTTCTTCCTTCAAACACAACCCATGTGGAAGCCCAGAATGTCAGATGGACAAAAGCTAAGGGGGCAGGGAGCTGGAGGCCTGTCCACCCAGCCCCTCCACGCTCACTGACCCTGAACGCTGCCGAGCCACCCGTCAAAGCCACAGACCGTGCCCCTCTGCATGGCTGGGACAGTCACTGCAGCCCAGGAAGGGGGATTTGCCTTAGGTCACTCTGCTGATAGGGGGCTAAGCCAACCTGGAACCTGGGGACCCCAGGCAGGGGCTGTGTGTGTGGTGTGCGCTGGACGCTCACAGAGGCTGCTTCTCACCAGTGCACAGATCCGGACGGGCGGGCCGTGGACCGGGCCCGGGCCTGGTGCGAGATGGTTGGCATCCAGTACTTCAGGTGAGGGCTCTGCTGGCCCCAGTCCCCAGCCTGGACTTTCCCTTTCCCCAAGGAGGTGCTGTGTGTCCCGAGTCCGCCCCAGTCCTAGCCCTTGTCCCCTACCCAGGCCGAGTGTCCTGGGGGTGACCCCTCCTCCTTGATCCGGACAGACTGAGTCCCCAGCTGGGGACAGACATCATGCTGGACGAGGTCAATGACACGGTGCTGGTCAACGCCCTCTGGCAGACTGAGGTCTACGTCTACGAGCACCGGGAGCAGTTCCAGGAGCTCATCCAGCTGCTGCTCTCCCCGTGAGGCCGCTGGGCCCCCAGCTGTCCCCAGGCCCAGCTGGGAGGTGGGGCAGAGCCAGGCCCAGGCGGCTCTGTGTCCACAGCCCCGGCCTAGCGGGGCACGGGGCTTCCTGCGTAAGGCTGGTCCTCAGGCCTCTCTCCCGCTCTGTCCCCGCCTGCTGGCTCTTTGTGTCTTTCCAGCTTAGGAAGCCTCAGGCCTCACTCAGGCTGCTCCCTGACCCCCAAGGTGGCTCAAACACTAAGGCCTCCCAGAGGGCCCCAGGTTCTTCCCGGGCCCCTGGAGCTGCAGAGACCCCTTCTACCCTCTGCCCTCTCCGCTGGGGGTGGAGCCAGAGAAGCGGGCCATCACCACCCCATCGGGAGGGAAAACCTAGGAGTGGGGTGTCCCATTCGACTTTGCCCCTCCGCGCACCCCAGCCGCCCGCCCACGAGCTCTCCTCAGCTCTCAAAGGTCGCTCCTGTGACTTAAGTTATTCTTCCCGACAGAAAGTGGTTTATGACTGGAGAGGGGCTCCAGGGACTGCCCCAAACTGTGAAATAAATGGTTCAATTCTGGTTTGCCTGTGTTGTGTGCACTGTGGTGTGAGTGCCCCCCACCCGCCAGCCCCCCTCAGCCTTGACCTTCAGCCTTGGCTGTCACCTGCCTGTGCCCACGCAGACGGATGGAAGCTCTGGTTCCCAGGCTCCGCGGGCCAGGGACACCTCTCCTCTTTAGGCCTCCCCAAATCAGGGCCTGAGGGTGTGCAGAGGCGGCCGCCAGGCCCACCTGCCCCACGGTGGAGGGCGAGCGAGAGCCCCACTTGCCAGAGGAGGGGATGAGACCCAGAGAGGGCAGGGGGCTCGGGCACCGTCACACAGCAAGTGACCAGGGCCAGAGCGTGCCCGCAGGTCTGTGCGACTCCAGGGTTTGTGCGGTCCCGTCTCTGGGTGGGCGGCAGCGGGCAGAGGAGCCTCAGCCCCTGGGCTGCAGGTCTGAGGGGCTCAGGGTAGAGAGGGGGCCTGAGAACAGTGACGAGCCATGGGTGACTTCCGCCTGCAGGGACGGACTTCCAGGGAGGGTCCGGGGGTGGTCACTGCACAGCTCGAGCCCAACAGGGTGGGCACTATCCAGTGTAGGCAGGTGGGAGGGCAGGGGTCCCCCAGAGCTAGGGGTCCCTGCTGGCCTGGGAAAGGCTCTTCCTTGAAGAGGAGGTGACCCAGGAGAGTGGCCATCCACGCGTGCCCACCGGTCCGCGGCTCAGAGGGGTAAATAATTGAAGCGCAGGTCACACGAACCCGCCCGCGTCACAGAATGCCTTCCCCGCCGGGTCTGGTTACGCCCCAGATCGCATTCTGACATCCCTGGCTGGTGAATAATTAAGCTGCCACCTCCTCCTTGGCCAGCCCTCCATCTCCGGGTCCCACTCTGCAGCCTCCTTCACAGCCCGCTGAGCAGTGGGCATTGGAGGGTACCGACCCCCGGTGCTCCCAAGCCTGCTAGTGCCACCAGCCTTCTACTCAGTGCCCGGGTGCACCCACTCCATGGCCCCCGAGATGGACCAGTTCTACAGGTCCACCATGGCCATCTACAAGGTGAGTGTGTGCGTGGCCCAGGCCCCGGCTGCCGCCCCCGCTCCCAGGGCTTGAAGGTCGGCCAGCTCTGGAGGACAGAGAGTGAGCATAGCAGCAGCGTGTTCCAGGAAAGAAGGCCTAGAACCAGGCTGGGCTGAGCAGTGGGCATGGGGGTGGGGGTCCCTGGGGGCAGTCGGCCACTCCAGCCCCAACCTGAGGCTCCCAGAGCACGGGTTCAGCCAGTGAGTGACAGGACTGCTGAGACAGACTCCCAAACACTGGATGAGGCAGGACAGCGCCCAGGGTGGCCTTAGCTGGGAGCAGGGGGCCCGCCCAAAGAGCTACCTGGCCGCCCCAGGGTAGGGGAGTCTCTCTTTGTCTCTTTCTCTCTGTGTCTCCCTGTCTGTCTCTCTCTGGTTTCTGAGCCCCTCACTCAAACTTCCTACTCGACTCCAGGGGGGTTGCTGCCGTCTCCATAGACATTTACTGAGCACCTACTGTGTGCAGGACACTTTCAACATGTAAACCTCACAACACCCTATCTTTGAGGTAGAAAATAATCACCCCATTTGATAGATAAGAAAACTGAGGCCAGAGAGGCTAAACGGCTAGTTCAAAGTCACCAAGGGAAGAAGAGGGGCTGCTGAGATTTGAATCAAGACCCAAGTCTAAGTCCTCAACACAGGGTGCTCTCCAGCTGGCCATGGCCTGCGGCGGCCCAAGGGACTCGGCCACAGCCTTGCTCCCCAGGGGCTCTTCTTTGAGCAGGGCAAGGTCTGCCCTTGCCCCCGAGGTGGCTGAACTCAAGGCAGCGCTGAGCCACGCCCAGCTGGGCGCTGTGACAGACCACAGGCTGCAGCCAGTGGGAGGAGAACCTTCCAGGCACGAGTTCCTGCTGGGCAGGTGGTGATCTGGAGCCGGCCAAGGGGACCCCGGTCTGGATCCTGGCCTCTGAGGTCCTTGCAGCCGAGAGCCAGAATTCTGGGTGACTCCAGGTTTCTAGGCGGGCTCCCCTGAGTCAGGCTTCTCACTGGGGTTGGGGGTGCCCTGATCCTGAGGCCCATCATTCCGTCTTCCTCTCCCCATCCCTACCCTCCCACCACCCTTGGACTCCAGAGCATCATGGAGCAGTTCAACCCCGCCCTGGAGAACCTGGTGTACCTGGGGAACAACTACCTCCGGGCCTTCCACGGTGAGTGCCAGGCCCTGCAGGCTCTCAAAACCCCAACGACACACACTTCTCTATGTCACCCTGATGCTGCCACTGAGCCCACTGCCATACCCAGGCCACCTCTGCACCCCCAGCCTGGCACCCTGACCTGCCCCACTTCCAGCCACCTACAGCCAGACCTCACCACTCGCTCAGCGCCTGTGCAAACAGCTCCCATCTCCCCCATTTCCCAGCAACTGCCCCACCCCCAGAGCTAATCAGCAGAGGGTTGTGAGCCACCTGCCGAGGGACAAGCCAGGGACACACCCAGAGCTGAGTGTCACCCAATCCCTCCCCGCCCTTTAGGACTTCAGAGTCCTCACAGCAGTGACCTCAGCCCATGCCACCCCCAGACCCACTTGATGCCTCACAACACACCTGCCCACGCCCTCCCGGGCACACACAGATGCCTGCACCCCGCCCCCTCCCAGACAGAAACAGGCCGAGGCCCTGCGCCCTGCCCCGCAGGGAGAGCCCATTCCCCACTTTTTCACCCCCCCTCCTCTGGCCGATGCCCCCTCTCCACACACGCTGCCCAGGGCACCCCATCCCTGTCGCGCACACCTACGCCAGAGCCCGAGGCATCCCCTCCACACCCTCTCCCGCCAGAAGGAGAGGCCTCCAGAAGTGGGGAGGGGCACACGGAGGAGGGCTCCGGGGCTGGACGCATCCCTCTCTCCACGCAGCTCTGTCTGAGGCGGCAGAGGTGTACTTCAACGCCATCCAGAAGATCGGGGAGCAGGCCCTGCAGAGCTCCACCTCGCAGATTCTGGGTGAGGCACGCCTCTTCCCCTCCATCTCCCCCACTCATCTTCTTAGGCCTGGGGGACACTCCTCCTAGCCCCCCTCCCCCACCGGCCTCCTCCTGTGTTCCAGGCTCCGGGGCCCCCTCTGCCTGCCTCCCTCCCTGGTGCCTCCCCTCAGGCCCGGGACCGGCCTTGCCCCCCATTCTCAGGTCCCAGAGAGGGTTCCTTTTACAGTCTGGCCCTTCCAGGAAGTACCCCCCAAAGACACAGGTCTTGCAGCGCAAGGTCCAGAGCCCAGACTCTCGTCTGGAGCCAGGGCCCCTCCGCTCCCCTCTCTGCAGGACTTTGCCATGGCTAGGACAGGTGCTGCCAGAGGCCCTGAGTCGTATGGGGAACCCCTGGAATTTGGTCCCCAAATCCAGCCTTGGGCAGGCCCTTCTGACAGCTGCTGGTGGGAAGAGGGTGGGCAGGGTAGGTCCCTGCACTGAAGCTGCTGCTCTCTGTGCCTCCAGGTGAGATCTTGGTGCAGATGTCCGACACCCAGCGGCACTTGAACTCTGACCTGGAGGTGGTGGTGAGTCCCAGACCCCACAGCCTGGAGGGGTCACTTGGGAGAGTGGGCTGCGTTCTATGGGGGACGAGGGCCTCCACACCCTTCCTCAGAGAGGACTTTGGTGACATAACAACTGCGGCTGCCCTTTTGGGCACCTGCCAGGGCCCAGCTCTGCTGGGCACATTTACCTGCACATCTTGTTCAAGCTCCAGCAACCTGGCAGGCAGGTGCCATTTCTATCCCCATTTGACAGAGGAGGAAACTGAGCCTCAGGGATCTAGCCACTCGCCCAAGATTCCAGAGTGAGTGGAGGAGCCAGGAAGCGAAAGGACCGTCACCCACGTGCATCGGGCCCTGCCCCTACCTGCCTCCCCAGGGAGCAGCCAGTGATCTGACCTTACACACCTAGGAGAAAACCCTTCCACGGCCCTGCCTCCTGCAGAACTAAACCCAGCCCCTCGCTAAGGGGTTCCAGGTCCTGCTGAGCCAGCAGCCTCCCTGCACCCCCAGTCACAGCCCAGCCAGCCGGAAGGGCTGCCCTCTGCAGACACGCCTGGCGTCCCCACCATGGGCTGCTGTCACGCTGTTCTCTCAGCCTAGGACCCACCCACCCCCACCCCTGCTGGCCAGCACAGTCACCCTCTCCTCCAGGAAGCCTCCCCTGACTCCTGGGCAAGTTCAGTCTCTCCTCCCTCTGGACTTCAACAGATGCTTCTATCCATTCTTAGCAAGTGTGTGGTGAAGAAAACCAGCTCTGCAGCCAGAGCACCTGGGTTCAAAGCCCAGCTCCACCAGTTACTGGCTTTGTGACCTTGGACAAGCTACTTAACCTCTATGGCTCAGTGTATCTGTCTGTGAAATGGACATAATCATAATAACTGCCTTGCGGGATTCTTGTGAGCATTAATTGTATTAATAAGTATAAACTATTGACCTTGGCACCTGTAGCCTTCTATGTACCTTAGCTATGATCATTAGAAGCAGAATTTACCCCCATCTCTATCCCTGCCAAGACTGGAAGCTGTGCCAGGGCTGGGACGCGCTCTTCTCTGTAACTCCAGGGCCTGGGACAGGGACCTGGGACCAAGCAGGGCTTCACTGACTGGGAAGGAAAGAATAAGCTTTGAAAAGGGAGCGGGGCTGGGCCAGAGGGAGAGGGCCTTCCAGAGGTTGCCGGGGGCTGAGCAGGTGCAGAGCATGGCATCGGGCAGAAGAGAGCTGGGGATGGGAGGCAGGCAGAGAGGGAAAGGTGGGCGGGGCTGGGTGTGAGGAACCTTGGAAAGTTCGGAAGGAAATTTCAACTAATCGTGGAAGTGCACGGTTCTCAAACGTGTGTGTGGGAAACCACTGGAGGTCTGGATACTCTTTGGGGACACCATAAAATACTCATCGGTTTGGTAACCATGTTGAAATGGGGAACAAATTCACCAGCAGAAAACGTGCTTCCACTACACTCGATAAAACCAGGACCCTTGGTCCCTCTCCTAGGCACTTGGAGGCTTAGCGCTAAGCCCGTGCCACCTCCTGGGGCTTGGGCGGGGAGTTACAAAGCATGGGTCACGCTGGCAGCCTGAAACTTCCTGTCCTTGTGTCTGATGGCTCTCCATGTCACCTGTGGCACACCTGGGCTGGACGCGGACGAGTGTCACCCAGGCCTGCTCTGTAAGGAGAGCTGCCTTCTTTGGGTGCGAGTGTCTTGGCTGTGACAACAGGGCAGGGCCCTTGGCCAGAGCCATACTGGGCCGAACACACCAGAGGCCGCCTCCCCCTTGGGCTCATTCATTCGACAACTATTTACTACCCTGTGCCAGGTACTGCTATGGGTACTGGGGATACAGCAGACAAAACCCCCTGCTCTCCCCAAGGGGGAACCAGACAAAACCCAGGACAAGTAAGTGAGTACAGATGTGATGGGTTAGATGCAAAATAAGCTATGGAGAAAAATAGACCAGGGAAGGGGGGTAGCAAGTATTGGAGGGATGCAATTTTTAACAGATGCTCGAGGTGAAAGGCACTAGAAAGGTGACATTGAGAAGAGGCCTGATGGAGGTGGGGAGTGAGTGGGAGACATCTGCAAAAAGAGTGTCCTGGGCAGAGGGATCGGCACATGGGAAGGCTTGAGGAGGCCCACGTGGCCGGAGTGGAGGCAGCGAAGGCCAGCGTGGAGATGACCAGCCGCTAAAGGGGCCGGGCCTTGAGGGCATTGTGGGAACTCTGGCCATGCCTCTGCGTGTATTGAGCAAAGGAATGACAGGATCTGACTCAAGTTAGGTTTTCCAAAACCAAACCTTTTTTATTGTAAACTAAAATACAGGCACAGAAAGTGTCACTGGACAAATTCGAGCTTAATGAATCATTATAAGGCAAACCACCTTTGAAACTCCCACCCGGGTCAGGAGCTTTGCCAGCCTTTCCTGGAGCCCTTCTACATGCCCCCATCAAATCACAGACCCCCTCTTCCTCCAAAAGGGACCACTGGTCCGACACTGCCTTGTGTTTCTTCGTAATTGATCACCCAGTTGTATGTCCCTGGATGCTAGAATTTGTCTTGCTCTCTTTTTTTAAATATGTCTTTGAGTCTCTTTTAATCTACTGGCTCCCCCTCCATCCCTTTCTTTTCCTTACCATTTATCTGTTGAAGGGCCTGGGACCTTTTGACCTGTTGGTTTTCCAAACACTCCTCATGCAGCTCAGCTTGTTCCTCTGTCCTCTGGACCCAGAAGCTTGATCAGACTCAGGTTCCATCCGTTTGGCAAGACTAGAGTGGGTGCTGGCTTCTTCCATCAGGAGGCATGTGGCTCCTGCCGCCTTGTGACGGTAACAGCAATGGAGGCTGTGTGTCCGCATCCACTCATACGTGGGAGTTACGAGATGCTGCTATTCTGCTCTTTCACTTATGAACTGGAATATTTCTCTAAAGAGACGTTTCTTCTTATGTGCTATTTTTTACCCAGTGGCACGCTTCTTATGGGAAAGACAGGATAAAGGCTTATTCCCGCCTTGTCAGCTTCCAAGATCATGAATTTTCTCTGTCATCCTCTGAAGGTGACCAGTTAGCTTTATTTTTTTACTAGCACCATCATTATACTATTTTTTAGTATCATATTTTTTAGTATCTAGTCAGTCTCATAGATCTAAACATATTTGTTGTGTTTTACTCCTTTGCGATCATTATTTCACTGAAGTTGAACATGTCCCCGCTTTGACCAGCAGAAGCCTCTTCAGTCTGGCGCACGAGTCCTTTGGCATAACTCTCATGGTTCGGACAGTCTCCTTGCTATCCAGCCTGACGAGATGTTCTGCCCTCACCTGGTACTTTGCTGCTCTACACGTAGAATCAGGCTTCTCTCCATGAAGCCCTGTTTTTATTTTTTGCTTTTAGTGGAAAGTGGTATTTCAAGACCATAATCTGGGCACTAGGGGTGTCCATTGGGTTGATCGTTGTTCCTAGGCTTTTTCAGTGGCCAGTGCTATACAGACATACATACATACACATGTGCATATAATAGATATGCTACAGATGCCTAGATACATAGATATATGCCTAGATACATACATACATTTGTACAAACATATATATACACATACATACGTGACAATATATATAGTTAAAGATAGAACACTTCATAAATTCATACTGATACTTCCAATTCAGATTCAGCACTAGATTTTTACTTAACCTCTTCCCTATTCCACCAGTATCTCTTTTGTTTCACATCAAGAATCCTGATTCTTGGGAATTCCCTAGTGGTCCAATGGTTAGGACTCCGTGCTTTCACTGCCAAGGGTGCGGGTTCAATCCCTGGTCGGGGAACTAAGATCCTGCAAGCCGTGCGGCGCAGCCCAAAAAAAAAAAAAAAAAAAGTCCTGATTCTTAAGGATACAGAGAATGAAAGAATAAGAATATCCCATAGTTACCGTTTGCTTTATCTCATGTTACATATACACAACAGTCTCTGAATAATGATAGTAATTCTACCACCACCAATATGATTTCTGAGAACTGTTAAAATCTGTTTTGCATTTGCTCTCCCCAGCATCTCCCCACTTTCAAAATACAGGCATGCTTTGGAGATTTTGTGGGTTCTGTTCCAGACCATCGCAAAAAAGCAAATATCACAATAAAGAGAGTCACACAAATTTTTTGGTTTCCCTGTGCATATAAGTTATGTCTACACTATACTGTAGTCTATTAAATGTACAATAACATTATGTCAAAAAAACAATGTTCATACCTTAATTTAAAAGTACTTTATTGCCAAAAAATGCTAACCATCATATAAGCCATCAGCAAGTCGTAATGTTTTGCAATAGTAACATCAAAGATCACTGATCACAGATCACCGTAACAGATTATGACAATAATAAAAAAGTCTGAGCTACTGCGAGAATTACTAAAATGTGACACAGACACAAAGTAAGCAAATGCTGTTGGAAAAATGGCACCGATAGACTTGCTCGAAAGTTGCCACAAATCTTCAATGTGTGAAAAACGCAGTATCTGCAGCTGCGCTTGTCTACACTGTCAGGACCCAGAGCTGCTGCGCCTTGCTTGCTCCCCTTTCACCCTCATTGATCTTTGTTTACAAGTAACTACATATTTAATGTTCACCTCAAACCACGTGTCCATGTCTTGCTCGTCGTTTTGGCCTTGTTCTGACTGTCCCCACAGGAAGGGCTCGTGTGAACAATGTTCTCTGAGTTCTGACACCAAGATAACAGCTTGTTCTCCTGATACTTGAAAGTCAGATTTGTTGGATATAAAATTCTTGGCTCACATTTCATTCCTTCCTCCCTCCCGTCCTTCCTTCTTTCTTTCTTTCTTTCTTTCTTTCTTTCTTTCTCTTTTCTTTCTTTTTCTTTCATCTTGAATGTTGCTGTTGAAAAGTCTGATAATCTATTTCTTCCATTGTAAATCACTTGCTTTTTTTGCCTTAGATGCCCAATTTTTTTCTTTTTCTGAAATCTAGTAACTTTTCCAGACTATTTCTTGATATTGGTCAGTCTGGGACAATATTCTTAGTTATGTGGTATACTCTTTCAATATGTAGTTTGAAATCTTTCTTTTTTTTTTAATTTCAGGAAACTTGTCTGGAATTACGATTTTTAGACTTTTTTTTGTTCTCTTTCTCTGCGTTTCTTCTTCAGGGACTCCTATTATCTGTGTGTTAGACCTTCATAGCCTATCTTCAGTATTTGTCTCTTCCTCTTGGCTGAATGGAGCCCATATTGTCATATGGATGAGACTGGAGTTTGGGGGAGGATCTGGGCTGGGACATACATCTGGGAGGCGTCAGCCAGTGGACTGCATGAGCTCACCAAGGGAGTGGTGTAGATAGAGAAGGGAAGAGGCCCATGGCTGAGCCCCGGGGCAACTCAACCTTCGGGGACCAGGGAGATGAGGGACACTGAGCAAAGGACAGAGAAGAGGCAGCTGGGGCGTGTGAGGAAAACAAGGAGAGGGTGGTGGGCTGGAAGCTGAGGGAGGAACTTGTCTCAGGAGGAGCGAGTGGCCAACTGTGTCCAATGATGATGAAGGGGCAAGTTGGGTGAGTCCTGAGAATTGATCATGGGGCTTAGCGAGGTGCCGTCTCGGTGATTTTGAGAACAACACTCTTTCTGGCGTGGTGGGGCAGGAGCCTGATGGAGGGTGTTCAAGAGCAAATGGGAAGAAAGGAGCTGGGGTCAGCCCACAGAGACAATTCTTTCAACGGGATTTTCCTGAATCTAAAGCAAAAGGATTTCTCAAGTTACTGGAATAACTCGATACATAGAACTTACAGTGCATGTTCTCAGCAGTGGGTCTGCTCTCAGCTTCTGTACTGAGGGGCTCACAGGACCCCGCTAATGGAGCGTGTCCCAGGGGGAGGGGAGCAGGGCACGGCAGCCTCTGTTCTGACTTGCTGGGAATTCCTCAGCCTGCCCTGGGTTTGGTGACTTCGTTGTTTCAGAAGCCACTGGCTAATTATAGGCAGTCCTGTGGTTCCCCCACAGCAAGAGTTCAAAGTTCTCTTCAAGTATCAACATCTTATTAGATCAATTTCTTTGAGAGCTTGACAATGACTTTCCATTAAACCACTGATGCCTGGGCCCCGTCTGATTGGGGCATCCTGGGTCTGTGTCCTCTCTGCTGTTGGCGATCACAGCCAAGCCCTGGTAATGAGAAGAATTACAATCCACCTGCTTTAATCCTGTCCTGCTCTAATGCATGTTTCCGTGGCGTGACATAGTCCCTACGCGACTAGAAGCAGGAGCCGTACCCTATGACGTGGAAGGTGGCTTGTTCATAAGTGATGTTTCCTAGGCAAGGGGAGGGGAAAGTTAGGAATTAGGAAGAAGGGTAAAGCCCCCAGCTTGTCTGCTGCACTGAGAGCAATAGCCCTTCAGGCTGTTGTTTTTTTTTTTTTTTTTGGTACGCGGGCCTCTCACTGTTGTGGCCTCTCCCATTGCGGAGCACAGGCTCCGGACGAGCAGGCTCAGCGGCCATGGCTCACGGGCCCAGCCGCTCCGCGGCATGTGGGATCTTCCCGGACCAGGGCACGAACCTGCGTCCCCTGCATCGGCAGGCAGACTCTCAACCACTGCGCCACCAGGGAAGCCCCAGGCTGTATTTTAAGAACATTTTAAAAGAGCTCCTGCACCCAGGCCTCCCTGGGGAGGACAAGCACCCCCCAGCCTCCCGGGTCTCTCAGCTGGGGTTGGGTGTCTCAGCCTCCCATTTCCACCATCATGACAGCCCCACCTCCTCCCGAATCACCTCAACAAGCCAGCTCTGCAGTAATTCAGGTGTTGCCAGTGTGTCCATTCTATTGGTTTTGTTTACTGGTCTTTCCTGACGACCAGCATTCCTTTTCCTGAGGGACAGAGCTCCCACAGCACAGCTTGGGGACGCCCGTGGCAGGAGGCAGGATCCACCCAGGGTTCTTTTTTTTGTTTTTAAAGTCTTTATTGAATTTGTTACAATATTGCTTCTGTTTTATGCTTTGGTTTTTTGGCTGCGAGGCATGTGGGATCTTAGCTCCCCGACCAGGGACCGAACCTGCACACCCTGCATTGGAAGGCGAAGTCTTAACGACTGGACGGCCAGGGAAGTCCCCCACCGAGGGTTCTTGAGCCGGGACTCCTGAGGGGAAAGGCCAGGCAGACAGAGAAGGCTGAGCAGAGTTGGAAGTGTCCCCAGAGGCGGCAGCAGGATGGGAGATGCTCCTCTTTGCAAAGAGTACAGATGGAAGGATTTAGGTCTGATGTCCTAACAACACGGAGTGACCCAGGGAGCACTGATGGGGGACACAGGGGAACGTGCCAGCTGGCCACCAAGGCCCACAGAATCAAGCTCATTGGGTTCTAGGGCTGGACCTTAGGGACCATCTGGGCAAAACTTTCCTATTACAGATGGGGAAACTGAGGCCCAGGGAGGGGCAGCAACTCATCCAAAGTTACAGGGCAAATTGGAGGCAGAACCAAAACGGCTAGAACGAAGCTTTTCTGAGCCTGAGCCCCAAAGCCTTCCTGGTCCTCCTGGTCACCCAAGTGGTCAGCCACCTCCTTCTCACCTGTCACGGGAACCTGCCACCCCAGTGAAGCCCTCAACAGTTGTGAGCTCTTTTGCTGGGCCAGGCCCAGCCCACGGTGCTGGGGCCACAGAGATGGGACAGATCTTGTTCATGCTGCCCATACAAACAGGCTATGACCAG
Source organism: Orcinus orca (assembly GCF_937001465.1). NCBI lineage: Eukaryota > Metazoa > Chordata > Mammalia > Artiodactyla > Delphinidae > Orcinus > Orcinus orca. The sequence continues at coordinate 92,977,319 of NC_064569.1, read as the reverse complement.
GGGCCCAGCAAGAAATTCCATCTTATGGCTGGAGGAACGAACAGTGAACAAACAAGTTGTACACATGCCAGAAACAAAATGAGAGAGTGATGAATTCTGCCTGAGGAGTCGGGGGGCCTCCCAGCAGAGGGGGCAGTGAAGCTGGTATTTGAAGACTCGTAGGAAATTCCAGGCATAATCAAGGCACAGACTGAGACTAAGAACCGGAAGATGTCGACACATTTATGGAGGATGTGTTTCAAGCCAGGGACTGCACTAAATGTTTTGTGTGTTTAACCATTTAATCCTCCATCCAAATAGGTGCTCTTGTTTTACCCATTTCTCTGATGATTGGCGAGGTGCCTGGTGTGTTAGGAATGCAGTGGGCAATGTATTGGAGTGAGCAGTGCAAGGAACTCTGGGGCCTGGGGATGATAGGGCCGCCCTGATCACCCCCACCCTGCACTCCACACAGGTGCAGACATTCCATGGAGACCTGCTGCAGCACATGGAGAAGAACACCAAGCTGGACATGCAGTTTATCAAAGTGAGTCTGGCCACGCATCCTGGCCCCACAGCCCATCACCAGCAGGACCGTCTCTCCCCTTTTGAGGGATGGGCACACTGAGGCCAGCGCTGGGCATTGACTGGCCCCAGGTTATACACGTTCCCAGCTGAGTCCCTGCCCCTGTCCAGTACTCTGGCCCATAAGCCAGGTGCCTTGAGCTCTTTGACACGGGGGTCTCCCTCCTCTCTCCACCCCATCCAAGGACAGCCGCCAGCACTACGAGATGGAGTACCGGCACCGAGCCGCCAACCTGGAGAAGTGCATGTCCCAGCTGTGGCGTATGGAGCGCAAGAGGGACAAGAATGCGCGGGAGATGAAGGTGCAGGGGCTGGGGGCGACACGGGGCTCCGAGGGGACCCCCAACACCCGCTGGAGCTCTCCCACCCAGCACTGGCCCAACTCCAGGAGCGTGTCCCGCCCCACCCTGTGTGGCAAGCATAGCTGGAGAGGTCAGCCAGCCCCTGGCGCGTGGGCATCACTGTCTCAGGGACACCCTCAGCGCCGCTCCTTGTCCTGTCGCTGCCTGGCCCTCCCCACACTCCCCTGGCCTCCTTGCTTCTCCTACTTCATTGAGAAAACCTGAGGCCCTCAGCACGCTGCTCCTGATCAAGGTAGCAAAGGCAGAATCCACCAGCAGCCCCGCCACCCTCCCCCTCCCTCCTGCCCCCTGGCTAAGGCCAGCCCCTTCTCCCGAGCTCAGGGCCCCATCCTTGGCCTCTGCCTTCAAGACCTCTATCTCCTTTCCTGCCTCCTCTTCTGGCTCCTTTAATAAGCTCATATCTCTCCTCTTTGAAATCTTCGCTCCCAAGTAGGGGGTTATTAATCAATTAATTTGCATTTTCATTAAACCAACTCTCTCACTTCTGTGCTTGGCCCTGTGCCAGAAGGATGGCTCAGACACCAGTCCTACCTGGGAGAAGTGCCCGGGCCAGAGGGCAGGCAGAACCCAGGCTCGTGAGGATGAGGATACACCTGAGAGGGCAGGCCCAGAAGCGAGGGCAGGCTGGGTGCTCAGGGGAGGCTTCCGAGAGGAGGTGGCTGGTTCAGGAAGGAGAGAGAGGCTTCAGACAGCTGGCACTCGTGGGAGTGGGATGAGGGACACACCCCCTGCCTCCAGGCAGAATCCCCTTTTCCCCCAGGAGAGCGTGAACCGGCTGCACGCGCAGATGCAGGCCTTCGTGTCTGAGAGTCAGCGGGCAGCTGAATTGGAAGAGAAGCGGCGCTACCGCTTCCTGGCTGAGAAGCACCTTCTGCTTTCCAACACCTTCCTGCAGTTTTTTGGCCGGGTGAGCTGGGGCTGGGGGGACAGCTAAATGAAGCCTTCTGGGGGCTGTGCGCTCTGTGAGCTGGCTGTGCATGGGAATTCCCCTCCCTTCCTCCCCATTCCCTTCTTTCCTTCCACCCTGGAGATATTTATTTTACTTATTTACTCTCTCCATCTATTTCTTTATTCGTATCATCACATATTCATTCATTTATTGTCATGATTTTTTAAAATTCTCACATTCAGTAACTAATTCCTGCATTTATTCATTCACGTATGGACCATTTATTTTTTTCATTCCTGTTTACATACACTCACTATTCACAAAATCATTAACTCATAGGTTTATTCAATTACTGTCTATGAATTTTCTCATGGTATTTAAATCTTCTATGGTCTTGCTTTGTCTGATCTGCTAGACTATTGTATTTCTAGTGGATTTTGCTTTCTGCATTTAGCTGCCATGTTGTTTACTGCTGTGGGGTTTATGACTTGACTATTATACCTTCTCTGTAAATATTGCCATTTATGTATATAATATATCTCATAATCCAGTCTGATACTTTTAATTCCACTTTTACATTAATATTGCCCTTCCTACTTTCTCTTTTCTTATCTTTAAGTGTTTTATGTTACAAAGATATAGCTCAGTTTTGACTTTTGACCAGTCTGTCTATGTCTTCCAGTAGGAGAATTCAGTTCATTCCCGTTTAACCGAACAACTGATATACCTGCCCTATTCTTTCTGGATAACTTGAGTTAACTGTATTTACTTTGTCGTTTCCTCTTTTTCTCCCATTCTTGTTCTCGTCAGTTTGATAAAATATACATTCCTCTGTCAACTTTAACAATATAATAGCCAGTTATTTTACCAGGAAAAGCAAGCTCATTCAGGAACAGTCAGAGGAACTGCAATTCACGTTATGTGAAGTATGGCAGACCACGCGCAAATCCAGAAAACAGAGACTGACAGCTTGTTTTATGGGGAAAAGAGAGGAGTTGGGAGGGGCTGTAATAACCAAAGAGTCCATTGGAGGAAGCTGGGAGTCCAAAGTATGGAGGTTTCTCATTGGTTGAGCTGCTACAGTCTGATTGGCTGGGCTGTCACAGGGGTGGGGGTTGGGGGAGAAGTTTTCTTCTGCTGCTGGATAACAAAGTAGGCACCAACTTCCTGTGGGAGATGTGGGCTTGCTTCTCTTCCTGCTTGGAATAATTGAGGCTACGTAGCAGGGTATGTGAGCTCCCCCTACAGGCCTGCCCCTACCCCAGTTTTAGCTGAGAGTCATTTAATTTATTTAATTCCACATCCCTCTCCCCTTTATTATTTTGGAAAGCCTATTGTTCTTTTCATCTCTGCTCATGATGACCTCACTCTGTGACCCTCATAATCATATATATTTGTCTATTATGTTTTTCAAAAAATAATGCCCACCCCCCACACACACACTACTTGGTCCTTTGCTCCCCTCACCCCATAAGGGGAGACCTTGCGAAGGATTTTCCTGCCCTCCCTGATGCTCTAAGATGAGGCTTGTAACGTCTGTGCTCCTCTTCTAATCCTTCCAAACCACCACCTCTTGGTTTTGCCAAGAAACTTCAGGACTTTTAGTTCCAGACCCTCACTAGTCATTTCTTTGCAGCATGGCCCTTCTATTTCAAGAATCTGTACTTAGATTACATATATTACCATGGCCAGTGCACCACCATCGTCCACTAACATTTCACCACACATAGGATCAGATACAATGCTTACCACTGTTTTCAATCCTTTTCACCTCCCGCTGTCTTGAGGTTTCTGTTTTGATGAATTGGCATGGCTGGAGAACTTGCATGAGTATTTTCTGCATATACACTGTCGGAATCCTTGCATCTCTGCAGATGTCTCACTTTTACCCTGCTGGTGAGGGCAGATCGGCTGGTTGAAGGAGCTGCAGCCTTTTTTTTCTCATGGTCCAAGATGATTTGCCCCTGTTTTCTAGTGCTCGGTGTTATAAATGCTAAGTCAGGTGCTGGTCTGTCTCCTTTCCCTTTTAAGTAACAGGCTCTTTCTCTGTGGATGCTTGGAGATTTTCTTTGTGTCCTTGCAACTCGGGAACTTGTCCCGGTACCACCTAGATGAGTGCCTGTCAGTGGCCCTTCAGCCTGCAGGCTCAAGTCTTTCTTCAGGTCTGGGGAGCTATTTCCTCTTCTGTTTCTTTAATTATTATCTCTCTGCCATCATTACCTTTTCTCTTGCTGGAACTCCAATCATTTGAGCCTCCACATCTATGACCATCTTCTCCCCCACTATGTCTATTTCATTTCTTCTTGCTCAGTATTTTGAGATATTTCTCCTCCTTGATCTGCAAGCGACTGATTCTGTTCGCAACAGGACTGTCCTCTGTCTCTCTCTTTTTTTTAACATCTTTATTGGAGTATAATTGCTTTACAATGGTGTGTTAGGTTCTGCTTTATCACAAAGTGAATCAGCTATATATATACATATATCCCCATATCTCCTCCCTCTTGCGTCTCCCTCCCACCCTCCCTATCCCACCCCGGACTGTTCATCTGTTCAATTTTAAATCTTAACATCATGCTTTGTCTGGGTAAGAAGGTCTTTGTTTTGCAGTAAGGACCCTTATCAAGTCCTTGTTAAGCTTTTCACTCCCTCCTCTCAGCTGTCAGGGTGGTTTGCTGTGTTCTCCTCGCTGACCACTGGGTCCTCCACTAGGTGCCTTGTTTCTTTCCTTTGCCTCCTCATGGTCCTGTTCCCACTCTGGGTGGAGCTGAACTGCGAGGGCTCAGGCAGTGGTGCTGGCAAATGTGGGGGGGGGGCAAGAGAATGGAGCAATCTCTACCCAGTGGGACCCCACTCTGCCCCAGGTCTTCCTTTTGCGAGCATCAGCTGTCACTCAGCCTCTCATGTGGAGAACCACAGCAGACAGGGCTTCTAGGGAAGGTTGTACAGGTTGTGTACTGCACAAGGAAGCCTGGCTGAGAGTAGAGCTATGCTCTGCTCTCCAAGCTGAACATACTGGTGTAGACTGTGTTTGCCTGAAGAAAGGAGCATCATTACCTTTGCCATCCTCTAAAGAAGATGTGAGATATATATATATATATATATATACACACACACACACACACACACACACACACACACACACAATGGAATATTACTCAGCCATAAAAAATGAAATAATGCCATTTGCAGCAACATGGATGGACCTAGAGATTATTATATTAAGTGAAATAAGTCAAAGACAAATATCATATGTTCGTTTGTATCATTTTTTAGATTCCACATATATATGTCATATGATATATGATATATGATATATGTCATATCATATATGTGGAATCTAAAAAATGATACAAATGAACTTATTTACAAAACAGAAATAAACTCACAGACATAGAAACAAACTTATAGTTACCAAAGGCGATAGCAGAGGGTGGGGGGAGAGTTAAACTAGGAGTTTGGGATTAACATATGCACACTGCTAGATATAAAAAAGGTAAACAACAAGGACCTAATGTATAGCACAGGGAACTATACTCAATATCTTGTAATAACCTATAATGGAAAAGAATCTGAAAAAGAATGTATGTGTGTGTGTGTGTGTGTGTGTGCGTGTGCGTGTGTGTGAATCACTTTGCTAACACAACATTGTAAATTAACTATACTTCAATTTTTAAAAATTTATCAAGAAGGGCTTCCCTGGTGGCACAGTGGTTGAGAGTCTGCCTGCCGATGCAGGGGACACGGGTTCGTGCCCCGGTCCGGGAGGATCCCACATGCCGCGGAGCGGCTGGGCCCGTGAGCCATGGCCGCTGAGCCTGTGCGTCCGGAGCCTGTGCTCCGCAACGGGAGAGGCCACAACAGTGAGAGGCCCGCGTACCGCAAAAAAAAAAAAAAAAAAAATCAAGAAAATTAAAAAAAAAAAGAGGCCATTCTCTCACCAAATGTGTACCCATCAGGCTGTGTCCATCCAGACAGAACATCTGTTTCTAAATTACAAAGAAGTACCTTAGGGGCTAGCAGCTGCCCAAGCCTATGGATGGCTGGAACTCAGGAAAGCCAGCAGCCCCTCTCAGCACACACTCAGGAGGGACACTTGATGTTGCCCTACCCAAGTGTCTCTGTGACTGCACTGCTCAGGCCCCTGAGCCCTGTTGTCTGGCCTCTCACTTGGAGATCCTCAGGCTCCAGCCAGCCCACTGGTGGTCAAAGTTCTGTCCTGCCTTCTGTGAAAGTCCAACAGGGGCCAAAGCCTCCCCCCAATCACCCTTCTTGCATGTGGACTTGCCCACCTCCCTGGCCTGGCCCAGCTGTTGACCCCTCTGGGGAGGGGGATGATGGAATCTGCAGGAGGGGAGGGGCCAGGGCTGTTGGGAAACCATCCTTCCATCATTCCCTAAAAATCCTTGCATTTTTCCAATGTCATTTGTTCATTCATTCGTTTATTGAACACATAGTCTTTGAGCCCAGATGACATATCAGGCTCTGGTTCTATTTGGTATCTGAGAGAGACCCAGCTAGCCAGCCAGCCTCTCTTTCCTGATGCCACAAACATGGGCTCCGCTGCCCCTCCCCCAGCCTCATTGCTCTTTCCATTACTTTCTATTTCTTTGTATTCTTGTTCAGTTTCCCAAATACTGTGCCCTGGCTGCAAATTCTGGCAAGTGATTTCATTTCTGAGTCTCGTTTTCTTATCTGGAAAAGGAGGGAAATAATCGCCCCAGCAGAAGGTTGGTGTGATGGTGGAGCCTGGCCTATGCGGGAGCCCAGCGGGATTAGGTCCTCCTGCCCCTGCTCTCTCCCCTCCAAAGATGAAAACAAAGGCTCCCATTCAGGAGACCCGAGTGCTTGCAGTCAGCTGTCCCCAACAGCCGGCAGCCGACTCCCGCCTCCCCACCTCGGGGTCCTTACCTTGCCAGGTCCTCCCTGAGTCTCTGTTTCTGATCCCAGGGACCCTCTGGTGCTGAGCAGAGGTGGGAGACGTGGCTGGATCCAGTGACTGATCCCAGCCCCGGCTGACATTCTCCCACTCTCACCACCGCACCCAGCCCCGGGCTCAGGGCTCCGCCTTCTCCCACCCTACCCCACCCCCACTGAGTGATCCTTCAGGGAGGAGCTGCTGCTTCTTCCTTTAAACAGTTATATTGAGATATAATTCACACACCATGAAATTCACCCATTTAAAGTGTGCAATTCAACGGTGTAGTATAGGAACTTCCGTGGTGGTCCGGTGGGTAAGACTCCATTCTCCCAATGCAGGGGGCCCGTGTTCAATTCCTGGTCAGGGAACTAGATCCCACATGCTGCAACTAAAAGATCCCACATGCTGCAAGTAAGACCCGGCACAGCCAAAATAAATAAATATTTTTTAAAAAGTGGTGTGGTATATTCACATCCATTGCCTCAAGTCAACTTTAGAACATTTCATTACTGCTAAAAAAAAAAAAAATCAGTACTCCTTAGCGGTCATTCCTTGATCCTCCCATTCCCCCTTGCTCTAAGCCACCACTAATCTACTTTCTGTCTCTATAGATTTGCCTCTTCTGGCAATTTCATATGAAAGGAATCACGCAATATGTGGTCCTTTGTGACTGGTTTCTTTCACTGAACGTCATGTTTTTCAAGTTCATCAGTGTTGGAGCATGTATCCATACACCATTCCTTTTTATTGCCAGATAGGATTCCATCATCGGGATGTGCCACATGTACTTACCCATTCATCAGCTGATGGACACCTGGCTTGTTTCTACCGTTTGGCTATTACGAATGGTGCTGCTATGGATATCCACGTAAAAGTTTTTCCGTGGACGTGTGTTTTCATTTCTCATGGGTATATAGGAGTGGAATTGCCGGATTGTATGGTAACTCTATGTTTAACTGTTTGAGGAACTTCCACACTCTTTCACCATTTTACATTCCCACTACCAGTTTATGAGGTTTCCAATTTCTCCACATCCTTGCCAATGCTTGTGACTGTCTGTCTTTTTGGTTCTAGCCATCCGAGTGAGTGCGGAGTGGTATCTCATTATGGTTTTGATTTGCATTTCCCTGATGGCTGTTGATGCTGAGTATCTTTTCCTGTACTCACTGGCCGTGTGTACATCTTTGGAAGGAAACTCCTTTCCGCCTGTGTCTTGAACAGTTAGCCTCCAACATTAAGAGGAGAGCTGACTCCTCCGTTGGCTGCCTCCTGCTGAGTGATCGCCCCCTCAGGAGGGAGCTGTGGATTGAATGAACCAGACTTCCCCTAGGTACAGGGGAATAGGTAGCATGTTGTCTGACCCAGCTGGGCTTTAGGACATACACGATCTAACTCCTAAGACAGTGAAGCATAAATATTTACCTGTTAAGTATATCTGTACGCAGAATGCACAAGATTTAAAGAACTCTTAAGGGCCTGAGCACAGTAAGGTGTCTTTCTCATCTGCCTCCAATAATCGGTCCTTGCTTAGTCCAAGTCTAGTCAATAACACGCCTTTCTACCTCACCGTCAGCTTCTCTGGGTTTATCGCGGTTGTGTAAGTATACCTCTAGGATAAATGCCTAGAAATGGGATTGGTGAGTCCAGGTATATAAGCATTGGCTGTACCAATTTACACTTTCACCAGCAATGGCGGAGATTCCCTGTTTCCTTGACAACAGTATGCAAGCAAACTTTTTGATTTTTGGTAATCAGAAAGATAAAAATGGTATCTCAGTGTAGTTTTACACTTGTTACGCTTGTCTTATAAGTGAGATTGACATCTTTTCGTGTTTCAGAGCCATTTGATTTTCTTTACTGTGACAGGTCAGTATCTTTTCCTCCATTTTTCTTATGAATTTGTACGAGCTCTTTATATGGTACTGAAATTAGCTCTTTCATAGTGATGAGTTGCAAATTATTTTCCCAGTTCTTTATCATTTGATTTTGCTTATTGTGAGTTTTGCCGTGGTAAAAAAATTATTTTTATTTAGTCAAATTTATCAGTCTTTTATAGTTTAGGGGGTTTGTATCATACTTAGAATGGCTTTTCTTTTTTTTAATATTTTTCTTACATGATTTTTTAAATTTTTGACTGCGTTAGGTCTTCATTGCTGCATGCAGGCTTTCTCTAGTTGCGCCGAGCAGGGGCTACTCTTTGTTGCGGTGCGCGGGCTTCTCATTGCGGTGGCTTCTCTTGTTGCAGAGCACGGGCTCTAGGCACACAGGCTTCAGTAGTTGCGGCACGCAGGCTCAGTAGTTGTGGCTCACGGGCTCTAGAGCGCAGGCTCAGTAGTTGTTGTGCACAGGCTTAGTTGCTCCACGGCACGTGGGATCTACCCAGACCAGGGATCAAACCCGTGTCCCCTGCATTAGTAGGCAGGTTTTTAACCACTGAGCCACCAGGGAAGTCCCAGAATGGCTTTTCCACTCTGTAAATATTTTTAACATTCTCCCCTGGTCTCCTCTATGTTTCTTCCCAACCACCGGCTAAACTGCCTAAAGGCAGGGCTGAGGGGAGCCAGTGAAGTTGAGTGCCGTCCAGGCCAAGACTCAGTGCTGAGGCCATTACTCCGAGAACCCCCTAGCACCCTGGCAGGCACTTTCAAATTGGACAAAAACCCTTTTTTAAATACGATAAGCAAAACTTAATGGTCTCACTTTGCTTACTGCCTCTGAAACAAGCGCATGAAGGCCTTTGGAGTTTTGTCTTTGTGCTGTTTTGCTAATTAACTATGCAAGGCAACAGAGGGGGCGGCCACCTAGCCACCAACTGGACTAGTTGCTCCTGCGATTTGAGGCACTGAGGCTTTCTGTTTTGCTGCCTGAGATCAAATTTTCAGCAGCTGGGCCAGACTGAAGGGAAAAATCATGGAAATGTAGTCACAGGAAGCTTCCTCAAGACAGACGAGTACAGGCCACTCCATTGCTTACTGGATGAGAGACCTCGAGCCAGTCATTAACTGCTCTGACCCTCAGCATCTTCTTCTATGAAATGGAGATAATAATGGCACCTACCTCGCAGGGCTCCTGGGAGAATCGAATAGGATAATGGAGGTAAAGTCTTTAACACTGGGCCTGGCACAGAGTAAATGCTCAGCAAAGGGAAGCTTTTATTATTCCTAAGGTGACAGTCCTGAACTTGGCCTTGAGGGATCGAGTATTGGAGTAGAAAATGGAGAGACACTGATAACTGGAGAGCAGAGTGTTTTGATTGTACCTAGGATGACCTGAGCGACAACACAGAGAGGTCAATGCCACTGAAAGAAGTTTTATTACATATCACACTTCCCAAGAGAAAGGGTCATGACACACTACGCAGGGCCACATGGGAGTAGTACTGGGGGTTGGTCAAGAGGCAGAAGGAGCCAGGGCAAAGCATGGCCCAGAACGTTTGTTATGGTTTCCATGGGAAGGGATGGGCAAAGAAGGGTAAGCAAGTTTAAGTAAGTTTAGGATTGGATGGTTTGAATAATTTCAGTGGGCTCTGGGCTATAGGGGTTATTCTAATTGTCTGGTACCTGGCTTGGGTGATTTAGGGCAGGGGAAACTTTGGTTTGGTGTGTGAATTAGAAGGAGGTGATTGGGGATATGGGTTTTGGGTTGGTTGGTTTGCATATGAAAGGTGTGCTCCAAGCAAACTGTTTACTATCTCTAGGAATTATCTGGCCCTGTGAGGTGCAGTCTTTTCAGATTGACAAGGCCCCACGATGTCAAAGCATCATAAAGTCCAGAAAATTAAAAACATGATTAATACACACAGCAGGTCTAACATTTAAAACCTCCCCACCCTAAGTTGTTATGGACTATGTGGTCAGCGGCTGAGTTTCCTGTCCTTGAAGGTATTCAGGCAGATACTAGAAAAGGGATGCTTATGTAAACTAAACAGATAGACTGGAAAAACTATTTGGATGTCTTCTTTTAGAAAACTACTCAAACTGGCTTAAACAGAAAAGGTGTTTATTATTTTAGTCACTGGGAAGTTCAAGGGTTTCAGGTACAGTTGGATCCAGGAGTTGGACACAAGATGTCATCAGAAATTTGCCACTGTCTGTTGCTTAGTTGAAGTGTTCTATGCCGGCTTCGCTCTATCCATTTAGCAAACCCCATGAGGTGAGAGAATATATTTTTCCAGATTGTTCCAGGGTAAGTTCCGGGACTGGGTTCTTTGGTAACAGTTTTTGGGTAGGTGCACATACCTGACTCCATCTCTGTAGCCAAGCCTGGACTGCACCCTTACCCCTGCATCAGACAGTGGGAGAGCCCCCGTCAAAGCACAAGACTGAGAGACGGGTCAGGGGAAACTCCTCCAGGAAAAGTGAGGGGCCTTTGACAAAAGACCGGGAGGGCTGGCCAGTGGGTGAACCCAAAGTGACCACAGCGATCTTTGGTTCCTTCCAGCTGGAAAGTCCGGTCATCCTCAGCTTGCAGGGCCCGAGCTCCCGGGTCTAGGATGCCAGTTTTGAGTCCCCGGGATTCTGGGGTCTGCTTGGATCTCGCTGACCCCCGTGTCCCCACCCGGCCAGGCCCGGGGGATGCTGCAGAACCGCGTGCTGCTGTGGAAGGAGCAGTCAGAGGCCAGCCGCAGTCCGTCGCGCGCCCACTCCCCGGGCCTGCTGGGCCCCTTGCTGGGGCCGCCCTACCCCTCGGGCCGCCTGACGCCCACCCGCCTGGACATGGTGAGGCCCTGGGCGCCCCCGCCGCCGCCGTTCGCGCCCCCGCCGCCGTTCGCGCCCCCGCCGCCCCCGCCACCCTCCGCGGGGCCCTGGGGCCTGAGGCCCTCCGCCTGGAGCCTCCTCCCCCCGAGGGTCCCGTCCTTCGAAGCGCCCCTCGGCCGGCCCTTCCGCTCCAGCGTGACCTCGGCGCCCCCGTGGTTGCTCGGCCGCAGGCCAGAGAACCCCTACGCCGCCGACGCCTGGGACTGGGGGTGGGGGCTGGACTAGGGCGCCGCGGCCCCGCCCCTCCCCGCCCCACCCTCCCCTGCCCGTCTCCCCTCGCAGCCCCAGAGGCCTCTGGGAGAGTTCGGCTCCCCACGCAGCCGGCACGGCTCCGGCTCCCACGGCCCCGAGCCCACTGAGGCGAGATACGCGTCCCAGCTGGAGCCAGACCGCCGGTCCCTGCCCCGGACGCCGTCCGCCTGTGAGTACCCCCGGCGCCCGAAGCGCAGAGGGAGGGCCAGGTACCCAGGTTGGGGACCCGGGGCCGGGAAGAGGAACCGAGATTGCGCTGCAGCAGGAGGGATCGAGGGTAGACGCCAGGGAGAACTTCCCACCCACGTGCCGCGGCGCTCTCCTGCCCCTCGGCAGCCTCGCTCTACAGCATCAGCACTGAGCGTTCGCGCTCCAACTCTTTCGGCGAGCGCCCGGGCTGCAGGGGCGGCGGCGGCGCCCGGCGAGTCCGCGCCCTGGTCTCCCATTCGGAGGGCGCCAACCACACGCTGCTGCGTTTCTCGGCCGGAGACGTTGTGGAGGTGCTGGTACCGGAGGCCCAGAACGGCTGGCTCTATGGCAAGCTGGAGGGCTCATCCACGTGAGTAGGAGCCTCGGGGCGCAGGGTGGGTTGGAAGGAGGACCGGAAAGCCTGGACTTCAGCTGCAACTGAGTCTTCCAGGATGGAGGCTGTCCCTGGGCCTTCGAACAACCCATCCCCCATCCCCCATCCCCTCCTTGTCCCACACCAGTTTCCTTATCCATTCAACGAGGGTAGGAAGAGTCTCTTTATCAAGTTCAGGGTGGTGGCCCTTGAGAGGGTGGTAGAGGATGGGGAATGGGAAGGTTCTCTCACGAGTGGGAACAATACAGAAACCCTATTGCTTGAGCACCTACTTTGTGCTTTACACTAAGAGAGGGGGCAGCTTGCCTTCTACCCTGAGGGAGTCCGCCAAGCTCTGACGGAGGGAATGGACAGAGAGGGGGGCCAGGCGCAGGGGCGGTGCTGGGACCTTGCAAGCTGAGTGTGCTCACCTCCTTGCAGTCAGGCGCAGTGGAAATCCTTAAAGAACATAAACGGGCTGCTTTTGACACCATGAGTAGAAGGGGGAGGCTAGGGAGTACACTGCAGTCGCGGTAAGCCTGGAGGAAAACAGGGATCACTCTTTCTGCCAAAGAAAAAGGGGAAGGTGGGAGCTTGCTGGAGCCGGGCAATGCCCCCCACAGGGCTTTATGGGCAAGAGACTGTGTGGTGCCCACGCCCACTCACGCTAAGGAGAGAGGAATGAATGAGGACAAGAAGAGGGGATGAATGAATGGAGCGTCGACAGGGGAGTCAGCAAGTGCATGTGAGGGCGCTTGCCGAGATGGTCATGTGATTAGTAGATGGACAGGTGGAGGATGGATGAGGGCGTAATGGGGTGAGCAGGTGGATGCATGCTCCTGTGAGCAGATGGGTAGATGCAAGGGGGCATGGGAGGATGCACGATGTGGGGTGCATGTATCGATGAATGGGTGACTGGAGAGGTGTGTGAGTGGGTTGATAGAGAGGCGGGCAGGTGGGCAAGTGCTGATGGATGGGTTAGTGGATTGGTGGTCCTTGGGTGGTTGCCCACATGGATCATGGATGGGTGATGCATGGATGGGATGACGTGTAGATAGATGGGTGGATGGCAGGTGACCGCATGGATCAGGAATGGAAAGAGGAGCCGGTGGGTAGAGACGCGACTAAGAACACGAGTAGTGGAAAAAACACCTGCTTTGCAGACCCGCATCAGAGGGCAGCAGGATGCCTCCCTGAAAGTCCCCAAAACAGGTGTGTAGCAAACCTCCTGGGGACCTGATTATAAAACCACCCAGATCTGAGCTCTCAAACCGCGTTCCTGGGACATCGTTATTCTTTCTGTGACTCAGTTTAGGGAAAACAATGGCAAGTATCATCAGTAGGCACTTTATGGTGAAGACAGAAGTAAAACGATCTGAAATGGTTTTACTCTGTCAGTTTGACTTGAAATAGCTTCCAGTTACCTACAGGTGAGAACGTTATTGATCGGGTTTGGGGATCTAAGGTGGCTGTTTGGAGAACACTTTCCCAGATGTTCTGCAAGAATCTAATGTGTTCCGTGGAGTCTGAAAAGGCTAAGGAACATGGATCATAGTGCCTCTCCCTCAACCCTGGCTGCTCTGAAGATGCAGTAATGAGCCTCCAGCCAGACAAAGACTCCAAGAGCAGGGTGGCTGGGGTCACCGGGACCAGAGGGCCTATGGTGGAGGATTGGTAGCCAGGCATCCCCGGCTCTGGTTCCCCATCCTCTGGGCTCCTACAGCTGCCTTTGGTCCCCCCAACCGGTCCCCTTTGCCTCACCCTTGTAATCATCTGTCTGTGGGTCTGTCTGCCCCCACCCCCCGGGCTGGCTGGGAGCCCCTGGGGAACAGGGACTGCATCTGGCTCTCCGTGGGCCCTCGTGTGGTGGGTACTCAGCAAGTAGGGAATGAAGCTGTCACCACATGTCCTTGGATACAATGCTTTCCTTCTCGGATCTCCAGTTCCTCCTCGCTAAGGCGCCCCAGCCCCTGGTGGGACATGAGGCTGGATGAGTGACTTTGAATGTCAGGAAAGACCTCCTTCAGAGGATGAAATGAGTTACTCTTAGAGCCAGGCCTGGCACACAGCAGTGCCCAGTAATCATCTGCTCCTCTTAGAAACGGTGTTTTGACCACCATTGTCGGGCTTTTTGCTTCCACCCCACAGGAGTGGCTGGTTCCCCGAGGCCTATGTGAAGCCTCTGGAGGAGCTGCCCATGAATCCCATGAATGCCTTGAACCCCGTGACCTCCATGAATCCCACGAACCCCTTGAACCCAGTGACGTCCATGAACCCCATGAGCCCTATGAATGAGCTGCCTTCCAGGTACCGCTGTGGTCAGAGATGGGGCAGGGGCGGGGACTCCAGGGGGGGGTGGCCCCAGCCACCAGGAAGGGCATCTCTGAGCTGCAGTCCAGAGTTAGCCCAACCTCCTTCAGCTCCTGGAGAAAGGGCACCCCCATCTCTCTACGTGTGAAGGTCATGTGTCCATCCCTCTGCCTCCTCTCAGGACTGCCTTCAAGCCAAGTCTCCTCTCACCCAGGGGCAAGGGAGGAGGATGTAGGGTGCTCAGGGGCCCAGCAGATGGGGTGGGGGTGGGGGGTGCAGCAGGGCCTGACCCCTGACCCCCTTCCCGTCCCTCCTTTCTCTGGGCTCAGGTCCTACCCACTCCGGGGCAGCCACAGCCTTGATGACCTCCTGGACCGGCCAGGCAACTCCACAGCACCCTCAGACTTCTGGGATGGCCAGTCCCGCTCCCGAACCCCGAGCCGGGTCCCGAGCCGCACCCCCAGCCCCGCATCTACACCCTTGCCTGGCAGCCGCCGAAGTAGCATGGGCAGCATGGGGGTGGCCAGTGACATCAAGGTGAGCCCCCTCCCCCAGTCTGCCCTCAACCCTGGGGTGGTCCGGTGGGGCAGGAAGACTGGAGACCAGGTAACCCTCCCTGCCCTGCCATTGGCTCTGTCCAGCCTCAGTCTGCCCATCTGTGCCGGGAGGGGTGGGATGGGCTTCTGAGTGTGGGGTGGAGGGTGGGGGGAATGCATTCCTCTAGTGGCTGGGAGCCCTGGGCTCCTGCTGGGAGCACTGGAAAGGCCTCCTCTGGGGGCGGTGTTGGCCCTGGGAGATGGCACTTTGGCCCAGAGGCTCCTCAAGTCTGAAACTCACAGCATCTTGGGTTTCGGAAGGCTGGACCTCATTTCCCAGAAGCCTGGCGCTGCAGGGGCCTCTGGTCCAGTGCTCTGACCTACTGGATTGGGGAGTGGGGGGTGGGGCAGGGGCTCTCTTGCTCCTTCCCCCCCAAACCTGGCCCTCCCTCCCCGCTCACTGCAGAAACTCATGTCCTGGGAGCAGCAACCCCCAGAGCTCTTCCCTCGGTGAGTCCTTGAGTGAGGGTCAGAGGGGGCCGGGCTCAACAGAGGGCTGTGGAGGGGAGACAAAGGTGGGCGTGAGTGGAGGTGAACCGACGGGGACAGGAGGTAGGGGGGACACCTGGCTCAGATGCCCAGCTGCCTTCCCTGGATCCACAGCCAGCTGGGGACCTGGGCCCCTCTCACCCCCTCCTCTCCCCCAACAGGGGCACAAACCCCTTTGCCACCGTAAAGCTGCGTCCCACTGTCACCAATGACCGCTCAGCGCCCCTCATCCACTGAGGTGCCTTCCTCCACCAGGGGTCTGAGGTCGTCCCCCCGACACCTGCCTGGGGGCTGCCCAGAGCTGGCAGCAGCAGAAGCAGCAGCAGTGGATCCAAGGAGCCGGGGCCCTGGTACCGGGGGCAGCTGCCCTTCCCCAGACCACGCCCCAGCCTGAGCAGTTCCAAAGGCACCGGCCTGGGGTCTGGGGACTTCAAAATAAAGCAGCCGGAAGTGGGGGACAGAACCATTTCTTCCCCTCCAGGGGCCCCGGACTCTCCCTGGGGGCCTGCCTCATGCCCCCCAACCTCTTTCCCCCTTCTCTGTCCCACTGGGGAGGAGCCCCTTGCACACCCCCTCCCCTGCCCCACGCACCTCCCCTGTTTAACTTTTGTAAACGGTGAGAAATAAAGCAAGTGAGACACGGCAGCGGGACTGGTGGAGTCTGACTTGGGGTACAGGGTGGGACAGGGTGGGGATGGAGACCTCCCACTGGAGCAGGGAGTCCAGAAGGTTCTAAATGTCACTGGCAGTTCCCTGGGAGGCCTCACTCACTCCCAGCCCTTCACATCCCTCATTTTAGGCCAGTCTTTAGGTCTGGCCTAACTCCTGCAAGCTGGATCCCCCCCTCTCTGGCCCAGGCTCATTTCTGCTGTGGGTTCCCTAGAGCCGGACGGATGGCAGTGGTTGAGGCCTGGGACCATCAGCAAGTCACCCTCCGGTGCCCTGGGACACAGCACCCTTTGTTCCGGCCCATCCCCACCCCCCTCAGTCCCAGGCTCTGGCTTGGATTAGCCTTATCCAGGGGAAAGCCATGGAGGCCCCTCCTGGAATGTGGCCTGGGGGCGGAGGGCGGGCGAGGAGTTGAGGTGATTAGGGCTGGTGGGGTCTCTCCAGGGCAGGGCTGTGCCCTTTGTACCACTCGGACCCCCCAGGGCAGGGCTCTCTCTGTTCTCTGCCCGAAGCTCCAGGTGGTGAAGGGGCCCCCCCATCTCTAGCTCTCCCTGGATGGGCCTGGGACGGGGAGCCCCACCACGCGGCCCAGCCTGGCCCTGTGCTGCGGTGGCTGCCTGGCCCTTCTCCCCTCCCAGCGGAAAGCCTCTTAGAGGGGATGGGGGTGGGGAACACTAAGCCCCAGGCTTGGGGGAGCGAGCTGTTGAGTGGCTGATCTGCGGGAAGCCTGGGAGTCTTCAGCTGCGGCCCCCATCGGGCTAGGCTTTCACAGGGGAGCCAGTGGGGCGGCCCCTCCCTGCAGGCCTCAGGAGATGCGAGGCTGGACACCCAAACCCACGGGACGGCTCAGGTAAGTGTGCAGCGACGGCTGTCAGGGACCACCTCTTGTCCTGGTCCTCAGGTGGCTGCGGCTGTGGTGACCAAGCCAGAACTTGGTCCTGGTGGGGCAGGGGCAGAGTCCCACGGGGCCCTTGGCATTGCCCAAGGCCAGGCGGGAGACCCCAGCGCAGAGGAGTTGCAGGAGGGAGGGAGGCTCCAGCTGTGGGCTGGTCTATCCTGCCTGTGAGGCCCCCCTCCTGGTCTGTTATGGGGGCAATAGGGGTGCTGTGTGAACCCCTGGGTGGAGCTCTGGAAATGTGGAGGTGTTGGGGGCTGCTAAGGGTTTGGAGGGCAGAGGGTCTCTCTCCCAGTGCCCCCTCAAAGGTCTGCATCTGTCCAGTGGAGCCAGAGATCTGACCCTCCCCACACCAAGATCCCCAGCTGGTCTGGGGTGTTCAGTCACCCACCTTACAGGTGGGAAAACTGAGGCTCAGCAAGGGGAGGGGAGCTGCCCAAGTCACGGAGCAAATCCATGGCTAAGCTGGGATGAATTGGAACTCAGCTCCCTTGGCTTCTGGGACGAGGCTAACATTGTTACAACATGTTTTCGTTTTTCTTTCATAATTTTCTAAATGACAATAGACATTCCCGATCACTGAGAAAAGTCAGGTGCGTACCCCAGGCCAAGGAGGAAAATGAACTCCACCCATTTGCCACTGGCACTTGTCTCCCCCTCCACCCCACTCCTTGTTTGTTCCGTTGCCCTGAGACCCTCACATGTACACCCTGGGGACATGGCCGGTGCCCACACATGCCTCCGGTCACACACTGGCTGTCGGCTTTCCCACTCATCCGAACCCCCTCTCCTGACGCTACTAGGTCCTGAGGGGCAAGGAGTATCCTCCAGAGGGAGTCTTCCTGAAGTTAAGACTCAGGTGGGAACGACTCTATTACCCACCCCTCATCCTTCACGCCTCTTGGAGGAGGGGAGATTCGGGGTGAGGTCCTACCTCGGTTTCCCCTCCTGGCTCCATTCCCCGAGCAGGGCTCCCGTGGGTAGCCCTGTGCCTCAGTTTCCCCACACCGGGGTCTCCATCCCCCTTTCTTGTCTGGGCTACAGACCCTCGCCGCTTCCTCTTGTCCCCTCTCCTCCAGCAGAGGCGGTGACGATGGGCACTAGAGGCCCCCGGCGGGGCCCTGGCCCCCCAGACGGCGGCTGGGGCTGGGCCGTGCTGGGCGCCTGCTTCGTGGTCACCGGTTTCGCCTATGGCTTCCCCAAGGCCGTGAGCGTCTTCTTCCGCGCGCTTATGCGCGACTTCGGCGCGGGCTACAGCGACACGGCCTGGGTATCCTCCATCATGCTCGCCATGCTCTACGGGACAGGTCAGCGCCCCCTCGCGGATCCCTCCCCCCTCCCCCAGGCCCAGGATTGAGAATCGGGATCAGGGACCAGGAGACACCCGACCCCTTGAGCATCTTCCCCCAGGCCCCTCGGGGTGGGCATGGAAACCCCTTCCTTCCTGTGGAAACATTAGCACCGGAGAGGGGAGCAGAGGGCAGGAGGGTGGCAGCGGCCAGAGGTGGAGCCCGCACCCAGGTGGCTGACCTGTCAAGCTTGGCCAGCTGGAAGGGCCCCTCCATTTCTGTCAAAAGACCCACACCCGCCTATGTTACAGGTGGGAAAACTAAGATCTAATTAAGATTCCCAGGCCCAAAGCTCTAACCACCTGTGGAGTGGGGGAGATGCTGGAGATATCCTGGCCAGGCAGCGTGGAGGGGTGGAGGAGAGGGATGGGGGAAGCCTGGGGAGGAAGGCGGCTCAAGCTGTGATTCCAGCTGTGAAGGTAATAAAGCGAATGGGGTCCGCCCCTTCTGCTTTATGTTCCGTGTTCTCAGGAGGGCTGGGGACCAGTATAGAGGCTCCTCCCCTGCATCCCCCCATATGGCTCTCTTCGGTCTGTCCCAGCCAAGCTAGTGACCTTGGCCACAACACTGCCCTCTCTGAACCGGGGGTGACCTCATTCCTTCAAGCTGTCTTTCAAGGCTGGGAGGTACAAAGCCTGGAGTGTCTGCCACAGAGGGGTCCAGCCTGATTGGTGATCCCGCCCTGCCCACAGGCCCGGTGTCCAGCATCCTCGTGACCCGCTTTGGCTGTCGCCCGGTGATGCTGGTGGGTGGACTGTTGGCCTCGGCCGGCATGGTCCTAGCATCCTTTGCCACGCGCCTCCTGGAGCTATACCTGACAGCTGGGGTGCTCACAGGTGAGGGCGCCCACTGCTCTCCTCCTCGTGGGGGTCGGGGTGCAGGTGGGGGTCAGCAGCCCTTGCTGCAAGACCTCCTGTCCTCAGTTTCCCCACGAGGGGCGGTCCTCATCCTTCGGCCCCGTTCCCACCCCCCACCCCGGGGTCTGCACACCCTGTCGGGACCTCGCTCCTCCCTCCCGCCGGGGCCTGGGGTGGGGGCACCCTCGGGGAGCCCGCCACAGCACCGCCTCGCCCACAGGCCTGGGCCTGGCCCTCAACTTCCAGCCGTCGCTCATCATGCTGGGGTTGTATTTCGAGCGGCGGCGGCCTCTGGCCAACGGGCTGGCGGCGGCCGGCAGCCCCGTGTTCCTGTCGGCGCTGTCGCCGCTCGGCCAGCAGCTGCTCGAGCACTTCGGCTGGCGCGGCGGCTTCCTGCTGCTCGGCGGCCTCCTGCTGCATTGCTGCGCTTGCGGCGCCGTCATGCGGCCGCCACCCGGGCCGCGGCCGCGCAGGAACAGCGCGGGCGACGCTCCCGGGGAGGCGGAGGCGGACAGTGCGGGACTGCGCTTGCGCGAGGCGCCCTCTGGTGGCCGGACCCGCCGGCGCCTGCTGGACGTGACCGTGTGCACCGACCGCGCCTTCGCGGTGTACGCCGTCACCAAGTTCCTGATGGCGCTCGGGCTCTTCGTGCCCGCCATTCTGTTGGTGAACTACGCCAAGGACGCGGGCGTGCCTGACTCCGAGGCTGCCTTCCTGCTCTCCATCGTGGGCTTCGTAGACATCGTGGCGCGGCCGGCGTGCGGCGCCCTGGCCGGCCTGGCGCGCCTGCGGCCGCATGTCGCCTACCTCTTCAGCCTGGCCCTGATGGCCAACGGGCTCACGGACCTGAGCAGCGCGCGCGCGCGCACCTACGGCGCCCTTGTCTCCTTCTGCGTCGCCTTCGGCCTCTCCTACGGCATGGTGGGCGCCCTGCAGTTCGAGGTGCTCATGGCGGCTGTGGGTGCGGCCCGATTCCCCAGTGCGCTGGGCCTCGTGCTACTCCTCGAGGCTGTGGCTGTGCTCATCGGACCGCCCTCTGCCGGTGCGCGCCACAGGAGGAGAGGGTGACGCGCCTAGCGCTCCTAAGCCCAAGGGAAGCCCCTCCCTATCCCAGATGGAACGTCCAGGGATGAGAGAGGGGAAGGGACCCATGGTGGGTGGGGAGGGGGGAGAGACAGCCTGGTGGGGTAGACTCCCCTTACCATGGCCAGTTAGCCTCCCTCCCCTCCAGGCGGTACCACCAGAGGCCCAGTACAGGTTGCAGTCCCAGAATCAGAGCGGGGCCCTGCCCAGTGCTCAATGCCCATACCTTTGAAACACTGTATCTGAGTGCTTGAGTGTCCCCAGCCTCTAAGGGTGACTGGAGTAGGGAGAGTCCTTGGGGAACCAGGAGCAGAGTGGGAGGGCTCATTACGCTCACAGAGAGGCGGGCACGGGAGGCTTCCACCGTGCACACCGCCTGCTGGGTGCTCTACACATCATAGGAAATCCTCATGACACGGTGGTAGGGGAAGGCTTCCTGCAGGGGCTGGCATAAAGGCAGTCTCACGGGGCAGGGCAGGACCCCCCAGGAGAGGGCACAGGGAGTGTTTGGGGGACACTGTTCCTATACAAGTAAGGCAGGAGCTAGGATCAGAAAGGTGGGGGTGGGGGACATTAGGGTCTTGCTGGGTTGTCAGGTTATCCCTGAAACAGCAGGAAGCCTGCCTGTGAGCAGGAGAGAGCTGAGGTCAGGCTGCAGGATGGAGCAAAGATGGGGCCCGCCTTTGCTAGGGCCCAGGCTGCACCCGAGATGAGGTGAGCTGCCCATTCTTCCAGGGCTGGGCTAGCTGAGTGCCGTCAAGCTTTGTCACCTCACCTGACCTTGAATTTCCACTTCAGTGCAGTGGGAATTGCACTGAACCTGAACCCCTGTGTGAGCAGCCCCCAAACCCAACCACCAAAAGCTATAAAACCAGCCAGAGGCTCAGGGACCCATCTTCCATTTTCTTGGGTGACCCTGGGGTGGATCTAATAGGCAGAAAAGGCACATGGGGTGAGAAGAAGGTGAGGGATACCACAGGGCTGTGTGTGGAAGGGGCGGGACTGGCTGGCTGGGCAGGGGTCAGGAAGGCAAGTTTGGGGTACTGCTCAGAGGGGCTGAGGCAGGCAGCTGGCTTGGAGGACTCCAGGTAACCTCCCCAAGGCCTCAGAGATACAGACTGAGAGGTCACAGCCTGGTGTGGACAGCCACAAGGATGCCTCCGAGAGAGGGGGGAGCCCACTGAGGAACCACACTTTAGGGGAAATACTTGCAATTAAAAGGTTTTGCCGAGTATGAAAGTAACATGTACCTGTGATAGAAAACTTGGAAAATACACAGAAGGAAACAAGAGTTCTACAAGCCCTGTCCCCAGCCCCCATGCTAATGATAGTTCAGTCCTGGGTACACAGGGCCTCCTGGGAGGGGGGAGGCCTGGGGGTTGCGGGGAGAGCTGAGCCAGGCTCCTGAAGACCAAGGAGGTTAAGTGGAAAGGACAAGAGTTGGGGGCCCCCAGGAGAGCAGGGCTAAGCCCAGTGCTGTCCCCACTCCCGGGTCAAATATCCCCAGCTGGGCAAGTCCCAGGGTACATGTGGGGCTGGAATCCCGAGGACAAGAGGTCCCTTGTAAACTGTGAAGTGCTGCCTCACCAAAGGCCCCATATCACTTAAGAAATTGAGGTCCAGGGAGGTGAAGTGACAGTTTTAAGATCTCAAATGGCAGAACCCTCATGGATTTTTGCATCTGTAAAATGGGAACAAAGACTGGGGCGTGTGTGTGTGCGTGCGTGCGTGCGTGCGTGCGTGCGTGTGTGTGTGTTACCCGTGAGCTCCACCAAGAGCACTGCCCTTATCTGACGGTGTGGGTGTGAAGGGTGGGCTCCCCCGCAGGCCCTCACCTCCCCATCCGCCCTCCCCGCAGGCCGCCTGGTGGACGCGCTGAAGAACTACGAGATCATCTTCTACCTGGCAGGCTCTGAGGTGGCCCTGGCCGGGGTCTTCATGGCTGTCGCCACCAAGTGTTGCCTGCGCCGCTCTCAGGATGCCACGCCCAGCCCAGGCACCAAGGGCGGGGCCAGCGACACGGAGGATGCTGAGGCCGAAGTGGACTCTGAGCCCCTGCCTACCAGCGCCGAGGAGCCCGGTGGCCTCGAAGCCCTGGCGGTGCCGAGCCCAGGGACTGGGCCCTCGGAACCCGAGATGGAGGCAGAGCCGGGGCTAGACTCCGAGTCTGTGTAGCGCGGGGGCACTAGGTGGGGTGGCCAGGGACTTCAGGAATGGGGCTTCCCCTCTCAGAGCCCCGGCTGTCCCCACAGGGCCTGGCACACGGGAGGCTGCTCCGGTGGTCACCGCCAGGGTCCATGCAGGGAGCTGCCCCCCTCATCTGCCCACTGGCCCTGGCACGGCAGGGTGTGGGCCTGTGTCAATCTTAAGTCCATAAAGCCGAGCTGAAAGAGCTTCTGTTCCTGCGCCTCTGGCTGCTACCTGGGGGATGGGTTAGCAGGGAGTCTGAGAGGCTCCCCCTGGGGCCCTCCGACCCCCCACCCCGTGGGTGTTGGGGAGGAAGTGGCAGAGGTGGAGGACGGCAGGGGAAAGTGTCCCAGCTCCAGCCCCGCTGCTCGGAGCCGTACACCGAAGCCCTCGCTGGCAGCACCTGCCGCTGGAGCAGCCCAGAGCAGAGAAAGAGCGCAGGTCCGAGTGGCAGGCTGGGGCTGGATCCTGGCCCTGAGCCCCGGGCTCCTCTCGCACACTGGAGGTGGAGAGTACCTGACTCTATGACTCCATCCTGTGGACAGCAGGGGGGTGGCGGAGGGGGGACCGGCACCTGCCCTGCCCCCTCACCTTCCTAAGAGGGACCCTCCTCCAGCCCGGCTCTGGGTCTCCTCTCTCTAGGGGATAAACTCGGGTGTCCTGGGACCTTTGCTCTGGACACGTGTCCCTACGGACGCCACTGCGGACCCTGGCATCTGCTCCCCCACCCGCCAGTGGAGTCCCAGGGGTAGCTCCTCAATGGCACTTTGAGTCAAGTGCAGGGAGCTCCAGGTCTCACCCTGGCTGGAAGGTTTAGGGATCTGTTTAAGTATTCATTCTCTTCCCACAAACTAGACACCCCTTTCCTTGCCTCCCTCCCTCCAAATCACCAGCTTGGTGACCCTGGCCGGTGGAGGAAGCAGCCTTCCCACCGCAGACCCTGACTCCATTCATCCGTACTCCTCAGGGGAGCCCATTCCACTGGTGACCCCCTCCCCACTAGTCTCATTTCCATCCACGCCCCAGGAAGGTGTGGGGAGCCCCTGCAGAAGTCCGGCCAACTTACACCGTGTCTGTGCTTTCCCCTGAGCCACTACAACAGTGACTACATCTTATTTTAACAAATCCTCACAGAGCACTGACTGTGCCAGGCACCGTGCTAAGCCCGTCACAAATGTTAACTCATCTAATCCTCAGTAAGGACCCAAGGTAGGTACCCTCATTAGCCACACTCAGATAGGGAAACTGAGGCACAGGAAGTGAGGAGGTAGCTCAGGGTCACAGAAGCTATGACTGGAACCTAGGCTGTCGGTTCCAGTCTGAGCCCTTGGCCTCCACACTGGCTGCCCCTTCAGGGAGCTGGTATAGTCTGACAGTTCTAGGGGATCTATGTGGTGACAGCCCATCCCTCTCTCCACACTCCCAATCCTGCCTAAGGATCCCATTCAGGTCTCTGCCCGGGACCCCCCGCCCCGGCCATTGTGGACCCTGCCCACCTCTCACACCCTCTTGCACCCCTCCCATTCTCAGGACGAGCACGTATTTCATTGTCCAAACAGGGACACTTTGAGAGTGAAAAGGGCCACTATTAATAATTACACTAGGACCACAAGTGTGCACTGGGACTGTCCAGGTGAAGCTGGACACCTGGGATACTAGCGTGGTACCACCCACTGGGCTTCTCCCCTTGGCCCTGGCAGAACAGGCGACCTGGAATGGCCGGGGCACCCTTAACATTCTCCCCAGTTTGGGGCCTCGGGTCCTCCTGACCCAGTATCTGCCCTGCCCTTCCCCAGATAAAGGTTGAGTTCATGGCCAGAAGCACTGAAGGATCAAAGACGAGGGAGGACGTAAGAGGCTCCACAGAGCAGAAAGCCTGGGAGGCAGGGGGAAAAGTGCAGTCTTCTGAATTTCATGGATCCGAGTCCAGATCCCACTCTGTCCCTGCACACCATGTGGCCCTGGGCAAGCCTCTTCTGAGCCTCATTTCCCATCTGTAAATGGGGACAGTAGTGCTAATCCACAGAATTGCTGTGAGGAGTCAGTGCTATAAAGCGAATGTCAGTAAACCTTGTTGCCCTGCCTTGGTGATCAGGGGGCAGAAGAGGGGGACGTCGAGGGGAGAGAGGGTCTGAGGCCACTGCAAAGAGCCCGGCTCCATCTGGGTTTGTGTTTATTCAGTACAGGCCCAGCGCCCAGCCCCTCCCCAGGGAAGTGGCTAAGCGAGGGAATAAAACAAGTCAAGGCCGCCGAGGTGAGTGTGGACTGGGGCGGGGCCAGCCTAGGGCAAGGTGAGGGTGCGCGTGAAACCCTGGTCCCAACCTCGGCAGTCCACCCGCGCCCCCTCCTGGTAGGTCTCCGGGGGGCCAGTGGAGGTGCCCACAAGGAACGGCTCCTGGACTCCCCGCCACCTCCAGCCCCTCTTCCTTTCTGCCCTCTTTCTCCTTCCTATGGCAGGTCCAGAGACCAAGCTCTCCAGCTGGCCGGGGAGGTGGGGAGGGAAGGTGGAGGGGCCAGCGTCCAGGTCCCAGGCCACGGCCCGGTGCCTTTCCTGGGCAGGTGCTGGGGTTCGCTGTGCTGGGACAGAGGAGCAGGGAGGCAGGCGCCCCAAGCCAGCAGGCCTTTATGCGCCACCCTGTTGTGCGGCAGCCCTGCCCCCACTCCCATGCTGCCGTCCTCCCACTCGCCCTACCCCCCAGATCCGCACCCCAAGGGGGCACTCAGGAGTCACACCAGCTTCCGCCCTTGTCCAGGGGCCCGGCAGCCCCTCGCACATCCCTGGACGGCTCCCCGGCTGCTGTGTCCTCCTCGTCTTCCTCCCCCTCATCCTCGCCGTCAGTGAACTCATCCTGGCTGAAGCCGTAGGCCAGCGTGGTGTGGGCCAGGTCCACCTCGATGGGGAAGACGTCGGCGTCACGCAACACTGAGTAGCAGTCGTTGTAGTACTTGGACATGGTGGACACAAAGCGTTGCAGCTGGAACACGATGTCCTGGACTGGGGCAGGAGGGCGGGCAGACGGGCGCCAGTGGGCCAGGGCTGCCTGCGCGTGGAGAAGACCCTCCCTGCCCTCCTGGGCATCCCATCATGCACCTCACTGACCCCTCGTGCCCCGGGAGGGGGCAAGGCCAGGGCTGCCCAGCCCTGCACAGAACCCAGTCCGCCTCCCAGCTCCCAGTCAGGCAGTGGAGGAGGCCTGCCAGGGTGGGGGGATGGTGGACTACACCCCAAGGAGCCCACGGGGCACGGCCAGTCCCACCCAGGCCAGGCTCCGGGAAGCTCCCATCTTGG
This sequence comes from Orcinus orca, assembly GCF_937001465.1. Taxonomy (NCBI): domain Eukaryota; kingdom Metazoa; phylum Chordata; class Mammalia; order Artiodactyla; family Delphinidae; genus Orcinus; species Orcinus orca. The sequence continues at coordinate 92,951,291 of NC_064569.1, read as the reverse complement.
GTCTGACTCAGAGCTCTGCCATGTGCTGGTCCTGGGAGCTCAGGTAAGTACTGTACCTCTCTGGGCCACAGTTTTCCCAGCTGTGAAATGGGGAGAGGATGGTGTAGGGGTTGCCCGAGGCAGGGTGTGGCCCGTGGGCCGGGCGCCTGCCCACAGCCCACACCCCTCACCGTGTTTCTGGTCCAGCAGCTCCATCTTCTCCAGCACGTCCTTGCGCATCTGGGAGAAGCGAGCGCGGGCCTCCTGGCGGCAGCGCAGGATCAGGCGGTACTCGTAGTTGCCTGTGCTCACGCGGTACAGGGGCTCCCCTAGAGCCTGGGGCAGGGGAAGCACGTCAGGGACCCTGGGCGGGGTGGGGAGCCTGCTCTGGAGCAGACGGGGTGGGGGCAGGGAGGCTGCAGAGCCGACCCACGGGTTCACACCCCTGCACGGCACGGCACTCTTCAAAGCTACCATGGCTCCCCATTTCTGAGGCGCCAGGACTGCTAGAAGCGCTTAGTGATAGCTTTGTTGAAAAAAACAACCTAAAACCCAAACCCTTGCCATATTAAATAAATGAATATTTAGTCCTAGATGGACCCTGATACCAAAAATATTAAAAACGGGCTTCCCTGAAGGCGCAATGGTTAAGAATCCACCGGCCAATGCAAGGGACACGGGTATGAGCCCTGGTCCAGGAGGATCCCGCATGCCGCGGAGCAACTAAGCCCGTGAGCCACAACTACTGAGCCTGCGCTCTAGAGCCCACGAGCCACAACTACTGAGCCCACACGCCACAACTACTGAAGCCCATGTGCCTAGAGCCTGTGCTCTGCAACAAGAGAAACCACTGTCATGAGAAGCAATGAAGAGTAGCCCCGCTCGCTGCAACTAGAGAAAGCCCACGCGTAACAACAAAGACCCAACACAGCCAAAAATTAATACATTAAAAAAAAAAAATTAAAACTTTTTAAAAATCTATAAAAAAAATTAAAAAGAAGTAAAACACCACCTCTCAGGAGTGAGGAAAGTCAGTTTTTCCCTGCAAGAGCCCCACAAAGTCTGGGGGGCCGCTGGTCTGGGAGTAGGCACTGGGAGTGTCCCACAGCAAGCTGGCCAGCACTCCGAGGCCCGGAGGGGCCAGGGGTGGGGGGATCACCCCAAATCTCCAGAAACAAGAGCCTGGCCAAACCCCCAGGCCTCTCCTGGGTTGGCCTGGCCCACCTGGTATCCCTGGCAGACCCAGCCCGTTCCTGGGGCTCTGTGAGGTAGGCAGGGGACGATTGTGCACCCCGAGCCTTTCCAATAGCACAGCCACGCCCCCTCCCCCTGTGGCACTCACAATGCAGCTGTATTCCTCGTCGTCCATCTCCTTCACCTTCAAGCAGTACGACTGTGGGACAGGCGAGGCCAGGTTGTCAGAGGGTCTGCACCACCTGGGTGCCCACCCTGATGTCCCCAGTTCCTCCCATGCCACGCTGTACCCCTCGGCCACCCAGAGGAGCCGGTGTGCCAGGCCTCATGGGCCCTGTGCACCCTCAGCTGGGATGGGCCGAGACGTGTCAGGCAGAGGCTGCCCCTCAGTCAGACTGGCCTTGCTCGGGAGGCTCAGGACAGGGCACTCATCTGGGAGGGCGGAAAGGGCCTGAGAGACAGCCCAGCATTTACCACACTCAAGTCCCAAGAGGTGCTCTGGGAAAAAAGGCTCCCTGGTCCAAAGAGCTTGGGAAGGCCCCTGAAGACCCGTGGTACGTCTGGGTCTACGAAAGGCTCTGACAAGTCCTCAGGCAAAGGACCTTGGCCTCTTTGATGGAGTATTTTTCCTCACCTCCTTTCACCACAGAATTATTATTTGAACATAAAACTCATTAACATCCCTTGGTACCCACTTTATAACCACTGACCTAGTCTAATCCATTGTTAAAAGTGACCAAAAGGATTCCCATGGGGTCAGAGTGCTGCAGAGTGAGGGCTCTACCCACCCCAGGCTCCCAGGGGCTCCTCTGAACAGCTGAAGCAGGGCCTAGGCTGCTGCCTGATTCCCCAGCACCTCCTAGGCCCCTGGTCCCACCTCCTCAATCAGATGTGACCGAGGCTCTGGCCCTGCCCTGCTGGCCACCGTGTAGCCGACTGAGGAGGGGCAAATCTCCAGGTGGGCTCTGACCGCAGCAGGCCAGGCCCACACCCCCGCAGAGGCTGGAGACCACTTACCAGGTACTCAAACTTCACGTCCAGGTACTTCTTGATGGTGAGGCGAGTGTCTGGGATGGCTTTGTTGAGGTACGTGTTCAGGTCCGTCAGCATCTGGAAGGGGAGGATGGGGCGGACGCTTAAGCCCCCATGGGCAGAGGGGTCAGGCTGGCCAGGGTGGCAAGGAATGGCACTGATGTGCCAATGCTTCTAGCGGACTCAGGTGTCACAGCCAAAGGCTCCTGGACAGCCTTGTCCGTTTCAAGGACGAGAAGACAGACCAGGTCACGGGCAAGCTGTAACTCCGGAGGAGCCAGGGCAGAAAAGAGCCTGGAGCTCAATGCTGAGGCCGCGGAGGAGGAGTGCCTCACACATGGTCAGCTGTGTAGGACACCAAGCCAGAGCCGGCCCCCTGGTGCTCCGAGTCCAGAACGGGACCCCTTCCGCTCGCCACTCGCCCTCCCCCATCACGTGCTGACACACACACGCTCCACGGGACCCACCGGCTTGATGGTCTTCAGCAGCCGGATGCCGAACTTCTCAATGCTGCGGTGGGCGTCGGCGAACTTCACGAAAGCCTCGCTCGCAGCTGGCTGGGGCTCCCGCACCCCAATCACGGAGAACACGTCCCCAAAGGCTGCGTGACAAGTTTGTCCTGAAGGCTGCCCCTACTTGACCCCTTAACGGAGAAGCCAGGGATTTGTTGGGGAGAAGCAAGGCGGGGGGTGTGGCAGGCTGGAGGCCAAGGTCTGCCCGAGGTCTACGTCCCAAGGGAGATGGGTCTACACCTCAAGAAAGGTGAATCTATACCCCTAAGGGAGTCGGACCTACATCCCCAAGGAACGTAGACTCCGGTGTAGACACCCGAGTCTACACCTTGAGGAAGCTGGGTCTACCTCCAAGGGAGCTGGCCCTCACTCCCCACAGCGACCAGACCATGGAGAAGGCTGGGTCAAGGTTGAAGGAGGTGAAGTTGTCTGGGGGCAGAGTACTAGTCTGGGAATCTGGGCCTTAGGTCAACTCCGCCCCTAAGGAGCTGCACGACCACTTTTTCTATCTGGGCTTTGTTTTCCCAACTGCAAAACGGGGTTAACTGTAGCTGCCCTGCCCAACTAATAACAAACTTGTAGGAAACGAGATCACGAATAAGGAAGGGCCTCGTACATTGTAAGCGGCAGTACAGATAGACGGGACAGGGCCCGGAGGAGTAACTGTGCCCCACACAAGACAAGCTGGTCTAGGGGACTTCCCTAGTGGTCCAGTGGCTGGGACTCTGCGCTTCCACTGCAGGGGGCCCAGGCTCAATCCCCGGCCGGGGAACTTAGATCCCACAAGCCGTGCGGTGCAGCCAAAAAAAAAAAAGGCTAGCTGGTCTACATGCTCCCCGCTGGCCCCATTATTGCTACACCCCAGCATCTAGACAGTGCCCAGCCCAAACCTGGCCCGAGGTCAGATGCTGCGGTGTCTGCCTGAGCATGGGCATGAGAAAGGCCCCAGGGAGGAGCTTGGCCGCACCCTCACTGTATGGGTGTAGGGGAGGTGCTGAGCCCAGAGGGTAACAAGGGTTTTTCCAGGGTCACGCAGCAGGCTTGGGGCATCCTTACCCCGGTGCGTCTGCGACAGCTCATAAAAGGCCCGTAGGAGGTTCTTGGTGTGTTCTGTCATCCCTGTGGGAGAGACCCAACCGAGGGGGCTGGGGGCACATGGTGGGGACCACACTGGCCGAGGACACGGCCTCCAAACGCCCACCCCACCCCACCCCGAGGCCCTCACTGTTCCTGGGTTTCAGACTCTTCTCGCTAGGTTTACATGTGCTATTATTTGATTTTTATGGGCATGTATTACTTTTACAATCAGAAAAAGTATGTCTTGGGCTTCCCTGGTGGCACAGTGGTTAAGAATCCGCCTGCCAATGCAGGGGACATGGGTTCAAGCCCTGGTCTGGGAAGATCCCACATGCCGCGGAGCAACTGAGCCCATGCACCACAACTACTAAGCCTGTGCTCTAGAGCCCGCGAGCCACAACTACTGAGCCCGCGTGCTACAACTACTGAAGCCCGCAAGCCTAGAGCCTGTGCTCCACAACAAGAGAAGCCACGGTGACAAGCCCGCTCACCGCAACAAAGAGTAGCCCCCGCTCGCTGCAACTAGAGAAAGCCTGCGAGCAGCAACGAAGACCCAACATAGCCAAAAATAAATTTATTAAAAAAAAAAGAAGTATGTCTTAAGATTTTTTTCCTTAAGAATATTTAATGGCCATGGTCCTAGAATTGCACAGGCTCGCACTCTGCCCTCACTGCCATCATCTTTAGAGCAGAGCTCCAGAGCTCCACCCCAGGGCAGAGCCAGTGCCAGGCACTTTCCAGACTGGGATACCCCACCCACCATGGGGCTGCCAGCCAGAGGGTGCGCCTGCCCACCTTTATACAGCTCGGCGGTCCGCTCCAGCTCCTCAAGCCTCTTGACAAGCCCATCTGTGGGGATCAGAGAGCCACAGGGTCAGGGGAGAGACCCACAGGTCACCTGAGCCAGGCTTGGGAGGGGCAATGTTGCCCCCAGAGGAGCAGCACAGGACGTGGTCCCAGGGAGGGGGACTTGGCACCTCAGGGTCAGCTGGGCTCACTGGTGCTTTACAGAGAGCCTGGCACACCCAGACAAGTGGAGGTAGGCAGGGCAGCCCTCAGGATGCTCCTGAGATAAGCGCCACCCCAGCAGGCTGGGACACAGCAAAGGGGCAGAAAGGTGAAGAGGATGCAGGTACTTCCGGAAATCAGGAGTGAAAACCAGTTGGGCCGTTCCCAAGGCCAAGCCCGCGGGTGGCTCCCCATGGCCGGCAGAAGGCAGGCCCATGGCTGGCAGTCAAGGCCCTGGGACTTCTAACAACTCCCTGCTGATGGCCGAGGAGCAAGGCAGTCAGAGACAAGCAGCAGAGACAGGACGCCTTGACAATAACTCTAAGGTAGGCTCCAAGGCAGCCCCCCCCCACTGGCCGGCTCAGAGGCGAGAGCAATCGGGGAGGGGAGAGAAACTCAGCGAGGGCTTCGAGGAGGACCTTGCACGGGAGCGGGCCCTGGTGATCATCTTCGCTGGCTTCACAGGTAGTTTACTGAGCACCCGCTGTGCGCCGGACCCCGTCAGGCCCAGGAATGACCGTGGTGAATGAAATCTGAGTTGTGCCCTCAAGGCTTATAGTCCAGCAGCAACAGTGGCCAGGCCACGACGGGCAGGGGCAGTAAGGGCTGTAAGCTGAGGGGCAGGGGCAGTTGCCTCACCTCAAGGGCTCAAAACGAGAGCAAGTGGATTGCCAGGGAGGGGGCCACATTCCAGATCGGGGTGGGTGGGACTCCCACCAGCAGCGAGTGGCACCCTCCTCCACTCCAACAGGGCTGAGGTCCACCCCCAACTCCCCACCGGGGGCACCAGCAGCAAATGCAGGGCAGGGCCCATGTCGGTGGCTTCCTTGCCCGGCACCTCCTAGACGGGGCCTGGCCTTACTGAGTGCCCTCCCCGCAGCTCAGTCCTTCCACATGAGCCTTGGAGGCAGAGACTACTTTGCTCATCTTATAGAGAAAATCGAGGGACAGAGAGGTAAAGCAACTTGCCTAAAGGCACACAGCGAGGGCTGTGCAGGCTGGGGTGCCCTCTGCCCGCCAGGCTCCTGTGCTGACCTGGGCCAGGGTTTTCAGAGTGGCAGGAGAGAAGGGGAGTAGCAGAAGCCGGGCCTGGGCCTTTCTCTGGGCAGAGAAGGCGGCTGTGTGTTGGGCTGTCAGGGAGGAAGGCCCGGGCTCTGGGGGCTGGAAGGGAGCGCCTCGGAGGTCTTCAGGAGGCTTCGGCCACTGGGCTGGCCTCCAGGCCCTGGCTCCCCAGAGCCTTGGCCCCTGGCCAGCCTGGCAGGGAAGGAGCCACGTAAGCGCCATGCTGTTGTTTTTAGCTGGGTCATGGGACATCATGACAGCTTCAATTTTAGAAACCCTATTTAAGGCTTGGGAAATTGCAAGGTCTGGGGGGAAAAACACAACAACCAGTTCTAATTTCATCCCAACGCATGGTAACTACAGTAACAGGGATTTATAGACACCAAGAAGCTGGAAATAGCAGCCGCCACTTTTGTACCCCATTTGGAACAAGCTCAGACCCCCCTCCCCTGCATCCCCGCCAATAAAGCCCAGTGTGCCCAGCTGAGCCTACAATGTACGCAGGTATTTATATCTGTCCCCGCACGTACACAGCAGAGCTGCTGCTATTTATACACTCAGGCTGGTGACAGCAGGAGCAGGACCGAGTGCTTCACTGGCCCCCTGGGGAGACAGCGCGTGTGTGTTTGTGTGTGTGCGCGCACGAATGTGCGTGTACGCGGTTTTCCCCCAGCCCTAGGCGGCAGCCACCTCCAGCCCTGGGATGCGGGCAGCAGCGCCACCTCCTGGAGAGAGGCGGGGCAGAGCGGGCAGTGTGGGAGCAGCGCAGTGCATGCTGGGGTGACAAGAGGGTACAGGGTGGAACTGGGCTGGCGTGGGGCGGTGGGGGGGGGCCTTGGCTGCGTGAGAGCAGCTGGGGGCAGTGGCGAAGGCACCAGCTTGGGGAGCTGGAGGGAGGCACCTCCCCACCATGAATCTGTCTCATCTGTGACCTGGGCCTGTGAACCCTTGCTGGGGAATGGAAGACACTGGCTGTAAGATGCCTACGCTGACTACTGTGAATGCTCTGGGAGCGGGAGAGGCCTCCAAGGATGCAGCCGGTGGGCAGCCATGGTGCCCCCGCCCCTGAGGCCTGGGCCTGAGTCCCCCGGGACCGAGGGTCAGGGGGTGGAAGGAGGGGACTCACCATTGCACAGGATGGCCCGGCTCAGGCCCAGAGCATCTGCGGTCCCCGAACTCATGTTCTCAACCAGCCGATGCTTCACCTTCTTCAACACTGGGACCAGGTGAGAAAGGGACTCAGTGAGGTAGAGTCTGGGCCCCCAGGCCATCCCCGCCCCATCGCGACTCACTGGGAGCGACACTAGGGGCAGAAAGGGCTGAACCGAGGTTTGGTGTGTGCGTGACTGTGAAGTTGGGAGGGTCCCAGTGAGGGGTTCTGGGCCCCCGCCCTGTTCACTCTCTACCTGAGGGAGGCGCTGGGAGCCTGGAAGGGTAAATATGTAAAGCGCTTAACCAAGGGCCTTGCACTCAAAGTGGCTACTGGCTACCACTGAGAGCCCAGAGCTGCCCAGGCTTGATACCAGCTGACAGGCCGACCGCGGAGAACCCCTCCTCCGGCTCTCCTCCACTTCCGGGAGCAGAGGCGCCATCAGTGACAACTGGCCTCAGGCCCCACACTCGGTTGCTGCACATGTGGTCACATAGGCGGTCCCTGGAAGGGGACTAGGACGATATGTGGTCACATAGTCGGTCCCTGGAAGGGGACTAGGACGATATGTGGGCACATAGTCGGTCCCTGGAAGGGGACTAGGACGACATGTGGTCACATAGTCGGTCCCTGGAAGGGGACTAGGACGATATGTGGGCACATAGGCGGTCCCTGGAAGGGGACTAGGACGACATGTGGTCACATAGTCGGTCCCTGGAAGGGGACTAGGACGATATGTGGGCACATAGTCGGTCCCTGGAAGGGGACTAGGACGATATGTGGGCACATAGTCGGTCCCTGGAAGGGGACTAGGACGATATGTGGTCACATAGGCGGTCCCTGGAAGGGGACTAGGACGATATGTGGGCACATACTCGGTCCCTGGAAGGGGACTAGGACGACATGTGGTCACATAGTCGGTCCCTGGAAGGGGACTAGGACGATATGTGGGCACATACTCGGTCCCTGGAAGGGGACTAGGACGACATGTGGTCACATAGTCGGTCCCTGGAAGGGGACTAGGACGATATGTGGGCACATACTCGGTCCCTGGAAGGGGACTAGGACGATATGTGGTCACATAGTCGGTCCCTGGAAGGGGACTAGGACGATATGTGGTCACATAGTCGGTCCCTGGAAGGGGACTAGGATGGGACCAGAGGGTTTTAGAGGAAGAACCTCCAGGACAGACTTGATCTGCCCTTAGCCTCTTTCCTTAAAAACCAGGAGGAGGCTGTGGCCCAAGGGTGTAGGAAAAGGGTGCTGGACCCCAGAGCCAGGAGCTCTGGGTGTGCCTTCACCCAGGGGACACAGCGTCTCTCTGGATCTCGGGCCTTGATCTGGAATGAAGTGTCTGGCCCAGAGGACCCTGAAGCTTCTGTCCCGCTCTTGAGCCTTGAAGCTTCCACAGAACCAAGGCCCAGAACCCCTAGCAGGAGGCGACATGTCCCAGGGCATGCTATGGGCAGAAGGGCTGGCTTCTGCCCCAAAGCTGAGGTCCAGTTCAGACCCTGAGGCTTTCTGGGAGCAGGTGCGCAGAAGGGGCCAGGGCTGAGGAGGGGTATGCAAGTGGGCATGAGATACCAGGCCAGGGCTGGGCTGCCCTCCCTTTCAGAAGGGTGAGGGACTGGGCCTGGTGAGCTGGAGGGCTGCCCTACGAAGGACAGCCCTAGGGCGGCAAGGTCCTCGAGGAGGCGGCTGGGGGAAGGGGGGCAAAACACAGGGCAGGGAGAAACCAGGGACAGGCTCCTGGGACCAGCTGCAGGGGGAGCGCCCCTGGGTCCTCCCAGGCCCTTTGCATCGGCTTGGTCAGAAGAGTCAGAGACCACATCCATGTGAGTGCTGACGCATGGTCGTAAGAAGGCAGAACAGGGGCTTATGGGGCCACTGGACGCCACTGCCCCAGCTCAGCTTACCAATGTCCAGGGACATGCCCTGCTTGGGGTCCGCCTGCAGCTTGTTGTAGTGGATAGTCACCTCCCCCTGGAAAAGCAGGACGAGCAGAGTGGTGACGGAGTCCCCCGGACCCCAAGCCCCTTCCCGGGAGAGGCCTGTTTTCACTGGAGTTTGTGGTCATGAAAAAATCCTGAGCCCTGGAAAAAGGTCCCTCCTTCTCTCACCACCCGCCAGGCCCTGGAGAATCAGCAGGGACAGGGGCAGACAAGGTCCCTGTTGACACTGAGCTCGCAGCCTGGCGATCTCTGATGTCCTGTGCCCCTGCCACCCCCATGCCACGGCCACACTCAAAGCTCTGAGACATCATTCTTCCTGACACGCAGAGGATCTTCTCCCGCGCTCTAAACCATCCCCATCCTCCCTCCATTCGCTCCACAAACTGTCCCAGCACATTCTCTGTGCCTGGTGCGGGGATGGAGGAAGCAGGTGCAGGGGCAGGCCCAGCCCCCAAGGGCCTGAGGCCAGCAAGGGAGGCCGATGCAATTCAGGGAAATTACATGAATTGCAGTCTAGTGACTGGAAGAGAGGTGGCGCTCCTCCCGAGAAGCCTCCCCTGACCACGTCACTCTCTCTCGTTCTCGAAATCCTAAGACCTCTGAACTTGGGACAGAATCCATTCAAATGCAAAATGCACAGGATTTCAAAATGCACAGGATTTCAAAATGCACAGGATTTCAAGATTGCCTCCTAAGTGACCCCATGCAGTGAATCAGGCGTAGATGCAAAAGGCTCTCGGGCTGCAGCACAGTGTGTGGAGAGCAGCTGTGGGGAAAGGAAGGAGCGCTGCGGCAGCAGTCAGACCTGGGCTCTGGTCCAGCTGTGCGACCACGAGCAAATCCTTCCCCCCACTCTGGGCACCAGTAAAGTAGGGGCCGTATCTCTGCGTGGCACCCAGACGTGGGAGCTGCGGAGTCCCTGCGCAATGGCATGGCTGTGCTCACACACTGAAAGCTCCTGTTCTCGTGGGCAACGTGAGCGGCTGGCGCGACACAGGCCTGGGAGGACGAGGAGGGTTCTGCTGAGTAGGGATGAGGGAGGGGATCCAGAGGGGGCACATGCACCCCACTTCTGTACCAGAATGAAACACGGTACAGAGGACACGGAGGACGGATGGGAGGTGAGGAGAGGTTTGGATGGATGGGGTGAGGGAGCTCAAACTCTCGGCCAAGCTCAACACACAGCTGGGACGCTTGACCCTCAGACTTTTAAGTCATCCTGTGGCTTTGCACCTCCTTCACTGTTTTGGTTTCCCAAGAGCTACTAGCAGCAAAAATCTCTAGGAAATGACAAAAGGGCTGCATGCTTCCAGGACTGGCCAGAATGCTCCCTGCCATTCAGGGAGAGAGGGGCCCTGTGGGGAGAGGCCTTGGCCTGGAGCAGCGGGGGCAGGGAGGGGGAAGCCGGGAACAGGCAGAGTGCAGTGTGATCTGCAGAACAGGAGACCATCCGCTGGACCAGGAGCTGCCCCAGGGCCCAGGGGACTGAAAGTTCCTACAGGGACGGGGGTTGTAGGGAGGGGCCCCTCTTTCCCTCTTACAACTTCCTGGGCCCAGCATGGCCCAGTGGACATTTACTGGATGTCTACTGACCCAGGTAGCTTCACCTCAGACTTCCAGCTTCGGCTCCAGCCCTGACTGGGGACACACTGGCCCGCCCTGAGGAGTGATTCCGTCTGACAGCTCCCCTGGGAGCTCGAGGACGGGGACCTTTCAGTCCTGGTGCCCACTCTCTCACCAAGGCCCAGCACAAGTCCTGGATCATAAATAGTATCTACTGAATGAACACGGAGCCGGGATGTGACCCAGACCCTGCTGCACTGAGGAGGGAGCTGTGAAAGGGCCAGTCCCCCCTTCCAGGCCCTCGGGCAGGCTGGAGGTCCCGCAGCAGCCCTTACCTTCACCTCCTGAATCATCTTGGCCACCTCCACCTTAGTTTTTCCTTTGATTGACCTGCCATTGACCCCGGTGATCTCATCGCCAGCTGCCACGGTGCCGTCCAGCGCGGCTGGGGTGTTGTCAAACACCTGTGGGTGCATAAGGGGGGGTGGGTGGGGGAGAAAAGGAAAGCTGGGAAGAAACCTGGTGGGGGACAGTCATTCCCTCCACTCCAACCGGCACCCGGCTCCGTCCTGGTCTCTGCCCTCTATCCCTTAAGTGGTGCTGGAGAAGGGCAAGGGGAGGCAGCACCCTAACAGCCAGAAACGAGTGACCCACATTCTTGGGGGAGGGGAAGGGGGACTGGAGGTAAATGCGACTGATGAGACTTTCCTCTTCTGGTATCAAATACACAAAACCTTACACGACCACAGGAGTGTTTGCTCCTCCCAAGCCATTTCTTGAGATTTTTTTCCAACAACACTGCACTGAGCTGACTCAGAGCCTCAACGCACCACTTACCAGTTCCTGCACTTCATCTCTGTCTCCAAGGAGCAAGGGCCCCGCCACACGTGTGAGCCCCTTCTCCCAAGATGACCCCTAACACAGGGTCTGCACTCACTGGCTGAGTGCAGCTGAATGTGTCTGTTAAAGGACAGACGTATGGGGGACGCTCGGGGCGAGGGGCGAGCAGGCTACACAAGTGTATGCAGAGACGGACCCAATAATACAAAAGTCACATCAGGCAAAAACCACCAGGAGAGACGCCAAAATTATTAGCTGTCTCCCCTATACCTTATCTTTAGTTTCCAAGTTTTCTATGCAAAGCACGTAGAAAGAATATTTCATGATGTTTCATATACGTTAATATTATAAGAAAAAAATGAAATAATTAAGACAAATGTTTCTTTCTGCTACCTTCCAGAATCACAATAAAAACATCACAATTATTTGAAAAAGAATGGTAAAGGAGATCACAACAATAAAAGATATACAGCCATTTCCGGAAGATGGAACAGTGGGGATCCAAGGGCCTGCAGAGGGGGTTGATGAAAGAGAGCTAGTCTTTGCTGGAAACTGCCGGCAGGCCAGGAAACAGACCTCTGGAAACATCCGTAGGTGGGTGGAAGGCAAGGCAGAAAGTAGGGGGACAGACTCAACTCCAGGCTCCCTCCCAACCGACACAACCCTCCACGACCCCTTCTCTAGGGAACACGGAGGACACGGAACGCCACCACCTCAGCGCCGGCCACTGGCCTCCCTGCCCACATCCTGCTGGAGCTTCAGCAGCAGACGTTTCCCAGACCGTTGCGGGTTTTGGCAGACGATCTGCAATGAAGCCTCTGGGCCCCCCGAAGCAGCCGCAGGGATTAAGGCGGGGGGGGCGGGCAGGGACCAGCATTTCTAGAGTCTTCAGGCAGTGCCATCTGGTACAGCAGGAGAGCACGCGGATGCTTTGGGGCCTGTCAGATCTGCTTTCTAACTTGGCCTCTACCACTCAGCCAGCTAGGGACCTGGGCCAGGAGCCTGGGTCTGCTCACCTACAAAACCACACGAGGGCTTCCCTCGTGACGCAGTGGTTAAGAATCCCCCTGCCAATGCAGGGCACACGGGTTCGAGCCCTGCTCCGGGAAGATCCCACATGCTGCAGAGCAACTAAGCCCGTGTGCCACAACGACTGAGCCCACGTGCCACAACTACTGAAGCTGGCACGCCTAGAGCCCGTGCTCCGCAACAAGAGAAGTCACCGCAATGAGAGGCCCGTGCACCACAAGGAAGAGTAGCCCCCACTCGCCGCAACTAGAGAAAGCCCATGTGCAGCAGCGAAGACCAAACAGAGCCAAAAATAAATAAGTAAATAAATAAATTTATTTTAAAAATAATAATAATAATAAACTATACGGGAGGATGTGCAGAGGTCATATGCAAACACTATGTCATTTAAAAAGAAAGACAAAAAAACAGCATGTTACTATGCTCCGAGCTCTCTGAGGGCAGGGTCTCCATTTTCTTGCTTTCTTATCTCTAGTGGCTACGAAAGAGCCTGGCCAGGCCCTCAGAAAATATTTCCCGAACATAATATCTGTTGCACTGATACTGATTTAACCAAAATTGACACAATAACTATGTTGGGAAGATAGATAGATAGGTTTTGGAAGAAAGCTAAATTTTTAGCTCTTAGACTGAGAGAAGCTGACAGATGTTTATAAGCAATAGACCAAAAACTAACAGGCTAAGCATCTTACTAAGAAAAATGGGACCTCATACCTGAATCAACAGCTAAAAGGGTGGGAAGCGGCGTTGCTGCCGGGATTGGGGTGGGGGAAGGGCGGTGAGAAGGCGGCGAGCAGAGGGCATTGCTTATTTGACACTAGCCTTTTAGTACTCTTGACTTGTTCAAAGCAAGTCAGATAGCCTTTGATTAAAAATAAAATTGACTTTTGAAAAAAATCAATTCTATTATTTTATAATCACAGTTCATATTAAGAACAAACCTGGCCCCCCACAGGTGGTGAGGGGGAGGTGGCAGGGGAGGCTGAGCAGGGAGATGGCAAGGAGGCCAGGCCTGGGGGAGGCCTCCCTAACACCTCCTGGGCCAGAGGAAGCCACAGCGCTCATAAAGGCCACACCCTAAGCAGGCAAGACCAGATCCAGGGAATCTCCATCTTCTAGGCCTTAGAAGTGACTCTTTTGCAAGATCCTCAGAGAAACTGCAGTTTCCCATCTGCCACCAATGGCTACATAGCTGAGAAGGTTAAAACATAGCTGGAATCCAGGTCAAGTTTATGTCTGAGGGGGGCAAGCTTCCTTCCAAGGCTACAGAAAGATCACTGACTCTGACCAGCCACATAATAAATGAGGCCCGTCCCCATTCCTGCGTCACAGCTGACAGAATATCACCAGGGCAGCCCTTCTTATAAGGACCACAGAATTGTTCAGTATCACTGGCAGATCATCTGGGAAAGTGAACTGTCATAAAAATAATCGCAGCTGCTATCGAGGGAGTGCTGCTTAAGGGCCGGACATTGTGTGATGTCATTTTGTTTAATCTTCACAACAACCCAAAGATGCCCAGATCTACATATTTTATATCCCCATTTTCCAGGTGAGGAAACTGAGGCCCAGAGAGCTTAAGTAACTAGTTAATAAGCAGGGAAGCTTGCACTTGGACTCAGGCCATTATTATTTCATAGTCTTAGTCTTTCCATTATGCTTCACTTGTGTTAGTACCAAAGGCTGATGATTTTATTAATTCACTGATGACATTTTTATTGAAGGTCTGCTATTTGCCAGGCATTGTACAAGGTGCTGACTGCAGTGAAAAAGCAAACTGGGATCCTGACCTCAGTGCAAAGAGTCTGGAAAAGAAGTTAGATACAGAACTAATGAGCAAATCCATGAGTACAGATGGTGATAAGTGCTGAGAAGGAAAAGAACAGACTGAAATGATAGAGGAAAACAAGGGCGGACCTACTGACAGTGGGTGTTCGGGGAAGCCCCTCTGAAGAGAATGAGGAGTCAGCTGTGCAGAGGGGAGAAATGAACCTTTGTCACGCCCAAGTAGGGAGGTGGCTCGCCCCCTCCAGCACCTCCCTTCCACCTCCAAAGCACTCAATACCTGGACAATATACAGGCAGGGACAGTACTGGGCTCCTCCTCCAATGCTGATCCCAATCAGGTTCTGAGCATCCTTCTGCAAGGTCACCTTCCCAGGTACGGTAGGGATTCCGCTGGAGAGAGAAGCACGTGCAGCTGAGTCCCCTGGAGAAAGGATGACTGGAGGGGACGGGGACAGACAGACCTTCTAAAACTCCCAAGAGCCTCCAAGTGCTGCACAGCCTTTTCTCTTTCTCACTTGGCCAAAAAGACAGCACTTTGTGCTGGAACGTCACAGAGCTCTTGGAGCCATGCTGATGGGGGATCAATCCCAATTCAGCCATTTATCAGCTGTGGGACTTGGGTAAGTAAGTCACCCTCTCTGCATCTCAGTTTCCTCATCCATAAAGTGGTATGGATTAAAAATGGCCACTTTACCAAAGTTCTTGGAAGAAAGTACATGGAAGGCACTTAAATACCACCCCAGCCCAGAGCAGGCACTCCGTAAAAATAGGTCCCCCTTCCCTTTCCTTCATTCTCTCTCTAAGATTTGAGTCAGACTCTATCCTTGTCACCTTCTCAGGCACATATGGAACATAACAGCCACCTCCTCCAGGAAGCCTTCTCCTGTTAAGCGATCCATCGCCCATCTGTCAATTGCTGTACTCAATTACCTCTCAGTTTTCACTATACATTAGCACTGATTTATGTTTTGTGGTAAATATTCTCATTTATTCTCTTATTCACTTGATAAACATTTGCTAACAACCTATTGATGCTGAGCACCGTACTAAGTGCTGAGGACACAGAAAGGCATTGGACCCAGTCCCCGCTCTGCGGGAGTATATATTCTATTAAGGAAACTAACTTAATTTTTGAAAATCTGCCCCACTGATCATCTATGCTGGGGAGGAAAGTATGTTTATGATATTCCTGTTCATCCTTCAAAATGTGGCTCAACTGTCACCTCCTCTATGAAGCCTTCCCTGAACACCCCAGAAAAGGCACTGCTTGGCCTGCTCGGTTCTCCTCGTGTAGCCAGGTCACTCTCCATTAGCACCCTTATGGCCCTGAACTGTATTTATCCATCAATGTGTCCACAGCCCCCTACAGATGGTGAGCTCCTGGAAGGGCAGGATTCATTTCTGCTACAGTACGAGACCTAATCTTCTGCTGAGAAGCAAGGTCTGTGGAACTGGTAAGTCCAGGCACCTGAGAGACCTGGGGCTCCTGCACTAGTGGGACTTGGGGTAACAACATACTCACAGTTTATCCTCCTCGATGTCATAATCCAAGTCTGCAAACATGGTTCCGAGAGTTTCAGTGTGCTGGCTAATTGCCCAGCTCGGCAGGGGAATGGGGAACTGGATCCGGGAAAGAAAAGAGCTTAGAGCTTAGGGAACCAGTGCCTAAATGCCAACCCCAACCCCGGCGATCTGGGAGAGTCGGGCCCTCCCACTCCCCTCCGGACGATGGGGGTAGTCCCCGGGGTGGGGGGTGGGTAGGTGATTCTTACTAGGTACAGGGGGGAACTCCAGGCCAGGGCGGAGCCTCAGATTCCAGAGCCCGCCCCACGGGTCTCCAGGCCCTTGGGAGCTCGCCTCTGTCGCTCACCGGAAGCGTCAGTACCACAGCCGGGTCCGGGCCAGGCTGGCACCTGAACCCACCTGCCGTTCCACCTGTCGGCGGCCGCGACTGTCGCGTCACTTCCGGGGGGACGCGGAAGTCCCGTCTTCCCGCACTGGATATTTGCCTGGGTCCCTACAGGCAACCCTTCCCTCCCTGCCTCCCGGGGTTCCCAGAACGAGGAAGGAGAACAAGTATTGACGGAAGGTCCCCTTTAGCATGAAAAAGCGGAAAGAGAGGAAACGTCCGGACGGGCCGACGGCGCTCAACCCCGCCCCTTGCCCTGTGGCCGCCGCCATCTTGGTAAGGTCAGGGTTCTTCCCAGCTTCCTCAGCGGGACGCCGGGGGACCAAGCCGCCTGGTTGGTTACCGTGGCAACGGAAGCATCCTTAGGCGGGGAGACCTCCAGAGAAGTTCAGTGGACTACAAACCCCGACACTTTCCCTTTCACATTTTCAGCACCCCGTCCTAGGGTGCCGTCACTCCTCTACTAGAATGACAGTGTCCGAGCTGGAAGGATACTTCGAGATGCCAGCCTAATAGGAGTTTTGCAGGCCAGGAAACTAAGCGCCAGAGAGGGGAAGAGAGTCCAGAGCCACTCACAGTTAATATAAGATCCAGATCTCGACCCTGAGACTCCTGCCACCTAGTTCAGTGCCCGTCTTAACACCTGCACACCTGTGGTCAGCGGCTCTGCTATTGACAGATTGGATTCCCTTCCCTTTCCTTTACGAGCCTCCTTTCTCCCAATGCAAACTAAGAGCACTGAGGCAGATGCTTTCTGTGATATTTAGTGAAAGACTCCTCACACCCCCGCTTAGTCTTGAGCAGCTCCCCTGGGGTCCCCTTGAGAGTAACAGCCCCTGTGTACTTGAGGCTCAGGGAACGCCATCAGTGCTTCCCAGCCGAAGGGTCCAAACCTCATCTCCCCAACAACCTCTGCTGCCACTGGTATTGTGTAAAGTAAGTTTCCCGGAGCGGGTTGATACTCCCAGAGACCCAGCGCTGGCATCTGCCTCATCCAGGCAGCATAGGCCCAGGCCTGTCCAGCTTCCTCCCAGGGGCAGCAGAGGAAGGAGAAATGCAGAAGGATGATTATCCACATATCCCATGGCCTGATGGGAGCTGCACCCCACCCCCTCCTTAGGGAACTATCTGAGTTTCAGCAGTTGTGCAGAACGCCACAACAGCGACAACTTTCCCATGTACCCACTGCTCCGCTGTTCAGATCACTTTCACAGGATTTCAAAGTTCACCTCGACCCTGTGAGAGAAGAACAAGTATTGTCAGCCACATTGTGCAGGTAAGGAAACTGAGGCTCAGAGAGGCACTTCCCCTTGTCTCCCACATGGTCAGCGGCAGAGCTAGGGCTGGGACCTCCAAGCCCTGTTTGCAGGCCAGAATTTCGACTCTAAAAAATCAGCAGTCTCCAAACCCAGATAATTTAACATGGACTGTGGTTCTTCCACCTCACAGTAGCCCTAGATCAAGCCCAGATGCTGCCATCTTGTAGCTAGGGGATCTTGGGCAAGTCACTGCCTGACTCTGAGCTTCAGATATCTGTAGACTGGGGAAAATGACTCTCCCAAAGATCAAGATAAAAAGGAGAAACAGGTATGAGTGCTTTGTAAACAATTCACATGACACAGATGTCCCTCAAGCCTCCTGACCGCCCCCCACCCAGCCCACTCCAGTCCCTCTCCCCAGGTGAGGGCAAGATGCCCAGCCTCCTCTTTTCTTCCTTGTTCTCCCCATCTCCCAGGCCCAGCTCTAATCCACCTCTCGCAGGCAGAAGTAGTGCTGCTATGAACATAGGGGTACATGTATCTTTTTGGATTATAGTTTTGCCTGGATATATGCCCAGGAGTGGGATTGCTGGATCATATGGTAATTCTATTTTTAGTTTTCTGAGGAACCTCCATACTGTTCTCCATAGTGGCTGCACCAACTTACATTCCCACCAAGAGTGCAGGAGAGTTCCCTTTACTCCACACCCTCTCCAGCATTTGTTATTTGCAGACTTTTTAATGACATCAGAGGTTTTTATTGTCATTCCTCATTATAGTCATTTTGCCCAACGACTTCAGAGGGCAGGGCTGATGGCACACTTCGGGGGCCTTAGGATGCTCGGGCCGCTGCTTCAGACTCGCCTGGGAAGTAGCTCACATGGAGGCTCCTGGGCTCTATCTCAGACCTATTGGATCAGAGTCTCCAGGGAAAGGGGGAATCTTGGAGGCTGCGTTTTCACAAAGCTCTGTGGGTGGCTTCAATGTCTCCTGCAGTTTGAGGACCACTGTGTCACAGGCTCAGAATGTACAGTGTCTGTGCATCCTCAGGGTGGGCCTGTTCAGCTACACCAACGATCCCTGCCCTGGGGGCCTCACCACCTAGGAGGAGCCCAGGATGTTTTGTGGGCCCATAGGAGGGGCTTCTGCCCAGGACAAAGGCCAGGGAAGGGTTCCTGGAGGAACTGACATCTTAGCTGAGTCTTGAAGGAGGTGCTGGTGGGACCCGGGTCAAGAAGAGGGGCAGGGTGACCCAGGCAGAGGACATAGCTGGTGCAGGCGACAGTGGGTACAGGAGAGACAGACAGTGGGGCCAGTGACAGGCATGATCAGGCTACCAAGTCCTGGCCAGAGCACAGGGAGAACTACCCCTCCCCCTCCTGCTGCTCCAGAGTCCATCCAGGCAGGAGGGTGACCCCTGGCCTGGCCCGGCCACTGAAAGCTGTGTGACCCCAGGCAAGTCCTCTCTGGGCCTAGGTCTCCTCCAAGATTCTAACCTTTGGGTTCTGAGCCTCAGATTCAATCAGGAAAAGCTTGCCCCCCCCCGCCACAATCCCATATTCCTGGGGAAGTGCTGCCACCCAGTGGCCATTGGGAGAAAAACCTCCTGGGGCACCGGAGTGCCCCCCAACCATTCCTGTCACTATTACTGCCCCGCCTATCTCAGGGCTGGCTGGGGAGTCTTTGGAGTCTGTGGGCAATGGGTGCTGAGCTGTGCCTGACGTGCCCACCCCTCAGTGTTGCCATGGCCCCAGAACAAGGCCTGACTCCTTACTGACTCACCCCTGGCCTCATGGGCCCTTGTAAAGGTCAAGGAACCAGGGGTGGGTGGGTGGAATTCAGTTCAATTCATCATCAGCATAGAGATTTAGAGCATGGGTTGTTTTTTAATTTTATTTATTTATTTATTTTATTTATTTATTTTTGGTTGCATTGGGTCTTCCTTGCTGCATGCGTGCTTTCTCTAGTTGCGGCAAGCGGGGGCTACTCTTCGTTGCGGAGCACGGGCTCTAGGCACGCGGGCTTCTGTAGTTGTGGCTCGTGGGCTCTAGAGCACAGGCTCAGTAGTTGTGGCAGACGGGCTTCGCTGCTCCACGGCATGTGGGAACTTTCCGGACCAGGGCTTGAACCTTTGTGCCCTGCATTGGCAGGCGGATTCTTAACCACTGCGCCACCAGGGAAGCCCAGAGCATGGGGTTTTTAAAGCAAACAGATAATAGCAGTAATACTAGAAGCTAACACGTATTGGCCATTTCCACATCAGGGGGCAAGAAAAGCAAGGTCCTGCCCTGCCAGACGTCACATGAGTGGGAGTGGCAGGCATTGACCCAGGTAACATTCCCCACTTCAGAGCACTGGGCAAGACCCCAAAATAAAAGGGGAGCCCAATGGGAAAGGGTGTAACTGGACTCGTGGGAGCTGGTGGATGGGCTGGACAGAGCACTGGCTCCATGGCAGCTGTGTGACCCCGGAAATGTCCCTTGACCTCTCTGAGCCTTAGTCTCCATGGGTAAAATGGGTATCATAAGAGCCTGAGTGCTGATTTTAAATTTAAGTCAGACCATGACACCCCCTGCCCAAACCCCACTAATGTCTTTCCATCACAGGCAGAATAAAGTTCAGGTCCTTAGCTAGAGATCTGGGCCTGGCTGCTTCTCCCTGTTCATTCTGTTCAGGGCCTCTGGCGGCTTGCTGTTCGTGGAACATGCTGGAATGTTTCCACCTGAGGGCCTTTACTGTTGTAGCTTCCTCTGCCTGGAACATTCTTCCCCCGGGTATGCTACTCCCTCACTTCATCCTCATCTCTACTTCCGCGTTACCTTGTCTCTTTCTCCAGGAAGCCCTCGATGAGCACCAGCTAAAGCACAGCCCTTGGCTAGTCTCTTTCAGAACATCCATCTCCCACCTGACATGGAGCACAGTTTGGGTTATGCATTTGTTTGCTTGTTAACTGGCTTCTTGTCTTTCTCTCCAAATTGCAAGTTCCCTGAGGGCAGGAACCTGGCCTGTTTCAGTCACACCTCTATTGCCAACACTCAGCATGGCGCCTGGCAAGTAGTACATTCAATGCATACCTGATGAATGAATGAATGAATGAAAAACTGTGTCACTAGGATCCCAGAGACCAGGCAGTGGTCAGAGGTAGTGGAGGTCTCCAATTTCAGAATCAGAACCCCAGACCCTATCAGCCTGGCACTGAGGTGCCGCAGGAGACTAGCAGAGGAGGGATAGAACAGTCAGATCTGTGCGTTGGCTGGAGTGCACAGGCCACTAGCGGCAGCTTGAGGGAGCCAGAGACGCCTGTCGTTGGAGGCGGGGGCATCGCCTCCCCCTCCCGGAGTCTGAAGTGAGGTGGGGAATCAGACTGCAGGGGTGGCCTGACTGGGAAGCTGGGCTGGGGAGGCAGAAGGGAGCCCTGGTCTGGTGGGGGCCTGATCCCCTTAGGGACAAGGAAACCTCTCCCACAAGGGCAGCAGTGGGTGGAAAGGGGGTTAGATTGCATCCTTCCAGAGGCCCGTTCCCAGCTTTGAGGGAGCCATGGCCCTCACTCCATGGGCAGCTCTCACCTTTCTTCTCGACCTGCCGCCTCCAATCGGCTGCCTCTGGCCAGAGGTGGGATGTGGGCTCCCATGGGGCCCCGAGTTCCCCCAGCCACCCCCAAAGCAGCTCTATTCCTAGTTCTGCTTGGCATGTAATGGGCTGACCCCTGACCTTCCCCTCTCGCCCCCGCCTAGTGCTCTGCCCCCCGGGTTAGGTCAGTGATGAAAGCCAGTGGGAGCCCGGGGGGCAGAGGGAGGCGGACAGTGCCTGATTGTTCCCCGCCCCTGGCAGCGCAGCCATGCTGGCTGCTGAGGGACTGACTTTTGCTCTCTCACTCTTTCTCTCCCCCTCTCTCCCCCTCTCTGTCTCTCCCTCTCTCTGTCATTCTCTCTCTTTCTCTTTCTCCAGGTCAGGGATTCTCAGTCTCAAGTGGGAAGTTAATACCTATGAAGTTCCAGGAACACCCCCCAGAGATTATATGAATCATCAGGTTCAGCACGGGGGCCCGTGATTCAGACACGGGGCTGGGAGGTCTGGTAGGACCCCACTTTGGAAAGAGACTGGGACCAGAGCCAGAAGACCTTGGGCATCCCTGGCCCTCTTTGAGTTCCACCAAGTGTGAAATGGCATCTTGGGATGCTAAGAGCAAAGCCAGCCCCACAGGAAGGTGTGGGGATGGCATGTGACACAGCTGTGACTCTGTCTTCTCCTTCTTTCCCCTCTGACCTGCCCCCCACCCCGCCCTCAGGATCCATACGTGTCAGGTCTGTGTCAGGCTCTCTGTTCTGTCCCATTGGTCTAGCTGTCCATCTTTCTCCAATAAATACCACACTGGCCAAATTACTAGAGCTTTATAATAAGCCTGGCTAGCTGGCAAGTGCCCCTACCTCATTCTTCAGGAGTAGCTCAGCTATTCTTTTTTTTTTTTTTTTTTTTTGCGGTACGCGTGGCCTCTCCTGTTGCGGATCACAGGCTCCGGACGCGCAGGCTCAGCGGCCATGGCTCACGGGCCCAGCCGCTCCGCGACATGTGGGATTTTCCCGAACCGGGGTGCGAACCCATGTCCCCTGCATCGGCAGGCGGACTCTCAACCACTGCGCCACTAGGGAAGCCCCTCTCAGCTATTCTTAGTGCTCTGCCCTTTCTTACTGCTTTTAGAATCAGCTTGACAAGCACTACCAAAACCCCGTTGGGGTTTGATCAGGACTGAACTGAATCTAGACATTAATTTGGGAAGAGCTGACATCCTTAATATATTGAATCTCCTTATGCAAGTTAGTGGCTGTCTCTCTGCATTTATTTTAGTTTCTTTATTTTATTTCTTATTAAGGAAAATTTCAAATGCACAAGATTAGACCAAAAAAAGGATAACGAAGCTCTTTTTACCCAGCACCAAGCTTTACCAATTAAACCTCTCAGCCACTGTATCTTCAGCCATAATCCTGCCCACTCCCATCCCAGCATTCATTTTTTTTCCAGCCAATCTTTGAGGTCTTCATTAATGTCTGCCAGTAATTTTTTTGTCTCACTTTTTGTTTTCAAAGAATTATAGATTGACAGGAAGTTGCAAAAATAGTACAGTTTCCCCCAATGGTGACATCTTACATAACCATGGCACTCTACCCAAACCAGGAAATTGACATTGGTACCATCCACAGACCTTGTTCAGATTTCACTAGTTTTCCATGCATTCCTCTGTGTGTGTGAGTGTGTGTGTGTGTGTGTGTGTAGGTCCATATGCAATTTCATCAACTGCGTGAATTCATATAATCACCACCAAAATCAAGACACAGAACTCTGTCCCACAAGACCCCTCGTGCTACTCATTTATAGCAACACCCATCCCCCCCTTCCCCTCCCCAACTCCTCCAGTCACTAATCTGTGCTCCATCTCTACAGTGTTGTTTTGAGAACGTCACCCCACAGCATGCAACCTTTCGAGATAGTTCCTTTCACTCAGCGTAATTCCCTTGAGCTCCGTCCAGATCCTCACATGTATTGATTGTTAATTCTTTTTTATTGCCAAGTAGTATTCTGTGGTCTGGAGGTACCAGTTTGTTTAATCATTCACTCACTGAAAGGCATTTAGTTTGCTTCCAGTTTTTAACTATTACCGATAAAGCTGCCGTGTACAATCATGTACATATGTCATCGTGGATATGAGCTTCTGTTTCTCTATAATAAAAGCCCAGAAGTGGGTCATATGGTTAGAAGATATTTTCTTTTTTAAGAAACTACCAAACTATTTTCCAGCGTGGCTATACGTCAGTAATATTTCACGCTTTTCTCTGTAAATATTTTCTTATATTTAATTTCTGTTATTATCGTAAGTGGAGGACTTTTAAAAATTATATTTTGTTTGCTCTGTTGTTTATAAATGCAATTACTTTTTATTGATATGATTTACACACTAGAAAATTCACCAAGTGTACAATTCAGTTTATATTCACAAGGTTGTACAACCGCCACCTCTATCTAATTGCAGAATATTTTCATCACCCCCAAAAAGAAACACATCCGTTAGCGGCCACTCCCCATCTCCCCCCTCCCCTGCCCCTGGCAACTATTAAGCTACTTTCCGTTGCTTGGACGTGCCTGTTCTAGGTGTTTCATAGCAATGGAATCGTAACATGTGGCCTCTGTGTCTGGCTTCTTTTGCTTAGCGTCGTGTTTTCAGGGTTCATCCATCCACAGGTTGTAGCTGCAAGTTTTAAAAAATTAATGTATTTATTTTGGCTGTGCCAGGTCTTAGTTGTGGCACGTGGGATCTTTGCTGCGACATGTTTAGTTGTGGCGTGTGGGATCTAGTTCCCCGACCTGGGTTTGAACTCGGCCCCCTGCATTGGGAGCGCGGAGTCTTACCCACTGGACCGCCAGGGAAGTCCCTGCAGTTGGTTTTTGCTATTGATTTGATGTAGGAAGATCCTATCTCTAGCTCTGTGACATTTCCTTCATAGTTCTAATAATTTGCCCGTAGATTATTTCGGATTCTCTATGTAGTCAATCTTATCACCTGCAAATAATGCCAGTTTTACTTTTTCTTTTCCAGTCCTTATACTTTGTTGTTATTGTTTTTTTTTTTCATGTCTTACTGCCCCAGATAGAGCCTCAGGTACAATGTTGAATAGGTGCATGGATGAGGGCAGACTTGTCCCTGATTTAAGGAATGTATCTGTTGGCCCTTTAAGAACTATGTTTGTGCTGGTTTCTGTAGGTAATCTTTATCAGTTGAAGGAATTCCTTTCGATCCCAAGTTTGCTAAAACATTTTTATCAGAAGTAGATGTTGAGATTTATTGCCGGTGCCTAGATGATCATGTGAGTTTTCTCCCTTAATTTATTAACGTGATGAATGGCATTATAGACTTTCGAATGTAAAGCCACGGTTCCCTTTCTAGGATAAACAAAATTCCGTTATGAGGTATATATACCTTTTATTCATTGCAGATTTTTTTCGCTAATATCTTGCTTAGGGTTCTCGCATTGAATTTCACAGCGGGACTTGTCTGTAACAGCCCTTTGAATGTTCTGTGTAAATGGAAAGGCGCCATCCGAGTCTAAAGTGTGAACTCAGAAACTCAGAACGCAGAAACTCTCCATCCCTATCGCTGTCTCTCTCAGGGTCCCTCTCTGTCCCTCCTCATATACACTGCTTTGGCTCGAGGGTACTCCCGTGGGTGGCAGAGGGAGGAGGAACCACCTGACCCCCAAGGTGGCTGCAGAAGGTGGAGCTGGAAACCTGGGACCTTGAGCTTTGGGAGGGACACAGAGCTGCGACTCCCCAAATCAGCCAAGGGACCACAGCTCCTGGGCCCCTCATTGAAGAGGGAGGCTTAACAGAAATCCTCCCCTCCCTTCTCTGTGGGGAGGGGGAAAGCCCTCCAGAGGAAGTGGCTAAAAAGGGGCAGGGGGCAGGGGTTAATGGCCGCATTGTGCTGCAGGCTGACGGATGGCCGGCTTGTCAGTGGCAGTGGCCCAGCCTTAGCAGCCCCAGGGAGATCCCCTCCCCCTCCCAGCCATCCTCCGAGGGAGGGGGCCCTGCTGGCCTTTGATAAGTGCTGGGGGCCGCCCTCCCTGATGCGGGGACACAGGGCCAGCCTCTTTGGTGGAGTCTGGTCTGCTGAGGCCCAGAATGCAGCCCTCCACCCCAACCCATCCCTACCATTAAGCAGGGCAGGTGGCCACAGGGGACGTCCATCCTGACCGAGGGCCCCTTGCCTCACTGGATCTCGGGCACCACCAACAGCCCTGCCTTCTTAAGGATGACTGGGTCTCAGAAGGGACCTGGTGAAGCCCAACTCCCCCACATTTGGGGCAGGGAAACGGGGCTATGACTTGTCAAGCCTCCTGCAGGAGCAGAGGGAGAGCCAGTCCTATGACTTCCTGCTCAAATGTGCCCAGACTGGGGCCAGGCCGATGCTGAGATGAATCAGACACAGTCCTCCCTCAAGGGGCTAGAGGCTGGTGGGGAGCGGAGCCAGCACGTGAACAGAAAAGTATAACCAAGTGCAGTAGAAGCAGCAACCACAGTGCACTGTGAGTGCCGGGAAAGTGCCACTAGCCCAGCCAGGAGGGCAGGAGGGCTTCCGGGAGTTAGACCAGAGAGGGTGGCGGCAGTAGGGAAAGGCATTCCAGGCAGAAGGAACAGTATAAGCAAAGGCTCAGAGTAAAACCGGTGAGGTGTCTGTGAGCCACAGCAGTTCAGTGCTGAGTAAGTAGGTCCGCAGGGCCTGGTTTTCCAGGTCCCCATGTGCCACGTCAAATGGTTCGACTTGGCAGTTTGGGGAAGAGCCATGTTCTAATCCGGCCTCCATGTGATCATCCATCCTTTAGTCACTCAGCTCACTGAGCAGCAGTGTGACCTTGGACAGGTCACTTCCTCAGGAACAGCCTCCCACAAGCATACCCTGACCTGGGCTGCCTGGTCCACCTGAGGTTCTCTAACATCCTAATGTCACTGGGCTGGGGTGGGGCAGCATGTGCATAAGCTGTTCTTAGTTACAGAATATTGAGAAACGGCATGGGGGACAGAAGCTTGAAAGAGATGATTTCTGGGTGGAAAACATCTGCTTCCACAGCGGCATCGCTGAGCACACCAGCCCTGGCTGGCCTAACAGGGACCTCCTGTTATTGGGAAAAACCAACCTGCTCTCTGTTACTTGTAGTCAAATGCATTCCTAAACTGATTCAAGCTCCTTACCTCAAGCTGAAAAATACAGAGTATTAAATACAGTCCAAGATCTTTCACATCCACATAAAAAGATTTTCTAGAGAAATAAGACTCTTTCTTAAATACAGGATACACTCTTTGCCTTTACTTCAAATAACTTTCAAACTTGAAAGTGTTTATTGTAGAAATTTGGAAATACAATAAAAGACAAAGTACTAAAAATTTAAAAATCACTCTAAATCCCACCACCCAGAAATAAATAAGGTGAGCGTTTTTGTGTTTTCTGTTTTTTCCTTATATGTTGTGAAATGAAGTCGAGCTCACAGCAGTTAGTTTTTCCTTTTCTCTTTCTATTGATGTAATATATATGCAAATACCATTTTGTATCCTGGTTTTATACCAAAAGCGTTTCCTATGTTATTACAATTTTTCATAAGCATCATTTTTAGTGGCTGCATCACATTCTGTCATAGGAAGGTGCTGTGATTCATTTCGCCAAGCCCCAAGCCCCCAGTGCTGAACACTGAGGCAGTGGCCAGGTTTTCACTATTCTGTGAGTTGCAGTAGGCATCTGTGGGCATAAGTCTTTATTTATACCTAGCCTGCTTTAACAAAATGTCCTACAAATGCAGCCTCCACTTGTATCAAGGCATTCAGCAGTGACAGCCAGGACAGCATCCATGGGTCCTGTGACCAGCCGCCTGGCAGTGCCCACAGGTGGCCTGTTGTTATACAGTGGCTCGGGGTCCTCCCTTAGAGTGCGCTACAAATGTTGTTAAAGCCAAGTCAGCAACTGTGGTTTGCGTTTGTTTTACGATAAGAATAATTAAATATAATACAGACCCTCTCGGCAAATGTTTTGAGTTTTAGCAACTATTTCCCTCTTTCTGGACCCTCCCTCCCTCCCTCCATGCACGTTTCTAATGATCTTCTTCTGCTCTGATCTAGGAAATCGAAGCACCACAACTGCATCAAAAAGTAGAGGGGCTTCTCTGGTGGTGCAGTGGTTGAGAGTCCGCCTGCCGATGCAGGGGACGCGGGTTCGTGCCCCGGTCCGGGAAGATCCCACATGCCGCGGAGCGGCTGTGCCCGTGAGCCATGGCCGCTGAACCTGCGCGTCCGGAGCCTGTGCCCGCAACGGGAGAGGCCACAACAGTGAGTGGCCCGCGTAACACAAAAAATAAAAATAGAAATAAAGGAGAAGAAATGGGCTCTGAGTGGGGCCGTGCGGGGCTCCCCAGGGAGAAGTGCCTGATGGGGGTGTAGGGACTCCAGCAAGACCCTCTGAGCCTCAGCCTCCTGAGAGAATCACGCATGCTCCGCCCCCCTCTCGGGATCCTGGCCCCATGGAGGTCCTGAGCGCAGGCCCAACCCAGTCTCCCTGCCAGCCTCCTGCATCACGGAGACAAGTCCTGAGGCATGGGGCGGGGGTGCAGGGGGCTAAATGAACCCTGAACAAAAGGGGCACGGCGGCTGTGGCCACAGAAGGCCTGGGGAGCTGCCCAGAGCTGCCTCATCTCCTGCTCTTCACACGCCCAGGGGGCCCCTCGAGCCTCTCCGCGCAGCCCCATCCTTGGCTGGGACCATGGGTCGGTCGCAGCCATTCTCAGTCGGGAGGCCTGGATGTGCTCCTGGCAGTGACCAGCATCAGTGCCGGGAGGAAGGGGGACCGCCATACCCCAGCCTTCCCTTCACACCCTCCCATCCTCCTGGACCCCCAGCAGATTCCAGGGCCCTCTTGTGGGAGAAGCTGAGGTGCGAAACTTCTGGGTGAGCTGTTGACTGGGGGTCTCGCTCTTTCAGGAAGAGCAACTGAGGCATTTTCCTACCCTCATTCCTCCCCAGCCTCCACCCAAAGTCAGGGGCGGCAAGCCTCCAAAGCTTCCTGGTTGGGGGTTTACTGCTTCCTGAGGTGGAGAGATCTCCATCCAGGTCCCAAAGGATGACGCACTCCTCTTGCGATCTCCACTGCCAGAAGGGCCCGTCCACCCACAGGGCCGGGTCCCCAACCAGTGTGGACCAGGTCACCAGGGAACCTGGACTGACAAACTCCAAGGAACGTCCAGGTCTCACACCCTGGACCAGTCGGGAGCAGCTCATGCTGCAGACAGCATCCTCCCCCAGCTTCTCACCCAAACCACCCTCCTTCCCGCTCCCGAGGCTCCCCTGCCCCTCAAGCCCTGCTTCCCTCTACTGGCTGGGCGCCTCTCTCTCTCCCCTGGCTTTATTGACATGTAATTCACGCATCTGAAGTACACAGTTCAATGTTTTTTAGTATATTTATAGAGTTGTACAGCCATCACCACAATCATTTTAGGACATTTTCATCACCCCCCAAAATAAACCCTGTACCCTTTAGACATCATCCCTTAACTCCCCAGCCCTAGGGAACCACCACTCTACTCTCTGTCTCTACAGATGTACCTATTCTGACATTCCAAACGGAATGTCTCTTGCCTGAGTTTCCCCATCTATAAAATGGGGATGGTAATGGTGTTCCCTCGCAGGGTTTGTTGGGAGAATTGAAATAATACCAGGGCTTAGGATCATGTCTGGCCCAGAGTCAACGCTGTGTAACGTCTGCTGTCGACATCACCTCCAGGGCTGGGGCTCCTCCACCCACCCACATGCCTTCCACTTGCCCTATGAGCTCATTTCGCCCTCATCCAGACCACCCCGCCTAGACTCCAGACCTCCCGGGCATCCCCACCCAGACACCCTAACAGCCCCTCAGACTCAGCGTGTCCTTCCTCCCCAAGCCTGCCTATCCCGCTGTGTCCCTCACTCAGGAAATGGAATGACCTTCCACCTGGTCATCCAGGCCAGAAGCTAGGGGCATCCTTGATACCTCCCTCTCCAAGGCCTGCCCCCACCATCTGATCCATCAGTCTGACTCTGTCCCCCCACCTCTCCCTGCCCTGGTGGCTGCCCTGACCTGTCTCCATCACCAGCTTAGTGGTCACAAGCTGGGCTCTGGTGTCCAGTGCAGTTCTGTCCACCACTCACTGGCCTCAGGGCCTCGGGCCAGTCACCTCACCTGTCTGATCCTCAGTTTCCTGGACGATAAAATTGGGATGACCTATAAAATACTGCCTTCTCCATTCACTTGTCTTGAAGATTATATGAATAAAATATGTAAAGAACTTAAGCCCTTTTTTTTTTTTTTTGTGGCCACACCACACAGCATGTAGGATCTTAGTTCATCGACCAGGGATCGAACCCCCGCCCCCTGCAATGGAAGCACAGAATCTTAACCACTGGACCACTAAGGGAGTCCCAGAACTTAAGCCCTTAATAAACATTATTGTTGTTGTTAATATTATTCTCTCACCTGGGTGACTCCACCGCTCCTGACCCGGGTCCCTGCCTCTGTCTTGCCCACAGCACATGCTGCTCGGATCGTGGCGGGCTGACCACGTGCAGGACACCGAGGGAGGCCTTGCCCGTGCTACTTCCTTTCACCTCCCAAGAGGCAGGTGTTGTTACCCTCGTTTTACAAGCAAGGAAACTGAGGGCCCAAGGTCCCAGTGCTGGAGTCAACCACAGCCTCAGGGTACACTGTTGGCATTCATGTATTGATTGAAAACATTTATCGAGCCCCTACTGTGTGCCCGTTACTGAGCTGGGTGCTGGGAAAACAGTCATAAACCAGACTGGCATAGATCCAGCCCGTAAGATCTTTCTAGAACACAAATCCGACCCCTTTAAAATCCTTCAGTGACCACCCCACTGCCCTCAGGATCCAGTGCAGTCTTCAGGAGCCCTTCTTCCCTGCCCTCTGTATCCCACACGGCTCTTTCCCTCTGCCCAGCTCTCCCACCTTCCCTGCTCCCGCTCTGCTCCAGCACACGGGCCTAGTGGGGCCTCCCCACACCAACACATACCGCTCGCCGTCTTCCCAGCCTCACCCCCGACACCAGCTCCGTCCCCACCTTCTCTCCCAATTTCTTTGCCTGGTGAACTTTCACTCATCTTTTGAGGCTCCATGCACAGTCACCTCCTCCAGGAAGCCCTCCTTCCCCCACCTCCCAGCCTGGTGATGAGCTCCCAGGCTGCCTGTCTTGCAACATGCTGGCTCTTTACTGATATGTCACTCCTCCTGGACTGTGGCTCCTTGAGGGCAGGACTAGGGGCTTCCTTCTCCCTCTGGCCCCCTTGCCCCCCCATCCCATCCATCACCATGTCAACAGATTTTACCTCTTCTTGCCATGGACCGAAGGCCCCAGCCCAGCACTGAGGTTACAGGTGACTGCACGCTGCCAGCACCGTGCGGGTGCTCCACGAGCGGTCACTTCGCTGGTTCACGTCACTGTAAATTCGGGGACAGCATGAGATGGAGGAATTGGTGACTATTTGGAGCATCTGAGCACAACCTCCTCAGGCCTCTGGCTTCTGCGATTCCAGACAAGGGAACCAGGGTTGCTGGGATCTGCCTAAGTCCCCTCCCCAAGGCCCCAGACCTCTCAAGGGGTGGGTGGGCATTAGCGCTGGAGAGAGATGCCCAGGGCAGGAGTCACCTGGGTGAGCCCCAAGTCCTGGCTGGGCAGCCTCTCTGTGCCTCAGTTTCCTCATCTGAAAAACGCGTCGTCAGCCCATCCTCACCTGCCTTGCAGGGCTGTCAGGAGGGGAAAGGGAGGGGACAGTAGACAGAGACCATCTTCTCTGAGAGCAGGTACTTCAATACCGACTGGCTTCCTGACACTCCCATCTTGGACACATTCTGTTTCATTTTCAAAAAAATTCCAGAAAACTTGGTTTTAGGTTTTCGCTGGAGGCTCAGCCCCATCCCGGTGTTTCCCGTGGGACGGGGTGCATCCTGAGGGCTCTTTCTCAGGGAGGTTTTGGGGGGGAGGGGCACACGGCTGGGTCCAGCTGCAGCACCTGGTTAGGACACTCCCCCTCCGAGCCTCAGCCTCCACCTTGGGGGATAGATGGGTCGTCACTCCCACCCCAAGGCTGCTGTGCCGTTGGAGTGGGATGGTGGATGGGAGGGGCAGCTTGTCTCGAGGCAGGGAAGAGGCCTGGGGTGGGGGGCGGAGGGTCCCCTCCCTGGGACAGGAGGTGCACCACAAGAACTCACATGGTGCCCCAGGCACCCTGTACCCTGCCCCCCGTGGCCTCCCAGAAGCCACCTGGCCGCCCGCACCGCGGTCGCCTCAGCCACCAGGCCCTGCGCCCGCTCGCGGGGTGCCAGGGGACGGAGGGCGCCACGGCCAGGCCACGGTCACTCCTGGCGGCCCGGGGGTGTCGTGCAGGGCGGGAGGCGCGGGCAGGAGGGAGTCGGAGCGGGTGGGTGTGTGGGGGGCCGGGGAAGAGCCAGAGAGAGGGGCAGGGAGGGGAACAAAAGGTCCCTTTGTGGAGCGGCCGGGAGAAGAGGCGCACATTACCCAATGCCCAGAAGCCATGTTGGTAACAAGAGAACCATTCTCTGCCTCGCTTGGAAAACAACTTGGAGAGAGAGAGACAGGGAGAGAGTTAACCCCATGGGCGCGGGGCGCAGGAGCCCGAGGCCACTTCGGGAGGCAGGAGGGAGCGAGGGCCCACTGGGGGGCCTTTCCGGCCCTGAGCCCGCAATTTCCTGTCTCCCAGGCCTGGTCTGCGGTCGGAGGGCCCAGAGCCCCAAGATGGCCGCTTGGCCGGGGCCCAGCTACCTTTAGACGGGGGACTGGAGCCGTGGCTTCCGCTGCCTGGGCCTGGCCAGACGTGTGACCCCTGCCTGCTTCCAGCCTCAGGGCCGGCCCACCCCACCCCGAGGGCACCCCTCCACTCCGAGTCCTGGCAGCACGGCCGCAGGTCCTAGGGCTGGTCCCGGCTCCAGGGCTGCCCAGCCTCCACCAGCCTCCCTCTGCTGCCAGGCGGTGTATTTCCTCCTGAGGAAGTCCCTTCCATCTTTGCAGAGTTTTGCTGTAAGTTTTTTCCAAACTTTAATTAAATCTTTCAGCCCCACCAGCTTTCTCCCCTTCCCATCTCGACCCACGAGCCCGGGTTCTCAGGCCTCTAGAGACCGCATCTGTTATGAGGCACAGGATACCGGAAGAAGCCACTGTGCTCTGGGCTCGTCACGTGTACCTCGCGGCCAGCCTGGCTGAGGTGAGCAGTGGTCCCTTCTGCTGATGCCCGTCGTTCTAAAAGCACCTGACACTGGGCCACGTGTGGGAGGCACCCCATGAATAAGCAGGAGAAAGAGATCCTTCCTTCCTTCCTTCCTCCACAAATACACATGGAGCCCTGTGCCCAGCGCTGACCCGGCTCTGGGGCTCAGCAGTGGACCAAACAGACCACCCTGCCCTCAGGGGGCAGATGAGGAACAGGTAAACAGGCTAATGGCAGGTGGCTACAAGCTCGATGATGACAAAGCAGGGCAAAGGGAGACAGTGACAGGAGGGGTTACATTAGAAATGGTGGTCAGGGAAGGCCCCTGCAAGGGTGTGCTATTCGACAAAGATCTGAATGGAGAGAGGAGGAACATCTGGGCAGAGAATACTCCAGTCAGTTGGTACAGCGCTTGCAAAGGCCCTGAGAGGGACTGTGCTGTGAGTCTCAGAAGAGCTAGGAGACCAGAGTGGCTGGAGTGAGCCGGGGGTCAGATCACCGGGAAGGCTGGAGGGGCCCAGGTGTGAAGGGCCCACGGGAGCTTGGAGCAGGGCTCGAGTCGTCTGAGTTCCATTTCAACAAGGACTCTCTGGCTGCCGTGTGCGAGATAGACGGCAGAGGTCAAGGGCGAGAGCTGGAGACCCAGCAGGACTTTTGCCACAGCCCCTAACCCTGCGTGCTCCCCTCTCGCACTCCTCCTCCCCGGCTTCCCACCCTCCCATCACAGGTGCAACCGTTCTCTGAGTAAGTGTTGGCCCAGCACTTTCTAGGTGCTAAGAATGGGTCACATGGTCCTTGGGCCAGGCAGGGCCCTAAAGAGAGCAAGGCTTCCCCCACCTCCGGGGTGGGGGGCGGCTCACAGATGGTGGGGTCCCAGGTGTCCGAAGGGGACCCACTGGAGCGCGATCCTTGCCTGTGGACCCCTGGTCGAAGAACGAAGCCTCTTCTTCGGGCAGTTTTTCGAGCTTCACAAAGGGCTCTCGGGAGCCCCCCCCCCCCAGCCCCACTGTGTTGTGACATCAGCAAACAGCCCAGAAAAGCAGGGGCTCAGCACCCTGCCTTCCACCTCAGGCAGGTCCCTGGCCTCCCAGAGCCCCAGATTCCTCATCTGTAACACCACATGCGCCTCGCAGGTCTGGTGGGTACAGATCAATCCTCAGGGGGTGGAAATAGGCTGTAAGAGGTGAGAGATGGCAGATGGTCACCAGCCGAAGGGGCAGTGCCTCCCGACCCCTAGTGCTAGGCCCTTCCCTGCACCTCTGTGTGTTCCCATGCACCTGTGGCCCCAGCTCAGCCCTGTCCAGTGCCTGGAGCTGTGAGGTGGGGTGGGGCAGTTGCTACAGAAAGTAGTGACAGTATGAGGGGGCTTCAGACAACAGAGGGGCCAGTGGGTAGGAGAGGGAGGCTGTGAGGCCCAGAGGGACAAAACAGGACAGATTTGGGGGTTCCAACTGAACAGAGAGCACCCCAGCCATGGTAGGCACCGTGGGCCAGGCGAGAGAGAGACCCCTGTGATCCTGTCTGCCCCCCCTGACTTGCTGTAGGCAGCCCGGGCCTCTCAAGCCTCTGCATCCTCATTTGCCCAGTGGACCTCATCCTTTCTGGCCCCAGAGGGTGGTGGTGAGGATCAGATGAGGTGAGAGCTGTGCGCGCGCTGGGGTGGGTGTAAAGCCGGCAGGGAGGCACTGCTGATGGTGGTTAATGGTCACGGGGTCCTGCTGGGCTCCAGGCCTGTGCACCACTTACAAGATGGTCAACACGGTGGATTTGTGCAACAGGCAGGGCTGCAGAGGAGTGAGAGAAAACAGGAGCAGGAGAGAGAGGGAGTGGGGGAGGGAGAGGGGCATGGCCATGGCAGGGGGCCCAGAGGCTTCCTGGAGGAAGCAAGTTGTAGTTGTAGTATCATGAGGGATGGGTAGGGTTTGCATAGGCCAGGAGGCACCAGAGGGCTTGTGGAAGGACCAGCATAATAAAGGCACGGAGCAGGGAACCAGCTGGGAGAGCAGGAAAGGTGAGGGCTGCGCCCTGGCTGGCAACGTGGGGTGGGGAGGCTGGGGTGGGATCCTGGGTAGCCCCAGCCCCTCCTAGGCCAGAGCTCCGAGTCTCACCTCCACCCCTTCCAGCCTTGGGCTTAAAGCTCCCGGTTTCCATGTCCAGCCTCTGCTCAAGCCCTGCCCTCCCTGTGGAGCCCCCACCCCCCTTGTCTCTGGCTGATTCTGACCCACTGTTCAGAGCTGTATGGCACAACTCCCTAGCCAGGTTGAGAATCCCGCCTGTGGGAGTAGTTCATTCCGTCCCAATGGGAAGGAACTATTATTGTACCCATTTTACAGAGGAGGAAACTGAGGCTCGGGGAGCTGTCATCATCATTGTTGAGGGGTGCACAGCTGGTGTCAGAGCTGGGATTCTAACGCTGGGAGAAGCCTGGCTCCTTTGAACTCTTGCGTTACCTGCCCCACCCCGCCCTGTGCCAAGCACCTCTGTCTCCTTAGATCCAGCACGGAAGCACAGAGAAGGGCTGCAATTCAACTGTTACCACTCAGCCAGGAGGTGGCGGAGCGGATCCTGAAGCCAGGAGCAGCTGACCCCACCCCTCGCCACCAGTCTGAGAAGGTGCAAATAGGCCCAGGACGCAGCGGGGAGTGAAAGGGGAGAGGCCAGGCCTGAGGCCAGGGACGGGAGCGAGGGCAGCCCCGGAAGGCAGGGAAGATAACCAGTGGGGACGTGAGCCCAGGGTGGCCCGGCTGGGGCAGTTGGGGACCGATGGCCCGTGGCAAGGCAGCTGGAGGAGGGGGAGCTGGCCATGGAGCTGAGAGGGGCAGCTGGAGAGGTCGGAGGGGAACTGGGAGAACTGGGGTCCTGGGTGCCTGGCTATGGGGTTCTGCTGCAAGCGGGGTCAGGTGGCTGTCGCAGGCACTCACAGTCTAAGGTTTGGGCCCAGTGGAAAGAGCACTGGAGACGCTGCGGGTCACGCGGGAAGTCACCAAGCGCGGGCCCAGTGCCCTGGCCCACGTCACACCCTCGCCAGGACGGAAGCCTCGAGGCGCTTCCACGCGGTACTGTCGTCAGTCAGGGGAGTCACGTGGGGGGCGGGCAGCAGGGCCGTGGTGCCTTCCGGTGGCCTCCCCGCCTCCACCCCGCCCCTGGGGATCCTGCCACCGCTCTTGGAAAACAACTGAGGAAATCAAGTGGAAACACAAATCCGCCACCCAGTCCCTCCCGCTTCTTCGGGCCAGACCCCTGCCCCCAGCGCACCCCAGAAGGGGGCTCCGTGGCAGAGGCTGAGCCAGACCAGCATGGTTTGCCCTGGCGAGACCCAGTGGGCACGATCCTCGGTCCGGGGCTCCCAGCAGCTGGACCTATCGGCCCATCTAGTCCCACAGAGGCTGCCCCTCCCCAGGAGGACCTGGGGCACCAGGCTTGAGCCCCCTCCCTTCCCAGTGACCTCTAGACTCTGGGATCCAGGACCAGGGAGCTTCCAGGCCTGACTCTGCCCAAGACCAGCTGGTCACCCTGGGCAAGCTCCTACCCCTCTGTGGGCCTCAGCTTCCTCATCTGTAAAATGCAAGCAACAAGCCCTGTCCAGTCCCACCTCACGGGAAAGAAAGACAAGGGCCTAGGGAAGGACAGCATTGTGTAAACTGTCAAGTGTCAGGCCCACAGACTGTCACTTTGATTTTTTTTACAGAGGAGTTGCCTCCGTGGCTGGGGGAGTCAGCTCCGCTCAGGGGACATGAATTCCAGATGGCGATAAGGGGTCCCTGCCGTTGCTCACCCCTGAGCAGCGGGGAGCCCGTCCCTGGCCCACCCGGTCCCTCTCAGCACTGGCCATGCCAAGTGCCTTCCAGCCCCTCTACGCACGCCATGGACAGGCTGCCTGCCCCACCGGAAGCATTGTTGCTCAGCCGAACTACGCCCCGTCCTCCAAGACCCAGCTGAACGGCCCCTCCTCTGCGAAGCCCACGTCTTAACCATCCTGGAGCCCCTGCACACGCTCAGCACTACGCGTAACGAAGAGCAGAGTCAACAGGTGTGACTGAACCAACGTGTGCGTGGACATGCGTGTGCGCACCAGGAGGGCTGTCTCGGGAGGTGACCCACTCGGGACATGACGGGGAAGGGTCGGCGTTTACTATGTGCACCCCCAGACTCCACCCGGGGCTCCCTCTACCCCCAAGACCGAGACCCCAGCCTCCCCCGGGCCCTCGCTGACAGTCAGGGCAGCTCATCCCATGCCGGCTCACAGGGGTGCGTTCCTAGGAGGAGCGCACTTGTGGCATTTCCAGAGCTCTGCTGGGTGTGATGGAAGGTGAGGGGACACTGGCCCGTTAGAAAGCGGACGAAATCATCCAGACTTCAGACGGAGGGGACTCGACTACCAGGGAGGGACAACGGATGTGAGCAGCGTTTTGAAGGAAAAGCTGTCGTGGCTGCTGATTAGCTGCGGGGGGATGAAGGGGGCGGATGAGTCGAAAATGACTCTGAAGTTTCACACCGGGGTCGCTGGAGAACAGTGGAGCCATTGATGGGGCGGGGAAGCGGGGTGGGGGCTGGTGTGGGGGCAGGGTGGTGACTTGGGTTTGGGACATAGACTCACAGCATTTGGGGCTGGACGCAACCTCAGAGATCATCCAGGTCACAGGTGAGGAAACGGAGGCTCCGGGAGGAGCAGCCGCTTGGCCGGGACACTGCATGGGTCGATGTCACGGCCGAGGCCGGGGACCTGGCCAGGATTAGTCCCGGAGGCAAATCAGACCCAGTCCCCACCTTCAGGGGTTCGGTGTCCCCTGGAAGAGACAGACATGGCCATAATTGCAACTTGATCGAAGGGGTATCCACGAGGCAACGTGGGGATGCAGAGGGCATGGGGGCAGGGGGAGTAACAAGGAATAATAATATCACGGTTATCAGAAGTGGGGCCCCTGTGCCAGGTGCATCTCATGTAACCCTTGCAACCATCCTACAAGCTACTAGCCTCGTTGTCCCCATTTTACAGGTGAGGTTGAGAAAACTAAGCAGATGGTCCAGGGCCTCACAGGTCTGATGATGCCCAGACTCGTGCTCTTAAGCTCTGCTTCTTGGTAGAGGTGTTCTGGAGCTGAGGCCTGATGGGTGAGTGGTTTTCCAAGTGACAGAAAGGGACGGGGCGGCATCAGGCAGAGGCACCAACATGTATCAAGGCCCAGGAGCCCACCCTTCCATTGTCAGGGTTTGAGGTGTTGTTCTGTAAGCCCAGCTTCATACCTCTCGCCCAGGGCCTCCTACCCTGCTCCCCACCCCCCTTCCCAAGCCCCTCACTTCACAGGACCTCACCTGTGCCAACCCCTACTGGTGATCTGGTGGATTTGTCAGGCAAATGAGCTGGGGGTAGAGGGGTTGGGGGTGGGCCTGTCCCCTATCCCCAGGGAACCGTTGCCCCTGCTCCCATGGCCTCCACAGCCCAATCCTGCCCCATCCCCTCTTCCCCACTGCGCCATCTTCTCATCCCAGGAGTGATTCTGCAAAAGCGAGTCAGCACAGAGGAGGGAGGGGTTGGCCTGAGTCACCCAGCATGTGAGCAGCTGAGCTAAGGCTCAGACCCACAGGGCCTGGGGTGTCAGACTGTGGCGGAGCCCCCGAGCTTGGACAAACCACGGCGTGGTCCCTTTCTGTACTTCTCCATCCTTGGGCTCCTTATGGTCACCTTGGGAGTGAACCAGAGAGAAGGAGGGCTGAGCACTGGAACTGCAGCTTAGAACTCAGGGTGCAGTAGTGTGCTGGTGTCAGCCCCTACCAGCTCGTGAGAGCCAATTGCTAAATCTTCTGGAATTTTCCAAGCCTGTTGATGTCACCTTGGAAGCTTGAAGTCAGCCCCGGTGGGAGTTTTTACAGTGTGAACACTGGCAATTCATCCCTCTATGGCCACCCCCTCCCTGACCGAGCTGGTTGTTAAGCACTTACCAGCACACCACCGTCCAGGAGTCCCACCTCCTGGCTTCCCTGGAGGCTTCTGGGTCCTCTCAGCCCAGTCTTGGGCTCTTGGGGGAGTTGCTCTTGTGCTAAATCTCGTGGGATCTCCTTCCTGCCACAGGGCAGTCCAGTGCCAGCATCAGCCGATCTTTCATGTTGCATCTTGGACGGCTCCCTTCCTGCCCCTGTGCTCCAGCTACAGAGAAACAGATGATCCTCGCTGAAGAGGCATTTGCTTATGTTGTTCCCTTCTTTTAGAATGCCCTTCCCTCATCTCTGCCTCTTGAAGTCCTCCTTACTCTGTCAGAGCCTGGGGCTCTGGGAAACGCTGAATCCATTCCCCTGCCTCAGGACAGAAACACACCAATCCCCTCCTGCCACCCCCAGCCTGCTTGTGGTCTCTAGCGGAATGGGGTGTTAATGGAGGACAGACTGGTTGCTGCCCTCAGGGGTGGCAAAAGCAAGAAGCAACTTAAACCACCCAGGTTACCTAGAAACGAATCCCTTCATTCCCTGTTCAGCCTTTTGAACTCCTCTTCATCCTTCAAAGCCCAACTCAGATGTTACCTCTGCCAAGAGGTCTTGCCCAGATCATAGTCTTCCATCACCCCCTCACCCCTCTGCCTTGTACATTCTTTGATGGTCACGCTCATGGCTCTGGGCAGTGCTTATCTGTCTGTGTGTCCAGTGTTCCACTGAACCACGGCCAACTGAGGCATGACAGGCCCTTATTTAAGGCTGAGCTCTCAGCCTGGTGCCCCACAGTCTTAGGAACTGCTTGTTGAATTGGGTCTGTCGCTGTCTCGGGCAAGTCCCTCTTCTCCCTGGGCCTCAGTTTCCCCCCTGTATGAACTAGACTTGAACGAGGTAATCTCCAAGGACCCACCTCTCACGTTCTAAGGGTCTGTGAGTATATCCCCCTCCTGCCCCCCATCAGCCTCTCACCTTCTAGTTTCCTTCCCTAGTTCCCCAGTGGGTGACACCCCTTCCTCTGCTGCCTTCGCCTCTCCCCGCAAACACCCTGCAGCCGACACATGGCTCGGGCTCAGGCCCCTGGACTCCATCCTCCTGGGTGCTCTTTTCCTGCGGACCAGGGGTTTCTCTGAAAGGGCAGGGGCCTTGCGCACCCACCCCGGGCCCTGCCCACAGGCCAGGCATGCAGTCAGCATCCAGGAGCGCCAGTCAGCGGGCCGTGATGGAGCTGCCAGGACTTGCGAGGCCTGTGGCTAGTTTCAGCGCCCCTGTTCAGACAGGCCCGGAGCTGCATGCCCCTCATAGCCGGGCTTCCCCTGGAGCCCCCGGGGGTCCACAGCCACATCCCGCTCTCTGCCTGTTTTGCTCCGACCTTCATAGGGTGCGTGCATCCGGGAGTGCATGTGTTGGCGGGGTGGGGTACATGCCAGCCCCTTCCTCCCCAGCCCGCACAGAGCACTCAGGTGGCTGTGGAGCCAGTGTCCCTCTCACTCTCTGCCCGCTCCTCACCTCCCGAGAGCGCGCGTGCGCACACACACTCAGAGAGTCCTGAAGCGACAGAGCGGTCAACCTGCGCCGGCGTTTGGAGCACAGAGTGGTGTCACTTGTGCCATTGGGCATGTTGAGCAAGAGAGGACCAGATGGGATTGTTAGAAGGGACTCTGAATCCCTTGTTGGTTCTGAAATCCAAGGACCAAAGGCTATCCCTGCCCCTAAGGCAGCCAAGCCTCCCCCCCTGGCCCTGCCTCTTTGTCTAAGTCACCAAGCCCCTCACGGCTCTCGTGGGGCGACACCCTGCAGCTCAACGCAGCGTCTCACAGTCTCTCACAGGCACACGGGGCAGAGTCAGGGCCCAGGGATGAAGCGAACAGAGCAAACCACAGGACGTGGGAAGGAGAACGCAGTGTGGGCCAGTCCATCCCAGAAGGCTCCAGGGAGCGGTGGCCCTTGGGCGATGCTGATGTAAGGGTCTACAGCCCAGACTCTGATGCCTCCTGTCTTGGGAGTAGGATGATCTTTAGCATAATCCTAACCTCTCCGTATCTCAGTTTCCCCATCTGTAGAGCAGTGGCAGGTCACAGCGCCTACCTTATGTAGCTGTCACAGCTGAGTGAATTGACAGGTGTGCCTGCATCTGGTGTCTGGCGTGCAGTAAGTGCTCAGGAAACAGCGCTGCTGATAGAAGTACAGAAGAGGGCCGCCCAGCCCTCCTTGCTCCATTCCTGAGCGCGGCCCCTGTGCTGGGTGCTGGGAAGACACCCAAGGCCATGCCCTCTGTGAGCTTCTGAAGATGGGGGAGGGTGCAGACAGGGAAAGGGCAGCTCTCAGGCTGTCTCTGGGTGTGCCAGGGAGACAGACCGGGACAGCTGAGGGGCCAGCCCTGATGGCGGAGGGTCAGGGACCAGGAGGAGAGGTGTGGCCTCAGAACAGAGGGGAGTGAGAGGAAGGGGTTCCAGGTGGAGGAACAGCCTGAGCAAAGGTGCAGATGGTGACCTCTGGTCAGGGAGGGCGTGCTGCAGAATCCCGCGGCTCTAGGACCATCACCACCAGCACAGGAGGCTGCTCCTGACCCCCTTGTGCACGAGGGCCCCATCCCCACGCAGGACGCCACACCTATTTTCATGCCTCTGCACCTTCGATCACGAAGCCCCCTCCCACAGGTGTCACCTCCTCCAGGCAGCATGTGAAGTTAGTGCGCTTCAGTGTAATCGTTGGGGCCTCTCTATCCCTCTGGGACAGGCGCACCCGAGACCTGCCCGTGGTGGGGACTCAATAGTGATTAGCTGAATGAATGAACCAACGAATGAACGACTGAACAAAGGCAGTGATGCCGTGTCCCCCTACACACTGGCGAGTCACCCGATGACGGACACCATCATGCACCCTGTAACCATAGGGCATAAGCCGCAGGAACTCTGACACACACCCCCCAGGCCATCACCACGCCAGCAAGCCACGTGGAAAGCTGCTCTCTCCCCGCGTGCCCCCTCCCCATCTATCCTCCCACCCGAGCACACTTTCCCTCTTGCCTGGGGCAGCTGGTGGGAGGGTGGGGGCGGGGGAGGGGCAGGGCCAGAGGGGCCTCAGAGGCAGTGGGGGCAGGGGGCTGGGGGAGGCTGGGAAAGTCCAGGCTGTCTCTCCTGGGGGGCGGTGGGCGGCATGGCGGGGCGCTCGCAGTGATGAGGGAGGGAGGAGGGTCTCGGCCCGGTACAGCTGCGGTCCCCTCCCCAGCAGCCTGCCCGGGTGCAGAAAGGCCTCTTTGTTCTCCGCCTTTAAAGGGTAAGAGAAACACTTATGCATGGCAAATTAGCCCAAAAATGTATTTCTCTAAAACACCCAATTGTCTCACCAGGCCTGCAGCTGCAGGGAAGTTCCAGGGAGCCGGGGGAGGGGGCGTCTTTGGGGTGACCCTGAGGGACAGGGAGAGGTGGTGGGGAGAGAGGAGCCATCGCTCCTTCCCGCCTCTGCTCTCAGAATCTCACAGTCGAAGAAGGGCACAGCTGGGGAGGGCCCGAGGGTCAGGGAACCCCCCTCCAGTGGTACAGAGAGGGAAACTGAGGCCCAGAGAGGTGGCTGGTGGCAGAGAAAGGGCTGATCCCAAGTCCCTTGGACTCTTGCATCTGTACCCACTGCCTTGTCCATGCTGGAAGGGAAAGGGACCCAGGGAAGGGGACCCAGGTCCCCAAGGTGAACCAAGCCGGCTGCCCTAGGCATGAAGGAGAGAGGAA
The DNA here is from genome assembly GCF_937001465.1 of Orcinus orca. Classification (NCBI taxonomy): domain Eukaryota; kingdom Metazoa; phylum Chordata; class Mammalia; order Artiodactyla; family Delphinidae; genus Orcinus; species Orcinus orca. The sequence goes on along the minus strand of NC_064569.1, from coordinate 92,909,486 downwards.
GAAACTGGGTGGCTCTGCTCGTAAGCTGCCCACTCGGGGCTTCAGTGCCCAGGAGGATGGCCAAGGGCACCCACCACGCCCGCCTCCTCCCCAACCTGGTGCATCTGAAGGCAGCATGCCTGGGGCGATGGGGGATTCAGGCAGTGGCACCTGTAGGGAGGCCTCCACCAAAGCCGTCCCAAGAGCAGGCAGGAAACCCCCCTTCGTCTGGACCTGAACCACATGCATGTTCAGAGAAGGTTCGGGATCCTGCCTTGTTCTCCCACTTGAGGCACGTTCCCGAGGAGCCTGCTCTGTGTGGTCCACAGGAGCACCTGGGCTCCCAAAGGTGAATCAGAGACAGCTCTGTCCCCAGGGAGCTCCTTGTCCCATGGGGGAGACAGATGAATAAACAAACCACTAGCATGAAAGAGTCCCGTGGGGAGGTGAGGCCCAAACCGAACGACGCAAACATGGAGGACAAGGATATGGACGGGCGTCTCCCAACGAGGGCCCCAGGGCCGGGCCCTGAAAGGGAGTCTGAGAGTGGGATGGGGGGACATTCCAGGCAGTGGGGACAGCACAAGGACACAACTGAGGCTCCTGAGACCAGCCCTTGACATCAGAATTCAGAAGCATTGATTTAAGAGAATTTGTTTGTTTGTTTGTTTGTTTTTGGCCACGTTGGGTCTTCGTTGCTTCATGTGGGCTTTCTCTAGTTGCGGCGAGTGGGGGCTACTCTTCGTTGCAGTGCGTGGGCTTCTCGCTGCAGTGGCTTCTCTTGTTGCGGAGCATGGGCTCTAGGTGCGCAGGCTTCAGTAGTTGTGGCTCGAGGGCTCTAGAGCGCAGGCTTCAGTAGTTGTGGCGCACGGCCTTAGTTGCTCTGCGGCATGTGGGATCTTCCCGGACCACGGCTCGAACCCGCGTCCCCTGCAGTGGCAAGGCGGATTCTTAACCACTGCACCACCAGAGAAGTCCTAAGAGAATTTATTGAGCATCTTCAGAGTTCCAGCCCACGTAGGAGACACAAGAGGAGAGAACATGGCTCTGACCCTGGGGTCAACTTGACGAGGTGAGTCTATGACAGGGAAAAGCCCTGAGCTGGCCGTGAAAAGTGCCGCGGGGGTCTGCAGAGTTCGGATCCGGCAGCTCCTGGGGGACCGTCAGCTCCCCAGGTGTTTGTGCACCTGTACGACGCGGGGATGGTAACAACCCAGGAAGACCGTCGTGAGGAGACATGGGAAGAGCCAAACCCAGTGACTGACACCCCGTGGTTTCTCAGTAAATGTTGGTTCTGCCCCCTCACCCCCCCAGAAGTCTGGAAACAAGAGAGATGGGAGGAAGTGGGAGAGGGGAGACTGTGTGTGTGTGAGTGTTGCGGTCATGTGTGCACGCATATGAGAGAGTGTGTTTATGTGTGAGTGTGTGCACGTGTGCATGTAGGAGTGAGGGGTGTCGTGAGTGTGCGCACACACGTGTGCGCGTGGTGCTGTTGTGTGCAAGTGCACAGCGAGTGTGCGTGCACAAGTGTCTGCAGAGACAGAATCATATCCAGGATGCTTGTTGGGGAAGGGGACTGAGGCAAGACTGAAATGTCAAATGCGTGAAGAGGTCAAGCAGCCGGAGAATGTCTTCTCAAGGCGGTTGGAGAGACCAGAAAGGAGACCAGGCCCCGTGGGTGGGCAAGAGGCCGGCAGACACCAAGAAGGGAGAAACCTACTGTGGGGCAGAGGCCTCCCCTCCACCCGGCCTCCCCTGGTTCAGGGAGGCACATGCAGTTGAGCCTGACCTTGGGGTGGAACAGTCTTACCTAGGTCCCCCTCCCAAGCTTATCCAAGAATCTTCCTAGCTTTCTCTTCCATCCAGGAGAAACCCGGGTTCTTCGAAGGGTCGACGACACCCTCCATGGCCTGGTCCCTGCCCCGCTCTCCCCACTCTTCAGCCAGGTCGGTTCACGTGCCCTGCGTAGAGGCACCACCTTCCAGCCACCCTCCGAGCTTCGCCCTCCCCACACCGTCGGCCTGGGGAATCCTGAGTCAGCCACCAAGTGCCCATACCCCCCACTTGTCCCTTCGTCTGCCTTCCTGCGCCCTCATAACGTCTTGTGCTCCCACATACAACTGTGACCAGCCTCACGGCATGCTGTAATTTACAAAACTGTGATCACTGGACCCAGAACCACGGGAAAACTTGTCAAAGAATCCTCTCTGTAAAAGGCACCGGGAATTGAAAGCAGGGATTCGAACAGGTCTTTGTACCCCTGTGTTCATAGCATCATTATTGACAATAGCCAAAAGATGAAAACAACGCAAGTGTCCACTGACAGACGAATGGATAAACAAAATGTGGCCATACATACAACGGAGGATCATTCAGTCTTAAAAAGGAAGGAAATTCTGACAACATGCTATGACGTGGTGAACCTTGAAGACGTGATGCTAAGTGAAAGAAATCAGACGCAAAAGGAAAAATAGTGTTAGCTTCCACTCATATAAGATACGTAGAGTAGTTAAACTCATAGAGATAGAAAATAGAACAGTAGTTATCAAGGGCTGTGGGGTGGGGGGAGAATGGGAAGTTATTGTCTAATGGGTAGAGTTTCTGTTTGGAAGATGAAAAAGTACTGGAGGTGGATGATGGTGACGGTTGTGCAACATTGTACTTAATGGCATTGAATTGTACAGTTAAAAATCGTTAACATGGTAAATTTTATGTCATGTGTAGTTTACCACTGGGAAAAAAAAAGGCACCAGGCACAGACAGTTTTTCAAGGAAGTTCTTTTTAGAGTTTAAGAAACCATTTTCTTAAAGGGAACCCTCCTACGCTGTTGGTGGGAATGTAAATTGGCGCAGCCACTACGGAAAACAGTATGGAGGTTCCTGAAAAAACTAAAAATAGAGTTACCATATGATCTTGCAATCCCACTCTTGGGCATATATCCAGAGAAAACCATAATTCGAAAAGATACATGCACCCCAGTGTTCATTGCTGCACTATTTACAATAGCCAAGACATGGAAGCAACCTAAATGCCCATCAACAGATGAATGGATAAAGAAGATGTGGGGTGTGTGTGTGTGTATATATATATATATAGAGAGAGAGAGAGACAATGGATGGACCTAGAGATTATCATACTAAGTGAACTAAGTCAGAGAAAGACAAATATCGTGTGATATCACTTACATGTGGAATCTAAAAAAAATGATACAAATGAACTTATTTACAAAACAGAAACAGACTCACAGACACAGAAAACAAATTTATGGTTACCAAAAGGGAAAGGTGGGAGGGAGGGATAAATTAGGAGTTTGGGGTTAACATATACACACTACTATATGTAAAATAAACAACAAGAACCTGCTGTATAGCACAGGGAACTGTACTCAATATTTTGTAATAACCTATATGAGAAAAGAATCTGAAAAAGAATTTATGTGTGTGTGTGTGTGTGTATATATATATATATATATATAAAACGGAATCACTTTGCTGTACATCTGAAACTAACACAACATTGTAAATCAACTATACTTCAATTAAAAAATAAATAAAGTTTTAAAAAAGAGAAAGTTTTCTTTCTGTGTAACCTGTTAAGAGCAATAGAAAAAGATGAATAGACATCACCAACTCCCTTCAGGCAGATGTTGTGTCTCCTCCTTGACACCTCAGGCCCAGCACAGGGTGAGGGTGGCACAGAGGCACAGTGAAGTGTGTTGGTAACCAACGGCTTCTATGACTAGGTTTCCTGAGACCCTCTGGGATAACCACTCTGGATGCGTCCTTACCCCTCAAAACCCCTCATTTCAGCCTAGAAGTCTTCCAAGAGGGGTAAGGCACCCCAGGGGAAACGCAAAATGACTCAGTGGGGTGCAGAAAGAAAATATTAGCATTTCTTTCCATTTAAATTTTGATTCTCTTGGGCTTCCCTGGTGGCACAGTGGTTAAGAATCCACCTGCCAATGAAGGGGACACAGGTTCGAGCCCTGGTCCGGGACGATCCCACATGCAGCGGAGCAACTAAGCCCGTGTGCCACAACTACTGAGCCTGCGCTCTAGAGCCCACGAGCCACAACTACTGAGCCCGCATGCCTGCAGCCCGTGCTCCGCAACAAGAGAAGCCACCGCAGTGAGAAGCCCGCACACTACAACCAAGAGTAGCCCCCGCTCACTGCAACTAGAGACAGCCTGCATGCAGCAACGAAGACCCAATGCAGCCAAAAGTAAATAAATAAAATAAATTAATTAAAAAAAAATTTTTGGCTCATTTTTTGGAAACTTCTACTTTGCATATGTTTAATATAGAGTACACGTATATAATTTGTAAATAAATAAACAAACAGGTACACCTTGAGATCTGACTTAGGAACTGAATAGATTCTGTTCTAATAGATTCTGTGATCTCTTTCATACCCCAAACTCAGGAACCAAACGTATTTCAATAATGGCCTCAGTAATCAAACTTGGCATTGGATTCTTGCCATTCAAACTCAGGAGCCAGACAGATTCTGACAGTGAGGAATATTTGTACACATTTGGGACATTGTGCCCCCCACATTTTTACTGAGAAGGACACACAATCAAAAAAGTCAGAGACAGGGACTTCCCTGGCGGTCCAGTGGTTAAGTCTCTGCACTTCCACTGCAGGGGGCACATGTTCCATCCCTGCTCTGGGAACTAAGATCCTGCATGCCGTGCGGTGCGGCGTGGGAAAAAAAGAAAGTCAGAGACAGCTGCCTGGACCGTTAGAGTAGTGAAGTCTGTGGCCCCATTTAAAGGATGGAAGAGGTGAGACTGTCATTTTCACACCTCTCACAGGAGACAGATGCCCTTATGCCCTTTTATAGATAATGAAACTGACGCTCAGAAAGGTTCATTAGCGGGACTTCTCCAGTGGTCCAGTGGTAAAGAATCTGCCTTACAATGCAGGGGACAAGCGTTCGATCCCTAGTCAGGGAACTAAGATCTCACATGTTGCAGGGCAACTAAGCCCGCGCTCTCTCAGCTAGAGCCCACGTGCTGCAAACTACAGAGCCCGCGCGTCACAACTTGAGAGAGAAAACCCGAACGCCACAACTAGAGAGAAGCCTGCACGCTGCAACGAAAGATCCCACGTGCCACAGCTAAGACCCGACACAGCCAAACATAAATAAAATAAGTAATAAATAAATCTTTTAAAAAAAGAAAAGAAAAAAAGGTTCATTAGCTTCTCCAAGGTTACAAGGCTAGAAAGCATCACCTGGGTCTAACCCTTGAACTATACTATTTCTTCTGGAGTTCCTCCCCACGAACCATGAGGAGGAGATCGGCAAAGCAGCACCGAGGCCAAGCTCCCTCTTTATCAGCAAGCTCTGGGCCACTCCCCGACAACACACACACCCTGCCTGGACTTTCCTCCTTATCTGCACACCTGAATAAGGTTCAAGGATGCCTTTCCCCAGCTGGGCAGTCCCCCAGCCCAGCCCTCCCTTGCTGGCTGTTGTCCCCCAAGGTGGCAGTGGGCTTCCCGAGGATCCTCCTCTGTGCCCTGGATGCTTGGCCAGGGGCCTGGTACACGATAGGCCTCAGTGAGTGGTTGAGTGAAGGGGCAGGAGTGACATACACAGAGCAGCCCTCTTACTCGGGGCCCCGCCCTTGTGGGTGTGGCACTCAAGTCCCTTCAGACAATGACACCCTATAATGACCCTGAGGTAAGTGAATATGCAGCTGACCTTTGGATGAGAAAGAAACCCCAGAGATCTGGGGGTAGGGGGGCTAAGAAAAAGGATACGGAGAACACAAGAGGACGAGGGCATAGCAACGTCCAGGGGCCATCTTCCGCCTATTCGGCTACTGGACGGTGATGGCAAAAAAGAACCAAGAAAACAGTGGCAATGGAGGGGGGGTAAGCAGCAGACCTTCAGACCCCACCTGACCTTCTCAAAAGGCGCTGAAGATCCCGGCTGCGGTGAGCTGCCACACCCACGTGATGAAGGGATGCCACCTTCCTCCCTGACAGTGGCCTGGCCTCCGCTGGTGCCCCCACTCTGTGCCCACCCTTGTCCTCCCATAGGACTCCCTCTGTTTGCCTTGGGCTGGTCTATTTCCCTTGACAGGTTCCTGTGAATTTAGGTTGTGCTTGGGTGATCTGGGAGATGTGTGGTCCACAGGGTCATAACCAGGGCCCATAACCTGAGAGTCTCACTCCCCCACCGCCTCCTGAGGATGTTCTTGGCAAGGTCATGGACTGTTCCAGAGAGGGCTGCTCCTGGAGTGCTTCCTGCTACCAGACAGTGGGTCACGGGCTCTCAGCTGATGGGTTGTCAAGGGCTCAGATGCCAGTCATGTGGGATGGCCAGGACCCTCTGGGGATGCAGAGGCTGAGGGCTGAAGAAGGGGCACCAGCAGCTTGGGGATGGAGGGAATGTAGAGGGTGGAGGACAGTGTCACCCTACCCCCATGATGACACCACCCACAGCCATACATGTGCCCCCCCAAACACGTGCACGCTGTTACCATCACACTCCCAGACACAGGCACATCCATACACACAAGCCCACAGGCACAAGTATTTCCCCATCAACACACTCCCAGCCCACATACCTGCACACATGTCTACACACACATTCACGATTCACCATGCAAGGCATGTCTGCACAGAAAGAAGGGCCAGATGCCCCTGAAATTGCTCTTTCTCTCCTGTTCCACCCTCTTCCACCCCGTCCCACCCTGGCCACTCTTCTCCACGTCAGCCATGTTTCCCAACCCCAAACCACCCCCAAGAATCTGTTGGAAACCCTGAGGGCAGTGGCTTGGTTCTCACACCTCTGGAGAGCCTGGGGAGGATTTCACCTGCCCAGGCCATCTTGACCCTGACCCGTATCTGACCCCCAGCCTCCCCTGCTCACAGGTATCAATCGCACTCTGGTCTTCTCCCATGGGCTGCATGGAGAGATGTTGCCTCACTGGCAACCCTTGTGCTGTGCTCTCCTGGCGCACCCTGGTGCTGCCAGCTCTGGCGACGGTTTCTGGAGATTGGCGTCTGCCATGAAAAACCTTGGTGAGCTGAGCCATTAGAAAGCGAGATGCAAAAAAAAAAAAAAAAAAGCATATTCAAGAGTTCAGCCCCAAACAATGTCACCTAATAGTAAAAAACACAGCCTCCGACTGAGTCCTGACCCACAGCCACAGATGGAACCTTGACTCCAGTTAGAGATTGTCCATCGAACCAGGGTGATAGTCTGAGCCTCGACCCCAGCCTGCGCCTGAGGCCTGACCCTGACCCTGACCACAACCAGAGGCCTGACTCTAAACCCCAGATGGATGCTAGTAAAGCCTTCTTGGCCACAGATTGGAGCCTCATCCTGACACCAAAAACGAACACTTGCCCTGTTCACAGCCTGAGCCCTGACCCCAGACTGAGCCGTTACTCTAGCTCCAGGATAAACTAGCTCAGACATTATCTATAAACTGAGCCCTGTTCCAAGCCATAATGATCCTGGTCTTGACCCCAGAATGAACCCTTATCCTGGGTCAAGCTTGAATCCTGACCTTGACCCCAGACGGAGCCCTTACCCTCTCGCAGAATGAACTCACCCCAGCTGCAGCCTGAGCCCTGACCCTGGCCCCGAACCTAGTGCTAATCCTGACTGACTGCAGCCTAGCCCGGATCCTGACCGAAGCCTGGGGCCTCACCCTGAGCTAGTCCTCTCAGAAGACTCTGCCTTTATTCACAGAAGCAACGGCCCCACCTTCCTTTCCCAAGGACAGGAAACCCTAGATGAAGCCTAGGAAAATCTGGAGAACTTTCCACAAGAGCCACATGACAGCCTTTGCCACGTGGCAGGAGGGCAGGGACGATCCTTCTCATTTTACAGGCAAGGAAACTGATTCTCAGGGAGGCTTAACTTGTTCCCTGTGGTTCCAATGAATAGAACTGGAACCAAAAGGCAGAAGCTATAGGGAGACACGTTTCAGAAAGAACTTCCCAAAATTCTGGGCTGGGCAAGGACAGAGCGAGCCAGTGCAGAGGCCTGAGCTCCGTGTCACTGGGGGTGTGCCAGCAGAGGCGGGCGACTTGTTGGCTGGTGCTACGGAGAGGCCTGCAGGAAGTGGAGGCCCCTCCGGCCCCGAGATGTCAAGGAGGCTTCACGCCTCATTCAGAGGCTCTGAACTCTTCCTCCCAACCCAGCAGCCCCCTAGATACAGCCCAGGTGGCCACACCTGGAAGGCCCAGAGTCCTACCATCTGAGGAGGGAGAGACCCAGCCCAACCAGGTGGAACCAGAGCTCCACCCTCCCCTGCTCAGGCTCCTCTCACCAGCCCTCTACAATGTCTGGACCAGGCGCAGATGGGAGATGAGGCCCACCTTGCCAAGCTGGCATCAGGCACTGTCACGCTCGGGCAGTGCCAGGCTCTCTGCCCCAGTGCGAGTCCCCACTCCGCCACAGGCTCAGAAGCACACACCCAGGACTGGGAGGACATGCCACCATTTTCCAAATGCCAGAGCAGTCTTTCTCCCCCATCACCCTCATTTTGTAGACCTTGGACACCAAGACCCAGAGAGGCTCAGTGGCCTGCCTTGGGTGGCACAGCGAGGCAGGGGCACATCAGGATGTGGACCCCAGACCCTGGCACCTCTCCCACTCACATGGCCCCACAGCTGCCCCAGGAGGATTGGAGGATGGTGGGGGGACCTGGTGCCAGGCGGCAGAGGCTGGCATAGGGGGCTGCATGGCCCCTTGCGCCACCGCCCCCCAGGCACCCCGGCCTGGCTCCATCCACCGGCCGCCCAGCTGCCGGCACATCCGCCCAAGCCCAGACATCAATCCACACCAGGGCCCTTGCTCCCTCTTTCTCTTCTGCCCTCCTCTTCCCTCCCCAACTCACGTCTTTTTTTCCCTCCTCTCTCTCTTCCAACATGTCATTACAGTAGAAACAAAAAGCGCGGGAACAATGCGGGCATTGACGAGGGCCCCCTCCCGGCCCCCTCCCCCCACGGTGCGTGCCAGCACTCTTTCCACCCGCCCAGGGCTGGAACCAGTGCCAAAGGAGCCCTGCTAATAAACAAGAGGAACCAGATAAACCAGGAACACAATAGAGGGATTTGTTGCACTTAGAATGGTGGGAACAATGTCAACGTCGCGCGCAGCTGCTTCTAAGCCCCCACCCCACCAAGTCCTGCCAAGCAGCCCCCTCGTCCCCTAGCCCCTCTGATTTATGAAAGGTCAGAGGGCATCATGGCTAAAGGGCCCCTTCCTCCCATCCCTCGTTAACCCTTCGGACACAATGGTCCCTTCTCTGGGAGGTGGCGAGTGGGGGCGGGTGTCATGCACAGTACTTCCTGGAGCATCCTGGAGTTGGCTGGCGCAAAGGGAGGAGGAGCAGACTCCAAGATGCCTTCAGGCCAGGGGCTTCGTCTGGAGTCACGGCCTCATTGGTGGAGGCCTTCTTCTTAGTGACCCCCCAAGGCTGTGACCAGAGCCACAATTGGGTCTACAAGATGGCAACCTGTGCTGCTGCCTGAGTAGTGCATTCAGGGCAAAAGATTCATTCTCTGGGTGCTGAGATGTGAGGATAAGCCAGACATAGTCTGTAATTTGGGGAAGCACAGGTGATGAGTGTGTGGGAGCCCAGGGAAGTGGGCCTGAGACTGCCGGTGCATGGCAGGTAGTAAGGAGGACAGTCAAGGGAGAGTTCCAGGAGGAGGTGATGCTTGAGCTGAGGAGGCAGCACCGGCACGACAGGCAGTTCCCAGCGGGGCTCGGGAATCAGACACCCTCCTCCACCACTTTACCACAGCTTTTTTGTTAGCAACTTGGGGATAAGAAAAATACCCATCTCGCAGCGTACTTGGGAAGATGAATTAATCCAAATAAGGTACTTAGGAAACAGCCTGGCGCAAAGCAGTAAGTTTCAATAGCTGTGACCATTTTTATTACTGTTGGTGGTGGTGATGGTTGTGGTGCTCACAGCCACCCTGAGCCTCATAACATGGTCCCATAGATGGGGCAACTTAGGCTGGGACTCCCCTTGGACCACAGCTGGCATTTACAGAGCCAGGATTCCAACCCAAATTTCCATACTCCAAATCCAGGAATCCTGCCTACTTAACTGCTTTGGGATGGACACTCAAATTAGGAATCTGGGATTATGGGACAGAGGAGTACTAAACGACCTATTTGGGAGCTAATCCCACAATGAACTTCAGCCCGTCTTCCCTCAAAAAAAAAAAAAATCACATGGAATCCTCTTAGTCCCTTCACATTTAAGCCCAAACTGGAAGAAGTAAGATGCATAGGAAAGTCTCCTGTTCACCTACCTCTCACCTCTGCTAAGCAGGGACCTCCTGACAATGCCCTGACCATTCCTGCCCCCCACAAACCATCCCTACTACTCCTGCTGGGGCCTCAGGCTCCTTCTGTGGGCACTGACTATTCCTCCAGCAGAAGAAAGCCAGTGTTCATAATAATCACTAAATATCAATCCTTTAGGAAATCACCTTAGCTTTATCTTCAAAATATATCCAGAATGCCCAATCTCACTTCTATTCTACGTTGTACTAGAAGTGCTAGCCAGTGCAATAAAGCAAGAAAATGAAATAAAAGCCATACAGAGTGGAAAGGAAGAAGGATTACTACCTTTATTCACAAGCAACATAATCATCTATATAGAAAATCCTAAATAATCTACAAAAAAAAACTACTATAAAAAAATGAGTGAGTTTAACAAGGTTGCAAAATACAACATCAATATACAAAAGAACCATTATATTTTTATATACTGGGAAAGCAGAAGTTAAAATTTTTTACATATCATTTAAAATAAAACCATAAAATGTGAAATACTTAGGGATAAATTCATATTACAAATGCATGGGACTTCCCTCGTGGTCCAATGGGTAAGACTCCACACTCCCAATGCAGGGGGCCTGGGTTCGATCCCTGGTCAGGGAACTAGATCCCGCATGCGTGCCGCAACTAAGAGTCCGCATGCCACAACTAAGAAGCCCAAATGCCGCAACGAATATCCCACATGCCACAACTAATACCCAGCACAGGCTAAATAAATAATTTTAGAAGTTTTTAGAAAGAAAATGAGTACTCCATTAAAAAAATGCATGATATAATAAGACTTAAGAGGCTAGAGAAGAAAAGACCTGACCTAAGTAACTTTGTACAATGGTATTTTCCCTAGATACTGTAAAGCAAGAAACAAAAGGAACTGTATACAAATATTATACGTTGGTAAATTAGTTTTTCACAAGGCCTGGGTTGGCAATTCTGAGGCAATTTTATATGTACACTAAGTTTGAACAAATAGGTAAGTATGCTACAGATAATGAGAGCCGTATTTCTCACTGTTAGAGAAAGAAATTACAAATAAGCAATGGGGAAAGCCTAGAATAAACCCTGTGGTGCTGGAAGAGGAGCTCAATTTCCCTCTCCTTGTCTGTGAGCTGGACTTAGTGACTCACTTCTAACAGATAGAGTACGAATAGGAAAAATAGTATCTTTACAGTGGAGGAACCTGGCAACCACAACCTTAACCAAATGGTCAAAGTTGACATCACCATTAATAAGGCCTATCCATGTCATGTTCCCCTTAATATGATGTGATGAGAAGGAGACATCCCCTATGCAGTGGTTTTCCCCAAAATTCATACCCTCAGATTAATAATGAGAAAATATCAGAAAAACCCAAATTGAGGGACATTCTACAAAATGCCTGACCAGCACTTTTCAAAAATGTTGAGGTCATGAAACACAAGGAAAGACTCCTGAGGAGCTGTCACAGATGGGAGGAGACTAAGGAGGCATGACAACTAAATGCAATGTAGGATCCTGGCTTGGATCCTGGAACAAAAAAGGGCATTAGAGGAAGCTGGATGAAGGATATACAAGGACTCTTTGTACTGTCTTTACAACTCTTCTATAAGTCTAAAATTATTTCAAACTAAAAAATTTTTTAACCTTATCACTTAATATAGCATAAAAATACTTAGGGATAAACTGGACAAAAGGTGAAACCTGTAAGATACTGTTGACAGAAATTAAAGAAGGACTTCCCTGGTGGTGCAGTGGTTAAGAATCCGCCTGCCAGTGCAGGGGACACGGGTTCGATGCCTGGACCAGGAAGATCCCACATGCTGCGAAGCAACAAAGCCCATGAGCCACAGCTACTGAGCCTGCACTCTAGAGCCCACGAGCCACAACTACTGAGCCTGCGTGCCACAGCTACTGAAGACCCCGCGCCTAGAGCCCATTCTCCACAACAAGAGAAGTCACTGCAATGAGAAGCCACTGCAGTGAGAAGCCCGCGCACCGCATCGAAGAGTAGTCCCTGCTCGCTGCAGCTAGAGAAAGCCTGCATGCAGCAACGATGACCCAATGCAGCCAAAAATAAAAATAAATAAATAAATTTATTTTAAAAAAAAAGAAATTAAAGAAGACATAAATAGAGAGATATAACATGTTCGTGGATTAAAAGACTCAATATTGTTAAGATATCAATTCCCCCCCAAAATTGCTCTATCAGATTAATTGAATCCTAATAAAAATCCCAGCAAGCTATTTTGGAGAAATTAACAAGCTGATTCTAAAATTTATATGGAAATGCAAAGGATCTAGAATAGTGGAAACAATTTGAAAAAGAACAAAATCAGAGGAATTATACTGCCTGATCTTGGGACTTATTATAAGGCTACAATAATCAAGAGTGTGGTCTTAGCATAAAGAAAGACATATAGATGAATGGAAAAAAACAGAGAGCTCAATACTAGGCCCACACATATGGTCAACTGATTTTCAACAAAAGTGCAAAAGACACGTCATCAAGGAAAGGAGAGTCTTTTCCACAAATGGTACTCAAACAATTGAATAGCCACTTGCAAAAAAACCCAAAAAAACAAAAGGCAAAACAAACAAAAACAAAAATCTTGACACTTATCTCACACAATATGCAAAAAACAAAAAACATAAAAATCAACATCTCATCACCTCCAAACAGATCACTATAAAACTTCTAGAAGAAAATATAGGAGAAAATCCTGGGGACCCTGGCCAGGCAAAGATTTCCTAGATACAACATTAAATGCACAACCCGTCAAAGAAAAAATTTATAAATTGGACTTCTTCAAAATTTAAAAATTTTGCTCTTCTGAAGGCACCATTAAAATAATGAAAAGACAAGCCAAAAACTGGGAGAAAAATATTTGCAAGTTGTACACCTAACAAAAAACTCCGATCAGAATAATGAAGAACGCTCAAAACACAATAATAAGTAAATAAACAACCTCATTTTAAAAATGGGCAAAAGATTTGAAGAGACACGTCACCAAACAAGATATACAGATGGCAAATAAGTACATGAAAAGATGTTCAGGATGATTCGTCATTAGGGAAACGCAAATTAAAATCACTACACATTTATTAGATGGCCTAAAATTAAAAAGGCTGACCATACCAAGTCTGTGGAGGAAGTCGAACCCTCATACACTGCTGGTGGGAATGTAAAATGGTACAACTACCTTGGAAAATGGTTTGATAGTTTCTTTTTTTTTAATAATTCTTTATTTATTTATTTTTGGCTGTGTTGGGTCTTCGTTTCTGTGCGAGGGCTTTCTCCAGTTGCGGCAAGTGGGGGCCACTCTTTATCGCGGCGCGCTGGCCTCTCACTATCGCAGCCTCTCTTGTTGCAGAGCACAGGCTCCAGATGCGCAGGCTCAGTAGTTGTGGCTCACGGGCCTAGTTGCTCCGCGGCATGTGGGATCTTCCCAGACCAGGGCTCGAACCCATGTCCCCTGCATTGGCAGGCAGATTCTCAACCGCTGCGCCACCAGGGAAGCCCTGATAGTTTCTTAAAAAGTTAAATATACACCTTGCATACAACCCAGACATTCCACTCCTAGGTATTTACCTTCTAGAAATGAAATCATATGTACACACCGACCTCACATGAAAGTTCACAGCAGCTTTATTCGTAGTAGACAACATTTGGAAACAACCCAAGTGTCCATCAACAGGTGAACGGATAAACAAATTGTGGTCTATCCATACAATGACATATTCTTCAGTAATAAAAAGGATAAACTGTTGATACACACAATGACATGGATAAACTCAAAACAATTATGCTGAGTGAAAGAAGCCAAGCCCCCCCAAAAAAAAGAGTACACACTGTATGATTCCATTTAGATATAACCCTAGAAAATGTGAATACATCTGCAGCGAATGAAGCAGGTCATGGCTGCTTGGGGATGGGGTGGGGGTGGAGGGAGGGATGACCAAGGGACAGGAGGAAAGTTTAGGAGGTGATGGATATGTTATTTTCTTGACTGTGGTGATGTTTCACACGTGTATGCAGATGTGTCAAAACTCATCAAAGTGCACATTTTAAATACGTGCAGTTTATTGTATGTCAACTATACCTCAATAAAGCTGTTAAAAATAGTAATTAAAAAAAATTTTTTTATAAACTTATTTTATTTATGTATTCATTTTTGGCTGCGTTGGGTCTTCGTTGCTGCGCACAGGCTTTCTCTAGTTGCAGCGAGCGGGGGCCACTCTTCGTTGCGGTGCGCGGGCTTCTCATTGCAGTGGCTTCTCTTGTTGCGGAGCATGGGCTCTAGGCGCGCGGGCTTCAGTAGTTGCAGCACGTGGGCTCAGTAGTTGTGGCGCACGGGCTTAGTGGCTCCGCAGCATGTGGGATCTTCCCGGACCACGGCTCGAACCCGTGTCCCCTGCATTGGCAGGCGGATTCTTAACCACTGCACCACCAGGGAAGCCCCCAAAATAGTAATTTTTAAAAAGGAGAAACAAACACAGCCAGGAATCTGCCTACCACTCACAGCCACACTGGTGCCACCCTGGCCATGGCTGCCACCACCTATCCTCTGAATTACCTCAGCTGCTTCCTCACTGGTCTCCCGGCTCCTGCCCGGCCCCTCAGGCGGTTCTCAGGCCCCCTCACTCACTGCTCTTGTCCCTCCAACACCCCAGACACACTCCCACCTTAGGGCCTGTGTCCTGACTGCTCCCTCCATCTGGAATGTTCTTTCCAGACACCCCTATGCCCAACTACCCCAAAAACCTCAGGTCTTTACTCAGTGAGGCCTACCTTAATCACCCTGATTAAAGCTGTGAGCCACCCTTCCCTCCACTCCTGACACTGCTTTCCCTGCTTGACCTCCCCCCTTATTACATCATATACGATTAACTTATTTTGGGTTTTGTTTGTTCCCCTCAACTGGAGTTTGTATTTTTGTTATTGTTCACTGATGTAGCCTGAGGGCCCCTAGTAGGTGTTGCATAAATGTTTGTTAAAGGAATGTGTATTGTATTCCAAGTGTTCTAAGTGCTTTTCATAGATCACAGTGAGCTCCAGAAGGAGCACTGTAATTCTCCCCACTTTACAGATGGGGAAACTGACGCACGGGGAGGTTGAGCGTGCCCAGGGTTACGCCAGAGCCTTGTTCTTAACCAGTGTGCTCTGCCATCTCCTCCCCAGGGACTGGGTCACCAGGTCTCAGCTTCTGGTCACACCTGACAGCTACACCCCGATTCCTCCCAACCACTGGAATCCAGGCCCCGCCCCTACCCCAATTCCAGAAGTTGAACCAGATCTTATAACAACAACAACGAGAACCTTCCTGGTTTCCTCTTGGTGTTCTCTCTGCCTTGGTCCAAGAGAGACAGTAGAAGGGTCCATAAAACACAAATGGCTTCATTAAAAAGGGGGCAGGGGGGACCTCCCTGGTGGTGCAGTGATTAAGGCTCCGCACTTCCACTGCACGGGGTACAGGTTCAATCCCTGATTGGGAATCTAAGATCCCACATGCTGCGTGGTCTGGCCAAAACAAAAGAGGGGGGGGGGCGGCAGGGAGTTAGAGAGAGAGAGACAAGGGGGAATGTGGTAACACGCAGACCACACTCTGAGTGGGCCATGATCCTGCCAGCGGGTCGCAGGGAGCCGACAATACGGTAATTCACAACGTTCTCAGGACAGAAATCAGCCTCGGCTACAACTAGTTTTAGTTCCCTCTCTCCCTCACTCAGGCATTCATGTGTTCACTGTTCATTATTCGGCAAGTATTTACAGGGCCTGCTGCGTGTGCACGGCACCTGTAAGGAGCAGAGTGCCCCAGGCCCGCCTTCTTGGGAACCAGAGGCCCCATGGCCCCAGCTCTGTTGTTTGCCCCCCACCAGAAGCCCCGGGAGGCATCACTCCCACCCTCATCTAGCAGTTGTGGAAGCGGGGCTTGGAGGCACGGCCCAGCTTGATCCCCCGCCTCTGACCACCAGACGCTTCGGCTTCTCCACCAAGAAGGAGGAAGCTACCACGGCAACCATGGCTCCTGCCCCTCTCCCCACCTCCTCTGAGCCCAGGGCCTTCTTTTTTCTGGCTCATCCTCACAGGTTAAGACCCCGGTCCCTGCAGCTGGGTGCCCCCTCCTGCCCGGCAGCCACCCTGCCACCCCTCAGGGTCTGCTATGTCCCCGAGCATAGGTCTACCTGCTTCCCTCCGCCCCCTGCCCTCTCAGGAGGTGCCCCTACCCTGCAGTCTGGGGCAGGTGCTGTCAGAAGACCCAGTGAGGAAGGGGTGGGGGCCGGCCAAAGACACAGTCACTGCTGTCTTACTGCTCCCCGCAGGCTCCCAGGGTGCCCGGCACTGTGTGCTGGACCTCAAGTCAGGAGTCAGGTTCAAGTTCCCAAGCTGAGCTCACCACTGGTGACCTCAGGCTCGTCCCTGACCCTCACTGGACCTCTTGGTTTTATTCACTGAAAAATGGAGCTCTTGTTACTAGTAAAATCCAAGTTCCTTCCAGATTTTTCGAGCCTTCCCCAAAGACTTTTGGGCTTCTTGTCTCCATCCTCCAAGCTCCAGCAGCCCTTCTCCCAGCCACTTGTGCAGAAATCGGGTGCCCCACCTGGCACTGTTTTCAGTTCTGCATAGGAAAGTGCTCTCAGCCCAGGAACACTGTAAGCGGCTACTCAGAAATCCTCGAATTCCCCACAGCACAAGGCCCTGCAGACAGCGGGTGCCCACTCGTAACAATCTTTTATTTTTTTATTTATTTATTTTTCCTTATTTTTTTCGCTGCATCGGGTCTTAGTTGCAGCACGCGGTCCCTTCGTTGAGGTGCTCGGGGTTTCCCTCTAGTTGTGACACGCGGGCTTCCTTCTAGTTGTGGCGTGTGGGTTTTCTCTCTCTAGTTGAGGCTCGAGAGCTCAGTAGTTGTGGTGCGTGGACTTCGGTGCCCCGTGGCATGTGGGATCTTAGTTCCCCGACCAAGGATCGAACCCGCGTCCCCCACATTGGAAGGTGGATTCTTCACTACTGGACCACGAGGGAAGTCCCTATTTTTTTATTGTATTTCTTTTTTAATTTTTTGGCCATGCTGCACAGCATGCCGGATCCTAGTTCCCTGACCGGGGACGGAGCCCGGCCCCTTTAGTGGAAGCGGGGAGTCCTAACCACGAGGGAAGTCCCAACAACCTTTTATTTTTAATGCAAGACTTTTCTCCTCTAGTCACAATAACGCTGTGAAGTGGTTATCAGTCTCTTTCATTGAAAATGAAGATTCAAAATATTAAGGGACTCATCCCCAGCCACACACCCGGTGAATCTCAGAATCAGGATTCCAACTCAGTTCTGTTGGCCTCTGGAGTTCAAACGTTTAAATATCTACAGTGTGTATTTGTTTGCTGATGGTGAGGGCATACCAAGAAAACACCGATGACCAGGGCTTGCAGCCTTATGATCTGACGAGGTTAAATTTAGGTCAGAAAGCATTAACAATGATGAGAAAGTGAAATTTATAAAGCTAAAACTGAACATAATAAGGATATAAAAATATAAATATTTATGCACCAAATAACATAGTGTCAACATCGATAAAGTGAAAACTAGAGGAGATTCAAGGAGAAACTGAAGCATGCTAAGAACAGGGGACTTCAGCCAGCTTCTCTCAGTCCCTGACAGATCCAGTGAGCAAAAATAAATAAGAACCCATGGGATTTCCCTAGTGACGTAGTGGCTAAGAATCCGCCTGCCAACGCAGGGGACACGGGTTCGATCCGGGAAGATCCCACATGCCGCAGAGCAGCTAAGCCCTTGCACCACAACTACTGAGACTGCGCCTATGTGCCACAACTACTGAAGCGTGCGCACCTAGAGCCCACGCTCCACAACGAGAAGCCACCGCAATGAGAAGCCGCGTGCCCCAACGAAGAGTAGCCCCCGCTCGCGGCAACTAGAGAAAGCCCGCGCAGCGGCAAAGAACCAACACAGCCAAAAATAAAAAAATAAATAAATTTATTTAAAAAAATAAATAAGGACCAGAACAGCTTGCTGCCCATGAAGCTGATGTAAACCCAAACTCTCAGATACGCACATGTACACAGATAAACCCCAAACATCTACTATGTCCTCCACCTAGAGACAAGCTCATCTAATGTGCGTTGAACTGCTCACACAGACACACAGACACATTCAGATGTGCACATAGCTGCACACACGCAGGGATAAAAGTGTGGAAACATTTACATCAAACTGTTACCACTCTCTGAACAATGGGATTGAGTGAGTTTTACTTTCTTCTTTTTGTTTCTCTATATTTTCTAAGTTGTCTATATCTCAGTTACATGTTTTTTTGACTTTTTTTTTTGGCCATCCATGCAGCTTGCGGCATCTTAGTTCCCCAACCAGGGATTGAACACTCTTCCTCAGCAATGAAAGCACAGAGTCCCAACCAGTGGACCGCCAGGGAATTCCCCAACATTTTTTTAAACGCAGGGCACCTAGGACTATGGTTAGTCGAAGGATCACACGATGCAGATTTCCGTTAAGTGAAGCCTGTCTCCTGTTATGAGGATTCAGCCAGGAGATACGTCACAAAAGCGCCAGGCCCACAGAGAGCACTCGGGGAATAGCAGGTGTTGGTATCACCACCTGTTTCCAGCAGCATCTTTCACTCCAACCACTGCCTGATTAGTTCTTAAATCTCTCCTCCCCTTCTCTCTCCATCTTGGCCCTGTTCCAGCACAGGTCCTCATCATCTTTCACTGGGATTAACACCTCAGCCTCTCAACTGGCCTCCCTGCCTCCAGTCTCTTCCAGCACCTCCCTCTCCTCCCCCGCAGCATGCATCTTCCATGATGCTCTGAGAGTGAACAAGTCTGACTGTGTCACCACCCCCTTCTCCTTCTTAAAATTTCTCCATGGCTCCCCACTGTCCTCAAGATAAATTCCCCTGCCAACCTTTCTAGTGTCACTCTGGACCCTCCCCTGTTCTCCATACCCCAGGTCCAAAACACCTTGCTCTTCTCCCAAATTCTCCACGTGCTTCCCTTTCTCTGTGCCTTTGCTTCAGTTGCCACTAGGCTGCTTCTACTTCAATTGCCATCAGGCTGCTTTTCCCTCTGTTCAACCCCTTCTCTCTAAGGTTTGCCCCCAAATATCACCTCCACTGAGAAGCCTCCCTTGATTGCCACAGGCACAGCTCCCTTTGCTAAGCACTCTCAGTCCCTGGTGTGTAGAATCATTTCATAAAAGGGTACCAAACTGATCCTGCATCATATCAAACACATTAAAATGTATTCACATCACATAATATTGGGTTGGCCAAAAAGTTCATTCCGATTTTTCTGTAAGATGTTAGTTACGGAAAGACCCAAATGAACTTTTTGGCCAACCCAATAAATATAATCATTTAGCTTTAAACAAGTTTTAAAGGACTTTTGTGATTCTTCATTTGAAATTTTGATTAATTTCTATTTTGCCATTTTCTTCACATACTTTGAAGCTAGTGATTTTTTCTTTAGTTCTCAAACTTTTTTGGGGTCAATGAAAAGCCTTCCCCGCCAAAAGTTAAGAAGATACCCCCTGGTATTGTCACCCCCCAAGGCTGACCACTACTGGGTACAATGAATTAGGTGTTTATCTACCATCTCCTCCTCAGGACCATGAACCTCAAGGTCAAGGGGCAGTGCCTGATTCCCCTCTGTATCCCTGGTGGCCAGCAGACAGGCAGCACAGAGCAGGCACTCAGGCACTGTCCACAGAATGAGTAAATTCATGAATTCCCCTAAAAATCTATCTTTCGTCTCTATGAATCTAAGACAATGCAACTTGTATTTATTTCTGTATCTGTCAACTGTGTCTCTATAAAATGTTTCTGTAATTTATATCCATTCTCTCCAAAGACCTCTGTTCATGTCACACCGTGTGAGTGCCCAGCGTGCAAGCACTTGAGAACACGCATGTTTTACCTTTGCTGAGTCTCAGGACAACACCTTGAAATAGATCCTATTATCCCTATTTGACAGATAAAGAAACTGAGCCTCAGAGCAGGGAACTAGCTGGCAAGTAGGAGGTCACAGAGTGAGGACATAAACTCAGGACTGCCTGACTCCCTGTCCTCGACCTCCGTCACCACCCCGCCCTCCGTCACCACCCCGCCCTCACCGGCCGCAGGGCCCAGCCATCGCTCCTCACTTACTCCACGTCCATTGCTCTGCTTCCAGGCAGGACACGGACCTTGCCTCCATCTGTACACTTCATCTTGCCAACAGCGGGGTTGTCTCAACCATCACCCCATTCAATCCCAGAAACTTTTCCCTAGTACCACGTCCCAAGCGCTAGGCTGAGAACTAGAGCTAACATAACGAGTGCCAAGGTCACCAGGCTATGAGCTCCTCAAGGGCAGGGACTGAGCCCAGAGCAGTGAGACAGTGGGACCTCATCAGCCTGCCCTTCACTTTGAGGATGTTGGCGAATGTCACCTTCCAACACGGGGCCCACCTCCCAGGCTGGGCAGGGAACTCCTGGGCTGCCCCCACCTCTCACCCAGGTTGAGTCTGTCCCTCTGGGAGGGGCCTCAGTCCAGCAGCCTCTGGACCTAGACCCCTAAACGGGGTTTGTAGAAGAGCACGGGGACAGGCCTGGCCAACTGCTGTCCTCCTCCCAGGGCCTCTAGGCCAGCAGGGTCCCAAAGGGGCCTTCCTGATAACCCCCCAGATAACAAGCACTTTACAGTTTGCCAAAGGCTCCCTCTCCTTTCTTTCAGTTGACCCTCTCTCCATCCCAGCTGGGGGTATGGAATTTTCCAGGCCCACTTGGCTGCTCAAGGCAGAGTTTGGACCAGGACCCAGGAGTCTAGACTCCAGCCAAGTGCAGAGGGGCTTGCAAGCTCTTCTCATCTCTCAGTACCTCAGAAAAGCCCCTCTTTTTTCTGGACCTCCGTTCCCCATCTCTACCATAAGGGGATCCGACTGGACAACCTCTAAATCCCTTCAGCTTCAACATGCCCAGAGTCTACCTGTTACAGAGGAGAAAATGGAGGCCTAGAGCTTTCCAGAGCTCCCAGAATGGCTGCACACTCTTTCCCTGCACCAGGCTATCGGGGGAGAGGCACCAAGTTCTAGAAGGACCAGCAGGATGGGTCACCAGGTGTGGAAATGATGCTGACACCAAGAGGTTTGGGGGCTGGGAATCTCACCCCCACCGAAACCACAGCCCAGGAGCAGCAACCATGGGATTCCTACGATTCGCCCAAGAGGACACAGCCTGCCCAGAGTGGATTCAGGCAAACGGTGCGCAGGTGTGCCTTTCAGTCCAAGGGCAGCGGACGCTGCCCAGACCTCCAATAATGACGATAATCGCCATACAAATCGCAACAGCGCTCCGCAGCCTACGTCCATGCCAGGCACTGTACACCTGTTACCTTCTCTTACCTCACAACAAAGCTGCCAGTTGGGTGTCACATGACCTCATTTACAGACGAGACCCCCCCACCCCCCGCGGGCTCAAGAAACTAGCGAGCTCCACTCCCGTCACACAGGCAGGAAGCAGGAGCCCTGCTCCCATCGCCCTAAAGCCCCCAACCTTTGCCCAGTGGCCTGGGACGCCCTCAGTGGGGTGGAGTCAGGGCACTGGGCTGAGAGACAAATGACCCGGGGGCAGGCAGCGTCTTCCTGGGCCTCAGCCTGCAGGTCTGCAAAAACAGGAGTTTGACCTGGAGCTTCTCCAAGGCCCGTCCTTAGGCCGTGACATTCAAGATGCCTCGGAGGCCTGCAGGACCTCACGCACGGGCTACAGCCGAGGCTGACACAGAGAGGGGAGGCTGAGGCCTCGTGGTGGCTGCAGCGTCCCAGTGCCTACCACGAGCACACAGCTGAAGGTGCCTGCTGTCACCAGACAGGAATGTGTCTGTGCTGGACCTGGAGCCAGGACACTGGACCCTGGGACAGAGGGTACACGTCAGGAGCCCAGGCTGGCAGTCCATGTTTCCAGAGGGAACACCAGGGACCCTTAGGCAAACACGGACTCGGACTGGGGGCGCCCAGGAGAGCAAACCCGATGGCCCGCCCTGACAGGCCCATAGCCCAGGCAGAGTTCCAGGCCTCAGGGAAGACAGTCACGTGGGGATGGAGGGCGCAGCCATTCTGGGAAAGAGGGAAGACAGAAGGAGGAGACCCTTGGTGAGGGAATGACGGGACGGGGTCTCCATCCCGAGTGGGGCAGGGGCACACGTGTGACGAAAAGCCAGACTCTCGTCTTAGGGCCATGTACCCACCCGCCAGGGCGGGCTCCTGTTCCCAGCGGACCCCGATGCCCTTCCTCTGACATCTCTGCCTCAGGCCCCTCCCCCCACCCCCACCCCAACTCTTTTACTCTCTCTCTCTCTCTCTTGCATTCCTCTGGGAGCCGATCAGGGCTTGAATGACACCCCAGATGACTCTTTGCTATTAATTCCCACACAGAGAATGGGCCCCTTGTTCTCCTCTCCCGGAGGAATAGCTGTGCCCAAAGCCATCCCAAGAGTTCCTGACTTAACCCTTCTCCTGGCCGCTCCTCTGCATGTCCCCACACCCGGGGCCATGGGGCCAGCAGGGGATGAGGTGCAGAGAGGGCATCTAGGAGAAACAGGGGCCCCTCCAGCCCAAGCTCCTGGAATGAAGTCCCCACGATGGGAGAGCAGGGCCACCCTCACCTTCCCGGGGGAGCCTGAGGCTCTCGCCAGACCCTGGTGGCCAGAAGGCCTCTCCCCCGAAGTGTGGGAGGCCCAGGACCTACAGCCTCCCCCCGGGCCAGCCTGATGTCTCTGGCCCCCTGAGACGCTCCTTCAAGGGGCAGCTGGGAGGCTTGGACCCTCGGCCCCACCCTGGCCCCGCCCTGGCCCCGAGGGGGTTAACAGGACCAGAGGCCCGACACCACCTGTCCGGGCAGGTCACTGAGGAGAGACAAGAGGTGCCCGTGGCCTCTTTTGATCCTCTGAGCCTGGAGGACAGGGAGGAACTGGCCTGTTGAGTCAAAACCCACCATCCCTTCACTCCCTGTCCTCACCCCCACCCCCACCAGTTTAGACAATGAGACCGCGCAGAGCTTCACGGGCCATCGAGGCCAGCCCCTCGCTGCTCAGATGGGGAAACTGAGGCCCAGAAGGGCGAGAGCACGGCCCCCGTCCCTCCGCAAGTCTGTAGCACAGCCCCGTCCCCAGGTCCCTGGCTTCTGGACCGAGACACTGTCTCCTTCCCCATACCCCCTCCGTCTCCATGTTCCACCCTCCCCTGCTGCTGTCCAAGTCCTGCAGGCCTGCTGTGCGACCTTGAGCAAATCATCTTGGCTCTCTGGGCGCTGGAAAACTCACGCACAAAGGGAACCCAAAGACCTGCTCTGCCACCAATATCTGCAACCTTTGCCTCTTGCCCCAGAATAAGGTACAGATCCTTGGGTCTGACTCAATGAGGACCGTCCCAGGGAGGCTTGAGCTCATCCTCTGGCCTCATCTCCTGCCTGTCCCCAACCCAGACTCAGTGCTGTGGGAGCACGGGGCAGGGGGTAGGGGTGGGGCGGAGGGAAGGCCTCAGAGGCAGCGGCGGTGATGCTGGAAATAGAAAGAGGGAGACGAGGTGCTGGCACAGGCCCGAGGGAGCAACAGGGGGACCAGGGCATGGGAGTGGACCGGGCAAGGTGGCCTGGGGCAAAACAAGCTGGAGAGGTGGGCTGGAGCCAGGCGGGGAGGACCCTGAAGGTCGGGGCAGGAAGCCCAGCACCCTCGGCCCCGAGAGCTGCTCTGCCGCGTTCGTTCGCACAAATCTCGGTCTCTCTAAGTCGCCTCTCCCCACCTTTCTCATTTTCCCAGGGCCCTCCACTCCCTGGCAGCCTCCCCAGACTTCCCGGTAGACAGCGATAGGGCAGGTGAGGGACGGTAGGGGGGTGAGCCAGAGATATAGAGAGAAACAGAGAGGTAGAGACAGACAGAAAGATGAGATTCTGAGAGCAGACCCAGAGGCTGGAGAGAGAGCATGAGGACAGAGACAACTCCAGCCAGGGGCAGAGAGGGCCGGAAAGGGAAGGATGCCAAGACAGAACCACCAAGTGCAGGTTCAAAATGACGGAGCTTCCCAGAGGGGGCGGGCTGCGGACATAAAGAAGAAAAGTGGAAGTGATGGAGGGAGAGAAGGAAGTCAAAGCAGAGAGAAAAACCAGGCCGTGGACAAGAGGCGGTGACAGAAGAGGAAAAGGGAGAAAGCGAAGGTCAGGAGGAAGAGGAGGGGCGGACACAGTGGGGGCAGCCCTGGCTGCGCTGCTCAGGCCCCTCCCAGGCTCCTCTGCGTTTCCAGCAGGTCCACACAGCCCCCATGGGCCCCTGCAGCCTGCACACCTACCGTGCTCCCGCGCCACGCAGGAGGACTCGGCCATTGGCTTTGGAGGGCCTGAGCCGAGCCTCTCAGGGCACAGCAGGCACGGAAGTCCAGAGGCGCGGCCTGCCCAAGAGGCTGGAGATTTGAGGCTGAGGATGGGGGCCTTGGGGACCATCTCTTCCCGTAGTTCCCCCACCTGCTGCAGCATAATCACAGTGGAACTTTCAAAAGGAAATCCCACCCAAATCTACGACTTGGAATAAGACCTAGGAATCAGTGTTTACAACAAGCTCTCCAATGAGCTTGCAGCGACGCCAGGTTTGGACCACACTGACAGATGAGGAGGATGCTGGTGGCCAGAGAGGGGCTGTGCCCCACCCCAAGGTCACATCACAGTTCCCTGCAGAGCTGGGCCTCACAGCGAGGCCTCCCTGGTCCCAGCCCGGGGTCAGAGGGTGGTCCGCACAATGCCAGGCACACAGGAAGGGCTGAAGTGGGCAGTGCCCTCTCCCTTTCCCTCTGTCCCTCTAGCCTCAAGGCTCTGGATCCAACTCTCCAGGGGTAGCCAGGGCAGTCGCCATCCTCAGACCCAGAAATCAAATAGGGGAGAGGAAGGCATTGGGCCAGAATGGGATTTCTATCCCCCATTTCCCTGCCCCCGTCCCCCTACTGCCAAGGCCTGGGGCTGCCAGCTCTAGCCAGAGATGGGGGTGGAGGGTGGGGCAGGAGGGAGGGGGAGAAGACACGCGTGCTTCCTGCCCCCCAGCCCCCCACACACACACCCTCCGCTCTTTCCCTCAGCCTCCTTGGGCTCAGGGCTGGGTCCCCCGGAGCGGTGGTGTCTGAAGCTGACAGATCTGCCCTGTCCTTCCTGCCTGCTGGGGGAAGGGGTGGAGCTGGCTGGGAAACTGGCTCAGATGCCCCATCCCCTCCACCCCTTCCCTACGTCCTCAGGGGCTTTAGGTGTCCCACAAAACCCAGCCTGGCCCTCCAGGCGCCCCGCGTTCCAGAAGGAGGAAGAACACTGGCCTGGGAATCAAGACACTTGCCTCCATCACATGAGAGACCCTGGACGAGTCTCCTCCTCTGACCCGCAGCCTCTCCCCTCTCATCACCTCTCCAGTCCTCTCCCCACCCATCCTCCCCATGAGGCTATGTTTGTTCACCCATTCATTCATTCATTTACTGGGCACCTCTGGTGTGCCAGGCGCTCAGCTGATCACCAGGGGTTCATGAAGCTGACATCGTTGTGGGAGGAGAGACAATGAATAAATCATCTCGGGAATTCCCTGGAGGTCCAGTGGTTAGGACTCTGCGCTCTCACTGCCGAGGGCCCAGGTTTGATCCCTGGCCAGGGAACTAAAATCCCATAAGCCATGGCACAGACAAAAAAAAAAAAAAGAAGAAGAAGAACTAATCTCACAATAAATATACGATCATAAGTTGCAGTGAGTGCCGTGCTCTCGCCCTTCTGGGCCTCAGTTTCCCCATCTGAGCAGTGAGGGGCTGGCCTCGATGGCCCGTGAAGCTCTGTCTAGTCTCATTGTCTAAACTGGTGGGGGTGGGGGTGAGGACACAGAGTGAAGAGATGGTGGGTTTTGACTCAACAGGGGGCTGTCAGAAAGCATAACTGACACTGGAGGACTGGGGAGGTGACTCTGCAGACCTTTAGGCTGAGCCCAAAGGAGAAGCCAACGAGGTGATGGTGGAAGCGCATTCAGCGGAGGGAGGGCATCCCTGGGGGCTCAGAGGCCTGAGTTTAGGGAGGTGGAGGGTGGCCACTCTGGCTGGAGTCTGGGGTTGAGAGTGGGGCCAGGTCATGCCAGACCAGGCTAAAGATTTGGGATTTTGACCCTAGGAGCCATGAGAAGGAAACATTTATTTGATCCATCTGCAATCTGAGGTTTTATTCCCCTACGTGCATGTGTGTCTGTGGCATCTATGTGCATTAGAACAAATGCGTGAATGGCTGACCACGGAGAGTGAACTGAGGGTCCTGCCCGCAAAGGGCTAACAGGACGCTGGGATGCAGGCCAGTGGACAGGCTCTCTCGGGAGAGGAGACGTGGGGCGGGGCTGTCAGTGAGTTCTCTCCCCGGTCAATGAGATTCAACTAGCACTCACTGAGCACCTGCTATATGTTCACATGCCCAGACCTTAGCAGCTGCCTCAGGGAGACAAAACCAGATACGAGCATTTTCCTATAGAACCCCGAAACCCCTGACAGTAAATCTGAAAGCACCCCCAGATATCTCAGAGGCCAACTCCTGCATTGTACAGATGAAGGAATGAGAGGCCCCAGAGAGGGTGGCTGACCTGCCCAACGTCACACAGCAAGAGTGGAGACGTTGGCAGAGTCGGAAGCAGCTCCTCCCACTGCACCTGCCAAAGCTGAGGCACGGAGACTTCCGCTCAGGGTTGTAGCCCCAAACAGGAGATCTTCAAACTCTGACTTCTCAACCCGCCACCTGGATACAAAATCCCCGTGCCTGGCAGCCTCAAGGATATATTACACTTTCTGCTTGAATCAGAGCACCCCCAGGGCTGTGCCGAGTCCTGTGCTCTTATTGCAGTAAGTACAACTCTCGCCCCTAGAAAAGGAAGAGATTTTCCTGGGTGCATTGTATCCACGGCATTATTTTACCTGACACGAGCTGGAAAATGCTGGGCAGCAGGCAGCAGTTGAGATGAGTAGAGAAGGCAATGACCAAAAGGCCTGCCTTTCGCCCCAGGCACAGCGCTGAGCACCCGCCCTTCCTTGTTTCTCTCACATTTGCATTCCCA
This sequence comes from Orcinus orca, assembly GCF_937001465.1. Taxonomy (NCBI): domain Eukaryota; kingdom Metazoa; phylum Chordata; class Mammalia; order Artiodactyla; family Delphinidae; genus Orcinus; species Orcinus orca. The sequence continues at coordinate 92,882,098 of NC_064569.1, read as the reverse complement.
TGAGGCAGGCAGTGTTATCCCCATTTCACAGATGAGCAAACTGAGGCACAGGAAGATTACAGGACTGGCGCGAGCCCACTGCTGGTTAGTGGGGCAAGGACTGGATTTGAACCCTGGTCTCTCTGGCTCTGGGTCTCAGGCTTCTCATCACTCAGCTCCTTTCTTCATTATAAAGCGACGTCGACAAAGGATAAAGTCATCTCACTGTGGGGAGGCTGTCCTCCAAGCTCACACAAACACTGAAATCCCACCGGATCACCCATTTGCACTTTCAGGGAACAGAGGTAACCTTGCGAGAGCAGGGATGCACTCACAGCACCAACCTCAAACGGGCGTCCCTGGTTCCATGTACACCCAGCCCAGTCCCCTGCCATCTGGCATCCACAGCCTGGTCCTGGGCAATGCCCTGGAGGATAAAAAGGACAGGGAATCCAGAATGGGAAGACTCGGGTTTTTCCAGTCACCTCCTAAACTGGCAAACCTGGATAAGCCCCTCCCCACAAGCGGCCCAGTTGTTGCTCAGAGCAGCAGCCCCTCCAGGGACAACACCAGGAGTCCCATCTGATAAAGGCCACCCTCAGCCCTCCTCACCCATCCTTTCTTTCCTCCACCGTCTCCACTCTCTTCATCCTCACTCAAGTCTGCCTAATAGGTGTGTGGGAAAGTCCGAATGAATGAACCAACTCCCAGCTCGTCCACAAGCTCCCTGAACACAAGCTGAGCGCTCGCCTCTCTTTATTACCTCACAGACAGCAGGGGGTGGGTCTTCAGGAAACCTGGGGCAAAAAGTCCTGGCAGAGAGGTCAAGTTCCAAGACCAAACAGTCATGTGACCTCAGCCAATCACTTCCCTTTCTGCTTTTGTTTAGTGGGATGATGAACCTGCCGATGGGAGAACATCTAATAACAGCGCTTGGACGGGACAAGAAGCAGTGACTTCTATCAAACCCAAGGTCAACCGACAGCCACGCTTTGAGGCAGATCCCCGAGATGCTAATAACAATGGCTGCCATTTACTGAGCCCCATAATGTGCCAGGCACTGTCCTAAGTGTTTACACACATGATCTGCCTTAATCCTCACCCTGACTTGGAAGGAAACTGAGATTCAGAGGCATTAAGGCATTTGCCAAGGACACACAGCTAGGGAGCGGGGCCGCCAGGATTCAGACCCTGAGCTGCCTGACTCGAGAGCCCCACACCTCGCTGCCTGTGTATGTTCATGACCTGCAGGTCACTCGTTCATCTGCATCACTGTGCACCTTCTGTGTGCCAGGCGCCGTAGAGGAAGGTGAGAAAGACAGCTCACAGCCCCACAGCCCCGCAGGCACAATGTCCTGCTGGAAAGATGACGGAGTCAGGGCACAGGGGAGGCTCCAGGCCTTGACCAACAGGCAAGGCGTCCTGTGGGCGGGGCTTGGCCTGCGGGGTTCGGGCCACACAGGGTGGCGGGGAGAGGAGACGTGGCTGCAGTTTCGGTCAAGGTCGGGGGTAAAGGGGGCATGGGGGTGGTGGAGCTCTGTGCTTGCGCTGAGGGGAGTGAGTGTGGCAAGGGGGTCACCAGCATCCTTGGGGAAGGGTCAGGAATGAGGGGGAAAAGGACCCTTCCCACCCCGAGCAGGGAAGGGAGCAGAAGCGGGCGCCGACCAGAAGGTTGTTCTGGTAAGGGCAGAGGCACCGCCGTCCTCATCCAGGAGCCCTCCCCCTCTCCAAACTCCCTGCCCTCCAGGGAATTGAGGACCATGCCCTACGGGACACCCAGGCTCCTCACGGGAGCACGCCACCTTCTTCTTGACTCTTAGGAGAAAGGAAGGAGGAGAGAAAAGGACCAGAGTCAGAGGAAAGGCGTTAGGAGAAGAATAAGGAGGAAGAGGAGTTGGGGTATTTTAAACAAAGATCCATTTCTTGGGGCTTCGCTGGTGGCGCAGTGGTTAAGGATCCGCCTGCCAATGCAGGGGACATGGGTTCGAGGCCTGGTCTGGGAAGATCCCACATGCCGTGGAGCAACTAAGCCCGTGCGCCACAAGAGAAGCCACCACGATGAGAAGCCCGCGCACCGCCACGAAGAGTAGCCCCCGCTCGCCGCAACTAGAGAAAACCCACACGCAGCAACGAAGACCCCCCGCAGCCAAAAATAAACAAACAAACAAACAAACAAGATCCGTTTCTTATCTGCAGCACTTAGAACTTTCAACACCCTCAAAGGCCCTGCATCTTTAAGAAGACAAAGTGGAAAGCAGTATTTCCCAAACTTACTAGACCACAAAACTGTCTCCTCAAGAGATGCCGATCAATGTCTAAGGAACACCGAGGGCCCTGAGGCAGCACCTCGGAAACACTGGGTCAGGCGTTGGCCTCTTGTTTTGAAATAAAATTCACAGGCTGTTGAATCTGGAAATGCCCTCGGAGATAACCTAGCCTGCCTCTCATTTTATAGATTGGGAAACGGAGGCCTAGAGAGGGAAGAAGGCGACAGAGGCAACACAGGACCCCCGCAGCCCGGCTGGGACTTGACCTCCCTCACCCCCGTTTGGCCATGGAGGACCTCGGCCGTGCCAGGGTTCTGGGTTTCCATGCAGGGCTCTCTCATCAAAGTCTGAGCTCCTCAAAGCAAGGTCTGGCCTCCAGCACCTCCCTACCCCAGCTCCTGGCTCAGTGCCCCGCACAGAGGGCACATTCACAAAAGTTCACTGCAGCATGAGGTTTGGGGAGACACCAGGAAGGGCTTTCCGGCAGCTGGGTTCAGATGACAGGAACGAGCAGTCTCCGCTCAGGGCTTCTAAGAAGAGGGCAGAGGCCAACTGCCCTGAGGCAGCGCTGGGCACTGGCCCCGGCTTCCTTGTTCCCGGAGTGGGCGCGGTTGGGAGGGAAGGAAGACGCAGGCCCCAGGAGCTGCCTTCCTGGCGCAGGTCCTCAACCCTCAGCTTGGACCAGAAACAGGGACGGGAGAGAGCGCTTGTCAGGACAGGCCTGGAATGCTGTCCTCCCCCCTTCTCCCCCTGCCCCCCCCCCCCTGCTGCCACCAGCACTCAGGCCCTCCACCTCCAGGAAGCCACTCCTGCCCACCCCAACCTTCCTGATCTTTCTCCCCTTGGAACTCTGATGGCAACTCCACTCAGGGAAGACTCCCTGAGGTTGTGCTGGGGCCTCGAGAGGCCGAGACCAAGAGGAAGGCGTGGCCCTGCCCTCGGGGAGCTCCCAGGAAGAAGGGGAGACGGGCCTGGATGCCCGGCTGGCTGCGCAGTGAGGAGGTGAGGCAGCTATGAAGCCATCATCCTCTCCTCCGCGGGAAAGTAATACAGGAAAAGAATTCCAACCAGGGCGTGTCCTGGAGTGCGTCCCTGAAGAGAGGGCCTCTGAGCTGGGCTGCAAGCAGTGACGACGGGGAGGGGAAACGCAGAGCAAGTGCAAAGGCCTGGGGGGCGGTGGGGGGCTGTGCCTGGGGTCCAGAGGCAGTAGAGCAGCATATGATCAGAGGCTGGGCTACGAGGGAAACTGCGGGCACCAGGCCGCACCCTCCCATCATTAGCTGGGTGAGCCCGGGCTCATCACTGAACGTCTCTGTGCCTCAGTTTCCTTCCTAGAAGGAGAATAATGACAGCACCTACTGAGAGAGTTGTTGAGACTCCAGGGACAGAGGGGCCCGGAGCTGGGCCGGCCCACAGGGCGGCTGTGGAAGTGCGGGCCTTCGCTGTTGAGGGGCACAGCAGGAGAGGCCTGCCCGTGAGGAGGTTATCACGCACCGCCCTGGTCTGATGCTGGGATTCAACAGGCAGATTACAAACTCCTGAGGTGAACACCTGTGCACTTGAACTGAAGTGAGCCTTCCCCACCTCTCAGTCCCTAAACTACTTTTTCTAACTAACTGCGGAGCACTTACTCCACACCAGATGTGTATGTGTGTGTGTTCTTTTCTTTTTTTTTTTTAATTTCGCCTCCCTGAATGGGGTGGGATCTTAGTTCCCCAAACAGGGATCAAAGCCAGGCGCCAGCAGTGAAAGGGCCGAGTCCTAACCACTGGGCCACCAGGGGATTCCCTGTGTATTCTTATTTAATCCTCCCATCCACTTGGGATACGGTGATGTATAAAATCATCAACACTTTATACATGCAAAAGCAAGTCCTGAGAGGCTAACAGCATAAGCCACCCAAGGCAGGACACTAGGGGCAGGATTTCCTGGCTCCAAGACCAATGCTCTTTCCACCGCACCCGAACCCAGAAGAACACACCTGTCCAGAGGTGGGGGAGCTCCCACCCCCCCCCACCGTACACTCACCCAGACTAAGCTTTTGTCTCAGTCAGTATTGTACCCTTGACCCTGACCTGTGCCCCTCAGCCCTCCCCCTTTCCAATGCACAGCCCCTCCCCTGCCACACCCCACAATTCCCTGCACACCCCAGGGTCACTGCAGTTCTGGTCTCCAGCTCTGGGGTCCAGAGCCCAGCACTCTCCCCTCTCCCTGGAGATTTTGGGACTTGCAGAGGGTCACCGCCACCTCGGGGTTCCAGAGACCCCAGTGAGGGAAAGCAAGGCCCCCCAGAGAGCTTCAAAAAGGAAACATGTCTGGACCCCATGCCCAGAAATTCAGAATTAGCCAGGCTGCAGGGGATCCAGGCTTCAATGTTTCTTTAAGACTCCACAGTGACCCTAACGTGGAGCGAGACTTAGAAGCGGTACTCAAGGCGATTGCTGGGAGCTGGTCAGAAACGGGGAGCTGGGCCCAGGCCTGAGGAACGAGTGAGGACAGCCTGGCCCACGCAGGTCTCACCCTCACAGTGCCTAGAGGTGGGAAAGTGCCTTCCCTGCTCGGCCCTGGCTCTGCTGAACAGGAGATTTCACCATCTCACCTTGGGGTGTTCTGAGAGGCAGGCCAGGCAAGATGGTCATCACCCCAGGGGACAGATGAGCCACTGGGACCCAGGACGGGGAGCCAAGGGTGGGCCTTCCACAAAGCAGGACCAGTGCCCCAAGAGGAGGACTCGGGGAGCTAAGGGGTTAAGGGTCACAGCGAACCGAAGCAGCTCCGCCAGGCAGGGGCATCAGCGGGCTTTGGGCTTTACGTTTGACTGACAGAATTTCATTAGCTCTCCTCCTCCAGGGGCCCATCTGAGGAGTAAATCTGGGACCAGCTTCACAGAGCCCAGGTTGGATCGCAGAAAAACCCTGATACTCCTGAAAGGCCTCTGCCCAGGGAAGGAAGCCTGAACCTCACCATTATACTCTCACGTTGGGCCCTCCCTGCTGGGGAGAGAGAACAGGCCAGAGAGTGCACCAGGCATCACACCTCACCCGGAATGGGCAGGTGGGATTAGGGGTGTGGCAAGGGGGTCACCAGCATCCTTGGGGAAGGGTCAGGAATGAGGGGGAAAAGGACCCCTCCCACCCCGAGCAGGGAAGGGAGCAGAAGCAGGCGCTGACCAGAAGGTTGCTCTGGTAAGGGCAGAGGCGCCGGTGTCCTCATCCAGCAGCCCTCCCCCTCTCCAAACTCCCTGCTCTCCAGGGATGCACATGGACCCTTCACCCTCCCCTGCTGGAGAAAGCTGGGCCCCAGGGGCCTGCAACAGATGGAGGGGATCAGAGTTGCCCGCATGGTGGGCAGCGTGTTCACAGCACGGGGTTCACCACCCACGCACAGCCTTGGGCATCTCACGGCACTGTACCCCTGCCCCCCTGCAGGCCCACCTGCCTCATCCAGCACCTCTCAGCAGAGAGCCCACATAGCACTGTGGAAACAGGAAGAGAGGGACAGAGGGAGAGAGAGACAGAGGGAAGGGAAGAGAGAGGCCCCTTCTGTCCAGTGTGGCTTTTCTGCAAACCCAGAGCACCCACTGCCCCCCCCACCCCCATCCTGGCACAGCTGGGCCAAGGAGGGTAGGGGAGGAGGCGGAGAGTCGAAAGGGGAGCTGTGGGACCCCACACCTGGCTTCCTACCCTCCACAGCCACCCCTCCCTGCCCCAGGGGGTCTCAGGCCGAGTCACAGACGCCACAGGCACCACACCTCCTCGAGAGGAGGAACCGAGGGGTGGAAGGATGAGCGGGGACCCACCGGGATCGAGAGATGCCACGCAGGCGGACAGCGGGCGGGCAGCAGCGGGTGTCGGAGACTGCAGAGGGTAGCCAGACACGACCGGCTGGAGGCTCGTCCCTCTGTCCCTCTGTCCATCCAGGGCGGCTCCTCTCTGGGCGGTTCTGAGGCCAGGCGGGCGCTGTTAAAAAGCTTTTTATGTGTGTGTGTGTTAATCACATGATTGCCGTTCACCTGTATTTCGAACAAAGACAGCTCACTGTTTCAAGGCCCCGAACAAGAGTCTGGGCACAGGGAAGAGAAGGGAGGCGGGGGGGGGGGGGGGGACGGGGGGGGGAGGAGGGTTGGCAGCGCCGGGGGTGGCGTCGAGGAAAACTGGGGGGAGATTGTCCAAGGCCGGCGAGCGACAGAAAGAGAAAACCCTTATCAAACTCCTAATTCACTGGGCTCCGAGGGCCCAGACACACTGGCCCGATTGTCTGGCTGGTTGTGTGTGTGCGAGCGTGTGTGTGTGTGTGTGTGTTCCAGTGTCCGCTCCTCCCACCCCCAACATGCCTTCGCCTCGTGTGACTACCTCATTGTGTCCCACTACCCACCCCTCCACCCCCTTGGCCTTTCCCAAGCATGAGGCCTTGCCTAGGCCCCCTTCCCAGCCCCACTCCACACAGGACTCCCTTGGGGTGGGCCTGGGGCCTCGCCCAGCTGCTGAGGAGCTCAGAGCCATCCATGGTCGCCAGTGCGGCCCAGGCTCCATCTGTCCTCCACACACACCCTCACCTCTGCCTCAACACCCACCTTCTGAGAAGAGAGAGGGGCTGCGATCTGTGGAGGAGAGGCCTGGGGAAGCCTGAGATGATGAGCAGGACAGAAAAATGGAGGGGTCACCCTGCTGGGGACGGGGCTGAGGGGAGAAGTGAGCAGAGAGGAGGAAGAGAGAGGCAGGGCAACTCCCCACTCTTTCTCGGGGTGGGGGGGCGACATCAGGATAACCAGGATTGAGACTCACCCTACCAGGGTGGAGGGAGTTGGGTGCCAGGAAGTGGGGCCCCAGAAGCCTTTCAGACCTACTTGGAGAGGGACCCCAGCCCAGCTCACACCCAGCCTCCTGCACGTTAGTCCTGTCCCTCTACCTTGCGGTGCTGGGTGTCCAGTGAGAGGGGACCAGGGGCCCAGCAGGGGCATCTGCACTGGGCAGGGGGTGCGCAGCTTCTCCCCGCCTCACCAGGTATGGACCTGCAATCTTCCTCTCTTTCTGTTTAAGGTGAGAAAGAGAGGGCAGCCCGGGTGCGGGCAGGAGGTGGGGTGAGACAGGCTGGCACTCAACGAGAGGTCTTAGGTGAAGCGACACAGGCCAGCGCCCCACATGTGACAGAGGCTTCACCTGCCTTCTCCTCATTCCTCCCCAATCCTCTGCCAACTGCCCATCCCTCCACCTGAGGCAGAGGTGGGGGGTCCCAGTTGAGCCCAATTTTCCTTCAAGCTACAGGTTGTGACCCTGCCCACCTGCATCCATTGGCTTTCCTGGCCTGACCACCCCACTCCTACACCTCCCAGGATGGGCCTGGGGCAGCAGCGCAGGGAGCGGGCGTGGGGGGGGGCTGGCGGAGGAGCCCTGAGTGTTGGGGATGAAGGAAAGCGCTGGAGGCTCCACCTTCTGCCCTTCCCTCCCTCCCCTCCCCCTCCCCCTCTCCCCCTCCTTCCTTCCCCAGCCCTCGGCAGCAGCTCAGCGCTCAGTCAGTCTCAGGCTGTCCGGCCAGGGTGGTTGGTGGTGAGGATTCAGGCTCCGTCCTGACAAGGCCGTGGCCTGAAGCTCAGGGCCCCCAGCCCCTCCCTCCCAGCCCACCAGCGTCCCCCACCCAGCCCCGAGCTGGACCGCACACCTTGGGACACGGTTTTCCACTTCCTAAGGACGAGCCCCAGACTGGAGGAGAGGTCCGAGGTGAGTGAGTGCGCAGCCCGCTCCTCCCTTCCGGGGCCCAGGCCTGGGACCCTGCGGTGGGGTGTGGGGTGGCGAGAGGCTTACACCCGCATCTGCCCCCCACCCAGCTCCTCCAGGCACCGTCGGGGCAGGCGGAAGGGAAGAAGGAAAGGTGAGAGAAAAGGTGGGAAATTCCAGGAGCCAGGATTAGAGCAGAATAAAGAGTCCGTTTTTCTTCCTTTCCATCAACAAACCTCCACCCAAGAGGAGGTTTAAAAAAAAAAACCCAAACCCACCCACACCAAGAGACGGTTGGGACCAGGTGGCGGGAAGACACGGAGGCGGGAGCTAGGAGGCCGAGCCAGGGTCTAGCATGTGCGCGGGGCCCAGGGTCTGTGGTGGGTTTAGGGGGAGCCAGGCAGACGCCACCTCGGGGCCGTGCCTGCATCGCGTCCCGCGCCGCGACGCCGTCGGGGCTGCGCGCACTCCTCCCATCGCACCCGCCTTCCCGTCCAGGTGGGCGTTGGACTCTTTGCGAGGACCCCGGCGGCGGGCCCCGGGGAGGCGGCCGAGGCGGCGGCGGCCGGGGGCGACATGGCGGAGGAGCAGGACCTGTCCGAGGTGGAGCTGAGCCCCGTGGGCTCCGAGGAGCCGCGCTGCCTGTCCCCGGGGAGCGCGCCCTCTCTGGGGCCCGACGGCGGCGGTGGAGGCGGCGGATCGGGCCTGCGAGCCAGCCCGGGGCCCGGCGAGCTGGGCAAGGTCAAGAAGGAGCAGCAGGACGGCGAGGCGGACGATGACAAGTTCCCCGTGTGCATCCGCGAGGCCGTCAGCCAGGTGCTCAGCGGCTACGACTGGACGCTGGTGCCCATGCCCGTGCGCGTCAACGGCGCCAGCAAGAGCAAACCGCACGTCAAGCGGCCCATGAACGCCTTCATGGTGTGGGCGCAGGCAGCGCGCAGGAAGCTGGCGGACCAGTACCCGCACCTGCACAACGCCGAGCTCAGCAAGACGCTGGGCAAGCTCTGGAGGTGAGCGCCCCCGACCCGCCTCCGGGCAGCTCCCGCGGGCCCCCTACCTGCGGGTGGATTCGGGCTAGACGGGCACTGCCTGAGCCTTTCTCCTGGGGCAGCCACCGCCTTGATGGTGGGACTGGAAGGCCAGCTGGGTGCATCGGACCCGCCCTTCCCCCAGTACCCCTTTGTGGTTGCGCTCGCTCGGATCTCCAGCGGCCTAGGCCCGGCTCCCCAGCCGGGGCAGCGGGCTGGAAGGCGCCCCCTCGCGGTTGGAATTCTGTCGGTGGCAGGCGCTCGGGCCTGGGTTTCTTGGGGCGAGAGTGAAGGCGGAAGGGAGGGAAGGCTGGTGGAGGACTCCACACCACAGGGCTCCACTAACCCCTTCCACAGGCAAGCCACTCAAGGGTGCCACTGCCGCCGGTCAGGGGGATTCGGGGGAAACGCTTGGGAAAGAACTGAAGGCCAGGCTGGAGAGGCAGGGAAACTGAGGCAGCCAGGTGGAGGGCTGGGGGAGTGAGATGGGGTGGGGTGGGGGGTTGCAGACAAGGAATTCAGATCCGGGTCTTTGAAAGGGTGAGGGATGGAGGACTGCTGAGGACAACTCGGCCACTGCAGGATCTTGTCCTACCCCAGCTGCCTTCTCTGTGCCCTTCTGACCACCCTTCCTTCAGGCCGGGGGCTTCTTCTTCCCCCAGGGGAGGGGACACATGGAAAGAAGCCTGCCCCTCCCACCCGGCCCCAGAGCTGCCAGGCCCGTCTCTTCCCCTCCCTCCCTCTCCCAGTCCAGGCGCCATCTTCTTTTCCAGGGCCCCACCCAGCAGTAACCTCCTACCCCTCCAGCCCTAGACCGGAGAGCCCTGGCCAGGAGGAAACGTTGGTGCCTTGCCTACCCAGGGTCCCTCAGAGTCCCAGGTTCTCTGGAAGCAGCCCAAACCTCTGGGAAAAACAGCCCTCGAGGAGGCAGGCGGCCTCACCTCAGGTCTGGGGCTTAGGCTGGCCCCTTGGGAATATGTTGTTGACCAGGGCAACCCCGCCCCCCAAGAAGTCCTGGGCAGCTCAGATCGAGAGCAAGGGCTCCAGAAGATGTGCGTCTGCAGAGATTACCTGATTCCCCACTGGACTGCCCAAGAGATAGGCCCAGAGAGGCAAAGGGACCACCAAGGCCACGTAACAGCTCGGGGCAGAGCCAGGGCCAGAACCGAGGTCTCCTGGCTCTTCGTCCAGTGGTCTTCCCACACACCATCCTTGGTGACAGAAGTGGGTCACGCCTGCACTCTAAGACATGGTCAGGAGGTGGGGAGGGTGAGGGCAGAGGAGAGCAGGAGCGAGGAGCCTCTGAGCTGCAGAAAGTTTGGGCTTTGTCAGAGGGGCCTGCCACCCTCCTGCCGCTGCCCTCCCCCTGCCGGCCCCAGCACAGTGCAGATTGGCCTAGAAGGCCAAAGGCTTAAGGTGGTGGAAGGCGCGGGAGGGCCCCCAAGAGACCTAGAGGAATTCCCATCCAGCCCCCTGGCCCCGTCCTTGGCCATGTGTCTGCTAAAGGCCTGGTGCTCCTTCCCGTCCCGCTCTCAGTGCTCTGCTCACCCCAGCAGGCGCTGGGCTCAGTGGCCAACCTGCTGCATGGACTCAGAGGGTCTAACCCTGCCCAGGAGCAGAGGTCAAAGCTAGCTCCTCTGCCCAAGGTCCATCCGCACTGTGGCAGGGCTCAGCCAGGCCAGTACCCTTGGTGCCATGGGACAGAGAAGAGCAAGTGAGAGACGGACAACCAGGAGGGAGACAGGCAGACAAAACAGGCCCTGGGACCACGAGCAGACCACAGTGAGGGCATCAAAGCAAGGATGGACACCCTGCTTCTCCCCCCGCCATTGCCAAGGATTTAAAATTGGACCCTCCAACGTCCCTGTCTGTCCCTGTTCCCCTAGCCCAGGCATGGGCTACCTCAGAAGGACTTGTTCCTGGCCGCCACTCAAGTTGTGCGCACAGGGGCCCAGGGTGCCCCCCAGGGGCCAACCTGGGGTGGGGCAATCAGGAAAGCAGGCACTGCTTACTCAGGACCCAACCCCAGACAATGGCAAGGATCAAAGGCTACGCCAACAGCTACCTAACCCTACCTAGAGCCTAGAGCCTGGGTGGGGGCCCCAGGAGACATCTGTATATGCACTGGGCTGGCCAGTCTCTCCAGGGGCTCCTCCTGAAATCCCCCCCACCCCCGGCCCAGGCTCATGACTCCCAGGCTGTCAGGAAGGGGTATGGTTATCTAGGCAGAACTGGAAATCAGGGGCCCTATACCTGAGAAGAGAAAGACATGCATACAGACTGTGTGGGGTGCTGGAAGGGGGTTGGGGTCAGACACACCAGCGTCCGGGTCCTGGCTCCTAAATGGCTGGGGGAGCGCCGACGGTCACGCTAACCTTCGGTGCCCGCCTGGGAAAGGACTGTTAGATGTTGTTCACGTGGTGCTGGGGGTATACAGGTTGGCCTGCCTGGAGAGAATAATTACAGCAGGCTGGAGCCTCTCCCGACTCCCAGGTCCCTTCCCTGACAGGAGCAGGTGAAGTGGCAGCCAGTGCCCCACCGTGGAAGCCCCCCACATGGGGTTCCAGTTTGGGTGGGGAACCAGCCTAGCCCCTCCCCATCCCTATTCCAGACCTCGGAGACCCAGAGATGAAGCGAAGTGCAGATGAGCATGAGGTTTGTAGTTAGAGCTGTGGTGACAGGGCTGGCGCTGGAGTCAAGATGAAGTTTGGGATTGGGTTTATGTGGTGGGGCAGGGCGGGTCTGGGGTCAGGAGAGAGCCTGAAAAGAGCCGAGATTGAAGGTCTGGGTGCGGCTGGGTGGTTTGGGGGTGAGGTTAGCATTGGCCTAAAGCTGGCCATCCCCCCACCCCGCCCCCGGGCTAGATTTCTATCGAGGTTAGGGTACTGCTGGGAACTAGCATGGGAGGTGCCAATGGGATGCAGTGTTGGAATCTTCCCTCTCTTCTGGCCTGTGCCCTGGCTCCATGCCCCCTGCCATTTTCTTGCTGATTCACATCCGGTTGCCAGCTGGACAGAGGGCACAGGGAAGGTTTGGGGTGGAAGAGCGAGTGCAGTGTCCCCAAACATCCTGGGAGCCTCTGTGCCGGGGCCACAGCTGGCTGAGGCACCCTCACATGCAGCTTCTCCCCTCACCACACACATACCATTGGGCCTGCCCCACCTACTCCCCTAGGCTGGCTGGGGTTGGGGGGTGGGCACAGCTGGGGTGAAAAAGGCTGCATACCACTCCCTCACTCCTGAGGCCTTGGTCTGGGGTCTCCATCCCATCACTCAGCTAGAGGGACCCTTGGAAAGTGAAAGTTGCACTAGGGCTGGGCCGGGTGGCCTAGGGGGAGGGCAGCCAGGGGAGGCTAAGCTGCAGAGGAATGCCGCTGCCCGCTAGGAGGTGCCTGGTATGACCACCCCCTCCCATCCTGGGCAGGGAGGGCTCAGCCTTCTGCTGACTGGGTGAAGAGGGCGCCCACTGTGGGGGGTGGGGGCGGGCAGCTGGAGAGAGAGGCCCTTTGGGCCAAAGGACAGAGCTGCTCCCACAGAGTGCCTTATGTCTCGGAGTCTGAGTGTGTGTTCTTTCCCCTGAGCCCCTCTTTGAGGTACCCCATCCTGCCCTCCTCACCCTGAGCAGCCAAGCCCTGAACTCCCCCTGCCCCAGCCCTGACCTGAGGCTGGAGTACCCCTGCTTGAAGTGGGCAGGGGTACTGTCTTCAGGGGCTGCCTTCCATTGGCTGGGCTTGGACTGGGGAGGAGGTCTGTCTGCCCCTGTCCAGGGTCTCAGAAGAGAGTCTAGCTTCCTTTACCCTCTGTCACCCCCCTGGACAAGGAGATCTGATCTCCCCCAGGAGGCAGTGGCTCCTACATAGTAAGGGACACTCACATCCTGCCCCCTAGGCCCCACCACACTGGGATTCACAAAAATCCAGATTCTAGAGTTGAGGGGTTCCACGCCAGGTCCTCCTGTCCACCCACCCCACAAGCAGCATTAGAATTGCACCTGTTACTCAAGGTGCCAGTCCCCCATCCCCAGGTCTCATGCACAGCGCTTCACAGCCATTATCTTGGCCAATCCCACACCTGGTGAAGTAGGTATTATCATCCCCGTTTTATAGGTGAAGAAACTAAGGCTCAGAGAAGTGACTTGCCCACGGTCACTCAGCTAGTAAGTAGCAGACACTGGACTCTTCCCCCTCACCATGCTGCTTCTGTTTGCACACCTCCAGTCCCAGGGAGCTCACCCCCTAACGAGGCAGCCAGCTCCACTTGCAGACAGCTTTGATGACGAGAAACATTTTCTCTTCCTTGAACTGAAGGAAGCTCTATGCCTCTTGTAAGCTCTATTCTAACTCCATGCTCAGGGGCTGCCAGGAGCAGCAGGCTGATTCCTCTCTCACACTCCAGCCCCCGAGAGATCTGGGGCAGAGATCACTGCCCTCTGAGGCTGTGGTGCCTTGGGCTCACATCCTCCAGTCCATAAATCAAACGGCACAGCCCCCTGCCCGCTGGGCTCCCCGTCCCGGGGCCTCATTTCTTCTAGGGCAGACACTTATGATGTCTCCCCCTCTGCTGCCTCCCCCAACCACCCCACCCCAGGCTGCTGAATGAGAGTGACAAGCGCCCCTTCATTGAGGAGGCCGAGCGGCTCCGGATGCAGCACAAGAAGGATCACCCAGATTACAAGTACCAGCCGCGGAGGCGGAAGAACGGGAAGGCGGCCCAGGGAGAGTCAGAGTGCCCAGGCGGGGAGGCCGAGCAGGGCAGTGCTGCTGCCATCCAGGCCCACTACAAGAGCGCCCACCTGGACCACCGGCACCCGGGCGAGGGCTCCCCGATGTCAGATGGAAACCCTGAGCACCCCTCGGGTGAGCACGGAGCTGGGAGCTTGGGTTGGGGGAGGCTGGGCGGTGGGGAGAGGCAAAGGCTGGCTGGCTTGAGACCCGAGGCTCTGGGAAGGGCTGGCCCGACTGGGTGGTTGCCCAGCTAGGGTGCAGGGGCCCAGAGGGAGCTCAGTGGGGACTCAGGTGTCAGGCGAGGCGGCTGGGCAAGAGGGCTCTGACCAGGACTGATAGAAGGGGCACTGCTTTGGGGTGAAGAGACCAGTTAAGGAGGCCATGGAGGCCAGTGGGGGAGTTACACCGAAGAAAAGTGGGACAGGACGATTTTGAGAAATGGGAGAGCAGATGAAGGGGAGATCACTGCCTCTTTCCCACCTCCCAGTCTGATGGGGGAGACACGGCATGTGACATTGAGCACGTGCCATGGATGAGCCAGACACAGGGTATCTATCCTGTTTCCTTCTCATTAATGATGATAACAGCTAACATTAACTGAGTACCTACTGTGTGCCAGGCACACATCCAATCACTCTAAACTGTGATGAGGCGGTCACACTGCCTGGGGTCAGACCTCAGCTCTGGCAAATCACTCTCATTTTACAGAGAGAAAACTCTACAGAAAACTGAGAGTAACTTGCCGTACAGCTGAGGTCTAAGCCCAGGTGGTCTGGCTCCGGGGCCTCTGCTCCACCACAGCTGCCTCACTTGTGTTCGTAGCATACAGAACACCGTGCTTGGGGTCAGGCACGTTGGCAAGTCTCAGTGAGCAGAGCTCTGCCTTCAGAAGACACGCTCCGAGTACTCCTTTGTGCCAGACCTGGAAGCAGACACCAGGCATACAAACGAGAAGCCACGGTCCCTGGCCTCAGGAGCCCACTCTAGAGGGATGAAAACAACTGAATTAAGTACAGGATGAAACAAGTGCACACAAAGCCCATGAGGGGGCATGACCTCTAGGGAGGAGGCATCGACCTGTCCACCCAGTCGGTCTCCAAAGATACCCAGCTACCCACCAGACTCTGGTCAAGGAAAGCTTCCAGAAGGAGGCCATGTCTGAGCTGCTTGCTATCACCTTTGTTTTACTAATAAGGAAACTGATGAGAAGATAGGGGGTCTGCCCAGGGTCACACAGTAAGTGGCAGAGCCAGGATTCAAACTCAAAGTCTAGACACTCTGGCCAGCACAGGACTCAGCATTGCCTCTGGTCTGATGGAGGTACAGGCCTGCCCTCGAGGAGCGTCTGGTTTCCGAGACCATGAACATGTTCTCTCTCCGATGGGGTCCTCAATCCAGCCATTCCGCCCTCACACTCCTTTGGAGATTCAGGGACACAGACACACCAGAAGACCTTGGACCTTGTACAGAACAACCAGTTCACTATATTACTGTAGGCCTGGGCTTTCTCTTCCCCTTCAACAGCTCAGCTACTCCTCCTCAGTGAGACCTTCCCCACGTCCCCAGGGCAGGGTGAGCAGCTTCCTGCGCTGGTCCCCTGAGCCCTTCACACATCCCCTCATCACAGCACTTCGGATGCTGCCCTCTAGCCATGTGTGGGTCCCTGGATCTCCCCCAAGACTAGGAGCTGTGCAGACAAGGACCCATTTGATTTACATTTGTATCCCCTACGCCTGGCACAGTGCCTGGCACTTAGCAGTGCCCCCTAAGTGTTTGCTGAATGAATGTGTGAATGAGCAAATGGACAGACAAAGGAACGGGGTAGAGCAGGTCACTTATCTCATTGCTCTCCTGAACAGGCAGGGAGAAAGCTGGAGGAACAATGGGACAGCGCGGTGTGTGATGGGAGCTGAAAGCATGGTCGGGGGCACTGGGTCACAGGGAAGGTTTCCTTGAATAAGGGGCACTTGAGGTGGCCTTGGGAGGAAGGAGGGGGTTGGAGGTGACACATCGCTGTTCAGGGCCCAGGGCTGGAGGAGGCCCAGGCAAGCCAGCAAAAGCGATGAGGGCGGGAGAGGTCAGCAGAGGGAGCGGCCAGCAGAGGCTGAGTGTGCTTAAGAGAGAACAGGCGAGCCCAGACCCACAGGCCAGACCCCATCGGGCTCAACAGTTAAGGAACAATGGGAGCAGGCAGGGAAGCCGACTTCAGCTGGTGTGAGGAAGAACTTTCCAATGGGAAGGGCTTTGCAGAATGAAGCAGGAGGTGGGTGACGCGGGAGTCCTATTTTGGTAGGAGACAGGACTCATTCCTAAGATTGGGGCACTTCATAAATAACTGGAGGTCAACCCAAGGTCATTACATAATTACATGCCACCTCGGGCTGCCCAAACGTGTAAAACTTGCAGGGCCACGCGGGGATCAGTCCTCAGCCTCTGGAGGCATCTTGTCTGAAAGTGAACCATTGGAATCCAGCAGCCTCTGACCTCGGTTCCTGCTTCCTTTCTCTCTGTCTCCCTCCCCTGCAGGCCAGAGCCATGGCCCGCCCACCCCTCCGACCACCCCAAAGACAGAGCTGCAGTCGGGCAAGGCAGACCCCAAGCGGGATGGGCGCTCCATGGGGGAGGGCGGGAAGCCTCACATCGACTTCGGCAACGTGGACATCGGTGAGATCAGCCACGAGGTAATGTCCAACATGGAGACCTTTGATGTGGCTGAGTTGGACCAGTACCTGCCGCCCAACGGGCACCCGGGCCATGTGGGCAGCTACTCGGCAGCTGGCTACGGGCTGGGCAGCGCCCTGGCTGTGGCCAGTGGACACTCTGCCTGGATCTCCAAGCCTCCAGGTGTGGCTCTGCCCACGGTCTCGCCACCTGGTGTGGATGCCAAAGCCCAGGTGAAGACGGAGACCGCGGGGCCCCAGGGGCCCCCGCACTACACTGACCAGCCGTCCACCTCGCAGATCGCCTACACCTCCCTCAGTCTGCCCCACTATGGCTCCGCCTTCCCCTCCATCTCCCGCCCCCAGTTTGACTACTCTGACCATCAGCCCTCAGGACCCTATTATGGCCATTCAGGCCAGACCTCTGGCCTCTACTCGGCCTTCTCCTACATGGGGCCCTCACAGCGGCCCCTCTACACGGCCATCTCTGACCCCAGCCCCTCAGGGCCCCAGTCCCACAGCCCCACACACTGGGAGCAGCCAGTATATACGACGCTGTCCCGGCCTTAAAGAAGGCCCTGTCACCACCACCCTCGCCCTGCCCCTTCCCCCAGCCCTCGCGCCCTGTTCCTCGCCCATCTCAGGCCCGGTGGCGGCTGTGGAGGCAGCTGCAGAGGCTGACAGCTGAGGGAAGGCCTTCTGTCTGGCCCACTGCCTTTGATGACCCCACCCCGTCCTATCCAGACTCCAGCCCAGGCACAGCCCTGGGCTACTCGGCTGGGCAGAGGAGAAGGAGGTTGCTTGTTGCCCCAGACTGAAAAACGAGGGGCTGCACCTTCCCCCCAGGAATGACCCTCGATCCCAGGATCTGAGCAGGCCCCGCTCACCCTCCTCTGGGAGGAGGGGAAGCATCCAGGGTCAGATGGGAATTGGAGGCCTTGCCACTCCTGTGCCCATGTTTCCTCTTTCGTGGGCAATAAGGGGACTGACATAACCCGTGCCACCTGCGCCATGTGCCTAAGAGCAAGGCCAGCCAGAGACCTGCGTCAGTGCCTGCAGCAGGCTCCGTCTGCCCCGCAGGGGCTGAGGACAGTTCTGAATAGCCTCGAGGGAGAGGGGGTGGGGGGGGGGCTCAGAGGGAGGTCTCCTCAACCCTTCAGTGCCCCCTCCCCTCCTGAACACAGGAAGGGATTGGCACAGAGGCCCCCAGATCCAATTTCATGCCAGTAACCTCATTCTTTGTCTAATGGAGAAAGAGGACCCAGGTCCTGCTCCACTACAAGCTCCCAGATCTTGAGGCACATCCCAGGAGATGAGGAGGCAGGGACCCCAGGATTCGGAGACAATTCACAGAGCCTTCCTCCCGGCTCCCCGCCAACTCCCTCTCCCCTCACCAGGCTCTGTGGCCCCTGCTCTGTCAGCCCCAACTCCTTGGGCTTCCCAGAGTTATAGGCTGCTCAGGCCCAAACCCTCGGCTCCAGGGGGAGACCCAGGGCCCAGCACCCAGGTTGCTGGCAGCAGGCCGAAGACACTAAACTCCTGACATGTACATTCTGCCCTGGCCTTTTGCCCTTTGCCTCCCAATGGTATTTGAATAAAGTATGTAGCTCTGTTCTGCCCCTATCTTCCTGTTCTGCAGCCCCCCAATCCACATGTAACTCATTACTGCCCCCCTCTTATTTATCTCAGTAGCTCCCTCTCCCCCTTCCCCTCTGCTAGGTACTCTAGCCCCTATTAACTCTGCATTAAGCATTCTACATAATAAAATTAAAGGTTCCGGTTACCTGCTTGGTGGGCCTGACCTGGCCTGTCTCTTGGTCTCTTATCCCTGTACCTGTGCTTTTTCAAACACTTTCTGAAAGTAGCTAGGGGTAGAATGCAAAGAACAGACAATCCAAAGGTCTCCTCTCTCCCAGTGCAGCAGGTTAGGACAACTGGCATCACAGTGGGGTCAGTGTGTGCTCAGAACTGAGGCCTCAGATGCGAGCTCTGCCCCCAGCCCAGCTGTGCCCACACTGCAGGTGGGCCACTTGCTGACCCAGCTGGAACCCAGCGAGAGCGCCTTCCAAGCAGCCCTTCCTCGCCCAGCAGAGACGGGGCCTTGCAAAGAATTCAAGGAACAAGTATTTGAAGGTAGATCAGGCCTCATGTCTTGCTGTCTGCAGTCAGCAGGCCTGGTCCTTTAGGATGGGTGGATGGGCCTTCTCTCACTGTACCCTCCACTTGCCACCTCCCCCAATAACACACACAGGCGCGCGCGCGCGCACACACACACACACACACACACACACACACACACACACACACACACAACTTGTCCAACACCAGGATCTAGCCGAGTCCTCGTAGCAGGTGCCTGTGTCTAAGTGTAAACCAGGATGGCAGACATGCCATCTAATCCTTCAGGGTTTCCTCCCCAAAAGCTCTTTCCTCAACGGAATTCCAACCTGCACTCTGGCGCCAGGAGCTCCTCCACCACAGGGACACGGAAATCTCTTCCCCTCTTCCCCGTGCTCCATTGATAGACACCTCCAATGGTTGGAAGTCCTTCCTTACACTCAGCTCATAGTAACAGTAATAGCTACCATGTACTGGGTGCTCCCTGGCCAAGTGCTTTATATCCTTCAGGCCTATGAGGGAGTGGGTCCAGTCGTTATCCCCATTTCCCAGATGGGGACCTGACACTGCGAGGTGGGTGCCGAGAAGTGCTGGTGCAGATTTTGAAGCCAGCTGACTCCAAAGCTTGCGCCCTTAACCATCTCTTCCACCTGCCCTACTTCCGCTTGTAATCTAAAGCGATGATGCTTTCACGGCTCCAGGCCAGCATCCCCAGATCTTGCATCTATTTCTTCTGTCTGTGGGCTCCAGCCCCTCACCTTCTAGTCAGGACCTTGGGCGGGGTAGGGGGCACCAAGAACTAGCCCAGTCCTCCCGAGTGGCCAGACTGCCATCCGGAAGCTATGTCACGCAAGCTCTTCAGGCCACTTCGCCAAAACCGCTCGCTCCCATGAAGCGGAGTGGTAACTACAAACCCCTGCTCTTGTAGATAAAACCTGCGGCCAAGTCAGACCACCTGTATACAAGTGGTTTTCTAGTGTTTTGTTGATGTTGTTGTGTTGTAGATAAATGCAGGATTTTATATTGATCTTTAACAGATTTCATCTTGTTGCATCTGACCATTTCCCCACCTATATTAAATCCTTCAGAATTCTGAATCCAACTTATAGTTTTCCTGAGCTTTATGTCTGAAACTTGAATATCCTCATTCAGGTCACTAATGAAAAAAGGTTGGAATGAAGAAGGACATGCCCTGTGTACACCACTAAAAACCTCTCCATCCATTCTGTTAACTATACTCTTAGGGAAAAGACTGTCCAATCAATTCTGAATCTAATTTTATCACCTTGAAGTACACGCTTCTCCATCATAGCTGCACAGAAAGACTGCCTGATGCCTTGTTAAAATCAAGGTTCACTGTATCTGTGGCATTCTTCCAACCTACCAGACCAGTAACCATTGAAAACAGAAAATCTGGTTCACTTGGTGATATTCTTAGAAACCCTATGCTAGCTCCAGGATCCTTTTATTATCCAAGTGTTTTCAAATATGCAATAGCCTATTCTAGAATTTTGTTAGGGATCAATCAGTACCAACCTTATGTGCTCATAATTCTTACAACCCACCCTTTCCCTCTACTGACAAGCAGGACATTAGTCCATTTCTGGTCTGTTCAGCATTTCCAGTCTTCTCCTGTGCTCAGTGGGATTGTGGACATGGAGCTGGCAGGGCAGGTGGGAGGGGCTACATCAAGAAGATGAAATCACCACCTCCAGGACCTCGTGAGGCTCACTGGAAAGTCACTGGGGATACGGGAGAAGGGGAAATGGCCCAAAAGAACAAATAACCCGACAGAAGTCGGGAGACCTAGCTTGTGCTCATGCCTCAGACCTGAGCTTCTGGATGAGCTCAGGCCTCAGTAGTGGCTCCACGTGTAAACAGAGACGGGGCAGGTGTATCGGGAGAGGGCTGAGGAGACCATGCCCTGGCCAGGCCAGCTGAGCTGGAAGGGGCTGACTCCGTGAAAGAGCAGCAGAATGGGAAGGGGGAAATGGGAGGAAAAACACCCCTTTCTCCAACTCCTCTACACCCTATCCCCTAAGGGTTAACCCCCTCCCTCTCCCAGCCGCTTCTCTCCTCCTCCACCCAAGCCCCATCTCCCTTTAATCACATCTGATACTGAGCGGCCCAGCAGGAACAAAGAGACCATTTAGAGAAACGGGGCCAAGAAAGTGACCCCCGCACTCTGGGGCGGCCGCCTGGATGCCAGCACAAAGGCGGCATTTCAGAGCTGAAATTTCAGCACCCAACTTGATTAAAGGATTCCACAGGCTTGGAGGAGGGTGGAAGGGGGTGCAAAGTCCACTGCTCCCCCAAATTAACCCTTCTCCAGAGCAGCAAACACCCCTCCCGCTCCTGGGGATGCTCATCACTCCCACCCTGTCCAGGGGGCACCCACACCCAGGGTCCCTGCCTCTTGCAGAGGTCAGGCGAGCTCCTCCTCTTCGTGGAAGGGGAGCTGGCAGCAGAAGGGAGGTCAAGGCTGGAATATTCAGGAAGCCCGTTTTCCCTTCTATCCCTGTTGGTGTCAGTATACACCCTCTCCCTGTCATCTGTTCCCCCCACCCGCCAACCCCGAGAAAGGGAGGAACCAGCATGATTGATTGGGTAAGCAGAGTGAAGAGAACAGGACCCATCAGAACCTAGGGCAGAGAAAGGGGAGCTCCAGTCCTGATTTAATGTCACGCCTTGAACCCAGAAGCCCTGCTCCCCTGCCCACCATCATCCCAGCACCCATCCTAGTGAAGGCCTCACACAGAAGGGGAAGGACATCTTCCAGAAGCTGGGAAGGAGAGGGTATGGGTGTGGCAGACCAGGGAGGTGGGTCATGAAGGATGGTGTGTGGGGAGTGGCCTGACGAGCGGGGATCGAGGGGGGGGCGGGGGAGGGGAGGCAGGGGTGGGCAGGTGCTCGGCCCTTGGTCCAGCTGCTGACTTGCCCGGCAGGGCTCTCTCGGGGAGGGCAGGAGATCACTGCATCCCCAAGCTTCCTGCTGGGGCACTGGCTCCTGAAAGGGGATCCGAGCCCACGATAAGAGGCTCGAGGCAGGTCCTTAGGAAACAATGGGTGGCTTGATGAGACCTGCTCTGTGATACTCCTGAGAAGGGAGAAGCCCCTGCAGCCAGTCCCCACTGGAAAGGAAATTGGGGGTTTCCGTGGCAACCAGCTCCCTGGGCACAAAGGCTTGTCTGTCTGCTGGGAAGGCAGCTGAGGTGTCTCCTGCAGCAGCCTCTGCTCTGGTGGACTACGAGATGGAGGGAGGGACGTGGGGGAGCCACAGGGGGTCAGGGCCCCTGGTGCTTCCTAAAGAGCTGACAGTCGCAGGGCCACTGGGATGGGTGCACCCTCCAGGCAGCAGGGCGGAAGAAGTGGGTAGGCCTCCCAGGCAGCTGGAGGCGGAGGGGTTGAAATGTTGAAGAGTTTATTATTTACACGTATAAAGAATATGAGACTAGGAACTGGGGCTGAGGCAGTCAGGAAGACGATTCCGGCTCAGTCGGTGATGATAAGCTCGTCTACCCCCCAGTCTTCATAGCTCCCGTCAGGCAGGTAGCGGCGAATGATGATGGGAATCTTTCGGGCCCTGTGGCAGGGGAGAAGTCAAGGTACATGAGTGCTGGTGACCCCAGCCCTGCAGCAGAGGGACAGATGTGCAGAAAGCAACGCAAGAGAAGTCTCAGCAGCATCCTCTTGAGACTATGAATGCACTTTGTAGGAAAGGAATCACAACAGAAAAAGCTCCTGCATCTCTGAGTGTGGCACTTGAGTCTGGAAGGGCTCTGCCATCCCATGGCTGAAGGGAGGAGGGGAAAACGTAGAGGGATGCTGGTAAGGCCAACTGCAGTAGGAACAGGGAAATTCCGACAGACAGCGAAGGTCTCATCAATGTCCTCCCCTCCGCCTTTGCCTGCCCCCTCCTCCCCCTCCCTCCTCCTCCCTGCAGGGCTGACTCCCAAATAAACTAAGGGTCTACAGGAACAAGAACCACACTTCCCCATCAGGGAAGTGGGGGAACGGTGTGCAGCAGAGAACCCAAGGGTTGCCTCCCAGGGCTCTGGAGCAGTGAACCATGATCTGGGCGACTTACTTGAGCTCTTTCATGGCGATGAGCAAGGGATCTGTCTCCCCCTCCAGCTCCACCATCACGGGGGCACACATCCTGTAGGTACAGGGACAGGTGTTGGGGGAGACTACAAACACAGGGAGAAAGGCCCAGCATGAAGTCGGGGGGTAGCTTCACAAACAGGATCAGATCAGCATCCCAGTCCTCACCCAGAAAGGGCACCTTCCAGGGAGGCGGGCACAGCGGATGCGGAGCGGCAGTTCCGGGGCACTGACAGCGAGGGTACGTGAGCGGGAGCCTGTACACTAGACTTAAACTTTGCCTCCAAAGATACTGAGTTTCTTCCCCAAATCTCACTATCCTCATTTGAAAATGAAGACAAAAAGCCCTGCCACGCCCACACAACAATGATGCTAAAACACTACTGGAACAAGCAAAGAGCAGGTGGCATGGCTGCTCTCAGCCCTTCAGAGTACTGTATCTGAGGTGAGCACGCTTGTTACTTCCGTCTCACTGATGAAGAAACTGAGGCACAGACGGCCAGTAACTTGCCTAAGGACACACAGCCAGTAAGTGGTAGAACCAAGGTTTGAACCCCGAAGGCTCCTCCCTACTGTGCTCCACCACCTCCCATTATTTTTAAAAGCTGGTGATTCACAAACTGAAGCCTGGTACTGTGAACGGGACAAGTGTGAGCTTTCATCACTGGGCCGTGTGACATGCGTCATGTCAGCTCCCCTGCCAAGGGCCTCCCCCAGGGCCCATCACAGACTCCTGAGCCTGCAGCCACAGCAGAGTGTTCCAGCACAAAGGACCTGCACGTGCAAAAGCTCACCCTTCTGACCACTCTAACTCGACCCCCCAGCCCTGCCTCGGGGCCCAGCTTGCCTCATTTTCCTTCTCTGACTTGGCAATACCCCCTACGAGGGTCCTGCTCCTCCAGCCTCTACACAGGGCCTGTGGTGGGGCGTTCACCTCCTTACCACCCTTCCATGACACCCCACAGCCATCAGGCAGGCAGAACCTCACCTGGCCCCTGCTTACCTTTCTAGTACCTTCTCATGCTACCTGCCTATATTTACCCCACATTCCAGCCATACCAAATTACTACAGTTCCCTAGACATACCCTGTTGTTTCCTTTTTTGCATCCTCGTACAAGCTCTTCCTCTCCCTACAGGCCTGCAAGAGGCTCAGATGTCTCCACTCTGGAAAGCACTTGCTGAGGCCTCAGTGCCCTGACTCATTTTACATACGCTTCTCTTGGCACCACTACCACTACACTGTGACTACTTGTTTGAAGTTTTCCAACGAGACCTGGTGGCCCAGGACCCCAAGCCCTAGCACAACACTTGGCCCACAGCAGAGGCTCTAGAAACAAACAGGCCAGTTCTAGGCCCACCTCCTCTAGGAAGCCACACTTATTGATTCCAGCTCAAGTTTACACTAATGGATCCCAAACCTAATAATCATCAAAATTACTGGGAAAGTATGCTAAAAATACAGGTTCCCAGGTCCTTCCCCAGACCCTTCCCCCTCACTCTCTAGTGAGGGATCCTGAGAACCTGCATTAGCAAAGCTCCCCAGGTGCTTCTCATAACCAGCCAGTCTGACAGCCACCAGTTTACACTAAATAATCTACTAATTTCATTGCTAAATATTCTGATGTCTGTTACTCCCCAAAGCCTGAAAATTTCCCAAGGGCAGAGACCAAGTTCTTTAACTTTCTCTATATCCTCTCTCAATAATTATTTGAACTTCCCCAAAATGTAAACCTTTAAAGAATGGGGCAAAATGCTTTCCCTGATCTGCATATGCCTTATTTCTTTCAAGATATGAATAACTCAACAGCATTAATTCATCCAGCCCTACTATGTGCACAGGAAGTGAGAGTGTGCCCGGAACGCCTCCACCTGTGGCAACCATTCAGCCACCAGGTGGGGCTAATGAACCAGAGAGAGGTTTCATCCACAAATATCCAAGAAACATCTGTTCAGCATCTACTAAGTGCAGAATTGCAGGCCTCGTACTCAGGATAAGCTCCAGCCCTGGCTGTCCAAGGGCTTACAGCAGCCGGGGAACCACCAGACAGCACCCTAGCCCTCAGTCGGAAAGAGCACTATAGACTAGACTAAGCTAGACCGAGGCTTGCTCCCCGAGGAAAGCAGGACCTGGGCCTCGGTAGTGTTTGAAATGCCTGCTCCATACTGTCCACCAAATGCAAGCCCATCTTCTGAACTTGTCACTCAATGAACCAGTGACATCTTTTCCAGTCTTGCGCCCCAAGCTACTTGCCATTCCCCCACTACAATCCATACATGCCTGCCTCTACCTGGACCTTTCCTAGTGCTGTTTCTGGCGCCGGGGATACGTTCAAAACCACCTCGCTTTAATTCTAATCTCTTCATGAGGCTTCCCCAGTCACCCCTGCCATTACTCCCTTCTCTCTTTTGTTTCTCTTGTAAAGCAGCAATCCCATCCGCCTTGGGTTCTGGGTATTTAGAACGGGTCCATCTCTCCCACCAGACTGTAAACACCTAGAGACCTGGGGAACTGTGATCAGCTCTGCATCCCCGACAGGCGCAAGCACTATATCTTATTCGATGCTGACAGACTTTAACTTGCATACAGTCTGTTTGTTTGAAAAATAATTTATGAATTATTCTTTCTGCTTGATCATGTTTAGCAGACGTAAGCACTGCCCAATCAGTGCTCTGCAATGATGGAAATGTCCTCTATCTGTACTACCCATTACGGTAGCCATAGGGAGCTACTGGGCACACGAAGTGTGGCTAATGAGACCGAAACACTGAACTTCTATTTCGTTTTACTTAAATTTAAATGACCAAATGTAGCCAGTGGCAACCATAACTGCGGTGCAGGCCTAGAGGATCCTGACCCCAGCGATACCAAAATCATCAAACTGAGTGCAGCTCTCATTTCACCCAGACCAGCAAGGAGCACAACCAGGCTGGCAGGATGCCTACTGCTGCCAAGTGGGTGAGGAACGACGCTGCCCGCCCATAAAGCCCTCTATCGAGGTGAACACAGTGGCCACCTTCACTCCACGAGACTGGAGGAGATGAAGCCCAATGCTGTTTAAAAACCTGGGCGGGGTGGGGACGGACGATGCATAGACTGAGCATCACCACGCCGCCAGCACGCGTCGTCCCACAACTCTGGCCCCAGCTTTTCTTTCAAGCCTAGTTTCGACTACTCCCTACTTGAAGCACCCTCTCCTCTAGGTACCCACCATTTCCCACAGCAGCTTATAAGAGGTCTGGGGTAGGGCTCCTTTCCCCGGCATCACGTTTCCCCGCGGAGGATGTTCCACGAGAGCCACAGTAACATGCCCGTCCCCTCTCTGTCTTCCCACTTACTCTCGCCACAACGGAGGAGGAACTCATCTGACAAGGGAGCCTGGCGGGGAAAGCACGCATCTGTGGTCCAGCCTCTTCAAGAGTCCCTGCTTCCTCAAAGCCGCCTGACCTGTCCTCCACGATGCCCACAAGCTTAGCAGGCAGGCTGACACCTGCACACAGGGCCGCTGGCGGCGGCAGTGCCCACGGCTGTTGGGGTGGACATGGAAGCGTCGCACGTTGTGATCCCCACCTGCCTACCGCTAGCTCCTGAATCCTGTTAGTCTTCAACTAGCTCCAAGCTTGGGAGACAAAGGAAAGGCTGCTAATTTCCAATCCCCGACCCCCCCCTCACTGCTCTGTGCTTTCACGTTTCCAGCGGGACCTCTACATGGAGGGCTCCCCCACTCCTCTGGGCTGGCCCTTGTCTATCGACTCAAGAACCACCTTAAGCCCAGGGGGGTGCTGCCGCAGCAACCCCAACTAACCAGCCCACAACGGTCGAGGGCTGATCTTATTCTATTTATTTATTTATTTCTGCTTCCCTAACTGACAGGCACTCGTTACACTCTGTATTCTTATCACTATTCTTCTACTGTACTGTTATCTGACTTCTCAGATGTTTATGTCCTGTTTCTCCACTGGATCACAAACTCTCTGAGGGCAGGGGGTCTAGCACAGTGCCTGGCACACAGGGACAGCACCACCCTTGTTCAGCGTGTGAGAAGAGGGAAGGTCTGTGGTCAGGTGCCAGGCTGAGCCGCACCAACAGCGTGCAGGTTCCCTGTAGCCTGTCTGATGGAAAAGATGGTGAGGAGGCTCATACTCACGCGATCTGAAGGGCTCGGGTGCCCAGCACACGGGCTCGCTCATACTTGGTCATATATGGTGTGGTGATTCGCTTCTGGTTGGCCTGCGGTCGCTCTCCAGAAGGGAGGATCTCAACATTCTCCTGGCCCTCCTGGACACCAAGGAAGAAAAGAGGGAAAAATCTCAGGATGCCTTATCGGGGGTGAGGGGCAGGATGACGACGACAGCGATTATAACCACCACTATGCTACTGCTTATTACGTGCCAGTGACCATGCAACTGCCTTATTAACACCTCATTTAATCCTCACAATAACCTTATGCGGTGGGGATTACAATGCCCATTTTAGAGGCTTGGAGGGTTAGCTAACTTGGCCAAAGTCTCAGACCTAGTAAAAAAGGACTCATGATCAGGGAGTCCAAAGCCAGCTGCCTCATCCAGAAGAGAAGTCCTTGAGCACAGACAACAAATCACCCTAAGAGGAAGAGGAACAAGCACCCCATCTTTACATATTCATATATTTAACAATCACTTATTAAGCATCTGTCATGTGCCAGACATCATAATAGGTGCTGAGACAGAAAGCTAAGAGTTTCTGCTCTCAAAGAATACATAGTCTGGGGAAAAAGACAAGAGTAAACAAAACAACAAGTGCTATAAAAGTATGCAAGTGTGATGTAAAAGAATGAAATTAGAACACTCCCTAACACCATACACAAAAATAAACTCAAAATGGATTTGAGACCTAAATGTAAGACCGGACACTATAAAACTCTTAGAGGAAAACATAGGAAGCACACTCTTTGACATAAATCACAGCAAGATCTTTTTTGATCCACCTCCTACAGTAATGGAAATAAAAACAAAAATAAACAAATGGGACCTAATGAAACTTAAAAGCTTTTGCACAGCAAAGGAAACCACAAACAACACGAAAAGACAACCCTCAGAATGGGACAAAATATTTGCAAACCAATCAACGGACAAAGGATTAATCTCCAAAATATATAAACAGCTCATACAGCTCAATACTAAAGAAACAAACAACCCAATCCAAAAATGGGCAGAAGACCTAAATAGACATTTCTCCAAAGAAGACATACAGATGGCCAGGAAGCACATGAAAAGCTGCTCAACAACACTAATTATTAGAGAAATGCAAATCAAAACTACAATGAGGTATCACCTCACACCAGTTAGAATGGGCATCATCAGAAAATCTACAAACAACAAATGCTGGAGAGGGTGTGAAGAAAAGGGAACCCTCTGGCACTGTTGGTGGGAATGTAAATTGATACAGCCACTATGGAGAACAGTATGGAGGTTCCTTAAAAAACTAAAAATAGGGCTTCCCTGGTGGCGTAGTGGTTGAGAGTCCGCCTGCCGATGCAGGGGACACAGGTTCGTGCCCCAGTCCGGGAAGATCCCACATGCCGCGGAGCAGCTAGGCCCGTGAGCCATGGCCACTGAGCCTGTGAGTCCGGAGCCTGTGCTCTGCAACAGAAGAGGCCACAACGGTGAGAGGCCCATGTACCGCAAAAAAAAAAAAAAACTAAAAATAGAATTACCATATGATCCAGCGATCCCACTACTGGGCATATACCCAGAGAAAACCATAATTCAAAAGACACATGCACCCCAATGTTCACTGCAGCACTATTTACAATAGCCAGGTCATGGAAGCAACCTAAATGCCCATCGACAGACGAATGGATAAAGTTGTGGCACATATATACAATGGAACGTTACTCAGCCATAAAAAGGAACAAAATTGAGTCATTTGCTGAGACATGGATGGATCTAGAGACTGTCATACAGAGTGAAGTAAGTCAGAAAGAGAAGAACAAATATCGTATATTAATGCACGTATGTGGACCTAGAAAAATGGTACAGATGAACCGGTTTGCAGGGCAGAAGTTGAGACACAGATGTAGAGAACAAACATATGGACACCAAGGGGGGAAAGCCACGGGGGGGGTGGGAATGGTGGTGTGCTGAATTGGGCGATTGGGATTGACATGTATACACTGATGTGTATAAAACTGATGAGTAATAAGAACCTGCTGTATAAAAAAATAAATAAAATTTAAAAAAGAAAAAGAAGTTCCTGTGCATGTAATCACACCTTATGTACTGTTTTCTATATAGCTTCTTCCACTCAATGTTATATTTGTAGATTTATCCATTCTGTTGTGTCTACCAGTACTTTGTTCATTTTCACAGCCATCTAGGATTTTATTGTTGGAATATACCACAATCCATATAATCGTTCAATTATAATGAGCATTTGGGCTAGTTTGCTATTATGCTATGAATTTTCTTGTACATGTCTTTTGGTCAACATAAGTATGCATCTGTGTTGGGTATACACCCAGGAGCGGGATCACTGGTCCCTAAAAAATATACATCTATACTCCCCTTTAGTACATAACTCCACAGAGTTTTCCAGAGCGCTGGCCCAATTTACACTCGGACCAGAATAATATAAATGTTGCTCCAATTGCTCCACATCTTTCTTCTCACTTGGTATTGTCACTGTAAGATGCTTGTTTTATCTGGTTTAATCTGAGCCATCTCAGTGGGTGTGGAGTGCTGTCTTGTGGTTTTACTTTCCAGTTTCCTGATGACTAATGATGTTAAGCATCTTTTTTATATATTTATTAGCTATTTGGATATTCTCTTTTGTAATGTACCTGTTCAAATCCCTTGCCCCTTTTTGTATTGGATTTTCTGCATTTTTATGATTGATTTGTAAGAATTCATTGTATAGATGTACTTTCTCAGTTATATGTTTTGCAAATATCTTCTTTAACTCTGTCTTTCCTGTTCACTCATTTACTGGTTGTAATTTATTCATCCAATGAGTGCCATTTCACTAATTTACAGAGTTGTAATTGTGTGTGTGAGCGTGTATATTTAAATAAATAAAATGGAATATCAAAGCACTTCAAAAAAAAAATTAACAACAAAAAAAAAGTATGCAAGTGTGCCACAAACTTAACAAGAAAGTGAGAGACATCTACCTCATACTGGGGGTTACGAATACAGTCCAGAGATGAGACTTGGGCTGGTCTAGAAGGATGAGTAGGAGCTGCCAAGCTAACGAGGAAGGAAAGGGCCTTCCAGGCAGGCTGAAATGCATGCGCAACAGGCACAGAGGAGGGAGAGAATGTACTAGGTCTGGACACCTAATTGTGGAGTATGATTAGAGCAAAAGGTGTGTATAGGGTTATAGGCAGAAGAATAAATTCTATAATAAAGAATTAACTCAACAAATATTTACTGAGTGCTTACTACATGTCAGATAGTATTCTAAGCACTTGGGATAGTGCAGTAAGACAGATAAAAATTCTTTCTCCTATAGAACTTACATTATAATGAGATGAGACAAACAATAAACAAAATTAGTTAAGTACAATGTGTAGTATAAAAACAGAGAAAAGACAGGGAGTGCCAGGGTGGTGATGCTGGAGGAAGGGGTTAATGTGGCAATTTTAAACAGGATGGTCAGGAAGGCCCCACCGAGGTGACATTTAACAAAGACCTGATGAGGCTGAAGAGCAGGTCGCGTGCATATCTAAGGAAAAGGAAGAGGGAACAGCACAGTCAAAGGTTCTGAGCTGGGCTCCCTGGCATGACAGGGACAGCGAGAAGAGATAAGGTCCCAGAGGGAGCAGGTGGCCGGATCCTGGAGGACCCTGTACATCTTTTTGGCATTTCCTCTGAATGAGCTAAGAAGCCACTGGACGCAGATTCTGAACAGAGGAGAGACAAAGTGACTTAAGATTTAAAAGGATCGCTCTGGACAGTCCCTCCCATCAGGAAAACTGCACAAGCCTCTTAGATAGCCTCATCCACCAGAGGGAAGACAGCAGAAGCAAGAAGAACTACAATACTGCAGCCTGTGGAACAAAAACCACATTCACAGAAAGATAGACAAGATGAAAAGGCAGAGGGCTATGTACCAGATGAAGGAACAAGATAAAACCCCAGAAAAACAACTAAATGAAGTGGAGATAGGCAACCTTCCAGACAAAGACTTCAGAATAATGATAGTGAAGATGATCCAGGACCTTGGAAAAAGAATGGAGGCAAAGATCAAGAAGATGCAAGAAATGTTTAACGATGACCTAGAAGAACTAAAGAACAAACAGAGATGAACAATACAATAACTGAAATGAAAACTACACTAGAAGGAATCAATAGCAGAATAACTGAGGCAGAAGAACGGATAAGTGACCTGGAAGACAGAATGGGGGAATTCACGGCTGCGGAACAGAATAAAGAAAAAAGAATGAAAAGAAATGAAGACAGCCTAAGAGACCTCTGGGACAACATTAAATGCAACAACATTTGCATTATAGGGGTCCCAGAAGGAGAAGAGAGAGAGAAAGGACCAGAGAAAATATTTGAAGAGATTATAGTTGAAAACTTCCCTAACATGGGAAAGGAAATAGCCACCCAAGTCCAGGAAGCACAGCGAGTCCCATACAGGATAAACCCAAGGAGAAACACGCCGCAACACATACTAATCAAATTGGCAAAAACTAAACACAAAGAAAAATTATTGAAAGCAGCAAGGGAAAAATGACAAATAACATACGAGGGAACTCCCATAGGGTTAACAGCTGATTTCTCAGCAGAAACTCTATAAGCCAGAAGGGAGTGGCATGATATACTTAAAATGATGAAAGGGAAGAACATACAACCAAGATTACTCTACCCAGCAAGGATCTCATTCAGATTCAATGGAGAAATCAAAAGCTTCACAGACAAGCAAAAGCTAAGAGAATTCAGCACCACCAAACCAGCTCTATAACAAATGCTAAAGGAACTTCTCTAAGTGGAAAACACAAGAAAAGAAAAGGACCTACAAAAACAAACCCAAAACAATTAAGAAAATGGTCATAGGAACATACATATCGATAATTACCTTAAACGTGAATGGACTAAATGCTCCAACCAAAAGACACAAGCTTGCTGAATGGATACAAAAACAAGACCCATATACATGCTGTCTACAAGGGACCCACTTCAGACGTAGGGACACATACAGACTGAAAGTGAGGGGATGGAAAAAGATATTCCATGCAAATGGAAATCAAAAGAAAGCTGGAGTAGCAATACTTGTATCAGATAAAATAGACTTTAAAATAAAGAATGTTAAAAAATAAAAAAATAAAAAAAATAAAAGGATCGCTCTGGAATCCTTGTTGAGAATATTCTGTAGGTGGAAAGGGCAGAAGCAGAGAGACCTTTCAGGAAGACCAACAGTCATCAATCACGTGGGTAGGTGAAGACGACGACTCTGGCAGCAGAAAGGCAAACAGCAGACTGAGGGCAGGAAACCCGGCAACACATTTCTGCAGTAACGTGGGTGAAAAGCAATGAAGATCCAAACCAGGCTGAGACACGAGGAATGGAGAAACGAAAACAGGGCCGAACCACATAGAGGAGGCAGAATCAATAGGACAGAGGTGGAAAGGGATCAGAAGGACAGAGAAGGAGGTTTCTGACTCAGAGACATATAACCTCAGAGTGCCAGGCAGACAGGAAATCCCAAGAGGGCCTTCAGCTTCCCAGCCTTAAAAAAAAAAAAAAAAAAAAATCGAGGGATCACTCTCTCTCCAAGAGACATAAAGCACTTCTCCCTCCATCAGTCACAAGGGACAGAAAGCCCTACTTTATCTATGACGCTAGTAACTCATCCACCTAGTTGCTCAAGCTAGAAACATGGGAGTCATCCCTGTCATCTCCCACTTTCTCAGCCCCATATCCAAACCACCAAAATATCTCTTTCATCCATTTTCCCATCACCGACACTACCAGCACCCAAGTGCAAGCTACAGGTCTGACCTGCAGGTCTATAAGAGCTCCCTAATTGGGCTCTCTTTTACCCTTGCTCCTCCCCAATTCACTCTTCACTGGATCACGTCGCTCCCCAGCTCAAAACTTGTCAGTGGCTTCCCGATACCTTCACACTACAAAATCCTGCCTGATCTTGGCCCTTACCTCTCCAGCCTTACCCCAGGTCACTCTCCCCCTTGCTCTTTACGTAGCCCCACCTTGCAGAGCTCCTGGTACGTAATAAACATTCAACACATGTTTGCTCAATGAATGAAGGGAATATTTCAACTGTCAGTAAGCTAACTGCCCCAGAAGCCATGCGCTGTGCTCCAAGTGGACAAAAGCCTTCAGGCCCACCCTGAGGGGCTCCTCCACTACCCAGGACTAGATCTCTCCTCACTCTAACTGGCGGTGCCCTGACCACAAACGGGAGGCAGATGCATTCAGTCAGTCATCGCTGGCTGGGCTATGCAGCAGCTTGGGCTGCAGAGAGGGGAGCCCAAGGCTAGATACTGACCTCCTCGGCATTCTCCAAGTCATCTAGCCCTTCATCCTCCTCCACGTCATCGAAGTCGTCGCCATCAAAACTGTACAAGAAGAAGCAGCCAGTTAGAGCACCGCTTAGTAGAATCAAAGAGGGCAGAGATCTGTGTCTCATCTGAGTTACTAGCATAGGAGGCACTCAATAAATATCTACTTAATGAGTGAATCACTTAATAAACCATTAAGTCATTTGAGTTCCTCGTCTAAAAAAACAAACAGAGCTTACTTTTCTACTCCCTCCTCACAGAGCCCTATTTCCATCCTCCCCTTGGGAGCAAAATTCTTGCAAGAGTTGTCCATCTTCACTGTTTCCGATTCTTCTCTTCCCATTCTGTCATCATCTCACTCCAAAGACTTTCACCTCCATGA
The DNA here is from genome assembly GCF_937001465.1 of Orcinus orca. Lineage (NCBI taxonomy): Eukaryota > Metazoa > Chordata > Mammalia > Artiodactyla > Delphinidae > Orcinus > Orcinus orca. The sequence continues at coordinate 92,848,620 of NC_064569.1, read as the reverse complement.
TTCCACCCAAACCATCCTTTCAAGTTTGTTCATGTTTTCCACATTGCTAAATGTGATGGACTATTCTCGTTCTCATTTAGCCTGATGTGTCAGTTGGCCCACAGGACCACTCGTCTCACTCAAAACACTCTCCTCACGTGACTGCAAGGACACCTCACACTCTTGGTGTCCTCCCACCTCACTGGCTACTCCTTCTCAGTCTCCTTTGCCCGTTTCTCCTCTCTTCCCCCGAAGCACTCCATGCTGGGATGCTCTGACACGCAGTCATCTCCTCTTCTCTACTGACACCGCCTGATGATCTCCTCTGTTTCTCAGCTTTGACTAATATACCTATGCTGAGAACTCCCCTATTTTTATCTTCAGGACAGACCTCTCCTCCAACACCACACGTCAGGTAATCTCCTGGGCTCTAGCTTCAAAATAAATCCAGACTTCCAAACCACTTCTCACCACTTCTACTACTATCACCCTAGTGCAAGTCACTACCTTTTCTCACCTGGATTACTGCAAGCCTCCCAGACCTTTACCACCTCGAAGTCTCCCCAGACCCTCCTCGGGATTACTTCTATACTACAGACCTACTACGCAATTCACACGACCCGGCATTATGTCTATGGGCCTGCCCCCTCTTCTAGAAAGGGACCCCACCTGGAGAGCAGAGACTATACCTAATACACCTATTAGGTATTGACACAGAGCCCGACTCAGCGGAAGTTTGCTGAAAGATACCTTTTTCAGTGATCCTCTCTGGACCCTCGAGCCAGGGTCTTTCTGTGCCCAGCCTCTGGCCGGGTCTATGCTGCCGGCTCACCGCCCTACCCTTCTCCAGCTCCGCGGGCCCCCTCAGCACCCCCAGTGCCCTCAGACACTGCCCCCCGACACCTGGCTCCTCAACTTCCTTCGACCCAGGCTCCCGCTTCACCCGCCCCTTGCGAGGCTCCGCAAAAGTCACTTCGCTCCCGCACTCACTTGTCCTCGTTGTCTGACATGACACCCGCGCCACAGCTACCGGGTTCTGCGCCCCAGACCCGAGCGGAGACCAGCAAAGAGCACGCCTCCGCCTCGCTCGACGCCAAGCGTACTCTGCGCCTGCGCCGTGACCTAGAGGTAATCACTTCCGGGAGGCAGGCGCGGCGATAAATGTGCGCATGCGCCCAGCGGCGCGTGCGCGTTACCATGGTAGCCAGACAGGCTAGCTGCGGGCTCTAGTCGCTGAGATCTCAGAAGTATTTTTGCGGCGCCCCGGCGCGGGTGCTGCTTCAGAGCCCCGGTTACGATCTGCTGAGCGCAGCCTCCGCTCTCTGTGGGGAGGGATCACCCAGCCGGGGTCTTACTTTAGGGTGAGGTTTCCGTTTAGGCGTGTCACCCAGCGGGCACGGTTACCCTAACGCCCCTTTCCTCCCGAGGGGACTTCTCTGACACAGGCGCCAGGTCAGGTTGAGGTCTCTGTACGCGTGTGGATCTGCCAGTGGATCTGTTCTGGGTGGGAGGATCGGGCACTCTCGCGATGTTCACAGACGGCATCACGATTCTCTTGCGACCCGATCCCTGCTCCCAAACTATGGGTGGTGTTGGGGGTGTGGGAGCAGAGGTTGGATCTGGGAGACAGTGGGTGTGTCGTTGCGTTTTTCCCTCCTCAGAGTCCTCCATGGCTTCCCAGGAGAGGGTGGAGACAGTGACCAAAGGAACAGGGTTCTGGTGCTGCCCCAAGCCGGTCACTTACACCCCAGAGACCTGCGAGCTGCTCAGAGGTCAGTGCGTTAAAGGACACAAGAAGAGCGGTGGTCACAGTTACTCTCTGTAACTCAGTTCTCCCCTGCATGACTTATGGTTTAGCAATTGCTGTTTCTATTTTACATATAAGAAGCCTGGAGTTCAGAAAGATTCAGGGGTCCTACAACTTGGAAGTGGCCAAAAGTCAAAGAACTAAGAATTTTAGAGTAGTTAACTCCCCTGCGTCCCTTAGATCACACGTTCAATTTCCCCAGGGAAGCTTTATTTCCTCCCCACCCGCCACCACAGTGCAACCAACTGTTAGGCGCCAGCACTCTACCAAATACCTTTTCCTTTGTGGGCTTAGTAGTCAGATACTTAGTAGTCAATTTCCTTCATTGGCAACCTGTAGTCAGATACCTAGTGTGTCCCGTTGAATTAACATTGAATCAACATCCATCTGCCCCTCTAGTTCATGAACTCCATCAGGACAGGATGCCTATTTTGGCTACATTTGTAGCTACAATTGTAGCTCCAGCCCCTGGCACATGCTTAATGAATTCTTGTTCATTCATCCCTTCATTCACTCAACAACAAAAAAAATTTAAGCCCACTATGTGCTTTAGACATCGTTCTAGGTGCTGAAAATACAGCAATAAAAAAAAAAAAAAAGAAAAGAAAAACAAGCAAAAATTCTTGGTCCCATGGAGCTAATATTCTAGTAGGAAGGTAACAAATAATAAGGTACATAGAACTTAGGTAGTGATGAGTGCTATAGAAAAAAAACAAAGCAGGAAAGGAAGGGAATTCCCTGGCGGTCCAGTGGTTAGGACCCGTCGCTTTCACTGCCAGGGGCCTGGCTTCAATCCCTGTTCCGGGAAACTAAGATCCCACAAGCCGCAGTGCGGGGGCGGCCAAGTACTCAAGTGCTGAATGGGGGCAGGAGGTGATACAATGTTAAATTTCAGTGGGGTGAGATAAAGGCATCTGCTTGCAGCTCAGGAAGCCTCACTGAAGTGCTTTGTCCTGCAGTGATGATGAAGGAATCCAAACTGACAAACTTCCAACGGCGCCACATCATGGACACCATGAAACGTAAGAGGCCATCTGCAGAAGCTTCCAGGGCAGAGGGATCCTATGCCACATTTTTCATGCTTCTCCATATTAAGGAGTAGGGGACCTCATTTTAAAAGAGAAAAAAAAAATGAATAGTATTTCTGACTCTTGCTCCTGGGGAACTGACTTTGCAGGGTCTTTGCTTCCTCCCCCGACGTGGGTCACAGCACATGAGCCCCTCCTGCAGTCTGGTTCCAGCCAACCTTCCCAACAGATCACAGCCCATTCGAGACTTCCTGCCCAGCCAAATACTCTGAACGCTGTCAAGTCTACAAATTAATCCCGCCCTCTTACACACATACCATATGAGCTCGCCAGAGGAGAGGACTGTGTGTGTCTCATTCATAGATTTTTTCATTCATAGCTTAGCTGGCAGGAACAAGATTACTGGCAGGCTTCCAACTTAGGAAAAGTATGCAAAACCTTTCCACAGCTCACCTCTAACCACACATTGTATTATTTATTTTTAAGGAAAACAAAAAAGTGAATGTACATGGGCACAGTAACAAGGTGCTCTCTAAGATCTTAAAAACAACCTTGCTTTCTGAGATTTAACTGAATCAACACGTAGTGGATCAGAACAGAGATCTGTAGAGTTACCTTTAAGAGGATGCCAGAAGGTCCAAACCTGCCAAATCTCACTTGAATCTACCAATAGCTCTTGCCGTCTCTCCAGAAAGAAGGTACCTATCAGGAGGCATCTGGTCAACCACAGAGGCATAGGGATGGGAAAGTCAGAGAGACAAATATCGACAGTGCCTGCCCAGCAGTGGCAGAGGGAGGGAGGCTCCGTCAGACCAGTTCAGAAGTCAGATCTCCTTCCTCATTGTAGACAAGGACAACTCAGGCCGCCATTGCCTAGCACCACAACACAGCTGAGTCACAGAACTCAATCTCCATACTCAGCAATTTACTAATCATTGGGGTCCCCTAAACATGACTACAAAGAATATGCTAGAAATCCCACTAAAAGTAAATACCAGGAGACCAAGGACTGGGTCTGCCTTGTTCACCATGGTACCTTGGCTCCTAGGCGCTCAACATTAGTTGAAGGACTAATTGCATTAGTGGTTAGGGCAACACAAGTCACAAGTTTTCCTGGAAGTTTTGTTCTCCTTAAAAGTTTTTTCTTTAAAATATTGCCTCCAAGCATTGGTGTTGAGTCTGGTTTCTTCTCCTAGAATCATCTCTCTATTCCTCTCTTCTTTTTTTTTTTTTAATTTATCTTATTTATTTATTTTTGTCTGCATTGGGTCTGCTGCGCGCGGGCTTTCTCTAGTTGCAGCGAGCGGGGGCAACTCTTCCTTGTGGTGCGCGGGCTTCTCATTGCGGTGGCTTCTCTTGTTGCAGAGCATGGGCTCTAGGTACGCAGGCTTCAGTAGTTGTGGCTCGCGGGCTCTAGAGCACAGGCTCAGTAGTTGTGATGCACGGGCTTAGTTGCTCTGCGGCATGTGGGATCTTCCCGGACCAGGGTTCGAACCGGTGTCCCCTGCATTGGCAGGAGGATTCTTAACCACTGTGCCACCAGGGAAGCCCTATTCCTCTCTTCTTAACCAAGTCCTACTTGTTGGTTTGAGGCTTAGTTCAAATTCTGTTGCAAGCCACAAATTCCTCTCCTTCACCTGAACTCCCAGAATTACTTGGGCCATAATTATTTACTGAGACTGAGCCAAAGGAAGAGGTAGCATTTGGTACTGGACAGGTAGAAATAGCAGAGAGAGTAGGAGAAACATTCTAGAAAGCACAGCATCTCTTCAGAGAAGAGAGATAAACCATGGTGTGGCCCTAGGTAGAGGGCGTGAGAAGGGAAGGGTAGTGGGGAATAATGGCAGCTCTATCCTTCCGGTTCCTCAGGGCAGACACCTCAGAGACATCCTGTCTCCTCTTTCTCTTTCTCCCGGACCCCACATTCAACCCATCAGCAGTCCTGTCTGCTTGACCTTCAAACCATATCCTGACTGTGACTACCTGTACCCTCGACCCCCAACGCTGTTTTTTTGTTTGTTTGTTTGTTTTGTTTTTGGCCGTGCCGAGCAGCTTGTGGGATCTTAGTTCCTGGACCAGGGATTGAACCCATGCCCCCTGCAGCGGGAAGTGCAGAGTCCTAACTGCTGGGAAGCCAGGGAAGTCCCAACGCTGTATTTTCAAGGGCAGCTAAAGGGCTCATGTCATTCCTCTGCTCAGAACCCTCCGATGGCTTCCCACCACGCACACAGTAAAAGCCAGTCTTTCCAGAGGCCTACGAGGCCCGGTATGTCTCTTGCCCTCCGTAACCTCTGACCTCTAGTCCCACTACACCCCACCCCTTGCTCAGTCCGCTCCTGGCACCCTAACCTCCTGGCTGTTCCTCAGGCACTCCAGGCACATTCCCACCTCAGGTCCTTTACTCTTGCTGTTCCCTCTGCCTGGAATGCTCTTCCCTGAAATACCTGCAGGGCTGGCCTCTTACCACTTTGGGGTCTTTCCTCAAATGTCTCTGTCTCCTTGCAGCCTTCCCTGGCTACCCTATCTATAACTGTAAATCCTGCTCCGACACACCCTGTGCTCCATCGCTGTACTGTCACTAACGTACTATATATTTTACTTGTTTTATCATCATCTACACCCCAGATGTGCCACGAGGGCAGGGCTTCATCTTACTCACACTTTACCCCCAGTGCCTTGGGCCTGGCACAGAGTACACACTCAATACGTATTTGCCAGATGGATGACAGAAGGCTGGAAATGTAAGGGAGGTAGACAGGGGCCAGATCAGAACAGTGGCTGGGGACTGTGCTGAGCTGGGCTTTAAGGCAATTGAGAGGAGGGGCCAGTCAACCAGGTAGGAGGTGACACATTTGGCTGGCCTGGGGGAGGAGCCCCAGGTCTGGGTGGGTCAAGGCAGTGGGGATGGACAGGAGGGATTGGTGTCTAGCACCATCCAAACCACCCCTCCCTGCCCATGGACCAAGCAGGTTTTAGGAATCCATCTATAGAAACCAAAGCACCAGGACGAAGGCTGGATGTACAAGAATGTTTATTACATCATTGTTTGAAATAGTTTAAAAAAAAAACAAACTGGAAATTGCCTGCATTTCTGAAACTAGGAGACTCATTGAATAAATAATGTTTCTAAGGACTAGTATACAGCTATAAAAAATAAGTTATATATAAATGGAGTGATCTGGAAAGATGTCCATGATAGACTGTTAAGAGTCTATTACTGAATAGCATACAGTATGATCCAGTGTTTGAAACATGAATCTTACATATGCACACGTATCTTTGAACATGTTTATGTAAGCAACAAAAAGAATGGGCCGAGACCACCAACTTGTTACCATGGCTTCTTGTAGAGGGGGGCTCGGAGGGGAGAAGGGAAGACCCTTCTGTACTGTTTGACTTGTTATAACAGGTAGGGACCGCTTTTATAAACTAAAAAAAAAAAGCCAGGAGGGCCCCCCCACCCTGACCCTTCCTTCCGCAGGAGGAGACACTCTCCCCCTACAGTGCAGTCCAACTTCCAGCCAGAGGGTGTTGCCTTCCAAGCAGCCGGCCCCAGCCATCTACTTGCCTCCCATCCTGGCCGTCCGGTCCCACCTCCGGCCTGCCAGCATGTGCCAAGCCAACGGGGCCTACAGCCGGGAGCAGTTCAAGCCCCAAGCCACCCGTAAGTGAGGGGCCTCCACTACAGCCCCTCTCCTACCGCCCTCCGAGGGGGTAGGGGGCAGGGAGACTTGCAGCCCGCAGAGCGCGGAGCGGGCAGCTAATCAAATTCTCACGTTGTTTATACCGATGCTCTTGAACCTCAGCACATGTTAGCTTGGGGGCATTCAGGGTGCACGGGAAACCAGTTAGGTGTTCGTTTTCATACATTTTTCCAGAACTCTCTTTAACCATTAACTGGTTTCCGCCCATCTCTGATGAATGTTCGGCGGTCAGGCATCACGGCCACTGCTCTCTGAAGCTCACACGGTGCCTGGAACCCAGGGCTCCTCTGCGCTGCAGCCGATTTCAGGGAGTCGTTCCCCCCCACCCGCTTCTACTTGGCACCTGACATGGCTCTTGGGCGAGCCCCTCCGACAGCTCCCAGGCAGCCTCCCCATCCCAGCTGCACTGCAGCAGTCACTGAGTTTTCTTAGCCTTGCTCTGCACCCGGGCAACGTGTGGGTTTTGACGAAGCTCTCTTGTGGGTCCTTTCAACCCCTTCCTGCCTATCATGACTGACCAGCTCAGGGACACCTAGGGTAGAAGGTGCTGGGTTTTCAGAAGCCCTACCCACGTTACCCTGGAGCGAGCGTGCCCAACTGGGAACACGGACCATGAATGGGGGTGCTCTTCACGCCTTAACTAGGCCATGTCCGGGCCCAACAGGAGATCTGGAGAAGGAGAAGCGAAGACTCCAAAATATTTTTGCCACCGGGAAGGAGCCAGCGGAACGGAAAAGAAAGCCCCCTCCTGTGCGACAGGAGAACCCAGTCCCTGAGCTGGACCGGTTTGAAGAATGTGAGCCCCTGATGGGCCAGTTACGCTGGGGAGGGGAGTGTGTGTGGAGGGGGGAATCCCTGAGGGGCAACCGCAGAACTGCTTCCTGTTCCCAAGAAAAGCAACCTGCCGTCCCTGCCATCCCTCCTGGGAGCCTGAGGGCCCCCGTTGCCCTGTACACTGACGGCCCTTTCCCTTTCCAGTGGTAAAGGAAATCCAGGAGAGGAAAGAATTCCTGGCTGACATGGAGGCCCTAGGGCAGGGCAGACAGTACCAAGCGATCATCCTTACTGAAATCTCGCAGGTAGGAGAAGCAACAGGGAAATGGAGCTGGCAGGGAGGGGGCGATGCACCCCTGTGAGTGTGGAGGACGAGATGTGAGCAGGAATAAAGGGTCAGCTGCGGCCATTTCAGGAGTCCGGCTCTAGCCTCCCATCTGCGGTGGCTCCTGGAGTTCCTTCCCTGATCCCCAGCTTTCCCTGATGCCCTCTGCAGAAACTACAGGAAATGGAAGACCTTGACCACAAGAGGAGTGAGGAACTTAGGAAGGCTCTCGCCACCACTTAATCTGCCTCCGGAGGGGGGCGGGGGAGCCCAACCTCTACCATTGGAGCCCACCCCCTTGCCAAGCAGGGTCACCCCCAGGTCAGCCCACCCACCCCAGCCTTCAGCCATGTAAATGGTTGTATAGCACTGCCCCCACCTAGGGCACCCTGCACATAGCACCCTAGAAAATGGACCACGTCTCAGAAAACGAGCTGATTCTCCTTGAGACTCTGCCCAGGGATCCTCAGTCAGCTGAGCCTCTGAGACCAGTCACAGATACAGACACATACACACACACAGAGTCTTTTCTTGGGGAAAGCGCCACACACACAGTGAAAGCAAGGATCCAGGTCTCACCATCTTAGGTGTATGTCTAAGGGCATCCACTGGGCTCCCTTCCCACGGCCTCACCCACTGCGTGTCCCTGTGTCCGGCACGTTAGGTTTTCTGAACTTAGTAATGAATATGATTCCTTTCTTCCTACCTGTCTTAGGACCTACTTATTTGACTTCTTACAGCTTTGGGCAAATATTTAACCACTGTGATTAACAGGCTAATAAAACACATTTAACGTAGGTCATTACACACACCATTTTGTTTTCAGAGGGATAAACCTTATTTGTTCAAGGGGTTAGAATTTTTCAAGCCCAGTTGGTTTCTAGCTGTTTTGCACATTTCAAGTGAAAATGGAACGAAGGCTCCTGGAGCACCCCATGGCCGGGCACGACGGCAGGCGCCGGTGTCACTCTCAGCTGATTCTCAATAAATGCCTGCGATGGTACATTATCCCTATGTGAAAACCAGGGCTCACCAAGATGCTATGACCAGAGTCATTTAACTAGCAAGTAGCCTACTCAGGATTAAAAGTTAGCTTTTGTCTTTCCACCAAACGCACAGCCCATAGAAAGAAACCCAGAGGGGTGGGAGGGACCCAGACGGAAGGGGTCCTGCTTTGGAAGTCCACTCCCAGCCTGTGCGGTCTGAGCCCAGCAGCCTCATCTCCGATGGCTCGCCTGTGCGGCCTGCCTCAAAGGGCTGCTGAGGAGAAATCCGCCCACAGGAGCAGCGCCCCAGGCCTGGCACACGGCACACGGCAGTCCCCGTGTCTTGACAACCACAAGCCTTATGGTCTCCAGTATTCTGTCATTTTTCTGTCCCCATAAATCAAAGTATTTCAGAAATTTCAACCAACCATTCCACTTGGAGGGATTCATATAATCTTCTCAGGCCACATGACCCAAGTCTGGGTTTGCAGAATAAACACGGCCCTGCAGCCTCAAACAGACAAACAGAGAGGACCAGATCAAGGGCTGGGCTCTGTAACACTCCATGAGAAGCCTGTATCCACACACCCTCCAGAACCTGAGGGCCAAGGGTGCAACATGACGAGGACAGCCGCCCTCCACCTCGAAGGCCCCAGCACGTCGTGGCCCGGGGGCAGCGAACCAGAGAACCCAGGACAGCCCAGGACAAAGTCGGCCCCCCCGTGACACCACCGCAGCCTGCCCTCGATTTAAATTCGCATCGGTTGCCGACATTTACAAATCACACACACGCACCATCTGGATTTCCAGTTTCTCTTGAAAAATGGAAAGATCTGGCCCCACTGGGCCCACATCCCACAGGCTACAGTTGACTTAAATGAGGAAGAACTTCCCCTCTAGTTGTGGCGTATCCACCCCCATTCACGCCAGTCCCCACCACCCAGGTGTCGGGGCGTCCCTCAGGACACACCCAGCCTGGTTCACGTGCGTCACCTGCCGCTGGAGTTGGTGACCCCAGCTGCAGGTCAACAGGCATGTCAGGAAGGAGGCGGCCGCGGGCTGCACAGGCACGGGAGCCACCTGTCCCTGCAGAGGAAGGGGTCCTGCCCAGGGGGCAGGCAGTGAGGGCCAGGGCCCCCAGCGGTGGACAGCCCCTCCACGCCCTCCTGGGCAAGCAGAGACGCCGGCCTCAAGGCCTGGCAGAGGCAGGGAAGAAGGCAGGCCTGGCGAGGGGAAGGCGCCTCGAGGCTGCAGGGCACTGGCGACTGAGGTGGTCTCCATTTATTGTCAGGGAGGAAAACCCTCTCAAATTAATACAGTACAACCTCTCCCCATAGGCGGGCTGAGGGAAGGGGGCCCTAGAGGCACCCCGGAAATAGCTTACAGCAACAGTGCTTTGACCAAGAGCTGCTGGGCACACTCTGTGGGGGGAAGGTGGTGGCCCCCATCGGCTCCTCCGCTCCCACAGCCATCCCAGGGGCCGAGCGACCATGAGTCCTTCGGCAGCAACAAGTCGGGAGAGAACAGACAACAGACGAGTGTGAGAAGACAGGCTGGCGATGACCACCCGGAGTGGGTCCACTGCGCCCCAGCCCTGGGGTGGCGGGGAGAGCTAAAGGAGGGGCCGGGCCGCAGTGCGGTAAAGGACCAGGGTTAGCACCTACGGCAGCAGCCCCGCCTGCTGCTGACCTGGCCGAGGGGCGGGGCCAGAACCGCAGCTGGGGCCTGCGTCCCCGGGACCCTCCCTGCGGGGGCTCAGCACTTGGCTCCCACCCACCCCGGCACGGTGTCCTGGACAGAGAGACCTCCTACAGAATGAGGGGAGACGAGGGAAGCTCCTAGAACTCCGAGCAACACAGGGAGGGATCTGTCCAGGCCCATTCGTGTCTGAGGACACAGTAACTACCTCGAACTTAATTAAGAGACTTCATAAATAGAGGTCCTGAGTGAGGAGAAAGAGAGTCAGGGCCGCCTGCACCGAAAGGAAGACAGAGACTCAGAACCAGGGCCGGGGCGGGAGACCCAGGCCAGAGGCCCACCCCGGGCCCACCTCGTGGGCAGAAAGACCCAGAGACTCTGACAGGTAAGGCTCCCCTCTGCACGTGGCACAGAAGGGAAGAGGGACCGAGGAGCTGCCCGGCACGGCAGGCCAGGTGCTGGGTGGGACGAGGGCAGGTGTGCTCGGCTGCGGCTGCTCCCCGGACCCAGGAGCCAGCTCGCTCCCTGGGTCTGTCCCAGCATCTGGGGTCATCACAGCCAGGCTGGGCAGGGCTGAGGCGCAGCTGCCGGTGGCTCAGAGGAGAGGGAAGAAAACTCTTTGGCCCAGACGAGCCAGAGGACCCTGAGGAGGGAGAGGCCATCACCCAGAGGCTCCCTCCCCTTAAGTCATCTTTCCCCTCGACTGATCCTGCAGGGAAGCTGGGCGTCCCTGGCAGAGCACAGCCCGGGGGCCGAGCCAGGAGCGGTGGAGTCCCCAGCTGGCAGCCCGCACTGTTAGCTCTTGTCTCCCGGGGACTTGCTCTTGGTATCACGCTTGTTTCCTAGCAGCTTCAGCACCTTCATGGTCTTGAACTTCCCCTTCTTCTTGCCCTCGGGTTCAGCCTCCTTCTGGAACTCTGCAGAAGGGAGAGGAGAGTCGATCGGGGCAGGCCGGGGGGTGGTGGTGATGGCCTAGGAGCGCCGGCCAACAGGCTCAGCCCACCGCTACCCCCTCTCCTGGAACCGTGCGCCCCTTCACCTTTCTGAGCTTCCAGTTCTTTGTCTCTAGGACGAGACCCTACCCCTTCCCAGTGTTTTGGCAGGATCGGGAGACGAGCGCCCGTGAAAGCAATGGGGGAGCCCTACAGCGTGGCAGACGTTCATCTCTAAAGGGCTTGGTTCCCCTAGGCTGGTGCTCACAGCTCTGTGGGTTACAACACGAACACTGACTGTCAGAGGTAGAGGAGACCTCAGAAATCATCTCGCCCAGCCCCTAGCTTATTATGGACGAGGAAAATGGGAGTTTTGAAACAGACTGGCACCAACCGAGCTTTATGCAGGGGCCAGGCCCTGGATTAAGTGCCTTATACACATTACCTCAGTCATCCTCAGCACATGCCCGGGAGGTGCGTGCTTTGTCCCCCATTCCACGGACAAGGAGAGCGAGGCCTAGAGGGGTGAAGCGGCTCAAAGCCACCCCGCTGGGAAGTGCCAGAGCTGGGACTGGAATCCAGTCTAACTGGAGCCCAGACTTAACCGCAAGGCCACCAAATGAGTCACTGGTGGAACCAAGATTAGGCCCAGGGCTCATGCCTCCCAGTCCAGTGCTCTCCAGTGCCCATTCTGGGCACTATCGTATCTGCGGGAGGGCCTGCTGTTTGGTCCCACAGACCCCTCCTAGACCAACTGCAGATCTCAAGGAGGAACGCACAGTTTAAGGCAGACGCGCCCTGGGAAATGCTCCCACACGCCACCGTCCTCCCTGTGGGCACCAGGGCATCCCACGCCCACTCTCCTGGCCGTAGGGTGACCTGCCTTGCTACACACGGCCTTCTTGGCAAAACAGGGGCTAGGAGTTTGCACACACCGTCCCTGTAGCGCCCACTCCAACCCTCTGTCCAACCTACCCCCCACCCTCCAGGAGTTCAAGTGGGCCAGAGCCCCAGGAGGGGCCTCACCTTTCTTCTTGATCATGGCTTCCAACATCTTATCTTCCTCTTCCTCCCTGAAATGAGAAAGGGAAGCTGAGTGTCCCACGGGAGGAAGGACGAGGTAATCTCTCAGGCCCCTCCAGACTCCGAGTCCGCGCAGGCTGAGCAGGCAGCACTGGGATGACTGGCAGTGAGGGCCCCGCCCCCAGGAAGCCCCGGGGAAGCCCTCCCCCAGCCACGTCACCTCTGCCGGTCCTCATCTAGGCAGTTGACGATGGCGTTGCGCTGCTCGATGAGGGTCACAAGCTCCTGCATCAGCACCTTCTCTCGGACCCGGTCCTCTTCTGTCCAGTCCTTTTCTGCCCAAGGAGAAAAGTTGGGGCCATGAGTCCCAGGAAGCGAGGAACTAACGCCTAAGTGCTAAGGGTGGCTGCAGACCAGCCCCACGCTGGACACTCTGAGGGAGGGGGGCCCAGATGGGTGGGGATTACAAATTTTTGGAGAAATGAAGGTTGTCATAGGAGAGACCAAGGATACCAGTCTGCCTACCAAAAAAACTCTCCAAGGGGGCTCCGGGAGGTCCAGCACAATACGTGTTCTGAGAACAGAGAAGAGCACGTGCCAAAGAGTTTCCTGCTATGTTCATGCACTCATTCAACAAATGTTCACTAGATGGTTTCTTGGGGGAAGGATTCAGGCTGGGTCTGCTGAGAGCCTCCAATGGCGAGCTGGCCAAAGTGGGGCAGGGGTGGGGAGATAACAGGGAACCCCAGGGGTCCTCATGCAGGAGAAGCAATGTGACCCAAGGGGCATATTGGGACATTCATCTAATGCCATGAAGGAGGGTGGACTAGAGGGGTCCCTGGGGGCACGGAGCCCTGCCAGGAGGTGTCCCTGATGTCTCAGACACCTGCTGCCCCTCCAGCCTCCTCTCAAGAACCTGAGCTATCCTACAGAACCACCCTCAGAGGCCCACCTGCACCCCGGTATTCCTCTCACCCAGCCCACAGGCTCCCAGGGGAGGGATGCCCACACTTGACCTTCCCTCCACAACATCTGCCCCTACCACCACCTCTTGCCAAAACTGGAACCGTTGACCCAGCATAATTCTGGGGACAACATGGGTTTCAGTCACCACCCCAGTTCAAATCCTACTCTGCTGCTTCCCAAATCTGGGGCCTGGGTAAGTTATGTCCCCGACCTACGTGTGGGAAAACCAAGGCTTGCGGAAGTTAAGTCCTTGACCAGTGTCACACAGCAAGGGTGGAGCCAGTGCTTGTACCCGGCCAGCCTTGGAATGCTTTGATCCAAGCTACAGCCCTTACAGTGTCTTATGGATCTCCAGCCCACCTGGGGCCTTATAAGCCAGTCTCACCCTCCAAAGGCAACAACCAGGACAGGATGACAAGCCCCGATGTGTTGCCACCACACAGAGGACTGGAGAAGCAACACAAAAAGCCCAGGGCCAGGCTGGCCTGGGGTACAGAGGTGCTGTCCCCATTTCGACCACAAGGTGTCGCTGCGGCTTCCTCTGAGCGGCGGCCACGCCCCAGCCTCCAGAGATTTGGGAGTGATTCATAGGTGGCAGCAAAGAGCTGGGACATTCTGTGACTTCCTCCTGCCTCTGGGTCACATCCAGCCTCCCAAGCTCCCTGGTCAGTGGAAAAGCAGGGCCACTGTCCCAGCCGGCAGGAGGGGCTGGGTGTGCAGGGACATGCCCAAGTCAGAGACATGGCTAGAAGCCCAGCTCCACCACCAATGTGCGAGACTCTCAGCCTCTCGGGCTCTTCATTTCCTCATCTGTTAAATGGGAACAACGATTCCTACCACCTGGGCCAGAGGAAGCGGTCAAAAGCCCTGGCTCCAGCCTCTGGACACTCCGCAGTCCTGTGCTCTCTCTCAGCCCACAGCTGTGCTCACCCCATGTCATGGCCAGACCCCAGCTCAGCCACATAAAAACCATCAGCCATCAGCCCCTCATAGGGCACAGAGTGTTTCCACGTGCACCGGCTCCTGGGCCTTAGAATACCCTCCCAGGCGGGCACCTTCATCCCTGTCTTACACATGAAGCCGCTGAGGCTCAGTGGGGCTAAGGAAGCCGCCTAAGGGCCCCCAGCAAGTTAGCGGCAGAACGCAGGGCTGTGTGACTCCACACCCTATCCTCCCATGGCCCCGCTCCATTCTCAGCACATCCCATCCCTCCCTCCCAGAGTCACCCTGAGCCACGCTGTGCAGGGGCACTTCCACTGGCCCTCCCCCCGCCAGCAGAGCCCTGCCATGCTCTGGCCTAACGGCCATGAGCCCAGAGCTGCCTCTGGACAGGTACCTGCTCTGCCTCGCGCAGCAAGGCAGCCCTGGGCCCTGGAGCCTGACCCCTCCCCGCCAGGAGCCCACCCACACCTTCCAGGAGAGGAGGGTACCAAAACAAGCCAATCGAGACTTCCCTGGTGGCACAGTGGTTAAGAATCCGCCTGCCAATGCAGGGGACATGGGTTGGATCCCTGGTCCGGGAAGATCCCACATGCTTCAGAGCAACTAAGCCCGTCTGTGCACTACAACTACTGAGCCGAGTGCTACAACTACTGAAGCCTGCACGCCTAGAGCCCTTGCTCCACAACAAGAGAAGCCACCGCAATGAGAAGCCCGTGCACCGCAACGAAGAGTAGCCCCCGCTCGCCACAAGTAGAGAAAGTCCACACGCAGCAACAAAGACCCAATGCAGTCAAAAATAAATAAAATTTTAAAAAATAAAAAAATATTTTAAAAAATTACTTTATTAAAAAAAAAGGGGGTTTCCCTGGTGGCGCAGTGGTTGAGAGTCTGCCTGCTAATGCAGGGGACATGGGTTCGAGCCCTGGTCTGGGAGGATCCCACATCCCGCAGAGCAACTGGGCCCGTGAGCCACAACTACTGAGCCTGTGCGTCTGGAGCCTGTGCTCCGCAACAAGAGAGGCCGCGATAGTGAGAGACCCGCGCACCGCGATGAAGAGTGGCCCCCGCTTGCCACAACTAGAGAAAGCCCTCGCACAGAAACAAAGATGCAACACAGCAAAAATAAATTAATTAATTAATAAACTCCTACCCTCAACATCTAAAAACAACAAGCCAGTCTGCTCCTGGTCTCGGTGTTCTCTGCAGGCCTGCCATCCCAACACCACAGACGTCACAGCCCCACGCTGGCCATGCCGTTCCCTCTCCCGTCGTGGCTTGAGCTTAGTTTTCACCTGTTATGACCCAGGCAGCACCCCCTGCCCTGTTCCCAGGCTCTGCCCGTGCATCCCCATCAGGGCCCGGTCTGTCCACTCCCCAGCCCACTCCTCCATGTCACCAGGCCCCAGCGCAGGTGTCTGGGGAGTGGGTGTGGCCACACTCACCTGGCTTGTTGAGAAGGCACCGGAGCTCATACTCCACGTCGGCCTGGCGTTGCTCCAGGTTCTGCTGCTTGAAGCTGGAAGGTGGGAATAAGGTGACTGTTAGTTCTGCGGCTGCCTGCCCTGTGCTGTCACTGATAAGGGAGGAAGGTGAAGATTCCCGGTCCTAAGCTCTCTGGATCCTGGGGGGAGGAGCCAGGAGCCAAGGGGAGCAAGGACTCACACATAGATGAGCTCGGACTCCCGTCGAACCAGCAGATGCTTCTCGTGGATGAGCTTGAACCAGTCCACCAGCATGTCATCCTCACGGCCCTCTGGAAACCAGATGCCCACTGAGGCCAGGGCTGGAGGCAGTCCCCACCCTCAAAGGGGCCACGGCGGCTCCTACCCTGGAAGAGAGGCTCCCCCTACCCGAGTCCCACCCGCCAGGCCCCCGGCAGCTCCCGCACCGTCCACTCCACCACGCAGCTTCTCCTCCAGCAGGACCCCACGGTGTTCCAGGGTATCCAGCTGACGCTCGATGGTGTCCATCTCCCCATGGATGTCCTCCTCGGGGATGTACTGGTCAGCCTGAACCTGCCCGACAGCGCCCAGTTATCTGAAGGTCAGCCCGCCCTCCCACCTGTTGGCCGCCAGGAACAGGAGCTTCCCTCTTCTCTCCGGCCAGCACTGGCCTCCACAGGCCCTGCGCCCTGGCTCCGTCCCACACCCCGGTGTGGCAAGGGATGGGTGTAGGGACAGCCACGCCCCTGCCATGCCCCTGGTCCCAGCTCCAACAGGCATGCCCAGAGGGCGATACAACTTCCTGCTTCTCTCTGGCAACTTCCTCCCCTCCTCTGCCACTCGAGAAAATATATCACAACGTGCGAAAGTGACCCTATTAGACAGAGAAACCTGAGAACACTCTAAGCTGTTTGTCACGTGAACGCTTCAGATCCTTGAACTATTATTAGTAACAATTTAAATGCATCACCCAATGCTTTCGGTCAGAGCAGCTAATCTGCTCAGAATCCCCCTGGCTGCAAGTTCATAAATCTCCCAGCTGGGCCTCCCAAGCATGCCCCCTCCAGCATCTGAGGGAAGCTGCCCAGGCAGCCCATCCTGTGGCAGAGTCCCACGGGAAGCCTGAGGCGGCCAAGGGAGGGGGCCGGGGCCCAGGCAGCCAGTTGTCTGGGGCTCCCAGCTGTACCTTGCGTTTGATGAGCGGAAAGCCGTGTCCTGGGGCAGGCGGTCTCGCTGGCTTGGAGCCCTTGGTGGCCTTCTTTACGGTTGGGGACGCTGTGGGTGATGCCTTCCGGTTAAAAGGATTCTCCTTGCAGGAAGACTAAAGGCAGGGAGACGTGGCAGAAGATAAGTCAGGGAGGGGTCAGTAAGACCCAGGCAGCTTGATCACATGGGACCATGGAAGGCGGGCGGTAGGAATCAGGCAGAGACAGAATCCCCCAGCAGCCAGTCTCTGAGGAACTCAGTCATTCAACAAACACTTCCACTTCCCAGCGCCTCCCTTGTGCTGCCGCCGCACTGGATACTTCTCTACGTTCCTGTTCAATTCTCACAACCACTCCACAAGGTGGGTAGTGTCGTGCCCATTTTACAGCTGAGTAAACTCGAGTTCAGAGAGGTTAAGTAACTGGCTCAAGGTCACGCTCTTCCCAAGGGCCCAAGCTGCAGTGAGACTCTATTTCGGGCTGGGGCAGCCCTCCGGCGCCGGGGGCAGCGGTCAGGACATGCAGTGTAGGGTGGGACAGAGCTATAGCAGCTCATCCAGGCCTCACAACCACCCCTTTTCCAGCGGGGATGCCGGGGCTCAGCTCCTTGCCCAGGGTCCCCCAGCCAGGAAGAGCAAAAACAGGGAACCCACTATCAGTAGAGGGAGGAGGAAGGTAGCTCCCTTCCTGCCCAGCCCCCCCTGCCCATCCTCTGCTGCCCCCTAGCTCTGCATTTTTCTGTCCTTCTGGGGTAATCCCTGTCCTGAGGCCAGCACAGCCGGGCAGGCCCCCCACTGGGACGGGCCTTGCCTGCCACGTGGGCAGCGCCAGCACCTTCCAACCACCCTCCCCAGGCATCACTGGAGGCCATGGAGTGTTCCCAGGAGTATTTACCGGGCTTTCCAACAGCTGGGGGGAGGGAGGAGCCCGCTCACCTCACCTGTGCCAGCCTGGGGGCGATTCCTTCAGGCTGGTGGCTGCTCTGGGATCTGAAGCAAGGGAAGTCCCAGGCCACCGGCGCAGCAGGGTGATAGTCTGGGCCCCACAGGGCAGCACCCGCCCAACGGGCCTGCCTGTCTCCTGCCCCCAGTGCCTCGGGTTCTCCCCGAATCCTGGGGTTAGGGTAAGGGAGGGGGCACCCCAGGAGGAAGTCCTCTTGGGCTCTGCCCACACCCTCCACAGTCACACCCAGAGGGGCCCAGCAGGGCCAAACAGCCCAAAGGCCCCTGAGTCCCTCAAGGGTTCTCAGCCACAGAACTCCTTCAGACCAACCTTTCACAGACCTCAGGACAGGAAACAGACTGAAAGGCAGCTGCCTTTCAGTATGGGGGAAAGGGAGGGGCGTCCAAAATCAACTCCCTCCCCCACCTCCCACAGCAAGGAGCCCTGGGGCTCCCCAGAGCATCCTGAGGCCCAGAGATGGGATGGGCCTTCTCCAGGTCACACAGCAGGTGGTGATAGAGTTGGACAGGAGGCAGTTGCCCAGGCCAGGGAAGGTTAAGTGGCATTTGAAAGGTGCACAGACCAACAGCTCAGGCTCCTCCCCAGACTTATCCTCTGTCAGGTAGGTCAGACCAGGACTACAGCCGGGCCCTCAGAGGGCTGCAGAGTACGGGAAAAAAGGTAGAATCAGAACCTGGTGGTGCAAAGGGACTCTGGTGGCAGGAGAGGCCCCCTCATGAACTAGGTGCCCAGAGGAATGTCCTGACCCCTGGTGACCCCTGGTTCTTGGCGTGACACTGAGAAACAAGTGCTTCACCAGCCACAGAGGTCAGGTGGAAAACGAGCTCCCAGGGATGGGTGTCCAGCAGACCCTCCTCGTGCCCACTGCAGCCCCCAGAGGGGATGGAGCACAGCGCCAGCCTGGGAAGGGGCCTGGGAAGGGGAGCCCACAGCACGGGCTGTCCGCACCCCTGCAGTGGCACACAAGAGAAGCACCCAGGAAAGCTGTTTCCTCGGCCCTCTGCCTGTTGAGGGCCGACCCCTCCTCTACCCGTCCCCGCCAAAAACAAACTCTACACAAGGCGCAGTCATCCCAGTACCCTACCCCGACCTGTCTGTGAGCACCTGGGGGGCAGGGATCGCCACAGTCATCTACCTCTGGAGCCCAGGCCAGCCCATACACACAGGAGGGACTCAATGAACACCATCTGCCCCATTCTACAGGAGGGGAGACTGAGGTCTCTGGAGAAGGAAAATGACCCCAAGAAGGGAGTCATCCCCTCCCCTCTGTGCGCTACCCCAGGCGGCCTTGTAGAACAATCATCTAGGCCTGTCTCCCTGAGCAGCTTGTGAGCCCCGAGAGGGCAAGGACAAGGTCTCAACGCCACTGTGCCAGGGTCTGGCACAAATAGGACCTCAGTGAATGGAAGGGTGAACGGAAGGATGTGTGGGTTAAGTGGTGGCTAGTGGATGCGTCCCAGATGGGCATGTGCATGTGCTAGGCAGGTAAATAAGGGCTAGACGCCTCAAGACATGGAAGACCAGGCGAGTGGAGACATGAACAGATGGAGGGGAGGTCTGGCTAACGGATGAAAGGATGGAGAGGGGGAGCCGTGCCTCAATGAATGCAGTGGTGAATGGGTAGATGGGCACAGCCAAGGTCACCCAACAAGTCAGGGCCAGCAACGATGGAAGGATCAGAGACCCTGCCCTGAGACCAGGCCCACGGCCACTAGACAGGACAGCAGCCTTTAGCGAGGGTGAGGCACTCACCTTTACCTGGAGCTGTGGGGATGAGGTTCCAGGGGAAGGCGCAGGGCTCTTGTCTCCAACCAGCACAAGAGGGGTGGGAGCAGCGCCACTGCAGGGCTTGGCTGGAGGGGGACCTGGGCTGCCCCTAGTATTGGGGGCAAGGCCAGGGCTGGCTTGAGGTGTCCGGGCCACACTGGGCTGCACCAGCTCCCCAGAGGAGGACAGGGAGGAGTTGGCGGAGAGGCTGGCCGAGGTGCCAGGGCTGCCCGGGGCATGGACAGCAGGCTCTGAGGAGCTCTTGGGCACGACTGGCGGCTCCAGAGGCTCCCCACTTGGGGGCTGGCTGGAGCTCTCGGACGACAGGCTTTCCACGCTGAGGGCTGGCGACGGGGTGGCTGAGGGTGGCTCCGAGTGTGACAGGCGGGAGGTGTGGAGAGCTGTACAAACACACACACAAGTGGGTGCCACGTGAGGGGGCACAGTCAGGCTTTCCGGCCTCACCTAACACGCTCCACTCGCGACAGAGCTGCAGGCCCTGGCAACCCAAGTCCTCCACATCCAGACAGGCAAGAGCCCAGAGGATAGCAAAGCTGTGACTGGACCAAGGTCACTGGCAGACAAATCATCCCAAGTCACCCTGCGCTCCTCGGGCCCCGGCGTGCGCCTCGTGGCACGTCGCAGCCCTGGTTTCTTACGGCCCTCGCTTCCCCATCCAGCGTGGCTGCAGCCTCCACTTCCCCTCCCACGTCTGATGTGACCCAAAGCAAAGCCAGACTGAAAAGGCCAAAAAAAAGCCTTGCTTCTGTCTGCCTTCTCTGCCTCTGACCCGAGCAGAGGTGGGAGAGAGAAGCAGGCAGCCCTGGCGGTGGCCAGCGCCAGGCCAGGCACTGCCCCGTGCCAGGTTCATCCTCATGCGTTGAGGGACACCATGCTTCAGAGTATCATCTGCGCTTTCCCAGGAGGCAACAGACTCAGAGAGGAGAAGGGCTGGGGTTGGACCAAGCTGTGTCCGACTCAGAGCTCATCCCATTGGCTGCATCTCCCACCCGGCAATCACCTCCGATCAACTGACCCACCACGCTCAGCTGGAGGGTCCCAGGGCACCATCAGGGGCCGGAGAGGGGGGCCTGGGCCACCTGAACACCGGCCTCCGGTCATCTCTAATGTGCCCTCGGACCCACTGTCTGAGGGGCTCCCACTGAGGTCTCAGAGGCAGCTGGACCCCAGCCGTGGTGGAAGGTGGCCACGCACAGGGCCCGAGAAGATTGCAAGACAGCGAGAGGGAGGGCTGGGCGGAGGGAGGCACAGCGCCTGGGAGTTGGCCCACCACCTCCATATCCCGGATGGGGAGACGGAGGACAGACACAGAGAAGGAACTGCTCAGAGCCACTAGCACCCGTGCCACGCAGCCAGGTCAGAGCCCGAGGCGCCTGGCAACTGGAGGAGAGTGACTAGATGGGCAGGGCTGGAGCTAACCCCTGCCCAGCGCTTTCCACGAGCCTAACTTGGTGTTATGCACACTGATGGATAACACGTTTAATTCTCACAAGACCCTGTGCGGTGGGTTACAAAGGGTTAAGAGTATAGTCAGGAGTCTGGGTTCAAATCCTGCCTCCACTGCTTAAGCGCTGTGAGGCTTTGGGCAAATCACTTACCCTCTCTGTGCCTCAGTTTCCTCACCTACAAAATGGGGTATGATACCTACGTCACAGGTTTGCTCGAGGATTGAGGACAGACATGACACACACGGCACCTGGCCTGGAGGGGGTCCTGTGGCACCACGTGCCCTTCCCTGGCCCTGGGCTGACCCAGGTGCCCAACCCCAGAGTCCCAACTGTCAGGAGAGCTCCCGAGAACGGCACTCACCAAGGGGGGATGCACTGGGTGCTCGGGGGGCGGGGCGCTTCTTTGTCCTGGGGCTGCTCGTGGGGGTGATGCCGTACCAGGGGTGCAGGGACTTGGGTGTGGACTCCGGGTGAGTCGGGGCAGGGCCGGTGGTTGCACGGGGTGCAGCTGGGGGCTCTTCCTGCTCCTCCTCGAAGGGGTTGTAGGGCTTGGGCTCCGGGCCAGCCACCTCATGCACACCTCCGTTCTCCACCTGCCTGCTGTCCCGGCCCGGGGGCGGCGGCCCGGGGCTGCTGCTCGGGGGCAGGGGGGCTGGCTTCTTCTTCGGCTCTGCCTGCACCAGTGTGATCCATGGGGGGTCTTTCCTGGGGGCTGGTGTCCTGGACAGAGGCAGGAAGAAGCAGAAACCGTTAGGAGGCAAGGGGGGCATGTCCTTCTCTCCCCAGACAGTCTTGAGTGCAGCCCAAAGGGGGTGGATGAGAAACTGCACCCTTCTCCTCTCCCACCCCAGCCCAGTGGGGCCAGTCTGGCCCCAGAGCTGAAACAGAAAGAAGGGGGCCTCTCCCTTCCCCTTCCTCTGTCTCTGGCTCTCTCCCCCCGGCCCTCTCTCTCATGGACCATACAGGGGAAACAGCTCCCAAACAAGAGCTGGCAACCGATGTCCTCGCCTGTGACACAGGGCCCAGGGTTGGAGGATCTGAGCCAGGTGTACCGCTGAGCTCTGCTGGGTCGTCTACACTCTGCTGCTGATTCGCACAACGACTCGAGGAGCGAGGCCTAGGCCTCCCTCGTTCCACAGGCAGCGGAGGCTTGGAGGGGTGAAGGGACCCCAGAGGCAGCCGTCTCCACCAGGCATTGCTGCCCACAGGAGAGGGGGTCCCAGGGGAGCCACAAGGAAGGGGATGTGGGCACAGGCTCCTGCCCCCAGAGATGAGCCCCACCCCTTCTTGGGAAGGTGTGCTGGTGGGTCACATGGCCTTGTTACCCGCCCAGACCCCAGGGTACTCCCCTTCCCCCTACCAGGGCCCTGAAACCCCTCAGGGCCAGCATACCTCTCTGACAGCTTGGGTGTCCCTCTGGGCTTGGGGATGGGGGGTTCATGCAGCTTCCCTAGATGGGAAAGGAGAATGAAACAGGTCTTCACGGGCAGCTGTGAGCCAGGCAGCACGGTGGGGCACCAAGGGAGCCAGCCCAAGTGCCTGCCTTACCAAGGATGCCCTTCCGTCCCACCTGGCAGGTCATGGACTCCAGGTGGCCATGGCAACCTCACCTGCACCCTCCTACCTCCCCAGCCCAGCACTCAGGGAGATTAGATAAACACCAAAGGTGACAGGTAGAGAAGGTCAAAAGGGCAAGGCCAGGACACCTAGAGACCCCATTCGTATTTCAGTTAAGAAGGGGGAACCCTGGACTTCCCTGGTGGCGCAGTGGTCAAGAATCCACCTGCCAGTGCAGGGGACACGGGTTCGAGCCCTGGTCTGGGAAGATCCCACATGCCGCGGACCAACTAAGCCCGTGTGCCACAACTACTGAGCCTGCGCTCTAGAGCCCGCGAGCCACAACTACAGAAGCCCGTGCACCTAAAGCCTGTGCTCCGCAACAAGAGAAGCCACCGCAATGAGAAGCCCGCGCACCGCAACAAAGAGTAGCCCCCGCTCGCCACAACCAGAGAAAGCCCGTGCGCGGCAACCAAAAATAAATAAATTTATTTTAAAAAAAAGAAGGGGGAACCCAAGTGCCCCTCTGACACTTTCCCAAAGTGGACAGGAAATATTGTTTCAACTCAGCCCCAGGGTCACCTCCTCCTGCAAGCCTCCCCTGACTCCCAAGTGTCCTCCGTGAACCCCACCATAGCCTCTGCTCCCCCATCTTAACAGACATCTACATTCTACCAAAATCCTCATGTCTGTGTCCATCTCTCCCTCGAGACTGGCAGCACCTCAAAGGCACAAACAGGTCTGAACAGTATCTCTATCCCCAGCGCCCAGCTCAGGAACGGGCCTCCACGAGTGCGGAACAGAACGAACAAGTCCCAGGGGGAGACCCTGGGAGTCTCCCTCCCCTGGGCCTCCTCTGATAAGAGTTGCCCAGCACGTCTCAGGTTACAAGGAACCATGTTTCCATGAGCTCATGGAAGCCCAGGGAGGTCATGTGGGAAGGTCTGACAATGAGGGGTGAGGCAGGGGTCTCCACTACAGAACAGGCCAGCCTGGGGAGTGCCCCAGGGGCCCATCTGACCAGGGACACACCCTCCCCTACCCCCAGCCCCTGAGCTGTCCCCTGCCAGACATCCAGATGTGGACAAGCACACAGGCTGGGCCTGGGAGGGGAGGTCACCTGAGTGTGGACACAGAACCAGACACACTCGGGACACAGGCACACATGATGTACACTCCCTACACCCCGAAACTGAAGCACACAAGATGGACACAAAAGGACACACATCCTGGGCACACAGAACGGGGCAGGGATCTGTGTCCTTGCAGCATGGAGAACAGAGCGTGCACCGAGGGGCCTCAGTAACCGTTTGCTGCGTGAATTAATAATCTCAGCACCACGGTCGTCCCCAGCACATCCACAGCACACACAGGCAAGGACAGCACGGCCCCAGGAATACTCCCAGGCACGTGTACGTTTAGACGCCAGGCACCCCTCAGGAAGCGCCCAGCCCCGGTCGGGCCCTTGCTCACCATTCACCAGGCCGCTGCCGCCTCCCTGCTCCACCAAGTTCTCCTGCTGCAGGCTGGACCGGGGCCGGGGCGTGGGGAGCGTCAGGGCTGTGCTCTCAGAGGCCTTCCTGGGGGCAGGTGTGGGGCGGCTGCCCGGGGTGCTGGCCAGCTCCTGTGGTTTGCCGGGAACCTGGGGCTTGGTGGGGATCTGGGGTCGGCCCTCAGAGCTGGCCTTGGGTACGTCCACCTCGGGCCCCGCAGCTGCATTAGGGCTGGGGCCACCTCTCTCCACATCCTTGGCTTCTTCTGTAAGTTGCTGCTGCTTTGGCTGTGGGGGGAGTGTGGGCCTGGCCCCTGACCGCCCACCAGGGCCCAGCCTGGCGCAGTGCTCTGCACACACGAAGGTGCCCTCCTCTGGCCCACTCCTGTAAGCTCCGGGGAGCAGGGTGCTGGAGCACCGCTGACACCTGCCAGGGAAAACAGGGGTGGGGTGGGATGGGGGGATCAACTTAGCCAGGCAGCCCAGCCCAGGGTGCTGGCTACCCCTCCTCCCAACTGCCAGCCTGGATCCCGTCTCAGTACCCAGAACTTCCCAGCGGAAAAGAAAAAGGGTAAATGTCAGAATCACACCAGAACAATAAAACCATGTGAAATCAGCAACATAAATTGTGAAACACGCCTTCAGTTTCTGCTGCAAGAGGAAGCAAAGGTTCCCCCAGCTCCTACGGAGGTTCCATCCAGTGTGCGGGCTGCCACTCATTAGTGGCTCAAGAAATCAATTTAGTGGTTTTCAACCAACCAGACGTTTTTGTTTTGTTTTGTTATGAAATAGAATAAAATAAGATATATCAGAATGTATCACACTTGTTTTATGAAACTCTAATTCCAGTTGTGCATCTATTCATACAAGTTTGATTTCAGGGATGTACTTACAACAGCCACAGTGTCAAACGTATGTCACCATAAAAAGTATTTAAAACACTGCCCTGATGGCCAGACGTGACTGTGCAATGGTTTCCTTCCTCGAGATTTTTCCCCCATGACACCTCAGTTCTGCAATCAGGTGCCTGGGGTTCCAGGTCCAGCCACCACACACACACACACACACACACACACACACACACCACACCACACACACACCACACACACACCGCACACACACACCACACACACAACACACACACACAACACACACACCACACACACCAAACACACACACACACACACCACACACACACCACACACACCACACCACACACCAAACCACACACCCACACAACACACACACCACACACACAACACACAACACCACACACACACCACACAACACACACAACACAACACAACACACACACACACCACACACAACCACACACCACACACACCACACACACACCACACACAACCACACAACACACACACAACACACACACCACACACAACACCTACACACACCACACACCACACACACAACACACAACACACACACACACACACACACACTCATACTCTAAACCACAACTGAATACACACTATAACTCCCAGTCACTGGTTTCCATGGACTATTCAATTTTCTTTGCTGATTTTTTTTCTAACATATAAAACGTTTTCATACATTCTCTAAGCTATTTATATTTTCCCTGCCTCTTATTCCATTTTTCTTAAACCTGGCTTCCCCTGGGAACCACACACTGAAAGCAAGTTGTTACTATGATTTCTTTTTTTAACTGCTTTCTTTAGAAAAAAAAAAAAAGGAAGAAAAAAATAAAATAAGATTTTGAAAATGCTTTCTTTTTTCAACAGCTCTTAGAGCACATTCTGCTCCTTAATCATCAGGTACTTAGTCTCAAAGAGCTCTGGCCCCATTTCTGTCTCTAATTCTGCGACTGACCGAGTCTTCTCCCCTCACTAGGCCTTATGCTCCAGCATGACGAGCCTGCCAAGCGGCTTGGCACACCATGGTGCTGCATCTAGGGGAGCTCCCCACCCCCCCAGGGTCCCCACCACTCACCGGAAGCAGTGCCGGTGGTACAGCTTGCCGTCGGCCAGGTAACGCTGCACCAGGTGCACGTGCTGCTGGCAGGCCGCACACGTGCTGCTGGGGGTCCGGTGGGCGCCCTGCTCTGACAGGCTGCCCGAGGAGCACTCATCGCCCTGCAGGGAATGGGGGGGCAGACTGGGGGTGGGGCTGGGGTCACCAGCCTTCCTGTTCAGGAACACTCCCTGTTCCCCGCTCTAACGGTGGCCATCTCCCTAGAGTGCGCAGTGCTAACACACTCAGTCAGAGCCCCAGAAGGGCAGAGGGTGGGGACTGTCACTGCTTTGCACATGAGGAAACTGAAGTCCAGAAAGGGGGAAAGACCTGCTCAAGGTCACTGAGTCAGGATGGAAACACAAAAATCCAGACTTCCAGTTTCTGGGGCCCTGTCCGCCAGGAAGGCAGCTTCCAGCTGTATAACCCCTTCGCCTGAGCTGCTCTTGTCCCGCTCCCGTCGCCACAGGTGGGCCTTGCCTGACAGGTGGCTGCCCTCTTAGGCCCACCTCGTCTGCCTTCTCTGTCCCCCCAACTAGAACCAAGCAGATTTAAGGCCAAGTTTCGCAGCTTCTAAGCACTGTGACCTTGAGCAAGCTGTCTTCGTCTCTGAGCCTTGGGTTCCTACCTGCCAAATGGAATCCTATAACCCCTGCCTGTCTCAGCCCTGCACACACTCGCTGGACACCCACCGTGGGCTGGGCTCCCTGTCCCTCAAGAGGTCCTCCAGCAAGGCGCAGTTGGGAGCAGGTGGGAAAAGCCCTCTGCACACTGTGAAGTGTTGTCCAGATGTGAAATGCTGGTGTCATCCCCCAAGCATCTTGGAGCAGGGGGCTGGCAGTGAGGCCCCCACTTCCCAGCTGAGAGATCGTGAACTAATGACCAAAGCTCTCTGAGATTCAGTTTCCTCATCTGTACGTCAGGACACACAATACCCGCCTCCCAGTGCTGCTGAGAGGACTAAGCAGAATCACCCTAGGAAGTTTAAGCTCTGTCTCACGGGAACCAAGGGGAGAATTTGCCGTATTGCATGGGCGAGTCCTGGGAGTCCCATGATGGAGAGTCAGTGCTGTGGACGCCCTGGGCCCCTCCCAGGCCTGCCATCCCCTGCCCCTACCGCCCTGGCCTGGCCTGTGAGAATCTAGTCCCAAAGCCAACGGGAAAGGGACCAAGAACACCCGCGGAACGCGGCGGTGGCAGCTGTCCCCACACCCCACCTGCCCACACCCGGCATCTGCCTACCTGAGCCCTGTCTCCTGGTTCCGCGGGAGTGGGTGCTTTGGATGGTGGGGAGGATGCTGCCAGGCCCTTTCTGGGTGATGAGACCCCGGCTGCCAAGAGACCAGAAAGAGACTCTGAGGCAGCTGGAGAGCCTAGAGGTCCAGGAGGCCCAACCCGGCCTGAGCTTTGAGCTCCATGGCTACCACCTGAGGGCAGACCACCGACGCAGTGGGACCAGGCTCCCACTTCACACAGGCAGGGGATGCCTCCCTCCAAACTAAGTGCCAAGGGCAAGCTACCCAACCCTGCCAGGCCTCCGCAAAGCAGAACAGTGACTCCCACCGCACAGGGCAGCGTGAAAAATAAGGCACCAGGGACTTCCCTGGTGGTGCAGTGGTTAAGAATCTGCCTGCCAATGCAGGGGACATGGGTTCAAGCCCTGGTCTGGGAAGATCCCACATGCCACGGAGCAACTAACCCCATGCCCCACAACTACTGAGCTTGCGCTCTAGAGCCCCCGAGGCACAGCTACTGAACCCCGTGTGCCTAGAGCCCATGCTCTGCAACAAGAGAAGCCACCGCAATGAGAAGCCCGGGCACCGCAATGAAGAGTAGCCTCCGCTCACCGCAACTAGAGAAAGCCTGTGTGCAGCAACGAAGACCCAATGCAGCCAAAAATAAATAAATAAATTTATTTTTAAAAAATAAAATAAAATAAATAAAAAAATAAATAAAATAAAATAAAATAAGGCACCAGGACAAGCACAGAACCATCAGCACCCAACATGTGAAAGGACGGGTAGCTTCCTTCCCACGAGGCTGAACACGTGAAGGGAAGGAAAGAAGAGAAACCACATGGCGCTGGCCTGAAGGTTCAGGAAGATGGGCTGGCTCCCTGGGGCCGAGGAGCTGCCCCACCGAAGCCCAAGTGGGCAGGTGCAGCCCGGAACCCTGCCTGCACGCCCTCGAACCAGAAGAAACCCACCGCCCAGCCCACCCGCCTCCTCCATGACTCTGCTCCTTCATTACTCCAGCAAATATCCACTAAGCACCTACTCTGTACCCAGTGATTAAAATAAAACCCCCAAATTCAGAGACCTGTATACCAAAAGATAAATCAATACTACTGTATGCTAATTCTTTTTTTTTTTTTTTGCGGTACGCGGGCCTCTCACTGCTGTGGCCTCTCCCGTTGTGGAGCACAGGCTCCGGATGCGCAGGCTCAGCGGCCATGGCTTACAGGCCCAGCCGCTCCGCGGCATGTGGGATCTTCCCAGACCGGGGCACGAACCCGTGTCCCCTGCATCGGCAGGCGGACTCTCAACCACTGCGCCATCAGGGAAGCCCTATGCTAATTCTTAAAAATAAAATCCAGGGAATTCCCTGGTGGTCCAGTGGTTAGGCGCCTCCAATGCAGGGGGCCCTGTGTTGGATCCCTGGTTGAGGAACTAAGATCCTGCAAGCTGTGAGGCCCGGCCAAAAAAAAAAAATCCGAATTCCTTACTGTGGTCTAAGGTAGCATTGTCAGAACCTCAGGTCACAATCCATTAACGGACCCTGAAATCAACTGAGTGGACTGCAACCAGCATATTGTAAAGATGAATTAGAAGGAAATATCTGCGGGCACCTCATGTTTTAAGGGGAAGAATCGGTTCCTGAAACTTGTTTCAGTGACATATGTGTACATGAACATGGATTATAATGGGAAACATATTTCTTACCATGAGTCATGGTCAAAAAGTTTGGGCCCACTCCCTACCACCACCACTACCCCACCCCCCCACCCCCTACCCCCACCCCAACCCTGGCCTCACCTCCTCCTTCCCCCTCACTCCCCTGGAGCACACAGGCCCCCTGCTGCCCCGTTGCCTGGAATATTCCTCCCCAGATCTTCACATGGCCTCCTTCTCCTCCTTGTTCAAGGCTTAGCTCAAATGTCACCTCCTCAGAGAAGCCCTCCATGACTACTCACCTGAAATAGCCACTTCCTCCTCTCGTTGCTTTTTTTTTTTCTCTTTTTTTTGCGGTACGTGGGCCTCTCATTGCTGTGGCCTCTGCCGCTGTGGAGCACAGGCTCCGGACGCACAGGCCCAGCAGCCATGGCTCACGGGCCCAGCCGCTCCGCGGCACGTGGGATCCTCCCAGACCGGGGCACGAAGCCGCCTCCTCTGCATCGGCAGGTGGACTCTCAACCACTGTGCCACCAGGGAAGCCCCTCTCGTTGCTTTTTATACCATTACCTTATTTTGTTTGCTTATCGGACTTATCTGCAATTATATTAATTACTTTGTTCTCTCTCTCCCTCCCCCATCCTTTAGACTGCAAGCTCTGTGAGTCTGTATCGTTCTCAGCTCTCTCCCTAGCACGTAGCACAGTGTCTGGCACACAGTAGAGGCGAAATAAATATTTGTTAAATGAATGAATAAGTGCCAGGTGCTGGAGTCACGTAGCAGGTCTACAGGGGAGAGGGAGTAATTGAGATACTATGACCAGAGTCTTATATGTTCACCACGGGGCAGGGGGCTATAAGAACACCTGGAGTATATCAGGGCAGGCTGCTTGGAGGAGGCAAAATGTGGGGTGAGAGGATGAGTAGGAAAGAATGTGCCAGAGCATGGGGGGTGAGGATAGGGACTGGAGGATCACCAAGAAGAAAGGCTTAGCAGTAAAGGAATGTGATACATTCAAAGCAGCACAAGAAATTCAGTATGACTACAGCAGGGGCAGTGAGTGGCTTACGCTAAGTCGGGAGAGGCCCTCAGGGGCCCCGCTAAGAAACTGGGCTTCATCCTGATGACACCACCCCTGTCACCCTGGTAGGGGGGAGGTACCCCTCCTCTGAGTCCCTCAGCCACTGGGCTTCCTTCCGTCACACTCTGGTTCCAGACTAGGCTGTGGCTCCTGGAGGTCAGGGGTCAGCTGACATGCCCAGGGTCACCGGCCTCCACGGAGCCTGGCACAAGATGAAAGGAGAGCACGGCACGGTGTTGTCTCAGCCACAGCCAGCTTCCAAAGTTACCCAGTACAGTGAAAGTCAAGCCTGGTCAAAATTACCCTTGAAATCCCTCCCCTCACCCAGAAAGTACGGAAGAGGACCATCTGGGGGAGCCTAAGAGCCAGCTTCGCCTCCAGCGTTGGAACACCTCGCTGCATTCCCTCTGGTTGAGCAGCAGGTGGGATAAAAATGGTTTGCATTTAGGGGCCAAGCCGTATGGTAGCACAAGCTGTGCCTTTAGCAACAGGAGTTCCCCACAGGCCCAGGGGGTGCTCTTGCCCCGGGCAGAACACGGGGAGCTGGGCCACCAGGGTGACCTCACTCCCAGGGTGCCTGGTGAGGACCAGGAACAAAGTGGGCACCACCGACAGTATTACCAAGGGCCCTGCCCCACCTGCCCAGCCCGCAGGTCCCCGGAAGGAGGCCCTCCAGAGAAGAGCTTAGTAGAGGGAGATCGGGGTTTGGCCACAGGGAACCCTCCAGAAGATACGACTGAACTGTGATTCTAGGTGAGCAAGCTAAATTCTAACCAATGGAATAGAAAAGTAATAATAATAGTAACCTTGAGTCCTCAATAAGGACCAGACACAGGTCGTCCTTCCTCATTTACTCCCATCAACCCTGCGAGACGGATGCTGTTCTTATCCTCACTGCAAAGGGGACCCTGAGCCGAGAGGTGACCCTGTGGCCCACTGTCACCCAGACAGTAAATGGCAGCACAGAAACGTTCAGTCCACCTGCCTCTCACCAGACGCTCAGCAGTTGAGAAATACTTTCATTTTTATTTCTAGTAAAATACATATAATGTTATTTGTTCAATTATAATATTAATGCCTAGCATTATGGGGGGGATGGGGAGTAACAGATTATTTTAATCTTTTAATTTTTATGTTTTCTATGTTCTAATTTTCTACAGTAAGCATGTTTTACTCCTAGTAAGAAAAAGAAAATCGGTACTTCCTAGAATACTTTTCTTTTAAGAGATGGGCTGAGATTGTCCACATGGAGAGCAGAGGCTGGAGGAAGGACTGACATGGCAGTGGAGGGGCAAGGTGCCCACCCCCAGAGGACCCCTGACAGCAGTGACACAGCGCAGGAGTCGGGACACCTGAACTTGGTTTTCCTGCTGTGTGACCTTGAGCTCCTCCCTTCCCCTCTTTGAGCCCATTTCCTCTCTGCGGAAGACAAGGCCCAGGAGAGATTCCCACATGGGGACTCTCCAGGCAGGAGGCTCAGTCGCCACCCAGTGACCTGACTCAGGACCGAGAAATACCCTTGCAGCCTCCCATCCCCCCACCCCCACCCCCCTATCCCACCCCACACAATTCCCCAGCCTCTCAGTTCTCAGGCCTTGAAGGTCACTGCTGGGGAAGATGCTGCACAACAGCCCTACAGGACCACTTCCCCACTGGAGGAAAAAAAACCCAGGGAGGTGTCTGCAAACAGGAAGTGAGGTTGGGTGCCAGAGAGGTGAACTCACAGACAGCGGATGAACTCGTCCTGCTTTGTCTCCTCTGACATTATTAATTTTTTTTTTTTCCCCTCACCAAGTGGCTTGTGGGATCTTAGTTCCCCGACCAGGGATTCAACCCGTGCTCCCTGCACTGGGAGCGCCGAGTCCTTAACACTGGACCACCAGGGAATTCCCTCCTCTGACATAATTTCACTCAGTTACTGGTTCACGCGTTTGTTGTCTGTCTACCCCGTCAGACTATGAGCTCCCCGAAGGCAGCGATCTCCTTCACCGCTGTGCCCCCCGGGCCCAGCACAGTGTTATTTTACTCAATTAATATTTCAGTGAGTGAATGAATGATGAGCTGCCTCCCTGTGCCTGTTTGCACCTCAGAAGACAGTGTGACACATGCCCCGCCCCCAGGGCCAGCCTCCCTCTCACCTTGGCCAGGGCTGGCGAAGTGGTTGTAATATTGGGACACGTAGGTCATGATGCTGAGGCAGTCAGGGACACTCATGGAGACCATGTCACTGGGGTCCAGGAGAGCAGGGATTCCCAGCTCCTTCTCAGCCACTTCAAAGGCCTGGGGGCGTGCAGATGCCAGGGTGGGGGAAGGTTTGAGGCGGGGGGGGGGGAACGTGTGGGGTGGGGGGCAGGTGCAGGGGTGGGAGAAGGATGGGGGGTGCACAGAAGCAGTCACAAGCAGGAAGAGGAAGATGAGGCAGGGTCAGTGGGCGCCACTCTGCACAGACCCAGCTTTGCTCAGCGGGATGAGGGCGATGAGGGCAGGGGTGACTGTGACCTGGGGAAGGGGAAGGTCTGGTGCTCCAGGCACAAGTGGGCCAGAGGGGAGCAGGGGGTGGGGAGAGGAGCGGCCAGGGCCCCAGTGCAAGGCAGCTGCTCTGGGAGCTGGTCCATGAGCTCCTCACCTCAGCTCCTGCCCTGCAAGACTCCTGCCCTCCGACACACACCCTCCCAAAACACACAGCCTCGTGGGCTTCCATCTGTCTGGGGGACTCACCAAACGGTTATTCTCGAAGACATTGTCCTTGGAAAGTGAATCAAACTCTCTGCAAGAGACAAAGTGGGGGAGGAGCACTGAGGAGAGGGCTGGGGCAGGGGCGTGACCAGTGGAGGTGACCACAGCCCAGCCAGCCTGGGTCTCAGCAGGGTTGGGGGAGGGGACTGTGGAGGAGGAAACTGAGGCAAGGAACGCGTGCTAACAGAGCGGGGGCTGCCAGGTGGGGCAGAGAATGAGCACACGGCCCCTGGGGGCCTCCAAGCAGAGGCTGGAAATCACTCAGAAGGGGCGGGGTTGAAAAGCCCCAGCTTCAAGTTTATCCCCCAGGAAGCCATGTCCTGACTCAGTGGCAAAGACAAAACTAAGACCAGGACCAGTGCTGGTGACGACAAGGACACCCACAGATTGCTGGCCTCACGCGGAGCACTGGGCTGAGCTCCTGTCTGGAATTTATTTTCAACTCTACTTGGCAGGTATTCACCCCACTTTACAGATAGGGACACTGAGGCCCAGAGAGAGGAAACCACCCCGGGAAGAGGAAGCCGCCCTGGGAATCCACATTTCTGTTCCTTCCACTGCATGTCACAAACCTGGAGAGCCACACCAACTTGCTGAAACCCTAACCCAGGCCGAAGAGGACCGTTGTTCCAATGGGGCCAGGAATAGAACAAGTCTGAACCAGCCTGGAAATAGTACATTCTCCAGAGCTGCTGGCACTGAACGGTCGGCCAACCCTGCTGAGCCACTCCTGGGGGCACCATCCTTCAGGGAGCAGTGAAGGGTGTCCCAGTTCCTAAGCTGGGACAGGTGAGAAGTGGCAGGGCCTGCCGGAGTAACCTAGCTTTTATTTATTCCCCTCCTCACCTCCTGGCTCCAGCTGCTGGAGTGGCTGAAATGAGCAGAGGAGACCCAGCCTTCTTGCTCGGCAGCCTCCTGGGTGCACCCGCCCCAAGCCTTGTCCTTCTATGGCTGGAAACTGCAGCCTGACTGCCTGAGACCTGGGCCCAGAGGCCGGAGAAGGCAGTACGGCCTCCAAAGTCTGGGTCCCAGGCCCTGTTCTTCCAGGTCAGGCTGTGTGACCTTGGGCGGGTTGGCAGTCCTTGTGGTCTTCATTTTCCCATCTGCAAACTAGGGAAAGCCCTCGTACCACCTCCCAGGCTGGTGGGGAGGACCAGGCTTGTTAGAGGCCGGCCTCACAGACACAAGAGAGCCCTCCTCCTCCTGCCCAGCTGCCTGCTAACTTCTCCAGGCAGAGATCAAGGTACAGTGAACGTGGGCCAAGGCAGGAAGGGGTAGTTTGCAAACCCCAGGAGGTGCCGAAGGCCAAAAGGCCGAGTGGACTGGGGAGGGGATTGTGTATGCACTTCAGCCCCTTTGGCCACCTCTGGCCAGACCGCTTCTTTCTCCCCTCAGCTGGGTCCCGAACTCCTCCCCTTGCTTGGCCACTGCCTAAGAGTGTGACCCTGAGCAAGCTACACAACCTCTCTAAACCTCGGGGACACTGTGACACCAGCCCAGCCCCCAACAAAAGCTTGTTCTGAGGCCGAATGAGACAAAAGCAGCTTGTCTGGGCCGTTTATTTCAGTCTCCCAGCAGTGTTCTTAGAAGGCTAGGGTCACCTTTTGTTCACGGCGCGCACTCAACACCCTCCGCAGTGCCCGGTCCTTAGCAGGCACTCCATAAATGTCTGCTGAATGCATAAATGCCGGAAACAGCGTGAAAACTGTAAAGGTCCCCACGGTACTACAATTTTTCCTCCACTTCTCCCTCCCCTACCTTCGTCCCTAATCAACATCTAGGCTTTGGAAACATATTTTCTGAGAGTTTTCGAAGGCTGGGAAGTTCTATTTGGCTCTGGGGGAGGTGAGGAGCACAAAAATGAAACCCACATGGTCCCTCAAGGGAGCTTAAAGATGCCTAGATTTGAGGAGGGGGAATGAGCCCACAGCTCGAGAAGCCTGAACCACTTTAGAAGATGGTGCTTGCCCTCGCCCCTACCCCAGCCCTACTCTCATGGAGATCCTCCCTAGCCGTCACCGAGGTCCTCTCTATGCCTCATATAGGACCCGGGCCTCGGTTTTTCTCCCGTGCAATGGGCTGGCAGCCCAGATGCTGGCCTGCCTTGCAAATGAATGCCTGGACCTGATTCTGGATCTCTTCGCAGGAGGGAAGCCCCCTCCGCTCCACACGAACTCTAGCCACATCCCTCCCTGTGGCCCCATCCACCCTCCTTAGCCAGCAGGAAGCCCTAAGCACTCTGGCCCAGCCACATCTCCCAGCCCTCCCTGCCCTGTGCTATGGGCTCCAACAGTGCCGCCTGTGTCTCTGCTCAGGTGGTCCCCTCTGCCGGGAATGCCCTTCCCTCAGCCCTGACCCAGCTCCTACTACCTCCTTGAAGTCTATGTGACGGCTGGGAGGCCCTCCCAACCTAGCCCTTTGATACAGCACTTCCCACGTGGAGTTATCAGCACTGCTTATACATCTGTTACCCGCATAGGCCATGGGGGACTGTGTGGGGTTTGCCTCTTGGTTGGTTAGTAGCTATTTCCATTACCAGGCACAGTGTCCAGCACAGAGTATAACCCTGCAGACATTTGTGGAATAAACGAAGGAATGAGACTCTTTCATCATCCCTTCCTGCTTAATAACACTTCTTATAATAACTAATGTTAATTGAATGTTCATTGTCCCATTTAATTTCTCCCAACAATCCTGTGAGGTAGGTCTTATTATCAACCCCCCTTTACTGACCAGGAAACTGATGCCTGGAGGGATCCAGTGATTTTCCCAAGGTTGCACACCTAAGACATGGAGGAGCTGACCGGAAACCAAGCAGCCTGCCCTTTGTGCTGGCAGGCTCAGGTCCATTGCGTGGCTTAGCTTGACACCTAAGTCCTGTCACACACTGGCCAACCCTTCCTCACCACTTGCCCCCCAGCCAAAACAGAAGACCCCTTGAACCCTCCGCTCTAATGCGTGGGTCCAGTCTGGGTGCCCTCCTTCTCCAACCTTCAAGGCGCGGCTCCTGAGCCCCCTTACCCCGTGCCACAGGCCCCACAAGAGGCAGCAGCCCACCTACATCTCCACCTCATCTCGTTCGCTTCTGCATCCACACCCCCCAAAACCCTCTCCTCCAGGGCCCACCCCACCACCTACATGGTACAGAATAAATGCATCTACACCATCGAATCCTTGAGGCAATCCTTCCCTTCCTTCCCTCCTTCATCAAAGCCTCCCAGGTGCTGTCTTTGGGGAGCACAGGGGGTGGAACAGACACACAAAGACTCCAGACCCTGTCAGGCTTGGGGAGCCCTGTCCGAGGGGCTGTAAGCAAGACAGTCAAGGACCATGACTCTTGTCCCCAGTTTGCAGATGAGACCGGAAGTACAAGGAATGGCAGCTGCCAGATAAACATGCACTCAGTGTTTTATGAATGAATGAATGAATGAATGAAGAGGTTCCAGGGCCCAAGGAAGAGGGAGCTGAGATAGAAACACCAAGTCAACTGTTCTGGGGTCTGAATAAATTTTCCCGTGGAACCTCACTGGGCACCTGGGGGCAAGAAGAGGCCAATTTCACACCCTGGAGCAGCCCATTAGGGCTGTAGGTCAGACCCTAGGGGTATTCATTCAGCCTCCCTGCCCCACTGAGGACAGCAGAGTCATGCAGCACACACCTGGGGAGACAGGTCTGTGTCCTAATGGGGAGGGGGTTACATCCATTCATCTGACCTCTATTAACCCAGGGATTCCTCTGTGTCAGGAACTGTGCTAGGGCCCTGGAAACATGATCGCACGGGGGAATCAAAGCAAGGGGGCCCCACAGAGGGAACAGGCCTCAATGCCCCACGTGGAGGGGGCTGCTCAGAGTGCCTGTTTAAGAGTTTAGTGTAAGAAAGGCCCAGGGTCCCCGAGGAGGGCTCGGTGCTCCTTCAAAGAGGCAAGGCCTTGGAGGCTTCGGTGTCCCTTGGGCGGAAATCAGTGCCCTGTGGGCGGGGCCAGGGCCTCAGTAGAAAGACCAGCATGGGAGGCGGGCTGTGTTCCAGTGGGCGGGGTCAAAGAGGCCAAGTGGGGGAGGGGTGCCCTGGGTCAGAGGGTCTCCGCGAGGCGTTGGGGGCCCGCGGGAGGGTGGGAGTCTCGGCCTCCGGGGGCGGCGCCTGCCGCCGCCCCGGCTCCGCGTCACTGAGCGGGGCGGGGGTCCCCAGCTCGAGCCCGCGCCGCCCTGCGCCCCGGCCGGCCGCCCGCCCTCCCGGCACTCACAGCAGGTCGGGCCGGTGCCGGTGCAGGATGGCGCAGAAGGCCAGGCCGTCCCGGAAGGAGCTGCTCAGGTCGCGGATGTCCACGCCGCGGTAGCCCTCGCACTGGCGGCGGCACCAAGCCAGCAGCGCGACCCGCGGCCCCGCCATGAGCCGCGCGGGGCTCGGGCCCGGCTCCGGGCGCCGCCGGGACCGGGCTTCACCCTTGGACCCGGCTTGGGCCGGCTTCCAGCTACGGCTGCGGCTATGATTCCGGCGCGGCCCAGCCGGCGCGGCTTGGAGCTCGGGGCGCGACCCGCTAGCGGCGGGCGCGGGGCGGGGAGGAGGCGGGGCCGCGGCCTCGGAGTCCTCGCTCGGGCTCCGGAGCGGGGTCCCGGATCTGCTGCCTGCTTCCCGCCCGGCCCTGCCCGGACCTGCCCGAGCAGCCGCTGCCCGAATGGCCCGGCCCGGCCGGCCGCCGCCTACTCACTGCCGCCCGCTCCCCTTGCTGTGGGCCGGCCGCGGGCGCGGTCGTCCCGCTGGTCTCGGTCCCCGCCCGCCGCCGCGGGGGAGCGGGGAGGGGGCGGTGGCCTGGCGCCCCACCCAGCGGTGGCTCCGCCCCCCAGACGCGGACCCCGCACCCTCACCCGCCTCACGTGCCCAGCACCCCACCGCCCCTCTCCTCGGCGATCCCGGTCACCCCTTCCCACTCCCCGCCGTGGACTCCTCAAAGAACTCTGGGATGGCCCCTGAACCCCTCACCCACCGAAAACTAGCCCCTCCCCACAGTGACTTCTTCCTCCACCACGCTGCCCACCGGGAAGTCTCCTCTTCCTCCCATCCTGAGTGCTTCCCACTCTAAGGACCTGCAAATCCCCCACATTCCCCTGGCCTGAAACTTTGCGGAGGCATTCTCCCCACCCCCGGCCAATCAGGCAGTTCCCCTGCAGACCCCAAAGCACCCCCAGATGACCACTAGCTTCATTCACCCTGTCTCACCACTCCAAAACACCCTTGACCTCCAGGTAGTTCTGTCTGCCACCTTCCCCTCCCCCCAGAGCCGGACCGGGAGACTCCATGCTCCCACCCATGGGACCCCGGGGCCCTTCCCATGGGACGCCCCCACCACCACCACCACCACAGTGGTCCAGGTGTCCACTCAGTGATGTATTGAGCCTGACAAGGGGTCCTGCAGAGTTTTCCTTACCCCCCCCCCGTGTAGGGTCAGGGATCTCACCCCTCCCCACTGGGGCATCCTGACTAGGGTTGGGGGGGTTGGGGTCCCATGGGAAGGACCTATGGGAAGCAGGCCCTTGTCTAATGGGACATTGGGTGTCTGGCCTTGGAACCTCTGCAGCCTCATTCTCCTGCTCCCCCATCCAGACCTGGGTTAGCCACCCTCCCCAGAGGCCTCTCCCGACCTCCGGATGAATCAGTTTCCACTAGGCTGCCGTGGCAGTGACATCACTCTGACCAGTGCAATAGTTAGCTGGGATGAGTCTGTCGCACCACTCCCCCCAAAGGAAGGAGCGGGATCCTACTCATCTCTGTCAGCCATCAGCCCTTGGAGGAGTGGAAAGAACAGGGGTGTACCAACCCAGGCTCGAATCCTGGCTTTCCCCACTCACTCTGCCGTGTGACCGTGTGCCTCCATGAACCTCAGTTGCCACATCTTAATAATGGGGATAATTCCTGCTTTACAAAGTGGCTGAGAGGAGTAAGATGTGCCTCATAATTAGTCTTCACTCATAAACTCTAACTATTGATACCTGGTGCCTGGAAAACATGTGATAAAATGGATTGAAAACATTTTGTACCCAGCTTGTCCCTTGGACCTTTGTGAGTAAATTATGGAGGAAACAGGCCAACTTGGAGAATCCCACCTCCTCAAAGGTTCACTGAGTCCCAGCTCGGAATACAATTATGACCCAGGGGACCCCAGCTTGCCAGCCTGGGGCAGCCTCACACCCTGGATCTGTCCACAGCTGGGAGGCCACCATCTTGGCCCAGAACGCCAACTTTCAGGTTACCTAGGAAGGGGCTGCCACGAGCCAGGCTGCCTGGCCAGCCCCCTTGGCCCCTCACCAACCCTTCGCTGCCGCCTCCGGCCCTGTCCCTGTGGGAAAGCAACTCTAAGAAAGGAGGGTTCCAGGTAGTCTCATTAAATCAGGGACTTGGGCTCACACACCCACCTTGGCCTCCAAAGACCACCAGTACTCTTCATTAAAGCCCAGGAGGGATTATATTCCTCTCCTCACCAGCCTAAGGGGCTCCCTTCAGGTCCCTGAAGACAGTTTCAGATCTGACCTTGATCCCTTTGCCATTAGAGTAGCTCACCCAGCCCAGCCTCTGGGCCCTAATTAGCCATTTGTGGGGTTTAGAAACTCATTATCTGAGTCAGCTCATCATGATAGGAGGTAAGGGCCTCCATGACCACAGCTGTGTGACCACAGGCCAGACAACTCCACCCCTATGAACCCTAATTTCTTACCCTATAAAATTGGGATAATAATCTTTGCCTTGCCTGCGTCCCAAGGTTGTGGGTAATCCGGTGAGATAATGAATGGAAACATGCCGTGCAGACTGTAAATCCAGGGTTCAGGTGGGAGGTGGAACTGTGTTTACAGGTGAGGTCAGAAGCCACAGACAGCTATGCGAGTCAGGTCACCAGCCCCAAATCATACCAAAATATCAGGATTAGGATGAAGGGATTTGGGCCCTTCGTTTGGTGTGTTTATTTTTTAACTATCAGTTAAGAAGTAAATACACTCTCCTTATCAAAAATTTTAAAATAAAGCTAAAGTTCCTACTTGACTGTCTCCCTCAACCCCAGTCCCCTCCTAAGATGTAGGCACGGTTGTCAGTTTTTTGTTTTTTTAATATTTATTTATTTATTATTTATTTGGCTGCTTTGGGTCTCTAGTTGTGGCATGCACACGGGATCTAGTTCCCTGACCAGGGATCGAACCTGGGCCCCCTGCACTGGGAGCACAGAGTCTTAACCACTGGACCACCAGGGAAGTCCCATGGTTGTCAGTATGAAGTCGAACCTTCCAGACCTTGTGCATGCATTTATATTCAAACATGGATTCAACAAATATTGACCAAGTACCTGCTCCTTGGCTGGGGAGCTCCAGGGTAGATAGGGTGAACAAGACAGGATCCCTGCCCTCATGGAACTAACATTCTAATGGAGAAGACAGGCAGGGAACAAATAAAGCAACAGAGATCATTGTAGATGGTGAAAGGGGCTTGGAAGAGAATAAAGTAAGACACTGTGACAGAGAACCATGGGAACAGACGGGGCTTCCAGGGAAGGCCTCTTTGTGGTGGGAACATTTGAGCTGAATGACACCCATCCCCCAAGAAAGCAAGTCGGATGCGAGCCAGTGAGAGATCATTGCAGGTAGTTGGAATCCTTCTAATTTATTCCCAGTAATAGCACAAGGCAGGATGCTGGCAGGGAAGTGCTGGCTAGTGTGGTGAGTGAGACAGGCTAGTGACTACTCTTCGTCCAGAATGATAAGGGGCAAAGGAAAAAGAAGCCCGAAGGAAGAGCAGGCGTCCAGAGGAGGGCCCTGACTAGTCTGGGAAAGGATGCCATACTTTCCACTTCCCATTCTTCCTGCCAGCCTGCTTTGCAGGAGGGCTGTGATGGAGGGAGATGCAAAGGCAGAATGAAGAAAAACCCCACGGGGTGGGGTGGGGAGTGGGGGGAGAAGCTGATGTCGAATGAGCACTGGTGGGAATGGCTGAGTGAATGAATGACCAGCACTTACAGCTTACACTTATTTTCACACACAGATCTCAAGGTAAATTTCAGAAAGATGAAAAGGAGAGGAACGGCCATGGTGGGGACCTGGAGAGGCTGAGGGGGAAAAGAATGTCATCATTGCCTCTGGGAATCTCTGGCTGTTGAGTCCCCACCTGACTCTGCGCCTGCTCAGAGGTGGGGGCTGGGGGCCGCTTCTCTCTCAGAGCCGGAAGTCCACCTGTGTCTGTGCGTTCCTGGGTGTGGGAGGTGATGCCTGGTTGGCCCCATTTCACTCACCACCTACTCTCTTTGCCACTGACCTGCTGGGAGACCCTGGATAAATATGTCACCTGTCAAAGGTTCAATGTCAATATCTATAAAAGGTGGGCCTTTGCCCACCTTGGGATGCAGCAGGCCTGTTTCTAGGACTCTATCCTCCAGAAATACTATCCCCGGGGCCCCAAGATGCACATACAAAGATGCTCATTGTTCGCTAACAGCAAAGCACTGGGAGCAACCTAAATGTTCATGAGGGACAGCATAATTGAGTTTCAATACAGCTGGAAAACAGAAAACCACCAGCTGTTAAAAAGAGCGTCCTGGGGGATTTCCCTGGCGCTCCAGTGGTTGAGACTCCACGCTCCCATTGCAGGGGGCGCAGGTTCTGGTCGGGGAATTAGGATCCCACATGCCCACGGTGTGGCCACACACACAAAAAATATCCTGGAAACAACAAGGTCCTACTGTATAGCACAGGAAACTATATTTAATATCCTGTGATAAACCATAATGGAAAAGAATATGAAAAAAAAGAATATATATATGTGTATAACTGAGTTACTTTACCGCACAGCAGAAATTAACACAACATTGTAACTCAACCATACTTCAATAAAATTTTTTTAACAAGTGTCATGGAAATACATCCTCAAAAGAAGTGAAAAAAAGCTAGCTGTAAAATAACAGATACACTAGGATTCCATTTTTGCAAAACAAAACTTATATATATATAACAATATATCACATATACTTATGTATATGAACATGTACATGTGCAGATATATGGAATTTTAAAACATCACAAAGAAAGGAAAAAATCTACCCAAATGCTGTCAATGGTTCACTATAGGAGTGAGATGGGGGTGTGGCAAACTCACTTTTTTTTTTTTTAATAAACTTATGTATTTATTTATTTTGGGCTGCGTTGGGTCTTCGTTGCTGTGCGCCGGCTTTCTCTAGTTGCGGCGAGCAGGGGCTACTCTTCCCTGCGGTGCGCGGGCTTCTCGTTGCGGTGGCTCCTCTTGTTGCGGAGCACGAGCTCTAGGCGAGAGGGCATCAGTAGTTGTGGCTCACGGGCTCTAGAGCGCAGGCTCAGTAGTTGTGGCGCACGG
Source organism: Orcinus orca (assembly GCF_937001465.1). NCBI lineage: Eukaryota > Metazoa > Chordata > Mammalia > Artiodactyla > Delphinidae > Orcinus > Orcinus orca. Next base: position 92,806,500 of record NC_064569.1, on the reverse strand, counting down.
GCTTAGTTGCTCTGTGGCATGTGGGATCTTCCCGGACCAGGGCTCGAACCCATGTCCCCTGCAATGGCAGATGGATTCTTAACCACTGAGCCACCAGGGAAGTCCCAGATTCACTTTTTACAAGTCATTATGGTCCGAATTTGTAACAACAGCAGGCATAACTTCTTAAAATAACAGTTTCGAGATATAATTCACATACCATAAAGTTCACTCTTGTGAACAATTCGTGGTTTTTAGTATATTCACAGGGTTGTGCAACCATTATTTTATTTAGAATATTTTCATTACCCCCCAAAGTCTGTACCCATTAGCACTCACACCCAATACCTGCCCGCCACCCCTGCCCCACCCCTGGCAACCACTATTCTGCTTTCTGTGTATTTGACTCCTCTAGGCACCTCCTATAAGTGGAATCATCCAATATTTGCTGCTGATTAATTTTAGACTCTTGCTCTGATCATAATCTTAACCAGTCACTTGAAAAAACAAATGAACTTTCTCATACCAACACAACATCGTTTGCAGTTTAATTAACAGTGCTAGAAGCGAAAGGGGCTCTAATTTTAAAACAAAAGCAGCCCCAAATAAGCAAGAGGAGATTTGCTCACACAGAGGGCCACAGCAGGTCACTGGAAGACAAGAAATCCAGGTAAGTCAGGTAGAGCAAGTATAACTTCATAATGAAAAGAATAACAGGGGAGGGAGCAGGACTTTAGGAAGTGGACCATCCTTCCAGTCTGGACAGCTTGGAGCCTCAGTACCTGTGAGCTTCTAATTCTAGGATTTCATTTTTCTAAGCTTCTCTGACTCCAAGATCCATGTGGGTCTGACCACTGTGCTTTTCTCTCAGGGCCCTACCCAGGCCCTTGGCTCTGAGCTGCTCGCTGGGGGAGCAGGGCCCTGTGGACAATAGGAACATTGTGGGACCTCGGAAGCTGGGGCCTGGAGGCATGTGGGAGGTTTCGCTGCTCTCCTGGTCCTCACTTCGCCACAGGCATGCCCTGAGCGTGCCAGGACAGCATCCTGCGCCCCCGTCCCAGCCTGCCGGGATGAGCCTCGGTTTCCTGGAATCCCAGCAATGTCTGAGGATAGGCAGCTATGCCAAGCCATTCTCCACAGACCCTACTGTTCCCCACATACTGTATACACATTCTGGAAAATCGGTCTGGGATTGGGCAAGTAAGTTTGAATCCTTACCCCAAAATGAAACAACTCTCCAATTAAACCCTCCAGAGCAGAGAGGACCATGTGCTGTCCGTCACTGGGAGGGTTCTCTCTGAGCTGGGAGATACTCCTACTTTGCCTTCTGGGTCTGTCCCCGGAGCGGAGGCAGGTCAAAGAAGCCACTGAAATATCCAGGCTGGAAAGGACCCTTTGGGAGTATTTAGCAAAGCCCCTCAGTATACAGGAGACTGGAGCCAAGGAGGGGAGGTGCTTGCCCAGGATGATAGAGGCAGTTAGAGGGGGAGCTGGGGCCGAACCCCATCCCCAGCCCCTTACTCTCCATGCTACAGGATGCTTGGGAGGCCCCAGCCTGCCACGCTGTCCCCCACCCCTTTTGGCTTCCTCTGAAACACGTATTGCTGCTGTTCCAAATCCTGCACAGGCTTCAAGGCCCAGCCCAGACATCACCTCCTCCCTGAAGCCTTCCCTCATAGGCCCAGATGGAAGCCACAACTCCAGGTCTTCTTACAGATTCCCACCCTTGAATTAGATGGAAACTACAGGGGAATCCTTGCCAATTTCAGAGAGAAATTTCCACATGCCTACCCTGGAGGGACTGGCAGGCCAGTGTGGGAGACAGACATGTAAACAATCACAAAAAACAGTCACAGAAAGACAAGACAAGGGAGGTGATATAGAGATGGACAAAGTGCTATAGCACTTCCACAAGGAGCCTCTCATCTCCTGTCCGGGGACTGAGGCTTTATCCCTGAAGGCTGTGTGGAGGAAACGGCATTTGAACAGTGGCTCACACTGTGTGGCATTTATTTGTGCATATGTGTCTCTCCCCATTAGGCTGTGAGATCCAATCCTTAAGAATATTTTATTTATTTATTTATTTATGGCTGTGTTGGGTCTTCTTTGTTACGTGCGGGCTTTCTCTAGTTGTGGTGAGCAGGGGTTACTCTTCGTTGCGGTGCACAGGCTTCTCAAGGCTTCTCATTGCGGTGGCTTCTCTTGTTGCGGAGCATGGGCTCTAGGTGCACGAGCTTCAGTAGTTGTGACACGCGGGCTCAGCAGTTGTGGCTCGCGGGCTCTAGAGCGCAGGCTCAGTAGTTGTGGTGAATGGGCTTAGTTGCTCTGCAGCACGTGGGATCTTCCCAGACCAGGGCTTGAACCCACGTCCCCTGCATTGGCAGGTGGATTTTAACCACTGCACCACCAGGAAGTCCCCAATCCTTAGGAATATTGATGGCTTGGGACATTCCTGGTGGTCCAATGGTTAAGAATCTGCCTTCCAATGCAGGGTACTTGGATTTGTTCCCCGATTGGGGAACTAAGATCCCATGTGTCAAGGGGCAAACTAAGCCTGCACACCACAACTACTGAGCCTGCGCGCTCTAGAGCCAATGTGCCACAACTAGAGGTCCCACGTGCCGCAACGATGAGTCCGTGTGCCACAACGAAGACCCAATGCAGCCTAAATAAATAAATATTTTTAAAAATATATTTTTAAAATGTATATGTGTAGCTGATTCACTTCGTTATAAAGCAGAAACTAACACACCATTGTAAAGCAGTTATACTCCAATGAAGATGTTAAAAAAAATATACTGATAGGTAACCTTTACTGACACTAACCATATGCTAGACTGTGTGTGTGTGTGTGGTGTTTTCTTCTTTCTTTCTTTCTGTTTTTTTTTAAATTAATTTATTTATGGCTGCATTGGGTCTTCGTTTCTGTGCGAGGGCTTTCTCTAGTTGTGGCAAGCGGGGGCCACTCTTCATCGTGGTGCGCGGGCCTCTCACTATCGCTGCCTCTCTTGTTCTCTGCGGAGCACAGGCTCCAGATGCGCAGGCTCAGTAATTGTGGCTCACGGGCCCAGTTGCTCCGCGGCATGTGGGATCTTCCCAGACCAGGGCTCGAACCCGTGCCCCCTGCATTGGCAGGCAGATTCTCAACCACTGTGCCACCAGGGAAGCCCCTTTCTTTCTTTTTTTTTAATTTTGGCTGCACCACGCAGCATGTGGGATCTTACTTAGTTCCCCGACCAGGGATCGAACCTGTGCCCCCTGCAGTGGAATTACAGGGTCCTAACCACTGGACGTACAGGGAATTCCCATGTGGTGTTTTTCTTGTTAATGTGCATTACCTCTGGTTTCTCACAACTCTGTGAGCTTCACATGATCACTGTTTACTAATGAGGATAAAACTCTGAGAGGGTAAAGCCCTCTCGAAGCCACACAGCTGTCAAAATATGGTCAGGACGCCGTCTGGCTCTTTCTGACTTCACAAAGAACTTTCACCACAAGGATGTGCCGCTGGTGGACTGAGGCCAGCATCGTGTCTGGTTCACCCCTGCATACCTAGTTTTCACTATAAGTTCATTCACTGCTATGTACCTGTGAGTTTGGTGAGCAAGAACCTCCCAGGTGCCCCATGTCTGCAGCCCCTGGCAGCCCTGGCAGCAATGCTCCTGAAACCGTGCACCTCACATTGGGACCTGAACCTACGTGCCGGGACTCGAACCCACGCAGCCGGGACTCAAACCCAGCCCAAACCCACAGTGTTCCAACTGAGATCACACACCTGGTTTCAGGACTTAATGAAGCTCAGGTTCTTGATGTCTCATCATAGAAAGAATTCAGTTAGAGACAAAGTGGTAGGTAAGAAGTGGATTTATTTAGAGAGAAACACACTCCACAGACAGAGTGTGGGCCATCTCAGAAGGTGAGAAAGGCACCGGGGTATGGGGGTTGTCAGTTTTTATAGGGGTGGGTAATTTCATAGGCTAATGAGTGGGAGGAGTATTCCAGCTATTTCAGGAAGGGGTGGGGATTTCCAGGAAGTGGGCCACTGCCCACTTTTTGATCTTTATGGCTGATCTTGGAACTGCCACGGCGCCTGTGGATGTGTCTTTACCTTGCTGATGTGTTACGGTGAGCATATACTGAGGCTCAAGGTCTAGTGGAAGTCGACTTGTCTGCTATCTTGGACCCATTTGGTTTTAATCAGTTTATGTCATGTCCTCGGGCTATGTTATTCTTTCAAAGGTTGTGCCCTGGGCTTCCCTGGTGGCGCAGTGGTTGAGAGTCCACCTGCCGATGCAGGGGACATGGGTTCGTGTCCCGGTCCGGGAAGATCCCACATGCCGCGGAGCGGCTGGGCCCGTGAGCCATGGCCGCTGAGCCTGCGCGTCCGGAGCCTGTGCTCCGCAACGGGAGAGGCCACAGCAGTGAGAGGCCCGCGTACCGCAAAAACAAAAACAAAAACAAAGGTTGTGCCCTGCGCCCTCCCCTCCTGTTTCACTCCCAGCTCACTTCCGATGGCAATAAACAGGACTAGTACTGGAAGGCTAACAGGGTTGGTGCTCGGATGCAGATGGAATGTTCTAGGCCCTAAGTTGGGTTCCTGTGGCTCTGCAGTGGGGCTCAGGGGCAGAAATTTGGCAGGAAGGAGGGAGAGGGAGGCCAGAGGGGCCTGACTTAGAGTTGGGACTGCAAAGCCAGCCCTCGTTTATGCTTGGACTCTTTAGGGGTGACTGGGGTTACAGTTGAGGTCCTGGGGCCTGGAGCCCTCTCAACTACCCCTCAGTATCAACCCAGCCCGATCTGCAAGTCAAAAGCAGGCAGGTGGGAAACAGTTTCTGAGCCTCCCTACCCCAGGAAGGTCACCTCCCCTCTGAGGACCAAGTGACAAGGAAGGGGCTGTCAGGCTGGAGAGATTTCGGTCAGCCAGAAGGTCAGACCACCTGCCACCTGTCAGACACTAGAAAAGGACTGTTTGTCTCCCACCTACCTGACTGTCTACACGGAACTGTGAGCAAGGCAGCTCTTCCCATTTGAAACAGAACATGAGACTTTCCTGCAGAAGCTCTGAGTGAGTTGTTTTCCCAGTAGACAGAACAGAGAGAGGTTAGCAAGGGCGAACCTCATCTCCAGGTGACACAATACAACACAACTGGGACGGGTAAGGGTAACAGCAAACACTTGTATCATGCTCCACAGCTTTATATGCTGAGGCTCAGAGGGGCCCAGGGAGGCAGGTGGGGAAGAACTACTCACTCCATTTGATGCACGAGGAAGCAGAGGCCCAGAGAAGTTAAGCAACCTGCCTGAAATCTCCCAGCTTCTAAGAGGGCAGTGTCAGGACTTGTATCTAGGCCCGCTGCCGGATCAGAGAGTGGAGAAGGCCACCCTCCAGGTCCACCAGCCCCAGGGAGAGAAATGGGAGTGGGGGTGGGAACAGGAGGAAGGTAACTTAATCAAGGGCGGGGCCAGGAATACAGCCGCAGGTTTGATAGGAATGTGGAGCCGGGAACCGGGATGACTTGCTGCTTCCGGTACCCGCCTCCTTCTCAGAAACATCAGGAAAATTGCTGGTCAGGCTTTGGATCAAATTGGCCGCCCCCTGCCTCCCTCTCGACCTCTTCCTGATGTGCTTCCCCCACCCCACAGCCTGGCTCCTGACCCCAAGCAACAGGCCAGGCCGGCCCCTCTCCAGTGTGCAGGGCAGGTGGGCACGGGGATGAGAGGCCATCGGGAGGAAGAGCCAGTGCGGCACACCCACACTCTTCATTTGCTGAAGAGTGAATACATTCATCATTTATGCACTCTATGCATCTGCCTTCTAGAAAGGATTTAAGGCACACCATCACTTATTGATACACTTATATCGTTTCATTTGATGAACCCCATTGATTCACTTCCTTGTACCTTCATCATTCATTCATTCAACTAATTCTCTTTATTGCAAAGGCCATTGCTCCCAACTGCTGCCTCCCTTTTCTCAGGTATTCATGGGGGCTCCTGGCCCATTTAATCCTAGAATGTTACCCAGAATTCTAGAACTGCAGGGGCACAGCCTTCGGACAACAGCAGGTCTCAGTGCCTCATTTTGCAGATGAGGAGGTGGTCAGTATCCACCGAAGGCCAAGGCCATTCCGGGAAGAGAAGCCCCATCTTGGGCTTGCAGTCCAGTCCACACTGTGGAAAGGAAGCCAAGGCCACCACAGGCTGGTCTGTGTGGCGAGGAACCAGCTCCAGCCTTGGGGTCTGAAGAGCAGGGTTCCGGCCCCAGCTGTTCACTGCCTCTGCCCAAGTCTTACACCCTGGGCATCTCCACCTGGATGTCTCACAGGGTCCTTGAACTCCTGTCTGAACCCAGTTCTCTACCCACCTTCACATCCTTCCTGTTTCAAACCTGCCCACTCACCCCATCTCAATCGTGGTTCCACTGTCTCCGCAGCTGCAAAAGCCAGAAGACTGGGCATCTCCCCGCCCCTGCCCCTGCATATCTGGCCAACTGCCAAGTCCTGCCCTCTGTAACCTCCCAAATGGCTCTTGAATTCTCCAGCCTCTCTCCACCCCTGCTGCCACCACTCTGCACGAGCCCCAGCTCCTCTACAGCTGGGCTGCTCTAGACAAGTGTCTCAGCCTCTCTGTGAACTGGTCTCTACACTGTCCCTACACAGACTTGCCTTGGGTCCACCAACGAGCAGGGAGTAGAGAAAGCCCCTGGGTGAGTCTGCAGGCTCCGAGTCCCAGCTCCACCATGAAGTAGCCTTGCTGATCCATATACTTTATGCCTGTGATTTCCAAGGTCATGGCCAGCTAATAATGGACTTCATTCGCTAATCACACACGACAGCCAGGTGCTGTGCTAAGTACTTTATATAATTTAATCAAGTGAAATGCTACCCCCATTTTATAGATGAGGAAAGTGAGGCACTGAGAAGCTAAGTAACTTGGCCCATGGTTACACAGCCAGTATGTGGAGTCGGGATTCAAACCCAGGTCTGGCCAAGCCCGAGCCACACACTTCGCTGTGCTGCCTTCTCTTGCCGGTGCAGGAACTTTTGGTAACTGGCACCACCCAGAGCTCCCCATTCCCTGCTAATTAAACCCTCACTCCCTTTATGCGTGGGAGGATTATGAACCTGCTTCTTCCACTCCAGGCAAGCTGGAATAAAAACCCTGTGAGCTGGCTGCAGCTGCTTAAAGCCCTGCGTTCCTCAAGCCGTACCAGGCGGAGTTCAGCTGTGCCTGCCCCCTCACAAGGGCTGCCGGCTGCCCAGCACTGCCGCGGGACATGGGCCAAGACACTGGGAAACGGCCCAAGCCAGGCTCTCACACACTGGCTCTGTGTGACCTTGAGCTCCTCAAATGGCCCATCTACTGGTAAGAAGGGTGCTGAGGCTGGTGTGTATAAAACTGATGACTAATAAGAAGCTGCAGTATAAAAAAACAAACAAAAGAACCACTAATACGAAACTTTCTTTGGGTTATTTGTATGGAAATATGTTAATATAAATGTTTCAGACATTACATGAAATTTCTAAAAATCTTATATGTTCTGGTATGTTATAAGTCATAATTCTAGTTATTACTTTAAAATGTATATCTCAGAAATAACTAAATTTCCTTGTCAATTGCATTATTATGAACTTTCATCAAATCTTTAACCGTGGTCATTTTTAAGTCTTTTGTCATTTACAGACAGTTCTGGGTGTACTCTGATGCTTTCGCAAAAATGTTCCTATAAAAGGGTTCCATCTTCAAGGAATTCATGGAAAAGACTCTGACGAGGACAGGTTTCTGGTAACTGACCATACTGCTGAACTGAATGAATAAGCATTTTCAGAACTCTAATGGAAAACTGATGAATTTATAAAAATGCTAACAAAAGATCAAGATGAAAAAAAATTAATTACATGGACTGAGTGAACTGATGAGGATGATTATAATTTTTGTGACTTTCTGTTTGAATAAAAAAAAATTCCCACAAGGACTCAGAGGCAAAAAATATACAAATCAATTTTCACTGCAAAGTAAAGGAGCTGTTACAGTGGAGGATTACTGGACTGAATGTCAATATTATGACATAGTATGAGTGTGTTTCATGTTTGGTAATTGCAATCATTGTTGCTTTTATTGTGGTCATCCACTTACAATGCTTGGTGTCAGTTTATTTATCTCTTGTAAAAATAAAATGCAGTGTGCGTGTGTGAAAAAAAAAAGTGAATGCATGTTATATTTTATTAATAAAATACACATAAAAGGGCTTCCCTGGTGGCGCAGTGGTTGAGAGTCCGCCTGCCGATGCAGGGGACACAGGTTCGTGCCCCGGTCCGGGAAGATCCCACATGCCGCGGAGCGCCTGGGCCTGTGAGCCATGGCCGCTGAGCCTGTGCATCCGGAGCCTGTGCTCCGCAACGGGAGAGGCCACAACAGTGAGAGACCCGCATACCGAAAAAAAAAAAAAAAGCACATAAAATATTTTCCCCAAAACCTAAAAAAAAAATAAAATTTAATTTAAAAATAAAATTTACTGTTAAGAAGCAGAAAAAAAAAAGAAGAGTGCTGAGGGACCGGGTCAGACACAACACACCTTGACCTGGCATAATTTTAGTGATGGAGACGGGAGACTCTGACATAAACTATGAGACTCTGGTGGTGAAATCAAAACAAGTTAACACCGGGGGTGCTCAGGTGCGTCTATATCCTATGAGTCACCAGTGCCAAATGTCAGGACTGGTTGTGGGTACACAAGAGACGGTACTGCATGGGCCATTCTTAACGAGGCCAGGGAACCAGGGTGTACACAGGCACTGGGGGCGGGGGTGCAGTAAGGCCTGGCTGGCACTGGCCTGGCGATCCAAACGCTTGGCAGGATCCCAATGCTGCCACTCGTTAGACTCCAGCAAGGTAACAGATGAAGTGCCTGGAAAGCTACCAAGAGCTCTATGAATGTTTGGACTTATTACATATTAACTAAGAGGCTGCTTTTTGTTTTCCTTCCTTTTGGAGGAAGGATGGCATCCCAGAGACAGCACAGCCTTTAGAACTGGGCTGACCTGGGTTCTGTCCTGGGTCCTCTTTAGCTCTGGGAACTTGGACAAGTTGTGTAACCTCCCTGGTGGAGAACGGCCTCCTAACTCAGACTTAGTCACAGCCTTTACAGTCTCGACAAGGCCTATATGACTCCCCATGATCGGGAGCTTCACTGGTCTCTGGCCTCTTCCTCCCTCGCCCTTGCTAGCTCTGCTCCAGCTGGCCTTTTCACTACATTCTCTCAACATTACAAAACATGCTCTGACCTCAGGGCCTTTGCACTTGCAGTTTCCTCTTCCTAACACTTTCTTCAAGTATCTGCAATGTGGCCTCCTTGCCCCCTGCATGTCTCTGACCAAATGATACCAATTAGTGTGATCTCTTCTGACCATCCAATTCAAAGGGGTAACTCCTACCCTGGATTTTTCTGCACAAGATACCTCGCCATCCAACATACTATATATGCTTTACCACCTGTCTCCACTCATTAGAATTTAAGTCCCATAAGGACAAGGGCTTTTTTTCTTTATAACTGAAAAATTAAATTGTTATTTGTTTTCTAGGGGGTTTGTTTTTTACCCACTTCCTTTTCCCTCTCACCTAGCAGTGCCTGGCTTGTAGAAAAAACGATACAACCTTCTGTGCATAAAATCCTATAATGTGCCGGATACACAGCAGGCATTCTATTAGACACCTAGAGCCGCCGCAGCAAATTACCACAAAGTTAGTGGCTAAAACAGACACTTATTCTCAGTTCTGGAGGTGAAAAGTCCAAAATCAAGGTGTCAGCTCTAGGGGAGAGCACTTCCTCGCCTCTCATAGCTTCTGGTGGCTCCAGGCGTCTCTTAGCTTGCGGCTGCATCTCTCTAATCTCTGCCTGTCTTCATGTGGTCCCCTCCTCCCTGTGTGTCTCTGTGTCTAAGGACACTTGTCACTGGATTTAGGGGCTGCCTGGATAATCCAGGGTGCACTCATCTTGAGATCCCGAACTCACATCTTTATCCAAACGTCACACTGATAAGTTCCAGGGGTTAGGACATAGACGTATCTTTTCGGGGACCAGCATTCATTAACTACTAGGAAACAAGGATACAGAAGAGCTTATGAATTCCAAGCACGGGGGAGAAATAAATAACTGAGCATCTCACTTATTCCTCACGACTGCCCAGTAAGGCAGATTCTACTATCCTTGTTTACATGCAAGGAACGGGGCTCCTGCAAGCAGGAGCTTCCACCCCAAGAGCCATACTGGTGTCCACCCGAGTGACAGGTGACACCCCAGATAAGGAGGAAGCCAGTTCACCCAGCTCCAGCCACTGCCATCCCCATGCCAAGCCCCTGGAGCAGGCCCAGCTCTGCCTGGCCGCAGGCTCTAGGGCCCCTCAGGTGTGCCCAGAGGTCACATAGTAAATTAGTGAGACAATTCAGACTTGAATCTAGGTGTCATGCCTTCAAGCCAGCGGCTCTTTCCATGTTCTCAAGCTCCCTTATAACCAGAAAACTCAAAAGGAACCAGCACAAAGCCTAGCTTGAGAATTCACAGCAACCCTGTCACTGGGTGGGGGGTAGCAACCTCATCAGCTACACCCATCCAAGTTCCAGGAAATACCCCCTTGCTTTGGAGCTAACATAGACCACGCAGCGCGGCACACAGGATCTTACTTCCCAGACCAGGGATGGAACCCGTGCCCCCTGCAGTGGAAGTGCGGAGTCCTAACCACAGGACCGCCAGGGATGTCCCGACCATGCAGTTTTTGATGGGGTATTTATTGCTGTTTCACCTCTTGCTGCCAGTCTTAGGGTAGGGCTTTCTAAAGTAAAACCACAAGTTTGAGAAACGAAAGACCTGCCTTCACTACCTACTGCTTTGGCCTTGGACAAGCTATTTAATTACTCTGAGCCTCACTTTCCTCATCAATAAAACCAGGATTCCACATCTACCCATCTCCAGAGTGAGATAATGCATGAACAGTGTTCAGACCATTCTGAGGGCCTTACTCCTGAATATAAAGTTTCTACAGCTCCAGGAACACTTGATCTTTGATGGGTAGGTTGTGTGAGTTACCTGAGACAACCAGTTTCAGTAAAGTTTGTTATTATTATAGATCAGTATGATCTGTGCTTTGTTAGAAAAGATTAGAAATTGGCTCTGATAACAGTGTGGGCTGCTCGGTTTGGGGATGCAGAAGATGCCATCTCAAAGAAATACCCAAGATGGCAGATCCCATATGGTTGTTTAAGGGAGGGATGGCAGAGAGAGGGAAAAACGGACACAACTCAGCTGTGACTGGCCGTGAAGGTTCCGGCAGACAAGCAGTAGCTCCGAACCTCACTGAGGGTGGGAGAGGCTGCCCACGACATAAACCAAAGTTTTCAGTGTGAAAAGTCAGGAGACCTGGGAGCAGAAGACAGCAGAGTCTGGAGCCAACTCTTTGCTTCTCCTTATAACTACGTGACCTCGATCAAGTCACTTAACTCCCCGAGTCTGTTTCCTCATCAGTGAAATGGGGATCCCACTAAACCCGAGCTGTGAAGTATAGGCAATGTACATGGATTCCTTTCAGCACAGTCCTGGCAGTAGGTGTTCAGTAGTTCCTTCCTGAAACCCAGCACTTCCACGAACATGCACGCAAATTATGGCAGGTCATTAATGCTCACAGGAGTCTTGTGAGATGCAGATAAGATACTGAATATGGAAATGTCCTGTATACTGCTTTATGAATCCAGGGATTAAATAATTCAAACACCAATAACGAATGCATCAGGAGAAAGTATCTCATGACAAATGGGAAATTACATATTGTTGCCCTTGTCCACAGATGCTCCCCAACAATAATGAGATGACAAATGTGACTCTAAAGAAGATTCTTTATTGAGACCTACTTAAAAAATTTCACTCCCTGATTTAAATAAACTTCAACTCAGTTGACTGGCTGATGGCTGAGCTAGGTAAAGGCTTCATGGTGGCAAAAACACTCCCCACCTATGATGACATCAAAATAGGTTCCTGAGTAGTGTCAAGTATGAATATACTCAGGGTCTCTGTCCCATCTTCTTCAGGGTTCGATTAAGCTAGAAGAGAAAGAAAAGCAAAGTCAGATATGGCTTTTTTTAAAAAATTTGTTTGTTTGTTTGTTTTTGGCTGTGTTGGGTCTTCATTGCTGTATGCGGGCTTTCTCTAGTTGTGGTGAGCAGGGGCTACTCTTCGTTGTGGTGCGCAGGCTTCTCATTGCAGTGGCTTCTCTTGTTGCGGAGCACGAGCTCTAGGCACTCAGGCTTCAGTAGTCGTGGCACGTGGGCTCACTAGTTGTGGCTTGTGGGCTCTTGAGCACAGGTTCAGTAGTTGAGGCGCACGGGCTTAGCTACTCTGCGGCATGTGGGATTTTCCCAGGCCAGGGCTCAAACCCATGTCCCTTGCATTGGCAGGCAGATTCTTAACCACTGTGCCACCAGGGAAGCCCAGTCAGATATGGCTTTTTCACCAAACCTTTTCCTACAGTGTGCACGATCACCAGGCCAGGCTGCCCCTCTGACATGAGCATGAGTTGTCTACTATCATGTGTAAATGCTCGGTTAGGTCCTCCACCTGACATTCTTATGGTGTCACACAATTCATGCAGCTTGTTCTATCTGCCCTTCACACTCAACAAACACACATCCCATACTGCGCTGCCCGTTTTATAGACAGGAAAGGGACCCAGGGTGACTAGACTTGTCAGGGCTCTATTATTATCCTGCAGGAGGAGTCTGGTAGCATGGACCACAGCACAGCAGTGACCTCTGCTGGAGGACTCAAAGCACCAAGACGCAGTGGCTCTAGCTACGGCCACAAAAAGTGACCCACAAGACCTCTCCAAGGGCAGGATGTGGAATGCACCAAGTCTGTCAGAACAGAGCTTCATGGTCTCAGCTTGCAGAAACTGGCCAGACCTGTCTAAGTCAGAGAGTAACTGCCAAGTGGTGAGGGATGGGTCAGAGCAGGCAGTGAATCCACCCATATTAGGAAATACCAGGGAGGGAGAAGAGAGCCGGCCACCCGCAGCGGGAGATCTTGGAAAGAGATGCTCCAGAGAAGGCTGACACAGCAACTCCTACGGGCCCAACCCCACTCCCCAAACCCCAAGCAGCCAGCCAGTCTAGCTCAGAAACTTAAAGGGCCAATTTCAGGCTTTCTTGAAAACAGAAATGAGAAATAAACAATTTATAACTCCCCACCCAGTTCCTAACCTCTGTCCCCAGCCCACACACCGCTCTCTCAGACCTCTCACCTCTTCAAATTTGTGAATCTGCCGGATGAAGAAATCCCCATAGCGCCTGGCCACCTTGGTGTCTGCGATGTGGATCATGTCCTATGAGAAAAGCAACCAGACAGGAGTGGTGAGGGAGAGCCGCTTTCGGGCCTGCAAACAGCAGTGATGCTAAGTGCCAGACAGACCCCTATGGAAGAGCACTACCAGTCAAGAGCTGCCCTTTCTGTTTAGATGGCTGATTTTTATTTTCTTCTTGTTAATTCATTTATTTTATTTTCTAGTCTTTTTAACGAACATGAATCTTTTGGCTATAGTAACATTTAAAATAGCATTTTATTCTTATACACTGTTTATGAGTATAAAGTTGCAAATTAGTCTAGATTTTAAATTGTTTTTTAGCTCAAAATATTTTGTTGAGCACCATTTTACTTGTAAATTATGACATAATCTAGGTTAAGATCCAAGAACTTTCTGAATCTCTTTGATAGGATTTTTTTCAAGTCAAGGATGAAAAAAGGCAAAAAAAATAGAAAGTAATTTGCCAAAGACAAACCTGAACCAATAGGGAACAATAAGAAAAACATGCAATTAAAAACATTTTCATGTAGGAAATTTAAATCATATTATTAATTTAACCTGAATATAACCTCACAGCAAAATTTTATTTGTAATAACCAAGTTGCTAAATCTTGGGAGAAGTGTTTTATTAAAGACCATCCAGATGGTTGGGACCAGTTCAGCTGGGCCACTAAAAGGGATGGAGGGATGGAGCAAATGACTGATATTGCCAAAGAACGTGTACATGTCAGGCATTGGGAATAAATGCAAAAAGGACTTTAGTTAGCTGACGTGATACGGCAGGGGATAGACAGTTCTGATATTTAAAAACATGACTTAAAAACAACATTGAAAAACTTCCCCAACAGACATGTTTCTGCTTTTGGTGAGTCTGTTCATGGCAGGGATAGCCAAGTTCTGCCAAACACCAAGCCTTCAAAAAGTCATTAAGTCTAAAATGAGAGGATCTGATTTAGCAAGATGAGCTTCCAAAAACAAACTACCCAAACTGGCCAAGCAATTCCACAACTAGGTATATATACCCGAGAGAATATTGTTCACACAAAACTTGTACACAAAAATTCATAGCAGCATTACCCATAATAGCCAAAAAGTGAAAACAGCTCAACTGTCCACGAACTAATGAACAGATAAACAAAGTATGGTATACCCAAACAGTGGAATGTTACTTGGCTGTAAAAAGGAATAAAGTACTGATACCTGCTACAACCTGGATTAAACTTGAAAAGATGCTCAATAAAAGAAATCAAACGCAAAAATCCACATCTTTCATGATTCTATTTTTAGAAAATATCAAGAATAGAAAAATCCACGGAGACAGCAGGAAGATTCCTGATTTGCCAGGGATGGGGGGGGAAAGGAGGAATGGGGAATGCTGTTAATGGGCAGGGATTTCTTTTGGGGATGATGGAAATGTGGAATTAGATAGCAGAGATGGTTGCACAACACGGTGAACAAACTAATAATCATGGAATTACACCCTTTAAAGTGGTGAAGTTTGTTATGCAAATTTTATCATTAAAAACTGTCAGCCAAAAATTAATTTTAAAAATTATTTTTTTATTGGATTATAGTTGATTTACAACGTTGTGAAAAAAGAGTATTTAAATTAAATAAAAAAAAGTAGTTGTTAGCAATGGATAAACACACACATGTATGGTATAGGTCTTGTGAGGTTATTTGTCTCTTAGGCTTGTGTATCCCTAAGAGATGTTGTGTACATATGTGTATTGTAGACCAACATCTTTCTGAAAGCAACCAAAAATGTAGGATATTTTAAAAAATTGCCTCATAGGTGCTTCCCTGGTGGTGCAATGGTTAAGAATCCGCCTCCCAGTGCAGGGGACACGAGTTTGAGCCCTAGTCCGGGAAGATCCCACATGCCGCGGAGCAACTAAGCCTGTGCGCCACAATGAAGAGCAGCCCCCACTCAGCTCAACTAGAGAAAGCCTGCATGCTGCAACGAAGACCCAACACAGCCAAAAAAACCCAAAAAAAACACCGTTATGTATACTGTTCAATAGCCAAAAACCACCCAAATGTCCACCAGTAGAAGAATGGAAACACCGTGGTCAGTAACTGCAGTAGAATTTGGCCCATCACACATCACAGAACAATAAGCATGACTGACCTACTGCTACATATGACAACGGTGGATGGTGATTCTCTCAAATACAATGTTGAGCAAAAGAAGCTGGATAGAAAATACCACATACTGCATAATCCCATTATATCAAGTTCAAAACCAGGCAGCACCAATCTAGGGTGGTACAAGTCAGGACAATGGCTTCCCACCCACTAAAGGACTTCCAGCAGTCTACTAAGCACCCTCCCCGCTTCTTCTCCAACCTCATCTCCCACCACAACCTCCTCTCAGGCCACTCCAGCCACACTGCAGCTGTCTGGGCTCGCTCCTGCCTCAGGGCCTTTGCTCTAACTGCTCCCTCCACCTGGAATGCTCTTCCTCCAGGTATCTGCTTGCTAATATCCACACCTCCTTCAAGTCTTAGCTTCGGTTTCACTTTCTCAACAAAGTCTACCCTGAGCACCTTACTTAATACTGCAGCCTGTGCCTTCCACCACCATTACCCCAACTTACTCCACGGCACGTGGCAACTTCCAAACTACTACATGCTTGCTTAATTATAACGCTTTTTGTCATTTTTTTAACACTAGAATACCAGCACAAGGGCAAAAATCTTTGTTGATTTTGTTCAATGATGTGTCCCAGATGCCCAGAACAGTGGGTGCCTTGAGAACCTAGCCCAAGGGGCAGTCATACCTTATCGATGTAGAAGTCAACCTCAGAGGCTGACTGAAATTCGCCATCGAGGGCAGAGATGCCACTGGTCCACACCAAGTTCTTCATTTTGTGTTTGAAGACAAGAAGCTGGATTCGGAACTCCTGCTCCGTGAGGTCCAGGAAGCCGGCCAGCTTGGCCACAGGCATGGTGGTGTAGAGCTTGAGGAAGCTGCGGATGGTTGAGAGTTGGGCCTGCTGCTGCACCTCATCAGAAAACACCTTCAGCTGCTGTAAGAAGGGCTCCTTGTGGTAATTGGGGTGTACGTTGTCATAGTTGGGCACTACAGGTGACAGGAATTTGGGGCAGGAGTAGCTGAAAAGTTCCTCGTAGACCTGTGGGTCACCTTTCTGCATGCGTAGCATCTTGTCCCCATATTTCTCCCGCAGCTGGAGGTGAATGCTCTCATCGATACGCATGGGGTACATGGTGAGGGCGATGGCCAGCAGGGCGTGCATCTGCTCATTCTGCTTGTTAATCTGGGGGTGGGGGGAGAGATCGGTGCAGGGTCAAATGAATGGATTTTCTGAGGTCCCCACCATCCTCCCAAGTACACTCTGTACAGACCTTCTGACTTCTCCCTTTGTCTTACACCCTTCAGCTAACTTTCCCAATGTCTCCTCCAATCCTCCCTCTAGCTCTACGGAACTTCTGGCCTAGTTCCAGGTCCTCTGTAGTTGTTTCCTGGACTCTTTACTGGAACCTCTGCCTCGGTCTCACCAATCCGCCCTACACATCACTGGCAGGTCAATCGTTCCACACCAAGTATGATCAATTCACCCAGAAATCTCTGCTGGCACTTAACGCCTCCAGAATAAAGATTAAATACTTCAGCTGGGCCGTGAAGGTCACCCCAGACTCTAACACCCCAATCGGACTGTTCTCCTGCCTTCTAGCCAAAATGATTTATTGTGCTACTACATGACCACACTTCCAAGTCTCAACACCTCTGCTCTGCTTAGAAACCTGCTCCCAATTCTATGCATGTTTTGAATCCACCCTCCTCCAGGCAAACTGCTTGAGGGCAGTACCCACATCTAACTGATTTTAAACACCCACAGCCCAGTGAACACTCTAGGCACTGCTGGGGAATAAAAGTGAAACAAAAATCCTGTCCTTATCATCAGGGTGTTAATGATCCGAAGTAATAGGTGTAACAAAGAAAACACTTAAGTAGGCGAGCCATTAACAAATCATCCTATTGAAAAAGCACATAGAAGAGCAAAATTCTGGAAGGCGTTTACCCAAAAATTGTTGGCACAGGTGTGTCAGCTGGTCAGAGGCCTCCTTACCATCTCATATTTGTACGTGGTCCTTTGGAACATGCTCTTGGTCCTCTGGATGTAGAGAAGGATGTTGGCAAAGACCCGGATAGCATCCTGGTATCGACGCATCATCAAATATGCAAAACCGACATAATAGTATGTGGTAACCTGGCACTCGGGCACACGAGAATACATGCTCTGTGGAAGGAGGCAGAAGCAGCAGCCATGAATCTCAAGACCAATTCATCCCAGGTAGGATCTGAAAATTGCTGGGGCCTAGTGTCGGCTGAGGTGGAAGCACTGAGAGCTCCCTGCAGAGGCCCTGAACTACCCAGAGGAATCCTGGCTCTGAAGTCAGAGGCTCTGAGTGCAGATCGTACCACTTACTGATTATGTGACCTGAGGACTCCATTTTCTTGGCTGTAACAGAAAAGGACTGGACCAGGTAACCCTAACATTTCTTTCAGCTCTAAAATCATCTACACCTCACTTTCACATTCTTTCTTGCTTTCTAGTCCTTGCTTTTCCAAATAGCCCTATAAGAAAAAGGACAGATAAGATACACACACGTCAAACAAAAACGTACCAAGTTTCTGTGGCTAGGAAAACAACCACTGCTAACGTATCATTACCTGTGCCACCTTAGAACTAAGCAAGTCTTTCATTAATTCTTCAGTGAAAGTTGAAAAGTAAAAATCTGCCAGCATCAGTCTGGTCTGAAAACAGAATCAAAAGACTGCTGAATATTTTAAGTGTTGTTAAGCACCAAAGAGAAACCACCTGGTCCAGGTTCAGATTTTCCCTGCAGTGGTTTTCCCAGTTCTTGTCTCAATTTTCCACTGACCTGGGGAGGAATCCTCTTTTATTCTCCATGAAATCTGTCCTAATAATAGATCAGAGTCTCTCTTGAAGCAGACAGACAGACTTTCTGGCTCTGGGAAGGTGGGCCTGAGGAAACAGGGAATGAATTACCTTCTTGTTCAGTTCGATGTTCTCCAGCACCTTGATGGCCTGGTAGTAATCCCCCAACAGGGAGTGCAGACGCAGAAGCCCCACCAGGCTGAAGTAGCCAAGCATCTTGTAGAGGGAGTGCCGTCCATACTCCCCAGCCACACTCTCAGGGTCACCTGAGAGAGACACACGGACACTGTGAGCACTTCAGCAGAGGCAGTGGAAGGAGGGCAAGCCTGACCCTTGAAGTTTACCCTCAGTAAACTCTTCATCTACTGCCAGTCTCTAAAGCTTCCTGCAATAGGGAATAACTGCCTTAGAAAGAATACCAAGAAGCACCATGCCTGGCCTTATGCTAAGCTTACATTTCTAAGTCACCTAAGGGGTGTGGCAGCCCCCCTCAACCATACACACCTAAGAATATGAGGGGACCCCTCTCATCAATAAGAGTTACTTGGCAAGGCCCCTCCTTTCAGGAAGTCCATGAGATCAAAGCTATCTTCCTAATAACACTATTTAGGTGTGTTCCTATTTATCTTCCTAAGATACTATTTGCCTTTCTCACTGAGTTGACATTTGCACTGATGGTGCAAAAACAACGCGGGAAAAACTATGGACAACTTAGCATCAATTGGGTAGTGGCACCAAACTCTACTGTCATCACTGTATTCTTTACCACCACTCACCTGCAATAAAAGAACCAGCCACTTCCTTTTCCCCACAAAACCCTATTTTTAATTGAAAAAATAACTGATACACAGACTGAATAGAGACATGGGTATTTTCTCAAAAATGAGTGCAGTGAGCTTGTTAAGATGTCAATGAAAACAACTGGCAGTGTTTGCTGCCAATGAAAACTTGAGCTTTTAAGTAAAAATTAGAATTTCATAAAACTTCTATCTGCCACTATGAACTCAACAGCTCCCAAATGAAGACTTATCTGATAAGGTTGATGGTCAAAGTAACAGATGTGGTTTCAAAAAACTGTATAATTGGGACTTCCCTGGTGGTCCAGTGGGTAAGACTCTGAGCTCCCAATGCAGGGGGCCCAGGTTCGATCCCTGGTTGGGGAACTAGATACTGCATGCATGCCACAATTATGAGTTCGCATGCCACAACTAAGACCTGGCGCAGCCAAAATAAATAAATAATTAAAACAACAACAACAAAAAAAACTGTACAATAAAATGTGTCAACTTTCAGAAAATCTTGATAGCTCAATGAATCAGTATTTTACAAAATCACACATGAGTAAAAAAAATTCATTCAAGCTGCAGGATAAACCAATAAACTTTAATGTAACAAAGTATAAGTTCACTGATAAGGCTTCAGATTCCACACTGCAACTAACCTGTATGAAACTACCCGCTGTCAACTTCTGATGCAGAACCAGAGAAGAGCCAGGCTACCTGTAAAGGCTATTGAGTTTCTCTTCCCTGTCCCAATTAAATATCTGTGTGAGGCCAGATTCCCCTCAGATACTTCAACCAAAACAGCATATTGCCACAGACTGAGTGAAGAAGCAGGAGACTCCAGCTCTCTTCTACGAAGCCAGACATGAAAGGTTTGCAAAAACACCACTCTTCTCACTGTAACAAGATCTGTATATAGATAAACTTGTGATTCTTAATCTTTTAAGACTGTAAAGTGGTCCTCACACCAAAAAGTTTGAGAAGTGCTTATCTAAACAAAGGCCCTGGAGAGGGAGTAGAAGTGTTTACAAATGCAGCTCTCAGGAAGTGCTTGTTCAGTCTGTCGGCCAACAGACTGCCAAGCCCAGCAGCCCCCAAATCAGCCCTCGGCTCCTGTTCACACCCAAATACCAAAGAGGAGCAGCCCATCGCTCCTCCGCACTACCCGTGGCCTCTACTCATGAGGCACAGATGGCAGGCAGCACTCACCTCCACTTGTGTACACCTCCAGCTGTCGGTTGATGTTGGACTTGTCTACGAGGGAGTGAAGGACATTGAGGACACTGTGAACATTCCAGATTTTGGGATTGGAACGAAGGAAGTCGATCTCCTCCTCTGACTTCTTGGCAGTCTTACAGCGGTACTGACTAAACGACTGAAACTGTTGAGGAAGAAGGGAAACGTGCAGCAGTGGCATTAACGCCAAAGGGACAGCACAGCACACAACACGCTACTGCTACCACTTCTCCCGCTACACCAGTCTGTGCACTACTGGTTCTTTCAAAGCCATCTTTGATTAAGCTGTGGATTTGTTCATTACTGACTATGTTACTTATTCCACAGCTAAGCAAAAAGCTCTAAAATGAGAGGTAATTTGTGGAAAAAAACATTCAATTTGGAGTCAAACATAGTCTAAAGTACTTAACGTCTCTGGGCATCACAGTGCCATCAGCCTGGCCACCAGAATCAGGTGGCTTACAACAGATCTACTCATACGTGGTAGAGATGGGGCAGGTACCTGCATGTGTGTCTTCCCTTCCAGAGGTGACCATCAATTCACCTGTGACAGGAACCCAGTCTGAGTTACCCCTGTCCCAATCACAGAGCCTGGACAAGTGTAAGGCACATATAGGGTACATACCACAGCTATTTGTTTGGGGCAGGGTTTCTATCTGGGACCAGCACTGGGCTGGCTCCATCTGTCACCCAGAGACTGGCACAGGAGACCTAGTTACTCTGTCAGAATTAAAAGCTCCCTGGTTGATTTCTGGTGCATACACAGGTTTGGAAACCAGGGACCTAGAATCTAGGTTCTAGATGACCTAAGATTACTTTTCAACTCTGAAATATCATCCTCCTCCAAGAGCGCAGGAGAAAACGTTTCCAAATTTACAATAAACAAATAGTATCGGGGCTTCCCTGGTGGCGCAGTGGTTAAGAATCCACCTGCCAATGCAGAGGACACAGGTTCAATCCCTTGCCTGGGAAGATCCCACATGCCGCGGAGCAACTAAGCCCGTGCGCCACAACTACTGAGCCTGCACTCTAGAACCCACGAGCCACAACTATTGAGCCCACGTGCTAAAACTACCAAAGCCCGCGCTCCTAGAGCCCGTGCTCCGCAACAAGAGAAGCCACCACAGTGAGAAGCCCGCGCACCGCAATGAAGAGTAGCAACTAGAGAAAGCCCACGCGCAGCAACGAAGACCCAATGCAGCCAAAAATAAATAAATAAAATAAACAAATTTATAAAATAATTTTCAAAGCAAATATCCTTCAGCCAACAATTCTACTTATAATCATCCGTAGAAATAGACTTTATCTGTAACACATACACCAGAAGAGTGGTACACCATGTACATGGCACAAAAGAACAAGGCAGGTCTCTATACGATGACTATCTTTCCAGACAGTAATTGATGCCTCTGCAAAGGCAAGCAAGGAAGACACTTTATCTGCAGTTAAAAAAAAAAAATCTCAACAATAGCAACACGTTCATATATTGCTGCATCAATACAAATAAATGAAAGAGTGGTGGGGAATAAGGAGCAAAAAAAAAAAAATTTTTTTTTTTAAATTTTAAAAAAGACAAAAAACAAGAATAAAGAAGAGAGCGGTGGGGAAGAGCCCCTCACCCCATGCGGTTTAACTGGTGTTTTCTTCTTAAGCGGCTTACAGTGCTCTCACTTTTCACAAAGACTGGCTGGTGGAATCACACCTGGCCCACACTGGCCAGTCTTTGTTAGAAGCAAGAGCACTTAAACCCCTTAAGAGAACACCAGTTAAGCCCAGGGAATTAGGATTATTTTAAGACGGATGAAGAACCTTAGCACAGATGATCCTCGCTGACTTGCTGCTAGCCAACAGGACAGCCAATCTTCTAAAATTACGCCAAATAACAAGCCAAGGAGCCAGAGAGGGCAAACGAGGCCAGTGTGGTTTGTGGCCTTCTCTGCACAAAGGACTGAAGCCTGTCTTGAGCAGGAAGCCTCTTTCTCAAAGTGCCCTAGGAAGGTTTCCTCAGCTCACCAATCACAACTTATCAGCACTCTGTACTCAAAGTCTCTTTGATCCATGGGGCTCAAATAACTGCTTTATTAGGAAACTGATTTCTCCTGAAATAGCTAGTAAGAACTGTGCCATCCCTGTAAAACATGGAAAAGATGTTTTTCCAAAACCAATTATTTTACGGTTTTTAGCAACAGCACTCTGAGACAGGTAATTTTTCCCTTTTGATAAAAATGTTCTTTCATTCTGATCCAACATATACTCACATCACCAGCACCACAATCAAGATATAGAATTTTTCTCCTGTAGGCGAGGAAAGTGAGGCTCAGAGAGCTAAGTAACACATCATCACTACAGAGCCACCAGGTGGCAGCCCCCAGACAAGTACCCACTCCTAGCTGACTCCAAAGCCTGGAAACCTGTGTTCTTCCTGCCAGACCACCTCTCAAGGTCAGTTAAGAACGGGGTGAATGTCAGGAGCTCAGTTCTCCAGACTTCTGAGGTCAGAATGGAGCTCTTAGACCTCACTGATTCAAAACACCACAACATAGAGGCCACTTCCACAGGGTATTTCACACTACCCTAGGGTGGCTATACACCATAATCTTTTTAACAACACAAACAATGGTAATAGCTGCTCCTTGTCTGGACCAGTTATTTCAAATTAGGCCAAGGTTGACCAGATACCTGGTAGATGAACTCATCGATGATATCCCAGAGCCACTGGTTGGGAAGTTCGAGGGGAGCAGGACCATCAGCATCTGGGCAAGAGACCACAGAAAGGTCAGACTCGATCAATGACTATATGCCCATTCAGTAAGGCTGCAGAATACATTTTGTAATTTCTCTCTTAAAAGGACTATGAACCACAAGACTTCCCCCTCTTCCCACCTGCACATTAAAATTCTGCTAAAAAGAGCTGAAGGCCAATACGAGGTCTCATCATAACCTCAGACTCACTGAGAATGTAGTTGAAGAGATTGCAGTAGTTGTAATAGGATTCAAACCTCTGCTCCAAGGAGGGTCCCCCCTGTAAAGAAAGCAGAGAAAGGAGGACACATTTAATCTAAATGCGTTCTACTCATGGCCTGCCACTGACAGTTGAAAACAAATACAGCTGATCCTTGAAAACACAGGGGTTTTGGTCAAAAATCTGTGTATAATCTGTGTATAATGTATCGTTGACCCTCCACATCTGCAGATTTAACCAATGGTGGATCCTATAACACTATAAATATTTATTGAAAATACCTGCACATAAGTGGACCTGCATAGTGCCAACCCGCGTTGTTCAAGGGTCAACTATATATGAGAATTGACGTCAGCTCTCCCCTTCTTAGCATGTGAGAGCACTCAAGTGACAGGGAAGATAGTTAAGTGCTACAGCAGTTCAAAGGGGCACTGAATACCTGACGCCAACGGTCAAGTTTTATACCAAAAATTTTAACTGACCATTAAAGATCAGGCATATAGATCTGGCAAGGCAGAGGAGTGAGGGGAAGGTGTTTCAGGAAAAAACAGGACTAATGAAGGCCAAGAAGTAAAATCGTGGTGCTTGAAGGTTAGGGAGTAAGGCAGACAATGCTACACTGGGCTACATTGGGTCAGAAATGCAGAGGTCTTACAGTGCCAAACAAGAATTAAGCCAGGGGGTCAGCAAATCCACCACCACCTGTTTTTGTAAATAAGAACCTTAACTGGCACACAGCCATGTGTACTCACTGTCATGGCTGCTACAAAGCTGAATAGATTCGACAGAGACCATTACAGCCCTCAAAGCCTAGAATACTCTCTATCTGGCCCTGTACACAGCAGGCTGCTGACCCCTGATCTAGACTTCATGTGGCTGGCAACAGAACCACTGAAGAGTTCTGAGCTGGGGAACAACGTGATGTATGGTGTATGTTGTGATGGAGTAGAAAGAACACTGCCTTGGAGTCGTAGCCCCACTGCTTACTAACTGTGGGGTCTGACAAGGTACTTAATCCCTCTGAAAAATGAGATTATGAAGTGAAAGTGCCTAATACAGTAAATGCTCTTTCAATGAAAACCTCCCCCTCCAACTCCCCCCCATCATGTACGTGAAACTGCCCCATCTGGTACCTAGTGAAGAGATCACAGGGTCAACAAACTTCTGCTGAATCTTCATCTACAGACCAGAGGAAAGATCAGAGGTGGGTTCTGATGCCACGTTCTGCCGAAAGCCATGTTATACAGGCTGGCTAGATTACTAGCCCAGCCTGCAAAGTACCTGAGCCATAGCATCAATGACAGAAGAGAATCTTTACTTTCTATCAAATGAGGTAGTCAGAGAGCTCACTGGGATGCCAGAAAAACATGGCCCCCCGCATTACTTTGGCAACAAGAACTCCTTCACCTACCGCCACTGATGGTGGGGGGGCTCCTGGGCCAAGGCCAGAGCTCTTGTCAGGTCAAGTCATCCTCAGGGGGATGAGAGTGAGTGTGAGAAGCTGGGAACTCTTTAGATGGAAATACCCTAAGGAGACTGTGGTGGCAGTTTCTTTAATTTACACACGCACATACACGCTCCAACAATTAACGTGTCAACGTGGGGGATCAGACACTGGATTAGAGCAGCGAACAAGACAAAGTCCGTGCCCTGCTGGAGTTTACCCTCTAGTGGGGGAAGCAAACAAAACCCAAATAAATAAGACAATGTCAGAGAGCGATAGGTGCTCTGAAGTATCACATAGTACGGCTAGGAGCCAAGGGAAAGAGGGAAAGATGCAGGAAGTGAGACTGGCAAGGAAGTCTGGGGCCAGGTCAAGCAGGACCATGACTAAGACTTGGGATTTTATTCTAAGTATGAAGGGAAGTCACGGTAGGATTGTGAGGAAGGGGGTGACTTGATGAGACTATGTTTTAAAAGGATCACCAAGGTTACTAGGTTGACGATAAACGTAAGCGGGCAAGAGTGGAAACTGACACCAGGTGAGCAGTTATGCCGTCATTCAGGCAAGAGATAATAATGCCTTGAACCAGGGTAGGTATGTGCATTTTTAAAAGATACAATGGTATATGCACACCTAACAGACTACAGTACAGTGTAACTTTTTTTTTTTTATTTTTTTTAATTTTTTGCGATACGCCGGCCTCTCACTGTTGTGGCCTCTCCCATTGCAGAGCACAGGCTCCGGACGCGCAGGCTCAGCGGCCATGGCTCACAGGCCCAGCCGCTCCGCGGCACGTGGGATCTTCCCGGACCGGGGCACGAACCCGTGTGCCCTGCATCAGCAGGCGGACTCTCAACCACTGCGCCACCAGGGAAGCCCAACTTTTTTATTTTTTAAGATTATTTATTTAAAAATAAATTTTTGGCTGTGTCGGGTCTTAGTTGTGGCACGCAGGCTTAACTGCCTCACGGCATGTGGGATCTTAGTTCCCCAACCAGGGATTGAACCTGCATTCCCTGCATTGTAAGGTGGATTCCTTACTGCTGGACCACCAGGGAAGTCCCTAGCATAACTTTTATATGCACTTGGGAACCAAAAAATTCATGGGACTGGCTTTATTGTGATATGCACTTTATTGCAGTGGTCTGGAACCAAACCTGCAATACCTCCAAGGTATGCCTGTAAACAGTGTAGACAGTATTTTAAGAGACTTAGGGCACTCTAAAATTTAGAAATCAGGAAGAAAAGAATCCGGCCTAGCTTCAAAGAATTCTGCCATTTACTAGCTGCATGAATTTGAGAAAAAGCAACCTCTCTGCGCCTCCGTTTGCCTACTTTGCAGGATCACCATGAGGACTAGAGACATGCAGATGTGTGCCAAGTGCCT
Organism: Orcinus orca; assembly: GCF_937001465.1. Lineage (NCBI taxonomy): Eukaryota > Metazoa > Chordata > Mammalia > Artiodactyla > Delphinidae > Orcinus > Orcinus orca. The sequence goes on along the minus strand of NC_064569.1, from coordinate 92,780,437 downwards.
AGAATTGTGCCTGGCACACAGCGACAGGTGTATGTATTTCTCAGAGGGCAGGAGGCTCAGTGGCAATGCACTAAAGGGAAAAAGCAAGGGCATTCCAAGCGGAGGCATCCGAAGGTACCTGGGAACACACTTTTAGGATGACGTCCTGCAACCCAGTGCATGTGATAAGTGTCCAGTCAAGAACTGTGGGGATAAAGAAATTAAAAAGGATGGACAGGCTATGCAGTGGTACCATTTGCCTGAAACAGACACCCAGCTTCCTGGGTTCAATCATTCCCTCCATCCTTTCTTAAAAGAAAGCTCAGAAAACATGCCAACCACTCTTGGACACTGAACCAATATAAACTAGCAACTGTTTGCCAGGGACAAAAATGGCATAGTTTAAAAACTGCCGGCAACGTTTAGATACTCACACTGACTTTGGCATATATGTGCCTGTAGTATAATTCTTTGTACAGAATCAGAAAGACAGCATCTGAAAGAGATGGCAGAGGGGTGCTTTAGTAATCCACCAAACAACCGGGGTCTTCTGGCAGTTTTAGCCTGTGGTGGGAAGTAAAGTGGTAAATGTGATTTCAGAAACCAAACAACATCAAAATTCTAACACTTACACCCCAAGAATACATGCAACGAGAAACTTCATTTCCCACTTTATCCTTTCAACCTCATCTTAATCTCATTCAGGCCCGTTTCCCTTCACCACTTAGATATTTTTGCCATACAGTTGCTTAACCAAGATGTAAATACTAATGGCTCCATGGAAGGCGATATGACAGGATCAAAACTGCAAATACATGGGGATCTTTGACTTAGACCTCCTATTTTAAGAAATTTATCCTATTGATATGATGCAACCATTAAAAAGAAAGAAGGCGGGGACTTCCCTGGTGGCAGAGTGGTTAAGAATCCGCCTGCCAATGCAGGGGACACGGGTTCGAGCCCTGGTCCGGGAAGATCCCACATGCCACGGAGCAACTAAGCCCATGTGCCACAGCTACTGAGCCTGCTCTCTAGAGCCCATGAGCCACAACTACTGAGCCTGAGTGCCACAACTACTGAAGCCCGTGCACCTAGAGCCCATGCTCCACAACAAGAGAAGCCCCCTTAATGAGAAGCCCGCGCACCGCAACGAAGAGCAGCCCCCTCTGGCCGCAACTAGAGAAAGCCGGCGCGCAGCAACGAAGACCTGATGCAGCCAAAAAATAATTAATTAATTAATTTTTTAAAAAGCTGGGATGAGCTCTTTGGATATCAATGTTGTGCAGAAGTTAACATACAGGTCTGAGACTATTAGCCTTAAAAAGGCCTGCTGGTAAAGTTGGTCCTTGCTTGGCAGCTGGGAACCTAGATTTCAGGAGGGTTTCCCACCAATCTCATAAGGGTGGTCTGCTATCCCTAAACTGTTTGTGCAAACAACATGGTTTATACTGAACACCTGCTTTCCTTCTGGGAGTCTGGAATTTCAGTACATGCTAGGCAGAGGATGTGCCTACACGACCAGCCCCCAGTAAAATGCCTGGACATTGAGTCTGTAATGATCTGCTCTGGTAGCTCCACAGAAAGCCCCATAGCTGTCAGACTGAGTCCTATGAATCCTCCTAGCAAATAATCAAACCTGGGGGGGGTCTTGGGAATCCTGGAGGTGCAGAATACTCTCCAAAAATACAATAAATTTTAAAAATGGAAAGAAAGGAGCATCTATCTAGTCTTTGTAAAAAAGGAAAAAGTTATTCCTAATTGCTTATATATGCATAGAGTATCAGAGGAAGGATAAACAAGAAAATGGTGAACACTAGATGGCTCCAGAGAGAAAAACAGACAACTTGGGATAGAAATGGGAGGGGGATTTTTATACCAAATCTTCCATACTTTGAGTCCTGTGAATCCTTACCTGTTTAAAAACATGTATTACAGGATTCCTGTTGTGCTCAACATACATAATATTATATTCTTTATAGGCAAAATATTAAACAGAGCGTAATGTCGGAGCAACACGGAAACACATTTAAGATTGAGTTCTAGCAAACGTTATGGACACTAAGGGGGGAAAGTGGTGGGGATGGTGGTGGTGGGATGAACTGGGAGATTGGGATTGACATATATACACTAATATGTATAAAATAGATAACTAATAAGAACCTGCTGTATAAAAAATAAATTAAATTAAAAGAAAAAAAAAAGAGTGAGTTCTAGGACTTCCCTGGAGGCCCAGTGGTTAAGAGTCTGCACTCACAATGCAGGGGGCACGGGTTCAATCCCTGGTCGGGGAATTAAGATCCTGCAGGCCGCACTGTGTGGCCAAAAAAAAAAAAAAAAAAAAAGAATGAGTTCTAAACCTGAGTAACGATGATACTAATGTTTAGTATTCAAAAAATGTTAGCTGTAACAAAAGAAGTGAAAGACTTGTACGTTAAAAAACTACAAAACACTGTTGAAAGAAATCAAACACCTAAATAAATGGAAAGACACGCATGTCCATGGATTACAGGACTTAATATTGTTAAATGGCAATACTCTCCCAAATTGATCTTCAGATCCCACATAATTTCTATCAAAATCCAAGCTGGCTTCTTTGCAGAAATTGACAAGCTGATCCTAAAATTCACATGGAAATTCAAGGGACTCAGAAGACCCAAAGCAATTTTGAAAAAGAACAACAAAGGTGGAGGACTTACACTTGCCAATTTCAAAACTTACTCCAAAGCTACAATCATTTGGACAGTGTGGTTGGTACAAGCATAAGGATAGACATAGATCAATGGAATCAAAGTGACAGTCTAGAAATAAACCTCTACATTTACATGATAACAGATTTCGGGAAGTGCCAAGACAATTCAGTGGAAAAAGAATGGTCTTTCTGAAAATTGGTACTGGGACAGCTGGCTAATCACATGCAAAAGAATGAAGTTGGCTCTTCTTACTTCACACCATATATAAAAGACACCATCAGAAAGTGAAATGTGAGAGGAGGCCAGAGAGCCCATTCTGGAGCAACTGTAATGACCCCAAAAATTACAGAGGGAAAAGGAAACCAGTCAAGACAAAAATCCCAACTTCAGTTTTCACCACATGTGAAACACCTCTGTCCCCTCTTCATCTACTCAGTTTTCATTCAACAAGTTATTTACTAAGGAATGTACTATGTACCAAACCCTGGGGAAATAAAACGGCGACCAAAACAGACACAGATCGTCCTGAGCTTTCTAATGAGCCTCAGTCATAGGATCCCATCCAACACACAGGACACAAAACACTCACACCTACCGTTGCCAACCTGTGGAGCAATGGTTTCAGCCTCAGGCCAAGGTGTATTCTTGAAGAATCTTTCAGTCAACTTGGTCCAGCTGAAAATCAAGAAAAAATATTCTAGAACTCCAAAACAGGAAGGATCTGAGAAGAGACAATCCTCATATTTTATAAATAAGTACCCAAACTCCGAAAAGGGAAGAAGTCACGGAAACAGAGCCAGGGCCAGAGCCTCGAAGTCTACAACTTTCCTCACCCCAGACAATCTTTCTTAATAAGGTGAAAGATTTCTTTTACATCAGCTAGGCACCTACCAAGCTCTTCAGGATCATCTCCTGCCTCTGTATCATGAACTCTAGTCATATTTCACTGCTTACTGTTCCCTGACTTGAGAACTACCTTTTAGACACCCCCACCCCCCTCCCTCAGCTTTCCACCTCCCCTTCCACTTCCTGGAGCACTGTGCCTCCTCCCCCTCTCCAAACATGGAAGCACATCAGTCTATTTGTTGCAGTCTGATGCCACAACAGCCCTCAAGCATCCAACGCAAACACTGATGCCCAAGATGCTTGACAACCCTATTTCCTTGATGAAGTCTTTCCTGACTATCCAACTCTGATTGACCTGTCTCATTTCTAATGCCCATTACATAAGGGCCGTCCCCTCAAAACCAGAAGCAGGGCTTCCCTGGTGGCGCAGTGGTTGAGAGTCCGCCTGCCGATGCAGGGGACACGGGTTCGTGCCCCGGTCCGGGAAGATCCCACATGCCGCGGAGCGGCTGGGCCCGTGAGCCATGGCCGCTGAGCCTGTGCATCTGGAGCCTGTGCTCCGCAACGGGAGAGGCCACAACAGTGAGAGGCCCGCGTACAGCAAAAAAAATAAAAAATAAAATAAAAACCAGAAGCAACCACTCAGAGCTCAGCTCACCCTGTTTTGTGTTGAGAAGTTGTCCAGCACAGTTTAGAAATTAGGTTCTGGGGACAGACTGGACAGGTTCAAAACTCAGCACATCCACTTAGCTAGCTATGAGATTTATCCTTTCTGTGCTTTGTTTTCTCATCTATAAAATGAGGAAAACAACAGAACCTACTTCATGGGGTTACTGGAAAGGGTAAATCAGTAAATACAGAAAAAGCGCTCCGAACATTGCCTGATCTATAATGATCATACATATTATTGCTATTATAATTATTGATAGTCATGGTATTATTTTAGGCCTTGTACAAGTTCTGGGCAATGAGTTCAACAAGATAACATGTCCCTAGCCCCCAAAGAATCACAGAAACCCCTCGGGCACTCTCTTTACAGAGAAATTAATAAACATCACCCCTTCTTAGAGACTGCATTACTAAGCCAGTCTCACCCAGTAAGAGATCATTTCAGCCAATGGCCCATACCTGTTCTCATAGATGTCCTGGATCTCATATACCTTCTGGTCAATGACATCGCTGGAGACACGACTGGCCTGTAGCTCATATACTTTCTGGTCAATTAAGTCTGAGACAGTTTTGTGGAAATACTGGATGAAATTTTTGATCACTTCAGGGATCACCTGATAGGTCTGCTGTTCATACTGACGTTCGTAAGCCAGATCCTGCTTCGGATCTCCTAGAGATTAGATACAATAAATACTTCAAATCCACATACAGAACATAACAAAAGGGCAAGGCCATCCGCTAAACAAAACTCAAGTCTATAAAATCGGGTACAATTCCCTTTTAAACACTCAGCAATATAAATCCTCTCCAGGTCACTCGCAATCCCCACGGGCCTGTTTCCTCAGAACATTTTCCCACTACTTATTTATTTTATTTATTGAAGTTATTTATTTGCTTATTGTTTCCCGCACCAGAACCTAACGTCTATGAAAGCAAGAACCCTGTCTGTCTTGCACCCAGGTGTACCTTCAAGACCTGGAACAGCTATGGGGGGAGGGGGGGAACTGTGCGAAGGGCAGCAAGTAGTAGGCACTTAATATTTTTTGAATAAATGAATGACTGCCATTTTCTACCCATATGACTTGGTGCAAGTAACTAAACTTCTCTGTCCTCAAGTTTTCTCACCTGTAATGTTAATTTATGTCTTTGGAGAACTGCTGTAAGGGGTAAATGAAATACTTCACCCCAAGTACCCAGAACAACACACGGCACTTAATAAGTGCTAAATCAAACCAAGTTACTGTAACAACTCAGGAAACATCAAAAACCTTCCAAAAAAGATTTCACTTGGACTTGGTTTCAATTACTTTAATTTTTCACAACAAGGTTTTCTTCTTCAGCTAATAGCTTCAACAAGGAAACCGCAGTCAGGACAGTAACCCTTCCCTTCTGGGACTTTGAGGTGGACCATGAATAAGGCCTGGTTTAATAGCTCTCGTGGTGAGAGCTAGTAACTGACTCTAAACCTGGACCATCAAGACCGAGTTTTAAGCAGGTGCCCGTCAGAGCTGCTCTGCGACATCCAAAAAGGTGTCAATCCCTAGAAGCCGGCCAGACAAACCTGCAGACTCACCTGTGTGCATATCATAGTCGCCCGGGTAAGCATAGGGATCGTAGGCAGCCTAGAAACGAAAGAGACACACACAAGACAGTCACCAGCTCGTGAATCCAAAATGCTCGTTCTAGGTTCTAAGGATACAAAGGTGGGTAAGACACAGTCTCGTTCTTTGAGGAACCCACACGCCTGTGAGAAAAGGGAGAATAAACAGACAATGCCAATACCGCGTTACGGCTGCAATAAGGTAGAGCAAAGCACAAGAGGCTGTGGGAATCTGCGGGGCCTGACAACACTGAACCCAGACCATGAGAAATCAGAGTGCAGTTACAGACACACAGAATCCTATAACTAGCCTCCGTTCCCGGACTTGGAAAAGGAGAGGACCAGGGGACCGGACACACGAGATGGGCGGGCCGAGACGGGCTGATCAAGAGCCGGGAGCTGCGGGTGGCAACGGCATGAGGAACGCGCAAGCGGGGAGGCCGGCTGGGGCTGGTCGCGGCCCGCGAGTGCTCCCGGAGAGGCCCGGACACCGTCTCCCCGCGGGGCCCAGCATCCAAAGAGCCCTGCCCCTGTCGCGGAGCTCCGCACACGCTCTAGACCAGATTACCTCAGACTCGTAATCGTCGGCAGGATACGACATGGCTGCACCGCTCGCGGACCTAGGCCGGAAAGAACAGAAAAGGCGGGCCTCGCCTGCCTCTTGACGCCGGAAGTCCAGCCCCCTCGAGGCTGCCGGGAAACCGGAAGCTCTTCCGGAGCCGCCGGAAATCTAAGGCAGCCATGTTTGGAAGGGCGAAAGCAACAAACCCATACATTATTCCTCCTTCAAATAGAGGCTCCACAAGGAAGGTGATTCTATAATACTCGCAAAAATTTAGAATTAAACACATTAAATATTTCGGCGTAATAAAGGATGGGCAAAGTAGTTGAAACAAGAAGTAATGCCACTCAAAAGATGGCTGACAGCTTCCTCGGCCACCCTCTCGCATGAAGGGAAAATCGGATATGGGGGGCCTGATCGTGGATTTAGCTGCAAGAGGTTTGCCTGCGGCAAAAAAAAAAAAAAAAAAAGTCTTCAAACGTTCCGCCCTCAAAAGTCTAAACTTACTGGGTGTAAAAGTTGAGGCTTAGTCCAATACAGTGAGAGGGCATTGAGAAAAGGCGCCCGCCGACTTTGGACGTTAAGGTTGGAGCAGGCAAAGATGAAGCCAGCTGTGATGTGAGGAGAGAGTCGTGGGACCCACCCTCTCGTGCAGCCTTGAGCGCTGTGGGTGGTGTTCGGAATCGGGCATGGGGGTGGGTTGGGCTCCTGAAGAAACCCTGGAGTTAGGGAGTGGGTTATAAAACAAACCAACACAAACCGATATGTAGGTCAAGGGCCTTAGTTTAGCCGTTTAGAATAGCAGTGCCACGCCCCAACTCCTTGTACCGCGTTTTTGCTTTGCGTTCCCTCGTTGTCTGTTACCTAGAGGTGATAACCGTCGTGGAACTAAGCTTAAGGACCCATCGAGACTCTTCGTCGGCGCAAGGAGGGTAACCCAGCAACGTGCTCCTCTACTCCAATTTCTCCCCTGTCACACTTCCCCTTGTGTCTAGTGGCGTTTGGGATTCAGCTAAAGGAAATCCTGTTGGGAACGTTTGAGTTTAGTAGGATATATTTATGTGACACTCTAGCGTGAATAGTTATTGCTGGCCTTCCGTGTGTAAGATACACCTAGCCCGCTGTGATCAATGAGTGTCTTCAATGAAATAAGTATTTAAGGTTAATCAGGGCACTAGAAGGCTTGAAATTACCTGAAATTACAGTTAATCTATGACAAAAATTTGATACAGTTTGCCCTCGACTTTGACAACTCCCCAAATGTGCATAACATTACTAGAAAAGAATTGTGAACTCAGAAGAAATTTTTTCTAAAATACAGTAATAAAAAATTTTTGATCTGACATGTTAGAGGAAAGACTAAATTATCTTTCCATTCTCATTGTGGAAAATGATACGAATTTGTTGTTTTCTAAAGAGGTGATCAAAGTTAATGTAACCTTAAGAAAAATATATTATGGACGTGTTCAAGAAAATTAAATTCGTTTCTGGATTTTGTGATGTTTGTGTTGTCAGCTTTTTCAAATTACAAATTTCAGTTTGTAACTGCAAGATTTCTCCCACAATTTGTGTTGTGATTTCTTGTTCTAAATAAATATTCTCCTTCCTGCCTAGTTTTGGTTTTGTCATTTTCTGTTCTTTATTCTTCATGTAAGCTTCAGTCACCAGAAACATGTATCCCTTGTTTATAACCATCTAACATATATTTTATTTATTTATTTAGGACTTTCTACCTCTTCCAGAATGCATACCCTAACTTAGAGAATAGTAAAGGCTCTGGGAGGACCTTCCTCACTGGCTACTCTTTTTCACTTTCCTTTGTGGATTCCTCCTCTCCAATCACTAAATAGTGGACTGACCCTCCTCCCTGGGGTTGGTCCTTGGGTCTCCTCTGTTTACCTTCCCTTCCTGGGTGGCTTATCCAGTCCAGTTTAAATATCCTCCATCTGCCATTGACTCCCCACATTTTTATCTCCATCCCAGACCCCACCCATGAAGTGGACTCATGGCCCATGTGAGTATCTGAATGTCTAATAGGACCTCAAACGTAACACTTCCAAACCAAGCTTCTGATTTTTTTGCCTCAACCTTGTTCCTCTCACAGTTCTCCCCATTTAAGGGCAACTCCATTCTTTCAGTCCCTCAGGCCAAAGACTCAGAACCACCCTTGTCTTTTTTTTTTTTTTAGACGTTGGGGGTAGGAGTTTATTAATTAATTAATTTATTTTTGCTGTGTTGGGTCTTCGTTTCCGTGCGAGGGCTTTCTCTAGTTGTGGCAAGCGGGGGCCACTCTTCATCGCGGTGCGCGGGCCTCTCACTATCGCGGCCTCTCTTGTTGCGGAGCACAGGCTCCAGACGCGCAGGTTCAGTAGTTGTGGCTCACGGGCCTAGTCGCTCCGCGGCATGTGGGATCCTCCCAGACCAGGTCTCGAACCCGTTGTCCCCTGCATTAGCAGGCAGACTCTCAACCACTGCACCACCAGGGAAACCGCCACCCTTGTCTTGAGTCTTCCTCACAGCACACATTCAATGCATCTGCCCTTGCTTGGCTCTACCTTCAAAATGTTCCCAGACTCGGGGCTTCCTTGGTGGTGCAGTGGTTGAGAGTCCGCCTGCCGATGCAGGGGATGCGGGTTCGTGCCCCGGTCCGGGAGGATCCCACATGCTGCGGAGCGGCTGGGCCCGTGAGCCATGGCCGCTGAGCCTGCGCGTCTGGAGCCCGTGCTCTGCAACGAGAGAGGCCACAGCATGAGAGGCCCGCGTACCGCAAAAAAAAAAAAAAAAAAAAAAGTGTTCCCAGACTCAATTCTCACCACCTTGCCGCTATCGTTCTAGTCTAAGCCACTATCACCTCATTTGTATTGTAGCAGCTTCCTCACCATTCCTGCTTCCAGTTCTCCCTATTTGTAGAATTGCGTTTGAATGGAAATTTCGGACATTGCTTGGCAGCACATTTAGTCTGCTTAGAAATCCAACTTTGACCTGAGAGCAGCTGCACCCCATTGTAGACTATGAAATGTTTGATCACCGGGTGTTTGATTTTCTAAGTCTCCCTGGTTAATGGAAAACCAGTACTTCAAAGGGAAAGAAACTGTGGGCAGAACAAAGCTCCTGGAATAATTTTACCTGGGAGAGTTGGCTGAGAGGATTCAGCAGCTGAAAAGCTACCCTATTTCTCTTGATCTTCTTTTGCTTGGGATTTGAGGCAGGAAATTCTGACTCAGAAAAGCCATTAGTTATGTTTTATAGTCGTCCTGGGTTCTTCAGCTATGTTCAAATTTCAAGCCCCACTTCCCAAGAATCTCCAGTTTGTTTGTAGTTCATGTACTGTCTGGTTTGTTTCCCTCTCCTGAGATGATCTCAGAAGCCTCTGCTCACTGCCTTTTGGGGCAGGAGTATGTAGGCCTTGAGAGACCAGTAGCTGAGTCTTTACAAATCAGAGCTAGAAGTGTCTTTAGGGATGATCTGGTATAGGAATCCACTAGATAGAAAAGAACAATGTTTCCTGAGTGCATGTTAAGTTGTAGCCTTCTTTCACAGAGAATATTGAAGACTGTTGTTCTTGCCTGCAAATAAATATTCACTTACTTTTCTTAAAATACAGTGCCCTCTCTCTGCAGTCTAAAAGATCAATAGATCAATTCTCAAATTGTTAAAAATATAATCATCATGCTATATATCTTGATTGGGGTGGTAGTCACCTAAGTGTATACATTTGTCAAAAATCACCAGCCTTGTGCACTTAATCCCCTTGTGTGTGTGTGGATTTCACTGTATATACTTTATACCTCAATAAATTTGATTTAAAAATTATAAGTAGGGACTTCCCTGGTGGCACAGTGGTTAAGAATCTGCCTGCCAATGCAGGGGACACGGGTTCGAGCCCTGGACCAGGAAGATCCCACATGCCACAGAGCAAGTAAGCCCGTGCGCCACAACTACTGAGCCTGTGCTCTAGAGCCCGCAAGCCACAACTACTGAGCCCACGTGCCACAACTACTGAAGCCTGTGCGCCTAGAGCCCGTGCTCCACAACAAGAGAAGCCACCACAGTGAGAAGCCCATGCACCACAACGAAGAGTAGCCCCCACTTGCTGCAAAAAGAAAGCCCGTGCACAGCAATGAAGACCCAATGCAGCCATAAATAAATAAATTTATTTAAAAAATTATAAGTAAAATTAACAACAAATTACTAACCAAAAAATTTTGGAACTTACACAATAGACAAAAGATTAATGCCACTAAGAGATTAAAAACGTAATTCTCCTACCAATGGTGAGCTTATTTAATCATTAATAAAGGAAACAACAGTATGACAGAGCTGGCTTGAAAAGAATTTGAGAATAGTTAATGGGCAAAGGAATGATGAAATACAATTACTAAATTAGATCCAAATCCGTTTCCTGCCCTACAGAATAATAAAACCATAACCTTTGGGGTTATCTTCTCCATTGGGCATACAAAAATGATTGCACTTTATCAGTTTCCTAAAAGCTAACTTCTAACTTTACAGATTTATAAGACATCACTGAGTCCTAGTCAATTGTTAGTCAAAGTTAAACTTCCCCAGAGAGTCAGATGTCCCTTATGTGGGTTTATTAGAAATACTCTAGCATGACATTAAGAAATCACATAATCACTGTATGTCATGTTTTTAGACACTAAATAATTTTCCTCCACACTAGTTTTCATTACTCCACATTTGATAAAGACAAGCGATATTTTAATTTCCTGTTAACTCCATTTAAGAAAAACAACGTCACTGGGAATTCCCTGGCGGTCCAGTGGTTACAACTCCGAGCTTCCACTGCAGGGGGCGTGGGTTCGATCCCTGGTCGGGGAACTAAGATCCCACAAGCCGTGTGGCGCGAAGAAAAAAAAGAAAAACAACATCACAAGTATGAAAAGTATGAGGATAAATGGCAATTGTATTTAGGCCTCAATGTGGAGGTAACAGAGAGTGGAGAGTGGTGGGGACTGCAGCACGCCCCATCTCAAGAGGAGAGTTGCTGTGCAGCTCCAGCCAACTAGTCCTGTATTGCCATATCTTCTGTCTCTTTTTTATTTTTTTCGGCCACGCTGCGCGGCTTGGGGCATCTTAGTTCCCCACCAGGGACTGAACCCCGGCCCTCGGCAGTGAAAGTGCATAGTCCTAACCACTGGACCGCCAGGGGCTTCCCTCTTCTCATTTTTAAGAGAATCTGGAAATCAAAAGTTTTATGTTAAAGCTCTCAATTTTTATATGTTGGCAACTAGTTCAAATTGCTCTTAAATATTGTGTAGCATACATGGAATCTAAAAAAATGTTTCTGATGAACCTCGTGGCAGGGCAGGAATAAAGACGCAGACATAGAGAACGGACTTGAGGGCATGGGGCTGGGGGGGAGGGCGGAGGGTGGGGAGGAGGGGAAGCTGGGATGAAGTGAGAGAGTAGCAGACATACATAAACTACCAAAGGTAAAATGGATGGCTACTGGGAAGCTGCTGCATAACACAGGGAGGTCAGCTAGATGCTTTGTGACCACCTAGAGGGGTGGGATAGGGAGGGTGGGAGGGAGGCGCAAGAGGGAGGGGATATGGGGATTTATGTGTACATACAGCTGATTCCCTTTGTTGTACAGCAGAAACTAACACAACATTGTAAAGCAATTATACTCCAATAAAGATATTTTTAAAAAAAAACATAATAAACTGTGATTTGGGCATTAAAAAAAGAAAATTCACTGATTATTTTGATTAATTAATTAACTTGCTTTAGGTGAATGGGAATAAATAAAGTACATTTGTGGTATTTTGGAAAAAAAAAAAAGAACTGTGAATAAAACTACAGAAAGCAACAGCTTTCTTTATCACATCTGAAGCCACGGGAAGGAAGCGGCTGGTGGCATTGAGACAGCAGGGACAACCTGCTTTTTGATCTTTTCTCTTGTGCCCCTGTTGATACAAAGAAATAAAATATAAAACAAAAGCAAAAAAATAAAATACTGTGTAGGCCAACAGGATGAGGGAAAGAATAAAAGGAAAGCCAAGCCAGCCTGAGGCAGTGTCAGTAGCTGACCTAGAACAAAACCTTCTGATGGGAAGATTGAAGCCCAAAGAAAGGAAACAGTTGCCCCCAAATCATGAGGTGAGTCACGGCAGAGTAGGACTTAGAACACAAGCTCTTAGATTCCCAGGCAGAAGCTTTTCCCCCAAAGCAACATTACAGGTTCTTTCTTTGTCTCCTGTTAAGTGCTTCATGTTCTATTTGCTGATTGACCAAACATAAATGACTTGTGTATGCATGCTTGCAGCACCCTTAGGTCAAGTTCATGCCAGTGTTATGTGCCCACAGTTGCGTAGGATTTGCATGGGCCCTAGCCTGCATCTGAACTTTTTATAATAAGAACAATAGCTACTATATTTTGAGCCCTAATTCTGTACCCAGCTCTGTACTAGGTGCTTTACTCACATTATATTATTTAGTCCTTGTGATAACCACATGATATAGGTACTACTCTTTTATTTATTTACGTATTTATTTATTTTTGGCTGCATTGGGTCTTTGTTGCTGCACGCTGGCTTTCTCTAGTTGCGGCAAGCGGGGGCTACTGTTCGTTGCAGTGCGTAAACTTCTTGCGGTGGCTTCTCTTGTTGCGGAGCACGGGCTCTAGGCGCGCAGGCTTCAGTAGTTGTGGCGCACGGGCTTAGTCGCTCCACGGCACATGGGATCTTCCCGGACCAGGGCTCGAACCCATGTCCCCTGCCTTGGCAGGCGGATTCTTAACCACTGCGCTACCAGGGATGTCCGATATAGGTAGTACTCTTACCTTCATTTTATGGATAAGGAAACTGAAGATAAGCAAAGGAAAGTCACTTGCTCAAAGCTATAAACCCACTCATTTGTGGCTTCAAAACTGGTGGTCTGAGGCTTCCCTGGTGGCAGAGTGGTTGAGCCCTGGTCCGGGAAGATCCCACATGCCACGGAGCAACAAAGCCTGTGAGCCACAACTACTGAGCCTCCATTCTAGAGCCCACGAGCCACAACTACTGAAGCCCACGCACCACAATGAAGAGTAGCCCCCACTTGCCACAACCAGAGAAAAGCCCACGCGCAGGAACGAGGACCCAACTCAGCCAAAAATAAATAAATAAATATATTAAAACAAACCAACAAAACTCATGGTCTTAACCGCTGGGCTACTATTTTTACTCATTCATTCATTTAATCAGTCAGTCAGTCAGTCAAATAGCTACAACATGCTGGTGCCAGTTGCTGAGCCAGGCATTCTGAGGGAATACAACTTCATACACCCAAGTTCCAGTCTAAAATCCTGCTGGTGAGGCTAACTGGGTCCACATTCAACCCACATCCCGTTCTTCCAGTCCAAAATAACAAGTGGTTCTTGCAACACACAGAGGGTTGGGCTATGTACTTCAACAAAGTTGATTTAAAAATTAGAAGTAACAGCCACCCCTATATGTTTAGGGATCCTGTTTAAATTAAAAGATTTCTGACAATGCAAACATCTTTGTAGACCAGATGGTTTGAAGACCCACTGGTAGGAGAAAGACACTGATTGCAAAGACAACTGGGTCAGAATCATCAAGGGTCTTGACTGCTAGGATAAAAGGTTTGGACTTTAGCCTGAGCTCAGTGGGCGAGCAGATCCTAGAGATGTGAAGAGAATTGTACTTTAGACAGCAAGTACACCTTTGGTTCTTCACAGAGGGACTGGAGGGATGACGACTATTTTGGAGGTTATTACATGGAAAAAGAGGAGAAATGAATAATAAAGTTATTTCAGGGTACATTCAGCAGGAGTGAGGTATACATATCCAGATGTCACTTAAATTTTCTGGAGGCAGATTTCCAGTAGGCTCTTCATTAAAGAGATCAGCGTGATGGAAAGAGAAGACTTTTCTGGGTTCAAATCCCAGTCCTCCAAATTTCTAGTCCCGTACCCCTGAACAATTCATATGACATCTAGGGACTACAATTTCCTAATCTGCAAAGTGGGTATAATAATATCTACCTGCTAAGACTCTTGTGAAGGAGAACTAAATGGTAAAATACATATCAAGCACTTGGTAAATGGTACGCGCTCAATGTTTATTTCTTTCCTCGGTTTCCTTCTAGCTACAAGTGGAGTTGGCATATGTCCTTCTCCCGCATCGGGCAGAGGAGGAGAGTTCAAATAAACATTTTTCTCCATACATTACAATGATAAACCTCATAGTGGTGTTCTGAGAACACTGCAAAATCTGAAAGTGTTTTTCAACTGTCAGAGAAAGATTACATTTTCTTTTTGTTTTTCTAATTTTCTTTATTTTTGGCTGAGTTGGGTCTTCGCTGCTCCGCAGGGTTTTCTCTAGTTGTGGCGAGCGGGGGGCTACTATTCGTTGAGGTGCCGGGCTTCTCATTGCGGTGGCTTCTCTTGCTGCGGAGCACCGGCTCCAGGCGCAAGAGCTTCAGTAGTTGCTGCTCGCGGGCTCCAGAGCGCCGGCTCAGTAGTTGTGGCGCACGGGCTTAGTTGCTCTGCGGCATGTGGGATCTTCCCGGACCAGGGCTCCAACCTGTGTCCCCTGGATTGGCAGGCGAATTCTTAACCACTGCGCCACCAGGGAAGCCCAAGATTATATTTTCACTGCGTTGAATGACAAGGAACAACTTTTTCCTGGACACAGCCTTCCTCTCAAGAGAGCTGGGCCTCCATGAACAAGTCCGTGATCTCTCTGGTTTCAGCTCCTCGTCTATAAAATAGGGATGGTCCTCCTTGCTCACTTTATAGAAGTGTTTGTGGGATTCAGGGTTGTGAAAATTCTACAAAACAGTGCACCTGGGAGTGGTTGCTAAGCTCATCATCAGCTGTTTGCGGTACACTTCCGCTTCCGGCTCTGACTTCTCCCATCCCACTTGAGCGTCTCAGAAGGCACCGAGTCTGATTCTGCGTCCAGGACCTAGCACAGAGAATTACCTGGGTCAGTGACTGGCTCTCGGACTCAAGCGTCGGTCGCTCTGGTGTTGAATTATAGAATTCTTTGTAAATCAGTGATCAACCCCAGAGTTACCGAGAGAACGAACGGGATCTATCGCATTTAGAAACAATCACTCCACAGTTCGTGTTGCTAGCCCCACATTTTAACATATTCTCACTTTCCTACTTACATTCTGTATTTGTGGGAAGTTCTGTGTGTTTTTTTTTTTTTTAACGGTCATTGATTTACACATTTTCTTATCTCTCAATCCCTTTCCTTTGCCTTCTTCACTTTCCTTTGTGATTGGCTGCAAATCATCTTAACATGACTGGCTAGGGCATCTGCCAGTTATCTTTCCCTTGATCCGATGGGAGAAATGGGAAGAAAAAAAGTGTCTTAAACTCCGCTGTTTTATTGGCTCCGCTTAGGGACGTACGGCGAAGACTTGGGCATCTCAAATTTATGATTGGTTCTTATATCCGTCAGTCATGCTGCAGCGAACCAAGTTCTTCGGCCCGTACCACTCCCGTTTGGCTGTAGGGGGTGGGGTTTAGGCTGGAAGGGTTTTCATTGGTCCGGAACTGCCCCGCTTGCAGCCCGAGCCCGCCCCCCATTCGGTTGCCGTGGTTGCAGGCCAGGCCCGCCCGCTTGTCCTCTGACAGCGAGCCTTAGGGCGGAGGGAAGCGGGTCGGTCCCACAAGCACGAGGCTCCCGCGGCCAGGCCAGCACGGAGCCGTTGCCATGGCAGCCGCCGCCGGGGGCGCGGACGAAGAGTCGCGCTCTGGCCGCTCGAGCTCGGATGGCGAGTGCGCGGTGGCGCCAGAGCCGTTGACGGGCCCCGAGGGCCTCTTCTCCTTCGCCGACTTCGGGTCTGCGCTGGGCGGCGGCGCGGGGCTCCCGGGCCGAGCGGCCGGCGGGGCCCAGTCCCCGCTACGCTACCTTCACGTCCTGTGGCAGCAGGAGGCGGAGCCCCGCGATGAGCTGCTCTGTAAGATCCCCTCCGGACGGCTGAGGCGCGCCGCCAGGCCCCACCGCCGGCTCGGGCCCACGGGCAAGGAGGTGCACGGTGAGGAGCGCGGCGGGAGGCGGGGCTGGCCCTCGGCTGAGAATCGGGCCCTGATCTCCCCAGCCCGTTCAGGATGGTGTCCTCCCACGTCTGAGTTACGGACCTGGAGTGACCCCTGAGTCCACTTTCAGTACCAATAGTAGAATTATAGCTGCTAAGGACCATGAGTGTAAAAAAAGTAGTCTTCCCGCTCAGAACCAGTCCCGGTGGCTTTTCACATTTGGTAGTTCTTGAATAGAAACTTTTCCTGACTCCAGGTGTTTATTTGTAGATAATAAATGGGATACTGGAGAATATTATGATATCAGAGCCAAGTCCTACCAGCTTACTTCTTTAAATGCACAGACCTGGATTGGACTTTTCTATCTCATTTAGGTCTTAGGCAAACTGTAGAACCTTTCAGCTTTAGTTTTCTCATCTGTAGAATGGGTATGGTATGCTTTACAGGGATGTTGCCAGAGTTATTAAGTAAGGTAAGGAATATATAGTTATTATTCTGCCTTTGTTGTGTGCCAAACACTGTTGGGTGGTTTCTGATCATTTCTGATCCTCGTCATAACTCACTGAGATCCAGATACTGTTCCCATTTTACTGAAGGTGAAACTGAGGTTCAGAGAAATTGTCTTGCTCCAAGTCACATAGCTAGAAATTGGCTATGCTGGTATTAGAACTCCTGCTCTGGTACTTCTACCATATTGTCTTTTACATTTTATGGATGCCATGGAAACCCTGAAAGTTTTAAGAATGGGGACTTTTAGGGGCCCTTTAATACCTACTTGTATCTTAGTGGTGTTATGAAGATGAAATGAAAATTTGAAAGTGCTATATGAATGTAAGGAATCGTTATATATATGAATTGCAATTTTTGTCCATTTCTCTGATGATAAAGGCATTGCTTTCTATTAGCCTCTAATATACAGGTAGTGTCATTGTGGAGAAAAAAGTTTCTCCATAGGAATCATTAAATTTAAGTAAGTCATTTGGGAGTGGTCTGTTTTGAAAGAGGATATAAGATTATCTGTGTAACCAGCTCACAGAGCGCTTCTGTGTAAATCACCTCATTTGGTCTTTGCAACAACTCAGGCCTGTCAGGAAAGAGCTCAACCTTGTTTTGCAGGTGATAGACCTGAGGCCCAGGGGGTTAACTAACTTGTTCACAGTCACCCAGCTCCGACAAGTGGCAGAGCCAAGATCTGGCTCCAAAGGCCTTGGAGGATTTGCTACAAAATGTGGCTTTTGCACTAGCTGTGTCACCTTTCAGGTTTCTCCTGGTTCCCGGGGTAGTGTCACTTGTATCCTGGCCCCTCTCTTTCTCTTTAGATGCCATTGTGGCTGAGTGGTGGGTAGCTAGGAAGCCATCACTTTTTGCTTCATCATGGCCATTGCTGGTTTGTTTTTTTTTTTTAACTGGCACTCTTATTGTCTTCACAGCTCTGAAGAGGCTGAGGGACTCAGCCAATGCCAACGATGTGGAAACAGGTGAGTGTGCAGAGTGAGTCCAGCTCCCCGGTCTGGTCGGGGAAGGAAGAATCCAGGTAACCAACATCTGGGAAGACAGTGCTTGAATTCTGCTGGCTCACCCCTAGGACCAGGCTCGCTGTACTTATTGTATAACTGCAGTCATCTTGCAGATGACAAGTCTGGCTCAGATGCTCACTCTTCCCATGCTTCCCTGTCACCCTGTACTTCCTGATGTCATAGTGTTTATCATCCTGTGGGCTCCATGGTGGTGGGGACCATGTCTGCTTTTGTATCCCTGGCACCCAGCCGCAGAGTAGGAGCTTTTTGGAACTTGTGGTTAATGGGAATGAACAGTCAATTTGAAGTGCCAGGAGAGCCACCACCTTCAACTGCTCCCTGAGGCCTTGTGGTAGTTGGGTCAGTGGTTCTCAAACTTTAGTTGACAGAACATCTGAAAGGCATGGGAGAGGCTCCTAGCAGGACACCACTTTGTTTTTTGTTGTTGCTCTTCACCATTTGCTAGCTGACAGGGCAGTAGCAGCATCAAAGCTACAAGACAAGCTATAGGAAAAAAATTTTAATTGTATCCACTGACAATTCTTTCTGTGAATCAGGGAAAAGTGGTATATGGGTTTTCTTTGGCCGCTGTAACAAATTACCACAAAGATAATGTAAAACAACACAAGTTTATCATCAGACAGTTCTATAGGTCGGAAGTCTAACACAGGTCTCACCAGGCTGAAATCAAAGTGTCTGTATTTCTTTCTGGAGGCTCAAGGGAGATCTGTTTCCCCGCCTTTTCCACCTTCTGAGGCCGCCCGCATTCCTTGGCTCGTAGTTTTCTACCTTCATCTTCAAAGTCAGCCGAGGGATAAGAGCCCGTTTATAGCAGGCGTGGAGAGAAGGTCGTTCCCCTCAGGGAGCTGGGCGTTAAAACACAGGCCTAGAGTGGGTCCCTTATCCCTGGCAGAGCATAGTGAGCAGGCCTGGAAACTGGAGGGGTTTCCAGCGCTCTCCACTTTTATCTCTTTTCCATGAACTTTAATATTGTGGAATATTTGGGTAGCAACCTATATAGCTTTTCAAGGAAAGATGATGTGTTCTCTTTTTAATATCTTGAGTGTGTGGCCAGAGAATATTTTAATTATACCTCCGTTTCACAGAAAGTCTAGTTTATCTTTTTTTTTTAAATGGGTTTATTTTCTTTTATTTTCTTTCTCACATTTATTTACTTAAAGATTTATTAATTAGTTTTTTTTTTTTTTTTTTCAGGCCGCGTTGGGTCTTAGTTGAGGCATGCGGGATCTTTTGTTGCGACGCATGGGCTTCTCTCTAGTTGTAACGTGTGGGTTTTCTCTTCTCTAGTCGTGGCATGCAAGCTCCAGGGCACGTGGGCTCTGTAGTTGTGGCGCACGGGTTCCAGAGCACATGGACTCTGTAGGTTACGGCACATGGGCTCTGTAGGTTGCGGCCTGCAGGCTCTCTAGTTGAGGCGCGTGAGCTCAGTAGTTGTGGCGCTCGGGTTAGTTGCCCTGTGGCATGTGGGATCTTAGTTCCCTGACCAGGGATCGAACCCACGTACCCTGCATCGGAAGGCAGATTCTTAACTACTGGACCACCAGGGAAGTCCCTCTCTCTTTTTTAAATTGAAGTATAGTTGATGTACAATATTATATAAGTTACAAGTGTACAGTATAGAGATTCACAATTTTTACAGGTTATACTCCATTTATAGTTATTATAAAATACTGGCTATATTCTAGTTTATCTTTTTTTTTTAAATTTATTTTTGGCTGCGTTGGGTCTTTGTTGCTGTGCACGGGCTTTCTCTAGCTGTGGTGAGCAGGGGCTACTCTTCGTTGTGGTGCGAGGGCTTCTCATTGTGGTGGCTTCTCTTTGTTGTGGAGCACAGGCCCTAGGCATGTGGGCTTCAGTAGTTGTGGCACGTGGGCTCTGGAGCGTAGTCTCACTAGTTGTGGCACACGGGCTTAGTTGCTCTGCAGCATGTGGGATCTTCCTGGTCCAGGGCTTGAACCCGTGTCCCCTGCATTGGCAGGCGGATTCTTAGCCTTTGCGCCACCAGGGAAGTTCCACATCTAGTTTATCTTGAATCAGGTGTCCACATGATGGTTTTATTATTTTGGTGGAAATGCTGTAATTTTCCATTCAGAGTCTGTGACACACCCATCTTCAAATCTAAGTGGCTCTTAGATTTACCAGGCCCTTGCAGGACTCTGACAGCGAAAGTGGCTGTAGATTGGCCTCTTCATTCCTTTTCCTGTATGGTTAGCATTTTGTTTAATCTTGCTCTGCATGTTTGTTGGTTTTTGTGGTATAGGTTAGCAATTACAGTGGATGTAAAGTTTATACCCTGCTATCGTTAAATCGTAAGTGCTTTTCTGTGAATTCATAATCATTTAAAAGATTTTAAATGTGAAAATAATATGTGCATTTAAAATGTTTTGAAAATTAGAAAAATCTTCATGAAAAACATCCTTAATGTTAGCAAAGGAATCTCTGTTAATATTTTGGTGAATATCCTTCCTGTCCTTTTTCCTATACAGAGGAAGTTTCTTGAAGGGCTTGCAAACTGTGCTGTATACACAATTTTGTAGCCCGCATAATGTTTTGTGTATCATAAACATTTTTCATAGTCTTCATAACCATTTGTCTTTTCAAAACAGAAGCGTTATTCTTTCCTATTTATAGAATGAATATGTAGCTGTACAATTTTTTTGAAGCTTATAAAGTAAAAAGTAGAAATCACCTTGCAATTCCATGCCTCAGTTATAACCACAATTTGTAGTGGACGCACATGATGCCTTCAGAGGGACAAAGCAAGAGTTATTTAGTCAGTCACATGTTTGCACACTGGCTTTTCATTTTTAAGATAATTTCCCAGGAATGGGGTTGTTACCTCAAAGGATACGCCCATCTTGATGGCTTCTGATAGATGTTGCTGAAGTGCTTTCCATAAAGACTGTAGCTGCACAAATCACAGAACTGGAACTGACTATTTTAGCTTTGCTCTATCTCTTGGATACTGGCCCTCGTTTGGTGATGAACACAGAGGTGACTGGAAGCTTCTCCTTCTCCTCCACTCTCATAACCCTTTCCCACCACCTTCATTCGTTCATTTATTCAGTCAGTCAGCAACATTCATGGAGCAGGGCAAGTCATATCTTGGTCCAAGATATTAAGAAACAAAACAAAAAACCTACAGAATAGTTGGAGAAGAAGAGTATAAAGCAACACCACTTCTAAAAAAAAAAAAAAAACCCGAGGAAACTGAAGTCCTGTATTTAGTTGGAGAGGTGTAAGTTCTCGAGCCAGAGAAACCTGGGTTCCTATCCCAGCTTGGCCTCCTGTTGGCTTGGGCTGGAGTCTGTCTCCTGATCTGTACCATGGATGTGATACTGTGCTGAGTGGTTGAGGGGTTTGGCAGTCAGGTACCTGACACCTGGCTGGTGCTCCGTCTACAGTCGTAGTTACTCTAAAAGAGCACAGCATATGAATATGAGAGTAGCAGGATGAACAGGGCACTATGGGGATGCAGGAGAGGGGGCAGCTCACTCAGCTTGAGGAGATGAGAGAGATTCACAAAGCAGGAGATACCTGGATTTCATTTGGAAGGACTCAAGTCCTTGAGAGCTTTGCTGGGGGCTTACTAGAGCATTTTGTTTCTTGCTCTGAATGATGTTTGGCGGTAAGTTCTGCCTTTCAGTTGACGTGGACGTGTAATGCACAATGCCTCACATTTTATAATGGCTCTGTACTTTTCAAGGAAGGAGTTGCTCATCCATTATTCTCATTACAGCAACTCTGGAGGTTAGCAGGGCAGAGATTCCTCCCATTCGCTGGTGAACGGGGGCCTAAATCTAGGCCTTCCCACTGCCCCGTGCTGTTGGCAATGAACTCCTTTCCTTTTTGCTTAGTTTAGCCTGGGACTTGGTCTGTGTGGCAGAGCCTGTGCTCCGTCCACTCTAAAGGGCTGCCTCCTGGGAGCAAAGTAAGAATCAGCCCACAGCTCGCTCGGCTGTGTCCAGCTGGAATGGATGTGCAGCCAGATGCAGGGAGAGGGGCGGGGCCCGAGTCTACGCCGGGGACTTCCACGGCTCCCAAATTTCTGACCCTGAGGGCCGAGATTCTTCTATGATGTTTTATTCCTAGACACGTAGTTTGAGCACCCAGAATACGGGCCCTCAGTTGTGCCCTCAGGAGAACAAGTGCCTTGTCATGGCAGTGCCCGTGGGGCCAGCATCTAGGAGGGACTGGCTCTCCCAAACATTGTCCATGCCTTGCCTGGAAGGGCCCCTGAGCATCCCCATCTATCCCCTGGGGCTGCAGCCTGGCTAACACTGCCACTCTCTCCACTTGCTCCCTCTGTCTTCGTGGTGTCAGTGCAGCAGCTGCTGGAAGATGGCGCGGATCCCTGTGCAGCTGACGACAAGGGCCGCACAGCCCTACACTTTGCCTCCTGCAACGGCAATGACCAGATTGGTGAGTCCTGGGGAGGGGGAGGGGGAGGGAGGGAGGCTGGGCGAGTAGCATCACTTCAGAGGGGCTGGGGGAGGATCTGCTGTCTGCTCAGCCGGGTGCTGGATATGAGGAAGACCCAGCCCCTCTCACTCCTTTAGCCTGTGGAACTGGCACTGCCAGACCGGGCCAGGGGTCCACCAGGGGAAAGAATATGATTGCCTCTGAGGTCGGACCAGTCGTTCAAGACGTTCAGGCAACATTTACTCAGTGCTAAGGGCAGCAGCGGGACAGCCCCCCCTTTTTTATAAGTTTTTTTTGGACATGGTATAACTTATAAACAGTGAGCTTTCTGTGTGTATACACTGCTGTAACCGCCTCCTGGATCAAAATATAGAATATTTTCAGCACGCAGCAGCCTGCCGCATGCCCCTTCCAGTCCTTACCCCTGCGTGGACCTTGATCGCCATAGATTAGTTTTGCCTGTTTTTCAATTTCACATAAATGGAAGCACAGAATATGCCCTCTTTTGTATCTTGAATTCTTTCACTCAGAATTACATCCTTGAGGGACTTCCCTGGCGGTCCAGTGGTTAAGTCTCTGCGCTTCCAATGCATGGGGGAGGGTTCTATCCCTAGTCGGGGAACTAGGATCCCACATGCTGCGCGGCCAAAATACAAGAAAAGGAAGTATATTCTTGAGACTCATCCCTGAAGGTTGTGAGTAATGGTAGTTCTTTGCTCTCATTGCTGGCTGGTGTTTCATCGCGTGACGGACCACGGTTCACCCGTTCTACTATTGATGGGCATTTGTGTTTTTTCCAGGTCTGGACTATTAGGAGGAGCAAAGCTGCTAGGAACATTTTTGTACATGTGACCTGATGGATATAAGCACTTATCTGTGTTAGAATTGTTGGGTCACTGGGGTACACACATGTTTAGCTAGCGTGTACTACCGAACTTTTCCCAAAGATGGTTCTACCCATATGCACTCCCACCAGCACTGTGAGAGAGTTCCACATTTTCCCACATCCTTGGCAATGCTTGGTATTATCTCTTTTAAATTTTAGCCCTTCTAGTATAGTGGTATCTCCTTGTGGTTTAACTTGCGTTTCTCTGATGGTCAGTAATGTTGAGCACATCTTCAGGTATTTATTGGCCATTTTTGTATCCTCTTTTGTGGAGTATCTGTTCAAGTCTCTTGTCCATTTTTTTTAACAAGTTGCCTATCTTTTTCTTATTGATTTGTAGAAATTCTTCATATATTCTGGACATAAATCATTTATTAAATATAAATGACTTTCTCAGCTTGCCTGTTTGTTCTCTGAATGTTCTCATTTGATGAACACAAGTTCTTAATTTTAATTTTATTTATTTTTATTTATTTATTTATATTTGGCTGCGTTGGGTCTTCATTGCTGCACACGGGCTTTCTCTAGTTGTGGCGAGCGGGGGCTACTCTTTGTTGCAGTGCACAGGCTTTTCATTGCGGTGGTTTCTCTTGCTGCGGAGCACAGGCTCTAGGAGCGCGGGCTTCAGTAGTAGTGGCTCGCAGGCTCAGTAGTTGTGGTGCACGGGCTTAGTTGCTCCACGGCATGTGGAATCTTCTGCACCAGGGATCGAACCTGTGTGCCCTGCATTGACAGGCGGATTCTTATCCACTGCGCCACTAGGAAAGTCCCACAAGTTCTTAATTTTAATGATTCCAATTTATCAGTCTTTTCTTTTTTATGGTTAGTATTTTTGTGACCTGTTTAGGAAATCTTTGCCTGTCCCGAGGTTGTGAAGATATTCCCCTGTTCTCTTCTACAGGCCTGACTGTTATAGCTTTCACATTTAGGTCATGGTCCCTCCTGAATTAGTTTCTGTATATGTTGTGAGGCTCAGATTGGCCTCCTCATATGAGTTAGTCTGCCTGCACATCCATCTGGGTAACTGGTGAGCCCTGGTGATACCACAGCCCGCCCCTGATGTGACGTAGAGACTCGTAAGGAGGGGGTGCTCAGCATCTTCTGTTGGCCTAATTCCCACTATGGTGCTTGGCTGTGGAAGGAGCAGAAAATGCCCTGAGAGCCTTCACTAGCAGCCACTGCTATTGGAAGAACTTTCTTTAACCCCTAGAGTCTCAGTCCCGTAATGCCTGCATAGGCCAGGGGGCCCTCCCAGAATCCTCAGTTCCTGGCCCTAGGGTCCTGCACATGAGCCTTAGGGGCAAATGAGCCAGTGAGTGAGTGGATGAAACAGCGTGGGGGACTGTGTGAGCTTTCAGTGTCCCCCACTTTGAGCGAGCCTCTTTAGCTAGGTCACAGGTGGGGTTAGGGTGCTGCTCATAGAAGCCCCCAACAGCTCCTCTTGGGTTTTCCTGTTTCCAGTGCAGCTGCTTCTGGACCATGGAGCCGACCCCAATCAGCGAGACGGGCTGGGGAACACACCACTGCACCTGGGTAAGTGCCTGGCGAGCTGCCGAGACACCCTTCTCTGCAGCACAGACAGGCTCCTCTGATGGAGAGCCTGGGGTCCTGCAGGCTCCCAGCAGGCTCTGCTGTCATCTGGGGGGAGCCTGAGCCCCCAGGGCCACACTCCCCTCGGACTGTGTCCCGTGGCTGTCCCCATCCATCACCAGTTGGCTGTGCCCTGAGCAGAGCTGATTTTACAACCTGAGCTGACTCAGCAGCAGCTCTGTTAGGGGAGGTTCCTGCCTTGCGGCTGACTCACACTGTGGCTCACGGTGAGGCAGGTCCCGTCTCCAAGCCTCAGTTTCCCCAGCTGTACAGGGAGGGAGTCGGATTTGATCACCGAGTCCCTCCCAGTTGCTGCCTTGGGGATGCCTTCTCAGGGGGCGTGACCTGGCATCGGGACCCTCAGAGACAGTCCTGCTCCTCTGGTGGGCACCCAGGCCAAGCCCCAGTGGTCCTGGACTCTCAGTCCCTGTTCTTCTCCCTCAGCGGCCTGCACCAACCACGTCCCTGTCATCACCACACTGCTGCGAGGAGGTGAGTGGTCTCCTCCCCTTCTCCCTCCTCTCTCCCCCTCACCCCCAGCATGCTCACCTCTGCCTGCCCACAGGGGCCCGGGTAGATGCCCTGGACCGAGCGGGCCGCACGCCCCTGCACCTGGCCAAGTCGAAGCTCAACATCCTGCAGGAAGGCCACTCCCAGTGCCTGGAGGCCGTGCGGCTGGAGGTGAAGCAGGTGAGCGCCCCCCTCAGCTGAGCTGCGGCCCCGAGCAAACCCTGGGCAGGTGCTGCCCGAACCACAGACACGCCCGCCTTCGGCACCAGGGCTCCTGGGTGGCTTCACGCGGACCCCAGCTGGCACCTGTTCCACTGTGCCCCTCGGCAGCAGCATCAGGCCGCTCTGTGCCTCCCAGCACACCCTCAGCCCACCCTCCGGTTTCAGATCATCCAGATGCTGAGGGAGTACCTGGAGCGCCTGGGGCGGCACGAGCAGCGGGAGCGGCTGGATGACCTCTGCACCCGCCTCCAGATGACAAGCACCAAAGAGCAGGTGAGCCGCAGCTGCAGGTCCAGACCCAGGCCCTGGCCGGAGCCTCAGGGCCAGCCCACCCCTGCTCTGACGCAGGAGAAAGGCGTGGCTGCAGGCCTGTCGCCCACTGTGGACCTCAGATCCTCTGTCCACTTCCTTTGAAACTTCCCGGGCCCTTCTCTCTGGGGCGGTCTGAGACCACCTGGCAGCAAGGATTCAGCCTCAGACAGCAGCTCCCTAGTCATGGTGAAGCCACCACATGCCCTGCGGGGAGAGACAGTGTCTGCCCTCCATGCCTGTGGTGCTGCTGGGGGGACCCGGGGGCACCCCATAACAGAGCCTCGGTTTCATCCCGCAGGTGGATGAAGTGACCGACCTGCTGGCCAGCTTCACCTCCCTCAGTTTGCAGATGCAGAACATGGAGAAGAGGTAGCAAGAGAGGCTCCCTGCCCTCCCGCTCCGCCGCTCTCCCCCGCCCCACTGCCCTCTCATTACAAAGGAAAAGCCCAGTGCCTGGGACTTTGTCTGCCGAGGCCCTCGCCCCCAGCTGCTGCGAGGCAGAGATGCTCCCTCACTGACCTCAGCGCCACTCCCAGCCGCGGTCTCCATCGTCCCTGGAGGCCGGGACCACAGCCCACAGCGTCTTCCTTCGGCTCCCACGGCGCCGCAGCCACGCCTCACTCAGCTCTGGCCGACGCGCTATCCTAGCAGGCCTCACTCGTCCCATGGCCTCCCTGGCACCCTCGGCAGGCCCCAGACCCTTCTCTGTCTCCAACCGTGGGCTCGTTGTGGCCAGCAGGGTTTGGCTTAGGGCGGGCACCCTCTGGCCTAGAGGGCTTCTGGGCTGGCCCCGCACCTCTCACCAGCACTTAGATTTAGGCTTGTCACCGGACTTTCAAGGAGACATGGCAGTGAGTTTCTCTGGTTGGAAGGAGGGGGTTGGTGAAGCCTAGACCTTAGAAATACAAGGTTAGGAAGGGCCCGGCTGAACCCAAAGCAGGGAATCCCCAGTCTTTTTTCTCCCAATCATTGAAACACCAGGAGGGGGTCGCCATTCTGCAGCCTAGTTGTAGTAGGTGGAGGAGTGTCCCCCAGGATGGCCATGTACTAATCCCAGGAACCTGTGAACATTACCTTAAATGACAAAAGGGACTTTGCAGATGTTATTAAATTAAGGGTCTTTAGACAAGGCGACTGTCCTGGATTATCCAGGCGGGCCTGATATAATCACACGGATCCTTATTAGAGGGAAGCAGGAGCTCAGAGAGGAAGCAGGAGATGTGGTGACGGAAGCAAGAAATCGGAGTAACTCGAGGAAGGGGTCACAAGCCAAGGAATGCAGGCGGCCTCCAGAAGCTGGAAAAGGCGAGGAAATGGATTCTCCCTTCAGAGCTTCCAGAAGGGACCGGCCTGCCGACACCTTGACTTTAGCCCAGAGAGATCTCAGATTCTGACTGCCAGAACCATAAGAGAATAAATTTGTGTTGTTTGAAGGCCCAAAAACTCATTGCAAAGAAGCCCCACCCCGCCACCCCCTGCCACTTCTGCCCCGATAGGAGCAGACATTATTCCCCTTGGGACTCCAACACGCCAAAGGCGGCGCCCCCTCCTGGAAGGGATCTGCCACAGCAGGAAGCCTGAAGGGAGGGCCTGCTGTGCCCAGCCCTCTCCCAGGAACCATTCTACTGCAGAGTAAAGACAGACTGTTTCCAGATCGGCAGTCCCTGTCTGCTCTGGCTCTGCCCCACCTTCCCTCTCACCCAGTTGGCATCCTGGCTGCTTTTCAGAGGAGGGGAGCTTGTCTCCCAAATCCCAGCTCGATCAGACCTGAACTGAACTCATGGGACCCAGCTGTTCCCTAGACCCTAAGGAAAAAAAGGGTCTCTCTGTGGGGCTGAGGTACAGGCCCGGGGCTGCCTCCAGGACCCTGGGAGAGGGGAGGCTGCAAGCCCCACCAGGTGGCCAGGGTTGGGGATGGTACCCTCCCCCAGACTGGGGATAGAGGAGGGCAGAGGAAGCAGTAAAGTGTGTCCATGCAACACAAGCTGCTGCTGCCGTGAGCAGGGTGGCTGCGGGCTGGCCGTGTGCCAGAGGAAGGTGAGGAGCGACCTGTGAGTGGGACAGGCGGGTGGGCGGGGCGGCCTTTCTCCCTTCCTGCCCACGCGATTAACCCCCGCAGGTGAGCCTGCCCCCTCAGGCCCAGGGGGCACGCTAGAGCTTGCCCTCTGGGGGCTCTGCTGGGGCCTGTGCCTGGACACAGCCCCGCTTTGGCCCTGGCCCCAGGGGTGGGGCTGAGCAGGGAAGAGCCCGGGGCAGAGGAGAAGCAGGATGGGAGGGAAGGGACCTCAAACTCCATGAGCTTGCTTCTCTGGGCCTCCCTCCAGCACACTTCCGGGGCTGATCACCCTAAAGAGCCTTGAGGCAAGGTTTCTCAACCTCAGGTCTAAGGGGTTCAATTAGTGGGCCATTAGAGAGGTATGAACCCCCTGAAACGATGCAAGATTTTGTGGGAAGAGTACGCATGTACTGATAAAAGGGTCTATAGCTTTTATTCTGAGCAGGGTCCACATTCAGAAGAGGTTAGGATCTCTTGCTGCAGAACTTTGGGAGCAGATAGGTGAGAGGCCTGCCCAGGGCATCCTGGGGACTGCCTGGGCACTTCTGGGACCCGTTATCCCCTAGGGCAGCCTGCTTTCTATTGGCAGAGCTGAGGAGGTGGGGCGTGCTGAGACTGTGAAATTGCCCTGAGATGACTGCGCATTTCTAAGATAACTAACCTGCCTCGGAGACTCACGGGCTAACCCCTAACAAGTCCTTGGCCTGGACCAAGCCATCCCCACCTGGCAAGTGGGGCACCTCCCTGCAGCATCCTCTATCCCTGTGGTGCCCCGCCCACCCGTCCCTGGCCCTGTAGCCATGGAACTAGGAGGATGCCCACTGGGGCAAGCGAGGGGGCCATTATGAGCCCCACCCTGGCCTACAGACAGTGAACAAAAGGCTTGACAGATGAAGGTGGCTTTGGGGCCAGCCATCAGGCACTTGCCAGACGGCCAGGCAGCTAGCCAATCTGCCTCGATCCTTTTGTGGCCAAGATTTTTCCTGCAATCCCAAATCTCTCTGAAGATCCAGCCAGTTAAAGTCAGCCTGACATTAGGGTGAGTCAGAAAACACACAAGTTGGCCCTGAGCAGACTGGGCTGAGCAGGGCAGGATGGAGAACTGGACACAGCAGGATGCAGAACTGCCCACACGGGAGTTAGCTCTGTTACTAGCTGCTCTGGGAGCTACCGAGTTGGTGGGGGGAGCAGGGAGGGGGCCAGGGGGTTGGGGGGGCAGTAAGAAGAAGTCCTGTTTGCTGATTTCCCCGGCTGGGTAGGGTCCTTTGCTTTATACCTCCCATTTCATTCACGTTGGAAATACCTATCAAGCACTTGCCATGTGCT
This sequence comes from Orcinus orca, assembly GCF_937001465.1. Lineage (NCBI taxonomy): Eukaryota > Metazoa > Chordata > Mammalia > Artiodactyla > Delphinidae > Orcinus > Orcinus orca. The sequence goes on along the minus strand of NC_064569.1, from coordinate 92,751,205 downwards.
GGGCAATGTTCCAGGTAGGAATACAACAGGGAACAAGAAAAGCAAACTAAAATCCCTGCCTTTGCCCATGGCAGACGGTGGTAATGCCTGGGAGATGTTCACAACTTCTCCCAACCATGCTGTGAGATAACCGGCCTTGCTGGTGCTTTGGACGGGTGAGAAAATGCAGGTTTGCCAGGGTGACCCAACCAGGCAGCTGGGCTGGACCCTGGACCCACCCCCAAAGCTCGTGCTGTTTCCACCACGCCTGAAATTAGAGCTTTCTCAGAAGCAGAGTTTCCTAAAACTGAGGGCGACAACATTTGCTGAGCTCCTACTGTGTGCCAGCAGGCCCTTTACACAAGCCCTTTGATTTAGCGTTTGCAGCCAAAGGGGTAGCCAGTGCCCTTGCTCCCACTATTCTATAGATGCAGAAGATTGAGGCTCAGGCAGAGAGTAACTCGCTTGGGGTCAGACAGCAGCGCAGGACCCAGCCCAGCCCAGGAATCTCTGCCAAGGTTCCCAAAGTGCCAACGTCCCCAGTGCTCCTGAGACACAGTAGAAACCGATGGACCTTCCTGAGTGAATGTCTCTGTCCCTGTGCAGGGAGGGGTGGGCCCTTTCCTCGCTGAGCACATTGCACAGTGTGCTCGGTGGACAAGGCCTGCACCAGGTCACCTGGAGGAGAGAGAGGACAGTATGAGGTGACGGGACTGAGCTGGGTCTGGAATGGTCTTTGCTGATCTTTGGTGGCTGCCCAAACTATTGCAGGCCTTCCGAGGTGGTGGGAGAGCTGGGAGCGGCATGAGCCAGGCCTGGCGGATGGACAGGCACAAGCTGGCTTTGGGGCCGGGAGATGGCCTGGAAAAATGCAGGGCCCGGGAGCGTGAGGGGCTGGCCAGAGAGAGGGGTGAGACCAGGCTGCGGAGATCCTGAGGTCTGAAGATGTGCCCTGGTGACAGCAGGTGAGGCAAGCTGTCACCTCCACCCTGGAGATCAGAGGCAGCCTTACCCAGAGCAGGCACCACGGGCTCCAGGCAAAAGCCCACCAGCTCCCCAGATTGCTTCAGACGCTGAGCCCAGGGCAGGGTTAGGAGGTCAGGAAGCTGGACTGACTGATGCCTGGATAATCCCAACGAAGTCCCTGGCTCCCCCCAGCAATAGGGCCCAAAGTGAATTAGCCCAGACCCCCTGATGCTGGCTCCCAAGCTAACTCCGAGACCTTGGTGCCTGCAAGGAGATATGATCAGTTCCCTTTACAGTTGAGGAAACAGGCTCAGGGAAGCAAAGGAGTCTTACCTGAAGCCCCAGACCAGGGGCCGGAGTGGTCCCTTGTCTCTGTGACTGGTCCACGCCAGCCTGGTGACTCTCCCGCTTTGAAGGTTGGGGAGGACGGCACGTGTTATAGAAGCACTTGGCCGTCAGCATGCCCAGTGGGGCGGAGACAGTGAGTCGCGCCTCCCCAGTTGGATTGTGAGGGGTTGGTGGTTTTTTTTTTGGCCACACCACGTGGCTTGTAGGATCTTAGTTCCCCGACCAGGGATCGAACCCGGGCCCCTGGCAGTGGATACTTGGAGTCCTAACCACTGGGCGGCCAGGGAATTCCCAGATTGTGAGGGTTTTTGGTGGAGGCAAGGGTCCGCCCGGGAGAGCGCTTGAAACCTCGCATATAGCTGGCAGCACCAGGGAGCAGCCCGAGGCAGTGTGCCTAGAACGCAGCCTGGCTCAGATGGCTCAGTTCTACGGGTCCTGAGGAACAGAGAGGTCAGCTACGAAGTGCAGGAGCCAGGATTCAAACCCAACGATGTGGCTCACAGCCCGTGCACCACGTCACCTCTCTGAGTTGACCTGGCAGGTCCACCAGATGCCCAGTCCGGCACCCTCCCCAGCGCCACAGCCGTCCGAAGCACCCCCAGGAACTCCAGGCTGGCACCCCTGGCCCCTCAACCCCTCCTCACCCCCTTCCTCCTGCTTCAGTCTCACCCCTACACAGAGCCCAGGCCTCTAAGCAAGGTGGCACCGAGCAGACGCCTCAATAAATCAATCTTGTCCTCTTAAGCCAGAAACAATCCCACCCCTGCACAGCCTGTCCCTCTGGCCTCATGCCGTCTTGGATCCAGCTGGCGACTCGCAAATGAGCCCTGCACCAGCGCTGAGGACTGATGTTCATTAATAGGAAACCTCGGGGTGGTTAATTGGTATATATGTCCCCAGGTTCACAGCTCGAAGTTGATAGCTGGTGCCGTTCCCGTCGGCCCGAGGCAGGGAGAGGTGCTGGATAACGTGGCTGTACCGGGGGCCGCAGCTCGCCACCCTCCCCGGGGCTGAGTTTCACCCTTGGCCACGCTTGCTACACAGGGCGGATGGCTGTGGGTGGAGGTCACCTTTGCATGTTCAGGTTCCTCCCTCCCCTTCAAAAGACTCCTACCTGCCCCTTCTCCTCCCTAAAGACCGTGGAACTGAAATCAGACCAACCTGATTTAGACCCCAGCTGTTTGAGTCTAGCTGTGTGATCTTGGGCAGGTTACTTAATCTCTCTGAGCCTCAGTTTCTCCATCTTCAAAACTCTGAGGCAGATGAGACACAACTTCCAGAGGCAAGTGCAAGGCCTGAGATACAGCAGGTGCCCAGTGCACCGCCGCCCCGTGGACACCCCCGCCGTGTCCCCAGGCCCCTGGTCGCAACGCGTTCCAACTGAGCTCAGCATCTCCCGTCCCAGACCTCTGCCCGCATCACCCCCACTGCCACCCCCAGGAGCCCAAGCCAGAGGCTGGGTGTCATCTGGGACACCGCTTAGCCCACGACAGTTAATCACCACTTAGTCCCGACAGCTGCACCTCGTATGGGTTTGTCCCGTCTGTCCACGTCTCCCCACCCACTGCCGGAGCCTTGGATGTCTTCATCTCTCTGGATTCTCACACCAGCCTCCTAACTGGTCTCCCTGCTCCCAGTCTCATTCTGCTTTCCCTCCCCGGGAAAAGCCTGCCTTGCAGCCAGAAAGAGTTCCCTAAAGAGTACATCTGATCAGGTCACTCTTTTGCTTAAAACCTTTTCGTGGCTCCCCATCACCCTCAGGACAAGGTACAGTCTCGGTTTCAGACAGGATTTACAGAATCCTTTGCGGCTGCCCACCCCCCCACCTCTCCCACCTCACTTCCTGCTGGGGCTCCCGCGTACCCTGTCCCAGGCCCTCGGCTCCTCGTGCCGTGCCAGACTGCAGGTAGAGGACCCCGGGTGGCCTGTGTGTGTATTCTCCCATCCTCCTTTCCCCATCTGTCCTAACTCCCACTTCAGGACTTGGCTTGGGCGTCAGCTCCTCCAGGAAGTCTTCTCTGCCTCCCCAAGCTTGTTAGGGCCCTCCTCTGGGCTCCCACAATCCCCTGTGCTTCTGTCTTTCTTTCCTGCAGGAGAACTCTGTACTCAGTAGGTATTCAGACATGAATGTTGCAGGCCCATCCCTAAGAGGTCTGCACAAACAGGAGGGTGAGAGGGCTGCAGAATTCAAATCTCCCCCAACTAAGAGGAGCTCCTCCCTGGGACCTCCAGGCTTCCTGAGCCCGGCCTGAGACCCTGCAGGAGGCTCAGGTCAGGTGGATTCTCCATGAGGCAGCAGCCAGGGCTCGCTCAGCCTCTACCCCGGCCCCCATTGCCTGCCTCCGGCCCTGCAGGACTCGGCTCTCTCCACCAAAGGATTACAACCATCTGCTGCTCTTCCAAGCATTTCATGAGCCCCCTGAAGCAGACCCAGGAACCTCAGGGGCCGAGCCCAAGCCCAGCAGCAGGCCATCAATCTTCCTGCCAAAGCCACGGCAAAACTAATCTAGTCCTAGGCCCGGCCCTTGGTGGAAGCTTTCCTGGCCCAGGGTTCACAGAGCAGCCTCTGGATTGGGCTCCTTGCTGCCCACCTGGCACCTCCAACCCAGCCTGTACACAGCAACCCTAGGGCACCTACCCTCCTGAAAACCCTCAATGGCATCACTGCCTGCCTGAAGGATGAAGTTCCTGCCCCCAGCTAGCCTAGGAGACACACGTGATCTCACTGCACCCACCCTCCCGGGCTCCCCAGGCCCCACCCCGCCCTGCTTCAGCTGCGCAAGCCCGCTCACTGCTCCCACCTGTGCTGCCTTGGCACAGGCTGTTGCTCCGCCTGGCAGGCCCTTCCCACCTCTTCCCAGGAAGATGCACATTAAATGTCGTCTCCTCTGGGACTCCTGCTTCGATCGCCCAGGAAGGCAGGAGTTTCCTCCTCTGGGCCCTTTCAAACTGTGTGTACTTTTCCCTTATGGCCCCGTAACACAGTGCTATCCTTTCTTCTTTTGGTATTTGGCTCTCCGGCTAGACTGAGAGCTCCCAGAAGGCAGAGACCAGGCCAAATTCACGCTGTCTCTGGCTTCCTCTCAGGGGTAGCTTAGGGCAGGCGCTCAAACGTTTCAGGGATAAAGGAAAGAAGAAAGGAGAGGGTCACGTCTTTCCTTCCCTGGCACCTCTGTCCTCATGTATCAAACACCGGCCGTGTGCCTACCCTGGGCAGGCTGTACTGCCCTCCATTAGTCGGGGTGTGTGCCTACCCTGGGCAGGCTGTACTGCCCTCCATTAGTCGGGGTGTCTGGGCTTCTTTATCTGGTTCCAATGGGCCAGAGAGACCCCTTCAGAAGCAGGAGGCCTTGGGGTCCAGCCAAGGGCCTGGGCTGTATGAATGTCCCTCTGCCAGGCCACTGTGTGTGGAGGGCTTCCACTGACCGACCCCTCCCCTGGGCCTGGGGTTTCACGCAGGTTCAGGCGCTGGATCTGCCACTCCCCGGCTGGGCGAGTGTCTCCTGCCCATCCTAGAGGTAGGCTGTTCCCAGTCGGTCACCTGTCCATGCGCACAGAGGTGACCCCAGCTGGGTGACTGGACCAACCACAGCATAAGCCAACCCCAGGAGATTTTGTTCCCCACTTGTATTTTGCAGGCACTCACCACTGTTGTGTAGCAGACCTTGTCAGATGCTCTTAGATGTTCTTCCAGTGCTGCCTGGGCTGCCCTGAGAGCCATCCCTCTCGCCCAGTTAGAATCCTGGCTCTGTCTCGAATTTGCCACTTGGCTTTGGTCAAGTACCTCATCTCCTTGAGCCTTGGTTTTCACTTCTGAAAACAGAGATACTATCCCTTGCCTGCTGGGGTTGGTAGTGGTACGAGGCACGGATGAGCCAGGCGAGGTGTGAGTGATGGCCTCAGGGAGACAGAGGCCACAATGGGGGCTGCAGAAGCAGCAGCATCACACCCCCTGCCCTCCAGGAGACACTCCCACTGCTGCAGCCTGAGTCAGCCGGGGACATCTTGGCAGAGACGTGGGAGAAAGAGCACAGGACCAGGTGTCAGCCCCTGTGCTGCGCCCTTGCAGCAGTCGCTCCCCAGCTGTGTCTCAACCTCCCCCTGAGAAGGCCGACTGCCGTCCTGACCCCTGGGTCTGTGGCAGGTGGCAGGCAGTGATGAGGTCTCAGCAGCTGCCCACTGTCAGGGAGGGCCTTCCCAGGGTGCCCAGCAGCCGGGAGGTGTGCTGGAGAGACGCGGAAGCCGAAGGTCTCAGGACTCAGCCGGAAGCTAATAAACGTTATTGGCTTACGGTGAGGGAGGAAGTGAGTGGCTCCGCAACCATTGAGGCTGATCTATTGGTTAATTAGGAGGTTTCCACACCACAGACTACCCCAGCTGTGTGCAGGGACAGGTAGGGAGGGGGCCACAGGGTAATCAGGGCTGCTGGAAGGCCAGCTGGGGCCCGAGTGTGGCTCAGCGCCTCCCCGTAGCCAGGAGCACCAAATGGCTGAAAGAATAATGCGAGGGGTTTGGGTCAGGCAGTGGACCTAGGACTTGCCGGCCGGGGGAAGCCCTCAGCACTCGCTGTACCTGAACAGAGCTCTCCTAAGGAAGGGGGCTGGGAGCCCTCTCAGGTTTCTAGGGCATCCAGTTGAGCGTGGGGAGCTGCAGGTTTGGGGAGGAGGGCTGATGGAGGATCAGGAAAAACCTTGGAAACCATGGGATCTGAGGAGAAAAAAAAAAAGGGAAAAACCGTATTCGGTTCTACTGAGTAGAAAAAGTTAAACAGCAGTGGGTTTGAACCCAACCTCTGCCAAACACTAGCTATGTGACAAACCACTCAACCTCTCTGATTCTTGCTGTCTACATCTATAAAGTGGAATTGATTGTACCTGCCTTGCAAAGCTGTTTTGATAATTAGATTGAGAAATGTAGCACCCCATACAGATGGGCCGGCGGATTGCCCTCCTTCCTGCCAGACTGGTTATGGACAGCGTCTCGGGGCTGCCTAGCTAAGGGCCTGCACTTGGCTGCGCTGAACCATTTTCACCGCCCAGGGATGTCCACTCAGTGGACTTAGCGTCTGTCCCCAGCTCAGCCACTCCTCCTCAGAGGGCTCCTGGCTTTGGCCCCATCCCCTAGGGGCGTCCTGTCCAGGGGGAAGGGGAATGACAGACAGACAGACGTACACCCGGCAGAGTGGAGGCAGACAAGGTTTATTCCGGTCCTCGGGCGGGCAGGGCCCGGCCAGCCTCTGTGCCGCGGACCGGTTCCCGACCCGGCTCCCCGCCCCAGCCGCCGCCCGTCGGCAGCTGCCCGCGAGGCCTAGCGTCCCCGAGGCAGCCGGCAGGGCCTGGGGACGCCGGGCGGACGCGACGGAGGGCGCGGCGGGCGCCCGGGGGGCAGCGGGGGCGGCGGCGGCCGCAGGGCCACAGGCGGCGGAGGCGCGCGCGGAAGTGGCGCGAGGCGAGCGCGTAGACCAGTGGGTTGAGGCAGGAGTTGGCGTAGGCGAGGCAGTGCGAAGCCAGGCGGCAGGCGTAGGTGGCCGGGCTGAAGGCAAAGCGGCCGTACCAGAAGCAGAGGATGAGCGCGTGGTGCGGGCCCCAGCAGAGGGCGTAGAGCGCTGCCACCGCCAGCATGGCGCGCCCCGCGCGGCCCGTGGCTCTGCGCCGGGCCTCGGCCGCCGCCGCGCCGGCGGGACCGACGGCCGCCCACAGGAAGCGCAGCGTGCGTCCGTAGGCCAGGCTCACCACGGCCACGGGCAGCAGGTAGCCGGCGGCGAAGGTGGCCACGTCGAGGGCGCGGCGGCGCGCGTCCTCCCAGGCGGGCACGCAGAGCTCGAGCGCGCCGTAGCGCACGGTGCCGTAGTAGCTGAGGTAGGGCGCCGAGAAGAGCGCCGCCAGCAGCCAGACCAGACCCACGGCGGCGCGGGCGTTGCGCGGCGTGCGCAGGGCCCGCGAGCGCAGCGGGTGCCGTACGGCCAGGTACCTGCGGGCGGGCGCGGTGTCAGCGAGGCGGGCGGGTGGCCGCCTAGACGCCCGTGTCTGAACCTCGGGGGTGGGCGGGCATTGCGCGCCCGGCCTCGCATGGAGGTTGTGGGGATGAACGGAGTCAGCGCGCAAAGCGCTTAGAGCAGCGCCTGGCACCTAGCGGGGCTGGGTCAGAGGCTCAGAGAGAAGTGACCGGCCCGAGGTTGTCAGCTAGAGAGTGAGCCTGGGTTTGACCCCAAGTTTCAAGCCATGAAAGCCAGTCTGACCACAACCTGAGCCAGGTGTGGGCGGTAATAAAATATCTGATGAATTCATTGGTGTGTTCCTTTTGCCATTCATTTCACTCTTACAGAACATCATGTGCCAGGCCCTGAGCTAACACTTGGGACACAGAGATGTTCTCCGGAAGCTCCCAATGGAGTTGGGGGGAGGGCAGGATGATCCCCTCAAGCATGCCCTGCAGGTGCCCAGGGAGTGGTTGGTGGGGGCCAGGGAGCTGTTCCTTTTCCCCCTCCTATGTCCCTTTTTGGTCCCCCATTCTCTCCTTTCTAAGGCCAATGAGAATCTGTTCAGGTCTTCCCTCCCCAGCCCAGACCCGGCCAGGTCCCCGACACGGCCAGGTCCCCGACACAGCTCACCTGTCCACCGAGACAGCCGCCAGCGTGAAGCTGCTGGCGTACATGGTGAGGTAGATGAGAAGGTGCACAGCCTTACAAACGAGGGCCCCAAAAAGCCAGGCATCGAGCGTGTAGATGGCGGCCTGGAAAGGCACGCAGCACAGGATGAAGCAGAGATCGGCCACTGCCAGGTTGAGGATGAACAGATCCGTAGTGCTGCCTGGCTCCTGCCAGGCGCCCAGGCCGGGCTGCAGCAGCACTGCCAGCACCAGCCCATTGCCCACTGTGCCCAGCAGGAAGATGAGGGCAAAGACCACGGGCACTGCCACAGCCCCCATACTCCCTGGGCTGTCCAGCGAAACGTTCTGGGCATCAGCCATCTCCTCATCAGACAGGCACCTGAGGAAGAGAAGCTGGAGTCCTCAGGCAGGAGCCCCCAGCTCCGGTTACTCAACTCAGGGGTCTAGTCCCCCACCCTGGGCTTGGTCACGTCCCATGGGCTGGAAGCTGGTGGGGGATGGGGGTGGGGGTGGGGACAGAGACAAAAGTTAGCACTGGGACCCACTGTGCAAGCTCCTGACAGAGTCTCATTGGTGTCTAAGGTGGGTTTCTCAATTTCCTGGGGAACACCCCTAGCCCAGGGCATGAAGGGCTGATTAGGTAGTTGATAGACACCTTCAACCGATGATGCAGGTAAAGACACAGGCAAAGTGGGGTGGGGGGAGGGGCAGCTCCAACCCCAGGAGCTGATTTTTCAATGGGGATCTGAAATACAGGGAAGGCTTTTTTTTTTTTTAGCCACACAACGCGGTAGGTGGGAGCGGTATGTGGGATTTTAGTTCCCCGACTAGGGATCGAACCCACGCCCCCCTGCATTGGAAGGGTGGAGTCTTAACCACTGGACCACCAGGGAAGTCCTAAGGAAGGCTTTGGGACATAGGTCAAATTCAGCCAAACATGGGTGACGTCCCTGAGTCATTTGATAGTCCAGTTTAGTGAGAGCATGACAGTGGCACAGCTGGGAGAACCATGTAAGTCACTGCCCCCTTTTTACACATGAGGAAATTGAGGCTCAGAGAGGGGACACGGGAGGCTAATACCACACTTTGAGTGGCAGGTCTGAGACTGTTGCCACCCTGGTACCCTGACTCCAAGGCTGGAGCACTCATCTGAGAGCCTGTAACAGGTAGCGCTTCTGACAATCTGTGCACGCGCGTGTGTGTGCGCACACGAGCATCTACGCAAGCTGTGCTCACTCTTTACCCCTGCCCCACCCATGGCCCATATCGACTGCTACCTGGGGGTCTCCCTACATGCTTGGACCTCTGGGGTGGCTGGACGTATTAAGGGCAAGGGAGCCAGGCAGGGAGGAGGAAGGAAGGGTGATATCTGTGTCTCCCACCCCAGCATGCAGCAGGTCCCCGCAAAGCCCAGGATGGCCAACACCTACCTCAACCCTGGGCACTGGGCTCCTGCTTGATCCTGGGCGAACCGGCCAGGCTGAAGCTGCCTCCTGGCTCAGTGGCCACCCCTTGGTGCCTACCTGCAGGTACAGGTCTGCCTCCCAAGGCTCCCTCCTCTCCTTGGCCTTCCTCTGCTGAGCTGGACTTGGGCACTCCTTCCGAAGAAGTAGCCACTTCCTCCTCATTCCCTGATTTCCCCCGGATGGCATGGTCTTCTGTCCGGCTCTCCTCTGCCTCTCTGCGTTGCTTCTGCCTCTTTCTGCAGCGAGTAACCCATTGATCTCGCTCTCTGAGATTCTCGCTTTGTAGTTAACCCCTCTGTGCCCAGGGCCCAGTCCATTCCTGGCCCTCTCACCTCCTGTGGTCCTGCTTCCCCACCGTCTCTGCTCCCTGCTCCAAGAAGGGCTCCAACCGAAGCTCAGAAAGGACCCCTAGTCTTTTGTGTTTTTTTTGGCCACGCTGTGTGGCATGTGGGATCTTAGTTCCCCGACCACCCCCTGCACTGGAAGCGCGGGGTCTTAATCACTGGACCATCAGGGAAGTCCCGGGACTCCTAGTCTTGAGTGGGGTGTCCTATGCTAGGAATCCAGGAGCCCCTTTGCTGCAGACTTCAGATAGAACTACTCTTCCTGGCCCCTGAGAATCCTGAGACCCATCAGTTTCCCTAAGATTGTTCTAGGGGTTCAGTCTGCCCGAAGCCTGCAGGGTTTATGTGCCTGTCCAAAGAGTCTGGCTTTAGCCTGAGGGGAATGGGGAACTAGAGGAGGTTCTAGAGCAGGGACAGGACCTGCCCATTTATTGTGTAAGTAGTTTATTACGGCCTGGGGTTAAAAGGATGAATAGAAGGGGAGCGATTTAATGAGTGAGCCACTAGGAGCCTCTTGTCCAGACAACAGCCGAAGAGGTTACTAGGTCTCGGTGAATGGCTGTATCATTCAGTCATGGGGTTCTGGTCTGGACCTCTTGGAGGAGGGGGCCACATGGCCACATGCTTCCAGAGGGTTAGAGGCCAGCACCCGGGGTGTGAGGTGCATTGGATTCAGCAACAAGGTGGTTGTTGAAAACTAGACAAGTGTAGTGGGGCCAGGATGCTGTCTGTAATGAATTAAGGGAGAGGAGAGCTGGTAGGCACTGTGTGGTGTCTTTCTAGAAGCTGGGAGGGTGGGGCGAATGTCAAGAAGTCTGTGAAAGGGGAGAGAAAACAGTCTGAGGGGATGCTGATGTAGACAGGACTTGTAACCAAGGCCTGAGGAGCCGGGAAGAGACTCTTCAGAACTGGCTTCCCACAGGCCCTGGGATTTTCACCAGTGCTCAGGCACCTCTGAAGCCTCATGTCACCCATCCCAGATGCAGCGCATCCCCCAATTTCTGGAAGCAGAGGCTCACTGAATTGAAGATATTAGGGATCATACCTAGATTCTCCAAACCTGAATTCAGAGCTATCAAAATTGAATTAAGGAATTAGAATCGTAGAATCGTGTGATCTCTGAAGAGCAGAATTGTAGGATCCAGACTTGGTGTGGTGGGATTTAAGAATTTAGGGGTCCACAACCACCCTGTATGAAAGTAATGCACTGTTAGATTCCCAGAAGCCTGGACTCACGAATGTGGCAGGCCTGGACCCTGAAAGCCCCGAGGTCCCTGACACACCGTCCTCCCTCCGCTTGGGAGCCCCCAGCCCACCATGTCCCTCCTTGCTGGAGGCTAAGCTCTGGATGGGCAGGGGCAGTACTAGGGCAGAGCTCCCAGCAGCAGCAAGGCTGAGCTGCTGAAATGATAGCAGAGGAGGAGGGAGGATGGTGGCAACCAGAGAGACCACCTGTGGGGAAGGCAGGAAGGGCGCCTCGCTATGGCCCGAGTCCCAGCGGGCCCCAGGCACCCCTCTTCCCTCGCTCCAACTGCTGCTCCTGGTGACTGTGGCCTTGAACCCTGCACCCAACGTAGAGGACAGATGATGGGCCTTGGGAGTGGTCCCCAGAGACCCAGGCTCTGCAGGGTGTGTAAGTGCAGCTTGTCCGCGACTGGCCCTCGGCCCTATAGCCTGTCTTGGCCTCTGGCGATGACCAGTACGTGCCCAAGCCCAAGCATGTGTGCCCAGAGCTGCCACTGCACCTGCTGGCACCTCCTATGACCCCTCTGGATGGTGGCGGAGGGGCTGTGCCGCGGTGGACCTGGGCCAGCACAGCTCCACACGCTGAGCCGAAAGCCGGCTGATGACGCGGTGCTCTACCGCGACAAGCTGGCCCACGGTGTCGAGGCACTGCCGCCGCCCCACAATGTCAGCGGCGGCGCCTGGGAACTACAGGCCACAACGGTGCTCGCTGTGCGCCACTGGCTGATGGACCTCACCTAGGTCCACCTTATCTCAGCCTCACCTACTGCGACTTGTCACCCCGTGGCTGCTCATGGCCACCCACTGTGACCTGCCAGCTTGAGCAGACCATGCACGTCAAGCTGCTGGCTTGGCCAGGGGCTGGCATCAGGCTGTGTGTACTTGCTGCTGTAGGAGTGCACCTGGTGCCAGATGCCCTACGCGTGTCTGTGCCCCTGATGTGGCCACAGCAGCCCCCTCCCCCGGGGCTGCATCCCCTAGCACCCCGAACTCCTGGACCCCAGCCTCAAGCTCCTCGGGAGCACAGGCTAGGATTCTCAGAATCCCAGCATTAAGATCCTGATGGATCGGGCCAGAGCTCACCCAGACTGTCCATCCCTAGACACCCAGGCTGAAGGGGGGGCTGGGGATGGGGGGCGCCAGAAACATGGTCCCATCGTCAATGAAGAAGGGCCTTTTCATCCTCCCTGCCCTATCGCCAGCAAACTACAGCTTCCCAAGCCCACAACATGCTGAGGCTGGAGGCGCGGTGACTCAGAACCCATCCTTTACCCCCACCAGGTGCCCGTAAGTCTGAGGTGGGGAGGGCAATGGAGAGAGAAGCACCACGGGTTGTGACTGCGGGAAGGGGACAGTCATCTTCAGCAGGGAAGCGGTGAGCCATCGTCGGGGGCAAGGCAGGGTGGGGCCTTGCCTTTGGCGCTGTAGCAACAGCTGAGTCCGAGGCCAGAAGTCTGGAGGGGGCGGGGCGATAGCAGAGCCTGAGCTCGCTACGCCCCCTGGCGGCTGATCCTCAGACCAGCAGGCCTCGGGAATACGGAAATGGAAAGGCCCCGATACCAATATAACAGCCACTCTTGGTACAGCGGGGAAAACTGAGGCACACACGGGGTAGGAGCCTGCCTAAGGCTACAGAGGCAGGAACAAAGTGGGCTAGAACACAGAGTTCCAGACCATCGGGGGCCTCTCCAATAGCGACAGACAATCTTTCCTCTGGGGCTGAATCTTCTGCTTCTCCCAAACATGGGTTTGGGTGCCCAGCCCCTTCTTATCCGGGCAGCTGTAGGCCATCCTTTGGATGTGCAGCAGAGGACGAGGTGTCCACCAAGGCTGCAGAGTAGGCGGATGGGTGGCGCGGGAAGGGGCCTGCAGGGCTGGGGCTCAGCTGCCCTCTACAACGGGAAAGAATCCAACGGAGCCAAACAGTGGCTCCAGCCTCTATTACCCGAGCTGCCTGGGTCCCATCTTACTCTGGGGGAGGCGGTCAGCTCTGAGATCTATTACAGTCCTCCGGAGCTGGCCCTCAGAGCCCCAGCTCCTGCCGATTCTTCGACCAGCGCAGGACTGGGGCTGCTCCGAGAGAATAAAGCAGACCAACGCGTCACAGCCAGTTTCCACACTGTTCCTTCACACTCACAGCCACAAGCACAGGCCTCACCCCCGCCCGGCCCCGGGACTGACAGAGTTCAGAGCCTCTGGCCTGGGCTGGTCAAAGGCCCCCCTCTCTGTCGCTGTGGAAGGAGGGGGACCTTGGCTCTGCTTGTCACTACCCAGGACTCAAGGCAGTGCCCCGTGCAGCCGCCCCACCTCCACGAAGGCCTCCACGCAGCGGTCAATGTCCTCCTCGCTGTGCACCGCCGAGATCTGGACCCGGATCCGGGCCTTGCCCTTGGGGACCACGGGGTAGCTAAACCCGATGACAAAGATGCCTGGGAGGGTAGAGAGAGTCAACCTGGGGCTCAGCAGAGCCAGACAGGCTTTGGGGGCATGATATACAGCTCCTCCTTTTCTGAGGACCACAGAGGAGAAGGGAGCTGCCCAAGATCTCAGACATGGGACTGCTCATGGCCTAGGGTTTTCAAGCTTGGACAGACAGCTGGTCTAAAAGGGGTAGTAGAGCAGGGGGAAGGGAGGTATTCACAGTCTAGGGGTTCCCTCCTTTTCTTTTAGGACCCACAGCCACTCCTCATGCCCCGGCCCCCTTTACCTCTCTTCAGCATGTCATCCACCATGCAAGAGGCCAGCCGAGCATCACCCAGCATCACAGGGCAGATGGGGTGATTGGCTCCCGAGATGGTGAAGCCAGCAGCCTCCATCTTACTGCGGAATCTGTGGGCACAAATTGGGTGTCACAGGGAGCTGGAGGGCTGTGGAGCAACCACACCCTCTCCTGATGGGCATGTGACCCAAGGTTTGTGGCCAAGTCTGCAGGAGGGACCAACAAAGACAGAGATGCAGACCCAGAGAGGCAGATGGGGAGCATTTGCAGAGAAATGTGCCAGGAAATGGAAGGAAGAGGCAGAGAGAAGAGGGAGGTGGGCAAGCAGGCAGCCCTTGGCTAAGAGAGCCGAGTCCCAGTGCAACCCACTGGGGAAGTGGGGTGGGCAGAGGCAGAACCCGTAGGCAGGGAGCTAGGGCCTGCGCAGGCACGCAGGGCAGGCCCTCACCAGCTTCCTCGCCCCCGCTGGCCCCACCCTGCCCGAGACCGCACCGCTGGGTCTTGGCCGCCATAGACTGGATGACAGCGTTGCTCTCCATGAGCAGGTCCAGGGCCTTGGAGGCACAGCCGACGACAGCAGGTGGCAGACTGTTGGAGAAGAGGTAGGGCCGGGCACGCTGCCGTAGCAGGGACACCAGGGACCCAGGCCCTGTAGTGTAGCCCCCTGAGAACAAGGACAGAGGTGGGGATGGAGGGGGGCAGTCAGAGGCCAGGAGCCAGAGCTTACCCCATGCCCCTCCCGAGAGGACAGTCCCTGCTGTCTTCTTCCCTGCAGCCCCAGGTCTCCCCTCCCCACCTTCCCTCTTCCAGGGCCCTGCATGCAGATGAGGGGAGCCCAGGGGCACAAGCCTGTAGGCACCTGATGCTCCGCCCAGCGCCTTCCCCAGTGTGGAGTTGATGATGGTGACCTGGTCCATCACGCCCAGCAGCTCATCTGTGCCCCTGCAAGGAAAGCTGCCACTGCCACCACTGGCCACCTGAGGGCCCAGGATCACGGATTGGGCTTGGGGGCTGGCCTCCCGGCTTCCCACCCGCCCTGGAGTCCAACCCAAGGCCTCAGGTGCCGTGTGCTCTCACCGTCCCGTGGCCCCCAGGAAGCCAGTGGCGTGGCATTCGTCCACAAAGACCAAGGCACCATATTGAGAGGCAAGGCAACAGATCTCCTGCAGGGGTGCGATGTCGCCATCCATGGAAAAGGCCCCATCGGTGGCCACCAGGCGCAGCCGATGCTTCTGCAGGGAAGATACAGAAGGTGGCCGGTATCATCAGTTGGGCCAAACCACTCACTCTCTGCGCTGCTCGGGGCTCTATAGGCTCAGCTCGCCCAGTGCCCAGCACAGAGGTGAGCACATAAGCACCACCATGTTGAAGCTGGTGCATCCTCTCCTTCACTGGGGCCTCTCTGAGCTCTACCCACCTCTTCCGGGGCAGCCTGGAGCCACACTCAGCAATGGGCAGGAAGAATGTCCGCAGCCTCCTCTCCCAGAGGGCAGGATGGGGTGTGGCCAGTTCTGCCCATAAGCTCATCCCACCCTTATGCCTAGCAGGGGACTGCCATGCATAAGGTGCTTACTAAAACTCAAGGCAGTATTGTGCAACGGAATAAAGCTTTGGGTCTGAGAATTTGGGTTCAAATCTTGGTTGTTTCGAACTTTCAGGCTGTTTGCCTGTGAGTGAGGAGTTGGCCTCTGCAAGCCTCGCTTCCTTCACCGGGGGGTGGGGGTGGGGGTGGGGGGAGTGCTGGGTGCAGCAGCAAGACTGAGGATAAGCGCAGTCCTGGCCCCTAGAACCGCTAGGCCTTGCCCCACCTGGGCCTCCTGCAGCTTGGCCTCCAGATCGGCCATATCCAGGTGGCGGTAGCGGTACTTGTGGGCCTTGCACAGACGGATACCATCGATGATGGAGGCATGGTTCAGCTCATCCGACAGGACTGCGTCCTCCGGGGTCAGCAGAGCCTGGCAGAAGGCAGTTAGGAGTAGAGCCATCATCCAACCACCTTGGGGCTCTCCCTCCCTTATGACTCCCCCTTAATCAATATTTCACTGCCAACCAGGGCATTCTCCTGGGCAGGGAGGCCAGGAGCCCTCTGCTTCTATCTTGGTCCCCAGAGCCCCAGGACTGGGCTGAATCAGGGCCCTTGCTCTAGCCAAAGGAGATGAGAACATGTTTGGTGGATGTGTGGCCCCTAACACCCTCAGCCTTCCAGCTGAAGTAGGTTATCCTCCAAATGCCCTGGAAGCTGGCCTCCTTGTAAGCCCCAGGATTCCTCCTGGAGGCCTACTGGCCCACCCTTGACCTCCATAAGAAATAGACACTGGAGCCTCTAGGCGTGGTACTGGGCATCCAGCCAAGTTCTCTGGACTGCACACCCCCAAGCCTTCCACAGCCTCGCAGGTCTCACCAACTCCCACCCGTGGCCTCACACACCTCAAAGAGGCCGGCATTGGCATCAAAGCAGCTGGGATAGAGGATGGCGTCCTCCCGCTGGTGGAAGCGGGCTATCTTTGCTTCTAGATCCTTGTGGATGCTCTGAGGTAAGTGAGTGAAACAGGTGTTAACGCCTTCTGGGACAAGTCCTGGGGACAGAGGCTCCCAGGGCCACAAACAGATCCTCCTCCTCCTTTTTGCACCACAAGGTGCACCCAGAGCCAACAGGAGTCTGGCACATGGTTCCCACTGAGGAATTAGGGGCCCACTAGGCACGCTTCTTCCTGGTTGGGTCTTCGTTTTATAATGGGGGTTTGATGGTAGAATTATGGGTGCTAATGGCAAAGGAAGATGTGTCTCCCCGATATCAAACTGAGTGCCTTTGTGGCTTAATGGCAAAAAAGAGGATTACATAAGTAACTCTAGGTTCACTTGGGCCTCCGTTTCTTAGATTTGAAAGCTGTCCCGTCTAAAGTGCCCTGGATGGGAGTCAAGAGTTCCATTCATTTCACCTTCACCTTTCTGAAAGGACAAGTAATGATAATCACCAGAACTCAGCAGCACTGACTCTTGAGCTAGGCCATCTGGGTTCAAATCCCACCACAACAGGCTGTGTAGCCCTGGGCAAGTCACTTAATTTCTCTGGGACTCAGTGTCCTCACCTCTATAACAGGAGCAAAACCAGCACTTATCACGTAGGATTATTATACGTATTAATGAGTTAATATTTGTAATGTTCTTAAAATAGCACCTGACTCATAGCAAGCACTGTAAGTTTCATGTTTATAAAAGTTCATTTTGTAACATTTACAAAATAAAATGAATAGCCAACATTTACTGGGCACTGCTATGTGCCAGGCACTGTTCTAAGCATTTTTACATGTATTAACTCTTTAATTTGGGATAATTTTGTTAAGTAAAATTATCCCCACTTTACCAATGAAGGCATTGCGGCACAGAGAAGTTAAGACACTTGCCCACAGTACCAGAACCAGTAAATGGTGCTGGGAACTGAGATCAGGCAGAATAGCTCCGGAAACCTTAATCTCAATCCCTGCCTTCTCTTCTTCCTTTCCCAAGGAGGAACAGGTATAAGGAGCTCTGTTTTGCAGGTGGGGAAATGGATGTTCAGAGAGGGAAAGTTTCTTGCCCAAGGCTTCACAGCAAACCAGAAGCCTGAACCCAGCCTTTCTAGTGGACAGCTCTAGTGGGGTGAGCTGAGCTGCCTAAACTAGCCCTGCTAACGGCAGAAGCAGACATCTGGAGTCAGCGCCCAACGCTGGGGACCACCCCCCTTCCTCCCCCGCCCATCCCCGGCCTGGGCAACACCTACTGTGTACCTGGGTGCCACAGATGAAGCGGACAGAGCTAAGGCCAGCTCCAAACTCCTCCAGGGCCTGCAGACCTGCCTGGATGACCTCGGGGTGGCTGCTCAGGCCCAAGTAGTTGTTGGCACAGAAGTTAAGGATTCCTGAGGTGGAGGACGGGGGAACGGACACAGCAGCTCAGGGCCAAGAAGGGCCTGGAAAGGTGTCAGTACTAGGCCCTGGGGACTCAGAGAGGACATGAACCTGGATTCACCCTTGAGGAGGCAACAACTACACAGTATAGTCTGTTCTGGGGCAGAGGCCAGGATGGGGAGCTGGGAGCCCCTCGGAAGCACCAAATCCAACAGCTGCAGGAGAGGGAGGGTTAGAAAATGACTCTCAGGGCTACACCTTGAAAGATGAGAAGTTTAAACTCTGGCTTTGGATCACATTCACCCAGAGGAACCAGCCCTTCCTCACTGGCTTCTTCTGTCCCTGAAGACCACCACCAACCCCTCATCTGGGCCTTGGTTTCCTCATGGGTAAAAGAAGAGGGCTGCGTCAGATGCCTGCCTTGGTCCCCAAACTCTACACAGTTGACTTTGCTGCCTGGTACAGAACTGCATGCCCAGCAGGGTTGCCTCTGAGACCTTGACCCTTGAATTATAAAGCGCAAAGTGAACACAGGTGACCCGGGGAGGAAACTAAGGCTTCAAGAGGGCAAGGTTTACTCAGCTTGGGAGAGGCAAAAACACGATGAGAACCTAGGTCTGCTAATTTTCCATTTTTTGCCCTGCTCCAAGCTTCCCTGGGGAAAGGTAGTGAATTCCTAGGGCCCCTGTTTTTCAAATGAGCACAACAGCCCCAAGGATTCCATGCCTATTTCCTTGGCAGAAGGCAGTTTGGGGGGGACTGTTTGTAACCAGCACCCACCTGGGGTCTGGCACAGACAAGACGGGCAGTGACCACTGATGAGACAGAAACCAGGGAGGCCTGGTGGGCCAATTCATGGTGTGACTTCTGCAACAGCCCTTGAGCCCCTTGCTTCCTGTGATTTTGGCCAGGAGGTTGGTCTCTATGGCCATTTAGCTGACCTTCCAGCTCCAATATACCAGAAGATCTAGGCCAAAGCCCAGCTCTGCCTGCAGCTAGCTGGGGGCTTTTTAGGCAAGCCACTTCACATCTCTGAGCCTCAGCTTCTTCGTCTGTAAACGAGATTAGTCATTCCCACGTTCTGACGTTTGCAGGAGTCCACGTGAAGCAATTAGTAGAAGCCTGAACAAAGCAGCAGCTCCAGAAATGCGGGATTTCTTGTTGCCACCTTCCTACCACCCTTCCTTGAGCGGTACGGTGGGAGCCAGCTGTCTCTGTTTCTCACGTTTTCATAGGGTTGGATCGATCCAGCCCTGCCCTCTAAGCCAGAAAGGTGCTCAAAGGGCAAATCACCTGCCTCCGTGGAAACTGGTCTAACCAGGTTAGAGTTAACTGTGGGAAGCGGCAAGTCGGTCTGATAGACGGGAAACGGTCCAGCGGCTACGTGTGCGCTCCCGCCCGCCCACTGCCTCCAGGACCTCGCATTTCAGCGAAAGCCTCGGAACGGCCCTCGAACACCCGGCCAGGTCTGAGGATTCCCAGGAGGGGGAGTTACCTCCGGAGGTGCCGTCCACGTGGATGCGCGGCCCCTGACGGGACGTGATGACCCGTTCACTCTTCCAGGTGCCAGCTCCGCGGATGCCTTCCAGTTCCTCCTCCAGGATGCCACGCAGCTGAGCCAGCGCTGACTGCGCGCGGTGGCCGCGGGGGGCCCCGGAGAGCGCAGCGCGGAAGACGCGGCCAGCCCACATCATGCCCACCTCGCCTGCCCACTCCCGGCCTTGCGCACTGCGGCCGCGGCCTGATCACGTGGCGGGGGCCGGGCTCCGGCAGCCAATAGGAGTGAGAGGGGCTCAGCTACGGGGCAGGGGGGGCGGAGCCCGGGATAGGCGGGCGGGGCCTGGCGGGATCTGCAGTGGACTAAAGTGAATTGATTTGTAAGTTGAGACTGGAGCTGTCCGTGTGGGGGGAGGGGAGGCGACGGGGGTTGGAAGGCAAGTCAGGGCCGGGCCCACCAGACCCCCACCCCATTCCCATGCCCTGCCTCCACACCCACCTCTCGGAAGGTTAGGGGATGCCCTCTGGACGCCGGAAGCAGACACCTAGAAGCAGGCTGAGGCATATTCTGTGCGCTCCGGCCCTAGCGTTTCCCAGGTTTTGTTGAGCTCTTGGAACCCTCCCCGGTTCTCAGGTGCAAACGCCCCCCGATTTCCCCCACTGATCGCCAGTCCAATTGCTACGCATTTTCCTCCAGTCTTAGAAGTACGGAAAAACACATCGCTCAGGTTTTTCTTTTTCAATTTTATTTTAAAGTTTGAAAATTACAAAGACAGCAAATTCTTCCAGGCACAAATAACACTTGTTTACAAACAAAAAGGAGGCGGGTGGGGGGGGGGACGCGCAATTGCACGTTTTTCTGTTTTATTAAAAACAAGGGAAAGACGACTGTACAGGTTTTTTCTCCCAGCTCCCGGGTGTGAAACGTAAGTACTAGCCCTAGATATGTATATATACATATACACAGACATCACACAGACCTAGCTCTCTACAACTACTTAGCGATTCAAACTCGACTGCAGTATGTCTTACTGTCCACTCCCCTCCCTCCCCTCCTCCCCCGTCTACAACTACTTATAAAAGACTCAGAAGTAAAGAGGTCGGGAGGTTTTTAAGTGGTGGGCGGCAGGGCTGGAGCCCCACCAGACTGCTAAGCAAAGCCACCTCTTGTACAGGAGGAACCAAAAATCAGGGGAAAAGCAAAAAGGTCCTCCTAGGATACAATCCAATTGTGTGGAAAAACCCAAGTTTCAACAGGGCACACTGAGGCACTTGGCTGAATGACTCTCCACCCTTCCCCCAAAGTTTCCACTCCTGTTTAACAGGAGACTTTCGGAAGCCAAAGACCACCCCCCACCCCCACCCCCACCCCCCACTTCCAGTGGCTAGTTTCCAGCTGAGAGAAGCCAGTTTCTCAGACCAGCTGTCACTTCAACCCCCTCCACGTCTCTAGGACAATAGGGAGGCCACTGGGGCAGACTTAACAGAAGTGACAAGGAAACTGGATTTGGACGCCCCACTGCTCACCACCGGGAGGTGGAAGCCAGCCTAGAGAGAGTATTTTTTCCACCTCCCTCCTCTGCCGTCCAGCTGCTGCCACCCCTCTCCTCCGCGCCTAGGTTCTGAAACTCTCACAAGCAGTGCTCAACTTAAAGAAAACTCGATGGCCTCACAGGTGTTCTTACAAACCTTACAATTCCTGGGCTCGCTGTCATCTAGCCTCAAGAAGCTGCCTTGCCCATTCTCCCCCTCCCCACGACTTTGACCTTCAGAGTGAACCAGCCATCTAACTAAACAAAACACACAAACCCACCCAAATCCCCAAACCCATAAGCATATTAGTAACAAATCAACCAAACAAAATATAAGTACATTCTCATCATTACAGAGATGAGATTTGTTGTTGCTGTCCTGGCATGATTGGTTAAGGAGAAATGAATTATTCCCTAATTTCTGAGGAATACAAACTGTCTCTTTATAAAGTCAGAAGGAAAGGGGGCAAAGGGCTGCAGATGAGGATCAAGAGAGAAGAAAGGAGAAAAGTATTTACAGAAAATAGGAGACAGGCAGGAGTGTCCACAAGGAGAGCCTCGTTGTCACTTCTTCTTGCCGGCCCTCTTGGCACTGGACTTGGCTTTGGGCTTCACGGGTTTGGCCTTCTTAGGCTTGGATGCCTTGACTGGCTTGGCTTTGACAGTCTTGGGTCTTTTGGTTTTCCTGGGCGTGGCAGCCGGCTTCTTCTTGGCCTTCTTGACTGGGGTGGCTTTGGGCTTCTTGCTTGGGGCTTTCGAGGCAGCCTTCTTGGGCTTGGCGGCCTTCTTTGGCGTGGCCACCTTCTTGACTTCCTTCTTCGTCTTCTTGAAGGCCACTGACCTCTTGGGCTCGTCGCTCTTGGCCAGCCGGAAAGACCCCGAGGCACCCACGCCTTTGGTCTGTTTGAGGACCCCAGTGGTGACCAAGCGCTTGATGGACAACTTGATCTGGGAGTCGGCGTTCTCACCCACCTTGTAGTGGCTCTTAATGTACTTCTGGATGGACTGGCGCGAAGAGCCAGCACGGTTCTTCTCCGCCTGGATGGCAGCCACGATCATGTCTGAATACTTGGGGTGGTCTGTGGACTTCTTGGAGGCCTTGGCCCTCTTGGGCTTGGCCGCAGGGGTGGATGTGGAGTTCTCGGTCATGGTGGCCTGCCTGGTCCTGCTGTTGAAGAAGGCACCTTCCAAAGGGCCAGCCCTCGTCGGAAGCCCAGGAAAGCCTGATTCGGGATCTGCTCTGGTGCCTCTGGCTCCCAAGCCAGTCCGAGACCGTCTCTCGGGGACCTTGCTCGGGTCGCGGGGGGGGACTCGCTGGGCCGGGTCTGCGTGGTCCAGCCTCGCCGGTCTGTCGGTCGGTCTCGGCGCCCGGGTCTGCCTCTGCCTCCGCCTCCGCCTCCTCTGCCTCCCTTTTCCCAGCTCCGCGTCTGGCGCTCGGGCGGCGCATCCGGGTATTTAGCGGCGGCGGGCGGACCGCGGTGAGGACAGGGCTGCTGGCTGCCTGCTCCCGGCCTGGAATGGCGCCGCGCCGCCGCCATCTGTGTTTCTTCCGCTGAGCAAATCCGACCTTTCCCCCCGGCCCGGGCCTTCCCGCTCCCCGCCGCCGCCCGGGGACGCTGCCTGGCTCTCTGGGCTCCCCCACCGGGCGTCCCGCCGGCCCGGCCGCCGCCCCCCGCGCCCGCCACGCGCCCCAAACGGCGCCAAGGACCGCTGGCGCGCCGGCACATTTCCCCTTTGCCGGGGGCTGGCTCTGCGGGGCCGGGGAGCCCCGGTGCGGGAAACCCCCCGTAGCAAAGCTCCCCCCTGGGGCTACCGGGGACCCCGCTCCCGGCCCGCGGCGGGACCCCCCAGCCTGGCGGAGCGGCCCGAAAGCGGCCCCAACTAACACACGCGGCCCCAAGCCGGGCGACTCCCAGCCGGGCCGAGCCGGGACAGGGGGGAGGGGTCCCTCCCCCGGGGTCCGGTCACCTCTCGGGGGTCATCCCGCCACCGGGCCCCCCGCACCTCTACCCTCTCTCTGTCCATGGGGCCCCTAAGCAAACTTTCCCTGGAAGAGTTGGAAGGGCACTTTCAAACTTTGTCCCTTCCCCCTCCTCTGTCTTCGCTCCCCCAGCGGGCCCCCTGACCTCTACGTCGAGGTTCTCTCCTGAGACCGAACCCCGAATGCTGCCCGGGTCCCCTGAGGGAATGAGGAGGGGTCTCCGAGCCGCCTCTTCTCCTCAAAGACCCCCACATCCTCCATATGTCCTAACTGAGAATTCATTTATAGTCCTCCCTCAGCCTAGGAGTTTTGGGGTGTCAGAGACAGAGCTCG
Organism: Orcinus orca; assembly: GCF_937001465.1. Classification (NCBI taxonomy): domain Eukaryota; kingdom Metazoa; phylum Chordata; class Mammalia; order Artiodactyla; family Delphinidae; genus Orcinus; species Orcinus orca. Next base: position 92,728,299 of record NC_064569.1, on the reverse strand, counting down.
CTGCCCCTACCCCTAGGGCCCAGCCTGGGGATCCAGTCCCCCTCCCAAGGCTCCCTGAAGGCAGTGAGGGGGGCGGTCCACAATGAAGGAGCTGCCCCGCAGGCTCTAACCAAAGACTGTCTTGGGGGCCCCTGGGATGAGGAGAGGCCCTGAGAGCTTTGGGAGCTTGGGAAAATGGGGCTCTAGCGGGGAGGTCGAGGAGGGGGTCGCGCTGCTTGAGTCCTGACTAATCCTCGTAAAGTGTGAGTTGTTCAGGGAGCCGTGGCCCGGACCACCGCCATTTTGCTGGGAAGATGCGATGTCTTTGTTAAAATGTATACATCTTTTCCCGTGCTGCTTGGCAGGTATAGATGAGGAAAGCAAGGGGCGCCACCATCTGTAGGGAACCTTGGGGGCTCAGAGGGGCTTTAGCGGTCTAGAGGCCAGCAGATGGGACCCCAGAGTTCCTGGGACCCCTTGTCTGCAACAGACGTCCTACTCACGTGCAAGGTCCCGCAGGGTCCCGCTTGGCAGGGGCCCTGGGTTGAGATTCTAGGATGCTCGCTCTCTGAGCCTCCTCCCCCAACAACCCGCTTTTATTCCCTAAGCAAAGAGGCGGCCACTCTTCACTTAAACAATACGCTGGTAGTGGGGGGTTATAGCTGGTCAAAATTATGAAGGCGGCTCTCCTGTACGGTCCCGGAGCTGTTTGCAGACACCAGCTATTGAGGAAGAGGGAGGGGAAGGGTTGGAAGGTTTAGATGGGGGGGCTGGTCGTAACTGGGAGATGTTGGGGGAAGGGCTCCTACTGGACTTGGGAGTCTCTGAGGCCAGGGAAATTAATGGGTCCCCCCCACACACACAGCAAGGGATGGATTAATCCAAATGATTGGGGAAAGGGGAGGGGGAGTCCTGAGACTCGGTATCGGTATGGGATGCCTTCTCCCGGGCTTATCTTGGTGTCGCAGGCGGGGAAGAGAAGCCAGGAAGGGCCAGGTTTAGTTTAAAAGGTCAACCTTCTTATTTGGATGTTGTCAATTACCCCGAAGTTTCCTGATTTGAAAACACAACATTCTGGTGGGTTTGTTTTGGTTATTTTCAAAGACAATTCTTCTGGTTCCCACTAAGATCTAGATGGGAAAATAGGCATCCACATAGTCAGCCCCAGGTCCGAGATGTCGTTCCACCCTGTGCTCCCAGAGACATGTCATCCCCGCATCCCAGGTCCCTGGGTGTCTAAAAATAAGGACTGAACGAGTCCAGTGGCACCATGATGAAATCATTTTATTTGCACAGCGCTCTCCACCCGTTTCCTGATCCTTTGCGCCTCCTGCCTGGGGAGGCAGGTAACGCGATCACTCCCCCCATCACCCTCATCTACAGTGGAGGCCACGGGACTAGGAAGGACGGATGGGGGGCGCACTGCGAGGCTCAGCTCCCGGCGCCCGCAGGCCTTCACTTCGTTTTGTAGCTCTCACATCCCGAGTCCCCGCCCATCCCAGCAACCTGTAAATTCTCTCCCAGAACTGAAGCCAGAAATGGAGGGAGGGGTCGCCTCGGGGTCTCGGGGGCTTTTACCGCCGGTGGACAGCTCTTCTCCCTGCTGGCGATGAGATTCACCGCCCCTCCCCCCGTTCGGGAGAACTTGAGGGGAAGGGGGTGTTGGGAGGGGTTCCCCGGGAGTTGGGCATAGAGTCCGAGGCCGAGGTGGGCACGAAGAGGACCGGCTGCTTCCAGATTGGCTTGGCCTCACCTCGCCTCGCTGACACTGCAGAGCTCGGGGGGCTTCTTGAGTTCGGCCCGGCCCGCGTACCCTCGCAGGACGGTCTCGGGTCCCCACCCAGCTTAGAGCCGTTTACCGGCCGGCAGACGGCAGAACTCCCTCCGCCCCATTTAACGCGAGCCCTTTAAAAATTCGGGAGCCGCAGAGCTGCGGGCAATTCCTCCTGGGAAATGTAGTCTCCCGATGGCGAGCCCCGCACTGAGACCCTCCTGGGACCCTCTCGAGCCTCAGAACGCCGGGCCGCCCCAGGCGTGGGGAGGGGGGTCAGACATCGCCTGTTCATTCACTTAGGGAGGGGCCCAGGCCTCTCTGCTGTTTTTTCACTTGTCAAAAGAGCCCTCAGTGTTTTCACCTATCAGAAAGGGGCTCTACCTACATCTGGGGTTGGTGTGAGGGTGAAATGAAATCCTGTATGGAAAAGCGTAAATCGTACTAGAATGCCAGGGGTCCTGTTTTTACTAATATGCATGTGTGAGTGTGCCAGCATTTACTGAGCACATTCAAGGGATATATAACATCTCCATTTTCAGAGAGGATGTCTACGATGGCTAAATGACTTGTCCAAGGTGGGTCAACCTGGAGGAAGGAGGGTGACAGGTGACAGACTCCCCAGCCAATGACTTTCCCACTGCAGACATGCATTCATTCTGGTCTTTGGAACTCTAAGGTGTTCACTTGATATGTGCCAGGCACTGGGATAGGCACTGGGATAGGGCTGTGAACAAGAGACAAGAGATCCCTGCCCTTGTAGAGCTGACATTCTAGTGGAGAAGATAGATAAGCAATAGACTAAATAAAGAAGTCCAGGGACTTCCCTGGTGGCTCAGTGGTTAGGAATCCGCCTGCCAATGCAGGGGACACGGGTTCGAGCCCTGGTCCAGGATGATCCCACATGCTGCGGAGCAACTAAGCCCATGCACCACAACTACTGAGCCTATGTGCCACAACTACTGAGCCTGCGCTCTAGAGCCCGCAAGCCACAACTACTGAAGCCCACGCACCTAGAGCCCATGCTTCGCAACAAGAGAAGCCACCACAATGAGAAGCCCGCGCACCACAATGAAAAGTAGCCCCCACTTGCTGCAACTAGAGAAAGCCCGTGTGCAGCAATGAAGACCCAACGCAGCCAAAAATAAATCAATAAACTTATAAAATAAAGAAGTCCATTATAGGGACTTCCCTGATGGTGCAGTGGTGAAGACTCTACACCCCCAATGCAAGGGGCCCGGGTTCGATACCTGGTCCGGGAACTGGATCCCACATGCATGCCGCAACTAAGGAGCCAGCCTGCCGCAACTAGACCCGATGCAACCAAATAAATAAATATTTTTACAAAAGATAAGTCCGTTATATAGTATGTTGGAAAGCCATAATTGCAAAGACAAAATTAGAGCCGGGTGAGGGTGAGTGATGAGAGGGTGTTTGCAATTTTAAATAGGGTGGTCAGAGAAGAAGAAGCTGACATGTGAACAGATTCAAAGGAGGTGAGAAAGGGAGCCATTCTTATTCTTGGAGGAAGAATCTTCCAAGCAGAGGGAACAGCCAGTGCAAAGGCCCTATGGCAGGAGTGTACAGGGTGGCTGAATTAAGGAGGACAGTAGGAAGAGATGAGTTTTTTTAAAAGGTAAGGTCTGGGAAGTAAAGGAGGCACAGGTCATGTAGGGTTTGGGGGACCATTGTAGGGACTTTGACTTTTACTCTGAGTGAAGTGGGAGCCATTGGAGAGTTTTGAGCAGAGGTGGGACATGGTGGGACCCAGGCAATAGTTAATCATAGGACTTCCCTGGTGGCACAGTGGTTAAGAATCCGCCTGCCAATGCAGGGGACACCGTTTCTAGCCCTGGTCCAGGAAGATCCCACATGCTGCAGAGCAACTAAGCCTGTGCACCACCACTACTGAGCCTGCACTCTAGAGCCCGCAAGCCACAACTACTGAGCCCACGTGCTGCAACTACTGAAGCCCGCACACCTAGAGCCCGTGTTCTGCAACAAGAGAAGCCACCGCCATGAGAAGCCTGCGCACCGCAACGAAGAGTAGCCCCCACTCACCGCAACTAGAGAAAGCCCGCGCGCAGCAACGAAGACCCAGAGCAGCCAAAAGTAAATAAATTTATTTTAAAAAATAGTTAATCATAGTCAACTCTGGCTACTGTGTGGAAAAGAAGCTGCAGAGGGCAAAGACAGAAGAGGGTTGGGAGGCTGTTGCAGTAATCCAGGTGAGCGATCATGGTAGTTTGGCCCAGGTGGCAGCAGTGGAGGGGATGGGAAGTGGTCAGGTCCCAGGAGGACCCCACAGATTTGGACCTGAACAAGCGAAGATGGAGCTGTCATTAACTGAGACAGGGAAGACTGAGGGTTTGAGAGTTCTGGCCGGGTTAGGTTTGAGATGCCTCCCAGGTGTGTGAGTGGAGATGCTGAGAAGTCAGGTACATGGAAGAATCCTGAGTCTGGAGTTCAAGGAGAGAGATCCTCTACCTCCCTCTTCCTCCATTTAAGGACCCTCTACTTTGGCTGAGTGCCAGGTGTGAACAGAACGGACCCAGCTTGGTCTCACGGGACTCAGAGTCCGCTGGGGAGACAGCATTGATATCATTACAAATTGTGATTGTGTCAAGCGCAGATAAGGATGAGAATTGGGGCCTGGGAAGGGGTCACCGGCGGGCTTATGTACATCAAGTGCCAGGGGAGGTTGTGTGGCTGGATGGAGACAGGATGAGGAGTGTGGAGGGAGATGCCGTTAGACTGAAGAGCCGGCTGGAGCACGTGTGGCTTTAAGCCACGGCAAGGGGTGTAGGTTTGTTCTGAGTGCACTCAGCAGCCACTATAGAATTTTAAGCTTAAAATTTTGTTTCTTAAAATAATTAACCCAGTTATTTTAAAATAAAAATTTAAATGATGACATACATCATCCATGCAAGAGATTATGCAATGTAATACAATTCTAAAACCAACATGGAGACAACTGTTTCCCTTACTCAAGTTAACACGACAATCGTCATCAGTCCCTCGGAAGCCCCCTGTGTCCCCCTCCCTAACCATACCTCCGTGACCTCTATCCTGGAATTCTGTAAAACAATTCTCTCCTTTTTCTTTATAGTTTTCCTATGTGAACTTAACCCCATACGCACTGTATAGCTTACTTTTGCCTGGTGTTGGACTGTATACAAATAGAAGCATATCATGGGTATTCTTTTCTGTGACTTGCTTCTTTCATTCTGTATTTTTGTTTTTTGTTGTTGTTGTTGTTTTTTGCGATACGCGGACCTCTCACCGCTGTGGCCTCTCCTGCTGCAGAGCAGAGGCTCCGAACGCGCAGGCTCAGCGGCCATGGCTCACGGGCCCAGCTGCTCCGCGGCACAAGGGATCCTCCTGGACCGGGGCACGAACCCGCGTCCCCTGCATCGGCAGGCGGACTCTCAACCACTGCGCCACCAGGGAAGCCCCACTCTGTATTTTTGAGAGTCGTCATGTTGGTGCAAGCAGCTGTTGCTCAGTGGTCAGAGCACATACTGGTTTTGTACGCGGGCCTCTCACTGCTGTGGCCTCTCCCATTGCGGAGCACAGGCTCCGGACGCACAGGCTCAGGGGCCATGGCTCACGGGTCCAGCCGCTCCGCGGCACGTGGGATCATCCCGGACCGGGGCACGAACCCGCGTCCCCTGCATCGGCAGGCGGACTCTCAACCACTGCGCCACCAGGGAAGCCCTGAAGTCCTTTTTAAAAAAATGCAATAATAGGGAATTTCTCGGCAGTCCAATGGTTAGGACTCCCTACCTTCAGTGCTGAGGGCCCGGGTCAGGGAACTAAGACCCCACAAACCACATGGGTGTGGCCAATAAATAGAAGTACAGTCATAGAATATTAGGTAAAAAGTGAGTTTATATTTAGAATGAGAAAAGAACTCACAGCAAATCATATTGTTTTTAAAAAAAATAAAAGCTAATAAATACCACAAAGATCATGAAATCCAGAAATATACTTTTACTAATGAACTGTCTGACCCGTATTGCTAGGACCCCTCTCAGGGCCTTGGGCAAGGCAGAGACCCTAAGGCTCCAGTGAGGCAGCTCCACAGTGAATCCCTCTCAGAACGTGGTCTGTTCCACTGTAGGAAGAGGCTGCCGCTTCTCTCCATGCTGCTTGTGGTAGATGGCTCCCAGACCCGTCCATGCCCTCATCCCTGGAACCCGTGTGTATGCTCTGTCACACGGCAAGGAGGGATTATGGTGGCAGATGGAGTTAAGGCTGCTGACCTTGAGATGAGAGACCACCCTGGATTATCCAGGGAGGCCCAATGTAATCACAAAGGTCCTTAAGTGGGGGAAGAGGGAGGCAACAGAGTAGGAACCAGGGAGCTGGTGTCGTGAAAGAGTGGACCACTGTGGGCTTCTGAGATGGAAAGAGCCCACAAGCCAAGGAATGCAGGCTGCCTCTGGAAGGTGGAAAAGGCAAAATCCAGATCCTCCCCAGAGCCTCCAGAAGGAACACACACCTGACAACACCTGATTTTAGCTCAGTGAGACCCTTTTTGGACTTCTGACCTCCAGAACTGTAAGGCAATACATCTGTGCTGTTTTAAGTCACCGAATTTGGGACAATTTGTGTCAGCAGCCTTAGGAAACGAATACACTACTGTTTGGGTTGGGTATTTAGGTTGTCTCCAGCCTCTTGCTTTCCAGACAGTGTTGCTGTGACTCTCCTTCTCCAAGTGTCCTGGTGTAATATGTACAGCCTCAGCTTGACCTGGTTCTGACAGCTGCTTCTCACAGGCTGCAGTTTGGATGATGGATTTGGGAAGGGCAGAATGAGCGTGACGAGACCATTACGGGCCATCTCAGCAAGCCAGGTACTAAGCTAAAGAGGTGGCAGTGGAGTCCGGAGGAAGGGGCAGATGTGAGAGATATTTAGGATGACAAGTCCACAGGACTCCCTAAAGGGTTCCTTGTTGGAGGTGAGGGAGCAACCAGAAAGATTCCCGAGTTCCTGGAGCAGAAGCAAGGATAGTGGTGGAACCAGAGATGGTGATGGCATGGAGTCTGACACCAGGACCCTTCCTCGTGGGCCTTCCCCTTTCCTGCCCTAGCTGGCAGCTCTCCCGGTCCCTCCTCATCCTTTACAACCTCATGCCTTGGAAGCTGATCTCTCACCCACTTCTCCCAAGTTAGGAAAATAATCGAAATCCCATGTGGGTTGAAAGCCAAATGATGGACAGAAAGACAAACACACACTCCATGACAAAGGAATGAAACTGCAGGTGATAGCTTCGCGGTTAAACTTTAACTGATCTAGCTGAACTAAACTTTAACTGATTTCCTAAGATTTAAAGCAACAGAGACACCACCAAGGCAAAGGCTGAGGGTTTTGATTCTTAGAGATAATCTCCTGCATGGGCACCATCCTTTGGGAGGCCACGTGGCTCTTACACAGGAGAGGAGGCTGCAAGTGCAGAGTTGGAATGTGTCTGGAGTGCACCAATTCAGAAAAGCAAGCTGACAAAAATATGCGTGGGGATCACGTTTTTATGAAATAGGGATGTTAGGGAGCTCCATCCAGGTATAGATTGATAACAATAGTTCACATTTATGGAGCAGTTATTGTGTGCCCGGCACTGTGGTCAGTGCTCTACTGATAGGTACTAATGCATTTGGATCTTTTGTTATTATTGTCACTTCCTTTGACAGAGGGGGAAGGAACTTGTCTAAAGGGGTCTGACTCCATGCTCTTAACCAACTCTCAAAGCTTCCCCTCCCTTAATCTGGGGACTCGATGGGCAAATTTGTGGCTGTCCTGGGGAGCCCTGGGAGGAAAGAGCTCTGGGCTCCAAGCCCTCCCCTATACGGGTCAGTAAGATTAGCTGCCATCTGACCCACTGGGATACTCCTGACCAAGGTCATCTGGCAAAGAGGACACCTATGCCCCCAAAGAGGGAACTCACTCTGTGGGAAACGGGATATGGACATTGTGAGGCAGACAGACACCGTGTGTGGCTTGGGCTGGAAGCCATGCTGGGCCCTTCCCTCCCCCCATTCTGGCATCATTCCCACTTCAGGGAGCAAGGACTGAGCTCCTGGTATGAACGAGAGGGCTGTAACCTCGGAGCTCACCAGCAGGCAGGCTGGGCCTTATAGGAGTGGGACCGGCCTCCTTTGGATGGAGTGAGCCCCTGGGAATCTCAGACTACTCTGGAAGAGACCTCGAGAGGGAGATGCTGGGCTTCTTACCAATAAATGCATGAGGGTGCATGAGAGATGGTTTTAAAAAACAACCACACTGCACTGTGATGAGGGGATTGTTTTCCAGGCTGGACAAGTGGACTGCGGATGTGTGTGCATATGTCCACGTTATTATTGCCAGTTTTCTCTGAGAAGTGGAATTGGGTCACGGCAGGCTTTTACTTTTTACTTTTACACTTCCATATTGTTTTAATTTTTTAAACAATAAGCATGTATCACTTTTTTTTTAATTAATTTATTTATTTTTAATTTTTGGCTGCATTGGGTCTTTATTGCTGCACGTGGGCTTTTCTCTAGTTGCATTGAGCAGGGGCTACTCTTCGTTGCAGTGCGCGGGCTTCTCACTGCGGTGGCTTCTCTCGTTGTGGAGTATGGGCTCTAGGCGCACGGGCTTCAGTAATTGTGGCACATGGGCTCAATAGTCATGGCTCACGGGCTCTAGAGCGCAGGCTCAGTAGTTGTCGTGCATGGGCTTAGTTGCTCCGCGGCATGTGGAGTCTTCCTGGACCAGGGCTTGAACCTATGTCGCCTGCATTGGTGGGCAGATTCTTAACAACTGCGCCACCAGGGAAGTCCCATAAGTATGTATTACTTTTCTAATAAAGAACCTTCATAATGTCAAAAACATACATATGAGGAGAAGGCAAAAAAATATTTTTAAAAACCCTTCAGAGTAAATATGATGAACGGTAAGTATTCATAGCATATAGAATAGTGTTACAAATCCTTAGGAGAAAAATGGTAGCACCACAGTGAGAGCTAGTACGTAAACAGATAAATTATAGACAAGTAAATACCAGCTAATTTGATCTCATACGTGAGCCAAGATGTGCAGCTTTAAACGAGCAATGTCATATTTTTTACCTTTCAGTTTAACTAAGGATTTTTTTTTTTTTTTTTTTTTGCCGTGCCACACGGCTTGTGGGATCGGGATCTTAGTTCCCAGACCAGGGATCAAACCCAGGGCCCTGGCAGTGAAAGCACGGAGTCTTAACCACTGGGCTGCCAGGGACTTCCCTAACTAAGAGTTTTAGAAATGGTAACAGTGCTGGGAGTGAGTCGTCCACTCCTTTCCCCTGCTCGCAGGAGTGGACCTTAGATGAACGTGTTTGGATAAGAGTTTGCTACTAGGACTCAAAGGCCTTGAATTATTCAAACTCAACCTGGATCCAATCATGAGAAAAGAACTGGACAAACTCAAACCGAGGGACATGTTATAAGACGACTGGCCTGGACCCTCCAAAAATATTAAAGTCATGAAAGACTATAAAGGCGGAGACATGTCCCAGATTACAGGAGACAAGAGAGACCCCGCTAAATGTTGTACGTGCTCCTGGATGGACCTTGGGTCTAAAAAAGAACAAGTTCTAAAAGACGTTATTGAAAGAGTTGAGGAAGTTTGAATGTGGGCTGTATATTAGATAATGTTGCACCTGCGTTCCATTTCTGGAATGCGCTCATTAGATTGTGGTCTTGTGGATGAATGTCCTTTAACTTAAGAGATGGATGCTGAAGGGCTGAGAGAGTGTCATGATGTCTGCAACTCAGATCACTGAGCAAAATACATGTACTTAGACAAAAGTATTGGTTTACAGATTTGTATATATGTAGACAGAGGTGTCAACAGAGAACACCAGAGAGAAAGCAAGGGTGGCAAAATCATGACCGTTGGTGAGCCTGGGCAAAGGATACATGGAAATTTATTGGACTATTCTTTTTGGTAAAGTTTTATTTATTTATTTTTGCTGTGCTGCACGGCTGCGCAGCACGCGGGATCTTAGTTTCCCAACCAGGGATCGAACCCGTGCCCCCTGCAGTGGAAGTGTTGGATGGGCAGCCACAGCCTGGAGGGTCATGGAAGTCCCCAGAGGTGGGAGTCTGGGAGAAGCCGGGATCACCCCACCCCAGATCCAAGGCCCTGCTTCTGCCACTCAGTGCAGGCCCCGCTGTTGAAGCCCAGGGCACGTGGAGGGTCTGTTTGTGTTTATTTTTTCAAAAGCAGTAACATCCAACATCAGCAGCAGTTGTTTTCCTAACCTCGGGGCACGAGCTCTGCTATGGAAATGGTCAGCTGAGCTTGACCTTGGGGCCCTTCACATGAGGAAGAGCCGCCTGGACAGGAGATAAAAGGGGTCCCTGGGTGGGGGCAGGGGGACTAGGGCGTCTTGGGAGCAACACGCAACACAAACAAAGCCAGAGTTTCCAGGAAAAGATGGCAAAGTACGTAGATCGAGGCCCCTTCCCTCTGAGAGACTGAAAAACCAGCTGCCTCCCAGCACTTTGATGTTTTCTAGGCAGCCACTCCCTGATTGCCCAGAGGAAGGAGCGCTGGCCTTCCTTGGCCACAGCTTTTGGGAATGAAGGGCAAAGACTTCTAGAATCAAAGAATTCAGAGCAATTATGGAAGCTAAGAATACAGTCCTCATATTAGAATTCTCACTTATGTTGAATTCTAAAATACTGGAATCACAATCTCTTATATCTGGAAAGTGGCTAGATAGACGGGTAAATATCATTTTTCTACTCCATGCACTGCATTCTCAGATACCCTAACTGGTACCCTGCCCAGCACCAGCGGCTAAAGGAACCTGGAACCGAGGCTGGTATGCCCAGGATGGTGAGGAGGGCCTGTATACTCGGCCTGGCTGCTCTCTGGCGAGGGCCATGCCCAGCTGGGGCCCAAACACAGCTGGCATCACTCCCTGCAAGTGCTCAAAACATGCTTTGGTGCTGGCTGGGGTGGAGAGCAAAGTTCTGCTCCCAGGAACGAGGGGGTATAAACTCCTGGTCACTGCAGCTTCTCTGGAAAGGTTCAGGAAACGTTTCCCATGGGCACTGAAGGTGTTTAAACACACCTTAGGAGACAGTGTGGGTGGGAGAAGCCCCTGAAACTGCTGTGTGACCTAAAATAGCTTGGTAACCCTCTCTGGGTTCATGTGCTCTCTCCTATAAACTCAGGGTTGGGAGGACTTCATTGACCCACTAGAAGTCCACAAAGTCTAGCATGGTGGTGAGGTCCAAGCACCATAGATTCATGTTGTCTGGGTTCAAATCCCAGCTTTACCACGTACAGGTACGAGGTTCTGGGCAAGTTTACCCTTCTGTGTCTCAATTTCCTCCCCCTGTAAACTGGGGATAATAGTGGCACCTACCTCATAGAGTTTTCATGAAGACTGAATGTATATATATGTGTATATGTAATATGTTTATAACAAATTATATGTCATATTATATATTGCATCTGTAGTATTATATATATTATAATGTGATATGATTATATATACATCACTTAGAAGAATGGCAGACACATACTCAGCACAGTTTAAGCATTAGTTGTTATCATCATTGTTGGTATCTCATCACCTGGACGGAAATGATGTGTTTACCCACAATAAGGCAGCAGAGACTCACAAACGTGTTGTGTCTTTACTTTTGGCTAAGATTTATGTCAATTCAATGTGGGAACAGCGGATTTGCTCCTGCTGATGCAAAGTTTTGACTGGCAGCTCCATATGACTTTCCTTAATTTTTTTAAACGGAGGAATCTCTTATTTCTGAATGTAGGTTGTCTGAGCGACCAGAACTTTTAAAACATGGAAGAGGTCCACTTAGAGGAATCTAGCCTAAGGAAATGACCAGGAATTCACACAAATGTTTCTTTTCTTTTTTTTTTTTTTGCTGTACACGGGCCTCTCACTCTTGTGGCCTCTCCTGTTGCGGAGCACAGGCTCCGGACGCGCAGGCTCAGCGGCCATGGCTCACGGGCCCAGCCGCTCCGCGGCATGTGGGATCTTCCCAGACCGGGGCACGAACCCGTGTCCCCTGCATCGGCAGGCGGACTCTCAACCACTGCGCCACCAGGGAAGCCCTCACACAAATGTTTCTGTACAAGGATGTTCACTGCGGCATTATTTTTTTTAATTTATTAATTTATTTTTTTGGCTGTGCTGGGTCTGATGACCTCACTGATGACCAGTCTTTACCAGAATCTGAACTGGGTGTTGGGAACAAAGACAAATCAGACATGAGGCCCATCTTCGTGAAACTCACAGTTCAGAGGGGAGACGAAGATGAAATATACAACCCCAGGACTACTCTATTCTCAGTTTCATACAATAGGTAACCATTTGTTCACATAGTCAAATCTGGCCAAGAGATGGGGCTTCTGCTCGACACCAGGCACTGCACTGAATGCAGGGACACTGACGCGGCTGGCCTTCGAGGGGCCCCCAAGCTGAGAACACACGCCGTGACCCTGGAGCCTTCTTTCCAACCAGAGCAGTGGCCTCTGACTCAGTGGCTCTGGAATGTGGTTCCTGGCCTCTCATCAGTCTGGGTCTACTCTTAGTGGGTCTGACTGGGCAGCTGGGGCTTGGGAGACTGGCCTTGTTCAGGCTGGGGCGACCTTTCAGACCACCTGCCTCACTGCCCTGTGCGCTTATTTAACTTGGGAGGAGAGGGCAGAGGGGAAGTGGGCACGTAGAGAGGGTGCATGTGTGCAGACAGGTGTGTGTGTTTGAGTGTGCTGTATCCATACATACACACAAGCACGCAGGCGTACATGAGACGTGTGGTGGGTGCCTACAGGCTTGTGTGTATGCATACATAAAATACATATAAATGCATGCCACTAGGCATGCATTTAGTAAAACATTAACATAGGCTATGAAATATGAACACAGTGTAATGATATTAATGTATCATTGAGTGTGTTTTAGAAATCATAACAGTGAATATGTATTGAATAGTGTTCTCAGTACCCTACAGGAACTGCCTCATTTAATCCTTACCTCATCCTGACGAGGTCAGTACTGTTATTATCCCCAGGTTAGAAGTGAGGAAACTGAGGCCCAGAGAGGTTAAGTGACCTGCCTGGGGTCACACAGGTAGTCAGCAGTCTGTCCCCAGCCCACACCCCTGAGCCTCAAGCCGCCTCCATGCTCGGCCCATCTGCAAGCTTCTGGAGCATGTGTGGACACCTGCGCAGGCTGGACGTGTGAGCAGGGGGACGTGTGTGGGAGTGAACAGTACGGGGCGGGAGTGCACACAGGTGCTCATGACAGCACGCCTCTACAACTCTGTTTACGGGGCGTGGCTCCAGGCGTGCCTGCCCTGCTCCCCCAGCCTGGAGCGCCCTTCTCCGCCTTTGTCTCCTGGTGACGCCTATGTATCCCCGGAGACTCACTGTGGGTGTCACCTTTTCCCCCAGGCGGCCCTGGCTCCTCTGGCTGGGTCAGTTGCAACATTGGCCCTCCCTGGCGCTGTCTTCCGTCGGGGTGAGGGTGTGTCCTTCATATCTGTGTCACTCAGGTGTCTGGAACAGGTCTGACCAGGACATTAACAGCAATGATAACAGCTGCCACTCGGTGGGCACGGCCGCTGTGACTGGCGTGCGCGGAAGCGGCGCCCTTGTGACCTCACTGAATCCCATTTATCAATCGAGGTCTCAGAGGGTGATTGGCGCACGTACGCAGCGGAACCAGAAATTGAACCCCGGGCTTGGCTTCAGCTCTGTCGTTCCCATACCATGTTCCTTTGGGGCAATTTTATTATTTTTTAAGCTTTTATTTATTTGCGATTAGCTATCACACACCCCTGGGAAACAATTCAGAAAAGCATCTAACATTGAAATAAGCATCCCTCCACCCCTGTCACTCACCCTCCAGCCCACTCCCGAGGCAACCGCTGGTCCAGGTTCTTGCATGTCCAGGGCCCCCTTCCCACTGTGTTTTCTCACGCTGTGTGTGTGCATGTGCATGCATGTGTGTGGGCGCACACACGTGTGCATGAGCACGTGCACGCGTGTGACTCCTTCCCGAGAGGTTTTGAGCATCTCTAAGCACATACGCCAACCATACTTGCTGTTATTTCTCTCTCTCTCTCTCTCGCTCTCTCTCTCTCGCTCTCTCTCTTTATTTTTGTATTTTTGCATTTATTTATCTATTTTATTTATTTTTGGGTGCGTTGGGTCTTCGTTGCTGCGCGTGGGGTTTCTCTAGTTGCGGTGAGCGGGGGCTACTCGTCGTTGCAGTGTGAGGGCTTCTCATTGCGGTGGCTTCTCTTGTTGTGGAGCACGGGCTCTAGGTGCGCGGGCTTCGGTAGTTGCAGCACGTAGGCTCAGTAGTTGTGGCGCACGGGCTTAGTTGCTCCACGGCATGTGGGATCTTCCCGGACCAGGACTCCAACCCGTGTCCCCTGCATTGGCAGGCGGGTTCTTAACCACTGCACCACCAGGGAAGCCCTGTTTATTTCTCTTCTTTTACATAAATAGTGGCACACCCCACACCCAGAGCTGCACCTTGCTTTGTTTACTTCACAGCACATCTTGGCGATCTCTCCGCATCAGCATGTAAGAACGTCCTCACTGCTTTTTATAACTGCTTGACCCTGGAGCAGTTATAAAAAGTTATAACTGTTATAAAAAGTTATAAAAACGTGGTGGGGAATCTATTAAACACTTCCTACTCCCAATGCGGCCATGAATGTTCTCGTACAGGCGCAGACTTTGACTGAATGAATGGATCAATGAAGGAACGAGTGAAGGGGAGAGAGGATGCCCGAGGTTGGGGCCTGGGTTATGGGGGGATCCTGGGCGTGGGGCCAGAGGTACCTCCAAACCTGTCTTTCTAAGGAAATGGGAGAACGTGAGAATCCGCTGGAGTCCTGAGGGTCACCGCCAGCTGGGTGCCAGGTGAGGGTCTCTCGGCAGGACCGCCTCGGCTCCTCGTCAACAATGCAGCGACGTCACGCTGCTGGGGAAGTGTGCCCGCCATGAGTCACCTTTCACACCTGCTTGGCCAGTGCAGCCAGCCGCCCCCCTCTCGAAGCTAGAGATGCCTCCGCTGGGGTCGCCGGGCCAGTGGGTGGTCAAACCAAATGAGCATCTTTGGGATGAAGGCTCCACGCCCCGCCCTGATGGGGGAGATGGAGACACAGAGATGGCCACTGACCTCGTTGAACCAGGAACCAGGAACCACAAGGGAGCTTGGAGACAGTGGCCGACCGGGTCCAGGGTGCCCAGAGCTGGGGCGGGTCTGGTTTGGGAGTTCAGGGAGTGGAGTTGGAGGTCCAGGCAGGGATCCACACTGCAAGAGCTCAGGGACTTTGAGAAGAAGGTGTGATTGGCACCCCTCGTGACACAGCGGGGAGACTGGAGCTGCCGGATGGTGAAGGGGCAACAATTCAGGCACCTTCTTGCCCTTTCTAGGGGCCTCCAACCTTCCTAGCCCCCTTGGGAGGAACCTCTTGATCTGCTTAACTAGGGAAACTGAGGCAGGAGTGTGGAGATGACTCATCCAAGTCAGCCCAACAGAGGTGCACCCAGACCTCCCCCCAAACCTATGCCCCAAGGAAGGGACCCAGGGCACCTGGTCTCTGGGCAGTTTCCAATGAGAAGACCCTGGTCAGCTTGGGAAGCCCCTGGTGCTATGAGAGCCACGGACCTGGACTCCAGCTCTGTGACCTCGGCGCTACTGAGTCCCAGCCCCCTCACCTAGAAAATGGAGGTAACTGCGCACCTCCCTCACTGGGCTGTTCAGGGGACCAAAGGAGATAGTGAATGCAAATGCCTATTCCAGGACCTGGCACACAGTAAGTGCTCCACAAAAGGTAGATATCTTTCTGTTTGGGCAGGTGGCCTGAGTAAGAAGATTTGGGCGCTGGAGCCAGACATGCCATGATGTGACTCAGTAAATTACTGACCTTGGTGAGTCATGTCCCCTCTCTGATCCTCAGTTTCCTCCTCTGTAAACGGGCTCAGCCCTTCAAAGAGTCGTTGTCTAAAAGTCTGCTCACGGCAGGAGCTCCCTCAGTGTGAGCTCCTCCTTCCCCGGGCCTCAGAGTCCGCTTGTAAAGTCAGATGGGACGCTGGGATGACAGGGCTGACTCACAGTTACAGCCTAGGCTCTTCCATGTGCCAGAAACTGCCATTAGCTCCTAGCACCTCAGGCTGGTTGCTGGGCTTCCAGGCTGATTTACGGGGAGACCCAGACCTTTGCCCTTTGGCGTGGGAGTGAGGGTGAGGCTGAGGCTGTGGCTGTGCCCTGTCTTGAGGGTGCCTGGCTGGGTAGTCATTCACTTCCAGTCAGTCAGTCAGTCAGTCAGTAAGTCAATCAACAAACATACATCATACCGAGACTCCATGTGTTCTGTGCTGGGTCCTGGGGAAACAGAAGTGAATCAGAGCTGGTCCCTGGCTTGGGGGGCCCACAGTCTGGGGGAGCCATGTGGAGACAACATGTCAAGTAGAAGGGCTGTGGAAGCCAGAGCGGGCATCTAGCCCCATCTGGGGGATCTTGGAGGTGGCAGGTGATGACTGATCTGAGTCTTGACTCTACTGGGTCTCCCCAGTAGGGGGAGGGGGAGGGGCGGGGAGTGGGCAGGTGAATGTGGAGGAGAGGGGTGAGGACAGATGAGTGCCTGGCTGGGCACCCTTAGGAGCTGCAGGTGCCTTCGTGGAGTGGAAACCCAGAGCCCAGGGATCCTGAAGGGGCGGGGGCTCATGTGCCAATACTTGATCCTAGGGCAGCAGGGGCTCAGAGCAGGGTTTCACAAAGGGAAAACCCTGTTTTAGAAAACCCACACTGGTGGTGTGCAGATTGGATGGGAGGAGAAAAATCAGAGGCTGGGGACTGGGAAAGATGCAGAATGAGGCACGGGCTTGGGGACAAAGATAGGCAGTAGCATCCAAGGGTGGTAAAGGGGCGGCCAGGAGGAGAGGGCAGTACCCCACGGCCATGCTGGGCTCCTCCCAGACTGCCAGCTTCCCCCACCTGCTGGGGTCGAGACAGCGCAGGGGCAAGTTGGTGAGAGCTTGCTAATAAGACACTCTTTTCCAGAGGATTTATCATAGAGCCCCTGAAGGGGTCTGGCTTTGTACCTGGCAACACATCCCACCCCGAGAGACGGGAAGTCTCAGGACGCCCTGAAAAGTGACACGTGGGAATCTGCCAAAATGGGAGGAAGAGGCCTGGATTCTCACAGAACATGGGGTCGCGGTTTGGACCAAGTTTAACCAGATCTCCTGGGAATGGCAGGGGGCAGGGACAGCCAGCTGACTTCTGACTAATAATAATAAAATAATAGCTCCTGTTTTTGAAATACTTACTGTATTCTGGGCCCCATGCCATGCATTTTACTTCCATCATTTCACTTAATCCTCATCACCACCCCATAACAATAACAACACCACAATGAGAACTAACATTTTCATTGCATTTTGCTCTGTCCCAGGCACTCTTCTCAGCATTTTATATGTATTGGCTCATTTTTCAGCTTCACAACACTCCTGCGGGGTATGAACTACTATCCCCATTTTACAGATGAGGAAACTGAGGCACAGAAAATTTGTATAACTTGCCCAAGTTTGCAGAGCTAGGAGCTAGGACACGGATGGAGGGCTGTCTTGGTCCCCTTACCCCCCGCCACTGACCTCAGCCCTTACTCCTTCCTCATCCTGCCTCTCTCAGGCATCATGGGACGGGGAGGGGAGGGTCTGCATCATTAGTGCCTTCTGAGGTGACATTGCCGCCCCCTTCCCAGAGGAGCTGCAGGTCCCTGGAGCTGAGGGTGAGATGGTCCCAGAGCCCCTGGATGGGGTGGGCCTGGGGTGACTGAAGCTCTAGGCCTTAGAAAAGGGAGCCAGAGTAAAGTCTGACAAGGTGTAAAGAGTAAAGGTGACAAGGAAGTGACAAAACTTCTCTGTCCTCCCCTCACAGCCTCTGTCCCCCTCATGGCTCCCCACCCTCTGTGGCCTGACGAAATTCAGTGGGCCCTTGGTGGGCCTTTTCTCCCAGCCCCAGTCGGCCACTCCCTTCTCAAAGCATCCGCTCCCTCCGGTTGCTGGGAACCTACTTACTGCTCTTCCTTAGGGTCCTGTCCCCCTCTCCACCCCCCCGCCCCCACCCTGCTACTTGCCACCCTGAGACCAACTCAGAGCCTTCACCAACCCCCCCTGCTGATGATGCCCACAGCCCCGTCTTTGCCCAGACCTCCGTCCTGAGCCAGGGCACCGCCCACCTAAAACTCCCCAATGGCTCCCCACTGGGTTAAGAATGAAGCTAGAGGGACTTCCCTGGCGGTGCAGTGGTTAAGACTCTGAGCTCCCAATGCAGGGGGCCTAGGTTTGATCCCTGGTCAGGGAACTAGATCCCACACGCATGCCACAACTAAGAATTCCCACGCCACAACTAAGGAGCTGGTGAGCGGCAACTAAGGAGCCCTTGAGCCGCAACTGAGGAGCCCACAAGCTGCAACTAAGACCCAGTGCAACCAAATAAATAAATAAATATTTTTACAAAAAGAAGAATGAAGCTAGAGCTTGGATGCAGGGTCCCCACCCTCCTTGCAGACTGAATTCTATTCTAGCTCCGGCCTGTTCCTCTGGCCTCATTTTGGATCCCTGTACGCACTCCAAACTCCAGCCAAACCCAGCTGCTCTGTCCCCGAATGGGCTTTCCTTTCCCATCTAGTGCCTTTGAATGTGATGTTCACTTGACCTGGAATACTCTCTCCACCCTCTTAGTCTAGCTAGTTCCTCCTCAGCTCCAGGGCCCCCTCCTCCAAGAAGCCTCCCCTGACCTCCCAGGCTGGGTTTGCTGCATCCTCTGTGCTGATTGTGGCCTCTTGTAAGTAACTGAAGCGGAACAAGTTGGAGGGAAGACAGGGCCTTGATAGCAGCCTTGAGACTGAGGCTGCCCAGGTCTGGAGTTCCCAAGAAAGGCTTGGGTTGCGGACAGACAAAAGCCAAGGACAAGAGATCAAAGACAGAGATCAAGCTTGTCACAGGAAAACACGTAGAAGGAGAAGACAGGAGAGCTGAGGACAGACCCTGGGGAACCCCAACATTAGAGGGCTGGACAGAAGAAGAGAATTCTCGGGAGACTGAGAAGGAGGAGGTGGAGAGTTAGGTGGAGAAGCCAGAGCGCAGAGAAGAAAGCTAGCTCCCAGTGAATCACCCCCCAGCATCCATGATCAGGGGTTGTCCCCTCCCCTTGACTATGGGCCGGCCCTGTGACTTGCTTTTTTTATTATTATTATTTATTTATTTTGGGCTGCATTTGGTCTTCGTTGCCGCGCGTAGGTTTTCTCTGGTTGCATCCAGCGGGGGCTACTCTTTGTTGCAGTGTGTGGGCTTCTCATTGCGGTGGCCTCTCGTTGTGGAGCATGGGCTCTAGGCGCGCGGGCTTCAGTAGTTGCAGCACGTGGGCTCAGTAGTTGTGGCTCGTGAGCTCTAGAGCGCAGGCTCAGTCGTTGTGGCGCATGGGCTTAGTTGCTCCACGGCATGTGGGATCTTCCCGGACCGGGGCTCGAATCCGTGTCCCCTGCATTGGCAGGCGGATTCTTAACCACTACGCCACC
This sequence comes from Orcinus orca, assembly GCF_937001465.1. NCBI lineage: Eukaryota > Metazoa > Chordata > Mammalia > Artiodactyla > Delphinidae > Orcinus > Orcinus orca. The sequence goes on along the minus strand of NC_064569.1, from coordinate 92,708,946 downwards.
AGGGAAGTCCAGTGACTTGTTTTTGATTAATTTGATCGGAACAAGTGCCACAGCACTTCCAAGCCTGAGTCATAAGAGGCTTGTAGATTCCACCAGCATCACTTGAAACTCTCTAAGGGAAGTGAACTGCCATGTAAGAAGTCGGACTACAGACTGCCCTGAGACTGCCATGCTGTGAGGAAGCCCAAGCTAGTTACGTGAAGTGGCCACGTGGAGAAAGGGAGAGATCTGTCCTGTGGCCCCCCTAGCTGCCACCTTCACCCCAGCTGAGGCACCAGATATACGAATGAAGAAGCCGTCTTGGACGTCCAGCCCAGCCACCATTGACTGCAACTGCAAAACAGACACCAAGAGAATGGTCCAGTTGAGCCCAGTCCATCCACGGGACCAGGAGTGATAATAAAAAACTGTTTTTCTAAGCCATTAAGTTTACGGTAGTTGATTACACAGTAATAGATCATTGAACTAGTTGGTAATTTAATACCTGAATAACCCTCTGTGGTAGACATTATCATCCCCATTTAAGAGATGGGAAAATAAAGCCCAGAGAGGGATGTGACTCTGTGAGATTCATGTAGCCAGCTGGAGGCAGCAGTTGGGGTTTGAACCCCTATGGGGTTGTCTGATACCCCACCCTGTGCTCTTTCCGTAGCACATACTTGGCTGTCTGAGGAGGCCAGACCTAGCAGCCAAACCTTGTAGTTTCGGCCAGATTCCCTGTGTGACAGGTTATTGGGGTTTTCCCCAGGAGCCTCACCCGGGCACCTGCTGGAACCCTGGATTTTTTTTTTTTTAATTAGATGTGATTCACACAGTCAAATGCACAAATCATTAAGTGTGCAAAGTGGCAAATTTTTACATGTGACCACTACCCAGGTCAAGATATGCTACATTTCTGGCACCCCAGAAAGTTCCCACTAGTCAATGTGCCCCACCCTACCTGGAGCCCAGATGACTGTCACCATAGCGACAGTTGCTTGTTCTTGAACTTCCTGTAAATGGACTTTTCGTGGCTGGCTCCTTTCACTTAACATTATGTCTAGAAGACTCATCATGCGGTTGCAGGTAGCAGTGATTTTTTTTTATTTTGCCCGTGCCGCGCAGCACGCAGGATCTTAGTTCCCCAACCAGGGATCGAACTCGTGTCCCCTGCAGTGGGAGCTCGGAGTCTTAACCACTGAACCGCCAGGGAAGTCCTAATAATTCTTTTTTTATTGCAGTATAGTATTCTAATGGATGAATATGCCACCATTTGTTTATTCATTCTACTCTTGATAGACGTGTATCGTTTTCAGATTTGGGTTACTATGAGTAAGGCTGATATGAATATCTTTGTACTAGTCATTTTATAAACCTAAGCACTCATTTCTCTTGGGTGTATACGCAGGAGTGGAAATCCTAGGTCACAGGGTAGGTGCGTATTTAACTTTATAAGAAACTGCTGGGACTTCTAAGATCTCGCATAGTGTGCAGTGCGGCCAAAAAAAAAAAGCCAACAGTTCCTCACTGTGCTAGTACCAAGAACACTCCCACCAGCAGTTCGTGAGAATTCCAGTTTTTCATATCCTCAGACACTTGGTATCATTAGTCCTGTTAATCTGAGCTATTTTTTAGTGGGGTGGGGTGGAAGTGATCTCTCATTGTCTTTAAGTGGTTCAGGTGGGGCACCTGTTCATAGGTTGGCCAGAGTTTTGGGTTTGTCCAGGAAGCCCTGCCTGAGGAGAGGGTGGCGTGGGAGGGAGCCGGTGAGGAGGACGTTCCTATAGCCCAGGTGCTACACAGGCAGCCCGAGTTGAGCTGAGGGAGTCATGAAGACAGAGGATGGACTCGAGGGAGGTCTGGGGGTGCTGGTGGGAGACAACAGAGCGTGGTGAGGATGGGCAGGGCGCTGGACTCAACCGGCTGGACACTGGGGCTGCCCATGGGGTGCTCCTTATGAGACAGAAGTCCTGAGGCAGGGCAGTGCCAAGCCTGGGTGATTTGATGGCTCGGGGTCCTGGTTCTTCTTTCTTTCTGCTCAGCCATTTTTAGCATATAGATGAGGCAAGATGGTGGCAATGTGGGGACTTCATCCAATAGTGTCCAAAGGCTGGGAGAAAGAGGCCTCCCTTCCTTGTGCCCCACCCCCCTTTTGGCCGCACCGTGCGGCTTGTGGGAACTTATTTCCCCCTCCGGGGATTGCGCCCAGGCCCTCGGCAGTAAGAACATAGAGTCCTCACCACTGGACCGCCAAGGGGTTCCCTCCTTGTGCTCCTTTTTAAGAGCAAGGCAGACCTTTCCAGATGACCCCCTCCAGCCCTCCACCCCAACCAAGACTTTCCCTGGCATCTCATTGGCTGGAACTGCAACTCATCCCATGTTCATTCCTAAACCCATCACTGGCAAGGGAATGGGGCACATTTCCCCCACAGCCCACAAGCTTACTCCCCTGCGGGTCATTCCCTGAACGTACCAGGAAGTTCACAGGGCGTCTGATCATGCTGTTCCCTTGGAACTGGAATGCCCTTCCTGATTTTTCCATCTAGAAAAGTCATATTCCAAAGCCACCTCCAAAAACCCTCTATGACCTGAGGGCTGGGTTGGGGGTCTCCTCTGGGTTCCCACAGCCTTCCGGGACCCAACCCAATGTGACCTGTTTTTGTGGCCTCGGTGCAGGGTAGGGCCAGTTCTTGTTCAACTCTATACACCCAGTGCCCAGCCCAGAGGAGGTGCCCGAGGGTTGATGGGAAGCGCATGGGGCTGGCTCAAGTTGTCCCCTCATCTTCATCACCTTCGCCAAAGCCCTGCAAATCGGACAGCCCAGGCTGCACTGGCAGTACCTGGGGCCTCTTCTCAGCCCCACGTGGAGCCACAATCAGCACAGCCAGCCAGCAGGGATGAGGCCTCCTGGCCTGATGGGCCTGGGGTGGCCTCGTCCACTGCTCCCGCCCCCAACCCTGCCAGGGCTGGACAAGCCCTCTGGGCACAGCCTCAGTATAGGACTGGGGCTGAAAGGTACCCATTTGATGCAGAAGCAGATTAAGGCTCTTAGAGAGGGGCGTGGCTTGCCCAAGGTCAATCACCGGCAAAGCCTCAGCTCCAGTCCTCCCTCCAAGGCTGGGCCCAGCGCCCACTCCCGGGCTTCTCAGACTGAGGGGCCTTGTTAAAGTGCAGATCCTGACTCAGTAGGTCAGGGCGGGGCCTGGACTTGGTGTTTCTAAAAAGCTCCCTGGTGTCACTGCTGTTCCTGCTGGTCTGCAAACCCCACACGCAGCTGCAAAGCCTGGTGGGGGAACCAGATTCTCAACCCCACCCTCAGAAGCCCACATGCTGCCCCTTCAGGAAGGGTGGAGCGCTGGCGGGGGCGGGTGGTGAAGCCACTTTAAGAAACCCCAACCTCCATTACCCTCCCTGCCCAGCCACCCAGGACACCAGAGCTGCCGGAACATTTTATTAAGTTAAGGCTCACAGAGCAGGAGAGAAACGCCTGCCTGCACGGGGTGGTCCCCGCAGATCCATGCCCAGCACCCCTCAGAGGAGGGGGTGGGGCCATGGGGACAGCTGCTGGCTCCCTTTGTCCATCTGTCCCTCTGTCCAGAGTCCCAGGGAGTAGGTCCCCCCAGGGCAGGAAGTAGTTAGTGGGAGGTAGGGTAGAAAGAGGGTGGCTGGCTCCCGGCCTCTCCCAGCAGAGTCAACCCTGCCATAGCTGCTGCTGGGCCTCCGCTAGACCCCGGGCCAGGCTGTGGGCCCAGAAGCCCAAGCAGGCGTCTGGAGACACAGGGGGAGCCAGTGTTAGAGGCACACGCCACCAGGAATTGCTTTTTAAAAAGTATAAAGTGTTTGGGGAAAAAAAAAAAGGAAAAAAAATCTATATAAAAATCTCTTCACATATAAAATCCTGAAGAAGGTGCAAGGTAAGACCCAGTGCTAGGGGCGCGCTCAGATACGCAGAGAGTGTGCGTGTGTATGTGTATGTGTGTGGACGTGTGTGCGTGTGTGTGTGTGTGTGTGTGTGTATAGTGGGTGTGAGTGCATGTGCGGCCCACAGAGGGTGGGGAGAAAGCTTGGCTTCTGACGTCCATCCAGCAGGGAAGGAGGGAGATTGGTCCCCTTGGGCTGGGGGTCTGCAGCAGGGCTGGACCACGAGGACCTAGAAGACAAGAGTGGAGGAGTCTACTAATTAGAAAAGATACACACACCCCAGTGTTCATAGCAGCACTATTTACAATTGCCAAGACACGGAAACAACCTAAGTATCCACTGACAGATGAATGGATAAAGTATACATATACAGTGGAATATTACTCAGCCACAAAAAGGAATGAAATAATGCCATTTGCAGCAACATGGATGGACCTAGGGATTAACATACTAAGTGGAGTAAGTCAGACAGAGAGAGACGAATATCTTATGATGTCATTTATACATGGAATCTTAAAAAAAAATGATACAAATGAACTTATTTACAAAACAGAAACAGAGACACAGAAAACAAACTTATGGTTACCAAAGTGGAAAGCAGGGATGGGGGGAGGGATAAATTAGGAGTTTGGGGTCAGCAGATATGCACTGCTATATATAAAACAGACAAATAACAAGGTCCTACTGTATAGCACAGGGAACTATATTCAATATCTCGTAATAAAATATAATGAAAAAGAATGTATGTATGTATTTCTGTATATAACTGCAGCACTTTGCTGTACACCAGAAACTGACACAACATTGTAAGTCAACTACATTTCAATTAAAAAAAAGAGTGTGGGAGTCTGGCTTAGGCCAGGCAAGGGTGGCTGGCAGGTCCTTCCAATGCCTCTTGGCCCCAAAGGCTGGGCCAGATCCTCTCCTCCGGGCTTCTCCCCAAGCCTGGCCCACAGGGTGGCCTCTCCGGAGTGCCTTAGGAAGTCCCCAAGGATGTGTTAGAAAGAGGAAGCTCCAGGTAGACAGGGCAGTAGGAAAAGGCATCATAAAAATGTTTCACACCCTGCCAAGTCAGGGATGACCGTGAGCAGAAGTAGGACAGAGCACGGCCTCCAGTGATGTCCAGGGTGTGAGGCACGGAGGAAGGAACGCTGTGGGTGATCAGTGATGCGCGCCGTGCTGCTGGGTCTAATGAGGGGGTGGCCACACCGGATTTGCCACCCAAGCCCAGGCAGATCAGTTAGGGCACTGCCAGCCCTGAGGAGGGGTGTGGACTGCTCGGGCTGTGGCTGTGGCTCTGTGTTAAGAAGCACCCGCTGTCACATGGCGGGGACAGGGCGAAAATCAGACTCTGAACTCACTGGCCCACCTCTGAAGACACATGCTCAAGTTTACAAAGCAGCCTCTGGCTGAGTCTGACAGGTCCCCACGACAACCCCGAGTCGCTAGTGTCACTGTCCCCATTTGCAGAAAGGGATACGGAGGCTAGGAGAGGGAGGTGCCCTGGCCCCCATGGCTGGGGGAGTCAGGTGTGGATACGGAGGCTAGGAGAGGGAGGTGCCCTGGCCCCCATGGCAGGGGGAGTCAGGTGCGGATACGGAGGCTAGGAGAGGGAGGTGCCCTGGCCCCCATGGCAGGGGGAGTCAGGTGTGGATACGGAGGCTAGGAGAGGGAGGTGCCCTGGCCCCCACGGCAGGGGGAGTCAGGTGCAGATGAGCCTCAGCTCACACCTCCAGGCCCCGCGTGGCCTCAGCCCCGCCCAGCCCGGGGCGCCCACCTCTACTCGGCCAGGCTGTTGCGCACGGCCTCCTTCTCCTGCAGCGCGGCCATGGCGAGGCGCAGGTGCTCTTTCAGCTGCTCGATCTCCCGCTCCGACCGCGTCTTAATGTGGTTCAGCTCCACGTACACGTCCTGGTACTTTCCCGAGGTGAAGCGCCTGTCCTGGGGGGCGGGGAGGGGTTGTGAGGGCACGAAGCCCTCCTCCCTGGCCCTGCCCACCTGCCGGCACAAAGCAGCCAGGCCCCTCCACTGCCCCCATGGCCTCCTCCCTCCAGGTGGCCCCCCTAGATGGCCCCCGGCTCCACCCAGTGACACAGGTTTCGGCGTCATTTTCATCCCATTCAAGATGACAGCTGAGGCCCAGGGAGGTGAAGCTTTTGTCCGAGATCAAACAGCAGTGAGTGGCTGGGAGGAGAACCAGGTCAGCCTGGCCCAGTGCTTGGGCCCCTTCCATGAGTTTGGCTCACACACATTTCAGAGCCACCAACATGCAGCGGGTGTCAAAGACAAAGGGACATGGCACCGAGGGTGGGCCAGACTGGGCCCCGAATCCTGGTCCCCCAACTCCCAGCAACACGGCTTATCCCTCACTGCGACACACGCTGCACACGTGCGGGGTTTTGGTCTTGCCCACGGCTGTCACCCAGCACCCAGCACAGTGCTGGGCACATAGTGGGTGCTCAATAAATATTTTCTGACTAAATAAAAGCAAATGTGGCCGTGAGCAAGTCTCTTACCTTTCTTAGCCTCAGTTTCTTTGTCTGTAAATGGGAATAGTGACACCTACGTGGGGGAGGCACGGGGAGAGCCTGATGAGGCCAGGAGTGGCCGGCACAGAGCAGGTGCTCACAAGATGGGACACAGCTAGATCCAGGGGCTCCCCACCCCGCTGACGCCCTGCCTTGGCCGGCTGGGACTCACCTTCTGCATCATCTGGAGCTCATCCCGGAGGCACTGTACCTCCTTCTTCAGGTACTGCAGCTCATTCTCCTTCACTCGCAGCAGCACCTGGGGTCACAGGTGCCAGGCTGATGCAGGGCCAGAGGCCAGAGCTACCCTGGCTCACCGCACCGCTGAAGCATGGCTTCTCTCTGCCTCAGGCCCCTAGAATGCAGCTCCCAACCTGCACCAAGACCCATGTCCCCAGGAGCAGACTCCTCCAGGAAGTCCTCTCTGATTTCTCCTTGCTCTCTCACCCTGTCCATACAATGTGAGTGGGTAGCTTATGATCACCTCTGCTATGGCCTCAACACAGCGCCAGGCGTTCCACTTCAGGGCAAAGAGCACGAAAAGAAGCCATAGTGTGGCCCTAGTGTGAACCAGAGTGGGCTGGGCTTCCTCGTTAAGACCTCCCCAAACCCTGATGAGCAGGTACTGCTACCCTGACCTGACCAAGGAGGAGACAGGTTCAGCCAGGACGAAGGAGGCTTAAAAGCTTAGACTCTGGAGCCAGATTGCCTGGTTCAAATCCCAGCTCCCATACTGACTAGCCATGTGGCCTTGGGCAAGGTACTTGACCTCCCTGTGTCTCAGTTTCCTCACCTATAAAACGGGAACAGTAATGGCATCTTTCTCATAGGACTGTTAGGAAGCTTCAATGAATTAGCAGATATAAGGGCTTACAGAAGCGCCAGCCACAGAGTAAAGCTGTATATATATTTGTGTTAAATACAACAAAAGGCTAGGGTGGCCCTGGGATCACCCCGGCTTCTCCCAGTAAGGGAGGTGCTAGCTCCATTTTATAGATGAGCCACTGAGGCTCAGAAAGGTGAGGTGACTTGTCATGGTCACACAGCAGGTGGGTGGCAGGACCTAGCACGGGAGGGCCTTCACCCAGTCACCCACTAGTGCTGGGTGCACAGCAGGCATCCTTCCTACCTGCCCCGTCCTCTCCCGGCTACAGGGCAGACCCAACCTGTCTGGATACACTCCCCACACCCAGGCCCCAAGAACCAGCTGGGCGGCCTGGCACAAGAGGTGGACGCACCTCCAGCTCACAGGAGCTCCGCTCGCTGCTGCGCCCGCAGCCGTTGCCGGTGCCCTGTGAGGCGATGAAGCTGCGCAGCCGGTCGATCTCCTCGGACAGGCGGGCGTGCAGCTCCTGGGAGGGGTGGGATGGTCAGTGCAGGGGCGCCGGGATGCCCACGCCCCACCCCCACCCCAGCGGGGCCAGGCCCACCTGGTTGTGGCGCAGCAGCTCCTGGCCCTCCTGCTGGCAGCGCCGCAGCGTGTGCTCACGCTCCTCCGCCTGCCGCGTCAGGGCCCCAATCTCCAGGCACTTCTGCGAGTACTGCTCTGACAGCACCTGCAGCTCCCGCTTCAGCGCCTCCAGATCTGACCTGCCCAGGGCAGAGGAGGGGAAGGATGGCCCAGGCTCTCTCGCCCTCTGCCAGGCTGGGTCAGGTCACATAGACTCAAAGCCGCTTAGGGCTCCTGGTTCCCGCCCTAGTTTTGCCTTCAGCCAGCTCTGGGGCTGTGAACTGGTGACAGCCTCTCTGGGCTGCAGGCGCCTCTTCTATGAGGGGATGGGTCCGAGAAGCCCATCTCTAAAGCCTCCATAGCCCCAACGTTCCACGGCAGAGGGGCACCTGCTGGCTGATACTGTAGCCCAGCTCTAGGGAGACACTAAAGAGGCGAAGAGAAGGGTGGAGACTGAGACAGGCTAGACAAGAAGGGGCCTGAGAACTGCCGTGTGCACTGGCGTGCGGGTCTGGCTGAGGTCCCACTGCTTCTGTTCCCGGTGCCATGCGACCGGAGCACGCGTCTCAGCTGGGGGCAAACTGACATGCCCTCTGCCAGGGGTCTTAGCACAGGTTCCCCCACGCATAATCATCAGGGTGGACAGCTGGGCTCCTGGCTCAGAGGGAGCCCCTGTCCCCAGACCGCAGGGCCCAATTGCCATCTTACTGGTGCTGTTTCTGGAGGCCATCCGGGCCCTGTGGGAGACTCTGTGTCTTGCTCAGCTCCCGGCTCAGCTCCTCCTGGTAGGCCTTCTTCATGGCTTCGATGGCTGGAAGCAGGGCAGAGAGGTGGAAGGGAGATTGGGGAGGGGTCAGCGGCAACAAGCCCCACTTCCTCCGGGACTCCATATGGAGACAGGAGCAGAGAGTGGTAATGGAAGAGCACTGGGCCGGGCTGTGTCATGGACTGAGCGGCTTTGGGTAAGGTGCTCAACCTCTCTGAGCCTATCTATCAAGGGAGGATGACAGTGCCTGTCTGATGGACCCTGCTGGGGAGACACCTCAATGTCTGACCACTGGTACCTCTTGTTGTTAGTGATTTCTTGGCAAGACCCCACACAGTCCTCCCTGCAGAGCCTGGAAGGTTCTTTAACAAGGTCCATCTGCCTGGCCCAGCTTAGTGGTCAAGAATGCAGGCTCTGCGGTCGGTACAAATCTGTGTGACTTTGTGCAGGGGACTTAACCCCTCTGTGCCTTGGATTCCTTATCTGGAGAACAGGGATGACAACAGCACCTTCTCTCGTGGGTTGTTGGGAGACATGTGTAGAGCAAGCAGAACAATGCATGGCACAGAGTCAGTACTCAGACACTGGCCCCCGCTGGTTTATTTTCAGGCTGTGAGACCCCAAGGACTGAGTCTCTTTCCACGCTCAAACGGGGTTGTTGTGAAGATTAAACAAGCCCTGGGCTTCCCTGGTGGCGCAGTGGTTGAGAGTCCGCCTGCCGATGCAGGGGACACGGGTTCGTGCCCTGGTCCGGGAAGATCCCACATGCCGCGGAGCGGCTGGGCCCGTGAGCCATGGCCGCTAAGCCTGCGCGTCCAGAGCCTGTGCTCCGCAGCGGGAGAGGCCACAACAGTTAGAGGCCCGCGTACCGCAAAAAACAAAAAACAAAAAAAACAAGCCCTCATTCATAGTCTTATCCAGAATTCCAAAATCCCAAAGCTCTGAACACTGGACTCTTTTGGTGGCGACCCCCAACCTGAACGGACACAAGGCTGTTTGTGATCATGACTATCCCACTTAAGTGACTTTGAGACTTTGAGAAAGTGACTTTGAGAAATTTCCAAAATTTGCCAAAACCTTAGTGCTAGATTTCAGGGTGAAGCCCAGACCCTGCTGGGAGAGGATATTTAATATACATACCAGGTTATCTTTCTAAAATGCAAAACGCACTGACCCCAGGGTTTGGGATGAGGGGCCCTGGGCTTGAGTGCTTGAAGCACTGGCAGGTGGTTAAGTTCCAGATCATGTGGCCTCTTTCATCATTTCCATTATTCTGCAAACCTTATGAAAGTGTCTAGGATGCCAGGCACACACAGCAGGTGTACGGAGAGGGAGAGCTGGCCAGCATCTTGGGCCTTCCTGTTTCTGACTTGGGAGAGCAGAGGGGAGAGGGAGAGTTGGCCAGCATCTTGGGCATTCCTGTTTCTGACTTGGGAGAGCAGAGGGGAGAGGGAGAGTTGGCCAGCATCTTGGGCATTCCTGTTTCTGACTTGGGAGACCAGAGGGAAGGGTTCAGAGAATGGCTTTGCAGTCAGAATGCTCTGAGCTCCAACGTCAGCTTCTGCCACCTCCAAGCTATGCCATCTGGGACAAGTCGCTAACTTCGCTGAGCCCCAGTTACCTCATCTGTGAAATGGGTTCACTCCCTCGGGCACTGCAAGGACTAAGGTTGCTCACGTGGGTAACGGGCTTGGTAAATCCTCACACCTTTCCCTGCTCTCCCCAGGGTCCAGACCACATGCCCAGTGAGATGGCACTGCCATGAGAGCAGGGTCTATGGCTGAGCGGTCTCTCCCCAGCACACGGCATGGGCCTGGACGTGGAGTTGCAGCTCAGGGCATGTGTGTGGCTTGAGGGGGGCTTCCCAGTGGCCGCAGGCCCCTGAGGGAGAGGAGTCACAACCCATGGTCTGTGAGTCGGGGTCTTTTATTGCCTCGGTTTCCTCTTCGCAGGCAGGGTTAGAGGCCAGATCTAGGGGCTCCTGACCCCTCACCCCAGGTTTGGCATCAGGCCCTCACCTCCTATTTACAGGCCTCCCGAATCCGGTCAGGAGGAGCCTCTGCTTGGAGGTTCATGGGGCTGGGCCCCCCTGTGCCGCTCCTGCCCAGGGACCTCACCTGAGGCTGTGGCCGCCGTCTCCTCGGCCAGGAGCCACTCCTTCTCCTGCTGCAGCCGCTGCAGCTCCCGCTCGTGGTGCCGCTGCAGCTCCTCCATCACCTGCTGGTGCGAAGACTCCATCTCCGCCAGGCTGCGCTCGCACGCCTCCTGCGGGTGGGAGGCCAGGCGGTCACGGGGCTGCCCCCATTGTCTGGCTGGTGGCCCTTTCCCAGCCTGTGACAAGAGGTCTCAGGGGCAGGCCTGCCCTGGTCCAGGCTTCACCACCTCCCCCAAGACCCTGGCATCATCGGCCTGTATCTGTCCCTGCTCCCCGCCATCCGCAAACCTCACCCTGTCATTCTCCTGCTTCGAACCCTTCTGAGCCTCCCCATCCCGCAGAGCCAAGTCCCTGCTCCAGTTTCTGACCCTGGTGGTCTCATCCCTGGCCCTCCCCACCAAGAAGTCCCGTAATTATATAAAAAAAAAAAGCACAACCAGTTCATGGCATGTTCACACCTCTGAGCTTTAGCTCATGTTCCCACTGCCTGGAACATTCTTTTACAACTTTCTCTTCCTGGGTAATTCACTTGGCCAGCAGACCAGTTTAAAGATCCTCCTAGCTCTGACTCTGGGCAGCCCCTCCCCTGCCTCCAAAGGCTCTGCTTCTGGCAGATCATAAATTCCCCCAAAAGAAGGAAGATTTGATCCAGCTCAGAGCCCCCGGGGTCTGGGCTACGGCCTGGTTTGTGGCAGGTGCTGAGCAAGTCAGCTGAAATGAATGGCTCACTGCAGAATGGGGCTGTGTAGACAAGACAGGCAAGTGTTTAAATGATTGACAATACCCACTGCTGGGAGAGCCAGCCGCGACTGGGTGCATGGAGGGCAGTTTGGTGGCATCATCTAATTTTAACGACCCCTTCACCTAGCAGGTCCACTCCTAGGAATGATCCCACAGAAAGTCATACGTGTACAAAGACTCTTGGACAAGGGTATTCCCTGTGGCAAGGTTGGTAACAGATGAAAACTGGAAATAATCTAAATACCTAACAGGGAAGCCCTTAAATAAATTATGGGATTGAGTTTTACAGAGGACCCAGGCAACTGTTAAAAGACAGAGCTGCCCACATGGACTGCTGTAGAAAGTGTCCCAAAAATTAGGTGATGAAAGCTGGTTTCTGACAATACACATGGTGGGACCCCAGTCACGGACACAAGACACTTAGAGCTGTAGGTCTGAGTACATGTACATGAAAACACAGAGAAAGGTATGGAAAGATACTGTGGAAAGCAATGGTGCCCCAAAGATGTCTATGTCCTACTCCCGGAACCTGCGAATACGTTACCTTACATGGCCAAGGAGAACAGAGGCTGCTAATCAGCTGACCTGAAAATAGGGAGATTATTTTAGATTATCCTCTGGGCCCAAAGTAATCACAGGGTCCTTGAATGTGGAAGAGGAGGCAGGGGAGCAGAGGGAGAGGCAGAAGGGACTACGGAAGGAGCTCAGTGGGAAGTGAGAAGGACTTGACTCTCCTTCGCAGGTTCTGAAGGTGAAGGAAGGGGCCACGGGCCAAGGAATGCAGGCGGCTGCCAGACGCTGGAAAAGGTGAGGAAACGGAGCCTCCCCAGAGCCTATGGAAGGGAACGCGATCCTGTGGATGCCTGGATTTTAGCCTGGCGAGACCTGTGTTAGACTTCCACCCTACAAAACTGTGAGCTGATAAATTTGTGTCTTATGTTAGTGGTTAATTTGTTACGGCTGCAACAGGAAACTCTATAGATGTGCTCAAATGGTAACCAAGGCTCCCTGGGGTTGGGAGCAGGCAGGGGAAGGAGAGTTCACGTGTTTGTTTCTAACCTTTTGATTTGTTTGAATTATTTTTGAAAATGTAAACAAATTCATTATATAATTTAAAAATGTTTAAGATCATTAAAAAGGGAAGGGGAAGAGCCAAGGAAGAAACTGAGGCACGGAGGGCCAGTTAAGAGGCTGCATTCTCCCCCGTGCCACAGGGCACCTCACGGCCGGTGGGGACTGACCCCCACCTCGCCAGCAGCCACATCTGGGGGCTGCACGGGCCAGTTTGGGGGAAGGGCAAGGGTCAGGTCCCCTGGGTCCAGGTGTTCTGAGTGGTGGACAAGGGACACCTGTCCCACTGAGACTCTGTGCCTGTCCTCTGTGTGTGCCCCCAGTAAGGGCAAGAGAACATGGCTCTGGAATTCCACAGACTGGGTCCTAGTCTTGGCTGTACCATGGAGCGAACTCGAGCAAGCTCCTTTCCCTCTCTCAGCCTCAATCTCCTCATCTGTAAAACAGACCCCATAAGACCAACTCAGGAGGGTCCCTAAGGTAAGTCAGAGTCCACCTGTAGAGATCGCCGACCTGTAGAGACCGGAGCACTGTGGGAGATGGGACTGCTGTTCTTAAAGAGCTAGATCAGGCAGGCAGACCCGGCAGCCAATAGGGCGTCTGGAGGCTGACATCAGGAGGTGGGAACCAGCCCACAATGAGGGGCTCCCAGAAGGCCAGGCGCTGCTCCCTCTGACCTGCCTTCCCGAGGGCCCAACGTGTTGGCCGCCACCTCTGACATGGATCAAAGTAGATAAAGAAGTACGCGTGGCCCCCACTGCAGTAAGCACCCGCGGGGTGAAGCCCCAGGCCCCTGGCTGCTGTCCTGTGGTGGCAAAGCCCCACAAGCTGGAAGAGGGGTGCCCACTCGGCCTGATACCAGGCTGGGGAATCCCTCCCCTGCTGTCACCTCTCCAGGGTCCAGTGACTCTCCGGCTGCCTCCCCAGGGACCCGAGGGGACGCAGATGGCTCGGCTCCTCTCCTCTGGTGCCCCTCCCCCACCCCGTCTCCCCATTATGCCCTTCTCACCCCCCATTCCTCCTGCCCATCCCAACCTAGCAGGACGAAATGCTGACAGCCTTGGGGTGCCCAGTGGGCGCCTGGGGACCAGGAAACCTGGACTGCAGACACAGGTCTGCTGCCAGCTGCAAGGTCTCGCTCCCTCTCTGGGCCTCAGTTTCCCCATCTGTAAGCTGAGAAGTCAGAGCAGTGCTTTTCAAACTTCATTTTAGTGACAGAAACCTTCTTCCAAAGGGAATCTAATGCAGGTTCTAATAGTAAAATGGACAAGGATGGAGCTGCTCTGGTACTGGTGACTGTGAATGAACCCACCCAGAATGGACCCTCCACAGAGCAAAGTCTGAAGCCCTCTGGGTGGGGGTCTCTGAGGTCCCCAGATGCCTCAGGTGGTGGTGGTGTTGGACCTCACCCTGTCTAGAGATGCCCCACCTTCCTCTGGCCTCAAGGGAGCCCTGACAACACTGGGCCCTCCCTTTCCCCCTTCCCCATGTCAGGTGATCCCCAAGCTAGGCCTCTATATCACACCCCAACTCCCCTTGGCCCTGGTCTCCCTTCAGCTGAACGTTCCATCAACCACTCAGCCCCAGACGGCCCTTGGCCTTGCAGGGAGGCCCCAGCTCCCAGCCGCTCCCCTCTGCCTTCCTTGGGGCAGTGGCCCAGCCTTAAGCTCACCTCCCTCCACATGCCCTCCCATATATCTCTCTCCTTCAGCAAAGTCCTAGCTCCTGATTCTGGCCCTACCCCCTCCCAAGCCCCCTGCACTCCAACCCCACCTTCCCGATGTCACTGTCAGACCCCAAACCTCCTCAGATTTGTGGGATGCGATCCCAGCTCCTTAGCTTGGCAGTGGGGGTCTCCACGATAGGCACCCACTGGCCCTCCACCTCCTGCTGCAGCCCACGCTCCCACCCACAGCTCCAGGAAGACTTCCTGAGAGCCCCACGCCCCCTCAGAACTTCTAGAAGGTCCCCCTGCCCAGAGCCTGGGATCCCAGCATTCTTTTTTGCTTCAGTCAAGGGCGTGCTGGCTGGGGAGAGCCGACTGTCAAAATTTTTAGGAATTCTGTGGCACGGTTATTTAGCATACCCATTATTAGAAATTATATAAACTTATAATTAATTGTTACATTAAAAACAAAGCTGATACTCAAAACTCATCACTTCCTAATTATTTCACTGCATTTTATTAGTAGCTATGCTTTGAGGTTATTTACGTCTCCTGTATCTACAGGGTGGAAATGTCATTATGACGGCGGGCACACAGCTTCCCAACTCTGTGTTCAGGGACATCAGCCATAGCAGGAGTATTTACACCATGGAAATTGGTAAACGTTACAAATCAGGGCTTGATTTATTGTTTTGTTGATTGTCCAGATTTCAGCAAGAGATGAGAAAAAGCTGATAATGCTCACAGTACAGATTATACTTCAAATCGGCGCGCCCTATCCACGACCGTCACGCTGTACACAGAACAAAAGCCTGAGAAATATTCTTAAAAGAATATCCTCAAATAGTCTCAACACAAAACTATCCTCTAATTCAGCAAAGAAGTTGCTATGACATTGACCAAGTAAAGTTTCAACATTTGTCTTGCTGTCTTACTCATTCACACAAACGAAAAGGCCAAACGACATTCGTGTTAGAACGATACTCGCTTGTCAGCTGGCTGTGGATACGAGCATTCGGAAAAAATCAACGGAAGTATTCTGAGAAAAATCAATTTGCTATATGGAATTCACAATAAAAACATTACATACTTTTTATTTGTAAGTTGCACACTAAACATCCTTTATATCAGTGAAATTTACAATAAACATATACAAGTGTGTCAGTGTGTACACACACATGTATTTTTTCTGGAGAGCTAGTTGTCCCAGGCATAACAATCAAAAGTGTCTCCGGACACGGCCAAATAGCCCCAGGGGAACAAAATCAGCTTGGTTGAGAGCCGCTGTCCTAGGCAGACCGTGCGTCTCCCGAGGGCCACTGGAGGCGCCCACGTCCCGCAGACCACCTTGCGCAGGGCCTCGGCCTGGCAGGCATGGGCAGGATTTCCCTGTGTTTAGGGGGCGACTTCCAGGGGCCTGCCCATTAGGAATCCCACTCTCCACCAGGCCCCCTCTTCCCCAGACATGCAGGGGAAGGGGTCTAAGTACAGAGGATCACGTGGGGGCTCACACACAGGCTCTGCAGTCAGCCTGACCCAAGCTCAAATCCCACCTCTGACATCTGCAGGCAGGTTGACCTCAGGCAAGTCACATAACCTCTCATAGCTCAGTGGCCTTGTCTGTAAAAATGGGCACAGTGCTCACGTCCACCCGCTGGGGAGATTAAATGAGATGATGAATGTCAAATGCCTCACACGGGTTCCGGTACACAGGAAGGGCTCCCAGAATATTAGCCGTTTTCTCACAACGTGGCAACCAGAAACCTGCCCCCACCCCCAACACAACAGCTTCTTGGCCTTACCTGTGAGATGTAGCCTGGGGGGATGTGGCCGTCCTCCTGGGACTTGGGTGCACCGTGAGAAGCCTCCCCTTGGAGATGCCGAGCCTCCCCTTGGAGACGCCAGGCCTCCAACTGGGCACGAAGGGACTGGACCTATCGCAGGGGTGGGCAGGAAGGCGAGGTCAGTGAGGGCCTGAAAGTGGGGATGTAGCTGATGGGAGGAAGTGGCCCTCGTGTGGAGATGCAGGCAAGGGGGACATTCTAGGTGTTTCCTGGATGGTCAGGTCAGAAACCCAGGAGAGTGCTGGCCCAGAGTAGGATCGACAGGGCTGGGAGCAGGACACTGCGGTCACCCCCACGTTATGTAGGTGGGGAGAAATGCCTTGGAGCCTCAGTTTCCCATTAGTAAAACAGTGATGAGGTCTACCCTATGGGACCATGAGACTGCTGTGAGGATTACATGAGCCAATGTAGGTAAAGAGGGCCTAGCACAAGGCTTGGGATGCAGAAGGTACTCAATAAATGGTCTCTCCCTTCTCTTCCTCTTCCCTTCTATGTGACTGCTGAGGACAGAACTCAGATGGGAAAACAAAAACAAAAAGTCCCCAAGGTCCAGGAAAGAAGATTCTAGTTCATAAGGAATCGGGGGGGGGGCAGGGGCAGGGTGTCAGTGGTCAGGGGTGAGCTCCCCATCATTGTAGGTATGCAAGATAAATGCCATAGAGTGACTGCAGGGATAGGAAGGGTGTTGGTAGGGTGAGGAGGCTCCCAGAGGCCAGTGCCGCCTACCTCCCTCTCCAGTGCCTCATGGCTGTCGCTTGGGGCCCCCCGGCGCTCCCCGCGGCTTTGGTTGAGCAGGGCGGTGAGAGGTACCCGCTTGTTCTCCCGCAGGGGCAACTTCTCCAGCTCCTGCCACTTCTTCTCGATCTCCTCACTGAGCCGGTTCTGCTGGTCCTCAGTCAAGGGGGCACCCAGGCCCCGGCGCGGACCCTCGCCGGCCGGTGTCTCCGTGGCCCTGCTGTCCGTGGCCTGGAACCACTTGCGTCGCTCCTCGGAACGCTGGGCCAGGTCCCGCTCCAGCTCCTCCTGCTTGGCCGGGCGGTCGAGAGCGCGGGCCGGGGTGCGGGCCCGCTGCAGGGAGCCCTGAGTCAGCGGGGAGAGCTCCACGTAGTCCAGTGACTGCCGCTGCCCGTCCGCCTTCCGGGGGCCGCCCCAGCCGATGACCTCAGAGCCTGCCCGCTGCTCCCCCGCCTTCAGGGAGCCCTTCGGCGTGCCGTAGCTGTGCAGCGTGTTCTCCTTATTGCAGTCTGAGAGCCTAGGGGGCCAGCAGAGCCACATCAGGCGAGACCT
Organism: Orcinus orca; assembly: GCF_937001465.1. Taxonomy (NCBI): domain Eukaryota; kingdom Metazoa; phylum Chordata; class Mammalia; order Artiodactyla; family Delphinidae; genus Orcinus; species Orcinus orca. The sequence goes on along the minus strand of NC_064569.1, from coordinate 92,691,538 downwards.
TGCCCTCTTGGTCCCAAAACAAGCACTTCTGCAGTGTCGCCCGTGCACCGGGGTCAGGGGACAGACCCCAGTGGAGGAAGCAGCTTAGAACTAGAGCTTCATCATTAACAGACCCTGGGAACCATCCCAGCTCGGCCACTTACCGGCAGAGGGTCCAGGATACCTGGCCTCTCTCTCTGACCCTCAGTTACCTCATCTGTGATATGGGACAACAGTGCCACGCACAGGAGGGACTAGGTGAGCAAACGTGTGCAAAGCGACCAGGAAGCCCTTTGAGAATGTGATCGAAGCATTAGTATTAAGGGTGCGCTGTTTGACAAGGCCCTAGGTTCAAGAGCCTCACAGTGGAATAGGGGAGATGCCCAGGGTCACTGCTGGTGAGATGAACGGTGGCCTCTGGGTGGGTGCACAGAGCACAAACTGTGGAGACCCGTAACAACTGAGGCAGTTCCCCTCTTCTTCCATAGCAATACTGAGTACGTGCTTACCCGGCCAAACACTAAAGCATCCCTTGGGGCTACACGTGGCCGTGTGACTCCACTCTGCCCAGTGCATATGAGAGGTGGCACGTTTTGAAGGACCAGCCGTGCCCTGGCCTGGCTCCTGGCTGGGACCCATGAGAATGTGAACAGTGCTCTGGCGCAGAGGCAAGACTGTGGGCTGCTGTGGAGCGAGAAAGAAACCTGTCCCTTGTTTAAACCCGTGTTTGGGGTTTCTTTGTTGTAGCAGCGGAGCCTATATACTAAATCACAGTCCAGCTGCACGGTAGCTGAGAGTTTACAAGGGGCCTCCATGCACGTCCTCGCATGACACACCTCGGTGTGACACGTGAGGAACATGAAACTCAGGCCAGACGGCAACTGGCCTAAGGTTGACCAGCCAGGGTGTGGCCAGGCAGGTGGACGCGCACTCAGCACCCCTCGATACCATGCTTCCGTTCCTACTGCCCAGCAGCCAGAGTCCCAGCCCCTACGGGCATCTGGGGTTTATCCTGTGTGGGGCTCTACCACCAGGTCACTCGGTCCTCCTGCCCCTCTACCCTCAGTGACCGCCACAGGGAGTGAGCTCCCCACCCAGACTAAGTAGCCATCCCCTCTCCCTGACACAGGCTCAGACGCAGCCCCTGCGGCACACAGTCAATCAGCCACCTCATGGGGCTGTGACTGACCGGCATCTTCTCCAAAGAGCCAAGGCCTCTCCCCGCCTTTTCAGGATGTGGGGAGATAGAGAGGGACAAGAGGCAAACCTCAAATCCTCAACGTATTTCTGGATGAGTGCCACGGATACCCCGTGCCCTCTCCCTCTCCCTATTCTGCTGGTGGAGAAACTGAGGCCCAGCAGGTAGAGCCACAGGGCCCTCAGGTGAGTGCCGGAAACCCACTCGGGATGCGGGGTAAGTGCCTCCCCGCAGGCCCCGGTCCAGCCCAGCACGTACTTGGTGACATCTGGGGCTGAGGTTGGACGCACAGTCTTCCTCAGAGCCTCGATCCAGTTCCTCCGGATGCCCGAGGTCATGGCCGACAAGGTATAGACAGCATCTTTGGTCTGTAAGTCCACCCCACAGGTAGGTTGCCACCTGGCCAGCCCCCTTGCTCCCTCCCCACTATGGATTCCAAAGAGGTGCCCTTCCCTCCCAGGTGGGTATCTAAGGTCTTAAGCCTGGAGGTGAGCAGAGCATGCAAAACCTCCCCTCCACTAGCCTCAGGAGAGCCCCATCGGCTCCAAGATCTCTCCAACATCTGAATAGCCCTGCCAACGATATCCGGGATCGCCCCAGAAATGCTCAGCGCTGGCAGCAGGGCTTCTGACTGGCTCTGAGGACAGGATCTCCAGGTAAATGAGTGATAGGAGCCAGTCTGCTGGGCCACGCCCCACCCCGACACCTCCTCTGGGGGGCCCTCCAGGCATGCCGCCCCCCAGCCGCCCGCAGGCTCACGTGGATCTGGAAGCCATAGTTGCGCTGCACCGCATACTCGGTGACGTCCGTGCAGCAGCGCAGATCGATCTCACCGTCCAGCTCATCTGCCTGCAGCAGGAGGGCTCACGATGGTCCCTGGACTCCAGTGACCCTACCGGGACCCCCAAGCCCCTTCCAGGTGTCCCCCGGCACCTGATGGGGGAGAGAGCCCTCCCATCTCATCGTCTCACCTCCTCAGCAGTGGAATCCCTGTAGTACTTGAGGCTTGAATCGGTCAGCACAAACCAGTGCTTCTTCCACTGTGAAGGAGAGATGGTGGTGAGGGAGGGGGTGCGGGGGTGTGGAATGACAGCGTGCGTGCGTGTGTGCACCATTCTGCGGGCATCCTGGGCGCTGCCAGGTCAACCGTTCTGTTTGCAGCAGGGGCCTGGCACCCTCATCTGCTCTGCTGAGGGGTGGGGGACAGGGGACAGTGCAGAGTCACAAAATCCACATTTGAAGTAAGCCCCCCCATTTCCTCTCTGCGGGGACAGCATCTGTGAAATGGGTCGGCTTTTCCTCAGTAACCACACCCTTCTTTTCTTTCTCGGGGCCCTTCTCTGATTTGTTGACACTTCCACAGGCTTCCTGATAACTTTCCACCAAGATCACCAAGGCTCCTACATGCAAATCCCACCCAGTGCAATCCAGGAAGGGGATATGACCTGTGTAAGGTCATTTGCCTAGCAAGTCAGGGGCCAGAACTTCAAAAATCTTTTTCCGTACACTGACCCCAGATCAATCACCCCAGTGGTCAAAGACAAGTCTACCAGAGAGCAGGACTGGAAGGGTGCCCAGGGAGAAGCATCCGAGTGCTGGTCGTATTCTGTTTCTTGATCTGGGTGCTGGTTACATGCGTGTTCAGCTATGTGAATACATTATCTCTACATTTATGATGTGGGCTTCTCTCTGCTCCAACCAGGACTAGGTTGGCAGGACACATAAGAGAGGGGTGGGGGCATCAGAACAGCCTGATATGAAAGTGCCAAGCTCAGCCCACCTCTGGGCTTCTGACCGTTCACTGAAAGGCCAGTCGAGGTCCACCCACTGCCAGGGTCAGTGCATGTCCTCCTGGTGCTCTCCCACATCACTAAGCCCTTGTTTATTACTTCAAGTACTTCGTTTTCTTTCCTCAGGAAGACAGTAAGTTTTCAAGGATGTGCCAGGATGATACTTTCTACTTCTTTCCACACTGCCTCCCCTAACAAATACGATTTTAGCATCCAAGAGACCAAGGTTACAACTATTGTATGCCTTGCTAGCTGTGTGTCTTTAGTCAAGTGTCTCGACCTCTCTGAGCTTCAGTTTTCTGACTTATAAAGTAGGGCTAATAAGACCCTAAGCCTCCTAGTGAAGTTAGAAATGCCTAACCCTCCCTGGAACGTCTCTCGTGGCACTGCGCATAGGGTCAGGCACTAGGTTGTTGGGGATCGTTCTAAGAGGCTGGCCTTAGAACCACCCTGCTCTTCTGAATGGCCCGAGCTGCTGCTCAGGACAACTGTCCCTCTGTAAAGTGGGGCAGGGGTTCTGTGTCAACTGATCTCTTTGGCCCCTCCAGGCCTAGTCTGTGACTGCCTGAGATGGCAGCTGCATGGGCCTCAGGTGCCCTGAGTTCTAGGCCAGGGTTTGCCCAAAGTGCTGCTAGGCCCGGAAGAGATTAAAGCCCTTGTGGGCCTGTCTCCTGTCTGTGCACTGAGGAGTTGGGCTGGCTGAACTCCCAGGGCCCTTCCAGCTCGGACATTCCAAAACCCTGTGAAAGAGAATGAGTAACGGCCAGTTCTGGGTGGAGCCCATAATCTCTGCCCTCCAGAGACCCTGGGTGGGGGAGGCCGGGAAGGGTCACTGGCAGGGTGCCCAGCCTTGTGTGAGCCTGGAGCCCAGCCACCAGAGGACTGGCAAGCAGGCAGCGGGTACGAAGGCTGTAGGCTGGAGGGAATAAAGCGTGTGGGTAGGAAACACAATGAGATTCCCTTTGGCTCCATGCCCTCCCCGGCATGCGGGCTGCACACAGACTCAAGCCGCAGGCGCATGCAGGACCTGGGCGGGGAGATGTCCCTTCTCAGGCTGGGTGGGCAGGAGGCCAGCTCCAGCTTCAGCTTGGCAGCCAGAAGGGTAGAGCTGGTGCAAGGCTACTGTCCCTTCTGGCTGTAAAGAGGCACACGTTAGAGAAAGGGAAGGTTATCAGCTGAGGCCCATCAGGCACTGGGGGCTGTGTGGGACCCTTTACATGCTTAATCTCTGTGACTCCGTTATCCACCCTGGAAAGAACTATTAGTATCCAGTATGTCCATTTCACAGATGAGGCCACCGAGGCCAGAGGAAGCTGTGACTCACCCGATGGGGCCCCAGGTTGGTGAGACTTCAAGAAATGTGGTCTGAGCCCCACCCCCAGCGTTGGGGGGAGCTGCTGTAAAGCTGAGTCTTTGGGAATCTGTACGTGTCTCAGGCTGGATGATCTCTGTGAACGCTTCCATCCCAGACCCTTAGATACCCAGCCAGGGTCGTCAAGAGGTGGGAGGGCTGAGGGGCTCTTGGTGAGAGGAGGGGATGGGGTGCAGGGCGTGAAGCACCAGGAGGCCGCCATCCCTGGTGACCTTTACAGACTGCAGACTGCTCCGAGAGGCTGAGATGACTAGCAGCCTCTGCCCTCCCACCCCACAGCCCAAGGCCTTCTTTCCAACAGGACAAGAAACATCCTACCCTCAAGCCTCCCACTCCGGCCGGCCCCCACCCTGTACCCTCTCCACCCTGAAGCCAGGGTCTCTAGAAAGCCAGACAGGCCAGGGAAGCAGCTCAGCCACCTGGGCCCTGCAGCAACCCCACCTCCCACCCCCCCACCCCACCCCCGCCTCAGCCCTCCTACCTCTCCAGGTTCATCCAAGATTGACATCCATCCCTTCTTGAAGTTGAGCAGATCGGGCTATGGGGAGAGGAGGGGGCAGATGAGTCAGGCCCAGCAAGAACCAAAGGGGCCTGGGGAGGAAGGGGGGCTGCCCATCCTGCCCCCGAGTGAGGGAGGGCTGAGGGCCCAGGTAGCCCCCTAAATCCAGGCAGGCTCCCCAGCCACTGAGGCAGCCTTGGTCCCTTTCCCGAACATCCGGCAATCTCTGAGAGGTGGGCTGGGTGACTGGCCACCCACCACAGACCTCTGAGCTCCCTTCCCACCAGCCGGCTTCCTCACCTGAGAGTGGGACAGGGGGCAGGAGATCTCTGACTGTAAAAAGGGACCCTTAGAGAGCTCAGAGGACAGGCCAGATCAGCAGGGCTGAGCGAACCGTCCAGTTCTTCTCGCTGATGAGGCCCAAGCGGCCCAGCAGGACAATGCCTTAACACTCCTACCCATTCCCAACCCACTAACCCTCCCATGGTCCAACCAGCCCTGCACTTCCCTCATCTCCTGGAGAGCCTGAAAGATGGAGCCAGGCCCAGGCTGAGGTCAGAGACCTCCTGGTCCCCCCTAGATCTCTGGAAGGGCCGGGGAGATGGTACCTCAGTCCCAGCAAGCCCTACCTGCCGGGTGCTGCTCAGGGGGGCACGGCCCCGGGGTCTGGGGGCTCCCAGCTGTAGCATGTTCCACGGGGGGCTGTGAGCTAGGTCCCCCACCTAACCCTAGATGACGAAACTGCTCATCCAGGCATTTTCTCTGGCCAGGCCTATCCACAGACCCTCCCTGCCTGCTGGGGAGACCACTCTCTCGTCTAAGTCCCGGTCCGCCTGCAGAGGTTCAGCTCGTGCCCACTGGCGGGCCAGGCTGGCAGGCAGGGAGGAGGCGGCCACCTGTTGCCATGGCTCTGAGCCCACCTATCAGCACCTGCATCACAGCCTCACCAGGCCAAGGTGTCCGGTTGCATGGAGGGAGCGGGTGGCATGGCTCAGTGGGGTAGGCGGCGATGGCGGTGGCGGCTGGAAACCTGGAAACCGGAGCCACCTGACCTGGCCACCTCCCCTGACCCGCCTTCCTGTCAGGGAGCCCCATTCTCCTCTTCCTCAGGTGGAGGAAGAGACCTGAGACGGGCTTGGGCCAGCAGCCTGGACATCCTGAGCCGTCTCCAGCCATGGCCTTGGGACCAGGGCCCCTGGATCTCGGCAGGCCGGCAGCCCAACTCCTGCATCGCAGCCCCTGCCCGGAGACCTGTCTGAGGGAAGGGACACAGGCTCTGCCCAGACCTGGGAAACCCCAGGCTGCATATGCCCTGTCTGCTCTCTCTCCTTCCCCACCCTGTTCCCCACGTGGGCCGGAAGCCGCTCAGCGTGGTTCTAAGCTAAGACTGAAAACCGGTTAGCCACGCTCAGGGCCACCAAGTCACCTGGGTCCACATGCAGATGGAGACCGCCCCCGTGGCCCCAGGGGAAACGTGCTGAAGAAACATCCACCCTCCTCTACCTCCCTGATCTAAATTCCTGTGCTGCTGAGGCAGTCCGCACCTCCACCTCCTGGAGCTGAGAATGAGAAGGTAGGCCTTCTGGGATGGACCACGGAGCTGGCATCACTGTGCTGACCCGAAGAGAGCCCCCGGAAAGGACAAGCAGATAACCCAGCCAATCGGACTGAGCTGAGCCAGGGCTGGGAGATCAGCCGTGGGCTTCCAGAGGCTGAGGAAGGGCAGGAATGACAGGCTGGGACCCTGAGGGCTGCCTGGGAAGTGGGGTCACGGTGACCTGCCTAAGTCACATGCCCTCCCTGAGCCCGGCTGCCTGATGTGGCTAATGATAGCAGGACCCTGCCCTCCTGCCGGTTCCGTGAGAGAACTGAATGGGCCACACATGGAGACGCCAGCACACACACCACACACGTGCCGCACACGTGCCGCATCAAGCACGAGATGGTGCAGTGACCTTGGGGACAGGAGCTTTTAAACCTGCTGGCAGGAGAGGTCCTGAAGTCACCCTGGAACCCCCCCAGGGGTCACAAGGTCTGATAACATAAATCGCCTCCCCTGCACCTTCACGCGTGGCCCCCAGGCCCAGACACCATTCCTCCTCCCGAAGGAAGCTCCCTTTCTCCTTTTTCCTTTCTGGAGCACTGACAGGTCCTCACAGTGGGCCCTCGTTCCTTTGGCCACAGGTCAGCACTGCCTCCCGCTGGCCTGGACCATCGACACAGCCTCCTGTAAGGACACTCTGGCAGGGGACCCGATCCAAAAGGCCGAATGTCACAAGCCACTTAAAACCTCCAGGGATGGCTCCAGATGGCTTCAGAACAAGGTCCAGCTGCCTTAGGATGGCACAAAAGCCTCAACCTGGACTCCCCACTGCTTAGGGGGCCCCATGTTTATGTCATCACACATCCTCTCTGATGCCCAACACATCAGGACTAGTAGGGCCCTCCACACATGCCTGTGTCCTCTGCTTGAAATACCAGGCCGCCGCCTCCTCCTCCTTCGACCAGGCAAACCCCTTCTCATGCCTTAAGACCCGGCTTAATTGCCACGGCAGAGGCCCCTTTCCCAGTACACACCACACACCACACCAGGCGACCTCCCACGGCCTCTGTTGCATCTGTGATTGTCTTGAAGCCATTTACTTATCCCTCACAGGCTAGACTAGAAGCAACTCAGTCAGGGAGTTCATGCCCCAAGACCCGAGGACTCAGGGAACATTCATAAAAATTTCTTTCTTTCTTTCTTCTTCTTTCTTTTTTTTTTCTCTCTCTCTTTCTTTTTTTTTCCTTTGGAACCAGGCCCCTGTTCTACGCCAGGAAATAAGCTGTGAACAAGAGATGTGGCCCCTGCCCTGGTGAAAACTCAGGGCAGAAACAGACAATAAACAAGCGCACAGGTATATAATTTGATGCCGGGTAGCAGCTGGGGAATGAAGCTCCAGGGGCAAGGCTGCACCCGGCTAGCACAAAAGGAGGTGGAGCAGATCCTGACTCCAGGCCTGGCTTCCCGAAGTCTCTAAGCATTTACCCAGTCACAGCACCTTTGCCACTTGCTCGTTCAGATTCCTGAGGTCGGGGAGATGGGGCCAGAAGAGAGGAAAAGGGTATGAAGATGAAACAGGAAGGACCCCGGCCTGGAGCAGGCTCAGGTCTGAAAGCGGCCAGGATGAATCCGGTAAACGCTGTCAAAGGTGACTGTGAGCCTCCCCTCCGCTCTGAAACCTCTCATGGCTCCCCAGTGCCCCTGACCAAAGCCCAAGCTGCTCTTCCTGGCCTCTGAGGCCTCCTCCCCAAGTCCCTTTTCTACGTTTTCACCATTTAATTCCCCAAATATGGCCACCAGCCTTTGTCCACACTGTCCCTCCTCCCCCAGCCCATCTCCACCTGACCAAGTCCTACAGTCACAGGAGGACATCTCCCTCGGGAAGCCCCCTCCCATCAGCAGGGATGTGCTGTCTTCCTCCACATGCTGCTTCTAGCAGCCTTACCCTTGTTCAGTGTGTGCTTCCCCAGGAAAGGCAACTATGTACATTTCTTATCTCATCCTGAGAGAAGACTGGGACAGACCTGGTTACAAACTCTGGCTCGGCCAGGGCCCAGCTGTGTCACCTGTAACTTCACCTCTCTACACCTCAGTGTCCTCATCTGTTAGATGGGGAGTTACCATCAACCTTCAGGGTTCCAATGTGGTAATGTGAAAGCACCCAGTTCAGGGCCTGGCAGGCACCCAGTCAGCAATGAAACCACCCCCCACTAGCCTGCTGGGGGGGCGGGGGCGGGCGGCCAAGACACTGACTCAGCTCCTCCCCCCACATCCCTCTCTACTCCTCCCTGACAGGGAAGGGGAGGCTGCTGACAACAGGAAGGGCCGGCAGAGAGGTGGCAGGATGTGCAGAGCCTGAGGAAGTCCAGGCAGTGAGCAGGTCATCACACTCACAGGGGCAGGGCCCCTGCACACAGCACCCTGCTCAACTCTCCCCACCCTCCTCATCAGGCTGTCAGAGCCTCCCTAAGTCACTTGCCAGAAACCAAAAGCAGTCCTGCCCCTCTCTTCCAGAACATCACAGTCAAGGGGCCAGAGTGACGTGGAAAAGGGCTACTCCTTCCCTTACAATCAGGGTAACCTCTGGCAACTCACCAACGCCCCTCCCCAAGCCTCAGTTTATCTGACTGTAAAATGGGGGTAATGGTGAACTCAGCTATGAGGTGCAATATGATAAATAAGGCGCATGTATTGAGAGAGCTTGGGTAGGGCTCATCCCCAAGAGAAAGACAAATCCCTGCCATCGTGTTCCCCACCCCCAAGAGCGGGCCTGCCCCACCCAAGGTCCCAGCGCCGCTGCGAAGTGGCAAGCTCGAAGTGGCAAGCCCGAGAGAACATGGTATCCTGCTGCTTCAGAAGTCCCAGGACAGGCTCTGGTCAGGATGGGAAGAGGCGGCCCCTTCTCACCCACCCAACCTCCGGCCAGCGCCCACACTGGCGTACAGCCTTCCCAGGCCCACATCAGCGCGACCCATCCGAACCAGGGAGCGCCTCTCTCCAGGCCCCGGCGAGACCCAGATCCAGGCCAGGCCCATCTCCGCTCCTCCCGTGGCCCAGAACCCTGAGAGACCCTACGGATCTGGCAGCTTAGGAGGATCAGATCAGGTTTTCACCAAGGGGGGAGCTGGAAAGGAGAAGGGAAAAGGCCACCCGGAATCTGTCCGTGATTGGTCCCGCAAAAGTGAGGGGGTGGTGCCTGGGAACGAGAGTTCCCATCTTCTCGGGGGTTGCCCGGGCTTCTGGCCCAGAAAGGTGAGGCGGAGGCCGGGGGAAGGTGAGGCAGGACGGCCGGCCCGCGCCACCGGGGTCGCCCTGTCTTCCGGCCGAGACCTCCTCTCGCCTCCGAGAAGTGAGGAGGGGGCTGCCCAGGAGGGGAGCGGCTCGGCTCTGGCTCTGGCCGTTGCTCTCATCCGGACCTGGGGCGCAGAGGGGCTGCCCCCCGGGGAGGCACTCACCGTCATGGCGGCACCCCGGGACGGCGAGAGCAGGAGGCAGGAAGGTGGAAAGGGCTCTCGGGCCGGGCTCAGCGGCGCGGGAATCCCGCCGCCGCCGCCGCCCCTTTCGGCCGGCCGCCGCCGCTCGTCCGGCCCTTCCCTTCCCCGGCGCTGCCCCAGCCCCTTCCATCCGCCCATAAAACTTTTTTTTTTTTTCAAACTTCCTGGGAGGATCCGGGCGGGCCAATGGGCGGCGGGGAAGCCGAGACAAACAGTGGCGGGGGCCGCGAGTAGGCCAATAGGAGCGCGGGAGGGGCCCGGGGGCGGGGTCTGCCGCGACGGGACGGGTGAGCTGGGGCAGTCGGGGCGGGAGGATGGGGGCGGATGGGGGCGGAGGGAAGTGAGGGCGGGCCGAGCTCTGACGGCGGGCAAGCCAGGAGGAAGGAAGGGCCTAACGTGCAGGTGACTCCGTCGGGCCACGGCTAGGGAGTGCGGGGTGGGGGCAGCCGGGTGTGGCACCCTCGTCGTCCAGCAACGGCTTCCCGACCCACGCCAGCCGCCGGACGGAGCGATGGGTCCATTAGGCCTCGGCGCCTCGGTTTGATGGCGACATGGGCAAAGCACCCATTACTACCAATTCAGCGGGTCCCACACGTTACCCATGTAATGGACTTTCAACCTTACCACAAACCCGACAGGTGATATCCTTGTCCCCATTTTACTAATGAGAAAACGGAGGCTCAGCGAGGTGAGCCAACTTGCCCAGGGTCACACAGTAAGAAGAGAAGGGATTCCTAGGAAGTAATCTAAGCACAAAGTGAGTTCTGGAATTGGTAGGGCCTTTCCTAAACGTGCCCTCCTCACCGGGGGTCTTTCTCTCCTTAAGAACCTCATTTTGGGTTCTTGGGTGTGGGCTATACCCGTTTCTCACTTTCCCAGAACACTTGGTGGTTTGTAAGAGTACATTTGCCCTGCAGAATCTCCTCTAAGCCTGCAGCTGAGGAGGTACTGTGGTGGAATTTGTTGCTAACTGCATGAGGTGGCTTATGGGGCATTGTGACTTAAACCCTATATTACCTTAAGCAAGGTCCTTAACCTCTCTGTGCCTCAACTTCACCCTCTGTAAAATGGGATAATGCTGTTATCTCACAGGCTACTGTAAGTATTAAGTGTTAATTTAAGTAAAGCACCTAGAACAACCCCTTTATCCCTAGTTAGCTCTCCTTAGGTAGGGGCGCAGGGGAGCTTGGAATAATTACCACTTCAATGATTCTGCCATCTCAGTTTGGGGTTCGAAAATTATTGCTGTCATGATTATAATCACTATCTGCATTTCACAGATAAACAGAGGCCCAGGGAGCTGAAGTTTTCCCAGCATTTCCCATTGGAATTCTCTCCTCCACCCTGAGGAATGAGACCAAGGGTAAGTCCTCCTAGACACTGGCCTTCTGGCATCCCTGTGCTGAGTGTTCCCACACTACCCTGTACCTCACTCAGGCATTTGGTCCTTGGGAGAGTGCATGGACAAACAGAACACCTCAGCTACCACCAATGCCCTACCGCAGTGGCGTGGACACCTGGCAGTACCAGCCTCCTTGCTGGTTTCCTGGCCTCTGGGACTCCCTTCTAGTACCCTCAACACAGTGATGAGAACACTCCCCTGCTCAAAGTTCTTCAACACTTCTCCACTGTTGATACACACATCCTTGTGCCCGCAGTCATGTCCATTATCATCTGGCCCCTGCCTGCTGTCCTCTATCATTAGACACACACATTTCACGTGCTAGGGCTACACAACGCTGGGAAGTCCCAGAATAAGCCAGGTCCTCTGTACCTCCCTAACTGCACATGTTGTGCTGTGCCATGCCTGGAACACTTCCCTTCCTGTCCTCTTATGCCCCAACACACACACACTCACTCTCTCCCTTCCCTCCCTCCACATGTTTGTTTGCCTGGAAAATTCCTCCTTACCCTTCAAGTCTCAGCCCAAAGGAAGCCAGAGTGCCCCCAGCACAGACTTAGAAGCTCCTTTCCCAGGGCTGCCTGCGTGAACTCCCTGCCCAGAGCTCCCTGCATCTGTACACTCCCCAACTCAAGTGATGACCACACAGTGTTCTAATCAATTATATGTCCGTGTCCTCATAAACTGTGAGCTCCTTGTGGGCAGGAATAGAGTGGTTTTTGTCTATATCATGGTAAGCCTAGGGCCTCAGCCCACATTAGGTCCTTAGTAAACATTGGTCGAGTGAATGAATGCACAAATGAAGGAATGACTGCCTCATTGCAACTTGCCCCGGTAAGACAGAGATGGCACGGCTTCAGGGACCCAGGATTGACTCATTAAACAGAGCCACCAAACCTTGGGGTTATCCAGTCTCAAAGTGTTACTCTATTGAAGATAACAGTGTGAGGCTCAGAGAAGGGAGACGATGGCCCAAAGTCACACAAGTTAGGGGCAGAGACAGAACTCAAGCCCAGGCTTCCTAGCTCTTGACCTTGGACTAATTTCACTGTCCAGCCCAAGAGATGTGTGAAGCTGCTTTAAGTAACTGTCTGGGTGGTTCCACTAGCAGTTCCATCTCTCAGCTCCTGATTTTCCTCATTCCCAGGTGAGAGAATAGCTGCAAATTCATTGAACCTCAGTTGCCACATCTGTCCAATGGAGAAAATCTGCAGAGACTCTCAGGGCTGCAAGGAGGACTCAGGGAGATACGGATGCACAGAGGTGGGGGGGTGGGCTCTGAAGTCGGCCAGAGCAGGGTTCAAATCTTAGCTCTCCCCCATTGTGTGACCTGGAACAAGTGAGTTTCATTCCCTCATCTATGAAATGGACAATATGAACTGTACCTAGCATGCCTAATGGTGAGGATTCAATGCAATCAGATGTGCCACGCACTGAACACAGAGCTGAGCACATAGTAGGTGCACAATAAATGCTGGCCATCATCACCATCATCATCATCCCAGAGTCCATTTCCCCATTTCTCTCCCCCTTCTCTCCAGCCAAAAACTTACCTGCCCCCTCCTGCCGGAACTGCTGTGTGTTAGTGACCCTTAGTGAGGTTGATAAGGTAATTCCCGCCCATGGCTTGAAGATACCACTCTGCCCAGATAACCACGTTTGCCTGGTTACCCTTGTGCCTTAACCCCCAAAGAGCAGCAGCGAGGAAATTAAGAAGTGGATGGAGAAGCTAGTGTTTGGACGCCCCCCTACCCCGTACCCCACCCCATCACACCTCTGTGCATCCTGATTTCCCTGAGCCTTCCCTGCAGCCCTGATCATCTCCATAGATTTTTTTTTCCCCATTAGACAGATGTTGCAACTGAGGCTTGGTGAGTTTGGCTGCTGCCATTCTCTCATCTAGGAATGAGGAAAATCAGCAAGAGGCCAGTTCCTCTAAACCAGGGGTCCCCAGCCCCCAGGCTGTGGACTGGTACTGGTCCTTGGCCTGTTAGGAACTGGGCCGCACAGCAGGAGGTGAGTGGCGGGCAAACGAACGAAGCTTCATCTGCCACTCCCCCGTCGCGCCCCATCGCTCCCCGTCGCTTGCTTTACCGCCTGAACCATCCCCCCCACCGCCTGTCCATGGAAAAATTGTCTTCCACGAAACCGATCCCTGGTGCCAAAAAGGTTGGCGAACGCTGCTCTAAACCATAGCTGTGCAACCTCGGGCAAGTCTACCTCACCTCTCTGAGTCCCGGTCCCTTCATCTGTAGAATGGGTGTACAGGCTCTCAGCCTAGAGCTAGACCCCAAGCTGATGAGAGTATGAGAGTCAGCCTGTCACCGAGAGAAGAGACCCCATGAGCCAGGCTGTGGCTCCTGGAGATGGCCAGGCCTCTTCCCTCCCACCGTGAAGGGGGCAGGAGAGCACAAGTCACAGCTGCCTCCCCTCCCCGCCCTTGAGAAAACCACCAACCAGAGGCCTGAGTGTTTACAGCCCTCTCTGGGCAGGGAATGGGTTATGTAATGCCAGATGTTTGTGCAACTGGCTCAGACCCAGGTCTGAGACACACTTTGCAATCCCAGAGCCCCTCGCAGGCCCTCCCTCCCTCTCCCCCTTGCTCCCAGCCTGGCTCCCCTTGGCCTATTTGCTGATTGGGAGCTTTCAGCTGGGTGGATTATTCCATCACCCCTCACCCTGAAAGCTGAAAACAGCCCCAGCCTGGTCCAGCAGGTGGGACGTCCCCCTCGCTGCAGAGACCACGGAAGCTCTGGGCTCTGCTTCCAGCTCTCCTTCCTCACATGGGGCCTCCACATCTCTCACTCTGAGCCCCTACTGGCTTTTCTTTGACTGACACCAGCCTCCTCCCTCCCCTCCCCCACTCTCCCCACCCTCACCCCAGCCCCACCCCACTGGAGCCAGCCTACCCTTTGCCACCTGAGGACCCCCAGAGACAGCAGGAACGGATTGAACAGCGTGGGACGGTCCCCGGGCATCCGCCATGAGGTCACCAGTCGGCCCTTGAGTGGGCTCTCAGCCTTGCCCTCCGCTGGCCTCTTGTCTGCCTGTCAAACAGGGTCCAGTGTTGGCCCCCACGTCCCTGACGACAGCCTCCCCTGCCCATGCTGCCATGCCCACCTCAAAGGCCCAGGGTTGCCATCTTTCTCCTCTCCCAGAACTGCCGAGGTGGACTGCCACGTGTTCACACCGCGTGGTATTGGTTGACAGGGCTCCTGGGGCTCAGCGCCCTTGGGGATGTGCACTTCTCCACCCTCAGGTCAGACCCCAGGTGGCCGGCGGGAGGGCAGTGCGGACCACAGATGTGTATTCAGCCCGCATAAGGTTTTCAGATTATTTTGCATTAGGTTCCAGTGTTAAATAATCATGTAGTTTAACACATAGCTACATATTTCCAGCTCCTCTTGAAATATCTAAAGATGGAGAAACTCTGGGCTCCTCTTCCCCAAGGCAACAACCCTCTGGAGCCAAGGGGTCACTCAAGGGCCCCCTAATCCTGAGTCCTCCATCTGCCTACTCTCCTCCCCTTTGTGAAAGGAATGAGTCACAGACTTCCACAGCCACACACCCGGCAGAGTCCCCAGTGCACCCTCTTTGGAGTCATCCTTGTTGGGGAAACTGAGGCCCCAGTGAAGCAGAGGCATTTGCCCAAAGTCACACAAGTTACTGGCAGAGGCAGGGCAGAGCCCAGGTGTCCCAACTCTTCAGAATCCAGGGATTCTCTGGACGTGGGACATGAAGCATCAAAGCACAGATCCAGGGCTTTGGGGGGAAGGCCTGCCTCCACCCTGCACCTCATCGCCATCACAGCCCTGACCACTAGACCGTGGGCTCCTTGAGGGGGCTTTGGGGGGAAGGACTGCCTCCACCCTGCACCTCATCGCCATCACAGCCCTGACCACTAGACCGTGGGCTCCTTGAGGGGGCTTTGGGGGGAAGGACTGCCTCCACCCTGCACCTCATCGCCATCACAGCCCTGACCAGTAGACCGTGGGCTCCTTGAGGGGGCTTTGGGGGGAAGGACTGCCTCCACCCTGCTCCTCATCGCCATCACAGCCCTGACCACTAGACCGTGGGCTCCTTGAGGGGGCTTTGGGGGCAAGGACTGCCTCCACCCTGCACCTCATCGCCATCACAGCCCTGACCACTAGACCGTGGGCTCCTTGAGGGGGCTTTGGGGGGAAGGCCTGCCTCCACCCTGCTCCTCATCGCCATCACAGCCCTGACCACTAGACCGTGGGCTCCTTGCTGGTGCTTCACGTCGCCCCTGGCCCACACCCAGGCATACACAAGGTGCTCACGAAGGGTATGTGAATGAATGAGTGAGGCAGTTATCAATTCTGTCCAGTCCAGGCTTCCTGGGGGGGGGATTGAGAGGTTTTCTGGGTTGCTGGGGCAGGCCAATTTCATGGAGACTAGAGGGGGACACCTGTATTGCTGTTTCCTCTTTGTTCACAAAACTCTGGCCCCAGGAAGTATGAAGAAATAACCCAGAAAGAGGAAGAGCAAAGTTGCCGGAGTCCCTGTGAGAGCTGGAAGTGCCTTTGGTGACCAGTCCCCGTCCCCTCCCATTTCACAGATGGGAAGACTGGCCCACCAAGCAGTTAGAATGCTGCTTCTACTATGCGAGGCCACGCAGGCAATCAGGGCAGAGCCAGGAAGCGGCGTTCGGGGTAGCAGAGAGAGCGCTGGGTAGGAGATCCTGAGCCCTAGGTCCTAATTTGAGCCCGACCACCGACTGGCTATGGGATCTGAGATGACTGCCTACCCCTCCTTTCCTCATCTGCACAGTCAGGGGCTGGGCAGAATCCCTCCAGCTCTGACTAGCGGCAGGGCCAGACTTGGGGGCTCCAGACTGCCAGACAGACACCCCCCCCGCCCACCCCCGTCACACCCAGCTTCTCAGGAAGCGGCATGGGGAACAGCAGAACAACAGCAGGATTAGAAAAGCACAGCCTCAAACCGCCTGGTGTTCTCCTCGCCCCCCGCTGCCCCAGGCCCTCAGCTCTGACCTCACCTCTCTGGAGGCTGCCGGTGATGAGAACAGTCTGTTTGGCAGGTCTGTGGGGAGGGGCGGGGCAGAGCATGTGCTCCAGCTGCAGCCAGGCCTCAGAGCGGCCTCGGCGGGTCCCACCCCTTGCACACATCTCTCCCGCCCCAGGACCCTGGAGCTCCTCCAGGCCCAGCTGACTTCTGTACCTCCTTGGCCCTCTTCAGTGCTTCTCTGGCTCCAGCTCCTGGAAGCTCTACCCTTTCTCCCAGCCTGGCCAACCCTCCAGAATCAGGAGGACCTTGCCTTCAGAGACCATCAGGGCCAAACTGCCATTTGCCCAGGGAAGGGCAGCGACCTTTCAGGGCATCCTAGCAAGTTGAAAGCAGAGCCCTAGGCTTCTGACCCTAGGACTGTCCACCCACCCAGATGCGGTGGAGCCCCTCTTCTCGATGTCCCCATGGCAGAGCCAGCCTTGGTCTGGATGACCCCAGAGCTGATCTGAGGGCCTCAGCGCACCTCCAACCTGATTTCCCTTCCCTTCCCCTCCCTCTGTGCCCACACCCATGACCCAACTACCGAGTCTGCCTGCTTCTGGTCAGTCAGTGAGTCTTGGCCTCTGCGTCCTTCTGACTCCTCAGGCTCCTTTGATTGGAACTGGAGGTAAGAAAGAACACAGCTTAGGTCAGATTATTCCCCAGGTTCCAACTTCTTATGCATCCATTCGTCATCCATCCATCTAACATCCATCTAGAATCTAACATCAATAGACCCATGTATCCATCCAACCATCCAGAATCCATCCTATGTCATCCACCCACTCATCTAGCCAACATCCATTATCCCAATACATCCATCCTCAATTTATTCATCATCTATTCATCCATCCTGTATCCACGGGACTTCCCTGGTGGTGCGGTGGTTAAGAATCCACCTGCCAATGCAGGGGACATGGGTTCGATCCCTGGTCCGGGAAGATCCCACGTGCCGTGGAGCAACTAAGCCCGTGAGCCACAACTACTGAGCCCGTGCGCCTACAGCCCGTGCTCCGCAACAAGAGAAGCCACCCCAATGAGAAGCCTGCTCACCGCCACCAAGAGTAGCCCCCACTCACCGCAACTAGAGAAAGCCCACGCACAGCAACGAAGACCCAACGCAGCCAAAAATAAATTAATTAATTAAAAAAAAACTATATCCACGTATCCTTCCTCAATCCATCCAACATCCATTCATCCATCTACCCATCCTTCCAACATTCATTCACCATCCATCATCCATATTCCACAACATTTACCCATCCATGCAACATCTATCTATCCAGCACCCATCATCTGTTCATTCATCACCCGTCTATCCATTCATCCATCCACCCATCCAACATCTGTTTCTCATTTGTCCAACATATATCATCTATCCATCACCCGTTCATACATCTGTCGTCCATCATTCATCCATCAACTACCCACGGACCTACCCACCCTCCGTCTGTTTCTTGCAAGCCCTCAAGCATCCATGTATTCACTGGTCAACCAGCCACTAAGCTCATCTCCTTCGTGTCAGACCCTGGGCCAGGGGCCAGAGGTACAGAGATAAAGTAGGTGCATCTCCTGCCCGCATGGAGCTCATGTTTTTTAAGGGAAAATGACAACTGAGTGTGACCAGATGAAGAGTAGCAGAACTACCAAGCCTGGAAGGGAAACATCACCAATCCAGGGGTGGCGTGAGTATTCAGGGAAGGCGTCTCAGAACAGGGCAGCTGATCTAAGACTCAAACAATGAACAGATGTTTGGTGAGTGAAGAGGGAAGGGAAGAGCTTCCTAGCCAGAAACAGCAGGCACAAGGGCAGGGAGATGTGCTCACAGAGCTCTGCAGCCAGCTCAGCACAGCTAGAGGGCAAATCTGGGGTGGAAGGAAGGCCAGGAGGCCTTGAATGCCATGTCAAAGATTTCCTAGAGGTGACCAGCTGGAGCCCCAGCAGGACCTGGTGAATGCCTCTGCTGTGTCATCTGTGAAATGGCCTGAAGCACCTGGTGTTCCTGCCCCTCCCCAGTCACCATCTCCTAACCACCCAGGGACCCCTGAGCCTCACCATGGAGTAACTCTAGCTAGAGAATCTCTCTTTCCTCCCTCTTCTCTTTTGACCAGACCAGCCTGCAGCATCCCAGCATCCACTGGGACACAGCATCTTCTCCTTGAGCTGCCTGTGGTGGTCCACCTGCCTGCCCAACAAGCCTGATAGCAACCTCTCATGTGGGGCCCCAAGTCCCCTCTTGGTCCCAAGGGCAGGACCAAGCTGGCTCATCCCTGCATCTCTGGTGTCTGTGCATTGAGTTGATCAGGGGAGAAATTGAGAGCAGCCTCAGGGAAATGCAGGGAAGGGGGCTCCCTAGTCCTTCCATGGGCTCAGAGGCTCCACAAAATAGCAGTTAAAAGCTTGGGCTTTTCCAAGACATGGAAACAACCTAAATGTCCATAAACAGATGAATGGATAAATAAGATGTGGTGTATATACACGTGGTGCGCACACACACACACACACACACACACACACACACACACACACAGGAATATTACTCAGCCACAAAAAAGAATGAAATAATGCCATTTGCAGCAACACGGATGGACCTAGAGATTATCATACAAAATGAAGTCAGAAAGAAAGACAAATGTCTTTTGTCTTGCAAACTAGTATATATAGGATGCATAAGCAACAAGGTCCTACTGTATAGCACAGGGAAATATATTCAATATCCTATGATAAACCGTAATGGAAAAGAATATGAAAAAGTATATATATGTATAACTGAGTCACTTCGCTGTACAGCAGAAATGAACACAACATTGTAAATCAACTATACTTCAATAAAATTTTAAAAAGTAAAAACTCGGGCTTTGGAGTCAATACTTTGATCTCACTTCTCTCGACTTATACTTGTGTGACCCCCAGCAAATGCTGAATGAGTCTGGGCCTCGTATCGAGCTGAGGCAAAGCATGCGAAGCCCCAGGGCCAAGGCCCGGCACACCATAAGCCCTCCCCTGTCATCCGTGGGGGAGGCAGTACTGGGCTGCACATTGTGGAGACGGGGAGGGTCTGGATGAAAGAGCAGGAGCTGCCGCATCGCCCCAGTAGTGCCTGTCAGGGAAGTAGTTGGTCCCGTTTTACAGAGGAAGACCAGGACCAAGAGAGTCTGGGTGTCCAAAACCACCTGCTGCATTCCTGGTGAGCTGAGGCCAGGTTGCAGGGTTCTGGCCTCCAGGACCCTTCCCACTGACCGTCTTCAGGTAAATGCTCTGGGCAGCACCAGAGCACTGCTGACTCTGTGACCCTGCCCCTGGGCCAAAGAGACAGGAAGGGATTTGGTGAGCACCTACTATGCGCCAGGCACTGGGCCTACTTTACATATAGGCCCCCATTTAAGCAGCTGTCTCAGCAGCCAGCTCAGCCCAGTGAGCATTTATGCAACCCCTTCTCTGTGCCTGAGAGGAGCTGTATGGGCCAGAGAAAGGTAAGTGAAGCTGTCAAGCTTCACTCCTGGACTTTAAGGAACTTGGAATACAGCAGTGGCGAGGGGACACGACCACGCTGGCTGCAATCCCAGACAGGGCCAGGTAGAAGCCACCAGAGGCAACACAAACCGAGTATTGTAGGGCCAGGAGGGGAGAAGGGCCTGGCCAGTGCATCTTGCTTGAGGCCTCAGGGTGATCTGCACAGAGCAGACCCGGGGTCCACCCCTACCCTGGCCCTGACTAGCTGTGTGATCTTGGGTGAGTGGCTTAACCTCTCTGTGTCTCAGTTTCCTTGTCTGTAAATAAATAGTGCCTTTCTCATCAGACTGCTGTGGAGATTAAATGAGGAAAATACCATGAAGCATTCAGACCAAGGCTTAGCACACAGTACATGCTCAAAAACAGTGCTCTCATTATCACTGTGCAGTTTGTGCTAGGGGAAGCTTTTGGTCAGGAGGATTGTGTGCAGAAGCTGAGGGGAGGCCTTTCAGGACACTTGTGTGCGGTGGGACTGACTTTCAGGCTGCCCCTCGGAAGTGAGGCTGACTTACCTCCCATTGTAGCGAGCTGGGGCCCTCTGCAGGGCTCCTGCCCCTCAGCTGGCCTGTCTCCTCCAGACCAGCCATAGTTGAGGTCTCTGGTCCACTTGTCACTTTGGTCTTTGGCCACTGGGTGGAGATGCCGGCAGGGCTGGGCGGCTGGGCGGAGCTCTGGGGCCACTGCCCAGGGCTGTATCCATTGACCAGAGTAGCTCCTGCCCCTCCTTCAGACTGGGTGTGTCGCTCTGGCTCCAGCTCCAGAGTACCCTTCGTGCCTGGGGAAATTGTGCCTGGCCCACCCCAGTGTCCAGCCGAGTCCCGGCGGGGCAGCTGGGCCTGCAGGAGCTCCAGGAGGCCTTTCCAGTCCAGCCTCGGAAGAGTGGAGGCGAGTGTCGGCTCCCCCGAGTGGGTCCAGGCCCCCTCTCTGGGGGCCATGAGGAGGCCCACCAGGTCCCTCCAGTCAAGCTCGGGCTGCCTCTCGGGGCCACGCAGGTGTGGACAGGCTCCCTCAGCCCCCCAGCCCGTGGCAGGGGTGGTCTCAGGCCTCCGGGGTTTCGAGAACTCTCCTGGGCCTGCCCTGGAGCTCTCTGGGGGCCTCATAGGCTGGTGAGGACTGGACAGCTCCTGCAGGCTGCCCCAGCCCCGCTGAGCTGGCCTGCCAGAGGGCTCCCATGGCCCAGCACTGGGGGGTTCCTCCCAGGCCTCTGCCTGCCCCCTGTGGCAGGGGGGGCCAGCCAGCAGCTTCCAGCTCTCCTCAGACTCCCTGGGAGGGCCCCTCCAGGTTTCCTCTGGGGCTCTGGCAGCCCCCTGCCTGGGCCCCCCAAGTCCTAGCCAGCCCCCCAGGCCTGGGCCCTCCTGCCTGCCCCAGCCTCTCTCCAGGTGTCCGTGTGGGTCCCCGGATCCTGGCGGTCCCTCCAGACTCTGCTGCCCTCCCAGGGGCCGTCTTGGGCCCGCCCGGCCTCTTTCCAGAGGGCTCTCTGTCCGCTGCTCCCTCTCAGGAGTTCTGGCTGACGTCCTCGGGGGCGGCGAGGACCCCTGGAGCCGCCGTTCCCCCTCAGGCCGCCTCTCGGGGCTCCTGGGACGAGGGGGCTCTGCTCGGCTCCGCCGGGCCGGTTCTGCCTGCTTCGCGAGGGGCTTGGTTACCTGAGGATGAGGTGAGGGAGTGGGTGAGGCTCCAGGACCTTGACTGGGTGGTGTCTGTCTAGGAGGACAGGAAACTGGGGTCTTAGCCAGGCTTCAGGGAGTTGCAAGCTCTGTCCTCACGGCAGGCTGGATTAAAGCAGGTCAAAAAGTACCTAGGGTCTCTGGCTTCCCTCCCTGGGGGTGTCAGCCCTTCCCTCTCACCCACCTTCCTCAGTTCCAGAAAAAGATCTGCAAACAGCTGCTCACTTTCCGGACTTCCCCCTCCCCCCCAAGATATTGATTCCAACCTGGGCTATCAGGTGCCGGAATTTCCACCACCAATACTCCATTCACACTGGGTTGGGCCCTGCCATCTAAGAGTTTCTTTAAAAATACCAATCCCCACCCTGGAAGAGACAGCCCTTAGAGCTGGGCTGACGTATGGGGAGGTTTTCCCTGAAAACTTCTCAAGATGGCAGGTGCCTAATGGAGGACGGGGGCAGCATGGAAGGGCCGTCTTCAGGATGGACTGATGGGGTCTGGCTCAATTTTGCTGGCTCTTTGGGAGAGGGAGGAGCTGGACGCCCATGATTGGGACTCTGACCCTTTCGTAAAGAACCTCCCTTCCCAGGACCCCCGCCCAGCACCTGGGGGAGGGGAGAAGCTGTGGCTCACCCCTTGGGGGTGCAGGGGCCCCGGGCAGGCTGGCAGTGCTCACCTCCCTGCTGAGGGCAGGGCTGGACTGTCTTCGGAGAGGTTGGCTCTGAACTTGGCTGGGCCGCTGCGACCGCCCCTCATCCCGGGTCTGGAAGGCCCCCGGTGCCTCGGACTTCCTATGAGCAAACGCACCGCCCCTCTGAGGGCCCTTGGGACTGCCCCACTCCCGGCACCCCAGCTCCTCTACTCCCACCCCCAGTGGAAGAGATGTAGCAGATCCAGGGACCCACCACAAGCTCGTTGAAGGGCCTTAAGTGAGGGAGGATCCTTTCAGGGCCTCAGTTTCCCCTTCTGCAAAATGGGGATAGTCGACACTGCCCTATTCTACCTGCCTCATGGGGCTGTTGGGAAGATGAAATGAGAAAAGGGGTGGGCAAAGGTCGGGGAGCTCAGCCTTGGCCTTGACCGCCTCCTGTCTCACTCAGTACTTCCTTTCTGGCCGCCACCCCACTGGCAGCCCACAGTTCACCCTCAGACAAAGGCTAGACTGGTCCTTGTGGGAATTAAGATTTATTGAGCACCTACCGTGTCGCAGGCAGTGTGCATGCGTGATCATAATGGCAAACATTTATGGAACACTTCCTGTGTCCCAGGCACTTGTACTATCTCATTTCAACTCCTGCAATCCATGAGGTGGAGACAGGAGAGGCAGAATGTCATATGCCCCCATATTCCATTCTTTCTGCCCATTTTCTGTCCATATGGTAAATTTTGGACTTCCCAGGCCAACCTGTTTTTCCCCTCAGTACTAGCTGCAGCCCTCTAGCTGTTGGTTAAAGAGCTCTTAGCAAGATCAGAAGGAAGAAACATCCTCTTTTCCCCACAACTCCAGAAAGGCCAACATAAAACCGCCCATGCAAATGTCATTTCTAAGACACCCAGATTTCAGGCATTGTTGCCACGTCCGGCGAAGACAACCTCTAAGCTGTGGAAAGTCCCTAGTTCCAGCTAGTTGTCTTGCTTAATAATCGTTAGCCATGGCTATTAATATTTAACGTGACATCTCTGTTGAAATGTAGGAATATTAAACAGAATCTGTGTGAGGGGGTCAAAAGAAAAGACCTAACCACTCCACTGGGTATTTAGGATATTTATTGCAAGAGGGTTTGAGAGTCAGACTTCATCTAAATTGGCAGATGGAGCTGTGTCTCTGGTGGCTGAACCAAACCAGAAGGCTGGGAGAGATGACCAGGTGCTGCCCTTGACCCAGCCAGTGAAACAGGAAGAAGAATCTCTCCTCAGCTCTGAGCCAGGACCCATACCCTGCAGTCTGCCTCCAGCTTGGGGACTAGGCTGAAACTCTACAGAGGCTTTAGAAAGTGAAACAATTAAGGCCTTGGGCTTTGTTCTTGTCTTATGGCTTTTGCCAATGTTATTGGAATCAGATCCATAAACTAATTTGATTTTTTAGCCATTCTTAGCATTGGACTCACAGGAAACCAAAGTTCCCTGCTCTGGAGTAACTGTTTCTAAGTCTGACGGCTGCCTGATCAGGTTCAATTTTTAATCCAATTTGAAGCGAGAGACTTTCCTTGCTCTGTGAGATCTGATGCCTTAGAGTGAATTTCCCTCAGAACCGGGGTGTAGGAGCCTCTGCGAAGCAAAAACCCCAACGTTGACTAGGTGGGGAGGATAATGGCAGAAACTACCCTGTGCAGGGTGGCGAGGCAAACGTGCGTTCTCTTCCGAATGAATGCATTTTCCATATAAACTCCAGCTTGTTCAGTGAGCATTCCGTCTGAGAAGGTTCCCCCCGTGTGGAATGGAGAGAGGGGAGAGAACTCAAGAAAATTCTGAGACTTGGACAGAGACCCAGCCTCCTGATGCTGAAGCAACAGTATTTCCTCAGGCCACCTGTTCCTGAGGGTTGGTGTGGCTCTGCACCGAGGATGACAAAGAAGCTTGGATGGGCTCTTCCACCTCCAGAGGGTATTAAAGGACAGCGACCGTCAAGTCAGGTAAATTCCATGAAGGCTCTGTTTTGAATTCAAGATACTAGGAAATGCTTATATGATTCTAAGACAAGAAATTCCAAAGGCATCAAGAGGGCAGGAATGAAGATATCGAGCCAAAATTCCTAATGCTTTAATGTGATAATAGCCCTTTAAGAAAAAACGTCCAGCCTCAGTTAGAGCAATGCTTGAACAGAGTAGATGCTCAATAAATACATGTTGAATGAATGAATGGGAGAAAGTAAGAGTACAGCTCTATAGCCACCCACTCATAAATTTCAGTCTGTCCCTTAGAGATATTTAAGTAGGTTTTAAAATTTTATCTTCAGAGGACGAATGGTTTTCTACTTGGAAAAAATGCCATACAAGAGGGAAAATTTTAATTACTCAGTAGAGTCGTAAAGCCTTGGTTAAAAGCAAATAATCTACTTCACCAAAATATATATGCTAAATATGCAATTTTTATATATCAGTCATACCTCAATAAAGCTTTAAAAAAAGGTAAATCTACTTCAAAGAGAGCAAAATGAATAGAAGTATCTGTGTAAAAACAATTAAATGATTAATAAAAGTATAAATATTCCAAACTTCTACTATAAATGCTTTATCTCTCTAGAAGTTAATCAGGGTAAGAAAAAAAAAGAAGGAAAGAAAATTTAACTTTGGTTCAAAGACCCTGCTGAGTCATCAGGTAAAGTCAAAGGTATGCAAATTGACATCAGACCAAAAATAGTCATCATAAAAGGCCAAAGACAAAGGGGATTTTCAGGGTAGTGAGACTATTCCGTGTGATACTCTTGATGGTAGACACACGTCATTATACATTTGTCTGAACTCAGAATGTACATCACCAAGAGTGAACCCTAATGTGAACTATGGACTTTGGGTGATAATGTGTCAGTGTAAGTTTATGGATTGCAACAAGTGGACCACTCTGACGGGGGATGTTGATAGTGGAGTAGCTGTGCACGTGTAGGAACAGGGCGTATATGGGAAATCTCTGTACTTTCCGCTCAATTTTGTTGTGAACCAAAAACTGCTCTAAAAAAACGAAAGTATTTTTTTTAAGAGGCCAAAGAAAGAATTACACTAATGCTGGAGACCACAAAGGTTGTCGCCTGGGTTTTAAATGGATAAAACTTACTGGAAAAGGAAATTTGAAGAATAAGAGATAAGGTTTCTCGTGCAGATTCAAATCTAAGAGAAAATGTTTTCTAAGGAACAACAAAGAGAGGAATTGTGGATGCAAAATATTACCCACTCCTTAGGGTGATGGAAATGTTCTAAAATTATGTTGTGGTGTTGGTTGTACACCTCAGCCTCGGTAAATATGCTATAATTTATTGAATTCTACACTGAAAGTTTTGAGACTTTCAGACCTATGTTTTTTTGTTCTCTTGAACTTAGCGAATGGAATTTCAGCCCTGATCCTTAAAGACTCTGAGGCTGGAACTGCTGGAGAAAGAAATCTCAGCCGGATCTGGAGGAAACATTTCTCCTCCCCAAGACTGGGGAAAAGCAGACGTTCTGCTGGGTTGTAAACACCCGCATGAATGGAGCCACTGACCAAGGAGACTTGTGGGATTCCTGGACTTCAGGTGCTGTCGCTGCGTCCCAGGAAAGGAATATTTAACCTCTAAAAAAAGTCTGTCATCCTGTGGGTTCTCTTATTTAAAATATGTGGCTCTGGCCATACGTTTTAAATTGACATCTCTGTTTTCGGAAATGCAAGGGACCTGTGAGCTTTCTTCTTTAAGGCAGAAAAAAAATCTGGGACACTTTCTTCTCCCTCACATAAGGTGTAAAAAATAAATAAATAAATAAATAAACCTGTGACTCTGGATCAAACAAAGGGTTTGAGAATTTAACCTCATTTAAATTAATGTACTAATGTTCTAATTTTACAGATGAGGAAACTGAGGCTTAGGTAGATTAAATCACTTTACCACATCACACCAGTTGGCGAATGGCGTTGACCCAGGATTTGAACCCAGCCTGCCTGACCCTGGTCTTCACTCTTACCTGCTAGGCTATGCACAATATCACTTAATTGTCAAAAACAACTCCTAAGGTGTGGAAACAGATGAAGTGATTTGCCTAAGGTCACATAGCCAGTAAGCGGCAGGGCGGGGGTCTAAACCCTTTCCTGGTTTGGAACCTAAGCCTGTGAACCTTCCACCTGTCCTGCCGCCGCCGAGCCTCCGCCCCAGCCCACCTGGCTGCCCCAGCCCTGGGCTCACCTGCGCTCTTGCCCGAAGAGGCGCTCCACCTCTGCGCGGCCAGGGCTGCGGGTGCGGCCCCCGTTGCTGCACTGGGGCCCTGGCTCCCTCTGCGCCAGCCTCCTGGGTGGGGGCAGGTCGGCCAGCACGGTGTATTCCTCCCTCTCCAAGTTGTGCCTGGTCTCACCCGGGGGTGCCGAGCCCCGGGAGCCCCCCGAGCTGCCTGGCGGAGGTGAGGGTGCCAGGAGCGCTAGGTCACTGGGCGGGTGGCGGGGTGGAGAGGAGGCTCGAGGGGCATCCCGGTGCCCTATGCACACTTGAGGGGGCAGCACTGGGGAGCCACGCAGAGAGTCGGTGGAGGGGGCCAGGCTCTCCATGCTAGTCGCAGTGGGGTCCTGGAAGAAGAGGGAGGGCTCGGGGGCCTGGCGGGGCGGTGACGAGAAGGAGGGTGCATCACGGTGCCCAATGCATACAGGGCTGGGGATGTGGAGGCGCTCGTGCAGAGAGTCTGTGGAGGGGACAAGGCTCTCGGTGCTGGCCCTGGGGAGATCCTGGAACAAGAGGGAGGGCTCTGGGGCTTGGCGCGGCGGGGAGGAGGCCCGGGGTGCGTCACGGTGCCCAATACACACAGTGGGGGGGAACTGAGGAGGCTCGTGCTGGGCGGACTGGTTCTCAGCATCTGACGTGTCTGGGAGGAAGGGAAAGGGGTCAAATTGGGTGTGGCGGGGGGGTGAGGAAGCCCGAGGGGCATCCCGGTGTCCAATGCATACGGCTGGGGGCATATAGGGGGGGTCATGGTGGGGCGATTCACTCTCAGATGCGTGGGGGTCTGGGAAGAAGGGAAAGGGGTCATGCTGCAAATAGCGAGGAGGCGAGGAGGCTCGAGGGGCATCCCGGTGCCCAATGCACACAGGGCAGGGGGGCTGGGAGGGCTCCGGAGAGGTCTGGGGTGCACCGCGGGTAGCAGGGTGCAGAGGCGAGGAGGTCCGGGAGGCACTGTGGTGGCTTGGCGGGTGGGAGGAGGAAGTGGCCCGGGATGGTGAGTTGTGCTGGGTGGGGCTGGAGGAGCGCTGGGGTGAGTCACGCTGAGCTGGTCTGATGGGAGATGAGGTCTGAGGCCTGTCGCTTTGGGTTGGCCGGAGGGCAATGGATGCCCAGGGAACCTCACTTTGCTTGGAGCGAGATGGGGAAGAGGTTCGGGGGCCATCACCCTGGGTTGGCCGGAGGGGAAAGGAAGCCCATGGAATGTCTTTGTTAGTACGATGGGGAGAGGAATTCCTGGGATTGTTCCGCTGAGAGGAACGACGGGGAGAGGAAGGTCCGGGATTGTCCCGTTGGGTGCAGCCCTGAGAAGAGGAGCTTCCTGGGTTTTCCCGCCGTGAGGAAGAGGATTTGGGATTGTCCCGTTGGGCACAAGAGGTTTTGGGGTTGTCTCTTTGGGTAGAAGAGGTTCTGGGAGTGTTCTGTTGAATACAAGAAGGTCTGGGGTTGTCCCTCTGGTGAGTACAAGTAGGGACAGGAGCTTGAGGGCTGTCCTGTTGGGTAGAAGAGGCTCTGGAGTTGTCTTGTTGGGTGGCTCTGGGGGGAAAGGAAACTTGAGGATTATTTCGTTGGGTGGACGAGGTTCTGGGGTTGTCCCGTTGGGCGACTCTTGAGGGAGAGGATGCTCTGGGGGTGTTCTGTTGCGTGGAAGAGGCCCTAGGGGTATCCTGTTGGGTGGACGAGGTTCTGGGGTTATCCCGTTGGGCAACTCTTGAGGGAGAGGATGCTCTGGGGGTGTTCCGCTGTGTGGAAGAGGTCTTGGGGGTGTCCTGTTGGGTGGACGAGGTTCTGGGGTTATCCCGTTGGGCAACTCTTGAGGGAGAGGATGCTCTGGGGGCATTCCGCTGTGTGGAAGAGGTCTTGGGGGTGTCCTGTTGGGTGGACGAGGTTCTGGGGTTGTCCCGTTGGGCGACTCTTGAGGGAGAGGATGGTCTGGGGGTGTTCTGTTGCGTGGAAGAGGCCCTAGGGGTATCCTGTTGGATGGACGAGGTTCTGGGGTTATCCCGTTGGGCGACTCTTGAGGGAGAGGATGCTCTGGGGGTGTTCCGCTGTGTGGAAGAGGTCCTGGGGGTGTCCTGCTGGGTGGATGAGGTTCTGGGGTTGTCCCGTTGGGCAAGTCGTGGGGGAGAGGAGGCTCGGGAGGTATCGAGTTGTGTGGAAGCAGAGCGATGGAGAGAGGAAGCCTGGGGGGTGGTACTTCGAGCACCACTCTGTGGTGTCGCGGGAGAGACCGGGGTCAGCGCCGACCGGTGCCGCTCCAAGAAGTACGCGCTTTCTCCCCGGAGCTTCGCCCAGTGCTGTCCGGCGCTTCGGTTCCCACCACCAGAGCCTAGAGAGAGAAGAGTTAGGTTCAAGGTAAAGGCAGAGGTCTAGGCAGCTCCCACAGCCTACCTTTCTTTGTCCCCTGGGACAGATGATTGGGGCACACCCCACACTGTCTCCTTAGAGGACCCACTTTCCCTATCACACAACTCCACCCCTCTGAGCAACAGATTGGAGGAGGGCTTAGATGCCACTCTCAAGCTGATGTCAGGAATCTGAAATTGAAAACCAGGATGACTCGGTCAAAGTGGGGTGGGCTCTAGAGCCGAAGGTCACATAGTCTGGGGGTTCACGAACAAGTTAGAAAAGAGGCAAACTCGTAAAGAGCAGTTTTGAAAATAGTCTGTGAGGGACTTCCCTGGCCATCCAGTGGTTAAGACTTTGCCTTCCAATGCAGGGGGTGCGGGTTCAATCCCTGGTCGAGGAGCTAAGATCCCACATGACTTGCGGCCAAAAAACCAAAACATAAAACAGAAGCAATGTTATAACAAATTCAATAAAGACTTTAAAAATAGTCCACATTGGGCTTCCCTGGTGGCGCAGTGGTTGGGAGTCCGCCTGCCGATGCAGGGGACACGGGTTCGTGCCCCGGTCCGGGAAGATCCCACATGCCACAGAGCAGCTGGGCCCGTGAGCCATGACCGCTGAGCCTGCGCGTCCAGAGCCTGTGCTCCGCAACGGGAGAGGCCACAACAGTGAGAGGCCAGCGTACCGCAAAAAAAAAAAAAAAAAAAAAAAAAAATAGTCCACATCAAAAAACCTTTAAAGAAAAGAAAAAGAAAGAAAGAAGCATAAAATAGCCTGTGTGACCCAGAGAGGGAGAGCTGGATCGAATAGCAGCTACCAACAAATTTTCATTTCTGTTCTACTTCCTGCAACTGGATTCCGAGAAACTCCCCCCTCTCTTCCAGTGAGACTTGTGTGATCGCTCTAAAAAGTTCCTTTTGTGAACCAGCAGCATTGGCCTCACCCGGGGGTTTGCTAAGAAATGCAGAATCTCAGGTGCACCCTGGGTGCACTGCATCAGAATCACATTTTAATAAGATTCCCAGGTGATTTGCATGCACGTTACAGTTTAAGAAGCCCTGATCTAAGGGATTCATGTAACTTCGCTAATCAGTGACCCCCTCACAACTCCCATCCCCATGAAGGGGCCGCCATGATCATGGTGTCACCCTACACCCCCCTCAGTCCCTTGGTCACCAAGCATGTGGTGGCCACCAGCTGTGTGCGTGTCCCTGGGCTGGTACTTCAGGAGAGAAGTAACAGGTATTGTGGCCGAGTCTTGAAGGAGCCACGACTGCATTCATTAAAGTCCGCACTTAAGAGTCCCTCTTCTCTGGGGAGTTGCCTGATGGCCTAGTGGTTCGGATTCTGCACTTTCACTGCCTTGGCCCAGGGCTCAGTCCCTGGTGGGGGCACTGAGATCCCACAAGCCATGCAACGCGGCCAAAAAAAAAAAAAATGGAAACCCTCTTCTCACACTTTGAAACCTCTGCCTCCTCCAAACTCTCTGAGCTGGTGTCACTGAAGTCTTGAGTTTCCAGCACCCATCGAGGAACTGGAACCACGCACAGAGCAGCACTTAAAATTTGCGCTGTTGGGAATTCCCTGGCAGTCCAGGTGTTGGGACTCGGCGCTTTCACTGCCGAGACCGGGATCTAGGATCCCGCAAGCCGGCGATTCGGCCAAAAAAAAAATTTGCCTTGTGGTTGCGTGATGGTCTGATGCCCCACGACGTTCCAAATCTGCACGCTCCTCTCATCCACCTCTTCCCACCTCCCCGCTCTCAGCTACCCTCCTTTCTCACCTGGATGGTTGCAATAGCCCCCCAACAATGTGCACTCTGGGCCCAAGGTCATCACCCATCCAGGGAGATCCTTTCCAAAAGCAAATCTAGCTAGATCACCCCTGCTTACAAGGAGAGACGAAAAGCTGTCACAGATGGGAGAAAACTGAAAGACATGGTAACTAAACACAATGTGGGATCCTGGATTGGATCCTGCAACATAAAAGGGCCATGTGTGGAAAAACGGTGAATCCAAAGAAAGTCTGTAGTTTAGTCAGTAGTATTGTTACCAGTGTTAATTTCTTAATATATATATTTTTTAATTTCTTAATTTTGATAATAGGGCTATGGTTATGTAAGATGTCAACACTGGGAAAACCAGGGTAAGCGGTATAATGGAAACTCTCTGTACTATCCTTGCAACTCTTCTAAAAGATTAAAAAAAAATGCAGGGCTTCCCTGGTGGCGCAGTGGTTGGGAGTCCGCCTGCCAATGCAGGGGACGCGGGTTCGTGTCCCGGTCCGGGAAGATCCCACGTCCGCGGAGCGGCTGGGCCCGTGAGCCATGGCTGCTGAGCCTGTGCGTCTGGAGCCTGTGCTCCGCGTCGGGAGAGGCCACAGCAGTGAGAGGCCCGCGTACCGCAAAAAAAAAAAAAAAGCAAAAACTTCAAGGGCTCCCATCTGCACTTGGAATAAAATCCAGGCATTTCCCATGTGTGGCAAGGCTCTGCCTGCCCCCACCGGCCTCCCAGCTCCCTGTGGGTAGGGGCCTCGCCTTCTTGTTTATTACTGTGTCTACTGGGCTTAGGAAAGTGTCTAGCACACCATAAGTGAGCAATAATATTGTGCCACCACCTTCCAGCTCTGAGTTGCACCTCGTCCTGGAGTCTTCCCACCCTTTGAGCATGTGCACTGGCTGAGATGGCGTTTACCACCACTCCCAGTGGCTCACAGCTGGGTCAGCACCCCCAGCCCCGGTTTCTTCCCTTTCCCACCCATCACAAGCATCCCTTGGAGCCTGGCCCACCCAGGATCTGACTTCATTCCTGCAGCCCCCTTAGTGAGCACACAGGGCAGGCTGTGCAGAGGTTCTAGGGCATCTGTGTTTTGTCCCTCAGCTAGCCGGGCTCGGCACAGCCTGCCCCATGGAGTGTGTCTGCAAACTGAGAGGTGCCCCGAGAGGGATGTCAAGGCATTCCCAGCATCTTGGACTTGGCTAATTCCCCCCAGGCCATGGCCTCTTGCTGCAATTTGGGAACCTGCCGCCAGGCAGACAGTGGTGACTGCCTTTGATCAAGCAGGTCACATAGTGAGGGTCCCCCCACCCCACGGCCCCTGTGTTTAAGAGCAAGAAAGCAGGGATTTAGTACAAAACCCCACCAGCTCTCAGGCCATTCGCACTGGGGAGGCGCTTCTTCCCATACACACTCTCCCCAGGGCCTGATGGGGCAGGGCAGTGGAGGCTGGGGTGCTGACAAGATCTGATGAATGTTTTTAAAGGATGGCTCAGCTGCTGGGGGCAGAATGGACTAAAGGGGCCTGGCAGAAACAGGAGATCTGAAGGCGCTGTGGCAATAACCCCTGGTTTGGTCGGGGAGCAGTGGTAAAGGTGGCAAAAAGGAGACATATTTGGGGTGTGTTTTAGAGGTGCTGACCAGAATTGCTGCTGATTGGATGTAAAACGTGAGGAAAGAGGAATCGGGATAACACGAGATTTGGGACCTGAGCCTCCGGATGGGTGGTGACATAGAACAGATTGGAGGAGGAACAGGCTGGGAGGGAGGGTCAGGTTACTGGTGGCCCCCAACACCGGCCTCCTCTGCACCCCCTTCTCCTACACTCCACATGCTCCTATCACCCCATCTTTCTTCTCTCCTCCAACCTGCCACCTCTGCCCACTCCTTAAGGCTCTGCAATGGCTCTTCCTTCTGTTTCTGAACTTAGATCTCAGCTACAATGTCGCCTCCCCAGAGAGGCTCTCCCTGTCCACGGGCCACTTGCTCTCACAGCCTCCTGTCTAATTGTCCAAAAATCAGTTCCCACTCTCTTGGACTTGGAAAAGATGCCACGTCCTCCCCCGTGCAACACATGGGGGCACCTGGCCAGTTTGCCCCATGCTGGGATGCTGAGTGGCCACTTGGTTAAGGTGCTGTCTGCCAGATCTTCCCATCCTAAGGGTGCCTTTTCCCTCTGTAATCGATATGTAATCTGAGGGGCGATACTCTGAGACCGTGTGAATATACTGTTCCCTGACAACCCTTCACCCAGGAATTTAGCATCAGCCGGTGATTCATGCCTAAACCAGTTATCACTACAGTGGCTGCAATGGTCTCCTAAACTGCGAAAGTCTCCTCTGCCTCGTCCTGCTTCAATTCATCCTTCACACCTTGCCCTAGTGAAATTCTTAAGGCACAGGACCAATTACATCGCTCCCCTTCGCAAAAACCTCCTGTGGCCCCCTGCTACTTACAAAAGAAAGTCCAGACTCCTTGGCTAGACTCTAGAGGCCCCGCATGGTCTGGCCCAGCTATATACCACCATCTCTGCTAAAGCTGTGCATACCAGGATACTCCCTTTTCACACCTCCATGCCTTTACCCAGCTGTTTCCTCAGCTACAGTGCCACGTCCAAAAGGTGTTCCTCTGAGTCCTTCCTTGGCTGGAATGAAGCTCTTTCTCCCCGGACCCCGGACCTACCCCGACCCTCACCCCCAGCCCTTCTCACAACCCCGCACAGCTGTTTCTGCCCTTCCTCTGTCCTGAGCTGCTGTCTGTCATCTCCCATCTGTTTGCTTTACTGGATGATGAGCTTTTCGGGGCAGGGAACATGACTGGCTCTTCCTGAATGCCCAAGGTATCTAGCATCAGGTCTTACACATGGTTAGTGCTCATGTGTTTGATGACTGAATGCTACAGGAGCCGTAGGAAGCCAAGACTGCCTTCTGGGGTTAGGACATGGATGCCCCGCCCCACATCTCTAAATCCTGATGATGCTGAAGACACAGACCAGGAGGCAACACAGCGCAGTAGTGATGGAGGGCCCAAACTTTGGGGGTCCAGCATCCTGGGTTCACATACCAGTGAGACGCTGACCAGTGTCATGGGCATCTGTGGGCTTGGCCTGACCAGCAGCCTTCTGCCTTTCTCTGGAAACAACACCTCCTTGATTTCCTTTGAGCCATCTCCTCTCTTCCACTCTCAGACCATGAAGTTTGAACAGGGGATTGATCCCATCCCTGATCTCCAGGTTGGGCACATGACCCATGCTGGGTCCCAGGGAGAACCCTTCCTGGGACTTTAGCTATATCTATAGGGAAGATTGTGCCCGCTTACTGTGGGAGTTGAAAATTAGGTAGGATACAGCCTGATACCGCTGCTACTCATCCTGCCACCATCAGGGGAGGATCTGAGAATGAAGAGAGAAGAGTAGACACCAGATTTTTGATGCCATTTGCATACCTGGATCCAGCCATGCCCGAAGGCATTCCTCTAGACTTTTACTCAGCCAGTTTCCATCACTTGCAACCTGAAGATCCTGACCCACCAGTTGCAAGATGATGTATTTAAAGCAGATTGCATGGCACATTGCCTGCTCCATAATTATATGGGGACCGTTACTGTTATTAAGACTCAAGCTGTCAAAGTAAGATGTACCCAGGGGCCCACGCGGCCAGAGAAATGGTTATCTGGTTCCCAGGCCCCTGGCCATCACCACACCTGTGGTCACAGGGACCAACCTGGCCTGGCAGAAGGTACTCACCCTCCTTTCTCTGGCCTGCAGTGTCTCCTCCTACAGGGGACCGGGTGAGGAGAGGAGGAGCCCTTCGGGCACTGTCAGCCCTTGGCCCCTCCTGTGGCTTCCGTGGGATCATCACGGTGAACTTGTCCCCACTGGGGGCTTCCTCTTGCCTCTCAACAGTGTCCCAGTCCTGCCAGGGAAGGGGAGGAGAAAGCCTGTATGGAGAGCAAGGAGAGAGAGCCCAGGGCCTGCACTCCCAGCATGAGATGGATAGATGGAAGGAAAGGGAATTGACATTGCAAGAGCACCTGCTGTATGCTCAGGACTGTGCTGGGCTCTTGGAAGGTGTGAACTCAGCGAAGGTTCAATCAACCCTGTGCAGTAGGTATGTCCCTTGGTGCTAAGAACTTGCCCAAGGTCACACAGCTGGGAAATGGTTTATATGGGAGGGGACTTGAATCCAGGGTAGTCAGACTCCGTGTGGTAGGAGGGCCTTCGAATAGCGGTCCCTGCCCCAGAGACACCCCCAGGATCCAGAGAGAAGTAGGTGAGTTCAAAGTCTAGCCCCAGGGGCTTTCCTGGTGGCGCGGTGGTTAAGAATCCTCCTGCCAATGCAAGGGACACAGGTTCGAGCCCTGGTCCGGGAAGATCCCACATGCCACCGAGCAACTAAGCCCGTGCACCACAACTACTGAGCCCGCATGCCACAACTACTGAAGCCCACGCGCCTAGAGCCCGTGCTCCGCAACAAGAGAAGCCACAGCAATGAGAAGCCCACACACCACATTGAAGAGTAGCCCCCGTTCAACAAAACTAGAGAAAGCCCGCGTGCAGCAACAAAGACCCAATGCAGCCAAAAATAAATAAATTTATAATAACAAAAAAACCCCTAAAGTCTAGCCCCACTACTTCCCAGATGTGTGGCCTCAAGTAAGTCACTTCCCTTCTTTGAGCCTCAGATTTCTTGCTCCAAAACAGGGACATAAAACTCTCCACCTCAGAGTGGGGTGGTGAGCCTTCCTGAGACAATGCCTGTAGGGCTGGGTCGTTTTATTCTGAATCTTATCACTTTCCCCTGCGGTCTCCTGGATAGCCGGCCTCTTCTGTCCCGGGACAACACTTTGAGGGTCGCATGTCCCAAGAAGTTCCCCTGCGTCTCCTCTTCTCCTGGCTAAATAGCCCCCCGCCCTTGCCAGGCCCTACAGCCTGCTCCCTTTCCTCTGACCCTCGGAGATCTATGCCAGGGCTGGCCATGGGGCTTAGCAGTGTGTGACAGGGCAGGGCCTAGGTCCAGTCCCACTCCTGATCTGGGTACCACACCCAACACCCCGGCCCTCCATGAACTGAGAGTTTTTGGCAGCTGGAGCCCGTTGGTGATGCACGAGCTCCCTGTCAACTGAAACACCTGCCTCCACCTTTTCATAGCCGGACCCTCAGCCCCCTGGGCTGGCCCTGCAGAGCCCCCGGTCCCTCCCAGGTGCATGGTCTGGGGCAGCCCAACATGCTGGCTAAGGCTCCAGAGGGCCTCGGCTCCGTTCCCTGTTGTGAGAGGCTCAGCCCCGTCTGGGGGTTTGCGTGGGACCCCAGGGCTGGCCCAGGGGCAGACACCTGCTCTTGTCCTGGCCTCCCGCCCCCCTCTCACCACGGAAGACGAGTCGCTGGTATCATCAGGGGCTTCGCAGTCAGGGCTGGAGCTGGTACCAGAGTCAGGGCTCTCGTTGAAGTTGCCGCACAGGGAGGAGGCCAGGCCCTCCAGGTAGGGTGCTGCCTCGGGTTCCTGGCTCCTGGGGGTGGCTGTGAGACCCTCTGCAGGGAGCCCTGTTGATGGGCCCCTGGGAGAGGAGACAGACCCATGACTTTTTCCCTCAAAGTGATGGGAATTAAGGAGTAACACCCCACCACCACCCAGGTGCACACACACCTCACTTTTGAGTGGAGGAGGGAGCTAACACCGAGGGCTGCCTGTGTTCTGCCCTTCACGTGGGCTGCCTCGTTTAGCTCCAACAGCCTCCCTTCGAAGTGAGTGTAAAGATTCCCATTTTACAGATGAAGAAACTGAGGCTCAGAGAGGTCAAGGGACTGGCCAAGGTCACAGAGCTAGGAAAAGGCAGAGATGCACTGTGAACCAGGGCTGTGGCCTCAACCCCCACCATGTTACTGGAGCAGGAGAGAGGACCCCAAGCTCTGTAAGACTAAGACAGAATCATGCTGGGCTAATAGGGGGCTTTGAGAGGGAGCAGGGCTCCAGGGGCAGTGACAGGGCCACCGGTCTGGATGCCAAGGGAGGGAGCTGTAGAGAAAGCCCTGCTTTAAAGAAGCCAGTAGGTTAGAGCTGGCAGTATCCCCAAAAAATGACCCACAATGGACACCAAGGGGGGAAAGTGGTGGGGAGGTGTGATGAACTGGGAGATTGGGATTGACGTATATACACTAATATGTATAAAATGGATAACTAATAAGAACCTGCTGTATAAAAAATAAATAAAATTCTAAAATTAAAAAAAAAAGAGTGACCCACAAATTGACCTATGAGACAGAAATGAGTGATGACCCTTAAAAGAGGTCTGTGGTCAAATAAGTTTGAGACATATTACACTCTTCTTCTACCTTCCCCACCCAAAAGCACAGTGCATGCTAGCAAACTAAAAGCTCTGACAAGTCCTGCAAAAACAATATTCCAATTTGTTTATACCAGACTTTCTGAAACATATTTGACGGCAGAGCTGTTTTTTGTTTTTTGTAAAGTAATGCCTACCTATGAGGAACACATGTTCACAAAACAATGCTGATTTGATTCAATCCCTCTTCTTTTTTAAACAGGGAAACTGAGGTATAAAAAGAGGGAATAACTTGCCCAAGGTCCCACAGCCCATCAGGAAAGGAGCTGAAGCTGGAACCCAGGTCTCTAGACCCTCAGCCATGTCCTCCCAAGGCACCATGGCCCCAAAGAGGGACTTCGGTCCAACTCAGGCCCCGGGGTGGAGGGATTCCAGAGCCTAGGGGCAGTGCATGGTCAGGTAGGTGGGTGATAAAAAGCGCCCCTGGGTGCTGAGACTGTTTAATCTTTTAAAGCAGTGCAAAGGGAACCAGGAAATGTGAGTGGGCTGTGGGCCATGCCCACTGCAGGGTGGGTGCACGCTGCCACATCCCCTGAGCTAGGGCCCATGGAACATGCCCACTGCTGCCTGTACCCAGGCCGAGTGGACTGACCATGTGACCCACGACAGCAGCCATCACAGACGGAGGCTGCCAGCATGAAGGGGTGTGGGGTGGGGTGGGTGAGGGCATCCAACCCCGGGAACCCCTCCTCAGGCCCCAGGGTTCTACCCACCTTTCAGGCCCTGGCCCAAGGCCCGAACCCACCACAGACTGGCAGTTGGAGGTCGAGGCACCGAGCGGGTCCTCAGGGGCGGCTGGGCGGCGCGGCAGGTCGCAGTAGGGCGCCTCAGCACTTGGAGGGCTCCCGGGCTCCTGAGACAGAGTCGGAGAGGAGGCAGCTCGTCGCCCACGTGGGGGCTCCCCTCCCCCGTGCAGCCCCTCCCCCCACCAGGCGGTGTGGAAGAGTCTCCAGACAGCTCCTCCTGGGATCTCCACTTCTCAGGGAGAGCTGTCCATCAGACTGGAAGTGCTCCTTGGGACCCAAGCTGGGGGCTGGCAGAGGTACAGGTTATGTGCATGCGCACATGTCTACAGGTATGTGTTCGTATAAATTCCTGCATGTGTGCAAGTATGCGCATGTGCACGCATGTGTATGCATGTCTGGTGGGTACACTGATGTGTCTGTTTGCGTAAGTGCATGGACGTTTGTTTATATGTGTTTATAAACACGCGCATTAGCATACCCACCTGACCTGTGTACACGAGCAAGCACGTGTGTGTCGGCACATAGGTATGAGTCTGTGCCTGAGGATGTGAAGTGCACTAAAGGATCCAAAAGGGTCTTCTGTTGCCAGAACTCAAGGATGAGGAGGGAGAGGGAGGATTAAGCTAGTCCGGAGGATGAAGGAAAATGTCTGAGGCAGGAAGAGGTAGTCTGAGGGAGGAGGAGATGGGAAGGAAGACCTTGGAGAAAAGGAGAGATGTGCGCTCCTAAAGGAGGGCCAGGGGCCTCCAGGGCTGGAAGGTCAAGGCTCCAGGGGTTGGGGTCAGGGCCCCCGAGCTGGCTGAGGGTTTCTCTCTCCCTCCTGCCCTGAGCAGGGCCACACCTGCGAAGGCTGGTGCTGGGCTCACCCGGGGGAACGGCTGCTCGCCTCCGGGAAGGCCCCCCCATTCCTCCCCACCTCCCAGGGTGGCAGGGCCCTCCCCCCGGTGAGGGGGACAGCGGCCACGGCACCCTGCACCCCGCCTCCTCTCGGATTACCTGTGCGGCGGGCTCCGGCAGTGGCGGCTGGCGGCTGTCAGCACCCTCGTACCCGGGGGGCTCCAACTCAGGCCCCCACGCTGCTGCCCTCCCAGGCCCCGACTCTGGGCCGAGGTGGCGGCAGCCGAGGCAGTGGAAACCTTAGAGGGGCCGGCTGCGGGAGCAGGGGCCCCTCATTACTGTTTCATAAGCCGGGGCCCAGCCAAGAACAATGCAGGACATGAAACCGCAGGAACCCGATCCTCGCGGCTCACCTGAGAGCGGGGCCGGGCGGGGGCCTGGGCCCGGGCTCCCTGGGGACCTTGGAGCCCAGAACCGGGGCGGAGGCCACAGCCTGGCCGCAGCCCTGGGGTGGGCACAGAGTCTCCGGGTTCCAAGAAGGCCGCCACTCTGGGACCTGGGCAGTGCCAAGGAGTGGGGCTGGGGTGTCTGCCGCGCCATCCAAGCCAGAGAAGGAAGGCCCTTCTGGATTCAGTTTCGCCCCCTGCCCGGGAGCCAGATTCTGATCAGCGCTCCATAGCGGGAGGTGTCAGATCTGCAGCCCGGCCTGGCGCCTTGGCTACCCTGGGGACCTTGCCGCGTGAATAAGGAGGGAGCGGCACTCTGGGCATCATCGAGGGGTCCCAGCCCAGCTGGGCCCGGCAGGAGCCTCAGCCTGTCGTGGTACCTCCTCCCTGCCTTCACCTCCAGCCCCCGTCACTACCCACCATCCACACGAGTAGGCCCAGCAACTAATCCCCAGCTCTGATTTCCTGTCTGGCGGGTCAGCACGGGCTCTGGCCTCAGACAGTCATCAGGCCCAATCCTGGCGCCTCCACTTCCCAGCTGGGTGACCTCAGCCCAGTGACTTCCCTCTCTGAGCCTGGTTTCCTCATCTACAAAACGGAGGTGATTAATGGACCCACTCCCTAGGGGTGTTATGAGAATTAAATGAGTTAATATGAGTAAAAGGGCTTAGAACACCGCCAGGTCTGTACATCTTAAATATAATAAATAATGTAAAAACATTCAATAGAATTTTATTAGTGTTAAGTCAATAAAATGTTAAAGACACTTAAGAATAGATGCATTGAAAAGGAATGTGTGGGGCCTGGCATACAGCAAGACCCTCCCCTCTCCATCCAGAACTTGGCCATGACCTGGTCTAGGCTGTGTGATTTCCAGGGATAAGCCCTCCTCACACCTCCCAGCCTGGGAGACTCAGCTGAGAGCAGAGCAGAGATGCATCCAGAGCCCAGGATCATGGGGAACTGGAGCAAGCTTCTGCGAAAGGTTTGCTCTGTGACCTGGGGCCCTTTCTGCATTTTCTTTTTCTTTCTTTTTTTCCCAAATAAATTTATTTATTTATTTATTTTTGGCTGCATTGGGTCTTCGTTGCTGCGCGCGGGCTTTCTCTAGTTTGGGTGAGCAGGGGCTACTCTTCAATGCGGTGCGCAGGCTTCTCATTGCGGTGGCTTCTCTTGTGGAGCGCGGGCTCTAGGCGCGCAGGCTTCAGTAGTTGTGGCACATGGGCTCAGTAGTTGTGGCTCACGGGCTTAGTTGCTCCACGGCATGTGGGATCTTCCCGGACCAGGGCTCGAACCCATGTCCCCTGCATTGGCAGGCAGATTCTTAACCACTGCGCCACCAGGGAAGTCCCTGCATTTTCTAACATAGGTGAAGATGTCAGAACTGGTTCTAGCCCCAGGTGATACCTTTATCAGGCCCCTCAGGGATGAGTGTGTGCTGGAGTGTAATTAAGGATCTGGCTGGGGGATGCTTTTTTAACACACAGATTTTGGGACTCTACGTGTTTGAAACTGTTCATCAGCACCAGATCCTGATGACTTGAAAGCCTCTATCTCCTGCAGAGGTCTGGCTCCTGAGCTCCTCATATTAAGTAAACTCCTCTCATCTCCAGTGTGTCCCCCAGGCACCTCCCACTCACCACCCCAAACAACTCCAAACGGGCCTCCCATTCCAAGAACTCTGCCTCAGAAAATAACACAGCAGTCAGCCATGTTCCAGCCTCTCCACGTTACTCATTTACCAAATCCTTTAGATTCTCCTATTCAGTTAGTTCTGAAATGTGTCCATTTGTCTCCATCTCAAAATCTCCAGCATCAGGGACTTCCCTGGTACTCCAGTGGTTAAGACTCCATGCTCCCAATGCAGGGGGCCTGGGTTCAATCCCTGGCTGGGGAACTAAAATCCCACATACCGCAGCTAAGCCCGTGCGCCACAACTAGAGAAGCCCGCGTGCCGTAATGAAGACCCAGTGCAGCCAAAATAAAATTAGTTAACTAAAAAAAAAGTCTCTGTCACCTCTGATATGAGTAATTGCACTTTTTCCTCATTGGTCGCCTTGTTCACTCTCACTCCCTGCTGTCCATTCTCTGTCCTGCAGTCAGAGTGACTTCTGAAAATGCAAATCTGATCACATCACTCGTCTGTTTAAAATCTTTAGTGGCTGCCCATGCGTCTCAGGAAAAAGTCCAAGGTTCTCAGCATGTCCACAAGTCCCCACAGGTGGTGAGACCCAGCCCCCACCCCATTCTCCATCCTTGGCTTCTCTCCACCCTCCAGTGTGCCTCCTCCTTGCTGCCTCAGGGGCTTTGCACTT
Source organism: Orcinus orca (assembly GCF_937001465.1). Classification (NCBI taxonomy): domain Eukaryota; kingdom Metazoa; phylum Chordata; class Mammalia; order Artiodactyla; family Delphinidae; genus Orcinus; species Orcinus orca. Next base: position 92,650,361 of record NC_064569.1, on the reverse strand, counting down.
ATTGTTCCCTTCCACTCCTCTTACCCCAGCTTCACTGGCGATGCCCTCCCAGCCCTTACCAAGCAGTTAAAGTAGCATTTCCTTCGAGAAACATTCCCCGAATGCCCTATCATTTACCCTCATGCCACTTGCTGCTCCTTTACAACATTTATCACAACCATGATTAAAAAATTATTTGCATGATTACTTTCTTAGTCTCCATTTCTCTTGCTAGACTACAAGCCCATGAACCAGGAACTGTGTCTGTTCTATTTGTCACTGTTTCCCCAATATCTAGCATAATGCCTGGCACATTTTAAGCACCGATTCAATATATGTGAACACATGAGCTGGCCCAACTGGTCTCAACTGGGAAGTGGTGGGACTGAGACTAGAACTCAGACCTGTCTGAATCCAAGCTTCTCCTCCTGTTCCAGGCTTGCCATTGGGAGAAGGTCATTTGCATGGGAGATGGACTCAAAGGGATTTCAGGCAACTGCTCCCTGAACTTGGGGGTGAGGGTAGGGGAGCTGTTTTTGGAGGTATCAGGACAGGTAGAAAAGAATCTCCCAGGTTGACTCTTCTGGTCGGGAAGGAGGAAGAAAGGAAACGAATGTGTATCGAATTAGCCACATGTGACTTGGGCTAAGCAGGGCCAGATGCCCTGGGTGAGAAGACTTGTTGCCCCACTTTACCCATTAGGAGAGTGAAACCAGAGCAGTCAATGACCCAAGGTCACACAGCGGGTAAATGGCAAACCTAGGACTGGAACTCTGGTCTGCTTGGCTCCAAAGCTGAACAGCAACTCCCTTATGATGGCCACCTCTTAGAGGCTAATGCCTGCACGGAGATGGCGGCCAGGCTCAAGGGGAGCCTCGAGTCTCACTGAGAATGACACAGAGCCATGAGGGGGTCAAGGCTGCAGCGCCCTTGGAGATTCACAGTCCCGTGCTTCTCATAGCTCTGGGTTTACTCGGACCAGGGCTTAGCCTGAAACCTCATCCTTCACAAAGTGAGAAAATGCCTCCCCTTTCACTCCTTCAGTACCTTCAAGGAGAAAGTCTCCAGTGGATGTGTGTATCTTTAATGGCTAACACCTACCAATCCCCCTTTTTAACAGAGAGACAGCAGGGCTCAGGCTCAGAACCTTTAGCTGACAACACTCTCTAGTTAGAATTTAGTGACATTTCTGGGTTGGTTTTTTTTTCCTCTTTTATTCTTTCCTTTGAACCTTCTATATAAAGAATATGATTCTAGTTTTCTATTTGTGGTGGTGATGTAAAGTTTTGTTTTAATATAAGTGAAAAAATGCGTATTGATTTAATGGACAGTACGGTAAGTAATAGGTTATATGAGGCTTGGCAGAAAAATCATAAGAGCAGGAGGAGAATAACTGGCATTTGAGAAGCATTAACATGGTCCCACCACCTCATTGTACAGACTGGGAAAACTGAGGCTCTGACCACAAGGAAGGTCAGTGTCTGAGTTCAGCTGCAAGTTAGTGGCCCAGCCAGGCACCCCCATCACAGACACCCCTGTCCCAAACCACCACTCAGGAAAGCCTGCCTACCTGATGCCTTGCTCTGTGGGCCTCCTCAGGGTGGAAGCAGTTTTGACAGCATCTCTGGGCAAGCACATTAGCTTCAAAGTGGTCACAGGGGGCATTCCCTGCCACCCCCTCCATATCAGTTGAATCAGGCCAGGGCAGCTCCTGCAATCCGATGGTGGGGCCTGGGAAGAATTAGGGGTCGGGGGGAGGCAAAGACCAGCTGACTGGCTGGCAGCCCACCCGGACTCCAGCCCCAGCTTGCCCCCAGACCGCCAAGGACCGAGGAAATGAGGTTATCCATCAATTCTTTCACCTGTTCACTTATTCACTCAACAAACACTCATTAAGCACCTCCTAAGCACCAGGCACTCTGTCAAACATTTGACACGTGATTTCTAGTCGTTACTGCAGTGTTGCTCAAAGTGTATTTTGAGGACCCTGCATTAGACTCAGCTGAGGTGCTCATAACATGCATATCCCCAGTTCCTTCCCTGATCCACCCAGCCAGAACCTCTGGAGGTGAGGCACTCATACAAGGCATTTATACAATGCATTTTATACATGTCCCCTAGGCGATTCCAATGCACCCCAAAGTTTGCATACCCTTGCCTTACAGTTATCCTGCACTGTAGATAAAATTAATGCTAATTTCAGACGAGGCAACTAAGTCTCACAGAGATTCCATAACTTGTTCAAAGGCCCAGTGGCTGAACTGGATTCAAACCCAGTCTTTGTGCCTCCCCATCCTCTCAGAGGTGGGCGTGAGGGACACTGGATCACACTGCCAACTCACACAGGTCCCTTGGGAAACCCTGAGAGTGAGGCAAGTGGCCAGCCAGGTATTTTCAGAACTGAGGACAAAATCATGGATGAAAGCGAACAACATAAGGTCACTCTGCAAGTCTGGCAGAGCTCAGCCAAAGAGAACCCCTGGTGCTGTGCTGAGCACAGGGCTCTTCCTCTGGGCACCACTGCGGGCTCCAACCCCATGCCCTGGCGGGGCGGGGGAGCCCTGTCAGAAGAGTGACTTGAAGATGCTCTCCTCACCCCAGCAAGCGGGGTGGGGTCAGAGGAATCCATATCCCCAAACACACATGCACCTTACTGTGACCCCAGGTCGTCTGCTCATACCTGTCGAGTTTCCTCCAAAGCGTCACAGGGGATCTGGCCTTAGTTGCCAATCTTGGCGGACAGCTGGGGAATTTCACATCCTCCCCTGGGGCAACCAGGGAGAAGATTCCTGGCTCCTTCACCATCAAACCTGAGGAAGTGGCAGGGCACGGTGGAGGTTGGGGGCACCACTGGCACTTCAGTGGCCCCGGGGTCTCCAATTCTCCCCGAGCTGTTATCTCCCTGCGTCGTTCCCTGTTCCCAGTAGTGCAGAGAGTAGGCATCCGTCCTGCCCAGCCTGGGCGGTTCCTTCCCAATCCCGCCACATAAAGGAGCAACGCCTCGGACTGAGAAAGCAGCTTAATCCCCTGTGGGCGGGTGTGGGGTGCTCTTATACACATGCCCCTCACTGCTCCCGCTTCCCCCTCCCACCCCCAACCAATTGGCAGAATCCTTCTCTAAAATGCACTTTAGGTGTGGATATAACAATGAAAAACCTTCAGCGGACATGCATGCCCCACCCGGGGAATGGACCCCTGGACCTCCCTCCATCCAGCTAGTCAGACAGTCCCTCCTCGTGTCCCTCAGCCCTCTACCTTTTCCCACTAGCCTTTCCTCCCTCTCAACCTTTCCGCTCGCGGTACTAACCTCGGCTCGGGTTTCCACACACAAGGGGGTGCTGGGGTGAGGTGCCAGGGGTCACAGCCTTTCTATTTTAACAATGAATCAGAACGTTGCCTTGAAGGTGGACGAAGACCACGCCCCTGCCGCTCGCATAGGCTCTTTCTAGGTGCTTCATTTACATGAAGACCTTGGGATTGGACAACCCGAGGGCAAGGGGCGGGGCGGAGGCGGGCGGCGCCCAGATGCCTCAGAGCGCCAGACCCGCTGCACGCTCAGCAGTGGCAGGGTTCCCAGGGGGTTCTTGAGAGGGCTGGCACTGGCGGTTCTGGCTCTTTTTAATCTCTTTCCCTTCGGTTCGTTCCCGCCACAGTCTCCTAGGCTGGCTTTGGCTCTGCGTCTCAATTTTCTTATCTGTAAAATGGAGGTGGCAGTAGTACCTGTGAGGATGAAATGAAATGCCCAGGGGTTTTCGACCATTTGCACATCCATTTGCACACTTCCACTGATGTGGAGCTCACTCACAAAATGCAAAGCTCCTCCTTTTTAAAAAATATGCCTTCTTTTCTAACATTCTGCACTATGCCAGCTTCTATTCCAAAATCTTTACATCTATGAGGACGTAGTAACCTGAAGGATTAAGTACCAAGATCCTCATTTCACAGCAACTAGGATCAGAGAAATGAACTAATTCGCCAGTGTCACCCAGCTAGTAAGTGGCAGAGCCAAGACTAAAACCCTGGTGTGTCTGGACTCCACTGGCCAATACAGAGCATCTTCATTCACTAGTTCACTCAGACATTCACAGGTACCTGGAACATGCCAGGCCTATGCTGGGCACCAGGGATATGGTAACATGAATAAAACGTGGCTTCTTCTGAGAGGGGGAGCCCACTGACCAGGGGGAGAGACAGACCCCTGAACAGGTCATCCTGGCACAGGACGGAGTGGGTGAAAGCACACCTTCATAACAAGGATAATGATCTTTCTGCTCAGTCCCAATTACTGTAAGCAAAACAGGGAGCAGCGAGGCTCTAGCACTTGTAGTGAGGCCATGGGATCCTGAGACAGTTACTTGACCTCTCTGACTCAGGGGGTGGGTGGGTGCTTGGTTTGAGTTTGAAACTCTGGGTATGGCCCCAGCTCTCTAGCCCCCACCAACCAGTAAAATCTGCGGCCAACTCAGCGTGGCACTCCTCACACTTCAATTCATTCAATACTTACAGAGCCCCTACTTTGTCTGTTGCGCGTGCTGAGGACACATCAGTGAACAAAAGAGCGAACCTCCCATTTTTGTGGCACTTACATTCTAGTGGAGACAAACAGATCAGATCCCAAACAAGATAAAGAAGCAATACATGGAGTATGTCGGCTGGTGGTAGGTGCTAAGGAGAAAAATGAAGGGGTCGGGGGGTTGGAAGTGGCTGGTGTGGGGAGAGCTTTTTTTTTTTTTTTTTTTTTGCGGTACGTGGGCCTCTCACCATTGTGGCCTCTCCCATTGCGGAGCACAGGCTCCGGACTCTCAGGCTCAGCGGCCATGGCTCACGGACCCAGCCGCTGCGCGGCATGCGGGATCTTCCCGGACCGGGGCACAAACCCATGTGCCCTACATCGGCAGGCGGACTCTCATCCACTGCACCACCAGGGAAGCCCAAGAGCATTACTTTTTAAATAAGGTGGTCAGGAAGTATTTACAGCTGGATCTCATATATATACACATATATTTAGTCAATAAAACAATTCCAATGGCTCTATTTCTTAACATTACAAAAAGCCAAAAATAAATTATTTAGAAAATGTTAAACATTAAAAAATAAATAAGGTGGTCGGCGATGGCCTCTCTGAGATGGCGACCTTTGAGTAAAGACCTGGAGAAGACGTGGCAGTGAGCCTGCAGGTCCTGGGAAAAGCATTTCAGGCTGAGGGGAAGGAAGCAGTGAGGCTGGAGGGGAAAGAATAAGGAGGTGAGGGGGAGAGTCAGTGGGTGGGACTGGTGGGCTGTCCTGAGTGCTCTCCGCAGCTCTGGAGCTACCTGGTTGCATTCCTCCAGGGCAGGGAAAACAGTTGCGGTGGGGGGATCGGGGTTGGGCAGCAGCCAGGGTCCTGAAGGGGGCCGGTGAGCCAAGGGTGTGTTGGGATGAGTGAAGGGGTCTGTTGGAGGGAGCCCCTTCCTGTGGGGGACAGTGGTACTTTCATCCCTGTGATGGGAAGGGCAGCTACAACCCCATTGTACAGATGGGAAACTCAAGACTCAAGCAAGTTGCCCAAAGCCACCCAGACCCTCGATGACAGTGCCTGGTCTGAAAACACACTCAACTTCTGTGGGATGGCTCAGGGCATAATGGTGGCAGCCAGGGCAGCGTCCCACTTGTCACCATTTAGCCCCAGCCTCCCATTCCCCTTTCTGCTCCCTGAAGAATCTGTGCCTGCTCACCTCCACCCCTTGGCTCACATCCTTCCCCTCGGCGCAGACATACCTCTTCAGAGATTTGGGGAAGCAGAACAGTAAGTGACAGTTCTAATCCCACTCTACCCTCCTGAGCCTCAGTTTCCTCACTGATCAAGCGGGAAGGGTCATCCCAGGCCTCCGGGCTCACAGGCCTATTGGAGTGTCACATGGTCTGGGCAGACAAGGTAGCGATGCAGGGGGCTGTGACCCAGTGGAGCAGGGGCTGGAAGGTATGAGTCTCTAAAACGGTCATCAGGGCTGGCTCCAGCCCAAAGCTACCTACCCTGTAAAGTGGTGATCCAAAGCCTGCAGAAGCTGAAGCTGGAAATCTGAACTTTTATATAAAGCCTCAAAAAATTTTAAATATGGCTAAATCAAATTGTTTTCAAACATTATGTGAGTCAAATCAAACTAACCCTCAGGACTTCTCTTTTATGCAGTGTCTCTGAAATGGTAAATCACAGATTTTCATCCTTTAGTTATGGCTTAAATGCCCACCCCCTCCAGGAAGCCCTCCCTGGCTTCCCCAGCCTTAAGTGAGGGCTCACTCTGCCGGGCTCCTGTGCAAGACTCCCGTTGTTCCTGGGGTGTCTTTCACATTGTCAACCATGTGAGTGGCGCCCCCTGGAGGTAAGATCCTGGATCTCCGCCTCCCGTTTCTTTGGGTTTGTTCAGCTAGTCCGGCAGTGTTAACCAGTGTTAACGTAGGTATCTAGGGTGTGACTTATTTCTTTGCGGGAGGACCCATGGCTTGGGTATATCTACCTTCTTGATCCTTCCCTGGAGATGTACATGTGCCCAGCCAGAGATGACCCTCAGCTTAAATCCCAGCTCCAACTGAGAGACAGTGAGCAGTTAGAACTCAGCTGAAACAGTGTCCTGGAGGACATCAGGGTAGGGTTGGGGGGCATCTCAATGTGCCTCACCTGCAAAATGGGCTTAATGGAATTCCCTACCCTGTGGGGTTATGGTGAGAACTCAGTGAGTTGAACCAGGTAAAGAGTGACTGGTATACAGTGAGTGCTCAGTAAGTGTTATCATCTCTCCTCCTCTCTGTCCCTATAGAAACAGCTCAGGCAATCTAAGTCCCTGGAGGGCACGGACCACCCTGTCTTGCTCACCAGTGTATCCCCAGTGCTAACCACCCAATACTGGTGCTTTACTAAGCACTTCCCTACCGGTGCTCAGTAAACACTTGCTGAGAGAGCAAGTGGTACCTGCATGAGAGGAGGGTCTACCCACCCCTCCCCCGGATTATTGCTGGAGGGTCTTGGAGCTTCCAGTCCCCCTGGTGCACCCTGACGCTGCCACCAAGGAGATTTCTCTCAAATGAATCCCTGACTGACTCTCCCCAGGCTCAACCCCCACTCCCAGATCGGAGGCTCCCGCTGCCCCAAGATAAGGGTCCAGATCCTTAGCTCAGTATCTGAGGCCCTTAAGGGTCTGGTCCCCGCCGGCCTCTGCAGCTTTCTCCTCTCCTCTGACCACCCCTCCCCCACCTTTGCTCACCAAGGGCTCTCGGCCTGCCCATCCCCTCTCCCATCCACCTGGCCAAGCCATCTTCCAAGACTCCTTTCAATGTCGCCTCCTCTCTGTTCTGTGCCCCCCGGGCCTATACTTTATTGAACCGACCTCCAGGGTGAATCTCTATGTGTCTGTCTCCCTCATGAGACGTGAGGATCATGTCTTATTATCTATAACGGGGTAACTTTTGATATAACTTAACCTGAGACTCAGTTTTCTCAACTGTCGAATGGAGCTAGTACCCACTTCACAGTGCTGCTGTTGAGTTAATGTCATCACTGGCACATTGGAGGTGCTTGGTAAATTTGTTTTCCGTCCTCCTTCTTTTGGTTATTTGCCAATCATGATGGCTAAGGGGGAAGGGAGAGGGCAAAGCTCACTGGACAGGGAAGGTTTCAGCAAGGGCCCACGGGAGATGGTTGTGGCGATGAGGAGAAAAAACTAGATTCGGGGAAGGGTGAGCTGTGACAGGGCGAGAGAGTCATGGACATATACACACTAACAAACGTAGTAAGGTAGATAGCTAGTGGGAAGCAGCCGCATGGCACAGGGATATTGGCTCGGTGCTTTGTGACTGCCTGGAGGGGTGGGATAGGGAGGGTGGGAGGGAGGGAGACGCAAGAGGGAAGACATATGGGAACATATGTATATGTATAACTGATTCACTTTGTTATAAAGCAGAAACTAACACACCATTGTAAAGCAATTATACCCCAATAAAGATGTTAAAAAAAAAAAAAAAAACTAGATTCGGAAACTTGCAGACAGGAAAGAATGGCACTAGGGCCAAGAAAATCTCAAAAAGATTATTTCAAGGGTTACGTGGGAACACCTGTGAGGAGGGGGAATGGGTCCAGTGTAATCCAGCCAGAACTGGCCAAAAACCTACAGCGATTCAGGTCTTGTTTCAACAGCAGAAACACAGAAATGACCGACACAACTTCCCATTCAGAAAGCTCAGGGCCTGGCTGGGGGGAAAGAGGTAACCAGGTTATAATACGTTCAGTGTTTAAAAGAAAGAAACGCAAAGTATCCCGGGAGCCCAGATGGAGAAATGACTGATTGCCAGGTGTCAGGGAAGGCTTCCCAGAGGAGGCAGCTCAGAGCCGAGGTGAGAAAGGTGGAGGGCAGCGTGCAAACACCTAAAGGGCTTCTCTGGCATCTGGAGGAGGCAGATGTTTGCTCAGAACAGGACGGCTTTTCTTTTTTCTTTTTCTTTAATAACTATTTATTTGGCTACGCCGGGTCTTAGTTGCAGCAAGTGGGATCTGTTAGTTTTGTTGCAGCGTTCAGGATCTATTTCCCCGACCAGGGATCGAACCGGGCCTCCTGCATTGGGAGCACGGAGTCCTAACCACCACTGGACCACCAACGAAGTTCCAGGAGGGCTTTTCTAAGATGGACCTGCTCACAAAAGAGCAGGCAGTAAGCCCTCCGAGCTCAGGATGAATTGGGAACCCCTCCCCAGAGTCCTCCACACAGCTAAAGGGAGGGCAACAGCTCAAGTCTAGGGAACATCAAGGTCAAGGGGTTTCTGGAGAGGAAGGAAGCTGAGGCTTAACATCAGATCCCTCCCCTCCTCAGTTTCAGGCGCTGGCGGGCAGCTCCACCCAGCCTGCTCACCTCAGCCTCCGGGGGAGAATCAGGCCACCCCAAAACGGATCCTACTACGAGAGTTCTTTCCTCTACTGAGCTGAGCCTGGCTCCCAGTAACCATGGCCATTGCTCCTTGTTTTACTAGCACAGGCCTGACCCATCTGGGAAGTTCAGTGCGGTAACAGGAACGTCTGGATGAGCGTCTGCTATGGCTCTAGTTCCACAGTTGGATCCCCTCTGGACAGCCCTTTACATATTTGGCTCCTGTGTAAGAACCTGCTGCTTGCACCCCAACACCAATTCTCCCATTAGTAACGCAATCCCCAATTCTTAGTGGGTACACGGTTTTCCAGAACAGACCACGGACCCCAGCCTTCCCTGCAACTGGGAGCTCCCTCTTCCTCCTGCCCTAAGCTTTTGCCGCCTGCCTAATAGCACAAGCATCAAGTGTTCCTAAAAGGAGGGCCCTGACCTTCATCCCTTCCTCCTTCCTGCAGCTGAGGGGCAGATATGATGGCTGAAGCTCAGGCAGCCATCTTGGACCACCACGAGGTGGAACCCATGTGTTGAAAATGGCACAAAGCAAAAAGCTAAAAGCCTGCCATCTCCACTCCAGGCTAGCTACCTTCCATCTTTGTTAACCTGAGAATTCCTCTCTTACATAAGCCAGTTATTTTAAAATCTTGTTTCATATTATATGTAGCTAAATCTAATCTTTCCTGATTAACCTCCTAGAGGTCCCAAACCACAGGGCCCACAGGATGGGGAGCGACAGGAAGAATCCAGGTAGAACATGGAGAGAAAAGACAAGTTCTCCAGAGAGTTCTGACTCTATCACTTTCAATCTTAGGATTGGCAAAAATTACCATGATTCAATTTCCTTGGTCTGCTGGTTTCCGAGGGCACACGTGGGAGAAAGTGGATGAGAACTTAATACTAGTAAACATTACAAATATAGGTTTAAGTTGTAAAACATCCTATGTCATTGGGGGTGGAGAAGAGAGCCCGGCATGCTGTCTCAGCGGCAGCCACGCACACACGGAAGACACACCTGGGAAAGTCAGGAGCCGTGGGAAGAGGTTCATGCACGTGGTCTCCCTTCAGCCTCCAGGCAGGCCTGCGAGATAGGTGTCTTATGACATCTCACACGTGGGGAAACAGTCCCAGTGAAGTCAGCAGTGAGGAGCTCACACAGTGGGCCAGCGGCTAAGCCAGGACTCAAACCCCAGCCCGGCTGTGTGTGCGAATTCCCCGGGCTCATCTCTGCTCCTGATCACAAGGGGCTGTGAGGGAGAGACTCACTGCCCCGGGCCAAGTACCAGAACCACCTGGACAGCTTGTACAAGCTCTGCCCTCCGCCCTGGATAGAGGCAGCCGAACGGGGCAAGTCGCCCCACCCCACGCACGGGGAGGACAACAGGAAGGCAGCAGGGAGAGCAGGTGGAAGGAGCCAAGAAGCCAGGTGACCGGGCCTCCCAGCCACAAGCCCTGAGCTTCGCACTCGCACGGCCAGGTGTGGCCTTCAGCCCCGCAGCAGCCAGCACCAGACGGCGGGCTGATGGTGACAGGGCTGCCCAGTGCAGGGCCAGGGCTGCTCCTGGCAGCCCCGCCACGGGGTGAGTGGAGGGGAAGGCCGGCTCTGCGGACCCCTGATCCCTGCTCCCCTCCTCCAGGAGCCCCCGCGCCCCACGGCTGAGCAGAACCTGCGCTCCCCTCACACACACTCACTAGTGCATCAGCTGCACAGGGGCCTAGAGCTCATGTGTCTCGCCTTTGCAGTCCTAGTGTCAGGGCCCGACACAGCTCCACTAATCAGGGTGCAACCTGAAATTCCTGTGCCCTGGCCCAGAGTCACAGGAACCAGTCAGCGCAAGTGGGGTCTGACAGTCTCCAGAACAGATGCTCCGGCTGTCCTCACCGGCACCACATCCATCTGAGGCAGCTGGACCTGGATTCTGCCACCAGCCCAGCTCGGTCAGGAGAAGAGCGGGGAGTGTGAGTGACGTGGGTCACTAACAGGCTGGCTTCCATCGGCTCTGAAGCCGCACCTGAAGGTGTCCCTGGAAGAAGTGTGAGAGAGCAGCAGGCCTCACTGAGCACCAGCCGGCCTCACGAGGGGCTGCTCTGAAAGGGCCAGGCTTTCAGGCGAGTGGAGGTGGATTTTCTTTACAAGGGACTAATTGCTCCTTCTTTGTGGGGCTCTGTCTGGGAGCTGCTGGAAGCCTGGGGCAGCTGCCCAGGTTTGCGGGGGTGAGGAATACTCCGGGACTTCCCCGTCTCCACCCCTTCAACGTCAGCTAAGGAGGCCAACAAGGCCAAGGAGAAGGAAGAGGCAAAAGGTCCCAGCCAGGAAAAGGCAGAGCCCAGCTCTGCTCAGCCACCGGCTCAGGTCCCAGAGCCGCAGGGATGGCGCCGGCCTTCTAGCAGTGGTGGCGCCGGCCTTCACCCGGGTTGGGGGCCCGGGCCTAGCGCTAGCGTTTCGTGCCCACAGGGAGGACTGCTGGACAGTGAGGATGACCCACACCCCAGCAGCTCCCTCCACCCCAAACGCCTACCCTCAGCATGCGGCATGGGGGCCAGGGACAAACCGTCCACACGTGTGCTTACTTTCACAAATGTAATCAAGGTACGGTGGAGTATACATTTGGTAAGATGCCCCAAACGTGGCCCTGGAGGCTCCCCCTGGCGGAGGCCAGCTCTCAGCCGCCTGCGTCGGCTGGAGTCTAAGCCCCAGGCCGGAGAGGTGCTGGCCTCCCAAGTTTGGGCTGGGGAGTCAGCGCCTGGGTGCAGGCTGGCTTACGGGACAGCCAAGCTGGGACAGGACAGGTCCTTGCAGCCGAGGCTGGGGCACGGCCTGGGTCTCAGGGCTCACTCCCCGCTGTGCCGGGCTTGGCCTGTTAGCCGGCGGCGCTGGGTCTTACTGGTACGAGTGGCGCTTGGGGGCTTCTTGGTGGAGTCCTGGGCCCGGCTGGGATGTTTCCTCCTGACCTTCTTGCGCCTGTGCGCGTGCAGCGAGGCCGTGAGAGAGGAGATCCTGTGGGAGGGCGGAAGGCTGGTGAGGCTCGGGCCTCAGTCTACCCTGGGGAACAAGGTGCGGGTGGAAGTTTGGGCAGGGGGGTGACTGATGGCCCAGCTCATGGAGGGGAAATCAGGACAGGCCATGGACGCCATTCCAAAGGCAGCACGCTCTGTCCCCAGAGGGCCTGCCAGCTCCTCAGCTCACAGCAAGAAAGGACCTTACCCCAGGCACTAGGGGTACCCAGGGTCAGACATTCTCAGGGGATGGAGGTGGGGGGCAGTGAGGGAGACCACTTGACAAGCAGAGCAGAGGGCTGCCCAGGGCCCCACACGTGCCCCACACCACCCACCACAGGCGCCCTCACAACGCCAGCCATAGCAGCAGGCTCACAGGGGAGGACAGGCCAGGGCTCACCGCTGGGACAGCAGAGGGTCTCTGGACTTCCTGCGTAAGGCTCTGGTCGGCTTCTCCGCGGATGACGCCCCCTCCTCAGACCTGTGCCCGACCCCTTGCTAAAGAAGCACAGGAGAAGGACTGTCAGGGAGCAGTGGATCGAGGGGCCTGGGCACCCTGAGTAGTTGCGGCTGTGTCGCGCGGGGGCACGACCTGCCGCCTCCCTCACCTGGGTCGGGGCTCAGAGAAGGCCGTGGGCAGAAAGGCCACATGTGCCCTAAAGCAGGGATGACACGGGCAGAGCTGGATTCCAAAGTTCTCCACCACCACAGCCTACAGTGGACACACTCAAACACTCACAAATGAACGAACTCTAAGACGGAGACGAGACTGGTCTTTGCATCAGACCTTACAGAAGGATGAGCACCAAACACAAGGTGAGTGTGAGCTCAGAAAGGATGTGATAAAGGGGTGGCCCTCGAACTTAAGGACACCGTAACCCACGCTCGGGGCTGTGGTTTACCTGGTGACTGTACGTGCACACGCATATAAACCCCTACGCGACCCAAACACAAGTTTAACTGAAACAAACGTTTCATAAGACAGCACTTGCTGTGACGTTTTCTGATATTTTCAATGGTATTGTGTTCCTTTTCTTTAAAAAAAAAACGCTGGTTGGAACTTGCTGTGACTCCCACCCCACAGATCAGGCCACAGAGACACACCGTGCAGTGAGTGACCACAATCAACGGCTCTCTCGCCTGCTTCTAGTAGATCCACCACTTTTATCCTCCACAGCGACCCCACGAGGCAGCTGCTATCATCAGCGACCCCAAGGTAGTGGTGAAGAGAAGCAGACAAGGCAGAGAGACCTGCCCAGGTTCCCACAGCCACTAGTGGTAGAGCCGGCCCCTGAAGCCCCAGGCTCAGGGCTTTTGTCCAGGCCCTGGAGGGTGCCCCAGAGGAAAGAGCCCCTCACACTGGAATCCCATGACATGGACCCGCACTTAGTGAGCCCCTGGCCAGCTAGGTTGCCCCTGTGTCCCCTCTTCCCTGGGGCCGCGAGGGAGACCCACCTCAGGCGGGGGCAGTCCGAGCAGCCGGGCCGCTGAGAAGTCCAGGTTGCTGATGGTGGTCACGGTGACCGTGTGGTTGAGGTGGTCGTACTGCACCGGCTCTGTCTTTGCTGTCACCAGCCGGTCCAGTTCGTCTGCCTCCTCTGTGCGAGTGGGCACAGAGCCAGGCCTCAGCCCCAGGGCACAAGTAAGCAGGCTCCAGCCACCGCCCCCTGCCCCCAGCCCTGGAGTGCAGTGGCCCCCCCTGCTCTATCGGAGGGCATCCAGGAAGCCCCCAGCTCCAGAGCCTGGCCTGCAAATGCTGTAAATGACCCCCAACTCTTTCCTTCACGCTCCAGGGAGACCTCAGACCCCCTGGTCCCCACCAGGACAAAGCTGGAGCCACACCAGGAGCTGCTGTTTCCGCTACCCCTCCACCCCCAGTCCCTCCAGGCCTCAGAAGCTGGCCTTTCTGCTCATGATCAGTTTACCAAGAGGTCTGGATCTCCTCCTGGTCTCTGATCCGCTGACGTTTAGAGACAGCTGAGGACTACCCCTGGCTGCCAGGTCACCACCAAGATCCCTAAAGCAAGGGACGTCAGCTTCTGTGCAGCCCTCACACCCCTCCCCTCCCACCCACCAAGGCATAAATAAACTCAGCCTGTTGGCTATTCGCCAGGACAGGCCAAGGATGGGATTACCCAGCGCCTCCTCTCTCTCTGCCAGCATCTTCAAGTATTCCCGGTGGCGCTGAAACCAAAGGGAAGGGAACATGGTGAGTATGGCCTCTCAGCCCAACCTCAGGCAGAGGCGCTGCTCACCTCCAGGGTAAGTAAGACCATGGCTTGAACAGAAAGGCCAGGAGATCTCACCCTAAACCTTCCCCAGACCTGGGCCCACGGTGTCTCTATCTGTATAAACTGCTCCCCAGGCTGCCCACACCTCCCCTCATCCCTGCAGGTGCCCCTTTTCGGGCCATCGAGGCTGCAAGTCCCCTGGAAGTCAGAGACGCTCTCCTGCCCTCTCCCTCTGCACCTCCTCCCGGAGCTTCTTCTGCTCCTCCTTGAGCCGCTTCTTGATCTCCTCAATGGCTGCCTTCTTCCGCTCCACCTTCCGCTTGTGGAAGCCTGTCAGGTACTCCCTACAGCAGAGGGGCAAGACAGAAAGTCAGGATACAAGGAAAGAAGAGCTTGCTCCAGAAAGAGAGAAAAAAAAAAAAAAAGAAAACCTAATACTGCACTCACCATGTGCCAAGCACCATTCCAAAAATGTACGTTCACTCATGTAATCCTCACAGCAACCTGCGTAGTAGGTACACATCCCCATTTTACAGATGGGAGACACTGAGGCACAGAGAGGCAAGGTTACTTGCCCAAGGTCACAGAGAGTGTAAGATAGGGAAAGAGAGGGAGATGCTGCCTCTCTCCACTCACTACCCTCCAGGGCTCTCAGCTGCCAGCAACAGGGCCAGGTGGTGGGCACAGGCTGAGGGCCTCTGAACCTAGAACAGGTGAGGGTCCCTTCTTCTCTGGCAAACTCCATTACTCAGTGAATTAAGCCACTTCCAGTGGGGCTTTTAAGGCCACCCTCACCCAGACCTCCACGAACTCTCCATTGGACCAACCCCCCATTTGCCCAGGACCCCGCCCCTGGACTCATCTGTAAGTTGTGCTGATGCCACCCTGAGTTTCTTTTTATTATTTATTTATTTAGTAAATAAATAATATTTATGTATTATTTTTGGCTGCTTCGTTGCTGCGCGCGGGCTTTCTCTAGTCGCGGCGCACGGGCTTCTCATAGCAGTGGCTTCTCCTGTTGCGCAGCATGGGCTCTAGGCGCATGGGCTTCAGTAGTTGTGGCACGCAGGCTCAGTAGTTGTGGCTTGCGGACTCCAGAGCGCAGGCTCAGTGGTTGTGGCTCACGGGCTTAGTTGCTCCGCGGCATGTGGGATCTTCCCGGACCAGGGCTCGAACCCATGTCCTCTGTATTGGCAGGCGGATTCTTAACCACTGCGCCACCAGGGAAGTCCCACCCTGAGTTTCTTGATGCTTCTTCAGCATCTCCCTCCCTCCCCCTATCTGATCTCAGCCCCTCTCATCTCTCTAGAGCCTGCTGCACCATTCCCATCTGTTCCGGGGCCCAACGCTAGGCTTTTCGCTGACTCACTACCATATACCCAGGTGGCACCCTGAGTGGGGGACATGTGATGGGCCGGACGCTAAGGCTTAGGGGTCCGACTCAGGGATCCCGAGGCCTGGCGCGCACACCCCGAAGGAGCTTAGTAATCGCCTGGCGAATAAATGAATTTTAGCCACTCGTTTCATTCACTCATCGTTCATCAAAAGCAGCTGAGTCTGCTGCGTGCGGGGCCGCCGGGCTGGGCTAGGGAGGTCGAAGCCACCGCTCGGAGACCCGAGCTCCCCGCTCTCGGGCGGCGCGCACGGCAGCGCTAGGCGGGTTGGGGAGCCGAAAAGAGAAGTAAGGGCGGGGCGGACGATTCCATTCCTCTGGGCTGGGGGCCCAGTGCGCCCGCTTCCTTCCGCGGGAGCTTCGCACCACGCCCAGAGGGCGGGACCGGAAGGGCCCTCCGCGTGAGCGTGTGCCGGCGGACCTAGCCTTAGCCTTGCCCGGCGGCCCGAAGAGGATACGGTCCAGCCTTGACACTCACCGCCGCTTCTCCTCGTCGAAGCTCAAAATGAGTCGCGGCCGCCGGCCGTCGCCATCTCGCCTCTTCTTCTTGTTGCGGCCCATAGCGGTGAGGCCTCGGCGGCGCCGCTCCCTCTCACGGGATACTTCCGGTGTAGCGTTTCCAGCCTCCCGGAAGTGCCCGCAGAGACGCCCCGCAGTTCCGCTCGCCAGGCCCCGCCTTTTAAAGGGGCCGCCCAGCCCGTCTCCCTGTCTCTCTCTTCTGCCTGTAACAGGCAAGATTCCTGCCCTTCCCCAACCCACCCCCGCGACTCCCAGCCCCACTCCCTCTCTTAGACCAACAACGGTGAGAGCGAGACCCAGAGGTCCCAGCGCCTAGCACGGTGCCTTGCACACAGTAGGTGCTCAATACAGAGTTATTAGTGAATGGCCGAAGATTGCTGATCCTTCTTTTGATTTGGATGTCAACTCCGTGGTGGTCTCCAAGAGCACGTTTCTGGAGCCAAACTACCTGGATTAGAATCCTGGTACCCCAGTTACAGCTGTATGGTCCTGGACCAGTTGCCTTCGCTGTGCCTCAATCACCCTGTTTGTAAAAGAGGACTAATCATACTGACTTGGTAGGTATTGTAAGGCAGTGGTTTCCAAACGTTGGCGTGCATCAGAATCCCCTGGAGGGTTTGCTGAACCCCAGATCGCTCGGGCCCACCCCAGAGTTTCTGATTCAGCAGTTCTGGAGTGAGCCCCAGAATTTGCACTTCAGGCAGTTCTCAGGTGATGCTGTTGTTGCTGATCCACAGAGCAAATTTTGAGAACGCTGATTGTGAGGGATAAGTGTGTTATGTAGCGTGTATGTATAACATAATACATGCCACACATGTGTTTGCTACACAAGCCATCACCCCTCTCTGTGCCTCAGTTCCCCAAGTATGGAGTTGGGATGTAGTAACACATCCTCTACTAAAAATGACGGCATGAATGTGAAGGCAGTAAGTAAAACACCTGAAGGGGAATTTTAGTAGCTGGGATTGTATGCCTGAATCCCCCATTCTCAACTCATCTGTGCTGTGTACTGCAGGCAAGCTGCTGCCCTTGCCCTTAAGGACTCACGGGTTCACAGGGTCAATGATCATTACAGTCCAGGGGATGACACCTCTGCTGTGAGATTCACGGGAGGCTGGAGGAGCTCAGGGTTGGCTCTTCCAGTGTGGAGGGCTTCCCAGAGGAGGTGACCACAGAACAATCTGAGAGTGCGGATAACAGACTCTTAGGACGCAATGCTCTTCTTTGACAAGTGACTGGAGCCCAGAGAGCAAGTAAGCACATACATATTGAGTGCCTACTGTGTGCCAGGCACACAGGGAAGGCAACTGTTATCTCAGAGAGGGGAAGCAACTCGTCCAGGGTTACACTGCTGTTCTTTGGTAAAGCTGAGACTTGACCTGGGTCACTGGCCTCATGGCCTAGCATCCTGGGGCGCTGGCCTGAGGGATCACTCTCCCAGTAGCAGCACACCCGCTCCGGAGGGCAAGACGCAGACCCTGACCATGAGTTTAGAAAGGAGCTAGGCACACAGTAGGTGCATCTCTGCACGAATGTTGAACCCATTCCACAAGGGTCCTCCGCCTGAGGGATTCCACGTTGGGCACTGAGAGGAAGTTATCCTCAAATACAGGGCACAGCGGGGGGCTTCAGGGTGATGCACAACTGCCCCTCTGCCCCTCTGCCACCCTATAGTGGCCATGCCCCATGCCACCGTTGGCACCCTCCTCCTGGGAGAAAGCATTGCCTTGGATGCAGTGATGCCCCCCAAAAAGATGCCCAGCGAGCCACCTTATGTGGAGGTTTAGAGATAAGTGACTTAAGCAAAGTCACCCCATTATTAAGTGGTGTGCAGCGTCATCCTCAATTGCTGCCCTGTGTGTGGAGTGGTTCTGCCCTCCCGGAGCTTCCGGTCAGGCGCAGAGACTGGGGACCGAGTAAGGAGACACCTGCTTATGCAGGACCTCGTGTGGGGAGCTCTGTACAGTCCGCCCTCACAGCCCACCGGGCCCGAGCTGCCAGCCCACGAGTGGTTCAGGGAGGTCACATCTGCGAAAGCTCCCAGTGCAGAGTGAAGCTCACCACTTCGGGCAGGTGCTGTTGCTCCAAACTCTTCCCTGGGAACTCCAGGTCCCCTTTACTCCAGGAAAAGAGATGCAGGACTGGCAACCCCACCCAGATTCCAAAAGCTTGAGAGCCATTTACTGCAACTCACGGTCTAAAACACTTCCCTTTTTAAGTCAGCTTCTCCTTGACATTATTTTTATGTTTATTGAGCCCCTGCTGTGTGCCAGGCACAGCAAGAGGTGGTACGTTCTCCGTAATAGAAATGATGATGAAGATGATGAGCCAAAAGAATAACGGCAGCTGCCATTAATTTAGCTCTTTACACGATTATCTATTTTGAGGTATGAGTTCCATTTTAATGAGGCCCAGAGATGTGCAGTCACTTACCCAAGGTCACACAGACAAGAAGAGCAAGTGCTGAGGGTGAAGCTTGAGTGCTCTAAGGGCAGAACTCTGCTTAGTTTCTCTGGACCCAGTTTCACAGGCTCTTGAGACACACCGAGTCTTAAAAGAGGTGAAGGGAACCAACAGTTACAGAGCTCCTACTATGTGCCAGGCACAGTGTAGTTCTCTACGTTATCTCAGCTGATCCTTGCAACGGCCGCACAGGGTGGATACTAGTACTAATGCCATTTGATAGATGAGGAAACATGTTCAGAGAGGTTGATTAACTGGCCCAAGGGCACACAGTGATAGAGCTGGGGTTTGGACACAAGTCTGTCTGACTCCGAGCCCAGTTTCTTTCCTCCACTGCCAGTGGTCTCTCTCCTTATCTGCCCCAGGGCTTTCCTCTGTCTGGTTGTAGTCCCAGTCCTGGAGTATCGTTGAGTTCCGCCAGTGTAGAGAGAATAAGTGGGATCAGAGAAAGGCAGTCAAGAAGACACTTTCTCTGATGTCCAGCAGAGGGCGCCCCATCCACAGCCAGACTGCCAAAGCTGTTTCTCTCTGGGTGGCCAGTTGGGTGCCCCAGGAGAGCCTGGAGATTGGGTGTGGCTCATGGCAGCTCCCAGCCTTTGCGCTCCATCCTTCTTGGCCCTCTTATAGAGATGTGCCCTCCAGCAGACCCACTGAGATGGGATTCACCCACCCAAAAGGGCCAGGTGAAAATAATGACCCCCATTTTATGGATGAGGAAACTCAGACTGGGGGGTGGAAGAGACCTACCCAGGGTTCCACAGCTAGTGCTGGCTGTCCTGGAGTAAGATTTGCCAGGCTCCCACCCAACACATACCTCAGGAGACTGCCTTGGGGGTTGGGGGTGCCAACTGAGGTCCTGATTCCAAGCCTTCTTGGAACATTGGCTCAGTTCCCAGGGGCTGTTTCACAGGGAGGTAGGGGGCCCTACAGCAGGGAGCAGAAAGGAAAAGGTGCAGGGGAGTGGTCGCAGAGTTGCCCAGCTATCAGCTCATGTCCCATCACTTGCAACAAGTGAGTGTGACTGCCCTCCAAGGTAACGGAGCCTGGCCGGTCTTGGAAAACACGTCCTCTGGAAACCAGCAGAGGAGAGGCTCACGGAGGCCTCATCTCAGGGAGGGTGAGTCTCCCGCACTCTGTGGTGCAGGGAACAGGCTGTGTGCAGCAGGAGGCCTCTGAGAACCTGAAGGCGGGGCTTCAAGTCGGCCCACGGGCCTCTGCTTGTAGGTTCTCTGCAGGGGCTGGTGTATCCTGCCACCGACCCCAATTCCTCCTATACAGAAACGGGCCAGCAGGTGGTGCCAGGGCTATCGCCCAAGCCCATCTTCCCTATGTTGGTTTGAGGGTCCTGAGGAGGGCCACAGAACCCGAGTTTCCAGACTAGCACCCTGGTTGCCCTTACACTGTAGCATTGAGGTGTGTGGCCTGGCGCCACAAAGCTGGGATGCCTGGGGAGCCCCAGAAGGCTCAGCTGGGCCTGGTAGAGACCAGGGAGTCATCACTCAGAGCCTGTTTACTCCCCTTCAGATTCGGGGGATAAGATCTCAAGAGGTAGTGCGGCAGCGACGGGAAACACTATCCACTGCGTGTGTACGTTGTGCCAGGCCCTACACTCATCCTCCATCACACACCTCATTTCATCCTCACAACAGTCCCACGGTAGTCTCCGTGCTATCATCCCCCTCATATAAATGAATAAACCGAGGCTCAGAGAGGTCAGTTAAGGCCCACAGGGGCACACAGCTGCTTTCCCTGCACTGTCTGAACCATATCTCTTTCTAGTTCATGAAAACAAATGACAGGGGCCCTAGGTATTCCTTCCACTTCCCCCTGTGTTGCCCCAGATACCATGGCATGAATCAGTCTGTCCTTGCCTCTCTTCCCATTTTCGTTTATTTCAACATCTTTTGTGCATCTACTGTGTGCTCGGGCCCAGTGAGTTGGGAGCTGTTTGAGGGCAGTGACTGGGTCTTATTTAGTACTGAGCCCCTCGCTGTGTATCGAGCTCTCTGTTCAGCCCAGGGGACCCAGGGGAAGAAGATGTCACTAGCACTTAAGAGGTATGCATCGAGGGAATTCCCTGCCGGTCCAGTGGTTAGGATTCTGCGCTTTCACTGCCACGGGCCCGGGTTCGATCCCTGGTCAGGGAACTAAGATCCCACAAGCCGCACAGCGCAGCCAAAAACAAAGGTATGCGTGCACCGAGGCCGTGAATGGGAGTGAAGAAGGGGCGGAGCCTGGGGGAGTCGGCGGAACCCTCCTCTTCCAGCGTGCACCGAGGCAGTGAATGGAAGTGAAGAAGGGGCGGAGCCTGGGGGAGTCGGCGGATCCCTCCTCTTCCACACCCACACACACACAGGAGGCCGGTTCAGGGGGAGCAGAGGCAGCTGCCTTTATTGGGGGCCATGGGCCGGCTGGCTTCACTCAAAGGCCACGCACTTGATCTTGAAGTCGCCATCGGCTGCCAGGTAGTTGATGGCCTCCAGGTTGAGGCGGTTGGGGAACTTGAAATCGTATC
The DNA here is from genome assembly GCF_937001465.1 of Orcinus orca. Classification (NCBI taxonomy): domain Eukaryota; kingdom Metazoa; phylum Chordata; class Mammalia; order Artiodactyla; family Delphinidae; genus Orcinus; species Orcinus orca. Next base: position 92,629,379 of record NC_064569.1, on the reverse strand, counting down.
CACCAGGCAGCTGGATGGTTAGGTCCGCCTGGTCGAAGGAGACGCACACCTGGGGGTGGAGAGGAGCAGTGAGCGTGTGGACCCCACAGCGGGAGCCTCGGCCCTGCAGCCACGGCCTGCAGGTCCTAGGCCCCCCCAGAGCCCTTTCCTCACGTAGCCGTGACAACAGCCCCGCTTCATGGTGAGGCCCTGAGGTTGGGAGAGGGGATGATGCTTACCGAGGATCACACAGCAGGTGACTGAAGGGAGGGGAGATGGGGAGGGAGGGAGGGAAGGGGGGGCAGGGTGGGACCCAGGTCTCTAGCCACTCAACCCAGCTCTGCCCCAGCCCACCCAGGGCCCTGACCCCACCCCCAGACCCCAGCCCACCTCCACAACACTTCCAGGCTGGAAGGGGAAGACGGACTCCCGCTGCTCGGCCCCCCAGGCCCCGCCATCCTTGCTGTTACACACGATGGTGTTGGTGTCCCCGTGCGCGTCGAAGCGGGGGTTGAAGTGTAGGCACAGGTTGTTGCCATCTTTGCCCATGTTCAGCACGAAGCTAGGGGATAGCGGGTGGGCTTGAGGCTGCCCCGGCCCGCTGCAGCCCCCTCAGGCCGACCAGTCTGTGCCACTCAGTCCACGTTAATGGACCTCACCGGGGCAACGCATGGAGCCGAGGCAGGAAACCTGGATTCTACCTGTGCCCTGCCACCTCCTTGCTGTGTGACCTTGAGCAAGTCCCTGCTCCATCTGGGTCTCAGTTTCCATATCTGCACAGTAGGGGCTCCACAGGAAGTATCTCTTAAGGGCCTTGCTATGCTGACAGCCAGGACTCTTGTAGACATGAATTTGTGTCCCTGCCCGTTTGGTCAAGGTCAGAGACTCCCTCCAGATGGTGACCTCTGGGAGGGCAAGTGTCCTGTCTGTCTTGTCTATCTCTGTATCCCTGGTGCCCAGCATGATGCGTGACACACAGTAGGTGCTCTGTAACCGCGGGGCGAATGAACGAATAACAATAATGCATTTGCTGAGTGGAGGTAACAGCAAGGCCTCCCTCTGAGGGTTTAGAAAGAATTACATGAGCAGTGCATATGAAGCGTGCGGCTCTATACTGTCAGCTGGTCATCAACGTGTGAGATGACCCAGCATTTCACCTCCACACAACCTCCCCCCTCCATTAACTGATTAACAAACGAGGCTCAAGGCGGTTGGTTGACTGGTCCAAGCTCACAAGGCTGCGGTGAAACTAGGCCAGCTGGCCGAATGAATGATGAGCTAAGGAAGGACGGAAGGAGTGAAAGTCGAGAGTCCAGAGCGCAGGATACACAGACCTCAGAGGGCGGGCAGCGAGGGTGACACCCTTTCACTCCCTCTCCCCGCCCCGCTCAGCCTCTGGTCCCGCCCACAGCAGTAGGGAGGGGAAGGCCAGCCGAGGCAGCTGACGAGGCCGCAGCTGGTTTAGTTTAAGGGGGCGACAAAGGTGGGAGCGTCCAGACTCCGCGGAGGAAGTGACTCACCCAGAAGACGTAGCCTCAGCAGCGCCGACATTAACCCCGCCCCGCCGGAGGGAGGAGCCGGGCCCGGCCAGCCACGCCCCTGCCAGACGCGGGGCGGGACCCTCGAGCTCCAGCCCCCGCCCCTGCCGCCCGCCGCCCCCGCCGTCGTTCCCTCACCTCTTGGCGTCCGGGGGCACCTCGCCCCGCACTCTGAGGCACTCCCCAGGTTTGAGATTCAGGTTGCTGGCGACCAGACCCTGCGCAGACAAGACCCCGCCCAGCCGGGTTAGAGGACGCAGGGTGGGAGGTCGTGCCCCGCGCCGGGAAGACCAGGCCTGCTCTGACCAGGCCGACCCGAAGGCTGAGGAACCCGGCTGCAAGTTCTAGACTCTCCTTCTTTGTGTGGTCCTGGGCAAGTTTCTTGTCTGTAACATGACTGAGGTTCTAGAAGACAGGATCTAGAAGTTTCTGCGCTTTAGCCCGGGGATTTTAGATGCAGAGTAGCCTGGGTGGTGGAGTGCTGTGCTCCATCGCCTCATTGAATAGATGGAGAGAACCAGGCTCCAAATGCGTCACACTGCGAGTTGGGGGCAAAGGAAGGTGAGTGAGGCGCCTGCCCCTCTGCTGGCGAGGAAGAGGCCTGGGGCTGGGCCATCCCCCACCATCCCCTTCAAGCTCCTCTGTGCAGAGAGGGCCAGGGGCTGGAGAGGAGACCCCTAAGGGGCACAGCTAGACCCCTCTAAGAAGGGAGAGCAGCCCAGGGCGGGAGCCTGCAACCTGGCTGGCTCGGGGTTAACAAGAGCCAGCGCAAAGCTTCACTGGTGTGAGTGGTTCCTCCTGCCAGAAACTTGAATCCTTTCCCTAGGGGCCTGCAGAAGATTCTTGCTGCTTTCTTGCTCCTTTATCACAGCCCCCACCCCCCAGCTTGGAGGAATGGTTGAGCGGGAATTGCCCCAGCCCCCACCTGACCAGCCTGGACAGAATCACCCGCCCCGGGCTAACCCAGGCAGGCTCCCTCCCGGCAGCCTGTTTCAGATCCTGGCGACTTTTACAGCTCGGGAGCAGAGGGTGACTCTGCCCTGGCCCAGTGACGGGGACAGCTGCAGGGGGGAGGGGACAGGAGGCTCTTTGGGGGGAAGGGGGAAGGGATAGTGGCCTGGGCACCCTCAAAATGCCCCACTCCACCTCCAGTCGGCCACACCCTTCCCACTCCCACTTCTCAGAGAGCTGCAGAATGTAAGCCCTTGGCAGAAATAACTGCTGTCAGACCCTGGAGGAATCCAGAAAATTCTTAAGCCAGAGAAGGCCTTGGGGAAGCATGGAGCCCACCCCCATTTTACAGACACGGCCACTGAGGCCCAGAAAAGACACTTGTTCAAGGCCACACCACAAGAACTAGAACCCAGATCGTGATCTGCCCTCACTATGCCTGGCTGTCTGCCCCCACGCCGTCTCTGGGCCTTGGGGTGGGGTCCCCATACTCACACAAGCCATGATTGAGGAGAGGAGGATGTTCCTGGGACTTCGGGACCAGCTGTCTGAAGACTACCCGAGAGATGGGCCACAGCCCGCTCCCACCCTTTTAACTGGACCAGACCCGGGTGAGTCCCGCCCCCTGGATGCTGAGCCAATTGTAACTCAGAAAGGAGATGGGGGCCACGGGAGGCGGAGTCAATGGAATTTTGAAGCCAGTTCTGGAGCAGAGATGACCAATCAGAGTGGAGACCCCCCCCATTCCTTCTTAGCCACTCCCCCACGGTCCAGGCTCCACCTCCCATTCTCTTACCCCTTCCCAAAATTATGCTGTGGCAAGGATTGGGGGAAGCCAGTGGAAAATAGTTTGAGGATGAGCTAGGCCCAAGAGTTGGCTGGAAGAGGGCCAGGGCCAGCTAGCTGAGCTCAGGGGGTCCCCCATAGAAGGCGGCTGAGGAGGTGCAGTGTCCTTCAAGAATTAGATCTGGGGTTCGTGAGGCTGCTCCCTGGCAGGGGCCAGGGCGTGGCCCGCTCTGGGCGCCTCTGCAGAGGACCCAGGACCCATTAACCACAAAGCCCTGCCCCTGCCTGGGCCTCCCTCTGAAGCAGAGATTGCGGCTGCTGCTCTCGTGCTCCTCGCTAGCGCTAAAGAAAGGCTGGGCCGGTGCCAGGCTTGAGGCCGCCGCCCAGGCTCAGGGCTCAGGCCTCAGCCTTCGTTCTGCCCTCCCGAGGGGTCTGCCGGGGATCCTCCAAGAGCCCCTGCCTGACAGCCTCTGTCCTGTCCGAGAGGCTCAGGCCTGGGAGAGGGCCCAGGGTGAGCCAGACCATGAGGGGATGGGGTCCCCGGTCTGTGCACCCCCATCCACTCTCCTCACATTTCTCCCTCTGACACCCGGCACAGCTTTCCCTTTCCCCATCTGTTTATTTTACTGAGTACCTACTATGTGCCTGGCCCTGAGCTAGCCTCAGAGGATTCAGAGATGAAGCCCTCAGTCCCTGTTCTCAAGTAGCCCACTGTTGGGGCAGAATCTGGCCATGAATCTAATTAAGAAGTAGCACGATGCAGGCTCTGAGGGAAGTCATGAGCGAGCACCTTGGTGGGATGGTCCAGAATGGGAAGAAGGTGGGTCTTGAAGGATGGGTGAAGAAGCAGGGACTGGCATTCCAGCGTGGGCAAAGGCTCAGAAATGAGAAGGCACAAGTCTGGGGAACAGTGAGCATCTGGGCATGGCTGGAGTTTAGGGTGTGCTGGGGAAAGATGGGGCATGCGGGTGGGAAGCCAGCGGTACCTGGATCATGAAGGGCCTCACTGAGGGGTTTGGGCATTGTTTTATCGGAGGGTGCTGGGGAGCCACCAAAGGTTATAGGAAGAGTGAGTATTGAGGCAAGATTTAGGCTGCAGGGAAAATCACTGCAGCAACAGAGTTGAAGGTGGGGTGGAGGGGTGCTCACCTCACACTCAGAAACCAGGTAGAGGAAGGAGCGCGGGGAGCACTGGGTGAGGTGGGGGGCTTGCTAAGAGAGTTATCAACAGGACCGCCTTCACGTCACTGTCCCCCTTCTGAAATCACCAGCACTGAAGAGGGAAGTAGATGTGGACCGGGGGTGACTCACATCTGGAGCAAACCTGCCCTGCCCTGCCTCCCCAGACCCCACCTTCCTCCAGATGACTGAAACCCACGCTGGCACAGGAGGAGAGGGGCTGCCCGGGGCTGAGAGGCAGGCCCAGAGAGGTTGGGTCGCACCCCTTGCGAGCCCCTCATCCCTCCTCCTAGAGTAAGCCAGCTGCCACGGAAACCAACAACAGAGCTTCACTTTTTCCTCCAGGGCCTCCCGCAAACCTCAGCATTAGGGAGGGGTGGGGGGTGCCTAGCTCCCCTGCCTTTCCTCTGTGCTTCCCCTCCGAGGCCCACAGACACTCTATCTGCCTGGTCAAGGAATGGGGGCATTTCAGGAGGAGTCCAGGCAGTCGTTGCTGTGACTGCCATCAGGTGGGACTGGCTGGCTGTTCCAACCCAGTAGTTGGGCTCTCAGGGCCTCAGGAGCTGCTCCTCCATTCTTCCCCCAGCCTGGAAGACGGGTCCAGCACCAGGAAGTGTTTGCTGTTGGATGAGGGGCTGCTTTACTCCTCTCCGGCATCTGGCCTGTCGAGAGATGGAGTGGCAGGGTGACAGGGTGTATAGGCTCCCGGAAAGGCCCCTTTGGGAGTCTGGAGACTTGGGTTCTGGTTCTAGCTCTGCCACGCCCTCCCCAGGGCATCCTGGCAAGCTGCTTCTCCCTGCTTGCCTCAGTCTCCCCGTCTGTGAATTGGGGATGTGCAGCCCTGCTCTCCTGCATAAGGTTAGTACAAGGTGGTGTTCAGGTCTGTTGTACTTCATAGATGATTATTTTTTTCATAGAGTCTCAGAAGGTTTTAGCCTTCCTCTTGTCTCTTCTCCCAGGCTGAGTTCACCTTCCTGGGTCGGCATTTATGGGAGGCCTCCCCCTCACCACCACCCCCCATCCCTTGGCAGTCTCCTCCTGCCTAGGCTGCGGTGGGGAGTCTCCCCAGAGTCCAGTGACCCCTATAACAGGGGCCGCAGTTTTCCTGAGGCAGGGACCAGGGACAAGGTGCATTGTGTGCCCCCCGCCCCCATCTTGGGGCCTCCTATTGGTGGCGCCTACTTATCTGTCGGGCCCTGTGCCCGGCGCCTCACTTTCATACATTATCTCATTTCGTCTTCACCTCCCTCCTGGAGCAGGCCACGTGGGTGAAACTTCTGCACAGGGAAGCTGCTCTGGGGCTCTGAAATGAAGCCGACGTTAGAATCAGAGAAGACGGACAAGTCCTGATTTGGGGGCTACCTGGCTGTGACTCTAGCCTTGGTCCTTGTCCTCCCCGAACCTGTATCCAGGCCCGGAAGGTGGGAATGTCACCCATCTTGGAGGGTAGCAGGATTGCAGGAGTGATGTGAGAGGGGCTGCACGTCAGCTCTCTCTCCTGCACCCCCGAAGGCCAAGGGCACCCACCCCAGGGACTCTCCTCCCCCTCACTGGCCTGCCGCAGAGGCAGCGAGCTCTCTGGAATTCCTCCATCCTACAGGCTGGTGCTATGGGCTGGACCTTGGCTGCTGCCATGAGAAATGAGCTGAACTTGTCCAGACAGGGGATCCAGGCCAGCACGGCCCTTCCCAGCCTGCCCACTCCTGCCCTGCCCCCCGTGAAGGCCGCGCCTCCTCCAGCTGGCTGTGGTGGAGAGGGCTGCCAGGCCCACTGAGACACCATCCACACCCCCAGGCAACCTGGCTGGCTCAGCTGGGGAAAGTGTGGGTGGTCAGAGCCTCCAGAGCTCCTTCATTGAATGATGCAGAGACCACCCAGAGAGCGTGGCCACGTGGCCAGGGTCACACACGGAGCTAGCGCTGCAGCCCTCTCATCCGCCGAGCCAAGGAAAGAACACTGTGGTCCGGGGATACCTGGACCTCAAAATGATCTTTTCCTCCTGCTCCATGAAGGAAGGACTAGTTGGGGGCTGCCCCCAACTTCAGATACTTTTCCAACCAGTTTGTGCTGGAGCCTGCCTCCCCACTTACCCACTCATCCAGTCCCACCTCCCTGCCTTTGCTTATGCTGTTCCACCTGCCCAAGCCAGCCACCTCCCCAAACACAGTACACTCTGTCACTTTTGCCTTCCCACCTGGTGTTTGTCGCCCTCTGAACACATGCCCCAGCTCGCCTTTGGGGAACACTCCTCCTCTCATATGAGGGCTGGGTGGGGTCCAGACCCTGTCATTCATTAGCCCTCCAGGGCTCAGGCATGAGTCTTTTTTATTTTTTTAAACGTTTGGGGGTGTGTGTGTGTGACAATTAATAGACTCAGAGGAAGCTAAGAGTTTTTTAAAAGCTTAGAAAATATTTGAGACTTGAAGAAAAAAATGTGTTGGGCCCAAAATTCTAAGACTGAAGAGCTGAAATTAATGAACATTTACTGTGCTCAAACCTAACACTCGGTAGTCATAAAAATTGTATTACCTTGAAAACCATTTTGTGGGTTGAATTTTCTTCGAAAGTGTGCCCAGTTCTCTCTAGAGGTTGGTCACTCCTAAATTAGATCCCCATAGCCAAATAATGTCTAAAACAAAAGCATAAAAATATTTGGAAAAATGTATAGCAAAAACACCCCATAAATCTATTTAATGGGGCCTGTGGGTACATTTTAATGTTTTCTGTAATGTGCTTGGGACCTGTGTATCAGGAGAGTTTGGGGCTGCAAATAACAGAAATCTCGACGAAAACTGCTTGAAAATTAAGGAAAATTCACATACCAAGCAGTCTGGAGCTAGGAGGTTTCCATGGTAGGTTAATCCAGTGGCTCAATGAAATCAAAGATCTGGGTTCCTGCATGATCATGGATTGTGGCCATGTAGACAGTCCTTGCTCTTCTGCACAACCACAATCCACAATTCATCCTTGCTCTTAGGACAGACAGGCTAAAGGATTTGGGATGAACTGTCTTCACATCTGCAACAGACTCTCGAATGAGTCAGTTAAAAAATGTGAAGATATTGGATGGGCCAAAAAGTGAACGATCTTTTTGGCCAACCCAATATATACAGAGCAGTTAAGCAAATCAGACAAATTGGGAATCTAGGTGAAGGGCACATGAGTGTTCATTGTGCTGTTCTTGCACCTTTTCTGTTGGTTTGAAACATTTCTAAATTAAAATTTGGGGAGTGTGACATAATAAGAAATGTATATTTGGTCCATGACCCTAGTTCCTGACACAGAGTTCCTAAATCCTTTGGAATTTCCTAAGTGATATGGGTGCCTGAAAGAGCATCTTTTGTTCTAACATTTTGGTCTCTGACCCCAGTTCCTGACACAGAGCTCCTAACTCCCTTGGAATTTCCTGGGTGATAGGATCTTCTTTTGTTCTAATGAGGTGACTCTTGGTGGGTACCTGGATGGCTTCAGGAGGGGGGCTGGTCACCAGAAAGACCAAGCAGTGATCAGAAGCTTGTAACTTTCAGCCCCGCCCCCCATCCTCCAGGGAAGGGTGAGGGACTAGAGACTAACAATCAGTCATGCCTATGTGATGAACCCCTCCATGAGAATCCCCAAACCACACAGTCTGGAGAGCTTCTGGTTTGGTGAACACATCCACATGCTGGGAGGGTGGCACACCCTAACCCCACGGGAACAGAAGCCCCTCACTTTGTACCCTCCAGGACCTCATGCTATGTATATGTCTTCATCTAGCTGTTCATCCGTAAGCTTTATCATATCCTTTATTATATAATAAAACTGTATTCGTAGTGTTTCCCGAGTTTTGTGAGCCGTTGTAACAAATGATCAGACCCGACAGGGGAGCTGTGGGAGCCTCTGATTTATAGCCAGTTGGTCAGAGTGCCAGGTGATGACCTGACACTTGTGACTGGCATTGAAGTGAGGGAAAGTCTTGGGGGACTGAGCACTTAACCTGTGGGGTCTGCACGAACTCCAGGTAGTGTCGGAATTGAATTATTGATAGACTGTAGGATACCCAGTTGGTGTCTGCAGAAAACTGGCGAGTTGCTTGATGTAGAAAAGCCACACATTTGGTGTCAGAGTGCTGTATTCTGTGGGCAGAGGAAACAGTTTTCCCTTTCAGTTGGTGTCAGAGAAGTGGGATTTGCTACAAAGGCCCTGGCTCATGGGAACGTGTGGTTTGGGAAGAGAAAGTGTGAAACGGCGCGGGATGAGGAAACTTTGATTCCTGTGTGGTCACGTGGTCACCCATGGCATGAGCAGCAGCTGTGCTGCATTGTCTAAAGGTAAACGTGGGGGAATCCCCTCGTGGTCCAGTGGTTAGGACTCCATGCTTCCACTGCTGAGGGCCTGGATTCAATCCCTGGTCGGGGAACTAAGATCCCACAAGCGATGCATTGCAGTCAAAAAAAAAAAAAAAATTTTTTTTTTTTTTTTGGCCATGCTGTGTGGCATGTGGGATCTTAGTTCCCCGACCAGGGACCGAACCCGTGACCCCTCCGTTGGGAGTGTGGAGTCTTAACCACTGGACCACCAGGGAAGTCCCAAGATTATGTGCTTTATTTATTTTACTTTTTGCGGTACGCGGGCCTCTCACTGTCGTGGCGTCTCCCATTGCGGAGCACAGGCTCCGGACGCGCAGGCTCAGCGGCCGTGGCTCACGGGCCCAGCCGCTCCGCGGCATGTGGGATCCTCCCGGACCGGGGCACGGACCCGTGTCCCCCGCATCGGCAGGCGGACTCTCAACTACTGCGCCACCAGGGAAGCCCTATGTGCTTTCTTAACTAATTTTTTTTAAAAAAGGTTAACGTTACCAATGGAATTCAGACATGGCTCCATATCCTGGGGAGCTGGCTTACTGATGCACAAGGAACTGCGAAAAAAGTAAAACTTACAGCCCTGTGGTTGTGCTTATCTGTAATAGCCAAGGTGAAATAAAAGAGTGCTGGGTGGGACTCTGATGCTAGACCAAGCTCAGATTTCAGCGAGTCTGAGTTTCGGCCACTGTTTCAGAGCCACCCCCAGAGGAAAAAATTATGGCAGGGACAACAGAAAGTACCCCTAAGGCCTCTGGTCACCAAGAAAGTAGTCAACACGCAGGGGTGGGGGAGGAGGGAGGCAAAACTAGGTAACTATTGAAACCAGGGGGTATAATGTGAAGGAGTTGTTTCATTTTGTGGACTGGTGTCATCAGCTTCCTGAAATATTAGCTGGGAGTCCAGGTGAAGGCCATATGGTATTCACTGTGCTGTTCTTAGACTTTTTCTATTGGTTTGTAACTTTTAGAGGTCTGGAGGAAACAACCCCAACAAGCTCTTCCCATCTTTCTGAAGCAGAGTCACAGGCAGAGAAATATACTGGGCCACGCTTTGCGATCACATAATAGCTGCAACCGCTTCCACACCCAAAGCCCAGAAGAGTGAGAGGATGAGAGGGATGCACCTGGAGGGTGTTGGGGCAGCCAATAAACTCTCTTATGCCTTAGCCAGGTTGAGCCAAGTCTGTCACAACCAGAAGTCTCCACAAGAGCACATTTGCTCCCACTTCCTGATGCAGCCAGGCTCAGTCAAGTACTCCCTCTTCCCCAGAAGAATCATAGTGAAGAGAATTTTCCAGACCTCGAAGTCCTACCCTCAGCCAGCTCACAGATGGCCACCTGCTCTGCAGAAGGCACTGAGGATGCTCGAGGCCAGCAGGGCACACGTTCACAGCAGCAGCCCAGGTGTGAAGGATGCCTGAAATGGAGGGGGGTGCGCGGCACCTCACCTGAGCCTCCTGGAGGGTGAGGACCGGTCTCGCACCTGTCTCCACAGAGAGGGGCCGCAGCCTCCCGGAGTCAGCCCACACAAGTTCAGATCCTGCCTCAGGTGATCACACTTTCCAGGGGTGTGCCGTCGTGTTTAACTTAACGTCACCTTTATGATGCTCATTCCCCAAGGAGTAAAGTGGGATGAGTAATGCAAGCTTGCTGGATTTTCTGAAGGACTGAGACAGATTGGTATATAACGACTCAGTGAGGCACAAAGTGCTATTGTGCTAAGGTACCACTGCACACAGAGAACGCTCTGCAACTGGGGTAAATCATTCCACGAAGCGGGTGGGCCAGTTCCGGGGAGAGCAGGCTCAGGCAGGGGCTCCTCCCCCACCCCACCCTGGACACAGACTTCAACCCACAGACACTCCCACTCGCACTTTATTAAGTACGGGAGGACTGGTTACAACAGGGGTGGAGGTGGCAGGGAAGGCCCAGCCCCCAGCCCCACCATCACTGGCACGCAATAATAAATAAATAGCTGGGGGTGGGCGCGGGGGAGAGGTGGCACAGCAAACACTGACAGCACGGGGGGCGGGCCACAAAAGCCCCCCTCCCAAGCTGTGACCACCGTCAACACTGGTCTGGTACCGTGATCAGGGAGGGTGGGGCTCTCAGCTACAGAAGCCCCCAGAGCCACCAAGTGGCCCCCTTTGTGGAGGAGGGGTGTCTTCAGCACTTGGACCCGTATTTATGAACAGAAATCTGGACCCCTGGCTGGTCCAGTCAGACCCAGATTGTCAAGAGGCCAGTCTCTCAGACTTCTGGATTGTTCTATTCAGGATCCAAGAGACTAATGGGTCATTATTACCTAGGGTCCTGATTGGTCTACCAAGGACCTAGGACAAGAAAGGGTCATGGTCGCTTAGGCTCCCAACTGGTCCGCTCAAGTCCCAACAGCAACGAGTCACTATCACTTAGCCTTCTGATCGGTCCATTCAGGGCTCAGGACAATAATGATTCATGGCTACCTAGACCTCTGATCGGGCAATAGGAACCCAGGGCCAGGACCCAGGAGCAGGCAGAGCCCTAGAGGCCCCAGGGAGGAGGTAGGGGATTAAGTGCTCAGGGTTGGGGGAAGTCCTCACAAGGCAGCAGGGCCCAGATTTAAACAAGCGGAGGTCACAGGGCAGGATATAAGGCCACCTGGCTGGGTCAGGCCAGGGTAAACCAGTGGCAGGGAGGGGGCAGCTTCTGGGACAGGAGAGTGCCCAGCCACTGCTGGAAGGGGGTCCGAGGGCCCTGACATCTTCCCTGGGTTCCAGCCCCACCAGGGTAGAAACTGGGGCCAGGGAGCTGGTAGCCCTTAATGCAGCTCTTGGCCCATCACCTCCATCTACAGGAACAGGGTGAGCAAGGGTTGCAGCCGCAGTTGCTGGTCAGGTGGGCTCAGTCCTCCAACCCCTCCATCATGTCCGCGATGCTCTCCACATAGTAATGGGGCACGAGGTCGTGCTGGCCGGCTGCCAGGTAGGTCTGGGCCTCCTCCAGACGGGAGACGCCTGTGAGCGTGAGCACGGTGGTCATGCCACAGCGGTGGCCGAAGAGGATGTCGGTCTCCAGGCGGTCGCCCACCATAAGTATGCGGCTGGGGTCCACGCTGAAGTGCTCTGTGATGCACTCAAACATGTAGGGGCTGGGCTTGCCCACCACCAGGGCCTGGCGGCCTGAGGCTGTCTCTACGGCAGCAGCCAGGCTCCCGGTGCCTGCAGGGACATGGAGACTCGGTTAATGCGGGTGGCAGCGGGGAAAGCATCCAGGCCCGGAAACTGGAATTCCCATCGAGGCAGCTTGGCATGGGGGTCAAATTAGGCACTGAAATGAGTTAAAAGGCCACCTGCTTCCAAGTCTTAGTGTAGGGGTTAAGGGCACAGACTCTGCAACCAGATGCCTGCATTCACACCCCATCTCCACCTTTCTTGGGCAGGCTACTTAACCTCCCTGTGCCTCAGTTTTCCCATCTCTTTTATGGGGATATCAATGGCAGTATCTCACGTGGGTATTGTAAGGCCTGACTGAGCCACTGCATTAACCGGGCCTGGCTCAGTCAGCCCTGCGTGCTGTTCACAAGTTTACCCAGGTGGCCACACGCCTTTGGGCAAGCCAACCTCTCTGAGTTTCCCTAGACTCACTGGAAAGGGGGATCCAAGTAATGCCTACCTTCAAAGAGGTGCTGTGAGCACCACAGGGGCAAATGCTTTGGAAACAGAAAAGCCCTTAACAAACAGCAGTTGTGGTCATTGCTACAAGAATGTGTGCTCCTGGCATCAGAAACTGGCACAGCCCTTTTGGAACACAGCAGGGCACAGAAATGTTCGCACCTCTGACCCAGTCAGCCTCCACTGGGAAAGTGATCACAAGGCGAGAATTCAAACTGGAGACAAACAGCTACATGGTTGAAGATGTCCGTGGCCTCAGTAACTATAATAAGCAAAATTGTGGAACACACCCAAGTGTTTAACAATAGGAGGACTGTCTAGAAAAGGCTAATTCCCAGCCCAGTACCATCCTGTCCCACACAATGAGTCCACTGTGCCCGTCTCAGGGGTACATCTTTGTGCCAGAATGTTCTACCTTCACACTAATGATGAGCACATTCTAAAGTGCCAGGGGCTGTGTGGGAGCTCATGAACGCCCATTTTACAGATAAGAAAGCTGATGTTCAGTGTCGTTAAGTAACTTGTCCAGGGTTGCACAGCTTAATAAGTGGCAGATAAAGGATATGCATTCAGGTAGGTCTGACCCAGACACATGCAGGGCCAGCCTGTACGGGCTTGGGAGTGCTGAATGTTTCATTTTCAGGAATTCTGAAATGAGTTGGTGGTTAAACAAAGCCACTATTAAAAGTCAACTTATATAAACTTAACAATCAAGTGAAATATGTTTAAAACAAAGGTAATAAATTCTCAAAACTCATCACTTCCTAATTATTTTACCATTATCTATGCTCTTGAGGTTACTTGCATCCTAATGATGGAAATATTACAGAATGGCGTGTACATATCTTCCCAACCCCATGATAAGTGACTTCACATTGGTAGGCTGCAATCAGCCACAGTGGGGGGAGTACTTACACCACAGAAATTGGCAAAAGGCATAAGTCAAGACTCTTCCAGTTACTAGACATCAGTGCTCCACTGGTCTGACCCCAAATGCTCTGGGCCTCCTGTCTCCCTTCTCATAGGGGATGACACTCAGCTTGATTAAGCCCAAGACACAGAAGGTGCACAAACAGGAAGAATCCTCAGCCCTGCGGCCCCCAGATGAGGAGGAACTTCCTTAGGATCAAGGCAGAGCTGGCCCAGAGCAACCCTGTTGGGAAGGTCTCCCTGACCTCCGACCTAGAACTCGCCTGCTTGTTTTCCTGAGAACTGGGTAGGGAAGAAAAGCCATTTGCCCTGTTAGTTAGAAATTCCTGCCAGGATGGGAAGGGCTCAACTGCGTCACCCCAAAGTGATTTTCTCAGCTCAAGAATGGTAGCTCTTTGGGCTTCCCTGGTGGCGCAGTGGTTGAGAGTCCGCCTGCCGATGCAGGGGATATGGGTTCATGCCCCGGTCCGGGAAGGTCCCACGTGCTGTGGAGCGGCTGGGCCCGTGAGCCATGGCCGCTGAGGCCCGCGTGCTGCCAAAGAAAAAAAAAAAAAAAAAAAAAAGAAGAATGGTAGCTCTAGGGACTTCCCTGGTGGTCCAGTGGGTAAGACTCCGTGCTCCCAATACAGGGGGCCTGGGTTCGATCCCTAGTCGGGGAACTAGATCCTGCATGCATGCCGCAACTAAAGATCTTGCATGCCACAACTAAGACCTGGCACAGCCAAAATAAATAAATAAATGAATAATAAATATTAAAAAAAAAAGAATGGTAGCTCTGTTAGCATATTCCTTTCCTTTTTAAAATAAATTTACTTATTTATTTTTGGCTGTGTTGGGTCTTCGTTGCTGCACGGGGCCTTTCTCTAGTTGCAGCGAGCAGGGGCTACTCTTCGTTGCTGTGTGCAGGCCTCTTGTTGCGGTGGCCTCTCCCGTTGCAGAGCATGGGCTCCAGGCGCGTGGGCCTCAGCAGTTGTGGCACCCGGGCTCCACAGTGCAGGCTCAGCAGTTGTGGTGCACGGGCTTAGTTGCTCCGCAGCATGTGGGATCTTCCCGCACCAGGGCTTGAACCCGTGTCCCCTGCATTGGCAGGCAGATTCTTAACCACTGAGCCACCAGGGAAGTCCCAGCATCTTCCTTTCCTACCAGGTCGGAGCCGATCCCTCTTGGCCCCCCATGTCCCACCTCACTCACTCAGCCAATATTACTGAGGCCCAACTATATGCCAGGCACTGTGTGAGGCACTGGGAATAGAGCAGTGAATGAAGCTAAGATCCGTACCCTGGGTGAGCGAGCATCCAAGCAGGGGAGTCTATGCACGTAACTGTGTCCTCAGACCACTACATCCCACTCTTCTCAACAACCTGTCATCCAAGGCTGGCGTATGTTTTGCTGGTGATGTATTCCTAAGACAACAGGCATTTCTATTTGCCATCTCAAGTGGCTGCCACATGGTAGATAGGTAAACACACAATTTAGGAGACCCATAGGGACTGGGGAGGGGGAACTGGGGTGAGATTAGCATTATTTCAGATTTTATGCATATTGGGGCCTTTATTAGTGTTTTTATTCCACTTTCAAAGCTGCATGATTCAGTTGTGCCCAAACAGGACACCAGCGCTGTATTTGTTAAGCTCTGTCTCCCCCTCTTGGCTGTGGGAATGACCAACAGAGCTGGCGAGCAAAGCCAGATGGGTGGTGAGACCCAAGGGGCACGCGTGGGCAGGGCCTGGTCTCTCCCCAGCTCCTCCACACCATCCTTCCTGAGCCCCTGGGGGAGCTTCTGAACCCAAAATCTTAACCTGAGCTTTGAGGCCTCCAAAGAAACTCACTTTTCATAGCACGGCCTAGGGCAGGCAGGAGCTAGTGCAGCTGGGAGCCGTGACCAGCGCCCTCACCTTGGATTTATGGGGAAACTGAGACTGAAGTGGTCATGCAGCAAAGCTAAGACGGGCCTAGAACTATAAGATTCTCAGCCTGGAACTGGTTCTGCCATGGCTCAAGCCCTGTTCCATTCCCTAGTGCCCTGTCCTGCAAGATGCCTCCTCCAGGAAGCTTTCCCAGATCTCCTCAGCTCTAGGACCTCCCTGCCACCCATCTTAATACTGTGTCTACTCCTCAATCGATCCCACCCTGCCCTCCTAGGGTTCGCTATCAATCGAGTCAGCTGGCCAGCAGGGAGTGAGTCATGGAGATCTCACCCTGCCCTCAGCTTACTGACTGGTTGTCCACACACACACTCACTACTGTCAGTTAGCCTCTGCTACCACCTGCTCTTGTCTAACTTGAACCCTCCAAGATGTAGGAGGCTCACTCGCTCCTGCTTTCTCTGCAGATCTGAATTCCCAAATGACAGCAGTGAAGAGTGCCTTGGATGGAGGGGGTGGGGTTTAGAGGCTGGGGGTAAGGTGGCCTCAAGAGCCAAGTTCAGATCCTCTTGCTCTTCCTTGGGTGGCTCACTTCCCTTCTCTTAGCCTCAGTTTAACTGGGAAATGGGACAATAACTTCCATCTCCAGAGTAATTCTGAAACTAAATAAGACACCAAGGTGCTTCATAAAGCTCTGTAATAGGAGAGGTCTTGGATACAATTTACATCATCTGAGCACCTACTGTGTAGCAGGCACTCATCCTGATCACTCTCTCCTCAGCGAAACTGTCATGGTTA
Source organism: Orcinus orca (assembly GCF_937001465.1). NCBI lineage: Eukaryota > Metazoa > Chordata > Mammalia > Artiodactyla > Delphinidae > Orcinus > Orcinus orca. Next base: position 92,613,358 of record NC_064569.1, on the reverse strand, counting down.
CTATTCCCATTTTACACCCAGGGCAGAGATGCTCAAAGGTTATGTAACTTAACAAGATTACAGAGCCCTGGAGCTGGAACTGGAACTCAGGTCAAACTCCATCCACCTTCTGTGCTCCCCGCACACCTGCCTTCAACCTGCCGCTAGAAACTCCTGTTCCAAACCTCCAACGGTGGCGGGGGGAATCCTTCCAGGCTTTGTCCCCAACTCTCCGACCTCACCCCGATGGCGGGTGGGGAAAATGACAGGAGCCCTTGAGGCTGGTTCAGAAAGGCTAGGATTGGGAGTCGGGGCCCTGGATTCCGCCTGCAACTCCTTGAGCCACAATGGGCCTCAGTTTCCTCATCTGTCAAGCCGGGACCCCACTGCTGCCCCTCACAGGGTGACGGTTGCAAGAATTACCACATGTGGACATGAAAGCATCCTGGGCTCTTGCTGGGTGGCGACCGCCCTCACATCCCTCCTGTTCCCCACCTGTCACTTGGATACGCCCCTTCCCCACCCCACTCGCAGGAGTGGAGGCATAAGCGCCCTAGCGCAGTTTCCCCGCCAGCCCCGCGCTCACCGGGAGTCCGGCTGCCGTCGCTGAGCGGGTGCCACGGGTCGCGGTCGGTGGCCACCAGCAGGCAGTCGGGGTCGCGCAAGTGCGCGCAGGCCTCGCTCAGCTTAGCGAAGGAGAAGAGCTCGTCGTAGCCCACCAGCACGGCGCGCACGCGCGGGGCCGAGCCCGGGTCCTCGTCGGGGTCCCCCGCCAGGCGCAGCCCCGCGGCGCGCAGCTCGGCCCGCAGCCCCTCGCCGCCCAACACGAACACCGCGCCCTGCGCGTCCGGCGGCCCGAGCAGGCGCTGGCGCAGCAAGCGCGCAGCGCACAGCGCGGAGCTGAAGAGCTGCTCGGCGCGCAGGCCCCCGAAGCCGAGGCGCGCGAAGCGGAGGGCCAGTTCGGGCCGCGCGCGCCGGCTGTTGTTGCTCACGAACAGCGTCGCCTTGCCAGCCCGCGCCAGCCGCTCCAGCAGCTCCGGGGCGCCCGGCACGGCGCGCTCGCCGTTCCACAGCACCCCGTCGCAATCGAAAAGGACCCCCTGCGCCCGGCCCAGCACGTCGCGCAGGGTCGCGCCGCGCAGCCGTTCGCAGCGCGCCATGCAGCCGGCTGGCTGCCCGCACGCTCGCGCCGCGCCGCTCTCTTTCCGCGAGCACGGCGCGCTCGTCCGCAGCTGGCTGGTTTCCGGCACCTGCCAATCGGCGCGCCGCAAGGGCCAGGGGGCGGGGTCACGGCCTGGCCCGCGGCCAATGGGGGCTAGCGTCTCGGGGAGGAGCTGGGCTGCGAGCTAAGGGAACCTGGAGAAAAGGGCGGAATCGCGGCCGCCACCGAGGGAAAGGGACCAACGACGGCCTAGCCTGGTCCTTCGTCACTCCCCTTAGTTCCGCTGGGCCAGTAGTCGCTGAGCTTCAGCCCTAACTAGCTTCTTGCAGGGATGGGAGGCTGAGAGACTGACGCTCCTTTTGACCAATAAGGAGTTACAAGTAGAAAATATGGCCCGCTCCGCGTTGCCCAGCCAATCAGAAGCTTAAGACGGCTGGTTGCTAGGAGGAAAACAGATGCTAAAGGAGATGTTATCTTTGGGTCAAATCTCATTGCTCTCTGAACCGTGATCATACCAGTTACGAGCGAAGTCTTGAGAAGAGTGTGGGTGTGTTGAGGAGAGAGGCACACGGTGTCCTGTCGGACGCTGGAGCCCTTGGTCTAGACCAGTGGTTCTCCACTCTGGCTGTGCGGTGGAGTCCCCAGGGGAACGAATTTTTTTTTTTGAGATATGATTTACATACAGTAATCTTAAATGTACAGTTCCATGACTTAAAAAAATATATTTATTTAATTTATTTATTTTTGGCTGCTTTGGGTCTTTGTTGCTGTGCGTGGGCTTTCTCTAGTTGCGGCAAGTGGGGGCTACTCTTCCTTGCGGGCACGGGCTTCTCATTGAGGTGGCTTCTCTTTGTTGGGGAGCACGGGTTCTAGGCGCGCAGGCTTCAGTAGCTGTGGCACACGGGCTCAGTAGTTGTGGCTTGCGGGATCTAGAGTGCAGGCTCAGTAGTTGTGGCGCACAGGCTCAGTTGCTCCGCAGCATGTGGGATCTTCCCGGACCAGGGCTCAAACCCGTGTCCCCCGTGTTGACAGGTGGATTCTTAACCACTGCACCACCAGGGAAGTCCAGTTCCATGGCTTTTGAGAAACGTTTTTTAAAAATACCAATGTGTTGCAGGATCCCAGAAATTCTAGTTTAATTGTTTTGGGTGAGACCCGGCATTTCAAAATTTCTTTGCTTTTTTAATTACCCAGGGATTCTACTGTGAGGCCAGAGTGGAGAGGCACTGCGCTAGAGGCAGTCTGTCACCCGAGGACCCTGGAGCAGGAAGGAGACAGAGCAGCAGTAGCCAGTTGCCCAGGGCAGTGATGGGACCCAGCTGCCTAGGTCCCCACTTAGGGAGGAATGTGTCACAATTCTGAGGTGGTCTGCCAACCTCTGAGAAGGTTCTGAAGACGTGTCTGACCCCCAGGAGCAACTGGATCTTCAGAGACCTGGGAAAAGCCACACCCTGTCACTCAGGCTCTGAGGCTGATATTTTCTGTGCCTCAGTGCCCTGGGCATTTGCTCCTGGCCTTTGCATAGGTGGTCTCCTTTGCTTGGAATGTTCTTCCTTCTTCCCTTTTTTAGCTGGCCAGCTCCTGAAAGACTCCCCCTCAATATCACCTCCTCCAGGAAGCCTTCTTGGCCTTCACCCTACACACACACACACACACACACACACGCACACACACACACCAGTCTGGGTTAATTGGCTTGCCCCTAAGTGTGCTAACATGGGTTCCCAGTGCCATGACACTTGATTCTTTTTCTTTTTTTTGGCCTTGCCACGCGGCTTACGGGATCTCAGTTCTCCAACCAGGGCCTGAACCTGCGCACTCGGCAGTGAAAGCGTGGAGTCCTAACCACTGGACCATCAGGGAACCCCCATGACACTTGATTGTAATCGTCAGTTCTCCTGCCCGTCCGTTCCCAGGAGCTCCGAGGGCGTAGGGCTGAGTTGGGACCTAGCCCAGCGTCTGGCACAGAGCAGCCTCAGGGAATATTTGAGGACAGATCCATCCCTGCTCCACAGGGGAGCCTTCCCTGCCTTCTCCAGGAACAGAGAACACCACAGGTTGGGGGAAACAGCAAGCAGTCATCACTTATAGGGCACTTCTGTGTGCAAGGGCGGTACCTTGGTCTTTACAAGTGTGTCTCTTTTAATCCTCAAACCAACATTTCTGTGGTGGAAGTTGTTAAATGTTTTCACAGATGAAGGAGACTTCAAGAAGTTAAATAAATTGCTCAGGATGTGAGGGACTGATCCAGGCTCTGGAATCAGGCAGACCTGGGCCAGGTCCATGCCTCACTTGCCATGTGGCCTTGGTCATTTTCTGAGCTTCAGTCTCCTCACCTGTAAGAGGTAATGGGCTTTACTTCCCTGGAAGAGGATTAAATGGAAATCATGCATAGAAAAGCACGATGGGTAGCACAGAGTAAGTGCTAAAAATGTTGGCTGTTATTTCAGACAGGGAAAAAGAAAGGAGGCAAAGAATAGGTAATTTTTTCCCCGTTATCAAAGTGGCTTCTTTATTTCAAGAACAGAAAATAAAACTATCATTTGGGCAGCTGCTCCAGTTTTGTCCAAAATAATTTATTTACCAGCCTTACAAAAAAATATGTTGGCAAGAGAAAAATAAAAGTCCCGTAGGAGCAGGCAAGCGTCTCCTTCCTTCCGGCGGCTCCCCTGGGACCCTGCCAGAGAGTGGGGAGTTGGCTGAGGGGCGCCCCCAACCCAGGGTGGAGCCAAGAGTGAGAGGTCTGGAAGTGGAGGACTGTCCTGAGTCCTCCTTGCCGTGGGGGCCGACCCAGCGGACACCGAGGCACTTGTAGGCAAAGGCTGGAGGCCCTCACCCCCTTGGGAGGGGTGAGGGCTGTGTCCTAGGAGGACAAGGTGGGGAGGAGGGGATGCTGAGGGCTGTCGGGGAGAAGCCGCCAGCTCAGTCGGTCTCTGAGGCGAGGCTCCTGGGCCGGGGCTGAGGGGGGATAACCGGGGGAGTGGGGGCCCTGCCTGCAGCCTCAGGGGCCCCTCCCTCCTCTGCGGCCGCCCCCAGGTCCACATCGGCAGGTGCGCTCAGAGAGACTGGGACGAGGGAGGCTGGCCCTGGGGAAGCCGGGCTGGGGGAGGCTGGTGGGGGCCGGCTCTGGCGCCGGGCAGGTTGGGGGGCAGTGGGGGGCAACGGGGGTGGCACCGTGGGGGCCCGGAGGCTGCTGCCAACCAGACGGCGGGGCAGAGCCCGGGGGGTCGCAGGGCTGCCAGAGCCAGGGGGCGGGGGTGGGGCTGGAGGGGAGCCGCGGGTGCTGGAGACCTGGGGGGGCGGCATGGTGGGTCTGGCCGGCGCTGGGCGCTTGGCTGTGGAGGAAGGAGAGGGGCGGTTAGGCGTTCACACTGCCTGCGGCAAATCCCCCAGCTCGACGCCACCTTGGGATCTTCGAATCTGCTGTATCTGCCGTTCGCTCTGCCGGGAACAGTTTCCACGCTGGCTGCTCACCATTCGGGCCTCGGTCCACGTCTGTCCTCAGCTAGAGGGCCCCTCCCCCGCCCTGCCCCAGTTACTGGCATATTTTCCGGTCGTATTTTCTTCATGGGACTTCTTGCCCTCTGAAATGATCTCGTCAGTTTTAATTCTGCTCGATTATTGCTTGTCTCCCTGACTAGAATGTAAACTGAGTGAGGCCAGCTGACATCCAGCTGGCTAGCGCAGTGTGCGTGTTCAGTACAGAGCTTCTGAATAAAGAACTGCTGCCTGTTCCACCTGCCACCTGGGTCCTCCTCACTTCCTCTCAGAAGCCCACCATAACTGCCCCACCCCAGCGCTCAGATGCCCCTGCACAGTCCATCCTCACAAGGCAGCCGAGGGGCTAGGTGGGGCAGGACATCTGGCCCCTGGTCCTAGCTCTGTCTCCACCCACTGGAGGGCCTGGGCAAATCACTTGCCCCCGGGAGCCTCAGTTTCTTCATCGGTGAGATAAGATGACAGCCTTGACCTCGCAGGGCTGACGTGAGGACCAGTGCAGGTGATGCTGTGACCGTCCTTTGACTTGTGCTCCAGTGAGCAAACATCCTGCTTGCACCCCATCCAGGAAAGGTGGCTAGAAGCCCCCTCCTGTAAGAAGGTCCCTGTGCGACCTGCCAGCTCCTGCTGGTCCAGAGACTCCTGACGCTGCTCCACCTAGTCCCATCCAGGTGGAAAACTCTAGAGCCTCCTGGGCTGGGTGTCCCAAGTGTCCTAGTTACCCTGGCAGACTCTGCACCTGAACCCTCGGCCTCCTCACCTGCCTGGCTTTAGGCCACCTGAACAGGTGAACGCACCAAAGGGGCTCAGAAGGAGGCTACCAAACCACCACCACCACCACCACCACCACCACCCTCCTTCGCTGTCTTTTGAAGACCCCATCCTCCCTCTTCACTCTGTGATCCCTGGTCTTCTTGAGGGACTGAACTCCACCACCCCCAACACTCAATCGCTGACCTTTATCGAGCATTTATTGTGTGCTGGGTATGGGCCAGGCAGCACCGTTTAATTCTCCAAACAGCCCTACAAGGCAGGTGCAGTTATTGTCCCATTACACAGAGGAGGAAGCTGAGGCACAGACAGGTGAAGTCACCTGCCCAAGGTCACAGAGCTGGAATCTGAACCCAGAGTGTCCGGCAGCAAACCTGGGCCCTTAGCCACCTGGATTCCTGGTCTCCCCTGGCTGTCTGAAAACATGGGACAGTCTGGGATTGCCCGGCCCCTTTCCCTGCCCACCCTCTGCCCCCCTTCTCCTCCCACAGCCAACTCACTCCTCCGAGCCATGTCCTCTGTTGGGGTCGCTGCCTCCAGGGAGCTCCTACTGACCTTGGGGGAGGCTGGTCTGGGGGGTGCCTCAGACTCTGCCCTGCGAGGGAAGGAGAGGGTCAGGGTCAGCCTTGGCCATCACCCAGAGGAATCCTGGGGAGATTTCCAGCCAACAGGCTGAGTTTGGGTCCTCCCAGGAGTTGTTCTCCACCACTTTGTGGCTGGGCCTGGGATCTGATAAGATGCTTCTGGCATGGGCCAGAGTTTGTATCCACTGAGCCCTGGCTGCTGTGTGACACTGCGACAGTGTCTGAGGTCCCTCATGTGACCAAGATGTGGGGTAGAAAGCAGGGCCTCCCCTGTATCTCAGCTCTCAGCCTCCATGTGACCTTTACGGGATGTTCTGGCCACTAGAAGCCAGAGAACGGACGAGAAGCAGGGGAGGAGGCCAGGGCTCATTCCTGGCTCTGCTCCGTTGGCTACTCCTTGGGGAGGCCTTTCCTGAGCCCCCCCCTTGCCTGACTTCTGTTCCCTACTCGACCCCCCACCCTGCTCTACTGTCCTTCATAGCACACATCACTGCCTGACATTATACTGTGCCTTTATCAGTGTTCTGTTGATTCTGTCTCCCCACTCCTTGGAATGCGAGCTCTAAGGGCAGCATTTGTCTGTCTTGCTCATCTGAGGAAATTCATGGTTTGGGCCCCAGCAGTCTGTGATAACTGATCAATACCCGCTGGGTACGGAGGCAACGTGGCACCATGTTAAACCTCCCGATTTAAAGGATCAAAGAGAAGACTGGAAGGTACAGAATTTACACATTCCAAAATGATCAGTTCCCTAGTTCCCTAAATCTCCAGGGTCTGAAACAGCGCCTGGCACACAGTAGGTGCTCAGTAAAGAACCATATAACACAGAAGGGAACACATCAGAGGTTGAGAAGAATATGCCTCTCAGGTCTCTATCCTACCCACTCCAAACTGGGAAACCTGGTATTTGGGATGAAAATATGATAATTATATTTCCTAAAATGCTACTGGACACCCTGAGAGATGGTGTCTCAGGCTAGGCATCTCAAGGCCAGGACAGGGGCCATTCATACCCATCAGTCCTTACCTTTCCTTGAGAGCCACTGAGGCTGGGGCAGGGGCCGGAGCCGGAGCTGGTACAGGGGCCGGGGTGGGTGTGGCAATCGATGGAAGCTCCTCGGAAGCCGGCCTGTCGCTGACCTTATCCTGGGGTGCAGGCGCTGAGAACAGGCCTGACACGTTGAAGTTGATATCTGCAGACAGAAGGGAGCAGATCTGAACTTACAGAGCTTCCGCAGGCCTCCCCTCCTCAGCCGGTGTTGGGACCACTTTCCCTTTCTCCGGATGTTGTCTGGACCATGTTTCGCCTTCCCACTCCCAGGTGGGCCTCACAAGAATCCCACGAAGCAGGCATCATCATCCCCATTTTACAGACGAGAAACTGAGGCTCAGAGTGGAGGAGCCATTTCCTCCAGGCCTCGTGGTGAGTTTACAGGGTTGCCAGGGACTGAAGCTGAGTCTGGAGGGCACCAAGCTGGGCAGATGAAGGCACAAAAAGGGACACGTTCACAAAGGCGGGAGCTTTACCTCCGGGGAAGAGGGTGTCTGCATTCTGTATCAGAGCCTCGACCATGCCCACCACCTGGATGGATGAGACGGAGGCTGCGTCCAGCTGGGCCAGGTCCCTGGGACGAAAAGAAAGTGAAAGTGAGTCATCATTTAGCAAAGTCTAGTGACCCCAACTCTCTGGCCCTGTGCTGGGCACTGGGGACACAAGGACCAGGTGAATAACAACCGCTCACGTATCACAGCTCTTTACAGTTTACAAAACATTTCTCCGTTTATTGTCTCATCTAACTCCCAAAGCAAACATCCTCAATGTCCGTCTAGTTTCTCTCCCATTTACAGATGAGGAAAGGAAGGTCCAGAGTGACTTCCTAAGGCCCATCTCTGGAAGGTGGGGGGCGGGGAGGGGGCGCGCTAGAATCAGATCTCTGGGCTCCCAGCTCCCCGTAACAGGCCACCAAGCACCCCATTACTGCCTTTACCCAGAATGCCTATCTCCAAAGCCCCATGGGATCCACGATCCCTTTGGCTGCTCGTCACAGCAGCTTTGACAATTGCAGCTGCTCAACCTACTCCAAGGATGGGGAAACTGAGGCCCAGGGGAAAAGTAAGCAGCAGATGTGGGGGGGGGAGGGGACTGCCGCCTTCCCCCCAACCTGTGGCCACTCACCCTTCTTTCTCAGGGGGCCACAGCAGGTTGGGCCCCAGGACAATGGCGATGTTGCTGGGTGTCATCTTGTTCACCTCCTGCGCCTCGGCCAGCAGTGCCAGGAACTTCATCAGGTACCTGGGGCGTGGGAGGGGCACTTGGACCAGGGGCAGGGCATCTTGGGCCATGAACACCCATGGAGGCCCCCCAGGACCTGAGACTTCTCCAGCCTGGGATTGCCAAAGAGTGGCAGACACCGCACAGGACATTGAGGAACATTTTTACTAGTTACATTAGCTGACCTACTGAACACCACCTACGTGTCAGGCACTAAGTTGAGAACCTCCAGCCACCCTAGAGTAGGGACTGTTATGCTCCAAGTCTTCCACATGAGGGTGCTGAGAGTTAACTCTGTGCTGAGAGGCACAGAGAGTTAAATGGCTAGCCTAGGACCACATAGTGGCAGAGGTGGGATTTAAAGCCGGGTGGTGTGGCTTCAAGGTTCAAGGTATGTGTTCAGTTCGATGTCTAGTATTAAAAAAATACAGTTAATACATCAAAGTGGTATTTTCAGAAATATTGCTTAGGACAAGGATACCAGCCCACGGCCCTGAAGTGGCAGCTGGGCCTTGGCTGGGGGAGGCCTGGGTGTGGGCTGGGGGCTCACCTGAGGTTGCTGAGGTTCTCACGGGGCAGGCGGCTGCACACCTCCTGGAGGGCCTCCAGCCGGGCTCCTGGCTCCTTCAGGCTGTGGACGGGGGAGAGACCTGGTGAGCCTGCCCTGGGTGGCCCCTCTGTAGCCTCGTCCTCCCCAGCACCTGCCCCCCGCCATCCTCACCTGGCTGCCCTCATCCAGTCATCATAGAGGTCAAAGGTCATCAGGGGCTCCGGCAGCTCCCGCAGGTAGGACTTGAGGGCACCTGGAGTGGTGGCGGGGGCTCAGATGCAGCCCTCCAAGCCCCCAACTTTATCCCCAGGCCTCAGCTCTCTCCATGTTAGGAACCTTTAGCTCTTGTTCACACTAACGTGTCTAGGTCTGATCATTTCTTTGGGCCACGGGCCCTTCTGAGAAAATGATGAAGCCTAGTGATGTTGTCCGCAGAAAAACATACACACGTTTCAGGGGGCTCACCATGGACCTCAACATTAAGGACTCCTGTGTCTCCTCAGATGTCTATCAGGCCTTAAGCCAACTATCATGGGATCATTTCAGGCAGCTCCAGGGAAGGGATTTGGGGGGAAGGCTCTCCACCCAGGGCTCCTCAGAGCAGGTACCTGCCACAGCGTGGGGGTCAGAGCAGAACTCCTGCAGGCTGCAGGGGTCCGAGGCCATTGTCTGCTTGAGGCGCTTCAGCACCGAGGCCCCGGCGGCCAGACGGAAGAGGCCCTGAGGTGCGAGAGGGGGAAGGTGGGGATCACAGAGGGGTGGGCGGGGCAGGACACCCCGGTTGTAGGCCCTGGCCCACTCATGGCCTGGAGTAGGCCTTGGGGGCCCACTGGGCTGGTGGGCAGAGTGAACATCACCGTATTCATGGTTCCTCTCGACTCTTAAGGTCTAAGATTCTGAGCAAAAGGGGAAGTCTAGGGGCTTCCCTGGTGGCGCAGTGGTTGGGAGTCCGCCTGCCGATGCAGGGGACGTGGGTTTGTGCCCCGGTCCGGAAAGATCCCACATGCCGCGGAGCGGCTGGGCCCGTGAGCCATGGCCGCTGAGCCTGCGCGTCTGGAGCCTGTGCTCCGCAACGGGAGAGGCCACAACAGTGAGAGGCCCGTGTACCACAAAAAAAAAACCAAAACAAAACCGGGAAGTCTGGGAGGAGCTCAGAAAAGTCGTGGGGAGACAGGAGTCTGGTTAGGAGTGAAAGGGAGATAGGAGGCCCAGCAGGACTGTCCTGAAGCCTAGGTCTGCCTTTGGGTGTGGTCCACCTCCTAAGGGTCTGTCCTTAGGAAAGCAGCCGATACACTAGCACGACCGAGGTGCAAAGGATGGATGAGGGCAGCGTGTGGCTGTGACTCACGTGGAGTCTCCGGCTTCACCGCCACTTTCTCACCTGCTGGGCACGTCTACCCACTGGCCTCTGCCTCCCCCTTGCAAAATGGAGCCAATGAGGGCTCCCACCAAGGGTTATTGGGATAATCCAATGGAACAAGGAGCGCAAAGGGCTGATGGCACAGTGCCCGGCCCACGTGAGCATCGTTAAGTGGGAGGTGGTATCACTTCAGCAGCAGGAGGCCACGCCTTCTCCCGGCACCTGTACGCTAATGGTGGTGAGATTACAGGTCCCAGCGACGGGCAGCATGTGGGAGGTGTGGGACCGAGTGAGGGCCCTGGTGTTCCTTCCCCACCCACTCCAGTGAGCCCCACCTCTTCCTTCGTGCCCTCAGAAAGCAGCATCATGACGCAGGCCTCGATGGGCAGGGCGATGTCCCGGCCCAGCTCTCGCAGGTGGGTTCCCAGAGGCACCCCATACACCCTGGAGAAGGGGGCGGCCATCATCGAGGGGGAGGGGTCTGCAGGGACGAGACAGATCAGCGGCCCAGGGTCCTCCCACCTCTGAGCATCGAGGTCAGGGCAGACAGGGGCATCCCCAGACGTTCTCAAGGGGCTACCACCTCCCTCCTGACCACCCATGCCACACATCCTGAAATTATCCAACACATCTCTTGAATCCGCCCACCTCCACTGCCCCCACCCCAGTCCGGGACACAGTCACCTCCCTCCTGCCTCCTAACAGGGTTCCAGTCCTGCCCCTTCATTCCATCCTCCACGCAGCCGCAGCCGGAGCAATCTCTTCATCGCAAATCTAATTGAGCGCTCCCCTGCTCAGAACGCATCTCTGGCTCCCTGCTGCCTTTCGTGATGGAGTGCAAGCTTCTTAACGTGCCCCAAGCAGGATGGGGGTCGGGGCCTGCCTGTGTCCCCACCTGTTTGGCTGTGGTTCTCCCTCAGCTCAGCCAGGGCCGTGTCCAGCGAGCTCAGAGACTTGCGATGGTAATCGGCCTGAATCTCCATGAGCTATGGGGACAAGGGGGCACCCCCGGGGGGAAGTGAGGGAAGCTGAGCCTCCCCCAGGGGCCACAAACGCAGACCCCTCCCTCCCACCATCTCGCAGGGGGTCTCAGTGGCCCCGGAGCTCCGGGTGGCAGGAGCCTGGTCTTGGACTCACGTGGATAAAGTGGTTGGCATAGGTGTCCTCCTTGGTGGCAAAGTGGTACAGATCGGCTAAGTACTCGTCCTTGGGGACAGAGAGGGGAGGGCTTATACCAGCGAGGCTGGGGCCCAGCGGGGAAGCTTGGAGAGGATAGCAACTTGCCCAAGCTGTATGGGGAGGGTCACAACCAGCTCTCCTCTCTCTGCTTACGGTTTGCTCCTGGGGCCAGCCCGCAGGGACCCCTTTGAACTCTTGGGGGGCTTTTACAGCTTCTAGTCCTCTTCTCTGTGTCCCTATATCCTCAGCACAGTGCCTTGTGTTACTCACCCCTCATTTGTTCACCCGCCCTTCATTCATTCACTCACTTAGCAAACGCACTGAGACTCCGGTGAACAGGCGTCTCTCTCCCTCCCAGGTGTTATGCGTATGGTATAGACAGAAGTGGCTACAAGGTGATGGCTAAGTACACAGACCTTGGAGCCTGACAGCCTGGGTTCAAATCCCGGCTCTGCTGCTTCCTAGCTATGTGGCCTGGGGCAAGTCACGTCACCTCTCTGAGCCTCAGTTTTGCCATCTGAGAAATGGGGACAGCACCCACCCGTGCCACCACCACACATGCAGGAAGCCCAAGTGCCCCTCACCTTGCACTGCTCCACCTTCCTCTTCAGCTCCTCCTCCTCCTCCTTCAGCATCTCCACCTTGTTGGCTGTGGTGGTGTAACTGCCCGGGCCGCCGCCCAGGCCCTGGCCACTGCCTGAGTTCTTAGCTGCCTGACTGAGCCTGGGGAGGATTCCAAGGTGGGGTGGTTACGTCCCCATCGCATGTCCAGAGCCAAGGGCCCCTCCACAGGCCTGACCACATAGGATTCCGGAATTTATAGATGCAAATCCCGGAGCTGAACTGGCCTTGGGTCTCTGCCCACCCTGGGCAGAGTGCTCTGGCGCACCCCCTGGTGGGGGGCTTGGTGATCATGGCCACGCACCTCCAGAGTGGACGGTGGGGCCCCTCCCGCCATCCAGGGACCTTGGAGGATTGTTTATGGCTATCCCGGGCTTTTGGGTACCCCAGCTGGCACAAGCACATGCACATACGCGCACAGAGGCACCCTCACATGCACTGTCCCCATATGTCTTCTTAAGGACCAGGCGTGTGCACAAGGACACACACTGTACTCAGTGGGCCCTGCAGCGTCCTCCTGGTGGGGGAAGGGCCTCGAAGCTCTGTGGCCACATCCGTAGGCTGAAGCAGGCGTGGACCTCACCTAGAGGCTGTGGCTCCCACCTGCTCTTGAGTGTGTTCCAGTCAGACACCAGCTTCTGCAGGCTCTTCTTGTGCTTGAGGATGGCTGGCAGCTCCTCCTGGGGGCGGGCACAGGAAGGGTTCAGCGGGCTGCGGAGGTGGGAGCTGGAGGCTGGGGACGCTGGGGGCAGAGGGAGGGGGCAGGGTCACCTCACTCAGCCTGTTGAGCGGCTGCAGGACGTCCCGCTCCAGGGTCATCTCAAACTCAGCCAGGATGCGAGCAAGCTGGTTCTGAATGGCACAGCTCATCTCCAAGGCCTTCCTGTGGACACAGCACCCAGTGGGCCCGGGCTCCCACAGCCCCTCACCCCCCTCTGGAGAGACTGGGCAGGGGGGCCTCCTCCCTCCCCATCACCCCGTCTCTTCTGTCTCTCCTTCGTCTTCACTGAGCCCAACGCCCTTGCAGGCCTGGCCACCCTCACTGACCTGGACACTGTTCCCAGCCCGGACACTGTTCCCAGCCCAGACACTCTTCCCAGCCTGGTCATCCTTCCACCGTGGATGCCCTCCCTGACTGGGACCCTCTCCTGACCCAGATCCCTCCTTGGCATCTCCAGGTGAGGGCCAAGGTCCCTGTCCGTGCTCACCCCATGCTGGAATCGGGGTCCAGCTCCTTGAAGCTCTCGGCCATCGTGGTGGACAGAGCCATGAGGGGAAGCTTCTTCTGCAGGGAAGGGCAGGGCCGGCTGTGAGCGTGAGCACGTGTGCTCGCCCACTGGGTTGCTTCCACGCCCCTGCCTGAGCACATGGCGAGTCTCCTAGGGGCAGAATCCCCAGCAAGGCCCTGGGCGTGGACAGGGGAGGCGGGAACCCAGGAGGGCCACGGACACAGGTGACAGTAGAAGCAGGAAGATGACAAGGCACGGTGGAGGTGACAGCTCCCCGTGACCATGTACAGAGCCCCCACCCATCTGAGGCCCCCCTGCCCCCTCCCAGAAGCCACACGATTGGGCAGGAAGGAGTCATGGACCAAGTCCCATCACCGAATGGAAAACTAAAAACAGAGGGCATGGAGCTTGTCCCAGTTCACAGTTAGAGGGAGGGCGGAGGAGCCAGGAACATCACCTCAGAGTGGGCCCTCTCCCCTGCCACAGGGCATCTGTGGCTGACCTAGCCCCTGCGGAGCTCAAAACCCTCCACGGTTCCCTATTGCTCTGGCCTCACGGAACTGTTGCCCAGTTACAAGTTTGCCCCCCACATTCCTACCTAGCGTTGTACAGAGCACCAGCTTAGGTCAGGGAGACCAGAATTCGAATCTCAGTTTTGCCACTTACTAGCTGTGTGACCTTGAGTGGGTCACTTTACCTCTCTGTCTCTGTTTCCTCCTCGGTACACAGTGCTAATAAGGGCAGCCTCCTCCTAAGGTTGTTTTCACATTAAGTGAGGCAATGCATGGAGATATCCTAGTAACAGACTAGCAGTAATCAGTCCATAAATACTGGCTACTGGTTAACACCAGTGAGTAACACTCAAAACCCAGCTCAAATGCCACTTCTTTCAGGAAGCCCTCACAGACTGCCCAGTTGTGAGCACCTGCTCTGGGTGCTGATTGGACAGAGAGGTTCAGGTGCTGTCAGAAGCCTGGCTGTGGCTCAGAAGATTGGTGCAGGCGGGCGGCGTCAAGAAGGGGATGGGGAAGAAATAGGACCTCATGAGTGGGGTGCCGGAGGAGCCTTGGGACAGAGCAGTCTCCACCCCCTTGGTGCCAGAGACTCAGACTAGTGGGGAGACCCCAGCCCCGACCCCGCTGCCCCACTGGACAGAGGTGTCCTGCCCAGGCCCCTCCTCCCTGGGACCCCCACTCACCACCCGCTTGTCCATGTCTGCCCCGCTCTGGCCCTGCAGACAGGCCTGCAGCCGTTTGTGGACATTGTGGGCTGCTCGCTTGGCCGGCTCCAGTCGCTGCTCCACCTGGGAGGGGGTCCAGGGGTTATGGATCGTGGGGGGCTGTTGTCCCCCATGCCCCACTGTCCTGTTCTCCCCCAGAGCAGGAACTGTCTTTCTCTTCCCTCCTCCTGGGGACCCCATTGCCAACAGCATTGGAATGACTCAACTCGGGCCCCCAACTGGCATCCCTGCCTGGCCCTCTGCTGACAGCCTGCATGGGCCTGCCCTGCCACCCGCTGCCGCTGCCGGCCCAGGCACATACCTGCTGCAGGTCCTCCCCCAGGAACTCGGCAGTCTCCGGGGTGCTGCAGGGGGAGACAGCTTCTGCTGAGCTGGCCCAGGTTAGGAAACCCCCGCCTCCTCCTGCCCCCCCACTGCAAACAGGGCACCTGAACCCCAGATGCTTCCAGTGCCCCTCCCAGTCAGGCCGCCCTGGGTGGCCCGCCTGCCTCATCCCCGTCGGAACACATTCCATGGGGGCGGGAATAGGATACCAGGCTTTTTCCTCCTCCACCCAGGGCTGTGTCCCCAGAGAGGGCGGACGAAACCGAAGTGGGGACCGGGGGCGCCTCTCTCTTCTGCTGACCTGGGGAGAGGAGGCCCGGGCTGCCCCAAGAACAGGAAGTGTGCGAGCTCAGACTCCTGGGCTGTTGGTTACAAAGGGCTCTGGACTGTGGTGGTGGGCAGGTCCTGGGCCCCTGCCCGGGGACACGTGGGGACAGGCTCCGAGCAAGTCGGCCTGACTGCCCATGCTCATATAGGCATCTGTGCCAGTGTGTGACTACAGCAGGTCTGTGGACACCCAGTCCGCTCCCCTGAGCCCAGAGAATGAGAAACTCCCAACGCAGGGGGAAGAGGAGAGAAGACAGGCCCTGGGAGCTCCCCAAATTTCCGCCCTCCACACCACCAGCTCAGGGACTGTGGTGGGAATGTGGGGATGTTTCCACCTGAGGCTGAGAAAAGCAGAAGCAAGACAGAGAAGCAAGGACGCCTCTGGGCTGGAGGACGGCGGGAAGAGGCGCAGGGCAGGGCAGGGGCGGCCCCTCCTCCCATCACTGCCAGGACCCTATCTCTGCTGCTCCCCCAAGGTCTGGGGCCCTGACCATCCCTCCCCCGCAGGCAACCAGAGATGGTTAACAGTCCCCATTGTACAGAGGGGACAAGTGAGGCCAGGGAGGACCGTCCACTCAGGGGCTCATGGAGACAGAGAAGACCCAGCATCCTTGATCCTCCACCCACCCTCCAGTCAGGGGTAGGGGTGCCCCTTCCCCCAAAGGCCAGCGCCTGCCCCTCCTGCTCTGGCTAGGAGAGGGGATGGCATTCAGAGGGGAGGAAACGAGATGGCCAGTCAGAAGGTGGCTGTCCAGCTGTCCTCAGTCTCCCCCCGACCTCCCACCTCCTCTAGGGTCCTGCCGGGTGAGAATGGGACTGGAAGGGAAGGGGTTGACACTCACCGTCCCAAGCTGCCCGTGTGGGCCAGCTGCCGCATGCGATGCAGCTGCCTCTTCATCATCTTGGGGGCGGGCTGGGGGCTGCGGGGTCACGGTGGGGGTCGAGGGCCCGGCAGCCCCCGGCCCAGCCTGCCTCTGCCCGCGGCGCCTCTCTCGCCCCGGGTGGGTGGGCGGCGCTCTCCGCTTCCTGGGCCAGCCGCGCTCTCGCTGCAGCTCGCTCTCTCCTCCCCCGCTGGCGACTCCGCCCCCGGCCCCCAGGTCACTCCTCTCTCCAAGTTTGTTTTCTCGCTCTTTCGCGTCTTCCGGGCCCCCCAAGGGCGCCCCCCCTACGGTCCCGGCGAGTGTGGGTCCGCCGGCCGCCTGGAGATCCACAGGTTGTGCGCGCGGCCCCTCCTCCCCGCTCCTCCCCGCCCAGCCCCGGTGGCGGGAAGCAGGTAAGCCCGTTCCTGCCACCGCGCCTGCCCGGCTTCCTGGGTTCCTGCCCCACCCTCCGGCCTGCAAGCCCTGGGTATAAATAACCTTGGCACCCTCTTAAAGGGAAAACAGCGTTCCATGTTTAGGAGGCAGAGGCCAAGGACAGGCCCATCTAGGCCTCCCAAAGGATGCTGTCCTAGACTCCCTTCCGGAAGGACATCCTGGCCACCTTGAGCTAAAGGTCAACCCCTGCTCCCCTGCTGGAAGATGGGCTGGAGGCTTTGGCTTCCTGGGGCCACGCTGCTGCAGCGTGCCCTTGGACAAGTCCCTGGAACTCTGGACTCACTGTCTCTAATGGCCTGTGGGTCAGCTGTGCTGACGCTGCCCACCTGGAAGAGTGGATAAGACACTCCTGCCTGCTCCTCCAGTGCTCCCATCGCCCTTTTCACGGGGGTCCCCACCACCCTCCAGCCACAGCGAAACCTCCCAGAGCAGTTCCCCGACACCCTGCCGTCCTCCAGCCCCAGCCACGAGTTTCCGCTGTCTGTGAAATCCCTTCCCCGGCAGACTTCCTCAGTCCCTGCCCTAACTTCTTGTAAGGCAAGGACGTGGATACTGCTCTGACCTCCCCAGACTCAGTACTGTAGTAATTTCTTCGGCTCTCCACCCAGAACACACTGGGACATACAGCAGATGCTCCGTAACTGCCAGTTAATACAAGATGAGAGCCTTTGGCAAGCAGTAGGCTCTTCTTACTCTGAACCCCTGTACCCCTTGGGCATCAGGAGCTCCGGGGTGGGGGTGGGGGGAGAGGGAGGGGCCTGGGGTAGGGTCCTAGCACGCCTTCTGCACTTTGCCTTGTTGGAGTTTCAGTTCAGTTTGAGGGTTACTTGAGCACCTACTGTGTGTGGGTGGGCAGACTGGGCACTTCTGAGGGCAGGACCTCCACCTCAGACATCTCTGTGCCCCGGGCCCAACATGGGCCTGGCACACAGTGGGCACGTGCTGGACACTGGCCACCCCTCCGACTCTCCAAAGGGAGAGCCAGGCAGACCCTGGTGGGATGGGGAGGGGCTGCAAAGGGAACCCGAGTGTGGAATCCTGGCCGGAAGTTGGGAGGCTCCTGGATCAAAGGCTCAGGCCAGGATGAGGGGATTGATCCCAGGCTAGGTTTCCTTGCCCACCTCCCCTTCTCCCAGCTGGAAGGCCCCTGGAGGGGGGGTTCTAGGGTGGGCAGGGCTTGAGGAATGCCTCGATGGAGGGAGACATCAGAGTCCAGTATAGACTTGGCTTCTGTTTTTTATTTTTTTTTTGGCTGTGTTGGGTCTTCGATGCTGCGCGTGGGCTTTCTCTAGGTGCGGTGAGCGGGGGCTACTCTTCATTGCGGTGCGTGGACTTCTCATGGCGGTGGCTTCTCTTGTTGCGGAGTGCGGGCTCTAGGCTCACGGGCTCAGTAGTTGCAGCGCGCGGGCCTAGTTGCTCCACAGCATGTGGGATCTTCCTGGACCAGGGATCGAACCTGTGTCCCCTGCGTTGACAGGCGGATTCTTAACCACTGCGCCACCAGGGAAGTCCCGACTTGGCTTCTTAAAATGTGGCACTGCGCTTTGCAATGTCTGGGTTCTAGTCCTGGCCTCTCCACCTCCCTCACTGGACAGATCCCAGAACTTGGTGGTGACTCAGTTTCCCCTGTCTCTGCAATGCGCACAACCTACTGTGTGCAGAATTAGGAAACTGAAGTCTCCCAAGGCAGCAACTTGACACCAGGTGCCACTGTCCTGCCGTTTGGGAAATCTCCAGGCTACGTGGTGTCCCCATCCTGTTCCAGCCCTGCCTCTGGCCCAGACCACACTGGTCTGGGCTCGTCCACTTCCCTAGCTGTTCTAAAGGTCCTTGAGGGCAAGGCCTGGCTTCTACCCCTGTCCCTCCTAGTCTTGCCCAGGCCTGAGCCCCCAGCTGCAGCCTGGGGAGGGGTCAGCCTACGTGGGCTGTAGCAGCAGCTGCTGTGGAAACAACTGAGCCGTATAATCAGGCCACGTGAGCTCTGGGCCTCCCATCTGGGCTCCAGACTCCCCTCCAGCCAGACCCAAGAGCCTTTGCAGGAAGGGCACCTGGCTCCTCCATGTCCAGCCTGGATGGGGCTGCTGGGTAAGGGGTATGTTTTAGGGTATATTTAGGCTCGAGCACACTCAGATGTTGAATCGTGAAAAGGTTGGAAGCCCTGAAGTTTGGGTCATTGGCTGTTCTTTCGAAGGATGTTGTCATCAGAGACTTCTGGACTCAGAGGTTTCAATCAGTGGATATTGAGATCATAGTTTTAGAACTGCAGATGCGGAAGGGGACCTCAGAGGTCACCAGCCAACCCCTTCTCTAATGACTTGCTGGGTCTCCTCCTGAGGAGGGCCTGGGCCTTGTCTGGCTTAGGCTGAAATCAGGGGCCTAGCAATATGCCATAGTCACAGGAGCTCAATAAACACAGCCGACTTGAATGGCAAGTGAAGACATCGCATTGATGGACATTTATTTCCAACCCAAGAGACAGAGCTTACTGGTGTGGATGGAGCTGGCTGGCTGGGCTCAGCCTCTCACCAGCTGGGTGACCTGGGGTGAGGTAGTTCACCTTTCTGAGCCTGTGTCCTCCTCGGTAGCTTGAGAATAATAGCATCTACCTGATGGGTTGTGAGGGTTAAATAAATTAATTTGTAAACTACTTAGGACAGTGCCTGGCCCTGTTTATTATTCAGCCTGCGAAGTCAGTAACGGAAAGACCTTTTAACCCCCATTCCTGCCTCAGTTTCCCCCTAAATGTGTCCTGCAGGCTGGGGTCAATGGCATTTATTGTCATGTACTTCAGCACATCCTCCAGTGAGGTTGGTATCATGTGGTTTTATTTATTTATTTTAAAATTAATTAATTAATTTTGGGCTGTGTTGGGTCTTCGTTGCTGTAGGAGGGCTTTCTCTAGTTGCGGCGAGCGGGGGCTACTCTTCGTGGCGGTGCACGGGCCTCTCATTGCGGTGACTTCTCTTGTTGCGGAGCACGGGCTCTAGGCGCGCCAGCTTCAGCAGTTGTGGCACGTGGGCTCAGTAGTTGTGGTACACGGGCTTAGTTGCTCTGCAGCATGTGGGCTCTTCCCGGACCAGGGCTCGAACCCGTGTGCCCTGCATTGGCAGGGGGATTCTTAACCACTGCGCCATGAGGGAAGCCCTCGTGTGGTTTTATAGGTGAGCACACCCAGGCTCCTGGCCCAGGTCTCTAGCTGGCTGAGTGGTAGAGGCCAAGTTAGAAAGCAGATCTGACAGGCCCCAAAGCATCCGCGTGCTCTCCTGCTGTACCAGATGGCACTGCCTGAAGACTCTAGAAATGCTGGTCCTTGCCCGCCCCCCCCGCCCCCGCCCCCGCCCGCCTTAATCCCTGCGGCTGCTTCGGGGGGTCCAGAGGCTTCATTGCAGATTGTCTGCCAAAACCCGCAACGGTCTGGGAAACGTCTGCTGCTGAAGCTCCAGCAGGATGTGGGCAGGGAGGCCAGCGGCTGGCGCTGAGGCGGTGGTAGCAGGGGTCAGCTGTGGGGCCGCGGGACTGAACAGGAACATCCCACTTCAGACACTTGAGAAATTGTTTGTGGCCGTATCACTGCTGCCCTCCAAGGGAAGGCTTCTGCCCAGAGCAGTTAGGCATGTGCTGTCACTTCTGGGGCTCCGAAAACTTCCTTGCCTCCTCCTCCAGCCAAAAGGACTTACTGGGGAACCCCAAGTGGGGCTGAGGCACGGCGACTCCACCGCAATCCTGACAGCCCCGGAGGGCGTGTGCCCTCAACCCGGGCCCCAGAGGACGGCAGCGGATGGGGGTGGGGTGGGGTGGTGCGATGTGCAGTAGGGTGGCCACCTCATAGGACTCCTGGTCACATCTGGCCCCTAACATATGCCCTCAAGCACTTTATAAGCTCCCTGAGCCTCGGTTTCCCATTTTCACAAGGCAGCTGGAGGGAGGGGCTGCGTGCTGCCGGCCTAGAGCGGCGCTGGGCTAGAGCCGGCTCCCCTCTTATCTGCCTTGCTGGGCCCGTGTCCCCGCCAGGAGGCCCGCGGAGAATGGGGGCAGGGGCATCAAGAGGACTGCAGGGACAGCTTCCCCAGGCGAGCGGTGGCTTCTGTTTCTCTTGGCTGCTATGAACAGACAAACCCAGTGTGCTGTGGTTATTTAAAAAAAAAAAAAAAAGCGCTGCTGCTTCCAGCCTCACAGATAGAAGTGGAAGTGTGCCTTCAAGGCCTGGGAAGTCCCACTGCTCCTGGCGTGGGCGGGGGTGGGGGTGACCCTTGCAGAGACAGAGAACACTCCTGCGAGTACCCCCTTCCAGCCTGAGGTCTCCAGGGGCTCTGGACCTGTGTCTGGATTGACATGCAGTATTTGGGGGATGCCTCCTCCAGGTGGTGAAAGCAAAGGGTCCCCTCCTCTGACCAGACACCCCCTCTAGCCCCTCAGACAGGTGTGGGCTCCTGCGGCAGCTCCCCTGTGCATCTCCCTCCCAGCTCTCGGCGGTCATGCTCCTGGCTCAAGGGTCCCGTGCCAGGCTGTGAGCTCTGAGGACAGGGCTGTGCCTGGCACAGGTGCTGCTCAAGAGGCACTTGCAGGACAGACAGGCAGACAGCTGGATGGGTGGCCTAGGAACAGGGAAAGGTGGTCAGAAAGACTGAAGGGATCTCCCTGTCCCTGTGACATCTGGGTCACTCCAAGCCGACTGGGGGACCCTTTTGCCCAAGGACTCTTCAGAAGGCCTCTGAGGGGCCTTACAGCTCACTGGGTCCCTCCCACCTTTTCAAATAAGGAACCTAAAGGCCAGAGAAGGAAGCACCTTGTTCAAAGTCTCACAGCAAGCTAGAGACCCCACTGGAAGAGGCCCAGGCTCCCAGCCGGCAGTCACAGGCTCACGCAACCTGTAGAGTGCGTGCTCCTGAGGGTGCTTCTGGGACCCCAGGGGTATGCCACAGGGAATAGGGTTTTGTTTCATTTAAAGGAAGAAGCTTCCAACAAGAGATTATCTTTCGGAGACATCACAAGGGTTTAGGCAGAGTCCTGCCTGGCGGGCAGGGAGGGGAACAGGAACACGTGGCTGAGAGGTCAGGGTGTCTGGGGGCCTGGATGCAGGATGGTGGTCACACTGTGGGGGCAGTGGGGAACTGGATATGCTGGCTCTGAGGCCTTGCTCCCTCTCCTGTGCCCTTGACAGCACGGCCCACGTCGAGGAGCTCTTGCCGTGCACTTCCAAGGGTCGGCCTGGCACAGAGAAGGGCCCTCATTTGCAGAACTGAAAAGAGCGCGCAGGCTCGGCTGGCCTCCAGCACTTCTCAATAGCATCTATGTAAAGGTGTTCAGCGCCCAAGTTCACACTGCGAAAAACTAGATTAGACAAAGGGAAATTGATGTCTTAAATGCATAACTTCCACCGTCTGCTACAAGAGAAAGGGCGGGCAGCCTTCCCCAGATGTCTGTGAGCAGGAACCCTCCCCAGCAGAGCACAGAGGGCACGGAGGGCGGGCTCCCCACCACAGAGCAAGCCCTGGACTAGCTCCTTCTGGCTCTGCTCCGTGCTGGTTGGCTCCCTCACCTGCTAGCCTCCAAGCCACTCCCCATTCTCCCAGTTAGACAAACACTGATAACCCAGTGGGGACGTGCAGGGGACGTGCAGGGTCCGTGGGCCTCTCCGGAAACAAGCTGCAGCTGGCACCCTGCTCCCTGGGAGTAGCCTCTGGGGAGAGGGAGCAGCTGAGGCGCGGGCCTCGGGTGGTGCTGCACCGCAGCTGTGTTTTGAGGGCTGAGTGCAGCAAGAGGAAGTTGTGAGTGGCCAGGGGCCTCCCCCTCAGCGTCTGCAGCAGCTGGGGCTCCTGGCAGGCCCGAGCAGCCGCTCGCTTCCAGCCGGGACGGCGCTGCGCCCACCACAGCCCTGGGTCCTCTCTGGTGACTCAGCAGTGGCCACAGGCCCCTGAGCTGGGCCTCTTCCGGTACAGGGACTGGGAGTGGTGAGCAGAGGAACCGTGGCCTGATCTCCAAGGAGAGGCAGAGGGGTCTGCGGGGCAGCCCCGGGGTCCTCCCACTCTTGGACCCCTCCTGACTCCCTCTACCTCAGAAGGACCACGAGAGCTGCTGGTCCAGGAAAAAGGACGTTTTATTTCCATAAATACTCCTGCTCTCACTCACACACTGACCCCACTTCTGCCCATGGACAGACGGATGGACAAAACCCAATGAATGAAAGAGACACACTGAGAACTCCAGTGCAGGACCTCCCTTGGCCAGGGGCCTGGGAGCCCCCAGCTGGGGCCACCTGTCTCTCCCACAGTCCCCCTGGAGGCCTGACAGCAAAGGGGCCAGGAGAGTGGAGTGAGACCCCCAGGAGGAGTGGGGGAGAGGTGGGGCTCCCCTCACTGGGCCCCCTGAGATGGTGACCACAGGGCCACGCAGAGAGAAAAGCTAAGAGAGTCAAACCACACACCCGAGAGTGCAAAGAGCTGGGGGTGCAGGCGTCACGCCCCCAGTCACCCGGTTCCTATGGAGGCCTGAGCTGGTCCCGGCTCCAGCATGGCCCCAAGTTATGGCTGGGCCTTCCCATAAGGCATAAGAGACAGGCAGGGATGACCCCTCCCCAGGCTGGGGTCGGGGCTGGGCCTGAGGTCCTGGCCCTTGCCCGACAGCCATGCTTCTCCCCCACGACCCCAAGTCCTTCCGGGGCCCGTGTGCAGCACTTCCCTGCTCCAGCCTCCCACCTGTGACGAAGGTCCCCACCAGTGCAAACCGAGGCCTAGCCTCCTGCTGGGTTTGGCTCAGCAAGGGAGAGGGCAAGGAAGGAGGGGGCCGCAGGGGGGAGGGGAGAAGCACCAGACCCAGGGGAATATGGCCGTGGGAACCCAGGCTCAGTGGTGGCCAGTCCCGTCGCCCCTCCTCTCCCCAGCCCCTCTCTGTTCTAGAGGCTCCCCCAGGTCTCCGGTGGGGGGAACTGATCCACGTCCCCCATCTCGTTGTAGGTCTGGTCGCCCATGGTGAACAGCAGCTTGTAGCGGAGACGAACCTTCTCCTGGGGCAGACATGGTGAAGGCAGAGGGTCGGACGGGGAAGAGAGGCTGCCCCACCCCACAGCGGTGCCCGGGCACAGCTGGGCCCCTCACCTTCTGGGGGTTGGCAAGGAGCAGGACCTGGGTGATGGCTGAGGGGTGGACGATGGGGTTAAACGCTGGCAGCTCTGTGCCTGAGGGCGGCTGCAGCTTCACCTTCATGATCTGCGGACAGGAGGGCAGGATGGGGCACAGCTAGCCCTGGCTTCTCGTCCCCAGTCCCTGGGGAACAAGGCCCAGCCTCCTGCCAGCTCCTCCTCTGGGGGCCCTTCTACCCCCAACTCCCCAAGGAGAGACAGAGACACGGAGACAGAGACCCTACCCCCGCCCTGGAGAGCTGGCCCCCCATCCAGCCCCAAGTCACCCTGCCTTGAGGGGGGGGGTCTGCCCATTGTCACCTTGGGGACAGCTGACTGGAAAACAATGTTGCGGATGGGCTGGGGGGCGGTGCTCAGCATGGAAACCACCACCACCAGCACATCAGAGCGCCCGGGCAGTGGGTCTCGGGCGAAGTGGAAGAGGACCCGGAAGCCATGTTGGTCATACACGGTCACCGGCAAGATGCTGCCTGGCAGAGGAGAAGGGGAGAGGGCGATGGCGGGGGCGGGGGGTGGGTGCCAAGCCTGAGCCCAAGCACATCCGACCAGCTCCCCACACCCGGCCGACCCCAGGCACTCGCTGCTCTGCTGGGGATGAATGAACAGACCCTGACCCAGGCTGTCGCCTTGACCCTGGGCAGCAGTGCAGTCAGGGGTGCAGTCCGGGGCTCAGACAGGCAGGTGGACTTCTAGTGTGATGGTGAAGGCAGAATGCCCACCCTGGAACCGCGTCCCAACCAGGCTCCCGAAGTGCTGGGCAGCTGCTCCCCGAGCGCGCGAGTGAAGGGTTGTGCCTGAGCTTCACGCATGTTCTGTGTGGCCCCGGCACAGCCACTCTGCTTCTGTGAGCTCAGGGTCCTCCATGCTGCTAAGAAGGCGGTACCACTACCTAGCTTCTGGGGACCCCAAGGGGGCGACACCCTCGTCACAGTGAGCTCACAAGATGGACAGCTCCGAGAAGACTAGCCCGTCTTCATCAGTCTGCTCACAGCCTGGTGCCGTGAGCGGCCCTTTTGCTCCCAGGCAGAAGCCTAGGCTTGGACCTCAATCTTTATCCTGTTTTGGTTTTATGATCTTGGGGAGTCCCACAGACCTCCCCTGTCCTGGCCCTGCCTTCCCGGGGAGGGGCGCAGGGGCCATCCATGAGAAGTCCTCTTGCCTGGGTCACCCTGGAGTTTAGAATGCAGTTTTGTGACACTCTGGGACCAGTGAGAAAACTGAGTCCTGGCAAGAGGAAGGGTCTTGCCCAGAGGCCCCGCTGAGCCGGGCAGGGCTGGGAGGGGAGCCCTGCCTTCCCACTGGCTGCCCCAGATCCAGCTCCTGACAGCAGGCAAGGCGGGTGGGGCCGCGAGCTGACCCAGCCCAGCCAGTACCCGCCGTGCCCTCGCCCTACTCACTGGGTTTGATGGACTCCAGAGGCACAGTGATGTTGGCCAGCGAGAGCTCCGTCGGTGTGGGCTGCTGCAGGGGCCCAGGGGCCTCGGGGGACACGGTGTGGAGGAGGCTGGTGGCGCCGGAGCTGGACACGCTGCAGCTGCTTTTATTCTGCAGGTCCCGGAGTGTGAGGCGGGGGGCTGGCTGCTGCTTCTCCCTTATTGGGGCGTGGTGCATTGAGAGGTGAAGCTTTGGTGGCCAAGAGCCAAGGGGCACAGGGAACGCTGGGCTTCCCGGCTGTCCCTGACGGCTGCTCAGACACCCCCCGTCTCTCTGGCCTCGGTCTCCTCACCTTGGAGCAGGCAGCTCTTGCTCACCCCACCCACTCGGGGTCAATGCCCTCGTCCCTGGCAGCCCTCTGGGCCTTCAGTCTTTGTCAGGTGCTGGCAGGCCAGGCCTAGGGGAGGGCGTGAGTGGGGCACGGTCCCCTATCTCTCATACCCTCCACGCCCTGTTGGATGGGCCCTGCACCTGCTGTGGTCACTGCTGTGTCCCTCGAGCCCAGGACAGCACTTGGCACATGGTGGTGCTCCGGCAGTGCTGCTCACAGGGACAAAGCAGCACCGGGCCTCTCCCTGATGGGCCTGGGGCAGGGGCAGGGTCCGGGCAGGGCGTGCCCTCACCACCGCACTTGCTGGGACTCTGGGGGCAGCGACTGCTGCAGGAGGGTCTTCCCCAGGAGGTCCAAGTCATCCAGACCACTGCTCGTGGGCAGGGACATCTGCGCCGGGGGCCGACTGTCCACGTTGGGGGCCGGAGCGGGGTGGGGGGGCTCCGTGCCATCAGACGACTGTTGTACATACAAAGGATGCGGGTGGGTGAGGCTGTGCTGAGAAGGCGTCAGGTCACCTGGCACTGCCCTGAGGCCCCTGCCCCTCCCGGCAGGAGACATCTGGGGAAGCAGCAGCAGGGGTGTGGACAACATTCCCGCCAGCCTGCGCCCCTCTCACCCCAGGGCCATCGGTGGGCCAGGCCTGGTCTGGGATTCTACTCGAGAAACCATCCCGTTCCAGGGACCTCGGAGTCACCCTCAAGAGAAAAGGAACGGGGAACCCCCATCTCAACCCAAGAGAAACCCAAGGCTGAGACATGCAGGGAAAAGCGCTGTGAGGGGAGGCCCGTCCACCTTCCTCCATCCTGGGATGGGTGCCTCCGCCCCCAGGGCCACCCCTTCCCCCAGCCCTCCTGCCCAGCCGTCCCTTCACTGCCCCTCAGGCTGCCTGTCCCGGCTGCTCTGACCCTGGGATGGGCCCCTCCTACCTGGAAGCTGTTCCACCCAGCACCGTCCAATCCCGGGCCTGAAGGGGGTGTGGGGTCGCCTAGGCCTGCAAGGAAGCAAGACCGAGGTAGAGCGGCTGGATTCGTGAGCAGAGGCAAGAGAGCCGGGGCAACTATGTGCTGAGTCAGGGTTCCCTGATTGCTACCATCCCCCTGCACCCCCTCCTCCGAGAGGCTCAGCTCGAAGGGGACACGCCCCCTTCCCCCCCAGAGGGAACCAGCCGCAGAGCAGAAGTAGAAACCAAAGACCCCAAGAGCCCATTCCCTGGGCCGAAACACACTTCCTCTCTTGCCACTCAGAAGCCAACTCAACTACTGAGGGCAGCTGGAGCCGGGGTGTGTGTGTGTGTGTGTGTAGAGGGCGTGGGAGACACCACGTGAGGTCCGTAAACTCAGATCCAGGCAGGCAGGGATCAGCACCCTGTGCCCGTCCAACCTGGAGGGACACCCTCTGAGCATCACAAGGGCCTGGGCCCAGGCCCGGCCCAGAATCTGAGCAACCGGGGGCAAGGTGCCGGCTGGGCCGCAGGGTCCGAGCACACCACGTGGATGGCCTGGGCAGACTCTAAAGGCCCTGTCTGCCCTGGCACGTGCCAAGGCTGGCTGACTGGCGCAAAGGAGGGCGGTGGCCCTTCTGCTCATCATCTGCTGGTCGGTAGAGGGCAACAGGTCACCAGCCAGTTTGACCTCTGCCCGCCCTGAAGCACACCCCTAGGCAAGTTCACCCTGGTTTTTAAAGAGAAGCCAAGTTACCCTGTTTGTAGCAAAGCCTGAATAAGTGAGGTCCAGCCTGACAGGCAAGGGTGAGGCATGGGAGGCTGCAACTGCTGGGTCTCCACCTCTGGACCTGCCTCTCTGAGGCCAGGGACAACACAGTGGAGGCTAACAGCCCCGGGGCAGGCACTGCAGACATGAGTCTCAATCCTCACAGCCTTACGAGGTTCTCATGCCTTCTTTAGAGATGAGGAAACGGGTGCTCAGAGGAGCTAAGTAACCTGCCCGCAGTCACACAACTGGAAAGCGATAGAGTCTGGACTTGGACAGAGCAAGGCCTAATTACTGGAGCTCAAACACAGCTCTGCCACCCAGCTGTGTGACCTTGGGCTGGTGGCAACTTTCCTGTACCTCGTCTGTAAGACGGAGACAACGGTAGCATTTGCATCAGAGGACTGTTGTCACTACTGAATGGGACAATTCAGACATGGTGCCTGCCTGGCGCTGGGACGCCCTCTCTGGCAGACGGGAAGTGCGTTTTACTTACCCCACCCCTCCCCTCCCCCTTCCTGCCGCAGAGAACCGTTTAGGATGAGCCCCTTTGTGGTCCCAAGGCTTCCTCCACTCCCCCGAGCCGGGGAGCTGGGTGGCTGCTGCCCTGCCACTTCTGGTTCTGGTTCCCACATTTTCTTTGTTTTGAGTAGCAACCAGAGGAAGCTGGAGGCTCAGGGCTCTGCTGAAGCGACCTGGGGACAGGAAGTGCAAAGCACACAGTGCCTCGCTGGGGTCTGGGCCACACACACCCGCTGCCGCCTGGCGCAGGCTCTGCTGGGGAAGACGAGCCTGTGTGTGCTTTCTGGTCATGGGGCCATCTTGACCTCTCAAGCGGGGCCAGGGTCCTCTCTCCCTGAGTCACCCCTGGCTCTGAATGAAGAGGGCGCAGGTGGGTGGGACTCCTCAGGAAGCCCCCGCAACACCCTGTGGTCAGGGCCTCCTCGGGGGGTGCTGGCTGACGGGCCCGCACAGGGGAACTTGACCTGGTCTGCTGACCCCCTCGTCTCCTGCTCGTCGCTCCAGGCCCTCACTTCCCGTTCCCGACTGACGAGCTGAGTCAGAGCAGCTACGAGTGAGGCTTCAGGATCTGAGGGCCTCGTGCAAAGCCTGGTGCCCCGTCAGGCAAGTCACTCAGCCTTTCTAAGCCTTGCTCTGGTATCTGCAGACCAGGGACGTTGCCAGCACCGTCTTCTGGGCTGAGTGGAGGGTGGGGTAAGACACAGCAGCGCTCGGAGGCCGCGGTCAGGGGAGCCCCCGCCGGGACCCCGGCACACCATCGCTTCTCGGAGTCCGTCCGGTGTGGTTTTCACCTCAGAACTAACTCAGGAGAACAGAGTCTGACTTGGCTTCCAAGTTAGTTTCCCAACACATCCTCCGAGACTCCCTCGACAGGGCAAGGTCTCCTTGACAGACCCGATCACCTCTATTTCTTCACGACTTCGGGCCACTGTGAGGAGGCTGCTCTGAGGCTCTCCTGAGGCTACGCTCTCAGGGGGCGCTGCTGCGCCTGAAAGCTGCAAACTCTAAAACTGCTTGGCCAGCGGGGTGCCCTCTGCTTCTTCCCCAGGGATGAGCCTGCTCCCCACTGGCCTCTGGAGCCCCGACCCCACCATAGTGTCTGCAGGCCTGGCCTGGGACCAGTGTGGCTCACAGAGTGCCCTGTGCTCCCGCACGGGCTTCCCTGGAGCTTCCAGAGCTCCCCACCTCTTTCTCTCAGTGGCGAGGAAATGCTGACTTGCCTGGGGAGCTCCCAATTCTAGGCTCTAACCTGCTACAGGGAAATCCCTTTGTTTTCCCGCAGGCCGCCAGAGCCTAGGTGTGGCTGGCTTATCAGAGCTGATGCCAGCCTTACCGTTTAAAAAAAAAAAAAAAAAAATTTTTTTTTTTTTTTTGGCTGCGTTGGGTCTTTGTTATTGCACGTGGGCTTTCTCTAGTTGCGACGAGCAGGGGCTACTCTTAGTTGCGGTGCGTGGGCTTCTCATTGTGGTGGCTTCTCTTGTTGTGGAGCACCGGCTCTAGGTGTGTGGGCTTCAATAGTTGTGGTGCATGGGCTTAGTTGCTCCGTGGCATGTGGGATCTTCCCAGACCAGGGCTCGAACCTGTGTCCCCTGCATTGGCAGTGGATTCTTTTTTTTAAATAAACTTATTTATTTATTTTTGGCTGCATTGGGTCTTCGTTGCTGTGCGCGGGTTTTCTCTAGTTGCGGTGAGCAGGGCCTACTCTTCGTTGTGGTGCGTGGGCTTCTCATTGTGGTGGCTTCTCTTGTTGCAGAGCATGGGCTCTAGGCGCGCCGACTTCGGTAGTTGTGGCACACGGGCTCATTAGTTGTGGCTCACGGGCTCTAGAGCGCAGGCTCAGTAGTTGTGGCGCAGGGGCTTAACTGCTCCGCGGCATGTGGGATCTTCCTGGACCAGGGCTCAAACCCATGTCCCCTGAATTGGCAGGCGGATTCTTAACCACTGCGCCACCAAGGGAAGTCCCACCAGCCTCACCCTTTGACTGTAGGACCTGGCACAAGCTCTTTCATTTCCCTGAGCCTCAGCTTCCTCAGCTGTGAAATGGGCCTGATGCCTCTCCCCCATCCTCCAGAGGACTCACAGGAGGAGGAGGAACACGCTGACCTGACTGCGCTCTGAAAGCTGCCTCGTGTGCTGGGGGCATCACCCCCCACCTGCAGCAGAGCCTGTCCTGCTCTGGGCCCCGCCCCTTCCTCACCCAGAGACATGAGCTCATCGTCAAGTAGGGAAGCTGAGGTGCTGGGCTGCTCCAGGCTGGCCTGGTCACCAGGGCGGGTGGGCGTGGCTGGGTCAGTTGTGCCCACCGGAGGGAGATCCAGACCTGAGAGGTCCAACAAGGCCGAGGTGCTCCCTGGGGTGGGAAAGGAGAGTCAGGCCAGCCTGGGGCGGAGGCCACTCCGAGTCCCTGGGGTCTGGGAGCAGCGGGCTTCCCCTCCTTGGCCACACTCCCTCTGCCCCGAATCTGCTTGCCAGGCCTCTTCTTTGGCACACGGTGTCCCTTCCTCACAGAATGTACTTCCTTCTTCCCTCTCTCTTGGCCAATTGCCTCCCATCCTTTAAGGCCCCTCTTAGACTCCGATGTTTCTGTGTAGTACCCCACCCCCACCTCTCCCAAACAGGGCCAATTCTAACCCCTCCAGGGGGGGCCGTCACTTTACCCTGAGTGGAGCCCAGCCTGTAATGCTGATGTGTCAAACCCTCCGTGCCCACTTCTGATAATTAAACTAAGCCTCGGGGGTGTGACCTAGCCCCACACAACAGGTGCCAGACTTGTCAAGTGAAAGAAAGGCCTTCCTTCTTCTGCCTGTCCTCGCCAAACCCTCGGCTCCCTCCCCTCCGACTGCATCCAGACCTCTTCCCTGCAGCTGCAGGCTTGGCACAGACTCCACCCCCAGCTCTCTCAGCGGGGGCCTCCCCCATCTTAAGGGGCCACCAAGCTCTGTGACCAGCACCCTAGCTGGGACCCCATGGCCCTCCGACTCGGGGGCCCTCCCAGCTCTCCTGCCACCTCCTCACCAGGGATGGAGGCGGCTGTGGCATCGCCGTTGACCTCCTCGCCCCGCACCAGCTGCTTGTACAGGTTGATGACCTGGGTGAGGTTGTCGTTGGCTTGCAGGATCTCCGCTGGAACAGGCAGGAGGGGAGAGGCCAGGCTGAAAGAATGTAGGGGCCTCCGGGGGGGGGGATGAGCACCCCACGGTCATCTCAAGCCTCGTGGGAGGGGCCCGGGGGCAGCCCACCTCGACTCCTCAGACTAAGGCCCTCTGCAACCTGCCCTCGCCCAGTCCCCTCCACGCTGCCCCGTGCCGGCCCCCGAACACACAGGCGTGCCCCGGCCTCCAGGCGGGCTCTGCTGTCTGAAGACCCCCGGATCTCTGCATGGCTTCACCCCTTCCTACTTCAGGTCTTTATCCAATTTACCTCAGGGCGGCCCTCTCTAACCCCCAGCCCGCACCACCAGTCCCGCCTCTGTTTTTCTCCACGCCCCCTACCACCGTCTGACAAACTGCCCCACTCACACCCCTGCTTTACTGTCTGTCTCAACAGGCTACAAGCTCCATGAGGACTTGGCTCTGTTTTTGATCACTGCCATACCCCCCGGGCCCAGAACAGTGCCCGGCACAAACTAGGCCCTCACTGATGTCACCTCCTGGGGGTCAAGGCTTAGAGGGGTCTGAGCGGCAAGCCTCTTGGGTGGGGACCAGGTGCCTGGCACATGGGAGGTGCCCAGGGAACTCCTGAGGAACGGAGGCTGAGACTGTACCTAGCCTGCTGCCCGAGAGGCCCTGGCCGATGTGGTGGCACAAAAAAGGACGAGACCCTGACGTGTGGCCCTAGCAGGAGCCACGGGGTCTAGCTCTGGAAGCGCTCAGGCCTGAGGGATTTGCTCTAGGTTTCGAGCTCACCCTTACTGGGGAGGCAGTGTCTGGAGGGAGAGAGCGTCCGGTCCACCCTGGCTCTGCCACCGTTCTGCTCTCTGATCTGGACAGGTCACTTCCCTCCCTGAGCCCCAGTTGTGAAATAGGGACAATTCTCCCTCCTGTGCAGCTTACGGGCAGTAAAGAAGGTGTCTGTGAAGGGGCTTGACCCAAAGGGTTTCTAAAGCACATCAGCCCCTGATCTCCGCTTCCTTCTTCCTCAAAGTGGAGAAACCCAAGGTCACTGCTGGAGAAGGGGGCCCCCTGGTGGCAGCTCCTTCCAACTGCAGCTCACCTAAGGCCTCGTCATTGTCCTCCGTGTCGCTGGCCAGTCGGAAGAGTGTGGGCCGCAAGCGCTCACAGCGCTGGTACAGTTCCTGGGGGCAGGAGGGCGGGCAGGTCAGGGCCGGCGGGGGCCCTGCAGTGCGTGGGGGTGGGGTGGGGGCGGGCGCACCTTCATGAGGTCCTCACTGCTTTGGGCAGCCGCGCCGCCCTGGCTGTGGTTCATCACCATCTCCGTCAGCAGCTTCACGTTGTTGTTCACCTCCTCGATGGCGCTCACCCGCTTTGAGATCTTCTCCATTCGCTTCTGGTCCTGGGGAGGCATTGGCAAACGGCCCCGGAGCACCCGAGTCAGGCCTGGACCTGAGCCAGGCACTGTCCCACACCACCCTCTGCTGGGTGTGAGATCAGCCCCTGCTAAGAGCCCTTCGGGCCCAGGACAGGGCACTCTGGTCCAAGAAGCCCTTGACCAACCCTGTGTTCACTTTCTCTCCTCTTGCCAACGCCCCCTGGACCCAGGCCTCTGCACGAGTCCATCAGAATCTCTAGGGGTGGCCCAGGATTCTGGGTTTCCAGCACACTCACCCGCTGATCTGGAGGGCTGGGAGCTAGATTCACACCTGTGGTTCTACAGAACCCTCCCCCTCTCTGTATTTGTCCCTTGAAAGGAGGTTCAGTACTTGAGAGTGAAAGGGGACCTTAGCGGTCACCAAGTACAACTGAGAAACTAGTGCCGTGACCCCCTTGAAAGGCCGCTGCAGCAGTGACCCTGCTACCCCTCTCCCACTCTGCTCACCAGGCATGCTCCTCCCTTGTGGAATGAAAGGTGGGCTTGTGCTGTGCCGTCTGATACAATCGCCCTCCTCGAGAAGAGCTGCCCTTTCTCTGGGCTGTCAGAGCACACAGTTTGCCCTAAGACAGCCAAGAGTGTCTGCCCTTTGGGTCTCTGGACTGCACTTTTTTGATGACATACCCTTATCAATAAAAAAGTTTTCAGCATGCACCCACAACACAGGTATACATACTTATAAAATACATGTGTATTATTCTCTCTATATGTATATGTATGTAAAATACACTATATTTTGAACATAGTAAGGCCTAATTTTCCTCTAACTTTTACAGAAGAGGTATTCAGCCTCACAGAAGCCAATGCAGGTCAGCTTGGCTTCTGGGAAATTCCTCCTTCCACACGTTGATCCTGGCTCTGCCCGCAGGGTCCCCCTGACTCGGTCAGCTCTTTCTCTGCTGTCACAGCCCTTTAGTTGGGCCACTGCGCACACGTACACACGACCTCCCTCAGTGGCTCAGCTCCACATCCCATCCCGCCACCTCCTTGCACTCTGGCCTTGGCCATCACCTCCTGCACCATCTCCTTGATGAGTTTGTTGGCTGCTCGGAGGTCCTCGGGGTGGGAGCTCTTCAGCAGGCGGGCCAGCATCTGTGGAGACAGAGGGACATGGCTGTGACAGCAGTCCCTGGGCCTGGGGTCCCATGCTGGCTCCTTTTCCTGGTGGTAGGATGTGAATAAGTTACTAAGCTCTCCATGGGATGGCAAGGATCTGACACCTTACAGGGTGGCCGTGGGACAAGTGACACACTGCACGTAAGTGCTCTCCGCAGCGCCGGCAGAAATAAGCTTTCCAAAAATGGTGCGCAACATTACATTACTATTGCTAGAGAATTCTTCTAGAAGGATGTACGGGAAACTCAACCTTTGCCCCCGGGACTAGCCCGGGTAGGAGAGGAGCTTTTCCTTTTTATCCTACCCCTGAGCTGTTTAAGCTCTTGCCCATGACCACATGCTTCTTTAACAGAAAGCTAGTAAAATCATTGTTGAGAAGGTCGCAGACATAAAGACAGCAAGCTCCTTCCTGATCAACCTATGAAATGCCCTCAAACCAAGCCCAGGGCCACCAGCCTCAGGCCTGCATTTACTAAGTGAAGGGCACTGCGAGGGCAGCACTCAGCATGTGTAAGGGCTCAACACCCGGTGCCCGTCACCCACCACAGCGGCCGTGCTCAGCGTAGCCTCTGCTCCAGGGACAGGGCCGCCAGGGGCTGGAACCCACTGACCCCCAGTGGGCCTGGAGTCCTCATCTGGCCCTCCCTGAAGCCTCACCTTGGATTTCTCCTCGTCTTCAAAGATCACATTCTTGGGCCGCGGCGGAGGAAGGGGAAAGGTGTTATCATCTGGAAGCTTGGGGTCGGCCTTCACAATCCCTGCAGTGGACGGCGGTGGGGAGACCGTCTCAGGGTCTGGGGCGGAGGGGAGAGGGGATGGGGGCAGGCAGGGGTAGGCTGGAAGGTGGAGGGCAGGCTTTCTCCAGCGTGCTGGGGCTGCACTTTGTGGGGTCAGGGCCTGCTCCTGAACTACCACGCCAAAGAGTGTGTGTGCGGGGTCGGGGCAGTTAGAAACCTGTATTTTGAGGCCGTACCATGGGGACCAGTCTCTGACTCAACCCCATCTTTTCTCCATCCAAGCTGGCCTCAGGCAGAACCATAAAGAGGCCCCACTGGCTCTATGTTCTTGAGAAGTTAAAGGGCAGACCTAGGACCTTGCTGCCAGAGCCCCGGGGAGGAGGTGGTCACACCGCACCTCTGGTGCCTCACCCTGCTTCTTCAGCATCTGGTAGGCCTCTGCGATCTTCACCTCCTCAGGGAGGCCGACCGTCCAGCTGTAGAGAAGCTCCAAGATCTTGTTCTTCACCTTCTCCGACGTCCGAGAGCCCAGGTACTTCGGGGACGGAAGGGAGAGGCGGCTTTGACATTGCCCGGCCCCACTCACTGTAGTCCCAAGCCCAGCCTAAACCTGGCTGCGTCCCCAGGACTCCTTCAGAAACCTCAGCCTACACGACCCTCCCACCTGACCAGCCTGAGCTCACCTCCTGGCCCTGCTGCTGCTCACTAGCTGTGCGAGCCCTGGGTGTCCCAGTGCCCCGCCTGTTGAGTGGGGATGACAGCAGCAGCACCGTGCTGGGGAAGCAAAGCTGACACAGGTAAGGCCCAGAGCCTGGCGCCTGCTCTCGGCCAGCTCGTGGAAACCCTAACTGTGACCTCAGGAAGGAGGAGCCACCAGGCTCCGGGCTGACCAGGGAAGGAGCAGGTGTGGAACCGCTCGGCCCTGGGCTCCATTCAGTCTCCCAGCAGCACACTCAGCAGAGGGAACTGGCTCTCACTCTGGTCATCGCCTGAGAAAAGCTGCTGGGTCATTCAGCTGCTCTGGTCAAGGGGTGCATCTGAGCAAGGATGGGCGAAGAGGCGGGCTCTCACCCAAGGGGCATCAAACATGTTCCTGCCCTAGGGGCGGACTCCTCAGGCCCATCAGAGGCTCTGTCGCTCAGGTTTGGGGCCTCAGCATCCAAGACCTCAAGGAGGCCACTCTTGTGAGGGGGAGACAGGGAGACCCTCCACTAGACACCTAGGTGGGGTGCCGTGGCCAGGTCTGCAGGGAGAGACCTCAGAGCCCGAGCAGCCCACGCTGGGGAGGCTGTTCTGCGTTCAGTGCACTCATTCCTCCCTAAGCGCCAGGCAGCTCCAGAGCTGGCCGGCCACCAGGCAGCCTGGAAGCGTTCTTCCTGGAAACCCAGCCGTCCCGGGCTCAGCTGTGAAGGGAACCCTGAGAAAGGGTCTGTGTTTGTGTTGGGTCAGGATGAGGCCAGTCAGTCACCCCTCCTCAACCGCCATCTGACAGCGCAGGTCTGAGCGTGCGCTGGGAGCACCCACCTTGGGAGACACGACCTTGATGAGCTCGTTGAGGAAGCGGAACTTGCCCACCTCGTCGTGGAACCTTTTGCCGCAGCTCTTCATGCATGTTTCCAGCACCTGGGGGGGGTGTGTGTGAGGTGCGGGGACCCCCAGGGAGGATCAGAGGAGGTACCCTCCCTCCCACGCCTCAGCCAGGGCCCAGAAGCCCAGGGACCGGCAGTGAGAAGGGGGAAGATGACTCTTGAGAAAAAGAGGATTCTGAAGTTCAGAGACCCCCTGAGACTGATCACCACCCGCTGGGGGACAGGGCTGGGCCACCCCGAGAGCCTGGCGATGCCCAACTCGCAGCACCGACTTAGTCCCTCCGTGGCTTGGCCATATCTGAGGACCACTTGTAAATTACTTCTTACTATTTTCCTTCGATGATTTTTTGAAACGTAAATAGGCACCATCAGACTCAGCCTCATCCTAAGCTAGATGCGTGTGAGATCAGAGGACTAACGTGTATCTCAGCCTTGTCCTAAGCTAGATGCGTGTGAGATCAGAGGACTAACGTGTATCTCAGCCTCATCCTAAGCTAGATGCGTGTGAAATCAGAGGACTAACATGTATTTCAGGGGAAAAACCCCACCCAAACCCTAACATGTTAAAACAAATACAGAACTATGAAAAGGAAAACTGTTTATCTACCACCGTCTAAAATCAGCTTTGCTCTATGGTTTGTTGCTATCTGACGCATGCTTGGGGGCCACAACAGTGCACCCCCTGCTCTTCTGCTACTGGCTCAGCTTTGAAACCTCTGGCCTGAGCCCAGTTGTCACCCCTTGCACCCCTGTGCTGTCCTGTGCCTGGAGGCCATCGATGGGCTGGCCCGGCCCGGCCCCGTAATGCATCTATAAACACGGAGCTCTATAAACACGAAGATTCCTGGATGCATATACTATAGGGGTTCTGGGCGGCGGGTCTGGGGTGGGGCCCTGATTCAGCCTCCTGAAGGTCTGAGGCACAGCTG
The DNA here is from genome assembly GCF_937001465.1 of Orcinus orca. Taxonomy (NCBI): domain Eukaryota; kingdom Metazoa; phylum Chordata; class Mammalia; order Artiodactyla; family Delphinidae; genus Orcinus; species Orcinus orca. Next base: position 92,576,890 of record NC_064569.1, on the reverse strand, counting down.
GAGCTGGGAATCCCTAGCCCGAACAACCTAGGGCTTCCTCCCCACAAGAAGCCTAACTGTGCAGGGTCTGGGGTGGGAGGCCAGCCCACCGGTTCACTGGGTGCCATGGGACCCTCAGGGGCTGGGCCACACCCCCATTCAAGGCCATCTGGGCACAACTCCCTTGGGCTCTAAAGAAGAACTTGGGGGCTTCCCTGGTGGCGCAGTGGTTAAGAATCTGCCTGCCAATGCAGGGGACACGGGTTTGAGCCCTGGTCTGGGAAGATCCCACATGCCGCGGAGCAACTAAGCCCGTGCACCACAACTACTGAGCCTGAGCTCTAGAGCCTGCGAGCCACAACTACTGAAGCCTGCGTGCCTAGAGCCCGAGCTCTGCAACAAGAGAAGCCACTGCAATGAGAAGCCCACGCACCATAACGAAGAGTAGCCCCCATTCACCACAGCTAGAGAAAGCCCACGTGCAGCAACGAAGACCCAACAATGAAGAGCCAATGCAGCCAAAAATAAATAAATAAATAAACTTATTAAAAAAAAAAAAGAAGAACCTGTTGGGACCCCAAAAACCTCAGTCTTGGCCCCCACGGTGCCACCCACATGGTCAGGGGACAGATGGCACCGTGCTTCCCTTTCTCCTCACCGTCAGGGCCTGGATCGCCTCCCACTCCTGCGGGGACTGGATCTTGTGGGCCAACAGCCGGGTGGCAAGTGGAGGCCTGGGTGAGAGGAACAGCAGAGAGCCAGACTAGCCACAGAGCCCCGGGCACCCCAGGGAGGGCGGCCACCCTTCCCCACTGGAACTGCGGCCGGCAGTGGCTTCTCCAGGACACATGCAAGGGTCCAGCTCCCTCTCCGGACGGGGCTGGAGACTGTGGCACCAGAGGGCAGGACCAGGTAGGGAGCGCAGGTCGGGGACCTTTGAAAGGCGCGAGCTCAGCCCGTTGGCCGGCTTTACTGAGAACTGTGACCTGCCGTGCCCTTGGCTTGCCGTAGGGACAAGTACGGAGAGATGGCCACAGCCTTCAAGGGCCCAGTCTGGGAGCAGAACATGACAATGTGCACAGAATATTCTGCTGGGAGAAGTCACGGTGGCAATGGTGACATCATCTACCAGATCATGAAAGACCTGTCACCAGTGACAGTAACAGCTAACACATACGGAGCACTTACGATGTGCGAGGCACCTCACGTCCATTTTCCTGCCTAACCTCCATAAGAGCCCCCCGAGGTAGGCAGCACTATCACCTCCACTTTACAGTCTCAGAAATGGGGGCTCAGAGGCATCTAGTTACTCGTCCAGGCGACTCAGTTAACAGAAGGGATGGGACTGTCACCTGAGCAGCTGGACTGGGGAGCACACACGTCACGCTGTCTGCACGGCATCCCAAGTGGAGCGTCTATGCTAATGGGGTGCGGCAGAAGCGAAGCACACTGAGCTGTGCTCCCTAAACTTCAGTGCCACCTGGGGAGCCTGCTAACAACGTCTCCGCCAAGCTCCCCACCGGGCAGTCTAGTCCGAGTCTGGGTGCAGCCCACAAATGGACATTTTTGACAAACACACCGGGTGATCCTAATGCAGATGGTTCTGATTCTTCCTTGAGCAAAGGGCCTGCTGGCCCCTCCCAGCTGGGGAGCACGCAGTTCTCTGGGAGGCCCTCCCCAACAAAGCACGGGTGCGGGTCAGGCAGCCCTGGGCTTCATCAAGCCCGGGACTACCTCCTCCACTCTATGAGACCTTGGGGCAACTGCTGAGCCCCCCGAGCCTCGGTTTCCTCACCTGTAAGATGGGTCCAGCAAGGCCCACCTCAGAGGGTGGCACACAGTGGCACTGAGTACAAAGTGCACGCTGCCATTGTTAATTTGGGAGCACTTAAGAATGGAAACTGGGTCTCAACTCATCCTCGTCTCTGCCCAAGGCCAGGGTCTGGAGTGTGCACGGCAGGTGCTGAGTGTGGGAGTGAAAGACGGGGAAGCCACCTACCCCTCAAAGTCCTCGTTGAGCTGCTCGCAGAAGCCGTTGATGCTGGCCCAGTGCAGCTCCTTGTTCAGGGGGTTTGTGGCTCTGTCTGGAGGAGAGAGGGCCAGTGGCCTGGTGAAGGGATCCCTGCCTCTCCCACTCCCTGCCCTGGCGCATGGCTGAGCATGCGAAAAGGCCTCCCCTGGACTCCCTGCTCCGACGGCCCCAAGACCCCAGCGCTGACGTCCGTCAAGTCAATGCACAGAGGAGCTGCCGTCTGCGGGCTTCTCCTTGCAGCTTCTCCCCGAAGGGTCCCGCATCTAGAGATTGTGCTCAGGGGTCGTTCCCCTCCCGCATTGCCCCAACCCCTGCTGCTGTACGCCTGTCTGCACCTCCTCTGATTCTGCTCCTGAAGCGTCCCCATAATTCTCACAGAATTTACTCTCAGAGGAGATCCAGAGGTAAGGGAAAAAAGCAGTAGTTCCAACCTCAAGGAGCTTTGCAGCTGGGAAGTGGGCCAAGATCAGCTAGGTTCTCAATAGAATGTGACAGAGGGAGGCAAAGGAGCCGTGGGAACCGGTAACTGGAGGAGGGGACTCAGGGGAGCCTGGAGCCAGGGCAGGCTGCCTGGAAGAGGCAACACAAGAAGCACTGGAGGGACTTAACCAGGCTGGGGGTGACGTGCCTCGGAACAGCTCAAGGGTTGCGGGTGAGAAGAGCTGTGGATAACAGCTCAGGGCAGGGCATGGGGGACCTTGGGAAGGAGTGCGGCTCAGGTATTGCTTCCTTCTTCCCTAACAGCGCCACCTGCCCGGGGCAGCACTGCCGAGGCAGCTCTCTGCTGTGTCCCCCAGACCCGAACTGCATCATGGGTCCAAGTCTGCTATTGCACCGCATCCCAGCCACGTATGCACACGTCCATAAATGCACACCCAGTAACTGAGTGAATGGACGCGGGCTCAGCTGCAGGCAGGCAGGGGGAGGTTCTGGGGGAATCCGAATCCAGGAGTAGGTAGTGGCCAGGAAAGGGCCAACAGGAAGGGGTGGTAAACAAAGCCAGACAGTACCCCCCGACCCCCAACGCTGGTGAGACAACAGCTAAAAATAAACAACAAGGTCCTACTGTATAGCACAGGTAACTGTATTCAATATCCTGGGATAAACCACAATGGAAGAGTATAAAACAAGAATGTATGTATGTGTAAAGGTGAGTCACTTTGCTGTATAGCAGCAATTAACACATTGTAAATCAGCTGTATTTCAATAAGACTTTTTAAAAGCCCCCAAAATTTAGTAGGTCACTTAACTTCCCCGAACCTCCATTTCCCCATCTGTAAGTTGGAGCAAAGTAAGAAGTGATCTGGGATGACAGCAACTCTATCCAGGGTAAGGCGTGGGGCAGCCGGAGATGGATCTTCATCGCCTCCCAACAGCCTGTCTCCAAGCGTCACCCTGTGCTGGTCAGTTCTGCCCAAACCTGAGGACGGAGCCGAGGGTGTGGAGGGCACAGCCCAGGAGGTGGGACACGGAAGGATCTGTGGTCAGGAGGAGGCTGGGGACTCGGCCTGTGACGCCTGCCTATTTGGGGCTCTGTGCTCTGGCGGGAGGCCTGGAGCCCCAGGATCCCAGTGCCTGGCAGCCAATCATTCAATTCATATTTATTCAATAAATATTCTGAGTGTGGGACCACAGCAGTGAACAAGACAAAATCCCTGCCCTCTTGGAGCTCACCGCCCAGCAAGAGAAACACTGACTACTCAGATAAACAAACAGGATACTGTACACTGTTGCAGAATGCTATAAAGAAATACAGAGCATTAAAAAAAAACAGAAAGAAAGAAAGAAAACCAGAGCAGGGAGAAGGTATAAAGAAGTGTGTGTGGGGGGCTGCTTTCTGGGAGGGCTCTCAGAGGTACAGCTGAGCAAAGATCTGAAAGAAACATTTCCTCTGTGCATACAAATCTCTGCTCCAGGAGCCCTGCAGAGCCCGCCAGTCCCTGGGAGAAATGAAGCCCCTGCTGACCACCCAGGAACACCAGAAACAGCTGCCCCCCCATCTACTCTGCCTCCCAGCCTCCCAGCCCCCCAGCACGGCCAGAGGCTGCTTAGAAAACTAGAATGGGGCTGGATATTGCCTACTCAATGACATCCAGCCGGGGGACCCTAAAACAGGAAGTCCCTTAGAGTGTCAGAGACACATGAGTCTGAGTGAGGACAGAGAAACTGGTTCTAGAGCCCGCTCCTAAGTCAGAAGCCAGTGAGGAAGAAGTAGTGGCATCATGAGACATCTTCTCTGCATCTGGTTCAGAGCGAGGGCCTCTGGGTCCAAGGAGATCTGACCAACCTCTCTGGCCCTGGCTCCCAACTCCCAGCCCTCTTACCTCTACCTGGGGGGCGCACTTTCCCCAGCAGGCAGCAGGGTAGAACACAGAGGGAAGGAGGGAATTGTTTCACAACAGGGCATGACTCCACCCTGTCACTCTACAGTGGTGACAATGTCATCAGTTACCCACCAAAAGCTACTCTTCACCTCCAGTCACTGCAAGGTAAGAGCTTACAATTTTGCTAGGGCACAAAGGGCAAGGAAAAGAGAAAACCCCATCAGCCGCGATCTATCAGAGCCTAGCCTCCTGCCAAACCTGAGGGGCCTGACTCCTGTCTGTTTTTCAGATCAGACTCTTTGGCCTCTCAGAAAATCCCCACTGTTGCTAAACCTGACACAGTTCTGTAGCACCCACGGCTCAAGGCTTGCGGCCTGTCAGATCTGTCAGCCAGGGCCCTGCCCATCCCCCCTAAGTTACTGCTGAGACCTGGACACTTGTGGCGTTCCAGAACAGTCTCCACGGCCTCTGAGTGCTTCCTTTCCATGCCCTCCCCCACCACTGGCCAACTGACTCTGAAACATCCGTGGAGACGGTGTGCTTCTGGGACCATCCTCAGGATTCAACTCTGCACAAGACTGGCTTAAAAGGGGCTGGTCATAATCCCAAATCACCCTGCGCAGCTCCCTGGTGTGCCTGGAGTCAAGGGGCTGAGATGAAAGTAGACCCAGAGGACTCTCTGAGGCCCTGGTACAGATGTGACCTGAATGGGAGCAAAGACTTGGGAGGGAGCTGTCCCTAGTCCAGTGGGGGAAGCAAGCCGTGCTCTCAGAGTCCAGTAGTGGGTTATGAGAGCCGAGGATCTGCAGTGTGGGACATGGAGGTCAGGTAGACAGTGTGAGGGCTAGTACTCAGCTTAAGTAGTAGGAAATCGTGTCTGAGGAGACACAGGAGGAGATGCAGGGCCCTTTGGAGGAAACTTAGCAAGGGCTAGGAAAGGAGTCTTTGGTGGGGGATGCAAAATCTCAGGGTCTGGACTGAGAGTAGTGATAGAGAACTTGAAATCACTTCTGGAGTCTGAGACAGGACCCTCCCAAGCCTGTGGGGTTTGGGGGTTTCTCACTATGTGGCCAGAGCGCGGGGGATTCGATGGGTTAGTGGGTCCTACCTTCCAGGGCGGGGGAACGAACAAATGTGAGTTGCAAGCTCAAGAAAGGGATAGGAGAGAGTCACGCCATGCAGCGCCAGAGAGTGGAAGATTCGGGGCTCAAGGGGAGCCTGGCCCCTCGCTCCCGGGTGTGAGGTGCAGCTCTCGGGGCCGCTCGCTTGCTTCCTCCCTGAGTCCAGGGAATGACTTGGGTGTCCGCTCCGCGGAAAAGTCTGGGCCCGAGAGAGTTGGAGGCTGCTCTCTCTATCCCGGGGGTTCTGGGCGCAGAGCCGGGCGCAGCTCACTCCTCCCCGGGGGTCGCGGCCCAGGAATCGGAAGGGTGGGCGGCGCCTGCTCCCATCGCCGGTCCGCGCAGCTGGTGGGGTCCCCCTTAACCCCAGGGTCGGAGGTATGGGCTTGGGACACCGCCCCTACCGGGCCGGGGCAGGGCGTGAGGAGGGGGCGCCGCGTACCCCGCCCCCGCCGGGAAGGGGCCTGCCTAGTGCCCCCGGTTCCGGTTCCGGTCCGGCCCGCGCCCCTCCCGGACACTCACTGATTCGCGCCTCCAGAGTCTCCGGCTCCATCGCAGGCTCCATCCGCCACGGGCCCCCAGCCTCGGCACCGCCCCCCGCCCCCCGGCGCTCTCGCGGGACCTCCTCGGCACCGCCCTCCGCCGATTAAAGGGGTAACGTCCGTCCCGACGCGCGGAGAAGAGCATTCGGCACCATAGAGACGCGAACAAACTCGCCTAGAGCGCCACCTGCTCTCCCAACCCCTCCCCCAAGCGGCGTTAACATCGTGGGAGGGACTCGCCGCCTGCCTTGGTCACAGCGCTCTGGCCGGAAAGGAAGCCGAGGGACTTGGGGCTGAGGGCTGCACCATGGAAACCCTGCGGGACGCTCTAAGTCGTTCTGCGTCACGGCGATGCCTATGATCGCTTCCGGAAGAACTTTCCGCGGCCATGTTTTTGAGGGGCTCTGAGATCACTTCCGTATCCCTGAGCGGGTATTTCCGCTTAGATGCAAAAGTGGGAGGGTGTCTTAAAACGGCAATGACGTGTGTTGGCCGCTGTGAAAGTAAGTCAAAGTTTGAGTGCTTACAGTGTCCCAAGTATTGTTTTAAGCACCTTTTTTTCTTTTTTACGCGGGCCTCTCACTGTTGTGGACTCTCCCGTTGCGGAGCACAGGCTCCAGACGCACAGGCTCAGAGGGCATGGGTCACGGGCCCAGCCGCTCCGCGGCATGTGGGATCTTCCCAGACTGGGGCACGAACCCATGTCTCCTGCATTGGCAGGCGAACTCACAACCACTGCGCCACCAGGGAAATCCTAATCACTTTTTCTACATTTGTCTATTTACTCCTCACAACATGAACCAGGTAGTTTGAGATCACACAAGTGGCAGAGCCGGAACTCTGTACCGCATTAATTCTGCAATCATTTCATGCACTCTGTATTCGCCTTTCTCTGGGACAGGCGCTGGAAGAGAAAGGCAAGGCCAGATATTTATTACACAACGTGGTAGGGGAAGCCCACGGGGTGATGGCAACACAGGAGGGGCCCTCTATCCCAAACTGGGGTGAGGTGGGGGAGGGGCTCTCTTGTCAGGGGAGGTTTCACAGGGGAGGTGATATTTAGCTGAAAGACATAATTCTCCAGGTAAACCTGGTGTGAGAAGATATTTCAGGTGGAGGGAACCAAAAGTATCAGGGCTCACAGGAGAGAAAGAGTATGATGAAGTCAGATAATTGAAAGTATTTCAATACGGCTTCAGAGGATGTAGGCCTGGAAATACGCTGGGGCAAGATCACCCAAGTCCTGCGTTTAGCCTTTTTTCTTGTGAACTATGCTGGAGGTGTCCTTAAAGAGTTTCACGCGTAATGGTGACAAAGTCAGGCTTTTGTTTTAGAGAGGTCCAGGCGGCCACAGTGGGCGGAAGATATTGCTGGGTGCCAGACTGAAGTCAGGCAGGGAAGAATGAATAGGCTTCCTAGCCTCAGTGCCTTTTCTCCTGCCGTTTCTCCCTCTATTCCAGACCCTTTTCATCTGTTTTCCCACACGCGGCCCAGGGGAGCCCGGTTACCGGCTTACCCGGGTCCGTTGCATTCTGTCGCCCCCTGGCGGCCCACCGGGGAACTGGCCCGTGGTGTCCTCTCGAGCCTCTTGGTCTCCGGCAGGGTTAAAGCGAGACCGAAACAGAGAATCTGGCGATTCTGGTTCTGCTCAGCCGTCGCCCTGGCAGGCGACCTCGATTCACCTTGCAGAACGGAACTGACCTCATTAGGGAGTTGAGAGGCATGTGCTGGGTCAGTTTTTCCCTAATCTCAACCATTCAGCCAGCTGGGACGCTTTTCTAAATTCTCCCCCACGGGCCATTAAAATTATAGAGGAAAGTGATATGTATGTTTATTGCATTCCTCAATAAAAGCTGTAACATAATATGTACTTAGAGCTCTTTTCCTTTGTTTCTTTTATTACTGAAATGAATTATTGCAGAAATAAAATGCAACCGCATTTACCACATTGATTTAGGGGCATATACACACTGTCAAGACTCACTTTTTTTTTTTTTTTTTGCGGTACGCGGGCCTCCCACTGTCGCGGCCCCTCCCGTTGCGGAGCACAGGCTCCGGACGCGCAGGTTCAGCGGCCATGGCTCACGGGCACAGCCGCTCCGCGGCATGTGGGATTTTCCCAGACCGGGGCACGAACCCGTGTCCCCTGCATCGGCAGGCGGACTCTCAACCACTGCGCCACCAGGGAAACCCTCAAGACTCACTTTTTAAAGACGACATAGATTTGACCAGGGTTCAAATTCTGACTTGACTGCTTTCCAAACTGTATGATCTAGGACAAGTCACTTAGACGCTCTCCATCTCAGGCTGCTCATCTGAAACACGGTTGTGAGACTTCAGTGGAAGTGTGTCTGCAAAGTGAACTCCAATAAATGCTCTCCACCCACTTTCTCTGCTGGACTTCTCTCCTTAGCACTTATCTATCCTAGCACCGTCTATTTCCTTTCTACATCGTGTTTTCTGTCTTCCTCCCCCACTGGAATGTAAGCTCGGTGAGGATGAGGAATTTCAGCTATTTGGTTCACCGATGTATCCTCAAGGCTTGAAAGAGTAACTGGCACATAGGTGTTCAATCAACATGGATTGAATAAATGAATAAGTTGAAACTATTATTCATAAGCTTTATGGATGAAGGGGTGCAGGAATGTGCTCAGCGTTGCACAGCGAGTGTGTGTGTGTGGGGAGCCAGATCGTACTTTTACTGAAGGCTCTAGGCTCGCCTCACTGAGTCCTGGAGAGCAGGGATTGGTGAGGGAGTCAGGAAGTGGCTATGCAGGTAGGGCCTGGCCCAAACTGGGTGTCAGGGTAGAAGGTGTGGAAGGAAGGATCTGAGGATGGTGACGAAGGTGAGGATGGTGAAAGGAAGGAGGACCAACACAGGAAAGAGGAAATGCAGGAATTGGGCCTTTGGCCTCTGTTCCCTTCTCCACCATTTGCAAATGTGTTCCTTGGAGTGACTTGGGTAACCCCTAGGAGGGGGTGGGCAAGTAGAGCTGAGCTGTCCTTGAAGCAGCTATAATCAACTAATCCAACTGCTGGTTTTCTCTGAGGTGGCTACCTGTGTCAAAATCCCCTGGGGAACTAATGAAGAAGTCAGGCTCCTGGGCGACCTCGTATTCAAGTAGGACTCCCGGGACGTGGCCCAGGAATTTGCAGTCCAAAGTTAGCGTTATCCTATGCTCAGTCCATCCCCGGCTCCCTGAACCCCCTTTGCCTGCTCTGGTTCCTCAAAGACCTTAGATCCGAGATGTGCACGTCTGGGGTAATACAGACCCACCCGATGGCCTGACTGCTTAGCGGGATCCTGGTGTCCGACCTTCCTCTGCCCCAGCTCTTCGTAACATCAGCCTCTCCCAGCTCGATGCTCAGGTATACCAGGTAGGGTCACACTCGCTGTGTGACTGCGTTGTGTGCCAACGGGGTTAGAGGATAAGGGGCTGGGGACTGAAAGGTCTGAGCAACCCCGTTCCGCCCCCCCACCCCCATCCATACCCCTTTCCAGCGGGTAGGAAGATCTGGTTTTTACAGAAGGGTGTGGCTACAGAGGCCGATATTATGACCCTCCTTCCACTGGCTGGAAGGAAACTAGAGAACACGGATTTCACCAATAGGAAGGCAATATGCAAATATTGCCCAGCGTTAATTGGCTGATGGACAGATGCGTACCATTCATTCTTGTGCTCTGAGACTTGGAGCTTGGAGCCCAACTTTGAGGTAGAGGTTGCACTTGGAAGCAATTATTGAACGTCCACATCGTGCCAAGTCCTGTAAGTCCTGTGTCAGGGCGTACAGGGGTGAATAAGACCGGCAAGGCACCACCTTTGTGGAACTTACATTCTAGTAAACTAATAAGAACATAAATAAATGAACAATTTGTTTTCTAAATTTCAGATCTGGGTGGTGCCACGAAGACAGTGCACCAGGGAGCTGTAACACCAGTGATGCTGTAACAAGTCCTGCAAGGGTGTATTCTAAGAGCAGCAGAGGAGGGCAAGACCGATTACCCTGGTGGTGGAGTGAGAGGTGCAAAGAGGAGGTGCCCTTGAGCAAGCAGCTAAAGAAGGAGGAGGAATTTCCTCCCCTAGATGAGGGGGCAGCATGTGGGAGGTACATACTGAACTTTAGGAACCCCAGGAATTGTGAGGTAGGTGGAGGGAAGAGTGTGCAGGGCAGGAGAGAGCAGAGTTATGTGACTTTGGGCAAGTCTTTTACCACCTGAGCCTCGGTTGGCAGAGGATTAAATATAATGTAGAACTCATAGTATATATGTGCACTCAATACATGCTAAATAAGGAAAGCACCAGGTGGTCACCACTACTGTCATACTGGGAGAGCCCCTCAATTGCGTTCCCTAGATTTAGGGCTTTGGTCCTACCCCCCTCTCTTCCCTTTCCCCCAAAGCTTATACCTTCAGGGCTTCTGTCTTCACTTCTCCCCCTGGAACTTAGCACACTGGCATTTTATCTTCCTGCCTCCCTAGGGGACAAGGACTCCAAGTAGAGCAGGAAAGACTTGGATAAGCTCCAAGAAAGGACTTCCTTCTCTTTCTTTCAGAGTTGCAGCTGCTCGGAGGAGGGGACAGCGTGCATTTCCCACAGATTTAGAAAATTCTGGAGCTGGAAGAAAGGTTTGCGATAACATATATAGTCCAGAGCTTTTTTTTTAAATTTAATTTTTTGTTTTTTAGATTTTTTTTTTGATGTGGACCATTTTTAAAGTCTTTATTGAACTTGTTACAATATTGCTTCTGTTTCATGTTTTGGTTTGGGTTTTTGGCCGCGAGACATGTGGGATCTCAGCTCCCCGACCAGGGATCGAACCCACACCCCCTGCATTGTAAGGTGTAACCACTGGACCGCCAGGGAAGTCCCTAGTCCAGAGCTTTTCAATTTTTTTTTTTTTGACAGATATCCAATGTAAGAAATGCACTTTACATCAGGACCAGCTGAACTCAAGTTTTATGAAGGCTGAAGTTTGTAAAATTTAGGGACCTCTTTAAAAATTAAAAGAATATAAAATTATGTATGCAAAATCAGGTGTTTATTTAGAGCAAAAAAATAAATTCCTATAAATTACAAACTTTAGAAGTCTGACTGGGATTTCCCTGGTGGTCCAGTGGTTGAGACTCTGAGCTTCCACTGCAGGGGGTGGAAGTTCAATTCCGGGCCGGGGAACTAAGATCCCGAACGCCGTGTGGCGTGGCCAAGACAAACAAACAAAAAATAAAAAGTAAAAAAAAGAGTCTGACAAACACCATCATCATAAAGTCAGAACAATAAGAAATTTTCACTCAACTACCTGACGTATTGCTTTACTACCTTTTTTCTGCAATTTGAGGATGCATGCTTTTCACATAGCAGTGACTTTCTTATATTTTCTATAAAGAGAAAGAAAAGTCAGGCTTCTAGCATGTTTGATCAAAATGTTTTTTGTTTTACTATTTTAGAAAAGTTTTTCTCAGCTTTGCAATCAGTTTTTGGTAATGTCATGTAAACCTAAAATGTTTAATTTTGTCAAATTTGGGAAAGACAAATTTTCTGTGTGTTTCACTAGGAGCCGCAGACTTTGTCAGAACAAAATGTGGTGTGTATGAGACAGAACCCCATGAGTCATGATATATAAAACATTTGAAGACATACACAGATGTACTTGCTATGTACAGTACTGTTATGGGTTGGTGTCCTACAACAGAGGCATCCTGGTTAATTCTATTGCACGTGATTCTCCCGCCCCCAAAAGAAAATAGCACGTGGTGCATTTATAATTAGATATGCTGTGTTATTAATTGTGTTCCCAACGGCGTGGACTTTTGCTGTAACTAGATCAGTGGGAACTCAATCCTCCACATGTAAGTTTACACGTCTGAGAATTGGAAGAGTTTTCCATAGACTAGCTTCTGGCTCTATACGACGCAGACCTGGGTTCTCCTCCACTGCCCACATTCTTCCCATGTCAGGTGCCTAGGTGTCATGGTGACGTAGTGATGTGACCTCTGTCCCTGCACCTTTATGTCAGGATACCAGGTGAATTGACATGGTGACTGGGTATGGGTGATTGGAGTATTTCTGGGAACCATTCCCTACACTAGGATGCTAGAACTCACCTAACTATTCTAGAAGTTGACTGTGAACCTTTTAACTATAATCTACTAAACTCAAACTAAATGTAGGTCCAACTCAATTTCCCATTAGTTGGATCTCAGAGTAGTCGGACACAGCCTTTGGAAAGAGAAAAGTGTTTTACTGATATGGAACAATCTTCAAGATATATTAAGAGAATAAAAGCAAGGTACGAGACAGTGCGGCACACTTGCACCTGTGTGGTGTGTAGGGTATCTCTGGAAGGAAGCAGAAGGGTATCCGCCTCTGAGTAGCTGTGGGGACCGGGGTGGACGGGGGACTTGCTTTTCCCTGTAAAGCCCTTTTGAGCTTTGCGAAGTGTTTTTTAAATCGCACACATGTCTTCTTTTCCTTTTCTTTCTCTTTTTTTTTTTTTTAGATAAATGCTTAGCAGTTGACAATCTATTTTTCAACCTAATTTAGATTGTTCTCTTAGTGGCCAGCAGGGGGAGGCAAATGCTTTCTCTCTTTTGGAGAGAGGTTTTCCCCTTCTACAACCTTCGGAAAACATCATGGCTGTGCCCTGTAGCTGGAACCCAGACTCCAGGTGGGGTCTTAAAAGGAAAATAAGTGAAAATAAGTTGTCATTACGAACTCTAGGGAATCTCTGAATTTTAAACTAGCTTTATTGAGATATAATTCACATGCCGATCAGGAGCTGGGCGCAGGTGGGGATTCGCGGTTGGGAGTTGTAATCCAGGTGTTGCTTCCGTACTCCATGGATCTGCCGCATCGGCTGTGACCAGGCCATTAGGGCATCCAAGCCCCCACTGTCCACAGGAAGACTGGGTGCTCTGGACGCAGGGGGAGGAACCGGGCTCAGGGCTGAGGTCTCCTCCCTCTCCCCAAGGAAGGGCACTCCAGGACTACCCAAGTAACAGAAACAGTTTGCTTTATTGTTTAATTTCTAGAGAGATGTTCTCTATGGAAAAAATGTTCCTCTTGCCACTTATAAGAAGCAGAACATAGAACATTATGGTCTTTTGTGTAAATCCACCCAGTACCACATGTGCATAGGTAGGTATGACCCCGAGAAGGAGCCTCCCTGGTCCAAATGACCTGGGTAACATGCTGGGAGGGGATGGGGGGAAGAGGAAGTGAAGGGGCAATGCACTACTGAATTGGAGCCACTGAAAATACCCCCCTTCTGAGCCCTGTGATGAGCGGTTCCTGCTGCTGATCTACCATCCAACCACCCATTCGTCCATCCACCCCTCACCCACCCACCCAACCACCTATTCACCTTTTCATCCTCCCGTGCACTCATCCATCCATCCATCCATCCAACCACCCTTGAGTTAAGATCAACCTGATGAGGTCCAGCCAAGAGCTGAGGAAGAGTTCTAGGTGGAGGGAACAGCAAGGACAAAGTCTTGAGGCTGCAATGAGTTTGGCGAATCCACGGGTCAGCCTGGCCAGGGGGCATGTGTGATGAGATGAGGCTGCAAGGTGGACAGGACCGGATCAGCGGGACCTTGTCAGCCAAGGGGGGAGTTTGGATTTGTTCTAAGTGTGAGAAGAAGCCACTGGAGGGTTTCAAGCAGGAGAGTAGGGTGTTGTCATTGCCATTTTACAAAGACCCCAATGGGTGGTGAGAAGATTGTGGGGGCAGGAGCGGAGAAGGGGAGACAGTGAAGTGGCTGTGACCCACCCCTTCCTCCCACAAGGGCCCTCCCCAATTCCAGGGGAGGCGAGGATGACCCAAGAGCTCCAGTGGACCTAGGCAGTCCTGGAAGGATGCGTATTGGGAGTGTGGCCAGGTGCAGCCAGCAGCTGGGGTTCAGGGTGAGGCCACAGAACCTGGCGATCAGGTTAAACGAGGAAGATCCCTGGACCAGACGAGGTAAGAGCTCTGTGGATGTCCGTTGAAGGACATCTGGTCAGAGATGCAGAAGCAGGGCTGGACATCCAAGCAGACCTGATGTTAATATTTAATAACAGCAAACATTTATTTATTCAGCTGAACATGGGTCGGTACTGTGGTTAAAACTTCACATACATTCTCCCTTAAGGCCCACATCTACCCTGTGAGGTGTGACAGTTACAGTTCCCATTTTGCAGATGGACCAGCTGAAGCCCAGAGAGGTTACATGACTTGTCCAAGGTCACACAGCTATAGACAGACCTCCCTGTGCCTGAGGCTAACACAACTGAAGAAAGATTGTGGGAATAAGAGGGGTTTTTCTCTGTATAGGGACTGGAAAGCACAGATCATAAGCCGTAGATCTGTCCAGGGGAAACAGGGCCCCGATCTTGCTGGTGTGATCACTTGGCCCCTTGAGATGGTACATCTGGCTGTCACCAGCGTCTTTCTCCTTACCCATCATGCTCTAGTCCCAGGCTCCCTGGGCTCTGGGAGGATGGACACTGGCTTCCCAAGGAGAACTGTCCTCCAGGGGCAGGGGAAGTGATGTGCTCACCAGCCAGAGTCCAGGCTGTCAGATGCTGCTTGTTGCAAATTCGCTCCGAGCTTCTGCTCTCTCCACTCTCCTGGCTACGCGGCTTCATCGTCTCAGGTGAAACCTCTGCCCATTTAGGAATCCTCCCTCCAAGCAAGGAAGGAAGACATTTGTTTCTTTACTTAATTTTTAGCATCTATTATGCGCCCCACATGCTACAAAGGTTAACTTTTTTAATTTAAAAAATCTTTAAAAATTCTCACAATTGGGAATTCCCTGGTGGTCCAGGGGTTAGGACTCCGCGCTTCCACTGCAGGGGGCACGGGTTTGATCCCTGGCTGGGGAACTAAGATCCTGCATGCTGCATAGTAAAAAAAACCCCAAACAAACAAACAAACAAAAATTCTCACAATCACCCTGTGAAGAAGATACTATTAGCTCCCTTTCACAAATGAAGAAACTGAGGCTTGACGTGACTTGACGTGGCTCCTCAGCTTGCAGGTGACACAGCCAGGATGTGTTATTTGCCTATTCGATGCCAAAAGCTCGGTGCTTTCCATGAGCCCCCCTCCGTCCTGGCACCTCCTGGTCTCAGAAAGAGGAAGTTGGAGAGGGAATGAGCAGGGAGGGAAGTGTGGACAGATATCACTGATGGGTTGATTTGTTTGTTCTTTGGGAGGAGAAGGCAGGAGAGGAGATAGGCAGGGAACCCACAGACCTCAGGACCAAAGTCCCCCAACAGCAGGAGGCCTGGTGGATGACAGTTGCTGGAAGCCACGGGCCAAACTGTCCATTAAGCCCAGCAGAACACAGTGGCTCAGGCCCAGACAATTTTAGGGGCCCACCAAAATGTTTTAATCTCTTATAAAATCAGAAGAGGAATTCCCTGGCAGTCCAGTGGTTAGGGCTCCACGCTTCCACGGCAGGGGGCACAGGTTCCATCCCTGGTCGAGGAACTAAGATTCCATATGTCACGTGGTGTGGCCAAAAAAATAAAATCAGAAGAGAAAATGAACTTTCAGGTCGACAATAGTGTTTTAATAAATAACATTGAGGGACTTCCCTGGTGGCTCAGTTGTTAAGAATCCGCCGGCCAACGCAGGGGACACGGGTCGATCCCTGGTCGGGGAAGATACCACATGTCACGGAGAGCTAAGCCTGTGCGCCACAAGTACTGAAGCCTGCGCACCTAGAGCCTGTGCTCCGCAACAAGAGAAGCCACCGCAATGAGAAGTCCGCTCTCTGCAACTAGAGAAAGCCCTCACGTAGCAACGAAGACCCAACGCAGTCAGAAAGAAATAAATGAATAAATTTATTTATTAAAAAATATATATGTAACATTGATATATTTTTTCAATACAGTCATAAAATATGATTAAATATATGTATGTTTACGTCTATGTGTACGTAATATATATTTTCTACTGGAGGAAGGGACCCATGAAAGCAGAAGCACCTCAGGCTCACAAAAGTCATGATGGGGCCCTGGGAGTTTGCAAGGAGAACATTCCCACAGGCCTGGGGCTCAGACTCGGCCGCCAGGTGGAGGTGAGCAGCCTTCCTCCCAGCTGACACAGGTAGGGCACTGGGCTCCTGATAATAATGGCAAATCTTTTCCGTTAATTATTAACGAAGTACCAGGCTTTGTCTCCCTTAATCCTCGCAACACTTATTGCTCTCATTTTACAGAGGAGGAGACTGAACTCAGAGAGGTTAGAACCAAGATTCCAGAGCTGTACTGACCTCCAGATGACATTGGAGAACCCCCTCGGCCCCAGGAATCTGGGACTTTCTGAAGCCTTCCATTGGGGTGTCATTAATTATTTTCTAGTCGTTTCCTGTGCCCAAGCTTGTCTCACTACTAGACTTGGCCTCTTTAAGGCCTGGCTTTATTTTGTACTTTTCTTCTATGGGGGCCCTCAATCCCATGCATTTGAATCAAGCCTTTTGTGCTTGTGTTCCATGAGGGAGACCCTGTGTGGCCGGCTAGGCCACGTCCTCCTTGGCACCTCAGAGGTGGACACGCCAGCAGCTTTGTTGTGGCTGCTCCTCAGTGTCGTCCCTCAGTGCAGCCTGGTGGCCTGCGGTACAATTCAGCGAAGGCAGATCTGTAAGCGCCCATCGTGAAATCCTGGGAACTTGCTTTTGTAGCCGCTTTATTCACTTAACACTGTACCATGAGCAAGGAACCACGCCACTGAGGGTCTCCTCAAAGTGTGATTTCTGATGGCCGTGTAATAGTTCATTTATATTTTCTTTATTTTTTAATTTTTAAAATTTATTTATTTAGTTATTTTTGGCTGTGTTGGGTCTTCCTTTCTGTGCGAGGGCTTTCTCTAGTTGCGGCGAGCGGGGGCCACTCTTCATTGCGGTGCGCAGGCCTCTCACTGTCGCGGCCTCTCTTGGTGCGGAGCACAGGCTCCAGATGCGCAGGCTCAGTAGTTGTGGCTCACGGGCCTAGTTGCTCCGTGGCATGTGGGATCTTCCCAGACCAGGGCTCGAACCCGTGCCCCCTGCATTGGCAGGCAGATTCTCAACCACTGCGCCACCAGGGAAGCCCCTATTTATATCTTCTTAGCACCATTAACTTAGCCAATCCTGTAGTATTGATGTTTCACTTTCTAACTCTTCCTTGATGATGATGATGATTTTTGCTGTTCAGTCAGTCAGTCAGTAAATATTTATTAAGCATGTACTAAGTGCTGAGAACAACTTTCTGATCATCCGGCTTGATTCAAGGGTAACATTTGGAATATTGAGCAGAACATCTGAAAACCTACGAGAAGGGGCCGTAGTAGTAGGTAGAGGAAAATTCATAGCTTTAAATACAGTTATTAGTAAGAAGAAAAGATGAAAAGTCAATGAACTAAACATTCACCTCAAGAAGTTAGAAAAAGAGCAATAAAAGAAAAAGTAAAAAAAAAAAAAACCCCTAAAAGTTAATTAGCATAAAAGCAGAAAATAATGAAGGGAACAAAACCAAGAGCTGGTTCTTTAAAAAAGACCAAGGTTGGGCTTCCCTGCTGGCGCAGTAGTTGAGAGTCCGCCTGCCGATGCAGGGAACACGGGTTCGTGCCCCAGTCCGGGAAGATCCCACATGCCGCAGAGCAGCTGGGCCTGTGAGCCATGGCTGCTGGGCCTGCACGTCTGGGGCCTGTGCTCCGCAACAGGAGAGGCCACAACAGTGAGAGGCCCGCGTACCACACACACACACACACACACACAAAATCTTCCATTGATGTAAAACATACACACAGAAAAGAGCACAATTCATAAGTGTGGTCATGTTCTTCTGTCTTTAAACATTCTTTTAAAACAAGTGAACTTTTAAGTTCTTTTTATTTTGTACTTTCTACGGTGGGCTAGAATTACTACTATCATCAGAAAAATGTCACCTGTACAAGGTGTAGTTTCTGTTGATTAGAGAGTTTCTGTTTATGAAGCCCTTTCAACTCCTTATCTTGTTTGGGTTTTACAATGGCCCTGGGAGAAAGATCAAGAAAGAATCAGTTTCCTTGCAAGGAAATCACTCTCATCTCGGGGCGGGCCGGGAACTCAATGTCGTGTCCTCTGTGAGTGCTGCGCAGTGAGCCACCTGTCAGCTCCTGGCACAGAAGGGCCTTCAGCAGGGCTGGCCCACCGGCACCCCACCCAGAGTGGCTACCACCAGCTCTAATGGAAAACTCTCAAGCTCGCCAGACCAGGGCTCTAGAAAAATTCTACTTCTGGGAATCTGCCTTAAAAAAGTTGTCATGATGTTGCCAGACATTATGTGCAAATAATTGAATGCAGTAGCATTTTTAATAGCAAACTTGGAATTAATGTAAGTGTTCAGCATAAGGAAATAGGTTGAATAAATTTAGTCATTGAAAGGTAGAGTATTTCACTGCCATTAAGATATAGGTCTGAAATATAGATTTGTGGGCTTTAATGTTTACTGAATGAAGCAGGATCAACAATTGAATAGACAGCGTGTGTCTATGATATAAATCCATTGAAAACCGCATGGAAGGAAATGTGCCAATAAAATAAGCAGGTTCGGGCTTCCCCGGTGGCGCAGTGGTTGAGAGTCCGCCTGCCGATGCAGGGGACACGGGTTCGTGCCCCGGTCTGGGAAGATCCCACATGCCGCGGAGCGGCTGGGCCCGTGAGCCATGGCCGCTGAGCCTGCGCGTCCGGAGCCTGTGCTCCGCAACGGGAGAGGCCACAGCAGTGAGAGGCCCGCGTAACGCAAAAAAAAAAAAGCAGGTTCCATCCTGGCGGTGGGATTATGACTGATCGTATGTCAATTACATAAGTAACAGGAGTAAAGAGCAAAGCAGGGAAATCCCATTACCCACCCCACCCTCCCCAGCCCTCCCACTCCCTTCCCTACTTAGTTTGTTATTGATACTTCTAGATGTTTTCTTTGAATCCACCATGTATTGCTTTTAAAACTTACACAGACAATCAGAAAAATCATGAGGTGAGGGGAGAAAACAAAAGACTCTCAAAATGAATCTGGACATCATAAAAGTATACAGATTTTTACCAACAAATCTCTGTTTCAGGATGAGAAAGTGGGGCTCAGGGCTGTTGGGTAGCCTGACAAGCTCACATGGTTTGTTCCCGCTCCTGGCGCCCAGTTCAGCGCTGCTTCTGGGTTCACATGCCCTCGAGATCTGGGAGGAGGCTGGGAAGCTGGGCTGGAGGGAGGCCAGGAGGATGCTCTGGGCTGAGTGGGCTGGGCCGGGGTGAGGAGGCTTCTGCCTGTTTGTTCTGGGTACCAGGAGGTGCGGATGGAGAAACACCCTGGCAGAAAGGACCAAAGTCCTCATTTATGGCCTTGGAGGAGTTAATGTGTAATATTCTAGGATATAAGCTGGGCTGTGTGGTGAGACCCTGAGCCCAGATCTCCGGGAGCCACCGAGAGCTGCCGTCAGGAGCCGCCACCATGTCGGTGAGGATGCTGGCTCCCCAATGCCCACCTCCTCCAACCCTCTGCCTCTTCGCCTGAGTGGGGGTGGGGTGGATGCTGGCGGAAGAGCATCGCTGCCCCTCCAGCCTCCGTTTCCTCATCTGTATACTGAGGAAGTTGGACAGATCACCTCCACAGCCCACCCCCTTTTTAAAAAAATATTTATTTACTTGGCTGCGCCGGGTCTCAGTTGCTGCACGCGCGGGATTTTTAGCTGTGGGCATGTGGGATCTGTTCCCCAGCCAGGGATTGAACCAGGTCCCCTGCATTGGTAGTGTAGAGTCTTAATCATTGGACCACCAGGGAAGTCCCTCCACAGCCCTTTAGCACCAAGGTCCTCTGCTCCCTCCACCACTGTTCTTAGCCTGTTTCTTTCCCCCTCTAGCCTCAGTTTTCTCATCAGTAATTTTCTTTTTTTGCCTATCCCCCTCAGCTTCTGGGATCTTATTTCCCCGACCAGGGATCAAACCCGGGGCCCCCTGCAGTGGAAGCGCTGGAGTCCTAACCTCTGGACCGCCAGGGAACTCCCTCTCATTAGAAATATGAATCGTGGCAATACTGCTAACATCTATAGACATCTTTAACCTCTTAAAGATGAAGAACTGAGACTCGAAGATTAACTTGCCCAATATCACAAGCTGTACATTGCAGGGGTGGGGGTTCTTTGAGGCCCCTCGCTAATTCTTTTATTGCAAACCCTGCTCTACCATAGCCTCCTGTGTGGCCTTGGACAAGGTACTTTGACAAGGTCCCCTCCCTGAGCCTCAGTCTCCCATATTTGGGGAATTGGATCACAGATGGCATCTTCTGAGGATGGTATATTGGTTTCCTGAGGCTGCCTTAACAAATTGATTGTCTCGCAGTTTTGGAGGCTTGGGGTCTGAAATCCAGGTGTTGACAGGGACGTGCTCTCTCTGAAGGCTCTAGGGGAGGATTCTTTCACGTCTTTTCCAGCTTCTGTTGGTTGCCGGCAATCTGTGGCCATCCCTGGCTTGTAGCTGTGTCCCTCCAAACTCTGCCTCCGTCTTCACGTGGTCTTTTCTGTGCGTCTGTGTTTCCGGGTCCAACTTTCCCTCTTCTTATAAGGACGCCAGTCGTATTGGATTTAGGACTCACCCTCAGCCACTACGACCTCACCTCAGCTTGGCCCTATTTCCAAATAGTTCTCATTCACTGGCTGCGAGTAGACATGGTTTCCCGGGAGACAGTATTCAAGTCAGCACAGGTGGGATGCAGGGTGTGGATGTGACTGGAGGGTCCAGCATGGATGGCATGGTGCTCTCCCCACCCTCTGCCTCCCAGGGAGGACCTCTGTGCCCAGAGACTTTCCCTACTTTCTCCTTCCTCTGGTCATCTCATCCCTCCCTTTTTTTCCTCCTTCCTCAGAGACCACCTAGTCCAAACCTCTTATATTAAAGATGGGGGAACCGAGGTTCGGAAGGCGGCACACCTGGCCCCTAGTCACTTGGCCAGCTAGGGACAGAGCTGGCACTAGATCCCGACCCCTGACACCTGCCCCCACCCCGACCCCAGCTTTGCCTCCCTGTCTCTCTCTGGGCTTCAGGCTTTGTTAAGCAGCGGGGTCAGGCCCCCTCCCATGGGCATCCCTGTTTGTCCAGATACACCCCGAGCCCGGCTTTTCTCATGCCCCTGCCCTGCAGCAGCCTTGGGCTCTCGGGTTCTTCTGTTTGAGCCGGGCAGCCAGCAGGATGCACAGGGGCAGCGGGGGTGCTTCTCCCCATCCCAGTCCCACCCTGACTGTCCCAGGGTCCTGGTGGGTGGCGCATGCAACTAGGAGGAGACAGGAGAGTCCTCACGCCATCTGGTGGGGACTGTGCGTGCCGCAGGGCACACAGCTGTGAGGGTCTGCTTGGCGGCAGGGCGCCCATGTTCTCCTTTGGGACGGACTGGATAACCTCTCTAAGGAAGGCATTCTCTGTCCATCTGTGAGAGGCTGAAGGAGAATTTTAATCCAGTCTGGCCGGTGATCCAGCTGTTACCCTAAGCGCCCATCTGAGGAGTTAGGTCTCCTGCCTCCGAATCCCACTTTCTCGAAGGCAGGGAGATTTCCCCCCACCCAGGGGACGTCTGGCCACGTCTGGAGACATTTTTGGTCATCACAACTTGGGGGGAGGGTGCTACTGGCACCGGGTGGATAGAGACCAGGGATGCTGCTCTACCACCTACAGCACACAGGACAGACCCACAAGAGTGATCCAGCCCCAATGTCCAGGGTGCCGAGGCTGGGAAACCCTGCTCTGAGGCATCGTAGGGTCTGACGTGCTGTGGTGCTCCACTCTCCTGGGCTTGGCAAGCCCTCTTTCAGGCCTTCCTTTTTAAAAAACTTAGTTTTATTTATTTATTTATTTAAGCTGTGTTGGGTCTTCATTGCTGCATGCGGGCTTTCTCTAGTTGCGGCGAGCAGGGGCTACTCTTCACTGTGGTGCACGGGCTTCTCATTGCGGTGGCTTCTCCCGTTGCGGAGCACGGGCTCCAGGCGTGCAGGCTCAGTAGCTGTGGTGCACGGGCTTAGTTGCTCTGCGGCACGTGGGATCTTCCCGGACCAGGGCTCGAACCCCGTGTCCCCTGCATCGGCAGGCGGATTCTTAACCACTGCGCCACCAGGGAAGCCCTCAGGCCTTCCTTTTAAAAGGCACTGCCTCCAGGAGAACTGGGCAACCCTACCCCTGTGCCAGCAGGGGAATATTGATCCTCCCCCCACGGACACCGCCCTTGACTTTCAGCAAAGCGCCCTAGTCCCACGAGTTGGTTCAGGGCTTCCCAGATGTGCTCCCTCCAGAAAAAAAAAAAAAAAAAAAAATCAGTGAACAGAAATCCCACAATGTAAACGTGTTCTCCCATAAAGTGTTCTAAATATTTGGTGGCTGCTATATCCTGTCTGGCCCGACTACACACCCTCCAACCATGGATGTGAAAACTGGACATTTTCTCAGGCTGGGATAATGAGCTTTGAAAACCCAGCTTCGAGAGCCTCCCTCTAACCGTAGTAAAGTTGTGGGAACCCCTGCTCTATGGAAATTCAGACAGTGCCAAGGTCGATGGAAAAATAGGAAGCAGATGGATACTGTAGTAGCAATAAATAAGCATAATGACCACAGTCCCTTGATTTGCTTTTAGCCCGTGCCCTACTTGTGGGCTTCACAAACGTGAGCTCTCATCCTCCCAACCAGCTCAACGGAGGCGCTATTAACCTCAGGGCCTCCAACAGCATCTGTCACACAGTGGACGCTCGGCAACTGGTTCTGAGTGAATACATCAAATCAGCCCATTTTATAGATGAGGAAAGTGAGGTAGGGAGAGGGATTTTGATGGACATGTTCAGACATGTGACTTACGGAGCTTTATAGATTCTTCGTTTGGGATGGGCCTAGACCTGCCTGTGATACAGTCATTTTCTGTCAGTAAAATGACTCCAAGTTCATGCAAGAACTAAGCATATCCTTGTTTGGGGAATTTTGCAGAGGGCGCTGTGCATCATCACTTGAACACGTTTGGGAACAGTGAGGTGGGCAGTAGTCATTCTATCCATGTCATAGATGGGCAAACTGAGGTTCCCTCAGCTGGGCCCTATGTCTCCAGATCTGGCTGTTCTTCAGGCCGCAGTGGATGAGAGTGAAGCAAAATGGGCAAGAGAGGGGCTCCGGGAAGCTCTGATCTGAGCACTCTGGCTCTTTCCCTTCCCAGCTCCGTGCTCTCATGTGGGCAGAGGGAGACTGAGGCCTGGGGCCAGGTCGGGATGGGATGATGCTGGTGAATGGGCTTCAGCAGCAGAAGAGCGCTGGGCACGTGTGTGATTGATTTGTGTGGGTTGTTTCTCTGTTGGTGCAGGGGAAATTTGAGATTCTGAACATGGACATGAAGGTGGGGACAACCCTGAAGATCAAGGGCAAGATCGCAGACTGTGCTGATGGGTGAGCCAGTGGGGGGCAGGTGAGGCAGGACATGCTGATGGGTGAGCCAGTGGGGGGAGGGGGAGGCAGGACATGCTGATGGGTGAGCCAGTGGGTGGGAGGGGGAGGCAGGACAGCCTGATGGGTGAGCCAGTAGGGGGAGGGGGAGGCAGGACATGCTGATGGGTGAGCCAGTGGGGGGAGGGGGAGGCAGGACATGCTGATGGGTGAGCCAGTGGGGGGGGAGGGGGAGGCAGGACATGCTGATGGGTGAGCCAGTGGGGGGGAGGGTGAGGCAGGAGGGGGAGGGGGGCTGCCCACAGACCTGGAGCAGGCTGGGAAGGGCAGCCTTGTGAAATGGTCGGACAACTAGCGTGACCTCAGACCAGGGGCCTTTTGTACACTCTTGCACGCTCTCACCCCCTCCCACACCCCTGCTGGCTCCTCTTCTGTTAGGGCTGCTTTCACATCTGAGGCTTCAGAATCCACAGCGGATGCCATGTGCTCAGTTTCCTTGGCCCCCAGCAGACGCTGAAGGGGCAAGTGAGAAATCCCGGAAGCTCTGCCCAGTCCTCTGCGAGTCAGGTGCCTCTACTGAAGGCCCAAACCCCCGGGGAACCACCCTCTTGACCCAGCTGAAGGGTCAGAGGCCGGCCTTTCACACGCATTATACTAGCGACAGCCGCCAGGGGCCGCCAAGCGGTCTTGTTTGCCTTCTCTCCATTAGAATCAGAGGCATTTCTCCGCCTCAGGTGTTACAGCTCAGCGTTGGCCTCTCCTGTGTGCAGGACAATGTCAGCATTTCTTGGGACTGATCTCCATCAACTTTTGGTTGGGGAAAGGCAGACAGATGCATTGTGTAGGAGCCAAGAGAAAATCACCCCTTTCTCCTGCGTGGGTCCCTAAGGGTTGCAGAAATGTGGGATACCTCTGGTCTGAGACGTCCCAATGAAGGCACCCCATGACTCAGAACATCCCACTCTCAGGGACCCTGAAGGTCTATCTAACTCAGGCCCCTGTAGTGATCTTTTCAAGAGATCACACAACTCCTGATTGCATACCTCTAATGACAGGGAGCTCACCACTTTAGGTGTCCAACTATTTATGGCCAAACTTAATGGGTCTTCAGAGAGTTGAGAACAGCAATTCTTTCCCCCAGGATAGACACCTTCATTTCCTGAAATGTCACTATTAGTTACCCTCTTGTCAGGAACCTTAGTCTGTGCTCTAAATGGAATGTGATACTCCAGTGCCAAGTCTGATCAAGTTGTCACCTCCCTTGTTTTAAGGCACAGACCTTGATTAACACAACCTTTGGTGATTCTTCCAGTTTGTGGTCAGCCCTGCACCCCAAGCTGCTTTAGCCAGGGCTGGCCCCTTATTCTCACCTGTTACTCCTTCCCCTGCAGCTTTGTGATTAATCTGGGCCAGGGGACAGATAAACTGAACCTGCATTTCAACCCACGTTTCGATGAATCCACCATCGTCTGCAACACATGGGATGACAACTGCTGGGGGCAGGAGCAACGGGACAGTCACATGTGCTTCACACCGGGATCAGAGGTCAAGGTGAGGTCAAAGGCGGAAGGGGCCTGAGGAGGATATCAAGGAGAGAGCCCAGATGGTAGGGCACCCTGGCCCACCAGGCACTGCCGTGGCCCCTTTCCAGGGTGCTCCTGCCTCCCTGATGCCTTCCCTCCCACTGCAGCTCCTCGTGACCTTCGAGAACAATGAATTCAAGGTGAAGATGCCAGACGGGCACCAGTTGACCTTTCCCAACAGGCTGGGCCACAACCACTTGAGATACCTGAGTGTGCAGGGCGGGTTCAGCATCTCCTCCTTCAAGCTAGACTGAGGGCAGCACCTCGCCAGAACGCAAGACCCCGGAGCGGATTCCGGCTCCTGACTCCCAGCTACCTCCAGTCACGCGGGATCAGCAGCCCTTGGGTCCCCCGCTTCCCATCTGCTGTTCCTAACCCTCTGCGCTCATCCCCCAAGGCTAAGAACCAACAAAAGAATCCACCTTTATAGAGTCTTTCCGTGGTAGGAACTGTGGTGCTTTCCACTATCTTAATGCTCCCAGCATCCTCATGATACAGATGAGGAAACTGAGGCATGAGGTCCTTGGACTGCCACATGGGGGTTGGGATGTGCTCCCGAACACCTCTAAGCCACCAGTCCTGCCTGCTTGTCTCCTTTTATCACCAGGGCAAGTGCCAAGCTGCCCTGTGGGATTATGGTTCCAGGCACCTGGGCTCGGGGCTGTTCCCGGAACTATAGATAAGGGCTCCCACCTGGGCCTCTTATCGCAGGGCTATTCATTCCGGCCTAATTACTCATTACCCAATGCCTCGGCCCTTCCCCTCACTGGGGCCCCCTGGGGGAGTCCTTGGCTTTCCAAACCCAGTGCTTAGGGGACTCAAGCAGGTGGCGCTGACATTGTCCTCCCAGGTCCTCAAGCATCTTGCAGGACACCTTTTATCAAAAAAGCCTTTTTTAATCAGGACCCACAGGCAGGTCTGGGGTGCACGGGAAAGTGGGATTCCCCCACTGTGAGGTCACACCTGACTTTTCTCTGAGGCTTCTGGGACAAGTGGGGTGGCGGGGGGAATGTCGGGGAAGCAGCCTTAGCAAGTGCTGGGGCTCTCAGAAAGGCAGTGGGGACCCTGCTGGGGGCAACTCCAGGATGAGCTGGGGCAGGCGGTCCCTTTGAGAGAGGGGACAAAGGCTCTATGTGCTATGCTCCCCACCCCCACCCAGCAAGGGCAGCTTTCCCAGCACAAAGGCTGTACTGTGAGGCGAGGCCCTCCAGCTGGTGGGGATGGCCTGGGGTGGCGGGTGGGCCCGAGCAATGGCTACTGGGTCCAGAGTGGCAGTGGGGGGAGGCAGGGCGGCCCAGCACGGCCCATGGGAACACGCAGGTCCCAGGACAAGCCTGGTCTCCTCTGGCCTCCCTCCCATGTCTGTCCTGCAGGGGTGTGGAGGGGTCTGGGGACAACTTGGGTTTTCTCCCATCTTTCGTTGGCGGGACCCAGCTGTCAGGTGACGGGCTGGCTCTGCGCCCGGGGGGTTCATAGGCGGTACCCCGAGGCTGGCTGGGGTCCTGAGCCCATGCCCAGCTGCTCACACCTTGACCTCGTCATCCTCCTCAGCTTCAGCAAACTTGAAGGTGTTGGCTTGCACCGTGCTAGGCACGGAGGCCCTGCTGCCTGCCTGCGGTGGCCCCCACCCTTCGTCCAGGCTCTCCCAAGAGGCCCGAGCCTGGGGCAGCGCCTCGACCAGCTCGCGCCGAGCACCCATCTCAGCGTAGTGGCAGCTGCTTTGGCTGCCACCACGGCCTGCTCCCCAGTGCCTGCCGGGGCCCACGCCAGCAGGTGCACAGGGACGCTCTCCTACTGGGCTGGCCCTCGCCTCGGCCGTTGGGCCCAACCCCAGGGTTACCCCATTGGGGCACTGTCCACGGGGTGGGGGGCTTGAGGCAGGGGTTGGGGGGTTTGCAACAAGGGCTGGGGCATTTGCAGCAGGGGCTGGGGCTGGGGTCTCGGCTGCAGAGCCTTCTGAGAGGCTCATGACCCCCAGCAGCTCACTGAGGAGAGAGGGCCCAAGGTCGAGGTCCAGGCGGAAGGACAGGAGGGAGTCAGAGCGGCGAAGCTCAGGCTCAGAGGGGAAGGAGCTATCACGGTCTCGGTCACGAGGCTTTTCTGGGCGAGGCAGGCGAGAGATGGTGCAGAACCCGGAGTCCAGGCCTAGAAGAGAAATAGGGACCAGGGTCATAGCTGGGGTCCCTAACCAGGAACTGGGGAGGGGAAAGCCAGGACCAACTCCAGCTTGCTCTGTGGCCTTTGGCAAGCCACTCCCTCATCTGGCCTCAGTTTTCCCCGTCTTCCCAATACAGTGAGCCCCGTGGTCTCTTGTGTGATCCTCCTGTCAACCCTGGGAATTTACATAATCCTCATTCCCATTTTGCAGATGAAGAAAGTGAGGCTCAGTTTGGGACGACGGGAAGGGCTAGCTCAGGGCCACAGAGTTTGATGGGCTGAAGCCAAGCCTGGAGCTCAAATCTCCTGACTCTCAGTCCCAGCTGCGAACTTGTATGACCCCTGGTTCCCTGCCATGAACCTATAGCATATGGGCTGGTTTGTGGGCACAGGGATGGAAGCAGCACCCAGAGTCTGACTACATAGAAATCAAGACCCAGAGGACAGGCAAAGGCCCTCCAAAGGTCCTCTGTCCCAGCCCCTGGCTCCAGGACTACCAGGACTGAGATATAGTGGTGGGACTGTGGACCAGCCGTCAGTGAGGTTCTAAGCATCACCCCTGGAGACGGAGCACCGGAGGAAGCCTCCGGTGCTGGGGCAAAACTGCAGGGCAGGAAATGGCCACCAGGTGGCAGCAGGGGCCCCGGTTCCCAGGTGAGCTGTCCAGAGGGGGAGCCAAGGTTACACCTGCCACTCCCCACCCCGGCAGGAAGGGCCTCTGGCTTCTGTCCACGCAAGTGGTTTTCCAAATTTGCCAAGTTACAGGAACCTTTGTTCACATAACGACACAGCGACAGCTCCTGTGTCCTGAGCACCTACTATGTGCCAGATTCTGGGCCACACTGAGTATGTGTATCATCTCACTGAATCTTAGCAGTGACCCTGAGGGGCCCATTATACAGGCCAGGACTTGACTTAACAGCAGTCAGTTGGATCACTGGGAATCAGGCAGAACCAGAATTTGAATCCAGAGCCCTGGCTCTCTGCCTCTCCACTATATCATTCTGACACAAGGGAGCTGCTTCCATTGAAGTGGGCAGCCAGGCCAAGAGCCTGGGTGTGGGGTGGGGCAGCTCAGGGGCAGGTAGAACTCAAACCCCATCTCCTCACCTCTTAACCTCAGTGTTTTGGGGAGTGAGCAGGTTCCCACCCTGTGACCCCCCCCCACACCCGCTCCATCCATGATTTGGGGTTTGGGCCTGACCTCCACGGAGGCTGAAATGCCGTGGGGAAAAGAGCTCACTTGGAGTCTTTCCTGAACCATCAAACCCCCTGGGACTCAGCCTCTGGAAAATAGGCAGATAGCCCAGGCCCTCACCGTAACTGGAGTGGCCATCTGTGGAGGTGGCAGGGCTGCGGTCGAAGCTGAGCTTGCCCACCACGAGGCTGTCGTAGGCGGCCTGGTTGAGCTGAGGCAGGGAGATGGCGTTCTTGATGATGGGGGAGATGGCGGGTGGAGCAGGTGAAGGCGCAGGTGGGGAAGCCATCCTCCGGGGCGGCGCCCCTACCCTCCGCACCAGCTGCAGCTTCTTGGCCAGGAAGCTGCGGGGCGAGCGGTGGGTGCCCCGTGAGCTGCCACCGTGGTTGCTGAGGAAGGAGGTGTCGCCGAAGACGTCCCCGCCACGGCCCACATGCATGGTGTGGCGGAAGTCCCCGAGCGGGGGGCTGATCATGTCCGCAGTCAGCCGCCTCTTCCCCTGCGAGCTGGACACCCAGCCCACGGGTGAGAGCTTGCCCAGGTTCATGGCCGGGGCTCCTCCGGCCCCCTGGGGGCCCGGCATCGGCTCTGGCTGTTCACAGCTGCTGGTCCATGCCCACGGGGGGGCCTGGCGAGGGCGCTGGGCTGGGCTAAGGGTCCGCTTCTCAGCTCCCTCCTTCTCGGTGAAAGGGGGCGGATGGAGCCTGCGCCCCTGCTCTCCTAAGGTGCTGCCCCCAAATACTGAGGCTATGGGAAGTCCATGGCTTGTCTGTCCCTGAGGCCTGGCTCCTAGCCCTGTGGAAGCAGCTGTAGGTGTTCTGTCCAGGAACACAGAAAGCACCAGACGTGCCTCAAATGCGGACAGCCCCTCTCCTGCCCAGGGGTGGAGACCTAAAAGAAAGAAAAGTAGTGGTAGGCCTGGGGGCATCCTGGGTCCAAATAATAACAGCTAAAGAGAACAAATGGGGACTCCCTGGTGGTCCAGTGGTTAAGACTCTGCGCTTCCACTGCAGGAAGTGCAGGTTCCCTCCCTGGTTGGGGAGCTAAGATCCCCGAATGCTTCGTGGTGTGAGCAAAAAGTAAAAAAAAAGAACAAATGATGGGGAACACGGAGAAAATGCTGAGCAGACAGACACACAAAGGAGGACACATCGCATATTTCCACGTACAGAAAATTTAAGAACAGGCAAAACAAAACAATGTGATAGAAATCAGAATTGTGGTTGCCTTTGAACAGGTATAGACTGGGAGGGGGCACAAAAAATTCATCGAGCTGCACACTTAAGCTGTGTGTAGGTAAAAAGTATGAGTGGTCGTTATACGGCGCCCACTGATGAAGCACCTACTGAGCGCCAATGGCTTAAGTTCATCACTCATTTAACCCAGACAACAGCCCTGACGGAGGCTCTACAGAGAGAGGAGAAACTGAGGCACAAAGAAGTGAAGGGACTTGCCCGACGCCACACAGTAGGCAATGGTGAAGCAGGGCTCCCAACCCCAGAGCCCTTGAACTCCAAGGGCCTCCTGCTGGTGGGTTGAGTAAGTCACCTCCCTTCTTGTTGGGTTAAATTGTCTTCCAGCAAGGCCAGGAGGGAGGAGGTGCCCAATGAAGGTTTTGTGAACTGCTGTGTAAACAGCAGAACCCGCCTTCTAGATGCTTCCTGGAAAAAGGATCCTGTGGTCAAAAGTGGTTTTTCCAGATGCCTACTACATGCCTGAGCATATTCAAGGCTCTGAGAAGGCCCGCAGGAAAGAACATTATCATAGTTTTGACAAAAGCCTTGTCACCGGGGAACAAGTTTTGGAAAAAGCTGGTGCCAAAAGCTATTTCTTGCCTACTCCCTGCCCTCCTGATCTCTCCCCCACTTTCTTCCCCAGTCCCAGTCTTCCCTAAGCTTCTCCTGGTCCGACGCTACCCCTTCTAGTATCATAGAAAGTGTACGCTGGAGGACACCTATGAGCCTATGTTCCCACATTTGGTTTTCCTGTGGCCCAGAGAGGCCAAGCTTGCTCAAGGTCACATCAAGAGAGCTGGTAGAGGGCTTCCCCTCTACCTTCCCTGGTGGCGCAGTGGTTGAGAGTCTGCCTGCCGATGCAGGGGACACGGGTTCGTGCCCCGGTCCGGGAAGATCCCACATGCCATGGAGTGGCTGGGCGCGTGAGCCACGGCCGCTGAGCCTGTGCTCCGCAATGGGAGAGGCCACAACAGTGAGAGGCCCGCGTACCGCAAAAAAAAAAAAAAAAAAAAAAAAAAAAAGAGCCGGTAGAGACGTCAACTCAGAGCCTTTGACTCACGTAGCCTTTACTGGCCCATGGAGCCCAGTCTTGTCTCTCCAGATCACAACACACTCTGAGGCTGGGGCCACTGCCTGGATTTTCCCTCCTCCCTCCATCCCAGCACTCAGCTTGGGCTCTGCAGGCGGCCAAGTGCCAAATCAATACCAGTTTAATCACAGGAGTTCTTTGTGATACCTTCATGCCAAAGGTTCACCCCTTGTCACCTTCCGAGTGAGGGTAGGTGGAGGATTCAGTGGCCTCACAGTGTGACCTTGGGCAAGTCATTTACCTCCACAGGCCTGGCACCTGAGCTGATAAACGTTGATAATGATTCTTAACAAGAACACCTAGATCTGAGTGTCAACTTAAAAAAAAATTTTTTGCTGCCACCTCCAAGCGTAAAAACCTCAATTCTGCCCTTCAAATGTTATTTGAAATTCAAAATAGGTTAAATAACAAGATAAAAACAAAGGAGGCAATAAAACAAAGCTTGCTTTGTTTTCTGACTACATTCTCTTCCCTTCCCACCATCTGATCCTCTCCCAACCCTAACTCCTCCCCCCTGGGGGGCGGTTCTGAATCATCCCTTTCCCTGGCACCCCAGGCACCAAGAAGTCCTTGTGGAATGTTTGCTGAAGTTATGAAGCGCTCTGCATTTGGCCAGCCACTGCATGATGTCATCTGATTCTCCAACAGCCCCGAAAAGCTGGAGGGTTAGCCCATTTTACAGGAAGAGCCGCGGCTTGGAGAGAAGGAACTTGGCCAAGGTCACATGGCAGGTACCTGCCATGCGCCAGGTTTCCCTGCTCTGCTGAGATGAGGATTAAATCTCTGGAGGAGGGGGGGAGGGTGTCATCCTGAAATGTCATGAAGAGGGGTCAATGTGTCTGCCATGGGGCCACACCCACCTCTCTCCAGCCCCCAATTCCCTGGCTTCTAGAAGCAGCCCCTCCTTTCTCAGCAAAAGGGGCTCCAGCCCCCACCCAACACCCATGGCCACTTTGACTTGTGAGACCAGCTTCTGCCCCAATCTTGTGATGCCCCCACCTCCCAAATATCTCTGGGCACCTCCAAAAGATCTCTACCCCACCCACTGCTGTAGAGAGACCTGCGGCATTGTGGAGCTGAGGGCAGGGCACTGCTACTGGGGACCTGTTTTCCCACGTGGAAAACAAGAACTGCATCGAAGCTGGTCCTCTCGCAGGAGAGTTTTAAGAGTGGAAGATGCTGTCAATTAAACCCTTGGCTCCTGAAGCAGGGCTGGGTTTCAAAGCCAACATTCTGACACTAACATCTCTCATTCTGGGGACCCTTGATGGCAGCCCGCTTGGCACTTGACTCTGACCACTAGGTATTGCTGGTGGTTAGGGGTGCCCCACCTGGCCCTGGAGTAAGCAGGGCTCCGGCTGTCCAGGAACATGGCCTATCTCCCCTCACCTGTCCAGGAATACTACCTGCTAATGCTCACAAATACCCATTTTACAGATGGAAAAAATGAGGCACAGAAATGGAACTGACTTGCCCCAAGTCAGAGAACAAAAAAAAGTGGTGTGGCTGGGAACCTCCCCAGGAGTCGACCAACATCAACAGTAAATGCCAGGGGAGTGGGCGAAGACTCCAGGGGTGTGGGGAAGAGTTGTTGGGGTCCGGGCAGGTACCCAGCCGCTGAGTACAGAAGGGCAGGCCTGGGAGGCAGGAGACTCAGCTCTGCAGATTCGGTGTCTGTGACCTGGGCTAGAGTGGTCACCGTGCAGCCTCAGTGTCGCATGTTTACCCTACAGAGGACAGTCAGGCCTGGGTACTTGGTAGGTGCTTGCTCAATAGCGGTGGTGACCACGAGGACAAGATTTGGGGCCGGAAGCAGGGACCATGCGTTAGGGAAGGCCAGCAGGGGCCGCTGTGGAGGCACCTGTGGTTGGAGGAACCAAGGTGGGGGGAGGGGGAGAGGCAAGGCTGAGTCGGGTGTGGGGGCCGCGGCACCCTAGCGTTCACCTGGGGGTCACCCGCAGGCCCCTAGCGGGCACTACCTCTCATCCTGGAGGCCACTCCCTGCACATAGCCCCCCTCTCGCAAGTGTCCCGCTGGGTAACACCACCCCTGCCAATGCGCAGCGGGACCCTGTCTCTGTTAGGGCTGCTCTGGCCTCTGGAACAAGGGGTTAACTCCCTGGGGGCTGCCTTCTTCTGGTTCTCAGAGTCCAGCCACTTCAAGACGCGGAAACTGAGGCCAGAAAGAGCGTAGCAAGCTGTCCACAGTGGCAGCGGAGACCCCGTTCTCAGGACGTCAAGGGGGATAGTAGTAGGAGGGAGCACCTTGGGCCACAGGGGAGGAAGGAGGAAGAGGGGGAGACGCTTCTTGCCCAGACACCCCAAGTTAGAGCCGAATCAGCCTTTGGCTCGGCGAGGCTGACTGGCTTCCGGTAGGGTCTCCCCAAGTCCTCGGTTCCAGTCCCTGCGCCGCGTTTCGTGCGGCTGTGGCTTCCGGGCCAGTCTGAGCCTCAGTTTCCCGATCCAGAAAATGGGCTTCAAACTTCTCGAGTCTTGCCTGTCTCGGCAAGAATAGAACAGTCTCGAGGGCAGTCGGGATTGGAAGTCCCGGGAAAGATTTTGGCCAGAAAACATTCCCTCTGGGAGGTACGGAGTTAGAATGCGGAGGGTCGCTCCGCCGGTAAGGGGGCAGCCGGCTGCCTTGGCCCGAGGGGAACCGGACGGGATGACCTCATCCGCTGCTCCGGCCTGGAATGCGGCGGTTGGGGAGGGGGCAGGGTGCCTGGACCATCTCCCCAGCGGTCCCCCCCACTTCCCGCTCTCCGCGCCGGCCTCGACAAGGGGCCAGACATTCCGACACATAGCCCCCTCCCCGTTCCTTCCCTTCCTTTCCCAGGGCAGGAAGGAGCCTAGACTGCCCTCGACTCGCCCCCTCCTCCCGCAACCCGCTTTACCTTCCAATTCTCTGCCCCACTCTTCCCGCCGGGAACATTGCAAAACAACCCGAAAACTTGGAGCGTCCCGTTGCCGCTCCCGCGGCCAGCGCTCCGGGCCTGCCTGTTGTCACCCGGGGCGACGTTGGCAGGCTGGCCCCCCTCCCCCGCTCCTTGAGCCTAGCGGAGGTGCCAAGTCCCCGCGGCGCCGCGATCCCCCTGCCGGTGTCCACGCCCACCCCGGGCTCGACGACCCGCGGGCCAGCTCGCAGTTACCTTCTCTCCGCGAGCCGCAGGAGCTGGGGGCGAAGGGCGGACGCGTCGGCAGCGCGTCCCGGCGCGCAGCCCGGGCGAGTGGCTGGGCCGGTCTGCGCCGCCCTGGCCGCGGGCTCCGCGGGCTGGCTCCGGGGGCGGGGGCGGGGTGTGGGCCCGCTCCCTCCTCCCGCCTCTCCCCTCCCGTCTGCGGGCGGGGCCGGGGCCCCGTCCCGGGCACCGATCACGCCGCCCCGAGCGGCGGCGGCGAAAGCTGGAGGGGGAGCGGCGGGGACGTCCGGTCAGGCTTTTGCCTGCTGCCTGGGGCAGGGGGAGCCGGGGAACGTGCGGGTTGCCGGGGCGAGGTGACTCGGTCCTCGGATCCCAAGCCCTCTTCCACCGTCTCCCTGCGTGGCCTTGGGACGCCCTGACCTGGTAACTCTCGCTGCTGGGCTCTTCAGCAGCTCCCTGCGGGAGTTTGGGGAACA
The DNA here is from genome assembly GCF_937001465.1 of Orcinus orca. Classification (NCBI taxonomy): domain Eukaryota; kingdom Metazoa; phylum Chordata; class Mammalia; order Artiodactyla; family Delphinidae; genus Orcinus; species Orcinus orca. Next base: position 92,542,616 of record NC_064569.1, on the reverse strand, counting down.
GGGAAGCCGGATCTCAGAGGCCTTGAATGCCAGAGTCCTGCTTAGACCTTAAATTCTACAAGCTGGGATACCCACCCTTACTCCTAATCCCCCTTTCCTTTTTGCTCCAGTACAGGCCCCCGCGGGTACCAGGACACAGACATGAGCCAGACTGGGGTGCAGGCCACTGGTAGAGCGGTGTGTTGTGTGGTCAGGGCTGTGGACCTTGGAACTCAACAGCCTGGCTTCCTATTTTGTTCTGGTCACTGCTTATCCTTTCTGTGCCTTGCTTTTCCCATCTGTAAAATGGCATAATAGCAGCAGGCATCAGATGTTATGTTGTTAAGTGTCCTCTGCTGTGTCAGCACCTAGGAATCTTGCTGAACAATTACATGAGGTTGCGCCTCAGATAGATGGGTTCCGACAGCTTTATTGAGCACCCTCAACCCCACCCGTGAGGGGCAGGGAATCAGCCAGGGACAGCACTCTGTGCCGTCCTCAAGGAGGGGAGATAGATCTCTGATCCCTGCCTCATGCTGTCTTGACCTCCTCTGATACTCCCCTGTGACTGTGAGGCCCCTGAGGACAGGCAGGAAGACCTGGGGCTGTCCTCGCCCAAAGAGACCCCTAACACAGCCTGCAGGAGAGGGGCGGCGGGGCTCAGCAAGGTGTCCTAGAAGAGGTGATACCAGAGTTAACTTGTAAAGGACACACAGGCAGAGGGAAGGGCAGTGGAAATGCACACACACCTGGCAAGAGATAGAACAAGCTAAGGATCTGCATGGAGGAGGCAGGTGTGGCTGGAGGAGGAGCCATATTTACACACACGTGGAAGGAGGATGTTTTTGCGGTTCAGACCGCTGTGCTCCTTTCATTGGCTCCCAGAATCCTCGTGCTGGCCACCAAGGGAGGGGTTATTTCCCTAGCTGGACAGATGGGAAAACTGAGGTGTAGAGAATTCCAGCACTTGCTCACACAGCAGTAGCACTGAGACTCCAGTCGGTCAGAGCTCTTTCCCTGGGGTCAGGCTTGAAGATGCTTTGCCCCGGGAAAATTTGGAACATCTCAGAGGCACTGAATAGCATGGGGGAAGGGGGGCTGCCCCTGAGAGGCCCAGATGGGGGGCACAGTCAAGGGCTGGGAGAGACTTGGGCCAGGCGTTGGGGGATTAAGCTTGGGCCAGGTGTCCCACCTCACCAAGCCAGCAAGCTGTGTGATCAAGTGTGAATTTGGAAGCTCTTGCTGTGAGCCGAGAATGTCCGTGAAGGACAGTGACGGAGGCAGGGACTAGCGCTCTGTGGTTATCATCCTTAACAGCAGTAGTAATAAGCAGCATTTATTGAGCATCTAATGCATACTAGGCCCTGTAGTCCCTCACATGCGTCATCACATTTAATCCTCATGAGATCCCTGTAGGGGCAATACTGCCATCATGTCCATTTTGCAGAGAAGCAAAGTGACTTTCCCAAAGCCTCCAACTGTGGCAGGATGGCCATACTTCCCGGTTTGCCCAGGACGGTCCCAGATGATGCCTACTGTCCCAGCGTAATTATTAATATCACTTCCTTTCACTCTCAAAGGTGACCTGGTTAGACAATAAATTACACATCTAGTCAGAAGACCCCCGGAGCAGCTGGCAAAGTTTGGTGTGATGTCAGAGGCCCTGAGACCACGGGTAAGGCACTTGGCCTCTCTGAACCTCAAGTTTCTTGTCTGTAAAATGGGTATAATACCAGCGTGGAAATTTGCTGCTCGTGGGTATTTACTACTTGCTGAGAGCCCCAGAGATATGGCCGAGAGAGCAGTGTTAATGGAGAGAGTTACAACCTGCCGTACATACTCTCTATCTGCTTTAGCTCCGGGCTCAGGGGCAGGCAAAGAACAACCAGTGGTCGAGAACCTTCCTACTATGTGCCGGTCACTTTGTCTCTGCTAGCTCTCTGTGAGGCAACCTGTGAGTTAGAAATTCGTTGCCCCATTTTACAGATGGGTAAACTGAGACTGAGAGGCGCTCTCCCCTCATTCTAAACCTCTCTCCAGATAGAAGTACAGTACTTCTCTATATAGGCTGCATTCCTGTTCTTGGCTTCACTCCTGATTTAAGGATCCAGCTCAGTTTTTCCTTCCGGAAAATGAGAGAAAGGGAGGGGTCTGGGCATCCTTGTGTAAGATGCAGGGATGAGCAGTCCCCATTTCCCATGGTTTTCTCCTCTCCCTATTTCCTGTGATCCCCTTCCTTCCCTTGTCAAGAGACTGTGCCCAGGAGCGCAGGGGTTAACCCTGGCAGAGCTGTAATCAGCGTGCAGAATGCAGAACAAATGCCTCCCAGCTGGGGACTGGGAGCCGCTAGGTGGGACTGGCTGCCTGGAGTTCAGGCGGCCCCCTCTCTTCCTGTGTGCTGAGGAACCAGGCCCCTTGAGCCATAATCACAGAGCTCAGCTGCTGCCTCAGCTCACCCTGCAGACTGGGTGGGCTGAGGCCTGGGGCTTATGGAAAGGAGGCAGTTTCTGGGCAGGGAGTCCTTTATGGAGCTAGGGTGGAGGGGGCAGGGCACAGCTAAAGGGGTCACTTCCCTCTTGGGGACCTAGGAATGCCAGTGGCTGCCCACCAGGCTCCAGTGAGGTTTGGAGTGGGAGCCTTGAGCTGAGTGAGTTGGCCACATCTATCAGCCCCCATCCCAGTCCCTCCCTGGGAGGATGCATCGTTTCCATCCCAAAGTCTGGCTCGGCTTTTGGTCAGTTTATGCATCTGTTCGATGACCCACTGATTGCTCTTCTCAGTCCTTTGTCTTTTTTTTTTTTTTCTTTTTTGGTGATGCCGCGAGACATGTGGGATCTTATTTCCTGGACCAGGGATCGAACCCATGCCCCCTGCAGTGGAAGTGCAGAGTCCTAACCACTGGACCACCAGAAAATTCCCCCAGTCTTCTGTCTTCTGAGTGTCCACTACCCATCTACCCACCCACCACCCACACTCCTATCCATCCATCTACCCACCCTTCTACACATCCATTTACCCACCAATTTACCCATCCATCTGTTAACCTACTACCCATCCACTACGCCATCCTACTACCCACTACACCTCAGTTGACCCACTGCCTACAGCCCTATCCGTTATCTAGCTACCCCCCACCCATCCATCCACCTCCCCACCCATGCCTCCTTCCACCCCTATCCATTTACCCACCCATATATCCCCCCCCCACTCTATCCATCCAGCAACCCTTGTTCCACTGCCCACACCCACAGCCATCTACCCGCCCGCCTGTACCTACATGGGTCCCTCCACCCACTCATTCCCTGTTCACGATCTTACATCAACTCATACCTGGCCTCTGCTGACCAACATGACTTTCTGAGCATGTCATCTTTCTCAGGCACACACCATACTCACATTCATCAATGGGTTGCCCTTGGGCAAAACATCTTTGAAGGCTTCTTTGCAATGTCACCTCCTCCTGGAGGCCCTCCTCCACAGTGAGCCTCTCCCCTGCTCCTGGTCCCTCCTCCATATTGGCATCGGTTACTCTGTGAGCTAGCTCTCCAATGAGACAGCGATGTCTGTGCTCCTGGCGCATTTGGGGAACAAATGGTCACAGCCAGCATAGGAAGGGGGTCCTTTTCACCCCAACTGGACTGCAACCACCTTGAGGGCAGATGTCCTCCTGCTGGGACCACTCCAGGGACACTCTCCATGGGCTGGACTCCCGGCAGGGGCTCAGACACACCTGGGCATTGCAGGGAAGGGGGCAGCGTTGGGTTCTCCAAGATTTGTACGGCAGGCTAGTTCCCCAGCTTGGGGAGACTAGCAGTGGGGCGAAGGGGGCTACCCCATGCTCTCACTTCTATCACCCAGCATGCATTTCCAAGTCAGACCAACCCGAGTTCAAATGCTGGCTTTGCCTCTCACCAGCTGAGTGACCTTGGTTGAGCTGCTTCCTCGCCTGGGCCCTGTGATGAGCCATAAAATTCACTACCTGTCCTGTAGGTGACGGTCAATGAAGGGTAGCCATTATTATTACTATTGTTAGGACTTTCCTTTCCCAGGAGGCGATGGTCAATGAAGGGTAGCTATTATTATTACTATTGTTAGAACTTTCCTTTCCCAGGAGGCGATTTCACTTAACACATATTAAGTAAGCGCCTGCTGTGGGCCAGACCCTGGGCTGGGTACCCTGTGAGGAGGCAGTGGTGAGTAAGGAATGCAGTCTCTGCTCTCAGAGATTTGTCTGATGTGGTGAGGAAGACAGAGGCCAGGAACTGGTAGGGCTAAAAGGCCAAAACAGTGGTAGAAGGGGCCAGGGAGGCAGAGGACTGATTGAGGAAGTCCAGGGAGGCTTCCTGGAGGAGGTGGCATTTGAACTGGGCCTTGTGTCTTCGGGTAAGATTGCCTACAGGTGGAGCTGGGGAGAAAGCCGGTCTCAAGAGGGGAGAAGATAAGCTGGGGAGGGTCTACTGTGGAGGATGGGAGAGAGGCCCTGAATGCTGTGCCTGGCCCTCTGTGGTGTGGGCTAGTCTGGGCCCCTGCCCTTTCCCCAGCAATGGCTGCCCTCAGGTGTCACAGACCCTGAGGTGCCTTGGGATCCTTACTGGGGTTTCTCATTAGCAGAGGCCTGCGGCAACCTGGCCCCAAGTTTTTTTCCCTGGTTGACCTTGAGGACAGGAACGTGCTCTGAGGGGAGCCAGGGGACAGAGACTTTCCTGGAAGGAACCTTCAGCCCTTCCTTCCTAGTTCCTTCCGCCTACCCCAGATCCCCAAGAGTCAACAATTGGTGGAAGTTTCAGGGCCTCAGTGGGCTTCGGAGAACACTGAGGCCCAGAGAGTGTAGGCCTTGCCGGGGCTGCACAGCGAGTCAGCAGTGGAGCTGGAGTCCTTGGCCGCCCCACACCCCATGGCTGCCTTCAGTGTGAATGGGCATGTGTTGAGTACCTACTGTGTGCCAGCTCCCAGCCTAACAGGATGAAGCAGACAGGTTCACAGAGAGTTAAGGCTCAGACAGAGCACGGACTTGGCAGGGCTTCCAGGAAGGCTGCCTGGAGGAGGTGGGACCAGGCTCTACACAGACATGTGAAGCTGTGCGAACCAGAAGGTGTGAGAGCCAGGCTGAGTACACTGAATGTGTGTGTCTGACGGGGTGTGTGCCACGGGGTGTCAGCTGGAGTGATGACTGAGTTGCTGGGGCATCAGGGCCTGGCCTGGGGCTGGCGGGTGGCCTGGGGGCTGGGTGATGATAGATTAGTCCCTGGCTGTCCCCGCTTGGCTGTTTCTTGAGGTGATGCCCGGGTGTCAGTGGGTTCTTGGGAGCAGCAGGGTCAGGATGGGAGTTAATCCCAAGGGTATTTTAGAGGGTGGGACTGTGAGGCCCACAGGGAGAGCGTGGCTCCCAGAAGCAGGCAGCTGTCAGGGCCGGAAACGCCTCTGGAATTCCAGGCTCTGGAAAGAGGGCTGGCCGTGTGGAAGAGTTTTCTCAGCCGGAGCCTTCCAGGCCAACGCAGCTCTGGTTCCTTATTCACTGCTCCACAGGGAAATGGGGGAAGGGAAGCCCCCCCCCCCCCCCGCCGGCCCCTCAGGCTCCCTTTCTCCTGGAGAACAGGACAAGAAGTTGGAGGGGGGCTGAGGAAGGATGTGGGTTCAGTTCCTCCAGCCCCGCCCCTGAGGAGGACAGTCGGATGCATGGGGGGCGGGGAGTGGGGGTCTGAGGTGCCTGTAGCTGCAGGGGGTGGGGAGGGACAGCAGAAGGGCCAGGGCCTGGTGACCCTGCCATCTCAGGGATGATGAGGCTGGCTTCTTCAGACCTGGGCCAGGTGGCCAGGGGCCTGGATGGAAGGACAGTGTTGCACGAGTTGGCGGGTCCTCCAGGAGATCTTTGTTCTCAACATGAGGAGGGGCCGGTGTGGAGAGAGCAGGGGCAAGGGGGGGGACAGGAAAAGTGTTTGAGGAGCAGAAACAATGGTCTATTCTCTGCTGACCAGCCTGGCCTGAGAGATAGGCCTGTGGGCTGGAGGCCAGCCCTGCCTTGCCCTGGCCATCGCTAGCATTGATGCCCCCAGCCTATCCCAGCCCTTGGGGCTTCACCTGGTCCTGCCTAGGGCTGGTGGGGCTCCTTCCTCGGCCCACAACCATGGGCTTATTCCTGGATGCATGGGTCCGTCTGTTTTCTTCTAACAAAAGCCAGCCCACTTTGGTGGATGCAGGGCTTTTACATACATGATCTCCTTTGTGTGGTGGACGCAGAAACAGAGGAGGGAAAGCCCTTCCCACCGGCCCACGGCCCCTGCCTGTTGTCCGTAGAGCTGGGAGTCGAACCCGGTACTCCCGGCTCTGAGTCCTGGGTTCTTCCAATGATCCCCCTTCCCACACAGCTTCTTAGCTCCTGGTTTCCTCCCCCCTTTCCTGGACGTATGATAAGAGGAGGATGAGCTGAAGTGAGGGGAGCAGTAATTAAGCACCTCCTAAGTGCCAGACGCGAGCTTGAGCTCTGGGCTGGGTGCTTTACTTGCATTGGCCCTAATCCTCACAACACCATTATACAGATAAGGAAACTGAGGCCAAGGAGGTAAAGTTACTTCTTCAACCTCTTGCAGCTCGGAAGTGGTCCCACTGGATTCAAACCTCAGTCTGTGGCGTTCACACTGCCCTGCTGCCTTGAGGGCAAAGGCTCTGAGACCACGAAGGGACCCTGTCCTCGCAGTGTGAGGCTGTGGGGAGGAACCCCGCGTGTTGCACACACATCTTCCTGGGGCTGGGATTGCTCAGAAGCCTCCCTGACTGATGGATGTCGCCCCAACTTACACCGCTTTGGTGACTGGGAGCTCATTCCAAGAGAACAGCTCTGCTGGTCAAGAATTTCTCCCTGAAATGGAGCAGAAGTCAACTCCCCATAACCTCTGCTCACTGCTCCTCCCTCCACCTCCTGGGGCCCTCCCCGATGTTTGCCCTTCCAAATGTCTGCCCAGGAGTCAGAAGAGCTGGCTCCGACTAGTAGATCTTGGGTAAGTTCCTTAGCCTCCCTGTGCCTCAGTTTTCGCATCTGTAAAATGGGAATAATAATGCTGCAATCAAAGAAGATGGCTGGAAAAGAAGCTTTACAAACACAGGTTGGGGGTGTGTATCATAACGATTGCAGATGTTCAGGCTCCTTGTACTTTTCTGAGTTGTTTCCTGAACTGAACTGTCACGTCACAGCAAGCACTCATTAAGTAACTCCTCGGCACCTGGCAACAGGGCACAGCCATTGCCTCTGGACGCAGGAATTTGCACCCCAGCTCGCAGAGGGGAGATGCAATGGCTTGTACAGTTTTATGTGCAGAGTAACCTTTATTAATTCATAAAGACTCTGACACCATCCTCATGGGTAAGTAGTGGATCTCACAGGTGAGGAAACTGGCCCAGAGAGGTGAAGTGACCTACCTGAGGTCCCACAGCACTTTTCTGCAGGGCGATTGACTGTTTGATACTCACCAGGCCATTCCCCTGTCAGGCCTGCAGGGGTTAACTGGGCTGGCAGCCACTCAGGCAAGCAGGAGGGAGGGTCTCATGGAGAGTGAGGGGTGGGGGGTGGGCAGCCCCCTCTAGGTCTCTGACTCCACCTCGGTGGGCAGCTTGAGCCCCTGCCAGCCTCTTGTTGACTCAGCCGGCCTCTCTCCTGCCAAGGCCTGCTGGCCAGAGCTCCCACGGGGAGGCTCAGGCCGCATTCTTCTCGGGCTGGAGGCTGGGGGGTGGCTGGCACCTCCTGGTGGAGGCTGTGTGCTGGTTTGTGGGTGCTGGGCCAGATGCCGGGGCGAGGCAGGGGGATAGCCTGGCCTGAGAACCGGCTACTTGAGCATGTGGCTAAGCTTCGCCATTAGTGAGCTAGGTGATCTCAGCAAGCCACTGCCACCATCCTGTGTCCACCCCGTGCCTCGGTTTCCCCATCCATCAAATGGATATGACGCTAATAAGCCTTGCCAGCCCTACCTCATAGCTACTGGGAGGATCAAAGGAGAAAAGGAGTTTGGCCAGAGTGAATGCCATTTGCAGTTCAAGGACGCAGGCACGTCTGCTGGCCTGCCAGCTGGGCATTCTCTAGGTTGAGTACTTGAACAGGAAGGGAGGCAGGGGCAGCTCTCAGCTGTGGCATGTGTCTGCCTGACATCCCTGTCTCCTCCCCAAACTTGACATAGTGACAATAACAATAATAACCCCTCCTTCCAAGTGCACAGCCCTTGAGAGTTTACAAAGTCCTTCCATACCCATTATGTCAGGTCACCCCCGCTCCCCTGCCTCAGGGCCTTTGCACTGCTGTTCCTTCTGCCCAGAACACTCTTCTCCCAGGTGAGTGAAAGGCTGCCTCCCTCTCAGCTCAAGTGTCACCTCCTCAGAAGCCTATCAGACAACCCATCCAAATTAACTTCTCCCCGACCCCTCACCCCACCAGCACCCTCCCTTCCACTCCGTGTCTTTCGCGACTGCCGTGACCTTGTTCATATGGGGGATCATCTTCCCCCAGGACATTAGGCTCTTTGTTCACTGCTGTGCCTGGAGATGGACCACAGCCTTCCGTGGTAGCTATTATTGTCCCATCTTACAGGGGAGGAGCCCGAGGCTCAGAGTGGCCAAATGATTTGCCTAAGGTCACAGAGCCTGGAAGGAATGGAGCCGGTCGGGGGGCTCTTTCCAGAACTGTCCCCACAATTGCACCGCCTGCATCCTCCTCAGGCCCCACCTGTCACCCCCATGTAGTCGAGCCCATGCCACCCTCCTTACACACCGTAGGTGCTGTGCATGTATTTGTTTGGTGGAACGTGGGGAAAGATTCTGTAAAGCGAATCTTCTGGAAAGATTCATTTTACAGAAGAATAAGACACTGGATGCGACATACATATCTGGTTGCTCCTGTAGCAGGCCTCTGGGCTAACACCTTGGGCCCAGAGCGGGGGTTGTGCCAGGGGCCTCCTTACCCCTGCGCAGGCAGCCTGGTCAGCCTAGTAGCCCTCCCAGAATTGCATCGGCGGCAGCTGTGGGGTGGCCGGATGCCCCACCCCCGGCGCCTCTGGGCCCTGAGCCCAGGCCGCAGGCGGATCTGTGGCTGGCACTGCTCCTTAGGTTTGGGGTGGGAACACCGCAGGGATTTTAAAAATAAAGGGCCTTGAGACAGTGGCCTGGCCCAGCCGGCCGTGAGGCGGGGTGGGGGCCAGACAGGGACAATGGGAAGCTGATTCTTAGGGGCTGTCCACCCACAGGGAGCAGCCAGGCCGGGGGAGCCCATTCCCTGCCCCCCACCAGTGCTGTTCTCCCAAGGACTCTCCTTCCTCGCCTATCCTATGCCTATCCTAAACATCCGTCTCAAATATTTACTGAGCACCTACTATGTGCCGGGCCTCAGTGAGCGCGGGGTGGGAACCTCCAGCCCCTCTTTCCCCCAGCTGTGTTGCTCTCCCAGAGCAGACCCTCTCCTCCTTATCCGACCTCAGGCCGGATGATTTATTGAGCACCTACTATGTGCCGGGCTTGTTCTGGCCTCCTTCCTTTCAGCCTCTAAGTGCTTTTCTCTTCTGCTCTCACACTCCCTCAGGCCATTTCTGTCTGCCTCTCTCTCCTCTGGCCTGGCTAACAGGAAGCAGCCGGAGAGGTCAAGGGCTGCTGGGCCTCCAGAGTCCAGCGTCTGCATACACAGGGGCCTGTTGACAGGGGGGCGGGGGGGGGACTTCCTGTTTATGAGAATCAGAAGGACCCCCAGGGCGGTGCCTTGGACAGGCCTTTCGGGCAGCCCCTCTAGTCTGAACCTCAGTCCCTCCCTGCAGGGTCCCCGCTACCAGCAGCCAGCTCAGACCCAGGCACTGCCCTCCCCCCATGCCCGGGAGGGCGAGAAGGGAGGAGGACTGAGTCTTCGGAATGGCCAGGAATGTGGGAGTCCAGTGTCCGCAGGAAGTATCCCTGGCTCCAGGGCCCAGCCCCCCAACGTCTGGGTGACCCTCCCCATTCTCCTCCCCCAACCCCAGAGCCCTCCCCTGCTTTGACGGTGGAGGGCCTGAGGGAGTCGGGAAGGAGGAGGCCAGATCCCATCCTGCCCCAGTGGGGCCACAAGGCTTCAGCTCTGGTTTGACCAGGCTCTGGCAGCCTCAGTCTCCCATCTTTGGGTGGGGGTGATGGGCCAGTAACTCCATCAGCCTCATCTTGCACCCACCGCATTTTGCCTTGAGGCCTCCATTCCGGGAGGATGGGGCAGGGCTGCTAGGAGGCTTGGGACCAGCCGGAGAAAACTGGGACCAAGATGTTACTTCACACCTTCAAGAAGTATCCCTCCCTGTTCTAAGCCCCAGGTCCTAAGAGCTGGGGTGGGGGTCGGGGTGGGACAGACAGAGGGCGGGGCTGGCCAAAGGTGCCCAGGGGAAAGCAAACAGCCCTGCCCTCCTCACCTCCAGACAGCCCCAGCCAATCCTGCCCGTGGTTGCCCAACGGGAGATACTGATTGAGGGCCTGAGGGTCATGGTCAGTGGAAGAGGCCGGGCAGAGGGAGACCTGCCCTTTTCCTCTTCCCCCACCTAACCCAGAAGGAGGTCCTCTGTCTCCCCTCCCCTAACATCCCGCCCCCTAGCTCAGAGTACCTGGAGACAGACCTTTAGGACACAACCTCATTAGTGTTTAAGGCAGTCATCCCCTGGAGGGCGATGGGGGCACCAAGGAGTCCGCTAACCCAGAGGAGGCAGTCAGAGAGGGCTTCCCGGAGGAGGCCACCCTCTCAACATGGAAGCCTAAAATTGGGAAAGGATGTGCCTGGCCTGGGAAAGAGCTTGATCAAAGACACGGCATTTCCAGAGAAATGCTAGTGACATGATGGGCCTGGAAAAAGGTGCAGATGAGGGAGCAACGGGAGATTATGGGTGGGGTGGGGGATGAGATCATTCCTCAGGGCCTCAAAGCCTGCACTCTCCCTGGCTCTGGAGCGCCCTCTTTTGCCCCAGGCCAGGTGGCGGAGGGGAGTCGGGTAAAGGAACCACTGAGATTGAGATTCAATGTGGCTGTGTGGCCCTGATGAGGGCAAGGGCCTGGGGCCTGGGACTGGAACCCTGGCCTCTAGCTCTGTGAAGCTGCCTGGAAAAGCCTGCAGGCTGTCCAGTTCCTGAGAGACCTGCCCTGGGCCGGAGAATCTAGGCACTTCCCCAGGGCACTGGGGCTGCTTGTACAGGCCATACCATGTGGTGAAGACAGTCCTGGCTCTGCCGTTCCAGCTCTGTGATCTTGGGCAAGTTATTAACTTCCTTGGCCTCAGTTTCCACCTCTATAAAATGGAGCTAAAGGCTAAGGCGAGGACCTGCCTCAGAGGGCTGTTGGTAGTTAGAATTAATTTAGCAAAGCACCTGGCACTAGTGAGCCTTTAATACCAGCTAAATATTACTAATTGGGAAAAAGAGAAAGTTGGTTTTCCCTCCAAGGACATGCCGACAGGTGGGTGGAAGGTGTTTTACCAAAAAAGACCACACAAAAAGGCATGATACTCAGCCCCTGGGATTCCCAGGCTTGCCTGATCCAAGCAACCCCCTGGGGTTCTTGTTAAAAATACCAGCTTCCCACCCCCAGTCTCTGACCTGGTAGGTCTGGGGTGCGACAGGACTCGGGATTTGTAAGGAGGTCTCAGGCCTGAACCTTCTACCAGGCAGGTATGGGGAACGTTCCTCTCTTATGACAACAAGGATTCACTCCAAATGCTTCCTCCTTGGGGAAACAATTCCTTTAAAATTCCCTTTAAAAATATGTGCTGTTGGGCTTCCCTGGTGGCGCAGTGGTTGAGAGTCCGCCTGCCGATGCAGGGGACGCGGGTTCGTGCCCCGGTCCGGGAAGATCCCACATGCCCGTGGAGCGGCTGCGCCCGTGAGCCATGGCCGCTGAGCCTGCGCGTCCGGAGCCTGTGCCCCGCAACGGGAGAGGCCACAACAGTGAGAGGCCCGCGTACTGCAAAAAAAAAAAAAAATTGCCGTTTATTGAGTATGCCTTGCCTGTTCTAGGCCTTTCTGTGTTAACTTATACAACCCTCACAGTAATCCTGTGACGTGTAGGTACTCAGAGCTGCTCCCATCTTACTGATGGGGAAACTGAGGAAGCTAAAAGACTTGTCCAAGGTCGCAGGAACTCTGTGACTTGTTAGGAGTCAACTTGGGACTTGGACCTGGACATGAGCCCTTACCCACTGGGTTGTAGTTTCCCCACCTGCCTCAAGTCCCTGCAATGTTTGATAAGATTCCTCCCGGTGTCTCGGGGCCGGAGCTGGGAATCCATACTTTTCACTCCTTTGTCCTCTAAGGGTGTGACCCTCGAATCAAGGGTGCTGCTTTGAACCCCCTTGGGAGGCAGAAAACTGGGATCCAAGTTGCTGTGCCCTGCTTACTTCCTCCGGGTGGTCTCCAGGAGTTTGGTCTCCCTGAGCTGGTTTCCCTACCTCTAAATGGGGAGGCACCACCTCCCTGGGTGTTGTCAGTGAGTCACCAGACCAAGGATGGGAAGGGGTTTGTGAACTGTTGGGGCTGTGTGTTCTTTGGGACCTGGGAGTGGCCGAGATGGGGGGTGTAGGAGGCCTGGGGACAGTCTAGGAGTTGCTCCCGTCACCTGCATCCAGGGCTAGTCCTTTTCCAGCTAGTGTTACCAGGACTCCAGAGGCTGGGGAGGCCATATAGCGATGGCAAGAGAGGTTGATGGGGAGCCCGGCTTCTCCCTTCCCGCCTGGCACCCCAACATGCCCTGGCTGGCAGCGGCCCATGATTCACCAGCTTTAAGCCCTGGTTTCATCAGTAATCAGGAAGCGCACCACTAGAGAGCCCAGGGCATTTTCTGGAGAGCCCAGTGCCCTCCCAGAAACTGGGGGTGGGGTGGGGGGTGGGGCTAGGAGGAGGGAGCCTGGGAGGGAGAAGGGAAAAGGTCTGGCCCCAGAGAATTTGCATAAAGTGTTCTTTTCTTTGAGGAGGGTGAGAAATGCCCAGTACCTGACATCCCTGGAAACCGTTCACTCATTCATTCTAGTTTATTGAACCCCTTACACTGTGCCAGTTACTATGGACCTAGAGAAGTAAAGTGAAGTTATCCAGAAGCTTCCTGGTGGGGAGATTACTGTGTGATTGGCTAATTCCTGCACAGCGCAATGGGGAGCAGGTTTACAAAATTCAGAACCCACAGACGAGAGAATGATTAATTTGGGGTTGGGTGGTTGTGGCACGGATCGGGGAAGTTTCAGCAGTTCTGAGGCCCCTACCAGGGGGAATGACAGTGTGGGTGGGGATCACATCCTTCTGCCACTTCTGAATGGTTCCTCTCCCATCTGGGCCTCAGTTTTCCCACCTGTGAACTGGGCACAGCGATGGAGCCTTTCTCCTAGGGTTGTTATGAGAATTCAAAAGGTTAACTCATGTAAAACACTTAGAACAGCCCCTGGTGTGTGGTCATCACACGGGTCAGAGCGTGCCTGGCAGACGGGGAGAGGGCTTTCAGGTAAAGGACACTGTCTGTGCAAAGGCCCAGGGGTGTGCCGCACATGGGTATGATGGACATCAGTGTGGGGGGGTGAGAGGTGGGAAGGGGCATTTGAAGTATTGTCATTCCCTGTGGACACTCTCCTTAGGGCAGTGGGGAGCTATGGAAGGCTTTTGAACAGAGGAGTGACATGGCAGATCTGAGCACCAAGGCTACAGAGTCGTGATGGGCTGGAGGGCCAGACTGGGGCAGGGAGACCTGTGAGGAGGTGGCACAGGGTCTTGGTGAGACATGGGGAGGCCTGAACTCACACAGTAGCTGTGGGGATGGAGAAACCTGGAGATGAGGACCAGTAGGGGGACACCTAGCTGAACTGACAGTGATGATACGATGAGGGAATAGACACAGTGTGCTGAGGAGAAAGGAGGAGTCCAGGTGTGCTGGGAGCCACTGATTTGGAACATACTAATATACTTGGGAGAGGGTGTTTAAGGAGGGCCTTGAAGGGTGTATAGGAGTTGTCCAGGCGACCCATGAGGGAAGGGCTGTCCAGACAGAGGGCACCAAAAGCAGAAGTGTGAAAGCAGTGGGTTTGGGGAGGAAATAATGGGGTCAGGAGTTGGGGGGCCTTGGGTGCCATCTGTAGGTTATTGGGGGTTGGGGGCAGGTCAGCAGGCTGAGCAACAGGAAGAGAATATAAGAGAATATAAATATAAATATAAGAGAATATAAACATCTCTTAGTTTCCTGTGGCTGCTGAAACACATGACCACTGCGTTCCTTAAGGCACTCTGCTTTAAAGCAATAGAGATTTATTCTCTCACCGTAGTGCCGGCAAGGCTGTGCTCCCTCACAAGGCTCTAGGGGAGAATCCTTCCTTGCTGTTTCCAGCTTCTGGTGGCTCCAGGTGTTCCTTACTTGCGGCTGCAAAACTCCAGTCTCTGCCTCTGTTTCCACATGGCCTTCTCTGTGACAGTGTCTTTTCTTATAAGGATGCTTCTCATTGGATTCAGGGCCCACCTGGATAAAATCCAGGACCATCTCGTCTCAAGATCCTTATCTTTTTTCTTTTTTTTGGCCAGGCCATGCGGCTTGCAGGATCTTAGTTCCGGAACCAGGGATGGAACCCGTGCCCACTGCAGAGGAAGCGCGGAGTCCTAACCACTAGATCGCCTGGGAAGTCCCACAAGACCCTTATCTTAGTTACATGTGCAACCACTCTTTTTCCAAATCAAGTCACCCCCACAGGTTCCAGGTGGACCTATCTTTTGGGGGACGGGGTGGGGGAGGTTACCACTCAACACACTACAAAATCCTAAACTCTAATCCCTGTGCTCCATCCCAGGTGCAGAGTCTTTCCCCTTTCTCCTCCTTCGGGACTCCCAGTCCCTCCAGTCCCGCCCCCTGGAGCAGGGAGGGCGCCCCGCTGTTCACTCTTCCACCCCCAGGGCCCAGAAGCGTTTGGACACGTGTGCAGAAGTAGCAGCCTCCCCGTCTCCCTCCTTCCAGTAGCCAACGCCCTCAGAGGCGGGGACCTGGCTGGACCTGTGGGGGGTGAGCGCCACCTTGTGTCCGTTTGGGAGCAGTGCGGTCGTAGGCTCCAGCCGGGTCCCTGCCCTGAAACAAGTGGCGCACGCGGCCACTTACAGTGCTCCAGCTGTCTGCCAGCCGCTCCACACACATCGGTTCTGCTGGCCTCAGTGTGAAGTGGGGGGTATCACCCCCATTCTCCAGACCAGGAGACGCCGGCTCAGAGAGGCTATGACTGGCCAGGGTCACACAACTTCCACTCCCATCTGACTCCGAAGCCGCACCGTAAAAACTAGACACGTGCACCGGGCGCGGGGCGGGACCTGTCGACCCCGGCTGCTGCGGGGCTTTTCCGGATCTACGTTTCCCCAGCTGTAAGCGGGGCGGGGACGCGCACATGAGTCCCCTAGGTGGCCCCTTGCAGGGAAACCCGAGGAACACAGAACTCAGCTTTTCGCTGAGGTAGTCTGTGGACCTCGCTGCTTCTCTATCCTTTTCAAACGTTGGTCTTTAAAAAAAAAATTAGGTGTTTATTGTTTTTCTCTAAACATTTTCATAAGTGTGAACTATTTAATAATTTAAAATATATACTTACTTCCAGTTCCCCTCTGAAAGGCGATAAGCTAGGGCAGTTTCTTCCACATTCTTCCAGGAATGATCTCTGCATATGCATATATATATATATATATATATATATATATATACACACACACACACATAAGTATATACACACACCAATGCATGTATATTCACACACCCCCATTAAAAAAAAAAAGTGACATGCAATATACATTCTGCATTTGCTTTTGTCACTTAATGACATTTTTGCATTTAATCCATATGATTACTCTCTCTATATATATAAAATTTACTTTGGGGAGTACAATTTTCTATTGAAATACAACATATATCTATATATCTATTTCTATATCTACATCTACATCATAAATGTATGCAAGGTGAACACAACATGTAGCCAGCACCCAGATAAAGATATGGACACACACACACAAAAGACATGAACACAACTAGCTCCCCATGAGCCCACTCTGTGCCCACTTCCAACTCCCTGCAAAAGGAACCACTATCCTGACCGCTCAGATTTTGAAGTTTTTGTTCTCTGTGTAAACGGCATCATGTCCTTGTTTGTCTGCAGCTCCTTTCACTCAACATTCTGTTTGTGGGATCCAGCCATGTTGCTGCCTGTGGTTGTATGTTATTTAACCACGTGGCTGTGTAATGGTCAAATGTGTGACTATACCACACTTTATTTTATGCGTTCTACTATGAATGGACATTTGGATAGTTTCCAGTTTTGCCCATTACAAATAGTGTTGCTATGAATATTCTAGAGTGGTATGTGTCTTTCCGTGAACATGTTGGATCTATACCTAGAGGCAGAATTGCTGGGTCAAAGGTCTATGTATGTTCTGTTTCAGTAGAAGCTACCAAAAAGTTTTCTAAAGTGATGGTAACAATTGACGTTCCCACCAGTTCTGATTACTCCATATCCTCACTCACCCTTGATATCTTCTTTTTCATTTTAGCCATTCTGGTAGGTGTATAGTGCTATTGCACTGTGGTTTTAATTTGCATTTCTGTGATTACTAATGAAGTTGAACACCTTTTCATGTATTTATTTGCCATTTGGGTATCCTCTTTGATCTGTTCAAGTCTTTTGCTTATTTTTCTATTCTGGTGTCTTTATTATTTTTTTTATGGCGGTACGCGGGCCTCTCACTGTTGTGGCCTCTCCCGTTGCGGAGCACAGGCTCCGGAGGCGCAGGCTCAGCGGCCGCGGCTCACGGGTCCAGCCGCTCCGCAGCACGTGGGATCCTCCCAGACCGAGGCAAGAACCCGCATCCCCCGCATCGGCAGGTGGACTCTCAACCACTGCGCCTCTGGTGTCTTTTTATATTGGGTGTTTTACATATTGATTTGTAGGAGTTCTATGTATATTTCAAACAGAAGTTTTTTGCTGTATATATACATTACAAATACCCTCTCCCACTTTGTGGGTTGCCTTTTAACTCTTTGAAATGCATTTTTTTGTTGAAGAGAGTTCTTAATTTTAATACAACCCATTAAAAATGATTAGCTCCTTTGTTTATTGTTTAAGAAAACTTTGCATGTTTCAAGGTTGTGAAGATGTTCTCTTATGCTTTCTTCTGAGTCTTTATTATTTTACTCTTTCACATTTAGGTCTGGAATTTATTTCTGTTTATGGTGTGAGGTAGGGGTTATGTTAGGCTGGGCTCCCCAAGATGCGCACCTCCTAATTCCTGGAACTGTTACCTTATATGACACAGTGTTTGCAGAGTGATTAAGTTAAAGGTCTTGAAATAGGAAGATTATCCTGGGTTATCTAGTTGGGTCCTAAATACAATCACATGCATCCTTGTAAGAGGAAGGCAGAGGGAGATTTCATACACACACACACACCACACACACGGAAGCCCTTATGAAGATGGAGCAGAGACAGAGAGGTTTGAAGTTGCTGGCCTTGTGATTGGACTGATGCAGCCATAAACCAAGGAATGCCGGCAGCTCCAGAGACTGGAAGAGGCAGCAACAGATTCTCCCCTGGAGCCTCCAGAGGGAGGTTGGCTCTGCTAACACCTTGATTTTGACCCAGTGCTACTGATTCTGGACTTCTGACCTCCAGAACTGTGGGGGGATACAGTTCTATGGCCACAAGTTTGTTTGTGGTAATTTTTTATAGCAGCCACAGGAAGTTATTATAGGGGTCAAGATGCATTTTCCCCACAATTCTATCCAGTTGACCAAGAACCATTTACTGAAAAGATCATCCTTCTCCCACTGCACTGCAGTGTCACATGTGTCATATGTGTGGGTTTGTTTCTGGACCGTTAGTCTGTTTGTCTATTGTTATACCAACACCACACTGTTCAAATTTCTGTTCTTACAATAGTTCTTGATGTCTGGTGCAGTAAGTTCTCTGGTTTTGTTCTTTATTTATGTATTTTATATAAATGGCTTTTCCTTTGCATATCCATATACACTTTAGAATCAGCTTGTTAATTTCAGGGGAAAAACTTCTGGGATTTTTTTTTTTTTTTTTTTTTTGGCCGCTCAGTGTGGCATGCAGGATCCTAGTTCCCCAACCAGGGATCAAACCCGTGCCCCCTCCACTGGGAGTGCGGGGTCTTGACCACTGGACCGCCAGGGAAGTCCCACTTCTGGGATTTTGAATTGGGATTGCATTGCATCTGTAGAGTAATTTGAGAAGAATTGATTTGTTTATAATATTGAGGCTTCTAGTCCATGAAAATGATATAGCCCTCAGTTTATTTAGATCTTATTTAATTTCACATTATGTTATTTAAGAATTTAAAAATTGAGATATAGTTCACATACCATAAAATTCACTCATTTGAAGTGTACAGAGAATTCCCTGGTGGTCCAGTGGTTGGGACTCTGCACTGTCACTGCTGAGGGCCTGGGTTTAATCCCTGGTTGGGGAACTAGGATCCCACAAGCCGTGGGGCATGGCAAAAGAAAATATAAATAAATAAATAAGGTGTACAATTTAGTGGTTTTTTTTTTTTAGTATATTTACAAAGTAGTACAATCATCACCACTATCTAATTCCAGAATATTTTTTATCACTCCCCAAAGAAACTCCATATCATTGGCAGTCATTCCCTTTGTGCCCTTCCCCCCAGCCCTTGGCAACCACTAGCTACTTTCTGTCTCTATGGACATGCTTATTCTGGACTTTTAATGTAAATGGAATCATAAAACATGTGACCTTTTGTGTTTAGCTTCTTTTATTTAGCATCGTATTTTCAAGTTTCCTCCACGTTGGAGCACGTATCAGCACTTTCTTCCTTTTTATGGCTGAATACTATTCCATTGTCAGGCTATACATCATTTGTTCATCAGCCCATCGGTTGATGGACATTTGGGTTGTTTCCGCCTTGGGGCTATTATGAATAATGCTGCTGTGAACATCATGTGTACATTTTTGTGTGGGCATATATTTTCAATTCTCTTGGGTATTTTATAGCTAGGAGTGAAATTGTTGGGTCATAGGGTACCACAATATTTAACTTTTTGAGAAGCTGCTAAACCGTTATCCAAAGGAGCGGCACCATTTTACATTCCTACCAGCAGTGTGAGAGGGTTCTAATTTCTCCGCATCCTGGCCATCACTTGTTGTTTGTAATTTTGATTATAGCCATCCTCCTGGGTGTGAAATGGGACCTCACTGTGGTCCTTATTTCATTCTCCTAATTATTAACACATGTAATTATTTTGTAATTTTCAGTGTAGAGGTCTTGCACATCTCTTGTTTGATTTCTTCCTAGGAAGTTGATTTTTTTTTTTTTTTTTTTTGCGGTAGGTGGGGCCTCTCACTGTCGTGGCCTCTCCCGTTAGCGGAGCACAGGCTCCGGACGCGCAGGCTCAGCGGCCATGGCTCACGGGCGCAGCCGCTCCGCGGCATGCGGGATCTTCCCGGACCGGGGCACGAACCCGCGTCCCCTGCATCGGCAGGCGGACTCTCAACCACTGCGCCACCAGGGAAGCCCTTCTGATTCTTTTGACAGTGTCTTTTACAAGTTTTCAATTTTAATGAAGTCCAGCTTATCAATGATTTGTTTCGTGGCTCACGCCTTTGGCATTGTATTGAAAAAGTCATCACCAAGCTCAAAGTCATCTAAATTTTCTCTTATATTATCTTCCAGGAGTTTAATAGTTTCTGTTTTAAAATGTTGTTTTATATTTGTGGCCAAAGGAGAGAAATATAGTTGATTTTGTATACTGACCCCATTTCTAGTGACTTTGCTAAACTCACATACATTGTTGAGAGATGTTTGTTAGTCTCCTACCATGACTACAGATGTGTTTCTTCCTCCTATTAGTTCCATTAAGTTTTGCTTGTATTTTGAACCACTGCTATTGGGTACATACAAATTTGAGATTATGATATCTTCCTGATTGAAATGTCCCCTTTATTTCTAGTACTGCTTCTTATCTTCAAGTCTACTCTGTAACACTGGGACAGCTACAGCAAATTGTTTTGGTTATTGTTTGTGTGGTATATCTCTTTCTACACTTTTGTTTTCATGCATTCTGTGTTCTTATATGTATTTATTTATTTATTCATTTTTGGCTGTGTTGGATCTTTGTTGCTGCACGCCAGCTTTCTCTAGTTGTGGCGAGGGGGGCTACTCTTCGTTGCAGTGTGAGGGCTTCTCATTTGCGGTGGTTTCTCTTGTTGCAGAGCACGGGCTCAAGGCGCATGGGCTTCAGTAGTTGCAGCATGTGGGCTCAGTAGTTGTGACGCACGGGCTTAGTTGCTCTGCGGCATGTGGGATCTTCCCGGACTAGGGCTTGAACCCTTGTCCCTTGCATTGGGAGGCGGATTCTTAACCACTCTGCCACCAGGGAGGTCCCTGTGTTCTTATATTTAAATCATATCTCTTGTAAGTAGCGTAGAGTTGGGTTTGTTATTTTTATCTAGTCTGACAATCTTCACTTTCACTTGAAATATTTGGAGTCATTTTTTAAAAACTACGTGTTTGAATTTAGTCATCCTGTATCACCTCTTTGAAATAAAAGATAAATTCACTCCTTTCCATTTTCTTCCACTTCCCCTCCTACCCACTACCCAGTTATTATTGTTCATATTCTTTTTGCTTTGTTGGAGTTTATAGCATTTAAATTCTGCCTTTTCGCCATAACTTCTTTGCTTGTTTAGTTTTAATTCTCTACCGAAGTGGATTCCATGCTCACCTCAGCTCCTCCATTTTTGAGTTCCTTTATTTATAGTCACGTCTTAGCTGCTTGCCGTCCAGCAGGAAGGGCTTCACAGTTTTTCCAAGAAGGGCTCCTATATGCTTTATGTTTTAATTTAACAATAGAAAATAAATCAAAACCAACTAAAACCATAGCAAGGGGCTTCTGTAGGCTCCCCCTTGTACATAGTAATTGCTTTCACTTCATCTCGCCTTTGATCTGTCTTAGAAACGGTGGCTCGTAGTGAGATTTCATTCAGAACACTGGTTTCCACTTTACCTTCAATAGATTGAGTAAAATGAAACCACCCACATTGAGTGTTGGTGAGCGTCTGGATTGCTCACACACCGCCGGTGGGAGTGGAAAATGGTCAAGCGCGTGGCAAGACTGCTTGGTGGATATACTGAGGCTGACCATATGCTGACCCCATGACCAAGCAAGCCGACTCTGGGGTGTGAATCCAACAGAGATGCACAAACCTGTTTACTAGGGGACGTGCACATGAATATTCAGAGCAGCAGTATTTTTTTTTTGGCCACGCTGCATAGCATGCGGGATCTTAGTTCCCGGACTAGGGATCGAACCTGTGCCTCCTGCAGTGGAAGCATGGAGTCCTAACCACTGGGCCACCAGGGAATTCCCATAGCAGCAGTATTTGTAATAGCCCCTAAACAGGAACTACCCAGATGCCCATTAAACAGTATATCCACAAAACAGAATGCTATTCAGTAACAAGACTGGATAATCTACAAATACACAACAGTCTACAGATATACATACCTACGTGGAAGAACCTCACTGACGTGGTGAATGAAAGACTCCAGAGACCAAGGAGCACATGCTGGATGATTCCATTTCTATGAAGAACAAAAATAGGTGAAACTAATCCATGGCGACAGAGGACAGAAGAGTAGTTGCCTCTGGAGGAGGTCTTGACTGGGTGCTGGAAATGGTCAGTGTCTTGATCTGGGTGGTGGTCACCTGGGTGCAGACATTGGTCAAAATCCACTGAGCTCCCACTTAAGATCTGTACACTTGGACTTCCCAGGTGGCGCAGCGGTTAAGGATCTGCCTGCCAACGCAGGAGACACGGGTTCAAGCCCTGGTCCGGGAAGATCCCACATGCCGCGAAGCCCGTGAGCCACAACTACTGAGCCCAAGTGCTGCAACTACTGAAGCCCGTGCGCCTAGAGCCCGTGCTCCGCAACAAGAGAAGCCACCACAATGAGAAGCCCGCGCACCGCAATGAAGAGTAGCCCCTACTCACCGCAACTGGAGAAAGCCCGCACGCAGCAATGAAGACCCAATGCAGAGGCTTCCCTGGTGGCGCAGTGGTTGAGAGTCCGCCTGCCGATGCAGGGGACGTGGGTTCGTGCCCCGGTCCGGGAGGATCCCACGTGCCGCGGAGTGGCTGGGCCTGTGAGCCATGGCCGCTGAGCCTGCGCGTCCGGAGCCTGTGCTCCGCAACGGGAGAGGCCACAGCAGTGAGAGGCCCGCGTACCGCAAAAATAAAAAAGAAGACCCAATGCAGCCAAAAATAAATAAAATTAGAAAAAAAAAGATCTGTGCACTTCATTGTGTTTTATACCTAAGTAAACCTTTTTTAAAAGCTTTAAAAAAAGGTCTGAGGCATACGGTCACTTGACCCAGGACTTAGAGCTGAGTCTGCCATGCACAGAGCAGGCTCCTTGGCTGACACGTTGATCCAGCCCCAGTCACCTGCTGTGACAGAATGCATTTTCAAAAATATCTAGCACAGTATTTATCACCCCACACATGCTCTTGCAGAACTTTGCCCCTCCTCCATCAAGAGGTACAGCCCATGCTCCCGTGGCCACCCCCAACCTGGGCGAGCCTGTGACTGTTTTGACCAATAGCATGTGACAGAAGTGACACTGGCTGACTTCCAAGGCCAGGTCATAAAGGGCGATGGAGTCCTCTGGCTCTCTTTGTACATGCCATGTTGGAAGCCGGCTGCCCTGAGGCCGTGATGCTTAGAGACCATTCAGTGAGACCGCTAAAAGATAGAGTGAGGTGCCTGAGGAGCCCCGGCTCTCAGCCTCTAGATGCTCTTTGATCCCCACTGACGCCATGTGAGCAGAGACGAGCCACCCAAGTGCAGATCCAGGAGCTACATAAGTGGTGGTTGTCGTTGTGTGCTGCGTTTTGGGGTGGATTGATACCCGCCGTTAGGTAAGTGGAACATCCGTTAACTTTATTCCCCAGGGCTTTCTCCAGGCCCTCCCTCTGCCACTCATCCAGTCACATCTGGGTGCACTCAGTTCCCTACTGCACGCACCGGCTCCCTGTCTGTGGTGCAGGCATCCACTCCCCGCTTCCAGACACAGCTTCTGCCCTGCCTCTTCCAGGAAGCCCTCCTGTTTGCAATGTTGGACAGTTTATAAGCAAGTGTTTATAAGCAAGCTGATGGTGGGGGATGGTGACAATGAGGGAGGCTATGCCTGTGCTGGGGCAGAGGTTATATGGGAAGTGTCTGTGCCTTCCACTCAATTTTGCTGTGAACTTAAAACTGCTCTAAAAAAATAAAGTCTATTAACAAAACAAAACAAAACAAGCTGACTCCAGGACCAGACTGGGTGTGGGTTCAAATTTCAGAGCTCCCACTTCCCAGCTGGATGCCCTTGGGCAAGGTACTTAACTGGAACCTTAGTGTCCTCGTCTATAAAATGGGGTAGTAATCGTGGCTACTTCCCAGGTCTGTCGTGAGGATTAAAGGGATTGATCTATGGAAAGTATGCAGAATGGTCCGGTGCCTCGGGGTCCTATCATCTTGGAGCTCTGGGAGTTTCCTCAGTGTGTAAGATGCATTGAAACCTAATATAGATCATTCATTCATTCATCCTGCCCATATCTCTGGAATACCAGCTGTGTGCCAGGTACAGAGTTAGGCACTAGGGATTCAGTGATGAAGGAGGTGGACGCCACCTTTGTCCTCAGGGCCTTACATTCTATGGAGGATGGAAGTGGACGGATACATCAAAGAGTTGACAGATCTTCATGAGAGCACACAGTGGTGGCGGATGACCTCCTTTCCACAGAGTGGACAAAGGAACCTCTCTGAGGAAGGGTCATGTGAGCCCGAATCAAAGGACATGGAGGAGCCAGTTACAGGAAAAGGGGAGGGAAAAGCCTTCCAGCCAGACATGGGACCAGCGCAGAGGCTTCTGTGGGGTCCAAGTGTGCCAGGACTTGGGAGAGGATGAGTGTGGACATGGGGGAGGAGGGAGGCAGGCAGGATCTTCCCAGCAGATAGAGCCCTCACGGATTGCAACAGCCATCACTATCCTGAAAGCCTACTATGTGCAGGGCACTTGACGTACACTAACTTATTTCATCCTCAGAACTGCCCTATCCGATAGGTACTATTCTCCTCCCCATTTTACAGATAGAGAGACTGAGGCACTGAGAGGGGTTTAAATGCAGGCGATCTGGCTCCAGAGCCTGCGCCAGGCTGCAGGTTCATTTCATCAGGCCACCCCCACTGCACAGATGGTAGAAAATGAGGCCAAGAAAGGAGGTTCTGGCTCCCCAAAGTCTGGTAACAAATGAGAGGCAGAGTAGGATGCAAACCGGGTTTTCTTGTCCACACTGAGGTTGCTCATTCTCCCAAGAGCGTGTTGGAGTCAGCAAGTTCCTGGTTGGGACAGGCAACTCTGTCTGTGGTCTTACCTGAGCCTTGGCTTCCTCACCCGGCCTGGGATATCAACGGGCCCTGCCCCCTGGGCTTGTGTGAGACGGAGGAGTTCAGCGCCCTGCCTGGGTCTGAGTTCTACGCCAGTGGGATGATTATTCACCAGCCTGCCGGCAGGACCGCCCCACAGCTCACCTCCCCGCCCTGGACTGGTGTCTGAGTCATGGGGCCTACGGTGAGCAGCACCGATGGCTCAGAAAGGTGCAAGTCCCAGCAGGTGAGGGAAACGAGGGGCCCTTTGGGAGCAGAATGTGAGATTTCCTGCCCCTGGGCCTTTGTACTGGCTATTCCTTCTGCCTGAACTGCCCTTCCTTCTCTTGCCTCTTCCTCAGCCCTAGTTTTTGATGCCCCTGGGCAGAGGTCTCCCTCTTCTTACCACTGCGAGCAACTTAACCTAAAGTGGTTGACCCAGCGCACCAAACAGGGCTGTGCAGGGAGACTGTGCAGGGAACTGTGCTGGTAGGTGGACCTGGGGGAGGGGGAAAGGAGGGTCACACGGAAGCGGGGGGGCAGATTTCTCCCCTCCATGCTCAGCACAGCACCAACAACATCACCCATGTGACTCCACATGTCTAGCTGTTTGTTAAGATTTTTTTTAAAAAATAAATTTATTTATTTTATTCTATTTATTTTTGGCTGTGTTGGGTCTTTGTTGCTGCTCGCGGGCTTTCTCTAGTTGCAGCGAGCGGGGGCTACTCTTCGTTGCGGTGCGCGGGCTCTAGGCACGCAGGCTTCAGTAGTTGTGGCTCGTGGGCTCAGTAGTTGTGGCTCGCGGGCTCTAGAGCTCAGGCTCAGTAGTTGTGGCGCACGGGCTTAGCTGCTCTGTGGCATGTGGGGTCTTCCCGAACCAGGGCTCGAACCCGTGTCCCCTGCACTGGCAGGCGGATTCTTAACCACTGCGCCATCAGGGAAGTCCCTGTTAAGATTTTAAGGAGCTAATTTTGGAAACTGTTTGTACATAATATGTCCCATATACAAGTGCTCAAAACTGTTGGCTATTGTTGTTATTGAGTGCCAACTCTGTGCCAAGCACGTTCCATAAAGCCATTCATTTAATGACATACAACCATTATTGTCTCCACTGCCCAGGGTCATGACCTCACTGAAGTGTCTGGGCTGGACTTTGAACCTGGGTCTGTAGGATCCTGCGTTTGGTCCTGGCAGGCGGCAGAGGAAGGCACGCAAGCCAGTGGGGCCCCAGTGACTCAGAGCTGGCAGGTCCCCTGGCCCGCCCTTTCCTACTGACTCAGCCCAGGCAATTCCGCAGGCTTTTCTGTGGAATTCAGGGCCCCCAGGCAATGTTCCTGAGTGGCTGCCTTCTTGTGGATGCACTCCCTGGAGAGCTGGCAGGCGGCTCATGTTCCCATGGCAGCCTCGGGTGTGTCCCTCAGGTGTGTCCCCCTTGGGGTCTCCATCTTCTCTCAGGAGGAGCCCAGCCCAGCTCCCAGCCCCTGGGAGCCCAAGGTCAGACAGGCACAAATCTCTCCGTAATTGATCTGAACTGGAATGAGGGTGAGTCGCCTTTCTGCTCTGCTGCTGCCGAGGCTGCTGAGGGTAGTCATGGGGGAAAGAGAAGGGGGGACACGGCCACCCATTCTCCTCCTGCCCCCTGTGGAGTCTCTAGCTCAGTCACGTGATGCTGGAGGGTGCCCAGCTGTTCCTGCTTTGGGGAACCCAGGACTCACCCAGGCCACCAAAGCCTCGGGCCTCAGTTGCCCCAATTTCTGTAAAATGGTACTCTTATTTCCCCAGTGTCATTTGGATATAATTGATATGCAATGCTGCATTAGTTGAAGGTGTACAGCACAATGATTTGATACATGTATATATTGTGAAGGATTACCACGATATGATTAGTTCACATCCATCACCTCACATAGCTACAAATTGTTTTCTTCTTGCCATGAGAACTTTAAAGATCTACTGTCTCAGCAATTTTCAAATATACAATACAGTATTGTTAACTATAATCACCCTGCTGTATATTACATCCCCAGCACTTATCTTGTAACTAGAATTTCGTACATTTTGACTCCCTTCACCCGTTTCCCATGCCTCTAGCCCCCATCCCTGGCAACCACCAATCTGTTCTGTTTCGATGAGTTCGGTTATTTCGGATTCCACATGTAAGTGAGATCATACAGTACTTGTGTTCCCTGTCTGACTTATTTCAGTTAGCGTGATGCCCTCCAGGTCCATCCATGGTGTTGCAAATGGTAGGATTTCCTTCCTTTTCACAGCTAATGAAAGGTGATAGTCCTAAAGGCCCTTCTGGCCTAGACTCCTGCGATTGGCCACAGAAGACTCCCCAGCCTCCTCCTTCCTTCCCCATCTCTGTGGAACAGGTCCCAGGGAAGCAGGTCCCCCCTGGCCTACTGCACAGAGTGACCCTAGGGGGACACTGGGCAGTGGGACAGAAAGAGATGTTGTTAGATGAATTCAATTGACCATGTGCATTTAGGCCCGTCAGATGAAGGGTAGAGAAAACTTAAATTGTGACTTGCCCAGGGTCACAAGCAAGCGTTATACTGGGATTTGAACCCTGGGGCGGTCTGGTTCTGGTGTCGTGCATCCCATCAAAAGGAATTCTCCCCAGTGCCAGGTCCATTCACCAGTCTCTTACTGAACACCTACTGTGTGCCAGGTCCCATGCTGGGTGCTGTCACATATGCACCTATGGGACCCAGGCCCTGCTCTTGGTGAAGAGATGGCCAGACAAGGTGAGATCAGCCTGGGGGCTGGGGTCGGGGAGGCGAGAGAAATCTAGAGGAGAGAGAAATCAAGGCTCTGATTCCTGGGATGCAATCAGAGGCCGCCTAAGAGGAACAGAGAAGGTGCCAGTGTTGGGGGCCTCCCTGAAGGGGTGAACGAAAAAGTAGATGCCCGCCTCTGTGGGCCTTGAGGCTGGTTTGGGGGAGACAATAATAATCTGGTACAGTTGATCCTTGAACAACATGGGGGTTAGGGACGCCAACCCCCGTGTAGCTGAAAATCCTCTTATAACTTTGCAGCTGGCCCTCCGTATCCCAGGTTTCGCATCCTTGGATTCAACCAACCAAGGATGATACCGTAGTACATATTTACTGAAAAAAATCCGCAAATAAGTGGACCTGTGCCGTTCAAACCTGTGTTGTTCAAGGGCCCCCAGTATTACTACTGATAAAAGGGAAAGCCAAAGTCTTGACAATAACCTGTATGGCCTTCTGCTCTGTATCTTTTCCCCTATCCTCCTGCCTTCTCCAATCTCCTCTCCTGTCCGACTCCTCATCTCATCCTCACTGTTCTTGGAACATTCCAGCCCACTCCTGTTGACTAAGACATTTCTGTTCTTGGAGCAGAAGCAGGCAACAAACAGGTAAAGTAATCGAAGAATGGGGAAGTGTCTGATAATGGAGAAAACAGCACAGAGTGGCTTGAGGGCGTGCATGGGAACCGTGCAGGGGGAGCTCTGCCTGTGTGGATGCTCCTGTCCCACGGGAGGTGACTTTTTTTAAAACTAAATTTTATTTATCAATTAATTTATTTTTAGCTGCGTTGGGTCTTAGCTGCGTTGCTGCACACAGGCTTTCTCTAGTTGCGGTGAGCGGAGGCTACTCTTCGTTGTGGTGCGCGGGCTTCTCATTGCAGTGGCTTCTCTTTGTTGCAGAGCACGGGCTCTAGGTATGCGGGCTTCAGTAGTCGCAGCACGCGGGCTCAGTAGTTGCGGCACACGGACCCTAGAGTGTGAGGGTTTCAGTAGTTGTGGCTCACGGGCTCTAGAGCACAGGCTCAGTAGTGGTGGCGCACGGGCTTAGTTGCTCCGCAGCATGTGGGATCTTCCTGGACCAGAGCTCCAACCCGTGTCCCTTGCATTGGCAGGTGGATTCTTAACCACTGCACCACCAGTGAAGCCCAATTTTTTTTTTAAGATTTTTTTTTTTGATGTGGACCAATTTAAAAGTTTTAATCGAATTTGTTACAATATTGCTTCTGTTTCATGTCTCGGATTTTTGGCCGCGAGGCATGTGGGATCCCAGCTCCCCAACCAGAGATTGAACCCGCAGCCCCTGCACTGGAAGGCGAAGTCCTAACCACTAGACTGCCGAGGAAGTCCCAAGGGAGGTGACCTTTGATCTGAGACTTGAATAGCTAGAAGGAGCCCTCCATGCCAGGAGCTGAGGGACAAGCGTTTCAGGCAGAGGGAACAGGCTGTATGAAAGCACTGAGGTGAGAAGAGCTGACCGGTTCCAGGAACAGAATGAGGCTGGTGAGTGAGGGGGGCAGTGGGAGGAGCTGGGGCGGGGCAGCTGGCAGGGTCTGGGGGGCAACTTGCTTTATATTCCCGTTTGGCGGGAAACCTCTGGAGGGTATTAACTGTTTTTAAAGCCATCCCTCTGGCTGCAGAGCACACTGTAGTCCAGCGCCCTGTGGGTGGGCAGGTTAGTAGCTTGGACCAGCAGGGTCAGAGGTGGTGGGACATGGATTGGTTTGCGATATGGGGACATGCTTTGCTCTGAAGCAGGAAGAGGACTGACTGCCCAGTGCCCATTTCACAAATAAAGGAACTGTAGCTCAGAGGCAGTCCCTGCATAGGGTGACCATTATGTCCATTTTACAGATGTAGAAATTGGGAAGGGAAGGAATTTGTCCAAGGAGACATAACTAAGGTCAAATGTGCCCTAAAGTCCCTAGGGCACTTTCTCTGCTCCTAGACAGTCTTCCTCTCTAGGTGTGGCTGGAATTACTCATCACCTGCCTTTTCAGACAAGGAAATTGAGGCCCAGAACAGCACTCGTGGCAGTCAGCCTGGGTTAAGACCCAGGGCCCCTGATGCGAGGTCTAGACCCTCTGTCTCCCTGCCTCAGTTCCTGCCTTCCTGGTGTGGCTGTAGCGAGATGAATGTAGCAGAATCCACAAGAGGACATAAGGTGATTTTTTAAAAAAATATGTATTTATTTATTTGGTTGCTTTGGGTCTTAGTTGCAGCAGGTGGGCTCCTTAGTAGTGGCTCGCTGGCTCCTTAGTTGTGGTATGTGTGCTTCTTAGTCGCAGCATGCACATGGGATCTAGTTCCCTGACCAGGGGTCAAACCCGGCCCCCACCCCCACTCCACCATTGGGAGCGTGGAGTCTTAACCACTGCACCACCAGGGAAATTCTGAGGAGGTGATGTTTAATTGCACTCTTCCACCCTCGGTGCTGTGGACGCTCAAGGAAGCTCTGCCTTGTGGGGAGGGCAGGTGTGTGCCCCCTTGTCTCCCACCTGGCTGGATGCCCTCTGTGGGTGAGTGTCTGTGAGTGTGCCTGTGAGTGTGTATAACTGCATGTGAATATGTGAGCATGGTGCCCATGGGAATTGCAGGTTCTCCAGGACTGCTGGGCATCCAGCGACCCCCTGCTCAGGTTAGTGTCCCATCACTTCTCTGTCTACTTACCTGCAGGCCCCTTGGTTTCTGTGCCTTATCTTCAGGCCCTGCTTAGGCTTCTTGATGAGGAAATAATTAACCACAGAAAGATTTTCAAAGACTTTCATCCCATTATCCCGGCCAAGTTAAAAATATTGACAATGAACAGGGCTGCTGGCAGGAGGATTACAGGAAGCCGAGGGTACCTGGGGCCACTGGGAGGAAGGCCTGGTGTGTGCCTGGGCTCAGAGCCTGGCTGAGGAGACAGAGGGGCCGGGGCTGGGCTCTGGCCTGGTCCCATTTCTTCCTCGCTGTGTGAATTTGGGCAAGTTCCTTGCCCTACTGGGCATCTGCTTCCTCCTCTGTGAACTGAGGAATTTGCACTAGAATCCAGTACTTCCAAAGCATTTCCCCCCATGTAAACTGGTGATCTCCAAAACAAAACAAAAAATGGTTAATTAAGTTTGGGAAAGAACACTAGGATTTATAAAGTTAAACCAGTTTCTTTATTGCAGGGCTTTTCAGGGCCTTCATTTGTTGAAAACTTTTACTTCTTTGGATAAATAACACAAATGCACGTGGCATTTAAGTCAGATGGTATGGAAGGAGTTTGGGGAGCTTAGAACTCCTTCCTTCCGCTCTTCACTTTCAGCAGGCCCCATTGGCAGTTTCTAAGCCATGGAGAGATGCTATCGCGGTGCCAGCAGAAATGGGTGCACACTTTATCATGATAAGTGACTACGAGTTTCCCAAGGTGGCAGGGGGAAGATGCAGGCAGTGCTTCTCAAACTTTCTTGACTTGACCACAGAACCACCACTCCCAAGCATTTCTGGGTCTAGCATCTGGAGGAACACTCTTTTGGGGGAATGGATCCCTGGTCTTCGTGTTCTGCCATGAGACTTTAGGTAGAAGGGGATCTGGCAGTGGTGCCCTGAGAGTTCAGACTCCCATCTCTGAGAACACAGCCATACTTCAGTCTTTTGCGGCCCACCCAGGGGCTGCGTTTTAGTTTGAGGGAAGGTGCGAGAGCTGGCAGTCTACCTGGGGACACTGAGGTCTGGGAGGGCAAGCACTCGCCCGGGTCAGGAGCAGGTCAGAGGCCTGGCTGGGATAGGATCTCCTGCTCCCAGGCAGTGCTCTCACACGACGGGTCCCAGTAGGCCCACAGCTGAGCTGGGCCATAGAAGTGCTCTGACCCTGGGACAGCTCTGGGGGAGAGATCTGGGGGAGTTCTCAGAAGCATGGGAGCCCTGCCCCACACTGCATGGTCATTTCCTGAGAGACGGAGGAGATAAGATTGTGACCAGGTGCGTGGCATCTGCACAGGGTTGGTGTGACACGTGGGTTGTCTGGGACCTTTGAGTCCTGAGTACACTGCGCTGGTGTGACGTCGTGTGCCGGTGTGACGTCGTGTGCCGGTGTGACCGGTGTGCCTCTTGCTGATGTGATGTGTGCGCCGTTTGGCCACCGTGCAGGCTGTGTGTCGAGGTGGGCGCCAGGTGCTAGGTGGGAGCCGCGGGCAGGGCGCGGGGGGCGCGCGGTGCGCCGTGGGAGCCGACGCCGCGTGCCCCGCGCGCACGCGAGAGGGTGAGAGCTTGCATGTCCCGCCCGCGCCGCCGGGCCCCGAGGCTAGGCAGGTGTGGGCGGGCCATCGGGACCCCGCCGAGCCAGGGCCGGGAGAGCCGGCGGGAAACAGGAAGCGGGGGGAGGCGCGCGGCGGCCGGACGGCGGGGAGCCGGGCGTGCTGGCGGACGTGCGGGTGGTTGGCCGGCCGGACGCTCCTCGGCCCGGGCCCGGGCGGCGATGTCGGGAGGCCGGGGCAGCCCGGGCGGCGGCGGGGCCGGGGCCGGGGGCGGGGCCAGGGGCGCCGCGGACCCCGCCCCCCTGCGCCGGCGGAGCCGCCGCCAGAGCGCTGACCCGGGAGTCCGAGACGGCTCCGGCGTGCGGGGTGAGTCCCGGGGACGCGGGGGCCGGGCACCCGCCGGGCGGACCGGGCGCGGGAGGAGGGGGTTCCGGCGGCGACGGGCGGCTGGTCCTGCGGGCGACGCCCAGTGCTGGGATCGGCCGGCGCACCCCGCGCCCGGCGCCCGCGCTGACCCCCGCTCGCTTCTGGCCCGCAGACCCCGAAGACGCGGTCATGCCGGGCGGGGCCGAGGCAGGGGAGGCCGAGGAGGAGGCTGGGGCCGGCTCCGGGTCCGAGGCGGAGGAGGACGCGCTGTGGGAGCGGATCGAGGGCGTCCGGCACCGGCTGACGCGCGCCCTCAACCCGGCCAAGCTCACACCGTATCTGCGCCAATGCCGGGTCATCGACGAGCAGGACGAGGAGGAGGTGCTGAGCACCTACCGCTTCCCGTGCCGCGTCAACCGCACCGGTGAGCCGTGGGGGGCGCGGGGTCGGGCCTGAGCGGGCGGTGCCGGCCTTCCCTGGGGCCTTCTTCGGGACCGTCGGGCCAAGGGCTCCGATGCCCGGGGCTTCGGTCTCCACATCGGTAGAGTGGGATGGTTGGTGTGCCCACCATCCTCCCTCCTCCTGAACCACAGCGTGACCCAGCGTGTCCGCGGTGCCTAGACCGCGTCTGGATTTTTCTCCCATTTCCTGGGCCCCCCTTAGAGCACGGGACTGGCTGTAGTTGCCGGTGCGGGCTGGGCTTGGGGCCTCCCGATCACAGCGGGTGGATTCGGCAGCTTTCCTGTGTCCTTTGATCTCTTCTGTTCTCTTTGCTCCCCCCCCCGCCCCCCACTTCTGTGCGCTACACACTCCTGGGAGCGTTTTCCTCAAGTGCTCAAGGCCCATCTCAGCTTCCTGAGGGTGCCTTCTCCCATAAGTTGTGCCTTTGAACAGAGCTGGCAAAGGGATGAGGGTCTAATCGTGGAATTTCAGGCGTTGGTCAACGAGAGAAATATTTTTCTTTGCGTTTGGGGATGGAGGGGGCTTCCCTGTGCCATTGAAAAGGCAGGCTGCGTTTGCTGGCCCTATATCTGTGGGGGCCGCAGGCAGCGGCTTGGGGTGCCATGGAGGGGGTGGGTCCTGGCTTTCCTGGCCGTGGCAGACGGGCTCTCCCCGCTGATGTGTTGAGTCAGGCCCCTGTGTGTGTCACCGGTTCAGAAATCTGGGGAACGTGGGCCCTGGAGTATGGCGGGGTGTGGGGAAGGGGGGAGAAAGCAACAAGGCACGGGGAGAAGCCCTCACCTTGACCCTTGGGCACCGCCCCCGCCCCACTTCCCAGGGCGCCTGATGGACATCTTGCGTTGCCGCGGGAAGAGGGGCTACGAGGCCTTCCTGGAAGCCCTGGAGTTCTACTACCCCGAGCACTTCACGCTGCTCACGGGCCAAGAACCTGCCCAGCGCTGCTCCATGATCCTCGGTGAGTGGGTCCGCAGTGGGTGCCAGCGCCTCGGACACCAGTGCAGAGGTTCCTTACCCCGTCCCTGTCAGGGAGGCACTCCCATTGTCGCTGTTGAACAGATAGGGAAACTGAGGCACAGAGCGACCTGTACCGGTTTGCCCAAGGTCCCCCCAGCAGGCTGAATGTGGGACTGCGATTCTAATGCAGTTATAGTCTAAGTTCAGAGCCCACACGTAATGCAGCTCTTTCCCCCAAAGATGTGTCAGGCATGTGCCAGTTTACAGTTTCTTCTGTAAAAAATTCAAACACTCCAGGAGACTTGAAAGTAAATAGGAAAGATCTTTACTTCTTCCTTCAGCTCTGCTCTGCCGGTATCAGTGTGGCGAGTTTCCTTTCTCTTTGCAGTTATACACACAGACACACACACAGGGAATCATCTTACATGTCTTGCTCTGTGTTTCACTTTTTCTCAGAACAACTAATGTTTGTGTTTCTTCCACATCTGTTACACTTGTTTTAAATGACTGCGTAGTGTTTATTAGTGACGTGCCAGTCATTTAACCCATCCCCTGTGGATGGACATCTAGGTTGTTTCCAGTTTGCACCATTACAAACAATGCTGGGAACATCCTTCTAGGTGCATCTTTGTGCAAATGTGTGTCTCAGGAGGAGAGGTTCTGAGAAGTCAAATTTCTTAGAGAATGTGTATTTTAAAAGTTAAATCAGCATACATCCCTCCAGCAGTGTATGAGTGCCCATTTTGCTGTACCCTCATTCATCCTGGGGATCATTTAAAAACATTTTATGCAGTCAGATATGTGAAGAATAATGTTGTTGTTTTAAGTTTGTACTTTGTTGAGAGATGTTCACAGCTTACTAGTTAGTCAACCTTGGGCAAATGGCTTGACATTTCTGTGCCTCGGTTTTTCTGGCTTTAAAATGCGTACAATAAATAGTACCTATCTTAAGTGTTGTTGTGAAGATTAAATAAATTAATATATGTATGTAGGCCAAAGAATAAAGTCAATTGTTAGTGGTACTACTATTATTGTTATTATTATTGCTAGTGAGTTGGGACGTATTTTCCTATGTTTACCAGCCATTTTTGTTTTGGGATTTGCCTATTGATAGTTTTTGCCCACATTTTTATTTGGTTGTTTGCTTATTGATTTGTAGGAGCTTTTTATATGTTGTGGCTCTGAGTCATTTGTTATATTTGGTATATTTTCTCCCACTCTGTTACTTGTCTTTTAACTTTGTTTCTTATATCTGTAATCGTTTAGAAATCTCTTATAGCTCTTTGATTTTGTGCCTTGTTTAGGAAGGCTTTCCCTGTCCCCAAATTGTAAAAATTGGTTCCAGTTTTCCTTCTAGTGTTCTTCTGGTTTGGGTTGTTCTGTGCAGTCTGTCATCCCCTTGGATTTTATTTATTGACTTTTCAATTTTATAAAATCCCCTTGGATTTTATTTTATGTCTTTTCTCTCCCCTGCCCCTGGCAGATGAGGAAGGGCCCGAGGGCCTGACCCAATTCCTGATGACAGAGGTGCGGCGGCTGAGGGAGGCTCGCAAGAGCCAGCTGCAGCGGGAGCAGCAGCTGCAGGCCCGGGGCCGGGTGCTGGAGGAAGAGCGGGCAGGGCTGGAGCAGCGGCTTCGGGAGCAACAGCAGGCTCAGGAGCGCTGCCAGCGGCTGCGGGAGGACTGGGAGGCGGGGAGCCTGGAGCTGCTGCGGCTTAAGGACGAGAACTACATGATTGCCATGCGTCTGGCACAGCTCAGTGAGGAGAAGAACTCGGCCGTGCTGCGCAGCCGGGACTTGCAGCTGGCGGTAGGCCCTGGGGAGATGGGGGGTGCTGTGGGAAAGGGGCGGCTTTGCAAAAAATGACGGTCATATGGTCGACAGCCGGTGTCCCAAAGCCACCATCTGTTGCATATTGGACTGTGGGCAAGTCCCTTCCCTGCCCTGTGCCTCAGTTTTCTCATCTGTAACATGGGAGTGTTGATTTATTACGGGAGCATTTATTTCATTGAATTATGACTGTGGTTTCAACTGGGAGCGATTTTGCCTCCCCCCTCCCGCAAAAAAAAAAAAAACATTTGGCCATGTCTGGAAACATTTTTGGTTGTCACAACCAGGAGTGTGCTGTTGACCTCTAGTAGGTAGAGGCCCAGGATGCTGCTAAACATTTGAATTGCACAGGACGGCCCTCCACAACCAAGAATTGTCCAGCCCAAAATGTCAGCAAGTGCTGAGCCGGAGCAACCTTGGGTTACGAGGATTCCTTGAGTTTAAGTCACAGGATTTAAGGCACGTACAGTGCCTGGTACAGAGCTAGTGCTCAAAACCTGGATTATCGTTAGCCGTTGTTATTGATATCATTATTAAGTGCTACTCGATGCCACACAGGTTACGTGCATCCTGTCGTGTAATCTCACTAAGGCACCGTGCGCCAGGTTCTCATTTTGAAATAGATACAGGTTTAGGATTGTAAAGGGATTTGCTCAAGGCTGCAGGTTGGGAAATGGCACAGCCTGGGTTTGAACCAGGTCCACCTGGCTCCAGCGCTGGCCTCCGCCCCATGATGCTGTTCTGTTTGCTCCTGTCCAGGTGAAATCTCACCTAACTCTTTTCCATCAACGAGAGAGGCCATGCCTCTTACAGGCTGAGAAACTGAGCCTCTCTTTCCTGGTTCCTTACTGGGACTTCGCATGGGATTTTACTGCTGCAGAGAGTTGTCCCAAGGATTTGACAATGCCCGCGGCACACAGTAGGCTCTCCCCAGTCATACCCAGAGAGGTTCCACAGGGGGGATTCTGACTGTGGGATTTGAAGCCCCCTGACCCCATGAGCCTCAGCTGTGGCTGGAGCACCCCAGGGGGTGACAGGTGCCCGTGGGTGATGGGTGGCACGTGTGAGGCTGTCAGCGCGGGTGCACTGGGGCGCTGGAGCCTGCGGCTGTGCGTGTTGGGGGTTTGATGTCTGGGGAAATGAGTCCTGACTGGGGGTGTTGAGGCCACAGGTTGACGGGCCCAGGCTGCCAGGCCTACTTTAGCCTCAGCTTCCTCATCCTTGAAGCGCAAGGTCATGGATGCAGATGACATCACAGCAAGACAGCACCTCCTGTGCAGCAGGCATGGTCCTCTGGGCTTGCCGTCCATCAACTCCTTTAATTTCCCAGCAACTCCATTGGAATGGGGGTTGGGGGGGAACTCTGTTATTATCCCCATTTATGGATGAGGAAACTGAGGCACAGAGAGGTTGGTTGGAGTGCTTTCCCAAGGTTCGAAGATTGAGCATTTCTGACTTTGCTCTGGGCACTGCTGGGAGTGGGGTGGGCTGGGGTGGGCTGGGGGCCGGTGGGGAGAGCCTGCTCAGAGAGGACAGCACGATGGCCACCGGCCCCCCTGGGTGTTGGGAGGGGCCGTGGCCTGCACGGTTGGTCTCACCTTTGTGACTGGGGTGGGGGATGCCCTGTGTGCGTGTGCAGCTGCCTGGAGTCTCCTGGGGTTGGGTAGGGGGATGTAGAAGAGGTGTCGGAGGTTCTCTGTGTGTCTGCGGTTCAGCTGTAGGTGCGCACAGTATGGCCCTAGGGGTATGGAGATCTGCCAGTAGGCAGATAATAGCTGCTTTTTCCCAGTTTAGCGATGGAGGGTAAGGGATGAAATTCAATTAATAGATAAGCTTTTCTTTAAATGTAGCTACCCTACATTTGCCTTAACTTACTGGAGCTTTTTGGCAACAAATTAACAAAGGCTTTGCCGATGGAAATGAACAGAGCAGCTGATGGTGCTTTTCCCGGCAGCTTGGGTTCCCTCCCCCTGTGGACGGGTGTGTAGTGGCTGTGATTTAATACTGTGTTTTATAAGGTGCAAATGTAATGAGCTGTTATTCCTAAGCAACATAAACTTAAAGGAACGAATGCTATAATTTTGTGCTAAGTGAGTTTGTACACCAGGATTAAATGCATCCGTATTTCTTGGCGTTCAGCGGAGACTCCCAGGTGCCCCGTCCCCTGAGCTCATCGGGGGAGCCTGCTGGCCGTGGGTTGGGCGGGAGGCCATGGTGTGTGGCTGCGGTTTGCTGGAGAGGGTGTGACCACATTTGCCCTTGTAACTAGCTGTCTTTCTCTGGCAGTTCACAAAGCGTGTTTTGTGAGGGGAAAGGAATGTGAGAGTCATGAATTTCTTTCTGAGTCCTCTGCGGAGGAGGAGTGGGGGTGTTAATTCGTGGAACGGCCTGACCCAGCCTCCAGACCCTTGCGTGTGTGTGTCGTGGGCGGGGGGAGGAGGGGGTTGCCATGCAGGCTCTGGGGGTGTGGGGCTGCAAATCCTTTCCAAGCGAGGCCAGGGCACTCCTAGGGCACCAGATGTCAGCATGCCTGAGTATAGCCCCAGAGGTCATTGTGCCCTTTTTCCAACAGTGACTTCATTTTGTGGCCTGCCACCTGCTTCTCCTCTTGTCACTGTCTAGCCATCACAGGTCTAGCCACCTGGACCTGCTGGACTCCAGACCCCGCATGAATTTGGAAAATCACTCTGGCCGAGTGCATTCATAATCCAGCAGACTGGCCGTGCATATCTGCCGTCTGCCAGGCGGCCACCACCCAGCCGCCCACCCAGCACCCTTGGCCAGTTTCTGGCTGCCCACACTGAACCGGTGACAGTTGGGGTCCTAGGATTTTATTTAAAGCTGTAAAGATAGCTGCTGTCACACCCTCAGCAGCTCCATAGTTTAAAGGCCTCCGTCCACCTGCTGTCTTGTTTGATTCCTGCGATGACTTTGGGAGGCAGGTGGTGGAGCAGGGGCATTGAATGGGCCTATTTTCCTGATGGGGAAACTGAGGCTCAGAGGAGGTAAGTGACTTGCTCAGGATGACAGAGGGTAAAATGGTACAATTGAAATATGGATCCCGGACTTGGAATTCATGTTGGGGTGAACCAACCTCATAATCTTCCCAAGTGGAGGCTCTGGTAGGAGTATCTTTAAGGGAGGGTGAGACCACATGTGTTCCATGAGTGTATGTTGAGTGGGGAGGCTGGGTGAGAGGGGGACATCCTGGCCCCTGGGCTGGGTGAAACACTCAGAATCCTCCTCCTCCTTCTTCCCCCCACAAGGAGATGAGGAGATTGAGGCACAGAGAGGGGCTGTGACTTGCCCAAGGCCACACTGAGTGAGAGGCCGAGCTGGGCGCAGCCCCTGGGTCCTCCTCCTTCCCCTCCGTTATGCTGGTCCTGTGCACAGTGTCAGAAGTGTGGGACAGAAGAGCGTGTTATATACGGCCCCTCCACCCACAAGTCCTTGAGGCAGATTCCCCTGGGAGGGTGGCTTGGCCTTGCTGCCTCCCTTCCTTCCTTATTGTATTTGTCCAGCCTGTCCCTTCTTCCTAGACGCGTCTGGGGAGGACACCTGCTTGGGCCTCTCTGGGAATCGGGGAGGCACCCAGGAATGTGGGACAGGACCTCTCCTCTCTGGCCTGGCTGGTACTCCCTCCCCGAGCTGACCCCTGTCCTGGGCCCCAGGTGGACCAGCTGAAGCTCAAGGTGAGCCGGCTGGAAGAAGAGTGCACACTGCTGCGCAGGGCCAGGGGGCCGCTCCCTGGGGCCGAGGAGAAGGAGAAAGAGCCTGACAGCGCGGACCTGGTTTCCGAGCTGCGCGCGGAGAACCAGCGGCTGGTGGCATCGCTGCAGGAGCTGCAGGAGGGCCTGCAGCAGGTACGGGGTCGGGGGTGGGGGCGAGTGGGGGCAGTGCCGGGGGGCGGGGGGAGGCCAGACCCTCCTGCTGCTCGCTCGTCCCCCTGAGGCCTGGAGAATGAGGATTCTAGATCCGGGGATCTGAGATCTGGAGGGAATCCTGGCTGGCCCCTTGTCTAAGCTCTGAGTGGAGGGCCTTCAGTGCTCAGCTTGCGCTGGGTGTTGAGTCTGGGGTCTGCGGGGGATGGGGGTTGGGGTCGGGTGGGGCAGGAAGCCTCTAAACTCCCTGAAACTGGGTACCTGATTTTGTGTGTGAGCATTTTTCCGGGGAGAGGGCCTCAGCTTTCCTTGGCTTTGTAGAGGAGTCCGACCCTGGAAAGCTTGAGGCCCCTGGGTGGCCCCGGAGCTTGCGCAGGGTCCTGTGGCAGGTCAGTGGCACTGTGGGCCTACCACCTGGCCACTGCTCCTCGTAGGAAGTGGGGGAGGGAGCCGGGGCTCTGGTGTATTTCACAGGGTTGGGCGAGCCGGCTGGGATGTGGGTCTGTGGGCTGGATCTTAAGCCTTCGGTCTACCTCCCTGGGCCAGGCTCAGACCCTGTGAAGACCCATTGTCGGGGTGGGGGGAATAGGCCTCGGAAATATTACCCGTCTGCTGTCCTGGGTGGCAGGTAGGGCCCAGAGCAAGAGAGAACAGGCCTGGTTCTTGTTGAAGAATAAGGTCCTGGTCCAACTTGTCTGAGCACGCCCTCATCCACTTACCTCATTTGTACCCCCAGATGCTCCCTGGAGGGTGGGCAGGGCTGTTGGCGCCACACACACTCTACAGAGGGGGAAGCCGAGGTCCAGAGAGGTCAAGGCCCTTGGCCAAGGTGGCAGAGCTAGTAGGGTGGGGATGAGGGCTGAGGGCTGTTTGTCCCCCTTACCCCACACTCAGGGTGGGCCCTGAGCCAGGGGCTGAGGCAGCCCTGAACTCTGACCCCACAGGAGGCAAGCCGGCCAGGGGCCCCAGGCTCAGAGCGCATCCTCCTAGACATCCTGGAGCATGACTGGCGGGAGGCGCAGGACAGCAGGCAGGAGCTGTGTCAGAAGCTGCACACCGTGCAGGGGGAGCTGCAGTGGGCTGAGGAGCTGCGGGACAAGGTAGTGTCCACATCTCCCCCCTCCCCTCGCACCTGCCTTGCCCCCACCTGCCTTCTTCTTTTTTAACATCTTTATAACTGCTTTACAATGGTGTGTTAGTTTCTGCTTTATAACAAAGTGGATCAGTTATACATATACATATATCCCCATATCTCTTCCCTCTGGCGTCTCCCTCCCTCCCACCCTCCCACCTGCCTTCTTGCTAACCGCCTGGGGAGGGCATCACCAGTTTACTTCAGCCAGCCTTCCCCCAGCATCCGCTGTACGCCAAGTCCTGTGCCAAGAACTGTGCATTCATTTGCTCTCAAATATGTATTGAGATCGATGGGTGAACGGAACAAAGGTCCCTGCTCCTGGGGAGGGCAGATTCTAGCAGGGGAGACAAACAGGACGCCATACACGTAATCCGCAGTCCATCACCTCATGTCACAGAGGGCGATGAGTGCTGTGGAACGAGTAGAGCGGGGTAAGGGGGCAGATTGCACTTGAAATGGGGAGGCCCAGGTTGGCTGGGACGGGGTTGTTATCCCCATTTTACAGATCAGGCAGCTGAGGCCCAGTGAGGTGATGTCAGTCAGTGGCCCAGGCCACCCAGCTGGGGAGGTGGGCACTCATTACTGGGGCTCAGGCCTCTCTCCCTGGACCTGCTGGACACCAGCTGGTTAGCTGCCCCTGTCCCCAGCCCTGGGGTCCGGCCTGGGCGTGTCCCACCCCGCTCCGCCTGCCCACAGTACCTGCAGGAGATGGAGGACCTGCGGCTGAAGCACCGTACGCTGCAGAAAGACTGTGACCTGTATAAGCACCGCATGGCCACCGTCCTGGCCCAGCTGGAGGAGATCGAGAAGGAGCGGGACCAGGTGAGCCCGGCCTGCAGTGTGCCCGGCCCTGGTTTTCGTCCAGGGGAAGATGACGAGAGGCAGACAGGACTGGAATTGTAGACAGAGATGAGCAGTACCCTTATCAGTTTAGGAGGGGACAAGTAGGCCAGGAGAAACAGACAGGGGGCCTGAGATGTACCAGCCCACCCCCTCAACACACCTGCCTCACTGGGCTCTTGTGACAGGTATGAAAGTTGGTCCTGGCGGCCTTCGCATCTGAATCCCTTGTTCTCCCTGCCTCAAGGGCAAGGCCTACACAGTGGGAGGTACTTACAGATACTTGCTGGTGAAGAAATCCTCAAAAGTTCTGGCTCCCAGGCCCTGGGTACCATAGCCCTCATCTCCTGAGGCCATAGGGTAGGCTGAGGACCTCGGGCCAGTTCCTCCGGGCCCGCAGCCCTCCTTGCGTGAGGCTCCCCATGCGGGAAGGGCAGGAGGTTTTGTCCTTGGACCACGTTTGAATCCCACTAGAGGAGTTGAAGTGTACACGTGAGAATGGGCCTCAGGATCCCCTGGAGGGCCTGGTGAAAACGCAGATTTGAGGCGTCGTCCCCAGACATTCTGATTCGTGTGGTCTGGGCTGGGCTCAGGAATGTGCGCTTCACCCGCCTGCTCCCAACCTGTGGGTCTCCGGCCCCAGCTCCCTCGGAGACAATGGGTAGCAGGTCCTAGCCATGGGCCCAGCTCTCAGGGACCCTGGTCTTCACTGTGGGGAAAGGCACTTCGGGTGCACTGGGCTGGATTTGAACCCTGAAGGCTGGGAATAAAGACCCCTGCACCCAGTGGGTCCCACAGAAGAGTTCTAAGTTGTTTTGGGGAAACGGTACGCGCCTGGACTCTGCAACTCTGTCCCTGCTGGCTTGGTGTCCATGTCTGTAAAATGAGAATAGTGAGAATCTCTAAGTCGGAGAGTTAGTGTGAAGATTAAATGAGCTGATACTTAACACAGAGGGCCCGGCACCCAGGAGGTCCTTAAGAAACGTTAGCTGCTGTTCCTGTTGCCACCCCCACATCTGAGAGGTCAGAGGCCAGGACAGCTGAGCCGATGTGGCTCCTCAGCTGCTGGCCCAACACCCTCCCTGCCCTCTCTCACCAGGCCATCCAGAGCCGAGACCGGATCCAGCTGCAGTACTCACAGAGCCTCATCGAGAAGGACCAGTACCGGAAGCAGGTCCGGGGCCTGGAGGCCGAGCGGGATGAGCTGCTGACTGCGCTCACCAGCCTGGAGGGTGCCAAGGCCCTGCTGGAGGTGCAGCTGCAGCGGGTCCAGGGTGGCCCCTACCTCAAGGTGAGCAGGGTCAGGAACCCAAGCTGGAGCTCTTGGCCAGGGCGGGACCTGGTGGGAGAACTCAGCCGGGGGTGGGGACAGGGGGGACCCACTGGGAGTCCTCAGCTGGGCCTGGGAAGATGCAGGTTCTGGGAGGAAATACGTGGGTCTTGGCTGGAGCCCTCACCCAAGGTCAAGAACATGCCAGTCTTGGAGGGCCCTGTTGGCCAGGGTGGACAAAATGTTGCTCGGGTAGTTGTGGGTTGGTGTATCAGGGAACAAGACAGGAGCATGGGAGTCTCTGAGTTTCTGGAGTTGCACCTGGGGCACAAAGGATAGTTTGAAGCCTGGCTTAGCATATACTTGGAGAAGCCCGGCTGCCCGAGGGCCTGTGAGCATCTTAGAATGCAAAATGTGGGCCCTAGAAGTCCCTCAGAGACCAGCTAGTCCAGTTCCCTCATTGCACAGGGCCCAGAGAGGGTCAGAGGCTTGCCCGAGATCACACAGCCAGCCAACGGTGGAGCTGAGCCCCCAGATCCCTTATAAACCAGACACTGGCTCTCAGATC
The DNA here is from genome assembly GCF_937001465.1 of Orcinus orca. Classification (NCBI taxonomy): domain Eukaryota; kingdom Metazoa; phylum Chordata; class Mammalia; order Artiodactyla; family Delphinidae; genus Orcinus; species Orcinus orca. The sequence continues at coordinate 92,499,917 of NC_064569.1, read as the reverse complement.
TCTCCCTGGAACTCTGCCTTTTCCTATCTTGGGTTTGCTTAAAGATGATCAGTTGAGTTTAGTGCTTGAAGAAATAGAACAAAGGAAGTGTGAATCTGTGATTTCTGACTTTTAAAAATCCTCAGTGGCTTTTAGGTAAAGGCAAAACCCCTTACCGTGCCCTAGAGGCCCTACAGGGTGCCCCTCCGCCCCTGAGCCTGGTTCTCTCGGTCTCAGCCTTTTAATTCCTGGAATGTGTCACAGTGCTGCCTCAGGGCCTTTGCACATACTGTTCCATCTGCCTAGACCATCCGCCCCAACTTTCACACCTCCTTATCCTTGAGTTCTCAGTTCCAAACACACTTTCTCTGGAAAGCGCTCTTATGCCCCCGGCTGGGTGGGGCCTTTGAGTGCCTTCCCCACCCTGGCTACCTTCCTGCCTGGCCCTCCTGGCCGCTGAGCCTTACTTCCTTCATCTATCTGCTTGTTTATAGCTTATCTCCTCCACTAGGGTGTGAGCTCCACAAGGGCAGAGATCCAGCCCTCCTTCCCCACCACATCCCTGTTCCTAGCAGGTGTTGAGAAAATGGCAGGGGCTGGCCCTGGCCCAGGGCTGCTGACCTCTCCCCACCCCCTTCCTCTTCCAGGCCTGCGCCTCTTCCCATTCCCTGTGCTCCAACCTCAGCAGCACCTGGAGCCTGAGCGAGTTCCCCTGCCCGCTGGGAGGCCCTGAAACAGCGGGGGAGGCGGCTGTCACAGGGGGATCTGAGCCCCACACCTCGGTAAGACACCTGCCCTAGCCCGGACATGGCGGGTATGGATGGCCGTCGTAGAATTACTGACACGTAGAGTACTCTCCAGTTTGCTGACAGTTCGGTTTCACACGAGAGGAAATCGAGGCCCACGAAGGCCAAGTGCCTTGTTTAAGCGCGCGCAGAGCCAGCTCAGTGCTGGGCCTGGGCCTGGGCGCCGGGAGACCTGGGGAGCCACTCACATGCCCATAACCTTGCAGAGCCTACCCCTCGGCTCTGGGCCCTAGTTCCCATCTGTGAAATGGGCACAAACTAGGTACGATGAGTTGTGGGCAGGTCCCGTGGGGGTGATCAGGCCCTGCTGTGGCTTTGCAGGAGGAGGCCACGGACAGCGAGAAGGAAATCAACCGGCTCTCCATCCTGCCCTTCCCCCCCAGCGCGGGCTCCATCCTCCGCCGGCAGCGGGAGGAGGATCCCGCACCCCCTAAGAGGTAAACAGCTTCCTCCCAGGATCCCTGATGCCAGAGTCAGGTCCAGGCTGTCACCTCCCTTTACTGCCCTTAAATGGCTGGAGCTCTGGAAACCCAGGTTGCAGGAGTCATAGGCATGAATGAGGTCAGGGGTTAAGACAAGGTCAAAGGGCAGAGTGGGCTCAGTCCCTGCTGAGCACCTTGACATGAAAGTCACTGGAGGTCAAGCCTCAAAGATCCTTAATCCAGGGGGAAGCCTGGGTGGTTCAGGGCTAGGAGACATGGAGGAAGTTCCCGGGGGTCAGGGACCTCAAGCAAGAAAGTCAGGCCCCAGATTCAAGCAGCAGCAGAAAATGGGGGCCAGAAAAACTGAGCCGTATCACTGATGGCAAGACGAAGGGCAGGAGACGCCTCCTGGCATGTGTCGCCCGTCATGGGCTTGGTCCGATGGATGAACTTGCCATGATAGGTGTGTGATGGGGAGATCATGTTCTAGTGTTGGAGGGAGGCAGAGCCCAGAGTCACGAATGATGAAGGTAGAAAGTGAGGCTGAGATGAGGCGTGAGAAGTCAGGGCAGCCTTCCGGGAGGGGGTGGCATTAAAGGACAGGCTAGGGCATTCTAGGTGGAAGAGCCGGGCAGAGGTCAGGATGTTAGCTTCTCCTGTGTGTTTAGGGGACTGGGTGGCACGAGTGCACTGTGCCTGAGATCCCTCCCGGGGTCTAGCCTGCACGTGCTTGGGGGTTGCAGGACATTTGGCAGGCACCGGAGCGCCGTGCTCAGTGCAGGCCCCTCTTGCCCTCTCTCTGCGCAGGTCCTTTAGCAGCATGTCGGACATCACAGGTAAAGGCCTGGGGACTCCGTGGGGAGGGCTCATCTGGGGGCCCACCTGAGGGCTATGCTGCCTGCTCTGCCCTTGGCCTGCGTCCCCCTCCCTGAGGCTTTGCTGTCCTCTGGCCAGGCAGGGAGGCTCTGCTTGGGGGCCCTGGGGGAGTTGCTTCCCACCTCTCACCCCGAGCCCACCCTGGTCCTCTCTCCTGGTCCCGGCTGTGCTCTATGGGGCTCCTCAATTCCAGCCTGTCCTCCACCCTCTTCTGGGAAACTGAAGGGTCACCCTGGCCAGCCCGGGCCCAGCCCTGAGCCCCGTGAGTCCAACGTGTTCCAAGGGCCTCAAACCTGCCAAATCCCCAGGCCTCTGGGCCATGGGCCATCCCATGAGGGGCTCAACCCCGGGCCCTACCCCATGGCTCAGTCTGGCACCCCTAAACCTCACTCCTCCTCTCCAGGGAGTGTGACGCTTAAGCCCTGGTCCCCTGGCCTCTCCTCGTCCTCGTCCTCCGACAGCGTGTGGCCTTTGGGAAAGCCGGAGGGCCTTCTGGCCAGAGGCTGTGGCCTGGATCTCCTCAACAGGTACTGCAGCTGCCTGGGGGGTGGTGTGTGGAGCTGGGGGCTAGTTCAGGTTCCCAGAGAGGGGCGAGCAGGGGCGAAGCCTTCGCCTCACGGCTGTCACACCATTAAGGTCTTTAGACAGAGTCACACGTTGGATTCACATGCCGTCACCGCCGCTTATCGTCTGGGAGACTTGGGCTGGTCACTTCACCTCCCTGGGCCTCAGCTTGCTCACTGGCTAGAGGGCCACAGTGATGTCTTCCACAGGTGGCGTTCGGAGGTTTAGGACTCGTGGCAGCAGAGCCCCCCACTTTGCCAGGCGCGTGGTGGGTAGATGGTAGCTGTTACTCGTGCTGCTTGCCTGTCCTCGCGGCTTGGGGTTCCCAGCAGGACTGAGCCTCCCAGCACAGTTCACGCTGAGGGTGGGGTGGGGCCCCTGCAGCTGGGCTGGCCCCAGGCCCACAGCTGAAGTCATGCATCGCCTCGGCCCAGAGCGTGCTGCAGGCCGTGTGCTCTGTCCGTCTCGGTGGATGCGTGGTCTCCCTGCTCAAGACTGTCCGTGATCTCAGGAGGGCAGGAGATGGAGGAGGCCGGTCTGAGAATGTGGCCTTTGAACTCAGGAGCAGGCATGGGGGTGCCGCTGGGTGACGTGGAAGAAGAGAGAACAGAATCTGTTCAGGGATGGACCTGGAGTTTGGTGGTGACTGGAGCGTGAGGGTGGGGGAGGGGAAAGGCGAAAGGCTAGGGCAGGCTTTGTGAGTCAGGATGGGGAAGTGTGGATTTTGGCTTCTGCACCCTGGGAGACCTGGTGGTGGCTGGGGGAGCTTAGCTATTACTAAATGCAGGGCCGGCTGCTGGCTGCCTTACAGCATTCCCTCTGTCCTGGGAGGCAGGCGTTATTATGATTACCCCTGTTTTGTAGAAGAGGAAACCGAGGCTCAGAGAGGTTAACTGACTTGCCTGAGGTCACACAGCTGGGACGTGCCAGGGCCAAGGTGCAGAGTGACCTGATCAGATTTGGGTTTTGGAGGGGGCATAGGAAGTGCTGGTGTCAGAGCTGGAATGCGGGGGATACTGATCCCAGAGTGCAGGTCACAGCAGAGCCAGGGGCCTCCTGCCTCCTGGAAGCAGCTTGGCCAGGCCCCTGCCCCCACTCTCACCCTCCGGCACAGGGCCCAGTGCGACATTGTTTCTCACTGTGCAGGACGTGCTTCTGGGGGAAGGGGCGGAGGCGCCTCCCTTCCTGCCTGCCTCGGCCCTTCCTCCCTTCCTCCGCTCAGTCCTGCAGCAGGGGTCCTGGCTGCTGTCCAGGGGGCGCTGGGATGCAGCAGAGGGAGCTGGAGGTTCTGGCCCAGCCCCCACCTGGGCCCCATGATCACGTGGGGCCACCTCTGCCGCCCACGAAGTTCCTGGGGAGGAGGGAGATGGGGGAAGAACGAAGACTGAGGTGGACCGGGAGAGAAAGGGGTGGAGCGATGGGAGGTCAGGGACTTCAGCGCCCTAAGGGGCTGGCGAGTGCTGTTTGCGTGTGTCCTGGGCTGGAGGCAGGGTTACAGCTCAGAGCACAGGGGGAAGAACAGACTTGGGAGCCAGCTGAAGTCCAGGCTCTGTCACTCGCTACCGTGGGGCCTTGGGCAAGTCATTTAATTTCTCAGTGCCTCAGTTTCCTGCTCTGTAAAATGGGTTCACAATAGTGCCTGTCCCCTGGGGTCATTGTTGGGGGTTCCGGTACTCCTCCTACTAGAGCGCTTAGTACAGTGCCTGGCTCCCGGCGAGCGGGAAGCTAGCTCTCAGCTATTATTATTGGTGCTGTTGTGGCCTAACCCTCAGGGTAGCCCTGCAAGCCCCATTATACAGATGAGGAAAATGAGGCTCAGAGTCAGGAATGTGTCCCATGGCCACTTGGTGGTGGAGCTGGGGATTCTGTTGTCCCTTCCTCCCGTCGAAGCTGCTTTAACCTCGCACCCGTGTTGAGTGCCCACTGTGCTCTGGGCATTTCAGCCCTCTGCTCTCACCTGCCCCTCTTGGCTCCCAGGGCAGGATGGGAGACATGGATGGACAGGCAGAAAAAGTGAAAGTGAGGTGCTGAATGGGGAGGGCACTGGGAGAGTATTGGGGTGCTGTCTCCCGGGCAGGGCCACCCCTGTCCGCGCTTGTCACGTAGACATTGGGTCTCCAGCACTGGCCGACCCCGCACAGGGAGGGTTTGGATAGGTCATCACCTGACTCCACCACTCACCACGTGTGTAACCTTTGTCAAGTTATAACTTCCCCAGGGCCTCAATTTCCCTCTTCTCTAATGTGGGGGGAATAACAGGCGGCTCCTGAGGGTTGTCGGGAGGATTCAGTGAGGCAATCTGTGTGACATGCTTAAGTGTCAACTTCAAAGGTCCCTGGCCTGCCTAGGGATCTTCCCACAGTGCCCTGGGGTAGGGCAACACTCATCCAGGCCACTTAGCCCATCACTGCTCAGGGCTGGCAGAGTGAAGGACTTGGCCCCATTCCCCTGTGACCCAACTCCTGACCTGACACTGGGGAAGTGTCCTGGGATCCCATCCTTTCCACCCCCCACAGGCAGGGTTGGGGTCAATCAGAGTGTGCTGCCTGAGACCCAGGAGTCCTGAGAGGCTGGAGCAGGCAGCCCCTGCCCCCTACGCATTCTTTTCTCTTCCGAACCCACTTGTCTGCTGAGGCCTGCGGCTGAGGGACCTGGCCTGGACCCTGCCCCCAATGAACCGCCAGGTAGTAGCCTGGGGCTGTGGAGGCTCAGAGAAGTCACTTGGTCCCTTGGGGAGGTGGGCAAGGGCATCCTGAAGGAGGAGATGCCTGAGCTGGGTCTCAGTGCCTGAGCTGGGTCTCAGAGCAGCAGGAATTGGCAAGAAAAGCCTGAAAACCTGGGGTGGCTGAGAAATTGCCCTGATCCTGGAATTACAGGGACGGGAGGGGGCGTGCTTAGGCAGGGGTGGGTGGCGAGCAGGTCGGTCCTGGAGGGCCTGGATGCGGGCTGCCCGCTGGGCCCTTGACTGGGGAAGCTGTGATGGTCAGTTGTCTGTGGGTTTGAAATGGGTGGGGAAATGGGGCCACAGAGAGGTGACTAGTCCTGAATCGCACCTGATGACAGTGAATATCTATTATTGAGCACTTAGATTCACTGGGCACTGTTCCAACAACGTCCCATTTTTTTTTTTAAAAGTAATTTTATTTTATTGATTGATTGATTGATTGGCTGCGTTGGGTCTTTGTTGCCGTGCACGGGCTTTCTCTAGTTGTGACGAGTGGGGGCTACTCTTTGTTGCGGTGTGCGGGCTTCTCATTGTGGTGGCTTCTCTTGTTGCGGAACATGGGCTCTAGGCACACGGTCTCAGGAGTTGTGGTTCACGGTCTCAGTCGTTGTGGCTCACGGGCTCTAGAGCACAGGCTCAGTAGTTGTGGTGCGCGGGCTTAGTTGTTCCGCGACATGTGGGATCTTCCCAGACCAAGGATCGAACCTGTGTCCCCTGCACTGGCGGGCGGATTCTTAACCACTGCGCCACCAGGGAAGTCCCATGTCCCATGTTTTAACTCACTGAGTTGTACAATGAGGTAGGTAGATGCAGGTGGGACTGCTGAGAACGAGGCAAGCAACCTGGCCGCCTGGCCCCAGAGTTCCTGCTGGTGCCCTCCATGCCACTTTTCTCAAACTCTTCTGACCACAGCCCTCCACGTGAGAAACCCAGTACATGTACCTGAAGCAAAAGGGTTACAGGAAGATAGTTGGATTTACTTGAAGGGAGGCAGGCTTATGTTTTCTATTCCATTCCGTTAAAAAATAGTGCTGGTCATGACCCAGTGAATTTCACAACCCATTTAGTTGGAAGGCCCTGCAGCCCTCTGATTTCCACCTCTACCTGCATTATCTCTATATTGGACCCTCACACCCACAGTGGGAGACGGGTGCCGTCATCGTTCTTGCTTTAGGGATGCGGGGACAGAATCAAGTGGCCAGCTCACTTGTCCAAAGCTAGGCCACAGCGAATGCTGGGGTTGGAGCTGGCCTGTGTGGCTTCAGCCATCGGGCCATTGCGCAGCATAGCCAGGCCTGGCCTCAGGCCTCCTGTCTCTGCCGAGGCCTTTCTGTGCCACACTGATGTGGCCAGGACAGTCCCGGGGCTGAAGGAGCCTGTAAAGGCAGCCCTGATGCCTCTAGCACCCATGTCTAGCCCCAGCCCCTGGGGCCTGGCTCTCTGTTTGGACTGAGGGGGCAGGAGCCAAGTCGGACTCCCCAGGGCCAGGGTTCCCCCCCTGCATGGGTGCTGATTGGGTTAAGGTCTTTGCAGCCTTGCCCACCCCGGGCTGGCAGCAGGGGGCAGTGTGGCCCTGTGGCTGCAGCTGCCAGGATGGGTGGGGAGGCGAGTGAACGCCTGGGTTCTTCCTGGGCCCCCTCTCCAGCTGGGGCACACCCATGGACCCTGGTCTCTCTTCTTCCCCAGAACTGTGGGGGCCCATGGGGAGACTTGTGGTCAGTTGTCACTTAGTCTGGCCACAGGGCCTCACCACTTCTCATCCGGGGACACGCAGAGCGCTGCCATGATGGGGGTTTGGTGACTCACTGCCCATGAGAGGAAGGCCAGGCACCTTCATTCCGAGCCCTCCATAGGCTGGCTCCAGCTTGCCTTTTCTGGGAGTTAATTAGGGCAAGGAGCTTAGCACGGTGTCTGGCACATGGGAAGCACCCAGGGTTTCCTGCTACTATTATTGTTGTTGTTATTAAGTTCTTCCACACTGTATCCTGTATCCTGTCCTCCACACCTTTGCCCATGCCAGCTCTTCAGCCTGGAGCCGTGTGCTCTCTGTTGGGTCCCGAAGTGCTTCTAGTTTTCACCATGATGTATGTAGCCCAGCTGCTGCTTCCTCTGGGAAGCCCCTCCCCTGTGTGCTGCCACTGCCAGCAGTAACCATCTCTGATCTGTTGTGATCTAAAGGTGACCTCCCGCCCTAGACTATGAGCATAACAAGCTTATATTAGTCATCTGCTATGTGCCAGACACTGTGTTTGGTGGTAGGGATCTGAACATGACAGCAGGCTTATTCTCAGGGCGTTCTTTCTGAGCGAGGCAACAAATGGGAAAATACGAAAACGCGGGGCTTCAGCAGGAAGCTCCGCCTCACCATGTGCAGGGGTTGGGGAGGGAGAGGTCGCTTTTGACCTGAGCTTTGAAGGATGAGCAGAATTTGCCAGGCAGAGAAGAAGGGGGTGGGCATTCCCTGCAGGTGCAGTGGCCCGAGGTGGGAGTCATGGCATCCTTGGGGAATCACTATGGTTCTCCAAGAATGTTGAACTGAATCAAAATACTGAACGCTAATTCCCATCTCCTTTCTCTCTTCTCAGGTCTCTGGCCATCCGACTGTCTGGCTGGAGCCCCCCGGGGGGGCCTGAGCCCCAGGACAAGGGCCTAGATGGCCTGTCGTTCCTCGGGGACAGCTGGTCTGGGGCTGTCGTTCGGAGGGTGCTCTCTGGGCCAGGATCGGCCAGGGTGGAACCAAGAGAGGTGAGGCCCCGCCCCTCTGAGCTGGGGGCGGGGTCAGTGCTTTAGTTGGGGATGGATACCCTCTGATTGGTGGATCTAGGTCACTGGGCGGAGTTTCTACGGATTGGCCGAAGCTGAGGCGGGCTCAGTGACTAGCGGCTGGTTGCCCCGCCTCAGCCAGCATCAAGTGAAATCTGATTGGGCAGGGGCTGGGAGGTGGGGCAGATTGACTGAACCTGGACACATCCCCACCCTTACACGTGGGAAAGACCAGACTGAGACAGGCTGGGTGAGGAGGGCAGTTGCCAAGAGCAGTGTCTGACTGGGCACCACCCTGTGAGGTGGGGGCAGCTGAATTTTGAGACATGGTCACCCCCACACCCGATGTCCTCCAGCCCCAGGGCTGTCTCCGGAAGCCCTGGGAAACTCAGTTCCCTCCCTGCCTGGGTTTTCTCCCAGCCAAGGGCAGAGGCAGCTGGCTTGGAGCGGGCAGTCCTGGAAGGCGAGGCCCAGCAGAGAACCTTGCCCTGGAACCAGACATCCACACTCCCTCTGATGGACTTCAAGGGTAAATCTGGCCTGGGGGGAGGGACCTAGAAGGTCAGAACTGAGGGCCCAAGAGAAGGCTCATCTGGTCCATAGTGTGGGTGGGACAGCCAAGGCCTGAGAGGGGGGTGCTCCGCCTCCTGACCCCTGGCAGTTCCCTTCCCTCCCACACCCCTGCCTTCTTGCCGGTTGTCCTTGTGCCCTTCCTCTGTCTTGTCCTCAGTAAACAGCTTACAGTGAAAGGAGCACTGGATAGGAGTCCAGAGACCTGGGTTCGGGTCCTGGTTCTGTCCCGAGTGGGCTTGGTGGCTTTGGGCCAGTCCCCCACCCTCTCTGGGCCTTGGACTTTCACTTTAAGAAGGGGAAGGTGGGGACTTCCCTGGTGGGCCAGTGGCTGGGACTCCTCGCTCCCAATGCAGCGGGCCTGGGTTCGATTGCTGCTCGGGGAGCTGGATCCGCGTGCCACAACTAAAGATCCCGCATGCCACAACTAAAGATCCCGCATGCTGCAACTAAGACCTGGCACAGCCGAATAAATGAATAAATATTAAAAAAAAAAAAAAAAAAAAGAAGGGGAAGGTGGGGTCCTGGCCGCTCAGGCCTCGAGAGGGCCACATCTGTGGCCTCTCTGAGGCTGATGCCTGACTTTCCCCTCTCCTTATCCTCCTTGCTGCCCCCTGCCTGTCCATGCCCAGCCTGCCAGTCCTTCCATGAGGCCCTAGACGCCTGGGTGAAGAGGCCGGGGGCTGAGCCCTTCTACATTCGAGCCAACCTCACCCTGCCTGAGCGGACCGACCCCCATGCCCTGTGCGTGAAAGCCCAGGAGATCCTGCGGCTGGTGGACCCGGCGTACAAGCGGCGGCAGGAGTGGTTCTGCACGCGGGTTGACCCCCTCACGCTGTGGGACCTGGACCGGGGCACTGTGCCCAATTATCAGAGGTGACACTTCCAGCAGCCCTGGGAGCTGGGACTGGGATGGGGGACTCTTTCTCCCTCCTTCAGTCCCTCGCCATCCTCTGGGACAGGAATGGGGGGCTGGAGGAGAGAAGGTGAGGGGCTCCCCTTCTCCCTACAAACGCGTGACACGACCCCCTTACACAGAGCCCAGCAGCTCCTAGAAGTTCAGGAGAAATGCCTGCCCTCCAGCCGACACCGGGGGCCCCGCAGTAATGTAAGCAGGGCTGGGGGGGCAGGGCGAGGGCCTGGGGAAGGGGTACTGAGGGGGGCCCCAAAAGGGAGCGGACAGGCTTCATTATCCGGGAGCTGGGGGAGGAGACCCCCCCCATGCTTGGTGGCTCGTCTTCCTGGTGAGCTTCCTGGTTGCCTCTCCACCCAGACTGGTTGATCCTCTCCGATGTGTCCAGCAAAGAGAACAACAGGGCTCCTGTCTGGGTAGTTGAGAAGGGGAGGTGAGGAAGTGTGCCCGTGTGTAGGAAGGAGCATGTGTGGCACGTGGTGAGCACTTAACGGAACAACAGTCACACCCCTTCTCTAATCCCTGGACCAGGGCTGGGCTGGGTGATGGCCCCCACCGTGCGCCTGGGCTGAGTGAGGCTCAGAGAGGTTAAAGCGGTCTCAAGAGCCCACGGTGCTAGAGAGAAGGTGGAGAGCCTGAGCTCTGGAGCCAGGCCACCCAGATTTGCATCCCTGCTCTGCTCCTTCTCAGCCTGTGACCTTGGACAACCACGGGACCCTCCCTTGAGGCTCTGTTTCCTCATCTGTAAAATGGGGGGATTATGCTGCCTGCCTCTTGGGTTCGTGCACGTGGGATCTAGTTAGTGTCTGTCACGTTGTAGGCTTTCAACACCCGTCAGCTATTGGTATAATTAGTGCTGTCCATATTGGTTTCTGTAATCTATCTACCCAAGGTCACATTGCTAATTCATTGGAAGAGACCCCAGAGTTTGTCTCTTATGTCTTATTCGGGACCTCGGTTTTTCAGTCTCTAAAGTGGGGGCAGACCTAAGGCTCCTCTAGCTCTAACTGGGTCTGACAGTCTTGCTTCCCTTGGTCCCTAGTGATGGTTGCCCTTCCCTGCCTCGGGGGCTGTGCTGGGCCGGGTGGGGGCAGGGGAAAGCCTGGTGGGGAGGGGGCTCTTGTGCTGCCCCATGAGCCTGGACAGTAGTGGCAGCGGGGCCCTCTCTCCCTGAGGGTGGGATGGAGCTGAGCTCTCAGGTGCCCCTCTTTCCCTACCCGTTCCCCAGCTGAAGAAGCGGGCCCTGGACCAGCTGCGGCTGGTGAAGCCCAAGCATGTGGGGAGTCCTGCCGGGGACTCCCCGGAGCAGCTGCTGCTGGAGCCCTGCTCAGGTGCGTGCGCAGGTGTGAAGATGCAGCCCGCGCTGCTCACGGGGCCCAGGAGTGTGCACATCTGGGTGTCCTCGGCCTTGGTGGGCCCTTTGGCCTGGAAGGGCCTGGGTTCCGGTGGGGGGCAGGGCCCATGCCAGGGGCCTGGTGGGAGATGGGCCACCAGGGTTGAGGGAGCTGTCTATGTCCAGGTGTGACTGTGGGTCTGGGTGAGTTTAGGGCACGCACGAGCACGGGCCTCTCCTTATCCTGCAAAGCATGCGTAGCTGTGTTTCTTGCCTGTGTGTGGTGGCAGGTGCCGTGACGACCCCAGAGGGAGTTTCTGGAGGCAGGAGGGTGAGGCCTTGGGCCAGAGAAGGGAAGAGGGGCTGGGGGAGCCCAGATGAGGGAATAGCAATTCTGAGGGGCAAGGAGGAGAGGGTGGTTAGGGAAGACTTCCTGGAAGGGAGGTTGTTTGAACTGGGGCCTTCACTGATGAAGAGGAGTTTGCGCCAGGCAGAAGGCACAGCTCGTGTGAAGGCTCAGAGGCATGGCTGCATGTACTGTGTTTGGAGGACACTGAGTACAGCAAGTGCATAACTCTGTCATGTGTGTGGCAGTGAGGAGGAGAGAGGGGAGAGGGGAGGGGGAGGGGGGAGGGGTCCCCGGGGGAGGGGGAGGGGGAGGGGTCCCCGCCTACCTGGGGACCTGGGAAAGCATGACCTGGGCTCTGAAAGGAGAGTTAACTGGGCCACCCCAGGGCATGCAAAGGCCCTGTGACTAGAGCTGCTGAGCTGTGAGGCAGGAATGGAGTCTGTTGTGAGGGGCACTTGGCTCGCGGCTTCTCCAGGCCCCGGCAGGTCTGGCTCACCCACGAGGAGGATGTGGTTTTCTTCCTGAGAGCTGTGGGGAGTCACTGGTACGTTGAAAGCAGGGGAGTTGCAGGATCTGACCTCAGTTTTAAAGCGTCCCTGCAGCTGCTGAGAGGATAATGGCCTGTAGGGGACAAGGGTGAGGCAGGGGATGGGGCGGAGTCTCCTGCGAGGGTCCCAGGTCCCAGCGAGGGAGGGGGCAGCTCTGCTGTGTGTAGGAGGAGCAGCAGGGCTTAGGAAGGGAAAGAAGTCAGGGGCCTTGAGAGTATCAAGGGGCCTGGCTGCCCCAGGAAAGAGGAGCTGGGGCCCTGCCTGCACCCCCATCTCTTCACACTGCCTTCCCTGCCCAGAGCCAGAGCGGAGCCTCAAGCCCTATAGCCTGGTACGGCCCCTGCTGGTTTCTGCCCTGCGGCCCGTGGTGCTCTTGCCTGAGTGCCTGGCGCCCAGGCTCATCCGCAACCTCCTAGACCTGCCCAGTTCCCGGCTGGACTTTCAAGTGTGCCCAGCAGGTGAGCCTGCACGCCCGGAGAGGGGAGGGCTGGGTGGCACCCTGGGGCAGCCAGGCCCACTGGCCCTTCGTTCCTACCTTTCCCTGCCTGTAGAAAGCCTCTCTGGGGAGGAACAGTGCACATCGTCAGCGCCCGGAGCCCCCAAGGCCCGACCTGCCACCCCTGGGCTGGGCAGCAGGATCCGTGCCATCCAGGAGTCTGTCGGGAAGGTAGGTGCTTGGGGTGGGGCGGGGGGTGCCCTCTGGGCCCAAGAGCAGAGTCTGAGTGCAGAGTGACCCTGGGCAAGTCCCTTTCCTTCCGTGGGCCTGTTTCCTCACCTGTGAGATGGGTGGCCTGGGGCAGTCGACCTCATGTGGGTCACCCTGGAGAATTTGGCTGGTACATTTCACCTGTTTGTCTTTGCCTTCAAACTTGCCTCTTCCCTGGGAGCTGGGGCTGCCGGGGTCAGCTCCATCCTACAGATAGGGAGGCTGAGGTCCAGTGGGGGGAAGTGACTTATTTCCCTGGGTCTTGGCCCTTCCCCTCCAGTTCTTTCCTTGTTGCCAAGGTCCCCCTGGATGCAGAAGCAGGACCCTGTAGGGGGCTGTGTTATGGGGCCCAGTCAGGGGGCAGGGAGCTTAGGGTCTCTGGCCTGAGAGTAAAATGTAGCCTTGACCCCCGGAGAAGAAGCACTGCCTGTTGGAGCTGGGTGCGCGGGGCGTGCGGGAGCTGGTCCAGAACGAGATCTACCCCATCGTCATCCACGTGGAGGTGACTGACAAGAATGTCCGGGAAGTCAGGTGAGATGGGCCGGGAGGATGGGAAGGACCCCAGCGCTTCCCCCTCTTTGGGTGCCTGTGTCTCTGTCTCTGTCCTTCTCTCTCCATCTCTTCCTCTTCTCCATCTCTTTGCTTGCCTTCTGTCTCTCTCTCTGTCTCCCGCTGTCCATCCTCTCCCTCTGACTCTCCTGTCTTACTCTGTCCCTCTCTCTCTGTCTCACTGTCTATCTTTATCCCCCACTCTGACCACCGCCCACCTTCCTCTCTCTCGGCAGGGGTCTGCTGGGCCGGCCGGGCTGGCGGGACTCAGAGCTGCTGCGGCAATGCCGAGGCTCGGAGCAGGTGCTCTGGGGGCTGCCCTGCTCCTGGGTGCAGGTGGCGGCCCACGAGTGGGGCCACTCAGAGGAGCTGGCCAAGGTGGTGCGTGGCCGCATCCTGCAGGAGCAGGCCCGCCTCGTGTGGGTGGAGCATGGCAGCGGCAGAGGCGGCTGCGGCAGCAGCAGCGAGGCCTGAGGAGTCCCCTCCGACGCCTGTGCGTTCCTCACGCACTTCAGAAACGGCCCCCGGCGGGGACCCTGGTGTGTGCAGTGGAGCTGGGTCCTCCCCATCCTGAGCCTTCCTAGACCCTGAGACACTCGGCGTGGGGCCCTTGGCTCTGGGCTCCGGGCTCTCTCACCCGGAGGAGCCCCCGGGACAGAGCTCCCTCCCATCCCTGTACTTGCTGCTCTGGGCCTTCCCGTGGCCCCGTGTCTCCACGGACCCATCTCATGGGTCTCACGCACACGTCTGTGTCCTCTCCCTCGTCGCTCACCTTGGAGCATCTGCGTTCTCACCCCTGTGCACGGGTTTGCACACCCAAGTTCCCATGGGGCCGGCTCGCGTCTGCCCCTCCCCCTGGCACACGAGGTCTCCGGGCTCCACAGCCTCTTCTGCTCACAGGAGCCCTGAGCCCGTCATGCGTGGTGCCCACCCGTCCAGCTCACATCTCTTGCGTATACCTCCACGGGGGCGTTGTGGCTTCCCGGGTCCACTGTCACCTGTGCCCCTCGTGTCTTCCTGTCACACGTGTGTCTGTGGTTCTCCCCTGTGTAAATATCATGCCCCCACCCCCGTGACCCTTGGGCACTGACCCGCGTGTGTTCCTGGTGAGCACGCCCAGGACCATGTTCTCACGGCGCCTGTACCCGGCCCTGCCTCCTGGAGGGACGGCCGGGGAGGGGGCCGGCTGCCCCGTTACCAGAATGTACAGCTCGTAGATTTTTAACGGGCCTTTTTCACTTAGAAGCTGCACATCATGGAGCATTAAACAGTTTGTCATAGAAGCTGGTGGCGTTTTGCTTGCTTGCATCCCTGGCCCGGGGCCCCCTTTCCATCCCCCGCACTTGTTGCCACCACGAGCTCAGGTTGATACCACCTTTCAGGTTCCCGCTCTCCCGTGGGGAGGGTCAGATTTCACTCCTGACTCATCCCGGAGCTGCCTGCCATCTGTGCTGGCATCACCTTACCTGCCCCGGAGTGACTGAAGGAGGGCCCCACAGATGGGCCACCCCTGCGCTCAGCTCTGCTCGTGTCTGATCATCTAAGGAGTGTCCCCTGGAGTGGGGATGCCAAGCCAGCAGGGTGTGGTCTTAGGCTAAGGGGCCCAGCTGCTGACTAAGGGCAAACCCTCAGTGTATTACCAGGTCCCTGAAACTGCTTCACTGGACAGGATGATCACCTCCAATGGGAGAAATCTAGGTGGCCTCACTGCAGGAGGTGCTGCTTGTGCTTGCGTTGTGGGATTCCTTTCTTCAGGAAGCACCTATTGGACTTCTATGCCTATATGTTCTTGGTCCTCCTGTGACTGTCCTCAGTCGCAGTGATGAATTTGGGCAGGCTCCTAGGAGGTTTTGGGGGAGTGGGTGTACTAGTTGGAGGGAACCTCAAGAGCAAAGGCTCAGAGGCAGAAAATGGGTTGAGATTGGCCACCTGGGGAGTGGTGGGAAATGAGGCTGAGAAGTCCAAGTCCAGGGGTCGGGGGCTGCTTAAATTGGAGGCCAGGCTCAGACACCAACTCCGCAAAGCCTGCCTGATTCTCCCAGCCCTTGGGAATTCTCCTGGGCCATGCCATGCTCTGCTTTGTGGCAGGGTGGTGGGTCTCTGTGGGTGGCTCTGGGCTCCCTGGCCATGGAGACTGGGTCACGCTCATTTGGGTAAACAGACCTCTCTACTTCCTTGCTGTGTGCCTGGCCTAGTGCTTGGTCTATGGACATATGAGTCTGGGTGAAGATGCAGGAGGCCAGCAGCTGGTCCCATCTTAGGTGCCCTTTCTATGGGGGTGGAGAAGCCCACCAATTCTTTAATCGTCACCAAGTCTTATTTTTGTCCCCATCTGACAAATGAAAGTAAAGTTCAGAGAGGTGAAGTAACTTGCCCAGAGTCACACAGCTAGGGAGAGCCCCAATCAGGATTTGAACCCTGGTTTGTGTGGCATGAAGCAGGGGCTCATCCCTTGGTGATGCCATTCTGAGAAGACAGACTGTGAAGGGGCCTGGCACGGGGCTGGCCCATAGAAGGGTGACTCAAAAGGGTTGCTTTTCCTTTCCTCTTCCTTTGTGGGGCTAATGCAATTCACCAGCCATCTGGTACTTTCTTGTGTTTAATTAACAAATATTGATTGAGCTCCTACCATGTGCCGGGCACTGTTCTAGGCACTGGGGATTCAGTGAATAAACAGAAATCCCTGCCCTGATATTCTCATGAGGAAGACAGACAATAAATAAAATGTACAGGATGTTGGAAGATGAAAAGTGCTATGGAGAAAACACAGCAGAAAAGGGGCCTGCTGCGAAGGACGGGGGAGAAGGGATTCCAACTTAAATAAAGTGGTCTGGGAAGGCTTCACATAGAAGACATTTTTGTGTAAACTTGAAAGAGGTGAGGGTGAGGTGTATGGATCTCTAGGGAGAGACCCAGGCAGGAACAGCATGTGCAAAGGTCCTGAGGTGGGTGTGTCCCTGAACTGGCCAGAAGCCCACTGGGTCTGGAGTGAGGAAGCAAGGGGAAGATGGTAGGATATGGGTTTGGAGGTAACAGGGTCCCCCTTACACGGGGCCTGTAGGCTGGTGTCTGATCTTTGACTTTTGTTCTGAGGGAGATGGGAGCCATCAGGGTTCTAGCGGAGGGAGGACAAGATATGAGTGACCTTGTACAAAACAAGACGGAGGTGGTAGCTGCAGAAGGTCCTCTGTCCACTGGCCTGGCTGGGAGAGAGGCAGCAATAAAGACTGCTGAGCAAGATGGGCTGCAGTGGGCCACAGCAGGACAGGCACCCTCAGGGGCCTCTGGTGGGCCAGACGAGGGCCAGCGACCTGGGTTCTACCTGGCCCTGTGGCTGAGCTGCTGGATCATCTTAGATCATTCTCAGCCTTATGTGCCCAGCTATGAACTGGAAATAATTCTAACACTGTTGTGAAGACCAGAGGAACTGAGCTAACTACTGTGGGAGCCCCAGAGGCTGGGAGGCTTCCTGGAGGAGGGAACCCTTGAGCTGAGCCTTGAAGTCCAAATAGAATTAAGCCTGGTGGAAGGAACGTGGGTGAGGATGGTGGGGGCTGGCGAAGAGCATCCAGGGCGAGGGACAGCGTGAGCAAAAGCTGGGAGGCTGGACACCAGAAGATACTGGGTATTGAGTGAGCTTAGCCGGGGGTCTCTGGGGAGTGGGAAGGCTGGAGGGCCCCTCCCTTCCATCTGGCATGGAGGGGTTGCTTTTTTTTATTTTTAAATTTTTAAATTTTTATTTATTTATTTTAACATCTTTATTGGAGTATAATTGCCTTACAATGGTGTGTTGGTTTCTGCTTTACAACAAAATGAATCAGTTATACATATACATATGTTCCCATATCTCTTCCCTCTTGCGTCTCCCTCCCTCCCACCCTCCCTATCCCACCCCTCCAGGCGGTCACAAAGCACCAAGCCGATCTCCCTATGCTATGCGGCTGCTTCCCACTAGCTGTCTACCTTACGTTTGGTAGTGTATATATGTCCACGGCCTGGAGGGTTGTTGTTGCCCCCACCCCTCCTGCAGCAGCGGGCAGGGCCGGGCTGTCCCTTCTGCCGGGGACACTTTTTCAGCCACCTCTGGGCTCTCCTGGGCCGGCCCCGCCCCTGGGCTGCCCTGGAGGCAGGGGCGGGGCCAGGCGCCCCAGAGCCGGCAGTGCGAGGGCGGGCCCGGGAGCAGGTGGAGGGCTGGCGGCAGCGGCAGCGGGGCTGCCATGGCTCGGCCTCCGGGTCCTGAGCACCGACTGCCACCTCTCCCCTCCTGGCCTGCCCCCCATGCCTGGCAGACCTTTGCCTTTGCCGGGGCTCCCGCCTGACCAGCCTCCCCTCCCCGTCTGGTTGGGATTTGGGGGCTGAGCCGTCTGGGGTCCCAGGGCCAATGCAGTGCCGGCTCCTCCGGGGCCTGGCTGGAGTCCTCCTCACCCTTCTGTGCATGGGGCTCCTCTCCCTACGGTACTACTCAAGCCCATCCCCGCAGGGCGTGCCGGAGACCCCCGGGCTGAGCCCGCCAAGCCCTCGGCCGCCGGAGCTGCAGCTGCACGATGTCTTCATCGCAGTCAAGACAACCCGGGCCTTCCACCGCTCCCGCCTGGAGCTGCTGCTCGACACGTGGGTCTCCAGGACCAGGGAACAGGTGACAAGCGGGTGACTGCGGGCCGCAGGAGTGGCCTCTGGTCTGAGGGACTCACAGAGGACTTTCTACCGAGCTGGGGTCCCTGGCGGCCTCGAGGGAGAAGCTGCTCACCCACCTGCCCCACCTGGGCTGTCTTCTCGCTCCTTCCTGGGAGGATCGGGGGCTCCTGTGGCCCTGACTGTGTCCCTTGCTGGCCCCGGAGCCAGGCGCTTCTCAGGCCCACTGCTTCGTTTCTTTTGGGGCCAGGCTGGGCCCCTACCCCGGGCTCCTGGGTCCCTTCTGGGGGGTGGTCTCTCTATTCCCTGGTTGTCCTGGCACAGGTTTCGTTCCTGCCCACTCTGGCCCAGCCTGGCATGGCAATGGGGGCTGTTGGGCAGCTGCGACAGAGGCCCCCGAGAGGTCCTGACTCTGACATGCGCCCAGGCCAGGCCGCCCCCTGTCCAGGCCCTGGGTGCTGTCCTTCTGCCCTGGCTGTGAGCGTGGAGCACAGGGACTGAGCCGCTGAAGAGGGGACAGCCTGGGGCGGGGGGGCTGTTCGGGGAGAGCGGCAGGGGGGCATCCTCTCAGAACTCCTGAGAGTCCCTGCCCCCACGCCTCTGCGGCCCAGGGTGTGCCCAGGGCGGTGCACCTCACCTCCTGTGCTCCATTTCCTGTGGGGCACTTTCCAAGCGAGGGAGGTGGGGCGTGTGCTGTGATGGTGGCGGCTGAGGTAGTGGTGGGCGAGAGGTCAGGGCAGAGGTCTGCCTGGCGTGTGGGATTGTGTGTGTGTGTGTACACCCGCGTGCATGCTCACCTGCACGGAGCCAGTGTCAGTGTTAGATGTGCCGTGACAAGAGGCGTGTGTGCCGCAGGGCTGCGTGGCTGCTGTCGTTCTGGGGAGGTGGCTGTGACACGCCGAGTCCCTTCTGGCTCTTGCCCTCCTCACATCCAGTGCCCTCCTCAAGCAAAGTCAGTGATTCGGGGGTGCTGGGAGTCATCCCTGGGGGAGGGAGATTCTCACGCGCGCACACACACACACACACACACACACGCACACACTGTCCCCACTTCGGCTCAGTGGAAGTGACGAGCCTTCGGAGGGGGTTGGGGGCTCCTGGAGACCAAGGAGCGGGGAGGTGGTGCCTGGAAGAGGCCAGGGCCCCCTGGGGAGGGGGCACCCCTGCCCTGATTTCCTAGCACCTGGATTAACCCTTTCCTTGCTGTACCCCCAGCACCCCAGGCTCCTCCCTGGGGCTCTGCACAGCTTCTCGTCTTGGGCAGATTCTGGTTCCACTGGCGGAAGTCGCCAAGCCTGGCCCTCCCCGCAGACCTTCCTGTTTATGGTGCTGTGTCTGTGTGTACCCGGGAGCGTGGCCTCACGTGGTCAGAGGCCCTTTCCTGTCTCGTCTTGATCACTATGGTGGTGTGCTTGCTCCGGATGAGGAAACTGAGGCCAGAGAGGAGGAAGTGCTTGCCCCGAAGGCCTGAGGGGGCAGAGCCCAGTAGGAGCCAGCTGCCGTCTCCCGCTGGGGCCCCTCCTTCTCTGCTGAGACCCGGGATCCCAGAGCTGCCTAGTCACTTGGGCCTCCAGCCTGGGTGTCTGGGCCTGGCAGGACCAGGCCGGCAGAGGAGAGGCAAGCAGCCCCCCGCTGTGCCCCGAGCTCAGTCCCAGATGCTAACCGGCTGCTCAGCATCTAAGTGACAGCATGTCGGGTGCATCGCTCTGTGGAACCTTCACAATAACCCGAGTGGTGGGTGTTGACATTCTCAGTTTACAGGTGAGGAAACTGAGCAAGGTTAAGCAGAGGTAGGAGATGAATTCACCCAGTTGGACACTCCCACCCCCCCCACCCCTGCCCCTAGCACAAGGGGCAGAGTCTAGAAATCTTGTCCTTTAAGGCAGGGTTGAAAAAAGGAAAGATACTCAGAGGAAGAGGAGAGGAGACAGAGACACCCACTGCATCTGGGCCCCCTTCGTTTCCACCCTTTGGCTCATCTCTTCCTGTGACCTTGGCCAAGGCCTTCCACTGTTCAGCCTCAGCTTCCCCAGCCACACAGGGCAGGAGGGTCTCGGAACCTCTTTCAGCTCTGCTATCAGCAGCGGTCCTGAGCTGGTTAACTCCAGGGCTGGGCACCCGCCCCAGCTGGTTAAGGCAGCCGGGTGGCAGGTGGGCCTTTGTGGCAGCGAGCTGGGGCTCGTGTGGGGCCTTTGTCCCAGGCAAAGGGGGTGGGCTCGGGGAAGGCACGTTTTGTGATTCAGGGGGGGGTCTTCCTCTTCCCCACAGTCCTCGAGGAGGGCGGGTGGGGGATGGGGGAGGAACAATGGCCCCACATCTCCCCTCCTCTGCAGCAGATGGCCCCCGGCCACCCCTCCCCTGACCCCAGCAGGCTGTCTGTCCCTTTGTTCTCCCGCGAGGTTTTAACCATTGTCAGAGTCCCTCCTTGAACAAATCCCATGCAACCTTCAGCTCGGAGGAAACTGCCCGCCGCTCTGTGCCAACCTCAGGATTCCCAGGGACCGAAACACCAGCCTCATGCACCCTGCTCAGCCCCCGGGCCCTGCTGCGGGGACCCCTCCCTTCCGCCTCCCCCCACCGATTCATTCACAGGCATTCCCTGGCCCATTTGGCCCACGCTCCAGACTTGAGAGAGTTCCGCTATCTGGGTGACTGTTTGGTGGCAAAGTTTGCCAGGGAGCAGGGCAAGAAAGGTCAGGCTCCCCCGGGGGCTGTGTTGAAAACAGACTTGGGGTAAGGCAGGACGGAGCAGGGAGAGCAGGGAAAAGGTGACCAGCGAAACGGGCAGGAGGTGACGAGGGTGGGCTGGACCGAGGGCTGGCCGTGGAGGCTGGAGGGAGAGGGTGCACCCTGGGCAGTTTGAAAGTTGGGTGGACAGAATTTGTTGACAGACTGGATGTGGGTGTGACAGAAAGAGAGGAGGCACGGTGACCCCAAGGGGTTGGGTTCCAGCAAGATGGGGAAGAGTGAGAGGAGCCCAGGTCCGGGGGTGCTTGGGTGCTCCGTGTTGTCGCCCTCAGTCTGAGGTGCCTGCTAGACCCCCAGGGAAAAGTCTGGCTGTAGTGGGAGTTGAGGGCGGGGAGAGGTCCAGGCTAGGTTCAAATCCTAGCTCTCCTCCTGCCAACCGCACCGCCTTGCTCCATCACTTAGCTTCCGTTTTGCCATCTGCGAAGCGGACAGATCATAACACCTGTCTGGGGGTTTAGTGAGGTCATGGGGGACCAGGTGTATGAATGCTGTGGTGGGTCACCTCTGCTACCTGGCAGATGTGTAGGGGCCCCGACACTTGCACAGGGAGTTTGCGTGGCTGTGAAAGTCGTGACCGTCTCTCTAAGTAGTTTGGTGTCCTAGTGTGTGGGTCTGTCTACTGAACAAGTGTTTAGGGTTCTGTATATGTGGAGGGGCCAAGCAGGACTGTGATGTGTGTGCGATGTGATGTGTGTGCGATGTGATGTGTGTGTTATGTGATGTGTGTGTGATGTGATGTGTGTGTGATGTGATGTGTGATGTGTGTGATGTGATGTGTGATGTGTTTGTGTGTGATGTGTGATGTGATGTGTGTGTGATGTGTGTGTGTGTGAGTGATGTGTGTGTGATGTGATGTGTGATGTGTGTGTTGATGTGATGTGTGTTATGTGATGTGTGTGTGTTGTGATGTGTGTGTGATGTGATGTGTGATGTGATGTGTTTGTGTGATGTGTGTGTGTGATGTGATGTGTGATGTGTATGTGATGTGATGTGTGATGTGTGTGTGTGAGTGATGTGTGTGTGATGTGATGTGTGGTGTGTGTGTTGATGTGATGTGTGTTATGTGATGTGTGTGTGTTGTGATGTGTGTGTGATGTGTGTGTGATGTGATGTGTGTGTTATGTGATGTGTTTGTGTGTGTGTGATGTGTGTGTGATGTGTGATGTGTGTGTTATGTGATGTGTGTATGTGTGTGTGTGAGTGATGTGTGTGTGTGATGTGTGTGTTGATGTGATGTGTGTTATGTGATGTGTGTGTGTTGTGATGTGTGTGTGTGTGATGTGTGTGTGATGTGATGTGTGTGTGATGTGTGATGTGTGTGTGTGTGTGTGTGTGTGTGTGGTTGATGAAGGTGTGATTCTGCTAAGGGTGTGTGACTCTGGTAGGGACCCTGTGGGTGCTGGTCTGTAAGGGGGCTGAGTGTGAGCCTGATGGGCTGGTGTATACCGCGAAGTTGTACAAAAGCTGGGTTGTGTGTGTTGTATGGGGGGGTGGGTTGGGTAGTTGAGAAAGTCATGTTGTCCTAAAGGAGCGTGTGACTGTGAGAGGGGTGTGTGTCCATCACTGAAGGAGGACAGAGGTCTGCCATGTGTGTATCCACCTGGACTTGGCTGTGGTGGGCTGTGGGCTGCCGGGGACTCTCCTTGGCCAACCCCAGTCCTGATTCCTTTCTCCTTCCTAGACGTTCATCTTCACCGACAGCCTGGATGAAGGCCTCCAGGAGAGACTGGGTAACTCTGGGTGGGTTGGGGGCCCCTCGGCTGTTGCCAGGGAAAGCTGGGGTGGCTGTCCCCTGGCCTGGGGTTCCCCAGGAAACACGGCTACCCACCCTTGTCACAGGGGGATTCCCCTTTTGCCCAGGACGGGAGCAGGCTCCTTCCCTGGAAACGGGTATGGGTGTGGGGAGGGACTGTGCGAGACAAGACCCTGGACACCTGGGTCCCAGCCCGGCCTACTGTCCATTAGCTCCAGGGTCCTTGGCAGCTCAGCCCCCCCCCCCACCTCAGCTTCCCCATATGTAAAATGGGACTGGAGGCACTGCTCCAGGCTTTCTGAGGCCCCGCCTTCCTCTGCATTCTCACGCTGTGTAGGGCTGTTGGGAGGAGCTGGGCAGGGGCCCCTGACCTGTCCTCCCTTCTTCAGGGCCCCACCTCGTGGTCACCAACTGCTCTGCGGAGCACAGCCACCCTGCCCTGTCCTGCAAGATGGCTGCTGAGTTTGATGCCTTCTTGGCCAGCGGACTGAGGTGGGTTCACCTTGGTCTTTGGGGGCAGGCGTGACCTTTGCCTCGGGCCAGTTCCTAAATGAGGTGTCTTGTCAAAAAAGTAAGGTTGTCCGGGCCCTGTGAATTTAATCACATGTAGGGCCTGCTGGGATCTGTCTCTGGACAGACAGATGGGATTCCAATTCTGCTGTTCACTGGCTGTGTGACCTTGGGCAAGTGTCTTAACCTTCCTGAGTCTTGGTTCCCACCTGTGAAGTGGGCACAACTTCCTCATGAGCTTACACCAGACGCTGCCTGGCACAGCACACACCAGTGCCTTCAGTGTTAGCCTCCCCCACCCCATAAGTCTGTTGACTTATTATGAGGGCGCAGGGCGGAGTCTGGCTGGCTGGCAGCCCTTGGGAACCCCCTCCAAGTTCACTGTCCCGCGTTCCATCCCCACAGGTGGTTCTGTCATGTGGATGACGACAACTATCTGAACCCGAGGGCGCTGCTGAAGCTGCTAAAAACCTTCCCGTGGACCCGCGACGTCTACATCGGCCGGCCCAGCCTGAACCGGCCTATCCACGCTTCTGAGCCGCAGCCGAACAACCGCACGGTCGGTTCCCTCGCTGCCTCCTTTGTGCATTGGCCGCTGGCCCCGGGGGCGGGGCCATGCGGGGCGGGGCCATGCGGGGGCGGGGCTGTGGAGGGGTCCGGTGGGTTTTCTGGGTTTCAGATTTGGCTGCAATCGGGTGTGTCTGGGCTGGTGGCTTCGCCTGTGATCCTCAGTCTCGTCCTTTATGAAATGGGGAGCTTGAGATAATGCAGGTAAGGCACAGAGACTGGCGCTTAGTAGGGCCTCGGCCACGGAGGAGCAGTGGTTCGTCCTGGTCACACAGTGAGCATGGGGGGGGGGGTGAGTTGAGGCTTCCTGACTCCACGGCGGGGCTCCTAGCCACCTGGCATCACCATGTAGTTGTACAGATTGTTAAAATGCTGAATCCGCTGGGCCGGGTAGTAAATTGTGGCTGCCGGGAGCCCCTGAACCCTCCCCTCCCCTCCTCTCCTCTAGACACCCCTCGTCTTTCCAGATTTCACTAACCAGCAACTGAGTTGACACCTGGTACAACAGGGTTCCCGGCACCGGCTTCAGCTCCAGACCTGAATGGACAGGTTTAGGTCACCAGATTTTGCCCCTAGGGCTTCCTTGGCCCCTGTGAAGAGTCAGGCCATGGGTCCCCCTCTCTAGACGTGGTGCCTGGAGCGGGAGCTGGGCCAGTTGTGGGGTTTTCTCCCTCCCAGGGTCACCATCTGTTTCACTAGGGAAACCAAGAGCAGGGAGCACAGAACCTTAATTATCTGCAGCTAATCAGCCTCTGAGCCCTAATTAAATCTTCCTGGGCCTTGGGGGAGCGTGTGTGAGCGAGCTGATGCCAGGTGAGCCGCGGGGTCTTCCAGACTCCCACACCTCCTCACCCCTGACCTAAGGGTTTGAGAGCTCCGCTCTGGAACCTGACTCCCAGGGTTCACACACCAGCCCTGCTACCTCCTGGCTTTGTGACCTTGAATGAAGTCACCTCACCTCTCTGTGCCTTGGTTTCCTTATCTGTAAAATCAGTGAAAACAGTCACTACCTCATAGGGCTGTTGTGAGCAAAAAAAGAATTAAATGCGGTCATCTATCCAAGGGCTTGGAACGGGATCTGCCACGTGGTGGACACTAGAGAGTGTTATCAATCAGCACCCGACTCAGCACAGCCTCATCTCTGAGCTGTGTTCTTCCCGTGCTGGTTCAGGACACACCCAGTCCCCGACCTGGGGACACCCAGTCCCCGACCTCACAACGTGCATGAATGCCCTCCTTGTCAGACACCCCACCAGCGGGATCCCAGGACTCTGCTCCAAAGTGTCCTGGTCTGTTAAGACCCTGGCATCCCCCAGGGTGGGACAGCAAAGGGGGCAAGGGCTCGGGCTTGGAGTCAGTCCCAGCTCTGGGACCTCAGTTCTGTGCACCTGGGTCACCTCACCTACAGCACAGGGCTCTGCATAGTCAGTGCTCAGGGTTAGGCACTTGCATGGTCGCTGCTGACGTTGCTACAGTTCTCTGGGAGTGGAAGCCCTGCCCTCATCAATTCATTAAACAAGCATTTATTGGGCACCTCCTGTGTGTCAGGTCCTCAAGAAACCATTCATTCTGCCTGGTTGAGGCCTGACCTCTCTCTAAGAGGGCAGAGTTTCCAGAAGTAAGCTCGTAGAGGTCTTTAGGAGGAGGACACCTCTGGGCCAGGAGAACCACCGGATTTCAGAACTGGAGCCAATGTTGTACTCACAGGTGACAAATCTGAGGTACAGAGAGGGGCAGGAACTTTCTCAAGGTTACACAGCTGTGCAGTGGAGGAGGCGGGGGCCCCTCCACTTTCCAGCTCCCTGCCCACGGCTCTTCTCACTGCTGCATCATGGGAGGTGACCCAACCCAATGCAACACGCATCAGTGAAGCACCAACTCTGTACTTGGGAGAAGGTAACTTTAGGGCACTTGTTTGACCAAGAGATGATACAGCTGAAGAGGTTCAGTGTTTCTCAAAAGCCTTAAAGAAATTCATGGGTGAATTCACAGGTCCTCACAGAGGAGGTAGAAGAGGCCTTGGGCCATGGTGATGCTGGGTGAGGGCAGAAAGTGGTTTACACCCCAAAGGGGTGGTATTGGTTGCTGAGATTGAAATGCCAAGGGGTTTGCTGGCCTTAGGGGCTCACAGGCCTGCCTGCCCTTCTCTCTTTCCTCCATGAGACCTCATTCTCTCCTTTTGCAGAAAAGCTTTCTTGGTCCCAGGAGTTGGGAGTGGCGAGGCCAGTGTTCATGGCC
Source organism: Orcinus orca (assembly GCF_937001465.1). Lineage (NCBI taxonomy): Eukaryota > Metazoa > Chordata > Mammalia > Artiodactyla > Delphinidae > Orcinus > Orcinus orca. The sequence goes on along the minus strand of NC_064569.1, from coordinate 92,474,366 downwards.
CGGTGTAAATGGCATCAGGATTACCTTTACTGGTGACCCTGTCAAAGCATCTCTCCCTCACAGCATATGGAACTCAGGCGAGGACTCTGATTGGCTGGCTGAGTCACGAGCCTGTTGCTGAGCCAGTCACTGGGTCAAAGGTGTGGTCTTGTGATCCATCATTCCTGGGGCACCTGCCTGTATATGTGACCTATGGGAGCAGGTGCTGTGTTGGGCAGTCCCTCCTGAACCACATGGGGATGTTTCTCTGAGGATAGGGATAAGGTGCTCTGGGTGGAAAAATACGATATGTGTCCTGTTTAACTGAAATCCAGCCAGATTGGGGTCTAATTGTTGTCCCCATCATTCTTAAATAGCTATGTGACTTTGGGTCTCGGTTTCCTTATCTATAAAATGGGCATAATAATGTCAGGCTGTAGGAAGACTCTAGTGAGATGTGAAATGAAAAGTTTTGAGCCATGCTTGTTGGGGGTAAGGGGGGCCCTGGCTGTTGCCCCCACCCCAGGCTCACCCTACGTTTTGGCCCTCCCCATCTCTCCCCGCAGAGGCTGGTACAGTTCTGGTTTGCCACCGGGGGCGCCGGCTTCTGCATCAACCGCAAACTGGCTTTGAAGATGGCCCCATGGGCCAGGTAAGCAGAGACCTAGAGACTGGTGGAAGAGGTGGGGGGGTGCAGAGAGGGGGTGTTGGCTGGTGTGTGGGTGGGGCCTTTGCAGCAGGAAGGGCTTGAGAGCGAGCTCAGGAGAAACTACCTCTCATTCCCGCTGCATCACAGTTACACAGTTAGTGGTGAGCAAGCCACCTGGCACCATGCCCTTGGGGGTACACCGCCTAGTGCACTCGGCCACACACAGGCAAGTTGTGTAATCTCCAGGAGCCTCAGTGCCCGCATCTGTAAAGTGGACCTGATAATACAATGGCCAGTGGTTGTTGTAAGGGTTAAATGAAAAAGTGTCTGGGCTGGCACCTGGCAGGAGCCCGGCAAACTTTAGGTCCCGTTTTCAGCCCTCTTCTGACTGGTCACTGTCACAGGGGAGGTGAAGGCCAACTGGAGGGGCACTCAGAGGAGGGAGTAGGGCCTTCTGCTTGGGGAAAGGAGGGAAGGCTTCCTGGAAGAGGTGAAATTTGAGCTGGGATGGTCCTAGAGGGCTCAGACTGAGGGGGATCCTGGGAGTAGTGGAAGCCCTCAGTACCTGGTGGGGGTGCTGATATTCTAGAGAGGACGTGGCCGAGGTCTAGCCTCTTGAGGTCTGCCGAGCAGGCTGTTGTTAACAGCCACATCAGTGTCGCTACCTTGAATTGAGGGTTGACTCTGAGCCAGGCCTGTGCTTTGCTAAGAGTATTACAGCCCCCGGGGAGGAAGGGGTGTTGGCCTTATTTCTACTGGGCTGAGGAAACTGAGGTGCTGAGAGGCTAAGCAAAGTAATTGGTTCAAGGTCGCTCAGCTGCTGGGTTTGGCTCTAAGGCCTGCGTGCTCTGTCACTACACCAGCCTGCCGTGCCCTACCCTGGACGGGAGGGGTCCTCCGGGGCCAGTTTGTGCCCTGGCTGGGAGCAGGAGTGCTGTCCTAGCATCTGTCGACAGCAGGCATGTACACACAACCAGGGGTCATCCCTGTGCCTGGGCTGCCCCCATCTAGGCTTCTGTCCACCTCTATGGTACATTTGTGTGAATTAGAAAAATGTACCCACTCTGGGCAGGTGCAGCCTGGGGAGGGGGGCAACGGCTGGGTTTCTGCACCCACTCGGTCAGGCATCCTGCACAGCGGGGCAAGCTGCCCCGCCTGGCACCCCCGCGGCGTTCATGGGGTACGCAGTCAGGTGACGCCCTTGCCTGGAACACCGCTCCTCCCCTGCTGGGCACCTGGCTGACTCCAGCTCATCCTGTAAGACTCTGTTTAAAAACTGCTACCGCCATGATTAAGTAAAGAGCAAAACAAAAGACTGCCACATCCTCTGGGAATCCACGTTGTCCTCCCTGTGTCCCCACGCCTCGTGCTTCCCTCTGACTTAGTACCAGTCCTCTGAAATGACCTGCTCATCTATCTGTCTCCCTCCAGAATCGGGGCTGCTGTTGAGGGCAGGAAGCATTTCTTTCTCATCTCTTTGTCCTCAGCCTCTGTGTCATGGTGGCTGGCAGCAGGTAGATGCTCAAACTCAAGAATGAATGAATGAGTGAGTGAATGAATGAAAAGAAAGAGAGAGAAAGAAAGGATACATTTTTAAAAAGGGCTGCATTTCACCTTTCCTCCACTTAATCCTCACAACAGCCTTGTGAGGGCAGGGCCATTATCATGCCCATTTTACAGAAGAGGAAACTGAGGCTCCCCGAGGCTTATGACTTGCACAAGGCTACACAGTATGCAAGAGGCAGATGCTAGAGCCAAGCTCCGTTTTCCCAGCTGGCCTGGGCGGAGGCAGGGTCTTCAGGGAGGCAGGGAGGGCTTTAGGTGTCAAGGGCCTTAGGCCAGTGGCTGCAGCATGACTGTGTCCCTCAGTGGCCCCCGCTTCGTGGACACATCTGCCCTCATCCGGCTGCCTGACGACTGCACTGTGGGCTACATCGTCGAGTGCAAGCTGGGCGGCCACCTGCAGCCCAGCCCTCTCTTCCACTCCCACCTGGAGACCCTGCAGCTGCTGGGGGCTGCCCAGCTCCCAAAGCAGGTGAGCCAGCCTTGGGGCAGGTGGCACTGGGGAAGGTGTTTGTGGGGGCTCTCCCCTACTGATGGAGAAACTGAGGCCCAGGATGGTAAAGGATCCCCTTGAGGGCATGCAGTGATTCAGCTCTCTCCACCTCTAACCCTCAAGGGTCTGCATTTATGATGCTAAAATTATTTGATCTGGTTCCCAAATGCCAGCTGGAGGGACCTGCACACATGAGATGAAGCTCGTCTTGAGGTTCAGACCACCCAGCTCGCCACATGCTACCTCCTTCCCTCTCTCCTCTCTTCAACCTCCCATGCTCCCCGCACCCTCTGAAGGGGCCAGTCCTTTTCACGTGCCTATCGGCAGCCCCCTCCTTCACCAGAGCTTACAGGTGTCACTGGGAAGGACCAGGTCTTCAGTAGGGACATCCAAGTGTAATGTCAGGCTGGGGGAGGGGGAGGGACCCGTCCCACTACCTGGCAAGGAATGACTCTGCTGAGGTCCAACTGGCTCTGCCTTGCAGACACGCCCTCCAACTCATGGGTTTCCAGCCCCGTAGAGGGTCCTGGCTGGGAGGGCCCTGGGATCTTCTGCCTCATGGTGTGAGTGAGTCAGAGCCCTTTTGGCTGCAAGTGACAGAGAGGCAACAGACTAATTAAACAGAAAAGGTCTGTTTAATTCACGTACCTGAGAAGCTGAGGGCTTGGCCTGACTTGCTAGATCTGGCAGGGTCTGGGTGCTCAGACCCTGTCCCCTCTCTCATGTGCCCTCCCCCACGTGGGCCTCATTCTCAGGCAGGCTCAACCCTCATGCTGGCAAGGTGGCAGCCCCTGGTTTCCACCCCACCCATGGGAAGAGAGCTCCTCCTTCCACCAGATCTCAGGACTGGTGCTCATTGGTCACATGGCCCACTTGGGTCTCATGACCTGTCTCCTACCAGTGCCTAGAGTTAGAGTTGATTGGCCAGACCTAGAACGGGGATGCAGATTGGTCCCATTAGGATCACAGCCAGGAAAGAGGGGCAGATTTTGGACGGCCAAAACCAGGGCACCCTAAAGGTGGGGTTTTCAGATCCCCCGCTGTGCCAGGCAGCACACTGGGGCCTTAACTTCTTTAACTCTCTGCTTCCCCACAGCATCCACGTGGGGGTGAGTCCTAACATTATTCCCATTCTACAGATGGAGAAACTGAGGCCCAGAGAGTGGAACTAACTGTGGCACACAGCTAGTAGAGGACAGAGAGGGATTTGAACCCTGCTTGGGCGGCCCCTAAGCCCACAGTCTTTAACCACTGTGCTTGGCTACCTCTTGACGGGTGTCATCATCCTGTATCCTCATTTCTCGTGGAGTGACCTTAGGCTCCGGGTGGAGACGGATTGCCCAGGCCCTAGAGTGGGTCTCAGGAAACCTCCGTTCAGGCATGCAACTTTCTGGAAAGGTGCTTTCCCGCCTTGGGCCTCAGTTTCCCAATCTGTAGATGAGGGAATCCTTCCAGCCTCCCTAGTAAACTGGACCGTTGGCGGCACAAATGGGATTATGGTCAAAGGGGAGTGGGGTGGGGCCCTCAGCGGAACACCCATTACTGACGGTGGAATTTCAGGTGCAGAGGAATGCTTTTTGTGCCCCTCAAAATGCCTTCTGTGCCTTCTCTGTTTCTGCCCAAATGCTGCCCCCTTGTGGGGTCGCCAGTGGGACGCCCTGCACCCTTCACTCTCTTCTCTGTGTCTCTCTGCGCAGGTCACCCTCAGCTATGGCGTCTTTGAGGGGAAACTCAACGTCATTAAGCTCCATGGCCCCTTCTCCCCTGAGGAGGACTCCTCCAGGTGGGTCTGGAGGCTGAGACTGTAGGATGGGAGGAGTGGGGCCTGCGTCCAGGCATCCAAAGATGGGAGAGCCAGGAGGGAGGGAAGTGAGAGAGGCCAGTGACTGACAGCGCAGAGCTGGGAGTGGAGGGAGTGGATTTCAGTCTCCGCTGTGTCACTGGCTTGCTGTGTGACCTTGGGCAGGTGCCTTGCCCTCTCTGGACCTTAGTTGCCCCATTTGTAACACAAGGAGGCTGAGCTATGTGGATCTGAAGGGCTCTCCCAGGCCTGATCCTCTGGGAGACTGTGAAAGACTGAGCTCTCTTCACTGAGCAAAGGAGATGCTCTAATGGAGGAGTTCCAGGCAGTCATGGGGAAATGAAAAGAAAATCTTTCTTAGGCTCTTTGTTTCTTTGATGATACTTTTTGATGGATAGAGGGTTGGAATGGGGGCTAGAATGCCACTTAGGCACCTTCCAGTTCTGTCCCCAAAGACTCCCTGGGGGGATTAGGGCTGCTCAGCCCAGCCCCCTCCGTCCCACCCCCAGCCCCGATGGCTGTAGGGCAGCTCAGAGCACAGCCAGTGACACACTGTGTCAGGGGAGCAAGACCTGCTTAAGGAAGTAAAAGAAGCCAGTGTGGCTGGAATGTGGGAGGAGAGAGGAGAGTGGAGACAGATTCAGTTGGGGAGGTGGCGGGGAACACCCTCCCCCATGCCCCCGAAGGCCCTGTGGGCTCTGTCTGGACTTCGGATTTATCTTTAGGGTAATCCTTAGGGGAGCCAGCACTCCTGCCCCTGAAATTCTGCAGAGCTGTCTGGCTGGGGGCAGAGGACTCACAGCTATCCCAAGGCTGCCGGGACCGGGGCTGTGTTGAACAAGTTGGGCATTCCAAGGAGACAGAGTTTGGCTCAATTTCTAAGAGGAAAGGAGCTGCCTTCTAATAGAGTGAACTCCCCATCAGTGGAGGTGTGCAAGCTATGGCTATACTGCCAAGGCGTTTAAGAATTCGTGTTAAATTCTCTCAAAGCCTGAAGATTTAGAATCTAAAGGCTGCTACCTAATGGGCTGGAGCCAGCTGGGGACTCAGATATGTGCGGTCAGAGGGTGTGGCCTCAGCTGAGGCCTCTTCATGGTTTCTCTGGCTTTTGAAGTCTCTATAAACCAGCCGTTCTCAACCAGGGACCATTTTGCAACTCCCCCCCACGCCCCCCACTAAGGGACAATCGGCAGCGTGTGGGGGCATTTTTGATTGTCAAGACTCAGAGGATGCTTGCTGGCATCTGGTGGGTGGAGTCCAGGGACGCTGCTAAGTTTCCTACGATGTACGGGACAGCCGCACAACAGAATTATCTGGCCCCCAATGTTCATCGTGCTGAGGTGGAAAACCCGTGCCCCAGAGCATCTCTGTGACGTGCTCCCCAGGAACCCGTGGGAGTGACCCATCTTGTCCATTTCTGGTCTCTCCACAGGTTTCGCTCCCTCCATTGTCTACTCTACCCGGATACTCCCTGGTGCCCACAGCTGGTGGCCCGATGAACCCTGAACCTCCGGGCAAAGGTTGAGCTGAAGCCTTTGGTTGCCCTTAGCCTCCCAGGCAGCCTTGAGGGCCCGTGGCAGTTCCTGTGTGGGCAGCAGTCCCTGGCAGGGCCTCTGTGGTGGGCAGGCCCAGGATTGGATGGTGGCTGGCGGTAAAGGCATCCCAAGCCCCTGGGAGGTGGGCTGGACAGCCCAGGACCAGGTGCACCGTGTGAGGGCCAGAGAGGCCTCAGGGGCTGGACTTCATGGGCCTTGGGTGGCTGAACTGAACAAGGGTAGGGGTCCTTGAGCTGCTCGGGCTCAGGAGTCCTAACTCTCCAGAGAATTACATGGGTCCCTTGGTGTGGTCAGAGCCCCCACCTCTGGTCCCTCAGTTACTCTCCCGGGGTCAAGCGCTGGGCCACCCACTCCTGGCTTCCTCGGCTGGATCCCCAACCACCGAGGGGACGCAGGTGGAAGAAGGGCAGAATCCAGGGTCTGCGGCAGACACTGTTATTGCTGACCAGTCTCCGGTCCCTGCTCCCCACCCGATTCTGTCTGGAGCATCTGCATGTCCAGACCCAGATGATGAATCAGAATGGGTCCTAGCCAATCACGATGATCCTTTTGCTCACTTTCCCAGCTTCCCTTTCTGTTAGGAGCTACTATATGACTCAGCTCTGGCCAGAGCCAGAGCTCTGTCTGTTAGTGCAAATAAAGCAAAGCCAATAGAGAGGCTTCTGGGGAAGGTTTTGCAGCCCCAGACCCCATCTTCCTGCTGTGAATGTGGGTGTGATGTCTGGGTCTAGGGCAGCCACCTTGCTACCATGAAGGAAAGGCCAAGACAATCATCCACAGCTGCCCCTTCCAACATCTGGTTGTGTAAGAATATTAAACCCTTATTGGTTTAAGCCTCTCTTGGTTCAGTTTTCTGTTACATGCAGCCAAAGTCGTTCCTGACCGGGGCAGGGTCTTTGATCTGTCTGTCCCTCAGCTAGACAGCCCTGCCCTACCCTTGCTGGCTGTGTGACCTTGAGGAATCCACTTGGTCTCTCTGGCCTGTTTGCTCATTTTATATATGAGAAAAGGAATACCTACCTCGCGGGTTGTAGGTGAAATGATGCAGAGTTTGTAAAGGGCACAGCATGGAGAAAAGAATGGCTCAGTGAACAGTGATGGAAGTAGTGTGTGCTGGGTCATTGCATGCCAGGGCATATAAGAGTGCACATGTGCCGTACACCCTTCTACGCTCTTCTGTGCCTAAGGACATATGTGGGGTGTATGGATGTGTTTGTGCCTGTGTCACACCTGTGTGTGTGTGTGATGTGCACGCGTGTGAATATCTGTGTACTATGAGGTGCTGGTTCGCTGGGGACGATTCTTCCTTTTATCCGTCTTCAGGGCCTGGGTTGGTGTGGCCAGAGAATAAGGAAGGCTGAATGGAGCTAAGGGATTCAGCCTCTGGTATCAGATAAAAGGGCACTTTGACAGCCCAGGTAGGAGCTGAGTAAAGGTAAATGCCCTTAGAATTTCATGTCCCAAAGAGGTTGCATGACTGAATGAAAGTGATCATGGTGAAATTTCAGGCCTGATGGTACCTGTGGGGAGGGCTAAGAAGGGAAGTTGTCTGCTCCCCGCCAGCATTGTGCTCAGAGATGTTGTGTAATTGGCGTCACAGTGGGGCTCAGGGCTGAGGGGAGGAGGGAGGGAGGACAAAGGGGCTCTGACCCAGGCAGCTGGGGCTGGGGGCTCCTTTGGAGCACGTCCTCCAGCCCTTGAAGGACCTTGTCCCTGCCGCAGCTCTTTCTGGGCTGATGGAACCGCCGAGCACTGGAGTCTTAGCACCTTCTTTTCCAAGGAGGAGCCTGACCCAGAGGGAGGCCGCTCTGTGCATGCTAGGCGCAGGGCTTCCTTTCTTTCTGGGTTGACCTAATGCTGGGTTTGTGGGATGCGAGCCGAGTGGGGCGGGCCCTGGGCCCACAGCCCAGTGGGGATGGGATAGTGTGCTGCACTGCCGCTGTCCTCTCCACCCTGCGCGCGGAAGGCTGCTGGCTGGACCGCTTTTAGAAGCAGCAGCAAATTTGCAGGTTGCTCCCAGATTCTGAGGGTCGGGTGGAGGGAATAGGACTCGGGCCATCTGCTGCCTCCATTGTCCCAGAATAGCTGCTGTAGGGCGGGGAGCAGAGTCAGCAAGGATCAGAATTGGGATGGAGGAAGGAGGGAGGCTGAGTTTAACCCTCTGTGGGTCCGTATGGGAGGGTGTGAAGCTGCCTGTAGGCTCTGCTAAGGTGACCTGTGTGGGCCCCACAGGCAGGGACTGGGAGCAAGGTTGGACCACCTTGTCTAGGCTTTGCTGTGCACCTTGGGCAAGTATTATTTCCATTTTACAGGTTAGGAAACTGAGGCACAGGGAGAAGGCCCTTGGTCCAGGTCACAGGGCTTTCAGGTGCCAGGGCCAAGGTTTGAGACTCCACAGTGGTCATCACAGCGTGGGATGACCCTGCAGGGTCAGAGGGCCTCCTCAGGCCGGGGCTCTATCCTCCTTTCCCCCTCTGCCTCTATGCCCTTGGGCAGGTGACTTCACTACTCTTCACTGGCCTCACCTGGGAAATAGGCACACAGACCTCTACCTAGTGTGCAGGGGCAGTTTTGAGACACTGCACAGAAAGCTCCTGTGGCGGGTAGTTACTCAATAACCACTATCTCCCTGCCCTCCCCAAGCTCCGTGTTCTCGGCTGTAAAAGGGGGTGGAAGGGGTGCTGGCCATCACCTGCACTCCGCCATCTGGTCTGGGTCATGGTCAGTCTCTCCTGTGTTACCATAGCAGCCTCCTCGCTGGCCTCCCCTCAGGCCCACTCACCCTTGCCCACTGGTGCTGAGCACACGCGCCTCCTCGTGACTGCTGATGGGTGCGCAGCTCCTCTGCCTGCCCCAGCTCTCCCTCTCCCTGGAATGCACGACTGGATCGCTCCAGTGCCCTCTCCTAGGGAGGCTGTCCTTGATCACCCACCACAAAGTGGCTGCCTGACCACCATCACCTTGCTCTGGGGTAGCTCTAAACGTCTCTTGTTGGTGTGCCTGCTTGCTCGTGTATTTGTTGTTCGCCCCCATCTGACTGTTGGCTCTGTGATCCCAGGGATTGTGGTGGTTTTTCTCACTCCTGCTCACTGCCTGGTGCATAGTAGATGCTCAACAAATATTTGTGGATGAGTTGAAAAACGAGTGAATGAGTTTCTCAGAGCTATTCCAGCTTTGTCAGCTTTAAGATTTTACGAAAGGTGCTAAAACCCCTTGGGGACCAGGTGATGGGGAAGATTTATAATGGAAGGATCAGGCTGGCAACATTGATCATTTTTAGTGTCACACACGAAAGGAATATCTGACCTTACTTGCTTCTGATATGGTGCACTAGGAAGGACACAGCTTCACCCAGGAGGTCTGCTTGCCAGAATAATTGACTCTACACAGATCAACCCTCTGGGTCTAAATATCACTGTCCAGGAAATGGGCGGGGCGCGGGCAGTGGAACATGTGAAAGGACACCAGGAGGGCTCAATCCACCAAATCAACAATGAGGACGATTCTCCAGGACAAAGAGCCTGGTTTCTTCAACAGGTAAAATGACATAAAAAAGGGAAGGAGGAAGGACTGTTAGAGATTAAAACGGATTTAAGAGTCATAGCAACAAAATGCAGTGCACGGAGCTTGTTTAGATCCTGGTTCATAAAAATGGACCCTAAAAAGACATTTTTTTTTTTAGATTAACTTGTTCTTTTATTTGCCAGTATAACTACAGTAGCCTGCAAACTTTTTTAATCTAAAAAGTACATTTTACATCACAATCCAACAAACACACATATATAATATGTATACATATAGAAAAGTGAAACAAAAGTTTTGCCAAAAACGTCTACCCTCAGTGTTAATTCTTTTTAAGACTTTTTTTGTTTTTTAAACCAAGGCTGAACTGCACCGACACGTCATAATCACCAAAGTTCCTAGTTCATCTTAGGGTTCACTTTATGAAGTGAATAATGTTGCACGTTCTGTGGGTTTGGACGAAAGTATGATGACATAGGGCTTCCCTGGTGGCGCAGTGGTTGAGAGTCCGCCTGCCGACGCAGGGGACACGGGTTCGTGCCCCAGTCCGGGAAGATCTCACATGCCGCGGAGCGGCTGGGCCTGTGAGCCATGACCACTGAGCCTGCGCGTCCGGAGACTGTGCTCTGCAACGGCAGAGGCCACAACAGTGAGAGGCCCGTGTACCGCAAAAAAAAAAAAAAAAAGTGTGATGACATAAAATCATTATGATGTCATACAAAGTATTTTCACTGCTCATAAAAACTTCTACACTCTGTGTATTCATCTCCCCTCTCCCCTCAAACTCCTGGAAACCATTGATCTTTTCATTGTCTCCATTGTTTTGCCTTTTCCAGAATGGCATATAGTTGGAGTCTGTTTTTCGTTTTCCTTTGAAGGGAGGGGTTCAAAGCCTATATGCCTATAAGACCACTCATGGCTCACCCACGTGTGGACAGGACAGGCTGTAGGTGGCAAACTCCCCCACTGAATACTGTAGCTTTCCTTCCAGTACTGAGCCCTGTCTCACTGGTCCTGCCCAGCAGCCACGTGGAGGTGCAGGGGGATGGATATGTGTTGGGTATTTGTTCATAGGAAGGCCACAAGGTTTGTGTCCCTTGTCACAATGAACCCAGATTCCTGTCGGGTGTTAAAAAGACATTTTTGATAAAAATGAAGAAATTTGAATGTGGACTTTGCATTATATGGTATTAAGAAATTGTTCATTTTATTAGGTATGATAATGAGGTTACTTTTTCAGAAATGTTCTAATGTGTGAGAGATACATTCTGAATATATTCTGAAATGATATATTGTCTGGAATTTTCTTTAAAGAGATGCTTGGGGGAAGGAATTAAATAAGGATGTCAAAATGGGGACGGTTGTTGAAGTGGGGTGATGGGCACATGGGGGTTCATTATTCCTATTCCCTTTATTTTGGTGTGTGTTTGAAATTTTCCATTAAAAAAAGTAAAATTAAATAAATAAGAGGGCCTGTGGATATTCCATTTTGCTAGCTATGGCCTTCCCCCTTTGCTTTTCCCCTTTCTCTCTCCCCTGTCCCCTCCTCCATGCCCCACATTCAGGCCCAGAGAACATCTGTTCTCATCAGACACTGCTGTCCTGAGTCTACTTCCTGTTCTCCCCAAACACCCAGAGAAAGGAGAGGCAGGCCTTGACCAGAAGCTGACCCCTGCCTGATTTGCATTTTGCCTGTTTTCTGGTTTCCTTGAGGCCCATCCTGACTTCTTTTGGTTCTGAGCACTTGTCCCAACTGCTTCGTAACCCAGCAGCACTTTCCTCGGGCACAGTCACTGGGCAGATTCCTCCGCCCACTTATCACTCCCCCTAGTCATCTATCCAATAGGAATTTACTGTTCACCTCCTCTGGTGGGGGCATGGGGAGGTCCCGGTGGTAGAGGCTACACAGGGGAGTCAAGGGTAAGCCCTACCCTCAATAGGGAACTCGAATCCCAGTTGGGACAATATTGAAAACATGGTGTATCATGTAATCGATGAGGAACTGTGACCATGGGACAGAAGGGGCAGCAGGAATCGGGAAGATCTGGGTCTTGAGCCATGAGGAGGTGAGAAGGAACAGAACGCATCATATATTGCCTTGAAGATGGGTCTAGGGAGACCCTAAGGAAAGATAAATGTTAATTACGGTTATGATTACTATTTTCACATGCCTACTTATCTCACTTTGCAGGACAAAGATGAAGTACGTACCTGGCACCGTGTCCACGTAAAACACAGCAAGTTCTCTCCCTCCTTCCCTCCCTACATCTCCTCCTGAATGACTTTGTAGACTCCCCCCAGAACAGAGACCTTGCTCGATGCAGCTCTGTGCCTTATAGTGTCCGGCACAGTGCTGGGCGCATAGCAGGCGCTTCCTGAAGACCAATGACTATTTAGGTGGGTGAGTCAACCTCAGGCTAGTACCAACCTGACTGTATTAGCATCACAGGTGCTTGGTAAAAACAGATTCCAAGGCCCCATCTTAGGTCCTCAGAATGCAAGTCTCCAAAGAAGGGGCCAGGGAATCTGCATTTTTACCTGGTTTCCCAAGAGGATCTAAGTGGCTGCTGGGTTAGAGAACAAGGATTTGAGGCGCGTTCAGCACCATGGACAGAGCCTCACGCCGCTGCCTTTATCTACTCTCCTTCCTGGGACGAGATGGGGCGAGGGCATTCTAGGTATGTATGCGGCGGGAGTTAATGGTCTAACCCTGATGGAGGCCGTGAGACAACTGTGGCCTTGGCCCTCAAGTGACACAGCCCTTGTCTTTGCTTCAGGAGCACGTTTCGGAGTGGACACTGGTCCTGCTGCAGGAGACAGCTCTGACTGCACAGGGAGAGGCAGGATAATAAATATTCCCTCTATTTCTTTTGTAAGTTGTAAGCGACCCTCATACTGTGCAAGCGGCAAAGCATGAAGCCTGAGCCGGTGTGAACAAATTAATCCCCCAACCGTGGTTTGAGCACCTACTGTGTTCAAGGACTGTGCTGGTAGCCAGGAGGCAGAGGGATGGGTGAGATACAGCTGCCACCCTCAGGAGCCAGCAGCTTGCCAAATATGGTTCATTGACTGTTAGAAAGCAGAGCTGCCTCGAAGATAACCAGACCCGGAGTCAGTGAGTATGCTTACTGGAGAGGCTGCCAGGGGAGTGGAGAGGACAGACACGTGGCAGAAGAGGCTTCCTGGATTTCAGACCTGGCCCTGGCGCACCGACTAGCTGTGTGGCCTTGTGCCTGCTGTTTAGCTTCCAGAGCCTCAGTTTCCTAATCTGAGAAATGGGAGTGACTACGTCCTTCCATCTCCCAGGGCATTTATAAGGAACATGCCTACTCAGCCCGGTTCCAGCGGTGCAGCCCCAGGACCATTCATTCACTCATAGACTCCACATTTATGCCAGGCATGGTGACAGTCACTGTGAACAAGGGGCATGAGAACTGGCACACAGGGGGAGTAAACTGGGGGGTAGGGCCATACTCCTGGCCTCCAGTGAGACTACATTTCCAGTCTCCCTTGCAGTGAGAGGGTGGCCATGTGACTGAGTTCTGGCTGATGGATGTGCCCCACTTGCAGGCCTGGCCCATAAAATCCGCCCCCCATGAGATGATCTCTCTCTGTCCTCATCACTGGCTGGATGGGGAGGACTTTGCGTTGTAGGAGCCTGGAGGTGGGAGGAGCCCAGGTCCCAGAATCTCTTCGTGGGAGCCTGTCCATCAGACAGATGCACTGAAGTGTTAGAAGAACCAGAAACAAACTGGTGTTGAGTTGAGCCCTTGGGTTTGGGGATGTTTGTTACAGCACTTAGCCTACCCTGGCTAATAATACAGGGAGATACAGCAAACAAGTAAACAAATGAGCAGGAGTTCTAGAAGCTGATGGAGTGAGGAGAGCCACACACAGGAAGGAGACAGTGGGGGAATGTTTGCAGGATACATTATGGATATATGTTTAAGTTCTTCTAAGCTTAAAAAATAAACCTTTAGCCCCTCAATGGTCCAGGTCTGAAATTCTCTAGCTTTGGCTATATAACTTCCTTCTCAAGCCTCCTGAAACCCCATCTTGTGTGATGTATGTCACTCATAACTCCACCTTCTGGATTTTATTTCAAGGACCTGCTGACCAAGTTTTGTCTTTAGTCTGGCCCTGCTGGGTCAGAAACCTGTCCCTTCATGCTACATAGCTCCAGTGACCTTTCTCTCTCCCGTAACCTGGCCTTCTGGGAAGAGTCTCCAGATGGACCTGTGTTCCCACCTCTCCAGCCCACCGAGCCTCCCCCCACCCCAGCTTTGTTCAGTATTTGGGAGAAAGTATATTTGCACCTTTAATGACTTTACAGAGGCAGGATACAGACCATGAGAGTGAAAACATCCAATTTACCAGTTGGTTTGCAAGAGATATTTATGTAGTCCAAATCTGTTTTATTTGTATGTGATTATTTTTAAATTAAATTGAAATAAATTCTAATACATAAGTAATATGTTTACCATTCCATTTCCCATCGCTGCATAACAAACTACCCCAAAACTTGTGACTTAGAACAGTGACACCACTTATTTTGCTCATGAATCTGAGATTTGGGAAGGATTTTGTGGGAAAGCTTGTCTCTGCTGCACTTGGTGTCAGCTGGGGCAGCTCCAGCTGGGGCTATGATTATCTGAAGGCTCTTCCTCGTGTCTGACACCTACTGGGGAAGACTCAAATTGCTGCTCTCATTCTATGAGGCCTCTCTGGTATGACATTGCGGGGTAGAGGGACTTCTTACATGCTGGCTCAGGGTCCCAGGTATAAGCTGGGTTGCCCCCTGTGACCCAGCTTAGGAAGTCCAACAGCATCAACCAAGGCCAGCCCATATTCAAAGAGGGGATTTAGACTTCCCACCCTTGCCTTTAAGAAATTACGTTATTAATTTAAAAAATTGTGTTACAATATATATAAAACATAAAATTTGCCATTTTAATCATTTTAAGTGTACTTCAGTGGCATTAATTGTATTTGCAATGTTGTGCGATCACCACAAAAACTTCTTTGTAATGTTTCATCCATGTTGTAACATGGATCAGATCTCCATTCCTTTTCATGGCTGCATACTATTCCATTGTCTGTATATGTCACATTTTGTTTAGCCATTCATCCATCCGTGGACACTTGGGTTGCTTCCATCTTATGACTATTGTGAGTAATGCTGCTATGAACACTGGTGTACAAATATCTGTTTGCATTCCTGCTTTCAATTCTTTTGGGAATATACCCAGGAGTGCAATTGCTGGATCACATAGTAATTCTGTGTACATTTTTTTTGAGGAACTGACATACTGTTTTCCATAGCAGCTGCATCATTTTACATTCCCACCAGCAATGCACAAGGGTTCGAATTTTTCCACATCCTCACCAGCACTTGTTTTCTGTTTTTTTAAAAAATAATAGTCAACCTAATGCATGTGAGGTCTCGTCAATGGGTGGGAACCATCTCATTGTGGTTTTGATTTACATTTCCCTGATGGTTAGTGATTTTGAGCATCTTTTCATGTGCTTATTAGCCATTTGTGTGTCTTCTTTGGAGAAATGTCTTTTCAAGTCCTTTGCCCAGTTTTAAATTGGGTTGTTTTTTGTTGTAGATGAGCCCTCATTCTTTTTTGCAGCCAGGTAGCATTTCAAAGAAGAGTTATAAAATTCTTTTACTAACCAGTCCTCTGCTGATGGCTATTCGGGTTGTTTCCAATCATATGCTGTTCAAGCAATGCAACAATGAATTTTCTTGTACACATGTTATTATGCTCATGTGTGAGTATATTGAAAGATAAATTCCTAGCAGTAGGATCGGTGAATTAAAGAGAAGCTGCATTTATCGTTTAGGTAGATACTGTCCAATTGCCCTTGAGAGAGGATGTACGGATTTATATTCCCTGTAGCTATGTAAGAGAGCAAGGTGCAGCTTTAAAACTAACACATATGTTTTCGGCATTGTGCCAAAGATTTCTTCTTCCTTGGGGATGCTAGTCTGACATTTCCTGATACCGATTAAAACATTGGCCTAACGCTGCCCTCTGTTAAGGGATTTGCAACTCAATTGCATTTGTTCATAAAATGGAATTAATATCGAATAACTTGCCAACAACAGAACTGATTTTTGACCCTGTGCTATGACAAATCTATTCATGGTTTTTGTGTGTGTGTGTGTGTGTGGTACGCGGGCCTCTCACTGCTGTGGCCTCTCCCGTTGCGGAGCACAGGCTCCGGACGCGCAGGCTCAGCGGCCATGGCTCACGGGCCCAGCCGCTCCGCAGCATGTGGGATCTTCCCGGACCGGGACACAAACCCGCGTCCCCTGCATCGGCAGGAGGACTCTCAACCACTGCACCACCAGGGAAGCCCTATTCATGTTTTATGTTTTAAAAATCTATTCAAATTTAAAAAGCTGCTCCTTAATACTATTAAAATGATATAAAAAATTAGATTCAATCTCAATAGGTATGCCAATCTTTCCAAATAGGATGCAATTTATTTTTATCAATATTTTCCCAGAGGTATAGCCATGAAAATTCATGATGGGAAATTCTTTTCTGTTATCAGTGGTATCTAACAAGATAATGGAACAACTCACACACCAAATATTAACTCAACCTGCGCTTTTTAGATGACGTGTGGATTTAGAAGCAAACAGCATCCCTTTCCAAAGCCAACGCCAAACACCTCACTCCTCCAACTTCTAATTAAGAAAGTAACTGAAAGATGTTGTGATCAAACCGGGATCCAATTAAAACAGATAAACAGACTGTAGCCACATTAACTACATTATATTAATATATGTTCATAATTAACTAGACACAGTTTTCAAGAAGAAGGGGATTTTTTTTTTCAGGAGAGAAAACTCCCGTAAATGGACTAACTTGTAAATCAACTCAGGACAGCAAATTCTATATCCCCTGTACAGCAACTCATGTAATATTTATATTAACTGATAATAAAGACATATGTCAAATAAAACATGATGTGCAGGGGGAATAAATGAGAAATACTTAATTAGTATGTAAAAACCATAGTGAACACACATTAACTTTGGACTGTGTGTCAATGTAGAAGCTAGTTCACATAAAGAATAACTCACTTCTCTTTCCTTGCACGATAACTTCAAGTTCATCCAGTCCAATCTCTTACTCAGCAAAGGAGTCCCAGGTCACTCAAGCACAGCCTGCTTCCTCCAGTGATGAGTTTTACTATCTCAAATGGTAGCGAAGCCATGCTGCTCCTTATAAGTCACCTAGATCGGGTGGTTCGTGTCTTTCGCCTCCTCTGGGAGCTGTCCAGGACACACTGGCTTCTTCCTCAGCCACCGGAGATTCAAAGACACATACCTGCCCAGACATATTCTTTTTAGAAAGTTCCCCCGGTGATCTGTTTACAGCAAAGTTTGGGACTGTCTACCTTCTGCTCTACAAAGAGCATCATAATCTGCTGGTCATCTCCTCATTCATTTATTAGCGTTAATTGAACACTTTCTACGCTAGGTCCTGAGAATACCCATATGTTACTTACTTAATGGGTTTTTTTTGTACCTAAAGACCTTTGTTTTAAACAGAAAGTTTATATAATGGATTTGATGGGCCAGATCTATTATATCTAACATACATCAAAATAAGTATATAATTCTTAAAATAAACAAGAATTATTATCTAAAAAGTACACTACTATCTAAAAGGTATCTTGTATATTACTAGTGATATTTACACCACCTTTTAGGAAATAATGAATTCATTTCCGCATTTGTTCACTCATTCTTTTATTCATCCATCCCACGTTGCCTGAGCTCCTCTGATGGGTCATGCTTGATACTGGGCACCCTCCCCTGCTTTCTTTCTTGACCATACCTAGTGTCCATCTGCCACCCTGGAGCCTCCCGAGCTCCCTGCGGCTGGAACAGGAATGGAGCCATGTCTTCAGGCCCAGATGTTAGATCTGGGGGTGGAGTCCCAGTGGGCAATGTAGGCTGTTACCACCAGGGGGCACTCCTGCCTCACTGCTGGCTTCTCCCCCAGGCCAGGGACCGGCAAGGTGGGCCCCAGCTGGAAGGTTAGGATGCCTGGGATGCTGCTGGGGGCGGGGACCAGGCCAGGCTTGGGAAGACCCTTGTGGGATAAGGAGGCATAGAAATGGGGCCCCTGCACTCAGATTCTAGGAAGTTTCCCCTCCTCCCCGTCAGGGGAAAAGAGCACACAGTACATCTTTTTACACAGGAGCACCTGGGGACAGCAGCCAACAATTAAATAATCCTGCCATTTGGTGAAGGGCAAGGCTACCCCATGTGCAGACGCTGCCCACCATGAGCACCAGAAAGCACGCCTGTGGCCGATCCGGAACCTGCCCTGTACCTCAACCCCTTGCTGATTCTTTCCAGGGAGAGGAGAGAGCTGATGGGGGTCAGTGGGGGCCTTTCCTGGGGTCTGAGGCCATTCCTGGGGTCTGAGGCCACACTGATCCCCACCTCCAGCCAGGAAGACCAGTCCAGGTGGACCTTCTACAACTGTTCTTCCCCTGGGCCTCAGTTTTCCCTTCTGTAAAATGGGGCTGAAATCATTTCTGCCCTGCCTGCCTCTCTTGGGAGCACGGCTGTGAAAACTGCTGCAAACAGCAAAGAAGAGGTTTAAACAGAAACAAGAGGATCTAAGATGGAACTTGGAGCCTCCCCTCCCCGCCCCCCCCCACCCCTTCCTGTTTGGAATTTGTGCCAATTTGTAATCTGTGCCAGTGAGTCTGCGCTTCACCACGCCTTGCTGGAGCTGGTAATTAGGTGCGGTGGTGGCTCCTGCTTTGCCCTCTGATGATTTTTCTCTAATTGCTCTAATCTATGTTTTCACGCACTCGCTGGAAAATGAGAAGAGTCGCCAGCTCCAGGGAGGAAGGGAGATGAAGAGTGAGCCCCAGGCAAGGGGGAGGGGGAGGTGTGCTGAGCACCTACTGCCTGCAGCCCTGTTCCTGGGAGCTGCGTTAAAGGAGGACATGGGGGAGGGTGGATATTCCTAGGGGGCCTGCGTATCTGGGAAAGGGGATGGGTGAGGATAGGGAATCCTGATTGGGTTTGACTCCTGGGTAGAAGACTAGGGGGGCAGAGCTAGTTAGGGGTAGGAGTGGGGGCACAGGGCAGAGACACCTCAGGGGAGCAGGCCTGTTGGTGAGTGTGTTTCAGGGTGCGTGTCCACCTTGTTTCTGGGAGTGCACAGTTGTGGCTTTCTCTGAGACAGGACGATTCCCTGTGGTCTTTCTGGATTTGTCTTGCCTTTGGGTGGACAGTTCAGTGTGCATCTGTGTCTGGGGTTTTGTCTCTGACTGTGTGTCTGTGCATGAGTGTGTGTGTGTGTGTGTGTGTGTGTGTGTGTGTGTGACAGAGAGTGAGGTTGTCTGTTACTACCGGTAGCTGCTGGCTCTGTGGGATTCAGCTTCCAGCCCTGCAGGGTTTCCTTTCTGAACCTCTGGGAACCTCACCTTGGGACAGAGGTGGCTGATGCAGCTTGGGGGGGTGGTGCTAGCCTAGATAGCAGCTTAAGCCCCTGCTGCTGGGGTAAAGCGATTATCCATGTATGTGTGCATGTGTGTGTGCGCACGCACACACGCTTAGGTAGGTGGGTGAGACTGAGCTCACAGCTCACCTACCCCAAAGACGCTCCAAAAATGTTCCCATGGTGTTTCCTTCCCTCCCTTTCCTTGCTGTGATTCGCTCCCCCTGACCTGGATATGTGCGTTTACTCCAAGACGCTCTGTTCCTAAATTGCTTCTCTTCCTAGGGGTTCTCTGGCTCTAATGGTGGCATTTCAGTCAGTGTCAGAGGGGGCCACGGTTTGGGACATAGGGTGCTTCCTGGTGTTGCCTTAGTAACAGTTGACAAGTTGAGATTCTTGACCCTGTGTTTGACAAATGAACCATGTATAACCACCACTTAGTTTTACTTGCATAAACTTAACCAAGAGGGAAAGCTTTGCGTTGCTCTTCCTGCTGCCCGGAGACTCTACACAGGGTTAATTATGATCAGAGCAGTGAGTGTGAAGTCTGCAAATGAAATGTTCCAAAACTGATGAGTAAATTCAGTTTCCTGTAACAGACACACGAGAAAGAAAGTTCTCAGCACGAACATGTCAACAGTGACCGATACTTAATCTCTCCTCCTACATATCAGGACTGAGCTCTTCCAAGGTCAGCTGCTAAAACCCTCAAAGCCACCTATGGTGCCCATTTTATAGATGAGGCACAAAGAGGGTAAGGAATTTGCCTTGAGATCACACAGTTCATGGAGCAGGGACTTGAGCCCAGGCTGGCTGGTACCCTTGCTTAGTACCCAGCCGCTAGGCCATGAATTGTAGGACAGCCCTGTAAGGTGGTCTCAGTGTGAGTTTAATGGTTTCCCCTCTTGCAGGAGACCCACAAACCTTAGTTTCACATGGTAAAGACAGGGGAGGACAAGTTTAAAAGAGACTTTTACCCCACCTGGCTAGTATTCGTTTTGTTTGTTTGCTCTTTGCGAATATCCTCCAGCTTCTCCTTTATTTCTACAACAGGCATGAGTTTCAGCCCAGTGCTTTGCTTTCTCAACTACACTTGTCTCGACAGCTCCAGATGCAGTGACCAGCGTGGAGCACCACTCACCCTGAGTTGTGGGGCGCCCTCCAGGTCAGGCCAAGGCTTTTTTTAAACAAAAATTATTTATTTAATTTATTTATTTTTGGCCATGTTGGGTCTTCATTGCTGCGCACAGGCTTTCTCTAGCTGTGGTGAGCGGGGGGCTGCTCTTCGTTGCAGTGTGTGGGCTTTTCATTGCGGTGGCTTCCCTTGTTGCAGAGCACAGGCTCTAGGCGCGCGGGCTTCAGTAGTTGTGGCACGCGGGCTCAGTAGTTGTGGCGCACGGGCTTAGTTGCTCCGCGGCATGTGGGATCTTCCCGGACCAGAGATCGAACCCATGTCCCCTGCATTGGCAGGCGGATTCTCAACCACTGCACCACCAGGGAAGCCCCCAGGCCAAGGCTTATTCACAGTGTCTGGGAGCTGGGATTTGAATGCTAGTCTTTTGGGCATAATGGAAATCTGAGAGGGAGGCAGGGAGGCCGGGGGTGCACTTGGAAAATGAGGGTGCACAGTAATATCTACCTCACAAGGCTTTTGTGTTTTAGTTGGGATTGCTTCCTGTTGCTGATAATAGAGACTGGAAACGACAGTGGCTTAAACCAGATTTAGGCTTATCTCTCTCTTACATAAAGGATGTCAGGAGAAAAGCGTCCAGGACTAGTGGGGGGCTCAACGGTGTCATCAGGAACCTGGGCTCCGTCTCTCTTTTAGTCCCGCCAACTTTAGCATGTGGGTTTCATCTTTAAGGTCACTTCACGCTCCAAGAAGGTTGCTGGATCTCCACTATCACATCTACTATCTGGGTGTGGTGCGCACAGACTGGCTGAATGTCCCCCTCTGTCCCACCTAACAAGTTAGGCTCGCTCCCTCATTGGCCTCTCCTAGCTTCAATGGAGGCTGGGAAATGGAATTTTCTGGCTGGGCCCAAGCGAGTGTTTGTCACTAAGGTAAATGGGAGACAGGATACTGTAAGTCTTTGCCACAGGCTACAGCAGAGTCCTGTGCGCCCCAGGGTGAAATCCATCTCTTTTTCCAGGTTCTGTGACTGTTTCAAACCAAACAGCCAGACAGGGTGAGGGGAAGGAGCCCCAGCAGTGAGTGCCAGTTCCCAGGCCCTCCAGAGGTCTACTAGTTCGGGGGTTTATTTCCCCTTTATAGTATCCAGTAGTGGTACCAGCCTTGGAGAGGCAGGTTCTGCTGGACAACCATGGAGGGGTTTGGGGGAGAGAGGGAGGAAGCGTCCAAGCTCGGGGCTCTGTGCCTTGCAGGTATGTTCCAGAAGGAACTGTGAAGCAGCAGTTATGGTACAGCTTGGCCCTGAGTTGGGAGGTCCAGGTGATCCACCTGGGAGGGCAGGATGGGGTAGCCCGGAGTCTTTTTTTTTCTTCTGGTACGCGGGCCTCTCACTGTTGCGGCCTCTCCCGTTGCGGAGCACAAGCTCCGGACGCGCAGGCTCAGCGGCCATGGCTTACGGGCCCAGCCGCTCCGCGGCATGTGGGATCTTCCCGGACCGGGGCACGAATCCGTGCCCCTGCATCGGCAGGCGGACTCTCAACCACTGCGCCACCAGGGAAGCCCTAGTCCGGTGTCTTGAGGATGTGGGTGCCCTGTCTGGGAAGACCCCCTGACCCTCTCCAGCAGGCCCAGCCAGCCCCCCGCAACCCAGACCCAGCGGCCAAGTGTATGCTCCTCCATCTCTGCTGGGCCCTGACCATCCGAGGGAGCATTTAACTGCTCAGGGCACATTCCTCCATTTCCTCACTGATCCTCTCACATATTGGTGAGGTTGACAGAGAGTCTCACCCCCATTTTACAGATGTGGAAGTTGAGGCTGAGAGAGGCTAAACCATGGGTTCAAAGTCACACCGTGGTCAAGCTGGGATGGGTCCCAGGTTCTTTGATTCTGAAGTGGGTGAGAGATGGTCTGAGTACATATTCCAAATGTACTATCTCTTCATTTCTTTTTTATTTTATTATTTATGTATTTATTTTGGCTGTCCCAACCAGA
Organism: Orcinus orca; assembly: GCF_937001465.1. NCBI lineage: Eukaryota > Metazoa > Chordata > Mammalia > Artiodactyla > Delphinidae > Orcinus > Orcinus orca. The sequence continues at coordinate 92,452,190 of NC_064569.1, read as the reverse complement.
GATTGAACCCAGGCCCCGGCAGTGAAAGCACTGAGTCCTAACTGCTGGACTGCCGGGGGAATTCCCTCATTTCTTTTTTATTTTAAATTAAGAGAAACTTGAGGTATAATTTACATACAGAAAAGGAAAGAAAGTGCCTGGATTCTAAATGTATAGTTTGATGGACTTACATGTTTATCAAATATTCTCAGCACCCCAGAAGGCTCCTTCATGTTCCCTCCCAGTCACTAACCCCTCCTCCCCCAAGGCAGCTACTACCCTGACCTCTATCACTAGAGACTGGTTTTGCCTGTTCTTACCCTTCATTTAAACAGAGTCATAGAGCGTGTTTTTTTTTTTTTTTTTTTTTTTAGAGCGTGTTTTCTTTCTTTTGGCTTCTTGGACTTAGCGTGATGCCTGTGAGATTCATCCAGGTTGTGGCATGTGTATCAGTAGTTGATTCTTTTTCCTTGCTGAGTAATATTCTATTGTGGGGATATACCACCATCTGCTTATTCGTTCATTTGTTGATGACCATTTGGGCTGTTTTCTGTTCAGAGTGTAATAAGCAAAGCTGCAGTGAGAATTCATGTTCAAGTCTCCGTGTATAGACACATGCTTTCACTTCTCTTGGGTAAATCCCTACAAGTGGGTGATCAATGGGTGTAACTTTGTAAGAAACTCCAAACAGTTCTTCAAAGAGGTTGAATGATTAACGGTCCCACTGGCTACGTAGGAAAGTTGATTCTCACTTCCTTCCAATATTTGATATTATCAGTCTTTTTTTTTAAATGAATTAATTATTTTTGTTTTTTTATTTTTGAATTTTTTAAATTTATTTTTTTATACAGCAGGTTCTTATTAGTCATCAATAAGATGACTAATTTTGTTCTCTACATCTGTGTCTCAGTTATTATCAGTCTTTCTAATTTTGACTATTTGTGTGAGTGTGAATGGTAGCTTATTGTGGTTTCAGTTTGCATATCTCTGATAGTCGCTAATGTGGAGTATCTTTGCATGTGCATATTGGCCATTTTGATATTCCCTTTTGCGAGCTGCCAGTTCATATCCTTTGCCTATTTAAAAAATTGTTTTGTGTGGGTTTTTTTCTTATTGATCTGTGGGAGTTCTTTATATATGCTGGATACTAGTCCTATGTCAGATATATGTATTGAATTATCTTTTCTGCATCTTTGTTTTTTTTTTGCGGTACACGGGCCTCTCACTGTCGTGGCCTCTCCCGTTACGGAGCACAAGCTCCGGATGCACAGGCTCAGCGGCCGTGGCTCACGGGCCCAGCCGCTCCGCGGCATGTGGGATCTTCCCGGACCGGGGCATGAACCCGTGTCCCCCGCATCGGCAGGCGGACTCCCAACCACTGCGCCACCAGGGAAGCCCTTTAATGCATCTTTGGATTGGCTTTTCCTTCTCTTAACAGTGTCTTTTGCTGAATATAAGTTCTTAATCATAATGAAGCCTAGTTTACACTTTTTTCTTTTATGATTAATATTTTCTGCGTCCTGTTTAAGAAAGCTTTGCCTCCCAAAGGAGTCTTTTTAACATATGACTCCACCCGGCCCCGCCCCATCTGGCTACTCTCTCTGCCTTCTCATCCTCTATTAGGAGTGCCTCCCAGGAGCAAGGGGTGAGGGAGGCAGAGATGGGCTGGGAGATCTGTGGGGAGGAGCAGGGTTAAAGCCTCCCCAGGACAGAGATCTGTGTCTCCCACCCCTTCCTTCCCCTGTGTGGATTTCAGTTGATGCTGGGCTGCAAGATTAAAGCCAAAGAGATTAAAAGATTACCTCTGGCAGGGAAGGCAAATTCTGCCTCTTTGCTCCTAGAGCCATGAGGGGGAGGGGGGAGAGTTAGGGTGGGTGGGGGGTGGTAGTAATGGAGCCGCCTTCACCTCCAGGGCCATCCCCTTCCTGCTGAGAGCCGCACCCCTGGAAGGCTGAAGCCTGGGCCACTCTCACCGTGTGTGGCCTTGGGCACTAGCTCACCTCTCTGGGCCTCAGTCCCCAAGTTATAGAGGGGGTGGGGGGCTGAGCCGGATACTAAGCACCAACATGGGCTTTAGTGAGTCCTCAAAGTGTGACCCCCGACGAGCGGTCCCAGCATCAGCTGGTAAAGTGTTAGAAATGCAGATTCAGGCCCCTTCCCACACCTACTGAGGCAGAAACTCTGCGGGATGAGGGGGGACAGCAATCTGTGTTTTAAAAGCCCTCCAGGGGATTCTGATGCACATGAATGTCTGAGCACCAGTGCCTTTACTTATGGTAACAATTGCTAATTTTTAGGGTATTTAACTGTGCTCCCCAGTGACTCTTCTAAAAGAGTATGTACCCACTCACTTATGGTGCTATTACTCACCCGACTTTACACAAAAGGAACTGAAGCACAGAGAGGTGAAGCTGCTTGCCCAAGGTCACACAGCTACTAAACGGCTGAGCCTGGACTCGAACTCAAGGAGGCTGCCTCCAGAGGCCAAGCCACTAACCGTGCTGTGCATCCTGGCCTTTTCAGAAGCCCCCGGCTTTTGTCAGCTGCTCTAGGGAGTGGTGGCTCCAAAAGGCTGACCCCCTGGGGGCCCCTGGCTTGCGAGTTCCTTTCCCAGCTTCCCCCACGGCCCGCTGACCACAAAGGGCACCTTCCTGCTTCCTCTTCCTGCTGGGAGCCCCCTCGCTGCGGCTGAGGGAAGCTGGTGCCGAGAGCTGAGGTCAGCTGCACAGTAAGCCAGACCCACAGACGGGGACCCGCGGCTCCACGTCTCAGAAATTCATTCGTGTCTCAGTTCATTCCCTCAATCAGTGTTTATAAAGGGACCCCGACCAGAGTGAAGTAGAGGCCAGCAGAAAGCCGGAGGCAGAGAGAAGGGAGAGGGGAAGAGGAAACCCGTCCGTTAATTTTATGATTCTCCCTGCGAGTCCCCTCCTGCCGCTAGGGATGGTGCCAAAGCCCAACCCCCATCAGGGAACGTGATCAACAGACAGCCAAGGCTGAGATGTATCCGGGCAGCGCTGGGGAGCGCTGCACCCCAGTGGGAGTGAGGGCACCGGCTGCAGGGAGAGAGCAATTCATCACAGCTCTCTAGGAGAGCAGAGAGCCTCCACCGCCTGGACCCCCACTGGCCCGGCCCACACTGGGCTGCCCAGCCCGCCCTGCTTCAGTGAGAGAGGACATATCTTTGGGGCTCCCAGTACCCCCCACTTCTCTTCCCCAGTTCTCTTGGGTCTGTAACCTCTTTGAACCTTTGACTGGGGCGTGGGATGGGGAGGAAAGACCTCTGGATACAACCCTGGGCAAGTGCCTTCTCTGAGCCTCAGTTTCCCCATCTGTAAAACCAGGGCCTCAGCCCAGCTGGCCATCCTCACAGGGCGGTAGTGGAGGAGAAAGGCCGTGGCCATGAGCTGCAAAGCTCTGTCCCACCCAAGAGATGACAAGTGTGAGGTGGGAATGAGGAACCTGCCTCCTACTGCTATGTTCCTGGGCATGTGCTGGGCTCTTCGTGGGGAGATGTGTGCTGGGCACACAGGGCTGCCGCCGCCGAGGGTCTGTGTGTGCAGGTGTGTACACCTGTGCGTATACACGGTGCGTCCAAAGCTGCAGCTGCATGTACGGAGCATGCGCGAGTATGCATGTGTGTGTGCGGACACGTGTGCGTATGTGCGTGCAGCTCTACTGACAGCTGTGAGCTGAAGCTCTCACGTACTCCCTCCACCCGCCAGCTTGAGAGGACCCCTTTGGAAGGGTGGGGGGGGGGTGCTTATTCACAGGCCCCATCCAGCTGGTTATTTACTGATTAATTCTGCTACCAGCTGCTAGAGGCCAAGCCTGTGCCAGCCGCAGGCCCTGCGCTGATTTACATAATTAAAACCATCAGTAACAAGAGCTTGGCCTCACCCCCCAACTGCTTTCTCTAGCATGACAGGCCGAGCCTCCCTCCTCCACCCACACCCTGTCCTCTGCACCCTCAGGCCTCCCTCTCCTCCCAGACCCCCTCACTCTCCTGGCCTGCTCTGTGTCAGCCTGCTGGCCTGGGCCCCTCCATGACATCAGCCACCGCCCAGTCTGTGACGGAGAGACTGTAGTGTCCTGGGATTCTCCAGTCACTGACTCCAAGATTCTATTAGTCGATGGTTCTAAGGTTCTTTGGTGGAGAGCCTCAGATTATAAGATTCAGCTGTGATCCTCTGAGTGTGTGATTTTTCAAGAGTCTGTTACTCTATGTGACAAAGGGGAAAAATGTTTGCTCTCAGCAGTCCTGCCTGCGCTTGGGGAGGTGGGGCTGCTATCTGGAGGGCCCGCCTTTCCGTGGAGGCCGCCACGGTGGAGTGGGTGTGTCACCCCTGCTCTCCAGAAGGAGGAGAAGTGTGTCACCGCAGAGGGCCATGGGTAGGGTGGGGCTGGGCACTGCAGGAATCTGGCAGAAGGGAGGAGGACCCAGGGACACCGGAGAGGGCTGGAGGGAGAAATCCTTGGTGGCGTCCCAGCCTCCAAGACGGACTTTGGAGAATATCGGATTCCGTGGAGTGTGTGATGTTAACCCCCTTGCTGGTGTCACCTTCAGCATCTTCAGAAAAGACTGAAGAGAGAGGCAGTTTGGGGGGAGGCCGTTTGGAGAGAGGAGTGTGGGCTGCTCTACTTCCCAGCTGTGTGGTCCTGAGGAAGCTACTCAGCGTCTCTGAGCTGCAGTTATCACCTCGCTTGTGAGATGGGGATTGTTGTGAGGATTAAATATTAACTTCTGTGAAGTGCTTAGGCTGCAGCTGGCACCTGGTGAACCCCTAATGACTGGTTGCTGTTGTTGTGTGGGTCCTTTGGGGAGATGAGTAGCAGGTTGGTCAGACATGGTGAAAGTACAGACACAACAGGGGACTGGGTCTTCCCTTCTCCATAGGTCAGCTCGCGGTGGGGCCGGTGCTCGGAGGATGTTGGTTGAATGAATGAGTGATTCTCTCTTCTCTCAGCTCTTCCCAAACACGATGCCAGCCCCAGGCAGCCCTCAGCCAGCTTAGTGTATTTGGGACACATGGCTTCTCTCAGGTGGATCCCCAGGACTTTCTCTCTCCTCGACCATCTGTCCCATCTCTGCCTCTTCCTCTCCATTTGCACAGCCCAGCTGCGATGCTGAGCAGGAACTTTTGTCCCTCCCCCAACCACCTCAAAGATTGGTCAACATTTAAAAAGTCGAAATAAAGTAAGTTTAAAATTAATCATAGAAGGCAAGATGGTGCAGCCGCTGTGGAAACCAGTTTGGCAGTTCTTCAAAAAGTTAAACAGAGAATTACCATATGATCCAGCGATTCCACTCCTAGGTACAGACCCAGAGGAGTTTGGAAGTACATCCTCTGATGAAGCAGAAGCTCAAACAGCTTGTACCCCAGTGTTCATAGCGACATTATTCACAACAGCCAAAAGGTGGAAACAACCCAAATGCTCACCTGCAGATGAATGGATAAACAAAATACATAACATATATAAAGGTATAAAGATACAACACAAATACATACAATGGAATATTAGCCTTAACGAAGGAATAAGAGTCTGATTTACATGCCATCACATGGATGAACCTTGAAGACATTATGCTAAGTGAAGAAAACCAGACACAAAATGACAGATTTGATTTCCAATCAAATTTCCAAATTCGATTCCAGTCAAATTCGATTTTCCATATTATACACTCGTGGAAGTGTATGATTCCACTTACATGAGGTCCCCAGGACAGTCAAATTCATAGACACAGAGGGAGAATAGAGGCTGTCAGGGGCTGGCGGAGGGAGGAATGGGGAGTTAGTGTTTAACGGGTAGAGAGTTTCAATTTGGGAAGATGAAGAAGTTCTGGAGATCGATGGTGGTGACGGTTGTACCACAGTATGAATGTCCTTAATGCCACGGAACTGTACATTTAAAAATGGTCAATTTTGTTATGTATATCTTAGCACAATAAAAGGTTTCATTGAGAGAGATGATTTTGTTTGTAATCCTTCTATCTCTTTTATTTTTACTTTTTAACGTCCACCACCGATCCTCCAGGCCCCCATGCCCCCGGCATACAACAGGCCCTCACTCATCCCTTGCAGAGCGGATGAACGAGCCAGGCTTCCCGTCTGGCCCCGCGCGGCGCCAGCTTGACCAGCGGCTCAGGGTTCCTGGTCCAGGCAGCTGTTTCTCTTTCCCTCTTGATTTCACCAAACCCTACAGCCCATGAATCAGCCACAGGTGGTCGGGGATGGGGACAAGTGCCTGGTAGCGATTAGGTGGTTCTGGGCTTTGAGGATTAGACACGGCCCCAGGTGACGGAAGAAGCACTTTCTCACGGAGGCCTCTCTTTAGCACTCATCAGAGGAGAAGGCGCCACCCCTGCGAGCTGGAAAACGTGGGGACAAACAGCCAGGCCCAGGCTTTTGTTGCATTTCACACCGGAGAGGATTCCTTCTTGTTCAGCTGGAGCTCTTCGATGTGGCTTTTAATATGTTTGTTGCTGTGTAATCGATTTCTCCCCCTGAGCAAGTGGAGAAAATCATCAAGTGCTGGGACAGAGTCAGGCTCTTGGGGATCAAGAAATGTGCCCCACATTCAGTCTTACAAAACCCTGGTATCTTTTATCAAGTGTGAACATTGTGATGTAGCCCCCAGGTGACAGAGACAGATTATTCGAGGTGCTGACCGTATAGCCAGGTCATGTTTTTTAAAATCAAAGGCACGTGCCCCACATTCAGTCTTACAAAACCCTGGTATCTTTTATCAAGTGTGAACATTGTGATGTAGCCCCCAGGTGACAGAGACAGATTATTCGAGGTGCTGACCGTATAGCCAGGTCATGTTTTTTAAAATCAAAGGCACGTGCCCCACATTCAGTCTTACAAAACCCTGGTTTTTTTTCATTGACATCATTGTTTTGTGGGGAAAGACTTTCAATCTTGTCTCTCATTTCAAAAAAACTTGATGTGCACCTTTATTCAATAGCGAGCGTTGCTCAGGTTGCAAACACAGATTTTTGTTCGGCCCATCTCTTCTGATAGATGCTGAAAAGACATCCACTCAGTGGCCTTGGTTTGATTGTACTTGTTATTTTCTCCATTTCTCTCGGTGCTGAATGAAGATGGGGAGGTACATTGTTGCCTGCCAGCTTCTCGGTGAACAAGCGCTGAGCGCTGGCATGCCTGAGCTAGCGCCTGCATCCACGGAGCTGTGCCCTTCCCTGCCACCCACAGGGTGGCCGAGAGTCAGTGCTGATCTCCGTGTCACTTTCCAGTCCACATCGTGGCTCACAGTGTTACCATCAACTTAACCAAAAAAGTTCTCTCCTGCAGCATCAATGTTGAGTGATGAACAGGACCCAAATAAATCATGGAGCACATTTCCCTCATATATGTACCAATCAGGCTGCAGGTGATGGAAAAAATCCAGCTCTAAGTACTTTAATAAATAAAGGTGCATTCCTGAGAATATCGGCCTGTCTGCTATAACAAAAGCCCAATAATAGTGGTTTCAGTAAGTCTGAGCTTCCTTCTCTCTTGATTAACAGTCTGAGCACAATGTGACCAGTGCAGATAGGCTACAGCTTTTTATTTTATTACCTGCCTTCCTCAACCACAGGTGGCTCCACGATCTGGTTTAAGATGGCTGCTCCAGCTCCTGCCACTGCATCTGCATTCCAGCCTATTGGAAGTGCAGAAAAATAAATGGAGGTATGCATCTTTCCTTTTGAGGGCATGAGTAGGAAACTGCACAACTCCTCTCTGCTGTCATTTCACTGGCCAGAATCCAGTCGTAGGATCACACTTACCAGCCTGGTAAACTGGGAAATATAGTCTTTATCTGGGCAGCTATGTACGTATTCAGCAAAACTTCTATGAGTACTGTGGAGGAAGGGGAGCGTGGATATTGGGGGATAACTAGCAGTCTCTTCATTAACTCAGTGACTAAATAGCATTGACCTCCTGTGGGGGTGAAGATGGAACAGTGAACAAGACGGCAAATGTTCTGTTTCTCCCAGAGCTCACAGTCAGGTGGGAGAAGAGCAAGAGGGGAGAGTTTCAAGGCGGAGTCGTCAGCCGTGTCTAAGGTGGCTGACCAGACAAGTCAGAGTTGAGGTGAGAGCCTGGTGACCTTGACAAGGAGTGGAGAGGAGGGACAAAGATTGACTGCAGGGCCTCCTGGAGAGGCACTGGGGTGGGTGAGCGAATAGAGACAGGTCTTTGGGTGTTTTTTCTTTCTGTAAAAAAAAAAAAAAAGGAGAGAAATGGGGGTGTGAAGTCAAGACAGTTTTTTTTTAATTTAATTTATTTTTACACAGCATGTTCTTATTAGTTATCTATTTTATATGTGTTAGTGTATATATGTCAATCCCAATCTCCCAATTCATCCCACCGTCACCAACTCCCCGCCTGCCGCTTTCCCCCCTTCATGTCCATACGTTTGTTCTCTCTTTTTTTTTTAAGATGGAGAAATAAGTACGTGTGTGGTGATGGGAATGATCTTAGAGAGGGAAAAATGAAAATGAAGATGAAGGAGAACGAGGAGGAAATGATGAAGAGCATCCTTGAGGAGATGAGAGGGGTTGGGTCTAGAGCACCATGGAGGCTTGGTCTTAGAAGGAGGGATGTGGGCATTGGTGGAGTCTTGTCTGATTACTTCTGCTTCCTCAGTGAGGTAAGAAACAAGGTCATCGGTAGCTTGGGTGAAGGTGGGGAGGAGAGACTGGAGGATTGGGGACATAGGAGAAGTTACGCATCTGCTACCAAGGGGCTGCTCTCCTCACGTGACAAGAAGCCTCCCGGAGGGACAAGATGGCTGCCACCACTGGCTCCAGCGTTATGCCAGCATTCCAGGTGGGAGGAAGGTGGAAGGAAGGTGGGGCCCCACCAGTTGTTCTACTTGAAAGAAAAGAAAAGCTTCCTCAGAAACCCACCAGCTGCTTTCTGCTTAGATCTCACTGGTCAGAACTGAGTCACATGGCTACCCCTAGCTGCAAGGGAGGCTGGGAAATCAGGAACAGGATTCTCAAGATTGGCTGAGAGGAGGGCACACTGCCTCATCAAATGCAGCCAGGGTTCAGCTAAGAGAAGGAAGAGGGATTGTCTGCCACGCCCTCCCATACATGTGCCAAGGTCTGCTATGCTCTGCCTGCCAGTGGTTTTGTGCGTCTGTAAAGAAAGGGAAGTATCAGCCACTGTGCGTGTGTGAGCATTACAAGTCTTCTACATCGTTGGCCATTAATTTCATGGACCACCACCCCCAACTCCAATAGTGGTATTTGATAAAAGATAAAATAATTTTGCCAATAGCTTAACCTGTTTGCTCTGACTTAGTCACCATGTGGCCGGCTTTATAATGGTCCTGGTAACAGAGTGGTTTGTACCTGGCTTTTCTATGAGGCCAGCCACCTTGATTAATGCCTCTGTGTTTTTGGTCTCTTCTCTGCCGTTAGTGATGGAAGTCATCAATTTTGTACTGGAAAGCTTTATTTTGTGCTTGTTTTAGAAACACTCCAATGTTTTCCCAGAGTGATGCCTTGATTGTTTTCTGGGGAAACAGATGTGAAAACTTCAAAGGCTCCTACCCACCACCGGACAACCTGACATGAGAGACCCCGCACTGGTCACAGGTATGACACAGATCCACTGGCAGGTACGTAGGGTTGTACTTTCTATTTTTACTGTTTGTCTTTGCTGGTGCAAAATCATACCTCTCCAAACCAGCGCATTCCACAGGCATATCAAAATCCTAGTCATGGGCTTCCCTGGTGGCGCAGTGGTTGAGAGTCCGCCTGCCGATGCAGGGGACGCGGGTTCGTGCCCTGGTCCGGGAAGATCCCGCGTGCCGCGGAGCGGCTGGGCCCGTGAGCCATGGCCGCTGAGCCTGCGCATCCGGAGCCTGTGCTCCGCAGCGGGAGAGACCACAACAGTGAGAGGCCCGCGTACCACAAAAACAAAAACAAAAACAAAAACAAAACAAAACAAAAATCCTAGTCACTATTGATGGTTATGCCTTATTCTGAATCATAGAATTTTTGTTAATATTTTCATCACTACTTTCATGTTTCAGCAAACCATTTTGCATCATCAATCCATTTTATTTGGGGCTGTAATACAACACAAACATGTCTGAGGGCTTCCTGTGTGCCAGGCAGTATTCTAAGTGCTTTATATATATTGTGTCAATTTTAAAGCACGCTCCCAATTTTTTGGACAATCCTCCTGTGAAGAGCTGGAATCTCCATCCCTTCCCTTTTAATCTGGGCTGGACTTATTGATTCGCTTATCACCAATAGAAGGCAGTGAAAGTGATGCTTTCTGCTTTCCAAGTTCAGGTGCAAAAACGCCATGTAGTGTCTACCAGGTTCTCCTGCGACCCTTGTTCTGGAGGAAGCCAGCCGCCAACTCCCCTGATTCTGCCATGCTGGATGTAGGCACCAGCTCCAGCAGAGCTGCCAAACTACAGCAGGCACCAGATGCCAGCCGTATGAGTGAGCGATCTTGGACGTCCAGTGCAGCCCAGATGATGCATCAGCTGATGGCAGCCGCAGCCGGCATCTGACTGTGCCTGCGTGAGAACCCCCACCGAGAACTGCCCAGCTGAGCCCTTCCAGAATTCCTGACCCACAAAACTGTGAGCAGAATAAAATGGTTGTGTGTGGGATTTTTTTTTTTACCACTAGAATTTTTAGCAGCAATAGTAACCAGAAGATATAGAACTCATCTCATCTCGATTTTTCGACTGAAGCAATTGAGCCCCAGAGAGAGGAAGCAACTTGCACACGTTTTCATGGCAGAGATAAGAGATGAGTGCAGGTAGTCCGATTCTAATATTCTGCCTCTTAACAATGGGGGAAAGCAAAGTTAACCAACAAGCAGAAATGCACAAAATGTAAAAAGTGTGACAGCAAGGCTACAGCACCTGCAAAAAATCACAATGAATATTCCATTTCAAATTTGCAAATGGAAGTGAATGAAATTCTTCCAACCTTTCCTCTTTCATCTAAAAACTTCCAACTGCCCAGGGAGGTCAGGGTTTTGAGACCACGTGAGGGAAGCCCACACCTCTCGACCCATAGTATCTTAGGCACGGGAGCTCTGAAGCTTCCTGGAAGAAAATATTAGAGCCATAAAATTAGAGGACATCAAATTTAACTGTTGGAAACACCTTGGAATTCATCTCATCCAACCTTCCACCCAGGGCAAGAGAAGGAAAAACCATGGGAGAGCAAAGCAACCTCTTGATACAGTGGCCTGAGCGACATCGGTAGGTAGCTGTGGTCAATGTCCAAGGAGCTGCAGAGGAAATACGGCAGGGTCAGAGCACAGGGTCAGGATGGTCCCTGAGGGCGGGGGACTGGGTCGGCCTCATGGGCATGTAACCTGTGCAGTCACTCAGGGCCTCCTGCCTTAAAGGACCCCACATTTCATTTAATGCTCTGCATCGCTGTCTTGAAATTCTTAATAATTTTTGAATAAGGGGTCCCGCATTTTCATTTTTTACTGGGTCTCACAAATTATGGAGCTGGTCCAGGCTGGGGAGGTCTGAGAGCTGCCTCAGGAATGAGTATTTCAGCAGAGAGAGCAGGACAGGCAAAGCCTGGAGGCTAGAAAGCCCCAGATCAGCTTGGGAAATGGTTACTTGCCCAAGACCATCTAGGCAGGAAGAGGTAGCACAAGGAATTGAACCCAGTCTTGTCGGACTCCAAGGCTCGTGGTCATAAACACTTTGCTCTCCTGTCTCCTGGGACAGAACTCACACCTTGAGCCAGCCTCCTGACTGTTCCTACAAATTGCAGCCTTCTCTTCTAGGGAGCCTTCCTGGATTGCTATGACCCATCCTGCTTGCCATTCCCCCCTTCCTTCATCCTTCTTACCTGGCTGAGCCTGTGCCAGCCTGTCTATTTTCCCTGCCCCTCCTGGCTAGCGTCTACTGTGGCTTCCAGGCCCCCGGGCCAATCCTTCCAGGACCTTGTCTCCCAAGAAGAAGCCTTGGGCTCAGTCTTCTTGCTGCAAAGCTCACGTAGATTCCACGGTGAAGCCTTTGTCACCTTCCCATTCCTAGAGCTAGGCTGCAACTCCAAAGAATTGGCAATGGGAATCAGGCGTGGTTCGCATTCCTCCCACCACTGACTAGCATGAGCACCTTAGCCTCTCTGAGCCTCAGTTTCCCAATCTGTTAAGTGGGCCTAGACCCCACATTAATCACTGGTCCTGTACATCCTGATATGCAGCCATGTCAAGGACACCACACCTCTGCGCTCTTCCTCCCCACCCATGTCCCAGACCAATCATGAGAAAACTTCAGACACACCCGAACTGAGGGCCATGCTCCAAAATACCTGATCGGTACCCTTTAAAACTGTCAAGGTCAAGAAAAGCAAGGAAAGAATGAGACGCTGTCACAGATCAGAGGAGGCTAAGGAGAAACATGACTAAATGCAACGTGGGATCCTGGATAGGATCCTGGAACAGAAAAAGAACATTAGTGGAAAATGGGTGAAACTGAATGAAATCTGGAGTTTAGTTAATTGTAATATACCCGTGCTCATTTCTTAATTTTGACAAATGCATTGTGGTGATGTGAGATGTAAACATCAGGGGAAGCTGGGTGAAGGGTACATAGCTACTCTCTGGGCTCTATGTGCATCTGTCTAAAAATAAATCTAAAATTATTCCAAAATAAGATGTTTATTAAAAAAACAACAAACCTGCACCACTGCTATTGCTTTTGTCTGCCGTGTCCCTCCCCCATTCTTCTGCTGACGGGCCCTTCTCTGGCTACAAGGGTGTGGGTACCTGACCCAGCCTGGGCCAATAATCTGCTCTCATCACCCTGGCTCTTGGTCCAAGGGGTAAGCATGTGACCTACACTGGGCCAGTCAGAGTCCTTCCCTAGAACTGTTCAGCTTGGAATTGGATGAAAATCTCTTCCCATTCTCGCCATGAATATGTAAGGCTGTAAACCTGGGGTCTCCTTGTTTCACTGAGTGGGGACGGTGACCCAAAAGAACTAAGCCTCCGAGAGAGAGAAAGAGAGAGAGAGAGAGAGAGAGAGAGAGAGAGAGACAGAATGATGACAGCCTTCAAGGTGGCCTCGTCCTCCTTCCCAGTCTTCCTCAGGCAGACCCTTCCTGCCCTTCCCTGTTATGTGAGCCAATATATCCACTTTTGAGTTTAAATCAGTTAAAACTGGGCTCGAGCTGGGTTTCTGTCACTTGCAACCAACGAGTCCTAACATAACTTCTCAAGTTGTGTGAAGATTTGATGGCGTTTGTATATAACCTGGTACACGGCAGTCACCTGCAAATGGTGAGGAATATGTTTTCTTCTGCAAGGAGTCTGGGGCCTGCCCTGCACTTCCGCTCGTTTGGTTATGGCCCTGACACCTGCCTTGCTCCTCTCCTGGCTCCCACGTACCCTGCTGGGCATCCTGCTTCAGATGAGCCCATCTGGCTTCACACGCCCTCCCCTCTCCAAGCCCTGATCCCGGCCTCCTCCTCTTGGTGTTGGGAGCTGAGTTTGCAGCTGAGATTGGGTTTTGCTCTGGGAAGGGTATCAGGGAGGAAGAAATGGAACTCAGCCTCTGGCAGAAAATTTCCTGCTCAGAAGTGGGGGGCAAAATCCCAACACTGGCCTGGCCAGACCCAGTGAAATCAAGGTGTAGCTGAGTGTTCGAATGCCAAGGTTTGTCTAGTGCTTGTTCTGGAAATGAAATGACGGGGCTGTGGAGACTGGAGTTCCATGGGCCCCAAGTGTGAGGTTGCGGGGAGCAGGAGATGTGAGGGGAGCTTTTAGAGAAACCACAGGCAGAGCAATCAGAAAGATTTGAGTGAGAAAGGGCAGAAGTCGCTCTTTTATCTCAGGTCTGGGCTGTGGGCCAGGAAGGCTGAGACACCACCAGGGAAATCCAGGGCGAGTACTGAGGGTGTGCAGCCACCTTGCCCTGGAGCTGGGCTGGGAAGGACCTTGCTCAGCCCGAGGAGGGACGAGGCAGGTCCTGGGGTTGCCTTCCTGAGCCTCAGTTGCCCCGTGCTGTCCTGGCCACTTCGTGCATCTGTGCCTTGTCCCTTCCACCTGTCAGGCTGACAGGTAGCTGGAGCATCTCTCTCTCTTCTTTTGTTTTGCGATGATTTAATTTTTTTTTTTTTTTTTTTTTTTTGCGGTACGCGGGCCTCTCACTGTTGTGGCCTCTCCCGTTGTGGAGCACAGGCTCCGGACGCACAGGCTCAGCGGCCATGGCTCACGGGCCCAGCCGCTCCGCGGCATGTGGGACCTTCCCGGACCGGGGCACGAACCCGTGTCCCCTGCATCGGCAGGCGGACTCTCAGCCACTGCGCCAGCAGGGAAGCCCAGTGATTTAATTTTTAAAAAAATTTTTATACAATTTAAAAACTTTACTTTCCATTTACAGTTATTACAAAATATTGGCTGTATTCCCCGTGTTGTACAATACATCCTGGAGCCTGTCTTACACCCAAGAGTTTTTACCTCTCATTCCCACACCTCTATATTGCCCACCGCCCCGCCTCCTGTAACCACTAGTTTGTTCTCTATATCTGTGAGTCTGCTTCTTTTTTGTTATATTCACTAGTTTGTTGTATTTTTTGGATTGGAGCATCTTTTCTTGTGCGAAGCATTCCTTTTGCCCACCACGCCCCCTCCCCCACCCGGCCTTCAGGGCAGAACTGAATTCGCTTGCCTTTCTGTCCCCATACGTTTTCTTTCCTCATCTGCTTTACTCTTCCTTCCTTCCTTCGTTTGTCCACTCAGGCATGAACTTGATCATTTTATTCAACAAATATTTTTGGAGTGCTGGCTGCATGCTAGATCCTGAGAGAACCGAGGTGAATAGGACGGACCCCGCCCTTGCCTTTGTGGCAGCGAGAGGGAGGGAAGGGGCTGGGTTTAGGGTACGTTTTGGAGGCAGAGCGGGTAGGAGTTGTTGATGGGTCAGATCTGAGGGGAGCCCAGGAGGCATCTGGGTTTTGGGCCTGAGTAACTCTGAAGCAGCCGCATACACCTGCCTTTCCCCACAGAGCCTGGGGAACACACAGTTACCCTAACCCTAACGCTAAAACTAACCCACCCCCACACTTGGATTCTAGACTGAGAGGACATTAGGTATAAAGGCAAGGTGCTGGGAATGACGAGCCAGATGGGGGCTAACAATGGGGCTACCTGCCTAAAATACCCCAAGAATTCCCGTGGCCACAGCACGCTTCCATCGGCAGGAAAAACTGGGTGAATTGTAGCATTGCCTCTTTCTCACTGTGTGATCTTGGTCAAATCACTCAGCATCTCTGAGCCACATCAGTAAAACGGGAATACTAACAATAAGTACCTAGTAAGATTGCTGTCGTTATTCACTGAGACTTTAATTCATGGGGAACACTTGGATCCAGCCTGAATGAGACAGTAAATGCCTCCATTTTAAGTGATTATTATGATTCTAGGCAGAATGTGGCCAGGTTGCAGAAGACTCCAGATGCTGGTGTAAGGAGTTGGCGTTTTACCCTATGGAGTCAGAGCCTGAACATTTCTGAGCAGAGGAAGGACACAAGGAAAGCAGACAGTCAGCGCTTCTCCAGTCCCTGCAGCATCCGGAGCCTTGGAACCGGCTACAGGTCAGCGGTGACAAGCCCGGCCGCAGGGCCAGTGACTTCCAGCTCCCAGAGCCCTCCAGCTGCCCCACCTCTGGACCCAGGCAGTGGAAGCCAGTCTACCCCCCACCCCCAGCATCACTCCGGGCAGAGCCCGGCTCACTGAGCCAGCTGAGACTCAAGCCACCCCCACGGCCCCGACGCTGTGGCCACAGGGCCCAGGCCTGAGGCTCCAGCCCGACAGAATTCAGGAGCCCCACGTAAGGGTGCTTAGACCCAAATGGCAGACACCGCCACAGTGCAGGGCTCAGTGGCCTCCGGCTAGTGGGCAGTGGAAGTCAGATAGACGCACAGAGCCCTGAGCATCCCCCACCCTCTCCAGCTCTCCCTGGCGGGTGTCTCAGAGGAGACCCCTGGCTCAGAAAGCTGGGGGCAGGTGGTCTGTCGTAGGGCTGTAATGCCTGCAGACCCCCCCTGTGTTGGAGCCGGCTCTCCTTGGTTTGACCCTTGCACCATTGGGTGGGGCCACTTTTGTGCCTGGCGAGGGGCTGGGCACCCAGGGTACCGACCAGGTCAGACACGGTGGCGTCTGGGAGTTGCTCGCATTCTAGTGGAGGCACCAGGTGTATCAACAGGGGGACTCACAGTCCTTCCCTGTCCCAGGGTACGCTCCGGGCCTGCTCTACCAGGACTGGCAGGGAGGCGGGCTGTCCAACCTCAGCCCCCAGGAATCTCAGCTCCAAGCCGGGCAAGCATGATGCTGTCGGCACCCCTAACGAGGTTCCCTGGGGCCCCGCCCATAACTGGATCTCTGGACCAAAGGGTATCCACCTGGACATTTCAAAATATCCCCCAGGGTGTGGTCTTGGCCTCTGGCCCTCACAGACACCCTCTCATGGGCGTCACACATGCAGCCACCCGGAACTCTTGTCTGGCCTCATCAGGAATTTTATATTCATTCTTCAAGCTCCATTGGCCTTGAGCTGCCCTTGATTCATGGAGGATGATAGACTCTCAGAAGCAGAGAATCCTCCAGCTCCTGTATCCGCACCCCTAGTTCTGTTTTTACCTTTGCTAGTGTGCTTGCAGAACACGGAACTTCCCCAATTTTTCCAAATATAATTGATCGACCTCAAGCCCACTGGCCCCCAAGACGGCTCCTGATGATACCTTTCTCCTGGAATTCACACCTGTGTCGTCCCCTCCCACAGTGAACAGGGCAGATCTGTGTAACCAATAGGAGATTGCCTAAACGATAGTGTGTACCTTCTGAGGAGAGGTCATCTGAGAATTGTGGCTTCCTCCCTGTTCTCACTCCGGGAGAAGCAGCCGCCGTGCTGTGAGGACGCTCAAGCAGTCCTGGTGAGAGGTCCATGCGACAAGGAACTGAGGCCTCTCGCCGACAGCCGGCACCAACTTGCCAGCCAGTGTGAATGAACCATCTGGGAAACAGGTCCTCCAGTGAAGCCTTCGGATGAGTACAACCCCAGCCATACATCTGGACTGCAATCTTATGAGAGATCTCAAGCCAGAATCGTCTGCTGCCAGATTCCTGACCACAGGAACTGTGAAATAATAACTATCCTTTGCTGTTTGAAGCCACTGAGCCGCGAGGTAATCTGTTACATAGCAATAGATGATTTATATGACAAGCATGTAGACTTTTCTGAAGACAGTGGTGGGGAGAGGTGGTAGGGGAGGCTGAAGTTGGGGGAGGGGCTTATATTGCCCACCTTTCCTCAATCCGCAGCTCCAAATCCTCTCATCCTTAATACACCCAGCGATTACCTGCTCCCTAAGCCCTACTTTTAACGCGGCACACGCTGACCTTTCACAGGGCCTTGCAAACCAAAATGCCCTCAGCTAAGTGACCCCACTTTCCCGAGAAGGCAGCTTGCATCTGTCTCTTTATATTCAATTTGGGATGGTTCCGTGGTGGGCAAGGGGCAGGGGTTTTAGCGGGGAATCTTCATTATTTGTCCTTCTGGGTTCCGTGTCTTATCACTGGCTCGCACCCTCTGTGATCATAGCCCTTGGTTCCAGCATTGGAAGCACAGCAGAAAATCTGATTTTTGGTCTGGATCCAAAACAGGAATATGACACCCCGTCCACGGTCAATGTGTGTGTGTGTTTCTCTAAAAGAACCACTTAACCTAATTTCCTTAGCATCAACTCGAAATGCCATGTAGACCGAGGGAAAAAAAATTCACCTAAGTACAAAGGGTAGGTCTTGTTATTCACCTTAAACAGCCCATGAAGCTTTTCAGCAATTTATGGGTTCCTCACACTCTCACTCCTCCGTTTCCTAAGGCTGCAGAAAGGAAGATCTCCCTGAGACATGTCCTTGTGGCGATACGGCGCGGGCAGTGGGGTCGTTTGGGTGCGAGCCACATCTGGTCAACTTAGGACAAAGGGCGCTTGTGGGTGGGCTGTGAGGAGCGGCTCCCAGGCACTGCCGGAAGATCCCAGGGTCTGGGATTCAGGACAGGGGTCCAGGCTGCCGGAAATGCCTGCCCATCTTCTGGCACCGAGGCTTTTGGGATGGTTCTGCTTCGGCTGTTTCTCATGTCCACGCGCCACTCCACTCACGACTCAGCCCAGCTGGGGGCTGGGGGAGGCACCTTGATTCAAATTCCACCAAGACTGTACATGGCAGTGGGGAGAGAGGAAATTGGGAGGCTGGTGGGAGGGAGGAGAGATGCTGGGTTCCCACAAAAACCCCCTAATGTTCGCTTTGTGACTTTTTAATGAGAATAATATATGTTAAGGGCCTTGCACGGTGCCTGGCTCTGAGTGAGCCCCATACAAGCTAGCTACTATGAGAGAGGTGACGGAGTGAGAAATAATTCGGGGGAGGACACATGTGAGAATGAACGATGCAATGTGATGTGTGCTGTCATTAAGGCCTGCACTGACTGCTTTGGGGGCTGGTGGAAGAATAAGCAACTTGGCCAGCTCAGCTTAGGGGTGGTCAGGGAAGGCTTCACCAAGGAGGCAGCCTTTGAGCAGTACCTAATGATAGACTAGAAGTAGACAGGTAGGGAAGGAATATGAAAGGAGGAAAGTCTTCCAAGTTGAGGGAACAGCATGCTCAAAAGCACAAAGGTGTGTGGGTTATGAGGTGAGAGATTCATGGGATGTTCTGGAAAGGACGGATATTGGTGTCTGGGACCCAGAACATGTGTGGGGTGATACAAGATGATGCTAGAAGAGTAAGGGCTTGACTGCAGAGGGCCTTATTGGGGCAAGGTGAGGAGTTTGTGTTTTATTCCCTAGCAGAGAGGGCGTACCATTCATCTCTGCGTCTGCACCCAAGGCAGACATCACCAATCGATCATGATGACACTGTCTTCAGGGGGAACACCCAGGTAGCTGCTGCCAATCACTTGGCATCGTCATGCAAAATGAAACACACTGCATCCCTGCATGGGCTCTGTTGAGCTACTGGAGGGTTTAAATAGGGGGGTGATGAGGGAGGATTGCTGCAGGTGTTCAGGTGAAAGACGGCAAGTCCTAACCTAGAACAATGACAATGGGGATGGATTGTTGCTGCCCACATTTTTCTCAACCTTACCTGTTCAGCTAGAGATTCCAAGCAGTCTCTTCGTCTCCACCTCTCAGGCCTGGCCAGAGTGCTCGGGGTCCCATGTGCGTGCGTGCGTGTGTGTGTGTGTGTGTGTGTGTGTGTGTGTGTGTATTAGCTCTGTCTGGGCTACATTGTGGGGAGAAAGGTGTTGTATTTCTGGAACTGTGCTAACCCATGTGGTTGCCATTAGCCACATATGGCCATTTAAATCTAAATTAATAAAATCAAAATTAAAAATCCAGTTCCTCAGTCCCACTAGCCACAGTGTCAAGCACTCAATAGTCACATGTGGTTAGTGGTTACTGTACTGGATGATGCAGCTATATAACCTTTCCACCATCGCAGAAAGTTCTATTGGACGGCGCTGGTCCAGAGAGAGCCGAGTCGGGTGTCCAGATCACCATCCTCAGTTAGCCCGGGTCAACTCCATCTTCTATCTGGTGGTGGTGACTAAGAGTTTGAAAGCCTTGCCAAGTTATGTCTGCCTGCTAAGGACGAAGCCTCCGAAGGGAGACTCTTAAGAACGTTTCAGAGCTTAAAGCCATCTCCGAGCTAATCCACCAAGCCTGGAGGTTCCGAGGGGAAGGGAGCGCCCTTTCGGTGACCCCCAGCATTGTGCTGGGCACAGGGCTGCTTCTGTTACTCGCATTTCCCAAAGGAGGAAACTGAGGCTCAGAGAGGGGTGTGACTTGCCCTTTGGCAGATGATGGGAAAGTCACGCAAACTGAACCGGAACAGACTGTTTAGCTGCGTGCTGCCTGGTGTTCCTTGGAATCATTGCTCAGTTTCTTGGGCCAGAGCACAACTGGTGGACCTCCTCCAGTGCCCATTTCTGCAAGCCTCTGCACGGGAGAGCCTCAGCCACAGGGGTAGATTGGGGAGATTTCTGCAGTTGCCCCCTAGATCCGCCAGAGGGCGCAGAGGCCGTTGTGCTTCCGCCTGAGGTGGGCGGGGCGGTGAGCGAGTCGTTCCTTCCAGCAAGGACTTTGGGCTGGGACCCTGCTTCTCGCCTGGCCTTATGAAGCGGACGAAGAATGTATTCCATGTGGCCCCTACCCTCTAGGAGAGCTCCGTTTAGCGGGCAGAGACAACATAATGGCTTGTTTGGGTCTGCAGCAAGGGGCCTTGAAGGGTGGATAGGAGTGTGCCAAGTAGCCTGGAGTCCAGTTGTGGAGGGCAGAGGCGGAATGCCCAAGTCTGTCTCCTACTCGGAGAAACCGTGACCTCGGTGGCCTGTGTCTCAGCGCTTGTCTACCCTCCTAGCCTCATCCTGGACCTGCTTTTCTGTTCTCAGTTGACAGGAGGGAGGAATTTCTGAACAGAGGTTCTGCTCTAGTAATACCTAACTCCCTGGAGTTCCTTGCACACACCAGGTGGTTTCATGCCTCTGTGCCTTTGCACATGCTGTTCCCGTGGCCTGGGACATACTTCTCCACCTTCTTCAGTTGACCAACTCCTATTCATCCGTCAAGATTCAGCTCAGGCAATGGCTTTTTCCAGGGAGTCTCTCCCATTCCTGGCCTGGGTGAGATGCTCCTTCTGGGAGTTCCTGCAGCCTGTTCTGCTGTGCACTACTTGAGGACAGGCACTGGCGCACAAGG
Source organism: Orcinus orca (assembly GCF_937001465.1). NCBI lineage: Eukaryota > Metazoa > Chordata > Mammalia > Artiodactyla > Delphinidae > Orcinus > Orcinus orca. The sequence goes on along the minus strand of NC_064569.1, from coordinate 92,431,438 downwards.
CCCCATAAAAGTGATTGAGACGCATAGGGCTTGTCCCAGGCAGGGCTTCGACGGGAAGGTTTGTGGGTCCCAGGAGCCGAGATGGCGCCTGTTTCTTCCTGCACGTGACATGAGCCAAATCTCCTCACCAGGTACTTGTGTGCCCAAGTGTGTGTGTGTTGGGTGGGGGTGGGGGTGGAGGTATAGGCCCCGGATGTCAGAGCTTCTTTCTGCATCTCCCACCTCTGTGTGTGTTTACGTGGGGGGCGGTGGCCAGAGAGAGGCTAGGGCTCAAAGGTCTTAGGAAGCGTCTCTGGGCAGCAGCAGAGACCAGTGTGCCCCTGGGCATACTCCGTGAGGGGTGGGGAAAGGTAGTGAGCGGCAGCCCAGAGCCCTAGCCCAAGGGTAGAGAGACCCGGAGTCTACTACTGTCTGCTATCAAGCACGCTGTGTGACCTTGGAGGAGTCACTGCGCTCACCGAGCCTCAGTTGTCTCGCCTGTAAAATGGGAACGCAGCAGCCACAGTTCTCCGGTTGTCAGCGGTTGAGCACTGGACGGGCGAGCCGGACGGCTGCCGGGGATGGGGTGGGGTGGGGGATCCACCTGTAGTGGGAAGACCAGGGGGCTCGGGCGTCTTCGGGCGGGCGCTGGGGGGCGCTGCGCACCTCCGGCGGCCCGCCCCGCAGCAAGTTTGCCTCCAGCTGTTGAACGCGCCGGCGGCGGCGGGACCCGGTCCCCGCGGGGTGAGCGGGGCTGGGGTCCGGGGCATGCCGGGGGCTCAGCCGTCCGCGGGGCCGCGGGTGCAGCTGAGGAGCCAGGCGCGGCCCCCGCCCGGCGGGCGTGTGTCTGCGAGCGTGCGTGTGTCCGTGGCGGCCTCGAGCCGGGAGAGGGGGCGGGAGGGGTCTCGCTGCGGAGAGGCCTGCGGAGGGCGCGGAGGGCTCGGGCGGCTAGGGCGGCGGACAGACCGCGGCCGCGGCCGCGGGCCCTGACGCACGCTGCGCTCCGGCCCCCTCCCGGGCGCGGGTCCCGGCGAGGCAGAGGCGCGGCGGGCGGCGGCGGGGTCTGCGCGCACACGGCGGCTCACAGACACACACCGGCCGCGCCACAGACACACGCCACGCACCGAGCCGCGGCCGGCGCGCCAAGCCCGCCGGGCGCCGCGCGCATCGCTCCGCGGTCGCACTCGCACTCGCCCTCGCGCGCAGGCCCCGCAGCCGCCGCGGCCGGAGGCGGCGCTCGGCCAGGAGCCCGGCTGGGGCTGGAGGTGAGTGAATTCCTCCAGATCCGAGCGCCCGCGGCCGGCGGAGACGGTGGGAGTGGGCGTTGGGACCGGAGGACACCCCCTCCGCCAGTGGGGGTGGGGCTTGGGAGGGGGACACAGCCAGGGGAGGATGAGACGGGGAAAGCCACCCGCGGCGCCTCCTGGGTCTGGGCATCCCCGTGAGACCCCCGGAGGACCACCCTATGCGGGGCGGCGTAGGGGGGGCGGTGGTGGTGGTGGGCGGAGGCGGGGTGGGAGGACGAGGAGGACGGTCGGTGAGGTGAGCAGTTTCGGGGGGTGGTGCAGAGGCTTGGTGGTGGACGGTCGTGCCAGCCAGTGCCACAGCGCACCTCTCTGCCCCCGTCTTTGCGAATCGGGGGCCCTCGCTCCCCTCTTTCACGGAGTGCTGCCGGGTCAAGGGATTCATCTTCATAGCTGGTAAGGGGGGTTTGATTGGTGCGGGATGACAGCTCCAGCGGGAGGGGGCCAGGGTGGGGCTTCCCCCTGCTTCCCCGCAGGAGGGCGATGGGTTTGGTAAGAGGACCGGAATTGGGGAGTGGAGGCTCCCAGGGGGTGGGAACCCTTGCAAACGCTTTGCCCCTTTTTCTGGTGGCGGTGGTGTGGGGCAAGCAGGGAGGCGGCCCAGGGAAGGAGCAGAAATCGGCAGAAATCTGCAGACTGCAGCTCTGGCAGGGCCGGGGCCACTGCCGGTGTGTGTGTGTGTGTGTGTGTGTGTGCGTGCGTGTGTGTGTGTGTGTGTTTGCATGTGTGGGCTCCAACAACTGACAGAAGAGAGGGGCAGGGGGGTGGGTGTGTTGGCTGGTGAGGCAGTGTGTGCACGTGGGGAAGGATGTGTGTGCTGTGTGTGCACACGGGGCTGTGTGCAGGAGTGGACCCCGTGCTCTCTGTCTGTACACACACACACACACACACACACACTCTCTCTTCGTGGCTCAGCAGGGTTTCCTCGGAGTGTTTGGAGCGGAGAGTGCTGGTGTGCTTGTCTGTGTGTGCGCTCGGGGAGCTCGTGTCCAGGACAGAGGCGGCCAGGCTGTGGTGTGTCAGCCGTGCCCAAGGAAGGAGACGACGGGGGGATGGTGGCATTCACCCTCTCTGGGCTCAGCTTGGGAGAAATGGAGAAACATGGTACTTGAGGGCACTTTCTGCAGCTCTGGGCTCCCTGCTGTGTTCCGTCCACCTGGACCCCTCCCACCCCAGGGGCTGCCTCTGGAGGGCGCTTCGATCCCGTTGCTGAGACACAGGTGTTGGACCGGAGTGTGTGTGTGTTTGTGTGTGCGTGCGTGCGTGTGTGTGTGTGTGTGTGTGTGTGTGTGTGTGTCCGGGCTGCGGCTGTTGGAGGAGAGAAGCTGGGGGGGGAGGAGGGAGGTGCTGGCAGCACCTGGAGGAATGTGGTGGAAGCTGCAGGCCCCAGGCTGCCAGATTTAGTTACTGAGGGACATTTTTATCTGCCTCACCAGGGGAGTAATTTGCATGTGTATGTGTGTGTGCCTGGCTCGAACACCTGTTCTCAGGGCCTGTGGGCACCTGTGGGACGTGTCGTGTCTAGGCCATCAGCAGGGCATGGGGGCCTGCACATGTGTGTAAACGTGTGTCCTAGGAGAGGAATGTCTGCGCACTCGCGTGCGCACACGCGCGCACACACACAGGCACCGTCCGTAGATGCCTGTCCTGAATGAGCTGTGTACATGGGTGGGGACCTCTGGGCCATCGGCCCCTGGGCAGGAAGAAATAGGAGTAGTTGAAGGGGGTATCAGGGAGCTGTGTGTGTGTGTGTGTGTATGTGTTTATGTGTGTGACGTCAGTGAGAACCTCTGGGTGTGACATCAGCTCCAGGTTGCCGGTGACGTCACTGGGACAGCAGTGTGAGGGGTCACCCCCAAGGACCAGGTGATGTCAGTGGGAGGGTGAGGGAGGTGTCACGGTGAGGGTGTGGGGCTCAGTGTGGTCACATCCCCTGTGTTGTGAGGGGTGAGGAGGGGAGAGGGATGGAGCCTTGGGGTGAGCAGTCCCTCCCAAGAGGTCCCATTTCCTGAGTGGACGTGGGACCCCTTTCCGTAAGGCCTGCCCCCCTAATAGCACATCTCTGTTGCCTACCCCCGACCCGTGGTGTCCCCCCTCCCCCTCCCCTGCCTGGACCCCGCCAGTTCCTGTTCTCCACCCCATCCCAACGGGGTTGCACAGACCCTTCGGTGACTGTGTTCTGGTGAGTGAATGTATGTGTAAGTGCAGGTGACAACAGAAAACGGCCACAGCGAGGGAGCCAGAGACCTTAGGTTCTAATCCATGTTGCCTCTCTGTGTTTTGTGGTTTAGGCATTCCTGTCACTTCTCTGGGTCTCAATTTCTTGTCTGTCACCTGGAAAGTGGTTAGGGAGGCGAGGGGGGATTACAGGAGTTCATGGGCTTCTGGGGGGCCAGATGCCCAGCACATGATAGAAGGTCAGTCCACGTGAGCCCCATCCCCTAGCCTCCTGTCCCCCAGCCCAGAAGCTGCTCCCGTGTTTTGCTTTAAGTCTGGCTTTGTAAACAACTTTCTCTTCTCTCCTTGGATCCTCACAGCAGTCCTGTGAGGCTGGTAGGCTGGCAATATTATGTGGCCATTTGACAGATGAGCAAACTGAGGTCCAGAGGGTAAAGTAAGCTGTTGTCGTTTCATTCCTTAGTGAGAACTCCCCTGCTTGGTGGGTGCGGGGAGACCCGTTGGATTGGCAGGGCACTCTCATTTAACGGAGGGACAGGGCGCTCTGCGCAGTGGGGGCAAGGAGTGGGAGGCGCCAGGGTGAGGGGCCCAAGGTGGAGAGGTCAGTGGCTGCAGTACAGGCTGCCTCCTGACTCGGTCCAGTGTCTGCTTGTTCTGCCCCATGAGATTCCGAGATGGCCCGGCTGATAGAAATGGCCGCATCCAGCTGCTTAGCCGCCGCTAGTGAGGTCAGCCAGGGGTGCTCACAGGAGGCTCTGTGCCTGCTCCCCAGTGTGGCTCCTTGTCCCCGATATCTGGTGGGGTGGCTGCTGTGGAAGTAGACCTCGTGCCAGTGACACCTCTGCTGTGTCCTGGCCGCGTGTGACGCGGGGATCAGCTCTCCTGTCTGTGCCCGAGGTGGTAGCAGCTTGCCTTGTGGGCTTTGCTGCGCGAGTGTGGCATCCCCGTGCAGGGTCGGGAGTGCACCCATCACAGCTACTCTCACCGCTTCAGCTCCGGTGCCCCTGGGCCAGGTCCTCTCTCCTGCCACCTGCCCCCCACCAAATCTGCTAGGACAGTGCACTGTGCAGACACGACAGCCAGGAAGCAGATTGCCTTGAAGCCCAAGACTCCTTAACAAGTCAGGCCTCTTCGGGGACAGCGTTAATAGTCCAGGTTAACTCAGTCCTCTGTCTCCTGCTGTCCCAGCCCAATCCTCTATTAAATTAACCTTCTGGCTCAATTAGCACCTGGGGCAGAGGCGCTGCCGTTAGTACTGGGGATGGTGTCGGGGGAGGGGGGGTTGGAATGATAGAACCCCCTCCTCCTCCTCCCAGCTCTGCAGACAGTCCCCAGAGAGCCCCTGAGGGCTGGCGAGCCACCTGGGCAAGTTTACATTCAGGGTGCCAAAGGAAGGGCGCTGGCTGCATGATGCTTCTGACGGCAGTAATTATAGTGATAATAATAATGATATTAGCTAATATTCATTGAGTGTGTACTGAGAGCCAGGCCTGGTGGGAAGCTCTTTTAGGGGCACTCATTTAATCCCACAAAGCCTTCTGTAGTAGAGCTATTATTCCTCATTTTCCAGATAAGAAACAGAGAGGTTCCAGACCAGCTCAGAGCCACACAGCAGTGGAATGAGGACTGGAAGCCCCACGGGTGGACTCTTTGCATCATTAATTGTTAATTGATGAACCCTTTTGCTAGGGAACCCTGGGCATCTTGGGGTGCCCCTCTCTCTGAGGGACCTCTCAGGGCCTTGCTTTGCTTATCTGTAAATGGGGGCAGTGTAGGGCAGCAGTGGGTGTGGCTGCAGGCAGAGAGGAGCAGAAAGGCTGCTGGGTCTCAGTTCTCTCTGCATTCCTCCTGTGCGCCCCCCCTCCATAGTGACCTGTGACGTTCCCAAAGGTAGCTCCTTGCTCCCCGGTTCTCCCACAGCGCTGGGAGTACAGGGGGTGCTCGGTGGGGGCTCCCCTCAGAGGTGGAGGGGCTGCTGCTCCAGGATCAGTATGTTCCCCAGGCCTGAGTCTGTCGTGGCCTCAGCCGGGGGCCCCTGGCCACTCGGCCACACTCTCCCTGTCTCGCTTGTGGAAGAGCAGGGAGGGGCTCAGGGCCCAAATTCTGCCTCTTTTCATCCTTGATGTGTGTCCTGGGCAAGAGAATTCACTTCCGGAAGGTTCTGTTTCCTCAATGGAAAGTGAGGGTAGTGGTACCGAATTTCTAACTCTGCCGGGTTAGTTATATAAGAGAATGACAAGCATGTAGCATTATGTCTGGCACATAGTAGGTGTCAATTAGATGATTTCCCTCCCCCTTCCCATCTGTGTCCTTTATGCATTCCTGGTTCCCTGGAATGGGGCTTGGGCTGCGAGTCTGTGTGTGTGTCCATCCTTCCCTCTCTTTTTAGCCTCCACTTTCATCCCCTGAAATGCATAGAAACTCTTTCTTGGAGCCAGGCTGGGGGGCCCAAGGAAGCATGAGAAGGGCCTGGGAGCTGCGTACCCCACAGCTGGAGCGTGTAGAGGGGTTGGGGGCGGCAGGGCATGCTTTGTGGGTGTGTCTATGCGTGTGTGTGCACACTGGTCACCACCTCTCTCAGGGGCAAGCGGGGAGCCATTCTCAACGGCCCAACCTCGTGGCTCAAGCCTGACTCAGTTTCCCTCCTTGGCCTGTTTCTATCTTTTCTCTTCCTCTTCGAACTTGGGGAGACACAGGCTGTGGGGTCAGCCTGCCTGCCAGCCTCCCTTCCTTGCCCTTCTCATTACCTGTGGGGGGGTCTCCTGTCTGTCTCTCCTGCAGCGTGTCAGCTCCAAATGGGTAGAGACTAGTGGGCCCTCAAAGAATACTTATTGAACAACTTTCTTTCATTTACGTGCTATGGAGGATGGGCTGATGTATTTTGTATTCAGTCCACACACACACACACACAATTATAAGCACGTCTCACCCAAGGATAACTGCTATGCCCAGGACTCAGGTGGAAACCCCCAGAGATGAGCTCCTGTCCCGAGGAGACGGGAGATACCTGGACCATCTGCCAGGTGCCGGGCGTGGGGCCTGCACACAGTAGGGCTTCCTTGACAGGGGGTCCCTGTTAGCCTGTGGCCTGAGCCAGCCTTGTAAGCAGGGCTGGAGAGGTTGGGACGACTTCTGCTCTGGGCACTGTAGAGCCCCCATGATTGCACACCTGCTACGTGCCAGGCATAGGGCGAAGCACTCTCTATTATCTTGTTTAATCTTGGCTGGAGTACTGTGGAAGAGGTCCAGCCGGCCTCTGGGTAGGGGCATGCCAGGTGGAGACCATGTGAGCCGAGGTCTGGAGGTAGGAAAGCCCGGAGTGGATTTTGGGAAGGTGAGTCTGGACATGTAGTTTGGGGATCAACCACACAACAACCTAAATGACCCTGAAATCTGGACGAAGAAATCCAGCATTATCCTCTTTGCCAGAGCGTGTCAGAGGCTCTGGGTGTTTGTTAAAATGCAGATCCTCGGGCCCTGCCTGCTGAGAGTTGGATTCAGTACGTTGGATGTGGAGCCCAGGAACCTGCATTTTTAGTGCATTTTAGAAGGTGAATTCGCCCATGTTTGCTGGGTGGATAGCAGCTGAGGGGGCTGCTGCGTGTTCCCGGGGATCTCCGGACTCCTCCCACGCAGCCTGGGAGGCAGCAACCCAGTTTCCAGAGGAGCCTGAGCTCAAGGAAGTGAGGTGCCCTGCCTTGGGTGACACAGCAGCAAGACCGAGACCGACACTGACTAATACTAATAATCTTCGTGTTCACTGACTGATGTTCTAAGCTCAAGAAGTCCTTCAGTAAATCCTCAGAACGACCCTCTGCATCATCCCTGTTGCACAGAGGAGAAACGGAGGCAGGGTGTGCGGTCACAGTTCAAGGCCTCACTGCTGGGAAAGGCCTGAAGTGCGGTGGGGATGAGGTGAGGCTGGAGAGGGCCTCCCTCAGCATCTTGGACAGAGCGATGCCCTGATGCCCTACGTCTCCCTTCCTTTGGTGCGAGGGCGCGGGTGGAGCTGAGCCTGCGGCTGTGCGTGTGAGCAGAGGCCAGAGGCGGGGGTGGAGGGGGGAGCAGAGAAGCCTGGAGGAAGGCGGAGAGCCAGGAAGGCGTCCCGGAGGAGGCGGCGACGCAGAGTCCCGTAACGGTGGCCAGAGGCTGTTCATCCGGTGGGCGCTCTGGCCGCGGCAGGTCCGGGTCTGGCGGGCGGCGGGGAGCATCCGTCCCCGGTGCGCGTCCCGGGCTGGTGCACGCGGGCGCAGCCCCCCGCTGGGCACGTGCGCGGCGGCGGGGTGGGCGGGAGCTCGCATACAGCCTCCGCCCCGGGCCCCCAGCCTCCAGCCCGCGCGGCAGCGAGGCCCCGCGGGGTCCCAGACCCGCCGGCCGCCTCTCTGCTGCACCCCCTCCCCGCGCGGCAGGCCCGGCTGGGTTTCCGCCTTACTACCCTGTGCTTAGAATTTGCAGCCGCATCCCCTGGCGCTCGCAGCCAATTTCACGGCCTCTGGGCTCGGCGCGGTGCTCGGGATATTAAACCGGCCCGCGCGCCTCCGGGGAAGGGGACGGAGGGGCCTACGGAAACGAGGACCAGCCGAGTCGTTGGCGAGGGGGTGTGTGGGTCAGGTGGGTGTGGACGGCGGGGGGGCGGGGCGCCGCCGTGAACTGCCCTGGGAGAGCTGGGGCGGGTGTGCAGGCGTGGCCATGTGTGTCCGGAGCCGTACCCCGCTTTGGGAGCTAGCTTGGAGCATGTATGTGTTGGCCTGTGAGTCTCTTCAGGGACCCCTGTGCCCGTGGGCATGCTTGTCTGGGTGTGTATGGTGAAAACTGTGTGTGTGTGTGTGTGTGTGTGTGTGTTGGGGGCCCGTCCCCAGTGAGTGGGCGCCTGTGTATTTCTGTGGGTGTGTTGACATGTGTCTTTGCAGTGTCCCCAGGCGTGTTGGCACATGTGCTGGTCTGCAAGTTGGAGCAGACACCCCTGTGTCTGGGTTCTGTGGGCAGCTGGGTACAGTGCATCTGAGTCTGTGTGCACACGTGTGTCGGAGGGAGTGTGAAATTCTGGTGTGTTGGTTGCTGTCTGGGTGTGCCCTGTGGCTGCTGGTGTGTGTGTGTGTGTGTGTGTGGGCATATAGTGTGCAGCCTGGGGTGCGTCCCATCCCTGCTGCTGCAGGGCTCAGGGTCAAGTGTGAGCCGGGTACCTAGGGGGAGGGTGTCCCTCCGGACCTGGACCTGGAGCAAGCTGGCTGCTTCCTCCTCCTCTGCCTCTGGGTGTGGGTGGTGGATTGAGGTATGGCGTGATGGGGGGCGGGTTGGGGGGTGGCCGAGAGTGTGTTTCTGTTTTGTCGCTGCCCCTGGCTGCCAGCACTCGGTGGGTATACATATGTTTGTGAATGGCAATGTCGAGGGGGCCGAGGTGTGAGCCCCTGCCTGCGGGGGAGGGCCAGGAGTACCATCTGGGCTGATGGGGTGCGGGGCCAGACAGAGAGAGGGGCCTCCGCGGGAAGGGGATGAGTGTGTGTGTGTGTGCACGTGTGCGCACAGATGGAGGGCAGGTTCGGCCGAGGCACGTCAGTCTGGGAGTCTGTGTGTCTGCGCACATGGAGGTCAGGCAGGTACAGTGCTCTAAGGGCGTGTGAGCACGTATGGCGGGTGGTGGGGCCGAGGTGTTACCCCTAGTGGCACACGGGCGGGGGGCCCCAGGGGTGGGTGCCAGTCCTTGCAAAGTTTTGAATAAGAGATGTGCTGGGGGGGGAGAGGGGTGCTGGTTCCCTGCAGCAGAGGGGATGGGGCCCAGCTGTAGGAGGGAGTGGGCCGAGAGCGGGTGTTGGGGTGACCGAGAGCAGGTGTTGGGGTGACCAAGAGGAGGGCGGCGTGGCTGGAGGGGTGTGTGGGGGTGCCGGGCATCAGGTCAGCGTGAGGGTGTGTGTGGCCATCCCCACCTGAGTGTGTGTCTGTGACCGGGAGTGAGGTGTGGGGCTGGGACAGTGACTTGGGAGGACCGTCCAGGCTGAGAGGCCCAGCAGGGGCTGAAGAGCACGGATGGGATGAGGTGGGTGGGAGTGGGGGCCCTTTAGCTCCCAGAAAATCTCTCCATCTGTTGCTTGCACCTCCTGCCCAGGGGCCGTGGAGGGATTGGAAGAAGCCCTGCGGCCCCGGCTCCTCCCCTCTCCTCACCCGAGAACCCTGGGGGGTAGGGTGGGGAGTCCCCAACCTTTCTTCTGGGTCTTGAGGCCCTTCCCTTCCCTCTTTCCTGCCCCATCATCTTTCTGTCTCCATCTCTCTGCATCTCCCTCCATTCCTCCCCTCCCTCTGCCTCCCTCCTCTCTCTCACAGTGATATTCATTTGTGGTATATTCGGTTACCATGGGAAACCTAAGAAAAAAGTGAGTGTACCCTTCAAGACTTCAGCATTTTTCCCTCCTCCCTCCCCGTTCTCCCCCTCGCCTCCTCCCCGCAGAAGGAGAGGACTTGGGTGAGGAGCTGCTGCCGCCCGAGCTGGACCAGGACCTGAGACTCCATCGCTGCCGCCGCTGCTGAGACCAGGCCAGGGACAGGGCTTCGCTGGCCGCAGGGGCTCCCTCTGCCCGCAGAGATCTGGTAAGGACAGGGTCCTTATGACGGTGTGTGAGTGTGTGGCTGTTGTGAGCACGGCCCACGTGACCTGGCCTTGAAAACCCGTGATGTAGCCCAGCCTCTGCCTCCTGTTTGTCCCTTCCTGCCCTGCCTCACCCCTGCCCCCAGCTGCCGGCACCCCAACTCTGCTCCCCCCCCCCCGGCTTCCCTTCCACAGGGCCTCTGAGGCAGCTGGCAGAGTGGTGGGCCTTTGGGGGGCTGGAACAGGTCCACTGGGGAGGGGAGGGAGGCAGCCCCTGTTGGCTCAGAGACCCCACTCCTGCCCCTTTGCCCGGCTGAGAGCCAGAGCCTGGCCTGCCTGCACCCCAGCAGGGCAGGGGGCATCTGTGCCCCAGCTGGGGGTGGCGGGACCAGCCTCCAGGGGTTGCCCTGGAAGAACATGGCCTCTTCTGTCTCGGGTGGGGCCTTTCCACGTAGAGAGGGGCGGAAGGAGGGGCCGGGAGTGAGCGGGGAGCAGGGGTAGTGCCGGCAGAGTCAATACCAGGCCTGATCCAGTGTCATTGAATTTGGGAGGAGGCAGGGGAGCAGTCTGACACTAGGAGGCCGCAGGCAGGCAGGCCGGCCACTGGCAGGAGCTGTCCAGGCTGGGGCTGGTGGCTGCCCTGGAGAAGAGAGGCCGAGGCTGTCGCTGTCACTGTGCCTGTGTTGGTGGTGGCCACGTGGAGGGAGCTGTTGTCCAGGCGGGGCGCTGAGTGACGGTGGTTGCTGTTGCCCTGGCGAGGGAGCCGCCTCTGTGGCATTGTGGTCTCCATGGAGAGAGGAGGAAACAGAGGGAGGAGGCTGGCTGTCTGGGCTTGCTGTTGGTGGTTGCTAAGGAGAGGGAGATGCCGTTTCTAAGATGTGGTGGTCCCCATGTGGAGGGGCCGTGGCTGCCAAGGTGTTGGGGTTCTCTGGGGGAGGGCTGGTGATGGGTGCTCCATGGAGGATGGGGTGGGGGGTGATGGGGGAGGGGCTACTGCTGTGGACTTGGTATTGCTGGCACAGGCTGAAGCAGGGTTCTTTGGTGGGGGCAGTGAGGCACACTGGGTGGGTCTGAGCTGTGCTCCCCACTTACATTGCGCATCCTGCCCTGTCCAGGCCAGACTGGGGCCCCTGCTGCACCACTGGCATCCCTCCTCCCATGGCCTTCTGTTGCCTGTCCTTCCCTCCCACTTCGTGGCCAAGCTCTCCTGCCTCTGTTCCTTGAGCCCTCTCCCTCCTCGGGGACTTGGAGCATACTAGCCCACCATCTGGACGCATGTTCCCTCCTTGTCCCCAAATGACTTCGTCCCCATCCTTCGTGTTTGCTGAGCTCTGGGAAGCCTGGCATTGATGCCTGCCTTTGAGGTATCAGACAGGGGAAGTGACTTGCCCAAGGTCACACAGCATACATGTGCTGGGCCTGGGATTTGACCCTGGGTGCCTGCCTCCCCAAATATTCAACTCACCAGGCCTAACTCCTCCCCCAGGACTCCGGCCCCCCCACCCTGCCTCCCGCTGTTCAGAGTTGTCTCTCTTCCCTCAGTCCCCAGGTATTCATTTCATTTTGGTAACAGTAGGAGGCAGCGTGGAAGAGCACAGAGTTCGGGGTTTGAATCCTGGCTCTGTCACTTACAGCTGTATGACTCTGTGCCTCAGTTTCCCCTTCTGTAAAATGGAGATGATGCACATGCCTCTCGAGGTTGCTGTCACTTGGGATAATATCTGATGCTCTGGTTCCTGGCACTGAGTAGACTCTCAGTAAGTGGTAACCACCACCATCATCGTTACTTTCTTTAAAAAATGATTTTCTGACATGTCTGGGGTGGACAAGATGCCTTCTCACCAGAGATCTGCCTCATTTTTCCTTTCCTGTGTTCACTGAGCAGCGGAGGTATTGACCTGACATCAAGGAAGCAGGAGGCGGGGCTTGGAGAGGAGGGTCATGCAGCACCTTGGTCGTGGAGCCAGGACAGAACTAGGTGTGGCTGGCTCCCTGTCCGGTGCTCCCTGCCTGCTAGCTCCAGGGGCCTGGGTGTGCACTTTAATCATGTGGGCCTTGTCCCCCGAGCTGTGCCTGAGCCCCCAGCCTCCTGGCTTCCTCCCCAAGGGCCCAGTGTTCTGCCAGCTCAGCCAGCCCTGGCTGGTGGTACCCTGGGAGTATCAGGGGAAGTCTGTCCTGTCAACCTTGGCACCACCAGGGGACAAGCCAGGCAAGGGACTGAAAAGGATATCCAAAGAGGACTTTTTAGGGATTTGCGGAGTGACAAGCAGGATGTCTTTTGAGTGACAGAGATCTGAGTTCAGATCCTGCCTCCGCCACTGTCTAGGTGGATGGCCCTAGCCACGTTTCTCTACCTTTCTGGACCTCAGTTTCTTTTTTTTTTAAATTAAAAAAAAAAATATATATATATATATTTAATTGTATACTTTTTGGCTGCATTGGGTCTTAGCTGAGGCACCCAAGATTTTTGGGTGCAGCACGTGAGTTCTTCATTGCAGTGCGCAGGCTTCTCTCTAGTTGTGGCATGCAGGGTCATTAGTTGCGGTGCGAGGGCTCTCTAATTGTGGCACACAGCCCGCAGCATGTGGGATGTTAGTCCCCTGACCAGGGATCAAACCGGTGTCCCCTGCGTTGCAAGATGGATTTTTAACCACTGGACCACCAGGGAAGTCCCTGGACCTCAGTTTCTTCATCTGTATAATGGGTATGATAAGAATCCTTACCTCACCTTGCCAATGTGAGGCAGGGGAATGAAGTTAAAGCACTGGGCCTGGTGCCTGGGGAGGAGTTTCCTGCAGCGGCAGCTGCTCTCTCTAACCTGTCAGCCTTCTCACCTTTCTGGCTGACTTGGGTAAGAGAAGATAGAGAGCAGTCCTGGGTGGTCCCAAATGGCAGAAGTGGGACCAAGCAGGCATAGGCCTCAGTTCATCACAAGAGACTTTCTAACAGAGCTGTCTTGGGATAGAGAGAAGGAGGTTCTGAGCACTCTAAGTACAGTGAGACCACAGAAGGCTGGCAGGAGCACAGAGTTTGGGATTACAAGACCCAGGTTCACGTCCTAATGTTGCCCTTTATGGGCTGTGGGATCTTGGGAGCCTCAGTTTCCCCACCTGCAAAATTGGAGGAATAATAATGGAACAAGGGTTACTTTGTTTTTTAAATTTTATATATATATATATTTTTAAGTTAGATTTTAATTTTATTTTAAAATTTTAAAAAAATTAACTAATTAATTTATTTTTGGCTGCATTGGGTCTTCGTTGCTGTGCGCAGGCTTTCTCTAGTTGTGGCGAGCGGGCATACTCTTTGTTGTGGTGCACGGGCTTCTCATTGCGGTGGCTTCTCTTGTTGCAGAGCATGGGCTCTAGGTGCACGGGCTTCAGTAGTTATGGCTTGCGGGCTCTAGAGCGCAGGCTTAGTAGTTGTGGCTCATGGGCTTAGCTGCTCCATGGCATGTGGGATCTTCCCGGACCAGGGCTCAAACTCGTGTCCCCTGCATTGGCAAGCGGATTCTTAACCACTGCGCCACCAGGGAAGTCCCAAGAACAAGGGGTACTTTAAATGAATTCATGTAAGTGGAAGAGACCTAGGATTCCCTTGAATCCTCACAGCATCTCATTTTCCAGAAGAGGAAAGAAAGCAAGATGCAAGGAGCTTAAGGGGCTTGTAGCAGTAATACCAGTACCTGCTGTTTACTGATTTTCTGCTACGGGCCAGGCATTTTCCCACATGCTCCAGGTGTCATTGAATTCCCCAGCCTTTGCACTTGCTGTTCCTTCTACAGGAGTGGCCGTTCCTTCTGTGCCTGTTGCTGCTCCACAGGCTTGTGGCGTGCGTGGCTGTCTCCTGTTCTGTCTCACTGTCACCTCCTCAGGGAGGCCCTCCCTGACCACACTGTTCATTGCTCTCGTTCTTCCCTCTCTCTTTGTTTCCTTCTAGCCCCTACCACAACCTATGCTATTTTGTTTATTTGCTTGTTTATTATCCACCCTCCTACCGTGAGAGCTTAGAGTATCAGCTCTGTGAAGGCAGGAGCTTTTTCCGTCTTGTTCCCTGCTCCATCCTAAGGGCCTTGAATGGGGTCTGGCACATAGTAAATGCTCAGTAGATATGTGGTGAAGGCGTGGGCTAACCCTGCCAGCTACCCTGGGAAGTCATCTCATCATTCCCATTTTACACATATGGAAAGTGGCTCTGGGGAAGCTTGGTAAACTGCCTGTGAACACGCAGCTGGAAGTAGGTGGCAGACCTGGCGTTTGACCCCAGATTGGGCTGGTTACGGGTCAAGTGCTTTTCCTGCTGCGCTACACCGCCTTGGGGAGCTTTGCATTTTAGGTTAGAGAGTTTAGACTTTACTCTGAACACAGAGGCAGAATCACAGAAAGGCTTTTAAGTAGGGAAGACTCCTGCCTGAAGGAAAACCTTATGTTAGCAGCCAGAATTGTCAAAAGAAATGAGTTCAGCTGCTCACTACCTGTGTGGCCTTCGGCAAATTACTTAACGACTCTGTGTCTCAGTTTACATGTCTATAAAATGGGGATACTATCTTGAATCAGTTCAGCTGCTCACTACCTGTGTGGCCTTAGGCAAATTACTTAACCACTCTGTGTCTCAATTTACATGTCTATAAAATGGGGATACTATCTTGAATCAGTTCAGCTGCTCACTACCTGTGTGGCCTTAGGCAAATTACTTAACCACTCTGTGTCTCAGTTTACTTGTCTATAAAATGGGGATACTATCTTGGCTGATCTGGGCTGGCTTCTGGGAGGCAGTGGGCTTTGACCTTTGATTTGCAGCCTTGGCTTCAAGTCCCCCTCCCCAGGGTGGAAAGAACAGCATCTGCTGAATCACCCTGGTCCCGGGGGGCCTCACTGCCAGCCCTGAGGGATTTGAGATTTTGACTTCTGAATGGGGGACATTTTAAGTGCTTGGAACAGGCCATTTTCTGCCCTAGCAGTCTGGGCTCTCTTATCCTACCCCAGCCCCACCTCCCTTAAAGAAAGAGAGAAGATCAGAGAGGAGCGAGAAGGTTTTAATTGAGCACCTACTACGCACCAGAGCCATTCTTATTTGTATCCCCTTTCACAGTCACAGCAGCCCCTGCAGAGTATATTCGTTATGCCCATTTTACAAATGACCAGACTCAGGCTTGGGGAAATTCTCCATGGGGCACAGAGCAGGGACTTGGACCTAGGCTCGGAGGCTCCTGTCTGCTCTGTCTCATAAGAGGGGAGAGAGTGATGGAGGTGCCCGGGATGGGTCTGCTCTGGGGTTACCCAGGGAGTGAACTATTGGTCTCAGCCCCACCAGGATGGCGCTTAGAGTGGCCCCGATTTCAGAGGCTGGACCTTGAGGGGTTGCGGATGGGCAGACCGCTCCCACCAGCCTGGCTCCCCCCACCCCAACTGCTGGCAGCCTCACTAGCCCCTGGAATAGATCTGGCCTTGTGTGCGGTTATCCCAGTGTCTCAGTCAAGACCCCATTTGTTTGGGGAGGAGAAAGGGGGGTTTGTGGTGCCCAACAGAGGTGGGATTCATGGACAGGGCCGGGGCGGGGGCAGCCTGCCTGGTACGGGCCAGGCCTGGAGGAGGGCCAGGAGGGAGTGAGAGGAGGGGGCTGGGGCGTGGCCTGGGGTCCTGCCTGGGGCAGAGTCTTGGGCGGGGGGGGGGGGGGGGCTGTGTGGATGGAGGTGCAGGAGGAGGGGGGTGGGAGTCCCACTCTCATGACTCCTGGTCTGAAGGAAGGAGAGCATGTCGCTCTGTCCTGAGGGAGCCCCAGGTGTTAGGGGAGGTGGGGAGAGACCGAGCCATCAGGATCCTTGTTTGAGGGAGACACAGCCTGACTCCAGGGAGTGCCCCGTCTGAGGGGAGATAGAGCCTCAACTCCCAGGAGCCCCAGTCTGAGGGCGGAGGCACTGTGGGTGTCCTGGGCTCCATCTGCTTTCTGAGTGCAGGAGGAGGGGATGGTCCCACTGAGTGGAGTCTCCCTGAGTTCTGGGAAGCCTTCCTGGAAGAGGCAGTCCCTGAGGACTGGGAAGGGGTTGGATTCAAGGCAGCACCTACAGGAGGGCCCGTTCTGTGGTTGGAAGGAAGGCCCGGTGGGTTAGATCCTGATTCTGAGTGGTCATGTGCACCTGAATCTCAGTTTGCTCATCTGTGAAATGGGGACACTGCTGGGCACCTGGAGGGGATGGGATGAGATAGGCTTGGAGGGAGGAGTACCTGTAGACAGTAGGCCCACAGGGCTGTTGGAGGCTGCATGGTTAGTAAGGCCTGAGGAGTTCCAGAAGCTGACGAAGGCCCATGCCCCCACCCCCTGCCTCCACCTGGGGTCACAGCTCAACTAACCCAGCTTCAATCTTTACCAGCATAGGAGGGAGGGCAGACTCTGGGCTGAGCTGTGAGGTGGACACAAGGGCTCCTTCTTGCCTGCAACTTGCTGTGTGACCCTGCCAAGTCCCTCACTCTCTCTGGTCCTCAAGGGTGGAGTTGGGGCCTGCCAAGGACCCCGAGCATCCTAGCAAGAGACAGACTACAGAGAGGGCTCAGCAAAGCAGAACAGGTACCCCAGACGATGGTGGCTCAGGGGCCCTGGAGCTAGGCAGAGCCTGGGGGAGCAAGGCCTTTCCTGCCTCTGCCAGACACTCTGGGGTGCTGGGTTGGGGTCAGAGCAGAGAAACTCCTGGGGCTGTAAAAGGGGGTGACACAGTGGTCAAGCATGTGGGCCCAGGCCTGGGGTCAACTCCTGATTCTGCCCATCACAAGTGCCTCAGTATCCTCATCTGTAGAATGGGAGTAAAAATAGTACCCACCTCATAAGGTGGAAACTATAAAGTGCTTGGCACTGCACCTGGCATACAGTGAGTGCTCAATAAACGCTGACTCTGCTTCTGGTGGTGGGAGCAGGCAGGCAGGGCTTCACGGCCTTTCCAGCCACCACCTTTTAGGCTGTTGAGGACAGGCTGTGGCTTACGGAATCCCAAAGCCTGGGGTGCTGGGCCAGGAAATGTGGGGCTTTCTGCCACTGTGGCTCTTCCCACTCTCCCCAGTGCCTGCTGAACAAGATGCTGTGGAAAGAGCCAATGAATTTCGGAGTAGGCAGCGTGGGTTCCATCCCAGCTCATTCATCCCCTTGCTGCCTGGCTCTGAGCAAATCATTTTCTGAACCTCCGTGTCTTCATCTATAAAATGGGATCAAGGGCCTTCATGAGGATTAAGTGAGAGGATACAGGAAGGCAGGACCCATCTGCTCCTTCTGTACAGATGCGTGTTGGTACCTACTGTCTCCTGTAACTGCTCTGCTCTTCCCCTCTCTGATTTGGTGCTGAGGTTGCTGGCAGGGAAGGGGCTTTGGAGACGGAGTTCCCAGCCTGGTTGAGATGGCAGCTGACCCAGAAGCTCTGTCCTGGATTCAGGAGGGAGCCTGGGGTGGGGGCTGTCCTCAGGGACCATCTGGGCCTCCAGGGCAGCTGCAGATGCTGAGGGACCTGGGGAGGGTTGGGAGCTGGGCTTTTTTTAAAACAATTAATTAATTAATTTTATTTTATTTTTGGCTGCATTGGGTCTTTATTGCTGCACGCGGGCTTTCTCTAGCTGCAGCGAGCGGGGCCTCCTCTTAGTTGCGGTGTGTGGGCTTCTCATTGCGGTGGCTTCTCTTGTTGCGGAGCATGGGCTCTAGGTGCGCAGGCTCAGTAGTTGTGGCATGTGGGCTCAGTCGTTGTGGCACGTGGGCTCAGTAGTTGTGGCTCGCGGGCTGTAGAGCACAGGCTCAGTGGTTGTGGGCTCTAGAGCACAGGCTCAGTAGTTGTGGCACATGGGCTTAGTTGCTCCGTGGCATGTGGGATCTTCCCAGACCAGGGATCGAACCGGTGTCCCCTGTGTTGGCAGGCAGATTCTTAACTGCGGTGCCACCAGGGAAGTCCGGGAGCTGGGCTTTGATGGGGGATCAGGACCCCAGAGCACTGGAGAGTCCCAGCCAGCAGGGTCTGTGCTCACGGGCATGCTGATGCCCAGAGAGGTCCTGGCCCGGGGTTACCCTGCCCCGACTGGCTGGGCTGAAAGTGGAATGTGTTCTGGTGGCTTCTAGCTTAGGCACTCACTTTCCGTGGCCCCTGGGCCGGGATGAAGTGGCTGTGTCTGGACAGGGTCACCCAGGGCCTGGGCTCAGCTTTCTTAGCTCTGCCTCTGTCTCCCTCTCTGTCTCCTTCTGCCCACCCTCTGGCCTGTGCCCGCCCTGCAAACAGCCTGGCCCTGTCTGTTTATGGCAGCCTTCGTGTCCCTCCCTCAGCCACCTGAGGGAGGTGGAGGGACCAAAGCCGGGTGTGCGTGGGTGTGAGCACATGTGCCCCGGGTGGTTTTGTGTGTTTGTTGTGTGTTGGAGGGTGTGCACCCCCTTTCTAACTAGGGGCCTGACACATGCTCTCTGTGTATAAAATAAGAGAGGGGTAGGCTGCTGCCCCTTCCCTGTCACTGGGGGCCCTTCCCCATGTTTCTGGGCACCGGCGGATGCCTGTACGGCATGTTTTCTTCCCCATGGGATTTGCTTTGCGGCCTCTACCCGGGAGGCCCTGACTCCGCTTTCCAGGCACCTCCCCTCAGGGCACAACGGGGCCCATCCTCATCCACCTCGGCCTGGGGTCTCCTCGCATGGCTGTGTCTGTGTTGTGGACGGCTGGGTTGGTCACAATTTTTCCACTTTCACCAGTAGTGCATGACTTCAAATCCTCACCCCTCTGACCCACACGGGCCGCCCTGTGACAGGGGTGGGCTTGTTTGTGGGCGTCTGCTGCCGGGGCTGAGTGTGGACGTCTGGGCTCCCCTTGCTGCTCTGGGCTGAGGGTTTTAGGTGGGACCCCCATTCTGGATGGGATTCCTGCCTGTGGGACTCCCTGGGGCCTGGGGAGGGGTGAGGTGTGGGGGGCCTGGGCCGGGAAGCCCCTGGCTGCCCCTGGAGCAGGATGCCGGGGGGCCCCGCTGCCCCGTGCCATCCCCACTCTCTGGGTCCCAGGACCAGTGGGCCTTGGGCCATCGGTGCCAGGGGGAGCTGCTTCACCACCTGGCTGCCCAGGGCCCCTGAATGGCACAAGAGTGCCTGAAGCCTTCTGGAGCTGGGGGTGGGGGAGGGCGGGTGAGTGACAACCACAGAAGGAGGAGGTACAGGAGTCTGGGGCAGGGTCCGGAGGCCTGGCCCCCAGCCTGCACTCTCACCCGCTGGGGCCTGAGTCTGGTCAGTCCCGGGACTTCTTCGTTCTCTCGCTTGAGTTGGAGGCGCCTCGCTGCTGTCGGGAGAGACCTGGGCTCGGGGTCTGAGTGTCAGCTCTACCCTTAACCCTCTGTGGGACCCAGTTCTCAGGCGGCCTGTAGAACCTAAGGGAGTCATTTATTCTTTCTATTTAACAACATCTGTATAACACTTACCAAGTGCCAGGCACTGTTCTAAGAACTTTACAGAAATTAAATCCTCACAAAATATCATTATCCCCATTTTACAGATTGGGAAACCAAGGTGCTGAGAGGTTAAGGATCCTGCCCACAGCCACACAGCGGGCCAGTGATGTGATCGGGATTTGAACCTGGGCCGTCTGGCTCCCTGGGCCGTCCCAGCCACCTTGCTGTGTTGCAGGCCCGTGGTAGTCTGTGGAAGGTGGTGCTTGGGCCGGGCCTGGGCCAGCCTGGTCCTTGGTCTGAGCCTTGACGGTGGGCCAGGAAGGTGGTCTTGGCACACCGTAGGCGTGGCAGCTTGGGATCAGGCCAGATTTGAGTCCCTAGCTTGTCACTTACTAAGTCACTTGACCTAGCTGAGCCTCAGTCTCCCCACGTGTGAAACAAGGTAACAGTACCTGCCTGGCAGGACTGTTGTGAGAATTTGGTGCGATGTGGTATGCGGGGCACTCAGCATGTGGTGGGCAGCTGTGATGGCCCCATGGCAGGGGGAGAGGGAGGCAGCTTAAGGGGTGCCCCGTGCCAGCAGAGGGCAGTGTGTGCCCCTGGGAGCCTGTGATGGACTCCCTGTCCATCTGGTGCGTCCGCTGTGCAGCCGGGCTCGAGGCTGGGACACACACAGACACATGCACAGTGGAGAAGCAGCTGAGCAGCCTTGCGTGTGAGGGCTGGGACGAACCCTGGATACCGTCTCACCCTGCTCCCTCGTTGTTGCAAGTGGGAAACTGAGGCCCGGAGTGGGGAAGAGATTTGTACTGGGACCCACAGTGGGTTCAGATTATCTGAAATTTCATTGGTGGGCGGGGCCTTTTCCAAGAAATGCAGCAACAGCCGTGCCTACAGCGGCCCTGTCCCGGCCACACTGGCCCACATTCTGCAGGGTCCACGCCCTGCCGGGCATTTTTGCTGGTCTGTTGACCAGCTTACGTGCGACTTCCTGGCTTGTTTCCTGGCTCGTCCACCACCGTGGAAGCCGTGAGGACTGGGACCTTGTCTGTCCGTTCACAGCTCAACCTGTGTCCCCAGCACAGAGCCTAGTGCATACACAGTAGGTGCTCAATGAGCATTGTTTGAGGAATAAGCGACCTTAGGAAACATCCCCTCTGACTCTGTCGTGGGAAAGTCTGAATTTCAGACGGGTAGAGAGCTGCCCAGGGCCGAGCTGGGCACTGAAGCCAGGCCTCCTGGCTCCCAGCCCTGAGCCCTCTGTGCGTTTGTGAACATATGTAACACACAGAGACAGCCGTGCGCACACACACAAATGCACACACTCTACGCCATGATTCAGAAGCTTCACGCTGATCATTGCTCAATTTTCTAGCTTAAAAGTGTCCATCTGTCCATCTCTCTGCCAAGGCCGTGGGCTGGACACCTACGGAGGCACCTGCTCTGGGGCCTCCCCCACAGCCTGAGGCTGCCCCCAGGAAGGGGCAGGGGTCCTGGTAGGGGAACCTGGGAGGGTGCAGCCTGCCCAAGTGAATCCCCCCGCCCCACCCCCACCCCGCCCCAGGTGCATTCCCTGCTCTATGCCCAGCGGATTCTCTGTGTCCCCTTCTTCTGGCCACGTCCACCCAGTCCCACCTTGACAGCCCACCTGCCCAAGCCTGATCCCTGCCCCCATCACTGGGCTGTCTGAGGCTTTGGGGGAAGGGGTGTCATTCCTGGGGACCAGGCTCCCCCTCCGCCTCCGCCAGGAAGTCTGCCCTAATGCACAGGAGGATGGTAATTAGTATGAGGCAGGCTGATTAGCTCAGAAGTTAAGTCTTTGTTTTCCTCACTCCCCAGTTTCTCTAATTGAGCAGATGTAGAGTGGGGGAGGGGGAGGGGCTGCTGGGTTGGTCCCAGGGCTGGGTGGGGGCACGCATGGCTGTGTGCTCGCTGCAGGGGGTGGCAGGGTGGGGGGCACCCAGGTGGGGGGCGGCCTGGTGGAGGAATGCCAGGGCAGGAGCGCCCGCGGGCAGGTCCCCAGGCTGCAGCCCTCTGGGGGTGTGGTTGCATGGCTCTGGGAGGGCATCACACCTGGGACGCCACTGTGAGCGCTCGTCTGCATTCGCTCATTCCTTCCGGTCTTCGCATCCAATCGCGAATCATAACTGCTGTCATTTATCGAGCACGTGCTGTGTGCATTCCCTGGGCTGGATGCCGTTCGCGTATTGCCTTGCTCAGTCCTCAGACGGTGGTGCAGGTATGGGACCCTCATTTCTTAGGGGAGGAATCTAAGGCTCAGAGAGGCTAGGTGACTGATCTAAGGTCGGAGTGGCCAGGGCAGGGTTCAGACGCCGGCTGTCTCCCGAGGCCCTGCCCTGGGCTTAGGGAGCCATTGGGGCTGGGAGAAAGGGGAGCCTGTGACCAGGTGGTGGCCAGGCCAGGTCCTGGACACTAGGGTTGTTGAGGCCTTGTCCTTCTCGTCGGTTGCATGGGGATCAGTCCATCCACCTTCTCAGGCCGTTGGGAGGAGGAGGAACAACAGCTGTGATAATGGCAACAGTGATGATTGGTTGAGTGCTTGCTGTGTGCCAGGCAGGTGACAGATGCTCTACATGTTTTCATATTTCATCCTCGCAGCAATCCGGGAGCTCTGGGTAGACACCCTTATTACCCCATTTCACATTCACAGAAGCCAAGGATCTGGGAGGTAAGGAGCCTGCCCCAGTCCCGGTTCGTAAGTCGGGGACCCAGGATTTAGCCGGGAGCCGTCTGACTCCAGGCCCTTCCTCCTTGACTGCCACTCCATGTGGTGTATAACCCCTGTGAGGTGCCTGCCACATGGCAGGTGCTCAACAAAGGTCAGTGGCCTGCACCCTTCCTGCAAGGGCTGGTTCCTGGAGATCCTGTGTCTCTGGGGCTTAGCTGAGTGGTCCAGGGGGGACAGCCCTCCTCATAATATCCTGTGGGGTAGGTATTACTTTTATTTCCATTTTACAGGTGGGGAAGTTGAGGCTCAGAGAGGTGAAATGACTTACCCAGGATCTCACAGCTGGTGAGGTGAAGGGGCCGGGATTTGAACCCAGGTGGTCTGGGTCCAAGTGCAGCCGTGCGGCAGGCTCCTGGGCACAAGCGTCTGCTCCCAGCTGTGTCCGTCCCTCAGGGGTGATCCTCCTGGCCTGATCCTCCACTTCCCTGGCTCCTCTTATCAGCCGTGTGCGGAAATGCCTAAGTCTCCATCCTCCATTGTGCCCTGCCTCTGGCTGTTGGGCATTGGGTGTGGCCACCTGATGACTGGACATGTCTTTCGGGGTGTCCCTCTGGCCCTGAAATCTCAACTTGTCAAACGCAGGACTCTTCCTCTCTCCTCCTGCATATCAGCCCATTTGCTCCTTCTCTGAGGCTCCCTGTTCCAGGGTGGGCACTACCGTCATTCGGCCACCCATCTGGACCTGGAAGTCATCCCCGAACTCCACCCCTGGTCTCCCACCTTCATCCTGTAGGTCACCAAGTCCTGTTCTTGTCCCATCACCTGTCCACTCCGCTGCCCTCACCTGCATTGAGTCACCATCGAGAGCCTGGAGCATTGCAGCAGCCTCCTCAAAGGCCAGCTCTCCCCGCCTCCAATTCATTCCGCACCCTTCTGTTGTCCTGGGCTCCCTAGCATGTCACTGCTTCCTGTTGTCCTGGGGCTGAAATCCAGGAGATTGGGTTATTTATGATACAGGTGATTCTGGCTTTTTAAGTGAGGAGGCCATAGAATTGCAGCGTTGTATAGTTATGGTACTCGATTGGTAATTGTACCAGTCAGAATCAGCCTGGATTCTGGGACCTGTTGGACTCGGGCCAGCCATGGGGCTCCTGCCTCTGGGCTCCCTCTCCCTGCCCCTCTCACATACCATTATCCCGTCTCCTGGCCTCGGTCCAGTTTCTCAAAAGTGCTGTCTTCTGGGTGCTGCGTAGGCAGTTTGATCACCAGGATCACCCTCAGCAAAACGTTCCTTGACCCCAGGATAGATGAGACCCCTCAGGTGCCTCTGCACTGAGGACGGCCTTCTAATTCTCCTAAGAACCCTTGGAGGGGAGCAGTGCTGCTCATTTTGCAGATGGGGAAGCTGAGACTCAAAAAGCTAAGCTGGCATCTGAACCCAAGTCGCTCGCCATGGAGCCCGTGTTCTCCCCCGTCTGTACGCGTGTGTGTGCACGTGTGCGCACACTGCGGGCTCTGTTGTCTGCTGTCTGAGCCAGGCGGTGTTTGGGCTGGGATGAGCCGCTGCCACCTTGGGAGAGGAGGTCCGAGGTTGCCTCTGGATGCCGGAGCCCGTCTCTTCCTGTAGGGGGTGGAGATGCTACATGTGAACGTTGTGTGTGTGGGGGTGTCAGTCCCTCGCTAGGCCCCGAGATCACAGCCTCCCCGGCTCCTCCAGCTTCTCTCCCCTTCCTTCAAAACAAACACCCGCGAGCCCAAACCACCCATCCAGCCAAGGCACAGATAGAGCCAGAGTTGGAATTAATTAATCCTGTTGCCCGGGCAACTGGGATCCAATCTTCTCCGTCCAGCCCGCCCCCGCCTGCCAGGCCCCGCCCTGCCTCTCTTGGCCCCACCCCTCAAGGCTTTGGCCCCACCCTCTCCCCCACCAGCAGCTGGTGGTGCCCTGGTGTTCTGGGAGACTCTTCCAAAGTCGAGGACGGAGAGGGTAGGGGTATCTAAGAACTGGGTTCAAGAACCCACTCAGCCACTCTTGGGAGCGTGGGAGCGTGGGCAAGGCCCTGAACCACTGGGAACCACGCTATGACTCTACTTACCTGGGGAGGGACACCACCGGGGGATTTGAGAGATGTGTGAGAGAGGAAAAATGAAAGTGGCCTGAACTGGTGATACCATTGAGACCAGCAGTGGGGGTGCAGGGCTGCAGGAGCAGGTGTCCAGTGACAGGAACTGTTACAGCTGCAGTTGACGGCAGTAATGGGGCCGCCTCCCCTGGCCACAGGTTCTGACTCAGTTCCCCCTCCTCCATCTCGACCTTCCTTTTATCCTCTGAGCCTGCACCCCTCTGGCTGGACACCAGCAACCAGGGTCGTGTTCTCCATCCTTGTCTGTTGGTCTGTCCACCAGTCCACCCCACTCTGTCTCTTCCTGGGTGACCCTGAGCAAGTTACTTAGCGTCTCTGTGCTTCCAATTCCTTGTCTGACAAATGGGCCTAGGAGCCCGCACCCAGGGAGCCGTGGAAAGCCCCCTGCGTGGTGTTTAGTCTGTGCTAACCACCCGGTTGCTTCTGTGCCGCTGCTGGCCGCAGGCCAGGGGGTGCCCTGTGAGAGGGGCTGTGGGGAGCACAGGGGACAGTAGTCCCACCTTCCTCTCGGGGAAGTCGAGGGTCGTGACCATGGCCACACTGTTGGGTCGTTGAGGCTCCCAGCCCTACCACTCTTCTCTCTAGGACCAGCTCACCGTGTCAGGCTCAGCCGTATGGCATTGCAGATGGGGAAATCAAGGCCGGCGCGGGGTGGGGGTGGGGGTGGCAGTTGTAGCTGGTGCTTCAGGGGCTGACCTTTCTAGCGTGGCTCTGTTTTCTGGATCTTGCTGGCTGGTGCTGGCTGGAGGGTAGCACAAGCCAGGTCTTTGAAAGCCGGAGCTTGAGTCTCCCTCTGTTGTAACCGTAGGGAATGTGCTTCTCTTGCTTGGGCCTCAGTTTTCTCTTCTGTGAAATGGGAGATCATGGGGGTGTAGCTGGTGGTAACTCTGACTGAAGCAGGTTGGAGTCATGGCTTTTTAGGCTTTGTGCTAGCAGAAGGGGGCCAGTGTGGGCAGACGAGGTGCAGTGTCTGGCCAGGGCCGTTCCTGGCGGTGCTGTCAAGGTGGAGGATATAGAGGGAACCTGAGAGGAAAATGCCAGCTCTCACCCCCAGCCCCCATCTTTTGGAGTCCCCCGTTCTGGACTCTGCCGAGCTTGGCAAACTCAGCGGTGAGCTGGGATGAGGCCCAGGGCAGGCCCTGGCTCCTGCTCAGCCTCCCACCTGGTCCTAAGCCTGTGGAGGCTGAGTGCCGGGTCTCCCATCATCTGTCTAATAGGCCATTTGCTCCTCTGTGTGCCAGGGAGGTGTCTCTCAAGCTGGCATGGTGGGGCAGGGGCTCTGGAGAGAAAATGGCCAGGACTGGTGATGGAACTCTCCTTGGCTCCACAGCCCCTTCCTCAGGCACTGTGGGTAAGTTGCTGCCCCTCCTGAGCCTCAGTTTCCTCATCTGTGAGCTGGGCCTAATGATGCAATCAATGATAACACCCGTTGTAAAAGCTTTTTTTAAAAAATTTTTTTTATCTATTTATCCATTTATTTATTTTGGCTGCGTTGGGTCTTTGCTGCTGCGCGCAGGCTTTAGTTGCGACGAGCGGGGGCTACTCTTTGTTGCTGTGCACGTGCTTCTCACTGCAGTGGCTTCTCTTGTTGCAGAGCATGGGCTCTAGGTGCACGGGGTTCAGTAGTTGTGGTGTGGGATTAGTTGCTCCTCAGCATGTGGGATCTTCCCGGACCAGGGATCGAACCCATGTCCCCTGCATTGGCAGGCAGATTCTTTATTTTATTTTTTTTCATACATCTTTATTGGAGTATGATGGCTTCACAATGTTGTGTTAGTTTCTGCTGTACAGCAAAGTGAATCAGCCGTAAGCACACACATATCCGCATATCCCCTCTCTCTTGAGCGTCCCTCCCGCCCTCCCTGTCCCATCCCTCTATGTGGCCAGAAAGCACCGAGCTGATCTCCCTGTGCTGTGCAGCAGCTTCCCGCCAGCCATCCATTTTACCTTTGGTAGTGTATGTATGTCTGTGCTCCTCTTTCACTATGTCTCAGCCTCCCCTTCCCCACGGTGTCCTCAAGTCTCTTTTCAAAGTCTGCATCTTTATTCGTGCCCTACCACTAGGTTCATCAGTACCATTTTTCTAGATTCCATATATATGCGTTAGCATACGGTATTTGTTTTTCTCTTTCTGACGTGCTTCGCTCTGTATGACAGACTCTAGGCCCATCTACCTCACTACAAAGAACTCAATTTCATTTCTTTTTATGGCTGAGTAATATTCCATTGTATATATGTGCCACATCTTCTTTATCCATTCATCTGTTGATGGACATTTAGGTTGCTTCCATGTCCTGGCTATTGCAAATAGTGCTGCAATGAAGATTGCTGCAATGCAATGTGGTAGATGTATCTTTTTGAATCATGGTTTTCTCAGGGTATATGCCCAGTAGTGGGATTGCTGGGTCATATGGTAGTTCTATTTTTAGTTTTTTAAGGAACCTCCATCCTGTTCTCCATAGTGGCTGTATCAATTTACATTCCCACCAACAGTGCAAGAGGGTTCGCTTTTCTCCACACCTTCTCCAGCATTTATTGTTTGTAGATTTTTTGATGATGGCCATTCTGACCTGTGTGAGGTGATACCTCATTGTGGTTTTGATTTGCATTTCTCTAATGATTAGTGATGTTGAGCATCCTTTCATGTGTTTGTTGGCCATCTGTAAGTCTTCTTTGGAGAAATGTCTATTTAGGTCTTCTGCCCATTTTTGGATTGGGTTGTTTGTTTTTTTGATACTGAGCTGCATGAGCTGCTTGTATATTTTGGAGATTAATCCTTTGTCAGTTGCTTCGTTTGCAAATATTTTCTCCCATTCTGAGGGCCGTCTTTTCATCTTGTTTATGGTTTCCCTTGCTGTGCAAAGGCTTTTAAGTTTCATTAGGTCCCATTTGTTTAATTTTGTTTTTATTTCCATTACTCTAGGAGGTGGGTCAAAAAGGATCTTGCTGTGATTTATGTCATAGAGTGTTCTGCCAGGCGGATTCTTAACCGCTGCACCACCAGGGAAGTCCCTAAAAGCTTTTGAGAGGCAAAAACGAGGGGTGGCAAACTCAGATGCCCACAGGGGCCGGGTCACGAAAAGTGTGCATCCGGGCAGAGGAAGGCAATAGGGTGAGGCGGGGCCGTGGTACACGCCCGCGCTCAGGCTCTGCCTAATGGCATCAAACTCGGATTTGTATCAATACCGAGACTGCCAACAGAAGTGATCTGTGGGCTGCGTTTGGAGCTGCCGGCTTGCCCCAGAAGGCAGGCTCTACAAATGGATTAACTGGGAGGGGGATATTTAACTCTACTTTACATGAGAACAAGGGCTAACATTTATTGAGGGCTTCCTCTGTGCCAGGAGCAAACTCAACACTTCACTCGGATTACCATGTTTGATCCTCACACCAAGGGACCCGGAGGGCCGCAGGGCGCAAGTGCAATTCCTGCTTTGTGGATGAGCCAGTTAAACCAGAGAGGTTAAGTCAGAGCCCAAGGTCACACAGCTGTGGGGGAGGGAGCAGGGCCCACCCTGGGACTTTGGATTCCTTATTGGGGGTTTTCCCCTCCGGCCTCATGGGGGCAGAGTGGTGGGGGCGGGGGGGGGGGCAGATCTGCTTGGCACAGAAGCACCCAAATCTGTGGCTTTTTGTTTCTCTCATAGGAGGCTGGGAGAGGGAGGAAAACGGAATTAAACAGATGAAAGGTGTCGTGGGGCTGAGGAAGAATAACGTTTTTTGTGAGCTTGTTAACATTTGTGAAGTTAAGTAAGCAGATATTTATGCCGTTCATTTGCATGCATTAAAGGGAGGGTTCCCTGGGCCCAGTGTTGTACCTGGAACCTCACCAGCCTCCCAGGGCAGCTGACCCTCAGCCCACAGGAAGCTGCTCCCGCGTAAGGAGGATTTGTTTTGGCTATTTTCTGTGATTTCTTCAGATCCACCTGTTTCTGGATGGCCTACTGTGTGCCTGGCACTAGCCTTCTGCAGCTGTGGCTGTCCTTGCTGTGTTTGGGAGCAGCTGACCTGGATGCCGTCAGAGCGGCCTGGCCCTTCGTTCAGAGGCTGAATATTCTAGATACGGTTTCCAGCCTCTCCAGGGGCTACAGAAGGTTCGGGAGGCCCAGGGACCACCAGCTTTGCTGCCCAAGAGCTGGGGGACCCAACTTTAGCTCTCTGGGCCTCAGTTTCCTCATCTGTGAAATGGGGACAGTAGCAGTACATGCTCATCTGAGATGACATTGGCTTGTGGGGATGGTCTGCCCCCTTTGCTAGTTGACATGGCTCTTTGGGTCCCTTGGTTTCCGGTGGAGCTGCATGAACTGAGAGCTAGCTGATCCTTTCTCTAGGAGGCCTTCCCAGACACCCCCCATGGGCCTTGGCCACCTTTTCTTGAAGCCCCACGGCACCCCCACTTTCTCCCCCAAATAACTGGTCTCCTGCACTACTGCCTTTGAGCTGTGAACTTCCTCAGGGCTGAGCCACCTGTGTCTTGGTCACTGCGAGGCCCTGCTCCTGCCCCAGGGCTTGAGACATGGTACTAAATGAATGAGTGGGTGAAATACTTAACCTCAGCCTTGTTCTCACTGCTTTGGAATGAAAAGTCCCTTCCAGGTGTGTAGTGATTCGTGGTTTTAAAACACTTTCAGGCTGCTGCTGTCATTTGATCTCTACCTTTTGATCCCCACGTTCCCTTTCCCGCTCCCCCGCCCAGGCAGGAGCGTGAGGATTTGAACCCAGCACTCATTCATTTGTTTTTTTTTCATGGAAACTTCTGAACTCCTTCTCTGTGCTGGGTATGGAGTTTCTTATAAGGAGTAAGACAGGGTCCTGCCCTCCAGGGGCTTTGAGGCTGCATTCAGACACAGTGAGGGTCAGGGATCAGGAAGCTGCAAATCCTCGTTCTTTCATTCACCCAAGAGGAGCAAGGTGGCCTTTGGTGGGGCGAGCACGTGAGTGAGGAGAGAGGTGAAGACGTGAAGTCAGGGAGGGCTGTGGATTTTATTCAGATGTGATGGGAGTCAGCAGGCAGGGGAGCGTGTCGGCAGGGAGGAAGGTGATGGCCACTGCAGTAGTTCAGGTGTGCAGCTGGAGGCCAGTGGAGGTGGGGAGAAGCGGGTGGGTTCACACTGGTCGCGCTTAGCTAATGAACTTGTTCCCTCTGCCGCCAGGAGCTCTGGGAAGGCTCAGGAGGGAAGCAGCGTGTTTTTTCGGCAGACGGTTCTCAAGCATCTGGTATGGGCCAAGCATCCTGCAGGGTTCTGGGGGATTGGGGGTGAATGAGAAGAGTCCCTGCCTTCAGGGATCCCACAGCCAAGGGGAAGGCAGAGTAGGCTGACTGATGCCTGGGTAGGCTGGAGGGCTTCCTGTAGGAGGCAGCTTTGAGTCTGAGGAGTAGCATTCAGGAGGTGGGGGTAGGGCATACCAGGTTGTGGGAATTTCAAGGGGAAAGGCCAGAGGTATTGGGTGAGAAGGGTGACGCTCCCGTGCTAGGGCCTGAGCGTGGGGAAGGAGGACGCAGGAGTCTGGGGAGGAGGGCAAGGCCTGTGAGCTCCCTGCAGGCCAGGGGAAGGAGTCCAGGCTGTGCGTCTTCCAGCAGCAGGGCTCACGCCGGGGCTTTAGAAACAGGGTTGCACATGATGCCATCCAGGACTGAGGGAGTGGCAAGAGCTGAGGAACTGGGGAGGGGAGTTCTCAGAGGTTCTCTGTTCTGGGGTCGGGTTGAGGGCTGGGAGGCTAGTGGTGGTAGAGGAGGGTCGAGGGAGAGACACAAGTAAGGGAGGAGTCACAGGACAGGGTGGCCCAGAGCAGGGTGGTGGGAGGGGCATGTGTGTGCAGAGTGGGGCGCCGTTTGTTCTGACTGTACCCTCATTACAGGAGGCGTGTTGGAGGACAGATTTGCAGAGACAGGGCCAAGCCCGATCTTGAATGCGGGATAAGGACTAGGGAGGCACCGGAGGCTTCCAAGCAGAGCCGTGCCCCATGAGCCTGCTTCGGGACGTTTCCTCCGGCAGCTGTGCAGAGGCTGGGCAGAGGCAGGGTCGTCCGGGCATCTCCTTAGGAGACTGCTGCACCCGTCTGGTCCGGGGAGCTTTACCGGCTGGCATGGAGTGGAGGGAGTGTGGCAGAGCTCAGGGAAGGCTCAGTGGAAGAGGTGGCATTTGATCCGGGCTGGAGATGGTGAGAGGGTTCGGCTCTGTGGGGGTGGGGAGGAGGACACAGCAGGTGGCTGCAGTGGAGGTGGGAGAGACCAGTCTATTCAGAATGCCTTTGAAAGAAAGGAATATCATTATTGAGGACCTCCCCAACCCCCCGCCCCGGGGCGATCCTTCTCTGCCCAGGGCTGCACGCCCAGCTCCTCATGTACAGCCGCAAGGCTTCGGGTAGGTCCTTTGTGCCTTCATTTCGTTGTCTGTAAAATGGGGATATTGTTAGAACCTGACTCTTGTGGGGTCATTGCGAGGCTTAGGGGAGTTAATCCACCTGCTGCCCAGCCTGGGAGATGCTCTGTAGTTATTGGCTGTGGTCATTTCAGTCTCATTTAACATTCACAGCAGGCCCGCAGGGCAGCCTCCCATCTCCGGGGAAAAGATGAGAAATGGGCTCAGAGAAGCTCTTCAGCCTGCCTGAGGCCACACAGCTGGGGTCTGAATCCAGGTTGTTTGGGACCCCTGATTCTCTGTCCTCAGTGCCAGTGGCCTCCTGGAATGCCTGTAACAGCCCTGGACACTGGGTGAAAAATCGCTCCCTTCCTTCGGCTTCAAGAGCTCCTGGATCAGGTGAAAGGAGAGTAGGCAGGAGTCAGGCTCTGATCCCTAACTCGGCTGCCACTGGCCGTGAGGCCCCAGATCAGCTGCTTTTGCCCTCGTAGCCTCAGTCTCCTCATCTGTAAGCAGAGGCCCCCATGTGCCCAGATAAGAGCTTCTGGGCCTCCTTCAAGTTCAGCTGTGTCAGCCCCCTGGCCCAGGTGAGGCTCCCAGTAGGCGCTCCATTCACATTCCCTTGCTTCCCGTGTTCCTCCGCCCCTGCCTGACCACACTGCCCTGAGCGGGCTGGGGTCAGAGTGTACGTGGGAACCTCAGCACTGGTCAAGGCCTCAGTGGCCATATTATTGATGATAAGGAGCTGGGAGGCCCTGTTGTCGTCATTAGTAGTAACGGGCCCACTCAGCGAGGGGGGCGGTGGGCAGGTGGGTGGGGGCAGAGGCCAGCTGGGGATGCCATGCCTGGGGGCTGTGTGGTTCTTATGCTTTTTCAATTCCCTATGCCCCAGGCACCTCCTCTGTGCCAGGCCTCTTGTTGGTACTGGGGGCACAGAGCGACACATGGTGCCGCCTTGGTACCGGGGTCCGGAACTTATGCACTAACAGTTTGCTTTGGCCAGAATTACTGAGCACCTTCTGCGTGCAGACCCCTAAGATGGGGCCTGGGGCGGAGAGCGGACCCTGGCCATGGTCCCCAAACCCTCAGCGCTCACACTGAGAGTGCAGTGAGGAAGCACCTGGAAATCCACGCGTGTTACCCTGCTTTGAGCAACCCTGATCTGTGAAAATTCAGATTCTTCATGAGAGAAATTGGAGGCTGGTTCTCTGTTTTCCAAACTAGTTTGCAGGAGGGTTTCCTTAAATAGCAGAAGTCCCCCGGGCACGGGTGCCGGGTGTCCCTTTGCCAGTGGGTCCCCTACTGGCCCCTGACTTCCTTGCCCATCTTTGTTTCTTCCACCGTGCGCCATCCTAGTCCAGGCGCACAGCAGGCGCTCGTTAGACGTGGAGTGTCTAGTTGGCAGGGTGCAGCCGCTTCGGGGATCCCTCAGAGGTCCTGAGCCCTCCCGGTTAACCATCAGCTTCTCTTCTGCCCTCCTGTGGGCTTTGTGCTGCTCTCGGTGGCAGCAGGCAGGCACTTGTACCCTGTTGCCCCTGAACCCTGAATGAGGCCCCTGCCCCTTCCCACCCGGGGTCCCCCACCCCCTGGTGATCCCCTGCGGGCCAGAGACTGGTTTTGCTAGCTCAGGGCCTGGTGCGTTGTAGGCCCTTAGGCGTGTGGATCACGTGCCGCTGATGAAGGGACACCTGGGTTGTCTTGTCACCCTCTTCCAGTTGAGGGAGCCACAATGGGCTTCTCACCCAGGGCAGCTCTGGCAGCGGAGGCCTGGGGAGATTTGAGCAGAGCTGGAGGAACAGGCTAGCTCCACGGCCACAACTTGGTGTGTCCCGGGCTCTTCCACTTCCTAGCTGTGTGCCCTTGGGTGAGTGGCTTCGCTGCTCTGGGCCTCAGTTTCTTCATCTCTCAAATGGGTATATAATCATGTCCGTCTCGCAGGGCTGTGGGGAGGGTTGAACGAGTTAATGTAAAACCTCGCTAAGGTCTGGCGTGTGGTTAGTGTCTGGCGCTCAGGCCCAGGCAGCAGGGGTTGATCCTGGCCCCACCACTTACTAGTGGTGACCCAGGAGCCCACTTTGTCTTTCTGAACCTCGTTTTCTCACTTGAGAAATGGGTCTGATGACATTTACCTTGTCATCCTGTTGCGTGGGGGCTGTGTCTGCATGCAGACAAAAGAGTGGTGAGGCCGTCACTGGGTCTTCCCGGATTCCCGGTTGACACTGATGCAGCCCCGTGGGTTTGCCGTCTTGACGGAGGTGTTCGTTCAGCCTACAGCACTGCTGGGCTCCCTGTGCGGGGGGCTGGAGCTGCAGCGGAGAACACCCTATGCTCACTGGCTGGGCGATGTGGGAGGGGCAGACACCATCACAGGGTCAGACAGGAGACGGGAGAGTCACTGCGGCAGAGTGGAGAGCTGCCTTGGGAGGAACGCAGGAGGGAGGGTCTGGAGTGGGTGGTTGGGCCAGGCCTCATAGGGCCTTGACCTTTAGGAGGACTTTTGGCTTCAGCCTGGAGCCACGGAATTTTCTGGAAGGGCCTTAAGGGAGGGCCCTCAGTGGGTCCACAATAAGCAGGCTATTCTGAGAGGCTCTCTGGCAGCTAAGCAGAGGGTAGGGGAGGAACCCAGGGGACACTTGGAGATGCTGGAAGGCAGTGTTGCCATCCAGACGAGGGCCGTCAGTGGCTTGGGCACGCAGATGTGTGGCCCGGGCAGGCGTCAGGGTGGACTGGAGATGAGGGATGAGGAAGAGGGCGGAGTCAGGTGTGATTCAGATAATGAGACCGAGGCACAGAGAGGTTTGGTCATGGGCCCCCAGCCTCACAGCCAGGGAGTGAAGCCTCAGGCCCGGCATTCGTACGAGGCAGCGGCCTGGCCTGCTGCCTTGGCGGCGGCCCCCCACAGAGACGCCCGTGGAGCAGAGGGGAGGGCAGTGGAGCGGCGTCCTCCCGCTGCGTTCCTGGCCTCTGCTCTGTGCCAGGCGTGATGGAGATCGATCAGGGCATCTGCCAGGGAATGAGGTTCCACTCCGTGCTGCCTGCAGCCCATTAGGCAGGGATTGGCGTATAGAGGAAGCAGTCAGGGAAGGATGGGGCCAAGGCAGGGTGGTGGCCGACCTGAGTGACGGTGAGGAACTGGGGACCCCCGGTGAGATGGGGAGACGGCCATGACCTCACTGGCCTTGGTTTTCCCATCTGTAAAGCGGAGGGGGTTCTAAGAAGGATGAGGCAGTACAGGACTTCGCCCAAGCCCTGGGGCGTGGTATGTGCTCCGGAAATGCTGGGCGCTATTATGATTATTGTTGTTGTTGTCATTATTGTTTTGTGGTAGCTGGAGTCCTTGTTGGCCCCGAGGGTCAGTTAGCCTCTCTGATTTGGGACATGTGGTCTGCCAAGCCAGCTTAGCTCAGGGACGGATGAAGCTGGCTGCAAAGCCCAGGCCCAGGACCGGGTATGAGAGAGGCTGCTGGTGGGGGAGGATAAGGAAAACTACAGAGAGGACTGGTTCCTGTTTTGTGAAGAACAGAGGGTCATGTGAGTCCAAGAAAGACGCATAGGTGCAGGGAGGGGTCGAAAGAGTCTGCAGAGGATGGGACGGGCCGACTTTGACAAACCCAGGCGGTGCTTAGAGACTGTCCTTTGCCTGATTTTATGCAGGAGGCCCAGAGAGGGTGAGGGCCTGGCTCAAGGTCACACAGCAGCTGGTGCAGACCTACCAGCTTGGGGGCCTGGGCGTTGCCCCACTCTGTGAAGGAAGGATGTGATCATTTATCAGGGGAGTTTAATAATGAATGAAGTTGAAGTATCTTAAATGCAGGCAGCAGGCCCGAAGTAATAAGGGGCCTGTATTAATTCGGAAGTTAATGAATATGCAGGTGTGTCTGAATGATTAATGGGGCTCCTGAAGGCCTTGGAGAGGGGTGTGTGAGCTGCTGCTGATGGAAATATGAATATTGCATACATCTGCGAAGTTGGTTAAACCAGGGAGCAGGTGGGCATTAATGAACCAGAAGACTAGCGGCTACAAAGGGCTGAATATGTGGCTACAAAGGGCGAATATACGGATACTTGGGGGCAGATATACAGGGTCATGGCCAAGTGCTCTCATTTCTTGCTGTGTGGTCTTGAGCAAGTCACTTAACTTCTCTGAGGTTCCACGTCCTCATCTGCAGAACGGACATAAAAATAGTACCTGATTCCTAGTATCCTGAGGATGAAATTCATGACAGCTTCTTAGCACCAGAGGCAGGCATAGTGCGGGCATCTGATAAAAACTGTCACAGCCTTGTTAGAAAGGATGGCAGAGGAGTGGTTGAGGAAGGACAAGGAAAGTATAACAGTAATAATGAAACTCCCTCGAATATGGCTAGCACTTTACAGTTTGTAGGGGGGTTGGTCTCTCATCTGCTCCTTGAAGCAGCTGCGTGGGGCAGAGGAGATGGGTCTTGGGGAAGCTGAGGCTCAGGGCTGGTCCCTGCTCAACTCACCCGGTCGGCAGAGGCAGAGTCAGGCCTGGGCCCAGGTCTGCACCCCTTGCCAGTGAATTTCAGAGGGGATGGAGGTGGGACTGCCGGCTGGCAGGAGGGTCCCGCCGATGCACTGACCAGGAAAGGCCTTCAGGGTATTTGTTGGGCCCGGGGTTGGGAGATCCCACGTGCCCTCTCAGAGCCTCAGTTTCTCTGTAGTGTGAGGATCTGTCTGCCACTCAGAGCTGTTTTAAGGCTTTGGGGATAAAATGGGACACTGCACCCTCACTGTGCTCAGCCTTTGGGGAGTCCCAGACTCTGCAAACATTATCGCTCCGATGCTCGCAGCAGCTGGACCGGGAGTTTGTGTGCACCAGCCCTTGTGTCTGGTGTCTTGTGCGTGGGGAGCTGTGGGTCCTCGGTCACTCCTGTAGCTTTGGGTCCTTGGGCACATCCCCTAGCCTCTCTCAGCCTCAGTCTCCCCATTCTTCAAGTGGGCAAGTGATATATTAAGTGTGCGGGCTCCCTCCAGCTGCCCCACCTCCCCCTGCGCCCATGTCATGGCCTTGTGTAGGGGCGTCCTTTCTTTGAATCTCTGTGGCGTTTTATTCATTCTTTTCTCCTTTTGTGAACATTTATGTAGCGCTTCCTGGGCGCTGTGTTGGTCTCTGGGTTTACAGGGTGAGTGAGATCACCTTCCCCATCCCTGTCCTTGACAAGGTCCTGGTCCAGGCACAAGGCGAGTGTGAAGCGAGTGTCTGGTGAGGCAAGCTCAGATGGGGCATGCGAGCCAGAGGACGGCCTCTGGGCCCAGACATGGATTGCGGGGAGAGGTGCTTGTTTCTCTTGCTGTCTTCCCCGCTGGAGCTTCTGCCTGAGGCTGTGTCTTTTGGCTGTGAGTCCTCTGCTCCCAGCAGGAGATGGTCAAAGAATGGCTGTTGGAATGAATGAGGTAACGGCTGGTATCTAGGCCCCTTTCCCTGCCTCTCCTGGGCTCCAGGCCAGGGAGCAGAGGCCCAGCCAAGCCCTCCCTGGGTTGTCCCAGGTGGATGAGGGCAGCCTCTCTAACATCCTTTTCTGTTCCTTCCTGGGTCTCTAGCCTGGGCTGCAAGGCCCCCCTGCCCCCGCTGGCCTGGCTGGGTCACAGAACTGAAGGTTGTTGGGTAAAGAACCTGAGCCGTCATGGTCCTGGCGTAGCCTGCTGTTGACAGACGGGGACACCGGGGAGGGGCCTGTGGGGCAGGGCTGGGGTTAGAGCGCCCGCTGGGCTGCTCCTCGGGCTTGGCCCTGCAGTGCCCAGCCTGGCTGTGTATTTATAGTCTCTGCTGATCTATATTAACACCAGGGCCTGCCCAGGCCTTTGCAGCCTCTGGATCTGAGGATGGCTTTGAACCAGCACAGCCCCGGGGCTCACGCTGGGCCTGGAGTTTTTTCGCCAGCCTGGGCCTGGGCTCTGGCCACCCTTTGGTGGGTTCTGTGTCTTTGGGGTTTGTTATTCCTCGCTTCCGTCCTCTGCAGGGAGACTGTGAGTACAGCATGGGCTCAAGCACTTGGGCTATGTGACCTCGGGGAAGCTGCCCTGCTCTCCGAGCCTCAGTCTCCTCATCTGTAGAATGGGCCATAATTCCCACGCAACTTGGTGTCTCAGGCACTGAGCCCTCAATGCTTGTGAGCTGGAGTCACTGTTTACCCTCCTCACGTCTCTTCTGGTCCTCATCACAAGCTGTCCTCAGAGCTCCTAGGGACTGGATTGTCATCTGCATTGGACAGATGAGGCCACCGAGGCCCTAGGGGCGGTGTGATTTGCCAGGGCCACACTGCCTGTTGGGGCAGGATTTCGGACTCATCTAAGTCCGAACGTTCCAGCTTCCCAGACCCCTTATCCTTTCCAGAGCCCCTCAGGGTCCTTGGGGCAGGCCGCCTCCTCACCCCACCAGCTTGGTTCCCACCCCTGTCGCCACGGGAACGGCTCCACTAACTCTATGCTTCTCTTACAGAGCAGAGACGACTGGCCGCCCTGAGCGCAATTCAATTCAACAGACATTTACTGAGTGCCTACTATGCGCCAGGCCTTAGGCTAGGCACGGGGGTGGGGGCACAGAGAGGAAGACGGAGTCCCATCCTCAGGTAGCTCCAGGCTGGGGGGCGTGGAGAAGACAGGCCAGGGCTAAGCAATGACAGCTCAGCTCCAGGAGAGAAGCTGCCTGTAGGGCTGGAAGCAGCAGAGGTACCTAGGTTCAAGTACACCCCTGGAGAGCTGCTGTCCCTCGCCTGTGCCTCAGTTTCCCCATCTGTAAAATGGGGGGAAGGGAGGTGGGGTGAGACAATCTCTAGGATCCTTCCAGGAGTCCATGGGGATGGAATCAGGGCACGGGGGCAGAGTAGAGAGGCCCACACTCTCCCTGTGGAAAGGAAATCTCTGAAGGCTTCTTGGAGGAGGAGGCATGAGGTCTGGGCTGCAGGGGGTGGGGAAGGTGGAAATGGTACCCCAGGCTCAGGAAGAGCATGAGCAAAGGCCCAGGGGACATGCAGAGGGGTGTCTCTGCAACTCCATAGGTTGTGAAGGGGTGTCGTGGGGTATGAGTTTAGAGAGGGAGGGAGGGGCCCAAGGGCTGCATGTCGGGGTGTGAGCTCTGTTCTGTGAGCTGTTGAGGATGGAGAGTGAAGAACAGTGGTCCTGCTTTGTGCCACCCTCTTCACCTCCCCTCTCTCCTGGGTACACTTGACCATCACGTTCCCGTAGAACATGTGGCCATGGTGGTGCCCGTACCTTCCTAGACATGTTACACATTAGTCCCCATGGCAACCCCGTAAAGTGGGCATTACTGGGCCCAGTTCACAGATGAGGACACCGAGGCTGAGAGGGAAGCTTTTGCCTGTTATGATCTGACTCCCAGCTCCCCCATGCTTCTTCCACTAGCTGTCACTGTTGGGAGGGGGGCGGGTCTCTGTCCTGTGTTACACCTGCTATGCTAGGAACCCCCAAGCTCTGAGGAGTACCTGCCAAGGGGAACACAGTTGAGTTTGGAGGTGAGGGTGGGCAAACCCTCAGATGTTGTTAGCAGGACCGGCTTTTTCCAAGGCCTGAGCTTCTGCCCCTGCGGCCACCCTCTGAGATGGGGGTGAGGCAGGGCTCCTTCCCACTTTACAGATGAGCAGACTGAGGCCCTGGGGGTCCAAGGTCGAGGCAATGACAGCCTGGGCAGGGAGCACCATTTTCTTATCATCCAGCTGAGGCTGGAGGGAGGTTCAAATCCTCCGAGATCTGTGCCGAAGCTGACCCACACAGCCCTCCCCAGGCAGTGGAAAAGACTGGCATGGAATCACAGACCTGGGTTCAAATCCTGCTTTTGTCTCGCACAAACAGTGTGATCTTTGTGAGCAAGTCATTAATTACTCTGAGCCTCAGTTTCCTTGTCTATAAAGGGAGAGCGCAGACCTCCTTCATTCAGTCATTAACAGACGTTCGTTCAGCACCTGCCGGGTTCCTGGTGCTGGGCTTTGATGGAGACTCAGTCCCTTCCTTGGAGGACTCAGTTCAGGAGTAAGAGCAGCAGTTTTCGTTCGGTTGTGATGGAAGAAGCCCAGGGGGCTGTGGGAACCCACAGGAGGGACCCCAAGCAGACCATTTAAACTGGTGAGGGCAGGCAGGAGGGCAGGATAGGAAAGCAGGAACCAGCTCTGCAGGACCCCAGGGCCTGGGCTTCAGATGTCTGTTGGAAATTTCCCAGATCAGTAGGGAGCCAGGGAAGGCTTTTGAGCACGGGAATATCGGAGGCCGGGAGCCCAGTGAGGATGCTGATTGAGAAACTCATTTGGGGTGAGGAAGGAGGCTGAGGCAGGGCAGGAGCAGTGGGAGGGTACAAAGGCCTTCCAGATGTGGGCAGCTGGGGCCGCTTCGAGCCGGCTCAGGGACCGGGCAGAGAAGCAGGGCTGGGGAGCATGTGGGCAGTGGGAGGCGAGTCCAGTTGTGGGGTTCAGGTGCCAGGGAGGGGTCCGAAAGGCAGCTGGCGGTCAGTACCAAGCTGATGACAGAGACCCTGAGAGGGATGGAGATGCTGGGGGGTGGGAGTGGGGAAGCAGGTTTGGGCAGAGCAGAGGACCGGAACCAGGACTTCAGAGAAGGTCACTGCAAAGTAGCCCAAGGGGGAGCGGCCTGGCAGGTGGGAGGAATCCCGAGGTATAGGGACTTAGGTCTGCCGGGAGATGACAGAAGTCACCTGTGGCGGGCACTTTGCCCAGTGCCAGGCTCACAGAGGGGCCCAGGAGGGTCAGTTCCCACCTGGCTTTCGCTGGGAAGCAGAACCGTAGTCTGTCCCCTGCCATCCCGAGGAGGAGGCTCTGAGGAGGAAGGTGTTTGGGAAGGAGGGAAAGGGGAAAAAACATTTGCGTGTGGAGCAAGGCTGAAGCGAGGGAGAGAGAAAGAGGGAGCAGGGGATGAAAAGAAATTACCATCCGCCGGGATCTTGTCATTCAACCCAATTTTCAAAGGACCACAGCTGTCGCACTGAGATAATCTGTTAATTATAACAGCCATTGTGCTCTGGCAATGGGAGAGAAACCGAGGCTGAGGAACAGGCCAAAGGCAGGGGTGGGAGCCTTTGGGGGGCAGGAACAGGCAGGAAGGCAGACACTGTCAGGGGCCAGGCCTCATCCCTTCCTTGCCACCACTGTTGCAGCAGTGGGTGACGGGGACCCGCTGTGTGCCGGGCACTGTGCCACGCCTGTGAGCCAGGCCACCATAACCATTCTAGAGGCAGCTAACTTTATTGAGCACTTACTATGTGCCATACCCTGCTCTGAAGCTTTCATTCTCCCACCCTCTGAGGTAGTGCCCTTCTAGTCCCATTTTACAGAAGCGGAGACTGAGACTCAGAGGAAAGAAATTGCCTGCCAGGGCCATGCTCTTCGTTCAGTGGCAGAGCCAGGATTTGAGTTGAATGTGGCCTGTCCTTCTACGAGAACGCTAGGGAGGGCCGGTCCCCATGGGTTGGCCATGCGGGCTTGGTGGCCACATGTCCTGGGCTGTGGTCTCAGTGCAGCCGGCAGTCCATGGGGTAGCCCCCACCCCCCACCCCGGGCATTTCCGGGGCTCCTTC
This sequence comes from Orcinus orca, assembly GCF_937001465.1. NCBI lineage: Eukaryota > Metazoa > Chordata > Mammalia > Artiodactyla > Delphinidae > Orcinus > Orcinus orca. The sequence goes on along the minus strand of NC_064569.1, from coordinate 92,391,251 downwards.
TGCACGAACAGGGCTTCCTTGTTCTCTGATGCCACAGCTGCAGGCCCCTGCAAGCTCCCCCCCACCGCCATCCGCACCAGAGAAGCTAGTCTCAGGGCCAGAAGAGGGACCCCATACGACCGCCTGGTTTGGGGTTGTGATGGGCTGCGGCCCTGGGAGGGGTCTCAGCCTGGCCCTGGCTGGCTGGCTATGGGGCCCCGGGTGCTGGGGCCTGGGAGAGGCAGTGGGGAGGGTGGGCAGGAGTCCCAGGTGAGCAGAGTGAGGGGATCCTGAGGTCTGTGGGGAGGGGCACGAGCAAGGGGCCATTCCAGAAGGCCAGGGAGCCCTTTGCCGCAGGCCGTCCTCCGGGGTGTGGCTTCAGCCGCCAAGGCCTTAGGCCTCCTGGTGTTCACAGCGGCCTTGGTTGGAACCTCAGCGCAGCCTGGCTGGCAGCGTTTTACGGAGTGGGAATCCTGTTTGGGAGCAAGTAACCCTCAAACCCCAACAGGAGCCCCAAACTTGACCCGGCAACCCAAGCAGCATGGTTGGAGAGCCAGGGACCCCACGGGTTGACAGGCAGGTCTCGGAGGCTGTATGGGTGCTCTCCTGGTTTGGGGTCCCCACTCCAGTGGGCCTGCTTGGAGGCAAGCAGGGTTGTGGATGGGCCAGGGCAGCTAAAAGTCCTGTAGAACTGGTGTCACAGAGGCCAAGACTCAGTAGACTTTTAGGATCAAGGGATTTGTAGAAACACTGTAGAACTCCTGCATCCCAAATTCATAATTAGAGACCTCCCCCCGCCCAAAGAAAACGACCCGTGCCATTAGAGTGTCCCAGAGCCACAGAACCAGGGAGGCAGGTACTGTAGCACCCTCGGGTCCCAACCGGGAGTCTCGTGGGATTCCCCCCACAGGTCCGGATTCTAATTGTCGCCACTCTGGGGTTCCCTCTGTTGCCCAGGGGTCAGTGGGAGCCTCAGCCAGAGAGGCGGGGAGGAGGATGGGTCCACCTAGGCCTGTGCCACCTGCTCTGTCTCTGCAGGGATGCAGAACCTGGGCAGCCAGTTCTTCCAGGTTTTTCAGTGGATTCCAGAAATGAGGATTTTAAAAATAAAATCTCCAGAGTTATCATCATTGGCAACTAATTAAAATTTTTTAAAAAAAGATTGTCCAGATGAAACAGGATCCCACAGCATCTCTTGACCCAGAGCCTGGTGCCATGGAGGGTCAAAACCACTATGTAGTAGTTGTGAGACCTCAGTTTCCTCCTCTGTAAAGTGGGAACAGCAGCATCGACTCGTGAGGTTGTGCAGAGGATTCAGCGAGTTAACATGAGAAGTGCTTAGGCCTAGCCCGTGTCAGCCCATGACTCTGTTTTCACCTTGCCCCACGCTGCCCGCCCCTCCCCTGCCAGGCTGCCTCCGTGTGGGCTGTGCGCTTTGCCACCGGGAGCCCCCACGGCTCCCCGTGGGCTCCAGACACACCACTCTGCCTTGGGCCAGCCCTGAGGGTGTGGGAAGGCAGGGAAACGTTCACCCCTTGGGGCCCTGGAGAGGGAGCAGAGCTGGGAGGGAGGCCTAGCCGGCGCCTGGCACATAGTAGGTGCTCCATAAATGTTTATTGAATGAATGAATGGAGGCCATGCAGGCAGAGGCAGCCGCGCGTGCGCAGGCACTGGTGAAAGAGCGGGTCCCGTGGAGACTGGTGAGTAGTGCCCGGGGCTGCAGCTGAGTGGGGCCTGGGGTCTGCCGAAGCCAAGGCCAAGGGACCAGCAGGGGTCAGGTGGGGGAGGCAGAGCCAGGTGGGGGAGGGCAGGGGTCGTGTCGGGGGAGAGGGGCAAGGTGGGGATGCAGGGGTCAGGTGGGAGAAGTCAGGGGTCAGATGGAGGAGGCAGTCCCTTGAATAGCCTGGAGGATTCTGGGAAAGCCAGAGATAACTCCTGGGGTGGGACTAGGAGATGGACTTTTAATACAGATCATTCTTGGCCATGAGCAGGAGGGTCCCATGCTCTACACGGCACCGGCGGTGGGTGGGGTGGATGCTGGGCTGCTTAGGGCTGGGGAGTGGGTACCAGGGAGTGGGCCGTGTGAGGGGGCCGTCTGTGAAGAGCTGCCCCCAGAGCCAGTGTTGGGGCTTCTTCTGCCAGGCTGCTGGGTGGTTTCCCAGGGCCAAGACCTTCTGCTAAAAACCCTTCCGTCCTCCTCCCTACCTCCTTCCTCTGAGGCCTGGACACAGCGCAGGTGCTAATGACAGATCCAACGCCCCTGGGAGCAGGGGAGGCCCAGGCATCAGTTGAGTTCCTGGGAGATGACCCAGTGAGCAGTTACAGAGGGCTTGGGGCGGGCCCCAGCAAACCAGAGAGACACAGGTGCTCAGCTGTTCTCCCCCTAAATAGATGAGGAAACTGAGGCCCAGAGGGGGCAAGGTGCTGACCTGCCCAAGGTCACACAGTGAGCCAGCCCTCTGTGTGTCATAACAGCTCGTGGCACAGCAGACTAGCCCAGCCCCCTTCTCTGGCCAAGGTTACTTGGCTTGGAGACAGATGCCCAGTACGTCGGGGCCTTGCCAACCCAATTAACCCCCAATAACTGTCAGCTGTTGCTGCTGTCGATGTGGCCATGTTCTTAGTAAGCTCTTTTGGGTAAGTCAGAAACTCGGTGAAGACAGGGTGCATCTGTCTGCAATACCGCACATCATAGGCGCACAGTAGGTGTGCAGTAAATACCTGCGGATGTGTAAGGAGCGCAGGTGAGCGTGTGGTTGGTGGCACAGCGTGCTCGACCTGCCCCAGTGGTGAGCTGCAGGCCCGTGACACGGATGCAGCCACGGCCTGCTCACCCAGCGCAGGATGGCACAGAGCTGGGAGCGGGTGCCGTAGTATCAAGGGGCAGGAGCCAGCTCCCCTGAGATGTGGAGCAGCTGGCACGGAGGGCTGAGACTAACAAGACGTGATGGAATGGGAGTGGATGGAAACCTAGCACCTCGGGTGAAACCCAAAGAGATACTTCCCAGAGCTGCCTGAGGACGTTCTGAGGGCATCGGGGCTGCCTGGCAGGATGTGAAGGGGCCCGGGGCTTTGGTTGACATCTAGGTCAAGGTGAGGACACACTGCTCTGCATATCCACGCTGCTCTCACGGAAGTGTGGCGCCCGAACGAGGGAAGCAGAGGGCCCCCGGTGCCGGTCACTGCTCGGACCATGTTGGCGCTGAGGCTCAGCTCCAGGTGACACCTTTTAGGAGGGATCTTGACAGCAAGCATGACCCGGGGCAGCTGGACCCAAGGGTGTGGGACTTGACACCGTGGCTTTGGAAGAGCAGTAGAGGACGTGAGGCTGTTCATCCTGGATACGCGGATTGCAGGGGCATGAGATAACTGATGAATATCAGAAGGACCTTTGCGGAGGACTCTTGGCTGCAGTGGCTCCAGACAGGCCGTGTCTGGCCAGTGGCAGGTTGGGACCAGTGAATGAACACGGGTACAGGAGCTAGGTTTGGCTTTGTAATATAAAGAAGTCTCTAATAATCAGAGCTGTTCAGGAAGGGAATAAGCCTCAGATGGGTGCTGAGATCCCTGTCACTGGAGGTATGCAAGTTGGGGGAAGTCACATCTGCAGGGATCCTGGAAAGTCTGGTAGTTCTAAGATCTCAGGCCAGTTCAAGTTCCTGGCTGTGTGGTCTTGGGCAGATCACAGCCCCTCTCTGAGCCTCAGTTTCCTCATCTGAAAAATGGGAAGTGTGGGTCATGGGGCTAAAAAGAAGAAGGCTCAGCACATTTCTTGCACACCGTGAGCACCTCATCAGTGGTGGAGGCCCTCCCTCTGATAGTTATATAAAGTCCTGATTCGGTGGAGTCACGGACCCCAGGATCTCCCTCTGTGCCCCATCCCTGTCCCTAGCCCTGAGCTCTCATTCCACCCATCATGTTCTGGGCACCTGCTAAATGTCTGAGCCTGTTCCAGGTATGGAGGTTGCAGTTTAGCTCGAGATAAAGCCTGTTTTGACTTTATTATGGGGGCAGGGAGGGGCTCATAAGGAACGAAGTGATGTCTAGTATTGTTGAGGGATCAGAAGGGACCAAAGCCAGGGTGGAGTGACCAGTGAGTCCTCTCAGATTTGGCGTCAGGGAAGGTGGGGTTGTGGGGAGCAGCTGAACAGAGATCTGAATGAAGTGAGGTAGTGGGTTGTGCAGATACTGGGGGAAGAGCATTCCAAGAGGAGACAATAGCGGGTGCAAAGGCCCTGAGGTAGGAGTGTGCCTGGGGATATTTGAGGAACACAGCTGACCTGGACTGAGTACTTCCTGACTGATGGTAGAATTGAATTCTCTCTCGGTTTATGGATGGTCCACTCTTGTACACTTTCCTGATAGGGAGGGAGGTGCCTACCCGAGGGGCAGGAAACTCACAAGATGGCCTGTGCATGTCCAGTCCCTGCAACGGACCCAGCTCTTTGGAGGAAGCTGGGGAAGGAGGGGGCCTCAGTTTTCTCATCTGTAAAATGAAGCCAACAGCACTCACCATGCAGGGCTAAGATTCAAGGAATGTAAAATGTCAGACACAAAGGAGCCATTGAGTAAAGGGTAGCTGCGACTATCTTACGGACAAGGAGACTGAAGTCCTGAGAGGTTAATTAATGTGCTCTGTGTCACACAGCTCAGCATTCAATACCAGGACCCTTTATCTCCAACATCCATGCTTTTTTCTCTCTGTCCTGCAGCTGGAGCTCTTTGCACCTGAAATCCAAATGGTTCACTTACCATACAGTAGTTCAGTGGCGAAGGTATAATTATCCCATTTTACAGATGAGGAACCGAGGCCCAGAGCAGTCTGCCCGAGGAGCCCTGGTGAGGTGGAGGCAGCTACAAGACCCGGCATCCAGTTCCCAGGGGGTGGCGGGCTTTGTCCCGGAGGGTGGAGTGGTGGCAGCCCATCTCTGGAACCCCTGGCCTGGTGCTGCGCTTCCAGCAGAGGTGAGGTGGCTGCCCGCCTGTCGAGTTCTGGCTGGAACCCAGGAGTCCTCGGTCCTCGTAATCCTGGGTAATGGCATTGACGCGGACAGGGTCAATGGCACCTTAGAGAGCCTTGGCCAGCCTGGCCCAGGGAGGAGCCCATGCCAGGGCTGATCAGCTGCTGCAAATGAGATTTCCCTGGCTAAGCCTCATGTCCCACTCCTGGGAGGTCAGAACACGGGCCTCACCTCCCCCATCCACTCCCTGGACCCTGGGAGCATCCTGCGGGAGTAGGACCTTATGAGCGGGAGCCGTGCATTTGCCGGGCCTCCTGCCCTATACAGAGCGTGTTTGTCTCCACTATGTTCTGGGATTTCATGGGAGCCCCGGGCGATGGGAGGCACTCACCTTGCCACACAGGTAGAGAAACTGAGGTTTGGAGGGGGCCTGCAACTCACCCAAGGTCTCAGAGCCGGCCGGCCCCGCATCTTCCCTGCTGACCTCTGCCTCCCCACTCCCCACCCCATCTGCCCTCAGCCGGGGGACACACAGGCAGACCTCACCCTGTCCATCCTCTCTCCCAGCCCAGGCAGGGGGAGCAGCCCCATGACCCCCTGGCCCTCACAGCCCCACAGCCTGGGGCGGAGAGGTCAAGGCTCCCCTCTGACTGGGGAGCTTGGGGGTCAGCCTGCAGTGGAGGGGTCTGTGGCCCAGGGGGTTAGGGAGCCTGAGTCCCGGGGAGCCCTACTCTTAGGTGATGAGGGTTGTGAGGAAATAATGAGAAAAACCTCATGAACAGTGGTAGCTGACGTCTTCTGATGCTGCCTGCTACGTGCCAGGCCTTGCGTCCGCACCCGCCACGTCAGCTCACTGCAGCCTCGCGGGTAGGGATCGTTTGGCCCACTTCCTCGGCAAAGGAGGAGGCTTGTGCCCAGTGTCCTGGGGTGGCTGAGTGGGCCGTGTCCAGGGGCAGTCAGCTCCCAGAGGGCACTCGAGTTTGGCAGATCAGGATCTCTCGCTGCCACCCTGGCCCCTGAGCTGACCTCCCACCAGCTGGACGTGTCCCTTCCCCAGTGCTGGCCTCGGTTGCCCCTCTGACAGTGGCTGGGATTGGGCTAGAGCCAGGGCTCCTCGTCCCTGCTGCTCTGAGGCTCTGGGATTCTGAGTCCACGGAGGGGCCCTGAACCTCGTGGCCCCTGGAGGAGGGTGCAGAATCCAATAGGATCGACCGGTGATGTCAGGGGGCGGGTATGAAACCCGGAGAGGGAGGGCCTTTGCCCAGAGTGACTCAGACTTTCCTCGGCTGTACCGAGCTCTGAACAGAGACCTCCCGTCAGCTCTGCCCCTCAGACCCGTATGGTCTTGCCCACTCTTCTCCCTCCTTTCTGTCCAAGGGTGTCCCCATGAGAGTGGACATCATGCAGTGTGTAGCCTGCTAGACGGGGATCCCTCGACGGCACGCTGCCCCCCAACTTCACCACATTCCTCCTCTCTGTGGTGGCAGGAGAGGGGGACCCTTGGAAAGGTGCTGGTTGGGCACTTTGGGCCGGCCCCCGCTCTGGCCAGAGTTCACTCATTACCTGACACCTGGGGGAGGGGTCCGTTGAGGTCAGGTCCCCTGGGAGCACTGCTCTTTGCCCCCTCACGCCCTGGTGCCCTGGCCACTGGCCCACAGCCTGCTTCCGGGGTGGCCACACCCTCCCAGGTTTAGCACCGTTTGGGTCCTAGGCAGAAAAGGCCTCTGCTTCCAGCACCTGCTCCCAGCCGCTCCCCACCCCCTTCCTCGGCTGCTCACAGGCCGTACTTCGGTGGCTCAGCCAGACCCAGTGCTCATCTGACCCCTGGATGGGGCGGGGGGCGGCAGGCACTGTGTCCCCTCCCTCGCACCCCCCGTATTTGTCATCTCACTGTGCTTTGCTGTGCTTTTCTGCCGATCGATTCCTTTGTCTCCGACGCGCCCTCTCCGTTTATCTCTGTTCCTCTGCCTCTCCCTGCTCAGCTCTCTCCAGATTTTGGCTTTTCCCTCCTCCTCAGCCCTCGCCTCCTGTCTGCAGCTCCCTCACCTCCTTTCTCTCTCTCCCCAGCCCCCAGGTGTGCTGCGGTGGGTAGGGCCCTGTTCTTGCCACTGCTGTCTGGGCTGGGGCATCACCCCCGTGGGAGCAGGGGAAGGCCTGACCCCCAGGACCCTCAGCCCCAGGTCTGATAGCTCGGCGGCCGGCTCGCCCCTCCCCACACCTGGAGTGGGTGTGCAGCCGGGCGGGGGGCCAAGTGCTGCTGTCAGCGCCTTTGCGGCCTTGCTGTCCCCCGTCCCTGGATGCGTCAGGCCTCGACAGGTGGTGGGCAGGCAGCCCAGGGACAGGGACAGGCGGCTGACGCACACGGGATGGGGAGAGGGGGAGCCTCCTCCCCACTCTGAGTCATGGGGGGGGAGTGGGGGGAGCCGGAGAGAGGGCGGGGTCACCTTGAGGGCCCAGTTGGGCAGCGCTCAGAGGGCCTGGGGGCCACTGTACCCCCTGAACTGTTTGGGAAGGGAAGAGGCAGGACTGGACTAGTGCAGCCTCTCCAAGTCTGGGCGCCTTCTCCTACTCCCCTCCCTTCCCCTTCGCCTCTTCTTACACCCTCAGCATGGGCTGGGCTTTCCAAGAGTCTGGCCAGCTCAGCTTAGCCTGACAGCTGCTGGGTCTGGCCAAGCAGGTGACGGTTTGAGCAACTCAGATCTGAGGGTGAGGGGGCTCGATGCGGCTAAAGTTACTCATGTGCGTCTACATACATACGCACTCGTGTGGGCCACACATGTGCTTAACATGTCGACATACAGGCAGGTGCGGGCCTGTGTTCCCCAGAGACGCTCCACATGCATCCCTTCCCACCCCTCCACACACAGGCACGCCCTCGTTCACTCCTATGTTCACTCCTGTAGCTGGCCCGGCAGGCACACATCCTGTGCACACGGACATATGTGTGCACAGCCGCCGGCCTGCACACCCGTCTACTCGTACACGTCAGCACGCCCCTGCTCCAGTGCTCTGAGCCAGCGCACACCTGCGCGTCACCTGCAAACAAATGCGGTCCCCAGACATTCCCAGCCAGAGGAGGGGCAGACAGGGTTCTCTGATAGGGCAAACTTGGCAACTCAGCCTCTTCCATTACAGCCTCGCTGCCTGAGGGGGAGGGGAACTAAAGCCACCGAAGGGGTAGGTCTGGCCTGAGGCCCCCTAGGAGCCAGCGGCCACGTCGGATGGGAGCCCTGGTCTCCCGACTGCAGCCCTGAGAATTTTCGTGGCACAGCCAAGGACAGAAACGCTCTCTGCTGCCTGTCCTTGCCCCCTTCTTGGCCGACAGCCTCGTGGTTGCCCCCTCCCCTGCCCCCGTCCGGCCTCTCAGCCTAAGCTGGTCCTGCAGGGTACGGGGAGGTGTGAGGCGGGCCCCCCCGGAGGTCCTGATCATCACAGCCTCTGACGCTGCATCAGCCTTTCACCTGAGGGGTCACCTGGACGCCCTGTTCACTTGCCACCTCAACAAAAACTGCCTGCCTGGGCTTCTTTGGGGACTTTTCTCCCTCTGCACTTCCCTTTCCTCTGTTCCAGCCCTCTGGGACTCAGGGCTGTAAATTGGTTTCGCTTTAACAGCAGAGGTTTCACATTTTTTCTTAAAGTGCTTTTTTTCCTGGAGTTTCCCGGGAGGAGGAGCAGGACGCAGAGGTGGGCCTTGTGAACAGTCTTCTGCTTTCTTTATCCAAACATGGATTTCTCTGGCCTAATCTTCACATCCCTGGCCAGTGCCCAGGGCGGAGGGAGGGAGGACCGAGCTCTTCTCGCGGTCAGGAGAGCACTGGGTGTGAGTTAGAAAGTGATCTGGAAGAGGGGCCGTGTCTGGCTTGCTGGGTGACCGGGGCAAGCCCACCCCAGACTGAGATTCAGTTTCCCCACTTGGAAAATGAGGGTCTGTGGGCTGGGACCCCTGCACTGCCTCCCCTGACCCTCTTCATCTTGAGCACGGGCAGCATGGCTCACCTTACTTCTCCCCCCATCAGATGGCCAGGCAGGGGCTTGGTCCCCTACTTTATAGTTGTGGAAACAGACTCAGGGGTGGTGTGCTCCACCTGGCCAATCAGGCAGGGTGGGCGGGGCTCCAGGCCTCCGGATTCCTGCTGGCTCGGGAGCCTTCATCCTGGCCCAGGCTGTGGTGTGTGTCTCTAGGCAAGTCACTGCTCCTCTCTGGGCCTCTGACTCTCCCAGCCACTGAGGGGTTGCCGGGCTTCGGTCACAGGATTCCGGAGGCCTCTGGCTTCTTCTGCCTGAGGCGTCCCCTGCAGGATCCGCACCCCCTACCGGAAAGCACTTTGCGGAGGGGCTGTGGAGGGTGTGTCTGGATTCCCAGACTCTCAGCCTCTCTTTCCCTTGGCTCTGCTCTCGCCTGCAGGATGAGCTCATCTTGTGACCTCCCACTGCGGGAGACCCCAGCCTCTATGCATCCCCCTGCCTGGGGTCCCACAGCCATGCTGCTCTGCTCCCCCTCCCCCATGGAAGCCGAGACAAGGGAATTATTTTTGGAACAGCAGCAGTTACACAACAAATGAATGATTTATCTTTGGGCCTGGAGGAGAGGAGGCATTTTGCTGGGCATCTTAATTCTTCTCTGGATTGGAGGGTGGCTGCTTGGGTACGTGGCCATGCGTCTGTGGGCCTGTTGTCGTACACAAGACTAGGTGTGCGTGTGTGTATACACCTGTCGACGTGAGCGTGCCGTGGAGTTCTGGCTCATGTGGGGGCCTGTGGGTCTTTGTGCAGGCAGGTGGACGAGTGTGGACAGTAGCGTGCTGGGGCGTGTTTGTGTGTGTGTGCGCGCATGTGTGTGTATGCACCGGGCCTGTTAACTCTCCAGTCTCCTTTGCCCACTGGCTCCAGACTCTATCCCCTCCTCCCTCCCCCTCCCGTTTCTTTGGTCTCCCTCCTTCCATGTCCTGCGGCCCCCTCTTCCCCCTCTTGCCACCCACCACCCCCCTTCTTTTATGTAACAGGGACCCAGAGTGCTGCTGGCGCAGGAACCCCCGGGAGGGGGTGGAAAAGGGACTGGGGGCCTGCACTGGAGCATAGTGGGGTTGCTCTGAGCCTTCACACTGATCTCTCACCCCCTCTTGGTGCTGCCTTTCAGGAACCAGGTGACAGATGGGTCTCTTCCTTCCTGTCCCCGTCTCTCGCGCTCCCCCCTCAGAGCTCCAGTCTCCAGCCTCCCGTGGGAATCGTCTGAAGTTCTGAGCCCAGAACCCCAGGGGGAAGAGGAGGAGGAGGGAGAGGAAGGCAAGCCTTGAGAGCCCGGGCACCCTCCCGGCAGGAGAGGAGCACCTCGGGGAAGCAGACTGTGGGGCCTGTAGCCCCCGTGGCCCTGGCCTGGCCGTGGCGCCCGGCTCCTGCGGGTAGCACTCCGGCAGGCCCCCAACAGTTGGCATCGGCTCTGCCTGCCTCGCTTGGGGCCCCCAAGCTGGGGGTCGCCCCCAAGATGGTGGCGGCCCCAGGGAGGACTGTGCTGCCGGCCCCAGCCTCTGGCCGCTAGGCCACCTGCGCCCCGGCCCCCGACCCCAAGCCCGGCCTGTGAGGAGGCCGCGGCCGGAGCCATGCTGCGCCTGGGGCTGTGCGCGGCCGCGCTGCTGTGCGTGTGCCGGCCGGGCGCCGTACGCGCCGACTGCTGGCTCATCGAGGGCGACAAGGGCTACGTGTGGCTGGCCATCTGCAGCCAGAACCAGCCGCCCTACGAGACCATCCCGCAGCACATCAACAGCACCGTGCACGACCTGCGGCTCAACGAGAACAAGCTCAAGGCCGTGCTCTACTCCTCGCTCAACCGCTTCGGGAACCTCACCGACCTCAACCTCACCAAGAACGAGATCTCCTACATCGAGGACGGTGCCTTCCTGGGCCAGTCGAGCCTGCAGGTGCTGCAGCTGGGCTACAACAAGCTGAGCAACCTGACCGAGGGCATGCTGCGCGGCATGGGCCGCCTGCAGTTCCTCTTCGTGCAGCACAACCTCATCGAGGTGGTGACGCCCGCCGCCTTCTCCGAGTGCCCGAGCCTCATCAGCATCGACCTGTCCTCCAACCGCCTCAGCCGCCTCGACGGCGCCACCTTCGCCAGCCTGGCCAGCCTCATGGTGTGCGAGCTGGCCGGCAACCCCTTCAACTGCGAGTGCGACCTCTTCGGCTTCCTGGCCTGGCTCGTGGTCTTCAACAACGTCACGAAGAACTACGACCGCCTGCAGTGCGAGTCTCCGCGCGAGTTCGCCGGCTACCCGCTGCTGGTGCCCCGGCCCTACCACAGCCTCAACGCCATCACCGTGCTACAGGCCAAGTGCCGCAACGGCTCGCTGCCCGCCCGGCCCGCCAGCCACCCCACGCCCTACTCCACCGACACCCAGAGGGAGCCCGACGAGAACTCGGGCTTCAGCCCCGACGAGATCCTTTCGGTGGAGCCACCGGCCTCGTCCACCACGGACGCCTCGGCGGGGCCGGCCATCAAGCTGCACCACGTCACCTTCACCTCGGCCACCCTGGTGGTCATCATCCCGCACCCCTACAGCAAGATGTACGTCTTGGTTCAGTACAACAACAGCTACTTCTCCGACGTCATGACGCTCAAGAACAAGAAGGAGATCGTGACGCTGGACAAGCTGCGGGCGCACACCGAGTACACCTTCTGCGTGACCTCGCTGCGCAACAGCCGCCGCTTCAACCACACCTGCCTGACCTTCACCACCAGGGACCCGGTCCCGGGCGACCTGGCGCCCAGCACCTCCACCACCACCCATTACATCATGACCATCCTGGGCTGCCTCTTCGGCATGGTCATCGTGCTGGGAGCCGTCTACTACTGCCTGCGCAAGCGGCGCATGCAGGAGGAGAAGCAGAAGTCGGTCAAGGTCAAGAAAACCATCCTGGAGATGCGCTATGGGGCCGACGTGGATGCCGGCTCCGTCGTCCACGCCGCCCAGAAGCTGGGCGAGCCCCCTGTGCTGCCCGTGTCCCGAATGTCCTCCATCCCCTCCATGATCGGGGAGAAGCCCACCACCTCCAAGGGGCTGGAAGCTGGGCTGGACACGCCCAAGGTGGCCACCAAGGGCAACTACATCGAGGTGCGCACGGGCACGGGCGGCGATGGCCTGGCCCGGCCCGAGGATGACCTCCCGGAGCTGGAGAACGGCCAGGGCTCGGCCGCCGAGATCTCCACCATCGCCAAGGAGGTGGACAAGGTCAACCAGATCATTAACAATTGCATCGATGCCCTCAAGTTGGACTCGGCCTCTTTCCTGGGGAGTGGCAGCGGCGGCGGGGACCCTGAGATGGCCTTCGAATGCCAGTCCCTCCCTGCGGCCTCCACCACCTCCTCGACTGCCACCCCTGGGGGGCTGGAGCGGCCCAGCTTCCTCTCACCTCCCTACAAGGAGAGTTCCCATCACCCGCTGCAGCGCCAGCTGAGCGCTGATGCCGCCGTGGCCCGCAAGACCTGCAGCGTCTCCTCCAGCGGCTCCGTCAAGAGCGCCAAGGTCTTCAGCCTGGACGTGCCGGATCATCCGGCCGCCGCGGGGCTGGCCAAGGGCGACTCCAAGTACATCGAGAAGGGCAGCCCCCTAAACAGCCCGCTGGACCGGCTCCCGCTGGTGCCGGCGAGCAGCAGCGGGGGCGGCGGCGGCGGCGGCGGCGGCATCCACCACCTGGAGGTGAAACCCGCCTACCACTGCAGCGAGCACCGGCACAGCTTCCCGGCCCTGTACTACGAGGAGGGCGCCGACAGCCTGAGCCAGCGCGTGTCCTTCCTCAAGCCGCTGACCCGCACCAAGCGGGACTCCACCTACTCGCAGCTCTCCCCCAGACACTACTACTCAGGTTACTCCTCCAGCCCTGAGTACTCATCCGAGAGCACGCACAAGATCTGGGAGCGCTTCCGGCCCTACAAGAAGCACCACCGGGAGGAGGTGTACATGGCCGCCGGCCACGCCCTGCGCAAGAAGGTCCAGTTCGCCAAGGACGAGGACCTGCACGACATCCTCGATTACTGGAAGGGGGTCTCGGCCCAGCAGAAGCTGTGACCCTCTCCTCCCTGGTGAGGTTGGAGGGGGAGGGCCAGGGGCACGCGGGGAAGGGCCCGGGCGGGGCGCGCTGGGGGCCGAGGCCAAGGAGTGGACGTACACGCACACCCGCACGCACGCACCCACGCACACACCTGACCACCACCTGACTGTGAACCACCACCACCCGACAATACCGGACGGGAAAACAAAGACATGTTCACCTTAAAGTTTACACACTGATACTGAAACCAGTCGTCTCTACTGTGCTGCCCAGGGACTCTGCCGGGGTGTGCGTGCTGGGTGGGGCCGGCGGGCAGGCGAGGAAGCCAAAAGAGGGTGTGGGGTCTGGGGCTCTGGGACTAGGGACAGGTTTGGGGGCAAAGGAGCCCGGGGCGGGGATGGGCCGAAGCCCCCCTGGGGCAGGGAGCGGGTCCCCCCGGCTGGGGGACAGGTCACGTGGAGATTTAGTAGAAGATGGACAGTGGGCATCGTTTCCGTCCTTTGTGGATGGGGAAACCGAGGCCCAGAGAAGGGAATTGCTAACCCCAGGGTCACGTGGCAGGCGAGAGTCAGTCTCCCAACTTCCCGGCCCAGTGCAATCCCCCAGCCCCAGGAGCTCTCCCGGGGCCTCACCCTCGGTTCACCCACTACCTGTTCTAGAGCTGTGGTCTCCTGGGGCTGTGGCATGTGAGAATCAGGCGGGTGCTTTTCCTTTCTAGAAAGCCCCATGGCCATGTCCCCCCCTTCCCGAGCGTGGAGCTGTGATTCATCACGTACAGGGGCCTCTGCACCATACACACTCCCCCCTCCCCCCCAACCCCCGCCACCAGCACCCAGGAGAGGTGGGAGGTCCTGTGGACAGGGGAGGAGCAGATACGGGGACGGTCCACCGGCCCCCTTCAAGTGTCTTCCAAGTAGCCTGAGAGCTGCCGATGGGGTCTGAGGAGAGCGGCTGAGCCAGCAGCCACCGCGTCTCAGGTGCAGGCCCCATGCCCTGGCCCCCCAGCCTCTCTGGGCCTCCAGGAGCCCTGCTCGTCCCAGAAGGGCAGCAGTAAACTGTGATGCCTGGGAGCAGTGGGGAGGTGGGATCTAACGGGGGCCTTCCTGCCTCTGCCCCCGCATCCTGGCCTCCCACCGGCCCGATCCCCCCTCCCCCTCCCCGCCACGGCCCTCGGGGCAGCATCTCAGCCTGCCCAGAGGAAGGAGGGCTTTCCGGAGCTTTTCCACTCACCCCCTCTTGGCTGCCCATCCCTGCCCCACCCTCCTGGCCTGAGGGGCTCCCATGTTTCCCTGAAAATGGCCATTCCTCCCTTGCTGACCCCCATCCTACATCGAACAAAGCACAAATGGTGAGCACTCCCACCTCACCCCTGCTGGGAAGGAGCAGGCTGGATTCCCGGGGCCCCTCCCGTCCCTGGCCAGCCTCTGTCGCCATGGCAACCCAGAGCCTGGCAGTTGGGACCGTTGGCCTCTTGGGGGTTCTCTCTCTCAGTGTGGGTGGTAGAGGGCGGTGAGAGAGGGCAGGGCCAGAGGGGGTGGCTGGATTTCTCAAGAGCTAGGGGCTTCCTGGGGCGCTGTAAGGGGGTGGGTCTGGGTTCCTGAGACCGTGGGGTCTCGAACACTGTCAGGGTGCTGAGGGGCTGGAGTCGGCTGTCCCTTCCCCTGTGGATGGGAGGTGGGCCCGTGGGGGGCGGAGACACTGTAGCTTTGCCCACCTGCCAGTGTGCCCCTTGGTGCCTCACCCACCGCAGGCGGGGATGGAGCCCACTTGGCTCTCCCCACCCTCCTGCCTTTGGCCTGTCACCCAGTGGGTTTCTTGAGATTTGGGGAGTGTGACCGTGGGGTGAGGGTGGTTGCTGGGAGGGGACCAGACCTGCACTGCGGGGGGCATTCTGACAGGGAAGCTATAGTGCCGTTCCCGTAGGATCTGGGGGAGGACCGTGGAGGGCGAGGGGACCTCAGGGCTCAACCCAGCCCCTCTCACACCTACTTGGGGCACGGACCAAGCCCGGGGCTCACTTTGGGGGTGACGTTTGCAAGGAAAGGACTGTTCTCCTGGGGAGTGGAGGGGAGGGCGCCAGCATGGATGTGCAGAGCAGACCTCCCCCGGCTCCCCAAATCCTGCCCCCCAGCCCCTCCTCAGACTGGATTGGGAAAACAGAAAAGCAAGCAGGCCGAGAAGCCAGTGATGTGAGGAAGCAGATTCCCTGTTATATTTGCATGACGATTTTACTGTATTTTTCTGAGCAAACATCTGTCGTGTATGTGCCAGTTTGTCCAGACTCCCTTGCCCCCCTCCCCGCCGCACCCCTCCATTCCCACAGTCCCTCTGTTGTGATCTGACAAGCAGCTCTTGAAACGTGGGGACGGGCCAGCTCTGCAAAAGACCCAAAACAGGTACCAGCGAAACACAGCCCCCGCCCCACACCCGCCTCCTATCTTTCCGGATGTTGGGCCCACAAGTGCCGCCTCCTCTCCTCCCACGTGGCCTCGCCCCTTGGCCTCTTCCTTGCTCGGGAAGGACAGCCCCGGGCAAGGGGGCGTGGGGGGACCTCTCCTCTGTCCCACTTGCTCCCATTTTGCAGATGAGGAAGTCGGGGCCCCCGGAGAGGGAGGGGGTCTGGTGATTTGGCTGCCGGGTGGGGAGGGTCAGGCACACTGCTGAGTACAGGAAGCCCAGAGCTTGGGGCTTCATGGGTGGCCCTACGGGGAGGTTTGGGGCCCTGAGGGAGGAACCTATAGGCGGAGGGGTCCCCCCGTGACGTTGGCCTGGCCTCACTGGAGACAGAGCCGCCTTCGTTCCCCCATCATTCCTGGTTGAAGATGACCTATAAAAACCTCGGACAGGCCGGCTTCAGGGCGCTCTAAAGGATAGATCTCCATCTTAACCACAAGGGTCTTCCACTCCCAGGAGGTGAACCGACATTCACAGCCCAGGTCGTACAGATCTTTGAGGAAGAAGACGGTCCCCCAGCTGCCCAGGCCAGGCCGTAGCTCTGGGGAGAGGGCCACTGCACTGTAGCTCACCCTGGAGGCCTTCCTGCATCTGTGTCTTGTGTCCTGTTCAAGATAATTTTTCCTCGGGGGGCGGGCAGGGCGAAATAGTCACGAAAGTCAAATGAACATTTATGTCAAGGAGTCTGGCTGGCCCCGGTCCTGTGTTTGCAATGGAGGTGAGCACGGTGGACCTGGGCCATGGCCTGGGCGGGCCAGGAGGGCAGGTAACCAGGAGAGAAGGGAAGGTACCGGGGAGGAGGAACGAGGAACCTGGTGGAGTGGAGGGGGCGAGCCAGCTGGAGGAGATGTGAGTGCCGCATCCTGGACCTCCTGGGACCTGCCTTGGGTCGTGCCCAGGCTTGCCATCCCTTATCACAGAATCTCTCGAGCCTTCTGGGCGCCTGTTCCTGGGAAGGGGCATCCGTGGGTCCATGCTGTCCTGGAGAGCACAGGTAGGGGCTGCGAACCCTCTGTTGGAGCTAATGGCCTTCCAGAAGTGAAAAGCGGAGGTCTGGCAGGAAGAAAGCTTAGTCTGGGGCGGCCGCCTCCTTGGGGGTCCCAGGCTTGTTTCTCCCCTCTGCAGGAGGGGCCTGTATTGGCCACCCGAAGGCCCCTCGCCTCTGACCCCTCCTAGGGGACAGAGCAGGAAGACGGTGGTGGCGTGTGTCCAGGCCAGGAAAGGACTGTGTGCGGGGCAGTGGGAGTGGAAAGACCCGCTTGGGGAGAGTAGGTCTGGAGAGCCCTAGAGAGGCAGGGTGAAGAGGCTGGGCCTGGCCGAGGGGCTCTGATGGTTCCCAGCAGGAAGTCGCTCACCTGCCCCACTCCACGTCCTGGGCATTTAACAGAGGGGGAAACAGAGGCACAGGAAGGGGAAGGAAAGAAAGCTTCTAAGGTCTCGAAACCAGTTAAAGACAGACTGAGGCCAGGAAAGGGGCCCGGGCATGGGAGACAAGAGTGACAGGTCCTGGCTTATAAGGGGCCTACATGCAGTGACGGGACAACCTCAAACTGTTCCCCAGTGATGGGCACTGCACGGAGAATTAAAATAGGGCGACGGAGGGCGAGGACCTTGGGGAGCCCTCAGGGCAGGGGTGGCCGGCAGCCGAGCTCTCTGAACGACAGTCTGAGGACTAGACTGCCGGCTGTGGGAGGATGAGACGGGAGCGGGAGGGAGTAGGGTAGGAGGAGCTGGGTGTCCCCAAGTACCTCCTCGGGTGCCCCCCACTCCCCTGGCCCTGCCCTGCGAGGACCCCACGGCTTAGCAGCATCCCACCCCATTCCTGAGGGAGCGGGGCTCTGTTTCCGGGGGGGGGGTTGGGTGGTCAAGGCATGGGGAAGCCCTGGGGTGTCCGGCCCCCATGGGGCTTAAGGGGCAGGGCTGAAGCTTGCCCGCCAGGCCAGTGTGAAGGTTGGGGCTCGCCTGACCGCAACGCTGATCTCCTCTCTGCCAAGACTTCTGCTCCACGGCCACCTGTCCATCCTCCCACCTTTAAGGCAGAACCAGTGTTTAGACTCCTGTTCTCACGCCTGCTCCAGAGTCCCCCCTGTTAAAGGTACACCTCTGCTGCCCAGCAGTAGGGAGAGGAAGGGGGGTCGAATGGGGTGGGGGGAGAGGGTCTGGGCGGCCTCTCCTTCCCCTGCCTCTCGCCAAACAAGCACAGGGCTGGGGAGGGCCGAGGGGCCCACTCTTGGTTCCTCCCTCCCCAAGGAGCCGCCAGCCCCTCGGCCCTGCCCTGCCGCCTGGCACCTGGTTTGGGTCTGCAGAGTTGGGCTCCTGGCCCCGGGCTACGAACCTGTGAACCCTAGCTGTGTGTGGACCCTTCCTCCCTCGGTGGGGCCTGAACTGTCCTTTTCTTCTTTTCGGGGTCGGGGGGGGGGAAACTTCATTTATTTTCTCTTCCCTATATCTGCCTCCCCTTCCTCCCGATTTCCTGTTTTAAACCGAATGGCACGAAATTGTTTTCCTCAACTCGGAGATTCCTGTATGGAGAGAATCAATTTCTATATTTGCAATAAATTTCTTATTTAAAACAACAGGGCCAAGGTCTTTGTTGAATGCCGACCCCTCCCTCGGCGAGTTGGAGTCTCCGCGCCTCCAGTTTCTGGTGCCTGGTTTCCGTCTCCCTTTCTCACCAGAGCCTCACACTCAGGGTTATGGTAATGCCCGCCCCGGTCAAGGAAAAAAGAAGTGTGTCCGCCAGACAGGGTGGGCCAGCAGGGAACTGAAGTGTCAGTGTGCCTCTCACCGCCAAGCCTAGCCGGCTGGGGGGCCTCGTGGCCTCTCCCCGCTGGAAACCTGGCAGCCCGTATGCCATGTGCCCCCGCTCCCCTTCCTGGTGTCCTGGCCTCCATCACTGTATCCAGACCTTAGGGGTGGAGGGGCATTGGGGCATCACTTAAGTCTCAGCTGATTCATGGGATTACGCCACCTAGTCAGTATCCGAGGGCCCCAGTTTCTCATACGCCTGCCTCTAACTGCCCTCAGAGGGTTGGGGTGATGCGGGAGGACCCTAAGCAGGTCCCCTGGCCTTGCCGAGGACAACTTCCAGACTGCCTGCCTCTTCCAACCCGTCTGCTGTCCTTTCCTCGCTGGGCCCCTGACCTGGCCCCCTTACCTGCCTGTCCCCCGCCCTCCCCGCGCCACCAGTCTGCTGCCCTTTTCTCCACAGCTGTCAACCACCCCTGCGCCTTCTCAGGGATCCAGAGATGTCTCTCTGGGCAGGCACGGAGCTCGGGCCCTCATCTAGTGACCTCAGGCTGAACTGCCAAACGTTCGCTCGGGCCGGGGGAGCCCGGAGCCCACCTCCAAGCCCCAGCCTCCGTGACTTCCCAGGAGGCAGAGCCCCTCCCCCTCTCTTCCCAGACCCCTGCTCTCCAACCGCTGCAAACCCTCCTCTGGGCAGCCCCTGGGTTCAGCCGGGATTGCTACAGGGGCACTTGGAGTGGCCTCCCAGGCACTGAGCTCTTCCCCCGCGAGTGATGCCACACGGAGGCATTCGGCAGGCCCCGCCCCGGGGTCAGCAGTCCCTGTGGCCCTGGTGGCTCTCGGCCCATGGAGCCTTCCTGATACCTTTTGCCTCCCTGGGAGTTGGTGTGGACTGGGGGGAGGGGCTCCTTGGAAGGGCCCAGGCTGGAGCCTCAGCTGGCCTCCTGTCCCCTCCAAGCTGCCCTCAAGCCGCCTCAGTGCTGCTGTCCCAAGGTGGCCGCAGCCTGGGCCGTGGTCTCCCTCTGCTCACTGGCTCTTCCCAAGCAGCTCGTGTCCTGCTTCCTGAGGGAAGTTTTGCTGTGAACTTGCAGCGTGGTGGGGTGGGGGGCAGGTTTGTGGGGGAGGGTTCAGAGGAGCAGGTATTGGAATCTCACAAGTTCTGTCATCTCAGGCCTGCAGTTGGGACTGGCCTAGGGTCCCCCAGCCTGGCTCAGGCTCAGGATCACCCAGCCCAGCTGCCTTCCCCTTGCCATCCACGAGGCCTCCCCATGCCATTGTTGTGAGGATGGGGGTCTGCTACCCCTTCTTCCAGGATAGCCTTCAAATTCTCCTCCCTGACAGTAGGGTACTTAAGGTGATTTCACAGCAGCTGAGGTGTTTTCCTCAATGTTTTCCAGAATGTGGGGTTGGAGAATCCAGTTCTGAGTCTGAACTTTCTCTTGGCCCCAGCGCACCCCGCTTCCCTGGGTTACAGGTCCCAATGTCAGCTTCTCAGCCTCTGCATTTGCAGTCTCCTGCAGGGGTAAGGTCTCAGCCCCCAGGAGCCACCTTCTCAGGGCTCTTTACCTGCAAGAAAGGAGACCTTGTGCCTGACGCAAGTCAGAGGCAAAGGTTCTGTGCACATTCATTGTTCTCCCCTCGCCCTCCCGTGGCTCACCCGGTCCCCATTCCTAGCTCTGCTTTCCGCCTTGCTCTTAGGGGAACTCAGCTACTGTCTCCTTCCTCGGGCCCTTAGCTCTCGGCGTGTCCTCCCCTTCACCCTTATCTTTGGTACCAACACATCCTGATGTGTGAGTCTGGATGGCAGGGTCTCTGGTTAACTCAGGGCTCACCTGCGTCCCCTCGCACTGGTGTCTGGAGGGGTTTGTGACTGGATCTCCATCCTCCACATGAGGTCCAGGGCTGCCTCTCTGCCTGGCCTGGGTCCCGTTTCTCTTCCGCTAGGCCTGGAACCCCGGCTGGTCTGTCCTCTCTCCTCAGTGCCAAGTCTGCCACACCCATTCCTGCCTAGCTCCCCTGGGAACTGGGAGCCCCGCCCCGAATCTCCTTTCTTGGGCTGAAACGGCCCTCCCCAAAGTCCCCGACAGCTTGTCTTGGGTCCTCATGGTTCTTGCCAAACCAAGCAAGATCATGTGTGAGGGAGTCATGGTGACGGGTGGAGACATGGGAAGTTGTAGCCTCTGAAAGTCCTTGTCCTCAAGAGTCTTGCCTTCTCTTTTCCTGACCTCCTCCAACAACTGCCCCTTCCTGTCGTTTGGAGAGCTACCAGAACCTGTAAGGAACCCGCCCACCCTCCCCTTCCTCCAGTCGCTCTTGCAAACAATATTTCTGGCCCCCCTCTATTAGTGAGGCACAATAGCTGTGAACTGATCTACTTTGCCCTGGGCTCTGTTGCAGACAACAGAATTCTCTATAGCTAATTGAGCTGGGGAAGGATTAGAGAGGGGACCAAGAGTCATACAGACTCATCTGGAGGGCTGAAGACCCAGACCCAGACTGGAGTCATACAGACTCATCTGGAGGGCTGAAGACCCAGACTCAGGCTTGTGCTTTGTGGACTCACTTTCTAAGTAACAGCGCAGATCTGGACCACCTAGCAGGCTGCTGCCCCTTGGTCCATTAGCAGGACCCGGGCTGCTGGCGCCAGGACCACAGGAGCCCAGTGGATGCCCGTGGAAGCTGGTGATGGGCTGAAGGTTGCTCTGCTAAGGCAGGGGCTGGTCACAGAAGCATACCCTCGGCCTCATTGCCTCCTTCCGCGTCTCTCCAAAGAGTAACCGATCTGCAGACCCGAAACCGCCTGTGACACTCAGCTTCAGGAGGGTCTTGCTTGGTGGTCCATTTTTAGCTTTCTGGCATCCACAGTGCCAGGAGGACCTCTGCAGGGTGATGGGCCAATCCCACGTATCCATCACACAGACCAAGTTGCATCTAATTCCCACAGCAACCCTGTGAAGTAGGTGCTTTATTTAGCTCTGTTTTGCATTTGAGGAACAGAGTCAGCAACAGGAACTTCCCTGAAGTGGCATTGCTCACCAGGGGCAGCTGGGAGGGAATGCCACCCCATTTGACTCCCATGCTTTACCTGTTCCTCTAGATGGTTTCTTCCAGACATCCCCTCAGGCCAACGTCCAAAGGCCTGAGGCCCATTTAGGACATGGCAGGATGTCCCAACCTGTAGTCCAGCAGAGAACAGACAGAAGGCCAGCTTTGAAAGAGGCCCAGGGCCTGTGACCGTCCTGAGCCTCGGACTCATGTGAAGATGTCCCAAGCTCTGTCAGACCCGGCATTCCGATTCTTGCTGTTAAAATCCTGGCTACTTCTAAGCTATCTCTTACAAATTCCTCACTTCAAGATGAGACAAATGAAGTCCAGAAAACAGGGAATGGGGAGAGCCTTTCCGGTCATAGGGAGCGTGGCATGACCTGGGAGGATGGAGGCCGGGCCTTAAAATATTTCGATTAGGCCCCAGACATGGGAAGGAAAGGAGGCAGAGGTCGGGACCAGGGTCAAGAGGGGCCCTGCCCTGGGCTGTGCACATCAGAGGGCCTACTTTGACCTGCTTCTGCCCCCGCCCCCCATTTCTCCCTGCAGGGCGATGAGTCTGCAAGGGCGACATGTGCATGCCCAGGGCCTCCTCATTTCTAGACCCTGTTCAAAATACCTGGGATCCCCGGGACAGTCTGCCCAGGTGGCCTTAGGTCTGCTTCCAGGATCTGTCTTTCCAAGGGCAGACAGGGCCACCCACGTGGGCACAAGAGATGGCCAAGGGGTAGCCGTGTGTGGGAAGTGCGGGCAGAGCCTAGATGTGTGGGCTGGGGGGCTACGTGCATGCACGTGAGACCCCTTAAGTTGTGGGACAGCGCTGGAGTGAGAAGAGAAGGGGTGTGCGGTGGGCCAGAAAACAGGGGCTTGCTTTCCCTGGGCTGCCGCACTCAACGAGTCCAAGAATTTGAATTCAGATCTGTTGTAGGTCATTATGAGGCATGTTTGTCAAAGCAGGAGGATGTGCTAATGATTTCTTAGCTTGATGTGGCCCTTAAATATTTAGACTTACAGTATTTGAGCTTCCCCTTGAGCTTCCCTTTGAGCTTGCCCAGGTCTTGCAAGCACTGGGGGAGGGGCGGGGAGGGGCTGGGCTTCAGGATTAAGGGAGCCCTCGGGGAAGGGTTGGGGGAGGGACCCACTGTTTGGAGGAAAAAGCTCAATAAATGGCTTTGGATGAGGAAATGGTTTTGCTTTTTTGTGTCCGGGCCGGAGCAGGGTGGGCTTGAAGGCCAGTCACAGAGGAGGAGATGACACTGCAAAGAGGGGAGGAGATGGGAGCAGAGACGGCACAGCTCGGGCCCAGGAGTTGGGGGGTGCTGGACTTTGACCTCCTGGAGGAGAGGGGGGATGAAGGAACTGGCTTCTGGGGGAGGAGCGATGGCAGGGATAAGGGGAGGTCAGAAAGGCCATTTGCATTTGGGGTGTGTCCTCCCTTTGCCTTTATCAGCTGAGTAAAACACCTATTTTTTCTTCCTTCTTCTGCAGCTCCGCAGAATCCCCAGCACAGGTGGTTTTCCTAGTTTCTAACTCTGAGGGCCGACCCACAAGCCTTGCTCTATGTGCCGTCTGGGGCCCTGGCCCTGGCTGGCATCTGCAGTGGAGAAACCTAAAGGAGACATGGCCTCTGGCTCCTGGGAGGAGCACACTGGCCAGGGCCAGGCATGGGAGCTGCCGGATGTGATTATCCCTTAACTATTTATAAAGTTCCTTTCACATTCTTCAGGTGAGGAGTGAATACTGGGAATGTAACCCTAGTAGATAATGGGGCCTCATGTGGCTCAGTCTCTGAAGTGAGTACCATTCCCAACAGCACAGCCCCACCATCAAATAGCAACGAAGGAGGAATGCCACTCTCTGCTCTCTTGAAGAACATCTAGATTGCATTTCGGATTCACAGCAATCCTTCTCATAAGCCCTTTTTTTTTGCGATACGCGGGCCTCTCACCGCTGTGGCCTCTCCCGTTGCAGAGCAACAGGCTCCAGACGCGCAGGTTCAGCGGCCATGGCTCACAGGCTCAGCCGCTCCGCGGCACGCGGGATCCTCCCGGACCGGGGCACGAACCCGCGTCCCCTGCATCGGCAAGCGGACTCCCAACCACTGCGCCACCAGGGAAGCCCCCCAGCCCCTCTCTTTGAAGCAGCCAAAGGAACCTTGGTGGGCATGCATGTGGTTGTGTTCCTCATCTGTTTAAATAATCTCATCGCCTCCTTCAGCCAGGCTGAGAAAGCCCTTCATCCAATCACGCCTCTGGGCCTTTGCACCTGCTGTTCTGTCTGCTGGGGGTTTCCCTCCGAACCCCCATGTCTCCCCTTTACCTTCCCTGAAAGAACCCTCATTAGGTTCAGGAGAGCTTTCCCCACATACACACACCACTGGACATGGCCCTGCCCCCAGCTCCAGGCCAATCTGGATTGGGCTGAGCCAATCATGGTGGCCCTACCCCCCCCTTGCCAGTGATTGGTTTAGGAATGGCCACGTGACCCACTTCCTACCAAGGGAAGGAAACCTATAAGGGAGCTTTGGGGGGAAGGGTCTCCTGTGTTCCTCAGGATGCCCTTGTTGTATCTTACTGGGTTGCGGATACGGGAACCACTGCAGCCTTGTGGCCGCAAGGGCCTTCTCTGGGAGCAAAGTTGACACACTAGGAAGGCCAAATGGAAAGAGAACAAAGGTCATGTTTGAAGAAACGGTGGAGCTGAGGATCGCACTGGGCCTGGACCTGCCTGCCTCTGCTTCTCACGTGAGATGACGTCTCTTTAGCCTGAACTTGCTTGAGCAGGGATTTTGTGTGACTTGCCGCCGTTTGCAGATAGACACCATCAACGTGTAGCTCCTGCTTCCGGAGGTTGTGGTAGATTTGGGCTCCGTGTCAGTCGCAGAGTGACAGAGCTGCTTCTAGGGCTGATGCGGCCACGGGCCACATTCGTAGAAACATAGGGTCCAGGCTGGGGGAAGTGAGGGTTCTCTGCTCTTCTGTACTGCCCAGAACCCATCTGGAGAGGCTGTGGTCAATTCCAGGACCCACTGGGGTCCATCTCCTGAGAATAATACCATTTGGAAGGGTTTGGAAATCCTGTCAGACAAGGGACACGTGAGCAAATTGGGGTTTTAGCCTGGCAAAGAGAAGGCTCGGGGATGCCTCATTACTCTGTTCAAGATGTGTGCGGGGCTGCTGAAGGGAGGAGACACCGGCCCTGTTTGTGCTGCTCCGGACCATGAAGAGGAAGTGAATGACAGCAGAAAGAGGTTTGCTAACCATTTAGGGCAAACTCAAACTTTGGCAGGTGTCATTCTCACCTGGGGAACTTGGTAAAGCCACAAGGTCCAGTCCCTGTCTTCTTTCATGAGTCCCGGCCTCTGTGTTCTTAGCCCTCCAGGGGCCTGTGATACACGCCAACATGGGCGACCCCTGACTTAGGGGAAGGACGCTATTTGTGGGGTGCCTAAGATGAGTCAGGTGCTGAGCTCGGCCCGTCACTGTGTCTCCCATTTGAGTTGGACACAGATCCTTAGAGCCAAGCATCGTTGTTACAGTAGTGAGTTCCCCACAAGAAGCATCACTAAAAATAACGACCAATGCAATAGAGAAAGAAGAGGATGAAAAGATAATTCTCAGGTGAAGAACTAAAAATGGCCAAGAAACCCGTGCAAAAATACTCCTCCAGTGTGGCAGAGATCACAGGCTGTTCTCCAGTCTACCTTCCCTTCTTCCATAGGAGAAGAACTTTTGGTTTTTGGCTGGGCACGTGATCATCTAGAATAAAGACATTCCCCCCTGGGCTTCCCTGGTGGCGCAGTGGTTGAGAATCTGCCTGCCAATGCAGGGGACACGAGTTCGAGCCCTGGTCTGGGAAGATCCCACATGCCGCAGAGCAACTAAGCCCGTGAGCCACAACTACTGAGCCTGCGCGTCTGGAGCCTGTGCTCCACAACAAGAGAGGCCGCGATAGTGAGAGGCCCGCGTACCGCGATGAAGAGGGGCCCCCGCTTGCCACAACTAGAGAAAGCCCTCGCACAGAAATGAAGACCCAACACAGCCAAAAATAAATAAATTAATTAATTTAAAAAAAAAAAAAAAAGGCATTCCCCTGTCTCCCATCTAGGTGAGGCCATGTGCCCAAGTTCTGGCCAATGAGAAGTAGCAGATTCTGGGAACCTTCCTGAAAAGACAGCTGGTAGGTGCTTTTTGTCTCTTTTTTCTTTATCCCTTCTTTCTTCCTGTGGCTGGAAGACGGGACATGATGGTTGGGGCTCCAGCAGCCATATTGGACTGTGAAGAGATCTTGGGAACAGAGATCACACACAGCAAAGTAACAAGAGAAGGAGCCTGAGTGATTGACACCGTGGAGTAGAGCTGCCATGCCAGCTCTAGACTACCAACTTCAAGATTTTCCTTGAGCAATACATTTCTGGCTTAGGTCTCTGTTATTTGTACCCATGCCTAATCCTAACTGATAAAATGACAATAGAGAAATGCAAAATGAGAAATGAACTGTCCCTTTCCACTTATGAGATGGGTAAGAATTAAATGATTATTATGTCACTGGAGACAGTGTAGCCCTGTGGTTAATATCGCACCTGGGTTGGGCTCCTGCCTTGGACTTACCAGCTATGGAAACCTGGATGAAGTATGTAACCTCTGTGCCTCATGACTTTTTCAGGTGTTTCCTTACCTGAAAAAAATGATTGTCAAAAAACAGTACTAGTCTGTAGAGCCATCGTGAGAAATAAATTCTTAGAAAAGTGCCTGATACAGAGCAGGCACTAATGTGTCTGCCCTTAGTATTGATCCTTAGCTATCACATTTGCTGTTGACTTGGGTGGAGGAAGTGTAACATGTAGACAGCCATTCCAAAGGGCTCTTGGTTGTATCTATTAAAACTTTAAAAGTTCATGCAAGACTCTTTCTAAGCGTCCCCTCTAATGGAGTAATTCTACTTCTAGGAACCTGAAATCCTTGGGGCCAGATTTGTTCCAGATTTTAGGAAGGTAATTTAGTGCATATGCCACATTCTTTGTCACTCTCCCGCAGGGTCTGGGGGTGTCCCGTGCTGGGGTCTTCAGCCCACTTTTGATTTCAGCCTCATGCAGACAAGGTCCCACCTCAGGTGCAGCTGGGAAGTTCTGGGGAGCGAATGCTCCTTGGGGCAACCCTCAGCTAGGGCCCAGGGGCAGGTGGGTAAGTGCCCAGCAGCCTCCATCCTTCAGGCGAGCATGAGGTCCAGGCTGCTCGTGAGGTCCCAGAAGACTTGACCTCCCCTCTGCAGTGACCTTGACAATGACCCTTGTTTTGGTATCTCCCTGTCCCTAGCTCACTCTCTCCAGTCCTCACCACCTGCTTCCTGGCATCACCTTCCAAATAAACCACCAGCACCCAAGTCCTGTCTCTGCTTTTGGGGAGCCCAGCCCAGGATAACCCCCTAATGAAACACAGTATTTCTTCAGCAAGCTGCCTACATATTCATAGTAAGTGGGATAAACAAAGACTCTAAATAGTCTCACATCAATTTGGTTCAGGTTTGCTGCCATATAGGTAAAGGGAAGGTTTGCCGAGCACTGGGAGTTTATGGCTGCGGATAAGGGACCGGCCTGTACTTGCCTGGTACACAAAGGTGCGCCCTCTCGTGCCCGGTTCAGTCAGTGTGAGTGGAGAATGTTCAGGGACCATGGACTGCTCTCAGAAGGCCCCGAGGACACAGCAGCGACCAGCACGTTGAGGACCTGCCCTCAAGGAGCTGACATCCAAGCAGGAGGAAATAGTCGATAAATACAGGTAGGTAAACAAGGTGATCTGACCTCTGGGAACACTGGGGAAGGAGATCCCAGGGTGGTTACATACGATGGGGTGCTCCGGGGAGGCCCATCTCTGAAGATGTCTGAGCAGAGAGCTGACAAGGAGAAGGAGCCCAGGACGCATGGTCCAGGCATCGGGAAGAGCAGATTCAAAGGCCCTGAGGCTGCGTGGCGTTTGACCTGTTTGGGGAGGAGCCACAGGGGTAGAAAGCACAAGAGCTGGCTGGCAGGGAGATGGGAGCAGGCCCTGGTGAAGGTTTTCTAGCTTCTAAGAGCAGAGGGATGGGCTTCCCTGGTGGCGCAGTGGTTGAGAGTCCGCCTGCCGATGCAGGGGACACGGGTTCGTGCCCCGGTCCGGCAAGATCCCACATGCCGCGGAGCGGCTGGTCCCGTGAGCCATGGCCGCTGAGCCTGCGCGTCCGGAGCCTGTGCTCCGCAACGGGAGAGGCCACAACAGTGAGAGGCCCGCGTACCGCAAAAAAAAAAAAAAAGAAAGAGCAGAGGGATGGACTGAGGGACTTCAAGCAGGGAGCACCACGATCTGCTTTGAAAGAGCCCTCTGCTTGTCGCTCGGGGAGCGGATGGGAGTATTAGTGGCAGCAAGGCAAACTCAGAATCAGCAGAGGGACCTCTGCTGCCCACCAGCCCCCATACCGCCTTTTTCCTAGCGGTAGCCAAGCCCATTCTGGCTCCTCCCACCTCCACTGGTGCTCTTGATTGGTCTAAGGGGGACCACACCCTCTGCCGGTGATAGGTCAGGAGTGGGCAGGTGACCAACCCTACCCAATGAAACATCAGGGAAAGTGGCGCGGACCTTGCTGCGGAGTCCATGGACACAGCCAGCTTGGGGGTGACATCTGCAACGCCAATGAGATGGGGGTCAGCAAAATGAGGGAAGAGGCTGCTTCCTGCGTCCAGGAGCCCAAAGCTCACTCCAGGCTTCCTGCTGCGCAGAAATAGGGATGTACTTGTGGTCACAGCAAGATCGAGCAGGGGTTTCTGTTGCTTGCAGCAAGAAACCTCAGAGGGACAAGCAAAATGTCTATCAGAAGGGAAGGCTTAACAAATCAGGGCACTTCTGTGCTATGGAACACAGTAGAGCCGTTGTAAAGAAGAAGGGGATCCTCACACCCAGGAAGGGAACCAGCCACAGGGGATACTTCTGGTTCTCAACCAGGGATGATTCTGTCCCCAGGTAGCTTGCCAGATTAAGTAAGTAAAAATGCAGGATGCCCAGTTAACTATGAATCTCAGGTAAACAGTGGATAATTTTTGTATATAAAAAAGTCCCAGATCGTGCATATTAACTGGATGTACTGTATTTTATCTGGCAACCCTACCCTTGGGGCTTTGACAGTGTCTGGAGACTTTTCTGGTTATCACGACTGGCAGGAGGGCACTAGTGGGTAGAGGCCAAGGATGCGGCCAAACATCCCACAGGGCACAGGACAGCCCTCCCCACAAAGCAGGATCCAGCCTAAGGCGTCAATGGTGCCAAGGCTGAGGACCCCCGTAATGAAATGAAAAACAACAACCCAGTAAGATACAGTGGAATCCCATATGCGTTAAAATTCCAACTAAATTTATGGAGGTCACACTCCAAAGTCAGGTGGGGTAGGGAGTGAATATACTCCTCACTCTAAATCCTTCTGCAGAGTTATTTAAAGTTAATATATTTGAAGTTAACCGTAATTAAAGTTAACATATATATGTACACACACACAAAGTACATAGACGACAATGATGGATTTTTCACCAAGTGAACACACCCATGACACAGACACCCCAGATGAACACCAAGAAAATGACCAGCATTCCACGAGGCCCCTCATGTCCCCTTCCAGTCTCTCGCTGCCCTGCAAGGATAATGCGTCTCCTGGAGGCTAACCTGTTTTGAACTTCATATAAACGGAATCACACAGTGTGTATGTCTGTATATATGCATTCGTTCATTCACGTCTGTCTTCTTTCCCTCAGTGGTGTGTCTGTGAGAGTCATTCATGCTGTTGAGTGTCACAATAGTTTGTTCCCCTTGCTGTGCAATATACTCTAATTTCTTTACTCATTCTCCTGTTGACGGACATTTGGGTGGTTTCCAGTCTGGCACTGTGATGAATGAAGCTGGTATGAACATTCTTTCACACATCTTTCGGTGGCATCTGTACTCCCTCCTGGTGGGTGTGTACCTGGGACTAGATCATTCTGCCGTAGGGGGTGTGTGTATGATCAGTTTTACTAGATATGACCAAAGAGCTGCTGAAGTACTTGCACCAATTTACAAGTCCCCCAACTGTATGTGGAAGTCCTTACCAACCCTTGATGCGGTCTAGTGATTTCATTTTGGCCCCTCTGGTGGGTGTATGAATTGGTAATCACTGCGAGTTTAATTTGCATTTCCCTGAGTAAATAAAGTTGGGCACTTTTTTATATCTTTACTGACCCTTTGGATATCCTCTGTTGTGAAATGCCTGTTCAAGTCATTTGTCATTTTTCTATTAGGTTATCTCCTTTTCTCTCATTGATTTGTAACGAAGTCTTACTTGCAAATATATTTTCCCACTGTGTGGCTTTTCCTTCATTCACAGTGCTGCATCCTTTTCTGGGTATCATCCAGGCTCAGGTCATAGAAGGGAGACTTTTTGAAAGCGGCTCAAGGCTGAGAAGGTGACAGCCACTCTTAGCATTAGATAATAAGGTATGGGATAAGGAACACCCTTAGCCGAAGGTTAATCTCTGCAGTGTGAAAGGTCTGGTTGTTTTTTCTTTTTTTGCGGTACGCGGGCCTCTCACTGTTGTGGCTTCTCCCGTTGCGGAGCACAGGCTCCGGACGCGCAGGCTCAGCGGCCATGGCTCACGGGCCCAGCCGCTATGCGGCCTGTGGGATCTTGCCGGACCGGGGCACGAACCCGCGTCCCCTGCATCGGCAGGCGGACTCTCAACCACTGCGCCACCAGGGAAGCCCTGGTTGTTTTTTCATAAGTGCCACTATTGGGCTAGACCCCATGAGGGCTCTGCTCCTCCCCTCCCCTTGAGGACCTTAGTGCCCGCCCCCTGTCACCACCAGAGCAGTCGCAGAAACTGGATAAAACTGAGAAGGACAGGACAGCACGTGCTGGAGACAGGACTTCGGTGGAGAATTAGAAAGAACCAAGGTATGCAGTGAAGGGCAAAGGAATGTGAAGGCGGGGAGAGGGTCCTAGGAAAGCACTTCCTGCTCTCGAGGATGGAACAAGTTCAGTGGACCTCACCCCATGGACCGGCCTCTGTTAGCCAGAACCACTTCTCTCCGCACTGCCACCGTGCCTGTGCCATCAGCATCTCTTGCCTGCATTCCTGCAACATCCCTTTAACTGGCCTCCCAGTTTCTATTCATGCCACCCCACCCTCAACAACCCATTCTGTGCCAGCAGCAGAGCATGGAGATGGCTTAAAATGAACAATAGAACACATTTTCCTTGTGCTTAAAAGCTCCACTGGGTGTCTGTTGTGCTTAGAGTGCATCGCCAGCAACTTCCAGGATCCACAAGGCAAGATGCGACCCAGCTGGGCCAATATCTCCGACCCCTTCTGCTCCAGCCATGCTGGCTCCCATCCTCAGATAACCACACGTTCCAGACTCAGGGCATCTGTACTTGAGGTCCCTCCATCCAGAATGATACGCCCCCCAACTCTGTCATATTGGCCTCTTGTTATTCCGGCTGCATCTCAGTGTCACCTCCCTCGAGGTGTCTTCCCAGAGCCCTCAGAATCTGGCCCCGCCCTGAATCATTGTTCCCTCCCTCTGTTCTGTGTTTTTCGTAATGCTGGTCACTCTGAAATGATCTACCTTTGTATTTAGTTGTCTGTAGACTGTGAGACAAGAGGACTTGTCTGTCTGTCAGCTTCCTTGCTGTGTCCCCAGAGTTCCAGCAAGTACTTGGCACACAGTAGGTTCTTTTTTTTTTTTTTTTTTTTTGCTGTTCGCGGGCCTCTCACTGTTGTGGCCTCTCCCGTTGCGGAGCACAGGCTCCGGACACGCAGGCTCAGCGGCCATGGCTCATGGGCCCAGCTGCTCCACGGCACGTGGGATCTTCCTGGACTGGGACACGAACCCGCGTCCCCTGCATCGGCAGGCGGACTCTCAACCACCGCGCCACCAGGGAAGCCCATGGCACACAGTAGGTTCTTGATAACGATTCTTCCCTGCAGGTTGCTGGAGTCTGGACTGACGGGAGGGCCCCTGGGATCCTGTGTGTCCTCTACCAGCTGAGGGAGGAGGCGAAGAGGCTACTTGTTGGGGTTTCTTGTTACCTGGGTAATTAAAAAATCGTTACAAAAGTAATATTAATTACAAAAGAAAACTGTTGATCTGGGTGAACCGTTGGCGTCCTCAACCCTTGCAGACTTCTGACACCTACAAGGTCTGAGGAACTGAAACTGAGCTGGACCCTTGAGACTAGGGTTGGCTTTGGATGGGAGCAGGTGGGGGGCCAGGGAGAGGCACCCTCTTGGGCTTGCCTGGGAGCAGGCGGAGGTGGGGTTTGGGTTACCTAAGTGCCCACTGGCCCTGGGTGACTGCCGGCTCGGAGTCGGGGAGCCTAGGGGCCCCAGGAGGAGCAGGGACATTGTCTGTTCAGGGCTCAGGAAGGAGCAAAGATGAGTGAGGCAGCCCCAGCGACAGAGGGAGTGAGAGCGTCTGTGAGGAACTGGAACTCTGTGCCCGACCCCAAACCATTCATAATAAAAACAAAAAAATGAGGCCAGCCACCAGAGCAGGTACGGAGCGTGTTGCTTCAGAGGAAACATGGAAAGGTCTGTAGGCCACACGGCCTGAGCCAGAAGGGCTCCGAGGTGGAACCCCATTTTACAGATGGGCAAACCGAGGCCCAGAGAGGGAGACTGGCCGGGACGTGGTCTCTGCGCTGTCAGCCTAGTGATCTTTCCTCCCAGCTGTGAATTCTGCTGGCAGCCAGAGCTCAGGGGAGGGGAAGGTCGAGCAAGAGGAGGGGGTGGCTCGCTCCCATTTGGGGAAGTGAGGGGAGCCTGCAGGCCTGGGGTGAGGGGGGGAGCAGCGGGGTGGGTGGGCTCATCCCCAGGCCAAGCCCTGCCAGGGAGAGGTAAGCGGGGAGGAGGAGGGGGGCAGGGCTGGGCTCATTAGGATTCCAGACAGCTCCCGACACCCAATTTTCCAGCTGGGTGCCCTGGTCTGCTCTCAGAGCATCCTGCCAGAGCCAGTCTAATTGACAGGGAGACAGGAGGCGGCTGAGGGGTGGGGGTGGGGGAGGAGGCAAGGACAGGGAGAGGAGAGGGACAGGGGTGGGGGAGAGGGAGGGGAGGTGGGAGAGAAGCAGGGGATGGAGACAAGTGCGGGCAGGTGCTGGGGGGCGGGAGAGGTGGGAAGAAGGGGGCAGAGGAAGAGCTGACCCTTTGGGGCAGGCACGTAGACACTGACCCTGGTGGCTGCCAGGGGGGAGGGTCTGCAGGATGATGCAGCTGGAAGGGAGTCGAGAAATGCCACCTGCTGGTTTAACAGAGGAGGAAACAGGCCCAGAGAGGAGAAGCTACTTACCTGGGGTCACACAGCCAACGGGAGGCAGAGGCAGGATAAGAAGCGCCCTGGTTTCCTGCCTCCCTGGCCGCAGGAGGAGAGAGAATCCTGAGAGGGGAGGGGAGGGGCTTCTGGGGCGACTGGAGGTGAAGGGAGACTATCTGGGGGGTGGTCGCGTGGCCCCGACTCATGGGAAAGTGCTTGAGCACTGGCCGCCTGCCCTCTGCGTCCGCACAGGCCCTGTGCACTGATGGCAGGAGTGGTGCAGAGCAGGGATAACTGGCGTTTCTGACCTGGGTAGATGGCTGGGGTGGGCGCCAGAGCCGCCGCCCTCCGTCGTCCCCCACGTTGCTGATTGGAGTAATTAGCGGTAATGACAGGATTGGGGGCTCTGTTCCCATACACACACACACACACACACACACACACACACACACACACACGTGCGCGCGCGTGCGTGCACGCGTGCGGGCCCTCTGGGGCGCCATCTGAGGGAAGGTGGGAGGTAGGTGGCCGATGGGCCTTGGGAGAGGCCTGAGGTGGGGAGCACGGAGGGCAGCAGGGAGGGGAGGGGCGCCACAGCCCCCCAGGGGGACCTGGGCCTGCTTCAAAGTGCTCCTCAGCACCGTCGGGTTGGTCACGGGTGTTTCCTCCGCCGCTGGGCCCAGAGTGTCCACGCCCCCTCCCCTCACCCCCCAGGGGAGGCCACTGTGTCCCCTGCGGCTGCCTGGTGCCACTGTCTGCTCACTGAGCAGCACACTGCATGGTGGGAGGGAAATTCCTCAGGCCACAAGTTCAGGTGGAATTTACCGGAGCTAAGCTTCACCGTTTTCTGTCCCCGACCCGGACCTCCTGCTTTTTATGTTTCAGCTGCTTAGCCCCTTAGAGACAATCCCAGCCGAAATGGGGATTTCATCACGTGAGCTGACAGGCATCCCCCTGGCAGGGTCAGGATGTGATGGGGTTGGCACTGCCAGGCCCTGTCGGATGAGGCAGCCCTCCCTGTCCCATGGCCTGGGCAATGCCTGCAGCAGGAGCACCAGAGGCTGCAGGGCGCTGCCCCCTGTGGGCAGAGCTGGGGGCTCCCTCTCAGCCCCTCGGATCCCAGAGCCCACAGGGGCTTCTTCCCACAGAGGGAGGAAGGGGGTTCTTCGTGCCAGGGCTTATGCTATGCCCAACTGGCAGTCAGGGCTGTGCGTCTAGGATGGAGTTGCGGCTGGAGGTGAGGGCTGGCTGAGGCCCCTGGGGGGCTTCTCAGGAACCTCCAAGCATCCTTGAGCAGAAGTAGGCCGGTCCCTCAAACTGGGACAGGTGCAGGGAATCTGGGCCGGCGGCCTGGCTGGTCTCTAGGGCTGTGCCTTGTGCGCTGGTGCCTCTCCACTGCCCGCCCCTGCTCAGGGGGTACAGGGCAGGGCCGCCTGCCCACCCACTGGTCAGTCCCTGCCCTGCACAGGCTCACAGCTCTTTGTGACCCCTGGCTCAGTCATGAGGCCCAAAGAGGCAGAGTAGCCCATCTCCGACCCCACAAGAGCTGGGTGGCGGGGCTGGGGGTCTGTAGGCAGGCCTCCTTGATGTTAGGGTTTGGCCTTTTCCAGACCATCACACTGCTGTCGGGGAGCCAGAGACCCAGGACTGCCTGTCGGAGTCACCAGCCCAGCCCCGGCCAGTGCCTGGCACTTAGCAGGTGCTCCACAGACATCTGGGGACCGCCTGGTGGTGGAAAGCACTCAGCATGCAGTAAATGCTCAACAAATGGGAAGTAAGCTAGTGGGTAAGGATGTAAGAGGTGTAGACACGATGGCTTCCAGGAGGCCCCTAGTGGGCAGATCACCCCTGCCCATCTCGGCTCCCTTCATATCCCACAAAGCAACTGGGATCTTCCCCAAGCCCCAGTCCTGCAGAATCTGACTCTGCATCCTCTCCCACTATCCCACCCAGGCCCCCTTGGTGGGGGAGGGCTGTACATTCCTCAGACAGCAGGCAGATGGGTGGGCCTGGGAGCCGCAGGCAGAGGGAGGGCCTAGGGGAGGCTCATGAGTGTCCTCTCTGGGGCAGCCTGTCCTTAAGGAGAGAGGCCCAGACCATGGACTCCCCAGGAAGGGTGGCCGCTCCTCCGTCAGGGCCGTTGTGCTCATCCCAGCCCTGCCTCTTTTTCCACGAAGCCCTTCATCCCTTCCCCGCTCAAAACAGGGCCCCGTGTCCATCACCCCCCCCCACTCACCCTCTCTGCACAGTGCCCCTAGGGGCTGCCCACCCCAAGAGGATAGCCCCTGCTTCCTACGTGTGTGTGTGTGCGTGCATGCATGTGTGGCCCGGGGAAGTTTTCTGTCCATAGGCCTGGCAGGGGAGGGCCACCTCTGCAGGTCCTCTGAGGCTGACAGCAGCCAGAAGAGGAGACAGTTTGGAGCCCCAGGGAAAAAACCCAAGATCCAAGGTGGGAGAAGCCCTGAGGGCTAGAGTTCAGCTCAGCATAAGGGGGGAGGGTCTCAACCTTCACAGGAGATGGTGGAGAGCAGGTAGGAGTGAGCTGCCCAGTCCTGGAGGCGTGCAAGGACCAACTGCCCTAGGCAAGGATATTGTAAAGGGAGCTGGATATCAGAGGGGTTGAACTAGATGGAATTTAGTTTCTTCTGGCCCCAGATTTAAGGAATCTGGGGGTTCCCGGCCTTAGAGTATCAGACATTATGACTTTCCCAGGCATAATGCATCTTTAGAGAGAAACCTTCGAAATCTTCCAGGTGCAAAAGAATAGGATGATAATGGTATGTTGGAAGCCCAGTGAGTGGCGCGTGCACGTGTGTGCGCGTGTGCGTGCGTGCGTGTGTGTATTGCCACCTATCAGCTGTGCAACCTTGGGTGAATCCTTCAACCTCTCTGAGCTCAGTGTGTTCATCTACAACCTGGACGCCACAGTCCCAAGCAAGGAACTGCCCTGTGTGGCAGGGGCTGCTGGGAGAGATGTGATATCGAGAGCAGATGTGCTCCAGTGCAGGAGGAGAGGGTTAATTACACCCCTGGATTTGGTTGTGATCGTTGTCCAGCCAGGTAATAGGGAGCCCATGAGTGTTAATGGATGAGGTGGTGATGTCTGATCATGCATACCTGCAGCTTCAGATCTGGAATGGACCTCTGGAACAGGCAAGAAATAATGAAGGTGAGGCTGGTCCCAGAGCAGGATGCACTGGGGCATTGGGGGGTGGAGGTCGTCCAGTCCTGCTGAGGGGGTTGCAGGGAGGTGGCTTGGGGTCCCCGAGGGGTGGGTACAGGCTGTTCCCCGAGTGTGGACTGCGTGTATGTGTGCATATGCACGCGTGCTCGTGTGTTGTGTGTGTGACAGTGTGTGTGGTTTGTGTGTGTGTGCTGATGTGCATGTGTGCATGTCAGATCCCCGTGCCCTCCTGTGCACACATGTTTTCTGCTGTCAAAGAGAGAGATGCACACAGACCCTGCAGTCTCCGGACAAGAGCAGAGGAATTCTCTATTTCCATGGCCTTCCACGGTGATTAAGTCTTGAACTTCTCCTTAACCATCATTTCTTCAAAATGAAAAACCCAATTGCATCTCCAAGCAGCTTGGAAATCGATTTCTTTCAAAATGAGCTTTTGGAGAAGCGATTCCAAATAGAAATAAGAGGAGGAAGGTGGAAGGGGGTACAGGGTGGGGTCAGAGCGGCTGCCGGGGCCTCCGAAGGCAGGGGGGTGGTGAGGAGGGGCTGGGAATTCTCGACCCCTTGCTGGATTGCTTGTTTCTCCCCAGCCTCTCCTGGGACAATCTTAGCTCCCCCAGCCCCTCAGTTCCGACCCGTCACAAGTGGCCTGGTGTGGAAGGCTTCAGGAAGTGTCTCCCCCATGCACAGGCCTGAGGTCTTCTGGGGTGGAAATGCGTCTTAACAAGAAACCCAGGAGGACTTCCCTGGTGGTCCAGTGGTTAAGACTCCATGCTTCCGATGCAGGGGGCACAAGTTCAATCCCTGGATGGGGAAGTTCTGCATGCCACACAGCCAAAAAAGAAAAAAAAGACAAAAAGAAACCCAGGAATAACCGTAGCCACCACGTTTTCATTTAATCCTTATAACAGTTCCCGTTCCGTATTATCATTCCATTTTAATGACAAAGAAACTGTGGCCCAGGTAGGCTAGGGAGTTTTTTTTGAGGGGGTAGTGGATTCAGGTGAGAACAGATGAGAAGTGCTCAGCACCGTACCTAGGATCAGTATGGGGGTCAACAGGCTTGGGGGGACCCCTGCACCATGGAGAGTTACAGCCAACTCAAGGGATGGCCCTTCATGGTGGGAAGAGGCGTATGCCTCGGAATTTGTTGCGCACCTACTGTGTGCCATTGGCATTTATGAATCCATTTTACACATAAGGAACTCAGGCTCGGAGAGGAGGAGCAACTTGCCTGTAGTCTCACAGACAGGGAGAGAACCCAGGTCATCCTGGTCCAAAGCCTGTACACCACCCAGGATCACCACAGAGAGCGTACGGGGAGGGCTTCCTGGAGGAGGTGGCTTCTGAGCAGCGGTCCCAACCTTTTTGGCACCAGGCACCGGTTTCGTGGAAGATAGTTTTTCCACGGACGGGTCGGGCTGGGGATGGTTCCGGTGATAATGCGAGCGACGGGGAGCCACAGATGAAGCTTCACTCACTTGCCCACCACTCACCTCCTGCTGTGCGGCCCAGTTCCTAACAGGCCAAGGACCAGTACCAGGCCCCGGCCCGGGGGTTGGTGGGACCCCTGCTTATGAGGATGATGGGGAGGGAATAGCAGAGAGGGTGTTCCTGGCAGAGGAAACTTCACAGTGACAGGCAGCAGAGGGTGGGAAAAGTGGGGGTGGCAAGGAGGAGGCTCGCAGTCTGGAGGGGGCACAGGCAGGGAACAGACCCCTTCAACCCCTGTGATGGGAGGGGAAGGGAGTGCTGAGGTGGAGGGAGGCCCAGAGCCCCGGGGTGATGCCCCTGGGCCAGCTCCTGGTGGGAGAGTGCTACTCAACAGGCAGAGAAGGGGAACGGGGAGGGCGCCTGGCAGAGCTCACAGAGGTGGGGGGATGTGGTGAGGACGGCTCACTGACTGAGCTCTTGCTAGGTGCTAGGTGCCATTCTAAGGGTCTCGTATTAACTAATCTGATAACCTGATGAGGTGGGTACCACGACGATCCCACTTTACAGGGGAGGAAACTGAGGTTCAATGAAGTTAAGCCAGAGCTAAGAAGTGGCTAAGCTGGGAATCGCACACAGGCTTGCCCGTCCCTGCCGGCTGCCGGGTAAGAGCGGGGGTGTGGAGGTGGGAGGGCAGGGTGCCTGCTGGCTGAGGGGACAGCTGTGGGCAGGGGGAGGAGAGAGAGGGTGGAGGCGGCGGGCATGTGAGGAGTCTCGAAGGCCATGCTAAGGAGTTCAGGCTCCCCCTGGAGGCTGGGGGTGTGGGAGCCTTCAGGGAAGGGGTGGGGGGCGATAATGTGACCAGGGCCATTGTCACATTATTCCCTCCCCTGTCGCCAGCAGAGGCAGCAGGGTGAGGGCCAGGAGAGGAAGGCAGCCTGTGAGGGGGCCGCAGAGGTGGGCTCTGAGGCGGAATTTCCTAGGGTGTGACCAGGTCTTGTCTGCTCCCAGCGCTGTGTCCACCTGGCCCCTGAGAGCACAGAGCGCCGGGGGCTTCTGTGGTGGGGTCAGAGCTCCTGCGTGTGTGTGTAGGTGTGTGTGAGTTTGAGGTGTCTGTGGGGTAGTGTGTGTGTGTGTGTGTGTGTGTGTGTGCGTGTGCGTGTGCGCGTGCGCCTGTGTGGACAGGGCTGCATGTGTGTGTCTGTGGACTTTTGTGCCTGTGTGCCTGTGTGTGTGTGTGAATGTGTGTGTGTGCTGCTGGTAGGTGTGGACGCGCGACACAGCCAGCCCAGGGCGGGAGGGTATCTGTCACGCAGAGTCTGCAGAGGGTGCTGAGCCCTGGGCGCCAGGCAGTGGGCGGGCTGGCTCTCCGAGCTGCTGGTCCCCTTGGTCTGGTAGACAGGTGGGCAGGTGGGTGAGCAGTGCTCAACTCTTCCACCCTTTCTTCCCCCTCCCCACTGCTCTGCCACGCCCCTCTATTTGGGGGAGCCCAAGGGATCCAGAGGCCTGAGGCAGGGGGGCTAGAGGAGACTGGCAATGGCCAGGGGGCAGGAGGGTTGGGGACATCAGGAGGGGTCTGGACAGGGCTGAGGGGCTGGAAGGGTCTGGGGATGGGGGACTAGAAAGGGTGGGGGGCTGGAGAGCCTGGAGGGGGTGCTGGGGGTTTGGAAGGGGGCTAGGGGCTGGAGGAGACTGGAGACTGGACGGAGTTGGGGGCCTGCAGGGATCTGGGGGCTTGGAAGGGGGCTGGTGGGGGGCGGAAGGGGGTGGGGCGCTGGAGGTGGAGGTGGGAGTCTGAGTAGGTGGGGAGCACAGAGATTTCTGAGCCACAGTGAAAAGTGCCAGTGAGGCTGCTCCCTGCCGCGCTCCCTCCCTCCCTCCCGGGCTGGCAGCTGGGGTTTTGATCATCTTCACAGCGCTGAGCACCGAGGGAGCACTGAGAGGGGGCAAGGCAGGTTCGCAGCAGGAGGGAAGCCCGCCAAGGTGGAGGTGGAGAAGGCAGGAAACACACACAGCGGAGCCATGGGGGCTGACGGAGAGACAGACAGAAACTCAGACTGGAGGCGGCTGGTGGGGGGGGCGGGGAGGCGGGCACCTCTGTGCCAGGTCCTCACCCACAGGCCAAGAATTCGGCTGGGGTGGTGCCCAGTTTCCCTGGGGAAACTGAGGCTCAGGGAAGGCGGCTAGTCCGGCAACTCTCCAGTCAGACCTGGGATCCCAGGGCCCACAGGGCTCCTTCCTCATGGGAGGAGGGAGAGTGAAGGGAGAGGGTGGGGCTGTGTGTGGTCTAGACCTTTGGGCTGGAGACGCCAGGGCCTCCCCACCGGGGCTTCCTGGATGGAGGAAGGAGGCTGGCCCGAGGGCAGGAGCCCCTAGTTCTGCTCTCCGCCCTGCCAGGGCCTCACTGTGTGTTCTTGGCAGGTCCCTGGGCCTCAGTGGAGCTCCGTTTCCCTGTCTGTGAAATGGACGAGGCTTTGGACCCGACCGTCTGCCATATTTCTTTCAGTTTTTGTGACTTGAACCCCACGAGACTCACCTTGCCAGCATTAATGGGGTGCTGAGTGGGCCCAGCTAAGCTCCTTAGTCAGGACAGTCCTTCAGCTGCTGTGGGACCTTGGGCAACTCTCTCAAGCTTTCTGTGCCTCAGTTTCCCCTTGCTTCAATGGGGGGCTTGAAAGGGATCTGTCTGCCCAGCTAGGCACAGAGTAATGGGATGACTGCGGCTCCCTTCGCCTCCTCTTCCCGCGCCTCCCCTCCCCATCTCCTAAAGCCTCTGCAGGGGCTGGTTCCGATGAAAGGTTCATTTTCCTTTCATTGAGCAGGTGACGAATTCTGCCGCCAGTAATCACTTGTGAAAGATCAACAGTGAAGCTCAGCGGCTCCCAGGCCCCTGGAGAAATATGAATGGATTTCCAGAGGAACGGGTGGAGAAAACCCAGGGGTGGCGCTGCGATTTGGGAGTAGGGGGGCCGGGGAGGGGCAGCCACACTCAACAGTGTGCCCAGGTCCCCCCTCCCACGCCCCAACCCTTCTTATCACCACTGGGAGCCTTTGCACAGGCTGGTCCCTTCCATGGGGAATGGCCCGAATAGACCAGGGTGGTACGGTGGGCGCGCTCCGAGGATGGGGGTAGGCAGGCCTGGCTGGAGGGGAGGTTAGAGCCAGGGGAGTGATGGTGGCAGAGAAAGACAGAAGGGAGGTGGCGTCCTGTTCTGAAGGCCCTGAAAATCCACAGAAGACGGGCTCCTGTGGTGGGCAATGGGGAGTCACAGAAAGCTGTGGAGCAGGAGAGAAACAGGTGTGTGAAGGAATCTCTGTTTCGCCTGTCTCCTCTGCACCCTTTCAGGAGGGGCCCTTCCTGGGAAGACTCGGCCTCCAAGGACCTAAGCCCGCATCCTGGGGAGGGGGCTGGGAGTGCGTGGAGCAATGGGGCAGGGGCAGGGAGGCTGGGGGCAGGCACCCGCCTAACACGGAGGGGACCGGGTTATCTCAGGGATCCCCGCAGGGTGACGCAAGTGCTAAGTGGCTGAGTCTGACTTTGAGCCGAAGTCTATCTGAAAATAGGGCCCCAGCAGGAAGAGGATCCCGGTAGTGCTCTGTCTTGTGGGGAGATTCCCCTAAATGGTCTCGTTTATGCCTCTTCCTCGTTCTGAGGGTGAGGTTCTGCCCTCACTGGCCTATTTTACAGATGAGGAAACCAGGGTTCAGAATTGTTAAGTGTTATTGAGGTCACCAAAGAAACCAGTATTTCAGTATTTCCAGTCTTTCTGGACCAGTGCTTGGCACACAGTAGGTGCTTAATGAAAGGACAAGAGTCAGGACCTGAGCCCCCTCTCTGGACTCCAGAATCACTGCTCTCCTGATAGCACCAAAGAGCTTTCCCTGAGCTGGCGCTGTTGTCAGCACGAAAGCCCCACAAATAGAACCATCTGAGAAATGTTCAACCATCTTGGAAACGTGGCCCAGAGAGGGAGAGTGACGGCCCGAGGGTGTACAGTAGCAGAGCAGGGACCAAGATCCAGGTCTTCAGACTTTCCCCCTGACTCTGGGCCCAGGTGGTGAGCACCCTGGACTCGGCCCTGAGCTGGGCAGGAAAGGCTGCCCGGCTGTGATGACTGCTCCCTGGCTCTGAAGCTGGGCAGGAGGGCCCTGGATGGGCAGGGAGGAAGGGCAGGTGCCATGGCAACGAGCCACAGTGATGGGCAGCAGGTTACAAACTGGACAGCAGCGTGGGAGGAGGCGCTGAGCCCCGTTCAGCTCCTGGGACCCCCAAGCCAGAGCCCTGGGAGGCAGGCCTGGCCAACTCAAGTCTTCCACCTCCACTGGGCACCTAATTTCCATTTATATGGCCGCCCCCATGGCTGTCAGTGAGGACAGTGGATTTTCCTCCTCAGCTCGGTGCTTTGTGACCGCCTGGAGGGGTGGGATAGGGAGGGTGGGAGGGAGGGAGACGCAAGAGGGAAGAGATATGGGGACATAGGTATATGTATAGCTGACTCACTTTGTTATACAGCAGAAACCAACCATTGTAAGGCAATTACACCCCAATAAAGATGTTAAAAAAAAGCTCCTTCTTGCTTGATCTTTCTGTCTCTCCATTTCTCTCTATCCCTCCCATCCTCCCTCCCTCTCTCCATTTCTCTTCATCTCTCTCCCTCTCCCCGTCTCTCCCTCTCCCCGTCTCTCCCTCTCCCTCTCCATCTGCTCTTGTCTCTCAGACAGATGTGGATTCCATGTCCCAGCCCGAGCATTTTTCAGCTGTGTGACCTTCGTGGAGCCATGCCCATCTGTCCACTGCCTTGCCCGGGCCTCACTTTTCTCATCTGTACAATGGGGTTAATACCCAGAGTGCCAGCCTCTCCAGGCTCACCATGTCTACAGAGGCCCCTGAGCATTCAGCAGGTGCTCACTCCACGGTAGCCGCCAGACGGTGATGGGGATTTGTGATAAAATTCACTGGACTCCGAGCGCCTCACCGCCTACCCACCACCTGACACCCGCCTTCCACCTCTCCACCACAGCGGGGGAGGGTGGGCAAGCTCCCCACTCCTGCTATTTCTCCTCTGGAGCCTCCCAGGAGGTTAAAAGCAGCTTCTCACTGGGATGTTTGGCTTTTT
Source organism: Orcinus orca (assembly GCF_937001465.1). Taxonomy (NCBI): domain Eukaryota; kingdom Metazoa; phylum Chordata; class Mammalia; order Artiodactyla; family Delphinidae; genus Orcinus; species Orcinus orca. The sequence goes on along the minus strand of NC_064569.1, from coordinate 92,348,980 downwards.
TCGAGTCTCCTCTGCCTCTTTGCTGTGAAGATATTCCCAGGGTGGCTGCGGTGGAAGGGAAGGAGGGGAGACTCGAGGCATTTACCGACTAAGAGGGGCACTTAGGGATGGGAGGGGGTCTGGCCTGGGCAGGACGTGGACCAGGCAGTGCCTGTTTTCCAGAATAGCTCCCAGATGCTGGGCTGGGTTTAAATGTAGCAGAAGAGGCTCTGGAGTTGGGTCGAAGGTTCCATTGACCCTAGCCCAGGTTGTTGGACTGTGGAGGGGTTTCTGAGTCTGTTGGGGTCTCAGTCTCCTCTCCTGGAAAATGGGCCTGATGACCCATGCCCTGCCCCCAGGGAAAGGACAGAGTTTTGTGAGCTGCAGATAGAGGTGCTGACGACGTGCTGCGGTGATAGGGTTGGCTGGCAGAGCACCGAGGGTCTCCCTAGCTTATCCCTGGGTCCTTGGGCTCCTGTTCTCCTCCCGCCCTGAGCTCAGGGCCGGCCCCAGGCCCGAGAGGAAGGCAGAGCTCTGGGCGGCCCTTCTGCTGCCCCCGGCTCAACACAGCCCCTCAGAGCTCGTGTTTCCACACCCTTCCCTGGCGGGGGCCCAGCCAGCCCTGTGTGGTAAGGGCTGACCACTTTGTTTTGCATTTTTTAAACAATGTCATAAAATATGTGTAACAAAAAACTTACCATCTCAACCATGTTAAAGTGTACAGTTCTGTGGCGCTAAGCACATTCACGATACTGCACAGCAGTCACCGTCATCCATCCCAGAACTTCTTCACTTTCCAAACAGAAACTCTACCCATTAGACAATACCTCCCCGTTGTCCCTCCCTCCCCCAGCCCCCGGTAACCACCCTCTCCTTTCTGTCTGTGTGAATTCACCTATCTGAGGCACCTCGCATAACTGGAATTAGACAATGTTTATCCTTTGGGGTCTGGCTTACTTCACTTAGCGAAATCGGATGGTCTCTTTTTTTTTTTTTTTTTTTTGCGGTACGTGGGCCTCTCACTGCTGTGGTCTCTCCCGTTGCGGAGCACAGGCTCTGGACGCGCAGGCTCAGCGGCCATGGCTCACGGGCCCAGCCGCTCCGCGGCATGTGGGATCGTCCCGGACCGGGGCACAAACCCGTGTCCCCTGCATCGGCAGGCGGACTCTCAACCACTGCGCCACCAGGGAAGCCCTCGGATGGTCTCTTTTAACGGATGAGTAAACTGAGGCACAGGGAGACCATGGGGCTTCCCGAGCTGTGCCCTATCCCATATCCTTTCCGCCGTTTCTTTTCTGTCCTCCCATAGTCCTGTCACTGTCCCAGTTCGCCTGGCATGCCCCCATTTCACAGAGAAAGAGAAACCATGAGCTCCAAGGTCCCAAGGGGCTAAGAACTCCTGGGTTCCAAGCACAGTGCTCAGACAGTCAGGGGAGCCACCCGGCTCTGCCCAGGAGGGGCCAGGGGCTGGTTCAGTCCCAGTGGTTTTTTTTGTTTTTTTTTTAAAATAATTTTATTTTATTTATTTATTTTTCACTGTGCTGGTTCTTCGTTGATGCGCTCAGGCTTTCTCTAGCTGTGGTGAACGAGGGCTACTCTTTGTTGCGGTGCGCGGGTTTCTCATTGCGGTGGCTTCTCTTGTTGTGGAGCACAGGCTCTAGGCTTGTGGGCTTCAGTAGTTGTGGCTCACGAGCTCAGTAGTTGTGGCTCGCGGGCTCTAGAGCCCAGGCTCAGTACTTGTGACTCACAGGCTTAGTTGCTCCGCAGCATGTGGAACCTTCCCGGACCAGGAATTGAACCTGTGTCCCCTGCATTAGCAGGTGGATTCATAACCACTGCGCCACCAGGGAAGTCCAGTCCCAGTGTTTGAAGGGGAACATGCCAGGGACTGCCATGTCTCTTTGCAGGTCCCAGGGTCTTTTTTCCCCCGAGATTGACGCCGTAACCAGACCCTGCGGGTTGCCTTGGGCTGTGCCGACATCACCCCTCCCTGGGGCTCTCAGGGTAAGGGAGGGGACAGGCTAGCAGAGCAACATGGCCTGAGGGGCCGCCCTAGGCAGAGAAGAGCCTGATGGGGCTTTGGCCTCCCGGTGACCCACACTGCCTGACACAGTTCCCTGTGCCTCCTTCTCCAGCCACCCACGCTCAGTACGTGTGTGCTTGGAAAGGGCCATGGTGGCTGGGAAGCTTTTAAGAATTGGGAAACACATTTACTGTGCTCTCAGTGTGAGCTTGGGGACATAAGCAAGTCAGGCATCTGATGAGGAAAGAGAAGATGGAAAGACGTTCCCCATGTCCCACTCACCTTCTTAGTCTAACACTTAAGGTCTTTTGTGATCTGGCCCAGCCCATGTGTCCATCTGCAAATCCTGCTATGCACTGACCCTTTCATAGATTCATTCATTCATTCATTCAGCAAGTATTGACTGAGGATGGCTATGTCCAGGTGCGGTATCAGACACTGGGGCCACGGCCACAGCTGTGCAGAAGACAAACATGCCCTGCTCGCCTGGAGTTCCCGAGCATGTGGTCCAGTGGCAAAACCCGACATTTAGCAAACAATCAGATGATGTGTAACCACAGGCAGCGTCCAGGGCTTTGAGGCAGAAGGCAGGGCCTCGTGAGGGATTAAGAAGCGAGCTGGATTAAGATTGGGAGATGGAGGGGGCCTTCTTTAAGCTACTGAGCAGAGGGATGGACACACCAGCCAGGCAAAGAGCTTCAGGAAGAGTGTCCTAGGCAGAGGGAACAGCATATGGAAGGGCCCAGAGGCACCTGGTGAGAGATTGGAGAACCTACACGAGGTGAGGGAGAAGCAGCCATAGAGAGTGAGAGTGGGGGGCAACGGGGCTGAGGTCTGGACACACGTGACTCACTATAGGGGGCTGCTTACACAGGGTGACTAGAAGAGTTAGAAGGGGACAAGGAGAAGAGATTCCCCTAGGCTAGGGGGACAAAGGAGGGGTAGAATTACTGGAGTTTAAGGGCCTTGGAACCAGGCTGAGCGTTTCCAGCAGGAGCTGGAGCCTTGGAGGAGACACAGTCATGCCCAAGGCAGACAGAGAGGGAGAAACACCCAGACTTCTCCCTTCTTCCCATCCTCCAGGCTCCCAGCCATTGACCAAATCTAACTGGAAGCCAACTGATATGGGAGCCCAGGAAACACGGCCTGTGTCGCCTTGAACGAGTCATTTAATCTCTTTTTTGGCCTTGCCGCATGGCTTGTGGGGTCTCAGTTCCCCAACCAGGGATTGAACCCTGGCCACGGCAGTGAAAACCCGGAATCTTAACCAGCCTAACTCCCTCTCTTAATCTGTCTGAGCCTTAGTTTCTTCATCTGTGAAAGGGGCCCCTTGACACCTGCATTCTGGGTGTCGGCCTGGAGGGAGTGAGGCTGGAGACAGAGAGACTAGTGAGGGGGTTCTTTCTAGGGGGTCCCCAGCCCTGCCTTCCTGGGGCTGCTAGGTGACCCCTTTTCCCCTGCCCTGGAACCCTGACAGATGCTGCTGCCTGGATTCTGGAAAGGTTCCCGGTTCCTGGACCAGCCCCACCCTGCTGTGGGTTGAGGCCACACTGCCACACCTCAGACTGGGCCCAGGTACTGATTACTAGGTGCCATTTCTGGGTACAATCTCCCCCATATGGGAAGAAGAGAGGTGGAGGAGGCCAGGGAGGGGAGGGGAGGGGAGGAGCCTGTCCATGAGAAGAGGGACAGTGAGTGGGCCAGGGTCTCTGCAGTGTGCAGCATGGTGTGGTCCCCATGATGCCGTGAGAGGCTGGTGGGAGGCGCATCTGTTCCCATCTCTTCCCCCCGGCTCCACTGTCACACATCCCTGCTGCCCTCCACCCATAGGCTACAGCAGGAGTGGGTGGGGTGGGCGACAAGGTGCTTCTTCGGGGAGAAGAAGAGGAGGAGGGGAGGGAGACGAGGAGAGGCAGGGAGGAGGTGGGGGAGGAAAGGAAAACAGAAATTGAGAGCAGGCAAGAGCTCTAGCGAGCCGGCAGTGACAATCAAAACAGGGACGGTTCACTGAAACTTCCCAGTGTCTGTCTGCTTCACACACACACATCTCACAACACATCCAGGTACCAGTATTATTTCTAAAGTTCAATTTTGTAAATGTTTGCGTTTTATTTAATCTATTCATTGGAATTGCTAATGCATTTATATCTCAGTAGTTAAAAGGTAAGTGTGTGTTACACCGGGTCTCTGTCTTTCCGTCCCTTCCCTCGGAGGACCAGGCTCTTCTTCCTGGAAGCAGCCGGCTATGCCTGCGACTTTGCTTCCCTTCCAGGGTGTCTGCGCCGAGACAAGCAAACACGCAGAGGAAAGCAAATATATACACATACATTTCCCCTTTTCTTAACCCATTAAATGGTGGCATTCCATCACCGGGGTCTTCTAATTTTTTTTCCACTTAAATATATACCGGAGGCCACTACTAAAGCTCAGAGAGGTTAAGTCACTCATCTAAGGTCACACAGCAGGGACACAGAAGTGGGCGGAGACTGCGATAAACCAGCCGAGTGGGGTTGGGGGCGGGGGAGAGGACCAGTTTCCGGAAAGAGGCTGGGGAGGAGGAGGGGAGCCCTCCGGGAGCCGGGAGGCTGGCGGAGGCGAGCGAAGGGGGAGGGTGGACCGCCGAGCGCGGAGGCGCTAGCTGGGGAGGGAGCGGCGGCGCTGGGGCAGGCGAAGCTCAGTCTCCCGCCGCCTCCGCTCTGGTGGGTGCGGGGGGGGCGCCTTCCTGGGTGTCCTCCTACACCCGCTTCCAAACCCTCTTCTAAGTGCCGGTCGGGTCCTTGCTTCCTCCCCTCATCCCTAGTCTCTCGCTGAGGTCTGGCAACCGAGTGGAGAGCAACTTGGTTCTAGTCTTGCTCCCGACCTAGGACGAACCACCTGTAAAATGGGTGTGTGGCGGGAGTGGGGGGACGCAGGAATGGGATGACGGAAATTGGACTTTCTGGGGCTAGTCTCTGTGTTGGCACCTCACCCCAATTTGGTGTCCCCCCCATCCTCCTCCCCCAGTGCACTCGCGCCCTTCCCCCCGCCACCGCCGCCTGGCTTGGAGGAGGGGCGGTCACCGAGTAGAGGGGACTCTGCCGCCCCGCCTCCCAGCCCGCGCCCCCTTCCCAGCTGTTCTCCCGCCGACGCTGCGGGTCCGTGCCGGGAGCGCCTGGGCGGGGCCGCCGTCGGCAGCTTCCGCTTCGCTGAGCTTTAATGAAGGCCCCCGGGGCGCGGCCCGGGGTACGCCCCGCCCCGCCCCGTCTCCCGTGCACCGCCGGGTCCTAGAGCGCTGCCGTCACTGACTGGCACTGGGTTCGAATTCGACCAGAGCCGATTCTCCGTGCTTGATCTGCTGTGAAAGATCCCTCCCTGAGCCTCACTTTGCTGCTCTCTAAGGGTTGGCGGGGGCAGGGAGAGGGTGGAGAAAAAGGGAACACCTCTTAGATGGTTGAAAGGATCGACAAATCCATGCCGGTCCCTCAGTTCAGTGCTTGGACTTAGTAAATGCTCAATAAATGTCTGCCGGGGTCGGGGGGGTGGAGGAGGAGGAGGAGGAGGAGGATGAGTCCAGCTGGCCTGACTGCAGGACTCTGGAGCCAGAATGGACTTTGGAGAGACATCATGCGATTCCCCAGCCCCCTCTACATTCAGCGACGGAGGAGTGACTTGCTCAAGATCACAACCAACACTGGGGAGGGAAAGTGGTTCAGAGTGGAAATCTGAGTGTTCTCAGTTCTGGACCCCTTGGCAACACTTCCTCTCCCTGGTAGTGGGTGCCACACCTGAGCCCCCTTCACTCTGTCTTTGCCACCTTCTTTGAAGTGTTTAAACTGGAAGGGCTGTTAGGTCATCTGGCCTAACCCTCTGGTTTGCTGTGTGACCCTGAACTAGACACTCACTCTCTCTGGGCCCACATTCACACCTGTCAATGGAGGGGGCTGGACTAGCCTGGCAGTTTCCAAATGCCCCAGCAGCATATTAGAGTCTTTTGGAGAACTTAAAAAAAAAAAAAAAGTCAGCTCCTGGACCCCTTTTAAGACCTGGTGAGCCAGCACCTCCAGGATTTGAGCTAGCTGAGTCCTGGTCCCCGATCTGTTCCTGGGAGGCACAGACTGAAGAGCCTTCTAGCTTTTGACTCTGCCCCTCTCCAGTCTCTTCTTGGGACAGATGAGGACCCTGAGACCCAGAAGCGGGAGGTTGGCTGCCCTCCTCCCAGTCTCTTCTCTCACTGGGCGCCCTGTCCAACCTTCTGCCCATTCTCTTGGGCTGAGCTGAAGCATCTAAGGACCAGACTGACCTGGTGGGAGTGGAGGGAGCATCTGTGGCCCTGCCTGTGGCTGACCCTCCTTGTGGCCCTGTCATCTGGTTATTTCCTCAGCGCTGGGAGCCCTGCCTCACTTTTCTGAACCCCCAATTGTAGGAATCTCTTGGGTGGTACCTGGAAAGGACAGACGTGGTGCTGGCGGGGGAGGGGGAAGACAGGCATGTAGGAAGTAGGTTCATCTGTCTGTGGCCTTGAGGAGCTTGTGTTCTGGTCCTGGCTCCTCTTAGGAGGGATGGTTTGGGAGAGGAACTGATTGAAATGTACTTTTCGTTTCGGGAAATTAAAGTCCTCAATTTGAGAGCATGGTGGCAATTAGCGTTTAATCACGGGACGGTAGAGCGTAGGGGAACGTTCCCAGCTCACGGTTGGGTGGGCTGATTATCAGGCATGCTTCCTCCTGGGGGGACTGAGGCTCATCCCTCCCCTTCCCCAGGACAGATTAAAGGTGGAATTTGATGAATCAATTTGTTTTCTGGAGGAGGGAAGAGGGAAGCAGAAATATGATAATAACTCGAATCAAGTTGCTCTATCCTGAACTACAGGAGTCATTAGGAAGGGGGGCAGGGAAAAGAGGATGACCCAAAAGTCGGGGCCCTGGGGTCTTCCTAGGTATTTGCACTGATGTGTCGGCCTTTGAAGTCTCACAGACCTGATTTCGAATCTTGATTCTGGCCTATATCAGCTGTGTGACCTTGAGAAATCCACTTCCCCTCTGTGTGCCTCCACTTCCTCAGCTCCAAGAGAGGGACAGCTCAGCAGGGTGGCTGGGCTAACATTTGTAAATGTGCCTCGTGCAGTCTCTGGAACATAGTAGGTGCTCAGGAAAGGTGACAAGAGGGAGATCACAGGGTCTGGAGTCCAGCTGGCAGGAAGGAGAAGGAAGCTGGAATCAGGTTGGGTGGGGCTGAGACAACTGGCGCCTATGGCTGGGCCTGCAGTGCTGGGCCAGATGGCTCTCTCTGCAGCACATTCTGGGTCCCAGCAGACAGAGCACAGTAATGGGGGCCTTCTAGGCAGACGGCAAAAACTCCAAACAGTGGGTAGCAGGAGCAGCTTGTGGGATGCTACTCCCAGCCTGAGGAGTGAAAATAACCTCTTCCTTCCTCCCAGAAGTCTCCTCATCACCCTAAACCAGGTTTGGTCCCCCAGCACATCTCAGCGTCCCCTTGACTTCCCTTCTGTAGCCCTGTGAGTTGTGGTGGGCGCCTAGTGAGCCAGGCACACAACAGGTCCTCAATCAGTGTTGAACACTGGGGAGAGCTGGGCAGCAGTGGCACAGGGTGACGGGCTGTGGCTGCAGCTGGACTGGCCAGGAGAGGCTGGGCTGCAGCAGAGAGGGCTCAGGTCTCAGTCGGACCGACCTGGGTTCGAACCTTGCCTCTTCCTCGTTGCGTTGGGTGCGGGGCAAGTTGTTTCCCTTTTCTAAATCTCATCTGTAACTTACATTTTTCTGGGCTGGTTATTAATAACGGTAGCATTTGCCTCCTATCTCCTCCTAGAGAAGGTACCCTAGAGGAGCCTTAGCTCAGCTCCAAGGGGCCCTCTCTCCACTTCCTGAGTACAAGCCACATTCCAGGCTCTGTCCTAAGGTCTATACACCCTTTGTTTGACTTCACCACTCCCCTGTAAGACAGGGATAATTATTCCCACTTTCCCGACAGAGAAACTGAGGCTCAGAGAGGTCACCTGGCTTGCTCAGGCTCACCAGCAAGGAGCCAGTTGTCAAACGTGGGGCTCACTCTGACTCAGAGTCTGGGCTCTGTCCCACCAGGCTGGCACTGTGTGGAAGATGGGAGATCGGGGCTGGAGGCTGTAGCCGGCTGTGGGTGGGCAGCTCGTAGATCTCGGCTAATGGTCCCTGATGGGCCTGGTGCTAATGGGCACCGGAAGTGTCACACATAGATTTAGTGGGAAGGTAGGTGCTGGCTGTAGTGGGGTCAAGATTTTCTCTGCTCCCCCCTTTCCTGCTCCCACTCTTCTGGCCAGGAGGGAGAGGGCTGAAGGTAGGGTCTCAGGGAGGGAATGTATGCCCAGTTTCGCCACCGACTCTCCAGCTGGGCCTCAGCTTCCCCTTCTGCTCAGGGGGTAATGATCCCCACCCCTCAGGCCTGTTCTGAACACTGAGGGCAGTAACATATGGGAATGAAGCTTGTGGAAATCAGGTCAGATGGAGTGGTCGCTCTGTCCCCCCACGTTCCCCCCCCCAAGAAAATGCTCTCTCTTTGGGGATCCCTGGGTCTTGAGGATGCAGGCAGGTGCCCACAGATTATGCCAGGGCCCCCTTGTCTCCCCCAGAGTAGTCCTAGGTGAGGGACCTGCACAGCCTGGCCTGAGTGGGTGGGTGGGTGGCTCTGGCTCAGCCGTGAAGTGCCTGCTTCTGATTGGAGGGCTGGTTGCTATGGTGACCGATTGATTGCCTGAGCTGCAGAGACTCAAGGGGAATGAGCAATGGGCCTTTCTCCCAAGCTGGATAGCTCAGGCTTGGGCGGAGAGGCCAAGGCAGGGGAGACACCCACGACTCCTCTCAGGACTGAGGGATCCACTGGGAACAGAAGGGCGCCTCAGCTCAGCCCAGGAGCCACTATTGGGCACATACTCTGTGTGTGTGTGTGTGTGTGTGTGTGTGTGTGTGTGCACGTGTGTCCCGAGCTACCAATGTGATGGAAGGAGGGGGAGGGACAGCGTTTATGAAACACCTACTATGTAAAAATGAAGTTGCTGGACAAATATCATATGATATCCCTTATATGTGGAATCTAAAAAAAATGATACAAATGAACTTATTTACAAAATAGAAACAGACTTCGAAAACAAACTTATGGGTACCAAAGGGGAAACGTGGTGGGGGAGGGATAAGTCAGGAGTTTGGAGTTAACATATACACACTACTGTATATAAAATAGATAACCAACAAGGACCTACTATATAGCACAGGGAACTCTACTCAATATTCTGTAATAACCTATATGGGAAAAGAATCTGAAAAAGAATGGATATATGTATATGCATAACTGAATCACTTTGCTGTACACCTGAAACTAACACAACATTGTAAATCAACTACGCTCCAATATAAAATAAAAAATTCAAATTAAAAAATGAAGTTGCTGGGACTTGAACCTGGCCCAGCAGACTCTCAAGCTGTTTGTGAGGACTAAACACATTTATGGGGGCCCAGCGCGCACCTTTGGTCCATCAGAATGTAATCCCAGTAGCATCAAGGGCGAGGGAGAGACAGTCATTGCTGAGGTAGGTCGGGGCTGGAGTGCCTGAGGGCCGGAAGAGTCAGGGCACACGGACTGGGGATGAGTTGAAGTGTTTGGAGTGGGGGAAATAAAGGCGTCCCTTACGGGGGGTGGGGGCACTGACTTAAGCAAAGGCAGGCAGGTGGGATGAGCAGGGCATGTGGCAGGAATCGGTCCCGCCATCTGTGATGCTGACTTGGATACGCTGAGAGGGATGGCAGTGGTCTCTCTGGTTTGTTAGCCCCAGAAGTCTGTGCTGGTCCCACCCTGCCCCCTATCTTAGCCCCTCCCACTCCCCTCCTTCCAGCCTCCTCTCTGGGTCTGGAGATAAGCTGGTCTCCACTGTGCTTCCCCTTTGCCAGGGCCCCGGTGAGTCCTTGCCCTCTCTGGCTACACTGGCCCCACCTGCCAAGGGAGGAGATTGGCACAGGTGGGACTGTCCCCAGGACTCAAGTGTCAGTGGCTTCCTCCTCTCGTCTCCCTGCTCTCACTCCCCTCTTAGATTCCTTTCCTCTCCACCTCTTTCTCAAACTGTTTCTTTCTCTCCCCTGACCTGGGAGGACCCCTAGCTCTCTCACAGTCTCTGTTTCTGACCCCCCGGGGGTGGCATGATTTTGTCCTGACCCCTGTACCAGCCCCATCTCCCCAGTGAACCCAAACCCTGCTCCAGCCCTTATGGTTCCTGCCCCAGCTCTGCCTCATCCCAGCCCCATCCTGTGCTGCCAGCCCCTGGCCTGCCCTGCTCTGCCCTCTCCTATGCAGCCTCTGCCCCATCTTCATCCAGAACTCCTACCGCCCCCCCCCCCCCCCGCTGCCCCTCTCCTACCCCTGCCTCAGTCCTGTCTCTCTCTGCCTCGTCTTCATTCTGAGCCCCTTTTCCAGCCTTGGGTTCCCAGATAGGTTTGCTTAGGTCTTGGCCTCATTGTCATTCTGTCCACGGCAGTGTAAGTTGCTGGCTGCGGGCGCTGTCGGGGGTGAGGGAGAGAGGGGAAGAGAGAGGTCGGGGCTGCAGGCTGCGGGGAGCTCTAGGTCTGCTCCCTGAGCCCTTTCTCTGGGCAAAAAGGCTCTGACCAGGACTGGAAGAGCTGCTGTTTATTGAACACTTACTGTGTGCCAGAATCTTTAGACCACAGCATCTCTAACCTCCCAGCAGCCCTATGAGGCAAGTGTTATTCTCCATTTTACTCCAAGAGGTGAAGTGATGTCCCCATAGTAGATGGCAGGGTTCACCCTGGACCCAGGTCCTCGTGGTCAGAGCCCCTGCTCACTGTCTTTTGCTGTGGGATCTGGGGAATGTGACAGTAGTTGGCTTCCCTACATCAGGTGCCCCTGGATCCCTAAAGCCCTGTGAGGTCTCCAAGGTTGGCCTGGGCTCCCATAGGCACAAATGGGGGTGAGTGAAGAAGATGTACAGGGAGGGGGAAATGCATGGGCAAATGCTTGGAGGTTAGGGCTGTTTAGGGGAGACAGGCCTGGAGGACCCATTTCTGGTCCTGCCCACCCCCCACCAGGTGTGTATGTGATCAGAGCCACTTCATATAAGGCTTGAAGACCAGGCTGGGTGCCTGGCCTTTATATGGGAGAACTGGGGAGCCACTGAAAGTTGTTGAGCAAGGGAGGGACGAGATTCCATATGTATTAATCCCTTCCTTCCTTCATTGATGCATTTATTAAAAATTTTACTAAGAGTCTTCTCTGGGCCATGCCTTTGCTGGGATTGATGATACAGAAATACCAGTCACAATCTTGGTCCTCAAGGGGCTCACGGGCTCACGAGGGGCATGCATATTCATGTATTCATAACATGCATATTCATAATGGCAATGAAATCCCACTGGTGCCAGGATAGCTTTGTATACTGGGGGCAGTGGAGGTGGGTGAGAGATCTTGAAGGTTTTCAGGAGGAGTTGGGGCCTGAACTGAGTCTTGGGGAGGGGTCGAGTAGAAGATGCCGGGCACATTGGATTGGAGGTAAGGAGGACGATTCCAGGCCAGAGGGAAGAGCAGGGGAAACCACCTGCTGGCTGGCGCCAACCTTCTGTGTTCTAGGATGTGCTAGCGGTTTGGATATTTGGTAGGACTGAATAAGGGTGGTAGGTGAGCTCTTTGTGTGCTGCACTGGGGAGCATGGCCTGAACAGAGACAGCAGTGAGGAGCCGGGGGGAGGTGTGACACAGGCCGGTCACCCTGTCTGCAGGGTCAGAGATGGAATGGAGAGAGCTCGACGGGGTCAGGGAGACTTCGCAGGAAATGGCGGAAGTCAGAGCAGAGAGAATGGAAAAAAGAGAAAGACTGCCAAGTATCCCCTCATCCATTCATCTAGACCGTGTTTGCTGAGCACCTACTGTGTGCCAGGGACTGTGCTGGGCGCTGATGGGGAGCCAGCCGGCCTTGGTCGCTGATGGGTAGGGGGCTGGGGGCTCAGTTGATAAGGATGGAATGAGGACAAGCAGGATTAGGCAGTGGGCGGTGGACACTTTGAGTTCAAGGTGCATTCATCCCGGTGGCTGTGTTTCCGGGATAGGAGAGGGAGCAAGTAGCAGGGGCTAGGAGAAAACGAAAAGTATTTCTGAGGGGGGCGGGGAGAAAGGAGCTAACGTCCTGGTGCTTTGCTGCTCTTTTCATTTAATCCTCATTTAATGTTAGTCCCGTTTGTTCAGATGAGGAAACAGGCTCAGAGACTGCATCACTTGTCCCCTTAGTGCAAGGGTGGGCAAACTTTTTCTGGAAAGGATTTAGGTTGTAAATGTCTTTGGCTTTGAGGGCCAAGTCTCTCCGTCAAGATGTTTCAACTGGGCCGTTGTAGTGGAAAGCAGCGATTTCAGTAACCAATATTAAAAGGGTATAGCTGTGTTCTAATAAAACTATACGTATGAACATTGAAATTTGGATTTCGTATAATTTTCACATGTCAGGAAATCTTATTCTTCTTTTGATTTTTTTTTTGATTTTTTTTAAATATAAAAAAATGTAAAAACCATGCTTAGTTCCTGGCAGCTTGGTGGACAGGATTTGGCCGGTGGGCTGCAGTTTGCTTACCCCTGCTTGGCAGGTGGTAGAGCAGGGGTTCGAACTCGGTTCTGCAAGCCCGGTGGACTTCCAGACCAGATCAGCTCCAGGTGCGTGCAAAGCCTCGGCGTCGTCCCTCCTGCGGGCGCTGCTCAGTCTGTCTCCAAGGTCAGCTCCTCTTGGGATGCACATGCGCAGTGCTCTTGAGAGGAGGCCGCGAGCTCTGGATCTGCCAGCCAGCCGGGAAGGGGGTCCCTGCTCAGCCCTCATCAGCTGGGAAGACCCGAAACCTCTCCGGGCCTCAGTTTCCCCCTCTGTTAAGTGGGGCTGAGCAGAGAACCCACTCTCAGGGGCGCTGTGAGAACCTGCCTGGAGACGTGCCTCTGCCCTTATCTGCCTCAGTTTCCCTCCCCTGCTCCTGTCTCTGAGGCTGGTCTGTAATCGAGCCTCGGCCTCTCCCGGCCTCCCCGCCCCACCCCCCACCCCCCGCCAACCCCCTTAATGGTGAGAGCGACGTCCCGGGTGTCTCGCAGTTGCCTCCCGAGCCCATGGTATCTCGAAAGCTTTTAAGAATGAGGCTCCCTCCGGGGTGGCGGGGTTGGTCGGGAGAGGGGCGCCCGCCAGCCGGAGCATCCTTGGCGGGCGGCGGCGGCCGCTCACGGTCTTTTCGGAAGATCTGCGGCTGATTATTATGGAAATCAGGCCCCAGCGGCGCGCCTGGTGGCGGTGACGCGGGAGCGGGGAGGCGCGCGTGGCTCGTCTGCAGGCCGCTCGGCGCGGACTCAGCTGCCCGGGGGAGGTGGGGAGGGGCGCAGCCCCCTCCGCCCTCCCCGCACTACTCTGGCCTCTCTGAGCCCCGGCGCCCGGGCGATGCAGTTCCCGGGCAGGGCTGATGGGCTGAGCTGTCCCTGGAGGGTCTGGGGTCGCGCTTCGAAGCCTGAACGCGCAAGGGCTCTTTGAGGCGTCGAGATTCATTTCTGCGGAGACCTGGGGACTTGGGACCCGCGGTGCTGGGTATTTTCAGTCCAAACAGAGGAAAAGGCTGTGGGGCTCATGCCCCGCCCTGGGAACAGAATTGGGCATAACGACAAGACCCATTAATTGAGTGCTTACTTTGCACCCAGCAGTGTGCTAAGCGCGCTGTGGCTGGTGATCTATTTAAAATTTTCCATTCATGCGGGCATTATCATTCCCATTTTGTAGATGAGAAAATAGAGCCTCAGGCGAATTCATAGGACAAACACTTGAGAGATCTGAAACCGAGGCTGTCTAAGGTCTATGGCCAGTTCTTACACCCTTGGTCATCCTGTCCCCTTGCATTTCCAGTGGCCCCTTCCAACCCTGAACTGCCCAGGGCCTCTCTGGAGGGGGTCTCTGCAGATGGGGAGACAGACAACATGGCTGTGTCTGGGGCAGAGCTGAGGGTGCGGCGTGCTGGGCAGTGCTGAGAGGCCCTGGGTTTCTGCATGTACCCAATACTCTGAGAGAGGGTTTGAGGTGAGCCAGGAGGGCACCCTCTCCCCACTCCCCAACCCCACCCGCAACTGTCAGGGCACAACAAATCCCATCATTTGAAATCCAGTTCCTATATATATATATATATATATATATATATATATATATATATATATATATGTATATATGTATGTATATATATATATTTATGCGGTACGCGGGCCTCTCACTGTTGTGGCCTCTCCCGTTGCGGAGCAACAGGCTCTGGACGCGCAGGCTCTGCGGCCATGGCTCACGGGCGCAGCCGCTCTGCGGCATGTGGGATCTTCCTGGACCGGGGCACGAACCCGCGTCCGCTGCATCGGCAGGTGGACTCTCAACCACTGCGCCACCAGGGAAGCCCTATAGCTATCTTTAACTGAGCTCTTGTGACATGCTTTTAAGAGCTCTCCAAATGTTTGCTGCGCTCATCCTCACAATGGCTCCAATTCACAGATGAGGCAACTGAGGCCGAGAGAGATCAGTTACACAGTTTGCCCAAGGTTACACAGCTGGTGAGTAGTTGAGCAGAATCACCTGTCAAATTACAAAGCAGGGGCATTAAACCACTAGGCCAGTGGTTCTCAAAGTGTGGTCCCAGAGCAGCAGCATCCGTCACCTGGGAACTTGCTAGAAACACAAATTCTTGGGCCCACCTCAGGACTACCGAATCAGAAACTCGGGGGGTGGGGCCCAGCAGTCCGTTTCAACAAGCCCTCCAGGGGATTCTGCTGCTAAGATTGGAGAATGATTGCTCAGGGCTCCGGGTGGGTGTTCAGGAGTGGACCTTGCTTCTGCTGTAGAAGGCAGGTTGTGTCGTTCCAAACTCTTTTGAAATATGAAGGGACGGTGGGTATTCTGAGACTGAAAAATGGCCAGTAATTGCACTTCTGAGAAGCTATATGGACAAGGTTTTATTCATGAAGCTATTAAGACAGTGGATTTATAAACGTGTAAAACTGGAAACAATCTAAGTCTCCAACAATAGGGGATTAGGGAGGAAAACAATGACTCATCTGCTAGATGGACTGCTGGGCAGTCATTGAGAAATGAGTTTGTGAAGAATATATAACATGGTACAGGGAGGGTGAACAACTCATCCTGGTTTGCCCTGGACTTTCTCAGTTATGGCTCTGAGAGTGCATTCCAGGAAAGCCCTTGGTCCTGACAAGTGAGGACAATTGGTCATCCTAATTACAATGGGCATGAGTGCTGCAGTCCAAGTATTTCTATTCTCCCTTCTTGATAAGCAGGTGGTAGAAGGGTAACTCTCTGGCTCCTTGAAGTTAGGTGGCCATGTGTCTTGCTTTGGCCAATGAAAAGTGAGCAGAAGTGATAACATGTCCAAGACAGTACTCCCAGTGGCCTGTGTCAGGATGGTACCTCCGCAGCCTGGGTCCCTGAGTGACTGTGATAAACAGAGGCCCCTGTCCGACACCCCACTGAACATACAGTGTGAGCAAGGCGTAAACTCTTATGTGTGAAGCTGCTGAGATCTGGGGGTTATTTGTTACCACAGCATAAACTAGCCTGTGCAGACTGGTACACATGGGGAAATATCGATTCCATGGTGTTAAGGACACGTTACAAACTTGTCTGTGCAGTAGAAGCGTTGCAGAGATGTAACATATACATGTATAGGTGTGCTGGTAATAATCTGAAATGTTTATGATATCAGGTAGAAGAACTCTTGATCTAAGTTTTTTTTTCTTCTTCTTGATCATTGCATTTTCCAATTTTCTCCAATGAACATGTTTTATTCTTTCTTTTTTTTTTTTTTTGCGGTACGCGGGCCTCTCACTATTGTGGCCTCTCCTATTGCGGAGCACAGGCTCCGGACGCGCAGGCTCAGCGGCCATGGCTCACGGGCCTAGCCGCTCCACGGCATGTGGGATCTTCCCAGACCGGGGCACGAACCCGTGTCCCCTGTATCAGCAGGCAGACTCTCAACCACTGAGCCACCAGGGAAGCCCTATTCTTTCTTTTCTTTTTTTTTTTTTGTGGTACACGGGCCTCTCACTGTTGTGGTCTCTCCCGTTGCGGAGCACAGGCTCTGGACGCGCAGGCTCAGCGGCCATGGCTCACGGGCCTAGCCGCTCCGCGGCATGTGGGATCTTCCCGTACCGGGGCATGAACCCATGTCCCCTGCATCGGCAGGCGGACTCTCAACCACGGCGCCACCAGGGAAGCCCTGTTTTATTCTTTTTTAATAGAGGATATTTTATTCAAAAAATAATTTCTTTGGGTCAAAGCTGGGTCCTTTCTGGGCTCTTTCATTTTATTAAATGAAAATCTTTTGGAGGAAACAGGAAGAGAAGAGAGTTAAGCTTTAGTTTCAAGAGATCAAGGGGATTGTAAAGGTCATGGATTAATCCTCCACTTCTGCTGGAAACTCCCTGCAGGTTCCTGGCTCCTCCCGGCCTCAACAGCTCAACAAAAACAAGTTGATCAGATGCTACTTCCTGGCCATGTAACTCTGGGCAAGTCACAAACTCACTGAGCCTCCACATCCTCATCTGTTAAATGGGAATAATCCTGTCTCCCTCGTGGGCTACTGGGAGGATAGATGAGATGAAGGATGCTCAATAAAGTTGGTACCTTCTGCCTCTGTCTTCGTCGCAGAGCCTCCGTGGTGGGTGACCCCTTAGCACATGTCCTTTGACCTCTGTGAGGCTCGGTTTCTGCATGAAGAAGGGGAAGGATGATTTTATAGGGCAAGGAATTCCTGGATGGAGGTGGAGGTCTCTTTGTGGAAGCAGAGAGATGGGCCTTGGAGTCCAGCAGCAGAATCAAATCGCACACCCTCCCTTGAGCCTGGCAGCCCCAGGCTACGAAGCCAGAAGGACTACCTGCAAACAGCCTCCAGCCCCACCTGTCTCCTGCTGTGACCTCTTTCCCCTTCCCCATCCAGACAGAGTCTAACTGCTCGCTGGCCAGCCTGGTCCCAGCTTCTATTCAACTCCAACTGCTGCTGTTCTAGGCACAGGCCCCCTCTGTACCCAGTGAACAGTTCACCGCTCCCCAGCCGTGCCACGCTGCTGCACAGTCCTTGCCATGTCCCCCCAACTGCCTGGCAGATGTCCCTCCTCACCCCCGACAGCCCCTCTTCCACTGGTCCTCCCAGGTGCCGCAGGCCCCCTTCCCCCACCCCTACTGCAACCCCCAGCCCTTTGCCCCACAAGGAGATCATTCCTCCCTCCTCTGTCTGTCCTGCCTCCGGCCTCTGACTCTGATTCATTCTTGTTTCTCCTGGAGCCCAGTACCAGCCTGGAAGCTGGTACCGGAAGAACATGTTCTCCGGAAATGAGGCCCTGTGGAATCTGGCTTGTCTCCTGGAGGGAAGTTGGTAGATTTCAGGCAGAGGAGGCTGTGCTCACAGCTGTCTGGAAGAAGCCAAATTAGGTAGGAATGACACTGCCAGACAGGGAGAGGGAGGAAGGGCCCTGCCTTGGTGGGCATCTGTCCTCCCTGGTGAATGTGGGACCAGAGAGGGTCAGCCCCTGGTGAATGTGGGACCAGAGAGGGTCAGCCACTTGTCTAAGGTCACGCAGCAATTTGGGGCCAGGCCAGGACTTCGACCCAGATCTGTCTCACTCTGAAGCTTCGCTCTTCAGCCATTCTGGGGGGGTTTGGCGGGGTGGGGGGTGGGCAGGGGATGCTGGCCGGAGTGGCTAGGCCTCTGCTGCCCCTTGAGGACCAGGCTCTCAGGACAGTTGGAGTGGTCCTTCCATTGCCGAAGGATGGCTCCAGGCTGGCAGAGCCCGGGTGGGAGGAGGCCTGTCTTTGATTCTTTGATGCTCACAATTTGTGGACCCCTGGGGAGCGCCTGAGTCATCACTGAGCTGGCAAACATCTTTAGCTCCTTTCATCGTCTCTAATAAATCAATTTCTCCAGGTCTCTCATACCTGCCGCTCGACTCCTGGCTGCCTGCCCCCCATTTCCTGGCCCTGGGCATCCGGGCGCAGGCTCCCAGGGCCAACACTGCGCTTCCAGGCCAGAAGTGCTCCGACTTCCCAGGCACTGGCAGGGGTCCCCCTTGCCCCCTCCTGCTCCACCCCAGGCCATCCGGTGCCAAGCTTATTCTCCCTCGTTCTGTGATGGCCTAGTTCAGCAGCCATGTCACTGGATCCCCAGCCAGAGCTTCATGACAAGGGGCTCGGTGGCCTTGGAGATGCAAGGGACTCCAGCATCGTGCACGCAGCTCAGCCCCTGGCAGGGCCCAGCTCCCCTCAACCTTTCTTCCTCTTGCTTTGGGGGCTTGTTCTGGGGGCTCAAGGGAGTTCCAGAAATACATTGCCTTTCAAGCATCCTTGTTTTGGCTCCTCCTGGCTGGAAGAGCCACGCCTCCATTTATCTTACCTTTCATGGCCACCTCTGCCAAGAAGCCTACCCAGATCTACGACCCCCCAACCCCCCCTGCATCTTTCCTCCTCCAGTGGTCCAGCCTGTTTTGTATCTCCATAAAAGCATGTACCTAGTTTGCCTTGTGATGGATAATAATAGCAGCATGTAACCCTGAGTAGGTACTCGACACTGTTCTAAGTAGTTTGCATATGTTCTATCATTACCATTTTATAGATGGGAAATCCGAGGCTCAGAATGCTTAGGAAACTTTCTTAAGACACAGAGTAGAGTTGGGCCTTGAACCCAGGGCCTCCGGATGGCCTCACTACTGCCCCCTGTGGCCTATTACAGTACGTGGCTTTTGTGGCACCTTCTTACTTGCCACCCACCCCGCCACACACAACAGTCTCAATTCACCCCAGGGCAGGGGCTGCCTGGTACCCATGTCTGAGACTCCCTTGCACAGGGAGGTCCCCGCTAAAGGTTTGTGTCCTAGAACTCACCTGTCAGAACCCTTCAAGGAGGAAGATCACATCTAGAGAGGGTAAGCTACTAGTTCAGGGTCCCGCAGCCAGAAAGCCAGAGCCCAGGGTATCCCGACTCCTAGGCTGAGCAGGGCTGACTGTGCCTGGCATGAGGGGAGAGGGGAGGCCCATGCTTATCTGTGCCCATGGGTGTCTGGGCCTGCTCAAGCCCGCAGGTCCTAGTCGACCAGGTGCATCCGTCTCCAGGCTCTACTCTGGGCTGAGGCCTCACCCCTGAAAGGGGCAGCCGATCCCATCTCCGGTCTGGCTGTGTCGTGGAACCTCTCATCCACGGGTGGTGGGAGCCCCCTGCTGCCCAGAGTGAAGAGTGGCAGAAGGGTGGGAAGGTGGGCAGAGGCCACGGGAGCAGGGGAGTTCCTGGGCCAGCAAGTCAGAGCTGGATCAGATTGTGGTCCTGCCTGCCTCTCTAGCCCCGCCCCGCCCCGCCAGCCCGCCCGCCCTGGCCCGGCACCACCGTTCCCACAGTTCCCTGCACCTCCAGATATTTGCATCTCCTGATGTGGAGCCCCTGAGGGCCTTTTCAGTTGACTTCAGTCTAACCAAGAATTATCGTGCAACTTCCTCTGTGCCAGGCTCCGAGCAGTGACAGTCTGGCGTGTGAGGAATTTGCAGTCAGTGTGTGTGTGGTGGGAAGAAGCAGACGTGAGTGAGCTCTCTCCCACCTGATTGCCAACACTCAAGCACAGCTCCTTTGTGAAGCCCCTTAGATTGCCTCTCCGGCCAGCTCAGCCCAGCCCTCCACCAGCCCCTGTGCTCCACTCTACATAACCGGCAAGTGTTGGCCTGGGCTGTCAGGCCTCCTTTGCACCTGTCTTCCCCGGCTGACTGAGCTCCCTTTGAGGGCAAGGGATTTGCCTTGATCATCTTTGGACCTCTGGTTCTGTGTGTGGAACCCGGCACATAGTAGGTGCTCTATAAGCCTGGGCCAAATGAAAGCACGTTGATCAGTCCAACACCTTAAGGTCTTCAAGGAGGGACTCAACGGTGGCATTTCAGGCAGGGGGCTGGGTTAAGGTGTAGGGGCCACCTTAGTGCCTTACACATCCGAGAGTGCTGTCTAGAGTCCTAGAATTCAAGACCACCAAAATGTAAGCTCCATGTGGACAGGGATTCTGTCTTGTCCACTTAATGAACATTGTGGAAAGTACAAATGAATGAAGATGACCAAGTCCCCCCGTAACACCCCAAGTGATCGTTGGAGCCAATCTGTACTTGCATCCTTCTGCAGACAGGGAGCTTATTACCTATCTCCTGAGCAGCATTCTTTCTCTCTTTAGACAGCGCAGCCTATTGGAAAGTTCTTTTGCTTTCCCCCGGCCTTGGCAGAACCAGTGCACTCCTGCCCATGCTCTGAGGGACCCCTGACACAAATCCAGCCCCTGGAGATCTGCCCAGTGTGGCAGCCCCAGTGCCCAGAGGATGAGGGTCCAGGGTCCTTGGAGTGTCTACTCTTCCCTGTCTGGCCCTCCTGCACTCTGGCTGGGAAAGGGATGGTGAAGGGGCAGGGTGGGCTCAAGGATGGGAGATGTAGTCACAGACAGGACAGAGCCCCTCACGAGTTGAATCATGACCTTTATTCTCTATTCTGAGTGATTCCCAGAACAGTCACTCATGCCCAGAAAATCCCCCATTCCACCCTCTCAATGATGCGGGGGTGGGGGGAAGCTGAGGACCAGAGAGGGGAAGGAAGTGGACTAAGGTCACCCAGCCAGTGTATAACCAGTGGCAGGAGAGAACCTCAGAGCCCATGACGCCTGGCTGCCCCTTCAGGGGCCAAATGAGGCAGCAGAGGTGGCGCTCAGCTCCCAGGCTGACATGGAGTCTGTGGAAGACCTCAAACGTCCTAAAGCTTCTTCTTGCAGATGCCCAACCAGATCCTCGCCAGTGCAATATCATTACGAGGTTCTTGCACACCTCCAGAGATAGGGGTCTCACCACTGCAAGGCAGCTACTCTATCCTGACACCCTGGAGAGTGTGCATGTGTGTGGGAGGTGGAGGGGAGGAGAGGTTGCCTCCCTTCCCCGGGGGGAATCCATCTTGCTCTGGCTTGCCCACGCAGGCTGGGAGCGGGGCAGAGGTAACCCCATATCCTGCTTTCCTGCCAGGGAACTTCCCTCCAGGGACACCCCCAGGGCCTGTGCGATGGGGTGAGAAGTGCTACTGAGAAGAAACCTGTTCGTGGAATCCTCCTCCAGGCTGGAATCTCCCTGGAGAGCTGCCTGCCTGTGGGCTGGGAAGTCAGTTCCACTCTTGATGCTGCTACCCTAGAGGACCTCAGGATGCTGGGACCCTGCTCACCACCACGGGAGCCCTGGGCAGTGGTCCAGCAGGGAAGCTGTAGCTGAGACTCTGCTACAAGCTTCTGTGTCACTCACTGGCATGGCCGCTGCCTCCAGGTAACCACAGGTAACCCTCTTGGTAACCACAGCTCACAAAGCTCTCTACTTGGCTTCTTGATTGTACCGCCAGTTCTGCCTGAGTACATCTGTCTGGGATGCTGTCTGCCATTTTCTTGAGGAGTCCCACCCGCCCCTTCTCTAAGATGGACATCCTTGAGGATGGAGCCCACTCTGCTCTCTGCCTCCCAGCAGCCTTCAGTCCAGAGCCCCCTCCAGCTCTGGTGCAGACATGTCCAGCCAGAAGCTCCTTGGGAGACCCAGTCCAATCCTGTCCTTCTACCGAGAGGAAGCAGTCTCAGAGGAGGGAGGTGGCCAGCTCACGCCCTGCTGGGACCTACCTAGGGCCATTGCTGGCAGGTTGGAGGTTGCAGTGGGGGCGGTGCACAGAGCCAGAAGGGCCAAGACATTTCTCTCCAAACACCGTACTTTTCCAGGAACCAGAGAAGGAGGGTGACTTGGACGAGGGCACACAGCAAGTTGGAGACAGAGCTGGGACTGAGACCGTGGCATCAGGGCTTCTAGTCCAGTGCTCTCGGGTCTCCCAGAGGTCTTGTCGGTGGGTCTGAGATGTGTACGTGTGTCCCTTGGGCAGGGAAGGCCAAGCCCCAGATGAGGATGGGGGAGGGGCTGGCCGAGAAACCCCCTGAGCAGAAGGAGGGGGCATCACCATGGCGGAGGGTAGGAAGCATGCAGGTCCCTCCTGCTCCGAGGGCTGACAGCATTTCAGAGGGCACGGAGACGTCTGACAGGAGAGGAAACTGAGCCCCAGAGAGAGGGCGGGGTGCCGGGTTCTGGGCTGCTTTCCTCACCCCTTACTGCAGTGGACTTGGGGCTGGGACAGGGCCTTTCCTGGGTGTCCAGGGCCAGCGGCCTCATGGTCGGGCTTTGAGCCCTCGGTGGTTCCCACCCACCCTCTTTCTTGAGCCCTTCCTCCCCTCTGCTGTCAGCTTGAAATGAATGGGGTTGAGGGAGGATGTCTGCGGGCCAGGAAAGGGTACCCTGGGGTGGGAGGTAGGTCTCCAGGTACCACAGGTCACGGGGTTCCCAGGAAGCTGGGCACCACCTCCCAGGAAGCTCACTGCTTGTTGGCAATCTTCTTCTTCCGAGCAGAGACCAGGTCATAGAAGGGGACACGGGTGATGCTGGCTCTGGAGTGAGAGTAGGTGAAAAGATTTCAGGGAGTCTCATATCCCAGGGAGGGGTCGGCCTGCCCTGCCTCAGGGGAAAAGCCAGATGACCCCAGCAAGGACCAAGCCAGGGTGTGTCCAGCTTCGCTGCCCTAACCCAGAGTCCCACGGGCGGGGCCGGAGGGGGTGAGGCTGAGGCCTGAGAGCCTTGGGAATTCTGCCCCCAAATGTCTTTGGACCCCTCCCCAGGCTCCCAACAGACTCTCAGAAGGAGGTGACAAGAGCCCAGGTGGAACCAGCAGAACTGCTTGCCGGTCACGGCTCTGCCCCTCACTGGCTGTGTGGCCCTGGGCGAGTCCCTCCCCTCTCTGGGCCTCAGTCCTCATGTGTAAAATGGAGGTGAGCGTGGCTTTGGCCTGACGTGCCCCCTTGTTTTTGCCTGCATTGCTTGTTCCACCTAGAAAGGCCTCCTCTCCCCCTCCATCAGGTCTTTCCAGGGCCACTATGGGTCCTGATGCCAACAGGCGCTGGGCAAAGAGCTTTACGTGCAACATCTCCCGTGATCCTCCACCATCCCTACGAAGGCGGTGCCTCTCTCCCCTGTGTCCTGGACCCGGCACTGTGCCGGCCCAGAGGGGCTGCTCACAGAATATGTGGAAGGGATTTGCATGCCAGAAACAGGAGGCAGATTCTAGAGTTAGCCCTCTTTACAGACAAGGAAACAGGGCTCCAAGAGAAGTAGGCGCTTCTGGAAGGTGACAGGAGACACCTCCCCACCAGTCTGCCCACCCATTACCGAATGGCCTTGATCCACTGGTCCCGCTCCTCGGCGCTGGAGGCTGAGATCCGGTAGGACTCGTGCTTGCCCTCTACCACCTTGCCGTCGCCGTCCGTCTTGCAGGCCTTTATCTTCTGGCCTCGGCAGCTGGGGTTGTAGAGCTCCAGGCAGAACTGCGGGGAAGTGGCCAGGTGAAGGCAGGGCAGGGGTGGGAGGGAAGGGCTGCTACACTGGGCTCTCCGGGAGGCTCAGAGAGGCCTAGACGCTTGGGCAAGACCAGCGCTTGGATGAGCGACAGGACAGACCCGACCCCCGGGCCTTCCTGTGAGAGGCAAAGGGGCAGCAGCTGCAGCTCCTCACGCTGAGAACTTTCTACATGCCTGGCTCGGCCTAA
Source organism: Orcinus orca (assembly GCF_937001465.1). Classification (NCBI taxonomy): domain Eukaryota; kingdom Metazoa; phylum Chordata; class Mammalia; order Artiodactyla; family Delphinidae; genus Orcinus; species Orcinus orca. Next base: position 92,325,335 of record NC_064569.1, on the reverse strand, counting down.
ATCCATGATTCTTCTTCAAATCCCCATTTGACAGATGGGGAAACTGAGGCTCAGAAATGAGTGGAGACTTACTGAACGTCCCCGAGCCAGTGTCAGGCTCTGAGAGTCAGCGAGGCCGGGCCCTCTTGATGCCATTGACCTGCCCCCAGGATCCACGGCCCCAGGAGGGAGACTGAGGCAACCCTGAGCCACCCGGGAGGTGTGATGGGCACCCCCTCTCCTCCCACCCTGTTCTGGAAATTCCCGCAGCTGCTCTGGCCTCGGGCCTCCATACCGATACCTACTGGCTTCTTGGGGTCATCCACCTTCTGCACTGAGAGGTTCTCAAGGGGTATGATTCCCCGGGGCTCCTTGTCCTGCAGGGGAACGGGAGACAAGGTCAGGATCTGCAAATGGAGCTTCAAAGCCAAGGGCAGGGAGTGACCTTGGGGGCTCCCTAGACCCAGAGAGGAGTGTGCCCATCTCCCCCGACTCTGTGCAGCCCTGGAGAGGGCAGGGGAGCAGCACGGAAAGAGCCCTGGCTGGGAGTCAGGAGGCCTGACTTTAAGCCCCGGCTCTGCCTTGCACCTTGGCCCAGCCCCTTCCCTTCTTTGTAGCTCAGTTTTCCCCATCTGTAAAATGGGTATGGAGGAGGTCCGAAAGATCTCAAGGGGCCCCAAGCTCTGTCAATGGACCACTTAGTGGGAGTCTGGAAAGGGTTTGGGGGGAGGGGCAGGGCAGGGTAAGGCTCACAGTGGTGAACTCAAAGTAGTAGAGGCAGCTGTCCGTCAGGATGAACCAGCGTCGTTTCCACGTCTTCACGCGGCCGCCTGCGAAAGCCAGTGGTGGAGTCAGTCAGCCCTCCTCTGCCCTGGGCCACCAGCACTTCCCTCCACGGAACAGCAGGGCCTCAGACGCTCTCCTCTGGGCCCCGACCTGAGCAGCAAGCCCCCAGTCCCTTTCCTGCCACACCTTCCCCCTTATCTATCCCTTCCTGACTCAAAACCTGAGTGGCTCTATCACCCCCCCACGGCCCCTGAGTTGCCTGACCCAGGCTCCTCCATGATCAGGCCCTGGGGCAGGCTGGTCATTTCCTGCACTTTCCTGCTGCCCTCACCCCTCCGTTCATGCCTTGGCCCACTCCCTGCTTGGCACTATGCTAAGCCTTTCATCTTTCATTTGCCAGGCAATGTTCTAGAGATTTCAAAAAACTTTCACTTACTAATCCGTATAACCACCTATGAGGAGGGGACTATTATTAACCCCATTTTACAGATGAGGAGACCGAGGTGCAGAGAGGCTGAGTCATCTGCTCGAGGTCTGGCTGCAGAGCTGGGATTCGAACCCCAGTGTCCCAGCCCCAGAGCCCAAGTGCTTGGCTTCCCACACATTTAACTGTCCCAGGGATGGGACATTTTACAGCTGTGGAAACTCAGGCTGAGGATGGGTGGAGGAGCTGGGATCTGTGACTTAGAGCTTCCCTGGGACTGAGGACAGTCAGCTGGGCAAGGAAGGAGGCTGCAGTCTGCAGGGGGGTAAACTGGGAGGTGGGTCTGGAGAGATGGAGGGCTTGGATGGGCACCCCAGGCCAGGATCCCTGCTCCAACACGAGATGTCTATCTTCCCTTGCCCTGGAGGACCACTGTGCCTGGCTGGGCTGCCCCTGCTGGGGCGGCGCCCAGGAGTGTTTGGGGGTGGCAGGAGCATACGGAGCCGCTGCAGCTGTGGCACCCGCCACAGCTCCCCTCTGCAGGCCCGAGGCCCTCCATGTCCCCTAGTCCCATTGAGGGGAGGCTCCCTGAGCCACATCCTGTCACACTCCCTCCCTCTGTCTTTCAAGGACACCCAACCCTCTGCCCACCAAAAGCCGCCACTGGCTGGCTGTGTGGCCCCGGGCAGATGCCCTAACCTCACTGGGTCTGGGCTAACTCAGAATCGCTTCAGGAAGGACCTGCGGTTGAACCATTTATCTATGAATCAGTCAGCTTCCCGTCCCCACTTCCTGCTTATCGTTCCCCTCCTGCACTGTCCCCTTATCCCCAGGACAGACAGATGGACGGATGGCACGGGCAGACTGCTGCTCCAGGGTCAGGAGACCTGGGGCTGACCTGGCTGCACCCCCGAGGCTGCATGTCAGGTGCATGTGTGTGGCAGCCACGTGGCGTGAGTGTGCAGGCACGTCGGTGCACGTCCCCCGCGTGCATGAGCACGTTCTCACCCGTTGCGTGAGTGTGCAGGCACGTCGGTGCACGTCCCCTGCGTGCACGAGCACGTTCTCACCTAGCTTGAGCAGCCAGCCCTCGCGGTCGGGGTTGAAGAAGGTGTGAGTGAGGTCGTTGCCATCGTCCTCGGGGATGGAGAAGGGCTCACTCTTGATGCTGTCGAAGAGGTTCTGCCCCGAGAGAAGGGAGGGAAAGACCCGCTGTGACATTCATCCCAGTCCAGGGCCTGGGTTCCGCCTGTGTGACCTCGGGCAGGTCACTGGCCCTCTGGGCAAACTCTTTCCCCTCCTGTTAGCTCCTCCTTGGTCCCTGGCTTTCTTGGGGAAACCCTCCCCGGTCCCCCCAGGCCCAGTGGTGCTCCCCTGTCCCCAACCCCATGTCATGCCTCCCCCTGTGCTATTGTAGAATGGAGCGGGTGGGGTGAGCCCCGCAGAGAGACCGTGCTGGCTGCCTCACCCACGGTCCCCGCAGCGGCCAGTTGTTTTGCTGTCAGTTTGCTTGCTGAGGTTGACTTCCCCAGGTAGACGGGGAGCTCCTCCAGGAAAGGCCTGGGTGTCATAACCCCAGAGCCTCCCCCAGGGCCTGGCCTAAAGCAGGGTAGCGACTGTTTGTTGACCTAGCAGCTGATGGTTCCCATCTCCCACCTTCCCGCTGGAATCCCAGCCAGTGGCAGGAGAACGCGCGTGGAAGAGCACCTGCTCAGTGTCAGGCCACCTGGGCTGAAATCCCAGCTCGGTCCCTTGATGACTGTGTGACCCCGGGCACACCCCTCAACCTCTCTGAGCTGCTCTGTCTACATCTGAAAAATGGACAATGCTGACCCCCAGTGTTCTAGGGAGAGTAAATGGACTACACTGGGGTCAGAGCCCCTCCCTGCCCCCAAGTCGAGGGGAAGATGATGATGAGGAGAAGCCCCCACCTGCACCCTGACCACCCAGCACCGCTCTCAAGGGTCAGATGAGTGAGTCAGGGTCCATCACCCCCATGTCTGAGAGTGCTGGAGACAGGATGCTTGGCTGGGATGTGTACACGCACACACATGTTCACCAGTGTGCGTGCGTGTGCGTGCGTGCACGTGCACACACACACACGCACACACACACACACACACACACACTCTCTGGGGCACAGCAGCCGGATTCAGTGCCTCTTTGGACAACATCTAAGGGGGAAGGGGTCTCCTCTTCTTTTAGGTGCAGTCGCTAGACTTCCAGGTGTATCGTGGGTTGGGGGACACAGAGGACCTGCTAGGGAGTTGGAGATTGGCTGCCCATGTTGTGACTCAAGGTGGGATGCTGACCTAGGCTCTTAAAGCCCCCTCTCCTAGGCAGAGGCCAGAGACCTGTTCTGGGGGGTAGGAATTTCTCAGAAAGCAGATTTTAGTTCTCTGTGGAGGACTTTCTAGAAGTTGGAGCTGCTGAAATATGGAAGGAGCAACCTTATAGGGTAATGAGTTCCTTGTCACTGGAAGTATGCAAGCCAGGGCTAAGACCTCCCTGTGGGAGAGATATGGATGTTGGCAACAGATCACCCCTGTGTGTTTTGAACCCCCTGCCGTGGGGCACTGCGTTCCATAGACAACCTGCCCAGATTTCCCGAGCATTTGGAAAACACATTCTAAATTGTCTAATTCTGCTGACTAAAACCAGACACAATGCTGGGTCTCTGTCCTTGAGATAATGACATCATTTCCTTCTGTTGCAGTTGTCTGTGCTGCTGTTCAGATGGTTTCCTCGAAATTTTAAATGAAAAATTTCCCAAGTACTGTTCGATTCCCCAAAGTTTTAGAAATGGTGTTTTTTGGTTTTTAAAGGGCTTTTCTGATCCAGGAGCTTAGGGGTGGCGGAGGGGTAAGAGATGGGGGGAGGAGAGTGCCGGCTGGAAGCAGGTCTTCCTGGGTTTGATGGAGTGGGCTCTGCTGGCTGTGGTGGGGTGAGTGGGGAAGAGCAGGGACCACTTTCTCTGTTTGGAATCCCTGCATCCCTAAAGCAGCCGGGAAGCCCCGCTTTACCCATCCTGCCCTGGCCCAGCCTGGCCCTGGGATTCCCCAAGTGGCGGTGGCCGGTTGAACAAGGTCTGTGGCAGCAAGGCCTTGTCAGCAAAGCTGGCAGCACAAATATTCTGAAGGCCCAAGGAGGTGAGCAGGGGGACAGGGAGGACCTCATCCTTCATGACACCCACAGGAAGCCCCATGGCAGCTTTGGCTGGCACCCTACAGCCTACACATTCTGCCCCCACAAGGGAAACAGCTCAGTTCACCCACATTTCCTGTACCTTGTAAACCCCAGGCTGCCCCCGCCCCCACCCCCTGTAATATAACATCCTTGCACCTGGACTTTCTGTCCAGGTTGCTGGGTGGGTGGGGGGGTTGACACTCACTGCCCACCTGCCACGCCCCCAGGCTCCAGGAGACTGTGAATGAATCCCATCTGGCTAATGAGAACATTTCATCCTACTGGTCACAGCGACGGGTTCAGAGAGGGACCTGTGACCCACGCCAGTCAATAAGCCTTAATTCACTAAGCCTTAATTCTGGGACTCTAGTATAAAGCAAGATGGAAGCCTGGAGCTGCCCAGGCCATCTTTGCTGCAACTTGGGGAAAGGCTATTTAAGAGGGAAGCCAACTCGGAAGAGGAGGTTGCTCAGAGATGGAGAGACCAGACTGCGCTCTTCTGACCTCACTGAGCAGCTGGATCTAGCCGAGCCTGAAGCCAACCATCAATCCCCCATCTTTTCCATGATATAAGCTGAGATTCCTCCAGCCAGGAAGAAACTGGAAGCTGGGAAACACGGCCAAGGTCTCCATCCCCTAATCTTGCTTTCTGGTCTCTGCAGAGGGAAGGGCTTTGGAGTCAGACAGACGTGGGTTTGAATCTGGACTCCTCACAGACTGAGACCCTTGGCCAGCTACCTCTGTTGGAGCTCAGTTTCCTTCGCTGTAAACTGGGGATGGTACCTGCTGCCTAAGGTTGTCGAGATGGCTTAATGGGCCCAGTATATGGTCAGTTCTGATGGAGACGCTTGGACAGGAACCCAGGAGGTCCGGCCTCGCCTGCAGCAGAAGATGCCCTGAACTGGGAGACTGTTCTCTTGCCCGGACCTCGGTTTCTCCACCTGTGGCACTGGAGAGTGGACAAGCCCTCCTTCTATCCTCTCTGCTTCTTCCCCATCTCCACCCTGGCTCCCTCTCTGGGCAACCCTGTCAAGGTGAGTGGTGCCAGGTGCTTGAAGTGCTTTGTCTGCTTCTCAGGAGAACAATGTGAGGTCAGTGTCATCAGCCCACTTTGCAGATGGAGAAACTGAGGCTCACACGCAAGGGCACATAACCATAAGGGCAGAGCTGGGATTTGATCTCCCATCTTCTGAGTCTACACCCTGTACCTTTGGGCTGAGTTTCTTAGGCACTCGCCCCATCCCCATCAGGGTGGCCAGGGCAAGACCCGCTCAACATGCCTGAGCCCCAGCTCCCATCATGCACCTCTTTGAAGCCTTTCCCAGCTGCGCACCCTCATGGTCACGGGGTGACCTCTCTTTAGGTGATGTATCTGTGTCAATTTAATTTCATAAATCAGGTCACTTAAAAATGTTATGTGTCCTGGAGAATCCTTTTGCAAAGCTGCAAACTCAATACCTGAAGGTGCTTAAAGCCGAGTCCTTGCTCTACACATGGGGAAGATGAGACCCCAAGAGAAAGCAAGAGGCCCCCCGGTCCTGAGCAGCTTCCTGTGAAAGCCTTGAAGAGCAAGGCTTTGAAGAGCAAGGACCAGGCCAGTGTGGTTCACTTTGTGTCCTGGGAAGCTTCTGGATTAACTAGCCAGTCCAACGACATAGGTGCTGTGCTAAGTACCTTACTAATCCTATAAGCTTACCTACACTAATCCTATAAACCGGGAGCTCAGAGAGGTCAAGCCACTTACCTAAAGTCACACAACTTGAAAATGGGGGAGCCAGGACTTGGATGTGGCTGTGACTCCAACGCTCTGTTCTTTTCCCTGCTCAGTGCCTGCCCCTCTCGGCTGCCAAGGAGGATAATAAACCCTTCCCAGACCTCCCAGGAAGAGCTTGAAGCTAAATTGAGATAATAGACCGGAAAGCCCTATGAGAAGAAAGTTACAAGCTCTATACAAATGCAGTGCATTGTTACTAACAAAAGGCTTGAATTGGGAAAAATACCTCAGGAGGGAAGGAGGCTCTTTGGGGGCTGAAGCAATAAAGTGGCACCTGGGAGATCCCACAGGACTGGTGCTGGCGTGTCCTTAACTCATTACCTGCTGGACAAGGTGCGCCCAGCTTCTGGCCCCAAGTACCGCGATGAGATGCGTTCCCAGTTTTCAAATGCTTTTCACGTTTTAGGCATTTTACTAAGGGCTGGGGGTTTTAAATGATTATTAATCACTCTTAATGGCGACCTAAGCTACACTTTAGAGCTTGTGCTATGTACCTGGCATGGGCTATGCCCTTTACAGTCTTAAAAATTACTACTCACAGCAGCTCCGTGACGCAGGCATCGTTATCCCTGTGCTCCTGGTTGAGGAAATGGTGGCTCCAAGAGGGTGAGTCATTATTTAAGGTCACCCACCGGGCAAACGGGGAGATGGTACTTGACCTGAGCTCTAACCTACTTTCAAGCCCTCATTTTACGTCGTGCCCCCTGCCCACCAAGATAAACTGTCTGGGGACCAAGGAGGAGGGTGAGCTAAGGGCGAGGCTGTTCTCAAACACCGAGGGGCACCAGAATCGCTCCAGACTCAGGCTCTCCCCCCACCGACCAGACTTCTGCTGTCGGAGGTACACAGGGTGCTAAGCTGCCAGGGTGGGGTTCACACCGTCTCCTCCCCTCCTGCCGTGCTCTGACCTGGAGGGAACTGAAGCTCTATTGAGCCCTGGGGCGTCTCTGGTCCTAGAAATGAATCGTCAATTCATTTTTGCAGAGCCAGGCTTTGAATCTCACTCCTGTGTTTCTAAAACAGCTCCTGGCTCCGCTTTGCCCATAGGAAGCAGGCAAACTCCTGAGGCTGTCGTTCGAAGCTATGGTCTCTCTGGCCCAACCTCGGTGCCCATCACGGTCTGTATGTACCCAGCTGGCCACTCTGGATGCCCCTCCCTTTCCCAACCAGGTCAGATGCTGGCCAGTTCCTCTTTCTGGAATGTCCTTTCCCTGCTTCTCCTCTGGGCAAACTCCCACTCAACGTTCGAGGCCCAGTTCAAAAGTCACCTCCTCTGTGGAGTCTTCCAGGATGGCACCCTTCCCCTGCTCCCAGGAGAGTGATAATAGTGTCCTCTGTGTCTCCATAGCTGTGTATCCTACGGTCAGTGCAGCATGAATCACGCAGGGTTATAATTCACATGTGTATCATCCTCCCACCAGACCCTGCATGTGGGTTTACTCATCCCTGGGTGCCCCGTGCCAGGCACAGGGCTCGGTGCAGTGTAGCAGGGGTGGGACTGTTTGAGGAGGGGATGGGAGGCCTGGGTTCTGCTCGACTCCGGAGCTGATGTGTAGCCTGTGGAAGACCTGTTCCTTCCTCTCTGAAAGAGGGAGGGGTTTGAGCAGAGTCTGGGGATTTTCAGCCCTGACCCACTGAGAGTCTAAGAATCTGGGATTCCAAAAAATAGATGTAGGCTGCGTGAGGCACCCTTTCTGGAAGGTGTGAATGATGGGTGCCCAGAGTTCCCCGAAGGCTGAGGTCTGGGAGGACCTCCTGGGTATTCAGTCTTGGACCTCCTTCTTAAGATGGGCCCACTTGGGAAAGCCCTTCTCGGGATCAACCTCTTTTGTGATGGTCCCTCTCAAGACAGTGACCAACCTGGGAGGGCCATCTCAGCAGTGCCCTCTCCTGGAGCGGCCTGTCTGAGAGGAGCCCCTCTTGGGCCATGGACCTAAGGACAGGCTCCTCCTGGATGCCTGGGGACGGGGCTAGGTGGGGCCACACCCCTCTTACCCGCAGCTGCTCCTCAGGCAGGTCACTGCCATCATTGATGCCACGGTTCATGGACACAAAGCGCTCGAAGGGTGGCCTGTCCCGGACGTTGGGGTTGTGGAGACTGGTGTTGAGCATGATGATGGAGAAGGACAGGACGTAGCAGGTGTCTGTGGGGACGGGACAGCGGGCACAGTCTTGGCTCTGGCCACTCCCCCCTCCCCTGCCCCAATCCCTTCTAGGGGCCAAGAATGGGCCATTTCAATGTCCTGAAGGTCCACTCTGTCCTCCCGGCTTGGCATTTGAGGCCTGGCCACGCCTCCCACTCTTATGGGGCTCCCTGCTCCAAACAAGCTTCAGGTGTCAGTCCCGGAGCCCCCGTGTGCCTTCCTACCCTGGTACTTCTGCTCCTGCTGGGGCCCCTGCCAGGCACTCCCTCCTCTTCCCTTTCTACCCACTTAAACCCTCCCGCTCTTTCGCCCCAGTTCCAGCCCTCCCCCCCACCCCAGCCCTCCTCCCCCCCCCCCGAGCCCTCCGCCCCCAGCTCCAGCCCTCCTCCCCCCCAGCCCCCCCCCTCCAGCTCCCCCCCCCCCCCAGCCCTCCCAGCTCTCCCGCCCACTCTGTTCTCTGCCTTCTTGGAACTCAGAGGATGCTTATTGTTGGCAACACGGTTCAGGGCTTCGTCACGTGCCACTTGGTAATCTTATTAGCACTGTGGGGCTCCGGGAGCCGCGCTCCTGTTCCATTATTCAGACTTTCACGTGCTCGGGAGCGAGGCTGGGCTGAGCGTTTGGGAAGGAGGTGATCGCTACTCTATGATGTTTTAAAGCCCTGGGTCCAGAGCCAGGGAACTCCAGCTGTGTCCCCAACTCTCCGGTTGACCTTGGAAAGTACCTGAGTTCCCAGAGCCTCAGCTTCCCCATCTGCAATATTAGGAGGTTTAACTTTGAAGTAGCTTCATGTTCTAGAACATCGATGATTCTCCCTCTGGTGGCAGTGGCACTAATGTTGGTGCTTGCCCTGTGCGAAGCTCTTTACAGCCCTTGACAACACTATGAGTTAGGCACTGTTACCACCATCATTTTACAGATTAGGAAACTGAGACACAGGGAGAGTGAGTTTACATGTCCAAGGTCACAAACTTAAGTAGTGAGACTGTGATTCAAATCTGGTGCTTTAAAATTCCTTCCTTCCTTCCTACAAATATTTATTGTGTACCTCCTAAGTGCTACAGAATGGGGAGTCACTGGTGAAAAAATCTGTATGGTCCCCATCCTTGTGAGATATTTAGACTTGTGGGGCTGACAGATAACAAACAAGCAAATCCCTAATTTCTATATAACTACAAGGTAGGCAAATGCTCTGTAGGACTTGCCCATGGATATACTGCTGAAAAGCTCCCTTCGCTTCTCGGAGTCTGTGTTCTGCAGGGATGAGAACACTGATGACCTTGTAGAGTGGATGTAAGGATTACATGACTTTGCATGGGTAAAGCACTTAGCACATGGGGAGTGCTCAATATGTGGACTTGGTTATTGCTATGGTATCTTCAGACCCAGAGAAGAGGCCAGGACAAGCCTGCCATGATGACTTTTCGCCCACCATGTTGGGGGATGTGGGGGACTGAGCTTTGCTGATATCTTTCTATACCCCTTTGCGCCCTGCATCCTGCTCAGGCTGTTTCATGCTTCTGTGCCTTTGCTCAAACTAGAACTCCTGTCCAAAAGGCCATTTCTCCCCTTGACCTCCTGGAGAACTCCTATTCATCCTTCAAAACCCCATTCAGACCTCAGGACCTCTGGGAAGCCAGCCTGGACATGCTGAGTTCCCCCATCCCTGCCCTCAGATGAGGCACTGATGCCTTAGCACCCTGTGCCATTATTTCCTGCCTTCTCTCCCAAGGATCATGCCCTGAGGCAGCTCTGCCTGACAAGCACCCAGCAGAGGGCCTGGCACAGAGTTGGAACTCAGTGAGGGTTCATGAGGGGATCTGGGCTCCCAGGGTCTGGGTGCTTGGGAGAGACCTGAGGGGGTAGAGAGGCCGAGGTGCCTCGGATGGCAGATTTGTGTCTGGCAGGGTCCCCTCCCACACTGGCACCTGTGGACTGGAAGACACCTGGGTTGCAGAGGCAGTATCGGGTGGCAAAGGTCTCCATCATGCGGTCAATCTTCTGGGCCTCGCCTGGCAGTCGAAAGCTCCACAGGAATTGTCTGGGGGAAGAACAGAACCATGGGCAGTGGAGGTGGGGGAGGCTCTAAGAGGGGGCTTAGGGGGTACCCCATCCCCCCACCCCACAAGCTGCTCTGTGTTTCCCAGGCATAGTCTCTTTATCCTGTAAATGAGAGACTCTGCACCTGTCATCTAAGTTCATGGGGGGTTGGGGGGTGTCAGTGGAATTTGTTATTCTGAGCACCAAGATTGCAGGAGGGATCCAAGAAATGCTTTTTCTTCTAGAATACAGGAGCTGAGCGGGCACACCCCTCTGCCCATCTGAGACCCAGCACCATTTGCGGCCCAGTCCACCTTAGCCCTGTGGATTCCCGGGTCTGAGACCCCTCCCCGCCTGGCCACTGGGCCCTGGGATTTAACTGTGGGACCCTGGGGGAGTGTCTTCCCTTGGCTGGGAAGTAAATGATTTCCACAGCTTCCAGCTAAGTTCGCCAAGGGCAAGGGCAGTGCCTGCTCCTCTCACATCTCCTGGTGAGCTGGGACAGCTAGTAACTGCTCAGTAAAGGCTAGCTGAATGAGTGAAAGAATGAACAGGTGAATAAATGAACGGATGAATGTTGGAGACTCCCAACCTACCCCTCTCCTTTAAAAAGCATGGGAGTTAAAGGGAAGGCCACATTGCTTAGATGGTGGTGGCTTCTTCCTTCTCTGCCTAGCAAACTCCTAATCATCCATCAAAGCCCAGAACAAATGCCCCCACTCAGGAGCTGATTTTCCAGGCATCATCTGCAGCAGCAAGACTTACTAAGCACTGACGGTGGACCAATTCTAAGCATTTTCTCATTTAGTCCTCACCACCCTATGAGGTTGGTACTGTTAGTATCCACATTTTACAGATGAAGAAACTGAGGCACGGAGAGGTTTTTTTTTTTTTTTTTCTTTGCGGTACGCGTGCGTCTCACTGTTGTGGCCTCTCCCATTGCGGAGCACAGGCTCCGGTCACGCAGGCTCAGCGGCCATGGCTCACGGGCCCAACCGCTCCGCAGCATGTGGGATCTTCCCGGACTGGGGCACGAACCTGTGTCCCCTGCATTGGCAGGCGGACTCTCAACCACTGCGCCACCAGGGAAGCCCCGGAGAGGTTTTTGTGTGTGTGTGTGTGTGTGTGTGTGTGTGTGTGTGTGTGACTTTCCCAAGGGGTGAGTAGCAGAGATAGGATATGAACTGAGCAGTCTGGCTCCAGAGCTTGTGCTCCTAACGCATATACTGTAATGCCTCCCATTGTTGTAAAAATGAGTAGCAACAATAATATCCTAATTAGAAAATAATAAGTAATAATAAATGCAGTACACACTAAGCTGCATTAATAAAATAAGTAAAACAAGCACTAATCCAAAGAGCAGTGGGATGGGAATGGCATCATAATAGTAATAATGATTATGATTTAATATTATTATAATAATGCTGTAATATAATAATAGTAGTAGTAGTAACGAGCCAGGTACTGATCCAGGCAGTCCACACCTATTATCTCATCTAACCTCAGCTCTATGTGGGGGATAATGTCATTAATTAAGTTTATTTATTTATTAAAAAATTTTTTGGGGCTGCACCACGCAGCTTGTAGGATTTTAGTTCCCGGGCCCTCAGCAATGAAAGCGCTGAGTCCTAACCACTGGACCGCCAGGGCGTTCCCTCATTTATTCATTCTTTCTCTTGATGCTTTGTTTGTGCTGTTAGCCATGTGGGTGGTGATGCCCCAACCCTTCCTGCCGTGCCACCCTTGGGGGTCAGGCCCCTGCCCCCTGCACCACTCACCTGAGGGCCTGGACAAGGTTGAGGTTGGCGAACTCGTGGCAATCTACGAAGGCCTGGAGGACCTGCAGGTTGATGGGGTCCCTGGCGAGGAGGCAGAAGGGAGGGCGGGACACACTCGGGCATTTGCTGACACCCACCTCCAGGGGGGCGGTTGAGGTGGGGGAGGCCAAGGAGGGGAGAGATGTCCTCCTTCTGAATCCAGCCACCATCTGGTCTGTTCCCATCTGTCTGAGCCCACATCACAGTCCCCCCCGCCCCCGTGTGCACGTCCATGTCCTCCCACACACAGCAGACGCCCCACCCCGCGACGGCTCACCAACACTGTCCTCACCCAGGAGGGGAGCTCTGGTTTCAGAGCGGCCTGCCCTGGGTCAAATCCTTCCTCTGTCACTTCCTTCATGGGTGACCCCACACAAGCCACTTGACCTCCCCAAGCCCCAGTGTCCACATCTGTAAAATCAGAGAAAATGCCCACCCCCTTTCCCTCCCCCTTCCCACATCTGAAATCAGAAAGCGTTGCCCTTCTTGCCACCCGGGTTCCCTGCTTGCTTAGAAGGAGAGTGTCCTCTGGGGAGCCTGGGGGAAGGGTTCCTGGCTTGTTGGCCCAGCTCCACGCCTGTCCCCTATAGTCTATCTGCCACCCAGCAGCCAGGAGGGTCCCCTCAGACCACTCCTCTGCCCAGAACCCTCTCAGGGATCCCCACCTTGTCACCTGCTACTTTCTCCCTTCCTCTCTCTCTTCCAGTCTCACTAGCCTGCTGTTCTTTAAGCAGCTTCTGCCCCAGGGCCTTTGCACACACTGTTCCCTCTGCCTGAAATGCTCTTCCCCCAGAGCTGCACTGCTCACCTCCTTTAAATTTCAGTCAAAGTTCACCTTCTCTGTGAGACCCTTTGTGTCCACAACTATTTAAAGTCCACAGCCTTCAAAGCATGGTTCCCAGAACTTTCTCATCTCCCTTCCCTGCTTTATTTGTATTCCAAAGAACTTATAATTTTCTAACGTATTTTACATATTTTGGGATCTGCCTTCCCCATTAGAATGTACCTCCTTGAGGGTAGGAGCTTTGTGATTTTGTGTTGTCTTTGTTTTTGACCGTGCCGCGTGACTTGTGGGCTCTTAGTTCCCTGACCAGGGTTGAACCCAGGCCCATGGAAGTGAAAGTGCCGAGTCCTAACCACTGGACATCCAGTGGTTTGTTTCTTTTTTAACTGAAGTACAGTTGATTTACAACTGTGTTATTTTCAGGTGCACAGCAAAGTGATTTGGTTATACATATATATGTATATATCTGTATTCTTTTTTTCAATTCTTTTCCATTATAGTTTATTACGGGATATTGAATATAGTTCCCTGTACTACACAGTAAATCCTCGTTGTTTATCTATTATATATGGTAGTGTGCATCTGTTAATCCCATACTCCCAATTTAATCCCCCTGCCCGCCCCCCCAACCAGGAGTTTTGTGTATCTTGTTCACTGGTGTACATCCAGGGCTTGGAACACTGTCTGGTACACGGTAGATACTAAAAATATCTACTTGTTTTCTAAATGAGTGAAGGAAGGAATGAAGGCCGGCAGGCAGCCCTTGGTTCAGGGTCTGGAGGGACGTGATCAGTTAGGCCGCTGAACCCCAGGAGTTATGACTTTCCTAACATGACTCATTCCCTTACTTACCTGCACACACAATCCCTTCACCCACACCTGTGCACACCAGCACACCCTCATTCTCTACCTCCCTAAGGCCCCGCCCTCCTTACCTTTCCCCCAGGTAGGTGCCGATGGCCGTCTTGTTGAGGCCCTCGCCCTTGTACAAGAACTGGGCGATATCCTGGACATCTGGGGTCAGCAGCTTGTGCTCAGTGAGATACTGGATACCCTGGAGGTGGTACACAGAGCCCGTGAGCAGCCCCGCCCAGCAGCTGGCCTGGGAGGAGGGAGGGAGAGAGCCTCTGTGGCCAGAGCCCTGGGCCTGGCATTCTAGCATTGGCACAGCTTGTTCTGGGAAGTTGTGTTCCCTCCTTAATAGAAGTTGCCTGTGTAAGGTGGTGAGTTCCCCATCAGCAGAGATGTGCAAAGAGAGATGGGGTTCCTGCCGTGAACCAGGTTCATGCCAGGTGCTCCCCAGGGTGCCCTTCAGTCTGACACTCTTTGAGGATATGCTTCGATGATTCTATGAATTTATAATTTTAAGATTGAATGATTCAGCCCTTCCTTTTGTCCCCCTTAAAATTCATATTATTTAAACATAGTGTTTCATTTTTTCTTACAAGTAATCTATGTCCATTGTATAAAAATTAGAAAAACACTGCTCAGTCAAAAGGAGAGGAAATTGCTCAGTCCTACCACTCGGAGGTAGACAGTTTCCCTGGTGGTCCTTTCCTCCCTTTTCTGTGTGAAAATGGGAGTGTGCCTCCCCTGATTTTCTGATTTGACAATATCTCAGACATCTCTCCCCACGACCCAGGGAATGGAAGTCTGTCATCTAATTTTAGGAGTTTGAGGGGTTGCTGTCTGGTTTTCCGTGATGATGCCTTCGAGTCCCTATTCCTTTTGGAGAAGAGGCTGCTGGGAGAGGGGGGACAGGTTGTGGAGGGCTCTGAGTGACGGGCAGATGGCCCAGGGGATCCCTCAGGGGCCCCTCCCTGAGGGGCGCTCAGGCAGGATCAGGTAGGAAGTGAGTTAGCGCGCGCGCGCGCGCGCGTGTGTGTGTTTGTGTGTGTGTGTGTGGTCTGTGTGGTCTGTGTGGATGGGGGCAGGGGTTGATTGCTGTGCCACTGGGACACGGGAGGCCTGTGATGGGGAAGAGGCAACCTTCTAAGCGAGAGCAGTAAATTTCCAGGGACCCCGTGTCTTCCCTGACCCCACCTCTGTGTGTCAACTTGTGGCTTCCTCCTGTCCCGGCTCCTACAGGAAAGGAGCCCAGGGCCACCTGGCTGGGCGAAGGGTGGGGACTGGGGGTGCTCTGAGACCAGTGGGGGTGGGGTTAGAGCGTAGCTGAGCCCTGAGCACTCAGGGCTCCACGCCAGCATCTCAGGACTTCCAGCCGAGGGGCTGGAAGACACTTCTGGAGACTGAGTCCCAGAGTTTAAGGGCCCCACTGCCCAAAGTC
The DNA here is from genome assembly GCF_937001465.1 of Orcinus orca. Classification (NCBI taxonomy): domain Eukaryota; kingdom Metazoa; phylum Chordata; class Mammalia; order Artiodactyla; family Delphinidae; genus Orcinus; species Orcinus orca. The sequence goes on along the minus strand of NC_064569.1, from coordinate 92,310,114 downwards.
CAACTCACAGAGTGGGGCACAGACATCACAGACCCCATCGCATCCTCCTGGCTCCCACCTCATGCCCCGGAGCTACTATGCTGTGGGGTGGCGGAGCCCCCAGCCATAACAGGCGTGGGGCAGGATAAGATGCTGAGCCCGGCGGGGCTTCAGTTTCCTCATCTGTAAAGTGGGTAATTGTGTCAGTTGAGGGGGAACAAGAGGACATCGTGGAGGGCCCCAGCATGCAGATCTCCCGGCCCCCTGACTCGGCCCCCGCACTGCCTACCTTCACGGGATCCATGTTGAATTTCTTGCGCCCGATGCCCAGCTCCTTCTCTTTCTGGGCCATGCGGCTGTAGACAGGAAGACATCAGCCTGGACGCCCCCGGACCCCAGGACGCCCCTCCAATCCCCGAGGACGCTTCCCTCAGCTAGAGCCAGTATTCCCTAAGGGCCTCCAAGTGGGGCTGGAATCACTGGGGAGAACGTGAGAAATGCAGGGTTTGGGCCCCTTCCTGAGCTACAAGACCATATTTCCAATGGGCCCAGCTCTGGAGCTGTGGCCTCAGGAGCCAGAGATGCTCCTGGGGGGGATGTAGAGGGGCCCCGTGCTTAGAGGGGGAGCAAGATAACAGGGAGGTTGTGGGTAACAGCACAGACTTTGGAGCCAGGCTTCTGGTGCAAATCCCACTCATCTCTCTGGGACTCGGTTTCCTCATCTGTAGCATGCGGTGACTATCACCTGCCCCCCAAGCATTGTTGAAAGGTTAAAGCATTGAAAATAGCTAGCGTTAGGTGCCGTGTAAATGTTATGTTGTTGTCATTTTTGGGGCTGGAGACACGGGGGCAGTGCACGTGTGTATGTGGGCGTGAGTGCGTGCACGTGTCCGGGCTAGGAAGGTGGAGATCAGAGGCATCAGAGAACTGAAGGCTGGCAGGGGCAGGGTGGGGATCTCCTGGGACACCGTATGGAGGAGTCAGTGCCCTGGGGCCCTAGGGGATTATGTAGGGACCAACCTTCTCATTGTACAAGTGGGGAAACTGAGGCCCAGTTAGGGGAGGACCGACCGCAGGTCACAGAGCCAGGGGCAGTCTTCCTATAGAAGGGGTGGGGTGATGACACCTTATGGGTGGAGTGAGGTGGACCAGCCTCGGCCTTGCCACAGGCCAGGCTCCTGTCCCTGTAAGGCCCCTGGCTTCCTTATCCTCATACTTGGGGCTGAAATTCCCCTCTCCCTGGCCCAACCCAGGATGCTCCTGGCCAGCGATTGGTCAGGGGCTGGGTCAGGGTGGGTTGGGAGAGACTTTGGGTGGAGGAGGTGGGAGAACGGGGCTGCTGCTGAGGAGAGGGGTTGCTGGAAGCAAGGACCAGACCAGACCACGGGATGGAGTGTCAGGGCCGCCCTGTTCCTATTTCACCCCCCTATGCCTCCCCTCTGGGGGTCCGACCCCTGATTTCACCAGGGCCCGGGCTCATTCACTCTCACTCATGGCATGTGACGTCCTCAGGAAGCCACTGTGGCAGCTTCCCAGGGTCCCCTGCCGGGCCCCTCACCTCTCCTCTGCTGTCTCGAAGCAGTCGATTTGAGCAAACACATCTTCGATCTCGTCCTTCAGCTTCTGTGGGGTGGCGGGTGGGGGGAGGTTGGGGAGGTAGAGTCAGGGGGCGGAAACTGGGGCAGAAAGGGCTTCACGACCCCCCCTCCCCCCAAACACAGCCATTCCCACTTCCAGGCGTGATTCCCAAACCTCTGTCCTGAGCTGCCACTAAGGGACCCTCCCCCTGGTGGATCCCTTTCCCGAATATCTCATACCCTCAAAATCCCAAGTCAAACTTCTTGCCTCTGTTTATCCCTAGTTCTCCCGGGGCTCCTCTCGTGGCGTGAGGGAGTCCCCAGTCCCTAGCCTTTCCCCCACTCTATTTCTGGTCTTCCCATCTCTCACCTCTGCAGCTGAAAAGTGTCCTAGCCTTGAGCCAAAGCTTCCCGGCAAGCCCTCCTCCGCCCAGCTGCCATCTTTCTGAAGCACCGCTTGGTGCCGGCCCTTTTTCCACTCAAACTCCATCCATGGCTCCTTACTGCCTGGCCAGGCAGGAGGTACCCACTCTCACCCAGGGATCAGGCCCCAGCTCCTCTCTGGTTTCCCTCCCTCCATCCGTTTACCCTGTCCCGCTCCCTAGACTCTGTGGGCACTACGAGCCAGGAGCTATGGGTCAACAGGGTACAAGACGGCACAGGACCTCTTCTCAGGGACTTTGCAATTCCAGTGAAATTTACAGAAGAGGACACCGAGGCCCAGAGAGGCGAAGGGACATGTCCAGCATCTGACTCCAAGCCTCTGCTTTCCCTGACACCCCCAAGCTTCTTCCATCTTGACCTGGCGGGAGGTGCCCAGTGGCAGAGGAGACTCCCTAACTCAGTGGCAGCAGCAAGAGCCCCCAAAGGCACCCCTGCCTTCCCTCGCCTCCCTGAAGATCTCTGGGATGGGGGTGGTCCTAATAGGGCTTTGTCCTGCGGCCCAGGAGCAGCATGGGGCCTGGAGCCTCGTTCTGAGCCCAGTCAGCTCCTGTCCATGTGAACTTGGCCAAGTCACTGAGTGGCTTCCCCACAAATAAAATGAAGGTTCACTTGTAAGTATTAACTGAGTACCTACTATGCTCTGACTATTGGACTCGGGATATAGTGGTGGGAAACAGACCCAGGCTCTCCTTACATGGAGCTCACCCCACTGGACTTTGGATCATGGGACAAATGAAAGGACCATGCAGAAGATGATCAGAGTAATGGTCTAGAAAGAGCCTGGCACATGGTAAGTACTTGCTGAGGGAGTTATGTTGTGCCTTCGTCTTTCTCTGGAATCTTAGGTGTACACGTGTTGGGATGGGAAGTGGGGTCCCACCAACTACAGCCAGAGTGGACAGGGCGACCCCTAGGAGGCGAGGCATTTGGGCTGAGAATGAACCAGGAGAAGAAGGAGCCATGAGGAGGGATTAGGAGAGTGTCAGGCAGAGGGGACTGTGAGTGCAAAGGTCCGGGGGCAGGACCGAGCATGGTGGCACATTCCAGGAGCAGAAGCAGGGCCTGTTTCAGAAGGTTGCTGAGAATCAGATGAGCTAATGTCTGAGAAACTGGTGAACTGACAAGTGCTGGGCAGATAATGGTATTATCTTGACCAAATGGTCTACATTTTCGGGGGGATGAATCTGAGGTCCGGGTTGGAGATGAGGCCAGACTGAGGCCATACAGGTGGGGCTCTGCTCATAGTAGGTGCTGAACTGATGGTTCCCTTTCTCTCCCCTGCTCTCCTGGCTCTCTCTGAGCCCAGCAGCTGAACCCAGGAGTGGGGACTCCCCTGGGAATTCTGTTCTCCCCACTCCTGGGGGTTGGGGCTGAGGCTACCTGTGGGCTGGAATCTGGCCCCGGTCTTGGCCCAGGCTGGGTCAGGAGGTGTGCGAACATGTATAACTGCTTGCTTGTGGGTATGTGTGGTTTGAGGGTGTGTCAGCACGAACATGTGGGTGGACAAGAGCCTGTGTGTTTGTGAGCGTGAGTGTGAGCACACCTGGATGTCCTCCAGAAGCTGCTTCCGATGCCATTTGATCCGCTGCAGTTCCTCGGCCTCCCCGCTGCTCAGCTCCCCTGGGTCTGGAGAGAGAAGAACTGGTGGTCCCTGGCTCATTCCCCGCCCTCCCCTCCATCACTTGGCTCCAGCCACCCCAGCTAGCTCTCACTTCCCCAGGGCCCTCTTCCTTCTAGAAACCCATGACTTGCTTGCCCTCTTCATCCAGGCCTTGGCTCAGATGTCACCTCCTCCAAGAAGCCTTCCCTGACTGCCCTGTCTAAAGCAGTCCCTCCCCACACTCCCCTCCTACCAGCTTTATGTCTCTTCTGCCCCTCTGGGTGCAGACCCCCTAAGCCATCTTGTTTACTTGCATCTTTTGTGTTCTACTCATTCCACTCAGCCCCATGAGAATAGGCACTTCAACAATTTTGCTCACTGCTGTATCCTCAGCCCCTAGAAAGAGCCTGACACAGAGCAGGAGCTCAGTGCAATACTTGCTGAAGGCATTCATCCTCTGCTGCAACTCTACTTCTTCACTGGATCACGCATCTGTCATTTATTCATTTGTTTGTATGACCGGGAAGTGGTGATCATTTTGCCTCACATCCCATTGGCCAGATGTAGCCACACGGTTACAGCTACCTTCAAGGGAGGCTGGGTAATGAGCCTTTAATAGGGTGGTCCTGATATCCTTACTACGTAAGATGGGGAAACTGAATTTGGGGGGACATTTCACAGTGCCTGCCCCAGACACTCAGGCTCAGAGAAGTGAGGTGACCTGGCCAGGGTCACAAAGACACAAGTTGTTGAGCCAGGTTGGGACTTGGGTTGGGATGACGACAAAGTCTGAGTTCTTTCCCCGTCACCTGGAAATGAATTAAAGGAGACACAGGTGTGCCAATGTTCTGGCAATGTGCTATGACCATTCCCCCACCTGGGTCAGCTGACCTACCTCTACCCCCACCCCCCTTCCTGTCCCATCCATAACACTCTCCTGGTCAAAATCTCCATGGATTCCTTATTCCATAGGGGGAAAAGTCCTCATCCAGCCAGGCTTATTCCCCACCATTCTCAACAAGAGCCTGCCAGTCCAGCCTGCCTGCTCCTCACTGCCCCCAAAATGGTCTAACTCTCAGTCTTACTTCTCCACCTTTGCCTCTACAGCTCCTCCACCCTGTGATGCCTTTTCCTGTCTGCCCATCCACATCCTCTCGACTCTCAAGTCCTAGCTTTGGGAAGTGCCTGGCCACATTTCTTAAAGGTTTTGCAAGGACAGATATGATCTCTTCCAAATAAAAGCAGAGAATATCAAGAGGTCCCTTTCCCTACTTCCCCTCCTGTTGACTGAGCAGTCATCTTGGACTTTGAGATGTTAGCTGGGTATTGAGGTGGCAGAGCACCAAGCTAGAAGGAGGCTGGGCCCTGGGCAGCCATGTGGAGAAGACTTATCACGTTCACCTCCACCAGCTACCCACTTGGACTTTTCAATGAGAGAGAAATAAGTTTTGAGAATGTCTCAGTCACTGCTATTCTGAGTCTTTTTGTTACATCCGCCACACCTGAAACTCAACTTATCCAGTGTCCTTGTCTCTGAAGCATGAACCATAACCTAGACGGCGGTGGTCAGGATTAAAAAAATCTGAATTTTGTCAAACACTCAGTGAGGATCTGACATACGGGAAGGGTACAACACACGTATAATGGGAGCCATGTTGTGTCACCCAGTTCTCCCCCTCAGGACCAAGGCACCCACTCCCTCAGCTGCTGTGCGCGCGCGCGCGCGCGTGTGTGTGTGTGTGTGTGTGTGTGTGTGTGTGTGTAGCCTCCTGATGACTCACAGCTGAGTCCCTCCTCAGGAACTTACCTCAGCCCAAATGGAGCTGCCTCGCCCAAGGATGCGCCCCTCCCAAAGGGCAGTCACTACATGAAACGCCAAGAGCCCTTGCCTGGTTTGTGGACCTGAGCAGGTTTTAGATTCCAGGCCCTACTGACTGAAGGAGAGGCCAGGCCCCCAGAAGGAAGGCTCCTGCAACACTGTGGCAAGTGTAAATGGTAATGATTCCCCTGTCAAGCAGCCAAGATGGGTCTGACCCACCAAGTCATAAAGTCAAGTGAGCCCAACAGCAACCCTTTGTAAGCGGTTCACCCAGGAACAGGTGTGAGCAGAGACAGAAGGCTCCAGGAAGCCCCAGGGACAGGTGACCCAGACCCTCATGTCATCCACTTGTTGTCATTCTGTTGTACCAGGTCCCTCAGCTCATACTATGTCTTTATGGATGGGTCCCTTGTGACCTCATGACAAAGGAGAAAAATGCCTGAACTCGGTTCCAGGATGGGTGAGTCAGTGTTTGTGTACAAGTAAAACTGGACAGCTATTGAACTACAGACCTGCTCAAGGTGTTCAAGAGACAGTGGTGAGAAGTCCTCCCAGTGAGCAGAGCTTTGGGTAGGGTACCTGGTCTATTTCATGTGGAAAGAGAAGCGGCATGAAGTAAGAATATACATGCATTCATGGGCAGTAGACGATGCCTTGACTTCTCGGTCAGAAGGAAGGAAAGAGGAAGTTTGGGAACAGAGAGGTTCCGGGGAAGAGTCAAGTGGGTGGCCCTATGGGAGTGGGCACAGGGTATGAAGATTTTTGTAAAACACCCTAATGTTTCCCAGGAAGCAGCCACCACAGGAGAGGCACTAAATCACCAGGCGGATAGAATGACTCAGCCAGTTGACATCAGCGAGTCTCTGACTGGCTAGCCCAGTGCTCGTACAACGGTACACGAATGAATGTGGCCTCTGTGGAGGCTCTGCGTGGACCCACTCACCCAGGCTCTCCAAGCTACCACCACTGCTGAATATCAGACCTGCCAGCAACAGAGACCCATTGTTTCTTGAGAAGACCAAACAGCCACTTGGTGGCAAACCGATTACATTGGATCCCTTGGTCTGGATATGGTGGCCTTTCCTGCCCACAGAGTCTTGGCCAGCACCACTGTCCAAGGGCTTGATCTGCTGACCCAGAACACTGCAACACATCAGACTAAAGGACGACCCTCTTTACAGTAAAGGAGGTGTGGGAGGAGCATGTGGCCATGGGATGCAACGGTCCTCTTACACATTTCACCACCAGAGGATGCTGGCCTGATGGAACGATGGAGCCGTTATGGAGGTGCTGCTGAGGTGTCAGCTTGGAGATGATGTCCTGCTTGGGTGCGTCCTCCTCCTCCAAGATGAACTCTACACCCTAAATCAATGACCATTAGATGGTGCTCTTTCCCCAAGAGGTAATCTCCTGGGATTCAGGAACAAGGAAGGAATAGGAGCACTACCATCCTTCTAGTGACCCACTTGGGAGTTTTCCTTTCTGTCCCTGTAACTATGAGGTCTAGAGATCCTGGTTTCCTGGGGGGTGAGGGGAGGTGGCACTCACACCAGGGGACAAAGCAAGAGTCTCATCAACCTCTAAATTCACACACACCTATGCCAGCAGCTCCATGTAAATCATGTCATTTAATCTTCACAACTCCTTCAAGTGGATCTTTCTCAGTTTAAGACACTGAGGGTCAGAGAGGTGAAGTGACTTGCCCTGGGTCACATAGCCAAGAAGTGGCAGTGCTGGGATCAAAACATTAGTTTGCCAACACCTAAGCCTCCATCCCAGGAGAGGTGGATTCTGCATGCCTTTGGGGACATGCAGGGACAGAAGGAGTGAGGGGCCACCCTCAGGGAGACAGGAGCAGGGCCATAGCAAAGGAGGCAGCGTTAGAGGCTGGGACCCAGAACTCCTCTGTCAGGAGTGAAGGGAGGCTGAGTTCCATGGTGGAAGAACCCAATCACCTCTAGTTGACTTTGGGGTGAAAGATCAGACTTTTGTGTTTTGTTTGCTTTTCGTTGTTTTCCTGTTGGCTGGGGCTTGTGTCCTGAAGGCCTGTTTCTGGCCCAGGGCACACCTGCTGCTGGAGGCTACATGGATTCCAGACAGGGTGCTTGTTGGAGAGAAGCTGGGTGGGAATTCCGTGTTTCTATTGATAATCCCCAATGTGGATCCCGTGGCTGGGTCCCAGGCCGACTTCTCCCCTCTCCCCGTGGGGTCTCATGAATCTCCCTCTCCCCTCCTGGGCCAAGGAATCACACACATACCCTCAGCTCCAACCCCTTCCCCGAGCTTCAGACCCCTCCATCCCCCTGTGTCCTGACCAACGCTCATTTGTCACTGTGACTGAAACGGAACTCCTAGAATTTCCCATCAACCTGACCTTCTTCCTGAGTTCTCAAGCTCTGGGAATGGCCCCCCAGATACCCCAGCCAGAACCCCAGGAGGCACCTTGACACGCACCCCCTCTCTCATCCTCGTGTCCATCACCAAGCCCTGTCCACCTTCTTTCTGTTTCCATGGCCTCCACCCTCCCCACAACCCTGGACTCCGCTGTCTGGATGACTGAGGGCCTCCCGAAGTCTCCCTGCCTCCACTCTGCCCCTCCCATGGCCTCCCATTGTCCTGGGGATAAAACCCCCAAATCTTACTGGGTCCATCAGACCTGCTGGTGCCCCACCCTCATCTCACATTGGGCCCGCCCCTGCCCCAGGCTTGAGGCCTCCTGGCTGCCCTTCACGTGGTCCAGTGCACTCTCTCCCTCCACGGGCCTTCGCACATGCTGTTCCCCCTTGTCTGGAATGCCCTTCCTTCTCCTCTCTGCCTAGTGGCCCCTACTCATTGTCTCCATCTCCTCTCAGGGGCCCTCCTGTGCTCCGTCTGGGCACCCCCCCTCCGTCACCTCCTTCCCATCCCCGCAGCAGTTCTGGGATCTTGCTTCCTAAACAAGCCAAGCTGTTGGCTAAGGAAAGGCAGGCTGGTTGAGCACCTATTGTACTTCAGGCCCTGGGGGCTCCAGGCTCTTGCCATCCACTATCTGGTTTGATCCTGACCACAGCTCTGGAGGAAGGTATTTCTAAATCTCATTCTATAGATGAGGCACCCAAAGCTCAGAGAGGTTAAGTGACCTGCCCAAGGGGACACAGCTGGAAGGTGACAGAGCTGTGATTTACACGCATCTGGGGCTGCAAGGCCACAACCCTCACATCGATCTTCAGAAGCCAGGTATCTCTGCGCAAATCATCAAAACCCCATCAAGACGCTAAGCTTGGATATTCTGACACAGAAATGTTGATGGTGGCTGAGCACCAAGGAGAATGAAGACAAGGTGCTGGGTGATGCCTACAGTCTGAGCCCCTTTTTCTTTTTGGGTAAGAAATAAAACAAGGCCAAGGGCTTCCCTGGTGGCGCAGTGGGTGGGAATCTGCCTGCCGATGCAGGGGACACGGGTTCGAGCCCTGGTCTGGGAGGATCCCACATGCTGCGGAGCAACTGGGCCCGTGAGCCATGGCCGCTGAGCCTGCGTGTCTGGAGCCTGTGCTCTGCAACGAGAGGCCGTGATAGTGAGAGGCCCACGCACCGCGATGAAGAGTGGACCCCGCTTGCCGCAACTAGAGAAAGCCCTCGCACAGAAACGAAGACCCAACACAGCCAAAAACAACAACAACAACAACAAACAAACAAACAAAAAACAAGGCCAACATGGTAGAGCTGGGGAAAGTGCTTTTTCCTTTGTCCTGGGAGAGTGGGTTGGAGTGAGGGTAGAGAGGGGTTATGTGCCTGTTTTTTCATGCAGCTCTTCGTGGTTTGACAGGAGCATTCCTGAACCCTCTCAGTCCACTGTCCCCTTCTGTCAGGTCCTGACCCCAACAGGTGGCAGCTGGCCGAGTACATCTGAACCCTGAAACAGTGCTGACAGCCCCGAGCCTGTGGCACTCACCCCGTGGTGCATGGGGGGGGGTGTCTTCCAACCCTTCACCTATTTGTTTAAAAGTGGGGATTTCTCTCCATTTCAGAGCTGACGACACTGAGGTGCAGGGAGGGTGACAAGGACACAGCCTGAGGGGGGTCACGACTGACTCCAAGCCTAGTGATGATGGAGTTTCAGGCACTGGTGCAGCTCATGGGAGATGGATTTTAATGATAATAATAGTGACACTAATGATAAAAAACACAAAGGTATTACAATGATGGTAACCACCGCCACCACCATGAGCTCTGTTTACTCCTCACTGCGCTGTGCTTCCCACACCTCGTGAAGGCCGCCCTTGGACACCGACCCATACGCCCCGTGGCTGGGCTGCCCTCCGCACCCCGTGCCCAGGCCAGCTGAGTGTGCCCAGGTGCCGTCCCGGCCATCTCCCCGGCTCCTCTCTACTTCCCCTTTGTCCTTCCTCTTTCCCATCATATTTTTAGAAATCTGCTTGCAGCCTGGCTTCCAGGACAGCTGGTCCCGCTTCCCCTTTCCAGGGCAGGAGGAGGGTGCGATCCTGGGGCCCTAAAGGCGGAGGCTTCTCAGAGTCTGGGTGCGAGGGGGTCTGAGATGGGGGGCGGCTAGCAGAGCTGCACCCCGCCCCAGCCCCAGAGGGCCTGCAGGCGCATCAATCGTGTGGCTTCCTCCCCCAACCCATCTGCCTCTATTTTTAATCTGCAGTCTTGCTGCACCAGCCCCGCGGCTGTCTTTGGTCACATTGGGGCTTTGTTGCCTGGACCTCTCAGCTTTTCAGCAGACCTAGGGGGAGGGGACCTGCTTCTGGGTGTCAGACACCCACAGCTGGAGGAGGGCAGGCAGCCCCTTTGCCACCATCCTGTCCATTGTATGAGCAGGGAAACTGAAACCCACAGAAGGAAGAGGCCCATCATGACCACTGGCAGGTTGGTGCACAGCTGAGATCTGAGCCAGGTCGGGCTGACTCCAAATCCTTGTTCTTTCCCCACTTCCCCGGGGTGAGGCCAGGATGATGGTGTCCACTTAGAGGTGACAAATCGGAGCTCAGAGAGGGCAAGTCACCGGGCTGTGAAGGAGCTCCGAGTAAGACCCAGTCTGGGTAGCAGAGAAATGACCTTCCCTCCCTCCACTTCCTCCAGGAAGTCTTCCCAAATCTTCCTTGCCCCGGGTGGAGAGAGTCGCTCTCTCCCAGGCTGCAGGTCTGTGCCCATTTGCACATCTGCCCTGGGTCACTCTCCTATAGGGTTTTCTCCCCCTCCCCCCATTCCCGAGCCAGCAGCTCCCTCAGGACTGGGCTTGTGGCTGGGTCATTGCTGTCTCTAGCATTGCACAGCCCAGGACCTGCACACCACAGGACTACTTATTGAATGAATGAATGAATGAATGAGTAGATGAACTGATCAGTGCAATCCTCACATCTCCCAAGAGACTGCCTGCAGTGACTCCATTCAATCCCTGTCGTCCAGGACCAGCCTGAAGCAAAGCAGTGACTCACCTCTTGGCCTCCCTGGGAGGCCTCGCCCCTCCCCTCCCTGACAGCCCAGGCTCAGCTGGGGCTCTCGCTCTTCTCAGATCTTGTCCTTATTCTGCCACTAATTGGCCGCCCGACTTTGGGCAATTCCGTCCTCTCCTCCAGTTCACCTCTGTGAGCCTCAGTTTCCTCTTTGCATTATGGGTGCAACCACCCTAAGGACTTCTGTACACGAAGACCCCAAGAATAACGGTGGAAAGACAGGCAGTGTGGGGGGGATTACTTCACTGTTTCTTGTCACCCCCGTATCTGCTGAGTGACCTTGAGCCAGGCACTGTTCCTCCTGGGTCTCCGCTTGCGTCCCTACTTGCCCCTAAGATGTGTTCACCGAGCCGTACAGTCCGCGAGCCACCCGCCCCCAAAAGCCCCCAGGAGAAGCATGGGGTTCGGGGAGAGAGCACTGGACAGGGAGCTTGGAGGTGGGGAGTCATCCTGCCTCAGCAAGACTGTCCCTCTCCTGGCCTCCTTTGTTCCAGCTGAAAATGGGGGCTGTTGAAATGGGTCAGTGGTTCTCTGTGTTCCCCAGAACACTTGGGGCGAGGGGAGGCCCAGTGAGTGGGCTCAGACTGTTTTGTTTTAGGTTTTGTTTGAAGAAAGGGGTCTGTGGCTAACAGGGTTCACGTCATCTGGACCTGGGGAACTGGACAGCTCCTGGCAACCCTTGTCTTCTGGAGTTCCAGGCCATGTTGGAACATTCTGAGATGCAGGGCGCAGAGACTTGGCCACTCTCCTCTCGGCCTCACAGAAATACAGCACAACACAGTCCTGTCCTCTTCCTGTACCAACTGACAGCCTCCTCTCCTGCTTACCAGGTAGGGTCTCAGCCATGGTCCCCTGCTGGCTGCTCCCCTGGCAAAAGTGGTGCCCTTAGCCTCCCCAAAGGCCACTGTCACCCACCAGAGGCCAAACGGGCTGCAGGGCCCTTGTGCCACCCAGACAGTTATCATTCTCACAGACATCATCATCTTCAACGCAAACAACCTTTCTCAGTCCCACCTCAGGGCCTTTGCACTGGCTGTTCCTTTGCCTGGAATATTCTTTCCCCAGAAACCCACATGGATCACTCCCTTCCCTCCTACAAGTCTCTGCTCAAATGGTGTCTCCTCTTGAGGACTTCCAGCCACCCATCTTCCTTATCTCACTTTACTGCTCTTCATTCTGCTCGTCACCACCTGACATAGTACATTCATATATTTACTGTCTGTCTCCCCCCTCTAGAGCGTAAGCTCATGAGGGCAGGGGCCATGCCTGCTTTGTTCGCGGGACTCCCAGCATATGCTACACAGCTTGGCACCTAGCCTGAGCTCATAAATATCTGTTGCCTGCTTCTGCAAGTCCCGTCTGTGTTATATCTATTTACACACCGAGTCCTGCGAGGCAGGCACCGTTATCCCCATTCTACAGAACAGGAAACTGACAGGTCGGCCCAGGTGCTTACCTGGGTGGCACAAGTCCATTCTGAAGCCCCCGGGGAAAGGTGGCCTGTGCTCCTGTGGCCCACTGACCCAGCTGCTGCTCAGGCAGGGATGCGTCATCTCAGCTACAACAGGCCCCTTCCCGTTTGCCCCGCCCAGCACAGTGTGGGGAGGAAGTCCTGTCCTGCTGGGGTCTGGTGCGTAGTCTCTTGATGTCGCAGCACTTCCTAAAAACCAGCAGAGTTTTGGGTAGTGGGGACTCTGCATTTTGGGTGTGGGCAAGGGAGGGACAGAGGCAAAAGAGACAGAGAGGGATAAAAAGAGAAAGATGGTGACCCAGAGAAAAAAACACAAACACACAGATACACACACACACACACACACCCCCCAGAGGAAGATGATTACTGGAGGACAGAACCTCCCTGCATATAAGCTGAAGGATCATTCAACTTGGACTGTCCAAGCTGAGCCCAATCAATTCCACCCCACAAGCTCTCCTTCATCAACTCTCCCTTGAGCAAAGAAAAATTAATTGAGTGCTAGGAAGGGCTTTGCTTCCCCTCAATGAAATGCCTGGCTTTTTCCTGCCTAGTGGTCAGTCGGGCATTATGTTCAGTTTCCCTTTTCCCCCAGGCTGCTAGGAAGCTCAGTCAAATCTGAAGCTCTTTTACAGCTGTTCTGTTGTAGCATACAGACTTTAAGGCCAGACTCAGCAGTGTGATTCAGCTCTGCCACTCAGGACCTGTGTGAACTTGGGTGAGTCACTTATCTGCCATGAGTCTCAGTTTGCTTAACTACGAAAGGGGAATAATAATCCTCACCCCAGGGTTATGGAAAAGATGGAGGGAGATAATGTGTGTCAGATGCTTGGCTATTCAATAAACACTGTCTTCTTTACCCTTTCGGTTTAAATTTTCTTTGGGGGTTAAAATTCATAATTTTATTGCTTGTGCCTTTTTTTGGCAGGCTGATTCCATTCTTTATGGAAAAAGGTGCGGTGTAAAGAAAGATCTATAAAGTAAATGCTCATTCCTTGTAACTTTGTGGCACATGTCGGTTTATTCATCTGTTTCCCCACCAGTCTCGAGGCCCCAAGAGGACAAGGTCACCTCTGTGTCCCATGTCTGGTAAATGCTGGGAACCTAGGGGGTGTTCAAGCGTGCAATGAATGAATGGATGAATGAATGAATGAATGAATGAAGGGCACACAGGGGAGATGATGTGGTTGATGCAAAAGTTGGCTACAATTTCCACCACTTCCTGTCTCCACACCCCTTTGCACTGTGATGCTGCCACTCTTCCTATCAAGAGGTGGTGTCTATTTCTCTTCCCCTTGAATCTGGACTGGGCTGTTGTCTTTCTTTGACCACTAGAATGTGACAGAAGTAAGTGTTACATGACTTTCCAGGCGAGGCCTTAAGAAAACTTGTGACCCAGCTGCCCCGGGTGGCCTGCTGAGGATGGAGACACATGGAGAAGAGAAAACTGAGGCTCCTTTCGGGGACACGCTTGACCAAGTTGGAAATTGAGTGAGGAGCCGGCTGAGGACCAGCAGCTGGGCCTACTCACTGCTGGTCTAGAGCTCTCCGGCTCTTCAAACCTGCCCCCATGCCAGCACCCACTGTCTGCCAGTTCTTGCCTAGCTCAAGGTTATTTCCTAGGAAACTTGCTGACATTATCTTCATGGTAAACTAGAATTTTCTCAACACATCAGGGCCTCAGGCACCAAAAAACCATTTCCTGGGTCACTTCAAAAAGAGAAATGGAGAGAAAGGTGTCATTCCCTGTGCAGAAAAGTGTTAACAGTGGGTGTGAGACCATTATTCTTTAAAAGAACTGCTTGCACTATTTACAATAGTCAAGACAGGGAAGCAACCTAAGTGTCCATCGACAGATGAATGGATAAAGAAGATGTGATACACACACACACACACACACACACGCACATGCACACACAATAGAATAGTACTCAGCCATAAAAAAAGAAATGAAATAACACGGATGGATCTAGAGATTATCATACTAAGTGAAGTCAGACAAAGAAAGTATCATATGATATCACTTATAGGTGGAACCAAAAACAAAAATGATGCAAATGAACTCATATACAAAACAGAAGCAGACTCACCAACATAGAAAACAAACACAGGCTACCAAAGGGGAAAGTGTGGAGGGGGAGGGATAAATTAGGAGTTTGGGATTAGCAGATACATACTACTGTATGTAAAAGAGATAAACAACAAGGTCCTACAGTACAGCACAGGAACTATGTTCAATATCTTGTAATAACCTATAATGGAAAAGAATCTGAAATCTGAAAAAGTATATAGCTATATCTATATCTGAATCACTTTGCTGTACACCAGAAGGTAACACACACTGTGAAACAATAATACTTCAATTAAAAAAACCCCCATATACACATATATATAAAAGGCCAACTTGCATTTTGGTCCCCGGCTGGCATCTGGGAACTTGGATTTCAGGAGGGTTCCTGCTGTTCCCTGGTAAGAGTGACCCACACTGTTTGTGCGAACAACGTGGTTTGTACTGAACACCCATTTCCTCCCAGGGCTCCGGGATTTGGGTGTGTGCTAGGCAGAGGGTGCCTACGCGAGCAGCTCCCAGTGAAAACCCGGGGAGCGGGATCTCTACTGAGCTTCCCTGGTTGACAACACCTCTCATGTGTTTTCACAAGTGTTTGCTGGAGGAATGAAGCGTCTCCTTTGGGACTCCACTGGGAGAGGATGCTTGAAAGCTCATGCCTGGTTGCCTCTGGACGTCACTCCACGTGCTTTCACTGAGTTTGCTTTGTATCCTTTTGCTGTAACAGAGCACAGCTGCAGGTAAGACTCTATGCCGAGTTCTGTGAGTCTTCCCGGTGAATCACTGAAACTGGGGATGGCTTTGGGGACCACTGACACATGTTCTAATGCTACAGCCAGGCCCAGTAGGTGTCCCTTGCCCAGGGCCACAGTTTGGCATCTGGGACTTCCCTTTTTGTCTGAAGGACTGGTTGAACGGTTCAGTATTATTACTATCTCTTTCTCTAAGACTCAACTCAAATACCACCTCCTCTGTGAAGCCTTCGGTGATTACACCTTCCTTCGCTCTTCCCCTACAGCCCCGATCATGTCTAACAGCTTGTATGCAGGTAGCCTGGGAGGGAGGGTACTCTCACTGTGGGTGGCAAAGGGTTTGGTAGAGTCAGCAGTAGGGGAGCTATGGAGACCTGGATGCAAATGCTGACTCAGCATCTGCCAGTTTTGTGGACTTCTAACCGCTGAGCCTTGTTTTTTGTCATCTGCAAAATGGGGACAGGTAAGATTAAGTTTGCTTGGGCTTCCTTGGTGGCGCAGTGGTTAAGAATCCACCTGCCAATGCAGGAGACACAGGGTCGAGCCCTGGTCCAGGAAGATCCCACATGCCGCGGAGCAACTAAGCCCGTGTGCCACAACTACTGAGCCTGTGCTCTAGAGCCCGCGAGCCACAACTACTGAGCCCACGGAAACAGAGCAGCTGGTATTTGCAGCATCTAGGTGGGTGGTGGACGGCCCCGGCCAGGGAGGTGGCTGCTGGTGGGAACCAAGGAGTTAACCCATGGGGCCCTGGAGAGAGATGCCACCACAGGGAAGGAAGGGGAGGAGTCGGAGAGACAGGAGGAAACCCAGGAGTGGTCAGAGACCCCAAGATGAGGGCTTTAAAAAAAAAAATTATTTATTTTTATTTATTTTAATTTTGGCTGTGCTGGGTCTTCATTGCTGCGCGGGCTTTTCTCTAGTTGCAGCGAGTGGGGGCTACTCTTCGTTGCGGTGCGCAGTCTTCTCATCGTGGTGGCTTCTCTTGTTGCGGAGCACGGGCTCTTGGCGCGTGGGCTCAGCAGTTGTGGCGCTCGGGCTTAGTTGTTCCGCGGCACGTGGGATCTTCCTGGATCAGGGCACGAACCCGTGTCCCCTGCATTGGCAGGCAGATTCTTAACCACTGCGCCACCAGGGAAGCCCAAGAGATGATGGCCTTTTAAGAGTTGGTCGTCAGTGTCCCTGGCAGGGTCAGGGGGCGGGGGGAGGTTCACTGCGTTATAGCCGGGTGACTGGGGTGGGAGGTGGCCAGACAGGGGCCACAGGCCGGGGAGCTGAGGGAGGGGAGGCAGTGAACGGGGGTGTCGAGAAGGGAGTGAGAGGTGGGGGTTCGCTGATGGGCAGAGGAGGGCGTTTTTAAGAAGGGAGTGGCAGCCACCAGAGACCCAGGGCGTTTGTGACTGGAGAGGGTCCTGGGCAGGAGGAGAGGAAGCCCAGAGTGGAGGGGCAGCCCAAGGTGGGAGGGCCAGAGGAGTCCGCCCGCCCGAGGGCGCCTCGGCTTCCCGCTCTACAGACCAGGAAATGGGCTCAGAGGACGCTGCTGCCGGTGGCCCTGTTGCCGCCAGCAGGCTGGGATTTGGCCTGGAGTTTGGTTCTGACTTCTGGGTTATTGTGGTTGACATCGAGTCATCTTCCTGGGACATCAGTTCTACTTATTTTGGAGCCGCTCCTCTATAGTTTTTGTCAACCCTTCAAAAGATGGAAATCTGATACTTCGTATGTAAACTTGGGACAGGTTCCGTCTATCGTGGAGTCTCATTTTTTGCTCAAAAGTATAACTACAGAGCTTTAGCAAAGTGTTCTGTTTACACATGTCCTCATGGGTCCCCCCAGTCCCCTTTTCTGCCATTTTGGTCTCGTCTCTTTGGCTGTCGTGTCCACGTTCGTGGGCCCCGTGGCATGGGGGAGGCCAGGGCTACCCAGCTGCACCTTCTGGGTTTGAGTCCTGGCCTGTGGGGTTGCCACACCATCTAGAATCACCCCCACCCCCGGGTAGAGCTGGGACTCCCCGGGACCTCCTGCTTTGAAAACCAACTGGTCAGAATCGTTTCTGTGAGCTCAGAGGGCAGGGCTGGGTGTTTTTTGTTTGTTTGTTTTATTTTCTTTTATTGGCCGCACCATGCAGCATGCAGGATCTTAGTTTCCTGACCAGGGATCGAACCTGCACCCCCTGCAGTGGAAGCGCAGATTCTTTTTTTTTTTAAACATCTTGGAGTATAATTACTTTACAGTGGTGTGTTAGTTTCTGCTTTATAACAAAGTGAATCAGCTATACATATACATATATCCCCATATCGCCTCCCTCTTGCGTCTCCCTCCCACCCTCCCTATCCCATCCCTCTAGGTGGTCACAAATCACCGAGCTGATCTCCCTGTGCTATGCGGCTGCTTCCCACTAGCTATCTATTTTACGTTTGGTAGTATCTATATGTCCATGCCACTCTCTCACTTCGTCCCAGCTTCCCCTTCCCCTTCCCTGTGTCCTCAAGTCCATTCTCTACGTCTAGGTCTTATTCCTGTCCTGCCCCTAGGTTCTTAAGAACCTTTTATTTTTTATTTTTATTTTTATTTTTTATTTATTTATTTATTTTTTTTGCGGTACGCGGGCCTCTCACTGCTGTGGCCTCTCCCGTTGCGGAGCACAGGCTCCGGACGCGCTCCGCGGCATGTGGGATCCTCCCAGACCAGGGCACGAACCCGTGTCCCCTGCATCGGCAGGCGGACTCTCAACCACTGCGCCACCAGGGAAGCCCTTTTTTTAGATTCCATATATATGTGTTCACGTATGGTATTTGTTTTTCTCTTTCTGACTTACTTCACTCTGTATGACAGACTCTAGGTCCATCCACCTCACTACAAATAACTCAATTTCGTTTCTTTTTATGGCTGAGTAATATTCCATTGTATATATGTGCCACATCTTCTTTATCCATTCATCCGATGATGGACACTTAGGTTGGGAAGTGCAGATTCTTAACCACTGGACCGCCAGGAAAGTCCTTGGCTAGGTGTTTTAAACTGTTACCTGGGATTTGGTTTTATTCAGGTACGGTGAGGCCAACAGAACAGATGACTGTCTGAAAAGACTGTTTGTTATGCGCACAGGTTCCCAAGAGGAGGGGGCATGGCAGGCCACGCAAGGCCACACAGAGAAGTAACAGGGCCAGTCAAGGGGGCGGGAGAGTGAGAGGAAAGCATGGACAAAAGCCTTTATTGTGGTTTTCCAGGGAAGAAATGGGTGAGGCAAGGTAAGCATGGAGCAGGGTTAGGATTGGCTAGTTGGAATAATTTTGGCAGGCTCTGGGCAATCGGGGTGGTTCCTAGTTGTCTAGGAAAGACTATTACGTCCTGGAATGTAAAGCCAGACAGAGGAAGCAGATGGGGATACGGACCCAGGATTGGTTGGTTTGCATCTGAAATTCATGCTGGCAGGTCCCTTCATTTACTAGCTCTAGAAATTAGCTAACCCTGGTGCAGTGGAAGTCGCTTCCCAGCAGAGAGGCCCCAGATGCCAGAGCCTCGAGAAGGCAGAAAATAAGGAAATATGGTTAGTAGATAAGTTAATACACGGGGTTGGTTTGGTTCCCTGCTGCTTCCGAGGGACTTAGACTGGGCACACAGTAGGTGTGCAGTGCACGCTTCTTGAAGGAATGAACGGGACACTGTCACTGGTGGGGCTCAGGCTGTTTAGGAAGGGTTGATGTGTGTTTCAGCTGGAAACTGGCCTCTTCCTGGCGTCAGCCTGTAGCTCAGCGGGTCCTGGCTTTGAACCTCAGTGCCTCCCCCTGTGAGCTGTGGCAGTATCCTCTGGGACTCAGCGTTCTCATCTGTAAAATGGGGATACTGCGGAGCGTCGCGCTGGCTTGTGAAGGTTGGAGGGCGTGGCTGTACAGTGGAACGGGCCTCAGTGGACGCAGCCACTGGCCCTTGTCCGTCTCCCCATGGCTCGTCTAATTTCCAGCGTGCTCCGGGGCCCCAGTGGACAGTAGGCCCTGTTTTCCTGAGATTTAGGAAAGATTGTCTTTGGCAGGGGACCCCTGGATAGGTCCCCCTGGGAGCCTATTAACGTACAAACTGTCAGGCCACTGACTCCTGGGTCCATCCTCTGATGGAGGGGCCTGAAATCATTATTTTAAATATACGCTTGCAACCCCGGCAAGGGAGATGCTGTCCTTCTCTCTGTAATGATGTCAGGATACACTCCGGGTTTGAGCTCTGGGGTCAGCCTTGAGCAAAGAAGTTATTACAGGAAATAAGGAGACCACTTCCGCATTTGCTGTTGAAGGCATGACGTCACTCAGCGCTCCTCACATCAAGAGCACACAGAGCTTTCTTCTAGCAGGGTGTTAGGAAAATGCAACTCACCGGAGCACTGGCCTGTTTCCCCTTTTTCCAGTAAGGAGAACTGAGTAACTTGCCCTGTTCTCTTTTCACTCCAGCTGCCCAGAAACTCGAGCACATCTGCAGCTCAGTGGCAGCATCATGTGGCCCGTTGGCCTTCTTTTCTCCTGGACCTTATTGTATGCTTTCATATGCCTAGTTTTTTGTATATATGGGTGATAGTCTGGGAGCTACAAATTCTCATCATAAAAGAAAGGAAAGAAGGAAGGAAGATAGCATAAAAGTCTCGGGCAAAACCCAAGTATAGTGGTCAGAGGAGACCAGACTTAAAGTTTTGGCCACCGTTCTGCTGTGTGCCCTTGGGCCACTCACTCACTCGCTGATTCCTTCTCACCTCCTAACCACTTCCCAGACTCCTCCGCAGGCTCCCCTTTCTCTATGTGTCCTGAAATGTCTGTTCAACACATTTACGAAGTGCCGATTGTTCTGCTACGTAACAAGCCGCTCCCGAACTTCCTGGTGGATCTAAATGACACTTATTCCGCGCATGAATCTGCAGTGTAGGCAGGGCTCAGTGGGGACAGCTGGTCTCGGCTCTACTTCGTGTCAACTGGGGCAGCCCAAGAATGGGCCTGGGATACCTGAAGCCTCACTGTCTTGCATGGTTGGCGGTGGGTCTGTGGGCTTGAACATCTAGAACTGCTTGGCATCTCTCTCTTGCTCTCTGTGGGCTCTCCACGTGGCCCCGCCAGCATGGCAGTTCCAGGTAGCCAGTAACCTTGGGAGCCATGAGAGCGCCAGGTGGAAACAGTCGCCTTTTATGACCTGGCCTTGGAAGTCTCTCAGTGTCACTTCCACCATAGTCACGGGGTCACATTATAAGATGATGCGGATGGGAGATGTTGGTGCCGCCATCTTTGGAAAGTACCACTTGCCACTCTTCCTCACGCCAAGCAATGCGCCGGTCCCTGGGGACACGGACACAGTGGTGTGTGGGATGCTGGGCTTCCTTCGGGGCCTCTCCCAGCACCTCTTTCTTTATCATTCAAGGTCCGAGAGTGCGCACCGACACTCCTGCCCCGTGCTCTGTTCTGACTCGTCCCCTACATTTCCAGTTTCCCACCTGACAACTCCATTTGGGTGTTTCCTCCGCTCAGTGGGTCCCAAACTGGCCCCTTGTATGTTTTCCAGCTCAGCAAACAGCAGCACTGCTCCCCCGCCCTGCCCCCAGTCACCCAGGTGGGACCATAGGAATCGATTTAGACCCCTGTCTTCCCTCCTCCCTGCCTGCATAATCAATGTTCCCTAGAGTCTGGTGTTCTAAATGACTCTCGGAGCCATGGACTCCTCAGGCAGCCTCACTGCCACCTCCCTATTCAGGCCACCATCACATCATCTTTCCTCTTGTGACAGCTTGAGTCGGTCTTTTGGCCTCAAGCCTTGCCCCACCCCCACCCCGAATCTTTGCCCTCATAGTACCCAGACTGATTTTTCTAAGACACGTCTGGTCACGTCACTCTTCTGCCTAAAAACCTTCAGTGGCTCCCTATTGCCTTCAGGATGGCGTTGGGACTCCATAGCATGACCCACAAGACCCTCTGGAGTCTGGCTGTTGCTTGCTGCTCTGCCCTCTTCTCCCATCCACTCTATGCTACAGCTCTGTAGGCCATCTTTCTTTACCTTGATCAGACCGTGTACTCTCATGCATGCCCCAGGACCTTTGTACATGCCACTCCTGCCACCAGATGTGCTCTTTCTCCTTGCCTTCTCTGGCCAATTCCTACTCAAGCTTCAGGTTTTGGCTTAATCTGTGTTCTCTGGGCAGTTTTCCCTGACCCACATGCTCACGGCTCTCAGCACACCCTACCAGAATCCTAGGACCCATCACTATAATTACTTGCTCGATATTTGTTTTCATCGCTGGATTATAAACTCTAGGAGGGATGGGGCTGGTTCTATCTGGTTAGCCTGTGGCACATGGTGATGCTAAGTAAGTATTTGTTGTATGAATAAATGGCCGGGGTGAGTGTCAGGGTTTGACCAAATCAGCTCTAAGGGCCTTTTGATCCCTGACCTTCTACATCCTACAACTGTAAAGTTCCATCTAACCAGAAGGCAGGTGGCCAGCCGGCACCTCTTCTCCACCTGCAGACCACAGTTTTGGAGGTGGTAACACTCCCAACAGGGCCCTGGGATGAAATGAGAGCCACTTCTAGTGTCACTCTGAGGTTGGTCATCGCCGTAAGAGCATGGTAACTCTGTTAACCAGAACCTTCAGTTAGCAGGAAGCCAGGTCCCTGGGCCAGGCTGGGCTGTGCGAGTCATGTCCAGGCATGGTGACATAGACCAGCTTGTGATGGCAATGAGCTTGCAGTCCTGGAATTCCAGAATGTTCTGCTGGAAGGCCCCTTAGCGTGTCTGAGATCTCTCTCCTTGTGGTTATGGAAGAGAGAACCATGGAGGTAGGGAGGTGCTTCCAAGCGCCCTAAGTCCTGGTTTTTATTCTTTTCCTCCTATCCCCTTGGCTGCCCTTCATCCTCTGCCCTTCTGCCCACACAGGCTGTTGATGTGCTGGGAGGAGGCCCCACCTGGTTTCTGTGACCCCAGGCCCACAGGGTCCTGAGATGACCCTGGGACCGATGGAACACATGACCTGGCCAAAGTCAGCACGGAGCGGGGAGGGACAAAGGCTCCTGACTCCCACCTGCTAGAACTTTCTCTCTGGGCCCGGCTGAGTCTGCGGGCCAGGACACAGGGCCTCACAAGTGGGGATCATGCTGGTGGGGTCAGGGCATGGGATGGTGCTGGGCAGTCCCGGGCTTCCCCTGCTTCCTCCGTCTCTTCCGGCTGTGTGACGGGAGCTAAGGGACTCAGCCACGTGAGCCTCGTCTCCAACTCTGCCAAATGGGCCTGTTTGCCCATTTATTCCCAAGACCGCCCAGAGTGCCCTCTGTGAGGCATGGGGCCTCTGGGCTCCCGGTGAGTGGCTGGCGCAGGTCGAGGA
This sequence comes from Orcinus orca, assembly GCF_937001465.1. NCBI lineage: Eukaryota > Metazoa > Chordata > Mammalia > Artiodactyla > Delphinidae > Orcinus > Orcinus orca. Next base: position 92,287,606 of record NC_064569.1, on the reverse strand, counting down.
GCCCTGCAGACATGGCCAGGTCCCCACCAGGTGCCGCCCACTTTCCCTTTCTGGGCCTCTTTTTCCTTCTCTGTAAAAACGGGGATAATGACAGCACCCCCCACGAGGGAAGGTGTGAGGGATTTCATGAAAGAATCCACTTCAAGCAGCCAGCACCCAGCGCGGCCTTGGGAGATCCAGGAGGCTCTGACCCCCTTCCCTTGTCCCCTTCCGCTGGTTCCTCGGAGACCAAAAATCAGCCCACGGGCGCCACCCTGTGGTGGCAGGGGGAACGCCACTCAGAGGAGCCGTCAAGACCTGTGTTTGGGTCTATGGGCGGTGACTGTAGTGGGGGGGGGCAGGGCTGGGCGCTGGGAAGAGCGTGGCAGCCCCCTCTCTCTGCCTTCTCTTTCATTCTCCATCACTTCCTTCCCCGACTCTCCAATGCCGGCCTCAGGGTGGCGATGGGGGTGGTGGTGAAGTGATGGGCTGGGGGTGATGGGTCGGGGGTGGGAGGGGAGGTGCTGGGGTGGTAGGTAAGGCCTGGATCAGGGGGAGGTCGTATAAACGCTGGGGCAGATTTGATCTTTATTTAAATTTAAAAATATTAACATTCTTTTTGATATTTTGTTCATTATAGTTTTTTTTGCATTGATTTTGATTTCTGAAGATATCACCTAAAGGATTATTTATCTTGATTAGTGACTTTAGCTTCCCTTTAGATTCTGCACCCGAAGTGAGTGCCTCACGTGCCTCACCCTATCCCAGCTCTCTTTGAGGGCTAGGTGGGAAGTGGCTGGGCTTCAGCTGGGAAAACCTCACGTGGAAGCCTCCTGATTCTGTCCAGTGACTGGTCCACCCCGCCCCCCGCAGCCTCCTTCCATCATCCACTATCTGTTCTTCCCTCCATCCCGCTACCATCTGTCCATCTATCCATCTTCCATAGTGGTTAAGAACTTGCATTCTGCATTTAGATGACCTGAGTTTGCATCCTGGCTGCCCATCCTGGGTGAGCTATAATGTCCATTCAACACCCACACTTCCCATTTGATACAGTTTTACATTTAAAATTACTCATATAATACTTGAATACATTGTTAAAAAATCCGTTGGCCTCTGATCTTCACAAACATTCAGTGAAATAGATATGATTATCCCCATTTTACAGGTGAAAAACTGAGGCCCAGAGGGTGAACTGTCTTGTCCAGGGTCCCAGGGTCTGTGAATGGTAGGGATGTGAGATCCCACGAGTCTGAGTCACAAGGCCACGTTCATCTTTTCACATCACTGCCTCTCCTCAGGACAAAGTGAGGCAGAAGAAGGAAGGGCATCAAGTGGTGGGAACAGCATGTGCGGACTGAGGATGTGAGGCTGAGCAGGTGACCTCTAGGTGCATCCATGGGCCAGAGCTCATGCTGTTAAGCGAGTGAATCTGTGCGTGTGGCTTTAGTGGGGAGCGGGGAGATGAGCCTCAAAAGAAAAATGGGGGCCAGGCTCTGAGAGGCTTTGCATGCCAGAACACGGTGTACATTTCTTATCTTACCTGACTGGTAATAAGGAAGTTAAGAAAGGAGCCACCCTTGGTAGGAAATCTCTCTTGTGTCAGACACCGCAGAGGGTGTTCAAGTCTTTTGTCTCGAGCGCTCCTCACCACATCCCTTTGAGATGGCCATTGTGATCCTGTTTTGTAGATGAGTGAGGCTGAGCCTAAGAGAGTTTCTGTAACCCCACCCCCCGGGTCACACAGCCAGATGTGGGGCGCTGGGAGCCAATCCTACTACTGATTTGCAGTTTGGAAAGGTTGCTCTGATGATTATGTGAAAAAAGGACTCACTAAGACAGATTAAAAGCAGACAAAGGGGCTAAGACCATTCAGTGGGGAAAAGAATATTTTCAACAAAAGGGGCTGGGAAAACTATAGAGCCACATGCAAAAGAATGAAGTTGGGGGCTTCCCTGGTGGCGCAGTGGTTGCGAATCTGCCTGCCAATGCAGGGGACACGGGTTCGAGACCTGGTCTGGGAAGATCCCACACGCCGCCGAGCAACTGGGCCCGTGAGCCACAATTACTAAGCCTGCGCGTCTGGAGCCTGTGCTCCGCAACAAGAGAGGCCGCGATAGTGAGAGGCCCGCGCACCGCGATGAAGAGTGGCCCCCGCTTGCCACACCTAGAGAAAGCCCTCGCACGGAAACGAAGACCCAACACAGCCACAAATAAATAGAGCAAACTGTCAACAAGTAAAAATAAACACTATTAAAAAATAAATAAAAATTAAAAAAAAAAAAAAAAGAATGAAGTTGGTCCCTTACTTAACACCACATACAAAAATTAACTCAGAATGGATCAAGGACCTAAATGTAAGGCCTAAAACAAGAAAATTCTTCGAAGAAAACATAGGACAAAATCTTCATGGCACTGGATTTAACAATGATTTCTTGGACAAGCCACCAAAGGCACAGGTAACAAAAGAAAAAAATACACAAATTGGAGTTCATGAAAATTAGCAAGTTTTGGGCATTAAAGAAAAAACACTATCAACGGAGTAAAAAGGCAACCCACAGACTGGGAGAAAATATTTGCAAATCGTATATCTGATAAGGGATTAATATCCGGAATATACAGATAACTCCTAAAACTTGACAACAGAAAAACATACAACCCGACTCAAAAATGGGCAAATGACTTGAATAAACATTTTTCCAAAGAAGATAAACAAATGGCCAATAAGCACATGAAAAGATGCTCAACACCACTGATCATTAGAGAAATGCAAAACTACAATGAGATACCATTTCACATCCATTAGGATGACTATTATTTTAAAAAGCATACAAACAGAAAATTACAAGTGTTGGCAAGGATGTGAAGAAGTTGGAACCCTTGTGCGCCGTTGGTGGGAAAGTAAAATGGTACAACTGCTGTGGAAAACCATATGGCGGTTCCTCAAAAAATTAAAAACAGAATTACTGTATGACACAGAGATTCCACTTCTGGGTATAGACCCCAAAGAATTGAAAATAGAGTCTCAAAGAGACATTTGTGTACCCACGTTACAGCAGCATTATTCACAATAGCTAAAATATGGAAGCAACCCAAGTACCCATTAATGGCTGAATGGATAAACAAAATGTGGTCTATGTGCAGTGGAATATGATTCAGCCTTAAAAAAAAGAAGGAAATTCTGCAATATGCTACAACATGGATGAATCTTGAGGACGTGATGCTAAGTGAAAAAAGTCCCCCCCCCCCAAAATACTATATGATTCCACTTATATGAGGTACTTCGAGTAGTCAAAATCAGAGACAAAAAGTAGAACTGTGGTTGCTAGGGGTTGGGGGGAGGGGGATGGGGAGTCATTGTTTAATGGGGACAGAGTTTCAGTTTTATAAGATGAAAAGAGCTATGAGTGGTGGCGCTGGCTGCACGTCATGAATGTATTTAATACCACGGAACTGTACGCTTCAAAATGGCCAAGAGTGGATTTTATGTTATGTGTATTTGTGGTATGTACTTACATATTACAAATGTATGTGTATGTTATATGTGTCTGTACATGACATAGTGTAGTCGATTGATACATTTGGAGCTCCGTAGCAAGATCTGCTTTGGAGACACACATCTGGGTGTCATCACCATGTAGATGTCCACAAGGTTACGGGACTGCGTGAGTTCATGGTGGCTTTGGACTGAGAAAAGGATTGAGCTCAGATCCCTGTGGAGCACAGTGTTACAAGGTCCAAGCTGGAAGAAGGGCCCAGAGATGAGGATGAGGTTAGACAGGTAGAAGAACTGGAGGAGGGAGGTCAGGGAAGGTGAGGTCAGGATCTAGAGACATCTGCCGTTTGTGTTTACCAGGCATCTGCTCTACCTTATCCAGAGAGGGTCTTTGCTTTCTTTTGGGACTAGCATTCTTCCACTTTCAGTCCAGGGGATTTATAACGCTGACCTCATCCCTAGCTCTAGGAAGGGTGTGGAGACGGCATGACCTAGGTCCAGCTAATAATATTCCATCCCCTGACTGTGGTGATTGGTTCAACAGTGGTCCCGTGACCAAAGCAGGGCCAATGAGATTCAATCCTGGGAATTTTGCTGGAACAATGAGGAAAACAAAACTTTCAGGTGTTTTCTAGCTGTGAAGATGATGCAAATCTGGAGCTGCCTGTGCCACCAGAAGGAGCCTGAGAATTAAGCCAAAGCAGAAGACAGTGAGTGGAGAGATGGAGAGCAAGAGAGAGTGAGGCTGGATGACATCATATGACCTTCTGGATCCGGCAAAGCTTGAAGCCCAGACAACTAATTCCCTTTATGGTTATGGCAAACATTAAAAATTGGCAACCATTAAAAATTCATTAAAATCATTAAAAACATTAAAAATTCCCAATCCATCTCCTCTTTTCCTTCCTCTACTACAAAGTCTGAAAAGCTAAATCATTATTTTCCAGCTTCCCTTACTGCCAAGGGTGGCCATGTGACCCTTTCTGACCAATGAGGAAGTCCCTGGGGAGGGTGCCCCTGCCTTAATAAGAGGAAATTCTCATTAGGAGAATGAGTTTGGGCCCCCTCACCCTTTCCTTTCCTTGCCACTCGGAATGTGATTGTGAGGCTGGGAGGTGCGGCCACCCTCTTGCAGCTACACAGCAACAAGCACAAGGTGTAGGACAAGTGCTAAGGATGATGGGACCAAAACACAGGATGAGCCCAGGCTCCTGACAGCATCGCGGGGCTGCTGCTCCAGACCTGGGCTGCCTCCTCCTGACGTTTTGCTGAATGAGGCTATAAGGCCCTGCCTGTTCTAACCCCTGCTGCGGGGTTTCTGTTACCTGTGCTGGAGTGGAGTCTGTTGACACGCAGAGCCGGGGGCAAAGGAGGGCAAGCCAATGCAAGGCAAGTGTTTAAAAAGTACTTAAGGGAATTCCCTGGCGGTCCATGGGTTAGGACTCTGTGCTTTCACTGCCCAGGGCTCGGGTTTGATCCCTGGTCGGGGAACTAAGATCCCACAAGCTGCGCCGCGCGGCCAAAAAAAAAAAAAAAGTACTTAAAAGGGGAGGGAGTGGGCCACAGCCCCATGATGCAGAGAGGCTGGGAGAATGGGGCCTCTGATGGAGCCACTGGAGGGCTGGCTTGCATTCTGTTTCACCCTCCCTGCACCGTGCTTCCCTGTGACACGCAGCCTGGAAAGTTTCCTGCTCGTAGCCTTGGAGCAGTTCTGCTGTGTTCTGGGAGTCGTTCCTGGAGACCCTCCCACGCAGAGAGTACCGCCTGTGATTTTTAAGCACCCAATTCCCCACCTTAAATCCCTTTCTGCTGAAGATACCTAGAGTGTTTTTTAGTTCCTGCACCAAAACATGACTGATCCAGGATCCAGAAGTGGCCTTTGGGTTTAGGAACCTGGAAGGTCCAGGTGACCTTTGAGAGCGTGGTTTCAGTGGAGGGGTGGCGAGGGGCGATCAGTTTTGGAGCCCTGTGGGTGCCTTTGGAGAGCATGGCCTAATCCATAGAAGTGGGCCGGTCTCCAGAAGGACAGTACTGTGGAAGAACCCAAGTATGTCGATTTAGCTCCCAAATGTGTCCTTGGCTCACTGGGGTCTCTGGTCCCCCAGCCCTTCTTGGCCCAGTCCCTGGACCCCTCATCATTGTGTATTAACGTCTGGGTCTGGTCTCGCTCCAGCTATGCCACAGAGGAAACCAGATTGCAGTGGGTGAGGGGCTTCCTAAGAGGTAAGGCGAGGAGACGGCTTGGATGGGTGGGTGGCAGCTGAGGGGGACATGGAAACAAAGCCTCAGGACTATTTCCTTGTAAGATGTAGGATGTGGGAATGAGTGAATGTGGGAAAGCAGTTGGAGAAGCTGGAGAAAGAGCAGAGCAGCGTCCTAGAGGAGACGAGAGGGATAGACTATGAAAAGGGGAAGTGGGCCCCGTGGCCACAGCCTCCCCGATACTGACGAGTGTTTGTGGCTTGCACAGCACTGGCCTCGTGCTCACGGCTCTCCAGCAAGTGGAGGAGGTGGGTGTGATCACACAGCTGGTTCCAGGCCCGTGAGAGGGTGAGGGGGGAAGCTGGAGGAGGACTCATCTCTGGCCGGCTTTGAGTGGGATGGAAGCTGAGGTCACCTCCTGAAGGAGAGTGTTTGTGGTTCCTGAATAAGTGGTGGTCAGAGGGCCAGGGGCGTGTGTGAAAGAGCGCCTCCTAGGGCTCGGCAAGGGGATGGCTGAGAGCTCAGGGCCTTGCTGAGGCTGAAGGTGGAGTCTGCCCCGAGGGACTGTCTCCATCCACTGGGTGCAGCCCGTGGGGGGGCTGGGTGGGTCTGGAGGTCTAGGTCCCTGGATGGGGCCCAGCCAGTGTGTGGTTGGAAAGACAAAGAAGGAAGAAATTAAGGGTGCTTTGGGTAACTTGGGCAGGAAGAATGATCTGAGAATGGGCTGCTGGCTGGGATGCGGAGGGAGGGAGGGGAAGGCGGGCCTGGGCAGGAGGCTAACGTGAGTGCCCCGAAGCTGGGTGAGGGCAGGGCCAGGAAAGCCCAGAAGGGGGACAGATATGCCCCCTAGATATTTCATACTCAGTGACAGGTGTGTGGTAGGAAAGAGTTTCCTTGCCTCCTGCCCCCCTCCCTGTTCCTCGGGTCATGCAGCTCAAGGCAGAGAAGGAGGCAGCCCGTGGAGGCTGCAGGGCTCCGGCTCGGTCCTGCCTGTTGGAGCAGTGCCCCTTCCCTGGAGGACCGCCTGCTTTTAAATACCATCTGCATCCGGACAACTCCACGCTTATGTCTCTAGTCTGGATTCTTTCCTTGCTCCAGACACATCAACCAGCCCCACACATGACATCCCAATGTCCAACAGGCTTCTCAACCAAAATTTGCAGAATGGAAGCCTCAATTCCTGATCGTGCAAACCCCTTCCTCCCACAGTCACCCCCTCTTGGTTAAATGGTACTTCCACCTGCCGAGTGGCTAAGAATGAAACTGGCACCCTCCTTGACTCCATCAGCAAATCCTGTAGCCTCCACAGAGTATATCCTGGGTCCAGCCAGTTTGCACATTCTCCACCACCACCTCGGTGGGCCAAGCCTCCATCCCCTCTTGCTTGGACACCTCAGTGACGACCGGCTCTCCAACTTCTGCCCTTGTCCCACTACGGTCTATTCCTCACATGGCCACCAGAGGGCGCCATCTAGATGCAGATCCCGCGGTTTCGCTGCTCACAGATTGAATGCACAGCGGTTCCTGGCGCCTCAAGGCCTGCGGGCCACTCTGCCTGGTGCGTTTCACTCAAGCCCCATTGGCCTTCTTGCTGCCCCTGAGAACACTCCGAGCTCCTCCTCACCTTTGCCCTTGGCAGCTCCCTCCTGCAGTACTCTTCCCCGATCTTTGAGAGCTCAGCCAGGTTTCTAATCAAGTCTGCCTCTTCCCGTCTGTGTCATTCTCTTCTCCCCGGCCCCTTTTATTATTTTTTCACAGCACTTTCATCACTGCTATTATCTTTATATTTATTATCTTGTTTACAGTCTGTGTCCCCGCCGCCTGTGAGCTCTCCCGGGCAGGGACTTGTTTTGTCCACTGCATGTCCCAGGGCCCAGCACCCAGGATGGGTTATTAAATATGTGTTGAGTAGCGCATGTCAGCCTGGTGGCACTGGACACCTGCGGGCAGGGAGCATCCTCCCCACCCCCCAGGCCAGGCCCTGTTGAAGGTGTCTTCCCCTCCCCTTTCCTGTTTAGTGTCAGAGCCTCTGGCCCACCCAGGACACCCATGGGAACGGGCAGAGCTGGAGGACAGGAGATAGGCAAGAGCAGAGGGCTTAAATGGCCTGGGGGTCCATGTGGGAGGGAAGGGATTTTGAGAGTCAAAAGGAGACGGGAGCACGCATTGGATGGAGTGGAGAAGCTGCTGCGAGACTCCTGGCCTCTGTCCTCGGGAGCAAAGGCCTGTCTGTGCTTTGGCTTGTGCTGTGCAGCTCGTGTGGGTGCCTGAAGGCCGACAGGCAGGGTGGCTGGGTGTCTCTGCTCCTATCTGTCCATGGTAAGTGTACGGGGCTGTGCTGACGGGGGGGAGGTGAGTGGTGGGAGCTTGGGGTCCAGGGGGGACACTCACTGTGGAGTCTTGGGGAGAAATAGGATCTGGCCAGGCAGGAAGAGGAGCACAGGTTTTGGGCAGAAAGAATGGCGGGTGTAAGACCACACTGAATGGGTAGTGGAAGACCTCAGCGGATCTGGCCTGGCAGTGATAGAGGAGGAAGGTGCGTGGGGACCAGCATGGAGGCTCTCCTGCCCTAAACAGATGGGAGTGAGCCTTTGCCAGGGAAGACAGGGTCCCATCGAGATGTTGGAAGACTCCCCCCAGCACTGACACTGACATATCTGAACACTCCTGGGGAGAAATGCTGAGTTCTGAGCCAAGCTGCGAGGTGGACGGTGAGAGAGGGAGGTGGATTCAGGAACTGTTCAGGAGGGAGGACCCCAGGCCCTGATGCTGGGGCTGAGAGGAGGGAAAGCCCAGGGCTGCTGCCCGGTCCAAGGCTAACTAAACCACGGGTGAACATAGCACGAGATGAAGGCCGCTTTCAGTCAGTGGGGAGAAAATACACTCTTGGGGTAGATGACGTTGGTCAAGGGGTAGCCATCTGGAAAAACGTAAGGTAGGATCCGTACCTCACATGGCGCAGCAGGATAATCAAGCTTAAAAACCTAGATAAGGGCTTCCCTGGTGGCGCAGTGGTTAAGAATCTGCCTGCCAGTGCAGGGGACGCGGGTTCGAGCCCTGGTCCGGGAGGATCCCACGTGCTGCGGAGCAACTAAGCCCGTGTGCCACAACTACTGAGCCTGCATGCCACAACTACTGAAGCCTGCATGCCTAGAGCCTGTGCTCTGCAACAAGAGAAGCCACTGCAATGAGAAGCCTGTGCACCACAATGAAGAGTAACCCCTGCTCACCACAACTACAGAAAACCTGCACACAGCAACGAAGACCCAATGCAGCCAAAAAAAAAAAAAAAAAAAAAGCTAGACAAAGGCAGCAAGAAGAAGTTTCTAGGAATGCAATTTTAGGGTAGCAAAGGCCTTTCTAAGAATTACAAAGAACCTAGAAGCCAGACAAGAAAAGACTGGATGGACTGAATGACAAGAATATGAAGAAGTCTGCGTGGCTCAGGCCACTATTAGTAACATAGTGACAATCTGGGGAAACATGGTTGTAACTCATGTGACAAAGAGCTAATTTCCCTAAAATGGAAATCAATGAAAAAGACCAACCCGGAATAAGAAAATGGGCAAAGGGTATGAAAACACAGTTCACAGAAAAGGGAAATGCAAATGGCTTTCAACGCTCTGAAAAAATGCTCACTCGGATTAAAAGAAATGCAAATTAAGACGCCATTGCTATATCCTTTTTGGCTCCTTGGAATATCAAACATAAGAAAGTCACCTAAAAGACTGTTGATGAGAACGTGGGGAAACAAGCTTTCATTCGTTGCTGGTGGGAGGATGGATGGGCACAGCCCCCCGAGGAGGGGATTTGACACAAATGACACACTCTATCACCCAGCAGCCTCCAGACACTGGCACCTGGCAAAACGGTGTGCGCACATTGTTATACACGGCAGCACAGTCCGAGGAGGAGCAGGTTGGGGGAAACCCCAGCCATCCTTCAGTAGGAACTAATCAGATCACTTCCAGCATGCCGAAACAATGGAATCCTGTTCAGCTGCAAACATGAATGAGGAAGCCCTTTATAAGCAAACACGGCACAAACTTGAAGGTAAATAGCAAATGGAAACCAGCAATGTACGGGAAACCAGGCATTGTGTGCTTCCTTCTGGGGTGAGATAAAGGAAATAAAGAACACTTTTTTGGGCTTCCCTGGTGGCGTAGTGGTTGAGAATCTGCCTACTAATGCAGGGGACATGGGTTCGAGACCTGGTCTGGGAAGATCCCACATGCCGCGAAGCAACTAGGCCCGTGAGCCACAGCTACTGAGCCTGCGCGTCTGGAGCCTGTGCTCCGCTACAAGAGAGGCTGCGACAGTGAGAGGCCCGCGCACCGCGATGAAGAGTGGCCCCCGCTTGCCACAACTAGAGAAAGCTCTCGCACAGAAACGAAGACCCAACACAGCCAAAAATAAATAAATAAATAAATTAATTAATTTAATTAATTTTAAATTAATTTAAATTTAAATTAATTTAATTTTAAATTAAATTAATTTAATTTTAAATTTAAATTAATTTAATTAATTTTAAACCCTTAATTTAAAAAAAAGAAAAAAATGTATTTCACACCAAGGTCAAATTTTAAAAAAAAAATGCTTTTTTTCTGCTGGGATGTCTCTGGAAGGACACATAAGAAAATGGCAACAGAGGTGACCTCCTGGGAGGGGACTGGGTGGCTGGGCTGGAAGACAGGCTTACTCATGATTTGTCATGGTCGGTTCTTGTGTGCCTTTTGGAACATGTGACTGTATTACTCATTCAAAGGTAATATGAAAATAATGAAAACCTTTAAAAACTTAAAAACAATGCTGTCTAGGCCCCCGTTTAGGGGACTGGGATGGTTGTGTTGCACTGGGATGGGAGATGGGGAAGACTGTTGAGTTGGAGGGACCAGTGGGGCATCTGGGGTGGGGGTGGGGTATTTCCGGCAGGCAGTGGAGCGAGACCCAGGAGCCATACTTTGGGGACGGCGATGGAACCCATGGCGTGGGGCCCCAGGGGTGTAAGCGAAAGGCCAAGACAGCGTCCTGATGAGCAGGGGTGTGAGGAAGAGGAGGGTGCACCAGCATGGGCACCAGGAGAAGCGGCTCTCCCTAATCCATCAGTCGGAGGGTGGCCTGGGGGGAATGCAGGGAGGGCTCCCGGGCTCTGAGGGCTGGGAAGCAATAGCAGCCTGGCTGTGCTTGGTCTCTGGGTGTGTCTGGGACACAGAAACTGATCCAGGGGCAGAAGGAGAGCCCCTGATGAAGAAAGGGGTCCTCACTCCTGATCTAGGGCTTCATGGAGCATCTCCTGGGAGAAAATCCCCTCCCTGTGCCCTGGACTTGCCCTCATGGAGCCTTCTGGGCCTGAACTTGACTCCTCCAGCAGGAAGGAGGGAGGTGACCAAACTGAAGAGTAGCGTGAGGCGGTTGGCAGAGGGAGCTGCTTTGGGGCCCAGGGGTGGGGAAAGCATCTGTTTGAACCAGCCCCTGAAGAATTTGACCCCTGAAATTCTGGGAGGACCGTGCCAGGCTGGGGACCAGACTCCAGTCACTGGGGACTGTCCGGAGCTGGCCACTCCTCTTCTTCTTTTTATTTTTTAAATTTAGTTTTTGGTCACGCCCCGCGGCATGCGGGATCTTAGTTCCCCAACCAGTGATTGAACTTGTGCCCCCTGCAGTGGAAGCGCAGAGTCCTAGTCACTGGACCGCCAGGGAAGTCCCCGGCCACCCCTCTTCTGACACCTCCCTGTTGCGATGCTGAGCCTGGGGCTGACCAAGGCTGAGTGAGCCTCCACCCAGACCAGTTCCCAGTGCTGCCTCCAGGAGGCCTGCCAGAGACACCCAGGCCACCCCCACCCCATGGTTTTTCTTTCTTGTTTAATTTAAAATTTAATTTAAAAATTCTTATTTCTATAACAATTTACTGAGCGCCAGATCTGCGTCAGAATACAGTAAAGACTTAGAACATGTCGGCTGCTATTTTAATAAAAGGTTAAAATTTTTATGAAGGTTTAATAATTTTAAAGTTGTAAGCATTTGATGATATAGCCTAAAGATTTATAAAGCAAAAAAAAAAAAAAAATATATATATATATTTTTTGCGGTACGTGGACCTCTCACTGCTGTGGCCTCTCCCGTTGCGGAGCACAGGCTCCGGACGCGCAGGCTCAGCGGCCATGGCTCACGGGCCCAGCCGCTCCGCGGCACGTGGGATCTTCCCGGACAGCGGCACGAACCCGTGTCCCCTGCATCGGCAGGTGGACTCTCAACCACTGCGCCATCAGGGAAGCCCGAAGCATTCTTTTAAAAATCAGAAATAAGCAAAGACGCCTGCCATCAATGATTCTATTCAACCTAAGGAATTATGTTACAAAAATTGGGAAGGAAGAAATAAAACTGTCATTTTCCACAGATAAGACTGTCTACAAAGACGGTCTTAGACTTGTTAGTAGCTCTCTATTAGGTAAACTCTAGATAAATTATAAGAATTTCCATCCAAGTTGCCGTATACATAAATTCAATCTGAAACGTTTGACATTCTCCTAGATATAAGCAACAAACAGAAAATGCAATTTTAAAAAGTTTTAGTTACGATGACACTGAAAGTAATAAGGTATCAATGAATAAATCTAATGAAAAAAAGTGCATGACCTTTCTGGGGGAAATTATAAAACTTTATTGAAAGCTGTAAAGAAGAAATATGACATGTTCATGGGTAGGAAGATTGAATGTTACAAAGATGTCAATTCTCCCCCAAATTCCTCTATACATTGAATAAAATTCTAATCAAAATCCTGACATAGTTTATCTTGGAACTTGACAAGCTGATTCTAAAATTTCTATGAAAGAGCAAATGGTCAGTGACAATTATAACAATCTTGAAAAAGTTCAAGAGAGGAGAATTTGCCCTGCTGGATATAAAGACCTGACATAGAATTTCCGTAATTAAAGCAGTGTGATGCTGACTCCAGGGTGGACAAATAGACCAAGAACGGACTCACACACATACAGACATACTTGCCATGAGACAGCCTGGCTGCAGCTCACTGGGGACAAGGCAGGCAGCTCTCCTCAATAAATGGTGCTGGAACTGGTCATGGAGGTGACGAAATGAAATCCTTAATCTCACGAAAATTGAAGAAATCCTATCTTACCACACACTAAAATCCATCCCAAGTGTGTAAGGACCTGAATATGGGAAACGAAAGTTTAGAAGTTTTAGAAGAAAATGCGGTAGAACGTCTTTATGAAATTGGGAGTAGGGAAGGACTTTGTAAGCGAGACTCACTCCACAAGCACAAGTCTCTAGGGAAGAAATTTCAATTAGACCACATCCAAGTAAAAATCTGTGCATTAAAAGTCACAGTTGATTAAAAGACATCCCAAAGACTGGAAAAAAAAAGATTTGTAATGCATATAGCAAATTTAGGTTTGAAAATCAGAATACACAGGGACTTCCCTGGTGGCACAGTGGTTAAGAATCTGCCTGCCAATGCAGGGGACATGGGTTTGATCCCTGGTCCGGGAAGATCCCACAGGCTGCAGAACTACAAAGCCCGTGCACCACAACTACTGAGCCTGCACTCTAGAGACTGCGAGCCACAATTACTGAGCCCGCATGCCACAACTACTGGAGCCCGCGTGCCTAGAGCCCGTGCTCTGCAACAAGAGAAGCCACTGCAATGAGAAGCCCACACACCGCAACAAAGAGTAGCCCCTGCTCGCTGCAACTAGAGAAAGCCTGCGCGCAGCAGCGAAGACCCAATGCAGCCAAAAATAAATAAAGAGAAGCAATGGGATAATACATTAAAGAAAAAAAAAGAAAATCAGAATATACAAAGAACTTCTCCAAATAAGTATCAGAAAGTAGAGAAACGGACAAGAGATACGAAAAGATAATTTATGGAACAGGAAACACCAGCGTCCAATAAACACATGCAAAGATGCACAACATCACCAGAAACAATTTAAATTAAAACTGCAGTGAGATGCCAATTCACACCCATAGGTTGGCAAAAAGTATAAAGTCTTACAAGGCCAAATGTGGCCGAAGGTGTGTACCATGAGGACCCCTGAAAAATGTCTTCTCACTGTGTATTAGGGTGAAAGATGTAGGTGCCCTACAGCTCTGCTGTCCCGCTTCTGGAGAAACCTTACCCACCAGCTCCAGGAGTCCACAAATACCCACAGCAGGACTGGCTGTAAAGCAAACACTGCAAGCCTCATGCATATGCATTAACAGGAGATCGGATAAGTGCATTTTGATATAATCATATCAGGTAGTGTTACACACAAGCAGAGATAACTGAACTGGGGCTATAGGTTAAACATTTACCAGCACACCGCTGGGTGGAGGTTGTACTTCGGGAACCCTAAGGCCTGTGGTGGGGAGGTGACTGATCTGAGCAGCCCCTGGGTAAGTCCTAGGACCTCTGTGGGCACAATCGAGGGGGTGGATTGGGCTGAAAATGAGGAAGGGTTTTCTAACAGGCCCGGCTGCCCAAGGGTGAAAAAGGCTCTCTCCTAAGGGAATGACTTCCCCATCACTGGAGGTATGTGAACAGGGCTGCTTAGTGGGCAGTGAACCAAGCAATGGATACCAGAAGTGCAGAGGCGGGGTTGGATGAAGATGGTCTTTATGACCCCTCTACGCACGCCCAGGGGCCCCGTGCTTCTGTGATTCAGTGAGTTTGCAAAGTGTGGTTAAAAGAGGACTGACTGAATGAATAACCAAAGTGTGACACATCCCTGGATGGAACGCTGCTCACTCATGAAAGGGGATGGACCACGGCTCATGCAACAGCACACGGATGGATCTCAGAAACATACGGCGTGAAAGAAACCTTGTGCCAGAGGCCGAATACCGTGATTCCATTTATGCGAAATGCTAGAAAATGCAAAGGAATCTGTAATGACAGAAAGCAGCTCAGAGCTTCCATGTGAGGGTGCAGGGGGTGGGGACACGGACTGCGCAGGGGTGCGAGGAAACCTTCCACGGAAATGAGAATGTTCTCTGATGTTTGGCATCTTGACTGGTGGAGATTTCATGGGTGGATGTATCTCTGAAAATGAATGGAATTGTACACTTTAAATGGATTCATTTATTATACGCAAACTATGTCTCAATATAGATACTTAAAAACAAAAAAGAAAAAGAAAAGGTGAAGAGGCCTGGACAGGAGGCTGGGGCTGCTGCATCTTGGCCTTGGTCTCATGCACAAGAGTCTCAGTTTCCCCATCTGTAAAATGAGAGTATTGGACAAGGAGACCTACGTTCACTTCCAGTGTAGTGGTTACAAGTGTGCCGCGTCATCTGGGGCAGATTCATGAACTTCTCTGGGCCCCGGTTTTCTCATCTGTAAAGCGGGGGAACAATAGAGCCACCACCAGCCTGGGCTTAGAGCAGTGGTCGCTGTGCTGGAAGCACGCAGAGACTGCCACTGCCCTTCTAGCCTCGCAGACACCTGGTGGCTGTGGTCCAGGCTGCCTCACTCCCTATCTTGTTCCCCTGCCAACCCTGGCCTATCCTCACAGCCCCAGAGCCACCGGCAGATCGGGGCCATCTCAAGGTCCCTGAGTCACTCTCATTACAGGTCACAAGTTCTTCAGGGGCAACTTCTTGTCTTCCTTGTTTTGTATCCACAGCAGTACCAAGCCCGGAGCCAGGTATTCAAGTGGTGTATAATGGGTGCACGTGGAATGAAGGAGGGAGTTGAGTGGACCTAATTTCGGAAGAATTTTGCTTGGGTTGTCCTGGAGAAGCGGCTTTCTCAGGATGGAGGGCAGGTGCAATTGTAGTGCTGTCATGGCCATGTATGGTTGAGAAGGTTGTTTACTGCACAAGGAAGCTCCACCCCCAGGGACAAACGGGGGATAAAACCCAGTACATATAGCTCTTTCCGAGTCACGTGACCATACTCATTGGCTGTGTCTTCCCAAAGAGGTGCATTATTCTTTTTTCTTTTCTTTTCTTCTTCTTTGTTTGTTTGTTTTTTTTTTTTTGCGGTATGCGGGCCCCTCACTGTTGTGGCCTCTCCCGTTGCGGAGCACAGGCTCCGGACGTACAGGCTCAGCGGCCATGGCTCACGGGCCCAGCCGCTTCGCGGCACATGGGATCTTCCCAGACCGGGGCATGAACCTGCGTCCCCTGCATCGGCAGGCGGACTCTCAACCACTGCGCCACCAGGGAAGCCCTCTTTTCTTCTTTTTTAAATAAACATTTTATTTTGGAATAATTTTAGACGTACAGAAAAATTGCAAGGAAAGTAAGAGAATTCACCATATCCTTCACCCAGTTTCCCCTTACGTTCACAGCATTTACATAACCACAGTGCATTTGTCCAAACTAAGACATTAACCTTGGTACAATAGTATTATCTAATTTCAGATTTGTCTTGTATTTTACTACTTTTTCCATTAATTTATTTTTCTTGTTCCAGGATCCAATCCGGGATCCCACATTGCACTTAGTACGTTGTTCTTTTTAGATTAACACAGAGGTTTTCCTATGGGATCGGGATTGCAGCGGTTGGGAAAAGAATGTGGATTTGGGGGAGCAGTCAGGACAAAGTCCTTAGGTGGCCTGTGAGGTGCCCAGGCTGGGTCATGGGGGGACGCTTGGCCTTCCTGACCCCGGCTGGGCGCCGTGAAGTGCTTTCCACTGTCTCGGCTCAGCCCATGCAAAGCACAGAGCGAAGACGTCGAAGTCGGTTGGCAGGTTTTACTCATTGGCTGGCCAAGTTTCTGGAGCCGGTCCTTGGGGAGGTAGCATTTCCCTTTCGGCAGAAGCTGTCTTTGGGAACCCTGTAACTTGTGTGGAAGGTCTGGGAAGGTTCAGATCCAGGTGCTGGAGTGATGGGGGTGGGGTGGGGGGGAGGTGGGGGGCATAGAGTGGGAGTGGCGCTGGCTGCCCAGCACTGGGTGCTCCAAATTCTCTGGCTGGTTTCCCGGTTTGACCTGAGTGACCCACCTGGGGTGGGTGACGAGTGGCTTTGCCCATCCCCTCCTGCCCCTTGTCCCTGCAGCCGGAGGGGTGCTGGGCACGGGGAGCGGTGGCAGAGAAGAGTGAACGTGAAGCCCGCTGCGGAGATCCACTGCTGCTCCGATCCCGAGGCCCCTCGAGGCTGAGGGGCGCACTCGCCCTCCCCACCCACGGCAGATCTCAGGCTTTGTCCCCCAGACAGCAGCGGGGGTGACAGAAGAGTTTGGAGTCACCTGGCCCTGGGTTTGAGTTCAGGCTGGGTGATCCTAGTGAACCAACTGGCTTCTAAGACCTTCTGTCTCAGCATCGTTCAAACGGGCCACGGCTCCTGAGCCAGCGTGCCCGGTCCCCCAGGGCTGCCTCCAGCACCGGGCCTGGCTGGCGTGGGGCACTGCCCATCACTTCCCTTGACGTTTCCCCTTCTCTGTCAGCTGATCCCCACCTCCCTTCCTGCCCCATCATATCCCCCCCATATCTCTCCCATCGTTTCGCACTCAGGGGGTCCCACAATGGCCCCCGCTTAGGGAGCATCCGTGTCTTCCCCTCTGGAGAGCCCTGTCTCTGACACTAGCTTTCAAGTGCCACCTCGAAGGCCCTGGCTCGCCCTCTGTGTAACTCTGAGGTCCCCTCCCTGTCAATCCTCCGTGGCCCCATCACTTCCTGCCTTGTTTTATGGACACCTGTGATGAAGCCGTATCTTCCTGCTCACATTCTAGACTCACCAGTACCCGATCCTGTGCCTGGCACACAGTAGGTGCTCATTAAATGCTTATTGACCAGAACCGAGGTGAACTACATTCTTAGGAGCCTCAGGTTCTTGGAGAACAGCTCTGGCCCTGTCCGTGGAAGTGAGTCTCCAGCCCAGAGGGTCCCCAGGTCTCCTACTGGTGTCCCGGAGCAGGGATGCCTGGCAGGGGTCCAGCCCAGCCCCTGAGGGCCACCCCACCCTTGAGCCATTCGGCCAGACCGCAGGCTCCGCCTCCTGCAAACGGCCGTGGGGGCAGCAGCTTGGGTAAGTTCCCCTTCCGCTTCCTCCTGCCTCCTGTCCCGCCGCTGCTGCTCCTTGCTCAGGGCACCTCTCCAGCTCTCCATACCCCTGTGTCTGCAGAAGCGCTCCGGGCCCTGAGCTGTCAGCACCACCGCCCTCCAGGCCTCGGACACGATGCAGGCCATAAAGTGTGTGGTGGTGGGAGATGGGTAGGTACCCGGTTGGACTTGCTGACAGCTCCGTCCCGGGGTAGCCCTGGCCCCCCCCCCGCCGCCCTGGCGCCCCTGGGGAAGCCCCCTGCCCTGCAGATGGAGGGGTCCCTGGGAGGCCGCCGGAGGAACGGCTCCCTTCTTCTCCCAGGGCCCAGAGGGAACCCCAGGGGTGGGCTGAGGACAGCTCCACTCTGTCTGCCCACCTCACCCCGGAAGCTGCCTTGGTGGAGAGTACAGGACTAGGGTTGGGGGTTCCTGGGGCCTCTCGCCTGCACCCTGAGAGCTGAGGCTGGTCTCCCATGGGCCCTCAGGCTTCGATTCTGTGGATGCCGGCTCGGGGTGGGGGGAGGTGGGTCCCCAGGCTGACCTGGGCTCTAGTCATTGGCTTGCGCTGCTGTGTGGCCTTGGGCAAGTCACAGCGCCTCTCAGAACCTCACCTTGGCCATCTGGAAAGAGGCCCATGCCCGCAGGGTTGATGTGGGGCCCCTTGCGATATTTTGACTGGTTGTCCTGCACGTAAGTGTGTTTGGTGAAGCCGGCCTGGGGAACTTGGGAGCTTGCGCGGGGGCTGTGGGTGAGGAGCAGAGCGGGGAGGGGCGTGAGAGACAGAGCTGCGGGAGGAGGAGGAAGGGGGAGGGGCGTGAGAGACAGAGCTGCGGGAGGAGGAGGAAGGGGGAGGGGCGTGACTGGGGGCCAGGGTGGGCCAGGCTGAGACCAGGCGACTTCTCAGCTGTTACATCTCAGCGACCTCCGGTTGTCATGTCCCGCTATGGGCCTCAGTTTCCTCATCTGTAAAGTGACAGCTTTGATGTGCCCGTCTCTCGTGCCTGCCAGCAGCGCTGTCTTAGGGTCCAGCCTGCAGGTACCGCCTGGGGTTTTCTGTAGGTCCAACCCCGACACGTTCCCGCTGGTCTGGCTGGGCAGGCCTCTTATCCAACCCTCCCATCCTACTGAGGGGCAGCCTGAGGCCTTAAGAGACTCGATTTTCCTGGCCTGGGGTGGGCTGGTTTATCAGGCAGCCCTCCGCTGATGCACGTTATCTGCCTGCCTGTCCAGCCCTGTTCACTTCTGCTTTATATCTGATCTGAGGAGGGGAGGGCGGAAGCCAAGGGCAATGTTCTAGTCACTTAGAGTTACCTTGTTGGCAGGCCCGGGGCAGGGGGTGGGGAGAAGGGTGCAGCCGGTCTCCTCTGAGCAGGAAGTGACGAAACCAAGTTGGGCAGGGGAAGGCCCAGGGCTATCTGTGCCCCCTGCCCCCTCCCAGCTCAGCAGACTGAGGGCGAAGACTGCACGAGTAATGGCGATCACTACTAACTTAGTACTTACTATGTGCAGGCCCTGGGCCTAGTCACACTCCTCTGTTTTATCCTCCCACCAACCCTAATATTAGGCCCATTTTACAGTTGGGAAAACTGAAGCTCAAAGAAGTTGTCATTTGCCCAAGACCTCATGGGATTTGGAATCCTGGTCTCTCTGATTCCTAAACTCCATGCTCTTACAGCCATGGTGAGGTGGGAGGGAAAGAGGAGGGTCAGGCTTTCCCCAGTATTTGCTGCTGCTACGCTGTGCCAGGACTGTGCTCAGTTCTTTTACCGGCTTCGTCTAATTTACCTCTCGGTCCATCCTATGAGATGAACTCATCTTATCCCTATTCTTATCCCTATTTTCTGGATGGGGAAACTGAGGCATAGGGAGGTTAAGTGACTTGCCTAAGATCATGCTACCCCTAGGCAGGTGATGAAGCTGGGATCTGGATCCCAGGGGAGTGATGGCAGAGCTCTGGGCAGGTACCAGGGGCCTCCTGGGGACCCCCTGCTCTTAACCCTCTGTCTCACATCCTTGTCACCTGGGGAAGCCTGTTACAATACAAATTCCCAGATCCAGCCCACACCCCTGATTCAGAATCTCTGGGGTAGGACCTTGAAGTCTGTCCTTTAACAAACACCCCAGATGACTCTTAGGTGTGAGAACGCTGATACAGGGATTCTCAGACGGGGACACTGATGCCCAGAGGGGTGGGCCTGGGTCTTCTCTGAGGGCTGGGCTAGGGGACTGGGCAGGTGCTGAGAAACCTCCCTGAGTGTCGGGCAGGGCCCATGACCACTGTCCTCTCGAACTTCCTGTCTTGCAGAGCCGTGGGCAAGACGTGCCTGCTTATCAGCTACACCACCAACGCCTTCCCGGGAGAGTACATCCCCACCGTGTGAGTTCTGTGCGTGGGCGGGGCGCTCGGAGGCTGGGGAGACACGCATCACCAAGCCCACCGCCTTTTCAGGCACATCCTGTGAGCCTGAAAGTCAGCCTCCAGCCAGTCTCTGCCTGCCAGAGCTGCCCACTGGTTCAGCCGGGGAGGCAGCAACCAGTGCCGGGATGAGTGCTGAGGGCTCCCAGAGGGGAGAGAGGCTGCCGCGGGGTGGGGAGGTGCAGAAGGTGTGCCAGGGAGCAGGTGGCCTTCCAGCAGGGAGATGCGGAGGGCTGGCATGAGCAAAAGCAGGGTAGAAGAGGGGCTGGGGCGAGTCGTGGAGGGCCTCGACACCGGGAGATCAGAGACATCAGGGCCCAGTGTGTGCCAGGGGAGAGGGCAGTGCCACCTGGAGGCCTGCCCTTTTGTTGGATGTGGTGGCAGGGCTGTCACCTGATGCACAGGTATGTAGGAGTATGTGGGGTGAATGGGAAGCATTGGCCCCCTCTCACCGATGCTCGGTGGCCCCATCCCTCTCAGGACAGCCCCCCAACTCCATAGCACAGCATCCAAGGCTCTGTGTGGCCTTCTCCCACCTTCCTTTCTGGCTTCATAGCCCAGTACTTTGCTTCTTGTCCCGTCTGCTTCCCGCCCCTGGTCAACAAGCACTCCCTGGGCATTTCCACCTCAGGGCCTTTGCTCCAGCTGCTCCCTCTTCCTGGACTGCTTTTCCTTCCCACGTCCACATGTCTAAGACCTCCAGGCCAGCTCCAGTGTCTGCTCCCCCAGGAAGCCTTTCTGATCTAGCCTGAAAGTGTCTCTCACTCCCCAGAGAGATTTTGTCTGATCTTTCCCATGATCACGAGCCTACGGAGGGCAGGGGGCCTCGTCCAGTCCTTTCTGGGTCTCCCCGTTGTCTTAGGAGAGTGTCTTACGCATAGTGCAGTCTACACATTGCCTTAGACACGATATATCTGTTTTGAGTCGACCTGAATTGAACCTCATGGAGAGGCCCTAGGAGGATGGATCACTGCTACCATCTATCAAGGGCCTACTGTGTCCTGGTCCCCGGACGAAATGTCGCACATGTGTGATCTCATTCGATGCTCATGGGAGGAGGTGGCTATTATTCTAGCCCCAGCGTGCCTGCGGGGGAAACTGAGGCTCACAGCAGCTAAGAGGCCTGTCCCCCAGGGTCACCAGGTGGGCTGGGCTCCCTCTACTGATATGTCTCCCTGGGACACTGGCCCTGGCTCCAGTTGCCTCAGGGACCCCAGCCCGGGCAGGAGGATGGCAGCGAGGAGAGGGCAGAGAAACCTGGGTAGGAAGCCTGGAAAACTGATCTCTGCCCCGGTTCATTTCACAACTCCCGCTATGGCGCCAGTGCCCCTCTCCTCGTCGGCCCTTACCTGCTCGCTCACCACCAATCACCATTTGGTGCTGAGGGAGGGCTGGCTCTAGCCTTCTGGTGCTGAGGGAGGGCTGGCTCTAGCCCTGAGCGGGAAGGCAGGTGCAGAATCGGGGAGGGCAGCTCCTGCAGAAGGCCAGTCTCACCAGGACGGTGCTGGCGCTACCTGTGTCCTGTCTGCCTGTTGCAGCTGGGCTGGAGGGCGCACTTGCTCAAAGACCTTAGACCAATCGCTTCCCCTCGGTGAGCCTCAGTTTTCCCTTTCTTTAAGAGGAGGGGCAGGGCTGGGACATGCCAAGCTCATTGCCCCGGGGCCTTCCCCGTGCAGGGAGATGGGAGGCAGCGAGTTCTCTGGTGCAAGATGGTGGGACCAGCAGAGGCCGAGGTAGGGCCAATTGCGCTCAGCAGCCCGGAGAGACTGGCCCCTGGTGGCCCCGAGTGGATTCGGTTGTCCTGGACAACCTTGTGGAAGGACAGACAGAATGGACCAGACAAGCTTTACCTTCCCAGGACTCTGAGGGGTTGGGTCAGAGAGCAGGGCCGGCTCCTGGGTGAGCCGTCTAGGCAGGCACACACTCGGGTGGTCCTGCACTTGGTTTAATGCTCAGATGCCCCATCCTGAAATTCTTAATGTTTGAACGAGGGTCCCTGCATTTTCATTTTGTGCTGGACCTGCCAGGTGTGTAGCCAGGCCTGCATCCCACCGTCTTTGTCTTCCATATGGAGTTACTCGGCTCTGGACAAGCCCCAGAGGGGCTCCTGCTACAGTGCTCGCACCCCTGTGACAGGGAGGGGAAAATAAGCCACCCTGAGCCCTTGACAGTGGAGGGTGGGGACAGCCGGGGAGAGCAGAGTTGGGCAAAACAGGTAGCCTGAGATCTCTGGCACAGAGACAGAGGTCAAGAGAGCTCTGGGGCTGGGGGTGGTAGGGTTTGCTGGGGCCGGAGGCAGGTGCCAGTGGACCAGATCAGATAAGCGAGAGAGCTGAGCTGAACTTGCTGCCTGTGGGTTGGGGGATAAGAGCTCAGGGTCAAAGCCCTGTCTCACAGATGGGGAGACCGAAGCCTGCTCTGTGGATGGCCCTGTGCTGGGGGTTGGGGATACAAAGACAAGGCAGGAAGACCCTGCTCTCAGGTACCTGTGACCTAGGGGTTCTCCCCTTTCCCCTCTGCTTTTGATCATTCTCAAACGGAAGCCCAGGTGAGCTTTCAAAAGCGAAAATTAGATGGAGCCTAAATTCCTCCCTTAAAACCCACCTCTTACTCCATTCTGGTCCTCGGGGACCAGACACGCCAGCCTCCCCCAGGCTTCTGCACTCACCACTTCCATCACTCAGTTCCCGGCCGAGGTATCCCCTCCCTGACACACTGTCTAAAGCAGCCCCTCCCTCCGCCCAGGCCCCCTCCATCTCTCCACCCTGCTTGACATTCTTCGCAGCCCTTCCCCATCTGCCTTCTCCTGCTGGGATGGAAGCTCCATTAGGACAGGGCCCTGGTCTGTCTAGTTCACTAGACCAGGGGTCCCCAACCTCTGGGCCACGGCCTGTTAGGAACCCGGCAGCACAGTAGGAGGTGAGCGAGCGAAGCTCCCATCGCTCCCATTGCTCGCATTACCGCCTGGACCAGCACCCCCCCTCCCCCCTTCCCCTCCCCCGCCCCGCCCCTGCCTCGCACATTCCGTGGAAAAATTGTCTTCCATGAAAGAAGACATGGTGCCAAAAAGTTTGGGGACCGCGGCACTAGAGCAGCTTCTAGAACAGAAATGAGCACGTGGCTGGTGCTCTGTAGTGACAGGGCCAGCCTGGCAGGCAGGGAGGGCATGTTCCAGCCTGTCCTGAGAAGGTGCTGGAACTCAGCCACCAGCAGGGGGCTCAGCTCTGTGGGGGCTTGTCTCTGGGAAGGAAGAACACAGGTGGTTAATTTAGGTCGGAGGGGCCAGTACTTGGTTTTCACCTTCCTTTGTAAACTGGCAAATCCAGCCCAGATTCCCATGGACAGGATGACGTGCAGCCTCCCTAGTGGACGTACCAAGCTTTCCGGCCTGGCCTCGCACCTCCCCCTCGCCCCATGCTCTTGCCACCGAGCGAGTTATTCCCTCACTGTGTCCTGCTGGCTCAAGCCTCCCCACTGCTCATACACGCCCTCTGTCCCCTTGCATCCCACCTGGGACACCTCTCCGCTCCCCCATCTCCTCCAACCACCCACCTCTCTCACCGGTGGCTCCGTCTCCCAGCTTCCCCTCTGACCCTTCTCCAAGACTTTTCCACCCAGTGGCCAAGAGGGCCTTTTCCAAATGCAAAGCTGATCATGTAACCCCTGCCTGGTGAAGCCCCTCGCTGGCTCCCCGTTGCCTGGAGGACCACGCCCCGAATCCAGCAGTGGTCCATGCCCCACCTGACCTATCAATCCTCCCTGGTCCCCAGGTCACAGCCATGCATGCCCTGTGGTCTCTGTGTTCTGTGAGTCCACCTTCTTTCCCCTGGAAGCTTGGGTAGTGGTCAGGTGATGCCCGGCGCTGAGCGCCCTTTCACCTGCCCCCCATACCCCTCCTCCACTGCAGCCCTGGGGGTGCAGAAAGAAGCCACACAGACTCTGGGTGAAAGCACTCCAGCTGTGTGACCATGGGCAGGTCACTCTCGGGCTTTGACTCAGTTTTCTGCTGTAGAAAAGGGGCACCATGGTAGAATCCACTTCCTGGGCTCACTGAAACGAGCTAAGTATGAAGGGCCTGGAACAGCACTTGGCACCCCTAGGTGCCCAGCCAGCGTGAGCTCCCTGCCCTCTCCACGGCTCCCAGTCAGCCCCCAGACCCCAGCTCAAACTCCGCTGAGTCTCCAGCCATGAAGTCGCAGTGATGCTTACGCCATGAGCTTTTCTGAATTGGGTAACAGGATCTAGTTCTGGCTCTGCCCCCAACTGACTGCGAGATCTTGGGCAAGTCCCTTCCTGTCTGTGAGCCTCAGTTTCCTCATCTGGTAAATGGGAGTGAGGGTTGGCCGCAGTGGTGGTCTAAGGCTCCTCTGGTCCTGGCTCCCTGCGGGTCTCTGAAGTAGGGGACCCCGGGGGCTGTGGATCATTTTGTCCCTGCAGTGATCCCTCAGGGTCTGGCAGCTGGTCCTCTGTGGGGGGCCGGTGACATTGAAGGATGAGACTGTTCAGCTCCTCGGCATCTCCCCATGAGGTGGCTTGGATATCCTCTGTCCCTGGATCTTCCTAATGGCCCCACGAGATAGGGCTTTCTTCACAAGGAAGAAAGTGAGGCTCGGAGAAGCTGGGTTACTCACCCAGGGTCACACAACCAGGACAAGGCTTCACAAGGAACTTACTCTTCCCTCCCACCTCTGGGTGGCTATCCCCGGGCGAATCAACCCTCCTGCAGTGCATCTGTCCACTCTCTCGCTCACAAATGAGTGTACAGAGGGAGCCAGGTTCAAATCCCGGCTCCTATGCTTGTGAGCTGGCTGGCCTTGGAAGAGTTATTTGACCTCTTGGGGTCTCGGTTTCCTCAACTAATGGCAAGAACTTGAGGTTCTTTTATCTTGGGTCACTTGGGACTTCAAGACCTAATGTATGAAGGTCTCTAACCCTCTGACCAGCCCCGGAGCAGGTGTTTGGTGCTGCTACAAGTCCCAGGAACCAGCTCTTTCCCCGTTGCCACGGCCCCTGAGACCCTGGAGTTGGCTCAGAGAAGACAGATGCCTTTGGCTCAAGGAATCTTGGGGGTTTTTTGGTGTCAGAATTTCAGACTGGACAGTAAAGGAAAGAGTGTCCCTGCATCCTAAGCTCATCCCAAAGGAGTGTTTCTGGCAGAAGCCAAAGAAAGCATGGACACTTCTTTCCCCATCATGCCCAGCGATGTCTCCCTGAACAGTGCCTTCCGCCTGAAATCCCACTATGGTATGGGTGGTACCAAGAGTAGGTCCACAGGGCACCTACTACGTGCCAAGTGCGACGCTGGCCTTGGTGCAGTGAGGAACAAGCCAGGCTTGATGTCTGCTGTTTGGGTGCTAAGTTCACCACAGATTACTGAGTTGGGACGGGGTGGGGGCCCCGACCTGGCTGGGGCTCGCGAAAGGCTTCCTGGAGGTGACCTTGAAATGGGACTGGAGGGAGGATGAGTAAGAGTCAGCCCAGCACCAGGAAAGAAGAAGAGTGGGGAGCCAGGGGAGGGACGTTTGCAGGAACTTTCCAGGCAGGAGGGAGCAGGGCCATCTGCGGAACTTAAGGCTGGACAAGCATGGGGTGTTAAACATGTCAGGTTACCCACTTTTTTTGGGGGGCGGTTGCCTGTCACAGGACAGATGTCTTTGGAGTTGCTCTGAAGCATTACGGCTTTTGCAGCCTGTCACTGAGCCGTATTCTGGGAGGGCTTCGTGGAGGGGGTGGCATCCCAAGGGCTTCAGTTCAGTTTGGTTTAACTCTGTTCCACCTACACTCACTAGGTGCCAGTCCTGAGTCTTCAGAGATGAAATTGACATGGGCCCCACCCTCATGGAGCCCACAACCCATGGCGGGACAGAGACACACTAAAACCAGTTCATAGTCAAGGCAAAGCAGTTGCCTGAGAGAGGGGACGACAAGCTCTTTCCAGGTCGGGGACAGGGAGGGAGGTGTCTGGGACGTTTCCCCACAGTGCGAGCTTGTGCGATTGCCCTGGAGGCCTCTCTGGTGTTGGCAGGGAGATTTTAGCCTCTGCCCCACCCTATTCCTTCAACATGTGCCTTACCAGTGTGTGCCAGTGGCATTTCCTGAAATCTCCAGTAACTGTTTTTGGTGTGCACTAGGGGTGGGCTGGAAGGCCAGGGAATTAACACCCAAGGACTTCCCTCTGCCAGTGGGAGATGGAGAAGGTGGTTAAATACCCCAGCTCCCTGCCTCCTCAGGGGGATGCCCTGAGCTCAGTGGCCCCAGCCAGACGGAGCCCCAGTTCTCGCGCAGTAACAGCTCAACAGCTGCTGTCCCTTCCCCTCGGATGCCTGGAGTCACTTCCCAAATAAACCACTGGTGCCACTCCCTCATCTCGGGGTTTGCTTCTGGGGGGACCCAACCTAAGATGGGAATGAACACTCATTCAGCAAATATTGGGTGACCAGCCGCAGCGTCCAGCCTAGGAGGTGGGTAACGTTTATTCTGATCATGCCTTGGAGAGAATGTTATGCACCCTTGAAAAATCGTCTCTCCAAAGGGTAGGTAAGGGCAGAAAAACAGTAGAGACAATGTTTTCCTCTCTATGCTTACCTGCGTTTAAAATTTCTTATGTAATAGATCAGTATTTAAGAAAAATAAAAAATAAAACCCAACTGCATAGAGCTTTGTGACTTTGGTCCTGTTGTAGCCCCTCTCTGGGTCTTGGCCTCTGCCATGGAACCATGGACTGCAAGTCCCTAGACTCTGGGGCTGGAGACTGGCCCTTCTATCTTACCTGTTCCCACAGGTTCGACAACTATTCAGCCAACGTGATGGTGGACAGCAAGCCCGTGAACCTGGGGCTGTGGGACACGGCAGGGCAGGAGGACTACGACCGCCTCCGGCCGCTCTCCTACCCGCAGACGGTATGCTGCCCAGCCCTCCTCGTGGTCCTGGGCTTTGCAGCCCTGTTGCCTCTGCCTGCTGAACCCTGACCCTCCCCTTAAGGCCCAGCTCGAGGAGTCCCCGCCCTCCATCAGGCCCCTGTCATTACCGTGCCCTCTGTCTTCCCAGCCCCTCTGCCTCTTGGGCTGCCGCACCACCTGGTTCTCAGTGGGCGGGGCAGGCAGGCTCTGGACCAATGGGAGCTCAGGATGGCCGGCTCTGGGGGTGCTAGGGGAGGGGAGGAGTGATGGGGGCACATCTGCAGGTGGCTGTGTGGCTGCTGGGCTCTGTCTCCAGGGTGGCAAGGAAAGCGCTGGGGCTGGTGAGCAGACGGGGGGTGGGGGGTAGGTAGTGAGTGCCTGGTGAGGAGCATGGATTCTGGAGTTGCAGATGGCAAATGCTTTAATCCTGTAAGCCTAACTTTCCCCGTCTGTGGAATGGGGTAGCAGCAGCGCCGCTACAGTGTTGTGTGAAGATTAACCACTTAGTGCAGGCTCGGGCCGTTAGGAAGTGTTGGATAAACAAGCAGCAGCCTGGGGTAGAGGTGGGAAGGGAATCCCTACTCTGCCGGGTCCTAAGCGCCCAGCATCCCCTGGGCGCTCCAGCCCTCAGTGGCTGCCCAGGTGTGGGAGAGCCCAGGTGGGATGCCTCCAGGCCTCCCCTCACGAGTAACCCTTGTCTGACCTCCCAGGACGTCTTCCTCATCTGCTTCTCCCTCGTCAGCCCAGCCTCCTATGAGAATGTCCGGGCCAAGGTGAGCGGGATGGAGCGGGGGTCTTGGGGGGATGGGGCAGGTGACCCTGAGGGAGGGGAGCACGGGAGGGAGGGACCGCTGACTTTGGCCTGCCTCTGGGGCAGCAGAGGATGTGGGCAGAGAGGGTCCCTAGTGCCACCCAGGGCTGGCGGGGGGGACTGGGGGTGAGACTCAGAGGGCGTCTCAGAGGGGGCTGTGATAGTTAGCTTTACTCTCGAACCTGTCCTCTCTCCTCCCCACACACCCTCATGACTCCTTATTATCTCCTCCCGACTTGGTGCCCCTCTTCTCCCCCTACCCCCTGCACAACCTCCTGCCCCCACCCACCGGCCCAGTGGTTCCCGGAGGTGCGGCATCACTGCCCCAGCACGCCCATCATCCTGGTGGGCACCAAGCTGGACTTGCGGGACGACAAGGACACCATCGAGAAGCTGAAGGAGAAGAAGCTGGCGCCCATTACTTACCCGCAGGGCCTGGCGCTGGCCAAGGAGATCGGTACAGGGCTTGGGCTCAGACCGGGGAGCTGGGTGCAGGGGGATTGGAAACATAGCTTCCAGGGCCAGGCTGTGCGATTCCGCCCTGGGTGTGCCGTGTACTAGCTGTGTGACCCTGGACGAGTCACTTAGCCTCTCTGGGCCTGTGTTTCCTCCTCCGTGAACCATGGCAACGGTAGTAGCGCTGGGTGGTTGGGAGGATTAAATGAATTCACGCCCGTGAGCTCCTAGAGCAGCACTGCACGTGGGAAGCACTTTGTGTTAATTGCTATTATAGTATTAGTATAATCCATAAACAGACATTGAAATAAGTGCATTTGGACAGACAGAAGCGGGGATGGAGGGGGGTGTGCTGTGGTTTCTCAGAGGACGAGCAGCCAAGTCAGGCTTGGGTTTTCCGGGAAGGCTTCCTGGAGGTGGTGCTTCTGCTTGGGTTTGAAGGGTGACGTCTTTCCCTCTGCATCCTTCTCACCCCCCATTCCTCACCCTCCTGGCTTCTCAGCCCAGCTCCTCTTTGCCTCCCGGCCACTGGGCCAGAGAAGTGACTTCTCAGGGTCACGCAGCTGGTAGGTGGCAGAACCAGGATTTGAACACAGGACCACAAACCGATGGCTTGGGGGCCTCCTCGTGGTGGCTCAGGGCTGCCTGCACCAGGGAGGTGATGACCGATGGGTCTGGCCTCTTCCGTGGCGTCCAGGTCTGCTGTCCTTTGCCTGAGGACAGGGTACTTGCCCAAGAGCCTGAGACCACCAGTGGGGTTTGGCCACTATGAGAAGTGGCCCAGCTGCCCAGGGTGCTCTGCGTCACCACAGGGTCCGGCAGACCCAGGGTTTGGCCCCTGAACTGGTGGGGCCTGCTGCAACCCATCCCTCCCTCAGCCCTACCACTCTTCCTTCCGCCGGAACTGGGAGGGCCCTGGGGACTCACATCTCTTCACAGGAAGAGAAACCACAGCCGTCACCCCCTCCTTCATGTGACTAGCCCAGTGACATGGCTGTCTTTCCCAGGGGCCTCTGCTGCCACTTAAACCCTGGGTCCTTTGTCCCATCCTAGGGGCTCTGGCTCTCAGGCCCTCTGGTCTTTCCTCACGAATATTGGGGATTGCACCCCTGCCTTCTCTTCTTTCTGAACAGCCTGTCCCCCCAGGACTCCTTCCACCCAAGACAGTGACTCTCCAGCCTGTGTCCAACCCCGTCCTTCTTAAAGCACAAGCTTTCGGATGAGATGGGGCCTGGAAGTCTGGATTCTGGTCCTGGCAATGACTGTCTGTGTGACTTTGGGCCAGTGGCTCCCCCTCTCTGGACCTCAGTTTCCCCATCCGTACTAGCCAGCCTATACACTCCCTAAAGTTCCTTTCTCCTTCATGAGGAGATGAGTTGGGGTTCCTGCCTTGGCCTCTAGCCAATCCTCTTGGAGCCAATACCAGCTGGGGGTGGCCAGGGGCAGTGACTAATGACTCTGAACTTGCCTCGGACAAGCCCAGGCCAAGGGGGAGACCTGGGGGGCCTGCAGGCTAATGAAGACAGCAGCTGCCTCTGCCCCCCAGTCCAGGGTGGCGAGTTGCGGGGCAGCTCTGATCCCAGCTGCTAATCACAGGATTGAGTGCTTCCTGGGTGCCGGGCCTGTGCATTCTCCTGCTTCATCGTCATAGCAGCTATGAAGGAGGGACTCTCATCATCCCACTTTACAGAGGAGGAAAACTGAGGCTCAGGGAGAAGTCACTAGCTCGAGGCCACCCAGCCGGGATGCGCCACGGCCGAGACTCGAATCCGGGCTGCGTGGCTCCCCCAGTCATGATCAGGGCGGTCTGCTGCCCCCACAGGTGGGCGACTGGGGAGCAGAGAGGGGGGACAGGCTGAGGTCCTGGAGTGGCCAGGCCTCTAGTCAGGACCCTTTCTCTAGACACCACTGATCCAGGAAGCAGGAGGGTGGCAGGTGCCAGGGAGGACGCAGCTGGAGGGCGTGGAAGAAAGAAGTGGACACTGGCTACGGTCCCTTGCAGGGAGACAGTGGCCAAATGCCCAGCGACACCCTTCTGGGCACAGAGGGTTATGGTGACGAGACTCCCAGACCCAACTCGGGGTGCTCCGTACCTGCCAGCCGAGCCCTGGGACCACTGCCTGTGCTCCCTGGTGGGACAATGCTCCCACGTGCAAGGGAGACATCCAGCGTGTGACTCAGGACAAGTGACATCCTCTCTGAGCCTTGGTTTCCTTGTCCTTGCCCCACACTTTCTTTCCCTCGTCCCTGGGCTGCCCCTCCTGAGATCTTGGCTCCCCTCTCGCAGCTGTGTGTCTCTGGCCCCGGGGCATCCCCTCTCTGGGCCTGATTCCTCACCTGGGAAGCGGGGACTCACAGGATTTCTTCACAGAGTTGTCAGAAGCGCCCAGCTCAGTGCCTGGCAGGGAGCAGTGCTGATCAGTGTTGGTCTGCTTCTTCCCCCCACGGAAGAGCAAAGTTCCCCCTTCCTGCCCCTCTCCTTCTCTGTTTTCAGTTGCTCACTTCAGGGAGACTGCTTGGGTTGTAATGGACACAGGAGCTCTCACAGGTTCCTTCCAGAACGTCACAGAACACTGCCCCTGGGAGTGGGGCTCAGCCTACCTTCCTCACTGTCTGTGCCCCGTGCTCCAGCCCTGAGTGGTCACGTGGGAGAAGGCTGGTCCCCTCATGGGGGAATGGGTGCTCCCCAGTTCCCATTCCTCTTGCTGAGGGCCCCCAGCTGCCCCTGGCGGAGGGGAAATGTCTAGTGTGTGACTTTGGATAAGTGACTTTTCTGAGCCTCAGTTTTCTCAACTGTAAAGTGGGGAGATGCGAAGGACTGGTTAGATGAAATTTGGAATGTCCTAGTGAGCGGGCCACGGGTTCCTCAGGCCTCCCGGGGGAAGACGGAGGCAGGCATGTGGGAATTTTCTAGAAGAAAGTGAGGCGCCGAGAAATTTGGTCACCGTAGCTTGAGCCCCTTTCTTGCCAGGAAGGTATCCTTCCTTAAAGGGCTTTTGTGTCCAAGAAAGACACAGACCTGCTCTCGTGGGGGGGGGGGGGTCTTAACCTCTCCCTCTGAGTGAAACTCCCCCTTTCCGACATGAGGCACAGAGGGGTAAATGCCCTGCTCTGAGTGACACAGCCCAGGTGGCCGCCACAGCCAGTGCAGTTGCGTGGCTTGGGACGGGGTTTTGCCCAGCCCTGACCTAGGCCTCTACCCTCTTGCTGCCCTAACCTAGACTCAGTGAAATACCTGGAGTGCTCAGCCCTCACCCAGAGAGGCCTGAAAACCGTCTTTGACGAGGCGATCCGGGCTGTCCTGTGCCCCCAGCCCACGCGGCCACAGAAGCGGCCCTGCAGCATCCTCTAGGGGTAAGAGCCCCTCCCTCCCCTCCCCACGCCCCCCGCCGCCACACACACAGCAGGCTCTGGCTGGGAGGGAGGCGTCCAGCCACTGTTCGGTGGCCCTAGGTTTCATCGGGAGTGGCATTTAGGCTGGGACAGAAGAGGGACCATCAAAGGGGCTTCAGGTTGCCCATTTACCTGAGCCGGTCCTGCTCTGTGAGCCCAGTTCCCAGAAGGAAGGTTCAAAGTGTCAGAAAATGCCAGGCGTGGTGTCACTGAGCTGAGGCAAGGCGTGGTGTCACTGAGCTGCCCCTCTGCCGTCCCTGCAGCAGGGTGGGGAGGGTCACGGCAGAAAGATACCTCAGCCCCTACCCCTTGGAAGAGGCCGCTTGAGCTGGGGAGACCTGACACCCACATATAGGGGTGGAGGTAGGACAGACTGAGTTATGAGGCTACTGGGGCAGAAGAGGGATGGGTAGGGGTTGGAGGCACCCACAAGGCTTCCAGGATGGGTGGGACAAGAAGGACGGAGAGGACTTGGCCAATCTTGAGCAAAAGCTGGGAGCTGGAATGAGCCGTGAGCCAGGAGAGCCAGGAGCGGGCTGTGGATTCTGTTTGGCCCCAAATTCTCACCCACTGCCTGTCTCCTTTCCAGGACACACCCAGCCCTCCCAGCCAGATGGTTCTGACCCTCCAGGGCCCCCACCCAAAGCCCCAGGACATCCCCGCTGGCCATGCTGCCCCCTTCCTGTGGCGTTTCTTAGCAAGATGGCTGCAGAGCTTGGCTCATCATCTTCTCTGTGCTGGAGTCCCCCCCGGGGAAGAGTGTGAATTTGTAGGTGCTGCGTCCCCATCCCCTCATGCTCCTGCCTTCCCAGGGGCCAGAGGGGAGCCCCAGGACCGATAAGCCACCCCTGTGTTGCTGTGGTCAGATGCCCCACGTGGCACCATCTACCTGTTTACTCCTCCCTCCCAAAGCCTGAATCCCCTCTGGAAACTTCGGGCCAGATGGTTGCCGGCCACCACTTATATACCTTCAGGGACGGGTCTCTTGCTCTCCCGTGAGGCAGTCTACTCCAATACTGATGGTCTTGCTTGTCTGAGGTTCTCCTACTGAAGCTAAATTAAGTGTCTGAGAAGTTTGCTCTTCTGGTCTTAGTGCTCCTTTTGGGGACAATACAAAACTTTCAGATTTTCTAAATCTCTGTGGGCACCTGCCCAGCCAATCAAAAGGCTGGGTCCTGCTGACTCCTGCCACCTCTCAAGTCTTTCTGCTCCACTCACAGGATCCTGAGCTGCATTTACCTGTGACAGTCTTAAAACTTGCAGACCCTGCCAGTCAGGATTTCTGTCATTGCAACTAGGAACCCAATTCAACCTGCTTAAGCAGAAAATAAATTTACTGATTCAAGTTTGGAAATATCATGACTTCAGGTGCAGCTTGATCAAGGGGACTCAAATGATGTCATCAGAGCTCACTTTCCTGTACCTTCTGATGTCTGATTCATTCTTAGGCAGGTGACTCTCAAGGGCTTCATCCTTCCCGTTTCAAGTTCAGCAAAAAAGAGCAAGTGTCTGCCCCCAGCAAAGTTCTAATTAAGGTTTACTCTGATTGGACCAGCTCAGGTCTTTTCAACCAATCACATTTGTCAGGAGAATGCTGGGTTCTGATTGGTCAAGCCTGGACTACATGCCACACTAGAGCATGGAGTGGAGGCAGCCCTTTCAAAACCATACCCGCTAGAGTGGAGGGAGGGGTTGGTTCTCAAAGGGAGACTGAGAGTTTTGCCAGAATTGGGGAATATGGGTGTCGAGCAGCCAGAAACCCCTAGTCTCCACTATTGGAGGTCCCAGGAAAGTGTCCCAACAGTGTAAGGAAGCAATGCCGCACCCAGCAGGCACAAAACACAGGCAAGTTTCTTTAAAAGAGAGATGGGGCTGCTGTAAGGATTTACGAAGCTCATCCCTAACGCGCCAAGGTACAGGATGGAGCCAGTCCCACCTCATTTGTGTTTGCTAATTCACAAATGCCAGACTTTCCAATCCTGCGGACGACTGTGCTTCTCTATCTAAATGTCATCCATCCATTCAACACGAATTCACTGAAGACCTACTCTGTGCCACGCATTGTTCTGTGGTCCAGCGGTACACCCAAGTTCTTGCCCTCAGGGGCTGACACTCTAAAATAAAGGATTAAAAAAAAGAGATATAAGACCCCGTCCCTGACGACACAGAAGTTCCCCCAATTCCCAGCCAGTGAAATGATTTGGGTTTCATTTTCTGCTCTTCCAGGCTCCCAGCCACTTCCACTGCCCCTCGTAAGTCCTGAAGTTCTGATGCAAGATCTCAGCTCACTGGCCTCCTGAGAGCCCAACCCTCTTGAAAGGGATGGGGTGCAGGGGGGAAATCCCGTGGCCTTTTTTAGTTTCAGCTCAGACAAGGTCGTTATGCTTTTAAAGTGACTTCTCTGAAACAAACCAAAAAACCCACTAACACCCCTGCCCCACCCCCCAACACACGACACAGATACAGACATGTATGTGTCAGAACTCACACCCTAAAACATCCAACGTTTAAAAGCCCTGAGAAGCGCCTTCCAGTGGGCCAGTCGAGGAGAGCCTCTTTCTGTTTCCTGCTCTTCCGGGGCCCCAAGAGAAATTCAGGACCATCCTGGTGGCCCCAAGGCCTGGCTGCACCCCACCTCCCTCGCTCATCCTGCGCTTACACCTCCTCTGCCACATGCCTCTTCCCCTGAGCCTACCCCAGTGGATGCAGTCCTTGTTTTATACCAATAATAAAGTCAGGAAATAAATCCTCTCACCATTGTGTGGTTTCACCCGGCACATATGATCTTATTTAATTCTCCTAGCAGCCTTCCAATGTAGTACTAACATCTCTGTTTTGCAAAGAAGGAAATAGAGGCACAGGAGTTAGAGCTCAGTTCACTAAGGCAGACACTGTACTTTCCCACCTGCTACCACTACTTCCACCCTCTTTGCTAACGGGATTCTAGTTTTGTGCAAAGCAGCAGTGTATTTAGCCCCAGACAAAAATACTTGTTCCCAGCCTGCTTTGCAACTGGAGTTCCAAGTTCGCACAGTTCTGGCTAACAAGACATAAGTGAAAGTCAGCTGGAAAGGTAGCTTCTGTGAAAGTTTTTGTTGTCTTCCATAAAGAATAAGGGACCCAGCCAACACTGACCATTGCCCTGGCCCCTTCCCTGATGAATACTGATGAGAAGTCTGGAGCTGCAGCAGCCATCTTATGACCCTGAAGCCACAAACATGAAAATACAACCTAACGTGCTAAGAATGGAGTAGCAGAAAGATAAAAAGAGCCTGAATTCTTAACAACTTTGGTCAGCAGCTGAACAAATGCCAGTGGCTGCCTTGTTAAGGGAACAGAGCAAAAATGAAACCACTTATTTGTTTATGTCACTGTTAGGCCTTCTGTTACTGTTAGTTGACAGCATTTGTAACTGAGGTCTTAGGACTCCCAGCTCTGTGTTCCTTCTGCTGTATCATTGTGTCCAGAACTCACTGAGCATGGGGTGAGTCACTCGTTTCTGCTTTGCAAATTGGCTGAGGACCAGAACCCCTTCAGATAGGAAAGAGAAACCTCGAGGGAAGTTGGTGAGGAGTTTTGAAACAGGAAGAACTGTTAGTTGTGGGCAGGAGCTGACAACATGGCGATGCTCACTCATTTGACAGCAGCCACTCCCATGGACCCGTCTGGTGCCAGGCCCAGGCTGGGTATCAGGGCTTGGGTGCATTATATTTGGCCTCTTGCAATAAAATCATCATCTGGTGGCAAAGGAAAGCACCTGCCAGATAAGCCTACTTCATTTGGGGCTCTCTGTCTTCTTCCAAAGCAGAGGCCTGGGGGTCACGCTGACTTCTCCCATTCTGTCCCCCCAGCATTCACTGGTCACCAAGCCTGGAAAATTCAGCTTCCCCATATCTGTTAAACCTACCCCTCATCTGGCCCACTGCCACTCCCTACTATAGGTCTTGCAACCATCCCCTGGACAGTAGCTACGGCCTCCTCACTGGCCTCCCTGCCTCCACTCTCCCTGCCTTCTCCAACCTTCATCGGGAAGGCTGGCGGAATCTTCCTCATTTACAAACGTAATTACGCCACTCAGATGCCTCGGTGTAGTGTCACCACGATCCTAGCAAGTACCTGGCACCTAGTGGATGCTGATAAATGTCTGTTGTTTATATAAATGAATAAGCAGGTGAAAGAATGGACTTTAAAGTAGAGAGAGAGAGACCCAGCCCTTCTAGTGACCCAGCTGGGCCCAGCCTTCCAGCATCCTCACCATGCATGAGCCATCTTGGATGTGCCAGCCCAGTCGAGTCCCCAGAGGACTGCAGCCCCAGCCAGCACCGTGTGGAGCAGAACAGCTGCTCCACTGAGCCCAGCCAACTCACGCAATCATGAGAGATGACACCATGGTATACTGAAACAATGCCTCTTCTGGGGCCAAAGTCCTTGCTGTCTCTTCCTTTGATCTCTTACTTCTCCCCGCTACCCTCTTAACTCCTCCACTGCCCAAGAAATATTCACCTCTGGGGACATCTGATTCCACCTAGGCCTCGTGGGATGTGCGAGGCCGGGCAGAGTAAGCTCTGGGGAGTGAGACAGATCTAGGATAGTTCTAGAAGACTTCTGAAGGCTTTGAGAAAGTGAGATGATGAGCAGTCATCCATGTAATCTGAGGTCCAGATCAATTCAGTTCCCACGTGCTAAGACTATGCTCTGTGCCAAGTGGCACTGGGAGCTGGAGGTGCAGAGAGGGGTGAGACCCAGCCGTCTGCTCCCCAGGGGCCCAGAAGCCAGTGGGAGAGACAGACGTGTAAATCAACACCTGCCACGGGGTTTGATCAACATACCACAAAAATGTACTCAACAGCAAACGGAAGAGACCCTGGTTTCAAGGTGCCAGGTAGAGATGTTTCCGCCCCCTCACCCTGGCTGAAAAGCAGCACAAAACAGAAACACAAACTCTCTTCTTCAAAGAAACCAGAAGACACCTGTGACCCCAAACCGCAGCACGCAAGCACAAAGAGCAGATGGAGGGGTGGTAAATGATTTAACAGGGCCCAGGAAAGACAAACCTAAGTGCCTGCTGTTCCATGGCAGGGTGGGGTGGGAGGCTTGGAGATGGGGAAGATGCAACGAACTGGCCTTACAGAACCACAAGGGGGCTCCAAATTAGGGGACCCAGATACCATAGGTGGCGAGGCAGGAGCCTGAAAACAGGTGGGTTGTTTGGAAGTCTGTATAAGGAGCAGTTAGACCCCCTGGTCCTCTCCCCTGCGCTATGCAGCCTGGCAACAACCCTTCCCTAACACGGGCAGGGAAACCCAACTGGAGAGCTCTGGACCCAAGGACACCAGCCGCAGAGCAGGTGCGGGTGAGGCTCCAGACTGATTATTGGCCATGTGGCAGATTTGGTTGCATTTAGCAGATAATCACTCCCTCCATCCTCTACCTCTGGAGGAGGAGCGTACTTCCCCACTCCACTGATGCTGCCTTGGCCATGTGACTTGCTTTTGGCCAGTGGGATATTAGCATATGCCTCACAAGGAGAGATTTGATGTGCTTGCCCCATGTTCTCTTGTGCTGACAAAAGAACAGGCCCTGGCAAGCCTGCTGGTTCTAAGAGTATAAAAGAAATAGGGAGCAGGGGTGTCTAGATGACCTGCAGACCTGCAGCTCAAAGCAGATCAGCCTGGCTGAGCCCAGCCTACATCAGCCAATCCCCGCTGACCTGAAGGTGTGTAGTGAAATAAATGCTTATTGTTGTGTACCACAGAGATTTTTGCAGTTATCTGTTACACAGTAGTAGCTGACTGATATGGGAGGATTCAGTGAAAGTCTGAAGGCTTAACAGGGTGATCCCAGCTCCCTTCCCTCACCCAATTTAGGAATGCAAGCACCCAGGCATACATTCATCCCAGACAGGAAGCTGTGGATGGGATCTGACCACCCCAGTGAAAAGTCTTACAGATGCTGACAGCTGGTGGCATCTGGATGTTCTTGACAAAACGTTCAGCTGTTCCTACAGAGGTGTTCACTATTTTGCAAGCCCTGTTCACTATTTTACATAGAGCTTCCAGTCCAATTTTTAATGCTTTATTCTGCAAGATGAATGGATAACCAAAGATGACTGTTTAATTGAGGAAAGTTCTAACATGAAAGAGATCCAATGAAACAAATAGAAAAAAAGGAACTAGCAAGAAATAGAGACAATGCAGTGATCAGAAGAAAACTTTAAAGAAACCATCACTGCTATCCTTAGAGAGAAAAGGAAACATATTATATCCACAAATAAATACAGAATGCCATAACACATGAATAATCAGGAAACAGAGAAGAGCTCTTAGAAATTAAAAATACGTTGATTAAATTTTTTTAAAAATAGAGACGCTGGAAAATAAAATAGAGTAAAAAAAAAAAAAAACCACCTCTCAGAAGATAGAATAAGATGGTAAAAGTAAACAATAAGAAAATTAGGGCTTCCCTGGTGGTGCAGTGGTTGAGAGTCCGCCTGCCGATGCAGGGGACATGGGTTCGTGCCCTGGTCCAGGAAGATCCCACATGCCTCGGAGCGGCTGGGCCCGTGAGCCACGGCCGCTGAGCCTGCGCATCCGGGGCCTGTGCTCCACAATGGGAGAGGCCACAACAGTGAGAGGTCTGCATAATGCAAAAAAAAAAAAAAAAAAAAAAGAAAATTAAAGGATTACAAAAATGGGCAGAAGACCTAAATAGACCTTTCTCCGAAGAAGATATACAGATTGCCAACAAACACATGGAAGGATGCTCAACATCAACATCACTAATCATTAGAGAAATGCAAATCAAAACCACAATGAGTTATCACC
This sequence comes from Orcinus orca, assembly GCF_937001465.1. Taxonomy (NCBI): domain Eukaryota; kingdom Metazoa; phylum Chordata; class Mammalia; order Artiodactyla; family Delphinidae; genus Orcinus; species Orcinus orca. The sequence continues at coordinate 92,249,138 of NC_064569.1, read as the reverse complement.
TCACACCGGTCAGAATGGCCATCATCAAAAAAATCTACAAACAATAAATGCTGGAGAAGGTGTGGAGAAAAGGGAACCCTCTTGCACTGTTGGTGGGAATGTAAATTGATACAGCCACTATGGAGAACAGTATGGAGGTTCCTTAAAAAACTAAAAATAGAACTACCATATGACCCAGCAATCCCACTACTGGGCATATACCCTGAGAAAACCATAATTCAAAAAGAGTCATGTACCACAATGGAACATGGAAGCAACTTAAGTGTCCATCGACAGATGAATGGATAGAGAAGATGTGGCACATATACACAATGGAATATTACTCAGCCATAAAAAGAAATGAAATTGAGTTATTTGTAGTGAGGTGGATGGACCTAGAGTCTGTCATACAGAGTGAAGTAAGTCAGGAAGAGAAAAACAAATACCGTATGCTAACATGTATATATGGAATCTAAAAAAAAAAAAAAAAGGTTCTGATGAACCTAGGGGCAGGAAAGGCATAAAGATGCAGCCGTAGAGAATGGACTTGAGGACACAGTGGGGGGGAAGGGTAAGCTGGGATGAAGTGAAAGAGTAGCGTTGACATATATACACTACCAAATGTAAAACACATAGCTAGTGGGAAGCAGCCGCACAGCACAGGGAGATCAGCTCGGTGCTTTGTGACCACCCAGAGGGATGGGATAGGGAGGGTGGGAAGGAGATGCAAGAGGGAAGGGATTTGGGGATATATGTATACATATAGCAGATTCACTTTGTTATACAGCAGAAATTAACACAACATAGTAAAGCAATTATACTCCAATAAAGATGTTAGAAAAATAAAATTATACAAAAAAAAACAACAACCCAGATAACCAACAAGGACCTACTGTATAGCACAGGGAACTATATATATATATAACTGAATCATTTTGCTGTACACCTGAAACTAATACAACATTGTAAATTAATTGTATTTAATAAAAATTAAAAGATAATCAAAGGATTAATCTAGGAGGCCAGTAGTAAAATAACAAAAGTTCCAGAAGGAAATAATAAAAAATCTTCCCTAGAACTGAAGAACACAATTCTTCAGATTAAAGTAGTTTGCTGCGTGCCCCAAACACTTGCTGTTGGGGGGGACATGACCCAAGCGTTATAAAATTTCAGAAATTTAGGGATAAAACAAAGACCCTAGAGGCTTCCAGAATAATGAAAAAAGCTACCTAAAGTTACACACAAAATATTGAAAATAAGAATAGGGCTGGAAGCTAGAGACATGAACAGATGCCTTCTACCATCTGAGTCAAAGTCTAGATCCTCAACCTAGAATTCTAAACCCAGACGGGCTATCAACAAGTGTGAGAGGAGCATTAACAATTTTCAAACCTGCATCCTTTCTCAGGAAGTTACTGGAGGGTGTAGGCCAACCAAATAAGGGCGTAAACCATTGAAGAGGAAAGTGTGGGATTCCAGAAACAGGACAGAACATAGGAAGAAGATGAAGGGAATCGCTGATCTGATGGTGGAGAAAGAATCCCAGGGTGTCAGCTGTGCACAGGCCTGGGGGACAGCTGGGGCAGAGAGGAGGAGTTTAGGAGTCTCCAAGAAAAAATTATCCCTGAGATTAGACCCTGGAAATTCCACTGTGCGGTTTTTATGAAGCTACAGGAGTGTATGGAAATACTTAGTCCAAGAAAACTAAAATTTTTTTTAAAAAAAACCTTAAGCAAATGAAAAAATGAGACAATTATTAACTCCTGGCTGAATAGGAAATAATATTTACACTGCATTAATAATGGAAACACTGAATATGCATTTAACAGAAAATACATTATGTTGAGAGGAGAGGGAAAAGGGACCAGAGTGTGCAAGAAATCTAAAATCTTCATTTTCCTTAATATGAAGTCAGTAGATAATAGGTAAAGTTGGGGATTCAAGTGGTAGAAAAATAAACTGGCTATTTAACAAGATGGAGATAAATACAAGGAGAAATAGCTGAGAGGGTGGAACTGCCTCTGGGATAGAGGATGGGTCAGGGCCACGGGAGAACTCCTATTTTTTGCTGTTATAAGTCGTTTTTAGCACTATTGGTTTTTAAAATTTACTTGCAAACAGTACTTTGATAAAAACATATTAAAAATAATTGCGTTACAGATGAAAAGGAAGCCCAGAGGAGGGAGCGTCAGAGCATGAAAAGGCTTCAGAGAGGGCTCCCCTGAGCAGCTGTTGCCCTAAACCTGTTGAAGGATGAAGAGAGGGCCAGGGAACAGCCTGTGCAGAGAGCCTGGGGCATGTGTGTTCAGCCCGAAGGCCATGGCTCTTAGAAAGAGAGGAAGGGTGAGTGGGAAGAGAAGCAGGCAGAGGCAGCTTACATGGGCACCCAGCCATAGCAGGTACTGCAGATTTCGTTCTACAGCAACAGGTGGCCCTAGGATGGTCTCAAGGAGGAAGCAACTGGCGTCATTTGTTTTTAACAGGCTCTTTCTCCTTGCTGAGGAGGGGGTGAGGGCAGAAGCAGGGGGACCAACAAGAGGTGATGGTGGTTTGGCCCAGAAGGGAGGCTCCGGGGATGGAGAGCAGTGGACAGGTTATAAAGATGAGAGTTCGAAGTAAAAGCAATAAGGCTTGGTGCGGGGAGTGGTGGGGACAAGCTGACAGGCATTTCCTTCATTTGACCTTCACGTGAAATTTTGGGGCTGGGTGGGAAAGGGAGCACATTATACTGAAGAAGGTGTGCAGAGGAGTTTTTCAAAGTTATGCTGCTTGACTGAAGCAGATCTGGGGCTCAAACTCACCTGCCCAGTCTGCTAGCCCATCTCTCCCGACTGCAGGAGGTGTCCCTGGGAAGGGCTGCTGGGTAAAGAGGTTAACTGATTCTAATTCCCAGCAATCCTATGCAGTAGGTCTTGAAGAAGAGGGACTGAGGCTCAGAGAGGTTAAGTCACATATCCAAGGTCACACAGCCAGTAAGTGGCAAAGCTGAGATTCAACCCCAACAGGGGACAGCCGGGGCTGATGAACCAGAGGACGCCCTTAATAGGGACTTCTGTGACGAAGCCGCAGGGGCTGGCCTGGGAAGGCGTTTTGGCTCATCTTAGTTGAGAGGACAGACCTCAGCATCGGTAGCTGATCCCCCAACCCTGCCCTGTGGCCGGCTCTGGCCTGGGCATTGTGGAGGAGAAGGAGGCGGAAGAGGCTTTGTCCTGGCTCTCAGGGAGGGAGAAGCCAGGGCCCCAGCTCCTGGAAAACCGCCTGTCCGACGGCAGAGGCACAGTCATTGGTCTTGGGGAGCCTTCCAGTCTGAGGGTGGAGACATGGCCCTAGTTTTAAGGAGCCCAGGGTCTGATGGGGGAGACATAACATTATTCTGTCTTGGGGAGGCAGGCCCGGCAGCCCCTCCAGGACACCAGGGACAGACTGAGGTGCCAGGTCCAGGCCTGCAGTTAGAGGCGCTTGGGCTCCAGGACCTCAATGCCAGGCAGGGCAGGGCCACCTCACAGCTCCCAGACACCCCCAGAGCTCACAGCTGTGGAGTTGCACTTTCTCTTTCTGCCCCGCCATCCCCAGGAGGAGGGGTTGATCAGGGGCGCCAGAGTGACTTTTGCTTGGGGAAGGCGCCTGGGTGGGGGTCAGGATCTGACTCAGATCACAGCTCCCCTAGCCTGGTGCCCAGGAACCCCCGCCACTTCTCCAGCCTCCAGCCGACATTCAGCAGATCAGTCTCCCCTCCTCCCCTACCCTGAAGCTACCCATCCATCCATCCATCCATCCATCCATCCATCCGTATCCATCCATCCATCCACCCATCCTGTTCTCCTCATTGAACGTGCAGAGCCAGGCTGGTGCCAGGCCTGGGGACGTGGTGGGGACGCACACAGAGTCCGCCTTTCTGGAGCTCACAGCTGAGCACAGAAGACGCGGCCCCCTGAGCTGAATCTTGATGAACTTGGATCAGAGGCCATGCGAGGCCAGGGTCGGGGTGGGGGGCTCTGGGACGTCCAGGGGAGGGGCCCGGCTGGTCCAGGGCAGGGGAGCATCCAGGAAGAGGCCCCCTGAAGGAGGACTTCCTCTCACACGTGGGGGTGGGAAAGGATGAGGAGAGTGGCCGGGCGGAGGGTACCGCCTGTGCAAAGGCCCTGAGGAGGACCAACACTTTCTCACCGGTTCCTGACTGGTGAGCCTTTGAAAAACGTAAACCGGGTCACAAAACTCCTCTGCTCACGCCCCACAAGGCTCCCAACACACAGCCTGAGAGGACAAGGCCCTATGCGGTCTGGCCTCGGCGGCCTCCCCGCCTCCCTCCTCTCCAGTCACACTGGTCTCCTTCCCGTCCCTCAAACACACACGCTTGTCCTCACCTCAGAGCTGAGCGCCGCCGTCCCACCCCATCTCTCTCACCTCCTCAGAGAGGCCTTCTGAGCTCACCCGTCTAATGAACGAAGGAAAGACCAAACAAATGAATGAACTAGTGAGGCCGGGTGTGCCTGGAGCACAGGTAGGTGAAGGAAATCAGCAGAGGAGGAGACCTGGGCAGGTGGCAAGGCAGGGAGGGTGTAAAGCCTGGTGGGCTGCAAGGGGTGGGCTTTATTCTGAGCTGCTGAGAAGCCACAGGAGGGCCTTGGGCGGGGGAGGGACAGAGCCGTGGACACTGCCCCCCTCACTCCCAGGAGCTGCCTCAGAGCCCACCCATTCCTCATGAACTCGAACAGACAGATCACTGGCGCCTGGAGGGAGGGCCTTGCTGGGGGGTGGGGGGGCTCCAGGCGGAAGCGGTGTCCCCCCTCCCCCGCCTTTGTCCTACTGTGTGCTGCAGCAGCCAGAGCGCCACCTCTGCAAGAGCAAGGCTCTCTGAGGGCCTATAACACACCAGCCCTGGGGACCTAGGGACACAGTCAGTCCAGCCCTGGTCCTGAGGAATGGCCCAGTGTGGAAAGGGGCCTGGCACATAGTAGGTGCTCAGTAAACACTCCTTTCCTTCTTCTCTCCCTTCCTGGCTGTTATCCTCCATTGCCTTCTCAAAATGGGTCAGGCCGCTCAGGTGGGCAAGGTGCTTAAGAGCACGCCTTTGGCGTGAAGCCATCCAGCCTCTCCACTCACTAGCTGTATGATCTGAGTAAACTGCTTGCCCTCTCTGAGCCCCGGCTTCCTCACCTGGAAACGCTAACACTGCTCACCATAGGCGGTGTGGTGGCCATGAAGCTCGGTGATATATGTGAAGCAGCCCGCTTCGGAGGAGGGCTTCATAAAAACCGTGGTCATTACTCACTGATCCTTATGCGCTTACGATGCTCTTATCCAAAGAGGAACTTAGGAGTGATCTAGTCCCATCTCCCCATGATCCAGATGGGAAAACTGAGGCCCAGAGAGGGGACAACTTACCCATGGTCACATGGCTGGTTGGCACAAGCTGGGGTACGGCGTCCAGGGGCAGCCAGGCCTGTGCTCAGGCTCCAGACAGAGATCTTAGGGGTCTCTGTCCAGGGGGATCCAGGGGCCAAGTCTGGCTTACCGCCTGTTTCTGTATAGCCTGCCGGCTAGGGCTGTTTTCTACAAACCAGAACTCCGATGAAGCAAAATGTTACCCCTCCAAAAAAAAAAAAAAAAAAGAATTCCACCCTCGTCAGTAGTAGATCTGTATTAACAACAACAGCAAAAAAGTCCTCAATTATTTATCATTTGAAATTTTGTCAATGTACAAAGAGTGGAAATTTGTGTTCTCCTGTATACTGGCTTTGATGTTGCCTCTTGGCCCCCAAAGCCTGAAATAGTTCTTCTTTACCCTGTCCTTCTATCCCTCACCCTGCCCGGGGCTCTCCAGACTCAACCAGTCTCAGGGCTGATAACCCCCATCCGGCCTTCCTCTGCGGCTGGGGAACCCGGACCGTAGGACTGTGTACTCCCCACCCAGTGCTCGCCCCGTGCTCCCAGCCCTCCTTGCGGCACTGGCCTTGGAACCCAGCTGTCACCCTGGGGGACGTGTGCATGGTGGCCTGGGCGGCGTCCCACCACTGGCTCTCGGACCCCAGCTGCCCTGAGTACCACGCTCTCCTTTCCAACCCCTTTCTGGGGGAGGCAAGGCCAGCGTGGGTGGCTGAAATCTCCCCGGTAACAGGATCTGCGACCCCTTCCAGCCTCCTCCCCTAACCTGCTGCCCCTCCTCCCTCACCCGCACCTGCGCTCCAGCCCCTCCTCCCGGCCCCTCCTCCGGGCTCCTCCCGCACCCCACTCCTGCTCCCTCCTTCCCTGGCTCTCCATGTCACCATCTGTGGCACAATCCTTCTCTGTCACTCTCCCTGCCACCCCCTCCTTCTCCTCCCTCCTTCCCCGCTTTCTCTCCCTGCATCTCTTTCTGCATCCCTCCCTCTCGCCCCTTCTCTCGCTCTTTCCTCCTCTTTCTCTTCTCCTGTCACGCATTTCTCATCACTCCCCCTCATTCTGGCTTTCCACCCACTGCCGTCTTCTCTGTCTCTCCCTCTCTCTCTACCTCCGACCGACCCCCCTTTCCCCTCTCTTTCTATTGGCTTTTTATGGTCCCCTGTTCCCCATTTCTCTTCTTTTTCTTGGGAGGCTTCTCCCTCCTCCCCCACCCCAGGCTCCTGCTTGCAGACCCCCAATCTGTGCCCCTACCCCCCACACCACCCAAGACGTGTCCTGGAGATGGGGGGTGACGCACCAGGCGCTGGTGGGAAGTCAGGGCCGGAGACCAGATGGGAGCGGCTCTGTGGGCAGACGTGGCCGCTGCAGGCCTAGGAGGGGGCTCCGTTCGCGAGCCATCTAAGAGTGGGCACAGTGTGGGGAGCCCGGCTAAGGGGTGCTCGGGGGCACTGGGGACTGGGCAGGGAGAGGGGGCAGCAGAATGATAACCGGCTTGGCAGCAAGGAGGGGAGCCCTCACCCCATGGGCAGGTAAGGAGGCTGGGGCCTGGATGGGGTCCCAGAGGGTGGGGTGCTGGAGCTCACCCTCTGCGCAGGATGAACTTGGGAGGCTGGGGATGGGGACTGGGAGAGGGTGGAAGGTCCAGGGAGGAAGGAGGACAACCTGCGACCTCTTCGTGGACAGCGGGGGGCTGGAGGGTGCGCATTAATCTCGGAATCTCATACCATGATTCCAGAATCTTGGAGTCACGGATCAGCAGTGTCGGAGCTGGACAAAACCAGATGCAGCACGGCATTTAGCCTCCTTGGCTCAAATGCCAGCTCTCCTGAGTTCCCCCTCTGGGCTGGGCACTGTGCTCAGCACACTCCCATTTAATCTTTACAACAACCCTGGGAGGTGGGTAGGCTTGTCTTCATTTTTATAGGAAAAACTGAGGTCCAGAGATGGGAAGTGAGTTGCCCAAGGTCACACAGCAATTTGGCATCCTCCCTCTGTGGCAGAGCCCAAGTCCCCAATCTAGGGCTTGTGGGCTTGTGGGGTGTGTTCCTGTGTGTCAGACCCGAGGTCTGAGGTGGGGGGGGCACTGAAGATCTGGGCCTCTTCCCTGGGGGCAGGCCCAGGGGAGCAGAGAGAAAGAAGGACGTAGAGTCAGCCAGGGACTACCAGCCTGCGTTGTCTCAGTCCTTGATGCCTCTCAGCCCGAGGTCTTCAGGGAAGCGCACAGGGCTGGGAGGTAGGGATGGTTTAGGAACAAACAGAACTGGGCTCACCTTCTGGCCTTGCACTCAGCAGCTGAGTGACCTTGCACAGTTTACTGAACCTTTCTGAACCTCATGTTCCTCCTCTCTAACCCCCCCCCCCCCCCCGCCCTTGGGCTTGGTGAGGCTCTCATGATGTGAGCCCGAGGCCTCTGCCCAGGAGCGCCCTCCTACTTCACTCCTAGTTCTACTTGCTGAACTGCTTGGTCTGTTCACGTTTGCAGATGTCCTGCATGCTGTGCTGGGTGCTAAGTTTACAGATATAAATAACTCAGGGTCCTGCGCCCAAGAGTCGGCAGTCTAGAGGGGGAGGGGGTGGGAGATAGACAAATGGAGGACGACTGGGGTGTCTGGCATCCCTGAGGGGCTATTCTGAATTGCTGTGGGGCTCAGGGCAACCACTCACCCTCTCTGGACCTCTGTTCCGTCTGGAATGGTCCTCTGAGGAGTCCGCCCCCGGCTTTCAGGCAAGCTTGCGCCAAAGATAAACCAGACAAGGAGAAAAAGGCCCTCCTCTCCAAAGGACGAACTAGATCAGCACAGCACCCTAGCTGCTTAAAGAAAAGGTGGCATCTAAATTGCAGGTCTGACTTACCCCAATGGAAAGCTATAATTTCCTCGCTTCTGGTACTCTGGCCCCTTAAACTTTGACAGGGAAGATGGGCCCAGATAAGGGTGGAGGCAGGGAGTCTTCTGGGGGGACCAAGGGCTTGGGGAGGGGCTATTTCACCCTCCTGTACAAAGGCAGGGCCTGGCTGGTACATTGTGTTCCCGCCAGGGCCATGTGTGTTAGCACGTGTGCCTGTGGGTACACATGTGTGTGTCTGGGCAGGAGGGGCCGTCCTCAGAGCTCACCCTCCGGCTTCCCTGGGGGCAGCTGTCCCTGCAGCCCGGAAATTAGGTATTCCTGGCTCACTGCTCCTCTCTTGGGAGTCTGCTGCTCCCCTCCCTCCTCCAGCCCTGGGTTGTGATTTGTCACCTGGCGGGGATGCTATATAGAGGATGTGCACACAAGGAGGCGAGGTGGATGGACGGGTGACGTAGGACTCCCCAGCTGACGAAGTCTGGACTCTAAGGTCACAATCCCAGGTCTAAGAAGGGCTGATTCCAGCGTTCTGGAATTCTGACCTTCTCCGATTCAAAGATAGTCTGAAAGTCTATGACTCTACACCTCAGTTCTAAGACTCTAAAATTCTATTTTTAGGTCTCTGAGGGTTTAGGGATGTGGGCCCGTGATCTTAATAGTTCCAGAGCCTGAGGAGCAGTGAGGAGAGCTCTGAATAGGTTGGTGGGGGAGCTGGATGCCAGCTAGTTGGCCGGACCAGCTATGACCCTTAGACAAGTGCCTTCTCCAGGCCTGGCCTCAGTCTGCCGGCCTGTGATATGGAGTGGGCGGGAGATGGTCTTACGAATCCTCCCAGCTTTGTCCATTCCTAGCTGTGTGACCAGAGTGCATGGCCTCAATTTTGTTCCCTGTCTGTACTGTGGGGACAACCCTACTGTCTCCCTCATAGGACTCTATAGGATGCTGCATGTCACTGCTTAGCCTGGAACCTTAGCTCCGTGACGAAGGGCTGGCAGCACTGTTAGGACCCTATGCGCCCACTGTCCAGACTGCCCCTTGCTTAGTGCCTGGGGTGAGGGCAGGTTGAGGGCTCTCACCAGGCTTGGAGGAGCAGGGAGAGGGTGCTCTGAGCCCGGCCAGCCTGGGGAAGCATCAGGAAGAGGCAGGGCCAAAGGGTTCTTTGCCATTCTTGGCATCACCCCGCCTGGTGCTCAGAGCCCTTGGAAATCCCAGGTATTGGGCAGGGCCACCGGGCACGCTCACCCACCCAGAGGCGTTTGCTCTGAGTTGGGGCGCCTCCCCTTTCCAGGAGCTTCACATGTGAAAAGTGGTGTCCGGACAGGGCAGTGGGGACCATAGGTCTCACTGGAGGCATTTCAGGTCCAGTGTTCGGCGGGCAGGAGAACACTGGAGGAAGGCTCCTCTGAGAGGTTTCCTTCTCCCTTGGGGTTTCTGTAGGGAGAGTCAGGGCAGCCAGCAGCCAAGGGACTGGGGAAGGGGGTGGTCATTTGGAAGGAGGGGAGGAGGTCCCGTCGCAGAGAGACTCCAGCTTTCAGCCCTGGCCTCTAACTGGGTCTCCGGAGAGCCAGAAAGTCCTGCTGAGGGAGGTTAGCCAATCCTGGGGCAGGAGGTCTCTCCCAGCAGGGCCTGAATTCCCACTGTCAGCAATTCATCCTCCCTTTGCATTGAGATTTGTCCACCGGGGTTCCTCTGATTCATTCGATGCCTCAAACGCTGATGCAGAACTTGCGCTTATATGAAAGGGACGAGGGAAAGGATCTCATAGCATCTCCACGCTTGAGAGTCAAGTCTAGCAGCGTAGCCAGGAGGCGTCTCAGCTCCTTATAACACACGAGAAGTGTAGTAAGAAGGTACTCTCAGAGGGAACGGGGACGCTTGTTCCCACTGTGCCGCTGGGCAAGCTCTTACTCACGTTTCAAGACCCACTTGAAGTGTCCTCTTCTCGGGGGAGCCTCCCCCACCAGCGCAGGGGGGAGCTGGCTGTTCTTGTCCTTACCCCCAGCGTGTTGTGAATTTCTCCACCATCGGCCAGCCTTTGGGGCAGAAGGGGCCCCAGCCGCCCACCTCCCCAGGTTCACAGCCAATCATCCTTCACAGCCCTGTTCACAGCAGGGCTTTTGTCGCAGTGCAGTGGGATGAGCAGGGCTGAGAGAGTCCTCAAGGGCTTTGATTTCCAGGGGAAGGGACACCTCTGAGCCTGTGGTTCTTAACTCCATTCAGAATCTGAGGAATCTGATGAAAGCGCTGGGCTCTGCCCAGAAAACACAAGGATGTATTAACTTTCACCAGAGTTTGGGGGGTTTATGGATCCTCTGAAGTTCATCAAGAGACTTGGGTTCAAGGTTAGGGACCTGTGATATGCAGCAGTGTTTTTCTAGCATGAGAGCTGAGACCTGTTTGGGGGGTGTCTTAGTCTGTCCAGATTGTTGTAACGGAATACCATAGACTGGGTAGCTTATAAACAACAGAAATTCATTCCTCACCGTTCTGGAGGCTGGGAAGTCCGAGATCAGTGTGCCGGCAGACTCGGTGTCTGGTGAGGACCTGCTTCCCGGTTCCTAGTGGCTGTTTTCTTGCTGTTTCCTTGCATGGCAGAAGGGACATGGGAGCTCTCTGGGGTTAGAAGGGCACTAATCCCATTCATGAGGGCTCTACCCTCGCGACCGAATCACCGCCCCCAAAGGCCCTCCCATCTAATACCATCACACTGGGGGTTAGGATTTTAACATATCAATTTGGCGTGGGGGAGGACACATTCAGTCTATCACAGCGGGTGATCCACTTGGGGCTCTGCCAGCAGGCTAATCACACGTAGAAAGGGCAGATTTTGTTTTATGGAACAATATGACGTCGGGTTGCAATGTACAACGCACTGGTGTCAAAAACGTTTGGAAAATGCTGGTATGAGGAAAGGGCTTATGTTGTCATCAGCTTATCGAATGATCCCCTTGCTGAACATTTGCGGAGCACTTGCCCTGTGCGCAAGTGAAGGGTCACTGGTGTCCAGGTCAGTGCTGGTCCTGCTTTTTGGGGCCAGGCAAGCCGGAGTCCCATGCCACACCCCCGCTATGTGGTACAGCGTGGTCACTTCACCTCTTTGAGACTCAGTTTCCTCATGTGAGAAGTGGGGATACCTTGCCCGCCTCCCTTGCTGGCCTGCGCAGAGTGAATGAGCCGTGACACGTCACACTCTGGCCAGGTGACCGGGAAGTCTCCAAGTTCAGGGTGATGGGGGAGGGGCTGAAGAGACAAAGCCGTGCCCTGCCATGACCAAACTGTGTCCTCCCTCCTCCAGGCTAGTGGCTGACTGCTGACCATCCTCTCTTGGCCATGGACACCCCTGGCTATCCTTCACCGTTGCCCACGCCCTCGGAACCGTGGAACGCCTCTTCTGCTTGGCCGCTGGATGCCATCCTCGGAAACGCGTCCACAGCGCAGAGTGCAGTAGGGCTGGCTGTCAGTGGCATTCTGATCCCACTGGTCTACCTGGTGGTGTGCGTGGTGGGCCTGCTGGGCAACTCACTGGTCATCTACGTGGTCCTGCGACAGACGGCCAGCCCGTCGGTCACCAACATCTACATCCTCAACCTGGCGCTGGCTGATGAGCTTTTCATGCTGGGGCTGCCCTTCCTGGCCGCCCAGAACGCCCTGTCCTACTGGCCCTTCGGGGCCCTCATGTGCCGCCTGGTCATGGCTGTGGACGGCATCAACCAGTTCACCAGCATCTTCTGTCTCACCGTCATGAGCGTGGACCGCTACTTGGCGGTAGCGCATCCCACCCGCTCGGCCCGCTGGCGCACGGCGCCCGTGGCCCGCACAGTCAGTGCGGCCGTCTGGGTGGCCTCAGCCGTGGTAGTGCTGCCCGTGGTGGTGTTCTCGGGCGTGCCCCGTGGCATGAGCACCTGCCACATGCAGTGGCCCGAGCCGGCAGCGGCCTGGCGGGCTGGCTTCATCATCTACACGGCTGCACTGGGCTTCTTTGGGCCGCTGCTGGTCATTTGCCTCTGCTACCTGCTCATCGTGGTCAAGGTGCGTTCAGCTGGGCGGCGGGTGTGGGCACCCTCGTGCCAGCGGCGGCGGCATTCTGAGCGCAGGGTCACGCGCATGGTGGTGGCCGTGGTGGCACTCTTTGTCCTCTGCTGGATGCCCTTTTATGTGCTCAACATCATCAACGTGGTGTGCCCGCTGCCCGAGGAACCCGCCTTCTTCGGCCTCTACTTCCTGGTGGTGGCGCTGCCCTACGCCAACAGCTGTGCCAACCCCATCCTTTACGGCTTCCTCTCCTACCGCTTCAAGCAGGGCTTCCGCAGGGTCCTGCTGCGGCCCTCCCGCCGTGTGCGCAACCAGGAGCCTCCCCTGGGGCCTCCAGAGAAGACAGAGGAAGAAGAGGATGAAGGAGAGGATGGAGGTGGGGAGGCTGGGCAGGAGGGAGCAGGGGAGCATGAAGGGCCGAAGGAGATGAATGGTGGGGTCAACCGCATCACGCAGCCGGGTCCCAGCGGACAGGAGCAGCCTCCCAGCGGCCCCACCAGAAAGGAGCGTCAGTTCCTACCCCAAGAGCCCTCAGCTGCGGAGAAGTCAGGCACCCTGCACATCAGCTATCTGTAAGGGCCTGCGGAGGGCCAGGGTAGCCCAAGGACAGGGCAAAGACTGTGGGTACGCCTCGGGCATGCCACCTGAGGTGCCAGGGGTCCGTGATGGGAAGTTCAGAGGCCTGGGCTCTGATGCCATTGCTGCCGAGACTTGCTGTGTGACCTCAGATAGGTCACTTCCCCTCTCTGGGCCTTGTGTTCTCCTCTGTGACTCAGGGATGGGAGATACGGCCTGGACGAGCTCTATCAGAGAAGTCTGGAGGGGCATCTCTGCCGGGCTGGGTAGGGTCAGGTTAAGGGGAGAGGTACCGACTGGCTTTCCCCTTCCGAAACAGAGCATCTTCAATCTTGGCCCTCAGAGGGATAGACCAAGGCCTGGGTTTCCCGGGCTCAGAGTCAGGTTCACAAAAGAGGGAGTGGGGGCCCACATTCACAGGGAGTGGTACTGCACAGGGAGTGGTAGGGAGAAGGGTGTGAGATTGCCCAGGCCCCCATCAGCTCTCCCCGTCTTGCTGCAAGGCTGTGGGCCAGCTCTTCTCCTCTCTGGGCCTCAGGCCTCACCTGCTAAACAACCCAATAACCTCCAGGCCCCCTTGGCCCAGACAGTCAATGCCAGGACTCCTGTATTCCCAGACAAGAGGGGAAGACGTGATTTTCCAGGAAGCTAATGGAGTCGAGCTCCAGGGTCCCTGACTGCTCGGGCCCTTCTGAGGCCCTGAGTCTAATTTCATACTTGTAATTTTGTACCCCTTTTCTTAAAGAGGGACCCCATATTGCATAAGCTTAGGCCACCCAAAGGCTAGCTCAGGCCCTGTTGGGGGCAGCTAATCAACCCTCAAAGCAGCTCACTTTGTGTCCTGTGGCTGGAGGGGGTCTCAGGGTCTTTGAGGGCTCAGGAACCTCCTCATAGGAGAAATCCTCCCTGCTTCTCCCCCCTCGGCGACTAAAGCAGGGACCTGGCCCAGGCAGACTGGAACGGAAAGGCGGAGTGTCTAAACAGAGCTGGGAGGAGAAGGAAGAAGAAGAGCAGGGAGAGGAAGGGGGAAGGGAAAGGCGAAGGAGGAGGAGGTGGAGGACAGATCTGCTCCATGACCTTGGGGCCGACCTTGGCCCCTCTGGGCTGAGCTCAGTTGCAGCATCAACGAAACATGGTTGCCGGTGCCTGGCCTGATGAAACTCAAGGAAAGGATGCCATCAGGGCGGAAAAGCAAATGCTTTGAAAGGTACAGGCTCAGCCCCCTTGAGGGCTGCAGTGCTGGTAAGAAGGGCTAGGCCTTGGTGGAAGCCTGGGGGCAGAGCTGAGAAGCAAGGCCTGGCTCCCCGGAGAGGTTGGGAGGAGTGGGGCAGCGCTGCAGGCTGGGGAGCAGGCCTCCCGTCCTCTACATGCCCCGGGGCAGCACGTCGGAAAGGCCCAAGGAAGACAAGACTAGAGGAGGCTGGAGAGAGGCCACAGGGAGAGGCCACTGTCCAAGGCTGGGCCTGGGGCTGGCCTGGACGCCCTCCCAGAGATGACCCCTTAGAGCCACAGCGAGACTGGTCCCGGGGACGGTGGTACCTCCAGTTAAATCTCCCAACCCCCTACCCCGCAGAGGGTAGGGGGTCCTCAGGGAAAGCATGGGAACCACAAGTTGGGAGGCCTAGATCTTCTACTCACCTTCAGATCCTGTGTAGCCTTGACCTCTCTGGGCCTCAGTTTCCCATCATAAAGTGGAAGTGCTTGTCCCAGCTTGCCTGCCTCCTGGGATTTGGGAAGAAAAGGAGTCGTTTGGGGTAAACTGCCGTGCACACTGCAATGGCTGGGGCTGGGCCTTAACAGGTTACAGAGTGGAGGCAGCCCCCGCCAGGTGTGGCCTTCAACCCCTTCTCCTTCACCAAGTGGCTTCTCTGTCTCCAGCCCTTGGGGCTGAGGGCGCTACAGGACATGAGGAAGGGAAGCTGGGGGTCAGAGACCAAGGATCAGGGAGGCAGGGCTTGGGGGAGAGTGAGGCCCCATCAGGGGGAAAGAAGTTTACAAAACTAGAGCTTGTGTGGAGGTTGGAGGCCCAGTCCTCAGTCTGGTGTCCCCTGAGGCGGATCTGGGGGTCTGAGGAAAGAGGGCCCCTGGCATTCCAGCATTTCCTGTTTTCCTGGCCAACCCTACTTTCCTGATTCCTGGGCCAAGTGAGCCTGTTCTACAAGGGTGGCTGGGAGGCCCCTTAGGGAAATTCTGACTCTAACTCTTGTCAATAAAGTCAGTGACACATGACAACTGGCCTGGGCCAATTCCTCTGGCGGGCGCTGTGTTTTTAGACGGGTGTGCATGGGTGGGGGTGGGTACGGGCATCCGTCTCTATCGGGGTGCTCCTTCTCTCCTGTCTCTCAGCTCTGCGTGCCCAGGCCTCTTTGTGTATAGCCTCCCAGAATCCTGGTCCTCCAGGAGTCATGGAAGACGTCCCTGATGAGCCTCGGCCTGCACCCTTACAGATCTTGATCCAAAGGCAGTAGATATACTCTCTTCCTGTGTCCAAATATCAGATCTCATGCAAGAGAGCTGACTGGTTCTAACTGAGTCACAGGATGGCCCCTTGGGCCAATCACCAAAGACAAGGTGCTAGAATGCCATGATTGGCCAGATGTGGGTCACGTGCCCGTCTTTCCAGCTAGAGAGAAGGTGGGACACTGTGATGGACAGTTTGGCCTGACCAGTGGGGTAGGAGTTGGGTCAGGGACTGACTATCAATGGCAGGGAGAGAAGAGCCAGGCAGCAACAATAATGGGATGGGGGAGGGGTGTGTAAACGGAGTGCAGGGCACGTAGTAGGTGCTCAGGGCATCTCACCATATCCACGAGTGAATGTGTATTGGGGTGTAACACTGAGGGCCTGCTGTGTGTGTGGCAGGTGTGCACGGGGTGGGAGCAGAGGAACTGCTTGCAGCCCAGGTTGTGTGGGGAGTGGGCCTGGGCCAGGGTCCCCTCTCTGGATCCCACAGCCCTCCAGCTTCCCCATCTCACCATATGTCACTACCTGTGCAAGCTCTTGTGCGTTTGTGTGTGTGTGTGTGTGTGTGTGTGTGTGGTGTCCCAATAGCTTTGTCCCTCCAGGCAGGGACAGTGCCTGATGCGTCTGTGTTCCCAGGGCCTGGCAGTGCTGTGGGCCCCTCATATGACTATTTGGAATAAATGACTGAATGGGGGAAATTCCATTTCTCAAGTCCAGGGGGGAATTTTCACACTGTGACTCTAGCCTCCTTTGTATCTGTGCAATGTGGTGACCCTTAATAAATGGGGGGGGGGCATCAGGGGAATGAAAGGAGTTATATGGGGGTTTGGGGCTGGGATCTGTGGGTTATGGGAACTGCAGGGGCTGTGGGCTGAGGGCAGGCTCTGGGGCTGTGAGCTCGAGCCGGCAGGAAGGGGTGGCGATGACCCTCTCTGCCTGATTCCGTCTCTCCAGACATCCAAGTTGCTCAGACCCAAGACCTTACCTTGAACTTGTCTCTCGGAGGCTGTTGCCTGGCAACAGCCCATGGCCACCAGGCTCTGGACCAGGACTTCATATGTCAGCCTGAGCACCAGCAGAAAGGAGTCAGGAGACTGTAGGCCCTGGGATAGGGGAGGCCAAGGCCCCAGGGCTTCAAGCCCTCCTTACCTCCAAGGGGTGGGGGAGACGGAGGCCACAGTCCCATGGAGAGGTGACAGTCCCATGGGGAGGTGACAGCCTGGGTGCCACAGGACTTCAGACACAGAAGAAAGCACTCTAAAGGCAGCAAGAACCCCAGGCTGTAATGTGAGGAGCTTTCCCTGCAGTTGTGCAAGGCCACGGTCCTGCCAAAACCTCAGGGTGCTCCCCTGTCACTGGCAGGCCCTGGTGAGACTCTTGGTGACTCTACTGGAAGGCCATGGGGCAAACACATCCCCCAAATGTCATGAGACCCAAAGTCAGGAGGCCTGGGACCTAGGCCCACTCTGCCACGAACCTACCACACAGCCTTGGCCTTTCACTGACCTCTCTGGGCAAAGTTCATTAAGTTAATAAAGACTTTTCTGAGCGCTCACTGTGTGCAAGGCCCTGACACCGGGCTGGGGAAACAGACACGGTTCCCGGGCCTTGTGGCGCTCACAAGCAACTGCACAAGTAAATGGACCACCATCCAGTAGGGACGGCAGTGCCCTGTGCTCTGGGGGATCACAGCTGGGGGGAGGGGTCCGTGTTGGGGGCGGCACTGAGAGCAGAGGGTGAACCTGAGTGTGCCCGGCAGGGAGGCTGTATGTGCTAAGGCCCTGGGGTTGAAGGAAGGCAGTGAATGAAAGGAAGAAAAGCAGAGGTGAGGCCCAATTCAGGGACAGAAGCTGTGTCAGACAGGACCTCCTAGGAGGTTTAATTCCAGTTGTGCATTGAATTGTGTACCGCTCCTCCCTCAAATTCATATGAAGTTCTAACCTCTAGTACCTCCGGATGTGACCTTATTTGGAAACAGGGTCCTTGCAGTTATAAGCAGCTAAGATGATGTCACCCTGGAGTCAGGTGGGGTCCTATTCCAATATGACTGGTGTTTTTAAGAAAAGGGAAGATTAGGACACAGACACGAGCATGGGGAAAATGCTGGAGTGATGTTTCCACAAGTTAATGCCAAAGGTTGCCTGCAAACCACCAGAAGCCGGGAGAGAGGCCTGGAAGAGGTCCTTCCTCACAGTCCTCAGAAGGAAGCAACCCTGCCTGACACCTTGATCTTGGACTTCTAGCCTGCAGAACTCTGAGAAAATACATTCCTGTTGTTTAAACCACCTAGTTTGTGGTACGTTGTTCCGGCAGCAAACTAATACAATTCCCACCCGCAAAACGGAGCCAACAGTCCCTCCTCTCCTGGGTCTCTGGAGGACCTTGGACTCATTCATTCATTCTTTCCTTCAACAAGTGTTTACGGAACAGCCGCCAGCGCAGAAAGCTGAAGGCAGAGAATTACAAGGCCTGGCTTCAGGGGTGAAGGAAGTGGTACTGAACATAATAAGAGATAAAGAGGGGGTTCTTAAGCCCCCGGAACCTGGAACTGTCTGGTTTTGAATCCCGGCTCACCCGTTCACTAGCTGTTTGACCTAGAGCCAGTTAATTAACCTTCCTGTGCCTCTGTTTCCTCCTCTTTGAGAGGAAGATGAGAGTAGATGTCTCCTGTTAGGAAGATTAAATGAACAGAGATTTATAAACAGCTTAGAACAGTGCATCGTAGGTGCTATGTGTTAAATAAACATGAGAAGTGCTTTAGCAGAAGCAAGAATCCAGCCATGGGTTGGGGAGGACGTCTCCCCGGAAGGGTTATAGCCCAGCCAAGCATTGAGAGGGAACTGGAGTTTGTGCACCAGGAGGCGGCATGAGAGATGTTCAGGGTACTAAGAACAGCGCTGCTACCCATTTTACAGCTGAAGATAGTGAGGCCTGGGATGGTCATGTGATTTGCCCAGGGTCACAGCACCAGAGGCAGGACCGAGAACCACGTTTTCCTAGTCCCCAGTCCAGCGTCTGTAGCTTTTAGAAACTATGAAATTGAGGGCCAGGGTGGCAGGAGTGATGCTGGGGGTGGAAAGAGCTCTGAGGCCAATGGTGCCAGCTCCTTGGCGGCCACCGGCGGTAACAGATGATGTCCTTGGGCAAGACTCAACAGGCATGAAGGGCAGCCCAGACCAGCAGATCGATGATGTCAGGACACACGGGGGCAGTGACGTCATCATCCTGTTGGTGGGCAACAAGACCGACCTGGACGACAAGAGGCAGGCGACCCTCTGGGAGGGCGAGCGGCGTGCCAAAGAACTGAGCGCCACGTTCCTCGAGACCAGTGCCAAGACCGGCTACAACGTGAAGCAGCTCTTCCGACGTGTGGCCTCGGCTCTGCCTGGAATGGAGAACGTCCAGGAGAAAAGCAGAGAAGGGATGATTGACACCGAGCTGGACCAACCCCAGGAGTCCCTGGCCAGCAGGGGCGGCTGCTCCCGCTAGTGCAGTCTGACCGCTGGCTTCCCCTGACACTACTCACTTGTTGCGAGCACCCTCTAGCGAGCCCTGCAGCCTTGGCATAGGCCTGCCTGGCAGGCTAAGGTGGTGTGTACCCAGGAGTGAATGTCAGTGACACACTCATGCACATACGTGTGCACGGAGAGCAAAGCCAGTCTTCACTTTTCCACAGGCTCAAAGAAAGTGCCCGGGGCCACACTTGGCCTCCTCCAGGGTCCCAGACACCCCAGGTCCTGGCTCACACAGCCTAGGGACACAGCCTGTACACAGCCAGGATCTCCTGCCCTCTGGCCATCTTGTTAACAGGAGGGGAAAATGAGGCCTGCAGGAGTACGGGGCCTCTCGGTCCTGCTCTCTGCGTTAATGACAGGAAATATGGCAATATTTGCACACAGGAACTGCCGGCCTTGCTGCACTTGGTCAGTGTGCCCGGAGCCTGCTTGGTTTCACCATCTGTAAGAGGAGGGGTTGTCTCTGTGCTTGGCGCGGGCCTTCAGCCCGCTCATCAGACAGGGTGGGTCCTTCCTCCTTGCTGACCATGATAAATGGCAGCGATTATGGGGAGAACAAAGCAAACACACAACGCCCATCGACATGGGTGGCGTGGCAGGTGAGCTCACGGCCACACAATCCATTTCGAGCCTCACAGCCACCACTTCTTAGCTCTGCGTGCCTTTGGGCCAGCCTCAAAACCTCTTGGAGCCTCAGTTTCCTCATCCGTAAAATGGGCTCCGTAGCCGCATCTCACAGGACTGTCGCAGGACCGGGAGGCGGCCGGTTGGCTCCGGCCGACGCCAGCACTGTGCTCTGTGTCCGGCAGGGGGCGCCGCGTAACCTTCCCCTCTCCGCTTGGCGCCCTCAGACGCTCCGGTCAGCCGGACTCGGCTCTATTCGGCACCAGTCGGATCCACTCGGTCAGACCCGGCGATAATCGGACGGACACGCTGGGCTCGGCCGGACTCGGCTCTGCTCGGCCAAGTTCGGCTTTGCTCGGTTCTGTTCGACTCCGCCGGGAGCTGGACTCGCAAAGGCCCCTCCCCGGCGCCGCAGCGGCTCTTTCCTCTCGTCTCGCTGTCTGCTTCCCGGATAGAGGCGCGGTGGCCGGAGCAGAGCCGCTCCCTCCGTCCACAAGCCGGAGGGTTTCTCCGTGGCGGGGGTCTGGTCTGGCTGAGCCCTAGGTGGTGCCAAGAGTGGCTGCAGCTGGCGGCAGTCTTTTGCCAGGGTTTGAGCCCGAAGCGGGTGGGCATGGAGGGGCTTCCCCGGCTTGGGGATGGGAGTCACTCCCCTTAATTCTGCGGAGAGAAGCGGGGAGGATGGCGCTGGCCTCCCGCGTGCCTTGGCGACCCCATCATCCGGCTCTGCCACTAGTCAGCCGTGGGGAGGGAGCCAGTTGCTTCACCTGTCTCCCTGAGCCTCAGTTTCCCACTCTGTAGCAACAGGGTCCTCGTCAGGGTCCAGGAGGACTGGGATGGGGCTGGCTCGTTCCTTCTCTGGGCCCCTTGGGGATTCTCTTTCCCCTTCTGTAAAATGGGATTAAACTCGCCCATCTCGGATTAACACCCGTAGGAACAGACATGGGTTGCTGAAAAGCCCAGGACGCAGAAACTGAGTCCGGAGAGCGAAGTTCACCCGGGATGACCCAGCTAGTCGAAGGAGGGATATGCAGAGCCAGGAAGCCGAGTGAGCGAGCTGCTTTGGAGAGCGAGGGTCCCATTGGACCCTCTGCCCACTTTGCAGGAAGTGGGGTTTGGAGGAAGAGGTGAGGGAACGGGCGCCCCAGCCAGCCCCTAGCACGTCTTAGTGGGCCCTTCATCTTTCCCCTTCTCCCCTCCTTAGCTCTCTAAGAAGGGGACGGGTGGGGAGCATCGCAAACCCGTGGTGGAATGGGGTGGGTGCCAGGCGCATAGCCTCTCCCCACTAGGTGGCGCTCACGGTTTCCTTTGTTTAGTTTCTTTATTACCGTCCTAGATTAGATCATTAATCATTAGATTTGGCTAATGATTTAGATCATTAGCCAAACCCGACTTGCACAGCTGACTCCGGGAATCATGTTTTGGGTTCTGTCTCACTTTATGACAGGCACACATTTTATTTTTTAAAAATGCGTGAAGGGTTCTTGGTGCTTTGTAAGCACTGACTAAATGTCACTGTTTTTATATCTTCTCCCCAACCTTGGGCTGGAAGGTGGATGTGGCTAGGAGCTTGGTTCTGAGAGTTGGGGAGTGTGTGCCTCATCTGTGTGCATGAGGAGAATGGGCTCATGCCCTCACCATGTTCAGGGTTTAACCCGGGAGAAGCAGTGCCTGGTGGCCGGTGTAGAGTACCCCACTGGTTATCCCACCAGGTTGCTCAGATGGTCTTGGC
Source organism: Orcinus orca (assembly GCF_937001465.1). NCBI lineage: Eukaryota > Metazoa > Chordata > Mammalia > Artiodactyla > Delphinidae > Orcinus > Orcinus orca. Next base: position 92,227,994 of record NC_064569.1, on the reverse strand, counting down.
CTCCTCATGTTCCTCTGGCCTCGGGTCACCAAGGCTCAGAGGTAGGGAGACATGCCCAAGGACACGAAGCTAGAAGGAGGTGGAGCTGAGACGGAACCCAGTTTTGTCTGCCCCAGGGCTGGGGCTCTGTCTCCACACTGCCTGGCTGGCCTGCTGGGGAGATCCTCAGAGTGGCTGGGAGACCAAGGGCTGATGCACAAATGGGGTAATTTGCGACATGGTGAAAGAGAGAGGGAGGAACAATGTTAGAGTAGTGTATAATATTCCTGAGTCCTACTCTCTTGTCTGCCCTGCTCCCAGCCAGCTGCCTTGGACCAAGGGGGAATTAGGGACCCTTTTCTGGGGCATTGACATTGGCTGGGAGTCAAAGGAGCTGGTCCTAGAACCTGATGAGAATCATGTGCTTTTCCAGACCTCACCTGTCGAGTGAGATGAGGCTCCTTCTCTGCAGAGGGGCTGTTGAGCGTGGCAGGGAGCACACAATGGGCCCTGGACCAAACAACTTCTGTGTCCCCACCCTGCTTCTCCACATCCCCCATCCGTCTTCCCTTCTCTTCGCTTTTTCCTCCGATGCTAGGCTTCCTAAGTCACATCTCTATGAGGCAGCCAGGAGCTGTGTCCTGCCCCCGTGCTGCTGAGTCAGCCCTTTTCCCGCTGGAGGCAGCAGTGAGGCGAGGGTGGGGAGGGGGCTCCCTCGCCTCCCTCCCTCTGCAGCCCTGGCTCTGTGCCCTGGGAATGCTGCCTGGGGCAGGGCCACGTAGCGGGCACAGCCAGTGTGGACCTGACAGTTTTCCCAGTGTTCTTAGGCCTTCCATCTGCTTTCCTTTGGGGCCCCTTGAACCCCTAAGTAGGCCTGGGGTGAGGGTGGGGTACTCCAAGTGGGTTGGGAGTGGGAAGCAGCACAAAACTAGAAGCTGGGGGAGTCTGGCCCTCATCCCAACTTGGACTCCAGTCTGCTGTCCGACCTTGAGCCAAAGATTCCCTGCCCTCCCTGGTCACAGTGTCCCTGCTGGACAGATTCAGGAATTGGATTAGATCATCTCTAAGGGTCCTTCTAGGCCTGGATATTCTGCTGTGTGTTTATCCCCCAAAGTAATAAAAAAACAGAAGCTCAGAGATGGGAGATGGTCAGGGACACACAGCCAGGGCTGTTCTATCCTCCACACTTTGCCCAGCTGTGAGTGGGGCCTGGGGCTTAGTGCCCCAAGCCCCAGACTTCAGTAAGTCCCCCTAGGTCGCTGCGTTCCTGTGCCTCCTGAGAGCGACAATGTCACCACCTCTGTCTGCCCAGGGGGCAGGCCCTGAATTGCAACCTTTGCCCGCAGCCGTGCCCAGCTGTGCCATCGTGGGAGCTCCGGTAGGACGGGGAGCACTTCCATCCTGTAGGGTTGTGGTTCCTCTTCACTAACTGTGTGACCCTGTGAAAGTCACATCAGCTCCCACCACTAGCTCCCTTTCCCAAGAAGAGTAAGAAAATGGATGTAAATACCCTTGGCTCCCAAAAACCCCTGCAAAGGTGAAGCCTGGCCCAGGCAGTAAGTACTCAACAAATGTAGCATGAGAGGGGGCTAGAGGGCGAGGGATGTTTGAGAGAATCTTTGCACAGGGGTCTCTGAGCCCAGGGAACCAGGACTGCAGCCTTTGCAAAGCCTCCTGCAGCCTAACCAGAAGGAAGCAGAGGCCCAGGGGCATTCTGTACAGGCTGCCCTCCTGTGACCTTCTTGGGGGTCATTTCCACGGGCGGATTGGCTGTAGAAGACCAGGAAGATGGATAATCATGGCAGCATTTCCAGGCAGAGGAGGAGGACTTTGGTGTCCATTGGAGGCGGGGCTGTTGACCCGGCTGCCACCCTTACCTGATACTCTTACCTGATCTCGGAGCTGGCACGGATGGGGCTGGGGACTGGAGTTCTACAGACAGCTAGGGTCTGAGAGGGGAAGGGATTGGCCAGTGGGTGCCAGTGCCAGGATTTGAACCTGAGGCTACTGGGCTGGTGCCCGTGCCCCCTCCGTGCGGCCTGCCTCAGTGACTCAGAGCTAACGAGCTCTTCAGCCTAGGCTGGAGCCCCCGGCATGGCGATTCCAGCACTGCCTTCCCTTCCTGAGCAACTTCTGGGGCTCCCTGCCCTTCCCCCTTCTCAGCCTCGAGTTCCCATCAGGGGCCTCAGACCCCTTCCTGCTGGAGCTTTACGGGGTCTCTGAATGAAACAAGACCCTCTAGGACCACCAGAGAGTTAAGACAAGGAAATCCTCAGCTCCCTTTATCTCCGGAGAACCCAGAGGCTGGAGGGGAGGGAGCAGGGAGCAGGGGAAGCGGGAAGCCAGCTCAGCCCGCCCCCTCCGCCCTCCCTCCCTCCCTCTGCTCTGCCTCCATCCCTTTCTCCCTCCCTCCTTGGCCAGCCCGCAGGGCCTGGGGTTCTGGGCCAGCAACAAGTTATAATTGCAAACATGGACCAAGGAACCAGAGGCGGCCCAGAGGCCCGGGGTCTGTGAGCTGCTGTTTGAGGCTGCAGGACACTGGGTGAGTGATGGGAGGTCCTGCAACTTCCTCCAGCAGGGCAGAGGGGGTTGGGGTCAGAGCCTGGAATTCCTCTCCTTTCTCCTCTCTTCCCGGACACATCTCACATCTCGGGGCCCTGCTCTCTCCTTCTGACCCCGGCCAGCCCCTCTAGGGTCTCCCTTCCCCACTCCCTCCTTTGACTGAGACTTTAGCCCCGGTGAAGGGCTGCCCTCCGATGCTCCTGTCTTGTGCCCACCCCTGCCTGGACAGGCACCAACTCAGCTCAGCAGGGCCTGGCCCTTCCCCCACTCCAAAGAGGCCCCAGCGCCCTCATGGAGGCAGCAGGGACCCCCAAATCACCCCCAATGGCGTGGTCCCTCACTCATTTGATCCCTGTGTGACACCTTCCTCCAGGGACAGTCAGTGACCATGGCTGTGGTTATTATTACTTTTGTTAAAGGCTGCTTTGCTTCCTGCTCCCTGCTTCCTGCATCCCCCCTCCCCACCCCCCAACCCCACCAGGTCACAGTTCTGTGTCACAGATTTTTTGACTCTCAGCTGGCTAGGCCAACAGAAATGTCCCCAAACAGTTTTAATCCTCTGGGAACAGTCCTGCTCTTGCTATCCCATGCAGGCCCCGGGGAGAGGTCGTGCTGGGCAGCAGAGAAAGGGACAAACATTTGATTACGAGTCTTTTACAAGTCAGGCAATTTCCCTACATTTAAATCCTCCCAAATAACCTGGGGAGGAAGGTGGTGTTGTCTCCTCCCTGTAAATGTCAAGGAGCAAGAAGCCCAGAGACGTTAAGCCACTAGCCCTAGGTCACACAGCTTGTAAACTATTCTGGGATCTCAAGTCTGACTCCAAAGCCTCATCTTTTCCCATGACGTCACATCTATGGGAAGAAAAAGAGGGGATTTTGCTCTTCTCAAAACCACTGGGTTGTGTAATTTACAAATAAAAGGTAAGGGGCATAATCTCGGACAGAAGGGACGTTGATCTCTGAAGATTTGACGTGCCTTATTGAGCAGAACCAGGAAAGCAGAACGGGGGCCGGGGAGGTGGGGGAGGCTTGGGAATGGCCACCTTCAGGAGAGGGGCGATGGCCCTGGAGACTGCCTGCCCACCCCTCTTTTCTCCTGCTGCTACCCAGCCCCCAGGGAGCGGGGAGGGGGTTGTTGCGGGGGAGGGCTCCTGCCCCTTTAAAACCCAACTCCTACCTCAGTGTTCAGGTTAGGTTAGAATGGCATTTAAAAAAAATAATAATTTTAGTTTCTCTACACATATTAACCACAGAAAAATATTTTTAAATTGTACTAAATGTTAAAGGAGAACACAAAGGAAATAAACAAAGAACACCAGAAGTGTAAAAACCAGTCTGGTTTCAAAAGTGTTTCTGATCCTGTGATAACTCAGTGCCAGCCCCCAAAGACTGCCACCACCTCAAAGGCTCTTTGCTTGGCTTCCTGCCCACCCAGCCCCAGCTCGTCTCCAGTCACTGCTGTCCAGGCTGCTTTCTGCCCCTCTGCGTGAACTCTGGATCCCTTCTTGGCCAAAGCCAAAGACAGATTCTCACAAACCGTTGGGCTTCCCTGTTCCTTTTGAATTTTCCAGACCTCCTGGGTCCCGCCCCTTAGTTCCAATTTACCACCTTGGCAGCTGATTGGCAGGTCTACGATGATTGACACAACCACCTTCCAATGAATTTACTCTCTCCTTCTCCTTTCCCTGCAGGGCTTCTTCTGTGAGGTTGAGTTGGTAGGTTGTTGACTGCGCAAACATGCTGAGAGAGGAGGTGGGCTGAGACCAGCTACACACCCTCCGCGTGCATTTCTGCAGGGACTTCTTTTGTTTGTTTGTTTCTAATTTGTCCGTCCTGAGGGGCACCTTCTTCTACCTTTGCCCTCCAGTGACGGTGGAGTCTGGGGCAAGAAAACAAGCCAGAGGGAGGTTGGGAAAAGCATTTTATAGTCTCATTGGCTATGACACATGGGCAGCAGGGCATCTTCCTCACCCACCCCAGCAAAGCCTCCCAGGACCCTCGTCTTCAGAGCGGGTCCTCCTTCGTGGGCCCATGTGTGCCAGAGATGCCCAGGGACTGGGTGCCAGGAGACGCAACCTCCAGGCCCCGCACTACCACAAGTGTCTTTGTGACCTTGAGAACCTGCTTTTGTGAACCTCTTTGTGACCTTGAGAACCTGCTTCCCTGTGTAGGCCTCTGTCTTCTCATCTGTTAAATGGGGGCACTAATGCCCCCTCCCCGAGTTATGTCAGGAGTGCACGTGCTGTGGGTGGTGGCGTCCACGCTGGGCATCAACAGAGTGTAGATGTCAAGGTAATATGTTTCTGTCCCTCCTTCCCTGCTCCAGGTCGCCATGGGGATAGCTGCCCTGGGCCTCCTCTGGGCAGTGCTCGTGCCCCCTCTCTCTGTGTTTGGAATCCCCACCGAGGAGCCCACCTCTGGGGAAGCCGTGGCCTCTAGTTCCCCTGGGCTCTGTCGACGGTGCTGTGACTCTGAGGACCCCCTGGTCCTTGCTGATGCTGCACATACGTCCTTGGCCTCTCCGTCTGCCCTCCCGTACATGCTGCCTGAGGTCAGGCCCTACATTAACATCACCATCCTGAAGGGTGAGGACCCACACGTGGCTTGGGCTGGCTGGACTGGCCCGGTCGGGGACAGGGAGGGCATGGGGATCTCTTCCTGGGCTCAGGGAGGTGAGGTGGAAGGAGCAGAAGAAACCAGGACAGAAAACTGTCCCAGACCTTTTCTTTCATTCACACATTTATTAAGTACCTACTGCATACCAGGACCATTCTGAATTCTGGGATGGAGCATGTACACATCAGACAGAGATGCCACCGCTGTGGAGCTTCTGTTCTAGTGGGGGAGGCAGACAGTGAGCAGTAAACATATCACCCAAGTTAATGAAATGGATGGTGATAAATGCTATGGAAGTGACGAGGTGGAGCAGGGTAAGGGGTGTCTGGAGTGCAGCTGTGGGGGGCAGTGTGCATATTAAATGGGGGTGGTCAGTGTAGGTCTCACTGAGAAGGTGGGGAGAAGCCACGTGGATATCTGGGGAAGAGCATTCCAGGCAGAGTGCACAGCAGGTGCAAAGGCCCTGGGGCCAGAGCGGACCTCATGTGTTGAAGGAACAGGGGGCAAGGGGAGGAGCTAGGTTGGAGACAAAACAGATCAGACGTGGGCTCCTCCTCTGAGTGAGATAGGGAGTGGGGGAGGGTTTGAGCAGAGGAGGGACCTGGCCCAGCTTAGGTTTCAAATGGACCAGTCTAATTTCTGTGGAGAATAGACAAGGGTAGAATCAGGGAGAGCCGTGGGGGCCACTAGGGCCGCCCAGGTGAGAGCTGGCTGCCCGTCCTCTAAAACCAAATCTCAAGGAAGCTACTTCTGCTGTTGGGGGCTGTGAATGGCTGGTCCTGGGGCCAGACCTTGACATCCTTAACCCCTGTCTTTGCTCACGACAACCCCACAAGTTTGGTATGTTGTCATTCCTCCCACTTTGCAGATGGGGAAACAGAGCCTCCGAGAGGGGAGAAGCTTTCCTGGGGTCACACAGCTGTTAGGGGCAGAGCTAAGATTTGTCGCTGAGGACTCCAGAGGGTCAGCTGGCACCTGAGACCCTCGGGCCTTCAGATTTTGTGGTTGAGGACCCCTCTTGTCCTCTCCCTACTTGGCCCACCACTCACACATCACCGCTTCCCCAAGGCCAGCAGAGCCCTCTGTGTGAGGTTGACGAGGTGCTTGGATACTGACTGAACTCCCCCCTCACTATCCTCCTTAAAACCCCATGTCACCTCTCCTGGGACAGGCTAGCTGCCTGCTGGGCAGAAGGCGTCTGGCTGGTGTCAGGAGTCCTGGGTCCCAGCCCCAGCTCTTCAGCTCCCTTGCTGTGTGGGGCAGGCTTGTCTCTCCCTCCCTGGGCTTACTGCCTCATTTGTAAAAAGGAGAGGGTAACCCCCTCTTATAATTACCCTTCACACCCTCCCTTGGGCCTGGGGCGAAGCAAGTGCTCTGCAAACTGTAAAGTGCAGGGCACGTGATGAGGTAGGCAGTTCACCAACGAGGCCAGTGAGGAAGACCTCCACAGAGCCATGGACTCCCTCCTCCCTGCTTCTCTCCAGGCTTCTCCTCCAAGGACCTGTGTCCTCTTTTCTGCCCCTTCTTCCCCTCTTCCCAGCAGCATTGCCATGGTCATAGGGGACCCCGGGACAACACAGGGCTGTCTAGTTCATTCAGAGGGATGTGGCTAAGGGTGTGATTGCAGGCTCTGTGACAAGCAGCAGAGAAATATTTGGAATCTGGTCCCTCAAGAAGTAGGTGGTAAAAATATAAAAAGTAGGTGGTCACCTGCTTTTCTTGCGTTCGAAGTCAGCCTGGAACAAGGGCTGGCCAGAGGCGTGCCTGCCTGGGAACCAGGGGAGATGCTGCCGGAGCCCAGGGCAGGGGGAGGTGGGCTGGGCAGTGCTGGGTGCATCGTCCTGCCTCGTATCTGCAGAGTTCACCCAGTGCTTTCCCAGAGGGCTCAGGAACATCCCCGTGAGGCAAGCATGATCCTCTTCAAGATACAGACAAAAAAATCCCAAGACACCAGCATGAAGGCCCCAGGTCGTGCAGAGGGGCGGTAACGCCCACCAAGGGCCCCCTGGATCCGACTCTGGACACTTCCTTCCGGGTGATCCCTTCTCTGGGGCAGAAATGCCACGCCCACATCCCCCTGAAGCCCCGCTGGGTGCAGTGACACCTGGGGTCCAGGCCTGGCCTGGCAGAGACCACAGTCAGACCCTCACTGCTGAGGAGGGAGCAGGCTGGTGTGGAGACAGACCACAGCTGGGGTCCTGCTCCCAAGCTGTGCCACCGGGAGAGTCCCGTCACCCCTCTGCGAGTGGAGGTGGGCGTGGTGTCTCCTTTAGAGGGGCCTCGGGGTGGCGATGCCTGGCATGCAGTAGGTGCTCTGTAGGTGCTGGCTCTCCTCCGACCTGCTGTCTCTGGGCAGGGGCGAGCCTTCTGCAAACGCTTAGGAGCCCCCTGGGTGCAGGCGTGGGTGCCTGCCCTGACTTTTCTCCTCTTTGTCTCCTCAGGTGACAAAGGGGACCGAGGCCTGCTGGGCTCGCCCGGGAAGCTGGGCAGGGAGGGCCCCCGGGGGGAGCGCGGCCCCCAGGGCATCAAGGGCGCCAAGGGGCAAGCAGGCAGCCCTGGCGGCCCATGCCAGATGCGCTTCTCAGCCTTCTCGGTGGGCCGCAAGACGGCCCTGCACAGCAGCGAGGGTTTCCAGCCGCTGCTCTTCGACACGGTCTTCGTGAACCCGGACGGGCACTTCAACCTGGCTGCCGGCCACTTCGTCGCCCCCCTGCGCGGCCTCTACTTCTTCAGCCTCAACGTGCACAGCTGGAACTTCAAGGAGACCTACGTGCACGTCGTGCACAACGACGAGGCAGCCGTCATCCTGTACGCGCAGCCCAGCGACCGCAGCATCATGCAGAGCCAGAGTGTGATGCTGGCCCTGGCACCCGGCGACCGTGTTTGGGCGCGGCTCTTCAAGCGTGAGCGTGAGAACGCCGTCTACAGCGACGACATCGACACCTACATCACCTTCAGCGGCCACCTCATCAAGCCTGAGGACGATTAGTGCCTCCCATGGGGCAGCTCTGGCCTGGGGTGGCCACGGGCAGGTCTGTGCCCTGCGGGGCCTCAGTTTGCCTCTCTGTAAAGTTGGCCCTGGGACCTGGCATTCTGGGCAGCCTTCCTCCTCTTTCCTTCCCTCCATCACCCCTCCCAGTCTGTTCCTGCCTCTCTCCTCTCTTGGACATTTTCAGAAACCTCCTAACCTCAATCTTCTAGAACTTTCCCAACCTTTTAGACCAGCACTTTTCAAACTTGAATGTGCATCTGTATCACCCAGGGATTGTGTGAAAATGCTGGTTCTGATCCAGCAGGTGTGGCGTGGGCCCAGGATTTTGCATTTCTAGGACGTTCCTGGGTGATGCTGGTCTATGGACCCCACTTGAGTAACCAGGTCCTATAATTTTCACAACATTCTGGAATCTTCCAAACATTCTAGAATCTTCCCAACATCCTTAAATTCTCTCACCCTTCTAGGACACCCCCTCCTCTTGTCTCTTGCGCCTTCTTCCTTCTCTCTGAGCTCCTGTCTGTGCCCCGACTTGTGCAGCCGCAGTTCATTTATTCAGTCATCAAACACTCACTGAGCGCCTGCTCTGTGCCAGGCTCTGGGAAGGCTGAGGTGAACCAGACACAGGCCCTGCTCTCGGTGAGCACCCAGTCCAGCCAGGGTGGGGAGACACAGATTCTGAAACTAGACCCAGAGAAACACATGGGTCTCTGATCACACAAGTCTGTGTTCTGGGCATTCAGGCACTGTGGCCCCCCATTACCCACCACTCCCCAAGGCTGGCAGGATAGGGTACCCCAGGTGGGGGGTATCCTCTGCCTGTTCCTTTCTTTTTTTCCCAATGCCCATCATTAAAGCAAACCCAGGGGGGCCTTGGTCAGGGGAAAGGTGCTGTGAGGAGAGGACCCAGGGGTTAGGGGGCATTTTGGGGTAAGGGGGCCCAGACCCATAGCTCCCCACACGGCTGGGATGGAAGCCTGTGAGGACTCCTACCCCCCTCAGCACACGCCCTCCCTGCCCCGCTGCTGGGCGGCTGTCAGGGCCGTGCTCAGCCCACTTTGCCAAAGGTGCCTGGGCCTCAGTTCTCCCAGGCTCCCAGCCACTGTCAGACACTGTCGTCTGTCCCCAGGTGCTCTGACCTCCTTGGTGTCTCTCGCCAGCCCAGTGCCTCCGGCTCTCCAGGTGTTGAGGCCCCGGGTGGGCAGCTCCTGCCCAGCAGAGCCGCCTCTGGCCCGCTGCTGCCTTTACAAATGCTGCCGGGCAATGAGCCAGGACAGAGGGCACCGGGCTTTGGACCCCTCAGCAGGTCTGGGGAACCAAAGCGAGCAACGTTCCAGGTCAATTGGGGGGACCCTCCTCTGAGCCATGATGCCAAGGGAGGCGCTGGGCGAGGCTGAGGCCAAGTGAGGGACATCAGGACTTCTGTCCCTTCCCCCTCTCCCAGGGTGGGACAGCCTGGTGGCCCCCAGCCTTCCCCTCCCGCAACCCCAGGTGGCCCGAATCTCTCCCCAGAGGGAGAGGGCCTCCGCCCGTTGGTGCTTATGTGGACTCCGGGGCAGAGGTGGCCCCGGTGGTGGTCTCTGGTGCTTACTCATAGCCGGGGGAGCCATGGCTGCATGGCTGGGGGATGGCAGCAGGGCCTGACCCGGTGCCGTGAAGGCTGGTCCTGTACAACCACCCCCAGCCCGACTTCACCCCTGCCCTGCTTGTCCAGCATGATTAAAAGTTGTGCGTCTTCTTGGCAATCCAGCCTGGCTCTTTCTGCTCGGTTTCCTTTGCCCACCTTGGGAGGGCAGCCCATCCTGTTCTGCTGGGCCCAGGTTCAGGATCCCAGAGGGACCAAGGCAGCCCAGGGCTCCATTCCACGTGCTCGCCACGCACAAAAGAACCAGCCCGCCTCGGTCACTCACTCAGCTGCTGTGCCTTGGAGGCAGTGGAACCAGCTCAGGGTCTATTGTGCGGTGCCCTGGCTGTGGCCCTGGGAAAGTCCTCACACCTCGGAGCCTCAGTCTCCTTGTCTGTAAAATGGGAATGGGGATCACCTATCTCATGGTGTGGCCATAAGGATTAGAAGAGAGGTTGCCCGGTGAGCACTGCATTCCTCCTTTTTAAAAAAAAAAAAAATTAATTAATTAATTTTTAGCTGCGTTGGGTCTTCGTTGCTGTGTGCCAGCTTTCTCTAGTTGCGGTGAGCGGGAGCTACTCTTCGTTGCGGTGCATGGGCTTCTCTTGTTGCGGAGCATGGGGTCTAGGCGCGTGGGCTTCAGTAGACGTGACACGCGGGCTCAGTAGTTGTGGCTCGCGGGCTCTAGGGCGCAGGCTTAGTAGCTGTGGCGCACGGGCTTAGTTGCTCCGTGGCATGTGGGATCTTCCCGGACCAGGGCTCGAACCCATGTCCCCTGCCTTGGCAGACAGGTTCTTAACCATGGCACCACCAGGGAAGTCCCTGCATTCATCCTTTGAACCACAGCTACCGAGCACCTACTGTGTGCTGGGTATGCTGCTAGGCTTGGAGGCTGCAATTGCAGGCACAAGCCATCACCTCCCCATGGAGAACACCCATGGAGTTTATGTTCCAGTGAGGCACCTGAACGTGCTGAACGAATCACAGATCCTACCTGGGGCTCCTGTCTCCTGTTTTGTGTGTAATATTTGCCAGAGAACAGCTGTATATTCTCTGGTGGGAAAATGCTCCACATCCTACAACGGGCAGTCTTGGTTCTGACTTGGTTCTGACAACGGGTTCTGACTTCCGAGCTAGCGTAGTAGCTACTCACATATCGAACGCAATCGGTGGCGACTCCTCTTATTGGCTTGATGGGGCATCAGCCCTGCCTGCGTGCCTGTGTTTGACGGCTCTCTGGGTACCATGTGGAAGAGGATGCTATAAAGACAAATCCACCGTAACTGCCCCAGAATCCACCTGAGCCTGCAGCCACCCTGGCAGGGGGAGACGTAAGTCTTAGTTTCCTTGGAGCCCATCTGGCCCCCGAAGGAGGTTTCCCACCACACCTGAAGCCCTCGCAGCTCTCACGCAAGAGGCCCTAACAGGTCAGAGGCTACTCAGGGGAGCCATCCCACCACCCACTTTGGGCCCAGGATCTGCTGAAGTGCCATCGGCCTCCCCAGCACCCCTGCTCCGACACTGGTGGTAAAGGTCACCTCCAGCGCCAGGCAGGAGCCTTTGGTCATGGACATCATGAGGACTTGATGTGCTGATTACTGAGGCAGAAGAGCTTTTGACGCTGCTTGCCAAGCACTTGCAGGAGGACTGAAGCTTGCCCTTTGCAAGCTGAGGCCAAAGGCCCCAGATATTTCCGGGCCACATTAGTTCAGGTCTGCAAAACTGGCAGCCCTCCGTTGTCTAGTTGGACCTGCTACAAACACTTCTCCATCCGTGCTTCAGAGGCGGCCCCTGGTCTGTCTGGGCCAGTCGTTCCCATGGGATCCCAGTTCCTGACTTGGAGGCGTATCGTCAGTGGGGGGGTCAGAGCCACTAGATCTTTGTTATGGAGATTCTCCCAACAGGTAAGTTCTTGGTGGAGGCCCCCCTCAGCCCGCTGCCAGGTCTGTGGGGACAACATCCCCCGGGGATCTGCAACGTGTGGTCCTGGTGACCCCAGCGAGCTAGCGAAATGCCCGTGCAGCCGCCTGCCCACCCCGGGGACCATCCCTTTCTTGTCCTGAGTGAGGACCGACTGTAATGGTGTTTGTGCATCAGCAGCAGCTGGCATGTGGGTCCTTGAAGAGCGGAGAGCGTTTGTGGGATGAATGACTTTTACTGAGCATAGGGAGAGAGAAGCAGCGGGAAGCAAGAACCAGGAATCCTGGGCCAGGGGATAAAATCCTGCGACTCTCCTGTTCCCTCCCCTCCGGCCAGCTCCGCAGGCCTGTCCCAGTAGCTACATGCTGCCACGTGTACATCTGGAGGAAGGGAAAAACACGGGCAGAAACTCAACGAGATCAGAAACAGACGTCAAGAACATCATGGGTGGGGCCGAGCTGGGGAGAGCTGGGGCCAGCGGGTGGCCGCAGGAACCAGAAAGGAAGGAGGGATTTCCACGACATGAGTCAGGAGGACACGGAGCTAAGCCAGCGTGGCTGGGAGCAGCTGGTCTGCAAACCCAGGAAGACGGGAGGCTGGGTGGCCAGTAGCAAGCCTTGGGGTTGCAGCTCAGGGTCCGGATGAGGTGTGAGGTCTCCTGCAGGTGGTGGCGTGGACAGGAGGAAGTAGTAATTGGGGTGCAGGCACATGGAGGAAACCGGGGACCCTCTGCAGGGAAGCAGCAGTGTTGGTGGTGGTGGGGTTGCTGGTGGCTGACCTACATCTTGCTGACTGCTCTTCACCACTGCGGGGAATGAGTTGATGCCGCAAACTCAGATGTACACAGAATAGAACTTGCTTTATTTCTCCATGACTAAGCTTAATTTCCATGCTGCTGAAGTTGAAGAAATGCGATTTTGGCCAGCTGGGCTTCTTCTCGTACCACATTTCCTGGGGGGCTGCATCTGAGCGCCACATCCCGGCAGCGGGAGGGGTCACCTGGCAGTGCATGTCCAAAGGACATCTGCTGAGTGTGTCAATGTCCCCTCTGCTCCAGGCTCCCGGTTCCGCCTACATACCTGCTGAACTACGCCCATTCCTGCAGAGCCTCCTGGGTCCTCATTCCTCTTGGGACATCCGGATCCTCTCTGCACGCACGCTTATCTCACAAATTCTGTATCCCTCAGAGGGCCGTCCGAGCCCAGCCCTATCTGCCGGAATGCACTATCTGGCCATTTCTTCCCTGGGGTCTCAGCCACCTCCCCGGGGTTCTGCCTGGGAAGAGAGGAACGGCCCCTCTGAGTCTCAGATGCCCCAGACCTGCTGGGGGTCTTCCCTGGAGCCCTTGCCAGGCTCAGCTGGGAAGGAGGGGCCCGGATCCATGTTCACCAGGAACCCCAACACTGACACTCCTTTCCTCCCCTCTGCCTGCCTCCCCCCGGGGCATCTTGGGTGTTTGGGTAGAGGGGACCTTGTGTCTACTCAGAGCATCCTCTCCCAAAGCTCTTGGCTGGCAATGCAGCTCTTTCCTTCTTATTTTGAAACGCAAGTACCTGGACAAGACTCCTTTCCTCTCTCTGCTGTTTGTTACATATCCTTGCTGTGTTTGTGAGGATGATCTTGGGTGCAAGGAACACATATTGAACAAAGAGCTTCAAAAAAGGAAAACGAACCCTAAATCCCAGGGTGGGGCAGCTCTGGGGCTGGTTAATTCAGCAGCTCAGCAAAATCACTGAGGACCCTGATCTGTCCCACATTTCCACTCGGCCCACTTAGTGCAACAACTCTGTTCTCAAGCCAGCTTCCCTCAGGGCCACAGGACGGCAGCCTTGACAAGGTGGTGGCCACAAGATGGCTGTCCAGGTGTCACATCAGGCATCACGAGGGGGAATGAAAGAAGAGCTAGAGATTCTTTCACCCAGCAGCCCCTGCTCGCTTTTCATTGGCCAGAACTGATCATACGACCACAACTAACCCAAGCCCTGGGAAGGAGAACAGGACGATGGGAAGCAAGGTTTGCCTGTGAGCCCCAAGGGTCTAGGCTGAGCTCCCGAGTGAGGTCAGAAGTGTTGTGGCCGCGGGGAGAAGTGGTCACGAGCACCGCTGGTTCACTTCTCTTCAAACCTCTCCGGCCACGTCATCAGGTGCGGCTGTCTTCCTCAGCCAGGGTATCTCGGTTCTAGGAAGACTTCTCAGACTTGGGGGACAGCCTTGGTCCTGAGCGATCCCTGATCACAGTGCTTATCAGTTATTTGCCTTGCCCACTGGGCTCCGAGGTCTTGGGGCACGGGAGCTATAGCAGCACCAGATGTCATCACCTCCGCGAGCCCTCCCCAACCCTCCCCCAAAAGAGTTGATTTTAACTCCCTGAGTTTAACCGAGGCTGCTGGCGACAGATGCTGCCTGGGCTCAGATCTAACCGGATAAAGGAGAGCAGGTCACCTCCTGACCTCTCTGTGCCTCAGTTTCCTCACCTAGAAAATGGGGATGATAATAACAGCATCTACCCCAGAGAGCTGTCGTGAGGATTAAAGGGGTAAGTATATGAAAATCCTGGCGCAGAGTAGGCTCTTTATAGGTTTAAATATTATCTGAAGGTAGACATTTTATTATACTCATTTTACAGAAGAAGAAACTGTATTTGGATAATTTCCTTCCTGTGTCGTATGTTCATTCATTCAACAGTTTGGGGTTCACTACCCATGATGGGCCCTGCTCTGTGCTGGGCAGAGGGGGCAAAGCAGTGAACAAAAGTCCACACGGTCCCTGCCCTCGTGGGGCTTACTGTCTAGTAGGGGAGATGAGTGTTATACAGACCATCACACTAGGGCCTCACATTAGGGTAAGTGCTCTCAAGGTAATAATGGAAGAAGCTAATTTGGAAGGTTGGGGGGTTGGTCAGAGACGGCCTCTCTGAGGAAGAGGTGGTTCAGCTGAGCCCCAGAGGGTGAGACAGAACCGCAGGTGGAGGAACCCACGTGGGCAAAGGCCTGGAGATAGGAAACTGCTCAGCACTTCCCAGGAACTGAAAGAAAGGCCGGGAGGCGGGAAGGAGCAGGTGTGCAGGACCTGGGATTTGGGATCTATCCGGTGGGCCGCATCTGAAGGAGATTCAGGTCATTGGTTCAGAGGTGGACGCCGGATTCAAACCCATATCCTGAGCTATTATTTCTCGGAGGCTGCAACACCTCCCCAAGCTCTTTGGTCAGTCTCATGACAGGGCAGGACTCCCTTACAGGAGTCTGTGAGGAGCTCGTGCCCTTGCACCTCGCTACCCACAGCCAACGGTGTGCCGGAGCCCGACTGCACATCACAGCGTTAGCTTGAGATCGGCCGTGGTGGCAGTACCTACACCATAGAAATTGGCAAATGTTACAATTTTAATTTTTTCAAAAGAAGGCCTTCTTTAAAAATGCAGCCCCCCGGCTTCCCTGGTGGCGCAGTGGTTGAGAGTCCGCCTGCCGATGCAGGGGACACGGGTTCGTGCCGCGGTCCGGGAGGATCCCACGTGCCATGGAGCAGCTGGGCCCGTGAGCCATGGCCGCTGAGCCTGCGCGTCCGGAGCCTGTGCTCCGCAACGGGAGAGGCCACAACAGTGAGAGGCTCGCGTACTGCAAAAAAAAAATAAAAATAAATAAAAATGCAGCCCCTGGTGGTTTGCCAGGCATGTACCTCCATTGCACTGACCATTCAAACTGGGCTGGGGTCCCTGGGCCTCTCACACAAGTTGAAGGGGTGGCCAGGCTTGGGTGGAGCAGGGCCCTGTGAGGGAGGTACTTTGGGTGTGGTCCCCAGGCTCAGTTTCCTCTTTCCCTGGGACCCCTCACCACCCCTTTACCCCACCCAGGGCCATTCTGTCTACTGTACCCTGCCCCCTGGTGGCCAGGGTACTTGATAGCTGTAAGGGAGTCCCCAACCCCAGCAGAGCCACTGCTGGAGCTGACCACGGCACCCAGGCATGGTGGTACCAAGGTCCTGGGGCTGCCCTGATTTCTCCCTTCCCGAGATTTGGTTGGGGCTCAAGCTCCTTGCCTTCATTTCCAGTGTCACCTGTTTTCAATGTTAACTAACAGGGGTTGAATTCTAAAAGGACCTCAACTAATGTACCCCAGGTCCGCAGAAATGCAAACCACTTACCTGAGAGGGGGCGCTGAAGGACCATAGGTCATTTCAAGTCTGTCACCACTAATCAAGCGTCTCCAGGAGGCTCTAGGCGTCTAAAAACACCTGGGACAAGTCAGACCCTCTCGAGGGCTCCTAGTACGTGGGAAAGCCTAGACCTGCGGGCAAACTAGGGAAGTACAGTACACTGGGGACTATAAAAGAAGCTTGTGTATGGTGCAAAGTTTGTATAAAGGTGGGTAGCTCAGAAGAGAGAGCAACCAACTCTGTCCATATATGTTTGGGTCTTGAAGGATGAGTAGGAGTTTGCTAGGAGGAAGGTGAAGAAGAAGGTTGCAGGTAGCGTTCCGTTTTGTTCAATCCAATCCACAAATCCCGCAAATAGTTTTTGAGAGCAAGTCCACCTCATCCCATGTGGAACTCCTAGGCTGGCACGGGTAAAGGTGTGGACTGGGGATCTATCAGTTGCTGTGCAAATTTAGGAGACACTCTCTATTTTTTATCCCTTCTCCAGTTCTGCCTGGCTCCGCCCTTCTTTCAGATTTTCACATCACCTTCTCGTGAGGTCTCCTCTACCCCCTCATTTAAACCTGTGCTCCCGATCTCAAGTATCCTGCTCTTTCCTTTCCCCGGCGTTTGTCTTCTCCTAACTCCCTACAGAAGTTGCCTGTCTGTTGCATGTACGGTCCCTGGTCGCCCACCGCCGCTGCCTCCTCACCTCCCCACCCCCACCAGACTGTAAGCTCTACACTGTTTTAGTCCATGAGCCTAGAAGAGAGCTTGCCACATAGTAGGTACGCAGTAAAAATTCGTTGACTGGATAAATACAAGTCCTAGGATTTGGGGAGGTTAAGGGTATATGCGGGGAGGCCTTCCCTGCTTACCTCAGTCAGGCAAGGATCTGTTTTATTTTTCCACGGCATGTGTTTTATTTAAACTAGGCCTACTCTATGTCTTTTTATACTCATTATGACCACATTTTCTTTTTTTTGCATGTAATTTGTTTATTTCCTTAATAATATGTAGTGGACACTTTTCCATATTAATAGTACAGACGCACATCCTCATTCAATGTATTATATTGTATATTCGTACCATATTTATAAAACCAATCTCTTAGTGATAGACATTTGAGACGCCTTACAGATTTTTGCTATCATAATTAAATGCTTCCATAGACATCTTTTTTTTTAAACATCTTTATTAGGGTATAATTGCTTTACAATGGTGTGTTAGTTTCTGCTTTATAACAAAGTGAATCAGTTATACATATGCGTATGTTCCCATATCTCTTCCCTTTTGCGTCTCCCTCTCTCCCACCCTCCCTATCCCACCCCTCCAGGCGGTCACAAAGCACCGAGATGACCACATTTCCTAAAGACAAAATTGCCTATATAGTCTTAAAAATGATTTATCCTGCCTTGTTACTTTATTTAGATCAAACCTTGAAAGGTTTAGAAGCAAATCACATGAACTTACTCTTATCATTTGATACTAGGACTGTCCTGAAAATTCAACCTGACAGTCATTGTACTGACGCTCCCTTAGTTGTAATTATGTGCATTTTGTCCTACTCCCTTACTAAGGACACTTCCTTGAGTTAGACAGACTTCAGGTCCCGCACGTCCTGTAACTCCCCCAGTGCCCAGCACGGTGCTGCCAGTAGGTGCTCAGTAAATCCCTGTTAGGTTAATGAAGGGATGAATAGACACCTTCTCAACCCAATGCCAAGACCTTCCTTCTTCCATCCTTCCAACCTTCCCTCTATTCATCCCTCAATCCCTCCCTCCACCCCTCCCTCCACCCATCTATCCCTCCCTCCATCCCTCCATCCACCCATCCTTTCAACAAATACAATTTGAGCACCTACCCTGAGCCACACATGGCTTTAGGTGCCAGAGAAGCCATGGGTCTCCATGGACTTGACCTGTGACCTTGAGGAGCCATAATCCAGCCAGGAGGACAGACCCCCAAACAAATCCTTCACCGGTGCCCAACCGATTATAAATGAGAGCAAATGCCTGGCGGAGAAGGGCAGGTGCTGGGACTGAACAGGCCCGTGTCTGCTTTAGGCAGGGTGGGCTGGCCCAGGAAGGCCGCAGCAGGAGCTCAGGGGGAGTGTGGGCGAGGCAGGGGAGAGCGCTGAGCCCTCCAGGAGTTGACAGGCAGCCAGCGGCAGGGGCAGCGCGGCTGGGTCTTTCAGGGCAAGGAGGTGAGGTTGCATCACAAGTGCAGTGGGAAGCCTTTGGGGGCTTTTAAGCAGGGACAGGACATTATCTGATTTTCATTCTAAGAGGACAGCAGCTGAGGCCAAAAGCATGGCAGTGGTACTTGGGAGGCAGAGGGATGGCCGGATGATCAGGACAAGGGAGATGGAGGGCCGAGGATGTGGGTGGGGCCGGGAAGTGCAGAACTGGGAGTCCTCGGCACTCAGGGGTGGTTAGGGTTGGAGGTGGAGGTGTTCGCCTTCCCCAGGGCTAAGGGAAGGAGATACAGGAGGAGCAGAGGGCCGGGGCCTGGGGCTGTCTCAGGAATCCATTTCTCGTATGTTCTGACTAGAGGAAGGTGAGGAACCACCTGGGTTAAGTTCCCTGCTCTGAATCTGAGGGTTAAGTGGGATGAAGGAATCTGGGAGGCTGGAGGCCAGGGTTTAAACCTGTGCCATGCTGTGTGACCTAAGGCTGATAGCTGTCTCTCTCTGGGCTCAGACTCATCATCTCTACAGGGAGAGGATAGACCTGAGAGTCTCCAAGATCCTTTGCAGGTCACTGCTCTTGGCTTTCCTTGGGCTTCCCTCATGCTGCCTTCCTGGAATCGAGGGGCCCTGCTTGCTTCCCCCTCTTATCCTGTGGACACCTGGAGCCCCCAGGGAGGAAGCAGTCACTGTCTACTTTGGGCCATTCTCCTTGCCTTCACCCCACCTCCCTCCTGCAGAACAAGCCCGGTGTGGAGGCTGGGGAGAGGCACGCATCGCCCTCTGGTGGCAACTTCTGGGCCCACGCGTTACAGTGCCCTGCAGTGTTTTTAACTCAAGCGTTTTTTTGTTTTTGTTTTTTAAAAAATATTTATTTATTTGGTTGCATCCGGTCTTTGTTGTGGCAGTCCGGCTCCTTAGTTATGGCTTTCTGGCTCCTTAGTTGTGGCATGCGAACCCTTAGTTGCGGTATGCATGTGGGATCTAGTTCCCTGACTGGGGAAGGAACCTGGGCCCCCTGCATTGGGAGCACGGAGTCCTAACCATTGCGCCACCAGGGAAGTCCCAACTGAAGTGTCCTTAAGGCATTTATTAAGCGCCCTTTGTGTGCAGAGTACTGAGGCAGGCGTGGAGGAGGTGGGCAGTGAGGGGGAGGGGGACGGAATCCTGCGTGGGTGCTCAGAGCTCAACTCTAGAGTTGCCGACCTGCCCTCAGATCCTGATTACGAGGAAGTCCTGCGTGTCCTCATCTCTACGTGGGAGCCGTGGTAGAGGGGGCTCCTGTGGTTGCAATGGGTATTAAATGGCATTGTACGTGGAGCGCGTAACAGCCTCACTCCCGGCCCAGGACACGCAGGCTGTGTTTATGACACACGCATGCTCGGGGCCTTCAAGAGAGCCTGCCGTCAAGAGGGGTGCACTGCTGTGTGCGTGGACACGCTGGCCTCGGGGTTCCTCCGGTCAGGGTGGAGCTCAGCTGCTGAGGAGCCCCTTTCCAGTGCCGGCCAGTGCTCTGGTGGAGGGTCCCCCAAGCAGCTGCTGTAGGAACAGATCCCCCAGCTGTGCAGGTCCCCTGCAGATACACTCCTGATTAATGGCTGCATCTCCAAGGAGCCAGGACTTCAAGGGCCTAAAGGTGCGGGGGCCCGTCTGGTACAGCTGACGCCTTGGGTGTATGAGGCATCTCTCACTCCCCAGGTTGCGGCAGGGCCTGCTGGATCTGCATGGCTCAGGTGCGCTTCAAGGAGACCCACCTGTACACAGGTGTACTGGCTTGAAAAACTACATCTGTGTGCACACCAGAGATGGCCTGGCTTTTCCCCTGTGGGAAGGAATGATCTCCTCAACGCAGGGGGAATTCAGGGGAGTCTGGGCAGTCTGGGTGAGATGCTGTGGAGGCGAGCTCGGCCTCAGATGACAGTTGGACTGGGGGATGCTTAAAACTCCGGGCAGGGAATTCTTGGTGGTCCAGTGGTTAGGACTCCAAGCTTCCAGTCCATGGGGTGCAGGTTCGATCCCTAGTTGTGGAACTAAGATCCCACATGCTGTGCGGTGCGGCCCAGCCCAAACAAACAAACAAAAACAAAAACAAGAAAAAGAAATATTTATTAAAAAAAAAAGCTCCAGGCATCTGCTTCAGCCACAAGGGCCGCTTTACACCTGTGTCTACTGCCCCCTCTGCCCCTTTGCTCAGGCTGGTCTCTGACCCTTGTCCTGTGTTAGACATTTCAGCCTTCAAGGTCTGGCTCAAAGCTGCCTTCACCACGAGGCCTGCCCTGAAGAGGCAGCTGCACGGGGAGTGTCTGAACACCTCCAGTTAAAGTTATGCTCACCCACGTGACCATTCCTGTCTCCCATCTCCTCAACGAAGCCCTGGACCCCCTGAGGCAAACTTGAACCTTGAGCATCTTTTGTAGCTACCGTAACTCCCAGCCCAGAGCTGGGATGATACAGATGCGTGATGAATGCTCCGTGCAGATCGTTAGGTGTCCTTACCTCCCGTGCCTGGGAGACTCAGACGTGAGTCTCAGACGTGATTCAGACTCTCCCTGGAGAGGCAAGGTGAAATGGTGGGAAGGCTGGAGTGGGTTCTGGAAGGCCAGAGCAGCACACACAGGACAGGCACTGAATGGCCAGCAGTGCCTGGAATTCCCGTTCCAAAGGCAGTGGCAGCCCAGCAATTCGGAGAGTATCCTCTGGAGCCAGGTGGCCTGGGTTCAGGTCCCAGCCCTGGCACTCACCACCTGTGTGGCCATGGGCAAAATACTTAACCTCTCTGTGCCTTAATTTCCTCATCTGTAAAATAGGGTCATAAGAGTACCTACCTGAAAGTGCTGTTGTCAGGATTAAATGAGTTAATACGATGCTTCTCAGACTTCCATGTGCACAGAAATCACCTGGGAACCTGGATAAGATGCAGATTCGGACTCAGTCTGGGGGGGGACCTGAGATACTGCATTTCTCACAAGCACCTGGGGATGCCGGTGCTGTCGGACCTCAAACAGCACTTGGCATATTCGGGAATTAATACCTTTAAACTAAGAACAGGGCCTGGAGCATAGTAAGGACTGGGGAAGTGTTGTCAGCACTGTTACCTGGTACCTCTCAGGGAAGGCTTCTAGAACTTTCTGCCCTTTTCCAGCTCACCTTCTTGGTGCTCTGCTCTCTGGAGTCTTGGTGATGCTGGAGCCCCTGCTGTCTGAGGTGGGTTGTTCTGAAACTTCTTGGTGGTCTCTGCTCTGGGCACTGAGAAGGGACAGGTGTTGGAGGGCAGGCAAAGGGTGGTTTCAGGACAGAGCTGAGAAGCAGACAGGAAGAGGGCCTGGCGGCAGGGCGGCTCAGCAGGCCCACTCACTCGAGTGTCCGGACTCGCCCCAGTGTGAACTTCACAGCCTAAACCGCATACCTTGCAGCTTCCCCTGCCCCCTCTGCTCCTGCCGCCCCCTGCTTCCTGCGAGAAGGGCACAGGTGGCTTCAGCCAGGGGCCAGCAGGACTTCTGGGCTGGAACCACAGGCCCGAAGCCCTCAGCCACTTCCTCCTGAAGGAAGTGTCCCTTGGCCTCTTCCTAGCCCTGCTCCCCTGCCTCCGGGCCCTGGTGCACCGGCCAGGCCTGGTTGGTCCTCGAGCCCTGGCTCAGGCAGGGGTAACGCTGGGGTTCCTAGGTGCTTCTGAAGAGGTGGAGGTTGGGAGATGGGGGAGTGAAGAGGCCGGGGGCAGGTGGTGTAGAGAGAGAATCCTGTGTTGGGGCCCTGGACGGCCGAGCGTCTGACTCGTCTCTGCCTTTAAGAGCTGCCCCTCCCTGAGCACCCTCATCCCACAGTCTTTGTTTTCTACCTCCCAGGGGTGTTTCCAGGGGTCCCATGTGGCAACCTATGAAAAGTGGGTACACGAATCCCCTTCGTCAGTCAGGAGTGGGCGAGGGCTTACTGGCGGGTACAGTTGGCTGCTGCCCGAGTTCCAGTTTAGGTCATTTCCCGGACAGCAGCTCCAGGCCCCGAGGAATGAGCTAGTCACAGCGTTCCTCCGGCCTCGCCCCGAGAGGGGGTGACGCAGCCTGGGGCCCTTCATCCTCTGCTGCTTTCAGGTTGGCTCATGACTCCCTGGGGCCCATGAGATCAAGGTCACTGGTTTAAGCCACATGTAGGGGAGGAGGTAAACTTCCCTCCTTTCCACTCAAGAGGCAGCCCTGACCCTGCCTGGTTCTCTCCTAAATGGGGGGCTTCAGGGTGGGTGTGCAAGGCATCCTCATGCCAGGAGCCCCTCCTGAGGGCTGAGAAGCGTCTCTCCCACGCCCAGCCTCCCCCCACCCTGCCCGCCCCTGCCAGGGAAGGAAGATGCCCAGTTCCGATTCCTCCAATCAGAGGATGCCTTTCCTGGAAGAACTTTCAGGATCATCTGACCTGATCCCATGCCTGTAGGGCTGGGAGGCTAGGAAGCTGGGTCCAAAGAGGGGAAGCCTGGAGCCTCTGGTTCTTGCTTGTTCAGCACCGCCTGGCCCCCCGTTTCTGGTAGCAGCACCCATTTCTCTTAGGAGATTACCCTCCTGCATTAGGTAAGGCCTTGGTCAAGCTGTGAATCAAAGTACCCCATCCAGCCTCTCCAGACAAGGGGTGGGCAGTTGACCTCATCACAGCCAATGATGCTGTTTGAATTCCAGTGGAATGAGGCCAGGAAACAGCTGGATGTCGGTGCCTTGGAGGCAGGTTTGCTGCCAGGCCTCCGCAGCTGACCTGGAGTCTGCTCCCCGAGGGCTGGGTCTTCAGCTGCCTCCAGAGCCTGTGAACCACTCCTTCCAGATCCTTCTATTTCTGCTTCACCCACGTTAGCCCCAGCCTGTTCCTGTGGTCTGTAGCCCCAGAATAGCGATTACTGCAGGGAAGGACATGCGACTCGGGAGCTGGGGGCACTGCTGGGACGCAGGTCTCTAGACTCCCAGCCAGTGTTCGTGTCCCCTGGGAGGAGCCCCTGGCCTGGGAGAAGCGGCAGGACTGAAATGAAGTGGAATCGAAGAGAAGATAAGCGTGTTCTCAGCTCTGGCCCGGTGGTGTTGGGCGTGGGGGTTTGTGGTTTGACTGCCGGGCAGGATGGGAGGAGGCGCGTGGAGGTGGGAAGGGGTCAGCTGGTGAGGCTCCCTGCCGCCCTCACACGTGCCCAGCACCCCTGGCACGTGGTAGAAACTCTGCTCCGGGTGGGGATGAGGGGCGCAGGCCCCCCAGGGAAGGAGGATCTGGTAAACAGAGCGTGCACTGACCCGCTTCGGGTAAGCCAGGGTGGCTTTGTGCCTCCGGGCAGTGGGAGGACTCACAACGGGCCACGTCTAACTCACCCCGAAAGCGAAACCAGACACCCACCAAACACAGGCGCCTCTGCTAGTTCTGAAACCTCCGGCAGGCTGTCTCTTTATTAACCAGCACCCAAAGTGGAAACCAGTCAGCGAGAGAGATTCAAGGTTAGCCAGCCAGCTGGGGAATGCATGGGCCTCCCAGGCCTTGGAAGTCAGGCGTTCAATCACCGAGCCAGCGAGGAAGACATCCAGCTGCGACCCCCTCTTTAGAATCACCTGCCACTTGAGAACACGAGGCAGGCTTTTGTTTTAGACCCTCCTGTGTTGCTCCCGAGACCCAGTGCGCACGCCTGGCCATCGCGCCTGTGTTACAACGAAGACCCTATTCCAAGGGCCCCAGCAGAGAGAAAACCCCGGGCAGACACACTCTCTTGTACCCGCTTACTCTGTTCCCACCTCGCCGTCATCCAGGCTGGTCAGCCCTAGCTGAAACCTGAGGTGGGGAGGGCTGGGGGGCTGGTAATTAAAGACGATGTCGAGTCTTAACCTGCTTGCTAAGTGACTGTTCCTCCCTGCCTGGCTAAAACATCTGTGTCAGTTGGGAATCTCAGGCGCAAACCGTAGAGCCCAAGCTGGCCACTTTCCTTAGAAAAGCATCCGATTCCGGACCTTCTGCAGCTCAGGGATCTCTACAAACCAGGCTTGGAGGGGTGCAGCATCTGAGATGCGATGCTCTGATGTCACCCTCACCAGCGTCCTGGAGTTCTCTGCCTCCTCACAGGTATCCCTGGCTCCCATCCCGAGGTCTGCCGTGGAGGCTCCTGATTGGGCGAGCCCAGTGACGTGCTCACCCTCCCGCTGCAAGGGAGGCTGGGAAAGTAAAGCTTGGGCTTGTTGCTTGGGACCCAGGGCTCCTAAACATGTAAATACCACAAATACAGGAAAGGTGTGCAAAGCTGCCGTGTGACCACGATGAAAAATAAATATCCGGCCGGCACCTGAGAAGGAACCTCCCCGACAGAGGGTCCTCGTCAGCCCCCAGCCTCAACCCTCCCTCTGGAAGTCCCCTTCCTCACACGTCGTGGTCAGCAGTGTGTTCTCTGCGGCAGGCCTGGTGGTGGTGTTTTGCTGTGGGTTGAAGTTAGAATTAAATGACCACTATTTTAAGTGAGAGAATTTCATATTTAAAAAAAAAAATCATAATTTTCTGCTTTTTCTGAAAAATTGAGAATTTTCTGGCAGTATTGAGCCAACGTTCCCATCTGCCGTCTCCCCTATAGATGGAGCCCCCAGTTTGTCATGGTCTCCATCTAACGGCTTTGGGCTTCCGTTCCTGTCTGGCCCCCATGGCATCTGAGTTGCGGTCCCCCACCGAAACCCACGGTGAGGGAGGGACGAGGCTGCCTCCCTCACCCGAAAGTCCTTGAGGTTGGGAGGCCAGGAGAGTCATTGCCGATTCTCCAAAAACTCCACTTGGTCCCTGATGTCTATACAGTCCGGTAGGGGTGGCCCTCGAGTGGGCCTGCGAACCTGGATGAGTAGAAACGATGTCAAAGGAAGCCTGTGTTAAGCTTGGTGGAGCCTCCGTGGGAGCACACAGCAGGGGAGGCTTTGAGCTGCAGATGCAGGGGAATAAGGACAGGGCCTCCCCCTACCACCGTGCTTCCCCAAGTGCCACCCAAAGGGGCCCCTCTTCCACGAATCCTTGTTGCTGGCCCAGCACCTTCCGAGCCTTTGCACTTGCCTGGAGCTCCCCTTCCTCGGGCTCAGTTTGGCCCCTTTGTTCTGAAGGAGACTTGTGGTCTTTTCTGCATCCTCATGTTGGCCGTTTCAGGATATGCCAACATATAGCTGCCTGTCTTCTCTCAGCCCCACCTCATTTAGATTCTTGAGGTGGCAATGAGACCGACGTGCCAGGATGCCGAGAGTCAGGTACCAGGGGAAGATTTCACAGTCTCTCTCTATGGTGCTGGGCTAGGCAGTACCCAGATCTAGCCCACCTTGCACCTGCCCACAGCCTGAAGCAGCATCTTCACTGCTCAGGGGAGTTCAAGGTCCCCGTTCTCTGAGGGGGTGGGAGGTCTAGGGTCCCTGGCCCTGGAGCCAGGCTTGACCGGGGGCATCATTCCAGAGCTCGGGTGAATTTCTGACCCCATTTACTGCTCTCCTCCAAGCAGACACTGTGGGCAGTGCTGACAGCCGGGCACAATCTCTGTAACGGGACATTTAAATTTTTTCCGATTCCTTAATAAAAACATCAAGAAGAAAACGCAAGCAAGCACAACCTCTAGGTAGAGAGGAACTTCTCACGGCACTTTGCAAACATCACACGTCCTCTTTCCTCGCTGCAACACCTAGATCGTCTTCTGAGAAAGATCACAGATCTTGGTGAAACCTACTTAAGAATAAGAACAAGTGAAAAGATCTTTTTCTACCTGTTTCTCACGGGAAAGGGGGAAACCATTGCAGGTGCTGTCAGAGGGTCTTCGGAGCTTTCCTGACTGTCCCCGTAACAAGACTCTGGCCCGGCAGTCAGGAGATGGGGGCTGGGAGTCAGGGTGACTGTGGACAAAACTCTTCCCTCCCTGGGTGCTATCGGCATGGGGACGTGGCTCCCGGGCCTGGTGACTCCAGATCTTTTCAGGTTCCTCAGGAGAGCTTGGAAATAATCAGCGGTAGTAGGAAGCCTGGTGTTTGGGGAGCCCTGAGGGGAGCTCCAGCGCCCACCAAGGGCCCCACACATTTACATTTTAGTTTTGGTTCTGATTTTATTTATTTTCTGAAATAGGTATTATGTTCCTGTGAACCGAAGTTCAAAAGGGACAAAACGTTATTCAGGAAATTTCCTTCCCCTCCTCTGCTTCCTGGGTCTCCCAGCTTCCCTCCCGGAAGGAAAATGCTGCTACCAGACCCTAGGAATTCGTTCCAGAGCAACTCGGGGCACGTGCATGCCAGGTCGCAGACACGCTCACATACACAACACACGCTCACTTGCACACACATTGTCACAAACGCACAATAGGCACACATCCACACTCCCCCTCACACCCGCAGACGCTCTCACACACAGACAGGCTCACTTCTACACCCGTCAGGCACTCACACCTACTCACCCCCCCCACACTCACACGCACCCTTACGAATGCACACACGCATGCCCATAGGCTTCCCTCACAAACATGCACCCACACCCTGGCACACGCCCTCTCACACTCACACACTCACTCACGGTTACCCCTGTCCTTCTACACGAGCGCTGGCCCACTACACACTTTGAACTGAACTTGGCTTCTTCTCACCCGGCTGCACATCCTGGGGATGGTTCCACGTCAGGAACGGAGAGCTGTCCCTTCCTTTTTGTCACGGTGACCCTGTATTCCGCCAGGTGGATGTCTCTAATTTCCTCACCAACAGTCCTCTGGGGCTGCAGGCTTGGGCCACCCCCAGGCTCGTTAGCGCGTGAATTCCTTCGCCCACTTTTCCCACGCGGCACCATCTCTCTGTAGGATGAGTCTGAGACGCAGCACTGCTGGGTCATGTGCTGGAGACATTGGGAGATGTTGTCAGGCTGCCTCCCAGAGAGGAATGCCAGCAAGGCAAAGCACCCTTGTGACTGTTTTTTCCCGGCAAACCTTTTGAAACTTCAAATATTATTCCCCGGGTTGTTTCTAACTTGCTGTTTCTGGATCCTTTAGGCCACTAGAGATTTAGAAACCTTGGTTCTTTTCCTTTTATACTTCCTCCTTTGCATCTTGACACCTCTGTATGTCAGGTCATTTTCTAGGCTCTGGGGCAATCTGGATGCATCAGAGACATGGTTCCTGTTCTCAGGGAGCTTCCAGTGTAGACACGTGAACAGAAGGTCGTGACATGAGTTGAGGTAACTGTCGTGTGCATCGAATCCGACCTGGCTGGGGTGGGGGATCCGGGAAGGGCTGGTTTTGAATCGGGGAGTTGAGATAGTCCAGAAGCGTGGGGTGGGAATGGGGTGACCCACTTTGTCCCAATTTTAGCACTGAGAGTCCCGTGTCCTGGAAACCGCTGCGGCAAAGCAGGACAGCTGGTTCCCTGGAGCCGTGTTGGTGAGGAACCAGAACGGGGAATGGCTTTCTATGTGAACGTCGTGGTTTACATGAGACATGAGTTACTTGAGGCACTGGTGTTGGAGTGGCCGGTGAACCAGGCCACTCATGGAGGAACACGGATGAACACGGGTATTCAGGTCTGGAGTCTGGGAGGCCGGCAAGCAGGTGACGCTGGCAAAGCAGAGACAGCAAGGGTGATAGCTTGGCAGTGGGGGGTGAGAGAGCGGAAGGAGCCGTGGAGGAGGGTCACATTCTGGCTCCGGGGACTGGTGGGTGGCGTGTCCCAGGGAAAAGAGATGGTCTGCGGGGGGGTGGCTGGGAGGAGAGCCCTGGGCGCAGTCAGCCAGCAAACTGCTCTTCCTCCTCCTGTCCTGCTCTGATCACTGCAGTTCTGACCTACCTTGTGCTTCCCATCTGATGTGAGGGGCACCCCACAGTGTGTGGGGTGGGAGGGACCAGGCTGAGGGCTGGATGCAAAATCATCCACGGCGTTGCCTCCTGACCAGGGACTAGGACCCGTATCTGGTTACCAGTGAAGCCTGGCTCTGTGGTGGTAGGAATTTCTCCAGCTGAGGACTCAGCCACCTGCTGACTTTTGGCCCCGCGAGGGCTGGGGCTCAGGGACTTGAGCGTGGAAGTGGGAGGGTCCATCAGATGCACAACTGTGCTGTCAGGGCTGAACAAGGCAGGGAGGGGGGCCGGCGCCGGGGTGGATGACCCGGAGATACTGGAGGTCTTCATGATGGTAGAGGACAGTCACAGAAGAGAGAGCTAATGGTCCCTCCAAACCTGTTCTCCCCAGCCTGTGTACCCTCCAGGCACATTTCAAAGCCTCCTTTGCAGCTGGGTTTGTCATGTGACTCAGTTATAGCCAATGGGATGTAAGCTAGAAGTGTCCAGGGCAACTCTGGGGAAGGGTCCTAACAGGTAGAGGATGCCCTTCTTTGCTCCTTCCTCCATCTTCCAGCTGCAGGAATGCACATGTGATGGATGGAGCTTGAACCACTCCCTTGGTCCACGAAGTAGGAGAAAGGTATTGAGGATGCCCCAGTAGCCAGACAGAGTGAGCTCAGGATCGTGATGACAGCATAGAGCCCTTCCAGCAGCTGTGGATGGCCTGCCTCTGGACGGCTTTTATGTGAGAGAGAAACTCCTCTCTTACTTTAGGACACTGTTATCCTCTTCAGTTCGCAGCTGGACTCAATTCTAACTGGGACGCTGTCGGAGAGTGGGAGGGGTGACGGCAGCAAGGGAGATGAGGTGGTAGTTCGGGGGTCTGGGTTGGCACAAGTCAGAGTGATGACAGGGTCCCAGGGTGGGCCTGGGCCTGGGCTGAGATACGGAGTCGGACAGAGGGTCCCTGGGGAGAAGATTTTGCAGGAGTCCTGAAGTCTCCCAGGAGTTGGAGCGCAGAGGAGGGGGAGGGGGCTTTTGGTAGATGTCAGGGCTGAGGAGGGCGTGGGGTCTCGCAGCCTGGCTTGATCCCCCAAAAAATGGCAGCCCCGCGATGGGCAGGAGGAAATGTCATGGTCAGGAGGGGACACAGGAGCCAAAAGAGCCCGCATGCACTTGCCCCGTGGCTCCCGTGAAAGTGGGGTCTCTGGGCAGGGGTCGGGGCTAGTCCACAGAAGCTGAGGGTGCAGGAAGTTGGTTCACGATGGGACACAGAGGACACAGTGTGGAGGGTGCTGGACAGGCAGTTACAGGAACGAGGGGTTCACGTGCTTGGTGGTTTGGGTGCTGGGAGGGGAGGGGGCCTGCTGGAGGAGGCTGGGTCCAACCCCCGGAACTCTGGAGACAAAGGTCTGGGCAGGCCTGAGTGGGCTCTGTCGGTCCCCTGCCATCGGAGAAGTTTCTGGATTCCTCTTCGGGTCACCTCAGAAAGAATCTGAGGTCCTCCATTCTAATCCTGGCTGGTTCTAATCCTGGCTCTGCCGCATTCTGGTTGGGTGACCCAGGAGCCTCAGTATCCTTGCCTGTAAAATGGGGAGGAAGACGCTAGCTCTGTAGAGAGCGGGGGAGGA
The DNA here is from genome assembly GCF_937001465.1 of Orcinus orca. Lineage (NCBI taxonomy): Eukaryota > Metazoa > Chordata > Mammalia > Artiodactyla > Delphinidae > Orcinus > Orcinus orca. The sequence continues at coordinate 92,198,589 of NC_064569.1, read as the reverse complement.
GCTAGGTGGGTATCAGGGTGTACACAGCGGGTAGATCTGGGGAGCGGCAGTCATGCCAGAGCTGGAGGGAAGTTCAGAGATGAGCGCAGGGCCAGCTCGTTTGGGATTTCGAGGCCAAGATTAAGAGTCTGGATTTAATTCTAAACGCACTGGAAGCTACTGGAAGGTTGTAAAGGGAGCGGTGCGGTGAAATGAGCTGATTTGAGCTTGGGAAAGATTGGTCTCGCTGCTGAGCGGGGAACAGACTGGAGGGGTCAGCAGGGGGAACCGGGAGGCCAGTAAGGGGGTCACCGTGGACCTGGCTGGGGGGACAGTGGAGGCTGGGACTGGGGTGGGGACTGAATAACGCATTTGGTTGTCTCTTTCAGCTCGTTCCCCACCCAAGCCCTGGGGCCTCTCCCTGGCCTGCCCTTCCCAACCCCCTCACCTGGCTTTAACGTCCAGCTCAGGGACCTGTGGGCACTTTTCCTATTAGTCAGGGTAAAGCCCGCTACCTGCTGAAACAAGAGCCTCCAGATAGCAGAGGTCCGACACAGTAAAAGTGTATTTCTTGCCCATGTGACTGTCCGATGTGGGTTGCCTGGGGAGCAGGGGGTGAAGGTCTGTCCTTCAGGTGGCTCCGCCTGCCCCGTCCCGCAGGGCTTCACTCTCTCCAGTGGGTTCTTGCAGGATAGGGGGAGGGGAGGAGAGGGGGAGGGATGGAGGGGTGGAGGGAGGAACACCGAAGAGGACCAAAATGAGGTTTCTTAGGCCTGAAAGTAAGCTAAATCACTTGCACCCACATCTCACTGGCCAGACTCTTGTCACACGGCCGCATCTAACTGCAGGGAGGCTGGCATATAGAGTCTAGCTGATGCCCAGGCTGGAGGGGCACAGCGAGGTCAGGGGATACATTCCCACACTGTCTGCATGCTGCAACCCACAACCCCATGCTCCACAGCTGTGAGGTTTCGGCGGCAGATGCAAAGCGCGTGCAATGTTGAACTTTTCCCGGCTCTCCGTAGCCCACCACCTGCCTCTCCACCTGAGGCATCTCAGCCTGGGTCCTTGGGCAAAAGCAGAGCCCCCGGGGCCTGAGTTAGAAGATTCTGAGTCTGGGGGCTGCCCCATTCATAGCTACACTTGCTGCACCCCGACACCCAGGGCACGGGGCTGCTTAGAGCCGCCTCCCCTGTTCCTACCCCAGCCTTCCTGCGTGCTGCTCATAGAAGCAGGGCTGGTGTCAGTCACCTCAGGCTCCTCCGTGCCTGGCTTGGCCACTGGGCATCCTGGGTGCTCAGTAAATGTTTACAGGATGAAGGAGAGAAGGACAGAGGGACAGAGGGATGGAGGACGAGGAGCCTTGGGCAGTACATGCAGGGCAGACCAAGGCCATCCCCATGGACAAAACTGTTACAAGCTGGGCGCATTTCTGCCTTCACCTGGGGGTGGATTTTTCTTTTTATTTATTTACTTTTTTAATTTTTAAAATTAAAAAAATTTTTTTTTTTTTGCGGTACGCGGGCCTCTCACTGCTGTGGCCTCTCCTGTTGCGGAGCACAGGCTCCGGACGCGCAGGCTCAGCGGCCATGGCTCACGGGCCCAGCCGCTCCGCGGCATGTGGGATCATCCCGGACCGGGGCACGAACCCGTGTCCCCTGCATCGGCAGGCAGACTCTCAACCACTGCGCCACCAGGGAAGCCCTCTTTTTATTTTTTATTGAAGTATAGTTGATTGATCGCTTCTCGGCCTTTTGGCTAGGATCAAGGGAAGTATAGTTGATTTACAATGCTGTGTTAATTTCTGCTGCACAGCAAAGTGACTCAGTTATACACATATATACATTCTTTTTTATATTGTTTTCCATTATGGTTTATCCTGGGATATTGGATATAGTTCCCTGTGCTATACAGTAGGACTTTGTTGTTTATCCGTTCTGTATGTAATAGCTTTTGCAACTACTGACCCCAGACTCCCATTCCAGCCCTTCCCCCTCCCCCTCCCCCTCCCCCCTCCCCCTTGGCAACCACAAGTCTGTTCTCTACGTCTGTGGGTCTGTTTCTGTTTTGCAGATATGTTCATTTGTACCATATTTTAGATTCCACATATAAGTGATATCACATGATATTTGTCTATTTGTCTTTCTTGGATTTTTTCTTGATATGCATTTTTTTTTTTTTTTGCGCGTACGCGGGCCTCTCACTGCTGTGGCCTCTCCCGCTGCGGAGCACAGGCTCCGGACGCGCAGGCTCAGCGGCCATGGCCCACGGGCCCAGCCGCTCCGCGGCACGCGGGATCCTCCCGGACCGGGGCACGAACCCGCGCCCCCCGCATCGGCAGGCAGACCCCCAACCACTGCACCACCAGGGAAGCCCTTGATATGCATTTTTTAAAGTTTTAACTGAATTCATGAATTTGGGGGTGGGAAATACATGCACGTGGTATAAAAGTGTCTACGGCGCAAAACGGCCTTCCTGCCCCCTCCTCACCTGGCTTTCCTCCCTGGGAGAACCAGCATTCCCCATTTCTCGAGGAGCTTCCAGAACTATTCTAGGCTTAATAAATCTCGGCTATTATTCTCATCTCTGTGGTGCTTCTGTTTATTACCCTCTCCTGCAGCCAGAAAGCCTTGCTCTAGGGGAGAGGAGAAGCGGGCTTATTGCGAGCCTACTACGCGTGGTCACCAGGTGAGGTGCTTTACGCTCTCCTGCTGTTTGGTTCTCCTGACACGCCTGCAGGAACTGTTACCCCTCATTCTACAGGTGTGGACGTTGAAACACAGGGAAGCAGGTCACTCAGCTTCCAAGCAGCCTCGAATCGGGTCCTGCTTCCCGCTTGGAAGGGAGTCAGCCTGATTCTCTCCCCAAGGTCTTCAATGCTGTTTTCTCACTTCTCTGCAGACAGAAACATCTGCAGAGCTGTTCTTTCTACTCTCCCTCCTGCTCTCCCCATTCCCTTTTCTGAGAGAGACAGCAGCTCACAGGAAAACCCCCAGAGGCAGAGTTTAAAATCAGGAGACAGCAGAGCTGCTTCTTCTGACACTGGATGGAACTTCACGGGATCCCTGGGCCTGTGACACTGCACATAGATAGACATGCACCTTTCCAAAGAGGGGTCTGTCACTTTTCATCATTAAAAAAAAAAAAAGCCCTGAACTGATCCCTCCTCCCCAAAAAGGAGGAAAAAGGGATTATAAACCATGACTTGAGAAGAAGAGGAAGGTTCTAGAAGGTTCAATAAGTAGCCATCAAATTGTTTGCAAAGCCTCCCAAAATAGTCGCCTCTGAATGCTAAACTGAGTAAGGGGCTTCCTTGAAGCCTGGGTGAAAAGGGAAGTCTCAGCAAGTTGGGGTGTCTTATCCCATGGCTGGGGTACACCTAAAGGGACATGTTTGTGTGAGGTCTGGGTGTTACTGTGTGTGACTGGATGAAGGTGTCAGAGGCTTGAGGTGGCCTGTGAGATGGGGTGGGAGGGAAAAGAAGGGGCCTTGCCCCAAGGGCTCCTGTATGCAGCAAGGCATCTATCTGAGAGTGAGAGACAGCCTGTGTGTGAGGGTGTACACTCACGCCTCCTGCTGCAATACGCACGGTGCCCCCCCGGACCCCCCCATTCCCTCACCGCCCCCAGCGGAGGAGGGAGATCTTTATCTGGCCCCTGGTGCTACAGGAGTTTCAGGCTTTCTAACCAGCCAGATCTCCCCCTCCTCCCCACCCCAGGCCTTGCCCCCTCCATCCTCTGCACAGGAAGTGGGCTGGCCTTGGGGTTTTAGTCTTTGGTGGCTGGCCCCATCAGCCATCTACTACCTGGGCCGAGGGAGCCGGAGCTGGGCCCTGGGGAGATGGCTGCAGTCCCAGCAGTGGAGAGAAGCAGAGAGAGCACGCCGCAGCCCCATGTCCCAGCTAGGTAAAGTCCCACCTTGCCCTTACCCTGCCCCTGCCCAGTCCCCAGGTACCCGGGGCTCCCTCCTGGCCCCTGCCACCAGCCAGGGGGCTGGAGGTGAAGCTCACGGGGATGACTTTCAGCTCTGACTCAGATCCTCCAGAAGTTTCTGCCTGAACTCCCATCTGCCAGCCCTCACCCCCAACCTTATCTTAGAATCCCCCAGTGACGAGGCAGGCCCTGCTCTCATGGCTCAGGCTTGAGGAAAAGCTGGTCCCTGGTCCTAGGCTTTCCCTCCCTCCCAGCTCTCCCCATGGGAGGCCGGGGGCTACTTTGGGATGAGGGGCTTCCCCAGGCCCTGTGCTGGGCCCCCCAACCCAGAGGGGTGGGGAAGGAGGTGGGAGTCCTGGGAGGGGCAAGGCCAGCTGAGACTCAGATGTGCTGGGTGCCCAGAGGAGGTGTGGGATGTGGGTGGGAGAGGTGCGGCCTACACCGGGGAGGTGCCCCTGTGTAAAGGATACCTTAGGAGGCTGTGGGGCGAGGGGAAAAGAGAGGGACGCCTCTGAGACCTGGCTGTGAAGTGAGTGTGCTGCGAGGTTTCTGGGAGCCCTGGGCTGGAGGCCGGACCCCTGGGTTCAAGTTCAGCTTTGTCCCTTACTTGGCTGTGTGACCGGTCAGGTCAGTAGGCTCTTCAGGTGCTTCTGGAGGGGATGGGACTCCATCTCTGGGGCTCCCTGCGGGTCAGGCTCTCCCTCCACTCCTGGGGGCCGAGACCTCCCACCCTTAACTGTGTTTGGAGCACCTGAGAGGCAGAGCCATCCCCAAGGGTCCCCCTGCTTCCCCCGCAGCCAGCATCCCACGCCCAGCTGGGGAGGCGCCCCCAGACTTAAACAGCAAGAGGGAGCCCTGTGGTGGGGGGTTTGGCCAGAGAGGATGAGGGAAGATGGGGTCCGTCAAGGTCAGAGGTCAGGTAGGATGTGTCTCCGGCTACCGAGCTTGCGCTTCGTGTCCTCCCCCAGCCGCCCTGTACCCTACATCCCATGATGTCAGCCCTGGCAGAGCCTCAGACTGCAACTGACTGAGTTCAAATCCGAGCTTTACCCCAAGAGGCTTAACGAGTACCTCAGTCTTCTCATCTGATAAAAGGAGTCATAATGGTACCTACTCATGGGGTTGCTGTGAACTTTAAATGAGGTAATATCTGCAAAGTGCTAATGGCAGTGCCGGGCAGCTGAGGGCTGAGCATTAGTCATTATCACCACTATCGTCATTATCACCGTCACCACCGTATCATTACCATCACCATTACCACCATCATCACCATCGTTATCCTCTTCTTCTAACTTGACATCAGATGACCTGGGTTTGAGTCCCATCCCTTGGGCAGCTCTGAGCATTAGTCTCGGTGTCTCTCAAATAAGGATGACAACACACACGCTCAGGGCTGCGCTGGGGACCTAATGAGTCAGTAAGTGCGATCGTCTTTGCAGTCACGAAGGGCAGGGCACACGTGCGTGGGTGTGCGTGAGAATCCAGGACGGAAGGCACGGGGGACTCAGAGGTCCCACTTGCCCTCCCTGAGGCTGGGCCTCTTCCTTGCTCTGTGACCTTGAGCAGGTTCCTTAACCTACCCGAGACTCGGTTTCCTCCTCTGCAGGAGGGTCAGCCTTGGGGACTGCTAGAAGCCTTCCTCACCCTGCCCCCTGCATCCTCCGTGCGCTTTGCCCTCTTGGGGTTCACCGCTGCACCCTTTCGGCTATAGGTGGAGGGGAGCTCATTCTAGAAGATGCTACTTCTGCCCAACTCGCTTCGGCTGGGGCTGTGGTTTGGCCCTGACCTTCCTGGGATCCTGCACACCTTTGCCTCCACCCTTCTCCTCTCACCCTGAGGCTCTGCGCCAGACCCTGTCCTGGTCCTGGCTGGCCCTGCTGGCGAGGGTCCGGCCCCAGGTGACACCCTCCAGGGGATCCCCAGGGCCCCTCCCCAGGGCCATGATCGATGAGTAAGGGGCACAGGGGTCTTGCTGGAGCCCCTTGCCTGGGCTCTGTTCCCTATGGGGTCCCAACCCTGCGCCCTTTGCTATAGGGGGTTGGAGGGTCCAAAGAAAGAGGCAACCAGGTCTGCTCCGGGAGTGTTGCCCTGTGGGGATAGTGGGACGGGCAAGGAGGTGCCCCCGGGTACTTCTCTGGGCTCCTTTCCACACACAGGCCAGATGCCCACTGGTCGGCCATGTCCCTGTCAGTCCCTGACTCCCCAGGGTGTGGATGGATATTGTGGGCCTTACCTCTGGGGCCAGCACCTGGGACGCAGTCTGGGCAGGGCAGAACCATGTGAGGGAATGGACTTTGGGGTGGAGCGTGGGGACGGAGTCCCAGCTCTGCCTCTTCTGCGATGTGACCTTGGGCTGGTTAATGGCTTGGGGCCTTGGTCTCCTCATCTGTGTAAGGGGACAATGCATGCACCCAACCCCTGTTGCTGGGCAGATTAGATAAGCTGGTGTACGGGAAGCGCCCGGCACAGGGTGGGTGTCCAGTCCCTACCCGCCACCCCACTCCCTCCACGAGTACTGCTGTGAGGGATGTTGTGAGGTAGTCAGCACACGTCTATTGGGCTCCAGGCAGTCTGCCCTGGCTCAGATTCCACAGCTGCCTCTTATCTGCTGTGTGACCTTGGGTAATCTGCTTCACCTCTCTGTGCCTCAGGTTCTCATCTGAAAATGGGGATAATGAGTGTATCTCCAGTAGATGCTCTTATTGCCGCAGTTGAAGAGTTTAAAATAGAGCCCAGCATAGAGGAACCTGTTGACAAATAGTTTTGGTGTGGTTAAGGGAGCAGCCGGGTAGAGAGGAGGTGGGTTCTAATTCCAGCTCTGAGCTGGCCTCCCTATGTGGACGTAAGCAAATTCTTTCCTCTTTCTGGGCCTCAGTGTCCCCAACTTTTGAACAAGGGCTTGGGCCTGCTCTGAGAGTCCTTTCAGCGATGACAACATGCGTCCCAGAATCTCAAAAGGGAAGGAAAGAACATGTGTGGGATAGAGGGACCCACAGAGACGAAGGCCCTGAGGCTGGCATGGTGGGGAGCAGAGGGGTGCGCCTTGAGAGGACAGGGCCCAGCCGGTCTCTTGGGCAGGGGAGGACGTGGCTCATGCTCTCTCCCCTGCTTCCTCCATCCAGGGCTCCCTTCCCCAGCTCCCACCCGTGGCTGTGATGGCGGCTCCTGCCCTGTCCTGGTGTCTGTGCCTCCTTGTCCTCTGGCCCCTGGCCATCCCTCGGGCATCTACATCGGTGAACGGTGAGGACCCTGGCATCTGGACCGCTGTGCTTTCCCTCAGGGAGGAGTCCAAGGCCCTTCTAGAACTTCTTCCAGGACCCCTGCTTCTTGGCAGAAGCTCCATCCGCTGGGGCAGGAGGCGGGGGGGAGGGGGGCAGTGGGACCAGAGACCAGGTGTCCGCCTTCTCCCTCAGCCCTCCACCTGCCCGCACCGCACCCATGTGCCCCTCCAAGCCGCAGGAAGACACCGTCTTCTTGTCCCTGCCCTGACTCGACCTGTCTGGGGGTCACTGCAGGCTATGGGGCTCAGTTTTGTCCTCTCTCAGATGGATTCACGAACCCCTTCTCTGCCTGCCAGGATTGACTACTTCCTCACCTGGTAGGTACAGGAGTGGCAGGCGAACCCCAGAGGGCCATGGGCACCCTGCAGCCAGCCACGCACGCCTCATCTTACCAGCAGATGCTTCCAAGCTCACGTGCTTCTATAACTCGAGAGCCAACATCTCCTGTGCCTGGAGCCGGGATGGGGGACTGCAGGTCACGACGTGCCACATCCATGCCCAGCCGGATAAAAGGTGTGTGTGGGGTCGACAGACAAATGTGCGGAATCTCAGGGAGGTTGCCCAGGTCCACCAGGACCAGGACAGTGACTATCAGAATCTCTGCTAGTCACTGACGTCTAGACTATTGAAATCCTAGCTCTCAGACCCCAAGAACTCTGCACTTTGAGAATCTTGGAATAATAGGACCCACAGACTCTTGGGGTCACAGGAGTTTGGAAGAACTTGGGGGTCGGACATTTAGACTCCTGGACCCTGAGTGGCAGTGGGGCGTGCAGTCCAGGCTGCAGTGGAGGGGCTGGGCGTGAGCCAGACAAGGTAGTTTGGGGACATTGGGCTGCTCACCTGCTATGCCGAGGCTGGACTCAGTGTTAGAGGCAAAGCGGGCAGAAGGGAGATCCCCAAACTTTTTGAGTAACCTGGGCTTTTGACAGATGCCTAGGGCAGCTGTGGGGACAGGGAACTGGGGAGTGGCTGGGGAAACTGGAGACTGGGAAGGAGGTGGTGAAGTGTCACCGTGATCCGAACACCCTGGTGGCAGCCAGCAGAGGTGGCTTTGGGGTTTGACCTTGGCTCCCAGGTGGACGGTGATTCCAAGGGGCTCTGAAGGCCCCATCAAGGGTCATCTTCACCCTGAACCCGATGGGGAGGCTTTGGAGAGCTTCAGGCGGGGAAGGCCGTGTGTCCTCAACTGGTTTGTTTCTAGATCACTTTAGCCGCATTGAGGCCTGGCTGTGATGAAGAGGCAGGGAAAGATGCTCAGGAAGGGAGGTGGGCACGTGGGGGTTGGCATAGAACCCGGGCACAGCCCAGCAACGCTGCATGGGGACTCTCCCAAGGGCCAGCTCTGGTCGGGGTGGGCGGGGGTTCCGTCTTTTTCTTCTAAGAGGGTTCTTTTGTCTTGAAAGGCAGTGGAACGAATCCTGTGAGCTGCTCCCAGTGAAGCCGGGATCCTGGGCATGTAACCTCATCCTAGGACCCCCAAATGTGAGTAGCCGTAGCTGAGGGGAGAGGCCGGGGGGCCGGTGGGTGCAGAGGGGCGTCCTTCCGGGGAAGAAGCCGGGGCCCAGCAAGCCCGGTGGCCAGGGGCTGCGGCAGAGCAGGCTTCTGGGGCCGAGGAGGCAGAAGGAGGGAGGTGGCATCCAAGGAGAACAGAGGCCTGACCTGGGGGTCGAGGGATCTGAGGTACGTGGGGCATCGGCCGCTCTGCCTCTGCTCCTGCCGTGTCCCCCATGCTTTGTGGAGCCTGTGACACTCCTGTGTTCTTTACCAAGTGGGGAGAGCACCTGCTAGTCATAATAACCTCCGTATCCGACGCCTCCCGAGGTCTGGGCAAGTACAGGGCGGGGTGGGGTTAGCAGTGTGGATCGCACAGCTGGACGGTCCGGGTTCCAGCCCTGGCTCCATCGTATACCAGCTGGGTGACGTTGAGCATCTTCTGAGTCCCCGTTACCCCTTCTGTAAAAGGGAATAATAACGATCCTTACCCGGTCGGGTTGTTCTGAGAAGCAAGCGAAAGCCACCCGGGACAGAACGTGCCCTTGACCCGATTGCCAGGGGATCCTTACGACTGTGCGTGGGTGCCAGCACTGTCCCCTTCTTACCAATGAGGAAACTGAGGCTCAGGGAGGTGAGGTCCCTGCCCAAGTCCCATAGCCAGGGAGAGGCAGAGCTGGGATTGAACCCAGGTCTGTGAGACCCCCAGCCTGGGCCTTTCAACCTTGCACTAGGCTGCCTCTCAAAGAGCAGGAGGCTGTGTGCATCAAATTATTGTCTGGCAAACCCTTCTTGGCAGCGGTGGGCACCAGAGATGCCCAGACCACATTTTCCAACCCTCATCAGGTTCTACACATTCTCCAGGAGCAGGAGACTGTGGAGATGAGCTCACATGACACAGTGTAGCTGATAATGGCAGAGCCCCTCGAACCAGATCGCTGTGCCCGTCCCCTGCAGCTCTGCAGGTGGTCTGGCTTCAGATCCCGGCCCCATCTAGCTGTGTGGCCTTAGGCAAGTCCCTCGGCCTCTCTGTGCTTCAGTCTCCTCACCTGTAGGATGAGAATAGTAATTGTGCCCGTCTCATTGGGTACTGAGAGAATTAAATGAGATACTATACGTGAGGTGCTTAGTAGAGGGCCTGGCACAGGGTCAGTACTCAGCAGAATGTATTATTGGCATCTTTGCAACAACGACAATTACATTAATAATAATACAGTAAGTCCCCTACATACGAACCTTCAAGCTGCAAACTTTCAAAGGTGCGTGTGTGCGTTTGCATGTCCAATCGTGTAAGTTAGTTCACGCGTCTGGTGTACATTGTCACGTGTGTGCATCCTCTACAAGTGCTTGTGTTTTATGCACTTTACTGGGCAGTACTGTATAGAGTACAGTCGTACAGTATCTTTCTTTCAAGCCCGGGGTGCCTGGTGGAAGCAGTGTAAAGGCAGTGGTATGCAGCCGATTGTGTTAGTTGGGTACCTAGGCTAACTTCGTTGGACTTAACGAACAAATTGGACTTACGAACGTGCTCTCGGAACGGAACTCGTTCACATGTAGGGGACTTACTGTAATAATGTGATGATACTATTATTATCTGGGAAAATCTGGCCCCCACAGCGGCTGGTAGACGGCTGGGACAGGGTCCTCGGGGTGGAGACGAAGCAATTGTTCTCCGCTCCAGGAACTCTGATGATCAAGTTCAAGGTTTGCTCACAGTGGGCCCTGCGACAGGTCAGAGGGGCTGTGCCCGGGGTCCTGGGCCTGAAAACACCACCCCGGACCCCGGAATGCAGATGCTAACAGAGCCTGCACCAGACCCTCCTCCTGCAGGGCTGCAGAGCTGCCCTCCGCACAGGGAGGAGGCCGCCGTAAGCTGTTCACTTGGCCAGGGCTACAGTCTCTGTGGGGCTCTGGACGCAGAGGCCTGAGTTTGCATCCAGGCTCCCCTGCTGACCGGTTGCGTGATTTGGGGCAAGGTCCTTAACGAGTCCCAGCCTCAGGTTTCTTACCTGCAATGTGTGGATGGACAGCTGTGAGCTTCAGCCAGAGAAGTGCCTAAGGTACCTGAACAGGGCCTGCCCACAGGAGATGCTCGGTTCCTGGCCATTTCCTTCCAGAAATGTGAAGGTGTGGGGCTGGAGAGAGATGGGGAGAGGAAGCTTTCACACTCAGAGCTACAATGCAAGGATAGGTCCAGACCTGCACCTTCTTGGGGGCTCATCCTGCTTGCACACCTCTTGTGACGGGGAACTCCCTCCCTCCCAAGGCAGCTCACTTCACTTGGATCAGGGATTGACAAATTACTATGGCCCATGGGCCAAAACCAGCCTGCTGCCTGTTTTTATAAATAAAATTTTATTGGCACACAGCCAAGCACATTTGTTCTCATGCTTTTTCACGGCTGTTTTCACACGACAACGGCAAAGTTGAATAGTTGTGACAGAGACCACATGACCTGCAAAGTCAAGAATATTAACTAACTGACCCTTTTCAGAAAGCTTGCTGAGCCCTGCCTTAGGCAGAGGGGCTCAGGGAGGGGGTCTTGTTTGTCGCAGTCGCGGTCTCCCCTCCTGTCTTCCCCGTCCTCATCCCAGCAGCCTCCCCCTCCCCGCACCAGCTGCCGGCAGCTACATCCCTGGCCTCCTTCCCTTGCAGTCTCAGAAACTGACCATAGTTGACGTCATCAACTTGACCGTGATGTGCCGCGAAGGGGAGAGGTGGAGGAGGATGATGACCCAGAATTTCAAGCCCTTTGACAACAGTGAGAGAGGACTCCAGGGTGGGGCTGGGAGGGGGTTGGAGGGGTGGGCACCTCCCTCCCTGTCTCCCCCTCTGGGGTCACCCTGCTCCAGTCTCTCCCCATCAGCTTCCATGCCCACATCTGACCAACCCACTGCTCGCTGAACTTGGCATGAAGTCCCGGGTTGCTACCCTGGTGTTCAAGGCCACTTGGCCTGGCTTCCCTCTCCAGCACGCCTCCTCTCGTGGCCTATATTCCTGCCACACCAAAGCCCAGCTCTCCAGATTCAACTTGCCCATCCATGCCTCTGAGTCCTTGCACGCGCCGGCCCCACTGCTTGGAAGGCTCTTCCCACCCAGAAAATTCCCACTCACCCTTCAAGGCTCAGTGAAGAGTCACCTCCTCCAGGAGTCCTTCCCAGACTTCCCCACCTCTTTCAGGGTGTTTATGTCCTGGGTCTTTGCTGCCTGATCATGGGTCTGTCTCCCTCACTGGGCTGTGAACTTCCCTGAGGGCAGAGCCTCTGCCATCCCTGTGTCTCCATTCTGAATAGTCAACATCAGGCTCGATCTGGGCAGTGCTCTGGGAAGGTTTGTTGAACGACTGAGTGCTCTGCCCCACCCCCAGCTTTCACCCCCCTCCCTTCCTGAACTTGGAGGTCATCTCTAGGGAAGAGACGGGGGCAGAGGGTGAGATCCAGGGTTCTACATGCAGCCCTGCCTTAATTGAGTGTAATCTGACTGGCAGATCATTTAACATGTCTGAGCCTCAGTTTCCTCATCTGTAAAGTGGGGATAACCAATTACCTGCTGCCAGTGGTTGCTGTAAGGAGTCTATAAGCCAAGACACAGAAACTACTTAGCACGTGCTCAGTAAACATTTGCTTATTATTATTTGTGTGGTTCTACAGAGTCTCAGAAGCATAAAAATTTAGAACAATTGAACTTCAGAATCATACAATCTTACAATCATATAAGGTTGATGAGATAGAATTAAATAAAAAAAATGAGATGATCCAGGTAAAACTCTCTGATCAATTCTGAGTGCAGAGAAAGGCTGCCTTGATTCATTCATTCAGCAGGTATTTAATCAAGAGCCTACCATGTGCCAGGTAACGTTCCAGGAACCAAGAATACCCAAAAGAATCAAGTCGTTGCCATCAATGAGCTCAGAGTCTGGTGGGGGAGACAGAAAATGAATAAAGGACCAGAAGTAGATATTTAATACGTTGGGTGTTGATAAGTGCTAGGAAGAGAAATGAAACAGGTGAGGGGCACAGAGAGTGGTGGGCGGTTGGGGAAGGCTTCTCTGAATATGTGCTAGTTGAGCAGGGACCTGCCAGTCTCTGGGGAAAGGGAACGCAGGGAGGGAGAAGCAGCTTGTGCAAAGGTGGAGGTGGGAGCCCGGCACGGTTTCTCATCTCAGCATCAGCCTCCGGTGTCCCCCAAGCTTTTTCTCTCTCCTTTTTCCTCTTCCCGTCTCCAGTTCGTCTGATGTCCCCCCACTCCCTCCAAGTCGTCCACATAGAGACCCGCAGATGCAACATAACCTGGAATGTCTCCCAGTTCTCCCACTACATTCAAAGCAATGTGGAGTTTGAGGCCCGGACAAGGTCCCCGGGCCACAGCTGGGAGGTGAGTACCTAGCTCCATCCCGACCTGCCCTGATTCCTTCCTGTCCTCGTCACCCTGTCCATCCTTCATCTCAGCAAAGCCACAGGAGCCCCTAAGCAACCCCTGCCGCTCCTCTGTACTGCCTGCCCTGCTTCCCCCTCCCTCCGTGTGTCCCCTGACACCCCAGGGGTCCAGCTGGTGGTGGATTCCAGGCAAGACTTACAAAGCCAAGGGGCAGGTGACTGCTCTCTCTGGAGATCTCAGAGGCCCTGAGCAGCCACCCTTCCCTCTTCAAATCCAGTGTGCTCCAAGTCCACGGGAGTTGGGACTTCCTGACGGTCCAGTGGTTAAGACTACGCCCTTCCCTTGTAGGGGGCGTGGGTTCGATCCCTGGTCAGGGAAATAAGGTCCCACATGCCAAGGGGTGCTGCCAAAAACAAACAAACAAACAAACAAAACAAGTCCACAGGGGCTGGTTGCTTACTCATTCATTTATCCATTCCTTTATTCGCTCACTCACTCACTCAACAAACATTCACTGAGTACCTACTACGTGCTAGATGCGGGGAGAGAGTGGAGGGCGGGCCTGATGAGCTGCCTGCTCTCAGGGAACTCACGTGGGGGATGGGGGCAGACAGCTGGTGCCCAGAAACAGGAGACTATGGGATGTCGATACATACTATCATGAAAGTTAAACGTGATAACACAGTTGAGAAGGGCTGGGCCAGGCTACTTCAGACTCAGGTGACCAGGGAAGGCCTTTCTGAGATCTGGGGCTCAAGCAGGAGCTGACCTTTTGAGGATCTGGGGAGGGTCTTCCAAGCAGAAGAAAGAGCCACTGCAAAGGCAAGACATGGCCTGTGTGTCTAGGGCACCGGAAGAAAAGCAAAAAGGGTGATGCAGAGGTGGGAGAAGTGTTTGGGAAATCCCTCTTTCTGGTTGAGTGGAGAATAGACTATAGCAGAGCACGGGGTGGGGGGGGGGGAGGGGAAGCAGGGCGACCTTGTATGGTGCCCAGAGGTGGTGGGAGCTCAGACCTGGAGGAGAAAGGAGTGGAGAGAAGGCGGAAGGGTGCAGAAATAGTTTCCAGAGGTGGAACCAGGCTCTGGACGTGGAACCAGCTGATTGGCAGATGGCTTTGGGTGTGGGAGGTGTTTAGGATGACCCTGGAGTTTTGGGGCCCAGCAACTGGGTAGTCAGGCAGCCTTTCTGTAGGATGAGGGGACAGTGGAGGGCAGGTGGCTGGAGGGAAGAAAGGAAGGTGCTGCTCTGCTCGGCGTCTCGGCCAGCCCGGCCACAGGAGGTGAGGTGGGCAGTGGGGACCCCTCTGGTCTGACAGCCCTGTTTCTGCCCCAGGACACCCCGCTGCTGACCCTCAGGCAGAACCAGCAATGGATCTCCCTGGAGACGCTCGCTCCAGACACGCTATATGAGCTTCAGGTGCGGGCCAGGCCCCAGCTAGGCAACCACGAGGCCTGGAGCCCCTGGAGCCAGCCTCTGGTCTTCAGGACGAGGCCTGCAGGTACTGAAGGGGAGCTGGGGTGGGCATGCAGCTCCGGCGGGAGGCAGCGGCTGGTGCGGGAGGCTTGGGGTGTAGGTATACAGCCCTTTGGCCATCATTAGCTCACTTGATGTGACCCACAGGCTGGGCAACATGGGCGTGTTTTACAGATGGGAACAGGGGATCAGTGAGGGGGTGGGACTTGCCATTGGCCTCGTGAGTTAGTGGGGAGGCCGGTGAGGCTCCTTCCACTCTCTCCACCCTGAAGATTCAAACTCTTGGTTTCTGCCGAGGTCAGGGGTGGGCTGTTTTCACCTGTTAGCCTGTTTCCTCATCTGTAAAGTGGGTACCATGGTACCGAGGCAGGGATGCTGTGACGAATCCTGTCGGCCGTGATGCCGCATGTTGGCTGGGCACACGGCAGCTCTGCTGGGCACACGGCAGCTCTGCTGGACCAGCTGGGACCCTGTAAAGGCCTTGGGTCAGAGGTCGGCCTGTCCCTCAGCACCAGGTCATGGGTGGGGGATGCTGGATTGAGCCAGGGTGGGTGGGAGCACTTCTCTAACCCCTCCCCTTCTCCTCCTCCCACCCCGGCAGCAACCAGGAAGAAGACCCTGCCCCTTCCTTCGATGGGCCACATCGTGTTGGGCCTCTGCTGCACTTTCGGTTTCGCCCTCTTGGTTTACATGCTGACCAGCTTTCGGTACAACGGGCTGTGGTAAGAGCGCTCCCTTCCCTGTCTTTCATCCTCCTGTCTGACACGACCCCCTCCCCGCCAGGTCAGGCTCTGGGCTGAAAGCCCTGCTCTCACTCTCCAGTGCCCCCTCTGCCCTCCCAAGAGCCCCCCCTGCCTAACACCTGGCCTTTCCGCCAAAGATGGAAGCCCATGGAACCAGCCCGAGGGGAGTGGGGCAGGGAGAGCCCCATGGGAGCCCTGCCCAGAGCATCATGCCCAGGGCTTGAGTATGTGTGTGCGCACGTTCCAGCTGCCTGTGTGTTGGGGGCGGTCCTCATGCGTCTGGGCACTCATTTGTTTATTCCTTTATTTACTGAGTCCTACCTCTGGACTGGGTACGGTGCTGAGTGCTGGGAACGCAAGGGCAACCACAGGCATGTCGTCCCATCTTCATGGACCCACAGTCCCATGGGGGAAGGCAGATACATCTTAATCATGCACGTTTATAACGACACACGTGATTAGGCTGGTGAAGGAAGGAAGGTACCATATGTACTGGAAGCAGACAACAGGGAAAGGAACCTCAGCTAAGGGGTGGCCGGGGGTTGTGGGGGTGCTTCCCTGAGGAAGTAATGATTCCACTGAAATCTGAAGGAGAAGTGAACCAGGCAGGGAAGGGTCGGGGAACACATCTCAGGAGGAGGAAATAACTTGTGCAAAGATCCTGGGTGGGAACAAGGCAGGAGCATTCCAGGAACTGAAAATGCAGGGAGGTGGGTGTGGCCAGAGACCAGAAAGGAGTTTGGGACCCGAGCCTGGACCTCTGGGTGGCAGCCAGGTTTTCTGGGGTCTTGAGGCTGTGATTCAACTTGAGGCAGATGCGCACAGATACTGGGGCACTCAGCTTGGCAAGCAGAGCATGGGCTGGAATTCAGCCTCCATTCACCACTGCCCCCCCACCCCCCAAAAATCCCCAGGTGCCCTTGGGCAGTGCACAGCTTGAACCACCGTCCATGGCAGCCTTGACTAGGTGGCCCACCATCTGGCCTCTCTCCTACCTCCCTCCTCTTGGTTCACTCTGCTCCAGTCTTCTTTGTCCCCTACCACTCTGGCTTGCGTGGTCCCCCACCCTCACATCCTTCTCTTGCATGGCAACCTGCCCTCTGTCTCCACATTACAATGAAGGGTAAACTTGCACACTTGTTTCACTGTCTGGCTCCCCATTAGAACGTCAGTTCCTTAAGAGCAGGGACCTTCTCTGTTGGCTATTCTTGTGTCCCCAGTGCCCAGCACAATACCCTCCCTTACTGGGCACACGATCAATACTGACAAAATAAATGAACAGCTCTGCGCCCTGCCCTCAGAGCTGCGGGGCTGATGGCAGGACACTGCGGTCCCCTTCCCTTCTCACCCTCCTTCCCTCCCTTCCTCTCCCCTGTCCAGGCTGAAGAAGGTTCTGAAGTGTCACATCCCAGACCCCTCGGAGTTCTTTTCCCAGCTGAGCTCCGAGCATGGAGGAGATTTCCAGGTAGGCGTCTGTAGGTGGAGGGCAGAGTAGGCAGGTGGCACGGGCTGGCCAGAGGGTGGGCGGGGGTGTGGAATGGGTGGGGAGGAGGTGCAGGAACAGCGGGTTTTTGCCCTTTTTGGAAGAAGAAATGTAAAGTGAGCTGCCTCGCGTGTGGACACGGGCCCCTTTCCCCAGTGTTCTCAGGCTGAATGGCAGCTCCCGTCTGAGCCAGACTGCCTGGGCTCTAACCCTGGCTCCACCACTTCCTGGCTGTGTGGCCTTGGGCCAGCTCTAGAACCTCTCGGTGTCTCAGTTTCCTCACCTGTAAACTGATGGGTGGGGGGGGGATAATGTTACTCTGTGTATGGTCCCAAGGACATTGCCTGGCACACAGCAAGTGCTCACGAAGCTCTAGCCAGAATGACTGGCGCCAGGTTGTTGGTGGAGCAGGATTTGCCAGGTGCAAGTTCTCTCCACCCCGCTCCCTGTGCAGACCTGCTCCGTGGGGCTAGTGCTTTCCCTGCTCTTGCAGAAACTCCCTGGCCAGGCTCCCTGACTTATCACAGACGTTAGCAAGGCCTCTAGGCATTTCTAGTTACAAAACACAGATTCATTTTAAAAGTGCACGCCCACATGTCAGAACACTCAGCGCCATTTAAAGTTTAGTCGTCTCCCCTCCCTCAGCCCACACATGCTTCAGGAAGGAAGTTTCAAGGGGGTAGGGGGATGTGGTGGGCTGCCTCTACCACCCCACCCCCACTCTAGGCTCCCTGGATTGGTGTTGGTGGAGGAGGGGTGGGGGGGGCGGAGAGAAGCCAGGAGGAAAGTTGAGGGGCTGGAAATCCATGCTGGACCAGAGCTGTCAGGAGCCGGCTTTGGTGTTCTCTATCAGGGCTGATCAGAGCCCCTTCTGGAATTCTTCGGAAAACTCCCATGACTGGGGGTAGCTTACCTACAGCACTCTTGATGTCGGGCAATGTATCTCCTTAAAATTCCTCCTTCAGCCCTAAAGGTAGTGAGCTCCCCATCAACAGAGGTATTCAAGTCATCCGGCTGGAGGCAGGACTAGATGCATCCTCAGACCTCTTCTGCCTTGAAGTCCTTCTCATTCTATGGGCTTAGGACATTTTGTGGTGGGACTGGGGTCCTTTCTAGAGAGTTGCGAGCCACTCCATCTTCCCACGAGGTCATCCCCAGGTCTAGATGCCTGGCCCAGGCCTGCTGTGTGGAGGGGGTATCCCGAGGAGGCCCTGGGGATGCATGATGTGACTGGGGGCTGGCCAAGAGGGACCCCACCCCCTCCTTTGCATGTGGGTGACAGGCCAGCTGCTGTCTCTCTCTCTGCCCCAGAACCCCTGCCTCCACGACCGCAAGGCCCACTGCCCTGCCTGTGGGACCTGGGAGTGCGTGTGCCAGTGTATGTGAAGGGGGGTGAGTTTCTTCCTGTGCCCCCCGCCCACCTGCGCTTCAGGGCATTGTGGGTGGAGGCCTGGGCCCAGGAAGTGCCTGACCACACACACCTCTGAGGGCGGCCCAGCGAGGCCCAGCACACCAGTGCCAGCCCCAGGCCTGGCCGCTTCTTCTGGCCACTGCTCAGCGCTGCTGCCTGGCCCTGCCTCCGCGGCTTCTCCTAGCGTTGGAGCCACACCTGACCTGGCTCTCGCCCTGCCTCCCTAGCCTGCTATTCCTCTTTGCCATCCTTAGTTTGTCCTCGCTGTCCCTCTCTCTTGGCCTTTTCTCTGTAACGTGAACTCCTGGTTTGGGGGAGGGGGTAGATTTTGTTGAGTGGCTCAGCCCTGGGGACTCACTCCGGGGATGGAGAAGCAGGATGTTTCTCTTCTGGTCCATTAATTCATCTGCAGAACATCAACTGGGCCCCTAGGCCCTGTGCTGGGCACAAGAGTGCAGGGGGCCTGGTCCCATCAGGCCTGGTCCCTGTGCTGGGGGGACCACAGTCCAGCTGCAGAGGGCTCCCAGGACAGAAGGCTGTTGGGGGTTCTCAAGTGCACCCTCTTGAGGCCTCATCATCCTGCCCTGAGGGGTGAACACTCCCCTACACTTCTGCTGGGTAGTCTGCGTTTTACCTGTGCCAGGTGTTTCCACCTTCATTGTCTTCTTTGACATCTCTCTGCTGGCCCATAGTGAGGAAGTCAGGAAAGGGGCAGCTAAATGTTGTGAAATTGAGGCTCAGAGAGGTGCAGTGACCTGCCCAGGGTCACACAGCTAGAGAGTGCCAGCGCCAGGGCTGGAAGCCGGGTCTCCCTGTTCCTTGCCAGGCCTCTGTGGACTCCAGAGCAACTGAGAAGTGCTCTGATGGGTGCTTTCCTCTCTCTGTGGATGGAGGGCGTGGGGGGTGGAGGGCTGCAGGGCGCCAGGAGGGAGTGGTCAACTGGGGGACAATTAGCTCCCCACTGGAGATGGTTCCATGGCAGTGTGAGTGGGGAACCTGGGACCCAGCTCTTCCACCTGCTGGCTGTGTGATCAGGGCCAGGGCCAGGGCACGGGCCCTCTCTGGGCATCTGTATGGTGACCGTGATGTGCTTTCGGGACCCTTTCTGCCTCAGCAGTGGTTGGCTGGTTTACACACTCACACTGGTCCCCACCAGACATTCTGAGGATTCTACCCATTGCTATGTTCCCGGGACCAAGAGCGGCACCAGGCTCACAGGAGCTGCTCGATAAACAGTCACACGTTGAACCAAGACATCCCCTGGGCACCTACAGAGAGCCAGGAAGGCCTGTGCTGGGGCTGGGAAACAGCCACACCCCCTGGGCTGATGCAGAGGGTTCCCCAAACCAGTGGGCAGGGTTTGTGTGTGTGTGTTTGTGTTTGGGAGGTGGGGGCTACAGTCAAGGAGGGCTTCCTGGAGGGGGCAGCCCTGAGCGGACTGCTGAAGGAGGATGAGATAGGGGATGTTGCTGAGTCTGGAAGAGGTGGCCACTCACCCTCCCTCTGCTCTTTCTCCTTGCAGAAGTGGCTCTCCTCGCCCTTCCCCTCATCCTCCTTCAGCCCCAGCGGCCCAGTGCCCGAGATCTCCCCACTGGAGGTGCTGGACAGGGATGCCAAGGCCACGCAGCTGCTCCTTCTGCAGCAGCAGGACAAGGGCTCGTCATCCTCATCCGAGACCAGCGGCCACTCGGTGACCAGCTGCTTCACCAACCAGGGCTACTTCTTCTTCCACCTCCCAGACGCGCTGGAGATCGAGGCCTGCCAGGTGTACTTCGCCTACGACCCCTTCACGGAGGAGCCCGATGAGGGTGGGCCCAGGGTGCCAGAGGGGGCTCTCCTCCCACCCCGGCCACCTCCGCCAGGGGAGGAAGACGCCTACTGCACCTTCCCCTCTGGGGACGACCTGCTGCTCTTCTCCCCCAGTCTCCTCGGTGGCCCAGGCCCCCCGAACACTGCCCTGGGGGGCATTGGGGCTGGTGAAGAGAGGCTGCCCCCCACCCCGCAGGAGGGAGTCCCTGGAGACTGGGCCCCCCAGCCCCTGGCGCCTCCCACCCAGGAAGCCCCTGACCTGGTGGATTTGCAGTCACCCCCGGAGCATGCGCTGGGAGAAGCAGGAGAGGAGGTGCCTGTCCCCAGCCCAAGGGAGGGGGCCGGCTTCCCCTGGGCCAGCTCTCCTGCGCAAGGCCAAGTCCGGGCCCCCACCTCCTGCCTGACCCTGAACACCGATGCCTACCTGTCCCTCCAAGAGCTCCAGGATCAGGACCCGGCTCACACAGTGTAGACAGACGGCCAGGGCTGGGAGGCAGGTGGCCTTCCGCTGTTGCACCAGGCCCAGCTGAGGACTCTCTGTCTGTGAGGCTTGTCCACTGCTGACACTCGGTGTCCGGCTGCCCCCGGTCATCTCTGGCCAGAGGGCCCTCACCCAGCCCTGCACACTCGGCTGTTCACTTCCACACCTCATTTGCTCCTCCCCGGTCCTACGGCCCAAGCCAAGAACTTCGGGGGGAGAGGCACTTTGACTCCACACTCCCGCATCAGTCGTGGAGTCCTGCGGGTTTTGCCTCTGAAGCGTCTCTCCTCTCCCACCCGGCAGCTCCTCTTCAGGGAGAATTTGGGGTTCTCCACGGGCCTTCACCCTGCGCTCCTCACAGGGCCCCAGTCACACCCCCTTGCACCCACCCACCGCAGGACAACCAGAGTGCTCTTTCCAGAACACAAAGAGGGCTGTGCTGCTCCGGGTTTAAAACCCTGCCGTGGCTCCCCACTGCCCTGAGCACCACTTCTTGGCCCTCCCCTTGCCTCTCCAGCATCGTGTTGGGACATTCCCTTCTGGTAGCGTCCCAAGGGTCCTACTGAGCCACTTGGAGCTCCCCCATTCCCCCACACCTTTACACATGCGCTTCCCTGTGCCTGGGGTGCCCTCGCCTCCCTCATCTAGGTGACAAGCTCCCTTTATCCTTCAAGTGTCAGTTCTGCTTCCCTGGGAGGGAAACACCACCTCCTTCAATGTGCGCAAACTTTGAGATTCGGTGCTGGAGGGACAGGCTCTCAGGGTCACAGGGTGGCTGAAGAAAGTGGCCCTGTCACTTCCCATTTGGGATCTGTTGTGACCTTTGAATGCTTGGCTACGGCATCCTTAACGCTGTGGCCCAAGTATGGACACGAATGCCCCGGCAAAGTGGACACCGGCTGGATATTTCCACAATGGCTTCGCAGTAGCCTGCTGCTGGAAAGTAAACCCCTCCTAGTGGCGGGTCCTGATGCTGTCACAGGGAGCCCTCCCTTGGGCCCCTCCCGCTCCAGCCTCCACTGGTCTTTTCTGCAGCTCAGGGGCTGGAACACCGCCTCCAGATGGCAGCTCCCCTCACTACACTTGGCACAGCGCACTTGGCACTCCATCATATTCGCTGGGTGAACTGATGAACTATCTGGCAGCATCTTGCCTGGGCTCCCTGCGCCCAGCTGCCTTCGTGCAGGGGGTACCCTCCACCTCACAGGAGCACCCCTGGCGCCTTGACATTTCTGAGGTCAAGACTTGGAGAGGCGGCGATCCAGGCCCATTAGATTCCAGCATGCCCGCTTCAGTGAGAGGCTCATCCCCTCACGTGGCAGTCGCCCCAGCCACACACAGCTAACCCCTTCCTTCTCGGTGCTCCCCACCACCCGTCCACTTCTCTCCCCTCTGTCCCTGGCACTGATCACACCTGTGATGCCTATCACAACCTCCCTTCTTGACTAGAGTTCTTCGGAAGGCAGGGTCCCCAGCAGGTCCCAGCTAACCCCAAGGTGTGAAAACACAGTGCCCGCATTTATAGGCCATGCTTGCAGCTGATTGGGCACCTGACACAAGCCCACCCATAGGTTCATCAGCAGCCTATGAGATGACTTAGAACAGAAGCTGTGTCCAATCAGGGAGGCCGGGCCTGAACTGACCAATCAGGTTTCTCTCAGTCTTGGGCATTTGAATACAGGGCAGGAGGGTGGCCCCAAGGAGCAGGTGCATGTGGAGAAGAGCCCCAAAAGGCTAGAGAGGAGTTAGCAGAGGGGCCTGGGCTCCTATTACTAATACTGCTGCTCCCCAGGGGGTTACTGCATTTCACTCAGGATTCCTGTTTCTTCTATGCCCAAAATAAACTCCCTTTTCCTGAGGTTGTCTGAGTCTTGGATCCTTACCATGGAATAGCTTAATTACCGGGCCATCGCACTTCCCACCTCCTGCCATATGGTGCTGTGTGTTCTGGGCCGTAAGTCTCCTCAGTCCTGAGGAGAGCATCAGACCCAAGCTCAGTGCCCACAGCTTTGCTGTGTGTCCTCGGGCAAACCAGGAAATCTCTCTGCAAGTGAATTTCCACTTTGCAGAATTCTTTGGAGGGTTACATTTCTCAGGCTTTGGTCCTGTATGTGTGTGTATATATATATATATATATATATATATATATATATTTTTTTTTTTTTAATGATCTATGTGTACCATCTTTGTTATTGTTTACTTAATATTTTTCTTTCAATCAATTCACTTTTTGTTTAATACTTTTATTAAAGAAAAAATTTTATATTGGTTCTGTAAATGGGAAAACTGATATTCACTATAAATAAAAGGTAATGGTACAAAGTAAGTACAATAAAACAAAATGTTTCAGTTTATTGCCTGCTGGAAATCTGCTCTACCTCTTAGCTTAAAGGGGAGATAAGCAAGTGTTGGGAAGCTGATGAAGACATGCCAGAACCAGAGACTTCTTCCTTGAGAAAATGCAGAAGGATTGTAAGGGAAATATCTTTTTCACTAAAAGGAGTCAGATTTATCTTATTCGGTGTCCAGGCACCGTCTGATATGGTCTCATGGGAAAATATTGCTCTTGATTTTACATCTATCTATCTCAAGTATCCTTGACTCTGAAAAGTTGGACCAGATCATGAACAGCAATATCTGGCATTCATAAAGCTGCACTCATGGCAGACATTGCTAATCAATTGCAGTGGTGCCTGGCAGACATTGCTAATCAACTGCAGTGGTGCCTGGCAGACATTGCTAACTGACCATACTCCTCCTTTCTCTGGAGCTTGGATGCAGCCTTAGATTCTGTAGGCAGGCCGGATTGATCATAGCTGGTACCTGGTGACATGTCAAGGCCAGATAATCCCCCAGGTTCCTTCCACAACAGAAACTATTGTTCCTGGGCTTCCCTGGTGGTGCAGTGGTTGAGAGTCCACCTGCCAATGCAGGGGACACGGGTTCGAGCCCTAGTCTGGGAAGATTCCCACATGCCGCGGAGCAACTAGGCCCGTGAGCCACACCTACTGAGCCTGCGCGTCTGGAGCCTGTGCTCCGCAACAAGAGAGGCCGCGACAGTGAGAGGCCCGTGCACCGCGATGAAGAGTGGCCCCCGCTCGCCGCAACTAGAGAAAGCCCTCACACAGAAACGAAGACCCAACGCAGCCAAAAATAAATAAATAAATAAGATAAGAAACTATTGTTCCTGACTCCGATTTTCTAGGCAGGGAAAATTGAAGCTGTTATGGTGGAGACTGGAAAGTTGAGAGGGCCCTATGAGCAAGTACATCCAGGGAACCCAGCTGTCCTTACTGTGTCTGATGGGAGACCTGAGCTGGTAGTGTGTGGCATAAGGGACCGCCTTACACCAAGTGGAGATGGACTGATGGGCTAGAAGCCACAGTGTGAATGTCCAGTGTGGATTAGAGTATAGGCCTTGGGAGATGGAGCAAGGAGGGAGCAGCTGGCAGGGGTGGAAGGAATGAAGGAGAGACAGGCTTGCCTGGGTCAGATTCCAGGAGAGAGGGGTGGCACCAGCTGGGGACCAGGCAGCCTAGGGCCTTGGAGAGCTGTCAGATGCAGAGCAGGAAGCAGGAGGCAGCCAGGGCAGATTGGGGTATAAAAGAAAAGGGAGGAGAGGTGGGAGGGCCTTCCAGCCCCTCAGGTCTCCAATTTCTTGAGCTGTATTTGTTCCTTCACTTCCTCAATCCCCCACTATCTCTGCTCTCCTCCTACCTCTCAATTCCCACTCTAAGCAACTTTCAATGTCTGCAGTTACCAAGCAAATTACGGTGAACCAGTTCATAGCTAGGATGAATAACTTACCACTGTCCTCCTAATTATTGGGGACAACCAGGACAATTTCAAAAATCATCAAGAAGCACATTTTAAAAGTGGGAAGAAGGCTAATATTTATGTTCCAGACACAGGGCCAGACGCTTTTCACGCATCATTTCATCACCTGACAGGGACCTTGTGAGGCAGGTGTTATACTCCCCATTTTGCAGATTAGGAAACTGAGGCTCAGGGAAGTTAAGAAATGCAGCTGATTGTTGGCGGATCCAGGATTCAAGATATGGTCACATCTGGCCATGCCACACCCTTGCCTAAATCCCCAGGGAAACCCCCAGTGACTCCCTAAACCCTCAGGACCCTGGCCGAACTCCTTAATGTCATAGTCAATGCCGCGGGGACCTCGGGCAGGTCTCATCTGCTTTCATGCCTCAGTCGCTCCATCAGTGAATGGGGTAGTCAGACTGGGTGATTTCTAAGTGCTCTCCTAGCCCTGATAGTCTGTGGTTTCAGGTGCCACACGGAATGTGGCTTGTGGCTGGGACTACATATATTTCACTTCAAGAGCGGGAGGCTGGGCCTGCGGGGGGTGGGCATGAGAGCAGGGACCGCAACTGACTCATTTGCTTTGGCACACGCTGGTCCCTGGGTTTGAAACAGTCCCGCCATCCAAACAATCCACTCCCGGACTCCTACACATCCCTCAAGACCTTCAAGCATCCCCACTTGTCGGAGGCGCTCTAATTCATTCCAATTAGGGTTAATTACTTCCTTCTACTGTCTCCTCCTGAGACCGCTCTTTTCGAACCATCTTTTGTGCTATGGGCCCGATCCTGTGCTAGATTCTGGGGATACAGGGGTGATGACAATGGTTCTGGAAGAAAATCAGCCAGAGTCCCATTAGCACAAGCTTTATTTGGGAATACCAGGCATGAGGAGACTCTGAAGGAGCTTCTAACTTGGGGAAGGAAGACAAAGTTTTGTGCAGGGCTGTAGTAAGGGGCAGCCAGAGTTCAGCTTGTATTGGAAATAATTGTTTGAGGATGGTTCTTGGAAGAGAGAGAAATTGTTCTTACAGATCAGCAGCCACCGTTTGGCAGTTTGGATTTTATCAACAGGCAGTGGGGGAGGGACAGTTATGGGGACGAGGACCTGTGAGGGCCACAGTAGAATGTTCTCCATCCTTCAGGGTCTCTTCAAGAGGGGCGTTTGAGCACTTAGCAGGCATCAGGCTCTGCTCTAAATGCATTGTATTATCAACTCACTTGATCCTTACAACAATGCCACAAGGGAGGGACTCTTCTTACCCATTTTACAGATGAGAAGACTAAGGCACAGAGTGGGTAATGACTTGCCCGAGGCCACACAGATGGAACACAGTGGAGCAAGGATTTGAACCCAGGCAGTCTTTAGCACTCACACCGGCAAGCTCTTCACTGCTGTCAAGTGTGGTCATTCAAGGATCTCATACAATCTCTCAGAGACCTGGCAAGGCAGGAATGACCAAAATTCTGGGTTCTGCGTCACAGATCCGGACAGGCAGCCCTGAGAGGATGGCGCCCTCTACCAGACCACACAGTAAGTGTGGGTGGAGGGATGACTAGAAACTTGGGGTCTCACCCCTACATCTTGCTGTCTCATGGCCACTGTCTTTGGGGGCAGGGAAGGGGGGGGTTGGGTTGTTGATTAAACTTGAGCTCAGCACTAGCAGCCTGGGGTTGGCCCCTGAGACAGCCCCGGGACATCCCCTTGGCTGGCTCTGAGACATTTTCCACCACCGCAGGTATGACACACATCCCATCGCAGCGCCCGGGAGGGAGGGTGTCGGACAAAGCTGTGAGAAAGCAAGGCCGGAAGTGCTGAGTGGGGGGACTGTTGCTTGTGGGGATAAAAGGTACCCAGTCTACAATTCCAGGAAGTCAGGATGCAGAGGGGAGGGAGGAGCTGGCGGGAGATGCATCATCTTCCATTCCTCTGTGCACCTGGCTACACGCCAAGCCCTGGCCACAGAGAGGAGGCTGGGTGCAATCTGGTCTGCAAAGAGTCCCCAGCCCTGTGGGGGAGGGCATGACCACGGAGGACACAGATAAGTCAACTGACAGTCACAGCCTCCTGCTGTGGAAGGCGGTCAATCAGAGCCTCTATGGAAAATGCCCGACCTGGGAAGGCTCTGGAGGCTCCTAACTCAGGCATGGAGGGTGGAACGTCGTATGGGGCTTTAGCAAGAGGGGCTCCGCCGCATTCGGCTAGTTTCAGATACACACACAGTAGTAGTCTCTGCTTATCTGAGAGGAGCACAGTCCAGACCCCTAATGGATGCCTGCAACCGAGGGTAGTACTGAATCCCATACGTACTATGTTTTTCTCCTATACCTACATATCTAGGGTAGACTTTAATTTATAAATGAGGCACAGTAAGAGAATATCTGAACTGCCAGTGTCACTAGTCTTGAGTTTTGGGGCCATTACTAAGTAATATAAGGGTTACTTGACCACAGCTCTGAGATACCACGACAGTCCATCTGATAACCAAGGTGGCTACGAAGTGACTAACAGGCAGGATATCCTGGACAAAGGAATAATTCACAGCCTGGGTGGGGCAGAGCACAATTTGAAATTTAGGAATTGTTTATTTCTGGTATTTCATGTTTTCGGACTGAGGTTGACCGCAGGTAACTGAAACCTCAGATGAGGGGGGATTTCTGAAGTTGGCCGAGGTTGGCTCTTGGAAGAGGGAGGAATTGTTCTGAGATTCATTCATTCACTCACTGTGCGTTTACTGAGAGCTTATTATGTGCTGGGCATGGTGCCAGTTGCCAGGGATGCAGCAGTGGAAGAAACACCGTCCAGCCTGCCCTGAGGCCCCTGCAGCCCCTTTGGGACAACTGGGGTCGTGGTTAAAGCACTAACTCTAGACCTAGTGGCCTGGATTAAATCCTGTTTCTGCCACCTACCAGCTGTGACCTTGCACAAGTGCCTAAACTTCTCTGTGCCTCAGTTTTCTCATCTGTAAAAAGGGAGGAGTACCAGGACTGTTGTGAGGATTAAAGAAGTGAGTGGCTCTAAAGTACTTAGAAGAGACGAGCTGGCTTCAGGGCAGATGGGACAGGGACAGGGCTGTGACCAGGGGAAACCCAAGGGCCGCAGGTGTGAAGGCAGCTGGCTTGCTGGGCGGCCTCTCAGATGTTCTCTGCTGCCTTGGTGATGCTGTTTGGGGCGGGGCTGAGCTGGATGACACTGCAGTGTCTATCTCCCCCAAGCACCTGCACAGGTCTCAGGGGATAATGGTTTAAAGTGTGACCCTCCCTCTGGGTACTCAAATGCCCAAAGGGATGAATCTCTGACAGGGGGATTCCAGGAGGTGTGAGAAAGGCGGAAAGAAAGCTACTGCGTCTTCCGCCTGCCTCTCAAATCCATCTATGTGAGCTGCCACCAGCCTAGACCAGGGCCAAGGGCACTCAGGCTGTCCCCCTTGTTCCAGCTCTGAGCCACTTGTCCCCTTTGAGGCTCAGTCTCTTCGTCTGTAAATTGGGGTGAAAGATGTGGGCGAGGGGAAGCTGTCTTACCTTGAAGCTTCCTTCTGGCTGAACCAGTCTATTCTGTGGCCTCCGGAAGGATTGGGATGGGGTCCCCACTCACTCGGCTAAGATGACCCAGAAAATCTGCCACTGCAATTTTCCTCCCCGATCCCCACCTAAATTTTAAATGCCTGGGGGAGTTACTAATTAGATAAACCTCATGTGACATGATTGGTAGCCCACTCTGCAGCAGGCAACCCATGCCTCATTCATTCTGATAAACTCATTGAGCTCCTCCTGTGTGCACGGCATTGTTCAAAGTAGACATTTGGATTGGAGGGAGTTGGGATTGCTCGGGTCAGGGCTTGGTGTTGGTCAACCCCAGTGTTTGAGAGGGTGCCCCTGGCAAAGGGTCCAGTGACTCTTGTAAAACTAGGTGCAGGAGAGCGCCCGAGGCAGCAGTCAGAGCAACCAGCCAGGAGCTAAGTCAGCGAGTGAAGTCTGTTGCTTGTGATTTATGCAAATATGAAACTAACAATGAAACCCATTACCGCTAGGATCCCAACTCAGATGCTGACGCTGATGTGAGAAGGAGAGGGGGGCAGACAATAGCAACAGTATAGAAGATGATGCCAGCAAAGTGCAGTGAACACTTAGTAGGTACAGGCACTGTTCTAAGATCCCCACGTAAGTTATCTCTTTCAATTTTCACGCCACTTATGGCTATTGTCTCATTTTATGTATGAGGAAGCAGAGGCACAATAAGGTCCAATAACTTGTAACTCAAGGTCATGTGTCTTATAATAAGAGTCAGAGTCAGGACTTGAACCCAGGCTGCTGACCTCAGTACCTGTGTTTTTAACCCATACAGTGGAGACAGTTGAGAGTGGTGGGGTCTGTGTCGTACTGAAATCGCTCAGGGCAGCCACCGCTGATGGCTGCCATGTTGGGAGGTCGACCAGATCTTCGAAACATTTAAAGGAAGCTGGAAATTCAGCTTTTTATATGTAGTGTCCTGATTTTTAAATATCGGTAACTAACTTTAAAAAAAAATTTGCAACACAAGCAGGCTAAGCAAAATGTGTCTGCGTAGGAGGAAGAAAGGAAAGCCATCCTCTGGGATCCATTGCAAAAGGTCTCTTCCCCCTGACCTCGATTGGGCTGGGTGCCCCATCCTCCCGCCCCTGTGCTCTGAGCCGCTCTGTGAGCCTTTGCCGGCCCTGACCCTCAAAGTCCCATCCATCACGCATCCCAACACCTGCCACAGGATGTTCATTGAGTGAACGTGTAGACTGTGAAGGGGTGAGGGGAGGGAGGCAAGAAGAAAGGTAGGGAGGGAGGGGCAGTTTCATAGAGGCTCCAAGAGCTTGGACTTGAATAGAAATCAGAAACCAACGTGGATGGCTAAAGGGACAGAGCCCACAGGCATTAGGACCTCACACAGCCCCACCAGCACGAACAGCTGCCCTGATGACACGGAGTGTCAGGAGAAGAGAGGCACCACCCAAGGCTGGAGCCAGTGCTGGGGCTGCCTCTGAAGGGCAGCAGGAAAGGGGCTCCTTGGAGAGCAAGGTCCGGATCCTCAAACTCAACTGCTTGTAGGGAGGAGCTCCGGCTGCAACAACATTTGAGGCAAAAAAAAAAAAAAAAAAAATATATATATATATATATATATATATATATATATACATACACACACACACACACACAGAAAAATATATACATAGAAATATATAGAGAATATATATATATATATAAAATTGGAATTCTGTGTGCCTTGGAACTTTTTGTTAATTCTCCACCTAAGGACATGCATGTTCAGTAATGATACAGCCCTTCGACTTTATTTTTAAACATTTAGTTTTGGACAGAATGCAGGAAGGAGCACAGGACTGGGAACCTGGTGATTTGGGTTCCAGCCCCACCCCTGCCGCAGCCTTGCCACATGACCTTGGGTAATTCCCCACACCCCCCTGCCTGGAACCCCTCCCGCAGGGACCCCACAGTGGAGGAGGCCAGGCCGAATGACACATGAAGAGTTTCCATTCTGGGTCCCCAGAGGCCTGGCTTGAGGCAGCGCCTCTCAAACCTCAAACCCCTGATCAGAAGCCACCTCCCTGACTGCCCGCTGGGAAAGCAGCGAGAGGGCAGGCCAGGGGCCTGTGAGTTCTCCCCCAGCAGACAGAGGCCAGAGGCCAGGGCCCAGGAGGGCTGGGAGGGCCAGGAGGGGAGGGGTGGCAAGGAGGGAGGGACACATACCCAGAGGGGATGACGTCAGAGGGTTCTGAAGGCGGGGGGTCCTGGCTGTGTGACCAAGAGCAAATGACAATCGCTTTCTGAGCCCCACTTTCTCACCCGTAAAATGGGGTAAATGGGACCATTTTTCTTATTAGGGGACGAGGCCAGCCCTGTGTCTGGTTAGCAGTAGCATAAAGTCACAGAGTCTTAGCCTCTGTAAGGGTCCCGGAGGCCCTTAGGACCTTGACTCCTTCTGCAGGTGAGGGAACTCAGGCCACCGAGGCGGTGACTCCTGATCTCCCATTTGAATCGATGGTAGCCCATCCTGATGGATTTTCCTTTCTCGAAGCACTAAGGAGCTGCCTCTGAAGGGCAGCTAAGTCTACCGAGGACCCTGTCCTCCGTCTGCTGCTGTGATGACAGAGTGTCTGCCGTGTGTCCCACTGTCTGCGTCCCCCGGGCTGGGCTGCATCCCTCAAGGGCAGACACCGAGACTTGCTTGGTTCCATGGCCTTGGGGTCCACACAGGCCGGCACCGCGTAGGTGCTTGACACCTGTTTAAAGAAGGAGGAAGCGAGTGGACAGAAGTGACAGAGTGTCCCTGGAGGGACCTGCCAGGGCGGCCTCTGAAGGCTTGGTGAAGGCAATGGGAAAGGTGGGTGCAGCTCATGGGGTTTCCTTTCCTCCCAGCCACACGGAGTCTCCAGAGGTCGCACCTGTGTCTGTGTAGGAGAAGGGCGAGGAGGGTAGGAGCTCAGGTGTAGAGAGAGAATAGGCTTCGGAAGTGACTTGAGGACTCAGGGTGACTCGGACCTTTGGAACAGCAGCCCACAGCATTGTCACTAAGCAGCTGACTCCCACCCTCTCATCCTGTCTGTAACAGGCTGAACTGTGTCCCCCAAAAGATATGTGGAAATCCCAAGCCCCAGTAGCTCTGGATGTGACCTTATTTGGATATAAGCATCTTTGTGACTAGATTAGGTCACTAGCGTGTGCCCTGATCCCATATGACCGGTGTCCTTGCAGGAAGAGAAGAGACACTGAGAAAGACACACAGGGAGAAACCCATGCAGTAAAGGTGGCGAGGTTGAAGTTACGTGGCCACAACCCAAAGCAACAGCAAGGAGGCCAGCAGCCACCACAGCTGGAAGAGGCAGGAAGGGTCCTCCCTTAGAGCCTTGGGAGAGAGCGTGTTCCTGCCAGCACCCTGATGGACTTGTAGCCTCCAGCACCGTGACAGAATGAATTTCTGTTGTTTTCAGCCACCCGGTTGGTGGTACCGTGTTAGGATAGTCCTAGGAAACAACTACTCCGCCTCGGGGCCTAGAAGAGCTTCGTTTTCCCAGACACCGTCTAGACGGCGTCTGGCAGGGGCACCCCGAGCCCGCCCCTCACCCCTCACCGCAGCCCCAGGGCTGTGAGCCCTGTGCTTCCTCAGAGGGTTTCAGAGGAGTCTCAGCTGGCTGAGAACCTTCTCCAGGGCTGGACCAGAAGGGGAGCTCTCCCGCTGTCCCCCAGCCTGATCCCCCTGGAACAGCACCCTCACCCCTGTGCTGGATTGAACAGTGTCCCCAGAACCCACGTCCACTGGGAACCTGTGAACATGACCTTGTTTGGACACACGGTCTTTGCAGATGTAAGCCAGTGAAGATGAAGTCATCCTGGATTAGAGGGGGCCCTAAATCCTCTATGACTGGAGTCCATATCTGAAGAGGGAAATTCGGACCCAGAGACACAGACACACAGGAAAGCGGCCACATGACAATAAAGGCGGAGATTGGAAGGATGCTTTTCCAAACCAAGAAATGCCAAGGATTGCTGGCAACAACCAGAAGCTAGGAAGAGGCAAGGGAGGATTCTTTCTTCCTTCGGAGAGAGAATGGACAGACATTTGGTTTTGGCCTCCCCTCCTGAATTGTGAGAGAAGAGATTCCTTTTGTTTTAGACCACCCAGTTTATGGTCATTTGTTACGGCAGCCTAGGAAACCGATACACTTCCCATCAAAAGGACCAGCTCCACCCGCCCTGGGCGGTGCATCCTGGGGCAAGCCAACCTCTCCTCTCAGAACTTTGGTCTCTTCTTTTGCTGAGTGGAGACGCATAGTCCCACTCCCAAGCCTGAACCTGAGGCATCACTGTGAAGGGCCCAACTGGGGGCCCAGAGCTCAAAATACTGTTATCAATGGAGTAGACAGGAACTGTTATTTGTTCACTCAACAAATGTTTGTTTGTCCTGTGTGCTAGGCAGTGTTCTAGGCTGGGATCCAGCAGGGGACCAGACAGACAAACTCTTTGTCTTCACAGGCCTTATAGTCTAGGGGTGGAGAGAGCAGGGGGAGATCATTTCAGAGACACGCTGTGACACGAGCTGCATCTGGGCTGTTGGAGTTCTCTCTGCGGGGCTTTCCTGAGTTCAGACAAGGTCCGCTTCCCCAGCCTCCTCCACCACGACTGAGCTCAAGACAGCGCTAAAAATTCCTATATTTGTCTCTCCAGCCTCTTTGGTGGCCAGCTGTGAGCACTTGGTGTGTTCACACAGCACAGAGTTGCCGTGGTATCTGCCCAGCTCCTTGTGTTAGTTTGCCTGGGCTGTGTAACAAAATACACAAACCAGGCAGCTTTTTTGGCCTCGTGGCATGCGGGATCTTAGTTCCCCAACCAGGTATCGAACCCATGCCCTCTGCAATGGAAGCACGGAATCCTAACCACTGGACCGCCAGGAAGTTCCCAAAACTGAGCAGCTTAAGCACTGGCAATGTAAAGTCTCACGGTTCTGGAGATGAGAAGTCCAAGTTCAGGGCAGTTCGCAGGGTTGGTTCTTTCTGGGGGCTGTGAGGAAGAATCCATTCCACGGCTCTTCCCTACTTTCTGCTAGTTTGCTAGCGATCTTTGGCTCGCCTTGGCCAGTAGAAACATCATCCTGATCTCTGCCCTCATGTTCACGTGGAATTCTCTGTGTGTGTGTGTCTGTCTCCAAATTTCCCCTTTTCATAAGGGCATGAATCATATTGCATTACGGACCCACCCTTCTCCAGTGTAACCTCATCTTAACTAATTACATCTGTGACAACCCTATTTGTAAATAAGGTCATATCCAGAGGTATTGGGGCTTCCATATATGAATTGGGGGGGGGGAGGTCCACACATCACAAGCATCTTCTCTGGACTACCAGGAAGGCAGGCAACGCCCATCCTTCTGGAGGCACCCATCATGCTGGGAGGCACCCAGGGCTGAGGTCAGGGTAGCGACTTGCCACCCCCTAGCCTCCCTCTTGGAGTGTCAACTCATCTTCAGAATGTCTTATGAAGGGGGATGCTAATGTCCAGCTGTCTTCTTTTCCAACCGAGGACTTTTATATAACGTCCAGGTCTGTTGAGCAGATGTCAGACGTGTCTCATTCATGTCCCTGTCCCCAGTACCCAGCACAGCCTGACACTTTGTAAGTGCTTAATACATTTGCGTGATTAATAAACCAGGAGTCGTGAGTTCACATTTCACCAGGGCCTCCTCGGTTTCTGCAAATTGGGGCTAAAAGTGGTATCGACAGAAGGATGGTTGTGAGAAGTAAATGATATAATGCAAGAAGTGCTGGGCACAGTGCCTGGCCCACAGTGAGCCCTCGTCACAGCATCAGCCAGGACCTGGAGGGTGAGGGAGGGTATAGCCGCCTGCCCCTGCCCCTGACTCTACCCTAAACCTGGACTGAAAGAAAGGCAGCTAAGGTTTTTTAAGGGCCTCCCGCATGCCACGCACAGCGTCTGCCATTCACACCCAGTTCCATCTTGATGCCTTCCACAGCCCAGCTTTATCATCCCCGTTCCACAGGTGACAAGACGGCAGCTTTGGGAGGTGATGTGTCTTGCCAGGTCACAGCAGGTGGAAGAACTGAGATTCGGGCCAGGTCCTCTGCTCCCCAGCCCCCAGCTGGACCCTTGTCGCCCGAGTGTGGTGCACATGCTTAAGCCTGTCTCTCTCCCTGTCCTGCTGGGTCAGCCCGCTGCGCCCCGTGGCCTCCAAGCCTCACCGGCCAGGCCTCCAGGTGGTTCCTCTGTCCCTGCAGACCAAGAGGACCCAGTGTTAGTGTGAAATGCAGATTCCCAGGGAGAAGAAAGGCCTTCATCCCCTGTTTGTGACCGTGTCCCGCTGCCTCAGGGACAAGAGTCTCCAGGCCATATGGTTGCCCCATTGACAGAGGGCAGCCTGTCTCATTGGCAGTCTCCACCCATGGCTCTCTGAGCAACTGGGGAGTTGGCACCCTTGCCCCTGCTTTCAGATGCCTCCCTTAACCCTTTGCTGCCCCCCCGCCCACGGCAGCCCTCCCCCCAGGCTGTGGCCAATCGATGGCTTGGCGGCAGGTAAGTACAGAGGACATGATTGCACAAGATCTTCTGCTTTTCAAAGACTGTCCAGCTACCAGCCTGCCCGGTCCGGGGGCCTGGGCCGCTTTGGAGGGGGACAGAGGCAAGGCTTGTGGGTGTCTCTACCTGCCCCCCAGTGCTCCTTGCTCCCATCCTAAGCACCCGTCCCTTGGAACATTTGCAGGGGGGCGGGGCCAGGGCCTGAGAGGAGGGGAGACTGGAGGAAGTAGGGAAAATTGTCCAGGGCGGGGGCAAGGCTGGGGTCCGTGATCTCAGGTCAGGGTTAGACCCTGGGCAGGGCTGAGGGGTAGGAGAAGAGAGGGAAGGTGTTCCCCCCCCCGAGTCTCTAAGGTGTTCCCCACCCAGCCCCTCAGTGTGCCCCCTGCCTGAGCCTGAGCCCAGCCATTCCCCTGCCTGGAGGTGGCCATCAGTCTGTACACACCCAGAAAACCCCGGTTCTCAACACGTGCTTTGGAGCACGGTCATGTCTAAACCCACCACCTCTGCTGCAGCTCCGTTCAATACCACACTTGTGATCCCAGTGTTCTGTTTTGGTCAAATGTGATATTTTAAAAAACTTTATTGAAGTATCCAATGTTCTTGTAGTCACATTAAAAAACGTAAAAATAAGCCGATGAAATGAATTTCAGTAATATATTTTATTAACCCTATACAGCTAACGTGTTATCATTTCAACACGTGATCAACATAGAAAATGCTCCTTGAGCTCATATTACATTCTTTGCACTCAGTCTTCGAAACCTGGTATATATCTTGCCTGTGTGGCACGTCTCAGTTCAGACTGGCCGCATCCCAGGGGCTCAAGAGCTGCATGTGGCCAGAGGCCACCAAAATGGACAGCACAGCTCTCCAGAATCAGGTAGAAATTCAACTAATTTCCAACTAAACAGAAAATAGCACCAACGCCGCCCCAACTCCATTTTTCTCCCCTCCCGTCCCCAGAGCACAGGAGCCCAGCCTCCTTGTCTCTCTCAGAGCCGCCGGCTCCTCTGGTCTCACCTGTCCAGGTAAGGAGACCCGCGTGAGCCCCTGCCCACCCTGCATGGGCCCCCGCACAGCCCCCAGTCCTTGGTCACCCCACCTCATGCTCTAGGGGACCAGGAGCTGTAACCAGGCAGGAATGTCACCAGGCAACAGGCCTCGGGGGAGAGCTCAGATCTCCTGCACCTGCCCGCCAGCCTCCAGGGTGCCCACGGGGCGGGGCGAGGTGGGGCGGGGCACTGCCTGCCTCCTGCCTCCGGCCTGTTGGCCTGTTTACGTGCTCAGTCACAGTGCTGTCCCCAGCCCAACAGGAGGCCCGCGGAGCCTGGGGCCACAGGCCACAGGGGACAAGGGCCAGACACCCCGGCCATGGCTGTGGGCCATTGATCCAGCCCAGGCTGGCTGGGTAGGGGGTGGGGAGACCTTGGTCTGGACAAACAGAGGCTCTGAGGTCTGCGTGCGGCAGGCCCGGCACCCACC
Source organism: Orcinus orca (assembly GCF_937001465.1). Classification (NCBI taxonomy): domain Eukaryota; kingdom Metazoa; phylum Chordata; class Mammalia; order Artiodactyla; family Delphinidae; genus Orcinus; species Orcinus orca. Next base: position 92,162,755 of record NC_064569.1, on the reverse strand, counting down.
TGCCACTCCCAAAGGTAAGCGGGGACCTCCAGGCCAGGGGACCAGGATCTATGAATGACCCGGTGACAGCGTCTACCCGGAGAGCCAGGCCTGGCTCCCTGGGGCTTAAGCCAACTGCCCTGCTCCGAGGCCTGGTCTGCTGGGCCTCACGGGCCAGAGAGTGACCCAGCGAGCAGAAGGCGAGGGGTCCACAGAGCTGGGGTCGGAGGCCAGGTATATGGACAGGCACAGGGCAGTGGAGGGGATGCAGGTTCCGGGGGCTGGGACGCCTGGGGCTCAGCTGGAGCTGGTGGACTCTGGGGCCGGGACGGGGCAGGGGAGAGGCCTGGTCTGCCAGTCTGAGCACCCCACCCTGATTCTGGGCTGGACAAGCTGCCCCCTTCGTACGCAGGTACCCCACCTGGGCTTTCCGGTATGGGAGACAGGCCCAGAGCCCCCCGACACTGCACTATACAGGGGGCAGGCTCAGAGTTGAATGTGGCCGTGTGTGCGTGTGCGTGTGCGTGTGTGCGTGTGTGTGTGTGTGCAAGCGTGCATCTAGCAGTTTGTATGTCACAGATAGCTGCGCGTGTACTTCAGCGTGTTTTCATCTGTGTACACCTGTGTGTGAGTTTATGCGTTTGCGTATGGAAGGGACTTTCACCCATTCCCCCCACGCCTGGGGACTCAGAGTCAAAGCAGCTCGTGGTAAGGGTTGACTCTAGGCCCGAATGGCCTCCCTGGTAGGTCCTAGATAAGAATCCCAGCTCTACCTCACTCTGCTCTGCCTTACCCTGGCTGAGTGGCCTCGAGTACGTCCTTTTCTCTCTCTGTATCTCAGTTTCCCCAGCCATTAAGTAGAGACAGCAAGGCTGCTGGAGGTTGAAATGGAATTCAGCTGTGGTGACAGCCAGCACAGGCTGGCACGCGGGAGGAGGAACGGCTCTGCCCCCGTGAGCTCAGCCTCCTGTAGGCAGACCGAGGACCTGCCAATGGTCAGAAGGGCAGGAGGGGCTGAGGAGCACGTGCCAGGCTGGGGTCCAGGTTCTTGGATCAGGCGAGAAGCCTCAGGCCCCTGTGAAAATTGGGGGTACACCCAGTCCCTCCCTCCAGGCACTCACCTTCAGGGGGACACAGGGGACAGAAAGAATACCCCCAAGATGAGCTGTGCATTGATGGGGGTGGCCCAGGATGCTTCAGAGGAGCAGCCAGAGGCACTCTGGGAGGGCTGCCAGGAAGAGGTGAGAGCTGAGCTGAGGTGTGAAGGGGCCAGGTCAGGAGGTGGGCAGCCCAGGCAGAAGGAAGAAAGCAGGTGGTAAGCAAGAACTTTCAGGGTTCAAGAAACAATCGTGTGATGCTCTTCACCCAGCGCAGGCTAAGAACCCTAGATCTGTTAAAGGTTTCTACCATCTTCATTTTTAGAATCGATCGCCGAGAAGTCCAATGTCGCTGGGGTGCAGCAAGGGAAGAGCGGGAAAGGGGAGAAGGAGGCAGAAGAAGTTGGCCAGGCCACACGTGCACCCAGCATCCTGGCCCAGCAGGAAGGAAGCGCTCTCTGCTCTCAGTGCAGGGCACGCAGGGCACACAGAGTAAAGCCCCTGCTCTGGTGCAGCTTCCAGCCTGGGAGGACACAGACCAAGGACCCAGAAGCATATCCTGCCACGTTAGTCTTGAAAAGAGCGATAAAGAAAAATGTAGCAGAGAGAGGGCAGTGGTCAGGGCAGGTCTCACTGAAGAGGTAACATTTGAGCAAAGACTTGAAGGAGGTAAAGGAGCAGGTCATGAGGCAAGACTGAAGGAAAAGCATTTCTGGCAGAGGGAACAGCAAGTACCAAGGCCCTGAGGCGACCTGTACTCCATCTGTTGAAGGTCAGGAGCTGGGCGTGGCTACCGTAGAAGGAGGGAGAGGACAGAAAGGCGCACAAGCGCCACATCACGGAGTCCCTGGTGGGCTGTGACGAGGGCTTTGGGCTCTGTTCTGGGCGGGGCTTGTGAGCAGGGCACGTGGTGAAGACCCCTCTGGCGGTCATGTGGGAATTGGCTAGTGAGGGTGGCCGGACCGCTGGCTAGTGTAGGAGTCACGGTGACCTGGAGCCACTGAGGTGTCAAGAAGAGGTTGGGTTCTGGGGTTGGTTGGAAGGTAGAGGCACAGACTTTTCTGGTGACTAGATCCTCAAAACAATGGGGGAACCATTATATAATAAGAATAAAAGACAGGAGCTTGGGGTCATCTTCACAACTGTCAGTTGTCACAACTGTCCACTTCCTGCTGGGCTGTCAGCCCCAAGAGGGTGGGAATGAGGTCTCTTATATTCACCAGTGTGACCCCCGTGCCCAGCACAGAGCCTGGCCCCAAGCAGATGCTCAATAAACATGGAGGGGTCTGGTGACGGAATCTAGGGCCCCAGAGACCAGCACCGTCTTCCATGCCTTGCCCCTAAGGCAGTCAGATGTAGGAGAGAGCACTGCACCGGGAGTCTGGAGCCCTGGGGGCTCTACTCACCCATTCTTTCTTTTTTTTCTAATTGTATTTTTTTCAATTTTAATTCAGTTTTTAAAGGTTGCTTTCTACTCATCCACCCTTTCCCAGAGGATTTGTCCAGGTGGCAGGCCCTGTGCTGGGTTCCATGGGGATCCAGAGGTGAATGAGACACAGGCCCGCCTTTTTTGTGGGGGAGAGAAACGAAGCCAAAAGCCAGTCAGATTGTTGATCTGACCAAGGGCTGCCTAGGGGAGGAGGTGGCTTACTCTCCAGGGCCCAGAGCCCATCGCTGGGCAGGTGGCCTTGGAGCTGGCCTTTAAGGGTCCCACCATCCTTTAGGCAGAGGGCGTGTCTGTACAAAGGAGCATCTTGTGGACCTGCAGGGTGATGTGCGTGACGGAAGGTAGGGCTCCAGGGACGAGGGCAGCAGCCTGGCCATGGAGGGTCTTGGGTGCCACGGTGAGGGGTTTGGAGGTGGCTGGGAACTTTGAGGGGATTCTGAGCAGGTGAATGGCTGGAGGTGGGCAGGGAGAGCTCTCTCCTGACAATGTGGAGGAGGGGCTGGAGGAGGAGCTGGGAGGCAGGAAAGCAGTTGGGAGGCTGCCCCAGGAGTCCAGGTGGGAGGCAATGGGAACCCCAGGTGTATGGCCCCCCCCACCAATTTGGGCTGTGTCTAATTTTGGGTTTTCTCAAAATGGGATCTTCTGTGATACTCAAAGTTCTCCCAGACGGATGTGAGAGCCATTTATGAGGGAGGCAAAATCCATGGGGTGAAAGCCTGGCTTGGGGAATGGGGAGAGGAAGGGTGAGGCGTACTGAGCATCCTACCTGGGGCTGCTCCCCTAAGGGCCTCCTCTAATGGACCTATGACCTTCTCTGAGCCTCCGTTTCCCCTCGTACCCTGTGAGGCAGTAGAGCAGAGTGGTCAGGGTGTTATTCTGGAGACAAACCGCTTGCGTTGGCAGCCTGGCTCTGCCGCTAACCAACTGTGGGATCTCGGCCAAGTTGCTCAATCTCTCTGTGCCTCAACTTTCTCATCTGTAAAATGGGGATAATGAGAGAACCTATCAGCCCCCCCCCCAGGTCTGTGGAAGGCTTACATGAGACAGTGCGTATAAAGCACGGGAAACAATTCAAATAAATGTCAGCTGTGATCACCTCTGTGCTCCCCGGGTCCCCAATATCTCCTTGGTGATCCAGACTCGGAGTAAAATGGGGATGTGCCTCTCTGGCAGCGGGAGTGGACCTGGGGCTGAGAGAGGGCAGAAGCCGGCCCGTCACTGGGCTCTCCCGGCTCTAGCCACCCACTCAGCTCACGGGGGACAGCCAGTTTCACCAGGGGTGCCCTGGACACTCCGGGCAGTGGGCGGGGCTGGAGGGGCTGCCCCACCCAATGCAGGACCTTTCCCATCCGTGGCCCTGGCCCCGTGAAAGCCAGCAGGGCCTGATACAGATGTCCAGTTGTCCTCTGGTTGGGGTGGGGGGGAGTCCAGGTGAGAATCACCTGCGGTCACCTCCCTTCCTTGCATCCATGGGGACCACTCAGGAGATCCCTGTGGCTGGAGCCAGAGATCCTTGACTGAGAACCTTTGAACATCACAAAAGATCCCTGTTTTCAGAATCCCTCTGTGTGCAAATCCAAGACCCAAAGCAAAGGACACCCTGCCCACCCACCCACGCACACCTGGGGACGTATTTTAAAGCCGCAGTGGCCTTTTGGGATGTGGTAAGAGGAGGCTCATTTCCTACTTGCTCTGCTGGTGGGTGGGCAAGTGAAGGACCTTCTCTGGACTGTGGGAAAACCTGCCAGAGAAGGCAAATAGCACTCAGAAGTTTGCCTGGGGGTCTAGAGACACAGCCACAGGTCTGGGGCACTGACCAGGGTGGCATTCAGGTATTATTTCATCATGATTTGTTAATTAACAGCTCATTTACAGGAAGTAGCCCAGAGTAGTGGAAAGAGCAGGGAGTCAGACACCTGGGCTCGACCCCCACTTACCTGCTGTGTGATCTTTGGCGAGTGGCTTAGCTCTGGGCTTCAGTTTTTCCATCTGCAAAATGGGCTTATTGTCAATGCCAGACATTCAAATCACATTGGGAAAATGAGGCTAGGAAACCCCTGGACTGAGTTATTGCTAAAACATTCTGGGTCTTAGTTTCCTCATCTGCCCTATGGGTGCAGAACCTTGAAAGGCTTTTGGAGGTTAAGCAAGATAATATATGTAAAGTGTCTACACAGAGTGGGCTGAGGAAGAGCATGGGGACCATGGTCCCCACATCCTAGTGACCAGAGGATTAAATGGGGTGATATCCGTAAAATGTCTTGCACAAACACTAAATGAATATTAGTTTTTGTCTCCTTCTCCTTCCTCTGCCCCTAAGAGACTTTGGGGCAGTGGGGAGAAAAGAGGGGCGGCGCTCCTTGGAAGGCAGTCCCTGGCTCGGCACAGAGCCGGCTCAGGGCTTCTGGGGGAGGGTGAAGTGAATGGATTGAATCGATGTTGTGGAAGCTTTGCTATTGAGAAACAGGAGGAAGGAAAAAACATCCCCCGAATGGGAGGGAAGCTGAGGGCAAGAGGAGCTGGTTTACAGAAACTTGTACTCCGTGTATGCACGCCAGTTCCATCTGCGGGTACCTTGGGGGGTGGGGTTCAGGCAGTGAAACCTCCATCTCTCCTCTGACCGCAGATGCAAAGGTAGGGATTCTGGAGCCAGACCAGGTCCAGCTGGTCACCTGGGCGAGTTGCTCTGAGACGTGCTTCGCTCCTCTGTGAGCTGGCTCAGTGCTCACTTTCAATTACTGCTAGCTGGCGTTGTTCTCCTCCTCCCCCAAAAGGCAGGGGTGCCGTCTTACTTCTGCGCAAGGTTGGTGTTCAGTAAAGACTCCCTTGCAAATGCCAGGCTTTTTCCAACCCTGGTCTGTTTCCTTGCCAGGATGCCCATGGCCGAGGCCCCCCAAGCGGCTGGCGGGCAGGGCGATGGAGGTGATGGAGAAGAGGCAGAGCCGGAGGGGATGTTTAAGGCCCCCGAGGACTCCAAGAGAAAAGTCCGCGACTACCTCCGCCTGGCTCCCCTCTGGCTGGCCCTGGTTGTGTTGGCTTCAGTGGGGGTCCTGCTCTGGTATCTCCTAGGTAACTGCGGGGCCCTTGGGAGAGGTACCTGGGGAGGACTTGGGGTGGTCGAGGGGGCACAGCAGGACAGATCAGGATTCCAGGCTCAGCAATGCCTAGAAACCACTGTGCGACCTTGGACACGCACTTCTCTCTGAGTCTCCGTTCCTGTCCCATGAGATGGGAGTGCAAGTTCCTTGCTGGGGCCTAGTGGCCACAGTTCCCAGCAGCTGCGGAAGGAGTGCTCTCCCAGAACCCAGTTCTTGTAAAGTGACAAGCTGAAGGGGTGTAAACATTGCCTCCCCTTGCCTGCAGCCCTCCTGGGTTGCCCCTGGGGCTTGGAGCCACCAGGCTCAGCTGGAGGAGGCCCAGTGGTGCTGGTGGTGCCTGGCACCAATGAGTGCGTCTGCTCACTGGAGCCCGATCTGGGAGCTCTTCTAGGGTGGGGACCATAGCTCTATCATCTCGGGGTCTCCAGGGCCCAGCATGAGTGGGAACGAAGGGGAGGGGGGCACAGAACTCAGGTGTCCAGGGGGGTGTCCATGCACGTAGATGGCTTTATACCCCAGCATGGGCACATGTGGAATTCAACCCAGAGGGAATGTGGGTGCGGGTGGGGGGGAGGGCAAGAATGCCCAGAGCAGGTAGCTCAGGCATCTCCCATGTCCTGAATTTTGGCCCCTCCCTCTCTGGTATCACAGCCCTCAGTCAGTCCCCTGGAACCCCAGGAGCAACTGGCCCATGCTCTGGGTCCATTCGTCCATCCTATTCATTCATTCAGTACTGAGGACCTCCTATATGCCAGCTCTGTGCCAGGCTGTAGAGATAGTTCTGTTCTCACCATAATGCTTGGCATGTGCTAGGACAGAGACAGCAGAGGGTGCCCCGGTGGAACCCTAGCAGGGACAGCCCACCTTGCCCAAGTGATCAGAGACCTCCCATTAAGCACTCTGCAAAAGTTAGATCATTTTCTTACTGACTGCATCTCCTGGTGGAATTTCAGGTCCACTGAAAGGAATGGGGACCCACTTTGGAGCAGCCACTGGGGAGCTCAGCCTCGGCCCAGCTCTAAAGGGGGTCGAGGTGGGGGGTATTCTGGAACCCCCGGGTTGAAGCTGTTAGGAAGCCTGGGTCTGATGAGGACCCACCTGCCGTGATGCCGGATGGATGTGATTCTGTTCAGAGCCGAGCAACGCAGGCCGGGAGTGGAAGCTGTGTGCATTTCACCGCCGGCACGAAGCCGGCGCCCCAGATAACACGGGGCTGCCGAGGCCTCCTTAGGCTGCGGGATAATTATTCTTAAGGGGAAACCATAGAGAGTCAGGCTGGAGGGCCAGGAACTCACCTGCCAATTGTCTTTCTTCTCACAGTCTGATTTCTCCTGATTACACTCCTGGAGTGAATCACCCCGCTGGGGGTGGGTGCTCCGTGGGGCTGAGGACCCAGGGGGTGAGTGCGCCAAAGCCTCCACTGGGGGAAGCCAACCCCTTCCCCAGAGGGATGAGGACAGAGGAGGCACTTTCGGAGATATGTGAACGATTCCTCCCGCGCTGGGCCAGGCTGTGCTCTGGGTACCGGGCACTGGACGAGGAGATGAGTCAGAGACACGCGGTGTCTGGTCTGGAAGGGGAGCTGTACGAGAGACCTATTGCACTGGAACAGGATAAGCCTGAAGGAGCGAATGACTGGTTAAGTGGCAGCCTGACCCAGAAAGTGGCCCAGGAGAGGAGAGGGTGGGGGCCGGCTTCCCAAGGCCGGTGGGCCCTGGGCTGGTCCACTTGGAGCCCAGTAGCGGGGCCCTTCATGCCGCCCAGCTGTATTTCCCTGGTCTTCTCCTTCTCCTGCTCTCCTGGGCCACAGTTTTATGCTTTATTCTCAAACCTCCCTCACCCCCCACCCACTTTGCCCCCGGCTTCAATGAGAAAACGGAACCACTCCGAAGGGAAGCCCCATAGATGCCCTCCCAGCTGTACCCACGTGCTCTGTGCTCTGCCCATCCCCACGTGTGAACCAGCCCTGCCCCATCTAGTCAGCTGTCCTCCCGGCCCAGGTCCCACTCCCTTTGCCCTCGTGGTGGCCAGGCTCCAGCCATGTCCCCTCTCTCCTCCGGTGGCGCCATCCATCACTGTACAGGGCTTCTCGTTGCTCCTGTACCGAATCCCTCTCGTGCCTGCACACACACACACACACACACACACACACACACAGCCATTTCTCTGCTCCCCTTTGCAGCAAATCCCTGTTGTTTGAAAACGCTTCGGCCTCCCGTTCCACGCCTCTTTCGGGCACCCTTTCTGATCTGACTCCCTGCCCCTCACCCCCGAAACTCCAACAGTGCTTGTCAGGGTCACCGGTCCTCACGTTGCAGAATCCGGCGGTCAGTCCTCGTTGCATTTGTTCCATTGGCAGCACGTGACCGGGTGCCTCCCTGCCTCCTCCTTGACACGTTATCCTTACTTGGCTTCCAGGGTGCCCACACTTTCTTTTCCCTCAGCTCATGGTGACTTCTCCTCCTCCTCCTCTCTGCTCCCCCGCCACCCCGACATTCCCTTATGCCCTGAAGATTCCCAAATTTTCATTTCCAGACTGGGCCTCTCCCTGTATCACCGGGGCCTGCCCCTCCTCCAGGATGTCTAAGTTCATCTCAGACCCCACTGACAGTTAACTCTCCTGTGAATTGTCCGTCTACCTTTTGAGTATATTTTAAAGGGGCTTTCATATATATATATATTTTTTGCGGTACGCGGGCCTCTCACTGTTGTGGCCTCTCCCGTTGCGGAGCACAGGCTCCGGACGCGCAGGCTCAGCGGCCATGGCTTACGGGCCCAGCCGCTCCGCGGCACGTGGGATCTTCCCGGACCGGGGCCCGAACCCGCGTCCCCTGCATCGGCAGGCGGACTCCCAACCACTGCGCCACCAGGGAAGCCCCGGGGCTTTCATTTTTAATTGATGTTTACCAGTTGTTAATATAAAATGATATTGAACTATTGATTTTCCATGTTTCAGAGGCAATGTGTGTTTATATATGAGATTTTTGGAAGTTCGAGATGTTGAGAAAATGGTATATAACTTTAGGGTATCATCAATAGTGACCTAAGAGGGCTTCCCTGGTGGCGCAGTGGTTGAGAGTCCGCCCGCCGATGCAAGGGACGCAGGTTCGTGCCCCGGTCCAGGAAGATCCCACGTGCTGCGGAGTGGCTGGGCCCGTGAGCCATGGCCACTGGGCCTGCGCGTCTGGAGCCTGTGCTCCGCAACGGGAGAGGCCACAGCAGTGAGAGGCCCGCGTACTGCAAATAAATAAATAAATAAATAAATAAATAAATAAATAAAAATAGTGACCTAAGAAAATCCTTTAAAATTGAAAACAAAATGGAGAGAGCATCCCAGGTGGTGGCCATTCCATCCTTCCCGTTGCTCCCCTAACTGCTCTCTTTCTTTTACTCCCCAGCCCCAATTTGCCACCAGCAAACCTGGTCCTCTCTAACCCCAAAACATACCCTGACTCCAATCACTTCTCTCCCTCTTCGCTGCGCAGCCTGGTCCAGTCTCCCCTGGACCACTCTCACTTGATGGCTGCAGGAGCCTCCTGCAGTTCTCTCTGCTTCTGCCTTTGCCTCCTTACAGCCTGTTCTCAACACAAAGGCAGAGGGATATTTTTACAAAGCAAATCAGATCATCTAACTTCTCTGCTTAGAGCCTCCCAGGGCTCCTGTCTCACTCAGAGCAAAAAATCAAAGTCCTTCCAGGGTTGCAAGGCCCTACATGGCCTCCCCTCCCCCATGCCATCTCCTCCTGCTCTCCCCTAGCTCACTCCCTGCTGTTCCTCAAACATCCAGACAAGCTCCTGCCCCAGGGCCTTTGCACTTGCCAGTCTGCTGCCTGAAATGCTCGTCCCATAGATTAACATCCACATGGCTGATACCATCTCCCTCTTCTCTGGCCTCCAAGTTGCAGCCCACACCAGCCCTTGATTTCCACGCCACTCACACCTCTAACGTGTTATGTCCTACGTTTGTTGTTTATTGTCTGTCTTTCTTGTTAGACTACAAGCTCTGAAGGACAGGTTTGTTTTTTCTTGATTATTTTGTTCATTGTTATACTGGTATATTCCCAAGTGCTCTAGGCCAGTCCCTAAACATAGCAGGTTCTCAATAAATATTTATTGAATGAATGAATAAATGACTGAATAGGGGTATAAACCCTGGGCTGTGAATCTATTGTCTTCACATCAGCCAAAACAATCTTTGCAAAACGGAAATCTGATGACGTCATCCCTGATTTTAAACCTTGCGTGGTTTCCCTTGCTCATTAGGGAAAGACCAAAATCTTGCCCTGCTGATGTCTCAATCTCTTATTATACCTCCCCCCATCTGACTGCTCCAGCCAAACAGGCTTTTGGCCCTGCTCCTCGCCATGATCCCTCTGTCGCAGGGCCTTTGCACGTGCTCTTCCTGCTGCCCTGAAGGTACTTCCCTCTTTCCCCTCTTCCCAGTTTACTCTCCACTCCTCCCATCTCAGATGGAGGGTCACCCTGGCCCAGGTTTTCTTTGTCATGTCCCCCCCTCAATAGCAACTTGTGCTTCTTCAAGACGCTGCTGGCATATGAATCCCACAGGTTGTACGGTTACTGGGGGAACATCTGCCTTACCCACTACTGTCAGCTCCACACTGGGGGACCCATCTGTCTTGGTTTATCAGTGTACCCCACATGGTAGGTGCCACCTGGACAACCCGCTGGACAACACAGAGGTGCTGAACCAAGAACTTGACCTGCTGGGCCCATGTGGGTTTCTCGGCATCTATGTCCTGGACCGATCACTGTGTCGGCTTCTGCCTGGGAGCCTCTGGGACACCATTCATCAGTTGGCCTCTCTCCTCCCTGGCATTGTGGGATGAGTTTGTCACTACACACGCTCTGAATGACAGTGACAAAGAGGATGATGATGGTGGTGGTGCCTCGGAGGCCCAAGATGCTGGAGGCTGAGTGGGGGTTCAGGGTGGCAGAAGAAGGTGTGGGGGACACAGGAGCCGTCCCCATCTGTTCCCTTGGTTAACTTTGCTGGTTTCTTCCTCGGTAGGGCACAAGGCAGAGATGACGGTCAGCCAGGTATACTCAGGCAGCCTCCGCGTGCTCAATCGCCACTTCTCCCAGGACCTTGCCCGCCGGGAGTCCAGTGCCTTCCGCAGTGAAACCACCAAAGCTCAGATGATGGTAGGAAGGATTGCGGGGATGGGAGGGAAGGACGGTGGGGACAAGAAGGGAGAGGGGAGGGGCCTGATCACGTCAAGCCAGTGGGTTAGTCCATCCAGCACACTCACTGGGATCAGAGCCCTGTTCCAGGCACAATGGAAACGAGGTGGTGTAGGGTGGTGGGAAAGGTAGTGGGCTCTGGGGTCAAATGCACTTGGACTAAATCCTGATTGTGCCACTTAGTAGAAGCATGACCTTAGGAAATTAGGGCAGTGCAGGGATGCTGCCCGGACCCAGCCACACACCCTCTCTTGCCGGGCAATGGCTTACTTCACTGGGGATGGTCTCCCATGGCCAGCACCTGCCACTCTTAGGTCGCAGGACAGCACCCTGAAGGGCAGGCCGGAAGTGCTGAGGAGTTACGCCCAGCAGCAACCCTCAGACGTGAGGGATGGAGAAGGTGGATAAATACCCCGGCTCCCTTGGCCCTTGGTGGGAGCGGTTCTGAAGATGCCCCCGCAGCCTCTCAGAGGTCCCTGTCGGCTTGCACCTCAGTTGCCACAGCTCTGGCCGGCACCTTCACAGCCGTGAATGGCTGCCTCCCTGCCCATCTGTTTTCCCCACTGGTGTTCCTTGGAATCACCTCCAAATAAACCGCCTGCCTCAGGACCCGCTTCTGGGAGACCCGAACAAGGCTCTCTTTCCTTCCGTGTAAAGTGGAGTGATAACAACAGTGCCTGTCTGTAGGGTTGTCGTGGGGTTGAAATGAGAGAGGAGAGTGTGGACATTACCTCTACGCCGTTCAGGTGCTTTAAGAACCCACAGTCCTGCATTCCACCCTGCCGGTGGCACTGCCACTGAACACGTGCAGAGACCAGGCAGCTCAGCTCCCGTGGCTGGTGGCGGGGCTGAGGAGGGGACTTGGGAACCTAGTGGGGCTTCTCAGAGTCGAGGAGTGACTTCTGATGAGGGGGAGAGGCCACTGGCGGTCTGACTGAGGTCAGAGCTGGTAGACGTGGAGGTGTCAGGGGCAGTGCCCGGGTGTAGGGGGAGGGGTAAAAAGATGGAATGAGGTTTGTTTCCTGGCGTGGCCACCGCCCACCGTGTGACCACGGGCAAGCCTCTCTACCCCGTAGGCTCCTCGTCAAGCAGGGCTGCTGGGAGGGGCAAAGGGCATCCCAGGGCAGGAGGGGGTTTCTACAGAGGGTCACCAGGGGTCTCTGCTTTTTTCCCCTCCTTTTAGCTCAAGGAGCTCATTGCCAGCACCTGCCTGGGTACTTACTACAACTCTAGCTCCGTCTACTCCTTTGGGTGAGTCGCCCGGGCCCCACGACCGGCCCCTGCTAGAACTTTAGACTCAAAGAATGAAAGACACTGTAGGCTTCTGAGGCAATGGCTTCATGTTTTAAAATGGGGAAACTGAGGCACGGAGAGGAAACTTGGCTTCCTGCATGTGACCTCCCTTCACCCAGCTTGGCTTTCTCATCTGGAGAATGGGCACAATGGTGTGGTAGGGATTACCCTAGACAGTGGCCGTGGCGCCCTTAGCAACGGCCTGATGGGTATCAGGTGAGGACATGGAGGAGCGGTAGGCAGCTGTCCCATTCACTTATGACAGGGTCCGTGGCACACAACCTAACCTCTCGTGCCTCAGTTTTCTCATCTGTGAAATGGGGCTGTTGAGAGCCCCTTCCTCAGAGGTTGTTAGGAGACTTCCAAGTGATAGTGGAGAGCAGACCCTGACAAGTAGTAAGCGCTCAACGCGCATGAGCCGCAGTTGGTGTCCTCCCCCAGCTCCCATCAGGAGCAGGGTGCTGGGCGGGGCCCAAAGTCCAGGCTCCGCCCCCAGCCCCTCTCACTGCTGCCACATCAGGGAGGGACCGCTCACCTGCTTTTTCTGGTTCATCCTCCAAATCCCCGAGCACCGCCGGCCGATGCTGAGCCCCGAGGTGGTGCGAGCCCTGCTGGTGGAGGAGCTGCTGTCCACGGCCAACAGCTCGGCCCCTGCTCCCTACAGGGCTGAGTATGAGGTGGACCCCGAGGGCCTGGTGATCCTGGGTCAGTACTGGGGACGGGGAACGTGGGACGGTCTGGCAAGGCCTGGGAAGGCTGCTGCCAGGGCTGGGATGCTCTCGGGGATGGGCCCCCCACTGAGTGGCCAGGAGCCAGGACTGAGGGGTGGGGGCATGGGGGAGGGTGGGCAGTCAGGGTCAATGTCAGACAGGCTGGCTCTGATAGTCTCTTCTATTTTTATTTTGTATTTCATTTTGTTTATTTATTTTTGATCTCTGTTTGTTTGTTTGTTCGTTTCCTTTTAACAGAAGCCAGTGTGAAAGACATAGTTGCACTGAATTCCACGCTGGGTACGCGACTTTGGTTTTTCCTCCCCACTTTCCTTTTGAGTTGGTGTTGAGTTGGTTTGGTTGAGTGTCAGGGGTCCACATGGCTTCTATGGGTGCAGGAGGCATGGTCTGGGGTTACCCAGGGGGCACCACGGTGGCCTCAGTGATGGGTCCTGAGCGAGACTGGGGGCTTGTGGGGGGAGGGGAGGAGGTGTTGTGCACATGTGAACACGTGTGTGTGTGTGTGTCTTGTACAAAAGTATGTGTGTGTTGCGTGTGTGGGGGGTGAGCGAGTAGCAGATTTATTTGCACATCAATGTGACCCTACTTTTCGATCATGGAATTCCATTTGCCCACAATCTACCATTTCCACTGATGGTAGAAAATAATCTTGCCAATTCGAGGTACATCAATTTCTTTGGCTTTAAAACTTGGTCTTTGGGAGATATTTCTGTCACATTCAAGGATACTCCCTCCAACTTTTCCTTCCCTTTCTCAGCCAGCCAGGCTAATCTGCCCTCTCCTCCCACCCCGCCCCCATGCCCTATTGCTAGAGTCACCTTGCTTTTCTCCAAGGGGCTCCAGTCTTCCCACTGAACCCTGGGAAGCCAAGCACCAGCAGGGCCACCATGCTGCACAACGCCAGGGAACACTGCCCACATTATGGTCTGTGTGACTGGAGACTCCTGCACTTGTGCAGTGTGTCACCTAGGCTACTGTACCCTGTGGCTCCGAGCATGAGTTCCAAAATTCCCAGATTCTTCCTAGACTACCTGGGGAGGCAGAGTTGAAATCCTGGTTATACCTTTTCTGACCTTCCTCTCCTCCCACGTTGCTGGTCACATGCTTATTTCCTTGGTGAATGGAGGTGATGGAGTCAAAGGACAATTTTCAAATACTGAAAATCATGATTCTCATACAAAGATATGAGCACATATCAAAGATTTATTTAACTCACTGATGAAGGGACCAGTAGGATGTTCCCTCCTTGTGTCCAAAGGAGAGCACAAGAAACACATCTTGTGCTTATCTATCATCTGTCTATCATCTAACACTGCATTGGTGCACATGTTGCTCTGACCCTTGGTCTGGAATGGGCCTTTCCATTGCCCTTGGCTGTGCCGGGTGTCCACGTGTCCCCAAGTTTCTGGCAGTTACTTTATCATGATCCTTATTTAGTTCAGTGCATGTCCAGAGCCCCTGCCCTCCTGGAGTGCAATGCCTAATGGAGCGAGGATGACAATTCAAGTCCTCTAAACGGGCTTTTGGGGCAGTTTGTCCATGCCAGGCCCCATGCCTGCTCTGAAGACACCAGCTGACCGTGTCCTCACCCCTGCCCTCGGAAGAGCTCTGAGCCCCATGAGGGAGACACACACATAAACGGAATCTCACATCACCTAGTGCCAGGGCTAGGACAGAGGTCCTGGAGGCAGTGCAGAAAGGGAATCGTTCTGCCCTGGGGACAGAGGTGGACCCTGGGGGCTGTGAGCCAAAGCAGAGGAAGGGATGTGCTTCTAGAGGGAGGAAGGAGTTGCTCCTGACCGGGGGGTCCTGGAAGGCTTCATGGAGGAGGGGGCAACAGACTCAGGATTGGGGGGTAGGTAGGAATCTGTCAGGTCCAGCGGGGAAGGGGCCAAGTGAGGAGAACACAGAAGGCAGTTTCATTTACTTTCGCCCAGGCTCCCCAAAGATGTTTCTGATTATCAACAGAGACCAGCACATCCCTCTCCACTTAATTTGCTTCACAAAAAAAGTAATTATTAAAATGGCAAAAGCAAAGCATCACCTTGGAGCAAGATTTAAAGAATATAAACGCCTAGGAACAGCCAGGCACCTTTCCCCAGGGGTCCTGACCCTTCCCCTTGCAGATGTCAGAGCTCTCTCCCTGGGGAGGTCGGCTCCCCAGCTGGAGTCAGGATGGCCAGGGAAGAGGGAGTTGAACAAGAGACAGCAGTATCAGAGCAAAGCCTGTTCATTCACCTCCATTCCCTTCCTGGTCCTCAGAACCACACAGAGAAGGAGGTGGGACAGGGGTTAGTACTTTGTCCATTTGACAGAACTCAGCGTGGCTGAGTGACTGGCCCAGAGTCACGCAGCTGATAAGAGGTGGTGCCGGGACGACCACGCAGCGTCTGGACTCCCCGCATACCAGGCTGCCTCCCACATCCGGGGCTTACTCCCGAATCCTTACTGCTTCCTGGCAGAGCAGCCATCCTCCCTGCTTCACAGGCTCATGATGACGTTTAAGCGACATACTTATGGCAGCGTACTAGCTTGAGCTCACTTCCTCTACCCGGGCTGCCTCCCAGCCCCACTGGAACACACTCCCTTCTCTCCACCTGAAATGAAAGCCCCAGCCCGCTCCCCTTATTGCTTGGTCATCCCACTGGTCTCCCGGCCTCCTCAGCTTTGCTCCCAGTAGCCAGAGGAGTCTGTGATCCAAGCCCGACCGTGTCCCAGCCCTGCCTAACCTTCCACGGCTCCCACGGCCGCAGGAGGAAAAGGCTTCTCTCCTGGGCGTGATCTGGGTCCTGCCTCCCTCCTTCCACTTGCCCTCCTGACTCAAAGTCCCCTGTCCGCCCTGGCCTGCGTCCCTTTCCTCACTCTGTGACCTCCCAGGACTTCCCTGGGAGCCCTCACTTCTGAGCTATTCCGCCCAGTGCCTGCATCTTTCCCTGCTGCTCTCCTTGCTCCCGCCAAGTGACGGGCCCTTTCTCTGGCGCTCGCCTGGCATGGAGAGCTCAGTGAGTGCTAAGGGAACGAATGAATGAACCAATGAATGAGTGCATGGTTGAGGAGGCTGGGGATGGAGCAGTAGGGAAACAGAAAGCTGGGATATAGCATATCTGGGCTGACCCCCATCCAGCTACTCTCCCCGCCCCACCCCTGCTTGGGTGAGGACCTGACAGGGCTGGGCCCACCGCGGGTCTCTCCTCCCAGCTAACAGGGCTCAGGGGGCCTGTCCCTCTCCCCACTCCAGGCTGCTACCGCTACAGCTACGTGGGCCAGGGACAGGTCCTCCGGCTGAAGGGGCCCAACCCCCTGGCCTCCAGCTGCCTGTGGCACCTGCAGGGCCCCGAGGATCTCATGCTCAAACTCCGGCTCGAGTGGATGCTGGCTGACTGCCGGGACCGGCTGGCCATGTACGATGTGGCTGGGCCCCTCGAGAGGAGGCTTATCACCTCGTGAGTCTCTGGGAGGGCAGTGGGGGGAAGGTTGGGAAGGGGGTGACGGTGTGGGGTCGAAGCCACACCCAGTGTTCTGAGACAAGGGGCTGTGTGACCCCAGGCCCTGGTATTTGGTACCTGGGGGACAGTGAGGCCAGCCCAGAGGGAGATGGTGAGAGGAGACTGGAAAAGGCTATGTGCTGTGAGCAATCCCCTTCCCCTCCCCCAGCCTCGGTTTCCCCATTTGTAACAAAACAGGTGTACTAGATGACCCCTGAGGTCAGCTCTGGGAGGCGACGTGATCTTGTTAGAATGCTCCAGAGTCTGGCAGCCCCAGACTTCCAACCATACTCTACCACTTTCTAGCAGTGTGCTCTGAGCCAAGTTACTTTGCCTCTCTGTGCCTCAGTTTCCTCACCTGTAAAATGGGTGCACAGCCATGCCTCCCTTGCAGGGTTATTGCGAGGATTTAAATCAGACCTGCTGGGCCAGGCTTCTCACACACAGTAATGCTGTCCATTATTACTATACATTAAATGTATCCATTAAACGTCCAGTAGCTATCCATTACTCCTATCATTATATATAGTCGAGTTGGGGCTGAGTCACCAAGGGCATGGAATGCCAGGAGCTATCTGAACCTTAATACTTGCTAAGTGAGGAACTAACAGAAAGTTCTTGAGCAGAGGAGAAGGGCTTTAGGATATGACATGGAATGCAGAAGGCGGGCAGGTGGTGGGCTGTGGGGAGACCATGAAGGGGCTGGAAATGGCCTTGGCCTCCAGGAGCCTGATCACCCCCGCACTGGGTGGGAGAGGGGAGTAGGTCTGTAGGAGGTCAGGGGACACCGTGGGGCACCAGGCTGCTGCCTCCTCTGTCTTTCTCAGGCACCCAGCTTCCAGCTTTCGGGATGGGGGTGGGACCTGCATGTTCAAGATCAAGGGCAGTCCTGAAGGGCGAGCTGGGTGAAGGTTCTCCCCGGCCCCCTCCCCCGGGGCCTCTCTGACTCTCCAGGGTCTGAGGCTGTGCTCTCATCTGCAGCCCTCCCCCCGCCCCCCCACCGCCCTGCCACGTGCTGACCGCCATCTGGCGTGTGCGTGGGCTGGGTTCCTGGAGGGCCCTGGGGAGCCCAGAGAAGCCAGACACAGCTCATTTCCAGGAATGATGAGGGTGGGAACGCCTCAGCGCTTTCCCTGGGGCTTCTCCAAGTGCCCCCCGGCAGCCTGCTGCTGCAGAGGGGACCTGACTGCCGGCTCAGCTCTGTCCCTACTCACTGTGGCACCAGGTGGCTCACTCCGTCTCAGACCCTTGGAGAAGGTGTAAAATGATGGGTCAGACAAGACTGGAGAGGTCCTCAGACTTGCACCCCAGACCATGAAGGGGGGACTTTGGTGGTAATGGGAAGACGTGGGGGCGAGGTTGGAGGGCAGGGGGAGCTGGTGGGACCTCCACCAACTTTCACCTCGTTTTAGTTACAACAAGGGCTCAGCTGCTAAGTAAATAAAAGAAATCCCCAATATTAAAAGCAACCAATAAAGGCGACCTCAGGTCCCTCTTAATCCGAATATCTTACCTCCCACCTCCTGGAGGAGAGGAGCAGTGGAGCTGGGGAGGGCCTGGTACCGCAGGGTGGACCCCTCCCCCCGCCCCCCGCAGTGAGATCAAGCCAGCGGTGGTCAAAGCAGGAGGATGAGGAAGTGGGGACCAGTGCCTGGACAGGCGGAGGCCAGGGGAAATGCCCCTTCCCAGGACCCTGGGGCACCAGGACCCTCCTGGGGAAATTCCTGGGATTGCTCAGTCTTCCCTCCACAGTGGCCAGGGTTGCCAGGGCTGCTGTGGGTGGTGTTTTTGAGGCTGTGCTTGGATTTCTCGCGCTTCCCTGGGTGCCTGCAGCCCCCCACGTGGCCGCCCACTCTCATCGGTCAAGGCCAGAGCTCCAGGGCTGGCGCCGGCCAGGCAGTACCCCGCAGCTGGATGCTGGCGTGCCCCCTCCGGGGGAAGCAGGGTTATTAGCTTTCTGGGAATTGGTCCACCGATTAGCAAGGGCTCCAGAGAATTCTGTCGGAGGCAAGGGGAAGTTTGGCAGATGTTGGCAAAGAGTGAGGGAGAGGGAAGCCGGGAGCACCCCACCTGAGATGGGCCGACTGTGGGCATGGACACAGCAGGGGTGCCAGGCGCCATCACAGGCAGTGCCTAGCGTGGGTCTGTCTCTGCTGTGGACCCAGGGTGGGGCCTTGGCACGTTCGTGAGCCTGGGTTTCCCCACCTGGAAACCAAGCGGTTGACCTTGACAATCTCTGAAAAGCCTTTTCAGGGCTGACATTCCTCTAAGAGTCTAGAATTCTAAGATACTGCTATTTCCTCTGTGCCTCCCCCATGGCAGGCTCTGGGTAGAATCCTGAGGTGCCCAAGGGATCACCAGACCGCACACCTGTCTTCTCTCTATTCCAGCCCAGAACAGGGCCGGGGGTCAGGTGTGGCCAGCCAGCGTGTATAGTGCCAGTCTGGTCTGCCTACTGGGCACTCAGGGGTCACAGGGATTCTGAGGGGGTGGAGGGGTGCTATGGGCCTGGAATGAGCCCTCACAGTCGAATTGTAAGCTCCGGAAGTGTGGGTAACCTTTTGGCTTCTCTCCCCTGAGGAGCTGGCCTGACCCTTACAGGGCCTCCAGTCAGCCCCCTGGGCCAGAGATGGTCAGACACCTGCCTGAGGACACACAGCAGACTAGCCGAAGACCCAGATGTATAGGCTGCCAATCCCTCCTCCTCTGCTCCTCCCGGAAACCTGCTGCCCCCCCGATGCCCGTCTCAGACCCTGCCTCCCCCGTCGCCACCTTTCTCTGTCCCACCAGGGTCTATGGCTGCAGTCGCCAGGAGCCCGTGGTGGAGGTCCTGGCATCGGGTGCCGTCATGGCAGTGGTCTGGAAGAAGGGCCTGCACAGCTACTATGACCCCTTCGTGCTCTCCGTGCAGCCCGTGGCCTTCCAGGGTGAGGGGTCAGGGGTCCCCAGGGGATGGGAGGGGCACAGTGGCAGAAGCCAGGGGTGCTCCTCGGGCTTGCCTTCACCTTCTTTGCTCTGGTTGGGGACGGGATGGGGAGGGAAGGTTCTGGAAGTGCCTCTGCTCTCCAACCTCACCCCCACCCGTGGACCCCCTTTATCTCTCTCTCTTCTCGCTCCATGTCCCCCACCTTCTCCCTCACCCCCTCCCCTGCCCCTCTCTCCCGCCCTCCCTCATCTCCCCCTCATTCTCTCTCCTGCCCTCTTTCTGACTCTTTCTTTCCTGAGCTTACTGTCTGTCTGCCCTCCTCTCTCTATCCTCCCCTGCCCCCTCTTCCCTCTGTACCCACCCTGGCTGAGCCTGGAGCGTGGGGTCCACCAGACACCCTCTCACACCAACGGGCAACCACACAGTCGTCCCTGGAGATGGCTCAGGGGAGGGCGATTCCCAGCATTCCTTGGGAAAGGGTCCCCCAGGCTGCCCCCTGAGACTTCCCCACTCTCCTCCTGCTTCCGGATTCCCCCTCCTCCACCCCCTTTCTCAGGAAGAGCACGTCCCACCCTTCACACCCGTTGGCTGGCTGTCCTGGGCTGTCCCGGGCTCAGTGGAAGGGAGGGTTGCAAACAGGAGCTACACAAAGAGCCTCTCCCCGCCTCTGCCGTCAGTCTGCCTCTTCCCACCGGCTTTCCCCTCCGTCCCCTGGTGTCCACCCCACTGGTCTCCTGCTGGTGGCCCAGGTCCACAGGTGACCCCTGGGAGTCCCTGGAGCTAAAGAGGTACCAGAGCTGCCCGTTCTCATGGGCGTCTCTGACATAGCTCTACGGGGAGGGAATGGGGGCTTTAGGGCCCCTGACTTCCATGGAAGGTGGTGTGCTAGCTGGGAACACACCTGCTGCCCATGCCTCGCCCTCTCACTGTGTGACGTCAGCCAAGTGGCTCCTCTTCCGCAAACCTCATCTTTGAAAAGGGGATCGATTCTCCCTCCCCAGCCCCCGTAATTGTGAGGCTGGCGCAGCAGTGAGCACATTCAGTAAACCGTGAAGGGTTGCACAGCTGATGTCAGTAGCGAACATTTATTGAGCACTTACTACATACCACGTCTGTTCAATCCACTCAACTACCCTATGAGGTATGTACTGTTATTGTCCCTGTTTCACAGATGAGGAAACTGAGGCCCAAGGTCACACATTCACACTCAGTCATCAGGCTGTACTGTTTAGTGGCAGTAGGGGGCATGGGTTTCAGCTGCCCCCCACCTGCTGGCAGGTGCAGCGGGGTGGGTCCAAGGCACCCTGTGTAACTTCTGTTCTCCGGGCCAAGCCTGTGAGGTGAATCTGACCCTGGAAGGCCGGCTGGAGCTGCAGGGTGTCCTCAGCACGCCATACTTCCCCAGCTACTACTCACCCAGCACCCACTGCTCCTGGCACCTCACGGTGAGCCCACCTACCCTCTGCCCAGAGCACCCTATAGACCTCCGGGGATCCCAGCTGGGAGGGGAGCACTGTCCTGCCTCTGCTGAAGCACCCACAGGCTGAGCTCTGGGTACCAATCCTTCAAGGGCGGGTGGGATGGTTCTGTTGCCATGGCGACGCCTGTTTGCTGAGTGACTGACAGACCTCAGCCCCTGCTGGCACTCTGTGTTGGCAGGCCCCTTCCCCGCTTTGTTGTCCTGGGAGGTGGGACCACCGCCTGGCCGCAGCCCATGGGCCGCCTGGTGACTGGCTCCTCTGTCCCAGGTGCCCTCCCTGGACTACGGCTTGGCCCTCTGGTTTGATGCTTACACTCTGCGGAGGCAGAAATACGACATGCCATGCACCCAAGGCCAGTGGACCATCCAGAACCGGAGGTACCTGCCCGGAACCCCCTTCCTGTCCCTGCAGGTAACCCCCCTCGGGAGCCCAAGTCTGGGACCTCAGAGGGGCATCAGGCCTGTTGCCTCACCCTTGACCCAGTCCCTGTCCCGGCCCCCAGCCCGGGCCTCAGCCTCCCCTCCTGCCACCCAGAAGTCTCAGACACACATTTGTCATCAGCCACCTTGGATGTTGGTCCTAGTTAGAGTGAAATGGTTTCATTTCCTTGGGTGCTGTCACCCCAAATCCTTAAGTGAGATGATTCAGAGCCACAGGACTCAGCAGTGCTAGGGTGCCTTTCCCTAAACCCGCCCAAGTGCAAATGCAGACACCTCTTGCTTATCCCGCTCCCTGCTGTTGGCCACATTCAAGTGGCTTCCCGGCTGTGAAGCTGCAGAGCCAGCGCCCATGCTGCTCTTGCTAACCCGACCGCTTCCCAGGGCCACCCTGAGTCACCCGTGCCCCCTGTGAGGCGCCAGCCCTTGCTCTCTGTCCTGCCCTTTGCCCCCCGGTGACAAAGTTCCTGAGGAAGAATTGAGTCCCTTGGGGAGGTGGGCAGGACGCAGCGTGGCCAGGCCATCCTCTGGTCGACGTGCTGCAGTTTGATCAGTCGGATGAAGGCTGGGAAATGCCCACTGCGGCTGGCACCCTGTGGGCCACTGTTGGTCCTGATGGCTGCAAGGGAAGCAGGGAATGGAGGCAGTGCAGACGCGCTTTCCCTGGTCTGGGGAGTGAAGGAGAGAACTAGGGCATTCAAGGAGGGGGTATTTACAAGGGGAGGGGCTCTGTGTCTAAATGCTGTGCGGGAGCGTCCCTCAGAGGCAGAGAGGATGGGTCAGGCACAGGGGATAACGGGGGCATGGAGGGAAAGCAGAAGGACACCCTCCCATGGCTCCATTTTTGCAGCGGGGGCAGAGGCTTGGGGAGAGAGAAGGGATCTCAAAGTAGCCTTGCAGATCTGGGGAGACCCCTCCCCACCTGCGGTACAGAGATACTGAAGAGAAGATTCTACATCTAGTAGCAGATGGGCCTCTGCTCGCCTTCCAACCCTGAGGTCCTAGGGGTCTAACGGAGGCTGGGATTCTAATATGCAAGGTTCCTGATTTCTTGGTTTCAAAGATTTTGAGTATCCAAGATTCCAGCACACTAAAATTGGAAAGTTCTAGGACTCTGGAATTCTTGGATTCTGGGGTTGGTGTCCACGTTCACCAATGCCTGTATATATTTTTTATATATATATAAATTTATTTATTTATTTTTTATTTTTGGCTGCGTTGGGTCTTTGTTGCTGCACGCAGGCTTTTCTGTAGTTGCAGCGAGCGGGGGCTTCTCTTCGTTGCGGTGCGCAGGCGTCTCATTGGGCGGCTTCTCTTGTTGCGGAGCATGGACTCTAGGCGCGTGGACTTCAGTAGTTGTGGCACTCGGGCTCAGTAGTTGTGGCACATGGGCTTAGTTGCTCCGTGGCATGTGGAATCTTCCCGGAGCAGGGCTCGAACCCGTGTCCCCTGCCTTGGCAGGCGGATTCTTAACCACTGCGCCACCAGGGAAGTCCAACGCTTGTATTTTGCTTATCGGTTGATCCTTTTGAAAAGCGTCAGCCAGACGAAAGGGGACGGGGATTGGTGATGCTCGTTCACTCGTCATCATCCTTTCCAGGGATTTTGCAATTTATCAGGGACCATGATTAAAAGGAAAAAGAAGACATGCCGAGGGTGTGAGTTCAGGCCTGTGCTGTTTGGGGGTGATGTCAGGTGGTGTGACTCTGGCCCGGTGCTTTTTGGAGAGCAGAAGGCATCTTGTCCCACGGGTCCCAGCATGTGGGTGGCATTTCTGGGCTTGGCGCCCTTGATCCTCTGTGGTGCTCCCTCAGGGCCCCTCCCCACCTGCCTGGGGGCTTCCCAGACTGAGGATGGCTGGGCTCACCCCCCAGTGTCAGGAGCCCAGAGTGACCCTGAGAGTGGTCCTCGATTCACGGTTCTCCACATGATGATAACGTTTTTTCCCGCCACCCTCTCAACTCCATAGCTGAATCTGACATCTCGGCGAGGGGCTAGGAAGGGGTGAGAAGGGCCTGGGTCTGATGCTCCCGCACTTAGCCCCCAGCACCATGGCTATTCCATTAGCCGGGAGCCGGGAGCCGGGCCCTGGCACCAGGCGCCCCATTCCACCTGCTTGGTGCTCAGCGCAGGGCATCAGTTCATGGCCCGACAGCCTGTGATGTCAGAGGCATCATCGTTCCATTTCCCAGAGAAGGGAATCGAGGCTCAGTGGGATTAAGTAGTACCCAGATGGGTCTGCAGTCAGGGCCTCTCTCCCATGCCCACCACTAGCCACGAACAGCAGGACACACGGTGGTCCACAACGTGCTCCCCCTGCAGGGCCTTCTTCCTGCCTCCCTGACGTAGCCAGGAGGGTCAGGCAAAGGTATGGGCACTGGGTGCTGGGACTTCATGAGCTACCCTTGGGTTTCAAGTGTGGACCACAAATGGGGAGAGTCTTCATCAGAAGGAATGATAGTGCAATGGTGAAATTTCAGGCACTGTGACAGAGTCTATCGGGGTTGGAGGGGTCTCACCTTCCCCACTGTCTCAAAGCACCGTCGAGCTATAGAAAGTGGGCTGGGCTGACCATCGAGCCCTACCCTCACCCATTGTACAGGTGGGAAAACTGAGGTCTAGGGAGGACTCAAGACTTGGCTTCTTGTCCTTGTCTTTTTGCAGTTTTGAAGTGGTGGCAAGGGACCAGGGTGCAGCTGGGGTGTGGGTGGGGTGGGAGGGTGAGGCTTGACGAGGCCCGGCACTCCCACCCCCTCCTCTCTCTTCCCAGGCCTCCCCCCACTGCTGGGGGGTTGAAGATGTGCTTGGGGGCGTCTGGTTACCTGGTTTCTGCATGTAACTCTGGGTACACCCACTTCCTCATCTGTAAAACAAGGGGGTTAGGCCTGCCCAGGGTCCAGGGCCCCAACTTTTTATTATTTACCCATCAGAAAGATGTCTTCCAATAAGTTGTGTTTATTAGCTCCTAATGAAATGTCATTCCAAGTTGGGCTGGAGAGGTGGAAAGAGCTTAGCTGTTGAAATGAGACACAGCAGTGTTCAAACCCTGGCTCCTCTCCTTCCATTCAGCAAGGACTCACCCCTCCCAGCCTCAGGTAACTCATCTGAAAAGTGGGCGTGCAGCAGGCCCCCATCCAGGGAGGAGTAAGTGAGATCGTGGGTGGAGGATGCCGGCTCCTGCAGGCCGGAATGGGCAGGAGCTCCAGAAGGCACTGGCCATGAGTTCGTAACTGGCTCTGGGCTCTGCACCAGGCAGGCCCAGAGCTCAGGTGCCGTTTCCGTCACCCTCAGCAATCTGGTGAGGAAGCAGGCTCCGCACTGCCTCCTTCATAGACCAATGAGGGACTGAGGCACAGAGAGGCAAAGACATTCACACAAAGTCACCCAGCTCGTAACTAGAGAAACCAGAGCTGAGCTAGGCAGCATGATCCAGAGCGTGTGTGGCGGCGTGCGGGCCTGTGTGCGCACATCCATGCACGTACGCGTGCTCATCTGTGCGCTCACACTCAAGCAGAATCTTCCTGCAGAGCCTCCGAGCAGCTGTGCCAGCTGTTCCCTCCCTTGGCCGAGCCGTCCCGACTAACGCACTGGCATCCTGCTGAGGGGACGGACAGCTTCTGGGGGTCTCCTCTCGGCAGCTCCGAGAGCAGCCTGGGAAGTCCCATCCCTGACTTCTCAGACCTTCGTTAAGGGTCCGGGGTCCCGCGGTGAAGACTCGTGGCCCCCTGCCCCCAGGCTCCTGCCCGTGTCTGAGGGTGGAAGGGAAGGCAGAGGTGTACCTCCAGACTGTAAGCACCGGACAAACCATTTCCTCTAGTTCTGATCTCTTTTGATAACCAGCAGCCTATGTAGTTGCTGGGAAATTCTTTGAATAAGCATTTGTTGGAAAATCTGCTTGTGTGGGTGGCAAAGACACAAGAGGTCTGGGGAAGGGTGTAGATTTCCAGGCACAGGATTTGTAGGGAGGGGGAGGCACAGTCCTGGGGCCCAGAATGGCCATTGACGAGGAGCGACAGAGGGTGGGTGTGGGGAGAGGGTGTCTCACCCCTCAGGTGCCAGCACAGTGATGAGGAGAGGCTGGCGCGGGTTCCCCCACGGGCGAGGCATCCTTGGGCACTGTCACCACACTCCCCTGAGCTCTTTCTGCCTTCCCCCTACCTCCCTGTTTTCTACCCAGTTTCTCCCCAGCAGAGGCCTCATGCCCTTTGAGTGGCCTGGGGGCGGGGCAGGGAGCTGACCTCGTGAAACCCGGCAACCATTTCCACTTCACCGATGGGGACAGGCAGAGCCCCTGGCTCCTCAGGCCTGCTGGAGCCCCTCAGGCCCGGCCTGGCTATGGGGCGGCCCTTCTGCTCCTTTGATCCCCTGGGCGGCCACAGAGGCTCCTCGGGCACTGCCTGGTGCTGGCGATGAGGAAGAAGGAGCTCCAGCTGCTGCCCTTGGTGAGCTCACAGCCCGACGATAGCAGCTGGTTTTCAAAGAAATCATTTCTCACGCATGCCATAAAACACCCTACAAGGGAGCTGTCACCCCATCTTACAGACTTGAAAATGGGAGCTTGCTGAGGTTGAGCCAGACGCCCAAGGTCGCAAGCTGGTTCACGAGGCAGAGCCCAGCCTCAGCTCTGCAGCTGCAGGTCCACCGCTCTGGCCACCAAGTGAGACTGCTGTCCTCCCTTTTTTTAGTGCTTGTCTTTGCTGACTGTCTTTCCCATTTAACCTGTCTTTAGGGAAGGGAATGCATGTATGTGTGTATCCATCCATCTATCCTTCCATCCATCCTTCCATCCTTCCTTCCTTCCATCCATCCATCCATCCATCCATCCATCCATCCACCAATTCTTTCTTCCTTCCATCCATTTACCCATCCATCAATACACCAACCCACCCTTCCTTCCTTCTGTCCATCCATCCATCCATCTACCATCCCATCTTTCTTGAGCTCCTCCCTGTGTAGAGTTGCTGACATGCAAGGTTGACCGGATCCCTGCTTGCTGTCTAGGTGAGGCAAGAAGGAAAATTCTCCAAATCCAGAAAAGTGAGAAAGCGCAAGGCAGCCCCGGTGCAAAAATGTGCTTTCAGACCCCCAGCACTTTGTAGCTGAGATGAGATGTGGACTCCACAGCTTTCAGACTTCTGGTGCTCCTTGGACAGGGTTTGGGGGGAGGGGGCAGCATTTGGTGGATGGGGAGGGATTGGAGAGCCAGAGGATGCAAACCCTCACGCAGAAGGCACTGCGGCAAGAACCAGAAATGATGATGTGCAAAGGGGCCAGGCCAGTGCGTGCGTAGTTCCTGGAGGCAGGCTGCGTGGGGGAGAGGGAGGGAGGGAGGAGCCTGGTTAGCTGGGCCGCACGTGCCCTGCCTAATTCGGGCAGCCTCTGATCACTTCCAGCCAGTGTTTCTAGGGCTTATTTTTCAGAAGCAAGAATCTAAGAGGTTATGTGAAATTAGCTGGCAACTACATTTGAAAAGAAGTTTTTAATACTGCACAGGCTAAACAGATCGTCCTTAGGCTGAGTGATTCAGCCTGAGCTGCCGGATTACAGCCTCTTTTCTGGCTCCTGCTAATGAAGAGCCTCGCCCCAGAAATTCTGCCACCTCCTGTCTGCCCCAGGCCTCCAGGCTGAGAACTGAATGCTGCCCAGGCTGAGCAGGTGCCTGAGTACCAGGCTGAGCCGCAGGCTGATCCTGGAATCCTCTCTTGGATGCCGGTAGAGAAATGTCCTATTGGCAGATGCTGGTGTCTTAGAGCCTCTGGCCAAGGCTTGAGGTGACCACGCAGCCCTCAAATTCTTATAAACTGAAACATTCCACTGCCCTCCAACCCGGCTCTGGTTCCCTCCAACCCGGCTCTGGTTCCTTCCCTGTCTCTCCACAGTCTCCCGTGACTGTCTGGGGACAGTGCCCCAGGCCCCTGAACCTTAAGCATGTTCAGGAACGCACCTGATTCCTCATTTCCCCCTGCCCGGTATTTCCCAGCCCCCATATCCCCTGTCCACTCTCCAGGGCAATTCTCTGGGGATAGTAATCCACGATAGCATTTGTTTATCTACTTTAAAAACAAACCACAACACCCCCTTGCTTCCTTAGTTTTAAAAGGATAAGGACGAGGCTTGTGCAGGAGCGCCCCCTGGTGGCACCTCATCCCGCTCTGGTCCCCCTGGGCTGCAGAGCAGTGGTTCTCAAAATTTTCCATCTCAGAACCCCTCTGTACTCTTTAAAATTATGGAGCACCCCAGAGAGCTTTATGCCTTGTATAAAAACTATATTTTTAACCTATATTTACAGTATTAGAAATGAAAACCGAGAACATTTAAAAATATTTATCAGTTCATTTAAAATAATAAGAAACCCATTACATTTTAACATAAAGGACGTATTTTATGAAAAATTAATTATATTTCCCAAACTAAAAACATTTGGTGAGGAATAATCTCACCGTTTTACATTTTTGCAACTTTCTTTAATAATTGGATTAGTAGACCACAAATGAATCCCCACACCTGCTTCCGCATTCAATGGGTTACACATCACATAGGCTCTGGAAAATTCCACTCTACCTTGTGTGAGAAGAGAGTGAAAAAGGCAAATGATACCTGAGAATTATTATAAAAATAATTTTTACTCTGGACCCTAAGTGGTCCCCAGACCATACTTTGAGAACTGTTTATTGGTATGGGGGCAAGAATATCACTGCAGGCAAACAGTATATGGGGAAACTAAACCTTAGGCCAGGTCTGAGGGGAGTCATGGGGAACGTGAGGGCTCAGCCCCTAGAGCTCATGTGGCAGTGACGGTCAGGGTGCACCTCCGCACAGTGCAGGCTGGGTGGGGCCTCCTGGTCCTGAGGACGCTGGCTTCTCGTCCACCTCAGCACTTCCCTTCCTGAGCCCTATCTGGAGAGCGGGATGAGAACAATCCCTCCTCACAGGGTGGAGTTGCTGTGAGAACCTCAAAATCCCCATGCAACGGGGCCTCCAACTATTACTGAACTATTAAATGCTTGCCGTGTTCTGGAAGTTCTGAGGAAGCCTCTGGCCTCTGGCTCTGTGGGCTGCTGCATCTGCTGTGGGATGTTCCCATCATGCTTTGGGGCACTCCCACTTGCTCTCTTGACTTCCTCCTACCTTCTCTGCTGGGGGCATTTTCACCTCTGTCTGCAGACCTTTCCACCCGTGTTCTGGGTGTTTCCCTCACCTGTAAAGGCATTCCTGTTTGCTCTGTGAGGATACTCCCTTCCCTGTGGGAGGCATTCCTAGGAGCTGATGGGGCCAACCCATCTGTTCTGTTGAGGGTGTCCCGCCTGGGAAGGCAGGGAACCCCAGGCTGCTCTCTGAGGAGGGTCCCGCTGCTTGGGGGGCATGGCTGCGCCTGCTCCATGAAAGCATGGCCTCTTGCTGTGTAAGGCCAGGTGTGACCAGGCACCGTGTGGGATGAGCACCGTGCCCCTCACCCTGGAGTCGGAAGGATTCTTACCTGCTCTCTGCGGGGAATTCCACCTGCTCTGTGGGAACGAGCATGATCGATGGGGACGGGGGTGTCCGACAGGGATGGGAGTGTGCTCCCACAGCTGGGGGGTGGTCCCACCCGAGTGTGGCCGCTCACGGAGAAGGTGCCGCCCATCAGCATGGCACTGCTGATCCTGGGAGCAGGACTGGTGCCTCCCTCATGCCCAGAGGGTCACAGGGAAGCCACCAGGGCTGTGGAGGCTTCTCAGTGGGAGGGAAAGGCCTGAATGGGGAGCGAGGCTGCCTTCTCACTCCACACCGAGCACGGGAGGAACATCCCTTCCAGTCTATGGAGAGCAGACCAGTCAAGGACTATTGCTTCCACTGACACATTGGAGACTTTTGTCAGATGTCAGGTCAACAGAGATGATAATTTCCCTTGTTTTACAAGGGAGGAAAGTGAGGCTCAGAGAAGGACTCTGACTTGCTAGACTCTTACAGCTCCTAGGTGACTGGAACTAGAGTCCAGACGTTAACTTTTATCCTGCAGGCAATGGGGAGCCATTGAAGGTTTTTGAGCAGGGGAGTGACATAGCCAGGCTGCTTTCTAGATGACTCTGGGGGTGAGTGGCCACCCAAGGGAGAAATCAAGACAGAGGAGGTGGGGGTGGGCTGGGGACGTGGCTCCCCCTTCCTTTCCGACCGCCCTGTCCTTGCCCTGTCTGTACACGGGGACCCAGGCTGTCCCTTACCTAGGACCAGACCGTGTGGCCCTGAGCCTGTCTCTGGTCACCCCCAGGCTGTGTGGCCTGCGCACCCTGCAGCCCTACGCCGAGAGGATCCCTGTGGTGGCCACCGCTGGCATCACCATCAACTTCACGTCCCAGATCTCCCTCACCGGGCCCGGCGTGCAGGTGCACTACGGCTTGTACAACCAGTCAGACCGTGAGTGTGGGCAGGCTGGGGACTGGGGCGGGGACCCCCTAAGCCCCCGCGGCTTCTCTCTGCCTCTGAGCTGTCCCTGGAAGCACCAAGAGGCTGGTCAAAAGGAGTGTGTGTGTGTGTGCATGTGCACACGTGTGCACAAACATATGCAGCTTTGTGTGTGCTCACGTGTGCAAGGCAGTCATACGTGTTCACGAGGTATATACACTCATACCTACCCGAGTGTGTGCTGTGTGCATGTGCCCGGACATGTATGTCCACATGGACCGTGTACACAGGCCTGTGGGTACACACGTGAGCACGCGGGTGCCTCGTGTCTGCACGTGTTTTCATGCTGACGCGTGTCCTAATGGCTCCTTCCCTGTCCAGCCTGCCCTGGAGAGTTCCTCTGCTCTGTGAATGGACTCTGTGTGCCTGCCTGCGACGGGGTCAAAGACTGCCCCAACGGCCTGGATGAGAGAAACTGTGGTGAGCTGCCCGCCCACCCCGTCGCTCCTTTCTCCTCACCTCTGTGCTGGGCTGAGCCTACCCTTTCGAAACCCGCGCCCCACAGGCAGCTCCCATTAGCAGCATCCAGGAAGTAGGGCTCCCTCGCTGTGCTGACGTGGCATGGTGGAAGCACAGAGTGAGGGCCACCCAGTGGGGCAGTGACAGGGACAAGCTGGGACCCAGGTGTCCTGACTCCCAGCTCAGGGCTTCTCCCCACCAGGCCATCACCCCCAGCCTTCTGCCAGGACAGCCGTCCAAGAAGGAACAGAGCAGATGAGGGAGGGTAGGACCAGAAGGGGGAAGGCTATCAAGAAGAGCCCAGCAGACCCAGGTTGGCCAAGGAGAGGATCCTTCATCTGCCTCCTCTGAGTGGGGTCCTCCACTGCAGGGGTTCAGACTGGAGCTGCCAACTCTTCCTGAGGTTGTGCTCACCACTGCCCAGCCCTGGCAGGAGGGGCTCAGGGTCCTGATGGCCCCCGAGCCAGGGCTCCCTCGGATCAATACCTCTGCCTCTGAATCCTGGCTTCTGGCTCCCAGAGTCACCATCAGTACAGCCTGTTCCAGTCTGATCTCCCCAGACCACCTGCATCCCATCAAAGTTTTACATATGTGGGGAGAGAAGCAGGAGGGAAGGGAGGTGTGCCTGCCTCTGCGCTGATCCTCTGATCCTGCTCGTGAAGGTGCCTCCTATTTGGAACCAGAACATCTGGCGTCAAGTTCTGGCTCAGCCAGGTGACCTTGGAAAAGTCACTTCATTTCTGTTTCCACCGATGAAACGGAGCATCTCACAGGGTTGCTGTGACACTCAGGGTTAAAGTAGCTGAGAAAGAGATTTGCGATACGATGCACAGTCACAGGCAGCGCGAAGTCCCAGCCTGGTGCCTCTGGCTTCCTCCCACCTGTCCCCTCCCTGTGTCCTCATACAGTTTGCAGAGCCACGTTCCAGTGCCAAGAGGACAGCACATGCATCTCACTGTCCAGAGTCTGTGACCGGCAGCCTGACTGTCTCAATGGGAGTGATGAAGAGCTGTGCCAGGAAGGTAGGGTGGGGTACGACCAGGTATCTAGAGGGAAACCGAAGAATGGGGTCAGCCAGATAGCCCAGCCCTTCTGCATGCTTCTTCCTCAGAGCTTTCTGCCCTCTTGTCCAAATGCTTCCCAACCCATTTATAAGTATGCCTATATGTCCGTCTGTCCATCCATCCATCCATCTTCTGGTCTCCCCAACCATCT
The DNA here is from genome assembly GCF_937001465.1 of Orcinus orca. Lineage (NCBI taxonomy): Eukaryota > Metazoa > Chordata > Mammalia > Artiodactyla > Delphinidae > Orcinus > Orcinus orca. The sequence continues at coordinate 92,131,464 of NC_064569.1, read as the reverse complement.
TGTCTGTCCATTGATTCATACATCCGCTCACTCACTCATCCATCGGCCTGTCCAACCACCTATCTCCCTACCCACTAAGCCATCAATCTACTCACTTACTGGTTTACCCAACTGCCTCTCTGTATGTCCATTGTTCCATCCTCCAGCCGTGCATCCACGGATCTCTCTAACTACGTGTTTGTCCATTAGTCTTTACATCCACTCATTTATCCATCCAGATAGCTGCTTGTCAGCCTTCTTACCAGACCATCAAGTCACCCATTTGTTGGTCTGCCCAATCTCCTGAGTCTCCAGTGTTTTATCCATTCGTCCATCCATCCATCCATCTGCCCAGCCAACCTTCACTCACAGACGACCCAGTGATACGCGAGGCAGAGTTGAGAAATGGGAATAAAAGACACCAAAGTGGTCCCTGCCCTCTGGGGATTATCTGATAGTAGAAAAAAAAAAAAATGATGGGTGACTCTCTTTGGCCCAGACCTTCTGGACATCACGTGCATTAGCATATGATGACTGGAGAATGAGATCAGGCTGAGAAAGCTTCCTGGAAGAGGCAGGCTTTGAACTGGGCCTTGAAGGGAGGTGAAATTTAAGTAGCGAAGGAAAGGAGAGCAGGCGAAAACTGTGGAGGAGAAAGCTGTTCACGGTGAAGGCAGTGAGGTGCAGCTGTGTGGCTGGGGGGGGGCAGGGCCCGGAGGGCTGCCAGGCTGGGAGGGGAGCTCAGTCTGATGGGAGAGGCAGAGCCGTGCTCTTGGGAGCCTCACTGGGCTGAAAGTGGAGGCACGGGTCTGCCTTCAGGTACCATACCTGGAGGGAGGCGTAATCTTACGGTCAGGAGCCCAGGTCTGAGAGGGGAGACACTGCCTTCTCTTAACAGATCAGCGTGTGGGGTGCGGAGGGGACGTGGCCTTTAGGGGACCTTAAAGGAGCCTCAGGGAGCCCTTTAGTGGGGTCAAGAGACCCCTCCCTGGTCGCCTCCTTGCCTCTTCCAGGCTCTGTCTTCCCTGGCCTTGTTTTGGAGGCTCCTTTGGGCTCAGGGACCCGCCCTCTAAGCCCTGCCCCCACCCCCTCTATTCCAGGGGTGCCTTGCGGGACGTTCACTTTCCAGTGTGAGGACCGCAGCTGTGTGAAGAAGCCCAACCCACGGTGCGACGGGAACCCCGACTGCAAGGACGGCTCGGACGAGCAGCACTGTGGTGAGCCCTGGGGGCTCCGACAGGCTGGGCTGGGCGGCATGCCCCTCCGCCTGCTGGGCCGTCCAGCGTGGGAGCGAGGGAGGTGCCCCCCTGCGGAGCTGGAGGGAGAGCTCATCAGTCTGTCCGTCTGTCTCTTTCTACCCCGCCTCTGCCCCCTGGTGTGGGTCCTGCCCGCCTCTCTCCCTCCCTCGCCCCTTCATTCTCTTTCCCTGTCCCCTTCGTGTTGTTCCTCTGCTCGCCCTTCCTGCCTCCCCCTTCTCTTTTTCTCTGTGCCTGTTTCTCTGCGGCCGCTCGCCCTCCGTCCATCCCTGCCCCTCCTCCACCCCTAGACTGTGGCCTCCAGGGCCCCTCGGGCCGCATCGTGGGCGGGGTCGAGTCCTCGGAGGGTGAGTGGCCCTGGCAGGCCAGCCTCCAGGTTCGAGGCCGACACATCTGTGGGGGGGCCCTCATCGCTGACCGCTGGGTCATCACCGCTGCCCACTGCTTCCAGGAGGACAGGTGAGGGGGACGGCACGGGGACGTGGGCCGCGACAGGTGGGGTAGGGAAGGCTGTGACGGGGTACGGTGTGTCTGAAACCTAAGCAGACAGAGGGGAGGGCGGTGGGAAGCCCCTCAGACTGGCTGTTCCGACCCTTGGGTTCAGCCCTGGCTCCACCGCGAGCACGCTCTGTGCCCCTGGGGAGGCTGCCTGACCTCTCTGTGCTCTACTTTTGGTATCTTGCTTTCAGCTGGGTCAGTGATTCATTTATTTACTCATTCATCCTTTCAACGATATTCGTTGTGCTCCTACTGTGTGCCAGGGGCTGTGCTAGACACTGGGGGACAGCAGAAAACAGAACTGCCTGACCTGGTCGTAGGCCATAAACCCCCTCCTCCAGGCATGCCTGTCTGTGACCTGGGGCGGGAGAGGTGGGGCAGAGAAACCCACAAGAAGGGACATCTCACCCTGCCCTACAGACATCTTCCTCATCTCCGTGGTGGGCTGACAGCACCCACTCTCCACCCCTAGCCTGATGTCTGGTGTCCCAGACCCGCCCCCCAGCACGGCCAGTTCTGGACTCCGTCCCCACACCTTCTCCTCTGTCCTGGGTCTACACAGTCCTTGCCAAAGGCCTGGAGCCACCAGGGCACCCCGTCCCCTCACACTCAGCGAGGCAGCAAGCCCTCTCAGTGGTCTGGAGAACCTTCAGCCACTGCCTGTCCATGCTGCCACCGCCACCCCGGGTCACCCCGGCAGCCCAGAGCCCAGTTCCCTTTTGCATCCTCTGCCCAGGCGCCCGGGCGCCCTTCTGGGTGCGGTCTGGCTACTCAGCTTCTTTCGCTGCATCCCTGGCTCCCCACTGCCCACAAGGTAGAGAAAGACCTGGATGCTGAGCCGGCCTCCAGGGGTCTGCACAGCCCAGTCTCTGCCAATTCCCCCACACTCCACTCCCTCCCCCTCCTCCTGAGGACCAGCAAGTTTCAGGGCGTTCCCAGCTGCCCCATCTAGAAAGTGCACAGAAAAAAGGAGAGAATGACCTGCCAACGCCTGGCACTGTGCTAATTTTTGTTACATACAAAGTCTTATTGAATCCCCTCAGGAACATATGAGTAGATGATGCTGTTCCCATTTTGCAGATGGGGTGACTGAGGCCTAGACAGGTGCACACACACCTCGGGAGGGATGACGCTGGAGCTGGAACCCAGGCAGGAGGGCTCCAGGGCCACCACTGAACACCAAAGCACCAGCCGCCTGGCCTTCCAGAGCAGGGCGGGGATGGGTTGGAGGCTGGTGTCCCGGGGGAAAGCTGGCTACCCTAGGGATCTGGGATGGGATCGGGGAGGCGGCCGCTGAGCGAGTCCCCGTCTCTGCCCTCAGCATGGCGTCCCCGGCGCTGTGGACCGTGTTCCTGGGCAAAGTGTGGCAGAGCGCTCGCTGGCCGGGTGAGGTGTCCTTCAAGGTGAGCCGTCTGCTCCTGCACCCGTACCATGAGGAGGACAGCCACGACTATGACGTGGCCCTGCTGCAGCTCGACCACCCCGTGGTGCGCTCGGCCTCCGTGCAACCCGTCTGCCTGCCCGCGCGCTCCCACTTCTTCGAGCCGGGCCTGCACTGCTGGATCACGGGCTGGGGTGCCCTGCGTGAGGGTGGTGAGCTGGACTGCGGGCAGGGGAGATGGGATGGGTCCCCCTCATGCAGCTTCTGAGCCTGGAGGTGAACTGGCAGGGGGCCCTGGGGCTCCCCTCCAGAGGCCCGCTAGTCCTGGGATTAAATTGGGCTGGATTTCATGGAAAAAAACCTTTAACTATGGCCGTGGGCCTCTCCCCTTCCCTTCCTGCCAGGAGGGCATTTAAGGAGAACCAAGGTCATGGAAGGATGTCCTAGGGGATAAGTGTGGAGTGATGGGGCAGGCCAGGGACCCCACAGCCCGTGGGCAAGCTCCAACCCTCTGCTCCTTGGACAGCGGCGGGTGGGGGGGTATGTGTCTGTGTTGGGGGGAGGCTCTTAATTATTAACACTTACCGCATGGAGGTTAGATTTTAGGGGAACCTGACTTCATTTAATCCATCCAATAACCCTAGCTATTGGTTATCACGGACGCCATCTTAAGGATGGGGAAACGGAGGCTCAGAGACATTTAGCTGTGACTCAAAGTCACACAGACAGAGAGGGTTGGAGCAGAGACTAGAACCCAGGACTATCTGACCCCAGAGCCCCTGCTGTTTGGATGCTGCCTCTCAGAAACATGAGTTTCTCCCCTTCCCTCCTTCACTGACAGGAGCTGGCCATCCCTAGAGGCCAGCTCTCAGTTCTGTACATAACTACAGCCACGCCCTGCACCCTTCGCGGTGGTGGCTTTAAAAATGTGTACTGTGCTTTACAATCTGGAGGTGGGCAGGACTGAGGGATAATTTAAAGATGGAGAAACTGAGGCTCAGGTGAAAAGTGACATGTCCAAGAGGATGATAGAGAATAGTGTAAAACAAGGATGGGTCCACTTCCTCATTCATTCATTCAATGACACATTTATGAGCACCTGCTATATGCCAGGCATCGAGTTGGACAAAGGGAATATAAAGACAAACAGGAAACATGCTTTGGGGAGCTGACACGGATGGGGAGGTACGGGGGGCAGTGGCAGCCCAGAGGAAGGGTGGGCTGAGCTCAGGCTTGGAGGACAGGTCAGCAGTGTCCCAGCGAAGGGGAAAGGCATTTCTGATAAGAGCACAGGTGGCAACCCAGGGAGCCCTGAGGACACCCAGCACCAGAGGGGAGCCGGTGGATCTGGGTGCGGATCCGGAGCCAGGAGTCCTCCTCCTGACCTGCTCGAAGCATCAGGGCTTTGAGAAAAAGCACAGATGTCTGGGCCCAGCCCAGCCGAACAGACCAGATCTCTGGGTGGAACTAGGCACAGTGTTGATTGAAGCTCCTCGAGAGAAGTGCTGGCTGGACAGTGGGGAGACGCTGACGAGTTTTAGGGGGGAGTGAAGGGGTGAGATGTGTGTTCTGGAAAAATCTCCCAGGGCTGTCAGAGAGCGGAGGGGAGGCAGCCAAGAAGCCTCAAGCAGGAGGGGTGGCGGGGGGAGGACCTAAGGAGGACCCTAGTCCAGATAGGCCCTGGGCAGGGTCGGGGTGGGGTCTGTCACCATGAGCTTCTCGGAGAAGGAGCCAGACAGAGTGATGGAGACGTGGAGGGTGGGGATGGGAGGGTGGGCAGAGCAGGAGCGAGGAAGGGGGCTCCTGAGATGCAAGAGGAGGAGCCACGGGAAGAGTGGGGGCCCCGGGCACCTCAGATCTTCTCACCTCTGCCCCCGACACCGCCGGGCAGGCCCCACCAGCAACGGTCTGCAGAAGGTGGACGTGCAGCTGATCCCGCAGGACTTGTGCAGCGAGGCCTACCGCTACCAGGTGACCCCCCGCATGCTGTGCGCCGGCTACCGCAGGGGCAAGAAGGATGCCTGCCAGGTGACTCCTGCGGGATGGGCCAGATCGGGGAGAGAGGGCGCTGCTCACGTCACCCGGGGCCTGCTGCAGCCTCACGGCAAGGTGGGCTTGGCTGTCCCCACTTTATGGATGAGGAAACTGAGGCTCGGGAAGTTGAGAGACTTGCTCCAGGTTGCAGGCCCCAGATCAGAAGAGACCCTGGGGGGGCAGGGCCGAGGCCCAAGCGCAGCTCTGCTCCTTGCCCTCCGCGAGGCGCTTTGCCCAAGTGAGGCAGCAGAGAGGACTAGAGCCCACAGAAGGCAGGCGGGGCTGCGCAGGGCGCGGGGACACGCGAAAGCCAGGCCCTGCTGGAGGCCAGGCTGGGCTGGTTTGGGCCGCCTCCATCTATCAGAGGCTTCCAAAGGGGACGTGTCACTCAGAGCATCCCCAGCAGTCGGGACCCTTGCCTGGAAGGGGATGTCTCTACCCTGACGTGGCCCTGTCTCTTCCCCTCTTACAGGGCGACTCGGGCGGCCCGCTGGTGTGCAAGGAGCCCAGTGGCCGCTGGTTCCTGGCGGGGCTGGTTAGCTGGGGTCTGGGCTGCGGCCGGCCCAACTACTTCGGCGTCTACACCCGCATCACAGGTGTGATTGGCTGGATCCAGCAGGTGCTGACTTGAGAAGCTGCTCCCGCAGCGCAAGGGCCCCCACCTCTTGGACTCAGAGAGCCCAGGGCGCCCACCAGGCAGGGGAGCAAGTATTCTGCCGGTGGCAGGGCCTCGTGGGGACAGGAGGTGGTGTCTCTCCTCTCCCGCAACCTGTTGCCTGACATCTGCCCCAGTGAGGACACAAGGAGGGAGAGGGGCCATCAGCTGGTGGTCAAGACTTCCCCTGAGGGCCTGGGATGGTCACCAGGCCCGGCTGGGGGGGTTCACATCCAGCCTGTCCCCTCCTGATTCTCTCTCCTCCTTCCCCTTCCTCCGCTGCTGACTTTGGTGGGCAAGGGTCGAGCAGCAGTCATGTGGCTGCCGGGCCCCCCGCCTGCCCCCGCCCCAGCGCAGAGGCTGCTGGGCCAGCATCCTCTCCAGACAGCAGATTCCAGCCTTTGAAGCCCTTGGCCTAACTTGAGGGGTGGGGGAGGAAGGTGCCCCCGCAGGAAGGGCCCTCAGAGCCCTGGAGACAGCCAAGTGGGCCAGCCGCCACTGCAGGCCAAAGGGTGGGGAGCCCCAGGTCCAGGGTCCTCCCACGCCTACCTGTTCCTCGGGCCTTCACTGCCCACTCTCACCTGGAGGTGAGCCCAGCTGCCCTGTGGAATAAAGCTGTGTGACCCGAGGTCCTGTTCTGGGGATTGAATGGGGCCCCGGGCACCAATCTCATGCCTTTGACTGAGCAGCCCCTGTTATCTGCTCAGCCTGTTGGCTAAGCGTCCAGAAGACCAAGGGGTGGGGGCGGTCAGTGGGGGCAGCGGCGGCCTCCAGGGCAGCTGCCTAGGTCCTGGGAGCAACCCCAGGAAGGCAATGGTTTGGTGCCCCTCAGGTCAGAGTGAGGGCTGGGACAAGTGATGCACTCCTTCTGGAAGCCTGGAAGGAAGCTGAGGGGCAGAGAGTGTCATGATCGCACCAGGGAGGGGTCAGGAGTGGAGCCTGGAGCGGAAGCCCCATCTCCTGATTCCCAGGCTACCGCTTCCCCTCTGGCACAGCACTGCCTCTGCATTCTGAGTCATTTATTCAGCGAGCAGCTCCAGGCTCCTACCACGTGCCAAGGGCCGCAGTGGGGTCACAGAGCTGCACAGAACTTGGCTCCTCATCTCGGGAGGGGTGGGGATGCTGACCCAGGGTGAAGGGGCTTTGGGGTAGACTGCAACTCGGGAAAGCTGCCTGGAGGAGACTTGGGGTTCAAAGGTGGCCAAGGTGGGGAAGAGCATTCCAGGCAGGGGAACAGCATGTGCAAAGGCAACAGTCCCCAAAGTCAGTGGCCTGTTAGGGAACAGTAAGTTGTTTTTAGTTGGAACAGAGGTTGGCAGGGGTGGTGGTGGGGTGGGTGGTAGGGCTAAAAAGGAATGCATGGGGAGGGGCAAACTGAGATTAGACGGCAAAGCGCTTGGAGTGGAGCTATGAATTGACCCTGGGCGCTCTGGGAAGCCGTGGAAGGCTCTAGAGCAGGGAAGTGACTGACACAGGATGGATTCCCATTTTAGAACCACCACCGGCACCAGCCTGGAGGAAGTGGGAGGCAGGGAGGCCGGTAAGGAGGCCACTGTGGAATTCCAGGGAGAAGAGGATGGGTCCTGGATGGAGCAGGGCAAGGAGGATGGACATAGGGTTGAAGGACCCTTACTGTCCTCCAGGTGCCTCAGTGGATGGGGTGACGTGAGGGAGGAGTCACCCAGGACCGCTCCCACCCAGGGCACCTGGGGAGGGAAAAGCTCTGGGAAGGTGTCATGAACTTGGGATGCTTCTGGGAGGGAGATGTCCAGGAGGCAGGCGGAACTTGAGAGGGGTTTGGAGGAGGGATTTTAGGGCGGCCCTGCAAGGGCGGTGGTCCAGGGAAGACGGAGGAGGTGGGGGAGACACAGACTGCAGACGTGCGGGTCCGGAGTAGGAGGCTGAGGGGAACTGAGGGGGGTGGGGTCTTAGCAGCCAGGGCTGTGGCCTGAGTGGGCGTGGTCAGGGAGGCCTACAGGGCCAGGCCCTGGTGGAGGGGAGGAAGGGGGGTGTCAAGGGCGGACAAGTCTTTCTTGGAGCCTAGCTGGGAGGAGAAGGAAGCGGGGAGCCTTGGAGGGGGCCTAGTGTCGAGAGGGTTTTCAAAGGTAGACAGGGAACGGCCATCGCATCCATGTGTGGAGAGCCCTCCACCCGCTGGGTCCTGCCTGTGGAGATGACAGAGCAGACGCTATGGGGGGACACCTTTGGGGTGGGGGCAGGACTACCCCGGGTGGCCTCTCGGGGATCTCAGAGGGGGAGAACACTGCTGGAGGGTGCTTTGCTAAAGTGCAAGTTCATGGCCTTAGTAGGAATTAGGGGGTAGGGGGTAATCTGTCCTTTTAACAAGGCTCCTGGTAACTCTTTTGCAAGCAAAGCTGGACACAAAAAGCGAGGTCAACTTCAGAGAGCCGCGTGGCCCCAGGGCGAGTGGTGAGGTCCCCCCGGGAGGCTTCGGTCTAGGGGAGCACTGCTTTGCAGAGATGTCCCCTGGCAGCGCTGAACTGCTGGGGGGGCGGGGCTGGGGAGCCAGGCAGACACTCAGTAGGACCCGGGAGGTGAAGGAACTGGCCAGGCAGGGTGGGGGTCCCGTCAGACTCTGCGAGAAGATGGAGGGGAGACTGGGGGTTGTATTTCCTAGGACTTGGGGCAGAGGGTGGAGGTGACCAGAAGCTATCACAGCAGGAAGCAGAGGGGACGTCCTGCTAGGTTAGGAGGGAGCTGAGGTGGTAGGGTGAAGCCAGAAAGGAGAGCACCTTACCTGAATGGCGAGGTGAGACTGGGAATTGGGACGTAGGGAGCCAGGCTTGGGAGGACCTGGTATTCTGATTCCCAGAGGCCCAATTCCCTAGCCCTCAGCACCCCAGCTAATCTAGGTCTGCCTGGAGGCCGGAAGAGACCTGCGTGACTCCAGGCGGCGGGGCCTTAGAAGTCACCTGGTCCACCCCGTCACTTTACTGTTGAGGAAACTGAGGCCCAGAGAGGGGAAGGTACTTTCCAAAGTTCACCCAGCAAGGCAGAGCTGGTACCCTCGGTGTCCGGCCACGGGACAGAGGATGCAACCGTGATGTGCACCCCCCCAGCACACATGGGAGAGTGACAACAGGGCGGGGTCCCTGGGTTTTATGAAAAAGCCCCATTACCTTTGGGCTGTCTACACCACCTGTCCCCAAACGTGGCCCAGAGAAAGAGAGGGAGACAGCCGGGCTGGCTGTTTCTTCAGGTTTTATTACACGGTGGTGTTGGACACCGCTGGGAAGCAAGTGTCCAGCTGGGGAGGCCATAAATGCAGGAGGGGCCCCTTGCTCAGCCCCTGCCACCCCAGACTCTCCCTTTCCCCTGTCACCAGCTCCTGAGTGGCCCCGCTGCCCCTGCTGAACCAATGCCTCCCTTCCTCCTGGCCAGGGCACTGTGCGGCCGGCAGTACAGACAGCAGGGGCGCGGAGAGCAGGCAAGGTGAAGGCCGAGTCACCCACCCCCTCCTTCAACAGCGCTAACGCCACGCCCTTCATCGCCCACCAGTCCCTCAGTCTCCATCCTGGGCCGGGCAGGTCCGAGTCTGCGCCTTGTGCCCCCCCTGAGGGCTTTCGGGGACCTTTGCTCCTCTCGTTAAAATCACAGCAAACCTGAGGTAGGTAGGGCAGGAAGTGAACCCATGTGACAGACAGGGAGACCAAAGGAGGTGATGTGACTGGGCTGCGGGGGGAGCGCATCTGCCATGCAGCGGGGGGACCTGAGGGAGGGGACGTAGGGGCCTGGGAGACACAGCTGGACAGCGCCACACTTTGACCACCCGCAGGCGGCTCCGCCCAGGGGTCCCAGGGCCCACATCAGGCCTTGCGAGGTCCCAGTGGGCCCCCACCCGGCCCCCGGAAGCAGGGGTAAATCATAGCCCCGCAGGTGTAGACAGAGGTGACAGCGGGGAGAGCTCTTCCTCCGCCTCGGGCTGGGGGCCCACCCCGTGGTACAAAAATAAAGGATTTCAGAACGGAACCCCAAGTCCCTGGAGGCGATCCGGGGCCTCACATCCGGGTGCCTCTGGCTTGTAACAGCTAGAAAATAAGAGGGGGCAGGGAGACGGGGTGGGGAGTGGTCAGAACACCGGGAGGAGGATGAGAGGGTGAGGCCGGTGAGGAAGGGGTAGTGCAGGGCCAGGAGCAGGGTGGAGAGGAGATTGGAATGGAGGGAGGGAGGGGTGGGGAGAGAGGGAGAGAGAAAGAGTCAGGTGAGTCACGAGGTCCTTTCTGGGGGGAAGGAGGGGGGCTGAGGCCCAGAAAAAGTGTATTCAGAGCTGAGCAGGAGGGGAAGCGGGGAGAGGACCCAGCTCGCCCATTCGGGGGCCCCATGCCCCACCTTGGGCCGGGGGGTTGGCTGCCTAGGAGGCCACATCCTGCCAAGGCTCTGGCCAGGGGGTCGAGGCCCAGAGGCTGGTCACCACTGTCTTAGGCAAAAGGTCACAGAGAGCAGCTGTCCGTCCCCATGTTTGAGGCAACTGTGGCCCAGAGAGGGACAGTGACTTGCCCAAGGTCAGACAGCAGGCAGATAAGACTGAGTGGGGGCTTGTGGGCACCTGGCCAGGGCTATTTCTGCCACAGCCCAATCCTCAGCCAGCTCCGGCTGCCTCCTCCTAGGCCGAGGGAATCCAAGTGTGGCCTGTCCTTCCCACCCCCGCAGCAACAGGGAACCCAGTGCCTCGAGGCTGTGATGCAGGGATGAGGTCAGGGCACCTGGCTTCCGTTTCCCTTCCCTCCTTCCCAGTGTGGCTCTGATGCTGCTGGGCAGGTGGGAAAGAATTTCCTCCCCCTTTTGTCTCATCTCAGAGCCTCATCCCCAAGGCCAAGATAGGCTGAGAGACTTGGGGGAGGGGAGAAAATCAGCCGGAAGTTCGGCTCAAGTCCAAAAATACAAGAGATGAGCACCCTCCTGGCTTCCGCCCCTGCCTCCAGCTCTGCCAAGCTACAAACCAGGCGTGGCAGCTCTGGGGGCGGGCGAGGGGCCCAGGAGAAGCCCTCACCGCAAGCGCAGCCTCAGGTCTGAGGGGGCGCAGACGGGAACCTGCAAGGAGGAAACGTGAGGAGGTGAGGCGCTGCAGCAGGGTGGCCCGGCCTCAGATGTGCCCGGCGGGGTCGGCGGGCACCAAGGAGGTGCAGCTGTGCCCCTCTGCCCCGGGCCCGGAGGCGGGAGGTGGCAGAAGGGGTGCGGGAGGCGGCAGGCGGGATGCTCTGGGATGCGGTGCCGGGGCACCTGGGTGGAGGGCACAGGAGGCTGGGACCACAGCAGCCCCGGGATGGAGGTGTGAGCAGGCAGAGAGAAAACCCGGACAGGGGCAGAGAGGGAAGAGGCAGGGTGCAGATGAGATCCAGGAGGAAGAAGAGGTGGATGAAGATGAGGCAGGACCTCCGGCGGGAAGCGGAGGAGGAGGAGGCGGTGGTGAGAGGGAGGAAAGGTTAGCGGGATCCTGAGATGACTGGGCTGCAAAGAGAAAGTGAGAGAAGGGATGGTTATGCAGGTGAGGCGCCAGGCACGCGGCTGAGCTAACCCTGGAGGGCCCGCCCCCCGGCCGTCCCGGGACCCCAGGCTCCGCAGCGGGCTCCAGTGGGGAGCCGGCGGGAGGCACGGCCTTTATTAGCGATCGTTCTCCTCGGGGGTTGGCTGCACCTTTCTGCTGCGTATCTGCCTCCACCTCCACCTGCACCTGTGCCACCTCCACCTCCTGCCGCTGCCGCTCCTCCAGCTGCTCCTCCGCGCGCTGTGGACCAGCCGGCAGACCCAGGGAAGAAAGAGCGCAGAGCTAACGAGGGGGCCGGGCCCGCTGGCGGCTGTCCCCGCAGGCCCCCATCTCAGCGTGAAGGGGACGGGCGAGGGGCACCTCCCGGGGAGGGGAGTGCTACAGCCACATAAGCCGGGGCATCTTGTCGGATCCCCAGGGAAGCCTGCGAGGGGCCTGGGGGAACCAGCAGAGGGTGGGGTCCTGCTGAGGATGCTCACGGGTGGGCCTGGCTGCTGGGACGTGGAGCAAGGCTGGGGGAGGGGTGTCAGAGGAAGGCGGTGGGTGTGTGGCCAGGGCAGCCTTGAGGGCTGCCTGGGAAGGCCTCGTTTTAGGAGGACCGACCCAGAGCAGAAATGAGGCCAGGGGAGGCCCAGGCAGATCTGAGATGTCGGCACCAGGCTCTCGCACCCCAGGTCCTGAGGTCTCTCCCAGAGACGCAGGAGCCGCCAGCTCACCTTGCACCCTTGCAAGGCCGCGCCGGCCGCTGGCCCCCAAGGGGCTGGGGTGGGCAGGGGAAGTCACAGCCCAGGGAGGCAGACGGCCAGACGGGAAGCGGAGTTCCTAAGTCTCCGGCACATAGGGACAGGCTCCTAGAAGGAACGGTCTCCCTTCTTCCCAGCCTGCCTAGCTGCCTGCCCCACTGGTCCTACCAAAGGCCCCTCAGGCTTCCGATCAGCTCTGCGTCCAGGGTGGCAGGACCTCCGATGAGCCCCCTCCCCCCCAGCCAGCTGATGCTGCCTCACATGCCAGGGTGGAAACACAGGGCCGGACCCCAAGGGCTGCAGACCCCTCTGATGCTGAGTCCTAGGAGGGAGCCTGCGGGAGGGGCAGGATTAACGGTTCGGCTTCCCTGCCCCAGCCCAGGCCCCTGGGAAATAAATGGGCCCTTTGGATCCCAGAAGTTGCAAGCTGGGGGTCCACCCCTCTCACTCCTCTGAGAACACAACCAAGGTGCCCAGAGGGGGTGGGACTTGTCCAAGGTCACGCAGAGCGCTCACACCACGCCCAGACCCCTAGTCCAGTGCACTCCCCCTTGTGCTATGCTGCCCCGTGGCCACCATGCGACCACCATCCAAGTGGCATCTAAGTCCACCCTCGCCGTGCCCTGGGGATAATCTCATCTCGTTGTCCCCCAAGTCTGGGCCTGGGTAACTGGCGTGAGCAGGCAGGACGGTGGGTGGCATGGGATGGATGGCATTGGCTGTGAGCAGGGGGTCAGGCGTGTGCAGCGGGAGGGAAAAAGAAGCTCGGATGGCTACGTGGAGGGCGGCGAGGGGAGGGAGGAAAGGCAGGGAGGCTGAGGTTGGGGCAGGGCAGGGGCTGGGGCAGAGGGCTCACCTTGGTTTTGCGGCTGGACTCGGAGCTCAGTCCGTGCGGGGAGCTATAGAGCTCCTTGGACACCACGCACAGGAACTCTGCCTGGTCCTCGCTGCCGTAGTTGTAGGAGGAGCCGATGCTCACCAGCTGGAGGGGCGGAGCATGGGGAGAAAACGATAGGACGGGGTTGAGGGGACGGGGTGGGCGGACACCGGCACTTGTCAGCTGTGCCCTGACCTTGCTGTCCCACTCAGGCCCATCCCTGGGTTTCCGGAGGACGCCTCTGGCGCAAAGTCAGAGTCCTCTCCCCCTCCGCCCCCGCCTATGGCTCTGGGCTATTCCAGGGCCAGGCCCCCGACGTGGCTTGGCTGGACCTGGTCCTTAGAGGAGGAGGGTTAGCACCGCTGTTCCTCTCCCATATCTAGCAGGCAACGTCCTAAAAGCAGGCAGAGGCCTGTAACGGGCAGGCTGTCTCCCTCTGTCCCAGATGTGGCTGAGGCGGCCCCAGAACCAGGCTGCAGGATGGGGTTGGCATGACCTGGTGGAGCTCCACAGAATATTCTGTTCACTGTTGGAAGCAGAGGTAGAACAGGTCGCCCGTTCCTTACGCCAGCGGTCCCTGACATGCCCGCTCAGCCTTTGAGAGCCCATGCAGTTGCCAAAGACTCCCTTAGGCTTTCAAGAGTGGCCCCACCTTTGTTCTGGGGTCCCTAAAATAACCACACCTGCAGGGCCCCTTCTGACTGATAAAGGTCCTGCACAAGATGGGTCTCGTTCGGCCCCCAGGAACCCTCATCCTGCAGACAGAGAGGAAAACTCAGCCCCTCCGGCAGACGAGGTTTGGAGAGGTGGTGAAGTCCCACAGCCAGGAAGAATCTGAATGTGAATGGGTTCAAATTCACGATTTGAATCTGGGACCCCGAGTCCTCCCAGGGGTCCTATAGACTTAAATGCTTCTATTAATTCACAGGATGCGAGCTGGCTCCAATGGTTAGAGGCCTACTCTGGGCTAGGGACTTTATCCATGGTCTTTCTAATCTACACAACATTCCTGCAAAGGAAGCACTACTGGTCCATGTCACAGATTAGGAAACTGAGGCCCAGAGAGATACGCCTTGCTCAAGTTCACACAGCATGTCAGTGGCGAGGTCTAGATATGAATCCAGGCTTCCGGCTCCTGGACTGGACTAGTTCCTTCATCCTGCCCAGCCATCCTGGGAAGCCTGGCCTTCTTCAACCTCCAGATGCAAGGGAGCTTGTAAGGATAAAGGGTAACCCAACCCTTCCCCTTCTCTAAGGGCAAATTTGACCTTGGGTTAACATGTTGGCTCTGATCCTCTGGAAACCTCAGAGAGGTGTGACGTCAGCTGCATTACTAGGGCAACACCGTTTATGATAAAAATCTCTCCTGCTGGTAAACTGCATAGGTACTGGGAGGAAGTACAGGTCACCATAAATACCTCATGGGAAGCCGCTGCTCTGGGCTGCCCTGAATGTGGCAATGCTTGGAACTGGGCATGTCCCTTGCGGGGACCTGGAATCTATGCCTGTGGAATTGTTACACAAGGTGTGGCCCCAAGGGGACCTCCGCTCTCCCATGTGGATCTTGTCTTCTCGCACCAGAGCTGTCGCTTGGGGGCCAGAGACTCACACACTACAGTGTAGACCACTACCTGGTTGCTGGGAGGACTCCCATTAAAGATGATTCCCAGGAGCTGCCCTGCGGCCACCGGGGCTTCCCTCCCCTCTCCTTCCTGGTCAGTCTGCTGCCAAGTGTGGCCTTTCTGAATCTTGTTTAGTCTGTCTTAAGACCCCGGGTGGGGGCTGCAGTGGGCACCCCAAGGCTGGGTCTGTGGGAAGGGAGGGGCCTGCTTTGCCTGGGGGTGTGGCCCAGCCCACCTGCTCGAAGCGCCAGCCATCGGACATGGTGGAGACCATCTGCGTAAGCTCCTCCTCCTGGCACTGCAGCACGCGGTACACGTGCTTGGGTGGGACCTGCAGGCAGAGGGGGGACGTGGAGGGCACCTGTGGGAGTGCCAGGCACCCCGGGGGCAGAAAGAGCACCTGTCCTCCCCCCACCATCTACCCCCAAGAAGGACAGAAGTGGGGGAGGGGAGATGGGAGCCATGTTCTGAGTACCTACTATGTGCCAGGCACTCGACGTGCATGTTCTCACTTAATCCCTCCAAAAACCCTAGGAGTTATGGGATGTTCATGGAAGTTCAGAGAGGGTCAGTTACTTGCCCAAGGTCACCCAGCTAAAGAGTAGCAGAGCCAGAATTGGAACACAGGTGATACAAGTGGGAAAGCAGGAGGGGCTTAGGGGACATCCTGGGGCACTAATTGAGGCAGGTCCTCCAGGGGACGCGGGGCACCCTCTCTTCAATCTCCTGGGGCTGGGAGACGGTGCCTTACTACCCATTTCCCACCCTCCACGTCTCCCCCAAGGTGGGCAGAGAATCTCTCCAGCTCCTCCTACAGCCTGGCCACTTAGGCCTAGGGTCCAAGCTCAGAAACACCAGCTCCAGAAGCTTGTGCCGTGACCTCCAGGGGACCACCTGAGCCCATGAAGTGGACGATGTAATAATCCCACATTGCCTCCCACAGGGCCCCCTGTACCTCCACAGTGACCCCATTTTGCCTGGGAGGAAGGGAAGGGTGGGCAGTTCTCAGCACCTCTATATTCCACAAGAGGAAATCAAGGTCCAGAGAGGGTGTGATTGGCTCAAGGTCACACAGCAAACAGAACCGAGGCAGGGAAAGAACCCCGAGTCTGTCTCCCAGTCTGGGGCTTTGCTGAACAGTTTGGGAGCTGGACAACCACTCCTCCCCTTATAGGAGAGCGTGGCCTCCCCCAGGAAAACTGGCTCTGCCTCTCCCAACCTTCCTCCTGACCCCCCTCCCCCATCCCCGCCACCCCCTGCCCAGGCCAGGGATGCCGCCCCGCTGCCCTGCAGCCCCCCGACCTGTGTGACGGTATAATCCTTCTCCTCCATCCGGTCTTTGATGATCCGGATCAGCGGGCCGATGTTGTAGAACTCCGCTTCCTCCAGGACCCCTGGCACAGACAGAGCAGCACCCCACCCCCGTCACTCCCACTGCCCCCGTGCCCCGTTCTCACCTTGTCCCCTCCACCTCCACCCCCTGCTCCAGTCACACAAGGGTGATGAGCCTCTGAGTTGGGGTCAGGCAAGAGGGAACACTTCCTTCCTTGGGTCCCACACTCCCTGTAGTAGGGGTGAGAGGCTGCCATTCAGGGGCACTATATCCCTGCTGTGCCGAGCACAGGACCCAGGAGTGGCTGCCAGCCCTCTAGTCTGGGGCTATCCAGAGGCAGTGGGCCCGTTGGGACTGGACCCTATGCCACAGTGAGAAGGGGCTCGGGTGGCTCCCGATTACATGTTCCCATTTATGAAGCACACGCTAAGTGCCAGGCACCGTGCCAGGCATGTCACACTCTTCACTGCAGTTAATTCTCAGCACAAGAATTAGGTACTTTCATCACCCCCACTGAACAAACAGGGAAACTGAGGACCAGGCAAAGCAGCAGCTGTGCAGGGCCACACACCTGGCACTCGGCAGAGCTGGGATTCACACTCAAGTTCCTCTGCCTCCTAAATGCATAATCTTTGTGCACGTGCATCTCTCCAATCCCTACACTTCACAGTTTGCAAAGCCCCTCCCGTGCTCACCACAAGCCCCAGGGTCATGGAGGAAGCAGGCGTTATTGTCCCCATACAGTTAAGGAGACTGAGAGTCTTAGAGACTGAGCGAGTGCCCTCTCCAGTGAAGGGGACAACCCTCGGCCTTAGGACTCCCCTAAGCTCCTGCGGGGCAGAGACACTTCCTGTCCTTTCCACGACTGGACTCTGGGCTCCCCGGGGACAGGGCCCATGTCTGGTGTCCCCGGCGCCCACACCCACCTAATACAGAGGACACAGTGAGCGAGTGCTACTGCCAGGATGCCCCCCGTGGAGCCCTGCAGATGACAGACAACTAACTCTGCATCACGGGTCCTCAGTGCCAGGCACTGTGCTAAGTGACGCACTTGCATTAGCTCCTTTTATCCTCACAGCAGCTCAGCAAGGTGGGTGCTATTGTCACCCCATTCCGCAGATGCAGGCATGGAGGCACAGAGGGATAAGTGACTTTCCAGGTGTCACACAACTAGTCAGTTTCCTCCTGGATCCCCTGGCCCCTTGGATCGGGGCTCTAGCCCTGTCTAAAGGTGCTGGGAGTGCCAGGGCTTGACAGACCCAGAACCTGTCAACAGGTGTTGGCCGTGACGCTGGAGTGTTTACCTGCCCTCCCCATGGGACCCACTCCTGGGCCCAGGCCACGCCCATGGTACCTGCTGCCCCAGGGGCTGCCGGGAAAGCTGTGGGGCTCCGCAGAGCCGATGCCTACAGCGGGCTCTGATTTTGAAGCTGTGGCCTTCTGGGGAGCCACCTGGCTTCTAGATCACTGTGTCCCACAGGGGTCAGGAGGGAAGACCGTGGGCCCGAGTGAGGAGGGAGGGGCTGTGCTAGACACCTCCAGGGTACAAGCCCCGGGACTCATGACATCTGGTTTTCCCAGAACATGTCCCTAATGTAGATCACCGCCCCTCCTTTATATACACAAGTGGAGACTCAGAAAGGAGAAGTGACATGTCCAAGCTGGCCTGGCTGGGTCAGGTGACCCAGAGCCACACCCTGTGTCCTACGGAAAAGTGGACTTGGCACCCCTTGCTCCTGGCAGGGGCTCTGCCAACAAGCCTTTCTCCCAGGCAGGCAACCGGTCTTTCTCCCCACTGTCTGTTGGGCCCAGAAGTGTGCATCTACAGGGCCTCAGCCAGCCAGGCCTGGGAGGGACCAAAGCCCTGCTGGAGAGCAGGCTCCGCCCACCCCTGCCTTCACCCACAACTGTGCTGCAGGGGCTGCCGGATCTGGGCAAGGAGTCACCCACTCGACACACCTGCGGACCCACGTGAGCCCTCACCACGCATCTGAGATACCCCATCACCCAGACAAAGAGAGCCACACCTCTCCCCATGGCCATCTCCACCCACAACTGGCTTCCCAGAAGGCCAGGGGAAAGGGCATCCCTGCCCAGCCTCACTGGCTCCCTCTATCCTCTGCTTCCGTGTTTCTGTCACCTCCCCAGCAGCACCCAGTGGAAGCATGGGCCAGTCACCTTGGCACAGTTCCTAGGCTCAGCCTGGACACAGGCTTTGGGAGTCAGTCCTCTCAGGAATGAGAAGAAGCAGGAAACATGGAAGAAAGCAGATGTCCCCTGAGGACAGCCGAAATGGCTCTGCGCCTCCACAGGAGGCCCCGGCAGACTGCAGAGGGCAGGGCTAGGGTATGGGCCCCGGCCTCCCCGGGACCAACTCACCCTCCTCAGCCATGTCCTTGTCCAGCACCAGCTTGCCATGCCGGAGGAAGTTGAGGATGGGCCCGAAGTAGGTGGGGTCACGGTCGATGAGGTAGGCCCCGGTCTCATCCTACAAAGGTGAGGGGCACAGGCAGTGAGAGAAGAGTGAGCCCCGCTCCCCTGCCTGACCTCTCACTTCAGTCCCAGTGAAGGATCAGAGGGAGGGCGGGAGGGGGCGGAGTGTCTGCTCTTCCCCAGAACAGAGTGTCCTGATGGAGTAAAAAGGCTTTGGGGTCAGATGCACCTAGGTTCAAACCCTGCCCCGGCTTTTTCCTGACTGTGTGACCTTGGGCCAGTGATGTGGCCTCTCGGAGCCACCCTCTTCTTTGCCATAACTGGAGAGCATGTGAGCATCCCGTGAGGTCTGAGTGGCACCTGACCCAGCGTAGGGCTCAGGGATTGTCCCTCTTGGAGGTTATTCCCTGAAGCCAGCCCTACACTGTCTCCACCAGATCCCCTGGCATTCTGGGGATGTTTACAAGTTTCCAAAAGAGCCACTATCTCATTGGATACCCTCAGCCTGCAGGGAGGCAGAGCAGGCATCAATACAACTCTACAGAGAGGAAACGGAGACATCACCAGGTGAGGGGACTTGCCCAAGGTCACAGCATCAGAGGGTCAGGCAACAGGAGAGAGGGGGCCTTAGAGGTCATCGCCAGGCCAGCCCTCTGGGGTTACAGACAGAAGGCTGAGCAGGATAGGGTTTGACCCAAGGTCATGCAGGAGGTTTGCAGCAGAGCCGAGATGGGAACCCAGAAATGGTGCCCCAGGCCAGCGCTCCTACCTGATGAAGCCCAGCTGAGAAGGCACCCCGGGATTTCTCCACCCAGCTCCCTGTACTCCAAGGCTACCCATACCCCAAAGGGCGGGGAGGCGGGGAAAAGCAGACTCAGTAACTCCTTCCGTGGTGCAGGAGTCCAGTTTGGGCAGAAGAGAATGCCCTAGGTGTCTGTCTCTTCCCACCGCCCCAAAGGAGGGGGAGAGTCCCCATCCATCAGCCTCCTGGGTTGGGAGCCCAGATCAGCGCTCAAAAACTCCAAATGGGCGCAGCCCGGCGTTGTCCTGTTGCCACGGCAATGGGCACATCCCTCACTCTCCGATCCATTTCCTTCTCCCCTCCTCCGGCCAGTTCTTCCCGCCTCCAGCTCTTCGGAAATAAACCCAGCCGGGTTTCCAGCCCCGCGGGCGGGCCAGGCTGGACAACCAGATTCCGGCGACCTAAGGATCCCCGACCGCCGCCCACCCCGCGGGCCTCACCCGGTCAGACTGCAGCTCTTCCCCCTGGCACAGGCGGCTGAGGAAGGACTTCTGCTCGCGGCACAGCGTTTGCCGGGTGGTCAGGAACACCGTGCCCCCCACGTTGAGCCTCACCCACTTGCTCCAGCCGCCCGCCCCCGCCGGCGGCGCTGCCTCGCGGGCCTCCATCCTCATCGCTCTTCCCAGCGTCTGCATCCTGCCTGCAAGGCGGCTGGAGGCGGGCATGTACCGCGCGCCGGGCATGCCGGGAGTTGTAGTCCGCCCCGCCCCGCGTGAGTCTGGCCAGGGGTGAGGGTCAGCCGACGCCCTCTCTCCCGCCTTCTCCAGCCCCGCCCTACTTTGCCCTTCCTGGGAGACCTACAAACGGGAGTTCAGTAAAGAAGTTCTTTGGCCAAGTTACTCTGTGTTTGGGAAGGTCAAGTTCGAGGTCACTGGGAAAATAGTGATACCCCAAATCAGCGGTCCTCCCATTTGATCGCCACATTGTTTTCCCTTTGTCCAGTTTGGGTTATCAAACAGCTGACAGGAAAAGGAACTTCTCCCTCCCCAAATTCCTATAGCCTTTACCTGTATCTGTTTTCTAATATTCTTTCATTCTGCCTTTGGGGGTGGGGGGGTGAGGAGAGCTGGGTTCTTTCCCCACATAAATTCTTTGCGGACCCCACAGTCGGGCTTAAAAGTTGGCCCAGCATCTTCTATTCCAGATGCTTTATGCATCTATTATATCGGGTTGGCCAAACAGTTCGTTCGGGTTTTTCTGTAACATCTTACGGAAAACCCAAACGAACTGTTTGGCCAAGCCAATATTCATTGGTGCTTTTAGCAGCACTGAGAGGTCGCTGTTACTGTATCCACTTTACAGACGAGGACACAGAAGTGAAGTGACCTGCTGGACTCACACAGCTGGTGAGTGGCAGGCTGGCATGAACCCAGGTGGGTTCCAACTGCATTTCCACCACCAAGGCCCCTTTCCTGCTCCTTGGGAAAGATTTCTCGGGAGGAAGAGTCAGGAGGGTGCTGGATGAATGTTTGGAGAACTGGGTTTTCATCCTGGCTTTTGTAGGGTGAAGTGCTGGGAGAGGTCTCAGTTTACCCATCTGTAATTCAGGAGGGGGAAGAGGGATTGGTTCTGTGGGTGCCCTTCTGAGCCAGATAACTCAGAGGTGGGACTGCTATCGCGGGCCCTGCAGGATGTGGGAAGGGAGCAGCTCCTCATGTGGTTTGGGACCAGGGAGGGACAAGGGCTGAAGGGAAGCTGTCCTCCTTAACCTCCTTTCCTTCTCACTGTTTCGGTCCTGGTCCTGGATTAAGGGGGGAGGGTCTGAGGCTCCCCTCAGTGGTCTCAGTGTCACACACTGGGCAGCCTGGCCCTGCATGGCAGTGGCGGGGGGGGGGGGGGCGGGTTCTGTTACCCCTCGGGCTCTGCTTTCTCTGTAAACCTTTACCCTCGGCGGGGAATGGGTCACAGCTGCTGGACTTCTGCTCCTGGGGACTCATGTTCTCTTAAACACAAATCCAAGTATAATCTTGAGCAATTTCCTCCCTGGACCTCGGCTTTCTCTTTTGCAAAGTGGGAATTAGAATAGTTGCTACTGGAGAACATTGTTGTTAAGATTAAATTATGTCGGTAAAACACCTGGCATAGCCCATGGCTTTTAGTATACTGAATAAATGAATGAGTGAATGAATGAAATGGGTTATAGGATATGAACTGACCTTGGAAGGTCAGCAGGACTCCTGGCACTTGGTGAGTCCTCAAGCACTGTCGGCTGAAACAAAACCAGAGCAGGGAATATTTCTTTTCCACTTAAGGGGTGTAGGCAGGGAGTGATGTGGTCAGATATGTAACTTGGATCACTCTGGGGGCTGCAGAGGGGATGGTTCGAAGCCCCGAGAGACCAGCCAGGAGGCCACCTGGGTGAGAAGTGGGGAAGCCCCAACCAAGGTGCTGTCAACTGGGCCAGACAGGAGTGGGCGGCTTCCGTGGATACTGGGGAGGCGGAAGTGAAGGTTGAAGGGACTGGGAAGGAGGGAGGAGGAGGAAGGAGGAGGGGCCACACGGACAGCCCTGGCTTCTGGCTTGAACCAACAGTATTTCCCTGAAGCAGGAGAGGCAGATATGGGGAGTGATCAGCATTGAGGAGGTTGGTTTGGAGCCTGTATTTGCAGTGCCTGTGGGCCAAGCAAAAATTGTCCTTGCAGGTGTGATACGCAGGAAAGCAGCATGGACTGGAGAGGACAGGTGGGGCTGGCCCCAGCCCAGGGTGGGGAGGAACCTAGGAAGGCCTTCTCGGGGGGTGGCTCCAATGGATGAAGAGGATGGGGCAAAGTCTGGAGAGCAAGGAACAAGAGCCATACCCCAGAGACCAAGAAGGGGCAGTTTGAATGAACAAGTTCATATGAGGAGTGAAAGCTGAGAAGGCGGAAGTGTAGCATCATGGAGCCGCGGGAACCCAGGGCTTGCCTGACCCAGCCTGTTGCTGCAGATGTGACAAAGCCAGGGCCGGGAGGCGTAGAAAACTTGCACGGCGTTACTCAGCGGATGTGGAGCAGACCCCAGGTTTCTCGGGCCAGCCCTCGCCCCGCTGGGGCTGCCTCTCCTGGTGAGGAGCATGGACCACGCAGCACACTTGGACAGCATGGAGCTTTTAAGCTAAAGAGGCATGTCATCCGTGTGGCACTTGGGGAAGTTTAATCTGGCGTTGGTGCACAGTCGGGTTGGGGCGAGAACCTGGGTCCGGGAGGGAGAAATGGGGGTGACCTGCCCAGAGCCCCCTCCTCCTCCCGGCTCATATCCTGTTTTCTTGTGTGATCATTCTGAGGACAGACACCATCCCTGGGCTGCTGTATCCCAGGTGTCACTGGTCCTGGCTTAGGAGGGGCGAATGGAACAAAAGCTCCCCAATGCTGGGAGTGTTTTTAGGACAGGGATTGGTCTTCTTCCTTCACACTGGCTTCTGCTGTATTTTATTTCACTGCTTCAGTGCTTCCTACGTGCCAGATGCTATTCTAAGCGCATCACCCCATGTAACAGGTGTGCTCAGGGAGACAGGGGATAGCAGGAGCTACCCTGTACTCATCTAACATGCCAGAGACCGTGTCCCAGGCATTCTGTAACAGCAACAGCAGCTGTCACGGATGGAGGGTTTACTCTGGACCAGGCCAAGCCGGTGCATAATTCTCACAACAGCCCCATGCAGTTGATCCTGTTCCCACCTCCATCTTATGGAAGATGAGACTGAGGCTCTAAGACCATGGGCCTCCCTGAGTGATGCTGGGAACAGCTACCAAGGGCAGAGCCGGCCCGCGAGCCTGTCTCATTGCCTCTGAAGTCCAAGACAACACGGAGTCTCGATGCACCCTGGCACAGGCGTTCTTAACCTCGCCAGGTACAGATGAGGAAACTGCACTCACATGGGTGGTCCAGCGCAGACCCGCTTAGCCCAGTGCCAGGGCTCATCACCGTCGTGGGCTGGGGTCCTGAAAGTGTCGGGGAGGCTAGGCCAGCACTTTTGGTCCCAGAGTGGAGGGGAAGGCTTTTGATGATCCAGTCTTACCCACTTCCTTCCTCAGAAAGCCCCAGCTATCCCTAGACACCAGCATCCCCTCAGTAAGCATCTGAACTGTTCCCACCTGAAGAAACACCCTCCCTCCCACCAATCATCTTTCAGTGCCATGACTGTCTGTTGAGCACCGACTAGATGACAGACATCGAAACACAGAGATGAAGGCGCCAGAGGCGGTCCCTGCCCTAGACGGGGCTTCGGTTTGGGGGAGGTGAGTCTGAGAGGTTTTGACAAAACATGGAATCCCAGACTGTTCTGCTTGTAATCACAGACTGGTACTCTTCATAGTTTTATGCATGTATTCTCCATTTAGAGGATAAAACCAAACATCCCTTACACACTTTCTCTGGAGATTGGTTACCCTGGAGGACAGCCGAACTTCAAACGCCGGCTGGTTGCACTGCCCCCTGCTGTCCCCTTCTGGGAAGAGCAGCTCTCGGGTGTTTTTTTTAACATGGCTCTGAAGAGGGCTTGAAAGTGAGACGGGACAGAGAGGTGATTAAGGGGCACAAAGCTCCCAGGTAAGGATGCCAGCCCAGGCTTTGCAGCTTGCTAGCTGGGTGATCTTGGGAAAGTTACTTAACCTCTCTGAACCTCAGTTCCCCATATCTCAATTGGGAATAATAGTACCTGGCTCATGCAGTTGTTGTGAGGATTCAATCAGCTAACACGGGAAGCCACGTGAAGACCACTCAGCACACTGTCCGGGCAAAGCCTCAGTGCATCCTGGCTTTCGTGAAGCCAATCCTGCCACTCCGTCTATGGTCGTTTGGGCCAAAGATCAGAGACTGAGCCAAAGAATGCCCCTTAAGATCCATTTCCCATCGGCCAGGGATGAACCAACCCAACAAACACTTCCCTGCTGGGGTCGGAGGGAGAGGCAGAGAGAAAGGCCACCCCGAATGACCCAGCTTCCAGAGCAGAGCGGCTGCCATCTCCTCACGCTAAACCCCCAAGACCTAAACGGACCTGGGAAACTCTCTACTGCCAGATAGAGCTGAAGGAACAGAAAATGCATGCTGAAGTTCTCACCTGAGCACATCACTGTGTCCTATTTTGAACCTTCTCATCTTCTAATCAGCGTCCCCCACATCTGAGGGTTTTGTTCACATCTGCTGTCAGTTCCACGACTGAGATGTCATTCGTCCCTGCTGGGTTTTTTGGATTCGGTACTCCTCTTCCCCACGTTCAGAATGTCAGAACATTCTGATTAGTCTCAACTCTTCCTTTTTTGTGTGTGGTTTTTCTTTTACATCAAATCCACTCCTATCACTGCCTTGGCTGACAGTTCTGCCTCTTATCTATGAGTGGAGGTTGTTGGTTCTGAGTCGGCACCTTTTCAGGTCACCTGAGCAGAAGAACAAGCATATCCAGTGAAAGAGAGTGTGTCCTGACCAGCCAGAAGTACTCAAACATGCTTTCAGAGGCCCGTGGTCCAGAGTTTGCATCTCTGCTCCATGGTTCCCTGGCAGTGAGACCTCGCTAATTAGTTACGTAACCTCTTCAACTCTCACTTTACACCATTTGCAATATTTACATCATAACATTATTCATACTTCTTAGTGTTATTACATGCAGTAAATGTTAGCTATTATGACTGAGCACCTACCATGTGCCACACCTGGGCTAGAAGTATTCCAGCCCAGATGGGTATTATTATACCCATTTTACAGAAGGGGCTCAGAGATAACTGGTCCACAGCCTTGAATATCTATAAGATAACACGTATGCTACAATGCATTTACCTGGAACTTCCTCTAATTTGTCAACAAATATTCACAGAGCCTGCCCCAAGCGCTTGATTTTAGCATTTCCAAAATGAAGATGCGGACCCTACTTCCCTTGAAGAGCCCCTACTGTGGGCCTGTAATGTCTGCAGACTCCAGGGGGCGCCATTCGCATCGCGGAAGGGCAGCCAAGGGTCTGGAAGGAGGTGTGCCTTTCTCCAGTTTGCACAAAAGTGCAGCTGGCTTTGAACGTGCCGCTTTTCCCAGCCCGGGGCCCGGCTGGATGCCCTCAGCCCGCGCGCTGCTCTCTTCCACCAGCAGGCGGGGCCTCAGTGGGCTCCCGGCCGGTCTTGACCCTGCGGGACTGTGGCCGGCGATTCGGCTTCACCGGCAGGGGGCGCACCAGTCTGCCCGGGTCCTTGGGGGCCCTAGCACTGTTAGTATTATTCTGTATTTTGATGCTGAAAGTCTAAGAGTTGGTCAATAGGAACTCGTTTAAGCTGGCTCCTGTATCCTTTTTTAAAAACACTTTCTTAAATAAAGTGCTTCACCTTTTTAAAAAATTGTGGTAAATACACTTAACATAAAACTGACCATTGAAGTGGTCCAGATTATGCCACTGTGGCAGAAAAATTATTTTGAGCTGAAGGCATTCGAGAGTAGGCTTTTTTCCTGAACTACTTTATCAGCCTAAAAGCAGAGACTCCCCAAAATCTCAAAAGAACTTGTTGTAAATCCCCTCTCCAGGAGCAACCAGGGAAAATTGACTCTTATCCTTGTAGACTGCAAGTCCAAACCACCCCTAAACAGACATTGTCTCAAAACTAAGGACCCATTTATCTTTCCTAAAAGTAATTTGTTTTCCCTTCCCTTTCCCTTACTAAAATAGTATTTAAGCCCCAAATTCCCTCCTTGAGTCATACTTCTTTGTAAACTCCCAGATGTACGTCTGTGATTAAAATCTGTCTTCTTTCAGAAATTCCCTGGTCCAGAGGTTAGGATTTGGTACTATCACTGCCAGGGCCTGGGTTCAATCCCTGGTCTGGGAAGTAAGATCCTGCAAACCACAAAGCAAAAAAAAAAAAAAAAAAAACAAAAAGCAAAAAAACAACTAAAACTCTCTTCTCTTCTCTCTGTCTTGGCCCCTAAAACACAAACCTGAGAGGGTAGAGGACGAGTTTTTCCTTGGTACCATCTTCACCATTTTGAAGGGTATAGTTCAGTGGCATTAAGTATATCCACATTATAGCCATATCATCACCACCATCCCTTTTCATCTTGAAAAACTTAAATCTGTATCCACTAAACTAGTGGTTCCCAACCTTTTTGGCACCAGGGACTGGTTTCCTGGAAGACAATTTTGCCACTGACGGGGTGGGGTGGGGTTGGTGGGTTGGTTCAGGCGGTGACTTGAGCGATGGGGAGCGATGGGGAGCGGCAGATGAAGCTTCACTGGCCCGTCCACCGCTCACCTCCTGCTGTGCCGCCCAGTTCCTAACTGCGGCCCAGGGGTTGGCGACCCCTGCACTAAACAATAACTTCCCCTCCCCCCTTTTCTGTATCCTTTTGACACCTGCCCTTCACTTTTGCTGTGCCAGAACTTCCTTAGCTTCTGGGCAGCAAAACGATCCAGGCTCACATTGAACTTTCGCCACCCTAGCACCTCCCGTTCCTTTCGATGCTAACCGTATTTAGAGCCAAGGTAAGTTCTAGCTAGGCTCTTTGCTTCCAGGCCCTCTCATGGAATAGTTCCGGTTAGGAAACATGTGCGCATGCGTGCATGCGTGCACACATGTCTATTCGTATCTCTGTCTCAGAAATCCTGAGTTCACACCGATACCTCCAATTCCAATCCGGCACCACGGATTTCATTCTAGCCTTCAGCCTTTCCGCATTTGTTTTCCTCTCTCCAATACGGAAAATGTCAGTTCCCCGTATCTGCAATATATTTACTTATTTGCTCAGTTGTAATAGTTTCATAACTGGTAACCCATAACGCTGTGAAAAACAAACTTACTAACAAGAGTTCAATATTTATTTTCAGGTTTTTTTTTCTCCTGTCTTTTGACTGAGAGGATATATATATTCGAAATAGCCAAAATACCACATTCAGGGAATTCCCTGACGGTCCAGTGGTTAGGTTTCAGTGCTTTCACTGCAGCGGCTCGTGTTCAATCCTTGGTTGGGGAACTAAGGTCCCACAAGCCGCGTGGCACGGCCAAAAAAAAAAAAAGCCATGTTCAAGAGTTACTTGGATGGGTGGGGGGAGTTACTGGGTTAGTTCTCTTCCCCTATTCAGTGTGGTTATATTATCCATTTGAAGTAGAGGTAGGTTTACTTGTTCTATTGGTATTAACATTTTATTCCACCCATACTTGTTAATCTAATAAATTTTTGAGTGCGCAAAACATAACATAGTTCTTAAGGTCAAAACAATGCAAGAGGGCTTCCCTGGTGGCGCAGTGGTTGAGAGTCCGCCTGCCGATGCAGGGGACGCAGGTTCGTGCCCCGGTCCGGGAAGATCCCACATGCCACGGAGCGGCTGGGCCCGTGAGCCATGGCCGCTGAGCCTGCGCGTCCGGAGCCTGTGCTCCGCAACGGGAGAGGCCACAACAGTGAGAGGCCCGCGTACCGCAAAAAAAAAAAAACAAAAAAAAAACAATGCAAGAAATCGTATACAGAAAAGTAGAAGGTGTCCCCCCCATCTGTGCCACACTGTTCCCACCCATCCCCATAGGTAGTCAGTCTCATTAAATAAAGTTTCTGGTTTATTCTTCCTGTATTCTTTTTGCAGGAATTACAGATACACGCATATTTTCTTATTGCCCCTCCTTTCTTACACAAAAAGTAGCATCTTTTCCACTGCCATTTTGCACTTAACAATACAGCCTAGAAATCAGGCCACATCATTTTGTAGAGATCTTCCTCACTCTTCTCACATCTGTACAGCTCTCCATTGTGCGGATGTACCAGAGTTTATTCAACCATTCTCCTATACACGTATATTTAGGTTGTTTCCAATATTTTACAATGACAGATACTGTACTGCTGTAACAAGTAACCCAATTCTGCATAAGTGTTGTCCTATTGTTGGAGGTGTATCTTCAGGGAAAATTCCTGGAAGTGGGATGGCTGGTTCACCAGGTAAAGGCATATGCAGTTTCATTTAGTACCTATGTGATTTTTCAAGCCTTTCATGGTTCAGAAATGGGGAAAAGCCGCAAGAGGCAGGAGTGAAAGGGAGTGGAGGCTGACAGGGGAAGAAGGTGAGAACAAAGAGTGGACAGGAACCAGCCTCCCTAGGGGGCTGCACCAGTGCACTGGCTCCCAGAAGCCTCCCTGGTACCCAGCTCACCTAGGAACTTCTGGAAGCCCCTCCCACCTTATTCTGGGCCACAAAATTCTGCAGTTTATCACATGCTTGCACCTAATTATTGTGCATGGTTTTTAGCACTCAGTGATTGCCTTCATCCTTGCATTCTTCTCTGCCAACTGCTACTATATTCTTTAAAGAAAGGAAGTACATCTTTAAAAAATATATATTTATTTGGCTGTGCCGGGTCTTAGTTACAGCACGCGAGATCCTCTTTGTGGTCTGCAGGATATTTAGTTGCGGCATGAGGGCTCTTAGTTGTGGCATGCAGGATCTAGTCCCCCGACCAGGGATCAAACCTGGCCCCCCTGCGTTGGGAGCACGGAGTCTTAACCACTGGATTTATTTGGCTGTGCCGGGTCTTAGTTACAGCACACAAGATCTTCATTGTGGTCTGTGGGATCTTTAGTTGTGGCATGAGGGCTCTTAGTTGTGGCATGCAGGATCTAGTCCCCTGACCAGGGATCGAACCTGGTCCCCCTGCATTGGGAGCATGGAGTCTTAACCACTGGACCGCCAGGGAAGTACATCTTTTATAGAGTCCTGGAGAAACGTATCAGAGTGACATGTAGCCTGGCAAGCCAGTTAGGCTCTGGTTCCATTATTCCTCGCCTGTGAGCAGAGGTGTGAGCATGTGTGCTTGTGTGAGTGTGCTTGTACGGGGCTTCTGAAACTCCCCACCCAGACAGAACCCCCACTCCCGCATCTAGGACCCCCTCCCCAGTTCTGTCTCACAATGATGAAATCATTCCATCCAGAATTCCAATCCCAGCCCTACCCTTCCTGGGACCTCAGGCAAGTCACCTGACCTCTCTAAGCCACCATCTTCCTTACCTGTAAAATAGGGGATATAATAACACCCATTTCTCAGGGTTGTTGGATTAAGTGGGTACAGAACACTTAGCATCCTCCCTGGACGTGGAAAGTGCTAGGTAAAGAGGGATTATTAGGGTCTTTCTTAGCCTGGCCGGGATATTTATGTATATGTCAAACAGGGACTTCCCTGGAGGTCCAGTGGTTAAGAATCTGTGCTTCCACTGCAGGGGGCACAGGGAACTAAGATCCCACATGCCATGCAGCGAGGCCAAAATACAAATAAATGAATATGTATACGTCAAACATCTGTGAAGCCCTGACCTGTCACTGTGCTGGGCCAGGAAGAGAACCATGAATAAAATATGTTACTCTCAAGGCGTCCAGGCCAGCACAGGGAGGCAGGAGCGACCTGAGGACAGAATCTTAGCAATGAATAATGCATGTATGTAGGGCTTACTGTTCAGGTTCTGTTCTTAGTGCTTGTATGAATCTGATCCTGTAAGGTGGGTACTGGATTATTCCATTACAGATGAGGAAATCAAAGCACACTCACAGCCAGGGAGCTGGAGGTCCAGATCCCTCCAGAGGCTGTGCTTTGAACCCTATCCCCTGCTGCTTCTCTGCATGGAGTGAGGCGGAATGGTCCAGGGGATTCAGAAAGGGGCTACTGGCCTGTGCAGAGCTGCTTCTCAGACCCAGAACAACCGGCTCCACCCTCTCCTGTTCCATTTCATCTCTGATACCCCTCGCCACACCTGCCATGGTCTGTCTGTCCGCTCCCCTCCACTAGGACAATTCCCCCCTCAGAGTCTGTCCTTATCCTCCATGCCCCAGATCCTGGTACAGGGCCTGTCCCTGTGGATGTGTGCTGGAATTAACAATTGGACAGGTTGCATCTATGTGTCTTGGGCACGGGGCCGGGGGGCGGGGTGGCGGTGACTCGGACCAAGGCAGTGGGAATAGAGGCGGAAATCACGGGCCTGGGTGTTGATTGGCTGTGGGGAAGGGAGACCAAATCTGGAGAACTGGCTGCCAGGTCTGGGCACAGGTGACCCCTGTGTGGTGGCCATGCACACTGAGACAGGGGACATGGATAGAGGACCAGGGTGAGGGGCCCAGCAGGCTGCTGGAAGCCCTGGTTCAACACAGCGGTTTAAGGCCTAGAATAGGGGGCATTATACCGGGGGAGTGGGCCCACCTAGAAGCAGGTGGAGACTCTGCAGAATACAGATAGTAACTGGGAAGGACAGTTGGCAAGGATGATTTGGAGTTGCAAGGATTCGAGGACTGGAAAGTCACAGCAATGGGGGCCATTTAGCTTAGGGGCAAACTGCGGCCACAATAGTGACGAAACAGAGCTACAGAGAGTTCGGGTAACCTCAGTACACTGTGTCCCACCCTCTGTTAAATTTGGGGGTGCTTAAAATTATAAAGCTTCAGTTAACCTGAAAATTTCATCTTCTCCCGAATGACTCATTCTCCATGTGTTAAGGATAATAAGCTCCGTGCTGCTTATATAATGACTAGTTGGGGTTATTTCCAGTAGGAATGACCTACAATAGAAAACGCCTTAGAGCTTTCCCTTATCTGACATCACACCCACCCTGGGTGTGACAGGGCAGTTTGCTCCCATTTTCCAGATGAGATGACTGAGGCCCCGACCGGAAGGGGGCCTCGAGCAGTGCCAGGACCAAATAAGTGCATTGCTGTTGTTCAGCCCACTGTGTGGGGTGGGGGCTTCTTCGGGCCATGATCCCTGGAGGCAGCGAGCCAGGGAGTGGACACAATCCAGTGCAGCTGGTGAGATAAGGTTGGCAATCTTCTGTTCCTGACACCGAGGGGGTGCTCAGCAAATATTTGCCAAGTAGACAAAAATTTCATCATCCCCGTTGTCCGATGTTGCAAGTTCCTGCCTGGAACACATGGGGCGGGTGGGACAGGTGCTGGCAGAGGCCTGGACTCTGCAGGGAGTGGTTAAATAATTATTCTGGGAGTTCAGACATGCAGGAGGCAGGGCAGGGCTCAGGGTGGCCCTGGGTCTTTCCTAGCCAACTCCTGCAAAGTTAAACCAAGCACAGCTCCGAGAAACCTAGAAAGGCACGTCTCCATCTCCCTTCTCCCGCTTCTGAACCTGTGCAGATCCATGGAGAACCTTCCCAGGAGGAAAAAGCCCCGGCTCAAATCAGCTGGGGTTCCTTGCTAGCGGGGTAGGGATGGTGGGTCTGGGGAGCGGGGTGGGAGCCTAACCAAATCTCCTTGCTTCAATCTCATGACTCAGCTCAAGGTGTCTCCTCGTGGAGGCTGGGAGACACCTGGCCACCTTCCATGAGCTTGCCATGTGTGTTTCCAAACCCTGAGTTCCACTCCCTTCTCCCTTTGATAATGAAATTGGGAAAACCAACTCAGGTTTTCCTAACCCACTGGAGAGGCTCCTACCCTGAGAATTCCAACTCCAGTTAGGCTCCTCTCTCAAAATAGCTGTGTGCCCTTAGGCAATCACTCAACATCTCTGAGTCTGTTGTAAAATAGATCGTTTCACGATTTCTCTCTAAAAATATACCACGGGCCAGTTTCTCCTTCCTGGCTGGGAGCCTTTTCCAAGGCAGGGACACAATTCTCATACTCACGTTCCCTGCCCCGCCCTCCGCCCCCAGCCCACCCCCCACCACAATGCTGGAGGTACAGGAAGCACTGAACATGCTGAATAAGTAAAAGCCCTTTAAAAAATAACAGGAACACTTGATATTGACTCTATGCCTACCACCAAGCTAAACAGTTTCTATGGATTCTCTTACTGAACCCCCATATTGCTCAAAGAAGGTACGATTACTCCCATTTTAAAGATGAAGAAACTGAGGCTCAAAGAGGCTCAGCCATGTGTCCGAAGTCAGGCAGCGGTGCGTGGGGCAACAGAGCCAGAAGCCAGATCAGAGCCTCACGTGTGTTTGCTGACAGACCAAGCTCCTTGAAGAGGCAGAGACGTTTCCAGCAGAGAAGATGAGGTCTGTCTGAAACCAGCGTGAAAGGAAGGAAGTTTCTAAACTGTCAAATTCAGCCCCCAGGGGAAGGGGTTTATGATGGGCAGACAAGGGTCCCCTCCACGTGGGGATCCCTGTCTACAATGGTCCCGACTGCTGTGGTCAAGTGTGGCCACTGCTCCTACAGCATTGGTGCTTAACTGGGGGGTGAGTTTTGCTTCTCGGGGGATATCTGGTCATATCTGGAGACATTTTTAGTTCTCACAACTGGTTGGTGCTGCTGGCATCTAGTGGGTAGAGGCCAGAAACGCTGCTAAACATCCTCCAATGCACAGAACAGTACCTACAACAACAAAGAATGATCCAGTCCAAATGTCCGTCATCCTGAGTTTGAGAAACCCTGAGCTGGAAAGATGGGACTCAGCACGGGGCTCCTGGCCAAGTCCTTGTCTGAAATCCCTTCTTCTGAAGTACGTATTGTTCCCATTTTATAGATAAGAAAGCTGAGGCTCAGAGAGGTGGGGCCTGCTTTAGACCTCTTATTCAGAAAACCAGGATTCTGTCCTGTTGGTCCCCCACAGATCCTGTGGTCTTGGGAGACACAACTCAGCCTCAGAGGAAATGTGCTGGGGACTGTAGGTGAGAAAGAGTAAATTCTGAGAAATCTGGGTCTGGTTCCAGCTCTGTTGTGAACCCATCAAGTGACCTTGGGTAAGTCACTGCCCCCTCTGGTTTTTTTTCCTTCTAGGGTTCCCCCCAGTACTGGCTGACACCTGGCCCTTTGCTACCAAGAGGGGCCCCGGGAGCTGGAAGATGGGGAGGGGTAACCCAGAACCCAGGTTCTGACAGGGGGAGCCTGGGGCCTTCTCAGACACCCATGTCTACCTCTGCACAAAGACAAATGCAGAGGGAGAACAGAGCCCCTACTGGGGAAGCCGTGGGGGAAGGGTTCTCCTTGAGCAGAAAGGATCAAACCCCCAGACTGCCCACCCCCGTGGAGCTCCCAGAGCTTGGCCTCCAAGTGTGACTCTCAGAGTCGAGAGCTAGATTCTCCTCCGATTTGGCTAAACTCTGCCCTTCTCCGGAACATCCCGGCTGGGCTGACAAGTACTCCACAGCGTGGGACAGCTTCCCATTAAGTTCTGGAACCATCTCTGTCTTGAAATGAGATGTATGGCTTACCTGCAGGGGGTGTTTGGGTGTGATTCCAGACAGAGCACAGCAGATGCACCTTAAATAGCCCAGAAGCCAGAAGGGAGACCCCAGCCATAGAAGTAGAAGACAGTTCGCTGGGAGACATTCAGTCACAGGACTGGAAGGGCTCTGGGACCCCGGCACCGCTCAGAAGGCAGGGACAGCATCCTCAAGACCCTCCAGCTCCACGAAGCTCCCTTGCTGGGCATGTTGGAACCACTGGCCAAAGAGCCGAGGAAAGCTGAGGCAGCCTCAGTTAGAAGGATTTAGCACTTGACTGTTTTATTTCCTCAATAGAGGGGAGGTGGGGCTCCAGCTCAGCACCACGTGGGCAGCTCCCCTCCCCCTGTTCCCGCCACCACCTTCTCTGCTGCCTCCACTGAGAGCCCACGAGGCAGCGGAATTGCTGGCCTCTGGGATGTCACCCTATGCACCACCTGGGTTGGAGGAAGAAACCCTATACTGGTCAAAGCAGAGTCAGAACCACCAGGCTGGGCACTGCTGGTGGCTGGGTGTCACCCGAGCTTCCTGTGTCCCGCCAAGCCTCAGTGGGTCTTCCCCCGGCCCTCGGAGATGACATCCTCGGGCTGGGCGCGCATGTACCACTCCACCCAGGAGCCGTCATAGAGGGGCACATCGGGCTTGCCGCAGAGGTAGGCCCCCAGTGCCACATGACAGGCTGTGACGCCGGAGCCGCACGTGGCCACCAGGGGCTGGGACAGGTCCACCTTCTTGTCCTGGAAGAGGCGGCGGATCTCCTCGGGGCTCTTCTCCAAGCCCTCCTTGGTCATGAATTCCGTGAAGGGGATGTTGATAGTGCCAGGGATGTGGCCGGGTTCGATGCCTGCAGCGGGAGAGCGAGATGCAGGGAACAAATACAAGGGCAGTATGAATGGCCCCTGCAGTACTGAGAGCCTTCCATGCGGCCGCGGTGCTAAACCCTCTGTAAGCATCGTCTCATGCAGTCCTCACAGCCAGGAAGCCGGGGCACTGTTTACAGGAATCCCCGTTCTACAGGCGGAGATGCTGACGTTCGCAACTGTCCAAAGTCACGCATCTAGCAGACTGCTGCCTGGAATTTGAACCCAGGCCTCAGCTCCGAACCCAGGGTGGCTACTGTCAGAGGAGGGCTGTCCCCATACCTCGAACCCCACCAAGCAAGGGAACCTCCCTGCCGGACGGATGTGGCAAATTAGAGGCGCGCTTGGCCAGGTCTGAGGCTGTGGAGTGGGGACGATGGGGACGGTGATATTCTCCACTGATTCAGATGGAGCCTGTACACAAGTCAGCTCAGCCACCC
The DNA here is from genome assembly GCF_937001465.1 of Orcinus orca. Taxonomy (NCBI): domain Eukaryota; kingdom Metazoa; phylum Chordata; class Mammalia; order Artiodactyla; family Delphinidae; genus Orcinus; species Orcinus orca. The sequence goes on along the minus strand of NC_064569.1, from coordinate 92,096,951 downwards.
TGACAACAGGCCTGCTGGGCGTTTACTGTTAGCTCCCGTTTTACGAATGAGCAAGCCTGCTTGAGGTAAGCGTTAAGCACCCCGTAAAGAGCCAGAGCCAGGGAAGCACATGTTAATTTTATCACTTCCCGTTTCTTGAGCGCGTCCTGTGTGTGCAAACACGGAACTAAGTGCCTTACACACTTGCTCTCATTTGACCCTCACTTCATCCTTTAAGCTCTGTGTTCTGCCCTGACTTTGACATGCAGAAGCTGCAGTTCCGAGATTAGGTGACCTGCCAGACGTCACACAGCCGCTGCGACCTGGGGCAGGGTTCTGAAGCCAGGTCTGGCTCTGGTTCGCTGCCCTATGTTGCTCCACCCACCCCGCCCCACCCCCACGCAGGGGGCTGAGCTGAAGTGCCCCACAGGTTCAAGGCGGCATCCCTTAGGCTGAACCGTCGATGTAGGTTCTAAAATGGTTGGCTGGCATAGCACGGGGAGATCAGCTCGGTGCTTTGTGACCGCCTGGAGGGGTGGGATAGGGAGGGTGGGAGGGAGGGAGATGCAAGAGGGAAGAGATATGGGGATATAGGTATACGTATAGCTGATTCACTTTGTTATAAAGCAGAAACTAACACACCATTGTAAAGCAATTATGCTCCAATAAAGATGTTAAAAAATAAAAAATGGTTGGCTATCAGCAGTTTCCTGCAGTTTGACCTTATGTCAACAGCTCTGCAGGGTTCCGTGTAGCAGGGACCTTGTGAATTCACCAGATCTCTCTGGGGTATCGACTCCGTCCAGCTACCGGGTTAGTCTTCAGGATGCGCTGGGAGCATGGTGGCCCTCAGGTCACCCCAAACGGTGCTAGGACAGGGTGAACCCAAGCTACTCTAGAAACAAAACAGAAGCTCCATCCGACCCTGATGCAGGGGAATGGGGGATGCCCTTCAGGGAGAGCTTCCCAGAGGAAACGGCAACATCCTCGCACCCGCCTCGAAGCAGACACAAGACAAACGGCTGGGGGATTACTGGCTGTTCACTGCAGGTAAAGGTACTGGAGTTCAATGCCTGGCTGCTTCCTGAGATCTGGGGCAAGGTAGCCATTCTAAGGTTCCATTTCCCCTTCGGTATGATAACAGTACCCATCTAAAAAGCTCACACCAAAGGGGCCACTGACCCACCTGCGTTGTGGGGACCCCTCCCCACCTCTGCTCCTTGCCCGGGGAACCCAGCCCATGGGCAGAAGGCCCTGCCCCAACCCAGGCGGGCAGCCACACTCTATTCAGTTTCCGCTCCAACCTGGGGCAGCTACCTCTCTCTCTACTTAGCGCCCCTCTATCCTGCCCTCTGCAAGGCTCTGGTCCCTCTGAGGGCCTTTCACTCTCCACCCCAGACTCCACTTCCCCGGCTTCATCCTCCTCAGAGATGGTCCTACACCTGATCAAGCCCCCTCTCTTTGGGGCTCTTCCTCAACTGGGCCTGCCCACCCCTCCTATTTGGCAGTGACCCCTATATCCATAGTACTGGGGTGGGGCTGTTTGGGTTCTCACACTTATACTGGGCCCCCTGGGTTCCCAACTAGTTTGGGGTGGAGGTGGGACAAGTATTATTGCCCCTACTTTAGAATAACGCCAGTGAGGCGACTAGAAAGCAATTCTCGGCCCCCACCCCACACGGTGGGCTTTAAAGGCAAGGGCGAGGCGAGGGCAGTGCTCAGGGTGCGCCTGACCCCGAACCCCAGGGACCTCCCGGGCCCCTCGCACATCGGGGTTACCTTCTCGGGGCTCGGGCTCGGTGCCCCGGAAGCGGCCAGCGGCGCGGGCGTCCACCACCTGGAAGCGCCGGGATTCGAGGTTCTCCTTGATGTCCTCGTACGTCTTGACGTAGGCGGGGTCCAGCACCGCGTGGAACTCTGAGGGCTCTGGGCGGCTCTTGCCTGCACTCAGCGGGAGGCCCTGGCGCAACCAGTTGCGGAGGCCGCCGTCGAGAAGCGACACGGTGCGGTGGCCGAAGGCGCGGAACATCCACCAGACACGCGGCGCCGAGTAGAGGCCCTGATCGCTGGCGTCGTAGACCACGACGTGGGTAGAGGCGCTCACGCCCAGGCGGCCCGCGTACTCGGCAAAGTGCGCAGCCCTGGGCAGCATGTGGTCGTAGGGCGACGTGCGGTCGCTGCACTGGTCGATGTCAAAGAAGGCGGAGCCCGGGATGTGTCGCTCCTCGAACTCGCGGTGCGCGTCGCGGCCCAGCTTGGGCAGGTACCAGGAGGCGTCGAGCAGCTGCAGGGGCTGCCCGGCCCGCGGGGCCCGGAGCGCTTCGGCCACCCACTGCGCCGACACGAGCGCGCGGAAGAGCTGCTGCGAGGCCATGGCGGCGGCGACACCGGGGCTGCAGGTCTGGCCGACAAGAAGGATGTCAGGAGGGAATCGAGTAAGAGGCCGGCCGGGCCGGGGGTGGGAAACGCCTGTGTCGTTGGGACTGGGGCGGGGCTGTGGCCAGGGCCGGAAGGGGCGGTGGAGCCCAGGGAGGTCAGAGTCCAGGGAATGCGGAAAACCAGCGGTGGTGAACCCGGAAGCAGACGTCGGTCACCGGCACCTCCTCTCTGTTTTCCTGCCAAACCTTGTATATATACACAGAGCAGTGACCGAATGAACGTGACCCCTTGGCGGGGGCCCTCACCGGTGCTTGCTGCAGGGTGGGTAGGGAGAGGGCCCAAGCAGGGGAAGGCCCCACTGGCACTTTAAGGCAAGTAGGGGCAAAGTCCCTCCCTAAGACGTAGCTCAGCTTTGCTTGCAATCAACCAAGGTCCCTGGTGGAATTCACTCATTCATCAATCATTTATATAAGCAGCCTCAGAGGAATAGCAGCTGGAATTGCCTGAGTCCTCCCTATGTGCCCTTTAATTCTTACACCTTACACCACTGCAGGACACAGGGTAGGCTCTCAATTATCTGCTGCATGAGTAGCCTCAAGAAGGTTGCTTTTCTCCTCACTGTTTCACAGAGGGGACACTGGAGTTCACAAACGTGCACTAACTTGACCAAGGTCAACAGCTAAGAAGTAGTGGTGGTGCCAGGCTTCACACCAGGCAGTCCAGCAAGGTCAGATTTTGCCCCTGGAGTTTCCTCTCTGGAAATAGTGACTTAGGGCCTCACTCCCTCCCCGCCCCTCCTCTCCCTTGCGGGCCAGTAGCGCAGAGTACAGCAGTTCACCAGCGCACCATGACAAGTCAACTCACGGCCTTCCAGGGCAGAGGTGCTCCAGAGATGCCCCAAACATGCAAAGCGCCTAGGCAAGCACCTCCCCCCACCCCCCACCCCGCCCACCGTCCGCCCTGTCCAGTAGGTGCCTTTGGGCAGGGTAGAGAAAGGTGCCCCTTCAGCCAGGCAGAGGCACAGCCTCACCAGGGCATGGGGCTGGATGAGTGGAGTGTGAGCTGCAGGTCAGCTCCACTCAACCCCCAGCCATGCACCCCCTGTGCAGGGTGCAACCTTGCATTCGTACCGGGCAGCCCTGGTGCCAAGGGGAAGGGGGTGGGTAGAGAACGGAGCGTGTTGCGGAGTGCCCCTGCGGGCCATATACTAATGAGCACCACAGCCTTCAGTAGTGACTGTGGGGTTGCCTGTTTCTGAATAAGACCACTGGTGGCTAGAGATATGCCTTGCCCTCGGTCACAGATCTGGTCAGGGGCAGCCTCAGGATTTGCAACCAGGTTGCAACTTCTCAGGCTAGACTTCTTCCCCAGCCCCAGGTCAATGACGACCAGGGCCTAAGGAGTCCACGGCGGATTACCTGGTGCCCAGCGCCCTCCTGCAGTCTCGCTGCAGCCTGGCTTTTGGGAACCATGTTTTCCACGTGGCCAGGCCCTATGCTGGACACTAAGAAACTCTTGACTTTGTCCGGCCCTGGGAGTTAAGGCAGCCACAGGCCTGCTCAAGAGACAACATAATTGCAGAATTTCTGGAATTCAGTGGGAGCACAGGGGGGCCGCTAGCTCAGCCTGGGGTGGGAAGGCGGGGGAAGGTGGGAGGAGGGGAAGTCCAAACTGATTTGCTGCAGTCAAACTGGAAACCACAGTTTGACCTTCAGGGTGAGGCTGCCGAAGAGGCTTTGGCTAAGGGGCGATCTCAGTGCAGTGCCTGTGGATTCCGCCGCAGCTAGATAATTTTGGGGGATACAGCGGGCCCCTACTTGAAGACCCCATTGTGAACCACAGCGGCCCCTGCCCCCTCCCCATTCTTGGGGCTCCTTGGTGTTTTCCCCGAGGATCCATTTAGAGTGGAAAGAACCCTGATTTTGGAGCCAGAGCCCCTCCAAATCAGTGCAAATCCACTCCCCTGCTTAACTAGGAGTGTGAAAGCGGGCATGTGAGGGTCCTTGCGCCATTTCCATTTCTTATAGTGGAGCTTCCAACCTTCACCTCTTACAGTGAGGGTTAAATAATGAACGTTGAGGCGCCACCATAATGCCCTGCATATGGCTGGTTTTAATCATCATTAAAAACAGCTTCGGGCTTCCCTGGTGGCGCAGTGGTTGAGAGTCCGCCTGCCGATGCAGGGGACACGGGTTCGTGCCCCGGTCTGGGAAGATCCCACATGCTGTGGAGCGGCTGGGCCCGTGAGCCATGGCCGCTGAGCCTGCGCGTCCCGAGCCTGTGCTCCGCAATGGGAGAGGCCACAACAGTGAGAGGCCCGTGTACTGCAAAATAAAAATCCCATTATTTCTTCAAAGTTACTTCATAGGTGGCTCATCCTGCCACACAGACACACAGACACGCACACACAGACACACACACACACACACACACAAACACACACACACACACACTGCCCCCTATGCTGGATTGGCAGTTCTCAGAAAGGACCGTGGGAGGTAGAGGAGGTTCCGGAAGAGCAGGCTGTGTGTGTCACTGAAGGGTGTGGACCAGGTCCCCAGGCCCTGCTCCGGGAGTCGAGGACCCCAAGACAAGCAGGACAGCCCCAGGCCCGTCTCCAGAGTGTACACAACTGTGCTAGGGGAAGGGTGAGTCCCAGGCTGCCATCTGGGGTGGGCCCTGGAATAAGAGGGCTCCAGTCAGACTGGGCATTCTGCAAGGCCTTCCCCAGTCTCGCCCTTCCTGGCACCCTCTCTCCCTTCACTGCAAAGCACAGAGCTCAGAGGACTCCCTGGGTAAATGCTTATCAAAGTATGAATTTTTGCAACTTTCGGTGAGAATATAATTGTTTCAGAATAAAAAGAATTTTTTAAAGGGGGATGAGAAGAGCATTCCAGGCATGTATAACAGCATATGCAAGAGCTGAGTAGGGGCAGTGGTGTCCCCGCCAGCTCGCAAGAACCAGTTGTTAGATTTGCAGGAATTAGGCCAACTGGCTGTTAAAGACAGCCACCGTTAAAAATTAAATTATATACATTCACAATGAAATAGGTTAAATTAAGGACAAAGGCAGTGTTTTAAGAGTACGTGGCTTCAGGGATGAGCAAGGTAAACAAAAGCAGCCCCTGCCGGGTGGGTTTCCCATCGGGTTTAACAAGCAGCCTGGCCTCACCGCCACCGCGGGCCGCTAGGCAACTCACTGGGCCTCTCTCTCTGGTCTTTAAATAAGTTTCTGGCCTACTCCGCAGGCTTGTTGTGGGAAGTAAGCGACACCCGTGGGAGTACCCAGTAAAGTGCCTCGCCAAGGAGGCCTTGACAAATGTTAGCTCCGTTTCACTCTAGCAAGTTCTTTGCCAGTTTGTCCTCCTGGAGCCTCTGGGTCAGCTGGCCTCCCTGGCTTCTCCGTCAGGCTTTATTAGTCCTCCTCCCTCCTACCCTCTCCGCTAGCACCAGGTGATCCCGCCCCCCCCGTCCCCCTCCCCCTGCCACTCACCCCGACCCCACCCTGCGGGCCGCCCCCAGCTGCCGAGGACAGCCGTCGTTAGAGTGAAGCCAGGGGCGTGCCTTCCCTCCGAGACTGCGGCCCCCTGCTCCGCTCAGGCCCCGCGGGGGAGCCCTGAGCCGCGCACCCGGACGATCGACCTCCCCCTAAAGAAAGGCAAGCGCAGCGCCGCAGCAGTTACCCCAGTCTCGGGCTCCCGGCTTCCGGGTTCGGCCATGGCCCAGCGCAGAGCGCCCCCTCCCCGCGCTCTCAGCTGTCCCCCGCTCCCGCCACCAACCTGCGGCCAGCCAAAGGGAGGAGACTCCGGCACAGCCCACCCCGAGGCCACTCGGAACCCTCAGCTGCCGGCGCCTTCCACTGGCCAGGCCGTGGTGGGGGGGTGCCCGCGCCTCCCAGCCCCGCTCCGCACCGCCCCCGCGCCGCCCGGCGCCCCCGGCGCATCCTCGGGGGTCCGAGAGGCGGCACGAGGCCGGGGGGTGGCCGGGGGCGGGCGCGGCGCGGCGTCGGAGGCGCGGGGCAGGGAGGGCGGCGCGCGATCCACCCCCAGGCGGCGGCGCGATGGTGTGGGCCGGCCGGGGAGTTGCGGGCTCAGGGTTTGAACCTGCCAACTTCTCCAGCCCGCAGGGGTGAGCGCCGGGGCGGCGGCAAGGGCGAGTGAGTGCGGCGGCGTGGGGCGGAGGCAGGCGCCCGGGCCGCTCGGGATTGGGCCGCCGACCGGACCACCTGCCACCCAGGGGAGGGTCCCGGTGGCGAGAGCGGGGTGGGGTGCCCCGGGAACCCTGGACCCAACTGGGGCAGAGGGCACTGGACCGGGCCGGACTCAGGCATTCAGGAGGCGGGCGAGCCCAGGTTGCTGAGAGGCCGCAGGAAGGTTTGCGAGACGAGAGGTGGGGGCGAGGGCGAGGGCGTGTGCGAACCCTTCCCCATGCGCCCACTCCCCTACCCTACCAGGAAAGGGGGCTCTAAGCCCAAGATGCCTTCTTCCCCCATCTTGGACATCTTTTCGCCGCACTCTCTGGCAGGATCCTGAGGGCGAGTATTGTAGCTTCTGGGGCCAGACACCCTCCCCGCCAACTCGTCCATCTGGAGCCCGCTTGCCCCAGCCCCTTCTGCGCGGGAGGGGGTAGCAGAGAGCGGCGGAAGCAGGCTTTCCTTAGGGAATCTGCAAACCTAACCCCACTGCCTGATTGCTGTAAACACGACACCCGTGGGGGAGTGCAGTGGGCAAAAAGCACCTCCTCCCAGGCCCCACCCCACTGAACCCACAGTCCTCATTGCCGGTCTCTTTCCTGGTTCCCACCCGCGCCAGGTGATACGGAGAGCTGAAACCATGGTTCAGCAGGTGCTGTACCGGGCGCTGGTCTCCACCAAGTGGCTGGCGGAGTCCGTCCGGGCTGGCAGGCTGGGCCCTGGCCTTCGAGTGCTGGACGCCTCCTGGTACTCGCCGGGCACCCGCGAGGCCCGCAAGGAATACCTAGAGCGCCATGTGCCCGGTGCCTCCTTCTTTGACATAGAGGAGTGCCGGGACAGAGCGTCGCCCTACGAGATGATGCTGCCCAGCAAGGCGGGCTTCGCCGACTACGTGGGCAGCCTGGGCATCAGCAACGACACGCACGTGGTGGTGTACGATGGTGACAACTTGGGCAGCTTCTATGCGCCGCGGGTCTGGTGGATGTTCCGCGTGTTTGGCCACCGCACCGTGTCCGTGCTCAATGGTGGCTTCCGGAACTGGCTGAAGGAGGGCCACCCGGTGACATCTGAGCCCTCACGCCCAGAGCCAGCTGTCTTCAAAGCCACACTGGACCGCTCCCTGCTCAAGACCTACGAGCAGGTGCTGGAGAACCTCGAATCGAAGAGGTTCCAGCTGGTGGATTCACGGGCCCAAGGGCGGTACCTGGGCACGCAGCCGGAGCCAGATGCAGTAGGTAGGTGGCCCGTGGTGGGGATGGTCCCTGGGGAGCAATGCCCAATGGAGAGATGGGAAGTAGGATGTCTGAGACCCTCTCCAGGTTTTGCCCTCAGTACCCCCATGTGGGCCTCAGTCTTTCCATCTGTAAAATGAGAGGGTAGAGCCCAACCTAAAGGCTTTTCAAGCTCTGATGCATGAGGACGTACACATGTGTTCCCATAGCCACATGCTAAGACGCGACCTAGCATCTGTGTGGAGTGGCATCAGCAGAGGTGACTGATGACACATCCACCCACATCCATGCCCAGGCGCTAGCTCCACCACATGCCCGAAAGTGTCCGTGAGCCACACATGCGTCGCTGAACAGAAGCTTCCTCAGGACCTCTCTAGTTCTTCAGAAATTCTTAGAGACACGAACAATGCTCTTCCCCAGCACCCCATCCCTGCCTCCAGCTCTCCTGGACCCCCTGACCTTCCTTAAGTTACTTGCTCAGTTAAGTGGCAGTGTTAGGATTTGAACCCAGTGCTGCCTAGTTTCAAACCAGTGCTCTAAACCAGGATGCACCATCATTCTGTCCACTCCCCACCTCCCAGGGCCAGCGGGGAGCCCTTCCGCTAGGCATCTTTAGGGAGATGGCTCATGAGTTCTCTCGTTTGGACAAAGGGTGTGTGTGGGGGGAGGGTTCTACACTGCTGGAGGTGGGGGGAGTCTCAGGAGAGGAAATGCTGCGTTCTAGCTAGAAACTCCTAACAGAGAGGACCACAGAAGTCTTGCCATCACCCCTTCTGGGCGCCCTCCAGCCCCTGGCTGGACACCGCTGGTGGCCAGGACCTCACTGCTCTCAGGGCCTCTCGGGGCCCAGGCTGGCTGAGCCCTCAGGATGGCTGGAGGGGGCTGCGGCTCTGTCCTCAGTCAGGGCGCCTCTGTGGAATCCAACTGCTGTGCAACGTTTGGACTAACTTGTTGAAAAATCCCTTCCTTTCTGCGCCTCTGAGGAGAGAGCCCTGTGAAAGCTGCTTCCAACACTCTTAGAGCTGGAGGGCCTGAAAGGTCACCTCATCAGTCAGAAGAGAGGCTGTGGTGCACAGAGGAAGGAGGAGGTCAAGCCCACTCGGGTAGTTAGTGGAAAGCGCGGGGCTCTGCCCTCCCCATCGTGGCTTTCTCCGAGCCCCGCGTTCTTCCTGCCCAGCTTGCTCTCTGAAGTTCTGGAGTTGAAGATTCAAGTTTGTTTAGCACCTTCCAGAGACTCCTGGCACGGAGCTCCTGCAGCCTCCTCCTGGCCTTGGTTCAAGGCACCTTCACTCCTTGGGACTTAAGCTGCCGCTGGAGGGAGGAGAGGTGGAATTGTTTCTCTAGCTGCTCCCCATCTTGCTCTGAAGCAGACAGAATAAGTAAATGGAGAGTTTAGAGATGCCAGATCCCATCTCCTTACTCCCATTTTAGAGATGAGGAAACTGAGGCTCAGAGAGGGGAAAAGCCTGCGGCTGCAGGTAAGACCTCCTGAAAGCCCCGAATTCTAAAGTCCCTCCCCCTCTCCGTGGCCCGCTTCCCCCCTCCTCCGGGTCCCATCTGGAGACCAGGGAGCATGGACCCCAGTTTAAGCCCTGCTCCTCCTCTGTGCTGGGACCTCAATCAGCTAATTGCTTGGCCTCTTTGGGTTCCCTTATAAAATGAAAAGAGTAATGCCAGCCCTACCCACCTGGCTGTGTATTTATTAAATGCAGCAGTGGCTGGAAAGGTATTTTGAGAAGGATGAGGACCTGTGCAAAGGCCGGGCTGCTGGAAAGCCTCCCGTACAAGACATTTGGGGAATATTAGGGCACGTGAGGCTCTGCTGAGTTCACAGTCCCCCGCTTGTGGTGGGATCACAGAGGCACCCCGTGGGCTCAACTGTCCAGATGTAACATCCAGGGAAGTGTGGGTGTCCCTGGAAGGAAAGACCCCCAAGAGGAGCTGGAAACAGGGCCTTAGAAACCCGACAGCCACTCCCTGCCGCTTTCAGGCGAGTAACTTCCCCTCTGGCCTCAGTTTTGTGCCCCCAGTGCCTTCAGTCCTGTTTGTAAGGGGCAAAAGGTGAGAGTCAGACAGACCTGAGTTTACATCCTGGTGTGGCCTCGGGCAGTTCCCTCCACCTCTGAACCCTCCTCCTAATGAAAGGGACACCACTTGCCTTGTAGGAGCCTTGGGGAAAGGGCGGGAACAGAGGTGGGATTTGATCCAGCGCAGTGTCTTTATAAACCTTATTCTCTTTTCCTCCCCACCGCCCACCCCAGGTGGGGGGTCCATGAGGGTGAAGAGGGAGGGTATTGACCCCCTAATGCGTACTATTATTTGCAGGACACTTTATGTACATTCTCTCCCGGGTACCTACAGCAGCCCAACAGGGGAGGCAGGCGGCAGTTCAAAGTGGTCCCACTTTGCAGGTTGGGAAAGGGAACAGAAACTTCTCTATCCAGACACAGAGGCCAAGACTTGACCCCAGTCGCAAGATCAAAGTGGTGTTATTTCCCAAGGCCGCTGCTGTGTAAGCAAACACGGGGATGGGGTTGGAGGGTGGCGGGGAAAGGTCATAGCTTCCAGGTGTTGCTTCATGTTGCATCATGGGGTTGTATGGCTCCTGCCTGTGTCTCCTCCCAGGGATGGGGACTGGGGTGGGGATCAGGGAGAGTGCGGAGCAGCTTCCCAGCCGCCAGGGTTGGGGGCTGCCCACTGGGGCTGCCTGCACTGGGTTCCTTAGTGTCTTTAGGACGAAAGCAAGAAAGAGCTGCACAGGTTTTCCTGGCCTTGAAAACCCATACCTGTCAGTGACCCGAGGGATGCTAGTTCACCAACTAGACTAGCATCTCCTTGCCCAAAGCTGGAACATCAAGTCCCAGACCTCTGAGCAGGCATCAGGAGAGGTCATCTCAGCCATTCCCCTGCTTCAGCCACTCTTTCCAGGAAGGCTCAGGCTTTGGGGTTGGGCACACCTGACTGCACGTCACACCTGTGCTGTGTGTCATGGGGCAAGTTACCTCACCTCTCTGGGCCTGGGCCCCCCATTCGTGCCAGGAGGCTCATCTCTCTCCCCAGCTCAGTGAGGATTGAGGAAGATAAAGTTCTTGAGCTAGCCCACTCTCTGGTGCCCGAGGTTTTGAGCGTGGTGGCACGCCTGCTGGGGCCAGGGAGAGCCGCAAGCCTGCAGCTGAAGCTGGACTTGGAAGAGCAGCAGGAGCCCTTGTCCCTGGGCGCCAAGCGCCTTTCCCCTCGTTGGCTGTTGGCTGTTCTCCGAGGTTCTCCGGCCAAGTTCATCTCAGCCCTCCCCCCATGAAGGCGGCCAGTTCCTGCTCATTTAAATTCCTCAGACAGGTCCTGAGCCTTCCCTGGCAGAAAGGGAAGGCTCCCACCTCCCGATGCTGGCCCAGTGTGGGGGCTGGAGTCTGTAGAACGCCCTGCCCCCAACTTCTTTACTCAGAGTGGTGCCTTTTATTAATTAGAAGAAAACAATAAAACTGTTTCATCAGGGATGGGTGGAAAGAAACAAAACAGCGTTCAGGACTCAGCAAACACTTGTGCTCTTCAATGCACTTAAATCCAGCCCACGACCTGGGTACTGAAACTTTTTCTTTTTGTGGTGGGATTTCAGTTCCCCAACCAAGGGTGGACCTGGGCCCCAGCAGTGAAAGCATGGAATCCTAATCACTAGGCCACCAGGGAACTCCTTGAAATATTTTAAAGTTGGGTTTCTTGGAAAAGAACACCTTTGAAGCCAACAGACCAGTTGCCCTTCGTTGGTAGGGTCAGTACACATCTGATCTTAGATCAAAGTTTCCTGACAAAAAGTGAAATCACAACAGGAAGAAATCACTATAATTTTATAAGTCAGGGGACTTCCCTGGTGGCACAGTGGTTAAAAATCTGCCTGCCAATGCAGGGGACATGGGTTCGAGCCCTGGTCCAGGAAGATCCCACATGCTGCGGAGCAACTAAGCCCGTGCGCCACAACTACTGAGCCTGTGCTCTAGAGCCCGCGAGCCACAACTGCTGAGCCTGCGTGCCACAACTGCTGAAGCCCGCACGCCTAGAGCCCATACTCTGCAACAAAGGGAAGCCACTGCAATGAGAAGCCCGCGCACCTCAATGAAGAGTAGCCCCGCTTGCCGCAACTAGAGAAAGCCCGCGCGCAGCAACAAAGACCCAACGCAGGCAAAAAAAAGGAAAAAGTTAAAAAAAAAAAAAAAGGGAAATCCTTTTAAAAAAAAATGTATAAGTCAGGACATCTAGTCAATCAAAGGAGCGCTTGATTCGCGCCAGCAAATTTTGAATCGTCTTTGGCCTTGGGGTGAGGAGATTGGGACTTTGCTGGCATGATTGCTCACCTCCTGGGTGCCCACGGTCATTAGGGGTTTTCATCTGCAGAAGCTGACTTCCCAACAAGCCTGTGAGGAAGGTGGAGTTATCTCCCCATTTCAAAGGTGGGGAACCGAGGCTCAGACGTGCAGGACATGCCTGGCTGCACGCTGGTGCCCTGATTACCCCCGGTCAGGTCCTTTCCCTCCCACTGCTGCCCAGTCTGGTCCTGCCCTGCCCCACAGTCTGGGTTAAGTGGGGAATTTTGGAGGAAGGGAGCCCAAAGAGACACCCCAACCTTCCTCGGGCCCCCCTCCCAGTGCCCAGTCTGCCAGGGTGTAGGGTGCTTGGGGACAAGGAGTGACCTAGGCCTTGGGTCTGCACGTGGCACCAGCTCTGGCCATGGCCCAGCCCCATTTGCCCCACATGCTGGCTATTCTGAAGCCAGATTTGGCAGGGGGCCTTCCTGGGTGCAGAGAAGGTTCTGGAATGGACCCTGGAGCTAGCCTAGCCCCCATTCTGCTTCCGTCAAAGCCTCTCAGGGCTGCTAGGAAGGTCCTGAAGGGACCACACTGCCCCCATTCTCACCTGTCCCCCGTCGTAGGTGGGGAAGTGGTAGAGAAGCAGCAGCATCTGAGGGTGGCTCGGCCAGCTGTAGTAAGTCTGTGCTTTACCCTATACAACAGCCCTTACACACGCAAACACTCATTCCCACTTTACCCACGGGGACACTGAGGCTCAGAGAGGTTATGTGACTTGCTTGAGGTCACCTTGCCAGTAAGTGGCAGAGCTGGGATTTGAACTTACGTCTAAAACCAAGTCACAGGCTCTTTCCACACTGTGTGCTTGACAGGAAAACCACGGGCCTCGGTGTAATCCTGGATCTGCCTTTGCCTCTCTGTGTGGCCTCAGGCTAGCCTTTCCACTTTGCCAAGCCTCGGTGTACTCATCTGTAAAACGGCGTGACATTATATTTAGTGAATTATGTGGTTATGTGTTTAACCTCTATCTTCCTTGCTAGACTAACCTCCCTGAGAGCCTGGGCTGTGTCTCCCCTTCACCACCGTGTTCTCAGCAATAGCCCATAGCATTTGCAGTCATCATCCCATTTGCTGTTCTCCACAACCCTATGAGATAGGTACGTACCACTGAGCCCATTTTACAGATGAGAAAACTGAGGTTCAGAGAAGTGAAGCAATTTGCCCAAGGTAAAGGTTAGTAGATGGTGGAGCCAGGACTCCTCCCTGTCCTCTCAAGCAGGTAGGATATTCCTGCTTCAAGGCAGATTTTGGTGTGGGGGGGTGGTGTCATGAGCACTGGATGTAGGTAGGGCTGGAATAAATTGAGCTCTGAGAAGGGCAAAGATGTTATTTTTATTTGCAAAGCTCACTCTCCTTATAGCCACGGTTGATTGTGACCTCCAGGCCCCACTTACCCCCATCCACTGTGTCGCTCCTAACCCTGTCCTTCCCTTTGTCCTCTACCCCTGCCCAGGACTGGACTCGGGCCACATCCGAGGCTCAGTCAACATGCCCTTCATGGACTTCCTGATGGAGGATGGCTTCGAGAAGAGCCCGGAGGAGCTCCGTGCCATGTTCGAGGCCAAGAAGGTGGACCTTGCAAAGCCCATCATCGCCACATGCCGAAAGGGTGTCACTGCCTGCCACATCGCCCTGGCCGCCTACCTCTGTGGCAAGCCCGATGTGGCCATCTATGACGGCTCCTGGTTCGAGTGGTTCCACCGGGCCCCCCCGGAGACCCGGGTGTCCCAGGGGAAAGGCGGGAAGGCGTGAGCAGTGGCCTCTCCTACCCTCGCCTACAACTCCTGCCAGTGGAGTGACCCCAGCGTGGCCCACAGCTGGTCCATGCCTCATCGGCTAAGGAGATGAACAAGTTTTTAGAGTTAATGGGTAGAGCGCTCCTTTTCCCAACAACACTGGAATAAAACTGGCCTTTTCCGAGTAGCTGTGTGAGCCCGTTTCTCCCTTGGTTCCGTCCTTACCCCATGTTTCCTTCTTCAGATTCCTTAGAATCCACCGAGGAAGGGAACCTCCACACCCACCCACACGCTGGGGACACTGCTTTATTACTTAGTTTTGGCAAAGGAAGCCGCCTGTCAGATGGAGCACGCTGGGACCTTTCCTGGAAGGGGTACCAGGAAGCCAGACAGAGTGAAACCTAGGTTAGCCGGTGCACCATCCCTTCCTGCTGTGGGTCCAGCCCTCTAGGAGGAGGGGGTGGGAGGGGAGACAGCTGGTCTTCACCTGAAATGAGTGTTCAAAGAGGTGTCCCACAGGCCCTGGGGCCTTTCAGAAGAGGCGATGCTCAGAAGCAACTCGGTGTTCACTGCAGCACTATTTACAATAGCCAAGACACGGAAGCAGCCTAAATGTCCATCAGCAGAGGAACGGATAAAGAAGCTGTGGTACATGTACACAATGGAATATTACTCAGCCATGAAAAAGCATGAAATAATGCCATTTGCAGCAACATGGATGACCTGGAGTTTATCATACTAAGTGAAGTAAGTCAGACAAAGACAAATATCATATATCACTTATATATGGAATCTAAAATACGATACAAATGAACTTATTTACAAAATAGATACAGACTCACAGTCTTCAAAAACAAATGTATGGTTACCAGAGGGGGAAGGTGGCGGGGGGATAATTTAGGAGTTTGAGATTAACATATACACACTACTATGTATAAAATAGATAATCAACAAGGACCTACTGTATAGCCCAGGGAACTCTACTCAACATTCTGTAATAACCTATGTGGGAAAAGAATCTGAAAAAGAGTGAATATATGTATATGTATAACGGAATCACTTTGCTGTACACCTGAAACTAACACATTGTAAATCAGCTGTACCCCAAAATAAAATAAAAATTCAATTTTAAAAAAAGACACAACATTGTAAATCAACTTATGCCAATAAAATTTTTAAAAAAAGAAAAAGAAGTAGGCCAAAGGAAGGTGGTCTCCACCTTGAGTGCCCTTCCTGGATCAGAATAAGACCCTTTGGGGAGCGATGGGGGGAGGGGCTGGAGAAGCAGCATCAGCCCCTGGGAGGAGGTGTTTGAGCTCTGGCAGTGGGAATCAGGAAGCTACAGGGAAGCAAGTAACCTGGTAGACTGGGACCTATGTGACTGCATTTGGAGTTTCCCGGAAACAGGCTGTCTAAACCCTCCTTTGGGGCTTCAAGATGATTCCAGGCCCCACCTAATGGGGATTCTCTGATCCCAGCTGTCCAGTCTTCCTGGGTTAAGTTTGGACAAGAGGAGTAGGGCCAGGGACCGAGGTTGTCAGTGATGGACCCCAGCCCCTACCTAACCCAGCGTTGGGGCAATCAGGTGCTCTGTTACTGCTGCGGGTGTTGGGTTAGTGGCAGGGGGCTGAGGGCCCATGGGGTCTGCAGTGGAAGAGGGCTAGGGCAGTCTGGAACCCTCTTGCCTCCATGCCATCCTTCTCCTACCAGCTTTAGGTCCGTTATTGGAGCCTTTAGGGGCCAAAGAGCCAATCTCAGGGGATGAAGACTCTCCCACCACCCCTTCCTCCTTCTCCAGTCCCAGAGCTCATTCCATCAACATGTTTACTGAACACCTACTGTGAGGTGGGCACTGGTCCAGGTGCTGGTGACATGGCAGTGAACACAATCTCCCTCCTCATGTGTGCTTCACATCCTACCTGGGGGAAAGAACAAATGTACATATATATATATATATGGTATAAGATGGTGACACAAGTGCTGTGGGAAAAAAGAGTAATAAAGGGAATGGGGAGTGTGGGGTGGGTTACGATTTTTTTTTTTTAAAGGGTGGTCTGGGAAGGTGAGCAGAGTCCCAAAGGAGGTTGGAAAAGTAAGCCACATAGATATCTAGGGAAAGAAAGTTGAAGCAAAGCGAATGGCCAGTGCAAAGACCCTGAGGCAGGACTGGGCTTGGTGTGTACAAGAAACAGAGGAGACCAGCATGGCTGGGGCCAAGGGAGTGATCAGGAAAGGGGGAGGAGATGAGGTCAGAGAAGGGGGTGGACATCTATGGTAGGGCCTTGCAAATCAATGGAAGGACGACAGGTTTTACTCTGGTTGAGATGGGAAGCTACTGGAAGGTTTTGATTAGAGGGGTGACATGATCCAAATAAGTTCTAACAAGATCACTTGGCTGCTGAGGTGGGAAAGAGACTTGGTGGATAGACTCTAGGGTTGTCCGCATAATCTCTGCCTCCTGATGTCCACCCCCTGTGCAATCCCCTCCCTTGAGTGTGGGTGGAAACCGCAACTTGCTTTAAACCAACAAAATATAGCAATGGTGTGGGATGCTGTCTCATCTTGAGCTGCTATAACAGGACTGGCTGGTTTAAACCACAGAGGTTTATTTCTCACAGTTCTGGAGGCTAGAAGTCCAAAATCAAGGTGCCAGTGGATTTGGTTCCTGGTGAAAACTCTCTTCCTGGCTTCTCATTGATTGTGTCCTCACATGTTGGAGAGAGAGAGGGGAAGAGGGGGAGAGCAGTGCTCTGGTCCCTCTTTCACTTCTTCTAAGGACAGCAATTCCATCGTGGGGACCCCTCATGACCTCATCCAAACCTAATTACTTCCCAAAGACCCTACCTCCAAATACCATCACATTGGGAGTTAGGGCTGCAGCATATGAATTTGGGGGGGACACAAACGTTTAGTCTATAATAGTTGACACTTCTGTGATTACAGTACGTGAGATTATAATGCCCATCTTGTGCTGGGCATTTTCCTTTGCTGGCTTGGATGAAGTGAGTGACGTGTTGGAGGCCCACATAGCAAGGAACCGAGGATGGCCTCTGGCTGAGCCCCTCAGTCCAACAAACCATGAGTAACTGTGTCCTGCCAACAACCTCATGGTCTTGGAAGCAGATCCTTCCCCAGTCGAGCCTCAGAGGAGAGCACAGCCCCAGCCAACACCTTGACGGCAGCCTTCTGAGGCTCCAAAGCAGAGAAGCCAGTTAAGCCATGCCCAGACCCTGACTCACAGAAACTGTGATAAAGTATGTTAGGCTGCTGAGCCTGTGGTAATGCTGTTACGGAGCAGTAGATAATCAATGCAGGGCACAGGAGCAAAAGAAGGAGACCAGGGAGGAGGCAAATCTGTTAACCCAGGCAAGGGGTGGTGCTGGCTTCTACCAGGGGCCAGGGGGGATGTGGAGGTGGGTAAAGGGGTCTGAGTTTGGTGTATTTTGCAGGACTTGCTGATGAATCACTTATGGGGTTGGCTGAGAATTACAGGTGACACCTCACTCTGTGCCAGGGAATGTGCTGGGCATTTCACAGAAATGACTAATCACTCCCTCTACTTAATGCTTTGTAATCCCAAGAACATCCTTCACACTTGATGGCATCTGAGCCCTCTCTGCCTGGCACGGAACCCGGCCTGTGGTGAATACTCAGGGGACATTTTTAGGGGATGAGAGAGTAAACAACACCTGAAGCCCCCTGTTGCCCTCTTAGTCCTGGCTCTCCCTGGCCTCTGTTCCCCAGGGTGGGCCTATCATTCCGCTGAGGTAACAGAGCCCTGTGTACAGTGATTGCCATGGCAACTCCAGTGCACGTGGGGGGCTGCCCTCCAGCAACCATCCACTGGTCTCCAGCAGCAGTTGTGCTGCGCAGATCTGCACTCCTGGGTTTCCGCACACACCAGGGTGGTTCACGGTTTTCTGACATTATGAGAGAGAGTGGAGAGGTGAGGCAGGGACCTTGAGGTGGGCCAGGGGTCTGCCAGGACATGGGGCTTCATCTTCCTTCTCTCTATTCAGAGTTGCTTGTGAGTGGAATGCTCAGACCGTAACAGGATCTACTTTCCCTCCCTCCTTGACCCGACGTCTCTTGGGATTTTCTCTCCAAATCAGAAACTGACGTGAGTCTACACTTCCGTTCAAGCCAGTCCAGGCCACTCTGGACTGAGGGTGCTATTGGGGCAGATGGGCAGCTCCTGTGGACACATCAGGTGGGTGGCTGGGGATGGGGAATGGGGACAGGAGCAGAAAGAGAACTTGAAGGAGATAGAGGTGGGGCTTGGTTTCAGCACCACCTGGGTGAGGTCCTATTTCTCTTCTGAGCCTCATTTTCTCCAACTGTGAAAGAGGGTGAGTTAATACTTTCTCCAAACACCTCACTGAGTCCTTGTGAAGAGAGACTAATCTACTAGATGTGAGAATACTTAATACATGAGCTGTATTTGTCATCTCCTGCTGTATAACAAATCACCCCAAACTTAGTGACTTAAGAAAGCATTCATAATCTCATAGTTTCTGTGGGTCAGGAATACAGATCTAGCTTCAACGGGCCATCTGTCTCAGGGTCTCTCACAAACTGTGATCAAAATATTGGCCAGGGCTTCGGTCTCATCTGAAAGCTCAACTAGAGAAGGGCCCTTTCCATGGCCAGGATTAATTCCTCAGATTGTTGAACTGAGGGTCTCAGTTCCTCTCGAGTTGGTGGCAAGAGGCCCTCAATTCCTTGCCACGTGGGCCTCTCCAGAAGGCAGCTCACAACAAAGAAACTGCTTCCATCAGTGCAAGAAGAGCCGAGAAGAGCCAGAGAGAGTGTGAACAAGACAGAAGTCACAATCTTATAACCTCATCTTGGAAGTGGCATCCCATCATTTTCACCATATTCTACTGGTTAGAAGCAAGTCAGTAGGTTCAGCCCATACTCAAAGTGATGGAATTACACAAGTGTGTAAATACAGAGGAATTAAGGGTCACTGGGAGCCATGTTACTGCCCACCTCAGTCCACCCTCTAGCCTCCGATGGTAAATATCCCTTCCACATGCAAAATACATTCATCCCCTCCCAAGAGCTCCAAAAGTCTCATCCGATTACAGCATCAGCTTCAATTTTAGAATCTGGCCCTAGAAATCGGGTCCGGGTGTGGATGAGGCTCCTTGCGTGTCATTCTTCTCTATCAGTAGATCTGTGAAACTAAGCTATCTGCCTGAACGCACCCAACGTACAATGGTGTGGCAGATATAGGATAAGAATTATAGATATTCCTGTTCAGAAATGAGGAAAATTCAGACATGAGGTATCCACTGGTCCATAGCAATTCTGAAATCCAGTCAGGCAAATGTTGGACTTCCCTTGATTTGGTTTCAAGGTTTGGAGATAATTGTCCATGGCTCTCTGCTCTGCCATATGTATGGACTCTTGCTTTTACTTGATACAATATCTTTTTTTTTCTCTCTTTCTTTTTTTTTTTAAGGGAGCACATGTTTGCAGCTGAGTAGTTTTCTCAGACTGTTTTCTGCCAGTAGAATTTGGGAGTTCACTGATCTCTTTTCTTTTTGTACTCTCTCTGTCCCTTTCACTCCATGTTGTCAGTATTTTCACCAATATACTTTTCTCAAAAGCTGTGAAACTTACAGGGATTCTCTCCATTAGCCAAAAGTCACATTCTTTTCCACTGGGGCTTCTGTTGACGGAGAGCATCCTTAAACTTGTGAGAGGCCCTATTCCATTAAGAGGATTTGTGAGGCACGTCCTTATCTCTTTAAAGGGCCTTTTGTGGGACTGAATAATACTCTGATCTTTCATCTTTCTAAGGATATAACAAACAGTCACAGCCTTGGCTACATTTTACCAACAGTCCTCTGATGCTATTTCTTAATTTTAGCATCTTTTGACATCTGGAGAGGATGAGAATTTCCAGAATGACTAAGTCCTGCCTCATTTTTATTTAACAGTCCTTCCTTCAAATTCCTCTCTCTCTTCTTACATTTCACTACAAGCATCAAGAAGAAGCCAGGAGGCACCTTCAATACTTTGCTTGGAAATCTTCACTGGATCACCCAGTTCATTAGTCACTTATTCTGCTTTCCACGTAACTGCTGATGACAGAGTCACCATGTTTCTGCCATTACGTAACAGGGACCAGTCCTCCTCCAGGATCTAAGAACATCTTCCTCACTTCCTTTTGTGCCTGCACTGGCAGCATCCTCTAAGACCAGACTTCTACTAATAGTCTGTTTAAGGCAATTTGGGCTTTTTCTATCATGTTGCTCAAATTCCTTCCAAGCTCCACTGACTGCTTGGTTCCAAAGCCACTCCCACATTTTTAGGTGTTTGTTACAGCAGCATCCCACTCTTGGCACCAAAATACATATTATCTATTGCTGCATTTAAAAAATCACCACAAAGCTTAGCGGCTTAAAATGGTGGCTTAAATGCTTAAAAAAATACAAATTTATTATCTCACAGTTTCTATGGATCAGGATCCTGGGTGTGGCTTGACTAGGTCTTCTGGCTCAGGGTCTACCATAGGCTACAATTAATGTGTCAGGTGGGCTGTATTCTCATATCAAGGTTCAACTGGGGAGGAACCATTCAGGTGGTAGGATTCATTCATTCTTTTTTTTAAAAATTTTATTTATTTATTTATTTATTGGCTGCATTGGATCTTCGTTGCTGTGTGCACGCTTTCTCTAGTTGCAGTGAGCAGGGGCTACTCTTTGTTACAGTGTGTGGGCTTCTCATTGTGGTGGCTTCTCTTGTTGCAGAGCACAGGCTCTAGGTGCGTGGGCTTCAGTAGCTGTGGCTCACGGGCTGTAGAGTTCAGACTCAGTCATTGTGGCACAGGGGCTTAGTTGCTCCACGAGATGTGGGATCTTCCCGGACTAGGGCTCGAACCCGTGTCCCCTGCATTGGCAGGCAGATTCTTAACCACTGCGCCACCAGGGAAGTCCCTCATTCAGTTCTTTGAGGATATTGGAATAAGGGTCTCTGTTCCTTACTAGCTTTGGCCAAAGGCCACCCTCAGTTCTTTCCACATGAGTCTTTTTGTAGGGCACCTCAGAACATGGTACTGCTTCCATCAAAGCGAACAGGGCAAGGAGACCAGAGGAAGAGTGTGAACAAGACAGAAGTCACTAACCTAATCCTGGATGTGACATCCTTTCACTTCTGTCATATTCTTTTGATCAGAAGCAAGTCACTAGGTCCAGCCCACACTCAAGTGTTAGGAGGGGAACATAGTGTATGAATACCAGGAGGATAAGGATCATGAAAAGTCATATCAGAAGCTGCACAATCACCAAACAAGTCAGAATTAATAGGGTGTTTTGCCTGGTGACTTTTCAAAATTCATCTGATTCTTAACCTGCTCTGAGTTTACCAGCACACCAACTTGCTGGGTGACCTCAGACAAGTCACTCCTTCTCCCTGGGACCTCAGTTTCTTTACCTGTAAAATGAAGGGACTGGGGCTTCCCTGGTGGCGCAGTGGTTAAGAATCCTCCTGCCAATGCAGGGGACACGGGTTCGAGCCCTGGTCCAGGAAGATCACACATGCTGCGGAGCAACTAAGCCCGTGCATCACAACTACTGAGACCCCCCACCACAACTACTGAAGCCTGTGTGCCTAGAGCCCTTGCTCTGCAACAAGAGAAGCCACTGCAATGAGAAGCCCACACACTGCAACGAAGAGTAGCCCCCGCTTGCCACAACTAGAGAAAGCCCTTGTGCAGCAACAAAGACCCAACGCAGCCAAAAATAAAATAGATAAATAAATTTATAAAAATAAATAAATAAAACGAAGGGACTGGATTAGCTAATCTCAAAGATCCCTTCCAGCTCTGACTTGCTGCTTCTATGTTTTCCTTATCCAATTATACAATAAACTGTCTTATCCTAGTTGAATTACAAAATTCACAGAAGCCTTTAAAAAAACACATGCAATAAAATAAGAGAATATGAATAAGAAAAAGATCACCTAGGAAAAAGGAACCCAAACTTGAAAGCTGCAGGGGCTTCTGAAGATGCCAGAGCTGACACTCTAGTTTGACCCAAAGGCCTGTTCTTTGGAGGAAAGGCTGAGATCATCCCAGAGTCCGTTCCTGCTCTTGGCTCTCCTCCACCTTGGCCAAGCTGGTTCCTTTCCTTGAATGACCAGCTGGTAAAAGAATGGGCAAAATCCTATTTGCAGAGAGGCAAACAGTCACCAGGATGGTGGGCTTGGGGCAATGCCCCTCCCAGCAAGGGGTCTGCTGGGGGCTCCTAGGGGAGTGTTGGGTGGTACAGATGGGGAAGAAAATATTATAGAAGAAAAGGATTGCAAAGGAAGAAGGGGAGTCCCAGGCCCCCAGTCTGTTTGAGAAGGGCCTTTGAGGCACAGGTGATGGGGGTGACCAGGGCTTTCCACAGACAGCACAGCCTGCAAGGGTCGAGGAAGCAGGCCCAGTGCCAGGGGTGGTGGGTGGACGGGGCGGGGGCTCCTGGGTACCTGAGAGCACTGGAAGCGGCACGGAGGGACCTCTGGTCAGGGGCTGGGCAGACGGTCACAGGCCGTCCTGTTCAGCCCTCTCTGTCATCTGAGATGACAGTGTGTATTTCTTTGTCTGCAGAGCTAAGCTTGGAATTACCTGTCGCAGAGCAAGAGCTGATGGAGCTGGACCACAAAGCAGGTAGGACGGGGGACCAGGGACATGCTGAATGCACATGCAGGACTTCCGGAGGGACCCCCTGGGGGCAGCAGAGACCAGCCCCCTCCCCCTCTCCCTCAGTCTTGCTTTGGCCTCCAGACCCACCGTGTGGCCCTAACTTCCTCAGGGCTTCCGCTCGAAGACAGAAGGAAAAGAGAGGGCACGGAGCCTCTCCCATCTGCCAGGCCTGGGGATTATGACCCCACTGCAGTGTCCCCTCTTGTAACCGAACACAAGTTCACATGCCCGAGGCACAGTGAGGCCATACGAACCGCAACATTGGAGTTTGGAGCAGAGCAAGTTTTATTGCAGGGCCAAGCGAGGAGAATGGGTGGCTCCTGTTCAAAATCCCCAAATTCATTGATGGTTTTCAGGGAGAAGTTTTTATAGGCAAAATTTAGGGTGAGGGCTGCAGGGTGTGTGGCTTCCTTCTGATTGGCTGGTGGTGAGGTAGCAGGGCGGTGCTCCAGGAGTCTTGTGCTTGGCCTGAACTTACCATCCTCCACCTGCGTTGGCACCTTAGTTCCTGAGAAGAACTGGAAGATATTGTTATGTACATCGCTCGAGGAGGAACTAGGACCCTGCTTTAATCACTGCACTATTGCTCTTTTCTTTTTTTTCGCTGCACCACGTGGCTTGTGAGATCTTATTTCCCGGACCAGGGATTGAACCCGTGCAAGGGTGCAGAGTCCTAACCACTGGACCTCCAGGGAATTCCCCGCACTATTGTTTCTTGATGGTTCCTCCTTTGTTTCCGCATTCCTTCCTCTCCCTGAGTAGCAGCTGTTTGAATCTGCCCTTAGGAACTCAGGGAAGGTCTAGGGCGGCTGAAGCCTTTAACTTGCAAATAAGAAAGGGGGAACCCAGAAAGGCTTTTGTGCCCAGGAGGGCGCTGCAGGGTCCTGCTGGCTTCACTCTCAAGGCTCAGGGGCAAAGCAGCAACCCTTTGTGCACCAGAAAGACAGGATATGGGAGAACACAGCAGGGGCCTGGTCTCTGTGAGTGGAAGGTCCATGTAGGTCCTGAGTGAGCCAAAAGCAGGGAGTGGTGTGGCCCAAGGAGGGGAGAAAAGCGTGTCCCAGGCCTGGGGAATAGTGCGGGCAAAGGTCTGGAAGTTAGAGTGGGCTGGTGATTTGGTGAAGCTGAATGAAATTCAATATGGCTTGAAGGCTGGAGAAGGGAGGTGGGCAAGGAGGCTGGGCTGGGGTCCTGGGACCGATCCCAAGGGCACGGCCTCTGCCCTGAGGACGAGGGGAAGGGTTTCCATGTAGGAATGACTGGGTCAGGTCAGCTCTGAGAAAGGTCCCCACGGGTGAGGGGCTGGCGGGTGGGATGTGGAGAGAGGCGCATTCAGGGACGCTGGGGCAAGGCTCCTGCTGGAAGCTCTCTCCAAAGCCCCGAATGACCTGGAGGCCTAGTTAAACACTCAGACCCCAGCCTCTCCCAAGAAGATTCTGCTGCAGCAGCTCTAGGAGGGGCCCAGGAATCTGTATTTCTAATGAGTGCCTGCCGGGGATTCTGATAAATGACGCAGCTTGGAGAACTCTGATGACTGATCGCTTGATCCTCACAACAGCAAGTAAAGCAGGATGAACTCTGCCCATTGTACAGGGGAAGGGAGTGGAGGAAGCGTGGGACTGCACTAAGATTCTTGGATGCCAGCTACAGACAGACATTCATTCATTCATTCCACAAACATTTAAGCCCAAGAGGACGGGGGCTGACCCAGTTAGCTCACTGTTGGGGCCCCAGTGCCTAGCACAGCACTGACACACAGTAGGTGCTCGCCGATGGCTGAATTGGTAAAGGTATTGACTCTCTGAGCCAGGGGACACGAGACACGGTCCTGGCCATTAGAGCGCTCCTAAGCCCAAAGGGCAGGTGGAGGGTGAGCAGACAATTTACATTCGCTGTGTTTAGAGGCGGGCAGGAGCACAGCCTGGGAGAGATGGGAGCACGGATCCTGGAGTCCCGAGCCCTGAGACCAAGGGCTCAGGAGCCCAGGCTTGCGCTGGGCTTCAGTCTCCCCACGAGCACAGGGAGGGGCCGTGGTTGACCAGGCTGGTGGTGAGTGCTCTTAATGCTCTCTGCCTCCATTCTTTTGAGAAGGGTCACTGTCCCCATCCTGGAAGCCTTAGTTGTCCCCAGAAGCGCCCCTTTGCTCGGCTATCTGCTTGTGGGGGCAGAACCCAGGATGGGAGGGAGGGTAGGCAGTCTGGTCTCTGGGGAACAGGTTTTTCCTCTTTTGTGTCAATGACAAAAGGTCAAGAAGAGGATCCTCCGACTTCAGCTCCATGGGGTGAGGATGGTGGGGAGGAGAAGGGCAAGGAGGAAGCGGGCAGGCCTGGACCTCAGCTTTCTCTGTCTCTACTGCCCTGGGGAAGGGTCTGCAGCCCCCACGGGTGGGCACGGGGGGCTTGAAATAAAAACCTCTGTGGCTGGCAAAACCTGCCATTTCCAGCGACTTTCTCTGAAAAAGAAACCTGGACATCCACCGGCAGGGCAGTCGCTAAAGCCTGCACGGTTTGAAAGGAAAGTTAGGTGTGTGTTTGTGGCCAAGAAGAGATCCCCAAGGCACAGTGTTAAATTTTTAAACAGCAAGTTACAAAGCAATACATGGAATCTGATCGCATTTGGAAACCAAAGTGAAGCCAAACTATGCATCTTTCAAAAGCGCTGGGACCCACCTAGAACGTCTGGGAGGGAAGCTCTTCAAAGAAGCTTACAGCTATAACCTGGGATTGAGGATTGTGGGCATGGCTGGAAGTGGGGAGAGGGTGGGGACTGACTCGTTTTCTATATTTTGCCCAGTAAGAAAGAGTTTACATATTACTTGGGTATTATAATGTGTAAAACATTATTCAAAATGTGTATTTTAAGTCTCCATCCAGTGGGTTGTAAGATGCACTGTTACGTACCTGTCACTAAGAAAGAAAACATCGCTGGTTAGACCAGGGCCCATTGATTGTCAGACACAGCCTGATGTCAGCGATGCTAACATGAGAAGGAAGGACATTTTAGAACTGATGGGGTGCAGGGTGACCCTGGGTCTGACACCCCTGCAGCCATCTATTCATTCACTCGCTCACTGATGGGTGTCACCAGCATCTCTGGTACACAGGGCTCTGGGGGGTGCTGAGGGAGGCCCAGGACTGACTCACCTGTGGACCTGCCTCAGTGACTCCCCTTCCGCATGGAGGAGAGAAATGAGAGGGTTTGTAGCTCACAAGGATGGAGAAGGGGAAAATCCAGACAGACTTGTAGAGCGTGCTGGGGACAGAGTTGTGGAGCTGAGAGGAGGCGATGGCCCTGGCAACTTGGGGTGGGTGTCAGGGAGGACTTCCTGGTGGGGCTGCATTGGAAAGAAGCAGTAGGATTTTTTTTTTTTTTTTTTTTTTTTTGCGGTACGCGGGCCTCTCACTGCTGTGGCCTCTCCCGCTGCGGAGCACAGGCTCCGGACACGCAGGCTCAGCGGCCATGGCTCACAGGACCAGCCGCTCCGCGGCATGTGGGATCTTCCCGGACCGGGGCATGGACCCGTGTTCCCTGCATCGGCAGGCGGACTCTCAACCACTGCGCCACCAGGGAAGCCCAAGCAGTAGGATTTTGCCTTAGGGAAAAAGAGGGGCTGGCCTTCCGGGCAGCGAACTAGCCTGAGCAGACGCTGGGAGGTTGGACATCGCAGGGTGTGGTGGGGCAGAAGTGGCGGTCTGTTTGGCTGGAGCCAGGGATGGGGGAAGAGAATGAGGAGAAGACCTGTAAGCTGGGAACGGGAGATCCTCGGAACTGGGAGTCAGGGCAGGAATGGGGTGGGGGGGAGGGGAGGGGAGCGGTTGAGGTGGGAGAGCCCGGAAGCAGCTGGGACGACACCGCTCCATTAGCTGGAGAACAGAGGAGGGAAGTGGGGCTGGGGAGCAGCTCTAAACGGGGAGCAAAGGCTGGCTCAATCCAGCTCTAGTACTTTTCCAGCCGTGTGACTTGGCCACGCTGAGGGATGCCCTCTGCCAGCTTCCACAGCTGCTGGTTTTCCTGACTGGATTGCTGGGGGGGTTCAAGGTGGGGAAGGGAACTACCCAAATGGAGCCAGGTTCACTAAAGCACAGAGAGGTCACAGCCCTTGCTGAAGGTCACACAGCTAGCCTCAAGGCTGGTCAGGCTTGGGCTGCAGTCCCTATTGTCAGAAACAATGAGGGCTGCCCTGTCCAGCGGGAGGCTTGGCGGGCTGAACTACCCTCCCCCTTGGTCTCTCTCCTGATTTCTCACCCATGCTTCTGGCTCCCATGACTTCTTTCGTACCTGTCTTTTTTCCTGCTCTGGATCTCTGCGGCTCCGTGTCTGTCTGTTCCCCCCACCCCCACCCCCATCACCGTCTTCCTTCCTGCCCTCCACTCTCTACATCTGTCTGTCTCCTCTCCTTCCTTCCTTCTCTCTTCCCTTTTTAGGTACAACCACTTTGACCAGGGCCCATCTGAACAACAGCAAGGAAGGCCAGCAGGACACGGACCCCCGGAGAACTGCCCGTAGCCCACTGGATACCTCCAAGTTCAAGTACCAGCTCCCAGTCTCCCCACAGCCATCCATGTACCAAGGACACAGCCCCCGAGGCAGCTCCCTCGGGCAGGCCTCCCTGGAGGAGATCCGGCCTCCATCCCTGAAGGCTGTCAGCCAGGACTCTCCCCAGAGGGACTCACAGCCGGGGTCCCTGAAGAAGGAGAGCTACAGACCCTCCTCGAGGGAGAGGAGGGCCTCCTTCCGAGAGGGGGCTCAGCCGTGCCAGGGGCTGGAGGAAGACCCCAACTTGGGGGCACAGGGCCAGAGTAGCAGCAGTATTCCCAACAACATTCGTCACAAGTTTGGGAGCAACGTGGTGGACCAGCTGATCTCCGAAGAGCAGGTGTCAGAATGGGCACAGGTGGCTAAGGGCGGCAGGAGGGTCATGCATGGAGACTGACAATGAGGACCCCTAAGGAAGCTGCTCTTGAGTACAGAGTCCCTGTAATAACATCATCAGAAAGTAGTGTTTACTGAGCACTTGCTCTGTGCCGGATCCCATGCACTGTTTAGTCTTCACATCTAAACGTTCAATCTTCCCAGTGAGGGAGGTACTATCATTATCCTCATTTTATGGATTAGAAGCCCAAGGCTTAACAGGCTTAAGTAAATTAACCAAACTTAAACAGGATCCAAACTGGCCAGCAGATTCTGGAGCCTTGGCCCATCATGACTCTGCAGTTAGAAGTCTTGTGTTTGAAATAGATGCTTTTAGCTCAAGTCTCCTAAAGGGGACAGGATTGATTGGAAATCAGAAGACTTGGGTTTGAATCCTGGCTCTGCCCCAGAATACTGAAAGACTTTGGATAAGTTACTTCTCCTCTCTGAGCTCTAGTCTCTACATCTGTAAAGTGAGGCAGTTAGACTAGATCAGGCTGGCAAATACACAGCATGCATTCCATAACTCTCCTAGCCCGCATTCATGGCAGACATCACTAATCGATTCTGGCACTTTTTCCTACTTGGTACATCATTCTAGGAACTCAATGCTGATCCACTGAAAGTCGAGATGAAACTTATCTGCCATTTCTGGTCAAATGGTCACCTGCTCTGGCATTTTGAGTCATATTTTCAAAGCCACTGTCTCAACCCTCATGGTGACTACATTGAGCAGCAGGCCAGGCAGGAGTCATTGCTTCCTTTTTTAACAGATGGTAAATCTGAGACTCAGAGAGGTGATACGATCTGCCCAGGGTCACACAGAGCAAGCAGGAGAGCCAGGGTCACAAAAGCTATGGGCGGGGCCCCTTTTCATTTTGTCATCTTAAGGTGGGGGTACACCCCCGCCTCACAACCTGCTAGTCTGGGAGGTCACAATCCTAAACTCCCTGCCCCACTTGGAGGATCGTGTCCCAACTCGAGGTTGGCTGCATGGTCACTATCTCTCACTGCGCCTCCTGGCTTCGGGAAGGTGCCCTTTCTCTCTTTGGCCATCGTGGTCCTGGGCTTAGATCAAGAGGTCTGTTTTGTTTTTTTAATCCAGCTGTGACCCAGATCACAAGTGTCATCAGGCCGGCAAATATCAGAACTGGAAGCTACTGCAAAGGCCACCCAGTTCTGCCCCCACCCTCATTTTATGAGTAGGGGAACTGAGGCCCAGAGGGGAGCAAAGACTTGCCCAAACCAGCAGCTGGTAGACAGCAGAGTTGGGACCCAAACCCAGGTTTAATGGCTCTTAGGCCTGAGCTCAACCACTCCGGGCCTTAGTTTCCCTATTGGTACAAGGAAGGAGCTGCCCCTGGTGAAATATTAGGAGCCACCTAGAGTTGACTTGTGTGACGCTTCCATTGTAGTAGGCAAGCCAGGGCTTCGGTCACCGGCTATGTGATGGGCAAGTCCCCGCCCTGAGGCACAGTTTCCTTATTTATAAAATGTAGGAATAATATCATCTTATAAAGATGTCCCCTGGTGATGTTCTACAGTACGTACCCAATGTAGGGAGAAGCGTTCATGATCGTTCTCATGCTTGATGCCCGAGGCCCATGTGGGAGGTGGGGTGGTGTGGGAGTGTGGAGGGACTTCAGCTATGCCAGCTGAAGGGTGTAGGTTGGGAGTAGGTTGAAGGCTGCAGGCTAAGGGTGGGGTGAGGGTGGTGGAGGCAGGGTCAGAGGCAGGAGAAGTTAGAGGGGAGATAGGGGACTTGATGCTGCTTCTCTACCCCTTGTCTCTCCTCCCTCCCTCCCTCCCTACTCAGGCTCAAAGGGCCATTGGTGAAGCCTTGGAGGGCCAGAAAAGGGCAAGCTCACGGCCCAGCAGGATCCAGAGTCCCACTGAAATCACCTCCGTCTTTTCAGGCTACTATGATCTGGGCTACAACATGCGGTCAAACTTGTTTCAAGGTCAGGCTGAAGGGCAAGGGTGGGGGCTGTGAACGCCCATAGTCCCCAAGGCACTGGGCAAGGGAGGACTTGGACCCCCAAAGGAATCTAAGACCCCAGGATACATCTCCAGGGACACTCATTTCACGGCCACCAAGGGCCTCCTCTGTGCCAGGCTCTACGCCGAGTGCTGGGAATGTCCAGTCCCCTGGCGAGTCTGTCCTCACTATACAGTTGGCAGTCAGCCCTTACTCTCCCTGTACCTCTGGTGTCTTAGTCTGCCAAGAGGAGGCCGGGGCACCCCTGGTCTGGCCACCTTTGGTTACAGTGACAGTACCAGGCTTCCTGTGTTCAAAGGTCAGCTCAGCCGATGGGTGTGGCCTCGGGCAGGATCCTTAACCTCAGCCAATCTTCCTGGTACAACGGGGCTAATAACATGGCAGGATTCTGTGCAGGCGCTTGGCCTGCAGCCCCCAGTGAGTCCTCTTTTTTTAATTTTGTGTCTGAGCCTTGAGGCCTGGAATCAAACCTGTGCGCCCTGCAATGGAATTCCGCTGGATCGCCAGGGAATTCCCACAGTGAGTGATTAGTAGCTGACAGGCCAGCACTTTTCTTTCTCGGATCCCACTCGTGGCACCTCTGGGCCAAAGTGTGGGTCGGAGGCCCGGACATCTGCAATGTGTCCTCTGGGTCCCCCTCGGTCCTGTTTGTCAGGGGAGTGCTCCTAGCTCCATATCACAGGCAGATGGGAAACAATTTGCCCAGAGTAGTAGGAGGTGGATGTGAAACTCAAATCCAGGTTTTTCTTCTGCCTCCAAAGTCCCAGAGTCTTTTTCCGGCACTGGGTCACCTCCGGAGCTAGGACCCCGTTCCCAAGCGTTTAACCGATTGCTCGGATGCCGGTCCTTGGTCAGCAAGTGGTGGCTTCTCTCCGGCCCCACGTTCTAGTTTGACCTCATTGCAAAAGGTCAAGTCTTCCTGGCCCCCTTCTTTCCTCCATCCTTACTCCATGCCTTCTCCAGTGTCCCCAGGGCCTGGTAAACCTCCTACCTGGCTCAGATCCCCGTCACCCGAGGAACCAGACAGCCGCTGGAAGCCTTTCTGGGTTTTCCTTTGAGCTTGAAGAAGGGGTGGTGCTTGGGGAGAGGAGAGAGAATACAGCTCAGATTGTCCTGTTCTGGGCCTCAGGAATCGGCCTTCCACTTGTCTTTAACAATGATCACTCAGTAGTTCTTACGTAGGCCTTTATATGGTGATGTTTACATACATTTAAAAGAATGATATAAAAAGCGTCTGTGTACCCCTCACCCAGCCTGAGAAACACAACTGTGTCAAGGGGGCAAACCCTTGGAACCAGTGCAAACCAGCTTGCTCCAGCTTCTAAGAGTCGATTGTTAAATTTTACTGAACTGTTGGCATCATGAGCGATCTTAAAATTGGCCGTGGTCGTGCAATTGACCTTTGAACAACGGGGGAGTCAGGGGTGCCTACACCACCCCACAGTCAAAAATCCAAGTACTGCTATCTCTGACTCAACAAAAGAACTGAATGATTCACCCAAGGCCAGGAAGCTGAGATAGTTTGGATACAATCAGGACTCAAACCCTAGTTCTTTTGATCCCATGTACTGTGACTTCCTACCAAACACAAACTTTCCCCATGCCTAGTTAATTTTTAAAGATCTATAAAAGGAACATACAGGTACTATATTTATTGAAAAAAAATACACACATAGGTGGACCCGAGCAGTTCAAACCCATGTTGTTCAAGGGTCAACTGCATTGACACTCCACAAATTGGCAAGCGCTACAGATTAGGGCGTTGCTCTCTGCACCCAACTGTCAGTGTGCCTCACCCATGTGTCCCCCTCCGTTTCCACCTGCCCAGATCTTGGCATTTGCTGCTCCAGGTTGGGGAGGTACAGTAGTGGCTAGACAAGGGAGAAGAAATCAGAGAGGAAACGGGCTAGGTGGGGAAGGCCACGGGAAGGTCTTAAGCAGAGAAGGGCATTGTTTGACTTAGGTTAAAGGATCACTACTGTTGCTATGCTGAGAAGAAAAGTAAGGGAGCTGGACAGAAACAGGGGAACCAGTGAGGAGGTGACTGCAAAAATCCAGGTGGGGTTAATGATGGAGGCTTGGTCTCGAGAGCAGGGCTGGTGCATTGCACGACTCTAGTGGATACTATTGTGCAGTATGGCGGCACAGGGAGGTAATGGTGAAGGTGACCTGATGCAGGAGGAGTCTGGCTATGTGTGGAAGGCAGAGCAAACAGAATGTGCTAATCAATGGATTTGGGGTGTGTGAGAGAGGAATTAAGGTTGATGTCAAGGTTTTTCTTTTGTTTTTCATAAATTAAATTATTTAATTTTTTGGCTGCGTTGGGTCTTCGTTGCTACGCACGGGCTTTCTCTAGTTGCGGCGAGCGGGCGCTACTCTTCGTTGTGGTGCGTGGGCTTCTCGTTGTGGAGCATAAGCTCTAGGCACGCGCGCTTCAGTAGTAGCCGCACGTGGGCTCAGTAGTTGTGGCTCGTGGGCTCTAGAGCACAGGCTCAGTAGTTTTGGTGCACAGGCTTAGTTGCTCCGCGGCATGTGGGATCTTCCCAGACCAGGGCTCAAACCCGTGTCCCCTGCATTGGTGGGCGAATTCTTAACCACTGTGCCACCAGGGAAGCCCAGATGTCAAGGTTTTTGACCTGAACAACTGAAAAGATGGAATTGTTATTTACTGAGATAGAGAAGGTTCCAGGAGGAGTGGGTTGAAGAAATCCTATGCCATGCTGAGTCATAAAGATAATCTTTTACATCGTCTTCTAAAATATTTAGCTTTGCTTTTCACATTTAAGTCTTTAATCCATCTGGAGTTGATTTCTCTTTTCAGTGTGAAGCAGAGATTCATTGTTAATTCCTCCTTTATGTGGATTAGCAATTGTCTCAGTACCTTCTATTGAATAATCTCATCTTTCCCCCCACCCCAGTGACCTGCAGTGGTACCGCTGGTATCCATCAAGTTTCCCTGTGTGCATGGATCGGTTTCCAGGCTCTCTATTCTGCCCACTGGTTTAATATTACACTTTTAATTATCAAGGTATTATAAGTAGTCTGATATCTGGTTGGGCTGTCCCCACTCCCCACCACTCCATCACCAGCAGCAGGAGCAGCTAATGTCTTAGCTATTCTAGGTTCTTTGCTCTTCCATATAAATTCTAGAATCAGCTTGTCAATTTCCATGAAAAACCCTGTTGGTATTTTGATTGGAAGAACATTGAACCTGCAGCTCAATTTAGGGACAGTTGTCACTTTATGATAATGAATTTTCCAACCCATGAGTATGGTCTACAACTCCGTTAATTTCAATCTTCCTTCAATATCCGTCAATAACATTTTGTCATTTTTTTTATAAAGATTATGCAGCTTTTTGTTAGACTTGTTTTGAAGAATCTCTTATTTATCTATTTTTTTGCTGCTTATTGCAAATAGTATCTTTTTTTTTAACATCTTTATTGGGGTATAATTGCTTTACAATGGTGTGTTAGTTTCTGCTTTATAACAAAGTGAATCAGTTATACATATACATATGTTCCCATATCTCTTCCCTCTTGCGTCTCCCTCCCTCCCACCCTCCCTATCCCACCCCTCCAGGTGGTCACAAAGCACCGAGCTGATCTCCCTGTGCTACGCGGCTGCTTCCCACTAGCTATCGATTTTACGTTTGGTAGTGGATATATGTCCACGCCACTCTCTCACTTTGTCGCAGCTTACCCTTCCCCCTAGTAACTTTTTAAAAATCACATTTTCTAACTTTGCTGCTTGTATACATGGAGGCAATTTTAAGTTTTGTTCTTTAATCTTAACTCCAGAAGCCTGACTCAGCTCACCTATTAATTCCGATAATTTGTTTGTAGATTCTTTGGAACTATTTTTAAATAATAATAATGGCTACATTTATGGGTCGCATGTAACATTCACCAAGCCCTGCTCTAAGCACTTCACGTACATTTTAATTCTCACAAGAATCTTATACAGTGAATGCTATAGTGCTATAATCCCCCCCCCCTTTTTTATTTAAAGAAAGAAAAAATGAGGCATGGAAAGGTTAAGTAACTTGCTTAAGGGCACACAGCTAGGGATAGTCAGGCTTGGGATTGGGATTTGAACTCTGGCAGTCTGGGGCCAGAGTTCACATTATTACCAGGAGGCATTTTTAAAAAAAATAAGTTTATTTATTTTGGTGTGTGTTGGGTCTTTGTTGCTGAGCACAGGCTTTCTCTAGTTGCGGCGAGCAGGGGCTACTCTTCGTTGCGGTGCGCGGGCTTCTCATTGCGGTGGCTTCTCTTGTTGCAGAGCACGGGCTGTAGGCGGGTGGCTTCAGTAGTTGTGGCTCGTGGGCTCTAGAGCCCAAGCTCAGTAGTTGTGGCGCACGGGCTTAGTTACTCCGTGGCATGTGGGATCTTTCCGGACCAGGGATTGAACCCGTGTCCCCTGCATTGGCAGGCGGATTCTTAACCACTGCCCCACCGGGGAAGCCCACCAGGAGGCTTTTCCCCACCTTTTTTTTTTTTTTCTCTGCGGTACGCGGGCCTCTCACTGTTGTGGCCTCTCCCGTTGCGGAGCACAGGCTCCGGACACGCAGGCTCAGCGGCCATGGCTCACGGGCCCAGCCGCTCCGCGGCATGTGGGATCTTCCCGGACCGGGGCACGAACCCGTGTCCCCTGCATCGGCAGGCGGACTCTCAACCACTGCGCCACCAGGGAAGCCCTGCTTTTATTTCTTATAGTGCTTTTGCTTTACAGTCTATTTTGTCCCATATTAGTATAGTATGACCAGATTCTTTGATTTGTATTATTCTGGTATTAATCTTTTTCTGTATTTCCATGTTTATCCTCTTTGTGTCCTTTTGCTTTAAATATGCTTTAGCGAATATATATCTGGAAAATATTTTCTGTGGCCTGAGCATCTGTTTTTTAATCAGTTGGCCTACTCCATTTATATTTATTTTAATTACCGATATATTCGGATTTATTTTTATGATCTTATTTTGTATCTTCCATTTGTCCTAATTGTTCTAGGCTGCTTTCTTTCTCCTTCCCTTGTTTTGGATCTGAGTGAGCTTCCCTTTTTCCCCAATCCAATTTTTGTCCTTACTTTTCCTATTCTCTCAGTGGTTATCTTTGCCTTTTTTTTTTATGGCCACGCCGTGTGGTTTGCAGGATCTTAGTTCCCCGACCATGGAAGCGTGGAGTCCTAACCACCGGACTGCCAGGAAATTCCCTATCTTTGTCCCTATCTTTGACATTGTTGCATGCATAGTTAGCAAATTCTAAAGTTAATCAAGGTATTCCAGCTTTTCTGAACAATATAAGGATGCTGGACAGCTTCACATTTATTCTCTCCACCCCCCATATCAGCTAACATGTTATTATTTTACAGGGTTTTTTTTACTACACATAAGCAAAGTAGTTTTTTTTTTTTTTTTTTTTTTTTTTTTTGCGGTACGCGGGCCTCTCACTGTCGTGGCCTCTCCCGTTGCGGAGCACAGGCTCCGGACGCGCAGGCTCAGCGGCCATGGCTCACGGGCTCAGCCGCTCCGCGACATGTGGGATCTTCCCAGACCGGGGCACGAACCCACGTCCCCCGCATCGGCAGGCGGACTCTCAACCACTGCGCCACCAGGGAAGCCCAGCAAAGTAGTTTAAACTGTGGATTCTGGAGCCGCAGGTCCGGGGTTGCGTCCTCCATCTTTCACTTACCAGCTGTGTCACTTTAGACAAGTGATTTAGCCTT
Source organism: Orcinus orca (assembly GCF_937001465.1). Taxonomy (NCBI): domain Eukaryota; kingdom Metazoa; phylum Chordata; class Mammalia; order Artiodactyla; family Delphinidae; genus Orcinus; species Orcinus orca. Next base: position 92,061,742 of record NC_064569.1, on the reverse strand, counting down.
TCTGTGCTTCAGTGACTTCAACAGCAAGATGGGGGTAATAATCACCCCCATCTTCTTAGGGTTGATTCAGTGAGTAAGTTCTGTAAAGTTTTGAATGAAAACTGTGCTTAGCATATGTTAAATCTTCACTTATCTATCACAGTCATTATTTTGCCCATATATTCAACATTGGTACTGTTATCGTAATGGATGTGTATTTAGATTTATTCAAGGTTTCCACTTTCTTTGCCTACTACTCCTTCTTTTATCTCAGATTTTCCTTCTGGGATTATTTTTTTCTTTCTGACGTATGTTGTTTAGAAGATATTTGGGGTGAGATTCTGTTGTTGGTAAATTTTAAGCTCAGAAAAGTTTTATTTCATCCTATTCTTGGAAGACAGTTATTGTAAACAGTTCTAGATTGTTGATTTCTCTTTGTAAAGCGCTTTGATGATGTCAATTAATTTCCTTCTGGCTTTGATGGTTAATCAAACTCGTTATCCTTTGTAACTAATCTGTCTTTTCTCTATGGCTACTTCTAAGATTTCTTTGTCTCTGGTGTTCTAAATTTTACTTGGTTGTACCTAGGTAAGGAATTATTTTCACCTACACTCACTGGGGAATTGTTATTCTTGAATCTAAGGATTCATATATTTCATCAATTCTGGAAAAATTCCAGCCACTAGCTTTCCACATATTGTCCCTCCCCGTTTTCTCCACTCTCTCCTTCAGAACTACAATTAGACATATGTTAGGCCTTCTCATTTCATCTTCATTTAACAGCTTTTTCATATTTTCCACATCATTATTTCCCCACTCTGTGCTGCATTCTAGTTAATTTCTTTAGATATATCTACCAGTTTACCATTTTTTCTCAGCTGTATATAATCAGCTCTTTTACCTGTTTGTTGAATTTGTTTTTAAACATTAAGATGTCAATTTTCAAACTTAGAATAGTTTAATAAATACATGGTGCACTTATCATACAGCTTCAACAATTATCAATACAAGACTAATCTTGTTTCATCTTTTTTCCCACCCACTCACCCATTCATTCCCACCCCAGTTTATTTATATATTATTTATTTATTTATTTTTATTTTATTTTATTTATTTATTTTTGTCTGCGTTGGGTCTTCTTTGCTGCGCGTGGGCTTTCTCTAGTTGCGGCGAGCAGGGGCTACTCTTGGTTACAATGCACAGGCTTCTCATTGCGGTGGCTTCTCTCGTTGCGGAGCACGGGCTCTAGGCACACGGGCTTCAGTAGTTGTGGCACGTGAGCTCAGTAGTTGTGGCACATGGGCTTAGTTGCTCCGCAGCATGTGGGATCCTCCCGGACCAGAGCTCAAACCCGTGTCCCCTGCATTGACAGGTGGATTCTTAACCACTGCACCACCAGGGAAGCCCCACCCCAGTTTATTTTGAAGCAAATCCCAGGCCTCTTACCATCCATTGCTTTTCAACTATTATGTTTAATTTCTGAAATTCCATTTGCTTCTTTTACTAATCTGTCTGTTCTTTCTGGATAGTGTCTTATTCTTTTCTCATAGATTTATTTATTTATTTAAAATTAATTTTTATTGGAGTATAGTTGCTTTACAATGTTGTGTTAATTTTTTTTAATTGGAGTATAGTTGCTTTACAATGTTGTGTTAATTTTTTTTAATTGGAGTATAGTTGCTTTACAATGTTGTGTTAGTTTATTTTATATTTTTTATTGGAGTATAGTTGCTTTACAATGTTGTGTTAGTTTTTTTATTGGAGTATAGTTGCTTTACAATGTTGTGTTAGTTTTTTTATTGGAGTATAGTTGCTTTACAATGTTGTGTTAGTTTATTTTATATTTTTAATTGGAGTATAGTTGCTTTACAATGTTGTGTTAATTTTTTTTATTGGAGTATAGTTGCTTTACAATGTTGTGTTAGTTTATTTTATATTTTTAATTGGAGTATAGTTGCTTTACAATGTTGTGTTAGTTTATTTCATATTTTTTATTGGAGTATAGTTGCTTTACAATGTTGTGTTAGTTTATTTCATATTTTTTATTGGAGTATAGTTGCTTTACAATGTTGTGTTAGTTTATTTTATATTTTTAATTGGAGTATAGTTGCTTTACAATGTTGTGTTAGTTTTTTTATTGGAGTATAGTTGCTTTACAATGTTGTGTTAGTTTTTTTATTGGAGTATAGTTGCTTTACAATGTTGTGTTAGTTTATTTTATATTTTTTATTGGAGTATAGTTGCTTTACAATGTTGTGTTAGTTTATTTTATATTTTTTATTGGAGTATAGTTGCTTTACAATGTTGTGTTAGTTTATTTTATATTTTTTATTGGAGTATAGTTGCTTTACAATGTTGTGTTAGTTTTTTTATTGGAGTATAGTTGCTTTACAATGTTGTGTTAGTTTATTTCATATTTTTTATTGGAGTATAGTTGCTTTACAATGTTGTGTTAGTTTATTTTATATTTTTTATTGGAGTATAGTTGCTTTACAATGTTGTGTTAGTTTATTTTATATTTTTTATTGGAGTATAGTTGCTTTACAATGTTGTGTTAGTTTTTTTATTGGAGTATAGTTGCTTTACAATGTTGTGTTAGTTTTTTTATTGGAGTATAGTTGCTTTACAATGTTGTGTTAGTTTATTTTATATTTTTTATTGGAGTATAGTTGCTTTACAATGTTGTGTTAGTTTATTTTATATTTTTTATTGGAGTATAGTTGCTTTACAATGTTGTGTTAGTTTATTTTATATTTTTTATTGGAGTATAGTTGCTTTACAATGTTGTGTTAGTTTTTTTATTGGAGTATAGTTGCTTTACAATGTTGTGTTAGTTTATTTCATATTTTTTATTGGAGTATAGTTGCTTTACAATGTTGTGTTAGTTTATTTTATATTTTTTATTGGAGTATAGTTGCTTTACAATGTTGTGTTAGTTTATTTTATATTTTTTATTGGAGTATAGTTGCTTTACAATGTTGTGTTAGTTTTTTTATTGGAGTATAGTTGCTTTACAATGTTGTGTTAGTTTTTTTATTGGAGTATAGTTGCTTTACAATGTTGTGTTAGTTTATTTTATATTTTTTATTGGAGTATAGTTGCTTTACAATGTTGTGTTAGTTTATTTTATATTTTTTATTGGAGTATAGTTGCTTTACAATGTTGTGTTAGTTTATTTTATATTTTTTATTGGAGTATAGTTGCTTTACAATGTTGTGTTAGTTTATTTTATATTTTAATTGGAGTATAGTTGCTTTACAATGTTGTGTTAGTTTATTTTATATTTTTATTGGAGTATAGTTGCTTTACAATGTTGTGTTAGTTTTTTTATTGGAGTATAGTTGCTTTACAATGTTGTGTTAGTTTATTTTATATTTTTATTGGAGTATAGTTGCTTTACAATGTTGTGTTAGTTTATTTTATATTTTTATTGGAGTATAGTTGCTTTACAATGTTGTGTTAGTTTATTTTATATTTTTATTGGAGTATAGCTGCGTTACAATGTTGTGTTAGTTTCTTATTCTTTGCTTATACTTTTATTCTCTTTTTCACAACTTCACACATTAAATGATACTTATTTTATATTCTGTAACGGACCATTCAAATCCTTGTTATCTTTTGGAATTTGGTCCTCTGTTTGATGATTTTTCTGACTTTTGATCATGGTAACTTCTTTTCTTGCATGTGTGTGTTTTCACTTTACACACAGACATAAACATTTTCTGAAAATACAGGTATCAGTTGCCACGTGCCAGCTGCTCCAATGAACGTAATCTTCCCAGTCTTGCGAGAACATTTTATTCCTTTGAATAGATTAAGAGACCAAGCTCTGAGACGTTAAAATCTTGTCTGAGGCCACACTGTTCATAAATGATGGAGCTGGTATTTGAGCCTAGGCCGGCCTCCCTCTGCCTAACTCTCCCCACACCCCGCCCTTCCACAATCCACCATCCACAGGGGAAACTGACATAGGAACCCTGGAGTACCTGAACTCTGTTGACTTGGGGCTTCTGGGGATTTCTTCATGGGGTTCCACAGGGGCCCCACAGGAGATGAAGAGCCTCATGAAGGCCTCCTACACCCCTGAGGTGATTGAGAAATCAGTGAGGGACTTAGAGCACTGGCATGGCAGGAAGACGGATGATCTGGGTAGGTGGGGAGCTGGGGGCGTGGGAGGTGGGCACTCCCTGGGCAGGGTGTGTTGGCCCCAAGGTCCAGAGAGAGACCGCAGCAGCAGCTAGAACTCTGGGGTGGGTTCAGAAGACATATGGGTTACCACTGGGGCCTGGACACTTCAGAGGTCCTCTGGGTGATTTGTGCTGGTTCCTTCCCTGCTCTCTGCAGGACGGTGGCACCGGAAAAATGCGGTGAACATGAACTTGCAGAAAGCACTGGATGAGAAAGAAAAGAGCAAAAGCAAGAACTTGAAGTTGTAGTACAACCCAGAAGAGGCGCCCTCCACTCAAAGAAAGTGCTAATAAAGAGAGACACACATCTGAACCTTCGCCGTTGCTTGGCGCCGCTCTTCAGGTTGGGGGAAGGGGCAATGTGCAGTGCTGGACAGACCTACTGAGGAAGGATAGACGCTCTAAGGACCCAAACTACCCCCAGCCCTTCCTCCTGGGGACACACACACACACACACACACCTTTCCCCCATAATTCCAGGAAAGGATGTGAGAGCTGAGTAGAACTTTGCTCAAGCCCAGGGTGCCTTGCCCTGTGTGGAGGGCTCCTATAGTGGACACTGCTGGATCTTAACCCTGCATGACCTCCCTAGCAGAACCCCAATTATTTCCAGACATCTATTTCTTCCCCAAGACCCAATGGACTTCAGAAGAACTAGCCACGCCCCCTCCAATCCAGGAGTAGTTTTGATTGGTCTCAGGGAATTCTAACCCTTCCCCCTACACACAAAGTGATTGGTTCAGAAAGGGACATATGACGCAGCTTGGACCAGTAAGATGCAAGGAAAGGTGTGCGCATAGGAAGCGTTCTGGGAAAAACTTTTCTCTACTGGGAAAGCTTGGGAGCCTTCCCTGCTCTTGTTGCAGTGAGTGAAGAACCATGCAGTGCAGACTGCTCCTGGCAGATACCCTGTGACTGGAGGAACTGCAGACACTGCAGCACAATCTGGGTCCCCCATGACCTCACTGAACTGCTCCACCCTCCTGGCCAGAAGTGCCCCCCCCGCCACTCTGGACTTCTTATAATGTGCACCTGGACATCTTCCTACTGTTTAAGACAAACTCACCTTGAACCGATAAGGGCCCTTGGTAACAACAGGGGAGGGACCTGGGAATTGGGGCCCCAAGGAAGAATCCCCCAGAGAAGGGGTTCCGGGTTAGACAGTCACGCCTACCATCTCATCCTGAAGCTTATCACCTGGTGGGTCTCCAAGCCACAGCACGCTCCACCCCCAGGTCACTGACTTGCACTCTCAGAACGTGCTCTGCTTGTGGGTTCTGTACCATTTGCTGTGTTCCAAACCAGCCGAAAACCTAGTAGCTTAAAATGACCATAATCATTTACCTACTTATGACTGTGCAGTTTGAGCAGGGCTCCGTGGGTATGGCTCAGTTCTGCTCCACGTGGCATCTGCTGTGCTTTTCTCACATGCCTGGTGCCTCAGCTCGGGGCTGGTTGGACATCCCTTTCTCTTCGTCAGGTGTCGCCTCTCCTCTGTGGCTAGCTTGGACTTCTTCCTGGCATGCCGACTGCGTTCTGAGAAGGAGCTTCTCAAGGAGACAAGACTCAATGTGTAAGACCTTATCATGTCTTAACACTGGCTTGTTAAGTTCCCTGTGGTCAAAGAGACATATGGTCAAACCAGGCTCGTGGTGGGAGGTGGCTGCAAAGCGTACTCCTATCAGCAGGAGTGGTTCACTGGGGACTCACCACACTAACAGTCTACCACAGGGACCATCATTCTCTGGAAAAATCAAAAGCACATCTCTGCCAGAAAAAAGGGGGACTGCCCCTCCTCCCACAAAAGTGAGTGACTTCTTTAAGGTAGCATTGGAGCAGCATGCAGTACAGGGAGATGAATTTGGCTTGATTTAATATTTTTTGAGTACCTGACTGTAAAGCATTGAGTTCAGCTCCACTTCTTTTTAAAAAAAAATTATTTATATTTATTTATTTTTGGCTGCGTTGGGTTTTTGTAGCTGCAGCGCGGGTTGCTAGCGGGGGAGCTACTCTGCTGCGGTGCGTGGGCTTCTCATTGTGGTGGCTTCTCTTCTTGTGGAGCACGGGCTCTAGGCACGTGGCACATGGGCTCAGTAGTTGTGGCTCACAAGCTCTAGAGCGCAGGCTCAGTAGCTGTGGCGCACGGGCTTAGTTGTTCCGTGGCATGTGAGATCTTCCCGGATCAGGGATTGAACCTGTGTCCCCTGTGTTGGTAGGTGGATTCCTAATCACTGCGCCACCAGGGAAGTCCCTCAGCTCCACTTCTTAATATTGAGTACCTGATTTCTGCAAGACACTGTTCTTGTGCTAGAAAAACCAGACTTAGGGCTTCCCTGGTGGCTCAGTGGTTGAGAATCTGCCTGCTAATGCAGGGGACACGGGTTCCAGCCCTGGTCTGGGAAGATCCCACATGCCGCAGAGCAACTGGGCCCGTGAGCCACAACTACTGAGCCTGCGCATCTGGAGCTTGTGCTCTGCAACAAGAGAGGCCGCGATAGTGAGAGGCCCACGCACCGCGATGAAGAGTGGCCCCCGCTTGCCACAACTAGAGAAAGCCCTCGCACAGAAACGAAAACCCAACACAGCCAAAAATAAATAAATAAATTAAAAAAAACAGACTTCATCTTTATTTATTTTAAAAATATTTATTTATTTATTTGGTTCCATTGGGTGTTAGTTGCGGCAGGCGGGCTCCTTAGTTGTGGCACACAGGTTCCTTAGTTGTGATATGCAAACTCTTAGTTGCAGCATGCATGTGGGATCTAGTTCCCTGACCAGGGATCAAACCTGGGTTCCCTGCATTGGGAGTGTGGAGTCTTATACACTGCGCCATCAGGGAAGTCCCGTCTTTATTGAGTAGCTATTATTTACTCATCATATGTGGCAATTGAAAAAAAAAAAGAGCCATCTAGAGAATTGTAGCTAAAGCAGACCCCACCCTTTTCTGATGTAGAAATTATAATATGCCAGATGCGTATGATTATGTGCCAAACGCTTTACATGCACAGCCTTATCTCATCCTTATGCCAGTCCTCACAGCTATTATCATCCTCTTCATGAAGATGAGGAAACTGGGGCTTGGAGAGGCCAAGGAAATTGCCCTGGGTTTTACCAACAGGAAGCTGGGATGGAAAGTCCAGGAGTTTCTGACCAAAGTCATTTTCTGATCTACGAGGAAATCATACTGTCATGTCAACAACAGGTACTGAGTGCCTCAAACACTTGGCCCTATTAACCACCGTGGGGGACGGTGGTATGAATTCGATAGAGTCCTTGTCCTTAAGGACTTCACGGTCTGCAGAGAACTGATGTGGAAGGAGCTGACCTCGAAGCTCATCCACCCATCCGACGAACATGTACTGTGCATCTCTGACCAATGAACCAGGAGTTCAGAGATGGTTAATACATGGCACCTGTCCTCAAGGAGTCCAGAGTCTGGTGGGGAGACAGATGAGTCATTAGATGCTCAGAAGTTTTACACATGCAGTGAGAAGTTCGTACGTGGCCAGTGGAAGCACAGAGGTGATCCTGAGATGGGAGGGAGGGCTGGGAGTCATAGAAGACCTCATAGAGGAGGAAGCTCTGGAGATGAATCTTGGGACATGAGTAGGTACGTTCAAGTGGCCTGGAAGAGGTACAGCATTCCAGACAGAAGGCGCTGTGTGAGCACAAACCCAGCATGGCAGAGCTGCAAGAGGCTTATTAAGCCTGGAGGGTAGGGCTCCAAGGTGGGGCACAGAGGTCAGGTGGGAAAGGTTCACAGAAAGAGAAACTATACCTGGATGGGGCTGTGTTTTGGATGTGGGACCCAGCCCTCCCTCCAGGAACTGAGAACTGGATGGAACACAAAGAGTTAATAATGACAGAAGAAACCAAGCAGCAGAGTTGAAAAGATGCTCAATATCCCCAATAATCAGAGAGATCATTATGCAAATTAAAACAATAAATTCATCGGGTTGACAAACATTAAAATGCAAGTGTAGGTGAGGAGAGAAATGAGAACTCTCATACACTCCATGAATCATGGAGTACAGAACAGCAAGGAAGGAAGAATTTAGCGACGCTGAAATTAAAGTTTACAAGCTAGCGATTCCACTGCTGCGTAGCCTAGAGAAACTCTGAAACACGCACACGAGGAACCTCACACAAAGATAGTCATTACAGCGTTCTTTGCAATAGCAAAACAATGCACACATCTGTTAGGAGAAGAATGGACAAGGGGGGTAATTTATGAGTGGAAAGGGCCAAACCACATCTACATACACCAGCATGGAAGGATCTCCCAATATATCATAGTGGGTGGAAATGGCAGTCTGCAGAATGAGCCCTACGGTATGAAACATGCCATTTAGGTAACCTTCAAAAAGCATACACCCAACCTCTCCATCACTCATCAGAGTATGGAAGGTGGGTTGGAAGGACACTGCAGAAATTCAAGTTCACATTATATTTAGTTGAGCTCTTTTCAGACACAGCTTTGCTTCCTATAACTGCACGAGAGAGCTGGCAAAATGCCCTCCAGGAGAACTCAGATGCTAGAAAGAGAGACCGAGTAACACAAGGCGGGGGAGCTGATTTTAAGTTAAACGAGCAATTTGAATTTGAACAAAATGAACAAATGTGGCACGTTTTATGACTTTGCCTCAGTTAAAGATTTTCCCTCTGGACTTTAAGAGAAGCCCTTTTTAATTAAACATTGAATATTTTGGAGAGAGAGAAGCTGTAATCTTGGCAAAATAAATAAAACATGCGCAGATTTTAAAACTGAAATAAGACCTTTATTTCACTGGTGCCGTTTCCAGCAGCATTCCTTTTTCTTTGTGTTCTTGAGGTCACTGGATGGTAGAATTCATGGTGATTCTTACGTTTCAAGGAGGTAAAGGGACCAGGTTTTAAGTAGCATTAACACATATAGTGGAAAAGTTATTCATCCTTCAGTTCATGCAGGGCCTCATTTACTCATAGTGATTCAGATCTGTCTTCATATTTTCTTTTCTTTCTCTTTTTTTCTTTTTTCTTTTTTTTTTTTGCTGCGTTGGGTCTTCGTTGCTGCGCACGGGCTTTCTCTAGTTTCCATGAGCGGGGGTTACTCTTCGTTGCAGTGCACGGGTTTCTCATTATGGTGGCTTCTCTTGTTGTGGAGCACAGGCTCTAGATACGTGGGCTTCAGTAGTTGTGGCACATGAGCTCAGTAGTTGTGGCACACGGGCTTAGTTGCTCCATGGCATGTGAGATCTTCCCAGACCAGGGCTCGAACCCGTGTCCCCTGCATTGGCAGGCGGATTCTTAACCATGGCACCACTAGGGAAGTCCCAGAAGTTACTTTTATAGGTTCCTCCCTCAGGTGGTACTTGGATATCATAGAAAATGTGAAGACGGATCTGGAACTTCCCTGGTGGTGCAGTGGTTAAGAATTTGCCTGCCAATGCAGGGGACATGGGTTCAAGCCCTGGTCCGGGAAGATCCCACATGCTGTGGAGCAACAAAGCCTGTGTGCCACAACTACTGAGCCTGTGCTCTAGAGCCTGCGAGCCACAACTACTGAGCCCACGCACCACAACTACTGAAGCCTGCGTGCCTTAGAGCCTGTGCGCCACAACTATTGAGCCCACATACTGCAACTACTGAAGCCCACACGCTCTAGGTCCTGTGTGCTGCAACTACTGAGCCCACACACTGCAATTACCGCAGCCCTCATGCTCCAGGGCCTACACATTGCAACTACTTAAGCCTGAGTGCCTAGAGCCTGTGCTCCACAACAAGCCACCACAATGAGAAGCCCATGCACCACAACAAAGATTAGCCCCCGCTCGCCACAACTAGAGAAAAGTCTGGGCTCAACAAAGACCCAACGCAGCCAAAAAAGAAAGGAAAAGAAAAAAAAGCAACTTCTACTTTTCTCAGGTGACCTGCTTTACCTACCAGTTTCCTGGTCCAGCTTGCCCCCTGGTGGCAGTGTCTCTAAATTGCAGGCAAAGTAGTTAGGCCTTAGAGATCCAGGACGTACATGCTAAGGAGGGGACCCAGAGACCATTTAGTTACATCTTTCTAGCCATGCCTTTCCTGCTCCCCACTCATATCTCCGTTTTACAGATGAGGAAACTAAAGCCCAACTGAGTGAATTTATGTTTAATTTGGAAATGAACAGTCCACGTGGTCAGCTTTGCAAATCCAATCTGTCAGTGATGGTCCAGTGTGGCTGGTAAAGACTCTCCCCCTTCTCCCTCCAGGAATCATGGTCTCTGTGGTAAATGGGAGCTAGCAGGAGCTGAAGCAAGTCCAGAGGAACTCCAAGAAGCAACCAGAGACTCTGCAGCCCGAAGTTACTCTCTACCTGGACTCGAGTCCCTGGGAAGACCAACTTGCCTGTCAGAGCCTCGTTCTCATTTATAGCAGGGGTAATAACATCAATCTCAGGTTTGCCTGAGAAAATGCACATCCAGGACAAGGCACAGCGTGTAGCCCTCTTCCAGGCATGTAATAAGTGCCTATTCTTTTCTTTCAGGACTAGGTTTCCCAACTATGTTTCAAGAAACACTGGGACATGTTAATGGGTATGATGTAAAAAATTTTTCCATTGTCAAATGGAAGATGGTGATTTAAATAACACTGAACAGTTTTCTTTGGTACAAGACTTCTTAGGACCTGGAATATGCTAAGATTCATTGTGTCACCCCAAATTATTGCCTAGTGTTCACTGTCCCCCACTACGCTGGTACAGACAAAGCAAGCCACCAAGAGCTGTGACAATAAAAATGATTTTGTTAAAATTGCACGTTCAGAAACCTGGAAAATCATCTGGGGGAGGGGAGCCTTGTTTTTTGGGGGGTGGTGTATGGACTGATGTGTCAACCAAGATGCTCATTATCAAAGCCTAAGGGCCTGGCCCCCTCCCTCTGGCCAAGCCTGCAGACATTCCACCTAGGGAGCAGGTAAGTAATAAGAGAAGGCGTGTGAGCCTGTCCTCAGGACAAGGTGGTGAGTTGGATGGGGGTCCCATGTGAATCAGGCTGAGTGAGGGCTAGCCTTCTCCCAGTCCTGTATCTCTGGCTTCCCTGGTTAGGGTGACGTGACCCAGGCAGTGGCCAGGAGGCAGGCCTATGTCTCTCCTATTTCTAATCTCTCTCCAGTGGGCTTGTATTTACTGAGCACCTAGTAGGTGCTGGTGTTTGGCACCGTGGGTGGAGACAGGGATGAGTAGTCCTTGTGCTCAGAGGACTCCCAGGCTGAGGGTGATAATAACAGAGGATGTAGTTGAGTGGAATGCTAGGGAGTGTAGAGGGTAAGCCCTGAAGGTTGTTTTTTATTCTTTGTAATGCAAGGGCTTGATTTAAGCTTGGATTGAAGAGGCATCAGCTTCAAAGATGATAACAAATAAACACATTGCCAGCCATACAGCTAAATAAAGAGCTGGGTCACCTCCCCACTGAGTGTCCTGGTTTTAGAGATCTTGATTGATTTCAATCTCTGACCCTTTGGGTCACTTGTTCCCATGCTTTAAATTTCCCCTCTTGGGGACTTCCCTGGCAATACAGTGGTTGGGTCTCTGCACTTCTAATGCAGGGGACATGGGTTCGATCCCTGGTCAGGGAACTAAGATCCCACATGCCGCGTGGCCAAAAAATTAAAAAAAAAAAATTTCCCCTCTTACGTTTTAAATTCACCAATAAAGAGTGAGTCCTCGAACCTTAGGCCCCCACTTTCGACCCCAATAAAAGCAGGACCCCAGGCCCTCCTGTTTTCTCTCTCTTTTCCTCCCCAGGACTTCGCTGTATGGCCCCAGTGTACTGTGTAATTTTCTGGTCTTGTAAGTAATAAATCTTTGTTTCTTCAACATTCCCTGATGGTTATTGCTGAGGGGTGCCTTACAATCATAATAAGAACCACAATGGTGTGTCCAACCGCAGCACTGGTTACTGACTGGCTGAGACCGGCACAGAACAGAGTGAGAGGGTCAGGAGATGGTGCAGCAGGGTGCTGGGGTGGGAAGCTCACTGCCCAGGGCCTCCAGGGTGAGCATTAAGAGCCATGAAGCCCTGCCCCGGCCCCAGGAGACTTAGGGTGAATGTTGATGGAGCCGGCCAGGGCCCTGGTAGAGACTCGGTGGGGTAGATCGTTCCAGATCTGGGGGAAGGAAATCTGTGAGATCTTTTGGAGGTCAGAAGTGAAGACTTCCACAGCTGCTTATTTGCTCCCCAACTGGTCTCCACAGCCCTTCCCCTTGGCTGTCTCTAAGCCCTCAAGCCCTGTGATTAGAAGGTTCTTCCTTCCCTTGACCTGTTGACTGGGGAAAAAAAAAGCACAACCTAGAAGTTGAGAGTTGTGTTTTATTTGGTAGACTTTCTGAGGACTTCAAGGCTGGGTGGGGACAGATGCTCAGATCGCTCTGAGGAACTTCTCCCCAGAGGTAAGGGAGGAGCCAGAAAACATAGGGGTTTTTGCAACAAAGACCAGGTAGTCGGAACATGGAAAGATTAGCATCAATGGAAGAAAACCAGACATCTCAAGTTAAAGAATTTAGCATTTTTGTATGTATGAGAAGATGCAAGAGTCTGGGCTCACTGAAATCGTTCCTTTGATATGCACCTTTGATATCTAGGGCCGGTATCCTGTGCTTTCCCATCCTGAGTCCCCTCAGGGCTCACTTTGGGCGGAGGAGCTCTAGTGGCTGGATGGCTGCAACAGCCTTTGTTTACTGACACGCAGGCAACATTTTTCATTCACAGATCTTAACCCATGACCCCTAAGAGATATTCCCTAGGTTTTTGCTTTCCTTTCAGTTCTGTCTATTTACCCCTTTGCCCAGGGAAACTCCCCACTCCTCAACCTCCTTGGAAAAGTCTACCACAGAAAAGGTGAGTCACTGGGGAGAGCCTGTATGTCTTCGAACTTAAGGGACTAGAAACCCAGGGTGACCCCATTTAGAAAATAGCACTGAGAGCTTTACGTGCATCAAGTCAATCACAACACCCCTACCAGGTAGGTTCCTTATTGTCCCCATTTTACAGATCTGGAAATGGAGGCACAGAGAGGTCCAGTGACTTGTCCAAGGTCACACAGCTGGTAAGTGATGGAGCTGGGATTTGAATTCCAAGGGTCCAACTCTGAAGTCCTCACCCTTAACCACAGGTTACATTGCTCTGAGGAAATGTAAACGGTGGTTTTCTCAGGAATTAGTGAGGACAGGAGTGAGACTTCTAGAATGTTCGTATCAGAGTCCAGAGGAGGAAGTTCACACAGAGATTTTTGTGTTTGCTGCTAGTCCTTAAATTCTTCCTGATAATGTAATGCCAGTGATCTTTTAAAGCTGGGTGAAGGAGGAGGAGAGCTATAAAGTATTTGATCTGAATGAGAGCCAGACGACATCCACAAAGAAAATTAACCTGGGTTATGTTTACAGGCTACCAGGCAGGCAGGGCATCTTGGACTGTGGCCTGAGGTCATCAGACCATGTGCTCCATCCCTAAAAAGGAGCATGAGGGCAAAGACTGGAGGGACTTTAGGTAACCCTTGGACCCCCTTAATTAACAGATGGGGAAACTGAGGCACACAAAATCAAGTGAAGCGATGACCTCTCGGTGACCTTCCTTACCTTTGCTAACTCAGCTCATGGTGGTGGGCAGAGCTGGGACTTGGGTCTCACGATTCTTCCTCGGGATGCCCAGCTCAGCCGCCAAAGAGGTGTGAGCCCCTGGGCAGGTTACTTAAGGCTGCTCTGAGCCCCGGGGTCCTCATCTGTAACAGGAAAGTCAGAGAACAAACCTCCTAGGGCAGCTGTTGCAGGGGAGGGGGGCGTCAAAGATAAACAGAGCCTGACATTAGTTAAAGGGGTGAAAACAGATTTTTCGCAGTGACTACTGACAGTAGGGAAAGAGCTGAGTCCCTTCTGATTTCTGCAGAGGCAACTGGGAGTTTTAAGGAAGAATAAGGGGGTGCGGAGGGGGGAAATGGAGCTCAAGTGAAAAGTTGCAAAGGTTTGGGTCAGGTAAATGGGATGAGACGGGGGTGTCTGGAGGTGGGCAGTCATACAGGCTGAGATTCTGTCCTCCTACAGATACTGGGAGACAGGACTGGCTTCCCTGGTGATTGCTTTTCAAAGGGATGGTTTTCATTCCGGTCCTTGAGGAAGACACTCCTGGGTTGTAGGAGAAAGAGACATCTCAAAGGGACAGAGGAGGGATTTGTCATGTGAGCGCTTTCCGGCAACCTCTCTAAGAAACAGAGGACAGGGACCTACGGTTGGGTGTTGGCTGCAAAGGACAGTACATTCTCTGGGCAGCGTGAACTTTCTCAGGCAGGCCTTTCAATGGGAGGCCTGGGGTCATCCTAGGGGCACAGCCTTACTCTGCCAGAAGCCATGGTAGAGTTTGGTCAGCTCTCTTAGTGCAGGGGTTTGCACAAGTCTTTATGCGCTAAGAGTTCTGCAGTTTTGAGCGGCAGCCCGGCTGCCCCTGTTGTGTGTGGTACCCAGGAAGCCAACCACCCCATTTACCCTTCCCCAGCAGACCGAGTCAGAGACCTGAGGCTCTCGTGTCCTGGAATACAGAAACCTGCTCTCTCTCACACACAAACACACACAAATACACCATCATGGACATACACAATCACTGGAGCAAATGTGTATTCACAGATGGTTGAACATGGTCATGACGCTTACACACAAATACACGTGTTTGTACACACATATGCGAGGCATAGAAAAGCATCGCAAACACGCACACATCCAGACTCAGGTGTGCAAGCAGGGATGGCTTCATGCAGTCGCACAGGGCGTCACGCTCACAGGGACCCCGCGCTTGGTTTAATGATCTACTGTCGTGCTTTTGAAATGCTTCATAATGTTTGAACACACGCACACACACAGGTGTTCTCTAGCTCATTCTGCCTTGCTCTTTCCTCCCGTCTTCTCTTCACACTGGAAGTTCCCACAAGTCTCCATCCTCAGCTCTGAAACCTAAGGACTTAGAATGAAAACTGCCCGCTGGAGGGGCTGCCCCTACAGATAGCGGTTGAAGTTATGTCTGACGCTGACCTCCAGGTGGCAGCACTAAGCCGAGCCAAGCCTCAGCTCAGGCCGGGAAGGAAGAAGGGCGGGGCAGGCGGAGGAAGTGGGTGACCTGAGAGCCACCAGGCATCTACCCTATTCCAGAAAGTTTGGAGATTTCCCAAAGCAACAGATCTTCCAAGGGTTTATCTCTTCCATTCTTCTGTGCCTATATTTTCATCCAATTCATTTTTTCCTGTTCACTTTTTTTTTAATAAAGAGATTTTTTAAAAAATTTATTTATTTATTTAGGTTACGTTGGGTCTTCGTTGCTGCACCTGGGCTTTCTTTCGTTGCCTCGAGCGGGGGCTACTCTTCGTTGGGTGCGCGCGCTTTTCATTGCAGTGGCTTCTCTTGTTGCGGAGCTCGGGCTCTAGGCACGTGGGCTTCAGTAGTTGTGGCTCGTGGGCTCAGAGGTTGTGGTGCATGGGCTTAGTTGCTCCGCGGCATGTGGGATCTTCCCGGACCAGGGCTCGAACCCGTGTCTCCTGCATGGCAGACAGATTCTTAACCACTGCACCACCAGGGAAGTCCTCCCGTTCACTTTTAATATTTTTCTTCTTTTGTTTCTTAAAATTTTCTGATTACAAATTCAACACATTTTATTATAGAAAATCACATGCAAAAGAAAGTAAAAATCATCTATAACTTGACACTTTGTTTTTTTTGGCCGCTCTGCGAGGCATGCGAGATCTTACTTCCCCGACCAGGGATGGAACCTGTGCCCCCTGCAATGGAAGCACGGAGTCTTAAACACTGGACCACCAGGGAAGTCCTTGGCATTTTTTTTTAAGGCTGTAAAAGAAAGTGACAGTATCTCCCCTCCCCCAATGACATACTCCGCCAGACATTTTTATCTACTTCAACACAATTTCTTCTGTATACATGTAAACACACATACAAGTGTTTTATTACACCCCCCCAAATACACTCATATTCTACACACATTCTCCAACTTACTTTTTCACTTAATATGACTTCGTCCTGTTTTCAAGTCATCATGTATAGATAGATCTGCCTCAGCTTTTAAACATTCAGAATCTTATATTCCTAAGTCTGGTTTTTGCATAAGTTAGGTATGAAAAGGCCACCTACAAATCGGAGAAAATATTTGCAAACCATATATCTGATGAGGGGTTAGTATCTGAAATATATAAGGAAATCTTACAACTCAACAGCAAAAAAACAAATGGCCTGATTAAAAAGTGGGCAAAGGACCTGAACAGACATTTTTCCAAAGAAGATGTACAAATGGCCAACAAGTACCTAAAAAGGTGCTCAACATCACTAATCATCAGAGAAATGCAAATCAAAACCACAGTGAGATATTACTTCACACCTGTCAGGATAACTTTTCTCAAAAGGACAAGAGCTAACAAGGGTTAATGAGGGTATAGGCTAAAGGGACCCCTTGTGCACTGTTGGTGAGAATGTAAATTGCTGCAGCCACTATGGAAAATAGTATGGAGGTTCCTCAGATTAAAAGTAGAGGCACCATATGATCTAGCAAGCCCACTTCTGGGTATGTATCCAAGGGAAACGAAATCAGTATTTTGAAGAGATAATTGCCCTTCCACGTTCATTGTAGCATTATTCACAATAGCAAAGATATGGAAACGACCCAAGCACCCATCAGTGGATGAATGGATAAAGAAAATGTAGTATATATACATAGTGAAACATTATTCAGCTATAGAAAGAAAGAAATTCTGCTATCTGTGGCAACATGGATGAATCTGGAGGACGTTATGCTAAGTGACATAAACCAGACACAGAAAGACAAATAATGTATGATCTCACTTATACGTGGGATCTAAAAAGTAGGACTCATAGAAATGAAGAGTAGAGTAGTGGTTGCCAGGAACTGGGGGTGGGGGAAATGGGGAGAGGCTGGTCAAAGGGTACACATTTTCAGTTTTAAGATGAATAGGTTCTGAGGTGTAATGTACAGCATGGTGACTGTAGTGACTAATACTTTATTGTATGCTTGAAACTTGCTAAGAGAGTAGATCTCAAAAAATGGTTACCATGTGAGCTGATGGATGTATTAATTAACTTGATCGTGGTGATCATTTCACAACTTATATGTCTATTAAATCATCACGTTGTATGAGAAAAGCACACTGTACCACCTAAATATGTACAATATTTATTTGTCAATCATACTTCAATAAAGCTGGGGAAAAATGCTTTGGGGTGGTAAGATGTGGCAAAGCCTACTGAGGATGGGGAAGCCTCATTCCCATCAGTCATCCAGGGACACGGAGCTGCACCGCAGTACAGATGTTCAGCTGCACGAGACAAAAATATCCAATGAGCGTGTAGAGCGTCTGCTCAGAATGCTTCGTTGTTAGGACAAGTTCATAGCAGGACATAATTCGTGATGTGCAAGCACTTGGTAACTGATCAGACTAGCTGGATCTTTCAGGTGTGATCTCCCCACTCCCTGCAACCTCTGTAGCGACACTAAGGGAAGGTGTAACTTACTGTTGGACGATAGGAGAAACCAAATGCTTGACTGAGGGATGTTAGCATCACCGTAACACCTTCTTCTCTTTAGTCTCTTTGCTTCACTTTCTATCAAACAAACCACATGCTCCTAGAGACCTTTGGAAGTGTGATAATCCCTGCTTCAGTGGTGAGAGGAACACAAGCCTTCTTAAAAGGCTCTGCAGTGGTTTTCTTTGCAGACCAGGGACAATGGTGGGAGATGCCACCTTTGCAATGGGCTCCCGGAATTCAGTGGGGCTTGATGGGATCCAGGTGGAGTGGAGCCTAGGAGGAAGTACTTGAAAGGTGGGTGTGCTTGGCATCATGGGAAGCAGAGCTGAAATAGTCAAAGGATAGTATGACCTGAGAGGGCTTTAGCAGAAGTTAATTGGTCACGGGGTACTTAGGACTGATGTAGTGGGGCAGCCTATGAATGTCTTAATCTGTACAAGTGAAAACACTCTTAATGGACAGAGATGTGATTAGAATCACCACACTAGGGAGCTTTACCCCCTCGTCTGGGCCAGTTCACATACCCGGAGCCCCTTGATTGAAGGGAAGGGTGGGTCCCCTCAAGGAAGGACCCTGCTACACTGCCAAATATGTATTTAGTAAATGTTCTAGCCCTCTCCAAAGGGACTGTGCATCGGGGAAAGGAAAAGATCCAGACTTTTGGAAAATACTGGTCCAGGAACAAGGGCCAGAACTGGGACTGGCCTTTCTTAATGGTCCACTGGCAAAAATTTTGTTCCTGTCTCTGCCACGTTGGGTTTTAGTGATTTAGAGGTCTTACTTCCCAAGGGAGAAATGCTTCTAACAGGGGACATCACACAAGTGTTCTGGAAGCTGGGGCTGCCACCTAGCCAGTGAGGGTTTCTCACATCACTAAACCAACAGGCAAGAAGGGAGTCACCGTCCTGTAGGGGCGATTAGTTTTGACTCTCAAGGGAGAAGAGGATTGTTATTACACAATGTAGAAGGAAGAGAGCCTCTGGAGCCCAGGGCCTTTTTGCAGTGCCTCTTAATATTACATGGTCAATGGTAAAAGTTAGAACAAAACTACAGCAACCCAAGAGAGGCAGAACCACCTTCAAGGATGGTGTGAGTTGCCCCACCAGGTAAAGAACCAGGAGCGTGGGAGTGCTGGCTGAGGGCAAGGAAAACACAGAATGGGTGGTGGAAGGAAAGTTATTAACACTAGTTATGTCCACGTGGCCAGTTGCAGAAATGAGCACTGTGCAAGTGCTATTCAGTTTTTTCTCCCCCCCTTTTTTTTAAAGAAAAAACTCTATACTTCATTTTATTATTTATTGACTGAATTGCTAAGTGTATCCTGAAGCTTCAACATCTACAAACTAAGTCAGTTTTATCTGTGCTCTGATACTTGACTGATGTAAATGTCTTTTAAGAAATTCCTCAGAGACATCTTTGGTTTGAAATACATTGTCAGTAAGTTCATACGTTTCATTCTTTAGATTCTGCATATAAGCAATATCACGTCATGTGTGTCTTTCTCTGTCCGACTTACTTCACTTAGTATGATAATCTCTAGGTCCATCCATGTTGCTGCAAATGGCATTATTTCATTCTTTTTTATGGCTGAGTAATATTCCAGTGTGTGTGTGTGTGTGTGTGTGTGTGTGTGTGTGTGTGTGTGTGTGTGTGTGTATATGTACCACAGCTTCCTTACCCATTCATCTGTCAGTGGACATTTAGGTTGCTTCCATGTCTTGGCTGCTGTAAATAGTGCAATGAACATTGGGGTGCATGTATCTTTTTGAATTATAGTCTTCTTCAGATATATGCCCAGCAGTGGGATTGCTGGATCATGTGGCATCTCTATTTTTAGTTTTTTAAGGAACTTCCGTACTGCTTTCCATAGTGACTGCATATGGTTTTGTTTTTGACTTTACTTTTAGTGTTCACCACCACATACACCTTTAAAAATTGTATATAGTCAAATCTGTCAGTATTTTCTGTTAGGGCTTTTGGGGTTCATGCCTCCAGTCATTTTTCAAGTATTACTTAAGCATTTGTAACATGCCAGGTACAGTTTCTAGTCCTGGGAATACAACA
This sequence comes from Orcinus orca, assembly GCF_937001465.1. Lineage (NCBI taxonomy): Eukaryota > Metazoa > Chordata > Mammalia > Artiodactyla > Delphinidae > Orcinus > Orcinus orca. Next base: position 92,041,966 of record NC_064569.1, on the reverse strand, counting down.
GTCATAACAACACCAGGGAGCTTCTTTCTCTCATGAATTGTTCCCACTAATCAGGTTTACAGGACATTCTTATCTGCAGATCATAAAAACCGTTGCCTATATTTTCTTCTACTATTTTTATGGTATTCTATTGTTTTATTTTTCATAAATTTATTTATTTATTTTTGGGTGTGTTGGGTCTTCGTTGCTACGTGTGGGCTTTCTCTAGTTGTGGCGAGCAGGGGCTACTCTTCATTGCGGTGCACAGGCTTCTCATTGCGGTGGCTTCTCTTGTTGCGGAGCACGGGCTCTAGGTGTGTGGGCTTCAGTAGTTGTGGCACGTGGGCTCAGTAATTGTGGCTCGTGGGCTCTAGAGTGCAGGCTCAGTAGTTGTGGCACACGGGCTTAGTTGCTCCGCGGCATGTGGGATCTTCCCGGTCCAGGGCTTGAACCCGTGTACCCTGCATTGGCAGGTGGATTCTTGACCACTGTCCCACCAGGGAAGTCCCTATTGTTTTATTTTTAGATTTTTAGTCTATTTGGAAATTATATTTGTGAATAGTATGAGGTAGGGAACCTAACTTCCAAACGAGAGTTAATTATCTCAACAGTTTTGGGGTGAGTCATCCACCCTTTCACCAGGATGTGAAATGATACCTTGTCTGATAGTGAATTCCCACACGTATGTGGTTTTGTTTCAGACTCCTGTGGTTGGCAGCCTTCTCAAACGATTCCCAAAGATCCCAGCCTTCTGGAAGTCATGCCCTTATGTCTCCTCCCCGGGAGTATGGGATGGACCTAGTGACTTGCTTCTAATCAGCAGAGCACCACGCAAGCAACGGGACCTCACTTCTGAGATTAGGTTGTAAAAGGCCGCGACTTCCTCCTCCTGGTACTCTCTTGGTCTCTCCTGCTAACTTTGGTGAAGCCAGCTGCCATGGTGCAAATTGCTTGAGGAACAGCTCACGTGTTACGAAACCGAGCACGTCAGGCTCTGGTCAATAGTCAGAAAGGAGGGCTTCCCTGGTGGCGCAGTGGTTGGGAGTCCGCCTGCCGATGCAGGGGACACGGGTTCATGCCCCAGTCCGGGAGGATCCCACATGCCACAGAGTGGCTGGGCCCATGAGCCGTGGCTGCTAAGCCTGCGTGTCCAGAGCCTGTGCTCTGCAACGGGAGAGGCCACAGCAATGAGAGGCCCGCGTATTGCCAAAAAAAAAAAAAAAAAAAAAAGTCAGAAAGGAACCGAGGCTCCTATTCCTTCAGTACATGAGACACTGAATCCCTCCAACAATCACTGAGTGAACTTGGCAGCAAATCCTGGCTCAGTCAAACCTTGAGATGACTGTGGCCGCAGCTGACACCTTGACTGTGTCCTTGCCAGAGACCCTGAGCTGGACCATCCAGCTAAGCCACATCTGGTCTGACCCAGAGACCATGAGATAATGCGTGGTGTTGCTTTAAGCCAGGCACCCTGGCCCTGTTCCCAGCCCTCTGCTCGAAGACGGGGTTCTTCAACCTCTGGGGCAGTCTTAGAGTCTGGCTTTCTACCAGTTCTCTTTCCAATGGTGGCAACACCAGTGGGGTTTGCCTGTGGCCAAGAGACCCCCTGCAACGGCCAGATGAAGTTACCAGGGCCCACGTGACATTCAGTCACATGTTCCTTTTATCTCGTTTGGGATAATGATGCAATCACTCACTTTTCTCTAATTTTTAAGAGAAGCATGTATGTACAGAGACAGCAAGCAAGTGGAATTCCAACCGCAACTCTGAATTATTTTTAAACATAATTTTGAGAAGGCAATTTAGAATGAAGAATTTGCAGACATGGTGTAATTCCTTCTTTTTAGAGATAAGCTAACTTTACCTGGAGGGACATGAGGCCCTTGGCATAGCCACTTAAGAAAAAGAGGCAAGAGCTAACAAGAAGGCAGGATGGAAGGAAGGAAGGAAAGAAGGGAGGGAGAGATGAAAGGAGGAAGAAGGAAGAATAATTCCCCTCTTTCTTCCCACCAGAAGAAAGTCCTGATGTTTTGGTATCATGAGGTCTTAAGTTCCATGTAAAGAATTTTCTTGAAGGAACTGATAACGGCCTGCCAAAGGTGAAATGTTAATACTGATGAAGTTGTCACTAGGACTTTTTCTGCTTCTGGGTTAGAAAACATTTTGCACTGAGGGCATTAATGATCTTATCTAGCATATGTAGATTATATCAATAATTTTATTCTGAGTATTTTAGAAGACTTAATGCTGCCCTGGCCTAGATTTAAGTTTTAAAAGAGAAAACAAAAGCGTGTAATGTTTAAATGAGAAAAGTAGATATTGTCATAGAGATAGAGAAAATTAATAGAAGTATAGGAAAATATTATGTGCAACTTTGTGTCGATAATTTGGAAGAGCTGGATGAAATGCCCAATTATCCTGTAAGCTATAATGCACCAAAACCAATTCAAAAAGAAGCAGAAACGCTAATGAGAGAAAAAAAAGATGAGAATTTTTCTGATGTTGGTTTTAATCTGATGCTCAGTTTAATAATATGCACCATTGCCATGGGGGAGGGGTGGGGGGAGAGGGAAGGACTGGGAGTTTGGGATTAGCCGATGTGAACTATTATATATAGGATGGATAAAAAACAAGGCTCTACTGTGTAGCACAGAGAACTGTACTCAATACCCTGTGATAAACCATAACGGAAAAGAATATGAAAAGAATATATATGTATAACTGAGTCACTTTGCTGTACAGCAGAAATTAAACACAACATTGTAAATCAACTATACTTCAACACTTCAATAAAATTTTTTAAAAGTTGGGCTTCCCTGGTGGCACAGTGGTTGAGAGTCCGCCTGCCGATGCAGGGGACACGGGTTCGTGCCCCGGTCCGGGAAGATCCCACATGCCGCGGAGCGGCTGGGCCCGTGAGCCATGGCCGCTAAGGCTGCGCGTCTGGAGCCTGTGCTCCGCAACGGGAGAGGCCACAACAGTGAGAGGCCTGCGTACCGCCAAAAAAAAAAAAAAAAAAGTAAATATGCCACAGAAGCATATTAAGTTAATACTACACTGCAAAAGACAGACACAGCTCTGACAGGGGCTTCTGCTTTGGACACAGATCCTTGAGAGGTGAATGTAGAGTGTTTTTCAGACACCAAGTCTCCTTTTAAGTGTTAAAATACCAAAAACCAATAATCATAGAAACAAATGGAAAAGCATATTTAATAATTAAACACTTATAAATGTATCAGGTCTAGACAGTTTAACAAGCAAGTTCTTTTAAATTTTTAAATTCATTTGAGTTTTTAAGTTCTTTTAAGACAAGTTACTTTTTAGCAACAGATAGTCCTTGTGTTATTTAAATGATCCCAGAGGAAAGGTAAAGATGGAAAGAAAACTTCCTAATTAGTTCAATGCAGCTGTCACATCCCTAAACTGTGGGGAGAAAGCACATAAGCCCCTCTTTATTTATTTATTTTTTTTTGCGGTTCGCGGGCCTCTCACCGCTGTGGCCTCTCCTGTCGTGGAGCACAGGCTCCGGACGCGCAGGCTCAGCGGCCATGGCTCACGGGCCCAGCCACTCCGTGGCATGTGGGATCCTCCCGGACCGGGGCACGAACCCGTGTCCCCTGCATCGGCAGGCGGACTCTCAACCACTGCGCCACCAGGGAAGCCCCATAAGTCCCTCTTTAGAAAGAAAACCTAAGATCAGGAAGATGAATGGAGGTCGGCCAGCTGCTAAGCAGAAACAGGCTTGCAGGCTAGAGTTTAAAACTAAAGAAAAAGCCTCAAAATGAATGCAGTTTTGCTTTACCTGCTTTACCTAGACTCGAACTCCCCTCCCAGAAAAAAATGAATTCCTCTGATGCTAATAAACGTGTTCATTTACTTTTTATTGCTCATATTAAGAATCTTTGAATAATTCAGTTGTTTCAAAGGCTTCTGAAACATTGTTCAGGGTAAATTATATCATTCATGAAAACTGATGATGGTTCAAAAATTATGTCAGAATACATAAATGACGCAACAGCAAGCTTAGTAAATTTCTTAAAGCAGCGTGATATTCAGAGAACATGCTACCTCAATGCATATTGCAGCGTTAAGAGAGACAGCCTTCTGTTTTCTTTTTTACTGTAACAGAATTTTAAAATACTTGATATTTGACAGCTTTTTTTCTCCTGAAATCCAAACGTGAAAGCAATGTTTTTTAACTTATCATACTTCTTAACTTTTTCTTTCATGTTCCCAAAATTTGCTAAAGCTAACGTAAAAAGAGATCTATAGATTAACCTGACTTACAAATGCAGGTGCAAAATCATCAATAAAATATTGGCAAATCAGATCCAGCAGTGTTTTAAAGGGATATCTGACTGAATAGAATTCAATCCCACAAGGCAGTGATAGTGCCAACTTAGGAAATCAATCAGCACAATAAATTAAAGGAGGGACCCTACCAGTAGGTCCCATAACATTAGAAATCTCTCCATAAGCCATAATCCCTGGTGGGTTTGGGACTCCAAGGGACTGCCCCACCGCTGTGGCTTCCATTGCCAAAGCGAATTGTACCCGGCAAAATAAAACAAGGAAGACTTTATTTAAGATCACTGCAACAGTAGAGAAAGATTAGAACCAAGTTTAAACTCAACTCTCCTGAAACAAAAAGAGCAGGGTGTTTTTAAGAGCTTACCATAGAGGAAGCTCACGGGCTGTCTGTGTTTGCCAACTGGCTTTAGCCAAAGAAGAAGTAAACTTTATCTTATCTCATGTCAGGAGGCAGTTTTACAACTTGGAGTGAGGTACCCACCGTGGTTAGGCACCTACCTCTGTGCAGTAACTGGGAGAGAGAGACACATATTCTTTGCTGATGAGACTTCAAAGGGCTGGAAGCCAGGTCCTTGAGAAAGACAGTTCTGGAAAGGGGCTTTTTAAAATGATGTGATATCTCAAAGGGGCAGAGAAAGAGCTTACAAGTTTTCTAAAGAAAAGGCCCTAAGAAAAGGGACGTCAGAGCCTAGGGTCAAGAAGCTGGTCTAAGGTTTAGTAAATGATGGTTTCTTTCTTCTTTTCTTTTTCCTTTTTTTTTTTTTTTAAAGGGAACGCTATTTATTTATTTATTTTTGGCTGTGTTGGGTCTTCGTTTCTGTGCGAGGGCTTTCTTTAGTTGCGGTGAGTGGGGGCCACTCTTCATCGCGGTGCGCGGGCCTCTCACTATCGCGGCCTCTCTTGTTGTGGAGCACAAGCTCCAGATGTGCAGGCTCAGTAGTTGTGGCTCACGGGCCTAGTTGCTCCGTGGCATGTGGCATCTTCCCAGACCAGGACTTGAACCCATATCCCCTGCATTGGCAGTCAGATTCTCAACCACTGCGCCACCAGGGAAGCCCTTCTTCTTCCTTTTTCTTTGCACGGCATGTGGGATCTTAGTTCCCCAACCAGGGATGGAACCCTCGCCCCCCGGAAGTGGAAGCACAGAGTTTTAACCACTGAACAGCCAGGGAAGTCCCAAACGATGGTTTCTTTCTTTTTTTTTTTTTTTAATATTTATTTATTTGGTTGTGCCAGGTCTTAGTTACAGCAGGCGGGCTCCTCAGTTGTGGCATGCATGTGGGATCTAGTTCCCTGACCAGGGATCGAAGCCGGGCCCCCTGCATTGGGAGTGCGGAGTCTTATCCACTGCGCCACCAGGGAAGTCCCTGATGGTTTCTTTTTAATTGGTCTGATTAAAAATATAAAAGTTGGGGGCTTCCCTGGTGGCGCAGTGGTTGAGAGTCTGCCTGCCGATGCAGGGGACACGGGTTCATGCCCCAGTCCGGGAGGATCCCACATGCCACGGAGCGGCTGGGTCCGTGAGCCCTGGCTGCTGGGCCTGTGCGTCCGGAGCCTGTGCTCCGCAACGGGAGAGGCCACAACAATGAGAGGCCTGCGTACCGCAAAAAAAAAAAAAAAAAAAAAGTTGGTACTGCTTCTCTTCTTCTTTTTTCTTTCTTTCTTTCTTTTTTTTAACTCATGAATATCAGTGAAAACGCAAAGCTTGGAAACCACCTATGTAGAGAGAGCTAGGAAAGCAGAGAAGAGGGGTGGGCAGTAACAGAGGAGGAAGCAAGTCCCCACTCATTAATCAGGGGGGCCAAGAGGAAGTCTCTGGTATGAGGGGTCCCACTTGCAGGACCCAGGGTATGGGACCAGAAGCGCAGCAGGAGCTGGGGAGGGACAGAACAGGACAGGTCTGACTCTTGAGTCTTTTAGGACAGAGACTCCAGCATAAGAAGGAAGGCAGGGATTCTGCTGTCACAGGCTGGCACCGGGTTGCCCCAGTTCTCAGGAATGAGACTGGACCCAAGGATGAGAACAAAAGTGCACAGGGGTCAGACACTGCTCTGGCCCTGAGCATCCCTGCTGCCTAGGGCCAGGGTTGGTCCTAGGTCTGAGGATGGCTCTCTGCCTTATACAAATATGTGTCTAAGGACTTTCAGAGCCTTCCTGGCAATCTCTACCACCCAACGCTGTTTAAAGATTTTGCAGAAGTGGTGGTGTGGCTCTCTCCCCTCTATTCCCAGCTCAGGATAGAGGGGACTTGGAGAGGGGCACCTCTACCTGGCCCATAGGGTGGGTGCTGCTGGTCCCTTTGGGGCTTATACATATCCTGAGTGTTGTAGGGAGGCAGTGACCCCACTTGGGAACTGAACCATCACCGTGGAAGCTTCCAGGCCCAGGTGGCATGTGGAGCCCTCTCAGCTCAGGCTGAGCTCCCAGGGTCCTGGGAGCCCTGCCCCTTGGAGGGTTCTGGAGTGGTCCCTGACCCAGCATGGCTCCTGGGCGCTGGCCCAAGAGTAGTATAATCGCCCACCTCCAGCCCCTGGCACCCTGCAAATCATCACATTCAAGGTGTGAAATAAAATTCATATTTTATGGCAAGAGAAGAAAATGTAAACATAAAATTTTTCCTCTGCCCTTCGGCCTCCTCTGTCCCCCGCACCGTGCACCGTATACCTGCACTGTGTCTGCGTCAGCAGCAATACCTGCTCAACTCCAAAGCGCAACATTCTCCCAGCATCGACAAGACAACAGAAGATAACATTCCTTCTTGATCTTGTAAGGACGCTTAACTCCAGATTGTGTAAACTGTCAATGATACGTCATTCTGTAACAGGGAAGAGCCAATTCTGACTCCATGTTGGATCTGTTTCTTTTCCTTTAACCCTTGCTTTTTGTTGCTTTTGTTATTACAATCATCGTCTATAGCTGTAAGCATACATAATGGCCTGCCACAGGGAACCCTGCCTCTCTGCCTGACTGTTAAAGTGCCTTTGTTCAGCTCACAGAGAGACACTCTTTTTGTTTCTTTTTTAGATTTTTTTCCTATTTATTTATTTATTTTTGGTTGCGTTGGGTCTTCGTTGCTGCAGGCCGGCTTTCTCTAGTTGCAGCGAGAGGGGATTACTCTTCATTGTGATGCACGGGCTTCTCATTGTGGTCGCTTCTCTTGCTGCAGAGCACGGGCTCTAGGTGCGTGGGCTTCAGTAGTTGTGGCACACGGGCTCAGTAGTTGTGGCTTGCGGCCTCTAGAGCGCAGGCTCAGTAGTTGTGGTGCACGGGCTTAGTTGCTCCGCGGCACGTGGGATCTTCCCGGACCAGGGCTCGAACCCGTATCCTCTGCATTGGCAGGTGGATTCTTAACCACTGCACCACCAGGGAAGTCCCCCACCTCATTCATTTTGAACACAGGATTCCACCTTAGAATGGACTCAAATGTTGTGATTAATTTCACTATTGGTGAGGATTTAAATTGTTTATCATTTTCTTCGACCACAGACAATGCTGTAATGAACAGGGATTTGTGGACAAAAGGAACAAGAACATTTGCTCTGCCACCTATTAAACCATATTATAAAGCTAGAACAGTTAGAATGGTGGGGTGCCATGGAGGGGACAACTTAATAAAAAGGAAAGCCTAGAAAATGACAATACACATGGATTTTCTATATCATAAATGTGACCTTTCAGATACATGGACGAAGAATGGGCAATTCAATCCATGATGCCGGAACACCCAGGCGACTCGTTTAGGGGAAACATAAAACCGGCTTTCCGTTTCACGTGCATATATTCCAAAATCACTATAACTTCACATGAAAAGCTTGAAACACAAAAAGAACCAGAAAAAAATATAACTTTGGACAAATGCAATTTTGAAGCGGGGAAGGGCTTTGTCAATTTGACACCCAAAGTGGAAGCGTGAAGAAGTTCACCCGTAGATCTATCCGATCACTCAGACAAGTCTACGTTGAATACATCCGAAAGCGTCACATACAAAATTAAGAGACAAACCACAAACGAGGAAAACAAATTTACACCATCTATGAAAGGCAGGAGCTAAATAGCTTTTAAAGCTTAATCAGAAAAAAGTGGACATCCAACACAATGAAGACCTTAACGGGCTTAGATCAGTAAAAAAAATACACACGCCCAAGAACTATGAAAATATGTGCAAACATGATCGTTCTCAAATAATGCAAATTAAAACAATTTAATGCTATTTTTTTTTGCATATCAGAAAGGCAAAGATTTAAAAGAACCATGATTCCCAGCGTACGCCAGGCCATAGACCAAAAGCCCCTTGTACATGGCTGGTGGACATGGCATTTGTAAGGTCTTTCTGGAGGAAGGGAAACTGGGAGATTTGGACTATAAGCCCAAGTGTACATGCCCTTGGGTCATTTTCCTTTTTCCCTTGTTGAGCAGTTCTCTCCAACTTTTCTGCAGTCGATGTGGGTTCTGGACTCCCCTCCCCTCCTGAATTTCTCCAGGCCCCACCAGCCTGGGTGTAGGAAGGACATCACTTCAACCAGGAGCTGGCAACTGTCCACTGCTCAGGTCAGTGGCCTGTACAGGATGCAGGGCCTGGGGTCCCTGAGGCTCCCCAGTCACCTCTGTGAGACTAGCAGGGCTTCCTATGAGCTCAGAACAGTGATTCTCACACCATGCCCATTTCTTGGAGTGACAATGGAGGCTGCTGCTTTGCTACCACGTCTGGGGCTGCAGCGCCCAACAGAAGCATGCTGAGTCCAGGGCTGCTCTTCCAAGCCTGAAACCCCCAAGCCCTCACCCCACGCCTTCTGCCTCCTGCCTCAGGGCTGGAATCTCTTCCCCTCCCTGCACTGGGCCACACCACAGGGTATGGCATGTGGGATCTTTGTTCCCTGAGCAGAGATCGAACCTGCGCCCCCTGCATTGGAAGGGCGGAGTCTTAATCACTGGACCGCCGGGGAAGTCCCTGGGCTGGAATCTCGTCGTGTGCGTTCATGCCCACCAGGGACAGACAGAAGTCCTCCATGAAACCAGACATGTCAGCATCTGAATAGGCTCTGACTGAGACATGGCATCTCAGAATAGGCTTAGCCCAGACCTCAAACTCACTCTAATGATAAATCAGTGGAAAGAGAAGACAATAGGAAAAGCAGGGAAACTGGGAAAAAAGGAAAATGGGGGCAAATGAAATGAGTATGTGTATAAATCTCTAATAATTCAGAACCTAAAAGAAGTGAATTTGAAAGAACAGTGTGTGTGTGTGTGCGCGCGCGCGCGCGCGCATGCGCCCATGTGGCACAGAGGGAGGGAGAGAAAGAGGAGGTTGACCTTGCTGAAGGTCAAGGGAGGAGGTAGACAGTTGACTTGTTTTTCAGGTCTCCACGTTACAACATGGAAACTTCTCCTTGGCTTTGCGGAAAGGACCATGGAAGGGACCAGGGGCTGGCAGGAGGGAAAGGCAGGGCGGGAGGAAAGGCAGACCCTGTCCTTCTATGCCCCTCCCTCAACGTCTACAGGGTCTCAGCGCACCTCCCCAGGCCTGCTGACATCCCAAGGGGGCAGTGACAAGTAATCCTGCTGCTTCAGGGCTTTGAAGAGCTGAATGGCCGGCACCTGGGGAGTGGCCTGAGATGGGGGCTTCTTGGCCTGGAACACCTGGTTGAGGTCCTTGATGTCAGGACAGGGTCCTGAGGAGGTGGGCTTACTCTGGGGTGAGAGAGGGCCAGATCCTGGGCCAGGGAGGAAACAGTAATCACCCACCTGCTGCAGCACGAGGAGCCCCTCAGGGGTTGGGGAGACTGAGAACACATCTGCCCGGGGCGGCCCTGGGCCCAGGACAGGACTGCTGGCTGCAGGAGGGGCAGGGCTGGCCAGAGGGGACTGGGGAAACTGGCCTGCGGTTGGAGGGAGATCCACATAGCCCTCGAACTCTGGCTTCAGTGGGGCTAGGGATCCAGGGGGACCATCAGCCAGTCCAGGACAGAGGCTGGGGTTCCGGTCTGAGGGGAGGCTCAGAGGGGGAGCCTGGGAAGGAGATGGGGCCCCTGTGGATGGGGTGAATGTCAGCTCTGCAGTGGTGACGTAACCAGTGGCCACAGTGCCTTCCTCAGGACCCCGAGAGCCAGTGGGCAGACCTGGGGGGGCCCTGTCCTTCGGGCCTTGACCACCCACCATCACCCCAGGCTCAGGAGGGGCAGGGCCTGCCCCTGGCTCCAGGGAAGGGCTCCCCTCGGTGCCTGGGCTGGACCTCAGGTCCGCATCCCTGGCTTTGCCCGGCCCCATCACCTGGGCCAGTGGGACCAGCTGCACCTGCCCCCCTGTGGGCAGACACAGGTACTCCAGGGGCCCCGGGGGCTGCAGCTTCCTGCTCGTGCCTGTCCGTAGGGGCCCCTGCTGGCCCACGATGTCCGGCAGGGAGCGGCTGTCAAGCGGCCCCAGGTAGGGGCCATTGAAATCGAAGCCGGAAGCCTGGCTCTCAGGCCTGCTTGCGGGGGTGGCCAGCTCTGGCGGGGGCCCGGGCAGCTGCTCCGTGCGGAGGTCCGAGGTGACCAGAGTCATGTCAGGCTCAGATGATGAGTCACACGCATCTTTAGGGTCCTCTGTGGTGAGAGGTGACACCTCACTGTGCCCGAAGTCTACAGGGGACGCCCTGTGGGGAGAACAAGGCCAGGGACACTGACACCACCCTTGACAGACGCCTCAGCTCGCGCACAGGAAGCCAGGGGGTGGGATGGAGGCCGGGCTCCACCCAGAGCTCACGGGAAACGCAGAGCAGGGCGAGGTGAGGGAGCCGGCCGGGAACAGGAGAGCGGGCGCCCCTGCAGCCTCCCTGTGGGTCCCCCTCCAGCCCCCGCGCTCTCCTTCAGGGTCACGCTCTGCCAGCTGTGGTCCCTCCCACCTCCCTCTCCTTGCCAGCACGCAGCGTCAGCGCCCAGCCTGGGCTCGGCCATGCCCTCGGCCTTCACCTGCCCCACCTGAGGCTTAGTGGTGAGCCGGCCGCTCAGGTGCCGAGGCCATGAGGTTTCGCAGATCCTCCGCCACCCAGCGGGACCAAGGCAGCGTGGCGACTCCCCGGGCAGCAGGGCCGGCTTCTGGCCACGACCCGCCCTAAGCTGGGAATCGGGAAGCTCTTCCCGCCGTCCAGCCGGGACCCCTGTCGCTTTAGCGCAGTCAGCCTCCAGGGCCCTGTTCCCACTGAGCCCCAGTCCCAGGCCACCTCCCCTGAGCCCCGACGTGCAGGAGGGAGCCACCGTCCCGCCTCCTAGGGATCCCGCGCCGACACTCACCCCTCCGGCTGAGCGAAGCTGCCGCCCCAGAGCCCCCTGTGTGCGTGGCTCCCGCTGCCGACGGCGCGCGTGCCCTGTGGGAGCCGGAGCCCGGCGCGCCCGTTCTGGGGGGAGAGAGGGCGTTTGTGCTGTGGGGTGGGGGCACCCCAGGAGGTGAGGTGGGGGGAGGGCCTTGAGGGTGGCGAGGGTTCAGGAGCCCCCAGACGTGGCGGCATCTCAGCATGGGCAGCAGCGACCACACCCTCCTGACCCCAGGAACACAAGGCCAGAGAGGGGCTGGGACTTGGCCCGGGGCCCTGGGCAGCAAGGACGGGCAGCCTGTGCCCACGAGGACGCCCATCTGGGCTGTCCCTGTCTCCATGCTCACCCCTAGTCTCCTCCGCACTGGCCGTGAGACCCTCCCAAGGCCGTCCTGGCCCTACCTGCCTGACCAAAGGGCTCCCGCCTCCCACGTGCCGGCGCCCTCCCCAGGGTCCTCTCAGCCTCCCGTGCTGCGCCCCAGACTCACCGCCCACGCCCCTCAGGTCCCCTCTCCAAGGAGTCTTTTCTCCACCCTCCACTCGCCTTCTGCCAGCAGTGGCCTCTCCCACCTGCCACCACCCTCTATCCTTCAGAGCTCAGCGCTGCTGCCCTGTCCTGGGGAAGCCACACTGCTTCCCACCACCCCTCCTACCCCCGATGTGACTAAGGCTCTCCTTGCGCCCCCCAGGTCCTGGCATCCCCACGCCAGCCCTCTCTGCTGTTCCACATGAGTCTCCCCGGGCGGGGTACCCTGTGCATCGGGGGGGCCCAGGGAATCGCAGTGCTGGGCTTGCAGGGGCCGGCCCGGCTCATAGAGCTTCCCAGCCCCTGGTCTGGCCACATACCACCCCTACTCAAGGCCCACCGGAAGGGGAGGAGGACACGGGTGTGGGGACATGGGCGCAGGAGCACAGCCAGCCCCTACCTGGAACAGGTGGCTCTTGCTTGGGTTGGGGATTTTCTCCTCCCACTTCTGGTTCAGCCTGGAAAGACAGCAGGGAGGTGACCGCTGCCCAAGACCTCAGGGCAGCTGCCTCGTGCTCATGTACCGAGGTGAAAGTAAAGCCCAGGGAACGGGCAGCTTTGACCAAGGCCCCACAGGGTGTGAGTTGCAGAGCAGAGACTAGAGAAAGTCAGCTGTGGGGTCCCTGGCATCGTCTGGGGCCCTGGGTAGCGCCCTCCTCCATCTTGGAGTCACCTTACCTGTACCCGTAGATGCCACAGAAGCGCAGGGACATGAGCAGGATCAAGGTGCTGATGACCAGGGTGAGCGCCAGGACCCACGTGGGCAGCACTTCCAGGCAGCCAGGAGGAAACAGGAGCGTTAGCTTTTGGGGAGGGAAAGGGCTGGGGGCTCAGGAGAAGAGGTGAAGTTGCTGCTTTGGCATGCAGAGGGGAAGAAGAGGCCAGAAACAGACTAAGAAGAAGAGGACATTTGTCTGAGCCACCCACAGTGCTGGATTGCTGGCAGGACACAGAGGGTTAGATCCTGTCCAGTAGCTGGTGTTGCTGTAGGTGGGCAGTGACTGCAGCCAGAGGCAATCATAGGGCACTTCCTGAAGGAGGCAGCATAGAAGGTGGTCATCAAGAACAGGGAGGCCTGGAGAGGCCGAGACGGGGAAAGGGGTGATGGTGGAGGAACCAGAAGGTGCAAAGGCCCATCAGGGGCCCTCACAACTCTCCACTTGGCCTCAAGCCCCTCAGAGGCTGGGCGCCTCCAGGACTCCCCTGGTCTCCTTCCCTTAGGTCCAGGGGCCCAGCCCTTCTTTCTGCTTGGTTGGGGTCCTCTTCCTCGTGCTCTTTCCCTGCTATGGCTGGCTGGGGGACCTTGCTGCCGACACTTATTTATTTTTTTTTTTTTTGCTGCCAACACTTTTTCCTCTCTCTGCCACCACCTCCCGGACCTTGTTCTGTACTTGTCTCCTGGTGGCCACTATGGCGATGGTGACAGATAAATGAAATTAGCAAGTGCAGATTGAGGGAAGGTTGAGAAATCAGACCAAAGCTTTCCAATCCCAGGCCCCAGTCTGTAGCTCTTCATGGTAACAGAAAACTCGGGCTGAGTGGTCCCTGGGTAGTAGCTGCCACAAAAGCTAATGGAAGCATGGGAAGCATGGGCCATATTAACAGAGGGTAAGGTCCAGGCTTAGGGAGACCTGTTGGTGAGACGTGCTCTCCTCTGCCCTCTCGAGACCTCACCTGCAGTCCGTGTTGCACACCAGGTGTCACTTTCTCATCCCTAATGACACCTGGCAGGGAAGGATGCTAGCCTGGGGTGGGGTTACATCTCATGCCCATATCATCCCCGTCCTCTGTCCAGTGGGGATGTGGACAGGCTGTGCCTGGAGGGGTGAGTGGGGGCCAGGAGGACATACCCCACTCAGTGTCCCAGGAGCTCTCCTCACTCCACTCGCTCCAGATCCCGTTGTAGCCTCGGGGGTCAGGTTTGACTCTCACTCTGGCCTGGTACCTGGTGGCAGGCTCCAGAGGTGGCAGGCACATGCTGTGGGCGTTCTGGAAGTCCTCTGTCTTGGTCTCCTGTGGGTGCAGGTGTGTGAGCAGGTGTGCTGAGGTCTGGTGCACGTGGGCATAGCTATGAAGCCCTCCCGCCTCAGCACCCCAGCTTTTCTGCTACCCATCAGTCCCCAGCTTGTAGTCACATCAGATCTGAGGCAGCATCACTCTCACCACGGAGGACCATACTCCAGTGCCCACAGGGGGACAGCACCTATTGCAATGCACCCCGTGACATATGACAACACCGAGGCCCAGAAACCCTGAGGAGTCAGTCACCATGTCCCCACTCAGCCTCCCAGCTCCTCCTGGGACAGCCTGGACCCTAATTATGGCCTTCCCAGGGGTGCAGTGCAGGATGACTGGACTCAGGACCCTTAGACAGATGTTCAGGAGCCCAGGGACCACTTCCTGCTCCACAACTGACACACCCCCTTCTGGCCTCAGTTTCCCCATTTCCAGCCTGAAGGTCTGGGGCTGGCTCCGAGGTTTCTGAACTGGCCTCTGTGGAGCCCCAGGCTCTGCCCACAGGCCCTGATGGATACCTGGGGGTGGGGCCCAGACACTGAGTCCCAGGCTGGAGCCCTGCGCACCTCGCAGGGAGCAGCTCTCCTCTTAGCAGCTGCACATTTGCATTCTGGATGAGATTCTCGCGAAGAAATGCCCCCTTTATGACTTTTGAAAACCCTTCCTCCACCTGTCTCTCGTCCTGAAGTCTACAGCTCCTTTGCGATTCAGGGTCACGCGTTCATTTTGGTCAAGTTCACATCAGCTCTGTGAGTCTCAGTTCCTTCACCAAGGGAAGGGACAATGACCTGCTGACTGCACAGGGGCACGACCACCAACTCCCAGTGGCTCCCTCTGACTGGGCACCTGCTGGGAGCCAGGAACCTGGCAGGTGTCACGCTCCCTGGTCTTTCTCGTTTCCCCCTTCCCCCATCCAGGCCACTCCTCGGGCACAGGCCCTCACCTCCCATGAGGCTGCTTCTTTCTTGTACTGGACCTGGAAGATGCAAGCTATGTGTTCATAGTTCATTTTTCCTTCTTTCCAGTGCAGGATGTAGCCGTCTCTGCCCTTGGTCAAGTTGAGGGTTGGAGAAGCCATCTGGACTGGAGGGAGGGAAACTTTTAGAGAACATCATTTCTAACATTCCTCCAGTGGAATATCCCTTGTGTTCCATGCTGGTCACAGGTGCTCTCTCCACTGACCCAGGACCCCAGGTTTCACCATCTCAGGGTCTTTGCAGCCCCACTTCACCATCTCATCTATTTTGACCTGAGCCACCCTTCTCTTGGGAGATGCTGAGATACACTTGTTTTGTAGTGAAGTGACCAACAGTATGGGTTACCCCTAGTATTTAAGTAGAAATAAAGTTACTATGAATTTTTTCTAATCTACAGTATTGACAGTGTCCTAAGCATTATTATGAATGCTCAATCTACATGAATTATTTCTCTCAATTCTAACAGCAGCCCTATGTAGTAAATACACAATTTATCCACTTCTCAGGCAGAGAACTGAGCCCCAGAATGATCGGGTAACTTGCTAAGGACAAGCAGCTAACAAGTGGTAGAGACAAAGACTGCAACCTGGAGGATCCCAAAGAGTAAGTAGTGGATTCAAACCCAGGTGACTAGGACAGACTGGCTGCTTGTCTCTGACACACGCTAAAGACTGGGCAGAAGAACTTGATCATCGTGAAGCAATGCAGGAGATTCCTTTGCATAAGGTCCTTGCTATGTACCAGGAATCAGGGAAATTAACCCGTAAGGAATTACAGTCCATTTGCATACGCGCTAGTCCCCAGTCCATTTGCATATGCTCTATGAAGAAGTAAATCATAGATCAATTATCCTGGAGACTGAAAATATCCGTCAGGGGAGGACATTGGGAACCTGGAAGACAAAAATCAAACAGGGAAAGAAAGGGAAAATGTGGTGGGACGACCAAGAGGCCGCGGGCAACAGTAGGGACTTCAGAGCAGCTGCAAAGCTGGAAGGGAAAATAGAGTTAAAAGAATGAGGTCAAGGTTCTAATATTGATATTCTTGAGAAGATCAATTGCATCTTCCTTCATGCTATTGACCATCGTCATTGTTGCATTATTGCTACTTGAGAACTTCCAGGACCCATGGGAATCATGTCTGTTCAATTTGCTCCCTGGACTTTTCACTGAAAGTGACAAACATGAAGACTGGGCCCTGGGGAACCCTGAGTTTATATGGGTTACAAAGGAAACAGCGCTGTCACAAGACTCTCCGTGCAGAAGGCTGGGGGCAAACTCACTGTTATCTGAGCTCTTTATAAGTTTCTCTTCCGCTTTCGGTCGAACAGAGACAATGTACTGGCTGTGGTTCCTGGGGTCAGGCACGGGAATCTGGCAGCAGTGCCGGACGTAAGGGCTGCTGGTCTCCTCCGTCTGCACTGGGGAACATTCTTCCTCCCTGAGGATCACGGCAAAGTTGAGGCAGGGGGAGGCAGGGCCACATGAGGGATGAGACCTCCGGATGAACTGTGGCTTCTGCTGGGCCTCCAGGGGCAGGAGGAGGCCAGGAGATGGTTAGGCCTAGAGGAGCAGAGGGGACAGAGGCAGGGGACACTCACCTTGCACTGGGGCCGGACTTGTAGAAGAGGGTGAAGAAGACCGAGCTGGTCACCTCGGACCTCACTTCCCAGGAGCAGCGGAGCAGGGCAGCCCCGTCGAAGAAGCACTGGAGGTTCTGGGGCTGGGACTCATTCCCTGGGAGGGAGACAGTCCCTCATTCAGTCCTCATTCATTCATTCCCTAGCCCTCAGTGGGCCCACCATGAGGTTCATCACAGAGAGATTATGGGCATTGGGGCCAAAAAGACCAGGGGGTTGAACTCAGCCCGAAGGGCCAGCTGTGTAAACACAGGTCAGAGAGTGAATTCTGTGAGCCTTCACACTCCCCTGTGCAAAGCTGGGAGGGCGTGTCAGCCTCAGGGTTTGGGAATTTAACGCAATCACGTTGGTATGTCTGTGTACGGTGCAGCTCTCACGAAAACACAGATGCTCATATGCCTTTGTGATTAAATTGTAATTGTTCCTCCACAGAACGTGGGCAACAAACTGGGGCCCAGAAGTGAGTAAGATGCAGCCGCTGCCTCTGCAGAGTCACAGTAGGGACGGGGTGGGCCAGGGAAGTCACTGTGAACACATGGCTCAGAGCCTCTGTGGATCCCATGGGGCGGACCCCTGGACGCCTTCTGTCCAGGAGCTGTAATGAGCTGCCCTCCCCACAGGGGGGCAGTGTCCCATTCCGACTCTGTTACCTGGCGGGGAGGTCCAGCGAACCTCTGTGCTCCACTGGCTGGGCCGTCCCGAGAGCCCCGAGCCCGGGGCCAGCCTGGTGCGCACTCGGGCCACATAGGTGCTGCTGGGCATGAGGTGCTCTGGCCCCAGGATGGCCCGGGAGGCGCTGGAGTAGATGGTGGGGGCGTCCTGGGGGAGAGAGGGGTTGCTGGAGCAGGGACGGCTGGGCCAGGTCCCCGTGGGCGCAGGGCACAGCTGGTGGGGTCCCTACCTCCCAGGAGTCCTGAAGCCGCCTGTAGACCACCTCAAACTCCAGGCTGGACAGCCAGTGGCTCTGGGAACCCCCATGGGCCACACTCCAGGACAGCAGGACACTGTCCCCTGCAACACTGATGTTGAGGTCCCTGGGTGCGGGGGGCTGCACTGGAGGGAGAGGAAGGAAAGGGTCCCTAAGGGGCTGGACGACTGTGTGGGAGGTTCAGGGCCTGCATGGCCCATGTGTGGACAGACCTGGGTTCCAGGCCAAGCACTGCCACCACGGACTGAGCGACCTTGGAGAGACCCCTCACCTCTGTGGGCCTCAGACCTTCATCTGCTGAACTGTGAGGATCCAATGTGCATGTGAATGAAGATGTGCCGATTGCTGGGCGCCCAGCACATAAGCTCCATGCAAAGGGCTGCCAGTCACACTCCAAGGAGCTTCCTCCCGTCCCCACTGCCCATGAGGAGGTGTGTGTGGCCTCCTTCCCAGCAGAGGACGCTGTGGCTCATGTTACTCCCTCTCCTGTCCACACTTTCTTATCTCAGTGTCCAGTGTCATCCTGCACTTCTCAGTGCCCAGCAGACATGTCTCCTCCTCTAGAACATTCTTGGACCCCTCCCCCAGGCAGAATCCCTTGCTCCTTTTCCTGCCCCACGATAGCCCTTTGTATGATCCTTATAGCCCTGGAGGATATAGATGCTTCCACATCTGTCCCCTCAAGTAGTCCAGGAGCTTGTGGATGCCAGGGGTGGGGTCCTGACCCCCTTGCCTCTCCCCAGGGCCTGAGACGAGTGGTTCATTGCATATGGGGACAAAGTGAATGAATTAACGAAGGAATAAATGAATGAGTACATGTAGGTCCACCTTCAGAGACTTTTCATGAAATTCCATCACCAACAGCAGGCAGACACCTGCTGGGACCTACAGGACTGGGTGAGCAGAGGCATCCATGAATGGCATGGCTGCAGACTTCCTGAAGCTTCTATATCTGAACGCTGAGAGAGGACTTTCCAACACAAAAAATTCCATAAGGGACAAACGAGATGTCAATATTCTATGCCGGACAGGGGACAGGGCATGATAGAGCATGTCAGAGCTGGAGCCTCAGAAAATTTTCAGCCCAGAATGGCAGATCCAGAGCACCGCTGCCCCAGCCCCAGCCCCAGCAGGCATCACTAATCAATCATGCACTCCTAGCCCCTGAGCCTGTCATGCGGTGGGACTCCTTGTCAGCCTGGAGCCCTAGGAAGCTGCTCCCAACTGAACAGACTGGGAAACCAACGGAAAACCTATTCATCCAACCTGAGAGATGTAGTCCATGAGCTCATTTCACAGGTGGAGGTGACAGAGGAAGTGAAATATTCCGATCCCCACATGTGTAACCTCAGAGCAGATCAGATGCACATCTCTCCGTTCCCCAGCCCCTCAAGGCCTCCCTGATTCATTGCCTAAATGGTTTGGGCTAAAACTGAACTTCCCACTCAACATATGCTCCAGCAGGCAAATGCCACACTGCCCTCGCCATTTCTAAGTGGTCCCCATCTCAACCATGACACCTGTCATCACTCCTAAGCTTCACAGGGCCAGGGACACTGATGGCTTGTTCACTGCTTTCCTGTATGTGCAAGTGTTCTATTGAAGAGCAGATTAATGAATGAATTGCTTGTATATCCTAACTTTGATTTGTATCCCTCCAATTTCCCATCCCTTGGCCGTACGGCAGTTGAATCCCTATCATTTCTCTCTGGGATGAGTACCTTAGGTCACATTCTGTTCTCCGTCCTCCCACCACCTCCTGTCGCCTGCCATCTACACTGTACATCACCCACCTCTGACATCATCACACCCACATCTGATCATGACATGCCCTTTCAGTGGCTCTCCATCGTCTAGATGTTGACCCCTAAACAACTCCTTTGCAGAGCACAGAAGCCTGTCCAGGTCAGGCCCCTGCCTTCCCTGCCCCCCTCCTTACCACTGCCCAGTCCTCTCGAAGTTGATGCTTCTGAGACACAAGTACTTGCGGTTTTCCTAACCTGCCTCATCCTCCCGAGTCGCCCAGCCTTTGCACACACTCATTGCTCTGCCAAGGATGCTCTTCCCACTCTCCTCCCTCCCACCCTTCAGATCTCCCTGCAAAGCTCCCTCCTTGGGGAAGCCTGTCCTGACCTCCCAGGGGCCCCTTGTCCACTGCCCCTCGGCACGTGGCACGCACCCGCCTTCAGTAAGTGATCACACCCGACAACATCTGGTGTGTCCCGCCCTGTACGCTCTGAGCTCCACCGGGACGGGACTCCTTCTCATCCATCAGACACATGTTTTGAGACATTGTTTGGAGTGAATTCATCACAGCCTAACTCATACCCTCCTCCAGGCAACAGCTCTGTGCTGCTGTGATGAACAGAGGCGGGAAGCAAAGCCTGGAGCCCCTTCCCCATCCGACACTTGCAAGGAGCAGCAGGTGGCCCAGGGTTTGGGATCCAGGACAATAAATTCAGACACTAGCATCTGAGTACCCAACCTTGGGCAAGTTCCTGCTCTCTCAGCCTGTTTCATCACAGCGGCCATGGCTCACGGGCCCAGCCGCTCCGCGGCATGTGGGATCTTCCCGGATCGGGGCACGAACCCGTGTCCCCTGCATCGGCAGGCAGACTCTCAACCACTGCGCCACCAGGGAAGCCCAATACTAACTTTTAAAAATGACCCCATGTTTATTTCAGGATCATTCTAAGCACAAATATAATTGAATTAATGTAATGAAAGTGCTGGTTGTATTTCTGTCTGAGGTACAGTTAAATGAAGCCCGATTATTTATATAAAATGATCATCGACTCCCACCCAAGACCACTGACTTTCTTAGGCTCTGTGGACATGCAGCGCACACACTGGGGGCCGCGCGGCGAGGGCAGTAAGGGGATGACCTTCATCTCCAACATGCAGAGAGCACCCGGCAAGTCCGGCCCATCACTGTCATCATGGTTCATTTTGGCACTTTGGAAAAGTTACGTAGTTGCTCTGGGTCTCAAATGCCTCATCTATTAAATGGGCTGTCACAGACGTTCCATGAGACCAAATCGATGAACGAATAAAGTTTGTATCTGACTAGGAAGGACTGTTCTTCTAGCCGGGAAGCCTCAGGTCTGGAAGGCAATAACGTGGCAGGTGCTGGCGCATCTGGGAGGGGGTGGGTACCTTTGGCTGGGGCTCCTCGCCTTGAACCTGACCCAATGCCTCCATCTAAGGAGACTGTATCCTCTTCCCCCAAGAATCAAACCCAACTCAAGCCGCTGTCTACACCCCTTGAAGGATCTCCCTCCCTGGCCCATCTCTTGCAACCTGGACACCCCTGTCCACACAGGGGACCACCCTTGGCCAGGGCCCCCAGGCCTCACCATGCTGACTCAGAGTAACGGTGAGCTGGGCACCCAGAGGCTGGTCTGGTCGGAATGAGAAGTAGTCATGGTCAGCAATGACAAAGACTTCGTAGGGAATGACACACATTCTGGGCACACAGCCGGGACAATGGCCACTGAACCAGGGCATGCCATCACTGAGATCGCAGGACACTGGCTGCGGAAGGCCCCTGTCAGGAGAGGATGCAGGTTAGCCCAGAGAGAAGAAGAATCACTCCTTCACAAACATTATTGAGTGGTTCCCATGTGTAAGGCTTTGTTTAGGATCAGGGGACCTGGCAGGGAACAAAACACACACAAATCCCTGTCAGCAGAGCTGACATCCTAATAGAGTGAGACACACATGAAACAACGGAAGAGACTAGGTCGTGTGTCAAATGGAGAACACTGTGCATAGACAAGTCAAGGAGGAAAGAGGTATGAAGAGGCCAGAAGGGCTGGGTTGGGGATACAATTTGAAATAAGGGAGGCAGGAAAGGTCTCTTAGAAAAGGTGACATCTGAGCAGAAACTTGAAGGAGATGAGAGAGGACTCCATGCGGATTCTGAAAGGGGATTTCGGGGAAAGGGGATTTCAGTGAACGGGAACAGCAAGTGCAAAGGCCCTGGTGTAGGCACAGGTTTGGAGTGCTGTATAACTAGGCAGTTAACCAGTGTGCACAGAGTAGAGATGTAAGGGTGGGAGGTCTAGAAGCCTAGTTGTGGGAGGTGATGGGAGGCCAGTGCTCAAAAGGAATTTAAGGAAATATGATTATTTTGATTTCACCGGAACTGGGGAAAATTCAGAGTTATGAGCAAAGGAGTGACATTTTGGCACGCTTTGAAAGGATTCCTCTGGCTCCTGGGCTGGGGATACATTGGGTCGCAGGGGGTAGCAATATTGGAAGGGGAGGGACCAGTTAGGAGGCTTTTGGACTATCTCAGTGATAGGAAGTGTTTGGAACCATGGCGTTAGCCAGATTCACATTCTATTTGAAGATAAAGTTGACAGCATTTGCTGATGGATTGAATGTTGTGGTGGAGAAGGAAAGGAGGGAAAGGCGACTGAAAAGCAAAACAGTGGGGACTGTGGTGGCAGTGATGTCCTTGAGCAGCAAGACCAGGTGGGACCCTGGCTGCAGCCTCAGGCAGCCCTGGGACAGGGCAGATCCTGCAGGGCGGGGCCAAGAAGGCGGCAGATGTGTGAGGTGTGGGGCTAGGGGTCGGGGTGGGAGGATCTGTTGTCCCCGAGCAGAAGGAAGTGGGTCACAGCTAAGGGTGGGAGGTGGGGTGGGGGCTGAGGACAGCGGACAAGGAAGACTGAGGCTCCTGGGAGGGTAGGAGAGAGAGCAGACGGGCAGTGACGCTGTGGGGCGGGAGCGGCTCCTTCCCAGGGGCGGCCTCCAGGGCACACCCCAGACCCTGTGATGCCAGCTCTTTCATTTCTATTATGGTGAGTCAGACTCTCACCAAATCCCAGAATGGTGGGAGCACCTTCCCAAATGGGGTAGGCCCGGGAGATGCTGTGAGGAGAGAGGAGAAACTGCCACTCTGGAGGTGGCAGGGCCCGGGGGGCACGTGGAGCCCAGCCATGCAGGCTGGACGCAGGACATTGGTCCCACTCAGGCCACTTCCCCACCGTGTGGCCTGGGGGAGGGACCTCACCTCCACGGCCTCAGTTTCCTCATCTGTGAATTGGGCATCATATCCCTGCCCGCCTCACAGGGAGGATGAACCGAGATCAATTTCTGCCTGGTGATCTTGTTCAATTGTGACAAAACAAGAGAAGATTATCATCACCATCATAACAATGATATTAACACAGGAGGCTCTTCCCCCAAACCTGATGTCAGACACCAGCCGGGGCGTGGCAGGCCGCCTGATGGGGCAGCAGCTCCTGGGCAGGGGCCTCCCCGCCCCAACCCCCGTCCAGCCCCGACCCCGGCACGGTCCCCACAGCAGAGGCCCTTCCTGCCCTCCGGCCCCAGGCCCGGCCTCACTCGCCTGTTCAGCCTGCGGTGGAGGGTCACGTTGACCAGCCGCTGGGCGTCCTGGGTGTCCGCCCACCTGCAGACGATGTGGCTCGTGTAGTCGTTATGGCAGCGCAGGGTCTGCAGGGGGAAGGTCCCTGACAGGGGGAGGCAGAAAGGGGGTCACACCTCTCCCCTCCAGATGTCCCTTGTCACCGCCCCTCCCAGCCCCTCCTGGTGTGTGGCACTGGGGAGGAGTCTCCCAGAGTCCCGTAGAGGCTCCTGGAGGCCAGACAGAGGTCCCCAGGAGCCCTGGGCGGGGCTGGGGGCTCTGCAGGTGTGAGGGTGCCAGCCGCGGACCCTCCTGTCTGCACAGAAACACATAGTCTAGTTGATTCACAGTATATGTCCTGAGCCCCCACCTTGCCCTGCTCCTGGAACAGGGTCCCTCCCACCCCAGGGTGGGGACATGCATGAGGCACATGCCCTGCCCCTGGGCCCCTGGGTGCTGCGGCCTGGGAGCAGAGGCACAGACCCACCCCTAAGGGGCAGTGTGGCAGGGCCTTACTCTGGGATGTCCCCACCCTGCTCTCGTGGTCAGCTGCTGGGAAAGGGAGCGTGGTCTCCAGGGTTATCAGGGGAGCCAA
Organism: Orcinus orca; assembly: GCF_937001465.1. Classification (NCBI taxonomy): domain Eukaryota; kingdom Metazoa; phylum Chordata; class Mammalia; order Artiodactyla; family Delphinidae; genus Orcinus; species Orcinus orca. The sequence goes on along the minus strand of NC_064569.1, from coordinate 92,018,330 downwards.
GCTCTCAGTGAACCCTTGGGGAGGGGGGTTCATGGGCCTGAAGAGCCCGGGGAGCATCTCAGCAGGGCCTCCGGGCAGGAGGAGAGACCCCCAGGCTGAGAGTCCCTGGGAGCAAAGGTGCCGTGGTGGGAACTGGTTGAGGCCGTCTAGGTGCCGATGTCTGGGGGCGAGGGAGGGTCAGAGAAAGGACTGGAATGGCCAGCCAGGAGGTCAGAGGCCTCAGATGCCGCAGTGACAAATGTGGGCAGAGAAGCCACACAACCAGAGAGGCCTTCACAGGAGGCCAGAGAAGAATGAGCGGGAACGTGGGAGGAGGGAAGAGGGGACTCCAGGGATGACCAGGAGAGAAAAGAAATAGCAGGGGGTGCGGGGGGCAAGGAAGGAAGGGAGGGAAGGCTGGGGCGTAGGGTCTGGAGCTTCCTCAGGGATGGGGCGCAGCAGTGAGAAGGCGGAGGGAGAGGGGGAGGGAGCGATCGGGCTCACCTTGGGCCCCTGCCATGCAGGGCCCCCAGCAGAGCAGCAGCAGGGCCAGGGGGAGCAGCCCCCGGGGCAGCGCCATCTCTGGAGTCAGCTCTGGAAGAGCAGGTGGCTGGCTCAGGTGGGTCCAGGTCTGGGTAGGGTCTGGACTCCTCATTGTTCTAGAATCTTGTGTTCCTGCCCAGCTGGGGGCCAGGCCAGACCCATGTCCTCGCCTCTTGGGGATCCTCTCTCCAGGACCCTGCCTCTTCTAGGCCTGCGGAAGGAAGCGTCAGCCCTTGGGACTCGGCCCACGTGGTGGGGCGGACCCAGGAGTGGCTCTGATGCGTGGACTCCAGCTCCCACTGCTGCCTCAGCCTGGCACCTGGGACAGTCCCTTCTCCTCAGCCTCAGTGCCTGGGACGTGACCGTGAGGGAGATACACTTAATGGCCTCTGAAGATGTGGGTTCCCACTGGATCGCACATTGGGTACCCAGTGCACCGGAGTCGAGAAAAATCTAAGAGGGAGGCCTGGTGTTTGATTTGTCCCCAGGTCCCCCTGGTACTGACCCACATCTGCCTGGGGGAGTCGCTGGGTGTTGGGAGTGTGGTCCTCCTCTGGATGTGAGCACATGCACGCTCACACACACACGCAGGGGCCTGGACTCTCCCTGCCCTTTTCCATTTACCTCATTCCTCCCACACCACCCCCTGAAACGCCAGTTCCCTTTTCTCCGCAGAAGCCTGGGGATCTCCTTTTTTCATTTCATCCAGCCCTGGGAAGTACCAGGAGAGTAGAACAGAGAGGACTGTGACTCCTTTTCTGCCCCTAAGATTGTCTAAAACTTCACTCAAGCTGTACACATGCACCCCAGAAGCTGCCTTGCTGGGAAAAGCACGGCCCTGGGCTCAGTCAAACTGACTTGCAGCACAGGCTGTGCCCCTCCTGTGCACTGGCTGACTCACCAGTGCTCCCTGAACCTTGCTCTCTGCATCTGTAACATCAGCACAACCCAACGTATCTCACATGGTGGTCATGAGGAGAACAAAACTCAATGATGTTTACAGGGTGGTTAGTCCAGGAAATGCTCAGGAAGGAAGCGTGGGTTTGTCTGGAGCTGAGGGACGGTATTGTCCACTTCAGGTCCTGCAGGGGGCAATGCCATGGCTGGCTTGGGAGAGTCTGTGTGACCTGCGGCAGCTTCCTCTGCCTACCTGTAACTTGCCTAAAAACTCAGAGCTTCTCTTCGGGTCTTAGCACAAATGTAAATACTGCATGTGTAAAGAGATCAATTCATCTGAAAGTCAGTTATAGGTTTAACACAATTCTAATAAAAAATTAACAAGATTTTTTTTTTTTGCGGGAACTCAGAAGAAAAAAAATATATATGTGAGGACAATTAATGAGATTTTTTTAAATAAGGAGTCTCATAGAAAACAAACTTATGGTTACCAAAGGGCAAGTGGGGAAGGGATAAACTGGGAGTATGGGATTAACAGATATACACTACCATATATAAAATAGATAAACAACAAGGATTTACTGTAGAGCACAGGGAACTATATTCAATATCTTGTAATAAACTATAATGGAAAAGAATCAAAAGTAAAAAAAAATAGATATATACATATATATGTGCCCCAAATCACTTTGCTCTATACCTGAAGCCTACAAAATATTGTAAATCAACTGTACTTCAATAAAAATAATGAGTCTCCACCTAACGGCAAAATCTACTGCAAAGGTCTAAGTAAAGAAATGTGTTTTCACACACACACACACACACACACATGATAAATCAATGGACGTACTGACCAGGCAAACTCTATTTCACCAGAGAATGTACTCTGTGATGAAGAAGCAACCACAAATCAGTGTGAAGTGATGGAATAATAAAAAGTGTTGAGACCATTGAATAACAACATAAAACATATCAGCCTAAATCCCTACCTCACACCATTCTCCACATATCAGGTCAATGAAATGTATGTAGTTACATCGTACGAAACTTGCAAACCATAGAAGTGAATCTTTGAACTATTTAAGCTTCAAAGCGCTAGAAGAAATCAGAGAGACAGAGGCTGACAGAAGTGCACAAAAGTGAACGCTTCTGTATTTTATACAAATAACTGAACCATAAAGCAGAGGACAAGTTGCAAAATAAATGTGTTAGAAGTATGGAGAACAGGTGACTACCCTTACACTGTAACTAGTTCAAGCAAATTAATGACATCAAAGGACACAAGTCTAAAAGACACATACATGCAGTGAATACGTATTAGTGGCTAACAATTATAAAGTGCTTACCATTAGCCAGGCACTGTACTAAGGGCTTTACAGATGTTAATACATCAACGTGTAGGTTAAAATCTCCACTTTGTAGTTGAGGAAATCGGTATAGGGTCCATGATCATATAGCTAGTAAGGAACAGGCTGACATTGAAACCCACAGCAGGTTGGCTTTAAAGTTTATGTTCTTAACCACGATGCCAATAGTGGTTGTATTTCCCAATTATTGGTATCATATGTGTCTATTCTGACATATACTGACCCAGTAGACATTCTACAGACATGCACAGATACAGCAAAGACAACACAAAACTTTAAAACATCTTAATTAACATCCTCAGGGAAATTTGAGAAATCATAGGCATTTAAGAACAGACTGCTATGCAAAGAACAAACAGAGTTCTTGGAATCTGAAGATATGAGATCATAAAAAACAAATGAACAAACAAAGAAACAAGCACCACAACTCAATAATGGGCTAAATCACAGAATTAACACTATAAACCGTCATGTTACAAAAGTAGTTATTGAAGACAGCAAATAAGCAAGGAGATGGAAAGTCTTACAGAAAAGTTGAGACCTAGAAAAGAAATCCAGGAATTCCAACATCTAGAAGCAGAAGACAGAAAGAATTGAGGGCAGGTATGGCAGACAGTGGCAGCTACCCAGCTGTCCCTTTCCTCCTTGGTAACAGAAACTCAGGTTTTAGCTAGGTTTATTGCTACACAGAATAAAAGATTATATTTCCTACACTCTTCTATTGCTAAGTGTGGTCCTGTGACAAAATGTTGTCCAAGAAGTTGTGAGTGGAATCATTGGGTGTGCCTTCCGAGAAAGGCTGCTTAAAGGAACTTGGCTCAGGTAAGAGGAATCCATTTTTGTCCTCCTGCTTTTTTCCTTTCCTCCAGTCTGCAATTTGGAAGTGATGGCTGGAGCTCCAGCAGCCATTTTGGATTATAAGGTTATCTTGAGAGTGGAGGTCATATGCAACAGAAAAAGAGGAACCTCAATCCCTCTTCTCATTGTGAAACAACCATACCAGTCTGAGACTCCCTACTTCTGAACATCTTCTATGTGAGGGAAAAAATAAACTTCTATATTATTATGCCACTGTTATTTGGGGATTTCTACGTGCAACCAAAGAGATACACTTGGAAACAGAAGAAAAATTCACAGGGCTTTAAAGGAGACGATAATCCACTAAGTGAAAAGCAAGATTCATTTTTTTTAATAGCACCAAACTCAGTCACATGCTAATGAGCTTTCTGTCATCAAAGAGTAAAAGGGTAATCCTAGAAGCTTCCAGAAGGAAAAAGACAAGCAAACGAGTTATTTTCAATGAAAAAAGATCAGTTTGGCAAGATTCTGTCACAAGTGACCTGGAACTCTAAATAGATAGTAATGTCTTGAAAATACTGAGAGGAAAATATGTTTGAACCTAGAATCTTAAAAAGTCAAGCTTATTTTGAAGTTCAAGGGCAAAAACCCACAACATTTTGGAAATGTAAGGACAATGAAAGCTTTTCAGATGTTTTCTAAGAAAATTAGTCCAGTGTGGATTTCAGAAAATATAAAAGGTCCAGGAAAGAAAGAGAGCATGTGATACTGGAACCAGTATTGAGAGAAGAAACCAATAAGACTTATAGTTAAGTAAATAAGAATAGTTACTGTGTAAAGTGAAAATGAATAAATATGGTAACAATATTGAAGTAAAACTAAGATGATTTTAACATGGCAGTTGGCTGTGAGGTTAGGGGTGAAAAGAAGAGGAGAACTGAAAACTTGTTAAGGATCTTGTCTGGTTCTGGAGGAGCGTATATATTCTAAGTAAGCCCAAATGCTGACGGAAAATATAAGTTAAATATGTGTGTTTAAAATGTAAGGGTTAAAAATCACTAAGAGTGAGGGGTAAACATGGGAGCAAGAGGATGACAGGGAGGGGCAAAGGAGAAGGAGGGAGAGGGAGAAAGAGGTGAGAAAAGCCAAAAGCTTTCTCACTCCAAATAAAATAAACATGTACACAAAAATTCCCAAACTCATGAAGAAATTTAATGATAAAAGTAAAAACTGGAAAAGGAAAATAAAAATCAAAGCACAAATTCACTCCAGACAAAAACAATTTCATAGGACAATCCGACAAAGACTTTAAGAATGCATCAACTCTATCCATGATTAAAAGAAATAGACCAGGGCTTCCCTGGTGGCGCAGTGGTTGGGAGTCCGCCTGCCGATGCAGGGGACACGGGTTCGTGCCCCGGTCCGGGAAGATCCCACATGCCGCGGAGCGGCTGGGCCCGTGAGCCATGGCCACTGAGCCTGCGCGTCCGGAGGCTGTGCTCCGCAACGGCAGAGGCCACAACAGTGAGAGGCCCGCGTAAAGCAAAAAAAAAAAAAAAAAAAAAAAAAAAAAAAAGAAATAGATCAGCAGATTAAAAGGAAAAAAAGGATAAGTTTATCTTGACAGTTGCTCCTAAATTTTTGGTAATACAAAAGCCATTCCTGATTAAACAAAGAAATAAACCTTGGCAAACGAGGAATTGAAGGGAACATTGGCATTTCTGGGTATGTACTAGAAACCTGGGGCAATATCAGAGTCAAAGGGAAATGTTAGTGCCCTCCCAGTTAAAGGGACGAAAAGGAGAAGGCTGCCTGCTGTTGTCATGACCACTATTTGGGGGTCAAGGGGTCAATCCTTCCCTTAGTTTAGATTAAGACTAAATTAAGAGTAAATTAAGACTCCAAAAGGATTTTCAATTGGCTTAACAAACTGATTCTAGATTACAACAAATCAAACATGAGGGACTTGCTCTATTAGCTAGAAAAATAATGAGTGTAATAGTAGACAGATGGTTATTTAAGGAAAATAACCAAGTAGGAAGTTGGGAAGTAATAATGGAATTTCAAATCACAGAGGAAAGCACGGGTTGCATACTCATAATTAATGATATTGAGACAATCAGCTGATCTTTTTTTAAAAGTTAGATTACTACTTTACATATTACCCACCTCTCCAAATTCTAGATGGATTAAAGATTTAAAAGTCAAAACTAAAATGATAAAAGCATCAAAAATATTTCTTTAATCTTAGCGGTTGAATAAGATGCCGCATCCAGAAAGCATGAAATAAAAAATAATGACAGATTTGACTTAAGAGCAATGAGCACGTTTGCATACAATGCAAGATATCTTAAACATGTCAGATAAAAAAGACAAATGATAATCTGGAAGAATATATTTTCAACGTATATAAATAAATGGTTCCTATACATAATAAATGAAGCACTCCTAAAATTAATACATAAATACAATGAACCCATCAAGAAATGGAAAAAGGACATTTCCATGCACGTCATACATGGAATCCAAATGGCCATTAAACATATGGAAGACACACAGCTTCACCCATCACCAGGGAAAGGATGTATCCAAGCAAGAACCAGATACTTTTCATCCATTACATTGGACACAATTAAAAGATTGTTTCCCGGGCTTCCCTGGTGGCGCAGTGGTTGAGAGTCCGCCTGCTGATGCAGGGGACATGGGTCCGTGCCCCGGTCCGGGAAGATCCCACATGCCGCGGAGCGGCTGGTCCTGTGAGCCATGGCCGCTGAGCCTGCACGTCCAGAGCCTGTGCTCCGCAACGGGAGAGGCCACAACAGTGAGAGGCCCGCGTACCGCAAAAAAAAAAAAAAAAAAAAGATGGTTTCCCTAAAGAGAAATCAGCTTTTTTATGCACGACTGTGAGGTGTATGTTAGTTCAGCTACTTTGAGGATGGTTTGACAATATCTATTACTAGTTTGAACGTGCAATCTCTTGCCCAGCAATTCTGCTTCTAGGAATCTGAGCTGCAGAAATAGTTTCACAGGTGTGGAAAAATTGGAAATCATGTAAGGGTCTAGCAACATGGGATTGGGTAAATTGTGGGGTGTCTATACTAATAAATGCTATGTATCTCTTGGGGCTAATTTATGAGTTAAATCTCCATGTATTATTCTGGAACGTTGTCCAAAATGTAATATTAAGTGGAAAACTAAGTCATAGGACAATATGTATGTTATTGTCTCATTTACGTACCCCCAATTTTTAACAAAGAAGGTATCCATATATTTACTTGGTTAGTGTTAAATACGTTCATTAAAGAACTCATGAAGTATCCTGTAGTATTAGTGGATATAAAACAACATAAGTAAAACTAATGAATGAAAAAAAGGGTGACCAAAAATTAATAGGAAAGGTTTTACTCATTATAAAACCATTAGAAAACAGGGAAGATGATAAGTAGAGAAAATTAGAATCTGTTTATACAAAAGTGTAACAGTGGGGCCTTTGAAGACTTAACATCACACATTTGCAACTTGTCACTGGAGCCTGTCTGACAAGTGTCCACAGGCTTGTACCCCCCTGGGGACCCACAGAAACACCTGCCCTCCCGTCCGCAGGGCAAGTGCACACACCTGCACACATCCGGATGCAGACACCCCCAGACGCTCCCCACTCAGCCAGCACACGTCAGTACAGGGCACCCACATCTGGGCCCAAACCCAATTAAGCAACAGTGTGTCAGGGAGGAGTGCGACCGTAAAGAAAACATTCTTGGATGGGGGAAGACAAGTCTCTAAGTAAGTAAGGGACTGGGCGTCTTCTTATCTTCCAAAGTGAGCTTCTCAACCCTCACCAAGCTCTGGGCCTGGCCACAGCAAGGCTCCCCGCTTCAACCTCTGTCTCCCAGTATCTCTCCATCTTTGTGGACATCCACATATGTATATGCGTATGCTCGCACACACACACACACACACACACACACACACACACACACACACACACACACACACACTCTCTCTCTCTCTCTCTCTCTCTCTCTCTCTCTCTGAATCAGGATGTCAGGAACTATCAGTGCTCTCCCCATTCCAGACGTGAGACACAAGCCCAGGGCAGGATATTCTCACTGCCACCAACACCTTTGTGATAACTTAGTGACAAAGCAAAGACAACGGTACACAGGGGTCTGACTCCCAGGCCTGAGCTCTCCACCGCCCCAGGTATCTTCTCTGCTGCCAGGACAGCAGGATCCTCCAGGGAGGCCTGGACCCCCCGAAGCCCTTCATACAACACCCAGGCAGGTCGGCCCTCACTCTCTCCTCGTCCACTGGCTGCTTAGGAGTCTGGGTTCAGGACTTCCCAAGAGACCAAGCCCTGACCTCCCAAGTCCTCAGAGCACACCTGTGCACTCAGCACCCCCGGGTTCTCCCTGTCCTTTCCATCCCAGGCTCCTACACTCCCCCTGCTCCCCACCCTGCCCTTTAGCCTACCCTCAAAGCTGGGCTGTACCTCTTTGTGCTGGGACAGACGGACCTTCTGCTGGAGTCTCCAGCCGGCAGCCAGCCAGCTTCTCAGTCTTCCTACTTATGCTGACGTCATTAGGAAACAGAGAAGCTGAAAGAGGAAACGGTGCTGGCCTGGCCTCTTTCCGTACAAGTGACTCTTCAGGAGACTGCCCAGCTTCTCAGAATTGTGGACACCAAGATATCAATTTTATTTTCTGAGCCTTACTGACTTTGCAAACGTTGTTCCTTCGGCCAGAAGTACTTCTACCTTCTATCCTTGGTCTTCCTGTAAACCTCCACGCATCCTCTCTCAGCTCAATGCAAAGTTCCTCCACGCAGCCTTCCTTGACACCCCCAGGGGGACACAGGGGGAAGTGGCTGCAATACCCAGAGCAGGCGAGAGCCCAGAGCCACAGGGACCTGGACTCTCACCGCCACCTGCTCAGAGTGTGACCTTTTGCAAATTACCTGCATGTAACTTCACCAGGGTCCCGGAACCACCTCTGTGACTTACGGGCATCTGCAAACATCGAAGGGCCATGGAAACGTCCCAGAGCAAGACTTTAGCTCAGAGCCTGGGGCACGATAACCTTAAGTGTTAGCTGCTATGATTTTGATTCCCCTGGGGTCCCTTTGCCTTGCACCTCCCTCCCCCACTGTCCCACAATCCTCGGGGCTCACAGCTGTCTTTCCTCAACACTGTCTTGTGGAGCTCCCTTTCTCTCCCCAGTACCCAGCTTGTGCCCTGGCACTGATGGGGCCCTTAGCGACTGTGTGTGGAACGGATGAATGAATGAACGAATGACTCCCTGAGCACAGCAGGGCTGGGGTTAAGGCCAAGAGAGTGTGGCATCCCCGTGGGCGCAAAATTTCAGGAGACACCCAAATACTCAGTAATCAAGATAATATTTTAATACAATATTGTAAAACAATTTTTTAAATCCATGATGAACAAAATATAAAATTTTAAACGAAGACAGGCTTGGTGACAGTTCACGTTGAGCCATACTGGAGTCTGGCTGTAGGAGGAAGCAGTATCTTTTCTCCTGAGCAGAGACACAGTGACAGGAAAGAAGAGAAGCGAAGGAAGAGGGTACAGGGCAGGGGTGGGGACCAGGGGCGGGGAGTGCCCAGAACCTGTGGCCACTGGATTTCTGGCCTGATTGTTCTTTGCTTTTCTTCTTCCAGGAAAGGCCTGGCTGGGAAGCGCCTGGAATGCCCCACGGGGCAGAGGAAGCGTGGACTGTGCTCCTCCGTTGTGGTCTGGGGGGTGGGAACCCCACTCAGCAGGGGCCACCCCAGGCCTGGTCACTAGTGGGAGGAGATAGACCCTTCCAGAAATCGAGGTGGTGTGGGCTCACTGGACCGAGCTTTGTGACCTGGGATCAACGCGCGCTGGGCTCTCCAGGGAGCATGAGGGGCTCCATCGTGTCACCTCGGGGAGGGCCTAACACCTCCCCACCCTGTTTCCCCCACCTAGAGAGGGCAGCAGACCCACACTGCTGAGATGTCTGGCTCCCGGTTAAAACGCTGTGCGCGCTTTGCAGCCCTGACCACACGCAAGCTTTCCCTGGCTGCCCTCCACCTCAGACGGGGTCCACGCAGTGCAGGGCCGGCTCTGGGGGAGCTGAGGTCGAGGACTCAGGCGCCTGCCTCTTTTGCATCTTTGCATTCCTAGGCCTCTTGGGTGGAGGCCTCCTTATGGGGGGAGGGGAGGACACTTCCCCCTTCTGACTCAGAACCCTGTGCTTTTCCACTCCAAGCCCTAGCCCTGGTCCTCCCCCAAGCCCAAGGTCCATAAAAGGGCTGGAGCCTTGTGTTCTGGCTCCTTCAACAATGAGAGCATCTATCTGACCCTATGGGGGAAGGGGAGTCGGCTCTTTCACCAGTTTTACAATCTTGCTTATACCATCTTATAGCATCTTACACCATCCCAGTAAGTGATGAAGGTTAACTCTCTCAGTTGTTGGCTTGTTACTGTAATCAGCCCTCCGATACCTGGTAGCCCAGGTCCCTCTCCCCGCTCAGCTGAGCTCCCAAAAAAGGTCGCACTCCTTCCTCAGTGGGCAGAGGTACCCCTTAGCCTCGGGGCTCCCTGTGTGATGAGGACTCACTGATGGGAATGTGTGACCAGGACCCAGCAGGGAGGTGGCCTGAGGATGGAACATCAGAGGTTAACAATGGTCCACTTCTAAAAATAAAGTTGCCAATAATATAAAAACCAATAAGCAACAACAAGAAGTTAGGCAAAAATAAACCAACAGAAGCTCAATTAGGCTGCTGAAGCGTGGCTATGATGCGAGTGCGAGCTCCCAGAGGGCAGGATGGGGCGGGTGTTTGCTCAGCACTGTTCTGATGGGAGGGTGGAGGATGCCTGCATCCCACCCAGTTCAAGGCAGGCTGGCTTTTCTCAACTCTGTGATTCTTTTCTCAACTGCCACGAATGCCATGGAGCCCAGCTCCTCTCTGGCTGGGACTTCAGAAGTTTCGCTTGGAGAATTAAAAAAAAAAATTCTCTACCGTATTTGCATTTTTGTTTGTTTTCATTTTTAAATTTTATTTATTTATGGCTGCGTTGGGTCTTCGTTGCTGCATGTGGGCTTTCTCTAGTTGCGGCGAGCGAGGCTACTCTTCGTTGCGGTGCACGGTCTTCTCGTTGCGGTGGCATCTCTTGTTGCGGAGCACGGACTCTAGGTGCCACGGCTTCAGTAGTTGTTGCACTTGGGCTCAGTAGTGGCTTGCGGGCTCTAGAGCGCAGGCTCAGTAGTTGTGGCGCACGGGCTTAGTTGCTCCACAACATGTGGGATCTTCCCGGACCAGGGCTCGAACCCGTGTCCCCTGCATTGGCAGGCGGATTCTTAACCACTGCACCACCAGGGAAGTCCCTGAATTTAAAATATTTTAAAGTTCCATACTCTAAAATGCAGAAATCCTGAACGTGCGGTTTAGGGATTATTAATAAATCTATACACTCTTATAACCATCACTAGATCAAATACAGGACATTCCCAGACCCCAGAAGGCTCCTCTGTGCCTCCACCCTGTCACTCTCTCTCAAAGATAACCACGACTCTGATTTCTCTCACTGTAAATTAGTTGTCTTTTTTTTCTTAATTGGAGTGAAATATACATAGCATAAAATTTGCCATTTTGGGCTTCCCTTGTGGCGCACTGGTTGAGAGTCCGCTTGCCAATGCAGGGGACACGGGTTCGTGCCCCAGTCTGGGAAGATCCCACGTGCCGCGGAGCGGCTGGGCCCGTGAGCCATGGCCGTTGAGCCTGCGCGTCCGGAGCCTGTGCTCCGCAATGGGAGAGGCCACAACAGTGAGAGGCCCGCGTACCGCAAAAAAAAAAAAAAAAAAAATTGCCATTTTTACCACTTTGCACAGTTCAGTGGTATTAAGTGCATTCACATGGCTGGGCAACCATCACCACCATGCATCTCCAGAACTTTTTCATCATCCCGAATTGAAAGTCTGTCCCCATTAATCAATAACTCCCCATTCCCACCTCCCCCTAGTCCCTGGCAACCATCATTCTACTTTCTGTCTCTATGAAATTGACCATTCTTGGTACCTCATATAAGTGGAATCATAAAATATTTATCCTTTTGTGACAGGCTTATTTCACTTACCATAATGTCTTCATGGTTCATCTATGTTGTAGCATGTGTCAGAATTCCTTTTTTTTTGTTTTGTTTCTAATCTTTTTTTTTTGACATCTTTATTGGACTATAATTGCTTTACAGTGGTGTGTTAGTTTCTGCTTTATAACAAAGTGAATCCGTTATACATATACATATGTCCCCAGATCTCTTCTCTCTTGCGTCTCCCTCCCTCTCACCCTCCCTATCCCACCCCTCCAGGCGGTCACAAAGCACCGAGCTGATCTCCCTGTGCTATGCGGTTGCTTCCCACTAGCTGTCTACCTTACGTTAGAATTCCTTTTTTTTTTTAAGGCTGAATAACTTTCCATAGTATGAATAGACTATGTTTTGTTTATCCAATCATCTGTCAATGGACATCTGGGCTGTTTCTACCTTTCAGATTATTGTGAATAATGTTGCTATGATCACTGATGCACGCATACCTGTTCAAGTCCCTGCTTTCACCTCTTTCGAGAATATTCCCAGAAGTGGAATTGATGAGCGTATAGTACTTTTGTTTAAATGACTGAGGAGCTACCATTCTGAATTGTGCCTGTTTTTGAACTTCACTTGTATGGGATCACTTTATACTTAGTTGCATCTTACTTGCTTCAATTAAACAAAGTGATAGGCAAAAGCTTTCTGACTCCAGACTCATCCACAGCCTGCTCTGTTCTGTTATTCATTCTAACTCGCTCATGCCATGGGTAACCCCTGACTCTCAAATTCTGGTCTAAAGACCACCTGCAACTTCTGAGGTGCTGTGAAAAATGTAGATATCAGACCTCCAGATAAAATGAGAGTGAAGCAAAATCACAGATTATATCTCCCAGATACTAATCAAAATGAACATGAAAATCAGGCAGAAATGTACCAGTAGCAACCAGTCGAGGATGTGGAAGTGACCTTCTGCTCTCGATTTTGTGACGCAGAAGCAAGGAAATCTCGAAGAGGCCGGCAACCCAGCACAGGAAGCTCCTCTGGCCCTTCAGTCAGAAGCAATGCTGAGAAAGAGGGTGAATCAGCAAATCTGAAAAGAAAAGCCCTTCAAAGTGGAGAGGAGCTGGTCAAGGGACAAAGTAGACACCCTGCAAAAATCTGGAGAACGGCCCCCAAGGCTCCTGCATACCACCTGCACGGGATCAGAAACAGTCAGGCCAGCCTCTGCTGCTCCCCTGTGGCATTCCACAGTGAATCAAGCGGCAAAGACAGCACAAGATCTACGACTTCAGTTGGTGTGATGCTCTAGATATGACGAGGGTCCCTTTCACAACGAAACCCCTGGATCCTGGGTCCACTTAGTCTTTAAGCGCACTGCTGGACTCCTGAGGGGAGAAGGAATTCTCTAAGGCACCCCTTCTTTTCAAACAAAAACCAAAACAGCAACAAAAATCAACAGTGAGCTGAAACCCGAGTATTCAGCCAACTGGAAATGTGGTGTCGAATCTGCAATCAGTGCAAATGCTGATTAACTGCTCTGACCAGTTGGAATGGATGCCTTGGGCTCCCAACAACAGGGGAGGCTGAACTCAAGATTCTCACCTTGAACTCAGAGCCCAGGAGGAGACCACAATCGATTCTAGGGTAGGATAGCCTCTGCCTCCTGGCGGGAACAAATGCAAATCTCTCTGGAGGAAAGCGTTCTTGGTTTCCCATCTATAAGCTCGCAATCAACAATCACCAAACTCATCAAAAGAAGCTGCAGAAACAACAACAGTAGATATAGACCCCGTGAGAAACAAAGGCTTTGGAATAATCAGATATTGGACATAAAATATATGTGTAAGAAAGACAGTGTGTAGTCACACACTCTCTCTCCTAACTCCCCTCCCTCTCTCTTTTCTTTCTTTTTTCATTATCCTTATTTGCTCACCGGCTCACGGGTAGCCCACCTCTGTGCTGGGCTGTTACCCTGCTCTGACATTCTCTGATACAGGGTAGAATTGGGCCCTTCAAAAAAAATATGTTGCTGTCTTAACCCCTAGTACTTCAGAATGTGACCTTCGTTGGAAATAGGGTCTTTACAGAAGTAGTCAAGTGAAAACGAAGTCATTAGGGTGGGCTCTCATGCAATATGACTGGCTTGCTTATAAAAGGGAAAGGTGGAGACGGAGATACGCACAGAGGGAAGATGTAGAGACACACGGGAGCAGGAGGCCGTGGGACTGTAGTGGTGCATCTCCAAGCAAAGGAACGTCAAGGATTGTCAGCCAACACCGGAACTTTGGACGAGGCAAGGAAGCCTTCTCCCCTAGAGCTGTCTGGGTAAGGTTCGCCCCGCTGACACCTTGATTTTGGACTTCAAGTCTCCAGAACCGTGAGACAGTAAATGTCTGTTGTTTTGAGCTACCCAGTTTTGGTTCTCCGTTCCTGCAGCCCTAAGAAAGGAATTCACCCTCCTTGCATGAGTCCTGACTGCCTTCCCGCCCTCATCAGGCCACCTAGTAACTGACTGAAAAGGAAGGAAGGGAGGGAGGGAGTCTGGAATCAGAATTTGAATACAGGCCCATCTGTCTCCAGAGGCCATGTTCTTAATTATTCCACTCTTTTTGTGCTCCAGTAGGAAACCTAAGTAGTTGAAACAAAGATTGTGTGTCCTGTAAAGCCATATTTTCTATCTGGTCCTTTCTAAAGAAAAAACTTTGCCAGCCCCTGTTCTGTAGTAGATAATCAAAGAGCATCTGATGAGAGTATGAGGAATGGAGGGGTGACTACTGCCCAGCGAGGCAAGGGAAGGCTTCCAGGGGCAGGGACAACGGAGTGAAGGAGGATGTAAAATGTTGACATTCACTCACATATCCATCCATTCAAATAGCACTGAGCACCTGCCATGTACTAGGTATTGAACCTCCTATGCCCCGTGAGGACCTCCCACTCACAGTGGAAGCACGTGGAAACCGGAGATGCATCTCCTAGGAGATCAGAAAAGGCTCCACGGAGGAGAAGTCCGCAGAGCTAGACCTTGGGGTTCATGGAGGCTCTCGCCAGGCAGGCTTCTTGGAGGTGAAGGCTTTTACTGATCGTCTCTGGGGTCTACTCACTGACCTGGCTCACTGAGGAGGGCACCAAGCGGTCAGAAGGGCTTCCACACAGGACTGGGTCCACACCCGCACTTCCAGGCTCCCCAGCAATGAGTGGCACCCCAAGGTCAGAGCTAGTTAGAGGTTGAGTGGAGGCCAACACTACCTCTGATGACTTTGAGGAGAGTCAGGGATCCCAGGAGCAAATGGGAAATCCTGAACCTTCTCTACCCTTTCCTCCCACTGCACACTCCAGCTCCTGGGGCCTCGGGAAGCAAGATGACCAAGGAAAACTCAACATCGCCCCATCTCTTCACTAGGAAACTCAGTGAGAGGAGGAACCATAATGGTCCCGACCTTCTCCTGCCTCTGCCCTCCCCAATCCCTGCAGAGTTTTCATTTTAGCATATTGTCCACGGTCTACAGCAGTTGCTTGCATTTCTGTCTTCCTTGGAAGCCTGACAACCAGTCAGGAGCAGGGACCATACCGTTTATTTCTTATCATTTATTTCTTATTCTGATGCCAAGGATTGGTCAATACCCAATTAACGTCTATTGAATGGACTAGAATGTAGTTAAATCAAACAGAGGGGACAGGATGGGATGGAATCAAATAAGCATGGGAAAAGCATAAAAGACGAACTCAGTAGCTCATAGGTGGCCTCCCTACATCAGTCTCAAAGGTCACAGGCTCTTCCAATCGTCCTTTTTCGGGTAAGTTCTAAATTCCCTTTGTGGGTTTTGACTGGGAATTTATCTACCATCATACTTTTAACAAAACATTTTATGGTATCTAAGTGACTTCCTTCTTCTTTCTTGAGCAACTGCAACCACCAGAACCTCAGCTCATTATCTCCTCGGCCCAGCCAGCCCCTGTCCTGAAGGTCTTTCCATAAACCATTTACATTCAGTACCTCTGACCCTCTTGCCTTCCCACCTGCTAATAGAGCTGAATTTGTGTTGATTCCGCTCTGGCAAAAACTCAGCCTTCTAGAACTTTCTACCTGCCTCTCTGCCACACCCTAGTCAGGCCTTATTATGTCTCCAAGAGTTTCCCATCAGACAGTCCTGCCTTGCGCCACTCTCAGTGCCAGCCCTTCCTCAGAGGGCTGCCGTGTTGCACAACTCCAGAAGACACCATTCACTTGTGCTGTATGGGGTTTGGAATAGTATGTCCCGAGACATTGCAACACTGTGACCCCGAGTGGTCACCAGAGTGATCTGTCAACCTCCTTGCTCAAAAAAAGCAGCAACCCCGGGATTTTCATTACCCAGGGCGTTAACTCTGAGTCCATCGGAGTAATTTAAAACACCCCATGGATCTATCCTTCCAGACTTACATGTCACCGCTTGCAACTTCCCCCCAACCAGACCGTCCTCTCTAAGTGTTCTCTGAAACTCATCATTTCTAAGACCTTGAGTCATTATTTTCCACTTCTCTCTTTTGTGTTTTCAAGCTGTCCTCTAAGCCATAAACATAAACAGGCTGCTGTCAGCTTTAAAAACAACCCCTCCTTTGCCCCAGCATTCCTCTCAGTCACCATCCTCCTCCTCCTCATTCACTTAACCAATATTTTTGAACACCCACTGGGTGCCAACCCTTTGTTCTAGGCGCTTAGGATATATCAGTGAACACAGCTGACAAGGGTCTCCGTCTTCGGGACCATTTTGGTCTCACGAGGGAGAGACACACTCACCGAAGATCGTAAGTTAGTGAAGGATAAATGCACGTAATATTTTTGAAGGGGATAAATGCTACCATGGGAAAAACAGGGCAAGGGGATTGGGTGGGTGAGGGAAGAGCAGTTTGCAGCATTAAATGGGATGGTCGGGTCCACCTCCTTGGGCAGAAGAGACACTTGCCACTTCTAAAAATCTTGTCTACAGTCACCACCATCACTTCTCACCTCCCACTTACTCCTCAGCCCAGGGAAGTCTGCTCCGTCTACACTGCCTCTGACAAGGCCAGCAAGGCCCTCCACGTTGCCAAATCCATGGTCACCTCACTGTGGAAATAGAGCTTAGACGCTGTTGAACACTCGGTACCTGATGCATGTTTGTGCCTTGGTCTTGGAACACTACGCTTTCCTATTTTCTTCGATTTCTCCTTCATCATCTCTTCTTTCTCTGCCCACCCCTTAAGTGATAGCGTTTCCAAGGCCCATCCATGCCCTCGGCTCAGCTCAAGTTGCTTTCCCAAGAAAGTTTCATCCATATAACATGCTGAGAAACCCAGATCTGTTTTATCCCCGAACCCTGGAGAAATCTACAGGATCCTTTCTGCTTAGGAAAGGTGAAGCCCTTGCTCTCTAGCCAGAAACTTGCTCCGCATAACTAAGTTGCAGGAATCTGAAGGGTCCCTGGCAGAGCAGGAAGAAGGAAGTGGAGGATTTAGGTTAGAGCCCATGGTCTAAGGTAAGAGGAGTAATAGGAGAAGGATTGTGGTGGGCTGCAGAGACCCTGTAAATACGGTCACAAGTGAAGCCCAAGTAGAGAGACCACCAGTGAGAGCTCCTTGGGGTCTGAATGGCCATTTCCGGTGGTGTGTTCTGTTCCAACCCTGCAGTCATGGTAAAGGCAGGTTGCCTAGATTGCTGTGAACCCCAGCACAGGGTGTTAGAAGAGAGAACATCCTTCTCTGTCTGCGCCGGGTCTTTGCTTTCTGTGGTTTCCCTCCAGGCGGCCATAATGAAAGAGGGAGCAGGTGTGTCCGTGTGGCTACGGAACCGTGTGACTTATTACAATACCAGCTTGACCAGAAGGAGCAATGGGACAGCTGAACCCCAACGCCTCTCGGGCACTAAGATCTAGTTGTCTTCTAGTAGAAGACACCATTTTTTTGGCCAAACCATGTTGACTTTCCACCCAGCCACATAAGCCTGTGATGAACGATCACCATATTCACAAGGAAATGAGCCAGAAACAACAAACAATAGATACTGACCCTCAAGAACCAAAGATATTGGAATAATCAGATCTTGGATAGGATATATTCTTGTCCCAAGTCCCAGGGAGGCAGAACTTGATCCGTCTGAGCTATGTATGGTCATTCTCCTCTTGCCAGGGATGGGCTTAAGGAAGAGGCATGTGCACTCAATCTGGCCAAAGAGTCATGAAGGGTAACCTTGCTTTCCAAGGGAAGACATCATTCCTACCTCCTGACATTGTCCTCTGCCTGTGACGTCTGGAGCCATGCCAGCCATCATCCCCCACATTCTGAGCTGTTAGAGCAGAAGGAGGGAAAGCACGTGGGTTCCTGATGAGGTCGAGACCCTGCACTGACTCACCCGGTTCTGTTCCCCCTCCAGGCACCATGTCTTACTGCTCAGCTACTTTCAGTGGTTTTCTGGTCGCTTGCAGCTGAGGGGGCCCTCTTTGCTGCACCCTTTTATATACTATATATTCTTCCCCCATTCATGGCATTCTTCTTTGCTCCACAAACCCTCCCAGATCTTCCCCCAAAGTGATGCCAGCCAAGTCCTTGTGACTCCAAGCGTGGCCCCTCGACCACCAGCAGCAGCATCACCTGGCATCTTATCAGAAAAGCAGAATCTCAAGGCTCACTGCAGATCCAGTGAACCAGAATCCATATTTTAACAAGATTCTCCGGGTGATGTGTAAGCGCATCAAAGCTTGAGGAGTGAAGAATGACTCCAGATGGTGCCTCACCTCGACTACTTGTCTCTTTCGTGTATATTAAACTCTTCTCGTTGTAATGCCGTTGTTACCAATGGCAGGGCAGCCAGAGTGGAGCGTGTGCAGGGTGGCCCTGAGTTCCTCAACTCTACCAGGCTAGGCTGGAGCTCTGCTCCAGGGCCCCTCACTCCTGGGGGTCGAAGTACGTAAGCTGATCCTCAGTGATTGCTTGCTTTCTGGCCTCATTTTGGTTTTTTTTTTTTCCACACAAGATCTGACTGCAGAGCAAAGGCATGACTTAAACTCCTTAACTGAAAGCTGCTTAACTTACACCACTGAATTTACCTATTTAACTTGATGCTTTTCCTTGCTTTCTATCATAGACAACTCCATTTGATCAATACCCCATGCATTCCCCCAACATTTTGGTATTTCGTGTCTGGTGCTCAGATGCAACCCCATCTGTGAGCCTCAGACCTCCAGCAACTCAGCCTCCCACACAGCCTTGTGCAAAGGTGCCGTGGGGCATGACTACAGGCCAGTGTCTACCCAAGGGACACCATTTTTTAAAACTCCCTTGTTTTGAAAATGTTCCCCTGAAATTCTGCGTATTCATTTGATATTCCTGAAGAGATTCTGGTATCTGAAGCTTCTCATGCATTCAGCTCTTTTGCATGATGCCTGAGCTGATCGGTAATAAACGTTGCCATGAAGTAGCAGCTATGATCATAATTTCCTTACAATCTGAAAACAACCGGAGGGACCTCCCAGGCGGTCCAGTGGTCAGGACTCCGTGCTTCCACTGCAGGGGGCATGGGTTCAATTCCTGGTCGGGGAACTAAGATCCTGCATGCCTCAAGGTGTGGCCAGAAAATATAATAAACAAAAGAAAACAAAAGAAAAGAAAATAACAGGAAATTTTGCTTCTGTACAGGCAGCCAAAAAGTTATGAGGAAGTAACTGTGTGTCTGCAAGGAATTGGGGGTATCTTCCTTGATCACTTAGTATGTCCAGCCGAGAAACTTTGACAGGACTGCACAAGATGGGCAGCGTCATAAGCCTGCCATTCACTTTGCTATGATCCCAGATATCCACTCTTTTCCATGCTTTCTTCCCCTGAAGGACAAAGCGTTACATTGCAAATTGGCTTTCCGAACCTTAGGACCCAGCATGGCCTCGTGACCGTGGCAGTGTCGTGTGGAGGCATGGACAGTGGTCCTGGGTTCCCACGTCTCCAGAGAAGAAACAAACTCTTTCTTCCCTCCAAGGAGAAATGGAATGGGGAGGTACGTAGACAGGTAGAAAGATATACACTAGATGGACTTTTCCAAATTTTTCTGTGGGGATAACTACTTTTATGATCATTTAAAAATTACAATAAAACTCAATTTTTAAATATCACCTCGGGTGGGAAGGAGATTGTTATGAGATCGAGTGAGAACCTTCACTGAATATAATTTTAATTTTTGATTGTATTACCTATTCAAAATATTTACAAAAAATATAAATTCTATTCATCCTTAAAGCTCATTTCAAACCCATTTCAAACTCATTCCATTTCTCCATGAAACTTTCCTTAATTCCCCACCCAGACAGGTTTCCCCATCTTTAACCCTCACAGAAACATGGATTCTTTGTTTGTTTGGGTTTTTTAATTGAAGTATAGTTGATTCACAATGTTGTGTTAATTTCTGCTGTACAGCAAAGTGATTCAGTTATACATATATATACATTCTTTGAAAAATTATTTTCCATTATGGTGTATTACAGGATATTGAATATAGTTCCCTGTGCTATACAGTAGGACCTTGTTGCTTATCCATTCTATGTATAATGGTTTGCATCTGCTAACCCCAAACTCCCAATCCATCCCTCCCTCTTGGCAATCACAAGTCTGTTCTCTAAGGGCATGGATTCCTTGAGTAAGATGTTGTCAGACCCTTGACATCTGCCCTACCTTGTGCTCTACCTCAGATGTCTCAGACTTTGCAAAGTTACACACCGGTAAAGCTTCCCATCCCAGTTTTCCCCCAATTATTATAGTGACCACCGTAGGGTTGCCAGTATTTGGGTGGAAGGGCGGTGCTAGGTACGGACATTTTCAAAAGCAACCACGGGTCAGTCAGTTCCCTTTTTGTTCAAGGCTGCTTGTGTAGCTTGCCATCAATTCCTGATTCTTACATTGGGGATGTTCATCTTTTTTCTAGTTCCCTTCCTGGAATGTTAGGTAAATAAAAGGAACTATGGAATTAAAAAAGTCAAAACCAGGGCTTCCCTGGCGGCGCAGTGGTTGAGAGTCCGCCTGCCGATGCAGGGGACGTGGGTTCGTACCCCGGTCCGGGAAGATCCCACATGCCGCGGAGTGGCTGGGCCCACGGGCCATGGCTGCTGGGCCTGCGCGTCCAGAGCCAGTGCTCCACAACGGGAGAGACCACAGCAGTGAGAGGCCCGCGTACCGTAAAAACAAAAAAGTCAAAACCAGTCACCATACCACCTACCACTGTTGATTTCACTAGAGAAAGAATGTTTTTTGTTTTGGTTTTTTTAAAAATTTTTTTTAGGGAAAGGATATAATCTCAGAATAAATAGTCATAAATTTTAAATACAATTGTTTTAATTTTCCCCATTACACTTCAGACAGGTGAAAGCTTGATCTGGGCCACAAATTTGGGAACAGTTTGTTTGTTGCTCTTCCTGTGAGGGTATCTCTGCAGGTAAGTTTTGTTCTATTCCTGGATTCTAAGTTTCTCAAAGCTGCCTCATCTGGTAGAAACAGAGCTTGGGAGAGGCACACATTGCTTCTGCTTACTCCCACAGATGGGGCTTTGCCTCATGGCCACACTCAGCTGCAAGGGAAACTGGGAAACTCGGTCTTTATTCATGGCAACTATGTATGTTAGTTTCCTAGGGTTGTGGTTACAAATGAGCACAAACTCTGTGGCTTACAATAACAGAAATCTTTTCTCTTTCAATTTCAGAGGCCAAAGGTCCAAAATTGTTGTGTCATAGGGCTGTGCTCCATCTGGAGGCTCTAGGGAGGAGCCATCCTTGCCTCTTCCAGCTCCAGGCGTTCCATGGCTTGTGGCTGCAAAACTCCAATCTCTGCCTCTGTCTTTGTATGGTCTTCCCTTCTCTCTGTGTCTATCCTCTGCCTTCTTCTTATAAAGACACTTTTCATTGGATTTAGTGGCAACTTGGATATTCCAGGATGGTCTCATCTCAAGATCTTTAACTTAATTACATTTGCAAAGACTCCTTTTCCAAATAAGGTCACATTCACGCGTTTTGGGGGTTGGGATGCAGACATATCTTTTGGGGAACCCACTACACTCTGTATCCAGCACAAATTATTTTATTAGGAAAAGGGAAATACAGACACTGGGGAGCAATGAGCAGTCTGTGCCCTCTGCAGGATGATGGGAATCCTCGGGAGCCCACAGAGCCAAGCTTTGCAGAACTGGGAGAGTAGATGGGAACTTGCGTGTGGCTGAGAATTTGAGACAGCTCTAGGGACTGGTTACACTGTCAGCTGTTCAGCAGTAGCACCTGCCACCACTGTGACCACTCCCCTCTATTTCTGCCCCCTCCCTCCTGTCCCTGCCTGTTTGCACCCTCAGCCCGACTCCCTGTATTACTCATGGCTCCCATGGGCTCTTCCATCGCAGGGTCTCGCTCACCTGCTTTCTCTCTCTGTGTCCTAGGCTGGGATCCTGTTAGGCAGACTCTGAGCTGGTGTTTAGCGTGTTGTGGGGTGTTTATTAAGATGTGTCCTTGGGATCAAAACCTGTAAGAGGGAAGGACAGGAAGCAAGACTAACAGCAGAAGTTGAGCTCTGCTGCTGACACAACCACAGCCTACACATGAGTCTATATTTACTCTAACCCTGGGCCACTTCTCTTTCCATACTAAGTGGATAGCCAAATGCTCTGCTCAAAAATGCCCATTGGGAGGATTTTTCATTGGTTTTTCAAGACCACTCCTCAATGGGACTGCAGTGCAACTGCCACGCCCTTTCTGCTGGTACCCTCCTGCATCAGAGTGGGACTTTAGTCACTAGTGATGAACCTACGCTGACACATCATTATCACCCAAAGTCCATGGTGTTGTACATTCTGGGTTTGGACAAATGTCTAAAGATGTGTATCCATCACTACAGTATCACACAGAGCGGCTGCACTGCCCGAAAGATCGTCTGAGCTCCACCCATTCATCCCTCTCCTAACCCCTGGCCATCACTGATCTTTTGACCGTCTCCATAGTTTTTCCTTTTCCAATATGTCATATAGTTGGAATCACACAGTATGTAGCCTTTCAGATCGGCTTCTTTCATTTAGTAATATGCATTTAAGTTTCTTCCATGTCTTTTCACATCCTGATAGCTCCTTTTTTCTTTTAGTACTGAATGATACTCCATTGTCTGGATGAATCCCAGTTTACTTATTCATTCACTTACTGGAGAGCATCTTGATTGCTTTCAAGTTTTGGCAGCTCTAAATGAAGCTGCTATAAACCTCTATATGCAGGTTTCTGTGTAAACGTAAGGTTTCAACTCCTTTGGAAGAAGCCGCCAAACTGGCTCCCTAAGTGACTGTACCATTTTGCACTCCCATTAGCAACGAATAAGCATTCTTACTGTTCCGCATCTTCACCAGCATTTGGTGTTGTCAGTGTTCTGGATTCTGGCCATTCTAATAGGTGTGTAATAACGTCTCATTGTTGTTTTGGTTTTTTTTTGCGGTACGCGGGCCTCTCACTGTTGTGGCCTCTCCCGTTGCGGAGCACAGGTTCCAGACGCGCAGGCTCAGCGGCCATGGCTCACGGGCCCAGCCGCTCTGCGGCATGTGGGATCTTCCCGGACCGGGGCATGAACCCGTGTCCCCTGCATCGGCAGGCGGACTCTCAACTACTGCGCCACCAGGGAAGCCCTCTCATTGTTTTTTAAATTTGCATTTCCCTGACGACGTATTATTCGATGTCCGTATATCTTCTTTGATGAGGTGTCTGTTAAGGTCTTTGACCCATTTTTTAATCAGGTTGTTCATTTCCTTATTGTTGAGTTTGAAGTGTTCTTTGTGTATTTTCTATAATAGTCCTTTATCAGGTGTGTCTTTTGCAAATATTTTCTCCCACTCTGTGGCTTGTCTTTTCATCCTCTTGACACTGTCCTTCCCAGAGCAGATTTTTAAAAATTTTCCAGCTTATCAATTTTTTCGTTTATGGATTGTGCCTTTGGTGGCATCACCAAACCCAAGGTCATCTAGAATTTCTCCTGTGTTACCTTCCAGGAATTTTATAGTTTTGCGTTTTATATTTAGGTTTATGATCCACTTTGAGTCAATTTTTGTGAAGGATGTAAGGTCTGTGTCTAGATTCAATTTGTGCAGCACCATTTGTGAAAAGACTATCTTTGCTCCATCGTATTGCATTTACTCCTTTGTCAGAGATCAATTGACTATATTTCCGTGGATCTATTTCTAGGCTCTCTATTCTGTTGCATTAATCTATTTGTCTGTTCTTTCAGCAGTGCTGTGCTGTCTTGATTACTGTAGTTTTTACAGTGATTTGAAGTTGGGTAGTGTCAATCCTCCAATTTGTTCTTCTCCTTCAATATTGTGCTGATTATTCTGGGTCTTTTGCTTCTCCATATTAGCTTTAGAATCAGTTTGTTGATATCCACAAAATAACTTCCTGGGATTTTGATTGGGATTGCGTTGACTCTATAGATCAAGTTGGGAAGAATTGACATCTTGACAATATTGAGTCTTTCTATCCATGAGCATCTTTCTGTTTACTTTGTTCTTTGATTTTATTAATCAGAGTTTTCCTCATATAGATCTTGTACATATTTTGTTAGATTTGTATCTAAGTATTTCATTTTGGGGGTGCTAATGTAAACGATATTGTGTTTTTAATTTCAAAGTCCACATTTTCATTGCTGATATACAGGAGAGTGATTGACTTTTGACTTTTGTATATTAACCTTGTATCTTGCAACCTTGTTGTAATTGCTTATTATTTTCAGCAGATTTTTTTTGGTCAGTTCTTTTGATTTTCTACATAGACGATAATGCCATTTGCAAACAAAGACAGTTTTATTTCTTCCTTCCCAAGCTGTATACCTTTCGATTTCCTTTTCTTGTCTTATTGCATAACCTAGAACTTCCAGTGCAATGTTGGAAAGAAGTAGTGAGAGGGTATATCCTTTCCTTGTACCTGATCTTAGTGGGAAAGCTTTGAATTTGTCAGCATTAGTGTGATGCTAGTGGTAGGCTTTTTGTAGATATTCTTTATCAAGTTGAGGATCATCTTGAGCTTTTTAGGTTAGAGACTCTGTCATGGGGAGGAACGTAGGAATTCAGCTGTCAGGCATAAGAGAGCCCCAGCTTTCAGAAACAAGGCTGGACCCAGAGGTGAGAACAGAGCCTCAAGGAGGGGTGGGGAAGAGCTGTGACCCTGTTCATTCCTCCTCTTGTGGGTTAGGAATGGTTCTAAGGCTGAGGATGGATCTGAGCCTCCAGCTGGGGAGTGAGGAGGTTCAGCCTTGGGGAAAGGAGGAACTGAGACTATCTCTGAGACCACTGACCTGTGAGGTTAAAGGCCATGCTCCAGGTGAGAATGCAGGGACCCCTGGGAGGCATCGTGGGGAGAGGCCTAGACAAACAGTTCCTGTGAGTGTGACACGAGGCATGAAGCTGCCTCTGATTGAGGGCATTCTGAAGGCAGAAGTCTGATAGAACAGTCAGGAGAGGTGGGTGTGGACTGCTGGGCTCAGAGATGGCAGCCTAGGCTGGGATCCCGCACAGCCTTGGGGAACATGGGGCACTGGCACTGGTTGAGGGAGCCAACAGAGAGATGGGAGGGAGTTCAAGGCTCACATGGCCTCCTTTTCCCATCCTGGGGACCGCCATCCAACCCCACCATTGGCAGGGACCTGCCCAAGACTCAGGGAGTGCTTAGACTCTGTTCCTAGATTCAGACACATCTTCCCCGGGGTTCTGCATGAGATTCTGCTTCTCTCTAGACTGTGGTTTTAGTCTTATCTCTAGACTGCTCTCTCTGTTGCATAATTTGATTCTGTTGAATTGATGGTTTCTTGAGTATGACAGAGGAAATGGCAAGCATGTGTTTTGGGGTGATTAGCATGGGAATGGAGGAGCTGATGGGACACATGGGTCCTCTCACACCAGGCTGTCTCAGGTAAGGGGGGAGCTTTGGAGTTTGGTGGGAAGGCAGATGAGGAGAGCTGAGTAGATTCAGACTGCATGGGCTCATCAGCCCTGGGGTACAAGGCCATCAGGGCCTCTCCCATCTGGGTGCTGCCCCAAGACCTGACCCCCAGCTCTGATCCTTCCTCCCAGCCTGGCCGATGGGGTGGCTTTCCATTCAGTTAGTTCTCCTGTAGGCTTCAGAGATTCTCTGCATCACTGTCTCTCTTCAAGGGGCCACTCCCTCTGCAGCCTCCTTCTCCCTCAACACCCACTAAGGCAGGAGGCCTCAAAACTGCCATAAGGGCGTTCCACATTCTTAGGATTTTGTTTCCCTGCTGATTACAAGATAAAACTTGACAGGGGTAATGAACCTGGCTCATTGAGAGAAGTCACAAAGGTTCTGGAAATTCCACGGACATTCCTCTACACAGAATTGTCAGTGGTGCTCAGTGATGTTATCTCGACTTTGATGGCCCTGCGGAAGGTCCCTTGTCCTTTTGTTTTTAGGAGGAGAAACCACACCCAGCCTCAATGCTGCCTGAGAGAGGGCCCTGAGGAGGCCTTCATTCCCAACTTGGCCCTGAACTATCAACAATGGAAGAGAGGTCAGCTGTCTGGTGGCCCCAGGCCAGCTGGAACTGGTTACCATCTTCCCCAAGAGACCATCAGGGCCAGACCCAGCACATTGACTTTCTGATTCATCCCAGTCACTGCCAGAATTCCAGGCTCCCAAGGCTTCCCCTGTGACCCAGAAATTCATTCCCAAGTTCTCTGTGTGCTTCCTAATTGGACCCCTCGTCTGATCCCTCAGCCTTTCCAAACCCTACCCTGCACTCCTGGGAACTCCTGGTCTAGCAACAACTCAGGCTCTCTTTTCTGACTGTTCCCTTAATTCCTGTTAAGGGTTGAATTGCAACCCCACCCCCACCCCATTCATATGCTGAAGTCCTAACCACCAGGACCTCAGAATGTGCCCTTATTTGGAGATAGAGTCTCTACAGAAGCAATCAAGTTCAAATGAGGTCATTAGGGGTCAAATGAGGTCAAAATGGACCCCTAAGGCAATAGAACTGGTATCCTCATAAAAAGAGGAAATTTGGAAACAGGCATGCATACAGAAAGAACAGTCTGTGAATATAAACACTGCCATCTGCAAGCCCAGGAGAGAGGCCCGGGACAGATCCTTCCTTCACAGTCCTTAGAAGGAACCAGCCCTGCCAATAACTTGACTTCAGGCTTCTGGCCTCCAGAGCTAAGACAGATTTTGTCCGTTGAGCCACTCAGTCTATGCTACTGTGTTAAGGCAGTCCCGAAAACTATGATACCCGTCCAGCTCTGAATCAAGCCTGCCCTCCCCTGAGGACATTTGCTTCCTCTACAGCTTTCTCCAGCAGAGGATTTTTTCTCCCATTCCTGTCTTCTAAAATCCCCAGCTCATTTGAAGTTCACGGCATCAGACTCTACCCAGCTTCCTTCCATGTTGCTGGCATCTGCTGATGCTACAGTCGACCCCTGTCAATCACTGATGGCTTGAGGACCTGGTTTGCTGTCTCCCTCCCTCCACTCCTTAGGGCATCATTTCCAAGATCCAATCCATCCAGTACCTCAGCCTCTTGGTCACTCATCACATGAGTGGCAGAGCTGTGGTTCAGAGCCTGTTTCTTTCTACAATCCCACAGCCAACAGGTGAAGTACCTGGATTCTGGAGTCCATCTACCTGGGGTTGATTTCCGTCCCTGCCACCTAGAGCTGTGAGTCCTTGGGCACTGCCATCTTCTAACCTCTCTGTGTATCAATGTCTTTGTTTATAACGTAAAGATAAGACTAGTGTCTTCTTTATGAAGCTGTTTTGAGGACTAAATTAGAACATTCAACTAAGAAACTATGTGGCACATAAAAAACTCATAATAAATGAGTAGTATTAGTATTAGTATTAATATAGCCTGGAAATAAGAGCAGTCTAGTAGGTAGAACTTTGTATCCCAAGAAGATGACAGCAGAGTGAGAGGACAAGCTGAGGAATTGTTTACTTAATTACTTTATATGCTATATACTTTATATACTAATGGTAGAATCAGGTCTGGAATACAGACTTTCTAAGTCCCAGAAAATGACAATGCAATAAATAAAATTAATTTATATTTATTGTATAGTCAAGGTCCGATCCAGAGATTACATATTTAACTTTGCTGTGTAGCAGAAACAAACACAACATTGTAAATCAACTATACATCGATAAAATAAACTTTATTTTGATTCATTTGTCTTACTTTTTAATTAATTTTTATTGGAGTATAGTTGCTTTACAATGTTTAAAATAATTTTTAAAAAAAGAAATCACACGATTTATTTGACCAGAGAGAATCTGACATAAATAATTGTTAAGTATAAAGTTTTTAACTTGGTAACTAAAAGGTTAAAAAGAGAGAGCGGGCACTTTAAGGTATCATGGAGGCAGCAACTGCAGAATGTAGCTACCAGCCCAAGTGCTGGGGGAAAAAAGGGAAGAGCTTGGAATTATAAAAATGTAGAAATTGGGAGAAGGGATCCCATTCAGGTGAAGCTCAGACGCCTGAAGAAGGGACATTGTTCAGCTGGTGCCAGTGTCTTGGGAGGTCGGGGGCAGAGTTGCCCAATGAAGCTGGTCCTCCCAGTGCTGGAAAAACCACAAAATGAGGAGGAAAGAATTGTCACGGCTGGGGTGAGGTAGAGTTCCCAGAGGGAGGCTCATGAGAACAGCTAGGAGGCAGGAAGGGGCAAGTCCTTTCTTCCTCCTCCAGCCTCAAAGCATCTCTCTTGGGTCCCCGTTAACAGACACGAAGAGGGTACCAGCTGAAAAAGCAGAAATGTGGTTGGGGAGTCCCAGGCTCAAAATGGCAACAAAGCAGAGGACAGAAGGACCGATTTGGAGCTGAGAGACAACAGCTTAATAACCAGCACAGGCAGGTTATCGATATGGGAGGAAAATAAGGAAATGTGTGTGGCAGGGTGGCTTGGGAAGGGGCTGGGTTGTCCAATCAAAAGATGAATTTCATATTAATGTCAATAAATTGTGCACTTATAATGGCAAGTTATATCCTATATATTTTATATATTTATTGTATATTTGAAGGAGATACAATTTTTAAAAATCTTCCCTACCTGCCCGCCCCCCGCCAAAAAAAACCATCACTGAATTCCTATAGCTAAGTTGATCAGGGAATCCCTTGTTTTTTTATTTTTTAAAAAATTTTTAAAAATTTTATTTATTTAAAAAATTTTTATTTTATATTGGAGTAGAGGTGATTAACAATGTTGTGTTAGTTTCAGGTGTACAGCAAAGCGATTCAGTTATACATATACATGTATCTATTCTTTTTCAAATTCTTTTCCCATTTAGGTTATTACAGAGTATTGAGCAGAGTTCCCTGTCAATCAATTATGGGGCATACTCATGAATAAAAATATGTTCTCAATGTACTGTTAAGTGAAAATGCTGGTTGAAAAATAATACTTTTTGTCCTCAAATTATAAATCATGTATTTTTGCAAATATAAGAGGAAATATAAATATAAAAATATAAAAGGAAAAGACTGGAAGGGCATACATCGAAAAATGTCAAAAATTTTTTTCTTTGGCTAGGACTATGGGCGATTTTTGTTTACTTCTTTTGCTTAGCTGTAGTTTCTAATTTTTTTTTTTTTTTGCGGTACGCGGGCCTCACTGTTGTGGCCTCTCCCGTTGCGGAGCACAGGCTCCGGACGCGCAGGCTCAGCGGCCATGGCTCACGGGGCCCAGCCGCTCCGCGGCATGTGGGATCTTCCCGGACCGGGGCACGACCCTGTGTCCCCTGCATCAGCAGGCAGACTCTCAACCACTGCGCCACCAGGGAAGCCCCTGTAGTTTCTAATTTTTCAACATGTATTTTTTTTTAATTATTTATTTTTGGCTGCGTTGGGTCTTTGTTGCTGCACACGGGCTTTCTCTAGTTGCGGCGAGCGGGGGCTACCCTTCCTTGCAGTGCACGGGCTTCTCATTGCGGTGGCTTCTCTTGTTGCAGAGCACGGGCTCTAGGCAGGCGGGCTTCAGTGGTTGTGGCTCGAGGGCTCTAGAGCGCAGGCTCTGCCTTTGTGGCACACCGGCTTAGTTGCCCTGCAGCATGCGGGATCTTCCCTGACCAGGGCTCGAACCCATGTCCCCTGCATTGGCAGGCAGATTCTTAACCACTGCGCCACCAGGGAAGTCCTCAACATGTATTATTTATGAACAGGGCAAGAAAAGAGAACCAAAAGCTTACTGGTCACTGAAACTGCTAATGTATCTAGACAGCTGGGCCCATCAGGAAGGAGACATAGAGCCCTTGGCAGGGCAGACAGACAAGGGCAGCCACGGAGTCCAAAGCCATTCAAGTCCTATTCAGAGGATGGGACCCTGGGGAAACTAAGGCACAGATCTCTCCGGTGAGATGAACACCATCCGCTAAATAATTAAACATGCTAATCACCCACTTACCTCCCCATTCCAGGCCTTGAGGATTAGAATTCATCTCCCCGGGATGGCTCGGAGAGAATACTGGATAGAGACTGCAAGTGTTCCGTGTCCCTGCAATTATATTTCTTGCTGTAAATTGATAAGCCGAGGTGACGCGGAGGGGGAAGGGGGCGTGGTCTGGCCTGGAGCTTCCGGCTATCAGGGCCACTGCTCTCTGCCCTGACCCGTGAGGCCACCACTTGGGCTAGTTAATGGAAGACCTTGGGCCCCTAGGAAGCAGCGAGTTCCAGCCACTGCCTGGAGTTGTCATCAAAGACAAGTTTATTCCCCAAGGTAATGTAACCTCATCCTCTATGCAAAAGAACAAATTCTCAGAACTCTGAGACAGAAAGAAACACTGGATCACAAAGGAGAAAAGTTCTTCCCCTGGAGCCATTTGTTCCCCAGCTTGAGACTGGGGGCAAAACTCCTAACAGCCCCCTATATCTCCAATTCTTGAACTTCATGGGGTGTCACAAAGAGGGAAGATGCTGATGGATGGTAAGCGCTTAGATCAGTGTCAGGCACATGATAAAAGTTCAAGAAATGCTCATCATGATCATTATTTCTCCAGTTTATTTCTGTTCCTACAACAGACCCATGTGCCACCAGAAGGGCCACCCGGCTTCTGGGTGTCTGCATGCAGAGATCAGGATAAGTATTTGGAGGTAAGTTTATTCTCTGACACGCTACTGAAAGCCCAAGGGTCGAGATATTCTTTAAATTTCATGATCTTCAAATGCAACAACTCCAAGGAACAGTTGGAAGAAGCCCTTTTGCGATGCCATTCCCCACGAGAGCACATTTGGTGTGGATTTGAAGCCAGTAGCCTCCTCTGCCTAACCAAGGAGATTCTGACACTAGACCAGAGGTAAAAATAAGATCTCGAACTTGTTCCAAACATGGCAAGCATCCACAACTCAACGTTAGAGGAATTACAGTGGACCTCTCTCTAACCCGATCACCATGTCAAGAAACCCAGGAATGGTGCAGTCCCTGAGTTTGACAGGAGAAAATATGATGTTTCAAAAATTAAGGGAAAATATTGGAAGGAACTGAAGCATTCAAAGAATTGGATTCCAAAAATAAAGGCAGATGCTCTCGTGGTACGATCGGGAGTGTTTAAAAGAATGAGACAGACTGCCTGAGTCCAAATGCTACTGTCAGCGGGACTTCAAACAACTTACTCAGTCTCTCCATACCTCCGTTTCCTCATTTCCAAACTGGGGATGCTACTTTCCTTTATACACGGGACCACTTGGAAAATTCAGTGCGGTGATCCATGGAAGTGCTTAGAGCTGGCCCTGGGCAGAAGGACGTGCTCAATATATGATCCTGGATGTTTTTGTTTTGGTTTTATTTTATTTTTTGTTTTTCTGTCTTTTTTCTTCCTTCCTTTTCTGTAGGTCACATTCTAGAATTTTCTCTAATTTAATTTTGATTTGTTTTTGAGTGTATATCTTAGTACAGCCTTTTAAAAATTGAAGTATAGTTGATCTACAACGTTGTTTTAGTTTCTGGTGTACAGTCAAGTGATTCAGTTACATATATATATATATATATATACACACACATATATATATTCTTTCTCATATTCTTTTCCATTGTGGTTTATTACAGGATACTGAATATAGTTCCCTGTGCTATACAGTAGGACCTTGTCGTTTATCTATTTTATATACAGTAGTTTGTATCTGCTAGTCCAAAACTCCTAATTTATCTCTCCCCCACTCCCTTTCCCCTTTGGTAACCATAAATTTGTTTTCTATGTCTGTGAGTCTGTTTCTGTTTTGTAAGTAAGTTCATTTGTGTCATATTTTAGATTCCACATATACATGATATCAAATGGTATTTGTCTTTCTCTGTCTGATTTACTTCACTTTAGTGTGATAATCTCTAGGTCCATATCCTGGATGTTTTTGACTGGGAGCAAATTTACCTCTTCCATACGGTCAGATTAAGTCAAGCAAATCA
Organism: Orcinus orca; assembly: GCF_937001465.1. Lineage (NCBI taxonomy): Eukaryota > Metazoa > Chordata > Mammalia > Artiodactyla > Delphinidae > Orcinus > Orcinus orca. The sequence continues at coordinate 91,986,265 of NC_064569.1, read as the reverse complement.
TTTGCTATTCCTCAAGTATATTTTAATCTTTGAACCATTCACCTGATAGAAGTGGATGCTTTCAGTGCATAGAAAAAATATTTTACTTATTACCAAAAAAATTTATATTTTTCCAAAAGAACTTTACTTTTCCCCTTTGGCAAGAGATCTTAACACTTTCCAGCTGTTGATATTTTCTGACTTGCAGACTTTCACTGACTTCCTTTACATCTTTCCTTAACTCTGCAGGACAGGTGCCAACAGCCTTGACGAGATATTCAGAGGAAAGTCTGGCTTCATCTGGCTTCATCCTCTGGCCACCCATTCCCAGAAGGCTGGCAGCAGTGGCCCCTACCAGATGACCTCTGCTTTCCCTGGGACAAGGGGGCAGGTAGCACCACTGTTGGGCCATCACCAGGTATCTTTTGGCTTCAGGTTGCGAAATGTTTTGTCCTTTTTGTATGACTTTCATCTCATCCGTCCCACGTTGGTTTGTTGTTTGGGAAGCCTCTGACCCACCCGCCTCTTCCAAACACCACCCTGATCTTCAGACGTTCTGTGACTCAGTCATGGGGATTCCAGGATTCCACTCGCCCAGGTTTCTGAGGTTATAAGACTTCAGTATCCACAGGAGCTAATGTTCCTTCTCAAAGGCCCCAATTTCCAAACAGGAAGGACATAAGCCCCGGACCAATGCCACCAAACATCCCAACGGGTGTTATTTGGGTCCAAGTGTACACTGTTTAATGTCAAATGGGTGGAAAAGTCAAACCAGCCTTACCGGAAACCTCCTGATGTATTCTGGACAGGCATGGGAGGAAAAGGACATGGCTCATAAAAGTCCACTTAACAGTAATAACCGCGTCTCCAGCACAGTGCTTGGGCGGTTTCATGTTTATAAGGGCATCTTTCTTCCTTGAGGGAATTGTCATAGGACGGGGTGGGTGGAGTGGGGTGGGAAAATATGATCACAGTGTCTGCGATTCCCTCCGGACTCCAGCCAGCCTGCACTGCACCCCATTCCCCACTGGACCATGGGCCCCAGCTCAAATGCTCAGAGTTTGTGTTAAGGCTTAGTGACTTCTTTTTAGCTGGTCTTCTTTTTATTAAGTCTGCATTTTTTGGGTGGATGCTGTATGCCAGGGAATGTACAAGATATATTTCCTTATTTTCACAAACCCTATGACAAAGGGAGGTACTATTATCGTGAGCCCATTTTATACAGGAGGAAACTGAGTCTCTTACCCAAGTTACCCAGCTAGGAAGTGATGGAGACAGGAGCCATGTTTTCACTCACTGAGCCAGGTGCCTCCCCTGCTTTCACTATCTTCACAGCCTCCCCCCGCCCCCACCGCTGTCAGTTGCTTCACTTTCCTCCCCCTCCCCCTCTTCCCTTCCCGGTCGGCCCCCCTTCCTTCCTTTTGTCCATTCCTTGTTGCTCCTAAAGACAAACTTCCAAACCAGGGCTATTGTGCGGGTTTACTGCACCAGCTTCTGGGGAAATGGAACATTAGGCAGAATTTCAAAGGAGGAAAGTCCCAAAGTTTACAGGTTGGGAAGAGGGTTCCAAGTCTCTCGCCACAACAGCGCTAACTTGGATCCCTGCCTTGGTCTTTCTTCTCCAAGGCCAGGCTCACCAATCCACAACCTCATCCCGGAAAACCCCATTTCTATCACGTCCGTCAGCCAGAAGAGTCGAGAAAACATATTAAGGTCACATTCACGGACTGCAGCCTTGGGCACTGCAAAGCATAGAAGTCACTCCCTCTCAGAAAATCCTCCTCCTCCAATTATTATAGAGACAGGAAATGTCAGCCCTCAGTCCTGCCATGGCCATTCTGGAGCCGGGAGAGAAAGAATTGATCAGTCTCTCTTCATGTCCAAAAATGTACAAATTGACCCAAGGGAGGGAGCCAATGCTCTCTTAGCATAAAAGATCAAATAATTAATTAACACAAAATGAACGCAAAGTTCTGAAGCCTGGAGAATATGAATCTCCCATGGAAGCTGACTTTTAAACTTTTTTAAATTGAAGTATAGTTGATTTCCAATGTTGTGTGAGTTTCAATGTTGTGTGAGTTTCAGTACAGCAAAGTTTCAGGTGAATATATATATTCTTTTTCAGATTTGTTTCCCTTAGAGGTTATTACAAAATATTGAGTATTGTTCCCTGTCCTATACAGTAGGTCCTTGTTGGTTCCCTATTTTATATATAGTAGTGTGTATATGTTAATCCCAACCTCCTAATTTATCCCTCCCCCTCTTACATTTTTAACCTCTAATATACCCTTAATGTCTTAGTGGTACATAGAAAAGAACATGTGTAACATGTATGTAAGCTACAAAGTATAACAAACAGCTGTGAACCTACCACTCACACCCTGAGTACTGCAACAGATTACCCACCATCTGTATCCAACTGTCTTCCTCCCCTATGTATTTCCTGCCTCCCTCCCGGAAGCAACTTCTATCCTGAATTTTGTGTTTGCTATTTTTTCTTCATAGTTTTTGAGCTTTATAAAAAGAGAATCCTATCTTCTGAGACTTGATGTTTTTCATTCAGTTATGTTTCTAAACATCATTTGTGTTGCTGTGTGTTTCACCATTGTGCTCTAATCAACGAATGAAACTACTATTCTCTGGACGAGAGTTTTGGATGGATAACCTCTGTTGGCAGTTATTGCAAAGAGAGCTGCCGTCTCCTGGTCCCATGCAAGAGTTCACTCTTGGATCATAAAATACACAAATGTTCAACTCTCCAAAATAATGGAAGATGGTTTTCCAAAGAAACTGAATTAATTTACATTCCTCTTATTATTACTGAGCATCTTTTCATATATTAATTCGCCCTTTATTTTCTCCTCCCTGGTGGAATACATATTCATGTTTGTTGCTCACTTTAAATATTATAGAATTGTTTGTATTTTTCTTTTCTAGATGTGGGAATTCTTTAATATTTTAGATACTAATCTTTTGTCATTTATATATCTTGCAAATATCTTTTAGTTTTTGCCTTATCTTTTCCCATGCATCTTTTGATGAACAGAACTTTGTATGTTTGACAGAACGTAGTCAAATGTATTAATATTTATTTTTGTTTTATTTAAGAATGTCTTCCCTACTCCAAGATTAGATAGGTAGTATTCTATATATCTTCTCAAAGCATTGCTTTTCTTTCCTACAATCTAATATATCTAAAACTGCCTTTGGGAATTGTTTGACTTAGGGATTCAGTCTCATTTGCTTGGGATTCCGTACAGTTGAGCAATTTGCCCAAGTACCATTCTTTGATTTTCTTCCTCCTTTCCCCTACAGATCTGCAAAGCTACTTCTATCACATATCAAAAATCATGTACTCATGGTATTCCTGGGCTGTCTGTTTTGCTCCGTTGCTAGATTGTCAATCCCTGTCCCAATATCACACCATTTTCTTTTCCATTGCTTTACAATGTCTTTTTTTTTGCGGTACACGGGCCTCTCACTGCCATGGCCTCTCCCGTTGCGGAGCACAGGCCCCGGACACACAGGCTCAGCGGCCATGGCTCACGGGCCCAGCCGCTCCGCGGCATGTGGGATCTTCCCGGACTGGGGCCCGAACCCGTGTCCCCTGCATTGGCAGGCGGACTCTCAACCACTGCACCACCAGGGAAGCCCTCATTGTAGTTTTGATTTGCATTTCTCTAATGATTAATAATGTTGAGCATTCTTTCATGTGAGACACTGCTTTTCATTAGAAGGTCAGGAAGGGGGCGTGCGTAGCATTTTTCCAGGAAGGATGGTAACATCTCACCAGTGTTTTTGTTTGTTTGTTTTCCGCCCGTCCCTGCACTGAATAAGCACCACTGGTACAAGCAGTTGCTAATCAGTCAGGAGATATTTCTCTGGTTACCCATGCTGTCTGGTGTGTCTGGACAGCACTTCTTCTTTGAACTGAAAAGGGCTGCTGCTTCACATTTGCTTCCTAAAAGTCTCTTGCAAAATGTCTCTTCTGGCCCATGCTACCCTGGATCCATGCAGGGAAGGATGTTCTTGGAAATTTAGTTCCAGCTTAGCTAAGTCAACACAAGTCCAAAACTTACGTTCACCTTTTTGTTTATCATTTGTTCTTGCATCTCAGACTATCCCTCTAGGGCCATTCTCCCTCTTCTCGAAGCATGTACTTTAACGATACTTTTAGTTCAGGTATCTTTTCTTTTTTTTATTGAAGTATAGTTGATTTGCAGTGTTGTGTTAACTTCTGACGTACAGCGTAGTTCAGGTATCTCGATGGCAGATCCTCAGTTTGTATCCACACTTGACTTCATTTCACCTTCATTACTGAAAGAGAGTTTTACTGAGCATACAATTCTAGTTTGAAAGTTATTTTGTCTCAAAAATCTGAAGATACAATTATATTGGCTTTGGCTTCCATTGATGCTGTTGAAAAGTCCACTTCTCATTCTAATTGTTGTTATTTTGTAGCGATCGCCACTTTTCTCTGACTGCTTTTAAGATCTTCCCTTGCACTTCCATGTTCTGTAGTTTTGAAATATTGCAGCCAGTTGTGACCACTTTTAATTGATCCAGCTTATCCAGACATGCTTCATGTATCCATAGGTTTAAGTTTTTCATCAGTTTTGAAACAGTGCATCTGCCGTCTATTTAAATGTTGCCTCTTTGCCATTCTCTGTATTTTCTCTTTCTGAGACTCTGATTTTTTAAAAAACTCTCATTCTATTGTTCCTATCTCAACTCCATTTTCATACTCTCCAACTACTTGTCTCTCTGTGTTATATTCTGGGTAATTTCTGATTTTATCTTTCAACTCACTAATTTTCTCATCACCTGTGTGTAATATATAATACTATCCAACTCATCCATTGGGTTTTCTGTTTCAACAGATGTACACACACACTTACTCCTGTACAGAGGTATAGGTACAAGTTCAATATATATGCCATCTTTCTTTTGCAAATCTGCCTGGTTATTCACTTCAGCTCATTCATTTTTATGATTTAATCCTTCATATCTTTAAACATTTTAGTCACACAGTTCAATAATCTGTAGACCCTGAGGGTCTAAAGCTATTATTTATTGTCACTGCCTATTGTCACTCACAGAGTCAGTGATCTTTGACTAGGAGCTTTTTGCTTCATCTTTTTTTTTTAAAATAAATTTATTTATTTATTTTTTTGGCTGTATTGGGCCTTCATTTCTGCACACAGGTTTTCCCTAGTTGCGGCGAGCAGAGGCTACTCTTGCGGTGCGCGGTCTTCTCATTGCAGTGGATTCTCTTGTTGCGGAACACAGGCTCTAGGCACTCGGGCTTCAGTAGTTGTGGCACATGGACTCAGTAGTTGTGGCTCGTGGGGTCTAGAGCACAGGCTCAGTAGTTGTGGCGCACGGGCTTAGTTGTTCCGCGGCATGTGGGATCTTCCCTGACCAGAGTTTGAACCCATGTCCCCTGCATTGGCAGGCGGATTCTTAATCACTGCGCCACCAGGGAAGTTCCCATCTTTTTTTTTTTAATTATTATTTACTTATATATTTATTTATTTTGGCTGTGCCAGGTCTTAATTGCAGCACGCAGGATCTTTAGTCGTGGTGCGCGGAATCCTCTGTAGTTGTGGTGCGGGGAATTCTTAGTTGCAGTATGCAGACTCTTAGTTGCGGCACACATGCAGGATCTAGTTCCCTGACCAGGGATCGAACCCGGGCCCCCTGCATTGGGAGCATGGAGTCTTACCCATTGGACCACCAGGGAGGTCCCCTTTTTGCTTCATGTTAATCTGAGTGACTCCTGTTAGCCTCAACTGGGGACACTTTACTCCAGAGGGGACTTTCTTCTGCTTCTGCTTGGAGACGGGGACACCACTCTCTCAGGGTCACTTCAGCCCTTATCCCCAGACCTTGACCAATCCCAAAGCCCCTGGTCCAGGCCTCCCCTGGGGCTCAGCATTCTAACAGCAGCACTGCCTTTGCATATTCCGGAACAACCTCCCAGATGCTGTGGGTTCTGGCCCCAGCTCTCATGGGATTTTTCTTCAGTGGGGGTGGGTGGTGGGGTGGGAGGGTCATTGGAGAACCCCGCCACTTCTTATCGGGCTCATGATTCTTTGACGAGTGTGTGCTCTCTAGGGTCTCGGTGTTTTGCAGCAGCAGGGTTCCTCAGCGAGTCTGCTCAGGCAACATGTTAGAAGTCAAACAATTGAATTTGCCGGTACATACTTTGCATGGTCTGTTTAATGACTTTTTTTTTTTTTTTCTTTCCTGGTACGCGGGCCTCTCACTGTTGTGGCCTCTCCCATTGCGGAGCACAGGCTCTGGACGCGCTGGCTCAGCGGCCATGGCTCACGGGCCCAGCCGCTCCATGGCATGTGGGATCTTCCCGGACTGGGGCACGAACCCGTGTCCCCTGCACCGGCAGGCGGATTCTCAACCACTGCGCCACCAGGGAAGCCCTGTTTAATGATTCTTAAACAGATGTTTCTAGTGCATTCTTACGGTTGAATTGTACTCCCCCAAAAGATATGAACCCCCAGTGACTCAGAATGTGACCTTACATGGAGATAGGGTCTGGACAGAGGTTATTAAGTCAAAATAAAATGATCAGGGTAGGCTGTAATCCAATATGACTGGTGTCCTTATAAAAAGGGGAAATTTGGACACTGAGACAGACACTCACAGAGGGAAGGAAAATGTGAAGACACACATGAAAATGGAGGATTAGAGTGAGGTGTCTACACGCTAAGGGATGGCAAAGGACGCCAGAAAAGTACCAGCAGCTAAGAAGAGGCAAAGAAGGATTTCCCAGCAGGCTTCATTGGAAGCGTGGCCCTGCAGACACCTTGATTTCAGTCTTCTAGCCTCTAGAACTGTGAGACAATAAGTTTCTGTTGTGAAAGCCACCAGTTTGTATTTATTTATTTATTTATTTATTTTATTTTTGGCCTCGCTGGGCGGCATGTGGTACCTTAGTTCCCTGACCCGGGATCGAACCTGTGTCCCCTGCAGTGGAAGCGTGGAGTCTTAACCACTGGACTGCCAGCGACATCCCTGTGGTACTTTGTTATGGCGGCCCCGGCACACAGATGTAGGGGGCTGTGATGGCCTGGAATAGCGCTTCCACAACACAGGGCTGTGGGGATGAGAGGCACTGGCCGCCTGCCCTTTCTGGGGCTGAAATGGCAAACGGCGAGGAGCTGAGGGGACAGGGGTCCCCCATCTTCTTGGCTGCATTCACTCAGGATAGCGCATCTGGAGCAGAGTTTCCATCACATGGAGCAGGGGATGGGGAAGGGAGGGGAGCACATGGAGGTTCAAATGCCACAGACTCATTGTTCTTAGAGACTTAGTAGGCTTTTCTAGAATAAATGCTTCTCCACTTCCTGTATGCCCTCAGAACAATTTCCAGAAACTTTCAATGGTTGGTTTTTAGTATCTTTCATCAGTTAAGTGGTTGTGTCACTGGGGAGGGGCGTCCGCCAAGCTCCTCCTGCCGCCCTTCTGGAGGTGATAGCTATTGCCATTTTAGCTGCTTAGGAGAGAAAAAGCTTCAGCTCACAGAGGAAGATCCCGTCATTCTGCTTCCTCTTCCTCCCCATTGGGGCCAGAGTCTTCCCTCCGCTCACCCCCTACTTACAATGGAGACCACCAACACCACGACCCAGGTCTCTGCCCCTCTGCAGAGCAGCAGCAATAAGGCAGAGGAAGCCCTTGACCCTGGTCATGCAGAGGGCTTGGTGTTGGCCTGACCCAGAGGGCTCCCGGGGGAGTATGACTTCCGTGAGGCAGGCGGCCACTCCTGGGAAAGGGCGTAAAAGGGAGTGACCAGAAGGGACACGAGTGTCGCTGGGTTTCACCACACATGGGGACAGGGCGAGGGAACAGGGCAGCTGGATTAGCGGCCCAAAGCCAGGGCCCCCTTCCGTATATAAATGACCCCTCAGTGATGCTCATTAATGGGTATTTTCCTCTCTCTCCTCTCTCTCTTCAGAAGACACTATCTTCCTCAGTCCAGCACTTTGAGATGAAATGGTTTATTTAATTCAGAGACCAAATGTAGAGATGGTACAAGCCAGGGCCAGTAGGTCCATCTGGTGCAGAACCAGGAAGTGTGTCCCGTGCTCCCAGCCTTTCTTGGTCCTAATCCTCTCCGAGGGCTCTTTGCTAGGTGTCCCCTCACTGCCCCAGGGATGCCGCTGGCTCAGGGGACCGTGTTGTAGACCTTGTAGTTGTCCTCCTGGGTGATATGCAGCTTCCAGGGGAAGAGGTGCTTCTGGGAGGGGAGACCTTGGGTCCACTTCACCATGAGCCTCACATCCTCATCTGATAGCAGCCGAACCAGATCCCCCTCGGCATCCTGATAATTGAGGGCGATGTCCTCCCTCTGGAACTCCCGCCTGGGTGGGAGAGATCAGGGTTCAGGAAAGGTCCAGCGGCCTTAGGCCTAAGCGTGGGGGCAGGGAGAGGGGACAGAGGGAGTTTTAGGGCCGGGATGTAAAAATCAGAAGAGGTCAGAGCTGGACACCAGCCCTGTCATCCGAGTGGTCCAACCTCCTACTATACAGATGGGGAAACTGAGACCTCCAGGGGACAACGGGACTTTCACAACAAATTAGTGGTGCAGCTTGAAATGTCTTGTGCATAAATGTGCAGAAGACTTAAGAACCGTCATAGGGAAGAAGAGTGGGTTTTGCTGGGCGCAGAGTAGAGCAGAAAAAAGCCCCTGTGTGTGGCTATGGAGAAGAACCTTTTAAGGATTGGAACCGTCCCACCTGGGGTGCACGTAGATGGGCGAAAAGCCATCCAATTTTCCATAGGTAATCTGACAAAATGGGTCAGAAGCCCCATCAGACTTGCAAACACCTTGATCCCCAAATCTCACTTCTAGAAAGTCGTCCTAAGGAAATAATCAGGCAAGTCAGCAAATACGTGAATCCCAGCACTACTGACAGTAGTAAAAAAGTGGAACATAACTTAAATGGCAACAGAAGGGGATGTGGCTACAGTAGTTACCGTGCATCCGCAGAACGATGCTGTGTAGCCAATTAAATAATATTTAAGGGGGAGCGGGGTGCAGGTGGGGTGTGTGCTGAAGAAATCTGAATGCGTATCAGATAATGAGAGGAGCAAAATGTGAGGGGATTTCACCTCTTTATGTTTTCTGTGATTTCTGACATTCTTTTAAAAAAATAATGAATAGATATCGCTTTTGCAGTCAGGAATATAACGATGCTATTTCCATTCTGTAAAATAACTGTTCATAACACAACTGGATCTTGGGAGGTGGTGGTTCCCTGAGGGCGGAGGGTCCAAGTCCAAGGTTTTGAACCTAGAGAGACTTTAGCAAATCCAGGCCCACAAACTGTAAGCCCCTTTACCTCTCTGCAGGCCCCCACTCATCTCTAATGTGGAGAGGCGATACCCACCCCTCAGGGCTGGGCTGTGGATAAAACAAGAAGGTGAAATAGATGCAGAACCCCCAGCCCCTGAATGCACTGTTTCCCCTTCTGTTCTCTCCTCCAGGGTGTCTGACGCCCCCAGCGCCTCCCACCCCAGCCCCTCACCTCATGAGCTCCAGCAAGTCCTTGAAGAGTGGGGTGCTTTTGAGGTCTTCCTCCACTGCAATGTCCCTAAGGGGACAACGGGCAGGGGTGAGGAGGCAGCAGGCTGGAAAGGGGAGAGGCGGATGAGGCTGGCCAGGTCATGCTGGAGCATGGGAGCCCCTGCGGGCTTTTAAGTGTGTGTGTTTGGTGGGGGTACATGCGATCTGGTTTGGGTCTTAGAGCCCAGAGTGTGATATGGAGGTGGGGGAGGGGTGGGGAGGGGCAGGGAGGCTGGACAGGCCCCTCCCTCCCAGCAGGCCACTAACTTGATGGTGCTGATGGTGTCCTCATAGTAGTAGCAGCGTAGCCAGTTGGTGGGGTCCTCCTCCTCCGGGAAGTCCTTGAGGATCTTCACAAAGGACACCGGGAAGATGCCTGTGGTTCCCCGGACAGTGCCCTGCGGGGGCGGGAGGGGGAGAAGGCACTGCCCTGCCTGGTATCAGCAGAGGCAGCGGGGCCATGCCCCAGAGACCCGCCCCTTTATAATGACAGGACAGGCGGATGAGCTCTGGTCCCCTCAGGCAGAGGGAGGAGAAAAAGTGGGCAAGGTCACCAAGCTGTTCACCCCAAGGCGTCCATTTTAGAACAAGTTAAGACCTGAATTTATCTGGAAAGTTGCTTTCACCTCAGTCATTGATTCACTCAGTCATTCATTCAAAGGCTTCTTGAGTGCCGGCTACGGAGCAGGCTCTGGGCACTCAGAAGGGATGAAAATCCCTGCCCTCCCCCCTGGAGCTTCCAGTGTGATGGAGGGCGACAGACAAGGCACAGGTAAACAGGTGGACCTCACGGGGACTCAGGTGGTGGTAGGCGCTCAGGAAGAAAATTGTGGGGGGAGGAGGGAGGGAGGGGTGGGGCCAAGTCACTCATGTGTCCACGGATTCCATCTGCTCTAGACCAGACAGCCAGAAATCTCCCTCCAGCCAGGCCTCTCTCCTAAACTCCACCCAAGGCCCAGCCACTGCCTGTGCTTTGTCACCTGTTCTCTTAACCTTCACAATACTATGGAAGACATATTGTTTCCGCCCCCTTTTACAGACGTATAAACTGAGGCTGAGGTACTACCCTCACTCCTCCCCAACCCTCCCTTCCATCTGAGGCCAGAAGTCGGCCAGCATACTGACTCATAGAACCTTCTAGAAAACAAGAAGTCAACAAACATTTCCTGTTTCTGGAGAATGACCCAGCAATACCCCTCAGCTGTAACAGCTCGTAGACTGCCTGAGACAGAACTCCGGGACTGGCGTAAAATCAAAACCGCCAAGTTGCAAGACCAACGGTTGGTCCACACTCCTCTCCAGCCCCTGGATGCCAGGGACCCTCCCCTTCCCTCAATGATTCCAGGACCCCCGGGGGCTGGCCCTGCCTCCTGTGCCATGACCTCCTTCACACCCCACCCCACCCCAGGAGCCCCAAGAAAAGAGAGTCTTTCATAACTATAGGACTTAATCCAAAAGGCTGGCACCAGGCCAGGGCCTCCCACCCGGTGACCCCCGTCCCCCACCTCCAGTCATGCTATGAACCCTTGTATGGGTCACGCTTGCCGCGTGCAGGGACAAAGCATGGCCAAGATGCCACGCACCCAGGCTCCCTATGGGCCGAGCCCTGAACAGCGGCGCCTCCTTCAACCCTTCCCGGAAACCTGTGAAGAAACAGCCACTGTTAGTTATCTCCATTTATGGGAAAGGAAACCACGGGGTTGAGTAAGTTTCCCAAAGTTGCAAAGCTAGTTAAAAACAGAGCTAGGATGTCACGCCAGACTCTGGAGCTCAAGTCTCCCTCATCACCTTCACTCGCTCCCTGCGTAGTGAGTAACGTTACCCCAGATTACGGACAGTGCGTCTCAGCTGGGTGTGATTCTGCCCCCCAGGGCCAGAGGTCTGGGGACACATTCGATTGTTGCAGCTGGAGGGGTGCTACTGGCATCTAGTGGATGGGGGCCAAGGACGCCGCTAAACACCCCGGAGTGCACAGGTCAGCCCCCCAACAGAGAACTGCCTGTCCCCAAATGCCAATAGTGAACAGGCTGAGATACCCTGTTATAGACCAAGAAATTCAACTCAGAAGGTTAACTGACTTGCCTAACGCGACCGTTGGTTGGGGTCAGTACCAAAGGTGAGGGTAGGCTCAGAACCTGCTGCTCCAGCCACACACACTGTACTTCCTCAGGCTTCCCCGATCCACCTGCCCAGGTCTCCAGGACTATCTTTGGACAGCATCTCTTCCCTGGGGCCTTCTCAGATACCTCCATGTTCTCTGATCCCCTCACAGACTTGAAGTGACTTCACCTCCAACTTAACTTCCACCTCACCTCCATCCTCACCTCCAACCTCACCTCCATCCTCACCTCCATCCTCACCTCCATCCTCACTTCCATCCTCACCTCCATCCTCATCTCCATCCTCACCTCCATCCTCATCTCCAACCTCACCTCCAACCTCACCTCCATCCTCACCTCCAACCTCACCTCAATCTTCACCTCCATCCTCATCTCCATCCTCACCTCCATCCTCACCTCCAACCTCACCTCCAACCTCACCTCCATCCTCACCTCCATCCTCACCTCCATCCTCATCTCCATCCTCACCTCCATCTTCACCTCAATCCTCACCTCCATCCTCATCTCCATCCTCACCTCCAACCTCACTTCCATCCTCACCTCCATCCTCATCTCCATCCTCACTTCCAACCTTACCTCCAGCCAGTCTTTGTTGATCCGACTGAGAAGAAAGATCACATCTCCAACTTTGAAATTCAGCTCCAGTTTGCTGTTCCCAGTGAAGTCAAACAGGGCCTGGGGAGAAGGTGGAGTGAGGAGGGAGGGAGGAAACATTCACTGAGTTCCTGCTAAAGTGCTTTACATACCTCAGCATCCCATTTAACAGATGAGGAAACTGAGGCTCAGAGAGGATAAGTGACTAGTCTGAGGCCACTCTATTTGTTAGCGGAGGAGCCGGGTTTAGAACCCATGTCTCCCTGACTCTAGAATGATGCTCCTTCCAGGCCTGCCAGGATAAGCATGAGAGGGAAGGGGCCAGACTCCATGGACTGGGCAACTCCCCATCCCCCAGGCCTCACTGGGGACTCCAATGCCCCCATAACCCCTAGGGCATTGACCACACTGGTTTTGAAATGCCCATTTCTAAGGGTGCATCCCTGGGGAGCTGTGTGAGCCCCTTGAGGACAGGGCCTGTCTGAGTCACCTCTGAAGTCCCCAAGGCAGGGCTGACCCAGAAGAGCTTCTGAATGAATGGTGGATGGGTGGATTCCCCTTTGCCTCTGTGTGCTCCTCACATGCCCTCCCCTCAGCTGGCTGGGAGTCCTCAGGCGTCCAAGGCCACGGTTGTGGGTCCTTCCACCCACCCCCCCATTACCCAGCCGCATCCTGGGCACACAGCGGGCGCCAGCAGGACGGGCTCAGTGGCTGAAGGGTGGAGCTAGGCTGCTGCCCAGTGGTGAGGTACCTCCGCTTGTGGAGCTGCCATGCGGTCAAAGCCAGCGCCTTGTGGGGATGTGCTCTTTCTGTGGAGAGAGAAGAGGGGCTTGTCACCTCTCCTGCTTCTGTGCCCGGAGGAGACCCTCAGCAGAGGCAGGAAAGGCAGGGGAGGGAGAGGGTGTTAAAGATGCAGCTACAATTGCTCCTCTGGACCAGCACACTCCCCACAGCTTTCACTGCCCTGGAGGAGGATTGCCTCCCCTTCTGTGGACCAGGAGGCATAGGCTCAGATATACATTTGCTTAGTGCCATAGCTTGCCAGCCCTTTCACTTTACTCCCACACTCAACCCCTAATTTTTCAGCTGAGGAAATGGGCTTCAAGAAGTGCTGAGCTCCACCCCAGGACACAGGGCTGCTGTGGGGCACAGCTGGCATTCAGAGCACACCTGCCTGGGTGCACAGGGGAGATGGCCAGGCACCACACAGAGAGGACGCTCAGAGATACTGGCCAGAGGGAGGAGGGAGGAGTTGTGTGGGAGGGCGGGGCTCAGGAGCCCTGCCCTGGAATTCTTAGCACCAGCAACCTCTTGTTTGGAAGCCCAGCCCTATTTCCGTGGCTTGGATTTTTGAAGACTTTTTCCAGCTTAGGAGGCGCTGGAGGGAGCTGCGGGCCCTTTGGAATAAGGGAGTGAGTAGCAGCGCCCCCTGGGGACCAGTGTGATACACGAAGGAGCCACCGCCGGCCCCATGGAAAAAAACTAACCAGGGACAAGGCATCCCGGGAGAGGCTGGGAGGAGTGTTTGCAGACAGAACGATCCCTCCTCCCTTCCCTCCTCCCTACTCCCCCCAGGCACCCGAAGCCCTCGGACCATCCCCAGTGGTTGTGAGGCACCAAGCTCTCCCCGTCAATGGCCCAGCCCCTGTCCTCCAGCCCTTACTGTCAAACACGCTTTCTGTCCTCTAGGCCCTACGCTTGATTTCCCAAGCTCACCTAACAAGCCAAACCACCCCGGAGTGCTTAGGTATAGACCTGGTCTCTACTCCCTGCTTCTTTCAGGGAAAATAAGAGCCTTTGCCGCAGAGGCCTCTGGGACAGAGCGCCTGATTAGGAGCAAGTGGCCCAGGGCTCTAGCTGATGAGGGCACAGGGGCCGGTCACTTACACTTTCCGGGTGCGCGGGCGGAGCCGTCGGAGAGCCTGGGGCACCTGCTCCGCGTCATAGGACGACTGGTAGAAGAAGATGCGGACGTCCTCATCCATCAGCACCCAGATGGGCAGGCTGAGGAGGTGCTGCGTTTGGGGAGGATGCAGGACAGGTGGGGTGGTCAGCAGAAAGCTCTCGACATCGCAGCCCAGCTGCTCCATCCCCGTCCCCCATGCTGGGCCCACCTCTCTCCACTAATGGTCCTCTGCCTGATAACAAGTAAGACATATTTTAAAATCTCAGTAGGCTGAGGGTAACATGTTACAAGGTTTGCCCCTGGGTTCAAGGTCAGGAGGGGGCCAACTTGCTTGAGAATAGTTCATTTGGAAAAGACCCAAAGGCCTTCAGACATGACGATAATGGTGACGACAGGTAACGTGATGTGGTGTTGACTGTCCAGGCACTGCACTGAGTGCCCCACGGTGTGACCTCGCTCCATCTAACAATAACCTGGGAGTGAGGGCCAGAAAGGTGAAGGGACCTGCCCAGGGCCACACAGCCTAGCGAGTGACACCCAGAGCCGTCTGCCACCAAGGCTCATCCCTTACATCAAAGCGAGACAATGGTGGGGGACGTATTCCCCAAATAACCCAAATTAACAACAGTTAGTGGAATTACAGCCTAAAAACATGCTTCCTGATACTTCATCTCATATCACAGTTGGGGAAACTGAGGCTCAGGGTGAGAAAGTGCCCGGGCCGGTGGGCAGAGCTAGGAAGTGGTGGGGTCGGGACTCTCAATCAGATGCTGGTTACACCCACCACAATGCAACGACCCTCAGGCTGTGAGGATGCAGAGCGCCCGGGATCTGCCAGGGTCATCCCCCCAAGCTGCCCGCTGCACGGGTCCCCAGGATTGTGATTGGCTTTGAGCGCTACCGCTCCAGAGGCACCCAGACCCCCTCAGAGAATTCCACGGGGGCAGCAGCACGGGGAGGGGCGGGAACTCCTCTCCAGAGGAACTGGGAACGCAGAGCCTGGAAAAGACACGGTTGTCCTATAGGGAGGGCAGGGGGCCAGCCCAGAGACGGGCTCAAGGGCACAGAGAGAGCCAGGTGATGCCCGGGGTAGCATCCCAGCTCTGCTGCCCATCTGGGTGACGTGGAGCAGGGGTGCCTCTGTATGTTCATTAATACAATGGAGGTGATATTATTTCCCCTGTGGAATTGTGTGAAGATTAAATAATTGAATACGTGCAGAACACTTAGAACAGCATTGGGCATCTAGCAAGGGCCCTATCCAAGCTGGATATTATCATTGTTGCTGTTACTTTTATTACAATACAGCACAGTGGGTAAGAGCACAACCCTGGAGTCACAGAGATGTGGGTTCAAATCCCATCCTACCACATATGTACACTACCAGATGTAAGGTCGATACCTAGTGGGAAGCAGCTGCATAGCACAGGGAGATCGGCTCGGTGCTTTGTGACCGCCTGGAGGGGTGGGATAGGGAGGGTGGGAGGAAGGGAGATGCAAGAAGGAAGAGATATGGGAACATATGTATATGTATAACTGATTCACTTTGTTATAAAGCAGAAACTAACACACCATTGTAAAGCAATTATACTCCAATAAAGATGTAAAAAAAAAAATCCCATCCTACCTACCTAACTGCTCTGTGACACTGAGTGAGTGACTCTACCTCTCTGTGCCTCCATTTCCTCACTTTAAAATAGGGATCAGAGTATTGAACTCACAGGTTATTGAGGGAATTAAATAAGCCTATTTATTTATCCAATAAATGTATAACAAGAGCCTCCTTGTTGCCAGTCAGAGCACTCCACGTAGTTCTAGGCAATTGTCATTGTCACGTGAGCCCTATTCTTCATGAGCACAGAGGTGAGACCGGTGGGTAGAAGTCACAGGGAGTCGGGCTTTTCTAATAGCTGTCCGACAATGGACGAGCAGCCTGGGTCAGGGGAGAGTGGTAGTGAGCTCCCCGTCTCTGAATGTTTCAAGCCCAGGGTGAGGTTCCCATAGTACTGATTGACCTCTGAGCTTCGAGGAACCCACTCAGACACAGACAGGCAGAGATGAGATCCTTCAGGCTGCTGGTTGCCAAGACCAGGCGTGGATGGAAGAGCTCCAGCTCCACAGCCCCTGCTCCCTCCTTCCAGCCCCGCTGGAGGAGAGTGGAGCCGCCGGCTGCCCAGAAGGAGCAGCTGTCACAGCGCCCCCTGGAGGGGAGATGCCTCCAGTACTGGAGCCCGTGGGCTTTCCCACCCTACCTCTCCTCTGCCCAGAGCCCAGGATTCCTGCAGCCACTGGGGAGGGCAGGCGGCTACCTCCTCCCTCCCCCACCCCCTTTATACTCCTGGGGTCCCCTCATTCCACTAGGAGTCATGCTCTCTCACATTCTGGAAGCAGGTTCACAGTTTACAAAGCACCTTCCTGTCCTTTTCTCAATAGATCCCAACATCACTCCCCTCCTGTGAGACAGGAGAGCTGGGGGCACGGCTCCATTTCATAGGTGAGAAAACCAAGTCCTAGACAGAATGAGCAAATAGCCCTAAATCACCCACTCAGTGTCAGAGCAAAGACCAGAGCACTTAGCTCGGTGCTCTTTTCCCGTAAGAGTAGAACAGGGAGGCCTCACTGTCTGTGACGATGCCTCTGGGCTATGAAGAGGGCTTCTCTCCCCAGTTTCCTAAGGTTGTCATCAAGCCAAGGTTTGCATGCCTCTAGTGATAGGGTGCTCACTACCTCACGAGGAAAACTATCCCTCTCTTGCCCAGCTCTAATTGGCGGAAGGTCTTTCCTGACCAGCCTGGCTCTCTGCCTTTAAGATGTTCCTTCCTCTGTGTTCCTGTCTTCTGAGGAGGTAGACAGTTTACAGGTTGGGGAATACACAAGGGCATCCATCCAAGGCCCATGCATGCAACTCAAATCCAGCCTGTGGCCTGTTCATACAGAGGTGCTATGTGAGAAAGCCGGGGCCTTGGTCTGCCGTGCCCTTCTTATACAGACCGTATCCCTTTACGGTTTCATGATCCCCCTGCCTGTATTCCCCCTGGACAGCGGGGACCTTGGGGCAGGCACTGGCTCCTATTCTCCTCTGCACCAGGACACCCGGCACAGCCATTAGATTTGTCAGTTCAAAGTGTGGCTCTCTGAACTTTCTCCATTGCTCCTGTCCCATCCCCCGGAACCCTGAGGACACATCCTGTTTCTCTCCCTAGGCTTGGCCTTTAAGGATTGAAGATGGGGACCATCAGAGCAGAAGAGCCAGCCCTAGTTCCCAAAGCCATGCCCAGGGATGGTACCTGGGCCCCGCCCATCCTCAGCATCCTGGGCCCTCCCAGGGGCCCCCTGGCCTGGCCCCTCTGTTACCTTCATATAGGCGTTGAGGGCGGGTATCCGCATCTCGGCGATCTCCTGTTTCACACCCACGTAGACTTTGGCTGAGGAAACACAAAGAGCTGTCCTGGGAATCTGACCCAAGAGTGTGGCCTCTGGGCCCGGAGCTGCCCACCCGGGCCAGGAACCCTCCACACTGGCTCAGCGCTTTTCCCTTTCCTCTTCCCACAGCGCTGCGGTGGCCACCATCCAACGTGCATTTTCTGAGTTGTACTATCACCAGTTGATATTTTTCTTGTTTTAATTGTTTATGTATTGCCTGTTCCTACACACACACACACACACACACACAATTCTTCGCTCTGAGAGAACAGGATCTTTGCAATGCTCACAGCTGTGTTCTCATCACCCCGGCTGCACATTCGTGTCACCTAAGAAGCATTTAAAATCTCATTGCATAGGACTCACCCCAGAACAATTAAATCAGAATCTCTGGGAGTGGGACTCGGGCATCAGGATTCTTCTTTTTTTTTTTTTTTTTTTTTGCGGTATGCGGGCCTCTTACCGCTGTGGCCTCTCCCGCCGCGGAGCACAGGCTCCGTACCGGCAGGCTCAGCGGCCATGGCTCACGGGCCCAGCCGCTCCGCGGCACGTGGGATCCTCCCGGACCGGGGCACGAACCCATGTCCCCTGTATCGGCAGGCGGACTCTCAACGACTGCGCCACCAGGGAAGCCCATCAGGATTCTTTAAATCTCAAGGTACTTCCAATATGTCACCAAGGTTAGGAACCATGGTGTAGAATAATGCCCAAATCAATAAATATTTGTGCAGTGGATGGGTGAATCATTCTTCACAAGCAAGGCAGAGTGTTTGTGGGGAAAGGGAAAGCGATGACGTCTGACCAAAGACAAATGTCCTCTCCAGGAGCCTCAGGTGGGGGTCCTGGGAGAACTGCCCACCCAGAGAGCCCCCCAGAAAGCGAATGTGAGACGGGTCGGCTTCCTGCTGCCCGCTGCCTGTGAGACACACTGGCTGGTGTCTGGCAGTGTAAGGAGGGTAGCGTCTGAGGTCTGGGGTAGAGAGAGACATTGGGGAATTAGTAGCCAGAAAAGGGCAGTTAAAATCACAGGCACGGGTCAGATTGCCTATGGGGGAGTGAGAAGACAGAACTGAGGATGACGGTACAGAGGATGCCCGCCTTCCAAGGAGCACCAGAGGAGGCAGAGATCTTTGAGGGGCCTCGGGTCTCAAGGAGGCTTGTGGCCAGAGTGCCCACTTAGGGCACGTGCTTGTTTAAAGACGGAAGAGAACCGAGCCCCCCCGTGGCGAGGATTGGCAGAGAATCAGAAGATAAAGGAGAAGGTGAGTCTACAGGGAACGCATGGGACAAGCTGTTAGGGAGGAGAGGTCAGCTGAGATCAAGAGGGACCCCTCCTCCCTGCTGCTCGGAGAGGGGGAGGGGGCGGGGCCAGGGAATGGGCGAACCCCTGGGAGACAGTCTCCTCCCTGGGGCTGGATGCTGGACACTGGAGGCAGGGAAACTCGGGCACTGGCTGAGGCAGAGAGGAAAGCAAGCTGGAGGCAGGGTCTGGAGTTTGAGGAAGGGAAGGTCAGGAAGTATCTTTGCTGTTTAGGGGAACGGTGATTGGATGCAGCCTGCAGCGTGTGCAGGGCACAGCCAAGACCACTCCGTGGACCCGAACCCCCACTCTGGTGGAGTTTTCTCCTGCTGGGCTCATGCAGGCTGGCCTTGAGAAGCCAGAGGTTTGGGCCTGTCCAAGGTGAGGACGGAGCAGGGGAGGCAGGTCAGGAGACAAGGGGTGAGGGGACTGTCCAAAAGCAGAGGTGCGCACCCACAGCGTCCCAGCAGAGCAGGGAAGCAGGGGGAGCCGCGGGGACCTGGGGAGTTAGAGGGCAGCTCCCCCACAGGGGACAGAGGGAGGGCTGGAAGATGAGTCTGTGTTTAACGTGGGAGACACGGGGATTCCTATCTCGAAGAGGAGAGGCCCGGGCTGATGCGCTCCGAAGCTGGCGGTGGATCGCTGAAGCAGGGCGGCCGTAACGCTCATTGGAGAGCAGGGGGTCAAGGGCTGTAAGTCCGGAGAGCCAGAGGTGGCAGCCCATGGCTGGCAGGAGGGGGGCCGTGGACTAAATGAACGGTTTTCACTAAAATAGAAGGGTTTGTGCTAAAATAGAAGCACCGATCAGCGCCCGCAGAGCTGGGAGGAGAGGCTGGCGGGCGCCGCTCCATCCTGGGGCAGCCCGTTGGTGGCCTACCTGGGAGCGTGGGAAGGACGCAGGTGTAGGGGCTGGCCTTGTTCTCCGGCCCGAAGCGCTCCTCCAGCTTGCTCTGCAAGGCGTAGAACTGGCGGTAGCGGCGGTAGATGAGGTACTTAGACCCCCCTTTCGTCTTCACCTCGATGACAAAAACCTAAGGAGGACAGAGGCCAGGGGGTGGGGCCTCGCAAGCCAGGGGGTGGGGCCTCGTAGGCCAGGGGGTGGGCCTTTGCAGACCAGGGGGTGGGGCTTTGCAGACCAGGGGGTGGGGCATCGCAGGCCAGGGCCAGAGCAGGGGAGAGGTCCACAGGTCCTAGGGTCAGAGCAGAATTTCTCGACCTTGGTATCACATGTGAGGCCAGGTAATTCTTTGTCGTGGGGACTGTCCGGTGTACCGCACTGCGTGAAGCAGCATCCCCGGACTCCAGGCAGTAGACGCTCTGCCCCAAGCTGTGATAGTCAAACCTGTCTCAAGACATTCACTGCCAAGCGTCCCTTGGACGGCACAATCGCCCTGTTGAGAACCCCTGGGATAGAAGTGAAGAGAGGAGAGCGCTGGAGGCTCAGAGGTCAGAGGGTGAAGGTCCAGGGTAAGGTCTCTCTTACAAAGTGGCTGGTGAAGCCTTTCTTCTCCTCGATGTCGGCGATGTTGGCTGAGGTGGCAATGTCGTCGGGAAGCTGGTTGAAGTCGCTGAGGGAGGCGGGAGGAGAAGAAACCCTGGTCATCACCCTGCTGTGTTGGGTGGCCCCTGGGTGTGAGGCCCCGTGCAAAGTGAACCCGTGTACCTGCATTACCCCGTTCAACACCCCTCTTGTGCCAGGCAGCGACACAGACCAGACCTTGACAGTGAAGGCATTTGGAATCGGAGCCATATATCAACAGCCATAGTAGAGTCTAGCAAATCGCTTTGGGGCTGCGTTATTCATCCGGGAACAGGGAATCAAGCACCCCTGCCTATCAGACCCTGTTCTAGGCCCTGGATCACAGGGGTAAACAAAGTCAACACACACCTCCCAGGGAGAATGGCTCATTATACCCGGGGGGAAATCCTCACAGAGCAGGTGACATTGGAGCCAGGTCTAGAAGGCTGAATAAGAGTCCACCAAGTAGGACCGGGGAGGGGGAAGGGACTTCCGGCAGAAGGAACAGCACGTGCTAAGGGTCTGAGGCCCCAGGAGTGGTTCCAGGTCTAGTGTGGCTGGAGTCTGGTGTGATCGGAGACTGAATAGGCGGATGAGGCCAGGTTGAGGAGGGTCTCCAGTGCTGAGCTGAGGAGTTTTATAGGCAACGGGAGGCCATGTAAAGCTTCACAATAGGACCCCGGCTGTAGGAGGCCATCTGGGGTGGCTGCATGGAGAGGAAAAGGAGGGCAGAGACTGAAGGGACAGAGCGCCCCTGGGATGCCCTGAAGAGGTCCAGCTGAGAGGAGATGCGGCCCTGAGCCAGACAGTGGGGACGGGAGGAGAGGACAGACACAAGTGACACCACCCTTGGCAGGCACTCTTCCATTTTTGTGTCCCCTGCTTCTTCCTGCTAATCAAGCTCCATTTTTTTTCAGGGTGGCAATGCCTAGCCCCAAGGTGATCGATGACCATTGGTCTGAGCCAAACATCCTAATCCCATTGCTGTTTCCCAGACCCCCTTGCAGCTAGGAGCAGCCCTACGAGCAGTTCTGGCCAATGAAACCTAAGAGGAAACCTAGAGGCTGTAGCAGCCTCTAGGAGAGTGTTCACTTCAAGATCCAGAGGATTGGACAAGGCTAGCATGGTCTCCTGCCCTTTCCCCTTCTGCCTGCCTGGAAAGCAGGTGAGACATCTGGAGCTGCAGCAGCCACATTGCATCCATGAGGCAAAACCATGAGACTGATCACAGGAATCTCTGGAACGCTGGTCCTGAAGTCACTGAGCTGCAGAACCAGCTGTGACCTCTACGTCTGGACTTCTCATTATGTGAAAACATAAACCCCTGTTTGTTTCAGCCACTATCAGTTCCTCTGTTCTCTGCAGCCTTATGCATATCCGACAGACACACCACTACTTTGTGAGTCATTCCAGAGTTACGACCAGCAGGGTTTGGAGACGGTTTGGACGTGGAGATGAAAGAAAGGGCAGTGTCAGGAGTGACACCCACATGTCACCCGTATTCTGACCAGGATGGGTGGGTGGGGGGGAGCCTGGTTGATGGGCTCAGTTTGGGGCATGCTAATCTGAGAGATCCCTTGGGCACACAGGTCGAGGTCTGGCAAAAGGTGGCGTGTGGCTCTGGAGTTCAGCGTGGGTGGGGCTGAACCCCACTGGAGTGGGAGTGGTAGAAACCATCTGCCCTGTGACTGCTGGTTAAGACCCCCAGGGAAGAGCAATCACTGAGCAGAGGAGGGGGCTGAGAGGGACAGATGGAGGAAGAGGAAAGGGACCACCAAGGAGATGGAGAAGGAACAGCTAGGGGTCTCTGAGTCCAGCCGATTGTGAACAGATGAGGAAATGAGAAGCAATTAGCAATTCTGTTACTGCTGCAGCGATTGGGAAACAGAGTGGGAGTGGGGGGCAGGGCTGCCCCGTCCGAGCCTCAGAGCTGGCTGGGACCTCAGGCGATATTGGTTTCAAAGTCTACACACCCAGTCCCAGCCCTTGCTGGTCCCCACGTGACCTGGGCTGCTTGGGGTCTCAGGCTACCTCAGGACTCTGGAGGCTGGCGGGGAGGTGACTCAGGGTGCCAGAGGGCGGGAAGAGGAAATCCCCAGCACTTCCAGAGCAATTTGGTGGCGGCTGGCAACCTCCCCACTCACTTTCCACACATGGTCCTGTGGTAGCACCCATGGGAGAAGCTTCCTCCTCCACTTTCTCCCCTGAGACTGTGCATTTCCTGGGTATTTCACCTGCAGTAGGATGGGGGTGGGGCAGGAAGAAACCAGAGAGGTAGAAATGGCCCCTTCCGGGGAATCAGGAGGGTTGGGTAATAGTAACTACAGCTAACGATTTCCTGAGCACACACCGAGCACCAGGTGCCCTTCTAAGACAGCGTCACCTTCTTCCAGACAAGGAAACTGGGGCACGCAGAGGTTAACGAACTTGCCCAAGTAAGTAAAGAAGCTGGGATTTGGCTCCAGAATTTTGTTCCCAAACACTGCTGCACTGGCCCTGGTCTGAAAGCTCCCAACAGCTTGCTGCGTGAACTCAGATGAACCGCAGCCCCTCCCTCCCAGCCTCAGTCACCGCATCCAGAATAATACTAATAACGTTGTTAGCACCTACTGTAGCTCAGACCCTGTTAAGAACATGAGGACATGGCCTCTGCCTTCCTGGGTCTCATAGTTGAGTGGAGGAATTGGACAAATAATTACCTAATTTCAGTGGTCCTAGAAGCTGTGAAGGAAAAGCCCACGATGTTTCGAGCTGCAGCAGGAGTCTGGCCATTATTGTATTCCCTCAATGAATTGGTAGTCGTGGGCAAAAAAGCTTGGCAAGCAGAAAATTCTAAGACGAGGGTGACGTTTATCAGAGAGAGAGAATCAGGGGTCCTGTGTATATAGGGCAAGGTGCGCTCAGATCGAGGATGGTCAGGGAGGGCTTCCCAGAAGAAGTGGCACCAGGTCAGGGGGAGAAGTAAAGAGGACCTGGCCCCAGGATGACAGGCAAGTGAAAGAGCGAGTGCAAAGACCCCCAGCCATGCAAGAGGAGGCAAGTTATGAGGGACGAAGCCAGCGAGACAGGCGGGGCCTGCTCACGAAGGGCCCCTGAGCCTCACCCTTTGGTGGTGGGGTGAGGAAGGGGTTACGTCGGGAGACCTGTGTGTCATGGGGCGGGAGAGCACAGGTGAAAGATGAAGACCTGAATTCGCACTCTGCCGTCACCAAGGTCA
This sequence comes from Orcinus orca, assembly GCF_937001465.1. Classification (NCBI taxonomy): domain Eukaryota; kingdom Metazoa; phylum Chordata; class Mammalia; order Artiodactyla; family Delphinidae; genus Orcinus; species Orcinus orca. Next base: position 91,962,621 of record NC_064569.1, on the reverse strand, counting down.
GCAGCCTTGGGGAGACTCCTCTCTGCACTCTGGCCTCTCCCCGACTCCAAAATGGGGACCATGGAAGTATTTACATCCCTGGAGGGTTCAGAGGTCACATCTGTAACAAGCACAGCTGGAGAATCCCCACGAGAGCAGGAACCCTGCTCACTGCTGCATCCCCAGGGCCCAGAACAGCCCCGGCACGTAGTAGGTGCTCAGGGAGACGCAAGGCCACTCCCTGTGTCTGTCTTTCAGCAAGTCCGCTTTGCGCCACATGGAAATAGCCTGGCTGCCAGGGGGTTGGTTGCGGGGAGCTGAGCCTAGAAGTTGCTGTATCAGGGCGACGCCAGGGGTGCAACAAACCCGGCTGCAAGTCCCACTAGAATAGCTGCCCGCTAGACACCTCAGCCGGGACCCCTCTGAGCTGAAGTCAACTCAGAGCCCATAGATTCATATCGTTCATGAGAAGTGCATTTTGGGGGCCTGCACGGGAAGGGCTGAGTAAGGCGTGGAAAGACCCCGAGGCAGCAGCTAGTTCGGGTTTTGTGCTGCCTGCACACAGTAGGTGCTCAAAACATGTCTGTGGGAAGCAAACTCCCTCCCCCCATGGCAGTCCTTTCCATCTTTAGATGTCTCGGGTCTTAGAAAGTCCTACTGACAGAAATCTACTGCCCTCCCATCACATCCTCCGCTTCGGCCTCAAGCATCGGGGGCTCACTTTCAGACAGGCATCCAGGTGCAGGGAGGCTGAGAGACCCCAGGGCCTGGCTCTACAGCTCCATGAAGGAGGGGAGCAGGGCGCCTTTCCTCCGTGGAGGGCCAAGGACATCTGCAAAGGGACGGGGAGTGGGAGGGAGGGGACAAACTGTCCGGCTGGCTGGCTCTGGTCATCCTCTCTCTGACCCACGTGCTCTGAGAAATAGGAAGTAACACCAGCCTCAAACAGCAGCTGTTTTCCGAAGGTTTGGGTTGGCGTGCCAGGCCCAGTCTCCAGGGAGGACTCGTGGGCTGGAGGGGCTGGGATCTGGTGGGAGAACCTCACCCCAGCCCCGAGCACCACCCTCTGTGGCTCTCAAAGGCCATTCTTGAACTACCCTCCAAGCATTTGCTTCTGCTGCCCCTCCCGCCATACACACAAGCCTTCGGGAATTCCATCCCGGGTTCCACTTCCAGCCACAGACTCCCCCACAGGCCCTCTGCTGCCCACTTCGGCCCAGAGCAGCCTGGCCCATCTCCAGTGACCCTCAGAGCCACCTCCACACTGTTACCACACTCTGATGTCACCTGCTGGTGTCACCTGCTGTTCCAATCCAGGAGGGCAGGAGCCAATCCCTGTGTCCTCAGGTCCCCCCAGAGCTCGGAGCACAGGCCTGGCTACTGAGGAAACATCCAGAAAGTGTCTCCTGAGAAACGAGGCGAGGCCCTGACAAGGCTGTGCTCTGAGCCCCAGCCTTGCCATTCATTCCATGTGACCCTCAGTAAGTACTTTATTCTCCTTGGGGGCTCAGTTTCCTCACCCATACAGTGTCAGGATTGGACCAGAAGGATCTAAGAACATTTTGCAGCTCAGTGGTCCATTCATGCCTTTATTCCTTCATTCATTCACTCACCAGCATTTACTGAGCACTTAGTCTGTACTGGCATTGTTCAAACCCTGGGGATAGAGCAGTTATCAAAAGACATAAATACCCTATGGGACTTGCTTCTAATTGGGGAGCCAGTGGTAAAGAAAACCAATGAGTTGAGTATAGACTATTATGCCTGCAATGTAAGGACTACACAGGAAAAGGAAACAGGGCAAGTGTTCAGAGGGGGCTATCAAGGAAAGCTTCTCGGAGGAGGTGATATTTGAGACAAGCCCTGGAAAAGAGCCAGATTCTACGCCTCTGTCTGAACAGAAAATGAAAAGCCATTACTGAACAGTGTGGAGCAGCAAGGCCCAGCCTGGGCCCCAGGACACCTGAGTTCCCGTCCAGACTCTACCACCCACTCCTGCGTGACCCTGGGAAAGTCACTCCCCCTCTCTGAGCCTCAGTGTCTTCATCCGTGCCTGAGGGAGGTGAGCCATGACTTGGAGTTTCCTTAAAACAGTTCTCAGAGCCTGCATTTCTGGGTATTTGGGTTCTGACTCAACTCCAGCCTCTCAACTTTCGACGTTGATAAGGGGCTGCAGGAGGGCAGGCCTCCATCCCCCAAGGCCTCCCAGGAAGAGTGAGGAGGCCCCGGGAGGGCAGCGCCCCTGCACTCACCTCTCAGCACGCAGCTGTTGGGCCGTGGCCATGGCTGTCAGTGGTCCAGGGGAGGGGGTGGCGGAGGTTCTTTCCCAGCCAGGCCCAGGCTGAGTTTGCCCCTCACTTCCCTCCAGCCACCCTGCGTCTCGGCTGTGGTCCCAGGAGTCGTCAGGAGCTGCCTTTAGGGAAACCCCAGGCTGGCTTCTCTCAACTCTAGAAGAGGCTCCTCCCCCAGGCCCTCTGGGGCTGGCCTGTGGCCCATACTTCCTCTTCCTCACCTCCCAGCTCTACCACAAGTGGGGAAGTGCGCACCCGCTGACGCTGGGTATGCAGGAGTGCACTGATATGGGGGGTGTTGGGGACTTCCTCGATGTCAGTTCTTGGGGCCAGGCTTCAGTTGGGCATCAGAGACCTCCTCTCCATCAGAGATCGGGTCCCTGTGCTGGCTCAGCCACCATGGGGACTTTAACCTTGAGGAGTCACTTCACATCCACTGACTCATCAAATCCAGCCTGCACCCCTTCACTGTTGAGACTTACCCAACCTATTCCCTAGGCCTGGAGTGCTGGCCTCCACCTTGCCTACCTTCCCAAAGGCTCAGGTCAGAAGCCACCTCCTCCAGGAAGCCTCCCTGGTTCCCCCAACGAAGTTAGTGCTCACAGGTGCTTGTGTCATATTAGAGTGTGAAGGTTGGTTTATGCTTCCGTCTTCCCCTTTTCCTGGAGCTCTGGGCTGTACTTTCCTCATCCCTAGATCCCTGGGCCTACACGGGCCTGCCATAGCCAATCCTCCCTACAGGGCTGTCACGTTACAAACCTGATCACACCATTCCCTGCTTAAACTTTAACTGCTTCACCCTGCACTTAGGAGAAAGTCCAAACTTCTAGCCCTGTCTGCCTCCAAAGTTCTGAACACCCTACTGGCTTCCCCAGTCCCCTCTCCCGGGCTGTTTCCTTCCCACACTGGCCACTAGTCCATTTCTAGAATGTTCCAAGATGTTTTCTCCTCTGGGTCTTTGTGCATGCTGTTCCCCTGCTGGAATGTTCTTCCCTGTCTCCTTTAGGGCTCGACTTGGAAGTCACCTCTTTAGGGAGACCTTCCCTGAACACTCACCCTACATATGTCACTCTCTCTCTGATATTCTCTCCCAGATCCCTGTACTTTTGCTTTAGAGCATTCGGAACTATTGTAACTTCATGTTTGTTTGTGTATTTATATGTTTGACCACTGTCTTCCCAGCTAGCGCAGTGCCTAGCACATTGCAAGTGCTTACCCAATATTCAGGAAATGAACACAAGGCTTCTAGTTGGTGATCCTGTGGCCCCTCTAACATGTCTGGCTATTGGATTCCAAGGGAGCTCTCCCTAGAAGTTCACAGCCACACCCAGGAACCCCCAACTGGTCACACACACACATACACACACACACACACACACACACACACACACACACATATTCACATTCATATAAACTTATACATCACAGATACAAAGTAGAAAGGCAGCAGGAAGAGGATATAGATGATGGGGAAACCGTGCCTTGTACCATCACAGAATGGGCCCTTCTGACTCCCTCTGCCCCAAACCCATGCTGAATTAAGACCCCCCAGGACTGGGACAGGGTTCTGCGGGGACAAAGCCGGCTGGGTGGAGCCTGGAACCAGGACTTCCCACTGCAGTTCCTTTGTTATTTCCCAGACACAGGGACTGGGAATACGAGCCATTCTCAGGATCCCAAGGGCTGCCTGGCTCCAAGAATGAAGGGCAGCTGGGAGCCTCAAGCCCTTCCTCTGAACCTCGTCCCGCTCTACCCAGCCACCCCAAGGGACCTTCTGCCCCCAGGAGAGTTCAGGGTGGAGGCAGAGTCCCCAGGAGGAAATATGCTCTGGGCCCAGCACTACAGTCCTGACCCAGTGAGGACCTCCCTCCCCCTCTTCAGGGCCAAAGGCTCTTCTGAAACCAAGATCCTTTATGGACTCCTTGGGAGGCAGAGACTGCTTTGGAGAAGGACAGAAGAGAAGACAAGAAAGGAGAAAAATGGAGAGAGATACCCAATCAACAACTATTTACCAAGAAAGGCATTTAGAATATAGATATAAACTAACATGGCAGGGTGAACACAAGTTGAAATTTCCCATCCTACTCCAGGCATATAAAAACTGCTAGATAATAAATTTTTAAGTATTTTAAACATAGAGAGTCCAGCTCAAAAGCAAGAAAGTGTAATTTTCAGATTTTAAGAGAGGGGAAATCTATACCAGTGAGAGGCACGCCACACCCAATGGGAAAACCAAGGGTGGAAATGGGTTCATAGGGCTGAGATTTTAATGCCTAATCTGGGACTAGGTCCAGGCTATAGGTCCTGCTCTGTTGGCAGGAAGTCAAACCTGCGCTCCCAGTGTGAAACTGAGTGTCAGAACTGATGAAAGGAATAGAACGTCTCAGCTATCAGCCTGGGGTCACTGCAGGAATTGAGATACTCTCCCAGGCCATGAGTGGAATGAGAGAGACATACACCAGATCAGAGCCTCAAGCCTGAAACGTGCACTGATCTAAGATCTAAGCTGCCCACATGGTATAGAATTCCCAAGCTGAAGCATTACCTCAAAATACTTTGGAGTCCATGAGCCTGCAGAGCAATAACGAAACTGTCCCGTGGGCTCACAGACCAAGATTACAAATTGTGGAAAGAGTCTCTCCACTATGAAAGCTAGCTCATAGACCGAACGTACAGAAGAATTCACACCCAAAGAGCCAGAAATAATACAAACAATGACTCCGACCCAGTCCCTGGTGTCTCCGGGTTCCGCTCGTCTGGAGGATGAAACAACTAAATGAGCAGTAACAGGACAGGGTTACTTGTGGCCGATGTGGCCATTGTCTGTGAGTTCCAAGAGGGGCAAGCGCTGAGCCGTGGCTGGGGTCCAGGAGGACGCTGGCCTAGAGCTGGTCAGGAAAGACAGGAAGTGACAACAGTTTTAGCCAGAAAGTATGATCCAGCACTGACATGTGATTGTGTGTATCATCATACATGTATAGTTAAAAACACGTATTGTATACAAACATGTTTATAAACACGTACAAGTCTGTGTAGACAAGCGTGAGTGTGTTTATGCTGTGTCTATCCAAGCATGTGATGTGTATAGTAGTGACATTGTGAGTCTGAGAGGATATATATATATATATATTTATTTATTTAAAAAATTTTTATTGCCGTTGATTTACAATGTTGTGTTAGTTTCTGGTATACAGCAAAGTGATTCCATTATATATATACTTATATATTCTTTTTCAGATTCTTTTCCATTATAGGCTATTACAAGGTATTGAATATAGTTCCCTGTGCTATACAGTAGGTCCTTGTTGTTTATCTATTCTATATATAGTAGTGCATATATGTTAATCCCAAGCTCCTAATTTACCCTCCCCTTCCCCTTTGGTAACCATAAGTTTGTTTTCTGTGTCTGTGAGTCTATTTCTGATTTGGAAATAAGTTCATCTGTACCATTTTTTTAGATCCCACATATAAGTGATATCATATGATGTGTGTCTTTCTCTGTCTGACTTACTTCACTTAGTATGATAATCTCTAGGTCCATCCGTATTGCTGCAAATGGCATTATTTCATGCTTTTTATGGCTGAGTAATATTCCATTGTGTATATATCCCACATCTTCATTATCCGTTCATCTGTCGATGGACATTTAGGTTGCTGCCGTGTCTTGGCTATTGTAAATAGTGCTGCTATGAACACTGGGGTGCATGTATCTTTCCAAGTTAGAGTTTCCATCTTTTCCGGATATATGCCCAGGAGTGGGATTGCTGGATCATATGGTAACTCTATTTTCAGTCATTTAGGGAACCTCCATACTGTCCTCCATAGTGGCTGCAGAGAGGATATATTTAAATGCTGGAATCTAAGTGGGCACAAAATGACCATAAACATGAATACGTTTACAGCATGTGAACCTGGGTGAGCTAATATGTCCTTTTTCATCCTTTCTTTACTCATGTGTAAAATAGGTTTACCGAATGGGGTTGTAGTAAGAATTAACAAGAAAAAATGTATGAAAAGTGCCTAGATGTGGGAATTTCTAAATCTTATTCAAAGTTTTCAATGTGTACATGTGTGTGTGTGTGTGTGTGTGTGTGTGTGTGTGTGTGTGTGTCTAGGGTAGAACAAGCCCTCAAATTCACCTTCCCAGGTTTCTCAAGGTCTTCCCTCCCCATCCCCGGCCCCCTCCATACCCGGCCCCCTCCACCCCCTCCACCTCCATCCTGTGGCCCTGACTCGGCGGTAGGGGGGCAGGGACAAGGATGTCCAGGGAAGGGCCAGGGGCCTGCGGTGGGCCAGCTCTTTCCCTCCCCAGCTCCTTCTCTCCCTTTCTTCTGTCCCTGCCCGTGGATCTGCTGAATATGGGTATTTTCCCTGTGGCTCCTCGTATACAGAACACTGTTGCTAATTTTACGCCCGAGCTCTGATACTGTGTAATTTGAGGCCAGACACTGTCAGCAGCGGGCTTCCGTCCCGCTGCCGCTGCGGTTCCCCGTGTCCCTACGCCTCTACCACTGGTCTTCTGCTGCTGCTACTGCCGTAGGAGGAGAACGAGGCAGAGGAATAGCCAGGAAGGGGAGCCAAACCCTTCACACATTCCAGCAACGCACATCTGTATCCAGCCTTTCTGGGTAGATACAAAGAAATGCCTGAAGTGACCTCCTGCATCTCGAGAACTGACTTGTGATAACCTCCCCCCTCCCCCTCCCCCCGCCACAGCCCGTGAGTAAAACTCACACACAAGTCATCCAGCTGTCCGAATTGGTAGCTCTCTGTCCGGGCAGTAAAGCTCACATATTTTATTCACAGAAGCATGCACGCTGGCCCTCCCTTCCCGCCAGGTTGCTTTGAAGGTTACACCCAAACCTAACAGCTCAGAGGTTTGAAGCACAGAATCAGGAGGAAGAAAACTGCTAGGGGCAGTCGGAAGCCAATGACAGTAAAGTGACATTCAGACAGTGGCAAAGAGGATGCAATATGAAAAGTAAATAGGCTCAAGGACCAAATGCTGGGGGCCACCCAGAGAAGGGGCATTGCTGCATTACGAAGGTTCACTAATATCCATTCATAACCACGTCTCCAAGGAAAGTTTCAATACACTCAGAACATACCTGAGGGATTGCAAGAGCCTGAATGAGGACTGGATCTAAATGTCACCAAATGCACAGCCTTTTTCAAACCTTACTCATTCGGGGGCTGTGGGTGTGCGAGATAAAATGAGGAAACCTACCTCTGAGTAGCCACTTGTTGGGGCTAAGAGCTCCAGCTGCAGGAAAGGGAACGTGGTGATGGTCAGGGGCTGGGGAGGAGGTGTGCAGCTTCTGCAGGACCAGGAGATGCTCCCAGAAGCCCATCATGGGAACGCAGTAAATGCCTGCTGCCTGAATCAGTGACTCTCTTAGGGAAGAGAAGGAAAATCTTAGATTAGACTGAACAAGATTCCTGGGGAATCCCTCATGCCCTGAATTCCCCAACCCTGACCCACATGTGTCTCTTTATAGTTTATGGGGGGAGCTTCACTGGACCTCCTCTCTGAGCCATAAAGAACCACCCTGGCAGGCCCTCAAGAGCAGTATTTGAAGACAGAGAGTGTGTGGGTGAGGCCACGTGTGGTGCCCTGCCCTCCTCTGTGACGCGCCAGCAGCAGAGCTGGGTCTGGAACTCGGGTGCCCTGGCTCTGGCACACACGAGCTCTGTGACCTCTCTGACCATCAGTTTCCTTGTTCATTTTTCTAAAGAGAGATAATATTTGCTTCATAGGATTATTGCCTTATTCATTTGTTCAAAATGTAGTGAGCACCTTCTACATCCCAGACACCTGCTGCGTGCTAAGTTCCAGATGAAAGTCATTGTTCTTGTGACACATACCTTCTGGAAGTGTGTTAAATAAGGTGGTTGGACGCCAAGCACTCGGTACAATGCCTGGCCCATGGAAGGTGGGCAGTAAATCATTGATGTTAATGTTATTATTGATGATCATTTCCTTAGTAGGTCTTGGTCCCTTCTTGGTCTATCTCTCCCTGCACACCTTGCTCCCCTCTGACTTAAAACATCACATCAAATTCTATTGTTTTCCCCATATATGTCATCCACTATCACTGCACTTGAGTTGTGGAAACGGCTCTGCACGTAATCAAAATATTTACGGAAATAGACCACCAGGGGGCGCTGCGACCCAGAGGCCCAGTTCCCACTCTGCCTCGCTACCTAGAGGAAGAATGTCGTAAACCGCAAGAAAACTACCGGTCCGACCAGAGGGTCAAATTGTGTGAGAGAGCCTGGCAGAGCGCTGCCTGCTGGATCTCACAGCCCTCTCCAGACGGCCTCATCAGTCAGAATCTGAGCAAGATTCATGAGAAGATGCTCCCTGAGGCTTAAGGATCCTGAATATCCTCTCCGTTGATCATGATAACGGCCGAGATGCTCTGAGTTTACTGTTTAACTAACCCTCCACCATAAAATTGCAGGAGTGAGGCTTCCCTGGTGGTGCAGTGGTTAAGAATCCGCCTGCCAATTCAGGGCACACCGGTTCGAGCCCCGGTCTGGGAGGATCCCGAGTGCCGCGAAGCGGCTAGGCCCGTGCACCACAGCTACTGAGCCTGCGCTCTAGAGCCCGCGAGCCACAACTACCTGTGCACCTGTGCATCTAGAGCACGTGCTCTGCAGCAAGAGAAGCCACGGCGGTGAGAAGCCCGTGCACCCAGTGAAGAGTGGCGCCCGCTCGCCGCCACTAGAGAAAGCCCACGTGCAGCAACGAAGACCCAACACAGCCACCCTCCCCGCAAAAAAAATTGCAGGAGTATATGAGTTAGCACTTGCAAAGCCCTTACAACAGTGTCTGGCTCGGAAAGCAGCTCAGTGCACGTTGGCTCTGATTATTGTTACTTAATCCTCACACCAACCCCCATAAAATAGGTCATATTTTTATCCCCACTCTGAAAATGAGGAAACCGAGGCTCTATGGGATCAGGAAACTGAACCAAAGTGACCTAGAGGGTGAGCTGCAAAGGAAGATTTTGACCTTAAATCTGGCTGACTCCAAACCCACACTGTTAATAACTGTGCTATACTGGCCCATTCATTCATTTATTCATTCCACAAGCATTTAGCAACCACTCTTCACAGGTAGAAAGGATAGAGAGATGAATCTGGCAGAGGTGCTGCCTTCAGGGAGCTCACACTCCTGTTGAAGTACACATGTAAATATGCATGCATGCATACACACGTGCACACGCGTGCACACGCATGCAGATGCACGGGCATGCATGCACCTGCACACACATGCACAGACATGTGTGCACACGCACACATGGAGACACATGCATGCATGCCCACACATTACACGTGCATACAGAACAAAGCACAATACGGGGAGAAACCAGGAGATACACGTTAAGAATCCAGTTTCCCTGATTCTATGCCCAATGCTGTCTTCAGCCCCCAGGGGGTTGCAAACACAAATGTCTCCAGGGACCTGGCAGGTATCCTCAGTTTCAGATGGAGCCAGGGTGGAAAGGCAAGGGGGTGGGCAAGCTGCGGCCTAGGGTCTGCCTTCCATGCCATCACCTTCTGGCACAGAACTCCAAAAGACTCCAAGATTTCTAAATTTGAACCTGGCCTTCCAGCTTGCCATGAAGGTCTGCTTGTCAAGGTAGAAGGGCAGAATTGTTTTATTTGCGGTTTGTGGGCTCGTTCTGCAGCCTTATGTATTTAGACACATGGTACACGGGCCTCCATTTGTCCTACCGCTCCAGTCCCCGTAGTGTTGGGGTCCGTAAGTAGGGCAGAGGGACTTGTAGGCCACAGTCATCCTCTGGATTTCTTTCAAAGGGGAGAGAGAATCCATGAGAGTGTTTTAAAAAAAAGAGTGATGTAATCTGATTAACTTTTTTAAAAAAATTTATTTATTTATTGCTGCATTCGGTCTTCGTTGCGCGTGAGGGCTCTCTCCGGCTGTGGTGAGCAGGGGCCACTCTTCCTTGAGGTGCACGGGCCTCTCATTGCAGTGGCCTCACGGGCTCTAGGCGCGCAGGCTTCGGTAGTTGTGGCAATGGGCTCAGGGGTTGTGGCTCGCAGGCTCTGGAGCGCAGGCTCGGTAGTTGTGGCTCACGGGCTTAGTTGTTCCATGGCATGTGGGATCTTCCCAGGATCAGGGCTCGAACCCGTGTCCCCTGCATTGGCAGGCAACTCCCAACCACTGCTCCACCAGGGAAGCCTTGATTAATGTTTAAAAGATCCCTTTGTCTGCTACTTGGACGGTGGCTCACGGGAGGTGGACTTGGAAGTGAACAGACCATGTGCCCCCTTCTAACAGCATTGTTTTTAAGAATTGGCTTTATCGAGGTATAATTTGCATACGATAAAACTCACCAACTTAAAGTGTAATTCAATGGGTTTTGACAATTATGTAACCATCACATCACAATATAGGAGATTCCCATTATTCCTAAAAGGTCCCCTAAAAGATCGTGCCCCTTTGCCATCAGTCTCCTGCCTTCCCCACCCCAGGCCCCGGCAACCACTGACCTGTTTTCTATCATTCTATTTTGCCTTTTCTCAAATTTCATACAAATGGAATTAATTATAGAGTATGTAGTCTCTTGTCTCTGGCTTTTTTCTCATGGTATAATTCATCAGCGTTGGTGTGTACATCAGTAATTTATTCTTTTTATCGCCAAGTAGCAGTCTATTGTGTGAATATACCACAATTTGGTATCTATTCACAAGTTGATGGACATCAGTGCTGTTTCCAAGTTTGGGGTTATTAAAACAAAGCTGCTAGAAACATTCATGTACAAAGGCTTGTGTGGACATGAGTTTTCATCTCTCTTGGGTAAATATCTAAGAGTGAGGTGCTGGGTCGTATGGTAGGTGCCTATTTAACCTTCTAAGAAAACCATTTTAGAAAGTGGCTGCAGCATTTTGCATTCCCTGCAGCCAGCCAACAGGAGGCATATATGTTCAACGTTCCAGATCCACGGTGGCTCAGAGACGGGGGCACCGGGTTTGTAAAGACCAGGGGTCTAAATGCGTCCGTAGCCTGTGGGCTAGTTAGTATCTCCTCTTAGCTCCAAACCTACCCTTCTGTGCTCAGCTTTCTTGAGCTGGGGTTGGGTCTCCAAACCACATTTCTGCTTTGCCAACTGATTCCCAGTAATCTCTGCCACTAGGGGGCACTAGAGGGAGGCCGGAAGGATGGAGACTAGACAGGCATTTATTCCTTTATATTCGTTCACTGTACCCAGCAGTGCTGCCCTGGAAGCTGTAGGTGGTCTCAGTAACAATCGCTTCTAGTTTCTAGTTTTTTCCACATTCCCAGTATGAGGCTCACCTCATCCCCTCCTCAGCGATCTGAAGTTCTGAGTTCCAGCTACCTAAGGTCTCTTCTCCAAGTTTCTAAGGCACCAGCAGCAGCTGGGCAAAAACACCCCCTCCACCATCTCCCTCCTCCAAGCTTCTAGGTTGTGACAACCCTACTCTCTTTCTCCTGTTCCCATGGTCGTAGGAAGCAGTTACTATCTAGTTACCTCAGTGTTCCCTTTTGCCTTGTCAGTCTTCTGAGATCTGTTCAACCAATTCCCTATATTAAATTCTCACTGCTAAAATAATTTGTCTGCTGTTTCCCCAACACCCAACCAGCCTCGCAGGCCACAAGTCTCCCTCCCAGCTAGAATGTCCCCAGGGAAGCAGGAGGACAGGCCCTTGGACAACTCACCTAACCACTCTGACCATCAGTTCCTTTATCTGTAAAAAGCACCAAGCTAGAGCCTGATCTAATTGAGGGCTCAATAAATATTTGAGGAAGGAAGTGGGGGAAGGAGGTATTTTGTATTAGTTACAGACGCCTGCTCAGTTTGGGCATGTTACAAATTTTATTCCAATATCTTACAGGGAATGCAAATTCCTCTCCCTCCTCACTCTGTGCTTTTGTTCTTGACTACAGAATGTTCTAGAATCCATGTTCCCCTTCTTCCTCTGGTAATAAAGTCCAAAGGAAGTTGGGCTGGACTCGTGTCCCCCTGGTAAAGGTACCATTTCCCAATCTACCTTGTAGCTACGTGTGACCACATGACCAAGGGCTGGTCAGTGGGATGGGAGGGGAAGCTATGGGCACGACTTCTGGGCTGTACCCTCAAAGGAGGAAGGCGTATCCTCCACTTCCCTCCTCCCCTTCCTGCTGGCTGGAGAGGCCCAGGGTAGCGAATGGTGGAACAGCAAAGGCGAGGGAGCTTGGGTCTTGGACCCATGCTGCACAACTCGCATTCAGCCCGTTCATGAGAAAGAAAGAAATCTCTATTGTGTTCAAGCCGCTGACATTTTGACCTTCGTTTACGGCAGCTGAGCCTGTGTCCGACTTCACGCATTAGAGCAGTGCTGGCAAACGTGTTTTGTGAAAGGGCCAGGTAGTAAATATTCTAAGCTTTGCGGGGCGCCGTTCTCGGTCAGTCCTAACTACGGGATTCTGCTGTCACAGCGTGAAAGCAGCTATAAACAATAAATAATTGAATGGGTGCGGCCGGCTTCCAACACAACTTTATCTACAAAAATAGGCCACAGATGCGGCCCTTGGTCCGTACTTTGCAGATCCCTGCAGCAGACTTAAGAACCAAGCGTCTCCCTGATAACGGTTCACAGAGGCTCTCCTGAGAGCTAAGGAGAGCTCAGGTGGGGATGATGCCCTGCTCCCACCCAAGGTCGCCTCCTTCCTGGGGATCTGCTTCTGTTACTTGGTGCCACTATGATGCCACTGTCTTTAACTAAAACTCTGCCCCAGAAAAGAAGGGTTCCTCTGACTGTGGTCTGTACAGCCTGGCGATGTTGGTAATGGATGTTGTTTAATGATTCCATTTATTTTTTCACATTTTTTAAATGGAGGTAGAGTTGATGTACAATATTATATAAGTTTCAGGCGTACAACATAGTGATCCGTGATTTTTAAAGGTTATCCTCCATTTATAGTTATTATAAATGATTGGCTATATTTCCTGTGCTGTACAATATATACTTTTGTAGCTTATTTATTTTATACATAGTAGTTTGTACCTCTTCATACTCTATCCGTATCTTGCCCCTCCCCCTTCCCTCTAATTTGACTTTCTTAAGGTCCTTTTAATTCTCTGCATCACCTAAGCTGGTCAAAGACTTTTCCTGAAGGCTGGGCGGCCTCTCTCTCTAGCTCCTGGGAGTTGGGGGTCTCTATCAGATCGTCTTCTAGACTTTCCGCCTCTTCCTGCTGAAGATTATGTACCACGAGCACATTCAGGTCAAGGACTGTGTCATATTCATCTATGAATCTCCAATGTCCAGAGCAGGACCAACAGGAGTTGGTGGGAGAGAGGAGGTGAAGAAGGGGCACAGCAGGTGAGGGGCTTGCAGCCGGCTGGGACTGAGCTTCCGGTCCCAGGAACTCCCCTCTCCCTGGGCCAGGCTGGGACCCTGGTGACCGAGGTAATACGTTTCCTCTGCCTCATGGCTCTGCCTTCTGTGTGAAAAGAAGCGCTTCCTCTCTCCTAGCCCACAACGTGCAAGAGCTTCCCAGAGTGCCCCGCCGCCCCGGAAATGTACACCCAGGAATCGGACAGCTTTGCAACAGGAGATCCTAGAAATTCTGTAACCGCCCTTCCATCCTCTCCCCCTTTGGCAATCTGCTCCCACCCCTGAGTCCCCGGGACCTCCTGCCAGAGGGGCCGGTACTGCTCTCGGTGCACCCACCTCAGGCCTTACATAGGCCCCTTCTCCGGCCTTGGCCTCTTCTGATGCCCACGAAGCAGCCTTGGTTCCCTGGCACCGCCTCTCCAGCATCTCCTCCTGGTCTGGGGACTCCACCCCAGACTCCTCAACACCTGCTTCCTCAGCCCCCTTCTCACCCTTCACACTCTCTCTGGCTGTGGGTTCCATCCACTCCCCGGCCTCATTCCCCGCCTCTCCCAGCTCCAGCCCACATCGCAGGTTGGTCCCCGAGCATGTACACAGCTTCTCTGCTTGACCAACTCCCACCTCTCCTGAAAGACTCTATGTACCGTCTACAGGAAAGGTGTCGCAAGGATTAGAAATGTGGTACCTCCTGGCACACAGTAGGTGCTTCAGATGACGAGGTTAGGATTGTTATGTGTAGGGGACCCTAGAGCCCTGGGGGTGCTGGCAACAAGCATGGTTACTGCTTTCATCAGATCCCAGCGTGGGCTTAACCTTCATAATGACATTTGATGCTCTGACCACTCCAACCAGTATAGTGGTGAGAGGAGGGGTCATCCTTTCCCCATTTCACTTAATGGCAGGATCTAGACCTTCTCTAGCCCCCAACCCTGATTCTTTCCAAGAGTCCAGTTCTTCTAGAAAGAGGAGGAAGAGGGGCCTTAACTCTACTACCCTGCAGCCACACCCTTCCAGCCCTACCCCAGCCCCCTTGGGCCCTGCAGTGTCCCATGTGGGGCATGGGTCTGCCCCTCATTCCCCCCCAAACCACATTTACAGGCTTCCACGGAAGGGTGGAAGGTGTGGGCTTGACCAGAGGGGTGAGAGGCTCCTCGCTGGCTCTCTGTCTTGGGCCAGATGCATGGCCCACTGCAGGAATCTTCTCCCATGGAAGATCCTTCCTTTCCAACTCTCCTCCCCACCCAGTGGCTCTGACTGCACCTGTTACTTCTTTTCATGGACGTGTCACCGTTTGAACAAAAGATGCAGACACTTATTTCACAACAAGAAAGAAGACTTCGAGGGATGCATTGGAGGTTAATGCACTGAGTCCTTGCCCACCTGAAAAGGTCTTCATTCCATCCTCATGCTTGTTTGGGCTTAGCTGGATAGAGACTTGTTTGTTGAAAATCATTTTCAACAGAATATCAAAGGCAGTTTTCCATTGTTTTCTAGCATCCTGTGTAGGTCTTGGGAAAAACAGAAATACCAACTCCATTCTTAGTTTTGTTTCAATGGATTAAAACTTTTTTTTAAATTTGGAAGCTTTGGGGACCTTCTCTTTATCTCCGGTCTTCTGAGGTTACATGATGATGTTTGTGGTGTGGATTATTTCTTGTTCGTTTTACTAGTTCCCAGTAAACCTTCTCAATCTTCAGCGTGTGGAAATTTTGTTTCTTTGATAATTTTCTTTGCTCTCTCTCTCTGTCTTTAATTCTTCTAAGTCAAATGTTAGACCTCCTGAGCTGTTTTTCTAAGTCTGTTTTTCCCCCTCATATTTTCCATCTCCATGTCTTCCTGTTATACCCAAAAGATATTTCTGTGACTTATCTTCCAAAGCTGCTACTGAAATACTTATTTTAGCTACCTTATGTTAAATTTCAAGATCTCTCTCTTGTTCTCTGATTGTTCAGTATTTTCCTATTCTTGTTTTATGAATTGTATCCATCAGCTTTTGCTGTGTAACAAACAACCACAAAAATCACAGTGACACGTAACAATAAGGAATTTATTTTTGCTCATACATCTGTGGCTTGACTGGAGTCATTCTGATCCAACGAATCATTCTTTTTTTTTTTTTTTCACCACGCTACATGGCTTGTGGGATCTTAGTTCCTCAACCAGGGATCAAACCTGGGCCTCAGCAGTGAAAGTGTGAAGCCCCAACCGCTGGACTTCCAGGGAATTCCCCAGTGATTCGTTCTTGAGTCCAATCTAGTGGGACAGTGTTTCTTCCAGTTTCTTTTTCTTTTATCATTTTAGTCTGGTGTCTCTGTTTCACATGGGTGGTTTTCCTCATGTGTCTAATGTTCTCTGGTTATTCATTAGTATTTAAGACAAATGCACGAATAAAGTTGATCAGAAGCTCTGCAAGGGTGGGAGATGGCATGTGCATTGACAGGTGTCTATCTGGGTGTCGGGGCAGGGAGGCAGCTATGTTGTTGGGAACCTCACAAAGATAGCATGTATAAGTCTGTTTCTCTAGTAAATTTTCCAGTACTTATCTTGCAGCTGACCTATGATTGCAATGTAGGAGTGGGCAAGTGTGGACTGGGGGTGAGAGGATATAGGGAGGATGTTCTGACCACTCAGAATGTAAATTTCCAATTAATACCATTTTCAGCCCTGGGTCTTGTCCCTGTCCTCCGCCATGCTGGTGGCTTTCGTGTCCTGAGAGTCTCCCCTCCACCATCTCCAGAGAATAAATCTCCTGCAGGAGGCTCAAGGGTAAGCCCCTGCCTACTGGCTCTCAACTCGCCCCATCATCCCCTCCACCTGCGCCCCTAAAGTCCCGGTCCTTGTTGGGGTCCTGGAGGTTCACTCGTTTTCTTCTCACTGGAGTCCCCTTCTGTGTGCTCTGGTTTCTGCTGCCTCCTAAATATGTTACCATCATTCCAAACAAATCCCTCTTCTAAAAGTGTGTTGCACTCTCTCAATGCACCCTTTCTATTCCCTTTGTCCTTGTGGGATTATACTGTTTATATTTTTTTCTCTATAACGACAGCTCGTGCTCAGGAGGGAGGAGAATCCAACACTGCTACCTTTTTTCTACAAAGTAGTTTATTGCTTTTTGTGTTTATAAACATCTTTCATCCAGACTTTGCCCAGGGGGCCTCTCTAGTAACAACACAAAAATTAATCAAGGGATTTTCCTGAACTAAGAAGTCATCATCTGCTACCAACTCCTCCAGGAATGAAGCATTACAGACATTTAAAAAATTGGCAATGCATATTGTTTTCTTTCATTTGCATTATTCCTCTCATTTCATAGATGAGGAAACTGCAGTTTGGAGAGGGGAAAGAATTGCCCAGGTCACAGAGCTGAGCTGGGACTTGAGTTCCATCCTTCTCATTTTAGAGTGCCTGCTGCTTCCCCTACACCGCATGGCCTGGGGCCCGGAGCGCTCCTCGATGGAGAACGCAGATGCAGGGGCCACACACAGACCAGGTGCCTTACCTGGCTCATTCAGCACTGCCGGCCGCGACGGTCCCCGTTTATACACAAGGAAACTGAGACTCGCCAGAGTGACAAACTGCACATCCTCAGAGGGCAGTTCCCCCTCCACGAAGGGCTGACTTCCACAATTTTCTGATGCTTCTCTTACAGACATTTCTAACTTTGTCACAAATTCAAAGATGGGTTTCCGACAGACCTAGCTTAGGCATCCAACAAGCATCGGGTGCCATGGAGACCGTGAAGCAACAGAACCATAGGAGAGGGTTTTCCCTTTGGAGACTGTCATCTGCCCTGGCCCGAGGAGACCCAGAGGCCTGGAGAGGCTGAGTACCTGGTACAAGGTCACTGGCTCCCATCAATCTAAGAGCTCTCAATTCTCACCATATGAGAGAAAACACCCTTCGTTCTTAAATGTGGTGACGAAACTGTGTCTCAAAAGCTAATCCAATTTGCAGACCTATTTGGGTGGAGGTCTCAGGTGGTGAATCATTGTTTTGCATGCCCCCCTGCTGTTTGTGTAGCATGTGCTGGGGACGGGTGAGGGGAGCCGGCTGGGAGCTCCCTGGCCCCCATCCTGAGTGTGTGGCCCCCGGCCGAGGGACTTTTAGGCTAAAGAACCAGGCCAGATGGGTGTCCGCAGTGCCATGTGGGGAGGGAGGATTTCCAAGCCCTGTGGACTAACTCTGGGAAAAAAATGGGTCACCCTAATGCTGTACAGTCTTCAAAATAAAAGTCTCCAAATAGTAATGGGCTGGAGGTGGCCACAGAGCAATTGGGCAAGGAAGCTGGGGAGAGGGGAGGAAACAGGGCCAGGGATGGGGAGGGAGCTTTCCAGAGAAGCAGGCACGGCTGAGCCATTGTCAAAATATAGATATGCTTCTACGCCAGTCAGTTAAAAAGCACTGCCCCTCGGTGCCTGTGCACTGCCCCCCTCCCCAACACTCGCCCCGGAATTCTGCAGCCTCCTCAAAACGCGGCAACTAAAGGGTTAACGCCTGGTCTATCAGGTGGCCTCCAGGACACTGCTTCGGACCAGACAATTGTGGTGACAGATTTTGAAGAGGACCCCTGAAAAAATAATGACATTAACTGACACGGATGCCACGCTGGCTTAGAGCATTCACCCTCTGCATTAGCCCACGGGCACCTCCACGGACCAAGGAGCCTCTGCCGTGTGCCAGGCCCTGTGCTGGGCCCTGGGGAGTCAGGCAGGATGCAGGTGCAGCTCAAAGTCAAGTGAGGCTCAGAGACCTGGGAGTTGGTTCATTTGGCTGCAAATAGAGCAGAAGCGGAGAGAGAGGCGAGGCGAGGCGGAGAGGTCAGCAGCGGACAGACCAAGGAGGGTTTTAAAAGCCAAACGAAGGAGACTGAACTTTATCCAGAAGCCCAGGAACACCTGGGGAGGGATCTGAGCAGGGGAGGGACCGGATGGGATTTGCGTCTTACCTAGAACATCAAGGAAGCCAAGGGAAATATGTACGGGAGCAGGGCAAGACGAGAAGCTGGAAGACTGGGCAGTAGCCTGAGTCTGTATCTAGGGGAGGGTCTGAGGAGAAGGACAGACAGAAGGCAGGATCCCAAGATCCCTGGCTGATTCCATACAGCCACACTGTGTATGGAGCCAGGTTCAATATCATCCCCATTTGAAACGTTGAGAACGTTGAGGTTGCAGAACAATAAAAGTAGCCCACCTGTACGGAGTGCTTACTGTGTGTTCCAGCACTGCTCTAGGGGCTATACATGTAAAGTACCAATAAGGTATCTATTCCTATGATTTCCATGTTACAGATGAGGAAACCAAGGCAAAGAGTCAGTAACTGGTTCAAGGTCATGCTGCTAGGAGGCAATGTGAGAAGAGGAGAAAACTCAGAAAGAGACTCATGCTGGCTTTGAAGAGACGTAAATTCATTCTGTGTGTCGTTAAAAGGAAATTCCAGGTAGGATAGAAGGAAATGCCAGCTCCATATAAAGCATGTTCTGACAGGCCAGGCTGCCTTGTGAAGCGGTAAGCTTTGGGTCAATGGCAGTCTGCTAGCGCAGTGAGGGGTCCCTGTAGGGTGAACCGCCTGGGGCAGAGGGACATCCTAAGAGGGGGCTCTGGATGCAGGTGAACTGGGTTCAAATCCTAGCCTGCTACCTTCCAGCTGAGTGACTTTAGAAAGTTACTTAGCCTCATTGTGACTCAGTTTCGTCATCTATAAAATGGGGCTAAGAGTAGTGTCTGTCTCCTAGGGTGGTTAAATGAGTCAGTACATGAATTAACTCACCATTATCACACCCTCATCGCCTGAAACCGAGCCCCTCTAAAACCAACTTCCCTTCCCGAGTTTATGATTGCTGTCTCTACCCAAACCCTTTCTTGCTCCCTCTGACCTCAATCTTGTGCGAACTGAACGCTAATCAACGGAGTCAGATGACTAAAATTGCTGTTGTTAAGATCATTAATGACTAAAATTGTTGTTGTTGATAACATCGTCGATGTACTAAAATTGCTGTTGTAGACATCATCATTAACATACAAACTCAGGTTGTTTGTCCAGGGAAAGATGGGTTAACAGGCCCTGAGCCATGGACCACCTGGCCAGAGAATCGTAAACTGGAGACATCCTGACTCCTGAGACTATGATTAAGAAATGTCAGAAGATGACGATTCATCCCAGCTTCTTTGTTCTTCTCCTTTAAAAATACCCCCAACTCAAAGACCAAGTTGGAGGGGATCTGAGACTTGTCTTCTACTCCTTTGCTTGGCGCCCTGCAATAAACAGTTACTTTGCTGCAAACACCCACTGTCAGTGTTTGGCTTTTTGCATCTCGGGCACAAGAGCCCTTGCTTGGTATCAACATCCCAGGGTTGCAGGGTGGCAAATGGCACTGAGCCCAGGAAAGTAGGCCAGGAGCTAGTTAGTGAGGGACCCAAGAAAAGCAGGCTTTCTCTGGATTCTCTTGAGTGACAGGCTGCAAGCAGGTTCCAAACACCGGGTGATGAGCTGAGCAAAAGACGTGCCTAAATTCATGTCCTCTTTGTGTGTACTTCTCAGCTGCTCTCCCTTGGGGTTCAGTGAAGTCTTTTGACAGTTTCAGGATGATTCTGCCTGAATTCCAAGGATAAATGTAGGAAGGAGTTTGTGTCCCTGGTTGTGCTGGAACATTAAGGGATCACAGTATCCCCTTCCCAGCTCTTGAGGTCAGAGTGAAGGTGATGACAGATCCAGACTCCAGGGAAGACCCTGTCCAATGCCTGTGAGGAAATTGCACTTTCTGTGCTCCACCTTCATCTCGCTATGCTCGCACTCTTCCTGTCAGGGTTGTAAAAGTAGAAAACCAAAACCAGGAGGAAGGGGACAGCTCAGTAAGTCATATGAGAAGATCTGTCTCATCTCTTCATTGTGAAGAGTACTTTCTGATGCAAAATGGACAAAAACGCAAAAAAGAGGGCTTCCCTGGCGGCGCAGTGGTTGAGAGTGTGCCTGCCGATGCAGGGGACACGGGTTCGTGTTTTCCCTTCTGCTTGCTGTTCCTTTGAGCATCACCTGGCCTCACATCTGCACCCTAGCAATGGCCCTTCATCTCCGCGGCAGCACTTGTTACCGTCTCCGGTTTTTCCCAGCACTCCAAACTAGCCCTACTGTATTTCCTTCAGATCCCAGAGCCAGCTGGCGAGTGTCCCTTCTCAGTGGTTCAGATCTCAGTTCTCCAGGGTCCCGTCTATGAACCTCTAGGTTGTAAGACCTGTCTAAACAATTCCCTCTAGTAAATTCTCTCTATTAAAATAACTGCTTTCTCCTTTTTGGCTGGACCCTGGGTGAGGCACTAGGTAGATTTGATTTGGGGCAGTAACCATTCTTTAGACCCCAGTCTTGGGAAAAAAAGAAGAAGAAGAGAAGGGGAAGGAGAAGAAGGAGGGGGAGCAAGAGGATCAAGCTGCCTGTTTTGCAATTTTTTTTCTTTTTTTTTGCAGTACACGGGCCTCTCACTGTTGTGGCCTCTCCCACTGCGGAGCACAGGCTCCGGACGCACAGGCCCAGCGGCCATGTCTCATGGGCCCAGCCGCTCCGCGACATGTGGGATCTTCCCGGACCGGGGCACGAACCCGCGTCCCCTGCATCGGCAGGCGGACTCTCAACCACTGCGCCACCAGGGAAGCCCAGTGCACTTTTAATTTGGATAGAAATCACCAAATTTCCCTCCTAAAAGGGAAATTTACATTTCCTCTCCTCATTGCCATTGCTGGATAGGATCATACTTTAAAGTTCTTGCCAATCTGATAAAAAAAAAGCATTTCATTTTGATTTGTGTTTCCTTTATGGCTGATGAGACTGCGCAGAATTTAATACATTTATTAACCGTCTGTATTTCTTTCCCTTTTACCCTCCTGTTTGTGCTCAGGACCCTTTTTTCCTATCAGATTGTTCATCATTTTCTCATTGGTTATGAGCTCTTTGTAAATCAGCACCCATCAGCTCCTTTTCTATTGTGCGTGTTGCAAATATTTTTCTGTCCATTTTGTTGTTTGCTTTTTGACTGTATATATATGTATATATATACAATTTTTTTTTTTTTTTTTTTTGCCTCGCAGACGTTCTACATTTTCCTCCAGTCACATTTTTCCATCCATTTATTTATGGTTTCTGGGCCGCCTGGTGGTTTTAGAGCTGTCCTTCTCCTTGTTAGCAGGTTGCTCTGGGTTGCTCAGTGACTCAGTGACTGGCTCCATCCCTGTGCTCACCCTCCCCCACCCCTACGCAGGGATGCTCCCCCTGAGAAGATTCAGCAAATGCGGCCCCTTGGCCTGCTTTAATCTGGGAGGCCTCCTGCCTCCACCTTCACGGCGAACTTCGGGATGCATCGGCTTTGCTTCTCCCCTGACATCCACTCCTTTTAAGGAGCTGTGCATCTTATATGTTCCTTAATCCGCCAACTAAATTTACCAGCTCTTGCTTACAGCCAAGGCATCAGCTAAATTAAACTTTGGAGTCGTGAACACAGTGTGTCAGATGCACCCCAGTGAGGAGTGATGAGAGTAGCCACGCCCCATCTGTCCTGAGGGCTGAGGGTCAAACCCTGCCTCCTGGCATCTCCCTTCATTGAGAAATGCCACTGTGGTCGGGCTCCCCCCGACCTTGAGCATCCCAAGCCCAGCCATGACCACGTCCTGACCAATTTCAGATACTTAGACTCCACCTTTACATTCACCTACGTTGGTGGCCCCAAACGTTGGGCATGTGTAAAATGTCTTGAGGAGAACCTTTAAGATGGCAAAGGAGTAAGATGTGGAAACCACCTTCCTCCCAACAAATACATCAAACATACATATACATGTGGAACAGCTCCTGTAGAACACCTACTGAACACTGGCAGAAGACCTCAGCCTTCCCAAAAGCTGTGTGGCTGACAGGGTCTTTGTGCTCCAGCCAGGTATCAGACGTGAGCCTCTGAGGTGGGAGAGCCGAGTTCAGGACTTTGGACCACCAGAGACTTCCTGGTGCTACGTAATATCAATCGGCAAGAGCTCTCCCAGAGATCTCCGTCTCAACGCTAAGACCCAGCTCCACTCAACCACTAACAAGCTCCAGTGCTGGACCCCCCCATGCCAAACAACTAGAAGACAGGAACACAACCCCACCCATTAGCAGAGAGGCTGCCTAAAATCAGAATAAGGTCACAGACACCCCAAAACATACCACCGGACGTGGTCCTGCCCACCAGAAAGACAAGATCCAGCCTAATCCACCAGAACACAGGCACCAGTCCCCTCCACCAGGAAGCCTACATAAGCCATGGACCAACCTTACCCACTGGGGGCAGACACCAAAAACAATGGGAACGACAAACCCGCAGCCTGCAAAAAGGAGACCCCAAACACAGTAAGTTAAGCAAAATGAGAAGACAAAGAAATATGCAGCAGATGAAGGAGCAAAGTAAAAACCCACCAGACCAAACAAACGAAGAGGAGATAGGCAGTCTACCTGAAAAAGAGTTCAGAGTAATGATAGTAAAGATGATCCAAAATCTTGGAAATAGAATGGAGGAAATACAAGAAACATTTAACAAGGACCTAGACGAACTAAAGAGCAAACAAACAGTGATGAACAACACAATAAATGAAATTAAAAATTCTCTACAAGGAATCAATAGCAGAATAACTGAGGCAGAAGAACGGATAAGTGACCTGAAGATAAAATAGTGGAAATAACTACTGCAGAGCAGAATAAAGAAAAAAGAATGCAAATACTTGAGGACAACCTCTGAGACCTCCGGGACAACATTAAATGAACCAACATTCGAATTATAAGGGTCCCAGAAGAAGAAGAGAAAAACAAAGGAACTGAGAAAATATTTGAAGAGATTACAGTTGAAAACTTCCCTAATATGGGAAAGGAAATAGTCAATCAAGTCCAGGAAGCGCAGAGTCCCATACAGGATAAATCCAAGGAGAAACACGCCAAGACACATATTAATCAAACTATCAAAAATTAAATACAAAGAAAAAATATTAAAAGCAGCAAGGGAAAAGCAACAAATAACTTACACGGGAATCCCCATAAGGTTAACAGCTAATCCTTCAGCAGAAACTCTGCAAGCCAGAAGGGAGTGGCAGGACATACTTAAAGTGATGAATGGGAAAAACCTACAATCAAGATTACTCTACCCAGCAAGGATCTCATTCAGATTCAACAGAGAAATTAAAACGTTTACAGACAAGCAAAAGCTAAGAGAATTAAGCACCATCAAACCAGCTCTACAACAAATGCTAAAGGAACTTCTCTAGGCAGGAAACACAAGAGAAGGAAAACACCAACAATAACAAACCCAAAACAATTAAGAGAATGGTAGTAAGAACATATATATCGATAATTACCTTAAATGTAAATGGATTAAATGCTCAAACCAAAAGACATAGACTGGCTGAAGGGATACAAAATCAAGACCCATATATATGCTGTCTACAAGAGACCCACTTCAGACCTAGGGACACATACACACTGAAAGTGAGGGGATGGAAAAAGATATTCCATGCAAATGGAAATCAAAAGAAAACTGGAGTAGCAATTCTCATATCAGACAAAATAGACTTCAAAATAAAGACTATTACAAAAGACAAAGAAGGACACTACATAATGATCAAGGGATCAATCCAAGAAGAAGATATAACAATTGTAAATATTTATGCACCCAACATAGGAGCACCTCAGTATATAAGGCAAATGCTAACAGCCATAAAAGGGGAAGCTGACAGTAACACATTCATAGTAGGGGACTTTAACACCCCACCTTCACTAATGGACAGATCATCCAAAATGAAAATAAATAAGGAAATGCAAGCTTTAAATGATACATTAAACAAGATGAACTCAGTTGATATTTATAGGACATTCCATCCAAAAACAAGAGGATACACTTTCATCTCAAAAAGTGTCCATGGAACATTCTCCAGGATAGATCATATCTTGGGTCACAAATCAAGCCTTGGTAAATTTAAGAAAATTGAAATCATATCAAGTATCTCTTCCAACCGCAACACTATAAGACTAGATATCAATTACAGGAAAAAAACTGTAAAAAATACAAACACATGGAGGCTGAACCATACACTACTTAATAACCAAGAGATCACTGAAGAAATCAGAGAGAAAATCAAAAATACCTAGAAACAAATGACAATGAAAACATGATGACCCAAAACCTATGGGATGCAGCAAAAGCACTTCTAAGAGGGAAGTTTATAGCAATACAATCCTACCTCAAGAAACAGGAAACATCTCAAACAACCTAACGTTACACCTAAAGCAATTAGAGAAAGTAGAACAAAACTCCCCCAAAGTTAGCAGAAGGAAAGAAATCACAAAAATCAGATCAGAAATAAATGAGAAAGAAATGAAGGAAATGATAGCAAAGATCAATAAAACTAAAAACTGGTTCTTTGAGAAGATAAACAAAATTGATAAACCATTAGCCAGACTCATAAAGAAAAAAAGGGAGAAGACTCAAATCAACAGAATTAGAAATGAAAAAGGAGAAGTAACAACTGACACTGCAGAAATACAAAGGATCATGAGGGATTACTACAAGCAATTATATGCCAATAAAATGGACAACCTGGAAGAAATGGACAAATTCTTAGAAAAGCACAACGTTCTGAGACTGAACCAGGAAGAAATAGAAAATATAAACACAACAATCACAAGCACTGAAATTGAAACTGTGATTAAAAGTCTTCCAACAAACAAAAGCCCAGGACCAGATGGCTTCACAGGTGATTCTATCAAACATTTAGAGAAGAGCTAACACCCATCCTTCTCAAACTCTTCCAAAAAATTGCAGAAGAAGGAACACTCCCAAACTCACTGTATGAGGCCACCATCACCCTGATACCAAAACCAGACAAAGATACTACACAAAAAGAAAATTATAGACCAATATCACTGATGAATATAGATGCAAAACTCCTCAACAAAATACTAGCAAACAGAATCCAACAACACATTAAAAGGATCATACACCATGATCAAGTGGGATTTATCCCAGGGATGCAAGGATTCTTCAATATACACAAATCAATCAATGTGATACACCATATTAACAAACTGAAGAATAAAAACCATATGATCATTTCAATAGATGCAGAAAAAGCTTTTGACAAAATTCAACACCCATTTATGATAAAAACTCTCCAGAAAGTGGGCATAGAGGGAACCTACCTCAACATAATAAAGACCATATATGACAAACCCACAGCAAACAACATTCTCAATGGTGAAAAACTGAAACCATTTCCTCTAAGATCAGGAACAAGACAAGGATGTTGACTCTTACCGCTATTATTCAACATAGTTTTGGAAGTCCCGGCCAAGGCAATCAGAGAAGAAAAAGAAATAAAAGGAATACAAATTGGAAAAGAAGAAGCAGAAGTGTCACTGTTTGCAGATGACATGATACTATGCATAGAGAATCCTAAAGATGCCACCAGAAAACTACTAGAGCTAATCAATGAATTTGGTAAAGTTGCAGGATACAAAATTAATGCACAGAAATCTCTTGCATTCCTATACAGTAATGATGAAAAATCTGAAAGAGAAATTAAGGAAACACTCCCATTTACCATTGCAATGAAAACAATAAAATATCCAGGAATAAACCTACCTAGGGAGACAAAAGACCTGTATGCAGAAAACTATAAGACACTGATGAAAGAAATTAAAGATGATACCAACAGATGGAGAGATACACCATGTTCTTGGATTGGAAGACTCAACATTGTGAAAATGACTATACTATCCAAAGCAATCTACAGATTCAATGCAATCCCTATCAAATTATCAATGGCATTTTTTATGGAACCAGAACAAAAAATCTTAAAATTTGTGTGGAGACACAAAAAAGGCCAAATAGCCAAAGCAGTCTTGAGGGAAAAAAAAACAGAGCTGGAGGAATCAGACTCCCTGACTTCAGACTATACTACAAAGCTACAGAAATCAAGACAATATGGTACTGGCACAAAAACAGAAACATAGATCAATGGAACAAGATAGAAAGCCCAGAGGTAAAACCACGCACCTATGGCCAACTAATCTATGACAAAGGAGGCAAGGATATACAATGGAGAAAAGACAGTCTCTTCAATAAGTGGTGCTGGGAAAACTGGACAGCTACATATAAAAGAATGAAGTTAGAACACTCTCTAACACCATACACAAAAATAAACTCAAAATGGATCCGAGACTTAAATGTAAGACCAGACACTATAAAACTCTTAGAGGAAAACACAGGCAGAACACTCTATGACATAAATCACAGCAAGATCCTTTTTGACCCACCTCCTAGAGAAATGAAAAAAAAAAAAAGTAAACAAATGGGACCTAATGAAATTTAAAATCCTTTGCACAGCAAAGAAAACCATAGAAAAGATGAAAAGACAATGGGAGAAAATATTTGCAAATGAAGCAAATGACAAAGGATTAACCTCCAAAATATACAAGTAGCTCATGCAACTCAATATTAAAAAAACAAACAACCCAGTCCAAAAATGGGCAGAAGACCTAAACAGACATTTCTCCAAAGAAGATATACAGATTGCCAACAAACACATGAAAGGATGCTCAACATCACTAATCATTAGAGAAATGCAAATCAAAACTACAATGAGGTATCACCTCACACCAGTCAGAATGGCCATCATCAAAAAATCTACGAACAATGCTGGAGAGGGTGTGGAGAAAAGGGAACCCTCTTGCACTGTTGGTGGGAATGTAAATTGATACAGCCACTATGGAGAACAGTATGCAGGTTCCTTAAAGAACTACAAATAGAACTACCATATGACCCAGCAATCCCACACCTGGGCATATACCCTGAGAAAACCATAATTCAAAGAGTCATGTACCAGAATGTTCATTGCAGCTCTGTTTACAATAGCCAGGACATGGAAGCAACCTAAGTGTCCATCAACAGATGAATGGATAAAGAAGATGTGGCACATATATACAATGGAATATTATTCAGCCATAAAAAGAAAAGAAATTGAGTTATTTGTAGTGAGGTGGATGGACCTAGAGTCTGTCATACAGAGTGAAGTAAGTCAGAAAGAGAAAAACAAATACCATATGCTAACACATATATATGGAATCTGAAAAAAAAAAAAAGGTTCTGAAGAACCTAGAGGCAGGGCAGAAATAAAGTAGTAGACATAGAGAATGGACTTGAGGACACGGGGGGGGGAAGGGTAAGCTGGGATGAAGTGAGACAGTGGTATGGACATATATACACTACCAAATGTAAAATAGATAGCTAGTGGGAAGCAGCCGCATAACACAGGGAGATCAGCTCGGTGCTTTGTGACCACCTAGAGGGGTGGGATAGGGAGGGTGGGAGGGAGACGCAAGAGGGAGGGGATATGGGGATATATGTATTCATATAGCTAATTCATTTTGTTATACAGCAGAAACTAACAGCACTGTAAAGCAATTATACTCCAATAAAGATGTTAAAAAAATTTTTTTTCATTAAATATAAAAAAAGAGAAAGAAATGCCATTGTCCCGCCACCAGGACATCATTTATATTGAGTTACCTCCTCTCTTTCAAGGATCCACCCATTCATTCAATACGTATTTATCGAGTGCTTCATTTTGCCAGGCGTCAGTTCTGGGGAAACCTCTGAGGTTTGCTTTCTAGTGGGGGAGACAAATGATGGAGAAATGAATAGGCAACCCCCAGGCAAGCAGCCGAAGAGCCTTGAAGAAACGAAAGCAAGTGAACAGAGGGAAGCGGAGGGGAAGCTTGGATGTCACCGTAGACTTGGTGGCCGGGGATGGCCTCTCGCATGAAGCAACATTTGCGCAGAGACCCTGATGAGGCTCTAGAGAGTGCCATGAGGGTAAGATATCTGGGGGAAGAAGGTTCCAGGAGGAGGGAGGAGCTAGGGTAAAGGCCCCAAGGTAAGAACACACGTGGCATTGTGTCCCGAGACCAGCAGGATCACCAGAGTCCCTGGAATACACAGTGAAGAAGGAAGGGCAGGGTGGGAGGTGAAGTCCGAGGGAGGGTGGGTGGAAGCACCCAGAGCTTGAAGGTCCTGGGTCCTGGGAAGGAGTTGGGATTTCCTTCCACATGTGATGGGGGTGTCATGGGAGGGGTGAGCGTTGGGAGTCAAGGGATCTAATTTCCGTCTTTACTGGATTTGGTTTACGTTTCCCCTCTGTGGCAGCCTACATGGTGGAAAGGCCAGACAGGGATTCCCACTAAGAGAGGCCTGCCTGGTAGCTACATTTGAACTCTAATGGCGGTGTTTCTGGTACCACCAGCACTCCTGTTCCATCTTGGGGATGTGCACAAGGCCCTTCCTGCTCTGGGCGGGGTCCCAGGCAGCGAGGTCCACCTGGCCCAAAGCAGCATCCTTCCCACCTGGAGGGAAGAGGCCCCTCCATCCCTGGAGACTCAGGCCCAGCAAGTTTTGTACGTGGGCCCAGCTGTGATGCTGCATTCCGGCGCCAGGCACCAGCTGCTGGTTGGGGCGGGAGTGGCAGGGGGGTGACCGTCCTGTGCAGACGCCACAGGCTGGGTCTGGCCCTCGGTGTTGAATTGACCAATGCAGCCAGAGCTGAGTCAAACGTGCAGCCCTGTGCCAGCTTGTTAGGCTCCTAGGAGGAACAGTTATAAAGCACCATAGCACACCTGGTAGACAGCAAGGCCTGGATAGATACGGCTCCCTCCCGGGCTCCCTCTCCAATCTTGGTGAGATGCACGGTCACCTCCAGGGGGGTGGCTGAGTTAGGAGTGTCAGGACCAGCCCGGGAGGAGCCCAACCACAGGTTCCTGACTTGATGTCAACCATACACACACACACACACACACACACACACACACACACACACACACACACACACACACACTCACATAGTGTCAGCTGCATATGAATAGGCTCCCTCACCTATTTTTGCAGAGCGAGGGCTCCCAGGCCCAAGAATCACCCCCATGATTCCATTGTTAAGCCCCAAATTCCACCATTAAATTCCACCTGGACCACCAAACTCTGCACATATGTAGCTATGGCCAAGAAAGACTCACTTAATTTTTTAAACAATTTTTATTGGAGTCTAGTTGATTTACAATGTTCTGTTAGCTTCAGGTGTACAGCAAAGTGAATCAGTTATACATATACATATAGCCACTCTTTTTAAGGTTCTTTTCCCACACAGGCCATCACAGAGTATTGAGTAGAGTTCCCTGTGCTATACAGCATGCTCTTATTAGTTATCTATTTTATATATAGTTGTGTATATATGTCAGTCCTAATCTCCCAATTTATCCGCCCCCCCCCCATCCCCTGGTAAAGCCTCACTTAATTTGACTTCCATTGAACATATAGAGCAGGGTATGTCACTCAAAGTGCCTCTTGGTTGTTCAGTATTCCAATAAATTTTATGGAAATTTTATGCCCATCAAAGAAAAGATTGCCGTTTGGGGATAAATCATCAAAGCTTTATGTGTCTAGGTCCTACTATTGGAGCATCTGCAAATGTCATATGTGCAAATGCGGCTGAAAATAAACACAATCACGGCTTCTTTTTTAACATATTCTCTAATCTTCCTGCATAAATCTTCCTCCAGACCGAAATTAGCTTTACAAAGAGAAGAGAGCATTCCTCTACAATTTCCACCGCAAGTTAATTCTTTTGGAGTTCCTGGGATGACGGCAAACAGAGAGAAAAGCTCTTAGGAGCTGAAATGATGGCTCAGCATTGCTGGGGCCTTTTGAATGTAATCAAAGGAAGAAGCTGGAAGGTAAAACATCCCTTGACAGAGGAGCCCATCATGTCAGGGGAATGTGCGGCAAGCCTGAGCAGATTAATTTCCTCCTGGCACAAAATATTCCTTCTGATCGTAAAGAAATTTGTTCAGAAGAAACTCCAGCAAAATACAGAACCGTTACACGAGAGGTGCTGGATGACACATCACAACTTGGATGGCGACAAAAAAATAGAAAAAGTGACCATCTCTGGATTCAACTCTGTCCTTCCCTGTCATCCTTCAAAGGCGAGATCTCCAACCCCACCCTCCCCGCCACTAGAGAAGCCTCTCATACCCTAGTATGAATTAGACTGTCTCTGATCAAGAAGGGCAGGCAGCCAGTTAACCCTAGGGAGGAAAGAGAGCAAAATGGTTAAGACGAAGACACAGGATCAAGAATTCAGCCCGGCTCCTTGGCACTTTTCTGAACGTCCACCATCTTTTGCATCGGGAAACTGGAGTTCTCAAAGTGTGTCACGTGGAATACAAATCACATAAGATCCTCCAGTGGAAACGTTTCCAGAATATTTAGGAAAACAGCATAACAACGTACTACAGGCCTCTTTTTGCCCCCTTGGAGAGAAGGCTGCAATGAAAGAATCTTATTTACATTTTGTTTTTTCCACTGTGCATTTCTCAAGTTTATTTGGCCATCAAATGCTCTATTTGTCAAACACCTGAAACAGTGTGTTGAAATGTAAGTATTTCCATCTAATTTTTAGCTGAGAGTCCAAGACAAGAGCTGCCAGCTGTTCCCACATACCAAAAGGATATTCTAGATTGGAAAATTACTCTTAAAGGGCCAGATATTAAATATTTTAGGCTTTGTAGCTCATACCTCATGAACCAGTAAACAAATTATAACTCAGTAAAACTGGGAGAGGAGAGGTGGTTGGCTGGATTTCGGCTATACTTTGCCAACCCCTGTACTAGATCCCTTATGCTGGTCTTGCAAAAATGAAAGGGTCAAAAAACTCTTTTGTGACCCTTGGCCTCTCCTCCACTGGAAGCTATAAGAGGGTTAAAGTTGGAGAGGCAGAGAAGTTGAAGGTTAAAGGTTTTTCTTTAGAGGGATTTGTTGGAGGATGTGCCCCAACTCCAGGGGGTAATTGCTGGGGTATGTTTCAATTACCTATCACTGTGGGAAAACCCATCTCAACCTTAATCTTCAATGATATATTATTTCTCATGATTCTTTGGGTTGGGTGGTTGGACAGTTCTCTTGCTCTGTGTGGTGTCATTTGAGGATTACTCACATGGCTACACTCAGCTGGAATTTAGGTGCAGCTGGGAGACCAAGGGGGTGTCACCCACAAGCCTGGGACATCAGGTGGGGTGGACTGGAGGGACTGGAGCCTGGCTGGGACTCTCTCTCTCCATGTGGACTCTCATCGTTCAGTGGTTTAGCTCAAGCTCTGCCACAGGGTGGTTGGATCCTAAGAAAGCAAAGGTGGAAACTACAAGGCATCTTGAAGCCTAGGCTCAGAAACTCACACAGTGTAACTTGTACCCACGCTGTTGGTCAAAGCAAGTCAGAAGGACATCCCAGAGTCAAGGGTTTGGAGAATCAGATTCCACATTTTGATGGGAGGAGTGGCACAGCCTTGCGTGCCCTCGCAGGGTGAGATAGGGAAAAGATAACTTCGGCAGATGCTTCCATTAAAAAACAAGAGAGAAAACAGAAGGTGCGCAGCCATCCACGGGCCACAGCAGTTTGAAATCCAGCGAGGCACATGTCGCCAGTGGATTCAACATTTGTGTGGGTTCAAATCCCACTTCTGGTAATAACTCCTGTATCAGCTTTCTATTGCCGAGTTAGTGTTAAGCCCAACATGTAGTGTCTTAAAATAACAACAACTGTTTGTTTGCTCATGATTCTGCAACGAGGCAAAGCTTGGTGGGAACGGCCCATCTCTGCTCCATGCGGTGTTGGCTAAGTTGCTTCAGCTAAAGCAAAGGATTCAAGATGGTTTTTCTAACGCTCCCTGGCACCACGAAGAGTGAGTGGAATGGCAGGGCTTCTCTCTCACCCTTTGTTGTCATTCATCCTCCAGGTCTTCTCTGTCTGACAGGGTGATCAGACGTCTTTATGTGATGGCTGGCTTTCTGCTGCATTGTGTCGGTCAAAGCCAAGTCACAGAGCAGCCCAGATTCAAAGAGGGGAAGGTAGACTGCACTTCTTGATGAGAGAAGATGCAAAGAACTCGTGACTATCCTTAATCCACTCTAGTCTGCCCTTTGGCCACAGATATCATGCATATAAGTTACCCTTCTCCCTCCCGAGATCCCCGAAGTCTCATTTCATTTTGCAATTAAGCTTAAGGTCTAGGATCTCATCATCTCCATCATACAGGCACAGGTGAGGCTCCCCAGAGGCAGCTCCTCAAGTTCAGTTTCCTCCTGATTCAGAGACTCGTGAACAAAAAGACAAATTTTCTGCCCCCCACACCCAGGAGACAAGGGTGAGACAGGGATGAGATCACCGTAATAGATGCGACCATTCCAAAAGAGGAGGAAAGGGAAGCACGTAGCAGTCACTCGTCCATAGAAAATCTGGAAACCCAGCTGAGCACATGTTACCATTTTCCCCTGCTCTAGGACAGTAAAAGCTACTTCACTAGGGAGTAATTCCTTAATCCACTGGCTCTTGGTCTACCCTCTGTGCTCTTGGGTCCACCCTCTGAGATGTCTTTCCTTTTCCATAAGAAATGGCCCATCATCTGCGGCAGAGTAGCTTTCTTGACTTGCTTCCTGACTATAGAAAGTTGGGATCCCAAAGACCTCTCTTCAATGTGAACGATCTCTCTTTCTTTGAGTCCAGGCTGATTAACCTTTCACCAATCACTGTCCTCAAAAACTTTATAAGTTTCTCATGCACGTTATTGGGATTTACTCTGTGTCCCCAAAAGACCCACCCATAATTCTTTCCAAAACAGATTTATTTTTCCCTTGAGCATGGCAGTGTGTGTGGGAAAACTCCCTTAAGATTTTTGAAAACTTTGGTCTATCTGAGAGCGTCTATAAAGGAAAACCTTCAATGTTTACAAACTCTTAAAAGAGGTCTTACAGCCTTGATATGATCTGTAACCTGACGCCATTATTTAACTGGCAGCCCCTGTGTTTTATCTTTGCCCTGACACTAGCTCTTACTTTGAGAAGTTTTTGCTGACTGGAGAGGCTGTCCTGGGTCCTCTGTTGCCTCAAAATTCTACCTGAATGGGACTTGCCTGGTGGTGCAGTGGTTAAGAATCCACCTGCCATCAGCTCAATATCAAAAACACAAGCAACCCAGTGCAAAAGTGGGCAGAAGACCTAAATAGGCATTTCCCCAAAGAAGATATACAGACGGCCAACAAGCACATGAAAGGATGCTCAACGTCACTAACCATTAGAGAAACGCAAATCAAAACTACAATGAGGTATCACCTCACACCAGTCAGAATGGCCATCATCAAAAAATCTACAAATAATAAATGCTGGAAAGGGTGTGGAGAAAAGGGAACCCTCTTGCACTGTTGGTGGGAATGTAACTTGATACAGCCACTATGAGGAACAGTATGCAGGTTCCTTAAAAAACTAAAAATAGAACTACCATATGAACCAGCAATCCCACACCTGGGCATATACCCTGAGAAAACCATAATTCAGAAAGAGTCATGTACCACAATGTTCACTGCAGCGCTATTTACAATAGCCAGGACATGGAAGCAACATAAGTGTCCATCGACAGACGAATGGATAAAGAAGATGTGGCACATATATACAATGGAATATTACTCAGCCATAAAAAGAAACGAAATTGAGCTATTTGTAGTGAGGTGGATGGACCTAGAGTCTGTCATACAGAGTGAAGTAAGTCAGAAAGAGAAAAAAAATACTGTATGCTAACACATATATATGGAATCTAAAAACAAAAAATGGTTCTGATGAACCTAGGGGCAAGACAGGAATAAAGACACAGACATAGAGAATGGACTTGAGGACACGGGAAGGGTGAAGGAGGGAAGCTGGGACGAAGTGAGAGAGTAGCATTGACACATATACACTACCAAATGCAAAATGGACGGCTACTGGGAAGCAGCTGCACAGCACAGGAAGATCAGCTCGGTGCTTTGTGACCACCTAGAGGGGTAGGATAAGGAGAGTGGGCAGGAGACGCAAGAGGGAGGGGATATGGGGATATATGTATTCATATAGCAGATTCACTTTGTTATACAGCAGAAAGTAACACAATATTGTAAAGCAATTATACTCCAATAAAGATGTAGAAAAAAAAAAAGAATCTGCCTGCCAATACAGGGGACACGAGTTCAAGGCCTGGTCCGGGAAGATCCCACATGCCGTGGAGCAACTAAGCCCATGCACCACAACTACTGAGCCTGCACTCTAGAGCCTGCAAGCCACAACTACTGAGCCCACGTGCCACAACTACTGAAACCTGCACGTCTAGCGTCCATGCTCTGCAACAGGAGAATCCACCGCAACGAGAAGCCTGCGCACTGCCATGAAGAGTAGCCCCCGCCCGCCACAACTAGAGAAAAGCCTGCGCGCAGCAATGAAAACCCAATGTGGCCAAAAATAAATAAATAAAGTTTTTAAAAATTTTACCTGATAATTGAACAGTTCCTTCTTTAACTTAATTTTCTTTTGAAATACCTATTATAGGTCTGTAAAAGAAACTAGTTGTCGTTTCAATATTCTGCCTCAAAATCTCCTTAGAAGATCCACAAATTCATGAAGTACGTTTTCTATCATCTGCATTATTGCCGGCAACAGTGTTGCTAAAACTTCTGCTGCTACACAAAGGGCTCCACCTTTCTGCAGCCTCTAGGAGAAACTTGCTCAATGCTCTTGCGGCCTCCACTAACAATTTCCTCCCTACCCTTCTCTCCGCCTGCCACCAAGTCCCAAGGCCAATGCCATGTCTTTTAGGTCTTGTTCCATCAGCACCGACTTCTAGGTACCAAATTCTATTTCCGTTTTGTTTTTCTTTTTTTTTTTGGCCACGCTGTGTGGCGTGTGGGATCTTAGTTCCCTGACCAGGGATCGAACCCGTGCCCCCTGTGCTGGGAGCGCAGAGTCTTAACCAATGGACCGCCAGGGAAGTCCCCTGTTTCCGTTTTCTATTGTCATGATTAGTGGATTGAAGCAACAGTGCGCTACGTCTCATGATTCTGTGGGTCCACTGGGCTTTGCCAGGCAGTTCTCCTGCCACATGGTGTCAGCTGGGGTCACTCATGTGACTGTCTTTGGCTGAAAGCTGGAGTGGTTGGAATGGTGGGGGTGCTGGCCAGGCCTCTCTCTTTTCATGCGGTTTCTCATCACTCAGAAATCTAGCCTGAGCTTCTGTACGTGGCAACTGGATCCCAAAAGAGCAAAGGTGGAAGCTACACGGTACGTTGAGGTCCAGCTCCAAACTTGTACAAATCACTCGTACCTTTTTGGTTGGTCAAAGTCAGTCACAAGGTCATCTCCACCCATCAAAAGAGCAGAGGAGTAGACTCCACCTCTTGCTGAGATCAATGGCAGGTACATAGAGATGAGAGGAATTGCTGGCAGCCGTCCTTGCAGATTCATCCATCGTGGGGTACTTGAGTAGGTCCAAGCAGACCAATGGGAAAGGTTGACCCGAGTATTCTGGGTACTCCCGGCCCCACGGATTGCTG
The DNA here is from genome assembly GCF_937001465.1 of Orcinus orca. Lineage (NCBI taxonomy): Eukaryota > Metazoa > Chordata > Mammalia > Artiodactyla > Delphinidae > Orcinus > Orcinus orca. The sequence goes on along the minus strand of NC_064569.1, from coordinate 91,926,530 downwards.
TCTGATGAAGTGTCCAGGGGCAGCAGAGTACAGAACTTTGATTGACAAGTGACAATACTCCCAGCTACATAAAGTCTAACGCTGTCTGGGAGCTTATTTTCTGTAGACGTGGTCACACAAGAGAGCAAGCCAGCATAAGATGATCTTAGATCCTGCCCTTGACTGCTGCCTGGAGGGGTGAAGAGACCTCGGCAGAAGACCCGGAGGGGTAGAGGTGGGCACCCAGGGATCAGGAGGAGTATTCAGTGTCCTTTCTGAGAAGTGTCACCCACAAGAGAGGGAGAACTGCCTAGCAGCGAGAGTCTCCGAAGAACCCACATAAGTGGCCTCCTGAAAGACTCAATTTTAAACATCTGACAAACCCAGAAAGAGCCTACACCACTTCCCAAGAGTGCCAGAGAGGTTAAGAACTTCCCTGTCCCCTCACCATCAATTCTTAGCAAGCCAGGGGATGAGTCGTAAGAGTGAAATGCAGCGAACCAAGAAAAGTGGGCCCCACTACAGGCTCCCCCTCTGGCACCTAGACGAGGGGCGAAGCTTTATCTCTGAATAAAATCTGGAGTTTAAATCATTAAATAAAACTGGACATGCTAGCTATGGAACTGATATCTACGGTGGCTACTGGCACGAGAGAGCTTTTAATTACCTAAGAGTGAGACAGTTTCCTCCAGGACCAGAGTAGAACAAGCCGCATAGCATTGGTGTGGGACAGGAGAGATGAAATTGCTTCTGGTTACACCTGCTCAGTCGCTGTGACAGCTGTAAATCTATTTCCATCCCAGAGGACACTGCTTGGGTAAGGCTCAGTGAAAATTAGCAGGATGCCCTGGAGGCCCATTAACGCTCAAATGGGTCCTGGTTCACACCGTGATGTACCTGTTCTCATTTCTGGCTTGATTTTAAAAATTCTATCCCATGCTGATAGGGATAGAGTAGGATCATTAAATAGTTTAAAAATCCCACCAGGGGATTAAAGACAGAAAGAGAATTTTAAGGGAGTTTGGGAGACTGTTGTAAGCTAATGACCACTCAAGAAAAGAAGCTAGTAACCTAGCAACAATCTACTCTACCTTGAAGGAAGACCAGGCACATTCAAGCACCAGACACACTCAAGCCACCAATCCTGATAGTTAAAACACAAGACAATAGATATGGGTCTGAATCTTGTAACATGAAGTCACAGTGTTAACGGTCCTTGAAGAATTGCATTTCTGCGTGTAGCTAGTACAGGAATACAGGTGAAAAGTGAAAATACTCGGGAAAGGGGATGTTACACCAAAACCTGAGATGAATTACCGTATTTTAGTATATATTATCACCCTTCTGCTACTATACATATGATGTAAACAGCACCATGACAGTCCCAGTTAGACCATATAGGGTCAAAGGAGGAACTAAGGATGTAAGTAAGCCTTGACGTCTGCCCAAAAATGAGGAAGAAGGTTGTCTTCTCCCCTCCCCACTTTTTCTTTGATTATAAAAATGTAGCCCTCTTTGTCCTTGGGGCTGTGCTCCCTTGCCTGCCCGCTTGTATCTCTCATAAGCATCCTGTGCTAATAAACTCACTCTTTGCCTATCACTTTACCTCACACTGAATTCTTTCTGCATCGAGACAAAAGAACCTGAGCTTCAGTAAGTCCTGAGACCAGGTGAGAGGTTTCAATTAAAAGACAGTGGGTTCGAGTCCCCTCCTAAGTCAGGGATTGTGGGTTCAAGTCCCAATCTGAGGTGCAGCTGGGTTCGAGTCCCATCCGAAGGAGTGTGGTTTCAACGCCATCCCTGTGGACAAAATACCAGAACATCTCCCTGACCCTCCATGCCTGTGCTGCAACGTGGAGGCTCATAGCATGGGATTTGGGGTCAGAAAACCTAGATTCAAATCCTAATGTTGCCACTTATTATTCATGGGATCTAGAATAATTCACTTAATTTCCCTATAGTTCAGTTTTCTCATCCATGAAATGGGGATATTATGTCTCTCGCACACAGTTGCTATGAGGATGAAAGAGATAATGGGTACCAAGCATTTAGCTGGTGCAGGGGAAATTCGTGATGCATACTTGTGTGTACAGTGGGTTACCTCCTAATAATAATAAAAAGGGAGAAGCCTGCATCTGTTTGGAATTGTGGTTGCCCAGACACAGAATATCTCTTGAAGGAATCATAAGACGCTAATAACATTGGTCGTCTTTGGGGAGGAAACTGGGTGCTTGGGACAGCAGAGGAGGAAGACTATACTGTTTAACTTTTGATACCTTCCAAATTTTGAAGCATGTCAATGTATTTACTACTTTAAAAGTAAATTTAAATTAAAAAATTTTTCAACATTCTATTATGAAAAATTTCAAATGTACAGAGAAATTGAAGGAATTCTACTGAATACCAGGTACCCACTGCAGAGAATTACTCTTAGCATTTTGTTAGACTAGCCTTATCTCATATATTTTAATTTTTTAAATAAAAATTAATCAATCTCTAAGGTCTAAGAAAGTCACTTTACTTATTAGAGTCTTGATTTTCTCTCTGAAAAATGAGATGCATGGAGTATTCTCCCTGTTTTTCACTATACCAGGGCTAATCCGAGCGGTAGAGCTGTTAACCATCTTGCCCATAAAGTGTAAGCACCTGTTGGGGTGGCTTCCTGGTTTAAAACAGTTCCCTCTCCTTGAGAACAGCCCCCCGTCACACATGAAATTAGATGGGGCCATGTGACTAGCTTTGGCCAATGAAATGTAACAGGAAGTAAGGCATGTTCTTCTAAGGGAAAGAACTTAAGAGCCAATGTGCTGTACTCCATGCCTGTGTTCACCTGACGTGCCAACCAATCAGAGGCCATGCTCCAGATGGTACAGCCACAGGATTCTGAAATCCCCCTCAGCCTGGATTGTTGAGTTGCTACCAGGAGATCAGTTGTCCTGGAAAGTTGTCTGGACCCTCAGCAGTCCATATACCCTTTGGATTGAATTCCATCTGAAGTATGTTCAGTTCAAAAAATACATTCTAAGGACAAACTGTGCCTAATGCTCTGGGTTTTGCACTCTGCAAACACTTTCCCTTGCTGTTCATTCAGTCATTCATTCATTGAAAGCAATGTTGATAGAAAGTCAAACGTATGCCACGTTCTAGGCTGGATCCCAGGGATACGGCAACGCATATGATACACTTGTTGCCCTCAGTAAGCTCACAATCTAATCTGGGCAGCAAACATGTAAACAATAGCAACAACAATAAGAAAAAGAACAGCTGATACTTAGTGAACATTTTCTATGTCCCAGGCACTGTGCTAAGCAATTTACATGCACTATATTACTTAGTTCTAACAGCAGCCCTATGAAGAAGTACATTAGTCAGTGCTTCAGTTATCTACTGCTGTGCAACTAGATACACCAAAACACAGTGGCTTAATACAACCATCATTTTATCATCGCTCCAAATACCGTAACCTGAACAGGGCTAGATTGGGTGATTCATCAGGTCTCGCCTGTGATCACTCATATGGCTGCATTCAGCTGGCAGGTTGACAGGGGGCTGGACTCAGCTAGGACACCGGGAAGCTGAGCTTCTAACTCTCTGTGTGGCATCTGGACCTCTCCCTCTTCATGTGGCATCTCCAGAAGGTCTCTCCTGAACTTACAGGACAGCTCAGGCCTCCCAGGAGCACAGAAGCTGTCAGGTTTTCTTCAGGCTTAGGCCCAAGTACTGGCACAACATCATTTCCATCCCATTCCGTTGATTAAAGCAACTTGCAAGCCCTGCCCATAGTCAAGAGGACTTAACGACACAAGGGCATGAATACTAAAAAGCATGGCTCATCAGGAACCACCAATCATAGTCAGAATTCTCTCTGGTGTAAGGTGTAAGCAAACTTGACCCTTGCTAACTTAAGTTTCAAAGGAAAGGTGTGGGGAAGGATTTATTGGCTTTTGTAATTGGAAGCCCAGGAGTTTATCTATCTTCAGGAATGGCTGGATCAAGGGGCTCATATGATACAATCAGTGTTTCATCTTTCTCTCCATTTCTTAGATTCTTTCTATGTGGTGGGTAAGACAGCTGCCCACCTCTCTAGAACCATATTCTACTTGCTTAGCAATCCCTGGGTGAAGAGACAATCTCTCCCTATTTTCTTATAGAAAGTTCCAGACAGGCGTGGATTAGCTTGTTTGGAGCCACTTGCCTATCTTTAAGCCAGTCACTGTGACCAGGAGATGGAGCCCTCTTTTTTTTTTTTTTTTTTTTGCGGTACGCGGGCTTTGCACTGTTGTGGCCTCTCCCGTTGTGGAGCACAGCCTCCAGACGCGCAGGCTCAGCGGCCATGGCTCACGGGCCCAGCCGCTCCGCGACATGTGGGATCTTCCCGGACCGGGGCACGAACCCACGTCCCCCGCGTTGGCAGGCGGAATCTCAACCACTGCGCCACCAGGGAAGCCCATAGCCCTCTTTTTGTCCAGGTCTGGAACACCTGCCCACCACTGTAGCCCTATCAAACCACATGGGATGGCTACTTTACTTTAAAATAGAGACAAAGGAAGAGAGAAAGAAAGGCTCTGTTATCAGAAAGTCACGTGATGCTGGGAAGACAGGTGGTACGTACGAGCATCCTCATTTTACAGGTCAAGAATCTGATGGTCAAAAATAGTGAAGGTATTTGCTCAAGTTTGCCCAAGTTCACAAAGCTAGAAGGCGGTACAGCCAAGACAGAAAACGGGCTCTTGTAGACGCCAAAGCTCCTGTACTCAATGGCCAAATTATACAATAGTGTTTGCAAACAAACGACCATGAGACAGTGTGATGTGAGCAATGGTAAAGAACCGGCCATGGTACAGAGATAATGCAGCAGAGCTGGGCAACGGTGGGGTGATGAGATGAGTCAGGGGAGGACTCCTCAGAAGAGGTGGTGCTTAAGCTGGGTCCTTAAGGAGGGTCACTCCAGGACAAGGGATCAGCATGTTCAAATGTGCCTCGGGAACCTGCAAAATTTTGGAAGAGTGGAGGGATAAAGATCCCCAGCTGAGGGATAAGGATCTCTGGGTTCAAGGATTTGTATGGTCTGAGGATTTATCTCTGAATCCAGCCTGGTTTATAAACTGAAAAAATAATACATCCATATCACAATTCGTCAAATGTATTTTAAAGTATTACTGAATTCATGGCAGCTTTTTTTGGTAGATGTTTTCTCAACTAAAAGTAGAACTATTACCATGCTTGGTTCAGGAATTATTTTGACATTGTAAAGGAGGTTTATACTGAAAAAGAGACATTGATTCTCAAATGCGTGTTACAAAAGGGTCACTTCTAAAAATGAGGCAGAGGAGGGCAGCAGGACCTGCTCAAGGGTTTTCAATGTTATCCCAAAGTCAGGGGTGAGGGGTGGGCTGGAGGGTTTTAGGCAGTGGAATGGTCGATTCAGAGTGTGTGGAGGGTGGTTGGAGGGGCTGATTTTGCAGACAGAGGTGCATCTAGAGGCTGCTGCTGGTGAGTGTCAGGAGTTTACAGGATGAAGAGCACAGGCTCTGGAGCCAGACTGCCTGGGTTCAAATCCCAGCTTTTTACTTATCTGCTGTGTGGCTTTGGGCAAGCCATCTTAGCCTCTCTGATGCCTTAGTTTTTCCATCTGTAAAATGGGAATGATGATAGCTTTAGAGGATAGAGGAGCTGAAGAATGCAAAGTGGCTGGAATTATACCCAGGGTTAACACCACGTAGGAATATTATCACCTCTTATGTGTGTATATATTTATATGGACATTTACTACTATGGTCCAAGAAAGTCTTTGCAGTGGCCTGAACTGTAGGGCATAGAGAGCTGGTGAAGAAATAGTTGGAGGCATATACATCTTTACATGTATCTACAAAGTTACACGTATCTACTTCTATTTCAAATAGCATATAGTTATATTGATATCTCTATCTATACTGTAACTGCATACTCTTTGAGGGCAGAAATATATTCCTAGGTGTTTTGCTCCCCCTGCTAAGGACCCACTGACTGATTTCCCATCATGGAGAGAAAGGTTCTGGGGTCTGTCTTTAATGCAGAGAACGTGGACCTGGAGAAGGACACAGAAGACTCCTTTCGGCCCAGGATGTGCAGTCAGTCTGCAGACCTCTGAGGGAGCTTCACAGGAGACAGGTGAGGATGGAGCCAGGCTGGAATCTCTTGTTTCCTCAGAGCTCAAGAGTACAGGAGAACGGGGAGCAGACCTGGAGGGCAGCCGTGGGACGAGGGACCATGCTCTGGGGCAGGGTTGGCTCCTGGGACATTTCTGCCCCTCCGCACTCCCCCCTCAGCACTTCCTGGGCTCAGAGGGGACTGGGGAGTCCCATCACTGCCTTTACAGCTCACAGGCTTTCCTCCATGGGAAAAGGGGCAGCACACTTCCCCCATTAGCCAGAGGAGGAAATGGAGGTCCGGAGAGGCAAGTGGTTCCATTCCATGTGAGAGGGAACGGAGGGAACAACCCTGCTGAGCCCGTGCGAACTGGGGCCTTAATGTAGCATCTCAGCAATCTGCTGAAGTGGGTGGATGGTGCCCATTTGACAGGCGGTGAAACCAAGCTCAGGCAATTAGAGTATTTCCTTGAGTTCTCAGGCAGCCTAGAATTTGCAGTACCTTTCCTTCCATCATAATGAGCAGGGAGGGAAGTGAGAGGAGGGCATTCAGGGATCAGCCCACGTGTTTGATTCATCCTACTGACGTTTCTTTGTCATGTGTGGATCTAAGACTTTAACTGAACTCTTGCCCTCGAGTTTGGAGTCTCTAGGGGGCTGCTTGCTGTAGCCCCGTCAGCCTGGAGAGTGGGCCCCCCCGCCTTCTCCAAGGTCACTTAACTGTGGGCCTTGACTTTCACTCGCCCTGGAGGACAGTTCTGGTCATGGCCCTCCCCCCTCCCTCTCACCCTCCAGAAGTGGAGGGGCCTTAGCCCACACCTGTGGTCTGAGGGAATTCAAGTGGGGGCATCACTTCCTGCCTCTGGCCCTTAACTGCTCACCCCTCAGCCTGCAACACCAGGTACCAGCTGTGCCAACAAGAATGGAACTCTCCTAAAGCTCTAATTTGAAAAGATGCACGCACCCCAGTGTTCACAGCAGCACTGTGTACAATAACCAGGATGTGGAAGCAACCTAAGTGTCCATCAGCGGATGACTGGCTAAAGAACGTGTGATATATACACACACACACACACACACACATATATACATACACACACAATGGACAATTACTCAGCCATAAAAAGAATGAAATATGCCATTTGCAGCAATGTGGATGGACCTAGAGACTGTCATGCTGAGTGAAGTAAGTCAGAGAAAGACAAATATCATATGATTTCACGTATATGTGGAATCTAAAATATGATACAAATGAACTTATTTACAAAACAGAAACAGACTCACAGACACAGAAAACAAACTTATGGTTTCCAAAGGGGAAAGAGATGAGGGAGGGATAAATTAGGAGTTTGGGATTAACAGATACAAACTCCTATACATAAAATAGATAAACAACAAGGTCCCACTGTATTGTATGGGGAACTATATTCAATATCTTGTAATAAACTACAATGGAAAAGATTTGAATTTCTCTAATAATTAGTGATGTTGAGCATCTTTTCATGCGCTTTTTAGCCATCTGTATGTCTCCTTTGGAGACATGTCTATTTAGATCAACATGCCATTTTTTGATTGGGTTGTTTGTTTTTTTAATATTGAGCCGTATGAGCTGTTTGTATATTTTGGAGATCAATCCCTTGTTGGTTGCTTCATTTGCAAATATTTTCTCCCAGTCTGAGCATTTTCTTTTTGTTTTGTTTATGGTTTCCTTTGCTGTGAAAATGAATATGAAAAAAAAAAATATATATATATATATATACATATATATGTATATCTGAATCACTTTGGTGTATACCAGAAACATACAACACAACATCGTAAATTAATTATAGTTCAATTTTTTTTTAAAGCAAAAAAAGAAAGAAAGGATCTCTCCTCTCTTGCTTATCTGAAAATCATTTTAAGAATTTGGGTAGGAATTTGGAGTTCCTGAAAGTTCACTGCTGAAGAATCTGTTCAGAACCCAGCAAGGAGTTGAGTATATTTCTATTTCTGGTGCAAGACATCATTCTTCCATCTCACAGTGATGCTACACAAGCAAGGCAATCTGGTGGTACCTCTGCGCACGTGCAGCTATTGAGTGCATGACCCATTCCTATGGCCACTCTCTGTATTAGGTCTTCCCATTGGTGTGACACTCTAGGGAAGTCCTCTCATGAGTCCCCATTTACACAACCAGAAATGGAGGCTCAGAGAGGGTGACTCTCTGGCCACATCACACAGGAAGAGCTGGCAGCTCAAGCTAATACTATCCTTTCCTGTCCCCGGGCAATGGTAGCAGGCATCGCTGTCCCCAGACACTCACCCCCAGGACTCACCTCCTCGCTGCCCCAGCTCGGCCCTCCTGCACCACTGCAGCCCTCCCTTGTGGACACCAGGCTGCCCATTCTATGGTCCGTCTGGTCAGGGAGATAGTCTGACAATATTCGGAAAGGGCTGAAACTAAGGGAAAAGCAAAAGCAATACAATAATAATGGAGAAGGAGAAGGAGTTGGACAAGAAAAAGGAAAAGATAAAAGTCTCTCAGGGAATGAGATCATATAATCAAGACACCTTGGCACCGTCCTATAGGGAAAATATCAACTTCATTCTCCAGATGGGAAACTGATGTTCCTAAAGGTTAAGCAATTTGCCCCAAGGTCACACAGCTAATAAGTCGGCCAAGCCAGGCTTTGAACCCAGGTCGATGTGGCACGAAGATCTACATGGTTTCCTTTCCACTCTGCCGCTAAAAGGTCCCTGACCTCAGCAGGCTCATAGACAGGGTGGGAGCAGGCAAGTCAGTGGATAATTGCTCCACAGGAACTGTCCTAGTAAACGCAGGGAACATGAACATGGCGTGTAATCAGGGGGCAGAGGGGAGCAATCAAGGAGGGCTTCTGGAAAGCGGTGACGCCTGAATTAAGTCGTGAGGGATGAGAGGCTGCTGTCATGGGCCTGCAGGAGGGAGAGGGTGAGGAAACATCCAGAGAGGGTGTCAGGTCTGGCCATTCCTACAAGCTGTTGTTATGGTGGCCTAGGAAATCCTTCAAAGCAAATGGAAGGCAGTGTCTCCTATGAGTGTGAACCACCATGACTACACCTGTGAAACCAGCTGTCGTGTGATATGTTGTCATCTGCAAATTCACTAAAAATCTTGCGAAAAACATGTTTTTAATTGAGGTGACAGTCACACAACAGAAAGCTCCCCATTTTAAAGTGAATCATTCAGTGACATTTCATGCCTTCACAGTATTGTGTGACCGCTACCTATATCTAGTTCCCAAACCTCTTCATCAACCATAATAAAATCCTTTATCCATTAAGCAGTTACCCTCTATTCTCACCTCTCCCAGTCCCTGGCCGCCAGCGACCCACTTTCTGTCCCTATGGATTTTATTCTTGATTTTATCTCATATAAATGGAATGGTGCAGTGCGTGGCCTTTTGTAACTGGTTTTCACTGAGCGTGTTCTCAAGGTTTCATTTGATAATTTATGTCTTTTCCAGTTAAGAAGGAGAGAACAGAGCACGGACTGTGGTCTAATTACGACCCAGCCTCTCCAGCCCCTGCCTGGGCCCTCTCCCTCCACATCTCTCCTTCCTCTTCCCTCCGGCATGTCCTACCCTCCTTCAGGAGTCAGAAGGCGATCCACAGGCCTGGGTGTGTGTCCTCACTCTGCTGTGTCCCTTGACGTGTTCCTTTGCCTCTGAGCCTCAGGCTTCCCATCTGTAAAATGAGATGGTTGACACAACAACGTAACACACTTAACACAACTGAACTTTACACTTTGAAGTGGTTAAGATCGTGGATGTTACGTATTTTTTTATCACAATTTTTAAAAAAGCAATACAAGGAAAGAACTTTAAAAATGAGACGGTTGAATTGATCAATTGATGGCTAAAAGCCACCCAGTCCTATAGCACAATAAGACCAAGGACTCATGATTGAGAGTCGTGGAAAAGAAAGGCTGGCCAAGGAGACAAAGGAAGGAAAGGAAAAGTCCAGTCAAGGAAGAGAGAGAGAGGGAGGGAAGGAGGAGGGGATATGGAGAGAGGGGGGATGGGGAGACAGACGGCGGAGATAGTAAGAGAGGAGAGACAGGGGAGAGGAGGGAGAGGGGAGAGAAGGAAGGAGAAGGGAAGGAGAGGAAGGGGGAGAGGGAGAGAGGAGATGTACAGGGGGAAGGGGGGAGGGGAAGAGGGCTGTCCTGCAGTCTTTCTCTGCCTTGCTTTGCCCATATGTTTATTTCCAGATTCTCAGTTATTGTCAGTCACTGTCACTCTCCGAACTCCAGTCCGATCTCTCATACAATCTGTGGATTAGTCTACAGTACTGGAGCAAGATGGGAACCACAGGGTTTTCAAATAGATTCAGCTTCTGTGATTTACGATATCTTTTCAATAGAATTTGACCCAGAACCAGAATGAAAGCAATATAGAGCAGATAAGAAAAAGCGATGATTCAACCATGTCCTTAAAACACGTTGGTCGTGTCACCAAGGGCTTTCCCACTAGGGGCCAACATCAGGCCTCCCCCCATTGGCTGAAGGGACACCAAGATGTGTAGGAGGCACCAAATATTCCAGATTTGCTTAGTCTGGTTTCAAATATCCAGTTCCCTGTTCCCCAAAGCACCCTCTCTTATCAGAATATGAACTACAATTTTTGGCCTATAAGTGAGAACCCCATGAATATGAGGCTTGAACCCCAAGGGAAGGCTGCAGTTCCTGAACGACTAATTATACACCAGCAGGTGCCCCTGAAGTACAGGTGAATAAGTGGATTTAGATGGCTTTATAAGTAGCAATCCAAGAATGTTTTAGAGAACAGCGACTGTCCACACATAGCCCGAAATAAAAACATCAGTTTGAATTATTCTCCTCGGAGGCCCTCCTGGAGAAGCTGGATGCTGGTGTTTGTGCCTCAAACTCCCAGCTGAAACGGCAGCTGGAAGCACAGAGAGAACAAGTGGAATAATGGGGCCATTACCAAGGTAGTGATAGAAGTCAATGCAGGGGCTAGGAGTGGCATATGGTCAGGGGGGAGAAACCAAGGAGGGCTTCCAGTAAGTGGTGGCATCCAAGCTGAGTCACCAAGGGTGATTGGCAGGTGGACGACCTGGCAGGAATTGGAAGGCAAAAAGGTCTCCAGAAATGATAACAGTGGCTGTACTTGGGTAGCAATGGATATGGGTGACTCCCCCACCCTAGCCCCTCTATTTTCCATTGTTTCTATAAAGAGTATATATCGCTTTTATAATAAAAACATTTTTTAAGAAAGTAAAGGTAACCATTTCAAAAGACTTGGAGAGTTTTCATGAGAACGTGGTCCATGTCTTGGTGGTGGAAACGGAGACCCCTTCCCTCTTGCACCCCTTCCAGCAGCCCCTCTCTGTTGCTGGCGTAATAGTTTGCTGGGGCTGCCACAACCAAGGACCCCAGGCTGAGGGACTTAGACAACAGACATTCATCTCCTCACAGTCGTGTAGGCTACAAGTTCAAGATCGAGGTGTCAGCAGGGTTGTTCCTCTTGAGGTCTCTTGCTTTGGCTTGCAGATGGCCATCTTCTCCCTGCATCTTCACATGGTCTTCCCTCTGTGTGTCCATGTCCCAATTTCCTTTTCCTATTAGAACGGCAGTCACAGTGGATTAGGGCCCACCCTAGTGTCCTCATGTTAGTTACCTCTATAAAGACCCTATCTCCAAAAACAGTCACAGTGTGAGGTCCTAGAGGTTAGGACTTCAACAGATGAATTTTCGGAGGACACAATTCAGTCCATAACACTGGGATACAGATAAATAGTTCAAGATGAGTCTTTTGTTTTCCCCCATTGCTGTGGGAGAGTTCAGAACGTTAGTATTTACTTGATTTTTATGCAAGGATGCTTGATGCTGGAGAGGACGCATGTGGGTTGGTAGAGCTCCTGGGCCCACCTGTGGGGAAGTACCAGGCACCACCGTCCATCCCAAGAGCCAGTTACGAGCACACCGGATGGGAGTCCTGGAAAAACACATGGAAATTTATCACCCTTCTCCTGCGGGTGCGCCTGCGTGCATGCATGAGTGTGCACACACACACACAGACCACATAAACAAACACACACACACAAACGCACACATCACATACACACAGAAATACACGAGCTCTTTCAATGATCATTCTAACTCTTCGTTATGGGATGTGGGTTGTTTTGGTGATGGGAGCCAGGACAGATGCAGGTAGAAATGGATTGAGGAAGAGATGATAATGTGAGAAAAGCTGCTGCCTTTAGAACCTAGGATGGTTTTATCCATCTGAGCTGGGCTCAAGACAGGGTGTTGTCCGTTCCCCTGATGTCAGCAGGTGTCTGGGAGCCAAAAGAGCCCTTAAACACTCTGCAGACCAACCTCTCTCTGCTTGTCCACACACATCCCCCAGCACGATCCCAGAAGGGAGAGTCCCAGGTGCTGCCCAATTTCTACCAGATTTTCCGACTTTCACAGTCATGACCTTGGGGTGTCCTGCTCCCCTTTATAACTCCAGCTTCACAGGGACCAAACCCTTCCCTGATTTTCTCTGAGCACCACTGAGATGGGACGGAATTTTCAAGGGAGGGACACAAACTCAGGTGGCCAAGAGCCCTAATCACCTGGGTTTACAGACCCCCAACCCTGGCTTACTTGTCAGAGTCCTAGCTCCATCTAGGACCACCCTGGCTCTCAGAACCCGCTCTCAGCCCCTTGCACTTTTCACATCCTCCACCTTTCCTTCTCCCTTGTCGGTAGCTCCTGACTTCCCCAGCAAGGACACTGAGTCCAGCCTCAGAGACCTTCCTGGGAAAGCCAGGGTTGGCACTCCCTGGTTCCCCACGTTTCCATTCACAAAGCCACTCTAGGGTCCTCTCAGTGGGAGGACTGGGTCAAGGGTAAATTCCTCACAATGATAACGACCCTGATTATCATTTCTGTATCCTCCAAAGCCCTTACTCAGAGAGAGTCTCATTTAGTATTCAACACAGCTTCCTCTTCAGCTCCATTTTACAAATGAAGAAACTGAGGCCCAGAGAGGCGAAGCGACTGGCTCAAGGTCACACAGTGGGTAAGTGGCAGGGACCCAGGGCTGTCTATCTGCATGCCTTTAGCACCTTTGGGACTCTCTACCCCTTGGCCTCTTTCTCAGTGGTGAAATTGTACTTAAAAACAGGTGAAAGGCGGGAGGGGAAACAAGGCCACACGCTCAAGATCTGGCTCTCAGGAATGGGGCCAAGATTCCTTCGAGTTAATACACATCATCTCACAGGGCTGACCTCATAAATATCATTAGATCCTGCAGCCTCCACCCAGCCTGCCAGGGCCCTGGACGTGAGGAACTCTGTATCCTGTTCCCAGCCACAGCACGTGGAAATAGTGTGAGCTAATGAAATATCACCAGCGAAGCTAAAAGCTGAATGCTCATCTCCTGGCAGATGGCAGCTAGGATACTGCTGACCCACACACACTGGCCTCTTTCCCTCCACCAACTGGGAGGCCAGAGCGGGCTTTAGGAAGAACACTGGACAGGGGTGGAGGCAGACACACCAGGCTCTGGTTTCTGCATGCTGTGTGACCTTGAGCAAGTGACTTGACCTCTCTGAACTTAAGCTTTTTCATCTATAAAAAGAAGATAATGGGATCGATTTCAGTAATATATACATGGAAGTGTTCAGCTGAAGGCCAGACACAGTTTGGGGACGAAGGGGATGGAAGAGGCGAGGTCAGGGTGGGGATGTGACATCCATCTATCTACCTAGCCCACCTCATCACTGTTCAGAGTAAGAAACCCTGAAGCTAGAAGAAAATTCCACTGGGTGCTGCTGCTGCCTTTAAGTAGAGGCCCAAGGGGGTGGGAGTAGCTGCCTGTCAGGCCTCATAAGGATCAGGGTGGGGTTGGAGATCTCAAGTTCAGAAAGGCCACTTTGGGTCCCAGAGTGAATCATTCTTGAGAAGTTCGGATGTATTCTGTCATCAAACTCACCAAGGACTTAGGGCATAAACCTCCTTAGTGCCTGGCATGCTTGGGCATCCCCCGACCCCAGAGACTAGCTCAGTTCATGGCTTTGACCGCCCAGAATCCCTTACCTCCTCCCCACACAGTTCCTATGGTGTGGCGCCTTGAAGGCGCCTTGCAGCCCAGGTCTGTGCAATCCTTGTAATTGATAGTGACCAGTTTAGGGGTGGTACATGACCAAACCAAGCTAATCACAGCCAGTGAAACTCAACTCTGGGAATTTTGATCAAGATCTTAGGGCACTGGACTCCCTTTTCCCCACAGGACTTGGACCTGAAAGTTTATAGCACTGCAGGGGAGGGCAGTGCTGTAATCCTCAGGGGACAGCCAGTCTGAGAAGGTGGCCAGTGCAGCACAAGACAATGCTGAGAAATAGAGAGAAACAGCATTCTCGTGGCAGCCGAGGTCTGGATCAAGCCATACCTGAGCCTTCCTGGCCTTATCAGTCACATGAGTCAATAAATGCCCCTTTTGCCTTTTTTTGGCATAGAATTTTTCTTTCTGCTCTGTGACCTTAGGCAAGTCACCTAACCTCTCTGAGCCTTGTTCCCTCATTAGTAAAATCCTGAAGGCAGTGCCTACCTTGTAAGGAGCGTTACAAGGACAAAAGCATGATGCAGTGTACACCGCATAGTACTCAACAAATGAGTGTGATTATTTCCCCAGATCCTAGCCAGGGATCTTCCTCTAGGGCTCATCAGATGCTGCATTCCCGCCCCCCAGAGCTCAGCTGTGCCTGTGACTTGACCTCCCTGATGACCACCAAAGCTCTGTGTCCAGCCCGACCTCTCTCCAGAGCTCAGAGCTCCTGGGCACGTCCACCAGAATGTCCTCCAGGCGTCCCAAACCCAGCACAAGGTTCTGGCTGGTTCACTACTCTCTGTGTGATGTGGGTCTGTCACCTTGGTCTTGGTTTCTCCATCTATAACGTGAGAAGGTTGTAGTAGATCATTACAGAGGTTCTCCCAGCCCTAACATCCTAGGACTCTCATCTGTCATGTATCATCCCCCCAGCTTGACACCACTTCCTCCCCAGACTTACCACCTTCAAAGGCAGTGCCGCCATTCTCCAATGAACCCCAGGTTGAAAACTTAGAGTCAGCTTGGTCTTGTCCATCTTGTTAATCACAGCCCCCAAGTCTGGGAGAGTCTCCTCAGAGATGCTACCCTATCTCTACAGCCCTCCCTGATGCCACTACCACCACCTTAGTCCAGATCCCTAGTCCTACACATCCGGTCCAGCACTGGCTTCCCCATCCAGTCCCCTCCCTGCTCCTTCCATCCTTGGAGTCAATCAGTGGCCAATGGAGGACCGGGGCAGCTTCCCTCCCAATCCACCTCTGCGTGGAGGCTGGGCCTCCTAATGTCACTGTCAGGAACTAGACTGCCCTACTGACAACGTCAGTGCCTGGAGAGTCTTTTTTTTTTTTTTGCGGTACGCGGGCCTCTCACTGTTGTGGCCTCTCCCGTTGCGGAGCAACAGGCTCCGGACGCGCAGGCTCAGCGGCCATGGCTCACGAGCCCAGCCGCTCCGCGGCACGTGGGATCCTCCCGGACCGGGGCACGAACCCGTGTCCCCTGCATCGGCAGGTGGACTCTCAACCATCGCGCCACCAGGGAAGCCCTGAAGATTCTTTTTAAGGCTGGGGACGAGAAGAGGAAGTTTTCACGGTGTTCATAGTAGATACTCAGTAAATATGTGTTAAATTCATTCATTCCCTCACACTTTCCAAAACACACCCCTTGGACGGTCATCTCCAATCCAAGACAGATCAGCCCAGAGACCCAGTGTCATGAAAGCTGTGGCCATTCTCTTCATAAAAGAGCTCTTGCACGTGACTTTGGGAATATAGTTTCAGACGGTTCTTAGTCCCGCAGTCCATCCATAGAGCCAAGTTTACCCCTGTTTGAGCTCATTTTACAGATGGAGAGAGTGAGATACAAAGAGAGGAAGGAATTTGTTAGAGAACATGCAGACCATGTGTTTCTGGGAGGCACTAGGTCATCTTAGGAAAATGCTGGGTCCACTCGCAGCTCCGGGTCCATAGCTTTGAGTAGTCAATCACGGAACCCCTAACATCTCTGTTTCCTCACCCACGAAAGAGGGACCAGGCCTGCACTGCAAGGCTGTAGTTAGAAGATGGTGTAGGAATAGGAACCTAGCCCAGCCCCGTGCATGGAAGACAATTCCTGTTCCATCCTTCTGCTTGCTTTCTCTCTTCCTTTCCTTGTAGGCTTTTGGAGGCTGGAGATGTTACTGCCATCTCGAGTGGTCACAGAAGCCTTCGTGGAAGAGGAGAGCCCTGCCTGAGCCTCAATTTTGGGTGCTGGAGGGAGTCAGGGACCAAGGGTTATTAATAGGCCTGGCTCGAGGGGCCCAGGGAGGGCGAATGTGATACAGACACCCAGCACCATGGCTGGGGAGTACCTGACACCGGAAGCGGAGGGCGCCGGGGGCAGAGGGGAGTACCACGTCCCAAAATAGCCGGAGCAGAAGCTTATATAGGTGGCCGTCCTCCCGCTAGGCTCACTTCCTGACGGGACCTCCCACTGGACCAGCCCTTCAGCGCAGGTTCCATCCCTCCACCGCCACCCGAGGTGAGTGGCAGCTACTGGGGTTGCGGGGGATGGAGGTATGCAGCAGGGAGGAGGCCAGCTGGAAGGGACAGCCACACATCCCCTTCCCCCAGTAACACAGGCTGGGGTGGGGGTGGATGCTGTGAGGCGGGCAGCCGTGGAGTCTAGGGCTGAGAGTACAGATCCTGGGGTCTCCATCCTAACTCCTGGTGTGACCCGAAGCAAATCCCTCCCCCTGGCTAAGTCTCGGGTTCCCCACCTATAGAACGAGAGGGGTGGAGGCAGACATCTGTGGGTTCAGGTGAGGAGGCCCCTGCCTGGGCAGAGGAGGCAGGAGGAAGGGGTAGGAGGGCTGATGGGCTGACCTGATGGCATCGTCTGATGTTCTGTCTGTGTGGACTTCAGCCCAGAGAGGGTGTCAAGTTGATAGGAAGCTTCTGCAGCAGGGAGAGATGGAGGAAGGAGGGAGAAGGATGGGGCCTCTGTTGCTGTTCCAGTCTCTGCCACAGGGGTCAGTGTCTGGGGACTCTGCAGGAGCCGGTCTCTGGCTCAGACATGTGGGACTTGACTAGGCTGGGTCCTGAGCACTGGAGGAGCTCCATGGAGGGGGTCGCTGAACTTGAAGTTAGTATATCCGGGCCTCTCTGAGCCACCGCCTTGCTGTGTGTTTTTAGGCCATTCACTGACTCTCTCTGGCCTCAGTTTCCCCACTAGCATAGCATAAGGATCCTTCCGCTAGGGAAGCAGATTCTCCAACTAGGTCCCTGGAGTGAGCTGAGCCTGGGGGTTGAAATGATAGCACAGAAGCCCAGCATCTCCAAGTTAACAGCCCAGCCTGGGGCAGGGGCAGCAGGGGCAGCTGAGGGGTCCGGGGAAGGCCTCACACTGCAAGAGATCAGGTTGGGAGCTGCAGCCTCGGCGCCTTGGAAGCCAGCTGGTGGGCTGTCACCTGAGGGAGCTGACTCGCAGGGAGGGGGCCAGCTGAAACCAGCAGTATCCTAAGGTTTCCAGGAAGGGCAGCCGTCCAGGGCCGAGCTGAGGGAGATAGTGTTGACAGCAGCCAGTGCGAGGGAACCTGAGCTACACGGCAGCTGGGCTGCTCTCCCCAGCGCCCCCATCAAGGACCCCCATCTCAGCCCACCCACACCTGCCCACACCTCAAGTTGGAGTCTCAAGATCCCGCCACAAGGGACCTCCCATACCATCAACACACCAGAGGGAGACTGAGGCCCAGAGATGGGGCAGGTCACAACCCCAGGTCACATGGGGACTTAGCGCAGTCCCAGATCTAGAACCCAGGCCTCCTGACTCCCTGTCCAGTGCTCTGCACACTTTCAAGACAGCTGGTTGCAGCCTGAATCCTTTGGAGACCGTGGGAAAGAATGCAACTGGTCTCTGGCTGTATAAAGATTAGGAAGTGTCACATTTCCCAGAGATGAAGTTCAGGACATAAAACCTGCTTCGGTTGTCTAGAAAGTGTAGTCTGAGGAGGCCACCCTCTCCCCAGGCATAGGCCTTCTGGTCTCCAAGGGGGGGGAGGGTGTACAGAGACTCCAAGTAGCCTCTCCCTCCCCCCCACCCCCCACCCACGTTGGTTTATGGGGGCAGGAGTCTGGACCCGCACTATACTCTCCTTGGCTCAGGGGACCAGGAAAGCAAGTAGTTAGTGGGGATCTGAGAAGGGTTCTTTGAAAAGTCAGACTACGGAAAAAAAAAATTCGGTTTCCGTGTGTGCTCCCCTGGCCAGATGTGGGATGGGGCACCCGCTGAGGGCCCTAGCAGCACCGGCCCATCCGTGCCACCCCGTCCAGTGGGTCAGGTTTCCAGACCTCAGCGTTCAGATTTTGCAGCATAAATTTGCATCCAGGAGAGACAGAGTGGAGGCTGAGGTAGGAGTGGAGAGAGAATGGGAGCAGGGTCAAGGGGCCCAGGAGGGTGTAGACCTCCTACACCCTCGGTATCCTCCCGGAAGCGGCGGGACATCCTCGGAGGTGCGCTGACCCGAGACCCTGCGCCGCACCAGGCCGGCGCCTTCTGCGTGCCCTTGACGGCAGGAGAACCCTCCAGACCCGGCTGAGGACTCGGGCGCCCGGTAAATTCCAGAGGTTGCCCCTTCCCCTGGCGCCCTGGTCGCAGCCCCTGGGATCCCAAGGCCCCCCGGCGGGGCGGGACGGCAGCGGCAGCGCGACGGCTCGCCAGCCCGCCGGCCCGGACCGCGCAGCTCGGCGGCGCGGCTGGACTGAGCTGCTCTGGCTGCGCGCAGAGCCCCGCGCCCCCTGGCTCTGCGCCAGGCCGGCGGGCGTGCGCCCGGCGCGCGGCACTGCAGCGCAGGTCATATGAGCAGAAACGATGAGAAAAGCACTTTTTAATCTTTTCGCACTTGCTCTGCCAGCTCAAACAGTTGCAGGATGTCGATGACAGACTTTCTCAACGCTGAGGACATCATGAAGGCAGTGGGTGCCTTTACCGGTGAGCAGCGCGCTCCCCTCCGCACCCCTCTCCCCGCATCCAGCACCCTGGCCCCTGCACCCCGTGCTTCCCGCGGACGGCCAGTCTTCCTCAGCGCTTCTCTGCCCACGCATCCCGCGGGGCGCTGGTGGAGCGTGCAGCGGGGTCCACGGCATTTCCCAAACTCTGCCCGGGCCGGACTTGGCACGGGGAACGGGCGGGGAGGCCGTGCGCCCTGCCGGACAACCGAAACTCTCGGGCGCCGAAGGCCGGGTGGCCACGCTGCGAGGACCCGGGTCCCGGACCAAGGGCGAAGAGAGGGGTGGAAAGCTGCATCTCTGGGTCCTGTGGGCGCTCGGGGCTTCCTTTGCAAGGCACTTGGAGGGGACTATAGGTGCGCATGCTTCTCTCCACGCGACCGCTTTCCAGACAGGCCTCTTTCCTGGCTCCCTGAATGTCCAAGCCCCTTCTCCGGGGCTCAGAGCTCAGCCCCCCGCAACGGATCTGCGAGGGAGCGAGGTGACCTTCCCGTAGCTGGCGCTCCGCTCTGCTCAGCCCTGCGAGAAGCATCCTCCGCGCTTGCAACTTCCAGCCTCCTCAGGCACGGAGGGAGGGGAGCCGGCAGTCTCATGTCTCTGAGCTGCCCTGGACTTGAGCACTTAGCTGCTTACCTTCCTTCTCCCTCCTGTCACCCAGATGGGGAAACTGAGGCAGGGAGAGGGCTAGAAACTTGCCCAAGGTTACCTGGCAGGGCAGCAGAGGAATTAGCACGGGGGTCACCTCCGGATCTTGTCCCTGCCAATGCCACCCCTCCCCATCTAGTGTCTGAGGTGGACAGAGCAGCTTTCCTCCCCTCCAGCCCAGGGAGGGAACAGTGAGTTTTCGCGGGATCGCCCCTATCCCGCCACCCCCGTCCCACACACACACATAAGTTACTTGGTCTAAAGTTTCTTTTCTCAGGTGTCCTTAAAAAGGAGCTCGGGACATAGAAAATGGGAAGAGGGCTCCCATTTCCTTTCTCTTGGCAACCCCTCCCCTGGGCATGAAGAAACTCTGGGAAGCCACCCTCCCAGGGCCCTGCGATAGCCCCCCCACTTCTCCTTGACCCATCTTGCTCCCTCGGAGAAGAAACCTAACTGGGAATTCTTGGGGAGCCTTCCAACACCTGTCCCCATTCCCACCAGAATGGATTTCTGCAGCAAAGCCGGGACTTCTGGGTCATCCCCTTCCCTCTCCCACTGTGTGACCTTGAGAGAAACTTGTCCTCTCTGTGTTGATTTTCTGGCGACACAATCTATGACCAAGAAAAAGGTCGACCCTCCCTTCTCCCCTGCAGCATACACACATCACGTTCCCACCGCCTCCAATTCCCCTGCCCACCCCGACTCAGCCGCCACCCAAAAGGCTGCATGGAAACCAGGAAGCCCCTCTGCCTTCAAATGCTACCCCCACCATTAGTGAAGGGTACAGTGGAGGGTGGGGTCCGGTTGGAGAGCCAGGGTGATCTGGGTGCAAGGCCACCTCTGCCACTGTGTGACCTTGGGCCAAGCCCCCTCGCCTGGCCTGGGCTCCCTCAGCCCTCCCGTGGAGGGACTGGCCCTGCGGAGGCGATCAAAGTGCTGTGACCCCCACATTCTCCCACCCTTCCCCAGGCCCCTTGTCTGTCCTCATTTTCACCTCCTCTCTCCACCCCCGAACAGCTGTCGACTCCTTCGACCACAAAAAATTCTTCCAAATGGTCGGACTGAAGAAAAAGAGCCCAGATGACGTGAAGAAGATATTCCACATCCTGGATAAAGACGAGAGCGGCTTCATCGAGGAGGAGGAACTGGGGTAAACTGAGGCCTGCAGGGGCTGCCCAGCCTGTGGCTCTGGGAGAGGGGCTGGGGGCTGGGGCTCTTGCTTTGGAGTTCCTGTCCAGCTGCCCGTCCCTCTGCACCCTTCACAGAAAATAACCATCCCTGCCTGATCGCTGCTGCTTCCAGAAAATAAAATCCTCAGCAGAAAGTGCAACTAATGAGATTAAATTATAGCCACTTAATATTGCTAATGGAATGATGCTACTTAATAATTGAATACAGACCAAGAGGCAGCTTTCTCGTTGCCTAGCACCATAGGCAAGGCAGAGAGCGCTCCCTTGAGTAATTTCATTGACTTTCATTCCTCTAAAAGGCAACTTCTACCATCCTGCAGACCCCTACCCTCTGTACCAGCAGCTAGAACAGTTTCTGGGCAAGTCAGGGATGCAGAACCAGCTTTGGGGGTTCAGGAGTCCTAGGAGCAAGACAGAGAAGGTTATGACTAGGAAAATGCAAGATGACATCCTCCAAAAAACCTCCCACCATCACCCTCTTGGCCACCTGGCCCATGTCTGCCAACCCTGCTGTGCTTTATGTAACACTCTGGCCAAGACTGCCTCGAATTTTGTCAGTAAGAGAAGGGAGAGGGTGTGGAGAGGGGCTTTTCAAGCAGGGACTTCCCCATCCATCCTGTCTCTCCCCGAAACCATCCCTCAAGGGTAACCTTCGTCTAGAACCTTCTCCTCCACCCTCCCATGCCCAATGTGCACACACACGCACGCGCACACACAGACGCTGACTTCTACCTATCCTCCAGGCATCACCTTCTCCAGGAAGCCTTCCTGACTCTTCCCCTCACCCCCAGGTGAATGGATGCATCCTTCAAGCACTGCTCTCCACTTTCCCATCATTGCATCCATCACACTGTGTGGCCTCTCCCAGAGGACACGGCCTCCTCCCTGTTTTTTTCAGGTGGCTTCCTAAGATCATCTCTGTGCCCCCCGTTTCCAGCATGACCGTGGCACAGAGAAGACACTTTTGTGTTTATTGTGCTGCCTGAATAACTAAACAAATGTAGGTGCCCTGGCTGAAGTGAGGGCACCCCTTCGCAGAGGACAGCCTGTCCCTTCCCTGCGCGCCTACCCGCGAAGCCTAGCCATGGCGGGGCTCCCCGGCCCAGCACAACTGCACGTGTGCTGGCTGCTCGCCGCTCGCCCCCCGTCCCGGCCGCCTGCTTCCCCTGTGCAGACGCCAGCCCACCACCCACACGGTGCTCCTGCAAGGCGACCCTGGCCTGACTCCCTCCCCACTTTCTCCCTTTCCTCCTCCAGATCCATTCTGAAAGCCTTCTCCCCAGATGCCAGAGACCTATCTGCTAAGGAAGTCAAAATACTGCTGGCTGCTGGAGACAAGGATGGGGATGACAAGATTGGGGTCGATGGTGAGTAGCCATGGCCTGGGCACGCGGTGGATCTCAGGATGTTTGGAGGCTAAAAGCTCAGAGCTATGTCCCTCCGCCATGGGAAGGGGAGAAGGATTGGGGGGCGTCCCCCACTCCCCAAGATTAGAAGAAAAAAGCCAATCCGTTAGGTCTGAGAGCTCTCTCATGTAAGCCAGGCAAAGAAAAAACTGGTATATTGTTTTCTAGATTTGAATAATCCAAAAGGAATAGATGTTTTTTTTTTTCTCCCTGCTGTGTAAGGAATCCAGGAGAATTTGGGGTTTTTCCTGAACTATGTCTGTACTTTTGCCTGAGTTTTGGTCCCAGCTTTGCCCAAACTGGCTATATGACTTTGGGCAGTCTCTCTCCTGCTCTGGGTCTCAGTCTCCCATCTGTAACCCAAGGAAATGAGGCCAACTGATCCCCCAGGACCTACTGACTCTCACATTCTCAGATTCCAGGGATGGAAATTCGTTATCTCCTATCCTCCTCAGCATCTTGTCCTGGGTGTCCTGTAACTTAGCCTCAAAACCTGTTTCGGCTTCACCCAAATATACCATTTCAGAATTGCACAAGAGCCAGGAAAAAACAGCCGGCCAGGGATGAGCTGGGAATTAGGAAAAGGAACATCTGGCCTGACCTTGCTTTTCAAGCTTTGCTTTCAGAACAGACAAGGGGCTGGTGGTCCACCATCCCACATCCTTCTCCATTCAGATCTAACCAGCATTCACATCCCAGCATCATTATCTTTCTTAGCATCACAACATCCTTGGGAATCATATCCATTTTGCAGATGGGCAAAGTGAGGTTGAAGGTGCTTGGCCTGTTCAAAGAGCTAGGACATACGTGGGGGAGCGGGGATTTAGAACCAGTTCTGAATATCTCTGTCCAATATTCTATGCCATATCAGTGCTGGACCTCGTGATGATCCTTTCTGCCGATTTAAGAGAAAACTCTGTGTATGTGCTCGGCCTCTGGGCCCGTGCTGTCTGGGTTCAAATCCCAGCCCAGCCACTTGCTAGCTGTGTGATTTGGGGCGATTCAAGTGACTACTCTGGGCCTCCGTTTTCTCGTCTCTGAACTGAGGATAACGATTGTTCTTATAGGATTGTCAGAGGATTACATTTGTTAATGTGTGACGTGTGTAGAACAGTGGCACAGAAGAATTGCTGTATACATGTTTGTTAACTACTTTTTTAACAGGGGCTAGGTTGTATTCATCCTTGTATCCCCAGTGTCTAGCCCATACCCAACCCAAAGCAGGCATTTAATAAATACCTGTAGCTTGAGTGTGAAGTCCAGCCCCCTATGCTCTGCTTGCTCTCTGCTCTTCACCAGCTGTGACCTTGACCATCACCTCTCCATACCTAGGTTCCAGTGTCTGACAAACGGGGTGCACAGTTTTATCGTAAGACCTGCTTGGGCTCGTTGTGAAAATTAAGCGGCTGCAGACACAGAACTGCCTTGGGAAATGTACAAGGAATCTGAACGTGGGCATCGTTTATTAAATTTTTATGCCAGAAATGAGAACGGAGAAACTCTAGAAAGGTTAGATGCAATGAGCCGCCTGACCTTCTGATGCCAGCTGCCCTTCTTGTGGCTGGGAAAGAGGGAGGTGGTTTTAAAGGAGGTGGAGCAGAGGGCGCTGGAGGGAAAAGGGTGGCTGGTCTAGGTGATTCCAGTGAGAGGTGTGTCTCTCCCACAGCCCCATCCTCACTAAGTCACTTATCGGACAGTTCCACCCCGAGCTCGGTTCCCCCCGTGACCCCAGCTCAGGCCTTTGGACCTCCCTTCCTTTTTTATTTGCAGCCAATATGCTACAGTGCAGAAGCAACCTACACGGTGAAGGAAAACCAGGCCAGATCCTGGCCTGCTTCCCTGCCTCCCTAACTGCCCAACTCAGATCTTAAAGCACTAACTCAACTCTTCCATCAGACCCAACAGATCTTTACTGTTGCTACTGAGTAGCAACCCTGTGCTGGGCAGTGGGGGACGCAAAGTGGAATGAGACCCAACCCTCAGAGGCACCACTTCTTGGCCGGGGGCCCCTGAGCCCCGACTGTAAAGCCCCCATCTATAAACGGGGCATCACAACACAACACAGAGCTCGCTGGGATTTTGTGAGGATTTCGTGACACGATGTATGGCAGTGTTGAGTGCAGTGCCCGGCGCACAGTAAGTGCTCAGGAAACAGCAGCTGCAACACTATTTCTATTCTACCTGCACGATGTTTACAGCTCTATGATTTATACACAAACACACAGTAATACCAGGCAGAGGCCAGGAGGTGCAGACGAGCTCTTCAGAGAGGGAGACAGTGGGCACTTGTGCAGATCTGGAGACCACGGGCAGGGCTGCCACAGGCCAGGAGGGCAAGTGGAGGGAGGTCCAGGCGAGGCCTTGGTATCAATCAACAAAGGCACTAAGGCTGGGAAGTTTAGGGCATGTTTAGAAAGGGGCAAGAAGGTTGGTTTGCTGAGGGTGGGAGGGGAGAGAGAATTATTACCAGGGTGAGTAACGTGCGCCCGGCCCGATGCTGGACTCTGCACACATGTCACCTCATTTGACCTTAGGATGACAGAGGACATAGATGCAGATGCAGAAAGAGCAGCTCCAGTGCCCAAGGTGACATGGATTCGAACCCAAGTCTGTCTGCCAGCACAGTCCAGGCTCAGGCCAACCTGGTGAAAGTCTGGAAATCAGGGCAGAACAAAACAGGGGGGCAAGAGATGACATGGGCAATGAGAACAGATCACCCGAGGCAGGGGGGCCCACACCTCATGCTTCTGAGGTGGGAAGATGCAGACACGCCCCCTCCCTGCTTCCGCCCCCAAACACAGTCCTTTATCCGGAGGGCGACAGGAAGGATGGGTGTGATGGTGCCTAATAAACAGCGGGATGGGAAGAAGAGCCCTTCGTGGGCCCAGAATTTTCTATTTTAGACTCTCTGCTTTGCTGCCCACTCCCTCTAAAGGCCAAAGAGGCTGAGCCCTGTCCACCAGCTGGAGGATGCCTTCAACTCCCGGTAGGGCTTGGGACGAGTCACAGAACTTCTCTGACCTTCAGGTGCCCCTTTAAAATCAGGGGTCAGGTCACTGGCTGATCACTAGGGTCCCTTCCAGCCCTGGGACTCTCCAGGTGCCCCAGTGCATACACCTCTAGACAGGGGACCAGGTTGGCATCTAGGCTCAGCTATGTGACCTTGAATAACGACAGCAATGACATCTAACTTCATGGAGTCCTCTGTGTGCCAGGCACTGTGCTTAGCATTTTACTCATTTAGTCTTCCCAGCTTCTTTGAGGATACTATTACTATCCCCATTTTATAGATAAGGACACTGAGTCTCAGAGAGGCTAAGAGTTTGCCTAGGAAGAAACAAGGTCAAGATCTGAGTTCAGGTCTGTCCAGATCCAAAGCACATGCCCTGTGCCGCCTGCTTCATTCATTCATCCATTCACTCAAAGTCAAAGAGCATCTACCGGAGACGATTTTATTTACTGACTTATTGCTTGCTTCTCTCTCTCCCACTGGGTTGGATGTCATGTCCACAAGGGCAGGAACTTTGTTTTGTTCAGCTCTGACCCCAGCACCTAGAATAGGGCCTGGCACATAGTAGGGGCACAAGAAAAGTTTGATGAATGAATGTGTCCAGTTCTGGGGATGCAATGATGAGGAAGTATGGTGTATAGGGAGAGGTCCACAGGCTAAGGGTGGAGACCCACTTGGGCTGGGGCTTGCAGGTGCTAGGGGATTCTAGAACCAGGGATACTGCCTCCGTCTCTAGCTGTTTGCCCTTCTGAAGGTGAGTGATATTTACCAGGTCTTTTAGGATCACAGGTTGATGGGAGTGGGTAGAAAGACAAAGTTTTAATAATACCCCTTTGCTTTCCCACTTCTGGGCAACTACTTCCAGGAAGCTCAAAGGCTTTTATAGATGTGGTCGATTGATTCTCGATAGCCACCCTTGGAAGCCTGGTGTAGAGCTGGTAAAGGGGGGATTTAAAGCAGAAAAGGAGGGAGAAGGTGATCAAAGGTGGAGGGTGCCCCCAGACCCAGCGATCGGTAACAGGCGAGACTAGTAAGTGGCAGGTTCTCTCTCAAGTACCTGCCCTTCCCCACGGCGGGTCTCCAACAGCACTTGGCATCAGAATCACGGACGGCTTTTCACGACACAGATGGCTGGGCCCCGTCCCCAGAGTTTCTGATTCCTTAAGTCCGGGGTGGGGCCCAAGCGTTTGCATTTCTACAAAGTTCCCACGTGGTGCTCATGGTCTGGGGATGACACTCTGAGAACCACTGCCTTATAATCATCCTAGAAAACAGATGCCATCGCTCTTCCGGTTTGTAGTTGAGGAAACTGAGGCACTGAGCGGTTAAGGAACGTGCCCAGGGTCACTCAGTAGCAGAGCCAAAACTGAGACTCAGAGGTCCAGGCAGGACCCTCTGCCACCCTGCATGTGTCCCCAGCCTGGCTTCTCCGTACCCAATACCT
The DNA here is from genome assembly GCF_937001465.1 of Orcinus orca. Lineage (NCBI taxonomy): Eukaryota > Metazoa > Chordata > Mammalia > Artiodactyla > Delphinidae > Orcinus > Orcinus orca. The sequence goes on along the minus strand of NC_064569.1, from coordinate 91,899,659 downwards.
GCCCGCATGGACCGTGCAGGCTGCTGGGAACAGCGGGCACCATCCGTGTGGTACTTCCTTCCATCCTCACAAGAGCATCACAAGACATGCCCTCACTGTACAGGCAAGGAAACTGAGGCTCAGGGAAGTGGGGTGACTTGCCCAGGATCACACAGCTACTCAGCATTGGGGCGCTGCTTCAAACCTCGACATTCTCTGCCGCGCCATGCTGTCGACAGGAACTGCATACCCCGCATATACACATGCAGTCATGCAATCCTAGTTAGTTTCCCTGAAACCTGATCCCAGTGGCAGATCCCGTTTCCTGTGCTTCAAGCCTGTTCCAACTCAAGAGCCTGTGGTTTGCTTTTGTTTCCGTGGCTGGAAAATTTAGTCATAATGATTGCCTGACCCTTGCAGTCGTTTCTGCATGCCTGAAGGCATTTGCTTTTTCTGCTTCCTTCTGGCAAAAATCTGTTCTCTTTTATCCTTAAGTAGCATATTTAACATGGGAGGCAGGAGGGAGGGAGTAAGCCCTCGGGCTGAAACTCCTGAAGTCAGGCAGAAAATACAACCTGTAGAATTCCGCTACCAGCAGTGTGAATGGCCAAGGCTTCTCCTCTCTCTGGACGTCCTCATCCCAAAGCAGGGTTAAAAATAACCACCTTCAAAGGTTGTCGCAAGAATTGTGAGTGATCTGGAAACGGTTCTTTTCCTCTTGTTTTGCGTGCTTTCTCTTGTAAGCTACCTCAAAACCCTTTGGAAGTAGTGGAATACCCACTCTCAAAGGAAATGAAATGGAGTCTAAGATGGGAAGAAACTGAGAGGGACAAAAGGAGAGTCATGCCTGCCTCCCTGTAATTCCAGCCCTCCAGCCCCTATGGGGTTTGATTTCCAAGCAAGGCAGGATATGCACATCGGGGCCAGCCCGCAGCCCTGATGGCAGAGCCCCAAGTCATGCAGTGTTTTGCCCTATTTCGTTACATCCTCATCCCAGCCCAACATGGTCTGGGGGACAGAGGCTGTGGTCCCCAGTGAGAGACGTGGAAAGTGAGGCCCAGCAGATGTGATGTGCCAAAGTCACCAGCGAGCCCTTGGCCAGATGGAACCTATAGGTCTCCTGAGTCTACCACTCCCTCCACCGGGCTGAGCTGGGACATTCGAGGTATAAATGGTTTCTGTGCTTAGCAGGATGCTCGTTCTTATTCCCGTGTGGACACCCCCTAGCTCCCGACCTTATGCTGCACTAGATAAGATTTAGCCAAAGGAGGGAACGCAGCCCTCCTTATATAACTGCCCTCCTGAGAAAAGGAGCAGTAGTGAGGGCAGAAGGAAGACTTTCCTTCTCCATTTATCCCTCTCCTGCCTCTGGAGGTTACAGCTTGATTCAAGAACCCAGGGCTGTTCAACTCCAAGCTCTGAGAAAGAGACACATCCTGCCACGAGCCAGGCCCGAGTCACAATCTTCCTGGCTGAGTGACTCTCAGCCTCAGTTTCCCTGTAAGTAAAATGGGGATAAGAGAGCTGGCGAGGATGAAATGGGACAGCTCGCAGGGTGGTGCCTGGCACAGAGTGTGCCCCCAGGACTGTTTACCGGCTCCTTGCGGCCGTCCGGCTAGACCCCAAATGACCCGGCCTCCCCGTCCTCTGGGGTGGGAAAGTGATCCTTGTTTGCAAGACCAAATTATAAGAAACGCAGCCTGGGAGCTATTTAGAAATGAGGTGATAAACCGGGGGCCGGTCCTCTTCACCCTGGTCATCACGACAGAGGGGAGGAGAGAGTCGTCCAGGAGCTGACTCAAAGTTCATCTCATTTTCACCTCGGGCTATCAGCGGCCATGCTCTCACCTGTCAATAGCTTCTAATTTTGTCCAATTCCCACAGCGCCCGGAACAGGGACAGACCTCATTAGGCTAATTTCAGTATCTTAAGGGAAAGGAGAGGAGTGAGTCCGCCCATCCTCTGACCCTTTGCCGACTGCGCCCCATCCCCAGCCCCACCCCTTGTCTCCTCCTGATTGGATGATGAAGATACCAGCGAGCTGGCCCCAGGGGCCTCACGTGAGACTTCCTTGGCAAAGGTAGAGGTGTGCCTGCATTTTTATAGGAGGAAGGACTCTGGATCCCGCCCCTGTCTACCCAGGAACACTCTCCCTCACACCTCAACTTGACTTGATTGAACTATGCTCCCTCTGTGTGCCAGGCACCACTGTACCTCATGTGGTCCTCACTGTTGCCGTATGAGGAGATACTCTCATTGTCCCATTTTACAGACGCAGAAACTGAGGGGCAGAGACTGAGTGTCCGTGGACAGGCATGTTAGGGATGGAATCCTAACTCGGATGGGATAGACAGTGTCAGAAACTTGCTTTTTGGGCGTCCCGTGTCCTCTGTCTGTTTACATCTTCCTGTCTTCGTTTTGGGATTTTTATGGCTATTGGTGTTATTATTTCAAAGTTCCAGCCTGTGCCAGTGGTGCTGAGGAGATCCAAGGAGCTAACATTTATAAGCTATCTCCTATGTGCCAGGCATCTTTCTGTATTTTCTCATCTGGTCTTCCCAATAGTTGTGCACGTTGACGTTATCATACCCATTTTACACAAGAGAAAATTGAAGCTCAGAGAGGTCAGGTGGTGACCTAAGGCCACCCAGCCAGAAAGTGATGGAACAAGATTCAGATCCAACTCCAGGATTACTGGAACGTCGTCAGCAGGTACCAGGCAGGATGGGAAATGGTGGGGGATGGCAACAACAAGGCCAAGAAATAAAGGTTACAGTGCCATTGGGGGCATCCTCCCCCTGTGCCGGGAAGCAGCCAGGCATTTAATGGACTTGGTTTTAAAGTGGCTGGAGCAGCAATCCCACTACTGGGCATATACCCCGAGAAAACCATAATTCAAAAAGAGTCATGTACCACAGTGTTCATTGCAGCACTATTTACAATAGCCAGGACATGGAAGTAACCTAAGTGTCCATCAACAGATGAATGGGTAAAGAAGATGTGGCACATATATACAATGGAATATTACTCAGTCCTAAAAAGAAACGAAATTGAGTTATTTGTAGTGAGGTAGATGGGCCTAGAGTCTGTCCTACAGAGTGAAGTAAGTCAGAAAGAGAAAAACAAATACCATATGCTAACACATATATATGGAATCTGAAAAAAAAAAAAGGTTCTGAAGAACCTAGGGGCAGGGCAGAAATGAAGTAGTAGACATAGAGAATGGACTTGAGGACACAGGGAGGGGGAAGGGTAAGCTGGGACGAAGTGAGAGAGTGGCATGGACATATATCCACTACCAAATGTAAAATAGATAGCTAGTGGGAAGCAGCCGCATAGCACAGGGAGATCAGCTCGGTGCTTTGTGACCACCTAGAGGGGTGGCATAGGGAGGGTGGGAGGGAGACACAAGAGGGAGGAGATATGGGGATGTATGTATATGTATAACTGATTCACTTTGTTATAAAGCAGAAACTAACACACCATTGTAAAGCAATTAAACGTCAGTAAAGATGTTAAAAATAAATCAAGTGTCTGGAGCTAAAGAAGCATCTTGATGATAACAGCCACCAAACGCTGCACGCTGGCTATGGGTCAGGCCGGCGACAAGGGGTTTAGTGCTGGTTCCTCTGCAAAACCCAAGGAGGCCCACTTTACAGTTGAGGAAACAGGCACAGTGGGGTGAAGTATCTAGTCCCAGGTCACAGAAGCAAGAAATGGGAGTTGAGGGTTGACTCCCAGCTCCCTTGCTCCAAACTCCGGAGGAGAGCTAGAAAGGCATCTTCTAGACCCGAGGCTGCACAGATAAGGAAACAGAGACGTGGAAGTGTGAGGTGTCTTGTCCAGGGACACAAGTGAAGAGCAGAAGCAAGACCAGAGCCCCATCCTCTGATGCCCGTTCTCCGTCCCGCATCCTGCCGCTAAATCACTTGACCTAGACTCTACAGGGTCTTTGTATGTTTGCTCGTTTGTTTTTCTCTCAGGAGAGACCTAGATGTTTTAGAGGAGACTTTTTTTGATAGGAGGGCATTAGTTAATTGGCTGGTTCCTGAGCTCTGCCCCAAGAGGTGTACAAAAGGTACAAAAGAGGTGACTCCTGCCTTCAATTTGTCTCCAAAGTGCCCTGCTCCAGGTTCTGGGTGGACAAAATTAGAATCCTGTGTTCTCTTCAAAAAGCCAGGGCATGTGCCACTGTGACACCCGGCTGCTTCACGGTGGATCCCAGGGGTCTGTTTTTAGAGGCTTTTGAAAACCCACAGGTCCAAAACCTCTCCCATAGTCAGGCTCCCAAATGTCTGACCTTCCACCGCTGGAGAGTCCCTTGGTTGGTGTCCCTTGGTCCCCTTCATGCTGACTGGCCCAAATGCCATCCGGTGTGAAGGTGATGGTCAGGCTCTTTGCTAAGGAGTAGCCAAGAACCCGAAACTTCTAGGGTGAGGGTTGGGGGGAGGGGGCAGGTAGATGGAAGTCAGGAAACGGTAAGGACCAACTTCCCCTCTTGCCAATCACTCCATGAGCCAGTGTTGGTGGACGGACTCATGTCTCCTTTATCCCAGGACAGAGCAACTCAGTGCCCAAGGACAGGCTTTACTGGCTCTGGCCAGTTTTCCAGATCAAATGGCTGGAGAGGTTAAAGCTGGAGAGAGTTCTTGCTTCCACCCGATCTGGGATGCTAGCCCCATCAGGAACGGCCTCTCCACCTTGACTTAGGGGGTGTTCATGGGACCTCAGGCCGACTCCTGCCCCTGCCTCTTCTTTTCCACGTGACCCTGCCACTTGACCTCTCCAGGCCTCCACTTCCCCATCTATAGAATGGGAACCATCCCGCTCACCTCCAGGGGCTGAATTATATGCAGTAAGTCGGTACTTTGTGAACCCTGAGGAGGACTCATGAGCCATCCATTCATCCATCTGTCCATCTGTCCATCCATCTGTCCACCCATCTGTCCACCCATTTGACATTTTTTTTATGGGCACCTGCTGGGGGCCAGGTGTGTTCTATTGCTAGGACAGTGGTGAACAAGATGGACAGCGCCCCCTGCCCTCCTGGAGTTTATATTCTGGTAGGGGGAAACTGACAAAAAGTAAGTACGTACATTAATAAGATCATTCTCAGAGAGTGCTAAGTACCATGAAGTAATAAAAAACGGCTAATATGACCTTCATGGGGGTGGTGATATTTGAGCTGGCTCCTGTGTCACTCTAGACCTAGGTCAAGGTAGGTCGGAAACCTCCAGGGCAAAGAGGGAAGTTTGAATCACGTCCACTGTGTGATCTTGGTCATGCTACTTGATTCTTGGGGCTGTTTCCCGATCTGTAAAACGCAGACAAAAGCGTCTCTCCCATGGAGGAAGCGATTCTCGAAAAGAAGAATTTGTTAATTCTATAAAAATCAGCAATACTAATCAAAGTACTACCGATAAAAGACATCTCAAAAGAACCACCTGGCTTAGCAAGGTGCTGTAGGGTCAGAGGAGCTCGTGGCTGAGAAAGTGGATGCTTTGACACTGGCCCGTGAGAGGCATTCTTAATGTTTCGTGTTCGGGTTGCACTCCTGACACTGTGATGGTTCAGCCAGTGATTCCGAGGGTTTTCAGGGCCGGCAGGAGAACCCTTCCCCTCTCCCACCTTGAGTCGATACCCAGGCCCCTACATCCAGGCCACCTGCCTTTCCTGGCCTCAGGGACTACTTGGGGACAGGAGAGAGTGGTGTCCATTTCCCGGGTCAAACCCCAGAAAGGTGAGGAGCCCTCCACCTGGCGGGGGTCAGTGGCAGGTCATTTCCATGACGATAGCACGTGTTGGTTTGGGTGGTTTTTGTTTTTTCACTTTGTAATTTTTAAATACTTCTAGCTCTGTTGATGAGGTCTAACAATAGTACAGCGAGTTCCTATCCCCCTCGCCCGGCATCTCCTAATGCTAACGTTTTACATAACCACGTGCATTGAAGAAATTACACTGGGAGGTTCTTACAATATGTGCTTCATATTAAGCCTGGGGAGGGTGGGACGTACCTCAGGGGAGCCCCAGATACCTCTTGTGGCCTTTTTTTATTTTTTTAACATCTTTACTGGAGTATAATTGCTTTACAATGGTGTGTTAGTTTCTGCTTTAGAACAAAGTGAATCAGTTATACATATACATATGTTCCCATATCTCTTCCCTCTTGCATCTCCCTCCCTCCCACCCTCCCTATCCCACCCCTCTAGGTGGTCACAAAGCACCGAGCTGATCTCCTTGTGCTATGTGGCTGCTTCTCACTAGCTGTCTATTTTACGTTTGGTAGTGTATATATGTCCATGCCATTCTCTCACTTTGTCACAGCTTACCCTTCACCCTCCCCGTATCCTCAAGTCCATTCTCTAGTAGGTCTGTGTCTTTATTCCCGTCCTACCCCTAGGTTCTTCATGACTTTTTTTTTTTTTTTTTGCGGTACGCGGGCCTCTCACTGTTGTGGCCTCTCCCGTCGTGGAGCACAGGCTCCGGACGCACAGGCTCAGCGGCCATGGCTCACGGGCCCAGCCGCTCCGCGGCATGTGGGATCTTCCCGGACCAGGACACGAACCCATGTCCCCTGCATCGGCAGGCGGACTCTCAACCACTGCGCCACCAGGGAAGCCCCCCATGACCTTTTTTTTTTTTTTTTCCTTAGATTCCATGTATACGTGTTAGCATATGGTATTTGTTTTTCTCTTTCTGACTTACTTCACTCTGTATGACAGACTCTAGGTCCATCCACCTCACTACAAATATCTCAATTTTGTTTCCTTTTATGGCTGAGTAATATTCCATTGTATATATGTGCCACATCTTCTTTATCCATTCGTCTGTCGATGGACACTTATGTTGCTTCCATGTCCTGGCTATTGTAAATAGAGCTGCAATGAACATTTTGGTACATGACTCTGCACATTCAGTTTTTCGTTTGTCTCTCACTAGGAATTGTTACCGCCCCCTTCCTTCACTGCACGGGCAGGTGGGGGAGCAGATGCCCAGAGGGGGACCTTTCCCAGCAAACAGGGCCAGGCTGGGCCTCGAAGCCTAGCTCTTGATCCCCACCTGCGCTGTCCCCACATCACAACACTGCGTTTCCAGAGGCGATGGTGACTTACCTGATGCCCCCCAGTGTTTGGCAGACTGGGGACCTGGCATCTCCAGGAGAGGGTGGCAAGCTCCTTCTGTCCTCTCTTGTCCCCTGGAGAGAAAAACAACAGAGAAGAGTCTCCTAAAATAAATCTTCCAAATAAAGGTCTCCGAAGACCTGGCTAGTGAGCAGCACCCCTTCTAACCAGCACACGAGGGCCCCGCAGTTGAGAGGACATGGAAGGGGGTGCAGAGGGGTTCCCAAGGCGGGCTGAGGCCTCCTGTGCACCAGCACTTCTCTTCTGACTGTCTCTGGATCAAGAAGCAAAGCTGGGCTTCCCTGGTGGCGCAGTGGTTGAGAGTCCGCCTGCCGATGCAGGGGACACGGGTTCGTGCCCCGGTCCGGGAAGATCCCACATGCCACGGAGCGGCTGGGCCCATGAGCCATGGCCGCTGGGCCTGCGCGCCCGGAGCCTGTGCTCCACGACGGGAGAGGCCACAACAGTGAGAGGCCTGCATACCGCAAAAAAAAAAAAAAGAAGCAAAGCCGACTTTCCTTCCTTTTACAGACGATGCTAGTGAGGCTCAGAGAGGCTAGGCGCCTTGTCTGAGGTCACACAGCCTGTCAAGGGAAGAGCCAGATTCGGGGGCCCAGGCCTCTTTAGCTGAGCTCGTCTTATCACACAAGAGGCCAGCCCAGCACGGCTATTGGGTCTTTCCTAAATACACCCCATTGCATCCCGCCCTCTGAGCCTTGACCCCTCCATCTGCTTTCTCCTATGGGAATCCTGCATCTTCTTACAGGCCTGTATCAGAAGCCACCTTTCCTCTGAAGGTTTTGCTGATCCCTTAAATAGAAGGCACCTCTTCTCCTGTGAATGCGAAGTCTCTGTGCCTCTCCCGTCTTTTCACAAACACATGTGGTCCCCTCGGTGTCAGCTGTGGAGCCAGGAGGTGGGATGGAGGGAACAAAGTGGGGGCTGCAGCCTTAGGGTCCAATGGGGGAGGCAGACAGCAAGCGAATAAGCAAGAATATACTCAGAAGTGTTTCGAGAGTGGTGAGTGCTGGGAATATAATAAATAATGATGAAAGCAAAGAGGGTCGCAGTAGGGGTGGGTCACTGCTTGTGCCAGAGTGGTCAGAGAAGGCCCCTTGAGGGGTGACGTTTAAGCTGAGACTAGGTAAGTGAGAAGGAGCTGGCTGTGAGGCAGCCTGGAAAGTGTACCAGGCAGGGAGAACGGCAGGTGCAAATATCCTGCGGTGCGAATGCCCTCGGTGTGCTTGAGATTCAGAGAAAAGGCCAGCAGCACAGAGCATTTCCTGATATCATCTTCTTCCAGAAGCTCCTGGGGTGCAGGGACCAACTCTGGCTCCCCTGTGTCTCCCCTCACCTGGTTGGGACATCCCTTTGTTCATTTTTGTGGAGTTGGATTCAATAGAGGGACATCTGATCAACCCCTGGTGCTGACACCAGTCTCTGACCTCCTTAATTAATATTAAGGCTAAGCAGAGCAGATGGACACTGCTGGAGAGATGGGGGAGGGCCACTGTGGCTTGCAGGCGAGCCCACACAGAGGGGCCTGGACACCAGAGCTTGAATCCTCAGCCACTTACAACCTGGACACTCTGAAAAGTCACTTCTCCTCCCTGGGCCTCAGTTTTCCCCTCTGTAAAATGGGGACAATCAGTCCCAGATCCCTGAGTGTTTGCGAAGATTAATGAGGAGACACAGCCCAGCTCATTCTGAGCACCTGGATGCGGTCACCCCTCTGAGCTGAGGTCACAGGCTCCAGGGTCTGGCTCCGTCCCCCAGATGAGGAGGAACACACAGTGGTTCCTGGCTGCTCACCAGATCCCTTTCCCTGGACCTTCTAAGTCAGAAAGTTCAGGGCAAGGGGACTCTATATCTTCTTAGATCCCGCTGGTGACCCTCATGGGCTAAGACAAGTGGCTATGAAAGAGCTCAGGGTCCGAGGTCAGACACACCCAAGGCTGAAGCCTGGCTCTGCTTCTTACTAGCTGTGTGACGTCATAGACATTGCTGGACTCTGAGCCTCAGTTTCCTCATTTGTGGAAGGGGAATAATGATAAAATGTACAATATGGGATTATTGTCAGAGTCAAATAAGACATTGTATATAAAACACTTAGAAAAGGGACTGACATGATAAACCTTCAGAAAACTATCTTCACCACTATTATTATAATTATTATTACTAATAATTTGTGGGTGACATGACATCGTGAAGCGAAAGATATGGTAAGCTCATCATTTCCCATCTCATTCATTCATTCACTCATTCACTCATTCATTCATTCATCCCCACGCTCCCTTGCTCCATCACTTCAGCTTTCCCTTCTGCAGCAGATTCGAGAATCAAGAGAAAACACCAGTGTGGGGTGAGGGGGCCGCAGTCAGGTCCTGGCCAGTCTCTGCTGCACGGACCACCTCTGACTCACCTCTGTCATTTTCTTTTGCAGAATTCACTGCTCTGGTGGCTGAAAGCTAAGAGGCTCTGACTGCCCAGGTCTGTCCTTCTCTGCCCCAAACACCTGATCTCAGCCCCACTTGCTGCCCTCCTGCCTTTCTGTTCAGTTTGTTTATGTTATTTTTACTACCCCCATCCCTTGTGGCCCTTGAAGGACACCATTCTTCTGGAAAATGATGGAGAATCAATAAAGGCTGTACCAATCAGATTCTGCTGCTTGAGAGGAACCAGGCCTGGTGGGGTGTGCCTCCTGCCTTGGCATTCCAGGCACACTTGCATGAGGATGGGGCAGGATACAGACAGAAAAGATGAAATGGAAGGGAAGTTTACTGAGCCCCTCCTTGGCCTTTGGCCCGTGGGTTGCCCATTCATCCTTGAAACCACCCATAAGGTAGGTGCTGAAACTCTTTTACAGGTGCAGAAACTGAGTCTTGCAGAAAGTGATGTGTCTAAGCCCACACAGCTAGGACTTGTGGATGGTTGGTTGGATGGATGGATGGACGGATGGACAGATGGATACTCATTAATACTCTTTTTGTTGCAAATGATAGAAACCCAACTCAAAGTAACTTAAGAAAACAAGGAAGAAAAAACAAAGACTTGGTTATGTTCCTGAATAGTCCAGGGGTAGATCTTCAGGAACAGCTGGATCAAGGAGCTTAAGTGATTTCATCAGGATTAAGTCCTTCTTTCCCCATCTCTGAGCACTGCTTTCCTTTGTGCTGGATTCATTATCAGGCAGGCTCTCCCTCCTGATGGCAAGATTCCTCCAGCCACTCAAGGTGTATATTCAGAATATCAGTTAAAAAAAAAAAAAAAAAGAGCTTCTCTTTTGCAATCACTCCATCAGAAGGCCCCAAATTTAATCCTATTAATACCAGTAGCTCAGGTTTACTGAGCACCTACTCTGTACCGAGCCCTTGTACATGATTCCATCTATACAACAACCCTATGAAGTGGGGACTATTATTCTCTCCATTGTATAGATGAGGAAACTGAGGCACGGGAAGTTACACGTTCACCCAAGATCACATTGTGAGTAAGTGGTGGGACCAGGACCCCAACCCCGCAGCCACCTCCAGAGCCTGCATCCCTCCCTGGACCAGTCACGGTCACCTGAAGCATGGGAGCCCTGATTGGCCCATTCTGGAAGGTGCCCATCTATGGACACAGGCAGGGTCAGTGACACAGAAAGCTCAAGTCTGGAGAAGAGTAGGGGAGAGGGGTCCCCGTGGAAATCAGAAGAGGGGAGGGAAGCCGGGTGGGCAAGCATGGCAGCGGCCCTGCAGGATGGCTTCTGCTCTTCCGCACAACAGCCTTGGGGCGGGAACTGGAGCAGTGTTCTCCCCTCCCGTGTCATGTTTCCAGACCCCGTACCCAGTGGTGTCTCTTGACCCTTCCCCTGGGCCCTGAGGTGTTGCCCTGGGTGGGGCTGTCAGGGAAGGTTCTCACTGAGGATGAGGCCTGGGCAGGCAACCCACCAGCATCCAGGTTGAGAGGCAGGGATGGGCCACCTTCCATGGTAGCAGCCGGACAGAGCCAGCACTCCCAGGCCTGGGAGGGGACTTGGGGCCAGAACCGGGAATTGGGCCAAAGCAGGTGCAAGCCCCGGAGGGCCGCCCTGCCGGGGATCAGCCTGGCACTAGGCCTCGGGGGCTGAGAAGGCAGCGGGTGAGCCAGAGGTCAAGTGGCTGGAAGTGGGCCTGCGGGAGCCTGAGCGTGTGAGTACGTGTGAGCAAGAGACGGTGTGTATGAGCTGGTGGGTGTGAGGGCACGTGTGTGCACACACGCTCGTGACAGCAGTCAGGACCAGGGCCGACCTGGGTTTCCATATGAAGTCTAACGGGGCCCAATTTTGGACACTGAGGACAGGACAGATGAAAAGGGGCCGCCCTACGCGTGGCCCATGTGGATTACAGGAGAGGGGCTGGGGAGCCGGGGCGTCTCCCACAGAAACCAGTACAGGGCCACGCGAGAAGGACACGGGTCAGGAACGGTGACAGCTGCCGCTGCTGCTAATCTGGGGTGGCCTTCAGCGCGTCCCGCCCTGCACGCAAACAACAGCCCGCACATCACGATGCAGGCCCGGGGCAGCACGTGGTGCAGTCACCAAGCGCGTTTGTTTGACCTCGTAGGGGACCCGGGACATTGGCTCCAGGGCCCTGTTTGGGAAAGGATTTGCCTAGAGCCTGGGCAGGACAAGGTAGGAGTACCTTGTGGGGGCGGGGGGAGCAGTGGTGCAGTCAGAGGAGGTGTCATGACAAGTAACACCCCGGCCATCCGTTGCCAAGTCCACCTCGTCCCTGGCGGCCACGCCTGACCGTGGGCTTGGTAGGGGCCCTACTCCACGGAGCCAGGCGGCCTGGGTCTCACACCTGTGAAGAGCCTCCAATTAGCATTTTTGGCATCTCCTCCCGTGAGGTGATTCTGCCAGTCGCTGTTGGTAACTCAGATTTGGCATTTTTATAAACGGGGCAGTTTACTGCATGACTTGGCTTCAACCAGGCTCTGAGAGACGCTGGTGGGAGCTGCCCCGGCCACCGGACCACTGCAGCGGCCTCCTACCCAGTCTGCTGGTCTCATCTCCCGCTCCCCGATCCATTCTCCACCCAGAGCCACCAAGGGCCCTTTCCAAAACAGACCAGGTCACATCATTCTGCTTGAAACTACCCAGTGACTGCCCCTTCTATAGAATAAAATAAACCTATTTTATTTATAATTCTGTAATATATTTATAATAAAGTACTCTATAGATCAGTTTATAAGATAAAAAGTCAAGCCCAGGGGATTCCCTGGTGGCGCAGTGGTTGAGAGTCCACCTGCCGATGCAGGGGACACGGGTTCCTGCCCCGATCCGGGAAGATCCCACATGCTGCGGAGCGGCTGGGCCCGTGAGCCACGGCCGCTGAGCCTGCGCGTCCGGAGCCTGTGCTCCGCAACGGGAGAGGCCACAACAGTGAGAGCCCCGCGTACTGCAAAAGAAAAAAGAAACAAAAAAAAGCCAAGCCCAGCCTTCCCTGCCCCCAGGGACGGCCTGACCTCCCACTCCCCCACCCCATCCTCCATCTTTGCCTTCTCCCTCCAAGCTGGTCCCTCAGCCTGGACCATTCTACCCTCCCTGCCCTCCTCACCCCTCTTTCCCTGGCTCAGCCCTCTTCATCCTCAGGAAAGCCACCTGGACGATGCCCCCAGCTGGCGTCAGAAACTCTTCCCATCACAGGTGAAAAGGAGGGGGAGTATGACCAGCTAATTCCCAGCCATGTGTCCCAGAGATCGTAAGATGCCGAGGGCATGTCTGTGGGGTTCCCTGCTGGATCCCAGGGCCTGGCACACAAAAAGGTGGCATGACGCAGATGTGGCCACAGAGGCCCAACGTGGCCAGTGAGTCACTCGAGGCCACGCAGAAGTGCAGAGCAGAACGGGGACTTGAACTTGTCTCCTGCCTTCCCACCCTGCCATCCAAAGGGCACCTCATCCAAAGGGACCTTCTAACTCAGCAAGGAGGGAGGGGCACAGGGGAAGACCTGCCTGCCCAGCATCCCCTGCTGTAGGCCGAGTGTCACCCGCCTCTGACCACCCAGCATCCATCGCCCCAACACCTCGTCACGCTCTGAGCCCCCTTCCTCGTTTGCTCATCAGCTGAACGCGACTCCTTTTCTTCATTGTTATGCTCAGAGGAGCCTCACTTGTGATCTCTGTCTCCCTTCTGTCTGGGACAGGCCGGGGAGCAGGTAGGAGGGAGCTCGGGGCTGGGAGAGGAGCCGGCAAATGGGTTCCTGAGTGCCTTTTTTTTTGCGGTACACGGGCCTCTCACTCCTGTGGCCTCTCCCGTTGCGGAGCACAGGCTCCGGACTTGCAGGCTCAGTGGCCATGGCTCACGGGCCCAGCCGCTCCGCGGCATGGGGGATCTTCCCGGACCAGGGCACGAACCCGCATCCCCTGCATCGGCAGGCGGACTCTCAACCACTGCGCCACCAGGGAAGCCCTCCTGAGTGCCTTTTGAGAAGAGCGGGAGCAGCCTGCACCTGGGCAGAGAGCTGAATGATGAACTGGATGGCCAAGAGCAGGGAAAGCATGCAGATGGTGGTGGGGTGGGGTGGGGGGAGAGAGGAAGGACCAGAGGTGGAGAAGGATGGATGGGGAAAGTTGGGCTTGGAGACGCTCTTCTCTTTCAGCCATGGACTTGGAGAATATGACTGTGCCAGGCTCCAGCTTTGGGGCTGGACAGAGCCTCCGTCCACATCTGCCTCTTGCTCCTTTGAGCACTTAATATGCGCCAGACGTTTTGTATATAATATACCACCTCTTAATCTACACGGTGACCCTCTAAGGAAGACAACAGGTGAAAAACACTAAGGTTCAGAGAGGTTAGGTAATTTGTCCAAACCACACAGCTAATAAAAATGAAAACAGAAAACGAAAATTGGAAACACTTATTCATCCATTCAACAAATGATTTTTGAACGATCACTTGTGCCCTGCACAGCTAAGCGCTTGAGAAGCATTACCTTGTGAAGTCATCACAGTAACTGCGAGAACTCTTCCCAAAATGTTCAGTCTCCTGGCTCTGTCTCCTACAGTAAAGATGCTGGAGCCCCAGTGCCCTGGCTGCCACTCTACGGGGACATTAGCCCACTCTACAGGGCTTATATAGGAATCAGGACGTCATTTGGGAAGGGCTCTCCATGAAGGGCAGAGTGGGACTCTCTGCCCATTCTGCACCTTTCTGCACTGGAGCAGCCAGCCTGGACACCAAACCGCATCACAACGGGCCCTCACCTGTATTGCCTCTGTTTCTGCTCTTCCTGTACCTTCTCGGGGAAGCAGTAGAAGATGTATCTGCACGTGGGGCTGTATGGGGATCAGCTTTGAGGCTCCCAAGGGCCGAGGGCAGGCTGCCGCATGCGTGGTGGCACCCAAGCCAGATGACCCTCATTGTCCCTATTTGGTAGATGAGGAGATGGAGGAAAGTATCTTGGTGTGGCAGTGAGCATCCTGTCATGAGAGGCATGCAAGTGGAGAGGAGGGAACAGGCTGAAAGAAGTCATGCATCAGCAGGAGAGTTCCCTAGACACTGCGTTCCTTCCAACTCTGAGATGCTGTGATCTAAGCCGACTTATGGGGCATTAAAAATCCTCTTAATCTCCTGCTGGCTGCTTGCTACCTTGTTAAAGCAATCAGCCACTGGATATCTATTAAGCACAGATGTCAGGAGGGTGGATCCAAAGAGGGTACCATGTCCTAGAGAAGCAGAGAAGTTTCCAGGTTGCTCTTTTTATTTTCTCCCTCCTGACCTGACCCAGTGTTCAGAACGCCACCTCGGGAAGGTGACATGCCGATGTCACCAGGTCCACTGCAGATTTCTGCTGTCCCTTTGGTGTGCTCACCACCTCCTGGCCCTGGTGCTGACTCCCACTAACAGTACTGCTGCCAGATACAGCTGTGCCTGATGCCACTCCACAGGGCTCACCTTGGCCCCTCCCAGAATGCTCACATCCTGGCCCCTCTCTCCCTCGGCGCCAGGCCTTGGTGCAGAAAGGAGGTTGCTGCAACACCAGGAGGGACGAGGTTGAGAAAATTATGGGCCATCCACGAGCACACTATAGTGTGTCTTTAAACTAGATATTAGATATGGATTTTCCATAATAACATGGGGAGAGATCTGTGATGTGAATTTTAATTGCTTACAGGCAATATATTATATTATATTATATTATATTATATTATATTATATTATATTATATTATACAGTAAGTCCCCTATATACAAATGAGTTTCGTTCCAAGAGTGCGTTCGTAAGTGCAATTTGTTCGTAAGTCCAACAAAGTTAGCCTAGGTACCCAGCTAATACAATCGGCTATATAGTACTGTACTGTAATAGGTTTATAATACTTTTCACACAAATAATACATAAAAAACAAACACAAAAAATAAAGAAAACACTTAAAGTCTTACAGTACAGTACCTTGAAAAGGACAGTAGTACCAGCTACATCACCTTGGCTTTTACGTTTGCTTCTGGACTTCCTGGGCTTGAAATAAAGATACTGTATTACTGTACTCTATATAGTACGGTACAGTGAAGTACACAAAAGCACAACCACTTGTTGTCAGATGCGTGCACCTGACAATGTATGCCAGACACATGAACTAACTTACGTGACTGGACATGCGAACGCGCATCTTTGAAAGTTCGAAGCATCTTTGAAAGTTCAGAACTTGAAGGTTCATATATAGGGGACTTACCGTATCATATTATATTATATTATATTATACTATAATTTGCCTACTCATCATTATAGTTGCCTACTTTTCACTAATTCTCACCTCTTTCTTTCTATCACAATCCCATTTGGGGGCAGGACAGCAACGTACCCTGAGAAAAATACCTGACCTGGGGCCACGGTTTTGGTCTATGACATATAAACAGACATCCCTGGGTGAGGCTTGCAGGGAAGCTTCCGGACAAGCAGATCCCCTTAACCTTTTGGCCTTTGCCTTCCTCCTTCACCCTGTCTAGGACGCAGCTTTGGTGTCCAAACACAGAGCTGCGTTCTTACGACCGTGGAGATTAAAGACGCAGCTGGTGACGGTGCCTTCAGAAAGCTAGGACTCTGGTCCCTCATGGCTCCTTGAAGCCATCGTACCAGCTGGAAGCTGTCAAGCCTGAGAGTGCTTGTGACAGGAAGAAAATAAACCCCTATTGGTTAAGTTGCTGTGGTTAGTACATGCAGCAAATATAACTCAAACCAGTGCAATCATAATTAAAGAAAATTTGTAAAATGTAGTGCAGTGGGCTGCATGTCCACTTGGAACCACTGAATGTGACCTTATTTGGCATAAAGGTCTTTGCAGATGTAATTAAGTTAAGGGTCTCGAGATGAGATCATCCTGGATTAGTGTGGGCCCTGAATCCAATGACAGGTGTCATTATAAGAGACAGAAAAGGGGAAGATACACAGGGAAGAGGCAGGCTGACGTGAAGACAGAGGCAGAGGATGGAGACCTCTGCCGTCCCTGGTTGCAGCCAAAGATGCCAGCGGCCACCAGAAACTGGAAAAGGCAAGGAAGGATTCTCCCCTAGCCTTTGGAGGGAACATGGCCCTGCTGACACCTTGATGCCAGACTTCTGGCCTCCAGAACTATGAGAGAATAAATCCCTGCCATTTGAAGTCACCAAGTTTGTGGTCATTTTATGGCAGCCCCAGGAGGCTAATACATACAGAAAAGGAGGTGCCATCGAAAATGGGACACCTAAGCTGGGCACTTGAAGGATAAATAGAAGTTCGTTGGTTAACAAAGAGGAGAAGGGCCTTCCAGAAGGATGGGCAGCAAACTCTAATGAGAATGGCAACAGCAGTGAGCACTTCCTCTGCTGCACGCTCTGCATCTCCTTTCCCTAGTGAGTATTGTTATCCGTTTTTAACAGATTGGGAGACTGAGGCAGAGACAGGTTAGAGGAGTGTGGGTGGGGGCAGTGGTCACAGCAGTTATTGCAGTGCCCTCACCTCTCACCCTGAAGACCCGAGACTCGCTGTCCAAGGGGTTTTGGTTCCTGGCTGTGGACGTCCAGCCCCCGCACAGGGCAAGGCGGATGTGTGGAGGGTAACAGCTGTGCAGTTCCGACCAGTGCCGGACGGTGGGGTGGATAAGAACTCGCCAGCTCCCTCAGCCGAGCTGGGGTGACTGCAGGCATGCTCCACGCAGCGTCCCTGAGTCCCCAGGGGGCTGAGCTGCCCACAGCGGCAGGTGGCTTAGCTGAGCCCTCCTGGTTCCTCTTCCCTCCCTGTCTCATGTCCCCACCCCCCGAGTGGTACTGCTGGGAATCTGTCCTTGGTCAGGGTCTGCTTCTGGGCAAACCCCAAACCAAAACAGTGCTGGAGTTGGGCTACCCTGGTGGCGCAGTGGTTGAGAATCCGCCTGCCAATGCAGGGGACACGGGTTCAAGCCCTGGTCTGGGAAGATCCTACATGCCGCGGAGTAACTAAGCCCGTGCGCCACAACTACTGAGCCTGCGCTCCAGAGCCCACGAGCCACGACTACTGAAGCCCATGAACCACAACTCCTGAAGCCCACGCGCTTAGAGCTCGTGCTCTGCAACAAGAGAAGCCACCGCAATGGGAAGCCTGCGCACCGCAATGAAGAGTAGCCCCCGCTCGCCACAACTAGAGAAAAGCCCGCGTGCAGCAATGAAGACCCAACGTAGCCAAAACACAAAACAAAACAAAACAAAAACCATCCCTGGCTTATCTGACCCCAGAGCCCCAGCTCAGATCCACTACAGTCCTCTGCCCTATGGGATAGATAAATGATGGGTGTCCCATATTTAGGGACACAAATTAAAAAGTAGCTGGCTACCTGCCACCAAGAGCAGGATGCAGCAGGGAAGCAGCAGCTAAGGGGCCAGCGCGGAAGCTGCTCTGACTGCGGAGGCCCTTGAACATTCTAGCATTTTCTGTATTCACTGCGGTCCCCGCAGTGCCAACTTGGATGTGCTCCAGCGAGAAGCCGGCCCCTCTCTTACCACTCCAGCTTCTCCAGGTCCCGGGCCACTTGTCACCCTCTCCTCTAAATCTCACACCTGTTAACTCTTGAGAAATGAGCAGAGGGCAGTCAGTCGGGCAGAGCGCTTCAGAGACTATTCTGGGTTGGCTGTGAGACTTGCAGGGTGAGCCAGGGTCAGATGAGAAATTGCTACGCCGCAGTCTTGCAAAATTCAAAGCTTTTTGCTGGAGCGGAGGGTCAGTTATTGGAAGGCTTCCTGCATAATCATCACAAAAGGCCACCTTGTCAGCATCGCTGGAGAGATCATCGCCGATGGCCTGCGCAGCGGGCCAGCCCTTTCTTGGCTTTGGGAAAGGTCCTTCAAGAAGGTGAATGACGTAGAGGAAATGAGGGCCAATTCTTCTGCCACCATACACGGCTTCAGTGGGCCTTTATTTCCATCTGAAGGAAATCGCCTTCGTTTTTTGGGTTTCTTGCAAGGGAAGCTTCCTAGGCCCGGGAGAGGGCAGAGGTACATTAAAGTTATTCATTCATTCATTCATTCATTCATTCATTAATAAGAGCAAGTCCTAAAGTAGTGATAACTGCCGGTATTTGTTGGGTGTGTACTCTGTGGCTGTGTCAAGTGGTTTACATTATCCTGTTCAATCCTCACAGCTCTCTGAGGTAGGTCATTGGTCCCATTTTACAGATGATGAAACAGAGGCTCAGCTGAGTTCCTGAGCTCTCCCAAGGCCAGTAAGCAGGGGAGCTGGATTTGGAGAGAGAAGGTATGAATTCTAATTCCACTCTCCCTTCTCACTAGCCATGCAGCGTCAGACACGTCTTTGAAATCATTTATTGAAGCCTCTGTTTCCTCCTCTGGAAAATGGACGCACTGACTGTTGAAGTTTGAGACGACAGGGCAGAGCTTTGAGCTTTGAAGCGCCAGCCCTTTGAGGGGCGACTCCACGTGACTTGGTATCTATTGTTCATTTCAAATACCCCCAAACTGTTTCTCTCCTCATGAGATCTTAAAAATCTTTCCCAGCAAGCAAGGCGTCGGAACTATGTTTGGGAAAACTGAGGGTCGTCTCACTGAGAGGCGAGACCAGAGCCGTCTTTTTGTTCACATCAGACTCTGAATCCAGATCTGTTGACTTAAAAGTCCATCCCCCTGTCACTCTGGCACCGTCAGGCACACAGCCCCTGGGCAGCATAAGTCAAGAGGCTCTGGGTGGCGCGTGTCCTGCCAGCTCGCTCTTCTAAAGCGAGGGATGCCTGTGTCTCCAGGCGATCACGCCTGTTTACAGCGACCAGAGGCTTGGCAGGTGGACCTGGAGGCCACCCCGTAGGGCAACACGCTCACCAGCCCGTGTTTAGCCCCGTGGTCCCATCTAGAAAAGGCCCCTCGACTCTGAATTCTGAATGGCTGTCAGGTATTTCCAGTCTGTTCAAAGGCTGCCAGATGGCAACCCACGGATGCCACATTCGGGTGCTGACGACGTGTCCCATGAATCCTTGGAGCAAGAGATCAGGAATCGACCTCGGAAGGGAGCCAGTCATGGTAAGAGTGACAGCCCTTAACTTTGTCCAGCACTTTACAGTTTGCCAAGCATGTCTGAGGCAACAGGCAGAGTCAGTTTTGAGCCGCACAGGAACTCTTTGAGAGCAAGGGGTGAGGAATCGTGACTCCAGGTCCAGCCACATCATGTGGCCTGTGGTAGGAGTTAAGCCGTGGCCTGAGCACACTCGCCAGGGAGCGCCTGGAGGGCAGGCTGACAGCCCTGGGGGCCACCGTCTCGCTGCAGGGAGCAGAGCCTCCGCCAGTGCTTTGGAGAAAGACACTGGGGAGGCAGGTGGAGGGCCAGGAGAAGAGGTGTCACCAAGCAAGGCGGAGAAAGGGCCAGGAGGGAGGAGACGACTGCCAACCGGCAGAGGAGCCCTATCGCAGACAGCGGCCATGGCTCTTGGCACAAGCCGGCCTGGATTCGAAGCCGGCCCCGCTGTTTCAAGCGTGTGATCCTAGGCACGCTGCTCTACTTCCCTGTGCATCGGTTTTCTCATCCTCACCTCACATGGTACCATGAGGCTTGAGCACTTATCACGGGCCTGGCACGTAGTAAGGGCACAGCGTCCCCCATTCCTGCAGCCTTGGCATTGCAGTGGACCACTTGGCCATGAGTGACCTTGGAGGGGAGGTGTGGACAACACAGGACTGAGGGATGGTCTCCTCTGGAGAGCTAGGAACGGCCTGAGCTTGTGTAGGCAGCATGGGGGGAGGCAGGTGAGGCGGAAGTGGGCAGAGGAAATAGAGGGCCCAGGAGAAAGAGGGTATAATTACCAGAGGGGACAGCAGGGGGCCTGAACCCAGGTGGAGGGACTGGCCACCTTCTCTCTCCAGGAGTCCAGAGGTAGATCAGGACATGGGCTGCCAGGTTGGAGGAAGGAGGGGGTACTGGAGTTGGCTCTCAAAACCTGCCTAGAATTGAAACAGGCAGTGATGGATGGGAAGGGTACCCCTGAGCACAGCCCACACTCAGTCACAGAGACGGCCATCTCTGAGTGAAGGCAACGTTCTTTATAAACGTTTATTGTTTCCTAGAAGGCTTCCTGGGTTTGACTCCTAGCTCTGCTCCTGTGTGACCTCTGGCAAGTTGCTAAACCTCTCTGTGCCTCAGTTTCCTCACCTGGAAAATAGGGCTAATGATGCTACCTACCTGTCAGGATTGTTGTAAAGAAGAGAAGAAATAATCTAAGGATGAGCCTGGCACCAGGGTCAACAACCGTTGGCTGTTATTATTAACTAGTATCACAAGAGGCATGGTTCAAAAACTAGTGGGTTAAGACAACAATTCCTCCAGAGATTCCTTCTAATATGTAAATACACCCAGTAGGTTTGGCCCATATTTCTACAATTCTTGCTCTGCACCAGGCACTGGGGTCTGACACCTGAAAAAGAGACACAGCCCTCACTGTCAGGGTTTGCATGCAGCAGGTGAAAGTGAAACAGAGCAGGACCCTATGGTCGTTGCCCCCCATGTCCTCCACCTGCCTTTTGTCTGTGGAAAAACTTTAGTTAAAAAATAAGTTTAATCAGAGAAGTGAGAAAATGCAGAAACAAAGGAAAACAGTCAAAGGAGACCAAATAATACTAGTTTAATCATTAAGCAAAGTCAAGGACCTTCAGTTTCTTCTCAAGGGCTATAGATAATATTCTGAGCCATATCCTGTGAGCTGTCTTATAGATACTGAAACTCCCACCAGATGGAAGACGTTAACTACATGATGACCAGACTGTAGCCATGACACAAGCTGCCACAATTCTGAGAACTGGCCTCAAAGAAATGGGAATAAACTGACCCTGGAACTGAAGATTAACTGTACCTAAAACAATCAAGATGAGTGTCAGAGCTGACTGCGCTGTTTCTGCACGTAGCCCCCTCCCTCCACCTATAAAAGTTCTTGCCCCCTGGTTGTCAGTGGGGGGGATGGGGGGCGTCGGCCTTTGGACAGGAGTCCGCCCTCCCCCTTCCCCCCAGCCCCTGGTTGGTGGCATCTGAAATAAAGCAAACTTTCCTTTCCACAAACCTTGCCTCTTTATTCGCTCTTGAGCTGTGAGCAGCTGGACCCCACTTTCAGTTACAAAAGAGATGTGCTACAATCCCCACAGCCACGGAGTCTTGCTCTGTGTCTGCTCATCTAGTCATGGAATCCTCACCACAAAAGCCAGGACGAAGGATCTACTGCTCTCATTCCACTTGTCAGAAAGGTGCGGTGAGCTGCCCAAGGTCACCCAGGCACAGAGTGGCTGAGCTGGGATTTGAACCTCTGGAGTATGGCCTTAGAGCCCATGGCTTAATCACCATGCTACAGTGCCAATAACTACAGACAATGGTCACCACTGTAATGAAATGTACAGGACACATGGAGCAAGTGATGTTTGAGCTGAGAAAAACACAGTAGGAGTAAACTAGGTTAGGAGGAGACAGCAGGGGCAAAGGTCCTGGGGCAGGAGAAGCAGGTCAGGTTTGAGGGTGGAGAAAGCCAGCCTTCCCAGGGCACAGAAAGTGAGGTGAAGCTGGAGATAGGCAGTGGCCTGCTCCCCAGGCTTGGCAGCTCTATGGGGGAAGCAGACTTTACCCACCCAGGACAGTAGGAAGCCTTTGAGGAGGTTGCAGTGGCGATACGACAAGATTTAGAAAACCACTTTCTGCAATTGAAGAGGATACCGTGATTAAAAAATTAAAGAAGGGGTCCTGTGGGTACTGGCACGGAACCTCTCCAAAGTATATGGTTAGATGGAAAAAAGCAAAGTGCAGAAGAGTGTGTGGCACTTCTATTTGTGGGGCAAAGGAGAAGAGAAAGGCTAAGAAAGAACGTTCATGCGTATTTGCTGCAATGTACATAACATCTCTCTGAAAGGATGTACGAGGAACTGTTAAGAGTGGTAGCCCCTGGGGATGGTGACTGCAGGCCTATGGTCAAGGGTGGGAGGAAATGTTTTCTGCGTACTTTTTTCCACCTTTTAAATTTTAAAGTTAGGGAAGAGACTGTCTGTTCAAAATTTAAAAATTTTAAATATGACCCTGGCTACTGGGTAGAAAATGCAATGGAACAGGTCAAGAGTGGACTCAGGGAAATGATGAGAGAATGAGACTCTGGACTGCTGAGTTTCTATGATGGGGGCAGGATGGGGAACAAGGTAAGATGGCGCCTGAGTATAGGGTGCAGCTGCTTGGGGTGCTTTCTGGGAAGGGCATTGTGTCACTCAGATAAGGGGCAGGATGGGGTGCGGTGAGCAGAGGGGGAAAGGAACATAGAACAACAGGAACCAGTTTAACTTTGTCCCTAGCACAATTTGGCCTAGGTTCAGACTGAGCCATCTGGAAATGGACAGACACGCTAAATGTAGAATGTTCTCCAAAAGCAACTCTTGGCTCCCGCAGATAAACTACCATGGGCTGGTAGAGGAAACCTCGGGTGGCCCTGGAGGGATGAATTGCTCAACTTGAAATACCTGCAGCAGCGAAGTAAATCAAAACAGCGAGGCAGCCCCTGGGCGCCCTCCTGCAGCAGCGGGCATTTTCCCAGCTGCTGCTGCTCCCTGCTGACAGAATTGGGATATCGCAGCCTCTGTGCAATTGCGAGGCCACAGCTCAGGGCTCCACTTTGCATTCTGGGCACACAGAAGGTGAGTCAGTCACATTTCCTCTGCCCTTTGCCGAGATGGCCACCGCCGGGTACTGCATCAGCGGAGACATAAACCACCAGGCCCACGTGAACAGTGGAAAACTGAACAGCAAAGGTCATTACCATGAGAAAGCAGTGTACCAGAAGGCAGCTGCGACACAGTGCGTTATAGGGAATTGCCCAACAGACGCCACCGCTGCATTATAGGTCCCCCTAGGGGGATTCATCAGCAACCCAATGGCTGTTAATAAGAGCAGGTGTTTACTGAATCTCATGACTTGTCAGGTGCCGGTCTAGAACCCTTACTTGTCATATGTTAACTCAGCTGATCCTCGTGGCACCCAGACGTGCAGCAATGAGGAAACTGAGCTTGAGAGGCAAAGCAGGATTCCAATGCAGAAAGACTGAATCCCAATCCTTTCAGATTTCAATTTTAAAATCAATATTCCCTATTCATTGAGTTCATACATCAGTGGTCCTCATCCATGGTTAATTTTCCCCCCCAGGGGACATCTGGCAATATCTGGAGGCATTTTGGGGTGTCACAATGAGGGACCTGATTCTGGCATCTAATGGGTAGAGGCCAGAGATGCTGCCAAACACCCTATAATGCACAGGACGGCCCCTACACCCGAGAATTAGCCAATCCAAAATGTCAATAGTACCAAGATGAAGAAACCCTGATCCAAATATATAAAATTCCTACAAATCTACTAGCCCTCTCTTTTGCACTGCCCTCTCACATGAGGGCATTAGAGCAAGTCTTCCTGAGGATTCATGCCGGATAACTCTCAAGAGGCCTTTCCCCACTAATTTCTCCTAAAGCCTCTATGTCCCCAGTGGGATTGTTTTGCATCCAACAGTCCCGCTAATACACTCTACAAGCATGGGGTTCTGAGGAGCAGCCCAGGCAGTGCAGAAACCTCTGGAACCATGGCAGAGGGACTCGCACCCTGAAGTGGGCACGATCGGCCAGGGTGCCGTGCGTGGAATACTGCAGGTGTCCCTGGCACCGAGCCGCAGCTCAGATGCACGCTGCTTGTCAGGGCTGTCAGGAAGCATTCAACCCCAGGGTGATTGAACATTCCCTGGAAATGACTTGTCAGGAGCTGCCTCTCCGCCTCCTTCTCACCCAAAGCCCTCGCTTCCCAATCAGCCCAAACAGCCTAGTCCCTGGCTTTGGGAAGCAGCACTGTTAACCCCTCCTCCTCCACGGAGCCCTCAGTTCTGGAAGGTCTGGAAGGTCTGGAAGGTCTGGAGGTTCTACGGGTTGGGAGCTGGCTGTGCAGTGCGGGGGAGGTGGGGGTGTGGAAGACCCAGGCATCAGGCTGCCCCCGTCCAAATGGCCACGGCACCCCTTCCAACAGTAAGCCTATCACCTGCACAAGAGTTGGTTCTAGAATCGGTGCTTGTTGGATGAATGAATGAATGACCAGAAGAGTAAATTCTATGAGATTCATTCATTCATTCATTCAAAAATATTTCCTGAGCATCTCACCATGCTGGGCACTGTCCCAGATGCTGGGAGGACAAAAGAGACCAAGTCGCTGTTCCCATGAAGCTTACCTTCTAGTGGAGGGAGACAGATACTAGATAAATAAACAAATTAATACGGAAAGTAATACCAGGTAGTGGTGGATACTATGAAGAAAGTAAGACGAAGAGTTGAGTCTGACAGATTGGGGGCGATTCTTTCAACTGGATGCTTCGGAGGGCCTCCCCAAGGAGATGACATTTGAACAAAGAGCTGAAGGTCGTGAGAAAGTTGTGCAGTCATGGTGAGAACAGTAAGTGCAAAGGCCCTGAGGCAGGAAGGGTCTTGGGGAGTTTAAGAAATAGTAAAGCAACCAGAGAAAGTGGATAAAAGTGAGTCCTGGCAGGGACTTCCCTGGTGGTCCAGTGGTAAAGAATCATCTTCCATGCAGGGTACACGGGTTCAATCCCTCCTTGTCGGGGAACTAAGATCCCACATGCCATGGGGCAGCCCGCGTGCCACAACTATTGAGCTGGTGAGCCTCAACTAGAGAGCCTGCGTGCCGCAAAGTACAGAGCCCATGCGCTCTGGAGCCCGCATGCCACGACTAGAGAAGAGAAAACCCACACGACACAACTAGAGAGAAACCTGAGCGCCGCAACGAAGAGACCACGTTCCGGAATGGAAGCATCCTGCGTGCCTCAACAAAGACCCCATGTGCAGCACCTAAGGCTCGACCCAGCCAAAACAAAAAAAAAAAAAAGGAAAATAAATAATTTTTTTTTTGTTAAAAAAGTGGGTCCTGGCATGACCTAAGAGCAGTGGTTCCCAAACATGGGCATGCATCTGAATCACCAGAAAATCTTATAAAAACACAGATCATGAGTTCCACCCCCAGAGCTCAGTTGGTCTGGGTGGGACCTGGGAATGTGCATTTCTAACAACTCACTGTGTGGTCCAGGCACCACAGAATAGAATGTTTTTTCTTAATGCAACTAGTCATTTCCTACTCAACCCTGACCACAAGCAGTCATAGATCATCACTGCTTGATTACCTGCCTCCCCACTGGGTTGGATACTCCCTGAGAACAGCCACTATGATGGTTCAGTCCCTGGTACTTAGTAAGTGGTACTCAAGAAAATCCTTGTTGAATGAATCCCTCAAAGAAGGTTTTAGGCCTTGCCTCAGTTTCTTTTGCCATTCCGCTGTATATTTGGCTTCGAGCAAAGGCCTGGGTCAGACCCATCTCTTACAGTCTCCCATTCACACCTAAGACAAGAGAGTCACCTGCCATCCTCCAAATGCTCAACTCACTCTGACAACTCCATGCCTTTGCACGTGCTGTTCCATGTGCCCAGGAAGTCCGTTCCCCTGTCTCTGCCTCATAAATTCCTACCCACTTTTCAAGGCTCTCCTTCCAGAATATCTTTCCCAATTCCCTCCACCTAACCAGGGTTACGGGTGCTCCTTGGAGTCTTGTATCGGTCCTTGTCAGAGGATTTGTTCACACATTTGTCTTTCTTGACTAAATGTCACAAACGGGCAGCCCCCAGAGTGAACAGGACAACAGACGTATTCTACGCAGCTGCGGTGTTTTAAATTGAAGTTCGTTGCCAAAATTTGAGAGTCAGGGGAATTCACACAAAAAAATCCAGATTCCTGGTTCCTCTAGAAAACGCAGGGTCCTGCGGCTCTGGGCCGGTACTCCCACGTGTCCATGATCTGCCAGAGCTGCCTGGGGCTCTGTCACCTTCACTTCGTGGCTCCAGCGACTAGCTCAGGACCTGGCCTAGGGTAGGCACTCAAGGAAAGCTTATTAATGAAACAGGAAAGACTACATCAAGCAATGGGAAAAAAACACCGGTTCCAAGATCAGGAGACCTGTGCTGGGTTCTGCTTCTAGCTGGCTTGTTGCATGAGCCTGGGCTCTCTGTGGGCCTCAGTTTCCCTACCTGTGAAATGAAAGGAATGACAGTTTCTACTTCCTAGAGTCATTGCATCCAACAAGAGAGAGGATGTGAAGGGTTTAGCACGTGCCTGGCATATCTAATGCTCAATCAGCAGGAGTTATTAGTGCAGTGAACTCAATAAATATTTACTCTCTAGGATGGGAAGAAGTGCGAGGGAATTAGAAGCAGGAGAGGTTCCTGTCAGGGGCAGGAGGTTGATAGTCTACCTGCGTTCAATTCCCAGTTCTGCCCTTCACTAGCCTTGTGACCTTGGGCATTGGATTTCACCTCATTTGGGCCTCAGTCTCCCTGTTTATCAAACAGGGATGATGCAAGCCTCACAGGGGTTACTGTGACTATCAAATAAGCACATGAATATTAAATTAATGAATTCTTTAAAGCAATCAGAATGAGGCCAGCACTCGGTGTGTGCTCAGCAAACGCCAGCTGTGTTATAGCTGCTCAGGGAGGGGTGAGACTAGAATTTCTCAAGGGCCCTCAGGGCTCCCAAACTCTCTGATCACCTAGAACCCAGTGACAGTCATGCTGCTTTCGTTTCGTCATCAGTGGTGTATAGAAGGCCCTTGGGGTGGTGGAGTGAGGTAGTAGAATTCATCGTATGGGGTTTACCACCTCTCTGGGAAGATCCAAAATGCTTACAATGGTGCTGACCAAAGTCACACACAGGAGCAGCAAGGAAAGGGCCAGAGCAGATGTGGTGCCGAGGAGGACAGCCCTAGGAGGGAGGTGCGATTATTACCACCCCCGCCCCTCGCAGATGAGGAAACTGAGGCTCCCAGATCTCAGCATCTGAGCCCCATGAGCTGCCTCAGGAGGGTGACTCACTCAAGAGGTCCTTTAAGGACAGAATGGAGGCGAAGGCAGGAAGACCAGGCAGAGACTTCGTGACTCACCGAGGCCTGGGGTGTCTGAGACAGACTTGCCCGATGTCTCCAAAGAAGACAAGTAGGTAAGGGAAATGCAGGAGACAGGTCTTAACCACACCACCAAGAATGACTGCCAAGGAAAGAAAATTCCAGACAACTCGCACTGTTTCACTCCCTATTCAAGGCTGAAGCATTCACAGCGATTTATAGAGCGTGTGTGTGTTCATTGCCCTGCACAAGGCTGGTAGCCAAATGAAAGGCATGTGATGGCGAATCCTGGGGGCAGGCGTCTTCCCTGAGGGGCTGCTCTTCCCTTCCAGCACCAGCCATCCCAGGGGAACCAGCGAGAGTGAGAAGAGGGGTGCATGCACCTGGCCAACATATGACAGTGACGGTAAACCCAATCTGTCCAGATAAATCTCTTCTCATTCATCCATTCGTCACCGTTGAGCTATGTCCCAGGCACCTACAGATGTTCTCTCTTCTAAGCCTCAGGACAACCTCAGAAGGTGGGTTCCACTAGCCCCTTTTAAAAATGAGGAACCAGGCTCAGGAGTGAGGTGACTTGCCCAGGTCAGGAAGACAGCAGTGACTGCAGACTGGGATTCCTGACCGCCAGCAAGAGGGGCCTCCCCGGAAAGTCCACAGATATATCCGGAGCCTCCCTGTGGGATGGGAAGTGTCCTGGAGGCTCGCTTTCATTCCGTATGTGGTATGTGACACACTGTCCATTTTACAAGAGGGGCTGGACTCAGAGGAAAGTACAGCCTCCAGTTCCTGAGTCCAACGACTCCTCTACATCCCTCACTTGTCTTTGTTCCACAGACGTCACTTTTAACACTTTCATATTTTACATTTTAAAGCGCATAATATCCCTGGGCTTTAAAAATCAGATTCCCCTGCGAGATTGATGCACCGTACGGCCGCCCTCCCCGGAATCTGGGACTTGGGGGAGCGACAAGAACCTCGGCAAAGTCAAACCAGCTCAAAGCTCCGCCTGGGCAACAGCACCTTGTCCACGGGGCAAGCGACGCTCCAGCCTCCCGCGCTCCCGACCGGCCCACTTCGTGGGCGAACCCACCTCTAGAAGGGCAGGAGGATACGACGAGTCCCCATTCCTCCCGAAGATGGTCCAAGCCAGTCTCTGGCCAATCAGAAAGCTTCTTTTAACACCGCCTCTGGATACACGACGTTGGAACTGCTTTTCCCTGAACTTTCAGGCTGTGCGGGGGCGGGAGGCGAAGATGATTGACATCTCCTACAACTATTAGTCAAGCGAGATAAGCTTGAAGAGCAGATACTACTACGAATTATCCTGCGAGGAAATGTTGTTAGCCACGCCCCCTCCTCCCACTGGTCTCCGTGAGCCTTCGGGGTGGGAGCTTTTGATGGCAGCCAATCGACGGTCAACGAGGAGGAGGACGACGATGAGGAGGCGGGGCAGGCAGGTTATGGTTTCCTGGAGAGCGCATCTGTCTCCGTGCTTGCGGCTGGAGGGTTGCTGGGTCACTATTCCCGGACCGCACTGCCAGGGGCTGGGCCGAGTACGAGAGCCGCATCGCCTCGCTGGCACCTTCCAGGCTGCCTTCTGAGGCCTTGAACCTGGCCCCATCTGGTGCTCCTGTGAGCCCTGCTGCGACCCTAGCGCCCGATATCCTCCCCGCGGGCTGTCCGGAGGGTCCAGGCCCCATTGTCTTTGTCCCCACCGCGGTCACGGGCCCCTTGAGCGCTAGCCCTCCCCACTCCCCTTCCCAGGCAGGGCCACCAACGCCTCCAGCAGCCGCTCTTCTGTCTGGTCCGTGGAGGTGGTTGGTTACCATGGTGAAGCTGGCAGCCAAATGCATCCTGGCAGGTGAGTCTGAACACTTGCGGGTGAATACAGTCTCCGGAGTCCAGAGACTTCATAAATTGTCGAGAGCTTTTGTTCACGTGAATTGTCTACCCTCTTTCCCTTTCTGTCTCGCAAAGGCGAGTTAATGCAATTACTGATACAGTAAATTTCATTAGGCGTGGAAGAATTATCTTCTAGAGCACATTTGTAGCTCCAGGTGGCTTCCTTCGCTCCCTGTCATACTCCGAGACCACCGTCACCAATTAGAGCTGTACTCAGGACGAGTAGACTTGTTAAGAAAATGAGGCTAAGCACACCATAAGCGCTTCAACTAAACCAGGTGCTGTACCCCAAAGTTAGGCATCAGTGACTTTGGTGGTCTTTACTTATGGGATTTTTTTCCTGACCCCAGTCTTATGCAGACAGGGATAGGAGACAGTAATGTACAGTTGACCAGAGTTTACAAAAACCTATGTGTGTTGACTTTAAGATCCAAAGTTACAGTGCTGCCTCATGGTCAGGAGGACATAAGTGTTGAATCCACCAAAAGTGGGAATCTTTGTTTTGCTGACTGATACATCCCAAGCACCCAGGACATATATGTGGAACATAGTAAGTACTCAATAAATATTTGTCAAATGAATGCCTGTGTGGCATGCACACTGCTCATTTAGAAAAACATTTGCCTGCATTATGGACCTGGGACCACAGAGCACAGATGTACTTTCCTGAGTCCTTACTGCTTGTCAGGCTCGTGCATTTCATTTAATCCTGTCACAGTAGGTAGCACCCTGGGGTAAGTGCCGGATTGTTCTGACTTTACAGAGGCACTGAGGTGAAGTCTCTTGCCCAAGGTCACCCCCTAGCGAAGGAAGGTCATAGGCAGGATTTCAACCCCGAGATCGGCCTAAAATTCCTGACTTCCTACCTCCAAAATTCTTAACTTGTGTTACTGTTGAAACTTGTGACCTTTCTGGGTTTATCTGACCAGTTCAGGAAAGAAGCAGTGAGAAATTATGCAGAGGAAAAAGAGATCCCTTTTTTTGATTCCTCTCTTCCAGACCAAAAAGGATGGTATTTTTAATGACTTTTCCAATTTGGAAATAAAAGGGTCACACAGAAAGTTGACTGACCGTAGTCAATCGTATCATACTGAGCAAAAGAAATTAGTGGTTCTCAAGAGCAGTCTCTAGTTTCCAGAGCACCAGTGGGGGCAGTATTGTGTAACAAAATTAATTCTGCTGTTCCTCAGATTGGCCGTGTCCTCTTGGACAAAGCACTTCTCTGAGCCTCAGTTTCCTCATGGATAAGGTGGGATCGTTTTTCTCTGAAGGTAGATTTTTTTTTTTTCTAAATGGGCCTCTCTCTCTGACTATTCTTTCTCCTATTTCTTTTTTAAATCAACTCCCATCACGAGGCTGACTTACTGAGCACCATCTATGTGTCAGCACAGTGCTAGACCCTCACCACGGGTCATCTCAACAACCCTATGTGGTCAGGATTATTGTCATTCTCCTCTACAGATGGGGCAGCTGAGACCCAGAGAGGTTAGGACACTTGCCCTGGGTCACACAGCTGGATTTGGCTGAGCTGGGATCTAGATTCAGGTGATATGATTTCCAGGGCTTTGTTCTTAGCCCCATACTCTACCATCCTCAGGCCTCAACTCGAGACTCCTTGCCCTTCTTTATACCCACACCCTCAGGTACTAGTTTTACCTGATTTCATCCACTGCCTAGGAAGTCATTCCTGAACTCCAACCTAGCCCTCAATCTGAAGCCTCCTTTTGAGGCCCCAAGGGTATCTATCTCCTCTTGGAAGTTTTCAGGGGCCAAAAGGCCTCAGCAGAATGAATCACTGCACACAGCCCTACCTCCACCACCCATCAAAACCTCGTTCTTCACCCCACCCTCACCACACAGGCCCCCTCACTGGCCAACTCTTTATTTTATCTTATTTTTTAAAACAAACACCACATTTTAAAAAATATTTATTTATTTATTTGGTTGTGCCAGGTCTTAGTGGCAGCAGGTGTGCTCCTTAGTTGCGGCTTGTGGGCTCCTTAGTTGCGGCACGTGTGCTCCTTAGTTGTGGATCACCGGCTCCTTAGTTGTGGCATGTGAATTCTTGGTTGCGGCATGCACGTGGCATCTAGTTCCCTGACCAGGGATTGAACCCGGGCCCCCTGCATTGGGAGCACAACTCTTAAACGCTGCGCCACCAGGGAAGTCCCCCGACTGTTTAAAATGGAGTCAATCTGCCTTTTTTCTCTCATAACTAGTCACCGAGGGACCTGATAATTCAAGTGCTTATTCAGTCCACATATTTACTGAGCACCTAGTATATGTGAGTTGCCACGCAAGGTGCACTGGGAGCACAAGGGTGAACCCGGCCAGCCCCCGCACTCAAGGAAGTGCTGAGCTGTGCATAATAGCTTATAACGCAAGAAACAGGAATCGAATGCCCTTTGATCCCAGAGAAATACCTCAAGGCACAGCTGCTAGTTGTTCTGATTCAGATGGAGAGAAAACAACACTTAACATTTATCTATATTTTATGTGCTTCCAAATCACATAAATATTACTTAATATATATCAGGCACTGTACATGTTAACTCATTAAATCCTCATAACAATTCTATGAGATAGAAGCTGTTATCCCCATCTTGTAGATGTGGCAACTGAGGCCCGGAGAGATTACTGACCCAAGGTCATACAGCTCGTAAGCGATGGAGCTGTAGTCTGTGCCCTGAGTGCCATGCTGTACTTACTGCCTCTTGACATACATGGGGATGATAAACCTGAATCCCTGGAGGGCTGCTCTGATGTCAAGTCTCGTGCCACCAGCAGTGACCTGCACTCGCCATGCAGGTAAAGACAAAGGAGCGAGAAACGACCTTCAGAGGCTGGGCAGGAAGGCCGTGTTGGAGCTTTGCCTGGCAGAGACTGGGCAGGATTAGGATTTGGATTAGGGTGACCTGAAAGGAGGTTATCTTCGAGGAATTTTCAGGGATCAAGAGAACAGGACTGTAGAGCCCAGATTTTGTGTAAGGGATAGTCAGAGACAGAGTCGGAAGGTGGGGAGGGGCGTATGGCGGAAAGAATCCTTTGACAGGCTCTGTGTGAGAGCGTCACCGGAGGAAAGCACTGTTTTATGAAGATCTGTCTGTTGATGCCAAGCTCAGGGTGGGTTAGAGCAGGGAGAAAAACAAAAAGGAGAGAGGGCCAGTTGGGAGGTGTTTTCAGTCCAGACCTAGTCAAGAAAACAGAAAATACATTAGGCATTTCAACAGAGAGAGTTTAATATATGGAATTGGTTCAGCGTGTGTCAGAGAACGGAAAAAGCCGGAAGACAACGTTGTGATGACACAGAATTGGTGGGTGGCGGTCAGGGTTGTCAGAAGCTTGAAGAAGAACCTCCCCCAACCCTGGGCTGGGATCCAGACCTCTGAGGAGGGGGCACTGCCTGGCCTGGGTGGTACCCAGTGTGTGATGCCAGCACCTGCCACCCATCACTAGGACCCATTGCCCACTGGCCAGGAGCTCAGCCCCGTGTTTAGGGTGAGAAACCGCCAAACCAATTCCAGACCATCCTGAGGGTCTGTGTCTTGAGGCCACTGCTGGTACCAAGTGCTACACGAGGCAGGGTCCAGGCAAAAAGCCGAAACTACACAGGTGTCTCGACAGTGAGGATTTAGTGTGGGGTGTTCATTAAA
Organism: Orcinus orca; assembly: GCF_937001465.1. NCBI lineage: Eukaryota > Metazoa > Chordata > Mammalia > Artiodactyla > Delphinidae > Orcinus > Orcinus orca. The sequence continues at coordinate 91,866,575 of NC_064569.1, read as the reverse complement.
CAGGTACTGGAGGACTGGAAAGACCAAAGGGGACAGTAAGGCAGCACGGAGAGTAACTGCAGGAAGGAGCCTCATCCCAGGGCTGCGGGACGAGAGGGAAGAGGGCAGGTTGTCAGAACCTCAAAGCACAGGAGGGTGCTGGGAGCTGAGCCGCAGATCTCTGAGAAGGGGACGCTGCCCGCTGATGCTGGTGTCTCTGAGGCTGGTCCAGAAGTGCTAAAACACAAAACCCAGTTGGAGGCAGCGACTAACCTTTGCTGCTGGGTCAAGGCCATCAGTAGGATAACACTAAGAGAAACAGCAAAGCCAAGGGGAAGGAGCAAGTCCCCCCGCCCCGCCCCCAGCCTTCCAGCCTTACTCTTGAACTCACATCAGCAGAGCCTGACGGGAAATCCCTGGCAAAAGAGAAACGTGTGCAGAGCCCCAGCTCCAGCGTCACAAGGCAGAGCATGGATGGGTGGGTTCGGGGCTGAGACAGGAGCCCAGGTTGAAGTTTGAGGTAACTAGGGCAGTGTTGGTCATGACAACAAAGGAGATGCGGGCTGGAGACACAGAGAATGATGGAAGGAAAGAAGAGGCTGACTGGACTTGGGAGGAAGGAAAAGGAGCCTTCAGAGGTGACCGTGGGTGAAGTCTGGGGACATCGAGAGTGGTGAAGAGAACAAGTAAGATAAATGGGCGAGACTGCTCGGGACCCAGCCTGGCTGTGGGCACTGAGATCCGGTGGGAAGCCTGACGTTCCAGTGGAAACACCCATAGGGTGTGGGAAACACAAAGCTTGGGAGAGGGATCCTGGCACGAGAAGTGACAGTCGAGGTAACGAGAGTAAGTGGGACCGAGTAGATGGGAACAGAGGACCGAGGACAGGCCCACAGGAGTGTCCGCATCTGGGAGGCAGGCAGAGCAGCCGGAGGACCAGGCCGGTGCAGGGTCCCCGGGGCCGGAGGGCTGCCGGGGGCGGGATGCTGCTTCAGAGGCATTGGGGGGCGTGAGAGCTGAGGAAAAACCCCTGGGCTTGGCGACTGTGAGGTCGCAGGTGACCTCGCATCGTGCCCTTGCAGATGGTACCCTCTCCATCAAGCAGGGGCCCCCCCCGCCGTCACCCCTGGGCTCAGCCTCCTCCAGGGAAGTCCTCCCCGCTGACGAAAGCCCTCATCAGCTTCTCTCCTCCCCGCACCCTCAGACGCCTCGATTCTCAGCTTGTGCTCCTTGAATTTGCACTTGTCATTTTGTTGCCCTGCAGATGTGTTTTCTCAGTGGTCTCGCCTGCCTGGGCTCGCTCGGATCCCCCCTCAGCCGACACAGGAGGTTTTCCAGAAGTGTGGGTGACTCTGACTGACAGTCGGAAGCCAGAGTTATGAAATTAACCGGAACAAATCTGTAGGGAATTTCACAAGCGGGAAGAGCCAATTTCCAACCGGATTCAGAAGCAAAATTGAAGTCGGGAGGGTGGATGCAGTCATTGCACAAGATGTGCTCTGTTTGCCCTGAGATGGATGGGTACCCAGTGAAAGTCCAGCCCACGGTCCCCGCCCCCCCGGTGTCCCGGAAGGCTGCGGGGATGAAGACCTGCAGGGGCAGTGTTAGAAATGGGTCAGAAGGGTCCCTGAGCTCTAGGAAAGGAGTGGGATCTGGCGGAGAGAGGGCCATGTTGGAATCCTAGGCAGGTTACCCAACTTCTCTGAGCCCCAGTATCTTCATCTGTCAAATGAGGTTAATGATAGTCCCCGGGGGGGCAGGGGGTGGAGGCTGGGACCTGGGGGCTGGGAAGGAGCGAATGAGATTGTATGAATGGGTCCATGACAGAGGCAAAGAGAAAAGCAAGACCTGACTAGCTCACTCAGACCTGGAGGAGTTAACGTGAAATGAAATGCCACGAGTAGGCAAATAATTGTCTCCCAAGAGAAAATTATAGGTGAGAAAAGTCAAAACTGAAAAGTGAACAGGGCGGCAGGCTATCGAGGAGTCAAGTAAAGAGGCGAGTTGAAGCCGCCTGTAAAACGGGGTGAAGGTGAGACGATTGCATCGAGGGACGCAAGGCAGAAGGATGCGAGCGTGGTGATTTTGCTGAGGATCAAGGGGGTGAGAAAGCAGCAGACAGGTGTTCTGCCAGGGCGCTGGGTGATGGAGGGAGAATCAGCGTGAGACTCTCAAGGTGGAAAAGGTCTTGCAGATGAACACAGTGTGGTATCAAAGGAAGCCACGCAGAGCCACCGGTGGGGACGTGGGGAGGGTGCAGGAGAATTAAGGATGGGCACGGAGAGCCTCCAGCACCCTTGGGGGCCCGGGAGGAACTCCAGAGTAAATTGCCCCTGACCACCTTGTGAAAGGTCCAGGTCTCAGACTTGAAACTGTGACATAGATCTTTAGTTTCCAGGTACCAGTTTATGGGGCTCTCCACTAACAGGAAAGCCGAGGAGATGGAGCCGGTAGGTATGAGACGGGCTTAGAGGAACCAGTGGCTGTTGCCGATAGACTTAGAGGAGAGGCCCTGGGAAGATGGGCCCGCAGTGGTCGCAGATGGGTTACCAGGAGGTGGAGGTGGAAAATGTCACTTGGAAATGGGCTTCAGGATGGCAAATGTAGCCCCCGACGTTTTGTTTCTCCTAAATGTAGAAACCCACCCAACTCTCCCCCTCTCCCCCCCACCCCAGAAAAGTATGCAGGATTCTCAGGATGGACGCTGTAAACTCAAAGTGGTTCCATTAGAGAACTGAACCTGTAAGTCTGTACCTGGTCACACACTTCCTTACCTTCAAGACTTCAAAGTAATTTCAAGTTTGAAAGGGACAGGTTTTCCCCGTCGGGTGTGTTTCAGTGGAAGAGTGTCAGTTCTATTTCCAATGCTCAGAAGCCCTCCTTCAGCTCTGTTACCTTCTGGGTGGGCTTCTGTAGATGAAAGGATTAGCCCGGAAGAAAAGAGACTGGCCATCATGGGTTTGGAAGATCGGTTTCACAGACCCGCTGCCCTGCCAGCGACCCCGGAGCAAGTTCCCTTGAGAATCAATCACCTTTTCCCTGAGAACTCATTGAGGTTTTCGGTTTCTAGACCAGTGTTCTGGAATGGGAGAGCCTCCAGTCAGCTTAGGATGAAAGCGGTGTTTTTCTTCTACTCTGATCTCACAGGAGACCCAACCGTGGGCAAGACCGCCCTGGCCCAGATCTTCCGCAGCGACGGAGCCCATTTCCAGAAGAACTACACCCTGGTGAGATGTGGGCATCATAGGCCTGGCGGGGGCTTAAAGACAAGTGATCAGATAACCCTGGGGCAGCGACTTTCCAAATGTCCTTAAGAAGCCCTAAGAGGCCTGACCGTACGGCCATAAGCCACGGGGCACGGGGCAGTGTGTGGAGCAGACTGGCCGGTGGTTGGCTGGTCACCGTGTACAGTTCGCTCGTGGGCAGGGGGTTGGATGAGACTAGGGCGTCTCTGACTTCCACACCAGAAGTGAGTCCAGAGCACAGACACTGGAGCCGGAGACATGCATCCCCTTGGGACCCCTGACGTGCGTGTTCTCCCTTTTCCTCCACAGACAACAGGGGTGGATCTGGTGGTGAAGACGGTGCCAGTCCCTGACACAGGGGACAGTGTGGTGAGTGGTGCCCTCGCCCCAAGGGGGCTCAGTGCTGCCCCAGCTGCGCCCGAGGGCTCCGTGGTCACGGAGCGAGGCAGTGCTGTCACCAGGGCAGTGATTTCCTCCGTTCTTGCCTTCTCAAGGGAGAGATTTCAGTCGAGAGACATAGAATGGTTTTAAGTACTAAGAGTTTTCTTAAGCAGAGCAAGAGTGCACTCCCAAGAACGAATGAGAGTGGGCTGTCTGGAAACCAGAAGCAGCCCGCAGTGGGGTAGGGTTGGGCTTTTGAGAGTGGTGGTCCCTCCCTGTGTCCTGCATCATTTGACTGACAAGTTGATTGACAGCTTTAGGTCCCGTAACTTTTCTCCTAGTGCACAGGCGCTTGCGCACGAGCACCCAAACCACAATGCTAATGTATTACAAATACGGCATAATGAACCCCAGGTTACCTTGAGGCACCTTTTAGGTCTTGGTGCACCTGCACCGACCTGTGCTGGTAGGTTTATCTTGCTTGGTCCTGATAAGGCTGGTGGTCCTTGACTAGAAGAGGGAGGATCTCTGGGTGGGTTCTGATCACTAGTGTCCAGGTTGGGGAGGGAAAGATGACCCCATCCACGATGGGGCAAGACCCACCCATGTCTGACTAGCTACCTAAAAGTGCCAGGACTTGGCCTAGACTTGTCTGAGCATTCAGGAACAGGCTGGGGGGAACACGGGAAGCATCGTATGGAAGGGATGAGGAAGAAGACGTGAGGAAGACTGGGCTCTGGATCTTACCCTCAGAACTTACCGAGTATTGAGGTTCCTAACCTGGGTCCCTCTGTGGGAAGCGTCGACCCTTGAAATTGAATTGCAAGATGCTAGGTTTGCATGTGCTTTTCTGGAGAGAAGCCTTGAGAATTGCTAGATTCTTAAAGAGGTCCATGAGCAAAAAGCAATTTTAAGTACCCTGGATACAGTGAGAAGGGGTAAGATGAATGCACCGACAGCCAATGTGCAAAGCAGAGGAGGTCGCTGACCTTCAGACGGCATGAGCCAGAGGCCCGAGCCAGCAGGAAATTAACGGGGAACTTAGGGGAGACTTCCTGGAATGGCAGCATTGGGGAGGGGCTCTCACCTGGGCCGGTGAAGGTTCGGACACGGGCAGGAAGGGTCACCCTGCGCCCTCTGCTAGAATCACACCTCAGCCACCCAGAACCATGACAGACTGTCCTGCTTTAAATGCCTTCCCCAGGCCTCCTCGGTGACCTCCTTTAAAAAGGATCGTTTTAAGATTTGAAAATCAATTTCGTTAACAAAGTGCAGAATGCCCTTTTGGAAAACAGAGCACTTGTCAGCCTGTCTAGCGTTCTGTTCTGCCAGGTGGGAAGTCGGCTTGTTCCTGGTATTTTTGCCCTCGGGGTTAGGAGGGGTGAGATGCCGCCCAGAAAGAGCCAGTTGGGGTGGGAGACCGTTGCTCCTCCTCCCACCGTCTTCCTCGTGCCTTGGACACAAGACAGATGTGTGTGCACGTGCGCATGCGTGTGTCACCCCCAAGGTGCGCCGGGAGTCCTAGCGGGGATTTGCCGACAGGGCTTTCCCCACGTGCAGGCTTTCCTGGGACCTGTCTTTCTGATTCCAGGAACTCTTCATTCTTGACTCGGCCGGCAAGGAGCTGTTTTCTGAAATGCTGGATAAACTGGCAAGTAGCATTCAGTCTTTTTCCTATCACCACCACCTCCCGCCAAAGGTTTGCCCCTTAACAATGCCCTCACAGAAATTTCACTTCACTACAGCCACCAGGAGAAGCTACCATGGCAACATCCTGTAAGGGGCATTCCTCCCAGCCTTGGGGTCGGTGGCCCCTTGGCAGGTAGGAGCAGCTCTTGCATGTGATTCGTGATTGCTTCCCCCCCTGGCCCTGGAATGGCTGACTCCCAATGCACCAGAGCTGTGCACCTCGGTCCTCGCAGCCCCCCATTCCGGGGCCTCCCTTCTCTGGAGCAACCCCCTCCTGGGGGTGTTCTTTCAGCCCTCCTCCGCCTCCTGGGTCTGGAGCAAAGATTTCCTTCCCCACTAGGGGGTGCCCTAGAGGCCCCACAGTGAGGCTTACCTTCCCAGCCCACCCCCTGGTCCCACCTAGGATTGCTCTGGGACCTGCCCCTGCTGCCGCCCCAGGCTCCTCCAGCCCGCCCGGCCTTCCTCTTAGGATCCAGCTTGCTGTACCTTCCAAGGTAACGGTTCCTCTAATGTGGGCCAGTGAGCTACTTAGAAGGTTTGAGGTCTCCAGAGCCCTCCCCTGCCTTTCCAAGAACAGCTACATTTTCATAGAAACTGTTTGCTGCCACCCTTTTTTTTCGCCTAAGAGAAATAGATCTAATGATGGTAATTTCACACAGGGCTGGCCTCACACATCAGTTCTTGGTGTTTTCCCACGCGGCTCCCTTGTACACTGTCCGGCGCTGCGCAGCGGAGGACATGATGTGTCTGGACAAGTCAGGGTCACACGCTGCCCATGCTGGTCCCCTCACGGGGGCCTGGAGGAAGGAGGTCTCTCCTGCGTGTGCACAGGGCTGGTCAGTGTGACTCTAGCTAGAGCTCTGTAGTCTGTGGAGTGAAGGTGTGAAGGGATCATCAATTTAATCCAAGCTCCTCCCATCCTGGGCACGTCCAGGAGGGGAGGCAGTGTTGCCTCAGGGGCAGGAGGGTGAGGCCTCCGGAGCCAGTTCTGGGCTGGCCTTCCAAGGACAGCTGGAGGGAAAAGGATCCTCCCTCACACCCTGGGAGGTGACAACACCCCAGAGATGAACCAGCCTCTAATTGTGCAGGATGGGGGTCCCCAGAGACCGGGGCATCGCCAAGAGTCACACGCACCAGGACTAGCCTCACAGCCTATCAGGGCTGCCCCGCGGCCCCGTGCCAGGCAGCAGGATGGCCCAGGGGTCTGAGCAGCCCCTGAAGGCGCCAGCCCCTGCGAGCATAGCACTGCTTCTTCATTGGGACAGCGAACCCTGTGCAGTTGCTGGTCTGGTTTGGATTAGGGCTGATACACTGCAGGAGAAGCAGGAAGTGCCCTTTGCCTTTTGAAAAGCCGGCCCTTATTAGGAAAATGTACGCAAACCAGCTTCCAGTGAGTGGCTAATGAAAAAAGGATGCTCTTTCAGGCCTGCAAAGCAGAAAACATATCACCTTGCATAATAGTGGGCCCTCCATGAGAATGAGTAGAAGAATGAGTTGATGGAACCGGGGCAGGCAAAGTGTTTCTGGGTAGAGAAAAGCCTCAGCCCCACCCTGGTGTTTAAAGCCCGCGTGACTTGGGCAAGTCAGTTACCCTCTCTGAACTCAGTTTCTTCAGCTACACAGTAGGGGTCTTCAGACCAGCCCTGCAAAGTTGGGGGGTTTCACGATGATGCCCAGAAAACGCCTGGCACGGATGCGAGCTCTCACCCTCACCGTCGCCATCCCAGACCTAGGCCTTCCCCGCCACTTCGCCCAGCCCTCCCATTCATTCCTGTGGGTGAATCCTTTTCTTCTGTGGATGTGGCTCTGTTTTCTGATTCACATCCCCTTTAGAATTTTTCACTTCCCTCTGCCCACGTGTCCCTTCCCTTAGAAGGCCACACTTCCTCCCAGTCTAGAAGTCACTTTCGCTGTCAGTGACGTGTCCCCATCCTGTCCCCCTTGCACAGTGGGAGAGTCCCAACGTCTTGTGTCTCGTCTACGACGTGACCAACGAGCAGTCCTTCACCAACTGCAGCAAGTGGCTGGAGAAGGCTCGGTCACAGATGCCGGGCGCCACCCTCCCAGGTACGAGCTGCAGGCACCCGGGGTTCCCAGCAGCACCTCTGACCTTCAAGTTCAAGAGCACAAGGTCACTGCAGAAATGGCTGTGGGTGCAGGAAAAGGGTGCCCTGGTCTTTGAGTGTGATGATCTAGACCGTACCCTGACTCTGTCTCAGCAACCACGGGAACCTCAGTGAGTTGCCCCACCTCTGTGAGTCTATAAAATGGGCCTGCTGACGCCCCCCGGCAGGGTTATGGGGTGACTCAGGATAATGAGGGGGAAGGTGCTGTGATAGGAATATGAGTTGTTATTTCCGGAAAGCTAACCCCAGGGAAGCAGTCCTCATTTTCTCCTGTATGTGGGGCACCAGTAAACATGCAAGGCCCGTTTTCACTTCTGAATGCTCTCAATCAGTTTATTTTTCATCCCTATGTGAGATCAACAAATTCTCCTCATTAGAGACCAGGGAAAGCGATCTCCAGAGACAGGCTCAAAAATTAGCCGCAGCGGATGCAGCTGGCAACAGAACCAAATTACCTCTGAATGCCTGACTCTGAGCCCAGCCCTCAGATTAGCGTTAATGACCGTTTTGAAAGTTTGCTCCATGTGCTAGAAGTGATCGCAAATGCTCACATCAGTTTGGTCCTCGCCTTCACGGTTTGCAGCCTTAGGGAGAGGAGGCGGACAGCTACCCAGGAGGTCTAGCAGAGGGGCTGAGCGAAAGCTGCAGGTGCAAAGTGCTGGCCTCCCGCTCCGCTGCGGCCCTCGGGGGCCGGTGCGGGGTCTCCGGTCGTGCTCATCACCTCGGATCAGGGAGCCTCTCTCAGATGAGGTTTTACACACCTCAGAATTAGGCTGCTTGCTCTTTTATCTCTCCAGCTGTCCTCCCAGACGGCCACGGTTAAATGCGACGCTCCGATTGTTTCTCTCGAGCAGGTGTACTGGTGGGGAACAAGACAGACCTGGCCAGCAGGCGAGTGGTGGAGTCGGCCCAGACCCGGGCATGGGCACTGGGCCAAGGCCTGGAATGTTTTGAAACATCCGTGGTAAGTATTTCCGCCTGCACCGTAGCCAAGTCTGGAGCAGGCCTCGGCTGGAAGCGGTTTCTCACATGACCTCCCATGCATCGAGTTGTTAGTCCACCATATGCAGAGCCTGATTTGGAGCTGATGTTTACACCCTTAGCCCAAGATCTCTTCTCAGTATAGCAGGAGTCACTCGTGGGTTACGAACAAGCAGATCAGCCAGCCAGCCGGCCCTGGGAAAAGCTGCATCTCAATTAGGAAGAAACACAAGTGTACTGTGTTCAGTTACAGTGACACTTGATGTTGGCATGAGACATCTTGGGTTACAGTGTTGTTGGCACACTATTTCATAGACTCTCAAAATCAGCCCCATGATCCAGGAGCTGGCCCCCATTGCCCACTTAGTGTTGGGGTGAAGTGACTGGCCCGTGAGTCACGCTGACTCGCGAAGGGTTGAGCCAGGACTAGGATCCCTGACTTCTGGTTCCCGTGCTCCGTGCCCCCACCGTGCCGCAGCCCCAGGGTGACACCAGGCCACAGAGTGTCTCTGGTATATTCAGCAAGAGCCCTTGGGAAGGGGGACGGTCAAAGGGATTTGTTCCCGGCCCCTTCAGTACCCGATAAGCATGATTTGGGCATGTTCACAGTACTGTGGGAAGCTCCCTCCTATGTGGGGAGTTCTGAGGTCCCAACCTCCCTGCAGCCAGGGTGCAGGCACGTGACCCAGGCTACACCAATCAGAAACACTCGTGTGCTACTATGGAAGGGGCGTGACCCAGGCTACACCAATCAGAAACACTCGTGTGCTACTATGGAAGGGGGTCAAGAGAAGACACCCCCCCCCCCGTGGGAGCCGCCCAGAAACGCCCACTTCAGAGCCAGCAGGGACCAAGGTGCCAGCTGCAGTGCCCCTTCCTGGGGTCGCTGGGGAGACTTGCCATGTCTGGCGCAGCCTGAAACGTCCATGGTGGTAACTTGGACTTCATTCCTGGCCTTGTGGCCTCCGGCCCCGACTGATTCCTTGGTCCTCCCAGAGAGTCAGTGGGCTACTTAATAAATAGCCCTGAGGTCGTTTTCTACTCAAACTCTCCTTAAGCTACAGGCCCCCTTGTTGTCGCATCTGTGAAATTTGACAAATGCTGCTATTCAGTTGCCGTATGGACGTGAATTTCTTAAACCCCCTCAAAGCGGCATGTTTCCTTAGGGAAAGTAGCGAGTGCAGGCAGGTGCTCTGACCTCCGATGGTGAATAGCGGGACTAGCTGTGGGCCGCTCGGGGTGTTACTTAACCTGTTGGTGCCTCAGTTTCCTCACCTATAAAGTGGGGATAGTAAAATATATCCCTCATTGAGTAATAGATATGGGAATTAAGTCAGATGGTGAATATAAAAGCACTTAGCACGAAGTCTGAGGCATCGTAAATGCTCAGTCAATGTTAGCTTTTTTAAATATAAATATTCCTTCTAGTAATCTCATTTATGCTATTATTACTCACTAAATCCTTGTATTCCTAGATTGTGCAGAGATAAATGTCAGTTTTGCCTCTGGTCCAGTTGATCACAAATGCTAAATTAGTGAAGTTCCAATTAGCAGGCTTTTACTATATAGAGGGTTGCCCATCTCTTATGCAGGACACCTTTGAGCAAAGCAGTGAGCTGTACCACCCACAGCAAACATTATCTTCCTATTCCGTCCTCCTCCATTCACATTTATGAAGTTGCCTCCTTACCCCAATATCCACGTTCCCTGGAACTCTTGACGGAACTCAGAAATTAACACCCACTCCCAACACTTCCATCACCAAAGGCCACTGGGCTGCATGTTTAAACTCTGGTTAGGTGTTTGCCACTACACGATTGAAACGGGAGGGTATAAATGATGTCTGACGAGGCTGCAGTTAAGCACTTGGTATTAACTGTGCAGGTTAACTAGTCGCCCCCTGAGTTGATGGGGGCGACTAAGCACCACCCGGCAGCTCGGTTAAGAAAGCTGTAATTAAAAAGGAGATATAACCAAATGCCATTTGAAACGCAGCCAAGTCCTGACACCAAGCCCATCTCCTCCTCTCTTTCTAAATGCAGCCATGATTGTCCTGCAGACCTAAAGGAGGTACCTACATGGCCATTTGACTTTCTTTTTTCTTTAGAATTCCGTCCCCAGAACATACTCATTTTTAAACTGGAGGTTTTGTACCCTTTGACCACTTCCACCCGTTTCTCCCACCCCCGTCCCCACCGCCCCTGGCAACCACCAGTCGACTCTCTGTTTCTGAGTTTGTTTTTTGTTAGATGCCACACATAAGTGAGAACATAACAATATTTATCTTTCTCAGCTGGCTTATTTCACTTAACAATATCCTCGGCGTTCATCCACGTCGTCACAAGTGGCAGGACTTCCATCTTTTTTATGGCTGAATAGTATTCATGTGTGTGTGTACCACATTGTCTCTAGCCATTCACTCATCCGTGTACACTCAGGTTGTTTCCATGTCTTGACTACTGTCGTGACTATTCTCTTGGCAGTGAAGATGGGGATGCAGCTCTCTCTCCAAGGAAGTGACTTCGTTTCCTTTGGTTACACACTCAGAAGTGGGATTGCCGGATCATGTGGCAGCTCTATTTTTAATTTTTGAGGAACCTCCATACTGATTTCCATAGTGGCTGCACCAATTTTCATACCCACCAACAGTGCACAAGGGTTCCCTTTTCTCCACATCCTTACCAACACTTACCTCTTGTCTTTTTGATGATCGCCATCCTCACAGGTGTGAGGTGACATCTCATTGTGGTTGATTTGCATTTCCCTACGGTTAATAATTATGAGTACCTTTTCAGGTACTTGTTGGCCGTTCAAGTATCTTCTTTGTAAAAATATCTGTTATTCGTCCTTTGCCCATTTTTTAATCAGAGTATTTGTGTTTTTGCTGTTGAGTTGCACAAATTCCTTGTATGTTTTGGATATCAACCCCTTATCAGATGTGTGGTTTGCAAATATTTTCTCTCATTCTGCAGGTTGCCATTTCATTTTGTTGATGGTTTCCCTTGCTGTGCAGAAGCTTTCTGGTTGGTGTAGTCCCACTTATTGATTTATGCTTTTGTTGCTTGTGCTTTTGTTGTCATGTTCATAAAATTATTGCCAAAACTACTGACAAGGATCTTTTTCCCAATGTTTTCTTCTAGGAGTTTTTTTGGTTTCAGGTCTTAAGTTCAACTGTTTAATCCATTTTGAGTTAATTTCTGGGAGGTGTAAAATAGGAATCCAGTGTCATCCTTTTGCATGTGAATATCCAGTTTTCCCAGCACCATTTATTGAAGAGATTATCTTTTCTCCATTGAGTATTCCTGACTCCACTGTCAAATATTAGATGACTGTACATGTGGGGCAATTATTTCTGGGCTCTCAATTCTGTTCCATCGGTCTTCGTGTCTGTTTTTATGCCAGGACCGTATTGTTTTGATTATTATAGCTTTGTAATAGGGTTTGAAATCAAAAAATGTGATGCCTCCAACTTTGTTCTCTTTCAGGATTACTTTGGCTATTCGAGGTCTTTGTGGTTTCTCTTTGACTTTCTAACACCCCTCAATATTTGGCATTTTCACACCAAAAAAATTTAAGAGCATTTCTTCAAACAGCAGTTAAAACGCATTGTTTATTACTGCAAGAAGTTGGACAGTATTAAATAAAAGCGAGTTCAGGGAAGATCCATAGGGATGGCTTCCCTTGCAGGAAGGTGAGGGGAAGGGAACTGAGGTTTGTTGAGCACCTACTGTGTGCTAAGTGTCTTGCACACATTATCTATTTAGGCTTCCAGCAGTCCTGCTGCTATCCGTATCTCACTGATGACAAACAGACTCAGACTGTGTTGCTTTCCCTGGTTGCCCAGCTAATAATGAGCAGTGGAACCAGAACTAGAACACAGGCCAGCCTGTCCAGCTTGATAACCTTCTAGAAGGGGCTCTGGCCTCCCACAGAGCCTACTTTGGGAGTCTCAGGGGCAGAATTCTAGGCCAGATTAAGCACTAGTCTGAGCCCGCTCTGAAGATTCTTCACGCAGAGCAGACCTACTCTACAGCTGTCAAACGATGTCAGCAAGATTATGATTCATCATTTAACAAAAGCATTCCTATCATTAGCAAGCCCTCCTAATGCATTTGGAAAACGGTTCTGTTTACATCTGCTATTTCAGGAGCACTCCATGTGTATAAAGAGACTTGCCTCCATTGAATTCCCTACTTCTTATGTTGCGTTCTCCGAAGATCTGGCTTTCAAGAGCTTTCAGACTCAGTTAGAAATCCTTGTGCATGTGCCTTGCAGTCCTCATTCTCTTCCCATTCAGTGCTTAACTATACTTGCAACTGACGTAACGTTCTGCTATTTGACTTTGGCGTAGCCTAGGACGTTATGCTCTGTACAGTCAAAAGTGTCTTGCAAATATAACTGAGTTATTCTTCTTATGTCCTGCTGAAGAGTGACAGCCTTCCGGTCCTTGGCAGTCATGAGTTGAGTATAGACACTCGTCTGGGCCACCAGCTGTCCTCTCATTTCTCAGCACCCTCTCAGCACTGCCGCCTCTGGTTCTGCTCTTGGTGACTTCTCTCCTCCACCCTGGGGACAGGAAGTCCGGTAACTTTCTGCAGGAACTGGTTTCCTTTTGCGCGCTTCTGTCACCCCAGCTGGCAGAGTGAAAAGGCTGCTCTTCTCAAATTTGGGGCATCTGAATTCTAGACTGGGCTCTGCGTAAAACAGCTGGGCCACTGCACCCCTGGGCCCCAGACTGCTGTCTATAAAACAAAGGCACTGAGCTTGACGACTTTGTTCCATCCTTTGGTTTGGAAATCCTTCCGTTTTGTTGGGGATATTTCATTACCTCTTATCAAGGCTGCACTTTTGCCGCCAGCTACGGATTGTTTGAAAATCCGTACACACAGGTTCTTGTGCATTCATAGTTTGAGCTACTGTCTTGAAAGTAGTGGGTGCTTTCTTCTGCCAACTTATTTCTTTAAAAAAATTGAAAATACCCGTGGATGCGCACATAGAGAGTGAGAAACGATAGCTAAGTGGAGAGGGTACCATCTTCTTTCTCCCAGAGCCTGTCAGGTTCACCCTATAGGGCTGGTTCTTCCTACCAGATGAAGAAAACCTAGGGCAAGTTCCAGAACTTTTCTGATCTCTCTCAGATAATAAAAACATCCTTTGGTCACCTTTAGTCACAAAATTATTCATTATTTCACTTATTAAAATGCCCAGTCCTGAGTGACTGTCAAAATTCGTAAAGTCAGCTTCGCCTCCTGAGCCTGCTGTGGGAAGCAGGGCCAGACTGCTGCATCTGTGTTTCTGGACCTGTGCTTCCCCACCAGCTCACTTCTGTTGGGACCTGCTGTGGCCCCTCTGGACTTGCCAGGTGTCAGAGATGCCCTCCCTGTGCCCATCAGGGGCGCTTTCTCACCTGCGGCTTCCACCTCACAGGTGACACCTCCTCAGGCTAGGACACCTCCTCACCTTTCCTGTGATCTCAATTCCAGGCCGTCCATTCTTGTTGGGACCCATCACCCTCCTGGAGGCTGTCCCCGCGGAGTCCCTTTAAGACAGCTCCAGGCTGGGCTTCCGCTGGGCCCGCCGCTGGTCCAGGGAAGTGTTGCTGCAGCCCCAGTTTGACAGAGGAGGCATTGCAGGCCATCCCCAGTCTGCACTCTCCTGCTTGGCCATCCAGACAGCCAACCCCAGCCTCACCCTGATGCTTCCCAGGCCCGGGTCCAGCACTGGCCTGAGTCCCCGGGCTGCAGGCTTCCTCTTGGGACCCTCCCACTGACCTCAGGATGAGGGAGAAGCGCCCGCATCCTGGGGGAAATGCCACAGCGCTCCCCGACCTCCATCCTGTCTGCTCCTCCCTCCAGAGTGTGGAGGTCCTTGCCATCGGTTGTTTTGCCTTGACCTTTGGGGCCTCAGTCAAAACTAAGCAAGAAAGAGTCTCATTTTAACATCCTGTCACACACAGAGTGAGAGTGGCTAAAAGTACAGGCTCTGCAGGAACAGGTCTAGGTTCAGACCCAGCTCCATCACGGGCAAGTGTGTGGCTTTCGGCACGTGACCTTAACCTCTCCACGTCTCAGTTTCCTTCTTGTAAAACGGGAGGAATGGTAGTAGCTGCCCTGAGTGGTGGGGGTGGTGGGAAGGAGAAGTTGGGGCAGAGGGCGGAGCACCTGGCAGGAGGGAAGAGCGGGCGATGCCAGCTCTCTGTGACAGTCCTAAAACCAACCAACTGACTTCTTCAATTTGTCTCTCCAGAAGGAGATGGAAAACTACAAAGCCCCCTTCCACTACCTGGCCAAGCAGTTTCACCACCTGTACCGGGAGAAGCTGGAGGTTTTCCAGGCGCTGGTGTGAGGGGCTGGCTGGACCATTCCCCGCGCTGGAACCTGGCCGCGGGCTCCGTCTCCTCGGGAGATGGGAGAAGATAGAGTGGCCTGAGCCCTTCCAATCTATCGTGACAGCTTTAAATAAAATGAGAAAAATGGAGAAGCAGCAGCTCATTCCGCTCTTGGTCGGGGCAGCCCTGGTGCCCCTTTACACTTTGGCTGCTGCTTCCAGAGCAGCCTCCAGTGGCGGGAGCTGGTACTTGTGACAGTGGGTGTCCTGCCCTCCCCGAAGGACCTCCCCGCAAGAGCCCACCCCATGCCGTAGTTGAGGTGCTCAGCTTGGAATCTGCCACGTGGCCAGGGGGCTGATGGCCCTCTCCTTATTCTAGCAGATTGGACTTTGCTGCCTGTCCCGCTGTCCACCTTGCTCCTCAGCCAGAGCTCCCTGGTGATGGCTACTGTCCCTGGCAAAAACAGTGCCCCCTGCCGGTTGCCCTGGGTGCCTCTTCTTGATAAAGACCCAGCGCCTCCCAGCTGCCGGGAACCCTGAGCTTGGCACCCAGGGAGCCAAGAAGAAGGCCACTTTCCTTTAATGACCCTCCTCTCAGCAAGCCGGGAAGCGGTCATAATTCTTTGCACTGAGCTTGACTGTTTTCCATCCCGTCTCTGCTGCCAGATTAATCTTCCTAAAACACCACTTTCATCATTTCACTCCCCTGATTGAAGACCCGTAGAGGTTCCTCGTCGCCCCTTACATCAGGGCTGCAGGCCGAGGTCTGGCATTGACTGTCACCCTCACCCGGGGGTCTCAGCTCCTTTCAGCTCCAGGGCCCCAGAGGGTCATCACCCTCTTTCAGTCGCCCTCTTGGTGGGAGTGGGGGTGCCGTGCAGGGTGCTGGCTTTGGCGGTAGGCAGATTCTGGGTCTGTCCCAGTGATAGCAGTCATAATGGAAATTAACTCTGGTTCCTGTTTCTGACCTGCCATGTCTCTACATGAGCTGAGCACGTTACACGTATTAGCTAATTTAACCCTTACAACGTGGAGTCTCGCCGTCCCACTTTTACAACTGAGGAACCAGAGTCAGGATCATGGACGCCAGAGCCCGGCCCGCAGCCGCCGCCTCCCTGCGTCCGCCTGAGCTTGGCCGGGAGGAAGTGGAGGTGGTGGCTCGGTTGCCCCTCGAGGTCACTGTGAGAAGTGAGATAACACGTGAAGGGCATCGGCCACGTATCGACCACCTCAGGCCCCTCCCATCCCCCCTCCTGTTACTTCTCAACACAAACTCACTGTAGCCACAGCCATCTTCCCAGTGGGTCATTTCTTTCGGAAGATTGGGGCCTGCAATTTGCCGGGCATTTTCCTAGGCACTGGTCACGTCAAGCTGTGGGTCTCTGGGCCCGTGTTCCGGGAGGGAAGATCTACAGTAAACAACCAAGGAGACACGGAGGGGACATTTCCAGTTGCCCCAGAATTGGTTACCGGGACCCAAGGCTGTGGCCAAAGAGATGCTAAGAAACCCACTTCCTAAAGAGATCACAAAGGGCTGGGGCCAGACACCTTCCCCGGGGCATCCCGGAGGTGCCTCGCCTCTCCACTCCTCGCTCTTTGCTGTTTAAGAAGATCGAGTGGTCAAGAGGAGGGGGGAGTGAGGGTGGACAGTGTTGGTGGATGGGTACCACTCCCTCTCCGGCCCCACCCCCAGAACCAGGCACTGGAGACCCCAGGAGAATCCTCCTAAGACGAGACTGCCGAGAAGAGGAGGCTGGCACCTTGCTCCCCAGCTGCATGCTCGCAGAGCTGCAGGAGCCTGGTGCCAACTGCAGGGACAGGGTGTTGAGGGCGTCCTTGGGGGAGCTTGGCACGCATCCCCTAGCCTTGTGCCTGGCTCCCTCCAGGCGGGGGGGGGGGGGGGGGGGGGCCAGAAGCCTGCGCCACCAGCAGGGGGAGCAGGTGCTCCCACCTCCGCTGTTCATGGCCCCCAGGGGGCTAACGTGGGGACCCACACAGAGGGTGAGACGCTGAGGGCAAAGTGTCGGTCCCTGTTCTGGGAAATGGGGACTTGGAGAGTAAAACAAAAATCCTTACCCTCAGGGTGCTTACATTCTAATGGGGTGGGAAAGAGGTTCACTTAGGGAAATCCAGGGGTCTGATGGATGGTAACAGAGCAGGGCGTGCAGAGGGTGTGCCAGGGAGGGGGTAGCAGTATGAAATAGGGAGGTTAGAAAGGATACCCCTGAGAAGGGGACATTTCAGCAAGATCTGAGAGGGCAGGATGTCTGGCCCCTCTCGGTGTGGTTGATTTCATAGGCCCCTCAGAAGTGGAAAGCCCGCCTTCCACTTTCTCTACCTGGCAGCGGGCACTGGGTCTGAGCTGCGTGCATGGACTTCTGGGGGATCTGGAGATGGATGGGACTCAGTCCCTGCCCTAGAATCACCTACAAGCCACAGAAGAGAAATATGAGCCAACACTTCACTTCTAAACCCCAGTGGAGGGCTTCCCTGGTGGCGCAGTGGTTGAGAGTCCGCCTGCCGATGCAGGGGACACGGGTTCGTGCCCCGGTCCGGGAGGATCCCACATGCCGCGGAGCGGCTGGGCCCGTGAGCCATGGCCGCTGAGCCTGCGCGTCCGGAGCCTGTGCTCCGCAGCGGGAGAGGCCACAACAGTGAGAGGCCCGCGTACCGCAAAAAAAATAAACCCCAGTGGAACCCCAAAAGCATAGGCGCCAGGGTCCCCCACTGCTGTGGACGAGCACAGGAGCTGAGCACTTCTCCTGCTGTCTTTGGGACATTCCCTGTCCTCCACGGTTTCCTTCCTTCTGCGAGGAATGATCTGAGGCAGGGGCCTGGCCTCTTTCTGTTCACTCCCTGGCTCTGTGAAGCCGACCCTTCTGCGGTACCTTTTGCTGCCTGCTGACATCACTTGGGTTCACCCACCAAGAGGGCAGAGAAGCCTGGGTGAGTGGGAGTGTGGGAACACAGCGGGGCCCATCGTGTTCTGGAGTGGTCGCTTAGAAATATAGACCCCAGTTCCAACATGGGCCCTCAGGCACTTTACAGGCTGAGTTCTTTGTTGGGGTCCCACCCCAGAAGAGTTCCCCATTCAGGTGTGGATGGCATGTGAGGCAGCCCCAGGGGGTTGTCCTGGGCCCAGTGGTTCAGCCTGACACCGTTTTTGCCATGAGCACCAGCCCTTAGTTTTCCATGACTGGGAAAGTTGCCTTGGTTAGATGGTCTTCTGTGAGGAGACTCAGAGAGCAGGAAGCTACCTGCTGTAGCTAAAATACATGCATTCTGGTGCTAAAATGTGTATTTTAAAATGGTATACTGCAAATTAAAAGTTTCCTGTCCCGAACTGGGATGGCAGTCAGAGCAGATTCAGCGGAGCCCAGGATGGGAGCTGAGAATCATGCTAACCCAGATCTCTTGGAGGAGTTTTTGATTCTGAGAGAAGCTTTTGGTTTTGCACCTGCCAATCCCATCCCTGGGTCCATCTCGGTGCAGGGGCCCTGCTGCATATCAGGATGGCTGAGGCTGTGCCGTCAAGGAGCTCAAGTCTCACAGGTAAGAAGGGTTTCCAGGGACCTCGCAGGGAAACACCCAGTGTCAACCAGGGAAAAGCATTCCAGACAAAGGGAACCACACGTGCAAAGGCCCTGAGGCATGAAGCAGGGTCCCCCTTGAGGAACTGTGTGTTAAGCACTGGGTGAGGAGTGAGGGGTACCCAGCTGGTGAGAGGTTGGAGAGAAGGCAAAACAAGAGCATGGAGGTTTGGTACATAGACCAGAGAAGTTGGACTTTTTCCAGAAAGAAATGGGAAGCTTTAAGGGTTTTAACAGAGGCGACTCACCTGGATTTCCGCTTTAGAAAGATCAGCCTGGGGGGAAATCGGTGGAGGCAGTGGGAGAGGAGGTGCTTGGAGATTAAGGAGACCAGTTCAGAGACATCCCAGTATTCCGGCTGAGAGCTGACGGGGAAGATGTGGAGACAAGGCTTCACCCATCTCCAGCATTAACAAAAACTTTGTATTTTCAGCCCAATTTAGAATTGTCTTCTCCCCCACCCCACCCTTTTCCTCAGAACACCAACTGATTTCTCTTTTTTAAACACGTTATCCTTTATTTACTTTAGAGACAGAGAAAACACAGAGAGAGGGACTTCTTTGGGTTGCAAATTGTTAGTGATGGAGCCAGGATGAAGATCTTGGGCTTGCCAGCCCTCGGTGGATTTTATGATATTTATGTATACGATGCCCGCTCACTCTTGCTCTGCCAGTAAACAGAGCTAATCAATATGGAGAGGACAGCCACGAAGAGCTCGTTTCCATCCTAACAAGGCAAGAGGACTGGGAAGATTCATTAGGAGAAAGTATCGAAGAGCCAGTGTCTGAGTTTTACCTGTGATGTGACAGGGGAGAAAGTGCATTTTTGCGGAAGCCTTTATGTAACTGTCCTAGGGACAGAGGGGGTGACTCCAGAATGGAGCATGGTGGCAAGCGACCAGGAGAGCAAAGACAGTGTCGGTTCCTAGCAGGCAAGGACCACATCGGATACTCCTTATTGGCCCTCTAGAAGCGTCTGGGGTTTAGTGGAAAAAGCAATGGTTTCACGTCAGAAGAATGGAATTAGAATTGCTGCTGTGTGTCTCTAGGCAAGGCACTCACCCTCTCTGATGGCCAGCACCAGCTTCCCTGTTATCAAATGGGGATGACAGCATCAACCTTACATATTATCGTGTGTAGATTGAGATGTGTAAAACCTCCTTCTACAAAGCATGGTGTATTAAAAAATCCAGGTGATTTCCAAAATTTCTTTACTGGCTTTTTTATGAGCATAAAAGTAATGTATGGTTATTGCCAAAATAAAGTCAGAAACTATTACAAAATATAAAGAAGAAAATGGAAATTACTCAACTCCTTCCATCCAGAAATAGCCACCATTAACATTCTGGTGTGTGTACTTCCGTCCTTTTTCCTCTGCATATAAAAATACATACATTTTTTTTTTAACCAGAAATGTGATATTGCCATATATGCTGCTTGAAATGTTTCTCCTTTCGCTTAAAAATATCTTGCGGACATCATTTCAGACCAAAAAATACAGTTTTATGTGATCATTTTATTTCTTTTTAAATCATGAAAATTTTAAACATACACAAAAATAAAGAGAACAGTGTAACAGATGCTCCTTTGCCCATCAGCGAGATTCAGAACTTGTAAGCTTTTGCCTCCCTTGCTTCATCTTCTTCCCCCTTCCATTATTATTATCGTTATAACCGTTTAAACCTAATACTAACCCTCTTGCAGTGTGCCTCTAAACGAGTCTCAAGGTTATTATTACACCTGACGAAATTAACAGTAATTCCTTAAGAGCACCGAATGCCCAGTCAGGATTCAAATTTCTCCAGTTAGCTTCAAAACGTTCTCTTACAGCTGGTTTATCACATGATCTTTTTTAATGACCCCCTGTGGATGGATACCAGCTTTGCAAGTTGCCACTCATGAAAAGCACGGAGGGCAACATCTTTCTGCACATATTCGCGGACCCCTGTCCAATTATTTCTACAGGACAAATTCCTAGAAGGGGACTTTCCAGGTCAAAGCCTATGCATTTTTTTTTAAGGCTTTTAACAGCATTTGACAAATTGCCCTCCAGAGAAATTGTACCAATTTACACTCCCACCAGCAGGGACTGGCACCCTGGATGGCTTTGGGTGGTTAATGAAAGGAAATTAAGAGGAGAGAAAGCAGGTGGGGAGGAAAAGGGGAAAGGAAGAGAGGCCTGGAGGGAGAGGATGCAGAGAGCTCCTCGGAGCTCTCAGAGGCCCCCGGGGACCAGCCCTCCCGCGCCTGAGAGCAGCTCGGAGAGGCAAGTGTCCCAGCCCACTGGTGACTGCACCAGATTAAGTCCTAAAGCAACGATTCAATCGAGACGGAGAACAAAGCTCGAGCAAAGACTCTTCGATCCATTCTAATTAGGAGCTGCCTTTCCAGAGAAATCAGGAACAGGCTGCCACGGCTGAAGGTGGAAAGAAAAAAAAGCGAAGCTGCAGCCCAGCTGTGCTGGAAGCTTGTCTGTTTTCCGAAAATCCCAAGAAAGAGCTCCGTCCATTGTGCACACAATCCAGGGACCCTGTTCTGAAGGTTATAGAGTTCAGCTTGGGCCAAGGATCTCCATCCCCAAAGGGTGTGCTGGGCAGGGGGGACTTTCTGTTCTCGCCCTTGCTAAGGGCACGGGGAGGAGGGCAAGGAAGTAGTAGGCACTTACCTTGTTTCTCCTTCATTTTTGCTGTAGCTTAAAACCTACAATCTATTTCAGATTTGAGAAGAGGAACTAAAATTAAGATACATTTGAGGCCTGGCTCTACATGCAAATACGGAGACCAGGCTGGTTCTGGGTCTTGCAGCCTGGGTTTACGTTGGAGTTTTGCTCGGTAGGTGGAGGTCATGATGCTTTGCTTGCCTTTGACTCTCCCCCTCCCGTCTGCACTATGCTCTTCCCATGTCGCGTACAAGCGCTCAAAGAAGGACTCGTCCAAGGGTCACCATTAGCCAAGCTTCAGTGACAAAGCCATTCCAACTGTAAGCACTGAGCATCCTAACATAAGGACTGCAGTGAGTTCATGGTCCAGAACTTCCTCGGGTGCTGTATCCTTTGTAAGACGGTATTTAAATTAAGAGCACGCAGGATCCAGGTCACGGTGGATTCTGGCTGATATCAGAGGATGTTTTCAAGCAAAGATCAAGAAACAGCTTCCCAAACAACATATCGGCAATTCACTGTGAATCTCAGGATACATCTTGGGGAAGCTTGGGTCTCTCCCATCAGGCTTCCTTCAGCTGTTCTAACAGCTCCCTCTTCTAACAAGCAGAGGTGGTAACAACTCCAAGAAGCAGAGCGTGCAGCTGTGCGCCTGCACACGGCATTCTAGGCTCTGGAGTCAAACGGCTCTGGGTTCAGGTGTCCACTCAGGCACTTTGTCACAGAGTGACTCTGGGCAAGTCACTTCACTGCTCCAGGCCCTGGAACATCACCTCCCTTGGATGGTTGCTAAAGGTTCGCAATAGGGCGGTACTTACAGAACGCTCAGCCCGTGTTGGAACAGTACCTGTTCAGGCTTTACTATTATTATTGCTGTGTGGTCCCCACCCTGGGTAATCCCAGGATGAAGAAGTTGAGTCTGCTGTCCCCCGACCCTTCATCCAAAGGAGCTCTGGGACTGGGAGGCCTGGGTTCCCTATGCATGAACCCTGGGAAATGGCCGGCCATGGCCCGGAGAAGACTGGAGAGAGACTGGACCAGGGTGGGGGGGTGCCAGGAGACCTGGGTTCAAGTCCACCTCTTCCCTGCACTGGACTTTGCCCCTGGGGCGTATGTGATGACAAGGTTAGACTGATGATCCCTAAGAGTATTCGCTGTTCTAACTTCGTTGGTTCTCCATGCCCAGCAGGCAGGCGAGAAGGGCTTAACAACCGCTCTGGGCACAGAGCTGATGCATCTCAATCAGCCCTGGCCTTCTGAACGCCAACCATGTGCCAGGCCTTGCTCTCGGTGCAGGGTCTTCAAGGCTGAACAGGAGATGTTAGGCCCCTCTCCTTGCCCCATACAGTCTAGCGGGGGAGAGAGGCGATAGCACGTTTATAAACACATATCTAACCAAGTAAAAGCCGCTTAAAGGAAAAGACCAGAGCCCTCTGAACAAGACCACAAAGGAGGCCTATTTTAGGTTGGGGAGAAGGTTGTCCAGCAAAAGCCTCTCCACTGAAATATGAAGGGATATGAAGGGGTAGGAGCTGGGCGCGAAACAGGGAAATTGTGTGTCAGCCAGAGGGAGCAGCATGTTCAAAGGTCCTGAGGCAGAGAGGAGCAGCAGCCCCAATCCCCTAGCACATCTCACAGAGCTTACTTCTCGGCCCTCGCTCTCCCAGGGTTTCCACATGGGGGGACTCTCACCCCCAAGAGAATCGAAGACACTAGATATGGAACAGATGCTCAGATATGGGCCTTGAGCTAAGGTGGCTGTACCCACTCTTTCCTTTATGGCATGGGCAGCCCTGGGGCTCCACACAGGACTGACTCACCACCAGGCCCATGCACAGGCTGCAAAATCAGGCCTGAGGGAGGAGCTGAGCCTCAGAGGTGAGAGACAGAGAGAACCACGTGGAGCAGGGGAGGCTCCGAGACCCCCAGACTCTAATTGGGCGGGGTGGGGAGGCACCTTCATTGACCCAAAGCTCCCATTGCATAGATGGGAAGATAAGACAGGCTCCAGCTGCTCCAGCGCACAGCCCAGGCAGCTCACACACCGCGTTGCCCTCCCTTCCCTCCCACCCGCCCTGTGAGAGGGCAGGGCGTGCGCATTTGAGGGCCAAGGAAATCAAGGCCCCCGGGAGGTGAAGTGACTTGTCCCAGCCCCACAGCCAGCCGGGGGGAAGGCAGGGGAGCCCCCAGCCAGCCCCTCCTCTGTGCCCAGCATCTCACATCCTTCACCTCTCTTAATCCTCACAACCACCTTTCCAGGTAGGCGAGGTTTGGCTCATTTTACAGGTGAGGAAACTGAGGTTCAGAGAGATAAAGCCAGTGACTCAAGTTCAGCCAGAAAGTGGAACCCACAGAGAACCTGTGCTCTTTTTGTCACCAAGAAGCAGCCCCAGTAGGCGAGCAGGTACCCAGGAAGGACACCGTGGCTAGGGATGTTTGAGGACAGGCCGGCAGGGAAGCAGCTGTCCTGGAGAACTTGCGAGGAAAACCCACATAATAAACACTGGGAGCTCTGGGAGCTGGGGAAAGGCCCCCCTGGAAGGGCAGAGGTAGAGGGTATGAAGTGTTGGAGAGGGGCGGGTAAGGGACCAAGGTCACACTCACTGAGGACCGGGCGCACAGTAAGGCCTCGGCAAACCTGAGTTCCCCGACCGCCCCAAGGGAGGTCCTGCTGCCACCACAAGCCACCCACTGAGGGTCATGCACTCCCTGAGGCATCTGTAGGGTGGCCCGCACCCCGCCCCTCCCCCCACACTCTCCTGCAACCCTCCCACCCTCCAGTCCTGCGTCGGCTGCCCCAGAGCCCCTGGGACCCACGTCTCGAACACCCGGGACTGCTGGGCGTCTGGGCCATGTCTCATCACACCTCACCGTGCTGCGCGGTACCCCTGGGCAGCCAAGCTTGTTGGCTTCTCCAGGACAGCAGCAAGGGCAGCGGAGCCCAGCGGAGGCAGAGACAGACAAGATGGGACCGGCAGACCCTCCTGACCCCGTTCAGACAGCGCTCATTTCCAAGACCATCTGCTCAGCCAGGCGCAGGCCGCGCAGGGCACTGGGGCAGAAAGAGCCGGCACCAGGCTGGCCATGTGCTGGCCTCCAGGGCCTGCCCAGTCAGGAGGCCCGGTTGGCCTTTCCTCTGCAGCTGCCAGCACTGGCCAGCCTGTAGGGGCGCCAGGCTCCAGCCCAGACCCTCCCTGACAGAGGCGCCAGGGGTAGGGGGCAAGGAGGGACTCTGTGACCTAAGAGTGTGGGACAGGGGCCTGGGGAGGGGTGGAGCTGAGGCACCAAGTGTGTGTCCCCCTGTGAGAGATGAACACTGCAGGCTGGGTGCAGAGAACAGAGCCCCTCTGATGCCCAGATACTCCCTGGCCTTCAGGGTAACCCCAGAGCTCCAGAGACCGATGTGCGCCGCCCGAATGACTGCCAGAGCCCCCACCCCTCCCCTTTCATCTGCTCGAGCCCCTCTAATCCTGGTTTGCCTTGGTCACCATGGTGACACTGTCCCGGCATCCATCAGAACACATCACCCCATCTGCATAAAGCCCTTCAAAGGCCTCCTGTGTCCCTAAGTTAATGACCCAGATCCTTGTCCTGGCCTGCACACCCATCTCACCTTGTCCCATCTTGTCCCATCTCAGACACACACACACACACACACACACCACTGTTGGTGTTTTAGTTTCAAAGACCTTTCTTCAATTCTATGTTTGCAACTCTTCCGTGCCTCAGTTTCTTCACCTATTAAATGGGGTACTTAATAGTGTCTTAGTTTGGGTTACTCCAAAAACAGCCCTGGAGACAAGTGTTCAGGAGCAAATAGTTATATTCGAGGTGACCTCAGAAGCACAGTGTGGGGAGGGGGAGTGAGACAGGGTGGGAGAAAATCTGAGGAGGTGCACACTGATGGCGGTACCCCTGCGGCATGGGGCATCCAATCACCTGGGGCTTCTGAGAGGCAGTGTCAAGCTGCCTCAGAATCGCCCACTAATGGGGAGGAAGCCGGGATATTTATCCTCCAATTCCCATCAGTTATTGGCAAGGGCAGTCCTGGGGAGTGTAGACTCTCTGGTACCTCCAGCCAACAGAAGCTACCAGCAAATGTGAGAACTGTCCTTAGATGACCCCTGGGGTGGGCAGAAGGAATACAGGCAGGGCATTCGTGGCTTCTGCAACTGGGAATATCTCTCTCATAGCATTGTGCAGATTAACTGACATAATACTTATAAAGTGCTTAATACAGTGTCTGGCACATAGTAGGTACTCAGTCTGAGCTATAATAATATTAATGTCATTATTGTTGTTGTCACGACTGACATAAAACTCTCTCTGACCTCAGGGCCTTTGTCCAGGCTGTTCCCCGTGCCTAGCACACTCTTCTCTGCTCATCCTCTCTCCACTTGGTTAACATCTGCCTTGCTTCAGGTCTCAGCCCAAATGTCACCTCCTCAGGGAAGCCCTCCCTGACCACTGGATTAGATCGGGTTCTCCCTTAGATGTGCTCAGAGCACCTACTCCGCCCCTTTCTTTCAGGGGATTTAATTATTGTTGTCACTTTAAATTTATTTGCACGACTGTTTGCGATTCTCCGATTCTCTGCTCATTGCTGGTCTCTTCCGTTGGACTGCAAGCTCCCTGAGGACACAGGCTGGGTCTGTTTTGTTCACAGAGACCACCCCAGGGCCTAGCACAGGGTTCCTGCACAGGAGATGCCCCAAAACAAACTGGTGGAGTAGAGAGAGGAATCTGAGTGGGGAAACAGGCACAGAATGAGTAAAACACAATGATGTCAGTGCCAGAGCAGAGGTATTTACGAAGAGCTCTGGGAGCGTGCACGAAAGACAGATTCATTCCTTTCTTCAGTAACTGTCTCTAGAACACCTATTCTGTGCTGAGCACAGGGCAGGCGGTGCTAAAGAAAACAGGCACTGTCCCGGCCCTCCGGGATCTTCCCATCCCATGGGGGTAGGGGGCATCCGTGCAGGGAGCAAAGCGGAGTAGGAAAGGTGTGGAGGAACAAGGCTGTGTGCCAAGCCAACCCTGCTTCATCTTCCTCCTGAGCACCAGAAAGACTACATTTCCCAGTTTCCTTGCAGCTCGGTGGGGTCATGTGACTATCTGTCACCAGTGGAATGTGGGAGGAAGTGAAGTGCAGCACTTCCAGGCCTGGCCCGTAGAAACCTCCCCCCAGATCTTCCACACTCCCTTCATAGGCCTACAGAGCCCTAGAGCAAGGGTCAGCAAATGTTTCTGTGAAGGCCAGAGGGCAAACATTTTAAGTTTTGTGGGCCATCCAGTCTCTATGGCAGCTATGTAGCTAGTGGATGTGGCTGTGTCCCAATAAAACTTTATTTACAAAAACAGGTCCTCGTCTGCCAGCTTGTCTTAGAGGATGGTAGAGCCACTGGACAGAGGAACTGAACCCTCCCATAGCTGCGTGGAACAGAGCTCACCTAACTCACCCCAGCCAACTTTGACTCAACTGTGCTCTGAGTGAAAAATAAACTCTTGTGTGTTAACCACTGTGGTGTTGGGGTGTATTTGTAACACACAGCAAATACTAACGAACATGGAAGGCTTCACAGAGGAGGTGGCACTCATCTTTGTCTTTGACACGGGAGTAAGGCACTCTCCAGGCTGGCAAGATGAGGAAGGGAATTCTTAGGGAAGAAGGGACCCCTGTGAGCCAACTCATTGAAGAGTGGAGTGTGGAGGATATCATAGGGCTTGTGCTGCAAAAGGGACATAAAAAAGTGGTCCCAAGGGAATTCCCTGGCGGTCCAGTAGTTAGAACTCCGCACTTTCACTGCTGAGGTCCGGGTTAAATCCCTGGTCAGGGAGCTAAGATCCCACAAGCCACGCAGCACAGCCAAAATAAAATAAAATAAGAAGAACTTCTCTTTAAAAAAAAAAAAGAAAGAAAGAAAGAAAAGTGGTCCCAAAGGACTAAGAAGGAGGAACTGGATGTTTGGAGATAAAGCTAAGGGGAGAGGGATAGAAAGCAACCACACTCGGAGACTTGCTGTTCCCTCTACACTGTGTGTTTCCCCCATTTCTGTGCCTTTGTTCATGTGGTACCCCTGCCTCACATGCCCTTCCTTCTCCCACCTGCTTTGACCCCACCCTTCCTTTAGGACTTAATGAAGTCCCTGGGTGCCCCAGTGTTCAAAGCGGCAACAGAGTTTCTCAACAAGAGTGCAGGCTTTTAGAACAGAGAGTCCTGGGTGCAAATCCTGCTTCTGTCAATAAGAGAAGCCAAAGAACAGACTGTTCAATATAGAGGAGCCAGGACTTTCTGGGTTTCAAAACTTTTCTCATTCCCAATCTATCCACATGACAAATGATTCTCAAGAGAAGAAATGACACCCAGGCAAAGATCAAAGCCACTATCAGGAAAACGGTGTAAACATGAATCCAAGGTGTGACTATGAAGTCTTTTTTTAAGACCTGAGAAAAATTTCGAGTGCCTCATAGACCCTCTCAAAGCCACAAAGTCCTTCTGAGGATCTTAACAGCATATGCTGTAGACCCTTTCTGTTAAATAATCAAAATTTGAAGAATCTCAAGGGCAGCCTTGCCAGGAGCCCAAAGTAAAAAAGAAATTGGTGGGTGTGCCTTTTGTTAAATGGAATGAATTACAAATTGTTTCATAGGAAACCCACAAAACTTTGAAAGGAATTGTTTGGGCTATGAATGAGTGGGACAGAGAGAGCACCAAATGATAAGAGAGCTCTTTAGACCCTCAAATCTCCATGGGTAGGAGGCAGGCTAAGAAAATTACTCAGCTGCAGACCCTGGTCATTTCTTAAGGAAATAACAAGAATGTCTCAGAGAAAAGAAGCAAGAACCTAGAGGGCAGCGTCAAGAACCACAAGAATCATTGGCAACATGTTCCCAGATGGATTTCAGAATTGCTATGGTCCAGTGACTGCTGTGTGCCTCCCGCAACCCTTCTTTTAGTGGGAGTGTCTATGATGGTTGTCCTATCACCTGTGTCACCTTTGTTTGCTGGCTGTGGGGCAGAGGGCAGAGAACTTGTTTCTTTAGCTCACAGATCTTCCTATTGAGAGGAGTGGTGCTCAAGGATTTGTACCCAAGGAATTCCGCCTAAGGAGACATGTCCCTACCTGCACCTGATTTAGATGACAAGGTCTTGGGAGAGGAGAATAAATATCTTTTGCCTGTGGAGGTACGTATCAGTTTGCTATAGGGCTGCCATAACAAAGTCACAGACTGAGGGGCTTAAACAACAGAAATTTACTTCCTCACAGTTCTGGAGGCTAGAAGTCCAAGATCAAGATCTTCCGAGGGCCACGAGGGAAGGATCTGTTCCTGGCCTCTCTCTTTGGCTTATGGATAACAGTCTTGTCACTGTACGTCTTCACGTTGTCTTCCTTCTGTATGGGTCTGTGTCCAAATTTCCTGTTCTTATAAGGACACCGGTCAAGTCCTATTGGATTAAGGCCCACCCTAATGACCTCATTTCAACATAATCATATCTTTAAAGACCCCATCTCCAAATAGTTACAGTCTGATGTACTGGGTGTTAGGATTTCAACATATGAATTTTCCAGGTGGGGTGACACAGCTCAACACAACAGCGAGGAACGTGAGTTGTTATGAATCATTCTGGCCAGAGGGTACATGACGGCACATTGTATTTTCCAAAGATCCTCCCACATGATCTTCCTACAGGTGGTCAGCCAATTCCCCTACCGAGAGGTGGGGGTCTGTGTCCCCTCCCCCTAAACCTGGATGGACTTGTGTGACTGCCTTAGACTATAACACTATTGCCAATAGAGTACAACATGAGTGACACTATGTGACTTCTGAAGCTAGGTTATTAAAGGCAAAACAACTTCTTAGAACCCAGTCACCATGCTGTGAGGAGGCCCAAGCCACGTGGAGAGGCCAAGTACAGGCATGCTGGCTGCCAGCTCCAGGTGAGGTCCCAGCCCCCAGCCATACGAGAGAGGAGGCCTATGGAGGACTCCAGCCACAGCCCAGCCACCATTTGACTGTGACCCCATGAGACCCCAGGCGGGAACTACAAAGCCAAGCCCAGTCACCCCCAGAACCATGACAGATAATAATAATAATTAATGATTTTTTTTGACACACATCCCCCCACTAGATTTGGGGTGGTTTTTAATGCAGCAAAAATAACTGATGCAACTGGGGGTGAATATAAGAATCAGGGCAGGGCTTCCCTGGTGGCACAGTGGTTAAGAATCCGCCTGCCAATGCAGGGGACACGGGTTCGAGCCCTCGTCCGGGAAGATCCCACATGCCATGGAGCAACTGAGCCCGTGCGCCACAACTGCTGAGCCTGCGCTCTAGAGCCCGTGAGCCACAACTACTGAGCTCTGTGCTACAACTACTGAAGCCCACACGCCTAGAGCCCACACTCCGCAACAAGAGAAGCCACTGCAATGAGAAGCCCGCACACCGCAATGAAGAGTAGCCCCCGCTCACCGCAACTGGAGAGAGCCCACACGCAGCCGTGGAGACCCAATGCAGCCAAAAATAAATAAATAAATTTATTTTTTAAAAAAAAGAATCAGGGCAAAACAGAAGGGAAGAGGCAAAGATGGGAGGAAGGAAGAGGGAGAAAGAAGGAACTAGAAGTGCCACAGGGCAGGGATTTTGTGGGCCTCATTCATGGAAGAGGCCTGGCACAAACTAGGTGCTCAGTTAATACTCATCGACTAAATAAATGAAGGAGAAACTTCCCTGGTGGTCCAGTGGTTAAGACTCCAAACTCCCAATGGAGGGGACCAGGTTCAATCCCTGGTCAGGGAACTAGATCCCATATGCCGCAACTAAAAGATCCCGCATGCCACAACTAAAGATCCCGCGTGCAGCAACGAAGATCCCGCGTGCTACAACTAAGACTTGGCATAGCCAAATAAATAAATTAAACAAATAAATTTTTTTAATAATAATAAATGAAGGAAAGGGAGAGAGAAGGACCATAACTCTGAGTGAGCTGCATTTTTTTATGCACATTTGGAGACAAACTCCAGCATGGACCCAGGAGAGACTATAAATTCCCAGACAGAGGCCCTGGCTGCACAAGATCCAATGTGACCTGGGGCTCAGAGGGCAGATTGCACTTGGGCAACCAGCAGTAGGACCCCCTGGACTGATGACTTCGGGCAGAATGGGGCAGGCATGGAGTCTGGGAAAGACCCCGTGGAGGAGCCAGACCTGCCCAGCTCTCAGAGGCTGGTCCACAGCATGGCCCAGATCTTAGAGGCTGGTCTACTCGCTCCGCCTAAAGACCCCAACTGCCCCGGACCTGCTCGAACTTGCTTCCTGTCTTATTGACCAGCCCTTCCTCCCCAACTCTAGCCTTGAGGTTTTGTATACTCTTGTTCTGTTTCATGTTCTCTATTTCCAACAAACAGCCGATCCTATCTTGTGGTCTATTTCATCCACTTTTCATTTCTTTGTCCCCTTCATCCTATTCTTCCTCTTCCAACAACTTTCTTCCAGGACTCTGTCTCTCCTCTATTCCATCCACTTACTGTTCTTTCTAGGACTTTCCTTTTGTTCTTTTCAACATTTTAGTCCCTCTAACCCTGTTATCACCCTTGAATCTCTTTTGCTAATTTGTCTTCTCCCCCCTGTTTTGGCCCCTTTCTCACCCATCCCTCTCATCTCATCCGCCCTCGCCCTTTCAAATGTGTGAGCATCTGTCTCACTCTCTCCCTGTCCCAGCTCCTCCCTGCATTTTCTCCTCTTTCTTCTCTTCCTCAAACTGGGTTGTGAATGCCATCTGCCTCGGAGCAGGACACGCTGTAAAGCCGAGGTTCCCGGAGGGCCAGGTTGTGATCATTTTATTTTTACAACGTCCTTGGATAGATCGAGGTGTTTCTGCAGGGTGGGGTCGCCTGCTGGGTGGGAGGGGACCAGACGGCGAATAGCACTTGAGATTAATATAGGTCACTTGCTGAGCAGTGTCCCAGTGGTCCCGGGGAGAGGAGAACCTCGTCATCTGGGGCCGGCTCTGCAGAGGTGGCCGCAGCGCCGTCTCCAGGAAGATGCAAGGAGGGCCTCCTCCGATGGCTGGCAGGCGAGGGAGCCAGCCTGATCTCACAGGAAACACAGAGAGCCCTTGTGCCCAGCTCTGCTGCTGTGTTCTTGGGCTAACTGCTTAACTCTTTTAGTCCTCAGCATTCTCGTCTGCAAAATAGAACTATCACCCCCAGAGCCATCAGGGACGTTTGTAAAATGGGGAAGAAGCAACGTTTTATTTATAAGTTCACTGTACCGGGTACTTCCACACCTTGCCACATCTAACCTCCCAGCCAAAGAGGCAGCCCAAGCGACTCTCATTTTATAGATGATGAAATCAAGGTTTAAATGTCCTGAGGGCTGAGCTAAATGAGATTAGAGATCTGAAAAGAGCTCTAGAGCTACTCCTGGTTGACAACTGCATGATTCCGTCTCCTCAGCTCTTTCCAGCACAGGACTGGAACGGGCAGTTTCGGGCATCTTCGGGAAACGGCAGGAAACATCTTCATTTGTTTAACTGATACTGTCGAGTGCCCATTGTGTGCCCGGCACCGAGCAGGGGGACAGGGATATGACGGTGGGCAGAGCAGACAAGATGCCTGTCCTCACGCAGTCTGTGGAGAGACTTCCAGAAAAACCAAACCACATATACAGGTAAAAACACTATGACAGGTTATACAGGGTGAAGGAAACATACAGAGTGCCACGAGAGAGAAAAGTCAGGGGACCTAATTTAGAGAGAAGGCAGAAAGAATCATCCCTGAGAGAGTTTCTGTTGCAGTCAGAAGGAGGAGCTGGTGTTGCCCAGGGGACGAGCATAAGAAAAGTATGTTCCAGGTTGAGGGGTGAGCATGGGCAAAGGCCCTGGGGCAGGAAAGAGCATAGTATGGTGAAAGAATTGAAACATGGCCAGGGAGCTGAAGAGGGAGAGAGCTAAAGGCAGGGGCAGTGACAAGGGGTGGGCCCTGGGGGCACAGGAAGGGCCACGTCACACAGGGTGCTGGGGAGCCATGTGAGCCTAGCTAAAGGTTTTAAGCAAGGACTCGACATGAACCGATTCCTGTTTCAAAACAAAAAAAAATTCCTCTGGCTGCTGTGCAGAGAAGACGCTGCAGAGGAAGGAGTGAGAGCAAAAAAGAGAAGACCCCTAAGAAACATCGAAGCAGGAGATGACAGCAGCTTAAATAAAGAAGATACTCAGACTTTTACAGTTTGTAAATCTCTTTCACTTGCCCTTGGGAGAGCAGCATTATTGTGCCCATTTGATGGATGAGAAAACTGAGTCTTCAAGAGGTTAAAATGGTTCGTACAACACGACTCATCTAGTGAGTGCTGGACTCTGGGTTGTAGGCCCAGGTGTTCCCATGCCATCCACACCCCTTCCCTTTCTATCGAAGAGTTAAACGTGTGCCAAGTGAGAGTTCAAAAATCAGCTGTTGGGCCTTTGCAATGTGCAATCTTTGGGCACCCTCCTTGTTCTTTTCATATGTTAAGCTTCCTAAGTCTTCCTAAATCTTGGTTTAACCTGTGAGATAGGGATGATGACCTGCCCTTCCTTCCAGGGCTCTTTTGAGAATTCAACGATAATGGATATAAAGCACTTAGGAGAAGGTCTGGCACACAGTAGGTGCTCAATCAATGTCAGATTGTCAGATCTCCTTTCCTTTGAAGAGGACGGAGGGTCCAGCCTGCCTGGCTTCAAGAGCCGGTGACACATGCCCACTGTCATGCCACTGACCCTGGGTGATGGATTTGACAACCAGCCATGCCGCACGCCCAGCACAGGCTCTGAGCACCGGCGGGAAGGCTGAGTCAGTCCTCTGGGTGAGTCCCCACGCTCTGGCCATGAATTTATAGAGGAGGAGCCAGTCCTACAGCTGCCCTCCGGCAGGATGTCCCTGCGCAGTCCCCAGCAGCAAGCCACCCATGGCTGATTCCAGATCACATCTCCTCCTAACCACACGCCCAACTCCTGGGTTCAGCCAACTGCCAGGTCTTTCCCAGGCCCAAGAAATGTGAGCAGCATATGAGAACGGGAAGCCTGTCCTTGCCCGCAGCGGACTTCCTCGTCAGGACACGAAGAGTCCACGCTTCTGCAGAGCCTCGCCACAGAGTCTACGGGGACAGGCTGGGTCAGGGGCTCAGAGCCTCCTGACGCGCCCTGCGCCCTACCTCACACTCCTCGCCCATGACACCCTCCCTCTCTCCCCACCCCCGCCCCTGCCCAGAGGCACATCCTCCCCTCCCCGCCTGAACACAGAGCCAGGGTCAGTGACAGCCAAGTGAAAAGAGCCTGTGTCCCTGGATGACCAGAGGCAGCAGAGCCCGCCCCCCCTCGCTGCTGAATGGACTCTATGCAAGTAAAGCAAGTAAAACACGCTCTCTGCGCTAAGCCACTGAGGTTTGGGAGTTTATCTCTTTCTAGAATTACCCCCAGCGAATCTCACTAGCAACTGCAGTCAAAGGAATAGACAGCTGCTCAGGGAAAGTGGGGAGGTGAGCAGAGAGGGGGTCAGGGAGCGGGTACTGGGGAGCGCAGATGTTTACGGGGTGCGCAGAGGATGAGCCGTCTGCAAGGGAGGCTGGGATGGAGAAAGCGAGAGGTAGAAGGAAACCTCGAGAGGGTGGTAGCACGTAAGCCGAGAGAAGCAAGGGCTTCTAGAATAGAAGAGACATCGAAAGGCCCAGTGCTACCCAGAGCGCCAGTGATGGAGGTCTGAAAGCCGTCCAGCGGAGTTGGTGACATAGAGGTAGCTGCTGTCCTGGCTGAGGGCAGCTTAGAGGAAGGATGAGGAAGTGAGTCTGGATGGAAACAAGCGTTGAAAGCCTGGCTTGAAAGTGGTAGCCGCACAGGGAGATAGAGTGGCGGGGGCTTGGGGGTGCTCTCGTTAAGACTGGGGCACGTTTACACACCAGCGAGGAAGAGGCAGTTGTAGGAAAGGGATGTGTCATTTGAGGTGCAGGCTTTGTTTTTGCCATATCTGTGCCTTTCATCTCAGGCTGCCTCAAATCCTACTTGAAAGTAGAGTATAAATAAATGATCAAATAATAAGACATTGTTCGTCCCCTGCCAGCTGGTGACCTTGAAAGGGTCTTCAGAACTGTTTTGTCCTCTCCTGGCTTGTGCCAGATTTGCTCCATCGTTCGCAGTAAACAAACACTGACCACGCCACCGCCACATGCCAGGCCCTGGGCCAGAGACACAGGACCAGAGCCCAGCCTCCACCCTCAAGGAGCACACGGTCTGATGGTGCAACAGACATGACCTCAGGAGACACCGCGACTCCCGCACTGAGAAATGCACTCGAGGTACAGAAGTCATTTGGAGGGAGGAAGGAGTCTCTCAGGACTTAGGGGGGTGGGAGGATAATAAAGGACCTTAGGGAAGAGGTAACACCTAACCAGGACTTTGAATGACACCCAGGAGTC
Organism: Orcinus orca; assembly: GCF_937001465.1. NCBI lineage: Eukaryota > Metazoa > Chordata > Mammalia > Artiodactyla > Delphinidae > Orcinus > Orcinus orca. The sequence continues at coordinate 91,832,153 of NC_064569.1, read as the reverse complement.
CACGGGGCAGAAAGAGGCACTGCATGTGCAAAGGCCCTGAGGTATGACAGAGCAGGAGCCTACAAGGACTTTGACCTTGGAGGAGCCTAAAAGTGAAAACCAGAGTAGATGAGATGAGCCTGGAAGTGGGGGCAGGGGCCAGGTCATCAACCTTCCCTGCAGAATCACTTTGTTTCCTGGAGATTTTAACAATATCTTGTCCAGTGGAATGAACTTATGCTCTCCAGTCCCCGGTTTTAGGGAGAAAGTTGAGGATCAGAGGAAAACTATAGGGATTCATCATAGAGGGTCTACTCTGAGCCAAGCTGTGTTCCAGAAGCTTGTGGGTGAGTAAAACAGGCAAAGAACTTCACCCCTGAGGAGCTGACATGCTGGTCTCAGGAGTCAGACAATAAATGGCAATCTTAACTCACCTTAAGTAAATTGTGTAAGATGTCAGAAGGTGAGACTTGCAATGAAACCAAGAAGAAGTAGGACAGGGTGAGTGGGATTGAGATTTGAGGGTGTAGGATGTGGGTGATGCGATCTTAGTGTGGCCAGGGAGGAAGGGGTTGTCCCGCAGAGATGCAAAAGAGGTGAGGGGTGAGCTATGTGTGTATCTGGGGCAAGTAAAACCAGCCAGTGCAAAGGCCTTAAGGCAGGAATGTGCCTAGTATGCTGGGGGACAGCAAAGGGACCCGTCTGGCTGAGCAGAGAGGACAGCGGGGGAACTATGAGATAGGAGGCCAGGTCAGTGGCCCTGGAGGCCACTTCAAACCTTTGATTTTATCCAGAGTGAAATGGGGAGTCACCACCCAGGCTCAGGCAGAGAGATGACACAGTCTGACTTATGTCTTCAAAGGATCATTCCAGCTACTGTGTTGGGGACAGATGGAGGTAGAGCCAGGATAGAAAGATCAGTTAGGAAGCTAAAAGGATGATCCAAGCAGGAGAGGATGGTGGTTCAACCAGGGTGAAAGCAGAGAGAAGTGATCGATTCTGAATATAGGATTTCCTAATGGACTCGATACGGGGTCTAAGAGAGATTGGAGCCAGCGACGACTCCAGGGCTTATGGATGGAGCACAAGAAGGCTGGAGACACCAGGAATCAGGTGGAGGGAGCTGCAGGAGAGGCAGGGCTGGGGATGAAGGAGACCCGGGGTTAGGATGTGTGGAGTTTGAGGTGTCTGCCAGATATCCCAGGGGCGAGGAGAAGCCTGTGGGAGGGAAGAGTCCAGAGCACAGGAGGGGGCTCCAACTGGAGGTAGCATCACCCATGGATAGAGGGCATTGGTGAGGGTAACGCCGTTTGTCCCCAAAGGATCCAGACGTAGTCCAGGGAGGAGGTGAGGTCCCCATTAGTATCTCAGAGTCAGGATAACTTTTTACAAGGAGCAGAATCAAAACTGTATTAATAGGAGGAGTGTGTATATTTCTCATGTAGATCAAACTGTCATCTCTGGAAGGATCAAATACTTCTGTGTTTGCCTTGAAGGAAATCAGAAGAAGCCAGGTACAGTCACTGTTGAAGGAGAGACCCTGGGTGGAAACAAAGCACCTTCCACGTCTCCCCAGAAACATCCCTCAGCCTCAACTTACTCATCCAAAGTATGGGTGTACGTCTCCTCTTAGGAGTTCTGGGAAGAGTAACTGTGACAACATACGTTGCTGTTACTTTTATGACTAGGGCTGTCCTTACACTCATAAAGGCACGTAGTAGGTGCACAGAACAATCACGAGTGTCGCTCTTAATAACCACGTTGATGATGATGTTGGTGACGAGGAGAGTGGTGAGTCTGGCCCTTCTCAACTGAGGCCCCGCCTGCCTATTTGTGAGAGCCCGCAGAACTGGGAGACAAGACGGTCGGCCCCCACCCTAAGGCCCCTGGAACACAGCAGCAGGGATGGCTTCCCACCAACACGCCCACCCACCAACCACCTGAGCCCACTGGCATGCCATAACATGGTCCATTAGTGCCAGCTGCGGTGAGTGGCCATCTGATGTGACACGAGCATCTGCCTGGTAGGAACTGAACCAAGATCTGTCAGTTCAGGCCTCGGGAGGCTCCCCAACAGCCCCGAGGCCTGGGAGGGCCAGGTGTGGCCACACACCCTGCTTGGATCCCAGATGTGAACCAGAGCCCAAGAGGAGAACAGTAATAATAATGGCAACGGTCATTTGCTGAGTGCCAGCCTGCACCAGGCCCCGTGTCCTGAGTGCTTTGTAAGTCAGAACGCACTGAGACACAGAAAATAGAGGGGTCCCATCAGGCAAAGAGCAAAACCCCCCAACACCACCACGCTTAGGGTACCAGACAGGATTATGGAAGCCAACTGTGGCTGACTGCAGCAGATAAAATGAGGAGTCCTGCTGTATTTAAAATGGGTAACCAACAAGGACCTACTGTACAGCACAAGGAACTCTGCTCAGTATTCTGTAACAACCTAAATGGGAAAAGAATCTGAAAAAGAATAGATACATGTATATGTATAATTGAATCACTTTGCTGTACGTCTGAAACTAACACAACATTGTTCATCAAATACACTCCAATATAAAATAAAAAGTTTTTAGTAAGTCAGAAAGAGAAAGACAAATACTGTATGCTAACACATATATATGGAATCTAAGAAAAACAAAATGTCATGAAGAACCTTGGGGTAAGACAGGAATAAAGACACAGACCTACTAGAGCATGGACTTGAAGCTATGGGGAGGAGGAAGGGTGAGCTGTGACAAAGCGAGAGAGTGGCATGGACATATATACACTACCAAACGTAAGGTAGATAGCTAGTGGGAAGCAGCCGCATAGCACAGGGAGATCAGCTCGGTGCTTTGTGACCACCTAGAGGGGTGGGATAGGGAGGGTGGGAGGGAGGGAGACGCAAGAGGGAAGAGATATGGGGACATATGTATATGTGTAACTGATTCACTTTGTTATAAAGCAGAAACTAACGCACCATTGTAAAGTAATTATACTCCAATAAAGATGTTAAAAAAATAAAATAAAATAAAAAGTTTTTTAAAAATGCGAGTGGAGGGGATTTAGTGGAAAAACGTTGGCTAGTTCGCTGAACTGTTAGGTGAACTAGGGTCTGGAAAAGGGCAGGAACTGCAAAGGTTCCATGATCCGAGGCCTGAGCTACTAACAGCCCATCAGACCGGAGTGAACGGGCGCCAACTCCTCTTTATCATTTGTCTGTTGCTTTTTTTGGGGGGGGCGTTGGGGGATGTTTGTCTCTGCATCTCTCTGTTCTAGACTCAAGGCCTGGACAGAGGGTCCCATAGAGTTGAGTTTGGGTCGTGTATCTAAGGGGGGGTCAGGGGCAGCTGAATTGACAGTGCCCCCAAGACTGTACCCAATGGGGAAGAGCTAAGTGCCCCCAAAGAAACCAGGGTGCTGTGACCAGAGAATGGGGAATCGATTCTGTGTGGCCCCAAATAACCCACACCTACCACTTCTGGGCGTTGAAGACAGGCGGACCTGGATGCAAATATTGCTTCTGCCACACGCTGCCCATGCCAGTTTGGGCAAGCCATTTCATGTCTGAGCCTTGGTCTCCTCACCTGTAAAATGGGGATAATAAACCCACTGTGAGGGACGTGAGAAGCATCAACAGATAATGTTTATCAAGTACCTGACAGTACCTGGCGCGGTCTGGGTGCTCAGTAAACAGGACTGCATGTAACAGATGCCACGAGTCTAGGGCTCCCCAGCCCACGTGGCCTCCCTCCAAGGGGCTCCAAACGGACATTGTGACTAAATTCTGCAGGACCATCTCAAAGACAGTCTGATTCTTGGAGTCCTCAGACTTCCCGTAGCCCCAGGGGCAGGAGACACCAAGCTGATAAGGCAGCGTTTCCCAGCGAGAACTGCAGGGGAGAAGTCTGGGGATGGAGTGAAGAGTGCAGGTACCGCTGCCTCTCGACAAGACCAGGAGTGCCTGAAACGGCCTCATCTGCCCCCCTCCCCAGGTAAGTAAGTCTCCTCCTCTGACTGTTCTGAGCCATTGAAACTGCAACGCATCCCATGCCTCCAGGTTTGACAACCCCCGAGTGTATGGAGAAAGGGACAGAGGAGATGGCAGGGCAGAGCAGAGGGTGCACACTGCTTGGTGTGGCAAAGACTTGTGGGCATCCAGTGGCTGGAATGGACATCAGGGTAGGTGGCAAGGATTTAAGTCAATGTGCTAGCCCATTCCCAAGATCAAGGGCCCTGGGAGTCAGAGCTCTGAGACGGACTCCTATTTGCCAGGGAGAACCGAGAAAAAGAGGGAGAGTCTGAGTCTGAGATACATCCGACCAGCACCTGCTCTCTAGAGAGCCTGCCCTTGGGTACGAGCCGCACAGCTACTGTGTATAGGACAGAAATACAGGCAAAACTATGGTTGGGGGTGTATAGCAAACTCACCATCTCTGACACAGGGCTGTCTGCAGAGGGAGCAGTAGGTCTGAGCCACTCAGGTGGGCACAGCCCACTCACCAGATGCAATCACAGGACAAGGCAACTTTCTCCTGGACCTGACTCCAGACGATGCACACATGCACATGCGCACACGCATGTGAACACACACATGCACAGTCATGCACACACACACGTGCACACACATGCAACCCCGGGGGGAGCACCGAGTTTCATATGAGATTGACAATTTAAAACGAACAGGATTGAGTCTTACTCACCAAAAGGAAATTGTTCTTTTTAATAAAAAAGAGATTGGAAAGTTATGGAAGCGGCCTGAGGTGTCCTGATGGAAACCAGCAAGAAAGATGAAGCTCAGTAGAGCAGAGTGGGAGCAGTTATTTGAAAAAAAATACAACTTTTTCAGTTGACATGACAAACTGAGTCTCCTCACACAAAGCCGCTTTATTAATTACTATCATCGCCCCATTCAGGCTGGGAAACTTTCTTGCCATCCTCCCAGTACACAGAAGAAGCCTCCCTTAATTTGGGAAACTGATGTGTAAACCAAAAAATCGGTGACTGGGAGGCTTTCTCACTGCAGCCTAGTTGCTTTCATATCACAAACTATGTTTACAGCAAAGTTCACCCGTCTGAAGGTCTAAAGAAATTTTATAACCAAGTTTCAATGCAGGGGGCACAGGTTCGATCCCTGGTCAGGGAACTAGAACACACATGCATGCTGCAACTAAGAGTTCACAAGCTACAACTATGGAGCCCGTGAGCCACAACTACGGAGCCCTGGAGCCGCAACTAAGACCCGGTGCAATGAAAGAAAGAAAGAGAGAGAGAAAGAAAGAAAGAAAAGAAAGAGAGAACGGGAGAAAGGGAGAAAGGGAGAAAGAGAGAGAGAGAAAGAAAGAAAGAAAGAAAGAAAGAAAGAAAGAAAGAAAGAAAGAAAGAAAGAGAGAAAGAAAGAAAGAAAGAAAGAAAGAAAGAAAGAAAGAAAGAAAGAAAAAGAAAGAAAGAAAGAAAGAAGGAAGGAAGGGAGGAAGGAAGGAAAGAAAGAAAGAAAGAAAGAAAGAAAGAAAGAAAGAAAGAAAGAAAGAAAGAAAGAAAGAAAGAAAGAAAGAAAGAAAGAAAGAAAGAAAGGAAGGAAGAAAGAGAAACTTACAGATGTTTTTATTTTGCGGTCCCCTATTTTGTGCCTGGCTCCTACCAGCTGTTTAGACACCCTGCTCTGGAGACCCCTGTGATAACAAATACTCCCACTTCATGAAGAAAGTCAGCAGTATTGCTCTAACAGCATCACTGGGATCTGAGCTCAGATCTGTCTGCCCTGAGTCCAGGAGCACTCCTCACCTCCCTGGTCCAGCTCCGGATGCTAACAGGCTGGCTGAGGTCTCCATTAGCATGACCTTCATCTCTCTGGAAGGGACTCTGCTGGAAGGATGTGCCGCTCGCATTTCCTCTGATTACTGCAGGATGAGCCTTCCCCATTCACGGATCCTCCTGACCATGAATCAAAGCTCGTCTTTTTTTTTTCCCCCTCTGCTACCAGCCTTGAGTTTCCGATTTCACCATTAGCTCATTGAACGGTAGCAGCATTCCCGAACCTCATTCAGGAAGACACCATCTTCTGCAGGACACAGAGGGAGAGCAAGGAGGCAGAGCCCAGGGGACTGGAATGGAGTCAGAATCAGACCACTCCCCCCGGGGCCACCCCAGAGGCAGGGCCTACGTGTGACTGGCTCAGCCTCCGTGAACTCATCTGTGTCGAGGGTCAGCATCCCTAAACCCCAGCAGACACTTCATGATGGATACACTGTAAAGAACTAGAGGGGTGTGAGGGAGAGATGATATGTACCGTGTAGAATAAAGGACTTTGTACGCTGTGAAATGCTACACCTGTGCCAGCCATTAGTGCTTCTGCAAACCCCAGGGAGCTACTGCACTGTACCTTTCATGACGTCAAGAAAATGCCCCCAAGTGTGGACCTGGCCTGTGAGGGCGAGAGAGAGGGATGACATAACTATTCCAAGTTTGAGATCAAAGACACCAGGGAGTGTCTTTGGGGTCCCTTGTATCCCCAGTTGTAAGAGTTGTTATTAAATGAGGTGATAATGATGATTATGATTACCATTTGCCCTGCTAAATGCTATATATGCTTTCTCTCATTCTATCCCTGCAACAGCACCACTCTGAAGGAAAAGGCACAGTCCCCTCCATTTGACAGATGGGCAAACTGAGACCTGGTGAGTGATGCAACTTTGCCAAGGTCACACCACTTAGGGCACGGTGATCCCAGACTCAGATCGGCCTGCTTACTCCAAGGAAGCCCACTTAAGCTCTGGCTGGTGTGGGGGGAACAGCCCAGAGAATGTGGCTTCTCTACGTTTCCTGCACGGGGGGACAGTGTATGGCTCAAGCGAAGGACATGAGTTTCGGAATCCTGACTCTGCTTCCCCTGGAGGTGGGCTTCAGACCAGGAACGGGGCTATGGCAGCCAGCAAGGCAGGGAGATGCCCACAACAGATGGTGGCAGCAGGATGGAGAGGAAAATGTGTATTCGGGAGACGTTACGGAAGCCCCAGATGTTTCAACAAAAAGAGTCCTGTGGTCACATGACACTGACACCCACATTCCACATCCTTCTCTTGGAGAGCTTCAGGGGAAAGAGTCCTGCAGCCCTTGGAGCCTGTCCAGTGCCCTTTAATGCAGGTTCTTGAACTTGATCTGCCACAGAACCCTCCTGCTGTCATGCTCATTTTGACACCCTGGTTAACATCCGGTTCCATAGAATTCACTATGAGGAAGCGAAATATGGGAACAGACCGAGCAGAGTGAGTACATGGCTCCAGAGCGCATGCCCGGCACGTGGTAAGTGCTTATGTAAATGTTTGTTGCAGGGCTTCCCTGGTGGTCCAGTGGTTAGGACTCCGTGCTTCCACTGCAGGGGACGTAGGTTCGATCCCTGGTCAGGAGTTCCCACATGCCTCGCAGCATGGCCAAAAAAAAAATTTTTTTTTAAATGTTTGTGGATGGACGAACGAGCACAGATGAAGTCAGTGGCCACCTGCTGCTAAGGTCCAGGGCCCGATGAGAGGTTTTCTGCCACCCCCTCCCTCCTCCCCTCCAGACCGTTTTCACCATGGCATGCATGGTGATGCCATTAGAAGTCTGAATGAGAGAGCTAGAAAGCCATTTTTGCTCCTGGGCTCTATGTTCTGAGAGATGGGGAAACAGAAACCCAGAAGGACCAGTGATTTGGCCAGAGTCGCAGGGCAGAGCCTACCAGGTTTCTCTCCCACTGAAATTCACTGTGATTTTCACTTCTAGGAATCTACCCTAAGACAAAACCCAGAAACCATTTATGCACTAAGATGTTCACCTCAGTGTTATTTATAATCATTTTAAATGGAGACATCCTTAATGGCAACAATAGGGAAATTGATCACATTTTTTTTTCCCAACCAGACATATCTTAGATTTGAGGTCATCAATCTGCTTTCTGGTTTTGGAAGACTCCTTGCCATTTTCAGCCTCTATGTCTCTGCCTAACACCCGCTTCCTTTCATCTCTGTCTGTTAAGCTCCTATCCGCCCTGGCAGTCTAGGGGTTAAGACTCTGTGCTTCCACGGCAGGGGACACCAGTTTGATCCCTGGTTGGGGAACTAAGATCTCCACATGCTGCATTGGCACAGCCAAAAAAAAAAAAAAAACCAAAAACACCGCAGCTTGAAATTACCCACAAAGATGAACAATTTATCTTTATATGTCTAGCACCTAGCTCAGACCTGGCAGACAGCACCACTCGCTCAATTATCTATTAAATGAAGGAAGGAACCATCTAGTGAAGCAAAGACAAATATATAGGTCTCTTGACTCTCCATCTGGAGCTGTTTATTCCTTCTGGCTTTTTTGCCTAACACCCAAAACCAAAAGACAAATTTATAGTTTGTCACGACCTTTCACCAAATCTTTGGCCAATCTACCATCTTTTCAGAGCAGCTTCCCCTAGCATACTCTCCTTTGAGCCCTGTAGCCTTGTTAAAGCCGTGACCCATGTGGTCCAGGCCACAAAGAGGTGTTAGAGTCAAAGAATCAATCCAACAACCAAAAGCTCATGAGGACTTAAGCGCCTTGATTATGTTTCTCAAACACTATAAAGGGACACATCACCTGCAGGGATAGTTCATAAAATCCACCTTTCCATTCCCTTCTGCCTCCCTCATCCCTCCTGAAGTTCCTCCAACGTGCTTTCTTCCAACGCCAGGAAACATTCCCTCAGAGCTCCCAGCAGACAGCTCTTGTCCATTTCCCTCTCCGCCTTTCTTGTGGTAGGTGAAGGCTACACTACCAATGTGCTTGTATCGCCAGCCTTTGTTTAAGGGAAACACTGTGCTTGGGTGCATTTTATCTACAGAATCCATTGTACCTGACATTGTCAGATACCTACAAATACAAACTAGGAAGGGCCATGCAAAATATTAAGCACACACAACACGAGTCTGACACAAGCAGTTTGATGCACCACCTGCGCCTTTGAGAATCTGCATTGTGGATGTTCCTCTGACACTTGGACCTTTGGACCATGGGTAAATTCAACTTATCAGAGGTCATCGATGCCTGGCCCACCCTGGTCCCCAGAAAACACACAGTTTTCTGTCTACACTGGCTGTCAGAAGTCACTAATCACTTGCTTCCTCTGCTCCCAGTTGATTTGGCATTTTATAAGCAGCATAGATCAATTGGAAAAGTGAATTTTCCCCAGTTAGCGACTAATAATAAGATAATAATGTTATAACCATCCAAAAAAGTGTGTAGGAGCTGGAGAAAATGTGGCAAGAGCAGAATAAATTGAATCAGGTTATGCAAAAAAATATCAAAAATGGGTGACTTTGGGACAAGGCAAAGAGCGGTTAATTTGCCTTTGGAATTAAATTATTCCCCTGTTATAGATGAACTTAGCACGGCAAAATGTGGGAAAATGTATTTAAATGATCATTGAGCTAATAAATCCAATAAATCATTTTGATCTTACTGAGATATCTTAGTTCTTTTGTTTGAACCTGTAAACGTTGTTTTACTACCGTCTGTAGTAAGACCTGGTCCGCCACTTTGCTTATACGGCACTTGTCCTCATTGGGTGGGCTCCAGCCCCACCAACCTATTTTGATCTCAGAGTCTTTGCATTTGCCAGTCCGTCTGCTTGAACACCTGGCCCAGATCTCCACGCAGCCTCCCCATCTTCACCCTCACTGAAGGATGTCCCCACCCCCTGTATCCTCAGTCCCACCTTCACCCACTAACGGTCTTTCTCTCCCCTACAATCCTATTTTATATCTTCCATAGCCCTTCCTGATGTATAAAATAATGATGTGTGTGTGTGTGTGTGTGTGTATCTTTATTGCCCCAGATCAGAGCCCACTTCCCACCCTGTCTCTCTCTCTCTGCATTGTGAGACCACAGTGAAAAGGTGGCCGTCTCCAAGACAGGGTTCTCACCAGGAACCAAATCTGCCGGCACCTTGATCTGGAACTTCCCAGCCTCCTGAATTTGTGAGAAATAAACGTCTGTTGTTTAAGCCACCCAGTTCATGGTATTTTGCTATAGCAGCTCAAGCTGATCTAAGACAGGGCTATTTTGAGGATGTGATGAATTAATAGATGTAAGGCAGTTAGGACAATGCCTAAAACAATAAGTTCTGAATGCACTTTTAAAACTTTTTATTATGGAATATTTCAAATATAAATAAAAGTAGAGAGAATAGTATAATAAATCCTTATTAAACCATCACTGAGCTTCTATAATTATTAATTCACAGCCAATCTTGTTTCATCTATATTTCCATCCTTTTCTCCCACCCCTAGCTTATTTAGAAACAAACTCTAGACTTTATATAATTTTAACTGTAAATGTTTCAGTATTATCTCTAAAAGACCGGGACTCTTTAAGCATAACCACAATATCATGATCACACTGAAAAATAATGAACATAATACCATTGTCACACCTTAAAAATCGAGTTTGTCTTGGCTTTGGCCACCACTATATCCCCAAACCTAAAATAAGGTCTAGTATACAATAGGTGTTCAAGAAATCGGTGTTGAATACAGGAATGACTTACCTCTTTGCTTCAAGGGTCTCAAATATGACAACCTTCCAGTGTCTCAATATCTCTGAAGCTTTCTCTATTTAGTTATACTTGTCCACTCCGTACACATTTTCATGTTAACTACTCTTGGTCTGAATACCACTATTCGATACCTCTTCTAGTCCTGGCGGAAGAGAGATAGGACACATCAGGAAAGGAAAAGAACAGCAAAAACATTCAACAAATACCTCCTTTCTCCAATTGAATGTTTGACTCCATGTAAGTTGCTGAGATCCAGTGGTGACTAAGACACCACCAAATAAAATAATTTCAAAGTTTGTGTAGAAGAATGAAGGCACAGCAATAACCAGATCATATGGAAGAGAAGAATATTGGGGAAGAACTTGGCTTATTAGAGATCAGAACATATTAAGGCCTCTATAATCAAATCCAAATGCTGCTGGCAAGGAAGCAATACACAGATCAGTGGAACAGAACAGCGAGATCAGAACTAGATCAACATAGCCATGAGAATCCAATATGTGGCAGAGATGGCATTTCAGTGCAGTTGAAAAAGGAGTAATGGTTTAATTAATGAAACTTACACAACAGCTAGCTTTTATAAGAAAGTTGAAACCTGATTTTACGTTATATACATAAATAAACCCCAGGTGGATTAAAGAGTTAACAGCCAAATAATAATAATAAAAAATACCTTGAAAGAAAATGCAAAGATGACAAGAGCAGTCTTGAGCATTAAAAAAACAAGAAAATCATATTTAAAAAGAAAGACATTTTACTCCACAAAATTACTTTCATGGCAACAGACATCATTCACAAAGTCAACATAAAAACAAAAAATTTGATTATGAAATTATTTGCAACACAGATGTCAAAGAAAAGGTTAATATCTATCATATGCAAAGAGCTCTTACAAATTAATAACAATTGAATGAAGAGGATTGGAGTCAAGCAAAGGATAAGACTAGGCAGGACATGGTGCAAATCCAAATGGCCCAAGGATACGAGGAAAGTGCACAAGCTCACTAGTTGTAGAGGAACTTGGAATTAAAGTAACTATGAGATTTAATTTTATCCCCATCAAACTGGCAAAAACTAGAAATAATACTAACACCTATTGCTGGAGTAGATGTGGGGAAATAGTAGACTCATGAATTGCTGGAGAAAATGTGACTCATTGCAGCATTTTTGGAAAGCCAACTGGCAACACTGACTGAAATGTAAAAATACATATACCCTTCAACTGAGCAATCCCACTCCTGGGGATCTAATCCATAGAAATAAAAATGCCATTGGAAAGGATGTATGTACAAGGATGTTTATTGCAGCACTGTTATAGTGGAAGCAGGGGTAGGACTAAGAAATAAAGTGAATGCCTGTCAGTAGAAGGCTGGATGAAGAAATAACAGTAATTATTCACTATGAAATATTATGCTGCCATTAAAAGAATGAATTAGAGCTATTGCAGCTGACTCAGAGAGAATCCCATGAGTGTTGTTATTTGAAGGATAAAGCAGAATGAAGAAGGGGTGCCTCACAGAGGAAAGCATGGGAGAATGGATAGCACAAGAGAGCATGGCTTGTCCAGAGAAAGAAAAGGAGTGTGGCTGGAACAGTGTGTATGTGGAGATGGGGAGAGCAGGACAGAGGAGTGGGAGAGGGTGAAACAATGGGTGAGATTGGAGGACCCAGGGCCTGGTCTCACAAACCGCGTGTAGATTCCGGTACAGGTTCTAAGCAGGGAGATGCTACGACCTCACACCTTTCCTGAGTATCTATGTACCCCACAGTCCTGGGTGCTCGATATAAATTAACCCATACTCTACTGAGGGCATCAATATTAATTTTCCCATTTCCCAGATGAAGAAATTGAGGCTCCAGGGACGAAGCACCTTCCCCAGGGTCTCTGGGACTCTAACCCAGTCTTCTCACTCCAGACTCCACATTCTTTCCACTAACCATTCAGTTTGGCTTCCACAGCTAAATATAATCCCCTTGGTGGAGGGGGCGGGCCTAGGTGTGAGCCCCGAAGCCCCCTGTGGGAACAGAAAGAAGACAAGAGCTCAGTAGATATCTATTTGTCACTGAGTCTCAAGCAGAAGGGAGAAGGCAGCTGACCCACAGAGACTCTCCCCACTCTGGGGTCCTGATTACCTACTGGCCGAGGCTGTGCAGGCAGGCAGAGCTGTGTGCAAACTGTGAACCTGCTGTTTGCTGGCTGTTTGGCTTGGCATGTTTAACCTCCCTGAGCCCCAGTTTCCCCAAGGTTTCTGCAGCATTAAAGGAGAAAGGGCCCTGGCACATGATAGGCAATCGGCCAATATGGGACTCTAGGGCATGAGAGCCTCAGGGCTGGAACTGACTTTGGCCCCTATGAGCTGTGCAGCCTGGGGCAGAGTGCTTAACCTCTCTGTGCCTTGGGTTCTCCACCTGTGAAATGAGAGCCCGTGACAGAACTTCCCTCGAGGGCTGGCTGGGAGGATTACCTGAGTTCAGACGATGTGAAAGTTACCTGCAAATGTCACGGGGAGTGGGTGGCCAGCAGGAGTCCCGTCATTAAAACAAATATTATGACTTTTTCTCCTCTTCCCTCTCGTTCCGCTCACCCCAGCCCATTTATCAATGAATGTGTATCGAGGGCCTGTTCTGTGCCAAGATGCAAAGGACACGACGAGGAACACGAGAGACAAGGACCCAGCCTCTCAGAACTCAGGGCTTATCAGGAAAGACACGAAACAACATTTGAGTCACAGGAGGGCGAGGCCCAAGGAAGGAGGTTGAGGGAGCCCAGTTAGTGCACCAAGCCTGGCTGGGTCTGGGGGCAGGGCTCCACTCAGGCCTTCGGAAGCCCCACATCCACCTGGGAGACACTGAATTCCAAGAAGTCCCTCGGGGCGAGCTGACCGGCTGGTGCCCAGTGAGTTACTAGGCTTGGATCATAGACAGCCCACAAAAGTGCAAGAGACTCCAACTGCCCCTGAGGGGGTATTCAGGCACCCACGGGCTGTTGAAGAGGAATCTATTTTAGGAGAAGAGGAACTTGGTATCCTGCAGAACCCATCAGGGGTCAGTAGACAAGGTCATCGTCCACCCTCATCAGGCCTGGCCAAAGCAGGGCACGGTGCTGGGCCCCATCCTGCAGATGCTCAGAACCTGGCTACCCTCCCCACCCACCACGGAGCCCCTTCAGCTGTTTTGACCACTTCCATAAGGAGCCGGGCCAGCCACATTTATGGAAGTGGTGGTGTACTTAGCAGAACATATTAACAAATCACTTGTAATGAAAACTTAGGAGAGGAGAGACTCCTCCACCCAACTCAGTCCTCGTGACTTCGACAGCCCCACGAAGCCACCATGACGCCCATTTTACAGATGAGTAAATGGAGGCACGGAGAGGTCAGTAACCTGTCCCGAGCTCACATATCTTAGGAGGGAGGTGTGGAGCCAGGATTGCTAGAGCCCCTGGCCCCATGGTCAGCCTGTTGGTTCTTCCCACATTCTGGTCTTTGGGTCTATACCTCCATATGATGCCAACAGCTCCTTCACTTGCATCCCAGGCCTAGAGAAGGAACTCTGCCAGGCTCAGAACACTTTGCTAGTGAGCCACCCTCGGGTACAACTAATGCCCCTTTAAGCCTGCAAGGTTGGGAAGGCTGAATCCTGAAAGCCAGGATGGTGAGCTTTGGGACTGCTATTCAATTGAAGAGGCAAAGGTCACTTCCTCCAGGAAGTCTTCCCTGCCTTCCCTGTCCATGCTGTGCTCCTGTCACACCACGGCCCTCCCTCTATCACTCCACATTCAGTCTTTGGTTCCTGCCAATAGCAGACTTGGTTTTGTTCATCTTTGTATCCATCGCACAGGGCTTGGCACACAGTAGCTACTGTGCCTGGTGCAAGGTCCTCCCGGACCTACCCCACCTCCCTTTCCAGCCTGATCTCTGCCAGTTCCTCCAGGCACGTTGGCAAAACAGAATCACCTGTAGCTCTCAGAAGTGCACTGTGATTGCAATTAAACAATCAATTGTGTAATCAATGACTTGATGTCTGCCTCCCGTGCATGTGTGATCCTGGTGGCACTGGTTTTGTTCACTGATGTGCCTAGACACAAAATAGGTGCTCAACAAACTTTTGCTGAGTGAATGTTCACATCCCCTATCTTTGCATCTACTGTTCCCTCTGCCTAGAAAACCCTTCCTGGTCTTCTCTGCTCCTTGTCTTCTGCTTCTCCTTTAAGACCCAGCTCAGCTCTCACCACCTCCTGGAAGCCCTTGCTGAATACCCGGAGGGCATGCCCTGCCCTCCCTCCACTTGCAGGCCTCTCTCCACTCTGCTGATTGCTTCTGAGCAACACCTTTTTCATTTTGCAGTTTATTCAAAGCGCAGGACACTCAGTAGGAGCTCAACATGTTGCTAACATTTATTTAGGGCTTACTATGGAGGAGGCACTGCAAACGCCTTTTATTTCATTTCATTATCAGAACAGCATCTCGAGGCAAGCATGCTTCCCCATTTTCCAGACAGGCCGGCTGAGAACTGGGAATGTTTGGTCACTTGCCCGAAGCCACACTGCTAGGAGGCAGCAGAACTGGCACCTGATCCCCTGTGGCCCAACCCTGCCGCCTCAGCAATGCCTCCATCTGCCTGAAATCCACATGGAGAGGAGTGCCCTCCCTTTTCTTTCCTGTGGGTCACCTCCCCAGGTTCCACATTGCCCAGAAACCTCTGAAACGCCCCCTATTCTTCTCAGAAACCTCCAGCATCTTCTTCTGAAGATCCTGTCGACAACCCCGTGCAGAGTTCCAGGCCAGCTCTCCCGGGATGTCCCAATCAGATGGTCCCCATTTCCTTACTCCTCTAGCCTGCTTGAGCTTCCAGTTGCTCCCTACTGACCCAGGGATTTTTACTGTGCAGTCCGCACATATTTGGTGAGCACCTACTATGTGCCAGACCCCACGTGAGAGGCAGGGAATATAATGCAACACAACCAAGCCCCTACCTTTACACTATAAATAAGAAAATAAATACATATGTGAGGTGAGAGGTGCTGCAAAGGGTTAAGGAGAGAAATTATACAGGTAAGGAATGAGGATGATGGAAGAGGGGCAGGTGGGCTTTTATATCAGGTGGTCAGTTGAGCAGACCGCTGCGGAAATAAAGGATTGAACCAGCTGCCAGAAGATGAGCACCCCAGGCAGAGGAAGTGTTATGCAAAGGCACTGGGGTAGGCGTGGGGGCCATGGGATCCAGAATAGGAGTCTGACTGCAGGAGATGGAGGTAAGAAGGGAGAGCATGGAAGAGGAGAGGCTAAGAGGTGGGTGAGCCTGGTCGAGTAGGACATTCAAGACCCATTCTCTGTCCCCTCCCAAACTTACTCACCCAAGTGCACTACCTTCCTCTTACTTTCTCCATCCCCCGTTGGATTCCTTCTCCCCTAAAAGTCACTGGAAATCACCTTTTCCCCCTGCCCTTTAACATTCTGTTTCTTGCTTCTCCTCTGCATCTTTATGTGACCGCTGTATTTTTCTCTATTACTTTATTATCAATTTTCTATCATAATTTTCTTTGCTGTACCTCAGTTCCTGGTGAAATCCCACACCAACCCCAGAGGTGGGAGGTGGGGGGGAAGAAGCATCAGACGGATTCAGAGCTCAGACTGGGGGTAGAAGTCCCAGTGGGAAGCTACCCCTCTGTGGGGATGCTTGTCACGGGCACCTCTACGCATGCATTTTCAGCTTCCGGTTCTCACCAGGCTCGGAACTAACCAGGCAGCCGTGCTCCACCCTCCCAGCCCCTCCAGCAGCCGACACCGGGGGCTCCCTGAGGCTTCCTCGGCTGCTCTCAGCTCTGCAAGGAGTAAAACCTGCCTGCTATCTCCTAGCATCTCCTTTCCTCCCCATCCCAGAGCCTGACACCCCCATCAGGGCATCTCTGCAGCAGATGCCCCAGTGTGGGGCTGAACAGCGAGGCGGGCTGGAAGCTTCTGGCGATCCACAGCGGCTGGATGTGCGGACAAGAGAGCAGAGCAGGCCCAGGATGGGCAGCGTGGGGAAACCAGGCCAGTGCTGGCCTCCCAGGTCCGACTCTGGTACTGCCTTATCTCTTGTCTGCCCCCGGTCCTCCGATAACATCTTGGGGCACCTTCACCTTTCCCAGCCACGCCCCCACCTGCCAAGCTCCAGGGGCTTTTAGACACCTGCTCCTACTACTTTCCAAATGCTTATATCTTGTTTAATCCCCACAACCCTAACCTTATTCGTTCATTCAAAAACCATTCACTGGGCTTCCCTGGTGGCGCAGTGGTTGGGAGTCCGCCTGCCGATGCAGGGGACACGGGTTCGTGCCCTGGTCCAGGAGGATCCCACATACCGCGGGGTGGCTGGGCCCGTGAGCCATGGCCGCTGAGCCTGCGCGTCCGGAGCCTGTGCTCCGCAACGGGAGAGGCCACAGCAGTGAGAGGCCCGCGTACAGAAAAAAAAAAAAAAACCATTCACTGAGCACCTACAATATTCCAAGCACTTTCTGGGCATCGGGGATACTGCAATGAACGAGTATCATTCGAGTATCACACATGTGCTCCAACATCTCGGGGGGAAGTGGGCGGCTGGGGACAGCCTTCAGATAATAAATAAGAGAATGTCAAGTTGCAACAAGCACGGTGACGAAAACAAAACAGGTCAATGTCATATAGAGTGACATTTTAAATTGTGTGACCAGCAATGTCTCTCTGGGGGTGATATTTCAGCTAAGACTTGAGTGATGTGCTAGCGGTCCAGCCTTCAGGGCGGACAGCATCCAACAGAGGGAGCAGCAAATGCAAAGGATTTAACTTCAGGTGGGAACAATCGAGACACCTATCACCCCATTTACAGATGAGGAAGCTCAGAGGGGATAAGGTCACACAGAGAGTAAGCAGCAGAGCTGGGATTCAAACCCAGGTCCATCTGACTCCACGGCCTGTTCTCTTCCCACTTCATTGCTCCTGCCAGGCAAGGACGGTGATACCAATGGATGGCTCGTTACCCCACGCACAGCAGTTTCTCTGGATTCAGCCCCAGCCTCTCTGTCCATCCCCATCAGTCATTCCAGCCTCCTTGAGATTCCTCATCCTACTTCAGGTCTCTGCATTTGCACGTGCTGTTCCCCTGTTTTTGCAACGCCCTCCTCTCTTCCTTGACCAGTTGTGAGCTTTTCTCCTGGCCTTTGAGGGTGAGCTTGTCACCAAAGCCTTCTGGGACACTCCAAGACAGAAATAAATGCTTCCTGCCCTGGGCTTTCACGGCACATGTCTTCATTTTGTTCATTTATTCCTCAGTTGTGTACTATGGGCCCACTGTGTGGCAGCCATTAAACAGAAATTCCAAACCCAGAGAGAAGTACCACGAGAGGAGAAGGGGAGCTGCAGGAGCGCACAGAAGGGAACGTCGGACACCCCAGGTCTTCCCGGGCCTGGGTCGCAGTGCCTTGGAATTAGCTGTCTGCTTGACGATCGCCCCGATTTGGGTATTTTCATCTCATCTGCCTCCCGAGCACCTTAGCACATCGCCTGGCACAGAGCAGGCCTGCCTTTGGATTTTTATATCCACAAAGTAGTTTGTTTGTACAGGGTGCCCGCTCTGTGCTAGGCACTAAGTGTTGGAAACACGAGAACACAGCAGACCAAAATCCCTGCCTTCGTGAGCCTTCATTCTAGCGAGCATAGAATGTAATTGAATGAATGATTGCCATTCCCGATTCATTCATTCACGTGCTGAGAAGACATAGAACGGGAGCAGGGAGTGAAGAAGCAGTAGCATGGAACAAAACTGTGCACGTGGCCAAAGCAGAATTGTCAGTTTCCCCCGCTCCCCGCAGCCCACTCATGCTGCAACCTGCTTCTTCCTCAGAGCGACGTATCTCAGCCATGGACACCAATATTCATCAGTTTTCTCCCCAATACCCCAAATCCCTCAATTTCTTTCCGTCCCCATTGCCACATACTGGTCTAGCCCACCATTGTCTCTTGCTCGTCTCCCAGCCATAGCTACCTTACTGTCTCCATGCCTCCAGGTTTGCCTCTCACACTTCCTATCCCACCAGTCTCCTCCACGTGGCTTCTTATGCTTCAGTCTCCCTTCCATGGCCTCCAGGCTCTTAGCCTAAAACACTCCCCAACATTATTTTTATTTTTTTATATTTATTATTTATTTTCCTTATTTTTTTTGGCTGCGTCAGGTCTTAGTTGTGGCACGCGGGATATTTGGTTGTGGCGAGCAGTCTCTTCATTGTGGTCCTCGGGCTTCTCTCTAGTTGCGACGCATTTTTTTGGGTTTTGGTTTTTGTTTTTTCTCTCTCTCTCTCTAGTTGTGGCGCATGGGCTCTGTAGTTTGTGACACGTTGGCTCTCTCATTGAGGTGCGCGAGCTCAGTAGTTGTGGCACGTGGGCTTAGTTGCCCTGCGGCATGTGGGATCTTAGTTCCCTGACTACGGATCGAACCCGTGTCCCCTGCCCTGGAAGATGGATTCTTTACCACTGGACCACCAGGGAAGTCCCCCCCTCATTATCTTTAAATTGCTTAGCATTTTTTCCCTAAAACTGGCCAATCCTCTTTTCCCTCCAGTGCACACTTCTGCACCTTTGCACAGGCTGTTCCCTCAGTCTGGAATGCCCTTCCTCTTCTCAGCTCCCCTCCACCCTCCCACTCCCATCTTAGCCTAGCTGAATCTGAGTTAATCTCAGTTTAAATGTCCTGTCCTCCAGGAGGATGTCCCTCACACCCTAGCTTGAGTTTAGTCTCCCTGATCCATGGCCCCACAGCATCCCTCACCTAACATTCTCCTTACTTTAATGTGGCTCTTCCTCACCTGTCTCCTCCTTCTAATTGTCTTCAGATCCTTGGAGGAAGGGACCATGTTTTTCCTACTCAACATCCCCAGGAAATCTACTATGTGTACCTGACACATAGCAGGTGCCTGATTTGTTGAACGACTAGATGAACAAATGAATAAACTATGAAACTTGGATCTAGTAGAACTTGATAATGCAATGCAAAATGTTCAATTCTCTGCTCTTCCACCTAACTTGATATATGACCTTGGGACTTGATTTATGACCTCTCTGACCCTCTGTTTCCTCACCTATAGGATAAGATAGTAATATGCATTTGCAGTGTTGTTGGAATGGTAAGTGTAAGAACCTGTGTGACAATTTGTATGGAAACACAAAAGACCCTGAATAGCCAAAGCAATCTTGAGAAAGAAAAACGGAGCTGGAGGAATCAGGCTCCCAGACTTCAGACTATACTACAAAGCTACAGTAATCAAGACAGTATGGTACTGGCACAAAAACAGAAATATTGATCAATGGAACAGGATAGAAAGCCCAGAGATAAGCCCACGCACATATGGTCACCTTATTTTGATAAAGGAGGCAAGAATATACAGTGGAGAAAAGACAGCCTCTTCAGTAAGTGGTGCTGGGAAAACTGGACAGCTACATGTAAAAGAATGAAATTAGAACACTTCCTAACACCATACACAAAAATAAACTCAAAATGGATTAAAGACCTAAATGTAAGGTCAGACACTGTAGAACTCTTAGAGGAAAACATAGGCAGAACACTCTATGACATAAATCACAGCAAGATCCTTTTTGACCCACCTCCTAGAGAAATGGAAATAAAAACAAAAATAAACAAATGGGACCTAATGAAACTTAAAAGCTTTTGCACAGCAAAGGAAACCGTAAACAAGACCAAAAGACAACCCTCAGAATGGGAGAAAATATTTGCAAATAAAGCAACTAACAAAGGATTAATCTTCAAAATTTACAAGCAGCTCATGCAGCTCAATATCAAAAAAACAAACAACCCAATCCAAAAATGGGCAGAAGACCTAAATAGACATTTCTCCAAAGAAGATATACAGATCGCCAACAAACACATGAAAGGATGCTCAACATCATTAATCATTAGAGAAATGCAAATCAAAACTACAATGAGATATCATCTCACACTGGTCAAAATGGCCATCATCAAAAAATCTACCAACAGTAAATGCTGGAGAGGGTGTGGAGAAAAGGGAACCCTCTCGTACTGTTGGTGGGAATGTAAATTGATACAGCCACTGTGGAAAACAGTATGCAGGTTCCTCAAAAAACTAAAAACAGAACTACCATACGACCCAGCAATCCCACTACAGAGCACATACCCTGAGAAAACCATAATTCAAAAAGAGTCATGTACCAAAATGTTCATTGCAGCTCTATTTACAATAGCCAGGACATGGAAGCAACCTAAGTCCCCATCAACAGATGCATGGATAAAAAGATGTGGCACATATATATACAATGGAGTATTACTCAGCCATAAAAAGAAACAAAATTGAATTATTTGTAGTGAAGTGGATGGACATAGAGTCTGTCATACAAAGTGAAGTAAGTCAGAAAGAGAAAAACAAATATCATATGCTAACACATATATATGGAATCTAAAAAAAAAAATTGTCATGAAGAACCTAGGGGCAAGACGGGAATAAAGACACAGACCTACTAGAGAATGGACTTGAGGATACGGGGAGGGGGAAGGGTAAGCTGGGACAAAGTGAGAGAATGGCATGGACATATATACACTACCAAACGTAAAATAGACAGCTAGTGGGAAGCAGCCGCATAGCTCAGGGAGATCAGCTCAGTGTTTTGTGACCACCTAGAGGGGTGGGATAGGGAGGGTGGGAGGGAGGGAGATGCAAGAGGGAAGAGATATGGGGACATATGTATATGTGTAACTGATTCACTTTGTTATAAAGCAGAAACTAACACACCATTGTAAAGCAATTATACTCCAATAAAGATGTTAAAAAAAAAATCTGTGTGAAAATATGTGGAACCTAGATGTTACTCCCTTAAATCCTTGCCAAATCTGTGGATGAGAAGCAAATAGCATTGGTGTAATATCCTTATTCAGAAAGCTTCTATCTTGGGTCAAGGCACAGAGGTTGAGACCTAGGGCTGTTTGCTGGGCTTCTGGGCTAGAGCTCTGCCACTCACTCACTGTGACTCACAACCTTAGGCTAGATATTTAAACCATTATGTGACTCAGGTTCCTTATCTGTAAAACGGTTCCTCCCTCATAGGATTGTTGTGGGACTCAGCCTAGATCAGTGCCTGGCATGTTAGCTATTGTCATGGTTATTTACACATAACACTGACAACCACACTGTAAGGCTTCTGCCAGTGGCCCTCCTGACAGAAGAAGAGAGATTTCCAGAGAGGTTAAGTGACTGCCCAAGGTCATACAGTGAGGAAATGGCAGACTTGTGCTCCAAGGCCAGGTCTGCTGTGCCCAAATCCCATGTTATTTCCACTCCATCAAAGAAGGAGCTCAAAATAGGCCTGTGGCATTTCAGCTAATTTCCTCTAAGCCTTTACCAAGTCGCCAACTGCAGACTCCCAAAGCTGCTCCCCTAAGAGCACCCATTCAGCAGCTGCTAAGTGTGTGTGCCTGGTGGCTCCAAAGCATCTAATGTGGTTTGCACCGAGCCAGGTCTTCCCAGGTAGCCTTGCCTGGTCTGCAGAAGGGACCGCAGGAGTAGAGCTAGGTTGGGGAGGGGGAAGGGGAGTGGTACACGAGTTAGATGGAAGAAGAGGCTGGAAACCAATCTGGATGTAAATGGCGGGGAGGAGAAATGAGAGGCAAGCACCTTTACTGAGTGCCTACTACGTGCCAGGTACACCATCTAAAACTCACTAGAATCACTCAGCCTTTATTTATCAAGTATCTGTTATGTATCAAGCCCTGCACTAGCTCCCAAAGGTACGATGGTGAACAAGATACAGCTATTGACCTCAAAAGGCTCACAGGTCAGAGAGAGCTGACACAGGCACAAAATAAAGTGCTACCAAAGGGATGGTAGAATCTGAGCAGGGTGGCAGCTGTGAAAAGCAGGGAGCAACTGGGAACACCTTCAGAGAGGGGGAGGCAGTACTATGCGCTCATTTTGCATGTGGTGAAACTGAGGCTCTAGGAAGCCGACTTGTTTGAATCTTGCAGTTACCAAGTAGCACAGAGGCAAGCTGTGTCCCCAGGCCTGTTCTGTCTCCAGAAGTGTCTGTTCTCTCCACACCGTCGACCTAAAGCTCTTACGTGCCCCCACACCCACTTTCCTTTACTCAATGATTATCTGGCTAGAAGATTAATCAAATGCTGCTGAAGCTGCCGCCACTGTCAGTGGCTAAGATGTTAGCTGCTTCTGCAGTCAAACAGAAGCTTTTGAGCCTCTGTTACTGATTCTGTTAGAGCAAAAGATTCAGGGCTTGGTCTGAAAGGGATGGGGGGCTAAGAAGGAGGGTTCTATCTCCAGTCTGAAGGGACTTCTTGGACAGGTCAAAGGCAACCAAGGTGACAGGAGTAAGTGAGAGCAAGCTTCTCAGTCTCATGTGGCTGCGCCCAAACCTCTCTCGACTCTCCCCAAAAGTCCCGTTTAAGAAGGCTTCCTGCTTGCCCCTCACTTTTTTCTCAAGGAAGAGAGCCAAGAAAATCACTCATCTGAACCCCTGGCTGAACTTGCTAGGCTCCCTGCTGAGTGAGATCAGCATGTCAGTTCCTCTCCCATCCCAATTTCCATCCCCATCCTCAAAGGACAAGAAACCAAACAGGAGAAATCCTCAGTCCGCAAAAGTAGCTCTTGCTATATATACCCTAAAGGTACCTTAGCAGAGGTTGCTGTAATCTTGGTCACATTCTCCGGACACCAGGACCCTCTCCAAGGTGCCAGGAGCACAGCGATTACCCCTCTCAAGAGTCCTTCCTTTGTGAGAAGGGAAAAGGGAGCGAGAGAAGGAAGTTTCAAGGAGGATGGAGAAACAGGTAGTTTTTCTACACCAAAAAAAAAAAAAAAAAATGTATTGGCCATACCTTCAGACCAACTCTGAGCTAAGGGAAAGACGTTAGGCAATACCAAAGAAAGTCTGTTTTGAATTCAGTCACCTTTTATATACTCTTTGATAATCACCAGATCACTAAGAAATTGTCAAGCAAATTATCTCCAGACAAAAATGGAAGAAGAAAGTATAGAATAGCTGAGCTATGAAATTGAAACATCTCTAACCCCCAACTGACCCATCAGACTTACACCTCTCTCTAGGCTCCTCCCCCCACCCAAAATTAAAAACAGTGCACCTACCTCATGCCTCATGTGCTCTCCCTCACCTAACTAGGAAACTGATCAGAGAGAAATATAATCAGTAGCAGCAGGAATCTGATGAGGTTCTTTCTCCAGGGGTCACATTAAGGAAAAGTTGCACATATAGAAACAAGAGGTGACACTGTAATTAACACAAGACAACCATTCTGCTGAGGAAAAGCGGAGAGTTATGATGTGTTTCCTTATTCACAGCAGGGAGATTTTTATCTCTTCCCATCCAGTTCACAAATGACATGGGAAACTTAGAAGGACTCACATTTCACTCACTTCCCCTCAAACATGTTTATCCTTGAGATGAAACTCATCGCCCAAGCCCCAGCCGCCAGTCACCCTTTTGCACCCTTTTCCATGAATAATCTTTCCAAAATGTCTGCTTGTAGGAGCAAGATTTGGGATTTCACGGAAAACTACAGAGACACACATACACACCCTGTCAGCTAGAAAGAGACAGAGACGAGACAGAAACGACCAAAAGGAGAACAGCTAACGTGCCAACAAAATAAAACAGATCCCCCAAACAGCAAAGTGCAAAAGATGATTTAAAAAACACATAGAGACCGTGTTTGTAATTACCCATCCAGGTTATATTTTCAGGGCTTCCAGGCAAAGAAACGGCTGGTCCAAGTTTTGTGCCCGTCTGATTGTGATGGGAGGGTTGTATTTGAAGCTCTGGGCACGTAGAGATGGAATGAGAAGGAGGCTGAGCTGGAAGAAACAGCGAGGGGGAAGGGAAGGGGAGAGAGTGTGAGAGAGAGAGAGGGAGAGGGAAAGGGAGAGGGAGCGGAGCTATCTCTAGCTACGCCTTCCTCTAAGCTCCGGGAGCCCAGGAGAGCGCTCATTTCAGGATCTGGGAGAGGGGTAAAAAGAGGAAAGGCAGCCCCCGCTCTGCCCTGGCCTTGCTGCCCCCGAGGGAAGGGAGGACTCTGGCCCGCGCCCCCCTCCTGGCGGGCCGCCGGGGGAGCCGGGGAGCGCGCGAAGCGGGCGGCGCAGGGAGCTGTCCAGTTCAGCACCACCCGGTAATGCAGTAGGTGGGAGCGCCTCCGCCGGGGGCCGAGCCGGCAGGGAGTGGGGTGGGAGGGGGCAGGCGGACGGCCCATCCTGCAGCAAGACGCCGGCTCCCTTGTTTCCAGGAGCTTTGCAGATAGGGGGAGGGAAACCCGCCTCGATTCTCTGGGAGAAACCCCCTCCCTCCCCCACTTCGCCAACACTACCACCGCCACCAACAACAATAACCGCCGCCGCTGCTCGTCCTGCCGCCGCCGCCGCCGCGCCTGCCCGCCCTGCTGCTGCTGCTGCAGCTGCCGCTGCCGGGGCACAACCATGGAAGGCGAGACCCCCGCACCTGTTCAGCTGAAATCAAGGGCTTACAGAATACTGGGAAGTCTGGTCTGAAACGAAAACGCCCGAGACCCCCCCAAGGAAGAGAACTGGCGAAGCAAAGGATTTTCATGGCGCAGGCCGCAGAGCCGAGAGCGAAGACGGAAGGTTGCATCTCGGCTTTTACAATCTCTAACTGTCTAGGTCCCGACCATGAGAGATTGTGTTGAGAATGCGGCTGATCCCTGGTTCACTGTGGAAGCCCTCTCCAAATTAGCTATCACATATGGAAACTGGAGACCAGAATTTTAGGAAAAGAGATTAAGGCATCTCACTTGGGGGGGTGGGGGGTGTCTTTTTATTTTTTCCTTTTTTTTTTTTTTTAATCACTGCAACTGGAACAGTTTCTGATCTCAAAAGGCAAGCCTCTCTTCCCGTGTGATCTTTATAATTTACACTCTTTTCCGTGAGCTTTCTTACCTCCCTTTTTTTATATCCCTCCATATCCTCTATTAACACATATATCCATTATATTCGTAGTGGAATTATTTTTATTTTTTTGCTTTAGTACTCGCACCCTCACACACACTCTCCCGAGAACCAGAAGTCGGTTGGGTGTTTATATAATGAAGAATTATGGGGCTGTTTGATCGAGGTGTTCAAATGCTTTTAACCACCGTTGGTGCTTTCGCTGCCTTCAGTCTGATGACCATAGCTGTGGGAACCGACTATTGGCTCTACTCCAGAGGGGTTTGCAAGACCAAAAGTGTCAGTGAGAATGAAACCAGCAAAAAGAACGAGGAAGTTATGACCCATTCTGGATTATGGAGAACCTGCTGCCTAGAAGGTATTTGATTTCCCATCTCCTCCCCCTCTCCACCCCCCTCCTCTTCTCACTCCCCCTCCCCACCCGCTTCCAAATAAGTTCCCTTTACATTCCACCATTTTCTTACTTCACTCCTTCCACCACAGATCAAGGTTGGTTGGGTTAGTTTCAGAGGAAAGAAAATCAATAAGCAAAAGCCATACTCAACTCTCCAGCCTCCACCACCCCCCTTCCTTCAAACCTCTTCATTGAAATCATCTATGATATGATGAAAACAACAAGAGATTGTCTTTAAAAGTCAAATGTGCTCCACCTGCTTTGGAATCATTAGGATTTGCCTTTTGATGTAGTATGGCCATCTATGAGGGGGTAGAGAATAACTGCCTCTCTCAACCCCGCTCCTCTTTTCGTAATGAAGAATTCCAAAATGCTTTTCCTTTCCCGTCCTCCTCCCCTTACTCCCCAAAAGTCCCAGACACCTCATCATCTGCAAATCTCCTTTTTTTAAAAAAAAATCTGTTTTTTCTAAGAACCCTTATTTGGTAAATCCTAATTATTCCAGGATCGCAAGCTGAGTTCAAGAGCATTTCGTAATGTCTATGAGCCACACATATCGTTCGAGGCGACTGGCTGTGTGTGTATGTGTGTTTTAACGTTTACAAAGTCTAAAAACACGTAACGTCTCTCACAGGAAACAGACCCAAGTTCTAATAAACAGCAATTCACTTGCAGGTTAGGCTGAGAACCAATTCACTTCCACACAGAGTGACATGTCTATTATCCAGAAGCGTGTAGAATCAGCATTGCAGCCAGCTTGGGAATCAGACATTGTGCAGGGAGGCTGGGAGGGAGAGGAGGGCATGGGGAGGTTGAGGGGGAAGAGTAGGGAGCAGTGGGTCAGGAGTGTCAGCTGTTTGTCTTGATCTTGCAGGGTCATTGGGACACGTGTGCCTGTGCATGTGCTGTGGGCAAAGCGGTCCCCACGGTGGAAAGGCTGGAAGATCAGGGTACAGGTGAAAGCATGTGCTTTGAGACACATTAATAAACACAGGGGGAAAAAACTCCTGCAGGTCATACAACCTGCATTTAGCAACAGACTTTAATATGAGGGGCTGCATTTGAGCGGCTACCTATGTCTGTGTGTACAAGCTACAGCCACCCATAGGAAGACATGCACAGAGAGATACATGTTTCTGGGTGGAAAGAAAAGCTTATGTGCTTTGCTTCTGATATGAACCAATACGGAGGCCGTTTGAGGCAGCGTCGGGAAGCGGGGACTGCAGGATTGTTTGTTAAGCTCAACATGGGATGGTGATGCAGGGAGTTGAAGCCAGGAGATGGTGGAGAAGAGAAGGAAACAGACAGGGAGAGGGAGAAATAATGTGACCCCAGAGTCTAACCCAAACTGAGCAAAAGCTGCTCTTTGGGAAATATTTATGTCTGGGAAAGAGCACCAATTCCATGCCCACCCCCCACCCCCCACAACAATCTTGGTGCAAGTGGTTGAGTGACGGCTGAACATGTTTTGAATAGCTAAGTGACTTCATTGAGCGATGGTCTATTTGACGCATACTGCATTTGGTGCCCTTTCTCAATCCAAACCACTGCCTTGAACATGGTCTGCAGCGGAGCTCTATGCTGAATGCTATATGCTCTTCCCCAGCCGAAGAATCAATATCGGGAAATTAATAGGCACTGTTTTAAACACACCCCTCCTTTAAAAAAATGAAGAGGCTTTCATGCAGCTAGTCACTAACAGTGGAAAGACTTCCAGTTAATTAAACATTTATGGCATGCTTTTATTCCAAAAGAGAAGGAAAGCAAAGTGAATGAGGGTTGCTTTAGGGAAATGGTCATAGTAGCAATTTACCTTCCTTGGACTTTAGTTAGATGGATGAAGATATGCAGACAAGAGATGAGACGAAAGACAGGACATGATTTTAGGAGAAATAGTCCCAGCAATTGGTGAGTTGGTATAAATATACTTTATCAGGGTTTTATGTGCAAATTCTTAATACCATGATCTTTTAAACATTTTCTAATTCCTTGAAGGGAAGAGGACTAGACAGTGGCTTTGGATCACTTATGCATTAAAAGGCTTAAGTATTTTCATTAAAATTCCATCTGTTTGGTGTCCACATCCCCAAATGTGCTGCCCGCCCCCTTCAGCTTTCTCTCCAAGCCGTACCCACACCTCCCTCCCTGAATCATCCCTAAAAGGGTTAGTATTGCAACACTTCCCAAGGATTGTGGGTTTGGCTCTTCTCCCCAGGACTGGGGACTCCCAGCAGTCGCGGGTGGGGGGATGGTGGGGAAGGCTGGGCCGGGCTGCTTTAGGATTCTTGTGCCTTTTCCACTTGTAGCCAAGGTCCAGGCAGGAAGGGTGGGTACTCAGGGCCCCAGTTCAACCCGGCCTTTAATTTCCAAAGCCTCTGTCCATATGGAGTTTTGAAGGCCTCAGTCTCCCCCTTAGGAAGCTGGGCCTTGGCCACTTAGGAAGTGGTTTGAAGGTTTTAAAGCCACATATTTTCAAAGACTGCACTGATTTCCAAAGATTATAAATGCACTTATTTCTGCAGGTTGACACAGATGGTTCTTGTGGGGCGTTCGTGTACTTGCTTTATTGAGCATTCAAAATAGGGTTGGCCTTTATGGAAATCAAGTTGCCGGGTTCCCCCAACCTGTGTTTTTTGTGAGAAACTGGACTTTCAGAAAAGATTTCCCATCACCCCTTTATTGTGTTTCCTGCCCGTATCCAAAAAGTTGCGAACAGATTTCCAATCTTCTCTCCAACATGCTGCTAATGACTCCACATGAAAAACAACCCTGTCTGCTTCCGATCTCTTTGGCTCTCCGGTTTGCGTTAGGGCTTTTTATCTCCTGAGATGACTTTTTTGTTGCTGTTCACTTCTTGATGAAAATAAGAATCAGAAAACCTTTCTTTGCCTCTATGGCTGTTTGTGAAATGAATTCCTCTGTTGAGGAATGAGAAGAGAACAGGACCACTTGTTAGGGGTAGACACAGTGGGAAGGGGAGAGGAATCAAGAATAAACCACAGCCTTTATTTTCTCCCTCTGCAGAGTAAAGAGTAGTGGTGTCTCTGGGTGTGAACTTGAAACCCCCAGCAGACTAGTGTCCTTAGTGGGATTTGAGGGCTTGGGGGACGGTCTGCCCGTGGATCCATGTAGAAGGAAAGTGATAGGAAAAGTTCTTGAACTTTTCAGGAAAGCTGCTTTAAGGCTCCGAATGGAGAGATGAATTGGCCCTTTCAGAGAAGAATTCAGTAAAATCTACAACAGGACATTAAAACAGCTTGTTCCAAGCGTGCTGTCTCTGGGCCACGCGGTGACCTGCTGTTCCGTGTATTAACCTCTGTTGTCACCAAAAGGAATCATCGTCTCCAGGGGCAGCAAGAAATTCACTCTTTGTGTTTATTCTCTCCTGCACCTTCCTCCCCTCTGTCTGGGCTCCATGTCTCCCCCAGAGGATTCCCAGCCCTGCAGAGGAGGAACCAGCAGCAGTACAACGTGGTCCAAGGCAGAAATGCACCCTCCCTTCTCTCTCCCTCTCTCGCCCTTTTCCTTGCTGTGAGGGAGAGCAAAAATCTTTCTCTCTGTCCAGATTGTTCAAATCCCTCTGCTGAATTTCTGAGCTCCTCTTCTTCCTGGCTTTTCCTCTCTTCTCCTCCACAACTTGCTTACTCACAGGGGCTCTGCCATCCATTCTCCATCCCTGTTCTCTTTGAGTAAGAGGTGTCTGGGTTTTCCTGAACTATCTTTTCCAAGTTCATAATTGCATAGCTTTTGCTTGGCTTGCAAGGTGCCCAGTGCCCCACGCGGGGTTCAGCCATGGCTCTCTTGTTCTGCAGAAGGAAAGTATATATCTTTTATTTTAGAAATGCGAACTGCCTTTCCCGGACACTCTTGTCTTTACGTGTGGAAGAGCTGAGTTTAGGAGTTACTAATGGGCCTTCATACTGTGTACCTATCGCTCCATAATTCCCAAGATAATTTGATTCTCTTTAGGTCCTTTGCACACAGTAGGTCCAGAAAAAATATCTATCAATGGATTGATTCAGAAATTCTTAAATTATTGAAATTAATTCAAAGACCATAAGGTCATGCAGCAAGCAAGTAATTGAGAGAGAGAGGGGGTGGGAGAGAGAGAGAGAGAGAGAGAGAGGAGAGGGGGGGGAAGGGGGTAAGGAAATCAGGATGATTGGTTTGTTCTTCCCAGAATTTCTTTTTTATTTTTTTAATTTAATTTTTTATTTTATATTGGAGTGTAGTTGATTTACCATATTGTGTTAGTTTCAGGTGTACAGCAAATTGATTCAGTTATACATACACATAGATCCATTCTTTTTCAGATTCTTTTCCCATATAGGTTATGGAATTTCTTTTTTAAAAGAATGAGTCATGATTTCATTGTTGTAAAATGAGAAAATTCAAAAAGAGTCAGTCATTGGGTTGCACAGCTCCTAATTAGCTAAAGAAAAATTATCAGTACACTCAGTCTCTATGGGGAAGAAAAACATTAACCCACTGCTTTTCTTCCCTCTTCAGCTTTTAAAGGATGCCAAAATCTAGTTTGATCCTAATACTCACTAGAACAGACACTTTGGGCAGAGAGCAGGCATCATGGACCATCCCTACGTAGCTTCCCCAAAACCTTCCCCAGAATTCTTTACCAGACTTCCCCACCCAGTTCCCAGGACCTCGAGAACTTTGCCTAAGGTCGTAGGTTCTGATCAGCAGTTTTCCATGGAGCCAGGCCCCACTTTCCTAGCCCTTCTCACCTTGTAAGACAAACCTGATTCCTTTATTGAGGAACCAGCCCTGCAAATTGCAGCCCATTCACATAGCCTCCTGCCCCTCCCTTTACAGGTGCCAGGTGTGACACCTCACACCAAGGCCACATGGGCAGAGGGTGGCAGAGGGAGAACTTGAATCCAGGCCTCTTGTTTCCACCCTGCAAACCTCCAGAGGGCTCTATGCATGAACCTTGGCATTCTGTGGTCTTGTGTTCAGATTCACTGCCAGCACTGGATTCTATTCTGTCTGCATCCCACCGAGTGTCCGCTCTGAGCGCCCAACCCAAGCATGTCAGGACACCTGAGTTCTGACCCACCTGACTCCCCCACATGCCACTCCCTCCAGCTGCCTGCACCTTGCCGGGTGACTCTGCCTGAATCTTCTCACTCCCACGAGCCCAAGGGAACAAATACTGAACTTCAGGCTGGACCCACCACACGCCTCTTCGTGTTTGCCCTTTCATTTTGGAAGTGTCCTCGATGTACACTCTCCGTGAGTTTTACGCTGGCAAGCAGTTTTCAAAGAATAACAAATTTATGTCCCCTGAAGTCGCAGAAGTTTTCAGATGCAGCCTTTGTTGTATGTGGTGCCATTGAAAGAGTTTTGCAGCCACACAGAGCTGGGCTCCCTTCAAGCACTGCAGCTTTACGAGCTGTGCGATTTGGGGCAAGTCATCTAACCTCTCCAAGCCTCAGTTTCCCCTTCCACAAAAAGGAGGTCTAACAGCCTTCTCACAGGGTGATTCGTTGGGATTAAACCAATGAGTGCCACCTTCTTTCCTGATCACCTGGTTTGAAATTACAGTCAACAACCCCTACTCTGTACCCCTCATAAATCCTCCTGGCTCTGTTTTATTTATTTATATTTTTTTACAGAGTACATCCCACCTTCCAGCACGCTATGAAATTTACTCATACCATTTGTTGTGTGTCTGCACCACTAGACTGTCAGCCCCAGGAAGGCAGGGATCTTTTTTCTGCCCATTGCTGTAGCCGCAGCAATTATGATGGTGCAAGAGTCAGCCCACCTTTGTTGGCAAATGAACAAAACCACCACTGCCCACTACAGGGTGGGCATTGAGAAATAATGATCCCTTCATATCGTCAAAGGATGGTTCTTTAAATTACAAACCGTGAGCAATGGTGGCAGAAGCATCTTTCTTTCTTTTTTTTTTTTTTCTGACATTCCAAAAAATAAATAATGGACTCAACACAGAGAGAAGAGAGAAGGGAAGGAGAGAGAGTGTTTCAACACACAAGGGACAGTAACAAAGATAATAAGAAAGAAAGTGTTTGGAGAGAAAATAAATGCCTGAGAAGAAAGTGCTGGGGGGTGAACATCCTCTAAATAGATACTGGCCATGCTTTCCTCTCTCTACATCATCCACAGCGTCTGTCACAAAGATCCTCGGGGAGAGTTTCCCATGAGTGTTTGCTTTCAGGTCAGTGGGGGAGGAGGAGATATGTACCCAGACTGATAATGCAGGAGATTTTTAAATGGTTCAAAAATGCAATGGTTCCTTTTAGCCTTGACTATAAGTATTTTGGCCAAAAAACCGTATTCAGATGAAATATGCACTTTAAGTTTCCAGGTTAGTTTACAGCCACTGATCAAGCAATTCCTTCACTCGTTTATTTTATTTGTTAAATCTTTGATGAGCCCCTGCAACGTGCCAGGTGCTGGGCCAAGTGTTGGGGTCATGGTGGGCAGCAACTCCCTTCAGGGTCACTGCTCTCAGAGCTTTCTGGAAGAGACAGACCTTACTTTAAAGACTCTCACTTAACACAGTTGTGAAGTAAGTTACAACTATGCTAAGTCCTCTCAAGGAGAGTCACACGAGACTGTGAGTTTATGATATTAAGATCATTCTAATCAGAGGAGCCTTCCCTGAGGAGTGAATGGCTATATGAAGGATGCATGGAAGTTAACTGGGTGAAGAAGAAACTTTCCAGGTTGGAGGGCAGCAAGTGCAAAGATCAGTGAGGGAGAGAAGGAGCAAGTCCTGGGAGGAGACCAGGGTGGCTGGAGGACCCAGAGGGAGGGGGGATGGGGAGGGGAGGATGCTGGATGGTGTGGGGAGGGGGATGCAGAAATAGTTAGCACCCAAGTGTGTGGGGCCTTGCTAGTCTTGTTAAAGAATTTTGCTCTTTGACTTCTAGCTTCTTGCTTATAAGCTGTGTGACCTTGAGCTAGTTAATTCTATCTCTGTGCCTCCTTCACACCATCTATCTAATGGAGCTGATGATGCCTGCCCCTAAGGTTGTTGTGGGGGTTAGAGCACCCTTCCCTTCTCTTTGTCATGCTCTCCCTGATTCCACCCACATCTGAGTGCGGTGGTCTCTTTGGCCTCAAAACTCATGACAGCACAGAGAAGGGAAAAAATAGATTGATTCAACTCCAATCAACAAAATTCAAACTATGCTTAGTGGAGGTGTTGATGGTAGGTTCCAATCCTGCAGTAGACATTGGGAGGCAGAAGTGAACAAGACCCACCCTCCCTCAGGACCCTCCAGGTGAGTCCAAGCAGGGAATCCCAAAGAACAGGCATCTCACAGAATGACTCTGTCTCATGCAAGACATTTGACATAGCCTGCTGCCACCTCGCCTTATCACCCTCCCCCAAACTCAGAGAGATTCCTGGCATCTCTTACGATCAGTTACGATCTTTGAGGATTTGAGCTGGAATGGCAATGAGGCTCAGTTAAATCCGCCAGACTTTTTGAAAATAGGAATGAGAGTAGAGGGATGTGAATTGTGCTCCCGAATGCCAAGAAATGCATGTCAGCGTTGTGGGATCGTCGCTGAACTCTATGGCCTCACATCCCGGTCTTTCTCCTGGGTACATAAAGGGCTGTAATCTCCCAGTTCCATCTTCCCTCAGTTCTGATGCCATTGATTATAAAAATGAACTATCTACTTAAACAGCTTTCGGGACAGGGGAAAACAAATTTCATGTACATATCAGTTGTAAAACATACTCTAATTTCAGAAACCTTAAAACTTAAAATTTGTGCCTTGAAATCAAAGGGAGATGGAAAACTATCTTGCTGGCAGAGAGAAATGCAGGCAGGGTGTTGAGAGAGCCCGAGGGATTTCTCCCACTTGCCCTTAGTGCCTGTCCCGTGACTCAAGAAACAATGTGGGGGAAGTGTGTGGTCTTACGAGAACCTTTCTTGACAAAGAAAAGGATGATAGTTGATCTTTGTTCCACAGCTTTCCAAGTCCTTGCCAGGTGTCGTGTGAGAGTCTAGGACAGAGGCAAAGTCTCCATCTGCCCTCAAGAAACTTCTAATCTAGTAGAAGACAAACCAGTGAACAGACGATGCTGATGACACAGTGGGAAGCATAAGCCCGGGGAATTCTGGGAGCAGAGAGACTGGGGAGGAGGGGATGCCAGGGAAGACGGGGTTCTGAGGATGCGTAGGGGTTAGCAAGCTGGGGAGATGAAGCGCACTTCAGACAGAAGGAACGGCATGTGCAGAAACACAGATGCCCAAGCAGTCATGCCGATGGTCCAGTGAGGCTGGAAGGTACAAGGCAGGGAGGGGGAGTGTGGGAGGCAGTGGAGACGGGATCCCAAAGGGACAGAAATGGCTCTCACAGAGCAGTTTGTGTTTCGGCGTGGGAGAAAAGGGGGGTCCAGAGAGGTGGGAAGCAAGGGAGGGGCGCACCTGGCTTTGTCCGTTAGTGAGATCACTGGCTGTTCGGACTCTGATGGATGGGAGCTGGGGTCGCCAGAGCTGGTGTGATTTAACTGGGAAGAGGCGAGCACAGGAGACTGTGGCAGTGACCAGGTGACTCGCCCTAAGTCAGTTGTAGTGAACAGAGAGTAAGAGGGGGAAGGAAGAAGACTGTAAGCGATATACAGTAGAGGCGCTTCAAGGCGCTCCCTCCCCAGCAGAACAAGCCTTTATTGGCCACACACAGTGGGCTGGGCGCTGGGGTGACGAGGATGAAGACAAGTCTCTGCTCAGTACCACCGTCTCGAGGAGCCTTCCTGACTGCCCCATCTAAAGGAGCTCCCTGTCAAGTTACTCGATTTTATTTCCTTTTTTAACATCTTAACATTGACTTTTTTTTCTTTTGAGCATTTATTTGCTTATGGCCTGTGTCCCCCTAGGAGACTGTGAGCCATGTGAGGGCAGGGGCCTGTCAGCCTTGGCACAAACAGCGTGCTTAGGAGCTAAATGTGGAGCGAATGAGTAAGGCAACGCTGCCTGGCCTCAAGGAGCTCCCATCAGGGGAGGGAGGTGGGCGCTTAAAAACTCCCTCCTCTTGACCAGTCATCCCTCCAAGGTTTGGCTGGAACCTCATCTGAAAGATCCTTGAGAACAGGCAAGGGTTTCCCTTGCACCCCGCAACCTGGGATGCTGATATGCCCCAGCGAGCCTGTTCCCTCCTGGGCAGCTGGTACCTTTTCTCTCAATCCAAACCCTCATACGTGATCGCCTGGCTCAGAGGTACTGACTTGGCAGCCCTGGGTCGGCCTCTGAGGAGCCGCCTCCCCTTTCTCCTTGTTGACACTATATTTATTCATTCTTCCCTGAACTTCCTCAACCTTGGGTAGTCTTCCAGCTGCTAACAAGCAGGCCACAGATTAGGTAGGGGATCCTAGGTGCACGGTTGCCGTAGCTTCATTGAGTGGGGAATTGGTACCTTGCTTTGCTACACCATCCACCGTGCAATTTACATGCCCCAGTGTCAGCCTCTCTCTGGCCTTGTCATCGGACAAAATTCACTGGTGACCAGTGCTTGCTGATCCCTAGACCTTGCTTTGCTTTTTTTTTAACTTTTTATTTTATATTGGAGTATAGCCGATTAACAATGTTGTGATAGTTTCAAGTGTACAGCAAAGCAACTCAACCATACATATACTTGTATCCATCCCTAGACCTTTCTTTATCCCAGTTTTGCCCCAGGCTGTCTTTTCTCACTTTCTCTGCATAAAGGATCATTCATTCATTTCTGCCACCTTTTCCCCTCAACCTGGATCTCTGTCTGCACAAGTCTTATTCTTTATCCTTCTTGAATTTTCCCTATGGTTGAGAACTCTCCTCCCCAATTCTCCTCCAACGTATTTTGCAAAGAAAGCAACCCTAAAAATGACTATTCTGCCATCATTTTAACACTAATAATACGATAATAATAACTAATCATTCATTGAGTGCTTCCTTTGTGCTGAGCACTGTTTAGATGCTTTCCAGGGGTTAACTCTTATTTAATCTTTACAGTTCTAAAGGTATATGCTATGATATCCACTATCTCCATCATAAGAGGCTCAGAGAAGTTAAGTGACTTGCCCAAGGTCACACAGCAAGTAGCAGAGCTGGAGTTCTAACCCAAGCCTGTCCAACCCAAAAACCTGTGCACAGCCTTCTATTACATGAATTATATTTACAATTTTCCCCTGGCCCCAAAATCTATAAATAAATTTCTTTGAGAATTTGAAGGCAAAGCTAAGCAGAAATTGCTGTTTGTGCTCCACGTTTGATGAAGTTTTTAAAACTTTGAAGCTTCAGTTAGGATATGCTCCTTACCCAGAGAAGAGTAAGGAAAAGTGGAGGGGCTACCAGGTTTTCCCACAGCTCTGAATACAAAAGGATGCCTCAGAATGCATAGACATCCCTCTCTGTAGTTTGTGGAGGGGGAGGAGGTGAATACATACATATATTCCCTCTCCCCAGCCCTCTGCCTAGAGGGCCATTTCCAACCACATTCCACTTGTCTTCAGGACTCAGTTGAATTGTCACTTCCCCCAACAGCTCTGCCCCCTCCTACCCTGCTCCCACCTGGCTCACGTTCCCTCCCTCTTTCCTTCCACAGCATCTCTGCATGTCTCCGACGCAGCATCTTCCATCTTTTTGGTTGCCTGCTTCCGTTTCTGTCTCCACCTCCAGACCATGAGTCCCCCTGTCCATTTCTTCAACAAAATGTACTCAGTCACTGCCATGTGCCAGTTACCATCCTAGGCTCTGGGTTTACAAAGGCGAAAAGACACAGCCCCTGCCCTCAAGGAACTTATGCCCCAGTGGGGGATTGGAGGACCCATGCAAGCACACCTAGGGGTGGAGAGATTCTTCCAGGAAGACGTGTGAGAGGGCATGGGATGTTTGGAGGACCACACAAGTTTCTAGTATTGCTGGAGGATCAGGTGCAGGAAGGGAGGCTGGGGAAGGTGTTAGTCCTGAGGGATGAGGTTAGACAAAGACCACGTCATGAAGGGATGGTTCACGTGTAAAGAGTCTAAAGAGGAGAATTTTGAGAAGATCAGATTTGCATTTTAGGAGGATGGCTCAGGAAGCCATGGGAAGTAGAAATGGGCAGAAGGGGAGGACAGAGAAGGGAGTCCAGGGAGGAGACGGTTGCCCAGCCCAGCAACTGATGAAGCAGCTGACCCAGGGCACGGGACAGGGGGGCTGTCGAGCAAGGGAACAGAATCAGAGTATCCAGGACTGTCACTTGTGTTGAGCAAGGCGTGACAGTGAGTGACCTTCACTGAGACAGGGGAAACAGGAGAAATTTGCAGGAAGAAGATGGTACCTTTAACCTCGGGTAGAGTGATTCCACACCTGTGTTTCCAGGGCCTGTCAAGTAGTAGCTGCTCAGTCAGTGTTGAATGAATGAATAAAGAAAAAAAGCTTTACATTTGAGATTATGATGCATATCGAATCTCAGATTTCCCCCAGCATCATCATAACGAAAGAATGCGTTATGCTCTAGCCAGGCCTGTAGTTCGTGTCAGCTCTGGCATCTGACAGCCTGGGTTCAAATCCCAACCTTATCACTTACCCGTTTTGTGACCTTGGACAAGGAATGTCACCTCTCTAAGCTGGTTTTCTCGTGTCTAAGTGGGGAAAATTGTATCTCACGCATGGGTTGATTGGGAAAGTTTAGTAAGATGCCCCATGCAAAGTGCTTAACAAGATGCTGGTACGTAGTAAACACTCTCTAAATGCCAGATGCTCTTATCACTGGCGTGTTTATTATTGATTATACCAACAGTTGCAAACAGTGACCTGTGAGCTGTCACTGTTTGGCAACTCAAAATATTCTACAAATCGAGAACTTTCCTATTAAAAAAAGCTCTGTGTTTGGCTTCCTTTGGGGGAAAACATCAGATTTTTGTAACCCTGAGCCCCCCTCCTGCTTGGCAACATCGGAGCAGGGCAGCCGATGTCCCTTCAGGTATGGGACAGGGACATCCTGTATGGCAGGTATGGCAGGTTCTCTGCAGTTCCCCAAAGTCCCCACCGCTCCCGGGGCTGCCGGGCTGCTTTGGCCTTCCTCTGGCCTCCGTAGGCATCCGAGTTTGCAAACGCTCCTCTCTGCCAATGACAAATTACAGGTGGAGTCTTTGTCTTCCAAGGG
The DNA here is from genome assembly GCF_937001465.1 of Orcinus orca. NCBI lineage: Eukaryota > Metazoa > Chordata > Mammalia > Artiodactyla > Delphinidae > Orcinus > Orcinus orca. The sequence continues at coordinate 91,794,146 of NC_064569.1, read as the reverse complement.
CTGAAAACGTAAGCAAAACACCACCAGCCCAGGCAGAGTGTAGCAGCTAACAGAGTGAATAAAGCCATGCATCTGGAAATAAATGCATAAACATCCAACATTCCCAAGCAGTGCTCGCTGATAAGACTCAGGTGGAAGGCAAGCTAATCTACTCCTTTTTACTCGGCAGCTCTAGGGTAAGTTGTTGCTTTTAAAAAGAGAGACTCTCACCCATTTTATGCTACCTTCAGAGCTTCTCTTTTAGAAGCTGACATTTTCTGACCTTGACCCCAGTTCGGGGAAATGCACCCTGTCGTGCTGACCACGTGGTGTGCTTTATTCAATAACTAAATGGCAGACGCCAGGGAGATGGTCTGCGTCGTCGGTGCTGGATGAAGAGAGAGAGGCAGGGGATGCGCTGGGGAATGGGGGATTCTCTGCTTTAGATTTTTACCTCGGAGGACTTCATAGAGAAGAGGGGAATTTCAGGAGTTTCTTGGTAGGAAAAAAATTGCCCAGCAATTGCTCGGAAAGGACATGAACTTAAAGACATGCAGTTTGATCTGGGAGAATGGTCAGATCTGATCCAATCTGACAGTTTTTGAATGTTTGATATGTCAGGCTCTATACTAATTTGTGGGGGCACAGAAACAAGTCAGCTCCTATGGGGGGTGGTCTGCTCTGATCCCCCCAGCTGACAGCAACCATCCTCTTCCCAGTCTCTCTTTTCTTCATTTCGTGTTCTCCTAATTTGTCTACAGTGTTTATTATTTCTTTCCCAACCAGAATATAAGCTCTGAGAAACCAGGATCTTTTCTGTTCTATTTACTACGATAGCCCCAGGACTGAGATCAGACCTGGCCCCTAGTAGGGTGCTTAGTCAGTTTCAATGTTATTTGGATGACAGAAGACATACCATTGCTCCAAAGGAGATCAAGGCCAAGAAGAAGAGATAGGCATGTACCGAGACTATTACCAGTGAGCTTGGGCACTGTGAAGGCCTGTGTAAGGGCCAGACAAAAGAACAACTCTACGTGGGGAGGTCCGGAAGGGGTCCTATGGAAGTGCCCTCTGCATTGGGTTTTGGAGGATGAAGAAGAGTTTGCCAAGTAGAACAGAGGGGAAAGGCAAAACACAGATGAAGGAAATGATACCACTGGAGGCTGCCTCCCAAAGAATAAGGTCAAGGAGAGGACAGAGCACTACTGGGTCTAGAGCAGAACTTCTCAAACTTGGATGTGTACCCTAACAACCTGGGGATCTTGTTGAACTGCAGATGCTGATGTGTGGTCCAGGTGGGGGCTGAGCCTGTGTTTCTAGCTCCCAGGTGAGGCTGATACCACACTCTGAGAAGCAAGCTTTTGCAGCATGGCCAGTGGGCTCTGGTGAACATGGGTCTAAATCCTACCTCTGCCACTGGCAGACTGGGCCTGCTTTCTCACCTCTAAAATGGTGATGACAACTTTCCTCCCAGGCACTGAATAAATTCAGAGTGCCTGAATTTGGTAAAGCCTTCAGTTCAGTCCTGAGCACTTCATGTCAATATGTTTCAGCTACTATTGTCATTAACGGCTAAAGGCGATTGTATAGAGGTGTGAGAGAAAGGGATGACTTTCCCCGAGAGCTAACGTTGTTTGAGGGTCTCCTGTGTGTTGGGCCCTGTCCTATGGACCACTCAGATGTCACCTTCCTTAAACCACACAGCACTCTATAACATAGGTGTTATGTGATTCTCACCTTGCCAGTAAGAAACCAGAGGCCATGTGTTCATTTCCCATTGCTGCCGTAACAAATGACCATCAATTTAATGGCTTAAAACGACACAGACTTATTGTCTTGCCCTTTGGTAGGTCTGAAGTTGGTCTCAGTTGGCTAAAATCAAGGTGTCAGCAGGACTGTGTTCCTTCTGGAGACTCTAAGGGAAAATCCGTTTCCATGCCTCTTCCAGCTTCTAGAGACTGTCCACATTCCTTGGCCAGTGGCCCCTTCCTGCATCTTCAAAGCCAGCAGCATCAGACAGAGTCCTTCTCGTGGTGCAACTCTGCAATGCTAATTCTTCTGCCTCCCTCCTCCATTTCTAACGATGTTTGTGACGACATTGCCCATGCCTGGATAATCAAGGATAATCTCTCTATCTTAAGGTCAGCTGATTAGCAACCTTAATTCCATCTGCAACTTTAATTGGCCCTTGCCATAACATGTGAAACATATTCGCAGATTACAGGAATGGGGCTGTAGACGTCTCTGGCAGGTTATTATTCTGCCTAGCACAGGGAGTGAGTGCTTAAAGAATTCCCCTAATATCACAAGCTCAGAATGGTTCCCCTGGAAGGGATTTTAGAACTTGTATCAGGAAGGATTAGATTTGACAACAAGCAACAGAAAAAGAAAATTAACACTGGCTTAATAAGCCAAAAAGTTTATCCTTTCTCAAGGAAACCAATCTGGAGACATGAAATACAAGGCTGGTCTTGAGGCTCCACAAACTGGTTAGCAAATGCAGGCTCCTACCAGCTCCCTGCCCCACCATCCGTAGAGTATGGCCTTTAACCTCACATCTCCAGTGTGACTGCCAGAGCTCCCGCCACTGCCTTCACATTCCAGGCATCAAGGTGGAGGATGGCACAAAGAAACAAAGGCAAAAGGCACCTGTTACATGGCTCTGAAGGAGGTTTCCTGGAAGACACCACACAGTATTTTTGCTTTGGTCTCATTGGCCAGAAGTTTGTCATGTGACCACACATTAACTATAGGGAAGTCTGGAAAATATAATCTTATTCCCAAGTGGCCACATGCATGGTGAAAAATTAGGGCTTCTGTTGCTACAAGGAAAGGAAAGAAGGAAGGCAAGTAGCAGTGTATCCAGGGAGCTCACCTAGTCCAGACCCTCACCTTATGACCCAAGAGCTTGAGGTCCAGAGAAGGAAGGGACCTGGTGGCATGGAGCCAGCTAGCAAGAATGCTGGGACTAGGACCCACGCACCCCGGTCCCAGTCCAACATTTAGCCTCAAGCACCTAGCACAGTGCCTGGCACATAGTAGGATGCTGGTGGAACTGAAGAGAGTTTGCCATTCCACTGCACCAGACGGTCCCCTCTGGACCACACACTCGGCTGGTGATGCTTTAGGGCAGATGAGATCCCACCTTTAGGAGGCCCGGCCGACTGCACGCCTGGGTCTCTTTATCCTCCTTCCTCCCAGCTTACATCCCTGCTCGTACCCTCGGATAAGCTCTGGGCTTCTCTATCTGTCCCGCAAAGTCACATGAAAGGGCAGTAGGATTTGGCAAACGAGAAGCCTCAGGTAGCACTGAGAAATGGACGGTTTTCTCCTCTTTGGGGTTTTCTCTATGACAGGGAGACGCCTGCTTTATATGTGGGGCGGATTGTGACAAGAAACCATTTCTACTGTCTTGGCGTTTCACAGTTTTCGTTTTGACACAGCGATAGGAGGAATATGGGGACTGATCAAAGCCAGAAGCCACGTGGCAACTCTCAACTTTTTCCCACGGGCTGCAAACGCCAAAGGAGCTCCACTGTCGGGCATTTTTCACTCCGGCCGGTTCAGACGTACAAGATCTGGGCACTCTCTTGTACTTTGTTCTCAAATCTTTGTCCTTCCAACGGGACAGTAAGGGTCTTGAGACAGGAGGTGTCGGGTTTGCCTCTGTGCCCCTTGCCCGGCATGGTGTCCGGCACGTGGCAGGCACTTGGTTAAGAAACGGGGGATTGGTCGATGCGTCAAAATGAAGCAGCTAAGGCAGTGTCTGGCATGTGGTGGGCTCTCAGCAAAATTTTTCAGGGAAAGAAGGAAAAAAAAAAAAAGGAAAGAAGGACAGATGGAGGAAGGGAGGGAGAAAGAAATTGGTTTGAGTCTTGGCTGGCCGTGGAAGCAGCAGCTCCCCGGCTCTCCCGGCCTCAGTTCTGGAATAGCGAGCGAATCCCTCCCCGCCGAGTTCACAGGCGAACCGGAGACCCTGGCCCGGAAGTTCTGTTTCAAAGGGCTTACCCTCCAGCTTGAGAGCACTGTGCCTTTCAGGCTTCCCAATGGGCCTCCGTGGCCACGGCACCTGGCGCCAGGGTTACAGGGATGTGGCCAGAAGCAGAATTGGTGGGGTGGCTGGTGTGAGGGAAAGCGGGGTGCAGAGGGAAAGGAACTCACCCCCAGCCCACATCGAAGAGAGAAGGAGACAGGGATGGGAAGGAAGACGGGAGGCAGATGCTCAGCATAATGAGGTTAGCGCGGTGCGCGAAAGCATAGGAGGGATGGGCAGAGGCTGCCTGAGCACGGGGGCTGCCCCCTCTCGGAGCAGATGGAACTCGAGGGCCAGAGAGTCCATGACAGTTGGTGGGAGGGAAGAGGACCGGCAGCAGAAATCAGGGAGGGGCCTGTCTCCTGCCCCGCCCCCCAGGCAGGAACAGACGCGCCTTCCAGCCCCAGAAACACTGCTGAAGGAGAACTCAATGAGGACCTGGAGATCAAAGAGAACTACCCGGCAGGGGAGTAAATGCTTGTGGCCTGAGCGAGGAAACCGCAGAGCCTGTGGCCAGGACTCAGGCTAAAATTACAGGCCAGATGACAGGACCACACACAGGGGCAACCTAGGACCATAGATTTTCCCTAGAACCCAACCACTGCCTGCCCTAGTTTCTTCTGGATTGATTGGGCAGCAGGATCCAGGAGAAGGAGCCCCTTTTGGACATCAGACGGGCTTGGGTTTGAAGACCGACTAAGCTCTACAACCTCAGGCAGGGTGGTTAATCTCACTGAACCGCCGTTTCTTGCCTGCAACAGGAATAATATTGCTTATCAAGCAATGTGTTATAAAAATTAAAATAATCTGTATAGGGGCTTCCCTGGTGGCGCAGTGGTTGAGAGTCCGCCTGCCGTTGCAGGGGACACGGGTTCGTGTCCCGGTCCGGGAAGATCCCACATGCCGCGGAGCGGCTGGGCCCGTGAGCCATGGCCGCTGAGCCTGCGCGTCCGGAGCCTGTGCTCGGCAACGGGAGAGGCCACAACAGTGAGAGGCCCACGTACCGCCAAAAAAAATCTGTAAAAAGGATTTGAACACAGAATAGGGGCTCAAAAGCTGGCGGGTGTTGTTTTAATCAAGGTTTCCCATCCTCCAGTATTTGGGGTACCACCTGCATTATTTTTGCCATATCCAGGGACCACCCACATTGTTATTAATCAAACACATATCTTTAAATTGATCCCATTTTAGCCTCATGCTAAGCAATAATATCTAAGGAATCACTGGTTTAATGCACTGGTTAAATTTTTGACACTCATTAATAATACTCAGCTTAAATTTGTTTAAACATTCATCCCTCTACAAACTAAATTCATCTCGGATACTACAAAAACCCATCATTTACTTTGCAAAACACCATCGTGACTAATAAACCAACCACTGGGTTTGAAAGAGATGCAGAGACTGGTGTCCCTCCATCCCCATCACTCATCAGCTTTTTTCTTTAGATGATAAAGGGGCAGTGGGATGGAAAGTGAAGAGAAGGTCAGAGGCCAATCCAGAGAAATTGCATGGACTCCAAGAGCCGTTCTGCGGCATCAGGAACTCTCAGCTCTTGGTTATAATTTGACAGATTCTTCCATCTAGAAAGGACAATGGTGTGGACTACAGCCCAAGGAAAGAGGTAGTGAAAGCGACTCCCTTGTTGACATGCTGGCTTGAGTTGGAGGGTTTTCCCTTTGTCTTCCTGCAGGGTCTTCAGGAGATGCCCCTTCCCAAGACCACCAGAGTGAGAGCAATTAGCTCTTTCCACTGCGTCTACAAAAGGGGAAGGGATTTCTTTCTCTGTGCTAGAGTCTTTCAGACATAGAAGGATTTGCCTGTAGTGTGAAGAGGTACTATGAGATTCCTCAGCAATGAATGTGCCCCGGCAGGGGCGGGAGGGGCAGAGGGGAGGTGAAAAGTCAGCCTTTTAATAATAGTAATGACTATCTCCCAGGACAGTAATGGCAGAAAGGATTGGGGGAAATATAAGAACGGTTTGAAATTAGGTGACACACAAGCCCAAGAGTCTCAAGGGTTAGGAATCCCGGTGTTGGGTCCGAGCAGAGGAACACAGGTATTACTTTCCCTACCTTTGTTCCTGACTTAGTCACCTCGTTTCGTGGGCTTCGGGCCCCTCAGCTATAAAGCACGCTCTGAACTTGCAGTGTTGATCTTCACCTCAAGGCTGTTCATCGTGAAGACCCAGCACCGTCTCGTTAGAGCCTAAACCGCTGAGAGGAGACAGTTATTCCTTAAACAGTTGAATGAATCAACACATTATTGAGATATAAACTAATTTCTGTGTATTAACGTGAGGGGTTGGAAATGAATCACAGGGTCTGTGCAGCTGTGAATGGAGAGGCCAGGAAAGAAAGGCAGGATGCCTCAAAGGAAGAGTCGGGAGCAGCACACCTTCCTTTGGAGGACCCTGAGGTATCATGAACTCGTTGGCTCCGGAACCCCCTTTGGGATGGCAGGCATGGGGGAAGTAAGCGTTCTCGCAATGATGCTGATGGGATTTTAACAGCCAGACAGATGGTCTGAGAAAAAAGGAAGATTTTTTTTCAAATGAGGGAAAACACTTCCATTGCTTCCCTTCAATTAAAACAAAGTGAGAGCCCTTCGTGTTGGGAAGATGTATCGCCATTAGTAGCATTGTCAGTTTGGAGGTCTTCTTTTTAATAATTGAACGATCGAGCGTCAATAATAAGTTGGGTAGTATTTTCAAACAAATTAGAGGGTGTATCTGTCCACCGACTTTCAATGCAATTATTATTACTTTGGTTTCATTTGATATCACAGTTTAATAATGAACCCCAATAATTGTGTTGTGCTTATTTACGCAATCAAACGTGTATCGCTTAATGGATTTTTTTAGTGGCCATTCTCCTAACGACTGCAGGTTCCATACAAGCCACTCACGAGCACCCAGCATTTCTCAAAATCTGTATCGTGAAACCTTGGAGGAAAGGGAAATACATAGAAAAGGAAATCTTCAAAAAGAAAGGGGATAGAGAGGGAAGGAAAAGGAGAAAAAACAGCATCTATTGAGCACCACCGTGGGCGCCAAATGTTTTTATTTTATCCTCAGAGCAACATGCAGAATCTGCTTTAGGATCCCCATGTAGCTGCTGAGGAAACTAAGGAGCTGAGAGATGAATACCTTGCCCAAAGTCACAAAGCTAACAGGTGCAGAGGTACGAGTCAGGTTCAGAACTCCCTCTTTGCCCTCCACTCCGGCACGGGGCTTCCATCTTTAAGTATCAGCAGGCTGTGCAAACCTGTGGAGATGGGCTGCCTCCTATGGCTCCTGCAGTGAGTAAAGGGACACCAAATTCACATGGGAACTCTGCCTCCTGGTCTGCCTATGTCACACTTCCCTCATCCAATTATCAGATTTGCCTAATGGCTGAGCATTGTAAAGATAAGCTGATGGTAGAGGGAGAGCTGATCCCCAAGAGCATGCAACCCAGTCATCCTTTGGCTGTACCAGAAATGGACACCAAGAAGAGGAAGCAATATTCCACATGAAATGTACAGGTACCGAGCACACACCTACCGTGCACTGAACACACTGGGAGCTACCGTATAGACCTTATTGCATTCCACTTCCACAACGTTTCCTGTATGGCAGTGACTACCATTGCACAGATGAGAAAACTAAGAACTTCTTTTGAAGTTAAATGATTTTTTTCAGGCTAATCATTTGTGGACTTGGAATTTAAACCCTAGTCCACCCAATGGATTCCAAACATTAATGGTTAATTTTACTTTAGCATCTGGGTCATGAATTTTGGTAAAAGACAAAAGGAAGAAGTGGGAGAGATTAGGGATATGACCTGAAAATAAAGGATTATGACTGAGAATAAAGTGGCCCAAGGGACAATGGATTTAATTCCCTTCCTGTCCAAAAGCTGACACTGAAATTCAATTCAACAAGCCTTCACGGGATGTCACCAATGTGCACACCATGGTGCTAAAGTACCAGGGGCTGATCAAAGATTTGGATTTACTGCCTTCTTCCATTTTAGAAACCTCTTCTCTGAATAAAGAGTTGTACTCTTTTTCCCACAAAAAGGTAACGTAATTTAGTTGCTCTTCACTGTTTCTAAACATGGACAGTCTGGTATCTCTACTAGGGCGCTGGGAAGCATTTTCTGTATTTTCAGGCGCTGTGTCAATTACTTTAGGCTCTGAGATCTAAACCAACTGCAAGTGATGGTGGAGGAATGAAGAAAAAGAAAAAAGGAATAATCACAGAAATACAACCAAATATAGAAAGAAAATGATTAGATAGATGATAGATAGATAGATACATAGAGAGATAGAGGCAGGTCTTGAGCTTCTAACTTACTCATGAATAAAACAGATAAAAATTCTTAAAATAAAATAATAGAAAATAGGAAATGATTTTTCATTCTTATTCTTTATAAAGGATAAACTTATAAATAACAAGTCTGACAGGAGAAAAGAATTTAAGAGGTAAAGACCAGGATCGGAGTTGTTTAGTTACAGTGGTGGTGATCATGGTGGTGACAATGAAGGTTGTGATGAAGATGGTGGTGGTGATGGTGGCGGTGGTGGTGGTATTGGTGGTGATGACAAAGGTGATTATAATTGTGAGGAAGCTGGTGGTGATGAAGTTGGTGGTGATGATGGTGACAGTGATGAAGAGGTAATGATAAAGATGGCGGTAATGAAGGTGGTGATAACTGTGATGGGGATGGGGATTGACATCATAACAATGACTAATTTGGAACATTCTTCAAGTATCCGAAGTCTTTCCACTTGCATTACTTCATTTTAGAAGAAAAACTCTGTTCACAACAAGATGCTAGATTTTTCAAAACAACGACTATTTCTAATCCTAGTTCCACCCCGAGTGTCATCCCAACTCAACCGAGTTCAGAGAAAAAGGAGTGCAGTGGGCTCTTTCCCCGTCAAACATAAGTGGACAGTTAGACAAGGATGAACGGACAGTTATGGAAACTAGGGCAATGCCACAAAAGCCCTCTCCAGTCTTCCCTCAACCAATTGCTCCTGCCCCAAGGTTATTCATCCAAATTAGTGCCCAAAATTAATAGTACGTAATGCCCTTGTCACCTGAGAGCTGTTTTGTAGCTTTTATAAAATGCATAAATGATTGTGGTCTGGTTCCAGTGGATAAATAAAAATCATTTGTGATAATTGAAACATATTTACTTTTTAATTAGGTAGCAGCAGAGAATGAGGAGTCCGTGGAGAGCCAACTCCTATAACCTCTTAAGGAGCCCTAATCACATAGCGAGAGGGGTGCTTGGTAGTTGATGCATTTATTTGTTCTTTTCCACATTTTCCTACAAAGGCCTTTAGCCCTTGACTGTCGGTCCACTCCACTTCACCGGAACTGGTCACACATCATAGTTTTTTAAAAAAGAAAATTGAAAATGCTGACAGATATGCTGTCGACAAAATAATTTCTTTAAAAATAACCTAATAACGAATATCAGATAAAGGCACAGGCAGCTGTGCAGTTTCCTCTGGCCATGCCAGGTGCCACAGTGATTGCCTGCTCTGGGCTGTGCCGCAGACTTTCATGGGGAATGTTGACTCTGTCAGAGGGCTGAACATTCTGGCAATGACACAGACACAGTGTCCTTGGGAAGAGGGGGTGCGAGGAGATGGGTGACCTGCGTAGGGTGTGAGGAGTGGGAGAATCAGGTCACATCACATCCCTGCACGTATACCTGAGGGGAGAAAATGTTGCTGTGCAGAAGTTGAAGCTGTGTCTTCAGTATTTTTAGAGAAGGAGCTGGTGGCCCGTGTGCAGGAGGAGAATGTAACGGTTCTGGCTCCGGTCCGTTTGGGGTGGAGGGTGGGGAACAGGTGTGAATGACTAGCATGGAGGTGGAAATTAGGTCAGATCTGTAGTGTGGGGAGGTGTAGGGGGAATGTTATCGCATGTGCATGGGGAAGGATAGAGGCAAATTGGGTCACGTCTTTGTGGAAATGATGAGAGAATTGGGTCAGAACTGTGGGGGAGAAGGCTCGAGAATTGGGTCGAGTCTTTGGATAGAAGGGGGAACTGGGTCAAGTGTGAATGTGTGTGGAGAGGAGGTAGTAGAAGGTGATATAGAGAGTGGGCTGATTCTCTGAGATCGGAGGGGGAGGGAAATGAGGAAGCAGCTTGGACCCACATAGGGGTTAAAACTTGAACTTCTCTGCGTTATGGTCATTGCCTCTCAATTCCATTGACTTGCAGTCTTCCTTCATGTAACGTTAGACAAAGTAAGGCTTTCCTACTCCTATCCCAAATTGGGTGTCCTAAGTCTCCTCCAAGACAGGGTGTAACTCATTCTTCAGCACTTTGCTAGCCAACCCAGATTGGCATTTGGGGAAGTAACAGTTCCATAACTTGATGTGGCCTCATTTTACCCGGGACGTAAGCCCGGTGAGCAACTGCCCTCCCTTTGGGTTTCTGCTCATCAACAAAGTCAACACCAATTCTCTCTTTTTCCCAACTACTGGCATCATTTCATGATCACCACATGACGTGGAGCCTCAAAATATATTTTGTAAATAAAAGCTGAGTAATACGTTCATTTGAGCGGCCTTCACACTGGCTTTGTTCAAATCTCTGGTATTATGAGGCCATCAAACCACAGCAACACTCAAAATTGTACTTAAAAGGAAGGTACTTTTATTAATTAACTGTGCTCCCATTGGCTACTTGGTTGAACAGAACCATTCTCAAAGCCAAAACAGAATGTGCAATTCACAGCTCTGTCTGCTGTGACACTCTACAGAGAAAATTGATTAAATCCACAGAAATTTATGACGATTGAACAGAGCCACAGGGCCAGCGCACACCAGTGTATATTTCTCTGGTAGTTTCAGCTTCATTTATGCCCATGTGGGTTAAGAAGAGGTTCTGCTGAAGCGCACAGTACACCCATGACTTGCCATGTCCTCTGGAGACCTACGTAAGGAGTTATAATGCATCTGCTCAGGGCCACCTTGGTTAAATCTGCATCTCGGCTTCTTCTGAGAATTCCCTTCTATTGATACGGATCACGGTGATTAATGGGATAAGCTTGTAATAGGCTTCTGGACCACACTGACCCATCCCAGAGAGAGATGCACGTGTAGGCAGTACAGTGGTGAGGAGACCATGTCGTTCCCCATGGACCAGAGAAAGCTTCAAGGAGAGACTACAATATCAGTGCTTCCTCTTCTTAAGGCGACATTGGTGGTGTTTGGGAATTACCAGTATAGATACCTAACAAATACATTTTTAGATCAAATGATTTGACTCTGGTTTTTCTTGACTCTTGGAATCTTTGGATGTAGAAGGATCTTGCAGATTCTGAAAGCCTTTGCCAGGAAACGAAGAGAAAGAAGAACTAAAAGGGAGTCATTCCCTCTGCAATTCAAATCAGACCTTCAGTTTCTTCAGCAGAGTTATTTTAAGTCATTCATTATTATTTTTGCTCTGAAGCAGAGGCTTTCTGATATTGTTAGATTTACCAGAGAGGGTAAAGAGGACACTGAAGTATTATTCCTGCCGCAATTTCAAATGAATTTGGTGCTGACAAAAGATTTTTTAAATACACATATGCAAGCGTTTGTGCACACACGCACACACTTCATATTAAAAGAAGCAGAAAGAGAAACAAGTCTTGCAACAGGCAGCTGAGGGAAATGAGGTTCCTGCCATTTTTCCAGGGTACTCACCAAGGCTGGCCCAGCAGATGTTCCCAGCAATGGGGTAGAAGAAGTGGCACTGGATGTGAAGGCAGAGAATCTGGGCTAGAGGCGGGTACGTCTTCTACTTCTGAGCACAATGACCTTGATTAAGTCTCTTCACCTCTCCAATCACCCATTTCCTCCTCTGCATAACAGAGGGAGTGGATAACACCTAACGTTTCAGGAGTAAGTCACGGCTTCCAAAGCCCCTTTCCAGGGAGCCCCTCACGTCAAGCCCCACCGGAGCCCCACGAGGAAGCGGGTGTCGACACAATACTCTAAGACCTGGGTGGGTCTGAGAATCGAATGACTTAAAATAGGAGCCAGATGATGACCTTAGGCCAGTGGTTTAGCCCCTCTGAGCCTCACATTCCTCGTTTGCAAAATGAGCGCTGTTGCAGTTTCATGAGACCCTGGCACACAGTAGGGACACATAAATGGCAGCCGTGTGCATTAGTTACAGATGGCAAATACCCTTCTACAGAGAGGGTCATGGTCCCAACCAGAGAAGGATCTGCTGCTGCCAAACAAGATTTGGGTTTGGAGGGACTTCCAAGACAGTCATAATTAAAGGTCAAAGTGCAGCTCCAGGGAAGGCAAGAACAACTGTGTCTGTGAAAATGCACATGGGGCAGCAAATATTCTGTCTAGCCTTCCCAAGAGGTAACGTGGGATAGAAGGTTGGAACCACCCAGTGGCCTTGATGTCCCACAGGCCAGGTATGACTCGTAAGCATCTACCACTGTCCAGCCCTGTGGACACAAATCCACTTCACCTCTCTGTGCCTTCTAAAATTAGGGGTGTGGCCACGCCAACCTCCTAGGTGGTTGCAAAGATTCAGCTTGATCTTGCCAGTGGCCACTTCCGTAAAGATAGTGGCTGCTCCTATCACCCTGTTATAATTGTTGACAGTCACTGTTGTTAGTGGTAGTAACAGACTGTTACAACCAGCTTTTCTTTTCTTCCTTCTCTGTCTTTCTCAAATATCTCCCTACGGAGAGAGAAAAGGAGGAAGAGGCTGCTATAATAACAAGGAAATAGGTGGAAGGCAAGAGAGAGGCACAGCAGTACAGGAGCCATAAGCTGGGCACCTCAGAACCCTGGCACTGCTGTGACAGCCATGCCTTCCACTGGCAGGGTGACGTCAGAACTTTAAGGTAGCCCAAAAGTCCCATGGTTGTTTGATGAGACGTAATTCCTACAACCATTATCCACACACTGAGACTCACCATCTTGGAAGTACTCCCAGCTCTTTGAAAAAAGTCAACATAAAAAAGTGGAGTGTGTGTCATAGGATGAAATTCACTCCTGCCTGGATTTAGCATCGGATCAGAGCTTACCTGTTGGTTCAGAGAAGAAGGACAGGGGAAAGGGCTATTAATTTTTGATCACCCATCTCATAAATTTATTCCATCCTCCCACCAAGCCTATGAATAATAAGAGTGAGAATTTATTGAGCACATACTATATTCCAGATACAGTTCTAAAGGACTTATTTGTGGGACCTCATTTTATTTCTCAGAATGACTTTTTAAGACAGTTATTATAATTAAACTTGTTCTACAGATAAGGAAACTGAGGCTCAGGAAGATGAAGTAACTTGTTCAAGGCCACACAGCCAATTAGCAGAGAGCTGGGATTCAAGTCTGGATCCAGCGCGCCCACTCGGAGCCTCTATGACCCCCCTCCCCTGCAGCACGGCACAGCGGGTCAGAGCATGGTCTAAGGACTCAAACCTCCTGCGTTTAATCCAGCTCTTCAGGTGGCCTGCGCTAGTGTCCCCATCACAGGCGTGATTTAAGAATTAAATGAGAATGAGTGAGTGTATTGCAGATTTATCCTGAGGAAGCAGGTGCTGGAGGAGGTGAAGTAGCTTTCCCACAGTCACCCTTCCCCCTGCTCAGAGGTGGCAGAGCCAGGAACACAGCCTGGCCTGAGCCTACCACGTGGCACCATCAGCCAGGACCAACATTAGCCCGCAGCCATCAGCCACAGTGTGGGGACCAAACTCTTCTATCACCAGGGCAGAGTCAGCCAAGCCACGGGTACCACCAGGCCTGTTTCCTACTTGATCATGAAGGAGGGACAGCCACCAGCTGCCCCAAGCCCCATGACCCACAGCCATCAAATGCAATCTGCAAAGATTCACATGGGACCCCATTACCAGATCACCCTGTCCCCCTTACTCACAAGTGTGTCCATCCTCTGGACGTGTCTCCAGATGCTGCCACTTGTCCCACTTGCCTGAGTGTTTTCACCTCCTGGAAATGAAAAGCAGAGAGGATATAAGTGACAGCTCCATAAATTGTAATGTGCACTGCTTATGCATGGTCTTGGTACGGAGGCTGGCAGCCCTGGCTGGAGTCCATGCACTTCTTCCCCTACCTGCACTCACCTTTCTCCAGTCTTTCAGCAACAGTGCAGCAGAAAGGTGACCAGCTCTAATCTTCCCTCTTCCTGGACTTGGGGCCCAAACTTCTCTCCCCGCTCCTGCCTCTCCATCTGCCTATCCTGCTCTGGACTGTTCTTTCCACTGGAATGACCTCTCCATGGAGATGCGTTTTCACAGCATTTAAGAATTTGTAAAGGAGATCAGTATGTGCGTCCTGCAAGATGTCTTTCTCATAGGCAGGCTACCATCCACATAAAAGTTTTACCACTGGTTCTGACATTATTAGAGTTCAGAGAATCCGGCCACCAGCCTTCTCTCTCTTCTCCTAATCCCTGCAGCGTACTCAAATTGATTGATCGCCTTCTTTCCTTCCCCTGGACCACCTTCCCCGCCCCCATCGCCTTTGCTTCTACAGAGATTCATGAGGTCACTCCTTCAGTGTGTATCTATTAAGGTCCCATTAAGTATCCAGCCTTGCGCTTCAGAATCAGAACAGTCAGCAAGGTAGACGCTGCTGAGCCCACGAACCAAGCTTAGGGTCCTCAAGTTTGCCTCTCAGACTTCAATGTGCGTGAATCACCTGGGGTCCAGTTCAAACGCAGATTCAGGTTCAGCGGGTCTGGGGTGGGGCCCTGCTGTAGGGAACCCAATGGTGTACGTTGGCAGTGATGATGCGGGAAGCAGAGGGTTTGCTGGGAGGCTGGGGAAGGAGGACTGATCGTGTGAACTGAGAACTGAAAGGGAACTGAAATTGCTCCCAGGTTCAAGGTCACCCGAACAAGCTGGGGAATCGGACATCTTAAGACCCAGCTAATTCGAGTGGCTGCTATCCCCACCAAGCCTGGCTGAAGCCAGCCTGCGGAAGAACCCTCATTACTTGCGGTTTCTCAGCCTCCTCCCACCCTATTCAGAAGGTAGCCCCACCTCGTGCCCCTTGCTGGCCTCCCTTCCATGCTTTCCCAACAGGTGTAGCTTCGAGGCCTGTGTTCACCTTCTCTCTCTTACCTTAGGTCCGAGGAAATGTCTTTTCCCTTTCTGAGAACTGGGTCTGTTTCTTTCTTCCCAACATTGCTTAGTGCCCCTCCTCATTCTTTTCTAAAAGTTGAAGTTACCACTGTCTTACCCCTCCTAGCCCCTGCCCCATCCCTAACCTCTTATCTCCAGGAAAATACCTCTTTTCTCTTCTCTTCAAAAAGCCTGGCCACTTTGCCCATAGGGGAAATTTCTATCCCTGACAAGTGGCTGGGAGAAACTGGAGTCCCCCTCCTTAACTGCAGAAGGTCTGAGTCGTAGTGAGCCTCGAAAGGTGACAGAAGTTCTGAACTAAAGGACGAGAAGGCAGGGGTTCCATGTAGACCCTTGAAACAAGCAGCTCCAGCCAGATCTGTAACTTAGAGCACAGATGTCTCCAGGGGTCCCAGGAAACATGGTCAACCCTCTCCCTTGGGTCACAGGAAGGCTGAGGATACACATATGTTCAGAATATCCAAAAATTGCTTCACAGAAGGGTGAGATCCTAACAGAGATTTGCCTTAAGATGCTGGGGGAGGTAACAGTTTGCGCCTTTGTCAGCCTGTAATCTCCCATCAGCCAGAGCCCTCATCAAGCAAATGCCAACTCCAAACAACAGGTCTCACGAAAGACTACGAATTATTTAAACCAATCAGCCGTCAATGAGTGGAACAATTATGGGGGTCGAATCCAAGGGGAACAGAGTGGTATTTTTCAGCCTGCTTGGAGATTGTCGGATTAATTTTCACTTATTTATTTCTGGCCTTACAGAAAATGTATTACTGCAAGGTCAAACTATCTCTCTATGTCTATAATTTTAGAACTCAGAAGTAGAGAGAATATAGATTTTGGACCTAGCCTGCAAATCCGGCTACCCTGCCCCTTGGGCAAATGGTGTAAACTTGCTGAGCCTCTGTTTTTCCTTCAGAGTAATGGGTATGAGGAGGCCTGCCCTGGGAGGGTGTTCTGGACATTAAACACAGTGTAAGTAAAGCCTATTTTAAAAGCGCAATTATATAGCTATTATGATAATTATTCTTTCATCACAGCCCAGCAAGATTGTCCTGTTATAAAGATACATACTTAAAAATAGATCCCTCCAGACAAGCCAGCTAGTCAGAAGATGCTAAGCTATATAATCTATATGTCTATTTCATATTTAATTTTATTTGTAACTGACAGCATCATTTGGTGTGTTAGGTCAAATTTGAGATTGTGGACCTTTGGGTTTCAAAAATTGCACAGGCACTAATCTATTGGATTTTCCTTAATGCCCTTTTCACATCACTCATCAACAGTCAATCACAGTCTAGTCCAGCACCCCAGTGCAGGTTGTGGTGTCTAGTATACAGCAGGTGTTTAATAAATGTTTGCTGTTGATTTTTTCAATGAATGAAATCTATAAGGAGAATCTTACAGTTAGATCAGTGTTCAATTGAAGCTGAGAGGCAGAGAGGGACTCGATCCCTACATCCATATAGTTTATAATCTCAACATGGAGAGAAAGTGATCCCACAGGCATGCACACACTTGTACATACATGCCCGCTCAGGCACGCACAAGCATGCACACCACCCCTGGACCACCAAACGTTAAAGCAGGTGGTTTGGAACCCAAGTGCAACAGGAGTACAGAAAGTACTTTCTGGCGGAGTCTAGACAAAAGCCATGCCTTGGAGGATGCGTGGCGGGGTACAGACTGGAGACAGTCGGGCTTCCTGGGGCAGGCGGGCGAGAGCATAGGGAGGCAGGGACCCCAGATCACCATCACCCTGGAGCTTGGGCTCGTACCTGGGAAGCCACATGCCCTGCATGACCAGCATGAGGAGTGAGGGGAGGGCCTGGGAAACAAGAATGGGGAGGGAGAGGGGGTCTGAGAGCCACGCAGAGGTGCCAAATGCCCCGGATCAGTGAGCCTCCGTCCCCTGCCTGTAACCTGGTGATAATAGTATCACCTGCCTCCTAGACTGTGCAGGGATCTGAGGAGTCCGTGGGCCACCTAGAACGGCGCCCAGCACCAGGCTGGAGCTGGTGCGCTTGCTGTCTGGTGGCGTGGTTACCATCATCCTTGAAGGTCTTGAGAATTAACGGTGTGGATGAACTGTTTTAGGAAGCCAAGTCTGGCAAAGCAAAAAACCAAGATAATTACCAGATATTTAGGCCAGGAGAGAACTGATTAGCATAGCTCTGTAAGGCACACTTAACAACACCCAGTGACCTAATTTCTCGAAGGAGAAACACCAACCTTCGCTTTATTCCTCCCAGTTCCGGAGGCGATGTGCCCACAAAGGCAGCCCTCCCTCCCCCGGCTCTTCGTCTCAAGGGGTTTTAACCAGGGAAATAATCTGAGCAGCTTTCAAGGTTCTGCGTGGACTTAACATTTCCCCATCACTAGGCATGTACTTACTTTATAATAATAACAGGTCACGGAGGCCCTTCTGGCCTGCACTTTCTCCTTTTTTAACAGCCAAATTCATATTCTGCAGCTGCTGACTAAGGCACAGTGCTAAGAACTGAGCAGAACAGGGAGTTCAGATTCGGCCGAGCCTGGGCCCTAACTGTGGAGTGGTGGAGGCGGTCATGTGAACAGCTCAGAACAATGAAATCATGAGGGGACTGGGCCAGAACCTTGGAAGGGCTCAGTACAGGCACAAGGGAGGGAGCAGTGAATTCCAGGGTGGACGAAAGGGTCAGAAAGTTCTCTCCAAGGTGGGAGCTGAGTCTTAAAGCTGACTTGTGTTGCATATGGGCAGTGGGGGGGCGGCGGGGGGCGGAGCGGGGGTGTGGTCCCTGCAGAGGAAGAAGTACCAGCAAGGCCCAGAGGGGGAAAGAGCAAGGTGCTGGCGGGAGCTGCTGGTCACTGAGTCCTGTGGGAAGGCAGGGATGGACAGAGGGAGCTGTGATACAGAAAACTAGATGGGCCAGCAGAGGCCAGATCTCAAAAAGCCTCAAATGCCAGGGTTTCCTCTGAGGGCAACCCATGGTTTTTAGAAAGGTTGTACTATATGTAGATTTAAAACAAAGACCGCACCTCACTTTAATTGAGCGCCTACTACATGCCGGACACTATTCTAAGTGCTTCGTGCACGTTGTTTCATTCCATCTTCATGACAACCATGAGTCTGGCACTACTTCAACCCTCACTTAGAGATGAAGAAATGGGTGCCCAGAATGGGCAAGTAATCTGCCCAGGGTCACACAGCATCAGAAGGGACACAGTGGGCTTCAGAACTAAGCAGCCTGGCTCCAGGGTCCACATGCTCAGCAACAGGCTCTACTGTTGACAGAAAAATCACTCTGCCTGCCTGTGAAAGTGGACACTGGCAGAACAAGCAGGAGACTTAGAGAGGGTCGAGGAGGTGTTTGAAATAAATCCAGCGGGTCACGCAGATCTTCACTATCGCGTGCCTCCACAAACTCTCCTGCCTTTTAGCGATTCTCTTCCCATCAGCCTCTCTGCTCCACCTTGATACCCTTCCAGTGGGACCTCCCATCCTTGGCATCTCCCTCCAGGCACCAGCCTGGTCTTCCGTGGCCTGCCAGCCTCTCAGGGCACCTGGCACCCCCTCATCTGTGCTGAGTTGTATAATCAGGCATCGATTTCTTCTGGGTCTATTCTCTTTACATTTCGGCCTAAAACACATGCTTTCTCCCTGGAAATTCCAATCTTAATTTTGCTTTCTTGTTCTGTACACATTAGGAGATGAAGCTTATGAGAGAACTCCGTTTTATTACATTGCAGTCTAGCAAACATAATCGAATTAGGAGATGCCTTATTTGAGCACACTTCAGCCGCATTCTTCCTCCCAGATGGCACAGTCCCTCTCAGCTCAGTTTTCTTAGTCGGCTTTGAGCAATGAGTAGAAAGAGAAGGAGTGCAGAATCTAGAATCAGATTCCAGGTCCACAAACTCGGACAAGCTGACCTCCCTGAGCTTAGATCCCTTGTCCAGAAAGTGGGGATTCAGGTGGTGTCCACACCCATTGCGTGATAATGTGGCTTTAGTGAGATTAACTCTGTGACATCCTGGCTCCTGGAGAAACTCTCCCATGAGAACACTGAAATGAGTTGAAGTTCTAGGGCAACAAGAACCTTAGCGGTCCTGTGCACTGCTGGATCCCCAGTGTCCAAAAC
Organism: Orcinus orca; assembly: GCF_937001465.1. Taxonomy (NCBI): domain Eukaryota; kingdom Metazoa; phylum Chordata; class Mammalia; order Artiodactyla; family Delphinidae; genus Orcinus; species Orcinus orca. Next base: position 91,774,888 of record NC_064569.1, on the reverse strand, counting down.
AGTGCTTATCACCGAGTGGATGATCAATAAGTATTTTTGAACAAATGAATGTCAAAATATGCCTCTCCATTTCTCAGTGTGTGTGTGTGTGTGTGTGTGTGTGTGCGCGCGCCTGACCCTGCAACCTTCTTGGCTCCTGAGTCATTACTGTAAAACTTTTCAGTTCTGTTGTGCTTTCTTGAAACTATCTTGCAATTCCTGACTCACTAAGTCAGTGGAATGAGGTCTGCATGATGTCAAGTTACAGATTTTTTTGGCCACCCTCCTGCCATGGCCAGCCACAGGGAAGGAGGCGTGGGCAGAAGCATTTAGCCAGGCAGTGCAGAGCAGAGCTGTGGGTGGAGATGAGGGTGCTGGTGACTGGGTGCGCTCCTTACTGAACTCAGGTGTGACCCCTCCTAGGCATGATTTGTGCTTGTCCCTGCAATGAACAGCCTGGTTCCTTCTAAGCCTCTTCGGGACATCTGTGCCCTTGGTTAGAAGCGGGCCCATGTGACTGAAGCCCGTGTCCTGAATTTCTCTTGTCTTCCAGCCCCCCCACAGATGGGAGCTGGGTTAGAGCTGCCTTGTTCTTGGCCAGGACACAGCGGGTCCCCGTGACGTGGCCCTGCTAGACTCTGAACAGTATCAGACAGTCATCTAAGGCACCCGGGGATGCGGAGGACTGCAAGCGATGCAAACTCTTTGGATGTCTGCTTCCCACGGCTTGCGGGAGAGGCCCCCTCGCGATACATTAATAAAGATTAAAGGTCCCTCTTGTCCCTGTGATCTTCACCATGTCAAAGCGAAAGAGTCATTTTTCTAGGCTTCTCTCTGTCATTTATTAATATTGCAGGGTTTTGCTCTAAAAAGGAAAAACTCAGGATGTCTGGAGAAGATGGGTATTCTGAGCGCTGTAACTTTCATACCGCTTTGTCATTTCACTTCTTGCTTATGAAATGCAGCAGTCATCATAACTCTGATTTCTCTGACTTTGGGGAGAGTAGGGATCGCTCTTTCCTCTACGTATCCCTTGGCATAAGCCAAAGATTGTTGGACTCGGGGGCCTCACAGTAGACTGGATCCACAGACAGCAGAACCGTCTAAGATTTCACCCATGAGGGAGAAATGCACCTAATTCTCAACTCCTTATTTCCCGAGCACTTCCTCCCAAGCACCTGCCCTTCCAGGGCTTACCCTCCTAATAACTTGTCTTAAAGCAGCGAGGAGGCTAGGAACAGGGGCTACTTAATTGAGCTCTGCTTTTTAAAATAACTATGATTATTCCAGAAACACATCGTGAGTGTTCAGCATTCATTCAGTAACTATTGTTTGAATCCCTACGTCTCTACGTGGCATCTCACAAAGACATCTGCAAGAGGGATATTGTTATGCCCATTTTCCAGACAAAGAAACTGAGGCTCGGAAAAGTTAAGGGTCTTGTCTGAGGCCCCACAGGGAGTGAGGGCAGAAACACTGTTCAAATTCAGTCAGTCCAAGTCCCAAGCCCATCAGGCCACTTTGAATCCAGTCCCAGAAGTTTCATCCTCCAAAAAGTTCTGGACCAGGTGCTCCCAACCTAGGGGACCATCAATTTTGGTGTCCCTTTCATTTGGTGGCATAAAGTGGAGCTAGTTCCAAAACAGCTCTGCCTTCCACCGGGGATGCCACAGCCCTTCACGCGGGAGAACTCCGGGGCTTCGGGATGACAGCATCACTGGTTAAGGGGCTGCTCTTAGGAACAGAACTCGGTTTTAAATTCCACACCCCAGGCTCCATGCAAAGCCTCTGACACACAAGACCACACCAAACCCTCCCAACTCCCTGAGTGTAGGTGCAATTATCAACTTGATTCACAGACGAGGACGTAGGCACAAGAGACGTTGAGTCCCCTGTCCCAACTAACTCAGCTCAGAGGTGGCAGAGGTGCAGTGCCAAGGCAACATTTTTCCTCTTCATCGTATAATATCCAGTTGAGTAGGCAATATGTTTCCAAATGAAATATGTTCTCAGGAACCCAGCATTTAAAGTTTCCTCGCTACCTACATGGAAGGACAGGAGAGAACCACACCTAGGCCAGTCCACATGTCAGCCCAGCCCCTCATGCCATTCCTCGACACTGGAGACTTCATCCAATTTGCTCTCAAACTGTGTACCTGGGAGGGTCTGAGCACGAGGATGATTGATTTCACGGCCATGGGGCTTATGGCCGAGGAACATAGTGCCCTGTGAAGCACTGAGCTCAGAGAGCACTTGTTAAGGCTGGTACAGGACCTCAGCATCACAGCCAACAGCTCCTGAACATTCACTGTCTACCAAGCACTGTGCAGAGATGTCACTTGATCTCTTTTTTTTGCGGGGGGTGCGGGGGGAGTATGAGGACATTCATTATGGCTTTATTTAAAAATGAAAAAAATGGAATAGTATTCTTTTAAAATCATGTTGTTAACATTTAAAGATATGGAAAACGGGATCTATATAAGTGGGAAAAAAGTTTACAATACAGCATCTATAGTATTGTTGCAAAGTACATAAGCTATATATATGCATACATTTTAAAGACTATCAGATATAAAACAAGTATTAAGAGTGGTTATCCCTGGGTTAAAGGTTGACATATTTTATTTCTTTATACTTCCTGTATTTCCCAATTTTCTCAATAAACATGCATTAATGGTATATTCAGAAAAAAATTAATGTTATACATTTTTTGAATTGACATTTTATTTTATATTTACAGTCATTTGCAATCACATTACATTATAAATGTACATTAAAATCCATTTCCATTATTTCCTTTTGGTCAAGTAAAGTAACTTTTAGGCACCATCCTACCATCACATTAACCGTATCTCATTTAATCCTCATAACCATCCCGTGTTATGACACCTCCATTTTCCAGATGGAGAAACAGAGGCACAGAGAGAGTAGGTTATTTACCCCAAGTCACACAGCAAATCAGAAACTAGAAGGAGGCCTGATTTAGAAAACCACGGGCGAGGGGGCATGAGTAGGGATCAGGATGTGGTGACTGACAGGATTATTCCCACTGGGCAACTCACATCCATGTTTATTTCACAGCCCACAGCTCCCGACCCTAGGTGCACCCACCATGGGGCACCATGTGGGTGAGAACTGGGCCATCCAGGCACACACGCTGCCCCCTCTCTTCTGGGCAAGGCCGGAGGCCCAGGCTGGCAGAGGGAAAGAGGCCACCGAGCTGGAAGTGGCAAAGTCTTTGTTTGTGCAGGAACTAGGGGTCATGTGCTCGATTCTGCCTGAATCACGTTGGCAAGAATTCCAGGAGCAGTGTGGAGTTTCCTTGTGATTTTCCAAGACAGAAAGTGAGAATGGGCTGGAATAAAACCAGCAATCGAAAGCATCAGAAGGAAAACAATGCTGAAATGTAGCAGATGCCTATGCGCGCTTTGCATGCAGGGCTGCTGCATCCATTGTAGTGAGCGCAGCTCACAGACTCAGCGATCACGGGACTGTCTCCACCGGGATCATCCCCAGGCAAGGGTGGGGGCGATTTCGTGTTCGATTCAGAAGGGAATTCAACAAATATTTGCTGAGCAGCCCCTACATTGTGCCAGGTCCTGTTGTGGGCACTGGGGACAGGAGATGACTCAGGCGCATCTCTGCCCTGCAAGAGCTCACAGCCTAATGAGGGTGACACGTTCACATACAACCACATAGAATAAAGCAGTACAGGTGTGTGTTGGCGATGAGAGGCGACCTGGGAGGCTGAGGCTTCTGCAGGTACCAGGATCAGAGTCGTGATGGGATTGTCCTGGTCTGTCCCCCAGAGGAGGCTGGGCAGTAAGACCAGGCTGGGGAGGCACGGGGCCACCGGGCCACTGTCCTCCCTGCAACTCCAGTGGCAGGGAGCCAAGGTGAATGAGTCAGGCTCTGCTGGGGGACTGCTTACTCAGGCCGCCAGAGGCAAGAGAAGCTGTAAGGGCCTCCTGGGGCGGGGGGGGTGGGGTGGGGGGGGCGGGTGGCAGGCTGGGGGAGGGGCAGCGGGGGAGTTGGGATCTTCAAGGTGCTCCCTTTAGCTGCTAGATTCTAGCAAATGGCATAGGGGCAATTTGAACACAGGTCTCTCTGATCCCCAAAAACAAAGCCCACCCCAGCACACCAGAGTTGTCCCCTCACCACCACCCCCTGCCCCCCCCCCAGAATGACCCCCAGGTCCTACTCCTCTGGTCCTGTCCCTCCCCAGCCCAGCTGATCCGCTGCCCCCCAGCCTGGTTCACAGGGAAGAACATGGGTTTGGAGTCAGGAAGACATGCACACCCTTAGTAGCTGAGTGAGCTCGGGCAAGTTACTTTAACCTCTCTGAGCCTCAGATTCCCCATGTGTAAGAGAGAGACAGAGAACCCTCTAGGAAGTGAGACACGTGAAACAAGTAACACAATGTTCAGGGCAGAGAAGCTTTGGCCGGCGTAACCTCCCTCCCCCTCTCCTTTTCTTGTCCCTGAGAAATGCCATCGGGATCTCCATGGTAGGTGGGCTCCCAGCCACACGTGGCCCCCCAGCCTCTACCCACCCCCTCGTGGTTCCACCCCAGCCTCGTCTCTGATTTGGGGTCAGAGCTTGTGCTGTGGGAAGACAGGTTACCATCCAGGACCTCTCCCTCCAAAGGGTGGAGCCCCTGTTTCTGTGGCCTTAATAATGCGCTAGGAAGCTCTCAGCGGCGCTGTGTCTACACTTACAGGAAAACAGTCGGTGTTTTCCCCCCGCACCGTCCCTTACATTTCCAGAGGCCACAGGTTTCCTACCCACTGTATAAAGTGGTATTTCCTCTTCTGACTGGACTCCGTCTTGCAAAGCCACCTGCTAGCATGAGGAGTGCACGCGCTATGGAGAAACACCTTCAGACCCTCTCTCCCCTCTGCTCGCTCCTCTGCCGCCTCCCAGGTGTTCTCTTGGCTCCTATGACATAAATGCCCTTCCCTCCCATCACTGCACACTGTTATCCCTTCACAGCACTGTCACAATCTGTGATTGTCTCACTGGGTTGTTACTTTGTTCACTGTCGACATCTCCTCCATGGATTGGAAGCTCCATGAGGGCAGAAACATTCCTGCCTGGGCCACCGCTAGCTACCCAGTATCTGAGCAGGGCCTGGCACCCAGAGGGCATTGGATATGAATGTATCAGAGGAAGGAAGGAATTAAAGAAGAGATGGAAGAGAAAGACAGGCTTAGGTGCGAATCCCAGACTAACATTTAGAAGCCATGAGACCGTCAGTAAACTAGTGTCTGAGCTTCATTGTCCTCATCTGTGAAATGGGAATAATAATAAGCATTTCAGGATTTTTAAGGTGCTCTCATTTGTGAAATGCTTAGTCTGTAGTGAGTGCTACTATCTGCTCGTCTTCCCTCCCCCAGATCCCTTAACAGCCTCCATCAGTCTGTCCACTGGTACCTGTCACTCCCTTGCCCTTTTTGGTGAGGCAGCACCACGTTCCCTTAACGTCAAGGGAAGCATCTGCCCTGATCTTGATTCTTGTCCTGGTTTGAAATTCACAGCCCATCTTTCTCCCAATCAAGGTTAGACTGTTCTCCCTTTATCCCTGCCTGCACTTGGGTTCACTGGCCAGTTTTTCTTTACTCTTGTGGCAATGTGAGATCTTTGTCCATAAATGTTGCCCCTGTATTTGTTCAAACAACTTAAGGATTCCCATGGACCACGCTGGCAGCCCTACTGCAAACCAGTACATGCTGTAATTCTCCAGGGTAATACGCTTATATCTGACAATCCAGAGGAATGTGCTGGACGGCCCTCTAGAAATATCAAGTCTATAGGCTCATCTCCCGAAACGCAAAGTCCCTGCTGGCCCACTGTCTCAGTAAAGCTCTCTAGGGCCTCTGCACTCACAGCAGTTGGAAGTGAACAAGGATTCGAGAACTGCTTTGAGCCCCCAGGCGCCAGAACCACACCAGGATTTTACCGCCTGCTTGGTTCACTAGGGCCCCAGAGCCCTCTGTGCTGCTTGGCATTCTGCAATCAGAAGCTTCCAGTCCCCGGGTCATGGCAGAGGAAACACACAAACCTCAGGACATCCTTCCTCATGATAGCACTGCCCATTCACAGGCCAATCTTACTATGTCCAGCAAAATAAATGTTTTAAGATTTATAAAAATGAAAACTTTGTACAGGTAAAAAAAATTATAGGCAGAGTGTAAATCCAGGGTCCAGCCCCATCTGATTTAGGAAACAGAATCTTCTAAAGATAAACTACTCAATCCAGGGAACATTCGGCCAAGTAAAGGCAATTCCAGCCGAAGGGTCCCACAGCCTGACTTCTAGAGCAGCTTTCACACTCCTTCTCCTCCCAGGCAGAGGCTTCCTGAGCCCAGGCCAGGCTTCTCTGTCCTTGACATGTGAGCCACATGTGTCTTCCAGGGATGGTGGCTCTTTTCCTCTGAGGCTGGGTTCTGTATACCCCCAAGTCTAACCACAAAGCATAACCTTCCCTGGTTTCCATCTCCTATTGAACTAAAGATGTGGACACCTGAGTTCCCTTTTGCTCAGCTCTCCTTGCGTGCCCAGAGCCACTTGATCTCTCCTGAAGAAAGCACAAAGGCAAGAATTAAACATTCATCCACAATAATTAAGCCACAGGCATTTCACACATATACACAATCATCTCTGCATGATCGTGGCAAACCTCAGAAGCCAAGGCACATGCCACACGGAAGCGACCACCCGTTGCCGGTGAGAGCTCTTGGCGTTTCTTTCACAGACACAGTCGGGCACTCTTATGTGCCAGGCGCCATGCCAGGTGCTGGGACGCACGAGTGGACAGAGCAAACCAAAGTCCTTACCCTCATGAAGGGCCCTCGTTCTACTGAAGATAGACAGTCAATAAACAAATCAAAAAGCCAAATGTAGGTCAGATGGAAGTAAGTGCTATGGGGAAGAATTCTACAGGGAAGGGGGCCAGGGAGGGTGGGCGAACGACCTGCACTTTGTAGGCCAGGGAAGGAAGGGAGGGAAAGAGCCACAGTGATGTCTGGGCCTCAAGTAGCAGGAGAATAAAGCATGTGCTCAGCGTATCTGAAAAGTGCAAGGAGGCCAGTGTCCCTGGAGCTGGGGAGGTCGGGGAGGCAGCAGGGGCGAGACTGAAAAGACTTTCTTTGGCTTTTCTTCTGAGCATGTTGGAAGCCATTGGAGGGCTTTGAGTGGAGGAGGGTCATGATCTGGTTGGTGGGTGGGGAACAGACCCCAGGGGCCAGAGTGCAGATCGGGAGGCCACTTAGGAGACCTTTACAATAGTCCGGCTGAGCAAGGATGTGGCCTCGGTTAGGAGGGTTGGGAGGAGGTGATGAGAAGTGGTTGGATTCTGGCTATGTGTTGAAGGTAAGGCCCACAGGATTTGTTAGGGACCGAAAGTGGGTTAGGAGAGGAAGACAGGAGTCAAGGATGAGTCTAAGTTTGGGACCAACTTAGTATCACTGGCAAACTCACGAATGCATAGTCTCTACTTTCCCTGAATCATTTTTTTTTAAACTTCTTTATTGGAATATAATTGCTTTACAATGGTGTGTTAGTTTCTGCTTTAGAACAAAGTGAATCAGCTATACGTATACATATACATATGTTCCCATATCTCTTCCCTCTTGTGTCTTCCCCCCACCCTCCCTATCCCATCCCTCCAGGTGGTCACAAAGCACCGAGCTGATCTCCCTGTGCTATGTGGCTGCTTCCCACTACCTATCTATTTTACATTTGGTAGTATATGTAAGTCCATGCCACTCTCTCACTTCGTCCCAGCTTACCCTTCCCCCTGCCCGTGCCCTCAAGTCCATTCTCTATGTCTGCGTCTTTATTCCTGTCCTGCCCCTAAGTTCTTCTGAACCTTTTTTTTTAGATTCCATATATATGTGTTAGCATATGGTATTTGTTTTTCTCTTTCTGACTTACTTCACTCTGTATGACAGACTCTAGGTCCATCCACCTCACTACAAATAACTCAATTTTGTTTCTTTTTATGACAGAGTAATATTCCATTGTATATATGTGCCACATCTTCTTTACCCATTCATCTGTCAATGGACACTTAGGTTGCTTCCATGTCCTAGCTATTGTAAACAGAGCTGCAATGAACATTGTGTTACATGACTCTTTTTGAATTATGGTTTTCTCAGGGTATATGCCCAGTAGTGGGATTGCTGGGTCATATGGTAGTTCTATTTGTAGTTCTTTAAGGAACCTGCATACTGTTCTCCATAGTGGCTGTATCAATTTACATTCCCACCAACAGTGCAAAAGGGTTCCCTTTTCTCCACACCCTCTCCAGCATTTATTGTTTGTAGATTTTGATGATGGCTATTCTCACTGGTGTGAGGTGATACCTCATTGTAGTTTTGATTTGCATTTCTCTAATGATTAGTGATGTTGAGCATCCTTTCATGTGTTTGTTGGCGATCTGTATATCTTCTTTGAAGAAATGTCTATTTAGGTCTTCTGCCCATTTTTGGATTGGGTTGTTTGTTTTTTTGATATTGAGCTGCATGAGCTGCTTGTAAATTTTGGAGATTAATCCTTTGTCAGTTACTTCATTTGCAAACATTTTCTCCCATTCTGAGGGTTGTCTTTTGGTCTTGTTTATGGTTTCCTTTGCTGTGCAAAAGCTTTTAAGTTTCATTAGGTCCCAATTGTTTATTTTTGTTTTTATTTCCATTTCTCTAGGAGGTGGGTCAAAAAGGATCTTGCTGTGATTTATGTCATAGAATATTCTGCCTATGTTTTCCTCTAAGAGTTTTACAGTGTCTGGCCTTACATTTAGGTCTTTAATCCATTTTGAGTTTATTTTTGTGTATGGTGTTAGGGAGTGTTCTAATTTCATTCTTTTACATGTAGCTGTCCAGTTTTCCCAGCACCACTTACTGAAGAGGCTGTCTTTTCTCCACTGTATATTCTTGCCTCCTTTATCAAAATAAGGTGACCATATGTGCGTGGGCTTATCTCTGGGCTTTCTATCCTGTTCCATTGATCAATATTTCTGTTTTTGTGCCAGTACCATACTGTCTTGATTACTATAGCTTTGTAGTATAGTCTGAAGTCAGGGAGTCTGATTCCTCCTGCTCTGTTTTTCTTTCTCAAGGTTGCTTTGGCTATTCGGGGTCTTTTGTGTTTCCATATAAATTGTGAAATTTTTTGTTCTAGTTCTGTGAAAAATGCCATTGGTAGTTTGATAGGGATTGCATTGAATCTGTAGATTGCTTTGGGTAGTATAGTCATTTTCACAATGTTGATTCTTCCAATCCAAGAACATGGTATATCTCTCCACCTGTTTGTATCTTCTTTAATTTCTTTCATCAGTGTCTTATAGCTTTCTGCATACAGGTCTTTTGTCTCCTTTGGTAGGTTTATTCCTAGGTATTTTATTCTTTTTGTTACAATGGTAAATGGGAGTGTTTCTCTTTCAGATTTTTTATCATTAGCATATAGGAATGCAAGAGATTTCTGCACATTAATTTTGTATCCTGCTACTTTACCAAATTCATTGATTAGCTCTAGTAGTTTTCTGGTAGCATCTTTAGGATTCTCTATGTATAGTATCATGTCATCAGCAAACAGTGACAGCTTTACTTCTTCTTCTCCAATTTGGATTCCATTTATTTCTTTTTCTTCTCTGATTGCTGTGGTTAAAACTTCCAAAACTATATTGGATAATAGTGGTGAGAGTGGACAACCTTGTCTTGTTCCTGATCTTAGTGGAAATGCTTTCAGTTTTTCACCATTGAGAACGATGTTGGCTGTGGGTTTGTCATATATGGCCTTTATTATGTTGAGGTAAGTTCCCTCTTTGCCTACTTTGTTGAGGGTTTTTATCATAAATGTGTGTTGAATTTTGTTGAAAGACTTTTCTGCGTCTATGGAGATGATCATATGGTTTTGCTCCTTCAATTTGTTAATATGGTGTATCACATTGATTGATTTGCATATATTGAAGAATCTTTCCATCCTGAGTTAAACCCCACTTGATCATGGTGTATGATCCTTTTAATGTGTTGTTGGATTCTGCTTGCTAGTATTTTGTTGAGGAGTTTTGCATCTATGTTCATCAGTGATATTGGCCTGTAGTTTTCTTTCTTTGTGACATCTTTGTCTGGTTTTGGTATCAGGGTGATGGTGGCCTCATAGAATGAGTTTGGGAGTGTTCCTCCCTCTGCTGTATTTTGGAAGCGTTGGACAAGGATAGCTATTAGCTCTTCTCTAAGTGTTTGATAGAGTTTCCCTGTGAAACCATCTGGTCCTGGGCTTTTGTTTGTTGGAAGATTTTTAATCACAGTTTCAACTTCAGTGTTTGTGATTGGTCTGTTTATATTTTCTATTTCTTCCTAGTTCAGTCTCAGAACGTTGTGCTTTTCTAAGAATTTGTCCATTTCTTCCAGGTTGTCCATTTTATTGGCATATAGTTGCTTGTAGTAATCTCTCATGATCCTTTGTATTTCTGCAGCGTCATTTGTTACTTCTCCTTTTTCCTTTCTAATTCTATTGATTTGAGTTTTCTCCCTTTTTTTATGGATGAGTCTGGCTAATGGTTTATCAATTTTGTTTATCTTCTCAAAGAACCAGCTTTTAGTTTTATTGATCTTTGCTATCGTTTCCTTCATTTCTTTTTCATTTATTTCTGATCTGATCTTTATGATTTCTTTCCTCCTGCTAACTTTGAGGGGGTTTTGTTCTTCTTTCTCTAATTGCTTTGGGTGTAAGGTTAGGCTGTTTGTTTGAGATGTTTCTTGAGGTAGGATTGTATTGCTATAAACTTTCCTCTTAGAACTGCTTTTGCTGCATCCCATAGATTTTGGGTCATCGTTTTTTCATTGTCATTTGTTTCTAGGTATTTTTTTATTTCCTATTTGATTTCTTCAGTGATCTCTTGGTTATTAAGTAGTGTATTGTTTAGTCTCCATGTGTTTGTATTTTTTATAGATTTTTTCCTGTAATTGATATCTAGTCTCATAGCTTTGTTGTTGGAAAAGATACTTGATATGATTTCAGTTTTCTTAAATTTACCAATGCTTGATTTGTGATGCAAGATATGATCTATCCTGGAGAATGCTCCATGAGCACTTGAGAAGAAAGTGTATTCTGTTGTTTTTGGATGGAATGTCCTGTAATATCAATTCAGTCCATCTTGTTTAATGTGTCATTTAAAGCTTGTGTTTCCTTATTTATTTACATTTTGGATGATCTGTCCATTGGTGAAAATGGGGTGTTAAAGTCCCCTGGTTATGATTGTGTTATTGTCGATTTCCCCTTTATGTCTGTTAGCATTTGCCTTATGTATCGAAGTGCTCCTAGGTTGGGTGCATAAATATTTACAATTGTTATATCTTCTTCTTGGATTGATCCCTTGATCATTATGTAGTGTCCTCTTTGTCTCTTGTAATAGTCTTTATTTTAAAGTCTATTTTGTCTGATATGAGAATTGTTACTCCAGCTTTCTTTTGATTTCCATTTGCATGGAATATCTTTTTCTATCCCCTCACTTTCAGTCTGTATGTGTCCCTAGGTCTGAAGTGGGTCTCTTGTAGACAGCATATATACGAGTCCTGTTTTTGTATCCATTCAGCCAGTCTATGTCTTTTGGTTGGAACATTTAATCCATTTACATTTAAGGTAATTATCGATATGTATGTTCCTATTACCATTTTCTTAATTGTTTTGGGTTTGTTATTGTAGGTCTTTTCCTTCTCTTGTGTTTCCTGCCTAGAGAACTTCATTTAGCATTTGTTGTAAAGCTGGTTTTGTGGTGCTGAATTCTCTTAGCTTTTGCTTGTCTGTAAAGGTTGTAATTTCTCCATCGAATCTGAATGAGATCCTTGCTGGGTAGAGTAATCTTGGTTGTAGGTTTTTCCATTTCTTCACTTTAAATATGTCCTGCCACTCCCTTCTGGCTTGCAGAGTTTCTGCTGAAAGATCAGCTGTTAACCTTATGGGGATTTCCTTGTATGTTATTTGTTGCTTTTCCCTTGCTGCTTTTAATATTTTTTCTTTGTATTTAATTTTTGATAGTTTGATTAATATGTGCCTTGGCATGTTTCTCCGTGGATTTATCCTGTATGGGACTCTCTGTGCTTCCTGGACTTGATTGACTATTTCCTTTCCCATATTAGGGAAGTTTTCAACTGTAATCTCTTCAAATATTTTCTCAGTCCCTTTCTTTTTCTCTTCTTCTTCTGGGACCCCTATAATTCGAATGTTGGTGCATTTAATGTTGTCCTAAGATTGTCCTCAATTCTTTTCATTCTTCTTTCTTTATTCTGCCCTGTGGTAGTTATTTCCATTATTTTATCTTCCAGGTCACTTATCTGTTCTTCTGCCTCAGTTATTCTGCTATTGATTCCTTCTAGAGAATTTTAATTTCATTTATTGTGTTGTTCTTCATGGTTTGTTTGCTCTTTAGTTCTTCTAGGTCCTTGTTAAACATTTGTTGTATTTTCTCCATTCTCTTTCCAAGATTTTGGATCACCCTTTACTATCATTACTCTGAATTCTTTTTCAGGTAGACTGCCTATTTCCTCTTCATTTGTTTCATCTGGTGGGTTTTTACCTTGCTCCTTCAACTTCTGTGTGTTTTTCTGTCTTCTCATTTTGCTTATCTTACTGTGTTTGGGGTCTACTTTTTGCAGGCTGCGGGTTTGTAGTTCCCATTGTTTTCAGTGTCTGTCCCCAGTGGCTAAGGTTGGTTCAGTGGGTTGTGTGGGCTTCCTGGTGGAGGGGCCTAGTGCCTATGTTCTTGTGGATGAGCCCGGATCTTGTCTTTCTGGTGGGCAGGACCACATCCAGTGGTGTGTTTTGGGGTGTCTGTGAACTTTTTATGATTTTAGGCAGCCTCCCTGCTAATAGGTGGCATTGTGTCCCTGTCTTGCTAGTTGTTTGGCATAGGGTGTCCAGCACTGGAGCTTGCTGGTCATTGACTGGAGCTGGGTCTTAGCATTGAGGTGGAGATCTCTGGGAGATCTTTTGCCATTTGATATTACGTGGAGCCTGGAGGTCTCTGGTGCACCAGTGTCCTGAGCTTGGCTCTCCCACCTCAGAGGCACAAGCCTGACACCCGGCCAGAGCACCAAGCCCCTGTCAGCCCACAGCCAGGTACATGGGGACTTTCTTGCCTTTTGGGAAGTCTGAGGTCTTCTGCCAGTGTTCAGTAGGTGTTCTGTAGGAGTTGTTCCACATGTAGATGTATTTGTGGGGAGGAAGATGATCTCCACATATTACTCCTCTGCCCTCTTGAAGGTCTCTCCCTCCCCTGAATCATTTATAAGAAACAAAATTAAAGGGCCCAACACTGTTTCCTGGGAACACATTTCCTAATTTAAATCAACTCCCAGAAGTAATCAATTAGGGTCTATTCATCAGACAACTCCATCCTTTGCTGCCTGAATATTTTCAGTAGCCCTTGATATGAACCTAGTTAAAGAGATTTGAGAGGCTTAAGATTTGAGAGGCTTAAGTCAATCACATCCATTGGGAGCCTTATTCATTTGTTCAACAAACATTTACTGAGTGCCTAGTATGTGTCAGCAACTGTGGTCTTAGCTATGGGCTGAATCCATAAAGAGCAATAAAACATAGTTAGTGTCTGTTTTCCAGAGGCTTATGGCCAAGGAAGGGAAACAAACATGTAAATTGATAAGTTGCCATACAGGAGAAGAGGAATTGAACACTAGAATAGAACCAAAAACAAACTGGTGTGGGGGTGTCAAGAAACTAGCTAACTGCAGAGGAAGAGAGGAACGCTTCACTTGATCCAGACTTTTGTCACTTAACTAAGACCTCAGGTAGAAGAGTTGATATTCTCCTTACAGACACTATATTGCCATAAACCCACTAACCTAAACTTGTGTAACCCTAACAAATAATAAAGCTCCAAGTGGCTCAGCTCTGCAAAGAGTTGCTATCAAGAAACCAGCCAAAGAGTAATTGAAAAAGAATGTCAATTCAACCTCTACTCATAATCCCTAAAGAACATTAAAGAAGATCCAGTTCAGGGACTTCCCTGGTGGAGCAGTGGCTAAGACTCTGCGCTCCCAATGCAGGGGGCCCGGGTTCAATCCCTGGTCAGGGAACTAAATCCCGCATGCATGCTGCAACTAAAGAGTTCGTATGCTGCAACTAAGAAACCCACATGCTGCAGCTAGGACCCAGCGCAGCCAAAATAAATAAATATTTTTTTAAAAAGAGGATCCAGTTCATGACCCACAGAAGCATTTCTCACTTCTAGAGCCTCCTACACCAAATGCCAAAATCTTCCAGACCCAGACCCAGCCTTCTATTCTCTGCTCTCCCAATCACCTTTAGTTGGGATGACCTTGGGCTTCCTCGCTAATCCTGTCCCCTTTCTGTCTGCCTCTCTGATTCTCTCAACACTTTTTCTCATTCTGCATCACAAACACTCAGACCCCAGTTTAGCAAAAACTAAGTTGGGATGGGGAAGAGGAGGAATATGTCCCATCACATTTGTGTAAGGAGGTTGAGATCCTCCCTTGATAACCAGACTGCCCAACATGGAGAAGAAACTCAAGCATCTGAAGTTCTAAGAGGTCCTTCTGAAATTCTTCTAAATGAAGATCACTCTGACACTATAACAGGTCTGAATTAAACTAGAACATTTTTATAATGCTAAAGTTAAGACAGCACTTCTTAGTGGACTGTTACATCTGGTTTTTGACTTTTGATTTTTGAAGGGCTTGGCTTTTTCCAGTCTCTCCAAATACACGTAACAATGAGCAGTGTCCTAACGCAGACTTCTTCTAAGTATGGGTTTTAAAATCACAAGAAGAGGGACTTCCCCAGTGGCTCAGTGGTTAAGAATCCGCCTGCCAATGCAGGCACACGGGTTCAAGCCCTGGTCTGGGAAGATCCCACATGCCGCAGAGCAACTAAGCCCGTGCTGCTCTCTAGAGCCCGTGAGCCGCAACTACTGAGCCCAAGTGCCACAACTACTGAAGCCCTCGCGCCTAGAGCCTGTGGTCCGCAACAAGAGAAGCCACTGCGATGAGAAGCCTGCGCACCGCAGCAAAGAGTAGCTCCCGCTCGCCACAACTAGAGAAAGCCCACACGCAGCAATGAAGACCCAACGCAGCCAAAAAGAAAATTTAAAAAATAAAATAATATTTTTTTAAAATCACAAGAAGAAATGGGAACATGCAGAGTAATGCAAATGCAAATTCACTTCTTAGTACGAATAGATGGAAGAAGAAATGAAAAACGCTCCTGAAAGAGAAAGGTTAACTCTCTTCTGAGAATACAGAAACCATCACTCATATGAGGCAGGTATGAGTTTGGCGCACAGCTTTTGCATGTAAAAAGCTGCATTACTAGATTTGTTCTAAAACAATTAAATGCAACTCTCAACACATGCAAACACACTTTTCTTGGAGCAACCAAAAAAAAAAAAAAAATTCTGACATCTGTCACATTTTTGAAAGGCCTCTTTTCTTTCCCTGTCATCAGGTAAGAATCCTTGAGGTCTTATACCATCAAGAACCTCTAAGAAATGGCCTGTAGTCTTCAGGTCATCTCCTTGTCTGGGTCCTCCTGGTCCTGAAGGTGGGCAGCTCCATTGCTTCCACAAGCTTGGATACAGGGGACTGGCCCAAGCTGGAAGTTCAGTGCCAGGGTCCCCCACAAAGCCCAGAGCCTTTAGAGTCTACGAATACCTCTGGCCTCTCCAGGTTGTGTCTCCATGACCTCTCACAGCCCTTGGAGCCCTTCTCATTTTAGATAATGCAGCTCTGTGGTCTCCATAAGCCAAGGCTGGATGCGACCACCTCCAGGACTCAGAAAGGCCAGGTGGGGAGCCTAATGGAGGAAGCATTCCAGGTGGGGACTGCGGGCAGCTGCCCCAGCCAAAGCAGCCCCAAGTCGGCTCCAGTCAGCTGATGTACTGCAGGCCCAAAGTTGCTGGATTTTTCAGAAGAAGCCAAATATTCAAATTTTTATGCTAAACCTCTCAGCTTCTCAATGCTAGCAACCCATCCAAATTTTTTGGAAGGAAGGAAAGACCATGTGGGCCAACTCTGTGCTTGCCAAACAAGGCATCTCTGCATCTCAGCCCAGGCCCTCCAGCATGGGGGCAACATTGCATCTTGGCCCTACAGCCTAATGCCATTGCCCTACCCCTGAGGTGTTTCTGCCTCCTTGGGATGGAGTGTGAAAACCAACTACGCAATGAAGATTCAACCTAAATTAATTGCTCAGCAGGGCATCCTGCCACACGTCACTCGCCCAAGAGCCATTGGAGGGTTTGGAGTGGAAGCATGGCCTAAGCTGACCTGTGTTTTAACATCATGACTCCAGACTCTGAGTTGAGAATTTAAGGAAGGGAGATGATGCCAGTGGGACAGAGGACAAGTAGAGAAACAGAAAGACAAGCTGGGAGGCTATCCCCATCATCCAGGCAAGAGTTGGAGGTGGCTGGCACCAGGGTGGTCCCAGGAGAAGCTGTGAGAAGTGGCCAGATTTGGGGCACATTCTGAAAGTGAAGTTGACAAGACTTACTGGTTCATTGGAAACAGGGTGTGAATTAGAGAGAGGAGTAGAGGTGACTCCAAGTTTTCTGGCCTGAGCAACCGGAGGGATGGAGCTGCCGTTTCCTGAGAGGCAGAAAGCTGGGAGAGGAACAGATGTGGGGCTGGAGGGGATCGGAAGCTCAGTTGAAGACATGTCAAGTTTGAGAACCCTGAAGTGAGGATGTTGAGTTGGGAAGGCCCTGAGGTGGGGACAGCAGTAAAATAAGACAAGAACCAACTCACATAGGGCTTGGGAGGTCACAGAGGGGAGCCTGAATATTTTTCTTGGTGAAATCGGAAACCATAGAAGAGTTTTAAGTACCATCTAATTTACTTTCAGAAGGTTATGCTGACCACTGAGGTGAGGTGGAGGCAAGAAGACTCATTGGGAAATCTCTGCAGAGAGGATGGCGATTACTATTAGGACAATAGAATTGGAGAAAAGGACCAGATTTGGGACAAGGTTCACTGATGAATGGGATATGACTGCTCTTGGAGAGAGGAGAAAGAAGTAAAGGTGAATTCCAGAGGTCCGTCTTGAGCAAATGTCGGGGTAGATGGGGCCATTTACTGAGATGGAAAAGGGGAAATTAAAACTTCAGTTGGATGCGGAAATGTTGGATAAGGTGTTACTTGGGCAAGGAAATGATAAAAGGATGTTCACCCAGGGGATCCTGGAGATGGAAGCATGAAGAGGGAGGAGGGAAAAGGCCAGACGGTTTGAGGCCGAGGGAACCACGTGTTTCCAGTGTGGACTTGTTTGGGGCACTCTGAACAAGGCTGTGCTTGAATATAAGATATGAACAGTGGATGGCAAGACAAGCTAGAAATGCCAGCAGGAGCCTAGTGAAGGAGAGTCGTTTATTTCATGTTACCCAGAGCTATGGGTCACGAGGTCACTCTATATCAATGGATCCTTTGTTATCTATTTCACCAATAAAAAAAAATCATCCTTGTTCTAATATATGGTACTATATTTTTCTGTTGCTTGATTTGGAAATCATATGGTCTTTTCAAATTTTTTATTTTCATTTCATTATGGGCCTCTTGGACACTTGCCATGACTTGGAATTGTTTTATAAAGGGCTGGGAAAAGAATTGCATCATTTCTCAGGTTGATACCAAGGACTTGCTGATAGTAGAGCTGGGTGATGGTGTTACCTGGGTGATGTACACCTTCCCGGCAATTGGAAAATAGACTTTTAGAGCATATAGATTTCTCCTCTGGATTTTGCTTTATTAGATAAAGATCTTAAATTTAACCCAGAGTTATTCATTCATTCAACAAAATTTTGTAAAACCCAACTTTGTTCCAGGGGAGCCTGAGCTCTGGGGATAGAGTGAGGAACGAACAACTGAGCCGGTTCTTAATCTCATGAAGCTTAGACATACACACACACATACACACACGCGCGCACACACACACACACACACACACACACATCCCTACAAACTGTGCTAAGTGTTATGAAGGAAATGTACTGGGAGTTAGGAGAGTGTGTAACCAGAGATTTAGATAGCTTTAAGGGATGACATGGTAATTAGATGAAAGGTGAGGAAGAAAAGAAAGTTTTAGGCAGAAGTAACAGCATCTGCAAAGGTCCTGAGGCAGGAGAGCAAACTGAGACAAAGACCAAGAAGGAAGGCAGAGGGGCTAAAGCAAAAAGTAAAGCAAGACTTGTAGAAGGCAAAACCAAGGCAGATGTTTATTTCTATCCTTAGAGCAATGGGAACCACTGAAAGGTCTTAAGAAACTGAGGATTGATGTGATAAGCTTTGCATTTTAAATGATCCCTCTGGGTACAGTGCAGATGAAGAGATAAGAAGGAGCAAGAATGAATGAGGGCAGACCTGTGACGAGGCCACTGCAGCTGTGCGGGTGAGGGATGATGGTGGCCTGGACTAGGATGGTGAGTAGAGAGGGAGAAAAGTGGAACGATTTGAGAGGTAAATCAATAAGACTGAATGCAGTTAGGTAAGTGACAGCATCCATGGGAATTTAAAATGAAGATATGCCAGAATCGGGGCTTCCCTGGTGGCGCAGTGGTTGAAAGTCCGCCTGCCGATGCAGCGGACGCGGGTTCGTGTCCCAGTCCGGGAAGATTCCACGTGCCGCGGAGCGGCTGGGCCCGTGATCCATGGCCGCTGAGCCTGCGCGTCCGGAGCCTGTGCTCCGCAACGGGAGAGGCCACAACAGGGAGAGGCCCGCGTACCGCAAAAAAAAAAAAAAAAAAAAAAAGATATGCCAGAATCATTTGACTTATTGATCATTTGCAATAAGGCTAATCCACTAGGAACAAAAGCTTTCTGGAGCTATTGTGAGCCGATAGTGACTGGATGGTTTGAATAAACAGCATCATTGCCTGCCCCCCGCAATCAGACCACCATACCAAAGGCTATAAGAAAATATAAAATGAAGACCCCCCCTTACATCATGAAGTAACACCGAGCTCATCTATTCATTTTTTCTTTTGTTTACTATGATTGTGAGAAATCTCATAAGATATAAAAGATTATGGAAGCCCAGAGGAAAGAACACCAAGGTCTGGAGCTGGGAAGGGTGCGGCAGGGGCAAGGAAAAAGTAGGGAAAGCTGATGAGAATCCCAAGCGGAATAAAAAGTCATAACACTGGGAAATCTAGGAGGTGTGGGGTGTGACTGGAGCTCAAACTGTTGAGGAATAAGAAAACGGCCATTACTCTAGATATGGGTTTTACATTTTATTCATAGAAAAGAGGTAATTATTTGCTCCATTTTATGGACTAAAATAGGCTTCTTAGATTTTATGGGAGTTTACAAAGCAAATATAGCTGATTGCAAATCAATTTTTGTGAGGCTGTGGATAAACTTGGCCGAGGAGCTGCTAATAGCAGCAATGATAGCATTCCTATCTGATTCGGATTTCATCACCACTTGAACAGCTCCCAGACAAAGTCTTATGTTCTTCCCCTGTGTAGTGCTAAATTTTACTTGCAGTGAATTTTCTTTTTGCAGTACGCCAGGATTGCTGTCATTATCTCAAACTTGAGTTAGGAAACAGATACCTTAAAGTAAATGGATAAGTTTCATCTAACAGTGGCCAACCATACTCATAAAATAAGTATTTCCCTATAAAACAGAGGGAAATAGATAATAAAGAAAAAAGAAATGCACGTGTCACCATGGAAAGATCTTTCAGAGATGTGAGCTTGCTATTAGTCATTTCACACTTTTTTTTTAATAAAATCAAGCCCAAGCCAAGATTTTTTTATTATTTTTAGGATAAGAAGCCCAACACATAATTTTAATCGGTGTTTATGTCTATCCTTAATTCCTTTGTTTCTGCTTTATATTTCTATTTCAACTTAACGTTGCTCCAACTTTAGCATAAATTAATGGGAAGGGTGTTCTATTCAGAAAACACTGACTCTGTACAGGAAATTTTTTGTCCAAACATGTATTTGGGCTTCTTAGTTTTGGTTACACGTGGTTGCTTCTTATAATGTTTCTTTTCACATTTGTTTTACTGTGGAAATAGGAGTTGAATGAGGGGGAGGGTGCAAAAGGGAAAGAAGAAATGTTTTATGTACATTTCCCATTATGAGATTCCTGTAACTCTAGAGATACAATGTTTCCATAAAGTGAGTTAACATCCATAAATACCAGTCGACAGAACATTATCCGCTGCCATCAAGGAAAAAATACGTTCTCCCTCTCTCCCTACCCAATAAGTAAATGTTGAAAACAATTACAAGTACCTGTAATGATAACACAGCAACTTGCATTCCTATAGCAACTTTCACTAGAGGATTTCTCAGTGTTTTGCAAACAGAAATTAATTAGACCCCCTAACATCCCCATGAGGGAGCCAAGAGATGTGGGTACGCGTTAAACAACGCCCAACGCGGACTCGCTGTCATCTCTGGGGTGGGTGAACAGCTGTTGTTTAAAAACTGTATAGCAAACAGAATTCAACATTTTAGAAAATTATTGGAGTCAGAATTCCAAGATGCAACATAAAATTGGAGTTGGTGCATGATTTTTGTCTTGTGTAAACGTGATAAGAGGCATGAGAGCAAGATATTGTTTTCTTTGTCATCTGCCGTCACTGCATCCCCTAAGGCTAGATTTACCTCTTGGCATGAAGTAGCTCTGCCAGGTTTATCTTCGCAGAGATGACCCCATTACCAAGCAATTTTGCCTTAAGGAATGTAACAGACTTTCTTAACAAACACATATACAGAACTTTTTTTTTTTTTTGGGCCAGGCACTCTTCTAAGTGCTTAGTAACTTATAACTCATTTGATCCTCACAGCAGCTCTTTGGGAGATAGTTATTGTTGTTACCATTTTACAGATGAGGAAACTGAGGCATATGACCCAAAGTCACTCAGCCAGTGAATAACAGAGCCAACATAGTCTGGTTCCAGAATCCTTTACGCTACCTCTCAGGGTTGACATCACTTGAAATAAACTTGAACTCTTGAAAACAGGCACATTTTCTTAACTTGGTCATGCAGGTTGTATCTTTTTTCAAGGAGTTTTTTTGTTTGTTTGGTTGGTTTTTTCCCCCAGTCATATGGTTACCAGTAGTAGTGATTCAGAGGCAAGAACCCAATCTGAGAAAATAAGCTCAGCTTGCTTCAGCACCCTGGAGAGCGCCTTCCGAGCGTTTCCCCTCCAATACAGCAGCTCTTGGAGGCCTAATGAGGTTCCATGATAACAGGGTGAGCCCGAGTATAGGCAGGTGCCAAGCTAACGGGGATTTTTTTTACTCCTTTTTCTTACTAAGATCATCCCTTTAAGACAACAGAAAATAGGTACAGGATTGTCAGGCCGGTTTAGCCCCGGTCATTTCGAGCCTGGGACCTGACAGCTCTGGTTTTCCCATTCATGGACTATTGAGGTGTCTTGGGCCTAAAAGCTGATGAATTGCATACGTAACATCCAATTTTCCCACTGCATATGGATTTGCTTCTCTCTCTCTCTCTCTTTTTTTTTTCCTTTTTTCCTCCCAGATCCCTGGCAGGAGACTATCTCCCCTGGCAAATAGGCTTTTGCTCAAGGACCATTGATGTACTTTTTCAGATTACCCTGCAGGAAAGGCAGTGAAGTATATGGTTAAGAGCACAGGCTCTGAATTTAAACTGCCCAGAAATTTACTTCAGCCCTGCTGCTTTCCCGTTGTGACTTTGGGCAACATCCTTAACTTTTTCAAGTCCCAGTTTTTACATCTGTAAAATGGGGCTAATAATGGTCACTGAGCCACAAGCTTGTCCTAAGGCTTACAGAAAGTAACATGATTAGATAACAGATTTTATTATGTGAAGAAATAGGGAAAGTAGTGATGTCTCTTTCTGAACAATGAGATTCATGTCACTGACATACTTTCCCACTGTGCCCTGGCTATCAGGGAGCTTTGGGCCAAAGTCCCCACTTGGCACTGGCAACCTTTTAGGACCCTATGGACTGCCCATTGGCATTTCTTTTCTTCTCCTCTTTTGCTGACCTTCCCTTCTGACTGACCTATTCTTTGATCCTGATTCTTGTTGTGATTTTATTGTCGGTGTCATTTCAGGTCACTGCATAAGATGGATAGATAGATGTAGATCATTAGACTATAAGCCCCAAGTGAGCAACGAGTTTTGCCTGCTTTGTTTGTTGCTATACTTGCAAAAGACTAGGACAGTACAAGGCAATCACATCTGCCTATAAGTGATGCTTAGAGTAATCTTTTTACTTGGATTTCTACAATCACTAACCCAATAGCTTTGCAGTGGTGCTGGGTTAGCTGGCTGATACAACTTCACTAATTATCCATGACTCCAAGAGCCCTTGCCAAGCACACAAGCTGCAGGGGACATTTCGGTGAAGATGCTATCCACAGTACGGTCTATCTTTCCCCTGTTGTTTAAGGACATAAAATGAGGAAGCAGAGTAGGAGGCTTGTTATGGAAATTCCTCTGTATCAAGGTAACTAGTACTGAGATCTCAGCTGATGCAGGCCCCTTCCCTAAAAAGCTAACAGGATTTAACCAATGCAATAGAAACAACAGTAGTAAAATCAGTCACAGCAAAAACTTGCCCTTCTGGCTCAAGAGACCCAGTGTGTGGGCCGAGATGTGCCTTATCTGTGATGGGGAGATTCCCCCGGGAAGCGCTGGATCCTTCCTTGTGACACAGCCAAAGTCTTCAACACTGTTGCTATTTGGGACAGATTGTTAGGCAACATGAATGCACAGGGGGCCTGAGAGGGGAGAGACATGGTCAAATTCCCATCCACATCACAGCAGCTAACACAGCCTCCAAACCCTCACAAGCTAAATTCAATTCCAAATTCAATTGATGTTTCCTGAGCGCTTACTATGTGCCAGGCCAGGGAACTGCTGGATGCAGCAAATTTCCAGGCATTTGGTTTGAACAGTAAGAATTGGAAAAGATGCTCACACATTCCCCTCTCTCCTCCACTTCCTCCCCTTTGTCTGTCAGCCTTGGTCTTAAGATATTAACACACTTCCAAGTTGGAATCAGCTTCCCTTCTGAGTTTTGGAAGGAATCCAGTCTACCCTCTTCTCTCTCTCAGCAGGTATTATACACACAGCAATTCCAACCAGGCAGGGAATGCTTTTCTTTCTCCCCCTTCAGGAAATCTTCCAGTTCTGGTCTTATTACAAGAATCTTGCATTTGAAGTCGCCCTGGGAATAAACACACATTTCTGATAACGCTAAAGATTAAGCCAATGAAATAAAAATTCATTTTTGAAACATAAACTGTAAATGACCAGGATTTTTCACAGAAATATTGGCACTTTGGTAGAGGCACGGCGGCCCTCAAGTTGACAGTAATTTGCTGCAATGTGCTAGGCAGTCTTGAAGTCGTTCAATAGAAAAGACATCATCAAATACCACATCTGAATTCTGTTCATATTATTAGAATGAAAAGGGTAATGCAATTCAATTGCCTGGAGAATCATTGTACACACAGACATAAACAGAGCTGGCCAGAGGCAAAACTGCTTAGCGAGTGAAGTTCGTGGAGCCCCTGGCTTGCCTTCCTTTGCCCTCCCAACTCAGGCCTCCCTTTTACAGGAATCCCAGGTGAATTTAAATCAATGTGCTGCTCCTCCCACGGGTATTTGTTTTTTTAATGTTCTTTCTAGTTTGATAACGAGGGGATTAAAAACTCTCGTTTATCAAACACCTACCATGGACCAGGCACATTTTCACAAACAATGTTAACTCTGGTTGCATATTATGCAATTGTTCATTCAGAAAATACTTACTATTTACACCGAGCCAGACATGCAGTTGGGTACTGGAGATCCAGCAGAGGTAGAAAAGTCAGACCCTCCCCTCATGGGCTCTACACCCTAATGGGAAGAAAGAAGTAATAAAATAACAAATACATAAACATTTGTCAGGGGATGATAAGTGTTATGCAGAAAAATAAAGAAGCGTAGAGGATTTTGACAGAAAGGGAATGCTCTACGAGACAGGGTGGCTCTGGAAGGCCTCTCAGAGGAGGTGACACTTGAGCAGAGCCCTCAGAGGAGATGAGTGAATGAGCCATGTTGATATCGGGGCCAAGCACCTTCCAGGTTGAGGGAATGGCAAGTCCAAAGACCCTGAGATGCTCAGCATTTCCAAATGGAGGCAAATGGAAGAGAGCGGAGTAACTAAGGGAAAAATGGAGGGAAGTGGGACAGAAAAGAAGTGGAGGCCGGACATGGAGGTGCTTGTAGGCTAGGATGAGGATTTCACACTGAAGGACATTGGAGGCCACTGGAGGGTCTAAGGAAAGGAGCGACATTCCTTGTCTTGGGTTTTCAGAAGCTCGCTCTGGTTGCCGGGTGAAACATAGCTTGTGTGGGAACAAGTGTGGAAACAGAGGCCGATTCAGATAAAGGTGCAGTAACTAAAGCTAGAAGTGAAGGCAGCCTGGACAGGAGCGAAGCAGGGAGGTGATGCTTATCAGTCACACCTTACCCTCTGATGTGGGGAGGATGGTCCCCATCCTGCAGGCAAGGAGACTGAGGTACAGAAAAAGTAGGCAATTACTCATGGCCAGTTGGTTACTAGCCAGACCGAGTCCTACAGGCTGCCCAGCTGCAGAGGCCTGACTCCCTTTAGTCTGCCACAAGCTTCTCTGTTACCAGGCGATGAAAGGCAAGTCTCCTTCGGTGAACAAACTTTATTCAATATAGAGCAGGAAGTAGCAGGATTTGGGGAAGCTGAGGATTTTTCTGGGCCCTTGTAATCTCACTCTAGCCCTTGCTTTAAAAGGGCTCCTCCAAGAGTCAATAATAATCCTCAACACTTACCAGGCTATTACTATGGACTCAGCAGTGCTCTATGTGCTTCTCGCTTGTTACTGCACCTATTTCTCACAGCAGCTGCCATAGAGGAACTCTCTTCATTCCCATTTTACAGATGAGGAAATGGAGACACAGCTATGTTAACTGATCCGAGGTGATAGAGTGCGGATGTGGACCCTGGCAGTCTGGTTCCCGGGGCCCCCGCTCTTGAACATCATACTATTTCTTCCTTGAAGAGGTGTTTACTTTTCAGTACTTTTGTACTGAATTTGGGACTCAGAGACTAAAATTCACGCTACTGATACACATTTGAGCTGACGTCCATTGACATGAGCTCGGGGGTCATTGGAAAGTGTCCAGGCAGGGGTTGATGCCCCTCCTCAAGAGTGCTGCCAGGGGCTTCCCATCCAGGGTGAAAGCTGGATGAGGCGGCCTCGAGGCCCCCGTCCATCTCCAAGTTGTTGACAAATCTCTCCTCGTGGGTCACTGGCTTGTCCATCCCGGGGCACAAATCTTCCAGATGTTGGGAGAGAAGAATTGAGTAGTCGTTAATAAAACCACAGCTGCCAACTCCCAATTTTATTTGATGGATGACAGACATGTTTCCAACCCTTCTTTCTTCTCAGTTTTAAGAGGAAAGGGGTAACTAGAGGTACAGGCTAATACAGGGAGGACAAAGATGGGAACAGGGTTGAGAGTCAGGGAGGAGGAATGGATGGGGGAGAGGGATCCCCAAAAGACAAACTGAACTATTCTGGGAAGGAGAGAGGGAGAGGGAGAAACGGGGGAATGCTGATTCTCAAAATACCACAATCCCAGACTCCCCCAGAATTACCTCTTTTGCTCTCACTCCAAAAACATTTCCTTCTTTATCTACCTTCCCTCAAGAGCACTTACTCATTCATCAGAGCCTCCTTAATCACCCTCCTTAGGTAGAACTGACCAAACTCCTCTTTATGCCACATCCAAGTGATAAAAACAAACAATAATAACAACACCACTTTCTCCTTATTGAGCTTTGCTTTTACATGCTTTGTCTCATTCAATTTAGCGTCAAAACAGCCCTGCGAGATGCATGTGGTTATCTCCATTGTACAACGAGACACTCAGAGCTCAGAGATGTGCCGTCACTTGCCCAAGGTCACACAGTCAACGAGCTGAAGTACCAGTGATGCAAACCTGGAGCAACTTGACTCAGGCCTTTGCCCTCCCATGTTTCCACATCTACCCTAGTCCACCCCCAACTGAGTTACTGGAGGGATGACACTTTTTCTCATTCCCTTTTGTATCCTCAGCGCCCAGTTGGTACTAAGTAAATACTGATGGAGATGACGCACAGATGAATAAATGGATGAAAACGGAGTTACAGTGAACTGGCTTCTAAAATATGCTCATATGTACTTACATTGTCAGAGACAATGACAACAGTTTTTGAGAACCATTTATTCATTCAACAAATTTGAAAAGTGCTTATTGGAAATCTACTGCATACTGGGCTGATGAGATTGTGGGGAACAGAACCAGCCAGGTCCGTAATGTTGAGCTTCTCATAAAGTAAAGTGGGAGAAAGACCAAAGACAAGCTAACAGCCAATGATGTCACAAAGGAAAAAATACTTGCAAATTGATAAAGGGAGAGTACAGGATACTAAGGACAGGGCTATGGTTAGACAGGGACATTCTCTGAGTAAGAAATACTTAAGGTTGAGTAAAAGTCATCCAGGACATACTTGAAGGTCCTAAGGCAGGACTAAGAGATTAAAGCCTTCCAGAAAGTACAGGAAGACCAGTGTGGATAGAGCCAAGAGTAGAGGAGATGGAAGGAGACAGAGAAAGAGACACAGGCAGGGCCTTGTTGGCCTCATTAAATATCTTGGATTCCAGCAAAAGCGATGGGAACCCTTTCAGGGGTGTGAAGCAAAGACGTGACATTTTCAAATCTGATCCTGCTATGTGGGCGTGGAAACCAGAGAAGAAAGAACAGAGACTGGTTAAAAGTCTATTTTAGGGGCTTCCCTGGTGGCGCAGTGGTTGAGAGTCCGCCTGCCGATGCGGGGGACACGGGTTCGTGCCCCGGTCCGGGAAGATCCCACATGCCGCGGAGCGGCTGCGCTCGTGAGCCATGGCCGCTGAGCCTGCGCGTCCGGAGCCTGTGCTCCGCGACAGGAGAGGTCGCAGCGGTGAGAGGCCCGCGTACCGCAGAGAAAAAAAAAAAAGGCTATTTTAGGCATGCAGATAGGAACCACTGGGGCCAGGCGTAGTGAAGAGAAATGGATGGATTGGAGATCTCCTTTGGAAGCAGGATATTGAGCACACAAGACAATATTTACACAACTTGGTCACTTCCACGACGTAGTAAAGGACCCATGGTGTACTAAAGGCAGTGTGGACTTAGGAAACAGACGAGATTCTAATCCACCATCTATCTTTTATGGTTATGTGGTTGTAGGCAGGGCATTGAACCTCTTGGACCCTCAGTTTCCCCAATTGGAAAATGAGGATATTCCGGAGAAAACTCTAATTCAAAAAGATACATGCACCCCAATGTTCATAGAAGCACTAGTGACAATAGCCAAGAATGGAAACAACCTAAATGTCCATCGACAGATGAATGGATAAAGAAGATGTGGTATATATATACTGGAATACTACTCAGCCATAAAAAGGAATGAAATAATGCCATTTGCAGCAACATGGACGGACCTAGAGATTATCATACTAAGTGAAGTAAGTCAGACAGAGAAAGACACGTATCATATGATATCACTTATATGTGGAATGTAAAAAAAAAGATACAAATGAATTTATTTGCAAAACAGAAACAGATTCACAGGCATAGAAAATAAGCTTATGGTTACCAAAGGGGAAGGGGGAAGGGATAAATTAGGAGTTTGGGATTAACATATACACACTACTATATATAAAATAGATAACCAACAAGACCTACTGCATAGCACAGAGAACTACACTCAGTATCTTGTAATAACAAATAATGAAAAAGAATAGATTTCTTAACTCTTTTTTATTTTTTAACGATTTATTTACTATTTTTTTATTTTTGGCTGCCTTGGGTCTTAGTTGTGGCACATGGGATCTTTGTTGAGGCATGTGGGATCTTTCGTTGAGGCGCACGGGCTTCTCTCTAGTTGTGGCGTGCGGGTTTTCTCTTCTCTAGTTTTGGCGCACAGGCTCCAGGGCGCGTGGGCTCATGTAGTTTGTGGCACGTGGGCTCTCTATTTGAGGAGCGCGAGCTCAGTATTTGTGGCGCGCAGGCTTAGTTGCCCCGCGGCATGTGGGATCTTAGGTCCCTGACCAGGGATCAAACCCATGTCCCCTGCATTGTAAGGCGGATTCTTTACCACTAGACCACCAAGGAAGTCCCTAGATTTTTATATATATATATATAAAACTGAATCACTTTGTTGTACACCAGACACTAACACAACATTGTAAATCAACTACACTTCAATTAAAAATAGAAAGAAAGAAAATGAGGATAAGAGAACGAGCATCCGGAGAATGCTGTCATTAAATGAGACATGTGACAGTGCAGAATGTGGTGACCCTCCCCCAACAAACAAGCATCCCTTTGCCACCTCCAGATACTGGTAGTCTGATTTCCCAACTGCCCTCCTTGATTATTGGGCTCTACTGCCCCAGTAAATCTTTTTAAAGAAAGAATTAATCCCTGTATACTCCATGCCAAAGAGAAAATGCAGGGTGGCCTTGCATCAGCCTGCCAACCTCATGCCACTAATACTTGTCCCTGACCACAGCCTCTCATTGCCTTCGCGGTAACTAAATTACCAGTTCCTGGGCACCTTCAGGCACAAAGCCTCTCCCGTGGGTCCTCATTGTTTTCCTGAGAAGCCCAGGACACAAGTCAATTTCTTGGCCCTAATGAGAGCTTTTCAACACCTGACAGTAGCTATTGAGCATGTGCTAAGTGCAGCCTTAAGGCCACCCAGGCTGCCTCGCAAGATGGAGGTCCTGGCCAGCCAGGGGGTGTGCAACAGGGGCTCTGGCATCAGAGCCTCACACAGCAGATGTTGACACTTTCAGTGGTGACCCAATTATGATGTTAGCGCCCTGGACATTAATCCCTGGGTCCTTGCCAGCCAGGACCTGCTCAGCTCTCTGGTTTAATAACACAAGTCCTTTGTGGGGATCAAGGAAGGGTCTTGGGAAAGCCATGCTT
The DNA here is from genome assembly GCF_937001465.1 of Orcinus orca. Taxonomy (NCBI): domain Eukaryota; kingdom Metazoa; phylum Chordata; class Mammalia; order Artiodactyla; family Delphinidae; genus Orcinus; species Orcinus orca. Next base: position 91,745,878 of record NC_064569.1, on the reverse strand, counting down.
TCAACTGCTCAGATTCAAAGCCCCATTTCTCCTCTGCATCATATTCAAGGCCTGAGTCAATGCCCAAGGATTTCAGCAGCGTGAATGCCAGCCCCAGCCACCACAGGGCAGTCAGCAAGGATCGTTATTGCAACGGAGACCCAGAAAATTAAATATCTTACTCAAGGAAATAAAACACATTCGCAGGAGTTCCCTGAATACAAATTTGCTTTCCCAATACTGGGTGTTTGAAATGTGTTAAGTAAGTGGTAAGTTCCACAGAGTAGGGGAAATAGCAGAGGGTCTGGCACGTCATAAATATTTTTGGCATAAATGACCAGCCCTGATTCAAATTCAATATCAGAATTATGCTCTACGGCTTGACACTGAGTTGTATAAAGGTGGAATATCCACTCTGTATTATCAATGATGAGTGTTTTTTTTTTAATTTCTGGCTCCTTACCACCCAGAACTCCCTGAGCCACCTTTTCTTTTGCCCATATAAGCTACGAAGCAGGTCCCAAAGGAACCTGACCTAGATGCAGGACCATGGACAGCATTTTTGAAGTCATTGAGTCTATGAGATCTGGAAGATATGTAGATATGAACCCGGCAAGGGTGCATTTGGAGGCAGAGGAGTGGGTTTGGAAAGTGAATTCTGAGCAGAGAGAACAGCTGTCCCATATCCTGTGGCTAGACTGTGGAGAAGGAGGTAGAGAAGAGTAGAAAGGGTGGAGAGACAGGCAAGGCTCAGGCAATGAGGTTATCAGTGGGCCATATGAAGAACATTGGTCTTTATTCTAAAAGCAGTGGGAAGTCATTGTGGAGTTTGGGGAGGTGGGGGTGAGGAGCAGCAGAAGTGACATGATCAGATGTGACCTTGAACAGACTGAAAAGGAACCTAGTTTGCCGATGGGAAGCTAAGCCACAGTCCAGGTGAAAGGAGATGGCAGCTTTGACCAAGGAGGTAACAGCAGAGATGAAGAGAAGAATATGGATTTAAAGGATATTTAGGACCTAATAGATTAGATAGGAGACGAGAGAGAGAAAGATCAAGGATGATTCCCAGAATCCTGACTCTCACTACCAGAGATGGTGAGGCAGGAGATGCTGGAAGAGGGGTGGGGAAGGGGTGTGAATCATAAGCTCAGGTCTGGGAACACTGAGTATGAGATGTCTTTGAGACATCCAAATAAATACAGCCTGTGGGCAGCTAGAGACATCAGACTGGAGTTTGGAGAAATCAGGGCCAAAGTCATAATGCAGCGGTCATTCTGTGCAGGTGGTAGTTTAAACTGTGGACTCTGATGAGATGTCCTAGGGACAGGTTACATCTAAAGAGTGTGCCTTGGTTTACTTAAGCATTCTCCCCGTATTGAACATTTGGGTTGTTTCTGATCATTTGACATTATAAGTGTCTTAGTAATGAGCATCCTTGTCCTAATTTATAGCTTTCTCCATATTCTAGGTCAATTTTCTAAATAGCCTTCCTTGCTAACATGGTTAACAATGGATAACTGCTAAAAGAATGAATATATCATGTGTTCAAAATGAAACAGAAATTCTTTTCTGATTGCTCACTATTTGTGGCAACCTATGTAACTGCTCTCTTCTGATATTGATGATTTATTGTCTTCCCTAACTAGCCCAACCAAAGGGACCTTCTTTCTCTGAATTCTAATGATTAATACTAGAGACACTCCCTCCATTCTTGTCCTTCAGAGGCTCCATATTTTAGGATACAGATACACATGAAGGGTAATTGTCTTCCCCATCGTAGGTATCTGGAACTAGAGATCTGGGACTATAATTTACACTCCTTATATCTCCTTGGGGTCTAGCAAAACCCTCACGGGGTCGATGTGTGATGACTATCGTAGATTAACTAGGCAAGAGGATGGTAAGAACGAATAGCTATTAAACCCCTGCTACATACCAAGACATTCTGGGAGCTTTAAACAAAATATATATCAACCCCCCAAAAAAAATCTTTATCCCCATTTTACAAAGGTATTAGGGTAATGGTATCTGATATAACAACTAAACACTCAAATCCCAGTGGCTTAATACATGGAAGTCTATTTCTCACTTGCATTTGTTTTTCACTCTGAAAGTCCAAAACAGACAGCTCTCCTCCAAGCACTGATTCAGAGACATATGCCTTTCCACCTGTGGTTCCACCATTTTCAGCACACGGCTTCTGAAGGCACCAGGCTCCTCTGCCTCAAACCAGAAGGGGAAGGAGCATGGCAGATGGCCCAGGAGAGGTTCTTATGGTCTAGGCTTGGAAGTGACACACATCACATTCGTCACATCCTACTGGCCAGAGCTCAGCCATGGGATCGTGCCTAACTACAAGGAGGGCTGAGAATTGCAGTCAGGCTGAGTGCTAGACGACAGGCAAAACAGATTTGGGTGATCATAGCAGTCTCTGCCATGTGAGGATAGAAACCAAAGTCCAGAGATGCTAAAGTAACTTACCTGATGATACTCAGTCTATACACAAGACAGCTAGGTTTCAAACCCCAGTCTGTATAACTCCAAAGTTCATGCTTTCTCTACCATGTCCTACTGATTGACAGCAACAATTGGGGTGCTGTCCTTCCAGGGCCTCTAAGATGCGTCTATTTGACTCACCTTGGCAATTGTTTGATTTCACATAAAACCCAACTTCAAATGGCAGTGAGAGTGACAGATTCACCCTAAACCCAATCTTCAGGGGTATTTTGCAGATTCAACTTCTGTTACTTCCAAATGTGTTACTGGTGTCCTCCTTCAGCAGTCAGTCAACTCGCTGACGTGCCCTCACATTAGATAGGAATATATTCCCGTTCCGAAGCCTTTGCCTTATAAACTTGACATATTCAGACGCTACGGCTCTTATCGTGAGTAAATTAAAGCTCTTAAAGTGTCAGAATGTTTTTGTTTCATTTGACATTCACCATAGGTCAAAATGTCTCCAAAACAGACGTGCCTAAATGGCTGTCTAACCATATCGCTCAGGATGGCTTTTCGGGAAGTCTAGGACATCCAGGAGCGTGGTGATCTGAGGCTCCGTAGCATCAGTAATTCTGTGTGGATCTTTTCCCATGTAAGCAAATTACAGAGCATCCACGGGGCTACAGATCCTGGCCTAGGGAAACCGAAAGGGATCTTGGGAAGTCACCGGCTCTCCCTCTTGCTTTAAACCATAGAATCTTAAAGTTGGGAAAAATAATGACATTAGTAATAACAGTAGCTGTAACCCGCAATGAATGCATTCATTCAATAAATATCTATTGAGAGCTCACTTTGTGCTAAACACAGTGGTAGAAACTGGAGATAGAACTGTGGATAAAACAAGATCCCTGTTCTACTGGTGTAAATGCACAAGTAAATATATAATGCACTGAATGGTGCTTAATGCTATGGAGTTAGATTAAGGAGAGAGGATGAAAACTGATAAGGTGTGGGTGTTCTGGGGTTATACGGGGTGGCTAGGGACAGTTTCTCTGAAACAATGACATTTGAACAAAGACCTGAAAGAAGTAGGGTTGTGAGACTCTAGGTAGAGGGGATAGTAAGTGAAGAGGCTTGAAGGGAGAGTGTACTTGGCATTTTCCAGGAACAGTAAGGACACCAGGTGACCTGGGAGAGTGGTAGGAGAGGTGCCAGATAAGATTGGGGAGGGGGAAAGATTGGGTAAAGGCTTATAGCCCATGATAACGATGTTGGGCTTTCTACTTGAACTGGGATAAGGAGACTTGAGGCACTCCATGGTTCAGGGAAGAGGGGTAGAAGCAGCAAAGATCCTGAGAAGGAGTAGCCAGTGAGGTAGGAAGACAGCCAAGCAAGGGAGTGCCCGAAGGCAGTGAAGAAATTCAAGGAGAGAGTGGTCAACCAGATCAAACGCCACTGATTGGTCAAGTAAGGTAGGACAGAGAATAACCATCAGATCCGACAAGCAGAGGTTGCTGGAGATGAAGGCCTGATGGGGGAGAGATGAAGAGAGAATAGGAGAAGAAAGAAGCTCTCTCTCTCTCTCTCTCTCTTTCCCTCCCTTCTTCCCTTCCTTTCTTATCCGTACCATTTTCTGGGCACAGTACAGGATTTTTATGAGTTTCCCAATTTCATTCACAGGACCACTTTTTTTTTCTCCATTTTACTAATGAGACTCGGGGAGACAATGCGGCTCCGAAGTGTGAAAGCTGGACTTGACCTTCATGTGTGCCAGACCCCACAGCTCCCGTCTTTGTCCTCTGGGCTTAGCCAAATCCCTTAGAGGTCGTCTGGGACAACCACCGCAACATGAATGCCCACTTTTTAAAAATCTCAGAAAATAGGTCATTCAGCTTCTCTCTGAACAGTGTCTGAATCATTTTAATGATTAGCATCTCTTTTGGATTTTTAATAAAAGAGGTTCCATAATCCACCTCTCTACACTACCACACCATGGAATGTGTTCTTCAAGTACATTCTTCCTTTCATTACTCCACCTCCTTCCTTGTTTTAAAAAAATAAAATAAAACAGTCTTATTTGGGTAGGAAAACCGTCCTATTAATACCAACTCTCAGAACAGTGTGAGCGTTAGAGTTCTTTGTCTATCTCAGACCACAGCCTGATCTCCAGGTCTAGACAGAAAGCCCATGTGCCTGCTGGAAATCTCCACTTGGATGTCCCACTGCCCCTTGTATCAGTTTAGATGCTCTGAGCCACAAGTAAGAGAAAACACAACTCAAACTGGTTTCACAATATGGAAATGGGCTGCTCACATAACTGGGTTGCTCCAACCCATTTGCCTGTTTCTCTCAATATCCTCAGGGTGATAGTGAGGCAGCTACAGTGATTTAGGGCTACACATCCTCAAAGGACAACACCCAGAGGACCAAAGAGAGTCACTTTCAGGTGCTTTCAGGGTAAAAGCAAGGAAGTTGCTTTCCCAGAAGCACCCAGAAAACCTCTCCTCCTATCTCAGTGGTCCAAGTCAGTCACATGACTGCTCTCATGTTAATCATTGGCCAGTGGTGGGTTACCTGCCTAAACACAAGAACAATCCCTGGAGCTGAGAGTGTGGTCAGCTTCCGCTGAAGGATATGACTGTACGGAGGAAGGGGAGGGAGGCAGTTGTGAACAAAGTCAGCATTCAGTGAGGAAGGAGGAAGGGCCGATACTAGGGGAGCAGATCACTGTTGCGATTACACTGGAGTCCATAACTGCACTCTCCTCCTCCTCAACCTTCCCCATGCTCTACTCTGCATTGCAGTGAATGGAGACACCATCTGTGAACTTAGAAACCTAGAAAATAAGACTTCACCCTCTCCCTCATCTCACACATGTAATGAGTCACTACGTCCTGCATCTTCCACCCACTACGTAGCTCAAGAATCTGCCCATGTCTATCCAGTCCATCTTACTTCAGGCTATCAACTCTGCCTGGGCTGTTACAACAGCATCTTAACTGGTCTCTCTGCTTCTGCCACATCCTTCCAAACAAACATCTACACTGGAAGCTCATCTTTCAAAATACAATGTTGCCCTACTTTGTAAAGGCCTTCATTGACACCTGAGGCTTCAGTGTTGCATCTGAGCCTCTCACGGGGCCAACAGGATCCTTCTCGACCATGCCCTGCCCCTCCAGCTATCATTTGCCCCTTTCTATAAACTTATGCCATACTGAACCATCTGTAGATCTTAAAATGTTTGTTATCCACCCCCATCAAAATCCAAACAAGACAAAACAAAGTTTCTCTTGCCCACCCCTATAAATGGCCACCATCTACCTGCTGCTCAGGCAAAAACCCTAGGCGTTATCCTCGATTCCCCTGTTTCCCTCTCCCACCCCATCTGATCCTTCCATGGATAATGTTGATTCTACCTCCTGAACAGAATCCCAAACTCTCATCTTCTGTCCATGTCCACAGCTACCACCCTGGCCCAGGCCGCCATGACTTCTCACTGGTTCTATCACAGTAGCTGAGCAACTGTTCTACCTGCCCACTCCCACCCCTTACAAACAATTCTTAAATTCCTCATCAGGGCCCACAGGCATTCCATGATCTGACCCCTGCTCACCTCTTTGACCACATCACCTCCTTCCACCGTCCCCCTCACTCACAGCCCTATCTTCTGATCCTTGACGACACGAAGCTTATTCCTACCCAAAAGCCCTTACACTTGCTGTGTTCTCCACCTGGAGTGTTCTCCCCCAGGTCTTTGCATTACTGACTCAGTGTTGCATCTGACCCTCTCACGGGGCCAACAGGATCCTCGGAAGGTGACCTTCCATGGCATGGAAGGTCATCTCTCTGAGATGACTTCTCTGGCCCCCTACATGCCCACTGTGCCCTAAGGTCACCTTATACTTTCTTATATTCGTCACAACCCATCACTATTTGAAAGCCTCTTCTTGGTTGATTTGTTCTCTTACTTGTTCATTGCCTGTTTCCCTAGAATATGAGCTCTCTGAAGGCAGAGACATCATCTCTCTTGTTCACTTAGTTCTTGGGACAGTGCCTGGAACACAGTAAGAGCTCAATATACGTGTTGAATGAATGAATGAACACACGGTTATTCTACCTGTCTGGCTTATATGCTTATCACCCGGCCCCCTTTACCTGCCTAACTCCTTCACATCCTTCAGACTCAGCGCTGCCAATCACCAGCTTGCGTGCAGGCACATGCGCACACACACGCGCGTGTGCACACACACACATACATACACAGAGTTGCCTCTCTTCCATCTCCCACAATAATAGGCAGCATTTGCCCCTATCACTGTATATAACACCCTGAATTATAGCTACGGCTCCTCCCCCAGCACTCCAGGCTCCTTGGGGATGGGTCCTTCCACTCTGCATCTCCATCACCCAGTTCACAGCCGTCACAGAGACGGCACTCAGTGACTATCTAGTAAATGAGTGAAAGAATGTATTCTTCTTCACTGATAGTTAGGACTTTGATTATTCCTTAAGAGATAAAATTAGACCCGTATTACTCATTTCTCTCAATCAGCCTCCAAGTTTGAGATTTGGGAGGCATCCTAAATTTCCTCCCGATGTCCCTTTAAGTCTATACTCTTGCTGTAACAGGCTAACACTTCTCTGAACTATTTGGGAACTGAAGCCTCCCTCGACATTGTATTTCTGATTGGCTGCTATTTGTTTTGACAGCTGTCGGAATTTTTTATTTAGACCAAGCTCTCTCTGGGGTTTAGTTTACTGGATCCTCTCAATTTAACACCTAGAAAGAAGAGAAAATGACTTAACTGTAGATCGTTTTTTATTGAACATGTACCATAAAACAGACCTTCTTTCACCTCTCCACTCTCTCCTGAGACTTAAGGATCCTTGGTTTTTATTGTCGTCTTTACCACTCATTTGGAAAGGACAGAGCAGTGGGAGGATGGAGAGGAATATTAGCTCCACCCGGGAGGGACTGGGGCTCCCAATCTCCCTGCCAGCGGACCCAAACAGAGGGAGCTTTCAAGGGAGTTCTTGACAGTTTCTTACCAGAAACATATACCAAGCTGAGGGAATGTACTATATGACACACATCCACAGAGCCAAAATTACAGGCCATTTTCTCCTACCTGTCTCTTCTGTTTGATTTCCGGCAGATGTCCATGGGCAAAACCATCCGTTTCCAATGGGAAACTGGGGTGTCTACAGAGAGAAACTTTAAAAAAAATTTTTTTCTTTACTTTTAAAATTTTTTGGCTGCTCTGCCTGGCATGCGGGATCTAAGTTCCCGGACCAGGGATCGAACCCGTGCCCCCTGCAGTGGAAGTGCAGAGTTTTAATCACTGGACCGCCAGGGAAATCACGAGAGAAACTTTTTCTTGCTCATTTTAACTGGTGTTTCCACTTATAAGAGGTGGTGCAGAGTTGAGGCATTTGCAGGAAAGAAATATTTCGCAAACTCAAATATTCTCTCTGCCAGTTCCTCCACCCCAGCCCCCAATATCCATCCAGACTAGAACGTTGATTAAGGTCAATGGGAAATTGCTTAATACTCAGCTTCATTTTGTCTCCGCACATACAAGTCACTGTGTATTTCGAAAATATCTCGGTCCCAAACGTCTATCTTTTTTAAAAATAACATGTATTATTCTTTGTCGAAGCAAAACATGTTCATTACAAAACTTTAGTAAATACAGAAAAATATAAAGAAGACAATTAAAATAATTCACCCAGAAATAAACATTGATAATATTTCAGGAAAAATACTGAATTTCTATGTCTCTTTTTCTGTGAATGAGATATCTCCTTTTATTAAGGTATAATGGATGTACAATATTATATAAGTTTCAGGTGTACAACATAGTACTTCACAATTTTTGAAGGTTATATTCCATTATAGTTATTATCACATGTTGGCTGTGTTCCCTGTGTTGTACAATACATCCTTGTAGCTCATTTATTTTATACATAGTAGTTTGTACCTCTTAATTCCTACCCCTATCTTGCCCCTCCCCACTTCCCTCTCCCCACTGGTAACCACTAGTTTGTTCTCTACTGTAGATACGTATCTTAAGCAAGACTCAGATCACAACGGATACATAATCCTATGTTCTCTCTTTTTTTAATATCATATCAAAACTTTTCCCATCTCCTTAATCTTTGAAAACATGACTTTTAATGGGCTAATTTTCTTTTGTTAGCTTTACAATTCTTCTTAGATAAAATAAACCCAAAGAAGTTATCAGGTAACAACAACCTGGCTATCCCAAAGTGACAAGTGAGTTTAAAAGTTGAAAATCAGAGTTATTCATGGTAACTGTTTTCTGGAGGCCTCCCTGGCAATTCACCAATAGGCAAGACCAAGGTGAGTTTAAGGTAGCTAAACCTGGGAATGCAGAACTCCAAGTCCAGCCGTGGGTCACAGTTACCTCCAGATTTGGGGATAATAGGCTGTTTTCACTTTCTTTTTTATTCCTTTCTGTACAGACTAAATTTGCTACCACAAGCATGCCTTGCTTTTAAAATCAGAAATAAACCATAATGCTATTTTCATTTTGGAAATAGACAACACCTAAATATATATTTACCCTGGTTCTCTCATCCTCATTCTCTCTCTCTACACAAACACACACACACACACACACACACACACACACACACACACACAAGCACAGCCAGGAGCCCCATTCCCATCTCCCATTTTCCAGGTGCACAACCTCAAGCCCTACTTATCCCTCTTCCCTCCTCCCTCTCCCCTGCCCCTCCAGGATCCTGGGCGGGCAGGAATGGGAGTAGGGGGCTTTCACCTGATCCCTCAGTCTTGTCCTGTCTGGCTCCAATCCACTCATCTGGAGCCTGATGCCAGGAGCCAGTATTGCTCAGCAGAAAGGAGACAAACTTTAATGGAAATAAGCTTTTCATGTCAGAAGGGCTGTGCCACTTCCTGTCTGTATGACCCTGACCAAGTCACTTAACCTCTCTGAACATCAGTTTCCTCATCTGTAAAGTGAGGATGATATCTGGTTTGCAGGATTATACCACAATTAAATGATATAATCTCTTTATCATACTAAGTGAAGTAAGTCAGACAGAGAAAGACAAATGTCATATGTTGTCACTTATATGTGAAATCTAAAATATGACACAAATGAGCTTACCTATGAAACAGAAACACTCACAGACATAGAGAACAGACTTGCAGTTGTCAAGAGGGAGGAGGTGTAGGGAGGGATGGAGTGGGAGTTTGGAGTTAGCAGATGCAAACTAGTATATATAGGATGGATAAACAAGGTCCTACTGTATAGCACAGGGAACTCTATTCGATATCCTGGGAAAAACCATAATGGAAAAGAATATAAAAAAGAATGTATGAATATGTATAACTGAATCACTCTGCTGTATGGCAGAAATTAACACAACACAGTAAATCAACTATACTTCAATTTCAAAAATCTCTGACAAAAGCTTGCACCAAATAAATGCTTTCCTCATAGGCTCGCTGACCATCTCTGGGGCCTTAGTTTTACTCTGAACTTGTCCATCCTTCCTCAGGCCAAGGCCAAACCCGAGATCTCCTTAATCAGCCAGGACTTTTCTGCTTGGATAAAGGGATACATTTTAACATTGGAGCTGGAACTCTCACAAAGGGCTGGGAATCTGGTTTTAAAAGCCAAACATTGAGTAGATGAGAACCAAACTATCACTGGACTCTGAAGAATGCTCTCTCCCGGTTGCCTGAGGCTCTCAGCTTGCCTTTGCAGGGAAATCCACAAAGCTCTTCCTTAAATACTGCCTTCATTGATAAAGAAAGGGAACAGACCGACAAAACCCTGACAGTTTCTCTTTTCTAATCCCACATTTCATCCAATCGAAAAATAAGAAAGAAGAGGCAGAGTAAAGGAGGAGAAAGAGGAAAGAAGAAGAGGGGAAAATGGGGAAGAGTGATATGGATTCGATGAACCTTTAAAAGACAAAAAAGTGGGGATGGGGAGAGAAAGAAACAGCGCATAAGAAGAAAGTAGGTCGGTGCTGTCAGCTTTTGCCAGAAGAGCAAACTGGGGCTGAGCATTTAAATGACTCGTTCAGAGGCTAAAACAAGTCAGGATGAGAAATAGCATTAGAATTTGGAGCTCTTAGTTGGTCTGCAAGTGACACTAATTTTAAAGTTGTCCATGAAAATGTATAACCAGGTTTTAAGACGGCCAGCTCACTCTGCTCAATTTTTCCTCTCTGTACCTTTAAATTCCCAAGCAGCATTGCCTGTAACTGCGTAGCACTTGTTTTCATTGTTTGTTTTCCTCCAAGAAAAATGACTAGAGGTAGAAAACCCCAGATTGTCAAATTACTTTCAGAAGGTTTTACTAGAAATTATTTTTTTAAACTGTAGTTAAAGATAAACACAATGTCTCCAAAGCTGAGCTGTTTTATCAAGTCAGACAAAACAGAATACAGTTCCTTTTTAAGAACCCAGATTAGCTGCTATCGTTGGTGATTATCTGGATGTAATACGTTACCATGTGCAGAATGGTACAGCCTACTAGATACATTTGAGGCATCATTCATTCATTCTACGGTACTGACTGAACACAGAATTTATGAGAAGTGCTGTCTGGACCCTGGAAACACTGACCAAGGCAAAGGAGGGGTACTGGTGCCCTTCTGGAAGGACCCTGCCTTCCAGCAAGGGGGTGGGCAGGTACACAAGCATTTGGAAGGCAGAATGTGATCTCCAAATTGTAGAACCAAGAAGGATCATCTCATCCAACCCTCGTTTAAAATGAGTCCCAGAGAGGGGAAGGGACTTGCCCAAGGTCATACACAGAGAGTTACTGGGGGAGTAAGAGGGAGTTTTCATACTCCATATTCGGTGCTATTCCTCTGCTCTTCCTCCATATCCGGGACTTGCCCAAGGTCATACACAGAGAGTTACTGGGGGAGTAAGAGGGAGTTTTCATACTCCATATCCGGTGCTCTTCCTCTGACTGTAGCCCATTTTGAAATGGGCTACAGTCCCACACCTGGGATTGTGCAAAGCCTAAGGGAGCTGCCGAGATTCCCCTGTTAACACATTTTAGGACCCTAGCCTCAAAGAACGTTAGATCCAGAAGGGACCCCAAGGATCATCTGACCTTGTGGCTCATAATCAAGAGGACACATCACCCCAGAGCTACCAAACCAGAGTCTGGCGGTTGGATGTCTTCACTGCTTCTTAGTGCCTTGAAGGTGCTTATCAGATCTTCCCTGGGACACTAAGAGCAGGTTTGGAGAGAGGCCAGCAGAGTGAAGGGACAACTAGGAATCTGGGGAAAGTGGAAGAAATAAACACGGAGAGAAAGTTTAGGGTGGTGGTCACTAATATGGGCTTGGGACACAGACAAGCCGGTGTTCAAATCCTGGCTCTGACCCTCGAGCCAGGTGGCTTTGGGTGAGCAGCCTGACCTCTCCAGACCTGTTTTCTCATCTGTAAAAGGGACACTTTCTATGTCCCTCCATCATAGGCTCGCTACACAGGCTCAGGGAGCCCAGGGGGATGTCGTGTGGCATCTGGCAGGCAGTCAGCACCACATAAAGAAGGACCATGACTTCCACCACCGGGTGGGCAAGAGAAGGTACCTGAAACCGCTGTCTGGTTCACAGTTTCACCTCAGGCCATCCTGCCATCTCCCACACAGAGGCCCAGAAGTCAAAAGTCCTGTATGGGGGCTTCCCTGGTGGCGCAGTGGTTGAGAGTCTTCCTGCCGATGCAGGGGACACAGGTTCATGCCCCGATCCGGGAAGATCCCACATGCCGCGGAGCGGCTGGGCCCGTGAGCCATGGCCGCTGAGCCTGCGTGACCGGAGCCCGTGCTCCACAACGGGAGAGGCCACAGCAGTGAGAGGCCCACGTACAGAAAAAAAAAAAAAAAAAAGTCCTGCATGGTTTGGGAATGATTCGTGAGGTGTCTAGAATTCCAAATCACGAGTTCCAGGGCGCTTGGTCCTTTGACACCTGAAGCTCGAGGGAGAGGAGCTCTCGGCTCTGGGGATCCCAAGGCTTTAAGAACGGATGTGTCTTAATGATACGGGATATGAGGAGCCACCAGGTAGGAGCAGCACAGCCCTTAGAGAACATTGAGGCCAACCACACCTTGGAGGCCCAGAGAGGTCAGGCGACTCACCCAAGGTCACACAGAGTATTAATGAGGCCAGGTAGGGACTCAGACTCTCCCTCCTGAGAGCAGAGGTGATAACTGGGATTACTGAGAGGACACAGTGAAATTTTGCAGTAAAGCATTTTGCACATGACTGGCCCACAAATGTCTCAATGAGCAATACAAGTATCTATTATTATTATTATTATCACCGTCATCATTATCATCAGTATTATTACCATGTGTTTTTAAGTAGTTCCCCAGACTCTCAGTCCAGTTCCCTTTCTGTGGCTTGAACTTCACTCTTTCAGTCTTTCTGTGCTAACTAACCATTAACAAAGTAATTGACAAACTTCGGGCTAGGCAGTGCTGTTCTAACTCACTCGACCCTCACAGTGAACATTTATAAGGTAGATTCCTCCTGTCACCCCATTTCTCAAACAAGGAAACTGGGCACAAGGCAATTACATCTGGTGCCCAAGATGTCATGACCAGGAAGGGGCACAGCTGTGACTTTTACTGAGCTGGTCTGGCCCCAGCATATGAATGTCAAATGTTCTATACTGTTAACACTTCAAAATCTTCTCCGAAGTTATGCCTCTGTTACTTCTCCGAATTCTGAAGACTGAATAAGGAAGATGTCTTGCCTTTGAAGTAGGTTAGTGTCAGAGCAGGGCTGGCATATAAGAAGGGGCTAAAAATTGTTCATTCTTCCCACTTGAGTTCCAGAGCTGAATTTCTGTTCTCACTGGACAATTTTTGGCCCTGGTCCAGCCCATCGATAGCTTGTGTCTACATACATTGCTAGTATCGCTTTTCCTATTCTAAGAGTGAGGGAGAAAGATTTAGACCAATGGCTCTCAGAGTGCATCCCCAGACTGCCAGCACCTGGGAGCTTGTTAGAAAGGCAGATTTTCTGGCTTCACCCCAAACTCACTCAATCAGAAACTCTTGGACTGGGGTCCAACAGCCTGTATTTTGACAAGCCCTCCAGGACATTCTGGGGCACACTGACAATTGAGAGCTACTGATGAAGTGATTTGTACCACACCTAGACTGTGCCCAGTGCATAGTGGGGACTTGGGAGACAGAGTCTGAGCCAACTGGCCAGGTCTGAATCCCTCACCTCCACTGACTAGCTAGGCAACCTTGGGCAAGTCACTTCACCTATGTCTGTTTCCCGGTTTCTAAACAGCGGGTGATAGTGGCGCCTGCTTTATAATCATGTTTGGAGGGTTAAATGAGATCATAGGTATAAAGCATTGAGTAGAGAGAGCAGCAGATATCAAGTCCTCAGTAAATGTCACCCGCTGTTTAAGTGCTGTTGTCGTTGGCAAATACATGAACCAACATGCATATTTAACAAGATGGAAAACACTGAGGCTTGTCTTGCAAACCTGCAAGTTTGTTTAAATGGCTGGAGCACCAGTTGTCTTTTTAATTCAGCTCCATTCAAGAAATATTTACTGGGACTCCCCTGATGGCACAGTGGTTAAGAATCCACCTGCCAATGCAGGGGACACGGGTTCGATCCCTGGTCCGGGAAGATCCCACATGCCGCGGAGCAACTAAGCCCGTGCGCCACAAATACTGAGCCTGCGCCTAGAGCCCATGCTCCACAACAAGAGAAGCCACCGCAATGAGAAGCCTGCACGCCGCAACGAAGCGTAGCCCCTGCTCGCCGAAACTAGAGAAAAGCCCGCGCACAGCAACGAAGAGCCAACGTAGCCAAAAAAATTAATTTAATTAATTTAATTATTTTTTAAAAAAGAAATATTTACTGAGCATCTATTATTTGCCAGTACCTTTTCGATTCTGTGATGCCAGGATGAATAAGACACTGTCCCAGGAGACAAATGCAGCTGTACTGTGGGGAAAGGAGGGGGACAGGCATGTGTTCCAGCACCTGTGGGTGTGTGGAGCAAAAAGGGAAAGCTCCTGGGGGGCGGGGTGATGTGCACACATGCACGCATGTGCACAAACTCTACTCAACCTTTGATTTTTTTTAGTAAAAAGCACATATGGACACTAGGGATGGAATTCATTCTGTTCTTATGACTTCTTTTTCAATTTCAAGAATGATTTCAATACCTACGCCATATCATTATTAGTCATTAGGCTGAAGCCTAAAACAAAATCATCCTTGCCCTCAAAATGCTCCCATCTCATAAGGTGAAAGATTCTTAAAGATAAAATATGTGACCAGAATAAACAAACTTGGACTGGGTGGCAAAGCCAGCAGCCAGGAGTGGGCTTGGTGAAGACAGCTCTCGCTCCGAGCTTCCGGAAGTGGGGAAGGCTTCCCAGAGGAGGTGCAACACAACTTAGCCATCTTGAAGGATAAGGACTTGAATAGTAAATACTGTATTCCTTCTTTTTGGAGCTCTTATTGGTCTCTGGCCAGATACAAGGTGGTGAATAATGCAGATGTGGTCTTGCACTGGCTCGTGGACTCAATGATACAAAACCATACACTGAGTATTTAATATGCATGCCTCATGTGAGCTCCATAACAAACCTGGTAGGTGGCCACACATTACTATCAGCAGCATTTTACAGATGAGCAAAACTAGGCACAGAGAGGTTAAGTAACTTGCCCAAGGTAACACAGCCAGTAAACAGCGTTGTTGGCATTCAAATCCGGGACACCTCACTCATAAGTCTATACTCTCAAACACTCCACGACATCATAGAACAAATGAACTGGCAGAAGGAACCTGAGGAGATTTTGTAGGTAGCAATTGTTTAGTTGAAGGAAAAGAGAAAAAATTTTAGAATCCTTTTCCTCCAAGTGCATCCTTGTGAACACATTCCTTTCCACACTATAAGCCTCACTCTGCAGTGAGAATTGTGCTATCACTTGGCTGAGAAGAATTCAGTTGCCTCCAAGAGGACCACCTGCCTTAAGTTCTCCTGCCAGTAAGGGAATGCTTCTCTGAGCCACTTGCTGTCTGCAAACAGACTGGGAAGATTTCTGCTGAAAGGTGAATGTCCCATCACTTGTCTTTGCTAGTCTGAGCGCAGTCACAGGGGGCAGGGGAGGATTTCCCAGAGTGAAGTCCTTCCTAGACTCACGGTCCAGGCTCTGTGTGTGTGTACGCCCACACTCGTATGCATTTTCTAGCTGATGATAATCTTTTAAAATCCACTTATGCATAACTGGCTTATACGGTTCTTAAGAGACCCCTTTGAACACCATTTCAGCGCTGGAGCTTGCCTTTGTGTTCACACAAAGCAACCACCCCAAGTGACAGCATTTAACTTTTAACAGGTTGATAAACATGTCCAGCTGCCACTAGAGTGGCAGGTATGTCCAACTTTAAAGCGACAACAATCAGCTGTCAGGTTGAAATCTTTTACGTTACAAAGACTGAACTTCTCTCTTGCTGTGGTCTGTGGCGACGGCAAGTCAGACTCGTAGAGCTTCGCTTTCACCTCTTAAATTATTTGATAAATTTAATTTTACATCACAAAAATAGTATCACTGGGCAGGAAATTTACTGCCTTAATTGTCACAGACTAAGGAGAAAAGAACAGAAGCAACGTGGATGACGGGCTCCTATGGACTGAGGTGACATGATGGTGGTCTTTCTTTTTTAAAAGTATAGTTGATTTACAATGTTGTCTTAGTTTCAGATGTACACCAACGTGATTCAGATATATATATATATATTCTTTTTTAGTTGGTGGTGATATTTACATGTTAGGGTCTTGAGTTAATTCACAGTGAAAACACTGGTAGATAAACAGAGTAATCACTTGGTGCGTACTGGCCGAGGCATAATGAACTCAAAAGAGACTCCAGCAAAATGACATCATTCATCACATTAAATCAGTGTTGTTCATTTGAATTCAATTAGTACAGCACCTCTGTATTTCCTTGGTAATTTTGTTTATGGTTTAAAATTGTATAAGAGCTCTAAGCGTGTATGCTGTGAGCATAAGAAATTGGTTTTTACATTATAAACATCAGAATTTGTTTTAATCTGTCATCTTATAGAGCGATAAGAATGATATTCACTTAATACACCCCTATGATACTCAAGTTTGAGAAATCCTGATGCAGTGGGATGAGCATAGAATTGGGAGGTGGACAGAACTGAGTTTAAATCCTGGCTCTGGCCCACGGCTGCTGTGTGAGCTTGGGCAATCCCTCATCAGCCTTTCTGGTTCTCAGTTTCCTCATCTGAGTGGTTGGCTGTGAGAATTTTAAAAGATCTTTTATGGAAAGAACCAGGCATGTCGTAGGCACTCACTAAAAGTGAATTTCCTGCCCTTTTCTCTAAGTTTTATCTCCATCTGCATGCCATTCTGTTGTTTGACTCCTTTCAAAACTGGAGGAGAGTCCTAGGAGAACAGCCGCATACACTGACAGTGACACCTCTTGCTTAATCACGCCCATTTCATTCCTTCTGGTTTGCCAGGAGCAGGAAGGAGCAGGCAAGCCTCCGTGGCCATCAGGATGACAGAGAGGTGGAGGGGGACCAAGAGCACATAGCTGCCACCTGCCTCCCCAGGAAGGGGAAAGCCAGTCACTCGTGTGAGGCCAGAGAGCAGACCTGGCAGCAAATCGGGGCAGCCTCTGCAGCCTGGGATGTGACAGAGGAGCAGCTGCCTCAGAGGGGCCCCTGCAGGCACACTTGGCTGCTTTCCTCTGGGTTCCACCCAGGTTCCAGCCCAAATGAAGTCATGGCCATATGGCAGCGGGCTCCTCTTCGGGAAGAAAGAGGAGGAAGAAAGAGAAGGTCAGTGCTTCCAAGACCCAAGGGAGCAAAGTCACAGAGGAGAGATTGGCAGAGTCCCAGACCCGAGTCCTGGGACCCATCCAGAAATCACCAGGTGTCACCAGCACACAACTCAGAATTCACCACCCACCCCCCGACTTCTGCCCTCCGCCTCTGCCTAGGACGGAGTGTAGCCACATAAAGTCAGAGACAGTCGTTCAACACATGTTAATTCATCAGCTACTATGGCCAGGTAGACACTACAAGGTCTTCATGTCTATACTCTTGGCAAACAGCTAAAACATGTCAGGCTTCTAAGTTTTAGATTGATGACTAACAGAGTTACCAGACCCTAGTATGGGATAGGTGTTCAGCATAGATTATCCTGATGAATCTTCTCAGAAATCCTCAAAAGCAGAAGCTATTAATCCATTCTATAGGTGAACAAACAGGCTCAGAGAGGCGGTGAACACAGAGTTCAATCCTTGTCTGATTCCCAAGCCCATCTCCATCCCACCACACCATGTTGCCTTTTGAACTGAAGAGGGACAAGAGACTGATTTTTTATTGAATACCTTCTAGGTGCCAGGGATGGGGATTTTACATAGATTTCCTCCTTTTATCTTCATAATAAGCCTATGAGGTAGATATGATTATACATCTTTTTTGGGAAGGGGGGCAGAGATGAGGAAATTGAGACTCAAATGGGTTAAGTAAGTGACAAAGCCAAGGTTCACACCAGGTGTGTCCACTTCCAAAAGCCCATGAACTTCCCCTCCCTCGGGTCCAATCTCTGAGCAACTTCCAGATTACAACCTTTTCAACATGACTAGATTGATATAATAATCCTACCCATCACCAGCTAACTTACATTAAGCCCCTACTTTGCTTTCAGCGCTATGCTAGGCTCCATAATTTTTTTTTTTTTTTTTTGTGGTACGCGGGCCTCTCACTGTTGTGGCCTCTCCCGTTGTGGAGCACAGGCTCCGGACGCGCAGGCTCAGCGGTCATGGCTTACGGGTCCAGCCGCTCCGCGGCATGTGGGATCTTCCCGGACCGGGGCACGAACCCGTGTCCCCTGCATCAGCAGGCGGGCTCTCAGCCACTGCGCCACCAGGGAAGCCCCGTAATAATTTTTTAAAAAATAGTTTCTGCTCCTAGTCCCCAAGGAACATCCATCCTGGTAGGTAGATAAGACATGAAGCCTGAAGAGTGATAGATACACCAGTGCTCTAACAGACTTGATGATGGGGAAATATCAGTGTCCCCTTTCCCTGCTCTCTGCCCAGCTAGTTCCTGGTCATCCTTCAGGTCTCCACGTCAACACAGATTCCTCAAGGAGGACTTCATTGAACACCCAGACTCGGTCATGTCCTAGTTACACATCTCTAGGATTCTCAGAACTTCTCTTTCCCTATACCCCCCACATGTACCATCACTCAGTGGATATCTCTGTGCCCCTCCCCTGTGTATGTCGTGAGCACAGGGATGGTCCCTGATTCATTCTCTCTGCCCCAGTGCCTTGCATCCCCAATGCCTAGCACAATGCCCAACACAGAGTAGAAAATAAACCATGATCGAATAAGTGAATAATGGATTGATCAGGAAAGACTTCATGAAGGAGGAGGGATTTTAGTTGTGCCTTGAAGAACGTGGAGGACTCAACTAGATCATGAGAAAGGAGATGCCAATCCAGGCAGGGAGTACCTTATGAGCCAAATAACCAGGACTGTGCCAATTGGGTACTCAAATGGGGGACCAAACGTATCTCAACCCCTACCTCGCGCCACATAGAAAAAAAATCAATTCCTAGCAAATTGCATATCTAAATGAGAAAGGGAAAACTGTAAACTTCATCCAGGTCTCTATTAGCCATACTCTATATTCTTCAGGGACTTACATTCTCATTGGGAAGACAGAGCAACAAGAACACCTGGAAACAATAAAATCCAATGCACCTTAAAGCCCTGCTCAATAGGGTGCAGCCTCACGAGGACAGAGCTCAAAAGTAAAAGACAACTGTTGAATAGAAATCTTACCTACAATACAACTGCGTGAAAAATACATCCGAAATTCAAGGATAGAATTTTAATAAGGGGGAATTTCAATTAAAATTCAGTGTTAAAATGGCTCAATAATAATAACTAACACTTGAAGAGTTCTTGGAATGTGCCAGACACTTCCTTAAGCACTGAACCAAATTAACTCCTTCACAGCAACTCAATGAGGCATTTACTTTCCTTATCCCTGTATCACAGATAAGGAAACCAAGACAACGAGAGGTTAAGTAATTCGAGGACATTGTCATTCAAGGGATATCAGGTTTGGAATCTTCGGGGCAAATGACTTTATTTTTCTGAGCCCTGGGTTAGAAAAATAGGAACTGAAAATTTCCCCTACCTCCTAAGTAGTTGTGAGGAATAAATGGGGGGATGAACATAAACACACTTTCTTACCTTTCAGTGCAGTTTGCCAGTTAAGGTCTTGTTTTTTTTTTTTACCTCATACCCACTGTGACATTATTTCTTTAGAAAGAAGAAGGCTAAATCAAAGCAGGCCAGAGATTGATTCAAGTAACCCGTCAGTATTTGTCAAGCACCTTCTATGTGGCAGGCACTGATTTAAATACTGGGGCTGCAGCAGCGAGCAAATCAAAGCCTTGCCCTTGTGGACCTTCTATTCTAACAAGAGAGACAAATTAAAATGTGATGAGACATCAGCTAGTGGTTAAATAAGAAGCAAAAAGAAATCTTGCTAAGGGGACATAGGATGGTCGTCGGACGATTTTTGTTCAGAAACCTGAATGAAGTGAGAGAGGCAGCCACGTAGATGCTGGACAAGAGGGTGGGTGGGAGTCCCAAGCGCAAAGGTCTCGAGGGGGAAGCCTGCCTGGTGTGTTTCAAGACAAACTAGGAATCTTATGTGGCTAGAGCTGAGTGAATGGGGGAGGGTGGCAGCTAAGTGTAGCAGTCATCGCAGACTAAACCAAGCCTGGTACCTATGAGATATACAAAATGTGTCCACTGGGCAGCAGCTCGTGCAGTTTGCTCACTGGTCTTCTGTGTACGAGACTCCAGCCAATCACTACAAACCTTGTGCGCGCACTTTTCCTCCTACGCAATCCGATGGAGCCTTATATGCTGTAGCGGTCACATGGCTGCAAACACATTCCTTAAATTCATTCATTCTGCAGAGCACCTGCTATAAGCCAAGGCCCTCGCTGGGCATTGGGAATACATTGTGAATAAAACCTCTACAGTCCCTGCTCTAATGGTGGGCATCCTCTTGTGAGGGAACCAGGAAGTAAACCAAGTCATGGTGTCTGGTGACAAAGACCCTTGCTGCCAGTCTGGCATTGCTCAGGGGGTGAGGGAAGGCACAAGAGAAGCTGGGAGAGGAGAAGCCAGTTCTGCCTCCAGGCTCCAGAGCCCCTCCTCCCTGTGCAGCAAGTCGCAGTGCTGTCAGTTCCACATCACAGCTGGTAACGGGCAGATGGATTGTTGCAAACCACAGAAAATCCCCAAACCTCATTTAAGTCAAAAGTTGCAATCTCTTCCCTCCACAAGCCTTTCGCTAGCTACACTAACACAGGAAAAGTGATTGCGGCATCCCCACTAGCTAGTCCCCACTACCTGCTGCTCCCTGGCAAGGGCTGAGATGTTGCGTGGGCACATCTGGAGACACGAGGAGGTGGGCAGGCTGCCTTTTGCCTAAAGACATGATGGTACACCCAGCAGCTCTCTAAGTGGCAAGGAAACAGGCCATCTCAAGGTGGTGTGGGAAGTGTTACCAAATGGGAGAGCATGGAGGGCTGTGGGAAGAAGAAGAGGGGTCCGCCCATTCTTTGGGGTGATGTGGAGGCAGGAGCAGACTTCAAGGTAGCCTTCCTAGAGGAACTGATGAGTAAACTGAGAACTGAAGCACCAGTAGGAGGCATGGGGGCAGGGGGGGCAGAGAGGAGGGAGTTGTAGGGAAGAGGGAAAGGAAATACATGCAGAAAGGATGTGGGAAAGTTCGAGGTAGGAGCAGGCACGGGGAGTGGCTCATGGGAGTCGAGGCAGCTCAGGGTATGGCTGGGGCGTGGCTTCTGGAGAAGGATGAGGCTAGAGATTGGAGAGGCAGTCAAATTGTGCTGAGTCCTGGAGGCCTTGCCAAAGAGCCCTGTCCTGTAGGAATGGGGAGCCACTGAAGGTCTTTAAGCAGAGAAGAGGCAGCCCAGATTTCACCTTTTGCAAATCACAGTGGCTGCAGGGTGGAGGGTAGATTGGAAGTGGGTAAGAGGAGAGCAAGGAAGCCAGTGGGTGGTGGAGGGTATTGTAATAATGCACAGAAAGCGGATAGTAGTCTGCACTGAGGCATGAATGATTCGAGACGTGTTAAAGAATTGGCAATTAGACAAGAGTGAGGATGGAGAGGTAGAAATCAAGGATGACTCCGAGATTTGCAGCTTGGGAAACCGGCTGGACGAAGGTATGGTTTATTCAGAAAGAGCCTCTGGGAAGAGGGTCTATGTAGACAGTGGGCAGTAAGTTCAGGCTGAGGTGCAGATATCTGTGAGATGTGTGTGAGGGGAAGCCAGCGCACCATAAAGTCAAAGGCAAAAAGACAGGTTTGGGCTGGACATAGAGACTCGTGGGTGATCAGTATGTAGATGAAAATTGAAACCATGACATGAGATTCTGGGAGGAACTTACATAAAATGAAAAGAGAAGAAGGTCAAGGGGAGAGCCCCAAGGACACCAAATGAACAAGATAATCAGAGGAAGAGGAGCTGCACAGGAGTCTGAAATGAGCAGGGAGAAAACTAGGCAACCGTGTGGCCCCAGGCATGACGGGAAGAGGGTGCCTCAGGAGGGAGGAGTGCTTGGCTGGGTCAAATGGTGCCAAGAGGGCAGAGCGGAAGCGGGCAGATGTTGTAGGGACATGTGTAAAAACACCTCCCGTGCTAGCACTCAAGGAAAAAAAGGTGTTGGAAACCTCTGTACTCTATACTTTTTCATTACCCTCTGCTCTGCATGAAGGCACAGGTGTAAAATTCATTTAGTGCAATGTCTCCCAAAGGACAATCTAAAGAATCTGCCCCATGATATGAAACACACACACACACACACACACACACACACACACATCTACTGAAATGAATTTTTGGAAGGGTTGTGCACTATGTTCCCAAAGGTGATTTTGAGAATGCAATTAGCAGAGTAAAGCCTCAGAAAAGCCCTACAGTAAGGAAATGTATTTAACCTCATTTAACCCAGCATTGCCCCAACTTAAAGGAACCCCATCATGATGTATCTCTTACTAGCATCTCTTGGGCTGGCAACAGCAAAACACACTTTGGAAATCACAATATTCATGGGAAAGGGCATGTCTCACTGATGAAATGTCTGCAGCTGGTAAACCACTGGTTAAAAACATCCTCTCCCAAGTTTAGGATGAAAGACTTCCTTGATCCGAATTCCCTCGTTATTCATTGATTTTAAATGTATTGGTTGCCTGTTAAGTAGCATCGTAGCCTGGAGGGTGATGGACGTGCTACTTTTAGGGGAACAGGATTGAGGAGACCCGGGGGAGGGCATTCTTTGGACCTGTATGCTTGTGTTCATTATGTGACGAGCCAAATAACCTGGCAGATGCTGGCCAGTTGGGAGGGATGAGGGAAGAAGCGTCACCATGAGATGGTCTTCTCTCTTCTAAGAAGTTATGAGGTTTGGGGGACCAAAAGCAGTGCGAAACATTGATGCAGGCGGTGAAGAATACTGGTAAGGACCATTCTCAAAAGTGGTTGTAACCATGTATTAAGCATTTATTCTATGTCAGACATTTACATAATATAAATATAGTAACATTTACTGAATTCCTACTCTGCACCAAATGCTCTCCTAAGCCCATTAGCTCATTTACCCTTCCAACAATAGATATTTACGATCTCATTTGCCAGATAAGGAAACTCACTGAGAGGTGACATTTCTTGCCCAAGATTGTGGCTAGTAAATGGCAGAGCTGAGATTTGAACCTAGACAGTCTGCTCCAGACATTATACTCTTAAACTATACATTCTACACCCTTTAAAAACATCCCACTGATACTTGAACTTGGATTTCTGGAGTATGAATCTGAAGTGCTAACCATTACACCCAGGAACCACCTACATTATTTATGTTCTTTGATTTCTGCAGCAATGTTTTGACGTAGGTGTTATTAACCCCCTTCACAGAGAAGGCTCAGAGAACTAACACAGCTCATAGGCAGCGGTGCTGTAGCTCTTGAATTCAGTGGGGTCTGACCCCGAAGCTCCCACTACTAAGTCTATAACCTCTTGCCACCCAGACTGCTGTCACTTTTAAGGCTGGAACTGGGGCGCTAGCATTTTGCATGACTGCTGAGACCTAGACCCTGACCAGGCAGAACGGAGGCTGGCCATGGTGCTGGAGAAGCATCTTGGAGGCACCTGCCTTGGGCTCCAACGCTTTAGTAGCTGGTTGGGGGAACAGTCCAGGAGATCCTAAAGGGGGGCCAGTGTGGCCAGGCAAGTGGAGAGAAGGGGGATTTGGGGGTGTTTGGACAGCATTCTCGTCACTAAGCCACATATGACAACCAGTATAGTTGTATCAGTACATATCTGCAAAACGTCAGCCCTGGCTAGGATCGAAAACAGGATTGTTTACCAGTGTCCAGCAGCCTGGACCTTCTCTGCCCCTGGGGTCAGGGCCAAGTGGGCTTGAAGACAGTTCCTCAGTCCAAGGAGTCCTCACCTGACCTGGGGTCATGCTCCTGAACCTCACATAGGTTAGGGTTCATTTGCGTCATTCTACGGTGACTGCTGCAGCCCCAACCCTAGCAAATGTAGGTTTCCACACAGAGTGGGCTGGAACCCTGCATTCCCTCTACTACAGCTGCAGAAAGCAGTGCCCTTGAACTAGAATCTGCAAATGGCAGACCTCAGACTCGGAAGCGCCACGCCAGCCCGTGCAGTACCTCAGTGGCGCTGGAGATTCATCAGACCAGACCCCGAAATAGGTCCTAATTGAAGGGCCTGAAAAACCCTCCGTGCTTTGTTGATCTAATTAAGTTCTGACATTCTATCAAACTGAATCCTTTTATTAAACATTTATCTTCAAATTCCAGAGTGTCACAACACCACATTGTTTTAAGTGACAGAAATGCAAATGGCATTTCCCTTTCCAATAGCAACCAAAGTGCTGCTCTTAGCAGCCGACTGCAGTTGGAGGCACTGGCGGGGCAGATCTTCCCAGAGCCCACCCTTCTTCAGCGGGGTGGCAGAGGCTCTGGCGGTCCACCCCCTTCAAGAGCCTCCCTCCATCCCTTCCACACACACCTGGCAACTGGTTCACCCAGCCCCGCCTGCCGCCTGATCCTCGTCCCAGCTGAGCTGTCTGGGTCAGCTGCAACTTCTCTCAGTAATTTTCCTCATCCCTCAAGAACCCCTTTCCTCTTGCAGACTGTGGTGAAAAGGCAGAAGGCAGGCAGCCTGGCTGTCCTGTTTACACCTCTCTGAGTACAGGCTGGCTTTGTGGGGCTGAGGCTCACTGGGTCCACCCCTCCCCCAGACTACGAAGGCTTCAGAGAGAAGATTCTGATTTTTTCATCCCTACGTGCTCCGCTAGCAGAGCGCCTAGCACAGGGAAGTCTGCCAACATGTTTTTGATCAATCAATGAATCAATAACTGAAGACCGAGTCTTGCCCGCAGCTTTGTAGTTTTTGTTTTGTTTTAGTTTTTTAATTCTAGAAATAGTTGTTCAGGTTTTTTTTAAGTATTTATTTATTTGGCTGTGCCAGGTCTTAATTGCGGCACGTGGGATCTTTAGTTGTGGCGTGTGGAGTTTAGCTTCCTTGACCAGGGATTGAACCCAGGCCCCCCCACCGCCCCGCATTGGGAGCTCGGAGTCTTAGCCACCGGACCACCAGGGAAGTCCCAGCTTCGTAGGCTGGAAAACTCTTTTGGCAATTTCCCCAGCGGTAATCAAGTTCCGGGGGATGGATTCCTGCCAATTAGACTCATGAGATACTCACGTTTCCATTTCTACAAATGGCTTCTGGGCAGGATTCTCTCTCCCGGAGAGAGGGACAATGCTGAGAAAATCACAAGCTCTGACAGTGAATGGCCCTGTCTTCCCACCTGGATGACTGGTCCAGATTTATTTAAACTCCGGGAAATACTAAGACTCGCATTCTGATCATTGTTTTTTCTAGATATGACAAGGCTCACGACTCTTTTGATAACAATGACAATAGAAACTAATAACAGGTAATATGTACTGAAGGCTCATGACATGCACTGTTCTAAGAGTTTGACATGCATGTTAACTTATTCAACCCTCACAAGAACCTGTGAAATTGGTGATGTTATTATCGGTTTTGTTTTTTTTTTTTTTTTATTCCTGCGGCATGTGGGATCTCTGTTCTCCGACCAGGGATAACTTAGTTCTCCGAACCCGTGTCCCCTGCATTGGAAGCACAGAGTCTTAACCACCAAACCACCAGGGAAGTCCGTATTATCCCATTTTATAGTGAGGAAACCGAGGCCAAAATCACTTAAGCAATTTGCTGGAGGCTGCATACCCAGGCAGCCGGATAGCATCAGTCCCGAGTTTCTATTAAAAAGAGTAGCTGATATTAATCAAGCTCTATGAGCCTCCAGTTTCTCACCTGTAGAATGGGCATTAACAGAACCTACCCAAGGGGTTGATGTGATAATTGAATCAAGTGAGGTGTAAAGTATCGGCACAGAGAAGATTTTTAATAAACATTAGAGAGGCTCCCTCACCCACTGAGAGAGAGAACAGAAAGTGTACAGTTCAATCCTTTTCCTCAATGCATGTGGAACGCTATTAGGAAAATGACACGTACACTTGTGAAATTTGAAATGATAAGACGGCAATACAAGACCCGTCATGAGGCAGCCTGTGGTTAATTGCCAGATGAGTGATCCTGGAGGTGAAAGCACAGTTGAAAGAAAGGAGAGGCAGCTCTGAGCTGCGGGATTAGGGAGGGCTCCGTAAATCCTAGCTTCCAGAGGATGGAAGACCTCAGAAGCACCTACTCCACCTCCCAGCTAGTATAGAAATGACCTCTTCAGCATCCCTAAGAGGCAGCTGACCACCTTCTGCTTGAACCCCTCCAGTGACAGGGAGCTCACTACCGTGGGAGTTCTGAAAACCACAACACCCACCCAGGTGCTGATCTGACTTCTCCCCTTCATTGGGCCAGGCTAGGACAAGCTGCAGAATTGAAGGAGGTGCTCACTGCACCTGCACGACCCTGAGGATGAGTGCCTCCTTAAATTGGACCCCAGGCACCTGACCCTAGTCCCGGTCCTGCATGTACATTCCTACCCTCTGGAGTGAAACGGGCATTGTTTCAGATGGAGAAGAGGAGAGAGCTTGATTCAGCAGGGAAGGAAAGTGTATGCAATGGTGAGGAAAGGGGAAAGGCAAACGCTCTCCTGAGTCCAGCATAGCTGGGAGACAAGAGTCAGAGCAGATAAGGTGGCAAGCTTTGGGTCCAACTGGACACGGCTGAGAATCTGGCTCTGCCGTGATGTCTGCCCTTTGTGCTTCAGGTAATGGGAGACTTGAAGATTTCTGAGCATGTTTGGTTTGGAAACAAGCGTGTGGTTAGATGGGCATCCCCAGGCCTGTGGATCCTCATCTCATGAAACATTTCCATCCGCGTGGGCCAGTGGTTTCCATGGCATTTGACCACTTTGGCCTGGATCTCTGCCATGAAATTGAAGACACCTGAGCAGATGAAAATGAATCAAAGAGGGTTGGGGAAATTGGTGGTCAAAAACTCAAGGCAGAATATGCAAAGCGGGAAAGGCCATTGGCATTTTCTCATTCCATGGAGACATCGGGGCAACATGTTGAAGACCTTCACAAGATGCTGGCAGGAAGGAGGGTCCCTCAGATGACAGTGCCTGTGGGACGCATCCTGGCAGCCAGGCCCTGTGATCTTCGTACACAGAGTAGTGGAAGAGACGCTAGCTCTGGAAAGATTTTTATTTCCTAACGCTTTCTATGTGGCAGGCATAGTGTCAAGTACTCTGCACCTTATCTTACTCATTTTTACAACATAAACACTTTTACAAAGGAGAAGATAGAAGTTGAGAGGAGGGGAAGTGACTTACCCAAGGTGGCACAACTAGTGAGTTTTAGAGCAGCAGTTTGTCCGGGGACTAGGAGGTATATATATGGAGGGAGAGTTGTTTGTCTGGCCCCATCACATTCGCTGAAGGATAACTGTGGTAATCAGCCTGCACCTCTGCAGAGAGTTTTGCAAGTTACCAAGTGGGTTTATTAGCTCTCAATTTCACCTCATTTCATCTCTTCAATTACACCCTCAGGAAAGTAGGACTGGCCCATTTCCCCATTTTACAGATAAATAAATCTCAACTGACTTCATATCCACCCACATCTCTCTATCGCCACTGTCCTGACCCTGCCTGAGCCACCTCCATCTCTCACCTGGACCACTTCCATCGCACTGGTCCAGGCAAGAGAGGCTGGTGGCTTGGACTGGGCTCATGGTTTCCAGGCTTGTCCCTCCAGTCCACTCCCCGTGCGGCCACCAGGCCCATCATCCTAAAGCACAAGTCTGGTCACATTAACCACCTGCTTAAAAGCAGGCGGCTCCCCACTGCTGCTAAGTCCATACTCTGCGTGGCTTATTAGGTCCCAAATAATCTGACCACAGCTACTATCTCTCTGGACTGGTTACACACACACACACACACACACACACACACACAGGCTTATATCCAGCCCAACCATCTGTCCTTCAGACAGACCAAAGCTCTCGGCTGCAGGATCCCATCTTCCCTTTTTGGTTAACCCTTGCTTTTCCTCCCAGCACCTCCCCACCCTCCCGCTCCTCTGCCAATTTCTACTTATCCTTCGTGGCTCATCTGAGATGGAGCTTCTTCCAGGAAGCCTTCCTGACAGCCCACTACCACCCAGACGGAGCCAGGCACCCTCCCTTGCACCCTCCACCTTCCCGTGCTCTGCTGTAACAATATCACCTAGCGGTCACTAGAACCCCACTGCCTGGGGTCAAATCCCAGCTCCTTCGCTCACACTGTGAATCCTTCAGTGCGTGTCTTCACCTCTCTGTGCCTCTATTTCCACACCTTTAAAGTGGAGACAATAATAAAAGGGTTTTTTTAGGATTAAGTGTAAAGTGCTTAGCCCAGCACCTAGCCCGTGGCAGCTTCTCCAAGGGACCAAAACCGTGACCATCCCCGCCCTTGCTGTTGTTTTCACTCTGGGTCAGATAAGTTGATTTTTTGTCTCAGTGTCTCCTAGACACCATTCTTGGGGATGGCCACTCCTGCTGTACCGATCCCCTCTCTACCACGGCGCCCAGCTCAACCACCATAGCTAGTGGGCACTCAGGAGAAGTTTGAGGACCAGCTGAAATATTGAATAAATCCCAAAGTGAATGACTTGCCCAAGATCACACGGCTAAGACGTGGCAGAAAGACGGCTCAAGCACCAGCTCTCTCACCAGCTGGCCCAGCCACCTTTCCACTATGCCACCAGCCTCTCAAGATGAATTGAGAGCTGTTGGCACATGGCAGTATCTATTCATTATCCGCCTACTCCTGGGGCTCTGGGGTTGACAGTGTCCTTTGACCAGCCCTGTTCCAGAGGATCTATGCCTGTCGGGCTCCCGTACTCCCTGGGCCTGCCTCCACCTGGGAGCAATCTTGACATGGGAATGTAATCACTAGTCTGTGAGCTTCTTGAGAGCAGAGACTGTGTGTAACCCCTCTGTACCCCCAGCACGGGGCCCAGGCAGTAGCACCTGACTGATGCTACTATATTGAGCACCTCCTGGATGCCAGGCACTGCGCTAAGTCCTCTCAATTCAGTGTGTCATGCAATGCTCACAGCCCTATGAGATAGGTCTACTGTCTCCTCATTTTACAGATGAAAAGACTGAGGTTCAGAGAGGTTCAGTGGCATAACTGGGATATGAACCCAGGTTGCCCGCCTCCAGACTCTGAGGTTAACCACTGACCTTCGCTATCTCTCTAGCAGCAGGAGTTGAACTAATAGAATTGTATTTGGGAGAGGTTTCCTCACGGCTTATGACAACACCCAAACCTACAGGCCTATTTTATAGAGTACATTTTAGGTTGACTTGTTACCTCTGTGGAGTGTCCTTAACCTCATCGGTAACAGGCTTTCAATCACATTGTGGTGATTGTGGGTCTGAGGTCTTCCTGTCCCCGGGAGCCTGCTCCAGTGTCAGCAGTATGGGGTAGGGGGGACAGAGCTGCAAGGCTGTGATGAAGGGGCCTTGAAGTTCAGAACCCAGATCCTTCCAAGTTCTCAGTCTTCGTCAGGCTTATATTGATCCACCAGCCAATGAGGGCACCCCTGCCTGTGACACCCAGAGCCCCCAGTGTAAGGCCCTGACCAACATCTCTGGGGCCTCGTCCACAACCTCTAAGCACCGACGATCCTCGTTCACTTATCTTCACCGGGATCCACTCCCTCTTCCTGTCTGAAGTCAAACCCACTGTCTTGCACCTCCTTCCTGGCTCCCTTGTCTAAGTTGACTTTCTCCCTTGCACGCTCATTCTCAGCAACGCCCCTGCCCACCTCTTCCCTTATTTACAGGCACAGCCAGCACTGAACCAGGGCAAAGTTTATCCTGAACAAAGGGGTTGTGAGGAACACTGAGATAATTTTTAATGCATTCTTTTGCTCAGTTGTCCTGTAGATACGTAGTGAGCACCTGCTCTATGCAGGCACTGAGGGTTCTTTAAAATGTATCTAATATTAAATACATACAGAAGACTATTTTAATCTGTATGATTACATTGATTATGATTAGGCTTGGCAACAAGGGTTGTTTCTTTTAACTAAAATTAAAAAGATAGTTTATTTCTCTCCCATCACCTGACTCTGGAGATACAATGTTCAGGAGATAAGACACTCCATGGCGGCATGGCCCAGATGTCTGTATTTGATTATTCCATCATGCAGCTCTCCATCCTCAAGGTTGTGTCATGGTCCAAGATGGCAACTGGAGCTCCCTACTCCACGTGCCTAGAGGAAAGGGTCATCGACAAGGGCACATGCCATCCCCCGAAGGACATTTCTCAGAAGTTTCTCCCTCCACTTCCACTTACACCCCATTGATCAGAGCTCGGTCACATGGCCACCGCCAGCTGCAAGAGAGGCTGGGAACTAAAGTCTATATTCTGGGAAGCCATCTGTTCCGGCAAAATGTGGGAAGACGGCAAGAACGAGACATTAGGAAACAGCCAGCAGCCTCTGCCATAGCGAAGCATAGAGAATAACAATAAAATGAGGGCCTGTGCACTGACCACCAGGCTAAGAAATGGCGCCTCCCGGTACGCTGAAGCTGACCTGTCCTCTCTCTGCCACCACAACCACTCTCCCCCATCTCGGAGCAATGCCCTCTTGAATTCCGTGTTTAACACTGCTTGCTTGACTTTACAGTTTCACCACAAACATGTATTTCTAAACAATCTATCGTCCAGTTGTACACGTTTAACTATGTGAAAATGGAATCATAGCATATGTATTTTTCCGTGGCTTGATTTTTACGTTCAGTAGTTTGTTTTTATTTTTACTGAAATACAGTTGACTTACAATGTTGTGTTCATTTCAGGTGTACAGCAAAGTGATTCAGTTTTATATATACATATATATATATATATATATGTTCTTTTTTTACATTCTTTTCTATTATAGGTTATTACAAGACATTGCATATAATTCCCAGTGCTATACAGTAGATCCTTGTTGGTAATCCATTTAAAAAAATTTTTTTTATAGATTTATTTATTTATTTATTTTTGGCTGTGTTGGGTCTTCGTTGCTGCGCGCGGGCTTTCTCTAGTTGCAGCGAGCGGGGGCTACTCTTCGTTGTGGTGCACGGGCTTCTCATTGCAGTGGATTCTCTTGTTGTGGAGCACAGGCTCTAGGTTCACGGGATTCAGTAGTTGTGGCACGCGGGCTCAGTTGTTGTGGCGCACGGGCTTAGTTGCTCCACGGCAAGTGGGATCTTCCCGGACCAGAGCTCAAACCCATGTCCCCTGCATTGGCAGGCAGATTCTTAACCCCTGTGCCACCAGGGAAGTCCCTGGTAATCTATTTTATGTATAGTAACATGTATATTTTAATCCCAAATTCCTAACTTATCCCTCCCCCCTTTCCCCTTTGGTAACCATAAGTTCATGTTTTACGCCTGTGAGTCTATTTCTGTTTTGTTCTGTTCAGTATTATGTGTGTAGAACTCAACCGTGTTGACATGTGTAGCTGTAATCTACTCTCTTTCATTGCCGTGTAATATCCCATTATATTAATGTACTCCAAGCTATTTTCATTCCTCTGACAATAGAAATGTGAGTTGTTCCCAGTGTTTTGTTGTTTCAAGTAATGCTGTTAGGAACATTCTTGTACACATCTTCTCATGCATACATGCAAGGGTTTCCCAAGGCAAATTTCTAAGAGAAATTGCTGGGGTTGGGGTTATACACATATTTTGATATTGTCAAATAAGTTTTTAATAAGAGAGGTACAAAAGATCCTGGTGCCCCAGGAATTCTAATAGTGTCATAATGTTCATCTGTTCAGGAGAATGGAAATGTATAGAACACTCTCTGCCCGCACAGACACACACACACACAAATACACACAGATTCATTTGTTTATTTGTCCATTTGTTCAATAAACACTTGTTGTGTCGCCATTATCATTAATTATGAGACACACCATCAAAGTAATAATGATTTTTCAGGAGAAAAGAGACACACAGCAGTAAATGAACCCATCAATTATAAGACATAACCCAATTTCACTGAAATGTGCATGTGAGCATCTTGGAATCAAGGGAAATATGGTATGTTCAGGGAACTCTCTAGAAGAAATTCTGCCCTTGAGAAACTTACAGATTTGCAGCCATTTGTTCCTAAACAATGATACCAGAACACAAAATATGATCAAAGCAGATACAAAGTACTCGAAAACCACCCCGAAGTGTGGTCCACCAGGGACCGTGCAGCATCAGTCTCACCTGGGAACTTGTGAGAAATGCAAAGTCTCAGTCCCCAGGCCAGACCCACTGAGTCAGAATCTGGTTTAACATGATCCCCCAGTGACTCCTATGCCCATTAAAATCTAGAATTACTTCATAGAGGCATAGAGGAGGGAAAGAGTTTTTCCAACTAAGGGCAATCAAGAAAGGCTTCCTGAAAGAGGCATCATTTGAAGAAGAAAGAGAAAGAAGGATTACATTTGTTGAGTGCCTGCTCTGGGTTAGGAACTGCACAAGGGGCCTTCACTTCTGTTATCTCCTTGAGTCCTCAGAATCTCCCCACGGGGCAGAGATTAACATCCCCCTTTGACAGCTAAGGAAACAGGCACAGGGAGGTCACATGGCTTGCTCAGGGCCACACAGCTCATAGCGAGCAGAGCCAGGCTTAGAAGCTGGAACTCTCTGAGTCTGGGGTCCAATCTCTCCCCCACATCACACTGAAAGGACTAAAGAAGGAGCTGACAAGAATCAGGACAGGATATACTCCCAGAGGTTGTGTGGGCAAGTGCTCAGGGCTGTGCCCAGGGCTTCTGGAAGGTGAGAGCTCAGGACACAAGATAGGGCAGAATCGAGGAAGGCAGGCAGGCAGAACATCCTTCTTACCCCACGTAACCCGGCCCAGTGCCTGCACGGGACCTAGCACATAGCAGGCATTCAAAACAGTTAAGTGAATGAATGAACGGGGAACGAGTGAACTCATGGACAGCCACAAAGGCTGTCGTTTCACACCTTCCAGCAGCAGCCCGTGCCAGCGCTGTTTGGGGCCTGGGGTTCCCGAGAGGGACGAGGCAGGCCTCACCCACCTGCCCCAAGGTGTCCTTAATCCCTGCCGTCAGGGAGGGCCCTTGCCAGCAAAGCAAACAGCCAGGAGCAGAAAAGGTCTAAAACGCAGCACAAGCAGCTCCCACCAAGCACATCCTTTGCTTCACTTAAAATATCGCTTAGCCGATCTCCTCCCCGTGCATCAGCCGGCCCCCTCCGCGCACCCTCCCGGCTCCGAGCTGCTCTTTCAGACTCTCGTGAATACGTGGAAAATAAAACAGTGTCTGTTCAACCCTTAATGACCAGGTTTATGAGAGCTTATTGCATCTCAAATAAATGAGACAGCAGTGGGTGCCGTCAGATATTAATGTGCTTTTTACAAAGCGGATGAAATCTCCTTTTAAACTACTTAATACCTGCAAGCTGAAATTTTCAATCTGAAGTGGGAAATTCCTGGAGGCAGAGTTGTAGCTGCCTCAGGCACAGCCCGTGGCCTTCCCACCTCAGCTTGGCCTGAAGTCCCTGGGCTCTGGGGTTGACGTGGCATCGCTGGCCCTTCTGGGGTGGAGGCTCAGTAGACATTTCGCGGTGATTAGAATAATCCTTTATATAGTTCATGGTGGGAGAGTCCCCCCACCTCTTCATCCTCCAAAAGCTCAAAGCCAATGCTTGTAGGGGGAGTGGACGCTGAGATGCCCCCTCTTCAGTTCAGCCTGGACCACAAGCCCCTGCGGGACCTGGCCCCTGCCCCTCCCCAGCTATCTCCTGCCCTCACACTGACCCATCCAGCCCTCCCAATGGGACCAATCTTTCTGTAAATCTCCAATCCCACGAAGATGTCACGTCTTTGCACCAGCCAAGCCCTCATACGGGATTGCCCTTCATGCAAGCGTGTCCTGGTAAATGTTTAACAGCTGGCTCTGGGCAGGGAAAGGGGACCTTGATTTGTAGTGCTTGCCGATTCCCGTGGTGCAAACACTACCACCATGGCTGATTTCAAGCTACTCATGTGAGTTAGGAAGAGACACTAACAATCAGCTCCCCTGATGTAAGCCGGCCCCAGCACACCACTGCTTCCAGGCTTCCCTGTTACCCACAACTCTGCCCTGGAGGACCTGCCTGACCCCTGAGACACTCTGCTCCCTCCTGTGTGCCCAGCAGGTCCCTGACTTTGCTCTTGCTGACCTTTCCTCCTAGAATCGCTTCTCATCCTCCACCGCTTCCTCACATGCCCCAACACACACACCCACACACACACACACACACACACATCCCTACCTACCTGCTTCACCTGGCTAACTCCTCCACCTTCCAAGTCAGGAGGCCTGTGTCAACACCTGCACACTCACACACCTGGATCTGCAGCCCTCTGTGTGCTCCCAGACACGCCCTGCTTTGTCACAACACACATCCTGCTACCCCACAGCCTCTGTTCTCTGTCTCCCATAGATGGCATGCTCTGTGGGAGAAAGTATATTTTTTTCCTTTGTGTCCTCAGCAGATCGCACAAGCATGGCATAAAGTTGGTGCTACACAAATGTCAGCTGAAAAACTATGCTCCCATAAGGCCTTATACATCCCTCTAATGACGTGAGACATTACATTCTAATAAATTCTGTGCTTTCTGTCTTTCCCCCAAGACTGCGTGCCCCTGAAGAGCAAGAATCAGGTCAGGTTTCCCTCCACCACACCAGGCCCAAGCACTTAGTCAGCCCTTAGTCTCTACCCTGGGGAGAGAGGAAGGATGATCAGAGATGGTGAGAGACACCAGATTTTTGAGCACCTGGATCCATCTATGCCTGAAGATGTGTCAACTCCTGGGCTTGATGACCACCAACCAGAAAGAAATACAGCAGAACTCTAGGCTGGCATCAGGAAAACAAGATGACACCCCTCTTCGCTGTCGGTAGTAATGTCTGCCGACACAGATGTTCTACCGAACTTAAATTCCACCAAAAGTGATGGGGTGCTACTGGTAGCACCACCTTAGTCAGACTGAGTCCTGGGCCACAGAGCCCCGAGTGCTCCTGGAGACCCCTTATGCTTCCAGCTGACACTCACAGCCTCATCATCACCGTCAACCTAGAGACCATTGGGACCAATCCTGCCATAGCCTGAGTTCCAGGTTATCTGGGTCTTTCCTCACTACCAACCATTCATCCCTCAGAGTTCTAACCCAGTCTCCAACTCCCCCAGCCCCACAAATCCTTGCTCCGGGATTTCTGGAATTTTGTCCTGATGTCGGCAAAATCCCCCATGTTCTCAATCTCTTCTCTTCTTGCTCTGATGGAAACCTGTCCTCCCCTGAGAACACCACCCCCTGCCATCCCTCACACGGGGGTGTTTTATCACCCACAGCCCTGGGCCTGAGGGTGGTGGGACCCTCCCTGCTGTTTCCATCTCCCGGCCTCTCTCCTAAAATCCTTTCTCCCTGAAATTCATCCCAGCCTTCTCTACCCTGATTCCCCCTCGCCTCTATTCTTTGCCTCCCGGGCATTCCCCCCACCCATTCTTTGAGACGTTTACCACTTGCTACCTCATTCCCTAGTGCTACTTCTGTGGTCCTCTGGGAGATTTCACAAGCAGGCAGAGAGTCCTCGCAGTACCTGGCCTCTCCCCCTCGCTCAGCCAGCCCTTACAAGTCCTGCATCATTGCTTGTTTAATACTGAAACCCCACAGCATCAATCAGCCCCACCAAGTATGGGGAAGAGGGCTGAGCAGGGTTGTGACAGGCAGAGAAGGAAAGGGCTGGGACTGAGGCCCATGGCCTCTCCCCACTCCCCAAGGATGGATGGAGGGTGAGCTCTGTGCCTCTACAGGCCCCAGTACACCTGGCTCTGCAGGGGGTATGCAAGGACCCAAGAAGAACAGAACCTTCAAAGGATCCTGAGTGGCAGGACCGGGCTGTGCTCACCCCACTGCCCACAAGAGCACTGCCTCTTGAGGTTTCCGTCCTTCTCACCTCCACCACCACGCCCGCTCTACCACTCCCAGCTCTGCCACTTTCCAGGACAGAGGGCTATTTTCTCAGAGAAGTCCCCAACTGAACTGCATCAGGCAGGTTAGGAGAAAATTCTATATCACAGAGACAGGATGACTCTTCCTCTAACAGAGAAGGGCCAGAAGCATCTGGTATGGTTCCCTGTGTCAAATCTCGGTCCAGACAAGGCCATCATTTAGCTTGTAAGAGCCTCATCATCAAAAGATCACACCAATAATTTCTAAAAACCAACCACTGAGTTGGGGTTTATTAGAATAATTTGATGAATCATTTGCATGTCAACATTTAACTTGGTAAGCAGTTTTATAATATGTAATTGATGTATGTAGGAAATAAAAGCAAACATTTAGTTTTATTTTATGTACAAAAGTTATTTCGTTTTGTCTTCTATATTAATTTGTATGAGCTTTGCTAAATACTTTGAATGGCATCCCTACCTCCACCCGACTTGAGCTACCCGGTTCATGGTCTTATCATTGACCCTGACGTTACCAATAACCACGCCCCTTCCACAATCTCAGTCTTTTGCATCTGCTCTCTGACTCCCATGCCCCACCCTTCCAGCTCACTCCCGCCACCATCCCTTGACCCTCACCTTACGTTTCCAGTACATTGAAACCACCACCTTTTCACTGTCCCCTTTACCAGCTTAGGGCCTGATCCATCTTCAGAATCACTGCCTTTCTCCCCTCACCTTCTTGTGTTCATCTCACTGACTCTCATCCTGGTTAAAGGCAACTCTCCAGCTAGACTGCAGCCGCATACTAAATGTGTTCAGAGAAAACCACAGAATCTCAAGAGGGACCTTCAAGCCACCAACACCCACACTTCATGTCTCAAGCCTGGCCCATTCCTTCTCCCACTCTCATGGAGAAAAATTTCACTTTCCACTTCCCTCAAATCTCCAACCCTTCCTCCCCTTCATCATCCTCAGTTGATGAGCATGCTTCCCATTTCATCAAGAAAAGCAACCAGAAGAGAAGTGTCACAAGCTCCCACCATGCCTACTCATCCCCTGCATCTGTACCCACAGATGCCCCTTCCCTCCCGGTGCGGTGGACACACCATCGTCCATATAAGGCCAACCTTGTACTTGTGTCCCAGACCTCATCCCCTCTCACATTGCTCCTGCATTGCCCCATCCCCTCCCTGGGTTATCAATTCTTCCCTCTCTACCAGAACATTCCCACCAGCATCATTCATGCCTTAACACCTCCCCCCAACACAGAGCAGCCAGCATAGTGGCAGACACCCCACTAGCACAGTGCAGGAGGGCCAAAGAAGGTTGAGAGAGGGACAGCAAAGGATATGATGGGGGCACAGGAAGGTAGACCAGCGTGTGCAAAGGCCCTGTGGTAGGAGCAAGCATGGCAGGAAGAACAGCAGAGATGACACATGCACCAAGAGGGAGGTGAGACCAGACAGAAGTCCGGGTCAGACCCTGTTAAAGATGTTGAGCTTTTCCCTAAGAGCATCGAGAAGCTGTTGAGTGTTTCAAACTGGATGTGGCTTGAACAGATTTGCATTTTCAAAGGTTCACTATGATTACTCTGTAGAGACGGATAACAGTGGGTACAAAATGACCAGTGGGGAGGCTACCGCAGTCATCCAGGGAAGCAAGCACCCACCTGGCAGTGGGTGTCACTATTGTTGGAAAGGAATCGATGGGTTTGAGAGATACTGAGAGCTAATACAGACAGGACGTCGTGATGAATGGAGCCTGCAGGGAATAGGAGGAGATGTCGGCGATGATGGCGAGGCTCAGTTTTCACAAGGGAGCGATGAAGAGGCATTGGCTGACCTAGCTGGTGCCTCCAGAAGACCAGGCTTGAGGGACAGATCATGAGTTCCAGTCTGGACCTGCTGAGTGTACGGTGCTTTTAAAACATCCACCAGGAGACATCAAACAAGCAGCTGGATTCCCAGGTCCGGACCTCACCGGAGAGGTCTGGCTGCTGATTATTTGACACAGCCTCTCAACAAGCATCTCTGGAGTGCTTCTCCTGCGCTAGGCATCATGCTGGGACCCAACGGTCCAAGGCTGACGGAGGCACGGGCTGGGGCAGCGGGACAGCCAGGCTGCGTGGGGAGAAGGTGCAGGTGTGGTCCCCCAGCCTGAAGCGTGGGGCCCTTAGAAGACAGACGTGGGGGCTCCACCTGTGATCCCTTGGTTGGGGGTTGAACACTGCCCCCAATTTTTTAGGAGCCTCGGGGCACGTCAGTACCGTTCTCCGCACCTCCCCTCCCGTACGGATTCCTCGTAAAGACGCCTGGCACCAAGTTGGCACTGACGAAATATTTGTCAGACTGAATTGAGAGAAAATGAAAGTGGTCTGCAAAGTGCTTTGTAAATACACTGATTTCTACTTTTAACAATGGGGAGGCTATGTTATCCTCTTAGCAGCGGGTACAAAGACTCTTCTCAGGAGAGAAGAGTGTGTGGCTGGACGGAGGATGAGCTAGTAGGGGGCGCGCGAGGCCTCCAGTTAATGCAGCAAGATGCCGAGAGCAGCGTGGGACGTGGTCAGGACAACAGAGGAGGGGGAGACAGCAAGGTATGGGGTGGGGAGGGTGCTGAGCAAGAGAAGAGACTGCCCACCACACTTAGAAGACGGCTGCCCTGATGGGAGCATCTGGAATGAAACGCTGTGCTCTTCGGATCCTAAAAAGCTGCAGTGAAGCTACCCGAAGTTCCGTTATGCTCTGGGGAATTGTTTTTCTTGCAAAAGTTGGGAAAGGAAGCGAATTTGGTACAGAGACAGTTAAGGGGGGGTGGGGTTGGGGAGTAAGGATCAACCATCTTCTCTGTAATATGTAGTATAGAATTACCTACATAACATGATAACAGCAAGAAATACCTAAAGTACTTAGTTATATAAGCACACCTGTATCCTATGTATACAGCTATATGTGGTATGCACAGGTCTGTGTACTAATGCCTTAAAATCCCTAAATAATTTCTATAGTACATGATAAAACCTACTCCATGGGCTACAAAGTCTCAGGATCCTATAAGAAAAGAAATTGCTCCTTCGGGTGAGGGCGGGAGCGTTAAGATCCGCGCCAGAGGGCTGGAAGTCGTTCCTGAAAATGAGAGGTCTGTGGCTTTCGGGCACTCCGGAGAGGAACTTCCCTGGAGGCGCAGTGGTTAAGAATCCGCCTGCCAATGCAGGGAACATGGGTTCGAGCCCTGGTCCAGGAAGATCCCACATGCCGCGGAGCAACTAAGCCCGTGTGCCACAACTACTGAGCCCGCGAGCCACAGCTACTGAAGCCCGCGCACCTAGAGCCCATGCTCCGCAACAAGAGAAGCCACCACAATGAAAAGCCTGCGCACCGCAATGAAGAGTAGCCCCCGCTCGCCGCAACTAGAGAAAGCCTGCACGCAGCAACGAAGACCCAACGTAGCCAAAAATAAATAAATAAATAAAATTGAAAATAATAATAATAAAACTTCTTTATACAATGGAATACTACTCAGCCATAAAAAAGAATGAAATAATGCCATTTGCAGCAACATGGATGGACCGAGAGATTATCATACTAAGTGAAGGAAGTCAGAAAGAAAGCCAAATACCGTATGATATCACTTATATGTGGAATCTAAAATATCACATAAATGAACTTATCCACAAAGTAGAAACAGACCCACAGACATAGAGAACAGATTTGTGGTTGCCAAGGGGGAGGGTGTATGGGGGAGGGATGGAATTAGCAGATGCAATTATATATAGAATGGATAAACAACAAGGTCTGTATAGCACATGGAACTATATTCAATATCCTGTAATAAGAAAAGAAATTGCTAACACATATTGGGGACTGTATTAATTAGGTTACATTAGCTACCATCACAGGAAAATCCTGAAAATCAGGGGCTAAATGTAGTCAAGGTTCATATCTCTCTCACGTCAATACTCCCAGCACATTTACTAACGTGCCAGGTACTGCCCTGAGTGCTTTCAACATGTCAACTCGCGTAATCCCCATGACAATTGTGAAGGAAGAATTGCTCTGATCTCCACTTTCCTCTGAGAAAACTGAGGTGTGGCGTCTCCGTGAAGCTGAGTCAGACCCAAGGCCAGGGCAGTCCAGCCGCAAAGCCTGCCTCTCACCCGCGGTTGCCATATCTCCCTGCACAGCTTCGAGGGTTCAGTCATTCAGAGAAATTTAAGTGTCTATGCTGGTGTTGGGGATACAACGCAAATAAACAGACAAAGTCTCTGGTGTCATGAAGCAGCCGTGCTTGTAATTCTAGTCTCCACATGAGTTTTTATGAAGATCGCATTCAATACTTCACTCATTCATTTTGTGATCACTGCTGGGGGCCCGCTGGACACTGGGCTAGGGGTTTTCATCTGAGCCAGCTCTCACTTTCTCAGCAATCACCAAGGAAATGTTTAGAACCTAAAGGTCTTTGTTTGAGCCCTTATTCCATCATTTCCTGGCCATGAGTACTTATTCAGTCGTTTAGCCTCCCTGAGCTTCAGTTTCTTCATCTGTGAAATGGGGATGCTAATACCCCTCTCACAGGTTGGGTCCTAGTCCAAGAGCCTGGTAGAGGGCCAGCCCCCTTGGGGGGCTCAACCCTAAGGGTATTTCAGAACTTTCAGGGCCACCATATAGTGAATTCTATGTAACTGCCAGTGAGAAAATGCTTTGCAATCTCATCTAAAGGTCTGTGGGAATGTTCTCCAGCCCCGTCTGGGGTCGGCCTTCTTTGGAAAGCGATCTGCTTTCTCGCGTGTAAGACGCGAGGTGACTCCCAGCCGGGCTGGGGCGCAGAGGCAGGTGTATTGACATTCACCAGCTTCCTCCGTGGCAGTCCCCAGCACAGATTCAAACCTCCACTGCCCGCCACGCCTCAGCTAATCCTCAGAAGCCTCGATGCAGAGATGGAAGGCTGGGTTTTGAAGTCTTAAGCCTTAGATCCTCTCCACAGCACCGCGGGTGTGTGTGTTTTGATTCACCAGACAGATGTCCAAACAGACAAAGCGATACCTTCCTCCGGGGATGAGGGAGAGGGCTGAGCCAGTTTCAGAAGAGCGAGAAGTCTGGAAGAGGCCGGTGGGCTCTGAATCCCCGGAGCCTAGGATGTCTTACGAGCTCTTTCTTCCCTTGTTTTCCAGGGAACTTCAAAGGTCTCTGCAAGCAAATTGATCACTTCCCAGAGGATGCAGATTACGAAGCTGACACAGCAGAATATTTCCTCCGTGAGTGCATGCAATTTTTTTTTATCTCCTTCCTCGTGGTGGGTCCTGCCCTTCCATCCTTCGAGAGTCAAAGGCCAGGACTATCTAGAGGTCCCTGTCACCACAGAGGGCAGGAAAAAGCTAAGCCTCCCTCCTCCCCTCCTGCCCAGTGGCCAAACCTTCATGCATGCCGTTTCCCTCTGCCTGCAACGCCCTTCTCTCCCCTCTTTGTCGGAAAGTTCCTACTCATCTTCCAGGTTTCAGCTGAAACATCACCTCCTCCAAGAAGTCCTCCATGCCCTCGAAGGGGTTCCCAGAGCCTAGCACCTTTATCACGCTGTGGGGTCCTTGTCTATTTGAGCAACCAGCTCCCTCGCAGTGCTGCCAACTCCACTAGGACTCTGATAGACTCTACCTATCTCGTTCATGATTGTATTCCCAGCCCAGGGCCCAGCATGTAAAAAGCACTCAGTAGCTATTTCTTGAATAACCCAATGAAGAAACTTATCAGGCGGTGCCAGACTGGAACTTCTACTGAAACAATGCGATTTTTTTCCTTCCCCACAAGTCAAGTCAAAGTTAAATCCTGATGTAATAGCTGTGATCTTAAATCCACCTGAGACATATTATCAAGAGAAAGTATTTTGAGACCCAAAGGAAATCTCTCAAGAATCAGCAAAAACTAACAAGGCAAAATGTTCTGGGAGAAAAGGATTTCCAGGAGATGGGCTAAGGGTCCTTGATACCTGGTACAGCAAAGCCGCCCCGAGCAGAAGTAGTTGAAAGCTCTGCTCCAGGCTCTCAGGCAGCACTTCCTGAGGGAGTTTACTCTCCTCCCAGGAGCATTGCCCGTCCCCTTCTGCTCCCAGGTGCCCTTCCCGGGCCAAAGCCTCCCTCCCATCCCCCCACAGCATCGGTTAGTATTACCCTTGGATCACTTTTATGAAAAATGTAGGGGGCATTTTATTATATGGATCACCCCTGTTGCTTTCAATAATTACCCCTCACATCAAACCCAGCTCTCAGATCAGCCTGAAATCTGGGTTTCACTGCAAGCCCATGGAGCACGAAGCCAGCCAGGCAGCTGGGAAGAGAAGGGAAAGAAACATCACGTCATTTATAGCTTTCTTTTTAAAGGGGGGAAATATCTTACAAAGCTCATCCTTTC
This sequence comes from Orcinus orca, assembly GCF_937001465.1. NCBI lineage: Eukaryota > Metazoa > Chordata > Mammalia > Artiodactyla > Delphinidae > Orcinus > Orcinus orca. The sequence continues at coordinate 91,703,385 of NC_064569.1, read as the reverse complement.
CCCTTATGAATTCCTGCATAGATGCTGCTCTTAGATGGAATTCCTAAAGGGTCATTTGGGCGTCATCCCCATTACCAGGTCTGGGGCTCTCAAAGGAGCCTGGTGGTGGCATTAAGGCAGACTGAGCACCTTCTGTATGTCAGAGGCCGTACCCAGCGCTGTGGTGGTCCAGAGGAATGAGTAAGACACAGTCCGTGGCTGCAGGTAGAGCACAGCCTGGCGGGAGGACCCTCTGAGAACAGCTGGACTTGGGATGCGGGGGCTGGCAGAGACACACCCGAGGGCAGAGGTGGAAGGAGGGACACAGCAGAGCCAGCACCCAAAGCTGCACTGGCTGGACACAGTGAGGGTGTGATGCTTTACCATCCAGATGCCAAGCGCTTGTTGGGACAGGACCCTTGTCTCATTCTTTGCTCTGTCTAGAACAGCTCTTGGAATATAGTAGGTTCTCAATAAATGCTATTTGTTAAACAAAAGAAAGATATAGGATTCTTCAGTGGCTATTCCTACCTATCCTATACCTCCATTTCCCTAATTTTAAAGAGAGAATTGCTTAGAGTGTTTGGTTCATTTTGGTGTCTCTGGACAGAAGACTTGAACGTACATTAGCAGCGCAGGTTTCCGAGGGTCTGACTTGAATTGACTTGATCCAACCATATTTTTTGAGCATCTGTAACAGAGATTGGCACACTTTTTCTGTAAAGGGACAGATAGTAAATATGCCAGGCTTTGTGGGCCATACAGTCTCTGTCCCAACTACTCATAGCTGACCTTGCAGCACAAAAGCAAATACAGGAGCACACGAGCGCGGCTGTGCTTGCTCCATTGAAACTTCACTTCATTTACAAAAACAGGCAGCAGGCCTCACCGGGCAGAGTTTGCTGACCCTTGATCTGTAATATGCCAGTCTGGAGCTAGACAACAAAAGTGACTTTTTAAAGCCGGAAGATGTGAGTTCCCATCATCCTCCATTAAGCTCTAACCTGATTGGCTAGAGAAGCTAGAAGACAGAGGTCGTTCTTCTAGGAGGATCCCTGGCCCAATGAGGTGGGCGGAGCTTCTCCTGGAGATGGGCGTGCCTTTGGCCCAGGGAGGTGGGTGGAGCTGCACCCGGGTGGGCGGGGCCTGAGTCAGCTTCCGGTTCTGGTCTGTTAAACCTACAGCACACCTGCCACGAAGGCTGGACAGACCCATGAACCTAACAGAGACGCCTCAGGCAGGGATAGAAGGCAGTGTGGGGTGCTGAGGGAGCCTGGCCCCAACCCAGACTGGAGGCGATCATTCCAGAACGGTTCCCTAAGGAAGGTGGCACCAATGCAGAGACTTGGATTCTAGAAGCATTCCTTCTTTCATTCGTTCACTCAGGAGACATTCACTACCACTCACCATGTACAGGACACTGTTGATGGTATGGGGACCCAAAGGTGAACAAAACAAAGAAAGTCAGAGCCTTTGTGAGGGTTACATTCTGGTGAAGGAAAGAAGCAAAAAGCAAGGAACCTGTTACAATCACCCAGACAAGAGACGACAGCAGGTTGAACCAAGGTGGTGGCAGTGAAGGAGGTGGGAAGGGGTCAGAGCCTGAAAGTATTCCCAAGGGTATGCATACAGGATTTTCTGAAAGGCGGCATGTGGATTTCCAGGGACAGGAAGGAATCAAGGATGACTCCAAGGTGTGTGTCCGTGGAGGGGGCAGGTTGGGATGGGGAAGGATGGAAGCTCAGGACCGGCCACATTAAGTTACAGAGGCCCACGGGGAGGTGTCCTGGCCCGAGACAGGAGTCTAAGAGCTGTCAGCATGGGGATGATATTTCGAGCCGTGAGACTCGATGAAGGCCCCAAGGGAGTGGTGCAGAGAGAGAAGAGGTGCAGGAACTGAGCCTCAGACTCCGAGGCTTAGAGGCAGAGGAGGAGGCCCCAGGGAGGAAGATGAGGAGGGGTGGCCAGCGAGGGGGCCTGGTTAACCCCTGCCCTCCATGATCCACCAGCTGGATGCGGGATCTGGAGCAGAGAGGGAGGAGGGAGAATGCTAGGAGGGCGTGGCTGGCCAGGAGCGCAGAGCTGATCTCCTGGGCTGGCAGAGAAAGTGGGGCTCACTTGCTCTCAAGCCAGCAGGCCAAGCTTCAGGCAAGTCCAGTGCCTCTTGGAGGATGGGGCAGAAGGAAGGCGCCGAATTAACATCTGATGGGACAAATGAAAGACTGAATGAACGCATGCGTGCTCTTACTCCCCAGTCTCCATGAGTATCTGAGGAGGTCCACAGCTCCTCCTGAGCTGCAGTGTCCAGGGAGGAACAGCTGTAGCCGGTTCCAGTCATCACTCTGGGCCACTGGACCTCTGGCCCCAAGAAGATGTGGCCGATACAAGCCTTGCCCACCTATTGCTACCTTACCCACAAAGGAAAGGTGACCAGCCTGTTTTTCCCAGGCAGCTCTGCGGGGCCAGCAGCTGGGTCTGTGGTGTGTGGTTCCTCCCTAGCCCCCTCCCTCCTTACCAAAGCTCCTTACCTCAAGCTGGTGAAGCGCAGAGGCAGTGGTGACCGGGGTGTGACTTCCTATGATGCTCAGGGTGTGTTGGTGTGTCTGTGTCTTGTGCACAAGGGCATGAGTCTGTACTGTGTTCCGTGTTTTTTGATGCCTGCATGTCCATGCGTGTGAGTGGCTATCAATCTAAATGTAAGCACCTGTGTGGTTGCCTGTGCCTACTTGTGTGCGCATGGGTCTCTTCGTGGTCTGTGTGTGTGTGTGTGTGTGTGTGTGTGTGTGTGTGGTATTTCCCAGCTGTCCCAATGTGGTTTGGAGTGGGGAAGAAGGTTCAGAAGAATTTAGTTTCCTTCCACAATCATGTCTTAAGCACCTACTGTGTGCAAGACCTCAAAATCCACTGTAGTGTGGCCCCTAACTGCAGGGTGGGGTGAAGCTCTCCCAGCAATGGCTACTGTCCCTGACACACTCTGCCCAGGGGGAGGGGAGGGGTTGGCCCCCATAGGTCGCACGTTCATGTACACACACACACACACACCAGAGCTGTAGTATCAGGGCCTTGCCATGCCAACTACTCTTTTTCCAAAGCCAGAAGTGGACAGAAGGGGGAAGGGAGGGAGGGCTCTGGACAGGGCCTATTCCTCCCCCTCAGGAGACATCTCACCTGATTATGCTTGAACTGGGAGCTGACATCTTCCCAGAGTCACTGACCCCCTGAGATCAAGAACAGGCAGGAGGAGACTTCCCTGGGGGCAGCCATGGGTCAGGAACGGACACCTGTACGGGAGACAGAGGGGCCATCTGTAAGGGAGGTGGAAAGCAGCCCAGGCAGGTAGGACCCTAAGGATTATTTGGGGGTAAATTTACAGAACTTTACCACCAGGAGGAGACAGGAGAATGTGACGGCGGGCTTTAGCACACACTGCCTGGGTTCAAATCCAGCTCTGCCACTTCTCAATTAACTCCCCCGGTACCCAGACTCCTCCCGATGGGATGTTCATCCGTATGATGAACATCATACGTTCATCATACGTATGTTCATCCGCAGGGTTGTAATGAGGCTTGAGTGAGTCAGTGTAAGACAGCTCTTCCCTCCAGCCCAGAGCACAGTAAGCATTCAGGAGGCGTTAGCCATTATTGTCGGTATGTTACACAGTGAAAAGTAGGAAGGATAAAGATTAAGGAGAGAGGGAGTGCGAGAGTTTTCAGTACAGTGGTCAGAGAGGTCCACTGGGGAGGTAACGTTTGAACAGAGACCTGAAGGCAGTGAGGGAGCGTGTCTGGTCCTGCAGATGCCCTGAGAAGAGGGTTCCAGGCAGAGGGAACAGCCAGTACAAAGTGTCTGAGGCTGGCATGCGGCGAGGCAGAGGGTGTGAGCAGTGGGTGGGAAGCCAGGCCAGGACTTGTGGGTGTCGGCTTTACTCTGAGACTGGAGCCCGAAAAGGTTCTGAGCAGAGAGGCGAGGACTGACATCCATGCTAACAGCACCGCTCTGCTTCTGCCGTAGAACTGACTATGGGGTCCCAGCAGAAACAGAGAGACCAGTAGGAGGTGACGGCCAGAATCCAGGCTCGAAACACAGGTGCTCAGACCAGGGTGGAAGTCGGGGAGGTAGATGAGAAGGGGGCGGGTTGTGAGGCCGGCAGGTGTTACTGACAGCCTGCGTGGGGGGAGGTGAGAGAAAGAGGATGCAAGATGACATCTAGGGGGGCTTCCCTGGTGGCGCAGTGGTTGAGAGTCCGCCTACCGATGCAGGGGACACGGATTCGTGCCCCAGTCTGGGAGGATCCCACGTGCCGCGGAGCGGCTGGGCCCGTGAGCCATGGCCGCTGAGCCTGCGTGTCCGGAGCCTGTGCTCCGCAACGGGAGAGGCCATAACAGTGAGAGGCCCGTGTACCAAAAAAAAAAAAAAAAAAAAGATGACATCTAGGCATCCTGCCTGGGAGACAGTGGGCAGTGCTACCCTTCTCTGAGGCTGGGAATGTCAAGAAGGCTGGGTCGCAGGGAGGTGACCGCTCTGTTTTCCAGCCTGCGTGTTACGACTTCTGTTACAGACTCTTCTTTCCCACTGGGTGGTGAACAGCTTGAGGACACTGCAGGGAGTAGCTGCAGATAGGGAGTCTGCTCCCACCCCAGCCAGCACAGGGCCTGCCCCTAGTCGGCCCGGAAGATGTTTGCTGAGTGAATGAGTGAGGGACCACCCTCGCTAGAGCCACCTGGAACGTTCACCCTCTCCCCAGAATGAGGACTGAGGCGGAGGGAGGGTCTCAAGCTGAGCCAAAGCCACCCTTCCCAGCCTCAGAGAACCCCCTCCTCCCTGTTCCCCCTTCTCCACTCCCCTCTGCCAGTACCACCAGGCACACAGCGGGTTCCTAGGTGGGAGGTGAGAGGGATACCAGGAGTCAAGGTCTGAGCTTGGGACTTGGAGTGAAAGGTCCTGAATCCAAGGTGAGCTCTGCTCTGTGGTCTTGGATCAGTTACTCAACTTCTCTGACCTCGATGAATACCAGTCCCCCAGGGGGCTCTGAGGACACACTGAGACAAGGGTTAGGGAGGTGCTTTGTTAGGGCCCCCCAGCTGCCCCAGGGGAGCACTGAGGGAAGTCCACCACCCCCTCCTTCCCACTAGAGTTTAGAAGTTCAGGGAGACATTCTTGCAGCTCCGGAAATACTGGAGATAGACACGCCCCGAGGGTCACCCAGCCCCATCCTCCCATTTTACAGATGAGGAAAAAACCGAGATCCAGAGAGGGAAAGTGACTTACCCCAGCCCAGCACACTTTCTGGGATGCCATCTGCCTCCGTGATGGTTTTCCAGGCTGCGTGCTCCTGTCCTCTGCCCCGGACCTGAAGCCCCTTCCAGCAAAACTGTCGTGAGGGACATTCCTTCCAGAGATCACCACAGTGGGTGTGACCACATCCTGCAGTCAGGGAACATCTAAGCTATAAATCGTATTAACTCACATCCATGCAACCAGAGCGAACGCTTCTCGAACGGCGCCTCCCCTTCGCGCCCTCCGCCCGCAGAGACAGTTTCTCTTCTGTCCTGGTCCATTTATTTAAGTGCTGGATGCAGCTACCACCACGCTGACTCCGCAACCTGCACTTTAGTAAACCTCAGTGGAGGTAACCCCAGGCCCATGAGAAGCAGCAATAATACGCTCTGCTGTGTGAGAACTAACTTCTCCTGTTGCTAGTGGGTACCAGGCACTGTTCTAATAGCCTCAAATGCATTGACTCAACACCCCTCATTGCTGCCCTGGGAGCTGCCCTGCAGCAGAGGAGAGCACTGAGGCTCAGGGGCGTGGCGGGCAATGCAGCAAGTGAGATGCGCTCAGGCCGTGTCTCCTGAGCTCATGCAGCGGATCACCCACCCCAGAGACCACAGGAAGTGGGAAAGCATCTGGCACCTGCACAGGTGGTGCTCCCAGAGGAAGCTTGCTGGACTCCAAAATCCCTTTCCTGTGTCAATAGATATCACAAACGTTCATGGGACACTTGACTATGTGTGTGCCTGGCCTGACACTTGATACGTCACCTTCATTCATCTCACAACAGCCCTAGGAGGTGGCTATTGTTGGTGTCCCCATTATACAGATGAGAAAGGAGAGGCACAGAGGCCACACAGCCGGTGCGGGGACCAGCATGGGACTGTAAGCGGTCCACATCAGGAGCCCACGCTCCTAACCACCACTCTGGACAGCTCTGCCTCCCTCCCTCTCTCCCTCCCCCTGCCTTTCCCCTCCTCTCCTCCTCTCTCTCCCATCACTCTCTCTCACACTCACACTTTCTCACACTCACTCTCGCATGCATTTACGGCTGTCTATCCCTTTTCACAGCATTCAGGAGGAGAGGGCGAGAGATGCCCCGGAGCCCAGAAGCTCCTCCCAACCCCAGCACATCTGCGATTCTACCCCATTAGAATGGATCAAATTCCAAATGGAATAACAGGCATAAAGTTAAATGTGCCCAGAAAATAAGGAGCCTGCCTTCTGTATACCTGATCATGGCAACTATTTTGATCAAAGGCATGACCAGCACCTGGCCAGCCTGGCTGAGTGGTTCCTAAGCAGAGGTCTGGGGGGCACAGGACCACGAGGGATGGATGCAACCTTAGGCGTCATCTGGTCCAACCTCATCTGAGCCAGACCTGAGATCCAGAGAAGGGAAAGCCCACACTCAGGCCCCAGGACGGGCCAGGCAAAGAGTGGGCCCCAGGAAGTGGTCTGCCCACCTCTCTCCACCCCCGCCAGACTGAGTGAGGAAGCGGGGCCCCCGTGTGCAGCTGTCTGCCTGTCCTCCAGCTGTGCCCACCACAGCAGGGCACCATAGGGGCCAGGCCCACAGGGCACTGGATCACGAAATGATTTGTCTACAGAATTTGGCTGTAGTGTGTGAGCAGTGGGTGGGATGACTTGTGTCATCACTAAACACTGGGGCTCCCCAAGCCTCACGGTGAACCCTTGTACCCTTCCAAGCTCAAGCTCACATCTGTGTCTGTGACGCCCCTGATTACAGCTTCAGCCCAGAATGCACCTCCACTTCCCAATCTTACACATTCGACTGTCCCTCCACACTCCACGTGTGCGTCCCCCAAACACCTCAGACTCCGCGTGCCCCAAACCACACCTTGATTTCCCTCCCCTCACCCCTTAGGCTTGATCCTCTCCCAGTTGCATAAGTTTGTATCCAGCCAGCCAGCAGACCTGAGACCCAGAAGTTATCCTCAACGCCACCTTCTTCTCCACCCATATCGACTCATCACTCCTAAACATCGCTCAAGTCCAGCCACCTCTGCCCACACTCTTTGTACCCACCTGGTCCAAGTACCACCATCGCCTGGTCAGCAGCAATAACCTCCTCCTGGTGCCCTGTGGCTAGCCTGGACCACTTCTTAATTCATTTGCTTTGTTTTTTTAAATTTTTATTGGAGTAGAGTTGATTTACAATGTTGCGTTAGTGTCAGATGTACAGCAAAGTGAATCTGTTATATATATACATATGTCCACTCTTTTTCAGATCCTTTTCCCAGATAGGCCATTACAGAGTATTGAGTAGAGTTCCCTGTTCTATACAGTAGGTCCTTATTAGTTATCTATTCTAATACTGAGTGAAGTAAGTCAGAGAAAGACAAACCTCATATGATATCGCTTATATGTGGAATCTAAAAAAAGGGTACAGATGAACTTATCTACAAAACAGAAATAGAGTTACAGATGTAGAGAACAAACTTATGGTTTCCAGGGGGTAAGGAAGGTGGATAAATTGAGAGATTGGGATTGACATATTCATTTGCTTATTAAAATGCACATCAGGTCATGACAGCCCTGTCGGCTTTAAGGCCTTTATAAATGTATGTATGTATTTATTTATTTATTCATTTATAGCTGCACTGGGTCTTTGTTGCTGTGTGCGGGCTTTTCTCTAGTTGCAGCGAGCGGGGGCTACTCTTCGTTGCAGTGCGCGGGCTTCTCACTGCAGTGGCTTCTCTTGTTGCGGAGCACGGGCTCTAGGCATGCGGGCTTCAGTAGTTGTGGCACGTGGGCTCAGTAGTTGTGGCTCATGGGCTCTAGAGCGCAGGGTCAGTAGTTGTGGGGCGCAGGCCTAGTTGCTTCCCGGACCAGGGCTCAAACCCGTGTCTCCTGCATTGGCAGGCGGATCCTTTAAAGACAACCCGTGAGTTCCTGTGTGGCCTGGCCCCAGCCTGCCTCATCTTCCTTAGAGCTCCCCAAGGCCCCGCACTAACTCTTTGTGATCAGCCCTTTCAAGTCCCCAGACGAGCCATGCTTCCCCCAGCCCTTGCTCATGCCACATCCTCCCTAGAACACCCTGCCTCTATTCTGCCAGTTAGCTTCTCTTATCCATCCATCTCAGCACCAACATCACCCTCTCGGGGAAACCCTCCCTGTTGCCCACGTGAGTTCAGAGGATGCTCTGAGAGCCGGGGGTGCAGTGGTTAGGCACACAGAGCCTAGAGTCAGAATCCCTGGGTTCACAAACCCAGCTCCTCCATTTCCTTGCTGTGTGGCCTTGAGCGAAGGCTTAACCTCTCTGGGCCTCAGCTTTAGCCTGTGTGTGATGGGGGTAATTACAGCACTTACTGCGTGGAGCTGTAAATGAAAGCAATGGGTTCCTATATGTACACAGTCCCGCCACACTCTGATGCCTCAGGCAACATCGGCCATCGACAGGTGACATTAGCCTGTCACTTGCCTGCACAGTGCCAAATGGGCCCCTTTCTTCCTCAGCACTTCATCCTGGCTGGTAATTACGTGTTCATCTGTGCTGTAACTCCTTCATGAGAATGTAAGCCCTATAAAGGCATATGGGCGAGGCCTGGTTTTGCACCCCTATGCCTCCTGTGCCCAGCCTGGAACAAGGCATGGTGACGGCCACTCAGTCAAGAGCAAAGCTTCTCCCCACTCTGAACTGCACAGCTTTTCCCCAGTACAGTGTATTATGCTTTCGGCCCGGGGTGGCCAAATTGCAACGGTTAGGCCAACTCTGGCCTACCAACTGCTTCTATAAATAAAGCTTTATTGGAACACATCCACACTCATTTGTTCACATATTGCCCACGGCTGTTCTCAGGTTATAAGGGCAGAGTTGAGGAATTGCAACAGAGACCATATGGCCAGCAAAGCCAGAAACATCGACGATGTGTCCCTTTACGGAAAAAGTTTACCGGTGCCTGCTTTAGGTATTTGTAATGTCCTTTGAGCCAAGGCCCATGGATCATGGGGTTGGTAGGAGGTTTAAGTGGGTTCATCCACGGAAGGCACTTAGCACAGGGCCTGGCACATAGGAAGCCCCAGAAATGTCAGTAGGTGTTACGTAGTTCCATACGCTTGCTCATAGGGGATCGATAAATATTTGTGCATTGAATAAATGAGCTATTTTCTGCCCCTCACGATAGATTTTTAGCGGTAAGACCACCCCAGCCTTAGCGGGAAGTCAGGACAATTCGTGGCGAAGTTGTGTCTGGCATGAAGGGGAAAGGACATTAGAAATAACAAAACTTGCTACCTTTTACTGCCCGCCTAGCATCAGAAACAATACAGAAATTATCCAATTTAATCCTTACAATAGTGCATCTCAAACTTTCAGACACATACAAGTCTTGTTACCAGGATCTTGTTAAAATGCAGATTCTTCTTTTTTCAATTTTATTGAAGTATAGTTGATTTACAACGTTGTGTTAATTTCTTGACCAAGGTCACACAGTTAGTTAGTGGCAAAGCCAGGATCTCAAGTTAGGTGTGACTTAACTCCAAAATCCCCATTCTGTCTGTGACATTGCCCAGCCAGAAAGACCTCTTTCGAGAGATTGTTTCAGTGGAGGGGTCCCTGCCTGCTCCAAACCAGCTTCCTGCCAGCCTGAATCTGGGTCCTGCGGACTTCGGCCTTCCTAGGCTTGGCGCTGTTTACCGGCTTCCCCTGTCACCTTTTTTCTGGGCAAAGAGGCCTCTTCCAAGGGAGGCTAGTGTCTGGGTTGGCTCTGCCGGAGTGAAGAGGCTTCTGTTTGTGTTGCCTGCTTGTCGCCATATCATAAGCTGCTTTGCTACCTTGTGAAGTGGTCCTGTTTTCTCCACATTGCTCTCTGCTGGCTGAAATACAACAGACCTCTCCCTCCAGTCTCCCCGCTCTTTATCTCACACACACACACACACACACACACACACACACACACACACACACACACACACACACACACAGAGTTTCTCATCTCCCTCCACAGCTGAAATACAACAGACCTCTCCCTCCAGTCTCCCCGCTCTTTATCACACACACACACACACACACACACACACACACACACACACACACACACAGAGTTTCTCATCTCCCTCCACAGCTGGCGCTCCCTTTCTCTGCCAGCAGGAAGGCTGAGTTGGGACATCCAGGCTCCCACAGCAGACCAGACTGAACTGGAAACGTCAGGCCCAGGGCTGCTGTGAGGCATGAGCTCTGAGGACGCAGTCCCAGTCTGCCAAATGCAGCATACTGTGGGCAGGAAGAACCTGCTTTCTTGGAGGGAGAAGGTCAGAGAACTTCATCTGCCTCGCTCATCTGAGCGGCCACCACTGCCCCTTGGAAGTCACACCAGTCTCTCTTTCTTTCTTTATGCTGTCGTCCCCCTTTCCAATTCAGTCAGAAATCATATCCACGTGGAGAGGGCAAAAGCATTAGAAATCGGCTAACAGTCCACACCCATTTTACACATGGGGAAACCAGAGAGGGCAAGGTACTTATCTCAGCCACACAGCAAGTGAGTGGCAGAGCTGAGACCAGAACCCCAATTTCTGGACCCTGCATGCTTCCCAGGCTCTTTGAAAGCCCCAGAGGGAGAGTCCAGGGTAGTCCAAGAGTTGGGCTGATCTGGGCTTGAATCCTGACTTACTAGCTGGGTGGCTTTGAGCAAGTTACTTCACCTCTCTGAAACTCGGTTTTCTCATCTGTAAATTGTGGCAAAAAATACCTGCAGGGGTGTTACAAGGATTAAATTATAACGTGCACATCAGACCCAACATGGTGTGGGTGCTTCACCAATACTATCTCTTGTGCTCTGGGTCTTCAATACGTTCTTACCGTCTCCGCGTGCTTATGACATCCAGGTAGCTATGAGTGTGCACGTCTGAGCATGCGTGTCTGTGCGGGGGCGTGTGGGCTGGGGGATCAGGTTGGGGATACAGCTTGTTATCTCAGAAATGACTTGCAGGAAGAGAACATCCACTCGGGTCTGGGAAGGAGGCAGCACCGTCCTCGCCTGCAGTGGGAGAGGGGTACTAGATTGCCGAGTAACACAGCTGTCCTCCACCCTCTCGCCACTGCTTCTATATGGGCAGCTCAGGTCCCCCCTGCCGGATACAGAACTCCACCCTTCTGCAAGGCCCTCCAAAGCAATCCACTCATCCAGGAGCATCACTTGCAGGGTAGCCTTACTGAAGAAGATCCAGGGGGGAGAGAAGGGTCTTACATCACACGTCACCGCAAACTGCCTGAAACTCTTAGAAAAATTCTTCAAGTGCTACATAGAAAAATTCTCTTCTTCACGTATCCTTCGTGGCCACACTGCCACCAAAAGGAACAGGGGTGGGGCACTGGGAGGGGCACTTCCCCTCCAAAACACAGACCCTCAGCCAACCTCTGGGCCGAGCCAAAGGGCCCCTGTCTAAAAGGACTCAACTTCCTAGGTTACCATTCAAGCCACCCAAACATGTCAAGAAAGCATCCCTTTCCTTACACTAGCCTCCAGACACCTCTGTCTCCTGCCTGTCCATAGCTCCTAGGACAGGGAGTCAGGAGCCCTGAGATCACTCTCTGCCTATTTGAATCTGGATAGAAAAAAATATTTTACTTTCCAAACACACTTTGTAGAGGACTCCACCCCTCTGGGTCCCCTTTCAGACACTGTCCCCCCACTATACACCCCCTGCCGCCTTCCCTTTGCCCTCAGCCGTCTGTGCCCCTCTGCACTCTCATCCTCCCACACGCAGGAGTAAAATATTCATTAAAATATTTTCTTCTCCTGCCTGTTAGCCCTTCCTTCTTAACTTATCCTGAAGGGTTTTTTAATTTGCTTTTGCTTTTGCTTTTCTTTTTTCTTTGCAATGTGTCAGCTTCTTCCTCTTCCTGGACCACCTCTCCGTGTTTATTCACAAGGCGAGCTTGTATCAGAGGTTTACTGTGTCTTTGGCTTTGAACTAGGTGGTGGGGACAGAACAAATGAAGAGAGAGAACTGAAAAAACAGCTACATCCTGGCTCTCATGGGAACCCACGACCTATGGTGGACACATATATATATAAGCAAATATTTACTATAATAACTATCATTTATCAAATGTTTACTATGTTCCTTCAGAGACTTATCTAAGTACTTTATCAGAATTAACTCATTTAATCCTCACAGCAATCTTAGGAGGCAGGCACTATCACCATCCCTATTTTACAGGTGAGGAAATTAAGGCACAAAGGTGAGATGACTTACCCAAACTTATCCAGCTAATAAACACTAAAGCCAGCATCCAACCACTAAAACACACTGCCTTTCCATGTGCCCCAAGTGCCCCAACGTGCAGAGGAGAGAGCTAATAACTTTGCCTAAGGAAGTCAGAAAATGCTTTGTGTGTGTGGGGGGTACTTTTGAGCTGGGTTTTGATGGATGAATAGAAGTTTGCTGAGTGAAAAAGAGCAGGAAAGACATTCTAGGAAGAAAGCTCAGTATGTCAAAAGTAAGAAACGTGCATTAATGAGTCATGGGAAGTTTGCCATGGCTGGATGAGAGGGAATGTGGGGATGGGCAGAGACCAAGTCCCACGGGGCCCTGTGGGGCTCACGAAGCGCTGGGGTTTGATTCTTGAGGAAGTGGAGCATCCCTGAAGGGCTGTGAGCTAGACAGTGTATTGCTCCCTCTCCCTCCCTCTCTAGGACTGTGAAACAACCTCCACTCTGGTCCTGTGTCCATAACCCACCCCCCAGCTGGCTCCTGTAGACTGCTCTCTCTCCTCCCTCCTGTGTCCTCCCCCCCAACCCCTGTGTCATAGCCTTGCCGTTCTCTCTCCCCCACCCTCCGTGTTCTCCAGGGGCTGTGAGGGCCTCGAGCATCTTCCCCATCCTGAGTGTGATTCTGCTCTTCATGGGTGGACTCTGCATCGCAGCCAGCGAGTTCTACAAGACTCGACACAACATCATCCTGAGTGCCGGCATCTTCTTTGTGTCTGCAGGTAACAGCTGCTGAGCCAGGTGGGCCAGAGTCCAGGCCCACCAGTGGGGAGAAGGTTGAGGTTGGGTGCCCAGTGGCTGGGAGGACCTGGCAGAGAGAGGAGGGGAGAGCAGAGAGGAATTTCCGGGCCTTGCAACAGGCTGAGTCGCAAGGAAGACAGGTTGTGCTGGGGCTCCCGCCCCAACGCAATGCCCGAGCCCCGCCACTGAGTCCTCCAGGACCATCCCCAGACTCTGTCCTTTAGCCCAACGATGCATCTTTCTCCCACCTCCTGGAAAAAGGCCCCAATCCCAGGATCCTCTCAGGACACTAGGCCTATCCTCACTTGCCCTCTCCCCTCACTGTCCTACCCAGGTGGGAGCAGGCAGGCACCCAAAACCACATTTCTCAACCCAGTTATGTGACAAGTCACATTGGCTTCAGATGCCAGAAAAAGAACATGGGCTGTAGTATGAGCCATTTAATAAGAACGACTAACGTTTAAGCAGCACCTACCACGTGCAGACTTAACAGCTTTCATGTCTATTAACTCACATGCATCAACTCACATGTATTCACATGTATTAATCCTCCCCGTGACCCGACAGGAGTAAGTCCTATTATTTTTTTAATAGATCTTTATTGGAGTATAATTGCTTCACAGTACTGCATTAATTTCTATTGCACAACAAAGCGAATCAGTCATATGCACACACATGTCCCCATATCCCCTCCCTCTTGAGCCTCCCTGCCATCCTCCCTCTCCCACCCCTCTAGGTCATCGCAAAGCACCGAGCCGATTTCCCTGTGCTATGCTGCTGCTTCCCACCAGCCAACTATTCTACATTCGGTAGTGCATATATGTCGATGCTACTCTCACCTCCCCCCAGCTTCGCCCTCCCAACCCGTGTCCTCAAGTCCATTCTCTATGTCTACCTCTTTATTCCTGCCCTGCAACTAGGTTCGTCAGTACAGATATGGAAATTCAGACCCCGGTTCCTTTGCCAGAGGCTTTGCATCCAGGCAGTCTGGCTCTAGGAGCCAGTCTTAACCCCCTGCTACACCAGCTTCAAATCCCTGTGCAGCCTTGAGCAAGTTACTTAACCTCTCTGCAATCTGTTTTCTCATCTGCAAACCCCTTGAAAAGCACTCAGCAGTGAAGGCAGGTAGTAAGTGCTCAATAAACTATATTATTATTATTACTACTCAATACATTGTAGGATGCCCCTTGCTTCTTTCCTTTCTTCCCATAGCTCTGTTTCCATTAGCTCTTCCCTTTGCAGCTCTCTCCAAATGGAATAATAGGATAGTAAGGTGGTGCTTGCTTGCAACACCCTTCTAGACCGGCGCATCCGTTCTCCATGAAAACGCTGGACCAGGAAAAGACCCTCCAGCAATTCCCCGTCCCCTCATCCTGCCCGGGGCCTGGCATCCTCCTTGGAAACTAACGATCCTTCCCTCTGCTTCCCTCTCCGCCCGCGCCCACCCTCTGCCCGCAGGTCTGAGTAACATCATTGGCATCATAGTGTACATATCTGCCAATGCCGGAGACCCTTCCAAGAGCGACTCCAAAAAGAATAGCTACTCGTACGGCTGGTCCTTCTATTTCGGAGCCCTGTCCTTCATCATCGCCGAGATGGTCGGGGTGCTGGCCGTGCACATGTTTATCGACCGGCACAAACAGCTGCGGGCCACGGCCCGCGCCACGGACTACCTCCAGGCCTCCGCCATCACCCGCATCCCCAGTTACCGCTACCGCTACCAGCGCCGCAGCCGCTCCAGCTCCCGCTCCAGCGAGCCCTCTCACTCCAGGGACGCCTCCCCCGCGGGCATCAAGGGCTTCAACACCCTGCCGTCCACGGAGATCTCCATGTACACCCTCAGCAGGGACCCCCTGAAGGCCGCCACCACGCCCACCGCCACCTACAACTCCGACAGGGATAACAGCTTCCTCCAAGTTCACAACTGTATCCAGAAGGAGAACAAAGACTCTCTCCACTCCAACGCAGCCAACCGCCGGACCACCCCCGTATGAAGCTCCCGCGGGCCTCGCCTGCGCCGCCGCCGCCGCCGCCGTCGCCGTCGCCGTCGCCGCCGCCGCCGCCAGGGTCCCGGACAGAGCCGGGAGGCGGGGCGCGGCCTGCGGGGTGGGCCATGGGGTGGGGGGGTGAGGGGGAGGAAGCGAAACCATCCACGGGGGACAAACCTTCCAAAAGCAAAAACAACAAAAAAAGAGAAAAACATAAGTAAATTTAAAAAAAAAAAGAACAACATATAAGAGGAACAAAGAAGCAAAACAATAGAAAATGTGCAAAACTATAAACGAGGGAAGGAAAAACAAACTTTAAAAAAGCAAGAGAGGATAAAAATTAAAAATAGAAAATAAATCTAAAAGAAAATGCATGATTTCCCATGTACCATTATTTTAACGTTTAATAAAAACCAATTTAAATGAAAACATACAAGGGAACCAAGATAATATTAAAGCAAAAAAAAGGAGAAGGAACAGAAAGGAAGGGAAATGTTCTTTGCATTTATCAGGGGTTTATGTTACTTTTTTTTTCATGCGGAAGAGTTACTTTTCTGTTCCCTTTAACCCCAAGCTGGCTCTGCCTCCCTGGGTGAGTCGGGGGGTGGAGACTCAGGGGCCCCGGGGCCAGGTGAGCCTCCCGGTCACTGCCAGGTCCCTGGAGCTTCTGCATGGGTGCCCTAGGAACGCTAGGTGGCTTGCAAGCCGGCTCCACCCAGCATTGATGGGGCAATTGTAAGCCTCCAGGTGACCCAAGAGTCCCTGGTCCCTCCTGTCCGAAAGGTGCCTGGAGGGGGGTGCACCTGGGGCTTCTCCGGCCCCAGGGTTCCCAGTCCTTAATGGTCCTTAACCCACTGTGATGACTTCCTAGGCCTTGAGGGAAGGGAAGGAGAGGAGATGGCTGCTGGTGGCTTGCAGAGATGCCTGGAAAACCCCGGAATCCTCAGGGTGAGCCTTTTGGGGTCATTGCCCCAAGCTCCTGTCTTGGGGGCAGGAGATGCCCACCCCCCGGGGGATATAAAGCATCTCTCCCTCCTCACCCCTCACCTCAGGGCCATGCGATGACCCTGGGGCGATGGTGGACCCCCAGACTCATAAGCCCCCAGCCCCTTGGGAGGGGGGTTCACAGACCCTTTGGGGGTCCTTGGACTCACTGAAGCCCCCTCAGGGCCCAGCGGGTCCAACAATGACACTGCAAAAAGGTTTCTTTTTACAAAAGAAAAAGGAAAAACAAGTGGTGATTTTTTTTAATAAAAAAACCACAGACTATAAATAAATGTAAATATATAATAAGTGGATTTACTTGCAAGAAAATCAGATAGTATTTTTCTTTTAATTCTTTTCCAGCTTTAAACTGTGAAAACAAACAAAAAAATGGGGTGGGGTGGGGGACTTAAAATTTAGCAGGGAACTTGTAAAGAGAAAACAGAAAACAAATATACAAATCCATTTTAAGAAACAAACAAGCTGCTGTGAGAGATGAGAGCTGGGCTTCAAGCAGGAGGGAGAGGAGAAAGGCCCCAGGGAGCTGCATGGGGCTGATAGAAAAGATCTCCTCCTTACTCCAGGAAAGTGCTACTGAAGTGAAAGAGAGAGAATCGGTCTACACAAGTGAGATCGCACACACACACACGCACACGCACACACACGCATGCACAGTCCTCGAAGCCCAGCGCTGGAATCACTCATGGGGACACACACTCAGTCCATATCCTTCCATCCCCTTCCCCAACCAGAGGCAGGATTCAGAGAAGACTGACTCATGCCCACCAAAGCCATTGACAACAAAGCTCTATATTGGCCTTTATGCTTACGTGCGCACTCCCACCACACCACAGTCACACATGCACACGTGCGCACGCGCGCACACACAAACACACACACACCGCTCGCATGCAAGGAAAGGGCACCAGTCTAGAATCCAGCTCTGGATTCTGGAATCCCTGGCTGTGTGGCTTCCCTGGGCCTCAGTTTCCCCCCGTGTAAGCATGTGGATTGACCCAGATGAAACTCCAAAGGCCCATTCTTCTTCTTGGTGTCGATGACTCTTAAGATCTGCCACCTGCCCAGAGGAAGATGCCAAGGGATGACCAAAATGGCTGCCATCCAGCCCCCAGACATCGAGAACATTCCCAAAACATCAGTCAGCCACTCAGACACACACACACACACACACACACACACACACACACACACACACCACACACACCACACACACACACACCACACACACTACAAACACACAACACACACACCACACACACACACACCACAAACACACACTACAAACACACCACACACACACCACACACACACACACCACGCACACCACACACACATACCACGCACACCACACACACATACCACACACACCACACACACTACAAACACACCACACACACACACCATGCACACACACACTACAAACACACCACACACAACACACACACACACAACACACACACAACACACACACACCACACACACACATCACACACACCACACACACTACAAACACACCACACACACCACACACACTACAAACACACCACACACAACACACACACACCACACACACACACCACACACACCACACACCACACACCACACACACACCACACACACCACACACACACGCCACGCACACACACCACACACACACCATGCACACTACAAACACACACACACACAACACATACACTACAAACACACCACACAAACACACACAACACACACACTACAAACACACCACACACAACACACACACCACGCACACCACACACAACACACACACCACACACACTACAAACACACCACACACACAACACACACACACACACCATGCACACCACACACACATACCACACACACCACACACACACACACACCACACACACACATACACCACGCACACCACACACACACACCACACACACACCACAAACACACCACACACACACACCACACACACTCACACATACACACACCATATGCCTCCTCACTGTGCTCCCAACCCTCTACCCCCGCATCCAGTGTCAAAGCAAAAATACACACATGTGAGCAAACGTCTTCTGCCATTCAGAGAGGGAAAGGTACCAGAAGTCCCCAAAGCCACTCTTGACTTTGTGTCCCCTTCCTTGAATGCCATAACCCGGTCACAGGGAGCAGAGGGGACTTCCTTGGGAGAAGATGAGCCACCAGGCTTCCCCCACTGTCTTTAGAGGTCAGGGAAAAGGAGGGTCCTCCAAGGTTTGCTGGGAGGGGTGAAGGCTGAGGGATGGAGAGCAGAGATTCACAAAGTTTGGTCCCAGCATGAGGACCAACCCCCAAAGTTAAACTTAGACCACGGACTCAAGTTTGGGGGCAGCCCATGTTGCTCCCCTTTCTTCCCAGAGCAGCAAGGCCACTTCAGAATGAAAGAAAGCCAATCACTTTCCCAAGCTCAGGTTTCAGCCCAGGCTGCCGGTCACTCTGCCGAAGGTGGGGCCCCTGCTGTCCCCAACAGCACGGCTTGGTTGGTCTCTTTCTTAACACTGGCCTGTCCTGAAGCTTCTTAGGTTGAGGTCTGGGGAGTCGGGGGGAGTGGCTGGAAAAGTTTTGGGGGCTTGCCCACTCTCAGCTGCCCTTTCCATCTCTTGTCTGGGAAAGGAAAGCTCTTTTCTCAGGTCAGTAGCAGCTGGGACCCTAAATCCAGCCTGAGCCACAAGACAGAACATCTGTCTGCCAGCCCAGAAGTGCACGGGGGCCCCGGGAGCCCCAGGACAGAGCCATGGCGGCCAATGCCAGGTGTGGTGGCCACCCAGTATTTCTCAGTCTGGGCAGAAATCACAATCTCTCCCTCCCCACTTCAACCTTGCCCACTGCCCCCATCAGATCCCAAACCTGAAAGGATCAAGGACTAGAGAGAAGGGAGAAAGAAAGAAAACAGCAAACGCACGGGCATGGTCCAAAGAGGAAAATTGGTCCCAGTTCTCTGAGTTCCGGCAGAGTGTCTGGGATGGCAATCAGCGCTTCTTCCCAGGCCATGAGACCCGGGGCCTGGGTACCCTTGAAGAAGGCCAACCAGGTGTGGGGTGAAAGGGCTAGGGGGCCTGGAGGGAAGGAGCTGTGTTCAGGACTGCAAAGGCGCCGTTTTCCAGGGTGGACGATTGCTCATGTCCAGCTCAAACCAGTCCAAGAAACCAACCTCCATTTTATTTTGTTGGTGGGTCCTTTTTTTTTCAAACTGTTAACAGAAAAAAATTTTAAAAAGCCGAAAACTAAAAAAAGAAAAAAAAAGAAAAAAATCCTGGTACATGAAATAAAGATTTTTTTTATAGCTTGGTCCTCATTTTGGTGGATTTCTTTCATTGCTTTCCCAACTTCTGACATCTCATTTAGAACCATCCTAAAGCCGAAATCTGAGAACTCACATTCTCAGATTTCAGTTGAGGGATGGGAGGCTTAGAAGCCAGGCAGTAGAATAACCCTAGTCCCCAGGTCATGAGTTTCCTCTTAAATATCCCTTACTGATATTTGCACACCTCCAGTGACAGGGGGCTCACTCCCTCCTTAGGCAGCCCCAGCCCGTGCAGGGTAGTGCTCATTGGTAAAAGTCTCCTCCCCACAATGAATTTCAATCCACCTCTTCCTTTGACTCCAGCAACAATGAACGAATCCCTTCCCTTTTTAGCACAGCAGTCCCTCCGATATTTGAAAGCCATGGGCATGACATCCTTGAGTTTTCAGTTTTAGAATAAATCAGCCCCCATCAACATTCCGGTGACACTCCAGGGTTTCAGTTTTCCCCGTGAAAGTGTGCAGCCTGTAATGGACATGACCCTGCCGCTGTACTTAGAGGGCCCCCGTACAGAGGTGCTCCTCGGAGGGGACTGTGGATTGGGAGACGAATGGGGAGGGTCTAGCAGGGGGCCTTGGGACTCTCCTAATGTGAAAGGCAAGATGAAACGTGTCTTAGTCTGCTCAAGCTGCTGTAACAAAGTACCACAGACTGGGTGGTTTAAACAACAGACACTTACTTCTCATTTATTTCTTAGACTTTCTTAGACTGGAAAGTCTAAGATCAAGGTGTTGGCAGATTCCATTCCTGGTGAAAACAATCTTCCTGCTTGCAGACGGCCACTTTCTCACTGTGTTCTCCTCACACGGCAGAGAACGAGCTCTGGTCTTTCTTCTTTTCTTATAAAGACACTAATCCCACCGTGGAAGCCCCACCCTCATGACCTCATCTGAAACCTAAGTACCTCCCCAGAGCCCTGCCTCCAAATACCATCACATTGTGGGTTAGGGTTTCAATATATGTATTTTGGGGGGACCCAAACATTCAGCCTTTAAAGGCGGCTAACCTCTCAGGAGGATCTGACCCTTGACATGAGAGAAAGGCCCCATTTGAAGGCAGCTAAAGGACGAACCCACCAATATCCGGCCCTGTTCTGGGCAAACTGCCAGGGTCAGTTATTTGAAGGAAGGCCGTAGAAGAGATGGCACACAGAGCGGACCTGAGTGACACAGACCTAAGAGAAGGCCAGCCCTACACCCCGGAGCCCCCAGAAGACTCCCCTCTAGAACTGGCCAACATTCACAACTCCCTGCTCAATTCAGCCTTTGGGCCACACTGCCAAGCTTCCCATCAATCTCAAGCATCTCTTCCTCCAAGCTCACCCCTAACATTTGCTGGTCCCAGGACTTCCCTGGCAGTCCAGTGATTAAGACTCTATGCTTCCAATGCAGGAGGTGTGGGTTCGATCCCTGGTCATGGAACTAGGATCCCGCATGCCACATGGAGAGGCCATAAATAAATAAATAAATAAATAAATTTTTTTTTTTTTAATTTGCTGGTCCAAGGGCAAGAGTCAAATGGGGCCCCCCATACCATCAATCTAAATATTTAACAGCTACAAATCAAACTAACTGACTTTAAAATATGTTCTATCCTGACAAATCTATCTCCTTATGACCTAAAATACAAAGTTTGAATTTAGAATTCTCACCCCCCTCTGAATTCTGTTCCCAAAAGTGGCACAGGGCAAGCCCACCCTGGCTTGGAGCCCACCGCCCAGCCCCCTTCCCTTCCCATCTCCAGCTCCACGCAGCACATGCGGGGCCTCTCCTGCAAAGGGGATGCCCATCCCAGCCTGCACATCCAAGTTCCAGCTACAGCCGCCTGAAACAGCGACTCCTCAGCCACTGTTCAGGCCAGTCCAACCTCAAGACAGATGGTGGCCAGCCCTGGAAGCTGGCTCAGGAGACTTTGGGCAGAAATTCTGAAAAGCAGGCGCCAGAGAGAAAGGGCTACAAGAGAGGTGTGGGCTCAGGGTGAGCACGTCGCGTTGGCCTGTGGACTCTTCCCCCCACAGGGAGGGGCATGGTGGGAGGAGGGCCAGAGCAAGGTCCCCTAAAGCCCAGGGCCCCTCTCGTCCATGTCTGGGGGCAGCTTATCCTCTCTCTGGCTTTTGAATATAGATCTCAGGGTACAATCCAAGGGCTTCTACTCCCGGAGGGTCAGATAAGGGGATGTAGAGCTCGGAAGACCTATCCCTTCATGGGAAAAAGGTACTATTTAGAGCCCAGAAAAGTCAAGCAACTTGCAAACCAGACTTGCAAAATGAATTGGCTTCAAGCAGGCTGCTGGTCCCAGAACCTGACCTCCAGCATCCCCAGCCACCCCGTCTGATGAAGGTTTGAAGCTTTCCTTCCCCCTCCTCCGTTCATGCTCCGAGCTCCTCGCAGGAGTGCTGACCTCACCAAACTCCAAAAGCTCTGAGCGTGTCTGCCGGGGGTGAGAGAAGGCTGCTGTTTTGTTGAGTGTCTAGACCTGCCTAACAAGGAGCATCAGTTTGGACCGGCTTCCAAGCCGATGCTGAGAAAGCTGGCTGGTAGACAACGACTGCCCCGCTCCCCTGGTGCACAGGCTCTGGAAAGAACTGTCTGTGGGCCAGCTTGCAGCTTGCCCCAGGCCAGGCCAGAGGAACTTGGCCCTGCCTGCCCTCTCCGCCACTCTATCACAGACAGAAATCCAGCGTGTGCAAGGGCTGCCTCTTATAGGCTCACACGAACCCACCACGTGCATCTCTTCTCCACTCTGAGTTCAGTGACAACACACTGGCACCCTGAAATTGGCTGTGATGGGAGTGTTTACACCACAGAAATGGGCAAATGCTACAAATCAGGCAATTCTTTTTTAATAGAGAGCTGATTGTCAAACACCAACATATCACTGCAGAAGGCTGTAGCTATGGTGTGTGCATACATGTTCACTCATGCACACCTCTGAGGCACATGCATAGCCCCTAAAGTGGGTGTGCCTGTGAGCATGTGTGCATGTACATACTCTTATGTGCCTGCATGCCTGTGTGTGCAAGTGCGCACAAACACGCACTTATGGAATTAGATCCACTCACACAAGCATATCCATTCAGTCTGTCACATTTTCTTGACCACGTCCCCTCCACCAGGTCTTGATCTTGGTCCCAAGTGTACAGACGTGACAAGGACACAGACTTTCCTGCAGGAAGCACTCAGTAGAGACAGGACCATGGACAGGGAAACAGAGGCTTGCTGAGAAATGTGATAAGCTGCACAAAGGCGTGGCGAGAAGGGTGAACTGCCATGGGTGGGCACAGAGAGCAGGCGGTGCTTCAGCAGGACGTGCTGCCCGCCTCACGTAGTTCTCTACGTACTTAATCTACATGCACCTGTAGACCCGTCTGTGCATTTACAGGCACAGGTAAGCACTCGCATCTATATGGACACATGTAGCATGTGTGTATGTCCGTGTGTCTATACGTGCTCAAAACATCGGTCAGAACAAAGGAACGCCACACTAGGTGAGATGGCCCATTTTTGTCACCAGGAGTACCCAGCCCTGAAGCAATAAGCCCAGCCTTCCTCCTCCTCTCTCTTTCAGCCTCCCTCTCTCTCTTGCTCTGGCTCTCCTTCCCCAAGTCTCCCTTGCTTTCTCTCCCTCCTTCCTCTCCCACTGAGTTACCCGTCTGTCTCACCTCACCCACACTGTTATGCAAAGGATCCCAAGGGAATAAGAAGCAAATGGTAAGATCATCCCCAGGCACCTCTCTCCGCCTCTACTACTCAAAGAGGAGAAGGAAAGAGGCCCACAGATGTGCCCTCTGAGGCAGCCCTCTGAGATGAGCCCAACAGGAGCAAGAATGTCTGTCATGAGAGGGAGGGGAGTAGCCCTTCCCATCCAATTCAAGTCAGGAAGTCTGGGATGACCTGTCATGGCCCTTAAACAGTTCAAGATCTCATGGGGGTGATAAGACATAAGGATGTGAAATTCAGACAGCAACGCCAGGCAGGATGTAGTTAGCTGTCAGAGGGTGATTCCTGGGGGAGAGGAGGGAGGAAGCCAGGGGAGGGAAAGGGTAGGACTTGAGCTAAACCACTGCTTCTTTATGTCACTCCCTCACTCGAAAACCTTCAGAGGCTCCCCAGTGCCCTCACAGTAAAGGCTTTAATGCCCTCCCTGGTCAGACCCCTGGTTATCTGTCTTGCCACAGCAAACTGGAATTTGGGGGAGCCTACAATGTGCCAGGCACTACCAAACCACATACTATTATAGGTTACCAAGCAAGTATTGTCACCCCCTTCACAGATGTGGAAACTGAGGCTCAGAGAGGCGGAAAGTTCTGGGGGTTAAGAGGGTGGGCTCTGGAGTCACATTGCCCAGGCTCAAACCAGGCTCTAGCCACTTACTAGCAGCACAACCTTGGGCAAGGTATCTATGCCTCAGTTTCCTCATCTGCAAAAGGGAAACAATAATAGCACCTAACACATAAGGTTAAATTATGTTAAGGTTAAGTTATGTTAGGAAGTTAATGAATAAAAAGCATTAGAACACGGCTTCCCTGGTGGCAGAGTGGTTGGGAGTCCGCCCGGTCCGGGAGGATCCCACCTGCCGCGGAGCGGCTGGGCCCGTGAGCCATGGCCGCTGAGCCTGCGCGTCCGGAGCCTGTGCTCCGCAATGGGAGAGGCCGCGGCGGGGAGAGGCCCGCGTACCGCAAAAAAAAAAAGAAATCACAAATCTCTCTGAGACACTGGCTTTCAGCTGAAATTTGAAGGGTAAAGAGGGAGGACCAGGAAAACGGGATGGAAGAGAGCGGGAGGTTCCAGGCAGAGGGAACAGCATGTGCAAATACTTGTTTCTTAAGGCAGGAAAGAACTTGGCCTGTAAGTAGATCTAAAAGATGATCCAATCTTTATCCTAGGTGAGCAAGGGACAAGTGACACAGGAGGAGGTGCATGAAGTGGGCAGGGGTTGGTCCTCATGGGGCAGCCTTTGAATTTTATTCCAAGTACAAAGACAGCCCCTGACCCAGAAATGACATGAAAAATCACCACTGAGGTTTCCATGCAAAGTTCACCAAGCCAGAGCCATGGCTAGACACAGTGGGAGGGACAGATATAAGTAAAACACATCCCTTTCCTGAAGTTCATCGTTTTGTTTGAGTTATTTACTTGGGATTTGTAATCTGCCCTTTTCCATTCAATTAATGTCTATTCATGAAAAGCTCCTCCCAAGGGTGAAAGAGCTTACAGCAAAAGACACGTAAAGAAAAAGGATGTTAAAAGTAGAAACCCAAACCATGGAAAGGAGAAGGAAGCAATGTGACAACAGTACAAGCTTCCTGGCAAGCAAGGCAAAAAGAGAAACATCATAAATTCCGCAGCTTTCATGGTCGAAGTCAACACTTCAGTTGCTGTAGAAAAGAAAAATTTTTTCTTGATCTCACACTCTCTGGAAAAGAGAGAAAACACACATGAAACAATAATTAACAATCAAGGCTAAAAGTACGGAAGGCCAAAAGAGTGTCCCAAACAGAAACTGAGATGAAAGTCTTTGAATCCTGGCATCTGAGAGCACGCACCCCTTGAAAGGCAGCAGAAAAGGGCCGGCAGGAGAGCATGAGTAGAGTTAGAAAAGCCTATATTTGAAGCCCAGCTCCATCCTTAACCAGCTGTGTGACGTGAACAAGAAACAGCCTTGGACTTCCCTGGCTGTCCAGTGGTTAAGACTCCGCGCTTCCAACGCAGGGGATGCACGTTCGATCCCTGGTCGGGGAACTAAGATCCCCCAGGCCGAGCAGCACAACCAAAAAATAAAAAAATTAAAATTAAAAAAATTAAAAATAAACAGCCTCCCTGAACCTTCATTTCCTCATCTGAAAAATGGGTTCAATGATTTCTATGTAGGATTAGTGGCTGGGATGCTCTGAGGAGGCACTGAATGTGAAAGCTCCTAGCACAGTGCCCTGATGTAGCTGGTACTCAACAAAGAGTGATAATAATCATAGCTAGAATCTGTTGAGCTTTCCCTTTGTGCCAGGCTTTAATTTAAGCATTTTCCATGATAACCATAACAGCCACATGATAAGCTAGATCCTATTATTATCTCCATTTTATAAATGAGGACATTGAAGCTCAGAGAGATTAAGATATGTGCCCTAGGACACACAGCAACAATACGGTAGAGTCTAGACAGTAAGCCCAGCAGTCCGTCGACTCCAGAGCTCATGTCTTCACCCCTACGTGAACTTACTTCTCCAATAGTGATCTCCTCGCCCCCTTCTATTTACCTCCATCCCCCAGTACACAACCACTCTGTCTGCTAGATTGTTCACTACTGAATGGAAGCTCCTCCCTCCACGGAGCCAAAATCCCTGCCCCACTGGCTCACCACACTCTTACCTCCTTCCCACACTTTGCCTCTCTCCTTGCCTTAGCTCTGTCCTGTGGAGTTTGTGAAAACCAGACTAAACTTTCTTCCACAGAACAGCCCTTTAGAGTCAATTGCTTCCGCTTAGGGGACTGGCAAAGTGTTAACAGAAGTGAGACACAAAGCTGGCCATGACGGATGAGGAGGCCTCTGCCCTGGGCTCCTTGACAGCAGAGACATGACTCACTTTTCACTTGCTTGGCACATGGCAAGACCTAGGAATCTTATGAACTGAATAAAGGTGAGCCGAATTGAACTGAGCTGAGTTGAACTGAACTGGACTGAACTAAATTGCAAGGTTGAATGGATGGAGGGTGGGTGGTGGGTGGATAGCTGGCTGGATGGATGGATAGATTCGTGGATAAGTGGAAAGATGGATGATTGAATGGATTGTTGGATGATGGAGAGCTGGTTTGAGAAGTGGAAAAATGGATAGATTTTTTTAGATATTAAAATGATGGATGGATGGATGGATGGATGGAAAGTAAACTCAGTGACCATAGCTGGTAGGGAAAGCTGGTAACTGAAGGTACAGAGGTAGGAATGTCCCAGGTATGTTTGGAAAACACTGAATAAATCATTGTGACTGGGGCAGAGGGCTCATGCCAGAGAAACTAGAAAAAGAGTAAACACCCACATTCTGCCTCCTACAGGGACAGATGGAGGCACTGACGAGGGTGCTGTGCAGGTTGTGTGCTTGGTGGCTGCTGGGAAAGGAGGAGTTAACAGCAGGATGGCTCCCCAGCCAGCTGCGACCAGGGTGACACTGACAGATTACAGCGTGTCCTCCGCACTAATAACACTGCGGCGTTCTCCTGCCGCTCCCCGGCCAGCTTCAGCCCCAGTGGATCAATACCAAAAGGCACGTATTGAAAATCCTCAGCCAGCTCCCTCCAAGGCATGGATGCTTTAAAGGACTGAACTGCAGAGTAGGAGGGACCCTCAAGTCCAGCTCATTCCCTGGACTGGGCACTCCTTGGGCCAGGGGTGATGTCCCATTCACCTTGGCATCCCCTGTCCCATTATAGGGCCGGACAAGGACAGCCCTCTCCAGAAGTTTGCTGAGTGGATGAATCAACCTCCTGGCCAATGCAGGAGTCCTCACAGAAATATCTCTATGGCGCACGGTCGCTCAGCCTCTATTTGCACACCTCTGGTGACAGGAGGCTCTCCACCTCCCCCAAGCAATGAGAGCCTTCTTTGTTGGACAGATTTGACAATGAATCATCTTCCCTATTCTGAGCTAACCTTCCCTCCTCTTTATTTGTCCATGGACTTCTATTTCCCATCTCCTCCTCTTCCCTAGCCTCCCCTCTTCCCCTCTCCCAGACCGTCCAGTAATCCAATCCTCATTTCCTGGGCTGCTGAAGTCACGTGATTGAGGAAGGGAATCTGCATCCACTGAGCACGTGCTCTAGGCGAGATAAGTCAGACATCTACACGTGTCGTCCCATGTAATCCCCCTGGACGTCCTGCGAGGTAGGTGCTATTATCCCCACGTCACAGACGAGGACCCCGAGGCTCAGAGAAGTTAAGTAATGGATGCAGAGTCACTCAGACACATGGCAGCAGAGCTAGGGCTTGAATCTAGGTCCGTGGGCTTCCACAGTGCCACTGCCGCCCAAAGGCACACAGTGTGAATATTTCCCACGTCTTGTTCTCAGCCTCAGTCGAGTCTGGGAAAGGACTTAACTGGTCTTCTAATCCCCCACCCCAGGGGGAGCGGGAGGGACTTGTTCAGAGCTAAGGGGCTGCCCAGATCAGAGGCTCTTCCCCCCAGAACTTGCCACTTCCCTCCGTCTCTCCCCCCGGGGCCGTAGCCCCCAAAGAGTACTCCTCAAGGGAGGGAACCAGGGCTCCTTGGAGAAAAGGCTGATTCCAGGACTGGGGAAGGGAAAGCACAAGATGAGTCGGGAACATCTTGTTCTTCCAGAAAGCCAGCGAGTTACCAGAGACTCCTGAGGGCTGGGTCACAAGACTCAGTATCCAACTAGATGGGGCTCCAGAAGAGGAGAGGTGATGATCAAACAAAATAAAATCCACGTGCATTACACGTTATTAACATATTACATACACATTAGCATAACATGTAATATTCTATCTGTAGGTAGGCTTCCTACCCTGCCTAGGAGAGCTCTAGGCACTGTGGACACTCATTCAGATGCAGCCTGGAAACTTCCAGAACAGGATCCTGAGCCCACAGCCTATCCCAGGCTGAGCCTCTCCCAAACTCTTCTACTCCCCATCCCCGAGCCCACCTTTCCCTCCATAGTGAAAAACAGTAGGGGAGATAAACTTCTGTGAAGCACTCACTGGCACTGACTCCTGGGGAGGGAAAGGATTTGCCCAGATTCCCCCGTGGGCCACTTGGGCCAGACCTCCAGGCTCCAGAGCCCACGGCCTCCCTGTCAGTCCACTGCCAGCATCTCAGCTCTGGTGCGTGGCCTGATGAGCTGGAACTGTTCCAGGAGTTCACATGAGGCCTCAGACACGGACTGTCCCGGCCCCACGGGCCATCTCTGTCCCTCTTAGCGTACCTCCAGCCCTGCCAGACACCTGCCTGGCATGACAACCCCTCTGCAGCCTCTGTTCCCTGCTGGGCCCCCATTCAGTCTCTCTCCAGGTCCCACGGTCCTCCCTCCCTCATCTCCATCCCATCACCACACCGTCCCCCCAAGTCCAGCCTGGCACCGTCACACACACACACCCTGCCACCCCCTGCCCACCCTCCAAGCCCTCCTGTCCCCCTGCTCAAATAATGATAACACTCTTAAAGCTCAGACAAGAAAGTCAGGATTCAGCCCCCTGCAGGCTGTTCCCAAAGCCCACGCTTGTGACTCACATGCACTTGTCTTTTCTTACCTTTTGTGCTTGAGTTTGGATAGAACATCTCTAGAAGGAAACACCAGAAACTAGTAAGAGTGGTCACCTCTGGGGAGGGAGAGCCGGAAGCAGGGATGTAAGCGAAAGCAACTTCACTGGGCATCTTTTGAATTTGGAACCATATACATAAAAAAATCTATATAACATGAATGAATTAACTTTAGTAAAGGTGACCATTCAAAGGCCAAAATGACAAGCCTTGACTCCACCATGACTAGTTCTCTGACCTTGGACAACTGTACTTAAGTACTCCAAGCCTCAGTTTACTCATCTGTAAAATGGGGGTGATCACAGTATCTATCTTGCAAGGTAGGTGATAAACCAGTCCTCAGGAAGCACTTAGCGCCATGCATGGCAAACAGTCAGGGCTCGGGAAACGTGAGTGATGGCTTTCTCTTTGTCCACCTTCTCCATGAAACGCTGAGCTCCTTTTTTTTCTGGCTGCACAGCGCAGCTTGTGGGATCTTAGTTCCCCGACCAGGGAGACGGTGAGAACCACAATGTTCCACTTTGGATCCCAGCGTTTAGCACAGCTGCTGGCATGATGATTAAAACTCTTGAAACATTCCCTGACGTTGACGAGACACATTTCACTGTCCTGAGGATGGCTTTCATGGCCCCTCTCTGGCTGCCCCCCTGTCTTTCGGCGGCACCTCTTACCCATCCTCAAATGCCCACTGGCCTTTGACAGCGCTTGTTTCCGTGCGCTTGCCATCACCCCTGACTCTTTCCTTCCCTCCACCTTTGCACTCCCTTTGCCTGGTAATCTGCAAACTCATCTCATCCTTCAGGATCTTGCAAAAGTTCCCTCCTCTGTGTAGCCTGTCCTCCTGCCCCTGGTGGACTCAGTCACCCCCATGACACTTAGAACAGACCTCTGAGCAACACCTATCAATCTGTATTGTTCACTATTTACCCTCTGTCTCCCCTGCTGCTCTGAAAGCTCCAAGAGGACAGGAGCTGTGTTTTTCACTTCAAATGTATGGATACATTTTCTGTATCCCTAGTGTTTAGCAGGGTCTTAGGAAATGTTTGTTGAATGAATAAATGAGGGAATGAACGAATGAGCAATTCCTGTCCCCTCGGCCACCTGGCAGCCGTCAGGGGTCAAATTATGGTGAGTCACTCATGCCCTGCCCATGCCTTGTGGTGAAAGCAGTGACCTCTCTTTGCAGTGTCTTCCACCAGCTCCAAGCCAGAGGCTGCATCTCTCAGCCTGAGCGCACCCAGAGAGCCTTCCAGGCCTGGCCTGGGAGCTGCAGTTGGCTGACTGTTCAGCACTGCGGCTTCAGGGAGACTGAGCAACCTGCAGGGAGCCCCCTGCTTCCCCTCTCCCTGATGCAGAGTTCTTCTGAAGCCCTCGACCAGGCACCGTCCTAGGATTGGGGCCGAAAGGCAGATAAGACAGTCCCTGCCCGCCCAGACAAATAATGACATGGAAAAGATGGTTGTCGGGTCCACCCCATTCAATCCACCACCTATGATTCATCGAGTGCCTGCCATGTGTCACTCTGTGCCTTTATGCAAGGCCTGTCACCTCTCTGTGCCTCAGTCTCCTCCCCAAGTGGGGGTGAGGAGACCTACCTCACCTAAGATATCAGGATTATTTGGCAAAAGGAACGTATGAGAATTGCTCAATGAACTGAAAATCTGTACCAATGTTATTATTACTGTTGTTGTTATTTACATAGCTTATGATGACATTAATAAATAACTGAAGCCCTCTCCTCAGCAGCCACAGTGATTTGCACATAGTAGGTGTTTAATTGATAGTCAAGGCATTGAAATGCAGTCAAAGCGCTGGTTAGGACTCTTCATGCCTTGGGGAGCAGCGCCATCGTGTGGCCAGAACTCAGAACACATGGACCTCCCGGTGGTCAACAGGGATCAGGCTGGGTAGGGATGGCTGGGAACCCATGGAGGTCGTTTTAGGACAAATGCAAGGAAAAATCAGTCTGACAACACAGAACATGGAGAAATTTCTTCACCCTCAGAAGTGGTACAGGTTCAGAGTATAAACATGGGCAACGAGGGTCTGAAGCAACACTGGATTATTTCCCTGTGAAGAGGTCATTGGGAAAATTGGTGTGCCCAAGGAGCAGCCCGGCCACCTTTGCAGGTGGACTGGCCTGGCGCTGTGAACAACACTGTCATTCCTACATCTGAGAAGACTTAAACTTGGCTCTGTCACTCATAAGCTGTGTGACCTTGAGCAGACTGCTGCCCTCTCTGGGCTCCAGTTTTCTCATCTGTGCAGTGAGGTCATAATCCCTACACTGGCCACCTCAAAGAGTTCTTGTGAAGATCAAATGGGATAAGAAAAGCACAACTAGTTCATAAATGGTAAAATCATGTACAAACATGATAGTTATTATTATTTCCAATAATATTGGCACTTATTGAACTTCTCACTGTGCTTAACCCTTTATGGTATAATCTCATTTAATTCCACAACACTCTATAAGATAGGTACTTTTACAAATCCCATTTTGGGATGCAACGAGAGATTATCATACTAAGTGAAGTACGTCAGGAAGAGAAAGACAAATACCATATGATATCACTTATATGCGGAATCTAAAATATGACACACATGAATCTATCTACGAAACAGAAACAGACTCACAGACAGAGAGAACAGATTGGTGGTTGCTAAGGTGGAGGGGGTTGGGGGAGGGCTGGAGTGGGAGGCTGGGGTTAGCAGATGTAAGCTTTTATACAGAGAATGGATAAACAACAAGGTCCTACTGTATAGCACAGGGAACTATATTCAATATCCTATGATAAACCATAATGGAAAAGGATATTTTAAAAAGAATGTATATATATGTATAACTGAATCACTTTGCTGTACCCTAGAAATTAACACATTATAAATCAACTATACTTCAATAAAAATAAATAAAAAGAATCCCATTTTGCAGGTGAGAACACTGAGGTTTAGACATGTTTACAATTTTGCCAAAACACACACTCAACTAGTAAGGAGGAAAGCCAAGATTTGACCTCAGGACAAGGTGAGCCCCAAATCGATAGTCACCCACAACGCTACACTACCTCAATAGTTTCAGCCACTGACAAGGGGTCTCAAGGTAGCCCCTGAGATGCAGGGGTAGGGGCCTTGAAGAAGATTAAGGAATTATTTATATTTCTCCTCTTTTTCCCAGGAAATTCTGCTTCCTTCCCATCTCTAGCTCAGCACCTCTTTTGACCTTGGAGGAGGGGAGCCCTTGGGCTCTGCACCCAGAGTCCTGCTCACAGCCAAGGTAAGAGAATCCCAAAACATCCCCTTCCTGGGTCCACACCGGGAAAAAGGCCATGCCTGCTCCCACAAGGCACTGGCAAAGGCAGATGGGGGGGCAGGTCCCCTTCAAGGTCTCTGTCGAAGAGATGGTGACAAATCTGTCAGGGGAAGGTGGATAATTTGCAACAATTATAATGACCCTCACGTGTCGAGAGCCCTCTTGAGTTTATGAGTGCCCCCCTATCCATTTTCTCATTATTTGGCCCTCAGGATGCTCCTTTGAGGTCAGAATCCTTAGAGCTTTTTACAGATGAAGAAAACGAGGTTTCAGGAGGTAAAACAACTTATCCAAGGTCATGCTGCAAGTAAGTGGCAGAGACAGGCCTCAAATTCAACACTCCAGAGTACATAATGGACAATATCAAAACACTGGCAAGGCATGAGAGAAGGGTGAAACTTCTACACTGGTAGTGAGATTTTTTAAATAATGCAGCCACTTTGGAAAACGTCGGCAGTTTCTCAAAAACTTAAACATAGAGTTACCATACGACCCAGCAATTCCATTCCTAGGCATATAACTAAGAAACCGTATGTCCACACAAAAGCCTGTACGTGAATGTTCATAGTAGCATTTTTCATAAGAACCAAAGAACAGAAACAACCTGAAAACACACAATTGTTTAAATTTTTCTATTAACTACTGTATCAGTTCAGGGCCTACTATAAACAAATGTAAAAAAAAAAAAAAAAAGATTCCAGAGTACAAATTCTCCTGACACCCAAGGCCCCCAGCTATTTCTGGTTGACAGTCCTGGTTCTAGCCCTAGCCGTGCCATCCTCAGCCAGGCCACTTAGCTTTGGTTATGTCAGAGATCCCTGCCAGCTCTGCCTTTGTGTCCTCTATTAGTGTCCTTGAGCCATAAAGATGAGGGTGTTCAGCGGCTTCTGCAGGTTTTAGAGAGAAGCAGCTGTGACTTCGCCTCCCTTGAGGAGCTCTTCCTGACTGCCCAAGGCTGAATTATTATCCCTCATCCTGTTCCCACAGCACTCACAGCATTGCATTGTAATTTATCTGCAAATTCCCACGGGGCCAGGCAGCACACATTCATGAACATGAAGTGGGTCAAATACGATGCAATAAGGAATAGTGGGGACTGTGGTAGAGAGCCCCTGGTCTGTGGGCAGCCCGTATGCAGTGCCAGCTTCTTATCCTCAGGCAGAAAAGCCAACCCAGTGTTGTTCAATCTTAAGAGAAGCCAAAATTCTGGATTTTTATGTGAAATCTGCTTTTTAAAGGTAGTTCAAAATCTATTTCATTAGGCACTTCATAGGTATTGCAGCCCCTGGATTAGTCACACCTACTTTCCCACTAGACTTTGGGCTACCTGAGAGCACAACTGGGTCTCTCTCTGAACTCTGAGTGAGCAGCCCAGGAACTGGCTCCCTACAAGCGACAAGAGATTGCTTTTGAAATGCTGTAATATCTTGCCCCAGTCAAAACCCTACAGGTTTCTGGTGACCATGCCAATCCAGCTGGCATGGATTAAGGGTTTACTGCACACCAAACACTGTTTAAGCACTTTACATATTATCTGACTTAATTCCCATTACCTACCTACTATGATTCTGTCCATTTTACAGATGAGGATGCCGAGGCCCAGTCGCACAACTTGCCCAAGGTCACGTGGCTACTGATAACCTAGGATGCAAATTCAGGCAGTCTGTCTCCACAAATTTCTGCTTGCATTGCTGTGATACCATACTGCCCCATGAGACGCCCCCCCCTTAAATATCACCTGCAGTCACTTAGCCCCGATAAAGCTCTCTGGGAAGCTGCCAGGTACGGTTTCCAGTCTTAAGGACAGTGGGAGCCAGGGCATGTGGCAGAAACAGAGAACAACGCATGCACTGCAGAAAGTGGACCTGAGGTTCAGAGAGGGGTATGTACTAGTCCAAGACTATACAGCTAGATCAAGCCAAAGTCAGTGTTTACCGTTTACCCCAGAGCAACAAACCCCAGCTTCTAACAAAGGAAAATGTATAGGGCAGAGAGGAGGGGCCAGGAGAAGCCTGGTTCTCGCTCATCCCATTGAAACAGTCAAGCACTCTCTAAACTAGCTAAATGGTTCCAAAGGAAATGGGAGTCTATTTTGTCTCCTGTCACCAGGGCTGCAAATCCTGATATATCTCAGGCCACAGCAGAGAAGTGGATGGCTCAGCATTTGGAGAGATGCCCGCACCAGACAGGAAGTGGGGTGGATGATTCAACAGGTACCTCTCTATTCTGAGAACTGATCCTGTGATGGGTGAGTGTACATCCAGCTGAGATAAAAAATAAATTTGAATGCCAAACATCGGAACCTACAGCAAGCCTCCCTTTCTTCCATGGGACTTAAAGCATCCTTTGGGATGCTTTAATCCTTCCAGGTTTTCTATTTTTAAAATTTTGCTGGGGCAACAAGGCTCTTAGGAGGCTGGAGTGGGCTGGTGATTCAAAGGCTTCCCTTCCTCCCGGCGCACCCTCCTACAGGATGATAAAATGCTGCGGTTCCACAGAGTTGGCCTGGGCACCACTTCCCCCATAGTCAGTCTTTCTCGACTGTAAAATGGAGGTAGTGCCTTTTGCATCGCTGAGACAGAAAAGTTTGGTACAAGTCCACGATTCCTCATCTGAAACACTTGGGGCTCAGTGTGTTTGCTAACGGAATTCTTTGGATTTCAGAAAGGTTTTATGGTGGGCCTACTGTATATTACACAACATGCCCAGCAATCTCTGGGGCAGTACTCCATAAACCCTTTCATACACAGTGTAACCTCTTCAGTATTCCTATACAGCAAAATGTATACATATTCATGCTAAGTGGGATAAAAGAAAGACTATAAATAACCTCACGTCCAATTCACATCGGGTTTGTTATCAAATGCTTGCCCCAACCTCATGAGAAAGCTTTCGGTTTTCAGAGCTTTCTCGGACCTCGGAATTGCATATGAGTGCCAGCTTTGGTTTCAGGCACACCTGGTTTCCATTCCAATTGCACCTTTAGCAGCTGGCTGACCTTGAGCAAGACCTTCCTCTTGACTGCATCTGTTTTCAAATCTATAAAGTGGGGTGGTAATCCCTGTGTTAGTTCCTAGAAGGCACACAAGGTTGCTGCACTGGAAGGGGGTGGCCACACTGACAGGTCCCCAGAGGAGGCCTTGGTGAGTCCACTGCAGTTTGGGGTAAGTCTGCACACAAGGCAGGGGCTTGCAAGGCTGACGCATAAACAGATGCTCCATCTATTAATAGAGAGCACAAGAAATACAGCCGCCAGCAGGACCCGGCGCTTTTGTTGGCCTGCCCAGCACATACCCCCCTTCAGTAAAAGCTCTGTGAGGATTCACGGTCATGATAGGAGGGAGTCAGAACAAGTGGCAGTGTTATTCTGAAGAAGCATTCATCAGCAGAGGGAGCTTGAGGGGACCTTCTTGCCCAGGAAATGGGGGTGACACTCCAGCCCCCTCGACAGGGCCAGCTCTGGCTCCAGGACCCTCCCCCTTCTGCATCTCCAGTCCCTCCTCCATCCCTGTGATCAGGTTCCCTTGATAAACCATTCCAGGACGCCTTCCAGCCAGACTCGGTCAGAAACCCTGGCATTTGATGTGTCCCCAACTCTGCAGCCACACGTTTGCAGACAACCAACTGGTGACTCTTACAAAAGGCCAGTTTACATCCGCGGCAGATTTTCTGCTCCCACCAAGGCCACGATAGCATCTCCCACTCCACGTTCTCTTCTAGAACCTTGTGCCTTGACTATGGGCAGGCTTGTGACTCGCTGGTAACCCAGGGAAGGGGCGGAATTGATGCTGTGTTACCTCTGAGGCCAGATCGTAGCAGGCCATGTAGCTCCCAGATTACTAGTCAGAACACTTCCTCTGGAAGCCTTCAGCCCCCATATAAGTAGTCTGACTGTCCTGAGACCACCACATGGTGAGGAAGCCCAAACTCTCCATGTGGACTCGCCACATAGAGAGACCCTGAGACGAAATGGAGAGAGAGAAAGAGAGAATGGTCTGGCCAGCCCCCAGCTACTCCAGCTCCCCCCACATCTAACTACCATTGGCTGAGAGACCCCAGGCCAGAACCACCCAGCCAAGCCCTTCCCAAATTCCTGACCCACAGAAACCAAGAGAGAGAATAAACAGATTGTTGTAAACCACCAAGTTCTGGAGAGATGTTACACAGCAACAGATGACCAGAACAGAGGCCAATTTTATTTCCTTTCTGCCTAGGGTGACCATACCTCCCAGTTTGCGAGGAACAGTCCCCATTTACACCTTTTGTCTGGCATAATTATTGATACTGACCCCTTCTCTCCCAAAAAGTGCCCCAATTTGGATGGTAAATTATATGGTCACCCTGAATTTGGCCAAGTTCTCAGAGCATACTACAGATGCTGGCAACAACCTTCCGCCTCACAGTCTAGAATATCAGAATACATGAGATGCCACACACATAGAAAGCCTTCGAGAAATCGGTGCTGTTCTCTCATCCCTTCCCCTTCTCCCAGTTCTGTCCTGTCTGTATGCTCAGCAGTTCTGCCAGGAGACGGCTTAAGGAGCAGGCTCAGCCCCCTCACAATCTCCAGAGCGCCTTCCCCAAATAAACATACAACCCCAGTGAAAGCAGGACATCTGCTATGCAAACACAGCTTCAAGACAAGCCCGGGGCTCCCCCTTTCCACCAGATTGCTCTCACTATGCCCTTCCCCTGGGGAAATTCTGGAGCTGCCACTGATATCCAGGATAAGAAGGGTTTGAGTAAATCACAGAGCAGAGGCAAGAGACAGAAGAGTGGCGAGAAAAAGAAAACCCAAACCTCAGGAAAGCCCTTCTCCACCACCATGGATGGGAGCTTTTTTTTTTTTTTTGCGATACAGGGGCCTCTCACTGTTGTGGCCTCTCCCGTTGCAGAGCACAGGCTCCGGACACGCAGGCTCAGCGGCCATGGCTCACGGGCCCAGCCGCTCCGTGGCACGTGGGACCTTCCCAGACCGGGGCATGAACCCGTGTCCCCTGCATCGGCAGGCGGACTCTCAACCACTGCGCCACCAGGGAAGCCCGGGATGGGAGCTTTTAAGGGCACAAAACTGCTCTCATATCCTAGTGCAGCCACTTACTCACTGGGCCAAGTACCCAACCATGCTGAGCCTGTTTCTCCCTCCTGCATGAATGTCTCAGAGAACTCTCAGAAAGAATTGAAGAGATGACGATTTATGTAAAGCACTAGCACAGCACCTGGCATATAGTACGCACTCAATAAATGCTAGTTCCCTTTTTAAAACATTGGAGGTTCCTATTAGAAAATGCATTTGTTTTATCTGGAAGGGACAGGACAGAACAGAACAGCACAAAGGGCTGATCAGAAAACAGCAATAATGGTGCCTCTTGCTTCTAGACACAACATATGAATATGGAGGGCCTGGCGGGCACCTATCGGTCTCCCCTTTTTAGTTTAGAAAATGCTTTTGCAGTCACTCCCTCGGCTAGAACAGAAGCTCTTTGAAGGCAAGACTCTCACTATTGATCATTATATACACAGGGTCCTGCTGCAAAAGTGGTGGCTCTTATAATGCAAGCTGAATAAATGATCTCACACCAATTTTGATCCCTTTATTCATTGATTTAGTCAACAAATGCTTACTGGTCACCTGCTCTATGTCAGACACTGTTCTAGCAACTGAGAACACAGGCCCTACCCCCACCCCCTCGGGGTGCTCCATGTGATAGAAGAAACATACATGAACCCAGATTTACTCACGGCTGGCCTGGTCCCATCATCCCTGTGTCTGCTCAAGAGTTATCTCCTCAATGAGATCTTCGACCACCACTCCTAAAACAGCTGCTTCTCTCTCCACCCCTCCTCGCCCTCCGACTCTGCTTCATTTCTTCATAGTTCTCCTCGTGCTCTGAAATATTTTTGTTTCCTTGTTTAGGCTCCATCTCTGCTTCTAGAGTGTCAGCTCTGTGAGGTAGAGGCTTTGCTGTCTCACCTAGAACAGTGCCTGGTGACACATATTTGGGGAATTGATGAATGAATGGATGGGGTTTTGTGAGAATTAAATGAGAAAATGAATTTAGCACATTACCCTGGGCACATAAATAGGGACTCAATTAATGATAATGTATTCAATATCAATAGTAAGTTGTAATATGTGCTAAAATATAGGGGGAGATGTACTTTTGCTGAATTGCTCGGATCATGTCTTTTGTTTTTTGGTGTTTTTTTGTTTTGTTTTGTTTTTTGCTGTGGGCCCACAGGCCATCTGCTGCAGTCTCTCTCTTGCGTCAAAGTTTCATCGTCTTTTCCATTTTGGCTGTGACGTCTCTGCCCACCCCAGATGGAGAAGGATTTGGAGTGTCTGTCTCATTCTCAATTATGGGCCCCTGGGCTTGGGTGGAAGATCTTTCCTCCATTCCTTTCTCAATAGACGCCTCTGCTGCCTCTTTCTGCCTATCCAGTCTCCACAGGATGACCTTCCTTTACATTAGGGCATGACCTCCCTCCCTCCCCACTTCAAAATCCTTCAGTAGCTTACCTTTATCCTGAGGATAAAATCCCATACTCTGTTCCGTGGCCTGCACATTTCTACGTGCCCACTTCCTCTTTCTGGGTCATACCCAGGCTCCTTCCTGCCTTGAGACCCTGTCACCTGCTGTTCCCTGGTGCCGGGAATACATCTCCCCTAGATCTTCATTAGCCTGTGTCCTCAACCAACCACCCCTCTGAGTAGCCTTGCCCTGTCCTCATTCACTCTTGCTCACCATGTGCCTGGTACCATTCCAAGAACTTACATTAACTCATTTAATTCTCACCACAGCCCTGT
Organism: Orcinus orca; assembly: GCF_937001465.1. Lineage (NCBI taxonomy): Eukaryota > Metazoa > Chordata > Mammalia > Artiodactyla > Delphinidae > Orcinus > Orcinus orca. The sequence continues at coordinate 91,664,446 of NC_064569.1, read as the reverse complement.
GGCGTAAAAAGAAAAGCATGATTGGGAACTCCCTGGTGGTCCAGCAGTTAGGACACAGCACTTTCACTTCCAGGGCCCAAACCTGATCCCTGTTCAGAGAACTATCCTGCAAGCCATGCAGTGCGGCCAAAAAAAAAGCATGATAGCTAGTGGAGAGTGAGTATAAAATGGCAGGATATAAAGAGGATAGGTAGCCAAGACCAGACAGTCCACAGGAAGACATTTGTATTTTACTCCAGTACGTAATGGGAAGCTGCTAGAAGGTTGTGAATAGATTACTTTGATCATCATGCAGAGAAGGAACCCTAGAAGGACAAGAGTGGACACTGGGAGTCCAAGCATGAGGCTGAAGATGGTGGGGGAAAAGTGGTGGCATTCACGATGGGTTTTTTTTTGGGGGGGGGCCACACCTTGAGGCTTGTGGGATCTTAGTTCCCCGACCAGGGATCAAACCCTTGCCCCCTGTAGTGAAATGAAAGCACAGAGTCCTAACCACTGGACAACCAGGGAATTTCCTCAAGACGTCTTGTTGTTGTTGTTGTTGTTGTTTTTGCGGTACGCGGGCCTCTCCCTGTTGTGGCCTCTCCCGTTGCGGAGCACAGGCTCCGGACGCACAGGCCCAGTGGCCGTGGCTCACGGGCCTAGCCGCTCCGCGGCATGTAGGATCTTCCTAGACTGAGGCACGAACCCGTGTTCCCTGCATCGGCAAGCGGACTCTCAACCACTGCGCCACCAGGGAAGCCCTCAAGACGTCTTCTGAAAGAAGAATAAAGAGGAGTTACTGAAGGATTGAATGTGGTGGAAATGGGAAAAGGAGCTACCAATAATGACTACAAGGTTTTGCAATGAGCACCATTCACTGGATAGCATGAACAAAAAGTAGGAAAACTGGAAGATGAGCGGATTAGGAGAGTACTTATGGAAACAGATGCTGCTGTTAACATTTTCATTTTACAAATGAATAAGGTTTCAGAGATCGAATAACCTGTCTAAGTTTGCCCAACTGGTAAGTGGGATTCCTGAGTATTTTCACATACATTTATCTTTACCCTCACGGCACCCCCTTTTTATCTTCTCCAATTTACAGATAAGGAAACTGAGGTCCAGGGAGGTAAAGGCTACACAGCTAGAAAGCGGCAGAGCCAAGAATAGATATCTGATCTAACAGCAAATATATTTCCCAATAAAGGAGACACGCTGGGAGGCTGATAAGGAAACCTAAGAAGCCAGGTAGAAAAGAATCTGAGGTTTGAACAAAAATCGCGCGCTCAGATTCTCTTTCGATGTTTTGAAATTCCCCAGTAAGACTCCAGGACAAACTCCGTAGGCTGGGTTTCTAAAAGGACAGCACAGTTGCCATCGTAGGAAAGTGCTTCCTGGTCGCCACTTCAGAATCACAGCTGCTCATTAAAATGCAGATTCTGGGCTCCAGCTAAGACATGCTGGTATAACAATCTATGGAAAGGAGACCCGGAATCTGCATTTTTCAAATTAGCGCTCCAGAAATCTGTCAAATAATAAAGTTTGAGAACTGTGGAGGTATGGTTTGAACCCTGGCAACCACCCACTACACTAGTAGTCTGATCTACGCAGGTCACTTTGCACCTCCTGGCCTCAGTTTCCGAAGAACAGCGCGTCGCGACGATATACGCCTGAGACACTCGACCTTCCCCTAGCAGTGAGACTCGAACAACACGATCGCTTAAAGAAGGCAGGAGCCGCGGGGCACTGTGGGATACAGAGGTGCCGAAGCGGCCCGCAAGGCATTGTGGGATACAGGGGGGCTGTTAGCCACTCTCGGCCTCCAGCTTCGACTGCAGAGCCGCCTCGTTTCAAGAAACTTGAAAACCCTCTCGGGGCGTCGCCGGGTGTCCCATGACGTAACTGTAAACATCCTCCGGTGTCTTGCAGGCTAATCGGAACAGCTCGAAAAGAACAGTGACGAACTTCCGGGTTGCCTTTGCTTTACGACTCGTGCGTTCTGCCGCCGAACCGGCAGGAAGCTGGGGAGCAGTTTACGACAGCGCCGGTTGTGTTTACGGCGCCGGCCGCTGCGCGCGCGTTTTTTTTGTTTTCCCAGATCTTCGGTCCACAGGCGGTGGTGCGGTCTCCGGCCTGGACAATCTGTCGCCATCCGGCCCGGCTAAGGCCGTTGCAGGTGAGCAGTGTGTTTCGTAGCGTTTCGCGGACCTCCGGAGCCGAGTTGGGCGGCTCCTGGCCTTTGGGGGCCTACCGGAAGAAACCTCCGTACACCCCCACCTGCCGCCGCTGTCCCTCCGCTGGGCGGGGCAGGACTCTGCCTTCGGGGTCCCAGGTCCGACCCAGTGCGGGGCAGAGGCTTGTGGCTGAGGTCTCTGGCCCTAGACTCCGTTTAGCGGCCACGGGCTGGGCGAATGTGATCATGTCACTTAACCCAGCTGGGTCTCAGGGTCTTTTTAAAGCGGCCCACGGCTCCCTGAGTTGCTATGAGAGAGGTACTGGGGCTTCCAAGCTGAGCGGTGTTCGGCGCTCTCTGAGGAGTTCACGGTCCAAGTGTTTCCTTCCCTTTTCTGTGAAATGGGAGGCCAGGATGGAGTTGATTGATCTCTGATCTGAAACTCTACCCCCCAGGAATTGATGGGGAACGACCTGCAGTGGCTGCCGTAATATACCCAGTACCGTGGCCTGCCAGCCGGAAGGCCCCTTCTGACTGCCCTGTTGGTGCCTCCTCATCCTGCCCCTGTAGCTAGTACAGCTGTCACTCCGTTTTAACTGAAAGGTTTAGTTTCTCCTGTTGGTTCCATTGTGCTCACTCTTATTTCACCTGCGTTGAAACCAGGTGACTTCCTCCCGCCCCCCTCCCCCAGAGAAATGCATGTCAAGCCTTGAGTCCGTTTGCCTCCAGCTCTGATAAAACAAGTCGATTTTTTTAAGTGTGTTTGGAGATATCTTACTGTGTTGTCAGTAGGGGCTGAAACCCCAGATCTTTTCAGGCCGCTGCCCAGCTTATAAAATAATAGGAAGAGTGTTGGATTTAGGGCAGACGACCCTGGAAACCAAATCTGTTTTGAAATGATGGGCAAGTCAACTGCTTGATCTGGCTGAACTGCACATTTTTATCTCTAAAATGGGGGCGGAGTGGGAGGGTTAGTGGTGTTGCATCTGACACGTGTAGGAGCCTGATAAATATTTAATGTGAATTGTTTTGAGACCACCACTGCTTCCCTCAGTCCGCTTCCTGTAGTGTAACTTAAGTTCAAGCTGCAGGATGGAGCTCCCAGGTCATTCCCTGTTGCTGTCACCCAAGTGTCCCCTCTGTAGGAAGCCTTAATCTCCCTATCGTTGAACAATTAAGAGAGTTTCCTAAATTTAGTACCCTGCACTCTTTGATTGCTGTCCAGACTCCAGAAATGTTTGTGTAATGAATTTTCCCCTGGGAACTCAGCTTCTGAGCATTTGCAGGGGATTACAGTGGATGATAAATGCGTAAGCTTTTGATAGGACCTGTCAGGCGAACATCTGTCTGGAGCCAGTTTGCCTGGGTTCAAATTTTTCGTCCATTAGTGTTGTGACTTCGGGCAATTTCTTGATTTCTCTGTGCCTCAGTTTTTTTATCTGGAAAGTGGGGCTAATACTGGCCCTACCTTGGGATTGTTGGGAGGAGTTAATGAATTTATGTGTGGTAAGCACTAAGAACGTGCCTTGGGCTTCCCTGGTGGCGCAGTGGTTGAGAGTCCGCCTGCCGATGCAGGGGACACGGGATCGTGCCCGGGTCTGGGAAGATCCCATATGCCGCGGAGCGGCTGGGCCCGTGAGCCATGGCCGCTGAGCCTGCGTGTCCGGAGCCTGTGCTCCGCAATGGGAGAGGCCACAACAGTGAGAGAGAGGCCCGCGTACCCCAAAAAAAAAAAAAAAAAAAAAAAAGAACATGCCTGGTACTCATAATGTTTATGAACATTGGCTGTATGGCCACTTTTATGAACTAAGGTTTCTGGTGGCTTCCTCAGCCTTCTGGCGGGCCTTTTACCTGACCCTGTGTCTACTTGCTCTGCATAAGGATTTTCATTGACAGAAAATCAGAAGAACAACAAAGGAAAGTTACATTTCAGGATATATTCACGGACCCTTGTTTTCTTCTCAGCACTGTGTGTAAATGTATTTTTGCAAGACTCAGGAGTAATTGTGCAGTGTTTTACAATGGAATCATTTCCAAATACGTTAATTAATACATACGGCTTTCACAATGATTCTCTGATAGAAATAAAACAAGGATCTTATGTATTTGACAGATGAAGAGACTGAGGCTTAGGGATTAAATATTGTATGCCTGGTGAAGGTGAGAAGGAGAACTACAACATACTTATTACACTTGAGAAAAAGTTACTACGTTTCGTCAAATATGTGAGGTACCACTCATTTTAAGAAGCACAATTATTTCATGTAACACCAAGAAAGAAAAACTGCCAATTACGATATGACACCCCATCAAGCAGAAGGTGCAGACTCATTTCAGAGGTGGTACAGTGAAGAAAAAATCAATGAAATATGATACCTCAATTTTGTTAGCAGTCTTCTGAGTTTTAAGTATTCACAACATTATTTACACGAAGACATTGAATGGGGAGTAGCTCACCAGTTGAGGGTTCTGTTTTACATTCTTAATTTTGTCATTCATGTCTTAGCTTACCTCAAATGGAAGGCTTTTTTTTTAGTTTGAGGCTGTTCTTCATGGAGCTACTTATATTATTTGTATTTTTAAGGTTTTAGAAGATGGCAAAGTTCATGACACCCGTGATCCAGGACAACCCCTCAGGCTGGGGTCCCTGTGCGGTTCCCGAGCAGTTTCGGGATATGCCCTACCAGCCATTCAGCAAAGGAGATCGGCTAGGAAAGGTACTTTCCTGTCAGCAGGGGTCTGAATCTTTTAACCTGTGGCTGCTCCTCCAAGTTCGTTTCAATTTTATTCTCTCAAAAGCATCAGGGTTATATGTATCCATTATATAGTATATATAGTATCCATCTGGATACTTCCAGCGATCATAGAAGAGATGGGCTCTTAAAAAGCCATCCTGAGCCAGTCCTGACACTTCCGCACACCGTGTCCTCACTTTGGGGGGTTTCTGAGTGAACAGAAACCCACCTGGCTGACCCGTGCTCCATGTCTTCTTCCCTTGTTGCTCTCACTAGGTTGCAGACTGGACGGGGGCCACGTACCAAGATAAGAGGTACACAAGTAAGTGTCCTCCGCCTGACTGCCCGGATCAGGGCCTTGGGGGATTGTTAGTTTTTCTAGTAACCTCCACCTGAAAGCATTCGAGGATGGGAACAAAAGGCTGATAATGATTCATAGTATTTCAGGGCATATTCTGGACTGTGGAAACAATCCACATTCTTTTTGGAAATATCCTCAACTTAGACTGTTCATTAAAGAGGTTCGGCCTATTATAGTGGGTTCCCCCCCCACTTTTGGGGAGCCACGGCCCCTTTTACAAATCTGGTGAACATGTTCCCATTTTTCATTTCACTGCAGTTTATTGAACCTACGAGGCCAATCAATGCATCCCAGTTTTAAAACTCCGGGTGTTAAGATCCTGGTACAGTAAATTGGTTTCTTCCCTCTGTGCCAGTTGAGAGAGCTGGAAGTGGCTCCCTGGAATACCGAGTTAAGATTATCTGAGTCTGAGGTCAGCAAGAAAGTCAGTCGTAGCCCATTAGCCACGTCTGCCTTGGGCACCTGATGATGACAGTGACGATACTTGGACCGCATACTTGCCTCTCCTGAGAGAGTAGATTTTAACTCATATTCTTACAGACTAAGGCAGAGAGTGAAATGCGCTTGACTTAAGTTCCTCAGACTCTGTCTTGACTTAGAAAGTTCTTTGGACCAGAGCTTTTCAAACTTGAATGTGCATATGAATCAGCTGGGGATCTTATTAAAATGCTGATTCTGATTCCGTGGGTCTGGGGTGAGGCTGTGAGTCTGTACATCTAAGATGATCCCAGCCGATGGGGCAGGTCCTGGGACCACACTTTAAATAGCAGGCCTTTAGACCACCATGTATTTGTAAAATCTGTAGGCAGCGTTGTTACACGCTGTCACCTTTGCCTCCAGATAAGTACTCCTCTCAGTTTGGAGGTGGGAGTCAGTACGCTTACTTCCATGAGGAGGATGAAACTAGTTTCCAGCTGGTGGATACCGCACGCACACAGAAGACCGCCTACCAGCGGAATCGGATGCGATTTGCACAGGTAGGCCAAGAGCCAGCAATCTGACCGTCTTGGGGCTGTCACCTGCTGCTAAAAATGCTACCGTGTAGTGCTGCTGAGAGGAGAGCATGTTATTGTGGGTCTTCTAGTGAATTCCAAGTAGCTATTCAGTGACAGTTGTGCTAAAATAAATGGGTACTAAGTCCAGGGATGCATTTAAATAGTTTAGCTTTCTGTTGACCAGTAGCAAGGACATCTGTGCTAAGGATGGATGTTAGCGCTGGATTAACAAGGTGATCTGTCTGTTGCCTCACTTCATTACTATGTCCAGGATTTATTAAGTAGATCGTCCAGTTGGGCTGCATCTTCTTACATAAAGAGGCAAACTCAACAACTCTAATAAGAGCCAGTAAACCTACTTCAGTAAAAACTGCATGTGGATATAAATCTAATTCCAAGTACAAACATACGTCATTTTATTGTGCTTTGCAGATTTTTTTTTTTTTTTTTTTTTTACAAATGGAAGGTTTGTGGCAACCCTGAATTGAGCAAGTCTTTTGGCGCCTTTTTTTCCAACAGCATTTGGCTCACTTCATGTCTCTGTGTCACATTTAAGTAATTCTCACGATATTTCAAACTTTTTCGTTACTATTACATTTGTTATGGTGATCTATGATCCGTGATGGCTAATGTTACTACTCACTGAAGGCTCAGATGGTGGTTAACGTTTGTTGGCAATAAAGTGTTTTTTTAATTAAGGTGTATACATTGTTTTTTTTTAGAAATAGTGGTATCGCACACTAATAGTCTGCAGTGTAGTGTAAACTATACGTATAGCATAACTTTTACATGCACTGGTAAAGCAAAAGATTTGTGTGACCGGCTTTATTGTGATACTTTATTGTGGAGGTCTGGAACCAAATCCAGAATATCTCTGAGGTATGCCTGTGCATACTTGTAACCCCCCGGATGTTGATTCTATAAAAGCAGAGTAAAATGTGCGATTTGGGTTTGCATCCTAAACTAACTCTAATGGCCTCCCATTAGGCACTGCCAGTTGTAAGCCAGATCTCCAAGATTTTAACATGGATGTTTTTTCCTGCTTCCCAGCGGAACCTCCGCAGAGACAAGGATCGACGGAACATGTTGCAGTTCAACCTGCAGACCTTGCCTAAGAGCGCCAAGCAGAAGGAGAGGTGAGGTGCCCATCCTGCCAGAACAAGATATTCTTCCAGGACCGACTGCACTCTGACGGCAGGAGGCCAGAGCAGAATAGTCGTCTTCCCCACCGTTGCAGGAAAACCAGAAAGTCTTCCCAGGGCCAGTTAAGCCACTGTCTCAGCCCTGGGGTCGTTCTCGAAGAGCTGTTAACAGCAGAGAGCATGGGCAGGAAACTTGCAGAGGATGTGACTACTGAAGGGAAGCAAAGGCAGATAGGAGGCAACTTTGGAGCTTACCTAGGCTTGGGTCTGCTGTGGCACAACTCCGGGGAGCCCCATTCACGCTGGGGCCTGTGAGTCCCTGGAGCTGTGTAGGATAGTAGCCCTGCCCAAGCTGGGGCTGCCAGTGGACAGGTGGATAGATGGAGTAAAATATATGCATAATACTGGTCAGTAGCGGGGGCAGTATGCCTCTCTAGCATGTCTAGTGTGCGCCCTGTTGGTCTGTTCTTTTTTTTAAGCCCCTGTTTTCCTTAAAAATCTGCACTGAAAGCACAGTTTTCCTGTCTTTCCAGAGAACGCATACGACTGCAGAAAAAATTCCAGAAACAATTTGGAGTGAGGCAGAAATGGGACCAGAAATCACAGGTAGTATATCCATATCAGAATTCTGTCCAGGAATTTGATTTTGTTTATTTGTTTGTTTGGTTTTATAACAGCTTTAGTGAGGTATAGTGCACACACTATGCACGTCACCCATTTAAAGTGTACATTTCGGTGATCTGTAGTGTATTGACAGAGTGCTGCAACCGTTATTACAGTCCATGTCAGAAGGTTTTCATCACTCTGAAAAGAAGCCCGGTACCCTGTGCCAGTCAGCCCCTCTCCTCCCCAGCCCTAGGCTGCCCCTTATCTATTTTCTGTCTCCAGGTTTGCCTGCCCAGACATTTCATATAAATGAGTCACAGTGGAATGATCTTTTGTGACTGGCTCCTTTCACCAAGCATCATGTTTTCAAGGCTAATCCATGATGTAGCACATGTCAGCACTTCATTCCTTTTTATCGCCACGTTCCGTTAGATGGATAGACCACATTGTTTATCCGTTCACCACTGATGGACACTGGGGCGGTTTTACTCTGGGGCATATTAGGAATGATGCCCCTGTGGGCATTCCTGTACAAGTGTTTGTGTGGGCGTGGTGAGAGTAGAAGACATGTAAGCAAGCGTGAAGGTACAACTGTGGAAGTTACATTTTGCTGGACATGGTGCTTGCTGTAACAGCAAGAATAAATAGCTGATACCCTGAGAGAAATATAAAGGAGCTGTTACAGCTCCTGTATAAAATGTAGGAATATAGAAGAGCTGATGTTCCCAGGGTGGCATCGTTACTGAGGAGTAGAATTCCCATTTGTTTCTGAGCTCTTGTCCCTTCGGTCCTCTTCTAGATTGTAAGCTCCTAGGAGTCAGGGACGCTGCTGGAAAACAGCCAGCACGTAGTAAATGTTCTGGATATATTTATTGAGTAAAAGCCTTCGTACTGTTAACCTGCCTTTTGCTTACGTTTTGCACTGGCTGTCATTTTTCCCCTCCAATGGTTTCCCCCAACAGAAGCCCCGAGACTCCTCGGTGGAAGTCCGCAGTGACTGGGAGGTGAAGGAAGAGATGGACTTTCCTCAGTTAATGAAGATGCGCTACTTGGAAGTGTCAGAGCCCCAGGACATGTAGGTGATGTCTTTTACTACTGTCCACCACACTCTTGTGTGTGTGCACCAGCTGGTGATGACTGTTGGCCTAAGCCCTAGTATTTCCAAAGGTGTTGCATAAGATTGACAAACAGGTTTTAAAAAGCAATGCCAAGAGGGGGAAAGCAGAAAGAAGTTTACTGATATTAAAACTTCATCTCCTCGGGAATTCCCTGGCGGTCCAGTGGTTAGGACTCCGCACTTTGACTGCCAAGGGCACGGGTTCAATCCCTAGTCAGGGGACTAGAATCCCACAGGCTGTACGGCACGGCCAAAAAGAAAAAAAAACTTCAGCTCTCTTTGAACTTCCAGGCATTGTGAGCAAAAGAAGAATTAAGTGGGCTTGCCTGGTGGCGCAGTGGTTGAGAATCTGCCTGCCAATGCAGGGGGCACGGGTTCGAACCCTGGTCTGGGAAGGTCCCACTTGCTGCGGAGCAACTGGGCTCGTGAGCCACAACTACTGAGCCTGCGCATCTGGAGCCTGTGCTCCGCAGCGGGAGAGGCCACGATAGTGAGAGGCCCGCGCACCGCAACTAGAGAAAGCCTTTGCACAGAAACGAAGACCCAACACGGCCATAAATAAATAAATTTATAAAAAGAAGAATTAAGTTACAGAAATCTTGTTGGCAGAAAGAAATTTGCTGTTAAACTCCAGATTTCTTTCCACTTCCTGAAATCCTGAGCAAAAGGAAAAATTAAGTTCTATAGCTCTGAGGGCAGAAAGAGAAAGATAGCAGTTCTTCAAGAGTCATGAAGCTTTTGCTTACATTTCAAAGAGCTCCTCACCTCAAAGGGCCAGTAGATGGAAATAACTTAGCGGGGACCTGGGGCACCAGACGGGGTCAGTGTGCCTGCCGCGGGCTCTGTAACTGCCGCTCTCCCTGTCTTGGCCTCAGCCTCCCTGTCTTGGCCTCAGCCTCCCTGTCTTTAAAATGGGGAGGCAGAGCAGAATCAGTTGTGTCCTCACTGTTCTGTGGAGCCACATCAGGAGCTGAGGGGGCAGGGCCCGGAGCAGGCACTGAGCCGAGTCAGAGAATGTTTTCATCTCTCATACTCTAGACTTTGGATCCGTGTCTTAGCAGAAAAGAAGTAGGTGGTCTTCTTCCCCTTCACTTAGCGCGTGTTGCCTGCTCTCCCCTCAGCGAGTGCTGCGGGGCCCTGGAGTACTATGATAAAGCCTTCGACCGCATCACCACGAGGAGCGAGAAGCCGCTGCGGAGCATCAAGCGCATCTTCCACACTGTCACCACCACGGACGACCCCGTCATCCGGAAGGTGGGCGCCCCCTGCCCCGCACCTGCCCGCCCACGGGGAGCGTTGAGGCCTCAGGACAGAGATGTGGGGATGTGTGTGAATCGGTTGGGCCTCGGAAGCCCCTGTAGATACGACTCTTCTGAATCGACTTAGGATTAGATGAAAATAAGAGCACTTTGCTGGCCAGACCATAAGTGTTGATGTTAGGTGAAGCTGGGCCCGGGTCCCAGCTCTGCCGCGCTTCCTGGCTTCACCTCTCTGAGGCCTTAGCTTTCTTACCTGTAAATCGGGGTAAATGTACTTACCACGGGCCGCTGGGGTGAGGAGGGCAGCATCGGGCAGTGCTCTCCTGGGATACAGCAGGTGCTCAGGGAGCTGCCGTTCCTTGGACCCCAGGACACAAGTTTGCTGGCTGGCTTGCTGCGGCCTTGCTCAGACAAGGGTGTGGGTGTGAACGCACCTTACAGAGGAGTCCTTCCCCTGCTGTGAATGGCCAGTTCAACCCTGAAGTAGCCTCATCTCTCTTCTGTCCTCTGCAGCTGGCAAAAACTCAGGGGAACGTGTTTGCCACCGATGCCATTCTGGCCACACTGATGAGCTGCACCCGCTCCGTGTATTCCTGGGACATCGTCGTCCAGAGAGTCGGGTCCAAGCTCTTCTTTGACAAGAGGGACAACTCTGACTTTGGTAAGAAGCCTGTTTGGGAACAACACAGAGGTGCTGAGTGTCCTTGTTGGTTCAGAGCCATTCCCTGGTCTAGAGAATGGGTAGAAGAGGGTCTGTCTCCTCACAGGCGTCAACAGCCATGTCAGAATCCCACTCAGCCTCCTCAGCGACAGGGGAAGGGACTGTCACCGCAGTCCCTCTTGGGGCGTCAGCCTTCGGAGGCCTAATGGTGCCCAAATACCGTGCTTCTAGTTTTTACTCATTTGAATAGCACTTTCCTGACTTCTGTCATCTCTCTATACCACCTTTAGTACATACTTAATGTTTTTCTTTAGATTGATGCCTTTTTTACTTCAGCATATTTACGAAGGAAAAAATACGTATGCATGTATCTTACACCATACGTGTGTGTATGTGCACACACACAATGAATGAAAACCACTCAGAAATAGCAGAGTGAAGCCAAACGTGATTATGTTGCTTCTCTTTGTTGAAAAACTAATAAAATCAAACATTCTCTTGAGGAATCCAAAAAGAAGGAAAAGGTATGGCTTTCTTCCACGTGATCGTGACTGAATTTAACGTTAGTGTCTCAAGTTATCCAGAAGCGCACCTGCTCCTCCCCAGTGTGTCCCATACTCAGGGGACCCACGTTAGCAGGTGGCGGTTCTTTGGAGGAAGGGTGTGTGTCTGGATCGCCACTGCTCCCCAGAGGGCCATGCACCTCTTCGGTGACTCTGTTTCGTGAGTGGTTGGCTGTGTCACGCTCTTGCAGACCTCCTGACGGTGAGTGAGACAGCCAACGAGCCCCCGCAAGATGAAGGCAACTCCTTCAACTCACCCCGCAACCTGGCCATGGAAGCGACCTACATCAACCACAACTTCTCCCAGCAGTGCTTGAGGATGGTGAGGCCCTGGGAGCACCTGGGCGCCCATTTCTAGCTTGTCGACTCCAGCTGCTGTCGACTGAGCATCTGCCGGGTCGTCAGCCCCGGGGTTGTGGGATTGGTGAGGATAGACGGGGTCCCTGCCTGTCACAGAGGAGATCCGAGCTTGGGCTTTAAGATCAGACAGCCTGACTTTGAACCCTAGATCCACCTGTTTCTAGCTTTGTGGTGTTGGGCATGTTTCTTCTCTGTAAAATTAGAATACCAATAATACTTGTTTCACTTAGCTACATTGTGACCTTTTCTTCAAATATCTGTGTACAAGTGCACTCACTGTTTCCCAGCTGGGGATACAGCAACCAGCCAAAGCTGCAACCCTTCAGAAGCTTTGTTACAACAGAGGAGGAAAGACAGTAAACCCTGGGTACACATGTTGTGACAAGTGGCTGTGTGTGCCATGGAGAAAAACAAAACAGGAGGGACGAGATTGCTATTTAAATGAGACACCTAAAGCGCATGGGCGACAGACATAAGCGCGGGCTGAACGCGAGCTGTTACATCTGTGTGGTCCGCGGGCTGCTTGCTTGCGCTCGGAAGGGATAAAGGGATGCACAGCACGTAGTGATCCCAGAGCCCCCTCAGGAGCTAGGGACCTAGTCAGGGCTGTGACAGAGCAGAGGTGCAGGGTCTGGCTGATTGCCTTGGTGACAAGTTGCTGCCGTCTCGTGACACCTCTGTCATGCTTGCAGGGGAAGGAAAGATACAACTTCCCCAACCCAAACCCGTTTGTGGAGGATGACATGGATAAGAATGAGATTGCCTCTGTGGCCTACCGGTATGTCACCTCCCTGGTGCCCGTGCCCTGTGTGGGTGGTGCGTCTGAAATCCAGGGTCTCAGCTGACCGAAGGAGCTCCTCCTTCCTTGCAGTTACCGCAGGTGGAAGCTCGGAGACGACATTGACCTCATCGTCCGCTGTGAGCACGACGGCGTCATGACTGGCGCCAATGGGGAGGTGTCGTTCATCAACATCAAGACCCTCAACGAGTGGGACTCCAGGGTGAGTACCATCCTATGTCTGTCTGCCGCTCGCCTCACTTAGAGAGCTACCGAGATTTTTTTTGTCTTCTGAGTTTTTGCCCTACTTACTGAGAAAGAGATCATGTATTTGAGGTAATTACCTTCTTCCAGTGCTTTCTGTCCCTCTGTTCCATTCCCACTTCCTGTTGATTTCTGCTCTTTGCAAGCGTGATTTTGATCTTTCCTTATGAGCCGGGCTGGCAGGTTTCCTGTACGCCGCGCAGCTCTTCTTTTTGACCTGTTCTTTCGCTTACTGCAGCCCCTACCTGGTCTTCAACCTTCGGACGCCCTTTTTCCAACTCCTTCACTTCCTGAAGTCAGAGATTCTCAGATAAGCCCAGATTTCGCTCTTCAGGGGGCATCTTGAAAGAATCACGTGTCCTTCGCTTTTCCTCCTCTTTCTGTTCTCTCTCAGGCTGGTGCGCTATGATTATTGGGTTGTCATCCTTTCTGAAAGTCCGTGGGCTACGTGCCTGAATTTGAAATGGGTGGCAGAGCTCCTCGGTGCTGCTGTGTAGAATAAAGGGTTCTTGGTGCAAGGACAGGAAGGCCGGGCCTGTGTTGAACGAGGGTCCAGTGAGATGGAGTTTGGGGGCTGTTGTGCTCTGCTTTCATTAGAGCCAAGGGATTAGCATTCCAGGCTGCTGAGTCTCACCCCCAGATGCTCCTCAGCCTCCAGCACCTGCTGAGAGCACACCGGAAGGTTTGCTGCGAACTTAGCTCTGGGCCAGTGGCCTTTTCTTAGACTTTCCACCATGCCCTCCCTGTAGCATATGGTGTCGTTATATTTGTATGGCTGTTCCCTCTGTGTTAGTACCTTAATCTAGTCTTACAGGTTTTTCAACTTCACATGTTTCCTTTGCTGGTTCCCCTCCTTTTTGACCCCCAGTGGAGCCTTCTCTTAGGGTCAGTCCCCTTTGCAAGTCATTTTGCCATAATCACTTCTTTATATAGCATGTATTCATCTTGTTTGGCTCCATAACAAAGTAACGGAAACTTGGAGGCTTAAAGTGACATCCATTAGCTCATAGTTTGGTAGGTCAGGAGTCTAGCATCGTGTGGCTTGGTTCTCTGCTCAGAATATCCAAGAACTAAAGTTAAGGTTTCAGCAGAACTGAGTTCTCAGCTAGAGTTTCTGGAAGAAAATCCACTTCCAAGCTCATTTTAGTTGGCAGAATTCAGTTCCTTGCAGTTGTCAAATTGAGGTCCCCCGTTCTCTTGCCAGATGTCAGCTGGGGCCGCTCAGCTCCTAGAGGCCACCCACATTTCTTTCCATGTGGTCCCCTCCACCTTCAAACCAGCAACATAAGATTCTTTTCGTGCTTGAAATCTCTGGCTTCCTCTGTGTCCGACCTCTACACCCAGATTTAAGAGACTCGCGTGGGTAGGTGAGGCCCACCCAGATGGTCTTCCTGTCTTAAGGGACCTTAACTCCATCTGCAGAATCCCTTTTGACATGAGATAGCGTGATCGCGGGTATTTCATCATACTCACACGTTCCATCCAGACTCCATGGTAGCAGATTCTGCAAGAGCAGGGTCACCGGGGGTCATCTTAGAATTCTGCCTACCCCGAGCCTCATCCTTGAACTCTAAAAATGATTCCCGAAATCTATTCTGACTCCCATTCCATTGTTGGTTTTTTTCTTTTTTCTAAAATACCTTGTCCTTGCAACGTCCTTGTTTGTCGCTCCCTCTGGCTTGGCCGTCCGTCAGCTTTGTCTCTCCTGCTCTCTTCGGCTCAGAGCCGCAAACGTCTCCTCCTTTGCACTCCTGAATTCTGCTGTCAGGTGCAGTCTGTCTTCTTGCTCAGCTCTGGGTCTCACTGACATCATCCCCCTAGTTTAGGGCCCTCCTCTCCGTGATGCCTATTGTTAGCTGACCTCCCTGACTCACTCCTCCGTCCTTTCAGTATCTCTGCCAGTTAATTGTCCGAAACACTGCTTCCTTCAGGAAGCACAGATTTGAGGAAAGGCCCTTAAAATGCCACAGCAAACTCACAAGGCTGCTGCAGGATAGTTTTAATTTTTGAAGAAAGCCCAGAGACATCTGTCAGAATACTGCCCCTAAGTGGTTTGCACCTAACTACTTAATAAAAGGAACTCTTTAGTATTTCTTCTGGCCTAGGGTTGCCAGGAACCAAGAAAGTTTAGGAGTCTCTGCCGTGTGCCCTTCAGCCGTCACTTCACTCTGAGGCCAGGTTCCCACATCTGCAGAAGAGGTGGTTGGAGAAGGTGGTCTCCGGGGTCTCTCTGCTTTTTGTCTGTCTTTGTGTGTGAGCACAGCACCAGACCCTGACCTCGCTCTCTGCGGGCCTCCACGCCCACCGGGGCTAAACCGGCCTGTCTCTCCCCACATCCCTCTCAGATCACTCCACCTCCAGCTTCTGCCAATATCCTCCATGGGGGAGCTGCGAGGCTCCCATGCAAAACCCTTCCTCTCCGCCCAGCATGTGATAAACACGTGCCCTCACCACTTGTGTGGCGCTTGTTGTTTTAACTTGTGTATGTGCGTGTCCTGGTCTGGATGAGCTCTTGTGAAGGGAGGAGTTGCGCTCTGTTGAGCACCTGCTGCGCAAGGGAGGGACCGAGGCCCTGTCTCTTAAAAGATAAGCCTGACCTCTGCTTTACCTGTGGGCTCGCCCCTCCCCAGTCAGGCCCACTAAGGAGTTGCTTCTCTGCCAGAAGTGGCAGCAGGCCGTGGGCAGTGGGAGCCCGCCTTGGCCCCTGTAACCGGGGCTCCCCTCCTGCAGCACTGTAATGGCGTTGACTGGCGTCAGAAGCTGGATTCTCAGCGAGGGGCCGTCATTGCCACCGAGCTGAAGAACAACAGCTACAAGTTGGCCCGCTGGACCTGCTGTGCTTTGCTGGCCGGATCCGAGTACCTCAAGCTTGGGTGAGATTCCTGTCCGGGAGCTCATCTTTGGAAGGGGGGGTCTGCAGGTTGGGAGACGAGGGCTGGCCTTTTCTCCTTTTTCTTGGGACAAGCATCAGGCCAGGTGTCCCATTTAACTGATACTCGATCCCAGGCGTCGCTGTGTCTCTGTGCCCGCCTGCCCCCCCCCCCGTAATACTCCTCTTCCCCTCAATAGTTACGTGTCCCGGTACCACGTGAAAGACTCCTCACGCCACGTCATCCTGGGCACCCAGCAGTTCAAGCCCAATGAGTTTGCCAGCCAGATCAACCTGAGCGTGGAGAACGCCTGGGGCATCCTGCGCTGCGTCATCGACATCTGCATGAAGCTGGAGGAGGGCAAGTACCTCATCCTCAAGGACCCCAACAAGCAGGTCATCCGCGTCTATAGCCTGCCCGACGGCACCTTCAGCTCGGATGAGGACGACGAGGAGGAGGAGGAGGAAGAGGAGGAAGAAGAAGGTTTGTAGCAAGCCTCCCTCCGAAGTCTGGCGTGAGCATGTGCCGGCTGGGGCCCAAGCTCTGTACGCACAGCCTTAACCTCGATGGAAACCTCTGGGAATTCCCTGAGATGTCACTTGGAGTAGCAGTCAGTCTGGCTCCAGGAGCTGCTTCCAGAGCCTTTAGATCACAAGACGGGGTCAGGGAGGAGAGTGGTCTTTTAGAGGCTAGGGCAAGGAAGAAGCATCGAGAGGAAGGCACCGGAAGCCCCTGATGTTAGCCAGTGGTCTGAGGGAGGAAAGATGCTCCAGGTGAGTTACATGGGCTTTAAGCTCTCTCACCTGCTTCACCAGTAGGTGACTGAAGGAAATGTGAGGATCTGAAAGGGTTCACTTCTGAGTGAAGGTGTTGAAAATCATAAGCAATTCACCAGTTTGATGTGGCTTTTGTATCTTTCAGAGGAAGAAACCTAAACCAGACAGTGATGTGGGGCTGGACTCTGTGATTCTGCCGAGCCTAGGAGGGCCTTGGATACCTGGTGGAATGTTTGTCTGATTGTTGCTCTCTGCAGCTTGACAGCTGGAGTAAAGTATACGTCTGTCTAGTCTCTTACCTTCATCGCGTGCCTATGTTATGATTGACAGCCCTTCTCCGAGTAGCCCTTGGGAGAGGGAGGGTGAGATATAGCAGAGTCTCTCCGGAGTTCATAATCTGGGTTCCATCCTTTGTTCTTGAGCATTAGTAGTTTTACATTCCTGTTAGGAGGTGAATGCCCTGAATTTTTTTGTTCTTGAAACCCCTTGAAATTATCCTTTCCTGGGGAGTGTTGTCCATTGTGAGGTCCCCGTAGGAAGTCCATTTCCACAAGTACGAGTGCCTGCTGGCTGCGTGCCAGGCCCAGCTGCTGCCTTCAGAGAGACACATCACTGGTGAAACATGAAGCAGGGCAGTCTTTGAAGGTTGAGGTGGGATGGCTGCAGGTGCGGGAGGCTGTGGTGATCGTAACGGTTCGTAAATTGTTTTCAAGCTTGCCTTGGGCTGGTGACGGGATCTCAAGCTGGCACCCTCAAAGAACTATGTCATGAACAAATCAGAGCAGAGCTACAGATGTTTAGTACTTGTAAACTTTTTATAAGCGGACAGTGTTCTGTCCAATGTACAGAACACTATGAAGTAATATACCGTGCCACGTGTTATACTGCATGTTCTATAAATAATCTCATCAGACCCTGACACAGAACTGTAATGCTGGTGGAAGTCATACCATTATACAGATGAGAAAGAGAAAACTGGCTCAGCTTTTGGGTAACGGTCCTAAAGTTAACAATTTCAATCAAAATAATTGAGCCTCAGAAAGCAAGCAAAAACTTGCTGGACTGTGTTGTCAGAGTTACTAGGAAAATAGAGCATAAGATGTGCTTCTTGGGGACCTTTCATTGTAGGTGGAGCGTCACAAAATTCACTTTAAAGTAGTGTGACAAGTGTCATGGGGTTTCAAGTTCGGGCTGGTACTCCCCGAGCTGCCTCCTGCAGATCCATGATGCAACCCAGCAGGATTGGCTGGAGCAAGTGGGCAGGTGGAAGTTAATTTCAGTCTCATTCTCTAAAAACATCTTATATCAGCCTCCACATGCCTCATGTCTTTCATCTATCCCCTACTTCCATCTGGTCTTGCTTGGGGCGACCAAGTTGACTGCTGTAAATAGTCCTGACTCTAAACTTTCAATCGCATCCTGCGGCCTACAATCCAGGCTCAGCCTAGTCTGAAGGCCCTGCCGTATTTTATCAGTCCTAATTTCCCAATACAAAATACAACCAGCAGCTGTTTTAAGTACTTAATTAATTGCCCACACCCATTCTCATAATCTTCACAACTATTAAGTAGACCTCCCTAACTTTCATTTTTGGTCTGTCTGGTTTCAATGTTTATTCAACAGATTATTAAGGGCCTCCTGTATGTCAGATGCTGATGGAAGCTGTGAGGTCACTATAGTGATCATTTCTGCTCTAATGGAGCTTTTCTCTGATGCTGATATAGGCTAGGAAAAAAATAGATAAATGGCATTCCTTAGGGGGTACTTAGGTCTGAGAGCTCAAGGAAGACTTTTCTAGAGAAGTCCCAGTGATGACTTTGAATGAGAAGAAGCTCCAGCCATGCAAAGCTGGAAGATCACAGGGTTTTTCCACACTAGGCACGGCTGCCTTCCCACCAGAACCCTCAGCCCCATCTCACAGGACTACTTTAACACCCGCTTGAGGTTTCCTGTACTTGCGCTGTGTTCTACCCACGTAAATCTCATGCAGAATCCACATCCCACCTCTGGAAAGCCAGCCCTGGTCATCCAGTTCACTTGAAGGGCAGTTCAGGGTCATCCTGTCATCCTCCATGTTGCCTCCACTATGGCCACCGTTGCTGGGCATGAGCAGTGGATTTGTGTTTCAGTGTCTTTACACTGAACTGTCGTAGGCCACTGTTTACATTACCAATGATGAAATAAAAATTCACATTTTAAGGCAAGACAAGAAAAATTTCAACATAAAACCTTTTCTCTGTCTTTCAACCTCCTGCTCCCCTCTAGTGTGATTGTGCACCCACATTATGCATTGACCACATCTCCCCTACGGCAGAAATGCCTGCTCAACCGTAAGATCAAGTTTTCTTCTGGTGCCAGCAACTCCTTGGAAGAAAACATTCATTTCTCAATCCTGTAAGGGGTCACAGTGACCCTCCACTCGCCCTGTACTCGCAGACATCTTTGGTGAACTTTATGTACAACGCCAATATGCCGTTTCCTTTAAAGGCAGTGATGGGGGCAGAACAGACTGGTCAGGTGACCTGGGGAGATAACGGCCTGCACCTAATGAAAGTTCTTAGCTTAAATACTTATGACCGTATTCATGTTGCTAGCTATATTACACATATTCTGCCTATTTTGTAAGAGTATTGTTTCTTGCACTACCAAATGTGTGACAGAGCCTCCAATAAAAATAATGATGACTAGGCGACTTGAAACAATTACAAACATACAATTCTATAAGATCAATGATTGTAATAGTCTAACTCTAGATATGGGAAGAAACAACAGGCGGGAACCATTTCCTGAACCATAACAGACTAGTAAGACAGGTGGTCCGGAGGCTTTTGGCTACTGTTAACAGGGCCTAGTCCAGCAGCAGCACATGGAGTGCCCTATCAGTAAATTTTGCCTGGCCTGGGAATGAGCATTCCTAGCACCAGGTGACAAATCAGTCACAGAATGCCTCCCAAACCTTGGTCGAAATTAAGACTGAAAGGGAAGCAATTGTCAAATAAAGAATGTAACCTACCACCCAGTCCTACAAGAATCAAGTCATTAGCCACTGCAGTTGCTGACCTACAATATACCCTGAAGGAACTGAGGATGAGGAGGTGCTTTTTGCTCTAAAAGTGGCAGAACCAGCCTTCAGACGTATTTTCAAGAGAAAGTCTTCTGAACCCAGTTTCTTGCGTTTTCCCATACTTAGAGAAGAACTAAAACCATTAACTAAGCTGTTAATTCCTTGTGAACAGCAACCTTCTACCAAGATGTGTGCTTGACTGCACATCCCCTTCATCAAAATCACAGCTATGCTGGCCTCCCCTACCGCTTCGTTACAGTCCTCGAGCCTTCTGGAAGAGCTCATAATTTGGAGTATAAATGGGGGGTTTTCATGTCACACTCCACTTCTTAACTGTGTGACCTTAAGCAAATCACCCCTAAATTACATTTGGCCAGTCAGCTATTTACATTATATTGGAAACAATCCCTGGCCTTCCTCTTCTGGTGGAAGATCTAGTCAGTCCTGTTTCTTAGTAAACAACAGACTGAATTTGTAGCGAACACACCAGTTAATTTGTTTTTCCGTCCTGGCTTCATCAACCTGGTTTCCGGTCCCAAAGTACTGAGTACCCAACTAGTCTTTGGCTACAGTAATGGAGTGGAACAGCTGCGATTATCCCCAAAAGTCGTCTGCTCCCGTGCCTCCCTTACACGTGGAAAGACACAGCTTTAAAGAGCCCCAACCCACTTTCCAGATTTGATCTTCAGTCGGGCCACCACGCGCCGGCACGCGCCGGCCGGCGGAGCAGCACGTGCGCGGCTCTCGCGAGCGACCCGGAGCCCAGAACCCGACAGCCCAGCCCCTCATGACGCGCGCCGCCACGTGACCCCGCCCCCTGCCATGGGCGGGGCCGCCGCGGTGGCGCGGGCAGGCCGAGCGCGGGCTGACTTGGCTGCGGGCTGTCTACGGAGCGGCTGGGAGGTTCGAGCTCTGTGCGGGGGGTGGACTGGCGGGCCGGGGAGGCGGGAGCTGCGGGCGTGGGCACCGCGCACGCGTGGGGAGCGGCTCCCGTATTCAGCGCGCCCGAAGGAGGGCGGCCTCGCGCTGCTCCGCGGGCAGGTGTGCTGGGGCTTCCCTGTCACGTGACCGAAGAGACCCGGGTGTGGGACGGGGGCCTGCAGACCACACCTCCTTCAGGCTGGAGGCCGGAGCGCGGGGGCGTGGCCAAAAAGACGTGACCCTCGAGGGTCTGGCCTTGGAAGGCCCTAGGGGGGTGTTGGGCATCCCTGGAATTAGGGGAAATTGGAGAAAACACCCAGCCTCTTATTACCATGGCAATAAGGAGTCTGGCGCCCTTGGGAACTAAGGTCCTGAGGGAGATGGAGGGGCTCGGGACTCCTAGGGGGAGCCCAGATCCGAGCTTGAAACGATGGAGTCGGGGCAAATGAGTTCAGAGGTCCTTGGGTTCTGGTCCTGGCTGCACCCCAAGTCGCAGTGAGCGCTCCGGCAAGCCCCTGCCTTTCTGGGCCCCCAGTTCCTGGCTCACCTCCGCGGGCGTCAAGGGGCCTTCGTGGTCCGAGGCCTCACCTCTCTGGTCTGCCGCAGGATGGGTCTCTCCGCCGCGGCCCTGCTGTGGGGCCTCCCAGGGCTTCTCCTGACCATCGCCCTGCACCCGGCTCTCTCCCCGTGCCCCGCCCAGGCCTCCGTGCCCGCGCACCGGGACTACTGTGTCCTGGGTGCCGGGCCCGCGGGGCTGCAGATGGCCTACTTCCTGCAGCGGGCCGGCAGGGACTACGCCGTGTTCGAACGCGCCCCGAGACCGGGCAGCTTCTTCACGCGCTACCCGCGGCACCGCAAGCTCATCAGCATCAACAAGCGGTACACAGGCAAGGCCAACGCCGAGTTCAACCTCCGCCATGACTGGAACTCTCTGCTCAGCCACGACCCCCGGCTGCTCTTCAGACACTACTCCAACGCCTACTTCCCCGATGCCGGCGACATGGTGCGCTACCTGGGCGACTTCGCAGACCGGCTGGGGCTTCACGTGCTGTACAACACAACCATTGCCCACGTCACTCTGAACAAGGATCAGCGGGCCTGGAATGGCCATTACTTCATCCTGACCGACCAGAAGGGCCAGGCATACCAGTGTAGGTAAGGAACCGGCCTCCAGGGCTCACCTGCTGAAGCCAGTGCCTTCCCTGGAAGAAGGAAACCCATTGGTTGGCCCGTAGATGTGGGAGAAAAGAGGCATTTCTGCCCATCCTTGCTCCCACTGAAATCCAGTGCTAAGAGGTTCAGTTCAGCCATCATTTCCCAAGTGTTTCCTAGAAATGTATGTACTCAAAGATACTTGAAAATTCTGACCATTTCTTTCCTCCAGGGTTTTTCAGACTTCCGTATCTTCACATTCACTGAAGGACTCCAGCATTGGGTGTTGAGCATTGTCTGAGCTTATGCACCCACAAAACCCTTTTTGTAGAGCATCTCCTAGAACTTGTGTTCCCCAAAATACATTCTGAGAAATACTGGCAAGTGTCCAGCAAGTGTTAGACAGGCTCAGTAGGATTTCTGAACTGAATGAGAGGGAGGGTCAATAGGCAGTGCTGCCAGGATTCAGTTTTAGCTCGCTTTGACTTGGGAGAAAGCTTAGCATAGTCTAGAGAACCCAAATTCAGAGTTATATGTTATACCGTGCTTGTCTAATCCTCACAAGGATCCTTTGAGGGAGGTTCACTGATGCCCATTTTACGGATGAAGAACTGAGGCTCAGAGAAGTTAAGTAACCGGTGCCGTGTCACACGGCTAATAAGGGGTGCAGCTGCCACTTGAGCTCACATCTTCCTGACTCCGAAGCCTGTGTTCTTAACGCTGTGCCCGACTGCCTCTCCGTTCCCGGCCGTCAGCCTAGCACCTGGCTCCAGGCAGGTGCTCGATCACGGTTCATTTTCTCATGCCTTTTGCCAGAGGCTCAGCCTTGCTCCTTGCTTGTTACAGCCCAAGGAGAGAAGGGTTGGGCCAATTTGGACCCTCGCATCTTAGGCAGCAGTGCTACAGTGTAGGGGATTCAGATGTGAGCAAATGGACAGGCCAAAAAGCAAGGGGCCACAGAGGCTGCCCAGGCCCCTTCTCCAGGCCACCCGGTCCTGTTTTCTAAACTACCTTGTGATCAAACCATTCCTCTGCAGGCTGGCAGGGTCCAGCTCCCAGCCTGTCCACCACGGGATTGTAATCCCCACCAGTGGAAAGAGCAGGACTCTGGAATTAGGCTGACCTGTGGTCAGATTCTGGCTCTGCTGTCTAAGGAGCTCTGGAGGTCGTGGGCCCACGTGGAGCCTGCATCTCCTCACCTGTAGAGCAGGCGGAATAACACCAATGCAGAGCTGCTTTGAGCCGTAAGATGAGGCAGAAAGCACTTAGTACAGGGCCTCGCACAGAACCACCACTCAGCAGATTCTGCATCTGCCACGCAAGTAAGAAAGGGGGAAGCAGAACGTCTTTCATTTTCATGACTAGGGTGGTACTTGGTGAGGCTGCCATGTTCAAAACTAAGTGAATTAATCCATTTCTCATGGCGTCACCCTCTCCAAAGTCAGAAAGTAGAACTAATTCTCACGTTTGGTATAATCCCAGGAAGGTGTAAAGGAAACTGCACCCACTGGATCACTCAGTGAGAGGCCAGGGTAAGGTCTCAGATGCACTGGGACAGGTCAGGAGGTGGGTGAATAAATGAACAACCTGCTTTCTTTTAGGAGCCAGCAGTCTGGGTGAGGCGGGCGAGCCAGGCAGCAGGTCCAAAGAGGGATTTTTCACTTCGTGGTCTCATAGCTAAGAGGCTAAGCCACCCTCCCTCTGTCCCCCACCTGCAGCGTCCTTCTCGTGGCCACTGGCTTGTCAGTGCCCAACCAGGTGGACTTCCCTGGCTCCGAATACCTGGATGGTTATGAGTCCGTGTCTGTGGATCCCGAGGACTTCGTGGGTCAGAATGTGCTGATCCTGGGCCGGGGGAACTCGGCCTTTGAGACGGCGGAGAACATCTTGGGTGTCACCAACTTCATCCACATGCTGAGCCGCTCCCGGGTCCAGCTCTCCTGGGCCACCCACTACGTCGGCGACCTCAGGTATGCTGGGCAGGTACTGTGTGTGCTGTGCTGCCAGCCCCTGCCCCCCGCCCGACTAACCACCCTGGCCCCTGAGGCTTCCTTACCCGGCACAGTCTCTCCTGACATTCCCCTTGGGCCCCAGGGCCATCAACAATGGCCTGCTGGACACCTACCAGCTGAAGTCCCTGGACGGGCTGCTCGAGTCTGACCTGACGGATCTGGCCATTGTGAAGGACCTCGAGGGCAAATTCCACGTCACCCTGAAGTTCTTCCTGGAGGAAGGCAACCGGAGTGCCGACGCCGTCCCCCTCCCCCAGGACGATAACGACAACTTCGCCTTGCGCGTGGGCTACGACCGGGTCATCCGCTGCCTGGGCTGGAACTTCGACTTCTCCATTTTCAGCAAGTGAGTCCGAACAGAGGGGAGGAGCTGGATCTCTCAGCAAAGCCCTCTGGTCAAGGCCCAGGTGGACAAGGAGACGCCAGAGGGCTTGAACAGATCCTCCTGTGCCATCAGGTCACACAGGGACCCAGAGCCCGGCCTCCAGTGCGGCTTGAATCCTGGCTCTGTCCCTGACCCACCACGTCTTTAACGCGAACCTCAGCTACTCTGTCTGTTAAATGGACATCATCATACCTGCCTCCTAGGGTCACGGTGTGGTTTAAATTTGAGCAGGAATGTAAGCACTTAGCTCAGTGCCAAGCCTGTAAAAAGTGTTTCATACATAGCAGCGATTTTTATTCACAGCCCTTTCCACTCACAGGTCCCTCCGACTCTCTGCAGGGGGTGAGCTCAGCAAGAAGTACCCCCTGGTGAAAGCCAGCTATGAGTCCAAAGGGAGCCGGGGCCTCTTTGTCCTGGGGACTGCCAGCCACTCCGTGGATTACCGGAAATCTGCTGGGGGCTTCATCCATGGATTCCGATACACAGGTGAGCCCGGGAGAGAGGGCCGCTGTCCCCAGGGTCTGTAAAGAGACGCCTGATTCCCTGAAAGCAGCCTTAACAGCAGTTGATTGTCATAAATTCCCTGTGGGGCAGGCAGCAGT
The DNA here is from genome assembly GCF_937001465.1 of Orcinus orca. Taxonomy (NCBI): domain Eukaryota; kingdom Metazoa; phylum Chordata; class Mammalia; order Artiodactyla; family Delphinidae; genus Orcinus; species Orcinus orca. The sequence goes on along the minus strand of NC_064569.1, from coordinate 91,639,668 downwards.
GGGTTTTCGTGGTCTGAGGACACATCTAGAGGAGTACCAGTTAAGGTGTAAAAGTAAGTACATCTGGGGGTGGCGTGTTACCCGCATCACCATGATTGGCAAGGACTGCTAACCTGGGGAAGCAGCTGCATGGTCTCAGGGGTGCGGCTTCATAACCTCCCCAAGCCTCTGTTGGCCCTCCCAGTTGTCAGAGTTGTAAATGAGGTGAATTCTTCATCCCATAGAGCTGTTGTAAGGACTAAATAAGGTAATATCTGGAGACCGTGGAGCTGTGAAGTATTATGTACACATAGACTCTTTGGGTACCAACAAATTTCAATAAAAGTTGCAACTAGATTATATCAGCTCTTTTTCAAAACTCTCAGTACTAAGGGCACCAATTTTCTGCGCTCTGGGTAGCCCGTTGGATGGGTGCTTTATTGCATGACGAGTGTTACATGGGCCAGTTAATTTGACCATAAAAACACCATAAGGGGGCTTCCCTGGTGGCACAGTGGTTGAGAGTCCGCCTGCCGATGCAGGGGACACGGGTTTGTGCCCCAGTCTGGGAAGATCCCATATGCCACGGAGCGGCTGGGCCTGTGAGCCATGGCCGCTGAGCCTGCGCGTCCGGAGCCTGTGCTCCGCAACGGGAGAGGCCACAACAGTGAGAGGCCCGCGTACCGCAAAAAAAAAAAAAAAAAAAAAAAAAACCACTATAAGGATCCTTCATCCTGATGTTTCTATATTTAATGTGATGCCTCACTTGCCTTAATGCTACTTTTTGCATTTCACTCTCCTTCCAGTTTGACAGGGAAAGATAATCATGCTTTGCTGTTGATTTCCGGGCGGTATGTTTTATACCCTTTGCATGTTGTCAGGGAGAGAAACCGAGAATGTTAGCTGTCTGTTTACCAAAATATTTGCAAATGGAACACACACATGTACACAGAATGGGAAGAGTCTGTCTCTCTAGCTGTGTCCCCAGGAAGAAACCCTCCTCATGTTCCCGTGCATGTCACCCTTCCTGCACCTGCTGTCCTGACAGGTACTGCCCCATCCCTCTTGCTTCCCTCTGTCCTCTCATCTTTCCCCAGCTCACATTCTTAATTCTCCCAACAGCCCCATAAGAGACATCTTGTTATTTCAACTCCATTTTTCGTAGAAGGAAACTGGGGCACAGAGAAGTTAAGTCACTTACCCAAAGTCACCCAGCCAGTGGATGGCAGAGGTGGCATTTGAATCCACACCTGTCTGACTTTGAGGCTCCCAGCTGACCGCTAAGCTTCAGGCAAATGGGAAACAATCCTGGATGGACAGGCCACCAAGAGCTGTGATCACTCCTACTAGCTGGGGACCCCACTAGAGGGAGGGGCAGTGTGGCTGTACACAGTACATCCTGCCCGACCTTGCTCATCATTCAGCCGAAGAAAAGGCCCCCAAGGGAGACAAGTAAAAAACAGCAAGGCAGAGGAAAGCAAGATGAAAGATGGTAACCTCAGAAGGTAGGGCCTGCTGGGAACCCTGCCCCTCCCCCTCCTGTCTCTCTCCAGTCCATCCCAGCCTCACTTGCCTGACTTGGGACCTCTTGGTCTCTCCTGACTGGTCTTCCTGCCATTGGTCCCTCTGGCTTCCCATCCAGCCACTCCGGTACCCACCAGAACACTGTTCTTTAAACAGGAAAACCTCCAGGGGCTCCCCAGCCAGGTCCTCGGCATGGTATCCAGAGTTTCGTGCAGCCGGCACCAGCTCGCCTGCCCAGCCTGGCCCTCGCCTCCTTTACAGAATGTGCCAGTTTCTCGAGGTTTTATGTCTTTGCACCGATGCTTCTTTTGTCAGGCCCCTTCCCACCCTTCCCGAGCTGTGTAATTCGTCATCCTTTCCCAAAACGCAGCATAACCTTGTTTCCTCCAGAGAACCAGATGTCTGTCTGTCTGTCTCGTGAGGCTGAACATCCTTTCCTGTGACCGTTGGTCGACCCAGTCTCCCATCATGTGAACTGTCTGTCTGTGTCCTCGCTGGTACTGGATTTGAGTGTTGTGTTGGTTCATTTCGAGGAGCAGGCACCTGTGTGTGGTGCCCCAGTGTCACCGCTGTGTAAGGGCAGCCCCAGGTACACAGAAGATGTCCCCCTGTTGTTTGAGATAGCTGTTGCTTTTCTATCCTTCCAGAAATATACAGAGCATCTCAAAGTAGAACTCAGTAACAGATGTGGGTTTCGGCTGTGAACAAGAGAGGGCAGTCAGAGGGTTTCCATTTGGGAGTCTCCCATAGACATGGGGACTGTGGGGTGGGGAGAGATTGCAGAGGAAGGCTCTGGGTCTGGTTTGGACGCGTCACATGTGAGGTGACAGTGGCAGGACTTCCATATGCAGATGGCCTAAAGCAGAAGTGGGCAGTCTCGGGCCTGGGGACCAAATCCAGCCGTGCCCGTTCATTTCGCGGTCCTCTATGACTGCTCTCCCACCAGAGGCAGAATTGAGTCAAGTGAGAGAGACCGTCTGGGCTGCAAAGCCAGAAACACTTCCCATGCAGCCCCTTTCAGAACACACGTGAGGACCCTGCTCTAAAGGCACCTTCCTGGAGCCGCGCAATACAAGCGTGTCCTGAGTGCAGAGCTGGTGGGGCTCTGCGTCCCTCCCCCCCACCCCCCGCCCCGGAGGTGAAAGGTAACATCTTAAGGGCAGCGTGCCATTCCTCCCTCTGGCCATTTCAGTGCGTGCCGTCCACCGGCTGCTGGAGCAGCGTCATCACGGCGTCACCTGGCCCTCCACCAAGCACCCCATCACACAGCTGGCCAGTGCCATCATCCGGCGCGTCAACGAGGCTTCTGGGCTCTACCAGATGTTCAGTGTGCTGGCCGACGTGGTCCTGTTGGAGGAGTGAGTAGTCAGCCCTCGCCTTCCCACTGCCCCTCCCCCTCCCATGCCGTCGTGCTCTTCTCTGCCTGTTGCATGTGTGGAAGAGCCCAGTGGTTCTTTCCTAAGATGAAGATGGCTGGTGGGGTGGGCAGGGAGGCTGGGGATCAGTCTGTTCTGGGGAAACCAGTGACATCAACACCACAAGCTCTGCTGACAGACAAGACGTGAGTGTGACTGCAGCTTTGCCACTTTCCACCAGTGTGATCTGGGGCAAGCTACTTAGCCTCTCTGAGCCTTTCTCTCATCTGCAATATAGAGCTAATAATACCTACCTCGCAGGACTGTAGGAAGGAGTAAAGGTAACTGGTAGAAAAGCATGTGGTACCAAACAGATGAGCAGTGAACTGCAGTGATGACGGATCACCACCTGGGTGGATTTAAGAGCTCCTTGGGCCAGACCATGTCGGCTCCTTGTCAATCAAGTGATGAGCAGCAGATCACAGAGGACGCTCCCTGAGGAAGAAACCACGCAGAGCAGGGAAGGGAGAAGAGCTGGGGGCGGTGAGCAGTGGGGCTGGTTCTGAAAGGACACGGGGCAGGTGAGACGCCTCAGAGGGAACAGTCTGCTCCAAAGCCAGTGAGTGCAGCAGCACATCGAGTTCAGGGACCTGCAGGAAACTCAGCGGTGCTCAGAGCAAAACCCCCATCACCCTTGACTCCTCTCTCTTTCATACCCATTCACAGCATCCGTAGGTCCCATCAGCTCTACCTTCAAACTGTGTCTAGCATCTGCCTCTCACTAGCCCCCCACTGCCACCTTGGTCTGGTCCACAAGCATCTCTCACCTGCACTAATACAGCAGCCTCTCACCTTTGACCTCATGGTCTGCTCTCAACATGGTGGCCGGAGTGATTGGGTTTTTTTTTTTTTTGGCTGCTGGTGCATGCGGGCTTTTTCTGGTTGCGGCAAGTTGGGGCTACTCTTTGTTGCAGAGCACGGGCTCTCGGCTTGCAGGCTTCAGTACTTGTGGCACGCAGGCTCAGTAGTTGTGGCTCGTGGGCTCTAGAGCACAGGCTCGGTAGTTGTGGCTCATGGGCTTAGTTGCTCCGTGGCATGTGGAGTCTTCCTGGACCAGGGCTCGAACCCGTGTCCCCTGCATTGGCAGGCGGATTCTTAACCACTGCGCCACCAGGGAAGATCCAGAGTGATTCTTTTAAAACTTGAATCACTAGAATTCAGTTCTGTTCACTATCTTACCAAGGCCCGCAGCTTCCCTTCCCAGCCCAGATGACACCCAACATTCCCATCGTGGCACACATAGCCCTCCTTGACCTGCCCCCGCCGACTTCCCCTCCCCTCCCCCTCGCGCCACTCCAGCCACACTAGCCTTTTTCCTGTCCCTTGAACATGCCAAGGTGTTCACTCACTCCGAGGGCTTCTGCATCACCGGTCTCTCAGCCTGGCTCACCCTCTCCCTAGATACCCACTCAGGTTACTCAGCGTCTTCTGTCTTCTCTCCCCAGTGTAAGTCAGGGCTCCGCTGTAACAGTAATATTCAAGGGAGACGCGCAGGCCTGATCAGTGTCTGTACGCTGTTTGACGGGCGCTTCTAGGCAGGAGAGGCAGGCGCACACACACACCACACGCACGCACACCCACGTCTGGCACCCCTGCCGCAGCACTGAGGGTCTTACCCACGCTGTGTTGCCCCTGTCCTCAGGAATGCCACTGCTTTTGAGTACCTGGAGGAGTTCCCCATGCAGGCGCTGGCCCAGCTGGAGGCAATCACGGGAAGAAGGGCAAGGCACGGGCTCTTCGTCATCAATATGGAGTACGGCCGGAATTTCTCTGGGCCCGACAAGGACGTCTTCTTTTATGACCGCTCTGTGGGGCACACGGAAGACGCCTGGCTGTCGAACTTCCTCCATCCTGTCATCTACTACTACAGGCACCTCCCCACCGGTGAGCTGGGTCTCCGCTCTCCCCCGAGCGAGGGCACTCCTCGGACCCCAGCGCCATTAAGCTGTCATGCAGCACCCTCAGCTGACAGAAGGGGGGCCTCTTGGGGCTCTGCCTAGAGCCTAAATGGGGCAGATGGTCCAAGAACGATAAATGCTATTCCCAGATCCTGGCCCACACATCGACCTGGGTGGGCCACGTGTGGAGCGGCCTGATCACCTCCAGGCACCACGTCGTCAGAGGGACACTGTTGTTGCCGTCTCCAAAGGAGGCTGACCGTGGAGTGGGGAGCGGGGTCTGGGGACTGACTCTTAGAAGGAACAGGAAAGGGAAGGGGAGCTGGTTAGCACAGGAGGGGAGTGGGAGAGCTGGGCAGTGTTCCCAGGGCTGTCCTTTCCTCGCTGTGGGACCTTGGACCATTACTTAACCCCGCAGAGCCTCCGCTTGCTCGGATGTGAAATGGGGGTGGCCATGGTACCCTCCTTGTAGGATGAGGGTTAATGAGATGATACAGCACAACGCCAGCATGGCGCCCAGCACGGAGTAGCTACCGAATGATGACCAACCTGGGGAACACGACTTCTGCTTCCAAACTTGAAGGGATGTCCCCTGGAAGAGGATGATCTAAAACTAGAGGTCGTTCCAAAGGGCGGAGGTAGCGTCAACAGGTAGAAATGACAGGAGCGCAGGTTGACGTTCACTCTAAAGGAGCAGCGCATCGTGAAGGCTGCCGAGGGTGGGATGGGCCACCTCCCAGAGTCTCCCGATGCAGGGATGGCCATGGCTTGGTGCCCTGTGGCAGGGACACACAGAAGGGCACCCACCAGGTAGGAAACTGGACTAGAGGGGCCCTAAGACCCCTTGGATGCAGGACCCCGAGTCTCCTCACAGAAAGGCCAGTTTCAAAGCAGCCACAATAGACCTCAGCTCACGTAAGTCTTAGAAGCAAACCAAGTTCGAGTGACTGGTCCTAGTTCTGCCCGCTGACAGTGCAGGGGATGAGTCTAGTCCAGTCCCTCTCCCTCACGTCCACCCTCCAGACATTTGGAAGGACAGCTGAACAGGCTGACCATGGCTCATGCAGAGGTGCATCAGGAAGGCCGAGCGCGAGGGGCTGGGGGGCAGGCACCTGGGATGTGGCCCTGGGAATGGAAGCCCCGCGCTCGGCTCTGACATGGCGCCCTTTCTCCTCCCCACAGAGCAGGAGGTGAGGTTCCGCCCTGCAGGCTGGCCTCTGCCGCGGCCCACGGCCATCCACCACATCGTGGAAGATTTCCTGACGGACTGGACGGCCCCGGTGGGGCACATTCTGCCCCTGAGGCGCTTCCTGGAGAACTGCTTAGACACCGATCTCCGGAGCTTCTATGCAGGTAACTTAAGTTTCCCGAAGGACAAAGGGGCTGAGCTGGAGGGTGAAGAAGACCAGGTAGATCCGTGCCCTGTGGAACTTTAGGATGTGCGTCTAGAAACCCAGACCCAAGACTTCCATCTCCTACGACGGGAGGACTCGGCGTTCACAGAAACCCCCTCCCAGTACAGCACACCTGCAAACACTGAATAAAATGTCTTTTTTAAAAAAACGGCAGGAAAATAAGGGAACTCCCCAGAGGCTAAACACCAAGAAAAGCACAAACCCACTGGATGAGAGATACCTGCTGGTTGTCAGTGGCCTAGAGCCCGGGTAACTGACCAGCACTTGGAGCTGGGAAGACGAGGCTGGAGCAGGGTAGGATGTCTGTACAGAGACCTTTAAATAGAGCTGGGATCTCAGTAGGTAAAGGAGAAGGCAGAAAGCACTCCCGAGAGAGAGAGAGGAGACGCACGCTTTTTGGCTCTGGGTAGAGTGGGGGGAAATCTCCCCTGAGAATTTCCATCCACTAGGCCTCACTCATGTGAGTTTGGGGCCAAAGTTCACACTATCGTTGTGGTGCAGAAATCACAGAAGTCAATGTGAGTCTTCTGTGAGGACACATACCTTAAAACTAGTCCTCAAAGAATTCCCCCAGATAAAGTTCCCAGGAACATGAACTCCCAAGCAGAAATCACTTCACACATAAGGATACAAACTACCATGAGGGAGTGTCAGCAGAAGCAACACACTGTAGGATGAAACCTACAAAGACTGTGGGAAATGGAATGGTCAGAGAGAGGATGTAAAGTATGTCCAAAATCTGTAAGTAAATAAAAGAGAGATTACTGAAAATAGAATGAAAGGGCAGGACTACCAGAATTGACTGGGCAGATTTGAGAAAGGTCCAAATAGAACTTCTGGAAATGAAAATATAAATTTGTAATTGGAAACTCAATGTCAGGGTTAGTAGCACATTAGACAGAGATGAAGGGAAAATTGGTGAACTGGATGGAAGATAGCTCTGACAGTCAAACCCAGAGAGGGACTTGGGGAGAGAGAAGTCTCACGATCCCCAGGAAGAACTGACCAAAACAAGCCAAATTTTTGTCTCTTTTTTTTAACCCCCTGAATTACCAGGATACCCGCTCCTTTTTTCTGTCCAGCAAACATCTGTTGAACAGTGATTGTATTTCACACACTATTCATATCAAACCAGGTTAGAGACGGTCAGTCCTCGGCCTACGGGTCAGAGAGCAAGTGTCCTTCTTTCATCCCTCAGTCTACCTTGAAATAAAAATGTATATATTAAGGGGGATGGCTTAAAACAATACTTCAAGTTAATAGTCTAAATGCGTGTAGATGCTCAAACAGGGGTAGTTCATAGAGCAGAGCTAAGCAGCTTTGAAGTACTAGCATTCTGCAGACATAAACTCTGACCATACACTTACACATGAAATTACCCACTATAGATCTGGAGACCTCAGCTGCAAAACCTGTCTGTTTCTCGAGGTTTCAGGAGTACACGGAGATGCCAGTGCCTGTTAGGGAGTGTATTCCTACCCTGAGTTACGGCTCCTGCCGACCCATCGTCACAGGCCCTGCAGCCTCCTGGCTCCTACTCCCTAGATAGACTCAACAGTACAGGCCACTGAGTGTCACTGCCTTGAACTTGAAGGAATCCTCCCCACAAAGGGCCAGCTGGCAGAGGGTGGGCTTTCCCTCCACCCGGTTAGTGGATGTGCAGCCGCTAGTTCTGGACCCAGATCTGCTGGGCTTCTCCACCCCCGGCCCCTGCAGAAGGGGTGACGTATGTCATAGGAGGAGGTGCTTGCCGAAAGGCCACCTCACTGCCCCTCTCCATCCTCTCCCACATCTGCTGCCGTCCCTGCTCAGAGAGGATGGTCATGGACCATTCTGGCAGGGACCCTCTGTACTACAAGTCAGAGGTAAGGTAGGAAATAGTTTTCCTGTAGCACCTCACAGCCTGATCACTCGTGTGAGCCTTACAGCGTCCTTTGGTAATGTGCCTATTCACTGAGGCGAGAGACTCAAGTTGGTTTTCTGACACTCACTCCATCTTCCCATCCTGTCTAAATCCCTTAGAAGATTGAGCCCACCTCTGTTTCATCCTTTCTATTCTTTAGGTCAAAGTTATATAAGTGCTTGGCTAAAAGGCTTTTTCACCCACTTCCGTTCCCATTCCCCAGAAGGAATGACTTGTAGCTCTTCTGGTTGTCTCTTAATATTTCTAAATAACACGTCTCCACAGCTCTTTCTTCATTGATCAGATTTGACCTACACACCAACTTTCTGCTGTGGCGCAGACGAGGGTCTAGCAGTTTTATCTTTACGTCCCCCACAGTGCTTAGAATCGTGCTTTACAAACAGTATCTGCAGCTCAGACATTGTTGAGGGGATAAATCTTTGCAGGGAACTCTGAGCTCAAAATGGAACCGACCACCAAGTTCCCAGCCCCCCGGGGTGGCTCCTGGAAGAGAAGGCTGAGGGGCTGCTCCTGCGTGGCCGAGCTCCCACCCTGCTAGCGCCACGCACAGCAGCATGCGGGCCTCCCACCTCTGGGAGCTGAGCCGTCTCTTTGGTTTGCTTTCCTTTCCTTTGGAGGCTTGTTTTTCCAAAATGTTGAGGCAGCCTCCCAGTCTTGGAACCTCAGGGAGGGATAAGATCCACGGCTACCCAGGTCAGACATGAGATACCCAGAAAAGTCAGCTCCCAGGCTCAGGGGATGGAGGGAACCGGGTGAGGCCCCTGGGGCATTGGCACCCCCTCCCCTTGCACCTCTCCCCACACCTCTCAGCCCGGTCTCCTCTTGCTTTTGTGCAGAGTCCTGTTTCCTATTCGCCCTAACACGCCAGAAGCTGCCACCCTTTTGCCAGCAGGGATACCTGAGAACACAGGGGCTCGTGGGAACTGAGAGCCTCCGCCAGCACGGCGTGGAGAGCGGGCTCCTGTGGGACTATGCCACTGTGGGCCGGGGGGACAGCGGCCAGCAACCTGGCGACCACGGGCCAGGACAGCACCCTCTGGCTCCAGGGCCTCCGGTCTCGCCCTTCGACAGCAACAAAGAGGAGCTCTGATGGCCAGGCTTCTCCCGCCCAGGCCCACAGTCGGCCCTGCCCTTTCCCCACGGTTCAGTGCTCCCACCAACGTGATTGCCAGAGACACCTCAGATCATCGCAGTGACCGCACCAAAGCCACACGGAGGGCACGGAAGGGCTGAAGGGCGGCCACTCGGTGGTCTCCCCTCCTGTTCGGTTCAGAGGTGCCTGAGAAGTGGGGACCAGAGAAAGCATCTTCTGCCAGATGGAAGGGAGCTGCCTTCCACACCGGACTTGTCTGCAAATGAGCTGTCACGGAGCACCAGGCTGGCCTCACTTCTGTCCCCATCAAGTGCCCAGTGCTTCCTTTTCCTTCCAGTTGTCGACTTAAAAAATATTCACAACCTAAAAGTTGAGAGTTATGTTTTATTCAGCGGGAATTCTTAAGACTTCAAACCCAGGAGGCAGCATCTCAAATAACCCTGAAAGAACTGCTCCGACGAGGTGAGCAGGGAGCCAGGTTATACAGAAGTTTTGCAACCAAGGGCAGGTGGTCTGAACATCAAAAGATTATTGTTAATTAAAGAAAACCAGATATCCCAAGTTTAGGAACTTAGTGCCTTTCTGTGTATGGGAAGATGCAAGAGTCTGGGCTCACTGAAATCTTTCCTTTGATATGCGCCTCAGCTGTCTGGGGCCAATATCCTATGTTTTCACATCCTGAGTTTCCTCAGGGCTCACCGTGGGGAGTGGCTGCAGTCTGATGGCTGCTCAAAGGCAGGTATTCTTTCCTTCCTGAGCTCCCTCAGGGCTCACCAGCTCACATCAGTGGTGGCTGCCATCACTGATGAGTGTGGCATCCTTTGTTTACTGATGTAGCGGGAAATACTGCATTTCTCAGATCCTCCTCTTGGTTGGAAATTTGACCAATATTTGGGAGACATTTCATGACCAAATTTTGTCCCACGGCACTGGGAGGCGCATCCCAGATCGGGTGAACATTTTTGTTGATGTGTCACTCCAGGTGCTAGTTTCCAGATTAGGCCCTGTTGATAACTAAAGATTCTCTGGATCATCTGTCTTACTAGTCTACTATGATCCAGGAAATGTTTTCCCTTTTTGCTCCTTCCCGTACCTAGAATCACAGTATTACAGTCATTCTGTAAGAGTCATAAATGTGATCTGTTTCGTCAGGATGTTTAGCCATCATCAATTTTGTTGGAGGCCTGGTTACACACTGGGTACTGTAAGAGACAACAATCTTATAAAATAGACAGGATATAAGTAATGCAGCTAGTAATATTGACAAAGTCTTATTGCAGCAGGGAGACACGAAGTACAAACAATTTGGAAACAAAGGACAAATTAAAACAATTATTAGTATAACTAGTTCTAATCCAGTTGCAATAAACCATCAAGTCCACAGGAGGGCCAGCTGGAGAGGCCAAATTTTGGCAGGAACAGGTAGAGAGAAAAAGATAAATGTTTCATCTTTGTTTACAAAGGTATACCTTATCAACTTGTTGTACATCATAGCATAAGAGAAAAGGTTTTTTTTTGAAAAACAAAGATTAAAGCTAGTATATTTCCCAAAGTCATAAAGTTATAAATCATATTCATCAGTTCCTTCAGTCCCATGTAATTGATTCCTGTTGATCTGGATGAAGTAATCCGGTTTTGAGTTTTGTCATTTGTTACAGAGTTCAGTGGTATTATCTAAAGGCAATCAGAAACTTATATTTGGGGACTTCCCTCCCTGGTGGCGCAGTGGTTAAGAATACGCCTGCCAATGCCGGGGACATGGGTTCGAACCCTGGTCCAGGAAGATCCCACATGCTACAGAGCAGCTAAGCCCATGCACCACAACTACTGAGCCTGTGCTCTAGAGCCCGCGAGCCACAACTACTGAGCCTACGTGCCACCGACTACTGAAGCCTGTGCACCTAGAGCCCATGCTCTGCAACAAGAGAAGCCACTGCAATGAGAAGCCTGCGCACCACAACGAAGAGTAGCCCCTGCTCGCCATAACTAGAGAAACCCACGTGCAGCAATGAAGACCCAATGCAGCCAAAAATAAATTAATTTAAAAAAAAAAAGAAACTTGTATTTGTTTTTTATGAGTCTTCTTAAAAATCTTCATTTTGTAAAGGCATCAGGACAAAACTTAAAAAAGCATGGTTAAAGATCTGAGTACAATGCAATGGGCAGGAAACTTGGATATTTCTGTGACATAACATTTTAGGATAATAACTAGAATTATGACTGATAACATTATATCAGGGCATATCAGATGTTAGGGATTCCATATAAATTTTGGAATATCTATATTAATGACATTTATCCATACACTGTAAGCTAAGGTTCATCTCCAATCACTTGACAATGTCTCTGAAGTAATTAAACATACCCGATAAACTTAATTAGTTTAACATTCATCTCTGAGATGTCTCAGGATGTTCCTTCAAAGCATCCCAGAGTCGGCTGTAGGCTAAAAGAGCTTTGGTTGGATTTTAATATTGGGGAAGTTTGTTAAAAATATCAAAACTGTTTTAAAACACAACAGGATCACAGGTCACTGTGAATCAGTACTTACTCATTTAACCAAAGTCACAAAAAGATGAAAAACAAATACAGATCACTTAAGCCAGGTAGCCAGTTGTCTAGGTTTATCCAACTAGGTTTTAACCTTTGATGTGGTATTAACACATAAACCAAAGCAGTTGTCACCGTTAACAATTTTAGTGTTTTTCTAGGTATGAGAAGATGCAAGAATTTGGGCTCATGAAAATTTTTCTGAAAATATCTATCTGAAGGCCCGCTCTGCCAGTTTTTCCCAGAGCACAGAGGGCCTCATTCCTGATCTCCTCACTGAACTGCTTTCAGGGGGTGTTGAAGGTCACCAGCTGCAGTGGCCATGATTTAATCTTTGTAGAGGTAGGTGGCAAGTGCTAGTTTCTAGTCAGCAGGGCCCCTTCATGGTAATAAATTTGACCATGGTTTGGGGGCAGCGTTTCATGACCATTTCATCCCACTGTGCTAGGAATGCTCATTCCCAGGTCTGGCGAAGATTTTTCTGATAGGCCACTCGATGTGCTATCACGGGACTAGGCCTTTACTAGCATCCCAAAGTCTCTGGACCACCTGTCTTCATAGTCTCTTATGGTCCAGGACAATATTCCTTCTTGTAGCTTCTTCCCATATCTAGAGTTACACTATTTCAATCATTGATCTCATATGGAACTATATATCATCGTTTTTTTGTTTTGTTTTTTGCGGTACGCGAGCCTCTCACTGTTGCGGCCTCTCCCGTTGTGGAGCACAGGCTCTGGACGCGCAGGCTCAGCGGCCACGGCTCACGGGCCCAGCCTCTTCGCACGCATGTGGGATCCTCCCGGACCGGGGCACGAACCCACGTCCCCTGCATCGGCAGGCGGACTCTCAACCACTGCGCCACCAGGGAAGCCCCGGTCTGTCTACTCTGATTGTCATCTTTTCATCCTGGTGTGAGTACAGTTTCCTCGTTTGAGCATTGTTTTAAGGTGATTTTGAGATCAGGCATCCTCTCTAAAGGTCAGTCCAGTACAGTGGTACTTTGTGAGTGAAAATTAATCCAAGAGTTAATTCCCTTTAGTTACACTGTGAATGAGCTAGTTAAGACTACCTGATAAGGGTCCTTCCATCCAGGTTGGAGATAGTCCTTTAAATTATGTCTTTTCCAGCCTGTGCTCCGCAACGGGAGAGGCCACAGCAGTGACAGGCCCACATACCGCAAAAAAAAAAAAAAAAAAATTATGTCTTTTCCAATATGCATAATCCCCTGGTTATAGGTCTGGGGCATCTGATCTTCATCCAAAGATAGATTACTGAGATAAGCTTTAGAAACAAACTTAAGAGTGTCCTTTAATAATTCTGTTACACTTTTTAGCAGTATAACATAACAGCAAGGAACTATCAGAAAGTGAGTCTTGGTAAACACAGACCTTAATTAACAAAACTAGAATTTAATATTCATTGAAGCATAATTTTTTTGTTTCCATTGTGAGGGCATTAACCCTGCAGCCAGGGAAGGCTTTAACCCATCACATAAAAATGAGGTTTGTCATGGAGCTGGAAAAAGCCAAGCAGCCGTCTTGGATTTTCCATAGCCCTGACTCTGATTTACAGCAATTTTTAACTCCTTTTAAATTCTCTGACTTACGAGTAGACCATCGCCATGTTACAAAGACATCAGGATAGCAAAAGTCTGACAATGGGGGGTTAATTTTTGTAGAAGCAGGATGAACTTTATCTACATGTGCCAAAATCTTCATAGATCATTGTGAAATAATACTTATTTACTTTACCAAAGTAACAAAAGATTTTAAAAGCAAATACAAATCACTTAAAGGCAAAGAAATTTACATAGTCTGTTATTAAAAGCAGCATTCCAAGAAAATTTTGTTCTCTTAACAGAGAGAGAGAATCAAATTTCAGTCTACTCTCAATTAACATGGCCTGATGTTTTATATAATTGTAATCGATCATACAGTCTTTTTGCTCACTGAAATTTTTATAAGGAGTCTCAGACTGAACTTTTAAAAGACCTCTCAGGACCAGGAAAGTCACACCAAGGGCTTGTCACAGATTTCACTTACCAGATCTAGGTGAATTCCTTCCTTTTCAAGGTCCCCAAAATAACTTGAGATTTCTGTACCTGTTAGTGATGTAGCCTTCCTAATTTATCTGATAAAGCTGTTGGGAACCTAAGAGTTTCCAATCTCTGGAGGGAGCAGGCAGAGAGAAAAGATAAATGTTTCAATTCTGCTTACAAAAGTATAATTTACCAAATTACTGTAAGCCATAATTTGCTTGATGGGAAGGTTTTCCTCACACCTGGAAAACATAGATTCAAACCAGTAATTTTTCAGATAGAAACCATAAAATTATAACCATATTCACCAGTTCATTTTGTTCTTTTGTTAACTTTTTATGAAGCCATCAGGTTTTTTCTAGAATTCTTCAATTTCTTGCCCAGTTCAGTACAAGTCAGAAACTTGTATTTATCAAAAGTCCTTTCTATAAATCTTCTTGAAGAGGAAGTGTTTTTGCAAAGGCATCAGAATAAAACCATAACTGTCCATAATGATAAAAGACTTAAGAAGACACCTTTAAAATCTGATTACAATGTAATGTAATTTGACAAAGTAACTTGGCTACTGCTGTGACATACAACACCTTAAGATAATAACTGGATTTATGACTGATAACATTTTACCAGGACATATCAGAACTTTAGGAATCCCATATAATTTCTAGAGTATCTATATTAGTAACATTTACCGTACAATATAACCTAAGAAGATTTATTACTCATTTGACAATACTTCCCGTGTAATTTAACATACCCAATGAACCTAATTAGTTTAATATCTCTCCTTGGGATGTTTTAGTATCTTATTTTGTTTGGAAATGGCCTAGTTATTCAATAAACTTCCATCATTTAACTTAATTTAGCACAACTCTAAATTTTCAAGTTGTGGAGCATCTGGAAGGATTATTCTTAAGTTGACATTCCTAAAACATACTTATTCCTAAAAAGTTTACCCAGAGCTCTTATCTCATTTGTATTTTCTTGTCTTAAAAATTTCTTCACATCAAGTTACTTTCATTGCTGACAAATTTGCAACAGATATAATAGGATCTTATTTAGTTCATATTAAACCTAGGCACAATAAAACTATTATACTTGATGACTCTAAAGACATGTCTATATTAATTGGATCAAGAAACATTAACACCAGGTATTAATTTAATACTGAATATTTCCCAGTTCACGAGAACCTAGAATTCGGTTAGCTTAATTTCTCTTGTATTTAGTTGTTTGATTTGTAAGCACTTACTTTTCTTTTAAGTCAATGAAATCGAGCTCATTTACAAATTAACGTCAGCAGTATTATCCAAAGACAAAGACACATACTGAGATATACACATGTATCAAGACAAACACAGATCTCACAGTTTTCCACTTGGGGCTTAAAATGTCTCTGCCCCTTTCTTTCCCCTCGCTTGAAGTTCTACTGATTAACCCAAAGCTGAAGTCTCAGGCAAACTGGGCTGTGTTTGTATCTCAAGGACATGATAAGAATTCACTTCAAGATTTCTCCTAGGCAAATTTGTGTTCTCTCAGGGTCAGGATTCTGAAAAAAAAATATTTCAACAAGCTAGCTTTTTCTCGTTGCACATGCAAAAAGAACCGGTTTTTCAATTTCAAAAAAAGTTTATTTTAACCAATTTTCTCTGGAGTCTAAAGAATATTGTGGCCAAACTGTCAGAAATCATCTTTCTCTTTCTGTAGTCATAGTTTCATAGCTAAAATATAGACCAAATAGTGCTCAAATTGACCCTAATAACAGGGGCAGACTGGCTGATTAAATGTCCTAGCAGGGCTTGTCTCTCTGGGGAGGTGGGGTCTCAGTTTGATGAGAAGATTCTGGAGGAGTGAGGGAACTTGCCGGAGCTGGGGAAGCTTCGTTCCCTCCTGAGAGCTGGTTGAGTCGGAAGGGGATCATTTAGAACGTTAGGAGAGATTTTTTTTGATCCCTCAGGCTTTTGGTTGTGGAGCCTCCTAGAGCAGGATTATAATAAAGGGAAAAAGTCCTGAACATAAGGGAACCTCGGTCCATTTTCCCCATCCTGTGGCAATAAAGATCTACTTATAAGAGACCCATTTTTTTTTCCCCATTGGATCATAGCTATAGGTCGACCAGTCATTTAAATTTTTCTCCAAGTGTTCCCAGGTGGGTGTGGAACCTTAGAGGAAGCGCTTCCCATTTTAGCTCAAAAAGTTAGTAACAGATGTCTGTGCGCTCAAACCAAAGTAAACAAACCAAACCAAAACCTCGCCAGCGGGAAGTCACAAAGTAAAACAAAGAGCAAAGGGACACCCCAAAAGGATGGCAAAGAGATGCCCAGAAATCAAAAGCCAAACGGCAAAATGCCCCAAACGTGACTTCCACGTGACGTTTGTCCAAAACGGTGCCTTACAAACAGAATTTCCCTTCACGGCGAGAATTCCCCAAATTGGAACCAAAGTTCCCCAAATGGACAGAGTCAAAAGGCCTCAGCTGTGTGCCCTGGGGCACTTACCAAAATGCTGGCGGGCGTGTCGCGACGTAACAAATGTAATTGCGAGAATCTTCCTGATCCTCCGAGAGGATCAAAGTCTTCTCGGAGTAGAAGTCCGGGCTGGCTGGTGCGGGGAAGGGAAGAGAAGGTGTCCTTAAGGCAAAAAAAAAAAAAAAAAAAAAAAAAGCCTCTGCAGCTGCTAGGGCAACGTCCCCCCTGTTCTCCGCTACAGCTTTGGAGATCTGCAGCCTTGACGGCGGATCGGGTGAGGTGGGACACGGCCCTGCAGCAGGGAGTCCCTGGCGATCTGGCCTCAGAGAAACCCCCAGCCGTCTGCTCTCCTGAAGGAGGCTGGCAGGCTGGCATGGAGAGAGATCCCCGAGCATCCGATCAAGCCAAGGGGCCCTGCGGGGCTGCCTGCCCGCGGGCATATCCTGGATGAGCCCCCAAATTTTGTTGCCAAAAAAAACCACCTTGGCTCTCTGCACCAGTGCCGAACAGAAATACAGAGACAGAGTTTATGGAAGAAAAAGAAAGATCGCTTTAATTCTTTGCCAGGCAAAGGGGAAAACACAGCAGGCTAGTGCCTCCAGAACTGTGCCCCCTTCTCTGGGGAATAGGGCAAGGTTGTAGAGCTGGGACTCGTGGTCTGAGGCAGGTGATAAGGCTCAGAGTAATTAAGGTTTTGCATTTCTTTCTTTTTTTCTGCAAATTTACTGCCAAAGGTGGCGTCAGGCGGCGGCTCAGCAACCGGGTCTGGTGTCCCTGAGGTTATCTGCCCGTGACCTTTCTGAAATGAAGAATGTTACAAGGGAGAGTAGAGGGACAAGAATGCCAGGCGTGGAGTGTAATTCATATGGAGTAATTAGCTTTGCGAAGGACAAGTCTAGCTACAAGTGTTTCTTAGTCTAACAGCTAAAAACTAACCAAGATTGCTTAACTCTTTCAGGCCTGTTTAAGTTGCTTCCCTAGCCTGTTCATTGTTCCCTTGTTTTCTCTGTTTATCAGAAAAGAAAACTCTCATTTCTATTTTTGCTGCTACAAGGGTCCCAGCCAGGAGTCCCCATCCGGGCAGCCCTAAAGCCTGTCCGGCTTCACCACACTGCCTCTCCCCGCCCCCATCTCTGCTTTCAGAATCCCAGTGAGGCAGCCGGGTTGTCCTAGGCCCTCGGGCTGTTGTCAGGCCGAGATAGGACAGCTCCCTGCAGGGCTGTCTTATCTAATCAGGTCTCTCGCAAGCTGCTGTCTCCCCAGGACTGCCCTCCCTCACTTGCCTTCCACCTCTGTGTTCTCTTCTCTTTCATCCTACTCCCCTTTCCTCTGGCATCCTGCACAGCGCCTCGCCTCTGCCCTGCCCGATCAAGTTTTGTAAAATTGTCACCGTGCTCTCTTTCAGTGGGGGATTCTTTCGGAGGTGATTCACGCCACTGTTCGTACGGAGCCCGGCTCAGCATATATAAGGAACCACTTATAAATGCAGTTGTAAGATAACAGTGATGAATTTAGTTTCTGGTTCCCTGAGCTGTTCTGGCTCTTTTATTGTCCTTCCTCACCAGCAATCTGTCCCTTCTTACTCTCCCATCAGACATTTTAGTCCCACTGATGAGTAAGCCATGGGAAAGCAGTTGCACATAAAATAATCATGGTGGTTTTTCAAAGCCCAGGATCACAGGTGATTGCTTTCTCACTGGTCCTTTTTTTTTGACTGTGTGTTGGGTCTTCATTGCTGCGCGGGCATTTCTCTAGTTGCGGCGAGCGCGGGCTACTTTTTGTTGCGGTGTGCGGGCTTCTCATTGCAGTGGCTTCTCTTGTTGCGGAGCACGGGCTCCAGGCGCACGGGCTTCAGTACTTGTGGCTCTTCGGCTCAGAGAAAGCCCACGTGCAGCAACGAACACTCAACACAGCCAAAATTAAAATAAATAAAATTTTTAAAATAAATAAATAAATCTCTTAATTAGGACCATACCCATAATATCAAACCCTGTTACACACATCTCACCTACCCAGTTACTGAAGGCTGGCTGACCCCCTGGTTCCAATAAACTTTCGAGGTGCTGTAACAAATAGTTTACTGATGCCTAACCACGTGACATCTGCTGCTTTCCCCCCGTCATGTGCCAGATTGTTACTTCCATCAACATATCACCAGCCTTATTGTGCTTAATAAGACATGACTCAGCTCTTGCCCAGCCGATGAGAGATACACATTCCCTGGTATTCTTCCTGCAAATGAATAGTTGGCTTCAAACAAAGAACTACTTTTTCCTGTGAAGACCGTTGCTGCATTTGCTGGAGTCCTGTCCTGTCTAGAGCTTCCCTTCTAGCAACTGCCCCACCCCCGGCCTCTTTCGTAAATCCTGGCCCCCTGCGGTGGCCTTACACATGCCATCTTTGGTGTCTGCTGTCTCCCCACTGTGTTGTATGAACTCACATTTCCTACTTCATTGCCTCAGTTCCTTTTCTTGTCAAGTCAGGACAGCCTTCTAGCAGATCTAGCTGTTTCCAGCCAGAACAAGCTCTTCTTCTAGCCAAGGCTTGACTTCATTCATTCCTTCTTTTTTCAATATTATAAAGCTACTCATGCAAAACAGACAAATCAGTGAAACAATAGGCCAGAAGTAGAACCTATTCTAAGTAAGATGGCGGTGATTTTAAAAGGGAATCACAGGACTGCCCTGGTGGCGCAGTGGTTAAGAATTGCCTGCCAGTGCAGGAGACGCGGGTTTGAGCCCTGGTCCGGGAAGATCCCACATGCCGTGGAGCAACTAAGCCTGTGCACCACAACTACTGAGCCTGTGCTCTACAGCCTGGGAGCCACGACTACTGAGCCCACATCCCACAGCTACCGAAGCCTGCGTGCCTAGAGCTCGTGCTCCGCAACAAGTGAAGCCACCACAATGAGAAGCCCGTGCACTGCAACAAAGAGTAGCCCCCACTCACCGCAACTAGAGAAAGCCTGCACGCAGCAACGAAGATCCAACACAGCCAAAAATAAATACATAAATAAATTAATTTTTAAAAAAAAGAATGATGTAAAAAAATTTTAAAGTTTAAAAAAGGGAATCACAAACCAGTAGGAAAGATTGTACAGGACCATGCAATAAGTGATGTTGGACCAATGGGTTAGTAATTGTGGGAAAGAAAATAAATCTCATTCTAGACCCCTATTTCATACTATACTTCAACATTAATTCCAGGTGAATTTTTCAAAGCTATATAGAAACTGGAGGTGAAGAGGGGGTGTTATAAAAAAAAAAAAAGAAAGGGCTTTCCAAGTTTAGAAGCAACAGAGTAATTCCCCAGGAGAAAAGTTTTAATATTTCTAGGTACACCATCTAGCCTGTACCAAACTAATGACTAATGTGTCTATTTTAAAGAAAATGGTAAAAATTAAAAGGTAAAATAATTATGGCAGAATACAACACACATAAAAATAATAAATAAGCAAATATCTATTATATTAAGAACTGATTGAAATAAATGAGAAAAATGGAGAATAGTTAAGTAAACTATGGTACATTCAGCCAGTGAATATTATACAGCCCTCAAGAACTCTAAAAAGTGGTAAAGGACTGTATAATACAAATACATGTGTGACAGTTAAGTGAAAACAGTCAGGATATAAAATTGTAGTTGCAACTGCTTATAACTATATAAAAATGGAAAATCATATACAAGGGAAACTGAAAAGAGAATATCATAAAGTGTGGTAGTATTAGGTTTGTAGAGGTCTTTTTTTTTTCCTTTTTCCTCTTTTGCCTAAATTTGGGTTTATGCTCTATGGTGAAATAAATTCCTTTATCTTTAAAAATCATCTGTTTTTGGAATGTAAAGTCACTGGGGGCAAGAGGGCCTGGGAGCCCTTCCCAGAGGGTACGCTCTGCCCCCTTGGTCCAGGTGGTCCCCGTGGCATCGTCCGTTGGCCCCAGCTGGGGAGACACTGCACTGAGTGTCGGGGAGAAAATGTGCTTGATCCTGAGAAGTGAATGTTTTAAGTAGTGTGTGTTCCTCTCCTAGACTCTTTGGACTGACAGACCCAGTACAACAGAGATCTCCGGAAGAGTTTTCCCTCCCAAGTGACAAGAAAATGAATGTCATCTCAGGGTTAATATGAGCCCCAAATTCCTTTTGCTTGATAAAAGTGGGGTGTCCCTAAAGTCTGCCTGGAAATCAACTCACCAAGATGTGAATTTGTCTGCTAAGCTCATCGTAACATCTAATCATTGATTGAGTATCTACTACGTGCCCAGAACTGTGCTGTGGTGGTTTTAAAGATATGTCCACAAATTCTTGGATACTTCTCCCGCAAAGAGGTGGAGCTTAATCCCCCTCCTGTTAGGTGTGGGTTGGACTTAGTGATTCACTTCTAGCAAATAAAATACGGCAGAAGTGACAGGATGTCATTTTCAAGATTAGGGTATAAAAAAGACTGTGGCATTCATCTATCAAGAGGTTGTGCTTTCCCTCTCTCTCTCTCTGGAGTCCCTCACTCTGGGGGAGGCCACCTGTCATTTTGAATTTGAAAGGACATCCAGTATGGAGAGGCCCACATGGCAAGGAACTAAGCCCTGCCACCAGCCACGGGAGTGAGCCTGGAAGCAGATTGTATTCCAGTCCAGCCTTTGAATAACTGCAGCTCTGGTCACCACCTCACACACAGCCTCATGAGAGACCCTGAGCCAGAGCCACCCAGCAAAGCAGCTCCCGGATTCATGATCCACAGAAACTTCGAGATAAATTTGTTGTTTTGAGCTGCTGAATTTGGGGGGTTATTTGTTACACAGCGATAGATAACTAATACATGCATGAAATATCTTGCCTACATTAATTATCACCACAACCCTAGGAGGTACTAGATATTACTCTCCCCATTTTACAGATGAGGAACCTGAGGCTGAAAACGATGACACAGCAAGTCAGTGGTGTGGTGTTTTGAAAATCCACCTCCTTTGAGCCATCCTCTAAATATTAAACCATTAAAGCAACCATCTCCTCACCACCATCCCTATGAATTTCCTTCATGTGAACACTGGGTTACAAGAAATTAAGAGACCAAGCAATTGCCAAACCTAAGAAAGTGTGTGGTTCCCACAGGAAGGCAGAGAAGCGTTGAGATGCTGATTCCACAAAAGGTACCCTCAAAAAGAGTATTGATCCACCAAACCAGATGTCTTGTGATACAGGTAGGGTGGGATGACTCAAGATGAGAAGAGGAAAGCTCTGGAGTCTAGAGTGTCAGCCCTGATGAGGCTTCACCCTCAATCAGGATCCTCAGTTCTCTGACCAATTACAACATCATCCCCAAAAGTCAAGTTAGCTTCTTCCCTAGAAAAGAAACCAGAGCCTGCATCATTTCACTGCAAACACTTATATTTTTAAATACGGTAAAAATGCTGACTGGGGAAAGATTTTTGTTAGGCTGTAGGCTTTAAAAAAGCATTGAAGTCAATCCGGCATCCCAGACGGAATGTAAATCTGCTACAAAGTGAAGTTGATGGACAAATATAAGAGGTGCTTTTGCCCAAGTATTTAATCCAAGGACATCATAAAACCGATCCATCAACCCTGAAATAAAAAATAGCATGCAACAGATGTATTTAAGCAGGGAAGAAAGGACCAACAGACTGTCTCACTCCTCTCTCAATTCTGCATGAATAAGACGGATTTGCCCGCCCTTCTGGAGAAAGCCTCAAGCTGAGAGGCCAACTACAAAATCTTTCAAAAGTCTGTCACCTGCTTTTTCATTCTTTTTGAGATATTCCATCTCAGACCAGTCTCTCAAGGCATTCCCAATCATGAAAATTAATTGGATGCAAAGAGTCCCACCAACAGAAAAAAAAAAAAATGGTAATGCAGTATCAAAATATTCAGTGTGTTATAATCCACCACTGTAGTCTAGAAATAAAGCAACTACAAAAATGTATGAGATGAGCCCCTTAACACCAGCCATGTTTAAGTTTTAAATAAGTCAGTCTATCAGGAGAAGAGGTGCCCAGCAGCCTCCGCTGTGAGACACTGTGGTAGAATAAAGATGACCCAAAATTCTACAAAACTCCTATCAAGATATGAGGTCTGGGGGACTGGCAGTCCATTGGTTAGAACTTGGCGCTTTCACTGCTGCACCCCAGTTCAATCCCTGGTCGGGGAAGTAAGACCCCACAAGACATGCAATGCGGCCAAAAAAAAAAGAAAAAAGTGAGGTCTGCGTCACCTCCCCTTGAATTAGCGTGGCCTCTGGGACTGCTTTGAGCAAAAGAACATGGTGGAAGTGATGTCACACCAGTTTCTGCGTACAGAACAGTAACAGTAAAGCGTCTGTGCTGGGCATCTGGAGGCTAAAATGGAGAATAAGAGAATCAGAATCTCTTTCCTCCTGGAGCTTCCAGTCCAGTAGAGAAGATAGACATTAGACAAGCAATAAGTCCTCAGGACATAGAAAGGAGAAGTGTTGAGGGATCATATCCTGGTCCACTCCCCTTTATTGATTTATAATAAAAAATATATATATATTGGTCTTCATCCCTGTTTCTAGCACAGAGTACCCAAAACCCTGGGAATTTCCTAAGAGAGAAGAGTGATAAAGGTGTCTGTATTAAGAACAACAACAAAAAAAGCCAATTTCTTTTCCTCCTGTGTGTCTTCTTTACTACTCACACCGAACCCTTCACCCCACCAAGCAATCCTCCACGACCCCAGGTGGTGTCCTACAATTTAACCCAATTCTGACACTATCTGCCTGGAGACGGCGTCAGATCCCACCGGTTGCGGGCTCAGTCCCGCAAGACTGCTCCCGCCCCACCTTAGAGGCCAAGCACAAGGCCAGGCTATCACCTGTGCTTCTGACCAATTGGCTGTCAATCAGAGTCCCCAGGACTTCTCCTCAGATTTGATTAATTTGCTAGAGTGGCTCACAGATCTCAGGAAAACTGTTACTTACACTTACCAGGTTTTTTTTTGTTCGTTTGTTTTTTAATTTATTTTTGCTGTGTTGGGTCTTGGTTTCTGTGCGAGGGCTTTCTCTAGTTGTGGCAAGCGGGGGCCCCTCTTCATCGCGGTGCGTGGGCCTCTCACTATCGCGGCCTCTCTTGTTGTGGAGCACAGGCTCCAGACGCGCAGGCTCAGTACCTGTGGCTCACGGTCCCAGTTGCTCCACGGCATGTGGGATCCTCCCAGACCAGCGCTCAAACCTGTGTCCCCTGTATTAGCAGGCAGACTCTCCCAACCACTGCGCCACCAGGGAAGCCCCATTTACCGGTTTTTAAAGGATGTGATAAAGGATACAGATGAACAGCCAGATGGAGAGAAACAAAGGACAAGGTATGTGGGGAAGGTGTGGAGCTTCCATGCTCTCTCTGAGCACCCCAATCTCCCAGCATTTCCACGCATTCACCAACCTGGAAGACGAACACATAGATGAATTCACTTGTATTTTCTTGTTTATATATGCACAAGGCATAGCTATTAAATTTTACTAAATAAATTTAAAAAGCTCTTTCAATAAGCATAAAATAAAAATTGTGATAAAAAAATTGTGTCATAGTGTAATCATTGACAGTTTTTGTTATCCTAAGTTCCATCAGAAAAACAGAAGCCACACAACATATTTCAAACGAGGAAATTTAACGTAAAGAATTTGTTATACAGGTATTGGAGGACTTAAAAGGCACAGGGGATGCTGAGAGAACTCAGAGATAATAAATGCAAAATCCAGCAGCACCCCTAGGATGGTGCGGAATGTTGAGAGTGGCTGGGACGCAGACTTTGCAGAGGAGGCATTGCTTTGCTGGTGCTGGTACCTCTTGAGAGGTATGATGAATCTGGTTCTGGAGGGTGGAATCAACAGCTGCTGCCCGGTTGAGGAGCCCTTGCTTCTGGACAGTCGTAAGAACAAATAGGAAGCAAATAGGAAGGAGCAAGGCCCTTCTCCTTCCTCCTGCCTACTGGTCTCCTTCGAATGGCCCTTATTGGCAGAACCTAGCCAGCAGGCAGAGGCCAAGTGCAGTTCACAGATTTCTAGCCCTGTTATCGTAAAGCGGAATATAGAAGAGTGGACCTGGGGCTGAGAAACAAGAGCTCAATAACTAGCACAGCAGTGTTTTTATTTCTTAGTGACAC
Source organism: Orcinus orca (assembly GCF_937001465.1). Lineage (NCBI taxonomy): Eukaryota > Metazoa > Chordata > Mammalia > Artiodactyla > Delphinidae > Orcinus > Orcinus orca. Next base: position 91,615,243 of record NC_064569.1, on the reverse strand, counting down.
GTAAAATAACAGTGCAACTTGTATTTGATGGTCTTGTAGGTTCTGTGAAATAAGACAGTTAAGCTATTAATATGGCTGCTGTGACAATGCCCAAAGTACTAGTGACCTGTACGAGATATGCTTAGTCCTCTCCCATGGACCAGTCTGGGCACGAGCGGTCTGGGGCGGGTATGCGGCTCCACAGGGTCAGGGACTCAAACTTCTACCTTATTCCTCTGCCATTTTCAACTCCGTGATCCAAAATAGTTACTCCAGTTCCAGCCAACACATCTACATTCCAGCTAGAGGGAAAGGGATGGTATTCTCCAACCTTTTAAGGCAGAGGCAGGCAAACTACCACCCAGGGACCAAATTTTAAAGCAGCTATTATAAATATACAAAAGGGCATAAAGGAGGATATGCACATAATGAATAAATGAATAGAAAATCTCAATAGAGAAATAGAAACTATTAAAAAGAACCAAATGGAAATTCTAGAACTGAAAAAGTGCAATATCTGAAATTAAAAGTTCACTAAATGGGAAAAAAAGTTCACTAGGTGGGTTTAACAGCATATTGGAGATGACACAGGAAGGTATCAATGAATTTCAAGAGAGCTCAGTAGAAAGCATTCAATCTGAAGAACACAGAATAAAAGAATTGGAAAATCAAAGAGCCTAAGTGATCTATGAGACAATATGAAGAGCTCTAATATATGTGTAATTGGAGTTTCAAAAGAAGAGATAAGAGTAATGCAACAGGAAAAAAATTTTTGAATTTTCCCAAATGTGGTCAAAGACATAAATTTAGAGTCCAGAATCTCAGTGATCCCCAAGCAAGATAAACACAAAGAGAATCACACCCTAGCACATCACATAAAATCTGAAAACCAAAGATAGGGAAAAAAAAAATCTTGAAAGTAACTTAGAGAAAAACAACACTTTGCACACATGTAACGACAAAACAGATAACTGCATACATCTCATTGGAAACAATGGAAACCAGAAGACAGTGAAAGGATGCCTTTAAATTGCTAACACAAATGGAAAAAAAAAAAACCCTATCACTCATAATGCCATATCTAATTAATTATTCTTTAAGAATTAAAGCAAATAAAGACATTTTTAGATCAACTAAAATGCAGAGAACTGATTTCCAGCATATATAAACTATAACAAAGGCTAAAATAAGTTATTCAGGCTGAAAGGAAATGATATCAGATGAAAACCTGGGTCTCTTCAAGAACTGAAGAGCACCGGAAAGGGCAAATATATGGGTAAATATTAAAGATTGTATTTTCATCATAATTTCTTTAAAATATATATATGACAGTTTAAAGCAAAAACATCAATATTATATTATAGGGTTCTTAGCCTGTAGATGTAGCACATATGAGAAAACAGCATAAAAGACAGGAAAGGATGGTAAATGGGCCAATCTAGTTGCAAGGTTCTTACATTATTTTATGTGTACAATATTAACTATGGAAAATTAAGGATGTACACTATAATCCCTAGAGTAGCTGCTAAATATAATGCGAAGAGGTACAGCTAAAAAAACCAATGGATAAGTTAAAATGGAATTCTAAAAATACATATTCAATTAACGCAAACAAACTGTGGAAAGGAAGACCAGAAGAACAAAAGACACACAGAACAAACAGAAAACGCAAATACTTGAAAACTAATAGTTGACCTAAATCAAAACATATCAATCATTATGTTAATTGTAAGCAAACTAAACATTCCATTTAAAAGGTGGAGATTGTCAAGATGTGTAAAAACGCCAGACCCAACTATATGCTGTCTATAAGAGATGCACTTATATATATAATCACAGGTAGGCTGACAGTAAAAAGACTGAAAAAGATATATCAGACAAACAGCAATCACAAGAAAGTTGGAATGGTTCTATAAATAGCAGATAAAGTAAACTTCAAGACAAAGAGTATTGCCAGAGTTAAAGAGAGACATTTCAAGATGAAAACACGGTCAATACATTAGGAAGATAAACAATCATGAAGGTGTAGGCGCCTAATAACAAAGCTTCAAAATAGATGAAGCAAAAATGGACAGACTTAAAAGGAAAGTTAAAAGCAGACAGACTTAAAGGGAGAAATAAATTCACAATCATACTGGATTTTAACAACCCTCTCTCAACAACCGATAGGATAGCTAGACTGAAAAATCAGTAAAGACACAGAGAATCGAAACAACATCTGTCAACCCCCTTGACCTCACTGACATTTAGAGAACATGCCACAGAGCAACTGTAGAATAGCTATTCTTTTCAAGTGCCCATGGTACATTCACAGACACACCACAGGGCGGGCCATAGAGCAAGCCTCCATACATTTCAAGACTGAAATCTAAGAGCGCTTACGATGAGCTCTTTACTTGCACTACCCCATTCAATTCTTCACAATAACCCTAGGATATTGGTAAGTATTATTGTAAGTCCAATCATACATAAAGAAGCAAAGGCTCAGGAAACGAAGTCACTTTTATTCACTGGACTTCACTGTAACTTTTGGCAGTGACACTTTCACCAACTAAAGACAAATACACTTAACATCAGACCACCACATCCTTGTAGGTCAGTGGGAAAAACTTAGGACCTGTGGTCAAATGATCTGAGATGGGCCTGCCCTTGCCTCTAACTAGCTATGTGCCCTTGGTAAGTCACTTTTCTAAAACTTGATTTGCACATTTATAAACGACATCTGAGGTACATCCTGCAAGCCCCATTTTACAGATGAGAAAACCAAGCCTTCGATGGGTTACATCATACTGCATGTGAGTGGCGGAGCCAAGATTCCGATCCAGGTCCATCTGACTCCAAAGCCCATGTGTTCACCAATCTGGGCTCCACCAATCTAATGCCAACACACCTGAGACATGTCTTCCCAGCACAAGTCTGAGATTTGCACCACCAGGTGAAGCCTATAATAAGACCAAATATTTACAGGGAATTCCCTGGCGGTCCAGTGGTTAGGACTCGGCATTCTCTGCCTGGACTGCCTGGGGTCCAGGTTTGATCCCTGGTCGGAGAACTAAGATCCCGCAGGCCGCGTGATGTGGCCAAAAAAAAAAAAAAAAAAGACCAAATATTTACATTAAAGGGTAACCTTTTCAAAGAGTATTTACACGTTAATTTTTATTTAAAGATAATATGAAAGACATAGAGCTAAGTTGTTAAGCATACATACACCTCCTGGGGCCAGTCTGCCTGGGTGAGTCTCGGCCCTGCCACCTGCTTGATTCATGATCTAGGGTAAGTTATTTATCCTTTCATGACCTCAGTTTCTCTCAGGTAAAATGTAAAATGCAAGTGTAACAGTATTTTGCTGTAAAATGTGACTAATGACAGTATTTTGCTTACTGTGAGGATACGATGAGTTGAAATGTGAAAAGTGCTAGAACATTCGGGAGGCATGTGTTCAGGACCACAGCTGTGCTGGCCGTGATTTCATTATTACGAAAGTTCTTAATCCTTCTGCAGAGTAAGCACTGTTGGAGCCTCATACAGCTAAGGAACAATGCAAGAAGGGTGGACAGATGTGCTCAAGGGCACTCAGTGGGTTAGGGGCAGAGCTAGTGAGGAAGTATATAGTTCCAGTTCTGGACCAGGGCTCATTTTTCTACCCCATATCTGCCCCTATTCAAGGATGGGAGCAGGAGAGCTCCGAAGGGTGAGGGAGGCAAAGGCATTTGGCCAAGAGGAAAGGTCCTTCTGTGGGTACCTCCGCCAGCCTCTCGCAGCTGCGAGGCTTTGCCCAGCAGAATCTGAGCCACCAGGACCCAACCAGGTGGGAACACGTGAGGAGCCTCACCCCAACAGGGGGCGGGACCCGGAATGAGCCCCGGTGCCCTGGTGCCCCGGCCCGCATGTGTCTACTGAGAGCACTGGCGGGGGCCAGGGAGATGACAGCATATGCCCCCCTACATCACAGCCATGACAGTCGGATCTACCGTCCCAGGAGGGAGCAGCTGCCAATCTAGGAGTCGAGGGTCACGTCACTGTTCCAGTGCCAAGTCTTTATGTTCAGAAAGGGGTGAGGGGACATTGTGTAATTGCTGGAAACACGGCGAACACATTGTGCAATTGCTGGAAACACGGCGGAACATGAAACACAGGAAACCAGCTTCTTGAATTGCACAACGTAAATCATGGTTCCAATTGTCCTGCAACAGTGTTTCAAAACAAACCACAAAAAGCAGCAATTGCTATCAAGATGGGAACTGAAAACAAAGATACTCCGGGACAGCGCTCTCCAACCTTTTTGGCACCAGGGACCGGTTTCGTGGAGGACAGTTTTTCCACGGACGGGGGTGGGGGTGGGGGTGGGGAGAAGGGGGAGATGGGGAGCGGCAGGTGAAACTTTGCTCCTTGCCCGCCGCTCACCTCCTGCTGTGCGGCCCCGTCCCTAACAGGTCCCCTGCTCTAGGGGCATTACCTCTTGAAGAGAAACTCACTGGCAGCTTACACGTGGCCCACCATCTCTCTCTTGTTTTTGTTTTTATTTTTTTATTTATTTTTTTATTTTTTTTGCGGTACGCGGGCCTCTCACTGCTGTGGCCTCTCCCGTTGCAGAGCACAGGCTCTGGACGCGCAGGCTCAGCGGCCATGTCTCACGGGCCCAGCCGCTCCGCGGCATGTGGGATCTTCCTGGACCAGGACACGAACCCTTGTCCCCTGCATCGGCAGGCGGACTCTCAACCACTGCGCCACCAGGGAAGCCCTTGTTTTTGTTTTTTAATGGCCGCCCCACATGGCTTAGTGGGATCTTAGTTTCCTGACCAGGGATCAAACCCGGGCCCTCAGCAGTGAAAGCACAGAGTCTTAACCACTGGACCACCAGGGAATTCTGTGTTGTTGTTGTTGTTTTTTAATTTTTCATGTTTATATTCACTCTCAATTACATTTTTTAAAATAAAATTTTAAATGAATTTACCTACTTTTGGCTGCGTTGGGTCTTCGTTGCTGCACACGGGCTTTCTCTAGTTGCGGAGAGCAGGGGCTAGGGGGCTACTCTCGTTGTGGTGTGCGGGCTTCTCACTGCAGTGGCTTCTCTTGTTGCAGAGCACGGGCTCTAGGCGCACGGGCTCAGTAGTTGTGGCACGTGGGCTCAGTAGTTGTGGCTCACGGGCTCTACAGCGCAGGCTCAGTAGTTGTGGCACACAGGCTTAGTTGCTCCGCAGCATGTGGGTTCTTCCCAGACCAGGGCTCGAAGCCATGTCCCCTGCATTGGCAGGTGGATTCTTAACCACTGCGCCACCAGGGAAGCCCCCCTCTGGGTTTTTTGAAGGTGCCTTCCTCCAGCCGTGAAATCCTCAGACACATGGTCACTGAAATGTACCCATCCCACAGCCCTGTCCCCTGCAGACTTGAGGGAGCTGGGATCCCAGGACTGTGCCCAGCTAGTGGCCTGGCTTGCCCTGGAGGAGGCTGTGAGACCACACTGCCACCATGTGGGCACCTCTGCTTACAGCCACAGCTGAAAATCGCTGCTGCCTGCCCCGCCACCAGCTGCAAGGGTTTGAGCCCCACATTGCCCTCTGGTGGCCTAGATTGGCTGGCTGGCCCTAGAGGTTGGTGGGAAAACGGCAGCAGCCTAGGGTCAAATCAGATCCTTGCTCGGGGATCTAAAGTACAACTTTAAGCTTCCACCTCCTACTATCTGGGTGACCCTGGACAAGCTACTTATCCTCTATGTGTCTCAGTCTCTCTATCCATAAGATGGGGGCTGTAACAGTAACAACCTCACAGCGTTGTAGGATTAAATGAGTTAATATAGCGGGTGTTTGGAACAGTGTCAGATGTCTGGTAACTCTTCAGTAGATCAGTAGCTTTCAAACCCTTTGACCATGATCCACAGTAAGAAATACATTCTTTATCACAACCTAGGACACACAGCTATATATATATACATAACACTAACAAATATTTCACAAAATAATACTTATAACATGCAACATACTCTGACAATTCTGATTATTTTTTTAAAAGCTGATCATAACTCAGTAAATTGATTTCTCAAACCCACTGGTGGCTCACGTCACGCAGGCTGAAAAACACTGCAATAAATAAGTAAGTAAGAGGTAGCAGAAGCTTTACCCTAGCTCAGGCTGCCAGTCCTGGCTTCCTTCCCTCCCCTCGCACCTGTGCCCTGAGCCTGCCTTGTAACTGAGCCGGAGCCAGGCCAGGTCAGCTCTGGCTGGGCAGATGAGCCACCATAGAGCTGAGGAGACCCTCTGCGGCCTACTGTGAGTGCAGCCTTCTCGCAGGTTCTCGCCCTGCAGGTGGGAAAGATATGCCTTCACTCTCACCAGGCACTAACAACATGGCAGGTCCTGTGCTCTATCCTTCCTGCAACCTCACAGCCCTCTATGAGGAAGGCGTCATTCTTCCCATTTCTCAGCTGAGAAGCCTGAGGTCAGCAGAGGTAAAGTGACTATGGACTATGGATAAACAGGACTGGTCCTCCTCTGGAATTTGGAATGTGAATTAATCAGGGAAATCGGCCTTCCAGAAAATGCTGTGAAAATGCTAAACAGGGTTAATCGGAGGCTCTGAAAGAGAAAGCACTGGAGACACAGGAAAACCGAAATGGAAAGAGGCAGGGTGGCAGTGCCCCTGCCACATGGCATCTGGCATTAGCAGGAACAGCTGCACCAAAGGACACTGACCTCAGGAGAGGCAGGGGCACCGGTGTCCCACTGTGGATCACCACTGTTGGCTCCAGTCCTAGGCCGGGGCATTGGCAAAAGGAAGAGGTCAGACAAGGTGGAGGAGACCATGCCTGCCCACGCCCTCCCCTGGTCTCCTGTGATGGATGAGGAACTCTATTTAGCGGAAGGCTGAGCAGGGGATGTGAACCTGTTCCAAGGAGTCCATCACCCCATTCCAGAGGAAGGTCCCTGCACAGCTGTGGCTGTGGCCCTACCTGCCTGGGGAGTGAGGCAGTGAACCTGCCAGTTGGACAGAGGACAAATAACAGCACGATGTGGCCAAGATGAGCTGGAGAAAAACATGGCAATGATTTTGGAAGGGCACAATGGGCCCATGCAATGTGGTGGGGGAAGTAGGATTTGGAGTCAAAGATGTGATTTGGGTCCCTGCTCTTTGTTCACGGAAGAAATAATCACTGAGCACCTATTACGACGCTCCAAGCCCCAAAGTAAGCATTGACGCACTGGTGACAGAGTGGTGAGCATAGCTGCCTCCCAAGTAAGCAATGGAGAGACACAGACCCCCAGGTGCTTATAGTGAGTGAGGAATAAAGAAACTGTAACAATCCAGGGTACTGAGTCTGGTGATTGATAGACACACAGGGGCTGTGGAAGCTCAGTGGACGGAATCTACCCCTGCTCGAGGAGGATCAGGTTTGTGTCTCCAGAGACGATGCCTCATCTGGTACCTGGTAGCATTTTCTCAGATGGACAGTAGAGGGAAAAGCCTTCCAGTTGTAGGGAGTAGCAAGTGCAAAGCGCAGGGATGGGAGAGACATTTAAGTGAACTATGGTTCTGTGATTCCCACTGGCTGGAGTGGAGGTGTGAGATAGGGCTCTGCCAATTTACCTGCCTCATGACCCTGGACAAGTCCTGGAACCTCTCAGACTATAAACTGCTCCCTGGGATATCAAAAGATACTTGGTTTAATTAGCATCTATGGAACATCCTCTGTGAGCCAGGCACTGTATCAGGTTGGTGCTGGGCATATGGAGATGTGTCAAAGCTACAAATCCCTACTCACAGGAAGCACATGGTCTCGTGGAAGAGACAGACACTATGCACTGTGTTACTAAGAACCATGAACAAAGCACCGGAGAGAAGGAGGCAGTTAACGCTGCTCAAAGAAGAGGTGATGAGTAAGTGCTCTACCAAGTGGACAGAGAAAAAAGCATTTCAAATTAAGCAAAGGCAAGGAGGAAGGAAAAGGCATTGATGTATTCATAGAACAGGTCAGGAATGGTTGTAAGGTAAGGTACAGGGTGCAGGGGAGACAAGGGGTGACTGTGACACCAGCCTGGGACACACAGGTGCCTGGACCCCTGTTGTCCATGGCAGTGACAATGGGTGGGAAAGCAAGGCCCAGGCCCAAGCAGGTTCACAGGTCACCACACTTTCTGTGGGGTCTCAAAGGCAGGCCCTCCAAGTACTACCACCATCTGGCAACTTGTCCGGGCCCAGTTCCCCAGCACTCCAAAGAGACAAGCTTGAGGAGCCTGGGTGGAGGACAAGCCCAGCCATTTATGTCACGTATTGGGAAACAGAAGCCCCCAGGGGCATGGTGACTTGCCCGAAACCACGAGGTTATACAGTCGCAAGTGACAAACAATGGCCACAAAGCGTCCTCCTGTTGCTCCGAAGCCGCACTGAGACAATGAGACAAAGGGGTGCGATGCTGGCTGACATATACCGCAACAAGAGTTTGCAAACTCCAGAACCAGCCCTCCCTCCCGCCCTTCTTCTCCAACTAGTACCTCCCTGTCGCTCCCTCCTCCTTCACCTCCTCTTCCGGACCCTCCTCTGGGGCCCGCCTGCCTCTTCCGGTCCCTCCCCCTGAGGACCCGCCCCTCTCGCCGGTCCCTTCCCTAAGGGCCCGCCTCTCTTCCGGTCTCTCCGTCCAACAGCCCTTCTCTTCCGATTCCTAACTGAGGCTTCGACCCCGCCTCCCGTCACGTTGCAGAAAGGTTTGCTCTAGGTAGCCTGTGCCCGGAAGTGACGCCTAAGGCCCTCCCCTGAGGAAGTGACAACAGGAGTGCCCTTGACCGGTGGGGAGGGCCGCGCTGTGCATGCCTCCGATCTCGCTGCAGGGAGGTAGGAGGCCCGTGGGGGTGGCGCGAGGTGGTGTCAAGGCGGCTGAGGCACTCTGCTGGCGCGCTCCTGTGCGGGCCGGCGGCCGAGCGGACAGAGACCTTGGGCTGGGGGAACTTGCTATCCGGGGAGCCGGGGTCCCTGGTGGCGTCCAGTTCCTTCCACACACACGTTCCTCCTTTTTTAGTTCCCCCCTCCTACCCCGTGCCTCTTCGTTCCTCCTTGAATTGTTGCGGTTCCTCTTTCCTGATCCTTTGACAGCCACCCCCTTTGTCCTAAATTTCCCATTAAAACACTTTGAAAAAAAGTAATCGATAGAGTAAGGACTTCTCAGACCGCCGTGGGTTCCAACGTTGATTCTCATTTAATAATTGGGTTATTTTGGACATGTCACGATTTACCTGAGCCTCGGAGTTTCCCGTATACCTCTCTTTTAATGGTGTATTGACTGCCCCTACTCTTCCTGCCTCTTCCCCTCACAGATGGCTCAGCGGCTTCTCCTGAGGAGGTTCCTGGCCTCCGTCATCTGCAGGGAGCCCTCTCAGAGTCGGTGGGCACCCCGTGCGTCCAGGGCCCTGCAGACCCCACAGCGCAGTCCCAGTAACCTGACAGTAACACCCAGCCAAGCCCGGTCAATACACACCACCAGAGTCTGTACAACGACCTTTAACATCCAGGATGGACCAGACTTTCAAGACCGAGTTGTCAACAGTGAGACACCAGTGGTTGTGGATTTCCATGCACAGTGAGTCCTGGGAGTTGGCAGAAGACTGGGGTATCACTCGTTCAGGTGTTTGTTTATTGAGAGCCTGCTGTGTCTCAGTGCTACATTTGATTCTTCTCATACGTAGACTCATTCCAAAGATTGATGAGACCCAATCCCTTCTCTCAAAGATTAAGTATAGTTTGGCAGGAGACAAACTAGTAAACAATCTTCAGAACTCACTGTGATCGGTGCTGCGAAACGCTTATGTTGTGTATCTCACTGCCCGAATGGGCCCGGTCATCTTCAGCTTGGACCAAAGCAGGAAAAATATGACTCCAGCATCATCTGACTTGTGGTGTATACCAGTTCCTGGCCCGTTAGAGAGTTGATTTTGTTTTAACATCTTGCCACCTAACCTGGGAAGGGCTGGCAAAAAGTTATCAGTGCCACCGCAGTGGTGCCCAGGCATGCAGGGGATAGGCAGGAGTTTCTTTCCAGTGCTGTGTGAGTTTGTTTTAGGGATATTTAAATGTCTGTGGCCTTCTGATTGTTGGCCTGGCCTTCTTCATTTCCGGACCTTTGAGGCCTGGCTAGACGCCTGACTCCAAAACTACTGGACAAACCCCTCAGAATGGGGCATCCTGAAAGAAGCCAGAGTTAGAAGTTGGAAGGCCTTTTGCGCAAACCAAACCACTGACCGATTCTTTTGCTTTCTTTCCCATTCTTTCTCTGACTCACTGTGTTGCCTTGGGCGGGCCATGTGGTGTCCTTCTGCCTCCCTCTCTTCACTTTGATAGGAGATAAGGTCTTGCAGACTGGGTTTTTAGGTGTTGTGAGTTCATTAAAATCTCTGAATGCAAAGGGTTTAAAGGCTGAGAATAAAATAGGAGTCACCAGTCGGGGGTTCGTGAAAGGCAGAGGCTGTCCTGCCCTCCTGGTCTGATGAGCATACCGGAGAAGGCTTCTAAAATGGATGAAAAGTGGGGTGATGCCTTATCTTCTTCCCCATAAAGGAGGCAGGGGGTGAGTTTGTTCATTCAGTGCCAGGCACTGTCCTTAGTGGCACGTACTTAGAGATGACAGTCTAGGCTTACCATCTAGAGGGGAACACCTGTGTTAGTGCAGTGACGGCAGTTGACAGAGGGCCTGGGGGATCACAGGGTAACCTGGGGCTAAAAGAAGACACTTGGAACACAACCTTGGATGCAGTCCCAGACCTTGCACAAGTCTCGTAACTTGTTTGGGCCTCAGTTTCTCAGGAAGACGTTTTCTTTTCCTTTGCAGGGTTGACGGTTCTGTGTAGTAGAAGCTGAGAAGGTCCTGGCACAGTGGCTGGCAGTCGTAGATACTCCCTAGCTACCGGTTTCAGTTCCCTTAGTTCCGAGTCCGTGAGGTATTTGAAGTAACTCTGCAGCTTACAAAGCATGTTTATCCACATTGTCTTAATTGATTTCTCATCATAGCTTCTGGATCCAGAGTCTCGCTTTCAAATGAGGAAACTGAAGCTTCAGAACAATCAGCTGGTTGGCAGGAGCCTGTCTTTGAGCCTAAACCTTTTAACTTCAAATCCCGTGTTCATCTATATGACAGTGTATTTCTTTTAGATATAGTGAAATACGTGAAATGACCTTTCTAAGAGTCTTAGGATGAGGCCCGTGTTTTAGAAATCCAGGACCTGTAAAAATTTCCCAATTGCAGAGTCTCCTGGAGTTACCTGGCATGTCAGCATTACAGGTTAATATCCAAACACTGTAAGCAGAGGTGATGAGGCCAGACAGTCCCTCGGAAAGATGTGGGTCAAGGGAAGGTCCTGGGAAACCATAGACTGATTGGCGAGCGCTTTTGTGACGGGTTGCTTCTCCTTCCCCTTCCGAGGTGGTGTGGTCCCTGCAAGATCCTGGGGCCAAGGTTAGAGAAGGTGGTGGCCAAGCAGCATGGAAAGGTGGTGATGGCCAAGGTGGATATTGACGACCACACAGACCTCGCCATAGAGTATGAGGTATGTTTCGGCAGGGAATGGCCACAGGGCAACTGGTGTGGGGATGCTTGGGGCCACAGGGTAGCTGGAGACGTCTTGGGGGCCACCAGGAAGCCAGTAAGGGGGTGTCTTGATTCTTTCTAGAGATCTCAGGGGTTCAGAGCACTTCAGATGTGACTCCCTTGGTCCTCTGAGCCTCCTGTCTCTCTTCACCACCTTTAGGCAGTGGGATGTGTGACCCCAAACACCAGGTTTTTCTCGGAATCTTGGGAAGTTGATGCCCTCCCTCATTAATGGATTCATCCATCCATCTGTGAGCCCTACGGCGTGCCAGGCGTACATGATTCTGGCGCAACTAAGATGAGCTCCTTGTCCCCGGGGTTGGGGTGGGGGAGTAAAGGGGATGGGGAATGTGTCACGGTAGAGGGACCCTCTGAGCAGAGCCATGAAGGATGGGAGAAGAAGGCAGGGCCGAGAGCACAGCGAACACAGAGACGTGAGCTGTTCTGTGCCTGACTGGTTCGTGCGTTCCTTCAGCAGACACTGTGTTCAGAGTCCCTTCAAGGCCAGGGCTGTTACTTCGTGGTGAGGATGTGGCAGTGAACAGAGCTGACAGAATCCCTGCCTGTGTGGAGCCTACGTGCTGGTATTTTAGGTTGGGCATCCACAAGCTTGTTCTCTGAAGGACGAGGTGTACGTGTTTGAGGCTTTGCAGGGCATTGGTCTCCGTTGCAATACTCACCTGTCTTGTAGCACGAGAGCAGCCATAGAAAGTATCTACACAAATGGGCGTGGCCGCGTGCGGGTAAAACTTCATTTACGAAAACAGGCAGCGGGCAGCAGGTCTGGCTCGTGGGCCACCGTTCGCTGATCCCTGCTTTAGATAATAAGTGCCGTGGAGAAAAAGAAATCAGGAGGGGGGGTGGGAGTGCCGGGCACAGGGCCGGGGAGGGTTTCCTTTTTTAAAGGGCGGGCTCGGGAAGGCCTCGCTGAGAAGCTGACAGCTGAGCAAAGACCTGGAGGGAGTAAGGGCCAAACCAGGCCGCTCTTCGGAAGCGCGATCCAGTGGAGCAGACATCCTTTGCAAAGGCCCTGAGGTCAGGGTCTCACACGTGTGCGCACAGAACATCAGGGCCTGTGTGCCTGGAGCAGGGCTTGCCAGAGGAAGAGGGGCAGGAGATGCGTGGGATGCGGAGCGTCCTCTGGGCCTCGGAGGCCACTTTGTAGTTGGAGAAAGGGGAGCGGTCCCTTGTGGCTGGATGGCCACGGTGAAGGGCCGAGCAAGCGGTGAGAGGACAGCCAGCTGGGAAGGCCGACTGCCGCCCAATTGGAAGGGGCCTGGATGGCATTATTCCGGAGCCAGGGTTGCCCCTGGTGGCCTGTGGGCCACATCTGGCTCACTAGCTTGATTGGTCTGGCCCTCAAAGTGTTTTTGTTTTTTTTTTTAAATGCTGAATCAGATGCTGTTATTTAAAACTCAGAAGATTTTTCGGGAACATCCTGATTTCTGGTTCTCTTGAAACATCTAGATCTGGCCAGAGTGAACTACATCCCTCCCTGGTAATAAGTGATGGAAAGAGGTGGCATCTCTCTTTTCTCAGAGTTTGGAAGTCCAGGTTTGACTCTCTAGACCAGGCAAAGTAGAGATGCCCATCCTCCAGCCAGTCCCTGTGGCAGGAGAGGGGTGGGGGTGGGGGTGAGAATAGGCTGGCTGCCCACGGAGCTGGGGCTGGGGTGGTCACTCAAAGGAAAAGCTGGCTGCGCTGACCGGAGGCAAAGGAAAAAGATGCTGGGCAGGCAGAGCCACAGATGACGACTGCAGGTGGTTGGGGGGGTATCACCAAAGTAAGACCATCCATGGCACTGGGTGACCGGGGGCCGCTTACAAGGGCTCGAGGGAAGCAGTGAATTGTACTTTTTTTGTTTTTGTTTTCAAAAGCTCTCCCACTGATTGCCCAGTCCAGGGGGTACTTGTCTGACCATTTAGGGGCCCCTAGCTTTTCACTGCTTGCCCCTCCCTCCCCCAGAGACCCACGGCAGCTGTGGGAGTGAGGGTGTGGTCTTCTGGTGTGAGCTTAGGGCTGGAGCTTCTGGGCACCCCAGGGTGATGGGCAGGCTCCAGGCTCCCTCCCTCCTGAGCTTCAGCTTCAGGCAGTGGAACTTAGGCCAACACATCCTGAGCCCCGACCGTGCCTCAGCAACTGGAGTAGCTGTAAGGATACAAAAAAGAAGAACCCAGTTCCTCCAGCTGTGGCCACACGGGTGGCGAGAATCCCCAAGACCACCCCACCTGCATTCCAGGGAGCCTGCATTCCAGGTGATGTACGGCCGGGCCCTGAAGCCCTGTGGTTACGCCTGGGAAGTGTGTGGTGGGGGAGAGGTCCTCTTGTAGGGTCTTCTCCCTCCGTCCACTGTCCACATAGTACGGCGTCATATAGAAATTCCTCAAGGCTGCTGGGCCCACGTCCCCTGGACCCGGCCTCCTGGTTTTGCCAGGTCCTGGGCTGATGTCATTGCAGGGTTTAGGAAGCTCCAGTGGGGATTCTTCCTGACCCCTTCCCGACCCCTTTCCTTCCTTCCTTCCTTCCTTCCTTCACACCTGTTGTTTTGAAGAGAGTCTGAGGAAGAAGTTTCAGCTAAGAGGTCCATAGTGCCTCCTGGGACAGCTTCCTCCGAAGCCTGAAGGCCTTTTCCGAATGGTGGGTGGACTTGGAGAGACTGCTTTAAGTTATTCAGGGAATATAATTCTTCCCAAGCTCTCCTGCCACCCCCAAGCCCAGCACACACCCTCTTCCCCTCCCTCCACACTCTATGCTTCAGTCAACTGTCCACCCTAGAATTTCACCATCTCCCAAAGGAAAGGGAAGGGAAAGTGGCCCGGGGCCTTGGGGTGCCCCCTCCCACTCTGCACCGCTTGGCTTGGCGGAGTGAAGAGCTCTCTGCTCCCCGTCGCCTCAGGTCCTCTGCTGGGTGCCCCCCAGTCGTTCAGACCCTGGGGAGAGAGCGGATCGGGCTGCGGACCTTCATGCTTTCTTCTGGGGCTTCTGCTGCTCGCCTCACACTTGGAGTTTCATCCTTTTATTTCTCATCTTACAGAGAATGCCCTTTAAACAACATTATAAAAACAACCAAGTAGCAATAATCTTAGCATAGAAACAAACCACTGTCAATATTTGGGGTACCTCATTTGAATTTTTTATTTGAATTTTTAATGGTCCACATATCCTCATAGACAGTTCATTGAATAGTATTTCAGTATTATTGAAATAACGCATAGCTGGAATGCACAGTACTTCCGTTATTACCATATTCCCTTATTTTGAAAGTTTTCTAAATCAGCACTTTCAAACATGAGTATGACCTGGGATATTGTTAAAAAGCAGATTATGATACAGTGGGTCCGAGAAGGGTCCAAGATTCTGCATTTCTAACAAGCTTCCAGGTGATGCCACTGCTGGGAGTCCAGGACCCAACATCGAGGAGCAAAAGCCCTGAAGCTCTGGGCCGGCCTTCTAGGGGAGGTGCCGTCAGCGAGTGGGTTTGGACAAGTGGATGATGACACGTATCCACCGTTACCGTCTCACACAGAAGAGTTTCACCGTCCTAAAATCCTCTCTGATTGACCTTTTCCTCCCCTCTCCGCCTGAACTCCTGGCAGCCACTGATCTTCTTACTATCTCCGTAGTTTTGCCTTTTCCAGGATGTTATATAGTTGAATTCGATTCTTTCAGTAATAGTTTTTCCAAGAACCCTCCTGTGTCCAAAAGCTTCTACAAAGCATTTGGCCTTTCTCATTTGAAGCATGAGATCCTTTTAATGCTTCCCCACACATCCCTCCCTGCCCTGCTGGGACTCAATGTTTTTATCTCCAATCCCTTGCTCTTGGGCCGAGGTATAACGCAGTTTGATGTCACGACAGCAACGTCACACAGATCTTGTTTCAAATTCCAGCCCTATCGCTTAGTCACTCAGCTTTTGAGCCTCAGTCTTCTCATCTGTAAAATGAGCCCACGTTGAGGCAGGAGTTGATGAGCCAGCACACACAAATGGTCCGGGTTGTCCCTGACACGTAAAAAGCACCAGTATGTGGCTGCCGGGGTGACAGTGACCTTTTCCTTTGTGTTCTGCAATTGTCTGAGGAGGAGGTCACCAGTCTCCTGTGACAACGAGCACTGTGCCTGTCCGCCTGTCCCTCGGGAGGTCCTTTGCATTTCACAAATGGAGGAAATTGGGGTGAGACGGGAGAAGACCAGGCAGGGACACCAAGCTCAGTGGCAATGTGGGCTGGGGGGCTGCAGGTTGGTGGGAAGACACACACGCACACCCCTACGCCTCCTGAGTTCCCGGGGCCTTCAGCCAAGCATGGAAGCCTCCAGGTGGCTTCACGAGCAGGAGCTTAGCGCATCTTAGCGCATCTTTTCATCTCTTCTCCGGCCTCTTGGTTCCCTCAGTGGCACCAGAATTGAGAGGGGAGCTGAATTCTCGCTCCACCGCGATCCCCTTACACTTACATTGCCTTTCCAGAAGAATGTGCCGGGGACCTGTGCACTTCCATTTAAGGCAGTCTTTACAGGCACCAGCCCTTCCAGATTTGTGAACCAGACTCAGGGTCAGCAAAGCCACATCCTCCTTGGGGGTAAGGGAAGTCCAGTCACAGCCCAGGTATCCCTGAAGTGTCCTAGAAAATCCAGCTTCTCGCAGGCCCATGACTCTGTGTGTGTGTGTGTGTGTGTGTGTGTGTGTGTGTGTGTGTGTGTGTGTCTGTCTGTCTGTCTGTCTGTCTGTCTGTATATCTAGGCTCAAACCTCAAAGACTCCCTTGATCAGTAATGACTAGATTTTGGTTGTCATGAAAATACAGTTGCAGTGTGTCTGCTGTACACCCAACTACAGCATGGTCTGTGCGTGTGTAAGCACACGTGTGAGTTTACACAAATGCGATTGTAAAGGGAATCATCTAGAATTCTGGAGAAGAACTGAGTCTACTCCAAGCCACCTCAGTGAGCACAGCGTCCTGCTCAGAGGGAGGACGGTAAAAACAATTAGACCACTGCTCAGACATCGAGATACAGTTTTACCTCAGTTAAAGAAGCACAGGACAGCATGGGATCCAGCGTGGGCGAAGTGGAGCAGTTCGTGCCTGAGCCTTGGGCCTCAGTTCAGAGCTGCCGGATGTGAGGCCGCTGCCTCCACAGACCAGTAGAGGGCGCAGGAGACTGCATGTGCGGGCCCGGGGGCACCTCCAGGGACTGCATCCTGGAAGGACCCCTTCTGGGCCCGCAGACGGGGCAGCCATGTGCTCAGCCTTGCACTTCGTGCTATCACACGTGCCAGGGGCGCGAAGGACGGAGCCAGTGGTGGCGCCATGAGCAGGGGCACGTGTGGTGGTCAGCCCACCACCAGGTGGGTCTGCCTGCACATTGCCTCTGGGAAGCATGTCAGCTGCCAACAGCAGCCCCAGGGCAGCCTTGAGGGCACCTAAAGGCACTAACAGGGACAGGGACTCTTGTCATCTTACCTGTTGTGTTTGTCCCCAAAGCCCGTTAGAAGAGAGGCGCACAGCCTGCCACATACTGAGACTGGGCCGGTCAGGCCCGCGCTTCTGTTTTGTAACTGACATATGCACAGTCAGAACGTTCCAAATCTTAGGCCTGGCTTCCCAGGGTGACTCATGGGCAGGACAGCACTCAGGACACCTGAAGAACTGGTACGTTTGTAGAAATAGCTACAAATGTAACTGTAAATGTAACTACTTTGTAGTTACAAAGTAACTACAAGTTACTTTGTAGTTAACTTGTGTGTTAGAAAAGTCTGTGTTTATTTTGTTCTGTTTATATAGTTTTTTCAAATGCCATCAATGCCAGGTGGGGAGCCCAGGCAGCAGAATGCACGATGCCAGAGCAGGTCTTGGGCCTCATTTACATACCACGTGATCTGTACAGGTCCCCTGGGGGAGCTTGAGAAAATGCTTCACAGACCAAGAATGTCCAACCCCCCTAATAAATAAATTTAGGTTCACAAGGCTGAGCCCCTCCTCCCACACTGCCCAGTGAGTCATTGAATTTCTGGAGCCTGTTAACCATCGTGGCGTGGAGCTGAAAGAGGTTGCGCGGGGCCCTGGGTTTTCCTTTTGTGACGTGCCCTCTGTGGCCTTCATTTGTTGAGTGCCCACTGTGTGCCGGGCACCGTGCCGAGTGCAGGGCGCTGTGCTGAGACTTTGCAGAGATGAGCCCGTTCAGCCCCTGTGCCCGCTAATATAAGCCCCAGGAGTATCTCCATTTGCTGATGAGAACACTGACACTTCGAGTGATGAAATGGCTCGCCCAGAACGGCCTGAGATTGGCTCAGCCGGCCCCAGAGCGTGAGTTCCTGACTACGCAGCTTTATATCCAAATCTTTAATCCCTGTCCTAGACCTGCACCATAGAAACTCATCCTCATTTCACAGAAGAGGGCGCCAAGGCTCTGAAGTTGGCGTGACCCGGCCAAGGCGCCCAGCTAATGAGTGGCAAGGCCAGGATTCCGATTCTCCTGGTCCCCGTATGCCAGGCCGCCCCTCGGGGCGGTTCTCTTAGCCCCTCAGCTCCTCCCTGCCCACAGCTCTGGCCTGCAGCTGCACGGGTTATTTTAATCTCTCCTGTCATTCCAGCCAAACCACTGGGACAGTGAGTCAGGCACACAGTTGGGGGAGGAAGGGTACTGCTGGGAGCCCGCAGTGGAAAAGTTTCTCCAGGAGCGGACCTGCAGGCCCTGCCGTACCCCTGCGCAAAGGGAAGGGGCCCCACCCGTGGCTTTGGGCAGTCACTGCCCTGCATGAACCACCAGCCCTCTCCCCACAGCTTGGGAATAACGGTCAAGAGGAGCTCACCTCTGAGTGACTTGGCCTCCTTTGTCCCCTCCACCTAGGTGTCAGCTGTGCCCACCGTGCTGGCCATCAAGAATGGGGACGTGGTGGACAAGTTTGTGGGCATCAAGGATGAGGACCAGCTGGAGGCCTTCCTGAAGAAGCTGATTGGCTGACAAGCAGGGAAGCGTCCTGACTGCCCCTCCCGCCTGGGCCCCGTGTTCCCGTGGGGACCCCGATAGCACTCACAGCCCTTCTGTGCTGGCCCTTCCCGCCTCCTCCCTCTGTCTGGCCCCCGTGGGCCCGTGCTTTGGAGACCAGGCCTCCAAACACAGGAGCCTCAAGTGCTCCCAACCCGGCTGACCGCCAGGGTGGCTGCCCAAGGAGCAGTGCCGCCGCCGAGCTGGGACAGACGTCTCCCCACCCATTCTCTGTCTGCTCCCTCTAGGGCTGGTCGCCACGCTTCCAGGTTGCAGGGACAGAGTCCCGGGGCCAGCCTGCAGTAACGGCTTGGTCTCCCTGCTCCCTTCTGATCTGAACCCCGGTGCCTGGCTCATCTGCCTCCTGCATTTTTCTTTCCTGCTGCTGTTTTGTAAAAAGAAGAAGAAGGAAAAAAGAAACCCAAACAAGTGAGAGTAATATACATAATTCCCTCATTTTTTTGTAGGTCTGTAATAAAGAACTTTATGTGGTCCCGTCTACCTCCCGCTGTGAAGAACAGACCCTGGGCCCTGCACTAGCTTACCGTGTCCACCCCCCACCCCCACCCCCCAAAGAGCCACCTCCCTCTTTCCTCCCAGGCGCCGGGGCAGCGGACGTGTGTTGGGCTGGGGGCATCCTGCAAACCCTCCTTTACCATCATCTGGCCCTTCGGTTCTCCGAGCAGGAGACTTCACGGAAAGAACTGGACCAATAAAACTAGGGTTTGCACTGTCGACGGCTTCCATTCTGTCTGGGCCCTGGGAGCACCGTGACCCCTTCCCAGGCTCTGCCCCTGTTTTCTCCTCTGACTCCCACAACCCTCTTGCCCTCGACCAGCCCCTCCTGTGACTAATACCGGTTTCAGTGGTGGCCACTGTTCTGAAGACGCCTTTACATACAAGTAAGGCAGAGGGGTGTCTGTTGTCCCCATTATGCAGATGAGGACACAGAGGCTGTCAGGGTACAGAGCCCAGGTTTCTACCCAGAGCTGGTTGCCTCTGTAGCCTGAGCTCTTATAACTGATCCTCGGGGGGCCTCTTCTGCTGACAGGCCCACACTCCTGCAGAAGCCTGGCCTGCCCCACTCCCCACCCCAGCCCATTGGGAGGTGGGCTGTCCTTCCTGTGTGTGTGCGCACAGGAACTCCGAGGCCTCAGGGCCAGGCTCTCTGCCCCTTCTTGTTCCCAGCCCTGCCTTGGCCCTTGGAGGAGGGTGTCAGGCACACCAGGCTTACCAGCTGGGAAAGCCCACCCCTCTTCTTCCTCATGTGGCCAAGCTGCCCTTTGGCTCACTTGCCCAGCTCAGATGCCCGCTCACTGGGTGCCAGGCGGCAGGGGTATCCCGGCACCCTTCCCTTTGGCCCTGGGGTGCTGTGTGCACTCTTCTCAGTGTCCTTGGTGTCCCTATTGGAACTGCCTGTGTTACCGCAGGGTCTTTGAGGGGGCGGCCCCAGGACTGCCTTGGGAAGGCTGCTGTGACTGGCGCCAGAGGGCGGAGTTGGCTCAGAAGCAGGGCCTGTGGCCTCTGGAAGGCCGCAGGCCTGGGCTCTGTCACAGGCATGTGGAAGGGAAGTAAACCAGCAGCTGGCATTCGTGGAGAAAGGCCAAGAGCCGTGTGTAGGATGAATAAGAACAGCCAGTACGTAGAGGGTACTTCCTGGGTGCCAGGCTCTGTTCTAAGCACCGCCCCCCCCGGCAGCCCCACAAGGCAAGCACTGATCATCGCTCCTGTTCACACACGACACCCACTCAGGGAGGGTGGGGACGTTGTCCAAGACAGGAAGTCCACAGGCACCTGGGCTGGCCCTGCGCCTGCACCTCCCCCGCCGCCTTACGGAAGGTAGCGTGTGATCCTAATCTCACCGCGGGCTGACAAGGCAGGCAGCTTCAGCTCATGTTAGAGAAAAGGCACTGATGCAGAGTTGGGTAGCTCAGAGACGCCCAGCGGGTAAGGGTTGGGACGAGAATTCAGAGCCGGGCCGCCTGACTCCCGAGCCCGGCCGTTCCCGCTGTCCTCTGCCGCTCCTTCACAGCTGCCCACTGCCAAGCGCTTTGCATACACGCTGCCTCCTTTAGTTCCTCTCTTCTCTTGCGAGGCAAGAATTATTTCCACGTTACAAGTGAAGGCACCGGTTCCAGGAACTTGACTTGCCCAAGGTCACGTCTGAAACGTGCCAATGCCGGATTTGAACCCGGGTGGGGGTCTGGCCCCTGTACCCGCCCCGGGCAGGTGTGGAGAACGGCTGGCAAAGGCCTCTGAGCTGCCCGGAGCGCCCTCTCCTTAAAAGGTGTGCTGCGGGGCGAGGTGCGATGGTGCCGCCTCAGCTGGCTTCTCCGCCTGCGAGGCTGGACGCGGCATGAGTCACTGGCTGTGAGTGCAGGATCCTCAGGGTGATCCCGTCTGACTAATTCCACGGCGCTGATCTCACCAGGACACCGCTGCCTCTGCATCATCGGCCCCACCGTTGCCCTCTGGGTGCCTCGGGCTCCCGGGCCTGTGGAAGAGGGGTTGGCAGTGCAGCTGTGGGGCCTGGCAGCTCTGCTGGGGTCAAGGGGACACCCCCCTCCCCTCTGAAGCACAGATACGTGCAAAGCCCAGGAAAGGGGGCACAGCCACGGGCTCCCCCTCAGCCCCGAGACGTCCTGGGGTGTGGCTTCTGTACACTTATTCTCGTAATACCAAGTCTATCCAGTTGATCCGGAGGCGGGGGAGGGGGGGCAGAGGTGGAAGCTTCAGTTTGTAGAGTTTATGTTCTCTCCTGTGACCCCTACAGCTCCCCTGCCAGGCAGTTCTCCCCATTACACAGATGAGGAAACAGCGCTGAGTGACATCAGCGGAATGGCCGAGACCCTGTTCCGGATGGGAATGCTCACTACCAAAGAGCCTTAGCAGGTCTTAGAAACATTTGGATGGAAGAACGGTGGTCACTACTGTGGGTTCCCTCTACGCCGATGAACATGGGAGGGAAACTGACCACAGCCCCAAGAAGCTCATGCTCTAAGACAACAGAGCAAAGGGCAGCAGGTCACCCTAAACGAATGTCAGAGCACGAGGGGGCCTGGGGTAACTTCTAGACTCTCAGAAGGGCACGGGGAGGCGGAGGCTTGCCCAGGTTGCAGAATGTTTGTGACGAGGACCTGAAGCCGAGTGCCCTGACTTCAGCCAACCCTGAAATGAAGATGAGTCACGGCCTTTTCTTCCCTGGGCTCCAGGAGCGGGAGCGAGGAGGGCAGCCGTGTCTCTGAGAAGGGCAGTCTCCAGGGTCAGGACCTGAGGTCAAGGGCATGTTATTGGGGCCGCGCCAGTGCCCTTCCCAGCACGCCCTGCCTGGGGCTCGGGGCTCGGGGCCAGCTCAGCCCCTACCCCAGCTGTCTGGCGAAGGCTTCTCCGGAAAGTGAAGGTAGTTTGGCCAGGCTGCCGGAAACCCCTAATGTTCAGCCCCTGGGCTGAGAGGGTCCAGAGAACAATGTCGGCGGAGGGCAGGATGCTGCGGACAAGCCGGGCTTCCAGGCATGCTGCCGCAGTTCCTCTCCGCTGCCTGGAACACCGGCTGCAGGCGTGACCCTGAACCCCAGTCCCCAGGCTAGCTTCCATGTCTCTGCCGGAAATCTGGGAGCCTCCCCTCTTCAGCCACCTCCTGACAGCCTTTTGGAAGCTGGGGGCCACCATCAGTCAGTCCACAGTGGTGTAAGTAGGGCCGGAAGCATCATATCTGGGTTCAGACCCTGAACTTGCCACCCACCAGTGGTGGGCATCACCATTCTGAGGCTCAGTTGTCACATCAGCAAAATGGGGATGATGGTGGCTGGCGCTCGCTGAGTGTGTGTCACCTGTGCCATCTCACCGCGCCCTCACAGCCACCCAAGGAGGTAGGGGCTATCATTATCACCATTTTACAGATGAGGAAACTGAGGCCAAGAGGGCTTAAGTAACTCGGCATGAACAGGTGTCAGAGCTCAGACCTGAGCTCAGATGTGTTTGATTCCAAAGTCTCTGTGTTCTTACCCATTAGCTGTACCATCTTGTCTTTGGGGCAAAGTTTTCCACCATTTTGAGCCCCGATTGCACAATCTGCAAAGTGGGGCTAATAACAGTCACCACGGAATGAGGTCATCCTGAGGATTAGACCTGCTGCTATACCCAGCAGGCTCTTGAGAAATGTCCTTTGCTTTGCTTTTCCCCTCCCCCCAGCTTCCCCCAACTCTAAGCTACATCTTAAACAGGAAACACCAGATTTCCCGAGATAAGAACCCCAGCACCTCACAATGGGAGGGGCCGGTCGCGGTGCCAGGCTGTGGGTCTTGTATTTATTTGGCTGTGTCCTGGCTCTGACCCCCACCTCCACCCCCTCCTGCTCTAGAGCTCGGCTCAGTGGTGCCTGTGGCTCCGGCAGCCTGGGGAGCTAGGTGGTGACCTCACCCTTGGAGAATGCCCACTGGAATTCACCCTGAGTCTGGTCCCCTGTTCTCCATGCCTCCCGGCCACGTCTGACTGGCCTCTCGCTCAGCCTCTGAGCCAGCTGTCCACACACAGCCACGGATGGGAGCACCTTTTGTGAGCAAGGGTGCCACTGTTACACAGTTGCTGATTTCTGACTGAGCTGGTTCCCCACCTTTAGCCGGCATCCCGGGTGACCACAGGCAAGTAGCTGTCCGTCTGTGGTCCGCGGCCTCAGCATTGGCACGCAGGCAATCCGGCATCGGTTCCTTTGTGTCCCACCCTGCCAGGTGTGCCACCCACATCTAAGCCCCCAGCGCCCACCTGAGGTAGCAACTCTTGTTACCATTTCACATATGAAGAAACTGAGGCCCAGAGAGGTGGTGTGATGTGCCCAGGACACACCCCGGGAAAGGAGGGTGCGGTGGCCCGACCCAACCCCTCTACCTCTCCCTTTGCCACTGTGCTACCCCCAGGGGGGTCATAGGATCCCTGTTCTCATGCCAAGAGTGGGGACTTTGGGCGTCTCTTTCATCTACCTCCCCCACCCAGTCCCTGGGCAGGAGGCGGAAGATTGCTTTGCTTAGGATCTACTGCTAAGGCTGGAATATTCTCTCCAGTCCCAGCATGGCAGCTCCACCCCCTAACCTCAGCCAGCCAGTGTGTGTGGATGCCTCTCTGGGCTGCCTGGTGCTAGGAGTTAGAAGTCAAAGCAGAGGAGGACACAGCCCCCGCCCTCAAGAAGCTTACAGCAAGCACATGGATACAATGTAGCCACACACACCCCCAAGAAGCTTACAGCAAGCACATGGATACAATGTAGCCCCCACCCTCAAGAAGCTTACAGCAAGCACATGGATACAATGTAGCCACCCCCCCCCCCACCAAGAAGCTTACAGCAAGCACATGGATACAATGTAAAGTATAAACGCCACAGTAGAAACAAGTAACATTTACCTTCTGGAAGATAAAGCACAGAATGATTGGAAGCCCTGAAAAGGAGCAAATCTGCAGGGCTGTCAGGTAAAGCACTGAGAGGAAGTGAGGTTCAAGAAAGGTTTTGTTGGGACTTCCCTGGTGGTCCAGTGGGTCAGACTCTGTGTTTCCAATGCTGGGGGCCTGGGTTCGGTCCCTGGTCAGGGAACTAGAGCCCGCATGCATGCCACAACTAAGATTCCACATGCAACAACTAAGAGTCTGCATGCCACAACTAAAGGTCCCACATGCCACAACTACAGATCCCGCATGCTGCAATGAAGATCCCACATGCGGCAACTAAGACCTGGAGCAGCCTAAGTAAATGAATAAATAAATAAATGGTTTTGTTTAGGAGAAATGAATAGGAGTTAGCCCGAGAGGCAAGCAGTAGGAAGAGCATTCCAGGCAGAGGGAACAGCATGTGCAAAGGCACAGAGGTGGGAAAGTACATGATTTATCTGTCCAAGGAGGAAAGCTGGGGATGGAAGGGGCTGAGTGGGGCCCCACCAAGGGGGATGGAGCCAGGCTTTGAATGGGGTCTTGGAGTCACATAGACCTGGTTCCAATCCTAGCCCTCCCCCTCACTAGCCAAGCCTCAGTTTTCTTCATCTCTGAAATGGGAGGATAGTACATAACCTCCTCATGGTTGAGAGACTGACATGCGATAATAAATGTAATGTTAGAACATAGAGCTGTTATGTGGTAAGTATCATGTTAAAATTTTCTAGGCATGTGCATTAGTGTGCTAGGGCTGCCTAACAAAGTACCACAGACTGGGTAGATTAAACAACATAAACTTATTTCTCACAGTTCTGGAGGTGAGAAGTCCAAGATCAAGGTGTCAGCACGGTTGTTTCCTGGGGCCTCTCTCCTTGGCTTGCAGATGGCTGCCTTCTCACTGTGTCCTCACAAGGTCTTTCTTCTGTGTGTGCATCCCTCATGTCTGTTTGTGTATCCCAATTTTCTTTTCTTATAAGGCTACCAGTTATATTGGATCAGGTCATTTTAACTTAATTACCTCTATAAAGGCTGCATCTCCAACTACAGTCACATTCTTTTTTTTTTTTTTCTGTGCTAGAGAAAGTCACATCCTAAGGTCCTGGGAGTTAGGGCCTCAACAGATGAATTTGGGGAGACACAACTCAGCCCATAACAGCCTGTTTTACATAGTTTAACAGTAGTGACTAACACCGAGGGGTTCTAGACACTGTTGCAAACACTCTGTGTATTAACTCCTTCAGTGCTCACATAATCCCAGGAGGTAGGTCCTATTATGAGCCCTAGTTTATGGATGAGGAAACTGAAGCACAGAGGGCTTCAGTTACAGCCTCAGATCACACAGCTGGGAAGGGGCAGAACCAGGATGTAAACCAGACAATCTGACTCCCGTGTCCCTTGCTCTCCTCCTGTACAGCCTTCCCACCACCCCACAGCTGCGGCTCTCTGCATTCCCATGACCACCCTTTAGTGTATCCCCAGCCAGGGGACGTCACTCAGCGAGGGTCACACCCTTAACCTTTCCCCCATGGTCCACTATTTAGGGAGTTTTCAGTTAATTTTTTTATCCATTATAAATAAGGCCAGAATGAACATGTGTGGACACAGAGCTCATTTCTTCCTTTAAATTTTATAGATGTGGGACTCCCAGGTCAAAGGGAGCATTTTATGGTGGCTGGGAGCTCGGAAGGAGTGTCCCCAGGCCTGAAACCTGAGCTGGAGCCCTCCACCGGCACCTCCCACCTGCTGGTTTACTTTGGGGGAGGGGAGGCCGAGCAGCAAGAATGTCATCAGACCTGACCCACCTCCAGCCACCTTTTAGTCTCTGCCACCTTTGCCTTAGAAAGTTCCAAGCCCTGGAACTTCCCTGGTGGCGCATTGGTTAGGAATCCGCCTGCCATTGTAGGGGACACGGGTTCAATCCCTGGTTTGGGAAGATGCCACAGGCCATGGAGCAACTAAGCCCATGCCCACAACTACTGAGCCTGCGCTCTAGAGCCCGCGAGCCACAACTACTGAGCCTGCGAGCCACAATTACTGAAGCCCGTGCGCCTAGAGCCCGTGCTCCACAACAAGAGAAGCCACTGCAGTGGGAAGCCCTCGAACCACAACAGCGTAGCCCCTGCTCGCCGCAACTAGAGAAAGCCCACGTGCAGCAACAAAGACCCAGCACAGCCAAAAATAATAAATAAATAAGTTTATTAAAAAGAAAAATTTCCATGTCCCAAATTCTGACATTTCTGAGATGCCCCAAGTCCAAAGCAACCTTTTTCTTCTTTTGGTCATGCTGTGCAGTGTGTGGGATCTTAGTTCCTTGGCCAGGGATTGAACCCGTGCCCCCTGCAATGGGAGTGTGGAGTCTTAACCATTGGACTGCCAGGGAAGTCCCCAAAGCAACCATTTTTATAAGGATCTGGTGATGGTCATGGGTCTGGGGTAGGACCTAGGAATGTGCATTTTTAAAGCCCTAGTGATTTAGATGCAGAGGCTTGTGGACTAGGCTTTGAGAAAACGCAGCTGCAAAGATCACAGCCCTAAGCCCCTCCTGGCTCAGCTCTTTGGGCTGCCTTCCCTGCCCACGCCCTTCCCATGGGGCCAGGCACAGAAGAGGACTCTCCCAAGATGAATAAATGAAGCAACAGATGAAGCGTGTCACCTACTAGGGAGCTGCTCCATGCCAGGCCCTGTGGCTGGTCTGGCCCTCATCCTCATCCCACCACCCAGACTCTATTACAAAGGACCCTCTCTCCTCACCTAAGAGGCCTGGCTGGGCTCCAGCACCTCTGCCACTTCCCATGTGACTTTGGGCACCTCTGTGTCCTTGGGCCACCGAGTACTCCCTCCCCATGAAACAGATGTATTTGTTCCTCTCATGTTATTTCCTGGATTAATCGTTCCCATCTCACAGGGACCCTGTGATGTTGAAATAAGGGAAGGAATCTACTGAGGCTGGACCAGGAGAGGGAGAGGGAGCCAGAGAGGATGGGGGCCTTGCCTGGGGTCAACCAGCAAGAGGAGAGAATCCAGAGCTGGCTCTGGGTTCCCACTGCCAGTTTTTTTTTTTTTAATTAATTAATTTATTTATTTTTGGCTGCGTTGGGTCTTCGTTGCGGTGCGCGGATTTCTCATTGCGGTGGCTTCTCTTGTTGGGAGCACGGGCTCTAGGCACACAGGCTTCAGTAGTTGTGGCACGTGGGCTCAGTAGTTGTGGCTCACGGGCTCAGTAGTTGTGGCTTGCGGGCTCTAGAGCGCAGTCTCCGTAGTTATGGCGCACGGGCTGAGTTGCTCCACAGCATGTGGGATCTTCCCGGACCAGGGCTCGAAGCCGTGTCCCCTGCATTGGCAGGCGGACCCTCAACCACTGCGCCACCAGGGAAGCCCCCCACTGCCAGTTCTGAGGTTGTTCTTGACTGAGGTTGGCAGGGAGGTTGATGGGGAGAGTATTTCTACAGGAAGGGAGCGGGAAAGAGTCACCCTGGGGGTGCCTTCTCCCTGCCAAGTCCCCCCCAAAAGGCCTTGCCTTCCATGTCCGCATTTGCTGGCCCTGCTGAGTACCACGTGGCCCGGGAGGTAGGGGGGCTTCACGGTGGCTACAGGCAGGGGACCAGCTGCCCAGAGGGCCTGGTGTTCGCTCAGCCTTTGGCCCTGACCACCCAGCCATAGCCAGGCCAACGTCAGGGCTGCGCGTCTCAGGCCACAAGATTGGGCGTCTCCTCCTCAGCAAGGGGAAGGAGGGCAGGCTGTGTTGGGCCAGCCCTGGCCCTCTGTGTCCCGGCGCTGGCCCCGGGGCCTCTGGGGAACCAGCGGAGAAGCAGCTGCCCTGGACAGTGGCCCAGGAGGATGAGGCCAGCGGGGCGGGAGCTGGGTCTACTCGGGCTGGGGCAGCCTGGGAAGATGAGTCTCTTTGCACATGTGAGGCCCGGGCCGTGCCGCCACTTGCTCAAGAGGGCTTGACCTCTTCTGGCTCCTTTCTGGGGGCTGCATTTCCCAGCACTCTGCTGGCCCCAAGTCTAACCTCAGGGCGGGAAGGCCCTCAGAGACCAGCTCCCTTCCCCTGCTTAATAGAGGAAACCAGGCCCAGCGAGGGGAGGGGAGGAAGATGGCGTGGGAGCCAGAGGCCAGCTGGGGAGGGGCCAGGTCAGGAGGTTGCCCTTCAGAGACCCTTCTCCAGCTGGCCAGCCACCAGACTGATGCCACAGGTCCACACGTCCCTCTCCCCCGCCAGCCTGAGAGCCCTGAGGAACCTCCTTCTCCAGTCACAGGAGTGGCCATGAGGCTGTCAAAGTGAGCTGAACTCCTAGCCCCAAGTCTGCGCCCTTCTCTTCCCCCCCACCCCAGTTGTGCTGTGAGTTTGAATTTTGGAGAGAGTAAGAAAGAGTAAGAGGGAGACTGATTTTTTTAGCGGCCCAGGCCCTCTGGGCTGGAAGGCGTTGTCTCCTCTTCAGGAAACTCACTAAAAATCTTGGAGACAATGACACAGGCCCAGAGGAGGGCGGAGGTGGGGTTCCTCACAGACTAGGGTTTGGAACTTGATCTGGAATGACCAACCATCCTGGTTTGCCTGAGACTTAAGGGGGTCCCCGGGACACAGGACTTTGAGTGCTAAAAGGGGACGAGTCTTGACTCTGCCTCTTACTGTGTAATTTCACCTCCGCATGCCTCAGAGGTTCACCTGGACACAAGGGGATCAATAGCCATCCTACATCCCTCCCGGGGTGCCCTGACGCTCCCTGGGGAGGCTGTGGAGGGAAAGTCAGAAGATGCTACATCCCAGCAGATGCGTGGTCTACTTTTTCAATGTGAGTGGTGGCCATTCCGGTGAGGGACCACCTCCACCCCTCCCCCCACCACCTGAAATTCACTCATTCACCCCCGAGAACAAAACATCGGCACCTGTGCCAGGCGCAGGATATGCACGGTGGAGAGAGAAGAGCCCAGCTCTCATGGAACTCGGAGCATGAGCATGGGTGAACATAGTTAGATGAATTTGTTCAACACACTGTCTTGAGCGTGGTACGGACATTAACTCATTGGACCCTCACAATAACATAGTGAGGTGAGCATTAATTTTTTAATTAATTAATTAATCCTCATTTTGCAGATGAAGAAGTTGAAGCTCAGAAAGATTAAGTAATCAGTAGAAAAGTCGGGGGAGGACATTAGGAGGTACCTTTTTGAAGGATAAGCATATGTCTGAGTGTGTGCAAAGGAAGGGTTTTCTTGGAGGGAAGCACGGAACAGCAATGATGCCTCCAGGGAAATGTATTGACATAAGACAGATTAACAGGAGAAAAACGAACAAAAGCTTAGTAACATGTATACCTTCTGTATACATGGGAGATTCCCAGGAAACTGAGTAACTCTTCTGGCCGGACAGACTGACGACTGGCTGCAACACGGGAGGTGCGTGCCAGGGATGGCGCTGGTGCGGGCCTGGAAGCGGATGTCCTGGTTCTACTACCAGTAGCTGCCGGTCATGGCACTGTACATGCTGGAGCCCTGGGAGCGGACTGTGTTCAATTCCATGCTGGATTCCACGTGGGGATGGCACTGTACATGGGATATGTCTTCACGCCTCAGCACATCATGGCCGTACTGCACTACTTTGAAATTGTACAGTGACCAAGATGTGACCGAAACCAAGAGGTTCCTTAGAGAAGAGCCGCCATCTGAAATTGGAATGAGACTCTGTCAGATGTCATAAGAAACTCTACTAGATGTCAACATAACCAACCCTATGAATATAAAGACTCAGATTCTTGAGTAGAACAGGAAAAGAGTCCTTACTCATGTGTGTGTTGTGTTCTTTATTTTTCATTTTAAAAGAGGCTCTGGTATAGTAGTTTTTGTCTATTTTAACATTGTAATCATTTGCACTTTGACATCAGTATTTTCGTAACCTCTGTGACTGTTTCAATATTACCCAGTGAAAGCTTTTCTTAATGTAACTTTGAGTACATTTTAATTGCTTTCTATTTCTAAAACTCAAACTCATTTGTTGGGCTTTACCATTCTTGTATGGCATATACATCTGCCTGGTTATATTTCTACTCTTGACCAAAGTTTTGTAAGAAAAGATTCAAGATTAGAGGCAAGGGGCTGGGGAGAGAGAATATTTTATTGAGAACTATTTACAAAAGACGTATGTGTAAGTTTGAACTCAGGATTACAGTTTTAGCTATCTGGACTCTACTCTTAAGAGCTTTTGCTTTAAAACTCTTCAAGTGTTTCTTAACAATGAAAAAGAAAGATCTTGCTAGAGTTAGAATAAGGAACATTTCACCTTTTAAATATTTAATTTTTTGTGGGCTCATTTCCAGAAAACTTTGGTGATGGTTCTTGTGAAAAATGGTGGTTAAGTAGCATTACCGTGTAATGCTTATACACTGTAGAGTTTTTAATAAAGGTAAATCAGTTTCCTCTGAGGGCCATTAGTAACAATGTACTTCCTTAAATTTAGTTTCATGATTGTAATGGGTGCTGCAAATGCATTTGCACATTGCAATATGACGAGATGAATTGTTAAAAACCATAGCAAAAAGAAACGTAAACTTGGTTAAAATCCCCTTACTCTCTGTATTGGTTTTTTTTTTTAATTTTTATTCCTTAAATGTAAAATGACCACCTAATTTTTTGATGTAAACTCATTAAATTAAAAAAAAAATGTTGGGGCTGAGAGTCAGTTATGGGAGGTGACCATGAAAAGCACAGTAAAGGCGGGTAAGGTTGTTATGCAGATTTAAGTCCTTACCTTCTCCTTGGGTAAGAGTTTCTAGAGATTAAGAGCCATCCTACTCTCCCTGGTACAGAGAGGGAGAGACACCCTTACAAATAGAGATTTCTCTTATAAATGTAAATTTTTCTTCCAAAAAGCTAACTTACACTCAGTTTTCAGAGCTTCTCTCATGTTTCATATACCGTATTTTGGGGTGGTATATTTTGCTCCCCTTTCAACACAGCCTGTGGGCGCCTGGGCATCTGTGAAGGGCTGTAAAGAGCAATTGGACAGATTAGGGTGGTAAAATTATCTGGGCAGTGAGGAGCAGGTGGAGGGAGAAGACAGGAGGTCAGGGAACCAGTGGGCTGACTGATGCTGGACACTTCCTCTTAGGTTTGGAGTCTTGTCCCACCAGGAAGGGCTCAATCAACCAAACACTTCCGACGAATCAATGGCTAATGTTTAGCCAGGCCCTAGGCTGAGCCCGGGGTTACAGAGACTTCCTTAGTGCGAGTTAGGAAAGGCATCCACTTGGGACAGACCCGGCCGGGAAGGCGCACCGTCTGACTCTAAGACCCGGTGAGTGAGCGCTCCAAGATGCGGTCACTAAAGCTACCCCCGTCGCCCCCCAGGTACCCCAATAAGGACCTGCGACGGCGTTGAGGTGAAGAAGCCCGCCCACAATCACAAAGGGAGTCAGTCAAGTTCAGCCCGTGTGAGACGGGGCCGGCGCGGGTCTCAGCCTGGAGACGGGCGCGCGGGGAGTCCTGAAAGGGACTCTGGGCACCAGGGGGCATCACCGCATGGGCCCACCCTTGCAGGAAAGTTTCCCGCAGAGGTTCTTTTGACTTAGGGGCGGGGCCCGCAGGGTAGGACGCCCCGCCCCGCCCGCGCCGTCCCGGCCCCGCCCGCCCGCGCCGCGCCGCGCCTGCCCATATAAGGTGAGCACGGGTCGAGCGCCCAGTTGCAGGAGCTGTCGTCACCTGCGTTCGTCTGCCGGCCTCTCGTTGCAGCCCGACCGCCGGGGGCAACCTTCCAAGGCCGCGCCCCTCAGCGCCTTCCTGCCGGGAAGCGTCGCACCTCCTCGCCTCGCCTTGCCGCCGGGGGCGGCTGCCCTGGGACGCCGGCTCCCTTTGGGGCGCGCACAAACCCCGGCCACACCCGGCCCAGGCCCGGGTCCCGAGCACCTGCACCGGCTCCGTCCCGCTCGCCGGAGTCTTGGACCCGCGGAGCGAGCGGGCAGGAGTGGTTGAGGCAGAAAGTTGGGGAAGAGGGTAGTGCTGGGCTACCTGAAAGCCCGCGTGGGGTGGGAGGAAATCAGCCCCCTTTCAAGGACGGCCCAGCACACCGGGCGCCTGTTGAGTGCCTGGCATGGAACTCAACTTTTAAAAAGTCAGTGGCCTCCGCCAATTTGCATGGAATGGCTCAGTAAGAGCCAACACTCAAGAACCACACGACTTGGGTTCGAATATAGCTACATTGCTTACTGGCTTCGCGTCCCCGAGGGTCGCAGGTAACCCGAACCCCGGTGTCTGTGATTCTGAGTTCAGCCTTAGCCCTTGGACTTGTTTGCCAGAGTTAGGGAGTATGGGTGCAGTTTTTTAAAACAACGAGGTGCTTCTTTTTCACGTTGCAGTAAATCCTGGTTAGCGTCAAGGAGGGTTTTGCCAGATTTCTCTAACACTTTAGCAATCTCTTTTTAGCAAAGGAAAGACAGGTCTCAGACTGGGAGCCTTGGGCAAGAGATAGGTAAATTTAAACACATGACTTGTGTATGTATGTGTGTGTGTGATGATGATTTAAGAGTTTCCATTGAGAGTTTAGAATGACTATGACACTTGGCTTTCCATATATACATGGTGGTGACATATTTGCTTAATGTTTTTAGTATGAAAATGTTCACACATACAGGGGCATAGAGAATAATAGTACAACAATCCTTCATACATTCATCTAATGTTCACTTTAAAAATCCATGCATGTGGTCTTCCCTGGTGGCTTAGTGGTTAAGAATTCGCCTGCCATTGTAGGGGACACGGGTTTGAGCCCTGGTCCGGGAAGATCCCACATGCCGCGGAGCAACTAAGCCCATGCGCCACAACTACTGAGCCTACGCTCTAGAGCCCGCGGGCCACAACTACTGAAGCCCGCGGGCCTAGAGCCGGTGCTCCGCAGTAAGAGAAGCCACCGCAATGAGAAGCCCGCGCACCACAAGGAAGAGTAGCTCCCGCTCCGCTCGCCGCAGCTAGAGAAAGCCCGCGTGCCGCAGCTAGAGAAAGCCCGCGTGCAGCAACGAAGACCCAACGCAGGCAAAAAAAAAAAAAAAAAAAAAAATGAATTAATTAAAAAAATACATGCATGTGTTAAAACGTGAACTGACTTTTTAAAAGAGAAAAATAAGATGAAAGTATAAAGAGTGCAGAGGCAAAACTGAGCGTGCTAACTGCCTGAGGTTGGACCTGGACCGCCTGCCGCTGCGCTGAGCCTGGCGGAGTGGAGGAGGCCTTCTGCCCATGTGCAGCGGGTAGAGGGGAGGCGTGAGCCGCTGATCCCCCCTAGGGAGCCCAGATTGGCCTTGGCCTTGGCTGCGCACCGCCTGCAGCATGCAAATTCCTCCGCGCCAGAGCGCCCCACTCGGCTGCCTCTAGACTCAAGCCACCCCGCCTGGGTTATTTCTCCATTCGCTTTTTTGCCTGCCCACCTGGGTCCCAGGAACGCATTCCACACACTGGAGCCAGAGGAATTTTCTTTTTTCTTCCTTTCTTTTTTTTTTTTTTTTTTTTTTTAGTATTTATTTATTTATTTGGCAGTGCCGGGTCTTAGTTGCAGCCTGCGGGCTCTTTTTTAGTTGTGGCATGAGGGCTCTTAGTTGCGGCATGCCTGCGGGATCTAGGTCCCGGCCAGGGGCCCCTGCATTGGGAGCACGGAGTCTTAACCACTGGACCACCATGGAAGTCCCTAAAGGAATTTTCTAAACCCTGAATCTTACTACCTGTCTCCGTTATAAACCCCTCCACGGGGCTCCCTTGTGCCTGCAGGAAAAAGACCCAGCCCTTAGCAGGGCAGCCTTCCCGTGGTCTGGGGGCCCACAGACCCCTCAGCCCCTTTTCCTACCACTTCCTCTCAGGTCAACCTGAGCCATTTGCAGTTTCCTGAATGTTCATTCAGCAACTATTTAATTCGCTAGGATGCAGCACCAGAAATGGTGCTCAGCAGTGGTGAGCGGCACAGCAAGGCAGCGGCCAAGCCCCCTCTCCTGGAGCGTAATGTATAGTGGAGGAGTTCAATAAATCAGTGTTTAAAAAATTATTTTAAAATGTCAGGTGCTATAAAGAATCTACAAAGTAGCAGGAGAGTTTTTGCCTTTTGCCTGGAAGACCCCCATCCCACCCTGACCTGCTTTAGTCCTTTCCCTGGTGGCTCTTGTCATCCTGTTAGATGCTGGTACATAGTCATCAGCTCCATTGGGTCCCTTTGCATGTGTCTTTACTGGGGCTGTTATCACACTGGGATGGTGATTGACATGCCTGTCTCTCACATTGGACCATGAATTCCTCAAGGAAAGTCGCCTTACTCCGGTTGGTCTAGTGTCCCCAGTAGCTTGTACGGTGCATGGCACTTAGTAGGTGCACAGCAATTGTTGGATGACTATTAAAAGCAGTAAACCTTTGCACCAGGAACCCCAGACCCAGAGCAATTCAACCTTCAGTCAATATACCCTCACTTATTTTAAAGGAAACATTTCATTCATTCATTAAATCAGAGTGTGCTAAGCTCTCCCACCCCCCACCCCGCCTGGCTCCGCTCCCCCTCCCCAATATGGACCAGTTGATTTACAGAGGGTGAGTGCTGTGCTGGGGCAAATCATGGGGCTGCCAACAATGAGGGGGTTATCCTGCCCAGTGGAGTGTCATGTGAACTGTGAACAGGGCCTCCTTGGGTGAAGCCAGGATTGGGCGTCAGGCTGAGAGAAAAGGGAATTTGAAGGAGGCAAAGACGTGTGAATGAATGCAGCTGCTGGGGTGGGGTCCCCAGTGGGGTGTGTCCAGAACATGAGCTCTCCTGGGTGAGCCAGGAGCTGAGGCAGGTAGGTTGGGGCCAGATGGGAAGGGCCCTGCATGCCAGCTCACTTTCTCCTGCTGGTGAGCAAAGGGTTAGACATGGAACCTAAGGCAGTGGCTTTTCAAGGTTTCTTGACTGTGACCAGGAGTAAGATGTACATTACATCACAACCTGGCACGACACCCAAAATTGAAACAAGAATCTCATGAGACAATTTACTCTTACTCTGGTATTTTCTCTTCTATTTTGTTATCGGTGTGATCATTATTATTATTAAATTCCGAGTGCAGGGACTTCCCTGGTGGTCCATTGGTTAAGAATCTGCCTTCCAATGCAGGGGACATGGGTTCGAGCCCTGGTCGGGGAAGATCCCACATGCCGCGGAGCAACTAAGCCCACGCACCCCAACTACCGAGCCCACGCGCTCTGGAGCCTGCACACCACAACTAGAGAGAAGCCCGCATGCCGAGAAGCCCATGCACTGCAACTAGAGAAGCCCGCGTATGGCAGCGAAAGATCCCTCATGCTGCAACGAAGATCCCACGTGCCGCAACTAGGACCCAACACAGCCAAATAAATTAAAAAAAAAAAAAATCTAAGTGTGACTCACTAAATTAATTTCAAGATCCACCAGTGCGTCACAACCTGCAGTTTGAAAAACATTGACCCAAGAGTTCTTCTCCAGCCTCAAACCTAAGGGTCTATGCTGTGAGGCTCGATTCATAAAGAATTTTAACTTTTAGGATCCTGAGAGGTGGCCCCTCGCTTCACAGATACTTTAACTAGTAAAGCAGCCTAAGAGGGTGGGGCAGTTCCACCAGCCTCCTCTGTATCCGTGTGC
This sequence comes from Orcinus orca, assembly GCF_937001465.1. NCBI lineage: Eukaryota > Metazoa > Chordata > Mammalia > Artiodactyla > Delphinidae > Orcinus > Orcinus orca. The sequence continues at coordinate 91,579,685 of NC_064569.1, read as the reverse complement.
CCATCCCCCATCACCAGGACCCCATGGCGGCAGGGTGCTCCCAGACGGAGCTCCCAGGTGGGTCTGAGATCCAAACAAGAGCAGAGCAGCCTCAGGACATTTCCCCCTGCTTTCCCCCTCCCCAGCCCCCCAGCCCCCCCACCTTTGCTCTGAGAAGTCTCTACTTGGCACCCAATTCCCTTGCCAGGCTTTGAATGCCATGGGTCCTGGAATGCTGGGGTAGGATAAGGAGAAGTGGGTCGTTGAGGCCACATCTGGGCTTTGACCTCTGTGCCATCCCCAGGGGCCAGCTCTCCCCTGTGCTCTTGCCTGTGCCAACCACACACAGGCTAGCACTTTGGCTTAGTAGAAGGTGACTGTAGGGGCCACCGTCCCTCCACCCGTCCAAGCCTCTGTCCAAATTGCTCTTCCACGTGCCCTCGTACACTGTTGGTGGGAATGTAAATTGGTGAGCCACTGTGGAAAACCGTGTGGAGGTTTCTTAGAAAACCAGAAATGGAACTACCATATGACCAAGCAATTCTATTCCTGGGTATATATCCAAAAAAACCAAAAACACGAATTCAAAAAGATATCTGCACCCCAATATGTTCATAGCAACTTTATTTACAATTGCTAAGACATGGAAGCAACCTAAGTGTCCATCAACAGATGAACGGATAAAGAAGGTGTGGTACATACATGCAATGGAATACTACTCAGCTGTACAAAGAAATAAAATCTTTCCATTTGCAGCAACATGGATGGACTTGGAGAGCCTTATGCTAAGTGAAGTAAGTCGGACAGGGAAAGGCCAATACTGTGTGATCTCACATATGTGAAATCTAAAAGAATACAACAAGCTAGTGAATATAACAGAAAAGAAGCAGACTCACAGATACAGAGAACAAGCTAGTGGTTACCAGCGGGGAGAGGGAAGCGGGGAGGGGCGAGATGGGGTGGGGGATTAAGAGATACAAACTGTTAGGTATAAAATAAGCTACAAAGGATATATTGTACAACACAGGGAATATAGCTAATATTTTAAAATAATTATAAATGGAGTATAACCTTTAAACATTGTGAATCATTATAGTGTATACCTATAACATATAAGATTGTACATCAACTATACTTCAATTTAAAAAAAAGTTCCTCTTCCATCTCAGAGGATCTCTGAGGCCCCTGGAGAGATGGGGGAAAGCTGGGCTGGAGGTGACCATCATCCCTGGCTCTCAGAACATTGGAGCTAGAGGGGACCTTGGAAATGGAGCCCAACTCCCTCGTCTGATCGATGTGGAAATGGAGGCCCAGAGAGGGGAGAGAATTCACCCAAGATTATGTGGGAGTTAGTCTCAGAGTGAGTCTGGAGACTCAGGTCCCTGGCTCTTAATCCAGTGCTCTTTCTTTTCTTATTCTTTTTTTTTTTGTGTGTGTGTGTGTGTGGTACGCGGGCCTCTCACTGTCGCGGCCTCTCCAGTTGCGGAGCACAGGCTCCGGACGCGCAGGCTCAGTGGCCATGGCTCACAGGCCCACCCGCTCCACGGCATGTGGGATCTTCCTGGACTGGGGCACGAACCCATGTCCCCTGCATCGGCAGGCAGACTCTCAACCACTGCGCCACCAGGGAAGTCCCCGCTCTTTCTTTTCATTGTTACATCTTGGTGGAAAGGGGGAAAGGGCTTGGAGAAATGTCCTGTCTGGGAGAAGTTGGGTTGTGTGCTCGCCAGAACCCCAACCCGGGCGACGTGTGTCCTGGCTGCACTCGGCCACCTTCTTTCTGTGGACCCTGCTGGAGACACTGCACCCTCTGGGCTGCGGAACGAGGGGGCGGGACCAGGTGAGTCCTGTAACCCATCAGCTCTGAACCTGAGCTGCCCTGCCCTTTCCTCTTGTGTGTGTGTGTGTGTGTGTGTGTGTGTGTGTGTGTGTGAGCCCTCCCTCACCCCAAGATAAGAGGAGACCCCTCTCCCTCCTCTCCCCCACCACACTCGAGCCTGAGCCACCTGGAGGAGTCACAGGGGAGGATAAAGCCTGTGGGAACCTGTTTTACCCAGGAACTTGCTGCTTCCCTGTGGGCCTCAGGATTAGGGTGATGGCTTCTAGTCCTTTTTTTCTGGAGACACTGGATATGGCCTGAAATCCAGGCAGAGGGGCTCTCCCTGAGTCTTCCTGGCCCTCGTCACAGGCTTTGCCTTCTCAGTTCACTTACCTTTTCCATGTAGGCGTCTTGTCTCCAATGGGACTCACAGCTTCTTGGGGCTTTGAGACCCTTCTGTGGGTTTGAGACCCTGTGTCTGCAATCGGGGCATCTTACAGCGGGGAGGGATTGGAGCCTCTCCCCAGGAGAGGCAGGGCGAGTCCTGGATAAGATCTGGGGCTTTCAATGAAAAGTACCTGGGTTCGAGCCCAGCCCCCTGCTGGCCTGCTGGGTGGCCTCGAGGAAAGCAGATTTAACCTCCCTGTGCTCAGAGCCCTCATCTGTGGACTGAGGCTAGTCGTTACCACTGTGAAGAGTAAATGAAGGGATACAGGTCACACTCTCAGTGCTGTGCTGGCGTACGGCAGGCAGGCGCTAATTGTGCTGCAGGGAAGAAGGGATATTCATCTGGTGTGACTACACGTGGTGTACACCCTGGAGAAGGGAGAAGCCTCAACTGTGCTGAGTGCATCTCCCAGTTATCCTCACAGAGACCCTGTGAGACAAATGTGTTCATCGCCTCATTTCACAGACACGGAGGCTCAGAGAGGGAAGGGACTTGCCTAAAGGCCACAGCCAGAAGGGAGGGAATCTAACCCATGGCTCACTGCCTAAGGGGCTCTCGACCCTCCCTCCCATTTCCCAACTGACGCAATGACATTCCCACCAAATGGACCCGCAGTCCCTGTGTCATAGTCAGCGCCACCCGTGGTACCAGTACACCACAGGCTGGGGGGCTTAAACAGCAGACACTTATTCCTTGCAGATCTGGAGACTGGACGTCCAAGATCAGGGTGGCAGCATGGGCAGGTTCTCGGTGAAGGCCCTCTTCCTGGTTCACAGACAGCTGTCTTCTCGTTGTATCCTCGCAAAATGGAGAGAGAGAAGGTTAGCTCTCTCCCTCTTCTTTGAAGGGCACTAATCTCATCATGGGGGTGTCCCTCCCAAAGTCCCCACCTCCAATCCCGTTAGGGCTTCAACATAGGAATTTGAGGAGTCACAAACATTCAGTCCGCTATACCCTCTTTTCTCAAGTCCCACCCAACTACAGAGCTTCTCCAAAGTTGAACAGTTCTGATTGCTGGCCGGCTCCTCCTTCTAGAGAGACTGTATAATATTGATTGGGGTTCTTCGGTTTCAAGCCACAGAAAAGAACTCTGAATAACTGAGCAGAAAACAATGGGGGTGGCAGTGTTTACTGGAACACAACCAGCCTGGCTGCTGGAATGCAGGGAGGGTCAGATGCCTGAACCTCCCCAGGACGCTTCTTTTCCCAGTGGTTTCTGTACCTTTGGCTGTTGGTTCTGAAAGAGATGACTTTAAGGTTAGGAGTGTCTGAGCTCCATCTCAGGAGTCCCACAGAAGTGGACTCTACCACTTCCTCTTCCGTGGCTGAGTTTGGGGACCACCTCTCCAGTCTCTCTCCCGAGTGCCTCTCATCAAGGTTCAGATTCTGGGAACTAAAGTTGGGTTGCCGGGTTTAGTCACAGGCCTGCCCCAGGACCTTATGATTGGCAGTCGTGCCATAACCAAATGGAATGAGGGGGAGGGGTGGATCTCCAAAGGAAAGGATTGCTGTGATCAGAACAAGAACGTAAGAGATGCCGGGGAGGCAAATCAGCAGCTTTCCAGCCAGGAATTCTACCTATTGGCCCTAGACCTGGCCTCCCTGAACATAAATTTCTTTCCCTACTTTCTCTCTCCTTTCTGACCTCTTTCCCTCCTTCCCTCAAATATTTATTGAGTGTTTGCTCTGTTTCAGGCACACTGCTGGGCCCTGGGCATAAAAAGATGAATCAAACTCAGGGCCAGCTCCAGGGAACTCATCCAATCCAGATCAGCATACGCTGCTGCTCAGCCTTGGCAAGGCCAAGGCAGACATTGCCAGTCAACCACAGAGCAATTTCCCTGGGAGCCTGGGCTTGACCTCAAGATCCTGCTCAGCACAGAGCTCCAGGCAACCAGTGCTCATCAATTAGGGTTGGTTTAAAATATGGAAACTCTTTGCTGTGCCCAGCCAAAAACATTCCTCTTTCCCATAACATTTCTGACATTTAAAAACAGCAGAATTGGGGCTTCCCTGGTGGCGCAGTGGTTGAGAGTCCGCCTGCCGATGCAGGGGACACGGGTTCGTGCCCCGGTGTGGGAAGATCCCACGTGCCGCGCAGCGGCTGGGCCCGTGAGCCATGGCCGCTGAGCCTGCGCGTCCAGAGCCTGTGCTCCACAACGGGAGAGGCCACAACAGTGAGAGGCCTGCGTACAGCAAAAAAACAAACAAACAACAACAACAAAAAAAACAGCAGAATTCCCCTAGGCTCACCACCAGGGTCGTTTCTTCTCCTTAAGGACAATGGCACTGGTGCCTTCAACTCCTGACTCTGGTCGGCTGTTGAGTCAACGTCACGGTTGGCAGCCTGAGCACAGTTCCTGCGGACAGAAGGACTGCATCTGAGTCCCATACCTACCACGGCAGCCTTCTGAGCATCCCTGGGTTTTGGATGAATCGTCTACAACTCCTGTAAGAAAGTACCACACGCTTAGTGGCTTAAAATAAGACAGATGTATTAACTGACAATTAATTCTGGAGGTCAGAAGTCCAAAATGACTCTTATGGGGCTAATATCAAGGTGTCCGCAGGATTGTATTCTTTCTCTCCAGGTAAGAATCTGTTTCCTCGCCTTTTCTGGCTTCCAGAAGCTGTACACACTCCTTGCCTGAAGCCCCACCCGCCATCTTCAAATCACACGGCTGCAACCTCTGCTTCCTTTCTGACTCTCTAACTGCTACGGTCTTCTTTAGCAGTGGTTTCTTCGTCTTTTTTTTTTTTTTTTTTTTTTTTGCGGTACGCGGGCCTCTCACTGTCGTGGCCTCTCCCGTTGCGGAGCACAGGCTCCGGACGCGCAGGCTCAGCGGCCATGGCTCACGGGCCCAGCCGCTCCGCGGCATGTGAGGTCTTCCCGGACCGGGGCACGAACCCGTGTCCCCTGCATCGGCAGGCGGACTCTCAACCACTGCGCCACCAGGGAAGCCCAAGTTTCTTCGTCTTTAAACGGGATAATAAAGCCTGCGTCTTCTGGGCTTGTGTGAGGCTCGGGGGGGATTAGGTACACGAGAGCATTTTGCAAGTTGTAAAGAGTGGTCCAGATGTAAGAGCTTGTCCTCATCATTTTCCCAGGAGCCATCTGCAAAGGGCTCCTTGTGAATCTCGGGGATGAGTCACTGAGGTGATGTTCTAGCAAGCGCTCCATAGACGGTCACTGTCCTATAGACCCAGCAACACTCCAGGTGCGCAGGGGTCGCGTTATCTGAGGCTGCAGGTGAGCCTCAGGACTGGGACGTCTTGACCCCCGGCCCGGCGCGTCTGCTGCCCACACACCTGCCCCCACCACTTCGGGAGTAACCTGAGCAAGTCGCCCTCCATCTGCCCCCAGGCCTGATGCGGGTCATCGTCAAACCTTACTGCTAGGAGGGCTTTAGAGGTCGGCTGATCCTGTGGTTTTTCTTTTTCTTTTTTCTGCGTTTTTTCAATGTATGTATCAGCAGCAAACTGTTTCTCCAAAGGACACCCTACCTGGAAACCCAATAGATGGGACATGTGAGTGTGGAAACTCTGAGTCCCCTGCTGACCTCTCCAGCCTCCTGTCTCCTTGGGCCCTCACCCCAGACCCACCAACCAGAGGCTTCACAGCCTTGGGAGGTGGAGCTTGTTCAATCTTGCTCCCCTTCCAGACCTTTCCTTCTCCTCTCTCCCCTGAGGCAATGTGCCTAGTGCTTAAAAGTGGGGACTCTGAAGTCCCAGGACTGGCCCCTGCACTTACCTGCTGTGTGCCTTTGGACAAGTTACTTACCCTCTCTGGGCTTCATCCCTCTCATCTGAGCTATGGGTATGTGACGATAGTCCAGTGGTAGGGTTTTACGAGGAGGAAATGCAAGTCCATACAGCTGGCCTGCAGCCGCTCCTGACCCCCGGGGCACACTCCCCAAGCTCACTATTGACACAGGTGCAGCGCCTCACAGACACCCCAGGTCTCACCTGCCCTGCTCTTGTTTACCCATCAATAAATTCATCTGGGGCACCTCCTCAGTGCCAGGCTGGGCGGGGTCTCACTGGGAGACCCGCAGGAATCAGGCAGGGCCCTCCTCTGGGCAGCTCTGAAGACAGGAGCTGTCTCTCTAACATTCTAGGGCTGTGCGCTGGCAGCCAAAGGATCTGGAGAGCCTGGGAGGGGTGTCAGGGTTCAGACTTAATTTTGCGTGTCAGGCTCTGTCCCTGGGCTGAGCAAGAATGGCCTCTGGCCCCTTGACTCGGGAATGCAGAGAATTTCTTACCACCACTAAAAAGGAAGGGGCCAGGCCTCCCAGCTCTAGAAGGATCCAGTTGTTTGCTAAAACCACAGCCTAGGAGAGGTCGGGGAAAACGAGGTCTGGGGTGTGGGCGGCAGAGATCCTGGCTCTGATTACCCTGTGGGGGAGGAGAGGTCTGTCCCTAAAAAGGAAATTGATCCACAGGGTGGATGGATGGAGAGCAGGCAGGAAGGGAACTGTCCCTCCCACAGTGGCTCCAGCTCTGGCTCCCGGCTACCGGGGCGTGGGGAGGGCTGGTCCTTCGGCCTCTAGGCACCCCACCTCCCAGTCCAGGGCCCTTCTCATCCCAGCTCCCTGTTCCATCCTTTTCTCTATTCCCAGGACTTCATGTCAAATGCCTCATTTTAGGGTCTCTATGGACACAGCCTCGTCTCAGGCAATGTGTTCAGTAACTATTTATTGTGTGCCAGGCACCGCACTTACTGGGCAACCCGGGGAGGGGACAGTATGACCCACGAGGGCAGCGGCTGCCCCTTATCTTCTGCTGGGTCCCCAGGGCCCAGCTCGGCCACACAGCTGGTCAGATGGGCAGGATTTGGTCCAGCTTTTCCAGTACCTCTAGGCACTCTCTCTTCCCCAGAGACCTCTCCCAGCATCCAGGGGCTCCAGGCCTTACCCCCTCCCCTCCCCCATTCCCCAGCTCTGCTGCCTGCCATCCCCCACTCCTGGGTTTGCTCAGCTGCCTGTGGGATCTGTACTCCACCTCCACCTCTCCCATGGCCAAGGTCAGCGGACCAGCCTCCATGGAGACCCGGGCCCCACGTAGACCCCAGCTGAGGGGCACATGATGTCCTAGACTATTCCTAGGCTGGCTCCCCTCTGCCCACCAGAACCCCATTCTGAGTGGTCTCCCAGATGGAGACCTCAGAGGCCAATTTCCCTTGCCCCATGCATCGTTCAGGGTTCAACAAAAGAAACAGAACCAGTAGCCTACATATATGCTGTGGACAAAAAAAAAGGTCACTGCCATTTCAGCGAACAATGAAGATTGCCTGCCATCAGACCATCAGCCCCTGCAGCTACTTCCAAAGGTGCACGCTGAGGGGATTCAGGATGGAGGAAGACAGGCCACTGGCCCTAGATAGTGAAGATGTACATCAAAGGAATAATTCCAATTATTCCAGATGCTTGCATCTTCCCATACACAGAAAAGAACTATCATTAACTTGAGATGTCTGGGTTTTTTGTGGTTAGCAGTAATCTTTTGATGTTCGACTACATGTGTTTTTTGTTGTTCGTTTGTTGTTCGTTTGTTTTCAGCAAAAACTCCTATGTCCTGGCTCCTCCTTTACTTCTTTGCAATAGTCCCTCAGAGCTACCCGAGAGGCTGCCTCCCGGGCTGTGGTCTCAGTAAGGTCACAGAATATAACATAATTCTCACCTTTCAGGGTGTGCTCTTTTTCAGTGGACAGTACTGAGTGATGGATGGACCGATGGTAAGGACCTGGGTCCTGCAGCTGTGGGAGCTGTCCAGACGGGTCTGAAATCGGCAAGGCCGGCCTTCAGGAAGGGCCTGCAGAACGTTCAGGCCCAGGCTGAAGCTGTGGTCCGCAGTGGAATTTCTTCCCATCGCTGCATCTTTAACTTAAACACACCCGCAAGGTTCCTTTTGCCTTATAAGGCAGCATATTTGCAGGTTTTCCAGATTAGGATGGGAACACCTCTGGGAGGCCGACCACAGCCCCCGAGAGGCCGCCACCCTTCCCGTTCATTCATTCATTCATTCTCTCATCCCTCCCCCGCATGGTCCACCTAAGCGCTAGGCCTGTGCTGAGGGCCGGGGGCACAATGGGAGGCAGTCTGCGGCCCCGCCCTCGAGGGAGGCCACTGTGGAGGCCGAGGCAGCCAGAGAAACAAATGACCGTGATGCACAGTGGAGGTCAGGGTTCAGAGGACTTTGGTGATGCGGTGCGGGGTAAGATCTGGGAAGAGAGGAAGGAAAGGCTGGCTTGTATGGAGGGAGGGGGGTGTCTGTGGGACAGGGGCTGTGCCAGGGCGTGAGGGATGCCACGGCTAGAAAGGAATGGTACCCTCTCTGCAGTCAGGTTTATTCCCACCCTTTGTGGCAGGAGGGGAAGGAATCGGGTTCTAGGAAAACCAACACTGATGTACTAGGGAGTGGAAAGCAAAATTCCCAAGGTTTCTGAAGAAAACAATGGAGACCCGAAGGGATTGTCAAGGGGACCTCTGGTTAGTCCTTGAGCCGCGGCCCCCTCCTTCCTCACCTCCCCGCGCCCTCCCGCTCCTTTTACATCAGGTGCTGCTGGTTTGAGAAGCGCTGGCAGGTGGAGAGTCCAGGCGGGACCAGCGAGACTGGGGCGCGTTTGCTCTGCCCTTCATCCCACAGAGAGTGGCAGGAGAGAGGCCCAGCCAGGCCTTCCCTGCCGAGGGGCACACCTGAGGCTGGGGCACTGCCAAGGGCCGCTGGGCTGGGCCTCGCTGCGGCGTGAGGCCTGTGAAGGCCTCTCCTTTCACCGCCTTCTCTGAGGGCCCCCGGCCTCGCCTCCTCCAACTGCTAAGTGCTAGGGACGCAAGGGAGAGCCAGGGTGGCCTGTAAAAGGGGAATTCAGGCTCCCACCACTTGCAGCTGAGTGACTGGGGTGGGAGGTGGGGGAGGGCGGATTGGGAAGGTCTCCTTTCCTCTGCTGTCACATTAGGGTAATTCCCCACCCTCATTCCTGGCCCAGGGTCATCGGCTCCGCTGCGGGGGTGGGGGGTGGGGGTGGGGGTGGGGGCGAATCCTGCCCACGGTTGCAAAGCCCCAGTTACTTCACCACCTGCTGCCATTAACCACATCCGCAGCCCATTCGAGGAAAATCTCCAGCGAAGCAGCGTGTTCACCACACTGTCCAGTGTCTCCCTCAGTGTCACGCTGGGGGCACAATAAATACCCCTCTTCCTTCCCTCCTTCCTTCAAATATCGCACGTTAATTAGTCTATAGTGTGGCAGGCAGGCGCTAGGCTGAAACTTAGGCTTTAGACCTTTCTTCACTTTACAGCTGAGGAAAGGGAGACTCAGAGGGGTGAAGTGACTTGCCCAAGGTCACACAGCAGGTAACAGAACGGATATTTGGACCTAGTTCTTCTACCTGACTTTTTCCACTTGACCCAAAGTGTCCCAGCAGGGAAGTGTGGAGGCAAGGAAGGGGGTGGCCTGTTAGGGTGGCGGCCAGAACATCAGGAGATGAGCTGGGACAGGTGGGCTGAGGCAGGGTCACGATGAGCATCAAAGGTCAAGGGAGGAACCCGTGAGGGTTTGGCCTTCATCTTGTGGGCCACAGGGACCGGAAGTTTTTTCCTGCTTTGGGCCCTTGTACACCGAAAGTAGTCTCAGGCAGAGGGTTTGTCCCAAGCATTCAGTTTTCTCATCTGAAAAATGGCACGAATATATGGATAAGTGTTGATAATCCCAGTGGAAAGTTTGAGCGAAACACACCTGGGTTAAAATCCCAGCGCTGCCCCTTCATGGTTGGGGGATGTTCACAAATGATGAAATTGTTTACCTTTCCTGCACCTCACTATCCAGCAGGGGGAAATGGGCCTGATGACACTCTTCTTGCAGGGCCCTTGTGAGGCTCAAAGGGGACAAGTCATGTAAGCACCCAACAGTGTAAGCATCTGACAGTGGTAGCTGCCACTATTATTGTTATTACCATTAGTCAGGTCTTCTGGGTGGGTCATACCTAGCACCAAATTCGCCAGCCAGGGAGCTCCCAGGTATTCTGTGGGTCCTCCTCCCCTCACAGAACTTGAAGCCCTTTGTTTCTGGCTTCCTGTCTGTTCCTGTGCACAGAAGCTCAGACTTAGAATAGCTGCTGTTTATCCCCATGATTATCCTACTGAGAAGAGTGAGAAAAAGACTGGCAGGGAGACGGGACACCCAGGGCCTAGCCCCAGCTCTGCCCTGACTTGCTGTGTGATCTTGCGTGAGTCATTTCCCTCTCTGGGCCTCATACAAGGGAGGTAGACTGGACGACTCTGAGAACCTTTCATTTCTTACCTTGGTAACTGAGGCCTGGAGATAGAAACCCTTTGCTGTGCCCCAACCCTGCTATGTGCAGAGTCCAGTTCAGAATCAGGCCTGGGAATGGATGCCCACCAAGTTCAGGTGCCCAATTCGTGAAGCCCCCAAGGACTTGATTATAAGGAGTTCTCGTAATAGAGCGAGGGGGGCTAGATTCAGCAGGTTAAAATAGCTCTTTATGGGCCAATATGAAATGCTTGCAGAGACATGTTAAGGGAAAAAGGAAAGTAAAGGACAGCATGGGGTAACATGCATCCTGTATTAAAAAGGGGAGATGAGGGCTTCCCTGGTGGCGCAGTGGTTGGGAGTCTGCCTGCCGATGCAGGGGACGCGGGTTCGTGCCCCGGTCCGGGAGGATCCCACATGCCGCGGAGCGGCTGGGCCCGTGAGCCATGGCTGCTGGGCCTGCGCGTCCGGATCCTGTGCTCCACAACGGGAGAGGCCACGACAGTGAGAGGCCCGCGTACCGCAAAAAAAAAAAAAAAAAGGGGAGATGGGGGCTTCCCTGGTGGCGCAGTGGTTGGGAGTCCGCCTGCCGATGCAGGGGACACGGGTTCGGGCCCCGGTCCGGGAAGATCCCACATGCCGCAGAGCGGCTGGGCCCGTGAGCCATGGCCGCTGAGCCTGCACGTCTGGAGCCTGTGCTCCGCAACGGGAGAGGCCACAACAGTGAGAGGCCCGCGTACAGCAAAAAAAAAAAAAAAAAAAAAGAGTGGAGAAAAGGAGAGGAAGGATGTCTGTAGAAGCAACTGGAAACACAGGCTGCCTCTGGGGAGCGGGCCTGGGTGGCAGGAATGGGAGAGTGGGAGACTTTTCATGATGCCTTCTTTGTACCTTTTGAATTTTGTACCACGTGAATATTTTATCCAGGCAAACAAATTAAATAAGTAACATAATCAGGCAGTTTTGCCCTGACCCAGCTTTGTCCTGACCCAGCTCCCCGCACGCTTAACCTCCTGCATTCTGGAAATACTCCAGGGCTTGTGTTGTCCTTATCAAAATTCCTTTAGGCCTTTGACTGCTGTCTCAGCCTGACTGCAGCATCCACCAGCCTGTGGGAGTGGGGTGAGTCACAGACACCCTCGGCCAGCTGTTTGCCATCTGCAGGCCTTCCTGGAAAAGAGCCCCTTCCAGCTGTGGCCCCCATCTCTGGAAAGCCGCTGGTACCCCTTTCATCTCTCTTTCTCTTACCTCTCCTGATTGACTGGAATTCAAATGAATTCAACCCCCATTTATTGGGTGTGCCAGGCACTGTGCTAGGAGCAATGAAAACCTCCCGACAGATCTGAAAGGGGGGGATTACTAGAGCAAGGAAAGAAGTGTGGGGGTGGGGTGGGGAGGTCATTCTATATGTATGTCTGCAGGGAGGTACTTCTGAGTACTTTTCTTTTGCGGTACCACCTCCTCCAGGAAGCCTTCCCTGATGACTTCTCCCTGCAGACATTAAGGGCCCTGACTCCCAGCCCAGGGCTCACCTGGAGCTCAGACCAGCAACACAAAAGGCTTCCAGAAGCAGGGATTGCCAGGCACTCGGACCCTGGGCAGTCCTTTGGCAGGTGGTACAGATGGGTGGCAGTAAGTGCTGTCCCAGAAAGGGACCTGCCTACTTTATAACATGGGGTGACTCTGCCCTGATTGGGCTCTGCTCACAGCAGCCTGCCAGGGCAATCCGGGGAGGGCAGGGCCACCTGATAAAGCCTATCTCATGGACCCTCCTAAGGGAACCAGATAGGAATCCTGCCTGTTTACAGGTAAGCAAATGAAGGTTTAGGGAAATGAAGTGGCTTGCCCCAGGCTCCTAGGCAGGGATGACCCAGCTGTGGCAGGGCCTGTACTGTTTCCACGACACCATTGACACCATTCTGCCTGTGCTTGGAGGTCCACAGCCCTCCCACAAAAACACACACGCGTTCCTGACAAGGAGCCTGGAACCCTGCCATGAGCTCTCTTTCTTCCTGGTTACCATGAACAGCCCCTAAAAAGCAGCAGGCACCCCTGAAGGAATTATCGGCCATTTCTACCTGAGTGTAAATTAGTTATCAGACCCTGAGACTGGAGCCGAATGCAGGGCCCTGCACCAAGTGACACATGGCAGGTGAAGAGGGAGAGGTCCCTGGGCAGGGCTGTGCCCTGGGAGTGGCTGGGTGGAACTTCCCTGGAAGCACCTGTGCCCTGGGCCCTGTGAAGTGTCCAGGGCTGGAGGTGCAGGGCGACGTGGAAAGAGCACTGACTTTTCTCGGGTTCCAGCCTGAGCTCTACCACCTCTTACCTGCGTGGCCTTGGGTGAGCCAGTCACCTCCCTGAGCCTCACAACCTCACCTGTGCCACGGGGATACTATTAGCGTATCTACCTTGCAGGTGGGGGTCCTCGAGAAGATGCTCCATCCCAGGGTTCTCAAATTGACTGAACATTGGAAGCCCCTGCAAGGCTCCTTAGAACCTAGGGTCCCCACCCCAGAGTTTCTGCTTTAGTTAGTCTGGGGAGGGGCCTAACTAACTAACTAACTAACAAGTGCCCTAACAAGTTCCCAGGTGGTTCTGGTGCTGCTTGTGCTGGGACCACTCCTCTACAAAAGATCTCTATGAGAACAGACTTGTGGTTGTCAAGGGGAGGGGGAGGTGGGGTGGGGGAGGGATGGAGGGAGAGGTTGGGATTAGCAGATGCAAACTGTGATACAGAGAATGGATAAAGACAAGGTCCTACTGTACAGCACAGAGAACTGTGTTCACTATCCTGTGATAAACCATAATGGAAAAGAGTATGAAAAAGAATATATGTATGAATATCTACATATATAAAACAGTCACTTTGCTGTACAGCAGAAATTAACGCAACATTGTAAATCACTGTACTTCAATAAAATAAATTTTTAAAAAAGATCTCTATGAAACTAGGAGATCAGGAAGGGGGGCAGGTGCAGAGCAGAGCCTATAAAAGACGCTAAATACACACTTGACATTTTGCAGGGATTTCACGCCCCATCACCACAGTTGGACAGAGGGTACCCAGGAGGCAAAGAAGAGGTGGCTACGGGGCCGAGGTTCAAGGGTCAGGGCTCTGAGCTCTCTCCAATAACCCCTCCTTTAATCCCCCCATCTACTCTGTAACACTGCAGTGAGCAGGTCTTTTGCACCTACTTCATACATGAAGAAACAGGCTGGGAGAGGTCATGGGACATGTCCAAGGTCATGCAGGCAGCAAGGTGGAAATTGAATCGGAAGCCAGACCTCTGACTCTGACCCCTGGACGTTTTCTAACCACCACACCGCCTCTCCTAAGGGTCATCCAGCGGATGTAAAAATATATTAAGAGCAGCGCAAACCCGTGCGGGTGGTTCTTCCCCCCCTGGCTGGCCCGGAAGCCCCAGCTCTGCAGAGACCGCTCTTTGCCCCCAGGCTTTGGTTCGTGCCACCCCGCCCCCCAGTTCCTTGCCCTTATGGGTCCTTCTGTCTTCCTGGAAAGGGACTGTAGCCATTGATGCTCCCCCCGCCCCCAGGCCCTGATGCAGTGCCAACACCCAGGAGGTGCTCAGTGAACTTGGGCTTCTCCTCCCCTCCTCCCCCCCTCCCCCGGCCCCAGCCCAGCTCCCTGCTCTCCACGCTCCTGGGAAAGGCGGTCCTCAGAGCCCCTCAAAAGTGAGATCCTCCCTCCTGAGCCCCGGGAGCCTGCACAGGCTGCCTGAGTGGAGCGGGAGGGAGGCATGTTGCAGCCCCCCAGGCCAGCTGACAGGGTCAGAGGGGAAACTGCATTTCCTGCTGGGCCCCTGGGGAGCCTTGTCTCTCAGAGAGGCCGGCTGGGTCTCTGCACAGGAGCTCCTGGGGAGAGGGGGCAGGGATGGGGGAGGAAGGAGGGAGGAAGAGGAGAAGGGGAGAGAGAGGAAGGCAGGCATGGAGAAGAGGAAGGACAGGGCAAAGGGGAAGGGAGGCAAAGGGGAAGGGAGGCAGAGGGGGTTGCGAGAGAAAGAGAAAAAGAGGCAGAGGCGAGAACCAGAGACAGAGGGTGACAGAAGATTGGAGATCATGAGATGCAGAGAGGAAGAGGCAGGAGAAAAGCGTCAGAGAAACAGGAGAGGGAGAGCACGTTAGAGACGAAGTAGAAAGAGGTGTGAGAAAAAGACAGAGAGGCTTAGACAAAGGCCAACAGACAGGCAGAAACCTCCTGAGACCAGGCAGACGAGGCCCCGAGGAAACACTTGAATTTCCCACACGTCGCAGATTTTCTTTGGGGTTTTCTTTGTGTCTGTGCTGTGAGGCTTAAGGCCTGGGGCCAGCACCACATCGAATTGACCAATAAACATCACCGTCATGGCCACTGATGGCCTGATGGGTAACGGCCCAGCCGTAGAATTTGGAGGGAGCTGGCTGGGCCCGGGGCGGGGGGTGGGAAGTGGTCAGCTCCCTACAAGCCATGGGGAAGAGTCTCCCTGGGGCCCTGACTTGTAACAGACTCTTGGGAAAAGCCCCTGCCCACCCTCCCCCAAGCACATCCAGAAATTCTTTTTTTTTCTTTTCTATTATAGTTTATTACAAGATATTGAATATAGTTCCCTGTGCTATACAGTAAGACCTTGTGGTTTATGTCATTTATGTACAGTAGTGTGTATCTGCTAATCCCAAACTCCTAATTTATCCCTCCCCGCCCTTTTCCCCTTTGGTAATTGTAAATTTGTTTTCTATGTCCTGAGTCTGTTTCTGTTTTGTAAGTAAGTTCATTTGTATCATTTTTTAGACTCTTTAGGGTCTCAATTTATGCCTCTGGGACAAGGACATTTCTCAAGGGGGCATGGAACACTTTAAACCAACCATTCAGTGGATAAAGAAGATGTGGTACATAGATACAATGGAATACTACTCAGCCACTAAAAAAATGAAATAATGCCATTGGCAGCAACATATGGACCTAGAGATTATCATACTAAGTGAAGTAAGTCAGACAGAGAAAGACAAATATATGATATCACTTATATGTGGAATCTAAAATATGACACAAATGAACTTATTTACAAAACAGAAACAGACTCACAGACATAGAGAACAGACTTGTGGTTGCCAAGGGGGAGGGGGGTGGGAGAGGGTTAGATTGGGAATTTGGGGTTAGCAGATGCAAACCATTATATATAGAATGGATACACAACAAGGTCCTACTGTATAGCACAGGGAACTATATTCCATACCCTGTGATAAACCGTACTGGAAAAGAACTTTAAAAAAGAATGTATACGGAAACCCACCATTCAGGCTTCCTAGTGGAAAGAGTCTGGGCTTTGAGGGCAGGCCAAGCTGAATTCAAATCCAGACTCTAATATCTACTTGCTGGGTGACCTCAGGCAAATGACTGCCCCTCTCGGAAGATTCCATCTCCCGAATGTGACTGAGCCCGCTGAGGAGCTATTGCTCTCATCCCTGTGCTCACCTGGCAGGAGCTTTCAGGGGTTCCAGGCCTCCTTCCACAGGCAAAACAACTCCATGAGACTTTAGTGAGTCATGTGGGGCTGTGAAGGAGGGTTACAGTGCACAGGAGGCAGGAAATTGAACAAAAGTGCCCATTAGTCCCCTTGATTCTCACTGTACAGTCCGCTCTGGGCAGTAATAGCTCTCTCTCTCTCCCCCTTTCCTTAGGCAGCCACTCTAGTCTCCCTGGCTCTGACATTTAGTCTTTTCACTACTTTTCTTTCTCTATGTAGCACGAGTTCTTGGAGTCTTTTAGCCTTTTTACCCCAGGAAGGAGTTGAGCATCGCTGCTAAGAGCAAATCTGCAGAGTCAGACGAGCTGGGTTCACATTTCAGTTCTAATTCCTATTACAGGTGTGGCCTCGGATAAGTGGCCTCGCCTCTACATGCCTCAATTTCTTCATCTGTTAAATGGGTGACTAATAACAATGTCTACCAGAAAGAGCTGTCTTGAGGATTAAATACGTTAATATATATAAAGCATTTAACAACAAAGCCTGGCACAGAATAAACACCAGATAAATGTTAGTGATGATTATTATTACCTCCTAAGTAGACAAAGGACCCTGCTTAAGATCTACCCTCTTTCAATGGCAGGGAGGGACTGTAAATAACAATTTTCCCCATCACAATTTTTCCTGATGTACATCAAGTAGGCACACTAAAGCTATGTTCATCGGGCTCTGTGGCTGCCTGACATTTTTGAAAACCCTTCCTATGTTTGGGAAAAGTTTCACATTATGATTCTAACCTCCTTTTCCTAGCCTCTTTTGCAGCTGGGAAGCAGGCACGAGACTCAGGCTCTGCCAGTTAGAAGTGACACATGCAGGAGACTTGGGTTGCAGGCACCAGGCTGGGGATGATGGGTTGGGGTTGGTGACATGCCAAGTCCATTTTCTTGCAAGAGCGATGAATGGTGGGGTGGTAGGTGCCCAGCACCTCAGGTCAGTGGGCAACCTTCAGGTGGGCCTTCTCTGGAGCTGTCCCATCGTGTGGTTTGGGTTTGCTTCTTGCTGTGTAGCCTCTATGCCTGACTCTCGGTTTCCCTTACTGGTTCTATAACGTTCTTTTTTTTTTTTTATTGAAGTATATTTGTTGTACAATATTATGTAAGTTACAGGTGTACCGTATAGTGATTCACAATTTTTAAAGGTTATACTCCATTTATAGTTTTTACAGAATATTGGCTTTTTTAACAAAATATTTCCACATGTTATAAAACATATCATTTCATATGTAGCTTATTTTATACCTAAGAGTTTGCACCTCTTAATCCTCCACCCCCATATTGCCCCTCCCCCTTCCCTCTCCCCACTGGTAACCACTAGTTTGTTCTCTATATCTGTGAGTCTGCTTCTTTTTTGTTATATTCACTAGTTTGTTGTAATTTTTAAATTAATTAATTAACTTATTTATTTTTGGCTGTGTTGGGTCTTCGTTGCTGCATGCCGGCTTTCTCTAGTCGTGGCGAGCGGGGGCTACTCTTTGTTGTGGTGCGCAGGCTTCTTATCGCAGTGGCTTCTCTTGTTGCGGACCACAGGTTGTAAGTGGGGGGGCTTCAGTAGTTGCAGCACGCAGGCTCAGTAGTTGTGGCTCGCGGGCTCGAGAGCGCAGGCTCAATTGTGGCCCATGGGCTTAGTTGCTCCGCGGCATGTGGGATCTTCCTGGACCAGGGCTCGAACCAGTGTCCCCTGCATTGGCAGGCGGATTCTTAAGCACTGCGCCAGCAGGGAAGTACTTGTATTTTTTTAGGTTCCACATATAAGTGGTATGGTACAGTATTTGTCTTTCTCTGATTTATTTCACTTACCATAATGTAACCTTCTTAATAGCATTTAGTCCAGTGGTTCTCAAAGTGCAGTCCCAAGACCTGCAGTTAGAAACTTAGCAATACTGGGAGCTTGTTAGAAACACAAATTCTTTGGCCCACTTCACACCTCCTGAACCAGAAACTGTGAGGGTGGGGCCCCGCAGTCTATTCAACAAGCCCTCCGGGGGATTCTGCTGCTGGCTCAAGTTTGGGAATCACTGTTCTAGTTAATTCCCGTTCTCGTTTCAAGGCAGCATGGATTCCACTGTTTGCGGCTGCGTGCCCTGACGGAACTGATGTCTCTAAATCTCTGGAGAGTTACCAGTACAGCCTATTCAAAAGTTCTGGACATACTTCAGTGCCCAGTCTGCTTCATAGTCACATCATCATGTACATCCTGTCACCTTTGCCACATTCAGTTGGTTAGAAGCAAATCATGGTCCCACCGACACTCAAGGGGAGGGGATTCCACAAGGATGCGACCACCTGGAGGTGGGCTCATGGGCCTGCTCTAGGGCTCAGCCACCACAAGCAGCCTGAGCAGCTCCTAGAGTCGAAATTCAAGTTAAATGAGAAGAGGACATGAGACCCATACAGGAAAGTTGTTCCCATCTTTTCTTTTCTTTTTTCTTTTTTGCGCTGTGAGTCTTGTGGGATGTTAGTTCCCTGACCAGGGATCGAACCTGGGCCCTCAAGCACAGAGTCCTAACCACTGGACTGCCAGGGAATCCCCTGTTCCCATCTTATGCCATGATCTCTTGAGAGTAAGAAATCTCATCTTGGGCTTCCCTGGTTGTGCAGTGGTTAAGAATCCACCTGCCAATACAGGGGACACGGGTTTGAGCCCTGGTCCGGAAAGATCCCACATGCCGTGGAGCAAATAAGCCCGTGCGCCACGACTACTGAGCCTGTGCTGTAGAGCCCGAGAGCCACAACTACTGAGCCCGCACGCCTAGAGCCCATGCTCCGCAACAAGAGAAGCCACCGCAATGAGAAGCCCGCGCACTGCAATGAAGAGCAGCCCCTGCTCGCCACAACCAGAGAAAGCCCGTGTGCAGCAACAAAGACCCAACGCAGCCAAAAATAAAATAAAAAATAAAACAAACAAACAAACAAAATCTCATTTGTTATTTGTGATTTTCTTCAGTCCCCAGCCCGGCTCCTGGCACATAGTCGGCCCTTAGCAATACCGTGTTGGATTGAATTGTTAAACTAGGTGACAGGACTTCCCTGGTGGCGCAGTGGTTGAGAATCTGCCTGCCAATGCAGGGGACACGGGTTTGAGCCCTGGTCCAGGAAGATCCCACATGCTGCGGAGCAACTAAGCCTGTGCGCCACAATTACTGAGCCTGTGCTCTAGAGCCAGCGAGCCACAACTACTGAGCCCGCATGACACAACTACTGAAGCCCACATGCCTAGAGCCCGTGCTCTGCAACAAGAGAAGCCACCACAATGAGAAGCCCACTCACCGCAATGAAGACCCAACACAGCCAAAATTAAATAAATAAAATAAATAAATTTATTTTAAAAAAACAACCAGAAAAAACCTAGGTGACACATTCAAGCTCTCATTCATTCAGCAAGCATTCACTGAGCCCCTCCCGGGCGTCAGGCCCTGTGCCAGGTGCCGGGACACCGGGTGGAGTAAGGCCAGGGCTTTGTGCTCCCTGGGATGGTAACTTGCAGCTGAAGCGTATGACAGTTTCTGGTCTCTGAAGCCCTCTCGTGTACGCGTTGTGTGACCCTGAAGTGTGGGTGCTGTTGGAGAGACGGAGGTTCGGAAGCATAGACTCTTGGGTGGGGCCACTCTACAAGTCAGCAGCGGAACTCCCTTCCCCGTGCTCTCTCCCAGAACTGCCTGGCCCGGCACACGATGGACCCCAACCTCAGGGCACCACCTGGGGCTCCTTCTCTGGCTCAGTGTTTTTTGCGGGTGCCCTCTGGTGACCCCCAGTGGAGCTGGGATGTCCTCCTTGGAGAAGGCGCCTGGGGCCCTGGGAGCTGGGGAAGGGTCTGATGTGTGTGCCCTCTGCCTCCACCGCAGGCCCGATAAGAAAGTGACCACAGTCCTTTTTGGGTCACTTTCTTGGTCAAAAGAGGAACATAGTCTTGAGTGAAAAGGGAAGATATAGCGAGAACTGCCCCTGAGTGACTTGGTCAGTGCAGAGGATGGGACAGCAAGTTATCATCACAGGACTCCGCCTCCTACCGCCCTGGTCCTGGGGTGCCTGTGCTTTCCTGTTTACTACCTTCCTTTTGAAAACGTATTTCTCTCGCTCAAGATCCAGGGTTGAACCTGAAAACAACCCTGTGAGTCCCATTTTGTAGGTGGGAAAAGTGAGGCTCCAACAGAGCTGGAACGGACAGAGAGGTGAAGATGCATGGGGTGGGTGGCTTCCCCTGCTCCATTGGACGTTTGTGTTTTCCCTCATCATAACCTCATCACTCTGTCCCATGTCTGCAGGCTCCTTGAAGGGTGGGGGAAGAGGGGGTGTCTGGTTTGTCACTGTGTTCTCAGTGCTCCTGTGGGATTTTGCTGACTGAATGAGTGAGGGTATATAGATACATAAGTCACAGGAGGGGGCCTACAGGAGCCAAAAAAGTGAGGCCATAGGGAGGCCAGGCTGCTTGCCTCTTACCGTGTTCCTGGCCCTCACTAGTGCCAAGCCTAAGCCTTAGAGAAGTTTTCCAAAGCCAGCATTCACTCCAGGCTTACTACAAGCTGGGCAATAAGGTAGGTGCCATTATTGTACCCACTTCACAGATGAGGAAATTAAGGCTTCCAGCAGAAAAGCATCTCCTAGACCTCTGACAGGATAGTCAGTGGTTCTGTGCAGGCCCCACTGGGAGACTTTTGGTCCAAGTAGTTCAGAGGCATGTGACTTCTGTTTTATCCCAAATTAAAAAAAACACTCATGATAGTCAAGGAATCATCCCAAATTAAGGAGCCCTGTGGATGAAAGGCTCTTGGTGCTGCAGCCAGGAGTCAGTGCTGTGCCTCTGAGGTGGGAGAGCCAACTTCAGGACACTGGTCCACAAGAGGCCTCCCAGCTGCACATAATATCAAACAGCAAAAATCTCCGAGAGATCTCCATCTCAACGCCAGCACCCAGCTTCACTCAATGACCAGCAAGCTACAGTGCTGGACATCCTATGCCAAACAACTAGCAAGACAGGAACACAACCCCACCCATTAGCAGAGAGGCTGCCCAAAAGCATAATAAGTCTACAGACACCCCAAAACACACCACCAGACGTGGACCTGCCCACCAGAAAGACAAGATCCAGCCTCATCCACCAGAACACAGGCACTAGTACCCTCCACCAGGAAGCCGACACAACCCACTGAACCAACCTTAGCCACTGGGGACAGACACAAAAAACAACAGGAACTACGAACCTTCACCCTGCAAAAAAGGAGACCACAAACACAGTAAGATAAGCAAAATGAAAAGACAGAAAAACACACAGCAGATGAAGGAGCAAGACAAAAACCCACCAGACCTAACAAATGAAGAGGAAATAGGCAGTCTACCGGAAAAAGAATTCAGAATAATGATAGTAAGGTTGATCCGAAATCTTGGAGATAGAATGGACAATAGAATGGACAAAATGCAAGAATCAGTTAACAAGGACCTAGAAGAACTAAAGATGAAACAAGCAACGATGAACAACACAATAAATGAAATTAAAAGTACTCTAGATGGGATCAATAGCAGAATAACTGAGGCAGAAGAACGGATAAGTGACCTGGAAGATAAAATAGTGGAAATAACTACTGCAGAGCAGAATAAAGAAAAAAGAATGAAAAGAACTGAGGACAGTCTCAGAGACCTCTGGGACAACATTAAACGCACCAACATTCGAATTATAGGGGTTCCAGAAGAAGAAGAGAAAAAGAAAGGGACTGAGAAAATATTTGAAGAGATTATAGTTGAAAACTTCCCTAATATGGGAAAGGAAATAGTTAATCAAGTCCAGGAAGCACAGAGAGTCCCATACAGGATAAATCCAAGGAGAAATACGCCAAGACACATATTAATCAAACTGTCAAAAATTAAATACAAAGGGGCTTCCCTGGTGGCGCAGTGGTTGAGAGTCCGCCTGCCGATGCAGGGGACACGGGTTCGTGCCCCGGTCTGGGAGGATCCCACATGCCGCAGAGCGGCTGGGCCCGTGAGCCATGGCCGCTGAGCCTGCGCGTCCAGAGCCTGTGCTTCGCAACGGGAGAGGCCACAACAGTGAGAGGCCCGCGTAATGCAAAAAAAAAAAAAAAAAAAAATTAAATACAAAGAAAACATATTAAAAGCAGCAAGGGAAAAACAACAAATAACACACAAGGGAATCCCCATAAGGTTAACAGCTGATCTTTCAGCAGAAACTCTGCAAGCCAGAAGGGAGTGGCAGGACATATTGAAAGTGTTGAAGGAGAAAAACCTGCAACCAAGATTACTCTACCCAGCAAGGATCTCATTCAGATTTGATGGAGAAATTAAAACCTTTACAGACAAGCAAAAGCTGAGAGAGTTCAGCACCACCAAACCAGCTCTACAACAACTGCTAAAGGAACTTCTCTAGGCAAGAAACACAAAAGAAGGAAAAGACCTACAATAAGAAACCCCAAACAATTAAGAAAATGGGAATGGGAACACACATATCGATAATTACCTTAAATGTAAATGGACTAAATGCTCCCACCAAAAGACACAGATTGGCTGAATGGATACAAAAACAAGACCCATATATTTGCTGTCTACAAGAGACCCACTTCAGACCTAGAGACACATACAGACTGAAAGTAAGGGGATGGAAAAAGGTATTTCATGCAAATGGAAACCAAAAGAAAGCTGGAGTAGCAATTCTCATATAAGTTATATATATATATATATATGTAGTTTGCTTGAGTGCAGTGTTTTTTGTTTTCTGTACTGAATTCATTAGCATGGGTCGGTATAAAATTTAGCATAGGTCAATATGTAATTTGTAAACTAATAAGGTCTTAAAAGTGAGGAATTAAGTCTTTTAAATTTAATTATTTATTGTAAAGAGCAGAATAGCATACATAAACAGGTGCCTAAGGAAAACTTGTATTCTAATATGGAACTCTCATGAACACCTTTTTTTTTTTCTTCTAACGGTATGATAGTAGGCCATTTGATTATTTTTATGGCTTTAACTTTACAACAATGAAATATTCATAAATTTTAAAAAGTATTTTTCTTTATTTGATGCGGGTGGGATACTGGAGAAATGAAAGGTCAAACATCTATTGAGGAATCCATACTTGTCTATATATTGTGTACTTTTATTTCAAGAACTGATTTAAAATTCCTAAAAGGATGCTATAATAAGTTATTATGCCATTTTACAGACTGAATTAAGTGAATTTCAGGGAGGTATGAAACTTGCCTAAGGCTATCCAGCTACCAAGCGGTAGAAGTGAGAATTAAATCCAGGTATACCTATAAAAAAAAAAAAAAAAAAAAAAGAAGGCGAGGGCAGCACCAGGGTATGGGGTTGTTAGTTTTATAGGGGTGAGTAATTTCATACGCTGATGAGTGGGAGGAGTATTCCAGCTATTTTGGGGAAGGGGTGGGGATTTCTAGGAATTGAGCCACCGCCCACTTTTTGACCTTTATGGTCATCCTTGGAACTGTCGTGGCACCTGTGGGTGTGTCGCTTAGCTTGCTGATGTGTTACAATGAGTGTATACTGAGGCTCAAGGTCTAGTGGAAGTAGACTCGTCCGCCATCTTGGACCTATTTTGTTCTAATCAGTTTATGTTGTGTCCTCGGGCTATGTAATTCTTTTAAAGGTTGTGCCCTGCCCCCTTTCCTCCTGTTTCATATTGAATATATAATATTTACCAGAGTATGTTTTAATAATTAATACATGATATATTGTATAATTAATTTAAAAAAAAAAAAAAAACACTCATAATAACACACGAGAAAGGTCCATGTGGTCCAACCACCCAGCAGCAAACCTTCTGTTTTCCTTCGACATTCAAGTCTGTCTGTGGAGATTGTGCCTGGCGGCTCCTGCCAGAGTCTTCTGGGATCTCAGCAGAACTCATGTTTTCTACATGAATACAAACGCCAGTCTCCGCACCCCCTGGCTTTTCTTTGGCTCTGTGGGAATGTTCACTCCTTTGCATTCCTCCAGCTGTGTATGGGAGTCCCTAAGGAATTTCCTCTTGACCAGTGACCTCTGAGACTTTAGTAAGCAGATCTTCCTGTTTGGCTCACTCACTCCTCTCCCCTCCCCAGGAGTCAAGCTTGAACTCAGGAGGGCTGCTTGTGGGAGTAATCCATTCATCCGTTCAAAGGTATAAATTGAAGCACCTCATACATGGCAGGCACTGATCAGAATGCTAGGGATATAGATGTACCTTCTGTGTGGGCCTGCCACCCTCACGGATTTACAATCCAGCAGGGAAGACAGATATTAAGTTAACACTGATTAAAACAGTGAGATATCACTTCACACCCATCACAGATCAGAAAGGTCAATACTCTCAAGTGTTGGTGACAATGTGGGGAGACGGGAGGCCCCAAGTACTGCTGTGGACATGTGAATTGGTGCAGCCATTCTGGAAATACCTGGCAGTATTTGGCAAAGTTAAATCTGGGAATACCTTGTCACCCAGACATCTTATTTCTGGGTAATCATCCCATAAACATAATCATCTCTTAAAACTCCCTGAGGCAACTTGGGCAGAGATGTTCACTGCAACGTTGCTAGTGGCAAAATGTAGCAGATCCGTGCTAGGGAAGCTGGAGCAGCATCAAGAAACAACATACAGGGGCTTCCCTGGTGGCGCAGTGGTTGCGAGTCCGCCTGCCGATGCAGGGCCGATACTCGCGAAGTATCAATAGTAAAGAGAGCAAAATTTCATTTTTGAAAATTAAAATGCATGCAAGAAGTCCTTAAAAGGAAATTTACAAGATTCATGCGTATTTGGGGAAAGTGAATAGGAGTGGGGATCAGGGAAGCAGGAAAACATAAAATGAATAAGAACGTGGTCTTATATAAACCACCAAAATGAACTGCTATACCCTGAAAGAACGTCAACTCAACTCTATGTAGCTGGTGGTCCATAGATGCTAAATAAAAACAAATAACTAAGCCTAGTAGAGATCATCTGAGGGTCACATCCCGGGCTACTCTGTGTCCCTAATTCTCCCTTCCGGCCTTGGCCCGGTGCCCTGAAACCAGCCTTCCATGTTTGGACTCTCTTTTACCTTCCAGTGAGTTTTCTTTCCCAGAACTCTCCTGGACCCCATGCAGATAGGACCATGTTGGATACCCCAGAACCTCCAGTCTTAACCTGAATCACAGATGAACTCGGCTTAGGTCTCAAGTGGAGATTCCAGCTGCACCTGAACCATGGACCCATTCACCCCCACCCCGTTCTGTAATCATTTACTGGGTGCCTGCTTGCTGTCAGGAACAGGCAGCATAAAGACGACTGGCAATGACGAGAAGCACTTCTCTTTTGCGTGCAGCGTGGCAGGCTCTATCCTAGCGCTTCATTTATATCAACCCCCTCAAATCCATTTAAACTTGTAGACACTTGTGGCATTGGTTAGTTGATCACCGTGTCCCTAGAAAAAAATGGTTGGGCGGTCTACTAGACTCTTTACTTGATCAGTGTAAGTGGCAGAATTCCAGCTCAAGTGAACAGAGCCTAACTCGAGTCACCAAACCAATCACTGCCCTTGACCAGCTCCCGGACTTGAACCAGTTTACAGACCCAGACAACTTGAATGAGGAGGGCGCTGGTTCCCCTTGAGGAGGGACCCCACTACACCGTCAGAAAGTTACCGTCTTTATCCTTCTCCCAGCCTTCCCCAAAGGGACTTCCAGCCATATACCTGGGTGACAGTGTATTAGAGAGAAGAAGATAATCAGACTTTTCTGGCTCTGAATTGACCCTAATTCCAGGAGACCCAAAACGTCACTGTGGTCCACCACCAGAGTAAGGGCTTATGGAAGTCGGGTGATCAATGGAGTTTTAACTCAGGTCTGTCCCACACTTGGCTAAGTGGGTCCCCGTAACCCATCCTGTGGTTATTTCTCCAATTCTAGAATGCATAACTGGAACAGACATACTCAGCACTTGGCAGAATCCCTATAAGGCAGACACTGTCATTATCATCCCCATTTTACAGAGGGAAACACTGAGGCTTAGGAGATTAAATTACATATCCAAGGTCACACAGCTGGGAAGCTGGGATTCAAGCCATGGCAGTTTGGGTCCAAATCCATATCCTTAGTCATCATCCTATACTACCCTTAAGTGCTTGCCGCTTCATAGAGGAGAGAAGCAAGTACACAAATAACTGCAATGCATTGTAGAATTGCTGTGACAGAGATGAACGCAGGGGTTATGTGGGTCTGGGTGGTGGGATGGGGTCAACCAAGGGTTGCCAGCAGAGATGGTGTCTACACACAGTGGTAAAGGATGAGCTGGAGTTAGTGGGACTAAGGTGGGTGGAGTGGGCAGAGGGGTCCTACAGAGGAGAGGGGTGGTGGCAGGAACAGCGAGGGGGCAGCATGAGTGTCCATGTGGGTGGCCCAGGCTGTGTGGGCTCAGGTGCAAGAGATCACGAACTCCTGGACGTGAAGGTGCCAGGGTGCCTGGGAGGGCTGCACGGGCCGAGTCCTGGTCCTGCCTCTGAGGCCCAGCCCAGCTATTCAGACCCAGGCCCATTCTCACACTGCTGCAGCCTGTGACATTCCAGAGCACCCCAGCATGGAGTTTCTGTACATCAGGCCTTGTGGGTAGTATTGAGCAATGCACTCTCATCCCAAAATAAACATGTTTTGGGCTTTATTTTTGCTCCTTCTTTATTTATCTCCCTGGGCATCTCCCTGCCCCCCATCCGAGGCCCTGGGAGGAGGGAGAAGGCTCTTCTGCAGCCCTTGGAGGGTGGGTGGCCTTTTGTTAACGTCTCTCATCCCGGTCACGTGGCCTGAAGCGGCTCCTTGGAGACAACGGTTCTCTGGTCCTTTACAAACCAGCGGCAGCCTGGGAAGTGAGGGAACACACTGCCCCAACCCCCCAGGCCCCACCTCTGCCATGGATCCAGGAAGAAGGGAGGGATGGACATGTGTGGGGTGGTCCATTCTTTCTCTTAACCCTTGCTTCACCTGTGAGATAGGCAGTAGTTTAACCATTTCATAGAGGAGAAAAATCTGGCACAGAGAGGTCAATGAACCAGCCCAAAGTCGCACAGCAGCACATGGAGGGGCTGGGTTGAATCACCCTGCTGACTGGCTATGACACTCATCTTTTCCACTAGCCCACCCTGTGGCTTGAAGCATGGACAGTCCGATGTCTTTAGGCTGGTGGAACCTGGAGGAAGAGACACAGAACATTCACAAGAAAGAATCATCATTTTTCTTCTCTCATTTAGTCTTGGTCCGAAGTGACTGTATGAAAATAACAATAACTAACTTATTGAGTGCTTACTTAGTTCCAGGCACTGGAACTAAGAACTAAGTTCTGAGGACTTTATTGGTATGAAGTCCTTTAAACCTCACTACAGTTCTGTTGAGCTAGGTGCTACTGTGATCCTCATTTGATAAGTGAGGAAACTGAGGCACAGAGACGGAAAGCAACTTGCCCAAGGTCACACAGCTCATGAGTGGCAGAGCTGGGATTTGAGAGCAGGCTGTCTCTGGAAACTACTCTTTTTTCTCCTTAATTAATTATTAATTGGGGTAAAAAACGAATATAAAATTTACCATTTTAACCATCTTTAAGCATATAGTTCTGTGGCATTAAGTACATTCACATTGTTGTGCCACCATCCATCTCCAGAACTTTCTCTCACTCGCAAAACTGAAACTCTGTATTCATTGAACAATAACTCCCTATTTGCCTTTCCCCTCAACCTTTGGCAAGCAGCATTTTACTTTCTGTCTGTATGACACTGACTGCTCCAGGTACCTCTTATAAGTGGAATCATACAGTATTTGTCCTTTTGTGTCTGGCTGATTTCACAAAGGAGAATGCCTTCATCCATGTTGCAGCATGTCTCAGAATTTCCTTCCTTTTAAGGCTGAATGATATTCCATGATATGTATATATCAGATTTTATTTATCCAGTCATCTGTTAATGGATACTGGGTTGCTTCCACCTTTTGACTACTATGAATAATGCTGTTATAGATGTCGATGTACAAATGTCTCTTTGAGACCCTGCTTTCAATTCTTTTGAATGCATAGGAGTCCGGAGACCACTCTTAACCCCACACTTCCTGCCTCTTAGCAGAATCCCCATGGGGCTTGTCTGTGGCCTTCCAGTAGTGAGTCTGGCCAGGGGCCGTTTCAGGGAAGTCAATGTGATCAGAGAAGATGCCCTTGTCCATCCTCCCCCACTCCCACCTCCCCAGATTGGTTTCTAATCAGCCATTCTCATGAAGGTGACAAGAAGCTGGGGAGCCATCTGCCTAGATGTGGTGGATCAAGGAGTGTGCGTGAACTTCCAGCCACAGAGAGCTCAGAAGCCGGACTCCCTGGGCCACAATCCAACCTTGATGCTGCCTGGCTTTGTGACCTTGACTAAGTTCCCGACTTCCCTTATTTGTTCAACTGTGTGATGGTGTCATCATCATCACCGGCATCATACCCACCAGTATCTTATTTTTTTAATAATAATGAGATTGATATTATTTATTTATTATTTATTAATTAATTAATTTTTGGCTGCGTTGGGTCTTCGTTGCTGCACATGGGCTTTCCCTTGTTGTGGCGAGTAGGGGCTACTCTTCGTTGCAGTGCCTGGGCTTCTCCCTGCAGTGGCTTCCCTTGTTGTGGAGCACAGGCTTTAGGCACGTGGGCTTCAGTAGTTGTGGCACGTGGGCTCAGCAGTTGTGGTGCACGGGCTTAGTTGCTCTGCAGTATGTGGGATCTTCCCGGACCAGGGCTCGAACCTGTGTCCCCTGCATTGGCAGGCGGATTCTTAACCACTGCGCCACCAGGGAAGTCCATACCCGCCAGTATCTTATTGTATGGACCACATGAGCAAAACATGGCAAGCACTCACAACAGTGCCTGGCTGTAATTACAGGTAGAGCAGAGCCCAGTGGAGCGCCAAGCCCTCCAGCTGAGAGTTGAAACACGTAAGCCTCAGCTCTGCCACTTCTTGTGTGACCTTGGGCAAGCGACCTCATCTCTCTGAGCTTCGGTTTCCTCATCGTTTAGAGATGATTATACTTCCCCTGCTTCACTCCTGGAGAGGAGATCAGATGAGACCCTGGATGTCTGTGATGCTGATCTAGTCACCTCACTGTCTTAGGCACCCTTGTTGCCTGTGTGTTGGTCCCGTGTTCCAGTTTGTGAGGGGCAGGGGCAGGGCCTCACACTTGACACCTCCCTCATTAACTGGATGGGGTGCTTCTGGACCCCAGAGCTCTGTCCCCAGCCATATGTAGTTGCACGGGCAGAGCCCCAACCTCAGGGAACTGAAAGGGAATCTACTGGCTCACACAGGGAAAAGTCCAGGTAGAGCTGGATGCAAGCGTCTGATGAGGCTCTCAGGACCCTTCTCTATCTCTTAGCTCTGCTTCCCTCCATTCAGGGCTTATTTCCAGGCAGGCTGTCTCTACATGATGGCAAAGACAGTGAGCTGCTCCAGGCTCACAGCAAACCAGTGAGCAACCTCAGTGGAAAGAGAGTTTCTTTCTTTAAATAGTTCCAGCAAACATCCTGGGGCTGCCTCCCACTTTCTGAACTTAATGTCAGACCGTCTCAGAACATATCCTGGGATTCTGATTGGTTAGTTCCATGTCATGTACCCACTCCCGACTTGGGTGGTTCAGCCCCACTTGAACCCTGGAAACTTGAACCATGACCCGTGTCTCCCCAAAAGAGAACTGAAGTGCTATTATCAGAAGCCAGGGCAGGCAGAGATTACAGGTGACGAATACAGGTGTTAAGAGCCATGGTCAGGAAGCCTCGTTTCTGGTCTAAGCTTGATCACTTATCCCTGTGTGGCTTGGAGAAAGTCACTGTCCTTCCCAGCCTCAGTTTCCTCATCTATAAAAGGGGGTTTGACTCCATCATTGGGTCCCCAGCCTGACTGCTGCTGGAATCTCCTGGTGAGCTTTTTTTTTTAACTTAATTAATTAATTTATTTATTTTTGGCTGTGTTGGGTCTTCATTGCTGCGCGCGGGCTTTTCTCTAGTTGCGGAGAGCGGGGGCTACTCTTCGTTGCAGCTCGCGGGCTTCTCATCGCGGTGGCTTCTCTTATTGCGGAGCCCGGGCTCTAGAGCACAGG
Source organism: Orcinus orca (assembly GCF_937001465.1). NCBI lineage: Eukaryota > Metazoa > Chordata > Mammalia > Artiodactyla > Delphinidae > Orcinus > Orcinus orca. Next base: position 91,549,564 of record NC_064569.1, on the reverse strand, counting down.
CTCAGTAGTTGTGGCGCACGGGCTTAGTTGCTCCGTGGCATGTGGGATCTTCCCGGACCAGGGCTCGAACCCGTGTCTCCTGCATTGGCAGGCGGATTCTTAACCACTGCGCCACCAGGGAAGTCCCTCCTGGTGAGCTTTTAAAAATGTAGATTCCAGGGAGTTCCCTGGTGGCATAGTGTTTAGGATTTAGGCTTTCACTGCTGTGGCCCGGGTTCTATCCCTGGTCGAGGAACTGAGATCCCCCAAGCCCTGCAGGTCATGTGGCCAAAAAATAAAAAATAAAATAAAATAAAATAATAATAAAAATGTAGATCCCTGGCCCCATCCTAGACTGTTCTGATTCAGCAGGCCTGGGGAAGGACCAAGGACTCTGCATTTTGGACAAAAACCTCACAGGGTTCCGATTTGCTTTTGGATGAGATGAGTCCCAAGATCTCTCTCATTCTTATGTCCTCTGATTTTAGAGTCAATTAATATTGGCTAAAAGGCTGAGCAGGCAGACACAGCAATGTCCCCCAGATACTCCACTCACTCCCCAGCACTGGCCTGCACCCTTTCACTTGGGCAGGGCCTGTGACTAGTTCTGGCCAACAAGATGTGTGAAAGTGACATGTGTCACTTTCAGGTTACGGCAGTTAAAGCCGAGGCCCCAAATGTCAGGCTCTCTCCTGTCTGCCTTGATCATTTGTGAAGCAGAACCTGAACTGCCAGGTCACTGCCACACACAGCAAAGATGTGACAGTAGACACAGGGGTTTCTGCCCTGTGGGCTTGGGCCTTGAGGTTCTAACTGCCCTCCTTTCTCAGCTGAATGGGCGCCTCCAGTGTAGAGCAGTGGTGGCCCCAGGGGAGGAAGCAGGAAGGCTGTCCAAGGCCAGAGGCTTCGTAGGACATTGGAGAAGTCTGGGTGTGGATTGGCTGGGTGGCCCAGAGCTAGCCGATATTCATGTAAGACATTAGGGTCTGGGGAGAGCTATTGCTCCCAGATGAGGTGTTCAACCTTATCCAGGTTGGAGGAAAAGCCCCGCAGGGAGGAGTGAGTCACCCAGAGTCCTGAATACCCCTGATGCCAAGGAAAATCTATCCAGAGGGCTTCCAGATCGAGGTCATTTCCTTCCATAGAGCATGACTTCAAGTGGCTTTGAGAATGTTTACACCAACGGATGGTCAGTCCCTTCAGAGGTGACCCTTTGTTGGATTTGGCAATTTTCCCTGTGATCTTAGAAAAAAAACATGACTCTGCTGTTCCATGGTACGTTCTGGCCTGTGTGGGTACCAGGTTATACTTTGCATTTGGGGATCTTCTTACTGCAGAGAAGGCCTCTACCCATGAGATTAAAATTTAGCTTTAAATTATTACATTTTGATTGTTATTATTTATTACAGACACAATGCATTATATTTCCATTTTAAATTTATTTTATTTATTAAAAAAAAATAATACATTCCCATAATATAAATCAAAAGATACAGAAGGATGTACAATGAGAAGCAAGTTGTGTTTTCAATCCTGTCTCTCAGTCCCTCAGTTCCAGAAACAGAATCCAGGGAAATTTAAAGAAAAACTTGCTAGTAATATTAGAGACCGTTTATTAAAATTTGTTGTGTACTGGGTGTATAGTAGGCATTTTCCATACACCATTTTACCAATGTCCACAATGGCCCTATAAAGGTGGTATATTGCAGAAGAGGAAACTGACCCTTTGACAGGGGAAATCACTTCTCCAAGGTCGCACAGAGAATAAAAGGCAGAGCCAGGGCCAACATCATGCTTTTTCCCAATGTGCTGGCTGCCTTGCATTATCACTAATTAACATTGGTGTAATGTTTTTAAACTGTGTCACAAGATATTTAGGCCTCATTACAATCCTTTGAGGCATATGGGGAAGACATTCTGGTTGTATCCCGAAGACAGATGAGGAAACTGAGGGTCCAGGAGGTCTCATGTTTGTTTCTAGCCACCACACGTGTCTTGGCCCTGTGCCAAGGGCCTTATTAAACCTTAACGCATTTAATCCTGAAAACAGCCCTTAGACTTTTTGACTTTAGAATTGAATAAAGCAAGAGCCAGAGTGGTAAAGGTGACTTTCCTAAGGCGGGTATCACAAATAACGGGAAACCAGAATTTAAACCCTGGTGGGTCTAACCTCACTGTGATACACGCGGGCCTCTCACTGCTGTGGCCTCTCCTGTGGTGGAGCACAGGCTCCGGACGCACAGGCTCAGCGGCTATGGCTCACGGGCCCAGCCGCTCCGTGGCATGTGGGATCTTCCCGGACCGGGGCACGAACCCGTGTCTCCTGCATGGGCAGGCGGACTCTCAACCACTGCGCCACCAGGGAAGCCCTCACAGTGATACTTTTAAAATCATCAAGCACTATGACTTGCAGAGATGGAAACCCCTTGCGTTTTCCATTTGACTAGCCCATTGATCCTCACATCAAAGCCAGGAGGGTAGTGTTATTAATCCCAACTTCCAGGTGAGGAAACTGAGGCGTAGGGAGCTGAGGCGGAGTGCCCAGTCACACAGCTAAGAAATAATAGCGGCAGGATTTGAGCCTGTTTCTGACCCTCTGCGGGGCTTTCCCCCACACCCACTCCCAGATCTGGGACCTGCTCCTTCTGATGAAGCCGCGTCCTTTTTTCACGTCTGTGGGTAGTGATTTCACCGGACCGTGTGAGCACCTGTCAGGAGTCACGCGGAGGGAGGGAGTCAGTCCAGAGGTCAGACGAAATGACCTCTAGCAACCCTTCAAGCCTCAGTTTCTGTGATTCAGTGCCGTCAGTCTCACCTCGGCATTCCATTTATGCCCCAGTCCTCATTTCTCCAGCTCCTGAAGTTTCTAAACTCCTTTTACCCTTGGCAGAAATTTTACAGACTACTCCGAGCTCGGTCAGAACGGGAAGCTGGCGGACCTGTTGCACCTCAGCAACCATTGGTTGTCGTGGGGGTGGGGTGGGGGCGGGGCGGAGAATTGATCTAATTTACATAAATGTGCTCATTGGTTAATGAGACAGAAGTGGGCAGGCTCAATCAATCCACCTGGCAGAGGGTGGAGCGCGCAGGACTTCCGGGCAGGAGGGGTGGAAGGACCACCGCGCCCGGGGAAACAGGCCCGGCTGCGTTTGTGGGTCAGAGGTGCCAACCGCCTGCAGCCGGTTTACAGCCTTTCCGCAAGTGCGGCCTCGCTGTAAATGTGCATCTGCTGGGGCAAGACACAAAACACAGTAACAGGACTTCCCTGGTGGTGCAGTGGTTAAGAATCCTCCTGCCAATGCAAGGGACACGGGTTGGAGCCCTGGTCCCAGAAGATCCCACATGCCGCAGAGCAACTAAGCCCGTGCGCCACAACTATTGAGCCCGTGTGCCATAACTACTGAAGCTCGCGTGCCTAGAGCCCGTGCTCTGCAACAAGAGAAGCCACCGCAATGAGAAGCCCGCGCACCGCAATGAAGAGTAGCCCCCGCTCGCAGCAACTAGAGAAAGACCGCGTGCAGCACCGGAGATACAACGCAGCCAAAAATAAAATAACTAGAAAATAAATAAAAACACAGTAACATTAGGGAAGGGCAGGAGTGGGAGGGAGATTTTTATTGTAAAACCTTGTATGCCCAAACTGTGAACCTTGGAAGCTTATCAAAACATATATACACATATTTAGTAAAAATAAAATATAAATTAAAAATATAGGGGCTTCCCTGGTGGCACAGTGGTTGAGAGTCCGCCTGCCGATGCAGGGGACACGGGTTCGTGCCCCGGTCCGGGAAGATCCCATATGCCGCGGAGTGGCTGGGCCCGTGAGCCATGGCCGCTGAGGCTGTGCGTTCGGAGCCTGTGGTCCGCAACGGGAGAGGCCACAGCAGTGAGAGGCCCGCGTACCGCAAAACAAACAAACAAACAAACAAAACCATACATGTGTGTATGTGTAATTTTTGTATGTATAATTTTAATTTTATATTTAATTTTATTTTAAATATATACATTTTTAAAATTTATGTTATTAGGCTCCCATGGTATTTGTGTATATGTATTCCACATATGTGTGTGCAGATAGTTAGAAATCGATATGCCTTTAGATATAGATAATAGATAATAGATGAATAGATCATCTTAAGACACTACCAGAGACTTATAAACTCCAAACTTCTTAGCCTGGCATTCAAAGCCCTCTGCAACCCACCCTAGCCATCTTCCCACCTGCCCATCAAACCTGAACACAAAGCTACAGCCCGTGGATTGTTCTGTGTGCCCGATCCACCTTTCTGCCCCTGCATCTTTGCCTTTGCCTCTCCCTCCACATGGGATGCTCTCTCTCTACTTACAGCTCCATCTTTGCCGTTCCACCCAGCTTCAGGGATCACTCAGAGGCCTCCTCCTCCTTGACCCACAGTCACAATTGATCTCTGCTTCCTCTGTGACCCGAGGGCACTTGGTTTGTACTTAGAATGTCCACCAGAATGGCTCGCCATGGTCCCCACTGGTTCATTAGCCCAGCGCCGCAGTCTGGGCCCAGTGTCATTGATTGATTCAACAAACATTTATTGAGCACCTCCTCTGTGCCAGCCACTGTTCTAAGCCCTGAGAATAGAGCAGAGAACCAGCCCTATAAGTTCCTGCTCTCCTGGAGTTTATGTTTTAGTGAAGATAAGTGTTAATGGATAAACCAAGGCAGTGTATCATTTGTCAGGCTGAAACACACTCATGAAGAAAGCTAAAGCAGGAGAAAGGGGCTGCCCTGGACAGGGGGTGTTGGTTCTCATTCAGATTAGGGGTGTAAAGATGGTTGTATGGAGGTGACATTTTAGGGGCGACCTGATTGAGGTAGGGAGGGCAGCATCAGTAGTGTTCCAGGCTGAGAGAGGGAATGGCCATGTGTCCAGTCAGTGCCCAGCAAATAGACATTGAATTAAACTGGACAATGGAGTAGGGGGAGAGAAGACAGTCACAGACCCAGGAGAGAGTAGGGGCAGCTTCTAATCTTCTCCAGGAGAAGCGAACTTGGTCTCGACCCAAGTGACTGAGCTGTAACCAGTAGCACAACCTTTGGAAGCCACACCAAACAAGTTAAACTTCTCTAGGAAGGCAGCGTGGAACTACTGGAAAGAGCCTGATTCTCAGCTCAGTCCTGGTTTTGGCCCTTGTCTATGTGACCGTAGGAGCCACTTAATCTCCTTAAGCCTCATTTTCTACCCTATCTGTAGGGTGATAACACCCATCTTGCTGACATAGGGACCATTTCTTCATCCCTAACCGTGAACCAGGTCCTGTGTTAAACTGTTCGCATACCTTATCTCACTTACTACTCACAACAACATTTCAGTAACATGCCAAATTCTGCAGCAGGATTCCGTTGACGTGCCATGAAGGTAATGTCATGACTGGTACTTTCAAAACTGAAATAGATTAGAAAATATCAGAGTACTGGGGGGTACCTGTTTCATTTATGTAAGAGTATTTGTATTACGAAATATATTTCTTCTAGTGGGTTGGGGGTAAAAAACAAAAACTCTAAAAACAGCCTTGGGTAAAACGCCTGCTGTAGCATTTGGCATGTAGGATTTGCTCCATGCAGGGTTGCTATGGGAATGTAATGAGTTAGGCAGCACACCTGGAATTGCTCAGTGACCCTGGGTCCTGGGACCTCCATGCTGGACCGATGCTAACAGCAGGACTGCTGGATTCATAGTTCTTACTACGCCTGCATGATGATGATGATGATGAAGGTCCTAGAAGACCATACCCAGCCTGATCCTTCTGTTGAGGACTCTCAGGCCAGCCTCTACCCACTGTCTCCATCTCCAGACTAAAAAGCAGTAGAAGTGAAAATTATGTTCACAGAAAAACCTGCACATGGATGTTCGTAGCAGTTTTATTCATAATTGCCAACACTTGGAAGCAACCACAGTGTTCTTCAGTAGGTGAATAGATAAATAAACTGTGGTACCTCCAGGCAATGGAATATTATTCGGCACTAAAAAAAAAAAAAAAGAGCTATCAAGCCATGAACAGTCATGGAGGAACCTTAAATGAATTATTACTAAGCGAAAGAAGCCAATCTGAAAAGGCTACATTCTGTATGATTCCAGCTATGTGACGTTCTGGGAAAAGCAAACTATGGGGACAGTAAAAAGATCAGTGGTTGCCAGGATCTGGGGAAAGTGTGGGGGAGAGGGATGAATTGGTGGAGCACAGGGGATTTTTAGGGCAGTGAAAAAACTATATGATACTATAATGAAGGATACGTGTCATCCTACGTTTGTCTAAATCCACAGAAAGTGCACCACCAAGAGGAAACCCTGATGCGAACTGTGGATTTGGTGATTATGACGTATCAGTGTGGGTTCATCAGTTGTAACAAATGTACCACCAAAAAGAGTTCTAGTTATCAATTCCTGTGTGTGTGTGTGTGTGTGTGTGTGTGTGTGTGTGTGTGTGTCCCCACACCAAGAAGCACTGCTCTGGATACCAGCTGGGTGCCCTACAGTTCAACTCAATTCTGGCACTGTTTACCTGAAGATGGTGTCACATCCCACAGGTTGAGGGCTCCGTCTTACAAGACCATTCCCTTCTCCCACTTTAGATGCCAACCACAACTCCAGGTTGTCCCCTGTGCTTCTGACCAACTGCTCGGAGGTTCCAATGACTTCCTCACTGGCTTCAATTAATTTTGAACTCAGGAAACCCATTTACTCACTAGACCACTGATTTGTTAGGAAAGGATGTAAGTCAGGAACGGCCAGATGGAAGAGCTGCATAGGGCTGGATATGGGGAGAGGGGGCGTAACTCCCATGCTTTCTCTGAGCGCACCACCGTCCACGTGTCTCCCAGCCTGGAAGCTCTCTGAACCCTGTCCGTTTTGGGTTTTTATGAGGCTTCATTACGAAGGCTTGCTTGATTAACTCACTGGCCATGGGTGGCCTGATTCAACCTCCAGCCCCTCTCCCCTCCCTGGAGGTCAGGGGGCTGGGAGAGAAAGTTCCAACCCGGACACAAGGGTGGCTCCCCTGACAACCAGTCCCATCCTTAAGTGGGGTCCGAAAGTCATGACAAAAGACACCCTTTTTGCTCTCTTCACTTAGGAAATTCCAAGGGTTCTAAGATCTGTGAGCCAAGAACTGTGGATGAAGGCCAAATATATATATGAAAAATATATTTTGGTTATCTGAATGACCCAATACATGTTTCTTGTAAACCACAATGTCTCAGCCACTCTGGTGGGGGACATTGATAGCGGGGAGGCTATGCGTATATGGAGGCAAAGGGTATTCGGGAAATCTCTGTACCTTCCCTTCAATTTTTCTGTGAACTTAACCATGCTCTAAAAAATAAAGTCGGGACTTCCCTGGTGGCGCAGTGGTTAAGAATCCACCTGCCAATTCAGGGGACATGGGTTCGAGCCCTGGTCCAGGAAGATCCCACATGCCCTGGAGCAACTAAGCCCGTGCGCCACAACTCCTGAGCCGGCATGCCAGAACTGCTGAAGCCCACATACCTAGAGCCCGTGCTCCGCAACAGGAGAAGCCCACAATGAGAAGCCCACAGACCACAAGGAAGAGTAGCCCCTGCTCACTGCAACTAGAGAAAGCCCGTGCACAGCAACGAAGGCCCAAAGCAGCCCAAAATAAATAAATAAATAAATGTATTTTAAAATTTTTAAAATAAAGTCAGTTTAAAAAAGGTCAGGAGGGGCTTCCCTGGTGGCGCAGTGGTTGGGAGTCCGCCTGCCGATGCAGGGGACGTGGGTTCGTGCCCTGGTCCGGGAGGATCCCACATGCCACGGGGCGGCTGGGCCCGTGGGCCATGGCCGCTGGGCCTGCGTGTCCGGAGCCTCTGCTCCGCGACGGGAGAGGCCGCAGCAGTGACAGGCCCGCGTACCGCAAAAAAAAAAAAAGGGCAGGAGAAGGGTTGCTAAGAACTGGGCCCCTGGAGTCAGGCATCCTGGGCTGGAAGTCTGGCTCCATCACTATGAGCTCTGTGAAACTGAGCAAGTTACTCAATCTCGCTGTGCTTGTAACGTGCGGAATGTAAAGAGACCTACCTCATAGCGCTGTTGCGAGGATCACAGGAGGGAACATAAGAAACGTTCTCAGAAAGTGCCCGGCACATATAAACATCACCTGTTACTGTCCTCTTAAAGGCCATGGGAAGCCACCGATGGAGGGACTACAAGCAAGGAGGGAATTTCCAGCCCCCTGGAGACCACCTGAAAGCCAGACACTGCCATTCACAGCACCTGCCCCCCGCACGGGTGCTTCTAGCAGCGCGAAAACTTTGCCACCTGTTTACCAGGAGGCACCAGCTGTGAGCCTCCACCTCCCGTGCCTTTGATGGCATCTCCCTGTCTTGCCCAAGCACTTTGTGGTTTTGTCTCCATTTCCTTTGGTTACATGTCTTTGAGGTACAGAGGCTTCTCTTGGGCAAGAGCAGTGCTTCCTCAATCGGTCTCCTCTGCTTGCCAGGGTCTTTGGCCCTGGCTGCCTCAGCCGTGCTCCAAACCCTCCCTTATCTCCAGAATCTAGCAAGTCACCCTGTCTCCACTTTGGCCGAGACAACCATGTCCGCACTTAGGCCTCTCGAGTTTGTAAAGCACTTTTCCACATATTGTATCAGAGGAGCCTCATGCAAACAATCTTGTTAGATAGACAAGACATGGAAACACTGAGGCCCAGTATAGTCAAGTGACTAGCTTAAGACCACACAGCGAGGAGGTGGCAGAGTTGGGACCAGTGCAGCCCTCTTTTCTATGTAACAATAAACCACCATAATCCACGTGTGTGGCACCTATGGGGTGCCAGGCACTGTGGCAGGGTTTTACCTGCATAATCTCATTTAATTCTCACCAGTGCTTCTTAAACTTTACCGTGTATCTGAATCCCCTGGTCGTGATGTTTAGATGAAGATTCGGATCCAACAGGTCAGGGGTGGGGCCTGAGATTCTGCATTTCTAACAAGCTCCCAGGGGATACTGAAGCTGCTGGGTTAAGTGGACTTCCAATTTGAATAGCTGGGGTCCTCTCAGTGTCCTCAGACCTAGGGATCACCCCCCTCATTCTTTCAGGTGAGCGAATGTTGGCTCCAGGTGGTTAAGAGACTGCTCCGGACCACCCAGCTAGCAGGTGGTGGAGCTGAGATTCAAACCCGGGCATTCAGGTTCCCGATCCAGGGTGCCTGCCTTTATATCCCAGCTGCTTCACGCTGGGGGTCAAATCGTTGGCTCCAGATCGCTGACACCCTATGACGTCACCTGACTCTGTCATCACCCAGCTGGGCTGGGCGGCTACCTGCCATGGCTTCCCCATCTGGGAATGGATACGTTATGACCGTAAAGTCCTTTGCCACACAGAAGACCCAATGTTAAGGGTGCGCCCTCAAAGGGAAGAGAGGCTAAGAGACACTCCCACGCCAAATCAAAGAGGCCACGCTTGGCGGTGGGTGCCGTGCTGGGCCCAGTGAGTGGACGCCATGCTCTGTCACAGCATGGGCGTGGGACCAGGGCACCTTCAAATACCTGCTTCCATGGGACTGGAAAAGACAGAGATCAGTTTTATTCTTTTTCCTTTTATACCAGCTTTATATATATAATTCACATACCGTAAAATCCGCCCTTTTAAAGTGTACAATTCAGTGGTTTTTACTGCAGTCACAGAGTTGTGCAACCGTCACCACTATCTAATTCCAGAACATTTTCGTCATCCCCTGAAGAAACCCCATCCCCGTGAGCAGTAGCTCCTCTTTCCCTCCTCCCCTCAGCCCCCGGCAACCGCTAATCTACTTTCCGACTCCATGCATCTGCCTATTCTGGGCATTTCAGAGAAGTAGAATCACACAATATGTGACCCTTTGTGTCTGGAGTCTTTCACGGAGCGTCACGTTCCCAAGGTTCCTCCATGTTGTAACACGTACCAGAACCTCATTCGTTTTTATTGTCAGATAACACCCCGGTGTACGGAATGCCACATTGTATTTATCCATTTCTCAGTCCGTGGACATCTGCGTTGCTTCCTTTCCTTGGCTATTATGAATAACGCTGCTGTCAACATGCATGCACATTCATGTACAAGTTTTTGTGTGAACATATGTTTCATTTTTCTTAGGTGCATACCTAGGGGTGGAATTTCTAGGTCAGGTGGTAACTTCATTTTAGTACTTTGAGGCACTGCCACAGTGTTTTCCAAAGTGACTGTACCATTTTACGATACCAGCGATGCATCAGGGTTCCAATTTCTCTGGTATTTGGATTTATTCATTTCCTTGTAAAGCTTCTCAGTGGGAACTGAGACTTTCACTTGGGCGATGCAATGTGGAATAAACACCCAGCAGCTGTGCTGTGCTGAAGCAAGTTTGCCCTTGGAAACAAGCAGGTTTGGCCTTGAGGGCTGGTCCTCCCACTGAGCTGTGTGTTTTGGATTGTCACTTAACCTCTCTGAGCTGATTTTCTCTCTTGAGACCTGAAGTGGGATCTAGTAGTAGAGATCACAGGTAAGTAGAGTTTGAGGAGCTTTGGGCAACCTTGTCCTTTACTTATTTATTTATATTTATATTTTAAAAATATCACTTGAATATTTTATTTCATTTTTAATTGAAGTATACTTGATTTACAATGTTGAAACTTATTCTTTTTTTAAAAAAATCATCTACTCCCAAAGGCCTGATTCTAAAGTCACCCTTGCCCTAAGAGGGACCCACTGGTGGTAAAGAGCAGCCTATTGGAAGACAAATGGGTCTAGATTTAAATCCCCACTTTGTCTCTTACAGTCTAGGAGGCCTTGGGCTTGTAAACTTTACCTTTCTGACTCGCCAATTCTTCTTCTGTGAAAAGGAGATTAGACACCACATCCCAGGGTTGTTGTCAGGATAAAACGTCTTGTGGTCAGCATGCAGTAGATGACAGACACTATTTTTCAATTAATCAATTAATTGTTTTTGGCCACGCCACACGGCTTGCAGGATCTTACCCCAACCAGGGACTGAACCAAGGCCATGGCGGTGAAAGCTCCGAGTCCTAAGCACTTGCCCACCAGGGAATCCCTGATAGGCACTATTACCAAAACACGGAAGACCCATTCATTCCACTAGCATTGACCCAGATCCTGTTGTCAGTTGCTGTGATATTAAGGTGATTTTCAGGTCTGCGCTCACAGGTCTGGGAGACCAGACAAATAAACAAAGAACTGTGTGACAGTGTGACCAGGGCTATCAAGAGGCGTGTTTAAAGTTCTCTGTGACTGGAGAGGAAGGGGCGTGGCAGGCAGGCGGAGTGGCCACAGGAAGGTCTGGGTGGCGCTGGGGCCGGTGGGGGAGGCCGCTTTCTACAGGGTGGATGGTGGGGTAATATACTCCCAGAACTTGGTCTCCTCTCAGCTAACACCCCCTCCCCCTCCGCTGCCCCCATCCAGGAGCCAGAAGTGGCCTGTCTACACTGAGGCTGTAAACAGGGCAGACCTTCGGCTTATAAATCCAGATCAGATAAAGGCTCAACACCCTTCCTGAGCATACACCCAAACCTCTGTGTATCCAAGGCCCGGTAGCCATAGGGCACTGTGGACACCATGAAAAGTGGATTTATAAAGGGAAAAGGGAGATGTGACATAAACTGGATTGGGGAGGGAGGCAGAATGGCACAGAGAAAAGGGCTTCAGATTATGACTCTGCTGTTTAATAGCCTGTGATCTCTGGCAAGTCAAAACTGCTCATTCTAGCCTCAGTTTACTCACCTGCAAAATGGGGATAAACACAACCTTCCTCAAACAGTAAATGTCAAGATGAAGCGAGGCAGCATGAGAATGCAGATGCAAAAGCTAAACGCTGTAAACCTGCATGAAAGTTGGTTATTGTCATCTGACGAGTGGATAAGCAAAATGTGGTGTATGCATACAACGGAATATCTTTCAGCAATAGAAGGAATGAAGTACCGATACGTGTTCCTGCATAAATGAACCTGGAACACTCCTGCTAAGTGAAAGAAGCCGGACGCCAAGGACCATATATTGTAGGATTCCACTCACATAAGCTGTCCAGAGTAGGCACATCTATAGAGACAGGCAGTAGATTAGTGGTTGCCTAGGGCACGGGGAGGAGGTTGGGGGGAAAAGGGGATTGACTGCTAATAGATATGGGGTTTCTTTGGAGTGATGAAAACGTTCTGGAATTAAATAGTCGTCATGGTTGCACAACTCCATGACTATACTCAAAATCACTGAATTGTACCCTTTACATGGGTGAAAGGTATGTGAATTATGTCTCAAAAAAGTTCTTAAGAAAAATAGAGGCATGGTTATTTGCTCTCCAGCACCCATCTGTGGAAAGACACCATGCAACAAACACAAATGAATAATTGTATTATCTAACATTGATGTCATGCTTTCACATCTATTCTTTTCTAAAAAGTTTTTATTGAAATATAGTTGATTAACAATGTGTTAGTTTCAGGTGTACAGCAAAGTGATTCAGTTATATATATATATATATATATATATTCTTTTTTTAGATTCTTTTCCATTATAGGTTATTATAAGATATTGAATATAGTTCCCAACAGCAGTTCCTTGGTTATCTACCCCCTATATGGTAGTGTGTCTATTTTAACGTTTATTAGGTTATTTATTTGTTCATTCACTTTACAAACATTTAACTGTGCCGGGTCATGGGGATACAGGCACAAACAAAGCAGCGATCTGTGCATAGGAAGCTCCTGGCTCCTTGTTCGGAAGCAGGCAGGCTGATAGTACAAGGATGCTATGACAGAAACAAGCCCAGTGTGCTATGGGAAGAGGACCTCCGTACCAGGTAGGAAGATCTGAGAGGCCTCCTGAAGGAGTCAACCCACTCAAAGGCTGAAGAGGAAGGGGGAGAAGTGTGTGTGCATCTTTGAGTGACGGCAGGGAGACCAGGGTGGACCCTAGACAGAAAAAGGTAAATTGGGCTTGGGAGCCCATGCACCAGATTCCTGGCATGATGTTTGTTGAGTGTGTGCTAAGAGAGAGGCCCTGAGTACTATTCCAGGAAAGGAGAAGGCATGGTCCTGTGCTCAGTAATCTTTTTTTCTTTTAAGATGTGATATATTTTAATTAATTAATTAATTAATTGATTATTTTTTGGCCACGCCGTGCGGCATGCGGGATCTTAGTTCCCTGACCAGGGATTGAACCCGTGCCCCCTGCAGTGGAAGCCTGAAGTCTTAACCACTGGACCGCCAGGGAAGTCCCAGTAATCATTTGTTGAATGAATAACAAATTTATAAAATAAGGACCCTCAGGACCCACCACCTCGGATACTGATTGGATGCAAATCTCCCCAGAGATTCCAACGTCCACTGGAGTGGAAGCTCCTCTGTAGGACCGCAGGTCACCTGATTAAGCCCAGTGTTTGCCCCACTTAAAGATGATGCAAACCACCTGGAGGGCTTGTTAACATGCAGATTTGGATTCCGTGGGTCTGGGCTGGGTCCTGGGACTCCGGGCTTCTAACCAGCTCCCAGGTGAGGCTGGTGCCGCTACACTGCTGGTCCGGAGACCCGAGTTTCTGCAGCAGGTCCTCGTCCTTTCCTACCCCTCCTGCCTCCTTGACACTTCCCTCCCAGGCACCGAGCTGCTGAGTCCTGCACAGTCTGTGTCTTCTCCCCACTGGGGCTTGCACTCAGTTTTCCTGCCTGGAATAAGCTGCTCCTCCCCCTTCCCCTAGATGTCCTCCTTCTGCCCCCACACACCCCTCAAGTGCTTATTCTTTGCAGCCCTTACCAGGCTGTTCTGTTAGCACCAGCATCAGAGCAGAGACGGAAGCTTGTCCGTCACCAAATCCCAGCATCTGGCACAGGGTCTGGCAAATAACCCACCCTCAGGAAATACTTGGGGATAGCACTTACTCCGCCCTGACTCCTGTGGGTGTTTGACGTACATGATGTCGTTTCATCCTCACAACCACCCAGCTCTGTAAGGAGTTATCATCATCCCCATTTTCCAAATGAGGATACTGAGGCACAGTAGGTGCTGGAGTCTGGATTGTGACCCAGGAGGCAAAAGACAGGACACGATGGAAGGGGAAACGTGTGGTCAGAGGATGCTCTATGTCAGGAGGAGGGAGGGGTCTCTTGCTAGAGGGGGATCGGGGTCTGGACGGATGGGTTGGGGCCAGCGGGCAGAATCGCCAGAGAAGGTATGAAAGCAGTGGTGGGACAGTGGCCAATTCGTAGAATGGGCAGGTTCAGTGAGCTGCTGCTGCTTGCGGGGTGAGTCCCTGCAGAGGACCAGAGGGTGACAGGTCTTATCAGGAGATTGGAGATAATCGCATGCAGCCCAGGAAACCAGGCTAGGAGTTTGGGCTTCACAAGGAAAGCACTGCAAAGGTTTTTGGCCGGAGAAGGGCAGAACGTAATCTAGGCTCTTTGAGGGCCAGAGCAGAGTCTACGAAGACAGAGCATCAAAATGAGAGGTTTTGGATTTTGTGCAGTGAGCACACCTGGGTTCAAATCTCAGCCTCACCACCTATTAGCTGAACAACCTTGATCAAGTCACTTAACGATCTGTGCTTATTTTCTTCTCTGTAAAATGAGGAGCAAAAGTCATGATGATTGGGTCGTTGAGAGTAATGAACCAATAATAATCCTAAAGTTGTTATCAGAACGTGAGCGATCTAGTATAATCTTGGACAAATTACTTAACTCCTCTGAGCCTCGGTTTCCTCATCTGTGAAATGGGGGAGAATAATAGTACCCACATCAAAAGACTGAGATGAGGATGTAATAAGGCAACGGATGTGCCAAGTGCTTAGCTCCATGCCTGACACATAGTAAGAGTTCAGTAAGTCTGTGCTGAGCTGATGCTCATAGCTGGGCTCCAGGACATCAATCTTGGGATGTGGAAAATACCAGTGGAAATGGGAAGAGACAGTGGGGGAGAGCCCTGCTGGGAAGCTCAGGTCACGGTCTGGAGGGGAGGAGGGGAGGGCAAGTGCCCGAGAGCAAGGAGATGCTGGGGAGAAGGAAAGGAAGACTGGGTGAGGTGGGGGTAAGGGGAGTGAGGAGTGAAGTCAGGGAGTCAGGGAGGAGAAAGGACAGGGGAGCGAGAGAGGCCTCTGGGCTTGGGTCTGGTTGGCATGGAGAGGCTGGCAACGTGAGTAGAGCTGGGAGTCAGGTGTGCAGACAGGTTTGGCGAGAACCTCATCATCACACAACCGAACAATAGGGAAATGCACCAAGAATCTTGGGTAAAACTGTAGGTGATTTAGATGTTTTTCTTTATGCTTAAAATTGTTTTCTAGGTTTAAAAAATGAGAATGTATTATTTTATACCTATATTTTAATTTGTAGCGTATCTTTTTATATTTAAATTTGATTTATTTAAATAGATAATACATTCATATGAGTCTCAATTTAAGAGAGAGAAAGGTTTTTTTCAGTGAAAATTCTCCTACTCCTGTTTCCCCATCAGCCAGCTCTTCTAAGGACAGCCAGTGTTACTTCTTGTATATCCTTCCCAAGATACTCTATGTTTAGTCCAAAATGTATTATCTTAGCATAAAAAATTATGTGGATTAAAAAAGACTGAAGGGCACGTGCAACAAAAGAAAAAAATAGGCAAATTGAACTTCATGAAAAAAAATTCTGTGCATCAGAAAACACTATCAACAGAGGGCTTCCCTGGTGGCGCAGTGGTTAAGAATCCACCTGCCACTGCAGGGAACTCGGGTTCGAGTCCTGGTCCGGGAAGATCCCACATGCCGCAGAGCAACTAAGCCCGTGCGCCACAACCACTGAAGCCTGCACGCCTAGAGCCCACACCACAAGAAGACAAGCCACCGCAATGAGAAGCCCACACACCGCAACGAAGAGTAGCCCCTGCTCTCCGCAACTGGAGAAAGCCCGCACGCAACAACGAAGATCCAATGCAGCCAAAAAAAAAACAAAACAAAAAACAGTATCAACAGAGTAAAAAGGCAACCCAGAGATTAGGAGGAAATACTTGCAAATTATATATCTGATAAGGGATTAATATTCAGAGTATACAGAGAACTCCTAAAATTCATCAACAAAAAATCCCAACAGTCTGATTCCAAAATGGGCAAAGGACTTGAATAGACATTTCTCCAAAGAAGATATACAAACGGCCAATAAGCGCACGAAAAGATGCTCAACATCGCTAATCATCAGGGAAATGCAAATCAAAACCACAATGAGATACCATCTCACAGCCATTAAAACGGCTACTACCAAGAAAAAATTTTTTCACCTATTTTCCTGTTGCATATATCGTCTTTGTTGACAGTACTTAAAAAACAATTTATTATTACAGAAAATAAGCAGAAGGGAGGATGTGGACAAATTGGAATCCTTGTGCACTCTTGGTAGGAAGGTAAAATATATAGCTGCTGTGAAAAACAGTATGGTATTCCTAAAAAAATTAAAAATAGAATTACCATATGATTCAGCAATTCTACTTCTGAGCATATACCAAAGAACTGAAAACAGAAGCGATATCTGTGCATTCATGTTCACAGCAGTATTAGTCACAATAGCTAAAATGTGGAAGCTACCCAAGTATCCATCAATGGTTAAAAGGATAAGCAAAATATGGGATGTACATGCAATAGAATATTACTCAGCATTAGAAAAGAAGGAATTCTGACATATGCTACAACATGGATGAAAGTTGAGGACATTATGCTATGTGAAGTAAGCCAGTCACAAAAAGGCAAATACTGTTGATTCCACTTACCAAGAGTGACAGACCTAGAGTCAGACTCATAGGGACAGGGCTTCCCTGGTGGCGCAGTGGTTGGGAGTCCGCCTGCCGAGGCAGGGGACATGGGTTCGCGCCCCGGTCCGGGAAGATCCCACACGCCGCGGAGCGGCTGGGCCCGTGAGCCATGGCCGCTGAGCCTGCGCGTCCGGAGCCTGTGCTCCGCAACGGGAGAGGCCACAGCAGTGAGAGGCCCGCGTACCGAAAAAAAAAAAAAAAAAAAAAAAACTCATAGGGACAGAAAGTAGAATAGTGGTTTCCCAGGAGGTGGGGGCAGAGCAAGAGAGGAGGATGGGGAGTTACTAGTTACTGGGTATAGGGTTTCAGTTTTGCAAGATCAGAAGAGTTTTGGAGCAGGATGGTGGTGACGGTTTCACAACAATATGAGTGTCCTTAGTGCCGCAGAACCGTACACTTAAACCTGATTAAGATGGTAAATTTTACGTTATGTATGTATTTTAACCACAATAAAAACAAATTAAAAAAAAGAGACTGGGGCTTCCCTGGTGGCGCAGTGGTTGAGAGTCCGCCTGCCGATGCAGGGGACGCGGGTTCGTGCCCCGGTCCGGGAAGATCCCACATGCCGCCGAGTGGCTGGGCCTGTGAGCCGTAGCCGCTAAGCCTGCGCGTCCGGAGCCTGTGCTCCACAACGGGAGAGGCCGCAACAGTGAGAGGTCCGAGTACCGCAAAAAAAAAAAAAAAAAAAAAAAAAAAAGGGAGACTGAACATCAGGAAGAGGCTGGTGTTGGAGATACGGATTTGCAAGTCATTCACATGGCTATAATATTTAAAAGTGGGGGAGTGGGTTAGAAGCCCAGCTCTAGGACAGAGGAGAAGAGAGGGGAAGAGAGCTGGAAATAGTGGGAACCTCAGTATAGTATGTGGCACATATGCTCTGAAGCTGCACTGACATGGGCCGAACTCTGATCCCACCACTGTGTGAACTTGGCAAGTCACTTAAGTTCTCTGAGCCTCCTCTTCCTCATCTGTAAAATGGAGATAATATTCATCTCTAACCTCACAGTATCCTTGCGAGGATTAAATGAGATGATATTTAAACAAGGCATTTAGCACCGTGCCTGTCACATGGTAAATCACTCAATAAATGTCAGCCTCTGGCAGAGGTGCTATTAAAAGTATTTAAGGACAGATACAACCCAGGTACCAACCAACTGGAAGAAATACCACCTTCAAAAAACAGATGCAGGGGTTTCCCTGGTGGCACAGTGGTTGAGAGTCCACCTGCCGATGCAGGGCACACGGGTTCGTGCCCCGGTCCGGGAGGATCCCACATGCCCCGGAGCGGCTGGGCCCATGAGCCATGGCCGCTGAGCCTGCGCGTCCGGAGCCTGTGCTCCGTGACGGGAGGGGCCACAGCGGTGAGAGGCCCGCGTACCGCAAAAAAATAATAAAATGAAAATTAAAAAAAAACAAAAAACAGATGCAGCCCAAACCTGTGCATTCCAGCAATCATGGAAGAGAGAAAAGGGAAGGTGACCAGTCCTTCTGGGGAGTTTCTAGAAAGTCTGTGCTGGGAGGAGGGGATGTTGAGCACCTTCAAAATCCATCCAGGAAGGCAAGACCTGAGTGAGGCATTGGGCTTGTGGACCACGGACGGGCAGTTTTCGGAGAGAGGGAGGGGCCCAAGGTGAATGAGAGCAAGGTGAGGTATCCGGGAACCTCATGCAGATGCTGTGATTTAAGGCTCGCTTTCTGGAGAAGTCTGCTGATGAGAAGGAGGGGAGAACGAGGAATGTATCCCCCATTAGAGTATTTTCACTGCCCTAAAAATCCTCTGTGCTCTGCCCTGTTTGGCCCTCCCTCTTCCCACAACCCCTCGACAACCACTGATCTTTTCATTTTCTCCATAGCTTTGCCTTTTTCAGAATGTCATGTAGTTGGAATCATATAGCGGGCAGTTTTTTTCATATTGGTATCTTTCACTTAATAATATGTTTTTAAGCTTCCTCCACGTCTTTTCATGGCTCCAGAGTTCATTTATTTTTAGTGCTAATATTTCATTGTCTGGATGTACAACAGTTTATCCATTCACCTACAGAAGGACATGTTGGTTGCTTCCAAGCTTGTGCAATTATGAATAAAGCTACTATAATCATCTGTGTGCAGGATTTTGGGTATATGTAAGTTTTCAACTCCTTTGGGTAAACACCAAGGAGCACAATTGCTGGATCATATGGTAAGAGTACATTTAGTTTTGTAAGAAACCACCACACCGGCTTCCAAAGTGGCTTTGCATGCCCACCAGCAATCAACGAGAGTTCCAGTTGCTCCACATCCTCAGCAGCATTTGGTGTTGTTAGTGTTTTGGATTTTGGCCATTCTAATGGGTATGTATCAGTGGCTCATTGTTGTTTCAAATTGCATTTCTCTGACAACATATGATGTGGAGCATCTTTTCATGTGCTTATCTGCCCTCTGTATATCTTTTTCTGTTAAGGTCTTTGTCTTGTTTTTTTTTTTTTTTTTTTTTTTGCGGTACGCGGGGCCTCTCACTGTTGTGGCCTCTCCCGTTGCGGAGCACAGGCTCCGGACGCGCAGGCTCAGCGGCCATGGCTCACGGGCCCAGCCGCTCCGGGGCATGTGGGATCTTCCCGGACCGGGGCACGAACCCGCGTCCCCTGCATCGGCAGGTGGACTCTCAACCACTGCGCCACCAGGGAAGCCCTAACTTGCATTTTATAACTAATGATGTTTAGCACCTTTTCATTTGCTTACTGGCTAGTTATCTTTTTTATGTAGTACTCATTCAAGTCTGCCCATTAAAAAAAATTGGGTTGTCTGTCTTTTTCTTAACATAGATGTTCTTGATAAATTCTGGATACACACCCTTGGTTATATATAATGTACTGTAAATATTTTCTCCTAGTCTGTGGTCTGATTTTTCACTCTCTTAAATGTATCTTTTGATGAATGAAAGTGCTTAATTTTAATGAAGTTCTCTTTAACAATTTTTCCTATGGTTCCTATTGTTCATAATTTTTGTGTCTTAAAATCTTTTTGCCTACTTCAAGGTCATGAAGAACTTTCTTCTAGAAGTTTTATTGTTTAGTTTTCACATTTAGGTCTTGGATTCAGCCTAAACTATTTATCTCAAAAGTATAAGACAAGGGGTAAAGATTCATGTTTCCATGTGCAGATAGGTGATTGACCTAGAACCAGTTATTAAAAAGACCATCTTTTCCCCAGTTATTTTGCAGTGGCACCTTTGTAATAAATCAGATGACCATATATATATGTGGATCTCTCAATTTTATTTTAAATATGTGTGTGTATAAAGATTTGAAGGAAATAAGATTTGTTAACAGTTGCTACAGTGTGGTGGTAAGGTTGTGAGTAGTTTTGATTTGTCTTCTTTTTGGTATTTTTCTACACCAACCGTAATACTATTTTAATACTCAGACAAAAGAGATAAAATATTTTTCTAAAATATTACAAGGGTAGACACCATTGAGGGTGCAGGTTTTGGGAGATAGAGGAAGGGTTAGGCTGGACAGTAAGTAGGAGGGCTTCCTGCTTTAGGGAAGAATCCAGGCTAGTAGATGGGGAGGAGAGAATTCAGAGTTTATCTGACAGGTTATCTTCTGAGTGACCTCAGTTTCCAGGAAAGGGTGGTGTAGGAGACTGAGGGTGAGGAAAATGGAAATGATCATTTTCCATAATGTTGTGTTGTAAGTACACATTGTTAGCGGTTTATAAAACACTTATAAGCCTGCTTCTGTGTTCCTCCCAACAGTCCTGCGGACTGGGCAAGCCCCCGTGATTACATCCATTTTATTTATTTAAATTTATTTATTTTTATTTTATTTATTGTTGGCTGTGTTGGGTCTTCATTGCTGCACGCGGGCTTTCTCTAGTTGCCGCGAGCGGGGGCTACTCTTCGTTGAGGTGCGCGGGCTTCTCATTGTGGTGGCTTCTCTTGCTGGGGAGCACAGGCTCTAGGCGCTTGGGCTTCAGTAATTGTGGCACACGGGCTCAGTAGTTGTGGCTCGCGGGCTCTACAGCGCAGGCTCAGTGGTTGTGCATGGGCTTAGTTGCTCCGTGGCATGTGGGATCTTCCCGGACCAGGGCTCAAACCCATGTCCCCTGCATTGGCAGGCAGATTCTTAACCACCGCGCCACCAGGGAAGTCCCTACAACCATTTTACAGATAAGGAAACAGATGCTCTCTGATTCCTGTTCAAGCATCCACTAAGGACCATTTTATGCCAAGCCTTGTGTCAGTTCTGGGTCCACAAATAAGTCATACTTCCTATCTGCCCTCAGGCAGCTCCTAGCAGAGAAAACAGTTAAGTACATGGACAATTAAAATCTAGTGTGTAAAAAAAAAAAAAATCTAGTGTGTAAATACTATGAGAGATAAATTCAAGATGATGTAGGGGTGGACTTCCCTGGTGCTGCAGTGGTTAAGAACCCTCCTGCCAATGCAGGGGACATGGGTTTGAGGCCTTGTCTGGGAAGATCCCACATGCCACAAGGTAACTAAGCCCGTGCACCACAACTACTGAGCCTGTGCTCTAGAGCCCGTGAGCCACAACTACTGAGCCCGCATGCCACAACTACTGAGCCTGCGTGCCACAACTACTGAAGCCCACACGCCTAGAGCCTGTGCTCCGCAACAAGAGAAGCCACTACATGAGAAGCCCACGCGCTGCAGCACAGAGTAACTGCTGCTCGCTGCAACCAGAGAAAGCCGGTGCAAAGCAACGAAGACCCAACACAGCCAAAAATAAATTAATAAAAATAAATTAATTAAAAATAAAGATGACGTGGGGGTGAGTCTTTTTCTCCCAGTTTTGAAAAAATTATGCAAGTGATATATGTGTTAGAAATACAGATAAGAAAAAGAAAAAAATCAGTCACAGTCCTTCTGCCAAGACATAACCCCTACTTACACTTTGATATAATGCCTTTTAAACCTCGTTCTCTCTCTGAGACATACACACATGTACACACATAACACACACACAAACATTATGAAAAAATAAATGAAATTCTGCTATCATAGCATTCTATAATTTGCTCTTCCTCACTTAGTATATTTTAAGTCAGTAAATACAAATCTAGATACAATTTTTGATGACTTTCTGGGTAGCATTCAACATGTGGATGTATCAAGATTTATTCAACCTCTTACATTGTACATTTATTTCTAATATTTAATGACTATAAACAATGTTGTAAAGAACTTTTAAACCCATCTTGGTGCACTTTTCCAGTTATTATTTTATGATTAATTATCAGAGAAAATTGATCAATTTATTTTCCCACCTGTATCTCTAAACCTGGCTAACAGTGGACATTTTTATTTATTTATTTTTTTAATTTGATAGGTGGAAAATGGCATCCCGTGTAGTTTTGTTTGTATTTCAGATGACTAATTTTTTCATAATTACGGGCCATTTATATTTCTTCTCTTTTAATACCCTGTTCCTTTTTGGGCTATTTTTATTTTGGAGTATTGGGGGTTTTTCTTATGGAAGCAGAAGAGCTCTTTACATATTGTTGATAATAATTCTTTGTCACAGAGTTGCAAAATCGTTTTTCCAGTTTTCTCTTGCCTTTAGATCATACTTTTTTTGAAGCTCATTTGGGAGAATAGTCATGATAGGAAGAACATTCCAAAAGGAAAGAGTAATGAGAAATTTGCCCTCTTAGATATAAAATGTATTATAAAGCCACCATCCTTAAAGTATTGTGGAACTGGCACAGGAACACACAGAAAGGTCACTGGATACAACTCAGAAACAGATCCAAGAATATATGAGTTCGGTAGGTGATGGTGGTGTGTGGATAGCTGGCTATTACAAAAATTATATTCGATTTCTTTCCCACTCCAGAATTCAAATGAATTCCAGATGGATTAAAAATGTAAAAAAATCTTAAAAAAACAAAATTAATCCTCTTGTTGTGGGCAGTAACCAGGGGAAAAAAATGCGCTTTGCCTACCTACAAAAACCCCAAAAAACATTTTGCAACAAATACCCGAAAGGAAGTGTGCGAGTTAACCACGTGGAGGTAAAGAGAGGCTCGGAAGGGCACTCCAGGCTCAGGGAACCCGTTCGTGCAAAGGTCTGGAGGCTGAAAGACGGCAGCATGCCCACTCCAAAGAGCGGGTCAGAAATCGAACTTAGGGAGCACAAAACGGATCCGGGGCTGAGTCCAGGTCCGCCCCCACAGGCCTTCTTAATTGTAAAATAGCACTTTTCCCATATATGGTACTTAATGTCTGTTCTGGTAGAATGACATGGGTCAGGGAAAACAGCTCGCGGGGCGGGGTGTCAGAAACCCGGACTTCCCCAGTCTGCTCCCGCCTGGCCTCGCCCTGGGTCAGGCAATGCGCCAAAATCCCGGCCGGGAGGCCGCTGAGAGTCTGATCCTCCTGATTGGACTCTCTCTGTGTCAATCCTCCTCCTGGAACCTGGTTGTTTGTTGGGCCCGCCCTAGGGGGCGGGGCTCCCGCCTAGGAAGCGCGGGGGAAGGTGGAGAGGGTGGAGGTGGGGGCGAATGGGGAGAATGAATTCCCACCCCTCTGGCCCCATAGGCTCCGCCCGCTGCCTTCCCACAGGTCAATATGTCTGTCCATCATGACCAGAAGCGGGCTGGAGTGGGTGAGACAACTCGGGAGGCGGATTCGTCCCGCCAGGCTCCGCCCCGCAGCCGGCGCCCCGCTCGGAATGGGCCCGCGCGGAGAGGGCGGGGCGGGAAGGAGGCGAGGAGCAGAGCAGGGTGCGGTGAGGCGCGCATATCACCGCGGTTCCTGAGCAGGGTACCGAAGGCTGAGCGAGGCTGACCTGCTGCAGCTCCCGCCTCAGGCGCTCGTCCCATCCCGTAGTCGCCCGAGCGCTCGAGAAAGACCTCTCGGGAGAAGCAGCGCTTGTTCCCCGGGGCAGATCCAGGTTCAGGTGAGCGAGCCCCACCGGCGGGTCCCGCCCCAAGCAGGCGGGCGGCTACGGGACGCGCGGCGTCTGGGGCAAGCGGGCCGATGTGTGGTTCTTGGCCTCCGCGCAGCCGGCGACCGGCGCGGGCGGGCGCGAAAGCTGCGGGTCCGGTCCGGGGCACCGCATCCTTCGCTCCGGGAGGGTCTCCGGGACCTCTGCGCGGACGCTCCGGGAAGGCGCCGTTGGAAGCGAGGCCTCGTGGAGCAGAGGAAGGCTTCGGGGCCGAGCGCTCCCCGGAAACCCTCCGTTCCACCCGCCCCCTCCCGCTGGCGCACTCCGCCAGCCGGGCACCCGGGAGCCTCGACCTCCCCCTGCTGTCGGGGCAGGCGCCCCGCCCTCGCCTCGCCCAGTGCCCAAGTTGGGCAAACTTTTTAACCCCTTCTGGGGAGCCTCTGTCCCTTGGACCCAGCCGCACGGGTGAGGGTAAGGTGGGAGGCTCGGGGCGGGGGTTCCTTTGGAAGTTGCCGGGCGTTTTCGAAACGGAGGTAACGGGTAGGCGGGGACCGTTTGGCAACTGTCAGGGCGTCCTCCTGAGTCAGAATCGGACAATCCTGCTGCAGACATTGCGCTCTGCTGTTTCACCCCTCCGCTCCAGACTTCCTCATTCGGCCGGCTGCGATCGGCTGGGCGGAGGAGGGGAACCGGGAGAGGTGCGGGTGGGTGCATGGGAAGGGGTACCCGGCGGAGACCGCGGCTCGAGGCAGGAAAGACTCCCCTCCTCCCCCACAGATCCTCATCCGTTGACTTTTGACTTCTGCTCCCCGGGAGAGGAAGGCCCGCACCAATGTCCGCGGGCCCGGCGCGCACCTGATTCCAGCGCACCTGCGGGCCGCCCCAGCAGGGCGGGGGCGGGGAGAGCTGGGCCCTGCTCCTCTAGGATCCGGCCTGGGCTATTGCATCGTTCCCGTTTGGGCCAGATCCGGGGTTTTCTACTAACCTCCCACCCCCACCCCGCCCCATTTGTCCCTGTGCAGGGTCCTCACCCCATGCTATCCTCGGGCCACGCCGAGGGCGGGACTGCATCCCCCCCATCGCATGCCTCCCGAGAACCCCGGTGTCTCAAACAGGCCAAGTACCCTCCTGGACCAGGTTGTCGGCTGTCTTGAGGCGGGGGCAGGGCGAGCGTCGGGGCTGCTGTCTGCGGCCCCACCCAACCGGTGTGGGGAGAAGGTTCCCGGGAAGTCCCAGGTCCTGGGGACCAGCGGTTCTCTCCGCTGGGCACTTGAGAGGCCCAGTCGCTTCTCGGTTCAGTGCACCCTTTCCTGGGTTTAACAGGATCGCAAAGTAACGAGTAACTGTCGAAGGGGAAGAGCCTTAGCGCCTTCCTGCAACACTGTGGCCATTTCTGACTATCTGAGCCTGTAACCTCACCGGGTGCTTTATTCCCTTTTTGGTAGGGAGGGAGGCTGCCTTAAGGCCTATTTAGACAGTCACTTGATTAATATTAGTCAATCTACGTACAAGGCTGCTAGGGGTGGGGGGAGGGTACACAGATGTGTAACTGAGCAAATATTTAACTGGCTTCTCTGTGCCAGGGACTCTGCCAGGTGGTAGGGGGGTGAGGTTGAGCAAGACCTGGCCCCTGCCCTGGGGCATCTAGGGGAGAGCTGAAACAAATCTGCAGATGACTCTAATGTGAGGCAGAGATGACAGAGACCCTAGAAGGGTGCTGTGAGTCATGGGGATTGGGAGAAGGGAGCCAGCCTATCCATGGGGGAACCCAGAGGCCTCTGCCCAGGGGCAGTTGACAGTCCTCAGGGGGAAATAGTGGCCCAGTGACTGAAATACAAAAGCAGCCTGTGATGAGTGTCCCAAGCAGGCCGCAGACAAAGGACTCGAGGAATTCTGAGAGGGGGCCACTACTGTCTGGGATGAGGAGAGAAGCCGCCCCCAGGAAGGAGGACGTTGCAGGTTTGGCAAACCAGGCAAGCATTCAGTGTCGGGAAAGTGAGGACTCATTTAGTGGATAATTGAGGGGTAATTAAAAACATCAAGAGATTGCTCCATGTAATTTGAGAGCCGCTGTGCCCCCAGATGGCTGCAGGGTGACACTGAAAAGCTCTACTCTTCACATTCAGCAAGTCCCGGCAGTGCCCGTGGGCAGATCCAGGTGCTGGGATTGGCAGGCTCTGTTTGGGGAAGGGCAGCCCAAGAGGTGCATTCTGTGGGGCTCCTAGTCTGAAGGGCATATGAGGGTAGAGGAAAGAGAGGGGCAGGGCTTTCTGGTTTTTATTTTTTATTATTTTT
This sequence comes from Orcinus orca, assembly GCF_937001465.1. Classification (NCBI taxonomy): domain Eukaryota; kingdom Metazoa; phylum Chordata; class Mammalia; order Artiodactyla; family Delphinidae; genus Orcinus; species Orcinus orca. Next base: position 91,523,621 of record NC_064569.1, on the reverse strand, counting down.
TTATTTTTATTTATTTATTTTTTTGTGGTACGCGGGCCTCTCACCGTTGTGGCCTCTCCCGCAGCGGAGCACAGGCTCCGGACGCGCAGGCTCAGCGACCATGGCTCACGGGCCCAGCCGCTCCGCGGTATGTGGGATCTTCCCGGACCGGGGCACGAACCCGTTTCCCCTGCATCGGCAGGCGGACCCCCAACCACTGCGCCACCAGGGAAGCCCTATTTTTTATTTTTAAACTTTTTAACCTAAGGGGTTGGAGATGGGACAACTTCCCTCTTACAGGATGAAGGACGCATGTTAATCACAGCCTGCCTCTTGCCCGTTTTTTGCTCCAGAAAAAAACAAAACAAGGATCTGTTGAGGGCTTTTTAAAGGGAGAAAAGCGCACTCAAAAATGCTGCATTGTTGTGTTGCCTGGTGGAGGGTATTGCTAGAAGCCAGGCTAGCTGTGCTTTCTTCACTTCCTCTTCCAGCTAATCCTTCCATAAAGTACTTAAGACAGCCTTTACCAGCTTGACATCTTTATTTCAAAAGGAGAGGAGGGCTTGGCTGTTGTTTTCCTGTGAGCCTGGCCCTACCCTTCTCTTGGAGGGGGAGAAAGAGAAACCCAAGGCAAAGGGAAAAAAGAAAAAAAAAAAAATCCGTGCCTTGACAGCTTCCTCCCAAGCATCATGTTCCAAAAATATTTAGAATAACAAAATCTGTGTGTCTTCTTAATTAAACAAACGTCCTAATTTGCTGAGCATAATACAGCATCTCTGCCCGCAGGGGCAGGAAGTGCATTTTCCCTTTGTGCAGCCTCAGAGAGTCACTGCCTCTCGGCTTTAACCCTTGGTGTGCTGAGCCCCTGGGCTTAAGCCCTCTGGTGACAATGGCGTGGAACCCCGGCTGCCCCCTGGGAAGCAGTGAGCCTGTGACTTATGGAATCCCGTTCTTGAGAGCTGGGAAGAGTGGGGTCGTGAGCTTTGGCACTAGGCAGAGTTCAGCTCCCGACGCTGCCACTTTATGACTGTAGGCAAGTCATGTCACCTCCCTGAGCCTCAGTGTCCTCATCTGTAATATGGGAATCATGGTGCTTCTCCTGCAGGGTTAGATGTAAGAACTAAAAGAAATAAAGGATATAAAGGGCCTGATATATAGTGACTATGTATGTTTTTAACTTAACTCCTGGGGTGTCAGGTGAGGAAACGGGAGGCGGGGTAGATGGATTTCCCGGCTTTTAGCGCAGTGCTGTTTGTACTTCTAAAAATGGTGCGCTTGTGTGTGTGCAGTGCTCATTGACCACAAAGCCCGAGTGGTGAAAACACAGGTGCTTCCGGGTCCCATCTGCTGATGCTTTTGGATGCTCTTGGTGATGAGCTTGTGCTCACTAGCCTTGTTGCAGGGCCCTGGCCCAGGCAGAAGGTACACAAACTCACTGCGATTTTAGTTCTCAAACACGGTTTCCGTGATCTAGGAGAGAGCCAAGGGGTGACGTGGAAAGAGCACTGGACTTAGTGTCTGGAGGCCTGGCTTCTGGCTCTGGCTCTGGTTGGGGGAACATTTGATTTTGGTAGGAGGTGCCGTATCGCTCCGTAAAGGCGTCATACCAGTTTATGTGTCCACCAATTATACCTGAAACATGCACTTTAATTTCTCCAAGATTAATTTTAATTTCTCCAAGATGCCCCAGTTTCTTAGGCACTCTCATGCCCTGTTGGTGGGAGTCTAAGTTGTAACAACTCTCTTTTGAGGAGGTAGTTTGGCAATATCTGTCAAAGCATTGTCTTTCTGACTGATTTCTAGGAACTCACCCGGCAGATAAATTCAAACGTGCAAAAGGAAATGTCCGAGGACATTCTTTGCAGCATCGTCATAGAAAAAGACAGGAAACAAGTTAACTGTCCATTAAGAGGGTCAAATAAATCATGGCACAGCTGTACAGCGGGAATCCTTGCAGCCCTTGAAAAAATGAGGCTGACCTATAGGTACCGATAGGCCATGCTCTTCAAGATACATTGTAAGTGGATAAAACTAGAAGCAAAGTAGGATACGCGTTGCTCCCTTTTGGGTGAAACAGGGTATGTCGCCTGGGCTCTATGCACGGAAAGCTACAGAAACCCGGGTAATAGTGGTTGTCTCTAGATAGGGCCCAGGAAGCCGGAGTCCGGGGTGAGCGTTACTTTTTTCACTAAATGCCTTTTCACATGCGTTGCCCTTAAATAGTCAAAAACTCAAAATTTTCTTAGTTTTATTATTTATACAAATAAGTGGTTGGCTGGCCAGTCTCAGAGGTCTCCGCTTTAAAATGCATTTTGCTCAGGATTCCAGATTGCACACTGAGTGCCTATTGTATGCGGGGAAGGAGGAAGGGTCTTAAAAAGGGCTGAATTGCTCTGTGGTTGGACCATTTTCGGGCCTGTTTTTTTCTCCATGATGTCATATTATCACCAGAGTAACCCCTTTAGACAAATGTCTACTCTGATCCACTCCCTCGTGTTCTGGAAAATGGTAGATGATTGCTTTTTCTCTGCAGTATGAGAAAAGGAAGCCTGCAAGATGTGTCTGGAAAGTATTTCAGGATGCCCCTTTGCCAGCTTTCCCGCAATCCCCCTGGCTCCAAACGGTCCTCTTGTCCTTGCCTGAGGAGACCACCCTGACCAGAAGACCAGACCTTTATTCTCTTGGGTCCTCCTTATTTGGAAACTTGGGGTCATTGCAACCCACCCCGTCTCCGGTTGTCCCTCACACATCTGGCCTGTGGTTTTTATGTATTAATAACATTGGAAAAGCCCAAATTCTTGAGAAGATGTGATCAGAGGGGTGTTTTGAATTGGAGGGCCCCGATCCCCCTCTCAAGGAGGACTGCCTTAGTCTTGCATGATGTGGGCCCCCGAGAAGACGTAGGCTCTGCTCACCACCGAGTTGGTGCTTTCAGCCGGTGGAAGACCCCTTCAGGGTCTCGGGCAGGGCTGTGTCCCTCCCAGGCAGCCTGTAGGCCTCCTGGAAAGTGGCGTGAGTCACACAGGAGCACCCAGAATGAGCCTGCGTCTAAAATGGGCCTGCCAGCCCGTGGGCGGGCGGTTTGAAGTCTGGATGCCAGCCTGTATCTGCCCCCTCTGCCCGCACCTGCCCCTCAGGCTTTGAGGGGCACCAGATATTTGGGGAGCTGCCCCCTTGCGTCTGATGCGGGTCTCTTTAAAAAGTAACTGAGGCAGGCAGGCTGCAGTTGGACTTTCTCAGGCCCCCATTCTGCCGACTGGTTTCTCCAGCCTGAGGTGATTCAGCACCCAGGATGGGACACAGCACACCCGGGCCTGGGCAGGTGGGCCCAGAGAAGGCTCCTGGCCGACCTTTGGCTGAGGGCGAGGCCGTGTAGGGAGTTTCTTTGCAGCCTGACTCTCAGGTTCTCACCGTGGTGTCTTCAGCAGCTGTCTTCGTCTCTAGCCTGGGTGCGGAAGCCTCCCGCTGTGGCTGGAGGGAACCTTGCAGGGCCTTCTGGAAGTTGCCACTGAAGGGTATGGCTTCCTGCCTGGGCAGGTTGGGCTGTGGCCTGCAGGGAAGTCGAAGGTGCAACCGACCTTCCCCCCGCCTGCAGGTCACTTCCTTGGGGCCTCTCAGAGGTCCTTGGTCCTTATGGTCCTTACCGTGTTGCCCAGAGGACCAGGGGTCCTCCAGGGGAGGTCCCTCTCTCACCTCCATGGACGTTATTTTAGGAACTTCCATCTCAGGTTTTCTTTTCCTTTCATTTAACTCTAATCCTGAATGATGCCCCGCTTAAAAGGAAAATCAACGGCGACAGGACAGTCCTCCCTACTGAATTTGCTTAGGATTATAGAATGTCTGAGCTGGAAGGGGTCTTAGGGATAGTGTAATTTTGCCGCCTCCCCCCGCAGTTAGAGGAGTGAGTCGCCCAAGCTCATTCTGTGAGTTGGTAGACCGCCCTGGCCCCTGGTTTCCCGTAACCCCAGTGCCTTTCTCTCAAAATCACGTGGCCTCGCTTAAAAGTGGTTTTGAGCTGTTATCATGCCTTTCCTCAACTTTATGCACTGTTTAGCCCAGCAACACGTACTTAGCTCCTTTAATCTTCCCTCAAGAGTCTGTTTTTCCACACCCTTAATCTTTTTCTTTTGGGGGGTGCGGGGGGAGGGGCCCGAGGGTTAAGAAATGGGGTGGGAAGTGTTTCGGGTTCCTCTGAACTTCTTCCAGTTGGACAGTTCCACTTGGGCTGGAAGTTCCTGCAGCTCAAAAATCAATATTTCACATGGGGCAGCGCCAGGCAGCGAGCGGGTGGGCCACTCAGAGAGCCACACCAGCTTTCCACGGTCCTTCAGCCAGTCCTGGTTTCTAGTAATTTTAGACGTCACTTAACGTCTTGGGTGATCGCTGTGTTGTATCTTTGATACAAAACCCACGCAGAGGGAACCAAACCAGGGCTTTGGGATCTGGTGGAGCTAGGACCAGACCCTTGCCTTTCCTCCCACTGCTAGGCTGGAGCCTCAGTTTCCTCATCTACCACATGGAGATGTCGCTTTTGTAGGCTTGTTGTAATTTACATATAAACATACGCCAAGTGGGCCAGTTCTTTTCCTCCTCCTCTTCCTCCCTTTTGCAGGTCGTCGCCAACATCCTCTGTCCTCCGGTGTTTGGAGATGTATGTTCAGGTTTTAAAGATTCTGAATTTGCGCAACAAGCCCGTCCCTCGATAACATGGTGCGGTGAGATGACTGAGGAACCTGCGAAAGTTTCCCTGGGCTTGGAGGCTGAGGTTTTCCAGGCCTGCAGCCTTTGCATTCTTCTCCCCAGACCGTACAGTTCAACTGGTGACTGATCTGAGTCGGTTTAAGCATTTTAAAAAAGCGATTATAAAGCTGCCAGGGCACCTTTTTTTTGAGTTGTCTATGTTCAAAAGCCGCCACATTTCCTGTGTTTTGCATTAAGTCACAGGGCTGGAGAAGGCAGCTTCCTGTCTGATAAACATAAAGACGAGGCATTTGGAACCATTTGGGTGACTTAATCTAACTGGGCTGGAATGGGGGAGAAGGTTTTAGACCCCACTGAACTGAGAGGTCAGAGGTGGGGTCTTTCTTCATCTCTCCATCCCCAGTTTCTCGCCAGCGCCGGGCATGGACTTGACCTCTCGTCCTTGTTGCACGAGTGGAGTTCAGGTCTCACTGGTACCTGTGCCCGTAAGCCTGGGGACGCGGGGGGCCAGGCAGCCAAAGCTCTAGATTGCCGTTTAGTGATCTCTCCATTTCCTAAAAGGCGGATGCTCGGTACTTGTCTGGAAGTCTCTGGGATAAGAAAGTTGGTGGCAGGGAGCTATTTTAAAGTTTTTGTCTGTTTTTGAATATTGAAGAGCCAACTGTTGGGTATTGATCCCAAATTTCTTGGCCAAGTCAGTCATCAGAGATGCCTTGGGCTCCTGCTGTGTGGCCTGCCCTGTGCTGGGCCTGCTGGGGCTTCAGTGGGGACGAGGGCAGAGAGCCCGTCCCTGGCCTCAGGAGCCTTACCCTTTATTAGGGAGTTGGGACACTGGGACGGAGACTTGGGACGTGAGGCAGCCCGTGCCACCCTGAGTGAGCAGGGATTTCTGGGCATCTCGAGCCAGCTTCCTGGAGGCTAGGATCATCTGGGAGGAGGAGGGAAGATGAGGAAGGTGGGCAAGGAAGGAAGGAAGAGGCTCTGGTGGAGGGACGCTGGCCTGGTAATCAGGATATCTAGGTTGAAGTCCCAGCCCTGCCCGTAATAGTAATAACAATAAGAGATAAATTTTATTGAGCACTTGCTAGGTGCCAGGTGCTGTGCTAGTGCTTTTACATGAATTCTCTCATTCAATTCATTCCCAGGAGGTAGGAAGTTGATCCCCATTTTACAGATGAGACTGAGCAGGGATTCAGACTCAGGCGCCCTGACCCCTGTGTGTCCCTACAGATGCCCTTCCCTCCTGGGCTTGCCTGTTCTCACGTGGCAGTGAGGGGTCGGACTGGTCCCTGAGTCCTCCTTCCTCGCCAGTGGCCGAGAATTAATGAAAAGAGTAGGGCTTTGGGCCGGGGCAGGATGGGGCACCTCACCCCTAGTGCAGTTAGCTGTTTGGAGCGAGGTTGCCAGTTCGATAGTGTTGCCTTGGCTACTGACTTCACCTTTAACTTCAACCGACCATTTTTCAAATGTGTGTGTGTTTTGTCCTAAAGGAGGGCAGCGTAAATCCCAGCTGCCGTGCCTGCCTGCTGTTGGCGGGGCCCTGGCTGGTCCTCACTGGGAGCCAGCCAGCCAGAGGGCCCGCCACCATCTCCATAGTGGGCTCTTCTTGACATCAGCCCACTTGCAGACTTGCATTCCTTCCTGCTTCATTTGTCCATCTGTCTATCATCATTCAGTAACCACTCCTCAGAGCTTTACAGTGTATGCTGGGTGCTTGCCTGGGTGCTGGGAATAAGGAGGGGAAGGAATCAGGGGCCCTTGTTTCCAGGAGCTGTTGGTGTCCCACCAGAGTGCTGGGGGCCCAGGGGGATCTGAGAAGGCTTCCTGGAGGAGGTAGCATCTGAGCTGATTGCAAGGTAGGGATGTGGCACAGCACGTCCAGGGAACAGGGCTGGGACCTTGTTCATTCACTCAGACTTCGGTGGAGCTTTGTAAGGGTGATGCAGGTGGCTAAGGCCCTCTGAGTCACCCTGGGCTAGTAAGAGATTTCTTCTCCTTAGTGGCTCCAGGCCCCGGCCCCATCTCAAAGCCCCTTAAACAGCCCAAATGGCCCATTAAGGTCTGCTTCCCTGTGCCATTTCCTGGGAAATGTGGCGGTCCGGGATTCCACTCCCAGGCCCTTAACCTCTGGGTGGCTGCTGGGAATTCTGCCTGTGCCCTCTGGTTATGTGATCAGCAAGGACACTGTTCCCAGCTGAAGGATTTGGGATGACATTTTTCATGGAGTGTTGAGAGAGACAATTGTTCCTGGAATAGGTTCCCTTTTTCTTTTTTTAATTAATTAATTTTTTATTTTATTTTATTTATTTTTGGCTGCGTTGGGTCTTCGTTGTTGTGTGCGGGCTTTCTCTAGTTGCGGCGAGCGGGGCTACTCTTCGTTGCAATGTGCAGTCTTCTCATTGCTGTGGCTTCTCTTGTGGAGCATGGGCTCTAGGAGCATGGGCTTCAGTAGTTGTGGCACGCGGGCTCCAGTAGTTGTGGCCCGCGGGCTCCAGAGCGCAGGCTCAGTAGTCGTGGTGCACGGGCTTAGTTGCTCTGCAACATGTGGGATCTTCCCGGACCAGGGCTTGAACTCGTGTCCCCTGCATTGGCAGGTGGATTCTTAACCACTGCGCCACCAGGGAAGCCCCTAGTTTCCCTTTTTAAAGTAAAAGAAAAGCGAGGAGGGGAGGTTTGTTTATAGCACAAACGATATAATAACAAACCTGGCAAGAAGCAAATTTGCCCCTCACTCCATCCACTGTTTGCATTTTTCTGGGTTTCCTGTCCATATACTTGCATATTTTACAAAATTAAATGCTAAAATTAAATATTAAATTAGATACTGTCGTGTGTTATGACTACTCAGTGCTGTAATATAAAGTTTCCTATGTTGCAGCAGTCTCCACAGTTATTATTTTAATGGCTATGTTATGGTCCACGGTGGGAAAGAACCATTATTGACTTTGCCAGAAAGTTCCATGGGTTTTATTGAGTCTTTTGGAAATTCATTCATGCAGCAAATACAGAAACTGTTGGGTGGTTAGGATGTAGATGAATGAGACATCCCAGATCCTGCCCTCAGGGGGCTCACAGTCTATACCCAGGGAAGAATCACTTCACTTGGGTGTCGTTGGTTGTGATGGTGGTGAGCCCTGGAGAAAGTGGCAGCTTAGATGCCCTGGTAGAGTTGATGGAAAACAGGTAAAACCACTTTGTCATCAGTGGTGAGAAAGCGCAGGAACGTGGACCTGGGAGATCTTTCTGGGCTCATTGGAGGAAGATCTTTATGCCCTCCCTCCCCGAGTGGTTGGTTCATGCAGGTCTGGACCAGAAAACGCCTGGGGTGGGGTGGCGGTGGGCGGTAGTGAGGGACAGCGGCTCCGAGGGACCATGTCAGTGGGGAGGGGGGGGGTTCTGGCCCTCTGAGGGAGGCCCCTTGGTGACCACGGTGGGAGGCGGCCAAGGGTGGGGACATCTGAGAACCGTCCAAAGCCAGGCAGGCCACTTGGGCTGTGCTGTGGCTCCTGCCTCTGGGGAAGGAACCAACTGTGGCAACAAGTTGCAACAGTGTAGTTTTGTTGTAAAGAGGAAGTTGCAGAATCTTAGTGGCTGCTTTTAAGCAGACAGACCTTTACAACAGTAAAGGAGTTTTGGGGGGCGGGGCTGGGTATGAGGGGAGAAGGCGGGTGGTCAAGGGCCTAGAAACTGGGCTACAGTGTCTCTGTTCTGGTGTTTTCTTTCATTCCAGATTAATGGCTTCCTTGCCAAGGCTTCTTCCCTCTTTCCAGCTGCCCACTGCCCCTGTCCCCCAGCCCCAGCTTCTGGCTCAAGGGAGCCTGGCCTGAATGCTGCAGTCTTCCTAGAGCGCAGGAGAGAAGCCAGCCCCATCCCCATACCCACACCCCGAGGGAGTGAGGGGGGATGAGAGGGCCAGGGCGGGACGTGGTCACTGGGACACCTCCGTGGTGCTGTCTGTTTCAGGTTTTGCCGACCTCATCGGGTCCCCTCTCCAGGCTGCAGCGGCGGTTTGGATCAGTACCAGGTCCGCAGGGTTGAGGTTTGAGTAGGAGAGCTCTGTCGTCCTCAGTGTGCTCCCCCCTCCATCAAATACACACTCAGAAAACCAAAAACAAACCCTAAACCTCACCTAACCTTATTTTTTACAATATTGACTTTAAATTAGTAATGAGAATAAACCATTAGCTGGGGATTTCAGCACTTAGATCATAATGTTCCCTGGTGGTCAAGGTGAGGTCCAGGGTGTATCTTTTTTTTTTTTTTTTTTTTTTTTGCCGTATGCGGGCCTCTCACTGTTGTGGCCTCTCCCGTTGCGGAGCACAGGCTCTGGACGCGCGTGTTCAGCGGCCATGGCTCACGGGCCCAGCTGCTCTGCGGCATGTGGGATCTTCCCGGACCGGGGCACGAACCCATGTCCCCTCCATCAGCAGGCGGACTCTCAACCACTGCGCCACCAGGGAAGCCCCAGTGTGTATCTTTTTTAAATCTCCTGTCACCTTATTTACACTACTGTTTGGCGGTGATTATAGACTAGAGATTATCTTTGAATTTATACGCTTTAAAATTATTTACCAGCTTTTATATTGGAGGAGGAGAGGTGGGGCAGGAATAGAGAATTAGATAAAGCGGAAGGAGGCAGCGGGGCGTGGGGAAGGGAGTGGGTGACTCTAGAAGTGGCAGCTGGGTTTAAATCCCATTTTTACTCAGTTTATTTATTCATTAAATATGTATCAAATGCTGGCTGTCTGTGAGTCTGTTTCAGTGCTGGGGATACATGACTGGATAAAAGTAACCAAAGTCTGCGGTTGACATTCCAGTGGGGAGGAGCAGACAGCAGACAGCCAAGCAGGCTCGCCGTGGCAGGTCAGGGTGGTGGACATGCTGTAGAGAATGATGGTCAGGTGAAGGCATGTACAGAGCACCAAAGACCGGGCTGCTTAAACAACAGAAATTTATTTCTCACAGTTCTGGAGGCTGGAAGTCCAAGATCACAGTGTCTGCAGGGTTGGTTTCTGCTGAGGTCTCTCTCCTTGGCTTGCAGATGGCCTCCCTCTTGCAGCCTCTTCACTCAGTCTTCCCTCTTTGCACACATCCCTGCTGTGTCCCTGTGTCCAAACCCCCTCCTTTTACTAGGACACCAGTCAGATTGGATTAGGGCCCAGCCTCATGGTCTCATTTTCATCTAAAGACCTCTTTAAAGACCCTCTCTCCAAATACAATCACATTCTGAGGTACTGGGGGTGAAGGCTGCAATATGTGAATCTGGGGGACAGAGTGCACACCATAAGAGGGGAGAGGGGAGTGGGTATGTGTCAGTGTCAGAGGAGGCCTCTCTAACCCAGGGACACTCTAACGGTCCCTCTAGGACTTTTCCCTACTTCACCAGTTGTTCCTTTAACTGCTTCGAGCCCCAGTTTGCTCACCTGTAAAATCTGGTTAATAAAACCCATCTTGTGGTGTCCTTTGGGCAGCTAAAGTGTGGAAGTCACTCCGTGCACTGTCTGGTTCATGGGGGACCCCCAGTAAATGTGTCCCCATACCCTCTTCTGCCCCCCGCCTGCCCTTGGTTCACAGAGCGCCTTTGCCTTCTGTCTTCTTTCATCCTCTCTGCTCCTGAGTTCCACTCCTCGACATCAAACTGCCGCAGTAACCAGGCCCCCAGAATGGACCAGGGATGGACAGTTCTTAGGTCGCTCTGCCTTCCTTACAGGGGTGATGGCATCCTCCGCCCATTCTTGTGGAGCAAGTGTTCTTGGAGATGACTTCTCCCCTCTGAGGAGCCATAAACACTGCTTTTACGTGAGCAAGAGGAAACGCTTGCGGAAAACTCTGCAGGACTAGAAAATCCCAGTTGCTGGCCGAAGTGTTGGGTGGCTGCCTGCCAGGGAGAGCTTCCCTTGCTCTGTCAGCACCCACGCCCCCCACTGGTTTCTGTCTTAGCCCTTCTCGACCCTACTTGCTGGTGTCCCTGCCCTATTAGAGGACTTGCCACTGGAACGCTTGCACTGTATGTGGCCCACTGTAAGCACTTAATACATGCTTCAGAGAGGGGTGAATATATTCATACTGGAGCGTGAACCAAACAGACCTGGTTCAGCATGAGCACTGTCACTTAGCTCTGTGTGACCTTGGGTAGATGGCTTTATTTCTTTGGGGTCTGAGGTTTAACCACTGTGCCATGGTTCTGTCTGGTACTTGTGTACATAGGCAGGGGACTTGGAGTCAGACCCTCTGTCCTAATTCGGATTCTCCCCAGTGCCAGCTCCTGGACCTTGGGGGAGTCATGCATCGTTCCTGTGCATATGTTTCCTTGTCTGTGGAATGGGGAAAATAACTACCATGAGCGTTTTGGTGCTCAATAAAGTTTAGCTTTATTGTTTATTTGTTTTATTTACATACAGTTTCTCCAGCACAGTGCCAGGCTGTCTATTATAAATATATCTATTTTATCCATTTTTAACAAACCGATCTTCATGTACCTTTTCTATCACTGTGAAGTTTGAAGTCACACTCAGGTTACTGCAGTTGAAGTCTCCCAATCCCACGAGGGTGGCGGTATTGATGTTCCCATTTTAGAGCTGGGAAAATCGAGGCTCAAAGAACCTAAGTGCCTCACCCCAGGTAGTACGGGAGAGATCTCAGGTCCTCTCCCCGCTCCTCTAATTTTCAGGGCAGTGATTTTCCATATCTGCTTCCGTTGCCTCTCTTGCCCTCTCATCCCACTTAACCCTTTAAGTGGATAGTGTCTGTGAAGCTGGGGGCTTGTAGACTTTCACGCTTTCGTACACAACCTTAATGCAGTGGTTGTCGGCCCAGTGCCTCCCTGGCTTATGGTGCCAGGTGGGAAATACAGCCTTCCCTGCTCCACTGGAGACACACATCCGTGGGCGGCAGGTGCGGGTGGGCGGCCAGGTGTGTGAGATGGGCTCAGCATGGCTCCTACAGGGAATCTTAGCTGTTCCCCCTCAGCCTTCCAGCACTGCTCCTGCCTCCTAGCTGCCTCCTGGCCGCCTCCTAGCCCACCAGCCTGCCTTCTGCCCAGAGCTGGGCCCGCTGCCCCCCAACCATCTCCTGCGCCTGCCAGGGTGTGGAGGAAGTGGCTGTGTTGCCCCGAGCGCTCATGAAAAATGCCTCATCACGGGATACATCACTGGCCGCCGAGCCCGGTGGAATTCCCAAGGCCCCGTCCGCACTGTGGCTTCTCACCTCCCTCCAGACCTCCCTGGAGTTGGTTCTGCCCACTTGCTGGCTGGCACTTGAAACCTCACATCAGTGAGGAAGGAACAGACAGTGGCCTCCAAGGCCGAGACTGAAGACGCAGCGTGGCAACGTCCCTCCCAGCCTCTTACCAGCCACGTGCCCTGGAGCCCGGTTGTCCTCAAAGTGCGGACACGCTGGGGACACTGGGCTGAGGGCTCTTCCGGGTTGCAAACCCCCGTGTGCAGATCTTCACAGTCTACACACCTAGGGCAGACCAGTGTGACAGCGGCTGAAAAAGGATGGCTCTCTTCCCCTTTAAGACAAGTCTCAGGCTTTAGTTATCCCTAGGTTGAAGTAGCCAAGCCCCCGTCCCCTTCTGGCTTTCAGACAAGAATCTGAAGAATGTGATGCTCCGCTGAGGACCTGAGCAAAGATCGGGGGCTGGGGCAGGATTCTGGGCCCTTGGGGGACTTTCGCCTGCCGCCTTTGTGCTCCTGGACCTGGACATTCCAAACTGGTTGTGGTCGGGAGTGTGAACCACAGGCCTGTTAAATTCCTGCCTCCTCAGTGGGATCCGCAGGGGACCGCTGGGAGGGGCGGGGAGGGAAACCTCCTCCCCCTTCTGACAAGCACATCTTAGAGAAATCGGGTTAAAGGAGTTTGCAGGTGAAACTTGCCTGATGCGAGGGGGCTTGCGTCGGCCGCTTGGGTGCTGGGTGGCAGGGAAGGTTGTGGGCCGTCCCCTTCCTGACCCATTGCTGACGGCCGGTCACCAGGTCTTCTTACCAGCCTTGCCTACTGCTCTGTGCCTCTGCTGCCTCTCTGCATGTTCAGAGCCTGCTGGGTAGGCGCAGACCCCGCGGTACAGGCAACAGCAGCTACTGCTTGCACCCTGGGCTTTGGTTTCCTCATCTGCAAAGCAGGACGCTAACAGAACCTACCTCTGCGTTGTCGCGTGCAGTAGTGAGGTCTCATGTGAGAAGCACCCAGAACTAAGTGTCAGCATGGTCCTGTACTATGGGCTTTGTGATTCCTGAGATGAAGAAAGGGAGGTGCAGAATGCTTAAATTATGTTCCCAGGACCTTCCTGGTGGTGCAGTGGTTAAGAATCCACCTGCCAAAGCAGGGGACATGGGTTCGAGCCCTGGTCCAGGAAGATCCCACATGCCGCGGAGCAACTAAGCCCGTGCGCCACAACCACAGAGCCTGCGCTCTAGAGCCTGCGAACCACAACTACTGAAGCCCACGCACTTAGAGCCTGTGCCCTGCAAAAAGAGAAGCCACCGCATGAGAAGCCCGCGCACCACAACGAAGAGTAGCCTCTGCTCGCCGCAACTAGAGAAAGCCCGCGTGCAGCAACGAAGACCCAACATAGCCAAAAATAAATTAAAAAAAAAAATTATGTTCCCAGAATCCCTCAGCCAGTGAATGGAGACTCCAGTGCCCACATCCAGGTTGGCCGGATGTGTCCCATCCTGCGCTGATCCCACAGCCTCTGTGGGGTGTGTGTGCGCACGTCTGCGTGTGGGGGAGGGGAGGCTCCGCCCAGGGCAGGCTGGTATGGCCGCATCTGGCCACTCCCTAAGGCAGGGTCCACCACGGTTTCTCTCACACAGCTTCAGCCTTGGCCCCTCTGGGACCAGCCTGTGGCAAAGGAATGATTCTCAGCGGGTGGTTAAATAAGCGGCGGCCAGGTTTCTGGTGACAGATGTGGTGAGGTCATCCCTGCGACCAGGCTCCCTGCTCAAGGACAGCTGGGCTGGCCGACCTTTCAGACACGGGTGCTAGCACACTATGCTCTAGGAGCTGTCATTCAATTTTTGTGTCAAGTGTGAAATAAGTGGGTTTTATCTTCACCCCGTGTGTGGCTCGTCTTTGGGTCACTTTCTCCCGGGAGGGCGAAGGCTCTGGGATGCCGCTTGTGCAGCCTGGCTTCTCTGGAGGGCTTGTCTCTGCCCGCCCTCCAGCCTGTGTGCCCAGGGCTGGCTCCCTGCTGGCTCAGTGGTGAACAGGCCCAAGGGATGGAAACGAAAGGGAGACGGTTTGCCGTCCAGTTTTGGATGTTTTGTTTCTGCCGTCCAGAGTGATCAGAGCAGCCCAGGGGACATGGCCTCCTGCTGTCACCATCCCGCGTCCTCTGCTTCCCAGGCAAACTCTCACTATTGGGCCATCCCGACCGCAGCCCCTCTGGAGATGATGAAGGAAGAAAACCCTCTGAAGTCAGTTCACGTTGCCTTGGTGGAGAAGGAGGCCACTCCAGTGCCCCTTTGCCTTTGAGCTGGTAACCAGGGGGCTCGTAAAAGTCCGTGGACTGTACTTGAGGGTCTCTGTGACCCCCTAAGTTGATATACAAAGGGTTCACAGCCTCCAACCAATTCTCAAAGGGGTCTTTGATGGCTGGAAGTGTTAAAAACCACTGATCAAGAGAAATGGGGACTTTGGGTTTCCTGTTTATAGAGTGTGTGTGTATGTGTGTGTGTGTCTGTGTATAAACAGATGTGCAGAGGCATATCTGTTTATACACAGACACAGACACAGACACACACACACACAGGCTATTATCAGGCAGCAGGGTCTGTTCATTATAGGGTTAGGTGACATTGTCCCCAGGATATAAATGCGAGGAGAGTACCCTTCCTGGGGCAGTGGGCTTTTCCTCTCCCATCTCATCTGTATGAAGCCTTTTATATAGCACTTCTGGGCATCTCTTCAGTGTGGGGCTCTGCCTGGAGCTTTGAGTGGTGATGTTTTGATAGTAGTGGATTTGATCTGTTGTTACTCTGCATACAGAAGAAACTGGGCTCTTCTTTCTTTCTGTCCTTGTGATTTTCCACCTGGGCTCCAGGTCCTCAAAAGATGTTTCCTAAACCCCAGGTCCAGACAGGTCACTTCACCTCCCTGAGCATCGGTCTCCCTCTTTTTTAAGGGGGACGGTGGGGAGCAGGGAATGGGGCAGGGGCCGTAGGATACCTGCCATGGCTTTACTGAGGGTGTCGGGATCAAATGATGGGAGCGGCGGGGGACCAGCAGTCCAGCCCATGTCAGGTGACTGGGCTGCTACAGCTGCCACCTTACAGGCTGGAGGTTTGACACCGCCCCCCCGCCCCGCCCCAGCCTTGCTTTGGCTTTGGACTTAACTTTTGCTTGTGAACTTCACTGTTATCTTGGGCAAGTCGCTGGCCTAGTCTGAGCCTCACATACCCAGTGAAGGCTGAGGGCAGATGGGTGTTTCTCAGGCTGTCAGTTGAGACTCGCTGGTGGGTTGTGAGATTACCGGTGGCAACCAGTAGTGTTAGGAATTAAATAGACTCGAGTGCATAGCGTGCACATATCATTTTGCAAAGCTTTTGTTTGACACATTTGCGTATTCGCGATAAAAAGCTTTTAAATCTTTTTTTTCTACTGCGACTTGAGAGTTTAAAAAAAATGTTGGCGCCCCCAGGATGAGATGCTTCTTGCGGGGGGCTGGGTGGGGTGGGGTCTTTCAGCCCTGACTTGTGTGGTTCCTGCCCACAGGTCTGAGCTGAACTGGGTCTCCTCCACCCCTGCAGCTGAGCCCGTAAATGGAGCTCCCTGCAGGATCAAACTCTTTAACTAAAGTTCTTCACAAAATTCTGGGAAGTGAGCTGCATTCCTGGGGTGGAATAAATCATGCTGAGTGAGGCTAGGCAGGATGTGACTTCAAACCCCCCGAAGTGGGCTTTGTGAGGGCAGCATTTGTGACTGACTCATTATGAGCTAGCTCAGCAGCGACACAAACTCCTTGAGAGAAGAGGCAAGACTGTCCGGGAGGGGCACCGGCGGGCCCGGGGCGCCGCCAAGCACCGCTCTTCCCTTAGCTCATTTTGGTCCCCACGATAGTCCTGTGAGTTGAGCCGTGCTCTGACCGCATTGCAGAGATGGGGCTGTCAGCTCTCCGCTGGGGGCTGCACAGCTCCACGCCCTCCTGTCCTCCCAGCTGACCCGGGGAGTGGGGGGGCAGCTGGTAGTATCTCCAGTTGATGCATGGAGAAACCGAGGCCCAGGGGCCCAGTCAACCTGGCCCAGTTTGTTCTGTTAGTAAAGTGACGGGTCTGCAATCCCCCAGCCAGTCTTGGCTGTCTCCCGAGTCTGATTTTCTAAGACGCCTTCCATAAAGGTCATGAATTAAGTTATCACCATTTGGAAGGTCTCTCTCCTCTCAGGGCCGACTTACTTAAATGACTGCCTGATCAATACAGGAAGATCGTTGTTGACCTCTAGCCAGTCTGTGTGTCAGTTAGAAGCAAAACAGAGATTAGTGTACATCAGATTTAGCTGGAAGGGCGGTGGAGAAGAATGAGGACGCTGATACGATCCTGAATGGCCACAGAGAAGGCTCAGCCCATTCTGGGCCTTTACTGCCTTGTCTACTAAACAGAACCACTGAGGTTTGGAAAATAAGATGCAGGATTACTGGGCTTATCCTCAGGCACTTTAAGAATGGGTGGCAGAGAATCGGTTGGGCTTGGTCCTTGGAGTTTGGACCTTTCGGGAGACTGGAAACTTCCCCATTTCTAAAGTTCATTAGGGATTACTCAGCACCTACGCAGGTCCGTCATCGGGGACCTGGTGGTGACTGGGATCCACCGTGGCCCTAGAGCTCTCAGCCCAGCAGAATGGGATCAGGATGGCTATTGGTGGCGGTGGCTACGATATTCAGGGATTTTGTTTGCTTTTTATGTCATTTGAACATCACTCAGAACAGGCTGCCGAAGACCTGGTGGGCCCTGGACTGAGGGGTCTTCAAACTTGTCTTTCGTTTCTGACCTCAAGTTGGGCTTCTCAGCCATCGTGATGTGGACTCAGGAAACCCGCGTGCTGCACTTTCCCATTGAGACTGCGGCCGTATAATTAAATCTTCTCAGTATGGTTATTTTTCTGTGTTGGGCTTCAGCAAACTGTGCTTGCGTGCTTGGGGAAAGAAAAACCGTCCTATCAGCAGAACCAAAGGGAAGGAATAACTTGACTGCAGGAATCTGAAGGTTTGTGTCGCCCCTGTACGAGTGTGGGAAGCTCTTGAGGGTTCAGGAGATGCGATCTGCGGGAGGACGGGGTGGTGTGTCCGTGCACAGTTCCTGATGAGAAGTCAGCCAAGCTATTCTGTCAAACCCGGGGGTGCATCTGGGAGGATAATGGGCACCTTGCTCTTTGGGGGGGACCCCACCACCACGTTTGAAACGACTTGCTTCTCTACAGTTTCTCCTGGGCAGCCGAGTGGAAGGAAGCTCATTACCGAGTAGGTGAGGCACCTGTGTGATCTCACTACACAAATATTGAACCGGTTAAAAGCAAAGTCAACATCCAGTGCAGACAACTTACCCGCAGACCTGCTGGCAGCTGCTCGCCCAGCTTCTTCCCATTGAGTGACAGCTGCATTGCTGCTGTGCCTGTCCTGTCCTTTAACACCAGACAGGAGGGGTTAGGAGGGAATGGTGATTCTGCTGGACAGCCAGGTTCCAGAAGACACAACGTGAGCTGCTAACCCGAGCATTCTGAATAGGCGAGTTCACGTCCACAGGCACCGACTGACTGAGGACCTTCTCTCTGAACCCTGGGCTCAGTCAGCACCTGAAGGAGTTCCAGGGACTATGGAGACAGGCAGAGAGGTTCTGTTGGTTCTGGTATAAGGCAGACTGTGCTGGAGCAGGCCTGGGGAGAGGAGAGAGAAAGAGGAATAATATACCGGGTGTTAGGAAAGGCTGCCTGGGTGAGTGGAGAATTGTGATGAAGCGAAGACTGTCTTCTGGGGAGTTGTATGTTTTTTTTGTTTGTTTGTTTGATAAATTTATTTCTTTATTTATTTTTGGCTGTGTTGGGTCTTCGTTGCTGCACGCAAGTTTTCTCTAGTTGCAGCGAGCGGGGCCTACTCTTTGTTGTGGTGCATGGGCTTCTCATTGCGGTGGCTTCTCTTGTTGCGGAGCACGGGCTCTAGGCACGCGGCCTTCAGTAGTTGTGGCATGCGGGCTCAGTAGTTGTGGCTCACGGGCTCTAGAGCGCAGGCTGAGTGGTTGTGGCCCACGGGCTTAGTTGCTCCGTGGCATGTGGGATCTTCCCGGACCAGGGATCGAACCCGTGTCCCCTGCATTGGCAGGTGGAGTCTTAACCACTGCGCCACCAGGGAAGTCCTGGAGTCGTGTTTGAATGAGAGTGTCTGGCAGGGGACAGGAGAGATGGGGCTGGAAAGGTAGTTGGAGGCACTGGTTGCGGGAATTGGTTGGGCTCTAAAGGCCATAGGGATCTTTCTCTTTAGGTGGGAAAGGTCGTCATTCTGAATGGTGGATTTCTTAAATAGCAGAGCTGTTTTCAAGCTCTGCTTCCTGCCCTGATTAGTTGCTTGATTCATTCATTAAAAATGTACCTTGTGGGGCTTCCCTGGTGGTGCAGTGGTTGAGAGTCCGCCTGCCGATGCAGGGGACACGGGTTCGTGCCCCGGTCCGGGAAGATCCCACATGCCTCAGAGCTGCTGGGCCTGTGGGCCATGGCCCCTGGGCCTGTGCGTCTGGAGCCTGTTGCTCCGTAACGGGAGGGGCCACGGTGGGAGGGGCCATGGTGGTGAGAGCCTACCGCAAAAACAAACAAACAAACAAAAAAAACAAATCCAGTGATGTCACCCTCCCCCACTTCCCCTTGTCCCTAGAGTAAAGTCCACATTCCTCAACTTGGCTGATAAGATACTGGGTGAGCAGCTGTGCACCCTCCTCCTCCACCCCCAGTCTCCAGCTACTCCCTCCCACGCCCCCTGCCCCTCCCCCGTGCCTCACTAGGAGGAGGGAATCTGCATACTCAAGTCTCGTGTCACTTGATGGCCTGGGTTCCTTGGGTGCAGGCCCTGTATCTCGGCGTTCCCTGGGGAGCTCAGGAGTCCTGGGAAGCCCCTCCAGATGGCCTCTGAGGAGGGAAGGGTGAAGGGGTTGGGATCTGGGGCTCTGGTGCTAAATTCCTCTCTGGTCTGTCTCTGGTCTGGTTTTCTTATCTGCTAGGCATCTGTACAGGCTTGGGTTGGAATACTGCTAATGGAAACAAGTCCCAGCTTCTTCTGTAAGCAAACAACATTCCTGAGGTGGGGAGGGGAGGGGTCCATCCGCCATTCTCCCATTCCTCAGCAGCTTCTGGGCTCTGGGCTGCTGGGGGGCCCCTCCCCCCTTCATAGCCTGGGGAGAGTGAGCACCTCGGGGTGGGGGCTGGTGTGAGCTTGGCCCTGGGTGGCTCAGTGGCTGAACAGCCCCCGTGCTTATGCAGGAAGGCTTCTGTGTCTATTATCTTGTTTGAGCCTGACAACAGCTGCCCAGCAAGGGTCACCCAGCTGGTCAGTGCCAAGCCGGACTCAACCCCTGCTCCTCTGCCACAGGCCTCCTGCACACATCCCACCAGACCAGCATTTCCCAGGCCAGCATCAAGAAATATTTTTCATGAAGGATATTCCTGGGCGTTAAGCCTGAATGGGCAAAATGAAGTGGGTTTCCTTACTGCAGGCTTCTCAGAACCTTCTGTGTGCCTCGCGGCTCAGCAGAAGGGCCATGGGATGCAGCATTTCCAACTTTCCTTGGCCAGAAAACCCTCTCCCCTCGGGCAAATCACTTAGGAGGCTAAGGTGGCTAAGAGTCACGGGATTGTACCACCTTGTTCTCTGTGGAGTAGCGTAACCTGGAGAAAGTCACCAAGCTTCTGGAAGGTTTTTTCGTAAGTCCCAGGTATCATTCCAGGAAGGGTTAGGATTAATCAGGTCAGGAGGACAAGACAGAGGAGTTGGGAGGCAGTTCCTAGTAAATGTCGGATTCTTTGCTGGGTAGTTGAGTTACAACTCCTCCAATGGTTGACGGTCCATACTTTTTTCTCTTTCTAAAGCTAGGAAATTGAGGTGTTCCCAGCTTGAAGATCACAGGAATCCTGAACTGGGGATCAAACCCAGGGGCGTCCGACTCCAAATTCGTGCCCATTCCATTCCTTTCCATCATGGTGCATTACAAACACTTTATCTTGGGATCTGCAGAGTCGGTGCCCCACGAGGCAGTGGTTTCTCCAAGTCCTGTCTGTCTCTTTGTTCTGAATTGATACCAGAGAACGTGCCTGAGGCACTTGCTCAGCAGATGCAGACCAAGGACAGGAGAGGCAGGAAGCATGGCCCAGGGCTTTTCCTGGCTCCCAATGACGGCAGAGGCCACGCCACCGCAGCTGAGGTCCTTTCTGCTATGTCTGGTGGTAGATGGTAGGCACCTCCATCTTGGTTAATCAGGGGGCGCTAGATGGTTCCAGAAAACTGAGATTTTTTTTTTTAATTAATTAATTAATTAATTAATTTTTGGCTGTGTTGGGTCTTCGTTTCTGTGCGAGGGCTTTCTCTAGTTGCGGTGAGTGGGGGCCACTCTTCATCGCAGTGCGCAGGTCCTCTCACTATTGCGGCCTCTCGTTGTGGAGCACAGGTTCCAGACGCACAGGCTCAGTAGTTGTGGCTCACGGGCCCCGTTGCCCTGCGGCATGTGGGATCTTCCCAGACCAGGGCTTGAACCCATGTCCCCTGCATTGGCAGGCAGATTCTCAACCAGTGCGCCACCAGGGAAGCCCCTGAGATGGTTTATTCAACCTTATGCAGAGCTTCTTGGGGTCCAGTAAGTTATCTTTAGTACTATTTCTCTTTGTGGGTTGAAAGCCCCAATATGCTGTCTTTCCCTTTTTGCTTGGGGGATATAAAAATTAGTCCACAAATGGCTCGGGTTTTGTAACAAAGAAGACAGATAAGGTGGCTACGACCCTGGTGTGTGCTTTCAGCTCTGCTCTCCCTGTCACTTCAGCTCTTGTACTCTCTGGCCTCTTTGCATAGCGCTTCGAAAACCTTCCCCATTACTCCTCCTGCCTCCTCTTCATCTTGTTCCTTATTCATTCATTCAGGAAACTTTAACTGAGCACCTGCTCCAAGTCGGGCATTGCCCTAGACGTTCGAAGATGAATGAGAGCTGGTCCCTGTCCTCAGATAAAACTGCACATCATGACAATCCAGCTGCTGGATTACTGCAGTGGATACAGGACAGAGCCCAGAGGGGAGGGACGTGAGGGAAGTCTTTTCACAGCTATCAGAGGACAGTGTGGAGCTATTTGAGAGAGGGTTCCTGGTGCAGAGGACACCTCTTCTTCGAAGGCCCGGAGGCGTAAGCAGAGTGGGATGTGAAGGAATTGTTTATGAGGATCTGGGAAAGGCTTAGGCTGCACCACAAAGGGAGGGCAGGGAGAAAGGAAGGGCTAGGAGCACAGAGGAGATCAATGGGTAGGGTCACAAGGGCCTACTCACCGTGCAAAGATGATTTGATTTTATTTGGGGGAAGTCGCAGAGCCCTTGAACTGTTGGATGGGCTAGGAATATCAATAAAATAGAAAGTAACATGCCTAGAAATGGAGCTGCTGAGTCATCCTGAAGGCAGTGAGGAGGCTGGATTTGAAGGAGGTGGAAGATGCAGGGCTTCGAAGAAGAGCCAGCAAGGAGCAGCTGTAACAGCCCAGAAAGGACTGGAGGCGGGCCTGGTATGGAAGGGGCGCTGGCGCTGAGGTTGGTGGAGGGCTTGCTAATCCACCGGGGAGGAATTGACAGTGACTGTCTTGGGTGACCAGAAGGACAGTGTCTTAGCTGGAGATGGAGACCTAGAAGAGAGTGCAGGTTTGGGGAGAGGAGGGTGGGGGGAGTTCAGGTGTGATGATGCTTGTGGGTCCACAAGGTGGAGACGTCCCTCTGGTAGGTGGGAAACATTCACCTGGGTATCATCCCTGGAACTAATCCTTTTACTTTTTATCTTTTTTTTTTTTTTTTTTTTAATTTTTGGCCATGGACTTCCCTGGTGGTGTGGTGGTTGAGAGTCCGCCTGCCGACGCAGGGGACACGGGTTCATCCCCTGGTCCGGGAGGATCCCATGTGCCGCGGAGCGGCTGGGCCCGTGAGCCATGGCCGCTGAGCCTGCGCATCTGGAGCCTGTGCTCCGCAATGGGAGAGGCCACAGCAGTAAGAGGCCCGCGTACCGCAAAAAAAAAAAAAAAAAATTTTTTTTGGCCATGCCGCTCGGCTTGTAGGATCTTAGTTCCCTGACCAGGGATGGAACCCGTGCCCTCGGCAATGAGAGTGCAGAGTCCTAACTACTGAACTGCCAGGGAATTCCCTCCCTGGGACTAATTCTGATTTGCCAAAACCATCCAGTAAATAGCATTTGATGGATTTCCCAGGACTATGGGGTGAGCTGGCCCAGCCATGGACGCGCTCCCCCCTGCCCTGCCCGCAATGTGGCTGCTTTCTGTCTTCCATTAATCAGGGCCTCTTTTTTTTTTTAATTAATGAATTTATTTATTTTGGTCTTTGCTGCTGCACGTGGGCTTTCTCTAGTTGTAGCAAGCGGGGGCTACTCTTCGTTGCGGTGCACGGACCTCACATTGCGCTGGCTCCTCTTGTTGTGGAGCCCGGGCTCTAGGTGTGCAGGCTTCAGTAGTTGCAGCACGTGGGCTCAGTAGTTGTGGCACACGGGCTTTGTTGCTCCTCGGCATGTGGGATCTTCCCAGACCAGGGATCAAACCCATGTCTCCTGCATTGGCAGGCGGATTCTTAACCACTGCGCCGCCAGGGAAGCCCATCACCGGGGCCTCTTGATGCTGGTGAACTTTGCTTATGAATCACTGCCTGAGCTGCCGTGTTGGAGGCTCTGAGGGAGATTCATGTCCTGTCTGGGGAAGTACATCAGCCTCCTTTGCCTGATTTTTTTTTTTTAACTGGGCATTTAGGAATCTTTAAAGTACAGTCCAGTAGTGGTCATATCCCTTAAAATGCAGTGTATTACAAGGGACAGTCCTTCCTCAGTGACAGCACCATACATGATGGTCATTGTTTGGGTCCTGGGAATGATTTCACTCTGAGGACTTCTGTTTTGAGAGTTGGCTTGTGCCCTTGAGAGTTGGGAGAGGATTTACTAAGGAGAGGTCTGGGTCCCTGATGCAATATTTGTTCATACTAATCCCTTAAATCAGTGGTTCTCAACTGGGTGCAGTTTCCCCCCACTCCCCACCTTTGGCAATGTCTGAAGACAATCTTGGTTGTCAAAACTGGGGACCAAGTGCCCCTTTCATCCAGTGGATAGAGGTCAGAGATGCTGCTAAACATCTTCCAATGCACAGGACAGGCCCCACAGCAAAGAATTATCTGGTCCCCAATATTCATAGTGCTGAGGCTGAGAAACCTTGCCTTAATTGATCACATAATTTCGTAGTTTATGAAAAACTATACCTTCTCCCTTGGCCTGGAATACTTTTTGATCATCTTTCTCCTCCCCCATCAGTATTCTACCCATCTTCCGGGACCCAGCTTAAATGTCATCTCCTCCATGCAACTCTGCCTTGAGTTTCCAAGTTTTCCATTGAATCACCCCTTTCTCTGTTCCTACAAGCAAGTTGCTTGTTCCTCTGTTTTCCTTCATGGAGTCTTGATCCGTGGTTGGTGGAATCTGCGGATTTGAAGGGCCAGCAGTACTTCTTCATCCATACAGCCAACCTATCTGTTGGGCCCCCACCATATCTGGTGCTGGGTGCAGCTGTGAAAGGGAGAGGAGACCAAGGAGCTTGCTTTCTGTCCACTCTGTACTCTATATAAAGTCCCAACTTGGCACTGTCACTAGTGGTATGTGTCTATCCTGCCATCTCACTACATTACAAGCTCCTTGGGTCCTCTGCACCTTTGTCACAGTATTTTTGCATGTAGAGCCTCGGTACGTATTAGTTGATTGCATAAGTAAATCTTATGAGTTTGAAAATTTCTATATTACTTCAGCAGGTGCTTTCATAGGCTCTTTTTTTAATTAAAAATTTTAATTTTTATTTTATTTATTTATTTTGTGGCTGTGTTGGGTCTTCGTTGCTGCACGCGGTTGCAGTACGATGGGGTGAGCTGGCCCAGCCATGGACGCGCTCCCCCCTGCCCTGCCCTCAGCGTGGCTGCTTTCTGTCTTCCATTAATCACCTGGGCCTTTTTGTTTTTTAAAATTAATTAATTAATTAATTTTGGTCTTTGCTGCTGCGTGCGGGCTTTCTCTAGTTGTAGCAAGCGGGGGTTACTCTTCGTTGCAGTGCACAGGCTTCTCATTGCGGTGGCTTCTCTGTGTTGCTGAGCATGGGCCCGAGGCACGTGGCCTTAAGTAGTTACGCACACGGGCTTAGTAGTTGTGGCTTGTGGTCTCTAGAGCGCAGGCTCAGTAGTTGTGGCGCACGGGCTTAGTTGCTCCGCGGCATGTGGGATCTTCCCAGACCAGGGATCGAACCTGTGTCCCCTGCGTTGGCAGGCAGATTCTTATCTACTGCGCCACCAGGGAAGCCCAGCTCTTTTTTTTTTAACTTTTTATTTTATATTGGAGTATAGTTGATTAACAATGTTGTGTTAGTTTCAGGTGTACAGCAAAGTGATTCAATTATACATATACATGTATCTATTCTTTTTCAAATTCTTTTCCTTAACAATGGAACTCAGGCACCGTGATAGTTTAATTTCACTCAAAAGCAATGACTATAAGGAGAAAGAGAAGGGGCCTGTTTACCTGTGCTCTCTGGGATGGGGGTGGGGATTAAAAAAAAAATTAAAGGGGCCTGCTTGTGTACATCAGTGACTGAGCTGGAACAGGGCTCTGCTGTCTGGGTTGAGGCAGCCTGGGTCTCTGAACTGGAACCTTGGCTCAGAGAACTTGAATGGCTCCCCCAAGGTCACGGCCCTCACCTTACTTTTAGCTCCGCCGATTTAAGGTGGAAATGTGAAGAGTCCCTTGTACAGACCAGCACAAGGGGATGGGGTTTGCAGCCTCGAGCTGGCATAATTAGAGCTGGCATAATTAATGTCCGTTTCACTGGTTTGCTTCCCCAGCGGGGTTCTAGGGTTGTGTTCTCCCCATGGCCGCGGAGAGCTCGCGGGAAGGCAGTCTCAAGTGGAAACCGAGCAGGGCCTTGCAGCCGAGTGGCTCTGAGTTTGAACCTGGCTTTTGTGACTTGTCTGAGCCTCATTTCCCCCACCTGTCATATGAATATGATGACATACCCCTTATGAAATGATTGTGAGGACTGAGTGAGAAAATGGAGAGCTCAGTAGCAGGCTCTCATTACTTTAAGATGAGTTAAGATGGTAGCTTTAAGATGAGTTGTGATGACTTTGAAAGCTCCAAGCCTAGAAGTTGGCCCGTGGAAGGCTACATAAATCCTACCGTCTAGGAATGGAAAAGCTCACAGTGTCTGGACCACTGATTTGTCCTAGTACAATAAATTACGTCTTTAAGGGACTCGCAGATTCTTTTCCAAACAAGCACACAAGCAAGTACAAAGAGAACCAACCAAGGGGAGGGAGGGGAGGAAGGAGGGAGGGGGAGGGAGAGGATGCCTTCGGAAAACAGGAAGGAGTAAAAGACCCAAATGGACCTTTGGGGGGGAGGGGAGAAGGCAAAGAATGGAGGAATGACATTTTGTGTTAAAAGCAGAGGTTTTTGGTCAACCTATCTACTTTCAGTTTCATCATTTCCTGAGAATCCTAATTTAGCCTCTGGTTGTGTCCTCTCGATTATGGCCTAAAAAGGCAACTACTTGGGTTTCTTGGAGTTGGACTGGCACCCACAGGAAGCCGGCATGGAAAGGGCTGGCTTTAGCCTGATCTGATCTCCAATGGGCCAGAGCCTCCTCCTTTCTCCTTAACCCGTTGCTGGCCTGCTGAGTCCCACAACTTCCCAGGACTTCAGAGGTTCCCTAATCTGAGGCACGAGCTCTTTCCTGCAGACAGTTTTCTTAGTGCTGGTGTCGTTGCTGCCACGTGGGTACCCTGTCCAAGCGGCCGTGCACACCAGTGTACCCTCGGGGGCCAGAAAAACACCCGGACAGATGTTCCTTTGCTCCCATAACTCCACTTGAGAACTTATGTCAAGGTGGTCCATTAGATAAGAGGAAAAGAGCTAGTAAGCGGTATTTTTTTAAAAAATCACTCTGGAATATCATGCAGCCATTAAAAGTGATCACTAACGAGGCTTGGGGGTCAGGGGTCCTGGGTTCGAGTCCTCCTCGCCCCCAGCTGTGTCAACAACAGGTTACTTTCCTCTCAGAGCCTCTGCATTGTCCCCTGTAACAATGAAGCATTTGGATAAAAACCATCAAGAAGCAGACTATGGCCCTGTGGGGAAGTGGTCAGAGTGAGGAGAGAAAATACAAAATGTGAAACTCCCTGCCTGAGATAGTTAAAAATCAAGTGTTTCTATGAGCTGGGACTAGAAGGGACCATTAAAAAAAAGAGAGAGAAAACTAATTTTTGTGGGGAGAGTGTCAGGAATTCGGTGGCGCGTCTTTTTCTTTCATCTTGTAAACTGTTCTATTACACGCAGTTTTAAAAAAATTTCAGAGGCCGTTTAGCATGTTCCCAAGACAGGGCGGGGAGAAGTGGCGGGTGCTGGCGGCTGCAATCAGGCAGTCACCTCCCTGGTGTCCTTTCTATAAAGCCCCTTCCTTCATTGCTCACAGCTCTGGACGGTGGCGGCTTGCTCCACCTGCATCCTTAGAGGTGAGAGTTAACCTGTGTGCTGGCTTCCCCGCCAGGCACACAAGAGTCAGCAGCCACTGGGGCCCAGGAGCCTCTACCTGACACAGGTGGAAACAGGAGCTCCGCTGCTGCCCTGTGGCCCCCTAATCCTTGAATGTGGATGTTCCTGTCCAGGCCTGGTGAGAAGGCTCTTGAATAGAAACTCCATTGTTTATCGTGACCTCTGCAGCTCTCCCCACCGGTCTAGCCCCATGTATTGATCTGGGCACATCATTCCGGCAGAGTCGCTGAAACTAAAGGGCTCTGTCCTTGGCTGGTCAAGCAGCCGTGTTTAATGAAAAGTCCTGCTCAGAGAGAGGTGCTGAGGCCAGTCGGGACTCCTCAAGCCCACTGTCCAGGGGTGGCTTGGCCTCGCTGTGGAGGCAGAGGGCTGCAGCCCGATTCAGCTCTGAGGGGGCAGGGTGTACCCCTCCCTCTTATAGGAAGTATGGCTTGGCCTGCAAATCTCAGATAGCTATCAGAGGTAGACAGTGCTGGCCTGTACCTGCCCCCTGCCCCCCCACTGAGGCCTGAAGGTAGGGTAGAACCAGGAGCTGAAGGTGGGGGGTTGGGTGGAGTCTTCCCCTGCTACCTGCTGCAATGTTCATGGCCTCCAGTGCAGGCTCACTGATGAAAGGGCCTGGCAGTTCACCCAGATTCCCAGGGTAGGCCAAAGGCCAAACACCCAGGGCCTGCAACCTGGAGGTAGCCCGCATACTCTTTGCTCTAGGTTCCCCCGGGGCTGGAGTTGCTGGGGTGAACTGGAGTTTGATGAGGACCAGAAGTCGTTCTGCCATCACTGAGGGATCACTCACTGTTGACGGTCTCAGGCCGAGGGAGTGAGAATGTTGGATTTCACCCTGCTCTGCTTTTTTTTTTTTTTTTTTTTTTGTGGTACGCGGGCCTCTCACTGTTGTGGCCTCTCCCGTTGCGGGGCACAGGCTCCGGACACGCAGGCCCAGCGGCCATGCCTCGCAGGCCCAGCCGCTCTGCGGCATGTGGGATCTTCCCGGACCGGGGCACGAACCTGCGTCCCCTGCATCGGCAGGCGGACTCTCAACCACTGCGCCACCAGGGAAGCCCTGCTCTGCTTTTTGACAGGCCACATGGTCCATACAAGGAAGGCTCATTCTCAGCCTCCCTGGCTGCCTTATGATGCCCAGTGAATATCTGCTGAACGTTGTGGGATGCATTCCCCTGTACCGCCCGTGCTCCCCTCAGCTTACTGACAGTTTCAGCCCAGCCCCAATGTTGGCCTGACTTCTTTTGCAAGACCCCAGGCACAAGTGTGCTGGGAAGAGGCCAGGCCTGGGGACCAGGCAGATCTGGGTTAGCCCATAACTGGGCCGGGCAACTCTGGGCAAGCGACTTGCCCTCTCTGGACTGTTTCCTCATTTGTAAACTGGGGAAAATAAGAACTTTTTTTTCCCAGGGTGACTGATGGTTAGGTGAGGTTGGGAATAAACCGAACTTGATGTTGGTAGGTAGGTACTTAATGATTGGCCCCTTCCCCCCTTCTCTTGAAGTGATCTTGTAAAGGGTGCCTTCACCGGACTGGGTTGGTGGAACTCCTAACGAGCAGTGGACTTGGGGTTTTGGGGGACAGGGTTGACGTGAATCCCTTTTTGCATATCGATGGGAGATTGTCCTCTCCTTTCCGGGTTTCAAGTCTGAGGAACCAGCAGCCAGGGAGGCCCTGTGCTCAGTGATTGTTGTGAGCTCTCGAGCATGGTGGTGACGTGACTGGGGAGATCGGTTTGGGGACCCTGGCTGCTAGGACTTTGCAGAGGGCGACTGCCCCGTGGTCAGATGGACGGCAGAGAGGCAGAAGACAACTGGTATTTACTCTGGCACAGAGAAGCCTTTGATCTGTTTGAACGGACTGGCCAGTGTGGAGGTGAGGACGGCTGGATTTGGGCCTGTCTAGCCTCCAGACCCACCCGGAAGATGAGGCTGGCCAGGTGGTCTGCAGCCATCCCATTCCTGCTGCCTGACTCTGGGCCCTGCCTGCTGCTTCTGGGGGTGGTCCTTGCAGGTGGATGGTGCCCCTTGGTCCCCCCAGAGGGGCTGCCAGGGTTTGCTTGTGCTGCGAACATAAACAAAGCCCCTGGCTGAGCTCGCTGGGGAGGCTGCCAGGCCCTGCCGCTTGGCTTTGCCTTCCCTTGTGGTGGGTGGGAGCTGGCAGACTTCCTAGAAAACAGCCTCTCCTGGAGTGAGTCCAGGGGAGCCCCTCAGCCTTGATCTGGAAACCATTTAATGAGCCCAGATAAGAAGGCCTGGGCAGCCCAGACTTTCGCTTTTGTTCTCTGCCTCCCAAGCCTTCAGCCTCCTTGGCATCCAAATTCCTGTTGGGATCAGGAAGCATGAAAGACTGTGAGACTCTGGCTTTGGATCTGGGGTCCTCCTGGCTTCCTGGGCCTGGGGAGGGAGCCTTGATCTCACAAGGGAAAAGCTTCCCGGTGTCATGAGCTAGTCAGTGAGCTTCTGGGTTGTTCCTCTGGTGGCTGTGGGCTGGCTCTGTCCTAGACCAGGGTTTCTTTTTCTTTTATTAATTTAATTTAATTTAATTTAATTTTTATTTTTTATTTATTTTTTGGCTGCGTTGGGTCTTCGCTACTGCGCGCAGGCTTTCCCTTGTTGCAGCAAGCAGGGGCTACTCTTTGTTGTGGCGCGCAGGCTTCTCATTGCGGTGGCTTCTCTTGTTGTGGAGCACGGGCTCTAGGCAAGCAGGCTTCAGTAGTTGTGGCATGCGGGCTCAGTAGTTATGGCTCGCGGGCTCTAGAGCGCAGGCTCAGTAGTTGTGGCGCACGGGCTTAGTTGCTCTGCGGCATGTGGGATCTTCCCAGACCAGGGCTCGAACCCGTGTCCCCTGCATTGGCAGGTGGATTCTTAATCACTGCGCCACCAGGGAAGTCCCTAGACCAGGGTTTCTTAGTCCTGCTTTTGGTTCACTCAAAGCAGCTGTCCTCCCCGCTGATCCCAGCCTGAGCCTCTGAGCAGGAATAAGTACTGTGGTTAGACTATGGGAGACCACAGAGACCAGGAGTCCTTCTTAGGTAACTCTGGACTAAACCCCTTACCTCCAGAGAGCTTCTGTTTCCTCATCTGTAAAATGGGATGATAACACGTACTTTACCCACTTTACAGAGTTGTTAGGAGGAGGATCTTCTGAGATAGTGAAGTGTGTGTGATAGTATTTCATAAACTATAAAACCACTCAGATAAGAGGGATCATTATTTTATCTTTCTTTTGCAAATCAGCTTCAAAAAAGGCAAACACACATGGACTTATGTTCTCCTCGCCCATAAATTATGAGCGTTGCCTTTTTACATTAGTGCCTCAGAAGGGAAGCACTCATTACTCTCCAGGATGTGTCCTGGAGCCTGACTTCTTTTCTTCTCGCCTTATTTCTTGGGGCGATGGAATTAAAATCTGTTGGCAACATATTGGTGTTGTGTTTTCTTCTCTTGGTTGACTCCGTGAAATAGGAAAAAGTTTTTTAAACTGGAGCCTTCCACTCTGTGCACTTGTAGTCAGTTGCCTTTTTTGGGTTAACTAGAAATGCGTTCTTGTTGGAAGTCCTCTTAAACTGTGTGGTCACTTTCCTGCCTTAGCAGGTATAGCTTAGTGTGACTCTAATTACATCTGTCTGAGACTTATTATGCATATCATTTGGCACAATCGTTGTTTATAGATTTGTTTGTGCATCAATCCTGGGATACATCTTACCATTAATTCCTTACAGAATCTCTGATATCAACTTGTTTTTTCAGTGATGTACACCTTTCTCCCGAAAGTAGAGGGCGAGAAAATTTTGACAAATTGTACGATCTGGTTATATATAATTTTACTTATTATAATGCTGTACAGTTTGCAAACACATGACGCGAGTGATCTCTTTGTGGCTGGTATAGTTGTAGCTAACGTTGTATCCTTTTTTTCTCCCGGTCCTGGCTCTAAGTCACCATGGCGCAGCAAGCTGCCGATAAGTATCTCTATGTGGATAAAAACTTCATCAATAACCCGCTGGCCCAGGCCGACTGGGCTGCCAAGAAGCTGGTATGGGTGCCTTCAGACAAGAGTGGCTTTGAGCCCGCCAGCCTCAAGGAAGAGATGGGTGAGGAGGCCATCGTGGAGCTGGTGGAGAACGGGAAGAAGGTGAAGGTGAACAAGGATGATATCCAGAAGATGAACCCACCCAAGTTCTCCAAGGTGGAGGACATGGCGGAGCTCACGTGCCTCAACGAAGCCTCGGTGCTGCACAACCTCAAGGAGCGCTACTACTCAGGGCTCATCTACGTAAGTGAGCGGGGCTCTGCACGGGTGGGAGGTTCCAGGGCTCATCTACATAAAGTGGGCGGGCTCTGCACGGGTGGGAGGTTCCAGGGCTCACCTACATAAAGTGGGCGGGCTCTGCACGGGAGGGAGGCTCCAGGGCTTATTTACATAAGTGAGTGGGGCTGTAGGCGGGAGGGAGGACCTGCCGAGAAGGAGATACACTGACTGGTGTTAAGTGGAAAAGTCCTCCTTTATAGACCAGTTTCGCCCAGGCTTCTGATATGGCAGGTGGGAAGGATTGAGGCCCAGAGAGGGCAAGGGACTTATGCAGAGTCACACAACCAGGTGCTGGCAGGCCTGAGACTGGAACTCGGGTTTCAGTATCTCTGTCTTTCTTGATGAAAATATTGTATGCACCAAATTAAAAGCCCCTGTCCCTCGGGGTATTAACCACTTAAATTCAGCATTAGTGACCTGCAGAAAAACAAACAGCCTTAAAGGAAGCATTGCTTGTCTGTGGAGGGGAGATGGGAGCTAAGTGCTGTTGTCTGGGAGTGGGACTCTCCCCTTGGCATCCTCAACTGCTTACGTTAGAACCACTCCGCTGGCTCTAAGAAATGGGTCCTGCTCAGCAAAGCAGAGTGATTCAGGTCATGGGAATTGGAGCCTCCAGGATCTGGTTCCAGTCTTGGCCCTTCCTGACCATTTGACATGGCTACGTGGGGCCTCACTTCCTCATCTATGAGGAGTCGTGAAAGCATTGTAAAGCACCAGCCAGCCCTGGGCTCGCGGAGAGCCTCGGCTCTGTAGCTGCTCCCTTTTGTCGTAGGTGAAGGTAATTCCGACCCTCTGCTCTGCCTTTTACGGGTGTCGCTGTTCAGCTTGGGTCCTGTTAGAGCATTGCTGAGCGTGAACAAGTCGGTGGCCTGCACTTGCCTATCAGCTGGCTGCAAACAGAAATATTAGGAAAGTGCATTTGACGCTAGTTGCTTCTCAGAGCCTGGGTTTTACTCTAGGCAGGCATGGACCTGCGCCTACAACTCGTGGGCAGGGCCAGAGCCTTTTCTCCAGAACTCCTCAGCTGGAGGCGTTAGGCCTTAACTCCCGTTTTTGCTTCTTTGCTGGCATCTCCCGTGCGCAGATCCTCCTGCTTCAGTCCAGCCTCCTCCTTGGCATCCTCACCAAAAGGAAGTCGATTGTCTGTGCAGTTGCCCTAATGGAGACCCCCAGCAGGTGCAGAGCTGCGGGGAGATCAGAGCCGCTCGATGGGGCTGCCTGGGCAGGGGGCGCTGCCTCATTCACAGGCCCTCTCTCTGCACACGCTGTTCCAAATTGCGACCCCGGGAGCCTTTGTGCGGTGTGTCTGCCTGGCGTTGTGGGGAGCGTGGCTAATTCTGCGCCACAGCTGCTCTGTCTGTTTCTTTGGTGGGGGGAGGCCCGGGGGCAGGGGGCAGTCGGGCACAAAGAGCTTCTGTGGCCCGTGAATGGAGCAGCTCCCTGGTGTGGCTGTGTGGGAGCAGAGCCACTTGTTCGGTGTCTGCGCCTCCACGGGCCTCCAGCAGGATGAGCTCACAGTACAGCCCCTTCCTCCCACCTGAGCTGCAGTGCTCATTCCTCGGGGCTTAGTTTCATCATCCACTGATTTGATGGGATTAGCCCAGAGAACTTTGAGGTCCTCTTGAACCCCCCCATGGGACCATCTGCCCACCCAGCTGTCAGAAAGGCTTGTCCTAGTAAAACCCAGGCCCCTTCTGCCGTCACCACCAGCTGTTTCCAAACATCTGGCCCCGTGGCACGCCCTAAATGTGTGGCCACGTTGTCCTTCGCTTTCATCGGGCTGGATTTCCTGGAGTGTGGGTTTTCTCAAACCCCAGGAACAAAGCTCACTTGTTTCTGAGCTCCTGGGATGACCTCGCTGCTCCCTGGCCTGCTATCTCAGCCCCACCCGACAGTCATGGAGGGAAAACCAGAGGTTTCCCGCCGTGCTCCCGTCTTCCCATAATACCCGAGCTGCAGGTTGCCAACACCTCGTGCAGACTTCTTTGCTTCAGAGCTTTCCTGGTACCTCCTGAAGAGAGTAGTTGGAGGGAGAACAATTGACTGATTATCCCAGGAAGAAGGAAGCTCAGGGCCCTGCGTCCCCTCCTCCACGCAGAAGAGGCAGTCAGGCACCCTTGTTCATTTCCAAGGTCATCTGCTCTTTTGCACGGGGGCCGGTGCGTGGTTGGTGGGTCCTTCCCGAGCTCTGCTTTCAGCCTAACTTCTGCTTGAAAAGTCCAAGACCTGTAGCCCCTGGCCAGCGCTGGGAAGGGCCTCTGTGCTCCCGACTGGTTCCTGTGTGGACCCTGTCTTTGGATTCAGCCACAAGATCCACCCTCAGTTTTGGCGAGACTGGAGTGGGCAGGGTGGAAGGGACTGGACTGACACACACCCAGCCCCTCAGATGTTGCCTGCTGTTGGATCGGGGGGCAACACTGTGGACAGTGAGGGTTGAGGCCACCTGTAGCAAGGGAAACAAAACGATGTGAGGAGTTCGGAGAACCAGCTTCCATGATCAAGGAGGTCTGCACTGGGGGGATTGTGGAACCTAGGTCTGCTCCCAGCTCTGCCAGGAACTGCCTCGTGGCCTTCAGCCATCACTCAACAGTCGGGGCTGCAGGTGTGAGTCACGGCTTCTGGGCCTCGCTTCGCCCGGCTTCTTCTGGGCCTGTGGCCTGTTTCCCTAGGGAGAAGGTGCTTGGGTTGCTCCAGCTACCTAAAGAAAGCTGTCCCCCCACAATGAGCACCCGTCACCTGGGTGGTCTCAGGGGGTCTCGTCCAGCTATTAAGAGTCTGTCTTTTTTTTCTTGTCGGGGAGAAGGATCTTGAAAAAAAAAAATAGCGGGAAAATTATTAGAAAAAGAGGACACTGAAGAAAGGCAGATCTGCCTAGACCGTTGCCACCGGAAACTGCTTTCTTGACCTACTCTGAGCCTCTCTCCACAGCTGTGCTGGGTGCTGTGATCCGCATAACCACTCAGTGAGGATCAACTAGTCTGCGTGTGCCCATTTTACAGATTGAGAAATGGAGGGAGAGGGAGGTTAAGAAACTTGCCCTTGCTGAGGTTTGACTCTGGGGTCTGATTTTTTTTTTGGGGGGGGGGTCTGATTTTAACCTGGTCATCTCAGACTTGCGGTATCGGGTATATTCTCGGGAGCCTCACGAGGAGTGTTGACGAATTGGGTTCCCCTTCAAGAGGAGACCTGAGTCTTGGAGAAGGCTCACAGGGGACATGAAGGTGGTCTTTAAGTTTGTTTTTTGGTTTTTTTTAAAATTAATTTATTTTTATTTTATCTTCTTTTATTTTTGGCTGCGTTGGGTCTTTGTTTCCGCGCACGGGCTTTCTCTAGCTGCGGTGAGCGGGGGCTACTCTTCGTTGCAGTGTGCAGGCTTCTCATTGAAGTGGCTTCTCTTGTTGCGGAGCACGGGCTCTAGGTGCGCGGGCTTCAGTAGTTACGGCTCGCGGGCTCTAGAGCACAGGCTCAGTAGTTGTGGCGCACGGGCTTAGTTGCTCTGCAGCATGTGGGATCTTCCCGGACCAGGGCTCGAACCCGTGTCCCCTGCACTGGCAGGTGGATTCTTAACCACTGCGCCACCAGGGAAGCCCCCCCGGTCTTTAAGTTTTTTAGAGATTTTCATGTGAGTGTCTCTGGAAGCTTCCAGGGAGAGAGGTATCTGTCAGCGATCTGTCATCCCACAAAGCATCCTAGATGGTTGAGGAGTGCCATGAGTCTTTCCCAGTGCTGGGAAAGTTTAGGCTTGAATATCTCAGAGGGTCCTTAAGGGTAGAATAATTTGTATTTCCACACCGTTTGCTTGCTGCAGCCGAATCCTTTTCCCTTTGTGCATCTCTCACGATGCCAAACACATCTTTATCGTCCTTGGATCTGAGCTTCGTAACTGGACTCCTACTGTCCACGAAGCTTGCCCCAGATCTCGCCCGCTGCACACGCTTGTCAGCGTGCACGGCTGGCAGCAGTCTTGCAGTCGAGGGAGGCTCCCCTCAACTGAAAGAGCAGAGATGGTGCTGGTGCCCCAGCGCCTCGGCAGGTCTGCCGGAGTGGGGCCCGGAGAACCGGGGGCTCCAGGGGGGGCTTTCACATCAGGCTGACTCGGGGTCCTTAGAGGCAGCAGGCATTTTGCCACAAAGTGTGCACGACGTTGAGAATCAGACTTGCTAACCCATTCCTGTTTGCCGCTCTTTTCTTTCAGACCTACTCAGGCCTGTTCTGTGTGGTCATCAACCCTTATAAGAACCTGCCCATCTACTCCGAAGAGATCGTGGAAATGTATAAGGGCAAGAAGAGGCATGAGATGCCTCCCCACATCTACGCCATCACAGACACCGCTTACAGGAGTATGATGCAAGGTGAGCGCCGTGGCCTTCCCAGGGGCTGAGTCTTTACCTCTAGCCTTGTTGGCATCTTTGCAGGTGCTCCTTCACGGTGATCTTGTGGCTGCATTGGTGTTGATGGCCCTGGTGAGGGGGCCGTGCATTGTGGAGGTCTGTAAGCCATTGCGTGAGAGTCAAGACCAGCGGCTATCAAAGGAGATGTTTGTATGTTGATAGAATGTTCAAGAAGCTTTAAAAAATGCATTTCCTAATTATTTTCCCAATTTCTCATTCTTGTCAGGAGCTCCTGTGCCAGTCCTCTGACTTCCAGGCCCCCTCTTCCACCAGTTACTTCCTTTCCTTCATTCTTTTCACCTCTTCTCTTCTACACAGTTTGGAAACATGCTTGAGTTTTCACATCTTTAAAAAAAAAAACACACACAAAGTCTCTCCTGGATTCTGTGCCCTACTGTAGGTTGTCTCTGCTCTCTCTCCCCCGTCATAGTGGAGCTTTTTAGAGGAAGTATCCGTGCTTACGACCTCTGTTCAACACTTCTCAGCCACACTCCTTGCCCTGCACGTCGTGCCCCCCATTCTGTGTGACAAAGGCCACCCTCCCTTCTGTGGAGCTCTGAGCTCTTATCTTACTTAACCTCTCCCAGGATTGGACAGTCTTACCCACTTCCTTTTGAAAGCGCTTCCTTCCTGTGACTCTCTGGTTCCCCTAATCTCTGCCTTGCCCATCTGCATGCTTCTCCCCCGTTACACCTGGTGCTTCTCAAGGTCTCGTCCTCTGGACCATGGCCCATCCACTCGAGTGGTTTCGCCATCACTTTCCAGCTGAGGACCGGCTCTGTTAGCTGATTGCTGCCAGCCACTTGCTCCCAGCTGCCATTTCTCCATCCACCCAGTCACCCAAGCCTGGAACCTGGCTCCCCTTACACTGTCCGCTTTCTCTCTCACCCCTTTTTCCAAGCCAGTCAGCGCTCTCTATAGATTTTATCTCTTTTAACATTTCTGACCTCCTTCCCCCTCTTGTCTCTGTGGCCCTGGCCTTAGTTCAGGCCTCTACAGTTTTTTGCCTGTACTATTGCTGTGCCTCTTAACCTTTGCTCTTAATAGAGCCCTCTCGCTGTGCTTCTATCAGAGAGTCGTCTTTCTGGAATGCAAATCTGATCAAACTCCCGATTTGAACTCTGGAAAAGTCTCCTCAATTGCCCCAGAGATAACCCTTAAACCCTCCAGCAGCACACGGTGCCCTTTGTAATTGGCCTGCTGCCTACCTCTCCAACTTGCTGGCTACACGGAACTCCTTACATTTCTCCAGTAGGCCTCTCTGCCTGAAGCCGCCACGCCTGTTCCATCTGCCTTGCAATAGCTGGCAAGTCTCCAGTCTTTTGTTAAAGGCATGACTGAAGCATTACTGCCAGCCTGGGAGGATGTCTGGGCTAGCCCTAGTAATACTTTGACTTAGGTGTGGACTGGGCCCAGGTTGCCTTTATATTCTCAGAGCTTAGTCAACTCCCTAGCACAGGGCTATGTTCTCATATCTTTTATGGATAGTGGTTTTTCATGTCCTATTACATGGGCATCCTTTTTTTTTTTCCTTTAAACTTTGTAGTCAATCTAGGCTGTGGTGGTGATGAGTCTTACCGTATTAACAACCTTGTCCCTGGTTTAGTGGTTTAAAATGGCAACGTGTGGGTCTGTCTTGTACCATCCACACAGTGCTGTGGAAGGTGTTTCATTGCCAAGCTTGGTGAATTACGTAGGTTGTACACGTTTGGCCTACCCTTTGGCTCATGTTCACGTCTATCAAAATTCGTTGAAGAAGCCAGCCCTTTAGTTTTAAAGTAGGATGTCTGTTTCAGAGTGCTAACTAGAGCAGTCTGGTAGGAGAACATTCTGTGGGATTCCGGAAGAGCCTGAGTCTGTCTCTAGAGGTTATGAGTCAGTTTTCTCCTTGCTCTCATAATTGGCCTCATGCAGGAAGTGCACCCTGGAGTATTCTTGAGCTCCGCACGACTGAGTTAGGGCATGTTCCCACACTTGGATCCCAGACCCGAAAGGTTTTCTAGCAAGTGGGATTTTTCACTTCTTCCCAAGCCATTATGATAAGAATAATGTGGTGATGTACAGCATGGTGCCAGGAGTCAGAGTCTCTGGAACTGAACTGCCAGCCTTTTTTCTGACAATCTGTGGGACTTCTTCCCAAAGAGATTTCGCCCAATTATTGTGTGTTCAACAACCACAAAGAATTTTGAGGGGCAAAAGTCAGCGCTATAGGTTGGATATAATTGGGGAAAAAAAGGGAGCTTGCAGAGGACTGGAGCTTTCCTGTGTGTTGATCAGGAAGTCTTGGCCATAATGGAATGGCCTTGATGGGAACTGAGGAGCCACCCCAAGTTATGAGGGTGAATGGGTGGGTGTTTTCATCTTTTGGATATCTGTAGGCACAGGAAACCTAAGGTCTTGTTGCTTTTTTAAAATTACCTGTGTGGGTGCTGGGTCCGTGTACTTTCTAAACCTCAGTCTGAGAAGTTTTGGCCCGTTTCTGCTTCATGTTAGACCCGGTGCAGCTCTTCAGCCCCCATGTTGACCGAGGACGTTTCCAAGTTCCCTCTTGTCGCACACAGTTGACCCGCAGAGCAATCAGCAACAGATTTCTTGTTCTTGGGACAGGGAGGAAGTTAATTAACAGAAGTTGCCCCTGTTAGGACAAGATGGTTCACCAGTAAAGTAAAGGAAGGTCTCGAGCGGAGCCTTTGGTGCCTGCCCTGAGTCAGGTATGGACAGTGGAGCCTTGGGGTCTGCAGGCTGTTAGAATCAGTGCCTCTCTTTCGGAGGGCGTGTCTTACTTATTAGCACATGCTGCCCCTCTGGCTTAGGGGAACACAGGTCTGTTCTCTGACACTTCCATCCTAAAAGCCACAGCCAGACAGTTCCTTTTCTGCTTTTTCTTTAAACAGGAACTAGAAAAAGATTTCCTCCCTGAGCTGGCCGTGGCTTATGACATACTAGCATTTATTCTGCCAAATAGGGGAGTTGGTGACTTTGTCTGGAGAGTTTTATGAGATGAGCTCTTTGACTTCTCCTAGGGACCTCCCTCCGTCTTTCATCTCTTAAATGCTCTGGTTTGCCTGTAAGTTCTGATTTATGCCTGCCGTCTTGCAGTTAGTACTAACACTGCCCTCTCTCCCTTTCAGAAGCGCTCCCGTTTGCATGATGAATTATATGGTTACTTTACCTGTTTGTCGGACGAAGCCAGGGTTTCTCAAACTTGGCACCACTGACGGTTTGGGGCTGGATATCCATTCTCTGTTTGTTTTTTTTTATGGGGGGGGGGAGTTTGTCCCGAGCATTATGGGATGCTTCACAGCATCCGGGCCTCTACGCACTCGATGCCAGCAGCACCCTCCCCCTGCAGTTGTGACAACCAAAAAGGCCCCTAGACATTGTTACCAAATGTTCCCTGGGGGGCAAAATTGTCCCCACTGCAGAACCACTGGACTAAGCATTGCAGATTGGTTTTATTCTAAGTGTCAGCTCCCATCAGTAGTGCCTTGCCTAACCCTGTGCTGACAAAGGATGTGAGACTCAGTGCCAAGGAATGCTGGGATAGATTAGTGCTGTCTGCCGTGGGCACAGGTTGGGGCGTGGCAGCATATGGTAGCCTGGATTAGGCCACGGAGTTAGGAGATTGGAAAGTGCCTGAATACTGAGAGGTTGAGTACATTGCTCTGGCACTGGAGGCGACGGCAGTCCAGGTGGAGAGACAGACATGTTTGTACACAGGGATCTGTGGCCAAAGCTGTCTAACAGGACGAGTTGCCACCTCCACCTGGTGCCAGTGTGACTGCGGCAGGTGTCGGCTGTCTTGGGAATTCAGAGGAAGGTGTGGCCGCCGAGGCCTAGGGTGGTCGGAATGGCACCCTGGAGGTCGGCTCCTGTGGAAAGGCTGGCAGGTATATGTCAGTAAATGGTTGCAGCACAGCCCAGACGTGCCCGGCCCAGTCTTGTTTGTTTTAATCCTCAGCCTTGGGTTTAATTAAAGTTGCGGTGACCTGGTAGGTTCACCCTCCCAACCCTGGCTTTCCCGTTCGGTTAATTTGTTGTCCTGGGCATTACTGGGTCTTCTTACCTTGTGGTTGAACCGTTCCTCAGGATTCTGTAAAGCGCGGAAGGCCGGGAAAATGAGAGAGCGGGAGGCAGACGTCTGCCCTGCGGGGACAGGGTACCCAGGGCTGCCCGGGGAATTCGGGAGAAGCAGCATCGTCCGCCCTGCGGGGACAGGGTACCCAGGGCTGCCTGGGGAATTCGGGAGAAGCAGCACGTGGTCTGTCAGACGCACGGCTGGGTGGGGAAAGGGCGCATCTGACTTCCACCCTCCGTGGGAAAGAGTGTGTGTGTTCTCACAGGAGAACTGGCCAGTTGAAGAATTTGAGCTCAGTTATCTCCCCAGGAATAGAAGAAAAAGACCCTCTTCTTTGTTAATTAGTTAGAATGCCAGGTTTGGTTCACTTTCGGTGACTTTATGGTATTTTAATGAGCTCCCAGCATTTCTGGGGGAGTGGCAGCAGGGTTTGCTCTCATTCCAGACCTAAACTAATCCAAGAACTATTTAACCCTTCGCTCTGCACTAATCCCACCTCTGCTTCTCAGCGGAAGCTGCCCCAGGAGTGGTTGGTCACCAAGGGCCCGGTGAGTGTCCACATGCCTCTTGGTGCTTGACTAACCTTTTCGGGTAAACAAGGAAGGGCAGAATTCGAGCGTTCTCTTCACATCTGAGGACGACCCTCCTGCATCACAGGTAAAGGGACAGGCCCAGAAACATTAACTAACTTTGCCCAAAGGCCCACAGAGAGCCAGCCCCAGAAACCCGGTCTCCCGACTCCCGCCCTGGTGCCCATCCTCCAGGGCGCCGTGGGTCCTCCTTCTCCCTGGCTGGTGTTTGGAGGGATGCTCCCATCCTGCTGGCTGGTTAGGGCCGGAGGGGCCCTCCTGCCCCTCTCTCGTCGTTCTCCCGGCCCTGCCGCCTGTTGCCCCCGTGAAGCTGTCTGCCCTCCAAGGTCTTTCTGAGGAAAAGCTCCATGTTGGGGAGGTGCTAGGAAGTGCTTCGAGGGTCCAGTAAACCATGTCTTTGAGCAGACTCACCGGGACAGGCCGCCGAGGAAGCCACGGATGTGATGATTCCACTTAAGCAGGAATGTGCCGGCCAGGAGGCTAAGGCCCTGCCAGGGAGCCCTGCCAGCCGGCGGCACACAAAGGCCCCGCTGTCTGAGGGAGGCCTGGAGGCAGCAGCTCACCCCGAGGGCTGCGCTCTGTCACCCCTGCCACACGGTTACCCCTGCCGGCCGGCCATGCTGGACGCAGCCCCTCTGGGGCCTGCTGGGGGCAGGGGCGGCCTGGGAGGCAGGCAGGTACACTGCAGCAGGAGCGTGAGGGTCCAGCACCTGGGGGCCCACCTATCTCGGGGGCCGCCTTGACAAATGACACAGCGCTTCTGGAGTAGGTCAGCAGAAGGCGTCTGCCGGGTCTCTCTCGGCCCTAGCTTAAGGGAGAAGCTTGCCTTGTGACCAAGAAGTGTGCAGAAAAGAGAGCGCGGGGTTCAGACTGGTCAGCGTCGGGCTCTGTCACGTCCTGACGGACTGGGGTCCACTTTGGGCCTTCATTTTCTCATCTGCCTCTTGGCCGGATAAACGTACTTGGCAGGTTTACTGTCAGGATCAAACAAGGGGCCGTGCGTACGGTTCCTGGCCTGTGACAGGTGCCCATTAGAAGGTAGCAGTGGGACCTGGAGATGCAGTGTCTTAACTGAACAGCCCCTGCCTTCCGCAAGACCTGCACACGGCGTATCCCGTCCATCCACGCTCCCATTTGCGTGATGAAAGTGGTGACCAAGTGCTTCCTCAGGTGGCTTCTTAATCTCCTCGGTGAGCATCCTCCCAGAGGCCAGGCTCTGGGTACCAGCACGTACAGGAAGTGGCTTGTTGTAGCTGATTCCCTGTAGTGCCCGTGTGATACACAGGTGTGCAGTGGCAGATGCAGCCTCTAGCTTGTCTGATGTGGTCCATGGGCCTCAGCTGGCAGCACGAGGCCTTGGGGTCGACGTGGCCTCGGGGGTCTTCAGGAGAATGCTGTGCACGCGAGAGACGGTTCCTCCGTGGCACTGGAGTCGTCCTCTGTTGATGTGCTGGTGGGCTACCAGAGGGGCGTCGTGACAGGCAGCCCTTGGCCCCCTGCCCCCACACCGAAGCCCGGACAAGGAGGCTGCTTGGTCAGGCCCCCCCAGAAGGGAAGTCGGCCCGCGGAATGAGGCTACTTAATTGTGGTCACGCCTGTCAGTCTCATTTCTATATAACGGTCTTTCTAGAAGAGGAATCTGTGGTTAATGGGTCCTTTTCAAGGATTCAGCTTTCGGCTTGTTTTTTTTGTTTTGTTTTTAATCCAACCCAACAGGGCGGCTCTGTGTTGCTCTGGGCTGGCTGAAGTGGGAAAGGAGATAGAAGTGACCTCTCGGAACCTGAAACTGTGGCGGTGGTCGAGAGCTTGGGCCCATGTCTCTGTTACTGTAACCCCCCTCGCCCCAACAAACAAACAAACAACAAAAACTCACCTGCATCGTCTCTAATGGCTGAGCTGCTCTTTGCTTTTTTTTTTTTTTTTGCAGTACGCAGGCCTCTCACTGCTGTGGCCTCTCCCGTTGCGGAGCACAGGCTCCGGACGCGCAGGCTCAGCGGCCATGGCTCACGGGCCCAGCCGCTCCGCGGCATGTGGGATCTTCCCGGACCGGGGCACGAACCCGTGTCCCCTGCATCGGCAGGTGGACTCTCAACCACTGCGCCACCAGGGAAGCCCTGCTTTTTGCTTTTAACTTCCCTGGCCTAGTTCCTCTCTCACTACCTGCTGAACACTGCCTAGCAGCTCGTTTTTCCTGTTTTCCCAAGTTCTGGCCCTGAGACCCCAGGAGAGCATGTCCTGGTATGTCAGGGCTGAACATTGGTGCATTTGGAGAAACGGGTTGCTTTCTTCCCCTGCCTGATTTCTGGAATTAAGCTATCAGAGGAGAACAAAGTAAATTCCCTAAAACTAAAGAGATAAAGAGAGCTGAGAGTCTGCAGGCCTAAAAGTCAGGATAATGTAAGTGTCTTCTGTAAAATCCCTTTAGTCTCGACCAAGGCTAATGGCCCGGTATCGACCTTTGTAATAAATTCCGTTCTTCTGGCAAACAGCGCTGACTGGGGCTCGGGGTGCCATTCCAGCTGGGCTTCCTGACTCTTGTCGAAGAGCTGGTCTCTCCAACACGAGCTGGACCGCAGACGCAAATAGGGCAGAGCTCTAAGCTGAAAGCTAAGAACAGAAGCCCTGTTCCAGGAGCAAAATCTGGCCCAACAGTTACCAGCCCATCTTTTATTTCATTTGAGCGCCCTTCTCAAGGCGACCGGAGCCACTGGCTTCTGCAGGGAGCATCTTCACGTGCCACTGTGGTTCGTCTCCTAGCATTTGTGTTCCTGGTTCTCCAGGTTTGACCGAACCTGGGAATGGGGCATTCGCAAAGCCTGCTGTCCTCCTTGGAGAGCTGTTTGTGCTCCGACTTGGAGCCAGGTTTGTCCTGAGCTTTGCCTGGCGGTGTCCATCTCATTTCCTGCTCGTGTCCCTTTGTTCTTCCTTCCTGTCCTCCCCCGAGAGCCCAGCCCTCTGCAGAGCTGTGACCTGTGGCTTAGTGCTCTCTGTACCAGACTCAGCCAGGGCCTCCTCCTGCCTGTCTTTTCTTTTCCCCGAGGGATTGTTTCAGAGCAGGGCAGAACTGGCCTCGGGGGTTGTCAGGTCCCCCCGGTGTCCTCGTGGCCTTTGCAGTGGGCCGTCTACACTCACACGTGGCTTTGGAGTCTCCCTCCATCCTGGAAGGCTCATCCTTGGCAGCAACCCCACATGAAGTTTTTGCTTCCGGCCCTGCCCGCAGGAAGGTGGACAAACAACGAGCAGTGGTTTGGGCAGGTTTGCCTGTGCGCTGGGAGCCCACCTGTGTGAGCTGCCGGGTGCATTTTGGCCAAGAGAGGGCTTGTCGGGGGCCTCGCTTGCCCCCAAACAGAATGAAAGAGCAGTCCCTCGGGCTTCTTCCTAATTGTCAGGGGTGCTGGTTGGGGAAGGCTGCCCGATCTCTGTCTCCTGTACCTGGGTTTCAAACCCCGACCCTACCCATGGGAGCATGTGGGTGGAGGCAGTGGTTGGGGCCAGCTGGCTTCTAGCCTGGAAGCTGCTGACTGAGCGTCTGCTTGGTCCGGGCCCACCCTTGTACCTGGCAAGAACGTCGCTGGTGCCCACGCCGTGTGCTTGGGAGCCGCTGGCGGGCTTTCCTCCTCGCTGGCTGACCGCGGAGCAGGCAGGCAGGCAGGCTGCCAGGGCTCCGCGACACGAGGCCGCTGAGGCGTGGCACCAACCCGCAGCCTCTGCTAGCAGGAAGCATTATTTTGCACCTGCTTTTCCTCACCTCTCCGTTTGCTTCCCAAGCGCTTGTAACCCAAGCTCGTGAGTTGGGCTGGCTTTGGAGAAAGTGGCAGACAGCTTGCGAGGCCGGTGTGACACATCGTGAGTGGGGATGGCCCGTTCCGCGCAGCACTGAGGCGGGGCGGCCGGTGTGACACATCGTGAGTGGGGCTGGCCCGTTCCGCCCAGCACTGAGGCGGGGCTGCCGGTGGCACAGAGGACCCTGCCCTGTGGGAGCAAAGTGGGGAACTAGGCAGGCATCTGGAGGCCTGGGTTTTTAGCCCAGCTTACGTGACTTTGACCAAGTCATTGGGTTTCTTGGGACTTGGTGTCCTGACCTCTAGATGCAGGTGATTGAACTGCGTGCTCTCTAGAGCCTTCCCAGCCTCCAGGGTCTGAGCTCAAACCCACAGTTCTCTCCATGTTTTACACCTGGCGAAGTGCTTTGCATTTTGGCCCATTGGGACCAAAATGCTGCCCCGGAGTTTGCCCCAGCAGCCCGGGGCTCCCATCCCAGGTGACACGGAGCAGGGGTCCCACAGGGGTCTGCTGTGCAGTTTTCGCAAGACAACCCCCTTGGTGGTGGACAGTCTGAGGCCCGCTGGCCATGGGTCGCGCCGTCTCTCACCCCACGCACGTGTGTTGTCCAACCTGTAGCTGCCCTTGCATTCGTTTTTGGTTGGCCCGTATGCACGGCTGTCAGTTCTCGAGAAACCCGGCTGACCTGAAGACAGGTCCCGCGGGCAGGACCCTTTTCCAGGTGCCCCCAGAGAGCAGCCCCACGGCAGCTCGGCAGGCGTTATCTCAGTGAGCGCTCTAGTGAGTCAGCCCTGGGCAGCCGCTTGTCGGTGAACCGGGCCCGTTCCCTTCCTCCTGTACTTCCTGTCGGGGCTGATGTCACATCGCGGCTGAGCAAGACTCGTGGCCTTTTATGGACAAGAATCGGCAGCTCCTCTCACAGAGGAAGTGAGCCAGAAGGCCCCTCGCATAAGCCCGTACCTGGGCCAAAATACCTGCGGTCAGGGCTCCCCTCCGCCCACCTGCGCCGGGGCCTTCTGAGCCGGCTGGAAACACCTGTCTGTTTGAACATCGGAATCGGCTCCAAAAGGCCTCAGGGCTTTTGGGGTTTAAAATAAAATCAGGGGAGGGAATGACCTCAT
This sequence comes from Orcinus orca, assembly GCF_937001465.1. Taxonomy (NCBI): domain Eukaryota; kingdom Metazoa; phylum Chordata; class Mammalia; order Artiodactyla; family Delphinidae; genus Orcinus; species Orcinus orca. Next base: position 91,478,864 of record NC_064569.1, on the reverse strand, counting down.
CACCGAATATGTAACTTAAAAGCTTTCTCGCTGTCGTCATTCCGAGGAGGCTGCGCAGTGGGGGAGCTGGGAGGTGCAAAGGGCTGGGGGCCATTAAGGACAGTTTCCAAGCGCCTGCACTGTGCCTCGCGCTTCAGGCACCCGCATCATTCGGTCCTTGGAGCGGCCCTGCCCTCTGATTCCCCAGAGGCCAAGGGGCCAGGCATCCCGAGGGGCCGTGCAGAGCGAGGATCGTGCCCCGGGCTCTAGGGCGCGCAGCCACTGGCTTTCTTCTCTCCGCCGCTGCTCCAGACACATGGACTGGTGGTTGTAAAGTGTGCTCTCAGGAGCCCCATCCCCACTGCCCAAGCAACTCTGATTTTTATCTCCTGCTCTTCATATTAGGGACTCAGGAAGATGTTTATCCTGAGGAAAGGCTGCTGCTGCTTTTAAAAGAGTTGAAAAGCCCTGAAGAGATTCGTATTCTGTCTCTACCCCGTCCCCCTCAAGTCAGTACTAGGGCAGGAGGGGTTCAGGGGCCTAAGTCAGGCTAACGTCTTCATTCTGCGGAGAGCCTGTTTCCCAGAACAGGGCTGTCTTTGGTGGGCGCACTCCCCTGGTTCTGGGCTGTCGGGTTCCTGTCTGTCTGTCTCCTCTGTTGTGGAGGAAGGAAGGGTGTTTTCAAATAAGCCTTCGGTCCACGTAGACCCAAATAAGGACTTGAGCGAACAATGGAGGGGTCTGGACTCTCGAGGGTCCGTGTCCTGAGAGCTGAGCATGTGGGGAGTGAGTATTAAGGAGGGTCCCAGCCGGAATGCACCGGGTCTCTGGCAGAGTAAACTGAGCCAGACGGAGAGCCGGCTGGCTGCTGAGAATTCCCTCCACCCCCTACCCAGAAGAGATGCTTCTGAGCTCAGGAACCGAGGAGAAGTGTGGTGACACAGGCTTGGGCAGACCAGGGACAGCGCCTGCCTCACCTACCTCCTAAGAGATTACAGACCCAAACCCACTGTAAAAACTGCGAAGACCGACGCTGGGGGCCCCAGTGTCATGCATGGTGGGCAGGTGGATTCGGGGGCAAAGTTGAGGAAATCAGAAAGGCCTCCCATCGCTTTTCCTCTGTGAAAGCATTTGCCCAAATGAATGTTCTGGCAAAGCAAATTAAGGCTTCTTTAAAGTGTAACATGCAACGATTGGAGGGTTTCCTTTCACGCTGTGTTGACAGTGGTCACTTGGCTTCAGGAATTGGAGGTGGAAGGTCAGAGGGGAGGGAGAGCTGGAGATGGTGGGGCGGGTGGAGGTTACATGAGGAGTTTGGGTCTGAAATTGGGATTTGAAGCGTGTGCAGGCCTGTGTGTATGTGCGTGTCTGTGTGTGTGCATCTCTGTATGCCGTGCACCTGTGTGTGCACCCACAGGCGTTTGTGTGTACATGTGCCTGTGTGCACACACACGTGTCTGTACACGCTCCTAAGCATGCCTGTGTCCGTGTACATGCACTGTGTGCACGCGTGTCCACGTCCCTGCGTGTGCGCAAGTGGGTCTGTGTGTGTGCGCCCACATGTGTGTGTTTGGGGGCTCTGCTTCCTGTTGTTCAGCAGTTCAGCATCCGACTCCTTCTCACACAATCAGAGGAATTCCAGCCATCCCGGGGACCAGGCCTGGGCAGCCCTGGGAAAACAGTTCTTTCTGGGAGGGATGGGAACGTTTCCTTTTATGGTAGTGGCAGCCGCCCGCCGCCCGCCACCCGCCTGGCCCGTACAGGTACATTCTTGCCACTCTCCCAGCGGGGACGGAACACGCCCGCCGCTGGGCCTCTGCCGACATGCAGTGGGGGAGGTGCAGCCCCGTCGTAGCTGTTTTGGTTCCAGCCTCATCAAAGTGGGGTGGGTGCTGGAAGCTGCCACGGCTTCCCCAGCCTTTAGCACCGCTCCCGCCGTGCCTCCCCACCAGCCCCGCCACCCGCCTTCCCTGCTGCCTTATCGGGACCCTGCCGGGTCTATGAGACTCAGCCCGGTCTATCTCAGCCCCTGCTGTGCAGCCTCGCAGGGCCTGGTCCTGTGGGAAAGTCGAGAGGGTGCAGCAAGGTCACCCTCTGGGTCTGCTCTGAGCCCTTGCCCGGTGTGGGGCAGGGTGTGGGCTGTGTCTGTGTGAGTGGCCGGGTTCCCTCCGCACACCCCTACCCCCACACTGTTGATATTTCCAGGGGCTGGAGGGAGGGTGGGGGCAGCTGCAGCTTGTGTTGGATGAGCGGTTTCTTTTTACTTCTCCCCGGCCGGACTTCCTCTCTCCCTCCCGAGACAGGAGAAGAGGTGGTCGTAAATGCCCACCCGTGCAGGCTGCTGGGATCAGTGCGCTGGAGGCTGCCCTCACGGAGAGGCTGTGGCCTCGCTGCACAGTGTCTCTACTGGTGCCGGACAGCTAAGTCCGTCTCCCGAGGCCATACACACAGGCAGCCCTGAGTCACCCTCCCGATGCCCTGCAGGTTCCTGGCTGGGCAGTTGAGCCGGTGTGGGTGTCCTTCCAGATCACCGACATCGGTGTCTATCCAGCACTGACACCACTGACAGCTACCAGAACCCTTGCTAGTTCTCAACTAGTTCTCCCGCTGCCCTGACCAAGCCGTCGCCACCCGTCACAGCGACTTCACGATGGGGAAGTGGACAGACAGCAGCCACCCGTGGGGTTCACTCTGTCTACAGGGCTCCGGGCTGGGTCCTTTTCATGTTCTCTCTGTTTTTCAAACTAATCCTGCCAGAGAGTTAGTAGCATGTTTACTTTATGGATAAGGAAACCGAGACTCGGGAATTACTGACCTCGCTGCAGCCCAGTGTTGGTCAGTAGCCTGGTCCTGGATTCAGGCTGATTTGACCTCCAGGAGGTGGGGGTCTCCCAGGCGATGGGATAAAATGAGTTTATATTTTCAGCTGTTGCTTAAAATTGCACACTTGGTCCTGAGCCAGGTCAGCCCTAATATCTTAAAGCGTTTCTGCGAAACTTCTCTTTCAAAGCCTGGCATCACCGTTCCTCCTGCCTTCCAGGGGAGTGCCTTGTTTATATCCATACTTGCTGACCGGTTCACAGAGCTGGGAGAGTTGCTGAAAGTTCCTGACCCCCGGGCCTGGAGACCACAGGGCTCACAGCAACTGGTCAGAAGCTGATTCTGATGAGCCGCCGTTCTTTCCGAGCTGCCTCCAAACGCCCATTCCTGAGAGTTTTCCCCGTGCCAGACCCCACACTGGTGCTTTCATGTGTGTGACTTCCACGCATACCATCATCCCCCAGGGCTCCAGGAAGGCCGTGCCGAGACAGCATCTTAGCCCAGGCCTGTCCCACGGCAAAGCCAGCCTTGACCTCACCGCTCACCCCACGTCTTACCTGTGCCTCTTACCCAGATGGGGACAGTGTTTAAAACACCTGCCACGGCCCTCGTTTCTAACAGCGTCAACCTCCAGTTAGAAACACGTGGGGCAGGAAAGTGGACTTCCAGGGAGCTCTCCAGAGGTTGGCTTTCTCCGAGGGGGAGCAACAGAACTCTTTCAGTGTCACGGGGCCAGGTGGGCGGCCAGGGCGGGCAGTTTGAGCTCCCGGAGGAGGGAGCAGCTGCCCCATGTCGCTGCCACCCAGGAATGTCCCTCCTCCCTGTGACGGTGGCATGGAGGGCCAGCGTTCCAGGCTTCACGCTCCTGGGAAGTGGGCAGGGCGATGGGCGGCTCTTCAGAAGCCGGAGCGGGAGGCTTTTCATGTCTGCTGGAGGTTAACCTGATGTCTCTTTTGTTTCAGACCGAGAGGACCAGTCCATTTTGTGCACGTAAGTGTTTCTGTCCGGGTGGCAGGTCCTGCGTCACCCTGATCTGTTCTCTCTTGAAGACCCCTACCAAAACCTAGGTCGATGAGATCCATGCCCAATTCAAGCCCCTGCCGCTTGCCCAAGGGCCAGGCTTCATGTTGCTCCTTAGTAGTCCTGCAGCACGGATGAACTTAATTTCATGGCCAGAGATTTAATCTCCTTCCTCAGAGGAGGCGGTGGGGATGAGGGTGGCAGTGCGGAGAGGAAAAGCAAGCATCTTCTCAACAAGGCAGGGTTGGGAGCTGCTTGGGCCCCCAGGACACGTTCACTCTGGTGCCGAACCGCGGCTTTCTTTATCTGGGCTTCTCACCTCCGTCCTCTGAACCTAACGAGGAGCTGATAAATAAACCCGTAGCCAAGGAGGTTACTGGCACGAAACATTCCTTCGAGTGAAGTTTCGAGGGAACATGTATAAATGCCTTTGACCCCTGAGTCGACAGCTGCCTAAAACTGACTCCTAAGACATTTGGAAGCAAAGGCTGTTAAGTGACCAGGGCAGGCAGCGGACAGAAGTTTATTCTGGTCAGGGCTGCGGAGGGCCATGGGAAATGGCCCGAGTGAGGATTTCAGAGCTTACCATTTGCTTGCCCGTCCCCTTTCCTGCTCCTGGCTGTTGGGTCCCTCACTGGCACCCCACAGAATGGGAGACAGTAGAGCTCGTAGTGGGAAAGGGGCAGACGCCGAGGGTTTGGCCACCTCTCCCCTGAGAACTTCCTTGGCTGTCCCGGCAGGGGCGAGTCTGGAGCTGGCAAGACGGAGAACACCAAGAAAGTCATTCAGTACCTGGCTCACGTGGCATCTTCCCACAAGAGCAAGAAGGACCAGGTGAGTGCAGGCCTTCCTCCCCGAGGAAGAGAACTCAAGGATTCGTGGTTTGGCTCAAAATGAGAGTGTTTGGGGGGCTGAAGCAGAGGCCAGGCCTGCTTTCACTGAGGCTGGGAGTGGGTCTGGTGGTAGCCCGCCCGTTTCTCCCTTGACCTGCTAACTTTGAGTCGCTATGGAAACCGGAGACGGCCCGAGGTTCGCAGCTAACGCTGCGTGGCCCCCACCTCTGAGGTCGGAAGAGAGGTTCCGAAACTTGGCTCTCAAGTTGTTGGAGACGTGCAGGATCTCGGGCAGGCCTGCCCTGGAACCCCTGCTTCTGTTGCCTGCTGTTGAAGTGCCTCTGGGTGGACAGCCCCCAGCGAAGAGAGAACGGGCAGCTGGAAAGACATATCACTTCCCTTTTTTTCCCCTCTCCCTCTTGGTGGATTGTGGTCGAACCCAGCAGTGTCCTCGCTAGGTGAGCTGCACGTTTACTGCACGTTCTACACCAGGAATGCGTGTTCTGTCCATCGTGTGCCCTTGAATTACGTTTTTTTTTTCTAAGCAGCTTTTCACCCCACACCATTGTCACTCTCTGCGTCTAGACCTCTTCTTGTAGGCTCGGCTCACTGACTGTCTTGGGAGGAGGGGCTGGGTTGTGACACACGGTGACCTCGCGTGCACTCTGAAATGACAGCTCCTGCAGAGTGGGGACAGGCCTCACCACCTAGCTGTTCTCAGATGCTCCGGTCAGGCCCAGAGTTCCCACGGGCACACGGCACGGAAGGCCCCGTGCAGAACCCTGACCGAGGCACAGCGGAGTGGTCATCTGCCCTCCTGGACCCTCACACGCTCAGTGTTCTGGACCAGATGGAGATGGGTGGCTCCCGCCTGCCACCACAGTGCCAGCCCGAAGCAGTGCTGGGAAGGCCGCGCACAAGGCTTCCCCAGAGTGAGGTGTGGTCAGTCGGAAGCATGCCCGTGTGGTGCTCTCTTTCTCTCAAGCACACACTCTTAAACTTCCCCGTGAAATCTAAGTGCCAGTGGCGTCCCCTCAAGCCATCAGGGGGAACTGTGCCGTCTGGGTGCCCCCCCTTCCTGGGGCGCCGTGCGCAGCCTGTATAAGTAAGTAGTGGTGTGTGTCTCTTTGCATGTGGATCTGGGGTGTGTCCTGCAGAATGTCCTAGAGCACAGTCTTCTGGAATCGAACCAAAAGTAACTTTTCATGTGTCCAACTTCGCAAGGCATTCTGAATCTTTCTCCAAGAGTTATATTTAGAAACGAATCAAGTTTTCTTTTGCTCCCTCTCTCTACCCACCTCCCTCCCCCATTTTCCATTCTTTTTAGGGGACCTATTTTTAAAACAGGGCTGTGAGGTTAGGAGTTCTCTAGCTGTGGTTTTCCATCTCTGGATTTGCAGTAAAATCCATTTCCCAACTATTCATTGAATGCCTAGTATGTGCCTGGATCTCTGGAGGGTGGCCTTGGAGTCCCTGCCCTGCGGGATGGGAGGCGGTACCACAGTTAGAGAGCAGGGCTCCATGCGCCTTCCGTCATGGGCTGCTCCAGCTGCAGGGGGGAAGGCAGGCCCCCAGCACTCAGGACGGCAGGTGAGGGCTGTGACATGCAGGGGCACACTTGTCACGTCCCCTTTCTCAGGTCACTTTGTGTGGCGGGCACCCTGTCTCCAGCTCCAAGTTCAACTCGAGCGATCGAATAGGCTGCCCCTGGCTTCCCGTGACTGCTCAGGTCCTCAGTTGTGAAGGCCATTGACCAGTGTGGTTGATTTCCTTGCCTGAAGCTGTGTAGGGATTGCCCACACACAGCTGGGCCACGAGGCACTCTTGAACTTGGTCTGCGCCCTTGTGTTCTGGGCCTGTCGCAGCATACTCTGGGGGCGTGCGCTCCCCTCCGTGACCCAGGTGCTCATCCCAAGACCGCCCGTCGGGACACCCCACACCTTACCTTGTGGGGGACCGGGCTTTGGCCAGACGGCAGGTTGGCAAAGCAGAGCTTGGTGAAGGGACTCTCCAGGTGGGCTTCCAGAGGCTGAACAGTGGCCTTTCACGCTCTTCCTCTTCCTCGCTCTGTTTTCTGTGTGCTAGTTAGAGCCCCGGGCAGAAACTCCACCCAGTGAAGCCCTTCAGGAACCGGGTGGGTAATTCCAAACCTCGTGAGCACGCACTGCCTACCTTGTAATTTCACAGTATGTGGATTTCATTGAAAAATAAAGGTCTCTTCTGTTCTCAATGAAGAGAAACCCATAGGTTAGCTGCCACCATTGTCAGCAGAGAGCTTGGCTTGGGAATCCGAGGTGGTCGCTCCTGGGTTGGCCTGGTGGTCCCACGTTCCACGGTAGCAGCCCGTGTCCCCGACAGAGGCCTTAGCTTTGCGTCCAGGCTGGCGGCAGGCTCCGGTAGGGGCCAAGCTCCCATCTGACTGCGGGAACGGGAGTGGCTCGGCCAGCCTGGCAGCCTGGCCTGTGCTTTGAGAGGATGTTGTAGCCGGTGGGTGAGCAGAGCGCATCCAAATCTGGCTCCATGGGCTGCCTTGGCCGCCTTCCCAGGCCCGCCTGAGCCCGGGGGATGGAGGCCCAGTGTCCTATGACCGCTGGTGCCAAGCACTCCCGTAGAGCCCGCCTGTGGCTCCACTGACCCTCCTCCACTTAATCTGTGCGGTCCGAAAACAAGACTCCCCGGCCCTGGGAGGAGCCCTGACCGGGGCTGGCTGTGGGAAGAGGAGTGTCTGCCGGGGCCCCTTCTGGTGGGCTTGGCCCGACCCCAGAGCATCCTGGGTGCTCTGCCGACGGGTCTCGTCTGCAGCAGGTGTGCCTGGGAGGCTGTAGTTCACGGCTCTCCCGGGAGCCCCTGCTACTACCCGTTCTGCCCTTCGTCGCAAATTACAGGCAGCCTTTATTTCCGGAAAGTCCTGGCTTGACTCCAGCCCTGCTGATAACTATAAAACCCCACCTGGCCCTTGCGTGATGTCCTCTCTCCCTAGAGGGTGCCCGGCTATGAAGGTGAACAAGAGCCGTATTTTCCGCAGGCAGTGTTAGTTATTACCTGGCCTGCTGGCAGGATGAAAGGCCTGCCCACCTGACAGGGTAGAGCCCCCAGGTGGGGCCGGGGATGCAGGGGAGACAGGGCAGTGACTGACAGGTGTGAGGTAGAAACCTTGAATTCGATGACCTACTTTGCTGGTTGATGGCTGGATGACCTTGGGCAAATCATTCCCCCTCCCTCAACCTCTGTTTTCTCTTCTCTGAAATGGGGCTATTCTGTCTTTCCTACCCTAAGTATCATGCGGATCCAGGGTTAAGAAGGCATAAATAAGGGGGCATGTTGTCAACCACCAGGTGTCATGAGACCCCGAGTAGGGTTTATTGGTGTTCTTGATAAGTAATTCAGAGTGCAACGTGGGCCTTGTTGATCCCATGCTCAGATGCCTGACCTGCTGGGAGCAGGTTTCGGGGCGGGGGGAGTGGAGGACAGGGGACCAGCAAGGGGAATGCAGAGTTTATTAGGACACGGACGAGACGAGCTGGTGTCTTCTGTGGATCTGGTTCCCTCTCTCCTTGTCCTATGGGGAAAAAAAAATTTTTTGTGGTCTGCCAGGTGGGGATTAGAGGCAAGGAGGACAGAGGGAGGCCAGCATACCTGGGAAGGAAACTGTCCAGGGGAAGGAATGGTGCCTTCGTGTCTCTTTTTGGCTCACGTGCTACTTCGCGACACATCCTCCAGGGTTGATCCAGGCCACTGGGCCAGGTCCCCAGAGCTAGCTGGGTGAGCCGCCTGCTTTCCTTTTCGATCCCTGGTCGGTTAGCCCAGGGAAGTAAGTTCAAACCAAGCAGGGTTTCCAGATGCCTGGCGGGAAGGTCACTCTGGAGTGACACGGGGACTGCCAAGACCGGTGTGGCCAGAGCCCATCCGGAAGCCCCAGTCCCTGGCAGGTCGGATGTGTGGACACAGCTCTGCCACCTCCCCTCCACCTGGCGGGGCAGGTCTGCCAGCCCACGCCGCTGCCTGGCCCTCACTGCCCCTCTGGGTTCCTTTCCAGGGCGAGCTGGAGCGACAGCTGCTGCAGGCCAACCCCATCCTGGAGGCCTTCGGGAACGCCAAGACCGTCAAGAACGACAACTCCTCTCGATTTGTGAGTGCCGGCGCTCACGGGCGCCTTCCCACCGGCCGCTCGCGCCCCAGACGCGGAGGAGGGTCGGACTTGGCGCTTCCTGGCCTGTCGCGTGCAGTAGGCTGGGTCACGCACCTGTATAAGGAGCCTGCTCGGCTCAGGTGGTAAAGCCAGCGAGGCGGTGGGGAGTCCCTGCCGGTGCCCTGCTTGTCCTGCTGTAACCGGCAGCCAGTTAGAACGCAGGGCCAGACCAGGCAGGAGGAACACCTCCAGATGACTTCTTCCCTCCTCCCCTCTTCCCGTCTGTGGCGGAACTTGGGCCCGGCTCAGGCTTAGCCGTGTGGCCCTTCTGAGTCCCGAGCACCCATGCAGTTGGGGTGCGGGGCCCCCGGCCGGGGACACAGGCTCAGTCTCTTGGCTTTCTGCCTCCAGGCTGTACCACTGGAGGTGGGACTGGAGGATGGGGCCTCTGATCTCTTCATCCGTCTTTCCTTAGGGCAAGTTCATTCGCATCAACTTTGATGTCAATGGCTACATTGTGGGAGCCAACATTGAGACTTGTATCCTTGTGGTTAATTGTAACAAGTGTTCTGGGTCTGGGGGGGAGAGGTGTGACCTTGATGGAGAAGAAGCTGCTTCCTGATTCCAGCAGTTTCCCCTCTCCGGGCCTGTTATGACACCTTGTCTGTGCCGCCCGGAAGAGGACCAGGATTAAGCTCATTGGGAACTCAGCTCAGAGCTCAGGTTTCTCTTTACGGGCGGGAAAAAGTTCAGCTTAGAATGGGATGGAACCATGGAAGATCATCCAGTGTGGGTCCCAGAGAGTGGAATTGGGTGGACGCTACTTTATTTCTCCCTGGTGTTATAGCCTGGCTGGTGAGAGTGTTCTGAGCTCTGTTCTCTTGGGAGAAGGGGGCCCTTTAAACAGATAAGGCTCCCAAGTGTGAGGGCTGCTGTTCGCACAGGCTACACCCGTGGAGTGTAGGGCCAAGGTAGTTGACCTTTGTCTTGTTTTGCCGCTTTCTGCTGGTGAAGTTCCGTGGCTTTGGACAGGGCTGGGGGCATGCGGAGGGCTGGCTGCCTCCTCTCCAGCGAGCACGATTCCTTAATGTTTGCAAAGACCTCCTGGAGAAATCGCGTGCCATCCGTCAAGCCAAGGAAGAGCGGACCTTCCACATCTTCTACTACCTGCTGTCAGGGGCTGGGGAGCATCTCAAGAGTGAGTGGTGGGCCCACAGCCTGACACGGGGGCTCACCCTGCTGTCGGGCCACACACTGCAGTTAGGAAATGAAATCTCGGCCTTTGGGTGGGCCAGAGGGGCGTGACTTCCGTCCCTGGGCCGGCTGACGGCTTGGCCTCTGTTTCTGACCACGCCAGAGGAAAGCCTGGCAGGTCCCTGTGCAGCTGCGGACCTCGGGGCCCCAGTGCTCTCAGGCGGTGGGGGGGGGGGGGGTCTACGTGCGTGCCCATCTCACACGCTGGGGAGAGTCGGCCTTTCCAGCCACTCCGCGGTTTCTGTGGTATTTCAGGGCGCTCCCCGGTCTCCCACACCTTGGAGGTCACGGTGTTGACTGGAGCCTCTGGTTCCAGCACCTCCTGACGTTCACGAAACCTTGCCCTCTGCCCCCACAGCTGATCTCCTGCTGGAGCCATACAGCAAATACCGCTTCCTGTCCAACGGGCACGTCACCATCCCCGGGCAGCAGGACAAGGACATGTTCCAGGAGACCATGGAGGCCATGCGGATTATGGGCATCCCAGAGGAGGAGCAGATGGGTGAGGGCCGCTCCTCCCGGGGCAGCCTGGGGAGCACTTCCTGCTGGCTCTGGCCCTTAGGGAGTCTGTAACGGCCGGGAGGAGGGCCCTGAGTGTGTGGTAGACGGTCCCTCAGATTTGAGGCTCAGGATTATTTCTTCCCGGTTGTATTGCCTGGGGACATAGGGGAACAGAGGACAGGCTACTAAGTGCCCAGGGTCTGGGTCCACCACTCGCGTTCTTGCCATTTGCTAAAAGTGGGCTAGTCCTGCTTTGTCCAGGGCGAGCGTGGAAGGGGCTTGGCTGGGGTCTCCGCGCTGGCGAAGCTCAGAGTGAACACAGTGTGCAGCTTGCCTGTGTCTTCTTGTTTCTCTAGAGGGAGGGTGAGGAGGGCCTGAAGGCTTTATTTTAGGAAGATTGGGAGACTTCCATTCTCTAGCGTTAGGGTCAGTCACCTTAGCTCCACAGATAGCATGTGAATGGATGGGCGTGGCTGTGTTCCAATAAAACTTTATAAAAATAGACCACGTGCCCCTGGGTAGAGGCGCATCCTTGGTCCGGACTTGGAGATGCTGGGCATGTTAACAGAGCTTGTATCTAAGCTGAGGTCAGCCAGAGGCCCTGGAGACATGCTTTAGGCCGAGGCCTGGTGCCCCCCACGTGGCTCGTCTTGCCTGAGGGCCTCTGGGGGGAGACACCCCGCTCAGGGGCTTATTCCACCCCCCGCCTGGTTCTGACCTGCCTTCGATTGCACCTGAAGGCTTGCTGCGGGTCATCTCGGGGGTCCTCCAGCTCGGCAACATCGTCTTCAAGAAGGAGCGCAACACCGACCAGGCATCCATGCCCGACAACACAGGTGACCGCGTGGGCCCCTCACCTGAGGTAGAGGGACAGGTGCCTGGGCTTGCACTGGCTTAGGAGAAAGAGTCTTGGAGAAATTGCACACACTCCTGTCTTCTCTGTTGCGTGTGTGTTTGTGGCTGCCCGTCACTCTGTACTTTTTGTGAAACACACATGAACACGACCCTGCTGCTTCACAGAGTAAGCGTCAGAATGAGTTCGAAAACCCATGATCTTATGGCCCAGCATTTCCCCTCATTTGTTCTGAGACCAGACCGGTTGTCTCTGTAAAACAGTCATTTCTGCTGTCACTTGCCTTGCCTGTGAACTCGCGAGGACATGAAGCAGTGTCGTCACCCCAGCTCCTCGGTCACTGCTCGTCCCTTGGGTCGTTCCAGGAGACTCGCTTACGTTAGCCTTCACATGCGCTTCTTAGGGGCTCTTGAAAAAATTTAACCCACGCGCGTGTGGATTGCCCTGTTCCGTCCACTGTGTCTGGGGCAGCGCTGCCTCAAGGCAGTCCTGTTTGTGGGTAGGACCCTCTTTCACACTCAGGACATGGCCTGGGGTGTACGGAGGTACGGACGCCAGGCCCCCGGTTAGGACCCGTGCCACCGGCCTGTCCGAGGGGAGAGCTGGCTGTTCCGTGTGCCGTGGGGGAAGGGCCGGGGCCCGGACTGGTTGTCCGGTAACGATCGCCCAGTCACCACAACTTTCCCAGGGTGAGCAGAGGGACCCGTTCTCTTGGGTTTAATTCAAGCCTTTTACCCCTTCCCTCCTTACCCTTTGAAAATCGTCAGCTGCCCAAAAAGTGTCCCACCTGTTGGGTATCAACGTGACCGATTTCACCAGAGGAATCCTCACCCCTCGCATCAAGGTGGGACGGGATTACGTCCAGAAGGCTCAGACGAAGGAGCAGGTAAGCCCTCTGGTTGGGGTCGGGCCGCCTCCTTCGCAAGGGCCGCTGCAGTGGCCAGGTTGAGGCCTGCGCTGCAGCATCCTCAGTGTTCGGTACTGTCACCTGGGTTCCTCACTGGGTCCTCACAGCACCTCGGAGAGCAGGTGGTGTTACCCCCACTGAGAGCACAAGGAAGCTGGGCCCAGGGTCCAGGAACATGGCCAAGGCCCCCGCCTAGGAAGCGCCGCCCTTGGTGGGAGCTCTGGGCTGCCATGTGCCTGTTCCCTGGAGTCAATGTTGAGCTGATGGGTGGGCGAGGATGCAGGGGTATCCTGTTCCAGGATGAAGCGAAGCAAGCCCAGAACGTTCCTGTAGCACAACTCATCCCGGTGCCAGGGCGGCGGCACCCGCCATTCTTGGAGCCCAGGCCTCAGGACTGTCTGTCCCCCACGTGCTGTCCTGCCGCACGTGGCGAGAGCCGGGCAGGGGTCTGTGCTGCTCACACGTGCCCGCCGCCCAGGACCCGAGTCCCTGCCCGCAGGGCCTCTGTGGGTGGTTTCTAGTTTCTCTCACGGCCCTGGCGCTGGGTGGTTTTAGGCCGCTGCTCCTCCCGTCTCTCAAAATTACTTTGAATTCACGTTGCTGAGTTCTTTTTCCAAAGGGTGCCGTGCACTGGGCCTCCCGCTGGCGGCTGACAGCTGGTTCTGGGCAAAGCCCTCCCTCCAAAGCTGTTTTCAGAAGACAGCGGGCATGATCATGAGCAACTGTTCATTTCCCTGATAATTAAAGAAGCGTAATTTTTCCATTATGAAAATACTACATGAACACTTAAGATTCAGAAAAATCTAAGAAGTCCAGAGATGGAGAAAAATCGCCCCAGTCCTGCCCAGTGATGCTTGCTGGGCAGCTTTTTCCTTCCTGCAAGGCCTTTTCCTTCTTTCTTTTTTTTTAAACTACTCTTTTGTTTTTTTTAAATTTACTTATTTATTTATTTTTTGGCTGCATTGGGTCTTCATTGCTGTGCACGGGCTTTCTCTAGATGCGGCGAGCGGGGGCTGCTCTTCGTTGCGTGCGCGGGCTTCTCATTGCGGTGGCTTCTCTTGTTGCAGAGCACGGGCTCTAGCTACGCGGGCTTCAGTAGTTGTGGCTCACGGGCCGTAGAGCACAGGCTCAGTAGTTGTGGCGCACAGGCTTAGTTGCTCCGTGGTGTATAGGATCTTCCCGGACCAGGGCTCAAACCCGTGTCCCCTGCATTGGCAGGCGGATTCGTAACCACTGTGCCACCAGGGAAGCCCCCTTTTTTTCCTTTTTAAACGTAGTTGTCACCTTGGCTTTTCATTACGGAACTTCTTGAACATTTGCACAGTAAAGTGGAGAACGGCGCAGGGAGCCCATGTGCCCATCACACAGGCGTCTTCAGGAGTCACTGACTCAAGGCCAAGCTTGGTTCCTGGTTCATCTGGTCGCCCTGCACCCCTAACTGTGTAACTTGAAGCAAATCTCGGACATCTTGTCATTTCTTCTGTAGATACTTCAGTTCGTCCCCATTTATTTTAAAAAGGTCTTTGCAGATGTCTGAGTTCACTCTGCCTGTATTGTTGGATATTTAGGTTACTGCAGCCTCCTTCATTGTAGACAACACCACAGTGAACGTATTTGTGCATGAAGCTTTTTTTCCAGCCTTAGGGCTGTTTCTCTTGGTGGGGGGGCGGGGTGGCCCACAGGGGACATTATTGGGGCAGAGGGAATGAGGACTTAAAGGCTTCCTGTATCTGACTCCCCGCCCCCCCCGGGTGTCCCCGTCACCAGGCTGACTTTGCCATTGAGGCCTTGGCCAAGGCCACCTACGAGCGCATGTTCCGCTGGCTGGTCCTGCGCATCAACAAGGCTCTGGACAAGACCAAGAGGCAGGGCGCCTCGTTCATCGGGATCCTGGACATCGCCGGCTTCGAGATCTTCGATGTGAGCTTCTCCCTTTACCCCTCCCGCCTCCTGAGCCTCTGGGCCGCCTTCTCCCGGGACTGGGGTCCTTTCTCCCATAGCCCCACAGCAATGCGAGCTGGCCCCCTCCTTGCTTGTGTGGAGACACAAGACACCGGTTGGGTGTATTTTCAGCTTAAACAAGATGCCCTGTGGGGTGAATTGGGAGATTGGGATTGACATATATACACTAATATGTATAAAGTAGATAACTAATAAGAACCTGCTGTATAAAAAAATAAAATAAAATAAAATTCAAAACTTAAAAAAAAGAAAAGATGCCCTTTGCCAACCAGAAATGCTGGCAAGAATGATACCTTCTGGATGGGGTTCCAGGAGGCCTCATGGACAGGGGCTTTCTGTTGATTCATTGTTTATGTATTCTCAAATATTATGAGCGTTGTGACAAGATATGGTCCCTGCCCATAAAGACATCAGGTAGGAAAAACTGATAAAGTAGATCAGCAGAGGTTCTTATCCTGGGGTCCATGGCAGATTTCAGAGGAACCATGAACGTGGGTGGGGAAAAAAAATCACCTCTTTATTTTTACTAACTTTTCATTGAAATGATGCAGTGTTTTGAATTGTGGCTTGAACAGAGTGTGCAGACCTCAGTTGCATTAACAGTGGTTGGATGTGTCACCACTAGAAATCAGACGTTTTCACGTCACAGCAGTCATTGAAGAGATATAATATCATTTACGTTCGTCTCCTTCAAAATTCTGGAAGTTATTAAGCCCGTGGCTTGTGCCTTTTAATGAAGGAGCACCGTGTATTCCTGTCACAATATTTTGATAATTACATTTCCACATAACTTCTTTCTTTTAGAATCTATTTTATGCGTTTAAAAACTTTATCCTGAGATAAGGGACTTCACCAGGCTGCTGGCGAGGTCCGTGGGCCCCAGGAGGTCCTTGCCAAGGGACTTGCAGGCCGTGTAGCGGGAGGGTGGGCGTGTCCGTGACCCTGTCTCCCTCTTGCAGCTGAACTCCTTCGAGCAGCTCTGCATCAACTACACCAACGAGAAGCTGCAGCAGCTCTTCAACCACACGATGTTCATCCTGGAGCAGGAGGAGTACCAGCGCGAGGGCATCGAGTGGAACTTCATCGACTTCGGCCTCGACCTGCAGCCCTGCATCGACCTCATCGAGAAGCCAGTAAGAGCCACACCTGGGGGGGCTTCACCCCCGCCCTCTTCGCTCTGCCCTTCTGGGGCTGGAACTACCCAGAATTCTGACATGAACGATTTGCTTTTGCGATGAGTTTTTCTTTCATCAGTTGCATTTTCTAACAAACAGGAACCCATGTGGCTCCCAGGCCTGTCAGCCAGTCCCCATGATGTCCGAGCCTGCTCTCTTGTTCTATAAACTCAGTGTGCGGAAGGCTTTTGGGGCTCTGGGGTGCTTCCTCCTCCTCGGGGGGCTTGTCCTAAGTGTCACCTGTCACCATGTAGCTGTGTGGATATGGAGGGCGGGGGAGGGGATGCGGAGGGACTCAGGGAAAGGGGCATCTGCTGGGGGCAGCCTCTGGACGTGGGCCGGGGGTCTGCTTGGCCCATCAAGCCCGCCAAGGGATTTCCAGTGCACTCATTGGAGAACCCTTCTGATGCAGCTGTAGCCTAGACCCCAGCAGTTTCTTTTGAGCTAGAGCTCTTAAATTGAGTGCTTTCGGCACTGCTTCTTCTTCTTCTTCTTCTGTTTTTTTTTCCTCCCTGCGGGGAAGCACTGCCTACCTTCTGGAGAGATTCTGGGCTTTGGCATCTTACGAGGGCAGGAATGGGTGGGTTTCCAGGTCGAGCTCACCCGTGCGACGCTGTGCTTCTTCCAGGCAGGCCCCCCAGGCATCCTGGCCCTGCTGGACGAGGAGTGCTGGTTCCCCAAAGCCACGGACAAGAGTTTCGTGGAGAAGGTGGTGCAGGAGCAGGGCACCCACCCCAAGTTCCAGAAGCCCAAGCAGCTGAAGGACAAAGCTGATTTCTGCATCATCCACTACGCTGGCAAGGTGAGGCGCCCACGCACAGGAAGGTGTCGGCCGGACCTGCGTAGGAGACTTAGAGGCGATTCTAAGACCGGGAGCCCCGAGGTGTGGGGCGGGGCGGAGTGTCCTTGTCCCGTGACTCGTCCGATAATGTGCCTGGTGCCTTCAGCATTCACGGTCCCCCACCTCGCCAAGCACCATCGCGTGTTCCGTTTTGTTAGAAGCTTGCAGCAATCCTGTGAGGTGCTCAGGCTGGTGTCCTGTTGTGTGTTATCATTAGGTGCATTTTCCAGGCGCGGAAATGAGATCTGTGCTAAAGACGCAGACCGTGGAGTCTGTATTAGAGCTCTGCCCCTGTGTGACTTTGGGCTGGTTCCCTCACTTCTCTGAGCCTTGGTCGAGTCACATGGAAAGTGGGGGTGACCACCACTGAACTGGGTAACAGGGATTAAAGGAGCTTGTGAGCCCAGAGTCGGCGGTCGGCGCTCTGGGGCAGGGCCTCTCCGCCTCCACACTGCCCACTCGGGGGCCGGGTCAGTCTGTGGTCGGGGCCCGTCCTGTGTGATGTAGGATGTGTAGCAGCGTCTCTGGCTTCTCCCCACCAGAGGTAGCAGCACCCTCCCTACTTGCCAAACCAGAAATGTCTCCAGACATCCCAGAACATCTGCCACATGGGGGTGGCACAGTCCTCTGGGTGAGACACACCCATAGAGGATGGCTTTGTTATTGCCAAGGCCACCGGCCAGTAAGTGGCAGAGCTGCCTTCACACCAGCTGGAACACATCCTCCAGCTGACTTGTTCCTGGGGCTTGAACCTAACTGAACAGGGATGTCCTGAGTCTGCAGAGGTCCGTGCTTAGACTAAAGCTGGGTTTTCTCAGCAAATTGTGTTGCTTGCATGGAGTATCTAACTATTGGTTACACTCGGGTGTGTGATGAGATTTATTTATTTTGGGGGGCTGTGCCGTGCGGCTTGCAGGATCTTAATTCACCAACCAGGGATCGAACCCGGGCCCACAGCAGCGAAAGTGCCGAGTCCTAACCACTGGACCACCAGGGAATTCCCGCAAACTCCCTGTTTAGAAAACCTCTGTTTTCTCGTTACCTAAGGTAATGGCGCCTAAAGCCCCATTTCCACTTCCACCCCTGTTAGAAATGTAGGAGGGCTTTTGTTGCACTGTTGTCTGCGATGCGGAAACTGGGTACACGCAAAAGCCCACGAGGGGCCTGAACGGTGAAACTGACGTGTGCATCCTCGCCTGGGCTGCACCACAGCAGCTAAAAGGACAAGGATGCTGCCTGTGCCCGGGGGACAGATGGCCGAGACACTCAGCTCCAGGGTTTGTCATCTCCCAGGAGGTAACTCTGCCCCTAGGGAGAAAGAAGCCACCATCCTGTACCTTGTCATCAATAGCAGTGCGTGTGCGGAAACCTGTCGAAAGGGGCCAGGAGGGGACCACAGGCTGAGAGCGGCGGTTACTGCTGTGTGGTTTAGGACGGGGGTTGCAGCAGCTTCCCGCTCTGTTTGTATTGTTAGAATATATAATGTTGTACCACTCTTGTTATTAAGGACATATTTCAAAAAAGATAAGAATAGGGGGCTTCCCTGGTGGCACAGTGGTTAAGAATCCGCCTGCCAATGCAGGGAACACGGGTTCGAGCCCTGGTCTGGGAATATCCCACATGCTGCGGAGCAGCTAAGCCCGTGCGCCACAACTACTGAGCCCGGGAGCCACAACTACTGAGACCACGTGCTGCAACTACTGAAGCCCGCGTGCCTAGAGCCCGTGCTCCGCAACAAGAGAAGCCACCGCAATGAGAAGCTGGTGCGCCGCAACTAGAGAAAGCCCGCGCGCAGCAACAAAGACCCAACTCAGCCAAAACTAAAATAAATTAATTAAAACAGAAAAAATGATAAGAATAACGCATATCCAGGAAAACCTGGGTATCCTGAAATGACAAAGAAAAAGTAAAACTTACTTGCCTGTTACTAAAAAGAAATATTACCACATTTTGGTTAACGTCCTTTCAGGATTTTTTCTTTATGTTCACGTTACCTTAAAAAAATTAAAAACAGAACATTCCGTGGTGTAACTATAACCGTTTGCTTGGGGTTTGCGTGGCTTAAATTTTTTGCTTTCTGCGTGATTCCGCAAAGAACACCCCATGGAGGCCTCCGCCCTGGCCACTCATCATTTCCTCCTTGGGGATGCAGATGCCGGGCCGAGGGTTCACAGTTTTTAATGTTTCCGCCTGTGGGGTCGGCTGGTCATCGGAGAGGCTGCGCGCGCCGAAGTCCCCCAAGCAGCCCGTGACCTGGGGTCCCGTCTTGCAGGTGGATTACAAAGCTGACGAGTGGCTGATGAAGAATATGGACCCGCTGAACGACAACATCGCCACGCTGCTGCACCAGTCCTCCGACAAGTTCGTCTCGGAGCTGTGGAAGGATGGTACGCCCTTGGCCCTCACCCCGCCTCCCGGTGCCCCCGGCTGGGCCTCTTCCCTCCACGGCAGCGGGCCGAGCCCAGGACGTGGACCGGTGGGTTTGTGGCCGCTTAGCACCCGGGAGCCTGGGCTCCTCCGACCCTTACGGTCACCCTGTCCTTGAGCCCCGAGCATCCTTGAACATGCTGCGCAGCCACTTGCTCTTGGGCAGAGGCTTCCCTGGGCTCCGCGGCCACAGACAAGCCCTTTCTAGCGCGGGGGGTCGCGTGACGGCCCGGCGCCCAGGTTCCCGTCCCACTCCTTACTGCCTCCCTGCCTCTCCCCGGTAGCTGGTAGCTCCAGAAGTCGTTCTTCTCCTTGTCTCTGCTGGTCTCTCCTCCCTTCTGCCTGGGTTTTGCTTTAACCTCTCTGTTGCAGAGACGCAGAGCACCCAGAGAGCCCATTTCTATCAGCGCTTTCCTACCCTCCTCCTCCTAGAACCAGGTGACTGGCTGCCCGGTGCGGCGTCCGTCCGTGTGTGGTGCACCGAAGGCTGCGTGACGAGCGCTTCTGCTCAGCGTTCTCTGCCGTGGCTGCTGCTGCCTGACTGTGCCCCTTCCCTGGTCTCGTCCCCGGGCTTGTGGGGAGGCCCCTTCCCCCTCCCCATCGCCTCCAGGCCTCCGGTGGAAAACCAGGCACATCAGGGCCGTGTTTTGGTATTGACACTTCTTGTTAGATCTTAAAAGGAAAACAATCATTTTACAATCTATATCCCCTTCAGAACTCCCGCTCGTGAAGGCGGCGTCTCATTGATTGGATGGCTGCCGTGTCTCAGCACGAGGTGCTGTGCGCACTGCTGTTACACGTTCGTGTGTCTGTGCGTGCGTGCACCTGTGTGTGTACGCAGCAGTCACCTGCTCCTCCCGGGCCAGGCCTTCCGGGGGCAGGGCACACTTACATGAAACGGCGAGTTGTTACGGGGCGTGTTTGACCTCACACTGGGCAACCTGAGTGGCTGTCACAAGCCACCCACTCCCAGGACACCTTTGGTGGCCAGAGGGGCCCTGCGGTGGCTGCATGAGGTCCAGATGCCTCCCGTTTTAATTGAGGGGGTTCATTGGGTCCATCCTCACTCCCGGCTTCCCTCTTGAGCAACAGTCCTTTGTGTTGCCTTCAAAAAAATAAGAGATCTGGCCACAGAGGAATAAGAAACCTACTTTGTCACAGAATTCTTAACTTTTGCAGCCAGCAATGGAAGCTTTCAAACTTAACATTGGCTCTTGCTTAAGACTGGCCTCAAGTCGCCGGCCACTTAGGTTGGGTTTGTTCGTTGTTTTGTTTTCGCCTGGGAGGAAGCAGTTCATTTCATTGTTCTGGGTGGGAGCCACGGTGATGAGGGCTTCTTCCTTGGAGGGTGGGCTTAGATGATAAAGACCCCTGAGCTTGGAGACCAAGGGAGACGAGAGGGAGAAGGGGTCGTCACTGGCAGAAGTGGTTGTCTGGAACTCTCTGCTCCGACACCATTCCTGCCGCGCTAGGTCCCTGATGTGGAGCCCTGCGTGGGGCCGCTGCAGACAGAGAGGGGCTCGTCCAGAGTCCTGCAGGCGACGGCAGAGTAGCTTTAGAGCTCCTGCCTTCTGACTCCTAGCCCAGTGCTCTCGGGTAAAGGTCAACGTGAATTCAGGGTGCTGAGTTTTTCATTTCATCTGGGATCCAAGGACTACAGGATTCCTGTAAGTCAAGTTGAACACCTCCTCAGAGCCAGGCAAGTGGCCGAGCTTGGCTCGCCGCTCCAAAATGCGTTATTAGGTCTGGTTTTTTTTACAGTTATTCTCATGGCAAAGGGTTGTTATTTACCAGCCATCACGACACTCACCAAAAGGCTACACGGCTCCTATCAACTTATCTGAATTGTAGCTAGTGTGAAAGGGGATTCTGTTTTGTTTTGTTTTGTTTTGGAGTATAATTGCTTTACAATGTTGTGTTAGTTTCTGCTGTACAATGAAGTGAATTAGCTATATGTACACCTATATGTCCTCCCTCCCACCCCCATCCTCCCCCCTCAACACACACACATCCCCCCCATCTAGGTCGTCACAGAGCACTGAGCTGAACTTCCTGTGCTTCTAGGTTCCCACTAGCTATCTATTTTACACATGGTAGTGTATAAACGTCAATCCTAATCTCCCAGTGTTAGCTCTGTCGTGTCTCTGGGTTAGGAGCTTTCCAGGGTGGCTGAGATGAGCGCCGTGGATGTGGAGTTATCCTTCATGGGTGCGCTGCTCCCCTCAGTGGCTCTGCACCCTTTCCAAATAGTGCTTCCTGCTTTCTGCTCCTTGCTCACAAGGCCACCTTCGCTCAACATTTGGAGATGACTTTAGCCTGCTGTGTAGACTCCAAGTAGAAACAGTCTGCTGTTCCGTAGTCTCCTCTCTTTCTGTCCAGATTGTCTGTCTGTCTTTCCCACCCCTCCGCCCTCACCTGACCGCCGGGTACTCAAGTGCTTCTGCGTGCTCTCTGCAGTGGACCGCATCATCGGCCTGGACCAGGTGGCCGGCATGTCGGAGACGGCGCTGCCAGGGGCCTTCAAGACACGCAAGGGCATGTTTCGCACGGTGGGACAGCTGTACAAGGAGCAGCTGGTCAAGCTCATGGCCACGCTGAGGAACACCAACCCCAACTTCGTCCGCTGCATCATCCCCAACCACGAGAAGAAGGTGCGGGCGGGCACACATGCGGGCCACTCCACTCTTGTCTGTCTCCCTGTGCAGAAGCTCTGTCCCCCGCCGCACACAGTGGCCTCGGTTAACTTCCCCGGCGGGGTGGCTCAGGCACCCTTAGGGGCTAAGCTGCCTTCGTAGTCTGTGTTTCTGCCTCTCCCGGACCTGGATCACGTAATTAACTGGGCTGTCAAAACCTGTGGGCGGCAGCGACTCCCAACTCCCTTGGGGGCTTTTGCCCTGTTTCATGCAGAGGGGGCTGCCCCTCTCTCCATCAGTTCCTGGGCGCAGAAGTAAGAGCAGGTGCGTGTATTTTCCTCCCTAGGCTGGCAAGCTGGACCCCCATCTGGTGCTGGACCAGCTGCGCTGCAACGGGGTTCTCGAGGGCATCCGAATCTGCCGCCAGGGCTTCCCCAACCGCGTGGTCTTCCAGGAGTTCCGGCAGAGGTGAGCAGGGCCCAGGGCCGGCTGCATCCCAGCAGGGGCCTCCGGTAGGGGAGCCGTTTCCTCGTCCACATTGAGTTGAGTTCCGGCCGGCTCCTCACACGGTTCTCTGTGCCACCGTCTGCGGGAGGAGGGATTTCTCTGTTTTGTTTCTAAAACAAAAGTTATCTCATTGGCTTTCACTCCTAGTCACTTTGGGAGCCTGGCGCTGTTTGCTACAGTTAGAGGAGCTCTGAAAGGAAATTAAAGGAGGATCAGCCGGACCCTTGGGTATTAAAGGAACTTGATGGAAATGGAAGTCTGCTGTGTGTGCAGAGGGGGACAGTAGTGACACCGGCTCCTTTGCTTAATGACTGTGTTTAGTGCTGGTTGCTGTCTTGATGCAGCCCTGGGTTTAATTTCTTGGACCACCCCGTTGATTGGTGGTTCCCTGCAGCGTCTCAGTGAAGGGGTGGGCGTGGCCTTCTGGGGTTACAGACGCGGATGCTGGGTGATTAGCAGTTAGTAAGCCCACTGCAAAACTCACCCGTGAGTGAATGAAACAGCCCGACATGAGTTTCCATTCGCTTTCTGGAAAGCACCAGGCCTTCCTCGTGCCATTTAGCCGACGGAAAGAGCAGGGCGGGGTTCACCGAATGTCCCCTTTCCTTAGGAGACTCTGTGGAAAGAATTCTACATCCGCTACACCACAGGGACGACCCTAATCTCTCACGTGTGTTCCAGGCCCCATGGAATCCAAGCGAGGGCTAACCTGACCTGGCTGTCCTTCTCTTCCTCAGATACGAGATCCTGACACCAAATTCCATTCCTAAGGGATTCATGGATGGGAAGCAGGCGTGTGTGCTCATGGTGAGTCGAGCTGCTGTGTTGGGTGGCCTGTGGCCGGCTGGGCATCCGTGTGGCCAGCGCCCCTGTGACTGGACAGGGTCCTTTGCATCCATTGGCACTGTGCTCTCTCGTGCCTCCAACAAGCCAGTTCTGACTCTGCCAGGTGCCCTGAGCGGCAGCCCCCTTAGCCCTTGGTGGGGTCAGGACAGCGTGTGGGAGCCAGGTGGGAGGGAGGAGGCCAGAGCACGGCGTGGCAAGGCTGTGGTGTGAGACGGCCTCTTCCTTTTGGACACGTTCTGGTTCTTTCTTGCGCACGTCTCCTCCGATCTTCACATGCAGTGTGGTCGGCGGGGCAGCTTGCCACCAGAGCGCCACGACCAGCCCAAAGCTGCCGGTGTCCGAGTTTCTGGACCTTTCCTCTCTTTCCCCCAGCTCTGAACCAGTGCCTGACGGGCAGTGGGCACTGGATTCTGCATAGCGAATGAAGGCCCTGTGGTGACCCAGTGGCCGCGCTGAGGCTGTACCCACTCAGTCGTTTTTCTGCTTTGCAGGCAGGCGTCCCGCTGGGCCTGACGTGTCCAGAGTCAGTAGCCACCACTTCCTGCTTGCTTTACTTCGCGTTCTTTCCAAAGTCAGCCGAGGATAGGCCGGGCTTGGGGGTGGGGGAGGAAAGAGAAGAGGGAAGAAAAATTCAACACCTACTCTGTGCAAAGCAGCACATTAAGGGACAGGGAGATGGGGGCTAGAAAAGGAGGGAGAAGACACAGCTCCCTGCTCTCCGATGCTTGTCACCTGGCAGAGAGGAGGCGTGAAGGAAGAAGGGTGTGCTTCCAGCTCGTGTCTGGGCCGCTGTTTCTCCGGAGGCTGAGTTAGCTGCTGGCCAGTCCCCACTTCTGGCATAAGCAGGTCCCCTCCGTCCAGCCCTGCAGGGAAGATGGGCAGCTTGGGCTCTTCATGCCGGGAGGGAGGTGGGGCGCGTGGCCGGGGGATGCCCTCAGTGGCTCCACCTGCCCTGGGCTTCCCTTTTCACAGGGCCTCTGCCGGGTCGTTCGTGGACACCAAGGCCCCCAGATCCCACTTACCCTATTCAAGGCTCTGCCTCTTGGAGCTTGTTCTAAATCTCTTCTCTCCCAGGCAGACAGTTGGACAGACAGACCCTTGCCAGTGGGCTTAGTAAAAGAGCCTGGTTCCTATACCAGAACAGCCCGGTAATGGTAATGACGGCTGAAGCCCGTTCGGCACTGGTCACACGCTTGACCGTTGGTGCTTTCTGTGCGTTCTCTTGTTTGACTCCCACGGCTCTCCTAGAAAGGAGGTGCTATTATTTGCTTTGTCTGTTAACTTTTCTTTTAATTAAAGAAACCGTTCTTCCCATTTTACAGCTGAGGAAATATGGGCTCATGGAGGTTAAGGCCTAGGGTCATCTAGTTAGTATTCGATCCTGGCCTGAGCTGGAGTCTCTGCTGGGCTTGGACCAAACAATGATGCTTGGCCACCTCTGCTTGGAGGGAGACTTGACTGGGCATTTGTAGAGCGTGACTGCAGTGTGCGGGGCGGCACAGAGAAGGAAGAGGAGACCTCCAGGGTCCCTTCAGGGCCGAGATTCTGTGCTTCTCTGCAAGTCTGACTCGTTACCTGCCCCATGCCAGCCCCCACCTGCCTGCTCCCCAGCGTGCCCCCAGCCGCGCTTTCCCTGCACCAGGAGAAGGCTGCCCACAGAGCAGGCCTGACCCAGGCTCCAGGCCCCTCCCCCGTCCTTGGCCTTGCTCCAGGGCTCCGCAGGGGTGGCAAGGGGTAAGTGGCCAACTCTCCTCCTTCTAGATCAAAGCCCTGGAGCTCGACAGCAACCTGTACCGCATCGGCCAGAGCAAGGTCTTCTTCCGGGCCGGCGTGCTGGCTCACCTGGAGGAGGAACGGGACCTGAAGATCACGGACGTCATCATCGGCTTCCAGGCCTGCTGCAGGGGCTACCTGGCCAGAAAGTGAGTCCTAGGACGCCCACCCCACCCAGCCTGTCCTGCGCTCGGGCCCTCCCAGCTCTCCTGTAGCGGAGGACACTGAGGAAGCAGTGGCCTGGGCGCCCTAGTGCCAGTCAGGTGTCACCCCGGGAGGCCCCCGTGGCCTTCCCTGCCCCCCTACTTCCTGGATTTCTGCCTGAGGTTTAAAGTGAGCTGGTGGGAGGGGTGACTGCGCTTGGATTTGCTCGTCACGAAAGCTCCTACCACCGCTATTCCTTCCTGTGTCCCTCATGTAAGGATGACACCCAGAGTTGGCTGTCCCCAGAGGACGCTGTGCTCCCAGAGGAGGAGGCCATCCTTGAGTCCCAAGCAGCTCCTGTGGGGGTCAGGGGCTGACTTGCTGCGGGAAGGTGGGTGGGGCAGCTGCACATCTGTCCCCTGAGCCCTCCGTGTCTGTGCTCAGGGGTGTATGTTCCAGCCTGAGATCTGAGCGCTGGGGGACGCAGCATGAGTTTGTGGAGTTTGGACAAATGGACCTGTGTAGGACATCAGCTGCAGACGTTCTCCCTCTAAACAAAAGCCACAAGATCGTGGGTGGTACCAGGGTGGGGAGCTGTGGTCGATAGACGGACTTGATGACCAGGGCTCACGCTTGACTCGGATCTGTGGTGACCTCGGCCCCAGGCACCCTCTGTGAGGTCACCCACAGGATTCAACCCGAAGCCGACCTCCTTCCCACCACGTCTGTTTCATGGTGCCCCCGGCAGGGGTCAGTCCCTCCGGAAAAGCCTCCACAAGTGAGGTCAGGACTGTCGGGAGGGAGGTGTGCCGTCCCCCACCTGGAGGGCTGACTGTGACCCTCGCCCCACAGGGCCTTCGCCAAGAGGCAGCAGCAGCTGACGGCCATGAAAGTCCTGCAGAGGAACTGTGCCGCCTACCTCAAGCTGCGCAACTGGCAGTGGTGGCGGCTCTTCACCAAGGTGGGTCTGGAAGGGCCTCCGCGTGACACGGGGGACGAGCAGGCCTCACGCTGGCCTCCTGCAGGGCTCAGGCCCTGGGGCTGATCCTGCCCATGGGGTCTAGAGGGGTGTGAGCCGGGGCACGTGTCCGGCGTGGACGGCCACGGTGCTATCGGGCTGGGCTAGGGCAGCTCCTGGGATGTCAGGGCCCAGCCCGCCCACCACGGCTCCACGTGGAGACAGAGCTGCCCACCCAGAAACCACGGGCAGGTCAGAATCTGCGCCCGCTGGATGGGTCCTCCCTAGCCTTTACAAAAAATTCGTTCATTAGTAAAGTTGTTCAGGCTGCTTTTGTTTATGATAAGTAATCTGTGGTAATTGCGAAAAGTTAGACTAACCACAAGGGTAAACAAGAAAATAAAAATTCACCTATAATCCCTTCATCCTTGTGCCAACGTCAATATTGAATAGATGTTTCCATGTTTAGTCTGCTTTTAAAAAATTTTTTTTTCACTCCCAGTAAATCTCTGCTGTGTAAACCACACACATTCTTACATAGCTGAGCTTTGACTTGTATAAACAGTCATGTACTTTGCATTTTGCATCTAAAATTCCTTCATGAGCATCATGTTTTAAAAGTCAGCATACTGTTCCCTAGAGATGTTTCATAATTTATCTGACTATTTTTCCAACAGTGGATGTTTATCTCTCTGGAATTTTCACTGTTATAAACAACGCTGTCCTGAACATCTTCACGTACACATAGGGGTAGTTTCCCCGAAACGTAGTGGGTCAGAGGCCTATGGCACGCAGTACCAAATTGATTTCCAGAAAGATTGTACCCATTTGCACCTCCTCTGCCCTGCGTCCTACCTGCCCCTCACTCTCATGAGCTTGCGCTTCCACAGGTGAGGGGAAGGCGCCACGGCTCTCAGCCTGGACAGGCATCTTCCCCTGAGCACGTTTCCTCCTCAATCTCCTCTCCTAGGTCAAGCCGCTGCTGCAGGTGAGCCGGCAGGAGGAGGAGATGATGGCCAAGGAGGAGGAGCTGGTGAAGGTGCGGGAGAAGCAGCTGGCCGCTGAGAGCAGGCTCTCAGAGATGGAGACCCTCCAGTCCCAGGTGGGTGTCTGCAGGCTCTGCCCAGGCAGTGCTGCCACCTGCTGGCAACCAGTAGGCGAGGCATGCCTGGTTAATTTCTCTGCAGACCCTGTTCGGGGTTTCGTGATGTAGGAAGGCTACTCCATGGGATGGGAAGCTCATGAGTGTTGGGTTCAAGGCCCAGCCCCTCTCTGAGCCTGTTTCCTCGGGATCTGGACGTACAGCTCACGGAGCGGTGGTGAGGGACGGTGGGCGTGATGTTTAAACATGCGGGGCAGCTTAAGCGTCCTGAGATGGGAGCTGCTCTCGTCAGCAGGGTTCTCCCTGCAGGAGCCTGCACTGGAGACCAGTTCTCCTGTGGGTACAAGTGGCCCGAGGCGGCCGTAAGAGCTCACATTTCCCACGTGTTCTCGCAGCTCATGGCTGAGAAGTTGCAGCTGCAGGAGCAGCTCCAGGCAGAAACGGAACTGTGTGCTGAGGCCGAGGAGCTCCGGGCCCGCCTGACCGCCAAGAAGCAGGAGCTCGAAGAGATCTGCCATGACCTGGAGGCCAGGGTGGAGGAGGAGGAAGACCGCTGCCAGCACCTGCAGGCTGAGAAGAGGAAGATGCAGCAGAACATCCAGGTGCCCAGAGGAGGGGCAGGGCCGGACCCCAGGCATGGGGCGGGGGGTGGGCTGCGTGGGGAGCAGGGGTGCCACGAGTGCCATGGGAGGACAGCCTTTGTCCCGGGGGCAGCCTTGGAGACGTGTTCTCTTTGGGGCTTTTTTTTTTTTTTTTTTTTACGGCCATGCTGCGCGGCTTGTGGGATCTTAGTTCCCTGACCGGGGATTGAACCTGGGCCCATCAGCAGTGAGAGCTCGGAGTCTTAACCACTGGAGCACCTGGGAATTCCCTGGGTGGTTATTTCTGACGTGTCAGATGCCTGTTAGCGCTGCCCCACTGAGCGTCGAAGCCAATTTAATTCCCCTCCTCCGTCCTGGCTCTGGCTGGTCTGAGGAGCGGAGAGCGGATGCTTGCTGGACGAGGCCCCTCGGAACACGTGACCCCGCGATTGGACTGGGGTTCTTGTCCCCGCACCCTGGTTTTAAATACATGACCGCACACGTGGGGGCCGGGCCGCATCCAAGTTGCTCAGGCGTCGCCCCGGCTTCCCGTTAGGAACTGGAGGAACAGCTGGAGGAAGAGGAGAGCGCCCGGCAGAAGCTTCAGCTGGAGAAGGTGACCACTGAGGCCAAGCTGAAGAAGCTGGAGGAGGGCCAGATCATCCTGGAGGACCAGAACTGCAAGCTGGCCAAGGTGGGCGGCAGCCCGGCAGCCGGGGCACGGGGGCGAGCGGCTGGGGCAGCGGCTCCAGGCTCGGGGCTGCGGCTGGGTCCCTGTCAGCGTCCGCCTGGCGACAGATAACAGCTGGGAATCAAGTTAGAGGAGAAGGAGGGACAAGGTCAGGATGCTGACCTCCATCTCCAGAGGATG
This sequence comes from Orcinus orca, assembly GCF_937001465.1. Classification (NCBI taxonomy): domain Eukaryota; kingdom Metazoa; phylum Chordata; class Mammalia; order Artiodactyla; family Delphinidae; genus Orcinus; species Orcinus orca. The sequence continues at coordinate 91,450,748 of NC_064569.1, read as the reverse complement.
GGGGTGGCCAGGTTGACAGGGCAGGGCGGCTGCCCGGGACCCTGTGATGTGGGGAGTTACGCTGGCTGTGTGGCCGCCACTGTGGGATTAGGACTCCACTGGTGGCCACACAGAGCAGAAAGTGAGAAGGGCAGGGGCACTTTGGGGGATGAGGAAGGGGGAGGTCGAAGGCATGCAGGAGGTGGCGTCATCCCGCCTGCCCTGAATTCCCTCATTGACGCTCACTGTTACCTGGCGGCTCTTCTCACCTGAGCAGAAAGGGGTGACGCAGGCCCAGCTATTGCAGGGGAGCTAGTGACCTTTCCGAATGACTCCTTTGATCTAGGAAATCCTAATGAATTTGACCAGGTGTTTAAGGCCCTGCCCCGCCATTCAGTCCTCAGTGTCGGGGTGAGCCGTGCCTTGAGGAGAGCTGACATGTTCTGCGCTCAACTGACTTTAAGCTCTGACCCACCCTCGCCCCCCAGGAGAAGAAGCTGCTGGAAGACAGAATAGCCGAGTTCACCACCAACCTCACAGAAGAGGAGGAGAAATCTAAGAGCCTGGCCAAGCTCAAGAACAAGCACGAGGCGATGATCACCGACCTGGAGGGTAAGGGGGTGGCGGCAGCAATGGTCGGACTCGGGATCGCTCGAGTGTCCCCTGCTCGGGGGCCCAGCCTGGGCCTCGCTGCCAGGAGCTGGAGTGCCGGCCGGGTCTCCCGCTCGCTCTGTGCGGGCGAGGCTGGGGTCTGTGGTAGCCGGCCGCTGCCCTCGAGACATGGGGGTCAGCGCCCGCTCCCTGTGGAGTCTGGACCTCCAGGCACTGGTTGGGAGGGACGCTCCCCCAAGTGACGAGTGTTGAGAATTGAGCTCTGGCGTTTCTCTCGTGTCGCGCACCATGCGTTTCCCAAGCTTCTGAGACTTCCTAGGAGCTTCTAGCTTTCACTGCGACTCTGCCACTTACTAGCTGTGTCATCTTGTACCTATTAATCTCCGTGAGCTTGAGTTTCTCTTACCTCTAAGGGGACACAGCGAAAGGGTGAGTGTGAGGAATGAACTGAATAACGTGCATGGACGTGCTGTGTGTGTTGTAAGATGCCGGGCAGGTATCGCGAGAGGCCGTTGCTTCACGTGGGGCAGGGAGACAAACCATGCCTCCGTCTCCCTGTGCCCTGGGATCCGTGGTGGCTGGGAGGTTGGCACAAGCCCAGGTCTGTGCTGTCTGGGGACCCCTTGTCCCCCTGCCCCTTGAGAGGAGTGGTACCGGGGGCAAGGGGAGCCCAGACCACCGGGGGGGCTCTGAGCTCCAGCCAGAAACCACTGCTCCCTCTGGAGAGACGTGGGGCAGCCCGGTGCGCAGGGCAGTTGTCAGTGCCCAGTGGACGTAGGGCTGAAACCATCTGGGCTGGTCGCTAGGAGAATTTTCCCAGCTTGGTTTCTTGGCCCCTCCTGGGTGAAGGTGTTCAGACCATCAAGGGGAAGAGACGTCCTGACACAGAGATCTCTTCACCTGGGAATAGTCTGAAAGACTCCATCATCCAGGAGGTCTTGGGGCAGCAGGCCGGCTGGATTGGCAGACGTGAAAGTTTGACACTAACAAGTGTTGCCAAAGATGTAAAACAGTCAGAACACACACACGCTGCCAGTGGGAGTATAAATTGGTAGACAGTTTCAGAGAACAGTCTGCCAGTGCCTAGTGAGGTTGAAGCTTTGCCTGCAACCCATCCCTCTTGTCCATGTGCGTTGGGAGTCATGGGCAAGAATGCTCACGGCATCGTGGCTCAGGAGGGCACACAGCTGTAGGCTGTGCCCATCCTACAAGTGCCCATCAGCTGTAGGATAGACAGGTAAGTTGTGGTGTGTTCACATGGTGGAACACACAGACAGAAGTCCAAATGGGTCGATTACAGTGACACTTAAGTTGCTAAATCTCAAGATTTAATGTTGAGCAACAAAGGTAAGATGAGGAATAAGAGTCGCCAGCCCTTACTGCGCACTCTATGGGCAGGCACGGTTCCAGGTGCTTTCAGATACCAACGCATTTGAGCCTCCCAGCAGCCTAAGGAAGTAGCTTGTCTTATAGCCTTACTACTCAAATGAGGCACAGAAAGTTAAGGACATCACCTAGGTGACGTCATAACAGGAGGTGTAAAGCCCATTGGTCCCGCTGTACCGTCTCCATAGAATTCATATAGGACAGATCCCTAATGTAAGTTCAGATTCATGCAGGACTAAATGTTATAATTTTTAGGGAGGCAGACATGGTGGAGCCTCAAAGGGAAACGAGGGAACTATAAACATGAACTTTGGGGGAATAGTTCCCTTGGTGGGAAGGATCAGTGGGTGGGGTTGGAGAGACAAGGACTTGGAAGCTTATGGTGACGTTCTTGCCCTTCATCCAGGAGTTGGGTATGAGTGTGAATCATGATCATTTAAACAGCACGGATGTTTTGTAACAAATATTTGGCATTTTATGTAAGATTTGAAGACAAAGACAGATCTGTAGCCACTGAGGGGTCTGTTCGCATCTCTCCATTCTTCCTTCTCAGAGCGCCTGCGAAGAGAGGAGAAGCAGCGTCAGGAGCTGGAGAAGACCCGCCGGAAGCTAGAAGGAGACTCCACGGACCTCAGTGACCAGATCGCCGAGCTGCAGGCTCAGATTGCTGAGCTCAAGATGCAGCTGGCCAAGAAAGAGGAGGAGCTCCAGGCTGCCCTGGCCAGGTGAGGGCCAGAGCATCAGCCAGTGCCCGCACTCTCAGCGTGCTCCCTGCTGTGGCTCTCGGTGCACCAGTGAACTGCGGGCACGCGCTCCGCTGTTGTCTTGGAAGCCAATTAATGACAAAACATCTTCTATTCACTAAAAGTGCAGTCTAAGGCTTCTCTGTCATTTGTAATCCCCCAAAAATTCATCCACAACCCTAGTCATCCAATCATAGCAATTCTTCCCTTTCCTTTTTAAAATTTCATGGCTACAGGCATGCTTTTAAAAAATAGATTTTATTTTTCCAGGCATATTTAGATTCATAACAAAATTGAGCAGAAGTTACAGCGAATTCCCAAGTCCCCATGTGAACAGCCTCCCTCATTAGCAACCTCCCCCGCAAGAGTGATACATTTGTTACAATTCATGAATGTGCACTGACACATCATTATCACCCAAAGTCGGAGCACATTTGTATTTCTACTTAGCTGCAGTAATCATGGACTGTAGCATTTTATTTCCTTTTTTTTTTCAGTTAACATTTCATTTTTTTTTAATGTTTAAAGGACTGAATCTTAATTTGGAAAATGAAATGATTCTTCTGTGAGGTTTTTGAATTCTCAAAGTGGAATAGCGCTCAGTCTTCTGGATGCGTCAGATGATTTTGCTGAGAAGAGCTCCTAAGGGCCATGATTATGACTGCCAGAAGTGGCTTTGGCTGCACCTCTCTGAAGCCTTTTCTGCAGACTCTGCTCTCCGTAGGTGACAGTGATCTCATCCTGATGTTGTTGCTCTCTTTGGCAGAGTGGAAGAAGAAGCCGCCCAGAAGAACATGGCCCTAAAGAAGATCCGGGAGCTGGAATCTCAGATTTCCGAACTCCAAGAAGACCTGGAGTCTGAGCGTGCTGCTAGGAATAAAGCTGAGAAGCAGAAACGGGACCTCGGGGAAGAGCTGGAGGCTCTAAAAACGGAGTTGGAGGACACTCTGGACTCCACGGCTGCCCAGCAGGAGCTCAGGTGTGTCTTGGGACCGACCGCCCCAGTCGCTGAGGGATAGGGGTGGTGGTGCAGGGAAGGGGAGGCTGTGGCCTGGGAGGGGTGGACTCCAAGTCTCTGCATACATACAGTGGCCTATTGTCATGGAGCAGAGAGCTCGGAAGCTGATGGTTCCTCAGCAGCTTCTCCCTAGAGTAGAAGAACTTGGCTTGGAGTTGGGGTGAGGCAAGGGTGGGCTTTAAAGCTGAAAGGCTACAGATGCCTCTACAAAGTGTGTCTGTGGGGAATTCCCTTGCAGTCCGGTGGTTAGGACGCTGCGCTCCCACTGCAGGGGGCACGAGTTCCATCCCTGGTTGGGAAGCGAAGATCCTGCATGCTGCGGCCAAATAAATAAATTAATTAATTTAATTAATCTGCTTATAACTCACTCCTGGCTCCTCGTATTTAGAATAAAATCCAATTCCTTACATAAAAGGCCTACAGTACATTTAAAAAAAAAAAAAAAAAAAAAGCGTGTCTGTGAGCCTGGGCTGTAGGCTGGATGGCCATGGAGAGAGGCCAGCGGGCAGAAAGCTTCCTGGGGTGGCCAGTGCCCCTTGCCGGGTGCTCTCTGCTGCCACAGAAGAGCCCCAGGGCAGCACCGCTCCTGGATCCCTGGCCTCCCTCCTGAGGGCGTTTCTCTGTCCAGGTCCAAACGTGAACAGGAAGTGAACATCCTGAAGAAGACCCTCGAGGAGGAGGCAAAGACCCACGAGGCCCAGATCCAGGAGATGAGACAGAAGCACTCGCAGGCCGTGGAGGAGCTGGCAGAGCAGCTGGAGCAGACGAAGCGGGTGCGTGGGCCTCCCCAGGACTGGCTCCGTGAGGCTCTGCCACGGTCAGGGGGCCCTTGCAGGGTCTAGGCTCCAGCCCCTCGTGGCTGTGTGACTTGGGGATGTAGGTCCCTCTGTGCCTCAGTTTCCCCATCTGTAAGGGAGGCTGATGATAGCCCGTCTCCTACAATTAATGTGAGAGTTGGAGTTGGTAACATGTGAGGCACTTGGATAGTAAGGGCTCGGTAAGTTGTTCAAGAATCATTTATTCTCATTATTATCTTGTTCATCAACCTGCCAGACCAGAACATTTCATGGAATTGGAGCGACTCTGAGTTTCAGAGGGCCATCGGGGTCCCCTTTTCTGAAGCCCATCCCTTCTCTAGAACACCCCCAACAGGTGGTCAGTTGGAGTCTTCGTGGGAGAACCCTGGGGATGTTGACCCCAGATGGTTTCTCGGCTGTGGCCGGGCAGTTCCTGAACAAGGCCAGTCCTGCATCCGGTGGCCTCCAGCTCACAGCCACCCTTGGTGGCAGCCCGAGAAGGCAGAGGCTCTTCCACACGGCAACCTGTGCAATATTTTCAGAAACCTGCCTTGTCTACCTGTCTACCTTCAATTTCCACCTGGTTCTGGGCAGGTTGAAGCCTTGCCTGGTCCTTTAGCTGTTTTCACCCAAAGTGACTTTGCATTCACGCTGGGTCCGGTTTACCCTTGAACTTGCCCGTGATGCTGTGGCCGGCTCGGTACGGACTAGATTGGGATTGTCGTGTTTATTCTGTAAACTCGGCTTTTATGTTGTTTGGAAGAACATCACTGTGTTACTTTGAACATCAGATTTTCAAGAGGCTTTTCTGGAAGTCTACCTACGAACAATTATAATTTCCATCACCCTATAATAACAGCTAAAATCTTAACATCTGCACTGATGGCATCTTGCCCTTGGACGCTCCCTGAAGCCGGTGCAGGAGGCCGGGCAGGGATGGTGTGAGAGCTGGGGGAGCCCACGTGCCGGGTGTCCGGCCCCAGCTGGGTGCTGAGTTCACATCAGGCCCAAGCCTTCCGAGTCTGGGACCCTTGCCAGCTCGTCATCCCCCAGACTTGCCCAGTGTCGTTTTTGCTGCAAAGGCAGCCGATTCTGGGTCTGGACCCGCCGGATCTTCAATGATGTTAGAAAGACCAGCCTCACATCACAGGTGCCCCCTTTCACGTCTTCGCTTTTCTCCCCGCTGCCAGGTGAAAGCCAACCTCGAGAAGGCCAAGCAGACCCTGGAGAATGAGCGAGGGGAGCTGGCCAACGAGGTGAAGGTGCTACTTCAGGGCAAGGGGGACTCCGAGCACAAGCGCAAGAAGGTGGAGGCCCAGCTTCAGGAGCTGCAGGTCAAGTTCACCGAGGGGGAGCGCGTGCGCACGGAGCTGGCCGACAAGGTCTCCAAGCTGCAGGTGAGGCCTCCGCTGGACCTCCTGGGTCCTGGCCCACATCGCCAGGGCTCCCGCTCTTGTCTCTCTCTCTCTCTCTCTCTCTCTCTCTCTCTGTCTCTGCAACATGGCTCAATCTGCGAGGCCTCTGGGGTTCAGCCTGTGACTCAGGTCCAGCATGGCCGAGAGAGCCGAGGTGGGACCCAAGCAGTCGTGGTCGAGCTCACGGGGCTTTGTCTCCCATCCGTGCGCAGGTCGAGCTGGACAATGTGACGGGTCTTCTCACCCAGTCGGACAGCAAGTCCAGCAAGCTCACCAAGGACTTCTCCACTCTGGAGTCACAGCTGCAGGACACGCAGGTAAGGGCGGGACGGCTCCTGTGCCCGCACCGCATTAGCTGCCAGGCTTCTGGGTCTTTGTCTCAGAGCGTCCTCCCCTGCATCTGCGGCTCTCTGCGTCCTCCCCTGCATCCGCGGCTCTCTGCGTCCTCCCGGCTCCTTGCCAGGCTGCCCCCTGAATCCGAGGGACTGCTCCCCTCTTCCACCAAGGGTATGGGGACCGCGAGGCCCTGACACTGCGGGTCCTGAGCCCCTGCCCTCCTTGTTCTCGGAGTAGGAGCTCCTGCAGGAGGAGAACCGGCAGAAGCTGAGTCTGAGCACCAAGCTGAAGCAGGTGGAGGACGAGAAGAACTCCTTAAAGGAGCAGCTGGAGGAGGAGGAGGAGGCCAAGCGGAACCTCGAGAAGCAGATCGCCACCCTCCACGCCCAGGTCCGGAGCTGGCTCCCTGCAAGACACCCCTGGGAACTGTGGGCTGGAGCCTGCAGGCTGGGGAGCTTCTGGCGGGGCGCCCACCTGGACTCCAGGGCACAGCCCTGCCGCTGGGTCCACCCAGGCCTCCCCGAGCTGGACACCTTCCCCTGGGGGAGCTCCTGCCCTCCCCAGACCAGGGCTCATGCCTGGGGTCCCCAAGGAGAATTTAGGAACCCATGAACTTGGGTGGAGGAGACGTACATCTTCATTTCACCAATCTCCAGCTGGCCTTCGGCGTTTTCTTCTGTTACGAATGTAGGCAACAAGCCGTGGCCCTCGCAGTGCCGGTGGCCTGTTCAGTAGAAACCACCGGTCATCGTGTCCGAGCTGAGGGCAGGCCTTGGGAAGGTCATCGTGCTCCTAGCCACTCAGGAGCCTGCTCTCTGCTGTGCTGTTAAAGAAGCACGATGGTTACTGAACCACAGTCTTAAAAAGTACCCGACACCTGCACTTTTCTATATTGGTGTCTTGGTAATCCTGCGTATTTTGCTTTATGTACGTTCAAACCTCGTTATGAGAAGGAGGTCAGAGTCTTCTCTAGACTCTGAAAGGGTCCGGGGCCAAAGATAGACCAAGGGCCCTCTTCCGGATCCTGTCTTAGGACTTAAACGTGCCAGAAGATCTGCACCAGGTCGGGGAGGGTACAGGGTACCTGGATGGCGGTAGGGAGTGTGGGCACGGTGGCAGCTGTGTGTCCAGATGCGAGGAGGGGGCTGCGAGACGGACGCCTGCAGGCAGGGGGCACTAGGCTGCTGCCTGGGGGAGGGGAGGAGGCTTCCCACTGTAGGCCTCCGTCTTGGTACGAGCGGCTGGTGCGGGTCACAACTGAGAGGCCTTGCCGAGCTGACCTGTGGTGTCCGCCTCCCCCGGGCTCTGTGCGCTAGGCACCGGCCCTCTGGGGAAGCTCCATTCCCCTGGCCCCAGAGGGAGCGGGAAGTGGCTGGGGGAGCCGTCTCCGTAACTGGGTTGGTGCCCCATTCCTCCGCTGGCGGGTGGCAGGCCAGCTCCCAGCTGTCCCAGGTGTGGCCACGTTACCCAAGCAGGTGCCGTGCTGGGTGCCTCCTGACCCCTTGCTCCCGCCCAGGTCACCGACATGAGGAAGAAGGTGGAGGACGGCGTGGGGTGCCTGGAGACGGCCGAGGAGGCCAAGAGGAAGCTCCAGAAGGACCTGGAGGGGCTGAGCCAGCGCTACGAGGAGAAGGTGGCCGCTTACGACAAGCTGGAGAAGACGAAGACGCGGCTGCAGCAGGAGCTGGACGACCTGCTCGTGGACCTGGACCACCAGCGGCAGAGCGTCTCCAACCTGGAGAAGAAGCAGAAGAAGTTCGACCAGGTGGGTGTTGTTGGTGCTGCCACCGCCTCACGTCCTCCCCTCTGCAGACACCCTGCCTCGGGCAGGGGCCTCTGTCCGTCAGCCCGGCCCGGGGTCACCGTCACCAGCCCGGGAGGAGACCCTGAGGGGCAGGCGCTCAGACGGCGCCCCCGGATTCCAGCTCGTTGAGGCGCCTGGAAAGAAAGCGCTCACGATAGGTTTGGGAGCAACTTTTCCCCTTTCCTGGTTTTTTATGTTTTTCGAATCTTCTCTAATTAGAATTTTTCTTTATACGTTCCTAACTCTTGCTTACTCCAGGAGATCTGAGGCAGCTTACCGAGACGCAGGCAGTGGGGTGGGATAGAAAAATGGAATCGTGCAGTCTAAAGCGTTTCCCATCTGTCCCATTTAAGAAATAAGTCCATGGAATAAAGAGGTGCTGAAGCAAAGGGGGAGGGGGGAAAATAAGATGATACGGTCAGGGTGGGCCAGCGCAGGGAAAAGATGCCGCACGTCCTTGGAGGGGGGCCACAAGGGATTCGCGCCTCCGCGCAGCCAGATTCGCTTTCTTTTCAAGGTAAACACCAACCAGTCATTCAGGAAAACCAGGGGCTTTCCGGGTCCTGAGGGTGAAATATTTACTGCCTGTGGGTTCTCCCGGAAGGGGCACTGAGTGTCATAAAGAACCTCGGTTACTAAGTGATAAAAGTTACACAGACTCCAGTGGGTTGTGGCAGAGGCCATCTCCACCTCCGTCTGCTTATGAGGACACGCTGCACAGCACGTGTCACAATCGGAAGCAGCGGCTCGCTGCTCTCCTTGGTCCCCCTCCCCCCAGTCCTGGCCCCTGGGACCCTCCTTCCCCAGGGAGTTCGGGCCCAGATGCTTTACCTGCCAGAGGCCAGCAGGCCCTGAGCTCTTTCTGAGAGCTGGTTGCTCGAGCCTCATGGCGCCCTTCTGTCTCCCAGCTCCTGGCCGAGGAGAAGACCATTTCCGCCAAGTACGCAGAGGAGCGCGACCGGGCGGAGGCCGAGGCCCGGGAGAAGGAGACCAAGGCGCTGTCTCTGGCCCGGGCTCTGGAGGAGGCCGTGGAGCAGAAGGCGGAGCTGGAGCGGCTCAACAAGCAATTCCGCGCGGAGATGGAGGACCTCATGAGCTCCAAGGACGACGTCGGCAAGAGCGTGAGTCCCCGAGCCCACGGCCGGCACTGGGGCGGGGGTGGGGGCGGGAGGGAGATGGCCTCAGGACGCGAAGGATTAGGGGCTCATGGACACTGAGGCTGGGGACCTGGGAGCCTCGCGCCCCTCTGCTCCTGACCGCATCCCCTCGGCGGCAGGTCCACGAGCTGGAGAAGTCCAAGCGGGCCCTGGAGCAGCAGGTGGAGGAGATGAAGACCCAGCTCGAGGAGCTGGAGGACGAGCTGCAGGCCACCGAGGACGCCAAGCTGCGGCTGGAGGTGAACCTGCAGGCCATGAAGGCCCAGTTCGAGCGGGACCTGCAGGGCCGCGACGAGCAGAGCGAGGAGAAGAAGAAGCAGCTGGTCAGACAGGTGCGGACGGCCCTCCCGCTCCCCTGGGCAGAGGCGGGCAGGGAGCCCCAGGTTCTGGGGGCTCCGTTCTCCTTCCGCCGGGACTGGGGGAGTCCCCTGATTACGCCCTCCACGTCCTCACATTCCAATCCTCTGCCTGGGGGTCAGTGGCCCCCTCTACTAGGGTTTTATGGTCAGGAGTCCTCCCTGTCCCTGGACGCCCCGTGGACGCCACGGGACTGGACCAAGCCCACCCGGGCCGTGAGCTGAGGCAGGGTCTGTGGGTACGTCCGGTCTCCTGAGCCGTTGGCATCGCCCCAGGTGCGGGAGATGGAAACTGAGCTGGAGGATGAGAGGAAGCAGCGCTCGATGGCCGTGGCTGCTCGGAAGAAGCTGGAGATGGACCTGAAGGACCTGGAGGCCCACATCGACTCGGCCAACAAGAACCGGGACGAAGCCATCAAACAGCTGCGGAAGCTGCAGGTGAGCTCAGGCTGGACCCCACCAGATCCGGCCGCACATGGCAGCGCTGGGCTCAGCATGGGGCTGGGACACTAGTGGGGTGGCCGGTGAATGCTGGGAAGTGCCGCGTTGCCCTCCCCGAGGAAGGTCTTGGGTGCCTTTAGCTCCATCTCCCAGAGGGAGACCCAGAAGCTGAGCAGAAACAAACTAGTCAGAAGCAAGCTTGCAGTAAGAGTGTTGTCTCTGAGTGAAACAAGTGTAAACCTAGAGATGCAATGGCGCTGTGGCCACCTCGCGGCGGATTTCCAGCATAAACCGGGCGCGCCCCATCCCAGCCTTAACGGACAATGGTGGAAGTTTCCACGCTGATGCTTCAGAGAAGCAGCTCGGAGCACAGAACACATACTTGGCCTCATCAGTAATGAAAGAATAATAAGTTTAAAAAAGCAGCTCTGAGATGCCACATCACATCCAGCAAACCGGCAACAATAAGAACGAGTGTAAACGCTGGTGTTTGCGAGGTCGTAGGGCGTAGGTGCTCTCATTGCGGTGGCCGCTCTACCTGGTACCACTTGGCCGTGCCCAGCAAGGGTTGTATCCTTTGGCCTGGGGAATCCCAATTTGGGATTTATCTCCAAAAGGAAAAAAAACACAACTATTTCCCAAGATCTTCAGAGTTAAAACGAATCACCAGTGAACAAAGGACACATGACCGTGCCATGTTGCCGGGACTAACCTGGCGGGTGGCCGCTGACCTGGAGCCGTGGGGATGGCCCCAGAGTGCGGGATCCAAGTCAACAGGAGGCGGTAGAAAGTAAACAAAAACATAGCTGGACTAATACCCACCCGGGGACTAACGCTGCCGCAGGTGTGCTTCGTAGATCCTAACAGTTAAAAGCGTGTAAAGATGGTATAGAATAAAGGGAAGCTTTGTCTTTCCTCTTTTGCCCTTTTATAGCCATGTTGGTTGAATGTGGCCACAGGCTGAAGCCCAGCCGTCGGTCCCTGTCGGCGGGCACTGTGTGGGCACTGTGTGGGCACTGTGCACACTGTGTGGGCACACGGGAGCGGTGGGACGGTGGCCCCAAGCCTCTCTTCCCTGCCCTCAGGCCCAGATGAAGGACTGCGTGCGGGAGCTGGAGGACACGCGCGCCTCCCGCGAGGAGATCCTGGCGCAGGCCAAGGAGAACGAGAAGAAGCTGAAGAGCATGGAGGCCGAGATGATCCAGCTGCAGGAGGTGGGCCGGGCCGGAGCAGGGCGCTCGGGGCCTCCACCCACCTGCCGGGGCCACCCGGGCAGACCTGGAAGAACGGGCCAAGCTCCAGCGATGGGCCGGTGTGGTTCTTGCTTTCTGAAAGAATTGCCCCTCGGGGTTTCATGAAGTAGCAAGGCTCCCTGGTGTGATTAGAACGTGTGTGTGTGTGAATTAACTCGTCACCTCCTGGGGCCGGCTCCCTCGCCACCACCTGCGGTGACTTCCTCCCTGGCGAGGAGGGGTCCCTCCCAGAGGCTTACGGCGCCGAGTGTCCCCTTGGCGGCCTTGTCCCTCACACGAGGCAGGTCGGGAAAGCGTCCCCAGGCTCTAGGCAGTCTTCTGCCTTGGTGATGCTGGCTACCCAGTTGCTCCTAGCTGGGCCAGACATCCAGGCTCTCCTCGTCTGCCCTGACCAGACCGGCTGTGCCCTCCTGCCCACGTGGGTCTCTGGTGAGGCCGCCTCACCCTCAGGGTGAAGCCCTTGCCCCCGCCGGCTTTCAGAGCCCCGCACTGTGGCCTTAACTCACGTCTTTGTCCTGTCGCCCCTGCTTCCTGTCTGCCTGGAAGGTAGAGGGACCAGCATCCCGTCAGGCCAGGATGATTTCCTGTTTATTGCAACATCCCCGGCACCTGGCTCAGTCTTTATTTTATTTATTTATTTATTTTTATTTATTTTTGGCTGCGTTGGGTCTTTGTGGCTGTGCGCAGGCGTTTCTCTAGTTGCGGCGAGCCAGGGCTACTCCTCGTTGCGGTGCGCGGGCTTCTCATTGCGGTGGCTTCTCTTGTTGCGGAGCACGGGCTCTAGGTGCGCGGGCTTCAGTAGTTGCGGCGCGCGGGCTCAGTAGTTGTGGCTCGCGGGCTCTTGAATGCAGGCTCAGTACCTGTGGCGCACGGGCTTACCTGCTCCGCGGCATGTGGGATCCTCCCAGACCAGGGCTCGAACCCGTGTCCCCTGCATTGGCAGGCGGATTCTCAACCACTGCACCACCAGGGAAGCCCTGGCTTAGTTCTTAGTGCTTAGGTATGGGGGCTGTGTGATCATACGGAGCCTCAGCTGTGGCCTCAGAGGGGCTCCTGGGAACGGGCTTCGTGGAGGAGGCAGGCCTGGGAAGGGGTTTGGGAAGAGGGGGCCAGGGGCTCAGAGTGCCGGGAACAGAGGAGGGCTGTTGGCTGCGGGCGGCCCCGGCGGGTCACATTCGGGTTCCCATGGCAGGACCTGGCAGCTGCTGAGCGCGCCAAGCGCCAGGCCCAGCAGGAGCGGGACGAGCTGGCCGACGAGATGGCCAACAGCAGCGGCAAAGGGTGAGCCGGCGCGAGCGCGAGCGGGTGCGGGGTTCCCCGCTCTGGTTTGGCCCCTCTCACCTCTCCCCCCCCCCACTCCCCAGTGCTCTGGCGCTGGAGGAGAAGCGGCGCCTGGAGGCCCGCATCGCACAGCTGGAGGAGGAGCTGGAGGAGGAGCAGGGCAACACGGAGCTGGTGAACGACAGGCTGAAGAAGGCCAACCTGCAGGTGAGCGGCGGGGCTCTCTGCGCACCAGGGCCCCCTCGGTGACGCAGGTGGGCCTCCCCAGTGGCAGAGGCAGAGGCGGCCGCCCCCTGATGCTTAGGGGACAATGTCCTGGTGCCTGCACTGGCTCCTTGGTTCCTCTCTCTCAGGCGCTGAGCTGCTTCTGGACCCTTTACACTGGGCAGTTCCCTCTGGTGGGGAGGCCTAGTGATCAGGGGCCCTGCAGGGTCCAGCTGCCCCTCCTCTGCCCCCGGCCGGGACCCCCATCTTCCTCAAGGTCACCAGCCCATCTTCCTACAGATCGACCAGATCAACACCGACCTGAACCTGGAGCGCAGTCACGCCCAGAAGAACGAGAACGCGCGGCAGCAGCTGGAGCGCCAGAACAAGGAGCTCAAGGTCAAGCTGCAGGAGATGGAGGGCACTGTCAAGTCCAAGTACAAGGCCTCCATCACCGCCCTCGAGGCCAAGATCGCACAGCTGGAGGAGCAGCTGGACAACGAGACCAAGTGGGTGCCCCTCGCCCGTCACCTGGCACCGTCTGCCGGCTCCTCTGTGTGTCCATCCCTGAGACTGTTTCCCCCCATCCTGACGGGGCCTTTTGCCGGGGCTTGTGGAGTTTGAATAGGACCCACAGCCAACTTCTAAAGTTGGGGAGCCTGATGACTCTCTGAGGGCTGAATCCGAGAGGTGGGGTTCCCACCCACCTGGGCAGCCCATCTGTGGGCTCAACAAGACGGAGACTTCTTTGGGGGTAATGGGGGTCAGTCTTCCTTTTTGCTTTTTCTTCGGCTGCACTGGGCAGCATGTGCGATCTTAGTTCCCTTGACCAGGGATTGAACCCGTGCCCCCTGCACTGGAAGTGCAGAGTCTTTAACCACTGGATCGCCAGGGAAGTCCTCTTTTTCCTCGCTTTATATGTGCTCTCTGAGATGTGTCAGTTCCCTTCCCTGAACCTCAGTTTCCTTATCTGTGAAATGGGGCTAATCCCAGTGCCTTCATAAGAGTGTTCAGTAAAGGCGGTCTACCTTAGCATCAGGGGAAGTACCAGTGAGGCCCGGGAATGGGTGGCCCGGCCTGTGGATTTGTCGGCCAGACCTTCCGAAAGAGGGTGCCCCCCTGAGCCTCTGTGTTCATGCCTTTCAGGGAGCGCCAGGCGGCTTCCAAGCAGGTGCGTCGGGCCGAGAAGAAGCTGAAGGATGTGTTGCTGCAGGTGGATGATGAGCGGAGAAGCGCCGAGCAGTACAAGGACCAGGTGTGTTGGCGGCGGAGCGGGGCCCTGCCCCTTGGCGGCTGAGGGCGGGGAGGGCCACAGGCATGTGGGGTCGTGACTGGGGCCCCTGGCCACGCGTCTCTGCAGGCGGACAAGGCGTCTACCCGCCTGAAGCAGCTCAAGCGGCAGCTGGAGGAGGCCGAGGAAGAGGCCCAGCGGGCTAATGCCTCCCGCCGGAAACTGCAGCGTGAGCTGGAGGATGCCACGGAGACCGCGGATGCCATGAACCGCGAGGTCAGCTCCCTCAAGAACAAGCTCAGGTGAGCCCCGCCGGCCCCACCCGCCCCTTCACAGGACCCTTTCTCCTTCAAAAAGTTAGTTTGTCCTGAAGAGCAGAATTTGGAAAATGAGGCTCCTATAAACTCAGTCACCTTTCTCAGCTAGATGTCAACGAGCGAGGTGCTTAATGATGCCGAGAAAGTGCCGGTCAGAGAGCCCTTCCTCGTTCTCCTTGCCTCCTGGGCTGTAGCCCGGCCTTTTTTTTTTTTTTCTTAAACTTACTTATTTATTTATTTATGGCCGTGCCGGGTCTTTGTTGCTGTGCGCGGGCTTTCTCTAGTTGTGGTGCGCGGGCTTTTCATTGCGGTGGCTTCTCTTGTTGCAGAGCACGGGCTCTAGGCACGTGGGCTTTAGTAGTTGTGGCACGTGGGCTCAGTAGTTGTGGCGCATGGGCTTAGTTGCTCCGTGGCATGTGGGATCTTCCCGGACCAGGGATTGAACCCGTGTCCCCTACATTGGTAGGTGGATTCTCAACCACTGTGCCACCAGGGAGGTCCTAGCCCTGCCTTTTAAATAAACTCTCCGGGTGATTTCTTCCCATCCTGCCTGAAGAGTCTGTTCCTGTCGCAGCGCTAAACCTGATGAGAACGTTTTCAGGTTTTGTCAACTGGAAGTTGCTTGAGGCAACCGGCCGGTCCCTGGCGCAGCTTTAGGCGCCGGGTGAATACGGGCATCTTCTAGCTCTGAACCAATGGAAAGGGCTGCTTGGCAATTCTCAAAGGAACGTCACATTCAGGCAGCATGAAATGGTTGAGGCAGAGGGTCTTCTTGGTCGAGATTCTCACTGCTTACCTCCTTTTCCCAGGGATCGTTTTTTAAAGCATAAAAGCAACAAGAGCAGACAGTCTGGTCAGTGTGTGATACCGATTTTCTTAGCGGGGACCGGAAGGAGACGCCTGTCTCTGTGCGCTGTACACAGTCATTGTGTGTCTCTTAGTTTCACCTGTTTGGTACTGAGTGTGGTCAGAGGGTGGCATTTTGCAGGGGCAGCTTCATCTGCTCTTGTGCCTCCCCGCTTTGAATCAGCCCCCATTACCTGACGGATTTTTGCTAGTGTTTTGGGTGAAAGTGAGAAGCTTCAGGCCGGGGGGGCAGGAGGGGACAGCCCTCCTGTCCCCGCTGGAGGCTGTGTCCCCGGAGGCTCCCCTCCCGCCGTTGCTTCTCCCCGTGGGATGTCAGGAGCTAGTTTCCTCTAAAGATCACTTTGAAACACATGAGCTGTACTGCGGCCGCCTGGCCAGCACTGCTGACCGCTGCCTCTGCCCCCAGGCGTGGGGACCTGCCGTTTGTCGTGCCCCGCCGAATGGCCCGGAAAGGTGCCGGCGACTGCTCGGACGAGGAGGTGGACGGCAAAGCGGACGCGGCTGAGGCCAAAGCTGCCGAGTAACAACTTCTTCTTCTGCTGCCCGAGACGGACGACAGCACCGACTCCACTTCCCCTTCCCAGCCCTGCAGCACCCCTCCTCCCTCCTGGGGCTGCTGTGACCGTGACCCCACCTCGTCCCCCCAGGCCAGGGGACCTCAGGCCTCACCTCCCCGCCCATCCCGCCAGGCCTCCTTGAAGGGCTTCCGGCTTCCTCTGCTGCAGCCTGCTCCCCTCCCCCCCTCCCCCCCCCGCCCCCCCGGAATCTAATACCAAAGAGTCAGGGTCCTGGGCCCTGGCCCGGGAACAGAGCGACCAGCAGTATCCCCCCCACCCCTTCCCTTGCCGAAAAGCACAAGATGGTGAGGTGAGGAGGGCGGGCCTCCGGGGATGGGCAAGAGAGTTTTCTACGAATCTATTTTTCTTCAGACTAAGGAGTTTTGCTAGCCCGACGCCCCAGAAGAGTTGTCACCTTCCCCCGCCTCCGCCACCCTCTCCCTTCTTTGCTGTTGGCAATCACACGCGGTGACCTCACACCCTCTGCCCCAGCGGCCCCCCCACTCCCGTGGGCTCTGGGTGGTCCGGCATGAGCAGGCCCAGGGGGTCCACTTCTGTGCAGGGCACGGGAAGCTGGCGCGGGGAAGGAGGGGCGTTCCTCCCCGCCCCTGCCGGGCAGCGCCACCACCACCTTCCTGATTCTGAAATGTCTCAAGTGCAATGATGACCCCTTTCCCTCCTTTGCCGAGGGCAGCCCACCCCTGCTGCAGCAGGGCTTCTGGGCTGAGAAGACAGGGCCCAGGGGCCAAGCTGGAGAGGCCAGCCGTGGCCTCTTCCAACACTCTTGGGGACCAAATATATTTAATGGTTAAGGGACTTGTCCCGAGCCTGACAGCCAGAGCAGTGGAAAGGGCCAGGTGATCTCGAACCTACTCCAGGACTGGGGCCCGAGGGTAGCTGACCTGCACCGTTGACTCAGTATAATTCAAGACTCTGCCATCTGCACAGATATTTTTAAAAGAAAAAAACAGTTGTCTTTTCTCCCTCTAACTGTAATAAATGGTAAAATTCCAAGTCTTTATCACTGCCTTTCCTTTGGAACCACGTCTAGAAGAGAGTAGCTTGTCCTACACTGGTCTACACTGGTGGCTGATCCCCGTATTCCTAACTGTTCTGTATATGCTGCATTTAGACTTACTTATGGCAAAAAAGGCATTTTTTTTTTTTAAGGAAACAAACTCTCAAGAAATCATGAAGATATATAAAAGCTACATATGCCTAAAAAGCTCTGAATTCAGGTCCCAGTTGCTGTCACAAAGGAGTGAACAGAACTCCCACCCCTGCCCTTTTTTTATATAATGGAAGTGCCTTAGCATGGTTGCAGCCGCCACCACTACAGTGAGCTGGTTTACAGATGTTTTCCACTGAGCATCACAATAAAGACAACCTTGTGCTACGAGCCATGTGTCTGGGGGTGTCTCTGCGCCGGAGCAGGTGGCCTAGAAGGGACTGTACCTGGGCCACCTAGAAGGGACTGTACCTGGGCCACCTAGAAGGGACTGTACCTGGGCCACCTAGAAGGGACTGTGCTTTGCTTCTGCAGCAGGCACCTACTTTGTGCAATTTCTGGAAGCTTCCAGGAATGCAGCTCGGCTGGGGCACAGGCTCCAGTAGGGAGTGACAGTCACGCAGAAAGGCAGGCTGGCTGGCCAGATTCAAGGATGCTAAGAGTGTCTCATAAATCTTGGTTCCTTTCAGTTACTGAGTACCCACTATGTGATGGACACTGAGCTGGCCTGGGGGATAGAGATACAAGGCCCAGGCGCTGACTTCCAGAAGCTTTCTTAGTCATCAGACGATGCAAAGCCTGTCCTATGGAGATCCATCCCAGGTACCATAGAAGGGGGAATGAGGGAGTCGGTGCCGAGGCCTGTGGGTACTGGGGCAGGGGCTCTTCACAGGACCGTCAGAGCCTTTGTTCCTTCCTTCTTCATGCTTTGAACAAAGGCTGAGCATAGACCAGGCCCCTTGCCAAGCGCTGGGAATGCGAGGGCAGGGGAGACAGATGTCCCTGCAGTTGCAGGCAGGAGGGGGGGCAGGCAAAGGCTCTCCTTACAGAAGGGGTTTGGTGCCCACTTGATCCAAGGTGTGGACTCAGGCAGCAGGTCTGCATGCGGGCCCTCGGGGCCGCTGTGTGGCTGGCCCGATTGCTAAGGAGAGCTGCAGGCTCCTGGACAGGGCACCCACCAGGCCTCCAGCAGCCGACCCATCCAGCCTCCGAGCAGGTGCACTTTCGGGCCCTGGGAAGGGAGCTGCAGGAGGTGATGGGAGAGGCGGGTGGGCGCCGGCGCTGGAGCCTGGGGTGCCGCTTCCCTTAGAGGTTCTGGGCGGGGGGCCTTCCTCGCCGCTCCCAGCTTGCGGTGTCTCCAGCCTTCCTTGGCTCGTGGCCGCATCACTCCAGTCTCTGCCTCTGTCTTTTCGTGGCCTTCTCCCCTACGCTGCTGTCTCTCTGTGTGTCTCTTATAAGGATGCTAGTCGTTGGATTTAGTGCCCACTTAGAGAATCATTGTTGATCTCAAGATGTTTAACTTAAAGGATTTCCAAACACCCTTTTCCACATAAGGTCACATTCACAGGTTGCAGAGATGAGGTCACGGACATACATTTTTTTGGGGGGGGGAGCGTCCATTGAACCCACTACAGGACCCAACAAATATCGGTTCTCCCCCCTTAAGGTCCTCTGGCTTGACTGTTCGCCTCGTGCAGGGGAAGTACTGGACCAGGTGCCAGCCTCTGCCCACCAAGGGGGTGCAGCCCCAGGGTTACCTGACCGCCCACCATGCATGAGCATGAGAGCCCAGGGGCTACTGATTCCAAAGGCCCCTGTGGAAGGGAGGGGTCTTTGCTCCGTCTCCAGCTGTCCACGTGCTCTCTGTGGAGGCTAAAGCTTGCTAATGCCCCTCCTCCTCCCAGCCTCTCTCTCATTACTCTTGGTCATCCCTCCTCTCTGCTGGGCCCTGAGGTGGACCGTTCACCCTGGTCCCAGCATGTTCTCACTTCTCCATTTGCGTCCACTGTGCTGTCAACTTTCCCACTGGTCTTCGACTGGTGGCATTAGAGACCTCCTCATCCCTAATTCTGACTAGTTGCTTATTTTTGCAAACAATTCCAAATCTTCCACCCAGCCTATGGTTATGAACACAAAAGCTGGCTTCTGCACATGGCCGGCCAGTGTCTGGCACAGTGGTTCTGTGCTGAGAACGTTAATCCTATGTGGTCAGTGCCAGGTCATTGCACAGGGCCATGTATAGGCAAGTGAAACTAGACTAATCACAAAAGAAGAGGGTAGAACTTATCACCTAGACTCCATCTTATTTCTCCTGGGGACCCCAGTGGGCTTTGCCAGTGACACCACTTTGACTTTTGGTATTGGAAGAGTCGGGTTTTTTTGGGGTTTTTTGCAGTCCGCGGGCTTCTCACTGTTGTGGCCTCTCCCGTTGCGGAGCACAGGCTCCAGATGCGCAGGCTCAGCGGCCATGGCTCACGGGCCCAGCCGCTCCGCGGCATGTGGGATCTTCCCGGACCGGGGCACGAGCCCGCGTCCCCTGTGTCGGCAGGCGGACTCTCAACCACTGCGCCACCAGGGAAGCCTGGAAGAGTCAGTTTTTTAAAATTAGTTTATCAGTTAAATCTTGATTACTAATGGAAATGAAAGGGCGGGCATATGGATAATTAAAAATCGATGAACCGATGGAAGGGAGACAAGGTGGTGAAATAGAACGACCTTGAGCTCACTTCCCCTCATGAGCACACCAAAAATCACAACTAACTGCTGAACAACTATCAATAAAAAAGACTGGGATCTACCAAAAAAAGATATTATACATCCAAAGACATAAAGGAGAAACCACAATGAGACAGTAGAAGGGGTGCACTTGAGATATAATCAAATCCCATCTCACCCAGGTGGGTGACTCACAAACTGGAGAATAATTATGTTGCAGAAGTTCTCCCACAGGAGCGAGAGCTCTGAGCCCCATGCCAGGCTCCCCAGCACAGGGGCCTGTCATTGGGAGGAGGAGCCCCTAGGTAGTTTGGCTTTGAAGGCCAGTGGGGCTTGACTGCAGGAGCTCCACTGGACTGAGGGAAACAGTCTCCACTCTTGGAGGGTGCCCACAAGGTCTGGTGTGCACTGGGACTCAAGGCAAAGACAGTGACTCCATAGGAGCCTGGGCCAGACCTACCTGCTGGTCTTGGAGGGTCTCCTGGGGAGGCGGGGGCAGCTGTGGTTCTCTCTGGGGTCATAAAATCTGGTGGCGGACATAGCAGGGAGTGTTCACCTACATGAACTCTGGCTGGAGGCAGACATCTTGGGTCCTTGGCCCCGAGACCTGGCCTCACCCCAGTGCTGGGATGCCTTAGGCCAAACAGCAAACAGGGCAGGAATACAGAACCACCTTGTCTTTAGACGGGCTACCTAAGGAATTCCTGAGCCCACAGCCCTCTCTAGACACACCCCTTGATACAGCCCTGCTCACCAGACGTCCAAGACCCAGCTCCACTCACCAGTGGGCAGGTACCAGCCCCTCCCACCAGGAAGCCTGCACAAGGATCTAGACCAGCCTCACCCACCCAGGGGCAGACACCAGAAGCAAGAAACTACAGTCCTGCAGCCTGTGGAACTGAGTGCACATACACACTCGGAACCTACCCTAGGACCAGCTGGTTCCTGGCCCTTGGGTGATGAGAGGGGAGTATACTGCTGGGACACAGAGGGCATCCCCTATAGAGGGCCACTTCTCCAAGGTCAAGAAACATAACTCACCCACTACATACATAAAAATATAAACAGAAATTTAAACAAAATGAGACAGCAAAGAAATATCTTCCAGATGAAGGAAGAAGATAAAATCCCAGAAGAACTAAATGACGTGGAGATAGGCAATCTACCCAGGAAAGAGTTCAGAGTGATGATCGTACGGATGAGCCAAGAACTTGGGAAAAGAATGGATGAGCAGCGAGAAGTTACAAGAAATCTTTAGGAAAGATAAAGAACAACCAGAGTTGAAGAATACAATAACTGAAATGAAAAATACACTAGAAGGAATCAATAGCAGAATAAATGAGGCAAAAGAATGAATCGGTAATCTGGAAGGCAGAGTGGTAGAAATCACTGCTGTGGAACAGAATAAAGGAAAAAGGATGAAAAGAAATGAGGACCGTTTAAGAGACCTCTGGGACAATGTCAGAGGCACCAACACTTGCATTAGAGGGGTCCCAGAAGGAGAAGAGAGAGAAAGGGCCTCAGAAAAGATTTGACGAGATAATAGCTGAAAACTTCCCTAACGTGGGAAAGAAAAGAGTCACCCAAGTTCAGGAAGTGCATAGAGTCCCATACAGGGTCAACCCAGGGAGGAAAACGCTGAGACATGTAGTAATCAAATTGACAAAAATGAAAGACAAAGAGAAAATATTAAAAGCAACAAGGGAAAAGCAACAAATAATATACAAGGGAATCCTCATAAGACTATCAGCTGATTTCTCAGCAGAAACTCTGCAGGCCAGATGGGAGTGGCACAATATATTTAAAGTGATGAAAGGGAAAAACCTACAACCAAGAATACTCTTCCTAGCAAGACTCTCGTTTGGATTTGATGGAGAAATAAAAAGCTTTACAGACAAGCAAAAGCTAAAAGAATTCAGCACCAACAATCCATCTTTACAACAAATGCTAAAGGAACTTTTCTAAGGGAAGAGAAAAGGCCACAACTAGAAACAAGAAAATTATGAATGGAAAAGTTCACCAGTAAAGGCAAACATATATTAAAGGTAGGAAATCATTCACATACAAATATGATATCAAAGCCAGTAATCGTGATAGGAGGAGAGTACAAATGCAGGATATTTAAAATGCATTTGAAATTAAGAGCTCAGCAACTTAAAATGATTTTATGCTATACCAAAACCTCAGGGTAACGACAAACCAAAAATCTATAATAGATATGCACACAAAAAAGGAATCCAAACACGACACTAAAGATAGTTATCAAATCACAAGAGAACAAAAGAGGGAAGAGGAAAAGAAAGACCTATAAAAACAAATCCAAAACAATTAACAAAATGGCAATGAGAACATACATATTGATAATTACCTTAAATGTAAACAGATTAATTGCTCCAACCAATAGACGTAGACTGGCTGAATGGATACAAAAACAAGACCCATATATATGCTGTCTAAAAGAGACCCACTTCAGATCTAGAGACATACAGACTGAAAATGAGGGGATGGAAAAAGGTATTCCATGCAAATGGAAATCAAAAGAAAGCTGGAGTAGCAATACTTATATCAGACAAAATAGACTTTATTTTATTTTTTTAAATTTTATTTATTTATTTATTGGCTGTGTCGGGTTTTAGTTGTGGCACACGGGAGCTTCGTTGCAGCATGTAGGGTCTTTTGTTGTGGTGCATGGGCTCTTTGTTGTGGCACACAGGCTTCTCTCTAGTTGTGGCACGCGGGCTTAGTTGCACTGCGGCATGTGGGATCTTAGTTTCTCAACCAGGGATCGAACCCACATCCCCTGCATTGGAAGGCAGATACTTAACCACTGGACCACCAGGGAAGTCCCAAAATAGACTTTAAAATAAAGACTGTTACAAGAGACAAAGAAGGACATTACATATGATCAAGGGATCAATGCAAGAAGAAGATATAACAATGGTAAATTTATATGCACCCAAGATAGCAGCACCTCAATACATAAGGCAAATGTTATCAGACATAAAAGGAGACATTGACGGTAACGTGGGGGACTTTGAGTCCCCAGTTATGCCAATGGACAGATCATCCAGTGACAGAAAATTCATAAGGAAGCACAGGCCTTAAATGACACATTAGTCCAGACAGACTTAACTGATATTTATAGAGCATTCCATCTGAAAGCAGCAGAATACACATTCTTTTTTTTTTTTTTTTTTGCTGTACGTGGGCCTCTCACTGTTGCGGCCTCTCCCGCTGCGGAGCACAGGCTCTGGACACACAGGTCCAGCGGCCACGGTTCACGGGCCCAGCCACTCTGCGGCACGTGGGATCCTCCCAGACCGGGGCGTGAACCCATGTCCCCTGCATCGGCAGGCGGACTCTCAACCACTGCGCCACCAGGGAAGCCCAGAACACACATTCTTTTCAGGTGTTCATGCAACTTTCTCCAGGATAGATCACATGCTGGGTCACAAAGCAAGCCTCAGTAAATTTTAGAAAACTGAAATCATATCAAGCATCTTTTCCAACCACAATGCTGTGATATTAGAAATCAACTACAAGAAATAAACTGCAAAAAACACAAACATCTGGAAGCTAAACAATATGCTATTAAACAACCAATGGATCATTGAGGACATCAAAGAGGAAATCAAAAAATACCTAGAGACAAATGAAAGTGAAAACACAATGATCCAAAACCTAAGGACACAGCAAAACAGTTCTCAGAGGGAAGTTTATAGCAATACAAATTTACCTCAGGAAACAAGAGACGTCTTAAATAAATAACCTTACACCTAAAGCAGCTACAGAGAGAAGAACAAACAAAACTCAAAGTTAGTAAAAGGAAAGAAATCATAAAGATCGGAGCAGAAATAAATGAAATAGATACTAAAAAAACAATAGAAAAGTTCAGTGAAACTAAAACCTGGTTCTTGGAAAAGATAAAGAAAATTGATAACCCTTTAGCCAGACTCATCAAGAAAAAAAGGGAGATCAATCAAATCAAAATCAAATTAATAAAGTCAGAAATGAAAAAGGAGAAGTTACAACCAACACCACAGAAATACAAAGGACCATAAGAGACTACTACAAGCAACTACATGCCAATAAAATGGACAACCAAGAAGAAATGGACAATTCTTAGAAAGGTATAATCTCCCAAGACTGAACTGGGAAGAAATAGAAAATATGAACAGACCAATTACGAGAACTGAAATTGAATCACTAATTTAAAAATTCCCAACAAACAAAAGTCCAGGACCAGATGGCTTCACAGGTAAATTCTACCAAACATTTAGAGGCACCATAACACCTATCCTTCTGAAACTATTCCAAAAAATTGCAGAGGAAGGAACACTTCCAAACTCACTTTATGAGGCTACCATCATCCTGGAAGCAGACAAAGATAGCACCAAAAAAGAAAATTACAGGTCAATATCACTGATGAACATAGATGCAAAAATCCTCAACAAAAGACTAGCAAATCCAATGATACATTAGAAGGATCATACACCATGATCAAGTGGGATTTATCCCAGGCATGCAAGGATTTTTCAATATCTTCAAATCAATCAGTGTGCTATACCACATCAACAAATTGAAGAATAAAAACGATATGATCATCTCAATAGATGCAGAAAAAGCTTTTGATAAAATTCAACATCCATGTATGATAAAAACTCTTCAGAAAGTGGGCATAAAGGGAAGCTACCTCAACATAATAAAGGCCATATATGACAAACCCACAGCTAACATCATACTTAATGGTGAAAAGCTGAAAGCGTTTCCTGTAAGATCCAGTCTTAAATGTAAGACCGATACTAGAAAAGTTCTAGATGAAAACATAGGCAGAACAACTCAGACATAAATTGCAGCAATATTTTTTGGTTCTGTCTCCTAGAGTAAAGGAAATAAAAACAAAAATAAACAAATGGGACATAATTAAACTTAAAAGATTTTGCACAGCAAAGGAAACCATAAATAAAACAAAAAGACAACCTACAAAATGGGAGAAAATATTTGCAAACGATGGGACCAACAAGGGATTAATTTCCAAAAAAGTACAAGCAGCTAATACAACTCAATATAAAAAAAAACAAAGAACACAATCAAAAAATGGGCAGAGGATCTAGACATTTCTCCAAAGAAGAAATACAGATGGCCAACAGGCACATGAAAAGATGCTCAACATCACTAATCATCAGAGAAATCAAATCAAAACTACAATGAGGTATCACCTCACATCAGTCAGAATGTCTATCATCAAAAAATCTACAAATAATAAATGCTTGAGGGGATGTGGAGGTAAAAGAACCCTCCTACACAGTTGGTGGAAATGTAAATTGGTACAGCCACTATGGAGAACAATATGGAGGTTCCTTTAAAAACTAAAAATAGAGTTACCGTATGATCCTGCAATACCCCTCCTGGGCATATCTGGAGAAAACTCTAATTAGAAAAGATACATGCACCCCAGTGTTCATTGCAGCACTATTTACAACAGCCAAGACATGGAAGCAACCTAGATGTCCATCGACAGATGAATGGATAAAGATGTGGTATTTATATATGCAATGGAGTATTACTCAGCCATGAAAAAGAATGAAATAATGCCATTTGCATTATTTCATGGATGGACCTAGAGATTATCATACTAAGTGAAGTAAGCCAGACAGAGAAAGAGAAATATCATAGGATATCACTTATATGTGGAATCTAAAAAAAAGAGAGAGAGGGATACAAATGAACTTATTTACAAACCAGAAAGAGTCTCACAGACATAGAAAACAAATTTACAATTACCAAAGGGGGAGGGGTGTGGAGGGATAAATTAGGAGTTCGGGATTAGCAGATACACACTACTATACATAAAAGACATAAACAACAAGGTCTTACTGTATAGCACAGGGAACTATATTCAATATCTTGTAATAAACTATAATAGAAAAGAAAAAAAAAGAATTTCTGGATGTGCTTGGGGGAGGGTGGGCAGGGGCTTTCCCAAGAGTCTGTTACAAGTCAGGGCCCCAGGGGGACTCTTCCCCATGGCTTGTGGGGAGCTGACCACTTCCCCCCCCCAGGCCCAGCCAGCTTCCTCCAAATTCCACGGCTGGGCCGTTACCCATCAGGCCATCAGTGGCCATGACGGTGATGTTTATTGGTCAATTCGATGTGGTGCTGGCCCCAGGCCTTAAGCCTCACAGCACAGACGCAAAGAAAACCCAAAAGAAAATCTGCGACGTGTGGGAAATTCAAGTGTTTCCTCGGGGCCTCGTCTGCCTGGTCTCAGGAGGTTTCTGCCTGTCTGTTGGCCTTTGTCTAAGCCTCTCTGTCTTTTTCTCACACCTCTTTCTACTTCGTCTCTAACGTGCTCTCCCTCTCCTGCTTCTCTGACGCTTTTCTCCTGCCTCTTCCTCTCTGCATCTCATGATCTCCAATCTTCTGTCACCCTCTGTCTCTGGTTCTCGCCTCTGCCTCTTTTTCTCTTTCTCTCACAACCCCCTCTGCCTCCCTTCCCCTTTGCCTCCCTTCCCCTTTGCCCTGTCCTTCCTCTTCTCCATGCCTGCCTTCCTCTCTCTCCCCTTCTCCTCTTCCTCCCTCCTTCCTCCCCCATCCCTGCCCCCTCTCCCCAGGAGCTCCTGTGCAGAGACCCAGCCGGCCTCTCTGAGAGACAAGGCTCCCCAGGGGCCCAGCAGGAAATGCAGTTTCCCCTCTGACCCTGTCAGCTGGCCTGGGGGGCTGCAACATGCCTCCCTCCCGCTCCACTCAGGCAGCCTGTGCAGGCTCCCGGGGCTCAGGAGGGAGGATCTCACTTTTGAGGGGCTCTGAGGACCGCCTTTCCCAGGAGCGTGGAGAGCAGGGAGCTGGGCTGGGGCCGGGGGAGGAGGGGAGGAGAAGCCCAAGTTCACTGAGCACCTCCTGGGTGTTGGCACTGCATCAGGGCCTGGGGGCGGGGGGAGCATCAATGGCTACAGTCCCTTTCCAGGAAGACAGGACCCATAAGGGCAAGGAACTGGGGGGCGGGGTGGCACGAACCAAAGCCTGGGGGCAAAGAGCGGTCTCTGCAGAGCTGGGGCTTCCGGGCCAGCCATGGGGGGAAGAACCACCCGCACGGGTTTGCGCTGTTCTTAATATATTTTTACATCCGCTGGATGACCCTTAGGAGAGGCGGTGTGGTGGTTAGAAAACGTCCAGGGGTCAGAGTCAGAGGTCTGGCTTCCGATTCAATTTCCACCTTGCTGCCTGCATGACCTTGGACATGTCCCATGACCTCTCCCAGCCTGTTTCTTCATGTATGAAGTAGGTGCAAAAGACCTGCTCACTGCAGTGTTACAGAATAGATGGGGGGATTAAAGGAGGGGTTATTGGAGAGAGCTCAGAGCCCTGACCCTTGAACCTCGGCCCCGTAGCCACCTCTTCTTTGCCTCCTGGGTACCCTCTGTCCAACTGTGGTGACAGGGGCGTGAAATCCCTGCAAAATGTCAAGTGTATATTTAGTGTCTTCTATAGGCTCTGCTCTGCACCTGCCCCCCTTCCTGATCTCCTAGTTTCATAGAGATCTTTTTTAAAAATTTATTTTATTGAAGTACAGTGATTTACAATGTTGCATTAATTTCTGCTGTACAGCAAAGTGACTGTTTTATATATGTAGATATTCATACATATATTCTTTTTCGTACTCTTTTCCATTATGGTTTATCACAGGATAGTGAACACAGTTCTCTGTGCTGTACAGTAGGACCTTGTTCTTTACCCATTCTCTGTATCACAGTTTGCATCTGCTAATCCCAACCTCCCCCTCCATCCCTCCCCCACCCCACCTCCCCCTCCCCTTGACAACCACAAGTCTGTTCTCATAGAGATCTTTTGTAGAGGAGTGGTCCCAGCACAAGCAGCACCAGAACCACCTGGGAACTTGTTAGGGCACTTGTTAGTTAGTTAGTTAGTTAGGCCCCTCCCCAGACTAACTAAAGCAGAAACTCTGGGGTGGGGACCCTAGGTTCTAAGGAGCCCTGCAGGGGCTTCCAATGTTCAGTCAATTTGAGAACCCTGGGATGGAGCATCTTCTCGAGGACCCCCACCTGCAAGGTAGATACGCTAATAGTATCCCCGTGGCACAGGTGAGGTTGTGAGGCTCAGGGAGGTGACTGGCTCACCCAAGGCCACGCAGGTAAGAGGTGGTAGAGCTCAGGCTGGAACCCGAGAAAAGTCAGTGCTCTTTCCACGTCGCCCTGCACCTCCAGCCCTGGACACTTCACAGGGCCCAGGGCACAGGTGCTTCCAGGGAAGTTCCACCCAGCCACTCCCAGGGCACAGCCCTGCCCAGGGACCTCTCCCTCTTCACATGCCATGTGTCACTTGGTGCAGGGCCCTGCATTCGGCTCCAGTCTCAGGGTCTGATAACTAATTTACACTCAAGTAGAAATGGCTGATAATTCCTTCAGGGGTGCCTGCTGCTTTTTAGGGGCTGTTCATGGTAACCAGGAAGAAAGAGAGCTCATGGCAGGGTTCCAGGCTCCTTGTCAGGAACGCGTGTGTGTTTTTGTGGGAGGGCTGTGGACCTCCAAGCACAGGCAGAATGGTGTCAATGGTGTCGTGGAAACAGTACAGGCCCTGCCACAGCTGGGTCATCCCTGCCTAGGAGCCTGGGGCAAGCCACTTCATTTCCCTAAACCTTCATTTGCTTACCTGTAAACAGGCAGGATTCCTATCTGGTTCCCTTAGGAGGGTCCATGAGATAGGCTTTATCAGGTGGCCCTGCCCTCCCCGGATTGCCCTGGCAGGCTGCTGTGAGCAGAGCCCAACCAGGGCAGAGTCACCCCATGTTATAAAGTAGGCAGGTCCCTTTCTGGGACAGCACTTAGTGCCACCCATCTGTGCCACCTGCCAAAGGACTGCCCAGGGTCTGAGTGCCTGGCAATCCCTGCTTTTGGAAGCCTTTTGTGTTGCTGGTCTGAGCTCCAGGTGAGCCCTGGGCTGGGAGTCAGGGCCCTTAATGTCTGCAGGGAGAAGTCATCAGGGAAGGCTTCCTGGAGGAGGTACCGCAAAAGAAAAGTACTCAGAAGTACCTCCCTGCAGACATACATATAGAATGACCCCCCCACCCCACCCCCACACTTCTTTCCTTGCTCTAGTAATCCCCCCCTTTCAGATCTGTCGGGAGGTTTTCATTGCTCCTAGCACAGTGCCTGGCACACCCAATAAATGGGGGTTGAATTCATTTGAATTCCAGTCAATCAGGAGAGGTAAGAGAAAGAGAGATGAAAGGGGTACCAGCGGCTTTCCAGAGATGGGGGCCACAGCTGGAAGGGGCTCTTTTCCAGGAAGGCCTGCAGATGGCAAACAGCTGGCCGAGGGTGTCTGTGACTCACCCCACTCCCACAGGCTGGTGGATGCTGCAGTCAGGCTGAGACAGGAGTCAAAGGCCTAAAGGAATTTTGATAAGGACAACACAAGCCCTGGAGTATTTCCAGAATGCAGGAGGTTAAGCGTGCGGGGAGCTGGGTCAGGACAAAGCTGGGTCAGGGCAAAACTGCCTGATTATGTTACTTATTTAATTTGTTTGCCTGGATAAAATATTCACGTGGTACAAAATTCAAAAGGTACAAAGAAGGCATCATGAAAAGTCTCCCACTCTCCCATTCCTGCCACCCAGGCCCGCTCCCCAGAGGCAGCCTGTGTTTCCAGTTGCTTCTACAGACATCCTTCCTCTCCTTTTCTCCACTTTTTTTTTTTTTTTTTTTTTTTTTTTGCTGTACACGGGCCTCTCACTGTTGTGGCCTCTCCCGTTGCGGAGCACAGGCTCCAGACGCGCAGGCTCAGCAGCCAGGGCTCACGGGCCCAGCCGCTCTGCGGCATGTGGGATCTTCCCAGACCGGGGCACGAACCCGTGTCCCCTGCATCGGCAGGCGGACTCCCAACCACTGCGCCACCAGGGAAGCCCCCATCTCCCCTTTTTAATACAGGATGCATGTTACCCCATGCTGTCCTTTACTTTCCTTTTTCCCTTAACATGTCTTTGCAAGCATTTCATATTGGCCCATAAAGAGCTATTTTAACCTGCTGAATCTAGCCCCCCTCGCTCTATTACGGGAACTCCTTATAATCAAGTCCTTGGGGGCTTCACGAATTGGGCACCTGAACTTGGTGGGCATCCATTCCCAGGCCTGATTCTGAACTGGACTCTGCACATAGCAGGGTTGGGGCACAGCAAAGGGTTTCTCTCTCCAGGCCTCAGTTACCAAGGTAAGAAATGAAAGGTTCTCAGAGTCGTCCAGTCTACCTCCCTTGTATGAGGCCCAGAGAGGGAAATGACTCACGCAAGATCACACAGCAAGTCAGGGCAGAGCTGGGGCTAGGCCCTGGGTGTCCCGTCTCCCTGCCAGTCTTTTTCTCACTCTTCTCAGTAGGATAATCATGGGGATAAACAGCAGCTATTCTAAGTCTGAGCGTCTGTGCACAGGAACAGACAGGAAGCCAGAAACAAAGGTCTTCAAGTTCTGTGAGGGGAGGAGGACCCACAGAATACCTGGGAGCTCCCTGGCTGGCGAATTTGGTGCTAGGTATGACCCACCCAGAAGACCTGACTAATGGTAATAACAATAATAGTGGCAGCTACCACTGTCAGATGCTTACACTGTTGGGTGCTTACATGACTTGTCCCCTTTGAGCCTCACAGGGCCCTGCAAGAAGAGTGTCATCAGGCCCATTTCCCCCTGCTGGATAGTGAGGTGCAGGAAAGGTAAACAATTTCATCATTTGTGAACATCCCCCAACCATGAAGGGGCAGCGCTGGGATTTTAACCCAGGTGTGTTTCGCTCAAACTTTCCACTGGGATTATCAACACTTATCCATATATTCGTGCCATTTTTCAGATGAGAAAACTGAATGCTTGGGACAAACCCTCTGCCTGAGACTACTTTCGGTGTACAAGGGCCCAAAGCAGGAAAAAACTTCCGGTCCCTGTGGCCCACAAGATGAAGGCCAAACCCTCACGGGTTCCTCCCTTGACCTTTGATGCTCATCGTGACCCTGCCTCAGCCCACCTGTCCCAGCTCATCTCCTGATGTTCTGGCCGCCACCCTAACAGGCCACCCCCTTCCTTGCCTCCACACTTCCCTGCTGGGACACTTTGGGTCAAGTGGAAAAAGTCAGGTAGAAGAACTAGGTCCAAATATCCGTTCTGTTACCTGCTGTGTGACCTTGGGCAAGTCACTTCACCCCTCTGAGTCTCCCTTTCCTCAGCTGTAAAGTGAAGAAAGGTCTAAAGCCTAAGTCTCAGCCTAGCGCCTGCCACACTATAGACTAATTAACGTGCGATATTTGACGGAAGGAGGGAAGGAAGAGGGGTATTTATTGTGCCCCCAGCGTGACACTGAGGGAGACACTGGACAGTGTGGTGAACACGCTACTTCGCTGGAGATTTTCCTCGAATGGGCTGCGGATGTGGTTAATGGCAGCAGGCGGTGAAGTAACTGGGGCTTTGCAACGTGGGCAGGATTCGCCCCCACCCCCGCAGCAGAGCCGATGACCTTGGGCCAGGAATGAGGGTGGGGAATTACCCTAATGTGACAGCAGAGGAAAGGAGACCTTCCCAATCCGCCCTCCCCCACCTCCCACCCCAGTCACTCAGCTGCAAGTGGTGGGAGCCTGAATTCCCCTTTTACAGGCCACCCTGGCTCTCCCTTGCGTCCCTAGCACTTAGCAGTTGGAGGAGGCGAGGCCGGGGGCCCTCAGAGAAGGCGGTGAAAGGAGAGGCCTTCACAGGCCTCACGCCGCAGCGAGGCCCAGCCCAGCGGCCCTTGGCAGTGCCCCAGCCTCAGGTGTGCCCCTTGGCAGGGAAGGCCTGGCTGGGCCTCTCTCCTGCCACTCACTGTGGGATGAAGGGCAGAGCAAACGCGCCCCAGTCTCGCTGGTCCCGCCTGGACTCTCCACCTGCCAGCGCTTCTCAAACCAGCAGCACCTGATGTAAAAGGAGCGGGAGGGCGCGGGGAGGGGAGGAAGGAGGGGGCCGCGGCTCAAGGACTAACCAGAGGTCCCCTCGACAATCCCTTCGGGTCTCCATTGTTTTCTTCAGAAACCTTGGGAATTTTGCTTTCCACTCCCTAGTACCTCAGTGTTGGTTTTCCTAGAACCCGATTCCTTCCCCTCCTGCCACGAAGGGTGGGAATAAACCTGACTGCAGAGAGGGTACCATTCCTTTCTAGCCGTGGCATCCCTCACGCCCTGGCACAGCCCCTGTCCCACAGACACCCTCCTCCCTCCATACAAGCCAGCCTTTCCTTCCTCTCTTCCCAGATCTTACCCCGCACCGCGTCACCAAAGTCCTCTGAACCCTGACCTCCACTGTGCATCACGGTCATTTGTTTCTCTGGCTGCCTCGGCCTCCACAGTGGCCTCCCTCGAGGGCGGGGCCGCAGACTGCCTCCCATTGTGCCCCAGCCCTCAGCACAGGCCTAGCGCTTAGGTGGACCGTATGGGGGAGAGATGAGAGAATGAATGAATGAATGAACGGGAAGGGTGGTGGCCTCTCGGGGGCTGTGGTCGGCCTCCCAGAGGTGTTCCCATCCTAATCCGGGAAACCTGCAAATATGCTGCCTTATAAGGCAAAAGGAACCTTGCGGGTGTGTTTAAGTTAAAGATGCAGCAATGGGAAGAAATTCCACTGCGGACCACAGCTTCAGCCTGGGCCTGAACGTTCTGCAGGCCCTTCCTGATGGCCTGCCTTGCCGATTTCAGACCCGTCTGGACAGCTCCCACAGCTGCAGGACCCAGGTCCTTACCATCGGTCCATCCATCACTCAGTACTGTCCACTGAAAAAGAGCACACCCTGAAAGGTGAGAATTATGCTATATTCTGTGACCTTACTGAGACCACAGCCCGGGAGGCAGCCTCTCGGGTAGCTCTGAGGGACTATTGCAAAGAAGTAAAGGAGGAGCCAGGATATAGGAGTTTTTGCTGAAAACAAACGAACAACAAACGAACAACAAAAAACACATGTAGTCGAACATCAAAAGATTACTGCTAATCAGAAACTTATGGTTTCCAAAGGGGAAGGGGCATGGAGGGATAGGCTAGGAGTTTGGGATTAACATATACCCACTACTATATATAAAATA
Source organism: Orcinus orca (assembly GCF_937001465.1). NCBI lineage: Eukaryota > Metazoa > Chordata > Mammalia > Artiodactyla > Delphinidae > Orcinus > Orcinus orca. Next base: position 91,418,168 of record NC_064569.1, on the reverse strand, counting down.
AATAATCAACAAGGACCTACAGTATAGCACAGGGAACTGTACTCAGTATTTTGTAATAAGCTATAAGGGAAAAGAATCTGAAAAAGAATATATATATATATTCTTTTTATATATGTAAATGAATCAGTGTGCTGTATACCTGAAACACTATATATATATTATATTTTTTTATTTATTTGTTTGCACCAGGTCTTAGTTGTGGCATGCAAACTCTTAGTTGTGGCATGCATGTGGGATCTAGTTCCATGACCAGGGATCAAACCCAGGCCCCCTGCATTGGGGAGCACAGAGTCTTATCCACTGCGGCACCAGGGAAGTCCCACTGACACAATGTTGTAAATCAACTCTAATAAAAAAAATCCATGAACACAAAAGCCAGAAATTTCTATGTTCGCTTTCTGGCTGTGGTCCCCTTGGGGTGATGGAGGCCTTTGGTGAAATGCTCCGAGGGCCAACATGGAGGGATAAAGAAATATAAGAGCAAGAGAGATCACATCTGATAGTATGTCAGAGCATCTCCCATCTACACACCAACAACAGGCATTTAGAGGGACAGAGGATGAGGTCAGGGCTGGGTCAATAAACTTGGCTCCCTGATCATGGGATTGTTGGGCAAATAAAAAGGTTTTAGTTTCCTATTAAGGTTTTTAAAAACTACTGCAGTGGAAATTGATCTAGAGAGATGAACACAAGAGGTGACATTTATTCTGTGATTTTTTGAAATAATTTTTGAACAGGGGTACTTGAAGTTTTGTGACTCAGCTCGAGCCAAGAGGGAGAATTTAGGGATGAAAATTACAGGGTTTGAATACAAGAGGGTTTAAGGATTTCTCTTCCGCTAGGAAAATAGCATAGTCCAGCCAACAGACCAAAACAAGAGTCAGAGAGAACAGCCCCGCTTCCCCACTTTTATCTTTTTATCTCACTCTCTTTTCCCCTCTAACAAGGTGCCTCCGCACCTTGGCCCTGCACGTGTCCCTGGTCCCTGCACAGCTCGGGAGGTGGGGGGGTGGAGTCCAGCCCTACTGCAGACTCTCATAGATGTCGGTGAGCTCCTCCAACTTCTTCTCCAGCTCCTGGGCCTTCTGCCTCAGCCTTTCAGCCGGCTCCGTCTTTGCCCCCTCATGCAAGTGCTTTGCCTCTTTCACCAGGAAGGCCACTTCCATCAGAAGGGAGAGACCTGCACTGGCCACACCCTGAATCCGGGCCTTTTTGGTCATTGCCAGAGCCGTGCCTCCAAAGGCTTTCTGCAGCTGCTTGCCACGTTTCGCTGAGACTTGCCCCGTGGTCGTGAAGCGCTTAGCACTGGCTGCTAAACCAGGGTTGCCTTTGGCCACCTTGATAGCACGGACGTTGTTCTCAATGCCTTGCATGGCTTGGAAGACTTTCTCTACAGAGGAAGTAAACTGGGCTGTGCTGTTAGATACAACCCCCTCAAACACCTCCTCTTTGCTGTCGGCCGTTGACGTATAGCGACTGGCTTCGGTTTCTAATGCCAACGTGCTTACACGTTCCACGATGGTGGTGGATACATCGGTCACAGCAGCCGCTGCTCCCAGCCCTAACCCAGTGGCTAAGAGTGCCAGACTGGCCCCCATTGTCACGGGTGCCAGAGACAGACCAAGGATGGTCAGGACACCAGACACAGTGCCAGCAGAGTGGGCTGCCACATGGGAGATGGTGCAGTCCCTGTGGAGCTTGTCAGCCTTCTCTGCGAGAGCATAGAGCTTTGTTATGCCCTCCTCCAGCTCCTCCTTCATCCGAGGATACTCCTCCAAAAATCTCTCCCTGTCCAGCTGGTCTTCTTCGAGTGTGTCTTGATCGCCCATGGCCAAGTCTGTTTTCAGCTCATTCAGATATTCACGTAGTGTATCTGCCTCTTCTCTGTAACAATGAAGGTCAAGGGATTAGAAAGATAGATTGCTCGTCCATAAAATAGGCTCAACAAGATCTATCCTACATAAATTATAGAGATTTTATTATAAATCAAATAGAAAAGAATTTTACAAATGTAAATTTTTTTCAACATTAAACATGTTTTGTACCTTGTAGGTGCTCCGTATACTTATTCAATCATGGAATAAATTTAAAAAGGTCATCTTAGGAGACTCTCTTTCTTTCTTTCTATCCTTTATTAAAAAATTTTTTTAACATTTTTATTGAAGTATAATTGCTTTACAGTGTTGCGTTAGTTTCTGCTGTATAACAAAGTGAATCAGCTATATGCGTACGTATATCCCCATATCCCCTCCCTCTTGCATCTCCCCCCCACCCTCCCTGTCCCACCCCTCTAGGTGGTCACAAAGCACGGAGCTGATCTCCCTGTGTTATGCGGCTGCTTCCCACTGGCTATCTATTTTACATTTGGTAGTGTATATATGTCCATGCCACTCTCTCACTTCATCCCCACTTACCCTTCCCACTCCCCGTATCCTCAAGTCCATTCTCTACGTCTGCGTCTTTATTCCTGTCCTGCCCCTAGGTTCATCAGAACCTTTTTTTTTTTTTAGATTCCATAAATATGTGTTAGCATACGGTATTTGTCTTTCTCTTTCTGACTTACTTCACTCTGTATGACAGTCTCTAGGTCCATCCACCTCACTACAAATAACTCAATTTTGTTTCTTTTCATGGCTGAGTAATATTCCATTGTGTATATGTGCCACATCTTCTTTATCCATTCATCTGTGGACAAGGACACTCTTAAGATAGGGATTAGATAAAGACGCCTCAGAGGCAGGTCAACACAATCACTTCCAAAGAGTGGGCAGAGTGGGAACTCCACAGAGAAGCACAGAGAAGTGGGATTGGAGCAGAAAAACCTTCATTCAGAGAACCTTAGTGTGTAGTGAGGAGTCAGCCTGCTCTTTGCCCTTGGCTACTGGGAAGTGGTCCCTGAGCCCCTAGAATATTCTGGCTGATAGGAGTGTCCTCGTCTGCCTGGGCCTTTGGCCACTGGACAGGCTAACAGGGTGACATGTGATGGGGCCTCTGGGTCACGTGGTATCACATCTGACCTCTGGAGGAGCTGGACACTAGGGCATTAGTCTGACCTCCGGGAGGGCAGGAGACAACCGCTCAGCTGTGCGGGCAGCAAGTGACTGAGCCCAAATAAAACTCCATACGCTGAGGGTCCTGTTGAAAAAGGTTCACTCCTCGGTCAAGTTTCAGTCAGGCTCTTCTGAGCCCTCTTCTCCAATAGGCCTCAACCTCCGCCCTTTGTGTCCTGTCCTTGACGGCCTGTATTGCCCAGTCCCAGCAAAACTTCGTCCAAGTCAGTTTAGTGAGAAGCCTTCCCACTGTTTAGATCTTATCATGTTTGATATCTGATCAAACTCCTCATCTCCCACCTTTGATGCATACGTCCTTTACTTGCTTTTAGCAAGAATCCTGTCAGCAAATTTCAACAAGAACCCCTCTGCCCTCGATGTCTCCTCTCAGTGATTTTCCATCCCACACCGCTCACTCTGATCATTGGCTACCAATCCCCACTCATCTTTGCTGTGTTCGGACGTGCGCCCATCTGTCTCCTCTGCTGCGATGGTCTTCACGCATATCACGATAGTCCTGAAGAGACTCTTCCTTATCGTTTTAACAAGAGTCAGAATATATTTCTTTAAACAGGGTGAACGCCCCTGGCGGGCAGTGCTCTGTGTGCCCTGCCACATGCTGAATCCAGGACAGGGACATGTCCTGAGGACAATGGAAGCTTCCTGTGTGAAACCTGCCCAGACTCTGCCCTGTGGCTGATGGGAACCGGCATCCTTCCCTGTAATAAACCGTAACTGGGATCGTGACAGTTTTCAGGGAGTTCTGTGCCTCCTTCTAGAGAATTCTCACACCTGATGGTAGCTTTGGGGATCTCCCAAATTTGCCATTGGGGTCAAATGTAAGGACAGTCCTGGGGACCGTGCCTCAGACTTTGAGGAACGGCTAGCTCTGCGTACTTAGAATTAAAGAAAAAACAAAACCCAAACTCAGAGATAAAAGTGACCTTAACGATCATTTTGCCTGGCATCTGCTGTCTTCCAAGCCTGATGCCCTTGGCCTTCCCAGCTGAAGGTCACTAGGTCCCTCTGCTGCCCCAGTTGACTGGGAAGCAGGTGATATGCTATTAACCCTCGTTCCCCTTGGACTCTCCAGTCCGCCTCACTGATTCCTGACCCATCGCCCAGCACCCCCGACCTCTCAGGGGTCACCAGCCTAACTCATACCTTAGCTGGTGACAACTTCACATGCCTGCACACCAAGGCCATGTGCGACTTTATGGAACCTCTCAAAGATTCAAGAGACTTTAGGAAACATCCACATGAACTGCTAAGCCTGGAGAGACCTGCATTCGCACAAGCTGGTGGAGGAAGACTTTTCCTCTTTGGTGGGGACTTGTGAAGTCTCGTCAGAATCCCTCAGATGACACAAAATCGGCAGCCACTCATGGTGATGCTGGAGGTCTCACTAAGCCACACGGCCTTCCCACTGGTCAGGGCTACTCTATGTAGATTGGAAGAGGGTCCCAGATGGCAATGGAGAACCCCAGGTCCCAGGCAGGGTGTGGAGGACACAGTCACCCAGGGCCCTCTATGCTCAGCATGAGGGGATCGAGTCAGGGAGGGAAGAAATGTCCCCTCTCCCACTCACAGGACCTCTGCTAGGGTCACAGCCCCTTCAGTTTTGTGTCCTAGGGGCCCACTCGCCTCACTCTAGTCCTGGCTCTGCTGCCCAAGCCTTCCTACTAGTCTTCCAACCTGGACCCCTCTGCTCCATCCTGACCCCTGGGTCTGACCCTGGTCCAGGCCTCCCTGGGCCTTTGGACGAGATGATTGCACTTGGTTCCCCGCCTCTGACCCTGCAGTTCACTCTAAGACCATCAGATTGAATTGCTATTCCCACTGGACACATGACAAATCTGAGACTCCAACTCTTAAGCTCAGAGTCCCAGAGCTGGGCAGGGGTAGAGTCAGGATCCAACCCAGCTCCATGCAATTCCACTCCAGCCTCTCTGCCTTACGGGCCAGCAGGATCCTGCAGTGTTGGTACACTTCCTAAGATGGAGATTAAAAGGGCTCCAGCCAGAATCCCCGGGAACACAAACTGATGGTGTCAGGATTTTCTGACTTGTCCTAAATAGAGTCCTGCTTGGGCCTCATTTCTAGGAAAAAGGCTCTTTGGCCCCATCTCTTCCCAACAAGCTTTTTAAAAGTTAATATTAATTGAGCACCTACTATGTGTCAGCCATCATGCTAAGCACTTTGCATACATTTTCTCAATTTCCTCACAATAAAATTGAACAGATGAAGAAACTAAGGCAGAGAGTAGTTCAGTAACTTGTCCAAGGTCGTAACATGCCCCTTCCTTGCAGGTTTCATCTCTTCTCAACCTGAGGCTGTTCACTGCCAGCAAATGACAAGGAGGAAACTTTCCCCACGGAAACTTGAGAAGGAACATCCTCGACCCCAACCACAGGATCCTGCCTGGAAGAGGTGTGTCTGCCAGGAGGAAACGAGCCTGGGGCATGGGGCTGTGGGTGACATTTCTGCTGCATCCCTGCAGGTTACCTGGGCAAATCAGTCTCAGCTACAAATCTCTTCCAGCCTTCGTCTTCAGTGAGCAGGTGTTGCAGTTTTTCCCTGCTCACTCTCTCCCGGAAATACTTAATGACATCTTTTTCTTTTTCCTGCTTCACTGAGGGCGAAAGAAACCCAGGGCTTACATGGAGGGAACCCACAGCACTAACTTTGCAGGCAGTTGGATAGAGCCCAGGTCTTGTTGCTGAGATGAGGACCTCCGGGAGGCCTCACTCCGATTAATATTCCCTGGGGTCTGAGGTTCTCTGTTAGTCCAGCAGTTTGTACTCGGAGGTCCCACCACAGGAGCTCAGACCCGACCTCCGGCCTGGGAACCAAGATCTCACAAGCTTTGCGGTGTGGTAAAAAAAAAAGAAAGAAAAGAAAAGAAGAAAGGAGTAGTACAATGTCAAAGAATCAAAAACAAAATAAAAATAGAAAGATAAAAAATACATTAGGAAAAATAAAACTATAATTGAAACAACTGCAACAAGGTAAAATAAAACCACAACAGAAAAAAGAAAGAAAAAGGGGGCGGGGGAAACAAGCCCAAAGGAGAGAACAATAACAAAGTATAAAGAATAAAATTAGAAAAATAAAAGATTTATTAGGAAAAATAAAAATATAAAAGAATCATCAACAATGAATCAACAAGGTAAAACAGAACCCTAATCTAATAGAGGAAAGGAAAAAAAGTCTTGGCTGTGGGGGCGGAGTTTAGGCAGGGGTGGAACTTAGGCAGGGGTGGGGTTTAGGGTGGGTCGGGAAGTGGGGGGGGTGACGTTTGAGCGTGGGGCGGGGCCTAGTGGGAGGGGATATAGGGATATACTATGCATATAGCTGATTCACTTTGTTATACAGCAGAAATTAACACAACATTGTAAATCAATTATACTCCAAAAAAGATGTTAAAGGAAAAAAAGAAAAAAAAAAGAAAACAGTATTTAAAACATCACAAAAATGTAAACCCTCTGATTTTTTTAAAAAATCTAAAGTAAATTCATTTATGTGCAAGTCCTGGCTTTCAAATTTTGATTATTTTGGAGACTTTTTAAAATTGAAGTACAGCTCATATACAATATTAAATAATTGATAGGTGTAAAATACAGTGATTCAAAAATTTTTAAGTTTGTATTTCATTTATAGTCATTATAAAATAATTTTTATCTTTTAAAATAAAACACTTTAAATATGAGAAGTAAATGTACTTGTTAACCAATATAAAAATTAAATTACACTGCTAGAAGTTGGGAGGTGAAGTCACTGAAGGGAGGGGGAGGATTAATACTTCATTTTTCAAAGTGGGGAGTCAAGAAGTACAGGCTCGGGCTTCCCTGGTGGCGCAGTGGTTGAGAGTCGGCCTGCCGATGCAGGGGACACGGGTTCGTGCCCCGGTCCGGGAAGATCCCACATGCCGCGGAGCGGCTGGGCCCGTGAGCCATGGCCACTGAGCCTGTGCGTCCGGCGCCTATGCTCCGCAACGGGAGAGGCCACAACAGTGAGAGGCCCGCGTACCGCAAAAAAAAAAAAAAAAAAGAAGTACTGGCTCCATTTGAGGACCTAAGAAATGAAGGTGTAAATAAAGTGCTTACAACTACAAAGTTTTCTATTAGAGGATATAAAACTAGTGATATAATGATACGAGGAGAAGGTAGGGAGAGATATAAGAAAAAGTAGGAAAATTAATGAAATCATTATCTTTCCTGGTAAAGTAAATAAATAATATCAAAATTTTTAAACCAAGAAAAAGAAAAAGACAATCCCTAATACCTATTAGCTATTGTGGTTGATGACTCCCCACTTTGTACCAGGCACCATTCTAAGTGCCTGGTATGCCTTCACTCACTATTAGTTCTCACAACGACCCTGTAAGCAAGGAAACTGAAGCTCAGAGAGGTTAAGTAATTTACTCAAAGCACCCAGCTTGCGCTAGGGCAGGAATTCAAGTCCAGGTTCCTGTCTCCAGAGCACACACTCACACTACTCTCTCTCCCAATGTAATAATATCATTTAGAGAGATCGATTAACTGTCTAAAGAAAAAGCTTTTCCTTGGGAGGTAATGAGCAGAGCCCTCGGTATGAATTGGTTTGTTTCAAACATATGCACTTATTACTTTGTATTTTTTTAACTTTAAGAAAGCAGAAGTCACTTAGTAAGTAAGCCACAAGAATGGGTTGGTTTCAGGCACCACCACCTTAAGGATGATGGAAGCAGTTGGATCAAGTGCCAATAAGAAATGAACCTGATGTGTCCTGATGTGACAACGGTCAGTATAGGAGACACGTTCGTGTTGATGAAACCAAGCTCTCTAAGAAAAGTAGGGATAAGAACAGGGGTTCAAGCAGAATATCAGAGTGAACTGTCAAACAGATACATTTTCCAGCAGCATCTTGCCCACCCACATAGGCACCCATGGGCTTCTGTCCACTCAAGGGAAGCAAGACTCCTTGCAGGGGAAGTGAATTCCACGGGCCAGCATACCTGCTACTCCAAAGGCAAGGACGCTCTCGAAGATGTTCAGAGCAGCGTTTAGAAGGGGCACCCACGTATAATAATAATAATAATAATAGATAATGATTACTATGATCATGTTTTTAGGCCAGGTTGAGTCTGTGAAAGGCCATGAGTTCATAATAATATTCAAATGAGAAGAGTTTAGATAAAGAGTGTCCAAAGAGGGAGATATAAAGGTCAAAAAAGGTAGCTATGCTCCAAAGAGGTGAGTATAACGGGAAATATTTCACTGTTAATTGAATTTAATAAGAAGAGGAGTTTTAAAGTGTATGGGGATATTCCCTTCTGTTTATTTACATGACTATTTATAAAGGATTGAGGAAGAAAACAAAGAAACAGCCTCTGACATCCCAGGCTGGCCTGGTATCACAACAGGGCGATGCTATTCTCCGGTTGGATGTAGAGACTCTCAGAGAACACCAACCTCAGACCACAGCACCCTGAGAGCATGAGGAAATGGGACAGCGAACACTCATCACTGTGCTGCCCCCAACACAACACTCCCTCCCTTGGCTGGAAAGCATGACTGTCCTTCTTTACCGATTAGACCTTTCTCCTCACTCCGTCTCCCCTCTCCATAGATGGATTTACTGAGACACCTTCAGTGTGAACTGCCCCCCATTCTCTGCAGCACCCGATCTACAGAGGCCCCATTTCCTTAGAGCCTCCCCCAAATGACCTGGCCTAAGCCCCAATCCTAGAATCTTTCTTTCTAACGCCTTCTTTCTGCGATGCCCAGGGTTCTCCCTCAAGAAGAGTAACAAACAGCTTGTCCACTATGGGAGTGTGCCTGAGGCTGCAGGCACTGACAGTGTGGGTGGAGAGAATACACACAGGCAGGCCGCCAGGGGTAAGGTTGCCTAAAGCAGGTTCCTTTCGCTTTCCAAGCCGCCCTTGCTCTGCTCACTCCCTGCCTGGTCCCTTTCCAGCTCCTGTGCTTTGTTCTCAGACTTGATCTTAACAACACAGTGTTCCTGTGTCCTTGGATGCTTTCCTGCCCACCTGCTCTCCTGCAGTTCCACTTCCTCCAAAGCCACTCGCCTCCCCCCTCGACCCTTCTGCCTCTCGTCTCAGGGCCTGGACATCAGGTATGTGTTGCTGGGCCCCTCTGCGGCTAGGGGTGACCGTATGACCCAGTCCTGGCTAACAAGGCACAGAAGAACTCAGCAGAGGGGGGCCTGGAGGCTCCCTGCTGTAAGGAACAGGTGGGAGAGGAGAGCTGGCTCGTCCCCTGCCTCCTTCTCTGCCTCGAAGCTGCACGAGCCCGGGAGCCAGGGCAGCCAGTTGAAATCTTGAAACACAGGGACCAGGAGGCAAGGAGGGGGCGGAGGAGGGCTCGGGCAGAAAGGCTGGATCCTGGATGACTCCAAACACCTGTAAATGGGGCTGCGCCCTCGACCTCCTCCTTCGGTCCTTCTCTGCCGCTCCCGGCCTGGCCCTGACCCTCGTGTGCAGCCCCAGCTGGGTGTGCATGCTGGACGGTGCTCCCTCCTGCTGGATTACTCTACGTGGCGTCCTCCTCCATTAGCCTCTGGTCGATAACTTCCGGGAACAGTTGTTGGTGGGAGAAGCCTGTCCCCACCCAACTGCATAGCCAGACACGCCCTCCCCTCCCTGGGAGCCGAGAGATTCTCACCAAGCACCTCCCTGCATGTAGCCGCAGGGCATCCTGCTTGGTCAGGGAAAGGAGGGGTTAAGACAGGATCAAGTTCAGAGTCCTTAGCCCAGCCTCCAGGCCCTCCTACTGCTCTAGTTCCGGTCTTCTCACCACTCCCTGCTTCCCTGGGCCTGGTCCAGGTGCCTGGAGGACTCCCAGCTGCCTGGCCTCGGATTTCCCCCCCAGCCTCCGGGCGTTTGCTCGGACTGTTCCTCCCCCTGCAATGCCTTTCCCCACCTGCTTCACCAGGTGAAAGGTTACCTGTTCTTGGAAGCCCAGCGCCAAAGCCTCCTGCCGCTTCTTCCTTCCCCCAATTCCTCCACCGGCTCCCCGGGAATGTCGCACTTTCCTGGTCGTGGTTCTATTTGTGTGGAGTTTCCTCAGGTCTGAACACCCCTCAGGGGCCCTGTCTATTCTCTGCTGCACCTTCTGCTCTAGGGCCTCCGGGGCACCCTCCGCCCTCCCGGGCACAGCCTGGCTAAAATAGGAGGTGTGGGACCATTATTGGGATTTGAAACAACCAGCTTCTCGATGACACAGCACAACCCCAGTTCCACCCGCGTGAAATTAGAAAGAAAGGGAGGGGGAAGGGGGAATAGAAAGAGGCAGAGGTGGAGGAGAAAAAAAAAGCTTCTAATCAATGAAGGATTTAATCCCAAAGGGATCTGATTTAACCAGAAAGAAAAAACTACAAAGGTACTAAAAGAACCATTGAAAATAATGTTGATTTATGGAAACCTTTCTAATTCACACAGAAATCCCACAAGCTATAAAAGAACTTCTGATCTATTTGACCTCTTGAGAATTAAAAATTGTAAAGGACACCGTAAACCAGGTCAGAAAACAATCAGAGACCAGCAGGCACTGTTTGCAATACTTACAGTAGACAAAGTCAATATCCCCAACACACAGAGAGCCTACAAGTCCACAGGAAAAGGCTGAAACCAGTTTTTAAAAAATGGGTAAGAGATACGAACAAACAATTCCAGGGGAGGTGACTTGCCAAGGGTCACAGAGCTCTCAGTAGGCAGAGTGGAGGCCAACAGCAGACCTTGTGACACAGGTATGTCAGGCATGGGGATGTGATTTTAATAACCCAAAAGTTTCTAGGTGTGTCTCTGCCTGTATACACGCATAGATCTAAGCTCACGCCCTACCCCCCCCCCCCAGTTACAGTCACATGTGATAAAAGAATTTTCACATATTGAGATATAGGGAGGTGATTCTGGCTTTTACATGAGTTTAATTGACTTTATGCTAACTAAAACATTTGTTTTTGGCCTATCAAACATACACCATACATCGATTTTAGTTATTAAAGAAGACGGCGCATTGACCAGAAGTAAAGAATGTCCCCGCTAAAAATAAAGATGAAATGCCTCCCTTCCTGGGAAGCCAGTGCAGTGTTCCTTCCATGTTAGGATTTCCTTCCTAGGTACCAAGGCCATACTGACTCGCTGTGTACATGCTGTTCTGTATTTTGTGAAACCTTGAAGAAAACTATCCCTGACTCGTCTGACGGTCTTTGTTTTGACAAGACGTAAACCTGTGCTGAAAGCCATGCTTCTCCAGAGCGGTGTCTCACAGTTATCTGAGAGGCTGTCTTCTGGGCTAGAGGCGTCAGTTAGTTCAAAGAAAACCCTTTTCTACTCCTATTAAACATTTTTTATTGATTATTTTCTTTGACACAGGTGTACAGTTTGACTTTTCATCTCAAGATTGCACAACAGCAAACACAGTGCAGGTCTCTGCAGCCAGGTCATCCCACTTCCTCAGCGGGGCCATCTTCCCCGCACAGGGCCACCCATCACCCACATCTTGAGCAGTGGGCCCGGTGAGCACCTGAAGACAGAGCCCTGCATCCCCTTGCTTGGTCTCCTGGCCCTCCCCTCTCAGGCCTCAGTATCTCCCCAGGGCCTGGTACCGAGCAGGCGCACAGCGACAGGGTGGGTGAACAAACCTTGATTCCTTGTATCTCCAAATAAATCCTTGACCCCTTCAGCGTCACCACAGCGCCCTGGGGGCTGCTTCAAGGTGGCCAGGCCACAGGAGGAGAGGTTCTGACATTCATACCCTCCTCCACCCACTCTGCTTCCTCCAAATTTCCCGAAGGACCGAGTAACCCCCAACACCCACCTTGCTCCTGGGGTCACCACTCATGTCTCAGGAGTCTGCATTTCGAGCTGAGCTCACCTGAGCAGGTGTCGCCCTCCCTCTGCACTGTTTAGGGGCCCAGGGGGCGGGAGGAAGCTGTCAGACAAACCTGCCTTCAAATCCAGGCTCTGCCCCTGCTTCACCTGCCACCTCGGGCCCATGACCTCACCTCTCTGAGCTTTGATCTCCCTTCTTCTGTAAGTCAGTGACAGTCATACTTTTCTCAGACAGTTGTCCTGAGGATGGGGAGATGGGTGGGGATCCTACACGCCCCTGCTTACCCAGGAATCTTCCTCTGGCCGAGTGTGAACAAGATCCAGTTGTTCTCAGCTATGCAGATGCAGCCACTAGCTGTGCGTCTCTGCAATAACCACACGCACCCGCTGGGCCCAGATATACCTGGAGAAGCAAAAAGGAAAGTGAAAGCCCTCACCGCTAAGTCACTCAGGTCAAACAAACACTCTACCCACTAGGCCTCACCCTGGGCTATTCTCACCCTGATGCTGACCCCCATAGAGAAACAAGTCCAGCCCTGACATTCCAGGTCCTACTGGGCTCAGCACATCTTGCCTCGGGCTCCTTGAAGGAAGACCTTCCACCAACAGACTGTGAGGCCCTTGGCAAATCACTCCCCCCACACCATGGGCTTCTTCCACGCTCCCTCTGCCCTCTGCACCCGCCCACACTCGCCAGCCTGCCTGCCTTATCTACCTTCACGCCTCCAGCACTCGATACGGTGCCAGGACGTACCAGATGCTCACTGCATACTGGGTATATTGCTGCTGCTGTGTGCCACGCCCACACGGGTTCTAGGCATTTGCTCACCCAGGAACTTCCGTCAGGGACACCTGCTCCTACCAACTTGAAAAATCATGCTCATCTTCCAAAGCCTAAATCTGGCATCACCTCCTCTGAGAAGCCCTCCAGGACCCTCCCCTGCAGAGTCCACTGTGCCCTGCTCTGCTCCCATGGTACCCTAGAGAGGGGCCTAAGTTCACCCCTCAGCCACTCTGGCCACGACCCCCTGCTCCTTTCGATCAAGTCTCTAGACGTGGCCCTGATGACAGGAACAGCACCAGTGCCTCTGGGTCCTAGTGACCCACACGAGGAGGCCCAGCCTTGGTGGTCAAGGCCATTTGGATGGATGCAAAGTTTGTGGGAAGGGCTGAGAGCACGATGCTCTTTTCTCCCCTGGCTTATTTGCATTTGACAACAGATCTCTCCTCTCCAAACGGAAGACTTTTACAGGAAGGCCAGTGACCTGGCAACTCAGGAAAGTCTACAACAGAAAGCCAGTCCTGTTTTCTGTTTGGTTCCTGAGCAAAGAGCCACTGTGGATGGAGGGCTGAGTGTGTGTGTCAGGTGCTGTGCTGGTACCATCCACACAGTTCCTGTTTAATCTCCCATTAGCTCTAAGAAGTGTTGGCTCCATTTTACAGGGAAAGAAATGGAGAAGAAAAGGTCCCACAGCCTGTAAGTGGTGCAGCTGGACTGCTGGTGGACTTTTCTGCTTTGCCCCAAGCAGAAGTGGCTGGAGTGGGCCTCCTATCAGGGCTGCTTCGTCCTAGGAAATGTCCCTGGGGCATCGTGGCCAGCTCCTCCCAGCTTTTGAGGGAGGGACAGAGGAGTGACGGGTGTTATCCCATGAGGACCACACACACTGTAAGTCTGGTCTTACAATCACCCGTAACATATGCCAGGTATATAATGTGATTTTGCAGATAAGGAATCCGAGGGGAGGGGAGAGGCTGGAACTTTCTTCCATCAAATCAGGGGAGGGCCAAAGACTCAAACCGAGGTTGACATTTGACATTTGACACTTGCAAACACTGCTCCTTGCTTAATGTTGTTTTTTGTCATTGTTTTCTGTAAACTTCCTTCCTCCGGATTCTTTTCCCTTTCTCTAGCATGACTTTAGCCAAACAAAACCACTGTGAGATGCAGAACTGGATTAAACATCCACGTGAGCTGTAGCCAGGTTGACATAAATGTCCTCAATGCAGAATCTTCGCCGAACATGAGTGACCTCCATAAAGACAGGCTCATGGCAGAGCCGCTAGACAGGGGCTGTAGACTCAGACCGAGGTGAGGATTAAGCATCTCTTCACTCCAGGGTCATAAGCTGAGACCACCCCATGTGGAGACGCTGAAGATCTAGTGACTATAAAATCGGCCTCAGTGTGACCCCCAACATCACAAGAGAAGTCCCCCAGGATGGCTACAGCATGTGACCATGGGGGCTTTTGGGTCCTCCGAGTGGCTGGCAGAGACGGGCACCAGGCGCAGAGCACAGGGGATCACACTCCACGCAGACAGCATCTGGTGACCTCAGGGGAACTGGTCTCGGCCACTGGCTGCCAGGCCGCCAGCATCGTCCACTGGACAATCCTACTGGTCTTTCCTCGGGTGGGAAAATTGGGCCCTGAGGGAATTCACAGCTGTCAGCCTCTGGAAGGTTTAGAACTAAGTATAAAGAGGACCAATACAATCAAGCCCACCCGGGCTTCCCTGGTGGCGCAGTGGTTGAGAGTCGGCCTGCCGATGCAGGGGACACGGGTTCGTGCCCCGGTCCGGGATGATCCCACATGCCGCGAAGCGGCTGGGCCCGTGAGCCATGGCCGCTGAGCCTGCGCGTCCGGAGCCTGTGCTCCGCAACGGGAGAGGCCACAACAGTGAGAGGCCCGCGTACCGCAAAAAAAAAAAAAAAAAATACGTGCTCGATTGCATGGACTCCCCCTTCACCAAGATCACATATATGCTGACCTTCCCCCCGCCTCTTTGGAGCAGTTTCTCAGAGCTCTCTGAAACGCTGTCTCCTGGGCTGCAGTCCTCATTTCGCCCCGGATGAAACCTAACTCACAGGTCTCACGTTGTGCCTTTTTTTCAGCCGACAGTATAATGTTTAAGAGAATTGGACACATTCTCAGAGTTCACAACAGAGTTTGGATCCTAATTTAATACAGGTAATTGAGTAATTGATTTGGATTAGACGTTTGAAGTTGAAAGGCACTCTGCTAAGTGTCAACACTAAGTACTTTGCAGACAACCTTTACCTGGAGAGAGGAAATAGCCTCACGTTCAGCAGATCCCAAAACAGGAGGGGCGAGGAGCGGCGTGTGAGCGTGGAGGCGGGGCTGTGATGGAGGCGGGGCTGTGAGAGCCACACCACCAGACATCCTGGGGCATGTGCCACGCGGCACCACCAACCTCTATCCTCCTGGCAGTCAGGCAACCAGGGAGATCCTGGTCTGGTCTCACTGTTGTGCTAAAATATGGCCTTAAAAATAACAGCATCTAGCCGCTGTGGAAAACAGTATGAGTATGACGGTGCCTCAGAAACTTGAATGTAGAATTACCACGTGATCGGCCATTCCACTTCCGGCTATAGAGCAAAACTAATTGAAAGCAGAGTCTAGAAGACCTATTGGTACATTCCTGTTCATAGCAACATTATTCACAATAGCCCAAAGGTGAAGCCACCCGAGCTTCCATCAGTGTATGATAGGATAAGAAAAATGTGGCGTATACCTACAATGGAATAGTACTGACATTAAAAAGGGACATTGGGACACGTGCTATAACATGATGAAATTTGAGGACATCATGCGAAGTGAAATAAGTCAGTCACAAAAAGACAAGACATGATTCTGCTTCTATGAGGCACCTAGAGAAGTCGAACTCATAGAGACAAAGTAAAATGCTGCTTGCCAGGGGCTGTGGGAGGGGGGAAGGGGAGTTAGGGTTTAATGGGTAGAGTTTCAGTTTTGCCAGACGTAAAACGTTCTGCGATTTGGATGGTTATGCCGTTTGCACAACAATGTGAATGCACTTAATGCCATCGAACGGTACACTTAAAAATGTTTAAATGGTAAATTTTAAGTTTTGTATATTTTATTCCAATTAAACATTAAAAATAAAACATCCTTGGGACTTCCCTGGTGGCGCAGTGGTTGAGAATCCTCCTGCCAATGCAGGGGACACGGGTTCGAGCCCTGGTCCGGGAAGATCCCACATGCTGCGGAGCAACTAAGCCCGTGCGCCACAACTACTGAGCCTGCGCTCTAGAGCCCGCGAGCCACAACTACTGAGCCCGTGTGCTGCAACTCCTGAAGCCCATGCGCCCTGGAGCCCATGCTCCACAACAAGAGAAGCCACCGCAATGAGAAGCCCGTGCACCACAGTGAAGAGTAGCCTCCTGCTCTCCGCAACTAGAGAAAGCCCGTGTGCAGCCAAAAATAAATAAATATATTTATTAAAAAATATATATATATATCATGTCTCCTTACTCCAGCCATTTTATATATATATATATCATGATGGCTGGAGTAAGGAGACATGAGGAAATACAAGTGTTTCCTGCTACCTGAACATAGAGTGTTTCTACGAAACCTTTAGCAAACCAAGATGCCATAGATGCGGATGTAGGCCTTTCATCAAAGTTTACTGGCCGAGGATGATCTTTTGGAAAGCAAGGGATGCCCGTAAACAGAAACGTTCAGAAATGTGACAGCACTACCTATCCGAAAGAGCTTTTCGTGGAGATAGACTAGGAAAACAAATGGAATTACTCGACCGCAGGTGAAACAGGGGTTGTGCTGTGTCATCGAGAAGCTGGTTGTTTCATGTCCCCCTAACGGGTCCCACACCTCGTATTTTAGCCAGGCTGTGCCCGGGAGGGCAGAGGGTACCCTGGAGGCCCTGAAGCAGAAGGTGCAGCAGAGAATAGGCAGGGCCCCTGAGGGGTGCTCAGAGCTGAAGAAACTCCACACAAATAGAACCACGACCAGGAAAGTACAACATTCCCGGGGAGCCGGTGGAGGAATTGGGGGAAGGAAGAAGCGGCAGGAGGCTTTGGCGCTGGGCCTCCAAGAACAGTAACATTTCACCTGGAGAAGCAGGTGGGGAAAGGCATTGCAGGGGGAGGAACAGCCCGAGCAAACGCCCGGAGGCTGGGGGGGAATCCGAGGCCAGGCAGCTGGGAGTCCTCCAGGCACCTGGACCAGGCCCAGGGAAGCAGGAAGTGGTGAGAAGACCGGAACTAGAGCAGTAGGAGGGCCTGGAGGCTGGGCTAAGGACTCTGAACTTGATCCTGTCTTAACCCCTCCTTTCCCTGACCAAGCAGGATGCCCTGCGGCTACATGCAGGGGGGTGCTTGGTGAGAATCTCTGTCGGCTCCCAGGGAGGGGAGGGCGTGTCTGGCTATGCAGTTGGGTGGGGGACAGGCTTCTCCCACCAACAACTATTCCGGGAAGTTATCGACCAGAGGCTAACGGAGGAGGACGCCACGTAGAGTAATCCAGCAGGAGGAGCACCGTCCAGCATGCACACCCAGCTGGGGGTGCACACGAGGGTCAGGGCCAGGCCGAGAGCGGCAGAGAAGGACCGAAGGAGGAGGTCGAGGGCGCAGCCCCGTTTACAGGTGTTTGGAGTCATCCAGGATCCAGCCTTTCTGCCCGAGCCCTCCTCCGCCCCCTCCTTGCCTCCTGGTCCCTGTGTTTCAAGATTTCAACTGGCTGCCCTGGCTCCCGGGCTCGTGCAGCTTCGAGGCAGAGAAGGAGGCGGGGGACGAGCCAGCTCTCCTCTCCCACCTGTTCCTTACAGCAGGGAGCCTCCAGGCCCCCCTCTGCTGAGTTCTTCTGTGCCTTGTTAGCCAGGACTGGGTCATACGGTCACCGCTCACCGCAGAGGGGCCCAGCAACACATACCTGATGTCCAGGCCCTGAGACTAGAGGCAGAAGGGTCGAGGGGGGAGGCGAATGGCTTTGGAGGAAGTGGAACTTCAGGAGAGCAGGTGGGCAGGAAAGCATCCAAGGACACAGGAACACTGTGTTGTTAAGATCAAGTCTGAGAACAAAGCACAGGAGCGGGAAAGGGACCAGCCGGGGAGTGAGCAGAGCAAGGGCGGCTTGGAAAGCGAAAGGAACCTGCTTTAGGCAACCTTACCCCTGGCGGCCTGCCTGTGTGTATTCTCTCCACCCACACTGTCAGTGCCTGCAGCCTCAGGCACACTCCCATAGTGGACAAGCTGTTTGTTACTCTTCCTGAGGGAGAACCCTGGGCAACGCAGAAAGAAGGCGTTGGAAAGAAAGATTCTAGGATTGGGGCTTAGGTCAGGTCATTTGGGGGAGGCTCTAAGGAAATGGGGCCTCTGTAGATCGGGTGCTGCAGAGAATGGGGGGCAGTTCACACTGAAGGTGTCTCAGTAAATCCATCTATGGAGAGGGGAGACGGAGTGAGGAGAAAGGTCTAATCGGTAAAGAAGGACAGTCATGCTTTCCAGCCAAGGGAGGGAGTGTTGTGTTGGGGGCAGCACAGTGATGGGTGTTTGCTGTCCCATTTCCTCATGCTCTCAGGGTACCGTGGTCTGAGGTTGGTGTTCTCTGAGAGTCTCTACATCCAACCGGAGAACAGCATCGCCCTGTTGTGATACCAGGCCAGCCTGGGATGTCAGAGGCTGTTTCTTTGTTTTCTTCCTCAATCCTTTATAAATAGTCATGTAAATAAACAGAAGGGAATATCCCCATACACTTTAAAACTCCTCTTCTTACTAAATTCAATTAACAGTGAAATATTTCCCGTTATACTCACCTCTTTGGAGCATAGCTACCTTTTTTGACTTTATATCTCCCTCTTTGGACACTCTTTATCTAAACTCTTCTCATTTGAATATTATTATGATCTCATGGCCTTTCACAGACTCAACCTAGCCTAAAAGCATGATCATAGTAATCATTATCTATTATTATTATTATTATTATACGTGGGTGCCCCTTCTAAACGCTGCTCTGAACATCTTCGAGAGCATCCTTGCCTTTGGAGTAGCAGGTATGCCGGCCCGTGGAATTCACTTCCCCTGCAAGGAGTCTTGCTTCCCTTGAGTGGACAGAAGCCCATGGGTGCCTATGTGGGTGGGCAAGATGCGGCTGGAAAATGTATCTGTTTAAGGTGACAGTTCACTCTGATATTCTGCTTGAACCCCTGTTCTTATCCCTACTTTTCTTAGAGAGCTTGGTTTCATCAACACGAACGTGTCTCCTATACTGACCGTTGTCACATCAGGACACATCAGGCTCATTTCTTATTGGCACTTGATCCAACTGCTTCCATCATCCTTAAGGTGGTGGGTTACCAACTACTCTAAAGGGACTTCTGCTGTCCTAGAGTTAAAACAATCCAAAATAATAAGTGCATATCTTTAAAACAAATCGATTCACACAGTAGGTTCTGCTCAGCCCTTCGCAGGGAAAACCACTTTAAGTTTTCTGCTTTTTCTTTAGGCAGTTAATCAATGTGTTAAAATAACTTCTTCCATTGGGAGAGAGAATAGTGTGAGAGTGCACTGGAGACAGGAACCTGGACTTGAATTCTGGCTCTGCCACTAGCTGGGTGCTTTGAGTAAATTACTTAACCTCTCTGAGCTCCAGTTTCCTTGCTTCCGGGGTCATTGTGAGAACTAAAAGTGAGTGAATGAATACCAGGCACTTAGAATAGTGCCTGATGCAAAGTGGCGAGTCTTCAACCACAGTAGCTAATAAACATTAGGTACTCCATGTTTGATATTATTTATTTACTTCCTTCCAGGAAAGGTAATAATTTCACTTACTTTTATACTTCTTCTTATACCGCTCCCCAACTTCTCCTAATACCATTACATCACTAGGGCCGAACGAAGTTTCAGGAGCCCTGCACGTCATTGACACTGGATCGTTATTAATTATTACCCATTAGTAAACACTAGTGCTCCCAACCTCACGTAATTTCTAGAGTATTCCCTTCTTAGCTATTTTTCTGTATTTGGTTTTATTGCTTCACTTCTATAACTTTGCAGATGGCTGTCTCCCGTCTGATTATCTCCTCCTTGTGCCGCAACAGGAGAGCAGGACTCTGACTGGGCGTGGAGGCAGCTGACGGGAGATGAGTAACTTTCCTTAACTAGCGGCCAGCAGAGCCCAGGAGACAGAGAACCTCTCTGGGTTAAGTCCACTGTGGCACTGGTGGCCGTCCCAGGGGAACTCACCAGAGAACTCGCCCCTCGCTGTTCCCTGCAGCCACTGCTCATTCACGATCAAGCCCACAGTCTGTTTTCTCTTTCCCAAGGGTGAAGCGACACCTCCTTCCAGCCTGACACAGGCGGGCGAGCTGAAGGGAAGACTCTGAGACCCCAGCTGCTGCCACCATGAGCACAGTAACCTTCTGCTACTTAGGTAGTCAGCTGCCTCTTCTCTGGCTGCTTCCTACTTGTGACCTGGAATTGAGGGTGGTGTCCCCAGGCTGAGTGAACCAAAAGAGGAATCAAGAACGGGATGGATAAGCATCCTCGAGCCCCCACGAGGGGCTAAGAGGAGCTCCCCAAACCCAGGGGTCTGTCCCCACAGCCTTCTTCCCGGTCCCCCCCCCCCACAGGGAGCCAGGACCAAGATGCTCACTTCCTCACCCCCTAGTCCTGCACCGCCATCCAGCAAGTGACTCAGAAGTGAGGACAGGACAGCCCATGGGGGGTGGGGGGCAGCAGATGGGAATCCCGGAGGCCGGGCCAGGTGGGGAGAGGAGGTCCGCCAGCATCCCTGGAGGCTTCTCCTGGCCTCTCCCTTTGTCCCAGCAACCGCCCCTGCTCCTAGACCCTGGGGCGGTACCACAGAGCCTGTTGCCTTCAGCTCGCGCCCTGCTGCCAGCCCAGCCGCTCTGTGAGGCTCAGTGGACCCTGAACTGAGCCCCAGCCTGGCCTTTGCCACCTCCCACCTGTGTGACTTGGAGCACCTTACCTGACCTTAATTGTAAAATGAGAATAATATTTCCCTATGTTGTTTTGAGGATCAAATGTAATGTGTGTTCGTGGCGTGGGCCAACGCCTGCCACACAGCAGGTCCTGCCTAAGTGTGGTTGCTGTCCCCTCTACCTGGAATTTGTTAGTTTCAGGTTGAAACCTCCCCTCCCCCAGACTTCTCACCCCCTCCGCACCCCCCCCCCCCCCCCGCAGCTGCCTGCAGCTCTGTCAGGGCACCTGCTTACCAGGTGTAACTGCCTCAGGCAGGTACTGGCTCTATGGATCTCAATACCCCTGCAGAGACGCGGGTGCTCAGTTAGTTCCCCCATCCACCCCCGTCCAATCAACGCACAGATTTAGTGCTGTGGGTTCCCTCCATGTAAGCCCTGGGTTCCCTTCTCCCTTAGGGAAGGGGGAAGACGCACCCACATGAGTCCGGTGTTTTCTTGAGTCTCGTTTCCTCAGGATTGCTTCTCCCCCATCACTGCATTGCTCAGTGACCAAATCACGTCCTCCCTGGAGCCGCCCTGAGAGCAAATTAGTCAAGCTGAAGGGTCAGGGAGGGGAGAGCAGATTAGAAGCCAGGAGCCGCCATCCCAGCAGACTGGGATCCTTGAGGGAGGGCTGGGCTGGTGAATTCCTGAGACTCAACTCTCCTCCGGAACCAGGTGATCTCCTGTTTATCAACAGTTCAGCTTGGGTCCAGTGGAGCCAGTGGGGAGCTGGGTCCCCTGGGGCCAGCCTGGAGAAGAGAGAGGTGATGGGGATTGATCATAGGATCAGAGCCAGGGGTCCCACCCCTCCCCCACCTGAGAATCGCCCTCCGCTGCCCAGCCTGGAGTGTCTGTGATTAGCAGGAGGAATCCTCTCCCTCCCATGGTAGTTTTACACAATGGCGTGTGGTCTGAAACTTTGTTTTTAATTGAGGTAACATCGGGTTATAACGTTCTATAAGTTTCGTGTATACAACATTATATTTCTACTTCTGTATACACTACAGAAATTAGTTGCAAAGAAGCCCCATAGTATACTACGGAGTAGAATGAAGAAATCACAGTTTTTTAATACAAGGAGGCTTCAAAAAATTGTCTTGATGGGCTTCCCTGGTGGCGCAGTGGTTGGGAGTCCGCCTGCTGATGCAGGGGACACGGGTTCGTGCCCCGGTCCGGGAAGATCCCACATGCCGCGGAGCGGCTGGGCCCGTGAGCCATGGCCACTGAGCCTGCGCGTCCGGAGCCTGTGCTCCGCAGTGGGAGAGGCCACAGCAGTGAGAGGCCCGCGTACCACCAAAAAAAAAAAAAAAAAAAAAAAATTGTCTTGATGGTTGGCCTTGGATTCAACCTCTGACCTTTCTGCTTGCGGGCCTTGGGTGGTCCCTTATCCTGTCTGAGTCTCACGTTCTTCTTCTGAGATATAAGAATAATACCTCTTTGTGTGGATATAGAGGGAGATCGATTTTACATCAAGTCCCAGCCCACACACATTGACACACTGGTCGCCGGTCTCTTATCAGCAATTCTATCACCTCCAAATTTCTGAAACCCACACATGTGTTTGGTAACCCATCTGGACAGTAACCTTGCCCTGTACTGACCTGAGCTCATTTATAGTCATTACAGACTTTTTCCCATTTAATGTGAATATCTGTTTGTTTCACTGCCAAAACGTGAGAACATTCATTTATCGGGTGCTTTCCAGACTCTGCTGGAAGTGGTCAGGCTCTCCTGGAAATGGGGTGTCACGCCCTTTTGATCCTTTTTTGGTCTGCATCTTCCGATCATGGTCATCCGTAGGTGTGTCATCTAGTAGCTAATGTAGTAAAATCAGCCTAGAATGAGACTGAGGGTCTGGTGAGGTCAGATACCTTGCCACTTTGGTTCCAGCTGGTTCTATCCGGTTTTGGTTTGTCTCTTCCTATAGCTTCCTCTGTTTTTCTCCGGACCCTGTGACTCCAACACGTTCACCTCCAAATGGAAAAATCCTTTCCCTGCGTGAATAAAGGTGGCCATTGAGGTGCAGCGTATTCTATTTCAGGGAACCTGAGCATCCAACACTGCGCCACCACTATTTAGACAACTGCTTTGAAAAACAGTGTCTACAGGGAATTTCCTGGTGGTTTAGTGGTTAGGATTCGGAGCTTTCCCACTGTGGCCCAGGTTCCTAATGTTAACTCTCAAAAGCTGTTGGGAAGAGACAGGAGTCAAGGGTCTTCTTCCTGTAGATGAGGCCCAAGCAGGACTCTATTTAGGACAAGTCAGAAAATCCTGACACCATCAGTTTGTGTTCCCGGGGATTCTGGCTGGAGCCCTTTTAATCTCCATCTTAGGAAGTGTACCAACACTGCAGGATCCTGCTGGCCCGTAAGGCAGAGAGGCTGGAGTGGAATTGCATGGAGCTGGGTTGGATCCCGACTGTACCCCTGCCCAGCTCTGGGACTCTGAGCTTAAGAGTTGGAGTCTCAGATTTGTCATGTGTCCAGTGGGAATAGCAATTCAATCTGATGGTCTTAGAGTGAACTGCAGGGTCAGAGGCGGGGAACCAAGTGCAATCATCTCGTCCAAAGGCCCAGGGAGGCCTGGACCAGGGTCAGACCCAGGGGTCAGGATGGAGCAGAGAGGTCCAGGTTGGAGGACTAGTAGGAAGGCTTGGGCAGCAGAGCCAGGACTAGAGTGAGGCGAGTGGGTCCCTAGGACACAAAACTGAAGGGGCTGTGACCCTAGCAGAGGTCCTGTGAGTGGGAGAGGGGACATTCCTTCCCTCCCTGACTCGATCCCCTCATGCTGAGCATAGAGGGCCCTGGGTGACTGTGTCCTCCACACCCTGCCTGGGACCTGGGGTTCTCCATTGCCATCTGGGACCCTCTTCCAATCTACATAGAGTAGCCCTGACCAGTGGGAAGGCCGTGTGGCTTAGTGAGACCTCCAGCATCACCATGAGTGGCTGCCGATTTTGTGTCATCTGAGGGATTCTGACGAGACTTCACAAGTCCCCACCAAAGAGGAAAAGTCTTCCTCCACCAGCTTGTGCGAATGCAGGTCTCTCCAGGCTTAGCAGTTCATGTGGATGTTTCCTAAAGTCTCTTGAATCTTTGAGAGGTTCCATAAAGTCGCACATGGCCTTGGTGTGCAGGCATGTGTGGTTGTCACCAGCTAAGGTATGAGTTAGGCTGGTGACCCCTGAGAGGTCGGGGGTGCTGGGCGATGGGTCAGGAATCAGTGAGGCGGACTGGAGAGTCCAAGGGGAACGAGGGTTAATAGCATATCACCTGCTTCCCAGTCAACTGGGGCAGCACATGGACCTAGTGACCTTCAGCTGGGAAGGCCAAGGGCATCAGGCTTGGAAGACAGCAGATGCCAGGCAAAATGATCGTTAAGGTTCCTTCTAGCTCTGATTTTAGGTTTAAAATACCTCTAAGTACGCAGAATTAGCCAGTCTGCAGAGGCTGAGGGCACAGTCTCCAGGACTGTCCTTACATTTGACCCCAATGGCAAATTTGGGAGATCCCCAAAGCTACCATCAGGTGTGAGAATTCCCTAGAAGGAGGCACAGAACTCCCTGAAAACTGTCACTATCTCAGTTACGGTTTATTACAGGGAAGGATGCCGGTTCCCATCAGCCACAGGGCAGAGTCTGGGCGGGTTTCACACAGGAAGCTTCCATTGTCCTCAGGACATGTCCCTGTCCTGGATTCAGTGTGTGGCAGGGCACACGGAGCACTGCCCGCCGGGGACGTTCACCCTGTTTAAAGAAATATATTCTGACTCTTGTTAAAACGATAAGGGAGAGTCTCTTCAGGACTATCGTGATAGGCGTGAAGACCATCGCAGCAGAGGAGACAGATGGGCGCACGTCCGAACACAGCAAAGATGAGTGGGGATTGGTAGCCAATGATCAGTGAGGGGCGTGGGATGGAAAATCACTGAGAGGAGACATCGAGGGCAGAGGGGTTCTTGTTGAAATTTGCTGACAGGATTCTTGCTAAAAGCAAGTAAAGGACGTATGCATCAAAGGTGGGAGATGAGGAGTTTGATCAGATATCAAACATGATAAGATCTAAACAGTGGGAAGGCTTCTCACTAAACTGACTTGGACGAAGTTTTGCTGGGACTGGGCAATACAGGCCGTCAAGGACAGGACACACAAAGGGCGGAGGTTGAGGCCTATTGGAGAAGAGGGCTCAGAAGAGCCTGACTGAAACTTGACCGAGGAGTGAACCTTTTTCAACAGGACCCTCAGCGTATGGAGTTTTATTTGGGCTCAGTCACTTGCTGCCCGCACAGCTGAGCGGTTGTCTCCTGCCCTCCCGGAGGTCAGACTAATGCCCTAGTGTCCAGCTCCTCCAGAGGTCAGATGTGATACCACGTGACCCAGAGGCCCCATCACATGTCACCCTGTTAGCCTGTCCAGTGGCCAAAGGCCCGGGCAGACGAGGACACTTCTATCAGCCAGAATATTCTAGGGGCTCAGGGACCACTTCCCAGTAGCCAAGGGCAAAGAGCAGGCTGACTCCTCACTACACACTAAGGTTCTCTGAATGAAGGTTTTTCTGCTCCAATCCCACTTCTCTGTGCTTCTCTGTGGAGTTCCCACTCTGCCTACTCTTTGGAAGTGATTGTGTTGACCTGCCTCTGAGGCGTCTTTATCCAATACCATTTTTTTTTTTGGCCGTGCCACGTAGCTTGTGGGATCCTACTTCCCCAACCAGGGATCGAACCTGTGCCCCCTGCAGTGGGAGCGCAAAGTCCTAACCACTGGACCTCCAGGGAATTCCCTCAAATACCTATGTTAAGTTAAAAGTATCCTACGATGACTTTTGCTTATTTATTCCATGATTGAATAAGTATACGGAGCATCTACAAGATACAAAAATATGTGTTTAATGTTGAAAGAGAAAAATTTACATTTGTGAAATTCTTTTCTATTTGATTTATAACAAAATCTCTGTGATTTACAGAATAGATCTTGTTGAGCCTAGTTTATGGACAAGCAAACTGTCTTTCTAATCCCTTGACCTTCATTGTTACAGGGAAGACCCAGATGCACTGCATCAATATCTGAGTGAGCTAAAAACAGACTTGGCCGTGGAGTACCAAGTCACGCTCCGAAAAGACCAGCTGGACAGGAAGAGGTTTTTGAACAGGTTTCCTCTGGTAAAATGAGAGCTAGAGGAGTTCATAGGAAAGCTCCACGCGTTCGCAGACAAGGTTGACAAGGTCCACAGGGACTGCACCATCTCCAACATTGCGGCCATCTCCACTGGCGCTGTGTCTGGTGTCCTGACCATACTTGGCCTGGCTTTGGCACCCATGACAGCGGGGGCGAGTCTGGCACTCTCGGCCACTGGGTTAGGGCTGGGAGCAGCGGCTGCTGTGACCAGTGTGTCCACCAGCATTGTGGAACACGTCAGCACGTTGTCAGCAAAAACCGAAGTTAGTCGCCTGATATCAACTGGCGTTCCTGGAGGCACTTAAGATCAGCCCCCGAACTGTTAGCACAACAAAGAAATTCACAGAAGCTGTGCAACGCATTGAAATGAATATCCGTGCCATGGAGACGGTCAAAAGCAACCCTGGCTTAGCAGCCGATGCAAACGTCTTCATCAGCAGTGGAATAATCTCAGTCCAAAGCAGCCAGCAGGAAGAGGTTACTTTCAAAGGCACGGCTCTGGCAATGACCAAAGGAGCCCGGATTGTGGGTGTGGGCACTGCAGGTCTCTCCCTTCTGATGGAAGTGGCCTTCCTGGTGAAAGAGGCAAAGCACTTGCATGAGGGGGCAAAGACGGAGCCGGCTGAAAGGCTGAGGCAGCAGGCCCGGGAGCTGGAGAAGAAGTTGGAGGTGCTCACCGGCATCTATGAGCGTCTGCAGTAGGGCTGGACTCCGCCACTCCCCGAGCTGTGCAGGGACCAGGGACACTTGCGGGGCCAAGGCAAGGAGGCACCTTGTTAGAGGGGAAAGGAGGGCGAGATAACATAGATGTAGCTAGGTGTTAGGAATTTGGCATTTCTGTAGCTGAGCACAGCAGGGGAGGGATAAATGCAGGTGGCAGGTGGGGGAGAGAGAAGGAAGGAGCATGGAGCCTGGACGAAGGGAGGAGAGGGGCCTAGAGAGTGCGGGGAGGAGAGAAGCCACTTATTTTGGACTAAAGAAGACACTGGGGGCAGAATAAAGGGAGAGGGAGGGGGAACTAGCAACAAGAGGCCAGGAATATGAAAGGGTTGAACATGGGAAAAAGCCCAGGAGTTAGGATCGTTGGGCTCCAGGAGAAGTAGCAGGGGCTCCTCTCTCACCCCTCCCCAGGGTTTGATGTCTCTGGTGGTCTCTAGCCCTACTTTTCCAGTATCAACTCACCTTTGATTCCAGCAGCTTTATCTTAATTAGGCAGTGATTTCTTTTTGTTTGTTTGTTTTGCGGTAAGCGGGCCTCTCACTGCTGTGGCCTCTCCCACTGCGGAGCACAGGCTCCGGACGCGCAGGCTCAGCGGCCATGGCTCACGGGCCCAGGCGCTCCACGACATGTGGGATCTTCCCGGACCAGGGCACAAACCCGTGTCCCCTGCATCGACAGGCGGACTCTCAACCACTGCGCCGCCAGGGAAGCCCTGTTTTGTTTTGTTTGTTTTTCCTGTTTGTTTTTTTAATGAAGCATAGTTGATTTATACTGTTGAGTGGGTTTCCAGTGCACAGCAAAGTGTTTCGGTTATACATGTATCTCCCTGTGCTTTACAGTAAATCCCTGTTGTTTATTTTTTGTATGCTAGTGTGCACCTGCTAATCCCATACTCCTAAATTATCCCTCCCCCACCTTTCCCCTTGTATAACCATAAGTTTGTTTTCTGTGTCTGTGAGTCTGTTTCTGTTTCATAAATAAGTTCACTTGTACTATTTTTTAGATTCCACATATAAGTGATATCATATATTTGTCTTTGTCTTTCTCTTTCTGACTTACTTCACTTAGTATGATAATTTCTAGGTCCATCCAAGCTGCCCCAAATGGCATTATTTTATTCTTTTTATGGCTGGGTAATATTCCTGTGTGTGTGTGTGTGTGTGTGTGTGTGTGTGTGTGTGTGTGTGTAGGCGAAGGTTTTGAAGAAACCCGCACAAAACTAATCACAAAAATAATACTTAAAATGAATACAATATATGTCATCATTATTCTCACATGGACTCCAACCATGACCAATGACATGAAAAATCATCGTTGCCATTCAACTACAAGAACACCAATGACCAACACCCGAAAAACCCACCCACTGATAAAAATCCTCAACAATACATTCACTGACCTCCCTACCCCATCAAATAACTCACCATGATGAAATATGGGTTCCTTACGAGGGCTCTGCCTAATCCTACGAATCCTAACAGGCCTATTTCTAGCAACACACTACACACCAGACACAACAGCTGCCTTCTCATCAGTAACACATCTGCCGAGACATCGACTATGGCTGAGTCGTTCGATACATACACGCAAAGGGAGCTTCCGTATTTTTTATCTGCCGTTATGCCCACGTAGGACGTGGCCTATACTGTGGGTCCCATACCTTTCAGGAAACATGAAATATTGGAATTATCCTATTACCTATAGTCCTAGCCACCGCATTCATAGGCTACATCCTACCTTGAGGAGAAATATCATTCTGAGGCGCAACTGTCATCACAAACCTACGCTCAGCAATCCCGTACATCGGCACTACCCTCGTCGAATGAATTTGAGGGGGCTTTTCTGTAGATGAAGGAACACTAACACGATTCTTCGCCTTCCACTTCATTCTCCCTTTCATCATCACAGCACTAGCTGCCGTCCACCTATTTTATTCCTTCAGGAAACAGGGTCCAACAACCCCATAGGAATTCCATCTGATATAGACAGAATCCCGTTCCACCCTTACTATACAGTCAAGGATATCCTAGGTGCCTCACTATTAATCTTAGCCTCACTAATAGGAGCTCTATTCTCATCCGACCTGCTCGGAGACCCCGACAACTACACCCCAGCAAACCCACTCAGCACACCACCACATATCAAGCCAGAATGGCGTTTTCTATGCGCGTATGCAATTTTACGATCAATCCCCAACAAGCTAGGAGGAGTCTCGGCCCTGCTGCTGTCAATCCTAATCCTGGCATTTATTCCAATTCTCCATACATCCAAACAACGAAGCGTGATATTCCAACCCTTCAGTCCATTCTTATTTTGAGTACTAGTAGCAAACTTACTAGCGCTAACATGGATCGGAGGACAACCCGGGGAACACCCATATATGATTATCGGACAACTTGCAGACTTTTTTTTTGTTTTTTGTTTTTTTTGTTTTTTGCGGTACGCGGGCCTCTCACTATTGTGGCCTCTCCCGTTGCGGAGCACACGCTCCGGACGCACAGGCTCAGCGGCCATGGCTCACGGGCCCAGCCGCTCCGCGGCATGTGGGATCCTCCCGGACCGGGGCACGAACCCGCGTCCGCTGCATCCGCAGGCAGACTCTCAACCACTGCGCCACCAGGGAAGCCCCTTGCATCCATTTTATACTTTCTTTTAATCCTAGTGTTAATACCAGTCACTAGTCTCATTGAAAACAAGTTCCTAAAATGAAGAGTCTTTGTAGTATAACACAATACCCTGGTCTTGTAAACCGGAAAAGGAGAACAACATATCTGTCCGAGACACTTGGAAGAAGCACTAAACTTCACCGCCAGCACCCAAAGCTGAAATTCTATATAAACTATTCCCTGAAAAAAATATATTATAAGACATTCATAAAATGACAGTGCTATGTCAGTACTAAAAATAATTCATTCTACTGCATACATGCTATGCGTATTGTGCATGTCTGTTACCGCCACATAACCGCTATAATGTCTCTTTCCCGTGTACATATGCACGTACATTGCATGTATAATCGTGTGTTGCATTATTTACCACATGTCTAATAAGCATGTACATTATATCATGAATATTACATAGTACATATACATTATTGGTCGTACATAGCACATTGAGTTAAATTGGTCCAAGCCAGCGTGTTTGGAATCCTGTCCATTAGATCACGAGCTTAATTGCCAGGCCGTGTGAAACCAGGTGTCCCTCCGCTCGCTCCAGGCCCATGGCTTGTGAGGGTTTCCATTGATGAACTTTATCAGATATCTGGTTCTTACTTCAGGGCCATCTCTCCTAAAATCGCCCACTCTTTCCCATTAAATAAGACATCTCAATGGGTTAATGACTACTCAGCCCATGCTCACACATAACTGTGACTTCATACATTTGGTATTCTTTATTTTTGTGGGGGAAAGCGCTTAGACTCAGCTATGACTTTAAAAGGTCTTAACACAGTCAAGCAAACTGTAGCTGGACTTGGATGTATTTGTTATTTGGCAAGAGCCAATCAGTTAATGGTTACAGGACAGAGCGCTTTACTGTTCCCCCCACGGCTTAGAACAGTTAGATATCCCAGTGAATCAACCTCAACCCCCTTCCTATCACACAAATGAGCTACTTAGATATTCACCACCCATAGAGACAGACATCCCCCTAGATCCGCCAACCATTTTATCAAAAATCTAATACTAAGTCTGACATAAGCCACGTAATACAACCATACAAGCATCGCCTCTGTGCAGCAAGTTGAAGTTGCTCGAACATCTCATAAAGCAAGACACTGGAAACGTCTACATGGGCCCACTAGCCCCATGAACGTAAAGGTTTGGTCCCAGCCTTTCTATTAGTTTTTAATAGAATTACACATGCAGGTATCCTCACCCCGGTGAGAATGCCCCCTAAATCACTATGGAATTTAAGAAAAAAAAAATGTCATGAGGAACCTAGGGGTAAGACAGGAATAAAGACACAGACCTACTAGAGAATGGACTTGAGGATATGGGGAGGGGGAAGGGTAAGCTGTGACAAAGCGAGAGAGAGGCGTGGACATATACACACTACCAAACGTAAGGTAGACAGCTAGTGGGAAGCAGCCGCATAGCACAGGGAGATCAGCTCGGTGCTTTGTGACCGCCTGGAGGGGTGGGATAGGGAGGGTGGGAGGGAGGGAGACGCAAGAGGGAAGAGATATGGGAACATGTGTCTATGTATAACTGATTCACTTTGTTATAAAGCAGAAACGAACACACCATTGTAAAGCAATTATACTCCAATATAGATGTAAAAATAAATTTAAAAAAAAAAACAAAAGGAGCAGGTGTCAAGCACGCCACACCAGCAGCTCACAATGCCTTGCTTAGCCACGCCCCCACGGGAGACAGCAGTGATAAAAACTGAGCCATAAACGAAAGTGTGACTAAGCCATGTTAATTAGGCTGGTAAATGTCGTGCCAGCCACCGCGGTCACATGATTGACCCGAATTAATAGAACTACGGCGTAAAGCGTGTTAAAGAACCATACAAGATAAAGTTAAACCTTAATTAAGCTGTAAAAAGCCGTAATTGAAACAAAAGTAAACTACGAAAGTGACTTTATTAATATATTCTGATCACACGATAGCTAAGACCCAAACTGGGATTAGATAACCCACTATGCTTAGCCCTAAACCCAAACGGTCATAAGAACTAGACTATTCGCCAGAGCACTACTGGCAACAGCTTAAAACTCAAAGTCACGCCCCTCTAGAGGAGCCTGTTCTATAATCCATGAACCCCGAACAACCTCACCAACCCTCGCTACTCCCGTCTATACACCTCATCTTCAGCAAACCCTAAAAAGGAGCAAAAGTAAGCATAATTATAACACATAGAAAGGTTAGGTTAAGGTGTAACCTAGGGGGTGGGAAGAGAGGAGCTACATTTTCTACACCAAGAACACCCTTTATCCACACGAAAGTTTTTATGAAACCTAAAAACTAAAGGAGGATTTAGTAGTAAATTAAGAGTAGAGCGCTTAAGTGAATAAGGCCATGAAGCATGAACACACAGCCCGTCAGGTGCCATGACAAAGCCACAGTCCATCAACACATGCTGAACAATTATATGAGAGGAGGTAAGTCGTAACAAGGTGAGCATACTGGCAAGTGTGCTTGGATAAAACAAGACATAGCTTAAATAAAGCGCCTAGTTTACACCTAGATTTCATGATCTATGTATGTCTAGAACTAAACCTAGCCCACACCTTTCCCACCATACTGACACAAGCTAGTCAAATAACACATTCACCAGACATCTAAAGTATAGGAGATAGAAATTTAAACATTGATGGCGCTGTAGAGAAAGTAAGGGAATGATAAAAGAAATATTATAAGTAATAAAAAGCAAAGCTTACCCCTCGTCCCTTTTGCATAATGACTTAACTAGTAACAGCTTAACAAAGAGAACTTAAGCTAAACTACCCTAAATCAGATGAGCTACTTATGAACAGTTACTAGAACAAACTCACCTATGGGACAAAATAGGGAGAAGATTTATAAGTAGAGGGGACAAGCCTAACGAGCCTGGTGATAGCTGGTTGTCCAGGAAAAGAATTTCAGTTCAACGTTAAATAATACTAAAAACCATAATAAGCTTCAACGTATATTTGAATGTTAGTCTGAAAAGGTACAGTCTTTTAGAAATGGATACGACCTTAACTAGAGAGTAAAAACAAACTATACCATAGTTGGCCTAAAAGCAGCCATCAATGAAGAAAGCATTAAAGCCCAACAACAGAACACATTTCAATTCCAATATTAAGTAAATCAACTCCTAGCCTTAGTACTGGGCTAATCTATAAGACTACAGAAGCAATACTGTTAACATGAGTAACAAGAAATATTTCTCCTTGCACAAGCTTACCTCAGCAACTAATAACGTACTGATAATTAACTGTAAGTAAATACAACCCAACACTAAATCATCTATTAAAAACACTGTTAACCCAACACAGGGGTGCACTCAGGGAAAGATTTAAAAAAGTAAAAGGAACTCGGCAAACACAAACCCCACCTGTTTACCGAAAACATCACCTCTAGCAACACCAGTATTAGAGGCACCACCTGCCCAGTGACAATCGTTAAACGGCCGCGGTATCCTGACTGTGCAAAGGTAGCATAATCACTTGTTCTCTAAATAAGGACTTGTATGAATGACCACACGAGGGTTTTACTGCCTCTTACTATTCATCAGTGAAAATGACCTCCCCTTGAAGAGGCGGGGAAAACAAAATAAGACGAGAAGACCCTACGGAGCTTCAATTAATCAACCCCAAAACCATAATCTTAAACCACCAAGGAATAACAACATTTCACATGGGTTGACAATTTCGTTGGGGTGACCTTGGAGCACAAAAATCCCTCTGAGTGATTAAAACCTAGACCTACTAGCTAAAGCATAATATCACTTACTGATCCAAAAAATTGATCAACGGAACAGGTTACCCTAGGGATCACAGCGCAATCCTATTCGAGAGTCCATATCAACAACAGCGTTTACGACCTCGATGTTGGATCAGGACATCCTAATGGTGGAACCGCTGTTAAGGGTTCATTCGTTCAAAGGTTAAAGTCCTACGTGATCTGAGTTCAGACCGGAGCAATCCAGGTCGGTTTCTATCTATTATGCATTTCTCCCAGTACGAAAAGATAAGAGAAATAAGGCCCACTTTAAATAAGTGCTTTCTAAACAATTAATGATCTAATCTCAACCTCATAAGCACAGACTAACCACCCAGGGCCAGGGTTTTGTTGAGGTGGCAGAGCCCGGTCATTGCATAAAACTTAAACCTTTATATCCAGGGGTTCAAACCCTCTCCCTAACAAAAGGTTTATAATTAACAGTTTAATGTTCATCATTCCTAGCCATAGCATTCCTGACACTAGTAGAACGTAAAGTCCTAGGCTATGTACAACTCCCAACTCCGAAAAGGACCAAACATTGTAGGCCTTCATGGTCTACTCCAACCCTTTGCCGATGCAATCAAACTATTCGCTAAGGAACCCCTGCGACCAGCTACATCTTCCACCTCCATATTTATCATCGTACCCATCTTAGCCCTAACCCTAGCTCTCACAATATGAATCCCTCTACCCATACCATAACCCCTCATCAACATAAACCTGGGAGTATTATTCACACTAGAAATAGCAAGTCTAGCCATATACTCCATTCTATGATCTGGCTGGGCCTCCAACTCAAAATACGCATTAATTGGAGCCCTACGAGCAGTAGCCCAAACAATCTCATATGACGTAACACTAGCAATCATCCTCTTGTCAGTGCTCTTAAATGGAGCCTTTACCCTGTCAACCCTAACCGCAGCACAAGAACAACTATGGGGCTTCCCTGGTGGCGCAGTGGTTGAGAGTCCGCCTGCCGATGCAGGGGACACGGGTTCGTGCCCCGGTCTGGGAAGATCCCACATGCCGCGGAGCGGCTGGGCCCGTGAGCCATGGCCGCTGAGCCTGCGTGTCCGGAGCCTGTGCTCCGCAACGGGAGAGGCCACAACAGGGAGAGGCCCGCGTACCGCCAAAAAAAAAAAAAAAAGAACAACTATGACTAGTCTTCCCTTCATGACCACTCGCCATAATATGATTTATTTCTACCCTAGCAGAAACCAACCGAGCCCCTTTTGATTTAACGGAAGGAGAATCCGAACTCGTATCCAGCTTCAACGTAGAGTATGCAGCAGGCCCCTTCACCATATTCTTCCTGGCAGAATAGGCCAACATCATTATAATAAATATATTCACAACAATTCTATCCCTAAGAACATTCCACAACACCTACACACTAGAACTATACACAATTAACTTCATTATTAAAACACTACTACTAACAACATCCTTCCCATGGATTTGAGCATCTTCTCCTCGATTTCGATATGACCAACTAATACACTTACTCTGAAAAAA
This sequence comes from Orcinus orca, assembly GCF_937001465.1. Classification (NCBI taxonomy): domain Eukaryota; kingdom Metazoa; phylum Chordata; class Mammalia; order Artiodactyla; family Delphinidae; genus Orcinus; species Orcinus orca. The sequence goes on along the minus strand of NC_064569.1, from coordinate 91,383,679 downwards.
CTTCCTTCTTCTGCGAGGAAATGTCTATTTAGATTTTCAGGCAGTGACTTCTGGATAATGATGCTGCTGATGGTGGTGGTGGTGACAACACAGTGGATGGATCATTTGACAAGTTACCATTTGCTCTTTGGGACCAGGGTGCACTAAGAGACCAGTGAAGTTCCCATAAAATTCCAAATGTTGTGTTGGAACAGAGGTTGATTTGGAAAAAACACAAAAAACAACAGAAAAGAAGGAAAGAAAAATGAAACCAGATGGCAGCAACAAGTCAAGAAACTTTGCAGTGTGTCAAGGAGATGAACCAGCCTGGGGCCAATTGACACGGCCTCTCTGACCCTCAGTTTCTTCCTCATTTAGGGGTAGGGCTGGGCAAGACATTTCAGGTCCATCTGGCTCTCCTCAGGTTGTGTTCTACAGACTTTGGTTCAATAAATATGCACTGACCCACTGAAGCTTCTTTGTGTTGATTGACAGCTCAGCTGGGCTCCAGATGCCCGACTTCCCTTCCCCGGGAGCCTGACTTCCAGGAGCTCAGGGAGCAAGTCCTCCATCGCTCCTCCTGCTGCCCACTGGACTCCCATCCAGTCATCTCCCTCAGACCCTGATGCCCCGCAGGCCCCACTGGGACACCTGGGGGAGCCCGTGCACATCTGGCTTGGACAGAGCATAGGTATGTTCCTCCTCCAGCACCTTGGACCCAGGATGGACACGTGGCACCCAAGGCTGATTACGATCAGAGGGCTTGTTTGCAGGTGTGAGAGAGGGTCAGCCATAAACAGAGGGGCAGAGAGAGATAGCCAGACAGCAAACAACCTCACCCAAGCTTCCTTCACATTTCAGCGAGAGTCCTGCATGAGCTTCCAGAAGGGTCTTCCTGTGTTTAACCTTGTGGCACTGCCCCTGCCCCCCACCCCATCTATTCCCCACATGGCGCTAGAATGACCCTTAAGAATATCGATCTCGGGCTTCCCTGGTGGCACAGTGGTTAAGAACCTGCCTGCCAACACAGGGGACACGGGTTTGAGCCCTGGTCGGGAAGATCCCGCGTGCCGCGGAGCAACTAAGCCCGCGCGCCACAACTACTGAAGCCCGCACGCTTAGAGCATGTGCTCTGCAACAAGAGAGGCCACCGCAATGAGAGGCCCTCGCACGGCAACCAAGGGTGGCCCCTGCTCGCCGCAACTAGAGAAAGCCTGCACATAACAACGAAGACCCAATGCAGCCAAAAATAAAAATAAATAAAATAAATAAATTAAAAAAAAAAAAAAAGAATATCGATCTCAGCAGCACCTGCTTCCAACTCTTCCACGGTTGCCCATGACTCTTAGCACAGAAGCCCAAAGCCTCCCTGCGGCCCAAAGTAGCCTGCTGGAGCCTGGGGTCCCCCGAAGGCACAACTGGAGGCCAGGCTCACTTGATCCCTGGGAGCAGGACTGAGAGGCTGGGGGAAGTTAAACAGGGAAGGAGGGAAGTCCATATGAGGCCATGTTCTGACTTGGTCACCCATATGGGGGATTGCACCTGCCAGGACCTTCCCAGGAACCTTCAAGGAATGGCCTCAGGTTCAGCCTCTCCAGGGGGGAAAGAAGGGAGTGTCTGATGTTTGCTTTCATCCCCACGGGCCTGCTCTCCGGGGCATTGACTCTCTGTGCTTCCACGTATGGAGCATGTCAGCCCCAGACAGGCTCCCATGTTGGGCGCCCAGGGCAGGAAGCAAGTGACCTGGGACGCGGAAATGATCCCAGGACATCTCCTAAGTCACTCCACACGTGCTGCAGTGCCTTCTCTGACCTTTTGTACAAACCACCCTCGCAAGACTTCTCTCAGTGCCTCTAACTCCCTCTCAGCCTGTGTTTCCCTGAGGCCTTCAATGGGCCCTTCCATTCCTTCCTGAAGACGGCAGCAGTTGTGGCCATCCACCTGCCTGACCCCCGAATCATGAGTTCATTCCTTTGTCAATTCTTCCTCAGTTCTTGGAGAATTCCCATTCCTGCACAGACTCGGTCTGGGCAGTGATTCAGGTACTGAGTAATGGAGCCATTCAGTATCCACCACCTTGTCCGCCCAGACCCTTAGAGCTGGACCCCATTGTGCTCAATGTGCCTTTATGCAATTCCACTGTGACCCCTATGTCAGGTGTTGGTTCCAAGCAACAGAAACTGAGATTGGCTAAATGAGCACAAAAGAGGGTCCTTTGGGAGGGAAAAAAAAAAGACCTCAGCATCGCAAGCCTTCAACAGTGACTTGCTGTTCTCCACAACCACCAGGCAGGAAACAGGATTTGCTCTCCTCCCTCAGTCCCTTCTGAGTTGAATGCTTGCCACTCCCTCAGCTTCCTGTTTCCTGAGAAAGGATGTGTAGTCAAGCAAAGATAAGCTGCTGCAGAAAAATCCAGGTTTCCTGTAAACAGGCTCCCACAGCCTCTGTGTCCACCCGAACATCACTCTCCACCAACCCCTGCTTTTTACTTTCTACTTTAATTTAAAACGCAATTCACCTCTGCTCACTTGAGCCTAGGTTTTGCACAGGACACTGGGGACATAGATGCCCTTGGGGAAGCCTCAGTCTAGTCAGCAGAGTCCAGTAGAAGGAGACAGACCAGGAAAGAGGACACGAGGCTAGGTTTAAGCACCCTCGGGCACCACTGGAGCACCAAGCTGGTGACGGTCAACCCTGTCGGGGAGGACTCTGGAAGGTTCCTTTAAGGAGATTTTGCCTGCTTTGGGCCTTGGAGGAGGACCTAGATCTTTCCAGATAATGGCAGTGTTCCTCGTAGAGAGCATAGCACGAGCAAACACCTGGATGCACTCAGGTAGGTAAACGGCATTCAACACAACTATCAGTACAGCTGTTTCTGATCTGACACCCCATGTGTGTTCCTGCACCACAGCTAATAGGGCTTCTGAGAAAGATGAGCTGGGAAAGACCCCTCGAAACCTATGAAATTTCGTAACTAGCACATGAACCAGAACAGTAACGATCCTGATAAAAATTCCTCCCTGGTTAAACCTCCACCAACTCGTGTATCTGGTGTCAGAGCCCGTCAATGCTTTGCAGACTTCAGTCCTCGGGTTCCTTCCGGATGTAAGTACTGGTGAGTTTTGCTTTGCGTAGAGACTATTTTTGCCAAAATAAAAATCAGATCCCGGGTGTAGCCTTCTGGATTAACCCATCCAGCGGGAAATGACTTCACAGCTTCCCAACCTGCACTCACAGCCTCACCGAGAGTTCAAGTCGTGGAAACCTCAGAGGTTCTGGGGCTGCTCCGCCAGCCACGACTTGCACAGAACGGGGCAGCCGGGAGCGATTCAGGTCTGCAGAGGTGACAGGAGGAGAAGGTGGTCCCGTGTGTCCTGCGGATCGTCACCTTTGGCCAAGTGTTTCTGTTTGATTGTGAGAAAACTGGCCCCAGAGTGGTTTCAAAACTTAAATGTGCTGGGAAACCTGCTTTATACCGACATCATTCTACTAGAGGTATTTGAGAGGAAAAGAACAAAACAAAAGCCAAACAGCAAAAGTCACATACTGCAGAACTGAGCACCTCCCGGGCTGTGTGCTGGGGATGCAGTGGGTTTGGGGTTGGAGAAGGAGAGGCAGGTGACAAGCCCAGAGTGGAGAAGTAACTAAGGCCACACAGCCACGAAGTGCTAGGGCCTGTGTGACTGCAGCAGGTCTGAACCTAGTCTGAACAGTGGCTCTGGACCCAGGCTGTCCTCTGAGCTGGCCAGCTGAGGGGTGGGCTGACGTTGAGGGTGGTGCCCGGGGACTTACTTCTGTGTGATCTAAGTTTTCCTTTCGGGTGTATCTTGGATGCTGGAGAGAGGGTGTGGTTATAACTCAGTAACCTGCAGCCTCAGACTGGGGACTGGGATTTACAGAGGTGATAACAGCTAGGCCTCATTGGTCAGTGATCCTGTGGGCGTGGGGACAGGGGGAGGAGGAACATGGCCTTCCTCTCGCCTCATCCTCAAAATAACCTTTTGAAAACAGGATTATTGTCCCCATTTGACAAATAGAGAAACTGAGGCACAGGAAGTTTAGGTAACTGGTCCAAGGTAGCAGAGCCTGGATTCAAACCTCGTCTGACTGCTCTTTCCACGTCCCTGTGCCTCTGAAGGGTAAAGGAGGCAGGGGTGATGACTGAGAGATATCCGGGCTCTGCACGGGTTCCCGGACCACTTGGGGCGTGGCCAGCTGACCCCAGAAGGCAGTAGCCATGGAACATGTGCTTTCCCCCAAGCACCAGTATTCCCTAGTAAGGATGGACCCTAATTTACCTACCTACGCCTGAATGTGTGTATTGTAACTCAGTTTCCTCAATTTTTAAAAATGTAGGGACAATGCTGGATTGACAGTTAGCTTTTGGGGGATCGTGGGCCTCTTGGGAAACTGCCCTGCCCAGAGCATTGGGTTTGCCTTCCCTGGCCTCCAGGGAGGGCCAGATCCCCATTGACAAGAAAACATCTGCTCTCCTTGATACAAGGAAGGTGTGAGTCATCCGTGGCAAACAGAGAGCAAAAAAGGTTCCTTTCCTAGCCACTCAGGTCAACACATCCATTTATCTACATGAGTGCATTGGGGCGAACTAGAAACACACAGCAGCTTCTCACCGAGGCCAACGCACCTGACAGGGCTGCATCTCTCCCCGAAGATTGCAAAGGATGTGTGAGCAACTTGCTTCCGGCGAGGCATCAATTCTCACGAGGAATATGGAGAATTTGTTTGCTGTTTGGAAATGCTTTCGGGTGCATTTGGGTGTCTCAAATGCTGTTGGGTGTCTCTTCTTTTGCACCCTCTGTTATTACCTGCCAATCCAACATTAAGGGGAAAGATCTTATATTGGGGGACTTCACTTCGTTTGGGAAATCAAGGAAGGCTTCCATGAAGAAGTGGCATTTGAACTCACATTTGAAGATGAGCAAGGGTTGAGGAGGCTGGAAAGGAAAGTGGTGGTAAGAGATTTCAAGGCGTAGGCCCTGGACCTGCTAAGGTCAAAAGAAGACCCGAGGTCCAGAATCCGGAAGGTGGCCAGCGTGGGTCAGAAAGGAAACTGATGGGGCTACCGTGTCGGCCACTCCAGCTTCCCTGTGCCAGGATTCATGCTGAATCCTCTGCAAGGGCTGCAGTGGGAGATCGGGGACACTGTGAGCACCGGACATTGCCAGCAGCCTCTGAAGGGACGGGAGGTGGCACTGTTGGCACAGACATCGCTGCAGTTGGAACTACACGTCTGCAGCCCCAGGGGACCTCGGAGGACAAAGCCAGCAGAGCAGCTGCTTTTGACGTCAAGCAGTTACAAAAGAGGCAGAGCAGGCAGGAGCCCAGGGCTGGTACCCGGAAGGAGCCGGGGCGGGGGGGGGGGGGGGGTGGGGGGGGTGGGGGGGGTGGGGGCAGGATGGTGGCGCACCAGAGGCATTGCCTGGGGGCTCCCCAGACCCTTAGAAGAATCCAACAGGCCCTGGGATCCAGCAAAGCAGGAGGGGTGGAGCTAGAGAAATACTGCTTTGTGACTCTGTTTTGCCCACAAACTGGAGTACCAGGGAAACAGATTACACACAGCTTAAGCATTCATGCGAGCGTGTGGGACTCTCACCTCCTAGCAGGGCTGGCTTGTTTGCCGCCAGATCAGAACGGGCCAGGTTCTGTTTGGGTTGGGTCCGGATGAGAAAGGCACCCAGAGCTCTCTGGCTTCGGTCCTGCCCGTTGACCTGGGGTTGCCCCCCCAGGTGGGGCCCATCTCTATATCCCTCCTTCCCCCCCCCCACCCCCGGCTCCTGCCTCCCTCTCGCTGTCCAGCCGTCCCTCTGGGCAGGGCAGTGCTTCTCAAAAGCATCGTGGCTGTCAGTGGGGCTGTTGGCTGCATTTTTGTGATTTCCCCCCTTGCCTTCCAGACACAAGGTAGGATTAGACTTCCTGTCCTCCTTATGGTGAGGCAGGAATGTGTAACCAGTTCTGACCAATGAGTTTTGAAGGCAAATGTTATGTGTCATTTCTAAGCCATAGCATTTAATGCTGATTAAAAGATGCTTTTCCTCTACCATGACAACCAGTAACGTTCCAGCAAATGGCTGCTCCCTTATCCTGGGTTCAGGAGGGAAGACTATAGGAGCGGAATTGCACCTGACCCACAATGGACATGTAGTATGAGCAAGAAGTGATGAAGTGAGAGAGTGGCATTGACATATATACACTATCAAATGTAACATAGATGGCTAGTGGGAAGCAGCCGCATAGCACAGGGAGATCAGCTCGGTGCTTTGTGACCACCTAGAGGGGTGGGATAGGGAGGGCGGGAGGGAGACGCAAGAGGGAGGGGATATGGGGGTATATGTATACGTACAGCTGATTCACTTTGTTATACAGCAGAAACTAACACAACATTATAAAGCAATTATACTCCAATGAAGATGTTAAAAAAAAAAGAAGAAATAAATGTTGTTGCTGTAAACGACTGAGATTTGAGGGTTGTTTGTTAACTGCAGCATAACCTTAAGTATCCCGGCTGATACAAGCAAACCCCCTAGAAATCATAGCACTATTTGTAAAACACTGTGAAAGGTGCCTATCTTTTATTTTTTACATAAAGTAGAATTATCAGCAGTAATAATGAGTATCATTTATTGAGTGCTTACTACGTGTCAGGTGTTATACTAGGTTCTTTGGCAAATGTTTCCTCTTTAATTCCCACCATGGATTCAGTATTGCCGCCTCATTTAGTATAATTACTCTTATCATAGAGATCAAGGGATGGGGGCTCAGGGAGAATAAAGGTCAAGACCATAACTAGTAAGTAAGAATTGAGATTCAGATACAGGGTCCTCTGACCCCCAAATCCTCACTCTTTCCACCGCTCAGCTGCTATTACATGTAAAGTAGAACTAGGCCTAACAAGAAAAAAACCCATGCATTTAAAAAAGAAATGATCTCAACAAGAACATTAACATCTGCCTTTTTACTAAACTGAACGTGAAAGATGATCTTGACAAGCTGAACAAAGACGCTTGCTCTCTGGTGTGATGTTTGACAAGGGAATCTTTGCTCGTTTTCTCCCATGATTGGGTTCTACTGGATAAGCAACAGTGGGAACCAAATGTTGAAGAAAAAACTTAAGGCGATAATTTTGTCCGTCGCTTAACACTCGTACGTACAAGGTGGGAAATAGCCTGCATTAAGCATGTTGGCAATGGGATGGTCTGAGATCTTGCGGGCCACCAGGGGGACTTTGGGGAAAGAAGACCCAGGCGCCCCGCTTGTTCTTGCTATCCTGTGTGCCTCGGACGCCCTTCCTCTCACCTCTGAGATGCTGCTGCTTGAGAACTCAGCTCCACTGTTGCTGCACTGGAAGTCCTCGCTGGCCTGCCACGTCACCCCACCACGATGTACGGAAGTGACCTGGGCACATGAGGTGGGGTCTCGTTCCCTACGCAGGCGCTCCTTGCAGGCAGGAGTGCACTCATTCTTTTTTTTAAATGAAACTTTATTTTGCATCTGTACCCTTTACCCAGTTTCCCTCAATGGTAACATCTTGCAAAATTTTTAAATGTTGGCAAATAAACATTTAAATGCTATATTTGCAAACACACACACACACACACACACACACACACAGATTTAGTACACACCCAGCCCGTTCTCCAGTTTAGCCTTTGGGGCTAAAGGCTGCTAACTGTATTTTGTTGTACAAAATGCTACTTATTTTGCCTCCTCTTTGATGTCACAGCCAGGATATTGACATTGATGGAGTCAAGGTATACAGTCTTTCCATCACCCCGAGGATCCCTCATGTTGGCCTTTTATAGCCACGCCTACTTTTTTTTTTTTTTTTTTTTGCGGTATGCGGGCCTCTCACTGTTGTGGCCTCTCCCGTTGCGGAGCACAGGCTCCGGACGCACAGGCTCAGTGGCCATGGCTCACAGGCCCAGCCGCTCCACGGCATGTGGGATCTTCCCACATGCTACACTCGAGCAATATTTATTGTGCTCCTACTGTATGCATGCCATGGACTGACCTAGGTGCGAAGAATGCAGCATTGAATAAAACAGATAACCCCTGTCCTTATGACAGGTAATAACATAAAAGAGGAAGCCCTTCTTGACCTCACCATGGATTAGGACACATGGACGTGACTTACTCAGAAAGAGGGAGCAAGGCCACACAGTGGGTAGACCCAGGAGAATGTGGCCGTGCCCTCTTGCTGTAGCTTTAAAGAAATAAAATTGGTTCTCATCGTCCTGGCTTGCTCAGGTGTGGTCTGCTTGCAGGCAGGGGGACGCACTTTTTTAAAACATCTGGTCCTCTCCCCACCCCTACCCCACATACCCCCTGCTTTGTCATGTGACTGGGGGACACTACGCTGCTGTCACAAAAGGTAACTGGACCTGGGCTCCAGAGCAGCTTTGCTCTTCTCACCTCCTCCTGTGCCCAAGCTCAGCGACCGGTGGGAGAGGGGCAGTCCAGCTGCAGTCCGGCCACGGGTTCCTCCCAAGAGCCGTTAACTGGCCCATGACCTTGGCCTCATTAGCTCGGCGTTCTCCACCTGAGCTGCCTGGATCCGGGCCAGCCAGGGAAATTAGCTCAGACCCACAGGCCCCTGGGAGAGGTGTCAGGCAAAAATAGACCAGAGAAAGCCAGAGAATCCTTGAGCAGGAGGCCCCGTGGAGGTCACCGGCTCCAGCATCATCCTAACTCTACAGATGGAGGCTGAGGGCAGGGAGGGGAAGGGGCCCGGCCAAGGTCATCCTGAAGTTCGTGCAGAGCTGGGGAGAGAATGGGGGTCATCTGACTCCCAAAGTCACGTTCTTCCCTCACCTGTGCCTCCCATCAGGCTGCGGCCAGGGAGGGATGGAAGGAACCAACAGACAATAAGAATTACAGATAAAGAAACAATTCATCAGAGGTCATTTGTTGTTTCTGGTAGGGGTGTCAATTGCACAGCAAGAGTAAGAAGAACCGCGAATGCCTACTTGCTCCACTGGGCCCTCTCCCCAAAAGGAATCTGTGTTTACAATTCCTCATGGATCCTTACAGGAGATAACCCCTGCATACACAAGCACGCACACGTGTGTGTGTGTGTGTATGTGTGTGTGTGTGTACCCATGTATGTTGAGCAATAGCCTTGCAAGTATGGCATTAGAGCGTCCTACTTCACACAGGTTCTGTACCTTGTCTCACCCAATTCCTAACATATCTGAACATCTTTTTTATCATCTGGTTCAGGTGTATCCCCTTCTTTTTAATGACAACATGGTATTCCATTCTATGGATGGGCCGTAATGTGTCTAACCAGACCCCAAGAGTAGATGGTTGCAGCACGTGGGCGTGGTTCGGCGTAGCTGAAATGGAGAAAGTTACAGGAAATCAGGTCACAAAAGCAGGTTGTGGGAAAATTGCCATGGGCTTCATTATCAGCTATGCAGCTTCACGCAAGTGATAGATTTCACTCATGTATTGAGTATCAACTGTTTGCCTCATTATCTGTAGGCCTTACCATGACTTGCTCGGGTAGATTGCCATTAGAATCCCACTTACAGTGAAGCCAAGAGATGAAGTTAGTTCCCCCAGGTCACATGACCAGCAGGGCCAAGGAGTGTGGCCCAGAGCCCATGTTCTGTGCCCACGTGCTGTGGGAGGTCTGGGCTTCCTTCTGTTCAGAGTGATGAGCCCCCTCCCACTACTGCCTTCTCTAAAGGCCCCTTCTCAGCGATCAGATCCTTCTCTCCCAGCAGCATTGCCCCAGGGCCGGGAGCTCCAAGTGGCATGGATGAGCTCAGACCCAGGGCAAGGTGGGGGAGTCTTGTTAAGACGAAGGCCTGTTGGTCCAGTAGTGCCCAGCTGGGGCAGGAGCAGGGGCGGGCAGTAGGGGGCTGGGGTCTCTGCTCAGACCCCAGTCACTGTCCAGCCTGACTCTTGGCCACCTTTGGAAAGCAGCTCAATTCACCAACTATCTTGAGTGTCTAAGAGGCCACTGTGGAGCCACCACGGTTACTGAAACTATATTCCCTCTTGTCTGGATCTTCCATTCTTCACTAAGGTCCTCCTCCCTCCCTGCGGCCTCCCCTAGGGACCACCTCTGGCTTAGTCAAACCTACTGTCTTTGTGTGGGGTGGGAAGATTCCTCCATTAGCTTTTGCATCAGGACCACTTCTGATATACCTCTCCTCCCACAGCTCGTTGCTGGAGCCCTGTTTCCCGGCCTGCCCTGGCTTGGTTTCTCCAGCATGAGACTATTTCCCAGCATGTCTGCAAACAAGGGGTGAGTATGCAAAGAAAGAAAATGAAAATAGATCCCTCCCTCACACCATATCAAAATCAGTTCCAAATGTATGTGAAAGGCAAAACTTTAAGACTTTTAGAAGAAAAATACATAATATTTCTATGACCTTGGGGCAGGGAAGGATTTCTGAAGACATAAAAAGCACAACTCATTCAAGAAAAAAGATCAATAAGTTTGACTACATAAAAATTCATCAAAAGATGAATTTCCCACCATAAAGGGAGGGGGGAAAACAAACTAATAGCAAACTAGATGAAGATATTTTCAACACCTAAGTGACATAGGATTACTATCTAGAATATATAAGGCATTACTCAGATCATTAAGAAAAAGACAAACTAATGGAAAGACAGACAAAAGGCATGAACAGGCATTCAGAGACAACGGCCAATAAACATCAGTGGAAAGTGGGAAACATCATAACCGTGATATGACCCTGTACTGCCTGGGCCTTGTCTCTCACTGCTGCCCCCTGGTGGCTGTCAGGGACCTGGAGATGGATTTATTGAAAAAAGTTTCAGCACTGGGAGGGCATGCGTCTGAGATGGTCCACACCCCGTACCCTTCCTGGAATGTTGAGATGAGCAGCCACTCCTGTTCTTTGTTGCCTGGACTCAGCTTTCCTGGCTTCCTAAGTCAGCCCTTGCTTTTTCCCCCAAATTTTCATTTGGAAAAAAGAACACTTGGGTTACAATCATCATTAGGTAACATTTGTTATTAATTGTCATTAATTTTATTATTGTGATTAATATTTTTGCTGAATCATTTGAGAGTACACCATAGGCATTTTGACCCTTTGGCCCTTAATGTTTCCATGTGTGTTTCCTGGGAAGATAGATGTTCTCTTGGGTAACTCAGATGCTATTATCCAATTCAGGAGATTTTATATTATGTAATAATATTACATAATGTCAAGGGTTGCTTGATTTAGTAAATTAAATTTACAGTACACCAAGTTAAACGTGGATCTCACGTAAACAACAAATAATTTTAAGTATGTCCCAAAATATTACATGGGATATACTAAAAAATTATTTATTTATCTGAGATCTGCATTTAACTGGGCTTCCTGTATTTCATCTGGCAATCTTATATTATTATCTAATATGCAGTCCCTATTTGGGTTTCACTGTTTGTCTTAATGCCATTTACAGCAACCTTTTCTCCAATCCAGGATCACACATTGTGTTTAGTTGTTGTGTTTCTCCTAAGCCAGCTTTTGATACCCGTACTGACCCTTTTGCTTTTGCTTTCCCACCCAGACCCCCTATGTCAAGGATTATGAAGACTCAGCTACTGTTGTCTGAGATAATCCTGCCTGGGTGGGATAACCAGGAACCATTGCATAATGAGGTCTAAGGTAGGGGTAGAGTAAGGGGGTGGTGCTGGAGCCCTGTGTCCCAGCCTTTCACATACATCTGGAACTGATTTTGATATGGTGTGAGGGAGGGATCTATTTTCATTTTTTTCTTTGCATACTCACCCCTTGTTTGCAGACGTGCTGGGAAATAGTCTCATGCTGGAGAAACCAAGCCAGGGCAGGCTGGGACAGAGGGCTCCAGCACCATCAGCCCTTTGGGAGGGGTGGTGCTGGCGAGGGTTTGTCTCCAAAGGAGCACTACCCGCAATGAATGTGAGTTCCACCTTCCACACCTGGGAGGCCTTCAAGCACTGAAGGGGAAACTGACCATTAGCAGAGAGAGAAATGCCCTCAAAGAGCAGTAGGCAGTCATGCGTGGTGGGGTGGCCACGTACTGTGGCTCTGAGCAGCCTGCACCCCACCCCCCCAGCCATCCTCGACTGGAGAGGGAGGAAGTGTCCTCTCGCGCAGGTCAAGGACTCCCTCCGACGTCGGGCTGTGGTTCTTACCGGCAGTGACCGTGGCTGCAGGGGAGTGAGTAGGGCCATCTTCCAAGGCCCTATTCGAGGGACAGCAGAGAGAGCCCCAAGGGTGGCTCCGGAGCTGGGAAGGGGTGTCCGGCACAGCCTTCTCCTCTGGCCGTCCTCTGTCTCCTCCTCCCCTCCCACTGGAGACTGTACAATTCGTGTCCATCTCCTCTGGGCCTGTCTCAGAAATGTTGGTAACTGGAGATTCTGAACCTGTCTCCAAAAACATTCCCCCATCCCCCCAGCAGAAAAATTCCAAGCCAAAGCAATTTCCCAACCTGGCAGGAAACTGCCTGCCTGGGCAGAGGTGGGAGGACAGCTTGGACCCAGAGAAGGGTCCAGAGGCTCTCCAACACACGTGGGGCCCTGACTCTCATCTCCCACCCCCCGGGCCTGTCCTACCTCCCCTCCCTTCCAAACTTCCCTTGGCTCCCAGCCACTGGCGGGAGGGGTGCTTCTGTTGGCTTAACCCTTTCCTCCCCAGGCTCCCAGTCCCCCTATCTGCTCTGGGTAGTGAACAGCTCCCTGAGGTTCCTCTTCTCCTCTCGACAATCCTGCAGGGTGACTATTACATTCTTCAGTCTGGGCTCCCCCATTTCAGAACCGGGGAAGCCCAGATTAAAGAAGTCAGAGGCTTTACCAGGTCACATCACTAGGAAGCTGGCTAGCCAGGGTTCCACGCTGGAGACAGCAGGAGTCTGTCCTGTAGGGCAGCACAGCCCCATCTCCTTGTACCCCACAGGCCCCTGCGAGCCGCTGCTTCACGCATTGGCGAAATTAGAGTCATGAGATGCAAATGTGCCTCCCTGGTCAATGGCAAGGTCATCAAGAACAAGGACCAGGTGTTATTCACCTTCACCTCCCCAGGGCCAGGCAAGGAGGGACACTCAGAAAACGCTAGCTGAAGAGACCTTCCCGTGTGGTCAGAAGGGACATGGGGCCGGGAGACTGCTTGGTCCCCAGGGGCCTGCCTCAAGCAGCGCTGGGGACTAGCCTCCCTGCCCCCATCCTTTTACAGGATCCTGTCCCATGGCCAGGTGGAAACAGAGGGCCAAGGTGAGCTCTGGGTGCTGGCTTTCTGGCTCCAGGGGGGCTGCAGGTCACAATTTCTTTTTCCAACAACATTTCTGTGAAGACACAAGCCTCCTGCGGTGTGTTTAAAATGTCAAGGTGGTCCCTTGCGTTGCTCTGCACCACGCCGCCTCCCTTTTCCCCTCCCACCTACCCAAACGCCAGGTAATCGGAAAAAGATGTAGAGCATGTTGGGACTATCTGATGAGATGGAATGGAAGCTACTCCTGCATTGTGGAAATAAAGACTGTCTCCTGGTTTCCGGCTCCCTTTCCTTCGCCGCCTTCTGCCTGGTCTCTGCCGAACTAGGGTTGTTTGGAGAGGGGTGGGCAGCTGCCTGGGCAGGAGTGACTTGTCTTGAAGGGGTAGAGGAGGAAATCCTTCCCCTGTGTAACCCTAACCAAAAATACTACTGGTTCTTTCCCAGAAGACAAACAGTAGGTATATTAATAGCACCAGCATGTTTTGTAACTTCAGAGAATCAGTTAAATATTGCATAAGCCCTGACTGGCATCTTGTATCTCCACTCAGCAGCTTATGCTCCAGTTAGTTATTTGTGCCCAAAGTCAGGAAGCTCTAGTGTTCAAGTGCCTGCTCCTCCGTTTATGGGTTCTGTGACCTTGAACGAGTCACTTAACCTCTCAGACTTTCATCTGTAGAATGTCAAGAGCGATGATCCCCTTGAATCCCCACTCCGAGTATTGTTATCAGGATCCAGTGAAATGTGAAAGGAGCATGTGCATATGCTTTGTAAACTCTACAATATACATGTCATATGTCACATGTTACTGTTCTGCTGTATACCCCACCTTCCAAACTATTTTTCATTTGTCTCCCATTAGCACCAATGCTAATTCTCCAGTTCTGCTCTCTTGTTCTCCCCCTGTCCCCTGAATATATCCCACTTGTTTTTAAATCTCTGGGCTTTTACTGTTTGACAAGGGGTGAGATGTAGCAATGCCTCTGAAAGTCATTATAGTTAAAAGCAAGAGCAAGATTGCCCAGGTTAGAATCCCAGCTCCATGTATCAACTGCTGTTGAGTCTTCAAGCAAGTTACTTCCCCTCTCTGTGTCTTGATTTCCCCATCTGAAAAGTGGGACAAATAACAGTCCTTATCCCATAGGACAGCTGCGAGATGGGAATACATTAACCCACACAAAGGGCTTAGAACACTGCTGGGCACATGGGCGGGCTCCTGATACACCTTTCACCTCCTTGCCTCTTGGCTTCGATTATCCTGATCGGGAGAATGAATACAGAACACATGGGAAAGCACAGAGACCAATGTGAAGTGGCCTGAAGAAAGAGCTGAGGAGTGGGAGAAAGAAAAATGGAGCTGGAGAGGGAGGAAGGGAAAGAGAGGGAAAAAGCCAGGAGGCTGAGTTTTGGGAAGGTGTTTAGAGCAGTTTAGATGGGGAAAGAGTGGCTGGCAGCAGAGGGATGCAATACTCTGTGAAATGAGAGAGAGATTGATTTTGTTAAAGCTCAGTGAATATTTATTGATTATGTACAAGATATGATCCTTATTATTGAAAGTTTATAATCCAGGCAGGAAGGCCAAGCAAACTCATGAATAGTGAAGCTGCAGTGCAAGAGGGGGAGGGTTTGCTGTGGCCGTACATGCGATGTCTCAAGGTAGCGCATGATTAAATGTCAGGTTGGCGATACGGGAAATTAAAAAGGAGAATTCAGAGGAAGGCGAGACCTCTGGGGTCCAGCGGGGGCCCCTGGCACATGGAGACAGGAACTGAGCAGGGTCCTCGGGGGTGGTGAAGTCTCAGCTGCTTGCTTTCTGCTCCACAAACTTTGCTCTCCGATTCACTTTTCCTTTTGATTGAAAGTGACGCTGGATCCAGGCTCTGGCATGTTTCTAAATATATTTATTTTCCCCCCTCTTATAAATGATTTTTGGCCAGGCAGAGGATTCTAAGTTCCAAATACTTTCAGCAGAACTTTGAAGGGACTGTTCCATGGTCTTTCAGCATTCAGTGGTACTGATGCAATTTCTGGCCCTATCAAAACATGGTTCTTTGTAGGTAACCTGCTTTTTTAGCTTTAAAAGCTTTTAGGACTCTCTTTTACCCTTGGGGTTTGCAAATTTCATCAGGATGAGTTGTTTTCTGTTTGTAGCCCATTCAATGTGAAGATTTGTGGGTTTTTTCAGCCTGGGGAGATTTTCTTCTATTATTTCCTGGATTATTTTTCTTTTGAATTATTTCTGTTCTTTTAGACAGGTATAGGAATCTCTGAATCTATCATCCATGTCACCTAACTTTTCTTTCCTATTTTCCATATTCTGCTAATTCTTTATCCATCTATGCTCATTATGTTATTCAGTCCATCTACCTACTTTCTTTTTTTTTTTAACATCTTCATTGGAGTATAATTGCTTTACAATGGTGTGTTTGTTTCTGCTGTATAACAAAATGAATCAGCTATAGATATACATATATCCCCATATCTCCTCCCTCCTGCATCTCCCTCCCACCCTCCCTATCCCACCCCTCTAGGTGGTCACAAAGCACCGAGCTGATCTCCCTGCGCTATGCGGCTACTAGCTATCTATTTTACGTTTGGTAGTGTATATATGTCCACGCCACTCTCTCACTTCGTCCCAGCTTACCCTTCCCCCTCCCCGTGTCCTCAAGTCCATTCTCTATGTCTGCGTCTTTTTTCCTGTCCTGCCCCTAGGTTCTTCAGAACCTTTTTTTTTTTTAAGATTCCATACATATGTGTTAGCATACGGTATTTGTCTTTCTCTTTCTGACTTACTTCACTCTGTATGACAGTCTCTAGGTCCATCCACCTCACTACAAATAGCTCAGTTTCATTTCTTTTTATGGCTGAGTAATATTCCATTGTATATATGTGCCACACCTTCTTTATCCGTTCATCTGTCGATGGACGCTTAGGTTGCTTCCATGTCCTGGCTATTGTAAACAGAGCTGCAGTGAACATGGTGAATCTACCCATTTTCTTTTTCATAATTGCCTGTTTCTTAGGCTTAGTTTGGGTTCTCCAATAAGCAACTCTTTAAAAAATTATTTCAGTTCAAGTGGCTTACTTGGGAGGTGATACCAGGAACTATAAGTAGGGAAGTGGGGAATGAGATGTGATACCAGGAACTACAAGTAGGGAAGTGGGGAATGAGATGAAGGGAAGGTAGCCAATGGAGGGTGCATTATCAAGCCAGTTGCCAAAGTTAATCATGCTGGGCACCCTGGAAGCCAGTGTGGCACACATGAGTCAGAGTTATTCCACCCAAGGGGTGAGGGAGCTGGGGTATTTATACCACTCCCACTGGCCATTGACTGAGGGCTCCTTCCAGCATAGGGGTGTTAATTCCTTAGCACCTCAAGCCTGCCACATAGTTGGCAAAGAGGACTCTGGAGGCAAGTAGGGGAAAACAAAATCAAAAAAATGACAAAGAGGGCTTCCCTGGTGGCGCAGTGGTTGAGCGTCCGCCTGCCGATGCAGGGGACACGGGTTCGTGCTCTGGTCCGGGAAGATCCCACATGCCGCGGAGCGGTTGCGCCCGTGAGCCACGGCCGCTGAGTCTGCGCGTGCGGAGCCTGTGCTCCGCAGCGGGAGAGGCCACAGCAGTGAGAGGCCCGCGTACCGCAAAAAAAAAAAAAAAAAAAAAAAGGACAAAGAAATGCAGTGCTGGCAGTTGGGATCAGTTCACTGTGAACCTAAGTGGGAGGGGTGAGGGGACATCTGGCAGGGCATCTATTATGTCTTGTTTCATGGGTGCGTTATTCATCTCATATTCCTCTGAGGACACTGAACAACTTCTACTAAACTTCCTTCTATTTCCTTAAATGCTGGTCCGTCTTCTGTAGAGCTTGGTGCTTCTCTTTAATGATTTTGCCTTGATTTATTAGGAAATTTGTTGCATGACTGGGGCCAATGGTGAGGAAGAGAAAAAGTGTGGGAGTAGGTTCTAGAAGCCGTCTTTTGGGAGTAGGGGCCCTCAGATTATTCCTGGGTTCTCTTGCTTTTCCTACACAAATCTTGGGCACATGGCTCTGGTCTGAGGTCAAGTGCCTTTATTACCTGGTGTTTGGCAAATTTGGGAAAAGAAGAGGTCAACCTCCCTGCTGAGCTAGATGTCAGTTCTCAGACAACCACCCTGATGATGACCCGAAGACCTCATCCTGCAACTCAGATCCATTTCCTCTGATTTGGAAAACTCCCAGAAAAACTCCCACTATTCACAGCCTTCCTCTTCTGCACATATTTTGAGCTGTGGTTCCTCCAGCAAATAGATTCTCTATGCTTTCTGTCCTGAGATTCCTCAACTTCAGTGGTCCACTGAGGCCACCGAGTCTTCCAGCCCTATTATGAGTCTATTGTTTTAAAATATTTCTTTTCTGTCATTGCTAGGGATTGAGAATGAAAGTAGTAGTGAAAGCATGTGCTCAGTCTACCATTTTGATACAATCCCCAAGAAAGATAATTTAAAGAAATGTTGCTGAGTGTTATACAATTAAGCACCCCCCCGCCCCTGCCCACCCTTGACATGTTATCAAGAGCCCACAGTAAAGATTTAGATGTCAATGAAAAACCTAGGGGTGAAACAGGAATAAAGACACAGACTTACTAGAGAATGGACTTGAAGCTATGGGGAGGGGGAAGGGTAAACTGTGACAAAGCGAGAGAGAGGCATGGACATATATACACTACCAAACGTAAGGTAGACAGCTAGTGGGAAGCAGCCGCATAGCACAGGGAGATCAGCTCCGTGCCGCCTGGAGGGGTGGGATAGGGAGGGTGAGAGGGAGGGAGACGCAAGCGGGAAGAGATATGGGAACATATGTATATATATAACTGATTCATTTTGTTGTGAAGCTGAAACTAACATACCATTGTAAAGCAGTTATACTCCAATAAAGATGTTAAAATGAAAAAAAAAAGATTTAGATGTCAGACTAGTGTTTCCTAACGATGTGACAAGTTGATGAGATGTGTTGAGGCAGGTTGTATTTTCCAACAATGACTGGAACTTTTATTAGGCTTTTGTGGAGTTTCCCGAAGTTTCTACATCGATTACTTATTACTTCCACATCTCTGGGGGAGAAATGTTATACAAACAACAGCATATGACAAGTGCCGGGCACAAAGTGACCTCTTGAGAAATGGGTGCCCTGCCCCATGTCCCACCCGGCAAGCTCCTTCCCTCCCTGATGTCCTGTGAGAAGGGCACTGAGGGTCTCATCTGGGGTCATTACAGCAAGTCATGGACATTCATAGGGCCAGAGAGATGACTACCAGCAGAGAAAGGAGTTAGGGGCAAGCGGGGGATGCATGAGGGTTACGAACAGTGGGGAAAACTGACTGAATCTCACGCTGTGTCCTCAGGGAGCTGTGTTTGGGGGGCTTTCTGCCTCCGTGGTCACCAGGGAAACAAGCTGAAGAGAACTGGGTGGAATCTGCCAGGTGGGTCTATGATTGCTCAGTGTAAAATGGATTCAATTCTGGTGCTGTTTGAAAATTTTCTTAATAAGATGTTGGAAAACTTATTAGCAATCTGTTGAGTGAGGGGAGAGGGAGAGAGAACAAGAGTGAACAGGGTCTGAGGGTGACCACAGAGATGATCTCGGGCCTTTCACACCGTTCAGAGCAGCAAAGTCACTTGCATGTCACATAAGCCATCCTTCTTGCTTTCCAGATGAGAAAACCTCCATTGGCTGAAGATCACCCAGCCAGGACCAGTGGCCACGCTCCTGTCAAGTACCAAGCTGCCTAGTGTTTTGGATGAAAACACCCGAGGATTTTTCCCAAGGCTGCCTCCTCATGCAGGAAGTTCTGTAGGCCTCTGACTCAGCCAGATGGGAAAAGGCTGGGGCAGGCGGGGCTGTAAGTACCATGGTGGGGAGTCGGCTGCTCAAAAAGCCTAAAATGGGCGGCTGGCCACAAGGGATGGGCCTGTTCTGAACAGGCCTGATGTGTGGAAACCATCATTGCAGAGGGGTTTATTAGAAAGACTCTCCAGAAACACTTGAGCCAGTTTTTGCCAGAATTGTCATATTTTAGCCCATCACATTCTCAGAATCCCCCTCCCTGACCAAACCACAACGCATTATGAAAATAACCCAGTGTGAAGTAACAGTCAGAGAGCCAGGCACCAGAGCCCTGGGCACACCCAGCTTCCACCTCCGCTTTGCTCCTGATAAGCCGGTGACGTCAGACATGACACTTGGATTCTCAGCTCTTCACTGCCCTCATCTGTCAAATGGCGAATTACCCCACCAGCCTTTTGGGACACGAACTAAGATAATACACACACAGGCTTACTGCAGTGTCTTACATGTGGAAAGCACACAGTAAATGATACATAATGTTGCTGTTTTTGTTGGGGTAGTGTGTTGTTTATTTTATTTGTGAATTCTTAATGACTCACCCACTTAACAGCTTTCCCATGGGATAAGTAACATCCTCTCTAAAACTCAGTTTCCTCCTCTGGAAAATAAGTAACTCCCAGCTCAGAGGCTGTTGTGAGAACTTGGGGTTAAGGACGTAAAGAGCCTGGCTCATAGCCAGAAAGGGCAGATCGTTGGCTACACCAGGTCCTATCCTGCACCCAGGGCAGACATTACTAATTGAGCCTGGAGGCCGCCTTGGCATTCTTGTCAATGCATGAGTGAAGTTGAGGGTGGAGATGAATTCTATTTGCCATTCTTAGCATGTGCTCAATGAATTTCAATTCCCATGATCCTTCTCTATCACCTTTCCTTCCCAAATAACTAACCTCCAGGGGCTGACCTGGTTTGGTGAGTGTAGGGTCCCATGAATTATATCAGGCTCCAAAGACATGTTGACTCTGTGTCCCCTACTGTCTAGAAATTCTTGGGTTCCCCAGAAAAAAAATGTTCTAGCTAGGAAAAGGCCTAGGGAAAAGGCCAGAGTTTCCCATAAATGTAGGTATGGGGATTCAGGTTCCAGGGGATCTGAGTCCCTCCTGTCCACAATCAGTGACTGAAATTTCCCCTTCAAAGCTTTATACCTTGACCTTTACACATTTTGAAAATGAAAACACCCTAGGAAGAATAACTCCATAAGCTCTTTCAGTTCTTTATTATGTTTTCAGGAGCTGAGACCTGACTTTGAAAGGCCCGAGTATACCAAGGATTAGAGTAAACTGTGAGGAATGGCATTAATTCTGAAAATAAAATTTGACATTGTTTATGGGGGGAGCCCCTATAAACATTCTAGGACGAGTGCTGAACACTAAGGCAGGAAGAACTTAGTTCAAATCCAAGTCAGACCACAATTAGATGTGTGACCTTGGCCAAGTCCCTTAACCTCTCCGAGTTCAAGTTTTCTTCTATGTATTGAGTTGATAATAATATTCACTATTTTTTTTTATTATTAAAGCTCTCTCTTCCTTACTTTAAAGCCCACTATCAAATAAGATAATGGATAGAAAAGTGCTTCGTAGTAAATTTCCCACTAGGGATTGGGTGGTTTATTACAAAGACTCAGTTATGATAGAAATCCAACTGCCGGTAGCTGCAGCTGTATAAAGGAACTTATTGGCTCATGTAATTAAAAACCAGAGATGGAATGACTTCAGGCTTAGCTGGATCCAGAAGATGAAACCGTATTTTCCTGGCTGTCTCACCATCTCTCATCTCTGCTTCACTCTAGGCTGACCTAATTTTCTCCCACTGCATATAGGGTTTTCATGTGGCCAGGGAAGATAGCCACCAGCTGAAATAAATAAATTTCCTTCCAGATTAACAACTCCAGGGCAAAAGAGAGCTTCTCCACCCACACATACATCATCATATCAATCCCAAGGACTTGGGTCATGGACCCCCCTGGATCAACCACTCTTGTTGGGAAATGGGATACAATGGTTGATCCAGTCTGAGTTAGTTATCTACCCCATAACTAGGGGTTGGTAGGGTGGGTGATTTTTATGACTGACAGCCCCATGAGACCTACATGTCTGGGGGAGGGGAAGGAGGGGTGTAAAGTTTTTGGACAGTCAAAAACCAGAGCTGGCCAGGCTGTGTCTCTGCTTGCAGAAGTCCCAAGCTGCCTCATGAGAATGATAATGTCAGGGACTTCCCTGGCGGTCCAGTGGTTAAGACTTCGCCTTCCAATGTAGGGGGTGGGGGTTTGATCCCTGGTCGGGGAGTTAAGATCCCATATGCCTCGCGGCCAAAAAACCAAAACATAAAACAGAAGCAATATTGTAACAAATTCAATAAAGACTTTTAAAAGACAGAAGAGGGCTTCCCTGGTGGCGCGGTGGTTGAGGGTCCGCCTGCCGATGCAGGGGACACGGGTTCGTGCCCCGGTCTGGGAAAATCTCACATGCCGCGGAGCGGCTGGGCCCGTGAGCCATGGCCGCTGGGCCTGCGCATCCGGAGCCTGTGCTCCGCAGCGGGAGAGGCCACAGCAGTGAGAGGCCTGCGTACCGCAAAAAAAAAAAAAAAAAATTTTATCCAGAGTACATCAGCATTAAGTTAGTACCGCTGAAACAGCACATTGAGGATTTACAGTAACACCTGGAAGTTCCTTCTAATGCACATATAAATAGAATCGTGGAGGCTTTCTGTTTTACCTCATTGTCTCATGGCCTTATAAATTTAAGGAACCAAATAAAAACTGAATCCCCGCTCCACATCCCCTTCTTTATCTCTAAGTAAGATAAAATCTATCCTCATTTTCAAGGTAGAGTTTTATGTGTTCATACTTCTTAAGCCGCATTTAAGGAAATCATCTCTTAACTAATTTTGGATGTTGTCTCTCTTCATCTCGTACAGGAAATGCCAGCAGATTTAATATTGACATTCATCATCTAGTCAAACCAATCAAATGTGGGATCCTCAACAGTTTCTGTCAATAAAATGTGTGGAATTAGCAGATTCATTCAATGAAGACCTGTTTTTTTGTTTTGCGGTACGCGAGCCTCTCACTGTTGTGGCCTCTCCCGTTGTGGAGCACAGGCTCCGGACACGCAGGCTCAGCGGCCATGGCTCACGGGCCCAGCCGCTCCACGGCATGTGGGATCTTCCCGGACCGGGGCACGAACCCGCGTCCCCTGCATCGGCAGGCGGACTCTCAACCACTGCGCCACCAGGGAAGCCGACCTGGGTTGTTTTTGTTTTTTTCCTTGGCACGCTGGATGTCTGGATGCCATTTGAATTAGGTTGAGAGGATGAGGAAGTATAGATGTTTCTTGGCTTGAGTCTCTTAACAGTAGAGATGTAGAAGGGAGACAGAGATCACGAAGAGACTGGCTTTTGACTGCAGAGTACCATCTCTTGCCTTGGTGGTAGCATTCTCTGGATTGCGGGCGGCTGAGGTATGCCGGGAGAAGTATTTGAAGGTGTTACAACTGTTGTTTGATTCGAATAAATCTGCATAGGTAAGAGCAGTGCCAGAAGCAGCAGCCCCAGTCCAAGCCTGGCTACCATGGCTCTGCCCATGTCCACTCGGTCGGCGCGCAGCATGTCTCACTGGATGTGGGGTTCGTGGAGGATCGCTGGCTCGGGGTGGGCGCAGGCAAAGTCTCAACCAATTCTTTTAATAAGCTCCTTTTCTGCTTAATCAGCCAGTGTGTGTTCCTGTCACTCGCAGTGAAGAGCCCAGACTAATAGGTACTCTAATCCCCGTGGCAGGCACCAGGTGGGAGAGGTCCCCTGAAGGGGCAGTTTTCCCCACTTGCCAGGGAAGACACAGTGGGGACCAGAGGGCAGGGGACCTTAAGGCCGAGCAGGGCTATGCTGCTAGGCCAGCCCCAGCCCAGGATCTTGTACCAAGGATGGCTGACATGAAGACAAAAATAAGTCAGATGAAAGAGTGATATAACTGGATATACACAGGTGACCTGGCATTACTTATTTATTTCTGTGTGTATGTGTTTTTATTGAGGCAAAATTCACACAATATAAAATTAGCCATTTTTAGAATGTACAATTCAGTGGCATTTAGTACAATCACAGTGTTGTGCAACCCTCATCTCTATCTAGTTCCAAAACATTTTCATCACCTCCAAAGGACACCTTGTAACCATTATGCAATCACTCCCTGTGTTCCCCTCTGCTAGTATCTAGCAACCGTTAGTCCGCATTCTTTCTCTATAGATGTATGTGTTCTGGGTATCTCATATAAGTGGAATTGTACAGTATAGGGCAGTTGGCGTCTGGCTTCTTTCACTAGGCATCATGTTTTTGAGGTTCATCCGTGTTGTAGCATGTGTCAGTCCTTCGTGCCTTTTTATGGTTGAATAATATGGATAGATCACATTTTTATTCATCCGTTCATCAGTTGATGGACATCTGGGTTTTCTTCATACTTTGGCTATTGTGAATAGTGCTGCTAGCCAAGAAGAAGATGATGGGAGAGTAAGATTATTGGAACAGCAGCATGAACCCAGTCCTCAGGCAATGACACAAACAATATCTTCAGCCCAGAGCAGAGAAACTGAGTCTGGGAGCTTCCTAGTGGGGACGATCAAAGGACAAGGACAGATGCCAGGAGGGAGAAAAAGAGGTCTCTTGTGGTAGCTGAGGAGCACCTGTAAGTCTCTGGGAGCTCTGAAGGAGAAGTGGTAGGTCCGAAGGGGGAATTCCAGTCATTTGTATCAGAGACCAGTATAGCATAGGAGTTAAAGTACAACTTTGGAGGCAAACAGGTGGGGTCTTGAATCCTGACTCACTCACCAGCCATGGAACATTGGGGCAATCATTTCATCTTTCTGGGTCTCAGTCCCTCTTTTGTAAATGGGGCTCATAACCATCCCTAGTTCACAAGATTGTCAGCATTAAGTTAGGTAATATAAGTAAAGCACAATACCGGACACCCGATAATCTCTTACTATAAGGTAGTTATTACTCTTAGTATTAAGGTTGGTTAGTGTTATTGTGTCTCTATTTTTCTGTCCCACCCTGAAGCAGGTCCAGGATGTTAACATGGTGTAATAGGTGCGGATCTACTTAGCCCATACACTTGGGAGTGCAAAAATGTCTCTTTCTTCATTTTGCAATATCTGAGCTAGATTTCTTATCTCATTCAATTTGGGATTTTCCAGCTCTCCCCAGAATGACAGCTAGCCTGAAAATATTAAAAAAAAAAAAAAAGCTTTTAGATTGATTGACTCAGACCCACTCAGATTAAGATTATCTAGAATAATCTCCCTTACTTAAACTGATTATAGACTAATCACATCTACAAAATAGCTTCACAGCAACACCTAGTGTTTGATTAACTGCGGACCATAGCCTCCCCTAACTACACACAAATCTGACCAACAGCATCATCATTTCTAATCTTGCTGTCCTCCCCACCAGCCTCCTGGGGTGTCTCAGGCCAGTGGGCCTCCTCACAACCCAGTACAGTGTGGCCTACAGCCCCAGCTAGTCTGGATTTGAATCCACCTCCGCCATCAGTAGCTGTGGGACACTGGGCAAGCAACTTAACCCTCCCAAGCCTGACTGTGAAATGGGGATAGTAATAGTATCTGTCTCATATGGTTGTTGTGACCATCAAAGGGGTAAGTACATGTAAAAAGTGCTTAGAACAGTGGTGGCCACTGAAGGTTCAGTAAATATTCTCTCCTCCTGCCCCCTCCTGCTGGATGCAGGAACTCGGGTCTTTCGGCGTGATTGATATGGCTGCTCTCAGATCTCCAACCTTAAGAGGGGGCTGCAGATTTCCCTGCCCTGAGCATACCTCAAGGTCAGCCCGGAGGCCTATAGAAGAGACAGTTAAGCATGTGAGCAGCTCACCCTCAATCAGGTCCTGGCAGCGCGCGCCCCCCAGAGGAAATAGGGGGAACTGATGGGAAAAAATCGTTTGGAACCCTGGCCGCTTTGCTGTGGGACAGAGGGTAACACAAAGGGAAGACGTTTTCTTCTCCCTCTCGCTTCAAAAGATACCTTTTGGAAGTGCTTCCCGGGCCACCACGCGCTCTAAACAGAGGTGGAGCCCCAGCACATCTGTACACCGCGGGAGGGAGCTGGCAGCCGACTGCCTCTAGGGGGCGCTCCGCTCGCAGGCAGCGCGCGGCGCAGGACTCGGGCACGTATCCGTACCCCTGGAAAACCACGTTCTAGGAAAGCGCTGCATTTCCTGTAGTGAAATGAGTGGGGACGTCGAGAGCTTGTGATTCAGGGTATTACTGTGGCCGTGATTTCATTTGCACTGCCAGCCGGGGTGGGGGCGGCGGCGGCGGCGGCGGCGGCGACGGACACCAGTCACGTGACCCTGTCTCGTTTCCCAACCGGGCTGTAAGTTTCCTGGAGCCAGGCTTGTCGGACCTCGGCCCCCCCCCTCCCCCCCCCACCCCGCCCTCACTTTAGTCCCTCAATAACCACGTCTTCAGATTTGATTGTGCCTGTCTCCCTTTTCCCTGATGTAGGCGGGAGCTTCATTTAGCCTCTAGAGACCACTCTGATACACCTGATTGGAAAGCAACCCTTCTGAGGCCGCAGGGTCTGATGGTTTAAAGGACTCTGCTGTTAAATTACCTGGGGATCACCGAGCCTGGCCTCTCTGCCTCTCTTAATTTACGTGGCAGTGACTGACACTGGCCAGAGCAGGCTGGAGGGATAGGAAAGGATCAGGAGGAAAAGAGACACCTCTTGGGACTTTGTTAAAAATTCTTCCCCCTTTACCAACTCCCCAGCCAGGGTTTCCGGACAGAGCTGGCGTTCTCAGACTCCAGCCCTGCCAGGGAGGTCAACAGGCAGCCCCTGTCCCCTGACCCTACAGGTCTTTCAGTGAGTTCATGAGACTCATGCATGCAAATCAGGCCCCAGAGGCCACCTCTATGCTTGAAGAGAGGCAGGCCAGGGTCAGGGAAGGAGCCTGAGTTTTAGAAACAAGCCGACCTGAAACCAGGGCTTCAATCTTGTTTCTGTTTATACCCATGACCCTGGTTAGTTTTTCGTTTGTTTGTGTTGGCCATGCCACACAGCACGTGGGATTTTATTTGCCATGCAGCTTGCAGGATCTTTGTTCCCCAACCAGGGGTTGAACCCGCGCCCTCTGCAGTGAGAGCGTGGAGTCCTAACCCCTGGACTGCCAGGGAATTCCCCCTAATAAGTTCTTAAGTTCTATGAGTCTCAGTTTCCTCATCTGTACGATAAGCTGGTCTGGATTGGGGGAAATCAAGAGTCTATTTTGGAGCAAATTAAGCTTGATGCCGGTTAGACCGGTCAGCCAAGACTAAAAGGAATGTAGATGAAAGTGATGCTTGCTGAGATAGGAGCAATGGTGGGGCAAGAGTGGGCAGATAGTCAACACGTCCTGACATGTCTACTTCTGGAATGTTCCTTGCAAAAATCCTTTCCTCTCTTATCCCCATTGCCACACCGATTCTCTCCTCATCACTTCTCACTCCCTGACTGGAGCACCTGCCTGCAACCTGGTTCCACTCTAACCTGGCTTCCACACTGCTTATAGAAGGATCTTTCTAGAACAAAATCTCTCCCCTTGTTCCAATCTGCCAGTGACTTATCTTGGCGTGCAGCAATGTCCTCAGACTTCTTGGTCTCAGGCTCTCTTTGCAGTCTTAAAAGTTGAGACCTCCGAAAAGCTTTCGTTTATGTGGGTTATATGGCTCAACAGTTACATACTAGAAATTAAAAGTGAGAATTTTTTATTTAATTAAATTAATTGATTGATTTTCTGGCTGCATTGGCTCTTCAGTGCTGCACGCAGGCTTTCTCTAGTTGCAGTGAGCAGGGGCTACTCTTCGTTGTGGTGCATGGGCTTCTCACTGTGGTGGCTTCTCTTGTTGCAGAGCACAGGCTCTAGGCACACAGGCTTCCGTTGTTGTGGCTCATGGGCTCTAGAGCGCAGGCTCAGTAGTTGTGGCACACAGGCTTAGTTGCTCCGCGGCATGTGGGATCTTCCCGGACCAGGGCTCGAACCCGTGTCCCCTGCATTGGCAGGCAGGTTCTTAACCACTGCACTACCAGGGAAGCCCTTGTGTCATATTTTAGATTCCACGTAATAGTGATATCATATGGTAGTTGTCTTTCTCTTTCTGACTTACTTCGCTTATTATGATAATCTCTAGGTCCATACATGTTGCTGCAAATGGCATTATTTCATTCTTTTTTATGGTTGAGTAATATTCCATTGCATATATGTACCACATCTTCTTTATCCATTCATCTGTCTATGGGCATTTAGGTTGTTTCCATGTCTTGGCTATTGTAAATAGTGTTGCTATGAATATAGGGGTGCATGTATCTTTTCAAATTATAGTTTTGTCTGGGTATATGCCCAGGAGTGGGTTTGCTGGATCATATGGTAACTCTATTTTTAGTTTTTTGAGGAACTTCCATACTGTTTTCCATAATGGCTGCACCCATTTACATTCCCACCAACAGTGTAAGAGTCCCTTTCCTTTCTGGGGAGCTCCTATTCATTCTTCAAGGTCCAACTCAAATATCACCTCCTCTGTGAAGCCTTCCCCGCTCCCTGCAGCCTGTATCCACAGTACTTTGTACACACTTCCTTTATAGAACTTAATACATTGTGGAGGGTCACAGGGCCATACCAACAACACAGAAATCCCCAAACTGAAAACTGGACTTGGTTTGTTAAATCATTTGCTTTTAAAACCTGTCCTGGATGGAAGTGAGACTATTTATAGTCCTTTTCCCCGCCTATTTAATGTGAATATCAGCACATTTCACTGCAGCAATATACAGCAATACAAAGCAACACCTTTGATTCCCAGGTGTTGCTGCAGGCCCCACTGGGGTGCTAGGAGAATAATGAAATATGCCCCATATCATCTTTCTAAACTCTGGTAAATTCTGAAATCCAAGATCCATTGGACCCCTAAGGGTTTGGGGTGAGGGATTGTGGACTAGTACTGCATTCCTGTGAGTATGTCTCTTCTGCGTAACTGATATCCATGAGGATGGTACCATGTCTTAAATACATCTGTATTCCCAGATTCCAGCAGAGTGTCTGGTGTGTGGCCACACATGGCAAAGTCTGCAGAATAAGTTGAATTTATGAATTTTCCATAACTAAGGGGAACTCCCACACTGAATTTTAAGGGGCAGATTGGATCTCAGATTTCTAGGGTAGTGTTCAGGTTACAATGACAAATTGAATACGTGCCTCAAATTTTGCTCCTTCCTGAAACCCCGCTAGAATTTCCAGAAGAGGGATTTTTGAAAAAAATAAAAAAGAAGCCCACAATGTTGAGAAAACAGAAACTGCAGCCACAAGAAGAGAAGGACAGTGGTAACTCATTGGGCAGGCCTGGGAGAGCCGAATTCAAAGCAGCCAAGGGGAGGGTGGAGCACAAAACTCATTGACACAGCAGAGTCAGCCCAAGACAAAGAAACTGGCTGTACCAGGTTTCTCTGTGAGTGAAGGGGTGGGGCAAGGGGGTGGGGCTAAAAATAGGAAGGACTGGGGGGTGGTATCTGGGGGGGTATCTGGGAAGCTATTAGATCCCAGGTACCCCCTCCCCCCCCAATTCCAGGCAGCTGATTTCCCCCCACTCTGGAAGAAGCCTGTAAGATTATCCTCAGGAGAGGGTAAAGCACAGCTTTTCTGGATTGGGGGATGCCAGGCTCAGCTGACGATATGGGCCTTTTACAGAAAACAGGGATAAAGGAACCATATGCATTTTAATGCTGAATGTGGAAACAGCACACCCCCATGGCTCCAACCTTCACCCCTAAGCTTGGTTTCTAGAATTCTGAAACCAAACCCTTCCCTTCCGGGGAGGATGTTGGAAAATGTAGCATAAAGGAAAGACTTAAAAAAACACAGACATACTGGATTTCCCAACACCTAGGCCCCCAGATCAGCCTGCTGTGAAGGTCCAAGTGGACAGTCCCTCATGCACTCAAAGCTTAAATTTTTTTTTTTTTTTAGTATTTCATTGTCAACAGACCCAAGAAATACCTCAAATCTGAGGAAATCCTTTAACATGGAAGAAAGAGACCAAAACAAACAGGACAAAAGCAACCTGGAAGAAACAGACACTGTGCAGGGAGTTTTTAAAAACATATTTTGTTTTCAGAGAGATAAGAAAACATTTGTGTATCCCTGAACTGAAACAAAAACAGGATACCATCAGAAAACATTCCAAGATTTAGAAAGAGCTTTAGATATTAAAGATATGATTGTTGAAATTTTTTTAAAAAAATCAATAAAAGCATTGGAAAATCAAGTTAAGGAAACAACTTAGAAATTAGAGCAAAAAGACAGATTGAAAACAGGAAAGAAACAAAAATGGAAGTTGAGACGAAGAGACCCAACATCAGAATAATAGGGGTTCCACGGGTTGCAAGGCAGAAATAGAGACACAGATGTAGAGAACAATATATGGACACCACGTGGGGATAGAGGTGGGGGAGGTGAGATGAATTGGGAGATTGGAATTGACATCTGTACACTAATATGTGTAAAATAGATAACTAATAAGAACCTGCCGTATAAAAAATAAATTTAAAAAGAGTTTTTAAAAGAATAATAGGGGTTCCAGAAGAAAGAGAACAGAGAAAATGGAAGGGATGAAACCATTCATGAAATACTCAAGAAATTCTGCAGAAAGCAAATTTCCAAACTGAAAGGGACAAGTGTTCATTATCATGGATGAAAAGACACTCAACTCAAGGCACGGTGCTGGAATTTCAGATCACCGGTATTAAAAAAAAAAGAAGATTCTATGATCTTCCAGAGAGAAAAAGAAAACAGAATTACAGCAGATTCAGACTGCTCATAGCAACCCTGAGGGCTAGAAGGTGACCCAATACCTTCAGCAGTCTGCAGGAAAGTAATCTTCAATCTAGAATTCTATTCTCAGTGAGGGTATCAGCCACATATGACGGTTTGACAAAAACATGTTCAAATAGCCATGATCCCCAAATACTTTCCCATGCAGCCTTTCTCAGCAAGCTACTGGAGGCTAAGTTCCACCAAAAGAGTGTAAATCACTAAACAAAAAGATGTGGGTTCAGTAAACCAGAGATCTACTGAGTGACGGTCATGCCCCAGACTCAGAAGGCAATCTGTTCAACCAGTCCAGAGGGAGTCCTGGGACTTAGCATATAGACAGATAGAGTTGGGGCATTATCCCCAAGATCCTAGCTGGAGGAAGAGAATGCCCAGATCAGCGGAGCTCTGATTCTTTTCTAGATCTTGCCTTGATTGGGTGTTGGTGGAGTCCCTGCCCTCCCAATGGTGCCTGCAGTTGTTTCAACTCCACATGTGTTCAGGTTTGACCCACTCCCGAGACCTAGAGTTAGGTCATGGAGCTGAAAAGCAAAAACAAAACAAAACAAAAAACCGAATAGCCCTCTCCCTGGGAATGTATTTCTGCCAGACTGCAGTGCATGGCTCACCCTACAGGTGCTTGCAGATGCCCTGACATTACCCGCTGACTTCCCTGGGAGCAGCTCTTGTACACAACAGGAGCCACGCTGTGATGCCTCGCTTGGTCCAGTTCATTTTCTCCGGGAAGACTTCATCTGTTAGCAGCAATATTGTTCTTTCCTTACAGTGGTTTGGGCTTGCTTCTTGGTTTTCCAAAATTAAACAATATATCATGTATTGCATATATCCTATATCCTTATGCAGATGGTAACACTGGCAAAAAGTATGAAAGAATACTTAACTCAAAAATCAGAAGAATATATATATGTATAGCTGAATCACTTTGCTGTACACCAGAAACGAACACGACCTTGTAAATCAACTATACTTCAATTTAAAAAAAAAAACAGGATAGGGCTTATCTTGGTGAGGAGAGTGTTACTATTTTTGAGGTGCTCACAGTGGAATTTTAAAGGTACCCAAAGTACGCATTTCTTAAACAATTTCTTTAAATGATATGCACATAATTATAATCTTATATATTTATGATTCAATCCTCATTAAAATTTCTAAATTTAGGATAAATGAAGGGATTTTAAATGGCAACTCAGAGATATCAAATGTTTGATTTGTTGATTTGTTTCTCAGGCCAGTTTGTATCACCCTATTTAACACCAGAAGCTGCCCCTTCCCACCCATCAGCCCTTCCCTGCCTCCATCGCCTGCCCCTCCCTCCCATCCTCAGGCTCTTCCAGTTCCCCTTACCCTGCTCTACTTTTTCTTTCTTCCTTTTTTTTTTTTTCTGGGTACATATTAGCTTCTTACATCCTCTAGAATAGTGGATCTCAAAATTTGGGGTTCCAAGATCCATTTTATGCTCTTAAATATTATTGAAAACTTCAAAAAACTCTTATGTGGGTTGTATCTGTTGATATTTACCATGTTTGAAATTAAAACTGAGAAATTTTCAAAACCCAAGAATCACAAGCACACATTCTATAAGCTGTCAGACATCAGGTAGCCTCTGGAAGACTCCACTGTACAGTCATGAGAAAATGAGCATGCAGAGGTAAATAACATTTGGTATTGTTATGAAAATATTTTTGACCTTGAGGACCCCCCTGAAAGGGCCTCAGGGGCCCCCAGGAGTGCCAGGGACTGTACTTTGAGAACCACTGTTTAGCACAAAGCCCAGCACAGAGTAGGACTACTCAAATGTATACTTAGTGTCTGTTACACAGTACACCCTCTGTTAAGTGCTACTGGGGATACAAAGCTAGGAAGGACCCAGTCCCTCTCCTTGAATCACATCTGCCAGATGCCTTCTGGGCTTCTGATCGTAGAATATTTGCATTCAACCTAATTCTGTTTCTTGAGAAACCCTTTCAGGGCAGCAGTCCTGGGGTTAGTCCAAGAAGAGTCTACAGCCAGCGCACACGGTTAACCAGTCCGGAGGGCTTTATGACACATGTGTGTATTTCTCACAGAGACTGGTCACTGCGTTAGAAATGGGGAGAGGTGAATACATGTGGCTTCTTCTGAGCCAAGTCAAAGGAAGCAGGGAGAAGAGGGATGACTCAAGCCTAAGGAGCACATGACCTTGGGTGGGTAACTTTCCAAATCAGTTTCTTCCTCTGCTCATTGGAGCTCTGTGACTAGAGGCTAGTCCCTAGGCGATGCTTCCAGTGTTAACATTTTACGGTCATACTAATGTCAAAGTAACATTTCTGGATCCTGAGCACTTAGTTATCAGTTGTCTCTCTGATTAGTGTGTGAACCCAGCTGAGCCACATGTGGAAATTAGCTTGCTTTGGAGATATTTGATCTCCTGCCTAGAAAGCCCCAGGGCCACTGGAGTCATTTGGGATAGTGGAGCAATAAAGTAAACAAACTCCATCCCATCACATGAGGTAACAAAGAAAACTAAGCCCACCCTACATTTCATCTGGAATCCAGTTTTGGCTAAGCCAGGTAATGACAATTTAAGTCTCAGATGGGCTCCAATGAGAAGAGCTGATCTGATGAATTCCCATAAAGTTTATTTTTTTTCATTTATTCATTCATTCAACACATATTATTAAGCAGATATTATTTGTCATCTGTGAGATACTGAGAATACCCTATGAATAAAATGCATCTCTAATGCACTTTAAATGCACTCAAGAGCTCATTTGACTTTTCCAAATAATTAATTGCCAACATGTAAGTATCTGGAGATTTCACAGAAAGAATCTAAACTTCCAGAATTCCATGAAAGTGAGTTTGCCGTTGCCTTCCCTGCCAGGTCCCTGTGGACATTTGGGTCTGCTGCCCTTGATGTACAGCTAGAGGAGAAGTGAGACGGGTTAATAAGTAACCATGTGTTAGACTCACTGCAACTGTTGCCGAGTGCTAAGGGGAGCCGCTTAGCGCATTTTCTGTGTGTACTGCATATCCCAAAAGGCTAGAAAGGGGGAGAGAGAGGGAGGGAGGGATTCCAGTTCCCTCAGTGCCCCTCGTCTAGGAAGGCGGCAAAGAGCTAGAGCAGAAGTCCAGTGCCCTGCCTGTGCCATGTGCTCCAGTGCCCTGGTGGAGTCTTTCTCTTTGTTTTGACGTGGACCTTTTTTTTTTTTTTTTTTCCCCGGTACGCGGGCCTGTCACTGTTGTGGCCTCTCCCGTCGCGGAGCACAGGCTCCGGACGCGCAGGCTCAGCGGCCATGGCTCACGGGCCCAGCCGCTCCGCGGCATGTGGGATCTTCCCGGACTGGGGCACGAACCCATGTCCCCTGCATCGGTGGACTCTCAAACACTGCGCCACCAGGGAAGCCCTGACGTGGACCATTTTTAAAGTCCTTATTGAAGGAGCAATTCATTTCACCTAAGTTGGGAGTGGGACCAGATTCCAGATTCCAAGCAGTGTTGAGAGAGGATAAACTGAAACAGGTGGGGAAACGAGGAGGAGTTGGGAGGGAGATTAAGCTGGGAGTCCACCCTCTCTGTATTGATTCTTCAAAGCACAGGACTCCAGTGTGGCTTGCCTCTGATAATCATATACCCGCTGAAGGCGAGTGTTATTATTTATTAACCCCCTCCTAGTTACGTCTCCTCAAGTCAGTACTCCCTTTAGGGCCTTCTCTTACGCTGCTCTCTCTGCGTGGGATGCTCTTCCCCATATCTTTCCATGGCTGGCACCTTCTTGTGATTCAGCTCTTGGCTTAAAAGTGACCCTCTTGGAAAAACAGCCTTCTCTGGTCTCCCAGCAAAAACTAGCCACCCACTCTCCCTCAATCCCATCAGTCTGGTCTGATTCTCTGAGTAGCATTTACCACTATCTACCATTTCTATTGCTTATTTTCCCTCTCTCCTCACCAGAAAATAAGCCCTATGAGAGCAGAGACCTGGTCTGTCACCTTCACTGTCATATTCCCCGCGCCTGTAACACAACAATCCCGCCACTGAACTGTGTCTAAGGCATGATGACAGCTGCATAGGGACAGTTGAGAAATCCTAAATTACAGGCTGGAAAGAAAGAGAGGCACCAAGATGTCTAAGGCAGAGACCAGCTGACACCAGCCGAGATAGCTACAAAGTCAAAGTGGTTTGACGAGAAGCCAGAAGCCTCCCCACGAGTGCTGGGGGAGCTGGCCCTCCTCCCTGAGCCTCGGTTTCCTCATCCACAAAGTGGGGATGATCATGATACCAACCTCACATGGTTATTTTGAGACTTATATAGTGAGGCTCAATATGGAAAGTGCTTAGTATATAAAAGTTGTTTTTATTTTTTAATAAATAAATTTTCTCTTTGACGTCCTTGTATTTGGGATCATTTTTCTCCACACGTTTCAGGGAGCTATCTTGGCTTTTAGAGTGCTTAATATGCTCAATACATACACTAAGTCTCTTGGCAAGAATCTTGCCCTTAATTTGTTTGTTGACTATGGTGCCAACAGCGTGCTGGGGAACATGGTGGACCCTTCCCGTTTTGCCATGGGAACATTTGGGGGAATTTTTGAACAGTGCCCATCCCTTGATCATCACCTTTCTTGTGGATTGACATGTACGTGACCAAGGAACAGCTCCATACTTTCTAAAAGGCCTAGAGGACACAGAGGTGCTCCGTCTCTTTCTCTTTGTGTTGGTCATTTTGGTGAATTATTAGAAGATGGCAGTTCCAGCCAAAAGGAAGGTGTTAGTTACTGTGTAAGATTCGTTTTGCCCTCACACTCTTGTGCTGTGAATCTGAGTAGGCAGAAGAATAGCTGGGGAATGATGAGAGATTAGGACACAGGTCTTGACAGGAGAAACTTCCATCCCTGTTGTAGTTGGGTTTCTTCAAAACAGACCCCAACCCAGGGATCTGGGTGCAGTGGTTAACTGGGGTTGTGATCCCAGGAAGCACAGTGGGGGAGGAAGAAAGGGAAGGAAGAAAAGAGAGGAAAAGCTCTATTTATGACCCAGTTGCCACTGTGGGCAACTGGAGCTCACGCCCATTATGGATCCTCTGAGGATTGTGTAGAAATACCTTCCAACTGTACTACCAAGAGGTGAGGAAGATGGAGAATTTATACACCAACTTCTGTCCCTCCTTGGTTAATTGGTGCTTCTGGGAATTCTCCTGGGGCTCCTTCTGGAACACTTGGTTCCCTGGACCACATGGCTCCTGCAGCCAGAGAGAGCCCTTCTGGCAGGTGTCTGAGTTAGGAAGCAGGTGACATGCATGGCATGTGTGGGGACTGTCTGCAGAACCCAAGGTGACCTCCACGGGAGGCCAAGGGGATATGCGTGTGGCGACAACAGCATCTACTACTTTCTCCTCTGGCCTTGGGTGCAGATTGGGAAAAGTGAATCCCCTGGGGGAAAGAGGGTAGTAGATTGGTATTATTTAAACGTATTCATTGCCTCTCCCTTCAGGAGGATTAGACATCCCCTCCCCACTCCATTGAGGGCAGACGTGGCCATGTAACTTGCTTTGGCCAATGGAATAAGAGGAGAACATAGGTGGGTCCCTTCCATCATGTGATCCACCACTGTCCCCCTTTTTCCCTCTGCCACAGACCAGTAATGACCAAGATATGGACCAGTCCATCAGCCTGGGTCCCAGAGTAAAGATGATATACGTATAGCCAACCCATAATGGATATACGAACAAGAGATCCTGGTAATTCTAAGCCACTTGGAATTTGGAGGAGTTTGTTTCTGCCACGTGTCTTAGCTAAAGCCAGCTGGACAGAGGGAGTGATTTATCCGATTAGTGATTTGGGAAGAAGAACTGGACACAGCTTGGCTCAGCAACTTCCTTACTCTTCAAATTTGCTTGAGTCTGAGAGGGTCAAGCCATGCAGTAAGGAGCCTGTCCCTGTTGGGGGCAGCTGGTGGCTTTCCAGCGATGCCAGTGGCTTGCTGGTTGAGTCTGTCTAATTCAAGGGTGGAGGTTCACAGCACATGCTAGGTTTGGCTGCACACTCAAACCTAGTGTTTATCAGTAATAAAGGTGTTGATTTCTTCTCTATGTTTCTCTGAATCAGTTCCTGACTTGATAGGGAAGAGGTGCTATTTATTGAGCCCTTTCAAAGCTCAAAAGCCTTTCTGCATGATTCCAAGTCTCAGGGATAGAATGTTTTTTTTTCCCAATGTGTTGGCTTCTGCCTGCCTCTCACTGTGGTACTTGCCATTTTGTATGTTAACATCAATAATAAACAGGAATTGCAACCTTACTTTTGTGTGTTTGTGAGCATGAAGAGTGCAAACTTACAGGGAGTAAGCACTGTTTTAAGTCACAGAAGCGAGGATGAGGAAGGATGCTTGCCTTGTGGAAAATTATTTCCACCTCACCTTCTCACTATTCCCAACTTTTTTTTCCCTCTTCATCTGTTTTTTTATCTCTACCTCCTTTGCTCTTCCCTATAAAACTTAAAATAGTAAATGTCCCACATTTAAAGAGAGTTGACAGGTTAATGGATTTTTCATTCACTCAATCATTACTTATTAAGCATCTCAGTATGCCAGGTTTTATGCCTGGGTGGTTGAAAGAAGGGATTTGAGATATCATTCTTTTACTGTGGTATTAAAAAAAATTTTTTTTAATTGAAGTATAGTTGATTTACAATGTTTCATGTGTACAGCATAGTGGTTCAGTTATATATATATTATACATATATAATATATACACTATATATAATATAGTGTATATAAAATATACACTATGTAATATAATATATCGTATATAACATTCAGTATAGAATATAATTATATTATATATTATATATACTATATATACCATATATGCTATATACTATATATGCAACATATATAACATACAATTTATATATTATATATATACAATATGTATATAATATATATTATGTCGTGTATTATATATAATATATGATAATATACTATATATAATATATATATTCTTTTTCAGATTCTTTTCCATTATAAGTTATTACAAATATTGAACATAGTTCCCTGTGCTATACAGTAGGTCCTTGTTATTAATCTATTTTATCAAGATATCATTCTTGTTTTCTTTCCCATCACTTCTCCTTCAATGTCTAGCTTTGTATATTGTCCAAAGATAATACTTAATATTTTATTAGAATTGGTGTCATTTTAAGTACCTTCGATATCATAGATTTTTTTTTTTTTTTTTTTTTTTTTTTTTGCAGTACGCGGGCCTCTCACTGTTGCGGCCTCTCCCGTTGTGGAGCGCAGGCTCCGGACGCGCAGGCTTAGCGGCCATGGCTCACGGGCGCAGCCGCTCCGCGGCGTGTGGGATCTTCCCGGACCGGGGCACAAACCCGCGTCCCCTGCATCCGCAGGCAGACTCTCAACCACTGCGCCACCAGGGAAGCCCCGATATCATAGATTTTAATCAAAATGGTCAAGATTCTGCTTCTCCACCACTGGCCTTTTTACACATTGATTATGAAGTAGAAAAATATTTAGTTATTTTGTTAGGGTAAGTAATGAAAGCTGCTGTAAAACACACACATACACAGACACACACACGTAACCGAAAGTGGGGTCTGGCTGCTCGCTGCTCAAAAGCCAATAAAGAGGCCAGGTTGGTGGAAAAGAAAGTTTGCTTTATTGTGGATGCCGGCAACTGGGGATGGGTGGGGTGGGTGGGTGTGGATGTCTGTCCCAAGGCCGACTCCCCGCCCCACCCCCCACACCCACCCCTGTCCTCTGCCCCTGACAATCAGGGGGCAAGAGCTTTTATACACAGAGGGAGGGGCGTACATGCAGAAACAATACAGTCAGCTCTGACAGTCATCTTGAAATTGGTCATTGGTGGTCTGATCAGCGTCATCTTGATTGTTTTAGGTACAGTTAATCTTCAGTTCCAGGTCCAGTTTGTTTCCATTTCTTTGAGGCCAATTCTCAGAATTGTGGCAGCTTGTGTCATGGCTACAGCCTGGTCATCATGTAGTTAACCTCTTCTACCACCTGGCGGGGGTTTCAGTATCTACAAGACAGCTCACAGGACATGGCTCAGAATATTGTCTACAGCCCTTAAGGAGGAACTAAAAGTCCTTGACTTTGCTTAGTGACTAAACTATTATTATTTGGTTTCCTTTGACGGTTTTCCTTTGTTTCTGCATTTTCCCACTTCTCTGATTAAACTTATTCTTTGGCTAAAGTTTTTCCACAGACGAAAGGCAGGCTGAGGACCAGTGTGGGGGGTGGAGCAAGGACCATAGGGTCCTGCTCCGTTTCACACACACACAGACACACACACACACAGAGACACACACACACACACACAAACCTAAATAAACCTCAGTGTCTTAATATAATTAAGTTTCATTTCTGCTCACATCACAGTCTTCTGCAGCTCTCCTCCAATTGATGACTCAGGCATCCAGGCTCCTTTTCCTCTTATGATGTTATCTCTTTAGCTCATGGCCTCCACCGCTGCTGTGGAGGGGAAAGAGGACTACAGGATAGACAGGGATATTTTCAGGGGCCAGGCTTGAAACTTCTACCCACATTCCATTGGCCAGAACATTGTCATATGTCCCCATCCTAACTGCAAAGGAGGCTGAGAACTGTATCTGTGTTCAGTGGACGATGAAACGGTGCAGACATTGTCTTTGCCACAGAAATATCAACTCATATTCTCTCTCCCCCCTCTCCCTGGTATCTTCTACTATTCCCACCCGCCCTTCCTTTCAGGAATAAAGCTGTTACAGTGGAAAGGAAAAGAGAAAGGAGAGTCAGGGCCAAGCTTTTGAATTTCAAAAGACTTTTGAAACATATAGCTTGCGAGAAAAGTCTCTGTGTTTTAAAAGCCTGGTCTTTTTAACTCCCAAAGTCTAAATCCTGCATGGCTCTGGTCATGAAATCTACACTCTGCAAAATCTAGAGGTTTTCTCCAGGATTGGAATCAGCCAGGACCAGTCTTTTGCCTTCACCCAGGAGAGGCAAATGTGGCAAGGGTTGAGGAGAGAAAGAGGTGAGTCCAGAGGAGATCAGAGCTGGAGCCTCATGTGGGTCTCTGAGGATCCCTGCCTCTTCTGAGATGGAGCCTCAGGAGGAGAC
This sequence comes from Orcinus orca, assembly GCF_937001465.1. NCBI lineage: Eukaryota > Metazoa > Chordata > Mammalia > Artiodactyla > Delphinidae > Orcinus > Orcinus orca. The sequence goes on along the minus strand of NC_064569.1, from coordinate 91,344,608 downwards.
AGGGAGAAACAGAGCGGTATATGTGGTATCCTGCAGTATCTGGAAGGAGAGGAGGTCTGTGCCTCACCTCCTTTTCAGGGTTCCCCTCCAGCAAGGGTGTGAGAAGTAGGGATGCTTCCTCTGTGTCTACACAGCAGGGGCCCGAGCGGGGGTGGGGGGTGGGGGGGTGGGGGGGTGGGGGGGAGTGGGGGGGTGGGGGGGTGGGGGGGTGGGGGGGTGGGGGGGTGGGGGGGAGTGGGGGGGTGGGGGGGGTTTTCAATGCCCTTGACAGAGGTGTGAAGTTGATAGGACAGAGCCTTTCCTGGAGAAGCCCTGGGTAAGCTGCTCTCTGGGTGGATCAATAACTGAGGAGCAGGCAGGACAGCTCAGCAGAGGCCAGTCAGATGGATATTGACATCCAGACAGCGCCCCGGAGCAAGATCCTTGAGCAGGTGCCGGATACGACAAAGACCTAATGTCCTGATGCAACAAAGATCCAGGAGCTTATGCCCCAGGTGGAATGCAGGATCAAGATGGTCATGTTCTGTTTCAGAAAACAAAAAGTTATACTTTTCTTCCCGTCTTCCCTATGAGATTTGTATCTTCCCAATTTAAAACGCCCTAAAACGTCTGCAAAGACAAGCTGAGGCATGGAAGGGACGGTGGGCTTGGAGTTAGGGGGACGGGAGTTCCTTTGTCAGTAACCATTCTGTATGACCTTGAGCTTGTCGTTTCACCTCTCTGGATCTCAGTTTTCTCATCTGTAAAATGAGATGTAGTACCACCTGTTTGGCGGACACGTTGTGAGGATTAAATGCGAAAAAGTCTCCTGCTTCAGGGTTTGGCATGTATTCGGGTCTCAGTGAATATCTGACCTTCCCTGCTTTTCTCATCTGAGGTCATTTCCAATTTTAAAACACCATAATTCTTTGCGGGAAAGATGCATATATCTGACTATGTATACCAGGGCCTGGAAAATAAAATAAAATAAAATGTTTTCCCCACTCTGTAAGGAAGCAATAACAACCGAGAATGAGGCACAAAACAGACAATGAAAACCCAACTTGAGAGGAGGGCGGGGGTTAGGGGGTAGGGTGAGGGCGGTGACGGCACTAAATGAAAAACAACCACTCAATACCCTGCTATCATCCTTCATCAAACTACAGAAATAGAAACCAGACAAACACATTATGTGAAGGGCAAAAGGGTTGGCAAGGTTCTGACCTATAGGAAAAACCCAGGTTCAATAATGCCACGAGCAGAGGGAGGTAGGGAAGTGAGGTCAAAGTCAATGGCCGAGTTTGTGTCTGGACGGCTGGTTTTACAGTCCTAATGAGGCTTAAACATCAGACATTCCTCCTTTGCTGAACTCAGTTTCTCATTAGGCTCTGTATCTGCTCCTGGATCAGCCAGCCACATGGCAGGAGTGGTTTCCCCTTCATCCGGCTGATGAATTATCAAGGGTATTCTCCGTCTTTCTTTTTTGGGAAAAGAAAGCTTTGGAGTAGAAAATGCTCTCTTCTATTTATATCTACTCTTCTCTCTCTGATTAAAGAGATAATACATTTTGGGGGAAGGATTTCAGGCCTCGAGCACTCTGCCTCTATTTAGAAGAGTCCATGATTAAGATAGCATTTCCAAGAGGCTCTGCTCTGCTCTGGGTCTTTATCTGGTCTTCCAGGGGATGTGAGATGAAGGTCTGTGTATTTGAATATCTTCAGGGTTGTTGGAATAGCCACATATTTTGTGTCAAGCTCTGTGCTCAGTGCTAGGTACACAGACATCAAGGAAGGGATTAAGAAAACACTCATGTTCTCAAAGAGCTTCTAAATACAGAGATTTACACCAACAGCTCATCTGATGGCTGTCAGTAACCAGAGTATAGGGTTAACAATAACGGGTGTTTGAATAGATCTTTCATACAATCTCTTGTCTGCTATGGGCCCACAAAGGCCCCGTGGCTAGGTGCTCTGGCACCCACTTACCTCTCCCAGTCACAGTTTGAAGACAACGGACTCCATTTCTGGTCCTCTGACCTGATCCAGGCACTATTATCACCTTATCAGAGTTTTCTCCTGGTGAGCAGTGCTGAATGCCTCCTAAGTCCTTGCAGGCACCCAAGAATGTGCTCACTTTTTATCAGCAACCATATTGTGGGAAACTCCTCCTCATTTTTAAAGACCCAGATCAAGCATAACATTCTTGGTGAAGCTTGTCCTGTCTCCCCCAGGCAAGGGGAATTACATCTTCCTATACACTCCTATAGCTGTTGGCACATATACTCATCATATTAATAAGGACAACAGGAGTGATAATGGTAGTAAAAAGGTCTAAGTTACCATTTATTGAGTGTGTCCATGAGCCAGGTGTCATGCTAAGTGCTTTACATGCATTATTTAATACTCAAAAGAATACGGGGTGGGGGGAGGTACTATTATTATCCTCAGTTTACAGATTATATCAGTGAGGAGTCAAGTTTGGCTGCATGTAGAAACCTGTACACAGTGGCTTAAGCAAATGGGAACTTATTTTGCTCAAATAACGATAAATTAGAGGTGGATGGGCTAGGGCTGCTATGGTGGCTGCATAGTACCATTCCTAGCCTGTAGTTTTTGTTACTGTGGACACAAGAGGGCTGTCATTTTTCCCATCTGTGTTTCGGGCGGGAGGAAGGATAAATGACAAAAAGCAAAAGATGAAGGGTTTTGTCTTATGTTTGTCTTTGCCTTATGGTTTTGTCTTATTAGTTGGGAAGGGATGCTATCCCCTACCTACCTCTCTCTCTGGCCAGAACTGTGCAACGTGGCCACCCTCACCTGCCAGGGAGCTTGAGAATTCTTTCTAGTTTTTCTTTTTAAAGCTGGGAAGATTTCTGCCCTGAACAAAATTGAGGTTCTGCTAGTAAAGAATAAGAGGAGAATGAAGATTGGGTTGTTATCAGTGCTTGTCACACAAATGAAAAAACTGGGCCTTAGAGATGCGAAGGATCTTTCTTGTCCAAGATCAGAGAGATGGCCATGCCAGATTCAAACCCATGTCTGTTTGACACGAGTCCGTGTGCTTGACCACTGTGAGTGGTGACCTCCTTATCGTGATGCGTTACAATTGTGTTTTTATTTGCTCATCCCTTCTTCCCTAGACTGTGAGCTCCTTACTCATTTTGGTATCCTAGACTCCTGCCCATAGTTTGTTGAGTGGATAAATGAATAAATGTTAGGACTTCCATAGTTTCTGCAGCTCAAAATTCTTTCTAGGAAAATATTTTAAAATTGTCCTCTTCCTCTGTAATGTTTTATAACCACTTGTTCCCAAACAGGTAGCTGCAGATATATATGAGAGAAATGATCCTGGTCTTTGTGCCGTCATGGGTGCATTTGGCCTCTTCCACTATTTATAGGCTTCTATTCTCTCCCTCCCTAGTTGCCTAATGTGTGCTTACAAGGCAGGGTCCAATTTCTCTTTGTTCTGCCTGGTCATTCAAACATTCCCATACCACATCGCTCTATTTCTTAGGGGACATGTATGCTACTTGGATAACAATAATTTGAGTCACAAGCAGCCCTGATCCCAAATCTTATTTCTTGCTGGGTCATGGAGCAGCCCAGGAAGGACCTAGCATCATTTAGATTCCAGTATTTTGGCAAGATAGGTGGGGAAGGGAAAAGAATTCTTAAGATACCAGTCTAGAAAGTAAACTTTTTGGAAAATCGAACACTGATATCCCTAGGTTAAAAAAAAAATAGTCATTGTTGTTCCACAGTCCATCAGGAAACATCCCAGTTTTTCTTTAAATACATAATGCTTGGTTGGACAGGATCAGGCTCCGTCTGCTGTGGAGTACCGGCTGCTTTAGGTTGGAGCTCAAGAACAAGCTTGCAGGTACTTGCACTCCCAACCCAGAGGCCCAAATAGCGGTATTAAGAGATGTCTAAGCTTCTCTTTCCAGCCCCATGGGTCCCTAGCCAGTAGCTTACTGTCACTAAACAAATTACATGATAAATATTTACCATTTATTAAGCAGTTACTATATGTTAGGCGCTGTGCTAAGTACTTTATTTTGTCTCGTTTATTCCTTAGAACCACATTGTGACAATTATTGCCATCTTACAGACAAGGAATTGAAGGCTTGGTGAAAATACTTGATTTGCCCAACAGTGGTTGTACTAAAGGTTGACTTGGGGAGCTTTGTCTGACCATCTTAATCTCTAGCAGCCTCACAAAGCCACCTTATGTAATCTAAAAAACACAGTGGTAGTGATAATGATACATTCTTATCATTTATTGAGTGCTTCCCATAGGCCAATCTGTTCAAAGTTCTTAATGTGTGATAAGTCATGTAAACCCTCACAATAATCCTTTCAGAAAGGTACTATTATTATCCTAGTTTTCAGATGAAGAAACTGAGGCATAGAAAGGCTAAGTAGCTTTCACAGGGCACCATGACTTGTAAGTGACAGAGCTAAAACGTGACTATTTTTATTGGTCCATAACATAGCCTAGTTAAAACAATGTGCCTGCTATGAAAACTCAGCTTTAAGACAAGTCCTCCAGTCTTCCCTTGCACCCAGTCTGCAGGCCCTAATCCCCTTCAATATAGAAATTCTTAAGTCATCAGTGGTTCAACATCACATGGGCAGTAGGTGGTAAAGCCTGGATTCAAACTGGGTTGGTCTGACTCCAAGCAGGAATCTTTATCACTGGACTGTTCCAGCACTAGTCAGGTTAAACCCAAGTTCAAAGGATAAATCATAGGCCTATCTGGAAATGACCTGAGAAATCATCTAACCCGGGGTTTCTAAACCTCAGCACTATTGACATTTTGGGCTGGGTAACTGTTGTGGGAACTGTCCTGTTCACTGTATGATGTTGAGCAACTTTCCCAGTCGATCCTGGTCTCTATCCACCAGCAGCACCCCTTTCCCCAACCCACGCCAGGTGTAACAACCAAAAATATCTCCAGATGTTGACAGATATCCTGGGGGAGAGGGGTAGGTGCAAAATCGTCCCTGCTTTCAAACCAATGATCTAAATCATCTCATCATTTTGCAATCGATGGAACAGGGGTGGGCACGACATGGAACCCAGAGAAAGTGGATGCTGCCTTAGCCCTTACAGTCGGTAAGAAAGAGAAGCTATTGCACAAATATCTCTAATTGCACGAAGTTGATAAGCAATAAAGTGTTAGGCAGCAAGGTGCAAAGAAAGAGAATATGATCTGTTTTCCTGAGATATGGATCTGCCAGTTTTTATCTGCAGGACTTAACCAAGGTTCAGGTTCACCATCAATGAAACAGAGATCATGGTATCTACTCTGCTTATACCACCGTCTCCAGAACGGGTCTGTGAATCCATTGTGCAAACTGTGAAGCTCTTACAGACATCAGGTATTATTAAGATGACCACAAATGTGATAATAATTATGATTAGAGTAAAGGCGTTCAGGACTGGGGAGAGAGGCCTGTAGTGGTGGCTTCATTCCTGGACCTTCCAACTCGAGATCCCCATTCTCCTGCGGGAGAGGGAGCAAGCAAAGACCTCTCTCCCCCAGAGCGCCTCTTCTCTCGCCTGGAACCGACGCGGCCAGATGGGCGAATTCTCTGCACAACTCTGCACAGCGAGTCCCGCCAGAGGGAGAGGCTACGCGGCCTCGGGCCTCTCAAGCTCCGCCCTTTCTAGGCTGTGGCCCCGCCCTTAGGGAAACAGACTCCGCCCCCTCCGCCCTGCAACTCCAGCCGCGCGGTACCTCCAGGACAATCCCTCGACCGCGCCGTAAATCCCCGAGCTCCCCCGATCTCTTCCCGGCCTCCCTCGGGCGCCCGGAGCGGAGGCGGCGGAGATTGCCGAGGGGCGCTGGCCCCGCCCCCTCCGCGGGCTCGGCCACCGCCCCCCTCCCTCCTCCCCCGCCGCCCCGGCCTCCCGCGCGGGCTGGAGTCCCAGATCCCGGGCCCTCCCTCCTTCTTTCTCTCTCCCCGCCTTCCCGGGGCTGCCACAGTGGCGGGTCGGAGGATCCCAGCCAGTCAGCTCGTTCCGGCCTCGAGCCCCACCTCACGGCAAATAAACACCCCTCCCCACGCCTAGGGAGCCCGGACCGCCCCCTTCCTCCCTCGGCCCGGCGTGTGGCGAGGGCCAGTGTAAGGGAACGAGCGCGGGCTGGCGGGCTAGCTTCGTGAGTCCGCGAGGCGGGGCGCGTGGCGGGCCGGGCCGGGCCGGAGATCGTGTGTGCGCGTAGGGGCGCGAACGAGTGCCCGTCGCGACCCGCCAGCTGCCCCGAGTCGGGAAGCCGGCCTGCCAGCGACCAGCGGCGACCGCCCGCCACCGGCGAGGGGGAGCCGGGCCCGCGCGCGCACGCACGTACGCACGCGTGGGCGGGGGCAGGCGCGCGCCCGCCTGTCGCGACAGTCGGGGCCGAGGCCCAGGGGGAGGTGGCCTGTGGCGGGTCGCCGGGCTCCCGGAGGCGAGGGGGGCGCGGGCGGATGGCGGAAGGCGCCCAGCCGCAGCAGCCGCCTCAGCTCGGGCCCGGCGCCGCTGCCCGGGGGATGAAGCGGGAGTCGGAGCTGGAGCTGCCGGTGCCCGGAGGGGGAGGAGACGGAGCCGAACCCGGCCTGAGCAAGCGGCCGCGCACCGAGGAGGCGGCGGCCGACGGCGGCGGGATGCAGGTGACCGTGCGGGGCGGGTGCCCAGTTACCGCGGGGGTGCGGCGCGGGGGCCGCGGGGCGGCTCGGGGCTCCCGGGCTTGGAGCGGGGAGGGCTGCCCGGGGTCCCGGCTTGGAGGTGGGAGGGGGCCGGTCGGGGCCTGCTTGGAAGGTGGGGCGAGCCCCGGCTTGGACGCGAAGGGTGCAGGTGGAACCTGGTGTGCCCCGGAGGGTCCTGATCCCTGAGGGGACGGGGGGCCACGTCGCATGAATAGGTGTTGGGAGGAAATTGAACATGCTTGAGATGGATTCCATTTCTTCAAACCCTTCCTTAGTTCCTTGGGGTGGGGTGGAAGCCAAGAGATCCTGGGTCTGGTGTCCAGAGAGCCGGAGACCCAGTCAAGGACGGGGAGAGAGTGGTGGGAAACCTTCCGCAAAGAGGGAGTACCTTTTTGTCAGCCCCTCGACACGCAACTGGGATGGAGAAGGGGAGCGACATAGAAAGGAGAGGAGTGAAAAGCGAGAAACCTCCTCGAGAGCCCAAAGGGGATGTGGCTTAGATTGTGGGTTAAATCAGTTCCACAAGGAGTGTGAGAAGTACGAGGAGTTGGGTAGTGTTAGGGGACGCCGTGGTGCTCGAGCTCATTAACTTTGTGGAGCTACTGAGTCTGGCGACACAGGACCTGCCCCTCCTGTACTTTGCCAGTTGCATTTTATATAGCTGGGGCACCTACTAGTTCTTTAATGTCCTGGGGTATAAAAGAAAATTTATAGGGTTGTTAGAAGACTGGATTCTGAGTTGTGGACTCAGGGAGAAGCTGGTTGATTTGGATAGGGACTGGCAAATGTAGTGACGATGTCAGTTGACTTCGTAATTGGAGGAAGATCGTGAAACCTTCCCAGGTTTTAGGATTTGGTCTCTGTTCAGAACATACTTACTATGAAAGGGTGAGGCTTACCTACCAGCAGTCGTTTAGACTTCTGCCTAATTCTCTTAGAATCACAGAATGTTAGAGATAGAAGGGACCAGAGACATCATCTTTGACTGGAGTTCTTAACCTGGATAGACTTGGAAGATTCTTATGCAAAATAGAACTCTTTGGTGGGAGAAAGTCAACAGTTTTCATCTTTTTTTATTCAAGTCCCAAAATGTTTTAACTACCTCATTGTACAGATGGGGAATCAAAAATCCAGAGCAGACTAGTGACTTGCCTAGGGCCACTCACTTAGCTGGTAGTAAAACTAGAGCTAGAAGCCTAGTCTTCTAATTCCTATTCCTGTGCTCTCTCCATTACAGCACTCTTGGAAATCTCTGCAGTGCTAAAAGACTTCCTGTGCTCTTCTCTCTCTGCTTTTCAAGGCTCTGTCTGACTTCCTGTGTTAGAGACGGAGCTGTATTTAAGCCTGGCATGTTTGCTGTGCGCTTCTTGGTCTCCCTTGCAGAGGCCGCTCTATTACTTGTGTTGACTTGGGTAAAGTGACCCTCTTGGTGTTTATTTTTGAATTCTTTTGTTTCGTTTGCCTCCTTTTGTTCTCCATTTGAACTCCCTCAGGCAGAGGGCTTGTGAGAAGTAAAAGCTCGGCCATGGAGAAAATATAGAGGAATATGGGGAGACTTAAGGTGAGGTGGGTTAACACTGGATGACGAGGAGAGAAGATTGGATGTGGGTGCTGGTGAGCATGTTCTGCTTGGTGTGTGCATAGATCTGTGTCTGTCTGTATTCATTTATCGTTTCTGTCAATCGTGGTTAATAGTGAGACTCCCACTGCCTTCCCCACCTTTCCTTCTGGGGCCCATTGTTTGCTGGTTGCCTTCAAATTGGCCGAGGATAGTAGTATTTGGAAATGGAGCAGTGTATAGGGACTTTGGAGTATGCAGAGGAAGCAGTGGATTAGGTCCTTTGGGTACAGATGGGCAACTTAGAATTATCCCACAGAGAATCCTTTTTTCACTCTGTGTACTTGTGGATCTTTATTTATTTTTCAGTTTATGCATTCTCATTGTTGTAGTTCCAATATACCATGTGACACAGGTATTCAGATCATCCTTGATTTAGCCCCCTACCTTCAACTACCTGTATGGTTCTGGGAAAATCCCTTCTTTGGGGGCCTCTGTTTCCTTGGTTGTAAAATACAGTGTTGGTACAGGATGATTTCTAAGTTATCTCTAAAAAAATATGTCAAGTTCCCTGACCTTAAGGTACTTGGTGTCTGCAATCTAGGTGGGGAGCCAAAATGGGTGAAAAGTTATAAAAAAAGAAAAAAGTGCACGTGTGTGGGTACGTATATGTATGTGTATCATACATAGGTATGTATGCATATCATATATATATGTATATATATATGTATATATATATATATATGTGAATTTTTTTGGTAAGTTCCAGAGGAATGGAAGTAGAGATACCACAGGGTAGATGTGTGTCGCAAGACATTGCAAAATTTAGAGCCAAAGCATGCAGAGGATTTGTGCCACTGGGGCCAGAAGAAAGAGATGGTCATTCTTGCCAAAATGGTCAAGGAAAGTTTTATGGGGAGGTTGAAATTTGAGGTATAATTGGGAGTAAAGGAAAAATAATGTTCATGAAAAGATAAAATTTAAGCCTAGGTCACCTACATCCCTGGGACCTTCCTATCATTCTGATAAGAAGGATAGGATATTTAATATTCATTTAACTGATGTTTATTGAACAGCTGCTAAGTGCCAGGCCCTGTTTTAGAGCCCAGGAAATATGGTAGTAAACAAAACAAAGACTCCGCTCTCATGGAACTAATATTCTAATTGAAAGGGACAGACAGTAAAGAAATCAACTATTATTTGGTGGTCCTAAGTGCTAAGAAGAAAAATAAAACAGGGGAAGGGGTAGAGAGTGGTGAGGAGGATGGTTAGGGCGTCTCTGATAGGTGACCTTTGGATGACCTGAGGGAATGGGCCTGTTTAGATATTTAAGGGAAGAGCGTTCAGGCAGAGAACTGTGGGTACAGAGGCATTGACGGAGGAGTGCGCTTGATGTGTTTGAGAACAAGAAACCAGTGTAGCTGGAGGAGAACGAGCAGGGGTGAGGCAGTTTTAGGAAATATCAGCGGTGTAGACATGCCTATAGGCCCACGTAAACATACACATAAAAAATCTAGAGTAACTTGCTTTTTGGTATATGGGTTTGTCTTAAAGCACATGTTTTTTTCCTTATATCTTAACACAAATGGAGTTTCTCGGAGGTCATAGCTCTTCTGGGACGCCTTCCCTGACAGCTTAGTTCACACCAGTCAGACCCTCCTCTTGCCTCCTGTTTGTGTTGATGCTAAATTATGCATCATCTTGTATTGTCCTTTCATTGTTTTATTCTTGCTTCCCTAGTGATGCTGTAAGCTTCTAGAAGACAGGAACTATATTTTCTTCGTAGTTATCCTTTGTAATACCTCACAGTTTTGGGCACATAGTAAGTGCTCAATGCCTGTTAGGTTGAAGTTGAAATTTTACCTTTTTTAAATAATTAAGGGATAGAAAAAAATCATGAAATTTAGGGGTGAAAGTTCTTTCCAGAAATTCCCCAATCTTTTGAGTGTCAAAGGATTAACCCTTTTTTTTTTTTTTTTTTTTTAACAGGAGTTAATTTCCCAAGACTATGGCTTAGAGCTACAGCTCTAAGCTGCAGATTCCAACCCTGTTGAGTTACAGCCACTAAACTTTTGGGATAAATCATTACTTCCCCAAGTGGAGCACCAGGGACACAAGAGAGTCTGTGGTGCTTCTGTTATAATCCTTATGCTAAGAAGGAACCCTAGAGAGGAGAGGACGGGTCACTCCTTTTCAAGGCCAGTATCCAGAAGCTTTATGTGGATGGCAGAGGAGTTCACACAGCCCTGGAAACAGTTTAGAATTAGAGAACCCTGCACTGTAGAGTAGGAGGGAAGAGACAAATTCAACCTGAAAACTGAAACACAGCTTGAGAGATGTAGTTAGTTGTTAAAGGGGGTATTTGGAAATATTGTACTCTAACCTGGTAGAAAGTTAAGTGAGTTATATATATAGATATTAGAGGTTTGTTTCACTTTAAGCAAGTCTGATATATGTGAAAAATTTGGGCTTTATTAAACATACCGGGGAATAAATTCTTTTGTTCAGCTCTTCTAGTGAATATAAACAATTTGATGAGCAAAAATTCAATTTTTGTGCAACTTTCTAGGAACTTAGCTGCTTCATAAGGCAAGGTGCACCTTAATTATTATTTATAGCTTTCAGCAAAATTCTTTATGGTAGTGAAATGTTGGAATGTGATTGTTACATGGCTAACTAACTGCTTCTGACCATAGAGTCATAAATCCATTGTAGCTAAGTGAGTTCAGAAGTTGTTCATGTTAGTGGTGAATCAGCCACTAGTAGCAGGAAGACTTTCTGGTCTCAGGGAAGGGCTTCCAGGTAGCCTGTAATTGCTCTGTAGATACTGTATTTCTTGAAGTACTTTATCTTCCCATTTGCTTGGTTCTGGGTTTCTTTCCTCCTAGGTGGATGTCTCTTTGGACTTCGAGCGTTTGGTGCTGAAACTGAACGTGGTGCTACCATTTGGGTAGAGTTATAAAAACGATGTGCTTTCCTTCAAAGTGATTTTTTGAACTATATCTCACTAAAATTATTGAATTATTCATTTCTACATGTCTTAATCTGCTTAGGCACCCTAACAAAATACCATAGACTGGGTGGCTTAAACAACAGAAATTTGTTTCTCACAGTTCTGGAGGCTGGAAGTCCAAGATCAAGGTGCTGGCAGATTTGGTGTCTGGTGAGGGCTCTCTTCCTGGCTTGCAGCCAGCTGCCTTCTTGCTCTGTGTGCTCTGTGCTCACATGGCCTTTTCCCCATGTATGCTAGTGGACACACACACACAGAGATCTCTTCCTCTTCTTATAAGGGTCCTAATCCCAACATGGGGGTCCTACCCACATGACCTAATCACCTCCCAACAGCCCCACCTCCAAATGCCATCATACTGTGGGCTAGGGCTTCAAGATATTAGTTTGGGAGGGGACACAGACATTCATCCCATAATACTACCAGAGTGGTAAATATTGTAGTTGGAGAAATTGAGGCACAGTCATGTAAAAATTACTAATTTCTTTCAAGCCTCACAAGGAAGCTTGTGATTGTGAAACTGGGAATGTCTTTGAGAAGGAGAAAGATCTGAATTCAAAGTAGAATTATTCTTCATGGCAACTCAAGAGATTAGCCTGAGTTGAATTTGTCTCCTAACTTCCTCTCCCGTTTTTCTAGCCACGTTGTCATTTTTTTTTCTCTATCATACTGACATGTGAACACAACAAAAAGCTAACTAGAGATTTAACTTTCATTTTGATATAAAGCAGACTGATGCAGACAGGCCTCAAGATTACAGGGCTGGGAAAGAAATTCAATGTACTACTTGGTGTAAACAAGAATGTTGCTAGTGAATCTCTGGTTTGGCATCTCTCAGGCCATCAGTTTGATATCAGGCTTTAATAATTTGTGGAAAAAATAAAGATGGTCATTTTAGTGAATGGTCTTGTTTGAATTGTTTTTTGATATGCATTTGTAAAGCGTGGTAAACATCTTTTTCTGGGGCAAATGTGTACTTCCTTCAGAGACAGAAGGGAAGAGCATGCGAGACGGTGGAAAGGAAATGGCAGTAATTGGAGCGTGAGCAAACAGATGGAGGAGGGATGGCCAGTGCATGTGGTGTTTAGGTGGCCCCTAGGAGTATTGAGTTTCCTATTCTTCTCCCCCACAGCCCCAGTACAAGCAGGCAGCTTACATGGCTAAGGTTTCATTATCTAATCCATCACAGATCAGCCTGAATAAACCCATTGGCTGGCGCTGATCTAGTTAGGAGGGTAGTGCAAAGCTGCTTGAGCCAGGATTGGGGCAAATCGGATCAGAACTGCCATGTGAATCCTGGACATATTTCTGTAATTTGGGTGGTAAAGTAGTTTGAGAAATCATTTAAGAGAGCGCAGCGAGAGCAAGCAATCAGCCATGAGTGTTTTCAGATGTTGTCTAAGAGACCCTGAGGGGAAGGGTATGGAGGATTTGATATATTTCACTGGAGTATAGTCAGGTTGCTTTGATTATTTGAGTCTGAACAGTTTTTGGCCACTAATGCTCAGGAGTGACCTTTTTGGAGCATTTGAAGATTCCAGTTGTGATCACTCATTTGTGTCTTCTCTGAGTGATCCCTTCATCTGAGACTGTATAATGTGCTTCCCCTCTCAATTTTTAAAGGGGAGATACTGTTGCTATTATTATTACCAACCTTAATATGTCATTATGTTTGTTATCCATACATACTTGAAGTATGGTGTAGTGAAAGAAACACTATTTAGAATTTCTCATATTGGGGTTTGAATCCTGGTTCCTCCACCTACCAACCAACTGAATGACCTTTGGTAAGATATTTAACATCTGAGCTCCTGTTTACACATCTGTGAACTGGGGGAATTACTGCATACGCTGATGAGCTGCTATGATGAGAAACTGAGATTATTTAAAGTTCTCATCATGGAGCTCGGCAGTAAATGTTTATTTCTTGCCTCCCTTATAACCTGCTACACAGCACTCAACGAGTTCCTGCTTACTGCTCAATCAGCATGGAGTGGTTAATGTGCTTCTGATTTATTAAGTGCCGGAGTTGGGAGTTACCTGAGATGAGCATTGTGTGAAACCGGGAAATCTAATTGGTTTGACATCCACGTGGAGGAGGCGAATGGACCTGGTCATGGTGGTCTCTCCAATGAGAGGAAGAGGAGACATTCTCTTCTTTGCTAAGGACTAAAAGGACTCCTGAAATGTCACTGTCCCTGCATTGGGCATGTGGACATTTCAGGAACCTGTGGGATCTCTCCTGGGAGTGTGGGTGACAGAGGCACTGGCTATTTTGGTGGTACTTGGGATGCAGGAGTGGCGAAAATGTCATTTTGTTCCAAATTTTAGAAGGTTTGTTGGTTAAATGTATTGCATCCAATAGATGGCACGTTTTGTTCTCATTTTTGTTTGTGGAAATTGGGCTGGGATGCATTTGTCTCTTGTGGTCTCTTTCTGGACTCTTCAAACCCACCTTCCTGACTACTAACAGATTCATCCATCTAAAAGAGCTCAAAATGATTTGATAGCTTATCTTTGACTTGTGGATAAAGTCCATTCCGTTTGGCCTACCAGGTCCTTCTGGCCTGACTTGTGCCTGCCTTTCCAGCTTCTTTCTACACTCCACCTCCAAGTCCATGGCAAGGGACTTGCAGCTTCCTGAGCACGCTGTGCTGCCCAGGCTCATTCATACCTCTGTGCTTTTGTTTCTGTTCCACCTGAAATTCCTGCCTCACATCTCTCTCTCATTTGTAAGGCTCAATCTTCAAGAATAAGTTGGGATACTGATTCCTCCTGGATGCCTTTTGTCACTGCTCCCATCCCTCCCACATTCTTGCTGCTTTCCAGAACATCATGTCCAGACCTCTGTTTTAGGACTTTTAGATTAACATTTGTTCAACTGTCTGCCCCTCTACCCCCCCCAGACTGTGAGATCAGGGGAGCCTTTGGGATCCATAGGATCTCGCACTGTGCCTGGGCCGGAGTAAGAAACTGTCGTTCTTGTTGAAGTGAACTTTGTCTTCCTGCTCCTCGGTTGGGGCCAGCAGATGGCTTTAATTGTTTTTCCAGATTTTCCCTGGGGGGTCTAGTCCTTGGTCTGCTTTCCAGCTCCTCTGAAGACTAGGTGTTGTGGGATTTGTGAATGGTACCTGATCTTCCCATTGATATCAGGGTTAAAGGTGAGAGAGGGGTCTTTGAAAACCGGAGCTGGGGTGGAACTTAACTGCCGAATGTGTCGGGTGGGCATGGCAACCTGATGTTTCATTTCCTGTGCTCAGATATTAATTGAGAGCACGTGCATATGTATAAAAAGTGCCTTTGTGATGGGGTGGCTGAGGAAAGTAGAGGAACCACACGATTAAGGGGCAATTAGAGCTAACCTGTTCCAGTTCATTGGAGCAGGCTGTTGACCTACCTTTTACGGTGCTGCTGAGAGATTCTGGAGTGTTGCAGTTCAGATGTATTACCACCATTTGGGAGTAAACCCATTTGATCGACTGTGGACTTTAGCCTTTCCGCTCCCAACCAGTGAATTTCATAAGCTATTATAGCTTGTTTTTATGGATGCAGGAAAAATACCCAACTGAGACACCTCACGGAATATATGCTATTTTTCAGATCATTCTTTGGCTATGTTTGAAAATGAGGATAATTGATGCGTTCTTTTATTTTTATTTTTTTGGTCTGCGTAGGGTCTTAGTTGCTGTGTGCAGGCTTTCTCTAGTTGTGGCGAGCCAGGGCTACTGTTTGTTGCAGTGCACAGGCTTCTCATGCAGTGGCTTCTCTTGTTGCAGAGCACGGGCTCTAGGCGTGTGGGCTTATGTAGTTGCAGCAGGCGGGCTCAGTAGTTGTGGCTCGCGGGCTCTAGAGCGCAGGCTCAGTAGTTGTGGCACACAGGCTTAGTTGCTCTGCGGCATGTGGGATCTTCCCAGACCAGGGCTCGAAACTGTGTCCCCTGCACTGGCAGGCAGATTCTTAACCACTGTGCCACCAGGGAAGTCCCTGATATAGATCTTTTAAATCTCAGCTTTGGAGACAGATTCATAGAAGTATTTTACAGGAATCTTCTCTCCCTGGCCCTTGCTATCCCCACCTCCTTCCCTTTCAGCTTCTGATTTGTGCTCCTATGTAATCCTCGCCTGTTTTCCAGCCTTGAGACTTCCCTTGCTAGTTTAGTTGGGGCCTCTTTAAAGGCAAATGGGCATACTTTATAGTGCCTCTGGCTTTTTGGATTCTGAGTGAATAAAGCAGGTTCTAAAAAGGGAATGAGAGAGACCAGTTATATCACTTCCTTCTGACGTGTTCTGCACATACGTGGCATCTAGAAATTTCAGCTGAGGATTCAAGGCACAGCACACATGATAAGTACCACTTATGAAGTAGATGACAATTTTGAATAACCAAATGATAATGGTTGAGTAACTGCTTAGAAACCTATTTTCCCAAGGGTGGAAACCGAGCCTTTGAAATTTAGACTTCCACATGGGTGTGTTCAACCATAATACTCGGATTTTTTAGGGACCTAAGTCCCTAGATAATACCCTGGTATGTGGGACTTTTCCCATATAGGGGCTGGTTCCCTGGTTTCTGCTTTGCCGAGGAAAAGAGGTTTTGCACTGAGTATTGGATATTTTATTCCAAGCATATGGTTTTTGAGGAGGCATACTGTTTATTTTTCTTTGGGGCTGCATTGATTTAGCTGGATCCTAAATTGTTAATACCACAAGCAAAGCATGATTTCTTGTGAGGGATGGGCGGGGGAAGCTGTGGGAGTCTCTCAGCTTTGGGGTTCGGGGTGGGGAGCAGGAGCCACGCTGGTAGAACGAGAGGAGCTGCACACGTGGTCTCGGGGCGCCGTGGGGTTTGCATGTGGGCTCCAGCGCATGCTGGAGTTGGAACACTTTTGGAACTGAGGCTCATGGGAAGTTCTTCCAGTTGCTTTATTTTGAGCAGCTTTTTCCTCTGCAGATCGGCAGCTGTTTGGAGGAGGGGGCATTCGTTGCTGTCAGCCAGGATGATTTCCAGAGCAGACCTGTATGGATTTCATTTAGGGATTTATTTCAGGGGTATGTGGCCTGTCGTGAGTCAAGAGGACTTTGGTTCCATTTTCCTGGAAGTTGGTGGGCTTCTGTGAGCCTGCTCTATTTATCTTGGACGGTTAGGCGAGTAAAAAAGCAGCTGCATAGTTAGCCCTTGTTGCAGGGAGCTTAGTTTCATAGGTCATCCTCTCGGGGATTTTTGTACAGTCACATTTACAGCCTTGAGTTTTCTTTGCCTTTTTTCCCCGTCTCTTTTTCCTTCTGAAGTTCAGTGCTCCATAAAAATTCTGAGGAAGGTGGGTAATAATTTGGGGTAGAAGACAGGAATTGTTTAGTTTCCTCCCCACCCCCATTTCTTGCCCAGCCTTCCCCCACCCCCATCCTTTGCAAAAGAATCTGCAAATGAGGTCGCTTATCCCCTAGTCAGACTGGCTTGTCCCCTGATCTGTCTGAATATGTGGCTTTGACAGCTTTTACCTGCTATTTCTTGGTTTCTAGGGGAGGGGATAGTAAGATCGTGTGATTTCAAAGCAAGAACTGGCGAAATTGGGAGACGTCTTGTGGTGGCTCCCAGCACCCACAAAGCTGAGCTCATTGGCTTGCACCTCATACAGACTTCCAGGAACTCTGTCACTGTCGGTGGCTGGCACGATGGCCTTGAGGACTTTGTTGGCACTTCAGGAAGTCTCCACAGTGGCTGCCTCTCACAGTGGGAGCGCTGACAAAGCTTATGGGGAGTCGGTAGCACTTGTTTTGAAAGTATGACTCTGGTCTTAGGCTGCACATCTCTGTGAGGGGTCAGAGGTGGCCTTGTGTGAAGAATGGAGAGTAGTGCTCTACACCTGTCACTTAGGTGGCCCATTTCCTACTTGTCTGTGTTTGCTATCCTCACATACAAATTTTATGGTGTGTTTTGTATGTTGTGTTCACACTTGAAGCCATAGCCTGATTTGTGACTTTTAGTAAGGTAATTTGGCTAATCTTGGTATCATCCTGGACTTTGAAGTGATGCTGGTCATATTTAAAAGGTCTGTGTCAGGGCTTAGAAGTTGATATTTCTGTTGATGGCCTCCTCCCCTCCCCAGCTGCCGCTCATTATTCATTAGATACACATCTTTTGTCCGCTTACTTTGTGTTACAGGTCTTTAGCTGCTGTTGTGACACTAAGTAGATATTTTTGCTGCAACATTTTGGCTCTGAGCTGGCTGTGTTTTACAGTGTTGCAGATTAGTTGGTTAACTTTGGCATGTGGCGTCCACAGAGCAGAAGCCTTTCAGAGAGGTGCTTATCACGGACCATTAGTGATTTTTGTCAGCTGTATAAAAATGCTGTGATTAACCAATACCCAGGTATCCATGTAGATGAACAGTTTTCCTTTATGCTTACTTGGCACTTCTCTCTCTAGGAGTAGTCGGGAGTAAGTGTTCCCTGGTAGGCTTTGTGTTTTAATCCTGGGAAGCCTGTTTTAAGAAACCTTTATATTTGATTTTCTTGAGGTTGGTGTAGGGATCATTTACCCTTACTGAATTTTAGCTTCACTATGAATTGTTTTCTGCAGTGTTAATTTTAGGCAAATAATAAATACTTCTTTGGTTTAACGGTATCCCAGAGTTTGAAGAAACCTACAAAAATTGATTGGTCCAGCATCTTGTTTTAAGCAAGGAAATGGTCTAATTCATGTTATCCCAAGCCGTTTTTTGTTGATTGCTCCTTGTGAAATGATAATAGGTGTCATTCTGACACACACACACACACACACACACACACAGAGTCAAATAACTTTGGAATAGGGTTAAACAGAATTTAAACTATCTCATTTTACTTTTCATAAGCAGATGTTGTGACGCTATATTTATAAAAACATAGTTAGTGAAGCATCTTCCTCTCTTCCCTGTTCTCCACCTGCCCTGTTAGTTTCTTGTTATTCCTCCCCCTTTCTTTTTACACAAACACTAGCATACTCCACACATTGTTTTTGCACCTTGCTTTTTTCATTTACTGTATCAGGTTACTTTTTTAATGTAACAGCGTCTGTTAATATTTTCATTAATGATTTCTGCTTTTTTTTTGTGTGTGTGTGATGCTTAGAAAAGTTTTTCCCACTCTAAGATTATAAAAAACAGAATGGGCTTACAGACAGACAGACCTGACTTGGACCCCTAGCTTTTCCACATCACAGCTGTGTGATCTTGGTTAAGTTACGTAACTTTTCTAAGGCTCAGCTTCTTCCCTTATAAAATATGTTATAGGATTGGTATAAGAATTAAAAGAGATAATGTATGTAATGTGCTTAGTTCAGAGCCTGACACGTAGTAGGTGTTCAGTATACAATAGCTGTTTTTATTATAATTACCAAGCCCTGTTTTCTTATATCCCAGTGCTTTTTGACTTCCTTAAAGGCAGGAACAGTCTCTTAATCTTTGTATCCTTGGTTCCTCCATCAGTGCCAGGGATAACTAATAATAATAAGTCGGTAAACGTTTGTTGAAAAAATAAATCAACCTTTATACAATCTTTTTTTTTTTAAATTTAATTTATTTATTTAGTTTTGTCTGCGTCGGGTCTTAGTTGTGGCATGCGGGCTCTTCGTTGCAGCGTGCGGACTTCTCTCAAGTTGAGGTGCTCGGGCTCAGCAGTTGCAGCACGCGGGCTTAGTTGCCCCGCAGCATGTGGGATCTTGGTTCCCTGACCAGGGATCGAACCTGTGTCCCCTGCATTGGAAGGCGGATTCTTAACCGTGGGACCACCAGGGAAGTCCCCAATCTATTTTTTAAAATGTCCTTAATAATTGTTGTTGCTTTTTTTGTAATCATCATGTCTGGATGTACCTAATCCTCAATAATTATAATTATACTTATATGATGTTTTATAGTTTATAAAGTGCTTTGACACAAGTCTTAACTTATTCCCTGTAACAAGCCCAGAAGGTAGGTGATTCTCCCCATTTTTCAGATGGTGAAAATATACATCTCTAAGCCTCAAGACAGGGAAGTGGCAAAACTGATGCTTGTACCCAGATATTATGGCTTTTTATCCAGTAACTTTTTTGCTGAGCCTCATGTCTCTTGGACCAAAGGGTATGATTGATAAGGAATGGAGTGAATATGTGCTTCATTGTATGCCACATGTTTAATATTGAAAACATTTTACTCATTACCTGACAGTGGATTCATGTAGCACTTGAAGTCAACACTGAACCCCAGTTTTATTCTTCAATAATTTGGATCTAGCCAGTGTTTTGAATTGGGATTTTGCTCAAATTTATCATGTACTTGTATGTGCCAAACATTGTGGGAGAGACTTTATGTGTTTATCTCACTTTCCTGTAGTACATATTGGGAGGAGTTAGATGGGATAGTTGGTTGCTGTATGTATGGTAGTTTGTTATTGTTGTTTGTTTTTTGCCTTAAAGTTATCAGTCTCTAATTTTATTATCAATCAAGTAATGGGTCAACAATAGCTAAGTCAATGGATTGATAATGGTGGGTAGTGTAAAATCATGAGAGCTGAGGGCATCTCAAAGTTACCTGGACCAGCTCTCTTGTTTCAGTCAGGTGAAGTAGATGCTGTGCCCATTTTTATGGAGAAGTTATGTCAGGCTCAGAGAGGGTATGAGAGAGCAAGCAATAAGCTCAGACTTTCAGCTTTAGGACTAAATAAAATCTTTCATTTTT
Source organism: Orcinus orca (assembly GCF_937001465.1). Taxonomy (NCBI): domain Eukaryota; kingdom Metazoa; phylum Chordata; class Mammalia; order Artiodactyla; family Delphinidae; genus Orcinus; species Orcinus orca. The sequence goes on along the minus strand of NC_064569.1, from coordinate 91,324,674 downwards.
TATTCTTTTTTTGTAAAATTTATTTATTTATTCATTTATTTAATTTTTGGCTGCATTGGGTCTTTGCTGCTGCACGCGGGTTTTCTCTAGTTGCTGAGAGCGGGGGCTGCTCTTTGTTACGGTGCATGGGCTTCTCATTGCAGTGGCTTCTTTTGTTGCAGAGCACGGGTTCTAGCATGTGGGCTTTAGTAGTTGTGGCACGCGGGCTCTAGAGCGCAGGCTCAGTTGTTGTGGCGCACGGGCTTAGTTGCTTCGCGGCAAGTGGGATCTTCCCCGACCAGGGCTCGAACCCGTGTCCCCTGCATTAGCAGGCGGATTCTTAACCACTGTGCCACCAGGGAAGCCCCTCATTTCTTATTCTTTTCTACTTTTTGGGTGTGATTTCTCTGGGAGTTTCTTATATGGAGGTTTTTTTTTCACCTTTTACATTTATTTTTTAAACATGTAATGTATGTTCACGTGGTTAATGATTCAAACTATGCAAGAGATTGAAGAGTAAAAAGTCTCTGCCTTTTCCCAGCTACCTAGTTTCTCTCCTCGGAAGTAACCAGTATGGTTGGTTATCTGGGTATCTGTCCAGAGATAGTATCTACGTAATATTTTCTCCACCCCCTTTTAAAAACTCAAATGGTAGTATTAATATTCATATGCTTTTCTTTTCTCTATAGTATTTGGAGATCATTTTATATCAGCTTGTAAACTTTTTTTCTCTATTTGTTAGGTTTCTGGAATTAGGATTATTCTGTTCTGCTCTACTGAGATAACTACATCTAAATGTCTCTGGGAAGGATGACTCTGATTAGTACAGGATCTCATAAAGTAAGAGTCTATGTTTTTATGGAATCATGGAATCACAGGGTCAGAGACCTAATCTGCATCTCTCTTCTCTCATGTGAATATCCATAAATCCCTGACTGATGATACCTTTTAAAGTTGCTTGAGTACAATGTAGGCATCTTCAACTCTCCACCTGCTCCAGTCAGCTGCTCCTGGTCCTGTCTTTTTGTGGTAGTAGGGCCCATTTGGGGTCAGATATTCCATTTGTCATTGAGTTAGTAATGATACTCCGGATCTGCCTTGAGTCATTGCATATTGAATCTTAACTGCAGTGTGATTTTATTCCGTGTGACATCTTCTATACCAGACATATCCAGAATGCCTAAGTTTATCCTGATTGAATGTTATTGCTGTCAGGAGGCTGTTCAGTGAACCAAGTTTGGTGCTGAATTGTGAGAAAGAAAGGTTTGGTTCCTAGTAGGTGTTTGCATCTCAGCAGCCACAATTGCTGTTAGTTTCACTTTACTCCTGTGTTTGTGGAAAGCCCAGGATTGAGTGAATGCTCTTCATCCCTGGAATATGACCAGTCTGTGACTGAGACTCGATGGGAAGTAAATAGATATGGTTCAACAAACAGGGAATATTTTTCTTTTGTTTTGTGGACAATAGTGGATTCTAATTCAGACATAGAATTAAGGATTTCAAGCTTAGGCTTTGATTCTAGCTCAGTTAACCTTTACACACTTCTGCATTTAAAGACGTGAACTAAAACAGTGCTTTTCAGAGTTGGCTTCTGCAATGGACCTTTGTCTTCACAAAAATATTATAGAGGAGGTAGCATTCCAGCTGTTTGGAGAATGAGGCCAGTGGGGATGTGTCTTGCATTCTGGATGAATGTTGACCTCCATTGTGTGGTGATGCTAATCTCACACATACAATCTTTCTGGTCACAAGGCTTTGCAGGGAGTGAATTAGGCCCACTCCGTCTCCATGACCCCACACAGTGAATGGAAGCAGGCAGGGCACCAGATGCTGTGTTGCTTCCCCTGTTGCGTCTTCTTCACACTCGGTGTAAGGTTTCCAGGCATTTGTGCAACCTGAGAGCAGAAAGTGCCTGTCTTAGCAGTCGAGAGATGGGTTGGCAGGTGGCTCAAGTTACTCCATGTTCCTGATAAGAGCCACTGATGCAGGCTGGTGGCTCCTGTGGGGTGGGAGCTGTATTGCCAGTGCCCTGCCCAGCAGGAATGGTGGTTTGGGTCTCTGGTGTTCTAGGACTCCAAGGATGTACCCAAAGGCAGTTTGAGAGGTCTGGCCAGCATCTCTAAGGAAGTAGCACAATTTAGGAAGCACATCTTGCTTTAAAGGATATGGGTCTTAGGAAATGGTGGCACACAGAGGAAGAAGCATCAACATTGAAAATATGAAGTGCAAACCCGAGGAATAGAAATGGAATTTTATTATTCCACCTCTTAACCTAAAACCCAGTTGTAGAATTTATTGAGTCAGGTAGTGCTGGGCACAGTGATGACTAAGACTTGGACTTGCAGTGGGAAAGTGGATGTATACACAGATAATTTTAATACAATGTGATCATTCCTCTGAGGCTTACACTGAGCATATGTCAAAGCCTGGTGCTCTGGTAACATATATTCTGTGTGCCACTCTATCAGAGCAGTTATCACACTGTATTAAAATATTGGGGTAAGAGGTGCCATTCCGCCTAGGTTCAAATTCTGTCTCTCCACCTACTTAGCTGTGTGTCCTTTGGGCAAGTCACTTATCTCCTCTGTGCTTCAGTTTTTCATCTGTAAAATGGGGATAATAATAGTTTCTCACAAGGTTGTTGTGAGTATTAGATGAGTTCATAGAGTAAATATAATATGCTTAGAAGAGTACCAGGTCCACGGTAAGCGTATATAAGTGCTATCCGTTGTTACTGTGGTTGTTACAGTACCAAACAGGGGCACTGGAGACCATGGCAGACCCACGACCAGTGGTGGTACAGAGGTCACCACTGTATTCACTTACTGTATTCACCGAAATATGTTATTCTGTATTCATAATACTGTATTCATTACTGTATTCACCGGAAGATTTTTTGCGGTGACTATGCCAGGTACTGCACGGAAGCAAATGAATGAAATGTTAACCGGCTATGTGACTGTGTACAATACGTGATGAGAGTCAATTATTTGGCAAGTGTGTAAGTAAGAGGAATATTGATGTGAGAGGCTTCAGTATCCCATGGCAGTTTCAGAGAAGGGATCTTGCTGTTGCTTTGGAGGCCTTTTAGCTTTCTTGACATTCTGAGTATAGGTTATGTATCTTACTTTAAGGTAGGACAGTACTTGACTATTTCAGATAGGTAGGTATCTTTCCTGTTTTTTAAAAACCTCTAGGAGAAGGCATGTTAGATCAGAATCCATCCATCAATCCATCTATCAGTCCTTTCTTACTTTCCTCTCTCTCTCCTTCTCTACAAGGGAAAAATTGCTAATATTTAAATCACTTTCCTTGTTCTTTATATTAAAAGTAAACTTTTCATGTTGTACAAAAGGCCTTACCCTTTTGCTCAGTCATTCATTCATTTAATAACATTTGAATGTTTATGACATGCTAGATGCCAGGATTATGGAGATAAAGGAGGTTCTTATGGAACCCGGGAGGCTTATTGGGGGAGGTTTCTGGAACAACTATACAGTAAAAGAAAAACTTGGTAGCACAGTGTATTATAAGGGTGTAGGTAGAGAAATAGGTACTTATATTGCTGGTGGGGTGAAAAGTCGCATAACTTCCACAAAGAGCTATTTAGCAATGTCTGTTAAAATGTAAAATACATATATTCTTTGACCCAGCAGCTCCATCTCTAGGAATTAATTCTACAGATACTATTGTGTCTGTGTGTAAGAACACACAGTACAGAATTATTTGAAATAGCAAAAGGTTGAAAAAAATCCAAATGCTCTTTAACAGGAAATCTGTGAATTAAAATAAGGTGCATTCTTAAAATGGAATATCATGCAGACATTAAAAAGAATTAGACAGCTCTATATAAATGCATTTAGAAGACACTAAAATACATTAAGTGTGAAAAGTCACGGTGCTGAAAAAAGTGTATAGTTTGTTACTATTTGTGTAATGAAAAAAGTATATATCCGTATACTTAGTATCCATATACTTAGTACACATAGACTCTCTTTGCCAGGAAATCCAAGATTCTGGTAACATTGGTTGCCTCTTGGGAGGGGTATTGAGTGATGAAGGAATGGGTTATAGGTGAAGATTTAATTTTCACTGTATACCTTTTGTGCCTTTTGAATTTTGTATTACATGCATGTATTGTTTTTAAAATAAAATAGTTTATTAAAATTACATAGGAGGGACTTCCTTGGTGGTACAGTGGTTAAGAATCCGCCTGCCAGTGCAGGGGACACGGGTTCGAGCCCTGGTCCGGGAAGATCCCACATGCCACGGAGCAACTAAGCCCGTGCGCCACAACTACTGAGCCCATGCTCCACACCTACTGAAGCCCGCACGCCTAGAGCCTGTGCTCCACAACAAGAGAAGCCACCGCAAGGAGAAGCCGGTGCACTGCAAAGAAGAGTAGCCCTGCTCGCCACAACTAGGGAAAGCCTGTGCGCAGCAGTGAAGACCCAACGCAACCAAAAAAATAAAATTAAAAAAGAAAAAAATTACATAGGAATAAGTACAGGAGCTACTTATGATCCTTGAACTTGCTAATTTTCATAGAAAAATGAATAAAGTTACGTGTTAGAGCAAAAGTGCGAATTCTGCTTACCACAAGCAAAGAAAAAGTAGTACTGGTGGTGGTACATGGTCATTTAAATTTTGTCTGTCACACTGTTTATTGGTATATAGGATGTTTCCAGTGCTTTTAACTATGTCTTATTATATTTATTTATTTTTTTGCGGTACACGGGCCTCTCACTGTTGTGGCCTCTCCCGCTGCGGAGCACAGGCTCAGCAGCCATGGCTTACGGGCCCAGCCGCTCCGTGGCATGTGGAATCTTCCCGGACCTGGGCACGAACCCGTGTCCCCTGCACCGGCAGGTGGACTCTCAACCACTGCGCCACCAGGGAAGCCCTATTATATTTATTTTTAACGGTCTTACTCAGTAAGGATAAAACCTGATTATAACGAAAATGCTGATATGAAAAGGTGGATAAATGTAGAGATGAATAAAAATGGAGGTGATGTTAGAAAATGGTAAATGTTGTATATGTGTACGGGATGATTCATTCAACAACAGATGATAATAAAGGGCCAAGTGCAAATCAACATGAGTTGACAAGAAACAAAACAAGTCAGAACCACTACCATAAGCCTCTCTAGTTTTCTTAAGAAATGTCCCCTCACTAGAGGTGCACCCATGGGTTCCTTGGATTTTTTTCACGTTGGAATTTTATGAACTAATGGACTTAGGAGCAGCCTTTCATTCCAGACATAACCTGATGGTAAATAAAGGAGCTTCTGTACCCTGATAGGAGTGAGTACAGGGTTTCTATGGCAGCATAATAGAGGAATTCTTAGCCAGCCAGGCTGGGATGGGGGCAGAGAGAGCATTCTGCAGAAGCCAGTGGTGAGTACTAAGTGAGTGAGCAGGGCTTAGGCAGGTAAAGGAGAGGGAGGCTCAGGCCATCTGGGCAGGAGAGGCAGAATGTCCAGGGATCAGGTATGAGAGGAACTTCACTGGGTCCGTGGGGAGGGCAGAGGATTTTCCCAAACTGCCTTTGGTGGTTAGTCCCTCCTCAGACAGCCATCCCCTTGCAGTCATGTACCATTATTCACGAAGCTGACTAGATGATGGTGATTGGATTATCCTACCACTCTCGGAGCATAACCTCATAGTGGTAGGGGAGTAGAGACACTGTCTTAGTTCATCCAAAAGAAAAAAAAAGTAAGAGAGAGCAAAGAAAACCTGTATTTGATTATGTTGTATATATGTAGATGTGCCTTCTAGCGGAATTACTTTTTTTTTTTCCCTTGTCTTCATCCTAGAAGAAGCTTTACTCTATTTGGAATCACAGTTTGAGTGCTGCATGGACACAACTTGAACCTTATGTTCCGTTTCATTATATTTAAATTTATGTGAAGCACTTTCTACCACTTAGGCATGCATCTTGCTCTTCATAGCATGGAATGCTGTAACAAAATGTTTTGTCCATCAGAGGCTTTCTCAACATTTTACGAGCGTTTAAGTGCTTAATCTCCACAGTGTGCAGGGTAGGTGGCAGGTAGTCAAGTGATATTTTTTTCACATATCTTGCATATTCGCGTGTTTTGGTTGTTCATGCCTCTTAAGGAGAAAGTTTCCCCTTTGAAGCTGAAATACCCTATGCTTTGAATCCAGTCAAAGACAAATTATTCTGGAAAGCTTGAACCAAACCTGGTCAGATGCTTCTGAGTTATGAGAGAGGGATTGAAATAAACTTTTTCAGCTAAAAATAATTTTGCTCACAAGTTACCAAAAATGGCCGACTAGAAATGCTTTTAAGATACTTGTCTAAGCTACCATAAGCCGAAGGTCAAGAAAAAAGTTTAGAACACATTTTGCGAAATGATTGGCTCTATTTTGCCAAAGCTTTTGCCAAGCTTCTTATTCCATAATTGCCCTGGGAGACAGAAACTGGTGGAAAGTGTTATGCCTGAGATTCACTGGGGACCTAGACGTTCTTCAAGTGGAACACGTAGGCTGCCTGTTTCTTCTGACAGTAAACTCATACTTCTGGGAGGCATTAGGGTTAGATGAAAATGAGACCCTTAATTCTAAAGATATTGTACAGTTACCTATGCTAATTAATTATTTAAAACCTATCTTCTGTTGCAGAGCAGTTCTTACTCTCAGGGAATATTTGTTAGTCTTCACAGAGAGCCAAGTGCTGGGTCTTTAGCACGTGGTACTGCCATTGATGCTCTGTTGTTCTGTTAAGGTACTTCTCTGCATCTCACTGAATAGTGGAATTAAGAATCACTCACAGTTATGGGCAGCACTTTCTATGTGCAGTATGATCAGTTGTCACTGGAGTTTATATTTATGCTTCATTCTAAAACTTCAGTGTACCTTACTGATTACGCAGAGGGTCCCTTTGCAGCAGCAGTTTGCACCACTGATTGCTGGTGGTAGCCTTGAGAAGGCATGTTGACTCTCCTTAAGGTTGCTTAGTATTGTAGAATAAAGTCTTGATTTAGAATAAAATTTAGAGCTTTTTTCCTTATAAAAATTGTTCTTTTAAATAGAGCTAATATAAAGCCATGATGTTTTTCCTTCCTAAATTTAACACGTATTTATTGAGCCTCTAATGTGTATGAGGTAATGAGAAGGGAAATTGACCGAGCTCATGTCAGAGGACCTCTGTCTTCCTTCAATTAGAGAAGAACAGTAGCCTGTAGGCAGGGATGGTAATGACACTCTGAGATGGTGGAGAAATTTTAGAGGTAGGTGTTGTTCCAGTGTAATAAGCATTCATTAAAAAGTAGAATAGGGCTTCCCTGGTGGCGCAGTGGTTAAGAATCCGCCTGCCAATGCAGGGGACATGGGTTGGAGCCCTGGTCCGGGAAGATCCCACATGCCGCGGAGCAGCTAAGCCCGTGAGCCACAACTACTGAAGCCCATGCGCCTAGAGCCTGTGCTCCGCAACAAGAAGCCACTGCAATGAGAAGCCAGCACACTGCAGTGAAGAGTAGCCCCCGCTCGCTGCAACTTGAGAAAGCTGGGTGCAGCAACAAAGACCCAACGCAGCCAAAGATAAATAAAAAAATAAAAACAAGTACAATAAAAGGATTGCTAAGTCTCAGTTAAGTGCCAGCTTGGATTGAGGTGGTCTTGGTGATTTCTTAACTTTATCAGACAGTACTCAGAAGCCCACAAGTGTAGCTAAGTGCACGTTACCCTGGGCTGAGCGTCAGTAAACTGGGACAGACAGCTTCAGGTGGAGGAAAGGGGTGGGAGAAGACAAAGGATAGGGAGCTTGTGACACGAGTTTGAGATCTTGATGTTAGAAGAGTTTAGGTAGTGATTATTCCTAAGGAATGGTGATCAACTGGATGATTGTGATAGAGGTCAAGTCCCCTGGAAATAAGTAGGTTGAAGAACTTGGAGGCTTTGGAAGGGTTGTCAACTGGAGGTTGAGGAAGTAGAATGATGTGTAAGCATTAACTCAGTAGTTCTCGACTGGGAGAGGTTTTGCCCCCCAGGGGATGTTTGGCAATGTCTGGAGACATTTTTGCCTCTCCTAACTGGAGTTGCTGCTGGCTTCTAGTGGGTAGAAGCCTGGGATGCTGCTTTAACACTTCAAAATGCATGCGGCAGCTCCCTACAATGAAGGATGATCTGGCCCGGAATGTCAATAGCGCTGAGGTTGAGAAACCCTGCATTAACTTTAAGAGTTGTTGAGTAAAGGCAACAGAATATGATTATTTCTCTCCCCTTCCTCTCTGTTTCTTAAAACAGGGACCAGCTGTTAGGTAGAACTTTTTGACTTATTATAGGTGGCATACAGTTGTTACCCAATAAATGTTTGCTGAGTGACGAATGATATGAATTGATAGAAAAGCAGCAATGGGGAGCAGAAAGAATGCCAACTCCTAGCAACGGCCTTTAGGCTTTGGAAGACTGTGAGGTATACATATGGAAAAAATGAATTAATATTAGGATGCAGGAGAAGTATTGAGAGAGTGAAGAAGAAATCAAAGTTGTAGAGGTGTGGAAAGGGGAGCTACCAAGGGGCCCAGTTGAGCTGGTCGAAAGGCAAAGAAGGGGGTGAGAAGGAGCAAAGATTTTCATTGTATGTAGGGTTCAAGAGTTCCAGGAGAGGTAGTTGGAGATGGGTCTTTTTTTTTCTTTTTTTTAAAAATACATTTATTTATTTATTTATTTTTGGCTGTGCTGGGTCTTTGTTGCTGTGTGCGGGCTTTCTCAGTTGCGGCGAGTGGGGACTACTCTTCGTTGTGGTGCCCGGGCTTCTCATTGCGGTGGCTTCTCTTGTTGCGGAGCATGGGCTCTAGGTGCACGGGTTTCAGTAGTTGTGGCATGTGGGCTCAGTAGTTGTGTTGCATGGGCTTAGTTGCTCTGTGGCATGTGGGATCTTCCCGGACCAGGGCTCGAACCCGTGTCCCCTGCATTGGCAGATGGATTCTTAACCACTGTGCCACCAGGGAAGTCCCAGGATGAGTTTTCCGAGGAAAGTTATTGCAGGTTAGCAATCAGGAAGAACTTACTAATGTAGGAGCTTCTTAGAACTAGAAGAGCCCTAAAGTTCCTTTTGGAATGTTGGTGTGATAGAAACCTTAGTAGTTTCTGTTATGTTCTGGGAAAATTCTATACATGTGTATACATATAGATGTACATACATCTTTGTATACCTAAAGTCTCTTCGTTGCTTTTCCCTGAACAGAACATCTTGCAGGATATTTTGTTTCAGTTTGTACAGAGCAACCTCATTCTTCTGAAATGACCACATAGTATTCCATAGTAAGTTTTTTTGTTGTTGTTGTTGTTGATGTTTTAAAATCATGATTTGTTTAAAAATTTCCTATTGCTGGACATTTAGGTTGTTTCCAGTCTTTTGTTAGTAGAAGCAGTGCTGCTTATATATATGTTCTTGTGTCTGTAGGTAAGTATATGGGGACAGATTCTGAGAAGTGGAATTGTTGGGTCTCTAAGGGTATGTTCATTTAAACTTCTGATAGGTATTGCCAAGCAGCCTCCAAAAGTGTATACTTCTATGAACAACGAAGTAGAGTGACTTTTTCCTATCAGCTTGGCAAACTATATGTTACCATACTTTGATTTTCACCAGTCCAATAAGTGAAAACTGGTACAGTGATTTTTTGTATTTTTGAAAAAGGATCTGTTTTTAAAAAAATATGTTTAAAAATTACTTGTGTTTCTTTGTCATGAACTGAGTTTTGAAAGAATTTTTTTTTTGGTCAGTAAGAACTTTTAAAAATTAAGGAAATTAGCTCTTGTCATTCATGTTACAAAATTTCTCAGTTTGTCATTTGTCTTTTGAGTTTGTTTATAGTATATAAATGTATGTATACGTGTTTGTGTTTTAGAGCCAGATAAAAACATGTTAATGTAATCAAATATATAAGGTATTTATTTTTAAGCTTTTGGATCTTGTTTCTTTCTGAGAAAGGCCTTGTATACTGAGATTTAAAAATAATGTTCTGTGCTTTCTTTTAGTGCTTTAACAGGAAAAGCTGGATTTTAGTTTTGGTTCTATCATTTATTACTTTTGTGACATTGGGCAAATTATGTAACCTCCCAGAGCCTCAGTTTCCTAAACTGGAACGGTTTGATCAGATGATTTGTAACATTGTAAAGAATGTTGTAAAATTTCTTGTTTGCTTTTGAGTGGGGTTTACTTTTGTGTTGTGTGGGGATAGGGAGTTGAGGCAAGCAAAGGGAAAGATGAAAAGAGGCGGGCAGGCGGACATGGAAGGAAGATGGGCAGAAGTAAAAAGGAGGACGGAGAGAAACCAGGAGTGCCAATGAGAAACAAAAAACCCGGAGATGATAACAAAGGAAAACAGACACAAGGAAGGTAGATACCGAGAACCCTAGTGGGATGCATTTTTCCTGTCACAGGAGGTCTAAGGCATTTTGGGCACTTTTGTTCATTCACTCTCCCTTCTTCCCTCCCTCCCTTTTTCCCCTTTCTTCCTCCTATCCCTGCCTTTTTCCCTTCTTTCCTTTCTTTTTTTTTTTTTAATGGTTGAAAAAAATTTCATTTTAAATTTTACTTATTTCTTGGCTGCATTGGGTCTTCGTTGCTGTGCGCGGGCTTTCCCTAGTTGCGGCGAGCGGGGCTACTCTTCGTTGTGGTGCGGTGGCTTCTCTTGTTGCGGAGCATGGGCTCTAGGCATGTGGGCTTCAGTAGTTGTGGTGCGTGGGCTTAGTTGCACCACGGCATGTGGGATCTTCCCTGGCCAGTGATCAAACCCATGTCCCCTGCATTGTCAGGCGGATTCTTAACCATGGTGCCACCAGGGAAGTCCCCCTTCCTTTCTTTTTCTTTGAATAAGAAGTGTAATACAGAGATTATAAATTAGCACAAATCATAAAGTACAAAAGTTAAGGCTTCAAAGTCTTACTCATGCTGCACGTATATAGCATTTTTTTTTTAGATGTTGGGGGTAGGAGTTTATTAATTAATTAATTTATTTTTGCTGTGTTGCATCTTCGTTTCTGTGTGAGGGCTTTCTCTAGTTGTGGCAAGCGGGGGCCACTCTCCATCGCGGTGCGTGGGCCTCTCACCATCGCGGCCTCTCTTGTTGCGGAGCACAGGCTCCAGACGCTCAGGCTCAGTAGTTGTGGCTCACGGGCCTAGTTGCTCCGCGGCATGTGGGATCCTCCCAGACCAGGGCTCGAACCCGTGTCCCCTGCATTAGCAGGCAGATTCTCAACCACTGCGCCACCAGGGAAGCCCCGTATATAGCATTTAAAGCCAAGTGCTTTGAACTTCTTGGACATAAGTTTCTGTTGGAATTGCTATTATACCGATTTATTGTCTAGCAATCCCTTCCAGCTCTAAAATTCTGTTTTTAAATATAGTGTATGTATTTTAACATTGTTATAAGAACTATAACTTTTGCATTTCCTGTTCTTAGATCTTAAATATGTAAAATTAATAATGCATTCCCACATGTTTTATATTTCATGTCTGAGAAGTTCTTCCCATAATTTATGCCTTTAAGAAATCGAGTTTCTGTCTTTGGACACCTGTCTTCTGTGAAACCTTGAGCTGAGATGTTTAACTTCTTCCCTGTCTGCTAAGTATGGGTAATTGTACCCATCCAACAATAAATAGTTAACCAAAATTCTTAAATGACAGATTCCTCCAAAGTATAGTGCTCAATTATTTCCATCACTTATTTATTTATTTATTTTTTTGCGGTACGCAGGCCTCTCACTGTTGTGGCCTCTCCCGTTGGAGAGCACAGGCTCCGGACGCATAGGCTCAGCGGCCATGGCTCACGGGCCCAGCCTCTCCGCGGCATGTGGGATCTTCCTGGACCGGGGCACGAACCCGCGTCCCCTGCATCGGCAGGCGGACTCTCAACCACTGAGCCACCAGGGAAGCCCCTCACTTATTTTTAAAAAATCAATTCATACTTTGCCCTTAGACCCTAAGTGTGATTCTATTTTCCTTGTTGCTTTGGTTGGGGGAAAAAAAAAATCCTGTGGTTACTACCATGCACCCATTTGAGTTGAATACACTCTTACCTTTTAGATGATGGTGATCTTCTCACAAACTCCTTTTACCTTTTCAACCTCATGAACCTCCCAGAGCTGGCCTGGGACATGCTTATCTGTTGGCTTTTTCAGGTTACCCTGGAAAACAGATGACTAGACTTATTAAAATCATGCCTGACTCTCATGGCAGTGGCTGTCACCGTGGGCTACTTGGAAAGGAAGTTATTGTGGTGATCAGAAATACATACCGAAGGAGAAGGGGATGAAAATGTAAGTGGCTTTGGTTGCTTAGCTGTGTTACTGGTAGCTTGGCTTTCGGGGGATACAGAGGTCTCGATGTCATCCTTCGGATTTGATCAAAAGCTTTCTTCTTTTCCACTTCTGGAGGATGGCTTCTTTGGGAAAGAATCACCTTCGTTGATTCCTCACTTTGTGCATTTTAGATCCAGTCTCTCCATTTCATCCCCAGACTCATTTTATGTAAAGTGAAACCTAATCAAGAGGTGTCGTTTGAGGTTCTGCTCTTTGTGAGGTAGTGTGGGCAGGAAGAGGAAGATCCAGGGGGTGTTCTGTAAAGGGTTTCAATTCAGTTGTGTAGGTGATGTATAAACTCAGCCAAAATTAAATAACAGTTGAAGTTGATGGTGTCAAATATGGTAAAGGGTCATGTACCTTGCTAATTTGTTGGTGAGAAAGACTATATTTATTATAAAATTGTACCACAGTTGTTTTTCTGGATTTGCTGTACACTTGGAAAGATAAAAATATAAAGGAGAATAAAAGGGGATCCAGAATGTAAGCTATGGCAACTGAAAAAGTTTTTATGACTTTTACATTTTTTAAATGAAGTTGTCATATTATTTTAATTTTAAACCTGGGAGGCCAAGGAAAAAGTTTCCTTTGGTCCTGGAAGCTGACTCAGACTTTACACTCCCTCCCCATCTCAGTTCCTTCCAATATTTACAGGATCTCCAATAGCTGGCTTCAGAAATTAGTTGCAAGAGGTCCTATGCATGATGTAATGTAGTAAATACTTAAAAAAATATTTGTGGAAGAAATAACTAAAGTTCTGTAGGGAGTCCGGAGAATGTATAGAGACATTTTGAGTCTTTGTAGCTACTTTAGAAACAGTGTTGCTGCTGGCAGGTGGGTAGCTGGGAGAGTTGAAGGGACTTTGCATTGGCTTTTAAAAATCTCTTGAGGCACTTCCCTGGTGACGCTGTGGTTACGAATCTGCCTGCCAATGCAGGGGACACGGGTTCGAGCCCTGGTCCGGGAAGATCCCACATGCCGTGGAACAACTAAGCCTGTGTGCCACAACTACTGAACCCGTGTGCCACAGCTACTGAAGCCCGCATGCCTAGAGCTCATGCTCTGCAACAAGAGAAGCCACCACAATGAGGAGCCTGTGCACCGCAATGAAGGGTAGCCCGCACTCGCCGCAACTAGAGAGAAGGCCCGCGTGCAGCAGCAAAAACCCAATGCAGCCAAAAATAAATTAAATAAATAAATTTAAAAAAATGTATCTTGAGACCTCTTCTGAAGGCAGCAGCTCTTCTGTTCTCACGGATGGTCTGCCTGGTGAGTTTGGACAACATGCAGTATTTCTACCATGTGAATGTCTAAAATGACTGAGGAATCCACGACTGACCACCCTGGAGTGTGTATTGATCAAAACCATTTGAGCTGTAGGCACAGGGGTTTGAAGGATGGCTGGATGTACAGAGACCAGGTAGAAGAGGATGCTCATGAGTTCCCTGTGTCTCATGACCAGAGCCAACTAATGATAGTTTAAATGTGTCAGATGCCAGTGATTCCCTATTGTTCCCTTACCTATTGAAGTCTGAGAAGTTCTCGTTTAGGAAAGGTATCTGTTGTTACACTGCTCATTTTAGGGCAGTATCTGGACCAGGGGTCAGCTGCCTTTTCTTCAGGACCTCAAGGACTAATGTGTGAAGACCTGCATCTTTTTGGCTAGCAGCAAAGTGGATTAGAAGTCTAGAAGCTGGTTGCTTTCTAGTTTTGGAGGTTGAAGATGATTCATCAAGATGCCAGGAAAGCCAGAGTGATGGCCCAGAGTCAGTAGTCTTGTTGGTATCATTTCAGCCTTCTGAGATGAGTCCTTAATGGACACTGAGGCCTTATACCCAGCGTAAGTGCCTTTCTTTGGGCACTTTTTCATTTTTCCTTAATCAACAGTGTTTATAAAGTCATGATCATGTGAGGAGAGTGGAACTCCTCTTTCCCTGGGGCTATTTTTCTGCCAGATTTCAGCAGGCTCATATTTCCTGGTGACATTTGTTTTTTTGAGTTTCGTTCAAGCCGGCAGTATTTTGCCTTTACAGCTACTCCCCTGATGGATTCTTGTTTACCCCATATTGTGGGAGACACGTGGTGGGGGTGGTATCCCACCCTGGATAATTGTCTCGGGGCTGGGAACCCGTTGCTGTTTCCTTCATTAGGAGGAGAAACATAAGGAAGCAGGGAGAAGAAACTTTTTGTTTGGGAGAGAAAATAAAACCCAGCTTTTCTGAGGCCAGAATGGGATCGTGTGTAATAAACTATGAATTCATCCTCTTTTTTCCTCCTTCCCTCCCAATTGCAGTTGATCTCACAACAGCTGTTTCCAGCTGTCCTCTGGATTTTGCCCAGGCCCCTTGGGATGGCTGCAGTGACTCACACAGCTGGGCTTTTTTCCATAATGGTCTCAGTCTGCTTCTCAAGACATAGGAGCAGGAGCAGGAGGAAGAGGGTGACTCTGGTTGCACTGGGGTAGATTTTCTTGTTGAGATTGCTGTCTGCTGAGGGCTCTGGGTGTGATTTGTCGTCCTTTAAAATTAAAGCAGTGGTCCTAGAAGCCAACACTGGTGATGGGGGGGAGGCAAATGCGTTAGCTGGAGAATGCTTTTGGAGAAAACCAGATGCTCTTCTACTTTGCCTCCCTCCCCCTGCTTCAAGACCTTCCATTTCAGAGCAAACTGCATCTTTCCTTTTCCAATGGATGTAGGGTAGTGTGTGTAATGGGTAGACGAATGAATGATGAGGGAAACATCAGTTAAAAACGGGGATGATGTGCTCTGCACTCAGCCTGATTCTTGGTGTTGATATTTTGTCGGTGGAGTCAGTTTCTTTTCAGTTTCTCAAAGTGGTCCTTCCTTTTCTTAACAGTAAACACTGCCCTTCCTCTCCCTCTTTCCTTCCATGAAGGCCACTCCTTCCTAGCTTGGGAACCTATACAAATGAGATATCTCAGTAGAGAAAACAAAAAGAATCCTTTAGGTGTCTAAAAAAATTCTTACTTTTACCTCTTTGGGCTCCACACTCATGTTTCTAAAAGAGCAACAAGCTGCAGAAAAAATCCTCTAGACCTGCTGTGTCTTATACAGTAGCCACATGTGACTGTCGAGGGCTTGAAATGTGGCTAGTCCAAATTGAGATGCTCTGGAAGTATAAAATATACCTTAGATTTTAAAGACTCAGTCTAAAAAAAAAATTTCATTGAGATTTTTAAAATGTCGACTATGTTTTTATATTGACATATTGAAATGCTAGTATTTTGGATATGTTAGGTTCAATAAAGTATATTATTAAAATTATTCTCACCTATTTCTTTTTACCCTTTTAAATGTGGCTACTAGAAAATTTTAAATTACATAAATGGCCCATATTTCTGGCTCTCAGGATATTTCTGTTAGATGTTGTGCTCGAAGAGAAGAGGAACTTACTGAAGTACAGGTGTGCTCCTCTCTGGTAGTGTCTGTTTCCAGAACCTTGGAGGAACGTTAATGATAGTTTGGGAATAACAACCTAGTGTGCTACAACATACCCACTATGTTAGTTATTTTTTGCTGTGTAGCAAATTGCCCCATACTTACTGACTTAAAACAACAAGTGTTTACTATCTCACATTTTCTGTGGGTGAGAAATTTGCGACCAACTTAACTGTGTGGTTCTGACTCAGAATTTCTCATGAGGTTTTAGTCCAGCTGTTGGCTGGACTGCTGCCATCATCTGAAGGCTGGACTGGGGCTGGAGGAGCCACTTCCAAGAGGGCTCATCTCATGGCTGTTGGCATGTTGTCAGCTCCTCACTGGCTATTGGCAGGAGGCATGGGTTCCCTCTGACATGATTGTCTCCTTTGGCTCTTTGAGTGTCTTCCTTACATGGCAGAACTTCCTCGGAGTGAGTGATCAAGTGAGAGATCAGATAAGAGAGAGAGCAGGTGAAGGGGTGCAGTGCCTTTTATGATCTAGTCCCTGAGGTATACACTGTCATTTCTGCTTTACTTATCTGTTAGAAGCAAATGTCTAAGTCTAGTTCCTCCCAAGGGATGGAGAATTAGGCTCCACCTCTTGAAGGGAGTAGTATCAAAGAATTTGTGGACACACTTTGGAACTACTCTACCTACCTGTTTTTCCGCTGTTTTCCCCTGTTAGCATACCTGTATTTCACTGACTGCCTCTGATGATGGTCAGAGTCCAGTGGCTGAAGTCCATTTTACCCTCAACTGCTACTTCAACAATATTATTTGGAACAATTCTGTCCATTTTGAGGATGTAAATTCTGACTTATAATCAAATTGGTCCTTTCGGGGGTGGGGGGCAAAGATGAGTTTAGCTTTGCTTGAGCTTTAAACACTGGTATGTATCTATGTTCATGTGTTATGTCTGTGCCTTAGTTGATTTTGAGTAGTGAAATAAGGCTGTTTGGATATTACATGGTAAATGTGTTATTATGTACTTGTATATCGCACTTCTTACGTAAGACTCAGAGCACTTAAGAACCATTCCATAGCTCATTCTACCTCTGAGAGGTCTGAACATAAAGCAAGGTACCATTCTATTCCACAGGTAGGGGAATGGAGGTGAGTTCATTTACACGTGAGATTGAGTGAAGGCGTTGTGAGGGATGTAGAGGTGTACTAGGCAGAGACATTGACGGTGCTCTCAGGTAGCTTCAAATGTAGTATTGGAGTTAAGATATTATACAAATAAGTATGCTTAGAGCACGCTGCTGAGTTTCCAGAGGTGGGTTCATCCATTGCCTCTCCTCCTGATGGCTGTTTCGTTTTTGGCTCAGCCTCAAACTTCTCAAATTTAGATTGAGGCAAGATGCAAGACTTATAGGATATAAATGACCCATTAGACGTAATCAGTGAAGGTCGAGTTTTGCCTGCTCTGGGTCAAAACAGAGCTTTAGTACATGGAAACTAAGTATACTAGCAGAAAATTGTTGGATTAGGATAGGTTTCAAGATTCAGGAGAGCAGGTATTTCAATCCACTTAACTTCATTTTTTTTTAGTGTCTTGGTATGATTTACTCAGATATTTCCTAAGGAATTAAACATTATATCTAACGTTTGAGAAGTCTGAAAGCTTAGATGAATGGGCTGTTAGAAAGTTTATTGCCTTGGACAGAGAATTAAAAATCTATTTAATCTAGCTATCTTTTAAACCGTTGTTATCATTATCATAATCTTGGTACTTAAGTAGTTTTGAATTGTTGTTTTCCTTTTTTTTTTGTACTTATCTCTCGTCTCTCTAACCAGACATAATTTTCTTGAGGATCATGCCTTTTATTTCTTTGTATTCTCATTACTAATAACTATATTTTCAGTTGCGTATTCAAGAGGCTCCGTACTTAGATACACTGTCAGCATCCACTGGTGTGAGAGTCAGGCGTAGAGCTCATGGATAAGAGTCTTACTGGCTCTGCTGCTTAATAAATTTATAACCTTGGGCAAGTTTCTTAATTTCTCTGAGGCTCGCTTCCTTCCTCTGTAAAATGTTAATAATAGTTTCTACCTCATAGACTTGTGAAAACTAATGAGCTATTGCAAATAAAGCACTTAGCACAGGAGAGGCTACATATGTGAGATTTGTAAAAAGTTATTTGATTAGCTTATTAATTTTTTTTTATTAGAAGCATCAAAATTCTTGACTCTCGAGCCTCTCATTATTTATTTTACATTATTTACTGGAGGTAACAGAAGCCTGAATCAGGTGCCTGTCCTTGTCAGCCTACATGGGTCCAGGTCATAACTGACTCCACTTAGAGAGTTTTCTTGTCTGCTGTGGCAAAGTAGATATTCCGCCCTCCTGGCGGGGCCTGAGGGCGCCCCCTCTCTCCCACCATCAGAGGCTGCCAGTTGTTTTTAATACACGGTATGTCACATGGGATTCAAAGAGCCCTCTTTTGGTCAGCAGCTTAGACTCTGGGTCACTGAAACCTGGCTAATGCTGACGCCTATCAAAAGGCCCAAGTCCTTCTGCGCCCTCCAGTTTTCTATTAAGGAATTGTTGGGACTCTTTTTCTTTTTTGGTTTTTTTAAGAAATCTTGCAGCAGCCAAACAGATCATTCCTTTCAACTCTGCACTCCTTGGTCAGCGTCCAGAATGTAAGCAACGATGGCCATCTGTGTATTCCTGTGATCTCGGGCCTGATTTGATGCTTTTTCTCTCCTGACCTGACCTTCCAGTGACTTCTTCCCTCATCGACTATCCCATTTTCCCTGTTGCATAGTAAACAAATTTCTTCACCCTCAGCCTTTTAACTGCACGTTATTTCTACCCCTTTCTCTTGACTGAATGTGGTTTCTTTCCGAGGCCATCACGTTCCCCTCCTCAAGCGTGGTTTTTGTTCCCCTTGGTGGGGGAGGTCAGTATCCTGTCCCCTCTCTCCCCTCTCCAGTGCTCCTATCTAATCTTCTACCTTTTGGCAAAATTCCCTGCCCCGTCTAAGCTCTAGTAATCTGGCTAATAATCTACCTCTTCCCTTGCTCAGTGCTGTTGTTTATTGATTACCTTGCCTCCTTCCCTCATTTAAAAAACAAAAAACTTGGATCTTGAGCTTTCTTCCTGCCTTAAATAATGTTATTATTGTAGGAAATTCCAGTGTCTGTGCTGATGACGGACCCAGCACCTTAGCTAGTCCCCTGTCTCTTGGTTCTTTAATTAATCAGCTTCCCTCCTTGAGTTGCACTTTCACCACCTATTCTAAGGACACACTCTGGGTCTTGTCAGTGTGGAACTGCTGCATTTCTGAAAATTTAGACAGGCATCTCATTTTCTCATTAAGACTCTTCCAGTTCTCCCATTCATTTACTCCCACTGCATCTTTTCTCCAATGTCTCTGAGAAATCTGCTTCCTTGGCCCTCTCTCTCTGCTCTTGCCCTGTCTGTTGACTCCCCTGCCTTTGCTTCCTTCCCTGTCTTGTTTGGATTTCATGGTCCTTTGCTTAAACAGCTCTTTTGGCCAGTATCCTCTCTTTATTTTCATTTTGTTTTACCTACCAAGCAAAACCCCAGGCCTAGATCAATACAAATGTCTGCTGTCATGATTTCCAACCTTTCCTGGACCCTTGACTCCTGTCTGGAAGTCTTTCTGTGTTTGAGTGACCTGTCTTGGGGACTTGCCACGATGGCCGCTTCAGCTGTTCCTCATTGTCCTACCTTCACTTTCTCTTCACTTACAGCAAGAAATCTTGCCTCTTAATTTATAGATGGAATAGAAGCTATCAAATTGAATTCTTTTAACTTCCTGCCACCAAACCTACAAACTTCATCTGTTATAGTGAAAGATGTATCTTTCTTTCTTTCTGTGGTGAATTCTACTTGGATCTCTTGCTTAGATTTAAAAATCTTTTCTATCAACTTTATGCATGCTTATCTCATTAAAAATAAATAAAATCTAGCAAATTAGTCCTTCAGTCTCCTTCACCCTCCAGCTCCTTTTCATTCTTCTCCCTTCTATAAACTAACTTCTTAAAATAATTGACTGTATCCTTTGAGCCCATTGTAGTCTGGTTTCTTACTCAACCACAATATTGATACTCCTTCCCCTGGTGTCACCAATAACTCCCTTGTGGCTAAATCCAATGAATATCCTTTTCTATCTTCTGTGTCCTTGAAACGCCTCTTTTCCCTTGCCTTCTCTGGCACCATCCTTAAAAAATGTTTCCCTCTCTCTGCCAGTCCCCTTTCTTCGTCTCTTCCTCAGCCCACCACTTAAAAGTTGCGGTTATGCAGGATTCTCTAGGCGTATCCATTGCTGAGGCTTTATTGATCATCTAGGATTCTTTGGGCGTATCCATTGCTGAGGTTTTATTGATCATCTGTACGCTGACAACTTCCACATTGCTATCTCTAGCCATCTCCTTCCTGCACTTCAGATGTCTGTCTCCAGCTGCTTCGTGTGCATCTGCGCTTGGATGCCCCGCAGTTACTGCAAAGCCAGCATGTCTAAAACTGACTTCTCCTCATCTGCTCTTTCTGCAAAACTCTGTCCTTGTGAAAGTCAGAGACCAGTGCCGCCATTTACGCAGTGGTCTTTCTGCCTTTATTTTTGTCCCTTCCATCCCACATCACTGCATTGCAGCTATCTTTCTTAGAGTGATCCTTCTGAGACAGCTCTCACCATATCATTGCCTTTAGTCCCATTAAATGACACTGGGGTGATACAGCTCCTACCTCATCTCCCAAACCCTCGACCCACTCATGCATAGACCATGCACCCCTCCTTGAAGGTACCTCTATAAATTTCTCTTTCCACCTGTACTCGCCTACCCTCAACTCTGAAATCTTGGTTTAGAGGTCAGCTTTCTTTGGGAACCTTTTGTTGAATGTCTAAGATGGGGCTAGGAACTCTCCTGACTGCTGTTGTAGAACCTTATACTTTTCCCTTTCTAGCATTTATCTCACTGTATTGTAAATGCCTATTTACTTTGATCTGGTACCAAACTGTAAGTTCCTTGAGGGTAAGGACTATGCTTTCATCTTTTTTTCTTTTTAAATGCCCATCTTCTAGCATAGTACCCAGTATATAGTAGGCCTAATATTTATTGGATGGTTAATGGTTGGATAGGTTATAGGATTTTAGAACTCAAAGAACCCTATCTGTATAGAATATGTCCTGGATTTTCAGGGTGAATGATCACTGTGTGGCGTTTAGTTCTTTTGCTAGAGATAATGATTTCAAACAAAGTTGTATTCAAAGGCCAAAACCTCCTTCTAATGTGTTACCCTTGATTTCACTACTTAAGCAGCCCTAGGTAGTTCGTTTCCAAATTTAGGTAGACCCATGTTTCTCAGTCCTGGCTGCGCATTAGCATCATCTGGGGAGCTTTAAAAAAAAAAGTTCCATTGCCCCAACCTCATCAAATAAGAGAATAAATTTTATTCTTATTCTGGTAAGATTGTCATCCATTTCCAGCTTATTAAAATTGGTCAACAGCAGCCTTACTACTCTTTGACAAAAGAAATGGCAGGTAAGACTTTGTATTATCTAATTTCTAGATGCACCAGTCGTTGAGCATTTGGAAATTAGGGGCCCTTTTCTGTCTGTGACCCTTGGCTCATGATCTGTAATATAGAATGTGAGCAAAAGGTTTCCATCTGGTGTAGTTGCCGGCTCCTCTGATAGGGTCTCTGGTTTGGGTCACTGCTGTTGTATCACATACCTCTTTATGATGGGCTCACAGACTAATTCCCAGGGGCTAACCTGATGTAAGTAGGAAAATTTGGTTATTATCCCCAGAAGGAGCAGGTTATTATTTAATGACCTTTTTTTCCCTTTATTTTTGGCTGCGCTGGGTCTTCGTTGCTGTGCACGGGCTTTCTCTAGTTGCGGCAGGCGGGGGCTACTCTTCGTTGTGGTGCACAGGCTTCTCATTGCGGTGGCTTCTCTTGTTGTGCAGAACGGGCTGTAGGTGCGCGGGCTTCAGTAGCTGTGGCTCGCGGGCTCTAGAGCGCAGGCTCAGCAGTTGTGGCCCACGGGCTTAGTTGCTCCATGGCATGTGGGATCTTCCTTGACCAGGGCTCGAACCCGTGTCCCCTGCATTAGCAGGCAGATTCTTAACTACTGTGCCACCAGGGAAGCCCTTAATTACTTTTTTTTTTTTTTAATTTTAAATGTTATTTCATCTTTGCTTTTAGGGCTGAAATATCTCCTGTTCAAATATTTGAATTTTGGAAAAGTTGCCGCTTTTGGTAACTCTGAGGAATCAGGCGAATTTTTTAAATGGTTCTTAGGCTTCCCTGGTGGCGCAGTGGTTAGGAATCCGCCTGCCAGTGCAGGGGACACGGGTTCGAGCCCTGGTCCAGGAAGATCCCACATGCCGCGGAGCAACTAAGCCCATGCACCACAACTACTGAGCCTGCGATTTAGAGCCTGCGAGCCACAACTACCGAAGCCCGCAAGCCACAACTACTGAAGCCTGTGTGCCACAACTACTGAAGCCCGTGCACCTAGATCCCGTGCTCCACAACAAGAGAAGCCACCGCAATGAGAAGCCCGTGCACCGCAACAAAGAGTAGTCTCTGATCTCAGCAACTAGAGAAAAACCTGTGTGCAGCAGCAAAGACCCAATGCAGCCAAAAATTAAATAAAATGAATAAAATAATTAAAAAAAAAAGGTTTTTAAAAGCGTGCGCTCACTCTTGAGTGCACTTATTTGTGGTAGTAATTGCTTGATAAAATCTGTTTTCTGCTACTCAACTAGTATAATATTTAAGATCCATTTATTGCAAAGAGTCTCTG
Source organism: Orcinus orca (assembly GCF_937001465.1). Classification (NCBI taxonomy): domain Eukaryota; kingdom Metazoa; phylum Chordata; class Mammalia; order Artiodactyla; family Delphinidae; genus Orcinus; species Orcinus orca. Next base: position 91,302,139 of record NC_064569.1, on the reverse strand, counting down.
TATCTTAACAGCCTTAGAAGGATTTGAGGAACCTCAAATTTGTTTTCTTCCCTTGGTTTTTATACCAATACGATGTTAGTACTGTGGTGTTCAGAAGTTAATACATTCTTGGCGTGTTGTTTACAATAACATTTCACCAGTGCAAGACTCAAAGAGTTACTTGCATCAGTATCATAGATCTGAGAGATTTAAATGTTGAAAGATTACAAATATTTTACCCTTGTCATTAAAAACCTGTCATAGAGACACATGAAAACAAGTTGGGCTGTTTACCATTCTTTTTTTCTTCCCTAGGTCATTTCTGTAGCACACCTGTTTGTTTTTTAAATTTATTTATTTTTCAATTTTTGGCTGCATCGGGTCTTCGTTGCTGCATGCGAGCTTTCTCTAGTTGCAGCGAGTGGGGGCTGCTCTTCATTTGGTGCACGGGCTTCTCATTGCGGTGGCTTGTCTTGTTGTGGAGCATGGGCTCTAGGCGGGCGGGTTTCAGTAGTTGTGGCATGCGGGCTCAGTAGTTGTGGCTCGCGGGCTGTAGAGCACAGGCTCAGTAGTTGTGGCACACGGGCTTAGTTGCTCTGCGGCATGTAGGATCCTCCCGCACCAGGGCTCGAACCCGTGTCCCCTGCATTGGCAGGCAGATTCTTAACCACTGCGCCACCAGGGAAGCCCTGTTTGTTTGTTTTTTAATCTGCAGTACAAAGCCCTGGTTTCCAACAAACTGAGATTTTGTGAAGACTGATTAATTCTCAGGATAGATCTGCGTCTGTTTTCAGAATTGCTTGTGTCTAAAAATAATGTGGAACTTAGGTAAAGCAATTGATGAATAGTTCATAAATTGGTCATCATTGGTAGTTTAAAGGTAGTTAATGTTGGGAACTTTCTTTACTCTTGGAAGTGGGACAGTGGGGGTAGGGAAGGTGTCTGCATACTTTCAGCTATTCTGGCCGATACTTTTTTTCCTTTGCCTTCCCCATTATCTTGTTTCCATTGGCTTTCTGGTCTAATGAGGCCTCCTTAAAGAGGGTAGGCATACGGACTTCCCTGGTGGCGCAGTGGTTAAGAATCCGCCTGCCAATGCAGGGGACATGGGTTCGAGCTCTGGTCCGGGAAGATCCCACATGCTGTGGAGCAACTAAGCCCATGCGCCACAACTACTGGGCCTGCGCTCTAGAGCCCGCGAGCCACAACTACTGGGCCCATGTGCCACAGTTACTGAAGCCGAGGCGCCTAGAGCCCATGCTCCGCAACAAAGAAAAGCCATCGCAATGAGAAGCCCGTGCACTACACCGAAGAGTAGCCCCCACTCGCCGCAACTAGAGAAAGCCCGCACGCAGCAACGAAGACCCAACCCAGCCAAAAATAAAAAAAATAATTTTAAAAAAAGAGGGTGGGCGTAAATAAAATATGCATGCTGTTTTTCCTTTGCTAATGACAGTGTGAGAACATTGTCCAATTTCAGGTTTGGTCTTTTATGATGAATTGGCGTTCAGAAAAAGAACGTGACTTATTCTAGTTGCAAGTCGGTCGTACCTTCCCTCTCCCACCTGTGAGCAGGCACGGTTGGCTTTCCATTCAGACGCTGAGCTCGTGTTGCTTTCAGATGAGGGAGCTCAGCCTGTAAGCCCTGGGCCTCAGCTTGGGCCTGCAGCACTTGGTTAAGTGAATCAGGGAGTCTGAATTATTCATTCTCCTTCCTGATCCCGCCGTTCGTATCAAATTCCTGCTGTGTCTTTGGGGCATCTTGCCAGTCTTCAGCATAATTGATTTTCTTGCTTTGTGGGGTGTGTGTGTCTGTGTGCGTGCACATGAGTTGTGCCTCTTTAAGCATTCCTGACTGCTTAGGATAGGAATATTTATTAAGCACATGTGGGTAGCTTTTATAACCTAAAGGAGAGGTTGGAATTGGTCTTTTTATTGTCCAGGATACAAAATTTTCTTTCCAAGTAATAGGATTTATTGACTGATGAATTATGAAGAAGGCTCTTCTATGATCTGAGTACAACACAAGTAGAAACACTTGTTCTTTTCTCTTTTTGTCCTCTACTCCTGTTGTCCCTTCTTTCGTGTTTTTCTGTAAGAAGATATTTCATTGCAGAGCCATGGACTGTTAGAACTAGGAAGGACCCAGGGGTGATCTAGTCTATAGGCTGTGCAAACTTTAGGCCTATGGTCTGGCCCTTACGCAAGGGGTTTTGTTTGGCTAACACAGTATTTTAAAGACATTTGGATGAAGCATTTAAACACCAGGAGAACTTACATGAAATCCAGGTTTCTGGCTTCTCTCGGCAGCCCTGGGCCTGCATTCCTGTGTGGGCCCCTCTGCTGGCGCTTTAGGAACGGCCTGCTAGCCCCACCACTACAAGGCTCTACCCGCATACTTCTCTCTTCTCTTACCTCTGGTGAGCGTTACAGTGCCAGTCTAATGCAGTCTACTTATTTTATGCAAGAGAGGAAGGGACTTGCCCCAAATCTTGTAGGTAGTGGGAGAAACTTAGGTGAGGGTTCCTGTCTCTTAACTCTTAGTTGATTATGATACTTCATTTTTCTTTTTAACTTCTACCTTTTTTCTCACCCTTATGTTTTTTATTCATTCAAAATATTTATTGTGTATGTACAAAGAGTGAATACTGGGAGTGTAAAAAGAATATGGTAGAGCCCCTTGTTCTTGATGTGGTCTTGAGAGACCCAGTGAGTCTGCCTCCATTACTCTGTCATGTTATTTTGTTTTATTTTCTTCATATCACTTAACCACCATCTGGAATTATTTTAATTTGTCTGCTTGTTTATTATCTGGCTTCCCAAGTAGAATATAAGCACTGTGAGACCAGTGACTATGTCTTGTTCAACGTTGTATCTCTAGTGCCTAGACAAATGCCCGATACTTAGTAGATTCTCAGTATTTTTTGACTGAATGACTAAAGGAGGCATTTGAATTGGGCTTTGAAGGATGAATAGGAGTTTTCCAAGCAGACAGTTATTGATATATGCCTAAGCACGGAGGCATGAAAATACATGACATACCTTGTGCTTTTTTGGGGTTGGCCACAGCAGGCTATTTTTGATACTGAAAGACCATCTGGATTTGAAGGACCTTGGATCCTTGGTAAAAAACCAGAAACTAAATGTGTTTGAGTCAGAAAACTCCAGTACAGCTTTTTTCCCCCTCTGTAGTCTTTTAGCAGGATCTGGCCATTTATCATCATTGATGATTTATAGAGCTTTACCAACATATTTACCAAAGCATTATCATATGACAGATGTGAATCAAGTGCATGGTTCTAATGTGCCTTCAGTCTAGCAACACGTGTGCCTGGCACAGGGCAGTCTAGTATTTTGCAAGTCCAGAACAACTGGCAGTAGTTATTTTTAGAGTATACAGTGGACCGGGCAGCTAATTTCTGAGGGTATAGGGCAGAGGTTCTCAGTGTTAGCTAGCTGTGCATTAGAATCACCTAGGGAGCTTTTAAAAATATCATTCCTTGGCCATACCCAACCCAGGCCAATGAAATCAGGAACTCTGGGGGTTGGGCCCAGGAATCAGTAGTTTTGTAAAAAATTCCCCAGGTGATTGCAGTATGCAGTCAAAGTTGAGAACCACTGGCTTAAGGGGACAGACACGGGAGGTGAGACAGGTTGTGGTAAGTTGAGATAGGAGGAGGGATCCCAGAGAGCATAGTCATTAAGAAGATTAAGAGGACAGTTGAAGAGAATTATTAAGAAGAGTATCGAGTGGAAGATATTTTAGGAAACCAGTTTAGAAATGTATGATTTTTAGAGCAGTTGGAACATAAAGAGGTTGGAAATCTTATAAATGGTGTCAGAGATAAAGGGAGTGTACCTAGTGGTTGAGGAGGGAGAGAGCCTGAATTCCATGGGGTCTGCTGTGCACATAAATCCTCACCCATAGATTCTAGCTTTCTAGTCACGTATGATGAAAAAACAGTGTACTTGAAGTAAAACATCATGGGACATAGTCCTATGACTAATTAGTTGTGTTCGTTTGGTTCAGTTTGCCAGCCATGTTTCAAATGCTGAGCACTGCGTTGGACCCTGGAGATGAATTAGATACAACTCTTGCCATTTAGGATCTGACATTCTAGGGAATTCCTCTGTGTAACTGCAGTTCAGCAGTTCTTAACTTCTCTGAGCCTTTCTCCATCTGTGAAATGTGGGGATATGATGGGATTATTTCTGAGGTTGCTTTCAGCTTGGACATCTTATTACAGTGATTCTAAGTAAAATCTAATAAGAATCAGCACCTCTCCAAGGTAATTTCTATAGTTTTTATTGGGCAGAAAAAAATCCAAGAAAAAGTGTGGTCACAGGGTTTAAACTGAAACAATCCCAGGACCTTATCAGATCCTTTTCCTGTCTTACCTTGTTAGCAGGTTCTGTTTGAATTTGACAAGTATAGTTGGTAAAGAGGATCCGAGAGCAGATGTCCCTAGGGAAGGAAGTGGCTGATGGATTAGAGCAAAAGAAGAGCCTGGAGCTGCAGGCAGATTGGGAAATGCTGCCAGAGCATGTTTTTGAGATCTTCCATCGTTTCCAGCACCTTGTTGAGGAGTTGCTGACTACATTCATCGCCCAGATGAAGTCTGCTATAATTGGGAACAAATTGCTTATCTTGCCAGCAGCCCTAAAGAAAAGCTTAGGAGAATTGGGGAGATGTATCTTTCTGAAGATTCTTGCGTATTGCAATACAGTCATTGTTTTCTTTGGTAGGTTGTAGAAGGAGGGGAGAGCGGAGAAGGTAAGGGGAAGCGGCGGGCAAAAAGTGCCCCCCCCCAAAAAAAAGGAGCCCTGAAAAACAGTTTGTGCTGGGAACTGGGGCAGAGTGGTAGGGCTGTGGTAGTTTTTTTGTAGGCTGTGCTCTCTTGTTGCTGTTTTGCTTTGGGGGACATACACTAATAATTATGGTTAGTTTTTTTTTTTTTAAATGATACTCTTAGTGTCATCTTTCGTTCTAGAGCTCTCTATTAGAGACTGTGAAAGGATGATTTTTTTAAATGTAAATTTTGCACTCAATATACCAGTCCAGTGTAAAGACTGTACCATGATGTCTATTCAGATATCCTGGATTCTCAGACCTCAGATTACTGTTCAACCATTTCCTTTTCCACTGCCCACTTCCCGTTTCATTCTGCAGTGCTTGTATGCACTCCGCGAACCTAGGCAGGTTGAGAGACAGTCCCTGTCCTTGGGAGCTCTCAGTATAGTAGGGAGACTGACCCCAGACAGATCTGTAATGTGCTAAGTGCAGAGAGAGAGGTGAGTAAATGTTGTGTGTGGGGGAGGGTACCCAGTCCAGCTGGGGCAGGGTGAGTGTCAGGGAATGAGACCTGGGGGCTGTATCAGGAGCTACAAGTCTATGCTAGACAGTAGAAGAAATAGGGAGATCCTGCTTTAATGTGTAGAGCACAGAGTGGGGACGTAGGACCCTTACTTTTTGGTCTTTTGTGTTCAGAAGTACAGCAGCTTCCTTTGCTTCCCACTCGTGGCAGCAGATTCTCTCTTCCTGTGGAATTATGTGGGGTAGAGAAGAATGGCAAGGAACTGGCCCACCTACACGGGGGGAGAGGGAGGCATTAGGGATGTGGGTGTTTAAAAGCTCTTGGCGTGACTGGCTGTAAGCACAGTTGGCTATTTGTGTTACAGTTACTGTAGCTGTTATGCCTGCATTCCCTTTGCTGTGCCTCTCTACAGGGATAATTGTGGGGTCCTAACTTATATCTCTTCCTGCTGCCAGATAAAATAGGTGCCAATGTGTGGTGCATTACAGAGTATACAGTGAATTCTGCGTGGGCTGTCTTCCTATTGCTGCCTTAAGTTTTTGAGGCCTCTACAGCATAAGGGGAAAAATGTTTTTTTTTTTTTTTTTGTATTGAAAGCCACATTGGTGAAAACATAAAAATGAGTATTCTAGATTTTACTGAGGGATTGACCTCTAAATGGAGCTAAAATCAACTTTGATAACTGTGTTTCGAAAGTGTTAAATACCAAGGGTTGAATATCCATGGAAAAGGTGATTTGTCTGGGAATCCAAGGAACTAGTCACGTTCTGGTAAAACTCTCAGGAGAGTAGCCCAGAAAGAGGATGGGTTTTACAGCCGATCTGCCATTCATTTGTTGTGTGACCTTGTCCAATTGACCTAACTTTTCTCAAGCCTCAGTTTTCTCATTAGTAAACAGAAGCTAATGTAACTACCATAGAATTGTTGTGATGATCAGATGTTTATCATTCCACTACTAAAAATCTTTCCCAGGCTTCTTCCTTCATATTTATGTCCCAGCAAGATGACATCACTTGCTATTTCTTTTTCCTTTTTGCTTTTGTACATATTTTTCTTGTATTACTTTTTACCTGCCTGTCCAGAAAATTCTCTACCAAATAAAACACATAAACACACAAACCTGGCAATTTTAGGTTAATGCTCTTTTGTTCCTTAGATCTCATCTCGGTGTGCTCCCTTTTCAAGGAAGCCTTTCCTGATCCTGGTCCTGCTCCAACCTAGAAAGTGTTCTTTCTAGATGTTCCATAGTACTCTTTAAATTTATCTGAGTCCTCTGCTAAACGGTAGTTTTTCTGAGGGCAGTGCCTGTCATGTGTACTGTTGTGTTACCAGTGCAGAGCCTGTGCCTTCCTCCTTCCCTTGACTTAAATGATGTATGGTCTGAGCCCAAAAGCTATTGCAAAACTCAGGACAATACAGAGAGGCACAGCAGCCCCCACCCCCCACCCCTCCCGCTTGATTTACAACCAGAAAAGAAAACCACTTAATTTGCACATAATTGATGGTAAAACCCACTTCCTCTGGGGGCCTGGTGAACCTGATTCTTGTACTTTCGTAGAGATTGAGACTTCTGCTCTCTTTCACACATAAGAGTTGTTTTTTCCTCTGAGTAGAAAACCACTGGAAAGCAAGGGTATGGCTTGGCAGTAATCTTGTCTCATCATTGGGCCAAACAGCTCTAGTCCCACCACAGCCACTACTTTTTAGAAAAGAACCCCTTTAAACAGAATACCTCTGGGGATGATAAAAACCTAAGGGGAAGAATAGTCTGAGACTCCTTAAATATACTTGGATATCTGCTCCCCCTCCTTCCTTTTTTCTTTAGGGCAGTTCAGGCCTTGGAGGAGAGAGGGAGGGAAGGAGGAGTGGGGGGGAGGGGGAGAGTGAGAGAGAGTGAGACTGTGTGTGTGTGTGTGTGTGTGTGTTGTGGTCAGGCAGGGACCTCTCACTTACGTGGCCTAAGCGTACCCCATGTGGCCATGTGGTCCTATACATCTCAAAAGTTACCTTCCACTCTCTAATGGGTCATATTGCATTTGTGGTAGAGTGAGTGTCAACATTCCCTGCAAAAGTAATGACAAACAGAGCACCTGTAACCCTTTACTACTTCACAAGTCTGTCTATGTCTCTTAAACCAAATACCTTGAGGGCAGGGATGGTCTTATTCATTTCATGTCCTCAGTGATCTGTACAGATGTTGGCATGTCCCACAGTAAACAGTGGTTACCTGTTTGTGGAATGAGGCAGCATGGTGTGGTAGAAGATTGAAGGCTTTTAGAGTTTGTGGACCTCAGTTAGGATGGGTCCAGCCAGCACCTGTTAGCTGGAGGACCTTGGGCGAGGTTTTAACCTTCTGAGCTTCAGGATCAGCTTTTATTGTGAAGATAAAAGATATGGTGCCCTGCACAGCTCCTGGCAGTAGATGGCTATTACTTTTTCCCGAATAGTTCATTTTGAAATAACTTCACAGTTAGAGAAAAGTTGCCAAAACAATTAAAAACTTAAAAATTCCTATATATGTTACTCAGATTCCCCAGTTAATATTTTATTGCTTTTGCTTCATTGCTCACTCTCTTCATGTGCGTGCGTGTGTGTGTGTGTGTGTGTGTGTATGTGTATGTATACATACCCTTTATCATTATTCCTTTTATGAACTTTTTTGAAGCAAATACTCCAGTGTGTATGCCCCCAAATAGGACTTTCCTACATAACCAGTATACAACTCTCCAAGTCAGGAAGTCACTGCTGGTATGTTAACCATCCATCCATAGACCCCGTTAACATTTTGGCAGTTGCCCCTATAATGTCTCTTTTTCCTTTTGGGTCCAGGATCCTCTCTAGGAATATGTGTGACATTTAGTTACATGTCTCCTCAATCTTTCAGTCCTATTTCAATCTGGAACAGTTCCTTAGTCTCTGCCTTTCCTTCATGTCCTTGACATTTTTGAAGTGTCTTGGCCTGGGTCTGTCTGGTTCTTCATGACAGTAGTCATGTCACTTTTGGTGGGAATGTCACAGAAATATGCTGTGCTCTTGCCAGTGCATCAGACCTGGAGGCAAATGATACGTACCCATCCCATGACCAGCGATATTAACTGTGATCGCCTGGTTTGATTGGTGTTTGCCAGGTTTTTCCACATTAAGTTCATCATTTTTCCTTTTACGATTAATGATTATCTTACGGAAAAATATTCTGAGGTTATACTACTAGCCCGTTCCTCATCAGAGCCCCACCTGACATCCTGAACCAGCCACTTCTGTAATAGTTGCCAAATGGTGATTCTCTGTCAGTCTGTCTGTGTTTATCGGTTGCCATTCTGCTGTAAGGAGAAGTTTTCCCTTATTTGTTTGTTTATTTCTGTCACTGTGGACTCCTGGATTCCTATTTTATTCTGTTGTTTGTAATCCATTTCTGTAATTGTTCTAATCCTCAAGCTGTTCCCAGTTCGGCCAGTAGGTCCCACTTTATGCTGCCTTCTTTGTTCTGTTGACCTGCCTCCATCATTCATGGGATGTCTCTTGACATTCTGGCACAAGAAGATTTTCCAAGCTTATCTTGTTCTTTTCCTGCTCTAGCTCTGGAATCAGCTACTTCCAAGGAGTCTTGGTTCTGTTAAGTGGAGAAGAGTGATTAGAAACCAAAATCTGGGTGCTAGGTATGTGCATTGCTACTGGGGTGTCATTGCCTCTAGGCTCTCTCAGAGCTAGAGAATATAGGTAAGTAAATATGTACACACAAATGCATATATACACACACACCATACATATACCTCTGTAACTGTTTCTAGATTTCTTTATGTATATATATGTATATATGTAGTATAGTATGTGCAGATGTATGATGTTTGTATGTGTGTATATGTTATGTGTGTATATATTATGTATTTTATATTATAAAACCTTGAATTTTATATCATAAAAACCAGAGTTCATACCGATAACTCCATCTTAAATCTAGCCAACCTCTTTCCATTTTTGTAAATATATTTCCAAGTAGGGAGAAACTTGGGTTCTTCTTATCCTCGGTATATTTACTTATTTCATTTTATTTATTTGCTCAATGTAATCAGTTTCCCAACCACAGCAGACAGGTCCTCCGTCCCTGTATCCCACTCCTCATGGCCTGGAATCCTCAGCCAGTGGGCCCTCTGGTCTGTCTTCCGTTTGGCCTCCCAGTGTCCCTCCAGTTCCCCCAGCCTTCCTTGTGGTTCCCCACCTCCCCCAGCCACTCTTGTCATTGGGGTCTGGGCCTGCTGGTCTGTGCCTTCTTATAATTCCTTGACTCCTTACCCCACCTGTATCCTTAGCTGTTGCGCTAACTCCTCTATGATGGAAGCGAGCTATTATTATTTTCTGAGGGAGATTATATATTTTTTGTTCGTTTATTGAGGTATAATTTATATGCAGTGAAATTCATCCTTTTGAGGTATACATTTCTATCAGTTTTGACAAATGTAATATAGCCATGTAGTGATGACCACAATCAAGATATGGAATGCTTTCATTCGCACAGAAGGTTCCCTTAGTTCCCTTTCCAGTCAGGGCTGCCTTCCGCCCCCAGCTGCTGGCAATCACTGATCTGATTTCTGTTCACTATGTAGTGTTTTGAGTCTGGCTTCTTTCACTTTGGGTTCTTTCAGGATTCGCCCATGCTATTTTTTTTTTCCCGGTAGGCGGGGCCTCTCACTGTTGCGGCCTCTCGCGTTGCGCGTTGCGGAGCACAGGCTCCGGACGCGCAGGCTCAGCGGCCATGGCTCACGTGCCCAGCCGCTCCACGGCATGTGGGATCTTCCCGGACCGGGGCACGAACCTGCGTCCTCTGCATCGGCAGGCGGACTCTCAACCACTGCGCCACCAGGGAAGCCCCGCCCATGCTATTTTATGGATTAGTAATTCATTCCTTTTCATTGTTGAGTGCTTATTTATTTATATCTGTACCACAATTTATTTTTCCATTCACCAGTTGATGGACACTTGGGTTGTTTCCAGCTTTTGATAACTATGAATTAGACTGCAATAAATATTTGTATATAGGTTTTTGTGTGGATATATGTCTTCATTTCTCATGCGTAAATACATAGGGATGGGATTGCTGGGTCATATGTTAAGTATATGTTTAACTGTATGAGAAACTGCTAAACTTTTTCCAGTGTGGCTTACCATTTTTGCATTCCCATCAGCAGTGAATGTATGAGAGAGTTCCAGTTGCTCCACATTCTTTGCAGTATCTGATATTGTCAGTTTTAAAAAAAACCTGAGTCATTCCAGTAGGTATGTAGTGGTATCTCTTGTGGTTTTAATTGGTACTTCCTTAAATTCTAACCGTGTTGAGCAGCTCTTCATTTGCATAGTTGCCATCCGCATTTCTTTGATGATGGGTCTGTTAAATCTTTTGCTCATTTTAAAAATCGAGTTGGTTGTTTTCTTTGGTGAGTTTTGAGAGTTCTTTATTCTTGTTACCAGTCCATTGTCAGATATGTGTTTGCAGATATTTTCTCCCTGTTATTTTAAATTATAAACATAGCTTCTTTAGTGTATCAGAATTTTGGATTGGATTCTTTGGGGCTTTCCATAGAGCCTCCGTGTTGTGAATACCCAAGAGAACTATATGTAAGAGGGTGAATCTAGGCTTGCAGGAGGGTGGAGATCTTGGAGGGTCAGGTGGAATTGCCTCTCCCCAGGGACTGAAGGGTACTTGTGAAAAGGAAGCAAGAACTGAGGGAAAAATAAGAGTGGTAGTGGTGGCCAGGACTTTTGGTGGGAGAATTCAGTACAGCCAGTTCAGGGATGGGAGGATGGCTGTTAGAACTGTCTACAATAGAAGGGTAAGGAGCATGAGAGGAGCCAGGGGGTTAACGTGGAGTGTGTTGAATCTAAATGAAGTCAAACAGGGAGCTTCATTTGGTAGGTAAGAGAGAGGCTTAGAGAGGGGATGCAACTTACCGAAGAACTGGGCCTTAAATTCAGATCTTTAAGAACATTTGTGAAGAAGGGCAGCATATTGAGTTGGGGGCAGGAGGGGGAAAATGAGGATGCTAAGCTGGGGTGACATGTTTTTGTTATTCTTTATATGCTTTACATAATTTATAAATACTTTTCTTGTATCTACTCAGTATTTAGTAAGACATAACAACAAAGCTGGAATGACCGCAGAATTGGTGATGGAGCTGGTAAGAGTTTTGACTGTAAGTCAATCTGGAATATATTTTGGGTTAAAAGAAAACATTAGAAATCTAATGGGAATGCATTTTTGGCACAACAAGAATGTTTGGTTCTTCCTGACACCGAAAGGGAAAGAGGATACTAAAGACAGTAAGAGGTCATAAGTTTGGCTTTTGCTAGTTACAGTTAGCTGTGAAACTACTAGCTCCCAAGGTTAGGATTTATTGGAATTGGAATTGCCTTTGGATTAAAAGAGGATGATGAAAGGAAATGTCTGGGAAAGCCTGATAATAGTAGTATTGGATTCCTGGTCTAATTCAGGCACTCCTGAGTACGCTCCTTGTCATTACATTTTCCTGATCCTTTCATAACTCTGCAGAAATTGAGATTGAGAAAAATTAAGTGATATGTCCAAAGTCATGTAACTAGTGGGTGGGATTCCTCCCTAGGACTGGGTGGCATCAGAGCTTGTTCTCTTTTCACTGTACCAGTGCTGATCATGGTGTCATTTGAACACTGGTGTCAGTCCACTGTTGGTTGCCAGCTCACTGCAAGATAGATACAGGACTTGATAGTGAGCATGTAGAAGCTTTTATAGCATTTTGATGGAGTAATTTTGTGAGTGTTGAATCTAATAATAAAACGTTTGGGGTGGTATTTTATATGTCTTTGTTTTTTTTAAATTTCATTTTTTCTAGTAGTTCATTTTATTGCATTTTACAAAAGTACCATTCCATGATGGATTGGGAATTAAAAAAAGAAAGGGGTTGCTACAGTTAGTTTGAGAAGCCCTGCACTATGCGGTGCTGCCTCTCTCCATTTGTGATACTTGCATCCATAGGCAGTTTGCTCTGGCATTTCAGCTGACTCTGAGTTCTGAATGGCAGCAGGGACAGGGTCAGTAGAAAGGGGAAGAGGCAGGAGGGAAGGTGAGGGTCTAGTGGAGACTCTGGGAGAAGGCTTCAGACTGCTCTCAAGTAACAGAAGGGTGAATCCCAGGTCTCCTAAGATGAAGGTGGATACCATGCTTCCTTTGGTCAAATGCAGTGTTTGGATTGTGGCCACCTTTCTGTAGAGTCCTTACCTGCTTTTTATTACTGTCTGTGGCAATGCTGGTGTTGTTATAGAGGAGAACAAATACAGGAAAAGGAATTTATAGAAATAAAGTTGACAGAAGGTAAGAATTCAGAAAATCTGAAACCTCCTTTTCCCTCTTCACAACTGCACATGAGCACTCACCTTGAAGTGTTTTCCCTTTAAGGGAAAGGCTGCAGTTTTTTGGCAGAGCTGAGAGTTTTGATTGGCCCCCTCTACTGCTGTTTGCCACGAAGAATCCTGACCAGTCCAGTTTTGTTCAGAGCTGGTTGGGGAGTCAGCTGAGCTGCCAAGTTCTCTGCACCCAATTCGAAATGTATTAGTGTTTAGGGAGTGGGCCAAGTCTCTCAGATGCGCCTCCTACAGTTCAACTTTCCATGTTCCAGGAGGAAATGTGACCCTCCTGTTTCTGGAACCCCAGGTCACAGATTCTTACTTCTCTCTGAATGCCTTTGAAGCCTTGCCAGTTTAGGGAAGCGGGGAGATTAACTCACTGAAGGGAGTATGTTTTTAGGGAGGTTACCCAGAATGGGATACCCTAATTAGTGGCCCAGGAAAAGGAGCCCACATCCTTCAGGTTACCTAGGATATGAGGTTAAGGAAACAAGTATCAGTCTTATGGGATTCTTTTTATGAAATGGCAAAACAGGCCCTCTAATTTAGATCCTTGTTTGACCAATTTTAGTTAGGATGAAACATCGATCACACTGATGTAGATAAAGGCAGGCAATATCGCATGGTACGTATCTCTTGCCAAAACCCTTACATGTGGTCTACAGTAAACTCCTGCCATTCTGGTTGTGGCCGAGGGCAGGACTGCGGACCTGTGACAGTTCTAATTGCAAACCTTGTACTTGCTTTGCTGGTTCTTAATCCCTAGAACCAAGCTAGGGTCAAGAATGGGTTCCCGATTGCCATGGGTATGACTGTTGAGATAGTTTTCAGTGCTCCTGTGCTGGTGACAGCTGTAGGTTGGGAAGTAGTTTATGTAGGTCTGCCCTTCTCTCTATGGGGATAAGCTACTTATTTAACATTTATTGAACCTGTGATAAGTATAGGCAGTTTATAATGCCAGCTTTTAAATTTCAAGGCAAAATAATTTTGATAATTTTCAGATTCATTAGAACCCTCTTAACATTTGAACAGAAGGTGGAAGATAAGGGAATGAGGCATGTGGAGGAAGCGGCATTCTGGGATCTGTCACAATACTTTACCCTTACCTCAGTGTCATCAAGTCTGGGAATAAAACTACGTCTGAACATCTCTGTGTCTCTTCTGTAGGTTATAAATTTCCTGAGGAGAGGGCAGTTTCTGATCCTGTTTTGTATTTCTCAGAGAGTCTGACCTTCTTGGTAGATTCAATAAATATTTGTTGAGATCAATTAAATAAATAAACAGCTTCTAAAGTAAGCACAAAGGACAGAGTGCTAATTCAGTAGTTTATTTGTGAATTTAGTTCTCCAGGTCTTCATGCTGTACTTCTCTGATCAGGTTCCTGAGCCCAAATGACTCGCCTGGTACTTGGCCTTAAACTTTCTCCCCTCTGCCTTTGGTTATGCTCTCCCTAAGCAACGAGAAGACGGGGAATGAGGTTTATAGACGATTCAGACCAGCGGACACACTCCACTCCTTCTCCCCCACCACACACCCAACTGCTTTCTGTATGGTCTTTGGGGACAATTAAAAAATTTTTTGCCGTAAAGGTATGATTCCTAGGTGAAGCTGGGAATTCCTAATTGTGTATGTACTCATATTTTTGTTAGATGTGTGGAATTTGAGGGGGTAGCAGTGCTGGAAATAACCTTAGGGTCTCTTCCTCCCCCCCACGTTTTACCAGTGACAAAATAGAGACCCAGAAAGGTTAAGCAGTTTATTCCTAGCCACATGGTGAATTAATCGTTCATCAAGACTGTTCTCCAGGTCTGCCAAGTCCTAGTTCTAGGCATTTACCGCACTACCAGAGAAGGCCTGTTTTTTATAGAAAGCATCAGTAAGACCTGACTTCCGGCAAAAACGAATATTGGCAATTTAACTTAGGAATGTGAGTGCAAAACCTTTTTCCCTTTTGAATGCTAGAACTATCCCAGAGTTTCTCTTTTTCTGCTTTTTGCATGATTTAGAAGACAGAACAAAAAGAGAAAAGTTGCATAAAGGATATGCTTCATTTAAATGCTTAAAGAAAAAAGTAGGGCACTTCAGATTCCTAAAAATAACATTTTTTTAAAAATCCCAAAATTGTGTAAAAAGGGATTTTAGTTGCACAAATTCTGTAATTTTCTGGGGTTGTCTGGGCCGGGGGAGGATGCTAGCTCTCCAAGTGCTTTATGTTCTTATATTCCTCTTTTGTTTGTGGTGACCCCAGAACGGGAGATGGAGAAACGTTCTCTGAAGAGTGATCTGGGGGGAGGGATGAGAAAGTTGCAGGCGGGAAAGCTCAGCCTAGCGGTTTTAGAGAGGGTTGTTTTTTTTCTTTTTTAAAAAGGAAAGGTCTGCTAGGAGCCTGGTCCTAACTGATTCCAGATGGGCCTGCTCCAGTACAAAGGTTTTCAGTGTGTTTGGGATGGGACAGACCATGAGGGCCCCCTGAGCACTTCCTGTGCAGCTAGGCAATTGTACTCACCTAATCAGAAACAGCCGTCATTGCTGGGCCTCAAGAGCAGCCATCTTGGGCTGTCTTTGCGCCTCATTCTGTGAAACTGCCCTCTTCTCCTGCCTGGTTTATCTCCCCATTCTAGTCTCCTTTCCTCTCTAATCTCTTCTCTGTTTGTTTTCAGGGGACATATATATTACTTATGGGGTGGGAGCAGTGGGGAGGAGGAGGAGGGGAAGGGAGAAATAGGAGGAGGGAGGAGGGTGAACAGCCAAATTAAAGACAGATGCTGAAAGGCTTTTTTTCCTGGACCTGGGAGATATTTGCTGGAAGTGGGTATTGGGAACATGAGAATGTGAAGCAGACAGGGGAAACCAAGCCAACTCTGCTTTTTAATTTCTTCAGTCCGGCATCCTTTCCAGAAGGGCTCAGAATAAGACGTGGTTTGTTTACATTATAAACTGAGTATCACTGGCCCTTTCTGGCTGTTTGCCACAGGGCAAGTTTGACAGTGACTTTAAGCACAATAGAGATAGAAAGATGTTTTGTGCTCACATCCCATGGAGCATTGTTGCCAGGGGAGCATACCTTCTGTGCTCTGATGGAGGCTTGAATTTGGCCACCTTCTCAACTACTGCAGTGCATCTCAGGCACTCTGCACAGATGAAAAGAGGATTTTGTGGTGATGCTCAGCTGCAGGGACTATGAATCGTTCCCGTGGGCCTTCCACACTCCACCAAGGATATATTTTATGTATAAATTTGATTTTCTCTTTTGGCGCAGATGCCTGTTAGACCATTTGGTTCAGATGTATGCTTGGTGTTTGAATCTCAGTTTTCTGGATCTAGCTGATGATTGCAGAAACTCTGTGGGCCCAGGGGTTCGTCTGGGTCCTTGCAGTTTCATCCTGATCCATTTGGCTGTTGTATTCATGTTATTGCATAAATGTGAATTTATTAGGATTGAATACGTAAAATTCTGTGTAGGAATAAAGTTCTCCGAGGCCTTGAGTCTTAAAAAGCTGCTTTTTATTTTTAATTGGAATTTTTTTGGGGGAAATTGTAGATTCACATGCAGTTGTACAAAAGCTGCTTCTGAAATGGCAGGAAAGCAGAGGTTCTGATTTAGAGGCGGATAGACACCTTTCCTTGTCTTCTGAAGCAGAGTGGAAGAAGATTGGATGAGGGGCCCTTGAGCCCTCCGCTCACCTTGTTGGCTCTCTGCTGTCTTTGGTGTACGCACTTGTCAAATACTAGAAGTGCTCTAGCACGAGAAGTACCCAGTTGCAGTCCCTAGTTCAGGCAGGCCATACCCTGAAACCTTGCTGATGTGCTTGAGCAGAGACAATGCTCAGAATGTAGGGATAGATTGGGGGTGGAGACATTGTAGACCTTGGAAGAAGTGAGTTGGAATTGATAGGGTTGAATCAACCAGACATATTTGGTTGGGATCACTAGGATTACTCCGTTCATTGTTTTCCTATTAGCTTAGATGTCATCTTCCTAAAGAGGCCTTCTTTAACCTAAAGTACATTTATCCCAATTTTTTTTTAACATTTATTGTGATTTGCAACTAAATATTTGCTTATTTACTTGGTAAAATATTTTTCCCCAATTTGACTATACTTCATGAAGATAGGGACTGTGTCTGTTTTTCATACTGTATACGTGGTACCTAGACTAGTAGGTGTACATATCATAAAAGTTCGTTGAATGAATATCATGGGAAATTATGGTTCCTGCTGAAAAGCTTAATTCTTAGTTGGCCAACCCTTTGCCTATTATTTTGGGTCAGAATAGAGACTTGGAAAATTTTCTAGATGAAAGAGTTTTAATCCCTTAGGCTTCTTCTCTTCTTGTAACAAATCAGTAAACTACCTTAGCTTGAGGTCATCACTTAAGCTCTACTAATAGATTCTTGCATCATTTCAGAAAATGTGTTTAAGGCCTAGAATCCCAGGCTCTGAAGCATCTGGTCCACCCTGACCTCTAAAATTAGTAGACTTATTCTTTTCCCTCCTGTTCTACATGTTTAGAAGAGTAGCACAATTCTATTTTAATGCTTGTTACAAAATAGAATAAGGAAAACTCGATGACTCTGGTTTAAAAACTCTCTGCTCATCTAAATTGGTTTAATGGCTAGTCTTCCCTTTTACCACTTCAGCTTCTCATCTTGGAAATGACCTTCCCTAGATTTATCTTTATAAAAGGGGTCACATATATATTAGATCCCTAACTCACTGGGACTCTTTCTTAGGCTTGGCATTTTGTTTGTTTGTTTCTAAGTAACTTTTCTCCCCAAGACCAGGAAGAAAAGGTTAAGTAATTATGGGCAAGAAAATTAGAAAACATATAGGAAAAAAATGTAGGGTTGTGTGGGTGTGTAAGAGTGTTTGTGTATGCATATATATATTGATATTTTCCCCTTCTCTGCCACATTCTTCTGTACCTAGAATGAGATTTTTTTATTCTGGGAAAAATTGCATAACTTCTGGATTCGGCTATTTCTTTTAGGTAGTTGAACTATAAAATACTGAATTTGTAGCTGTTACCTTATTAAGGTCTTTGGTCTACTCTTTTGAAAACTGGTAAATGATGTGGTTTTTAGATATGTGTATTGAAGCAGTACCAGTAATAAAGTATTGACTTTGTCCTGCTGTTCCTTATTGAAGTCGAAATTTGCTTGGAGAGCTGAGAGTCATAGAGGATTGTTATTTTTGAGCTCTGAGGTCAAAATCCTCACAATTAATATTTAAGTGTTATGCTGTCAGCTAAGGTTAATATTCATTTAGGTCAGGGATCCCCTCTTATATATCGCTTTTATCTCTTGTAGCACCTAACACAGTCCTGGGCACATGAGAGGTGCTCAGTGCAGTTAATTTAGTGTGATCTTGTGTAACTCACAGGTTGAGTTGGTTGATCTGTTTTTTGGAGGAAAACTTCACTTGTGCATTTTATAGACACATACATGGTGTGCCTGGGAATTTTTAAATATGTATTTAAAATGCTACTTTATTCAAGTTTCTAGAGGAAAACATATGAGCATATCTTCAAGGTATTCTTTACTTGAACCAGGACATAAATAATAACTATAAAGGAAAAAAATGATAGATGGACTACATTAGCATTAGGGCTATCTTTTCATTAAAATGCACCATTAAGAAAATAAAAAGGCATGCCACAGAGTAGGAGAAGATATTTGCAATACACGTATCCGGCTGAGATCCAGAATACGTAAATAACTCCTTCAAATCAGTATATAAAAGAAGTCCTGTAAATTAATCTTTGAACAAGCCAGAAAAAAAAAATGAGCAAAAGATTTGAATAGGTACTTCACAAAAGATGAGAAGTGGTCGACATCGTTAATCATCAGGGTAAAACAACCATAGTGAGATACTACTACACTAACTCCAGAAAGACTGAAATGGAAAGGGCACACGCTACCAGGGGTTAGTGAGGTTGTTCAGCATCAGGAACCCCCCTCAGGAGCCCTCATGCACTGCTGGTGGGGATGTAAGTTGGTACAACTTTGGAAAATCTGCAGTTGGCAGTATCTATCAAAGCTGAACATAAGTGTACCCTATAACCAGCACTTCTACTCATGCTTATATGCAACAGAAATGTGTACGTATGTGCACCAAAAGACAGGCACAGGAATGTACGTAGCAGCATTTTTAATAATAGCCCCAAGCTGGAAATAACACAGTTGCCTTTCAACAGTACTGGAATATTTTCCAATAAATTATAGTTATAAAATGGAATACTTTACAGTAATAACAGTGAATGAACCATTGCTGTATTCAACAAATGAGTCAGTTTCACAAATGTAATGTGGAACGAAAGAAGCCAGCACAAAAGTACAGTATATAATGTGTGATTTCAGTTATATGAAGTTTAAAAACAGGCAGAATGAATCTATGGTGTTAAAGTCATTACTGTGAGCTGGTAGGAGTGACTTTGCAAATGCCCTAGATGGGCTTCCAGTATGCTGATAGTGTTCTCTCTCTCTCTCTCTCTCTCTCTCTTTTTTTTTACTTAGATGCTGCTTTACATGGGGGGTTCACTTTGTGGAAATTCATTGAGTTGTATACTTCTGATTTTTTCCCATTTCTGTATATATAGTCACTTCTGTAAAAAGTTTGCTAAAAAATTAGATTTTCTTTTTGTCGTGTGAAAAGCCTATAGATAGCTTTTCCTCTGATGCATGTACTAATCCTTTGCCTGTCAAAGCTGGTAGGATGTGGGCATGCATATACGTTTATGTGTTTGTATATTAGAGATGTCGTATGGGCATGAAGATGCTTCTCTTATTAATGTAAATTTGCTTGTCAAGTATTCAACACACTAAGAGTTTCAGACAGCCATTGGAAAAGAAAAGTGATAAAAAAAAAAAACTCCACTGATCACTTTTTAAACTAGCTCTCTGAGAAGAATAAGGAAACTTTCACTCTGCCTCACTGCACAGCAAATTTGGGGTTTGCTCTGCAGATAGAAGAACCTCTTCATTAAATGTTCTCCATCACTAAAGGCTTCATTTTCAGAAGAATGCACCTCCTTTTGACCTTTATTCTTTTTATAAAATTAAGATATAATTGAAATACAACATTACATTAGTTTTAGGTGTACAGCATGATTCAATATATGTATATATTGCAGATGGTCACCATAATATGTCTAGTTAACATCCATCACCACATGCAGTTACAGAGTTTTTTTCTTGTGGTAAGAATTTTTAAGATCTACTCTCTTAGCAACTTTCAAATATATGGTACAGTATTATTAACTGTAGTCACCATGCTGTCCATTACACCCCCATGTCTTATTTATTTTATAACTGGAAGTTTGTACCTTTTGACCACCTTCACCCATTACCCCACCCCAATCCCTACCTCTGGCCACCACCAATCTGTTCTCTGTTAGGGTTTGGGGTTTTTGTTTGTTTCTTTGTTGTTGTGGTTGTTTTTAACATTCCTCATATAAGTGAGATCTTACAGTGTTTGTCTTTCTCTGTCTGACTTATTTCACTTGGCCTAATGCCCTCAGGGTCCATCTGTGTTGTTGCAGACGGCAGGATTTCCTTCTTTTTATGGCCGAATAATATTCCATTGTATATATATACCACATTTTCTTTATCCATTCATCCATCAGTGGTTACTTAGGTTGTTTCCATGTCTTGGCTGTTGTAAATAATGCTGCAATGAACGTGGGCATGCAGGTATCTTTTCGAATTAGTATAGTGCTTTTGTTTCCTTCAGATAAATACCCAGAAGTGGAATTGCTGGATCGTATGGCAGTTCTATTTTTACTTTTTGAGGAACCTCCATACTGTTTTCCATAGTGGCTTCACCAGTTTACATTCCCACCAACAGTGCACAAGGGGTCCCTTTCCTCCACGTGCTCACCAGCACTTGTTATTTCTTGTCTTTTTGATAATAGCCATTCTAGCAGGTGTGAGGTGACATCTCATTGTGGTTTTGACTTGCATTTCCCTGATGATTAGTGATGTTGAGCACCTTTTCACGTACCTGTTGGCCATCTGCAGGTCTTCTTTGGAAAATGTCTATTCAGATCCCCTGCTCATTTTATAATCAGATTGTTTGTTGTTTTGTTATTGAGTTGTATGGGTTCTTTATGTATTTTGGATATTAACCCCTTATCAGATATATGATTTGCAAATATCTTCTCCCATTCAGTAGGTTGACTTTTCGTTTTGTTGGTAGTTTCTTTTGTTGTGGAGAGGCTTTTTATTGACCTTTATTCTTATCATGGAAACTATAAAGAGAGGAACTCTTCACATGATATTAAAAAAATTTTCCCCCTTACTCTATGGAAATCTAACTCAAAGCAAGGCAGTTTAGGAAAACCTAACCTGGATGAGGTAGAAAATCATGTGGCCTTGACTTCTCTCAGCTGGTCATATCTCTCAATTCTCAGTCTGGCCTTAGTAAAATTCTTGAAAGTCATCTTAAGATTGCCATGTTGTTTTCTGACCATACCTGCGTAAATCTTCGTTCTCTCTCCCTGGAAGGCCCTTACCTGCTTCATTTACCTCAGTAAACTCCTGGAGTCATTCTCCACGATGCCTTTGAGAGGTAGCCATTCCTCTTGTGTCTTCTCACTCTACCTGTATACTCTGCCATATCACAGACTACACATAACTGTGTTTATTTGTCCTCCAGTGCTCGCCTTTTGAGACTTACCAGCTGGCATGTGGTAGGTGTTCAATAAATATTGAAAGAAAGTATGAATGATTTGGCATATTTTCTGAAAAACAATAGCTATTTTCTACGGATTAAAAGTCGATGATAATAGTTGATATTAGTAGATATATTTTAAATTTTTTCAGAAGTGATACTTCGTGTTAATTTCTCAGTAAACCCAGGAATGTATTTACAGCAGGGGGCGTATTGTGGCAGTAGGCAAAAGGGATGCTAACGGTTTACATGGGTATCAGACATGAGCCCTTGGCCTCTTTAGCGTGGTCCTCTAATAGCTGATTTAATATTAGTGGAATCTCTGGAGAAATACTTTGAAATGCTCTCATTCTGTGTGCAGAATGTGAGATCATAAATAATCTAATGTACAGATCTTGACTGCACAGGGTTTATGGATTAAAATCAGCAGATGAGACTGTGTAGGCATTAGGACCTTATGACTGGGACAGTGTAGGCGTTTTGACAGTGATAATTTTGTTCATCTCAAATATTATAAAATTTAATTCCAGAATATGTTATCTGAAGTTTTATCATTTCACTTCAGCATGTAATTTCTCAAGCCAATTTTAATTTTAAAAGATCTGAGTAGAATCATTGCCATTTGTCCAGAAGTTTAGACTAATAGGATTAGGATAATAAATTAATAAGTATTGAGTGCCTGCTCAGCATTTAAAACTGTTAGTATACCTAAAAAGTATGACTTTGACCTTGATGTCAAGCAATCTGTATTTTATTTTATTTATTTTTAAATTTTTTTTTGGCTGCATGGGCTCTTCATTGTGGCATGCGGGCTGGGTTCTCTAGCTGTGGCGTGCAGGCTCCAGAGCACATGGGCTCAGTAGTTGCTGCACATGGGCTTAGTAGCCCTGGGGCACGTGGGATCTTAGTTCCCCGACCAGGGATCGAACCCACATCCCCTGCAATGGAAGGCGGATTCTTGACCACTGTACCACCAGGGAAGTCCCGCAACCTGTATTTTATTGATGACATAAGAAATCACAGATACAAAGTGATTTCTGACTGTTTCTTTCCAACCCCAACTGTCTGTAAATGGGAGGCCAAGCAGAAGAAACACAGGCTTTGGAGTCCAAACACATCTGGGTTAGAATCTTAGCTTTTAAAAAATTAAATAAAAAATTATATAACCGTGGTCACATTGACATCTCTGGAATTGTTGTTTCTCTGTTTGCAAAGAGAGGTAAGAATATATGCAAGTTGCAGTTTTTTGGTTTTATTTTTGAGAATTAATGACAACCCATATAAAACCCCTGGCACATAGTAAGTACACTTAATGTGTGTTTGAATGAAAGGAGTAGGTAAATAGAGCTTTATTTGCAGTAGTCCACTTAGTCCAGACCATTCTTGATAGATGTCATAATGATAACTAATGTAAGTCAAGCTCCATAATTGATTGGATGGGCAATCTTGGAAACTGTGCTTCAGTCTTCCCATTGCGGAATAAGGTGACTGACCTTCTGTTTGTTTAAGAATATTGAGAACTTTTAGAAGAGTGTTCATCATAGTTAGCCTGTGGAACCGTCTGATTAGTGGTGTACACAGTAAAGGTTTCACACAAGGAGTGGCTTGTTATGAGTCCACGTGGAGTGAAATGAGGAAGTACAAACCTCAGAGATGGGCTAGTCATGCTGTGTTCCTCCTCCCCCTGACTGCCCCCCCCATGTGAGTTTCTGTTGTTTATTAGCAAATACCGCATCCTTTGCTGTGTTCTATAGCAGTTCTGAAGCTTAGTCTGGATGCCTGTATGTTAACTGGTGGGGCATTTTGACTCTGCTGAATGTTCCAGATTGTTTAAATTCTGTTTGGGGCAAATGACTATTTATCGTACAAAATTATTTTCCTTTCATGTCTATTTTTTCACTGGAGAGTTGGTGCCCTGGAGCTGAGTCTCTGCCCTGCAAACCCAAAATACAGTTTTCCTGGGTGTGTCTTATTTTAATCCACCCCCTTTCATACTGTAAGGCTCTGACCTGCTTGGAGCCTTTCCTACTTGGTTACAATTGATGCTTTGTCCTTTAGAGTCATATATGACTAGCCACTGGGTTGGCTCAGTGTTCAGCTATCAAATATGGCTCTGACAAAAAATCATTTCCCTAGAAATGGGCAGCCAAGCTGGAAAATGAAACCCTGGTCCATATTGAGTCATTTAGGGAGAATGAGTAGCAGTTTCAAAATTAGAGTTAGGACTAAGCAAAGAAAAGATAGGGCCAGCTCCAAAATTGAGAACTAGTCAAAGATTAGCTGGATTTTACTAGAAGTAGACACCTTTGGGGGAACTATCTGTGGTTCAAGAAAGTATGCATACATTGTGCCGTATCTAATGAGTATGGAGGGATAATTTTCTAGAAGTTCATGTTCTTCCTCTGTGGATTATTGATTTCTGTTAATATCCACAGGAATTTCACTACTAATGATGTCAGCTTACTCTATATTCAGTCCCTTTGGCCCAGGGACTTAAACTACTTTACATTAATTTTGTCAGTAATTCTTATAACATCCCTGTGTGGGAGCTGCTTTTGAGATGAGGGATGTCAGAACTTGCTCTAGTTTACATTGCAGGTCAGTCTCTGGGATGGAAAATTCGACCCAGGATTTGTGGTTCTAGGCTTAGCATGTTTGGTCACTGAAGTGTGCAGTCTTTCAGCTTCACTTCTCTCCCCTTTTCCTCCTCCTTTTTTTCCTCTGCTGGAGGAAATAATATCAAGCAAATAGCGAGGGAATCCGGTCTTCTGAGTGGTTGGAGACTTAGGAATTCTGCCTTTAGGCATGGAGTTTCCAATCCTTGGCTTGAGATGGAAAGAAACATCAGAAGACCGATGCTCAGCCCATAACATGTCCTAACTGGTTTTTTGACCAGTGCGTACTTTTATTTTTGTTCTTTTTTTTTTTTCTTATTGGGAGGAGAGGAGGGTGTGAGAGTTTTCTGTGTGCCAGCCTTATATGTGGAACAGTCAGATGTTTTTAATGCTCAGCAGATACTGCTTTGGGTTGGGGGCCAGAGAGAAAGAGGTGAAGCAGCCACTTTAGGGTGGGGTTGAGAGAAGGGTGGAATGTAGGAAGGAGGACGTTTCTCTGTTTTCTTAGTCATAGGACTCTGAATCCCAAGTAGCTAAATTTAGCTCAGGTTCCTGTTGAAAGCATCATTTTTTGGGGGCGGGTGGTAAGGGGAGAACGGAAAACCTTTTTGTGTATCCTGCTCCATGAAGCCAATAGGGAAGCAGGAGGAGGTGAGGTTGCCATAGAGATGGTAGCTGTGTGCAAGGGGAGAGCAGCAGGGTTTAGAATTCCAGGAAGGAAGAGAGAGTGATGTCATCAGATTCCATGGACCAGCCCAGGAACCCCTGTGAGGTTGGTGGGGAGTTGGGTGTGCGTGGGGGGTGGTGGATGGGAGTTTGTGCAGGGGAATTGTGGCTTCAGTAAGGTGTGGGGAGTCCAGTTCAAGCACAGAGGTTGGTTGTGTGGAATCGTGCTGATCTGCGTTAATGCCTGCTTTTTAAAAATCTGTAAATCATTCTGAATTTGCAGAATATTTTCTTTGTTGAAAAGGATATATTCACTTAACAAAGAAGCTAATCCAGATGTAGGAATATAATACCTTTCTGGAGTTATGTTCCCTGTAGTATTTGTGTGTGCCTTTATCCTCTGTACGTGAGGGTATTTGTGCACCTATTTTGGATATATAGTTGCCTTTGTAGGATGCCTTTTATGGTGCTGCATGCAGTTAAATGCTTTATTAATGCCTGATTATTATATTTATTTTTCTACGGATGGGTGTGTATAAATAAAGCACACTTTTTATTTTTAAAAAATCTGGAAGGAAATCAAAGCCATTGCTTTTGCAGCAGAAAGGAGAACTGCATGCTTCAGGACAGTTGTTCTGAACATATGCGTGCGTGTCCGTACTGATAGTGAAGGGCAAATGTGTTTCTTTTGGAATGAGTGAGGGGCTAATATTTTTAAAAACAAATATAACAGAGTCTGTGCATCCAGATGAGTATTGTCCTTCAAAATAGTCACTTTGACTCTGGTGATACAGCCACTGCGCAAAACATAAAGAACTCTCCTTTGGAATCAGCTTCAGAGATGAGTGATGAGGACAACATTTTTAATATCTAACATCACATTTTTTATTTAAAAAGAATACCTAGCTTGATCAGACACTGGATTTCTTTGAACTGGCTTTTCCTGATTTGGGGTTGTCAAAAAAATCAAATCTGTGTTCAAATGATGAGCTTTTGTCCCAGTTAAAGATATTTAAAGTCATAGGTTTAGGTTCTGAAGGCATTTTCATTTTCAGATCAAGAGCTCCTAGATTATGTAGTTTAGCAGTGGCTGCATGAATGATGGCAGCATCTGAGGAATAAGAGCATAGCCTTCTCAGGGCACAGTCTTCTGAGGTGACCCATGTGGACTTACTTGTTCAACTGTGTTTGTTAAAATCAGTGACATTACCATTGGGTGATCGAAGGAGCATTTTGTGATGTGTCTGAGGGCACAGACTGAGGAACCAGATTGATTCAAGTGTGCACCCCTGTTCTGCTGCTCAGTGACGACCTTGGACAAGTAGCAGTCTCTTGGTGCATTGGTTTCCTCGTGTCTAAAATGGGGATGATAGTGCTATAAGTACCAACCTTACAGTGTGGTGCTGAGGGAAAGTAAACTAATACAGAAAACACTTAGACATTTGGTATGTTCTCAATCAGTGTTTCCTTTGGCTATTGTCATTAATAATTAATTATACATTTCTTTGAATCACAGAATTATGAGGTAGAAGGTTTCAGACACCCTGAATGTCCAAGAGGGAGGGGCCTAGGAATCTATAATTTTTAAGTGATTCCCAGATGATTACGATGAACAGCCAGGTTTGGGAACCGCTGTGTGTAATCCATTTTGAGTATGGCCCAAGCACTAGAAGTGTCATCATTTCCTGAAATCTTATTAGAAATGCAGAATCTCAGGTGCCACCCCAGACCCAATGAATCAGAATCTGCATTTTTAACAAGATACCCTGCAGTGACCTGTATGCATGTTAAAGTTTAAGGAACACTGCTTTTCTTCTACCAGTGGGAGTAATTGGGTGATAACTACAGGTTAAAGATGGATTATTTCTCAGTTATTCCCATTGGTAGAAGAGAAACAGTCAGGCTAAGCCAGTGTGTAGATGAGCCTGCACTTCCCTTCCCTGTTGCTTAGCCTATAGGGATAAGTGCTTTTCTGGACTAAGTCACTGTGTACCATTTAACGGAAAGAAGAGAGTTATAATTGTGCCTCTGCCTCTACCACTTACTAGTTGTTTGGCCTTGATCTAGTCATTCAACCTCTCTGAGTCTCAGTGTCCTCAGCTGATAACGGAAGTAATACCCAGACCATGCAATAATGTGCATGAAGTATCTAGCACATCGCAGTGTCTGCACACGTTAGTGCCTCCCCCCTCCCCCGCCCCCTTCCCCCTTTCAGTGATGATCTGTGTAGTAGTTCTGTTCCCTCAGAAAGGGCCACCAGTCGAGACCCAACACCATTCTCTCTGGGTAGTTTCCTTGCCTCTTGCCCTTCTTTCAGCTATCTCGAGCATCTCATTGTACTACAGAAAACCGTACGTATAGTTTTCTTTGCCACTTTTTTCTGTTAAGTGCCTTTTACTTAATGGAGACTATCTAAGAGGGCTGGAAGAACTACAGGAGTTGAATAGTGGAGCTGGTGTAGGAATTAGGTGTGATGAGATCTGATAGAGGCAGCCCTTTCTTGAATTCTTAGTAAGCTGACCATATGTTATAGAAAATTAATTTGTATTTTAAAAAAATTGCTGTTTTTAAAAAAAAACCCACCGTGAATTCATATGATTTCATTTAAAGTCTTCTAGACTAGTTGCAAGCAAGAATTAACATGGCATTTATCAGAAGATCCTTGAATTGTAATGAGCATTATCTTTTTTCTGACCAGGGAATTAATATGATAAGGGGAAGTTCAGGGACTTGCTCTGGGGACACCAGAAGTAGATGGCAGAGAGTTTAGGTCAGAGGATTGGCAATCGTAGCAAGTAGGGCATTGGAAGCAACAGCAGGAGTAGGAGATAGAAAGGCCCATTGTCACTCAGCTGTATAAATCTTAGGGGACTGAGGGATAAGGCAGGATTGTGAACTCAAAGCGTATAATAAAAATTGTTATAATAATAGCTTTCCTCTCTATAAGGTGGGTACACTCCTAGGTGCTTTGTATATATTATGCGTAATCTTAACATCTCTGCAAGGTATAGGAATAATAGATCAGAGAGGTTGAGTAACTTGCCCTCAGTCACTCAGCTAATAGCAACAGAGCTCGTTTGAAATCATGTTGAATAGCAGTGTGAGTGATGAGACTGTTTTAAAAGCTAAATTGAAATAGCAAATATATGCCAGTTAAAGTAAAATTTATTTTGTCTGTATTGACCTTTATGGCTAAAGGGTTAACATGTTAGCCTATCTCAGAGGGATTTTTGGAATGTTGCAGAATTATCCTTTTGGGATATATTTCCTTTATACTCTGAGGCTAATAAAGAGGTATCTTTTTTTTTTTTAAAGTCTGCAGTTCAGTGAAAGAGCAGTTTCAACTGAATATCACGATACAAGCGTTGTTTGACCATGGGATTTTGACTATGACCCATGATAAGAGATCCATTTTATGTGACAACCTAGTGTATAGTTAGATGTTTATCTGTATATATGTGACCAAAACACGTTTCATGGAATAATTTTTACCCTTACTAAACGTGAGGTACTTGATTCTTTCTTTCTGTTTAAAAATTCTATTGTAGTCCAGTATAGTGATTCTTAAAAGTGTGGTCTATGGACCTCACTTCCCCCGCCCACAAAGGTACCCAAGAACCTTTTAGGGGGGTCTTCAAGGTCAAAACTCTTTTCATAACATTAAGATGTTTTTTGCCTTTCCTACTATGTTGACATTTGCACTGGTGTTGTGTAAGCAATGATGGGTCGTCCTAGAGTGAATCAAGGCACCGGCACAAAACTGTACTGGTAGTCATTATTTTTTTTTACCACCACACCCTTGTACTTAAAGGAGGGGCGAAAAACGTCAGTTTCATTGATATTATATAATGAAATGTGTCAATATTGAGAAGATCTTTATGACTTAGTGAACCAGTATTTTATAAACAAACAATGCAAGATGTTACGTAATCATGATAGGTGAAAATTCATTCAAAATGCAGGACAGGCCAATGGGTCTTATGAAAAAAATTCATTGATATGGTTTCAGATGTCACACTGCAACTAACTTTTACAGAACTGTTACTTTTCAAGTTTTGGTATAATATTAAGGAAGAATATCCATAGATATGTGAAAAGACTATTAAAGTACTCCTACTTTTTCCAAATACATATCTGTGGAAGGCCAGATTTTCTTCATATACTTTCACCAAAATAACATATCACAACAGATTGAAGGCAGAAGCAGATATCTTAGCCATCTTCTGTTAAGTGGGATGTGAAAGATATTTGCAAAAACAAAATGTAAGACAATGGCACTGTTCTCACTAAATTTTTTGTTTTATAAAATATAGTTAATTTTCATAAAATGTTTTATGTTAGCATAGTGGTTTATTATTGGTATTTTAAAATGAATTAACAAATATTTTAAAAATTACGCAGTTTCAGTTTTTAATAGGCAAATACTAATCCTTATTAACTCCCATAAACAAAAGTTCTTTGGGATCTCTAGTAATTTTTAAGAGGGTAAAGGGATTCTAAGACCCGAAAGTTTGAGAGCTGCTGCTCTCTTTTTTTTTATTTTTTAATAATGGTTGAGATCTCTTAAATTAAATCAGTCATGAATGGGTCTTGACTCAGTTTGAAAATACACTGAGCCAGAGTTACAAGAATTGCGTTGTGAAGGCAGGTAGCACTTTGCTAGATTTTACTAAAGTTGAGTTGATGTGGGAGAACACCCTAAGATGCGAAGTAAATTGAGTGAAGTTTAGATCTGGAAATTAGCTATTTGCAGTCATCCTTCAAACCCCATCCAGATCTTGCCTCCCATGACTTCCCGTGTTTGTAATTTCTTCATGCCTTTCTCACTGCATTATCAACTTTGTACACTTGTTCCCTCTGGACCTTATATTTACATTTTATTGCATGATTCATGTTGTGCTTATTTACATGCCTGTCTCTCTTACTAGACTATGAGTTCCTTAAGAAAAGAATCAGTAACTTATTTGTCTTTCTATTTCTGCCATAGTGCCAGACACATGAATGTCCTTCAGTAAATATTTGTTGAAGGAATAAATAAATGGGGAGAAAAAGGGAATGACCAGGTGAGGCCAGATTTAGAGTGTTTGGAACTTGATCATGTAAGCAATGGAGGGCCATTAGCATGGGAGTGATATGAGTGGTGTTTGATGAATTACCCTGGCCTGGTAAGAAAATTGGGAAGAGGTGGATGGAGACTGCTGGACCAGCTAAGAAGCTATTATTCAGTTATTTAGGCTTGACTCAGATGACCCAGGCCTGGATTAAGGTGAATGCTTTTGCCAGAGGTAATGAAAGATATGTGTCCTGAAAAATATTTACAAAAACAGAAATATAATATTACCCCTATTACCTCATATTTATTGCATACTTATCCTGAATATAGTTTTAAGGGCTTTATGTGTATTATTTAATCTTCACAGCATCCTTGAGAAGGTACTGTTATTATTCCTAATTTTTGATGGTTAAGTGAAAACAATATGTATTCGTTGTTGAAAAATTAGAAAATACAGGTAGGCAAAAGAAAAAAAAAATGTATGTCACTCTATAAACCCAAACTCAACACCAAGACATAAACACTAAACATTTTGGGAAACATCCTTTTAGACTTAAGGAAAAAAAAGTTATGTGTATGTGCTATAAATGCCTGAATATGAGGAAACTCTGTATATAAGGCTTTAAGTTGTTTTCCATTGAAAGGACAAGCCATCCTAAATATATAAATTTTTAGGGATGTTGATGAAATAGGCAAATGTCTTTAAAATACTGATTTTATTTATGCATACATGCCTATTCAAAGTCTTATATAATAATTTAGAAACATTTTATTTTCTATGGTTTTGGGAAGAAAATTTATACATACTCTACGGCATCAGTATCTGTATCATTGCTTAGAACCACTGAGTCTTCAAATAGTTTTCCAGGGTATATACTGAGATGTGGCACTTTTTTGAATCCGTATCTGTTGTAGTCACTGATGATTTTATTTCAAGCTACAAGAACCCATTCAAATAACATCATTATCACCATATTGTATACTGCATTGCTTTTCAAAAAATGTTTTTATTGAGATGAAATTCACATAACATATTATTAGTCTTTTAGAAGTGAACAATTTGGTGGTATTTAGTACATTCACAGTATTGTGCAGACACCACCCCTATCTAGTTGCAAACACTTTTCTCACCCCATACCTATTAAGCAGTCACCCTCCATTTCCCTTTCCTTCCATCTGCTTTCGGCCTCTATGAATTTACCTATTCTTGGTATTTCATATAAATGGAATTATACAATATGAGACCTTTTGTGTCTGGCTTTTTTCATGTACCATCATGTTTTCAAGGTCCATTCATGTTGTAGCATGTATCAGCACTTTGTTCCTTTTTAAAGTTGAATAATGTTCCTTTGTATGTGTATACAATTATTTATTCGTTCATTGATGGACATTTGTGTTATTTCCACATCTCAGCTATTTTGCATAGTGTGTACAAGTACTTATATGAGTACTTGTTTTTAATTCCTTGGGCAATATACCTAGCAGTGGAATTGCTGGGCCATGCGGTAGTTCGATATTTAACTTTTTGAGGAACCGCCAGACTATTTTCTTTAGCAGCTGCACCATTTTATATTCCTACCAGCAGTGTACAAGAGTTGGTCAATTTATTTTTAATGAGGAACACAATATGATGGGGAAAGTAAAGAGAAAATATGTGTGGCCTTCGAGTTTATTAGAGCTTTGTATCTCAGATTTTGCTTGGTGGACTTATTAAATATTTAGCATCATTTCAGCGCCAAGAATGAAATTTAGCTTAGGGAGATGTATCTAATCTATTTTAAGTGGCAAACAGACTAAGAAGTGAAGATCAGAGAAGTGAAAGAAGGGAAATTTAAATAGACTGTAAAATTCCTTGAGGGCAAAGGCCCTATTCATCTTTGTATCCTCTGCATTTAATAAAATACTTGGCATGTGATAAGCAGTATTGGGGGGGCGTCCCCAAGACTACCCCAGCTCCAATGATTTGCTAGGATTTACAGAATTCATTGTATAGACGTACTCATGGCTATGATTTATAACAGTGAAAGGATACAAAGCAAAATCACCAAGGGAAAATTTGCATGGGGTGAAGTCCAGAAGAAATCAGGCTCCAGCTTCCTAGAGTTCTCTTGCAGTTGAGTCACACAGGATGTGCTTACTTCCTTCAGCCAGTGGTGGCAGTGTTGTCTACCAGGGAAGCTCATCAGGCTTAGCGCTGAAATTTTTCTTTTTGGGGCACGGCTGGGAAGGGTTGTTCACGTAGGCACCCTCTGCCTAGCACATGCTCAAATTCTAGACTCCCAGGAGGAAAGCAGTGTTCGGCATAAACCGTATTGTTTGCACAGTTTAGGCACAGTGAGCCACTCTTACCAGTTCTGGGAATAGAACCCTCCTGATATCTAAGTTCCCAGGCACCAGTCAAGGCCAACCAGCAAACTGCCCTTTCTAAGTATAGCAGCCAGGACTGCTTTGTTCATTCTTTTCCCGTACATAGCTGTTGAGTTCTTTAAAAAGTGTTGCTAGGTTCTGTGAAGAAAAATAAATGCTATAGTAGGGAACCAGCAGGGACT
Source organism: Orcinus orca (assembly GCF_937001465.1). Taxonomy (NCBI): domain Eukaryota; kingdom Metazoa; phylum Chordata; class Mammalia; order Artiodactyla; family Delphinidae; genus Orcinus; species Orcinus orca. The sequence continues at coordinate 91,269,922 of NC_064569.1, read as the reverse complement.
TGAGTATCAGACCAACCTGGATTTGCATTATTGTAGACAAATTGCATCGTTTTCTGAGCCTCAGTTTTCTTAATATTGAGAGATATATTACAGAGTTTTAGTGAGAATACAAACTGGTAATGTATAGAAAACATGAAGCACAATGACTGCCCTGTGTGAAATAAGTGGCTATTAGCATTTTGTTTCAGCTCATCTGTACCAATCTGGGTCCAATCAGGACAAAGAGACTATAAGTAATTTAGACAAGGAATTTAACATAAAGAATTGTTTACTATAACAGCAGATTGAATTAATAAGGGATTGGATTGTAAGAGGTAAAAACTCTAAGGAATAGCAGATGTAATACAATAGATATAAAATAATGTAATAATATGATTGATAGATGATAATATATCATTAGTATAAAGTCAATTTGTAACAGCAGCTATCCTTAGGGCTGAGATAAAGCACCCCCAAAGTGAGCTTTCTCTTAAAAAAAAGATGGGGTATTTGGGGTGGAAGTGGTGAGTGTAACGAAGAGCTACTGTCTGTCAGTTTTCTTGGTGGGGAGGTGGGACGAATTACCCTATGTTTTATTTTATTCTACTGTAGTGTGAAAGTTTAGTCTACCAGTTACCCATTGCACCTTCTGTTGGGCCTGTGTTGTTAGATACTACCAGATTCATATCCCTTGTAAGCCCTCTTATCTTTGGGTACCTTGAACCCTGTATGGTTTGGACGCGGAATGATGTCCTGTGGTTGCTAAGCAGTCTCTCTTCCTGACCCTACTTGTTGCTAGGATTTGTTTTTGTACGTAATAGCATGGGAACTTAGGTACATCTTCAGTTCCTGTGGTGTTCCCTTCCATGTTCCTGTTCAAAAGTAGGCTTACTACTTGAAAAACAGTAACTTGGGCTGCAAAACAAGGTAATGAAATACCCTGGGAATTTGCTTTTGCTTTTTATTTTTTTTTTATTTGATTTTTTTTCCCCCTAGCCATTATGGTCTAAATCAGTCTTTCCCTCCATTGCTAAATGTAAGGTAATGTGAAATTAATTTTCAGTTGGGAGTAAGTCAGTGAAAAATTTGGGCTTGTACCATTGCCCAAGCTTTGTTTGTTAGAGGACATCTTCATTCTTACTTTCCTTTGCTTCCTTTTACTTTCCTCTCCCCAAATTGCATGGTGGCAAGAATTTATTTTGTTCCATTCTCAGTATTTTTCTTCCCCTTCCATTTTGTGAAATGGGTTTGATTTTGTTAGACACAAAAGAAAAACAATAGGGTGGGTTAAATTTTTTTTTCTAATTGCTTGGTGTAACTTCCTTGTGCATTTCCAGTTTTCTGCACCTGCTCCTGAACAACCCTCATCATTGATGGAAGCCAATAAGAAATACTTTTGTAATAAATCTCTGGACGCTGAACACATGACCTGTTAAGTAGGTGAAACCAAGGGAGATGGCAGAGGCTCCTAGGCTCCCTAGGCTCCTCAGTTAGTGTTTTATTGATATTGCTTAGGATTTATAGCTAGTATGTTATTTTTTTAAATTAATTAATTTTATTTTTGGCTGTGTTGGGTCTTCGTTGCTGCACGCGGCGTTTCTCTCGTTGCAGTGAGTGGGAACTACTCTTTGTTGCGGTGCGCGGTGCTCGGGCTTCTCATTGCAGTGGCTTCCCATGTTGTGGAGCGTGGGCTCTAGGCGCACGGGCTTCAGTAGTTGCCGCACGCGGGCTCAGTAGTTGTGGCTCGCGGGCTCTAGAGCGCAGGCTCAGTCGTTGTGGCTCATGGGCTTAGTTGCTCCGTGGCATGTGGCATCTTCCCGGACCAGGGATCGAACCTGTGTCCCCTGCAATGGCAGGCGGATTCTTAACCACTGTGCTGCCAGGGAAGTCCTGCTAGTATGTTATATCACTGCTATATTTCTGTACCGAAAGCAGGGCTTTTTTGATTTTCAGTGTTGTTAAGTCCTCTTAGTACCTCTCTTTTAACTGTATTTTTTAAATGCTTAAGGAAGCAGTTCTTTTCTATTGTACCTCCCAGGTGCAGTATTCTGGGTAATTTTCATTTGGAATGGGCAAATATATCGGCCCATTATGTATATCTAAATAATCATTTAGAAATGATGTTGATGATTTTCAGAATGCATTTAGAAAAGTGGCTTTAAAATCCATTGTGTCTTTTCAGCATGCATCAATCCATCACAGTGTGGAGGTCTTGTCCTCCAATAAGAGGTTAGAGGCTGTTAGCCACTCAACTCTCCCCCGCACCCCCAAATCCCATACACACTTTTCCAAAAGATCTTCTGGAGTCCCGTCGTTCTTCTTATAGATGTTAGTTATGATATCAATCACATTATTTTATAATTATTACGACTCACAGCTCCTCAAGGGCAGGGATACCAGCACTGCACTTGTCATAGAGCAGTTGTTCAATCCACTTTTACTGAATGAATGAAGATTCTTCTGCTTAAATGGATTTTTCAAACATAGGTGCAATGGGAGCTTCTAAGCAGCTAGTGAAGAATACAAATGTCAGGTAATATTTTTCTTCACTTCCTTCAGTGTCCGTTGTATGTGCACGATCCATCACAGTTGCTGTATTTTCCAGTTACTTAAGGATCCTTCTGTTACTCTTTCACACATTCACTTACCAGAAGCTTCTAAACAGGTTTCATTGCTATCTCTGTAGTAAAATTCTTACGGTTGGTATTTTATTTCTTATATATTATTTTTATTTTTGAGCAGCTTCTGTGCCTTGGCAGTCAGTTTCTAAGTCTTTCAGTCTTACTAGGTCAATAACTCTTGCTTATAGCAGCATAGCTGCCTTTCCTCTTTGGAGTTTAACACATCTGATTTCTGTCCCATCTGTTCCATTAGCTTGCCTTGTAATTCCATGTCTGCTTTAAGTTTCAATTATTTATGTATAACTGAATCACTTTGCTGCACACCTGAAACTAATACATTGTTAATCAACTATACTCCAATATGAAATAAAAATTTAAAAAAATAATAACCTTCAGTTATTATTTCTACACTGATTAAAAACTCAGATCTGCATGTTTTTAGACAATCATAGTAATCTCTACCAGGACCAGTACTGGTTTGAACTAGTTGTCATGAAGTAGCAGAAGTACTGGGTATAGAGTTAAAAGACCTAAGTCTGAAGGCAGCTCAGCCACTATCATTAGCTATTTGGCCTTGAGCAAATCATTTAATCTTTCTGAAATTCAGCTTTGTCATCTGTAAAATGAGGGTTATAAAACCTATTTTCTGCATCTAAATAAGATTATGTGAAGGTGTTTTGTACATTATAAAACACTGGTAGTAGTGACTTCTTTGGTTCTTTTTTATGCTCTAAGTAATACATGAATTTTACATTTTGTAAATTCAAATAATTCAGATAAAGCATGCCCTCTCGACCTTCCACAGATCTTATTCTTCTCTCTAGAGGGAACCACTGTTAGAAGTTTGTTGTATATCCCTCTAGATCTTCTCTGTGCATTTATTTACTTTTCTATATGCATGTAGAAATACCTCTTTTTGTATTGTGACTTAAAGGGATAGCACACCGACTGTTCTGCTGTCATTTAATATGACTTGAGATAGTTCACTGAGATTTTACCTTTTAAAACACTTGCAGTTTAACAGAGGATGTTGAATAGTCAACAATATCAACAGTAGTTGATAACACTATTTCCCTATTATTGAGGTGCTTTTTAGTTTTTCAGTGTTGCAAACAGCACTGCATTGAAAAATCTTTGCACATGCTTCTTTGAGCATAAGTTCAGGTGATTCTCTAGAGTAGATAAAGAGATCAGAGATATGAAATTACAAGAAGGTATGAGTATTTAATATTTTAATAATTATTGTCAAATTGCTTTCCAAAAGAGTAGTCCCAATATGCTTATTTCCTACTATTAGATGTGAAGATATCTATTTACTCTTCTTCCTGCCAATTTGTCATATTTTCATTTTCATTTTTGTCAGTCTATGGGTGGAAAGTGATACCTCAACTCTAAAAGAATGTTCACAGGCAGCAGTGGTTTGTGAGTATAACTGGAATCAATTTAAATATCTATTAACAGGAAAACAAGAGGGGTTTAAATAAATTGTGACATAGTCATAAAATAGAATATTAAGCAGTAGTCAAAATTAGTGAATACAGTGACATGCATAAGTGGAGATAAATCTCATAAAATGAGAAAAAAGGAAATTGCTATACAATAGGATTCATTTCTATAAAATTCAAAAACACGCAAAGTTCATGCATTTTGAAGGGACAGATATATACGTGGTAAAATTAAAAACGAAAGCAAACCTTTGTCGTTAAGTATAGTCCACTTTGAGAGAGGCGGCTCGTGTCTGAGTGCTGGAGAGTTCTAGGTAGCCTCGGGTGAGCGATGGGGAAGAAAGGAGGACTACTTTGCTGAGCAGGTGGAGGGGGAAGTCCGTTTCCTCTGGCACATCTCTGTGTACCTGTTATATCTGTCTTTGCTGTTAAAGTTTTTGACAATACTTGCTTGTAGGAATGTACTTTTTTTTTTTCCTTAAAAAAAGTTTTCTGCATTGTTGAACTCAAGAATATAGTCTATACATGGGATAGTCTCTGGGAGTGACAAATCTTTGTTAGTGATGCTTTTGTGTTTTTTTTTTTTTTTTTTGCGGTACGCGGGCCTCTCACTGTTGTGGCCTCTCCCGTTGCGGAGCAACAGGCTCCGGACGCGCAGGCTCAGCGGCCATGGCTCACGGGCACAGCTGCTCCGCGGCATGTGGGATCTTCCCGGACCGGGGCACGAACCCATGTCCCCTGCATCGGCAGGTGGACTCTCAACCACTGCGCCACCAGGGAAGCCCCTTTTGGGTGTTTTTGATGACTTTCTTCATCCTATAATTCCTTCCTCAGACAATCTTGAAATTTACTGTAAAGGAATAATATGGAATGGTTATTAGAGAATTTGATAAAGCGGGAGGAACAGGGGCTTTGGAGTCCAACAGACCTGGGTTGAAAGTTTGACTTTTCCACCTTTTATCTGTGCTTTATTATCTCCTTCTCCTTGCCACTTTCTCTTACTCCTCCCCTCCATCCTGAAACCACGCGTGATTGGTTGCTCAGTATCTAGTGGTTATTACCACGTTTATCATCATCATTGTTAAAATCTGTAGAGAATGGTATTGAAGTAAATGTATAGACTCCAGAACAAACAAGGCACTTGGGGATTTTGGAAGGAGCCCTGTTCTTTTTGTTATGGTCTAAGCTGCATGTGTCTCCCCTGTAAAAATTTGTATGAAAATAGCCAGCCAACATTGCCTATTATTATTATTTTTAAATAACGGGTTTATTGACCTATAATTCATAGACCATAAATCTCACCCTTTTCAAGTGTTTTTAGTGTTTTGTGGTTTTAAGCAAAATCATAGAGTTGTGAGTCCATCATCACTATTACAGAACATTTTCATCACCAAAAGTAAAACCCAGTTCCCACTGGCAGTTGCTCCCTTTCGTCCCTGGAACTACTGATAGACTTTCTTTCTCCATGGATCTGCCCCTTCTGAATATCTCATATAAATGGAATCATATAATTTGTGGCCTATTGTCTCTGACTTTTTTCACTTAGCATGATGTTTTTAAAATGCATCTTTGTTGTATCAGTACTTCATTCCTTTTATTGCCAAATAATACTCAGTTATAGATATATAGTCCTTTGCTTATCCACTTATCAGTGGGTGGACATTTGGATTATTTCACCTTTTCGGCTATTATGAAGTAATTCTGCTATGAGCATTTGTGTACAAGGCTTTGTGTGGATGTATGTTTCCAGTTTTCTTGGTTATACCTAGTGTGGAATTGCTGGGTCACATGGTAACTCTCTTTTAACATTTTGAGGGACTTCCAAGCTATTTCCAAAGTGCCTGCACCATTTTATAGTCCCAACAGCAATGTATGAGATTCCAGTCTCTCCACGTTGTTGTTATACTTGTTATTGTCTGACTTTTTGATTATAGCCGTCCTAGTGGGTGTGAAGTGTCATCTCATTTGCATCTCATTTGATTTGCATTTGCATTTTCCTAATGACCAACAGTGTTGAGTATCTTTTTATGTGTTTATTGGCCATTTGTATATACTGTTGGGGGAACTTCCTGTTCGCACCTTTTGCCCACTTAAAAATTTGGGTTGCTTTCTAAGAGTTCTTTTATATTCTGACTACAAGCCCCTTATTGGACAAAGGATTTGCAAATATTTTCTCCTATTCTGTTGTCTTCTCACTTAGTTGATGGTGTCTTTTCCTCCCCAGCTTTATTGAGACATAATTGGCATTAACATGGTATAAGTTTAATGTGTACAACTTGTTGGTTTGATACATTTATATGTTGCAAAGTGATTACCACCATAGCTGTAACTAACACCTGCATCATGTCACATAATTACCATTTATTTTTTGTGGTGAGAACATTTACAATCTACTCTCTTAGCAACTTCCAAGTGTATCATTCAGTATTGTTAACTATAATCACTCTGTGTACATTAGATCCCCAGAATTGATGGTGTCCTTTGAAGCACAGAAGTTTTAAATTTTGATGAAGTCCACTTATCTATTTTTCGTCATTTGTGTCTTTGTAGTCATATTGAAGAAACCATTGCCTAACCAAAGGTCATGAAGGTTTAATCCTTTGTTTTCTTCTAAGAGTTTTATGATTTTAGGTCAGTGATCTATCTTGAGTTAATTTTGTATATGGTGTAAGATAGAGTTCCAACTTTATTCTTTGACATGGGATATCCAGTTGTCCCAGCACCATTTGTTGAAAAGGCTATTCTTTCTAACATTGCTTTTCTTGGCACCCTTTTTAAAACTCAGTTGATTGTAACTGCAAGGGTTTATTTCTGGACTCTCAGTTGTACTTCATTGGTCTGTACGTCTGTTCTTAGGCAGTATTATACTGTCTTGATTACTGTAGCTTTGTAATGTGAGTCCTTCAACTTTGTTCTTTCTCAGGATCATTTTGGCATCTATAATTTTTAAAGGCAGTTATCTTTGGTGTACTCTCTTTAGGGAGACTTAACTTATAAATGTCCAAAATAGAGATTTAGGAAAAAAAAGGAGAACTTGGGTTGTCTGTGACTGAGTCAGCAACTGAATGCCTAATAATTTCTGGTTATTGAACCTCATTTATTTATTTACACATTCTTCTGAATGTCCACCATGTGTTAGACACTGTGCTAGGTTGTGGGGAAACCATGATAAACAAGACATGGGGTCTGTGCAGGGAGCTTAAGTTGACACCTGGCTTTCATGTTTTTGAAAGGAGTATGGACTTTCGATGATCAACAAAGATATGGATGTAATGAAAGCAGATGTACCGTCAGGTGGCAGGTTTACTCTTGTCATAAACAAAGATCCTATCAAGGAAAATTCTTCTTAACTTACTCTTTTGCTAGTAGGAATGGAATAAGAGGATGCATATCTTTCAGATAGCTGTGTTGAGCACCTTGGAAAAACTATGAAAGCACTATGTTCTCATTTACACCTTTGTGTGCATATGTATCTCCTCCCATTTAAAAGTTCCCTTGAAGGCGAGGGGCTTGTTTTACTGACTTACTCTGTCAGTCATCTAAACTACTTTGAAAATATTACGTATTCAATATATGTTGACTGAATAATTGAATGAGTCAAGTAAGCCATAAGTGAGTGCTCATATTGTATGACATTGTATTAAACTAGGGTTTGTGTAGCTTTTATTTGCTATCATTCTCGCCCTCAAGGATCTTTTTTTTTTTTTTTTTTTTTTGCGGTACACGGGCCTCTCACTGTTGTGGCCTCTCCCGTTGCGGAGCACAGGCTCCGGACGCGCAGGCTCAGCAGCCATAGCTCACGGGCCCAGCCGCTCCGTGGCATGTGGGATCCTCCTGGACCGGGGCACGAACCCCTCTCCCCTGCATTGGCAGGCGGACCCCCAACCTCTGCACCACCAGGGAAGCCCCAGGGATCTTGATTTAATGGTTAATGTGAGGATGAGACACTCAGTATGAAACACCTTTACAAAAAGAAGATATATTAAATTATAAATAATATGAAAAGTAAATTGTACAAATAACCCAGTAAATTTTAACTTACTACACATATTAGGAGTCACCTGAGTTCATAAGATGATGTAGGATGGTAGAGGAAGTCCGGAACAGAGGTAGACTTTCATCTAGGTTTAAAAGAACTGAAGGAAAGCAGATTGATAGAGGGGAGGGACTAAAACTTCTCCAGGTCAAGAGACAGTTCTCAGTAGGGGTGGTACTGTCTCCTTCCTAACAAGGGGACTTTTGGAAATGTGTGGAAGTTTTTGGTTGTCCTAGTGTTCAGGACACTGAAAGCCTACTGACTTTTAGAAGTTAAGGGCCGGGCATACTAGAGTTCCACGGTGTGAAGTTAGGAATTGATCTGCCCCAAATCCCAGTAGCGCTCTGTTTGAGATACACGGAGAAGGAAACAGATTTAGCTGTACAAGGAGGAACATGGTGCTTATGAATAGTGCTCCTAAGCAAATACTGTTTCTTATTTGTTTTTTTGATATCATGCGTGCTAAACTGAGAGATGTATATGGTTAGGTAGAACACCTTAGGAACTGGTGGAGGAATTTATGTCTGATCATTCTGGATGATTTTGATGATTCGCAACACTTTCTTTTGTCTTACGATTTTCTTCTCTTTCCTTTGTCTTAGAACGAGCCTCTGACCCCAGGTTATCATGGATTCCCAGCACGGGACAGCCAGGTTGGTATAAGCTGTTTATAACTCAGATAATATGTGTGTGTGTGTGTGTGTGTGTGTGTGTGTGTGTGTGTGTGTGTGTGTGTGTGTGTTTTATCTAAGGATGCTATGATAGAGAGCATTTCCTGAAATTATTTATTTTGGAGAGTGATATGGTTAATTTCAGCAATGGATTTACATTTAGAGATATAATAAAATATATTTCTTAACCCTAAAAATATTATAATCACATTATTGAAATTGTGGATATTATAGGGGGAAAGTCACTCAGGTACAGTCGTAATTGCTTTTGTTTTTTCTTCTCCAGGCTGTATGATAATTTTTTAACCTGGTTTTCTTGATGTCTCATAATTCTAAATGTTGGACTTGTCTCTTTATTCCCAGCCACTTAGCCCCTGCCTGCACAGATTTTTTGGGTCCCTGCAATAATCTGCAATAAGAAAATTCCATTCTCCTCCCTGGGGGAATTCAGCCTTATGGTTTTAATCAGGGAAGACTTTCTTGAGAGAGGGAAGTTTCTGCTGCCTTTCTTTGTTAGATAGGGAGGATGATTGGAAAAAGCCCAGGCTTTATTGTGGGTTAGAGCAAAACTGTTTCCTGCCAGGACACCCTCGGTATGGTTTAGGTGAGTGTGTAAAATGCTTTCCCTATCCTTTTGCCATTTGGAGCAGGTGAGGCTGACACAGAGTTAGGGTAGAACAGGCTTGGCTGCCTCAAAGAAATGGTGTGGCTTAAGACACCTAACCTCTTTGCTATTTGGGGATGTTGATCTTCTTCAGGAGATTTAAAATGGTAGCTCCTAGAAACATCTCTCAATTTCTAGCCATCATTTATATCTTTGAATGTCTATCCACCATTCCTTATAGGGTTGTCCAAAAAAAGCCACCATTATTAGGCTTGTCCAAGGGATATGTCATCAGAGTGCTAAACCAAAGGGTTGACATAGCTCCCCTTTCCAGAACTTAGTTAAATCTCATCAAAACCCTGAAGCTGATCTTAAAAAACCAGGATGGCCCCATAATCAATAGTCACCTATTTGAGGGCCTTCCAGATTGAGAGTATTTGCCCAGTTCTGGTATTTTTGGTGTTGTATTGGCATCAGACTAGTCCCAGGTAGGGTATGGAGAAAAGGGGGGAGAGAAAATGCTGCTCATCTCTGTGTTCATCTCCCAGTGGGATCATCATTGTCGGAATTGAAGATTGTCCTATGGAAGCTCTTGGTGAAAGATACGGTCATTTACCCCAAACCTAAAGAGAATATAGAGGGTCTTTATTTTATTTCTTTCTGCTTTGGATCTGCCCTAGATAGAGCTTCTGTAAGCTGTGAAGTTTATGTCCTTTGATAGTATTTCTATATCCTGGCCATATATCAGAAAAAATACTGTTGCCTGGAGATCTAGCCCCCAACAATTCTGATTGAGTGAGTCTAAGATTGGGCTTAGCCATTCAGATATTTAGAATTCCTATAGGTGATTTGTGTAGCCAAGGTCAAAAACTACAATCCTATGGGCTGCTTTAAAACAAGTGCTATTTTCTCTTTCATCGTGTACTTTCTACCTAGGACCCTTAAAACGTAAGGGACCATGGTCAGTCTCTGAATCTAGTTTTGTATATACTCATGCAGACATTTACTTATCAAATGTTGCTGATTTTGGATACAGGCTTATTTTAGATATAGGAAGGTAAAACTAATCAAAGTTAAGTATGGGAATAGACTTAATGAGTTTAAAAGAATCTGAAAAAGTACTGTATAATGCTGTGTCCTTCCTCTGGGGATTACAGATCAATAGGAATTAAGCAAAAGGAATTAAGAGGAATTTGTTAAAGCATAAAAAAGTAGTCTCTGCTTGGAACTACTTTGTTTTTCCTTTCTTTTGCAGCCAGACCCACTTCTGTAGCCTGCACATTACTCATACTGTCTCTGCTGTAGGCCTATGCAGACCCTTTTGCTGTGCTTTATAGCCGCCTAATTTACATAGAGGCACATTCTGATGGTGATGGTTTATTTTAGTTTATTTTCTTGGGCTTTATTTTGTTTTTCTGTCTGGATCTTTGAATTAGAGACCTTAGCATAGTGCAAACAGGCGAATATTGAATAGCTGCTTGTTGCATTTGATGAATACAGAATCCAAATGAGTCCTGCTAATTAATGTGCCTGACCTTGTGAACTCTCACTTCATGCTCTGAGGTTTGGGAGGCATTTATCAGTGTGAAACACTGGTCACTGAGCAGCCCGAGTTGGGCAGAAACTGAACTTGTGATCTTTACATCTTCGCAGAGTGGTTTGGCTCGGCAAATCCAGGAACCAGAGACTGGGGTGAAGGAGAATTTGGAGTGTGTGAATCTTTATTTGCTTTTCCTTATTCTTTTATGTTTCTTTTCTAAATAGATAGGAACCATACGCAGACAGGATTTCTATTAGCATCTAATGGTGATTTTAAAAGAGATAAAAATGATAATCTTTTGAGCACTGCAGAGAGCTTTCATCAAAAATTTTCTCTTCTCATCCTCACCACCACCTCTTGAATGGGTAAGGCAAGTATTTCCTTGGGAAGGATAAGGAAACAGGCACACAGAGATTAAAGTGACTTATCCAAGGTAACAATACAGGTTAGCAGCTGAATAAGCACTGAAATTTGTCCTCTATTTGTTGAGGGTCCTCTATACTGGGGATTCTTGACTCACAAAGGGAAAATGGGGTCATGTGCAGTATGCCTGCTCACTCACTCTACTTATTTATCATTTGGTGGCTTCATAGATCCCTTGACATTGAACTTATGAATCTAGGAGTCCATGACCCTGGTTAAAAATTGTAACAACAAAGTTCCTTAGCACTAAGTGGGCCAGTATTTCACTGTTACGGTGGCCCTTTCCACCCCGTTACATACACCCCTGGTAACACATTTGAATTAAAAACCTGTGAAGGGGGCTTCCCTGGTGGCGCAGTGGTTAAGAATCCGCCTGCCAATGCAGGGGACATGGGTTCAAGCCCTGGTCCAGGAAGATCTCACATGCCGCGGAGCAATTAAGCCCATGCGCCACAACTACTGAGCCTGCGCTCTAGAGCCTGCGAGCCACAACTACTGAGCCCACATGCCACAACTACTGAAGCCCACACACCTAGAGCCTGTGCTCTACAACAAGAGAAGCCACCGCAATGAGAAGCCTGCGCACCGCGATGAAGAGTAGCCCCTGCTTGCCGCAACTAGAAGAAAGCCCATGCGCAGCAACGAAGACCCAACACAGCCAAAAATAAATCAATAAAATAAAGGAAATAAAAGATTAAAAAAAAAGACCTGCGAAGGAAAGGAGGGGGAAAAGAAACCACCTGTCACCTTGTAGAGGTTTTCCTTTTTTATGCAAGGTCACCTCAGCCTTCTTTCCTAGTTAACAGGCTTTATGGGATGGCAATCCATTGCTTTTATAAAACACTCCAAGCCCGTCACTGTGCTTGCTAATGTGGTCTCTCCGTGCAAGTGGAGGAGACAAACATTGTTCCAGATTAGCAGAAGTGCACACCAACTCAGAAAGGCTGCATGCTTTACTAAGGCCATGCAGGATTTTAGGTTGATGACACAATGTAGTGGTTTAGATTCCTAGCTGACCATCTCTTTGTGATCTATGTGTGTGTACACATGCTTATGATAGAGTTCCCAAGTGTTGATTAAGGTTGGAATAGTTTGTGGTTTGTAACGTTCTCTAACTGAGAGAATGTTTGTGTGCATTAGCTCCAGAGCTTTTCTTTGGGAGGGACCTGGGAGCAGCAGTCTGCTTGGAAGGGGCCTTCGTTCTGCACAGCAAACTTACTGTCTCTGCTCATATTGTTCGTTGACTTGGAATGGCTTTCAGGGGGCTCTGGACAGTACAGGGGAGTCCTAAGGCTCGCCTCTTGTCTGTCACCTCTTGGTGCCACAACTTGTGTCTGCTGTAATTAAGGTGACTGTGTAGTTTATCATTCAAGTTGGGGCACTTTTGAGAGAGAAAAGGGATGCTGATGTGGAAGCAGTCCCAGGCAAACCTTGATGAATGGGATGTATGGTCATCCTAGCTATGATTAAAGAAATACAGTGAGTGTTCCCGTAACTGGAGTGATCAGGTTTGGGACTATGGCACGGTGCATTTCCCACACTTGACCTGTGGACATGAAGCGTTGCCATTCACATTGGAGATGAGAGCACAGACTCTTGGTTGGGTTCAGGTGTTGCATCAGCTATGGAACCAGGAATGTTAGTAAATTATGAAAACTAATGTTGGTGAGGAATTTTGCAGTTTACAGTGTATGCTTCCATGTATCAGTATTGATCTTCACAATAGCTCTGCTAGAAAGGTCAGGCTTTATTATCCCTATTTGGTAGCTAAGAAAACCAAACCAGAGGCTTTTAAATGAATTTCCCCATGTCACAGAGTTAGTGGCACAGTGAGACTTGAGTCCTGGATTCTGAGCCTCCATGTCTTGTATTTCCGTCTTGTGTTCTTCTGTCAGTGTTCTCTCCTCGTTGAATGGGGATGTTCTCTTCCTCGTGTGGCAAGATAAGATACTATGGAATCTTTGGAGAATGTAACAGCTTGGAAAGTCTTCACATGAACTGGAGGCCCCTTGCATAACTTATTTCTATCAAGTTTCCTTCCTATTTTGTTTGTTAAAGTAGCTTGTGGTCTACAGTTTATCTTTTTGTATTTTATTCACTTATTTTGCTTGCCAGCAGCACTGTGGACTATGATTGTGATTTGCTCTTTAGATTGGAGAACACTGCTTTCCTGGGAGTGTCACGAAAAACAGGCCCATGAGGAGTGAAATAAACCTTCCTTTTATAATTTTGCATCTTTAATGTAAAGAAGATTAATGTCACAGTATTAGACTCTGATTTTTTAAATGCTAGTCAGTGGCTCCTTAAAAAGTTTTTTCCTTCGCTTTTCTAAAAGTATGTTGAAAACTATTATATACACATGCTCAAGTGATTCCCCCAGAATGGAAATATCAGAGGAGATGTTTAAGTTGACAGATGTGACTTGGATAATTAGGGATTTAAATTTGGAGTAGCAGCCTTACTTCTAGTTTAGAGTATAGATTTTAAATGACCTAAGAGATTTTTTTCCCCAAAGTATTTTCTTTTTTCTTGAGAATTTTTAATTTCCCTTTTTCTAACGAGTTATCTTTGTTATCCCTGGAATGGACTTTATTTTATTTATTTATTTTTTTGCAGTACGCGGGCCTCTCACTGTTGTGGCCTCTCCCGTTGCGGAGCACAGGCTCCGGACGCGCAGGCTCAGCAGCCATGGCTCACGGGCCCAGCCGCCCCGCGGCATGTGGGATCTTCCCGGACCGGGGCACGAACCTGCGTCCCCTGCATCGGCAGGCGGACTCTCAACCACTGAGCCACCAGGGAAGCCCTGGACTTTATTTTCTGTCCAGTTTTTTGCAAATGTACTTTCAGGGCTTTTACTTATTTTGATTGGGATCCATGGGCAATAGCAAATGCATTTTCTGTCATACTCATTTGGTTTGGTGGCAAAGAAATGATGGCTACTTTTCTTTCCTTGGGGAGATTTCAAATGGAGGACATAGTGAGGGTGTTCAAGTTCTAGCTCAGTGATTTCAAGCTTAAAAAAAAAGGTGGCGGGCTTCCCTGGTGGCACAGTGGTTGAGGGTCCGCCTGCCGATGCAGGGGACACGGGTTCGTGCCCCGGTCCGGGAAGATCCCACATGCCGCGGAGTGGCTGGGCCCATTGAGCCTGCGCGTCCGGAGCCTGTGCTCCGCAACGGGAGAGGCCACAACAGTGAGAGGCCCACGTACTGAAAAAAAAAAAAAAAGGTGGCAACCTCTAGTGAGTAATACCTTTTGAATTATGACCCAGTACACACACACACACACACACACACACACACACACACACACACACACACACACACACACAAATACTTACCCTTACTACGTTCTCAGCGCTGTGATATTTTCCATTCTCTTCCATTCCACTAAAAAAAAAAAAACTGTTGATTATGACCAACAGTTGATTGACCAAAATTGATTTTCTGAACCCACTAATGGATTGCACACTGTAGTTTTGAAAAACAAAATTCTAATAGTTGTCGTCCTTAAAAATGCCACCTTAAAGAAAACCCATACATAACCTTTAGTCGTCACTTCACCATTCCCCTGACGCCAGCCCTGAGCAACCTCTAATCTACTGTCCAGCTCTGTGGATTTGCCTATTCTGGACATTTCATAAAAACAGAATCATACAATATCTGGTCTTTTGTGACTGGCTTTTTTCACTTGGCATAATGTTTTCAAGGTTCATCCCTGCTGTAGCGCGTGTCAGTACTTTATTTCTTTTTTTGGTGGACCATAGCCCATTGTATGGATTTAGGAGTATTTCTATGTGCGCTTACTGTCTACCTCTGTAATTCATCTCCTCCCCCGTCTTACCACCAGCTTCAGCCTCACCGGGTGTTCTTTCCATTTTGAACTCCTTGAGCTTGATCTCAGCTTCAGGTCCGTGGAATTGCTGTCTTCTCTACCTTAGATCTGCAGTGCTCTTGACCCAGATATTCACCTTCTCATTCAGGTCACAGGGACAAAGTTTACCCCTCAGAGAAGCTTCCCTGACCACACCAATCTAAAGTTATCCACATACATACCCTGACCATTCAGTCTTATCTTCAGCTCTCTTATCATTATCTGAAATTATCTAGTGTGTGTACTTTATTGTCTGTCTCTCCCACTAAAATGTAAGTTCTGTGTAAGCTGTGACTTTGCTTAGAGCAGAGCCTGGCATGTAGGAGGAGATCAATAAGTATTTGTTGGATGAATAAATGAAAATTATTCTCAGTTTAATGTGAAGCTTTTCAAAGGTTTTAAGCAGGGAGCAACATGACCTATTGTACGTTTTTTAAAACAACATTGTGGTTGCTGTAAAGAAGGAATTTTTAGAGCTGCCCCCTCCCCCCTCCCCCCTGCAAAAGGCAACCTTAGAACTGTCTAGGCAACAGCTTTATCATTTGCTGTGTTTAATATCAGTTGCAGCTAGTACTTAATTGTTGAATGAGAAATTTTATCCCACTGCCCTCTCCCAGTTGGAGACTGGATTAAAATAATAGGTTCAGAAGTAAAATGTTCATACCTCTCTTATGTCTTACAATCCATAGCAGTTTTTTTTACTGGTCCTTTTTTTAACTAAAAATGCTTCTGCTTTGCTTTCAAATTACAAAAAGTATGAAATCGCTTTCTTTTCTTCCTACTAGGTTATCTAGAACCCCACTTTCAGCCTTTATGCAAGATTTATTCACATGGTTGCGTCTCTTCAGTATCTGTCATCGGGTCACCCATCAGTGGTTCAGGTCCTTCTGTGGTGTTGCCTTACACCCTCTAGTGGATGAAGGGCTAGTAGATGCTGCAGCATCAGCACTTTTCTCAAACCATTAATCAGCTTCAGACTTAGTGTTGCATTTTAGGTCATTCCATCCTGTAGATAGTTCAGAAGCTTTTCCCTCCTAGGAAAGACCATTTTATTTATTTTGCTGCTTACAGCCATGTACCTAAATAACATGCTTATCCTGTTATTTCTTGATTTATCAATTTGAGGCTCTATCCTTTGGCTTCCTACTGTTAAGAGATGAGAAGGAAGGAATGTCTATAAAATTGCTAATTTTTCATTGATTTAACCAAGAAATGGTTAAATCAATGTGCATTACTGATTTATGTTTACATAATATCTACATTATTATGACTGAATATAGAGGAACCATAATATTATGATTACATTCCCTTATATACTTTTTTGTTTCCCCTGGAGTTATTTAAATATATACATACATATATATAGAAAATATATATATTTAATAATTACTTTTTAAAAAGCACTATTGAGATATAATATCCATACCATAAAATTCACTCAGTGTAAGAGTACTTATTCAGGGATTTTATTAAATTTATAGAGTTGTGTCACCATCACCACAGTCCAGTTTTAGAACATTTTTGTCATCCCCCTAAGTTCTCGTGAATTCTCTTGCAGTCAGTCCTTGCACCCACCCCAGCCCCAGACAGCCACTGATCTGCTTCCTGACTCTATAAAATTATCTTCTCTGGACATTTCATGTAAATAGAATCATATATGTGTGTATGACTTCTTTCATTTTTCATAATGTTTTTGAGGTTCATCCATGTTGTAGTATGTATCACCATATCATTACTTTAAATTGCTGAATAGTATTCTATTGCCTGGATGTACCACATTTTGTTAATCCATTTACCAGTTGATAGATACTTGTATTATTTCCAGTTTGGCTATTATGAGTAATGCTGTTATGAGCACTGACAAGTCTTTGTATGGATATATGTTTTCATTTCTCTTGGGTAGATTTCTAGGAGCAGAATTGCTGGGTTTTATGGTAAATTTATGCTTAACTTTTTTTGGGGGGGGTCACTGAACAGTTGCAATGGAAGTTATTTTTGAAAACTACTCAAGTAAACCATTATCCTTCTATTGCAAATCAAAATAATACCTAGAAAATTAAAGGATTAAATCCAATTTGAAAGGAAAATAAACTATAGGTTATTATTTGACTAAATCTTATAAAAATTTCAGTGTAGAAATGTGATAGAAGAAATTATAAAAAGTATTATGCTTAACTTTTTAAGAAACTGCCAAACTGTTTTCCAGAGTGGCTTGGTTTTATCCACCTCTTCGATTATACTGAGTATATATTGGTATTTCATTGTGGTTTTAATTTGCATTTCCCTAATGGTTAACAATGTGGAGCACCTTTTCACGTGCTTATTAGCTGGTCATCTGTCTTCTTTGTTGAGATGTCTGTTCAAGTCTTTTGCCCACTTTTTATTTGGTTTTATTTAGTTACACAAATATTTGGTTCGTTTGTCCTCTTATTATTGAATTGTAAGAGGTCTTTATATATTCTGGATACAAGTTCTTTGTCATATTTACAATTTGCAAATATTTTTTCTCAGTTATGCAATTTTGTAAGACATATCTTCCCCCAATAAAACAAAACAAAACTGTGTTTTCATCCTTATGTGCTAAGTTTGGATAAACTCTGCATAACTATCATATGAAAGAGACTGTGAAAACAGGCATTTGATTATCTCTTTTCAGACCTGGTGATTGCTCCAAGGAAGATTGGCAGGTTTATAGTGGCTTTGTGTTTGGCTGACACAGCCTTTTCCACATCCTTAGTGGCAGGCATATTTGGGCAAGAAAACCCTTAAGGTAGTGAAGGGAAATTATGCTGCTTTCTGCATGTCCTAAGGGATGTGATATGGTAAGGGATCAGCCAGGTTCATTGGCTTTCATGGAAATTCCTCTGTCGGTGTGCACACACACACACACACACACACACGCGCGCGCGCGCGCACACACACACACACACACACACACACACACACCCGACTTTTGGTTTAAATATCAGCTCTGCCATTGCAGGCTATATGACTTTGGGAAGTTTTTCCTTGAGCCTTCTTTGCACTTCAATTTCTATAAAATAGGAATAGTATCTACTCTGAAAGGTTGTTGTAGGATTAGAGATAACATGTAAATTTCTTGGCATGTATTAGGGTCAGTAAATCACTTTTCTTGTTTATTTTATCGGAAAGAGGCCTTAGGAAAGCTTTATAAGGAAATGATTAGTTCTCACAGTCTCTGATTTAAGTCTGTTTTCTTATTTATTTATTTATTTATTTTATTTATTTATTTTTGGCTGCGTTTGGTCTTTGTTGCTGCACGTGGGCTTTCTCTAGTTGTGGCGAGCAGGGGCTACTCTTCCTTGCGGTGTGTGGGCTTCTCATTGTGGTGGCTTCTCTTGTTGTAGAGCATGGGCTCTAGGTGCGCAGGCTTCAGTAGTTGTGGCACACGGGCTCAGTAGTTGTGGCTCGCGGGCTTTAGAGCGCAGGCTCAGTAGTTGTGGCGCACAGGCTTAGTTGCTCCGTGGCATGTGGGATCTTCCCGGACCAGGTCTCAAACCCGTGTCCCCTGCATTGGCAGGTGGATTCTTAACCACTGCGCCACCAGGGAAGCCCCTCATTTTCTTTTTGATTCTTAGTTATTCACCATGTGAAATGAGTTATATGTATAGATTTGAAATTTCTAGTGAAGGAATGTAGCTTTGCCATATTTCCAAGAAAAATATGTCTGTGTGAGGGAAATGACATCTGTGTAAGTTTATTTACCTAATTCATTACGGGTCTTGGCAGCATAAATATAAAGAGGGAGTTATTTTTGAGACTTCTATTACTTGAACAGAATCTGGTTCAAACTGAACCAGACACTCAAGGCTCTCTGCAGCAATCTTGTTCACTATCACCCTACCCACATGTTTCTTCTGCTGTGTGTGTCTCCTCAGAGTCCTTCAGCTACCTCCAGCAGAGGCTGGATATTGATTTCTTCCTAGTGCCTTGTGCTTGAAATGTTCCTCCTTTTTCTAGCAGAGTCCTAAATATCCTTCAAGATCCCTGGCCACAGCTTAACCTGTTTTATGAAATCTTTCCTAATTGCCTCTAATCATTTGAACTCAGTTAACACATCTACATGAACATTTCCATAAGGTTCTGATCAAGGGAGTTAGGGAAGTATTATGAAGATTGTGAGCAAATTATTTAACTTCTCTAAGGCTCAGTTTTCTCATCTGTGAAAGTGAGGCTCATAGTGCCTACTTCTGTAAGGTGGTTGTAAGGATTAAATTTTAAAAAACTTCCTAGGTCAGCAGTGTCTTATTGGTTGATGTTTACTAACCTCTACCTTTAACTTCCCATGTAGTCTAGAAGAGCTCTTCTCATCTCTGGGCCCAACTTTCTTCTTTTTTCTTTAAGGGCTCTTCTGCCTATGTTGGGTTTGATTTTGTGGTTCTTGAGAGTGTCACGCTTCATTGTGGAAACTGTGGGAGCTTTTATCACTTAACGTCCCACCTCTGAATCTGCAGGGTTGCGGTGGCTCTGTGGATAGCTGAGTGACTTGAGTCAGAAGAATGGACAGTGTGGCTGTCTTTCCTCTTCTTCCCTCTTCGGTACCTAGTTTCTTGGCACATCCTGTCTTTTATGCCAGAGTTTGACTTCTTCCCCCAGCTTTGCCTCTTTTTGCTCAGTTTGGGGTTGCTGTGATTTTAGGCTGTTAGAACAGTTTGTAGTCCACTGTTGACCCAATTGCTTATTAAGTATTTTGTAAATGGATGGATCATAACTTCACTGCTTGACTTTCTAGTAGATTGACCTAATACTATGTATACAGGCTGTTGATTTGTATTGTAATGAGAGCTCTAATGTGCCCATCAAAAAGAATTATATGACTAAAGATTATTAATCACTGGGACTGTTTATAAAAGGAAAATTAGAGAATTTCCTTTATTAGCAATTTTCAAAATTAGGAAATTCACCTGTCTAGAATTACTTAGGGCGGCCAAGTAGTTAGTAGGATCTCCTTGCTCTGGTGGTTAGTACCACCAAGCAACAGATAGTCTTCCCACAGCCAGCCCTAGCTACCATTTGGTGAGTTACTTTAAGAAGCTTGATAGCTTGATATGTCTCCTCAACCCATTGTTCTTTAACAGACAACAACCATGGCAGTGATTTAGAATGAAACCAACTAGTCAAGTATAAGGTAAGGCAAAAGGCTTTGTAGTTGGTGGACAATATAGTTGTGAGTTTCAGTTATAGATCAAATATTTTTATATTTTTAGTAGCATTAGCTGTATACCATTATACTGAGCTGATTTAAGGTTGACTTAGAGAGGCAGGGGAATACAACAGATGACTTACGGTCTTATGTTAGAAACTTTGGTGCCACCAGAAAATAATTTCAGCAAGTTCTGTATAATCATGCATTTAAAGGCACAACTCTGATTTCCCTGGGTCTCAGACTCTGCTTAGCTTTTATCTGCTGAAAACACTTTAGTGGTTACTCCAGGCCTTCCATGATCTGGCACCAGTCTTTTTCCTTTTGCATTGTGTTAAGGTAGTCTGTGTTTTAGCCACATTATGGGGTAGGATAATGTAGCTTTGAAATCAAATACAGGTTTTAATTCTAAGTTTTTTTTACTTATGGTGTTCTCTCTGTTTATACAGTTCATCCTTTAAATCCTACTTCAGGTGTTCCCCCCTCCATGAAGTGTTGCCTGATGCAATTATTTGGGTACAGACCCTTAATTAATGACCAACGAACCCCCAAGGCACATTTTTCCTACTTTGTAATAGCACTTTACCACTGCCTGTTATGTTATGGTGAACAGGTTGGATGACCCACACAGTCCTGTGAGAACAAGGACACTGTCCTACCTCTTGATATTCTTGAATCCTTTTACAAAATAAATGCCCAGTAAGAATTTGGTAAAGGGACAAATTAAAATAAACTCATCTTCAGCCTTATTGAAATAGAGAGACTACTGTATTGTGATTTTTTTTCCTGTGGACAAAGGAAAAAAAACTTTGTTCAGAATTTAACTAGGTTTTTTGCCTTTGCCTTGCCAAAGCAATATGAAAAATTAATACTTAAGAAGCTAGATATCTGATCCTCAGCAGGAGAGTGCCTCTTACAAGTTTAATGGGTTTGGTCAAGTGGATATTAAATGTAAATCTGTCATTTTATGGAGCCATAGAAGGCTCTTAAAACACTCAATAAATACCCTTATTGAATTAGTAGAGCATTTCAACAGGGGACTGCCTGTGTATCTCCTGTTATTAGTATCTTTCATTGTTCCTTTAGAGTGCCTTCAGCCTGTGCTCGCACAGCTTTGTGCTGTCATGTGGCTCATAGAATCATCTAAGGTAAAGATGCTTCTAGCTCCTTAATTCTATTATTTTGTTATGTTACAGGGAACCCATTTGTTAATTCTGGCAGGTGGGTCTTAATTTCACAGTAACAAATGGGAGGTCCCCATAAAAAGAGAGCTAACATGTATTGAATACTGACTCATTAGGTGCCAGGCCCTGTATAAAGCATTGAGCAAGTATTCAGTATTATTTTGTTTCATCCCATTTGCAGGTGAGGAGACCCAGGCTCAAAGAGATTTAAGCCATCGCCCATGGCTATGTAGCTGTTAATTAGGGAATTTTTAAATGTGTTAGATTTCAAAGTTTATGATATTTCCGCTCTGCATCATGTCTTTTACTTATTTACTTTTATTTGAATGTGTTTCTTTTTACATTTTACTTGCACGTTTGATTTTTCTTTGGTCGGCAGCAAATGTTAATTCCCTACTTGCTCCCCTCCCTGCCCTTTAGTGAGGGGATGATAATTCTGTATTATGTTTCTGTAGTCCTCTAGTTTACACATCGCTTCATATCTATTCTTGTTTGGTCTTGGTGAATGGCGGTCTGCATGCAGGGGGGCAGGGTTTTCATCGCCACTGGCAGCTGAGGAAATTAAGATTTCCAGTTTTGTGACAGATTTGCCAAAGGTGGTAATAATAAGTGGCGCCAAAATTAGCTTTTGTTGTTGTTGTTGTTAGCTTTTGTTTTGAAGAGGAACACTGATCTACAGACTAAATTTTTTAGCAGCAAATTCTCTTCTTCAGACAAACTACATGGACACAATATATAAAAATGTAAGTGGAGTGGTCCTAGTAGAAAAGATGTGGAAGGCCTGGGGCCCCACCCTCTGGGTTTCCTGTGCCCATGAGGCCTCTCAGCTGACCGGAGCACAATTTGAAAACCACTGGGGAATGAGCAAAGAACTCTGGTGCCAGACAGATCTGGATTCAGTCTGTAGTTTGGGCTCTTAGGTTTGGTTCTTCATTTGTAAAATGGGTATGCTTTTCACAGGATTGCTGATAAATATTAACTAAAAAACAGACCAAGCCTAGCACAGTGCCCTTGGCTTCTGTAGAGGAGAGATCAAGTTGACAGGCAGCATAGGTTTGGCCACTTGCCCTGTGTGGTCCTCCTGCTAAACCTGGGGTGGTGGGAGGGAGCTCGCTGCTGAGGCTGGGCCTCCATAGGACTTATTACCCAGAACTTTGTACTTGACCGAAGGCTCAGACATCACATTTATCAATAGTTTAGAACAGGGATGGGCAAACATTTTCTGTAAAGGATCAGAGAGTAAATATTCCAAGCTTTGGGGCCATCTAGTCTCTGCTGCAGCTACTCAGTTCTGTTGCTGCAGCACAGATGCAACCGTAGACAATATGGAAACGACTGAGCATGGTTGTGTTCTAATAAAACTTTATTTGTGGGCACTGAATTTTGAATTTCATATAATTTTCATATATCACAAAATATGCTCTTGATTTCTTCAACCACTAAAAATGTAAAAACTTGTCTGAGCTCTTGGACTGTACGTGGGTTGTACGTAAACAAGTGACAGGCTGGATTTGGCCGGTGGGCCAAAGTTTGCTCACGCCCAGTTTAGACGTTGCTTGTTGGTAATCAATGCAGGTTTTTTTTTTTAAAAATAAATTTATTTGTTTATTTTTGGCTGTGTGGGGTCTTTGTTGCTGCGTGTGGGCTTTCTCTAGTTGCGGCGAGCGGGGGCTACTCTTTGTTGTGGTGTGCGGGCTTCTCTTGTTGCAGAGCACAGGCTTTAGGAGCATGGGCTTCAGTAGTTGCGGCACAGGCTCAGTAGTTGTGGCTCGCGGGCTATAGAGCACAGGCTCAGTAGTTGTAGCCCACGAGCTTAGTTGCTCTGCGGCCTGTGGGATCTTCCGGGACCAGGGCTCGAACCCGTGTTCCCTGCATTGGCAGGCAGATTCTTAACCACTGCGCCACCAGGGAAGCCTTCAATGCAGTTTTTGATCCTGTGAATTTAACTTAAAGTGATTGCTATTAAAGAAGTATTGATAGGGATTCCCTGGCGGTTCAGTGGTTAGGACTCTGTGCTTTTCACTGCCAAGGGTGCGGGTTCAGTCCCTAGTCTAGGAGCTACGATCCTACGAGCCGCATGGCGCAGTCAAAAAAAAAAAAAAAAAGAAGTATTCATATTAGGAAAGGCTTAATTTTCACAATAAAAAAAGGTAGAATGTTTTCATCCCGTACCTTTCAGGAATCATTACATGTTCATTAGTTTCTTTACCCTCTATGAAGTGGTTAAAATGCAGTTATACTTGTCTTGGTGATGACTAAATGAATAAAGTTTCTAAATAAAGATGAAATAGTATAGTGGAAAGATCAGGAGTCATGAGGGAGTCAGGAAACTTGGCTTTGTCACTAATTTTGTGTCTTTATATATGTTACTTTACCTTTTGGGCCCTTCAGTTTCCTCATGGAAGTGAGGAAGCTGGCGATGATAGTATTAGAGACCTTTGCTAGCTCTAAAATTCTCTCATTCTACTTTTAGTTGTCTGTGATGGTGCTGTTGAACAATTTTCATCTATAGAAACTCTTAAGTACTTCATCAGTTAGTGTATTTTCAGAAATACCAACAGGGTTTCACAGTGTATTAGAGACTATTTACAACCGCAGTTTATTCCCACTGCTCGTGCTAGCCGTCTCTAGCAATTGTGCTTTAAATGCCACATACCATTACAATGAATGCCATGCTGCAACAGTTAACCTGTTTGGAGATGAGCTGCAGATACAAAGAGAAGGGGACTAGGAAAATTGGAAGAAGAAAAGACCTATCCTGACTACATATGGGCTTAGGCTATGTCGGTTTTTGTCAACAGGGGGCACCCAGAGCAAAGCAGGTGCTCTGTGACACACTGTACACTGCCCTTCTTCCCAGACAGGCACAGGGCAGCGAGCAGTGGATTCACACTGGTCTCCGTCCTGCACATTGCTTGATCCATGTCCACATTCGAAGACATTTTCTCCCATGCTGAAGTCAGATATTCTAAATGCAGTCCTAATAATTGTTATTTGCTTCCCTCTACAGTGGAAACCCAGTTCCCTCGCTGTCTTGGAGTGAATGATCCCAGGTTATAAAGTCTGGGCTTTTGGGTGAATGTGCAGTGTTAGGCTCTTATATAATTCAGTATCCAGTGAGCTCGTATTCCGGAAATATTGCTCTGAAAGAGCACTTAATATCTGTGTAACGTACTGTAAGAAGAGTTTGTACTTATTGCCTATTGCAGTGGTCCTCGAAGTGTGGTTCTCGGACCAGCAGCATCAGCATCACCTGGGAACTTATGCAAATTCATGGTATCCCCCTCCTCCCAGACCTACTGAATCAGAAACTCTGGGACTGGGGCCCAGCCACCTGTCTCAGCATGCTCTCCAGGTGATTCTGATGCACATTCAAGCTGAGGACCACTGCCAGAGAGGTGTACTGAAGATCAGGTGCCAGGCACTTTGCTAGGATGTTCATCTTCATTTTCCAGATGATACCACCAAGCCTAAAAGGTTCAGTGAGTGCAAAGTCAGACTTCTAACAAGTGGTAGAGGAGGGATTTGAGTCCTGGTCTTTCTGACTCCAGA
This sequence comes from Orcinus orca, assembly GCF_937001465.1. Taxonomy (NCBI): domain Eukaryota; kingdom Metazoa; phylum Chordata; class Mammalia; order Artiodactyla; family Delphinidae; genus Orcinus; species Orcinus orca. The sequence continues at coordinate 91,244,833 of NC_064569.1, read as the reverse complement.
TCTGTGCTACAGTGGCTGCTAAAAAAATGCGAAGAGGTTGTGTATTGTTTAAATTGATATTTTTAAGTCATCTTTTTCTCAGAATTAATATACATTTATCAAAGAAAATATAGAAAATACAGCAGGCCAAAAGAATAAAAATTGCCTTAATATATTAACTTTATCTTAACTTTTTGTTTATTGTTCTAATTTTGTTTCTATGCAGCTCTTTTTGCATATACACACATTATAAAATGCCTTACAAAATCTCATCATATGGTACAGACTTTTGTAGTATGCTTGCAGCTCCTTCCTACTCCATTGTAAATATCTTTTCATGTCATTAAATATTTCTGTAGTGTTGTTTTACATGGCTGCCTAGTATTCCGTTTTATGGTTCCATCATAATTCTTTCTAAACTCTGTCTTAAGTTGTTTTGATTCTGTGATAGGCTTTTTATTTATTTATTTATTTATTTATTCGCGGTACGCGGGCCTCTCACTGCTGTGGCCTCTCCCGTTGCAGAGCATAGGCTCCGGATGCGCAGGCTCAGCGGCCATGGCTCACAGGGCCCAGCCGCTCCGCGGCACGTGGGACCCTCCCGGACCGGGGAACAAACCCGCGTCCCCTGCATCGGCAGGCGGACTCTCAACCACTGTGCCAGCAGGGAAGCCCTGTGATAGGCTTTTAGGAGGAGTAGGATACTGAGTGCTGTGCTACTCTGGGTAAACAGTTTATTTACACTGAGTGGCTTAAAGTATTATAATTAAGGTGATAAATACAGATTAAGGTTGAGGAGGGAAAATGGAACTGGAGAGGCAATAATAAGCCTAATGCTTAGGTTAAATTGAGCCCAGAAATAGGAAAACAAATTGAAGTAAAAAACACAGAAGTATTAGGAATGGACTAGGGATCTGTGAGTGAGATGAGTTAAAACAAATAGTCAGAAAAATGTTTGTGAACCATTTGATGGTGCCAGTGGCCTGCTTTTGTTACTGCCTTTTTTGACATAGAAGCTGATCTGCTGGATGACAGCTTGAAAAAACTGGGCATAAGGCTTTTATAAATAATGGTTATTATTTATTGAGTGCCTTCTGTGTGCCAGGCACCATATTAATCATTTATATAGACTTTACCATTTAATTTTTATAATAACAATGTGCATTCGATGCATTAGGTGGTGTTTTCCCCATTTTACAGAAGTGGAACCTGAGATTGAGACTTAAAGTAACTTTTTCAGATGCTTCAGTTGGAACTCAGATTTGATCTAACGCCCAAACCTGTGCTTTTATAGTATCATTTATCTTCATTCTTTTTTCATGGCATGGCAAGTCATCAACCCGTGCTGGGGGCTGGGGGGTAGTTTCACTATCTCTTCAGGGACAGAGGGAAACTAGATGTGGAAGGAAGGACACTAAAGTCATAACAGAGCAGGAGTAGACTTGAAGATCCAGCAAAGCTACCACCTGCCCAGTTATCTCAGGGAAGGTGTAACCCTGCGCCGGATACTGCAGCTGAGCAGGGACGGGACTAGCGAAATGAGCTGTTGGGAGGAAGGAGCAGCAGTGGTCAGGAGAGTCAGAGCTCCCTCATTAAATGTCCCTTCCTACAGGAGGTCATAATTCCTTTGCGGCATCTTTTAACAGCTTTAATGAGATATAATTAGATACTCTACCATTCACTCATTTAAAGTACACAATTCAGAGCCCTTTTTAGTGTATTCACAGAGTCTTCCTCACTCCAAAGAGAAACCGTGTACCTCTTAGTCATCATTGCCTGGTCACCCTGTCTCCCTTGCCCCCCAAACTCTAGGCAACCACTAGTCTGCTTCCTGTCTCTACAGATTTTACTGTCTAGGATATTTTCTATAAATTGACTCAATATAATAAAGTCCTTTGTTTCCAGCTCCTTTCACTTAGCATGATGCTTCCAAGGTTTCTCCATGTTGTAGCATACATCAGTACTTCATTCTTTTTTGTTACTAAATAATATTCCATCGTGTGGACACACCACTTCTTATTTATGTTTTTATGTTGGGAAGAGAAAGGTAAAGGGAATGAGACAAGGAAGAATTCTTCTTCTTAATTTAAAATGGATGGAAAAGGCAATACCATGAAAAGCAGACCTCTCAGGCCCTCTTGAGGAATTGTAACCAAAGGCAAAGGTAAACAGGACACTTGGCATCTGCTGCTTCAGGAGCCATTTGTAGCCCAGCGGCAGCTCTTCTGACCCGGACATGTGCAGCATTCAGGGAGCTCATTGTGTAAATCTTGTGTGTTGGCCGGTGTCATTGCCCCCTACAATATCTCGTGTGGAAACGGAGAGGCCTTTGCTGATCTAATCTGGATACATTTCCCTTGGTTACTGCAGCTCTGGGTCCCCAGAGAGTCCTCTCTAAAGAGCTGCCGGTTTGTTGAGTGCTGGCAGATGCAAGATTATTTCTGACTGTACGATTTGTTCGGTGGAGATTACACCCATCTTTCAGGTCCTGATCCATTGGCCAGAAATAGCAGCTGTCATTCCCATAGTTTTTGGAATGAATGCTTACCCTAAGGCCCCCTGTACGTCCTTCTCAGTCTAGTGTTTGGAGGGCCCTTTTAGCAAGCAAGCCATGTGCCCTTCCCAGGTGCCAGGTAACTACTGTTGTCCCGTTGTTTTCTTTCCTGGTTTACCATCCAAGAAACAGAGTCCTGACCGTCGTAAAATGAATGGTCTGGGCCAGGACTGTAAGTTCCAAAACTTTTTATTTTGGATTTCAGAAAAGTTGTGGCTGACTTTTTACTGTCTGAACTTTCAGGATAGTTTAGAGAGTGACTTGTAATCACTTGTCTTAATACCCTGGCTCTCCTGTGGCATGTCTGCCCTAATGCAGAAATAAGAACCCAGGGTAGGGATCACCAGCTTGGCCCTTAGGTCCTTTGAATGTCAGAACGGGATTTCATCACATTGTCCTGGTGCTGCAGATGGAGAAACTGAGTCCCAGAGAGGTGAGATGACTTTCCCAAGGCTTATATTCTCAGAGCTCTTGCCAGTGCAGAGCTGCGTCTGTGATATGAGCCTTCACTCTCAGCTCAGTGCTTTTCCCCAGGGCCGTGTGCTCTCCTGACTAGGGCGGGGCCCAGTCCTGCTCCAGTGCACCAGTCGTGCAGGCTTTAAGGTATGTGCGAGAGTTTCGCAGGTGGGGACTGTGATGGTGAAAATCTGTAAGAGAGAGCAAGAGCACTGGTTAATGAGTTTGGGGGCCACTGATCCAAGGAGCCCAGCCCTTCCGGCCTTCCACTGTACACGCTGTCCAGTGAGTATGCGTGTTTTTGATTACGCGGTTGTAATTCCTGAGAGCCCTATGTCTCTGCTAAAAACTGTCTCTGCTGCTGCACTAACCCAGCAACCAGTCATCTTGTAGTGCCTGCCTGAATTGTTGGCTTGTGACTGCCAGCTCCTTTTCTGGAATGACTTTTGCCTGGTATCACATGAAGAGAGAAGACCAAAACCCTTCTCCGCTGTCCTTCCCACTCCCCCCTCATCTCCCTCTTGGTGTGGAAGGGACCTCGCTTCCCAGCACCCCCTGCCCGGGACCCTGATAGAGCCAGTCAGCGGGACCCCAACTGCTGGGACCAGAAGTGAAAGCAGCCCCTTCACGGTTGAATGCAGAAGCTGAGTAGACGGTCCATGCTGAGACCCCCTTCAGAACTTTCCCTTCTTCCCCGTCACTTCCTCTCCGTCACGTCCTCCCTCAGCACCGTGAGCTGCTCCACAGGAGAGGTTGTGTCCTTCACTCTCTCCCCTTCATCTGGCACACTGCTCAGCAGATAGAAAATAATCTCTGGCATCCTCACGCTGTTGACCGCCCTCTGACGGATGGGTGAGGTGCAGGAATGCTAATACAGCTGAAAGCTGGCAGCGTTATTTCTCTATAGAAGTTGTTTCCTAGTCCTCAGTAATAAGTTATAGCGACAGCTACTATTTATTGAATGCTTACTGTGCTCATCACTTACGTACGCACACACCCTCAATTCCTCGCTGTTCTCAACAACTCTCCCTGTAAGAAGATGGCAGAAGCCATATTTGACAGATGCAGAAACTGAGCTTTGGAGAGGTCTAGGTGACAGAGCTAGAAAGTGGTGGAACAGATATTGAAACCTAGGCCTGTCTGACACTGAAGCCTATGTTTTTAATAACCACGTAAAGCCTCCCTGAGTAGTTAATTTGCTGAACATTCCTGCGAAAGAGAGCTGAGTCACTTGTGCTCCCTGGGTTTTATAAATGAGGCGTCTGTGTAGCAAAGGGCATTCTTAGCACAGTTTAGATTAGACTTGGCTTTGGGATTACAGAGCAGGAACAAAGGGGAGACTTAAGGAGCCTCTGCCACTTCCTGAAGCTGGTTTGCTTTGGCCCAATGTTGAGGAATCCTTGCTCTTTGAGTCCACAATGGTTTCAGGTCATTCCTAGCCTGCGCAGTTCCTGAGAGATGGGGCTGCCCAGCAGCTCCAGATTGTTTGGGGTGGACCTAGTCCTGGTTCCACCTCGTTCCCCTAACTGGGGCCACACTAAGGTGGGCTCCAGTTGGTCCCTGGACTGACTTGGTTTCTTAAAGGTCCTCCTGTTTTAGTCATTCAGTAGGAGGCTTTCTCTTCAGTTTTACCTTAGTCCTGTGATGACCATCTCCCCCCCACCCCGCCCACCGTCAGTTACTGGGAATTGAGGATTTAGCTGTGGTTGTACCTAAGCACAAAGGGAATGCAGGTTTTGGCAGCTCTTAGTGATCAGTCCTGTGGAGTCCCATAGCATATTGGGGTTGAGGGGCTGCCTCTCATTCTCTGCTCAGAACTTAAACGTTTTGTTTATATCCTTGAAATGGGAGAGAGAAACTTCTGAGGAGTAAAGAGTTGTCAGGGATAATAAGATTTTGAGGAGACAGCCCTTCCTGCATTCTCCCTTGGGGGAAGAATGCAGCCAGGACTGAAGGGCATTGCCTCAACCAATTCAGTTAAGTGGCCCCGTCCTGGCTTAATAACTCAGGCCGACTTCCCAGTGGATTCGGCAAGGTATTAGGTTTCTCTCTCCCCAGACCCTCCCTTCTCTCTGCTCTGCACACGTGTGCTAACACAACTACAGAGGGGTTGCCTCTTGCAATAAGATATCCTTTTTACAAAGGAGGGGGCTCCTCTTAAAGAGGAAGGAGAGGAATTCGGAGGAGGGAATTTGATGGTCAGAGTTTAAGTAGCAAGGAGCAGGCTGTGTTCTCTGTAAGGGCAGGCGCAGGAGGGAGGGTAGCTGGGTGATTAAGGGCACCTAGAGCATGAGCATTCGGCACTGTGGAAATCATACACCATCTTTCTGCATTTGTTCATCCAGATTGTATCACTAAGAATCTGGTCATTAAAGAACAAGAACCCTCTTGTTCTTGAAGGTCAGGGGTCCCAGTCTTCCGAGTGTGGTGGTCAACTGTTCAGAAATCCTTCACAGTTTTAGTTGAAAACCTGAGCAGATGCTCCTGCTGTTGTTTACCCTTGGGGATCGGGTGACATTCTTCTCCCTTTTCCTCTTCCCCACCCCTCTGGGAACCGACCAATCACGCCAGGGAATGGATTTCAGTGCCTCTCTGGCCTCCTCCCAGAAGGAGTGTGCCCAACCGCAGCTCTCTGGAGCCTTAGCCAGCGGAGTGTTTAACTCCTGGGTGTCTGAATCGCAGTGAGCTCCTGACATTGCAGTTAGCTTGTTCTGATCGCCTTGACTCTGAGCCCATCTAATGTTAAGTTAGCTTGCCCCGTCCCCAAGGGAAGGCTCCTGATGAGGCAAGGTGCAATGCACTGAGCTTGAAGAAGCTGGTTTTTTAAGCCCTAATTCTGCCAGTAACCAGCAGCATGACCTTGGGAAAGTTACTTTCCCTACTTGGAATTGATCCCTTTTCTGCTAAGTTAGAAGGAAAGGAGAGGGACAGAACGAACATTTATGACATAGCTGTCTGTATCAGCCACTGGTCTTTACGTACAGCTAGACTGAGGTCTGGGGGAAAGCATTTAACCCTGTGTTGCGTACCTATTCTGAAGCAGTTTGCTTTTTACAGTTTGCCCTCTGCAGGGCAAATGCTAATGCTGTTCACCCAATTTTATAGATGAGAAGAGTGAAGGCTAGAAAGGCTGTCCAACTTGCCTAAGGTCAAATAGCTAGGAAGGCCCATCTGGCTCTAATGCCCAGACTTTCTTCCATTCTACTGGCTTGGCTAGAAAGGCCCTAAAAGTCCTTCCAGCATTTTCATTCTAATACTCTGAAAGTTTTAACTCCTTAATTAGCTTCTAGCTCTGCCCTACAGAAGGACTACTGTCTCACTTTTCGCAGCCCTGTTACTAGAGCAGGTGAATGACTTAGACATTCCTGCCATCTCCTGAAAGCAGCAAAAGAAGATGGTGCAGCCATCAGTTTTCTCTTTGCATCATAGGAAAGTTCTCATCCTTTAGAGCCAGCATCCCCCTTTCCTCATACGGGTGCAGGTATTTCCTTTTCTCTTTGCCTTGTGTTTGTGATTGTCAGGTGAGTATCTCTAGTTTAAGGGAGGGGTGGAATTTTGAGGAGATTTTAAAAAATCTCTTTTATTCAAAGCTTTTCTATGAGCTAGAGACCACAATATTGGGTTTACCCCTACTTGGAATTGCTGTGATATCTATACCCCCTGTCAGAAGCTCCCTCTTTCTGAGAGCTTGGTTATTCACTATAGTATCTTATAAATTATCCTAGCTATCTGGTTTAGGGGCGTCTTGCCCCGTGGAACACTTTGTGTTTCTCTTCTGCAATTTTACTTTTGAATTCATAGAGGAAATAGCTTTCTTTAGGTGCCTTCCTATCGATATTGTATTGCTACCAATTTACAATAAATTATAGTAGTAGCCCTAAAATGTCAGATTTGTGAAGGAGTCTTTTTGTTGTGAGCTAAGAAAAATGACAATAAGCAAATCTATTAACAATTGTAAATTATTAAGCCAGGCACTGACCTGTGTGTTTTATGTACATTATTTCTAACTTTCATGATAAACTTGCTTTTATAGATGAAGAAACAGTTAAGAGAGGCTAAAGTACTTGCTCAAGGTCACAGCTAGTGAGTGTTTTGGCACTGCGGTTACAGGTCTGTTTTCACTTCCAAACCTGAGTTCTTTGTTCAGTACCATGCTGCTTCTGGAAAATGGTCTTGAGAGTTCACTTCAATCATCCACACCCATGCCTCAGCTCTGATCGCCCCAGAAAATCCATATGCCTTCTTTTAAAAAGGGAAATACCATTTTATATGGTAAATTTCACAGTTGGAAAAAAATTTAAGGGAAGTATTTTCTGGTCTTTGCCAACTTTTATTATCAGGTAACTTTTACTAGAGTTTAGTTTGAATTATTTTTGCTGAAATTTAAATCCATCCCTTCTTGTTATAAGTGAAAATGCTAAATTAGTGGCTGCTTGTCATCAGATTCCAGAGAGTTAAGGGTTTCACTGTGGTTTGGGGTGGGCAGGAAGAGGTAGACCTCAGAGGATGAGCTATATATAAGTAGATGGAGGAAAGCAGATAAAATTTTCTTGGGGTAGGGAACTGTTATCATCTGCTTCATCATTTGGTACATGCTGTGTTTACCGTCTCCTTGAGCACCTGAGGATGATGTTGAGAATCCAGTGGGAGGTGGGTTGGTGTTACTTAATGGCCTTTTGCTTCTCGCTCACTCTTTTCATGAATTGCTTGTGATTCCATTCTATCACAGTGATACTGGGCTTTCCTGATTGTGTGCAATGAGAGATTCACATAAGAGAAGTAAACTCACTACATCATCTCCACCATCCAGATCAACTTAACAAGTATTTCAACAATGTTTACTTGTGTGCCTATTATATACCAATCGCTTGGCATGACACTGATTATTCTGAGATAAATAAGACATGGCCATTGCCCTTTAGGAGCTCATAATGGAGTGGAATTTGCAGTCTCATTTAGGAAACAAGACCTACAAACACAGAATTAATAACAAAAGCAGTATATGCTTAAGAACATTAAAAAAATAAGTGAGCTAGGGACAGCAAATTTTACTGGGGTTCCGAGCTGAAAGGGGTTAGGATTTTGCCAGAGCAGTAAAGACAAGGTTCATTTACAGTTTCATCCAGGTATTCAGCAGGGCAGGGCGGGGGTGAGATGAGGTTTGGGTGTTGCCACTGCTAGTGACAGGAAACAGTGAAAATGTTTCACTGAATAAGGATAGGGTAAGTACCCCTCTAGAATTGTTGATGGAGTTGTAGCCAGAGACTGGGGAAGGAAGGTTCCACAGTTAGCATTTTAAGTGGGGAGTGTAAAGGTGCGAGCAGCTAATGTAAAACAACAACAACAGTTTAATCCCTGAGGAAATCACATTTTTAGGAAAAAATTTTTTTAATCTCTTGTATTTATCTTTTGGTTCCCTGGTTAACACCCCACTGCACCCCTGCCTTAGCTTTTGAGTATGGTATTCTCTATACTAGAAGTCCCTTGACATTTATTCTTGTTGGGGTTTTAAAAGATGGAAGACTTCAAGCTAAGTCATACACAGACAAAGACATCAGTAGGCCCATTTGCCGTGTGCGTGGCTCACTGTGGCAGTATCTTTGATGATTGCTGAATATTTATTTATGAGGTTCCTTCCTCAAAGCCCACCCAATGAAGAACTCCTCTTTTCTCTTTTTTAGATTCCTGAAACTTACCTAAAACTCTCAGGCAGGAGAAGGTTTAGGGAAAGGAGTTTCTTTCCTTCTCCCTTCCCCCCACTCCATAGTAGCTCAATTTAAGTACCCTGTGGAGATACAGATAAATGTGAGGAACTTCAGGATGAAAAGAACATTAGAGACCAGAGAAGTCAGGGGAGGTCATATCGGGCTTAAAGTGGAAACTATGTTACAACCTAAGCAAGGAGCAACTGATAGCTCTATAAATAGGATTTTATCTCCTCTTAGGACATTTTTGGCATGGTTGTAGCTTCCCATGTGGGGGACTATTATATTTACTAAAAATAAACTGTCTTTCAGAAGCGATTAGAGTAAGTCCCACTAAACTCATTTATGTTATTAAAAATGTAGTCATAGCCTGAAAAGAAGTTTATAGAGTTTGGTACATACTAACTTTTGGGAGAACTTGGATTTTGAAGCCATCAGTTAGATCTGGGACACAATGGTCTGGTCCAGTCTAGTGTGGGTTAGATAGATTGCCTTCTCAGAAGGTAATGTTATTTCCTTTTTCTTCTGCTGGTTCAGAAGACCTGCAACCCCTAGTTATACATTCAGACTCATAAATGGGCATAAACAGGTGATAAGTGTATCATCTAGGAGAGGTAGAATAGTTCTAATTCTTCAGAAATCTTACTGCTTAATTACATCTGCTTGGATATGGCCATTCACAGCAGAAGGGTGTGTAAATCGGCCATACCTTGGTATCCCTTCTGGAGAACAAAAACCTTCAAGCTGTCTGAGTTTGTTTCTCACACTCTTGTTATCCTGATTGTAGCCCTTTAAATTGTGCAGCAAATTCTTGGCATGTATCTGCCTGTCAGCTAATCTCTGACACCCCTGGATAGCTTATTTTCTTCCTATGAGTATATTTGAAATTAGTAAAAAGCATCTATTAATTTTAGTATCCTGTTAGAAGACTAGGAAAAACTGAAATTCAACAAATAGTAAAATTGCTTAAAGCATATTTCTCCAAGTTATTTGACCATGGAATGCTTTTCAGAATCTAATGAATTGAACAACAGAGCACAGTGTGACTCATGTACGATGTGTTTGTGGGTTAAAGTAGTCACCAGAAATGGATTCATAGTTGAGTTAATGCCTTCAAAAGTGAAATCATTTGCTTTTTTTGACTTCAAAACCAATTTTGGAGAAGTTAAATCATTTTTAAGTGCAAAATGAAAGTGATTAAGCTATTTTTGTTTTAAATATACTGCCTATACCTTAGTGCACAGGTTAAAAATCTTCCTGCTTGGAGGACCCCACGTATTATCCTTATTTCTCAAAGACAGCATCTCACTCTTAAATGACGCTTTGTTGCATACTCAGTAGAAACTGTATACATGTGTTTAGTATTTTTCTTTTGAATGAATAAACTGAATAGAAATATTGCTAGCATCAATTTGTAAATGGTTGGACCACCTATTGACAGCCCGTGAAATGCTAAAAACATGGTTATATATTTCAGATACATCATATTCACTAATTGCTTTAAACCCTTTACTACTGTTCTTTTTCCCCCCTTATAGCCACTCAACTCCTTTCTTTTCCCCAGAAGGAAACTGAAGTTCCTGATGTAGTATTTTTTGGTAGATAACGAGATAAGAAAGTTGGTGAAAGAGGTTTGACAAGTTCATGGAATTCCTTGAGCCCCAGACCCAAAATCTGGCTAATTGGTTTCACCTAATTTTTCTTTTGTGCCTCACACTTACCAATCAGCTGTTATAGTGGTAATTGTAATGGTAATGATAGTGTATCATGATCTGTTTACAGAATAGCTAACATACTCTATTGTATTGGGGTCTGAAGACATCCCTGTGTCATTACTTCCATTTTACAGATGATGAAAATGAGAGTTTATATATATGACTTTTTTCATTACTAAAATTCAGGAATCGTTAAGTTGAAACTTTATTTCTGTCATGTTGGTGTGGAATGGTCAGGGATAGCAGATTCAGGGGATAGACTAGCTGACTTTTTGGCCTAGGCTTCCAGCCTAGACATTTCAGGATTCTTTGACAGTCTCTGTCTTAGTCATGAGGGCTGTACACTATTTGTGTGTATAGAGCTTTCTGTGACATTGAATTTTGATTTGTAAAGTTACAGTAAAATAATTGACTCTTGAAAGTATCACTTAGGATTAAATTCACTACATGTAACAGAATCCATCCCCCTTCCCCTCCCCTTGCCTCAGAGTGGCTTAAACAAGGCCTCGTCTTTCATGGAAATGAAGTCTGGAAGTAGGCAGCCCAGGGCTGATGCAGTGCTCAGTGGTTATCAAGGATCCAGGATCCTTACTGCTCTTTGCTTCTCTGTGTGTAGGATGTGGCCCAGATGGTTGCTACAGCTCCAGCCATTATTTCCGCATTTGCACAGAGTGGTTTGGAGGAGGAAAAGAGGTCCCCTCCCCTACTTAGGAAGACTTCCAGGAAGTCCCACATAACATTTCTACTAATGTCTCATTGGCCAGAACTTAACGTATGGCCACATCTAGCTGCAATGGAGGTTGGGAGATAAAGTCCTTTCTTGGAGGGTGTGTATATTAATGTCCTAGAATGAAAACTGGGGTTTTGTTACTAAGGAAGAAGAAAGGATACTGGGAAACCACTAGCATTGTCAACCTCAGGGACCATCAGAATGACCTGACCTTGCCTCCCACATGGTGCAGAAGACCATTTGTAGCTTCTTTGGGAGCTTTTCAACCAATCTTTGCTGTATTATCCAATAAAATGATTTTTTCTTGATGTATACACCTTTATGCAAACACCTCTTTTTTGGGGCGGGGGAGCGCCTCGCAGCTTGCGGGATGTTAATTCCCCTACCAAGGATCGAACCTGCACCCTTGGCAGTGAAAGCCTGGAGTCCTAACCATTGGACTGCCGGGGAATCCCCCAAACACTTTTTTAAACAGTTAATACAAGATAATAAGGATCATTGCAATTTCCTTTTAAGATCAACTTGGAGTTTTTCAAAATCAGTTTATTGGGATTTCAAATAGCATACAGTGAGCTTTTTAGTAAGAATAAAATATGTGTTAAATATTTAGGTGTCTAGTCATTGGTGAAGGAAAAAGTGTAATTTTTCCTTTGGATTTTTGAAGCCTGGTTAAGCTATTAGGTTATATGTTTCTTGGGTATAGGGAACTTGCTTTTTTTTTTTTAATTTAAGGTTTTATAGGTTTTTATTGGATAAATAGTACATTTACGTGATTCACTATTCAAAAGGTACCAAATGGTCATGTAGTGAACAGTTGCTCCCCAATTCCTGTCTTGAGTCCCCCAGTGTCTTTACCCTAGAAGCAATGGGTGCTTTCCTTTTTGTGTATAATTCCTCATTAAAAAAAAAAAAAAATTCAATGGCACTGTGCTATACATTGTTCTGAACCTTCCTTTTATCACTTGAAGAGCTTCCTCTTCCCCTCTCCACCCCCCAGGGCTATATGGTGCTCCATTGTCTGGATGAACTGTAATTCATTAACAGAAGAACCTTGTCTTATTCTCCTGTCTGTACTTGCTCTGCAAGCAGCATTAGTTCATATTGGTTAAACTGAACTCTTGGATTGAATTTGACTATGCAGAATATTTTAGGAATGAGTTATTTTTAGTGATCAAGTATTCCAACTAGCTGAGAGGATTTTCCCTTCTTTAAGCATCAAGATGTTTAAGATTTATTTATTTTGGCAGTAAGTCCTTCTAAAATGTGTTATTTAACTATACAGTTTATTTTCTTCTTACCAGTTATACTTTTCTTACTGGTTTAACACAGTTGTCAACATCAATTATTGTTTAGGACTAAAAAGGAGTGATTATTTCAGGAGCTTTTCCTGGTTTTGCCTTACAGAATGACCCCATTTTGATATCTTTCTGCTTTTTGATAACTTATCTGCTTCTTAGATTTTTTTTCTCTTGGTCTCTCTTGCATCTGATGCGGCTGCCTCTCACATAATATCCCTCTTTCCTCTGGTACTTATTCCCTACTGCTCTCTAGTTCCCTTTCCTTTTTTGCTTTTTAAAATTTCGGTGAGTAAGTAGCCAGATAACCAGGACAGAAATATTTCTAAAATAAAAATAAATCGATTCAAGAGAAGGCCTGGCGGAGCTTTCCTGCTGATGAAAATGCGTGAACATTCTGATATTCTGGGTGTTTAGAGGGCCTTTTGCTTCCTGCTTATTACCATGCTGTAGAACAGCTCTGTCTAGGAGATCTTTCTGTGACGATGGAGATGTTTTGTATCTGCTCTGTCCAGTATATAATAACTACTAGGCCCCTGTGGCTCTTGAGCACTTGAAATGTGGCAGGTGTGACTGAGGAACAGAAATTTTAATATTAACTCATTAAAATTAAATTCAAATAGCCACACATGACTCGTGGCTAGTGCGTTGGACGTATGGTTGTAGACTATAAATAATTAACAACTAGGGGCTTCCCTGGTGGCGCAGTGGTTGAGAGTCCGCCTGCCGATGCAGGGGACACGGGTTCGTGCCCCGGTCCGGGAAGATCTCACATGCCGCAGAACGGCTTGGGCCCGTGAGCCATGGCCGCTGAGCCTGCGCGTCCGGAGCCTGTGCTCCGCAACGGGAGAGGCCGCAACAGTGAGAGGCCCCGCCTACCGCAAAAAAAAAAAAAAAAAAAAAAATTAACAACGAGCTTGATTATAGTGAAGCTTGGATTGGGATGCTATAATTTTATTGTACTGAGCAAAATGCATTTATAGTATTGGAAAGAAGGCAGTTTGGAATGTAATACTCAAATTAGCTTAAAGTAAATGATTAAATTGGAATTGTTTTTTCATTAATATAATGGTTATTTCAAACTGTGACATTCTAAAGCCATGGGTGCTGGCATGTGTTTATGGTTTGTAGCTGTGATAAAACTTTGAGTCATTTTGGTAACTAGGGTGATATTAGTTGCACTCTAACTTTATTTATAGGACTTGGTTAGACAGTTGCCTGAGTGCCAGAAACTCCTACAAATAACTTTGACCTTCCCTAGCAAAAAGTCAAAGGATAAACTGTCCCATAGTAGAAGATCTCAGTTGTATGTGATATACACAAAATATTACTCTCTAAAGGAGAAATGTATAACAAATAAGAAAACAAATGAATATGTTAACTAATTATAGATTTTGATAACTGTTAGGAAGAAAATAAACAGAGCACAGTATTCTAGAGAATAAGGGTTTGTGGGGAAGGACCTCCAACTAGAGAGAGTGGTCTGGAGAGCTTTAGTTGAGGAGGTGTTATTTAAGCTGAGATCTGAAAGATAAGGAGCCAGCCTTGCAGAGAATGAAGGAAGGATGAGGAGGGATTTCAAGAACAGGGGATAAAGGGGCTGAAAGGGTGCTGGGGAGAGGGATGGACTTGCTCTAGATGAGGCACTGACACAGGATCTGAGTGTTTAGAGCATAGTGATCGAAGGCGATATAATGATATGAAATGAAGTTGGAGAAGTGGGCACTTAGCAGATAGATCATATAGCACCTTAAAGGCCATTATAAGGACTTAAGATAGAAAAAGAATTTAAGTGTAATGTGAAGCTATAGAGTCAAAGGAGTGATATGATCTGATTAGAAAGTTCCTCTGGCTACTATGTGATGAGTGTTCTGAGGGGGAGCAGCAGTGGAAGGGGAAGAATTATTGCGATGTTCAGGAAAGAGGTGATGGTAGCTTGGGTTCAGGTGGTGGAGTGGAGATCAAGACAAGTCAGACACACAGGACGTGTGATGGGTTTGATGTGAGGGGTGAGGGGTAAGGGGAGCGTCTTTAACTTTTGTAATTGCCGGGTAATACCACTTATTGAGGTAGGGAACACCAAGGGTATACCAGTTTCAAGGGTGGTGGTGGTGGTGGTGGTGAATTAAGAGCTCAGTTTGAGGAGTGTTATGTTTGACATACTTGGGAGGCAGCTAAGTAGTCATACTGCAGGATGAGAAGAGGTTTAGGATAAGCATATAATTTGGTAATTATTAGCATGTTGATGGTATTTGAAGCAGTGGGATTGGTTGAGACAACTCAGAGAGAGAAGGGTGACTCAGGATTGAGCCCCAGGGAACACTTCCTTTTTTAGCAGTCTGTTAATGGAAAAGCCAAAAAAGACACTGAGAAGAAGTAATCAGTGATGCACAGGAAAAAACCAGGATTGTAGTATCTCAGAAGGTAGAAGGAGAGAGTGTTTTAAGAAGGTTGCCAACTCTGTTGAATCCTCCTAAGAGGTCAGATAAGTTCAGGACAGCAAAATGTCCATTGGGTTGAATAGCATGGATGTAGTTGACATTGACCAGTTGGTTTAATGGAGTGGAGGGCTTGGAAACTTTATTTTGAGTAGACTGAAGAAGAAATGAGAGGTGAAGAAGTGGAAACGGGTATAGATTCTTTTTTTGAGAAGATTTACTGTGAAGTGGTGAGCAAGGAAATGGAGAGAGTGGCTGGAGGGAGGTGAGGTGTCCAAGGACGATTTTTTTTAAACCTTGATTCATTTAGTTACTTGCCTATTATTGGACATTTATGTTTTTAAGTTTTTGCTCTTACAGATTGCTATGGTGAACTTCCTTCTACACTTGTGGGGATTTTCTAAGATAGGTTCCTTGGAGGTAAATTGCTGAGCCACAGGCCATGCACGTTTCAGAATTTGATAGATGTGGCCAAACAGACTCCCAAAGTGGTGCTACCAACATACACTTTCCCCATCAGTGTGTGAGGGCAGAGGGGAGGTTTTCTGAAGATGGACATATGTTTATTGTTGGCCTGACAGTGATGAGTGGAGAGGGGAGAGAGTGATGAGGCAGGAGAGAGGGGGTGATGAACAGAGCAGCATGGTCCTTACACAGGCACCGGCGGTGGGGTGGGGTGTGAGCACAAGTAGTGAAATGGGCCTTTGATGCAAGGGATGCTTCCTTCATTGTAACAGAATGTGAGGAGGAGGAAGTGCATGCGTTTCTAGGTAGGGTTGTGGATTTGGTGCACAGAAGAGACTATCTGAATGCTTCTCTTTTAAAGTGAAGTACTTGGAGAGAGCAACAGCTGATGATTGGGTGGTGGGGAGAGAATGAGGCAGGTTTCAGGGAAAGGTAAGAAGTCGTCATTTTGGAGAGTGAGGAAGCTTCCAGGGGCAGCTTTGTTAGGATTGCTTGGCATTGCCAAGTGCCCAGTTGAGGCTTCTGATCATGAGTATATAGTGAAGCCAGTCAGCTTGGTCATGTGGCTTTTCTCCAGCAACATTTAGTGGGTTGGGAACAGGCACAGAGAGGGCAGATAATTGTACTTAACCAGGATTGGAGTTTTGCTAAACGCCAGTGATGGAGAGAACAAATGATTGAGGATATTTGCGAGGGAGGGATTATAATCATGGACCATGGAATCAGAGTTGGGCATAGGAGGGAGTGGAAGACAGGACTGGGGTAGGTAGGTGATGAGCAAGTGCTTGATGAGGTCAGAGCTTGTAGCGGAGGGGATACTGGAGCAAGTTAGTTAGAAGGATGGGAGGTTATTTGAGAATATGAAACATAATGAGGAAGAACACAGCTTTTAAGATAATACGTTTTCCTCTTTTAGGGATGATCGCCCTGGGTTCCCTAAAACTGGGGGTCAGAACTCTAACAAATCTATTTGCCTGTAGCTTTTCCGAGAGTTGAGCTTTAGGATGTACCCTTTTCTCTGTGTATTTGTCTAGAGCTCACTGTAGACATCGTAGAAGGTAACCACAGTTCATAAGAGGTTTCCAGAATCATTCTCTTAATGACGTCTGTCATAGCAGCAGTGCTTGACCAGAGGCACAGCCTTTGGAAACTCACGTACAATGTGGGTACACTGAGTTCCAAACCTCATCTCCATCATTTGTTGTTTGAAGTCTTAGTAACGGGCAGAGGTAGAGTGCAAGGTTATATCCAGCGGGAATTTTCCAGTGATCTTGGCAGTCTTGATTTGATTTTATCCGTGAAAAAGTGTGATGTAGGACCGATCTTGGAGTATTACAAATTTATGTTTCACTTGCGGCTCCTTTACTCACTAGCCGTCAGACCATGAGCAAAATGTTAAGCCACTTTGATCCCCAATTTTCTTCTATGTGTGAAAAAGCTAAAGTAGGGCCTCCCTTACAGAGATATTGTGAAGATGCAGTGAGATAATGCACGCAGAGTTGTGGCAGATAGTATGTTCTCAGTAAATAGTAGCTGGTGGTTGTGTTATATTGAAGTCATCACGCAGCGTGGGAATGCGCACTCTCTGGTTAGTGTTCCAGAGTGGTTTAGATGCCCAACTGGAAAGCTACAACAGCATCAACCCCTGTCTTGCATGAGTCTGTCCTGCTACGTGAGGACAGTGCTCTATCTAGACTAGCTTCTCAGACGTCAGTGTGCTGTGACCCATCTGTGGCTTTTGTCATAATGTGGATTTTAACTCTGTAAGTCTTGGATGGGGCCTGAGATTCTTCCTTATCTAGGAAGCTCCCGGTTGACGCTGCTGCGGCTGCTGCTGGTCCGTGGGTCACATTTTGAGGAGCAAGATTCTATTAGAGAACTGCCTTGTGGGAATCCTTGCTATTTTAAGCTGAGAGGAAATGAGGTTAAAAGAGCCCCATTCTTTCAACTTTTTTTTTTCTTTTTGAGTCAAATTCAGTTGGACTTCATATGGTCCGTTTCTATAGCTCATTGCTGTGGTGAGTCTGTGTTGTCTCTAACAGTCCTGAAAGTGAAAGGAGTAGAAATTATGTAGAGAGGGTTGCTTCAATTTCTTTTGAAAAATTTGCAGTGCCTGATTTCTCAGGAATATTTTTGCAAAACTGTGTTGGTCCCCCAGATGTACAAACTTGCCCCACAAGCCTTTTACACCCACAGAGAAACTGGCATAAAACATGCAACCTCTTCAATTGTTAGACTTTGAGGCAGAGAATAAAAATGTGGCTTCAAGCCCTTTCTGCCCACCAGACTCTTCACATTACAACATCCAGTGCTTTCAGAAGCAGGAATTCAGGATGCATTATCAGATTAGAATTACTGGCAGCACCCATATTGCTATCCCAGATAATCTGATTTTTCTTTCTCAGGAGCAAGCATGCAAGACTTCTTCTGTGGGCCCTCTTGAGAAGAGTTCCTTCTCTGATGCTCCAATTCACATGTTCCCTCCTCCGAACTAATATAGAGGCTGATAAGTTTCAAAGAACCATTAAGCAGCCTGGTAAAGTGTTCTCCTGATAGAAGGAAGCACGTGTGCGTCCTAATCCTGTGTGTAAGACTGGGATCCTATTCAGAGGGTCTTCCTCGAGTGCGTTTGTTATACCTTTGTGTCTCTTCATCTGGATCCTGCATAGCGACAAAGCAGAGCCTTCCTTATTTGACTTGATTTGAAAGAATTTTGTTTTCTCCTACCTCCTTGTTTCTTTTTCTTCCTTTCTTTTTTTTAAGGTTAGGGAAATGTGGACATGCAGGAGCATGAATTAAAAAGATCCACTTAGCTTGCCTGTGGGATTTTGAAGTTTTTCGTTTTTTAAGTGAAGAAAACATATAGAACAGACTGTTCACCCGATTCTCAAGATTATGATCAGAAAAGGGAAAGATGCGTTGACAATAGAAATTTATGAACTCCCTGTGGTTCCAAAGAAGTTTACAAAGATTCCACTCATGGGAGTTTTGGAGGTAGTTTTCAGAGTTTTTGTGACATATTTAAACTTTTTAAATTTCATTTTAAGGATCTCGTTTCTGTACGTGTTTTTCTCCTGCTTTGCTCCAGGAGAACAGTGGTATCATTATCCCATCCTAAATTTGATTAAAAGATAACACCATAAAGTGACAATATATGAAATTTTATTGCGGTTTTTTTTTTTTGGTACTTGGTTAAGAATGAATGAGTATTGGGCTTCCCTGGTGGCGCAGTGGTTGAGAGTCCTCCTGCCGATGCAGGGGACACGGGTTCGTGCCCTGGTCCGGGAAGATCCCACATGCCGCGGAGCGGCTGGGCCCGTGAGCCATGGCCGCTGAGCCTGCGTGTCTGGAGCCTGTGCTCCGCGACGGGAGAGGCCACAACAGGGAGAGGCCCGCGTACCGCAAAAATAAAATAAAATAAAATAAAATAAAATTATGAATGAGTATTAACAATTTTGTGTCTCCTTCCCCCCCTCCTTCCTTGGCCATGCCACACAGCTTGTGGGATCTTAGTCCCCCGACCAGGGATCAAAACCGGGCCCACGGGCCCACGGGCCCATGGCACCATACAATTTTGTGTCTTCAAAGAGTTTGAAAGGACTGTAATCTCTTCACAGTGTGATTTTAATACGGTTGTTTAGAATGGAGTATAGGAAAGCCTGGTGACTTAAGATTTAGGGCGTGGGCTATGAGACTAGAGGGGAAAGTTACATATAAAAATTGATTATATAACAGACGCGAAGTAACAGTTTATAGAAAGCCGAGATTTGTTTTCCCATTTTAGAAAAAAGGCTGTCTCCGTTTTAGACATGGAAGTTCTTACTCCTCTTTTGTACTGGAACTGAGGTAATCCTGACTTCAGACGAAGCAAAGAAGTTCTGCATAAAGAAAAAGAAAAGGTTTGGGTGAGGCTGAGAAGAATACTTGCCCCACCTCTCCGAGCGTAAACAAGTGGGGGTTTGAGGTGGGAGGAGGGCAGAGGTAGAAGGTCTCTCGCGGAAGGCACGTATTTAGTGTGGAAGAAAAGGAAAAGTGACTTCCCTTCTACTCTGAGAGAAAAACACACCCCACCGTAGGAGGAGACAGAGCCCTCTCTACAGCTGCAAGTGTCAGGTAGGGAGAGGGAAGGTACCTCGTACCTGCGTCAGGCCTGCCTTGAATGTGAGACTCGCAGACCTTACTTGGATATTTTATGAGCAGGAGAGAGCTGTTTCAACATGTCTGAGGGGAACAGAACCCTGAGGCAGCTGGAAGGTGGAAGGCCTCTTGTTTTTGTTTTTATTTTGTTTTTCCTTTAACAAGTTAAAGGAATAAAATATTCCTCAAAACGCACAATCCTCTGAGAATGTATTGTGCACCTACTGTGTGCTAGGTACTGTGCAAAAGACTCCATGGCTCAAAAGAGATGAACCCTGCCCTGAAAAAATGTGAATAAATGGGGTAAGATTGGTAGGTACAGGTAAGTGCCTGTAACAGTAACTGGCAGGAGTGGTGAATGCCCCATTACAGACACCAGGCCTACAGAGGAGGGGAGAGCACTTACAGCTGGGGTGGGTTGTGGATTTGAACATGGAAAAATGGGTAGGGAAGTAAGGAAAGAGCATGGGGATTGGCATATGGAGGAGAAGTCAGTTATTTTCTGAATAAAAACCACTAGGACAGGGGCTTCCCTGGTGGCGCAGTGGTTGAGAGTCCGCCTGCTGATGCAGGGGACACGGGTTCGTGCCCCGGTCCGGGAGGATCCCACGTGCCGCGGAGCGGCTGGGCCCGTGAGCCATGGCCGCTGAGCCTGCGCGTCCGGAGCCTGTGCTCCGCAACGGGAGAGGCCACAACAGTGAGAGGTGCACGTACTGCAAAAAAAAACACAAAAAAACAAAAAAACACTAGGACAGATGATTAGATAATTCTTGTTGTTCACCATTGAACATAATGGACAAAAATATGCCTGGCATATAGGAGGAACTTAGTAAATGTTTGAACTGAACTAAATTAGAAATCATGGTCACCAGGGACATGGCAGATAGTTTACATAGTGATATCATTCGATCTAATTGCAGCAACTCCGAAAGGAGTGTTATACCCAGTTTTTGCTTGAGGAAACAGAGGCCTAGACAGATTAAATAACTTTCCCCAGGCCACGGTGATAGTAATTATAGACCCAGATTTCAAACCCAGGCTTCATACACTGCCCCATACCCATGCCTAGTAAAGAATCTACAACGTGGTAGGGCTCAAAATCCACTTGATTCAAAACCCCTTGTTTTTTCCTCTCTTTAGAGAGGAGGCTCTATTGATTTGAACTAGGGTGGTAGTAATACAAAAGATGAAAACCTATTCAAGCTTATATATAATTTTTCCTATGTTTTAAAATCTTCTAAGATTCAGAATTATGATTGGTAGAATGTTAGTGAATTATAGAATAGTGGCATAAGGCTGACCTGGCAGGGAGGGAATGTAGGTGCCAAGCAGGTTCTCTGTTCACGCTTGGTTTCTGCAAGGGGCTCCAGAAGAACTGGGGCAGAGGGGAGTCTTGGCTCACTCCCCTTGATCTTGGAGGGCAGAGTTTTTTTGATTGCTTCACTCATATTTAAAGAACCCTTCTTACACTAGTTGAGGTCTAGCTACTAGAAGCTGGTGCCGGTGGTTTATTACTAACCCCGCCCATCCCTGCCTTTTGCAATAATCTCTGTGAGTGATGATTGTGTTTCTAGAAGTAGAATGACAGAGAGAGATTCCCTGAAGGCAAATACAGAGCGAGTGTGCTGCACACTCGGGTTCAGACACACGGGGCTGGGAACTCCCAGAGAGAGAGAGGGAGGGTGAGAGGGAGGAGAGAGAACAACAGAACAGTCAGCTGGAGAGGAGGGAGGAGGGGGGAGGAGACGGGTCGGTTTTAGATTTTTAAACTCAAGTGATTTGGGGGGGGTTCTCCCCACCCCAAACTTCGGCCCCCCATTCTGGCACCTCCTTTCCTACAGTCCATTGAAGGGCCTTTTTGCAGTCCAGGATCAACTGACCGCTGAGTTTGAGCAGCCCGGTCTGACATGATGTACCTCTGGGTGAGTACAGAGTGCTGCGGGTGAGGGCTTGCACTTGCACATATAAGGAGTGGAAAGCTGCGAGATTCTGCTCCTGCACAAATGGCCTTCCCCACGGAGCACGGGCTGCCACAGCCCCTTCTCCTCACAGGTGTGAGGGTTTTAAAGCCTGGCCGTGATTGTGACATTGGATTGTGTTTTTGTTTTGTTTTTTGTTTTTTTTTATAGAATGTTGTTTACCTTGTTAGACTTAGGCGCAAGGGCTGAGCTCCCAGTGCAGTGCCATCCCCCGGGCTTGGGAGGTTTGGAGAAGGCACATGGGGCAGGTGAAGTGAGCTGGTCATCCCAGGAGCTGCAGTCTTCCTGGTGGGTCAGGGCCTGGCTGTGTTTTGTTTGGGGGACACTGACCTTGATAGCAAAGCGTCTCTTTAGATATTGAGAGCCAGTAGGTGGTATGATTCTTAATTAGGAATTAGCCTTTGAAAGTTTTTATCTAATAATTTTTGTTGTCCTTCACAATAGTCTTGTGAAGTAGGTCGCTGTTGTTATTAAAATTTTATGAGGGAAGTAATTAAGTCACAAATAGTGACTTGCCCATGGTTCGGAACCACGTCTGTAGCAGCTAGAATGGTAATTATAACCAACCATTATAAAGCAGCTAGAATGGTAATTATAACCAAGCATTATAAAGCATCTTATATTTGCCAGGAACTTAATACCGTACATTATTTTAATTTATTGTTAACTCTGGTGTTGTAATTTGGGATGGAGGGAAACATACTGGGACTAGAGAGACGTTTAAATTATGAAATGTGGTAACTTTTAGGAGAATGAGGGGGAAAATAATACAGGGGGGGAGAAAACCCCTGCAGTTAGTTGTGAAAACAACATCTGTAGTCCTTTGCAAAGATGGCAGTGTCTTCTCTTGAGAAGACAGTTGTTGTGTGTTGCTAAGGGAGCCTCCTAGATGTGATGCCCTTGGCTGCTAGCCAGCTTTTGAAGGTTTCACTTTGCCCTTTGCCCTTCAGCCTAGATGTCTGGAATCGCAGAAACCTACTTGGCTCAGGTGGACTAGATTTATAAATATCAGACGGCAGAATTTTAACTAGGTTTATGGAAATGGAGCTTGTGTGTGTGTAGGGGCTGCTTTTCCTGCTTCCCCTTTCATATCTGAATATGACCTTGAAATCTGATTTTCTCCCCTCTGTTGATTTATTTTTGTAGTATTTGGAAGAAGTCAAAGAACTTTTCTGACACACTTACGTCCTTTAAGTAGTTTCCATCTCTGAATGAGGCATCTGTGTCTAGGGTCTTTGCAGGCTCATTGGTGGGACTGATGAACTACCTGTTAACCAGAGGATGGGTTATTCTGTCTTTTGATTTGTTTGGAAGAGAAGTTATAAAAGGAAGCAAGTTGAATTAGTCTCATTTCCACTCATTTATGTTCGGTGAGAGCAGACAGTGACAGTCTCCTCAGTTATTTCCTTTGTGCTTATATTACAGTTATTTGTAAATTTGTCTCAATCCCCTTGGCTTGTTAGCCCCAGAACAGAGCTTTCCAGCCAGAGTACCACATGCTGGGTTGAGACACATGTACGCCAAGATAACTGTTCCCCTCAACCCTGGGAGCAGCCAGGAGGGGCCCAGGATTCCCCAGGTCACTTGGTCCCTGTGTACTCTAGTTTGCCACTTTGTGCCATAAAAATACTACCATTTTCTATGTGTGCCGTGACACCTGAACGATGGGGCAGCACTGTGTAGAGGGAAAAAAACATGTCGGCTCTATCTCGTCACGATCTGCATCGTCGGGCCCAGGGCCTCAAACATTTGCTGGATTCAGTGAAAATGTCCAGAAGGAGCCATAGCTACATGACATCGAGGTCATTTCCTTAGAGAAGGAAATCAAAGTAGTCAAGCATTAAGGGGGAGGCACTGAGGGGCTACTGTGGAGAAAACTTACTGGGCGAGGAATAGGAGGTCAGAACTTTATCGAGGCCAGTACCCAGCCAGGTGACACTGGACAGTCATTTGAGTCTTCTGACCGCAGTTTCCGCAGCTATAAGATATCTATTCTAATTCTAAAGTTCTGGGAAGTGAATTTTGTGTAGCTGTGTGCCAGGAAGACACCCAGTTGTGCAGGAAAGGTTAGTGTCTGGAAAGCATGAGAGAACTGTGAAGCATATATCACCTCCATTGCCTGCTTGGTTTGGTACCAGCAGTGACTTAAAGGTACTGTTCTAAGCATTCTAGAAAAACTGCTGAACTGTATTTAGTTGTCAATACCTCTGAGCAGTGTGGACATTCTCAGAACCTGCAGAGCTGAAAAGTGGAAGTTACAGCTCATCCAGGTATTTGGGTTGTGTAGTTGGATGTGGCTCATTAATTTGCTTCTGTGCGTCTAGAGCTCTGAGATAGAATGCCGTCTTGTGCTGTATACATGCCTTTTTTGTCAGATCTCCTCCCCACTTCCCTGTTGAGTCACCCTCCTTTATAGTGAAACTGCTAGCATTGGGGGCAGCATGATACGGTGCAAAAAATATGGGTTTTAGAGACTTTACTAGGTCTAAATCCCACCTCTTACTTCCAATTTTTTGGCCATGAACAAGTCACTTAACCTCTCTGAACCTCAGTTTCTTCATTCATCACATAGGGAAAATAATGCCTGTTACCCAGGATTGTTGTAAACATTTGAGATAATCTATGAAACATGCTTAACATGATGTATGGCACATAGTAGGTGCTCGGTAAATAGCCAGTGCGAGCCAGGTTTTTGATTTGAACGTTCAGCAGACCGCTCACTACCCCAGAGCATTTTCTCTAGCATGTGAAGGATGTCTTTGAATTCATGCAGGGAGAACTTTGATAAATACAAACTAGTTTTACGTGAAATGTTTCCCGTTAATCAGTATTTTAAGTACTTGTGACTAGAGAACGCTCATTAAAGTTGCCTCCTGGTGGAGAACATCCCCATTATTTTTTCTAAACTTTTTCTTTGGAGGGGTGCAGTACTACTAAGCACTTGCTATGCCATTTATTCTCCCCATCTCCTCTTCCTTGTCCAAAACAGGGAGGGCGGCAGAGAGAGAGAGTGGGGGGCAGAGGCAGGGAAGACGGAGGGAGACATACGATTCTTGTACTTAGGGAACTTACTTGTTTGATAATTATACAGTTTATGTCCAGGAAACCAAATTATAGACCACTTATTTAAATTCCCAGAAGTCAAGATGTGTTCTCCCCGTCTGAGTTGATCTTAGCTAGACTGGTCTCAGGCTCTCTCTTACTCATATTCTATATGGATGAACTTCTGTATTTCACTTTGAACTGTTGTTTTGTCATATTTCAGTCCTGTCTTCTCAGTAAGTCAGTTCAGCCAACATTTAACGAATGCTTATAGTGGGCAGAGGTCTATGCTACTAGCTGTTACAAATACAAAGATGATTAAAGATCCTCATGCCCTTAAAGAGTTTATAACACAGTGGCAGTCAGTGTATGTACACAGATAATAATGATTTTTGCATGATGCTATCCGGTTAAGAAAGTGCTTTTATATGTCATCTTATTTCATCCTCACAGCAGTGCTAAGGGCCCGGAATCATTATCTGTATTGTACAAGTTAGGAAAGAGACCAAGAAAGAGTATATGATAATTAGTAAATGGCAGGGCTGGAAACTCAATTCCATATTTTTTTTAAACTCTATGGCTCTTATTTATTTATTATTATTTTTTAACATCTTTATTGGAGTATAATATTTATTTTTTTACACTATGTTCTTTTGGGAGAAGCTGATATTTTTTATTTTGTTTCTTTTAAATTGTTTATTGAGTGATAACATATATGTTAGACATACACTTCAGTCCTCAACACATGTGAGAATTAGCTGTTATCTTCATTTTACAGAGGAGAAAGTAGAAACTTCAGTAACTTGCTAAAGTCACACAATTTAGAATTGGCAGAGGTAGGATTTGGTCTGGTCTGTCTGGCCTCAGAGCTTCCTACATCACACTTAACATCTTCTTTTATTTGTTCAGTAGTGTCTGGTTTATCACTGCTACCATTCAGCCTGATACAGGCTGGAGTAGAGAAATGAAAATAAGGTAACCTGAATTCTGTATCCATATCCATTAATTACTTGAGACACATTACTTAATTGTATGTACCTTGATTTTCCAGGTTGTGAAAAGGACGTGATAGTTCTTGAGAGCATTAATGGAGTAATCTTAGAAAAATGTGTATCAGCCATTTTAGAAACGAAGTAGTCAGTAAGTGATGGCTTTATCACGAAACATGGAAATCATGGACTGTGAGTCAAAAGACAACAGTTTTGGGTCTCAGTGGTGCCATTTGTCAGTGTATAACCTTTCCAGCATTGGTTTTCTAATCTTTAAAATGGACTACTAATACCTAACAGAGTATCGAAATAATCTACTTTTGGAAGCTGTTTTGTGCTAAGCAGATGTAACATAATGATAATAATAACAGCAGCTATTAAGGTTGTTATTGTTATTCAGGTTGTAGTCAGGCTACATGCTCACTTTTTTTTTTTTAATGCTCACTTTTTAATCCCTATTTTGTCATCCTAATTGGTTTACGCATTTAGAGAACTAGACTTAATAGTAAATTGAGTTATCACAAAATGTAGACATAGTTCAGTTCAGCTAACATTGGAGGCCAGATACTTGGCAGTGAAAAGCCATTTAAAGACTTTAAGTAGGATTGGGAGAAGGCTGAAGTGGAGTTTATAATTAGATTTGTTTTTAAAAAAAGATATCTACACAGATTAGAGAGGAGTAAGAGTACAGAGAGAAGTTAAGTGGTGGCTGAGTAATAGTCCAAGGGACAGAGAATGGTAGTGATAGCACGTGCCGAGGAAGCAGAACTGCCTGAGAGAGATGCTGAAGGTACAGTCGGCAGCATGGTGTTATGGTTTGGAAGAGGTCCAAGTGTTTTTGTAGGCGGGAAGAGGAAGGATATCATGAGTTTGATTTTGGATTTAGTACTTTTAGGTAACTTTGAGATGTTCAAGGGGAAATACCGCTTAGATAGTTGACTACCTAGGTCTGGAAATACAAGGAAAGATAGAGGATTAAACTATAAATTTGTGAGAAACCTGCATACAATAATAATTGAAGCTGTGGGCACGTTTGATGATGTTGAAACTCAGTGGCTTAAGATGAGACTGGCCTAGGGAGAAAATGTAGAGCAAGGAGAGAAGTTGATACCTGCCTGGTAGAGGAGATGAACCTGCAAAGAAGGCAGGGAACAAGATTCCAGAGAGCTTGTTCTTCAGAAGGAAAACCAGGACATTAGGAAACTAAGATAAGAGAGTGGCAGGAAGAGAGAACTGAAATATCTCCATGGATTTAGCAACGTGGAGGTCATTGATGACCTTTGCAAGGGTTGTTTTGACGGACTAATGAAGGCAGAATCCTGGGAATGGAGTCAGTTCAGGAGTTTGGGGGTGGAGGGGGGATGGGAGAAGGAAATGGAGATAGAAATAGTGAGTGTAGACAGTTGTTGGAAAAGTTTGACTGACTCTGAAGGGATGTAGAGGGTAGCTAGAAGAGTATGTGTGGCATAGAAAGGTTTATTTGTTTTATTTTAAATAAAAGAGACTTGGTCATGTTTAAAAGCTAGCCGAGCAAATTCATTTGAGAAGGAGAAGTGGAGTATTTGAGAGAAGAGAAAGGATTGCTCTTATGCTTTGAGAAGATGGGATTAGCTTTAGGAGTACGGAGAATGCGCCTATTTAACAGGAGGCAAAGCAGATAGAGGACAGAAGAGCTTACAGCATCTAGGAGTTCAAAGGAGTCTTTACAGAGGAGGAGATAGACAGGCTGAGTGGGTGAGGCATGGAAAGGGTCATTGCTTTCCCAAAAAGGGATAGATTGGTGAGATAGTATATATGTTGTGAACCATATATAATTCCATGTGGCTTGTATGTGTTGGGTGAGTGGAATAGTGATGGATGAAAATTAAAAATTTTAGAGCCTAGATTATCTGAATAAAGATGTTTGTTTATTCCAACAAGGAGCTGTTGATTTTAAGCAGGATCAGGTGTGATCAAATTTGTATATAGAAAGATAACAAGAGGCTTCTATTATTATTGCAGAATTTATATTTATACTTTGAGTGAAATTGGTTTGATGCATATTTTTATAAATTTATTTATTTTAAAAAATTTATTTATTTTTGGCTGCGTTGGGTCTTCGTTGCTGCTCGCTCTCTAGTTGTGGCGAGCGGGGGCTACTCTTCGTTGTGGTGCGCAGGCTTCTCATTGCGGTGGCTTCTCTTGTTGCTGAGCATAGGCTCTAGGCGTGTGGGCTTCAGTAGTTGTGGCACACGGGCTCAGTAGTTGTGGCTCACAGGCTCTAGAGCGCAGGCTCAGTAGTTGTGGCACACGGGCTTAGTTGCTCTGCAGCATGTGGGATCTCCCCAGACCAGGACTCAGACCTGTGACCCCTGCATTGGCAGGCGGATTCTTAACCACTGCACCACCAGCGAAGTCCCTTATGCATATTTTTAAAGCTCAGGAAACTGTAAGGGGCTAAATAAATGATTATATTAATGAGACTCAAGAAGTTAACACATTTATTGATGACTACCGTGTGCTGATCACTTTCTAAGAGGTGAGGAAAGAGCACGAACAAGACAAAGTTCTTTTCCATAGAGTTTGTATTCTGTAACTGGAAAAAGAAAGTTGTAAACATGTAAGCAAACAAGATAAATTCAGAAACTAATAAGTGCTATAGAGAAAAGGTAATATGACCGTGAATGCTTTAGCTAGGGTGGAAAAGGCCTAAATGATAAGAAACACCATCTTGTCAAACTACGGGAGGAAAGCATTATAGAAGGAGTAGCAAATACAGAGTCCTCAGATAGGAATGAGTTTGGGGCATTCAAAGGACAGAAAAGGGGTAGTGTGGTTGGAGTGTAGAGAACAAAAAGAACATAGGAAGATAAGACTGGAGAGGTAGGTGAGGGTCAGATCATGTCCCATGGTAGAGATTTTGAATTTTGTTCTGGTTAAAAATGGGGAGGTATTGGGAGATTTTCAGCAGGAGAGTTGACTTGCTCTACGAAAAGTGATAAGGGAGGTCAAGAAACAAGAGGTGATGGCTTAGACTCTGGAGGGCAATTTGATAAGATTAAAGATGGCTTGTGTGTGTGGTGAGATGAAAGAGAAATCTGGCTTATTCAACTTTTGGTTTGAGGAATTAGGATGGAGGGGGCATTTCCTTGCAACAGGACAGAGAGTACACAGGAAAAAACAATATTTATGGTTTGGACTTGTTTAGTCTGAAACGTCTAATAGATATCCAAGTGGAGAAGTTCAGTGGCAATTTGATATGAGCCTGGAGCACAGAAGAGAGATGTGAGTTGAAGGTATAAGGTCGAGATTCATCAGTGCATATTTAAAGCCTTGGGAGAAAATGTAACTGGAGAATAAGCCTGAGGTAGAAGCCCCGAGGCTTCTCACTAGAGGTCTAAAGGATACTGGAATTGGGTAAGGTAGGAGGGAAACAAGGCAAGTATCTGATATCACAGACTCTGGGGAAGAAGTTGTTGGGTTTGGATTACTTAAGACCAAATAATTGGTCATTGGCCTTGGTAGGATGTTAGTCATTGGTGAACTCAGTAAGAGCTGTTTGAGTTGGAATGATGGGGATGAAAAAGCCAATTGGAATGGGTTGAGTTGTTAATTGGTAGGTGAAGATGTTGAGACAGTGAAATATTGTGTAGTTGTGGGGTGGAGCAAAGAATTGGGGCAGTTACTAAATGGGCATGTGTATTCAAGAGACAATTTTTAAAAGATAGGTGATATCAAGACATGTCTTTTGTCACTAGGAAAGATCCAGTAGGGGAAGAATTGAGGGTGCTGAAAAGAAAGAGGCTAATTGCAGAAGCAAAGTCTGCTATATCCAGCATACAGAGAGGGATTGGCCAGAAGCAGTTTTTTTTCTTTTTAATAGGAAGGAGGGCGGAGTGTGTGGGTTTAGAGCCAGATAGGCTGGTGGCATTGGTTTCAGGCAGAAGAGGGAGTTCTCTGCGCGTGTCTGCTTTCTTTATAACATGTAAGATAAACGTAGCTGAAAGTGTTAGTGCAGGGAGTGGAGAAGAAGTGTCGCAGATTTGAGGAGAGAGGACAAGGGGTGAAATAGTAGTCATCTCAAAAAAATGGGAAGTGTACTTACTGGAGAGGTGTAGGATGCTTAAAATCTGTGGTCATAAACTTGAGTGAGTGGTGGTAAGTCAGTTGTGTGATTTTTATCCAGCAATCTTCTGTTGTTTAGATGCAAGAGTTGGATTTAACCAGGAATTGAGATTTTGCTAGGTAAGTTAGACTAAGGGAAAAGGGGGCAAAGGAACTAAGACTTTTCGAAAAGGATTACGTATAGTGTTGGACCCTAGAATCTAAACTGGCTTAGGAGGGAATTAAAAACATGAGGAGGAGAGGAGTAGGGTGGTCAAAAAGCAGTAGGGTCAACCTGTAGAGTAGAGATCTGAAGGAGGCTGGAGAAATGCTAGCGTGGGAAAACTCCTAGAGCAGGCAAACCTGATGGTGTGAGAGGAGAATGCTTGAGACGCTTGAGATTTTGGAGAAGGTGTGGTTATTGGTGATGATGGTGCTGGGATACAGTTCTAGGTCAGTGGCTTCAGTGAAAAAATATAGTTGGCACTTAAACACATTAGAACAGTACCAGCAACTAGGAGGCCAGAGTAGTTAATGAATCATCTGCGTGGATGTTGGGATCGTCAAAAATGACAAAACTAATAAAGGAGATGAAGACAGGGAGCGCTGTGCTAAGACTTGAGGAGGTAGGCAGACGACACCTGTTTCAAAGGATCTGCAGTTGGGACGGAGGGTAGAAGTAGTCTTGGAAAGCAAGGAGGATACCTGTGAGGTTCAACACGAGATGGTAGTGCGGAGTAGGGAGGATGCTTGCCACTGCCTGAGGTGTGTAATGGAAGGAGGAAAGCTCCTACTGAAGCAGCAGCAGTGTTCTCAGCAGCGGTCAGGTTTCCTTTAGAGCAAAAAAGGTGAAGGGAACATCGCAGAGAAGAGAGTGAGTATATAGAAGAGGTTACTGAGGGGAACTCATGACCGCGAGGGCTTAGGAGGGCGAGGGAGAGCCAGAGGCGGGACCAGAAGAGCGGCTGTGCAGAGCTGTACAGGGTGAGCCATCCAGAAGCCTTGGACTTCTGATGATGGTGGAGGTGAATGAGGATGTAAGCCAGGATGGAATCGTTCCAGAAATCTCTTGTAAAAGCAGGGTAATTACTTAAACTTGTAAGCCAGAGCAATAATTCTCAAACTCTATGGTGCATCAGAATGCACAGACTGCTGGGGCCCACCTCCAGAGTTTTAGATTCCTTAGATCTGAGCGTACCTGGGAGTTTACATTTCTAATACATTCCCAGGGGATGCTGATGCTACTGGGCCAGAGACTACCCTTTGAAAACCATTGGTCCAGAGAAACTAGTTGTGCTAAGTAAGCAGACTGTAGCCCCGGATGATATGTGGCCTGGGTGATAGCAGGCCTCTCTTTGATTTGGGCAGTTACAGGAGAAAGTGAGTGTATGATCATTTCTTTTGAGGGATAGTAATTTCTAGGTGATGCCATTTGATTATTAGTGAACATTTATCGAATATGTTTTATGCAGCAAAATGAGGATACCAAGAGTTATAAAGTATTTTCTTTCTCAAGGATAATGGGGCAAAATAGGGACATAGAAGTTAAATAGATAAATAACTGTACCTTGTAGCAAAGACGACATGCCAGTCGGTAGGTGGTATGGGCAGTTGTCGACAGGAGCTGGGAAAAGTGGGTAATCACTGAGGATGAGATTGGTTGGGAAAGGTTTCTTGAAGGAGATGTAATTTAAGCTAGATTCTGGGAGAACTAAATAGATACAAGTCAGATGGAGAACTGGCAGAAACAGAGATACAGTGTCAAGAATGACCATGAAACCTTAACAACTACTCCTGAGTCCCATTGCTTTCATCCTGGCCACGCCACCGCTATCTCTTGCCTGTATTATTATAATAATTTTCTAACTAGCCTCCCTGCTTCTCTTCTTCTCCAATCCCTTCTTTGAAGTCTGTTCTCAACACAGCAACCAGAGTGATCCTTTCAAATGTCACATTACATTGCTCCTCTGGCCAAAACTCTCCAGTGGCTTCATATCTCACTCAGCATAAAAGTCAAAGGCCCTGCACTGGCCTGTAAGGCCCTAAATGACTTGCTCCCCTGGCTGTCTTTGACCTCCTGTTCTTCTGTCCTCCTGCCCATTCTTTGAACATTTCAAACACACCCTTGCCTCAGGGCCTTAGCTTTTGCCCACCTCCTTGCTCTTTCTGGAGATATCTGCTTGACTTCCTTGTTTATGTGAAATCTCTACTCAGTTGTCACATTATCAGGAGTACCCTGTATAAACAGTAATTCCGTACCCCTTTATTCAACATTTCCCATCTTTATTTTTCTCCTTAGCACCTGCCACCATCTGACTTGCTGTGTATGTTTGCTTATTGCCTTTCTCCTTCAACCAGAATGTAAACTCCATGAAGGCACTGGCGTATTCTATGCGCCTAGAAAGGTGCCTGGCATAGAGTAGGCACTGATTGGACATTTGTGTAGCGAAAAGAAGGGAGGAAAGAAAGTTTGGAGGATAGTGAAGGGACCAGTATTACTGGAAGAGACAGGAATGGCAGAAAGAAATGGTTTGATGGATAACCTGGAGGATCTTGAATACTGGATCACTATTCTACAGAAAATAAGAAATTCTTAAATTTTTCAGTACAGCAATATTTACCCTTCTCAAAATAGTGCTTTGGTTTTAGGTTCTGTGGATAGAATAGTTTCGGGAGGGACTAGAAGCAGGGAGATCGATTACTAATGGGTAGTTGTTGGGTAACAACTATAGGGTTGCACAGGTATGAGGCAGAAGGCCTTGGGATCAGGGTTTGGAAGTGAGAATAACATTTTTAGGTAGAGATGACGGCCGGATACATGAATGCTGAGAGGTAAGCTCTTCCAGTTGTATAAGAAAGTTGCCTGTCTTAATATGTATGTTTTAATATTGTTCGTTTTAATGTGGCATTTACTCTTAAACAAGTATCTTGTCATTTTTCAAACCAGAATATGGAATTTTGTTGTTGTAAAATTTATAAATTAGGGAATAAAGTTGGAACCATTTAAGCAAACATTCATTTTTTAAGATTTTAATTGTATACTTGAAGGGGTAGAAAATCAATGTGGTAAAGCACACATACTGGCTTGGGGATGGGGGGGATAGGGAAGTGAAGCCTGTAACTCCCAAAACACATTTTCTTTCATTTCTTTTTGCAATGAATAAAGTACACTTTAGGAGTTGTAGTCTTCCTTCGCTAGCTCCCTTTTCCCCATCTTGGTTCTGAAAATATGTTTAAATATGCTTTAAAAACTCGTGAGCAGGTTGCAGCGCAGCGTTCTTGTTCCTCCTCTGGAGGTGAGCTTGCTGCTCCTCTTCACAAGCGCTTTCTCAGCATCCTTCGCTATTATTAAATGAGGTAACATGTAGTACCTGTCATATAAGGCCAGCATAGAACACACTCCACAAATATTAGTTAAAAGGTTAATTAGATATTCTTAGTATAATGAACTATCTGTGTAGCCTAAAATATTGGGTTTTGATTCCACTTAATTCATATCTGTAATTCATATCTGTGCTACCTTATTTGTATATTAACTCACATGGTGTTTTATTTGCTTATTTGAATTCAGACCATCAATTTAGAGGTTAAATAATGAAAGCCTGCCTTTCATTCTTTAAAATAACTGTCAGTTATTTTTCCTGAGTGTGAGATGAATGCTTAATCACTGGCTGTTTTAGCCCGATCGCCATATCCATGAAAATCAAAAAGAACTGATTATAGCTTCATCGTGTATGATATCGTATGCTGGTTGCAGTTCTATTCTTGGTCAGTTGTTAACCTGCTGTGTTATTAAAACAAGTCCCATCATCTTTATGCTCTTGTGTCTCATCTGTAAAATGGGGATGATATTACTCCCCAGTGTTATTGTTGAATGCCGTATTCCTCAGATAAACTGACATCTAAATAAAAGCATCTAAATCATTCTTAATGATTTATTTATTCTCTTTATTGTACTTTTAGTTGCTAATTAGATAAAAAGTGATACGGTATTTTTTTGCCAAGATTGACATTACAATTTAAAAGCAGATGCCAGGATTGGGGTGGGGTGGGGGAGACAGTTGCTGTTGTGTGTATATTCCCGTCTGTTCTGTTTCATTGATTCCGGATCTTTCTTTTTATCCTTTTGTTTGATTTTATTAAGTTTATTAAAGATACATTTCTTGGACTCATTGAAAGTCAAAATAATATTTTTTCATGTTGTTCAATACCATGCTGCTCTGGTAGTGGGTGCTTACAGATTACATCTAATGCCGGGGAAATTCTCAAGATGGTTAAAGACAATTAGGATTGGAAGAGAAAAGGGGACAGGAATTCCCAAGTGCTTCCTGTGTATGAGGTCAGGTCCTTTCACAACTATTGTCTTATTTTATGATTCGCTTTTCATATTATGATACAGAAGCAAGAGTCAAACCCAGTAGTTTTGCTTCAGAGTCAGTACTCTTTTTTTTAAAAAAAATAATATATTTATTTATTTATTTATTTTTGGCTGCATTGGGTCTTCATTGCTGCACGCGGGCTTTCTCTAGTTGTAGCGAGCGGGGGCTACTCTTCGTTGAGGTGCGCAGGCTTCTCTTGTTGCGGAGCACAGGTTCTAGGCGCACGAGCTTCAGGAGTTGTGGCATGCGGGCTCAGCAGTTGCGGCTCATGGGCTCTAGAGCACAGGCTCAGTAGTTGTGGCACACGGGCTTAGTTGCTCCACGACATGTGGGATCTTCCCGGACCAGGGCTTGAACCCGTGTCCCCTGCATTGGCAGGCGGATTCTTAACCACTGCGCCACCAGGGAAGCCCGAGAGTCAGTACTCTTAACTGGCCTGCTGTAATGCTTTCCATCTAGTCTGTGATAGGCAGCCTCTTAGGTGGTCTCCAGTGATTCCTACCTCTTGGTATTCATGCTCTTGTGCAGTCTCTTGCCTTTGAGTATAGGCTGGACCTAGTGACTTACTTCGAACTAATAGAATGTGGCAAATATAATGGGATGTCACTGCCAAGATTTGGTGATAAGGAGACTGTGGCTGTCATCCTGGGTGCTTGCCCTCTTCAGCTCTCTCCCAAGCGCTTGCATGGTGAGAAGCAAACTGCCATGTTGTGAGTAGCGCTATGGCGAGTCCCACATGACAGAGAGATGATGTTTGAGGGCCCAGAGCAAGGTGAGTGAGCTTGGCAGTGGATCCTTGCCAGTCCAGCCTTGAAATTACTACAGCCCTAGCCAACACCTTGATCAAGGCAGCCTTGTGAGAGACCCTGAACCATAGGCACCCAGCTCAGCCTCGCCTGGCTTCCTGATCCACGTAAACTGTGGGATAATAAGTGATGTTTTAAGCTGTTGTTTGAGGATGACTTTTTAAAATAAATTTATTTATACATTTATTTATTATTTATATTTATTATTTTTATTATTTTATTTTATTTATTATATTATATATTAACATTATTATTTATTATAATTATTATATTATTTATTTTATTAATTATTAATTATTTTATTTAAATTTATTATTATTTATACATTTATTTATTTATTTTTGGCTGCGTTGGGTCTTCATTGCTGCGTGCAGGCTTTCTCTAGTTGCGGCGAGCGGGGGCTACTCTTCATTGCGGTGCACGGGCTTCTCATTGTGGTGTCTTCTCTTGTTGTGGAGCACAGGCTTTAGGTGCTCAGGCTTCAGTAGTTGTGGCACGCGGGCTCAGTAGTTGTGGCTTGTGGGCTCTGAAGCGCAGGCTCAGTAGTTGTGGTGCACCGACTAGTTGCTCCGTGGCATGTGGAATCTTCCCGGACCAGGGATTGAACCCACGTCCCCTGCGTTGGCAGGCGGATTCTTAACCACTGCGCCACCAGGGAAGTCCCCTGAGGATGATTTGTTATATAGAAATAGACAACTATAGATTTTGGTACCCAAAGTGGGGTGGTTCTACAACAGAAATCTATAATGCAGGAGTGACTTTGGAACTGGGTAGTGGCCTCTGAGGAGAGTGTTAGTGAAAAATCAGAGTACCTTGGGCATGTTGTTTCTAAAATTTGGGACTTTGAGGAGATCTCCATGAAGGCTCAGAGGAAAGGAAACTGGAGGAAAGAGGGATCCTTGTTATATAGTGGCAGAAATTGTAGCATCACTATTGATTGTAGTTGCGTGAAAAGCAGAAAAGGTGCCTAATGAACTGGCAGATGTCCCTAAGTAAATTTCCAAGCAAAACATTGACGGTGCCCCCTGCTTTCTTCTTACTGCTTGAAGTAAAGTATGAGAAGAGAGAAATAAATTGAGGAAAGGACTGTTAAACAAAAAAAGTCAGTTCAAGGGCACTGCCTGGAGAATCCTGGTCTAAAGATGAAGCTGAGGGTGTGGCTTAAAACCTTTTGTTAAAACCTAAGAAAAACCTTAAGAGTCACACAGAAGACCTTTCAATCAAGGAATAGGTCTTACAACTGTTTTAGCACGAGAGAAGGTAGAGAAGGGCTTATCTTGAAGATATTTGTGGATATAGCTTTTGTCTAATGCAGTGAATCTCAGTGAGATTCACAGGAGGCCCACTGCAGCTACAGCTGAAAAGGAGAAGAGACAGTTCAAACTGAAAAGAAGCTGTTGAACCCCCAAAATTGTTCTGGCAGGAAGCAAGCTGAGAAAATTACTCAGCTGCTGACACGTGCTACTTGTCCTGAAAACAGAAGGATGATTCAAAGGCAAGAGCCACAGAGAATCCTACCACAGCCTTGAGACCTAATCAAGGAACTCCCAACATTTATTTGCCCAGTGAGATTTCAGAATCACTGTGAACCAGTGACTCCTTTGTGTGTCCCCTGTCCTCCCAACTCCCCTTTGGAGAAGTTACGCCATTTGGAGATTACAAGAGATTTCAGAGTAACAGAAACCAAAAGAGGGCAGGTGAGAAGGGTGCCCTGATACTATGCCATTTTAGGCCAGTCTCTGCAGAATGCATATGCATTGCTAAATCATCCCTTCTTTGGCTTTTGTCTGCAAATCTTCTAGTTACTAGAGTATTTGTGAGAAAGCTGAAGCAATCAGGAGGAAATTTCCCACCACCACACTTTACCCACCTTGTACCATCAGTGTCAGTGAACTTTCCCTCTCTCCCATTACTGTACACTAAGCAGTTGCCTTCCTTATAATGCCAGCCCCTCAGTTGTGTACTAGGTCCCATCTCTGCTAGCCTGTTTAGGACCTGGACCCAGCAATTCTCTTTCCTCTCTCTGGGATCATCAGGTTTTCTGTGTTTACTAGATTAGTTCCGCTAACATGCCATTAACCTGTTCTTTCATCCACTTGAAAATATAATACTCTTAACCTCACTTTTCTGTCAGCTACTTTTCTTTTCTCTTAGAGCAAAACTCAGTAGAGTTGTCTCTGTTTGCTCATACCAGTTCTTCTCCTCTCACTCCCTCTTAAACTCGCTCAATTAGGTTTTTATTGCCACGGAAATGGCTCTTGTCAATATTACCAGTAGCCTCCATGCTGCTGAGTCTAGTGGTTGGGTCTCAGTCCTCATGTTACCTGACCTGCCTGTAGAACATAATGTGGCTGATCATTCCTTCCTCTGTGATGCACTTTCTTGGGTACTTGACTTCCAGGACATCACACTCTCCTGGTTTTCTTCTTATCTTATTGGTGATTTCTTCTCAGTTTTAAAGTTGTCATACTCTGGGTCAAGTCTTTGCATCTCTTCTCTTGGTTCTTTTACTTAGTGATTTCATCTAGTCTCATGGATTTAATTCTCAGTTAACCAGGACAAATAGCCAAAACTATTTGTCAGCTGGGCCCAGTGGGCTCTCTGATCTTTTTATCTTGGTTAACTCTTTTTTTTAAAAAATTATTTGTACAATAATTTATTGTACAAGTCGAGTATCACGTGATGAGTTGACGTTAGCTTCTTCAGGCCTGGGAACTTAATAGATGAGATACAGTTTAGAATCCGTTTATGTTGCTTTCACAGCTGGAGTTTTTTTAGACCTTAACTTGAAATATAAGACTATCAAAGCAATACCTCCGTACGTGGCCAGTACACAATTTATTCTCCCTGTGAAAGTGTTAAGAGTCGAAATATTTTTTGACACCAGTGGAATGTAATTGGGTATCAGTTTCCGGACCTGACATGATTTCAGTCTGTATCGTTCAGTGGTGGATTGTTGAACTCTTATGACTAATTTAAGAAATAAGAAATGGTAGTGAAGGACTTCCCTGGTGACGCAGTGGTTAAGAATCCGCCTGCCAATGCAGGGGACGTGGGTTCGATCCCTGGTCCGGGAAGAGCCCACATGGCACGGAGCAACTAAGCCTATGTGCCACAACTACTGAGCCTGCGCTCTAGGGCCCACGAGCCACAAGTACTGAGCCCGTGCGCCACAACTACTGAAGCCTGTGCACCCTAGAGCCCGTGCACCACAACGACTGACCCTACATGCCATAACTACTGAAGCTCGCATGCTCTAGGGCTGACGTGCCGCAACAAGAGAAGCCACCGCAGTGAGAAGCCCATGCACCACAACGAAGAGTAGCCCCCGCTCGCCACAACTAGAAAAAGCCCTCGCACAGCAACGAAGGCCCAACGCAGCCAAAAAATAAATAAAATTTTTAAATAAATAATTTTAAAAGTCTGCACCAAATCTGTAAAAAAAAAGAAGAAAAATTATAGTGAAAAACAACTTTATTAGAAGTAAGAAAAAATGTATTCACGCAACTAACTACATATCTCTCCTATAGTGACTACAAGTCACATTTGAATACTATTCATGGTTTTTTTTAAAATCTTTTTTGCAGTACTTCATGTTTTCCTATCCTTTTTGTATCCTTTTTGTATCCTCTTTCTTCCTATTCTCCGAGACTCATGCTTGTGGTTGAGAGGGTAAACGTTCTCTTCCTAGTTCTGTATTTATTCTTGCAAGTTCATTTCCTGGCCATATGAGGAATTGTCTTATTAATTTGCGATCTTGTAATTGAACCAAATGAAAGCATTTGTTGTACTAATATCAATCATAATGAAGAAAATAGACATAGGCTATCTTCCAGCCATTCTTTTGCAAGCACAGATTTTAACTTTCTTATCATTGTATCTAAACCTTCTTTAGCCTTGTTAATAGTACAAGATCTTTTGGGGTATTTTTTTAAGAGGGGTCTTTGAATCTATTAATAGTTGAGACTGCATTGAGCTGAGAAGAACATTAACAGTTTTTCTAAGGACAGAAAGAATCGTTTACTCTTTTTGAAATCTAAATGTGCTCTCGATTTCTCTTCCTTTTCCATCTGTGAAAATACATTCAAATTCAACCCTGTTCTTCCTAATAGCGCAACTAAAGCAAGTTTTTTGCTGAGTAGTACTCAAGCCAATCCCAAACTTGTTCTAAGATTGTCACAAGTTATATTTATGCTGTGAGTTTTAGGTTCTGTGTCAGTATTTGTACTGTTTTTGACCATTTGTTCTGCTCCTGCTCCTTTTGTAGATCTCTACCTGTGTAGATGTGAATCTTCCAAATATATGATGTCTCACTGACATGTACTGTCCCAATTTTTATTCCCTGTATTTCTAGTTTGGGAAGCGTATACCTCAAAAAGCAGCCTCCTTTGAATGTAATTTAATTGCTTATGTCATTCATTAACCTGGAACACACCCGTCTTGTAAATTCTGATTTCAGATTCCAAATATGTCTCTAATAGGGTCTAGCTAATTACTGCTTCAGGTTCTTCTTCCTTCACTTACATAGTCTAAACACAATATTTAAAGATTTTTTTTAGAAATCCTTTGACAATACATAATTATGTTCAAAAGATGATCTTTTCATTTCTATACCATCTGTTTCCTTCCAGTTACCTTTATATATGTATCTACCTTCAGCACTTGGCCATGTGTGAACTGTATCAAGTAAATTGTGTCATGTTCTAAGAAAAGAAAGAATACTGTTACATGTCCTTTTAGTGAAACAGGATAATCCCAATTCTCATAGCAAAATACTGCATGAGGACATTCTTTCTGTTGAACTGGATGAGACTACCATAGTTCCTTTTTGTTATTAGAAATATATTGTTTACTTACTGATTCTTGACTGTGGTCAAGCTTATATCCTAGATTAGAATGTAATCATCTGAAGAATCGTAGTCTCAAGATTTCACTTCTATATATCAGACTTCACCATCATCATTAGAGTTTAGAGTGCTGCTATCCGTGTTTGCGTTCATCTTCGGATTCATCTAATAATTGTGAAACATTTTCCTCTGTTAGTTTTTCTTTGTTATTTTGGGTGAGAAGTGAAAAACTGTATTTAATGAAAACTGAACAAACGGTAAAAAAAACAGCATCTCTAATCTTCTTTAAAGCCTTGTTGAAAGATGATACAATACTTTGCACAATGCAGTAAGAAAACTGAAGGATGATGTGTTAGTGGTGATTTATTTCACTATTGTATCATTCTTCTAAGTGAGTATGCCATTGGTCTGTCATTTTATTACTTTGGTCATTTTTTAAAACATGGTTGGGAATAATTAATGAGTAAAGCTAATTGAAAAATCAGAATGTTTCAAGATATAGGGAAAATAAGATCCCTAAAATCTCATAATGCACCTTAGATTTATAAAAGCATTCAGGGAACCCATATGTTAATTGCAAGATAGAATGTGTTTGGTTTTTTTTTGATTTTTGCGGTACACGGGCCTCTCACTGTTGTGGCCTCTCCCGTTGAGGAGCACAGGCTCCGGACGCGCAGGCTCAGCGGCCATGGCTCACGGGCCCAGCCACTCCGCGGCATGTGGGATCTTCCCGGACTGGGGCATGAACCCATGTCCCCTGCATCAGCAGGCGGACTCTCAACCACTGCGCCACCAGGGAAGCCCTGTTATTATTTTTAAAGTAACATTTTCTTTGGGTTTTGGTGGGGGGGCAAGGATGGGAAATACCTCTGAGAAAGAATAAGTCATAAAATATAAATCCTTAAATATAGAACTGTTAAACAGAGAAAAGTTGGGCCCAGTGGACTCCGATGGTATACCGGGGGTTAAATACTGTCTGTATGCTGATGATTCTGAAATGTATACCTACAGGCCAGATCCCTCCCAGGAAGTTTACATCCAATTGTCTACTTGATATTTCCATACCTAATAGTTACCTCAAACTTAACTTGTCCAACTGGTCTCCACTTGCCTTCTTCCAGTCTCAAGACTGTGGGAACACCTACAGTTTTCCCCTTCTCAGATGACATCTTCCTGTTGCTTGGGCCAGGAAAAAACTTGGAGTCACCCTGGACTCTTCTTTCTCCCTCACGGCAGTGTTATTAATCAACAAATCCTTTAGGCTCTGCCTTTCAAAAATCACCTAAATCCAATCCCTTTTTACTAGCTCTGCTACTGCTCTCCTCGCTCAGTACCCCATCCTTTCTCACCTGTATTATTGCAATAGTCCTACCTGGTCTCCCTGCTTCCACCATTGACTCCAAATAATTTATTGTGAACACAGCATGTGACTTAGACCTGTAAAAATATAAATCTGATCATGCTCAAAAATCCACCCATGTGTTTCACTCGGAGGAAGAGCCAGAGTCCCTACAAGCCTCTGGTTGAGCTGGCTCCTGGGTACCTCTTTGACTTCTGTATCCTCCTGTTCGTCCTCAGTCTTCTCCAGCCACACCGGCCGCCTTCTTGCCGTTCCTGAAGCTTGCCAGGCACTTTGCAGTACTTGTTTCCTCTGCTTGTCATGCCCTTCTCCAGATACCCTCATGTGTACTGCTTCAGCTCCTTCACATTTCTGCTGAAATGTTACCTTTTCATTTAGCTCTTTTTTTAGTCATTTTATTTTAAGTTCTCCATAGCCCTTACCATCTTCTAGTATACTGTAAAAATATCTTTTTTACTACTTTCCTCACCTGTAGAGATTTTTGTCTGGTTTGTTTATTGCTGTATCCCTAGTGTCTAGAACAGTGAATGATGCTCAATAAATATTTGTCAAATGGGTGCTGAATTCCAGAGGTTTTCT
Organism: Orcinus orca; assembly: GCF_937001465.1. Taxonomy (NCBI): domain Eukaryota; kingdom Metazoa; phylum Chordata; class Mammalia; order Artiodactyla; family Delphinidae; genus Orcinus; species Orcinus orca. The sequence goes on along the minus strand of NC_064569.1, from coordinate 91,203,295 downwards.
ACTGGTTACTTTTTCATTAACAGGGGAATACTTAGTAACTATAGGAACTTACAATGCAGAACTCTTCTTTGTATTTGTCATCGTCATTTTCTCTGTCACTTTCCCTGTGTGTGTGATGGTTCTACTGTAGGGGCAGTAGTGCTTCGTGGTGCAGGCTTTGGAACCAAACTGACGAGGTTTCAAACCTGGCTCTCTGGCATTCTGTCTTAATGACATTGGGCATATTAATGTGCTTTCTCATCTATAAAATTAGAACAACAACAACAAAAATAGTAGCTATCTCAGAAGGTTGCTTTGAGCCTGTAAAAGCTCTCAGAACAGTCCTTGGTACATAATAAATGTTCAGTTTATGTTAGTTATCATGATTGTTTCCTGGCTAGACCCATCCCAGCTGTTCTGAGTCAGTGACCCTCCCGAGTGGCAGTACTGAGAACTCTCTGATTACCACCTATTTTCTTCCCCCTTTAAAAATAGTACGGGCATGTCCGGTCCTTCTTTCTCCTTTTTACCTCCGTCTTTCTCTTTTACTATTTAAACTTTAGTTATTTCCACTGTCAGCAGTCTTTTTAGATTTCTCCCTCCTCTCCTTTCAGCAAGTATTTATTAAGCACTTAACGATTCCGTTCTAAATCTTGCTATGTTTCCTTTTCCTTGTCTCCGTCTTTTTATCCCATTTACAAAATAAACAAATTACCTTCCTTATGATTGATTGACTAGAATTACATTTGTATCAGGGAAAATGGAAATGTTGTAGATGTGGAAATGAAATTTGTATTTTTTAAAGTTGCACCCCCCCCAAAAAAAAAATTGCACCAGTCACTAAAATGCTTGAAAGTACTCCTGCTCCTTCCTCGATGTCTCCACAGACGTCTCCACTTTCTTAGCGGATTAGATTTATCTTCTACTTCTAACCAATGTTCAAGATGAGTTGGAAAAAAACACATCATTTCTTATTTAATTACATTGGCATTATTTGTAATTTGCTGCTATTTTAACTATCTTATCCTCTGTTTATTTTTATTTCAGATGTACGGTAGTTCAGGTCCATTACTGGTTCCGCGGACTCCTATGTTGTCTCCCCCCCACACCCCAACTCCCTGATTACATTCCTGGGCTCTTGTGGTCTGGTGTGGAAACCCAGTCAGCATTTATAAATATGTACGTGTGTGCGTCTGTGTGTATTTCTTTTAATGGGGAAATGTGATCAATTCCAAACAACTCTGAAATAAAAATGAATTTTTAGAATATGACCCATTTTGTAAATTTTAGACAGATTGTATATTGGCTGTAATATTCTTTTCAGAGCAGACAAGATGGACCCATTTAGGCATCCACTTAAAGAGGTTTTTGTTTGTTTGTTTGTTTGTTTTTGCGGTACGCGGGCCTCTCACTGTTGTGGCCTCTCCCGTTGCGGAGCACAGGCTCCGGATGCGCAGGCTCAGCGGCCATGGCTCACGGGCCCAGCCGCTCTGCGGCATCTTCCCAGACCGTGGCACGAACCCGCGTCCCCTGCATCGGCAGGTGGACAGTCAACCACTGCGCCACCAGGGAAGCCCTTAAAGAGGTTTTATTTTGAGACTCTAAGGGGCTTTTATTTGTAAGATATGCTGTGGTATTACCTAATTTATGTTACAAGGAGAACAGTATTCTTTTTGCTGACTTTTCTTGGTATAATCTTTTTCTGGGCACATTTCATCAACAAATTTAAGACAATTGAAATGCTTATTAAAAGTGTCCCCACTCTGTATCTATAAACTCTAGGTTCTTCTTATTCTCTTGTCTTTTATATATTTAGCCCATTCATTCATCCATGCTAATTGGCAGCAACTGTTTTGGGAAAGTACTATAAGGCATAATGAAAACTGCTAGATTTCTACTTTTATATTTTGGTAATTTGCATTTTTTCAGTAACTTTTATTTTCCTTTGAACCCTTAAGATTTACCTCTTTTCACCAAGAAGTAAACTAATTTAAATAATTTAATTAATTAAATTTAAAAAATTTATGTCCAAGTTGGGCAATAAATCCTTTTACTTTTATTTTTACTATTTCACCAGACAAAATATATTAGGCAGACTTCTTAAAATTTGATAATGAAAAATCTATTTTGTTTTGTCAATAAAATGTAAAATTTTAAATGTCAAGGCATAAACTCCCAGGGGATAAGAAGGGGCTAGGAGAGTAGGCAAGTTGAAAAGGGGTGTTTGGGGCTTGGCCAGATTCTTAAAAAGGCGGTCTGCCTCTTTATGGTGTTGGCTGCAAAACAGAAACACATACTTTGAGCATTTGTTATTTACAGTTGGTGGTGCATAGTTTGGGGAATAGGTGAGGGATATGTTACTTTCGTAAGCACAGAATCAAGTTCTGACCGCTCATTATTTGGCTGAAGGTTTATTGAGTTTCTACTATGTGTAGATATCTTGTAGTGTGCCTTTCAGAGTGTTACCTGGATTTTTGCTTAAACTAAAGCTAGCCAGTGGCCCCATTCTCATTCTTTAACAGAAAAAAAGAAAAAGAAAAGGGGGTAAGATGTGTGTATATTTTAGGTTTAATAAATTAAAGTTAAACTTTCCTTTTGAATACCTTGCCAAAGGACTTAAGTGCTTGTGGTCTTAGTTCGCTAGGGCGGCTGTAACAAATTTCCACAGACCGGTGGCTTAAACAATAGAAGTTTCTCTCACAGTTCTGGAGGCCTGGGAAGTCCCAGATCAAGGTGCCTGCAGGGTAGGTTTCCTCCTGAGGCCTCTTCTCTTGGCTTGTAGGCTGCTGCCATCTCCCCGTGTGCACACTTGACCTCCTTGTCATGCATGCGTTGGGGCGAGTAAGAGCAAGAAAGTGGATGCGGGTGTCAGCCGGCTCTCTGCTGGCTCTTCTTTTTTTTTTTTGCAGTTCGCGGGCCTCTCCCTGTTGTGGCCTCTCCCGTTGCGGAGCACAGGCTCTGGACGCGCAGGCTCATCGGCCATGGTTCACGGGCCCAGCCGCTCTGCGGCATGTGGGATCTTCCCGGACCGGGGCACGAACCCGTGTCCCCTGCATCGGCAGGCGGACTCTCAACCACTGCACCAGCCACCCTGCTGGCTCTTCTTATAAGGACACTACTCTTATCAGATTGGGGACCTCGAGGTCCTGTCTTCTAACACAGCCACACTCGGGGCTAGGACTTCACCACGTGAATTTTGCAGGGGAGGGACCCACAAACATGAAGACCATAACACTTGTCTTTTTAATTCATCCCAAATCTGAGTATTTACTGTGCACTAACCACCTTTCTAGTCCTGGCCCTCTCCAGCTTTGTAAACTCAAAGCAATGACTCAGCCTTACTAGGCCACAGTTTTATCAGTAAAACAAAGGTGTTGAACCTGTCAGTAGCCATGATTCATTCTAACTCCATGGATACTAGTTCCATTTTCATTTTCCTCTTATTTTCCTCTTTCCCTGGTACACTTAGGATTTTGTGTCAGGTTTCCTCTCTGTTTTTACTCTTCTTTTTCTCTCCTTTTGTTTCTTTGTATTTTTTATGCTCACGTTCTACCCTCTGTCTCCATCCTCCCCTTCCCTGAATTGGACATATTTTCTAAGAACTTATAAGTTTACTATATTTAGTAACTCTTTAAGGATTTAGCAAGTAGATGGAATGTCATATTTCTTTCTGTTAAACGTATTGCAAACCTCTCAACTAGATTGACTCTAAATTAAGTTGCTTTTTAGTCACTTCAGAACATATTTGGGTGGTTTTCCTATATGTGTTTCCTCACATCATTTTTCTTAAAATTTAGCCCGAGGGAGGCTAGGGATATTGTTTTTCATGTATGCTTTTAGTAAACCATCTACTTCATTGTGGGGGATCAGTTAGTACGAATTGACCCTGATGACAGTGATGGACTTTTCACTCTTGAGGGAAGGAAAGACCTGTGCTATCCCTTCCAATCTCTCCCTTTTGATCTGTGACAAAAGGAAGTAGTTGTTCTACAGTCTCATGGCTTTTCTCCTTTTGTGAGTATTAGCAACAAACTATGAAGTCAGCTTCACAGGATTTAAAAATTGTGGGTAACGTGGGTGCAAGACTGCATTGCTGCTGACATTCCCATGACTGATGGAGAAAGTTTGCCAGAAACATTGTCACCTGGACTATTATAAGAACTAGATCATGAGTGGAGAGAGGTCTTACCCTAGTTGTAATATAAATCCTTAGTCTGATGGGCAGTCTGAAGAAACAAATCATTCCGAAACAAATTCTGCACATTTTAAAGCTGTTTCTTCTAGAATTAAAAAAATCTGTTAACTACAACACGGTAGTAGGTATTGTGATAATAATGGTGATTATAATTATAAGGATACAGATCAGCAGCTGCTGATTTTTGAGTACCTCCCTCCTACTTGCCAGGCTTTCTACTAAACATTTTACAGTCATTAACACATTGAATCCTAACAGCAACCCTGTGTTAAGTGGTCACAGACGGGCCACTCTGGTTTTTCCTGTGAACTCTTTAAAGTCGGAGGTGAATTCTCTGTGTCCCTAGCACTTAGCTCAGGGCTGAATGTGTATCAGATACGCGGTGGTAGATGTTGAACTGACTTGGACTCTGGCATACCATCTTGCTTAGAATTGTCGGTCTTTGCCTGCCCTTGCCCTGCCCAGCCATGGCCACAGAAAGCTTGCAAGTTCAGGTCTCTAAGTTAGAGAGTTTAGTCTGACCTTATATTAAGGAGCTACTTTCCCACTACTCAGCCACAGGCTTTAAATAATCTGATGCCTCATTACCCATGTGCCAGGGGTTAAACATGACCCTTATCAGATTGGCTCGTCTCCTCGCCTGGTCTTTTTGTTCTGGTACATGGTGATGCTCTAATTTTTCTTGGGGCCTGAGCCCAACACTGAACCCCAGTTCAGTGTACAAAGGACTCCCCTAACCAGTGCCTTTTTAAACTTATTGGATCCTGATTCCCTTTTTCTTGCTTTGAGTTTGATGGTATTCCTTCTCATGTGACTAGGAAAAGTGAGATTTGGCCTGTCCTCTCTCACTGCACCCCTTGAATGAGAACAGCTCTGATTAGGCTAGTTTGATAAACCGGAAGCCTTGATCAATTGGATCTTGACCTCTTTCTGTAGGATATCAGTCTTTTCCCCATTTTTACTGCTTTATTTCTATTAAATAATTCCTTGCCCCCAGGACTCAGCATTTCCCTGCATTTCCATTGTTGCCTACTGATGTTACCCTCACTCTGAAGCCCTCTTAACTGTTGTTCAGAACTCCTTTCCTTCTGCCCTGGGCCTTCACAGCTTCCAACTGTTTTGTCTTCCTTTCTCTTACCTTCACATCTCTTTTGTCCCCCTCTCCTCCACCCATACAACACACATTACTTAGGGAAACCCAGTTATATTTCAGAGCGTGGGTCTTGAAATGTGTTTATGCATCGCCAAAGTTCAGTTTCCCTTCATCTTATCTCCGCAGGCAATTAACACAAATGAAAATAGTGACCTTTTAGAATAGCTTTCAAGGGACGGAGCAACATACCAACTCCCCCAAGATGCTGCTGAGTGGGAGCCAAGTGGCGTGAAAAAGTAAGAGCACCAGGAGTAAACCTTTTAAGTGCACAGTTTCAAACTCTGGGACTAAATGGAAGCAGGAGAAGCAAGTGGAGAGGCGAAGTAGTGCCGACTGTAATGTGGAATAAGATCTGTTTAAAAGATAATAAAGGCAAAATCCAGAATACATGGAGAGCCCCAGCGAGTTGTTTTCTTGTTCATATTCTCTATAGCCATGTCCCTCGTTGCATTGGTAGCTAGACTAAGTCATGTTTCTTTACACATCTCTGAATGAAAGGTCAAAAGAGTATAGTTCATTAAACCCTTGTTGCCTCCAGACAAATCCTGAAAGTTCAAATAACTGGAAGTCAGTACCTAAAAACATAACATACCCTACTATTTGGGGAGGAAATTGAGACCTGCTTTTATCAGCCATTTATCCAGAAAAGTGTATGTTCTGTATAAATCCAGCCAAGTCTCCTGCACTGTCTGCATATTCTCTGTAATGCAGTGGATGTTCATAATGTGATCCAGATATTTTCAGTACAGTTCTGTGTTATTTCATTGATTCCCACATATGACAGTTCTCAGCCAGAAACTCCTGTTGTTTTTTTGTTCAACTTTACTGTTTCTCTTAAGACACAGAAGTTGTTGAAAAGCCCTCTTCTGTTATCCTTTTGCATAGAGGTTACTATTTTGAACCTTTTGAAGGGACCTTGCCACAAAAGTCCATATTTACATTCTGTATGTTTAGAGCCATGATATCAGGCAGAAATTAGAAGGAAGTATAAAGCAGAATCTCAGGGCTGGGGTGAGAGAGACTATACAGTTCAAAAAAGAACATTTAAATCTCTAAGTTGTAAAGAACATTTCATGAAAGTAAGGCTGTATGCACCCTTCTGGGCTGATGGAGGAGGATTCAGAAGATAACGGTGAATAAATATTGTAGTACAGGGGTTTTTAAAGTGAGTAAGAAACACTTGTGTAGAATCTCTTAATTTTCCCAGAGTGACTAAAAGAATTTCCACTTCGGTAAGTCTGCAGTACAGTGTGTCATTATAGCTGGTTCACACCAAAAGATGTGGGATGGGGCTTCCCTGGTGGCGCAGTGGTTGAGAGTCCGCCTGCCGATGCAGGGGACACGGGTTCATGCCCCGGTCCGGGAAGATCCCACATGCCGCGGAGCGGCTGGGCCCGTTAGCCATGGCCGCTGAGCCTGCGCGTCCGGAGCCTGTGCTCTGCAACGGCAGAGGCCACAACAGTGAGAGGTCCGCGTGCCGCAAAAAAAAAAAAAAAAAAAGATGTGGGATGGCTTGAGGAGAATTCAGGCATGACCAAAAAGGGGCAATAGATTCTTGACCCCAAATTTTCCCTTGAGGATTTGAAGCCAGATTGGCTTAAACAACTGTTTAATAGAAAACAAAACACACACACCACACAGACACACACAAAGATTGGCTTAAACAACTGTTTAATAGAAAACAAACACACACACACACACACACCAAAGATTGGCTTAAACAACTGTTTAATGGAAAACAAAACACACACACACCCCCAAAGATCTCTCTTACTGCTTTAGCCCCTTAGTAAGACAGTTGGAATGTTGGAGCTGGAATGTTTCTTGTCAGTTGGTCCCTGACTTGAAAGAATTACAGTGGGGCTAGTATTTGGGTCTCTGGCCTAGCCCTTAGAAGAGAAGGAGTTTGGGGTTTTTGTAAAGGAGTTGAGGGTTAGAAATGAAAGTAAAGGCTGTTTAATCAAAGGGAAACATCAGAGACGTAGGATTAGGAAGTGAGCTTGGGGAAAATACCTAAATTAGAAATATGAGTTGTTCACCAAGGAAAAATAGGAGTGTTTGAATGGAACAGCTTTTTAAAGAAGGAATTATCACAAAACCATGTTAATTTTTCTGGCTTTCTGGTTCTTAATCTTTATTTTTCGTTTTGAACTTCTGAGAATCAAATGAAAGCTCTGGACCAGGTCCCCAGAACAATGTACATTTCTATAACATTTTGCACACAGTTTTTAGAGGATCACGGGCCCTGTGAAGCCCAACCATATTAAGAATATATTAAGTCTTCTGTCAGCTGCTACAGCCCAGACTTAGCCAAAATATAGTGAACTTGGTGCCACAGGAAGTGTTTGGAGGCTGTAAGATGATTAACGTTGCTGGCACGTGGATGAAGAATGGATTAAATTCAACGTAAAAATGTATGTGTGCCTTAGACCTGTACTCTTGTGCCAGACAATAATAGAATCTGGATTTTAAAGAATTTAATTTCTTTTCATGTCTATTTAGTACTTTTTTTTTAAAAAAATGAAGCTAATTGACTACAGCTGAAATATGAGGTATATATATTATTTAATGTGCTGGACATAAGATCCTGGAAAATTAGCCGCAGTCAGGCTTTGTCATTCACTGTGACACTGAATAAGGCATTTATCCTGTTGTATAAAAGAATACATCTTAAAGAGATACCGAAAAGCAACACGTGCAGGATTGCTCCAAGACACGTAACTTCCACGTTAAAACTGCAGGTATCCTAGAACTACAAGCCAGGGAATCAAGATGACAGAGGCTAATGTGAAATTGAATATTTCTGTATATGGCAGCTTATAGTTAAGGTGGCGAGAGCAGGCTGGATCAAGGTGATAGATTTAGAGTGAGGTCCTATATGTGTAAGAAAACCAGAGCCATAGTGGGCTTACTCACTGGGGCTGAATAAGAACTGAAAAGTCAGGTGATATAGAAGATCCATGTGCCGAAGTTTAGAATACAAGGATGCTAGCTGAGGCAGATGAATTTTCATGCTGAAGCAAATGGCCCAGACAGTATTTTAGAGATTGAACTCTTGAGTAAGGTACCTGAGCGCTAGGGATTCAAGGCCTCTTTAGTAAATAGGTTTTGGACATAATTTATTTCTTTATTTACTTTTTTTAAATTCAGCAAATACGTTGTGCACACCTGCTGTGGGCCAAGCACTCTGCCGGTGCTGGGAAGACGCAGCAGCCTTGATTTGGATGCTCAGTCAGCCAAAACATTGCCTCATCAAAGAGCTACTTTTGTATGTTTTTGGTGAAAGTAGGAATGAGTTCCTATACTCATTAGTCTAAAGCTTGGCAGAGTGTGGAGTGAGACAGTCTGGCTGGAATGAAAGGAAGGAGACAGCAAATAAAACAGTTATTCCTTCCTGCCCTCACAAATATTTTAGAACTTAGGGATCGATTTTCCTAGATTCTTTTGATTTGGGTGGTAAATAATATCATACTTCTGGATATTATTTTTTGGGAGTCTTATGGATGCTATCTTAGTTTTTTGTGTTGTTTTTTTTTAAATAAATTTATTTATTTATTTATTTATTTTGGCTGCGTTGCACCTTCATCGCTGGGCGTGGTCTTTCTAGTTGCGGCCAGCCGGCGCTACTCTTCGTTGTAGTGCGCGAGCTTCTCATCCCGGTGGCTTCTCTTGTTGCAGAGCACGGGCTCTAGGCACGCAGGCTTCAGTAGTTGTGGCACGTGGGCTCAGTAGCTGTGGCTCGTGGGCCCTAGAGCGCAGGCTCAGTAGTTATGGCGCATGGGCTTAGTTGCTCCGCGACACGTGGGATCTTCCCGGACCAGGGCTTGAACCCGTGTTCCCTCCACTGGCAGGCAGATTCTTAACCACTGCACCACCATGTTCTCGCTATCTTAGTTTTAAAAGGTGATTTCAAAGTATCTGTGATAGATCCTTTCCCGTTGTTGTCTTAAGTGGGAAGTAATGAGTACTGTAGTATGAACCCAGACTTTCTAGAAAGATTCTACATATTGGTCCTTAATTGATTTGAACCAGATCTTCTGTCTTAATCCTTCCTTCTTCCTCCTTCCCTTCATTTTTTTTTTTAATACGTGCAGTCAGTGGAAGTATTTTATTTTATTTATTTATTTTTCTAAATTGGTTTTCTTTTTTTAAAATTTCATTTCATTTATTTTTTTATACAGCAGGTTACCCTTCAGTTTTAATAGTTTGTATAAGTAATATAAAAAAGTTTTTTAAAAAATGGTGTGATATATACAGTGTTGGATATTACATTAGTAAAATAATCATATCTAAAAGTATGTTTTTTATTTGATATTTGTATTTTGTTTTGGCTAAGGTGACTGAAGGGAACTTACTCGAGGTAATAAAGAACAAAAAATTTTAACTTGGAAACTGATGATCAAATGGAAGGTGTGAATCCTTATTCCTTTTCTTCACAAAATAATTTTCAAAGAGTGGTAATGCAAAAAAAGCTAATCATATTAACCGAGGAAAGATCTAAGTTTTTTTTTTTTTAATTGTTTTAATTGGAGTATAGTTGATTTACAGTGTTGTTAGTTTCAGGTGTACAGCACAGTGATTCAGCCATATATGTGTGTGTGTGTGTGTGTGTGTGTGTGTGTGTGTGTGTATTCTTTTTCAGCTTCTTTTCCCTTATAGGTTATTACAAAATATTAAGTACAGTTCCCTATGCTATATTACATCTTAAGTTCTAATAGTGCTTACCAAAGCAAAAAACTTTAGTTAATATATTTAAGAAACATGAGTGATAAATAGAAGGCTGTTACAAGGCAGTGTCTGCATACTGCTTTTGTCCTCTGATGTGGGCAGCTATGTGTCTAGTGAACACAAAGAATACATTGTAAAGTCCATAATGTTTTGGTAGCTCCATAGGAAGAAGCATATGATATAATAATTATAAACATTAGGCATAATCATTTTGTGGTGTTCTGGGTGACATCAAAATATAAAACTGCTGGCTGATGTATTCAGATTATTCTTGATTTCAGGGTTAAGTAGTTTTATTTTTTAATTAAACTTTTTATTTTGAGATAATTGTAGATGCACTGTATATTTTGATGGGATTTTGACACAGGTAAACACCCATGACACACTCAAGGTAATGAATATATCCATAACACTCCCCGAAGTTTTTTTCCTTATCATTTTGCCACATTTGCTTTACTGTTCTTTCCTCTACTATATTTTTATGAACATTTTCAGAATAAATTTTTTAATTATGTATTTGTATGTATGTGTGGATATGTGTATACATGCATATATATCATGTTCCTTTAGTCCCAAATACTTCCATACTTATTTTCTAAAAACAAGGGCAGTCTCTTATAGAACCAGAGTACATTATCAAAACCAGGACTTTTAATACGGATATTATCATCTCATCTGCAGCCCACATTCCAATTTGCCAGTTGTCCCAATAATGTCCTTTATCGCAACAGATACATTTTTTCCATTAAAATTTTAGTGTTCAGATAATTGTAGATTTGCATGGAGCTGTAAAAAGTAGTACAGAGAGAGCCCAGGTACCCCATTTGCCCGGTTTCCCCCAGTGGTGACGTCTTGCAAAACTCTAGTACAGCATCGCAACCAGCAAGTTGACAGTGATGTTCTCAAGATTCAGAACGTTTCCATCACCACAGGGATTCTTTCTAGTTGTTTATTTATGGCCACAGGCACCTCCCACCTGCTCCTACTTCTCCTTAACTCTTGGCAACCATTCATCTGTTTTCCTTTCTGTAATTTTGTCATTTTAAGAATGTTATATAAATGAAATCATATGGCATATGACTTTTGGGGATTGCATTTTAAAACTAAGCATAATTCTCTGGAGAGTCATCCTGGTTGTTGCATGTAACAATCATCCGTTCCTTTTTATTGCTTAGTAGTATTCTGTGGTTTGGATGTATCACAGTTTGTTTAAAAATTCACACATTGAAAGATACTTGGGTTGTTTCCGGTTTTTGCCCATTATGAATAAAGTTGCTGTAAACATTTGTGTATAGATTTTTATGTGAATCTTTCTCTGGACTAAATGCCCATGAGTGCAATTGCTAGATCCTATGGTAATTGCATCTTTACTTTCTTAGGAAACAGTTAAACTGTTTTTGCAGAGTGGCTGTACCGTTTTACATTCCCACCAGCAATGTATGAGTTACTCAGTTTTTCTACATCCTCACCAGTATTTAATGTTGTCACTTTCTTTTAAAGCTATTCTGATAGATATGTAGCGGCATCTCATTATAGTTTTAATTTGCATTTCCCTAATGTCTAGTGATTAACATCTTTCCATGTGCTCATTTACTATTTGTATATCCTCCTTGGTGGTATCAGTGTCTTTTGCCTACATTCTCATTGGATTGTTTCTTTCTTTACTGTTGAGTTTTGAGGGTTCTTTCTGTATTCTAGATGCTAGTCCTTTGCCGTGTTTGCAAATATTTTCTCCCACCCTATGGCTTGTCTTTTCCTTATCTTTTCCTTTGTTTCTTTTACAGAAGAATTTATCAATTTTTCCTTTTATGAGTCATGTTTCTGGTGTCAAGTCTAAGAACTCTTTGCTTAGCCCTAGGTCCTGAAGATTTTCCTCTATGTTTTCTGTTTTCAAGTTTTACAGTTTTGTGGAGATGCGTATATGGGCTCCCTGCCTCTCCTTCTCTAATATTACTTGGGCAGGGATGTTGGGATGCCTGGTTATGGCCTGGTGAGGGTGGAAATCTCTGCTCCCCACTTGGCCTTTGCTGCCGTGGGTGGGAGTGAGGTGCGGATATGGCTGGACTAGAGCAGTCTAAAGTTTTCTGTCTTGCTAGGGTGGCCCTTTCCATGTTCTTTGGTTGCAGAGAGCACGCTTTTGTTCAGGCCTTTGTCTGAACCCATTGGCATTTCTGGGTTCTTTAGCTCCAAGTTTGAGCTATAGAAGGCATAAAGGAAACCCAGGGAACTCACCACTGTGTTCTGAGGTCCCAATCCAGTTTGCTTTCTTCTCTCCACCTTTAAGAGTCTTCTTATGTTTATTTAATATATAAAATGTCTAGGGTCTTAAATTGTACTTAGTGGGAGGAATAGGGATGAGGTATGTACTCCTTCCAGGAAGCAGAAGTCGCTAGTTTTGTTTTATGTTAATTGATAGTATTTCTGTCAAAGAGAAACATGTGTATAAATATAAATGTTCCAAGAGAAATAAATGGTACATGTACTATCTTCCAAACTTTCTGTGTTACTTTTATTATTTTTTTTTTTTTGGAATTAAAATTCTACAAGTCATAGGGCTCCATAGATTTTCAGGAAATAGATATTTATCTAATTATGCTATTTGAATAGAACCTTCATGGTATCTTTTCTGGTATATAATCCCCCCCAAAATTTTTTTTATTTTTGCCTTTGATTTATGGCAAGTTTTAAAAACTTACCCCTGAACTAGACTTTTGAGAAAATTTTCTCAACATATACTGTTTTTCTGGCCATTATTAAAATGTAATTATCAGTTTGTAACATATTTGGTTCCAGCTGGGTCTCTGTCTCTTGTAATTTATCCCCAGCACATGTCTGTCTTAGACACGCTGGCTGCAGTTTGATAGCCATTATGTGGCATGTTGCTGCTTATTGTGTCAGCAGTTTTAATTTGTTTCCCTGAATTTGCAATTATTCATATCATGGTCACCTTTTTAAAGTTAAAGAACTACACATTTACAAAGTTATTACAGTTCCACAGTCCTTTATCTGAAACCGTTGGAGTCAGATATCAATTTTAATTTGGAATCTTAGATTGTAGAAAGGAAAAGCAGTACATATACTCTCTGTTAGGGTAACACCCCTAGCTGGGCATGGACAACACCTAGTAATCACACTCATTCATATATTTACAGCTAAATGTTTTTTAATATTCACACCAGTTATGGTGTTTGGGTCCCATTTTATCACCAAATGAGTCCCTCTTCCACCACCACAAAGTTAGGTGGCTGGGGCGGGGGGAGGAAGAAGAAAGAAGGAAATAGTTTTCCAAGCTTTTTGGACTTCGGATTTATACATAAGGGATCTTGGCCCTGTGGAGACAGGACCTCAGCAAGCCAAGTTAGAGTAAAGGCCGCTATCTTTAGGCCTGAATTCCCCACTGTTTAACTGCTAAGGTGGTGCTCTAGGCCTGGATTTGCTAACTGTGATTGTTTCCAATATGAAAACAAAAGCAGCTCTTGGTTTAATCCTGTTATATGGTGTTGATCTTAAAAATCATTGGATTCATGTTAGGATTTTGAGTTTAATCCTGTAAAGATCAGACTAACTTTCATCTTATTTATCCTAAATCCCTCTTTAATCTTGTTAATTATGCCAGGCCATTTTCCCCAAGGGCTAGGGTAAAATATCTATATTTGTATATATTCATATAGTTGTTTTTCCAGAGATCTCTCTCTACCAGCCCCCTCTCTCTCAAAAAGAAGATCACTTTTCTCACACAGAGCTAGAGAGCCAGGCATTCTTTCCCGGAGTAACATTAGTATTGCAAGGATGACATTAGTTCTGTATTCGTACACCTAAGATTAAAGTGGGTCTTGGCAAGGCCTCCTGAGAGGGAATCTAGTCTTCATCTCGGATTTCCTGAGGAGGCATATGGCACTCTTCCAAAAGGGGATATAATTTGAGTTTAGAGGCTCTTAGGATATATTAGTTGGATTGATTGTAATTGAGACACCACTCCCCTGTAGCAGGATAGGAAATCAGTTCTTAAGTTTTGACCTTCACATTGAAGTTGCACCGTGTGCCATAGGAAAAGAAAGTACATGTTTGGTCTTGGATCTCCTTGCTTCCACTTTGCAGAATGTAACTGCTTTAGACCTTGTGCTCTCTGTTTCTTTCTTTCTTTTTTTTTAAAGGATAATTGTCAATGACCGTCCTCTACAAGGCAATCAAAATAATAGCTCCCAGCTAACCATAAATTTTTTTTTCTTATTTCTACTTTTAGGGGTGGGAAGTTTTGTAACTGGATCAAAAGTGTTACTGATTGATACAGGAACTAGTAACCTACTGTATACCAAATGATCCTTCTTGAGGCCCCACGTGGTTACTGTTCTCCCTCTAATTGTTGGCCGACTGTTGCTGTTGTTGGCTGCCAAACAGCTGGAGTACCTAGTGCCGTGCCTTACACTCGTAGCACGCGGCGCCTTTATGACATGGGCACAAGCCTGGTAGACTCTGTTAGTCTTCCTCTGCTTATCTCACTTATGACAATTCTACAAGGATTCCTAGATATAAAAGGTATAACAAACCATTGCATTATGAATTAAAACTGACTTTAGGGCTATTGGTATATTCAGCTATACTTTACTTTTCAGTGAAATGGGTACAGAGTCTTTTTAACGCATGTATGTTTATGAATGTTTACTTTGCTATTTACTTAAAAGGAAATTAAAGGATCTTCTTTGCAAAAACGAGAGATGAGTCTTCCTTACTGGAAATCCTGTAATGCTGACATTGCGACTGTGAGAGGTGGAAAGAAGTTGTTACCAGGATCTAACTATTAAGAATCGGAAAAATCTGGGGTTAAGAAACTCACTGTCGGTGATGGAGTGATTGTGTATCTGGATGCTTTGCCGGAAGTGAGGAGGGGCAACTGTGATTTCTAATTCGCTTTGGGGGGAAGCTCCAGTATCAGGGCTGCACATTCAGTGAAGCAGCCCCTTTATCATAAAGAGAATTTTAATTAAAGAATGTTCTTGCATCATAAGCAGAGTAAGCGACAGCTGGCTACACTGGGCGTTTATCTCCTTCAAACCACATTACCAGTAATTGCTGTATTAAATCAAAGTCAGAAGAGATTATAGGTCAGAATCAAGCCAAGGGGCTGGTGCCAACCCAAGGATTCCCACACTGCTGCATTGCTGCTGTCAGAGCCCTGTTCCTATCCCCAGAAGGGATGAGTGTCAGGTAATGCCTGACAGTTCACCTGTAAGGCATGAGCATGATGAACACAATCCAAGAAGAGAGGCAGTTACATGTTCAAGACTTTGTGGCCTTGCCTTTTGGTTAGCTTTTCGTTTTGAACACGAGGGTACGGTTTCTCGTTGTGTTTCGGTACTACTAGACAGAACGTGTTACCTGCCTTGCACGTGGGGAGATTTGCTTTGGGATAAAAATCACTTGTACTTTCTCTGCTGTTTTACTTACTAATATTCCCTTCTTGATCAAGCATGGTCTTCTCACTTTGAGTAATTCCTTCAAGAGAAATGTGTTGCCCTACACTGCCTATGCTTAGGAGCTCCCCCTTCCTCCTTCTGACACAATTATGTAGCTCTTTATGTACTTTCTGCTTCCTATTGAGGCCACTTATTCCTCAGATAATTGATCTGGCTTCATAAATCAGGTAATTCTGAATCTCCTTTAAATGCCCTTCTTAAATTATTGGAGATGATGATGATGACAATGATGATAACAGTAACTATAATATTTGCTATATGCCAGGCATTCATATGTTAACTGATGTAATCATCACATCCACCCTATGAGGTAGGTAATTCTTTTTCCAGATGAAGGACCTGAGGCAGAGTTGTTAAATAACTTTTCCAAAGTTACACAGCTAGAAGTGATAGAAGTACAATTTAAGTCCCAGTGGTTTGGTTCAGAACCCTGGACTCTTTTTTTTTTTTGCAGTACGTGGGCCTCTCACTGCTGTGGCCTCTCCCGTTGCAGAGCACAGGCTCCGGACGTGCAGGCTCAGCGGCCATGGCTCACGGGCCCAGCCGCTCCGCGGCATGTGGGATCTTCCCAGACCGGGGCACGAACCCGTGTCCCCTGCATCGGCAGGCGGACTCTCAACCACTGCACCACCAGGGAAGCCCAGAACCCTGGACTCTTAATCACACAGTGTGTTGCTTGCGTAGACCAATCAGACCTAATACCCAATACTCTGCTGGGTATTAGGAATATTTTAAGGAGTAAGATAGTTCTATTGTGCCTGCCCTCCTGGAGTGGGAGAGGCAGAAATAATATGTATGACAAGTTGGAAAGGATATGTACAAGTGCTAAGAGTGTATGTAGCAGGGGTCTAACCTAGACTAATCCAAAATAATTTTCAGAAAAACTTGCCTTTTTGCTTCTGCTTATATCTCATACCACTATACCCATAATCTTCCTTTTGATAAGATTTTTTCTGTAATGTTTTAGGGCATACTGGGGACTTTCCCCTACGTCCCTTTACCAGTCCGCACACCCCCTACAAAGAAAATAACTAGCCCTCTGCAAATTCATTGCAGTAAGTAGGGCAGGAATTCATTTAATTTTTAAACAGCTCTACTGAAGTGTAATTGATATATAATAAACTGCAAATATGTAAAGCTTCCAATTTAAGTTTTGACATATGTATACACGTGTGAAATCACCACAACCATGATAATAAATATATTAATCATCTCCAAAAGTTTTCTTGTGCCCCTTTGTAATCCTTCCAATTCCCACCCAGTCCCCGCACATTTCCAAGCAACCACTGGTCTGCTTTCTGACACTATAGATTAGTTTTCATTTTCTGTTATTTTATAAAAATGGGATCATACAATAAATACTCATTTTTACCTGGCTTCTTTCACTCATTGTAGTTAATTTGAGATTCATCGTTGTTATTTCATATACCAGTGGTTCATTTATTTTTATTGCCAAGTAATAGTCCATTGTGGATATACCACAATTTGTTCAGCATTTATCTGTTCATGGACATTTTCAGTTTTAGGCCATGACACATAAAACTGTTACGAATATTCATGTACAAGTCTTTATATGGATATATGTTTTCATTTCTCTTGGGTAAATGGAATGCATGAATCATATGGTAGGTTATAATTAACTTTTTCAGAAATTGCTAAACTGTTTCCACATTGGTTGTACCATTTTACATTCCTGCCAGCAGTATTTGAGACTTTCTGTTCCTCCATAGCCTTGTCAGCACTTGGTATTGCAGTCTTTTTCATTTTAGTCGTTCTAATAGGCAGGTAGTGGTATTGTTGTGGTTTTAATTTCCTAAGAAGTAGTGATATTGAGCATCTTTTCAAGGGTCTATTTAGCATCCCTGTATATTCTTTGTTCAAGTGTCCAAATCTTTTGCCCGTTTTTTAAAAAAATGGATTGCATGTTTTCTTACGGTTGAGCTCGGAGAGTTCTTATATATTCTGGGTATCCTTTACCAGATACATGCTTTGCAAATGTTTTCTGTCAGTTACAGCTTGTCTTTTTATTTTCCTCACAGTGTCCTTTGAAGAGCAGAGTTTTTAATGAAGTCCAATTTATTAATTTGCTCTTTTATGAATTGTGCTTTTGGTATCGTATCTTAGAAATCTTTGCCTAATCCAAGGTCACGGAGGTTTTCTATTTGAATCTTTATAGTTTCATGTTTTACATTTTTAGGTCTATGGTTCATTTTGAGTTAAATTTTGTATATGGCATAAAGTATGGATCTAGGTTCATTTTTGTTGCATGTGGGTATCTAGTTGTTCTGGTACCATTTGTTGAAAAGACTATTCTTTCTCCACTGAGTTGCCTTTGCACCTGTGGATCTATTTTTGGATCTTCTGTTCTGTTGCATTGATCTATTTTTCTACCTTGACACCGATACCGCACTGTCTTACAGGAATGTGAGTATTAGGGGACTCAGTAGACTTCAGAAGGGTGGTAATGAGGTATGCTATGCCTCAGATGATAGCATTTGCTTTTAGCACATACTAGAAAAAAGATAGTCGTAATCTTCCAGAACCTATGTTTGAATAGTGGAATGAAGTGGAGAAAAATACTGTGTTCATGGGCTGGAAGACTCGATATTCTTAGGATAGTAATTCTCCCCAAACTGATCTATAGATTCAGTGTAATCCCGATCAAAATACAAGCAAGATTTTTATAGAAATTAATAAGCTGATTCTAAAATTCATGTGGAAATGCCAAGGACCTAGAAGAGCCAAAACAACTTTGAAAAAGATAAACGAAGCTGGAGGACTAACACAGCCAGATTTCAAGCTCCGATAATTAAGATAGTGTGGTGTTGGTGCCAATATTAAGATATACTGTTTAATGTTATGCAATGAGATTGTGTCTGTTAGGTTTTGCGGCATAACAAACCTCCCCAAAACTTAATGGCTTAAAACAATGTTAATCATTTACTTGCTCACAGTTCTGTAGGTCAGGAATTTGGGTGAGTCTCCTAGTATGGGGAGGCTGGGCCCGAGTGGTCTAGGATGACCTCACTTTCATGTCTGGCAGTTGGCAAGCTAATTAATTGGTTGGGAGGCGCAACTGGAACAGCTCATCCCTCTTCCACTTGGTTTCTTACGCTTCACAGTTCTTCACATGGTTGGCTCAGGGTTCCAGAGGGGAGCAGGAGAGGGCCAGTCCCTGTGGACAAGCACCTGTCAAGCCTCTGCTTGTGTCACATTTACTGATATCCCAATGGCCAATGCAAGTCACAAAGCTAAGACCAAATTCAAGAAGTGGAGAGAAAATTTCACCTCTTGAAGGGAGGCTGTGAAATACTGTGACCATTTTTGTAATCTACCACAGAGATATTATGAGTTAGTTGAGATGAAACTTTTTGTGGAGGGTAAAAGTCTCTATAATATAATTATGTGGAATCACTTGTAGACATATTTCTCTAACAGTATGAGAATATTTACAGTTATTTTCTGTATGTAAAGGTTATATCTTTACCCTTATCTTTTATGTATTATCTATCTTTGCAGATTTAAAGTGAATGTCTATTGTCTTATGATTTATGGATACATTTTACCCTAGTAATACTGAATAAGAATGAAAGCATAATGAAAGATACTTCTAACAAAAATGCTAACTCCTGGCCTCAGAGACTGCATGCCATGTCTGTCACTCCAAATAGAAGAATACATTTCAGCCATAGCATGGCACCCCTGTTAATACGCATACTTCCTTTTGTACCATGTGTCACACAAAGGAGTGTTTCTGTACTTCACCGTGATTTGCTCTTCTCTGGCAGATATAATTTAAAGCATTTCCACTGGTGTAGAAAATTCAGCAATTCTCACAGTACCTTAGAACCAGTGGAAGTCTTATATAAATATTTTTGAACAGGTGTTTGACTTTGTTGCATATATTTACCTGCCTGCCTTTCTGTAAGCACCCTAAGTATGACTTTGCCTATGCCATGCTGGTTTGTGCATTTGGAATGCTGTCCCACTACCTCAAAGCTCCCCACCATCGACCCCAGTCCATCTGGAAAACTCTTACTAGCTTTCCACAATTCATTTCCAGCATTAACTGCTTGTGAGCTATTCCTGGGCTCCTCCACCCTCGGAAATTAGATGGCAGCAGTGGTGGCTGCAGCAGCAGCTGCCTCTTTATTTTTCTCCCAAGCCATGTTGTGATAGGTATGGCATTTATCACGTAGTGTTTTGGTACTTACTATTTTCTGCTTTCTCTCCCCTATTGTCAGCTCTTTGAGAGCTTTTCCTATTCCTAGGACTTCATACAGTGCTAGTGGCATCTTGGTTGAATGAATGAAGGTTAACTGAATGAACAAATAAGAGATGGTCTGTGCATGGTGATTAATTCATTTACCTCTGATTTGTATTTTCAACTAATAAAATGCAGACCCTCCCTTTTCATATACTGATGGGCATATCTGTGTAAAAGGTACTGGCTTAATTCTTTGAGAGAAATACCAAGATGAACTGACAGGTCCTACCCCTAACAAAATCATCCAATTAAAAAAGTATGCCTAAAAATGTAAGACACAGAAGCAAAAAACAAAACAAAAGTCCACCTTGATAGAGGCAGCAGTGGGTAGTTGAATGTATCAATAATTATTTTTGTATTTACTTGACACTTGGAAGACCAAGAAGTAGCCCAAGGTAGAAAATCTTATTAAAGTAGGCATCGTGTCTATTTTTCATTCTGATCATGAATTTATCAATTTTGCTGCCATCTTTTTACTGATATTACTGAAACAGCTCTCTCTCAAAACTTCTCTTGGTCTCCTACTTGCTAAATTCAGTCATCTTTTCTAAATTCTCATTCTCTTTAACCTTTCTGTATCTCTACTCAACATTGTTACATACTCATCTCTGGTATCAATTTATGAAATACTTTCCCTAGTGCAAGGGACACAGGATAGTAAAGAAAAGAGGAAGAAAGTAACACATGTCCTCTGTGTCCTGGCTTTTGTGAATAGTACACAATCCTGCTTAATCTTTTTATCCTTTGTTGCTATTTCTGCCTTCTAGAAGTGAGTATTCCTTAAGGTTCTATTTTCAGCTCTTTGCCTTGTATCAACTGTTGTCTCTTTCCCTCTTCCCTCCATCCCTCCTTCCTTCTCCTCTCCCTCCCCACCTCCTCTCTCTTTCCCTTCCTCCCTCTTTCTCCCTCTCTTTCCTTTTTTGAAGTACACGCTGTGGACTAAATCATTGCAGCCTGACTGTTCCTCCCAAACTCCTCTTGGATCTTTATTTCTAATCCTGACCTCTCTTCCGGGGCTGCCACCTACAACTCTGAGTACTTGTTAGACATTTTCTATTGGACCTGCCACAACTTCAAACCAGTTCATGCTTCTGACTTCTCTCTTTTAGCAGTGTTATCCTTATTTGGCCAGTCAGCTAGACTTAGAACCTCAATGTTATATTTAATTTCCTTCTCCCTTATACCCTTTTTCTGAAGTCTCCAGTTCCTGCGGATGCTGTCCTTGTAATGTCTCCTACATCTATTCCTTCTTTATTTCTACTGTTAACTTGTGTGTTTTGCATTAATAATCTGTAGACTGTTATATAACAGTAGCCCCCGGGACTTCCCTGGTGGTCCAGTGGTTAAGACTCCATGCTTCCAGCGCTTCCACTGCGGGGGCACGGGTTCGATCCCTGTTCGGGGAACTAAGACCCCACATGCCACGCGGCGCACTCAAAAAAATTAAAAAAGAAAGAAACCAAGCAGTAGCCCCTAATTGGCCTCCCCACCTTCTGATTGTTCCCTTTTCCATTCTTCCTGCAGCCACCACAGGCCATTTTCATAAAATGCTATTTTTGTAGCACTGTTTCCCTCTCAAACACTCTTTAAAGATAAGGTCTGAAATACATAGCCTGTTGGCCTGGGTCCTCCACAATGACCCAGACCTACTCTTCTTCTCATTTGCCACTATTCACTCACAGTCAAGTAGACTGGTCACACTGATCCCTATGTAAGTCTTACCTATTTCTAACTACATTATTTTGCCTACATATACATCTTTCTTGATCTCAGCCCCTCCATCCTCATCTGTCTATCTCAAACTCTATCTCTTTTTGAACTTCTGTGTTATCCCAGTTCACAGCAATCTTTGGAACCTTTTCAGATTACTACTAAAATCAATTTTATACCTTAGAACAGAGGTCTTTGCAATCTTTGCCGAAGCATTCTATCCCGAAGCCTAACTAGTATCTTTGAACACTCTTGGTAGGATTGTGGCGTAGGCAGAAGGGAAAGAAAAGGAGAGAAGAAAACAAGAATGAGAGAGTAGAAAAGAGAAGAATCTCAAATATTTTCTGATTATCCAGTACTGGGTAAGTCTTGAGATCCCTAGGGTTGTAAATGGTACAAATTATACTACAGTGTCACCAACTGTGTCCTCTGGCATGAGACTGATATGGTAGTCTGTCTACTTCATCATAAACAAAACTTAAATTTCATAAATCTCAAGATAATTTCTAGATATCTCACTCTTAAATATCACTAGGTCTCTTTCTCTCTGATATCATTACATTCTGTTTAACAGACACGTTCTAGGTGTGCCAAGTGTTGAAACTTATGCTCTGAATGTCTCTGCTAATGAGATATATAGAAATATATGAAGGGCCATTTTCTATATTCATGTTTCTAATTGATCAATATACAAAAATTTTAATACTGTAAAAGCATTCGTAATACTGCATAGTGTATACTTTTTCAAATGGTGTAATTTGGAATCGTCAGCAAGTAACTCTGAGCTTATTGTGGAGAATTGGTTTTTTTATTTCTGGAATTTTTATTTGAATGGATATAATAGTATTTAAGATTTAAAGGAAATACCTAGTCTGTTCCCTCTGAGGGTGGGGATCACTTAGTAGTAATTTGTGTTGAAAATGTTCACATATTTCTGTTTCTATTTTTAAAATGTCTTTGAAAATGGGAAAAAATATTGAAACGATGTGAAACTTCTGACCCATGCGTAGAATCTCTGTTGGTAAGTAAGGCTACAATAGTCTGCAGAAAGGCTGTATGTCAGGAAAGGAGACCCTAACATTTGTAATTTGTAATTTGTAATTTGATCTTTTATAGCATGCTGTCTTTTGTGTGAAAGGTTCGTCTTTCTTTCTATAAGTGCTTTTTAGAATTTTAGTTTCACTAAATTACTGGTCTTAAATTATAACAATTAAAAAAATTTACAGAAAGAGCTAAGTAAAAGACAAGAAGAAGTACAAAGAGTTATAACTCACATATTGAATTATTTTGCCATTTTTCTGAAGGGCTTATTATTTAAACTAGACCTGGGTACTGATTGCTCATCGTCTAAATCCTCCAGTATTAAATGAGAGTTTATATTTATGCCATCATGTTAGGTAAAGCAAAGGTGATAATATAGAGGCTGAGAGAGTATTACTGATGTTTAAAATACTGGTATTCAAAGTAAAATCTGTTTTGATTCCCTTCAACTTATAAAAAGGTAAGTTATAGGAACAGTGAATGCTAATTTAAATGTATTTGACAAATTAGAAGTTTATCTCTAAAGAAATAAATGAAAACCACTATCCCACCCCCTAGAGGTGTTTGTTTTGTCTTATGCCTGTAATATGTATGTGTGTCAATGTGTGTGTGTATAAATATGTACTATATATGGCATATATTGGTGTGCATGTCAACCAGTAAGTTATATGTGTGTGTATAAATATATAACATATGTAACTTACATGTGAGACACATAAAGCTTATAATTACATATATAATTTATTGATTAACATACACGCAGACACATATGTGCATTTACAAATATGAAATTACACCCTAACCATTATTCAACAGTATAATTTTTTTCACTTAATAATGTATCAGTCACATCTTCTCACCATGTATGTATAGATCTATCCTCAGGAAGAATTTAAAGCTCCAGAGATTGATGAGACCCTCAATAACATATTTGGGGACCACTTCCAGGCTGAAATTAGAACAGTTGTTCTAGAATTTGAGTTACAGTCTATCATCTTAAATATAACACAGTTTGGGAAAATTCCATCTTCTGTGATTAATTCATCAGGTATTGAACTGAGTTAACTCATGAAGGTTAAGTTTGACAGCCTCACGGCCCTGTATGGTTTATAAGTATCATTATTTCCCAGCCTTTATATCAAGAGAATCTTGGTATCAGTCATATCAAGAAGATGTAATAGTGGTTAAGATGCTAGTTTATAAGCATGTGTGTGGCCAGTACCGCTGTACTGCTGGACATGAAATGAAGTAGAGGGAAGGTGGGAGGGCAGAGCGTACAGGAGGAAGAAGGATTGGAGAATGATTTCATTAGAAGGGAAAATTTAGTATAAGTTTTTATTATAGAAACATCCCTATTGTTATTTCTTTATTACCATTTTAATAACTATATAGGGGACAAGTAGAATGTATATTATAGGTCCTTAAGGTATCAGATCAAAAATTTTATAAGGCTCAATCTCTGTTAAGAATTGGCACAGCAGCGTCTCATAGTTTTAGTGGTGAGAAAGTGACACTATGGAAGTGTCCATTAAGAGCAGCTTTTTAAAAATGTTACTTCCTGTGTGAGAAGTTGCCCCCAGTGTTTAATTTTGGACTGTAGCATTGTCTTGCCTTTTGGGTTTACCTGTGTACTGATCTATTCTCCCATAAACTGCAAATTCCTTGACAACAGAACTGTGCCTGTTCATTCCTCCAGTGCTCAGCACAATACCTTGTGTATAATAGATCAATAAATTTTTAAAATTATACGGAACTGATTTATTGTTGTCCGTCATGTGTAATACACATCGAATCAGGACCAGCAATCTGAAGATAATCTAGTACATTGCAGTGGTCTCTGCCTGATCTCCCAGAACCGATTTAAGGTAAACGCTTAACCAAGAGATCTTCAATGTACTAATGAGGCCATTCTGACTCTTAAAAGACAATTTCTCCTGAACAATACTAAAATAAATTGCGATGACCATAAAAGGAGAAAAATTGCCCTGGGAGTGGAGTGGGCATGGTAAGAGTTAGACTCTTACAAATGCAAATAATCCTCATGGGTTAATCTTACTAAAACATGTTATAATATTACTGGCTCTCCAAGATTAGGGAGATCAGAGTCCCTGAAACTAATTTAGAATTATTTATCATTTTGAACTTTTGAATGTTTGCCCCAAGTAGGGGATTTCTTAGGAATGATAGTTATAAATGGTCTGTCTGTCTTACTGAGCATTTATCTTTACTTTCTGCTCACTCTAGATCCTGTTTGCTAAGAATTACTTAGCAGTTCTCTGGTTTTAGATGGGCCATTTAGGCTCTGAAAGCCAACTCTTTAACCTGCCCTGCATTGTCAGACTGACCTAACACCTGTCTGTGTTTGTTACTGCTTTTAGTATCTGTTATAGAAATATGTGTGCACATGCGTGTTTGTATATAGTGGCAGGGTGGGTATAGCAGCTTCCTAAAAGGGGAGAAGCAGCTGGCTTTTCTGAAGAGACCTTTCCACCCCCATCTTTTTGCAAGCAGCCTGAGTTAATCCTTCCATGTTTGATTGGAACAGCTGAGAGAGTCTCTGGCATATCTGAAGGTTTCCAGTGGACTCATGTTGCCTCAGAGTTGGGGCCACCTTCCTCTTTTCTAGTGCTGGTCCTGCCAGCTGTCCTAGCTTCTGTTAAAGCACAGCAGAGGAGGTGTTAAATGATACAAATACAAAAACATACAGTGTCATGAAAGAGCTCCTTTTACTGCCTGTAACAGCGTGACTTCATTTCTCTCCCATTCCTTTCCACGCACAAGGATTTTACACTGTTAATCCTAACACCTGTCTGTGCTGGAGACAGTAAGAAGGGTGTGTGTATTCGTGTGTGTGTGTGTGTGTGTGTGTGTGTGTGTGTACATACACGTACGTGCGCACGCGTGCGCGAAGTCCCGCCCAAGAAGAAATAGAGAATACCAGTCCCATCTGCCTTTCCACGTCCTGGATTGGGAGTGTTCCCTCTGACGTACTTAAAGCCTAGAATATATATATATCACTTTGGATCCTGGATACCTTGTGCTTCCTACCGTTTTTGGTGCCACTTTAAGGAGCCCGCGATCCCTTCCTTGGCTGTCATTCTCTACCTCTTGAGTTTCTGGAGGAGTTGTCAGTTTAAAACCAGCAGTAACAGCAAATCTCTAATGTAGTTTTCAGTCTGTAGCTAGTAACTCCATTGGAGCTTTTTGTTTTCCCTGAAAAACAGCCATTTCTTCTGTGTAGTGTTGAGTCTTATTGGGGTGGAAGCCTGGCCTGAAGCAAGCTCTTTCTTCATCACCTGAGCCAACATACCTATCTGCGTAGACTGGAAGTCAGCCAAGGATTTTTTTGGTGCTACCTGGTTCCTTTGGACAGGACAGCCAGATCAAACAAGGCAAAAGCTTAGACACTTTTTGTACTGTCTTTATTGGAAGATTTTTTCCCCTTTGCTATGTATGGTGTATATTGTATGGATTATCAATATCCTGTTGTCCAGGTAAGCTGAGGGTCATAACTTGTTTCTAGATAGTACTTGATGATGGGATGAAATGCTTATAAGCTTCCTGTCTTCTGACCTGGTACCATTCAGAGCATAGATTTCCCAAATTTGCTGTAACAGGAAGTTTGTGTTTTATAGTATTGAGGGCTGGGCAGCGGTGGTTGCTTTCAATCCTAGAAGTTGTGAAACTTCAGAAGTCCGTGTGTGTGTGGTTACGCACATGCGTGTGTGTGTGTGTGTGTGTGTGTGTTTTAAATACTGGGCTTGGCATTATAAATATAACATAATTAAGCCACCATATATATTATAGTAAACTTCAGGCTTCATTTTGAGTCGATGAGAAGCACAGATGGTGGTTTCCAAATGTTGCTGTGTTTTTCAGATAGGTAATATACAGTAGAGGGCACTCTCTTCACACTTAACATTTTAGACTTTCTGTGATGGGATCACTGCCATCTTAATTATTAACTGGTTGAAATCTAGAATCATAAAAATGTAGGCCTTTATCAAGCATATTCCTGAATAACTATTTGCCTTTAATTAGTAGCAGTACAGTAAATGAAGTTGAAGTTAAGGATTCTGGATTCTGAGTCAACCTATGGTATTAACACCTCCATGTCATGCTCAAATAGCTTCATTTTTCTTGACTTCACTTTCCTTGTATATAAAATGAAGGGGTTGGACTAGGTGATTTTTCATATGTCATGATTCTTTGAAATATTAATTGTACTGAAAATCTAGAATAGGAAAATAAAAATGGTTAATACAATTATATCTGAATTATAGACACTACGTAGTTTCTCAGTTTGGTTTAGTTTGTTTTTATGGCATTTAATTTTTTTTTTTTTTTTTTTTTACAGATTGCCATTTCTTTAATAATTAGCTCCTAAGTTATGGATTGGACAGAAATACATAGGGTTAAAGGAAGTGACAAACCAGTATATCTTATTAGGTATTTTGGGCCTAAAGGCTAACCCACGCTATTTTTTTTTTTTTTTTTTTTTTTCCGATACGCGGGCCTCTCACTGCTGTGGCCTCTCCCGTTGCGGAGCACAGGCTCAGCGGCCGTGGCTCACGAGCCCAGCCGCTCCACGGCATGTGGGATCTTCCTGGACCGGGGCACGAACCCGTGTCTCCTGCATCGGCAGGCAGACTCTCAACCACTGCACCACCAGGGAAGTCCTCACTCTATTTTTAATTGGACCTGTTGGGTAAGCTCTGTAGAGTAAACTCACAGCCCTCGTTCACGCTGTAAGCTACCAGTATGGAGTCATGTGGGAGGGGATATGGCTATGTTTCTTTAACTATATTGTAGGACATTGGTCTATACTACATGTTTTATATTAGCTGTATAACTCTCTGTGATTTTGAGTTATTCAAATCGAGCTTATATTTTCCATGATGAGGCTTTGATACATTTGTGGGTCTCATTTATCTGTGAGCTGTTTCTCTCCTGGCATAACACAATGGATTGGTCTATGCAACAGCTTAAGGCTGGAAGTGTCATGAGACTAGATTAGAAGCAAAGCTTCTTACAAGTAAATATTGATGTTCTTTTGAAGAGAAACATCTGTGAACAGTAAATTTCTGAGACCCAACTAGTAAAGTAATGGACTTGTAATAACTAATATAAGTAGTATAAAAATAAAGCTGAAAAAGTAAAAATGTTTCCAAAGAAGATTGAGATGTTGGAGATCTATGAAAAACAGAATTGTAATATGTAAATAAATTTTTTGATGTAGAAAATTGGCCATTCTCCCCAAAAATAAAAATTGTGAAGTGGATTAAAGGGTTCTTGTTTAGAAATTATGACATATTTGATAGTCTTTGGCAGGAAAATTTTATTCATTTATGATAAAATGAATTTGCCACCGCAAATCATTAAGATTTAGTACTGTTAAATGTGGTGCTCAGTATTTGAAACAGCACTTTCCTGACTTTGCTCCATTTATTAGGTTTATTCTGTCTGAAATTAAGGTAGCTTAGAAATGCAGGTAATGGGATATTAAAATTTAAGAGTACACTCTCCACCACATCGAGGAAATTAATGTGATTGAAAAAGCAATTTTAAGTTGAAGGATCCCAAACTATGTTACAGTCTTATTTCTTAATTCTGTTAGGGTAACAGGTTTTTCCAGTGCATTTATACAATGGTGGTGCATTTATGACGATTGTTTGCTACCCAAACTGTCTCAACTATAGTTATAAAATTTTCTTTTTAGCTTCTATTATATTCTTGTACTTAGTTAAATCAAAGCTCTTTGTTGCATAGTATGAATACTTGTGGTTCTGTACCAGTGTGTTATGCAACTGGACATTATTGAGGATGTGATTGTACAGTATTAAAAATTAAAGGTTTTGCACCTATTTTTTAAATTAAGTAGTTCTAGAATTGCTAATGTTGAGATAATGAAACAAAGTGAGTTCTCAACATAGGGCAATGAAGTATTTTAGGTACTTGACCTTTTATTACTCTTACGGTTAAAAAAATCATGCCTGTCTTAAGAGTGTGCAATTGAAATTGGTTATTTTATTAGTTATAATTTTTGCAGAACCAAATCTGGGCCAAATCAGTTTAAAATACAGGCAGAGGAAGCCCCTACAGATAGGGGCTTGCTAGATATGATTTAAAGGACAATGAGTGTAGTCTCCCTACCCATAAAAAATCTATTTGAGAAGCTGTTCTTGAAATTAGTCTTTTGGATTAGACATTTATCACCTCTGACTGGATGGTTAAAATATAACTTGTTAGGATGGCTACTGTCAAAAAAATAACGAAATCACAAGTGTTGGCAAGGGTGCGGAGAAATTGAAACCCTTGTGCACTTGTTGGTAAGAATGTACAATGGTACAGCTGTTGTGGAAAACCGTATGGTGGTTCCTGAAAAAATTAAAAATAGAATTACCATATGACCCAGCAATTCTACTTCTGAGTATATACCCAAAAGAATTGAAAGCAGAATCTTGGAAAGATATTTGTATACCCACGTTCACAGTAGCATTATTCACGGTAGCCAAAAGGTGGAAGCAACAGCACAAGTTTCCATCAGTGGGTGAATGCATAACCAAAACATGGTATATACATACAGTGGAATATTATTCAGCCTTAAAAAGGGAGGAAGTTCTGATATAAGCAGCAACATGGATGAACCTTGAGGATATTATACTTAATGAAATAAACCATTCACAAAAAGACAGACACTGTGATTCCACTTATATGAGGTACTTGGCATAGTCAAATTCATAGAGACAAAAAGTAGAATGGTGGTTGCCAGGGGCTCTGGGGACAGGGAGAATGGAGAGTTACTATTTAATGGGTATAGAGTTTCAGGTTTTTTTTTTAATTTAATTTTATTTATTTTTTATACAGCAGGTTCTTATTAGTTATCAATTTTATACACATCAGTGTATACATGTCAAGCCCAATCTCCCAGTTCATCACACCCCCCCACCCCCCTACCACTTCCCCGCCTTGGTGTCCATATGTTTGTTCTCTACATCTGTGTTAAGAGTTTCAGTTTTATAAGATGAAAAGAGTTACAGAGATGGATGATGGTGCTGGTAGCAAATTATGAATACACAGTTGACCTTTGAACAATGTGGGGGTTAGGGCCACCGACCTTCTGCACAGTTGAAAATCCATGTATAACTTCACACTCGGCCCTCTGTATCAGTGGTTCTGCATCCTTGGATTCAACCAGCCGCTGATTGTGTACATGTGCAGTGAAGAAAATCCACATGTAAGTGGACTTGCACAGCTCAAACCCATGTTCTTCAGAGGTACACTGTATTTAATACCACTGAACGGTATAAATGGCTAAGATGGTCAATTTTATGTTATGTGACAACTTGTTGCAAGTTAGGGGTTCATCTAGTGTCGCAGTTTTTCCTGAGGCAGTTTTACTTAACCTGTCACCCATCAAACACATTGGCACTGATTATCATTTTGAGGTGAATGGGGCAGCTGGAGGGAGAAGAAGCAGGAACTTACATTTTGGGGGGTGTAGCTGTGTATCCTGATTTGAGGGTTCAGGAGAGCCAAGTACAGCTTAAGGATATTAGGCATCTGGAAGACTGAGAGACAGTGACCTATCTAAAAGATACGTGTGCCTAGAGGATGTTCAGGTCTGCAGAATGCTATAGAGTGACTTAGCCCATAGGCTGTCCACTTCTTTGTGGGCAGATGACCTTGATGTCAAGGGGGATATATATATATATACTTTAATTTCTCATTTCAAATTAATTTATTGCTCACCAAATGTTTTTTGAGTTATGGGCCAGGTACTATGCCAGGCACAGGGATTTAGTGGTGAAGAAAACCAGCAGAATCTCCAGTAATTTAGTAATAGAGATGTGGCATATTGTATTATTGGAGAAACAGTACACTTCAGTTTTCACCGATTAATCATGTATTTTCTTGATAATCTGGTTATTCCTAAACTTGTTTATGTCCCATCCCTTTAAGTATTTGTGTAAGAACCTTTTCCTTAGTCTCTCAGAGAATACAGAGAATGTACACATAATTTCAATTGCGTATATGACTCAGTTTAGAGTTTGGGATAGTTTAAAGAGATTTTAAAGAGTATTTTCTGCAAATCTAGTTAATAATGTATGAAGTGATGTTTTCTAATATCTCTGGCCTCACCTGTGTCTTAGTGTGTACTATTTGTGATCTTGTTCTAAAGGTTGGTTTGGGGGGACAGGAAGTAAATATAAGGATTATTTGTTTTTTATAAGCATATAACGTTTAAAGCAGTTGATCTCAAATTTTGCTTACCTTTTTTTCTAGAATGGGTTATATATAACTGAACACTGCCTAACCCTGAGAAAATGAGCTAGGATATAGTGGAATTATCTATAATATGGCTTTATTTATATTAAAGAGAATGCTGGGACAAGGAATATTAAAGTAGTATTGTCTGAGAAATGCTTCTGGAAAGGTATTTATATCTATTAGGTGTAAATTGTTATTTACACTTAGGGTTATGAGGGGGGACATGCTGTGAAAAGCTTTTATACTAACAAGTTTTTATTATTGCCAGAAATGCTGTCCCTTTAATGTTGCTTTTCACTTGGGTGTTAGCGGCAGCCTGGGAAAGTATGAGCAAACCCTGCCTTCTGGTCAGGGACTCTTGGACCTGCTTTTAGCATTGCTGGTAAGTGGGTGGAAGGTAGGAAGGTTGAGTCCCTAAAATTGTGAGGAGCAACGCCACCTAAAGTGAGTTTTTTTTTTTTTTAATCAGTGAGTGTTGTTTTGTCTAGAATCTGAACTATTCTAATAAAGTAGAAAACAAAGCCTTTCTCCCGCTCCCTCATTTTGTACATCTTCCTTTCGCCTTCAAATTTCTAAGATACTGAAGTAAATTTATAAATTTAAAGACATTTCCAAGTACTCTTTGGGAAGAAAAGAATGCTTTTATAGTATTTTGATAACCACAGAGATGCTCTTCGTTCTTAGGTACCCGCATATGGATAAATAAATGGCTAGAGGTAGAAATCAAGGCATTACAGTTTGATTTCATCAAACATTTATTCATCTACTAAGGTATTCAGGCGTTGGGTTAGGAACTGCGTTAGGATTGTGAAACACAGTTCCTACTGTCAGATTGCTCACAGTCTGGTCAAAGTTATGCAGAAACAGTATCAACCATGGCTTAGGCGCTAAGGCACAGGGATAAGGGGTACCTAACCCAGGTGTGGGAGCAGGTAGGGCAGCAAAGGCTTTCTGGAGCAGGGGGATCCCTGAAGTGAGCCTTGAAGGATGAATTAGCCAGATAGAAGGCCGTACGCAAGGGAGGAAGAACAGAAAACAGAACAGAACAGAGGTGTCATTGAGGAACTAACTGCAAGTCGTGAAGTGTGGTAGGAGCAGAGGAGAGCAGTGGGTGGGGAGAGGGAAAGCCGGGGCTCTGGACAAGGGGGCTGAAGCCACGTTATGTGTGTTAGATGCCTACTTAAGAGTTAGAATTGTCCCCCTTGTTAGGCTGTGGGCAATAGTTGAGTTTAATCAGGGAAGTGGCATGATGAGATTTGTGTTTAGAAAGATCAAGCTCTGAGAGTAGTAAGAAGGCTGCATGGGAAGAGGGGTAGACTGAAGGCAGGGAGATAAGTAGGAGGCTGAATGCAAAATAATAAGGTCAGAACGGAATTTGTGGTGCTAGGGATGAAAAGAAAGGGCACATTTCAGTGAAATCAAAAAGACTTGCTTCTGGTTTGGTGTGATATTGAGTGAGAAGGAGGAGTCTTGGAAGGACTGCAGACTTCCCATCAAATTTGGGTTTAAATCTGGACACTTCAGCTTGCTAGCTCTGGTGACTTAGGGCAAGATACTTAGCCTCACCTGGTCTTAGTTCCCTCATCTCTGCAAAGGAGATAAAAATATCTTGTCTTGAGGATGAAATGAGCTAAGAATGTGTGTAGTTGCCTGATAAGACACCACAGAGTAAGTTTTCAAGAACTGATACCTCTTTTACTGGTTATAAAGTTTAACCACATTTCACCAAGTAAACAAACATGGCAGAATGAGTACTAGAATCCAGACTTCACACATACAGGGATTTTATCTCCTTTGCCCATTTAGTTTTCCCCCAGTGCCTAGAATAGTGTCTGGCACATAGTAGACACTCAAACATTTGCTAAATGAATTAGTGATTCGATTTTAAGAATTTAATTTAGTTTTGGTCTTTTAAGATAGAGAAATTTGTAGGATATCTAAATGGAGATGACCATTATTTAGCATTTGGATATTTTGATCTGGAGTTCAGGAGAGATATCTGGACTGGATATAGAAATGTGGGGGCCATCAAGGTAAATGGGTGGTAATTGAAGCTATGGGATGGATTACATCACCTACAGCAAACGTGTTGGTCAACAGGAGGCCTCGGGAACTAAGGACCATTGTTTAACTTTTTTGAGATGTGTACCCTTTTGAAAATCTGATGAATACCGTAGATCCTCTCTGCACAGAAATGCACATAAAAATAACAAATTTCCACCAGGGTACCTGTGTGAGGAACTATATACCTTGGGTTAAGAACCTGTGGTGTGCAGTAGAAAGAGGTCTGAAGATGCCGCCTCAGGCAACACCAACACAGAAGGTGGGCAGAGGAAAAACAGTAAGATGGGGAAGCGAGTTAACAGGAAAAGAGGAAAATCAAGAAAGACTCAGAATAAGAGTTTCCAAAAGGAGGGAGTGCCAAATGCCGCAGACAAGTCAAAGAAGGTATAACATGTCCATTGACTTCGGCCATCAGAGGTCTTTGGTGACTTTAATAAGATCCATTTCCGTTGAGTGGTATGGGGGAAAGGAAGCTGGAGTTCTGGGGATTACATAGAACACTGAGCAAACAATGAAGACATTGAGACAACTAGGAGAAGTTCCTTCATTTGTTTATTTATTAACAGATATTTATTGAGCACCTACCGTGTATCAGGCACTGTGCTGGAAGCTGGAGGTTGATCCACAAGGGTGGATGTGGTCTCCTCCCCTAGCTGACGTTCTTATTGTCTGTTTGCCTGCCTACCTCCCCAGCCCCCTCACTCCTGCCCAGAAAATGCCCTGAAATGCGTTTCTCCTGGGTACCACTGGGCACACTCAGCCACCAGGGCCCTCCAGTTGTTTTGCTGGGTCAGATCCAGACTGTTCAATTGCTCTTCTCTCATTTGGGCACGAGGGAGCAGATTGTCCTCTGTAACACCACCCTTTAAAGTCAGGGATGCACATCAAAATATCCTTGAGTTCGTGCAGTGCTCACTATGATCAGTGAGTTTATGAAAATTATTTTAATACTTTTGTTTTTCACTTTTAGCTCACACTAACTCTTTCTTGTGGTAATGACTTTTATACGTTTATTATTTGCATTATAAAACAGTGGTCCTAAATGTAGAAAAGAGGCATGAATACCAGACCTAGGGAAACCTTTATCCCAGTCCTAGACTTTTTGCATGTGGGAATCCCTGATTTTTATTTTAAAAATCTCTTCTTGGGGCTTTGTTGTCTTTCCATACGTATGGAGGTTTGCCAGCTTCAAGACAGCCATGGCTTTCATAAGACTAGCATGTGTGTGAGTGTGAGTGAGTGAGTGTGTGTGTGTGGCGGGGGGAGTGGGGGACTCTGTCTTGGTGCTCCTGGTTTTTTGCCCCTAGCACTATTGTGGACCAGTGGATTCAGAGAATGGTATACAGTGATCCTCAGTTTATTTCTTATATTAGAACTGAAAGCGTAAATAATTATCCCATAAATATGATTTAGATTTTCCCAGAAGCACACTGCATTGCCCCTGCTTCCAGTGAAACTCGCCTACCTCTTTTCTGCTTCCTCACTTTGTCTTTAAAATTTTTTGACTGCATTTTATCTCCAGATTGGCTTTTCAGTTGCAAATTCAGAGAATGTAATATGTTCTATCTTCCAGATCATTTCTAAAAATGTTAAATAAGTACAAGTTCAGAACCAATCTATTCCTTTTCTCTTAATGTTTTTTTCTAATGTTCAAAGATCCCATTCTTTTGTACATATTTCTTTACACGTACAGGTTATACTAAAAGTATACTGATAGCTGTAAAATGCCCAGAACAATGCCTGACATATTGTAGGTACTCAGTAAATAGCAATGACTGTGCCGGTTTCTCCAGGCTCTCCAGATTGTTTGGTAGTTCCTGTGTTCTTTTCAGAATTGTTAAAATGATTATTAATTTGGATGGGAGGATGGGAGCGTGATGGTGGTTCATTGGCAATGTGCCAACCAACATTATTATCCGGCACTTTTTTTTTTTTTTTTTTTTTTTGCTGTACGCGGGCCTCTCAATTGCTGTGGCTTCTCCCGTCGCGAGCACAGGCTCCGGACGCGCAGGCTCAGCGGCCATGGCTCACGGGCCCAGCCGCTCCGCGGCATGTGGGATCTTCCCGGACCGGGGCACGAACCCCTGTCCCCTGCATCGGCAGGCCGACTCTCAACCACTGCGCCACCAGCGAAGCCCAATATGGCACATTTTTTTAAAGCTTGGTTATACATTTTGCCAAATAATCCTCATTGAGACAGCAAAAACTTAAGTATTCTCGGTGTGATTTGTGATTTTTAATTTTGATTTCTTTATGTGTTTATTTTAAAAATAGAAAGCTCAATTTTGGAATTAATCTCTTTGTTCTTCAGGTAATCTATTAGAGATTATAACATAAATATAGCATAACTTAAAATATATAATAAAACCTTTAGAATAGGATCTTATTTATTAGAATACTAAAAAATTAGAAAATCTTTATTTTTATGAGACAAACATCATAAACTCATCAAACATTCACATAGGTTACTTTATTTGAATATATAATAATAGAAAGTAGGGAGATATGACATTTATATTCAGAGGTCAAAGACTTTTCCAAGATCACTTGTAAAGGGCAGAATTATGACTTTGACCAGGACTTCTGAACTGAATCACACCTTTATGCTTTTTTTCATTATGACTTTTTACAAAGAGAACTTAAAAGAAACTCTTACATTCAGTAAACATTCTCCCAAACCTCCTGTGTCTATAGCACTCTATAGTAACAGTGACTAGTTATAGTAATGACACATGTCCAGTGTGTGTACAAGAAAGGGTTTATGTTTTTCAATAGAGGCTGAGATGCAGAAGGCTGGGGAACGAACGCAAAGGGTAAATTCTCAGTTAATCAGAATTTTAAATGAAGCTGGAAGCCTTGAGCAGCCAAATTTGTATCCACCTTAAGCTTCTTAAGCAGTCATGTTTGTAGATACCTTTTTCAGAATCCCCAAGTTTTTTACAGTAGAAAAAAAGAAGCACTTAAATTACCTCCCTCCTCTCTTTTTGTCCTTTGTAGTCATTAGACTAGTTCAGGGCAAGCAGTTTCTTGCATATTTCCATTCCTTGAAAACCTTCCAGTCAACCCATCATTGAGCAGCTCTTCTCATCTTTTATTGCATCCGCT
Source organism: Orcinus orca (assembly GCF_937001465.1). Lineage (NCBI taxonomy): Eukaryota > Metazoa > Chordata > Mammalia > Artiodactyla > Delphinidae > Orcinus > Orcinus orca. The sequence continues at coordinate 91,167,308 of NC_064569.1, read as the reverse complement.
GCATCTATAAACTGTACATCAGTGGACATTTTTTTTAATAGTTTGTTTCGCTCCTTATTTATTATCAGATATTCTTAGATGGAACGTTTTAAATCTGTACTTACTATGGTAAGCTGCTGTGAATACTTCCCGTGCCATATAATTAATGCCACCATCGGAGAAACTCCTTAAAATATGCGGGCACATGGCGCCTGCCCTTCCCTCTCTCCCCCCCTCCTTCCCTCCTCCCCTCACACACTCACACACTCACACACTCACACACACACACACACACGCGCGCGTGCGCAAAGCACACACCAAACTGCCATTCTCCAGCAGGCCTGTTTCTGGAGTTGGGAGATGTCAGCCTGCCGGGAGGGGGTGGGAGGAGGAGGAAGAGGTGGGGCTCTACTCTGATTAATTACCTTAGGCATTCGGGGGTGGGGCTTCCTTCAGCCATCTGCCTGAGATATGGGAGGGAGCTGGAGAAAGAAGGAGGGGGAGAGACTGCCAGAGAGGAAGAGAAAAGAAAGGAAGAAACACTAGAAAGAAAAAGGAAGGAAACCGGGATAAAGGGAGAACAATCACCCACCCTTTAAGAGCTAGACTTGGGGGGGGAGGGGGGTGGAAAGCAAGCTGTGGAAGGTGTGCCCCAGCGCGACCGCTTTGAAGTGTTCATCATCTGTTCCATTTGGTTTATGGAGAAAAAGAAAATGGTAACTCAGGTAAGATCTGTGTTTCCTCCGTGCGTTTCTTTTCTCGTTTCTGAGATCTAAATAAGATGGGGGGTGGGGCATAGTCACCAGAGTTTTAATTATTACTGTCTTTTTAGAAAGGGCCAGAATTATTGTTATCAGCTGGAAAGTGTTAGTCTGTGCCTGTTGTGAGTCCGTGTGTGTGGTGTATCCGTATCCTTTTTTCTCTCCCCTCCCTTAGCTCCATAGCAGATTCCTGTTTCCTGTACTGTGCAGCTGTAGCTCAGGAAAGACCCTGTGGGGATTTGTCTACCTCTTTGTCTTGGTTCTGAGAAGAGGGAGGGAGAGAGAGACTGCAGAGGTAGGAAGAGATTCTTGTAGACTGCCAAAAAGACGGGAGAGGGATTGACTTCCTTTTAAGAATTGCAGAAGAATTTGTGTTATAAGGAAATCTGATTCCTGATTCGCTTTGGTTTCTCAGAATTGGCAATGGACTTGCAGTTTTGCTGCCTTTGCTCTAAATGGCTTATTAAAAATGAAGGCTAGAAAAATGTTTCATTTTCATGTCTTTGTTACTGGCAAAGACTGTTTTCTGTGAGAACATAGAAGCATCCAGGTGCAGCAGAGGCAGGTAGAGCCCTCCCTGGCAGAAGAACAAGTCTGAATATATAAATGACAATCACGGGCATTAAAAGACATCTGAAGGAGAGGGAGTAGGAAATGGAAGACCTCTCCCTCTCTCTCCCTCTCCCTCTCCCTCTCCCTCCCTCTCCCTCTCCCTTTCTCCCTCTCCCTTTCTCCCTCTCCCCCTCTCTCTCTCTCTCTCTCTCCCCCCGTCTCCCTCTCCCTCTCTCCCTCTCCCTCCCCCCCCGCCCCTCTCCCCCCCCCCACCCCATACCTCTCTCTCTCCCCCTGTCTTTGGTTATACCAGGCAATATCTGCATTTTAGCAAGTCATTCCTGACAAATGGAAAGGTGAATACTCTTCCCCAATTTCCCCTGGCTGTGCTCTTTTTCTTTTTGGCACGTTTCTGTATGTTCCTTTTCCCTTTTTTTTAATATATAGGTTGAGAGGAAACGATGAGACTGTGATTTATCAATGAGAATTGTTTGCATTGTGGAACGTTCATGTCCTTTAGTCTCAGACTTAAGATCAGTTTCACTCCAGGCTTTTATGCTCTATAGGGAAATTTCATCACTGGACAGTGCTTTCCTTTTAAGGAGGTTGCCCCCTTTTTTTTTTTTTTTTTTTTTTGTATTCTCTCATCTCTTTTCCTAAGTCACCACTGGAGGGCGAGAGAGTCAACTGGCTATCTGGATAGAGGCATCATTTTAGGAACTGGAACCCTGTTCTGTTAAATGTTATATAATGCCCCGCAGTGCTGTTTGGAAGGAGGTAAAGCATTAAGGAGATTTTCCCAGCATGACCGAGAGGAAAGGGAAGTTTCAAAGAATATGTCTTTCCATAGTAATTTTTCAGCAGATCTGAGTTTGGAGATTATTAAGAAACCCCTCCCTCTTCTGGAAAGTGGAGAAACCCTTGAAATATTTTCTCTTCCACTTCTTATCCCTTCATCGTCAGCCCGATTAACTCTTTTGAAATATTGCTTTACTTTTTAAAAAAGAGAAAATATGTTTCTGGCTTCTCTTTGTTGCTTGGGAGATGATACTTCTTAAACTTGGAGCCTCGTTTAGTTTTCGTTAACTGAATATTAGAGGGTACCAGCTCTCTTCTTTCTCAGCTGTTACTGGAGCCTTTTCAACTACTTGACTTTTCATTGTATGTATTGTATATATTTTTAAATCAGTGAAAGAGTTATCTAAACTAGGACTTCTTATAATCAGAGGTTTTCCGTGGCCTCTTGGAGCCTGTCCCCTTAGTTTCTAGAGCAGCTGAGTAAACATGTGCAAGCCCAAGTTCAAATGTACAAGCATTTGCACACTTAATATCTTGGTCTTAATAAGTATTTAAGGAAACTATAATTTTAGGAATGAAGCAGAAGAGATAAATAGAAACTGGAAAGAGGCATCTGGGGGAGGTTAAGAATTCTAATAGGTAAGTGAAAATCATTATGATTTTCTCAGTGTGTGTGAATGCTGAAGGAAACAAGGAACTCACTTTTGCCCATCCTGAATTTATACAAATGGAAAGTACAGAATGTCAAACTTGTGAATTTTCAGTATTCCAGCATGTTTGTTTTTTGTATACACTTTCTGTGTTAATGTAACATACATAAAATAGCAAGATAGGCCAAATCTTTATTTGTCCTATGGTTTGGTTTTGTTTTGTTTTTGGTGGGGGGGTAGTTTTTGGTTTTTTGAGCTAGACGTCAAATCCCAATATTTGATAATGATCTGTCACATAAGCTTTCTGCATAGAAAATGTCTGCAGTGTTTAGGGTTCACTTATCAAAGTTAAACAGTTTATTGTGGTATTTAGTATCTTAACAGGTATATTAAGAAAAGTATTTAGGTATGTTTTCATCATTTTGTCACCTAGGTTCTTTGCATCTTTGATCTTAACATTTCTACATCCCGTGGTTTCCATCGCTCACTTGGTGGAAGGTGAAGGGCCTTCAGTGGATGACATTTTCATCACGTTTATATCCATATTTGTAGCTACACGGTGTACACACATTGTTACTATATATGCTCTGGTTTTATAAGGCCTGTTTTTGGTTTATAAGGCTCTGTTATTTACAATAAGTTATCAGAGTTTTGCTTTAAAAAAAAGCAAATGGCAATTTAATTTCAGAATTCTAGTATAGTAGACAGACATGCTCATGTGACTTTTTAAAAAATAACTTTAGGTTTATCTGTCATTCCTGTATATGTTACAGGAGTATTTCACTGAGGTACTCTCTTCTTTCAGAGCATGTGAACCAAATTATTGCATCTCCTCACATCTGTGAATATAACAATGTGGAATAAAAGGAAGGAGAAGAGATACATTCTTGTAATATGTGTCAAATTAGACAAAGTTGTAAATGACTTCAACTCCAATTAATAAGAAAGGTTATACTATTTGTTGTTGAAAGGGAAAGTATACTAGGCAGAGAGGAAAAGATTTTACAGTGTGGACGTTAAAGAAAGTTTTTGTTCTCTACTATAGCGTAAGACTGCCAGTTTCTGTGGAACGCAAAGCCCTCCCTTTCTTGGACAGCTCAGTGCTTTGCTGGCATTTTCTTCAAAATCTGTTTTCCATCAGGACCAAGAGGAGGGAAGGTGTTAAGAATAAGGGAGGTTGGAAAGGAGGTTGCTGTTCCTTTAAATAGTGCGGGGAGCCCAAGTGGCAGCAGGCCACTCCGGAGTGTATTCTTTTGTAATGAATCACCACCAGTTCTATTGTCTGCTATCTCCACTCTTAGTAGCTGGAAGGCCGAAGTCTTTTACCTGAGCTGTGGCCAGGTCCCTATTCGTTCCAGGGTGGCTGGGAGGAGAGAAGAGGGAGGGTATTTTATGCTTTAATTAAAGACCGGTAAGAGAGCAGGTATGTTTTGCTTTGTTTCATTTTCTATTATCCTTTCTGTTTTTTTTGTTTTTTTGAAATGAGTTGGAGTAGGGAATCTATTCTCTGATTTTGCTAAGCGTATCCCATTTTCTGTGCATTTTGAAGGTCCTCCGTGACTATTTAGTCTCCATTTTGTGGCAGTGCTTTCAAGTGATTCCATTGGGTTGCCAGCCAGGTTCCCCCGAGCCCATCCCACCCTTCATCCACAGAGCTTCAGCCCACACTGTTGGCTTTGGCTCACTTCCACTTTCTATGGGCTGCACAGGACTCTGGGAAGTTGGGGGGTAGGCGGAGATTGGGTTTGAGGCTAATTTATGTTCCTTTACAATGAACCAAAAAAAGCCTCACTTTTTCCAGAGCTTTGGTTTCTTTCTGAATTCTTCTACATTGCTCCTTATCGTCAGTTATAACCATTTCCTTGCCAAGACCAAGGCTGGCCCTTGAAAAATATTGCTATTCTAAAAATTACTCAGTTCCCCTGAAAAGATACCCAGAATTCCATATAAGTAATTAAATCTGAGCAATTTTGATTTACTAAATGGTTTTTCTTCCCAGTCACCTCCCATGCCCCAAAACACACACCTTTTTTCGGCTCCTTCCCTTTATTTTTTTCCTTTATCTTTCTTCTTAGTTTTGTAGTCGAGACTAGGAAAGCTTAGTGTTTGACAAACTGCTATTCAGGATTGTATTGCTACGGAGCACACCTCCATGTTGAAAGGGAAATGACACTCCTCACCCCTCTCAGTGGCTTAGCTCAAAGTCCTGGTTGTGTTCCTCCAGTTTTCTGTTCTTCCCTGAAAATTTTCACACTCACATCCAAAAGATCGCCATATGGGAACAATCTCATTTCTCTTTTGACTTCTGGTTCGTGGACTACTCACATTTTAACTTCACGTAATACCTTACCTTGGTTTGTTTCTTGGGCATCTATCTGTATGTGATTGTCATGGTGCTGATACAGCATCCTTTTGGTGTACAGTTCCTCTCTGGAATCTGGCATTGTTGATATCTGAGGCATTCCCTTCTGGAATCATAATTCCTCACTTTTTTCCCCCAACATTCCAAAACCACTGTCAAATCTTTCTTAAACGTTTCTAAACAATACTTCATATGTGAAATCTAACAAACACAAATGGAATGCTCCCCTGCAGTAAACGCTCTGTTGTTTCCAATGTAGTAATTTCATTATTGGGTTTGGATACTCAGCTTCCAAGCAGAAATGTTTCAGTCTGCCATCATGATGTATGTTTCCATTTCCCAGATATGCAAATGTGCCTCTATTACTAGTAGAATGATTAAGTTCAGGAAATCTTGGAGTCAAATAATTCATAAGAGGTCATTGCCAGAGTGCAGTGCAGGTCCGATTTTGTCGCCCCTGTGCTTTAAACCTTCCATTTGTTTCCCTTCAGACCCCAGTGTCCTCACTCTGGTCTCTGAGGCCCTGAGTGATCGGGAACCTGGCTGTCTCTCCAGCCTTATCTCCTGCTGCCCTTCTCTTCCCATATTCTGCTCCAGTGGCACTGGCCTCTTTGCTATTCCTTTTAACACACCTTGCATCTTCCTGCTCAGAACCTTTCCTTCTGTTTTTCTTTTAGATGGAAATGCTCATCCCCCAGGCTTCTCAAGAGTTCTTCTTTGACCTTCCTATCTCAACTTGAATTCCCCAATTGTTCCCTATTCCCTTAACCTGCTTTTTCTTCACTTATCACTGATATTAGTGTTTGTCATTACTCTTTATTTGCTTGTTTATTATCAGTGCTACCCTACCCCTACAAAGAATGTAAGTTCTGTGAGTCAGGGACCTTGTCAGCAGTCTCTTGTATTCCTGGTGTCTAAAACTGTGCCTGGCATGTAGTCAAAATAATAGCTAATCAGCTAATCTTTATATGTGATGTATTACTGTCAGGTACTGTGCTAAGCACTTTACCTACATTAACTCATTGAATCCTCTCATCAACCCTATAATTATCCCCATGGGACAGAAGAAGAAACTGAGGCATATTACGCTTATATAACTTGCCCCAATTTATAAGCTACTAAGGTGTTGTGGGGATTCATATCCACAGACTGGCTTGGGAATCTGTGCTCTAGTGCCCCTTGTAGGCATTACATATTCATTTAATACTTGCTGACTGTGTGAATGAATGAATTTAGTTGAGACTCTCTTATTCACTTACGGGATTTCCATCTCTGACATGTTCAAGGCTTTGATGAATACTTGCAATAACAAGGAATTCACTATAGAATAAAATGAATTTATTTTTCTAATATTACATAATAGTAATAGATTAGATAACATTATAGAGTATATATTATGCATTAGGCACTGTCATCAGTGCCTTATGTAATTCCTTTCAGCAGCCTTATAAGTACTGTTAACGTTCGTATTGTAGAACTTAGGACACAGGGATACAGAGAGGTTAAATAACTTGGCCAAGTTGACAGCATCAGGATTTAAACCCAAGGAGTTTGGCTCCAGCTTCCCTGTTCCTAACCACCACTAATAGTTACTGTTATTGAAATAACCTTTTGTTCTTGCATACCACTTTGTACCAATTTTACATACAAATCACATTTACATACAAACAGTTGTATTCATATCATATGTCACTTGTCAGTCTCTTTTTTTAGGTAGGTGGTGTTCCCACCCCCCACCCCCGCCCCAGCCCCAGCCGTTCGATAGAATTTGACATTCAAGAGGTCAAGCAACCTTGTAGTTCTGGGAACAGACAGGGATAGGTTCCAAATATGAGATCCATTTAATTCCAAATTTGCATACTCTTCCATTATACTACAAGCCTCATAGGTAAAGAGTTCCATTGTTGGCTGTTACAAAGTAGAAATGTTTTCCTTATGGTGAGCTAAAATCTGTTTTCATTATTGTCTTCTCATTGTTTCTAGTTCTGTCATCCAGAGTCACATGGAGTGGTTAGTTAATCTCTCTTCTTCATAAAACCCAAGTATTTGAAAATAACTGCTAAGTGTTCCCTTCAATCTTCTGTTCTCAGTACTCATCTTACCTACCTCCTTGAATTATTCCTCATAGATATGAAACCATATGGTTTCTATAGTCTTTACTGTTCTGGACTAATTATGACAATTTATATGAATGATTTATCATTTATATCCAATTACTAAGTAGTTATGAGTATTATTAGGTATCATATCTTTGTTATAAGTTTTGGTTTTTGATAGCATGTTGCGTTTACTCAGTTTTCATAGCCTATTGACCATGCAGTGTTGTCAGCAATTTATTTATTTATTCTAAAATTTATTTATTTATTTTTGGCTGCGTTGGGTCTTCGTTGCTGTGCGTGTGCTTTCTCTAGTTGTGGCGAGTGGGGGCTACTCTTTGTTGTGGTACGCAGGCTTCTCATTGCGGTGGCTTCTCTTGTTGCAGAGCACGGACCCTCAGGCGTGTGGGCTTCAGTAGTTATGGCGCATGGGCTTAGTTGCGTCACAGCATGTGGGATCTTCCCGGACCAGGGCTCGAACCCATGTCTCCTGCGTTGTCAGGCGGATTCTTAACCACTACACCACTAGGGAAGCCCTTGTCAGCAATTTATAACTTCAATATAAGAGTATATTACCCTCAACTCTTAAGTAGAATATTGTTTTTCTTCTCCATTCTAAAGCATGCTGTGAGCTGATTGGCAAGAATCTACTTGCCTTCTAACTTTTCTAGGTCTTGCCCAGATCCCTCAAAGGTTACTAACACTGAAATTTTCACTTTTTAAACTTATTTTTTAGAAATACTGTTTTGAAGATGCCAATTGGACCAACAGATGATATATTAAAAATCAGCAAAAGTAAATTTGATCACCTCTCTTGAGATGTTGAAATTGTATCAAAAAAGAGTGTTGAGGGCTTCCCTGGTGGCGCAGTGGTTGAGAGTCCGCCTGCCGATGCAGGGGACACGGGTTCGTGCCCCGGTCCAGGAGGATCCCGCATGCTGCGGAGCGGCTGGGCCCGTGAGCCATGGCCGCTGGGCCTGCACGACGGGAGCCTGTGCTCCGCAATGGGAGAGGCCACAGCAGTGAGAGGCCCACGTACCGCAAAAAAAAATTTTTAAAAAAAGAGTGTTGAAGAGCCAAAATTGGGAATTATAGAGTCTTTTAAATCAGTAGCAACAGTGAATCATGATCTTATTTTTCTATTGAGAATAGAAGTAAAATACAACCAAAAAATAAATTAAACCCTTGAAAAATATTCCGATTTAACAATCCATATTATAAATCAAATGCCTTAGAAATAGTCTTAGATTAGCTTACTTTGGCATATTATGCTTTTCATCATTCCTCTTGAATTTTTTCAAAGGGCTACCAGTTTCAGAATATTAGAATAACATTTCTTATTTAATTAATGGTCCAGGAAATAAGTATAGCTAGACTGCTGTTAACAGAAGGAAATGCAGTTTTAAAAATTACAACTTGAAATCATATAACTGGAGATATTTAATTCATTTAGAACTGCAGGATAAAGTTCTGCAAGCAAAATTTGATATTTCGTATATAAAGGAATTGTTAAGAAGAAAATATGGAAATGGAAATCAATCATTACTTTATGAAATTAAAAATAATACTTTTATATCCACAAATAATGTAACTAGTCTTTTATCTAATATTGTATGAGATTTCTTATAAGAACTTCTGAACCGATAAGCTGAGACTTAATTGAAGGAGATGAGACTTTGAAAGACTCCTAACGTAGAGCAGAAATCCATAAACTTTTTCCATAATGGCTAGATAGTAAATAGTTTTGGCTTCGCAAGCCACGCTGTTTCTGTTACAACTGTTCAGTTCTGCTGTTGTAACAAGAAAGTAGTCATGGATGATAGGTAAGTGAATGGGTGTGGCTATGTTCTAGTTAAACTTTATTTTTTTTTTAACATCTTTGTTGGGGTGTAATTGCTTTACAATGGTGTCTTAGTTTCTGCTATAGAACAAAGTGAATCAGCTGTACATATACATGTATCCCCATATCTCCTCCCTCTTGCGTCTCCTACCCTCTCTCTCCCACCCCTCTAGGTGGTCACAAAGCACTGAGCTGATCTCCCTGTGCTATGCAGCTGCTTCCCACTAGCTATCTATTTTACATTTGGTAGTGTATATATGTCCATGCCACTCTCTCACTTCATTAGTTAAACTTTATAAACACTGAAATTTTAATTTCATATTACTTCCATGTGTCACAAAATATTCTTTTTTTTAAATTTTTTCAACTAGTTGAAAATGTAAAAACTACTCTTGCTTTTAGGTTGTGCAAAAACGTGTGGTGGGCCAGCTTTGGACCAAAGCCATAGTTTGCCAACCCCTGATTCAGAGGGATGCAGTCCTCCCTGGTTTTTAGTAGAAGGAAGGTTTTCCCATATAGCTTGATGACAGGGACACAGTTTCTAGCAGCTTTGATGGGTCATCTTGGATCCCCGTTAGGGTGAAACCCTGACTTGCTCTCTCATTTTTCCTCCCAGAAAATTTGAAGATTCTTTTCCTTTCCTCACTTGTTTTCTCCCTCCACTCTACCCCCAAATCTGAACCACTTGCAATTCCCCAAATATGCCATATTTTGTACCTTACTGCTTTTCATATATTTCTTCATATATTATTTTTCACGTATTATTACTTTGGGCCAGAATACCTCTTTCTCCCACAGGAATAATTTCTTGCCTTAAAGATTTAGCTGAGACTTCACTTACTTCAGAAAGCTTGCCCTGTCTCACAGAGTTGTCCCTTTTTTGTGCTTCCTTGGCGTTGTATATGTATTGTTCTCTTAGTCCATAGTATGTATTACTGTAATTGTGAATACATTTGTCTGTTTTTTCCATCAGACTGTAGTTTCTTTCAGGATTGGGACTATATTGCCAGTGTTTATTATTGTATCTGGTTCAATTTAGTATGTAATAATACTTCTTGATTGAATTAATGAACTTTAACTTGTTAATTCATGACAAGTGCAAAACCAGAAGAGTTAAATTGGGTAGTCACATATATTCTAGTGCTTATTACTTAAATCAAGTAATACTTAAAATATAATGTCATTTTGGAAATGGATGCTTTATTTGGTTAGAAGAAAGGAGGATTTTAGAGCAAGCAGCTATTTGGGGAACACACAAATCTCTTGGAGATGTTCCAGTGGAAGTAGCCAGCCCCATCATTTACTATGCTGCCTCTTTTCTCCAGCATTAAAAAAAGGAAAAAAACCCCAGATTGTTTGACTCCAAATAAGTTGATCAGAATATTTGGGGAAATTTAATTCTTTTTGTATTAGATATTGGCACCCCTTCCTTTAATCTGATATTCGGAGGGTAGGAGGAGGTCATTCCACACTTTCCTAGTAGCATGCACTAAAACGAAGTCGCCCACTGCCATGCTCTTCCTTATCTCATACTGAGGTCCCAGTTAGAATTTTAATTCCAGGAAGAGACCTAATAAGAGAACAGATTTCCTTATATGATAGCAGAGGAAATCCACACCAGCTAACCAAGTCCTTATACCTGGGTCACCAGTGCATGAGGTTCCTTAGTCATATGAGAGGAACTTTCAGCACGAAAGAGAAGAAACAAAAAGAAAACCTGACCCTAGGGGAAACAGATAATCCAGGGAACAGAGAAAGATTTAAAGAAGTATTCTAACTAATGTAGTCAGATTAAAGAACGGAATGCGTTCATAAAACCTGTTCTGGGTGTAATGAGAAGGGAACAGTTTGAGAATGAGAAAGAGTGTGAGAGATTAAGAATGTGATAGTAAAAAGAAAACATTCCATAGAAGGAAAGAAAGTAGAGTTAAAGGTATCTCCCAAGATGCAGAGCTTTAAGATGCGAAGATGGAAAATACGAGAGATAAGTCTCCGATGATTTCCTTAGCCCATGTTCCCTAGAAAATAGAGCCGGAGACAATACCTTATTGGGGAGTATGATCTCAGGAAAGCAGGGGGAGGAAGGGGGAGTGACAACAAGGAAGAAAGGTCGGCCAGAGCTTTGTAAAAGACACTGCTGATGACTTAGTTTCAGTAGAAGTCTACAGAGAGGTTGTATAGACTGCCGCTCCTCTGCCCAGTCCATTGGAAGGAAATGTGGAGATGTTTTTTATCTACTGGTTTCCTCTCATCTCCTGCTCCTCTTCCGTTTGGTCAAAGTTTGCCATACAAACGGTTAACACACCTGATCCTTTCAGTGGCCTCATGGGGAGGCCAAGTCCTATGTTCTGTGCACAGATCTGCAGATTGACGTGGCATCTAAGTCTGGAGAGGTAAGGAGTCAGTAACCCCTAGGGTAGCCTCCAGCCTTGGAGCCTCTGCCTTTTAAGAAACCATTAGAAGAGGGCCACTCCCAAGAGGGCTGATGAAAGGAAGGAGAGGTAGGAGGCTGCCATTTTCTATCATAAACTCTTCTGTACCCATTCGGTTTGCTATTAGTACATGTACTAATTTCATAAAAATAAAAATTAACTTTAAGAATGGAAAATAGATTACCCAAAACACCCTGGAAGTAAATGTCAAAGATCTTTTAGAATGCATTTGGGGGAAAAATGAATTTCAAATATTGAAAGATAAAATCTAATCAGTAGTTTAGAGGGTCCTGTATCCCCCCAACCTGATACTCTCTGCACACTTTTGCTTCGTTTCTCTCCATACCACACCTTCTGTTTCTTGTGTTGCTTGCCTGTTTATTATTCCCCCCCGCCCCCGCCACTAGAATGTAAACTCCATAAGGGCAGGAACTTTGTCTTTTTAATCACTGTTATCTCCCCAGCACCTAGAACAAAGTGTCTAATAATGCATGGTAAGTACTCAATAAATATTTGATGGCAAGAATTGAAGTCGAATAGATGAAGTATGCAAGGGGCATGACTTCCATACAGAGGTATTTGGACTTGACCTGTAGGCATTGAGGAATGTAGGATTTTAAGAAGAGAATTAATTAGCAATATCTGATTTAGGTTTTATTTTAGAAAGCTCATTCTGGCAGCTGCTTGGAAAATTCATTAGGTTGAGGTTAAGTTAGAAGAAAGGAGAACTATTAAAAGAAAGGTTCTTGGGTTAACCTGGGTGAGAGTTGATGAGAGCAGAGACTCTCATTTTCCTTTTCATTTCCCACGGTACCTAACATGGACTCTCACATGTAGCTTTTCAATTAATATATATATATTTATTTATTTAATAGTAAATATTTATGACTGGTTATATTGTAGTGAGCTTTCAGCAGAGTTCCTAAAGCTATTGAGAGAAAGGTCCCTATCGTTTTTGCCGACTGCTTCAGAAGCAGATATTCAACTACCTGGTTAATTCAATTTAGCATGTATTTTCTAAAGATCGATTACAATGCGCTTATCATTTGGTGAGGAAGCTACAATAAAGAAGTATATGATTCAGTCCCTGATCTACTTAGGGGCTTTACTTGTGAAATGAATAGAGGAAAAGTAAACCATCATGTTACCTATGGTTGCAGACAAAATGCCATTTTGTCCTGGGAAGGGTATAGGGAAAAATTTTGTCTGTTACTATATATATATATATCATACGAATTGCTCTTTTTTTTTTTTTTGTGGCACGTGGGCCTCTCACTGTTGTGGCCTCTCCCGTTGCAGAACACAGGCTCCGGACGCGCAGGCTCAGCGGCCATGGCTCACGGGCACAGCTGCTCCGCCGCATGTGGGGTCTTCCCGGACCGGGGCACGAACCCGTGTCCCCTGCATCGGCAGGCAGACTCTCAACCACTGCACCACCAGGGAAGCCCCGAATTTCTCATTTTAAAGTAGACTATAATAGAATACCCAATGCAAAAATCTGTAAAGAATGATTAACTATTTATTATTCAGGGCACACTACAAAATCTTGCTAATGTTTTATTCTGAACCTGAGTTGTGGCTATTTTCAAGGATATTCCAGTTTAACATCTAGAGAAGATGCAAACTTAATTGCCCAGGAAGACACAATAAAGAGTAAATTAATTTAAATTGTAGTGAAAAGTTTGGTTGAGAAAAAGTATAATCATCCATGCATTGTAGAAATCACCAATTACATTGACTAGAATAGACAGCCAACCATTAATTGTGTGTAAGGACCTTTCATTTCCAAGGAAGCAGGTAGCTGACCCGGAGTATCTCTTGTGGTCTCTTGTTGCCGGTGGAAGACAAGATTCATGGGATGTTTGAGGTTCTAAATACTGCTTTAAGGAGATTGGAAGAAAGAGCTCTTAAGAGGTTGGAGACATTAAGACTGTTACAGCGCTTGTCATTTTTAACCTAATAGACATGGGGTTTGAATGACTTTGTTCTGAAATATTTATTTTTTCTGTTTAAATATTTATTGCTTTGAGATGGCAGAACGCAGCCTCAGGGGAGAGGTCAGGCTGGCTTTTCTCTCGAGTAATTTGAAAGAGGGATGTGTGTGTGTGTGTGTGTGTGTGTGTGTATTTTTAAGACAAGTGATTTGGTAGTATGTTTGCAATATTCTTGTTGGCCAAGACTGTGTACCTTCCTTAGTATTGTACTAGTACCAGATCCTGTAATTGATTTTTAGTCTAAGCATGAAGGTAAAGTATATTGTATTTCCTGTTTTATTTTTATTTATCATCTGTTTGCAAGAGCTTAAAATTGCTCTCCGTCCCCTCCTACACTCCGTCTCCCCTTCATGTGGCTGTAGCACTCTCAAAACTTTGTGTCCTTGTTCCTCAGTTATATCCACTCTAAAAAGAAGGACCCATTGTTAGGCTTGCATTTCAGTAGGTTTACATTAAAAAACAAACAAAAACTGGTGTTTATTCTCTTATCTGTGGGTTCCATATAAGGTAATTCTCTACTTTCAGGTGATCTACATTTATGGCCACTATTACCTTCTTCTCATAGCTTACTCTCTCCCTAGTCTCTTCCCTTCTTCTAGAGGTGTAGATGCTTCTGGGTATTTTCTGGAGGCACCTGCCACCACCATAATTCTCTCCCATTCTGCCAGCCAAAGCCACTAAAGCAGTGTTTCTCAGCGTGGTACCCAAACCACCTACTGGAGTAGTGAGTAGTACCAGGCTCCTACTCCAATGCACTGAAACATAATCTGTGGGGAAAGGGTAGTGATTTTTTAAAAATATGTCCCCAGAGTGGTTGTTATGAACAATAAAATATGGGAATCTCTGCTTTCAAGGAACCAGGTAAAAGATGGGTTTGTGGGTGTGAGGGGCTGGGTCCCTACCGCATGGGGTTGGTGATCTTATTGTTGAGACTGCAGCAGGAATAGATGTGTCCCTGGATTCCTTTTTTGGAATCAGAAGTACTTTCCTGTAAAATGAATATTTCAGTTGGTGATTGACCTTTTATTACTATAGTCATTATCATATAATCATTAAATCTGTTTTTGTGAGTTTCCTTGGGATCCTGGCCATCTACTAAGCTACAGACAACCAAATGAAAAATGAACTGTTAGAATTCAACCTGAACATAAAAACTGGAGGCTACATGGAAGCTTCATGTATAGGTTTTCCCTCCCAAATTCTAACTTACCTACAGATTATCTGACATCTTATGGCTCTGGGTATAATTTATATTCACTGTAAAAGAGAAAATACATTATTTACTTTAGTCTAACTTTTGTCACTGTTAAATTTAAGCATGTAGGTAAATTAAGAATCTAGAATGAATTTCACTTTATGCCTAGTAAACTGGCATTGTTTTGTCTTTGTACGCGTTTATTCATGCACTTTATTTCTCTAGGTTTTCTTCTTGGTCTATCATTCTTCTACAGAGTTGTTTAAAATTATTTCAATTGATTCTAGATCATCTTAAATCCAATGTTCTGTTCTTATCTTTCTGTATTAATAGTTTTATAGCTCTTTTTTCCCTTTGGTCACAGACGTCTGGGCAGAAGTCACTGCTTTTAGTAGAAGAACTGAGAAGAATGACAGGCCTTTTCTTAGGTATTGTCAACTGAGAGCTTTTTGTAAAGTTTTTTACAAAAGCAAGTAGAGCTTGAAATCTGAGCCTATCTGAGCAATTCGCAGGGGATAAAAATAATATAATTTATAAAATACTTGAGGCAAAAATATTTTTCCTCTGTTACAAACCTAGAGAATTAATGTCCATTTATCTATAGCGTTAGGAAAACGATTAGTGACATTGGCAATGATAAACTTGTGAGAAGATGCTCTATCTAAAAAAACTAAATGATTCTTTTTGTGATGGTTTGAATAAAATTAATATTGATCTGTTTCTATCGGTGATCTATTCTGAGCATAGATATAATGTGAGAATTGGGAAACTTTTCTGTTAAGATAGGATTTGCAGCCTGTGGTTTGTAGCACAACAGCGGATTAGGTATATAAGTGAGACTCAAGATTACAAACAAACAAAAATACCTTTCTGTCCTTAAGATTACACAGACTTTATCCTAGGAAAATGAAGGCAATTATATTTTGGGCCTTTCTTATAGTACTTTATGCTTAGCTTTATTTGTAGCACAAATAACATTGATATAATTATTAGTTTATGTGCCTTTCTCGCCTTTTAAAATTTGGTCCTACAAAAGCAAAATCTTATTTTTGCCATTTTGCCTCCCCTCCCTGCCATGTTAAAGACTAGCATGTTGTAAATGTTTAAATGTGAGTAAATAATCGATTCAAATAATACTCAGAATAATTCAGTAAAAACAGAGAATATGCTTAAGAAACAATAAAGCAGACTCATTTACCCCAGTGTGACTTGTAAATAATCAAAAAAACTTCTCTTTGAAGTATTGATAAAGATGAATGGCTTAATAGTCCTGAATAGTGAGTCTGCAGCTGTAAATCTTAAAAAAAAAAAATCATCCTATTCCTCCTCGTTCCCTGTGACTGGTTGGTTGCCAAATGCTTGTAATTCCGCCACGCAGCATCTCTTGATTCAGTTTCCTTTGCCCCACTACATTTGCCTAGGCCCACCTGTCTTCTCCAATATGTTACAAAAGCCTCCTGGTTGTCCCCCCCTCTAGTACATTCCACATACTGTTATTATATGAGCTGTGCTTCTGCTATTCCCCTATTTTGATGGTTCTTCACTGCCGAGAAATAGTAGTTAAAATCATCAGTATCGGGCTTCCCTGGTGGCGCAGTGGTTGAGAGTCCGCCTGCCGATGCAGGGGACATGGGTTTGTGCCCCGGTCCGGGGAGACCCCACATGCCGCGGAGCGGCTGGGCCCGTGAGCCATGGCCGCAGAGCCTGTGCGTCCGGAGCCTGTGTTCCGCAACGGGAGAGGTCACAACAGTGAGAGGCCCGCGTACCGCAAAAAAAAAAAAAATCATCAGTATCTAACTGATTTGGGTATTGGGATACTCAGTACACAGAGCAAAATATCACAAAGGATAATGGAGAGGTTCCAAGTAAGTCTAGTTGACTGGAAAGGTGGTTAACTCATCAGCAGAAATAAGAAAAAGAACGTAACAGATTCAGTTTTTCGACATACAGAGTTTGTAATGTTAGTGGGATGCTGAGAGCGGAAGGACCCGAGATGGGTGGGAAATGGGCACCCAGAAGACCTGGACCTAATCAGCTGGGAAGCTGGGCCCCAGATAAAGAGTTTCACTTGTTCTCATGTGAACAATCTTCACAACAACTCTCTAAATAGAAAACCCGGTTTGCAGATGAAGAAACAGGCTAGAAAGGGTTGAGGTAATTCATCCATATCTGGTAGGAGGTATAGTTGGGATTTGAACCAAGGTCTGTTCTTCAGGCTCATACTCTTTCTTCTTTTTACTTTACCTCCCATGAAAGCTTGGGAGAAAGGGCATGGTTGGACCTAAAAAATAGTTGGAAGTCACTCTCCTAGGTGGGTGATTGTTGAAGTTTTGGGATTGCTGTGGGAGATTGACTGATAAAAGGGTTGAATCTTGGTCCTTGGGTTATACATTTCTCCTGTTTGACGGGACCCATTTACTGTGATAGTACGTTTGAATATAGAATTAAAACATTTAGTGTATTTCACATTGAACACCAGAAGACTATAGATAACGTATCGCCTCTGTTACTCCATGTGATTTAAAGGAGAAGGACATCATCCCTAACTCCTATATTTGCACAACCACGTATCTAAAGCACAAGCACATAAATGTTGATTCCTTTCGTTACTAATAATATTCTACGAGTTCTGTCTTCCTTCCCTAACACTCTTCTCCCACTTGATGTCAACCCAAGATAACATTTGTTTCATTATGTATTATCCCTCATGGCGCTCTCTACTGTAGCCAAACAAAGCAGTTCACTGCAGTGCGCATATATGTGACTTTCCATCTTAATCTTCCTTTATTTAAAAAATGGTAACACTTAATATTTATTAGGCACCATATTTGATTCTACATTGTACAAAACTGACCCCACTCATTATAATGAAGCTTTTAATCTAATAGGAGAGATGAGACACGTATCTAGGTATGTTAAATATAAGGCTTTGAATTTAAATGTCATGTACGTGTTAGTAGTGCATGCTAAATGCTATGAGAATATAGGAGTGGAGGAATTATTTCAAACTGGAAAGGGCAAATGCAAACACTACCTGAAGGTCCGCTATTATTAGACACTGTACTAGTTAGGTACTTTTGATTTTTTAATTTCACTTCAACCTCACAGTAAATTCTGTTATGTCCATTTTATAGTTGACAAAACTGAGGCTTAGTTTCTTGTCCAAAGTCACACAACTAAGAGGTCCCAGAGTCAGGGTTCGATCCCACGTTTATTTGGGTCTAAAGCGTAATCTCTTTCTTTTATACCTGGCGTCAACAAACTATGGCCTGCAGGCCAAGTCAGGCCCACTGCCTGCTTTTGTAAGGCTCATGACATTCTCACATTTTAAAATGGTTAAGAAAAAAATCAAAAGAGGAATAATATTTCAGTGTCAGTGAATGAGGTTTTCCTGGAACACAGCCACGCTCATTCGTTTATGTGTTACCTACGGCTGTTATCTACTAACAGCAGAGGAGTTGCATCAGAGACCATACAGTCCAGAAGGCCTAAAACATTTCTGTCTGGTCCTTCATAGAAAACGTGTGCTGACTCCTGCTTTCTACCATCCTTCTTCTCTAAGGATGGCTTCATGGAGAAGAGATTACTTGAGTTGCTGAGTTTTTTAGTATAATGAATATTCATGATAGAGGATATAGCATGGGGGAAAGACACGGATCCCTACTGTTGCAGCCTGGCTGTGATTTGGGAAAGCACCATAGTTAGGGAATATTCTAAATTCATTGCAATACAGAATTATAGTTAGGAGTTGTGTATGATATGACTGGGGAAAAATGGTTGAGGACCCCACTGGAGCTGCCACAAGGAGTAGTGACTAGCAACATCAGCTGTGGAATTGGCTTAGATTTGGATTTGAGTGGTTAGCTGAGTGGTTTTGGATAAGATACTTATTAACCTTTGAAAATGTCAATTTCTTTATCAGTAAAAGGAGAATAATGTAAAATACCTACCTTTTAGGGTTGTGAGAATTAAATGAGTTAATATATATAAAGTGCTTAGAATATTGCCAGACACCTAAGAAGCATTCATTGAATATAAGCTGCTAATACAGGTGAGAGAGGGTCTAGAGGAGTTTAGAATGTGTTTAGTAGGCAGTAGTGAACCTCGGTTTGTGTCACCTATGTGGTACATACGTATTGTTCTGAATTGTATTGAAATTTTGCACACGTTTACAGTAGCCTCCCTAATGTGATTGTAAACTCCTAAGAGGCAAATTTTTAACTTCTGTTATAATGTCTTCAGTGCCTAAAACAGCTATGTACCCACAGTAGTTATTTAGTACATGTCTTAGAATTGAAATGGAATTTCAAATATCTCTTCCAGCTAGTTGATCATTCTAGAAACTTCTTCAGTGGATTTTTCTTCTTTGCTAGTTGGTTTCTCTATCACTGTAATAAGTTTTGTATATCTGTAGTTTTTCTTTCTCTTTTCTTTTTTATTTTTTTGGCCATGCTGAGTGGCATGTGGGATCTTAGTTCCCCGACCAGGGATAGAACCTGCATGCCCTGCATTGGAAGCACGGAGTCTTAACCACTGGACCACCAGGGAGTCCCTGTAGTTTGTTTTCTTAAATATTGTTCCCACAAATACATGGTCATTAAGGGTTGTTGTTTTTTAATTTCACGTGACGTTCATTACAGTGACATTCAGTAGGATTTTAATACTTTACTAAGTTGTGGAAGGTTGGCCCTGCAGTCTACCTGGTGCTTGTAGTGGTTGAGAACAACTTTTATTGAGAGTCTAGGGTTTTAATCGCTTAATGTTACCGGTTCTTCACAACAGTATAATGGCATTAACATTGCTATTTTACAGATTAAGAAACTGGAGCACAGAGAAAGTAGGTAGTAACATGTTTAAATGTTTACAGCTATGGTAAGTGGCAGAGCTAGGATTCAAATGATCTTCTAACCATACACTCCAGCATTGCCCTTTGTGAAATACGAAATTTGTTGGGTCTCAGATGGATTTGATAATATTTTAGGTAATGTGAAAGTAGTGGAATAAACAAATTTGTTTGCATTGGCAAATAATACATTTTCAAAAATTATTATGTCTTCATAATTTACACGGTCCTTTCCTGCATGGTTATCATCTTGAACCTTACTCAAAAACGGCATCACTAAAATCGTTGAGTTGCAGTGGCCTGCATTCTGTGTGAAATAAAATACTGTTTTCGTCCTCTCAATATTTAATTTCTCTCCTTAAACTTTTGTGTAGATAATATAATGACAGTGAGATGGCAGAGTATTGAATTGGTTTGTTGAAGGATTACTGAAATATCAAATATAACCCGGATTTGTCTGTTTCATGTAGCTCTCTTCAGAGGTTTTTTTTTCCAGTCATTTAAAAATAACTTTAGGGCTTCCCTGGTGGCTCAGTGGTTGAGAGTCCGCCTGCCGATGCAGGGGACACGGGTTCGTGCCCCGGTCCAGGAAGATCCCACATGCCGCGGAGCTGCTGGGCCCGTGAGCCATGGCCGCTGAGCCTGCGCGTCCGGAGCCTGTGCTCCGCAACGGGAGAGGCCACAACAGTGAGAGGCCCGTGTACTGCAAAAAAAATAATAATAATAACTTTAGAAAAATAGTCTTCTCACTCATTTGTGTCTTCTTACTTTTTCAACCAGAGAGTTAGAAATGTAGGTAGGTTTTTCTGAAATTTGGAAAATCTGACTTTTTAGTATAGTTGTAAATTATGTTGCTTCTGGAAAGGCAGTTAACCAAAGAATGTCTTTGTTTATAATTTCCTGCCAATCCCTGTAGTGAATTCATGTGGATAGTAGGAGGATTGGATGCATTCTGCTCTTTCTGTCCTCACAGTTAGGTTTCCACACAATGGGGACACCATCTTACATGTTCTGCTTTATTGAAAAAAAAATTATTGTTGTTATGAGGGGATAGGGAGAAATAGGGGTTGAAGTTTTAAATGGAGTGGTCGGGGAGTTGACATTTGAGCAGAGATGTGAGGGAGGTGTACAAGTCTACAAACCCTGGGATACCTGTGGCACAGGACTGCCCTGGGCACCATGAGGGATACAGGGCAGAATAAAAAACAGTCCTTCTTTCAGAGCATTTTCATTTTAATCGGATACACTGATAAGAACTAAAAGGTAACTGTAGTTTATTTTTCCTCTCATCTTTCACATAAAATCTTAATTTATTTTCTAGGGAAGAAAGGAGTTGTAGATAAATCTTTATTAGATTCTTGTTAGGCAAGGTAGAAATTTTATTTGCATAGTACTCCCTATTGTCTATTTTTTAATCTTGTGGACAAGAAAGTTAATAGACTTACTAAATTAGGAGAAAGAGAAATTGTGTCTAGTTTTGTGGGCTACAAGAAAAAGTTAATTCATTTTCTCAGATGAGATATACTTAAACTGCTTAGCCTGTGACATTAAAACATTTTCATATAAACTTAGAGGTAAATCCTTGCCTAGAAATAATCATGTGGACTTTTATCTCTCATAGTTTGTCCGTGAGCTGTAGTGCTTCTCTCTTGAACTTGTAACTTTGTTTTTTTGTTGTTTGTTTGTTTGTTTGTTTTTTAATTAATTTTTATTGGAGTATACTTGCTTTACAATGTTGTGTTAGTTTCTACTGTACAGCAAAGTGAATCAGCTATACATATACATATATCCCCTCCTTTTTGGATTTCCTTCCCGTTTAGATCACACAGAGCATTGAGTAGCGTTCCCTGTGCTATACAGTAGATTTGAACTTATAACTTTGGAATATAGCCTGGAAATTTAATAGAAGTCTGAAAACCATATAACATTTTTAAATTATAATAATGTATGCCTGGGGAAATTTTTAGACATTGCAGAGTGTATGAGCTAAATGCAAAATCACTCCTATCCGAATTTCATTCCTATAGTATATAAACATAGTGTTTTTTAACATTTAAAAAAAAATTCCTGTGTGTAACAAAATAAACTACCAAGAATTTCTTCTTGACCTCCTAACAGAGGTTTGCATTTTCCTTTTTGCGGGGGAGAAATAGTTCAGCCTCTGCCTGTCTTGCATTTCTTTGAAACACATAGTGCCAAGGCCACACGTGGATCCTAGAAGAAGGTTTGACCTTCCTTCCCCCATCTCCCACTGCTAATTGACATGTTTATTCAGTTGACTGAGCCAGCTTTATCAAGACTGCCTCTGCGGGAGAGTTAATATTGTGCTTTGTGTGCCAGAGCAGCGTCCCCAGCAGGGCTGAGGTGGAGAATGGAGGCTGCGGTGAAAGAGAAGAGAAAGAGGAGCACAGTCGGAGCATTAGAAATCCCCTTTGCTGTGTTCATCATAGCTGGGCAACAGTGTCTTTTAGCTTTGGTGTGTTATTTCGTAGACCCGTCCTGTGTCTCTAAGAGTATATTTATGCCTAGAGTTGGAGTGTAGATCTATGGACACCTTTGGTGCTCTTATTCACCTTCATTCACCAACCCACCTGAAATGGAATTTTCTCTTTCGTATCTGTCCTGAGGCCAGCAAATCCCGTGAGGTCTTCTGAAGCAGTGTGCTTCATGTGGGTGGGTGGGTGGGTAGGTAGGTAGGTAGCACTGAATAATTTGAAAGAGAAGGAAGAGAATTATTTTATTTCCTTCTTAGGACGCCCAGAATAGCTAAGGAGAAATCATTTACAATACCCTGACCTTGAGATCATGAAAAGAACTTATTTAGTGATGAGTGACAAGAATGATTTTTTCCCTGAAAAATTATAGGTAAAAATTTAAGGTCTTGCTAGCATAATTTTTAAGAACTAAATAAAGGGAAGGATTTTTATGTAAAGCAATCCTTAGTACCATGTAGACGTGATTCTTAGATACCAGAGACAGCCTGAATTTTGATGCTGTATAACTTGAAAGACAAGAATTTTTGTCTCTAGATAATGTCACTACCATTTTCTTAAGAACAGCACAATAATTCAGTGCTTCAGCGTATGAAGCTTCCGCTTCCTCTTACTGGTTACATTTTTCATTTTTCATCATTCTCTTTTATATAAAAAATACTTTGTAGGCTTTATTACAAAAGTAATATGTACTTATTAGGAGCACGAGGAAACTTTGGGGGATTTTGGAGAGATATGTTCACTGTTTTGATTGTGCTGATGATTTCATGAGTGTACATATGTATTTCAGAACTTACCAAATTGTACACTATGAATAAATAGCTGCAGTTTATTATAGAATTGTCCCTCCGTATCCACAGGGGATTGGTTCCAGGACCCACTGCAGATACCAAAATCCACGGATGCTCAAGTCCTTTGTATAAATGGCATAGTATTTACATATAACCTGTGCACATCCTCCCATATACTTTAAATCATGTCTAGATTACTTATAATACCTAAGACAATGTAAATGCTCTGTAAATAGTTGTAAATACAATTTAATAGCTGGACTATGGCAAATTCAAGTTTTACTTTCTGGAATTTTTTTTCCTAATATTTTTCAATCTGTGGTCATTTGAATCCATGCTGCAGAACCCATAGATGTGGAGAGCTAAATGTATATGTCAATTATATGTCAGTAAAAGTTCTTAATATTTTTGTGATTTGATTACAAAAAATTGGACTTATGGTTAATATGTATTTCAATTTGTTAATGAGATTAAGCACTTTTATCATACAGCCATTTGTATTTCATCTTCTGTGAATTGTTCAGTTATATTCTTTGCCTCTTTTTTTGTTGATTTGTGTGTTTCTCGTCAGTTTGAATAACTTACTCTTGACTTAGTGATGGTAACCAGTGTGTCTGTCTTACCTTTGCAGCTATTTTCTCCAGTTGGTTTTTCTTTTGACTTTAAAATCTTCCCCTCCTTCCCATCCTCTCTTCTTTCCTTCCTAACTTCCGTAACCAAATCTTTTTCTTTTTTTTCTGGTTTGTAGGTTTCCTATCCTACTTAAGAATCCTCCCCACCGCAGTAATATTCCTAATATTTCTTATATTTTCATAGTTTTAGTAGTTATATTTTAATTTTTTTTTTGCATATGCAGGTTGAGAGTTGAGGTTTATTTTTTTCCATTGGGTATTCAGTTTTTCACTTATTAAAAAGTCTTTCCTTCCGCCCATTGAATTGACTTGATGCCTAAATAGGCGCTGTAAATGTTTATGTCTGTCTCTGGATTCTTTTTTATCTCATTTATCTATTGTCTGTCTTTAAGCCAGTACCACACTGTTTTGATTACCATCACTTTATAAGTCTTGAACTCAGGTAGTTTGTGTTCTTTTTCAGAATTGTTGTGACTATTCTAGGTCCTTTGCATTTCTGTATAAATTTTAATAACAGCTTGTCAATTTATGCAAAAATACCTGCTGAGATTTTGATTGTGTTTGTGGGGTTTGGGATGCATGGTCATCTTAAGAATATCCAGCTTTACAATCTATGATTATATATTTCTCTATTTATAACAGCCTTTGTACATTTGTTGTTTTATTTTATGCAGATTGTCGTAATGATGGTTGAACCTTCCTTTAAAAATATTGTGAGATCTTTCTCCAGTTTTGGATTCATTTTGTTTGCGACAGTATGAGTTTAATGGCCATTAAGTTAATGTTGAAAACCTGGGATGATGTTTAGACAGTGCTGCTGGAAGTTCAGTTTCCTGCAACCCTCAGTGGGTAGAGAATCCCTTCTTAAATTGAGGGGGAGAAAGGATAACCGGGAGTGAGAAAGAAAGAAGAATAATTACTTCCTGGTTTGAAGGAAGTGATGCTCATGACTCGGAGGATTTTCTTTGATCCCTAATGATTTGATATCTAAAATATAGGGGGGGGGCTTCCCTGGTGGCGCAGTGGTTGAGAGTCCGCCTGCCGATGCAGGTGACACGGGTTCGTGCCCCGGTCCGGGAAGATCCCACATGCCGCGGAGCGGCTGGGCCCGTGAGCCATGGCCGCTGAGCCTGCGCGTCCGGAGCCTGTGCTCTGCAACGGGAGAGGCCGCAACAGTGAGAGGCCCGCGTACCGCAAAAAATAATAATAATAAATAAAATATAGGGGGATGGGAAACCTATCAAAGTGCTAACATTTTTAAGCATTTGACCATCTCTGCCAACTACTTCCAGAAGAACAGTGGCTCCAGACTTTGCAGACTTGTATATCTTTAGTAAAATAAGGGCTCTGCCTTTTTTGGAATAGAATGGGAGGTCAGGAGGTCAGTTGTTGAGAAGAAAGGGCTTTATGAAATCTCTTACACAAGGTTTAAACTCCTCTTTTGTATCTGAACTTAGACTGAACAGAAGTAAGACAGGGGCTGTGGAGCCAAAATGGCTTCTAACAATTTCCTGTAGTTACTGTATGTTCTTTAGTGATATTGCATGTATCACGCTGGATCCCAGGTAAACATCTGGGAATGGATGTCATGTGGAGAGGTATCCTGCTAGCCTTGTAATGCTAGCAGTAATTATGAGAAACTCAAATTTTTTTGTCTGGGGAATTTTTTTGTCTATTTCTAATTTAAGGAAAGGGTTTTTTGTTGGTTTATTTTTTATTAACCTAGTAGCCAAGACTTAAATAAATCTCTACCTTGAAATCCAAAGGTTAATTTTTTTAATAAGATGCTTTCTGCTGAACTCTGTGTTCTTAAAATCTAGAGGTCTATATTGTCTGGTTTTGAGAATTTAATTTATACTGTCATTCTGCCTATTGCTATGAATTGTAATTTAGTGAAATTGATTTGTTTTCCCGTAAGAATCACTAAAGGGATAGAGAGTGTTCTAAAGAAAATACTAATGGTCCAAATGAATTTCAACTCTTGTAATTTATCTTCTGTGAGAACTTTCCGGCATTTAAAATTTTTTGGTGTAAAGGAAGATCTTTGGCCTTTTGGCAACTAGTCAACTTTAATATGATCACGGACCTGTCTAAAAACCACAAATAGACCGAAGTTGGGTGTGTTTGTGTGTCTCCATACATACACCTATAAGTATACATATAGCAGTATTTCCCCTAATCCTGAGGCAGTAAGTAAGTGTTCCATTTTACCTGAGCAATGAGAGAATATTCAGGGAATTTTGTTCACTCACCTTAAAAATAATTATATGATGAGAATTTAAAGTCAATTTTTCTCCTTATTTTCTCTTTCTCTATTTGTTCTAGGGTAACCAGGAGCCAACAACAACTCCTGACGCAATGGTTCAGCCTTTTACTACCATCCCATTTCCACCACCTCCGCAAAATGGGATTCCCACAGAATACGGAGTGCCACACACTCAGGACTATGCCGGCCAGACCAGTGAGCATAACCTGACCCTCTATGGAAGCACGCAAGCCCACGGGGAGCAGAGCAGCAACTCACCCAGCACACAGAACGGATCTCTGACGGTATGTGAGTGATGAGGTGGCGAGCAGAAGGCGGCGTGTTGTCGTCGTTGGTCGTATTGAAATCTTCTTTTTAATCATCACACCAGAAAACCCTTTGAAATAGTTTTGCATTTACATTACATTACATAGCGCTTATGTAATTTCAGTTCTACTCTAAGCATTGTAATTAGAAGATAAGGATTTAGCATAAAACTCACGGTCATTGCCCAGGAGCTTACAGTCTAGAGATGGGACAGACAGTACAACAAGGTAAGTACAGTGATGGGAGTTAACTTAGCAGGATGCTGCTCTTTTCAGCTTCACAGGTAACCTTCGTTTTGCGGAATCTCATGGTCCCTTCTCTGTCCTCATCGTACAGAATCTGTCAGCAGCATTCTACACATTGCCTCCCCCCTCCTCCTTGAAATACTTAGTTGTTGGCTTTCATGACGCTCCCTGTTTCCCTCCTAAGCACTAGAAGCTCTTTCTTGGTCTCTTTTGTTGGTTCCTCTTTCTCTGTTCAGCTTTTAAACGTTGTGGTGCTCCAGGGCTGAGTCCTAGGACCCCTTTCCCTCCTATTTCATATGCTCTCTCTGTTGTATAATTATACTACTGAATTCACCTAGTTGCTCAGGCAAAACCTACGAGTCATTATTTCTTTATTTCCTTCATCTCTACATCCAGTCCATTAGCAAGTCTTGGTCCCCATAACTCTAGAACATTTTCTTAACTTCAGCCTCTTTCTCTTCATCCTAAGACCATAGTCTTAAGTGTGCATGATTAAGAGCTCAGCACTTCTGCCAGAGTTTTTGGGCCTGAGTCCTAATGTGACTCCTACTTAGCAGTATGACCTTTGGCCAGTTATTTAATCTCTCTGCCTTGGCTTGCTCATCTGTAAAATGAATAGCACCTATTTCAAGTGGCTTTTAGGAGACTTAAAAGAGTTTAATACACGTGAGGTGTTTATCATCATCGTCACCACTCTAGTCCAAACCTCTTCACTTATTTTCTATATTACTGTTGCCTAACTTATCACATAGCAGCCAAGATACTTTTTTTTTTTTTAATGAAAATAATGCTAATTTCCTGCTGGACTCTAATGGTTTCCTAACAGAATAAAATCCAGACTCTGTACTTGGTTTACTAATCCCTGGCCCCAGCCTACCTCTTTGACTTCATCTCTTACTACTTAGTAAGCAGGTAAAGGAAGTGTCATAAATTAACAATAGGTGTGTATCACATCATACAGATCACTTCAAATGATTATGAACTCACAGACTTAACAGAACTGCTGGAAAAGAAGAAAAAAGAATAAAATACATAAATCAGAGGCTTTATCAAGGTATTTTAATGACTAAGTCTATTTCTTAACTAGTTATCAGTCTTTTCTTTTTTCTATTTTCTATTTCTTTTTAAGTCAATTTTGGTAATTGATGTTTCTCTAGGAATTTTTCTATTTCATCTTAATTATTCTTTTGGTATAAAGTTACTCATAATAATAATCCCATTTTCTGTCATTTCTTTAGCGTCTGTAGTGATATCCCCTCTTTCATTCTTGATTTTGGTAATTATGTCTTCTTTTTTTCTTGGTCAGTCTAGCTAAGGTTTATTGATTTTGCAGCTTGTTCCAGAAAACCAGCTTTTGATTTCATTGACCTTTTCAAAAATCTGTTGTGTTTATATGTCACTGATTTCCGTTCTGATCTTTACTACTTCCTTCCTTCTACTTGCTTTGGGTTTGATTTGGTCTTTATTTTCCTAGCTTCTTGACTTGCAATGTTGGATCATTGATGTTAGAATTTTATCCTTTCTAATATGTGTTTAAAGCTATACCTTTCCCTTTAAGTTTCCCTATAGCTGCATCCCATAAAATGTGATATATTGTGTTTTCATTTTCATTCAGTTCAAGATATTTTTAAATTTTTCCTTTGATTTCTTCTTTGATCTTGGTTTACATAGACGTGTGTTGTTTAATTTCCCAATGTTTGAGGATGTCTCAAGTTTTTTTTCTTTAATCCCTTTGTGCTCAGAGAATATTCTTTGTATGATTTGAGTCTTTTTAAACTTAGTGAGACTTGTTTTATGGCTTAGTAGGTGGTCTGTCCTACAGAATGTTCCTAACCAGTTGGGCCTTTTATCAATATGAAATGTCCCTCTTTGTCTCTATTAATATTTCTTGTCTTAAGTCTATTTCGTGTGATATTAATATAACTACTTGAACTTTCTCATGATTACTATTTGCATGACATCTTTTTCCTTCATTTTGTTTCAAACTCTTTGAATCTAAGATGTGTCTCTTGTAAAAAACATAACATCTGGATCTTACTTCTTTTTCCGGTCTGAAAATTATTGCCTTTTTATCAGAGCATTTAGTCTATTTACATTTAATGTAGTTGTTAATGTGTGTGGATTTATGTCTGCCATTTTACTATTTGTTTTTATATGTCTTATGTCCTTTATTGTTCCTTCTTTACTGATTTATGTTAATTCTTTCTGTACCTTCTAAATCCTTTTGTGATTTTTTAAATTAGTTATTTATTTGTGTTATTTATGTATTTTCTTAGTTCTTGATCAAGGATTACATCTTTGAGTTATCACAACCTGCTGATGGCTGTGTGTGTGTGTGTGTGTGTGTGTGTGTGTGTGTGTGTGTTATTCTGGTAAAATATAGCAGCTTTGATCCAATATAGCTCTATCCCTCACCATCCTTTGTGCTGTTACTGTCATATATGTAGATAGATAGATAGATATAGATATATATATATAGAGAGAGAGAGAGCACTTCATATATATATACGAAGTGCTATAGTATTACAGTTACTACTTTAAAAATCTTCTATTTTTAAAGAAATTTACCATTTCCAGTGATTTTCTTAGCTTCCTATGGATTTGAGTTATTTTCCGATGTCATTTCCTTTCAGCTGGTAGCACATCTTTTAGTATTTCTGTAGACTAGGTCTGCTTGAAACAAATCTTCTGTTTTTGTTTACCTAGAATACCTTTATTTTGTCTTCATTTTTGAAGGCTAGCTGTAGAATTCTTGGTTGACGTTTTTGCCCCAACTCCTCAGCCCTCTGGCCTCTGATGAGAAGTCAGTTGTTAATCCTGTTGTTGTTCCCCTGTATGTGATGAGTTGTTTTTCTCTTGCTGTCTTCAAGATTTTTTTGTTTGTCTTTGGCTTTGAGCAGTTTGACGCTGATATGTCTAGGATAAATCTGTTTGTTTTATCATACGTGGAGTGCATTGAGATTTTGAGGTCTGTAGATTGTTTGCCATCAAAATTAGCAAGTTTTTGAACGTAATTTTTTCAAATATTTGTTCTTTCCTTTTGTTCCTCCTCCTGGGACTTTTGCTACAAGTAATGGGGATGCTTGTTCCCCACAGGTTCAGATTCTGTTTGTTTGTTTGTTTTTAAGCTGAATCTAAACAGAATCTAAGGTTCTACTCATTTTTCTTCAGTCTTCTTTCCGTTCTTTTGATTGGATCATTTCTGTTGATCTGTTTCAGTTTACTCTTTCTTTTTTCCGCCATATCAAATCGGCTATTAAGCCCATCTAGTGAATTTTTATTTTAGTTAATGTACTTTTCAACTCTGGAATTTTCATTTAGGATTTCTGTGTCTCTATTGAGATTCCTTACTTGTCATCGTATTTCCTTTAATTCTTTGAATACATTTGTAATTGTTACTTTGAAGTCACCTGCAGACTCTAACATCCAGTCCTCCTCAGAGCCCGTTTCTAGTTACTGCTTGTTTTCTTGAGTTGGGGCCACACTTTTCCTGTTTCTTTGCATGTCTTGTAACTTTTTAGTAAATTAGACATTTTAGTAATATATTTTAACAACTCTAAAGTTTTTTGGTTTTGTTTTTGTTTTTGAGAGGTGTAGGTGAGTATATATGTGTGAGTTTTAAATAGTTTGCCTGTACTTAAACTGTGGGCTCCTCTGTGGTGTGCAGCCACTGATGTGTCTGCTTAGTGATTTTCATTCTCGTTTTTACTTTTTAGCCTGACTGGGAGTCACCCCTGTGTCTCCATAGCCTATTGGTCAGCCAGTGATTTGGGCATAAGTTGTGCTTAATTAAGCACCTGGAGTGTGGAAAGCTTCCACCCTCTGCTGATCTGGTTTTGGGTTGGGAAGTGCATTTCACAGTACAGCCAGTTCTCAAGTATGCCTTGGCTTTTTCTTTCTGTTGGGCCCTTTTGTGTCTCCCCTCCTCATCTGCATATGTTCACAGTCAGCCAGGGATGTGAGGAGATCATATCTAGTTATTCTACTATTCTCTCATTTCCAGGATCTTCCCTTCAGATTTCTAGCTGATCCACCACTCACCCCAATCAGACCACAGCCTCAAGCTAGAAGAACTATATTTCCCCTGTTAGGTTCCCACCAAGTGTGCCACTTTAGCAGACAAGTCTGTGGTTTTCTACTGCGCCCCCCACCCCAGTACCCCAAGTGGAGTCCGCCCCCTCTGGCAGCAAAGCTGCTGGGTTTTGTGGCCCAGCCCTATCCTGATGAGCTCTCCCAGAAGAGCTGAGGATTAGAGGGTGGGGTTAGTGAGTTGGAGTAGGCCCAGGCAATAAGTTTGTAGACTCCTTCATGTTTTACTCTAAAGCTCTAGCAACTTTTCAAGAAACTTCTCTATTTATTTTCTGCCTCTGATTGATTTCCAGGACCGTGAAATGACTGACAAGTTTTCTTATTGTTTTGAGGAGAGGATTCACTGACCTCTTCATGCCATCAGAGCCAGAAGTCCCTTCCTTGAATCACTTCATGGTCGTTTGTACTGCACCTCTCCTCACCACTGCCCATTTATTTCTCTTTCTCTTTTTTTCCCTATTGCCACCTTTTCCCATTGTTTCAGATTCCTGGATTATGTGTCTCTAATGACAGTATTAACGGCGAGCTCTGTTCCTTAATATAAATATATACAGTTAAGACTTCTGTTCTTCATCCATATTAGAAACTATTCAGTATATAATTTTGCATTATATTGACCAATTTGAGTTTCTAAAGATGTATTGAAATAAGATTAGGAATCCTTATGAATAGACTGTGAATTTATTGGTGCTGAGGAGAAAATGGAAAATCCTTGAGTTGTGCCTGCAAACAGAACACAAGTTCTGTCATTTTAGGAAGTTGCTAACAATAAAATGGGAAATTATTAGGAAGCTCTGGTTGAAGATACTTCTTTTTTTTTTTTTTTTTTTTTGCGGTATGCGGGCCTCTCACTGTTGTGGCCTCTCCCGGTGCGGAGCACAGGCTCAGCGGCCATGGCTCATGGGCCCAGCCGCTCTGCGGCATGTGGGATCTTCCTGGACCGGGGCACGAACCCGTGTCGCCTACATCGGCAGGCGGACTCTCAACCACTGTGCCACCAGGGAAGCCCAATACTTCTTACATTTTTAAGTGTCCATTTTAATTGTGAGTGTGAATCCACTGCTCTTAAGCCATTTTACCTTTGGAAGTTGTGTGTGGGTGTGTGTTTCTCAGGGGAGGTGGGGTGTGTTTAGAGAGCGATCGAGCAGTAAGTAGAGCAGTATATTGTAAAACCTACCTAGATTTGACAACCATATAAATTATTCTGTTAAACCTTTACCTTCTACTTATATGTTTCATAAAAAGAGTCTGGTAATTCCTGTAGCCAATTAAATTCAAAAGGTAGATAAGAAGCATTGTTATTTATAAATAAATGATATCTTAAATTTGTATAACACTTTTCAGTTGAAAGCTTGATTCCACAAACACTATTTTATTGTGGCTCATAAAATAGCCCTTTGTGGTATGTTATTGTTTTTCTACTTGGGGAATTCAAAGTCTTTACTCTCCAGTCTGCCACTCTGACTCCCCATCTCCAACTCAATGGAAGTGATCGTGAATATATGCACTGGTCCTCTGAGCAGATGCTTGTGCATCTTTTCCCGCTCAGTCCAAGTGTTAGCTCTGCTGGGAAGCCCTGCTTGACTTTCCTAGGCAAAGCCAAATTCATGTATCCTTCATTTAGGCTCAGGTAGACTTCTGAGCTACCACCTTTTGTGGAACTTACGAGGTGTGATGTTTTTTGTTCACTTCTGTCTCCCTAACTAAACTGTAAGCTTCTTTTGCATTCCCCGACTTGTCATAGTACCTGGCACTTAATAGTTACTCAGTAAATATTTCTTGGGGAAAACAATGAAAGAAGATACAGGTGTGCCATGGGAGGTCTGAGGAGAGAGAAGTGAGCTCCTTGTGAAGATGGCATTGATCTGGGCCTTGTATTATGGGTGACTAGAATTCAGACATGTTTAGATGGTGGTGGGAAGAATTAGGAAAGTCATTTCTCAAAGCAAAGTTGGAGAGATGGGAAAGATCAAAATGTCTTTGAATAAAAGCATGGGTTTCTGTTTGGTTGAAGCTTGGGTGCTTGGTGGAGACTAGTGGGAAATAGGTGGGAGAAAGGTCCCTTGAGAGTACAAATTGGGAAGAGCATTTGAATGCCTGGCTGAGAAATCACTTTATTAAAGGTATTTGAGCAGGAAATGGAAGTGAGCAGAATTGTGCTTCAGAAGATTAATCTCTTGCATGTACAAGATAGTAGAGGAGCAGGAAGACTGGTTAGGAAAGGGTCTTATGGTTGGAGTTGATAATGGAGTTCTGGATTAGGGGTTGCAGTGATTATATACAGGAGGAAGTGAATTGAAGAGAAATTATGAAGATAGAATAAACAGAATTTGACAGCTGATTGGATAAGTAAAATAAGGAGATCAGAGTCAAAGATTTTTCATCCTTATTGCAATAACTATATCTTGAATAAAATCATTTTACCCCCCAAGTTTCAGTTTCCTCACCTATCAAATGAAGGTACTAATTCCTACCTGACAGAATTGTAGTGAGAATAAATTAGAAAAGCTTTGGAGATTACTTGTTTAAATAGTTATCGAGATAATCGCTTTTACTGTCTTTTTAAATCAGCTGTCCTGGTTGATGTCGTTTATTTGCGCTTTTTATTATTGTGTATTTTAATAGATCTTGTTTATGTTGGATAGTCCCATCTTGTTGATGGGGAGAACAAAAAGAAAGGATTTCTGACATAAAAATGAGAAATAAGCAATGAAATCTGGAGTTTTATTTTCAAAATATATTTTAGAAATTGATTTTAACATTGGGCTAGATGCTTCTTGTACTCTTAAGATGAGAGCTTGTTTTGACAGTCCTTTGGTCCCGTAGTGTGCATTAGCAAGAGAGATAGCAGTCAGGCGGCTCCCAGCTGGGTCTGCAGAGGCTTGATTATCGCTGAGCCTGCCTGCGGAGAAGAAAGGACCTCAGTTCCTGTATGTTTAGATATTTTCCAAATGCCAGCAGGCATAAATAGCCGAAGTATTGGAAGTAGATAAGCTTTGGTGAGTGATCTTCAGATACAAGATTTATATTTGTGTACATATTCTGCCAACCTATTGGATCATACTTTCCCTGAGGGCAGGAACTATTACTTGCCCTCCTCTTATTACTCCCAGTGATACACAATGGACATTTACTAAGTGGTTTTTGAATGAAAAAAGAAGCTTATAAAGGCAGAGTAAGTTGCTATTCAGTAACATCTTTTGAAGTATTTGAACAGAGTTGTTGGTGCATCTAAATTGAGGGAATAGTTGAGTGGTCTGCTGTGCTATATCATAATCTGCTGTAGATTTTATTAGCCCTCCTCACTGGTGGGCCTTTGAGCACAGCTCCAAGTAAAGATGACTCAGACCCCATATTGTTCATCATCCTCAGTTTCTTCTCTTTTTTGTACACCCTTTCTCTGGAGTTGAAGCCAGATTTCCTTGCATTTCTCTACCATCAGAAGATCAGTCTAACCGTCCTCCCTTGGAATTACCCACTGACCCTTACCTGAAGATGCCTTGTAGATTGGTGACCCATCAAATGTAGCCAGGAAGTTATACCACTTAACAGTGGGTCCATTTGCCCACACCAGGACTTCTGGAATATAATGGTAAAAATGGGGCCCATATCCTTCTCTCATGTTGTGTATTGTTGGGCGACGTTACCTTCAGCCTGCAGCGTAGGTATGATCATTAGCATTTTCCATCTCCAGGCTGGAGTTAGAGGCCTGGGACAACAGAGGATTCATTCATGCAGTCATCCAGTTTTCCAAGAGATGGAAAAGCTGCCTATGAGCAGCTTGGCAAGTTCACAGCTGGATTGATGAGGAAACTATAGCCTGGTCTGAAATGCAAAAGTTGCTGCAGAAAACCACACTCAGAGCCAGGCATGCATATTTTTCAATAGAGAAAATTGCCCTTTGGTTCACGTAAGACTCAAGACACCCTTTCAGCAAATTGTTAATATTGTTAAGTTGTGATTGTTGCTTCTTCTCTTTTGCATGCCTTCATTTATTTATTTTTATTTACTTATTAATTACTGATTATTATTACCCATTCTACCCCCACCCCACCCCTCAAAAAAAGAAACTGAAGCTGAAAAGTTTTGAGAACGGTCATACTCTGCTCTACTGGCCCTTGCTGCTCTCCCGTATGTTAGGGTAAGAATAAAGAAGCACTGATGATTAACTTAGTAGTGCAGTTTTTCTTAACCTGTCTACAAGAGTTGTGCATTTTCCGTAAATATTTGTACTATCTTTTGAAGTTGGTAAACTCTGTTTAGAATCACTGAATTTTAAAGCCAAAATAGATTTTAGAAATCATCTCACGCCCTCCTTTTACAGCAGAGGTCAGCAGTTTTAAGCGACTTGAACAAGGTTACAGCTAGCTCAAAACAGAGCTGGGACTCAGGAAATCTGCTTGAAGTCAAGGGCTTTTTTTCTGCTTCCCCATGTAAATTATAAAAAATAAAAGGCATCTCTAGACATGGTCTTAGTTTCCACTTACTCTTCAACTTTAAACCCAAGAACTTCAACTAGAACATACTTACAGATTTCTTTCATTCTGAAGCGTACATTAAAATATTAAAGAATCATTCAGTTAAGTATAAAGTTTTTAAAAATTGAGGTTATTGTCTCTGGTGTTTCTCTATATATATAATTTTTACATAATTCTGACTCGTGGTTTTAAAAAAGTGACTTGCTGTGGTTTTTGTTAACTGTGATACTGGTTTTTGTTTCCTGGGGTAATATATGGTAATATTACATATACAAATGATGCCATTTAGAATTCTTTTTTATAACACTTTGACCCACCGAGAAAATAGAACTAGATATTTTCTTTTTTGCGGTACGCGGGCCTCTCACTGTTGTGGCCTCTCCCGTTACGGAGCACAGGCTCCGGACGCGCAGGCTCAGCGGCCATGGCTCACTGGCCCAGCCGCTCCGCGGCATGTGGGATCTTCCCGGACCGGGGCACGAACCCACGTCCCCTGCATCGGCAGGCGGACTCTCAACCACTGCGCCACCAGGGAAGCCCCAGAACTAGATATTTTCTGAAGAAAATTGAGTTACTAGTTTATTGGGAAAATGTTAGCTGACATTTAAATGCCCAAACAAGACTAGATTCTCAGAATTTGACTTGCAGCAATACTCAAATACACAGAAGAAATACTTAAGCATTTCTCTTTAAAATAACTAAATCTAAACGTACTTTTGCTCAAGTAAGGGATTATTCTACATAAATGTAAATTCAATTTTTTATGCCCCCAAAATTGTGTTTGGTGTTAGCACTGGAAAAAATAATTTTATATGCATAGGTATTCTTGGTATGTTATTTTAGCACTGTGAAATTACCCTGATTTTCAGTAACTAAGTATATAAGCCAAGATTTCACTTTTTAGAAAGATATTCTATCATGTTAGGAGTACTCTTTAAGAAGGAATTCATAAGATCTAATTCCACCAGTTTTAACCCAGTATATACTCCATTATAAACATTTATAAAATTGCTTTAAATTTTAGATGCTAACAAGTCTAGTTGGTGGATCTTCATGGATTGTAGTACCAGATTTTTCTTTAAGGCACTGTAAAATGACATAATGAAAAGTGTCCCAACTTACTTTCTAAAATATTATCAGGAGAGACTGAATTTTTTTTAAAGCTGTTTTTTAAAAACTGTTTCTATTTATATAATATTGTGGTTAGGGCGCTTGAGCTAGGAAACCAGATTGAGTTAGGTTTAGCTCCCAGCTCCTTCCATTTGTTAAATGTATAACCCTGAGAGAATTATAACTAATGCTCATTTTCCTCACCTGTAAAACTGGTGATACTAGTTCCTAACTCATAGGGTTGTTTTTAGGATTAAATGAGAAAATGTACAGCAAGTACTTTGTATAATGCCTGGCACATAACAAATATTCAATAAATATTAGCTATAATTCTATTGGTATATAATTATTACATTTCAAAGAAGGTGTTAATAAGCAGTTCTTAAGTTAAAATAATACAAATTAACAGGCTGTCCAATTATATATCTCTTTTCTCTTTTGCCATTTTTTTCCCTCATACCCTTGGGAGCTTGTGCTCTAAGGGCCATCCTGATAAAAGCAGTATTTTTCAAAGTGAATTTTATATTTTGATCCACAAAAATGAATGAATGAGTGAATGAATGAATGATATATATAATATATGTTTAGGGAGAAAGGTG
Organism: Orcinus orca; assembly: GCF_937001465.1. Lineage (NCBI taxonomy): Eukaryota > Metazoa > Chordata > Mammalia > Artiodactyla > Delphinidae > Orcinus > Orcinus orca. The sequence continues at coordinate 91,130,798 of NC_064569.1, read as the reverse complement.
AGTTTTTTGTCTTCACAATTCACAGGAAACCTTTTAACTTTGTTTAGTCCAGTATTTCCCAAATTTATTTGACCATGAAACTCATTTTCTACAAAATACCAGTTAACATCCTGCAGAACTGTCATTCTACCCTTTGGGAAGTATTGCTCTATGATTTTTGAAGCATGTATACACACACGTATCCTTTAGATGTACTTAAAGCTGTTTTGGGCAATGACCTTTCCATTAGATTTTCTCGGGTATAAAATACATCAGTCTTATTTAATATAAGTTTGAATCATTCAAAATGGAAATAGTGTGATATAGAAAAATTAATGACACTTCACTTTTGTGCAGATTTTAAACTGTTAACAAAATTCAACTGAGTAAATTTAAAAGCTCTTATTGGCTTTATTCAGTGATTCATGAATTCGGTGGCATCCAATCTAGCACATGGAAAGGAGCTCTGAGTAAAATTGTCATTATATGCAGATGACATGATATAGAAAACCCTAAAGACTCCACACAGAAACTATTAGACCTGATAAACCAATTCAGCAAGGTAGCAGGATACACGATTAACATTGCATTTCTTTCTTTACACTAACAATGAAATATCAGAAGGGGAAAGTAAGAAAACAGTCCCTTTAAAATCACATCAAAAAATAAAATAAAACAAAATACTTAGGAATAAACCTGACAAGGCGGTGAAAGAATATGCTGAAAACTATAAAACGTTGATAAAGGAAATTGGAGATGATTCAAAGAAATGGAAAGATATCTCATGCTCTTGGATTGGAAGAATTAATATTGTTAAAATGGCCATACTACCCAAAGCAATCTACAGATTTAATGCAATCCCTATCAAATTACTCATGACATTTTTCACAAAACCAAAACAAGTAGTCCTAAAATTTGTATGGAACCATAAAAGACCCAGAATTGCCGAAGCAATCCTGAGGAAAAAGAACAAAGCTGGAGGCATAACCTTCTCAGACTTCAGACAATACTACAAAGCTACGTAATCAAAACAGTCTGGTATTGGCACAAAAGCAGACATATGGATCAATGGCACAGAATAGAGAGCCCAAAATAAATCCACACACCTACTGTCAATTATTCTTCAACAAAGAAGAGAAAAACATACAATGGAGAAAAGACAGTCTCTTCAGCAAGTGGTGTTGGGAAAGCTGGACAGCCACATGTAAATCAATGAAGATGGAACACTCCCTCACACCCCACACAAAAGTAAACTTAAAATGGCTTAAAGACTTAAATATAAGACATAACATCATTAAACTCCTAAAAGAGAACATAGGCAAAACATTCTCTGACATAAATCATAGTAATCTTTTCTTAGGTCAGTCTCCCAAGGCAATAGAAATAAAAGCAAAAGTAAACAAATGGGACCTAATCAAACTTATAAGCTTTTATACAGCAAAGGAAACCATAAACAAAATGAAAAGACAGCCTATGGACTGGGAGAGAATATTTGCAGCAATGCAACTGACAAGGGTTTAATTTCCAAACTATACAAACAGCTCATACAACTCAACAGCAAAATAAACAACCCAATCAAAAAATGGGCAGAAGACCTAAATAGGCATTTCTCCAAAGAAGACATACAGGTGGTCAATAGGCACATGAAAAGATGCTCAACTTCACTAATTATTAGAGAAATGCAAATCAAAACAACAATGAGGGGACTTCCCTGGTGGTCCAGTGGTAGAGAGTCTGCCTTCCAGTGCAGGGGACGTGGGTTCGATTCCCTGGTCGGGGAACTAAACTCCTACATTCCGCGGGGCAACTAATCCCACGTGCCACAACTACTGAACTCGAGTGCCTCAACTAGTGTGCACGTGTGCCGCAAACTACAGAGCACATGCACTCTGGAGCCCACGCGCCACAACTAGAGAAGAGAAAATGCGCACACCACAACTATAAGAAGCCCGCTCACCACAACGAAGAGCCTGCACTCTGCAACGAAAGATCCCATGTGCCGCAACAGAGATCCCACGTGCCACAACTAAGACCCGGCGCAGCCATGAAAATAAGATAAATGTTTTTTTTAAAAAAACAATGAGGTAGGGGCTTCCTTGGTGACGCAGTGGTTGAGAGTCCGCCTGCCGATGCGGGGGACACGGGTTCATGCCCTGGTCCGGGAAGATTCCACATGCCACGGAGCGGCTGGGCCTGTGAGCCGTGGCCGCTGAGCCTGCGTGTCCAGAGCCTGTGCTCCGCAACGGGAGAGGCCACAACAATGAGAGGCCCACGTAACGCAAAAAAAGCACAAAAAAAACAATGAGGTATCACCTCACACCAGTCAGAATGGCCATCATTAAAAAGTCTACAAATAATAAATGCTGGAGAGGGTGTGGAAAATGGGGGACATTCTACATTGTTGGTGGGAATGTACATCATTGCAGCCACTATGGATAGCACTATGGAGGTTCCTTAAGAAACTAAAAATAGAGTTGCCATATGATCCAGCTGTCCCACTCCTGGGCATATGTCTGGAGGAAACTGTAATTCAATGTTCACAGCACCCCAATGTTCATAGCAGCGCTATTTACAATAGCCAAGACATGGAAGCAACCTAAATGTCCATCAACAGATGAATGGATAAAGAAGACGTGGCATATGTATACAACGGAATACTACTCAACCATAAAAAAAAGAATGAAATAATGCCATTTGCAGCAACGTGGATGGACTTAGAGATTATCATACTAAGTGAAGTAAGTCAGAAAGAGAAAGACAAATATCATATATCACTTATATGTGGAATCTAAAATATGATACAGATGAACTTATTTACAAAACAGAAACAGACTCAGACATAGAAAACAAATTTATGGTTATCAAAGGGGAAAAGGGAGGGGATAAATTAGGAGTTCGGGATTAGAAGATACAAACTACTATATATAAAATAGATAGACAACAGTATGTGTATATATATATATAACTGAATCACTTTGCTGTGTACCAGAAAGTAACCCAATATTGTAAATCAACTAAACTTCAATTGGAAGGAAGGAAGAAAGAAAGAAGCTCGGAAAAGCTGTACAGGATGAGATTTTATAGGCAGAGGGAACAGGAACAAGGAGGTTATACTGGGCATTTGCTGATTGGTTAAAGCATTTCCTTATATGGAGCAAAGGAAAATCTTGGAGCCTTGGATTCTTGGGTTAGGTAACTTCTGCTGAGTAGACAACTTATTGGTTGCCCTAGACCTTTCTTTTCTGGGAGAGCAGAGCATAGAAACTTAAGTTTTGGTTTACTGACATGGGGATTTGCTTGAGCAACTTCATCTTGAGTCTAATGTGGTCCCTTTAAGAAAACCAATGTGAATCTTCCCAAATAAGAACTCTGTTAATAATTGCTTAATTTCAAATCTGTATGAATTGTGTGGCAGTTCATGTGGCAACTCTACTTTTAGCAATTAATAGAAATATCTATTATCTTTGATAAGTTTGGTCTTAAACTTTGCAGCTTTTACAACCATGTCCCTTGCACTATATGTGACTGATTTTATAAAATTGTGAGAATATCTAATTCATCCTATGAGGAGGATTCACTTACACCTTGACTGAAGGCCAATCCCCTATCCAAAAGAAATTGAACCCAACTAGGAATCATTTATATTTTTGTTCGTAAAACGATGAGCTCTTAAGGGAAAATGCTACAGGAGATGAAACTTTGTGACTGGCCTTTTGCAAGTAAAAAAGATTTACAAATTAAACTATTTCTGATTTGGGAATAGATAATAGTACTATTAGATTAAATTTTTTTTTTTCTTCATCATGCCAACAGTTTGAAACAGATGGGCTTTTCAGCCCATTTCTGACTTTTATAAGTGGTCTGACCCACATATTTAATATGAACAACAGTATTTGTCTACAATTGTGCCTGTATGTAGTCTTAAACCAACTAAACATTCTGTGTTCTAATATTCTGTAGGGCTTAGAATCTGACATCCCAAAATTCTTTTTTCTTTTCTTAGAACTCTTTGTTTTGAAATAGTTTTAGACTTACAGTAAAGTTGCAAAAGGAGTACAGAAAGTTTCTCCATGTTCTTTATCTAACTTCTTCTGATGTGAACATCTTACATAGGTATAGTACAATTTTCAGAACCCAGCAATAAGAAGTGTAGGTACAATATTATTAAGTAAAATATTCAGTCACCAGTTTTCTGTTCTGAATCCAATCCAGGATCCCACATTGCACTTAGTTGTCACGTCTCCTTATCCCAAAATATTTTAATCATCCTCAGCTTATATCTGAAGTAGTTCTAGGCTCTGAAGAACAGAGAAAGGAAAAAATCTTGTATTTATAGATTTGCTGTAAGATGATTAGCATGTCTCATTTCTGAGGTCTCTGCTTGTTCTACCTCAGCCTTTCATGTATGCGTTGGAGAAGGGCTATAATGCAAGCTCTTCCTTCTTGAGACACTAAGGTTATTATTGCAAGCGAGCCTTGTTTCCCAAAATATTTTATACAAGTCAGCTCAAAACAAATATAGGCTGTGTTGACCTATTTTGCTGCCTTCATTAAAATATGTGCATATAGTATTATAAGATTTTATGAAACACTTGTTTCAGGTTACTTTTGAATACATCCATCTAATTTTGCTTCCTCTAAAAGTACAGTAAATGGTGGTTGTGTCTGTGTGTTTTTAGGAATATAAAAAATAAGAACAGGAGAATTAATCATTTTGGAAGCTAGAAAGCAGATGGCCAATTAGTAACTAACTTAGCAGACCCAAATGAGTTTATCCCTAAGCCAGTAGTGGGAGAAAGCTGAGAAATGATTCAGTTTATACCACAAAAATTTGAATTTCAGAAACATGACTCCAGGGACTTCCCTGGTGGTCCAGTGGTTAAGACTCTGCCCTTACACTGCAGGGGGCATGGATTCTATCCCTGGTCAGGGAACTAAGATCCCACATGCTGCATGGCAAAAATAATAATATAACCAAAAAATAAATTGTTTTTTAAAAACAGTTCTCTCAGAAACACGGCTCCAATTAGATTTGGCAAACTTCTCTGGATAACCTAACTCAAGAGGAAGGACTTAAAGATGCATGAGTCAGGGGGTTCCCCAAGAAATTGCTTACCTAACTGAACCTAGAATGAATCACAAAGTCATCAAGCCCCTCTCTCCCACCCACTCAGAACTTGCAGTCAGTTTTTAGCTACTTTCCCCACCACAATTCTTAATTATGATCAAGACAACCAAGGATTACTAGATACCTGGGGAAAACCTACAACATGGAAAATAGAGAATAAAAACTAACAAACGAAAAGAGAAATTTGGAAGAAAAGGAACCCCTTTCTCCTCAGAAATTACCAAAACAATAATTTATATCCTCAGAGAGATAAGAGAAGGTACTGCATCCACTAAACAAGAATGAAAAGCTAGTTTTCGTTTGTTTGTTTTATTTTTGGCTACGTTGGGTCTTCATTGCTGTGCGCGGGCTTTCTCTAGTTGCGGTGAGCGGGGGCTACTCTTCCTTGCGGTGCACAGGCTTCTCATTGCGATGGCATCTCTTGTTGCAGAGCACAGGCTCTAGGCGTGCAGGCTTCAGTAGTTGTGGCTCGCGGGCTCTAGAGCGCAGGCTCAGTAGTTGTGGCCCACGGGCTTAGTTGCTCCGCGGCATGTGAGATCTTCCCGGACCAGGGTTCGAACCTGTGTCCCCTGCACTGGCAGGCGGATTCTTAACCACTGTGCCACCAGGGAAGTCCCTGAATTGCTAGTTTAAAAGGTGAGGGGAATGGGGGGTTCAGAGAAGAAAAATGAGCCCTTGAAATTAAAAACATGTCAACAAAATGAAAAAACTTCATTGGAAGGTTGAAAGATGAGATGGAAGAAAAAGAGGTCTCCAGTCTCTTATCCACAATTCCAAAATCTGTAAAGTTCTGAAAGTCAATAATTTTTTCATAAGTTTGCAGCAAAACTCACAACATATGTATAGTCTTTATCACATTTATGTGAATATGCTTATATTTTGCTACAGAAATATCACTGCTCCACATCTCATTGATAGTGTTACATACGGGTTTACGCCATTACTGCCTTTCTAAAAATCCTAAAAGTTCTGAATTCTGATACACATTTGGTCCCAAAGTTTTCAGATAAGGGATTAAGGACTTATATCCCAGAAAATAGAGCCAAAAGACAGAGAGATGGAAAATACAAGAGATAAGAAAGTTAGAGGATCAGTTCAAAAGATCCAATATCTAATAATACAAGTTTCAGGAAGAGAGAAAGACAAAATGTATAGGGTAGGAGTCATCAGCAAAATAATTCAAAAAAGGTCCCAGGACTGAAGGATATTAATTTCCAGCTTAAAAGAGACCACAGAATTCTCAGAAAAATAGAACAGTATAAAACAAACCCACATTAAAGCCTGTCACTGTGAAATTTTAGAGCACTGGACATATTTGGATAATCTACAAACCAGAGAGAGTGGGGGAAAAGTCACATACAAGGAGACAGGAGTCATAATGCCTTCAGATTTCTCAACAACACTGGAAGGTAGGCTACAGTTGAGAGTTACCTTTAAAATTCTGAAGGATTTTTTTTTTCCCAACCTGGAATTCTATACCCAGTCAAACTGTCATTAAAATGGGAGGGTAGATGTTTTCAGACATGAATCAGATTCTCAAGAAAACTTTGCTAAATTTAATTTCCTTTTCTTCTCCTTCAGCCTCACAGAGGTGAAAATAAGAAATGAAGACACAGACAACAAGAGGAAAAATAAATATTGGAGAAAATGGATAATCCATAAATCAAAATATTATTCCTGAATTAATCAAGAGATTCCTTAGTATCTCAGATTATGTATTAAGTCTTATTATGATAGAGACTTAGAAAGTAATACTTCATCTTGTATTGCCCAGGGTTCTTTTTCAGACCATAACAGAACATTTGTTTACAATGTATAAATAGTCACAATATTTCCATTGTTTCATAGGGGAGTCAGAAAACTAAATCCATTTTCCAGTTACAAGAATTTTTAAAGGTCACTTAAAATTTTTTTTTTTTTAGTCCTCACTTCTAGAATGAGGTTTTGAGACTTACAAATCTGATTTGCTCTTCAGTGTCAAGTGCCCTGGGTTTCACCTCAGTGAAGTAGCCCTCACTGGGGAGGCCAGGGTGTCTGAAGAGTGGATGTATAGGCTTTAGTCACATGGTTGCATTGAGCAGGACCACTGCTAGTCCTCACTGTAAACAGCCCACAGACTCCAGCCTCTTCTGTTTCACCCCCTGCCCAGTGAATCACGTAGGTCAGAAAATGACCACAGAAGGGAAGAACACAGAACCTTGGGAGGTTATTTATATAGTCAGTAAAGTTGCTCAGCAGTTAACAATAGAAAATAAAGCAAACCAGCACTGTATTGACTGAGATTTTTCTCAGAACAGTTTAACTGTCCACTTTTCACAAAGATACAGCCTTAAAAACTTCTGTTTACTTCTGCTCTCTGATTTGTGTGTTTCAACGATTAGTAATCTATAGTGAGGTAAACTTAAAGTTGCGAATGACAGATGGGAAATAAGATCTCATTTAACTACATGCAATGTATATTCCCTATTCCTATTTCCACTATGTACAGAAATCTGCTTTTCAGTCTCTTTGAATATCAGTTTAGTAGTTCTCTGGCTTTGTTTCCTTCATGAATGTCAGTGTGCCTTTGCTGGTTTTCTTTCCTCTCCGTTTCCTCCCCTTCATGGCCTGACCTGCTCCTGTTCCCTCGAGGCATAGAATACATGTCACCTCTTGTATAGCTTTCCCTGCCCCTTACCTCATGCCTACCTCCACCTTCAGGCGGGGGTCCTGAGAAAGTGGAGCATGGGATCCACACGGGTTCTTCATTCTAAGATAAAAAGAAGAGAGCATAAAAAGAAGAGTGCAGTGCTAGGAAGGGGGTGGTTTAGCATATGACATTGGGCCACCTGGTTTTTAATTCCTACTCTGCCACTTAATATGTGACCTTGGGCAATGAACTTAACCTCTCCATGCCTTAGTTTCTGCCTTTGTCAATTGGAGGACAATAATAGTACCTGTCTCATAGATTACTGTGAGGATTGAAGAAAATAATACATGTAAAGTACATTCTTATATAGAGCTTAAGAACATGTACTCTGGAGCCAGGCTGCCTGTCTTCAAGTCCCTGCTCCATTACTTAGTCAGTCTTTCTACTCCTCAGACTCCTCAGATGGTTGCTAACATCTCTGAGCCAAAAGTGCCTCTGAATCAGATTCTTTTAGCTGAACACGGGGTCAAAAGGAGGGAGTCCATTCTGTGTCTTTAAAAAAAACAAAAACAAACAAAAAAGCAAAAGCTACTGTTAGGGTTGTTGAAAGAATCACAATTAACATATGTAAAATACTTAGGCCAGCGTGTGACAAACAGTTAGCACTATTTAAGTATTATTTATTATTGAAAGGCGTAGGTAAGGGTCTATTTTACAGTATGCACTCAAGAGTGTATGCACTCTACTCAATGCTCCGTGGTGACCTAAATGGGAAGGAAATCCAAAAAAGAGGGTATATATATATATATATATATATATATATATATATATATATATATATATATATATATACACACACATACATGTAGCTGATTCACTTTCCTGTACAGTATAAACTAACACAACATTCTAAAGCAACTATACTCCAATAAAAATTTTTTTAAAAAGTAATACTTGCTGTTTTACAGGGAATTCCCATTTTTCAACAAAATTCAAAATAAGAAGTGGAGAGAAGAAAGGGTCTGGGGTTGAAAGAGAGGAAAGCGAGTTAAAGCCATGATAGGATGCCACTACCTCCCACCCGCATAGTTAAAATGAAAATGATGATACTAAAAACAGCTGGAACTTGCACACACTGCTGATGGAGTGTAAGTTAGTACAGCCACTTTGCAAAACTGATAGTATCTTTGAAGGCTGAACCTAGACATATCCTTGATCCAACAAATCCAATCCTAGATGTCTATTCACCCAACAGAAATGCCTGCTCCTGTGCGCCCAAAGATGTGTAACAATATTTATAGGAACATTATCCTTAATAGCCAAAAACTGGAAGCAGCTCAAATAAATTCTGTATGGTTATAAAATGTACAACAGTGTGTGTGTTATTATGATGTGTAAAAGAAGCCAGACACAAAAAAGTACATAGTGTATGATTCCTTTTTTTAAGTTCAAAAATGATAGAACTAATCTATGGAGTTAGAAGTCAGGATGGTGGTGATCCTTTGTCAGGGGAGTAGAAACTGGAGTGGGGCCCACAGGTGATGCTGGAGTTCTGTGGCTTAATCTAATTTGATGGTTACGTGAGTGTATTTTCTTTGTGAAAATTCATGCAGCTGTATTCTTATGACTTATGCATTTGTTAGCTATGTATGTTAAACTTCAATTTATAAATGTATTTAAAATCAGAAGCCTTAAGAATTTTGGAAATAATGGTTCACTTTTTCTACTTGCTAAGTCTCTGGAGAATTAAAGATTTCATACTTTTAAATAATGTAGGTGTTCACCACAAGGCTGGAAAATTAACCAATTTGGCTTCTTTTTCATCAATTGTGTCTTCTGGACTGTAAAATAATATTCTCAAGAACAGAAATTAAGTACCTCAGGCAACATACTTGGAAGTAATGGTTAGTTTTCATTTATCCTGCCACCTCACATACCCTTTTACAGACTACATAGTCTACATATATAAGCTATACATAAAACTATGGTTTGGAGCTAGAATCGGTCTTTTTAACTTTTCTCTGAGTGATAACACTGTCATCCTTCAGATCAGATCTGGTGGTTTTAAAGTTTGATTGAAGAAAGAGTTTTATGTGATCCAGCTGTGAGATGTGAGAGGCAAGTTGGAAGGTGCTCGAATGAGCATCAGTTGTAATTGGTGCTTGTGCTCGTTGCTTTGGTGTCCGTGATGCTGCTTTTTAGTAACTTAGTGAGTTTTATCTTTGAATGGAATGTGTTTTGTTTAGTCTGCATTGTGCCCAGACTGAGGATTGAAAACCTTACACTTTCACAGAACATGGCTTTGTAGCTCTTTCCTTTCCTGCTATTTTTGTACCATGTGAATGTGAGGCACAGTGAGGCCACCTGCGAGGCCTGAATGGCAGGAGATAAAAGCGGCCATCCCTCAGATTGACACTTGAAAAGCTGGTATACATTTGGAGTTCATTCCTGTTTATCCTTTATATGTTAAAGTCTCAAACTTCATTTCAACATGGTTTAAACATCTCTGAGCCAAAGGTATCTCTGGTTCAGTTTCTTTTAGCTGAACGCTGGGTCAGAGTAGGGGGACCCATTCCGTGTCACCCAGAATCTGCTAGAGGGACTCAGTTCTCATTCAACTGAGATAATAAGAACAGCAAGTTCCACTCCTGTTTTAAGTGTGTTGGTTTAATCATATCATTGAGCCATCCAGTTTGGCATGCGCTTCACAGGGAATAGTAAAAACATAAGGTTCTTAAATTGTCAAATTAATACTTCAAAGTAAATGTTTTTTGAATGCCTAGAATGTATCACACCTGTTAGGTATTTGTCAAAAGTATTTCTCAACATAGCAATTTTTTGAGGACTTAACTGAAAAAGAATTAAATTAACACATGCCTAGGACATTGCAGAAGAGATTCATGATTAAAAATGCACACCCACACTCACCCATATTCTTTCACTATGGATATATACAAATCTAGCATTTATGGGTATGTAGTAGATTAGGCAGGGTCCCTTCAAGCCTTTCCCAACAGATTTTTCTAAATGCAACTTTGCTCTGGGCTACAGAAGGGTAGGTTCCCTTTGCTGAAGTAGCAGGAATCGCATAAATTAGGGAGGAGAGTACAGATTGGTTTCGGAGTAAGAAGCTTCTTCAGTTTTTGAGCAAGGGCCCTTTGTCACTAGGTGTCTCCTCTTCATAAATAATGTTACAGTACTTTGGTAACCCAGTAGTCATAAACCCTGGAACTAATAGAGAGAATGAAATATAAAAATATTCCCTTATTTCCTGAAATGATGGACCAGAAATACTGGTATCTCCACAACTAAGTATTATACCACAGACTCTATATTTTCAAAATGGAAAGATCTCAAAAATAGGAACTTCGGGCTTCCCAGGTGGCGCAGTGGTTAAGAGTCCGCCTGCCGATGCAGGGGACACGGGTTCGTGCCCCGGTCCGGGAAGATCCCACATGCCGCGGAGCGGCTGGGTCCGTGAGCCATGGCCTCTGAGCCTGCGCATCTGGAGCCTGTGCTCCACAACGGGAGAGGTCTCAACAGTGAGAGGCCCGTGTACCGCAAAAAAAAAAAAAAAAAAAAAAAAGGAACTTCTGTAAGAATCTAAGAACAAAGTACTATTTTTATTTTTTTAATTCATTATTCTTTTTATTTGTTTGTTTATTTATTTATGGCTGTGCTGGATCTTCGGTGCTGCACGCAGGCTTTCTCTAGTTGCGGTGAGCAGGGACTACTCTTCGTTGCGGTGCGTGGGCTTCTCGTTGCAATGGCGGAGCACGGGCCCTAGGCACGCGGGCTTCAGTAGTTGTGGCACGCAGGCTCAGTAGTTGTGGCTCACGGGCTCTAGAGTGCAAGCTCAGTAGTTGTGGCGCACGGGCTTAGTTGCTCCGTGGCATGTGGGATCTTCCCGGACCAGGGATCGAACCTTCGTCCCCTGCATTGTAAGGTGGATTCTTTACCACTGGGCCACCAGGGAAGTTCCTCTCCATGTGATCTTGAGCAAGTCACTTAGTGTTTCTAGTATCTCCCACTTTACTAATGTACTATAAATATGCAAAAGACGTAAATTTTTTGGTAAACCATAGCATTTTGAACACAGATAACATCTTTGGTTTTTTTCTCTTTGAAAGGACAGCTGTAATTTTTGCTTAAAGACACACTGTTTGAGAATGATTGGGGTGGGGGAGGACTTCAATTATTTTATGTAATTCTTGTGAAATAATTGTATTTATTTTTCCCTTAATGTTGTTTATTTCTTTGCTTAGCAGACAGAAGGGGGCGCACAGACAGAAGGCCAGCAGTCACAGACGCAAAGTAGTGAAAATTCAGAGAGTAAATCTACCCCTAAACGCCTGCATGTCTCTAATATTCCTTTCCGCTTCCGGGATCCTGACCTCCGGCAGATGTTTGGGGTAAGTCTCTGAAGTCCTTTTATGGTTTTACAATGAAAATATACTTTAACTCACCAGATGTATTATTAGTCATTACTACTTTAGGATAAAATTACAAGTATGTTGAGAAAGATCCTGAGGTAAATCATTATTTTCATCAGCCTTTAGAAACTTTCCCATCTCCTGGCCTATTCTAGACATTATCCTTGCAAATTCTCACATACATAAGATGACTCCACAACCCAGTTTGCCTGGGACTGAGGGGTTTCTTAGGATGTTCAGAAAACCCAAGCACTGAAATCAGGACAAGACAGTAATCCCTGCCTTTCAAAGGGTTATGAATTAAGTAAAATCATATCTGTGATCTAAAATCAGGTATAGGGGGTTAGTTTGCTGCCTGGCGTGTTCTTCCAGCTGTTTACTTCCTCCCAGAATCACTGTCATGAAAACGAAGTATAATAGCAAATATTTAAGTTACTCAGAAATGAATGGCTGCTGAGAATCTTAATTCTTTTTTGGGGCTAAGGTGTTGTTGCCTGTTTTAATTTGATCAAACACTTAACTTGAACTGGGAGTAAGAAATAATTGATTTTTGTTTTAATTATTTGGATAGCAGCCTAATGCTTTGTCAGAAAAGCAAATGCCCTTCTTTAAGTCTCGGTTGTGGCCACTTCATGGCGACAAGACCCTGGAGCAGAGTTCTGTCACTTACAGCTGACTTCCTGGATGTGTTTTCTACACCAAAGGCAAGGCCAGGGTTGAGATTTAATGGTATTTTTGAAGCACTGGAAGAGCTTTTCAGCATGAAATGGTAGCCAGCTATTCTCCAGCTCTACAGAAAAGAGAGCAACAGAAAATATAAAGGGCAACGTAAAGAATTTAGGTTACAGCACTTCCCTGGTGGCACAGTGGCTGGGAGTCCGTCTGCCAGTGCAGGGGACACAGGTTCGAGCCCTGGTCCGGAAAGATCCCACATACTGTGGAGCAACTGAGCCTGTGCACCACAGCTGCTGAGCCTGTGCTCTGGAGCCCGCAAGCCACAACTACTGAGCCCACATGCCACAACTGCTGAGCCCACATGCCACAACTACTGAAGCCCGCATGCCTGGAGCCCATGCTCCACAACAAGAGAAGCCACCGCAATGAGAAGCCTGCACACTGCCTCAATGAGTAACCCCCGCTCACCTCAACTAGAGAAAGCCCACACGTAGCAACGAAGACCCAACGCAGCCAAAAATAATAAGTAAATTTAAAAAGAAAAAAGAATTTGGGTTATGTTTAAGAAGAAACTTCCCAGGAGTATGAGTTACTAGGTTCTCTACTGAATTATCAGAGATAATATGGAACCTTAATCTCTGGAGGTCTGTGAAAATGGAATGCATCCTCATCTGTCAGAAGTGTTTTCTCTGTTGAGGCAGAAAAATAGTGTCCACTAAAGATCTGCCTAGGCCAGTTGTCAGTGATTTCTTGAAATGTATAATGCCCTTCTCATAAGACACTAAGTGCAAAAAAAAAATAAAATTTTCATTGCAGGAGATACCTGGTTGCTGTCTTCTTCCACGTAGTTAGTACCTATCAGTGTTTTAGAAGGACAGAGCAGAGATTCCATATTCTATTTTATTTCCATTTTATTACCTCTGCAAACTTGATGAGTACCTTCTTTTAGTCTCATTTTCCTTAACCAGTTCTTACTCTGGAAGGTTATTATAAAGATGAATTAGAAAATGTAAAAGAAAACAAACTCTAAAATACCATACAAATTTCAGTTTTTTTGTTTTTTTGTTTTTTTTTAAATCATTTGGATCGGTTTTATTTATTTATTTATTTATTTATTTGCGGTACGCGGGCCTCTCCCTGCTGTGGCCTCTCCCGTTGCGGAGCACAGGCTCCGGACGCGCAGGCTCAGCGGCCATGGCTCACGGGCCCAGCCGCTCCGCGGCATGTGGGATCTTCCCGGACCGGGGCACGACCCCGTGTCCCCTGCATCGGCAGGCGGACTCCCAACCACTGCGCCACCAGGGAAGCCCCAAATTTCAGTTTTTTGGATAGACATAGAAATAAAATAAAGTGCCCCCCTTCCTGAAATAAGACATTTTCCTCTTCCCTTGATTTTTCTATTAGATGGTGAGACTGGAATCAAGTCCAGAAGTCTCTTATTCTAGAAAACTTGGGCTCTTAATACATGTTTTTTTGATAAAGATAGTAATGATTCAACCCAATAAGAAAACATGATCTCTGTTTTGCTCTTTTCGTTTTTTAGTTTCTTCACATTTCCCAAAGTCTAGTTTGAAATCCAAGTGAAATAGATAATTGGGTCTGTGAGTCTAGTTCTCAAAGGGAAATGTGAGCCAAAACGATATTGGAGATTTACTGTACATTCCTTCAATTCAGCTCATTCAGGTATTGATTAAAACAGGTAGTTTTATCACCTTATATATACCTCTCCTCCAGATAATTACTGTGTTATTTGTATGCCCCTCTAATCAGCTATTTAGCTACCTAGCAATAGAGTTATTTAGGTGGTGTATTTTTAGCTTTGTTTGATTTTCCAAATGTTAAAATATTTAACTAATTTCGAAACGAAGTTATTATTTTAAATATTCTAGATGATGTTTATTGCAGAAATATTGAAGTGGCAAATAAATATCGATAGAATCATCCATAGTGTCCATGAATGTTTGGTATGCTGGAAAATGGCATGTAGCCTATGGAGATAACACATATATATTTATTGATTGGGAAAGTTATTCATAGTATATGAAGTTTAAGAAAAGTAAACACACACACACACACACGCGCGCGCCTAAGGAAAAGCTGGGAAGGCTGTGTACCAAAATGTTAAGGTGTTGGGATTGCAGATGATCTTCATTTTTTGTTTTCCCTTTTCCTTTTTGTTTATCTATATTTTCTATTTTTTTTTCAGTAAATGTGGTTTACTTTTATTTACTAAAAAGAAAAAAAAAGGAAGGCCTTACTTGTTAGTCCAATAGTTAAGACTCGGAGCTTCCACTGCAGGGGGCATGGGTTCGATCCCTGGTCAGGGACCTAAAATCCTGCATGCCGTGGCAGGTGCGGCCCAAAAAAACAAGAAAGGGAAGAAAAACAGCCATCAGTAGTATATCTTTCTACTTACGATTTCAAAAGTTAGAGATATAGTTAGGAAAACCCCCAGTTCTTGTCCATGTGAAGAAGCATGTAATACAGTGACGCTGTGAATAACTTCTGAAAACCGCTTCCACTATAAAGAGGTGAATAATGCGTGAGTGAGTGAATTAAAAAAGGAAAAATTATCAGCTCAATGATGAGGAAAAATCAACAACTGATGCTGGGACCTACCAACAAATAGAAACATGGATGTTAAATAAGTAGTTTAAAGAAAAAAAACCACCTCTTCCTCTTTCAGAAAAAAGTAAAGTATATGGATAAAAAGCTGAACATGAGTAAATGTTTTTATTTTTGTCTCTGCAGCAGTTTGGCAAAATCCTAGATGTAGAAATAATCTTTAATGAACGTGGCTCTAAGGTAAGCTCCATTTCAGTGTTGTGTGCTTGGTTTCTTTTAGTTTTGTTTTATTTAAAATAGTAAATAGTCAGAAAACTTAAGCTGTTTTTCAAGCCTGCAAAAAGTATCCCAGTGAGCTAGCTTGATTAGGTTACCTCTAAACATAAGCCACTGCGTGGCCAGATTTCTCCTGAATCTTTCTTAAATTGGGAGAGTGATGGTGTAGAAACAGGAGAGGTTTGAGGGGAGAGTGTGGACGTAGGGAAGAAAGGCTGTAGGAGATGTCAGTCCTTTCTCAGATTTAAATTTGGCCTAAGCTTCTTACTGTAAAGGACGAGAGAGAAGACTGGAAAAAAGTGAAATTTTGTGAGAATTCTAGTCTGAATTCTACCAGAACAGTTCAGCTTTTAAAAATCGAACTTCAAAATGACATACTTAGAACAAATTTAATATTTCAGTTGTTCAGTTGACTTGTTCTCTCTGTTCAGTAAATTCTGATAAAGCTTGAAAACAGGGAGTAGTGACTCAGGTATTCACTGTGGATTTCCTCCTTTAAGTTATACCCAGATAGGCAAGCTTCAGGACTGAGAGTCACTTCAATTACAAATACAGTGAGTTGGGGTTTTTTTGCATGAGGATGAACATAATAATTTACTGTTCTAAATTCCCAATCTGTATGATTTAGAATTTTTATGCACTAAAATAAGCAGCAGTGCTTTTAGGAATGAAGGAATTGTAAAGTCTTACAAATGGTGTTGTGAAAAAATATTTGATGAACTGAATTTCAGAATGTTTTATGTGAGAGTTTTCTTCTTCCTCAACAAATGGAATACACTCCACAGACACAATCAGCTGTGGGCAGGCTTGTAAATATTTACCTTGCTATGTTCAGTTCTACTTGCATTTTTAGGTTAGACCAGTTTTTGAAATTAATTTTCATTTGGTCATCCCTACTGAACTTTGAAAATAGCCCTTAGCTATGATTAAATCTCTTAAGAATGTAATTTGAGAAGAGCTAAATAAGTAAGCTAATATTTACCTCTCTTAATTTCCTACTCCAAATTCACCATACTTTGGGAACTAATAACATATCTACAGAGTTATATATACTTCCTGCCCCCATCTGTACTAATAAAAATGTTTGTGCTTTCCTAATGCTTCTGATTATTATTCCCTTCCTTTATAGAATGCATCAACACTAAAAGTGTTTAATTCTGACTATAATAATTATTTGTTTATTATTAAAGAGGTAATTATACTCTAAGCTTTCAGTTTTCAGTTAAAACAAAAAAAGGTTAATTATGCCTATACAGAACTTTCTCCAGCACTTAACTTGGTAAGTATTTTTAAAGTGAAATCTATTCAAACTGTAACCAGTAAAACTGTTTATACTTGTAATTTCCTCACAGTGGATTTCTATTCTTTTGTTGTATAGTTTGCTGTTATTTTTTTGTGAACTTTTTAGATACAAGATAGAAAAATGACAATGGTTTAGAGATGAGAAGCACATGAATGTGAAATAAATACATGAAGATTATTGACCACACTGTTTATCTGAACCAGTATAGTTTAAATGCTTTTGGTTTTAAGTGTTTGCACTTAAAACATTCTTAGCTAGACTAACAACCGGAAGCCCAATAAAATTCTATCAGGCATTGAGGACTTTGCTCCTTACCAAGAAAATAATTTGATTGAATTCTTGTGAAGCAAAGGAAATTGATCTTTCTAAGGCTTCTTTCATTGACTTCAAGGATTTGCCTACTACCAAAAAATTTTTAATTTACCCGATTCAATTACTCCTCCCCTGTAATTTCCATTTTAAAATGACACAAGCCTTCCTTTTCTCTTTGGGGAATCTAAAAGTATATGCTGCCTCTCTCAGCTTGATGCTGTGTCCTCACTGCCCTTTTTTCTTTGGGCTGCTGAAGGGTAGACAGACTGTGTACTAATTGGAAAATGTTTTTAAAACAAAGCACAGAATTCAGAATTGCATTGGACCTGCCTTCTAGAACTGATACAAAAACCTGTCTTCATCCTTTGCCCTTCTTAACTGCTACCTAAGGTTCTTAGCTGGAATGGGCTCATTAATAGAGATTTATTTTGGAGTCAAAACCTAGATGCGTCTTCTGGGATCCACCTGAGATAAATTAATGAGTACTTTTCTTTTTGTAAATTAAGTTTAGTTTCTCATTACTTTTGTGTCTGGGGTTGACTATAAAATTACAACATGTCTTGAAAGGAGCCAGAGAAAAGGAGACTTATATGGTCCTATTGGTTAGCTAAGAATTGCTCAGTCTTTTAACAGAGTGCTTTTCTGTACAGAAATTAGCTTTATTGAATTTTTTCTGAAGCAGTAATGGAAAAACTGACAAGTTTTTAGAGATAAGTAATACTTACATGTAAAACAGTATTTAACCAAGTGACTGCAAAACAAAAAGCAACTCTTTATTACCATGTCTTATTTTTTATGAGATCGTTGGCCCCGGGTTTGAGAATATACCCCCTTAAAAACATAAGTGAACACTGTCTTGCTGCATGCCCATTCCTTCCCTGCCTGCTAGTAGTCTACCTTTCCACCTTGCCTGGAGAGTAGAATTTCTGTGTTCCAGAAAGTAGTTGTTTCTTTGTTGTTGACTATTTTCCTTTTTTCTTCTTTGACCTTCATATTCTGAATTTGGTTTTTATGAAATGAATTTATTTTGTTTACATGCATATACATACATACATATTTATTTAAATTATTTCATTTGATTTTTGAAAGTGTTCTTTTTACTCCCTACTCCTTTGTAAAAACATAAAGTCAGCTGTATTTAGTTTTCTGTGATTAACTGAAGCAAAGATAGACTATCCTTTTGAAAATGTTTAATTAAGATATGTGATGAAAAATGATACCCCTTCCAAAAAGTTAACTAATGTCCTCACATAGAATCTAGAAAATGATTAAACAGATACGCATAGCATTATTGATTCTCCAAATTTCACCAGTCGTGACAAAGTAGTAATACAAACAATAAGAAGTTAGTGTATAGGGAGAGTGGCCATATATCCTGGTTTATCTAGGATAGTCCCAGTTATACTTGTTGTCTTAGCAATTAATAATGTCCCCTTTCTCCCTCAAAGTATCCTAGTTTGAACAATAAATTATATTGTCATTCTCCTTATAGATCCTTTGAGTAACAATTTTTAAAAAGCACCCTTTTAAAAACCATTATAAAAGGAAAACATGACGTTTAATGAGAAGTAAGGGGGGAAAGCATACATAGTTCATTAAATGGAATAGTCACAATATTCTCATGTATTTCCTTCCTTTTTTCTTTTTTTCTCACATATTCTCACATAGAATCTTAAACAGAGCACTGAACAGTGGTCACCTAGTTCAACAGCCAATACTCTTGACCTTGTACTGTCTGCTAGACGCTTTTAGTAACTGAGCACTTGTTTTCAAAAGTTTATTTCACTGTTGAAATTCAGACCTTCCACCATCCTGTTCACTATCACCCAGTCCCATAACATTTTGTTTGTGATAATTATCCAGCTTATTTTAAAAAGAAATACAAAGATTCTAACATTTATATTTTCCATAAAGTTTTGTCAACATACTTTGAGTATACTTGTCACTTTTGAAGGGACGCGTTTTATAAATATTGAATGTATAGAAGCTCTTCTTCTTCACACAGTGTCAATTGTTAAGTCCTCTAAAGGACTGCAGAATAGAGCACAGCAACAATTATTGAGATTTCTAGCAGATTTTTAGTTAATGTGTTTGCATTACTTCTCTCAGGTGGATTTCTGGAATGATGGGAATCTGGGTTTGGGTTAAGCTTATGTTTAGGCTGGAGTTAGGGAAGATAAAACCTCTATTCCCATTCCTCAGACACAAGAAATATGCTGTAATTTCTCTCCTATTTCCCTGGCTTTTGATTTTATGCAAAGGGAAATTATTTCTTTCCAAATATAGTCAAAAGACTGTCTTTGAAATTGCACTGAGTAGGCCTTTGTGATTTTCAGTAAAATTTGATGGGTAATGCTGAGGTGAAATGTTTTTCATTATACTTAAAACTGAATTAACAGTGCATGTATTTCCAAAAGTCTTAGTTTATTTTCTTTTGCTACCATTTTATGGGTTTTAGTTTTAGTTTTCTTTTATTTATTTTTTAATTTCTGTGTTCTGGCCATACCCAGGAGAACCTTCTGGTTTTGATTTCTCCCTTAAAAGTTACATGGTAAATTTTCTTTCTCATTCTTCTGAGATGGAAAAATTCAAAGATTATACAAATTTAAAAATATTTTTACAATGCTCATCCTGTTGCTTGTTATTTACTGCAGTCTGAGGCCAGACTAAAAAGGTGACAGTTATTCGGCTCCTGTGTGCCCTTGATGACAAATGGATGTCAAGGCAGATAATAAAATTTTTGTCACACTCTGTAGAAGTTTTAACCATGACCATGTACCTGATAAACACAGCATCCCTCAATTTCCAAAAGACAGCTAAGATAGCTGGTAAATTGTGAATGTAGCACTGGTGTATTTAAATTGCTAACATAGAAGAACTTTGGGAGCTGAGAACTTTAGGTAAGAGTGTAAAGGTGTAGACCTTCATTGCCCAGTGCAGCAACCACGTTGACCATTTGAAATGTGGCACATCTCTAAATTGAAATGTGCTTTAAGTGTAAAATAGACACCAATTTCAAAGACTTAGCTCAAAAAGAATATTAACATCTCACTCATAATGGTTTCATAATGATGCCATGTTGAAATTATAATATGTCGTATATACTGGGTTAAATAAAATACATTATTGAAATTAATTTCACTTGTTTTTACTTTTTTAATGTAGCTAATAGAAAATTTGAAATTATATATGTGGCTCATGCTGTATTTTTGGATATATTGGATAGTGCTGGTATAGACAAATGTTGCAACATCATTTTTTTAATTTAAAAATGAAAGTTTACTTTTTGTTTATCTTTTATCTTCTTACATACCTGAAATATGTACTGTTAAGGGTCTGACTTTGTAGCTATTCAGACTGTTATTATGTTTCCCTTTTTGATACCTTGTATGATCATTTTGAAGCTCTTCTAAGGAAAATGTGTTAGGTTTAGACATAATTGTATTAAATTTTTTTCAAGGCAAGAGATCCAAATGACCAGAATTAATGTGAATTAGATTTCCAAGAATAAGGGAACATTAAACATAATTTCGTGGAAGAGAGTTTTCCTATTAGTAACTTTTTAAGTCTATGAATATCCTTGGCTCAATTTCTGGCACATTTTCAAAAGTGCTAAATTTTATTGAAGAAACAGTACATTAAAATTTTTTTCAAGCCTTATTTGAGTTAATATTCTTAAAACCAAGTTGTAAATGTGACAGATAAGCAAGCAGGAAGTTGAGTTGATGGAAAACCACCTGTTTGAAGTTTCAACTCAAGAGAAAAGTATTTAAGGACAGTACTCCAAAAATACAGGTTATGCTTCTCATCTTCCTAATCACAGACCTTAATTCTGAGAGATATATACTCATTTCCTAGTGCTTCTGAACAAATTATCACAAACTTGGTGGCTTAATACCACACAGATTTATTAGCTTACAGTTCTGGAGGTCAGAAGTCCAAAGTGGGTCTCACTAGGCTAAAATCAAAGTGTTGGAGGGCTGTGTTCCTTCAGGTGGCTCTAAGGGATGCTCCATTGCATGCCTTTTCCAGCTTCGGGAGGCAACCCACATTCCTTGGCCTATAGCCCCCCTTCCATCTTCAGAGCCAGCAACAGCCAGCCCAGCCTTTCTCAGGCCGCTACACTCTCCAATTCTGACTCTCTTTCCCTCTTTCACTTCTAAGCACCTTTGCGATTACATTGGGCTCATCTGGATAATCCAGGATAATCTCCCTATCGCAAGATCATTAATTTAATCACATCTGCAAAATCCCTTTTGCCATGTAAGGTAACATATTCACAGGTTCTGGGGATTAGGACATGGACAACTTTGGGGGGGCTGTTATTCTGCCTGACACAAGGTCTATTTATCTTCGAAGGAAAGAAAGAAATCCTATTACCTCTGTGTTTCTTATCAGGAGTCCCAAAGTATCAACAAGGCCTTCTGCCTCCTCTTTACGCTAGTAAATATGCCTGCAAAGACTGCTTCATTTTGGGGCTTCCCTGGTGGCGCAGTGGCTGAGAGTCCGCCTGCCGATGCAGGGGACATGGGTTTGTGTCCTGGTCCAGGAGGATCCCACATGCCGCGGAGCAGCTGGGCCCGTGAGCCATGGCCGCTGAGCCTGCGTGTCCGGAGCCTGTGCTCCGCAGCGGGAGAGGCCACGGCAGTGAGAGGCCCACGTACCGCAAAAAAAAAAAAAAAAAAAAGATTGCTTCATTTTTATGTCTTTGATATCTTGATTAGCATTTCCTTTAGTTTATAAGCACCTTTCCTTATAAAACACTTTTAAAGCATTTAAAAGTGAAATTTTGTTCCAGAATACTGAAGTTATATTGAAAAAATCTTACACAAGCAGACTTTAATGTTAAACTTCGTCATATGCTGACTGTAAGATGCTAGCACTTATGATACCACACAGCCATTGTGTCACAGATGGTCCATCAACACATTACAGAAAGAAGGGTC
Organism: Orcinus orca; assembly: GCF_937001465.1. NCBI lineage: Eukaryota > Metazoa > Chordata > Mammalia > Artiodactyla > Delphinidae > Orcinus > Orcinus orca. The sequence continues at coordinate 91,108,552 of NC_064569.1, read as the reverse complement.
ATAGAACACATTTAGCAATTAGATTTGAAAGAGAAAATTAGAAGAATTGTAGGACTAATATAGTTTAGTAAATAGAATACTGAATTTCGGTTTCAAAGCTTAATTTCTAATTTTCTCACCATTAGCTGTAGGAAAAAGCTACATGGAAGGAAGAAGACCCTGTTGGTGCTCTGGGCCTTGTTGATGCTTGAATACTTAACCTCAGATTGGCTCAATGTCTTTACTTTCAAAAGGAAACGAACAGGTTTATCCTTTCTACCCCATGGGTGCATTTAAAAGACACACAAGTATGTGTGTATGTATGTGGGTGTGTGTAGTCATAATGCTAAAGTTAAAAACTTGTATATTAGCCTCTACATAATCTGCTGTCCAACCACTAGTTTATAATTTATTAATTTAACCCAGGGCATAAAATGTATAAGGCTGTGACAGTCCGTTGAAATACAGCTTATAGAACTTACAAAATGTGATATAAAAACTCATCACTATCTGTAACCTTTATTTTATTTATTTATTTATTTATTTAGTGGTACGCGGGCCTCTCACTGTTGTGGCCTCTCCCATTGCAGAGCTTAGCGGCCATGGCTCACGGGCCTAGCCGCTCCGCGGCATGTGGGATCTTCCCGGACCGGGGCACGAACCCCTGTCCCCTGCATCGGCAGGCGGACTCTCAACCACTGCACCACCAGGGAAACCCTGTAACCTTTTTTAAAAGGTTTAACTTTCCTATTGGAGGATTCTCCAGGATCGGATAGCTGGCTTCCTGTCTTCATCAGATGCTAGTGTAGATGACAAAGGGAATAACTAATTAGTAACTTGCCCTTGTACACCTTGAGTTGTCAAAGTGGCTATAACATGTTGATATCAAAATTTGTTTCTGAAAATGTGTTCGCATTGATATTTTCAACACATGTACATTTTTAAAGAACATTTTGAATTAAAATTACCCATAGTATTCCGTCCTAAGCTACATATATTTTAAAAAATTTCTGTCAGCTTAGCATTTCACTTTCTAGATATCCACATTGAAGGTAGAGATAATCCATTGGAATCCTCCGTGGATTGCCACCCAGCCATGTAGTCATTTAAATGCTGAGAAATCAGATCCTTCAGAATGATGGAGTTGCTTTTATAAAATCTTATTGAGCAATGCACATTATTTACCATCTCAGTTAAAAATATGTTTTGTATACATAGGAGTACTCATGGTATTAATAAGCAGCAAAGCAGAACTTCAGTGAAAGTAAAGGTTCAGGTTATCCTACAATGGCATATTCAAAGAATGCTAGAGGGACAGTGAAGCTGTTGAGACATGAGGACTGTCTCAGAAAATTCTAAGAAGTTACCACTCTACAGATATAAATAGCTTGAGAAAATTTTATAGTTGCAGAGTGGAAAGATAAGGACAGAGCACCTAGAATGAAACTGATATAATGCTTTGTCAAATAGTCCTATAGTATATAGTAAATCCTGCTGGTGTTGAAATTGATAGAATGATAATGACCCAGGCAGTCTTTTCAGATTTAATGTGAGCCAAGGAGTAGAGTGGGTTAACTCCCGGTCTCCTGCTTTTTCTATTTAATAAATTAAAACTCCATGGTTGGTTGGTTTGTTTTTCAGCGTCTACAATGGACAAATAAATTAATCCTAACTCAGAGTAGCAACTGTATTGCTGTTTTATGGTATTTGTTTCCTATTAAATAGTATGCAACTGATGTCACTAACATAGATCTCATTCCTGTTGCCTTTTTGATTATTCCTTTTTCTCTCTGCATATAGAAAAAACTAATACATTTAGTAGCAGATGTAGGCTTCGACAAAATTTAGGCAAATTTGGGTAAGCAATTTTCTGAAATTCAGCTGAACATATTTTTACTCTTGAGTGTCAGTCTGGTTGTTTAAAATTTGCATTGAAGAAAAGTCATAATTGACCACTGCTTAGTGGTATTTTCGTTTGCTTAGACAAACATGAGTGCTCTCCTCTTCCACACCCAGTACCCACAGAATCAAGCATGAACACTATATCTTAAATTATACCGTTCCCAGAGAAGTTGATGGTGCTATAAGCAACAGGTAAAGTGGGGCTAAAACGATTAGACCGCGTCAAAAACTCATTATACAAGGTTTGCACCTAAATATCAAGTTCCATGTAGAAGTTACTGGGGAATAATAGATTTAATTATTTTTGGTATTATATAAAAGGATATGTATGTTAGCAGCATGAAATAAGAAAGGTAGGATTTTTTAAAATGTTCAGATTCTCAGTTGAATAGTGTGACCCGAGTAACTCTATACCTTAATTTTGGTCTGGCCTCACATGCTTTATGTTTTATTTTGTTATTGTTTTTATTGTTGTTAATTACATTATTATTATTATCACTACTACTACAGTTCTTCATTCTTTTATTGGATTTAATTTCCCTTTACAAAATATGCATGGACCAAAAATGTGACTTTGGGAGAGTATTGCTGAGTTGTTGCTGATGTCAGTTTCATACTGTGATATTTTTTTTCTATTTACCAAGAGATCAGTATTTCAATATAACGATGTGCATGTTTTCCCCCCTTCTCCCGCTGCATGCAGGGATTCGGGTTCGTAACTTTCGAGAATAGTGCTGATGCAGACAGGGCCAGGGAGAAATTACACGGCACCGTGGTAGAGGGCCGTAAAATCGAGGTGCATGTCTCCAGCAATTCAATTTCTGGTTTATATTCTTACTTCTCTCTATGTATTGCCTCACTTATTTCACATGTGGAACCCTGTCTCGTCTGTGTTTTTGTGTCTCTGTGTCCTTTACCTCTTGCACTAAAACGCGTAAAAGTAACACTTCTATCCTCCCCCTCCCATTTCTTGGTTGTTTTGGGGTTTTAATTTGATCTGCTGTGTGCGAATGTATGTGTATTTGTTTCTCATTTACTTTTTTCCTCCAAAATGTTCATCCTTCTACTCTCTTGATTTCTTTCCTTTGCTTCAGTTTGCGAGACTCTGAATTCCTCTAATCAGGCCAAAATAAAAGTAACTTTTAAAATGTCTACAAACTACCCAATTTAGAAATGTGTCCTATGATGAATCAAGGGGCCAGCCAGTGTCCTCTCTCTCTCGGGAGGCCAGTTCGCCTCCGCCTGCGTGTGACAAGTAAGGAACAGAAGATCACAGAGGTTGGGGGCGGGGAGGAAAGAATCCAAAACTAATGTGGTTTTCAAATATATTTACTATCTAGAATTTCAACAGTTACTGGAGGGTTGGGTGGCTGCCTGTGGAATGTGCTAGTACTGTGAGTGAGTCGGCCACCTCGTGCTCACCAGCCCTTTTCATAACGCAGTGAAGGTTAACTGGCTCCTTTCCCCTTTCCCAGTTTTTAAAAGTATGAAATATAAAAGCCACCATCTTGAGTAAGATGTCTGCATATTTTGCTTTTTTTTTCCCCCTCCCTTTCCAATGGTTTAGCATTTAGGGCCCTTCACTTGACTCACTCTTTCCATGGTAACTATACACAATGCTGGCGATGGTGCCCGTTGGCGGTAAGTGAAACAAAAGCACTAGAGAAGAAGCTTTTTTAAAATGTAATTACAAACAAATAAGAAAGAAAAAGTCCATCTGCCATCTCACATTAACACTACAAAATGTGATTTGACTTGCTCCTCTTCCTTTTCCTTTCCCCCTTTTATTTTCAATGCTGTTGAGTAATGCCGCCTGGACTTTGGATGTACACATTGTTTTGTAGCAGTCTGAGCTGTTTGAGTACTGACGTCATGGTGATTTTTTCCCCTTGCACATCTTACTCAGAGTTACTGAACTCCAGTTTGGCTGGTTTTATTAATGCACTTCCTGCCCCCACTTCCTTTCCTCCTTTTCCTCTTTCCCAGACCTCTGTTTGTAGCTATGACTGTTCTTTCTTTGCTCTTGACAGCTCTCTCTCCTGCCCGTGACAGCCTTCCTGACTTTCTCTCTTCTCTTCCCCGCTTTTTTGTTCTCCTTACCCAAGCTGTCTTCCTACCCTTTGCCCTAGTCCTTCCCCACCCCTTCTCTGTTCTGTGCAGCTATTGGTCTCTTTTGCTGACTGGTGGTTTCTGATTGGTTCTGGCCATTTTTCCTTTAAGTGCTTGGGTGCTTTCTGCTCTAGCAGCTAGTGGAAGCTCTTGCCCCATTCTAATCCTTGTCTGTGAGAGCCTCGCTCTTCACTTTCTCCTGTCTTTCCAAAATTGATTGTTTTTTTCTTTCTTTTATTTGTGTGTGTGTGTTTTTTAACTGCATGCTCTCAGTCTCATCATTGTTGTATCCCATTCTTTCTTTTAAATGTGAAATGTTGATATGATTTGGTGGGTCAAACTAGAGTAAATGGAGTTTCCAGCTCTCTTCCTCACATAGGAAGATCATCACTATACAAATCCTGAAAGACATATTATTAAAACATTTTTGGTTCCAATTCTACCTAAAATTGATGTGGTTTTTTTTTTTTTTTTGGTAACAAATTTATCACTATTCAAATTTACCATAATATAAATTCCCAGAGCGAAATAAGACATATTATATTTTGTATGTTTTATAATTCTTTTAAAAACTGGCCTGTTTTTATATACCTGACAACATAGTATATAACCAGGTTCTATGGTAAGGCTTTACCCTCCCTGCAACAGCTTTGAGGCTGGTTCTGACACTGGGCTGCAGTATCCTGGCTTCTAAGCTCCATTCATCTTTTCTTCATCAGCACCATCTTTGTAGCGTCTACTTATCTTACCACTGAGAATGCTTTAATTATGCCGTTCTGTAATGAGGGTAGAGAGTACCATAAAACAAAAGAAACATAAGCTTTATTTTTTGAATTCTTTTAAGTGCCTGATTTAAAGGCCTCTTGAAAACTTTCCTCTTAAATGAATAGGCCACATAATCTAGAAAATTCAAAATGGTCCTGAAGTCTGTCAGCATGGGAATCTCAGTTCCTATATTTGTTTACTGACCTCAAACAGTAAAATCTCATACAAGCATATAAAAAAAGCTGAACATCAGAACAGGTAAACTCCACAGATTTTTTTTCCTATCTTCCTATAAATTTATTTCCTGACCAACGTAGCAAGCCTCTGTTTTGTTAATGAACTTCAAAGTTCACGTGCACACAGAGCTGTTTCCAATTACTTTTTTCCGTATTTTCTCAATGCAGAGACTTCTCTGTTTAAAAGATCTCCAAAGAACTTGCAGATGTACTTTTTCTTTGGAGGCCTGGATGGTAAAGTTGTCCTAGTTTTCCATTTGGAGACCAAGAAACTGCATTTTACTCTTGTTAGCCTCATTTAATGAACACTTTAATTAAAATACTATTATTAATATTTTATATTGTTATATTAATTATTTAAATCAATTGTCTCTGAAATTTACATTTTAAACTGAATACTTTGTTATTGAATGAGCACCTCCATATTCCCTAATGTGGTTTACTTCCTCCCTGCCCCTTCTTTCTACTTTGTATCTGTAGGTGAATAATGCTACAGCACGTGTAATGACCAATAAGAAGATGGTCACACCATATGCAAATGGTAAGAGGTTACAAGTCATCTTTGGAAAGATGTCATTTATTCTCACAAACATCAAAGACTTTTTCTTGATTTCAGTCTTCAGTTTGTTTTGTGTACGTTGAAGTATTTTCTTTACCTAGGAGAGTTAATTTTTATAAATTACCTTTTTTTTAAGTTTTTTTAGTTATTAAGGTGTTATAGTCTCAGTAAAGTTCATTTTATACAGTGCGAACACATCATTTGAGGTTACCTATTAACCCAAGTTAGGCCCCCCGTGGGCACCCTCTTTTTGTAGCTGCTGTAGTTCTTTGTAATATGTTAGGCTTGTCCAGGATACCCCCTGGATCTTACTTATCTGAACATAATAATTGGAATAATTCTTGACCCCTTGTTCTCCTTTTAAAGGAATGGTCTAGAGGCAGCAGCCACGGGGTGTGTGTGTTGGGCAGGGGTACGCGCGCATATTTTCTATTCCGTGGCTACCTGTTATACAGTGAGTTTTATAAATGTTTCTCATGAAGAAGGAATTTTTCTGTGAATATTTTGTCTAACAAAAACAGAACTTTTGCTTCAGTTGTCAAATTTAATCTAGACTCATACTCCCTAAGTGAGGTAGGATATAGTTTTAGTCTGTTGTACAACAGTGGTTTTGCAAGCTGTGTTCTACAGGACCATCTTGGGGGGGAAAAGAAAACTGAATGGACTGGGTCTTGAGGCCTACAGCTCTACTTTGGTGGACCTCATTCTCTGTTGTATATTTTAGAGTTGTGCATAAGATTTTATCTAGAATAAAAAGGGGAGTTTCTCCCCTTTTATTGCTTTATAAAAGTTTGAACCTACTGCTAGAGTATGACAGTATGTGCTGGTAGTATCTTAAATCAAGTAGAAGTGTATTAGTGTTGAGTCTATCCCAGGAGGTCTTCAATAAATATGTGTAGCCCAGCTTTTCAAATAGATTATAGAAATCAGCATAATTTGCATTTATCAGCATAATTTGCATTTTCCTTACTCACTTTACTAGTGGTATATCTTGGGATACCACCACCTTCCACTTTACCTTTTGTTTTCTTCTTTTCACTGCTACCACAGAAACAGAAGTTTCTGCAATTTTGATAAAAATCCAATTTAAACTAAATCAGAAGGAGAGTATGTCAGATTTCCTTTCGATCCAGCGAGAATGGTGGAGCAGAACGAGCTGCTGACTAGAATTGAGAAGACAGAAATTCTCCTTCTAGATTTGACTCTTCATTTTCCTCTGTGACAGTGGGCCAATTTCCTAACCTATCTGATTCTGTTGTCACCTCTGTCAAGTAGCAGTCACAGAATTTTAGCACCACAAGGCTCTTCTTTAGAAGTCATTAAAATCCAACCCTCCTAGCTTATTATCTAGGAAATGAAGCCCAGGGAAGTGTAGTCCTTACTCATTGTCCCAGAGGTGGTACCTATCTTACCGCTCTCTTTGGGTTTTGTGAAAGTCAAATGACATAAACACATACAATACAATGTAAAAATACATTTGTAAAGTGTACAAAACTAAACGTATTCAAGATATTGTTGACAGTGTACCTTTATATACCATTATTATGATGTGCATCCATTGTATGCATTTAAAGGGAGTGCTTAAGTAATAGTGCCATTGATAGGAAAGGAAAAGTTCACTTTTTAATATTATTCTAAATCACTATTCAAGCCTACTGGAGCCAGACTTTAGAAACATGCAGCTCCCGTGTTAGAGATTCTGAAAAGAGTGTGCTAGGTGCCTTCTGGTGAATTCTCAGCATTTTAGTTCATGTTGGCTTTGAGTCCCTTGATTTGTCTAGTTGAAGAACATTTGTGCTTTTGCAACTCCAGTAGGATTTGAATCCAGATTTTGAAATTTTTATGCAGCATAATGAACAGGCATGTCTTTAAGCACATAAAATAATGAATGGGGGATTGGATTGATTCCGAATGAATGGATTTTCTCTTGAATAATGTCTTTGCTTATAGCCATTGAAATCTGTTAATTGGCCTTTTCTTCTTTCCATTCACATATTTATAGAGTAGCAGTGGCACAATGTTACAATGTTATAAAAGAATTAAACCAAAGAGCCAATCTTTCAGAAAAATAAAATGGCATATTTATGTATAAAATTCAACAAATATTTATTGATTAAAGTTTTCACATGGAATTCTACTCTAACTATCAGTGGGTAATAGTGCATTTTTCTTTTTTTTTTTACTACTTGCCATATTCCTGTAAATCTAAAAAAGGGAATGTAGAAATGAAATTGATATCAAACCTAATGTTGTTTGGAAATACTTAAAATTTATAAATGTTTAAGTTAATGTTCAGCAGCGGTCTTGTATCCATTAGCTTAAAGGTCTGATTAACATAAATATGCTTATTGCAAATTAAAATCTCAGAAGACATGCACCAAAGTTGGGAATGTACCTTGAATTTTATCATTGCATGTCTCTCCTTGGTGCCTTGGTTAACTCCAGTGAAATCCCAGTGGGAAATCCCAATGAAGGAAGATTTCCATTTACCCAGAATACCATTAGCATGGTATAAATGAACATGGAATTCAGAGGTCCAGGTCAAATTTGAATTCAGTCAAAGGATACCCTTATCAAACAATTAGAGTAGTAAACAGTGTTAAGATGATATAGAAGACAGCGCATCACAGTATGATAGAGAATGATATATATTCTGCCTTTTTCCTTCTTCTAAACAAAGATTAGGTCATTAAGCCGTTCTATGAGAGACCGTATACCAAATCCCAGGATTTATTTATATTTCTTTTTCCTTCTCTCATTCCCTCTCCATCTTCTTACCTCCCACTTTTTTTCTCACGTCTCTTTACCCCCACCACTCCCCTGCCAAATCTTCATTATCCTTTCACCGTGCTAGTCCTGCTTAAAGATGATCAGGTCCAGAAATGTCATCACCCTCTCATGTAAACCCCCACTGGCTTTCTAAAGAGAAGCTGGTACCAGGCAAAAATGAACCCAGAGGTGTCTGAAGCCAACTTGCACATCACTCCTTTTCCTTAATATTCCTCATATAGTTTTTTGTTTGCTTGTTTGCTTGTTTGTTTGCGGTACGCGGGCCTCTCACTGTCGTGGCCTTTCCCGTTGCGGAGCACAGACTCCGGACGCACAGGCTCAGCGGCCATGGCTCACGGGCCCAGCCGCTCCGTGGCATGTGAGATCTTCCCAGACTGGGGCACGAACCCGTGTCCCCTGCATCGGCAGGCGGACTCTCAACCACTGCGCCACCAGGGAAGCTCCTTCGTATAGTTTTAAATGTTTACTGTCCTCTCTTCCATTTCAGGTTGGAAATTAAGCCCAGTAGTTGGAGCTGTATATGGGCCCGAGTTGTATGCAGGTAGTATTTAAGTTAATTTTTCCATTTGTGTTATTTATATGTATTTTAAAAATCTATTGTTTTTCAGTTTCCTATTCCTTTGTAATCTTTTTGCACTTTTTCATTTCTTAAATGCACTCAGCATCCAGCTTTCAAGCAGATGTGTCCCTAGGCAATGACGCGGCAGTGCCCCTGTCAGGAAGAGGGGGCATCAACACTTACATTCCTTTAATCAGTAAGTAGCCTATGTTGACCTGGCATGGCTTTTGACTGTTGTGAGTAAACAGTGATGTGTTGGTCTTTTTTTTCCCCCAAATATAATACATAACTGAAAAGGAGGCATTCACGAGAAAGATAAATACTATCACAGTGCCCTGTCCTGCTAATTAGCCTGTGCTAGATAGAATCTTTTTGACCAAATGTTAAGATGGCCAAAAAGCATAAATAGTTGGAAAAGTTAGAAGGGGGTGAGGACATGTAAAGAAAATTTTAGTCTGCACTTTGTAATGAAGAAAACAAAAGAAGTAATTATTTGTGGAATGTGTTGTACATGTTATCTGCAAGTCAGCTTTGGGCCCTTGAGTCGAATATCACTCAAAAGCCCCTCCAGTATTATTGCTTATTCTCAGCTCTGTTGATATCTCTAAAGTCATTTTGACCTGAGCCATTTAGCCATTTAGCAAGAGACATAATTAAACAGAGTTCAGTGGACATGGAATCAGTGTCTCTGTGTGCTTTCTAGAGGACAGCACATTTAAAATAAGCCCTTAGAAAATGTCTGCCTCTTTAAAGGATTACAAGGCTGCAGGGGAGAGGTAGTTTCCCTCTCACCTCACATTTCTGAATTGAAATATTTTAGATAAAGAATAAGGTTGACTAATGAAATGTCTGAAGACTACTGTGTGCCTTGGAGTGTGGCAGCATGTCAAAACACAAAAGAATATTCTTATGAAGAATAATTATTATATGCAGGTAATAACGTTTGGAAACAAGGTTAATAATTAGCCAGTGAAAGAGTTTATATCAATCAATTTAAACTGCCCATAGAAATTTAAAGTCTCGTCTCCATTATGGCAGTAGTGCTCCGAGCTTCCTGACCCGTTTCTCCTCGGCTTGCATTGTAAGGCTGAAATTGGGAAGAAACAAAGAAAACTCACTCAAGATTTGTGATGAATGAGGCATGGAGTCAATTAGTTTGGGCATATTGTATATTTCCATTTCTTTTTGAGAAAAGATGTAATGTCGAGGTGTCTTTCCTGTAATTGGTGCAAAGCAAGCTGTGATTGTACACGTGCTGTTGAATGCAAGTTGGCATTTCTGTCGTATTTTGGGTCTCCCTTTAGTTCCTGGCTTCCCTTACCCAACTGCAGCCACCACGGCGGCCGCTTTCAGAGGAGCCCACCTGAGGGGCAGGGGGCGGACAGTGTACGGTGCAGTCCGAGCGGTACCTCCAACAGCCATTCCCGCCTATCCAGGGTAAGCAGTAGATTCCAAAATAAGCAACCGCACAAAAACAGAAAACCATGGCCCTCGTATAACTTCTGGGATGTTGCCGTGCCACATAGTAGAGATTCTGTGAATATTTGCAAATTAACGGATTAGATGGAAAGAACCATACCATTGTCAGAATGTAACAAAATATCAATTCATTATATAAATCTTCATTTTGGCCACCTTAAGCCCTCACAGTAGTGGCTTAAGACAGTAGCCAGAGCTGTCTTGTGTTCACTAGCAGTGTGTTGGCATGGAGTTCACTCAGCATCGCACGAATTTGGATTAACACTCCTGCAGAGAACCAAACTAGAAGCTCAAGATTGTAGTGCAAGACTGCATCTGCTGGATTCACGCCCCTCACCACCACCCTTATTGGGGCTGAGGCTCTCACATGTGCCCTCCCTTGTGGTTTCACCGCCTGGGTGGTGAGCAGCAGAGCTACTTACCCACAATGGATTTGCTTTCTTTGTAGGAAATGGATTAAAAGAGGTTAATTCAAAGATGAACCAAGTCCAATTGAATCAAGGGAGAAAGGGAGAAGTAGGAAGAATTAAACTACAGTTGGCTTCCGAATGATAATAAAACAACTAATGGAGCTGAGCATCCTTCACCCTTTGATTTTTGTATGGAGGGTGTCTCATGCAGTGGAATGATTCCATAGCAACAAATAAATCCTTTGTTATTGAATGGGGGAGAAGGAGTGAAGATGGCAGGTTTTGTTTTCAGTTGTTTTTCAGTGTCAACCTAAAATGTATATTTTTGTAAAGAGTGGACTTTTATAAGTTAGTTGTATCAGGACTTTCTTTCTTCAAAGATGTGACGTTTGTGTTCTTCATCTTTTCTCTGCCTGTGACGGGTTTTTTTTCCATATTCTTAATGAAGAATAAACAGTGGCAGAGGAGCCTATTCATTGCTACATAGTTAAAATGTAAAGGGAAAGAGCCTCCTTTGTAGGTCCTTTTCTGACAGCAAAATTGACTGTGAGGTGTACTAATTTAGCATTCATTCATAGACCAAAGGGACATGCCATTTGGGGTCCTTAATTACACAGAATTAAAGCATTTTTATCAGACAAGACAAATATGCATGTTGAAATGGGCAGGCTTCAGAAGCCACTGGAAGGGAACGACTTTAGAAATAAACTTGTTTGCAGTTTATAGATGTTTAAATCCCATGCATTCCATCATCTCCATCTTCTGCCATTACTTACTTTTAATTTTATCCTTTTTTTCCTCTCAACTTGACCTTTGACCTTCAACCTCTGACATCTCCTTTTAAAGAAGTGAATAAAGATGCAGTATTGTTTCATCAAGAAATAGTCAAGTAAAACATAAAACTGAACCTTGGAAGTTCTACACACTAGGAAAATTGTTTTATGAAGCATCTTCCATTTCAATCCAAGAGATTTTACCATCATGTTTGCAAAGAGATACTGCTCACCAGAAACATGGGACTTCTTTATTTTGTAATATTCCTGAGTTACTTTATAAAGTGGTTGAATTCATTCCTATTCAATATAGGTCATTTCAGTATATTGGCCAAACTTGAGAACCCGTTCTCTACCAAGTCTGTGTCAGGTATATATTTGCTCAAAGATATTTTATCTTTATGTCTAATCACATCAATTTCTGTGCATTACATTGAACACTAATTTCCCATGTTTTCTTTTTTATTAACTAAACCACCTGTTTACATGGAAGATGGCAAGGAATAAGTCCAGTATTTTATGAGGAATGGCCTAAAATTGCTTTTCAGCTTAGTAAACTAATTTTATCATTAATCATTGTGTTCTAGCCTCCTTGTGGCATTTGATATAGGGAATATTGGAATTCTTCTAGAATTTGGGTGAATATTCCCAGTGAGTGATACAGCTTAGCATAAAACGTATTCCTTTTTAATGCCACCACTCTTCTCTATAGAAGAAATATTTTTCAGTCATTGCCTATATCCCCTTACTGAAATAGTTGAAGGCTAATTAATCACCACTTGGCATCAGTGCTTTGCATTTTATCAGCCTTCGCATTATGAACAAGTCTCTTTTTTACTAAAATGCAATTGAGAGACAGATTAGTGTCTAATATCATACTTTAACTGCAGTTGGAGACTGTGAAAATGGACAGAATTCAGCTACCTGAACCTCACGGATGAGTTTAATTTGCCTGTTGTATAATACAAGGGCACAGCATAATAGGGGCATTGCAAAGTGTGATCATACTATCCAGTAAATACAACAAAATGTCACTGGGAGTAGAATTCAGAAACTTTCCAACTACATATAAAAAATAAGTTATTTTCATATTCAAGTTAAAAATATAATTTGATAACCTCACTTGCTAGTTTGTTTATTGTAACAGAGAAGGTAGTGGTGAAAATTTCCAGCTTGTTTAGGTGAATAAATGATAAATAGATCTTCTAATTTTACATAACCAAATCTTGATTTAACGAATATGAATAAGGAAGTCGTCTTTTTTCTCTACTGCTATTCCATATCTTTTGGTCCCAAAATAATGTTTTGGGGAAGTTATATGCACAAAATACCTCAAAAAGTTTGAAATCTATATTTTAATTATAATAGTTTACTGTTGCTTAGGATTAAAAAAAGAGTCATGTATTTTGTTTGTTCAATACAAATTCATTTTCTAAACAGAGAGTAAACACTTCTATTCCTAATCAGCTACCTTCTCAATTTTATTCATTTAAATAAAACAGGTCATGCCCAGAACCTCAGTTATCAGTTGAATTTTTCAGAATTCCATGAATATTCTTATGGTCAAAAAAGAACCCTTAAAGTCTTCCAATTACTCCTCCCACTCTGGATTATATTGTTACTATCTGGGATCCCCACTGCACCTTTCAATTCTTGGACCTTGGACCAATCACCTTAACCTTTAGCTCATTACCTCTGCTTGTGAAAGCAATGCATTGTGGGTATTTTTGGTTGTGTTTTGTTTTTTTTTTTTTTTAATTACATTTCTCTGTTTACTTTGGTCAGAATTGATTGACTTGTTTTTCTGAGGTGTTGCATTGGTTCTTAAAATGCTGAATAATAATACTTTGCATGCTTGTGTGATCAGCCAAATCTTATCGCATGTCTAATGTGCAGGGTAAAAAAGCAGGTGATGTATGGATATCAGGAAAAAAATTACATGTTACTATGAAACTGATAACAAAATACTAAACATAATTTTGAAACATACTTTGCATACAGGTCCTGCCCTAGTGGAATTCTTTGGGTTCTTTTTCATGTTAACCCCTCTCTACACAACCCCTGCCCACCCCCACCCCCACCCCCTCACACACACACATACACATACACATACACACACCCCTTTTGGAGCTCTTTAAAGAAAAACTTCCTCTTAGGACAAACTTATTTTTTAAAAAATACTCCAGATATGAAAAGTTGGTGTTTCCAATCCAACAGATTTTCAATAGCTGTATTAGGCCCTCTGGGAATACACTCTATTTTTTTCATCCTACTTTAATTACCAAATTGGCAGGTGGTTCCTTCCAGGGTTTCCTTCCTCCCCTGCCATGCCTGTCCCGGAGCTGCCGAGAGAGCTTGTGCCCCTGTGCTCCTCCTGGCTGACTGACCCCGGCCCCAAGCCCAGGGTCCGTATTCATACATCACCTGCCCGTGTAGAGCGCATGTGCATGCTGCCGTCCTCAATAACCGGAATGTGTTTCTGTTCTTTTGTTTTTTTGTTTTTGTTTTTGTGTGGATTTTCTGCAGTGTGGTTTACCAGGACGGATTTTACGGTGCTGACCTCTATGTAAGTACACACACCGGGGCCTTCTCGACCCCATCCCCTGACGAGCCAGCCTTTTTTTTCTGTTTCTTTGGTTTGGTTTGGTTTTGTTTTTCTTTTTTTAATATAATTTAATTTTTATTTTCATTTTCCTTGTGGATATATATATATATATTTATATATTTAAGAATGCAAGCATGCTTCTCTGCCACTGCGCTTGCCCCTGGGTGCAAAAACTAAGCCTCTGGGTTTCCTGATCATTGCTAGAGTCAGTCTACTGGACATATTCTTTTCCCTTCCCTACACCCACATATGTTCTGTGTATCACAAATATACTTGCGAGATGATCAGCAGGTTTAAAGTCTCTTCTTACTGTCGTCTCATGTGCATACATAAATAACAGGACTAGCTTAGCCTGAAACCAACTCTTTCCCTTTTCTGCTTTTCTTCTCATTTCACATCCCTCTTTAGATCATTAGAGCTTTGATTTATGTAGATGGCAGGAAGCTTTCTGAAATGTGTGTTTTCCTGTTTCACATACTTGGAGAGAGCATTGTCTTGTGAAAGTGAAATAAGGAACTGATGCCAGTGAAGGGTGGGTAGGAATAAGAGAAAACCACATACTCAGTGCATAAGGCTTTTCTGTATCAGAAGGTCCACAGCCAGTGGGGCTTTCTTCTTAACAGCCATCTAGAGGGAAACAAGGGGCATCATTAGCAACCTAGACTCTTTTACAAACATTTGACCATTGTACAAGATTTGTTGATTCGACCAGCCATGCTAACATCTTTATTACCATCCATTATTTAAACAGTCTAGCTATAGCTCAAGTTCCATGATTGGTGGTCACGTATTATTTAAAATATGGACAAAGTGATCTGACAAAAAGAGTCAAGTTTTTGAGTTTTGCAAGTCTTTTATTAGGACCTCTCTCCAAAGATCTTTTTCTGAATGCAAGCTTGGTCTAACCACCCACATTGTTAAGACACAATTTCCTGAGAAAAACTTGTCAGCATGAAATGATTCCTTGGGCATAGGGTAGAATTGTCTGGAAATGCCTTCTCCACCCTAACCTCCCCAGAGTCAATAAGGGTACCTTTTTAATGAACTGTTTCCACAGTCTGCCAGAGATTCTCAGCAATCTGAAAACGTTAATGAACTTTCAGAATGCACTTGGAGGCCCTCTGTGTTGCAGGAACTAGAGAAAGGATAGAGCAGCCCTCTGAGATTCGGTGGGTGAGTTGTACACACCTGGCCTGTTTAGAGCAGGCCTTCAAAGAACGCTTTAATTTTTTTTTTTTTTTTTTCCCGGTACGTGGGCCTCTCACTGTTGTGGCCTCTCCCGCTGCGGAGCACAGGCTCCGGATGCGCAGGCTCAGCGGCCGTGGCTTATGGGCCCAGCCTCTCCGCGGCACGTGGGATCTTCCTGGACCGGGGCACGAACCCGTGTCCCCTGCATCGGCAGGCGGACTCTCAACCACTGCGCCACCAGGGAAGCCCCAAAGTACACTTTAATTTAACACATGCTTGAAGGAACCTTAGCCATGATTTGGTACAGCGCTCTCACTTTGTAGATATGTTTCTTAGAGAGATTGTGACTTACCCAGATTACCTAAATTATTTGTTTAGCCAAACATAAAACCCAAATAATCCATATTTCATTAACTCTCTTAGTACTTTAATTAAAATCCACAACTTTCCTCCAGTGGTTTTCAAGAAGTAATGAAAGATCTTTTTTTCTTGTGCTCACCGTGAAACCTGAGGGTTGGGAAACTATATCCTACTTTTACACCAAAGTGCACTTTTCTAAATATACGTATTTATATATGCTCTTAGCGTGTACATTCTCCCATATACATTAGTATCCATAGTCTCATGACACTCATCTTTATGTTATTTAAGTTGTTTTCTTGAAATCTGGTCTATTAGAGTACACTTCCACTTGAATTATTTCTGAAGTCAGGTTTTTTTTCTCAAATATCTTCCTTATTTGGGTATTTCTTAAGTGTGGCCTACTTCTACTTTATTAAGTCAACCAACCAAATATTTGTTTACAGTTCTCTCACTTCCTTAGTTTACAGTATATGATTTTATTAAGAGAGAGATGGTTTTTCTGTAGTCGTTGAGAAAATACTCTTGAATCTTACCGACTGGATCACCTTATCAAGCTGAACAGAAGTAGTTCAGTGACCTTGCCGAAACATTTTTTTGACCAGTGGCCCCTTGTTGATGAAAAGACTGAATAGTAATGGTATTTTTAGTTCTTGTCTTAAAGCAGTTACTTGGAGGAAAAAGTAGTGCTGAAATAATACCCGAACTCAAGAATGAAAAACAAGAATACGTGAGGAGGGAACTGTTGAGTGAGGCCTAGTGTCATTTTTAATACCGCTTTTAAAACTTCATATTCCATGTTCCACAAACAAACAACAAAAACCTCTATCATTTTACCTTGAGTTTGTTTCTCTTTCTCTCTGTACATTTTCCCTTATGTGGAAATCTATCAATATGCATTTAGTTCTCGTTTCCTCAGAAAAGAAAGAGAGGAGGGTTTATCTAGTATAAAAAGTGCCCTGAACCCAAGCTTGAAGAGACAACATGAGGGAAAAGAGTTTAAGTTACTGATTTTATTTAAGTTATATTAATTTAGGCTATTAACCGTGAAGGTTGTTTGTTTTGTTTTGATTATCTCTTTCCCTGTTCTGCTCTTAGGCCGTAATCCCTGCTAGCCATTTTCTTCCTCGCTGTGTCTTTTGTGACACATTCCTCTCAGGAGAACTGATCTAGCAATTGTGCCCATGATTTGTAAAGAGATTCGCCTTGCTGACTTGGGAGTATAGCAGATAGATTATGTGTCTGCCCGCCCCGTCTTTTTTTCATCAGTAGAAAAGACATCATTCACCCTAATTCACTTTTTTAATGGGATAACAAACTGCTCCTAATTCTCATCCTGTGAAAAGCATGCTTGCATCCAAAGGAAAGAAAAGGCTGGTGGGCCCCTTAGCGGGCTTTTTTGTATGATTGTTTTCCTTCCACAGCTGTGTTTTTTGAACTGCTCTTCCTGTGTTCTGTTATAGAATAGTCTTACAGGAACCAATCATTAGCGCTAAAATACCTCAGGTAGGAGTGCCAGTGTGACCTGCCAATCAATCAGATTGTGGATTGCAGTGAAAAAATTGAATTATACTAACCATTCCAGCTCCACGTTAGAGATGGGAACAGAGGCTTTTTTGGACAAGCAAGACTTGTGAGCGTGTGATCTAAGCCCTGCTACCTCAGCAGTGCACCCAGTCGAGTTCCTTACAAGAGGGCACGTCCTCCAAAATTCAGTGCTCCTGTCCCATTGCCACACATCCGCCCCAGGTGTGTTATACGCACTGTCCCGTCACTGCCACCTCTTTTAGTTTGTCAATCACATTTATCCATGGTGTTTAAACTGGTCTTCTATATTTGGAGAGCTTAGAAATTTGGGACATTTTCTCACTACTGTGAAAGAAATGAGAAAAGGGAGAAGGTAGAATCCATCTAAACAGGACTCTGAATCTCGAATTGGACCCTGTCGTGAAATCATAGTAGTAATTGGGCTGTGCTGCTACGTAAGTTTGAAGTTGTCTTAAAAATCTAGACTTAAAATTGAAACATGTATTTCCCTTGCCCTCTTTTCCTTTCACCTTAAAACTAGATTAGTGAGTGCATTTGGATAAGGATGCACTGTTAGATTTGCTGAGAGCTGGGTGCTAAGAAAAAGAAAACAATAGACAGCTTTTCACAATTCAGTTAGTTTATTTATGTGGCTACCCAGCAAGCTGTGGGAAATGAACTGATTCGGGGAGGCGTGGAATAGTAGTGTTCGACAAGGTTAGTTAATTAAACATCATCTCTCATCCATCATAAAAGTAGTAAGTGGAAGATACCAAGTTGGTCATAAAAATTTCTTTCCTTAACCCCAATTTTAATAAGATAAATTTAAAAGATTTTCCTTAAAAATTTTTCCTATCTACTCTTCCAACTAGGTAGGTCTCTCAATCAAAAGCAGTAACAATATTATCATTATTATGAGTTTTGTATTCACATCTGCGTTACTCACATTTAATGAAAGGTGCCATATTGCCACGGAAGAACTCTGTTCTCCTAACGAGCCCTCCTCATACAAGTTCAGTCTAGAGCAGTGCATCTCAGCCGGAGAGGGGAGGAGGGGAGGGGAAGGAGGGAGTTAGAATCGTGTAGAGACAAAGTGATTCCCAGAGGCACAGCCTTAGACCCAAGCTAGCTGGACTGGATCTCTGCTCTGCTGTAGTGATTTGAAGCATCACACCTTCATTCTCTCCGCCCACCCCCCCCACCCCCCACTCCCCTTGCTCTATAAATCTATACATCACATGTAGGGAACAAGCTTTCATTTTGTCTGCTGGTCTTGAAGTACACATTCTTCTCCTCAGTGTCACATTAATGTCATTGTCTTCCAGGTAGAAAGAAGGTGTCTTGACATCACATGCTCACCAAAGTCCTGTTTTATTGTAAATCCTAAAACAAAAAAGTAATAATAAAATTAATGGCCAGGTGAAAATCAAGACAAGGGAGGATTAAACTTGGATAGGCAGGGAAAGGTCAGGTGTAAGAGGGAGGATACGTAGAACCCTTCCATTTTGTTCTAGTTAAAACACAGCTACAGAGCTGTGCAGAAGAATCATGTGGTCAGCGTGGCAATGCTATAAAGTTCACTAGACAATAAAATTGGTTCAGAGTGGAGTAGAAAATCCCTAGGAGGTGACATTGGGTAATGCAAAAGTGAGACTTTAACAACAACAAAAGGATCTTAAAGGTAACAGCATTTTCCTTTGAAAAAGCTGGAAGTTGAAGGCAGGGATGTGTTATGGATATGAGAAAGGATAGCACACAGGAAATACTTTGGAAGAGCACTGGATCAGAATGTATGGGTGTTGACAGAGGGCAAGCATACAGGTGAGCACTGCGGGTCAGAACTGAATCAGGAAGGTTGAATTGGGGAGTGATATAGCATTGGGCTGTCCCAGTTGGGAGCGCTAGGAATCATTCAGAATGAATTACAAAGGAATAAGAAAGTAATTATTTTTAAAGGGGCTTGTGGATATTTGGACCAGGCTTAGCCATGCCAAATTTATCCAGCTGTCAGGTTCCAAAAAGCTGTCCGTGTGTGCCCTCTGACATTAGGGTGTGCTGTGGCCATGCTAATCCCCATTTTTTGTTTTATTTCAAATCACACACAGATAGAATCTGCAAACTGCTTCAGATCAAACAGGTCTGATTGTGTGTAAATACATATGTCCTTTTTAATTTTTATTATTAATGGTTGCTTCAGTTTTGCATCGGTGCATGGTTAAAAGCAATACACATCAGCTATCTCATGACTTCATATCTCCAAATGAATTATTTCTCCTCTTTTTTTGTTTGTTTGTTTGTGCAGTCAGCTGAAGAAATGTTAACATCTCACTCTAAATCTCTCAGTGGAGTCTCTGTTCCCTTCTCTGATATAACAGATGGGTTACTGCTTGTTATAATTATTAACATTGTGGTGTGGGCCAGGGCTAGGGTGGGCGAGATTGACTCTTCTTTGGGCTGGGGAGGGGCCAGTCGTTAGGGTCTGGAATGTTAACTCAAGTGGTGACTGACTGTTTCCGTAATACCAGGTCGTTGTGGCTGCACGCTCTAGTAATTGAGGCTGTGTACTTCACCGAGCTTGTGGTAGAGCCTAGGGCAAACCGCTGTCCCAAGAGAATGCTGGGATAGATAGAGTTAGCCAATCTGAGTCTGAACGTGGTGATTTTGCTGGTTGTTCTAGCTCCAGATGTTGGCATGCTTAGTTCTTAATGTGATTAATAAATGTGGCGCCATATCCCCTCCCCACGCCTGAACCCTGTCTCTCCTACCCGTCCCCCACCCTTGTTCTTTTTGAAAAACTTAAGAAACAGCAATGAAACCCTTGGTGTTTCAAACTGCACTTTGTTCTCATGTTCCATAAACAACTTCAGATTTGCTAATAGAAGTGAAAGTTGAAAAACAGTTTCTCAGCCTGGATTCTTTATGCATTCCAAAATCCAGAATAGAAATAAATATATCTGAATGTTCATTGGCTTATATTATGGTGAGATGTTTTGTTGAATAACCGGTTTAAAGCACCAGCAGAAATACTTTGGACTAAGAATACAGCTAAGAGGAGGAATCCATGACATACAACTTAATTTTTCTAATTTTGGGGTAGTCATCAATGAATTAGCAAATCAGTTTATTGCGATATTACCTGCCCATCCTAAACACAGACCCCTCCCCTTTAAAGGGCCTCTCTGTAGCACCATTATCATAAAGTAATCAGAAGAGTAGATATGTGGAAATATTATCTGCTTTTCTAAAAAATTAATGTAGTTTTTCTTAAAATTCTGTTGATATTCTCCTTGAGGCTTTTGTTGTCAGTAAGATATTTGCATCCCTGTCGTGTGTTCCTAAATTTGAATAGCGGAGAACCTCATCAAATTCAGGCTCCAGAGTCAGAGTTCACTCATAACAGAAGGAAAGGGCTGCAGATAGATTATCTTCGTTTCCTTCTGGCTTGGAGGGAGCCTTCTCTTCCACAGCCTGATCCATTTAAAATTGTCTTGATTAATAATAACATTACCCCCAAACCATTGAGGTTCCGATGGCTTCTTGCAGGTTGAGGAAGCTGAGGGGAAATGGCTATCAGTAACCTCATTCAGAATCTCCTTTTTTCCCCATGATTAGTCCAATACAGCTCAAATTTCATGATTTAATACAACCCCCAGCATCTCTGACACACCGAGACTTAACTGAGAGTCTAGTTAGTACTTTTATGAGAATGCATACCTCTTTCCCATGGCATAGAACTTCAGTTTTTAAATGTTTTACTCAGAAAGATATAAATTAGGCTTTAATTGCTTTTATTACCTTAATTTTTTCAATTTTTAGAGATTATTTTGGATTTTGAAGGAATGCTAAAGAGAGAAACCTCATGATGCTTGTTTGCCACATTATCCTCATTTACAAAGAAGTTTTACTAAACATGGCCCCTCTGTAAACTTCACACTAGCAAACTTTAATTCTAAACTAGTGGAATCATCTCTATTGATACCAAAAAATTGAGCCTTCAAGGTTCATATAAAGCTTAAAATTTCAACTATGATGATTAGTGTGTTGTTTTGTTTAACAATCCTTTTACTGTTTCATTTTTTCTTTAGAAGTTTAAAAGGTAAAGAGACACTTGAGTTAGTTTATACATAAATGTATATGCTTATGTGTGTATGTATGGCAGTGTGTATGTTGCAGCCTGGATGTACGGCTTTGCCCAGATCAGTCTGGCCTGCCTGTTCCCATAGACCTGGCTAGAATTCAGAGGAAGCCTGTGGATCACAGATAGCCCCCGAGGGTACTTCCTGCCACGGCCCTATCCATTACCATCTCATTGCCAGTGTTTGGTAATACTAATCAGAGCTTTCTTATTTATAGGAATATCTATGGAAAGATTTATAATTGAGAAAACAATGCTTACTTTTCCAAGTCATTCACTTGAAGAACAAAGAAGGAATAGTACAAAACCACTGAAAGCCAATCAGAGACTTTTTTTTCATGTATATTTGAAGCTGCTTCTGATGAATTTAAGGAGCATAAATTTAAAGAGCAGGAGTAAGCTTTCCCCCATGGTGCAGTGTCTTCAGTTAGAGAAAGCATAAATTATATAAGAAGTAAGCAAAAAGCTGTAGGAAGCTCTGAGAAGAAATCACAGGTATTTCCAGAGTAAGATTTGAACAGAAACAAAAGCAAGCTAGAAGCTTCCCTGTCAGATGGCTAAGAAGACAAGGGTCCCATTAGAAGATGGTTGTCTTCAATCCTAAGAAATGATACAGAAGTAAATTTGAAATTCTTCTGTAGGTTTAGCAAAAACTGAACATTGAAGGAATAGAAAGCAGAAAGTACAGGCCAGAAAGCTTCAGATGTCCATGAGAAAAGGACACAGTAATCTACAGAAATGAAACATGCTGTGCTCGCTGCTGAGGTGCCGTCCAAATGGACATAGCTGTATTTACCTATATTTGATGGGGAAATGACAGTAATAAAAGTACACACCTGAATTAGGTTTAGGTAAAAATAGATGAATTCTAGAAAGGTAAAGAAGAAGAAGGAAAGGTAGAGCTTGCCACTTTTTCAAATAGCCTGTCTCGTGTGGCATTTGTTGTTGTGATTATCTTTGAAAACCTTCATGAAGTATTTCACCCTGACATTGAAAACCTTTTGAGTATTTGGTTCACCTAAACCGAGGTGAAATAGCAGGACAGGGGAGTTGAAACTCTCTAGGACTGAGAGGATATCTGAACCCTTGGAAGAAAAGCTCCAGAACCTGCTGTGAGATGAGGATGTAAGAAGTCCCAAAGCCTTTAGGGAAGAAAAATAAATGCAGTTAAATGCTTGGGCGGGTGGGCTTCCTGATCTGTTTGAACCTAGTCCAAGGGTCCACAGCCCTTTGTAATCTGATTTGCCTGAGTCTGAAGTATAGATTGGACTTGGCAAACTTTTTCTGTAGGGGGCCAAGTGGTAAAGATTTTCGGCTTCATAGGCCATATGGTCTCTGTCACAACTACTTCCAAAAACAGGAGGCCAACTGCATTGGTCCACAGATGGAGGTTTGCCAACCCCTGATCTACACTGGTTCTTCCTTCTAAATATTGCTTGATTATCTTAGCCTCTTGGCAAACGCACTAGGCCACATGGAGCATAGCAATGTATGGGACCTTTCTTTATATACTGTAGTCTCTTAGCAATAGATCAATCCAAGTACGCATCAGAGAATCTGAAGTTAACACATATAAATTTAATGTTTTAATCTATAATTTACATTTCCTGTCAGGTAAAGTTCTCCCAACTTCCTGTAGGTATTTTCCCTGTTGAAAGTTCCAACGAAGACAGACCCAAAATCATATCTTCATTTTGGGGAGGGGGGTGGGCAGCGGGGGGATAAATTAGGAGTTTGGAATTACAATAGACACACTATTATATATAAAAATAGATAACCAACAAGGTTCTAGTGTAGAGCACAGGGAACTATACTCAATATCTTGTAATATTCTATAATGGAAAAGAATCTAAAAAAGAATAAATATATATATATGTGTGTAACTGAATCACTTTACTGTACACCTGAAACTAACACAACATTGTAAATCAACTATATTTCAATAAAAAAATGTTTTAAATCATATCTTCATTTCTTAAATTTGAGAAGAGGTTCTCCAGTGTAGTTTATTTTTGTTACAAATTGCAAAGCAAATCCCTGCCTTGGGTGGAGCTTAATTGTACACTAAGGAGTAACATGCAGACTGATGCAGTTTGAAACATTCTCTCCCCACGGATGTGTCTGTGTTCGTGTCTGTGTCTGTGTCTGCGTCTGCGTCCATCTGCGTGTGGGCGGGTGTGTGCTCGCCTGCCCCCCGGGGGAGAGGCATGTGTAAAGTCGGTTCTCCTCTCTCCTGTAGGGTGGATACGCAGCCTACAGATACGCACAGCCTGCTACTGCAACCGCTGCCACCGCCGCCGCCGCTGCCGCCGCCGCTTATAGCGACGGGTAGGTGCCGAGACGGGGGCGGGGAGCGCCAGGCCGCCCCGCGCCACCCCCTTTCCTTCCCCACGCTGTTTCCATAAGGGCACTTAGCCCCCGGGACTGCCTGCTGAGCTGGGTTTTCCACAGGCCTTCGGCCTGGACTCTATCCTGCCAAAAACCCAACGGCGCACAGGCTCACACTCCTCCCCTCCCTCCCGCTTGTTCCTGTGTGTTTCTGGCTTTGACCCCAATTTCCCTCTTCCTCATCTCCAGTGCCCTTCTTTTCCATTTTATAGAAGTAATTCAGAAAATTTCAGTTGCTGCCTTTAGGAGTAGAACGGAGAGATTTTTTCCATTCTGCCAGTTTTCTAATAACATTCCAAGACCAAGTTACAAGTCCTTAGCACAGTGAAACCCCTTAATTTTTTTTTTTTTTAATCACTGTCTTTCCTTTATCTCCCTGATTGGATCTCTTTTTCCAGTTATGGCAGGGTGTACACGGCCGACCCCTACCATGCCCTCGCCCCTGCCGCTAGCTATGGAGTTGGCGCTGTGGTAAGTAGATGTGCCTTTTATTTTTTCAAACGTTTTACTTCTTCTGACTTTCACCTACAGACTACAGAAGATCTAGGGAGGTGATAATTCAGCCCTTCTTCCATTGCCAAAGTGTTAAAACCAATAAGACTGTCTGGAAATTTCATATCACTTCTGTGTGTGTGCTGGTGTGAGCCGCCTGGCCTGGTTAAGGACGGCAGAAAGGAATGAGCAGTGACAGTCTGCCCTGAGTAACGACATTATTCGGGAGGAAGGAAGGGAACAGGTTGCTGTTTTATAATGGCTCAGATGTTGGACGCACACCTGTGGCAGAGTTTTACCGATAGGTGTTCTCAAAGACTTGGGGCACAAGACTCTCCAGTTTTCACAGTAAACTTTTCAGAGAACTTAACCTGTCTGCTTCAAATGCAGATGCCAAAGGATGTCCCTGCTATTCCTAAGCCTTCCAGCAGCTAGTACTAAAAATCACCAAGCAAATGCCTTACAAAGATATTTTATTACTAACATTTATGGCAAAATATGGTATATTTCTTAGAAGTATACAAAAGTCATAGAGCTCATCTAGCATAATCCCCCTGTGCTCGCTTCAGCAGCACATATACTAAAATTGGAATGATACGGAGAAGATTAGCAGGGCCCCTGTGCAGGGATGACATGCAAATTCGTGAAGCGTTCCATATTTTTAAAATAAAAATCCCCCTGACCAAACTCGAATCCCCCCTGCAGTATTTTTGTGTTGGCCTGGACACCTCTGGGGCCAATGACGGGACCCACTGGATTCAGCAAAGACTGGCCAGTCCACAGTGATACCTCCTTGTGCCAGAAGTTCTCTACCATCCACAGTGTCACTGGCCAACGGCCCGGAAACACAGATGACCGTGTCTGAGAGGGAGGCAGAACAATGGTCACAGTTAAGACATAAAGGATGTGAGAGAGCCTGCCACTTCCCACACTAAATCTCTACTGATGAAGATCTGTGGAAGGAAGTAGTAGGGTCCTGC
This sequence comes from Orcinus orca, assembly GCF_937001465.1. Taxonomy (NCBI): domain Eukaryota; kingdom Metazoa; phylum Chordata; class Mammalia; order Artiodactyla; family Delphinidae; genus Orcinus; species Orcinus orca. Next base: position 91,083,316 of record NC_064569.1, on the reverse strand, counting down.
GGGGGTATGGGGGGTGGTGTTTAGAACTGAAGTAGAGACGTATGATATAAGGAAGTGATGGGAATTCCTGAGGTTTTATTTAGTGCCCAAGTGATATAAGTCCTGTACTAAAAGAATGACCCAAGGAGCGATACGTTCCTAGGGAACTTTTGATTGAAAAAGATAATTCATTAGATTATGATTAAAGAAAGGAAAGAAGCCCACTTAAAACCCCAGTTTTACATACCATATATATATATATATATATACACACACACACACACACACCTGGTTGGTATTTTTTATAAATTACAGAGGAAATAGACTTTATTCGTTGAAAGATTAACTCAGGTTTAAATCCAGCACCATCTCAAACATGCGATGTGACAGAGATAGTGGTCAGAAGTAACGTGTTCTCCATTGTCAGGTAATGGGTAAGAAGGTAAGATCAGCAGTCTGCTTTAGGTCACGCTTGTAATAAGGTCGTCAAGGTAGACAAGACCCATGCTTTTAAAAAATCAAACTATTTACAGACTTGGTTTTAAACTTCATTGAAGTGCTCCTCTGTGCTAACTCACGTAAATAATGAACCATCAGCATACTCTCTCCTTGAGAATATCAGGTCAGCAGTAAATGTTTGGGCTGTGGTCTGAGCATCTTAGAGGCAGAAGTTGGTTTCCTGACCTCATGCACTAGACAACATCTAACCAGTTGATTTGAAGCTTCTAAGGAAGCTGTTTTTCCAAATCCCTCCTCAGGACATGTCTTCTTTTGTAATGTTTCTCTCATCAACCTTTTAATATTTTTGTGTCTTTAATTACTACAGGCGAGTTTATACCGAGGTGGCTACAGCCGATTTGCCCCTTACTGAAGTGACGTGAGACCCCTGCAAGTGGGACAGCCCCCCAGTTCATGAGGCCTGGCTATTGCAATATTTACTAGTAGAGGAACTCTATAGCAAGATGAAGAGGAAAAACAAACAAACAAAAAACACAAAAAAAGAGAGAATACTTTTTTATACCTCACTATGTTCTTTGAATATGTATTTTTCCTTTAAATTTCTGCCTTTAATTCTTTTGTTCCAAAGATTGTGCATTTTTTTCTTTTTTTCTTTTTTTTTAACTGTGGTAAAAAAAAAAAAAAATAACGCATTTCCATGTCTGTATGTCCGTGCTTAGCTTATTCTGTCAATCACGGAAGAGGCAGTCAATGAGGAAGGAGAGACATTAGGAGCTGATAAATGCGTCTGATCAGAAATCAGCAGACAGAATTACCAAAGTGTACCTGGTGCTGAGTGGCTGTGGGACAAGCAGAAGTGGAAGAGATCCCTCTGCAACAGGATATCCTTCTAGTCTTCTGAGTTTCTGGTCTTTGGCAGGCAATTCTGATTGGCTGTGGCTGGAATCCACATGCTAATAGACTATAGGAATGTGTGCTGGCAAAGCAGGAGAATCACTAAGACACTTTCCTCTCCTCTTCCCTCCTGTCTCCTCATTCTCTTTACAATCATCTTACACGCAAGGCCTGAGACAGTTGGCATCGTTTTTGGAATTATAGTATTAATATTTCCAGACATGTGCTCAGACTGTGGATAATAAACACCTCATTAGGAACCCAGTCTCGGAATGAACTCTGGAGTATGAAAAGATCACTCTTTTCTTTCCTGTAAACCCTAGCATTCCTGCTGGGCTGCTTTTCCTTTCACTGAACCACAGCTTAGCTCATCTCTCCTTTTATTAACACCCTGCTCCCATGTCCTCGAGATTCAGGAATTTAGGACCCAGGGACAGAAGACTAAATAGCCAGTGGCCAGATGTCCCCGAGGCGTCTGGGCAGGGCTTGAGGGCTAGAAGTACAGATTGTCACGCGCCAGTGAAGAGGGGGAGGGCAAGAAAAGGGGTGTCAGACGATGTCAGGTTAAGGCGCCCTGATATTCCCGATCTTTCTCTCGCATCAAAAAGTCAGTACAAAGTAGAAAACAGATAATAAAGGCTCTGGTGGCAAAAGATAAAGCCCCGAGCCCTAGACCAGCCGTCCCCGGAGGTCTCTGTGAGCAGGACATGTGAGGGCAGGCGAAGGCACTTCGTTCAAGCTCCAAAGCCATAGGACTCTTCATCCTCCAGAGCCTTTACGAGTCACTTCTGTCCACAGTCTGGAGCCCTCGTGGCCACTCCACCCAGCTTCTCACTATCCTCCAAAGACACCCAGCTGAGCACCTGGACCACTTGGTACTCATGAACACTACAGGACATGAAACAAGCCCCTGAGGCTGCTCCCCTCCCGTACAGGAATGAGGGTCTGAAATGGCCAGGATCTCATATGTTGCCAGGAGGAGTCATGTGGTGGCCACCACAGTGAGTCACTGCTGTCACTACCTGGCTTCGACTTATCTGTCGTCAGACAGGGGAGAAAGTGTTTCTCTTCTAGCTCTTAGCTGTCAAAGGCAGGGGTCCTGCAGCATTTCCAAAATGAAGCCATTAGAAAATAGAAAAGCACGGTCCGTTTGGCTCCCTGGTCTATTCACATTGGTACTAGGGTGACCTTTCACCCGAGGGATAGCTGCTAAAGGGAGTAAGTAATTCAGAGACATGGAGCTTCTGGTTTGTTATGGGTTTGTTTTGGTTTGTTTGGTTTTTTTTTTACTCCTGCCTCCACCCGTGTTCTTGACTGATACTGATTCATGTCCCTGAATTAAAATGACTGACATATGACAGCATCAAACATTCTTTGTAAGGAGAGGGATCTGTGGGGGGGGGACTGGCCTGTCGTGTATAATACATATCTTCTCCCCCTTCAGAATCCTCTCTCTCCTAATAACTGGGAGGGAGGCTTCCCTGAAACTAGGGGAGACATCAAGGAAGCTAGAGGCCTCGATGCAATTCTTACTGATTCTGGGGAGGAATGCACAGAATAGGGGACACCAGACTGCCCAGTCCGTTGGCCATTGTTAAGGGTTCCCCTCCCCAAGCCAAAGTTTGGTTTGTTGCTGTTGAGACAATTTTTGTTGTGTGTGTATATAAATATTTTAGTTTGGGGTGTGGGAATGGGATGTGGGGCTTTCACAGGTCTAGGGAATGGGGGCAGGGAGGATTTTTTTCTTTCTTTTGCTTTTGTTTTGAGGGAGAGCATTTACTGAGTGAAGAAACTGAGAGAAATTTTGTGTCCTGTTCAAATAGGGACCATTCTCAGAAATGGCAAGCCACTGCTCAGTGGAGGCAAGGCCAAATTCTAAATGGTTGTATCCATAGCAGGGGAGGAAAATAGGGCAATGAGTTCAAGAATTTTCTATTCTTTTTTTCCAGAAAGAGGGAAAGATGATGGGAAAGGCAGAGGAGGCAGCTTCCACAGCCCTTTTACAAGAGGCAGAAGCCTGAGGTTTGTGCATTTCAGTTCAGCTGGTTCTGGCTGAGGACTCCATAGGCAAGCTCTGTGTTTTCCAGCGGGCCTCTGCTGCATTTCCAGGGATGGTTTTAATACTGCTTCCTTCAGCTCCTTTTACTAAGACTAAACAGAGTTCTGCTTGTTATTAAAGGGCCTTTGGTTTTCAGTGTCATCACTGAGCATTGGGGCTCTCGAAGCATCAACTCCCCATCAGCTTTTGAACTTTGAGATCGCATACAGGCAACTTCATCAGAGGCAGGTTCCTCGAAGCATCAGTGCTTGTTTATTCCTGACTCTAGTTCCCACTGGACTAAGAAACTGAGTCAGAAGAGAGTATGGCATCTTGTAAGTTTGTTAGAGGATGCTGGTGAATAATTCCGGAAAACGTATCCATGCTGAATCAGTTGCGACAGCTTTACTGTAGGTCACGATGTGGACTTCTATACTAAGCATCTTACTCTTAGAAGCTGGGCTCCTTTCAGGAGCCCTCTAGTGACCACCTTTATCTGAATATCCCTCTTTCAGCCCAGAGAGCTGTCCTTAGAGCTTTTCCAGAATTCCTTATATTACATAGTTCAGCTCCCACTGACCGAGCTCAGCTGTTGTGATTCGTCACTTTTAAGGCTCTCAGTTTTTACAAAGCCCGCTGTCACCATCCTCCTTCAGCAGCCACAGTTGGAACTGAGCCGATATTATTCTTCCTTGAAAAAGAAGGGGACTGGAGCTCAGCTCTTAGTTTAAGGGGAGCTAGCGGAGCTCTATTCAGTAGAAATCAATGATAGCAGCTTTCTCTCAAAAGTGTGACTCCTCAGGGGCTGAACTGCTCTTAGTTTAGTTTCTACTTTCCTAGAGCTCTAGCAGATAAGTCGGTGAATCACTACCACCCTGTAACTAGTCACATAGCTTCCAGGTAGGAAGGAGGTGTAAACTCGGAATGGAGGCAACCCCAAGGATCTGCAGGAAGGGCTGGATGGCCTCCCTTCCTTCTGGCGGGAGGATGAGGCCAAGGGCGGGAAGCAAGGGACAGCCCAGAGGGCACTGTAAGGGAGGGTGGGGGGTGTCATTGGGACCGCCCCCTTTCACCAAGCCCAGCCGCTTCTCGGCTGCTTGCAACCCCCTAGCACAGAAACAGTTGCAGAATCGCAGACTTGTTTCCCCCAGAAAATAGGAGGAAAGGGACTTTGGGGGGTGGGGAAGGGGTAGTGGTGTTTTAAAAGCATAAGTTACCTGTTTGCACTGTTTTAAGATAGGAAAAAAAATAGTGGGCAAGGTGAACATCCAACGTAAATTTGTGTGTCTTTATTTTGTCATGCTCTTGAAAATGTTTGACCGTTTGTAGTATCCACCAGTGAAACCTGATTCTCTGTTGCATAAAACACGATTTTTTTGGAAATGTTACTGTCCGAAAGCCTCTTCCCTCCCTTTCCCCTTTGCTGTGTTCTTCCTTCATCCTCGCTTGACTGATCAACCAGGCAGTAGCCATCCAGGAGCTAGAGCGTGAAGCAGGGCCCTTCCCAAGTAGACTCTGGGTGTCCTAAGCCAGCATGTGCCCTCTGGTTTAGCGAGTGCCGTTGAGTCCCTGGCCCCCATCTTTAAAATAAGGCTTACAGACCAGGCTGCAGCAGGTTCTCAAATTCCCGAATCGGATGCACTAGGAAGGAGGGCGGAGGGGAGTCCTCGAATATGGCGGGTGGCCGCAGTAGCTGAGTTCTCCACGTTCCCGGAACTGTAGCCAGTTACAGATTACTCAGGAAAACGGTCGATCACTTCAGCCATGGTAGTGCTGGTTGGCAGGGCTTGGTAACGGAGAGAACTGCTCATTGGCCACAACTCAAACCTTGCCTTTAAGGGGATTGCCAGCCGGGGCCCCTCCGCCTGGGAGTGACACACGCGCCCGCCAGTGTGGCGAGGGCTCAGCTCACACCAGCCAGCAAAAAGGGAACAGCGATGCTCTTCTCTCCCCCCTACCACCCGCCCCTGTTACCAACGCCAGATTCCCAGGGGGTGCATATGTTTTTGAATTTTTTAAAAATGTTTTTTGGTTTGGTTTTTCCGGGGACTGATGAGTGCTTTAAGCAACGTCGATACCCCACCCAGAACCGCAGCTTTGTCCTTTCTTGTATTTTCTGTTCACAGTATTGCGTGTGTGTGTGCTTGTCCTGGCAGCTCATTTTGGCTGTATTATATATCGAGTGATGAATTGATCCTCCTTTTTTTTTCCCCGTAAGGGATATGAATTTTTTTTTTCTTGTGTTATAATTCTGCTTGTGAATAGCTGGAGCAAACCTGGGGCTGACACACGTAAGCTAGGGCTGCACAGTGCTGAGAGAGCCAGGCGGGGTGGCTTGTCCCTGACAGGCTGACCCACCTGAGTCTCTGAGCTTTTCAGTCCAAATCTCTGCAAGGCTAAAAATGCCACCGAACCTCCCCTCTTGTCCCCGCTCCCCGTGGCAGGGACGAAACCATCCCTACATGCAACGTGCAGTTTCTCCGGCCCCCTCCCATTGCCATGGCAAAACAGGTACCTATGGGGCATGGGGGCATCACATGGGATGCTTGTATAATCGACCACCTCGCCTTTTCTCCCCACTCCCCACTCCCCCACCCCCAAATCTTTTCCTAGGACACCCGAGCTGCTTGCCCAGGGTCCTGTTTCCCTACAAACTCCAGAGAAGCACCCAGGGCTTTGTGACAGTCTCTAATTCCCTCCCCTTCTTGTTAAGAATCATATTGTATAGTAGCTTTCAGACCATACAGTATTCATTGGGTTACTCCTATTATTATCAAGTAGCTGGAATTGTGAAGGTCGGAGTAGTTAGATCTTTAGCTTTTATTCCTTATTTTTTTGTATTACTATCCATGTGTATAAATTATTGATCATGTTGCTGGCTTTTATAAACTCTAAGCGAAGGAGGAGCACTGCCTCTGCCTTTGCAAATGGTAATGAAGCACTGTTTTTAAATAAAAGGAGAAACACCATTCTTCGCCCTGGCCTGCGTGTGTTGATCCTCAACGACTTCTGTTGCCCCCCCCCCATGCTCCAAAGATAGAACTTGCATTTGACTTTTGTAAGATGGAAAAAAGAAGGCGGCAAACACGACGCTCCCTGAATGAGATGAGGGGAGAGGGAAACACAGGCCCAGGCTGGTGCCATGGGACCTGCCCTCCGGCTCCTCCAGTCTTGGCAGGAGCTGTCTTCCTGCTTCTGCCTCTGAAATCTTCCGCTTCACTTCTTCCCTTTTCCATCCTCTCCTGGTGTCCTCGCTGCCGCCCTCACCTGCCTCAGAAACTGCCCTCCAGGGGGCGCTTCCCGTCTGGCCACCTGTCACCTCTGTCACCTCTTCTCCCCTGGCTCGGGCCACCACCCAGGCTCCCACACCTTTTCCTTCTGTATGGGGCCTGGGCCTTTTCCTCCTTCCCTGGGCTTCCTCAGCCACCCCTCCTGCACTGGTTTCTCTACCAGGAAGTCCCAAATCTCTGAAATTCCTCCTAAATCTGCAACTCCCTAACATCACTCAGATCGTCTCCTTTCCCGTTTCCGGGAGGAAATGGAGGCCACGGGATCTCCTTGATCTAGACACCTACTTGGACGCACACCCATCCTTTCCCGTCCTTCCTGTTTTACCGGGAGAGGCGTCTTCGGTCAGGCGCTGTCCCCACACGTCCGTCCTTTCCCACCTTCTCGGGGACTTTGCTCCATCGTCCCTCCCACAAGGAGGTCAACCTTTTCCCTCCTCTAGTCCCTGTGGCACTGAAACATGCAATGATTTTGCACGATCCCAGTCCTCTCCTTCATGACAAACTTCTGGAGTGAGTTTCTGCCGCCGACTCCAATTCCCTGCTCTTCACCTGCGGCCGGCTGGCCTCTCCCTCCAGGACCCTAAAGCCGCCCCCGCGTGACGCCAGCAGGTGGCGCCTTCCCCGGGGCGCTGACCTGACCTCCAGCGCCCGCGCAGCCGGGCACTCCCGAGACCCTCCGCCGCTGCCCCCGACACAGGCTGGCGCGTCTGCCCTGCTCTCCTGGCCTGGCCTCCCTCCTCCGTCTCTTCCCCAGCAGCGCACGCCCCGCCTGCTCTCGACAGCCACCCGCTACAGTAGCAGTTGGATCAGGACGTGCTTCTGTGCGAGGCGGCCCCGAGTCAATCCCCGTCCTCATCCGGGTCTGCGGCCTGTGCACCAGCTCCTCCACTAGTTTATACGCGGCGCGTCCCCCTGTACTAGAACAGAAGCGCCCGGAGGTCGGTAGCTTCGTTCTGTTCAACTCCGTGTCTCTGGTGTCAGCAACACACAAGCATTCCATAAATATTTGTTGAATGACTTTTTTCAATCTCGGATGTAAGGTGATAACACAGCCGCCACCCCCAACCCCGCCTTCTCCGTATGGCCACCCCGGCTGATGATCGCGGAGGCCGAGAGCCCTTTCCACGTGTGCTCACATCACCTTCATCTTCCCGGCAGCCCCGCAGCAGGTGCTGGGTGTCTTCCTCCTCAGGTCCCGGCGCCTGTGCTTCTTGCTGGGTGTACCAGGCAAGCGAAGCCCTGACCTCGCTTTCCCAGGACCTTTCTGGGGTGGCATTTATAGCAAGTAACCTTGAGGAATTGGGGGGGGGGTGTATCCCGGGGACGAAGAACGAGTCTGCTTCCTACCTGCTCTGGAAGAGGTGGCTGCCCCTCGCTCAGGGCTCCTCAGCCGCCGTGCACACCTCCTGGGGAGCAGCAGCCACCCCGTCCCACACACTGATGCTCTTGTTGCCAGCCGGGCCGGGAGCAGTAAAGTCCTTTGTGTCTGACGCAGAATCCATAAGCTTCTGCAGAGAGAGATCAAATCCCAGACCCACCAGTATCGTTATTCCACGTGAAAGATGAGGGAGCCGAGGTGTGGAGAGAGGAGATAACCTGTCCCTTGAGTAGAAAACGGCAGAACTGGGGTCCCAGCCTCCGAAGTCTGCGCCCTTCACGTCTGAGCACTGGTGTTTCTCGTGCTTCTCCAGTAGAAACCCCTGTAGAAACCCAAGAGCTGGCACTGCATCCCGTCTCTGACTGATGCTCTGTCCCTTTTGTAGGGTCTTCTTCCTCTACTCCCTCAAGTCATGGTGTTCCCCAGGTCATCGGTCTCCTATTCCCCTGAAAACTCGACACCAATTTCCACCTAATGACGCAAGGCTATGGCCGGAGACCATAAATCTCTCCAAAGTCTAGTCTTGTCCAGCTGCAGTCCCAAGGCTCCTAAAATTCAATATGCTGACATCATCTTTCTAGCCAAACCTCTTAATTTCCCTCAGTCAGTAAATTGGATAACAGTTGGTGATAACCATGTTAAAATCCTAAAGAAAAAAGAAAGAAAATAAGTGGGGAAAAAATCTTGCTCAAAAGAAAGTGTGCCGCACGTTTGTCTTGAGTGTGTGTGGATTCTTTTTTTTTTTTAATTTTTATTTGGAGTATAGTTGCTCTACAATGTTGTGCTAGTTTCTTGCTGTACAGTAAAGTGAATCAGTCATACCTATACATACAGCCACTCTTTTTTAGATTTCCTTCCCATTTAGGTCACCACAGAGCATTGAGTAGAGTTCCCTGTGCCTTACAGTAGGTTCTCATTAGGTATCTGTTTTATACATAATAGTGTATATATGTCAGTCCCAATCTCCCAATTGAGCAGATTCTTGATCACTTTTCACTGTTGCATTGCCCCATTCTCCCCGAGCCCAGCACCCCATTCCAACAGCACTCCTGACCCTAGGACAGCTCTGCAACCCCAGGCCCACTCCCTGTTGGTGTCCAGAATTGCTTGGTGATGTGGGGAATCCTACATACACACGCGCACACACACCATGGAATTGGGTCCAGAAACCCAAAAGACTAGGTGTCATGGTTTTCAGCCATGGTTTTCATCATGGGCGTGGCCTCCCATGAAAACACACTCATTCTCCTCCCACTGTGACTTCTGTCACTAGTGAGGGTGAGACTGTATTCATTCAACTGATTGAAGAAGCTAAGACCAGCGGACCATGAGTTGGTCCTCTTTTTTAAAAACTGTTTAATTTTGATGTAAATATTATCTATTCTTTCCAATTCATAAAACAGTAATTCACATCATAGGAATTACATCAAAGGAAACGTGAAAAGTAACGAAAATTACCTCTAAATAACCATAGCTGCTGTGTGACCTTGCTCTACTTCCTGCCAGAGTTTTCTTTTGTTTTCTCTACTGCCAGGTTTGAGAGATGTGTTTCCCCTGGTTAGGTTCTAAGTGAGAAAGTGGATATACAATGTTCATCCTGCTTTGTTCACCTAACTTGCTAAAATAAACATTTTCCATGTTAATCCAATTATTGACTCTCCTGAACATCACCTTGATCGCTACATAGAGTTCTCTCCAGTGGATGAATACTTTCTATTTAACGGGTCTCCTAGTGTTGGAACATTTCAACCATGTCCAATTTTTCAAGATTATAAATTCTGCTGCAATGAAGGGATAACTATCTCTCAGTAACAGCTTTTCTCAAATCACCGACGTTTCCTCTCGGGGCGCTGGGAATGTAGATCAGAGCTCAGCAGCGGTGCGGCTGTGATGAGAGAGGGGGTGGGGGCAGGGCAAGGAGGGGCATGGAGGACTCGCAGAGCATAGCTGATTTTAAAATAAAGGGTTTTTTAAAAATTTAATCATAAATGTACTGTATAGTTATATACAATTTGGAAAATACATATGTTCTGAATGTCCCAACGTCGGTTGAAATTCACATGAGTACTTAGGTCTTCTTGGTCTCCAACCCCGTCTGTACACTCAGAAAACCTGGTCTCTGACAAACTTTCCTTCCATCCCAGGTGTTTCTGGCGTCCCCAGGGGTGATCAGGAACCACGGCAGGTCTGCCTCTGTCATCATTGCTGGGAGCATCTTCGCAAGCAGAAGTTTCTCAAGTTTTCTTAGTTAAAGTCTGGTATTGTTCCACGGAGATAGCTTGACCAACTAGGGCAAAAAGAAGAGGAAGTAACGTACTCATTTCTGTAGCATCATTGGGAGCTCGCAAAAGGTTTGCCTGAGTGCCCAGATGTTATAGGGCTGGGCAAGGTAGCTCTCTCCCATAATGCACCCTGTCCTTGTCTGCCTCGTTCACAGCTGGGCCTGGCATGATGCCCGGCACAGAGGTGCTCAATTAACATGTGTACATCAGATAACTTAGTGAACGGCACCTCTGGCTGGAAATGCACGCAGGCAATGGGCAGAGAGGGTTCAGTGAGGTGACTGGCAAAGGCCCAGGCCCAGGATTGCACGTGGTGGGAACAGCATTGCAAGGCACCAGCTTCTCACGATCAGGCGCTCCCTCCCCTTCTCCCACAGCCCGCCCATCCTGGGAGAAGGTGCCCCCCTGAGGGGCTCCCGCAACACCCCGTCCCCTTCGTCCTCCTTGTGTCCTACCATTTACCTCTCCTCCTTGTTAACGGCTTATCTGGGGTCCATCCCCCTGCTGGGCCCCCAGTGCCATTAGAGCAGAGACTGTATCTTTTCCCACGATCTCCTCAGTGCCCTGTGGGACCTGCCCTAAGCTTGTGCTCTGTGACAGGCAAGGGAAGACGTGGGCAAGACCCTTTGGAAGATGAATCCTGTGTCTCACAGTTTACCCCCCAAAACTTCCCCTGGTTATCAAGAAGCTAGGATACGTACCCGAAGAGTAAAAGTCTACTGATGCAGTAGAGCCAGAAGGAAGCTCCCCATGCCTTAATACAGTGGTTCCCAAACTCAACGGAATTACTGGCAGATCCTTGAAAACCTCCCAAGTCCGGATCATGTCCAAGATCAGTTAAATCCCTGTCGTTGGGGGGTAGGACCCACCCACTCATCAGTATTTTTTGAAGGCTTGCCAAGTGATGCCAACATGCAGACAAGTCTGGGAACGCGTCCTTAAATCCTCGGCCCCTGTCAAGGCCTCACTTAATTAAAACCTGTTGAATGAATGAATGAATGAGGGGAAGCGAAAGGGGAGGGGCAAGATAGGGGGAGAGGATTAAGGGTACAAACTACTATGTATAAAATGAATAACCTACAAGGATATATTGTACAGTACAGGGAATATAGCCAATATGTTATAATAACTCTGAATGGAATAGAGTCTTTAAAAATTGTGAATCACTATATCGTACACCTGGAACTTACATAATATTATACATCAGTTATGCTTCAATTTAAAAAAAAAAAAAAGGCTAAGTTAGCATTTTCTTTGAGATATCTCTGTACGCCTAGGAGTTCAGCCCCTTTCCAACCTACATCTTAGAGCTCATCTGTACATAGATGGCAAAGAAGCATAAACTTCCCAGCCACTCTTGGTAAGGGTGTCTGGACCATTTTCACAAGAAAAATTGTGATGCGGCATCCAGGCTCTTTGAGAAAGACTGTTGCCATTGGTCCGTGATGCTTTCTGAAAACCCAACACAGAAGATAATTGGTTATCTTTTTCCTCCTTCACAGAGGAAAAAGCTGGTCCCAAGGGTGGGGTGACTTTCCCTAGATTATAAACCAGATAGTGATGGAATTAGGGTAAGAACCTAGGACTACAGCTTCCCAGAAGCCTGTCGTCTGCCTCCTTTGCTGGTTGAGGACAATATTCCTCTGAGAAAAGAAAAATCTCTCTTCCTTCACTCAAGGACGGTAGAGAAACATGTGCACAGGCACACTGGAAGTGACCCAATTAACCCTAGTCAAGCCGGTTCATCAGCCAGCAGCAAGTGCAAAGGACTTTGTTTTGCACTGTCTCAGGATTAACGGGAGCCGTGGGGGAACAATCTAGAGAGTGGAAGGAGGCCAAAGGTCACAGATACAGAGACTAGATTGTTCCTGTCCTGAAAGGGCAGGAGAACTCTAGTTTGCATGACTGTGAAGATCGTATAATTTAAGAGCTTGGAGTAGCCCTGCAACTCATTTTATAGAACTTTATGGACCCTTCAGCACCAGAAGTACAGCCTGTGTTAGGCAGCAGTCTATTATGAGAATAACGCTTCAGCTGAGTGCCATTGGAGAGTCTGAAGGTCATGGAAAGGTAAGTCCCAGCAGTTTGGATCTCAAGGCCAGACCCAGATGTTCTCACGGCTTTGGTCAAGGGTGGAGGAAGGCTGGGGAAGGAGTGTTCCGGATGACTAGGGAAAATGCAGCAAATTCCGCTACTAGGAATCCATCACCCGACAGGCCAGGTGTTTGGACACCTGCTAATGTGCTTACCAAAGGGTGTTTTTGTTTGTTTGTTTGTTTGTTTGTTTGTTTTGGCTGCATTGGGTCTTCGTTGCTGCGTGCAGAATTTCTCTAGTTGTGGCGAGCGGGGGCTACTCTTCGTTGTGGTATGTGGGCTTCTCATTGCGGTGGCTTCTCTTGTTGCAGAGCACGGGCTCTAGGCATGCAGGCTCAGTAGTTGTGGCGCAAGGGCTTAGTTGTTCTGTGGCATGTGGGATCTTCCTGGACCAGGGCTCGAACCCGTGTCCCCTGCACTGGGAGACGGATTCTTAACCACTGCTCCACCAGGGAAGTCCCTTACCAAAGGTTTTTTTTTTTTTTTTTTTTTTTTTTGCGGTACGCGGGCCTCTCACTGTTGTGGCCTCTCCCATTATGGAGCACAGGCTCCGGATGTGCAGGCCCAGCGACCATGGCTCACAGGCCCAGCCCCTCCACAGCACGTGGGATCTTCCCAGACCGGGGCACGAACCCGTGTCCCCTGCATCGGCAGGCAGACTCTCAACCACTGAGCCACCAGGGAAGCCCACCAAAGGTTTTTTGTTTACTTTCCTAAGGGATTTTTTTTAGGAGAATGTGTGAATCCTTTTTTTTTTTCTTTTTTTTTTTTTGGTACATCTCCAAATGCAAATGGAGGCAGATGAGGTTGCATGATCAATTCTTCAGCCAACTTTGCTGGAACACATTTTTATGTTTCATATTATGAAGATGGTGACAGCATAGCAACAAAATGTGGGTATTAACAATCAGATTTCCTTCCTTCCTCCTTCCTTCCTTCAAATACCAAGTGCAAAGTCTGTGCCAGGCGCTGTTCTAGATGTTGTGATTTTGGCGGTTGGTGTATCAGCCCAATCCCTGCCCTCACAAAACTCACGTTCTGGTACCTTCCCCCCTAGACATCACTTTCCTATGATTACATTTCCAAACCAGTTTTTTCCATCATCTCCTCCCAAGCCTGTGGCTCAGAGAGTAGCCAGCGTATTTCTTCTCTAGTCATCTCGGTCCAAAAAGCTTTAACAATGCCCTGGGAAAGTGGACTATCTAATTATAATATTTGGAAGTTAAAACAGCAAGGTTAGAATACTTCAAATATCTTAACCTCTCAAAAAATGTCACATCACTTTTGTCTAAGGACTTTATCCAAACAATTAAACTATGATAATATTCAATGCCGACTAGGACGTAGTAAAACTGGTCATCTCTTAGGTTACTGGTGACAAAGTAGATTGGTGAAGAACTTTTGACATTTTGATATTAAGTCACAAAAGCCTTCTGATAATCATCCAATAAGCTAACGACAGGCATAAAGATGATCAGAGCCATGTCATTTATAATACTGTAAACCGGAAAGCAAATGAGTAATCATTCCGTCCAGCCCTCTACCGGCTGTAATTCTGGCAGATTGCCCAGTCTCTAGAAAGCCTTCCTAGAGATGAGGAGATCATTAGTTGGTTAATTGTTTGTTTTAACCAGACAGGTGAAGGGTAGCAGAACACGACACCCCAAAACATGCTGCTTTGGTTACTTGATTATTGATTATTTTGAGCTCAGCACATGAATAAATACATGCAGAGAGGGGCTTTCTCTGAACTCCCCTTACCTGCCTAAAGACAGATACTCCAAAAGAAACTCAATTGTCATAGATTCAGCTCCCCAGGAGTTTCATCAACCAGGGAAAATTGACTCTTATCACAGGAGGGGAGAGAAGGCAATCCCACACCCAGAGAAACTTTGTCACAAACTATCACATCTCCTACCTGTTCTTCTAAGGACCCATTCATCATTCCTAAAAATCATTTACTCTCCCCTAGGAGGTCTACTTCCCCCATCCCCTTTCCCTATTAAAATGGTATATAAGACTGAATTCCAAGCCACCTTGAGGAGTTACTCATTTTCCCCTGGGTATCTCATATGTGCATGAAGTATACGTGTTAATAAACTTCTGTCTGTTTTTCTCTGGTTAATCTGCCTTTTATTACCGGGGTTTCAGCCAAGAATGCAGAAGAGTAGACGACAAATTATTTTTTCCTTCCCAGCACAGGCAGCATTGCACAGTTACCCTCGGTTAAAGATTCTTTCTTCTGTTGCAGCTTCTTTTGTTGCTCAAAAATCACTTTAGGGCTTCCATGGTGGCGCAGTGGTTGAGAGTCTGCCTGCCGATGCAGGGGAAGCAGGTTTGTGCCCCGGTCCGGGAAGATCCCACATGCCGCGGAGAGGCTGGGCCCGTGAGCCATGGCCGCTGAGCCTGCGCGTCCGGAGCCTGTGTTCCACAATGGGAGAGGCCACAACAGTGAGAGGCCCGCATACCGCAAAAAAAAAACAAAACAACAAAAAAAATCACTTTAAATATATTTTCATTAAAATTTGACAAATATCACACCCAATACCACCACAACATATCTCTCGATTTTATTCACTTACCTCCAGTTGTTTTTCCAATGTATATTCTTTTTCGCATGGCTTTTATTACATACTTATCATAGTGTGTCTTACTTTTAAAATGTAGTATTATAAGACAAGTATTTTTCATATTGCTACACAGTTGTCATAAGGATTTTTTTTTTTTTTTTTTTGGTGGTACGCGGGCCTCTCACTGTTGTGGCCTCTCCCGTCGCGGAGCACAGGCTCCGGACGCGCAGGCTCAGCGGCCATGGCTCACGGGCCCAGCCGCTCCGCGGCACGTGGGATCTTCCCGCACCGGGGCACGAACCCACGTCCCCTGCATCGGCAGGCGGACTCTCAACCACTGCGTCACCAGGGAAGCCCAAGGTTATTTTTGATGACACTATGCCATTTCATCAAGAGGGGATGTACCTTCGTGTTTATAGAAACACTCCCTTATGGTGGCACGTTGGGGTCTTCATGTTTCTGTCGCCCTTATGAGTCCTTCATATAACGGCACCAACTTGTTCTGGTTGCTGCCTGCACTCTGGTCAGCGATCAGCTCCATGCCCCGCTCTGTTCTCTGGCTTCGTGCAGTTCTTTGCAGAGGATCTCCCACGCAGGGGCTGGGGGCTACTTATCTTTCTAGTTAACTTGATGAAGGAAGTTACTTGCTGTTGCATTTGCAGATGGGGACCATTGAGAAGGTCTGAAGATATATCCTGATTAATCTAGCAACACCGTATGGCCTCCCAGGGCTTCTGGTTTTCATTTTTCTTTTAAGTAAAGTTTGTTACCTCTTTGCATTTCGTGCCAACATTATTTCCTTGATACCTTAAGTTGTTTTGAGGCGATTATGAATAATATAATGCTGTGTTTTCTAACTTGTTTCTTTACGCAATAGAAATATTATTCATTTTTAATACTTCCCTTTTGTTTTGCTGAATTTTTCCTAATTGTAATAGCTATGAAATGAATATTTCATGAATACCTAATGCTGGTTTTCTTTCCTGTTTTTTCAGTACTTATTTTTCTTATTTTGGTTCCATACTTTATTGCATTAGCTTGAATTCTTAAATTATTTAATTTTATGAAATTGGCTTCCAGTATTGTCAGCAGCTAGTTTACAAAAACCACTTCTCTTCATGAAAAGGCATTATGTTTATTCCTAGATTTAAATATTTTATTAGGATTAGGTGCTGAATTTTCTGACTCTAATGAGATGGTCATAATTTTCCTTTTTTATTTATCCCATGAATATAGTATATTATGTGCATAAATTTCCATATATCAAATTATCCTTATGTTTCATGGAAACCCCAACTTGGTCACTGTAGAATTTTGCATCAGTATGTTGTAGATTTATGTTTTCTATTAGTGTGTTCAGTATGTTCATCTTAGAGCCACAAAAGATAAAGAGCTATAGTTGTCTTTCCTTGTAATCAAGGTTTATTATTAGTGTTATATTTGCTTCACAGAATAAACTCAGTAGCATATTGTGTTTTCTATTTCTGGGACAATTTATGTAGCATCAAAATTGCTTATTTTCTGAAAGCTTAAAAAACGTACAGATTTCCTTACATTTGCCACATCTTCATGGGATGCTTTTGATTTTTTTAAGTTGTTAATGTGAGTCATAAACGTGACTTCATTTCTCTTCCCCACTCCTGAAAAACGGCTCTCCCAGCCCACCTCCACACCTATTCTTTTTTGAAGACTTGAGAAGTAATAACAAACCCTTGACATTTCAAACTGCACTTGGTTCTCATTTTCTGTAAACAGGTATCTCTCGTGTCCTTTGAAAAGGCGTTTCACAGAAGTTGAAATACAATGGCCAGTAAATATATGAAAAGATGCTTAACATCATTCGTAGCCAATAAATGCAAATTTAGACCTCAGAAAGACACCACTTCTTTGATCATTTTGGCAAAAGTAAAAAGAATGAAAGCATCCTATGTTGCTGAGAAAGAAAGAGGGGCGTGTCCACCCTCAGACACTTAGTTGGATATAAAACGATATAACTTCTGGAAGGATGATGTGGAGTATCTCACAACATAAAAAGTACCTATGCCTGAAACTCAATACCCTCCCTCTAGAAATTCATCCTACAATGACATGTACACAGAGAAACACATGTAAAGATGTTCACCAGTTCCTTGAAGTGGTAAAAAGAATGGAAGCAATCTGAAATATCCGTGCAGGGGGACTGTTTACATTAAAAGACATCAGTATTAAATAAATGCTTATGTATGTCTATTTATTTGTTTATTTATTTTTGGCTGTGTTGGGTCTTCGTTGCAGTGTGCGGGCTTTCTCTAGTTGCCGTGAGCAGGCGCTACTCTTCGTTATGGTGTGCGGGCTTCTCATTGCTGTGGCTTCTCTTGTTGCAGAGCATGGGCTCTAAGTGCATGAGCTTCAGTAGTTGTGGCTCAAGGGCTCTAGCACACAGGCTCAGTAGTTGTGGCACACAGGCTTAGTTGCTCCGCAGCATGTGGGATCTTCCCGGATGAGGGCTTGAACCCATGTCGCCTGCATTGGCAGGTGGATTCTTAACCACTGCGCCACCAGGGAAGCCCCAGAATAAAAGCTTATGGACGTGAAAAAGAACAAGGCAAATCTATATGAACTGACTTGGAAAGAGACACAGCATATATTAAGTAAAAGAAAAAATGTTGAAGAATATGATCTCGATTTTTTTTTTTTTTTTAAGTATTGAACATGTGACAAAAGACTAGGGGGAAATTCTGTAAGGAGATACAGCTGAGCAGGCTCAGCCTGGGGAAGGTTGCCAGGAGGGAAGACCCACACCTGTACCCTTCACTCATCTGTCTTATTGAAATTTGTTGCAAGAATCATGTGCTGATTTCATAATAAAAACCAAGATGGTAAAAAACAAAAAAAAAAGCGATATCTTTATGACTCACTCTTTTAGCATTATAAAATCTCCAACTTGGATAAAATTCATTTAGTGCAAGGAACACTGCTGAGCACCTAGTAAGACAAACAAAGGTTGGATAAATTGTTGTTAAATATTAACATTGTCATCTATTTAAAAATTTATATGTGACAAGTTTTTCTAACCTGTTATTTTGGCCTTTTGTGGCATTTTATTTCAGGATAGCTCTTGTAGGCAGAAAATTATTCCAATCTACTTTTCACCCAGTTTGATACTCTTTACTTATTAATGCTATTAATATTAATTATTATTATTTATGGTCATAATTGTTCCACTTTGATTCGCGTCACCCTACTTGAGGAATTCTGCTTTTTATTTCTGTACTCTCTTTTTATATTCTTCACAGGCAGGCATGGTGAATAGATTTCAGCATGGCTGCGCAGAACAGCTTCTGGAAGGTAGAAATGTCTCTGCTTTCTTATCTACATGTACCTGATAAATGACAGCTACTGGGGACACATTAGAATAAGGGCTCCTAGTTCATGATACTATGTTTAAAATCATGATTGACTCTCTCCCCTGTCCTGGCTCAGAATAGATCTTGGGGAGAGAACTCTATTTTATTTTGGGGAAGAGGGGAGTGGGGAGTGAATAGGACTAAGGCAGAGAAAGAGCAGAATCAAGTCAAAGGATGGGGCTGGGAGACCCATTGCACTGAGGTGGTGGTGCTGGGTCTCCAGGAGATGGGCCGTTTCCTTACCGTTTTTTGTTTTTTGTTTTTGTTCTTTTTTTGCAGTACACGGGCCTCTCACTGTTGTGGCCTATCCCGTTGCGGAGCACAGGCTCCGGACGCGCAGGCTCAGCGGCCATGGCTCACGGACCCAGCCGCTCCGCGGCATGTGGGATCTTCCCGGACCAGGGCACGATCCCGCGTCCCCTGCATCGGCAGGCGGACTCTCCACCACTGCGCCACCAGGGAAGCCCTCCTTACCGTTTTAATAAATATCCTCTGAGACGTTTGTGATTTATACATAGGAGTAGAGGTGAAATAGAACCCTGACTGTGTTTCACCCCTTTCCCAGCTAGTTTCAGGAGTCATCCTGTTTCCTGTTCCATCACATTTCTGCAGCTACAACGTATCTTCTGCTGGGAAAGCTCAGAATATCCCACTACCTGGGAAGAAGCTTGCTTTGCTGCAGTTCTCCCAAAGAAGGCATCAATCATACTCCTCTGGCTTAGACTCCCTGACACTGAGGGGCCACATCAGGCCCGCACACAAACGCGGGGAACCCTATCTCTCCACTTCCTCCTCCATCCTCGAGGAGTGGCTGCTGGCTGAGCGTCTCTGCCTTGCGCCCTCATCTCTCCTCCCTCCCTTCCCCGTTCACCAGCTGGGGGCCAGTGCACTCCTGGAACCCGGGCTTGGGCTTGGAGTGAAGGAGAGGCTCTCTTGGACTGAAACCACATAATTAAATCCATTTTGCTAGAGACTCTGCTCTGCAGATTCAGGTCCAAACCAGGAGAAGAGGATGTGATTTCTGCTTTCCCTCTGCCATTGTCTCTTGTGCTAATACCTCCGTCAAGGACCACTGAGTAAGGAGGTATGGCTGGACCAAGGCCAAGTGCAGGCACTGCTGGGGGGTCCGACTGCACAACCAGGTGATGTCCTCCAAACTGACCACAGCAGGCTGCCAGCTGAGAGTCGCAGGAGCCAGAGGGGGTAACAGAGATGTTGCATTCTGCTCTGAATATACATTCTGATTCGGGGTTCATAAAATATGGTCCCTGTAGCTAAGGGACCCAGGATGAGATGTCTGTAATTGTAGGAAGGTCTCATGGGAAATAGGGCAGGCATGGGACATCAGACCCTCACCTTCACTTTAGGAGCTGGGATCACTCACAACAAGGGCCCGAGTCACTCCCCAATCCCCAGTGTCACCAGCTGTAGGTCAGGACAGTGCACTGTGGTCAAAAGAATTTGCCGAGGAAAGGGGAGGGTTTCCTGGGTGGATTCCAGTCGGGGCTGTGGTCATGGTGCTTCCGAGGGCTCCTGGGCACTTCTCTCTCTACAGATGACAAGGAGTGCTGGACCAGAAGAGATGCAGCTTCACCCCGTAAAGGAGAAAACAGACCCCATAGTCATTCAGAGAGGCCGTGGCTTCAGACAGAGCTGAGACCTAGTGACTCAGGCCTGGGAGTTCACATGAAACTCATGGAAGACGGTGAACTTCGAAGGGGAAAGAGTGCTGAGGATGGAACCCTGGGGAAGGGAACTGAGGAACAAAAGGCACCTTTTAAAGACTGAAAGGAAGTTGCCCAAGAGTCAGGATGGTGACGCTCAGAAAGTTTTGCAAGAACTTCTGGTGTAAAGTTATCAGTGTCTCTTCCCTTAGCAATTATCCAAAGCAACAAAGAAACGATACAGGCACCATCTATTAGAAATTAGGGAAACTAGGTAAAAGAGATTAAAAGGATGCCAAAAGCAATGGGAAGGATCAGGGTTTGGGGAGAAAAGGGGAGAGGATGCTGATAATTGCAGATTTCAGAAAAAGCGGGCGATGAGTTCAGATTTCAGGAAAAAATGTGTCTCTTCAAGAGGAGGGAATTCCCACAGTGCAAAACTAAAATCCCCCCTGCTTTTTTGGCTGTGCCACTTGTAGGATCTTAGTTCCCTGACCAGGGACTGAACCCAGGCCACGGCAGTGAAAGCCCCGAGTCCTAACCACTGGTCCACCAGGGAATCCCCTAAAATCCTTTTTTTAAAAAATAGTAAGAATAAAGTTCTCACTGAATCTGGATTGGTTCCAAGAAGCACTGAAGATAAGACTAAATGAGGAAACGTAGTAAGACAAGTCATATTTGTAGGAAGTAATTGTTTGTCCGCGAGACAGAAAGGAGAAAAGAACCTGCATGGTGAAGAATCTGAAAACTGACCAATTCCATTGCCTGAGGAGAAATAAAGGCTGAACACTCATGTAGAAGGTTCTAGATCAGAAAGCACGGTTCTGCTAGTCTAGAACACAGACCAGGCTTCTTCCCTATTTGAATCTCCCACAAAAAGCTGGCCCAAGAGAAAAAGCAAAGAACACAAGGTCCACACAAAAAATATTAACCCAAGGGCTTCCCTGGTGATGGTGTGGTTAAGAATCTGCCTGCCAATTCAGGGGACACGGGTTCGAGCCCTGGTCTGGGAAGATCCCACATGCTGCAGAGCAACTAAGCCCACGCGCCACAACTACCGAAGCCCGCAGGCCTAGAGCCTGTGATCTGCAACAAGAGAAGCCACCGCAATGAGAACTGCACTGCAGTTCTGCACCTGCGCACTGCAACAAAGAGTAGCCCCCACTCACCGCAACTAGAGAAAGCCCGCGTGCAGCAGTGAAGACCCAACGCAGCCAAAAATAAATAAATAAAAGTAATTAATTAAAAAAGTATATATTAACCCAAGAAAAACAAAAAACAATCAACCCAACTGAAAAATGGCAAAGCACTTGAATAGACATTTTTCCAAAGAAGATACACAAATGGCCAATAAGCACATGAAAAGACGCTCAGCATCACTAATCATTAAGGGCGATGCAAATCCAAACCACAGTGAGATACCACCTCCTACCCAAAGGATGACTCATAAAAGCAAAAAACCAAAATCCCAGAGAATAGCAAGTGTTGGCAAGACTGTGGAGAAACTGGAACCCTTGTGCATCACTGGCAGGAATATAAAATGGTGCAGCCACTGCCAGTGGTACAGCAGTTACTAAAAAAATAATAAAATTATAAGGACCACGTGATCCAGGAATTCCACTTCTGGTTATATATCCAAAAGAACTGAAAGTATGGTCTAGAACAGATATTTGTGTATCCATGTTCATGTCAGCATTATACACAATAGCTAAAAGTGGAAACAACCCAAATGCCCATTAATGGCTGAATAAAACGTGGTCTATCCATACAATGAAATATTATTCAGTCTTAAGAAGAAATTAAATTCTGACAAGGAAAATACATGGATGAACCTTGAAGACATCATACTAACTATTAAAAAAATGAGTAAAGAAGAAAATTTAGGTGATACAAATAAACTTTATTTAGCACTTCATGAAGCAGACAGCGTCCTTTTGGAGAAGTGTAAAATGGAGTAGAAGGCAAGAAGTGTCTATAGGGTAGAGAACAAAGAACAAGGAAGAAAAATCCAAAATATCTGATTGACTGAGGCCATATAGTCGACCTTGTTTGGGGTGAGAAGGCCCAGAGTTGGCTTGGTGTTCGGGGTTCGGCTGACTGGATATACTGCGTTTCTGGTCAAGCAGACCGTTTACAGGAACAGGAAAGTTATCTAAGTTTCAATTTACTGACAGTCACCCCAGTCAGGAGTATCTTGAACCTAGAAAGTTATTTCAACATAACTAAGTGAAATAAGCCACTCACAAAAGCCAAATATTGTATGAGTCCATTTATCTGAGGCTCCTAGAACAGTCAAAGTTAGGGGCTTCCCTGGCGATCCAGTGGTTAGGACTCTGCTCTTCCACTGCCGGGGGGCCTGGGTTCAATCCCTGGTCGGGGAACTAAAATTCTGCATGCCATGTGGTGTGACCAAAAAATATATATATATTCAAATTTATAAAGATATAAAGTGGAAGGGTGGTTTCCAGGGGCTGAGGGGCAGGGAGAATGGGGAGCTAGTGTTTAATGGGGACAGAGTTTCAGTTTGAGAAGACGAAAATGTTCTGAAGATGGGTGGTGGTGATGGTTGCCCAGCAATATAAAGTTGCTTAATGCCACTGATGAAATGATCAATTTTACGTGATATATATTTTACCACAATAAAAAAATTACAAGACAAAAAGGAAGATAGTAACAACCACAACAAAAACAAACAGCAGATCAAGAGCACACACCAGAAAAGTGAAGCCAAAAAGCTGATGAAAATCATGAACAATTATTTTGCAATTAATTTTCTTAAAGTTAGTGAAGCAATTTCCTCTACAACGCAAGGTTGTAAAACAGAGATCTGAGGGCTCAAGGGAATCACAGCTAGACAACAGGAGGAATTCACTGGAAACTGGTAGAGCTTAGGAAAGAAAAGAAGAGAAAAGTAAATCTGTCACAGAAGCAAATGCTTACTGGAATTCATACAAGAAGAGACACTACTTAAAAAAAAACAACAACTAAGCAACACCAAAGACAGAGATGAGAAAACTAAGCAAAATGAAGTGAAAATGAAATGCTAAAAAGGTTTGGCAAAAATACATGAACTAAAGGCAAAACTCCAACGTACGCTCATTGGAATCCCCAGAGAAGAAAACTGAGAAATGTTAACAGAACAAATATCTAAAGATAAAATGCAAAAAAAAAAAAAATTTCCATAATAACCCTCAGCACAAGAACAACCGAGCAGCAGCTACAGAAGCTGCCAGGAGAGAAACCTTCAGAGGGTCTGCAAGTGGGTGCGCGTGTGATAATTTCGTAATTTTCCTTTTCCAGGATAATTTTTGGCATGCTATTAGTTCTCAGGATTATAGAAGAAAAGATGTTTTGACTCACGATAGCTTAGATTTACTTCTTAGAATTCATCTGGAAACTGACAACGGTTTTATCTTTCAGCTTTGTGTTCAAAACCTATTTACCTTTTACATGGTCGTTATAAGAGGTGCCGACACTTCAGATAAGCAAGAGAGAGGATACAAATCTCTTTTGCTTCCACCACTCACAGCAGTCACCATACAAACAAGTATTTTGACTGGCACATTATTAAGGACAAAATAAGGGACTTTACATCCATTTTCTTCCATGTTGCTCCAAACAACATGTAAGGTCAGTGCGTTTACGTTCCTCACATCTCACAGCCAAGGAAAGGCCGGCTCAGTGCGGGGAATGTACTCACCCAGGCATCTCTCCCGGTGAGCGCAGCGCGTGCATGCAGGTTGGTGCACGTTTTGCTTCTATGCTGGGTCCCCACAACTTCAAGACACATCTCTAACTTTGGAAAGTGAGGCAGATGTGATGAGACAGCTTTGAGCTGTGTTTCCAAGGGTCTGAGCCACAGCTGACCACCGTCTGCAGTGTTGCCTGGGCAGTGGACAGAGCTCTCAGGAAAAAAATAGCTGCTTATCACCAGGTCAGGGGAGGTGCCTACATATTTTGGCCTTCTCATCAGGAAAAGGGCTCAGATAGTGAACAGGTCAGAGGAAAGAGTGTATTTACCTTGGACCAGAACCATGTCCGAGGACAGCTCTGCCCCTTTCCTCCCTTTCAGCTGCAGCGATGCTGCGGCTTCCTCATAGAGCAGCACTTCTCAGACTTAATGTACACACAAGTCCCCAGGGATCTTGTCCGATGGCTGATTCAGTTTCAGATGCCTGAAATTCTGCATTTCTAACCAAACTCCCAGGAAGCTCTGCCGGTGCCAATCCTAGATCAAACTTGGCAAGAAACTCAGTGGCAAGAAATGCTTCTCAGGATGCCCCTGGCTTTCAAGTCCAAGTCCAGGCTTTTTACTATGACCCCTATGGTCCACTTGACGTGAGCCCTATTTCCAGCCTCCACCTCCATTTTCATTTCTGCATGGTCCCCTGACGATCACAAGGCCCGTATCCAGAAAGTCTGAAGAACTCCAACAAGTCCATTTAAAAAAGACAAATAGTCCAATAGAAAAATGCATGAGAAAGTTGAATGGGCACCTCATTCCTGCCCATTGGAGGGCAGACAAAAACTCACAAGGTAGAGGGGGCTGTTGTTGACCACACTGGGAATCCAACTGGGCAGAAGCCACCTTCAGGGAAAGCCTCAGCTGGGAAGCTGGCTGTGGCATTTGGGGAACTCACAGGAAATTGCCTCTGGGGCTGATCTTGAACTTGGGGCATCCTTGGAGCTCATAGGAAGTTGTCTCTGGGGCTGATGAGCTCACTGGCTGAGCTCACTGGCTGTCCACCTGATGACTGAGCTCCGCTGGGATAAGGAAAGAGGCCACACGCCTTCCCCTGCAGTGTGCCCTCTACTGACAACGCTTAACCCAGAGCTAGCTGTCAGAGGAGGACAGTCAAGAGGGTCCAGCGCTGGGTCCCAGGCAGTGCACTTAAGGGTGGATTTGGAGCAGAGAAGTAACACATTGATAACTGGCACAGGGACAAAATGTTCATGGTTGTGAATCTGGGTGAAAGGATGCGTATGGGAGTTCTTTCTACTATCCTTGAACTCTTCTGTATGTTTGAAATTACTCCTAAATTAAAGAACTTAAATAAAAGAATGCCATTCGCTGAAACTGGCCAAAATAAGACTTTGGGGAGGATGATTTCTTGATTTTAAAAACTGCATTGGACTCTAGAAGAGAATTTGATTTTGGTCTTTGATTCTTTTGGACTTTAAAAGATTTTGATTTCTTTTAATTTTTAAAAGGTTAGGAAGTAACGGAAGGAGGTCTGCTCACCCATGCACAGAAAAGCCAACCTACTGACACCAAGTTGTGGTGAAGGAAAGTGCAGCGTTCATTGCAGGCACCAGGCAAGGAGTCTAGGCGCTAGTGCTCAAAAGACCCGAACTCCCTGATGGGTTTCAGGGACAGGTTTTTAAAGACAAGGTGAGGGAGGTGGGTGGTGCAGTGTGTGATCAGCACGTGAACATTCTTCTGATTGGTGGGTGGTGAGGTAATCAGGAGTCAACATCATCCACCCTCTGGTTCTAACTGCTCTGGGGTCTGCATGCTTGCGGGTAGCATGTAGTTAACTTCTCCCACCTGGTGGGGGCTTCAGTATCTGCAAAACAGCTCAAAGGCTCAGAGTATTATCTACAGCCCTTGAGGAGGAACGAAATGTTCTTGACTTTGTTTAATGGCTAAACTATTATTATTTTGTCTTGCTTGACTGTTTTCCTTTCTTTCTACATTTTCTCGCTTCTCTGATTAATTTCTCTGGAGCTTCGGGAAGGCTTAGGAGGCTAAAGTTTTTCTACAGACAAGAGGTAGCCGGAGGACACTGGGGGGTGTAGGGGGAGTGTATCAAGGGTGTCTGGTAGCTGATCGCTCCCTTTCAACAGGGCATGTGATTGCGTGTGTCCTCCTCCTCTTACTAAACTGTGGATTACACCTCAGAGCTACTAGGTTTCTCAGAACTCCTGACTAAATGTGATGGAGGGCCTTGCACCACCTCGGGGGCACTCATGAAGAACCCCACTTAACCCAGAAGAGAGAGGAAGACAGTGGTGGGTGTGGGGTTGCCCTGAGTAACACGGGGAGTTGATGGGCTTCTCTTGGCCAGGAGGGCAAAGACTTAACTAGTGGGGAGATGAAACGAGGGGAAGGTGTTTGTTCACCAGAATTCCAGGTGATGGAGAAGAGCGTGCTTCCAGGAAGTAGATCCTGATAGGGAAGCAGCTGGGTGCTGAAAGCATTTCAGGGAGGAAGAGAGCAGAGGAGCTGCTTGGGCTGTGAGGCAGGAAGTATGGGCCAGAGAGAGGGAGCAAGAGGAAAGTCTTTTTTCCAGAAGCTTCTGCCCCTGTGGAAGAATCTGGGAACCAGAGAAGCAGGTGACAAGGGAAAGCTGAGCCTCTCCCACCCCCTCTGGTGCTGGCTCAGAGCATTGGTAAGGATTCTTCAAGTTTCTGTCAAGGGTATTTTCTCCCAGATTGCTATAGGCCTGGTGCTGCAAATCTACACCCAGAAGGAGTCCTGGATTTTATTCAGGCTACACTTATTTTGTGGCTGAAGAAACCAAAACTCAGAAATGGGACCAGGCAAATAAGTGTCAGAGATGAGTCTTGAGTTTCCATTCTGATCCCTTCTTTTCTTTTTTTCTTCAAAACTTTCCACAAAACAAACAAAACCCCAAGCTTCGTGACGACGTATTTTGTGCAGGTATTATTTTTTTTATTTGTTAATTTAAAAAGAATATTTATTTATTTGGCTGCATTGGATCTTCATTGCGGCATGCGGGATCTTTCACTGTGGCAAGTGGGCTCTTTGTTGCGGCATGCAGGCTTCTCTAGTTGTGGCCCGTGGGCTCCGGAGCTTGCAGCGTGTAGGCTTAGTTGCCCCATGGCGTGTGGGATCTTAGTTCCCTGACCAGGGATCAAACCTGCGTTCCCTGCGTTGGAAGGCAGATTCTTAACCACTGGACCACCAGGGAAGTCCCTGTGCAGGTATTATTACTGACAATGTTTATTCGGAACTTTAAGGATGCTCACACACACTAAAAGAACAACATTAAATGGGGCGAAAGCTGTTTACTTACTGTTATGCTCGTGAAAATATTATAACAGCAACAGAAGCGGGAACCACACGGCCTGGGGTGACTACTTAAAACCCCTAGATCATAAGAGAGTTCCCATAGCCCATGCTAGAAACCAGCACCAGCAAAGGCACATGACCCAGTCCTGACCAGTCAGAGTGGGTCCCTGGACTTTTGCCCCGCCCCTTTCCATGTGGGAGTCCCCCAGCTGGCAGCAGGCACACCTGGAGGTGCTGAGGCCACGGTGCCTGAATGGGGCGGAAGTCTGTGTGAGAAATGGAAAGACAGATGCTTGATGACATCATTTTTAGCCTCTGGATCCACACGCACCTGAAGCCCACTGTTCCCCTAAGCTTTTTAAGTACATGAGCCAATAAAGTCCTCTCTTTGTCATAGGCCAGTTTGAATTGGTTTTGGCCACTTAACAAAATGATGACCAATATATGTCTAATTAAAGCGTTGTAGGTACAGTCAAGAGAATATTTTGCAACATGGAAAAGTAATGTCTATAAAAACTCTGTGAAACATGGAAGGGTAGAAAACATTGCTAAGTGAAAACAACAAAATGGAAAGTTATAGATCTGTAGGCAAATGAGGGAGTTGAGAATGCAAGAGAAAGAAAACTCAGTGAGTTACAGAAAAAAAATCTACTCTACAATGCAGCCTTGAGAGAGGGTCCCCAGCAGGCAGTACTGTCCAAAGCAAGAAAAGCACAGAAAGAAAATTCTCCACCAAAATACCAGCACCCTCTCACTGTTGTGGCCTCTCCCTTTGTGAAGCACAGTCTCCGGACGCGCAGGCTCAGCGGCCATGGCTCATGGGCCCAGCCGCTCCGCAGCATATGGGATCCTCCCGGACCGGGGCACGAACTCGTGTCCCCTGCATCGGCAGGTGGACTCTCAACCACTGCGCCACCAGGGAAGCCCCTTTCCCCCTATTCTTTAGTTTCCTGTATTTTAAAAAGTTGTACTGAATGTCCATACACTACTTTTAAAATAGCAGCTGAAACATAGAAAAGAAAAAAATAGGTGTAAGATGGGTGAACGGGGAAGCCAGGAGAGTTCCTACAGGTTCCTGTGTCTTGAGGAGCCCAAGAACTTCTGTTGTGGGGAGGATGGAGGGGCTCCTTCCTGATGGGAATCAGGCCGAGCAGGTTGCGGTGACATCCTTTTATGTGCAAACCCAGGATCTTCTCCAGCGATTACTGCCCAGGTCGGGGAGGGGGAGGACAGAGGGCCAACACAAGCTGAGTTGATACAAAAGAGAGAACCCAGCATACCCTTCATTCCCAGAGCCCTTCCATCTGGTGTCAGCACTTAATACAGGGCCTGGGGTCAAATAATACACGTTTCACATGGGCTGACTCTGCATGCGAGGGAGGGAGCAGGGGCGGTGAAGGGGTCCAGGAAATGAGTTACACACATGAAGGAGGGCGGGATGGGACAGGCTGACCTCCCTTAACTTACAGTGTGACACTCACCACTGACAGTGCCCTCAACACCCTTGTAGACCTGTCAGCTGCTGAGTCTCCAGGCATTGCCTCTGCCAACCTGGCCCCACCACCGCCGTGGTCCCCTTTTCTTCCACTCAGAGACCCCTGGGCTCAATTGTCTTCATCCTCTCCTGTCCCCTGGGATCCTGCTTTCCCTGGTGGCAGAGGTACAGTCCCCATGGTTCCTTCCGAAGACGAGCTCACAGGCTTTTTTTCTTGGGAGAGTTTCTGGAAAACACACACACACACACATCAATCAAAGGAAAGCTACAGAAGGTTCCCAGGCAGCATGGTGTGGAGATCCAGGCCCGGGCTCAGAGGTCAGGCTCCCGGGCTGTCATCCTGACTCTCCCTCCACATAGTTGCAAGCATTTGGCAAGTTGCATAAGCTCGCTGATGAACACCACAGTCTGGGGGATGAAACAGCAAAAATGTATTTTCTCATAGTTCTGGAGGCTGCGAGCCTCAGATCCAGGTGCTGGCCGATCGAGTTCCCGGTGAGGACTCTCCCTGGCTTGCAGACAGCTGCCTTCTTGCTTTGTCCTTACAGGGCCTTTCCTCTGTGCCAGTGCAGGCAGAGAAAGAGAGAGCCCTCTGTATTTCCTCCTCCTCTTACAAGGACACCAGTCCCCTAGGATTATGGCCCCACCCCTACAAACTCATTCAACCCAAATCACCTCCCCAAACCCCCATCTCCAAAAAGTCACCTTGGGGCTTAGGGCTTCTACATAGAAATGTTAGGGGGACACGTTTCAGTCCATAACACTCCCTGTGGCTCAGTGTCCTGTTCTGTACAACTGGGAAGACCCTCTGCCCAGCACATGGACCTCAAGGAGCACCAAGGGAGAGACAGAAGGCATGACCAGGTCTCTCCAGGACTGGTGCCACTATCTCCAAGATGAACATGATACCGTTTGGACCTTCAGGGCCACCAGACACCCCATGTCCTTGGGAACATCCATGCAAACTCCACACACACACACTGGCTTCCTCATCACCCTTCCCATAAACCCTGGTGCCCATAAGCGCCAGTTAAAGCTTCCCCCTCCTCCAGCCCCACCCACGAGGGAAACCACAGCCTCACCTTCTGCTGCAGGCTCTCATAGCACTGGGTGAATTCTGTCAGCTTCCTTTCCAGCTCCCAAGCCTGCGCCCTTAGCTCTTCCGCAAGCTCTGATTTTGTTCCCTCCTTCAGCTGTTTCCAGTCCTTCAGGAGGGAGGCCAAGACCACGCTGAGGGAGAAGCCAGCCATTGCAGTACCCAGCAAGCGAGCCTTTGTTTTCATCACCAGCGTGGTACCTTCAAAAGCCCTTTGCACCTGCCTGCTCCTCCGGGCTGAGACTTGGCCAGTGGTCAGGAGATTCTTGGCGGCAGCGGCCAGGCGCGGGTTGGCCCTGGCTATCTGAAAGGCACGGATGCTCTTCCGGATATCCTTGACGGTGCTTTCACAATCCTGGACCACCTTTCCGGCAGCCAAGACATAGGCTGCCCCAGCTCCCCTGACCTCTTGGGCACGGGTGGGCACTAGGCTACCGACATAAGCTTGGGCTTCTTGACTGTGAAAGCGTTCCAGAACGTTGGTCAAGATGCTGGTGATCTCCCCTGCTTTCCCCAAAACTCTACCAGCAGCGGAGAGTACCAGGCTTCCTCCTGCTACTGCCGGAGCGAGGACCAAGCCCAGGATGCTCATGACTTCTGAGACCACAGTGATGGAATTGGCCACTATGCTGGTCTTGGTGAGTGTTCTGTGGGTTGTGTCGACCTGGTCTGCAAGGGTATGAAGCTTTCTGATGCCCACTTCCAGCTCCCCTTTCAAGATGGGAAACTCTTCCAAAAATATTCTTTCTTCAGCTGACAGGTCACCATCTTGCCACTCCACATCTTCATATGGAAGAATGTCATCTTCGTCCCTGTGGATGAGTGAAATAAAGATGTTCAGTCTCCCGGATGGGAAAGCCAAATTCATAGTCAAGCCCACGTGGTTTCTGGATGTTCTTGCCCCTCCAGACTTTCAATCCTCCCTGCATCTTCCTAGCATCTCTGTTCCCTCTAACTCAACTGTGAAAAGTCCCAGAGCATTGCTGGGAGCTGCTGGTTCCCTGAAGAGAGCACATAAGAGGGGGATCTGGAGGGAAATGGGAGAAACGTAGCCCTGGCCAAGAGATGGAAGAGGTGGATTAGTGCTGAGGGACTTTTTCAACCTTGTTCAAAGAGGCTATGGGAACTGTCACGAGGAGGAGCAGTGGGAAATGCAAGGATCCAAGTCAAGATAAGGAACCTGGGACAATTGCCGGGAGGGAGAGGGCTGGGAAAAACAGGAGGAAGCAGAGTCCAGCTGTTGGGCCGGAGGTTGGGAGTCCTGTACGCGTAGAGGTGAGTGAGGGGGAAGAGGCACCATATTGTATAATGCATCCCCCACTTTGATGACCTTGTTTTTTTTTCAGCTTGTGGGATCTTAGTTCCCCGGACCAGGGATCCAACCCTTGCCCCCTGCAGCGGAAGCGCAGAGTCTTAACCATTGGAGCGCCGGGGAAGTCTCCACTTTGATGAACTTGAATTCAGTGCTCTGCTGTGCCTCCGGAGTTGCACACTGAGAGGGCTGAGAGAAATGACTGCTAAAGCTCTGAATGTTCTCCTTGGCACCTGGCCGGCTCTCCTTGCTCTCTCGAGCAGAACTGGTTCTTCACGGGAGAAATCAGGGACAAAAGGACCCAGCCCCTTCCCCCGTCTTCTCACAGTAGGCAGTCCTGAGGGATTTTTGCCAGCCCAGCTGAGTGTGGCTTTCACGGGACAGCAGTCTCGGGGGAGAACAAAGCCCTCTCCTTCAGGAACTTTCCTGGTGCCCAGGGCCCCGGGTGCATTGCCTTCAGGGCGAGCTGAGGAGGCCTGGTGATAACACAGATTCCCTGCGCACAGGAGGGTGTCAGAGCTGGAAGGAGCCCTAGGGAAGATCTAAGCTTCCTATTTTACTTTTCTGTGGAGGGAACAGAAGCCCAGAGCGGGGCAGGGCTCTCACCCAAAGGAAGGTGTGAGGTTGACATGCAGCTTTGAATGGGGACTCAGAGCTCCCTGTCCTCTCATCGGGACAGTTGATGTGAGGAATTCCTCACTGAGGTATATATACACATGCCTTTTAATCTCTCTTCACACACACACACACACACACACACACACACACACACACACACACAGTTCCTCAATGGAAAAGGTTAGAAACCAAATATACTACCAAGGAAGCCTTTAGTGTTAATGAAGTAATTAATTTAGGCCCAGTTGTCAGTTAACCAGTTGCCATAAATCAGTTGACAGAGCAAAAAGTACCCCGGGACTTGCAGTGGGGATGGGGCGGATGGCAGCAGGGAGGGTAACCCTGCTGAGAGACCCCCAGCTTCACAGACGCCACCATGCAGCCCACCCTGATCTCTCTGCTTCCTCAGGTTTGCAGGGACGAAGAGAAACAACAGAGAGATTTGTACCTGCAAAGATCGACAGCGCAGGGGGAAAGCGGGGTGGTGGTGGTGGGATGAACTGGGAGATTGGGATTGACATATATACACTACTATGTATAAAAGAGAGATAACTAATAAGAACCTGCTGTAAAAAAAATAGAATTCCAAAGGAAAAAAAAAAGATCAATAACGCCACTTTGCATTCACTGTGAAGTTTTGTCTTTCACGTGGTTGGTAGCTAACAGGAGCTTGGCTTCGTGTGTGTGTGTGTGTGTGTGTGTGTGTGTGTGTGTGTGTGTGTTTTGTGGGATCTTTGTTCCCCGACCAGGGATCAAACTCAGGGCCCCAGCAGTGAGAGCACCGAGTCCTAACCACTGGATCGCCAGGGAATTCCCTTCTTGTGTTTTTAAATTAAACTAAATGCATCCCGCATTAGGTAATGATGCCTCCTGACACAGTGAAAATTGCAATCGAGTTCTGTGACACCGAATTCCCTCAGCAGACATTTGTTGATTGTCCATATTGGGCTGGTGATGCTATATCTGCTGATGAATGGACACTTGGGCTTAAATTCATGAATGCAGTAACACTAAAGGGCCTTTTTGGTGATACATGAACCTCAGAGAGGTGAGGCCCGAAAGGGCAGTTTCTGGCCTCAGAGTCCTATTACCCAATGTCATGTACCCGACAAGAACTTGACTCGTGCTCCAAAATATTTAATGTAGCCAGTGGAATATTTTTTCCCCTGGGAGACATATATACGTAATGGAGACCAGTTGGAGGGCAGGGCATACTTTATGGCTGATGCCCTTGGAACACGTCTGTCGCGTGTCATGAGGCTGCCTAAACATTTCTGCAGAAGTAGCCCTTTCCCCAAGGAAGAAGCGCTCTGGGTTTTACCTTTGCAGACTGACACCAGCCTTGCATAATGCTTTCCCTGCCTGGGTGTCCAGCAGATTCTGCGGCATCAAATCCGTGTTCATTTTGCCTGTGGGAGAATGAGAGCTGTCGCCACACGTCAAAGGATTTTCTGGTTGGAAACAGAAACCAAGTTTACTGCAGGGGCCATGAAACCATATGAAATTCAAGGATGGAGGGATTTTAGATGGTGCGGAATCAAGATAATAATAAACACACAATGTACAAAATGTTTGCAAACTGCTGTTTCTACATTTTATGTTGAGGTGGAGCTTATATAGGATAAATACTCAAAAGGAAGTCGTCAACTCAATACATTCTGACATTACACACCTGAGTCATCACCTCCCAGACCAAGATAGAGAACAGAAGATTCCCTTAACCCCCTGGTGGTCAATCCTCACCTGGCCCGCGGCAGGGGGTGGGGTGGGGGAGGTAACCACTATCCTGATTTCCATAACCATTGATTAGTTTGCCTGGTCCTGAACTTCATGTCAATTGAGTCATTTGTTCGGTTTCTTTCGCTCCACACACGTCTGTGAAATTCTTTCATGTTGTCGTGGTTTTAAAAACGTTCAGTAGCTTTAAAAATGTTTACCATGGGCTTCTCTGGTGGCGCAGTGGTTAAGAATCTGCCTGCCAATGCAAGGGACACAGGTTCGAGCCCTGGTCCCGGAAGATCCCACGTGCCGCAGAGCAACTAAGCCCTTGCGCCGCAACTACTGAGCCTGCGCTCTAGAGTCTGCGAGCCACAACTACTGAGCCCATGTGCCACAACTAGTGAAGCCCATGTGCCTAGAGCCCGTGCTCCGCAACAAGAGAGGCCACCGCAATGAGAAGCCCGTGCACCTCAACGAAGAGCTGCCCCCGCTCACCGCAACTAGAGGAAGCCTGCGCGCAGCAACGAAGACCCAACGCAGCCAAAAATAAATTAAAAAAGAAAAAAAAAAAGATTGCTATGTAGTATTTCATTATAGGAATACACTACAAAACATGCACTTGGTAAGTGGGGGAGCCCAGTGTGAGTCCAGCCAGGTCTAGAATGGTAGATCTCAATCAGGGGCGTGTTTCCTCCCCGGGGGATATTGGTAATGCCTGTAGACATTCAGGGGTCCGGTGGAGGCACTGCTACTGGCATCTAGTGGGTAGAGGCCAGCGATGCTCGACACCCTACAATGCACAGGACGGCCCCCACAGCAAAGAATGGTCCAGCCCAAAATGTCAGTGGTACTGAGGCTGAGAAACCCTGGGGGAGCCCCATTCTTTACCAGCACCCCCTAAAACTTCCCCCATTTTTCATATTAGTCTTATCAGATGAAGGGCTATAGTGACAGTGGGGAACCCTTTGGTCCCATCAGGTCCCATCCCCTCTCTACTGACTTTCTCTCAGTGGATGTCAAAGGATGTTATGTTGGGAGAGGGTTGGAAATGATGGGAGAGGATTAGAGATGTTATTCTCATATGAGAGCTTTTTTTTATGAGTTTCTCTTTGCAGTTTTGGGAGACTTCAGCTCCACTGTATTCTGCCCCTTTGCCTGCAAACCAAGTCCCTCATGCACCCCATCAGCGTCAGAAAAGTCGGTTACTCTGAAACACAGCTTTAGATAATCCTCTTAATCTTTATCACCAACACCCCCTACTCCCAAACTACACTAAAAAAAACCTACAACCCAAGAAACACTGCAGGTTGCAATTTTGAGACAACTCATTCAGCATTTTTCCTACAAAGATGACAGCCCTAAACCAGTCCTGCAGAGAAGGTCTAGGGAAATGCCTTGGCCCATACCGTCTCCTCCTTTCTGGGGTCCAGGCTCTCTCTCTCTCTCTCTCTCTCTGTCTAGGATCCTGGGGTCCCCAGCCAATGGAGGGGAAGACGCAACTTGGTTGGTCTAGTCATACGCTTAATCATGCTTTTATTTAAACTTCAAATACTCCTGAAGGAGAGGTTTCTATCCTGATTTATCAAGTAACTAAGCTGAACTTCAGACCCAGTCTCACATTAGGAACTGGCTGGATGGGGATGTGAACCCCTGGGGGGTTCCTGACAACAGTTCTTTTTCCCAAACCAAGTGCAGGTGGCCAACCCCTTGGGCACATTGTCCTCTAGAGGCCCCAAATCAGCCCTCCTCCTGGGTGTGCTGTCCCACCTGTTCTCAGTGAAGCTCTCACTGTGGCCTCAGGTTCCGAGGGCCTTCTGCTCTCTCCTCTCCGGAGGCCTCTGGTCCAGCAGGGGGCTGTGAGCGTCTGGGCTGCAGGAAGACAAAGACGAAGTGCAGAGCCTCTAGCTGGTTCTTCTCACTAGGGGAAAGGCCCGAGGCTCTGATTGCAAAACTGGGTCCAAGTTCAATGAGTCAGGCACAGAAATGCCAATGCCCAAGGCAGCTCTTTCGGGAAGACCCTGGCGCTTATTGCGAAATGGCTTGAACTCTTACATTCCTTTCTGCTTCTTTCTCTAATAGATGTGCAACTAAGTGGACAGCTGAATCCAAGTCAGGCCCGAGTCTCTCCTCTCCTGGTCCTAGCTGTGCCAAGGGCAGAACAAGGGTGGTTAGGCCTGCAAGGACTCAAGTCGAGCAGACCACCTGGAGTGCTGTCACTGTGGGCCAGTGCCTCAACTGCCCTTGGCCTCAATTCCCCATCTGTTAAATGGGTATTTATTAAACTAGCCCTTGTGAGGGAGAGCTATGTTGAGGAGCCCCGGAGCAAACGAGGGAACGTCCTGCGAGGAAGCAATGTCCAACAAAGGCATCAACGCCCCTGCTGATGCCGAAAACTCAGCCTCTGGGCACCGGTGCTGAATCAAACCTCAGAGACAGAGTTTTGGGTGAAGTAGAAAAGAATACCTTTATTGTTTTGCCAGGCAAAGGGGGACACTTATGCCCCTCAAAACTGTGTGTCTCGGGGCTTCCCTGGTGGCGCAGTGGTTGAGAGTCCGCCTGCTGATGCAGGGGAAACGGGTTCGTGCCCCGGTCTGGGAGGATCCCACGTGCCGCGGAACGGCTGGGCCCGTGAGCCATGGCCCCTGAGCCTGCGCGTCCGGAGCCTGTTGCTCCGCAACGGGAGAGGCCACAACAGTGAGAGGCCCGCGTATGGCAAAAAAACAAAAAAAAAAACAACTGTGTGTCCCAACCCGGGAGGATTTGGGGAGGAGTTTTATAGCAGTGGTTCAGGGGCAGGGCTGCTGATCAGGAGCAGGGTGTGCGCATGCGCAGGGCCTTCACGCCGTTAATCTGGCCTCAGGTGGTCTGCTGATGAGCTTCCAGGTTATCAAACTGTGATCTTCTCTGGAATGAAGAGAACATCTTCTATTTGTTGGGGGTTTTAGTTCTATAGAAGAGCTCAAAGGTATTGTTTTACGTATCCCTTGAGGACCCTGCCCCGAGGCTGCACTATTGTTTCTTAGCTGCCCCTTCCTTGTCTCTGCATCCCCTCCCTTCCCTGATTAGCGGCTGTTTGAATCTGCCCTTTGGGACTCAGGGAAGGTCACTGGAGGCTGGGGTCTATTCCCTACAAACAAGAAACAAGAAAGGCTTCCGTGCCGGGAGCCCCCCAGGGCCCTGCTCAGCTTCACTGCCACGAGTGCTGTCATCCGTCCTCCGAGGTGGGCGACCTTAAAGCCTAAGACCTCTTTTCTGTAACTGTGAAATTCATAAAGGCTCTGAAAATGGAAACATTTTTTCATAATTCATTTGGTGGTAAAACCTGACGTGCACGGGTGCAAGTGTCTAGTTTTGATGCCTCCCCCTTCATTTGAATATTCAAGTTTCCCCGAAGAAATATGCCTAGTGTTTGACCAAGGAGGGTGTTCCGGGCTGCTCTCAGTTTCTAATAACCAATGTTGTGGTTGGACTGGCCCCCAACGTTCTCATGATTGCAAGACACCCTTCAGCAATAATCATCAGAAAACTTAAAAGTAAATAAGGGTTTATGACTTATAGAACCTGGAAATTACATAAAAGAAAATTTTTTAATAAATTAATTAATTAAATAAAAGGTTATTACTTACAGGACCTGGAAATGATATGACACATCTGGGCCACATGGGGGGTAGGGGAGGGGGTCAAGGTGGGGAAGGGAGGAAAGAGAGAGAGAGGGAGAGAGAGTAGCAGGGCCTGGGGTTCTGCTTATACTGGGGTGGAGAGTGGGAACCCTAAGTGTTCCAGGGCTCACTCTTTATCGGTGAATTTAAAACATACGAGGGGAAATTTAAAGCTTGGGAAAAAGTGTCCCAAATCATCAGTGATTAAAATCAACCAAGATCTCTAAAACCGAGGAGCCTCAGCAGGGGAGGTGGCTGGCTTTTTATTTAACCCTGGGGCTGGCAATGTGTTTATTCAAGATCACCATCTTTGTCGAGGATGCCTCAGCAATCAAAGCTTAAGTCAGGGGCTTCCCTGGTGGTGCAGTGGTTGGGGGTCCGCCTGCTGATGCAGGGGACACGGGTTTGTGCCCCGGTCCGGGAGGATCCCGCGTGCCGCGGAGCGGCTGGGCCCGTGAGCCATGGCCGCTGGGCCTGCGCGTCCGGAGCCTGGTGAGAGGCCCGCGTACCGCAAAAAAAAAAAAAAAAAAAAAAGCTTAAGTCAGGCACTTGCATTACCAACAAGAACAACAAAAGCCCAGCTTTACAGTTTACACTACAAGAGGGCTTCTGGGGATGTTACATAATATATAATATCTGGACCTTTCCTAAAATCCCCCAGATTGGAAACTCTGAAACACAGCTGGCCCCATTGATTTGAGACACAGGACTGTGGTCCTGACTCTCCCATTTTTCAGATGAGGAAACTGAGACCTCAAGAGAGTGGGTGGCTTTCCCCATGGTCACACAACTAAGACATGGCAACCCCAGTTCTACATCTTGTGTCTGGGGGAATAGCCTCTCATGCAGTCATGGGCTGAGATTTGAGTGTGTGTGTGTGTGTGTGTGTGTGTGTGTGTGCGCGCGCGCGCGCAAGCTGGAACCAGGGGCCGCGTGGTTTGTTCACGTTTATATGAACAGAGGTGCTAGGCCCTCTCCCCAGCCCCCCTGAGGCCACACTTGGGGCTTTGCTTTACAGGAGGAGTACCCACCCAGCCAGGCTTGGTCTTTGGGGTCGGGGCTGACTGCCTTCCCTGGCCCTGTGAGCAGGAGTGAGAGGCTGGAGGGCCCTGAGGTGGGACCCGTAGGGGCCTTTGCAGCCCTGGCACCCTGGCCTCCTATACCTGGGGACACTCTGACCAGAAAATGTCCTGGAGGTGGGGTTGGTGAACCCCAGGCCGCCTGGCCATCTGGGCCTCCATGCTGTTTTCCCAGGCAACACATCAGATATCGTGGCCTCTCCTCAGAGAGGAGGGGTATTGGCCTGAGGGGTATTTACTATAGAGACTCTTATGAAACCATAGCCCCAAGAGATGCTGGGTGAGCGAGTCATCTGTCACCTGCAGGAGACCTGCTTCTGCGGTGAGACAAAAAGTGCGCCCTGTAGCCCAGATGACCACGAAGTGGAGTTGCTTCATTTCCGAAACTCACCTAACCTTCCTCAAGGGTCCCCAACCTGCTGAGAAGAAACAAACTGGCCTCAGGGAAACTCCGTCTCTTGCATGTAAAACACGCTCTTTTGGGTAAAGTTGTTACCAAGCCAGGTTCGTTTGCCTGACTATGGCGAGGTTTGCAACAGAGAAAAAGAGTTTATTCACCAGGCAGCCAACCGAGGAGACAGAGCAAATCTCAGCTCTGCCTCCCTGAATGCGAGGGGCTCGAGATATTTATGGGATAAAGAAGCAGGATGCTCCTAGGCATGGGGCAGGCTGATTGGAGGTGGGGAGAAGTGGAGGTGACTGGGGTTCTGTGCACGTGTGTCTGAGTCACATGCTTCTTCATGGGATGCATGTTCGAACATGGGGGCCCTTAGCATCGTCTGAGGGTGCAGTTTTCGGCCCTCTGATGCCAGAATGTTGTTCCTTGCACACCTGCACAGGTCCAGTTTTAGGGTCGGTGGTCCCAACCATTCTTAGCTGGCTTGAACCGGACAGGGGTCGATCGAATTCAAGTTCCTGGAAAACAACTTAAGCCCATCGCCCTGTTACTATAGTGACCCACAGCACACGGCAGAGTTATCTATCTAAAGTGGGGGTTACGGAGTCAAGAAATAATTACAGCCAGCCTGCTCCGTGCAGGCAGGTTACAAGTGGAGGAGTTTTTAACAAGCTGTTCTTACCTGCTGTTCTTTATAACAAGGTCAAGAATTTCTGTTAGTCACCAGTTTCTTTTAACCCTGAGGGGCACAGTTTCAGGATGTTTTTTTTAACCCTATGGGAAATGGTTTCAAAGTCAGGCATTTGGGGGTGAGTGTTTAGGCAAATTCAGGCCCCAATTTCTTATCAGGGTGTTAAAAAACAAAAATCCAGGGCTTCCATGGTGGCGCGGTGGTTGGGAGTATGTGTGCCGATGCAGGGGACACGGGTTCGTGCCCCGGTCCGGGAGGATCCCACATGCCGCGGAGCAGCTGGGCCCGTGAGCCGTGGCCGCTGAACCTGCGCGTCCAGAGCCTGTGCTCCGCAACGGGAGAGGCCACGGCGGTGAGAGGCCCACATACCACAAAAAAAAAAAAAAAAAAGAAAGAAATCCAACTGCGTAAATTTCAGGATCAAATTGTCTTTATTCATTGATTCGTGAATTGGGCAGTGTCCCTTCCAGCAAACAGAAAGGAGCTCTGCCGAGCCGTAGAAAAGGAAAGGTTTTTAAAGGCAGAACAGGGTAGAAAAAGGAACTTATTAGCAAAGAATGCGTTGTTTCAGGCAAGGTGACCTCCTCAGGGGAATGGAATCCCCCCACCGGGCTGACCACTAGGCTGACTGATTACAGGTTCCGTTCCTGGGAGGGTTGAAGCTGCATTTGGAGTAGGTACTGAGTCTTGCTTTGCTATTGTGGGTTTAGCATAAGGGACTCCATTTTGGGGCTGCTGTTTCCTTTTAACCAGGGTTTTTTCTCTCTCCTCCATAAAAGTTTGCCGTGCCCCAAGGTGACATCTGCCTGGGGAGGCCTGTGTTGCCCCTCTGGGGTCTGGCTGGCCTGCGCAGAGGCTCCTTTGCCTCACCCTCCCGCTGGGCCCTCACTGCCTCCTGCTGGGGAAAGGTCCCCTGGCGTCTCTCTGCGGGCTCCGTGATGCCAGCCCGGCTCTGAGGGACTGCAGGGGTCCCCCTTTCCGCCACCGGCATCCAGCCCGCCCTCGCCCTCAGCCCTCAGTCCATCTGCCAGGCCTCGCTCAGGCCCTGGGCGCTGCGGTGGGCTGGCAGTGGAGGGAAGAGATGATTCAGCCTCTCTCTCCACCTAAGCAACCTGTCAGGAGTTCTCTCCTCCTCCCTGCTGCTCTCAGCTGCCCGCTGTTCCCGCTGGAAGGTTTTACACCCCTCGGCCACAGAGTCTGATCATAATGGAGAGAAGCTGCAGGTGACGTCTTGCTCTGCCTGTTTCCCTCCCAATCCTGGAAAGCTACTCCCTAAACCATGTCCACCCCTTCCAAGTCCTCCCTGAGGGCTTGTCCTCTGTTCTTATTCCTAAGCGCCTAGGTTTAGCCACTGGTGAACAGGGTCGGCATTGGGGGAGGGGGGACAATTTACAAATAAACGGATATTTGAGGGGTATTTCAAAAATATCGTAGTTAACGCTTGTCAAAGTCTTAGAGAATTTCTACTGTTAACAAGCAAGCTAGCAAATAAATAGCATTTTCACTCTCGTGACCTAAATGAGAATGATAGGATTAAACCAATCTGTTTAATCAGCCTGATTGCAGGACGTCAGAACCTCCTTGTCACCTTCCCCTGGCCCAGGGTCTGGTCCCTAACATTTTTGCTGAAGAATGATAGCTGATTATCAGACACCTACCTGGAGGTGTGAGTTCATCAAGTCCTTTGAACTGCAGGCAACAGAGGTTGATTCTCGGCCTTGCTTATTCATTTACTTATTTTAATGCTTGACTCATTCCCTTTATTTACTAACTCTTAAGGGGACACTGGGAATAATTGCTTTAGACTATTACATAATCGCTCATTTGAATTGAAATCGCTCCATTGAATTGAATGAGCATAGTAGGACTCATTTAAACTTAAGAATCTTTTGGAAAGACTCTGGGGCAGCTCCAGCCACAAAGGTACGACTGGACCAGCAGGGCTGGGAGAGACCAGGAAGCAGGCAGCCTGGCGACTTGTCAGAAGGTTAGGGCCGATGCGCAAGGCTGCTCCCATCAGATGACTCAGCCGCCTGTCCCATGACTCTCAGCCGCCTGTCCCTCCCGGCTACTCCAGTTTTGCATCCCTGCCAGAGAATCTGATTGGCTAGCTGAGGTCACACGCCCATCCTTGTGTTTTGGGGTGTCTCTTAGTCCCTTTGGGCTGCTGTAACAAAATACCACAGACTGAGTGGCTGGTAAACAACATTTATTGCTCATAGCTCTGGAGGCTGGAAGTCTGAGGTCAGGCGGGCAGGGTGGTTGGGTTCTGGTGACAACTGACTTCTCACTGTGCCTTCACGCGGAGGAAGGGGCCAGGGAGCTCTGTGGGGTCTCCTTTATAAGGGCACTAATCCCATTCCCGAGGGCTCCATCCTCATGACCTAATCACCTCCTAAAGGTACCACCCCCCCTAATAACCTCACATTGGGTGCAGGATCCCAACATGTGAATTTGGGGGGGCCGGACACAAACATTCAGGCCATAACAGGGTGGGTGGTGGGCGCGCAGGTCGGGTAGAACCACATGGGGTAGAAGAGAGGATGTTGGGTGGGCAAAAGCAACAGGTGTTCACCACATCTCATCCTTTCCTCACATTTGTGTGATTCCATTTACATGAAGTGTCTAGAAGAGGCAAACGTGTAGAGACAGAAAGTGGATTGGTGGTTGCCAGAGGCTGGGGGGAGGGAGGAATGGGGAGAGACTACTCATGGGTATGGGTTTTTTTTCGGGGGTGACAAAGATGTTCTGGAATTAGGTAGTGTGATGATTGCACAACTCTGCGACTATGCGAAGCACCACTGACTTGTACAACTTATGAGTGAATTTATATCAATGAAGCTGTGTCGCTTTTTTAAAGACAAGCTCACATTTTTAGCTTCCAGTTTAACAATTACTAGGTGAACCGGGTGAACTGGTGGAAGATTTTGCTGGGGAGATGGGGGGCAGGGGAAGAGATACCAAACTAAATCTTCTAGAAGAGTAGAGCCTGAAGTCATGCAATTGTAAGCAGATAGGTCAGGGGGTCCCCGGAGAAGAGAACCAGGAATAGCTTTCTTGACATAAGAGAAGCCATTTTGGCCTAAGCCGTTTTATGATGTAAGCCTGGTTGCAATGCTTGCCCTTAAACAGGTCTCAGGAATCAATGATCTTATGGGAATTGAGGGAATGCAGGGACAAAGGAAAGCAGTCAAGAAACAATAGTTCAGCAGTAAAACTGAGTCCTAGTTCCTCCTCAAGGGAGGAGGTCTGCAGGTCTGCCCAGGTGGAGGATGGAATGATGACAATGATGACATTGACCCTCCTAACTTCAATCAACTAAAGCTTGGGTTCTGTCGACCTTTGCCCCAATTCTATGCTGAATTCTCCTCTGCTCAAGCCCCTTCATGAATATGTGTAGACCCTTAGCTTCAAACTTTCCCAATTTTGCTGTTCAGAGGAGACAGTGCTTTGGGAAAGATCCCTGGTGTTTTCCTTACTTGCTGCAAGTAAACAATCCTTCCTTCTGACCTTTGGTTGGGTTGTGTCTATTGGCTTGACATGCACCGAGAGGTGAACCCAGTTTCCAGGTAACAGGCTCATGCGTTGTGGTTTTTGGGAGACATGGTATGTGGACTCATACAGGTCCTGCAAGGTGGCAACCTGCCCCGCGCCTGCTGCGGCCACTAGGGTCTCGGGTCCCGGGGATGAGCAGAGGGAGGGCTGGGCTCCCTCTCACCACATGACACCCCCCAACACCTCACACCCATTAGAAGAGCTATTATTTTTAAAATACAGAAAATACGTGTTGGCTAGGATGTGGAGAAATTGGAACACGTGTGCATTGCTGATGGGAATGTAAAATGGCACAGCTGCTGTGGAAAACAATGAGTCCCCAGGAAACATTTAAAATAGAATTATTATTTGACCCATCAATTCCACTTCTGGGAATACACCCAAAAGAATGGAAAGCAGTAACTCAGAGATATTTGTACAATATTCCTAGCAGCGTTATTCACAGTAGCCAAGAGATGGAAGCGACTCAAGTATCCATGTGAAACCAAGTCCCCCTAAAACCGAGTTCC
The DNA here is from genome assembly GCF_937001465.1 of Orcinus orca. Lineage (NCBI taxonomy): Eukaryota > Metazoa > Chordata > Mammalia > Artiodactyla > Delphinidae > Orcinus > Orcinus orca. The sequence goes on along the minus strand of NC_064569.1, from coordinate 91,040,116 downwards.
TCTGCCGAGTTCAACCTCTCCATCCAAAACATTACTCCCTTTCTTGTCCCACACCTGTTCTCCTCAAGACTGAGGAGTATCAAAGAAAAGGGGGGATTGAAACCAAACAGGACCCTACGTGGCCCTTCTGGGTAGAAAAGCCTTTCTGTGTCCCCCATTTCTTGTTTGCAGGAAGAAGGTTTCATCCTCCTAGACATTCCCCGAGTGCCAAAGTGCAGATTCAAACAGTTACTAATTAGGGAAGGGAGGGAAGGCAGAAACAAAGGAAAGGCAGTCAAGAAACAATGGTGCAGGGCTTCCCTGCTGGCGCAGTGGTTGGGAGTCCGCCTGCCGATGCAGGGGACTTGGGTTCGTGCCCCGGTCCGGGAAGATCCCACATGCCGCGGAGCGGCTGGGCCCGTGAGCCATGGCCGCTGAGCCTGCGCGTCCGGAGCCTGTTCTCCGCAACGGGAGAGGCCACAACAGTGAGAGGCCCACGTGCCGCAAAAAAAAAAAAAAAAGAAAGAAAAGGAAGGGAATTCTGACACATGCTACAACACGGATAAGCCTTGGAAACATTATGCTCAGTGAACTAAGCGAGTCACAAAAGGACAAATACTGCGCGATTCCACTTAGATGAGGTCCCTATAGTAATCAAACTCGAATAGAGACAGAAGTAGAATGCTGGTTATCAGGGGCTGGTGGGGAGGTGGGAAAGGAACGTTGTTGTTTAATGGGGGACAGAGTTTCATTTTTGCCAGATGGAAAGGGTTCTGTGGATGGACAGTGGTGATGGTGCACAACAACGTGAATGTACTTACTGTCTCTGTACTGTACACTGACTAATGGTGAAGATGGTAGATTTTATGTGGATCTCCCAAAGGACATGACGCACTTTGCTCTCCAATGTCCCATGTTAGGCGAGGGCCCAAGCTGCACACAGGGGCTCCCTCCCAGCTGCTGTGGACCGGCAGCAAACTGAATCCAGCCGGGCGGCTCAGAGCAGGGCACTTAGGCCCGAGGTTATAATAATCCCAAAGCATGACTCCGTGTTTGTGGCCCCGAAAGGCATCCTGGGATCTTCTGGCAGCTCCATTGCCCCTGGCTCGGGCAGTGACAGTCATGAGGGATGGAGACCGGGCTCCAGAAACACTCTGCCCCTGAAATCCTTGGACTGCGGGAATCGCTGCCCTTCTCCCTGCCTACGGCATTTAGGATAGTTTGAGCAAACGCTGCCTGAGAGCACTTTGCCAAATGTAGCAAAAGTACCATCCCTGCCCCCATAGTTTTGCCCGGAAGCCGGGCCCAATTCACAGAGGGACAGGAAAGCAGTAGTCACAGGGGAGAGAAGGGACTGAACCTGGCCCCAGGACCCCCGGTTCCAGGCCCTTGCTGCCGGTCCAAATAATCCTCCAGCACCATTTCACCTACTTCCTAGGATTCTCGGAAGGATCGAACGCGTTTATCTTGACGATGGGAGGATTGCCAACAGTTACTCTCACCATCGTCACCATTTTCATATACACGGGACTCTCCTTTTGTGAAGATTTGAGAGACTCTTGAAGGGATTTCCCCCTCGTTCTCAAATTAAAAATGAAGATTCTTGTGATGGTGGGGTTGGAGGATGGGAACGGCTACGTGCAGAGCATCCTTCACACTCAGAGCCCCATCTGGGAGCGTTTCACGCAGGGTCTCATTGGATCCACACCGTCCTTCTAAGAGGCAGAGGACACAAGCCTAGTTTATAGGTGCCCAGCCTGAGGCCAGTGGGGTGGAGTGCCTCACCCGAGGTCTGACGCCACTGCTAAGTGCTAGGGTGGATTCATTCCATAGATGAATGAGTAAGTGAGTTGGCAAACTGAGCTCCTTGTGGAAGCCTGGCCAGGGGTAGGGGTGGGTGGGGCTGGAACGGGAGCGAAGGACCCGCCAGCGTTGAAGTTAGTTAGTATTTACTTGGGTTGCAAGTGACAAAACCAACTTGAACTAGTGTTGGCAAAAACAGGGATTTATTGGAAAGCTTTCGCTCCAGCTCGGTTGTTTTTGTACTGCAGGTCACAACCCTTTAATGTGTCATGAAATCGATTTAGCGGGTCTCAACTAGTAATAAAAGAAAATGACATGGCATAGAATGGAAAGTATCAGAATGTATCACACATAATAAGGGCTTACATATTGTTTCATGAAAATGATATACATATAATCATAACACACACACACACACACGTGTGTGTGTGTGTGTGTGTGTGTTCTGGATTGCAGTGTGAACTGGGTCAGAGAGAGTATGTTTTACAGCTGCTGATGTAGCTCGTGGAATCAAAGGAAAAGCTACACGGTGTCAGGCAGCTCCAGGAACTGCAGGCCCTGAGACCAAGAACCCATCGTAGCGCCCTCGTACATTCTCGCTCTCTCTCCTTTCCCCAAACTCTGGGCTTCTCTCGGGGAACCAGCCTCAGTCTGTCCCATTATAGGTGGGCTTTTTCCATAACAGAGAGGACACAGCCTCAGGCCTATTCCTATTCATGTATTTCTGGTTCCTAGATTATAGATGTAAGAGCGTTTTCTCCACCAGATCCAGGAAGAAGATTCCTTGGGAAGAGCTCTCTGGGTTAACTTGTGTCCCATGTCCTACTGGTCCCTGTGGCCAGAGGAATATGGTTCTCAGGTTCCCCAGCCCAGGTCACATTCCCTCTCCCATAGCAAAAGCAATGTGCTGTTTCCAAAAGTCCTCACCAGAGCCCTGAGGTTGAAGAGAGGAAGAAATCAGGTCCCTACAGCCCGGGGAGGCGGTCTTCCGGACAAGTCAACTGATGGCTGTCCTCTGCGAGGGGGTCAGGGGTCTAAGAGCGGGCTGCTGCCGATTTGGCCCACAGACCACCTGGATAGCGTTTTGCAAAGCAGCCTGTTTCCCAAGCAGCAAATCCTCCAAGGTAGGGGTGTAGGGGGGGATGGGCTCTGGGTATCCTGTGGGTCTGCAGGACCCTGGCTGAGCCGCCCACTCTACGCCAACAGAAGAATCCACTTCAGGATGTCTGCTACCGTCTCCAGACTTGGGATTTGGGAAAGATGCCCACTGAGCATCTTCTCACAACCCTAGCCGAGAGTCAGCCCTTCTGGCACCAGAACTTACCCTCTTGTTCGGCTGGGGTGGGTTGTCTCACCCGAAGGTCTTGATGTCTCCAAGGAACTGCTGGGGGGGTGGCTCCAGGAAGCGTTGCTGCGGCCAGGGATGAAAATCCACAGGCCACCTGAGTCCGCCCGCGGATCAGTGGACCCAGTTCTGTTCCCTTGGTGCAGCGGCCGTGGAAATGCCACTTCACAGGCAAAGCTGGGCAGTGGAGTTTTAGCTCTCAGGGGATCCCCGTGACCTCATCAACAAAGGGAGGGTCTCCCACACTTAGGGCGGACCCTTAGGCTTCGGGAATGAGTATGGAATGTGATGGCCTCCCCCTGGAATTGCCACATCCCCACCCCATCTGTAAAAATGGGGAATCCCACTGCGTGAGCCAGGATCCTTTTCTGGCTATGATTCTGTCATCCTCAGAATCTAACATTCTGTGATTCTGAGAGTCTAGGAACTGAAGAGCCTCGATTACTCTGCGTCCTTGACTTGGTTTGGGTCCAAGCCCTATTCTCTCCCCAGTCCTGCGGATTTCTTTTCAGACTGCCCTTGACCTCAAGAAGGACACCCACAGGAAGTATATTTGGTCTTGCCCTCACCCTCACGTGAGGCCCCCGCCTCGCCGAAGGGGAGGATGTGCTTTTATGCGGGATTGAGCTTCGGAGGAAATGAGACTGAGTTCTCCCGTTTTTATGCCCATTTCTTGGTGACACCAGGGCAGGGCCTGCCTCTGTGTCATCTTTTCTCCTTGGCAATTAGCTCTTACTTAGCACCGTGAACCTTTGTTGATCCAAAGTGACCTAAATTCCACAGCTCACGGTCCATGTGGTTCCGATCTAGTGAAATGGAGGATGTTACCCACAGGAGCTCCAAGGGAGGATGGAGGTCCCCAGCGGCTCATGGCCCGTTCTCCATGAGCAAAGCAGGCGGGACCCAGGGCTAGACTCAGTCCTTGGGGGGAGCATATTTTGAGGCACGAGGGCACATTCACGGGACCTGGCGAGGGAGGAAGATGGAGCTGGGGAGAGGTCACAGAGAAAGGACTGGCTGGTGTGGAATCGTGGCTGAACAAACATAGCAAACGGGGTTTTATTTGTCAAGACAGTCTCCTCCAGGTCCCCGTGACCTTGCCAGGAAGGGTGATGCCACCAGCTCTTTCCATCTACGGATCTGGATTCTCTAACGTGGTCGCGAGGAAGCATTGGCAGGGTGAGGCCCATAACTGGGCAGCCGGGATGCCCCACACCGCTGACGTCTAAGGTTCTAGATTCTCATTCTAGATTCTAAAATGCCATAGAAAGAAGGCAAGTGTTTGGCTTGACACAGAACAACACAGATTCACATCCCATCCTGTGCAGGACACAAGGGTTGCTGGCTAGGGGTTGGACGGATTTGCAGAGACCAAGAAGTCTTCTGGGAGAGAGGGAGAAGGCCCCTCGCTCCGTCCTGCCACGATGGGCACTGTGACATTTTGCTCATGGGGACGCAGGACCCCCAGACCCCCTGCCAGCAGCCAGGCCCCCGGGTCTGACCTGCTGACCTGTGCTCAGGCTGCCATGGGGCGGTGAGCATGCATCAGAAGAAGGGCTCTATCAACAGGATTTGTCTCCATGGCAGGCATCAGGGCCTGCTCTTAGGTTATTTTATTTTATTTTTTTATTTTTGGCCATACCATGTGGCATGTGGGATCTTAGTTCCCCAACCAGGGATCGAGCCTACGTCTCCTGCACTGGAAGCGCAGAGTCTTAACCAATGGACCACCAGGGAAGACCCTTAGGTTATTTTATTAAGGCAAGAAATTAAGGTCACCATCCTGCTCAGCACTGAATGCATATGACGTCAGACTAGGGATGATTCCCTCCACCTTTCCCTCCGGGAATTTCTTAAAACCAGAAATGGCTTAACATGACCCATGGCCATTCCCTACTGGTGTGGACTTGAGTTGTGATTTGCCCAGAAAAGCAAAGCCTTGGGAAGAAGAGAGAGTGGTCTAGCAAGGAAGAGCTGAGGGCTAGAAGTCATATGAATTAGATCACAGCTGACATTTGACTGCATGTGTAGTCCGACTTCCAACGGCACCCCAGATCACACAGGATGACAACAGCCATCTCTCCCGATCTCACTATGGGCTCTGGGATAAGGGTCTAATGTGGTTACGTTCATTCTTTTTTTTTTTTTTTTCGGTACGCGGGCCTCTCACTGCTGTGGCCTCTCCCGTTGCGGAGCACAGGCTCCGCGGCCATGGCTCACGGGCCCAGCCGCTCCGCGGCATGTGGGATCTTCCCGGACCGGGGCACGAACCCGTGTCCCCTGCATTGGCAGGCGGACTCTCAACCACTGCGCCACCAGGGAAGCCCACGTTCATCCTCTTAATGACTCCGGGAGGTCAGTTTGCCGTTGCCCCTCTCCTACCAATGAGAGAACTGAGGCTGGGAGGAATAAATAATGTGCCCAAGGCCACATGTTCAGCAAATGGCAGAGCAGGGCCTTGAGCCTGGGCTGGGTGGTCTGGGTTCTGAGTCCAGAATCCCAGTCACGATTCTCTACAGCCTGTAAGAACCAGGGGTTTAGAGTCATTTATTGGTTTGAATTCCATGCAATGTTCTCATCTCTCTCTGAAGAGGGTGGGAGCCATCTCCTGGAAAGAAAGTGACCCCAAGGTCAGGGGGGTTGCATCCCTCTCCCCTCCCCACAGTGTCCAGGGCTGCCAGTGGCCTGCGAGAGAAGGGGACAGGAGCAGTGTCTCCGAGAGCAGGCGGGACAGGGACGCCACCAGAGCGGGGCCTGCACACCAGCCAAGGCCCCAGGCACAGAGCCAATGGGGGAAGGAAACTCCCTCTCTGACCACATTCTCAGCCACTCCATGCAGGAAAGGGCAGGCTCCCCCGAAGCCCAGATAGTCAGTCTCCAGATGGTTTTTCACTGAAGACTTTCCCAGAGAGTCTCGGGGACCCAGGCCAACACGGGCGGTGACAGAGCTCTGGCCCAGCGTCGGGAGAGCAGGAAGGCCCTCGGCTGCCCTTGGGACCCTGAGAAAATCCCTTCTCCTCTGGGCCTGTGTTTCTCCATCAGCAGTGGGTCAACTAGTGACCCCACAAAGATATGTCCAAGTCCTAACCCCCAGTACCTGTTATTGAGACCTTATTTGGAAATAGAGTCTTTGCCAATGTAATTAAGGATCTCGAGATGAGATCAAGTGGGATTTAGGGTGGGCCTTACATCCAACGACAGCATCCTTCAAAGAGACCAAAGAGAAGACAGACACACAGCGGGAGGGCCGTGTGAAGATGGAGGCAGAGATTGGAGTGATGCAGCCGCAAAGCAAGGATTGCCAGCAACCACCCGAGGCTGGGAGAGAGACATGGAACAGACTCTCCCTCAGCACCTCCAGAAGGAACCGACCCTGCCGACACCTTGCTTTTGGACCTGTGACCTCCAGAACTGTGAGAGAATAAGTTTCTGTTGTTCTTAGCCACCACACTGTGGCCATTGGTTACAGCAGCCCTAAGAAACTAATATACCATCTCCAAGAGAATTGATTGGGCCAGGAAGTCTCCCAGGGCTTAAGAAAATAAAGAAGAGACTGGAATTTGACCCCTACCCTGAGAAGCTCACAGTCGAGTTGAGAAACAAAAAACCTGCACCAGGCTTCCCTGGTGGCCCAGTGGTTGAGAATCTGCCTGCCGATGCTGGGGACACAGGTTCGAGCCCTGGTCTGGGAGGATCCCACATGTCGTGGAGTGGCTGGCCCCGTGAGCCATGGCCGCTGAGCCTGCGCGTCCAGAGCCTGTGCTCCACAACGGGAGAGGCCGTGACAGTGAGAGGCCCGCGCACCGCGATGAAGAGTGGCCCCCGCTCGCCGCAACTAGAGAAAACCCTCGCACAGAAACGAAGACCCAACACAGCCAAAAATAAATAAATTAATTAAATTAAAACCTGCACCAAATTACTGCAGTTCAAACATCTTTTTAAAATTATTATTGTGTATTTATTTATTTATTTAATGCCAGGACTTTTTTTTTTTTTTTGGCGATACGCGGGCCTCTCACTGTTGTGGCCTCTCCCGTTGCGGAGCACAGGCTCTGGTCGCGCAGGCTCAGCGGCCATGGCTCACGGGCCTAGCCGCTCTGTGGCATATGGGATCCTTCCAGACCGGGGCACGAACCCGTGCCCCCTGCATCGGCAGGCGGACTCCCAACCACTGTGCCACCAGGGAAGCCCCTATATATATATTTTTTAATTAAAATTTTATTTTTTGGCCACGCCACACAGCTTGTGGGATCTTAGTTCCCTGACCAGGGATCGAACCGGGCTCTTGGCAGTGAAAGTGCTGAGTCCTAACCACTAGACCGCCAGGGAACTCCCTCAAACACCATTTTTCTTTTTTTTTAAGCTGTGTTGGGTCTTCGTTGCTGCGCGCAGGCTTTCTCTAGTTGCGGAGAGTGGGGGCAACTCTTCGTTGTGTTGCGCGGGCTTCTCGTTGCAGTGGCTTCTCTTGTTGTGGCGCATGGGCCCTAGAGTGTGCAGGCTTCAGTAGTTGCGGTACGTAGGCTCAGTAGTTGTGGCACACATGCTTAGTTGCTCCATGGCATGTGGGATCTTCCTGGACCAGGGCTTGAACCCGTGTCCCCTGCATTGGCAGGTGGATTCTTAACCACTGAGCCACCAGGGAAGTCCCCTCAAACACCATCTTGATGAACCTTCTGTACATAGAATCCCAGCTGCCCAGGCTGCTGGGAGCTCCCAGCCAGGAGGAGTGGAGGGTGGAAATTCAAACCAAGGAGAAAGATTGTCCCCCAGGAACCACAGGGTGCAGAGCAGGGTGGGTGGGATGTCAGCCCTGGCAGGGACACCTCCAAAGAGCTCAAAGCTTCCAGCTGGAGTGGGGAGCCGGAATGAAGTCCCACAGGGCCAACATCTTTTCTAGGAGTTGCAGTGGCTCTGCAGTGGGACCTCTGGTGCAGGGGTCTCAGCCCAGGGCGTGGCAGTCTGCCCAGGTCACAGAAGGGGTGCTGACAGCAAAGCCTAGCCCAGGGCAAAGGGCTCTGCAGACCTCAGGGGAGGGGATTAGGGACACGTGGGAACCAGAAACCAAGCCAAAGACCCACCAGGCTGACCTGTGAGTTTCCGCAGGGTGGTTGGAGCCTCACTTTCTCCACCTGAAAATGGACACAGCAATCCTTGCATTACCAGGGGTTTATGAAATGAAATGGGCTGATATTCACAGAGTGGTTGATGGAATATCTGGTCGAAGCTTTATTATTCAAGGTATTGCTGTCCTCAGAGGCAGCTGCTTGAAGTATAGATGAGTTTCAAAGAAGTTAACATTCTTTCCAAGTATGTACCCAGTGTCTTCAGCCACCGACCTTGGGAGGCAGGACTACAAACGCGGGGTTTAGAGGTGAGCAAGCCTGGGTTTGAATCCCAGCTCTGCCTTTTCATGGGATGGTGGCCATGGAAAGAATCACTTATCTTTTCTGAACTTTCCTGACTTCATCCATAAGCGAGAGACCATATCAACACCACGGTGAGAGCATTTCTGTTTGGCAAATAGTAGGTATTTCTGAATAACACATGAATTAAAATAAAGGCAACTGGGTGAGATGGTGAGAGGTACAGGCCACAGGCAGTGGGAACTAGGAGAGGGAGCGTTTGCTAATGAAATAAGAAAACATGGTCCTGGGACTTCCCTGGTGGTCCAGTGGCTAAGACTGCTCCCAAGGCAGGGGGCCTGGGTTCGATCCTCGAGGGGGGAACTAGATCCTACATGCCGCAACTAAGAGTTCACATGCCACAACTAGAGATCCCACATGCCACAAGGAAGATCCAGCATGCCGCAACTAAGACCCGGCGCAGCCAAATAAATAAATAAACATAAAAAAAAAAAACAAAACACGAAAATGTGCTCCTACCTCAGGGCCTTTGCACTTCCTGTTCCCTCGGTTGGAATGCTTTTCCTCAAGATATCTCCCTGGTTCTCTCCTTTACCTCTTTAGAAAGTTTAAATTAAACTTTTACTTACATTTTTCAACTAAATTTTAAAATGTTTCCGTGCTCACCACCCAACACTCTTTATGACTCTTCTCTGCTTTGTTGCTTTATTTTTCTCCATAGCATTTTTTATCACTCAACATGCCATTTTAATGGTTTATTTTATCTTATTATATTTATTTTATTTATAAATCTTTCTACCGGCACCCTACCCCCACTACCATGTGAGCTCCACTAGGTAGGATTTTTGTCGTTTTCTGTTTTGTTTTTTTTGGCTGTACCACGCGGCATGCAGGATATTAGAGCAGGGATAGAACCCCTGCCCTCGGCAGTGGAAGCATGGAGTCTTAACCACTGGACCACCAGGTCAGTCCCTTGTCTTTTTTTAAGCTGCTGTACTTTCACTACCTAGAACTGTGCCTTGCACACGGTGGGTGTGATGGCTAACTCTGTTTGTCAACTTGACGGGGCCACAGGGTGCCCAGATGTTTGGTTAGACATTATTTCTGGGTGTGTCTATGGGAATGTTTCCAGATTAGATTAGCATTTGAATTCGTAGTCTTGAGTAAAGCAGATTGCCCTCCGCAATGGCAATGTGGGTGTATCTTATCCAATATATTGAAGCCTGAATAGAACAAAAAGGTGGAGGAAGGGAGAATTTGCTCTCTGCCTGCCTGTTTGAGCTGGGACTTTGGTTTTGCCATTGGACGGAGACTTACATCATCAGTTCTCCTGGTTTTCAGGCCTTGAGGCTCCATTTCAGTGTCCAAATGGAGCCTCACCCTTGCTTCTCCTGGGTCTGCCGCTCGTCAAATGTAGATCATGGGACTTCACAGCCCGTAACTGCATGAGCTGATTCCTTGTAATAAATTTCTTCATATACATATATGAATACATACATATATATATATAACCTATTGATTATATATATACTATATATAGGATACAGATATATATATCCTATTTGTTCTGTCTCTCTGGAGAACGCTGACTAACAGAGTATGCATTCAGCAACTATTTGTTGAATGAACAAATGATTGAATACATGTAACTGGGAGGTCCAGGATACAACTGGCTTCAGGCATAGACGGACCCAGTAGCTCAGAAAAATATCTCAGGGCTCTATCGCACTATACCTCTTGTTACCTTTCAGGCCAGAGGCCACCTGCTGCCCCAGGTTCACATCCTCCTTACCTGGCAAATCCGTCCAAGAGGTCTGGCAGAAATGTCCCAGAGAAGAATCTGATTTGTCTAGCTTGGATCTCATGCCCACCCCTGAACCAGCTGCTGCAGTCAGCCAAATGCAATGAGTTCCCAATAGGAAAAGGGGCAGGGGAGCGGGAGTGCTAGGAAGACAAAAACAATGCAGGTCAACAACAGAGGGCTTCCTGGAGGAGGTAGCCTTTCAGTCAGGCCTTACAGGATGGTTAGGACTTGGCCACGATGTCAGAGTTTTCTACAACTGGATCCTGCCCACGCGTGCAGCCTCACCTCTCGTTCCTCACTACCCTGCACCCTATGATCCAGCCACTCCCTGCTTCCTTAACTCAGTCCAGGTTTTGACACTGCTATGCCTTTGCTCACCTTCTTCCCTGCAGCTAATACTCCCCTCTTCTTCTTCAGAAACCAGGGTAATTCTCTACACCCTTGAAATGCTACAGTACCTGATAAAGAAGAGGTACTCCACAAATATTGTTGAGCGAATGAATGAATGAATAGATAAGATCTTTCTTCCCCTGGAGCTATAATAAGGGCATATTTAGTGTTCTACTAGTAAGAACAGGATGGGGGCCTGGAGGGAGGTGTCTACATGATGCTGCGGCTCTGAAAGGAGGCCTTCCTGGAGGGAGTGCTATGTTGAGAAGGGCGGGCTTTGCACAGGTGGGGGCAGATGAGTCCATGAGACATGATACAAGACCGTCACAGAGGGGCTTCCCTGGTGGCGCAGTGGTTGGGAGTCCGCCTGCCGATGCAGGGGACACGGGTTCGTGCCCCGGTCCGGGAAGATCCCACATGCCGTGGAGCAGCTGGGCCCATGAGCCACGGCCGCTGAGCCTGCACGTCCAGAGCCTGTGTTCCCACAACAGCGAGAGGCCCGCGAACCACAAAAACAAACAAACAAACAAAAAAGGATGTCACAGAGTCCAGTCTAGGGTAGAATGGAAGTAAGGAGTCTTTCTTTGGGGTTAGATAACAAGCTTGTGCTTGCCTTTGTTGAAATAAAATCTCTTGGTGGGGAGGTAGGAGGGGTTGAATTCCACCAGTAACCATTAAGACAGGTCATAAGGGAAAATGATACCCATGACAACTACATTTTGATAGAGGGGCAAGTGGAGGGAAAGTTCTAGAACACAGGATATGTTCCCAAGGCATTCCAGTGAAGCCAAAAGTAAAATGGGGTTCTAGTCCCTTGGGGAAGAGGTCCTAAGTGTTTACATCCTCACAAGTTGCGTACTTTACAGTTTGCAAAGCATTTTTCCATTCATTGTCTACCTGATCCTGGGTGGTAGGCATTTCTTTTTTTTTTTTAAATAAATTTATTTTATTTATTTATTTTTGGCTGCATTGGGTCTTCGTTGCTGTGCACGGGCTTTCTCTAGTTGCGGTGAGCGGGGCCTACTCTTCATTGTGCTGCGGGGGCTTCTCATTGCGGTGGCTTCTTTGTTGCGGAGCACAGGCTCTAGGTGCGTGGGCTTCAGTAGCTGTGGCTCGCAGGCTCTAGAGCGCAGCCTCAGTAGTTGTGCACGGGCTTAATTGCTCTGCGGCATGTGGGATCTTCCCGGACCAGGGCTCGAACCCATGTCCCCTGCATTGGCAGGCGGATTCTTAACCACTGCGCCACCAGGGAGGTCCCTCTTTATTCAACAAATATTTATCAAGCTCCTCCTACTTATGGTGGTCCTGAGGGCTAAATGAGCCTCTGCGTAAAAAGGATTTGGAGGGCTTCCCTGGTGGCGCAGTGGTTGAGAGTCCGCCTGCCGATGTGGGGGACACGGGTTCGTGCCCCGGTCTGGGAGGATCCCGCATGCCCGGAGTGGCTGGGCCCGTGAGCCATGGCCACTGAGCCTGTGCATCCAGAGCCTGTGCTCCGCGGCGGGAGAGGCCACAGCAGTGAGAGGCCCGCATACCGCAAAAAAAAAAAAAAAAAAAAAGGATTTGGAGCCGTGCTGGGCCCTGGCAGGCCAGCAGTGCATGTTTGTGGTGTGGTGATAGGAGTGGAGGTGGTACAGCGGTTACTATCAGCCTGAACTTGGCCTTATACCAGACAATGGAAATACAAGACATGCTCTCAGGGGCCCCCCAGTCCATCAGGGAGAGGGACCTTGATTCATTAATTATGTAACACGGTCACAGGTCTAACCATTTCAACTCAGATGTTTGAAGAAAGGTGGTTTCTTTATTACTAGGACCCATAGCCCACATGTGTATGGAATGTTTACTCAATTCTGTGCCAGGTATAGTTTTAGGTACTTTACCTGGTTTAAATTTCATCCTATGAGGCAGGTACTGTTATGATGGCCATTTAGCAGATGAAGAAACTGAAGCACAGAGAGGCTAAGTAACTTGCCTGAAGTCACACAGCAAACAAGCGGTGAAGCCGGAATTCAAACCCAGTAGTCTGGCTCCAGAATGCATATCCTTGACCTCTGTAGTACATCGCCTCTTGTCTGTAAGCACCCCTGCTCTGTGTGTGTCAGGGGGGCTGCAACTTAGATGAGCCAATTAATGGGATCTCAATCTTTCCTCCGGCTTGTATCTCTGGTTACACACACACACACACACACACACACACACCCCCTTAACTACCACCACACTTTCTCCTCTCCAAGACGGTACCTGGGTATATGGGAGGAGAGGGGAGATGGGAGATGGGTCCTTGGAGACAACTGGCTGAATAATACATTATTTAAAAATTGTACAACCATTATCCAGTTTACAATTACCATGGTGAATATTGCTACCTAGGCCAAGCAAGGGAGTCTAGAACCCGGTCTTACTGGTGAGGAAGGCCTCCATGAAGGAGGGGTTGGCAAGGTGAAGGGAAGACCACTCCAGGCCAAGGTGGTCCAAGAGAGGCCAACCAGGGAATTGGGCCAAACTGCCCCCACCCCCTCCTGCAGTCAAGGTCAGAAACCCAGAGCTGCTGCCCCAACAGCCCAGATGGTTCTGGGACAGCCCAGAGCACCTGCTCCAGCTCTGAACTCCCCCAACTCAAAGGCTCCCCAGAGAAGCAAACCCTGGCTGCCACATGAGCCAGCACAACCGTTGGCCTTGGCTTCTCTCTGCTGGGCCAAGGTGACTAATTTTAACTGACCCTGCTGATTCATCCGAGGCTGGGACCCCCTCTCCCAACCCACCCCAAGCCACAACCTCAGGGCCTGCTGAAGAGCCGCCAAAATTCTTCAAGTTCAAAGTCATTCCTGATCCGCTCCAAGCCCACATTCCAACCTCATCCGTGACCAACCCCCTTCATGAAACTTCTGACCCTGCTAAACTGGTCTTCTCAGGGTTTCCTGAAGATTTCATACGCATTCCTGCTTCCCCAACTCTCTCTGACCATCTTTCAGCTCCCTATTCAGATGCCCCCTTTTCGAAAATGCCCTTCTCATCGTCACAGAGGGTGCTAGCCCCTTTCACCTGCCCCTGGCCTCGCTACACAGCTTGTGGGATCTCAGTTCCCTGACCAGGGATTGAACGCGGCCCCGGCAGTGAGAGCACCGAGTCTTAACCATTGGACGGCCAGGGAATTCCCTCCCCACTGTTTTATCAGTGGTGCTAAAATTCATCTGGAGTGTGATGACCCGAACGGCCCTAACAAATCCAGAGCAGCTACTCTGTGAGCTATTATGACATGATTTATAGGAACGTTTCATTCCCAGCTCTTCTTCCTCATCTTCCCACTAGATTATGAAAACATTTTATTATCTCAGGCCATGACTGTGGCAGACACAATGCCGTGTGTCCACCAAGCCCGCTTCGCTTCCTCCCGGGCGTACAGGATTTCATTCCCACCACTTGGCTGTGACCTGGCTGATGGAATATGGCCGGAAATGATGGGCCTCGCTCTTAGGCATGTTCTCTAAAACTCTCACACACTGTCTTGTTGTTTGGCTGCTGGATATGGAGGGATCCGAGGTCTTTGAAGTCCTTGGGGTTGGAGCCTGTGGCCCTGAATCACTGTGTGGAGCAGAGTCCTCCCCCTAACTTGCACTGGATAGCGAGGCAAACGAGAACTAAACCCATGAAGCCACTATGAAGATCTACAATAATAAGCCACTGAGATTTGGGGGCTGCATGTTACAGCAGCTAGCGCTGTAATACATGAACGCCTCCATATTTGTGGTTCAGCACTCACCCAGGCCTATAAGGATTCCTTAATATTTATCCTCACGTCCCACACGGCTCCTTTCTCACCCACCCTCCATATGCAGACCTGACCCTGTCACTCCCCTCCCTATAATCGCTCAGAGACCCCATCGTCCTTGGAAGTTTCCTTCTCCATCTCCTCTTCCCCTTCACAATTCTTTTATTTTTTAATTAATTTATTTATTCTTGGCTGTGTTGGGTCTTCGTTGCTGTGTATGGGCTTTCTCTAGTTGTGGCGAGCGGGGCTACTTTTCGTTGCAGTGCGCGAGCTTCTCATTGCGGTGGCTTCTCTTGTTGCGGAGAAAAGGCTCTAGGTGCTTGGGCTTCAGTAGTTGTGGCACGCGGACTCAGTAGTTGTGGCACGCGGGCTCTAGAGCGCAGCTCAGTAGTTGTGGCCCACGGGCTTAGTTGCTCCACAGCATGTGGGATCTTCCCAGGCCAGGGCACAAACCCGTGTCCCCTGCATTGGCGGGCGGATTCTTAACCACTGGGCCACAAGGGAAGCCCGCCCAAGGGGGTTTTTAAGAAAGAAATTACTCTTTGCTGGGGTGAGTTGCATTTGATTTTAGATAGATTTGGGGGACCCAACTGCAGTCAGGGAGTGTGGGTCCATGTTTCACTTTCTCTGCTTCCACTACTGTCTCCAGGGAAGCAGACCAGGTGGCCTCCTCCCTGGAGGAGATCTGAATCGCTGAGACCTGGGCTTTGATAGTTTTTAAGGGGAGGGAAGAGGAATTTGGAATTAGGTGGGCCGCAGTCGCTAGAGAGGAACAGGTACCAGGCGGCAGGATGCTGGGGAGAGAGGGAGGAAGGAGGGGTAAGGACGGGACCGCCCAGGTGGGCCCTGCCCTCCCTGGCTGCCCCCTCCCCTCCCCTCCTTGGGAGTGGGGGCTCCTATCTGGGTCCTGCCAACGGGAAGTAATCACCTCCGTGCCTTCTCCACGGCCCTCCCTCGGCTGCTTTGAGGAAAGCACGGGTGTGGCCTCCGGGACCGGCGGAGAAGGGGCCCCTCTGCCTTTCCCGGTAGCGGGAGCCTTGTGTGCGCGGGGGCCTGGGCAGGGGAAGGATGCACACGCTGGAGAATCATGGCTACCACTTCTCCGATGCCACCTCGACAGTACAAGCCTCGGGGACGCATGTGTATCCCTACGCCTGCTAGACAGATGTCTCACAGACGCTCCAGATGCTACTGTCCCAAGGGAGACTCACTCTCTATCCCCTTCTCCCGGGTACCCCGCCCGCCTTAGTAAATAGCGCCACCATCTGCCCAGTTAACTCAGCCAGAAACAACACCCGCTGCCGGCGCTGCGCTGGGCTTCCAGCTCACCCCCTCGCCCCAGCCTCCCCTACAGAGCCTGTCCCCTCCTCCTCCCCCCTCCGCCCTGCCTCTCCCTCAGTGCAGATGTGGGATCCACAGCAGACTCTTAAAGATCTCCCTTCCCCAAACCAATCTGTGGTTTATAAAAACCAAATCATCAGGACAGCTGTTGCCTCTGGGAGGTAGTGGGGGCGGGGACTGACCGGGAAGGGGCGTGTGGGAACTTTTGGGCGGGATGATAATGTTCTGTATCCTGATAGGGGTTTGGGTTGCACAGGTGTACGAATTTACCAAAACTCAGCAAAAGTCCGCTTCAGACGCATGCATCTCATTGGATATAAATTTTAGGTCAAAAGAAAAAAATGTAAACGAACATTGAAGTCTCCTTAACGACATGCACGCTGAAGTATTTAGGCGGAAGTGGATGAATGGTTGCCTGCAATTTACTTTGAAAGGCCACAAAATAAAGAAAGATCGGATACGTGGAGGGATGTATAGATACGCGAGAACACAAGCTATAAAATGTCTGTGGTAGAATTTTGGTGGTAGGTATATGATGTTCACTCTAAAATTCTTTCAAATTTGCCACATGTATGAGAAATTTCAGAATAAAATGTTGGGGAGAAGTGTCCCCTGCCTCCACAATGAGCCCCCCCCCCCATTACATTACTCCCATCTGCAACTAGTGTGGTGTTTCTAGGACAGCAAATCAGACCATGGCCCTCCCTGCTCAAAACCCTTCCTGGCTCTCTTCTGGGGGGGGGGGGAACTCTTAACTCTTGTGGCTCCCGAGGCCATCTGGGGTTGGCCTCTGTTTAATTCTCTGGCTGCATCCTCTATCACTCTCTCCCTCACTTTTTCCACCACAGAAACACTAAAGTATTTGTACTTTATATTTACATGCTCTTTACAACTCCTGTGGCAGAAATTTCTTGTATTCAACCAATTTACATTTCCCCCTTCTTTCTAAGTAAAAGAAGTTCCAGTTTTTATCTGGGGATATGGCCATATCGAAATAAACACTACATTTCCCAGGCTCCCTTGCAGAGAAGTGTGGCCGTGTGATATGCAGGGAGAGGAGATATTGATCACAACTTCCAGAAAGTGTCCCTAAAGGTAGGGGGCACAAACTTCCTTATCTTTTTTGACTTCCTGCTGGTTGGAATCATGATGTGATGGCTGGACTCAAGCAGCCATTTTGGATCGGGGCGGGTGGAGACCATGTATGTGGTATGGCAGAGCACTAAAGTAGACTGAGGCTGGGTTCCTGACATGTTGTGATGCCCTACCAGCCCTGGACCACTACCTGTGGACTTCCATATGAAAGACGGATGAATATTCTCTTGTTAAAGCCATGCTATTTTGGATTTTCTGCCACCCACAACCAAACTTAGTCCTAACACACCAACTTCCATGCCCTTGAATGTTTTGGTCCTTGTGCTTGGAATACCCTTTCCTCACTTTGCTCCTAGACAACCCCTATTGATCCTTCAAATTCCTACCTAGACATCACCTTCTCTGCTACACGTTTCTTGGTGAAATTAATCATTCCCTCCTTTATGATTCTTTTGCACCTTATATTGCAGGGAGCAATTATTGAGCACTTACTGTGTGCCAAGCACTGCCCTGAGTCCTGTACATGCACTCTTCTTTTAATCCTCATGGTGACATTTGAGATAGGTAATTATTTTCAAAGCTCCCATTTTACAGCTATAAAAACAAAAGCCCTGTAAAGTGATGATACCTTCCCTGAATCACAAAAGTAATACCTGATGGAGCCAAGCCTCGAATCCAGGTGTCTGATTCCAAAGCCTTTACACTTATGCTGAACTGCCTCTGTTCCTGCTCTTATCACAAAGTACTGTCATCATCTGTTTACACATCCCTCCCTCTCATCACCCCTAAAGCTCAAGGACGCTGTGATGTTCACCCTGCTCTCCCTGGGGTGCAGCACAGAGCCTGGCTCCAGGTGAGCACGTGTTTGTGGAACGGAACTGTCAGATTTAAGTCCCCCATCCTGGTTCTGGTGCAGGAGGACCCTCAGGAGGTCTCACCCCCCTCAGCACTCCTTTCCCCACACATCCCTTGGGCTTTTTTTCTTTTTTTTTTTTTTTAAATTATTTATTTATTTATTTTTGCTGTGTTCGGTCTTCGTTTCTGTGCGAGGGCTTTCTCTAGTGTGGCAAGCGGGGGCCACTCTTCATCGCGGTGCGCGGGCTTCTCACTATCGCGGGCTCTCCCGTTGTGGAGCACAGGCTCCAGACGCGCAGGCTCAGTAGTTGTGGCTTACGGGCCCAGTTGCTCCGCGGCATGTGGGATCTTCCCAGACCAGGGCTCGAACCCGTGTCCCCTGCATTGGCAGGCGGATTCTCAACCACTGCGCCACCAGGGAAGCCCATCCCTTGGGCTTTTGCACACGCGGTTTGTTACTTCTGCTTAGGAGACCCTGTAGGAGTTCCCTCATACGTTAAGATCAAGCCCGGTCGTCACCTCTGCCAACAGGTCTTCTCCATGTGGACCTGGGGCTACCTTCTCACTCGCCCATAGCTCTTTGCTCAAATCTCGGTTATGTTCCGAATCCCCCTGGAATGTTTCCTCCACTCAACTTTGAGTCCCTTGCGAGAAGGGACCATGCTTGTTCATCTTTTAATAATTTGGAAAGCCGTCTCTAGTCGGTGCCAGGAATATAAAGATGGAAAAAGCCCCCGTCCCGGCTGCTGGCCTGCTGGCTGGGTAAACAAAAGAACGCAGTGGGAGGGGCGGAGCCAGGGGTGGAGGCTTTTCTCCTCGACGCCACTAGATGGCAGCAGGGCACCCCAATTGTCAGCCTCCAAGCACGCTGTCTTTGCCTTCACCTCCAGGAAGCCAGGAGCCCGGATGGACTCAGTTCAATAGAATAAACAATTCAGAGAGCTTATCGACCTGGCCCTTTGCTAGAGGCTGGCAAAAAAGGTGAAAGGGGGAAGAGGGAGGATCTAAAGTTAGACCAGGTCCTACCTGTGAAGCACATACTCTGAAACCAGACTGCCTGGTTTCGAATTTCGTGCTTGGCCGTTTCCAGCTGTGTGACCTTGGACAACTAAACCTCTCTGTGACTTAGTTTCCTCTTGTGAAAAGTGGCGTTTATAAAAGTGTCTACCCTGAGATTGGGATTGACATATATACACTAATATGTATAAAATAGATACCTAATAAGAACCTGCTGTATAAAAAAATAAAATTCAAAAAAAAAGCATGTCTACCCTGAAACATTGTAAGTCAACTATACTTCAAATTTTTTAAACGTGTCTGTTGAAAAGGGCTGCTGTGAGGGGCAGTAAGGGCTGTGTGTCCGTGGCTTTCACATTCCTGCCTCTGAGGAAGCTCACAGGGTAGAAATGGGGAGCCGCACCCCAAAGCAGAGAGAGAGGAGAAGGCTGCATCTATGTTGGAGCCAAGGTGGGTGGGGGGGAGGGCACACCTGCTGGGAAAGGGGTGGCATGCGGTGATGGGGGCGGATTCCTGGAGGCGCAGCTCTTTCCATGAGATGGGCCAGGGAGGGAGGGAGGGAGGACTGATGAGGGAGGGGGACTGTGGAGGTGGGGTTGGCTAGCCCAGGTGACAGGTGGAAGGTGGGGCTGGAGAAGTGACTCCAAGCCTCAGAGGCTGGGGAGCGGGGGAGGGGAAGGGAGGCTGGTGCCCCTGGGCCACACCTGTTGACCAGAATATTGGGATCCTGGTGTCCCTGAGACCCCTCGTCCAATAAGCCCCTCTGGGCCTCCAGGGAGAGGAGGAGCCTTGCCGTATAAACTGTATTTTTAGCTCCCCGTGAGGCTTCCCAGCTGCTGTGACACCTTTCCCCGCCCCCAGCCCACTGCTTGGCTGGAGGCTCTAGGAGGACAGCTGGGCAGAAGGGGAGACATGGTCAGTACGATGGCTGCTGGGGGCTGGGGGGAGCGGGCAGTGAGCCCAAGTAGAGTCTGGGGACCAGCTTGGGGGTCCTACTGCTCCGTCGATGACCTCAGCAGGTCCTGCAGGCTCCAGGCCGCAGCCCTGCTCTGAGTCAGGCCTGGCACTGGTCCAGGAGGCAGACTCTTCCAGGAAAGAGCAAGCCGAGGTTGCGGGTGGGGGGGGGGGAGGGGGGCGGGTAGGGGTGGTGGTGTGGGGGAGGGAGGCACTGCCCAGGCTGACCTCCAAAGGGGCAGCTCCTGGGAGGAGGAGGAAGGAGGGTGGCCAAGGCTGAGGGGACCTGCAGCTTTGAAGACCCAAAATGCTCTTTCTTTCCATTTTTGGTCCTTACGGTGGAGCCTTAAAGTGTAACACCCCCCAACCCCCCATGCACTGGAGGGAGTTGTTGGCTGCATAAGGGCTCACAAATTCCCAGGTCACCCAGACTGGACTTGTGACCTTTGAAAGAGACGGCCTGGTGCTCAGTCACCTGGGGACTCAAACCCGTGCAGAGGGGCACTGGAAGCCCCTTGCTAGAGAGTTCTCTCTGTGTATGTGAGTGACGAGAGGTGAGAGTCTCCAGGTACTGAAGATGCAGAAGGGGCCTTTTCCCACCAAACAGGCTCGTGGCTGACCTTGCCAGCCAAGGGTGCTCAGTGAAAGCCCTGGGATGTGTGGTCTGGACAGGAAAAGTCTGAGGTGAGCCTGACGCTTCCCTCGACTGTTCCTCCCCATCCCGAAGGAACCCCAGAGCCAGGACAAGGGACTGAGCGTGACAGGAAGGCATATTTCGGTCTGATATAAAGAAGCCTCTTTAGGGCTTCCCTGGTGGCGCAGTGGTTGAGAGTCCGCCTGCCAATGCAGGGGACGCGGGTTCGCGCCCCGGTCCGGGAAGATCCCACGTGCCGTGGAGTGGCTGCGCCCGTGAGCCATGGCCGCTGGGCCTGCGCATCCGGAGCCTGTGCTCCGCAAGGGAGAGGCCACAGCAGTGAGAGGCCCGCGCACAGCAAAAAAAAAAAAAAAAAAAAAAAAGAAGCCTCTTTAAAGCTTTAGGTAGTGAGCTCACTGCTCTTAGGAGTATTCAAGCAGATGCTAGATGATGATCTGTAGGGAGAATTCCTGCATTTAGTGGGAACTTGGACAGGACACTATTGAAGGCCTCTGTTAGCTCCAAGATCCCGTGGCCCTATCATTCTAGATTTCTCTTTCTCTAGCTTTCTGACTCTGGAACCTAGAATCTAAGTGTTCAGAGTGGTGAAAGTTGAAGACTTCGGCCCTCTAGAATTGTAACTCTGGAATCTCAAGTGTCCAGAATTTGAAGACTTGAGGAGGAGTCTACAAGGCTCAGATTTTCCCATTCATAGGATTCTGTGATATGAAAGGGAAAAAGAGGAGGGGGCAGGTCTCACTTGGTGCGATCCAGTCCTGCCCCACTGGGTGTCAGACTACCCCACCTGTGTGTGTGCACGCCTGTGCACATGTACGTGACGGGAGTGTGTAAGGCTGCAGAAAGTTTTGTACCCAGAGACAGCCTGGCTTTCCTATCCTGTGACTTTCCAGTTTCCCTGGCCCGGCTGTTTGAAGGCTGTCACAGGGATAATTATAGCTCCTAAACAAAGCTGGCGACTCCAGGTAGCCATAGCAAACTCCTAGATATCGCCAGTTCTGTTGTAGAGATGTGTAAGTACAAACAAATGTTGGTTCCTTCCTATTAACTTAAAAGGTAAAACTTGAAAAGGTTCATCAACTTCAAAGCCACAGTTTTCCATGAACTTGCCAGTTAATGGGGGCGCCTGCCAAGGAGGTGACAGCTTCATATTAAACACTTTAGCGCTGGGAGAGTTGATGAGATTTTAAGTACTCAGGCGGTTTCCAGACAACTCGGGAGGCTGGAGACGGGACGAGGGCTGTGGATTCCAGCTCTGCCGTCCACCAGCCTCGAGTGGGTGCATAACCTCTCCAGGCCTTCGTTTCTGTACAGCCAGGTGGGATAATGATCGACCCTGCCCTGCCAGCCCCTCGGGGATGCTCTGAGGTTCTCAAAAGAGCACCGGCCAGAGGGTGTTTGAAAACGGCACTGCCAGGGCTGAGGACGTAAATCAGAAGCTAGCCATGCTGATTCTCTTCGGGGTGTCACCGATGGGCCCCAAGTGGCCGGCCCAGGCCAGGGGCAATGTGCTGCCTCTCTTCCTTCTGCCCTCCCCTCCCACGCTGCTGGGCTCACCCTCCAGCAAGGGGCCAGAAGTAGGAGCTGAGCCCTCGGCAGTATCTCTCAGAATTGCCTTTTCCTTTGATCCTGGGCCTGGCACAGAGGAGGCCTTCCATACCAGGCCGGTGAATGAACAAATGAACGAATACTAGCGCCCCAGAAAACCCCTATGGCATTTTAGCTACTCAACTTGCTGCTGAACCTTCCACTGTGAAGGCTTCACGGCTCCTGGAGGCTCACCAGCTCGGTGTCCTGGGTTAACACGGGGCCTCAGTGTGGCACGTTGTCAGGAAGGGGCCTGTGTGCCTCTGGCCCTTTTGGTTGTTAGGAATCAGCTCAGTAAATAAATTGGTCCCACTCAAGGATACACAAGGGGTCACACAGGAGTGGCAGCTGACGGTAATCCTCAAACTGCAATTGGAGTGAGCTTTTCAGCGGTCAGAATGGAGACCCAAGGCTGCACAGGGGTCTTACCCAAGTTTGGGGGTCTTTCCCAGTGTTGGCCACGAAACCCTCTTTGACCCTGCATTTCCTACCACCTAGCCCATTCTCGCCAGGGATCTGACGCTGTAGTTAATAGACATTGGCAGAGCCCTGCCATTGGCTGCCTCGGGTTAGGTCCCAGTCCTGGTCCAATCCGCTGTGCCTAGCAACAGGCTTGGAGAGCAGACATGACTGCGGGCGCTGGGGCAGGGCAGTTATCTTTAGAAAGGGCTGCATACGTGGGGCAGCCATAACTGACACGTCCAGTACAGACCCAGGATGGCCAGGACACCTGCTTATCCTTTCTGAGCCTCGTGGTCCACAGCTGTAAAATGGGGTGATGTTTGCTTCCTCGCAGGGTCATTGGGAAGATTAGATATAATCCTGCCCAAGGAGGCACTTTGTAAGCTGTAACGTTCTGTGTAAACCTTGATCATAGCACTAAATAAACTGTACTGTAATTTTGTTCCTCTTACTTATCTCCCCTAGGAGACTGAGTTTCTTGAACATCAGGATGTGTTTTATCTGGTTTTGTGTCCTCAGCATGTAGCACAGTTTCTGACACACAGTAGGTACTCTATAACTGTGTGTTGGATGGATGGAGGAATGATGATGGATGGATGGATGGACAGATGATGGTTGGGTAGGTGGATGGATGAGTGATGGATGATGGGTGCGTGGATGAATAGATGATGGAT
Source organism: Orcinus orca (assembly GCF_937001465.1). Taxonomy (NCBI): domain Eukaryota; kingdom Metazoa; phylum Chordata; class Mammalia; order Artiodactyla; family Delphinidae; genus Orcinus; species Orcinus orca. Next base: position 91,017,026 of record NC_064569.1, on the reverse strand, counting down.
GGATGGATGGATGGACAGATGATGGTTGGGTAGGTGGATGGATGAGTGACGGATGATGGGTGGGTGGATGAATGGACGATGGATGGATGGATGGATGATGGATGGATATAAAATAAAGGCTGATCATCCTTCACTTGCCTTCCTTGCAAGGCCAGCCATCTTTTTATTCAATGAACATTTATTCAGTTCAAATGTGGTACCCAGCGCTGTGCAAGGTCCAAGGAATGCACAGATGAACAAAACAAAGCCCCTGACCATGTGGAAATCAAAGTAGGTGTTCAGGAGCATGGATTTGGGGGCCTGAACTCCTGGGTTCAAATACCAACTCTTCCGACAGCTAGCTGTGCGGCCATGGCAGATTTCCCTAACTTGCCTCCATGAGATGGTGGTAATGTCCGTATTTATCATATAGGGCTGTTGGGGGCCTAAACGAGTTACCAAATGTAAAGTGCTTGGAATAGGGCCTGGCACCCAGCAAAGTCTCTGTGAGTATTGGCTGCTTTGGTACTAATGGAGGGGCCAGCATGAAAACAAAGAAATATGATGCAATGGGGTGAGGAGTACAGCAGGAGCACACGCAGAGCAGTGGAAAGGAAAGCAGTGAAGTGGACCTTGAGGGGTGTATCCAGAGAAACTTTTTTTTTTTGCGGTACGCGGGCCTCTCACTGCTGTGGCCTCTCCCGTCGTGGAGCACAGGCTCTGGACGCGCAGGCTCAGCGGCCGTGGCTCACGGGCCCAGACGCTCCGCGGCATGTGGGATCTTCCCGGACCGGGGCACGAACCCGCGTCCCCTGCATCGGCAGGTGGACCCCCAACCACTGCGCCACCAGGGAAGCCCCAGAGAAACTTTTCAGAGAGAAATATGTGAGCAAGACCGTGAAGCCAGGAGTTTTCTGGGTGGAGTGGGAAAATGCAGACTCCAAGAGGTTATAGATCTGCCTGGGCCCACCCAGCTATAAGCAAGGAAACCATCTAGCCCCTTCCCACCACCCTGATGGGTGAGGGCATTCTGGCAAAGTGGGCAGAAGGTGGACAAAGCGACTGCTAAGGGCCGGGACAGTCCCGGGGCCAGCCAGGGTGACGGCTGCCCTGGCTAATAAACACGACAGGGCTTCTTGGGATGGCTGACAGCAGGGGGAGTTGGGTTTCAGGCCATTGGCATCAGCCTTGGTCATGCCCTTTCTGTTGGCCTCCGAGAGTCCAGAGAGTGACCCAACCTCCTCCCCACTCTTTCCACACACACAGCTCCTCCCCACCCCCAACCTGAGGCCTGAGTTGTCCTACCACCCCCCAACGGCACCTGCCTCAAAATAGCTTCCATGTGAGGGCTAGAGAAATGAAAAGATTAGACCCCTGCATGAAAGGGGGGGGTGCAAGGAGGTGGGGGGGAGAGAGTGAGCGAGGTGTCAAGTGATCTCTGTCAAGCATCCGGGAAGGTATAAAATCCCTTTAGGGCCAGGCAGCCTCAGACCCCAGCGGTCGGAGCCAGGATACACAGTCAGCCTAGCCTTGCTCTTCTTCTCTTCTTCAGACTGTGCCATGGGGCTCAGCGACGGAGAATGGCAGCTGGTACTGAACGTCTGGGGGAAGGTGGAGGCTGATCTCGCAGGCCATGGGCAGGACATCCTCATCAGGTAAAAGGAAGAAACCCCATTGCCCCTATCACCTACTTCCCTCCCAAAGATCAAGAATGTTTGCCTGCAAGGTGGAACGGTTGCCCGGGGTTGACCAGCTGGCTGCATTAGTTGACTTTGTTAAAACTCTTATCTGATTCTCCTTTGCTTTTATGTGTCAGAGATTGGAGTCAGGAAAGGAAAGGGGATCCATCTCACACCTATGCCAGCAGCTGAAAGGAGCTTGACAATCAAATCCTGGATGCCTAGAGCCCACTAAGTGGTAACCTAGAATTATAGACAGAATTAACAAGAAAAATCTGAGAGATCTGTCTCACCTCACCTAGTGGATGAGGACAAAAAGGACGTGAGAAGGGAAGGATGACCCCAGAGTCACAAGTCCATTAAAGTCTATAAAATGTCAAGGCTAAGACATGGCTTTCAACATGAGGTATGTAGTTCTAGAGCTGGCTCTGCCACCGAGAAGCTGTGTGACCTTTAAGAAGGTACACAACTTCTCTGAGCCTCAATTTCTTCTCCTATAAAATGGGTGGGGGCTTCCCTGGTGGCGCAGTGGTTGAGAGTCCGCCTGCTGATGCAGGGGACACGGGTTCGTGCCCCGGTCCGGGAAGATCCCACATGCCGCGGAGCGGCTGGGCCCGTGAGCCATGGCCGCTGAGCCTGCGCGTCCGGAGCCTGTGCTCCGCAACGGGAGAGGCCACAACAGTGAGAGGCCCGTGTACCAGAAAATAAATAAATAAATAAATAAAATGGGTGGAAATCCTAATATATACGTTACAGAGTGGAAATAAGAATTAAATAAGATGATGCCTGTAGGGGGCCCAGCCTAATTCCTGGCATAGAGTGAGTCCCAGAAGATGTTAATAACTATTATAGACGAAGCTTAGACTTGGGCCCTTTAAAGAATTATAATTAGTAAACAGAAGACAGAGACCCGTTAGTGACTTTTGATGTTGAGTATGTCTTGAATTTGAGGGCTCAGGAGAGCCTCCAAGCACATCTCGCCTTCTGTAGCAAGGGCTTCCTGAATAAACAGAAACCCCCCCACACACAAACTTCTGAGATTTTTAAGTAGAAAATGGCTTGTGGCTGGTCAATAGAATCTCATGTCCCAGTTGCCTTCCTCCCCAGATGGTGACGGGCTCTCCCCCCCTCCTGGCCCTTTCTCATGCTCTGGGCAGCACAGGTCAAAAGCCTAATGGGATGTATGTACCTCAATATTTCTGCATGTGGGAGAAGGTGGGCCCCAGTTACCACCAGTGAACGGATTGTCTTTCACGCTTTAATTTACAGATGAATTTCTCCTTGTGTATGAGCCAGAGTAGGTTATCCTCTCCCACTTAGATGCCCTTTCAGCCTCCCTCAGGTTTCACCCATCTCCAGCTCCCAAATCTGGGGAGAATGCCCAGTCCTAGAAGCCCTGTTATCTGGAGGTCGAGCCCTTAATGGTCCATGCCAGAAACACTTGAGAGAGGACAGTCAAGTTCTCTGTTGAATCTAACTGGCATCTTGGGGTGTTCCTTTATGTCTTTCTCCTCTTGTGTCTCTGTCAGTTGGCTCCTTGGGCTGCAACAGGTCCTGCCTGATTGGACAAAAGTCTCCCCCAAAGTTGACATCAACTCCTCAGCCATCCAGTTGCTGTGTGACCTTGGACAAGTCGCTAGTCCTCTCTGGGTCCCATGTCCCTATTTGCTGAGAGGAGGGATTGCCTGCCGCTGTCTCTGAGATCCCTGCCTGCTCTCATGCCCTGGCATTCTCTGAGTCCATGATCCCACCTTACTTTTGGAGAGGAGGCCGGGTAGCTGGGGTGGGAGACCATTTTGCCGAGCAGGAGTCTTTCCCAGGTGATCTGGGGGCTGCCAGCCCTAAGTCAGTGACTTGGATGTCTTGAAGGAGACTTGGGGTATTGAGTCATGGGGAAACATCTCCTCCTTTCCCAGGGTGGATCAGAGAGAACTGCCTGGGGCCAGGTGCCAGGGACGAGACATGATGCTGGAGACTGCTGGCCCCTGGCAGGCCCCAGAGAGCCCAACAGCCTGTCACGTCTTAGGCTGTAGGACATGCAGAAACCACGCCAACTGGTTCTGCCCTCTTAGTGTTTGGGATATGGAGACAAGGAGAAGGGGCTGCTAACTCCTAGGGCTGAAAGTGCCCCTTTAAGATCTGACCTTTTGGTTCTGTTCCAGATGCTGAACCTGGGCTTTCTTACTCATCTAGAAAAGGTCATTTCTCCCACTCCTCTGATTATAAAAGAGGGCAAATTCTGTTCAGCTGAGTCTGTTAATAAAACACTGAGGGCTTCACTGCAAGTATGTGACCATTATGTTCTAGAACATAATAGCTGGCAGGTCAGTTGGAGAGTCTGGCTCCAGGAAAGGGGGGCTTCGGGAGGGTGGAGGCTGCTGAGAGGGCTTCAGGCCCCTGCCTTTCCTTCTGTTCCCCAAATCTTTTCTGCTTTACTTATTTTTGCATTTGAACAAAGGATTTTGAGGCCATGGAAAGTTTGAAAGCCACTGCTGGTGGCCAATACGTCTCATGTCGCTGGGAGGAGACACGGCCCAACAGTCCCAGCCAACCAATGGCAGCTACAGACAGGACCCAAAATTCCCAATCCTAACGATGGTGATGATGATGGAGGAAAGGATGGTGATGGTGACCATGGTGCTAGAGATGGTAAAGAGGACAGCAAATGTTTATACGCAGTGATTGCTAGGCCCTGTGTTAAGTGTTTCACATATATTTACTCACTTAAACCTCACAACAACCTTATGAGGTAGATATTATTATGATCACTACATTTCACAAAGAGGTTAGGTAACTTGCCCAAAGTCCCACAGCTGGAGTTTAAATCCAGGCCACTTGGACCAGTGCGCCTGCTCTCGACCCCTACGCTACATCGTCCCACTTGACACACTGGAGATGAATTCCCATCCTCATCTGGTTCTTGGGTTCTAGAGCAGAGAAGGATTTGTGCAGGCCTGGGAGAGTCCTAGGTCCTCCGTGTGGGTGTCTGATTGGGCCTCAGCTCAGAGAACAGCTGGGAGATGGCCTCCTTTCCCTCTGACTTGCCAGCAGGCCTGTGATAAACTAGGCAGGTTGATGATAGGATCGAGGATGAAAACACAAGGCCAGTGGGCCCTTCTGAAACGCTGGAGAAAAGCCCTCCACCCATGTCTACAGGGCGAGGGCCTGCCATCTGCTCATTTTCCGGGCAATTGCTGTCACAGACGTGCAGGTATGGCCTCCTGTGGCTGCCCTGGCGGCTCCCAGCTGCAGGACGTGGGGCCAAGGGAGGGAGGCGGCTGTGTGATGCCAGGATGATCGGTGGGCGCTCCTGAGCCCAATTTTTCTGCCCTGTTTAAAGCAAACCCGGCTCTCTCTCTGGCTGGCAGGTGCTGAGAGTGGAGGGTGAGGTGGAGGTCAAGCCTTAGAACTTGGAGGCTGAGAAATTAGCTAGACCAACCCTTTTGGTTTACAGATAGTTACGCCAAGACCCAGAGAAACCGAGTGACTTCTTCAAGGTCACACAGCACATCGGAGGCAGAGCTGGGGCCAGAGCTCAGCTTCCATAATTCTCAGTGCCGAAGTCTTTCTCCCAGACATCCAGGGAACTCCCAAAATGTTTGAGATCCCTGGCCGCCTTGGGTCCCAGGTCCTTGGCCCTCTTCTGCCCCAGACAGTCTTCCTCCAGTGTCCCGACCTCAGGCCTTCGCCTGTGGGTTCTGGGTCTTGCATCTGTCAGGCAGGAGTTCAAGGATCATTGTCACCAGATAATAATAGTCAGGAGCTCAGGGACCCTTGCGTGAAAGGTGCCAGGGATGAGCTGTCAGTGATGTACAAGGTTTGGCCGGGGCCCTAGATGAGGTGGTGACATTGGGCATGGCTGTGGACAGCCCTGGGTGTTCTGGGGAAGCGGGAGGGATACGCCCCCTGGGAAAGAGAGCGCTTCCCGTCCGTGCTACGTCGTGCATGCATGTGCGTGTGTGTGCACGCGCCTGTGAGTATGGGTGTGTGCCATGAGATACTTGTGCACACTGGAGTGTGTTCACAGTTAGGTTTAAGCGTGTCGCAAAACCAGGAAGCTACAAAAGAGGAACCTTTAAAAGAACTGAAGCCATTAGACAGGAGAAGGGGGAGTCAGGGCAGACAGGGTCACTCCTGCAGAGGTTTCAGGGTGCGACACAAAGGAGAGAGCGTGAGTTATGGAACCATTCATGCGGGTTTGTGTCTGGGCTCTGCCACTGACCAGACACGTGACCCTGGGCAACTCACCTTCCTCTGCGGTCTTCCGTTTGCCCACGAATGAAATGGGGAAAATCACTCCTGCCCAGGTGGCAGGTATGACTCCCTTTAACTAACCTCCACCTTTCCTCAGCAGGAAAGACTGAGGTCCAAGGTGACAGGTGGCTGCTCAGATCACTGTGGCCAGCTCACTGGGACCCTGGCAGGAACGGGGACCTGGTCTTTAGCGGTGGCTCCCACCAGGGACCCTCACCATCGGTGCTGTGAGGGGCCAGGGAGGTGCAAGGAGTCAGAGCAAAATAAGCAAGAGCCTTCTAAGGTTTCTGAGCTCAGACTGGAACGGCTCTCACAGGTAGTAGTGAGTCTCCTGGAGCCAGAAGTATTTAAGAAATCAAAGGGCGATCCCCAGGCAGGAAGCTGCAGAGATGGTCCCCTGCATGGGCTACTTTTTGAGTCACTCAGACCTGATTTCAGTCTGGCTCTTCGGCACCCCGGCCGTGTAATATTGAGCTAGGACTTCACACTTCTTAGCCTCTGTTCTCTCATCTGTAAAGTGGGAATAATATGTCCCCAAGGGGAAGCGCAGGTGCAGAGCCTAGCACGGGCCTGGCACACAGTGGGTGCTCAGCAAATCCAGGTCTTTTTGCCCCAGTGCTCCCCCTTTTCCCTGCTCCACTGTGATGCCATTTAGTCATCTATGCTCCCAACAGCTTAGAGGAAATGGGGGTAAAGCCGGGTGCAACGCAGAGATGTCTTTCTTTCCTGCCTTTCACTGTAACAATGAAGAAGGAGAAGATGATGATAAAAATATTTAATAATAGGAAGCATTTATACACTTCTTGTGTGGCCCTCAGCATGTACTATCTCATTTAATCCTCACGCTTCTATAGGGAGGGACTTGTTATCTCCATTCCTTGGATGAGACTGAGGCACAGAGAGGTGAAGTGAGTTACCCAAGGTCACATAGCTGGGAACTGGGAGAGCGTGGGCTTGAACTCAGGTCTGGCCACCTCCAGACCCCTGCATCTGACTCCAGCCCTCCGTGTGCCCACAGGCTCTTTAAGGGTCATCCCGAGACCCTGGAGAAATTTGACAAGTTCAAGCACCTGAAGACAGAGGCTGACATGAAGGCCTCAGAGGATCTGAAGAAGCATGGCAACACCGTGCTCACCGCCCTGGGGGCCATCCTCAAGAAGAAGGGGCATCATGACGCGGAGCTGAAGCCCCTGGCCCAGTCGCATGCCACCAAGCACAAGATTCCCATCAAGTACCTGGAGGTGGGTGGCGGGGACGGGGGCAGCTGGGAGGATGGAAGGAGAGGCCTCAAGGGCATGAGATTTGGGTTCAAGTCCCAGTTCAGCCAGTAACTTGCTGGGTGACCTATGTCGTTCCTCTTTGTTCCCCCGTTTCCTCATCTGTAAAGTGGGCTGCCACCCACTTTACCTTCCTCCTGGGTCATTGAGAGTCAACATATTTCTCCCTCAAATTAGTATCTTGTTACCAAGGAGGAAGTGGATGTGGGATGCACAACTTGCATTCTCTCCACAGGTAGGTACCATTATCACACCCACTCGACAGATGAGGAAACTGAGGCACAGAAAGGTTAAGTAGCTTGTCCCTGGTCACAGAAGCAGCAAGTGGCAGAGCCAGGATTCAGACTAGGTCTCTATTCCTCCAGAACCCCGGCTCCTAACCCCTGTGACACTAGGAGTCGGAGACATACATGTCTCGTTGGCAGGAGTTCAGCAACGTGGGCTCAATTCCGGGTGGGAATTATTAGTTCCTGCATCTTTACAGATGAAGAGAGAAAGCCTCAGGTGTCAGAGGCATAAGTAGTTGGTTTGAACGCCCTGTGATGGGCTGAGAAGTTGGGTGGGCTGGGGAGAGCCTGAGCTTCGAGTCCTATGTCTAGACCCAGTGGGAGGAGGGGATGTGGCAAGAGGGAGCAGTAGGGTTCTGGGGGATAAAGGATCCTGTGGATATCACCTCTGGGGATGGGAGCAGCAGGCAGGTTGGTGCAGCAGAGAAGGTAAGGATAATTATGATAGCTCCCAGTTAGGATGGGCCATGATAAGCTATTTGCCTGGGTCACTGCACGGAATTCTCACGATTTCCCCATGAACTTAGGAATTGCATTCAGTGTTTTCTTTCCCTCTCACATAAAAGAAGTTCAGAGGTAGGGAGCGCAGAGCTGGTATGGGAGTCCCACAGTCACCAGGGATGCAGGTTCTTTCTGTGTTGCCATCCTTGGCATGTGGTGTCCACCCTCAAAATTGACTTGTGGTCCAAGATAGCTGCTGGAGCTCCAGCCGTCTAGCCCATATTCCAAACAGAGCAAGAGGAAGAGAGGAAGTCTCTCTTTTAAGGAGCCCCGGAAATCTCATCCAACAATGTTTTTTACATTTCATTGGCCAGAAGTTAGTTACAAGACCACATCTATACGCATGGCAAGCTGGGAAATGTAGCCTATTACCACTCCAAATACAACTAGTGTTCTCTTACAAGGAAGAAGGAGAAAATAGACATTGGGCAGGCAGTTAGCATTCTCTTCCCCAGGTAGGTACTCTTCTCATCCCCATTTTACTGATTTGGAAACTGAAGCCTCAGAGAGGTTAAGTAGCTTGCCCCAGGTCACCCAGCTTATAAGCCAGGAGGTACAATCTGATCTACGGTACTCTAGAACCCAAGCTCTTAATCTCTTGTGGCACAGCATCTCCCACGAACAACCACCACCACCATCCTCTTCAGCCTCACCACCCTGCACCCCTACCTGCTCCCCCAAGTCACACACAAACAATCCTGCCTGCCCATCTCAACACTCCAGACATGAGGAGCAGGTCCTGCCTCTGAGATTCTGCACGAGCGGTGGTCCCTGCCCTCCCCGTCTTCTCTTGGCAAATCCCTGTTCATCCTCCGAGGCCCAGCTCAGAAGCCACCGCCTCTGTTCTGGCCCCTGAGGCAGTCAGCTGCTCCATCTGCCAGCCCTCCGCTGCGAAGGCATTTATCCTCACCGCTGCCATGGCGCCTGCCCGGCTGTACTGTAATTTGTCTCTTTACCCAGCTGTCTCCTGGCTGGGACACGAGTTCCTCAAGGGCAGACCCTGGCTCCTCCTCTGTCTGAGCCCCAGTGGCACGTGGAGGTGTTCACAACACGACTCGAATGATGGATCCCCTCTCTAGGGATGAGCAGACCGGCTCAGAGAGGGAAAATGATAAAGCCAAGGTAGCCCTACCAGCTAGCAGACTAGAACCCAGGTCTACTTAAAACAGGTTTAATTTACTGCATAATCCCTGCAAAAGAATCAAGACAGAGCCCCATGTCTACTCTTTCCCTCACTATGGAACCTTCGTCTGTGTTCTTCATAAGAAATTTCTCCTTCTCACCTGTGAGTGAGGGGCACAGAGGGCGCTGGGTGCTAAAAGCAACTATCTTTACTCAATCTTCCAGCTGCCCCAGCCCACGATTTTCTAAGTATTTGTGGCTCTGCCACTGACTCAGGAAAACTGAGTGGGGGGACCTAGTGGGGTCACGAGCCCCTATGTTACAGGTGAGGTCACACATGGAGGTCAGGGAGCTGGGCCTGGCACTTGGGTCTCTGAGTTCTCCATGGGCAGGGCTTGCTGACGTCAGTCCCTCCCCCCACTTCCTCTTGTTGTGTTTATGACATTAAAAGGGAATTGAACACATGTCCACATCGATGCCCAGCAGCAGGTGTTTGTGGAGCTGTCCCTGTTTCTGAGCCAAGCAGGGCTTACTAGATGTTGACATCTGTGCTTCTGAGGCTGCCCGCAGTACATGCTCCCCCCCGCTCACCCAACCCCACCCTGCTTTTGGCCACTTGCACCCCGGACGCCGGAGAAAATGGGCAAACCCAACCGCGGTGCCCTCTCTGTCTCTGTCCCTGGCTCTGGCTGTCATTTGTCCACGATCCCCTGGGTCCACTTGCTACGTGACTTCAGTCTGGGCCTCTGTAAAATGACACCCTTTGACCACAGGCCCCAGTAGTGAGTGGCATCAAATCTTTCTGAACCGTTGAAAAAGCACAGTAGCTTCTTACAGACACAAGATCTTTCAGTCCCTAAAGCAGCCCCGTGCTGTAGAGATGGCCTGTGTCCATTTTCCAGGTAATGACATTGTGGATGGGAAAGCAAAGAGTGAAGGTGAGGCTGGTGTAAGATACAGTTGGTCCTGGGGCTGAGTCGTAGGCCTGAACCCTTTCCTCTTCCCTTCTCTCCTTCTCTCCCACCTATACTTCTGAGTACCAACTCTGTGCTTGGCACAGAAAATATGATGTTCTGACCCCCTGCCCAAACCCCAAAAAGTCTATTTAAAGCAATCACCGTCCTAAGCCATTAAACGCAAAAATTAAATACACACAAATGGAAATAGTTTCTTTCTAGATTTTCGGAGTGCCAAATCCTGGATAAAACCATGGAGTAGGAGTATTTCCCTTCCTCTCCGAGGTTGGGTCCTCGAGCTGAGCACAGCTGAGGGTAGCTGGTGAGCCAGCCCACCTAGCCCCTTGACCGTGGTTCCATGGCCTGACCTTTCCTCATCTGTACCAAGATGGGCCTCCGTTTCCCCATCTGTACCTGTCTCACGGGGTTGTGGGGATTGAAGGAGTTAATCCATGGAGGCCGTTCAGCAGCATTTCTGATAGATAGTAAGTGCTCAATAAACGACCCTAGAATAAAAAGAAGATGGGTTCGGGCTGATTCCCATCTGGCCCCTGGCTTGTCCTGCCTGTGACCAGTACCCCCCTCTGCCCCTGTCCTTGCAGTTCATCTCGGAAGCCATCATCCATGTTCTGCACAGCAGGCATCCTGCGGAGTTCGGTGCTGATGCCCAGGGAGCCATGAACAAGGCCCTGGAACTGTTCCGGAAGGACATCGCCGCCAAGTACAAGGAGCTGGGCTTCCATGGCTAAGCCTCACCCCCCATGCCCCTCTCCCCACCCACCTGGGCAGGGAGGGAGGGGACTTAATCTTGTGTAGCTGTAGTGCCTGCTTCTGAGTGAGTGCCTGCTTTGTTTGTGAGAGGCGGTGGGAGATGCGGAGGGGCTGGGGGCAGGGAGGGGGATGAGGGTTTGTTCAGGTGGTTTCACGTGCCTGGGGACCGGGCTTCCTGTGGAGGGTCGTCAGCTTGGTAACCAGGAGAAGCTTGGCTCTCCTCACGGTGGCCGGCAGAGTTTGGGTCCCACTCAACTCTCCTTTCACCTAAATCCCAACCCAATTCCTTCCAAGCTCACCTTAAATCCCCAATCCAAACCGTCCACCTAAACGCCAGCCATAATTCTCTGATCCATCAGCTCACTCCGTGAAGAAAGTAGAATGTCCCCTTGCACCGGAAGGTCTGGGCTGGACTGGACAGCCACACCCAGCCCCTGGGGCGCGTGGTATCTGGAACATGAGTGTACCTTCTCAGGTGATGGAGTGACTCACCTGGCTTAATAAAAGACTCGCATGCCATAGACTCTGCCTGGTGTTTTTCATCCCCTGGAGCAAGTGAAGGGGGGGGTTCAGAGGGAGAAAAGGCCATGATGGGATTGTGTGTGCAGGGAGCCTTATGGGGAGGAGGGAGGGAGGGAGGGAGAGGATGGGCAGGAGGCAGAGCCACCACTCAGTGGCAGGGACAGTGCTGGGCACTGGGAGATGGAGGGTAGAGCCTCGTCTGGTGGGGGCAGCAAGCAGTCGATCAGTGCCGGGAGCCCGGGGCTGCGTGAACGCAGAGCAGAAGAGGCAGAATCAGGGGAAGGTGGTCACTGTGGTTACCACAATTTAGGTAATAAACTCAAGGATACTAGTTAGTAAGTGGCAGAGCTGGGTTTAATGTGTGGCCTGGAAGCTGGCAGGGACTCCAGCTGGGGAGACAGCTAGGCGGCCAGCCGCTGGCAGGCGCTGACCTTCTGGCCACAGAGAAAGGACAGACGCACGGGGAATAACTTACCGACACAGGCCAAGAGACACAATCCCTGTCTACAAAGGCCAACTGCATGGGCAGAATGTGTAAATTTCGCTCCAGGGACCCAGAATAAAACCTTGGTATGTGACCGCGGCAGCCAGGAAGCCGACTGGAGCAGAGGCTACAGACAGGGGTCTGGTGGTCTGGGTCATTGTGGGTACCCAAGCCGAGAGGGACTTGAAGAGCACCCAAGATGCCCAAGTCCTCGGCGCCATACATCTCCAGGGGCTCCCAGGACAGGCAACCTAGTGCCCCCTGCCCTCAAGCGGCCAGACCCCTGTGATGAGCCCGACCTTCCTGCCCCAAACCTCAGACTACGCCAAGGTTCGTGGCCACTGAACAGGCCAGAACCCATCTTCAGAAACAGACACGTCTCAAATCCTAACGGACTCATTTATCAGGCTGTGCTGCAGCATCAGAGGACAGAGTTAAAGTCCCCCTCCTCCCGCTCTGCTCCAGGCTTTGGGAATTCTTATGCTGTCTGAGAAGTTGAGAGAGGAGGGGAGGGGAAAACAGGAGGAGGGGAGCTTTTTGATCTGGAGTCTGGAGAAAAATTCCATGCATTTATATAGTAACTCCATTGAATGCCCAGGCAAGGAACACTTCTGTATAGGATACGTGTGCAGGATCTAAAGTGGAATAATCTGGTCCCTGCCCTCAAGCAAATGATAATCTAGTCAGGGAGATGATGTGCTCTGATAATTAAATCAGGGCAGAATAAAACTCAGGGTCTCAGAGAAGTACCAGGCATTTGTCACACACATTAAGTATTCGTTCAACAAATATTTGCAGAGCACAGCAGATAAAAAGATCTGTTTATATCTTTGACGTGCAAAAAGGGTAACTTCTTTTTTTCTACAACTCAACTGAATTTTTATTTGGAATCCTCATTGTGGCTGGGCGGCAGCTGCTTAATCTCAGTCTCTTTGAGGTTTCTCCCCCAATCCAAATGTCCCTGGGGTTTCGACTAATTAATTCCAAGAAGCTTACATGTGCCAGGTTGTAGTGTGTATAGGCAGGGAGGTGGCAATCTGGTCATTGCTGTCATCTGTCCCCAATAGTATCCTCAGGGATGCTGCACCCCACCTGGTCTTCAGTTATTGCCCCCATCAGGCACCTATGGAAATTCTGGGGCTGCCCAAAGCTCCTTCTGCCTGACGCCACTTCTCTCCAGGAACCCGCCCCAGCCCCGTTCGGCTCTGCCCGGGACATGAAGCACAGGTTTCCTCTGTTCAGACCCCACAGGCCTGTTTGAGCTTTTCTCTGCTTCTGGCAGGGATTAGCAGAGCTTGTGCCTGGCTGCCCCGTACGGTTATATGGGGTGTGCACTGCACATGGGTGCCTGGCTGGGGTGCGGGAAGGGCTCATAAGGCTAGATCCAGTCTGTGATCCAGTTGCCAAGCTGTGCACCTGGAAAGGGTGCCTTTTCCTCATTCACACAAGGGCACTCTCTGAGCTAGCAGTGGCCCCCCAGCAGAGACAGAACCACTTTCTCTGGGAACCGCCACCAACTGCAATCTTATTTCCTTTTCAACTCCTTTCCTTCTGATGGTTCAGAAAATGATTTTCCAGCCTGGGCAGCAGGGATGCCTTATGATTTCCTCCAAATCTTTTGTCCTTCTGTGTGTTCTTTCTGGTCCTCTCAGGTCTGAGCTTTTGAATCTGCAAATCCAGGCGAGGGATACGTTTTTCTTGCTTTCAGCTGTTACATCCTTTCTCGAGGCTTGGGCACAGAAATACCTTGCGGTCTTAAAAGGAAAGAGCAAAGGAGGAAAGGAAACCCCAGAGGAATATATAGGCTAAATTTTTTAAATGTGATCCTGCAATGGCATATATTCTGCATTGATCTAACAAATATTTCTTGAGCAAATATTATGTGCCAGGTCCCAGGTTGGGACTAGGGGTCCCAGCTTCAAATAAGGTAAACATGATCTCCTCCTTCGTGAAGCTTCTGTGGAGTGAGAGTGAGAAGGAAAGAATCTGGAATCCGTGCTTCCACCACAGGGGACACAGGTTTGGTCCCTGGACGGAGGAACTGGGATCCCACATGCCCCACAGCATGGCCAAAAAAAAAAAAAGAATCTGTGCTAGGTCTTGAAGGTAGCAGGGAAATGTATTCATTAGATAAATACCTACTGAGGGCTGCAACATACCAGGCCCTGGGCTCACTCTGGGGTGCCCTGGGGAAGCCCACAGGCCTGCCTCCATCTTTGGGGAGCTCATGGGCTTAGGGCTCCGGGAGTATGGAGATGAGAAGACTGAACCCTGAGGAATCTGAGGAGATGGGGGTGTGGTCCAGTCACAGGGACTAGTCTCCGAGATGGCTTATTAGTCAGAATTCTCCAGAGAAACACAGCCAATAGGATTTTTTTTAAGTGCATTTTTTAAAAAAAAATAATTTATTTATTTATTTATTATTTATATTTTGGCTGCGTTGGGTCTCCGTTGCTGCACACGGGCTTTCTCTAGTTGCGGCGAGCAGGGACTACTCTTCGTTGTGGTGCTCGGGCTTCTCATTGCAGTGGCTTCTCTTGTTGTGGAGCACGGGCTCTAGGCGCACGGGTTTCAGTAGTTGTGGCACATGGGTTCAGTAGTTGTGGCGCACAGGCTTAGTTGCTCCACGGCATGTGGGATCTTTCCAGACCAGGGCTCGAACCCATGTCTCCTGCATTGGCAGGCAGATTCCCAACCACTGCGCCCCCAGGGAGGTCCCAATAGGATTTTTATATATAAAATATCTCTTCAAGTGTCGCCTTTCTTGCATATCTATTATGTCCTTCTGGAATCCCCATGAGATGTTTTTTACATGGGCTCAAACTGTCCTCCATGACTCTCTCCTATTGTCCGCCTCGTGGCTATTTATCATTCAGAATTTTCCTTATTTTCTTGCTCGCACAGTTATACATTTCTCCCAGTTTTTCAAGTATTTTTTTATCCAGAATCATTGAGTTATTAGGATTGTATTTCACACTATCTAGGCTTCCATACTTCCAGAAGTGGACATCTTTACCACAATTTATAATTATGACTTTGGTTTTTTTCCCTTGTTTTGTTTCCTTTGGCTTTTTGTCTCTCCCTTATTGGACAGAGAGGGTAGGGGTCCCCTCAGTTTTGCTTATCTTTGCATACCTACCCCCTCGCACAATGCCCGCTCTATCATGCCAGCTCAAACGGTGTGAGCTGAAGATGGGAGTGAGGCCGCCCTACTTCTCTCCTGGACATGATGGCATGTTGTAAACTGTAAAACACTGTAAACGTTAGGATCAGGAGGCATCAGTGGAGCCTGGTTCTGAATATCTGGTTCCTGAGGTTGAGGTCTATGTATCTGTGTGTGTGTGTCGTCTCTGTGGGGATGCCGAGAGTGTGTGCAGCTATATGTGTGAGTCTGAGGGTGTGAACATCTGTCTAACCCCTCCATTGTGAGGTCTGATCTCGACCTTTAGTCCCTTTTACCTGCTGCTCTGAGATCCACGGGACTCACACCCCCAGGACAACCAAGGTGACCTCTTTAGACCCTAAAAGCCAGCTCTAATGTCTCTGCCTGGGACTGTGGCTTTTGGGGTGGAGCCAGGCTGAGAAGTTGGAGAGGACATAAAAGAAATCAGTGCTTGGGTAAGAGCTGGGAAATTCTAAGTGATAAACTGTGAAGAGCTGTGTACATGATGACTCATCTGAGCTCAACTTAGCACACTTCAACTGAACAGAGCTGGAGGTATCAGGTGACGACAATATATGTATATGTATAACTGATTCACTTTGTTATAAAGCAGAAACTAACACACCATTGTAATGCAATTATACTCCAATAAAGATGTTTAAAAAAGTGAGACAGCAACATCATTTTAAAAAATTTTTATCGAAATATAGTTGATTTACACTGGTGTGTTAGTTTCAGATGTATAGCAAAGTGATTAAGTTATATCTATCTATCTCTATATATATTGTGTGTGTATACATATATATTCTTTTTCAGATTCTTTTCCATTATAGGTTATTACAAGATATTGAGTGTAGTTCCCTGTGCTATACAGTAGGTCCTTGTTTATCTGTTTTATTTATAGTAGTGTGTATATGTTAATCCCAAATTCCTAATTTATCACGCCCCCTTCTCCCAACACATTCTTTTTTCATAACTATTTCTTTTTCTTTTGTATGGAAGTAACACTGTGATTTAGTCATTCGCTTACTGATGAATATTTAAGTCGTTTCTCTCTCGCAGCATCTCTTTTGACCCACCTCCTAGAGTAATGAAAATTAAAACAAAAATAAACAAATGGGTCCAACTTAAACTTAAAAGCTTTTGCACAACAAGGGAAGCCATAAACAAGACAAAAAATTTTAAAAAAGTGAGAGGCCAGGCTTCATAAGGCTTACCAGACATCACACAAACATTTGTCATTTTATCCATAATTTAAATTATATCTTACATTTTATTTTTCTTTGTGTGCGCTCCCTCTCTCTCTCTTTCTCCCTCCCCACCCCCAAACACACTTCATTTTTCGTCCCCTAGCAAGTGAAAGGTACAACTTTTAAAAACAGAGCCACAAAAACTTCACCTCTGTTGACCTGCATCAATTCTGTTGCTTTGGTCCAACCACATAGGTATATATATATATATATATATATATATATATATATATATATATACACATTCCCCACGGATATAAAAACTCTTTCTGTGCTGGCATTTTCCACAGAAATAGAAACAAAATACTGAACCTCTGTCATCACATTTAGAACAGGATCTTTGCTGGAAATACTTGCACTTATCAAAAGATATTGTTTTCTCAAGGAGGATGAACATCTTGTCCGAGGTACAGAATGTTTCACATTCTGGCCGGTGACCTTTCCCTCCATCGTGGTGAATGTAGACTTCAACCACCTCATCCAAAGTTTTCCTGTGAATTTTCCGATACACTCAAAGGGCAGGATGGCCCCCACTCACCCCAGGGACGAGGTGAGTTTGTGGGCCTAGTGAATTATGAAACTGGGCTATTTGAAGCCCCGGGTTTTGAGCACTGGGGACTCAGGGTCTTCTGACAGATGTGGGAGGGGGTGTTTATGGCAGGTGTGGGGCAGAACGGGCATCCCTGCCTTAGCTAGAGCAGTGGTACTTTCAGCCAACGTGTATATTTAGATTCTGATGATATTTCACTAGAAATAAGCCAAATAAGGCTATTCTGTTGGAAAAGGTTTGTCCCAACCAGTAACCTAAATCAGTGGCTCTCAGTGGGGCACATATTGTCCCCTATAGGGGCATTTTGGGTATTTGTGGGAGTGTTTTTTGTTTGTTTGTTTGTTTGTTTTTTCTTTGTAGTACGCGGGCCTCTCACTGCTGTGGCCTCTCCCGTTGCGGAGCACAGGCTCCAGACGCGCAGGCTCAGCGGCCATGACTCACGGGCCCACCCGCTCCGCGGCATGTGGGATCCTCCCGGACCGCGGCACGAACCCGTGTTCCCTGCATCGGCAGGCGGACTCTCAACCACTGCGCCACCAGGGAAGCCCTGTGGGAGTGTTTTTGGCAGTGAAGAGGATACTGACATTTAGTGGGGGGAGGGGAGAAGGAGGGATGCTGGGTGTTCTAGAATGTGCAGGAAAAAACGCACAAGGAAGATTTATTCCACGTTCTTGACCCGAACTCTAGAACTTATAAATTTTACTTATACATACATTATCTTTGAACTGTTTAAAAATACATTAAATGTTCCAAGAATACAACTATGCTGTAAATTGAAAAAAAAGTTTTTTTTAATCGGGAACTTTCCAAGTCTTGTTCACCATTTCAGTAAGTGGTACCCCTCGCAGCAGTGCCGCCACGGGATTCTGTGGCTGTGACCATCACTATGGATGTAAGTACTCTGAGTGGCCCTCCTTTCAGGAACAAGGTAGGATGTTTCAAATTAGGTACACATAAGTCTTGTGTAGCCAATGAAATGTGAGGGGATATGCGTCATTTCCAGTGGAGGTTTTAAGAGCCAATGAGTGTTCTCCACATCTCTCCGCAGTCACAGCGGCCATGAACGTGCAGGTCCGGACGGAGTCTCTGTGGTCCAGCTGGGTAGCAGGGAAGAAGAGCAGAGGCCCTGCCAACCATACTGAACGTGAAGTGTGAGTGAGAAGTCACCTTGAGGATTTGGGAGATGCCTGAAGTGTTTGTCATTGCAGCATAGCCCAGCCTGTCCTGACTATGCAGTCAGCCACCCAACATACCTGCGCTGGTAAGTATTGCAAAGGTGGCAGTTCTATGATTAGGTGCAAACATCAAACTTGTCCATGTGTCCTCTGGTGCCCTTATGCCCAAGCATTTAAATATTGAAAAACATTTATTTTATCATAAAAAACTTTCTTTTTATCTTTATACGTATTATAGTTAGGATATGATATTGAATTTTTAAAATTATGGATGTATCAATAGTAAGTTGTATTATGAATGAGCTTCATTTTAGGATAGCAAAGGGGATGTTAGCAAATGTTTGTTATAAAGAGGGGGTATCACCTGGTGGTATTGATAATCACTGGGCCTCTGCTGTGGGGCCAGCTGTTTGGGTATTCAGAACAGGAGCATAGGAGGCTGGGGCAGTAAGTGGAGGGGAGAATATTCATCAGAGTCACGTCACAGTTATATAATAGTTAAACTTCAGAAAGTGCATGGATCGGTTCTAAACTAGATGCTCATCGACATGATCGCGCACTTACACAGGTAAAGGTCACAACACCAAAGAGAAACCTATATCTGGGCACAAATGAATGTACCACTAACTGGGTGCAACCCTAATAAACTTGGAGGCTCATGTGGCTCAGTCTCGGAGCAATGTCATGTTTACATTAGACCGTGCAGGGAATTCCCAGGTGGTCTAGTAGTTAGGACTCTGTGCTCTCACTGCTGAGGGCTTGGGTTCAATCCCGGGCTGGTGAGCTAAGATCCCACAAGCCTCCAGGTGAGGCCAAATAAATAAATAAAATTAGACCGTTCAACAACAAAAAGTAATAAAGAAGTAAAAGTAAAAAGGGGGCTTCCCTGGTGGCGCAGTGGTTGAGAGTCCGCCTGCCGATGCAGGGGACACGGGTTCGTGCCGCGGTCTGGGAAGATCCCACGTGCTATGGAGCGGCTGGGCCTGTAAGCCATGGCCGCTGAGCCTGCGCATCTGGAGCCTGTGCTCCGCAACGGGAGAGGCCACAGCAGTGAGAGGCCTGCGTACCGCAAAAAAAAAAAAAAAAAAAAGTAAAAAGGAATAAAACAAAATCTCCAGTTTCATTTGCAATCTGGTGGGAGTGGAGGCGGGGAGGAGGGAAAGAGAGAGAGGGGCACGGAGGTGTCTACAGGGTACAGTGAGAAGCAGAGAGGAGAGACAAAATCAATATTGCCTAGAGGGGATCAGGCACGCTGGGTCTTAAGGATGGGCAGAAGTTTATCATCCTTATGGTAGGGAATCAGGCAAGAGGGAAGAACAGGTGTGATGGTGTAGAGCTGGGATGGACCAGGTCCCAGGTCCCAGCTCCATCCCATTTCCGATGGAGCTGGAGCCCATCGTGTGAAGGAGAAACGAGTGGTGGTTTTAGATGATTCTGGGGGTGGGGGGTCGTCTGTGCCAGGCTAAGATGCCTGGGTGTCAAGAAGAGGTTTAAGCGCTAGATGGTGGAGTGTGCAGGCGATGGGGAAGGGGTTGTCTAAGCTCCCGGCCTGCCCTATAGATCTTAGATTAGCCAGCCCCCAGAATCGTGTGAGCCAATTCCTTAAAATAAATCTCTCTCTCTATACTTCCTGTTGGTTCTGTTTCTCTGGCGGACCCTTACTAGTACAACCACCATCCCTATTTTACAGATGGGGAAACTAAGACAACTTGCCTAGGATCACCGACTGAGAAGTAGTAGAGTTGGGATCGCACCCAGGGTATTCACTCTTTTTTTTTTTTTTCCCACCATAATGTTGAGTTTTGATGGCTTTTTAAAAATGTATTTTATTGACGTATAGTTGATTTACAATGTTGTGTTAATTTCTACTGTACGTATAACAGGGTGTTCACTCTTAACCGCTCCCTGCCTCGGGGGATCTCCAGATTTATTTAAGCAGCATGACATGCGTCATCCCCTTAGGGGTAACTAGAACCCCAACTCCCACATTTTTCAAAGTAAAACCAGCTTGAGCCTCCACTTTCAAATTAGCAGGAAGTCCAACTTCTCATTCGGGGCCTCCTTTCTTCTCCCTGAATTGACCAAGAGTCCAGGGCTAACTCAGTCCAAGGGGAGCCAGTCCTTGCAAATGTGATGGGAAGAGGCCCAGAGGCTCTGATCTGTCCCACGGTGGCAGCCTCTGGTGCTGCCCTTGTCACTAGCCACGTGGTTGTGATCTTGATACACCTTCTGGACAGACCAACACTCCCTCTTCCAGTGACCTGTGTCCTGGAGTCCCGCCCGCCCTCCATGCTGTGGGCACCTTGAGGCAGAGCCGATGACATTCTGTGATATTCTGCAGGCGAGACTCAATGACCTGCCAGTTGAAGACAAGTGACCAAATCCCCACTAAGTGTCTGCAGGCTGGGCTGGCCAGGTTCCTAAGTTGTGGGTGATGTTCCAAAGGCTACGGGTTGGCCAGATCTGGGTCACTTGTATCTCACCTCTCACCGTACGTGGCAGTGTCTACGAAAAGCCATTGAGGAACTCTCTGGAGGAAAGGTGACCTACTCCAGGGCACCTGAGGTCACTGCTACTCAATGGCAGCTCTTGGATTCTTTTACGTTGCAGCTTCTCTTAGGAAAAAAAAAATCCACCTAATCATGTACGCAATACATTAATTCACCAAATATCTATGAAACGCTTACTGTTCTGATTTCTATTGCTGTCTAATAAATCACCCTAAAATATAATGGTTTAAAATACAACAGTTCAGTATTTCATTATTGCCTCTCATGGCCCTTGGGCTTGACAGGGCTGAGCAAGGGGGCTCCAGCTTGGGGTCACTTATGCAGCGTGAGGTCTTCTTCTCTACAATTCACCTTCCTTTCAAGGTCATAAGATGGCTGCCACAGCTCCAGGCATCACATCCTCATTCAACATCCAAAGGCAGGAAAAGGCAAGTCTCTGCTTCATGTCCCCTTTCGAAAACAAAGAAGAACTTCCTAGAAGTCCCTCTCCCTCCACTCTGACCAATTCCCTCTCAGCCTCCCTTTCCCAGGAAACAACCACATGTCCTTGCTTAAGCCAATCACAGGCAAGACCACCATGACGGGCTGAGAGCAACTGTAACTCGCCTCTGGGGCCGTCTGGAGTCACCTTCCCTGAGCATCATTGCGGGGGGGTGTGGAACCCCCAAACCAATGTGAGACTCTTAAGGAAAGGGAGGCAGCTGGTGGGATGGCGTTGAGGAGAGGGCTGTTGGGTAGGGAACCCACAGTGCTGGCCGTGAGGGCTGGGATGTCGGCACACTCAGCGAGGGCGCACTGTTCCACGCTCCAACAGCAGGAACCCAGGCTCTGCTTTACTTCTTCTCCCTGAATTTTATCTCTTTCCTTAGTGAAGGAGTCCCAGGCTGCAGTAGCTCACTGAGGAATGGGGAGAAGGGAGCCTGGGTGAGGAACACATGTTCCCTTCTTGCCCTTTGTTCAGAGAGTGTCCACAGGCAGCATGGAAAAAGTGTGTATGTGGCTGGGTCACCTCTGCCCTGGTCCACTGAGCACCGAGGGCCAGGGAGGGGATGAAGCAGGGGAGGCGATGTGACAGCCACCGGGGATACTGGGATATGGGTCCACAGACACAAGGAGTCGGAAGGCGGGTGGAAAGGCCTCCCCACCACATTCAGCAGCCCAGGTCCCTTCCCATCACAGTCGGCTGTGTGGCCTTAGAAGAATGTTTGCCCCTCTCTGATCCTCAGCTTCCCACATGCCAGATGGGGTTAGTTATATAGAGCTGACAGTGGGGAGTGAATATCAAAGCATGACCCAACTCTGAAGAGTTAGGAGGTTGGTGGGACCCATCACTCCAGCCCATTCTCAAGATGCCTCACACCACAGGGTCTGAACATCAGAGTTCAGGGAGCCCTTGGGGGTCACTTAGCTCAGATGTGGTTTTACAGGTGAGACCACTGAGGCCCAGAGAAGAGAAAGCTTGGCTGACACTGTACCTGGCCCCTCCTCCTCTCTGAATCTCTTCTCCCGCTGTTTCCCCACTGCTTACCCCCTCCTCGCCCCCCACCCCCGCCCTGCCCCGCCCCCAGGTCTTTCCTCTCTTTCTTTAAATACTTTTCTACTTTTGTCTCCTTGTGTTTGACTTATACCTCTCTTTCCATTTCTATCTTTGTCTCTTCCTGTCCGTTTCTATCTCCATCTCTCTGTTCTCTCTCCCCATCTCTGTGTCTCTGCGTCTCTGTCACTCATCTCCACTCCCAGCTTTTCTCCCCATCTCCAATCTCATAACTTTTCTGTGGCTTTCTAAACGGCTTAAAATAAAAATAACAATGTGTCCAAGCGTGGCGGTGCATGAGGTCAGGTTGTAATAACTGGGGTGCAGTGTTCTGGGGGACCAGAGAGAGAGGGATGCCCCGCCTGGGGTTTTATAGATGGGACCAGATTGGGCCCAAAGAGGCTGCTGAGTGAGCTGGCCCAGCCTCAGACACAGGAGGGGTCGTGCTGCATGACCTTGGGGCTCCGTCTGGCATCTCTCAGCTTCTGATTCCAAGAAGAGTGTGTGACTGCCCTCAGTCCAAGTAAAAATAGCCCAGAGAGCCATGGCTGTCCTCCCGGACGTCTGGCTGCCCAGGTCCCCGGAGACCTGGCACCTCCGCCATGCAGGGCAAAAGCCTGCAGCCCAGAGTCAGCAAGTGACCTGCCCAAGGTCACAGAGCAGGTGGGCAGCAGAGCTGGGGCTGGAACTCCGACCTCCGACTCCCAGCTGGCACCTTCCACAGCATCGTGGAGCTCCCTAGGGACCCCCAGGCTGGGCCAGGCCCCCTTTTTGGGTCCTGCAACCCCAGCCCCAATCTTCACCCCAGCCCCTACCTCTCTGGACCGTAGCAGCCCTATTTTCTAGACAGTTTCTTATGCTTCCCAGTGAGTTCCTTGAGGCTGGGGGGAGGGGAGGGGCACTGGGTCCGACCCACATAATGCATCCGCCAGGAATAGTAACAAAACAGCTTGCATTTATCAAGCACTCAGCGTGAGCTGGGCACTTTCTAAGCGCTGTGGGCGTATTCACTCATCTAACCTTCGCTACGGCCCTATGAGGCAGGGGCTATTATTATCATGTCCATTTTATAGATGAGAGAGGGAGGCTCAGAGACGTTAAATGATTGGCTCAAAGTCACAGAGCACTAAGTTTGCTGCAGCTGGTATTCCAACCCAGGCTGTCCAGCTCTAAATGAACCAGTGGATGAAACTGAAAACAAGTTTGGTACTCTGGTGTAATAAACAGCTGCTGCTGTCATTTAACTTTTTTTTTTTGCGGTACGCGGGCCTCTCTCACTGTTGTGGCCTCTCCCGTTGTGGAGCACAGGCTCCGGACGCGCAGGCTCAGCGGCCATGGCTCACGGGCCCAGCCGCTCCGCGGCATGTGGGATCTTCCCGGACCAGGGCAGGAACCCGTGTCCCCTGCATCGGCAGGCGGACTCCCAACCACTGCGCCACCAGGGAAGCCGTATCATTTAACTCTCAAGCCACCAAGGATCAAGGGTCCCCCTCCTCACACTGGCCGGCTGGGCCCACAAGCAAACCCTCAGAATGCCATTTCCAGGGGACTGGGATACACATTCATACTCCAAGCCTGCCCCTTCCCAGCCAAGTGGCCTTGGGGAAGCCCCTTTCCCTCTCTGAACCTTAGTTTCCCCATCCATGAACGGGTAAACTTATTAAGTTGGTGATTCCCACGGGGGCTGGTAGGATGGGTCAGATTGGTGGTCCAAAGCTGAGAGCAGCCTGAAAGAGCATATTCTAAAATTTGTTTTTTGGGGGGTCAAGATACAGAAATAACTTAAAAAACACAGAGAGCGTTGCAAGAGGACCTGAAGTTCTTACATGCACCCCAAGGGGGGTTTCCAGTAAAAGGTGAGCAGAGACCCCTAACTAGAAGGGCGTGAGGGAAGAAGAGCCTGGCCCAGAGGGCGTGCGGGCCGAGGCCATCCTGGCACAGTCACCGCGGGTCTGGTGGTAGTTACTTCCTGGGAGCTCCAGCCAGAGAGGGACGGGCTGGGGGGCGGAGGAGTGGGCAGAATGACAGCCAGCTCTGGGGCTCATGCTGAGTCATCCTACTGGGCCCGGGTCTGGGAGTAAGGAGGCAGAGAGCTATTTCCAGAGCGGGAGGAGGTGGCAGTGGAGTCACGGGGAGGCTGTGACTGGACCAATCATCGGGAAGGGCGGGGCTGGGGGGGAGGCAGGCAGACTGCCGCCCCAGGGGGAATTTGGCCACCCCACTCCCTTCCTGCCTCCACGGCCTATCCTGCAAGTTTCCTTTCCTCCCTGGCGTCCTGCTGTCTGGTGGTGGGACCCAGTGCCTCCCCGAGGCTCTCTGCCCCTCCAGCCCTGGCTTCCATACCCACAAACACCCCTAGCCTTTCCGCTTTCCTCCTGCCCCCAAACCCCTAACCTCAGGCCCCTGAAGCTGTCGGGCAACTCTGGGCTTGAGGCCTAAGAGGGTGGCCTGGGGTCTCTGGAGCCAGACAGACATGGTGCAAATCCGCCCACCATTCCCGAGCTGGGTGACCTTGGGCAAGTTACTTGATCGCTCTGAGCCACGGTTCCCTCACCTATAAAATGGAGAGAACACAGTCTTCCTGCAAGAGGTGATTATGAGGCTTCCAGAAGAGGTGCCTGTGAAAGACACAATTCTTGGGACTCCATCTCTAGAAATGTCCAGAAGAGGCAGATGCAGAGACAGTAGATTAGTGGTTGCCTGGGATGGGCAGTGAGGGCGGGGAACGGGAAGTGACTGCCCCGAGATACAGGATTTCGTTTGGGGGTGATGAAAATGTTCTGAAAGCGATTGTGGTGATGGTTTCCCTGGGATAGACTAAAACTGTTCCGCTGTGCACTTTGATGGTGTGAAGTAGATGGAATGTGAGTTCTAGCTCCCAAAAGCTGGTTTTAAAAAAAAGAAAAGGAGATTCCCGTTGGATGGGTGGTCAACGTGGGTGGCCCAGGCTTACAGCTGACCCTGTTGGCCGCTTTGCTACCTGCCCCTCGTCCTGCGCGAGGACTGCAGCTTCTTGGCCAGAGCACGAGTCATCTTCCAGAAGGTGAATGCTGAGGTTGAGATACTCTCACCCTGAAGTTCTGATGAGATGACCTTGGAGAGAAGGAAGGGCATCCTCTATCCCCAGAACGAGGCCATCAGAGCCTGGGTGACAGGGGGCAAAGGCCTGGGACCCAGCAGCCAGCAGGGCTTCACTCCTAGCTCTGCCTTTCGCTGGCTGTGTGGCCTCGGGCATTTCTTAACCTCTCTGGCTGCAGTTTCCTCTTCTGAAGAAATGAAGGTGATGGTGTTCCCAGTGCTTACCTCACAGGGCTGTGTTAGGATAAATGCAGAGCATAATGAGTGAACAGGGCTTTGTGCATCCCGAATGCTTAGAAAATCACAGCTATTTCTGACTTTGGTGTGAGGCAGGAGCCGGAAAGGGGCTGAGTAGGGCAGAAAACTCCCACCTGGTGTGAATCGTCCTCCACCTTTGCTGGAGCATCAGGCTTTGCCAGGCCCACGCCCCAACTGCCCCTCCTCTTCCTTTCTCAGCAGTCCTGTGCACTGCATGATATCACAGTCCCGGGACAAAAGAATCTCTCTCTGGGTTCTCATTTGTTCATTTTGTCCAACGAGGGACCAAAAGGAGTCTGAGGTTGCCATTTCCGGTGGCCTTCACCTGCTCCCTGGCCCCACACACCCCTGAGCACCTGCCTTTGGCTCCAGGATTTGCCCTGCCTTGTCCGAGGGCCTGCGTCCTCCTTTTCACCCAGCCCCCTTTCTCTAGTCGCTCAGAGGCAGGAGCCCACCTTTCTGACTCCCTGTGCCTGGGGTGGTGTGAGGTGGGTTCAGCTGACCATCTACCTTGACTGAGGCCCCAGCCCAGATTCACCTGGAGCTGGATGAGTGACCTTGGGCAAATCCTGGCTCTGGGCCTCAGTTTTCCCCACTGTAAAACAAGCCAAATAATCCCTGTGTCCGGGGGGATGAGAGTGATGAGCCCTATGATCTAGGGAGGCAGGGAAGGGCCTTGAATAGCACTGAGTTCAACGCCAAATCCAACGCTTGAGGACCCCTACCATGCCCAGGCTGTGCTTGCATACCTCTGGAGTGACGGGGAGCTCACTACCTCTCCCCAACCCATTCTATCTATTTGCTTGACAACAACGACTGCATCTAACAGGTGCCACACATAGTGGCAGGCTCAGAGGGCTCAGAAATAAACAGGAACAAGCTGACGCCGAGACAAGGACATTGTTCAGGTTTGAACCCTGACTGTTTCTGCCTCTCACTAGCTCTGCGTGGCCCCTGAGAGTCTTAACCTCAGTTCCTTCATCTGTAAATGGCCGTCACAACGCCTACCTTGTAAGGTCATTGATGAGACTATAAGGGGTAAGCTGAAGTCCTGGTGCCCCGTGCCAGGTCCATTCATTCTTGGGGAGCAGGTGCTGTCATTATCTCAGTTTCTTCAGATGAGTTTTTTGGAGGCACAGAGAGGTTAAGCGACTTGCCCGCGATCACATAGTGAGTGTAAAGGGTAGAACTTGATCTGGACCCAGGCTGCCTGCCCCCAGGCCCCTTGTACCTCACCCTTCTCACAAGGGGCCGGCTCTGTGCAGCCCGGTTCTCTTCTTATGAAATGTGGGCATGAGCGCTCTGTGTTCCCCAGAAGCCCACAGACCCTGTTAGCCCCCTTTCCTTAGAGGGCAAGAGGAGCTGGTGGTTTCCCATTGTTAATTTTAGCTCTGCCCCACCATATTGTTTAGGATCCATACAGTGGAGCCTCCAAGGTCCCCCCCATGTGCCCCGCCAGCACCCCGGGAGGTGTAACCTTAGCAGATTTGCTAAGGAGCACGATAATAACAAGTTTACCAGAACCTGAGCTCTCTGACCCCTACAGCACCCACACCGTGACTCGGTTCCACTGGGAATGACTCAACAGAAACCGTCCTCCCCTCCTGTCCCGTCCAGCTGGCATCCGTAGGTAGGGGACAGGACAGGACTCCCACCTGCTGTGTAAGAGGAGGAGCCAGCTCTGGGCCACGAGCTCTGCCATTTCCAGCTCTGCTGCCCGTGTCCACTCAGCTCCAGGGTCACACGGTCTGCGCATGGCCTGCATGAAGGACCCCTTCCTGGGCCCCAGTGAGTTGGCAAGGGGTAGGGGGGAGGGAGTAGGATGGGCCAGGGGTCACCCAGGCAGTGTGGGGTAGCAGGGAATCCTGTGGCCCCAGCTGCCAGGGAGCAAGTTGGAGCTCTGCTGGTGTGATGTTGGGTGAGTTACTTAACCTCTCTGTACCTGGTTCTTCATCCATAAGGTTCTTGTGACCATCAATACATGTACAGCACCTAGCACAGTGCCTGGCACAGAGAAAGGGCTTGGGGACAGGAGTTGTTATTATAATTCATGGTCCATCTATCCTCCTATTTATACAACAAATACAGGAAGGGTGGGGAAGGGCGTTCTAGGCAGAGGGAACAGCGCATGTGTGCCATGAGATGGGCTATGTGGCAGCTCGACTCTGATGCTCGTTTGCTTCCCTCTTTGGCCTCATTTTCCCCATCTGTAAAAGGGGATAGTAAACAGTTCCTATGGGGCTTTCCTGGGAGTGAAGCTCTTAGCACAGAGTGCCTGGCACTGAGTAAGAGCTTGGGAACATGAGTGTCATGAGAAACCACAATGCCTGATGTTGATGGAGGTGCTTCTAAGTTGACTGTTTCTCCCTCATTAAATGTAATCATCTAATTTCTCCAAAGAAGACATACAGATGGCCAATAAGAACATGAAAAGATGTTCAACATCCCTAATTATTAGAGAAATGCAAATCAAAACTACAATGAGGTATCACTTCACATCCATCAGAATGGCCATTATTAAAAAGTTTACAAATAATAAATGCTGGAGAGGGTGTGGAAAAAAGGGGATCCTCCTACACTGTTGGTAGGAATGTAAATTGATGCAGCCACTATGGAAAACAGTATGAAGGGTACTTATAAAACTAAAAATAGAGTTACCATATGATCCAGCAATCCTACTCCTGGGCATATATCTGAAAAAACCTCTAATTTGAAAAGATACATGTACCCCTATGTTCACTGCAGCACTATTTACAATAGCCAAGACATGGAAACAACCTAAATGTCCATCAACAGATGAATGGATAAAGAAGATGTGGTACATATATACAATGGAATATTACTCAGCCATAAAAAAGAATGGAAGAGGCCCTGAACCAAGATGGCGGAGTAGAAGGACGTGCTCTCACTCCCTCTTGTGAGAACACCAGAATCACAACTAGCTGCTGGACAATCATCGACAGGAAGACACTGGAACTCACCGATAAAGATACTCCACATCCAAAGACAAAGGAGAAGCCACAATGAGATGGGGGGGGGGGTGCAATCACAGTAAAATCAAATCCCATAACGGCTGGGTGGGTGACTCACAGAATGGAGAACACTTATACCACAGAAGTCCACCCACTGGAGTGAAGGTTCTGAGCCCCACGTCAGGCTTCCCAACCTAGGGGTCTGGCAATGGGAGGAGGAATTCCTAGAGAATCAGACTTTGAAGGCTAGTGGGATTTGATTGCAGGACTTCGACAGGACTGGGGGAAACAGAGACTCCACTCTTGGAGAGCACACACAAAGTAGTGTGTGCATCGGGACCCAGGGGAAGGAGCAGTGACCCCAGGGGAGACTGAACCAGACCTACCTGCTAGTGTTGGAGGGTGTCCTGCAGAGGCGGGGGGTGGCTGTGGCTCACTGTGGGGACAAGGACACTGGCAGCAGAAGTTCTGGGAAGTACTCCTTAGCTTGAGCCCTCCCAGAGTCCGCCATTAGCCCCACCAAAGAGCCCAGGTAGGCTCCAGTGTTGGCTTGCCTCGGGCCAACAACCAACAGGGAGGGAACCCAGCCTCACCCATCAGCAGACAAGCACATTAAAGTTTCACTGAGCTCTGCCCACCAGAGCAACAGCCAGCTCTACCCACCACCAGTCCCTCCCATCAGGAAACTTGCACAAGCCTCTTAGATAGCCTCATCCACCAGAGGGCAGACAGCAGAGGCAAGAAGAACTACAATCCTGCAGCCTATGGAACAAAAACCACATTCACAGAAAGATAGACAAGATGAAAAGGCAGAGGGCTATGTACCAGATCAAGGAACAAGATAAAACCCCAGAAAAACAACTAAATGAAGTGGAGATAGGCAGCCTTCCAGAAAAAGAATTCAGAATAATGATAGTGAAGATGATCCAGGACCTCGGAAAAAGAATGGAGGAAAAGATCGAGAAGATGCAAGAAATGTTTAACAAAGACCTAGAAGAAGTAAAGAACAAACAAACAGAGATGAACAGTACAATAACTGAAATGAAAACTACACTAGAAGGAATCAATAGCAGAATAACTGAGGCAGAAGAACGGATAAGTGACCTGGAAGACAGAATGGTGGAATTCACTGCTGCGGAACAGAATAAAGAAAATAGAATGAAAAGAAATGAAGACAGCCTAAGAGACCTTTGGGACGATATTAAACGCAACAACATTCACATTATATGGGTCCCAGAAGGAGAAGAGAGAGAAAGGACCCGAGAAAATATTTGAAGAGATTATAGTCGAAAACTTCCCTAACATGGGAAAGGAAATAGCCACCCAAGTCCAGGAGGCGCAGCAAGTCCCATACAGGATAAACCCAAGAAGAAACACGCCGAGACACACAGTAATCAAATTGGCAAAAATTAAAGACAAAGAAAAATTATTGAAAGCAGCAAGGGAAAAATGACAAATAACATACAAGGGAACTCCCATAAGGTTAACAGCTGATTTCTCAGCAGAAACTCTACAAGCCAGAAGGGAGTGGCATGATATACTTAAAGTGATGAAAGGGAAGAACCTACCACCAAGATTACTCTAACCAGCAAGGATCTCATTCAGATTCAGTGAAGAAATCAAAAGCTTTACAGACAAGCAAAAGCTAAGAGAATTCAGCACCACCAAACCAGCTCTACAGCAAATGCTAAAGGAAGTTCTCTAAGTGGGAAACACAAGAGAAGAAAAGGACCTACAAAAACAAACCCAAAACAATTAAGAAAATGGTCATGGGAACATATATATTGATAATTACCTTAAATGGATTAAATGCTCCAACCAAAAGACAGAGGCTTGCTGAATGGATACAAAAACAAGACCCATATATATGCTGTCTACAAGAGACCCACTTCAGACCTGAGGACACATACGCACTGAAAGTGAGGGGATGGAAAAAGATATTCCACACAAATGGAAATCAAAAGAAAGCTGGAGTAGAAATACTCATATCGGATAAAATAGACTTTAAAATAAAGAATGTTACAAGAGACAAGGAAGGAACTGCATAATGATCAAGGGATCAATCCAAGAAGAAGATATAACAATTATATATGCACCCAACATAGGAGCACCTCAATACATAAGGCAACTGCTAACAGCTATAAAGAGGAAATCAACAGTAACACAATAATAGTGGGGGAATTTAATATCTCACTTACACCAATGGACAGATCATCCAAAATGAAAATAAATAAGGAAACACAAGCTTTAAATGACACAAGAGACCAGATAGATTTAGTTGATATTTATAGGACATTCCATCCAAAAACAGCAGATTACACTTTCTTCTCAAGTGCGCACGGAACATTCTCCAGGATAGATCACACTTTGGGTCACAAATCAAGCCTCAGTAAATTTAAGAAAATTGAAATCATATCAAGCATCTTTTCTGACCACAACGCTATGAGATTAGAAATGAATTACAGGGGAAAAAACACAAAAAACACAAACATATGGAAGCTAAACAATATGTTATTAAACAACCAAGAGAACATTGAAGAAATCAAAGAGGAAATCAAAAAATACCTAGAGACAAATGACAATGAAAACACGACGATCCAAAACCTATGGTATGCAACAAAAGCAGTTCTAAGAGGAAAGTTTATAGCTATACAAGCCCACCTCAAGAAACAAGAAAAATATCAAATAAACAATCTAACGTTACACCTAAAGGAACTAGAGAATGAAGAACAAACAAAACTCAAAGTTAGCAGAAGGAAAGAAATTATAAAGATCAGAGCAGAAATAAATGAAATAGAAACAAAGAAAACAATAGCAAAGATCAATAAAACTAAAACCTGGTTCTTTGAGAAGATAAGCAAAATTGATAAACCATTAGCCAGAGTCATCAAGAAAAAGAGCGAGAGGACTCAAATCAATAAAATTAGAAATGAAAAAGGAGAAGTTATAACAGACACCGCAGAAATACAAAGCATCCTAAGAGACTACTACAAGCAACTCTATGCCAATAAAATGGACAACCTGGAAGAATTGGACAAATTTTTAGAAAGGTGTAACCTTCCAAGACTGAACCAGGAAGAAATAGAAAATATGAACAGACCAATCACAAGTAATGAAATTGAAACTGTGATTAAAAATCTTCCAACAAACAAAAGTCCAGGACCAGATGACTTCACAGGTGAATTCTATCAAACATTTAGAGAAGAGCTAACACCCATCCTTCTAAAGCTCTTCCAAAAAATTGCAGAGGAAGGAACACTCCCAAACTCATTCTATGAGGCCACCATCACCCTGATACCAAAACCAGACAAAGATACTACAAAAAAAGAAAATTACAGACCAATATCACTGATGACTATAGATGCAAAAATCCTCAACAAAATACTAGCAAACAGAATCCAACAACACATTAAAAGGATCATACACCATGATCAAGTCAGATTTATCCCAGGGATGCAAGGATTCTTCAATATACGCAAATCAATCAATGTGATACACCATATTAACAAATTGAAGAAGAAAAACCATATGATCATCTCAATAGATGCAGAAAAAGCTTTTGACAAAATTCAACACCCATTTATGATAAAAACTCTCCAGAAAGTGGGCATAGAGGGAACCTACCTCAACATAATAAAGGCCATATACGACAAACACACAGCAAACATCATTCTTAAAGGTGAAAAACTGAAAGCATTTCCTCTAAGATCAGGAATGAGACAAGGTTGTCCATTCTCACCACTATTACTCAACATAGTTTTGGAAGTCCTAGCCACGGCAATCACAGAAGAAAAAGAAATAAAAGGATTACAAATTGGAAAAGAAGAAGTAAAACTGTCACTGTTTGCAGATGACATACTATACATAGAGAATCCTAAAGATGCCACCAGAAAACTACTAGAGCTAATCAATGAATTTGGTAAAGTTGCAAGACACAAAATTAATGCACAGAAATCTCTTGCATTCCTATACACTAATGATGAAAAATCTGAAAGATAAATTAAGGAAACCCTCCCATTTACCATTGCAACAAAAAGAATAAAATACCTAGGAATAAACCTACCTAGGGAGACAAAAGACCTGTATGCAGAAAACCATAAGACACTGATGAAAGAAATTAAAGATGATATCAACAGATGGAGAGATATACCATGTTCTTGGATTGGAAGAATCAATATTGTGAAAATGACTGTACTACCCAAAGCAGTCTACAGATTCAATGCAATCCCTATCAAATTACCAATGGCATTTTTTACAGAACTAGAACAAAAAATCTTAAAATTTGTATGGAGACACAAAAGACCCTGACTAGCCAAAGCAGTCTTGAGGGAAAAAAAACGGAGCTGGAGAAATCAGACTCCCTGACTTCAGACTATACTGCAAAGCTACAGTAATCGAGACAATATGGTACTGGCACAAAAATAGAAACATAGATCAATAGAACAAGATAGAAAGCCCAGAGATAAACCCACGCACCTATGGTCAACTAATCTATGACAAAGGAGGCAAGGATATACAATGGAGAAAAGACAGTCTCTTCAATAAGTGGTGCTGGGAAAACTGGACAGCTACATGTAAAAGAATGAAATTAGAACACTCCCTAACACCATACACAAAAATAAACTCAAAATGGATTCGAGACCTAAATGTAAGACCAGACGCTATAAAACTCTTAGAGGAAAACATAGGAAGAACACTCTTTGACATAAATCACAGCAAGATCTTTTTTGATCCACCTCATAGAGTAATGGAAATAAAAACACAAATAAACAAATGGGACCTAATGAAACTTCAAAGCTTTTGCACAACAAAGGAAACCATAAAAAAGACGAAAAGACAACCTTCAGAGTGGGAGAAAATATTTGCAAACGAATCAACAGACAAAGGATTAATCTCCAAAATATATAAACAGCTCATGCAGATCAATGTTAAAAAACAAACAAGCCAATCCAAAAATGGGCAGAAGACGTAAATAGACATTTTCTCCAAAGAAGACGTACAGATGGCCAAGAAGCACATGAAAAGCTGCTCAACATCACTAATTATTAGAGAAATGCAAATCAAAACTACAATGAGGTATCACCTCACACCAGTTAGAATGGGCATCATCAGAAAATCTACAAACAACAAATGCTGGAGAGGGTGTGGAGAAAAGGGGACCCTCTTGCACTGTTGGTGGGAATGTATGTTGCTACAGCCACTATGGAGAACAGTATAGAGGTTCCTTAAAAAACTAAAAATAGGATTACCATATGATCCAGCAATCCCACTACTGGGCATATACCCAGAGAAAACCATAATTCAAAAAGACACATGCACCCCCAATGTTCATTGCATCACTATTTACAATAACCAGGACATGGAAGCAACCTAAATGCCCATCAACAGATGAATGGATAAAGAAGTAGTGGCACATATTTACAATGGAATATTACTCGGTCATAAAAAGGAATGAAATTGGGTCATTTGTTGCGACATGGATGTTTCTAGAGACTGTCATACAGCGTGAAGTAAGTCAGAGAGATAAAAATAAATATCGTATATTAACGCAGACATGTGGAACCTAGAAAAATGGTACAGATGAACCGGTTTGCAGGGCAGAAATTGGGACACAGATGTAGAGAAGAAACGTGTGGACACCAAGGTGGGAAAGCAGCGGGAGGGTGGTGGTGGTGGTATGATGAATTGATTGGGATTGACATGTATACACTGATGTGTGTAAAATGGATGACTAATAAGAACCTGCTGTATAAAAAAATAAATAAAATAAAATTCAAAAGAAAAAAAAGAATGGAAGATGCCATTTGCAGCAACATGGATGGACCTAGAGATTGTTTTTTTAGATTTGTTTTGATGTGGACTATTTTCAAAGTCTTTATTGAATTTGTTACAATATTGCTTCTGTTTTATGTTGTGGTTTTTTGGCCACAAGGCATGTGGGATCTTAACTCCCCAACCAGGGATTTCACCCACCGCTCCCCCGCCTGCATTGGAAGGCAAAGTCTTAACCATTGGACCCACCAGGGAAGTCCCGGACCTAGAGATTATCATACCAAGTGAAGTAGGTCAGAAAGAGAAAGTCAAATGTCATATGATATCGCTTACATGTGGAATCTAAAATATGATACAAATGAACTTATTTACAAAATAGAAACAGACACATGGACATGGAAAACAAATTTATGGTTACCAAAGGGGAAAGGCGGGGAGAGATAAATTAGGAGGTTGGGATTAGCAGATACAAACTACTATATATAGAATAGATAACAGCAAGGTCCTTCTGCATAGCACAGGGAACTGTATTCAGTATCTTGTAATAAACTGTAATGGAAAAGAATATGGAAAAAGAATACATGTACTGTATTCTGAATCACTTTTCTGTACATCAGAAACTAATACAACATTGTAAATTAACTATTTATTTTATTAACTTCAATAAAAAATAATGTAATCATCTAGTAAAGGAGATGGACTAATATGGCAAAGCAGGGAACACCCTGTGGCCTGGGGTAGGGAGCAAAGCTGTGGTGTGTGTGTGTGTGTGTGTGTGTGTATGTATGGTGGTGGGGTGTCTGAAACTATGGGGGAGGCGCGCATGGGAAGGCTCCCCCCAGGAGTGGCACACAAGTCTGGAAAGATGAGGGTGGGGGGCAAAGAGCAGAGGGGAGCACACTGTAGGCAGAGGACACCACCAGGAGGGAGCCCATAGCATCTGTTCGGGAGCGGTGGTAGCTCTGTGTAGCTTCAGGCCACTGAAACTTGGTCACTGTGGAAACAGGCCAGTGCCAGGAGCGAGGGAGGCCTTGACCCTCACATTTGAATAGGCTTTCCTGTAGGGAGCGGATCAGTTTGCTGGAGAGAGACAGGGACAGACAGATTTGTGTTCTAGAAGCTCCCTCTGGCTGCCGGGAAGAGGGACGGGCAGAGAAATCAGTAGAAATGTGGGTCCAGGCAGGAGAGAGTGAGGCCTGGCGGAAGGTAGAGGGTGTGGGAATGGAGGGGAGCAAGGGAGCCCCAGAGGGGAAGGGGGACACGAGGAGGAGGAGAAGGCAGGACCCCCACCTTTCCCAGGCCCTGGCCAAGTCTCCCCTCCTTTTGCAGGGGTCTGCTCGTACCTGCTCCCTTCCATCCTCTCCTGACCTCAGACACAACTATCCCCAACCCTAAGGTGACACTTAGCAGAAGCATGAGGTTGTGTGACTCCTCCAGCGTCCCTCCATTATGGCACTTATTTTGATGGTGACAACCATTTATGGAGTACCTGCTGTATTCCAGGCACCACACACACACACTCACACACACTCACACACACACACACACTCACTCACTCATCATCTCATTTAAACCCCACAAGACTCTTGCAAGGTAGATATTATGGCTCCCATTTTGCAATGAAAAATCCCAAGGATCAGAGAGGTCAAGTAATTTGCCTACAGTCACACAGCAAGTATGAGCGAGTCCGGATTTCACCAAATTAGCTAATATATGGAAAGTGCTTACACCAGGGCCTGGCACACAGTAGGGAATCAATAAGTGCTGGCCACTATTTTTGTTAGTATCAGCAGCTAGATCTGTCCGGCTACGGAGGCCAAGGTGGGGCCTCACCGATTCGTCTTGTTCTCATGGTCTGTTATCTATTTGTCTTCCCCACTGGGCTGTGGGATCCTGCAGAGCAGGAGCCAGGTGGTGTTGGTTTGTGGGTCCCCAGCACCCCTCAGGAGGCAGGCACAGAGTAGGTGGTCGGTGATTGTTGGTCGAATAAATCAAGGCAAGGTCAAGCTCTTGAGGGCAAGGACTACGGTTCTCTAAGAATCATGGGATTTCTCCAGCCATGTGTGTCCTACATCTCTATGGGAGGAGCCTTCATTACCCCTTCAGCCTGGACAGTCTGTTTCTCTTTCCAGCCTGTTTCTCCCACCCTCAGGACTCAGCCTATAATCAGCTCTGACCAGCAACACCTCCTCCAGCCCTGGGCTGTCAGCCCTGCAAGCCCAGATCTGGAGGGGCACACACACCCTCCCTCTCTGGTCCTCCATGGCCTACCCATACATAAGCCTGGCATGGAGTGGGGTAGGGGGACAGGCTGCCTGGAGTCCCAACTTGGCCTCTAGCTTTTGGTGGAAACCCAGGGAAGGCCCTCTTTGCTTTGGTCCTCCCCACAGAGGCACCACGAAGAGTTAATTCGTTCTGGTCTTCCAGAAGCTGGACAGGCACAGGGCGAGCCCTGCCTCCTGACACCTGGGTCTGCCCCTGACTGCCTGGCTATGTAGTTCGACTGGCTAGGTGTGTAGTTCCCCTGTCTGGGCCTCAGTTTCCTCAGCTGCAAGATGATCATGGTCATTTTGATCACTTTTTTAGGCCAGCCTTGTCGATTTGCTAAAGGATCCAGCTGGATGGAGGATGAGGAAGTTGTGTTCATCTCTCCCAGTGCCTCTGCAGGTTCTTGATGATCCCCCGGGGGACGTGGCATAGCTCCATATGACCACTAGGTGGCGCCAGCGGGTCACATATCTCCCTGAAGACTGTCTTCAGGCGGAATTCCACCCCAGGATTAAGATCACAGGACCATACACTCCCACTGCAGACCCGCCAGCTGGATGGAGGAGGCAGGGTATGTCAGGGTTAGGGACCGGTTTTAAGGCCAGGCAAACGAACTGGGAGGTTCCACGCTAGACCCTTCTCTAGTGAGTGTCCTGAGCTCTGCTGGGCAATTAGCTTGCCCGGTGACCCTGGGCACGCCACATGACTTTGAGACGTCAGTTTCTTCATTAGGGAAGCAGGATAACAAGTCTTTTCTCCTGGGGCATCACGGAGACTGAATGAGACCGGGGCTCATAGAGTGTCCTTCCCGCCTTCTGGCGCAGCACTGTCTGTCACCAATCATTACTACTTTACGTCTCAGAATCTCCCCTGGGAAGAACCTTGGGCAGGATGCCCAGAGATCTAGGTCTGCATTTGGCAAGTCCCTTTCTGTTGCTGGTCCTGTGTTGGCCTCAACCAGCCTTGGGGGACTGGGAGTGTCATGGAAAAATAAGGGCTTGGGAATCAGACAGACTTGGGTGTGAATACCACCCATTTCTCCTCTTCCCAGCTGTGTGACCTTGGGCCTCTCTGGACCTCTCTGGTAATTACCTAATTATTTGTCATTATTTGTTCTGTCTGTCTTCTTAGCTCTATTATAAGTTCCACGAGGGCCAGGATCTTGTCTGTTCAGCTCACCTACCTAAACTGAATACTGAGCTCAGCACGGGGCCCAAAGTTAGTCCTTAACAAGCAAGAGCTGCCATTATTATTATTATCCCTACTGCGGTTACTATACACATCACTCAACACCATAGTAGGGCTGTGTTCAGAGCTTTCCCTGCGTTATCTCTAACAATCCTCTGCCATTATCTCTATTTTACAGGTGAGAAAACAGGGCTGGAGAGGTTGAGTCCTTGCCCAAGGTCACACAGCTACAAAGTGGCAGAAGCTGGGATTTGAAACTGAGGCCCACGACAGATTATGGTGACAGGTGTAGTAAGTGGAATAATGACCCTCCAAAGATATCTACATCCTAATCCCCAAAACACTTTCGTTCCCTTACTTGGTGAAGGAAACTTTGCAGATGTGATTCAAGGAAGGATCTTGAGATGTGGGCATTATCCTGGATTATCCAGGAATGTCAGAGTGGGAAGAAGGAGACAGGACAGCAGAAGCAGAGGGCAGAAAGGCCATGTGATGTGGAAATTAAGTCAGCCTCCATTCTAGAAAAGGCAAGGAAGAGGATTCTCCCCTAGACTCCAGAAGGAACCAGCCCTGTTGACACCTTTTGCCCAGTGAGACTGATTTTGGACTTCTGACCTCCAGAACTGTAAGGTAATTAATGTTAGCGTGTTGTTTCAAGCTACCAAGTTTGTGGTAATTTGTTACAGCAGCCATAGAAAACTAATACACAGACAGATGAGATAATGTCCAAGAAGCACCTGGCATGGAGTTGGAGCTCACTAAGTGCTCTTTCCTTCCCAGTTGTAACCCTTGTTCCTCTTTCAGTTATAACAGAATAGCAGAGGGGGAACTGACTTCCAAGATCTTTGAGCTCAACCAGCCCATTTTACAGATGTGGAGCCTGCGGCCAGAGTTAGGAAACAACTTGCCCCCTTTGCATGGGGGTAGGGTGGGGTGGAGGGAGCTGTCCCCTGGGCAAGTCCTGGGGTTGCTGCAGCCTGGGTGCAATCATCTAATCCAAACCCATTTTCCAGGTGAGGAAACTGAGGCCTGGAACTGCCCCAGAGAGTGGCAACTCCCAGGGAGTCCACCTCTTCACAGAGCCTCCCCTCCCCCTCCAGAGTGGGGGTGAAGGGGGGCATGTTTATCCCCAGTAGATAGGGGCCAGCGGGGTCTGGGAAAGCCATGTCCGCTGCGGCCCAGCTGTGCTGGAGGAATTCGAGAGCAGCTCCTTGGTGGCCTTCAGCCTGGGAAAGCTCTGAGGCCTTCCTCTCCCTGCCCGCCTCGCTCCTCCCAGCCAGCCCCATCCCCACAGCTGTGAGACATCACTGGAGGCAGTGTCCGGTGGAGCTGGAGGAACAGCGGCCTGGAAAGGAGGGACTTGATCCCTGATCCTGAGCCAGCGTTACCCTGGATCCTCTAAACCGAGCCTGGGGCCCCGGGCTTGTCTGGGAACCATGGATCTCCCTACCCGGGCACGTGGGGGCACGGTGGCACCATAACACCCAGTGACATTAGCACAGTTCTCCACATAAAGCATTCACACCCAGTAGCATTCTCAGTCCCCACAACAGCCCTGCAAAAACGAGGCTGCTACTGTCCCATTTTACAGATGGAGAAACTGAGGCTCAGAGAGAGGAAGGGACTTGCCCAAGGTCAAGGTCCCATGATAGCAGTGCTGGGACTCCGCAGACTCCATGACTCTCACGGGATGACCCTGGACTTGACTCTGGCACCTTCTGGTCCCAGCCTTGCTTTGAAACTTTGAGCCAACGCCTTCCTCTCTGAGCCTCCGCACGCTCTTCCGTAAACTAGGAGATAATGACCTTGTCTCCCTCACGCGTGCCCTGTGCCCACTAAGCCACGAGCCCTGTGCCCAGCACTATCGCCTGTTCCCAGCACGATGACACCACTGGATAACCGCAAATAATACCACCCACCGTGCGCCATGTGCCGGGAACCCAACACACAGCCCCTGCCCCAAAGTGACATTCTGGTCCTGAGGAAGACAGTTAATAGCAAAATGAGTGCCTGGGAAAGCGTGTCAGAAAGTAATCAGTGCCGCGGGGACAGGGCTGCTGCGGGGGCCGCAAATGGTCCAACAGGATGTAAGCGGGTGACCGTGTGGCTCCAGGCAGAGCGAGTGGGGCTGCCTGTCAGGTTCAAGTGACACAGAAGAGGCCAGTGGAGCAAGTGATGGGAGTGACAGAAGGGTATCCATGGTAGTTCTGTAGTGGCCACTACCAGCTCCTCAGCTTCAGTTCAAGGGGGAGGAAATCCACCATCTATCCACTCTCTGGTCTTCTGTCCATCCACCTCTCTATCTTCCTTCCCACTGGTCCATGCATTCATCTTTCCACTCATCTAACCAATTACCTCACCCACATGTCCGTCCATCCATCCACG
This sequence comes from Orcinus orca, assembly GCF_937001465.1. Classification (NCBI taxonomy): domain Eukaryota; kingdom Metazoa; phylum Chordata; class Mammalia; order Artiodactyla; family Delphinidae; genus Orcinus; species Orcinus orca. Next base: position 90,977,091 of record NC_064569.1, on the reverse strand, counting down.
GGTCTGAAGAGTCACCAGTCTCTGTCTGATCGCTATTGGTCCATCTCTCACGCATCCAACGTGTCCGCCCGTCCATCCACCTATCTTACACTCTCTCTCATCCACCTATTGTTTACCCAAAAACCTATCTCTCTTTCTGTCGATTGGTCTACCTATCCATCTATCCAGCTATCTATCCTCTTCCTAACTTCCCCACCAATCCACCCATTCACCCACCTTCCTCCACCCATCATCTCCTCACCGCACTTCCCACTGCTCTGCCTACCAACTTGTCAGCCTGCCTATTGGTCCATCCGCCCATTCATGCAACATTCGTAGAAGCATATCCTGTGTCTGGGGTCAAATCCTGGCTCCACTGCCTTTGTCTGTCACTAAGCAAGAGCTCAGTAAAAATTGTCTTAAAGCAGATGAGAAAATGGAGGCTCAGAGAGGGCAAGAGAATTCTCTGTGGTCAACCAGCTGGGAAAGAGCCCAGATTCTAATCCAGGTGTTTGACCCTGGAGCCCTTGCATTGAACGGATATATTCAATGTATGTTCTTGGAAGGGCCCGACCTCATACCATGCCTGTCCTGAGTCTGACATACAGGGCTCTAGATTAGATTGACAAGGGTGGAGGGACTGGCCTGGCTGGCCTCCACGGTTTCCTGCCATTTCTGACACTGGTGGCTTCTCCCTGTGCACCCCAGTCTGGGGCGTGCTGACCCAGCAGGCTGACCTGCCTCCAGGGAAGCTTCAGAGAAAGAGCAAGAGAGCAAGAGAGCATGTGCGTGCACCTGAGCATGTGCGCACCCCCCCCCAACACAGCCACCCACAAGGTGCAGCTCCCAGGGCTCCCTGCATGGCCTCCCAGGGGAGGCGCCCCCGCGAGCTCCGTGCCCTCCGGTGACATGTGACACTGGCAGGTGGAGTGGGCGGGAGGAGGGGATGAGCTCCCCTCTGACTGACGGCTTTCCCTCTGGGGCAGGGAGCTCCGGGGGCTGCAGCCCTAGCCCTAAATGGCTTTTAACAGACTCTAACTTCTCAGACAGATCAGTGCTCTGCGGTGCCAATTCCTGGCTTAGTGTGACCTGGGCACACTTCTTCACTTCTCCGGGCCTCAATTCGCTCATCCATAAAATGGGGACAGTTGCTCCTACCCCACTGGGTTGTGGTGCAGGTGACAGGAGAAGATGCATCTATGAAAAAATACCCAGCCCCCAGCAGATTCTCAACACTGTCAACTCCTGCCCATCCCTGCTCCCCTTTGGAGGCGGAGGGGCTCCTGGTCTGAGACAGGAAGGAGCATCCTTTGGCATCTTGTCACAGTTGAGTGGAGGGTGGCTGGAGGCCCAGCCCCTGTGGTTGGGGTGGCCTGTGCGGGTGGATGCCCCAGGTTCTTTTTATTTTATTTTATTTTATTTTATTTTATTTATTTATTATTTTTGGCTGCGTTGGGTCTTCATTGCTGTGCGCAGGCTTTTCTATAGTTGCGGCGAGCAGGGGCTACTCTTCGTTGCGGTGTGCAGGCTTCTCATTGTGGTGGCTTCTCTTGTTGTGGAGCACGGGCTCTAGGCGCGCGGGCTTCAGTTGTTGTGGCCCGCGGGCTCTAGAGCGCAGGCTCAGTAGTTGTGGCGCACGGGCCCAGCTGCTCCGCGGCATGTGGGATCTTCCCAGACCAGGGCTCGAACCCGTGTCCCCTGCATCGGCAGGCGGATTCTTAACCACTGCACCACCAGGGAAGGCCCCCCCCCCGCACCTTGGTTCTTGATATCAGGAAAAGTGCTCAAGACAACTTGCTCTGTGACATCATGGGGCTGAGGGAGTGAACCCCCTTCTTCACTCCAGGCTTCAGTCTCCCCTGGGTTCAACTGGGTCTCTGAGAATGCCACCAGCTTGAGCATCCTGTGGCCAGGGTGGGTGTCTCAGACCCCCCTGAAGGCCGAGGAGTCTACTGGGCAGGACCGGGGGCTGGGAGGGCGGAGGTGGAGGAGACTTCCCTTCTCCTGCTCTGCATCTTCGTCTGTTCACTCACTCCTCCAACAATTACCTTTTGAGCACCTACTATGTGCCATGTTTTCGGTGCTGGGGGTACAGCCATGAATGAGACGACACCTGAGGAAGCAGGTGTTCTGGGGGGGGCAGTCAGACTCCATTTGGCAGGTAGCAACCAGTGCTGTGAAGGAACACAAAGCAGAGGATGGAGATGTGAGGTGTCCGGGGTGCTCGTTAGGTAGAGGGTCAGAAGAGGCCCCTTCCCGAGGAGACATGTGAGCAGGACCCTGAAGGAGGTCGGGTGGGAGCCACAGGGACACCTGGGACAAGTGCATTCCAGGCAGAGGGCACAGCGAGTACAAAGCCCCGAGGCTGTAACCGGCTTGGCACGTTTGAGAAGAAGGCATGGGGGTGAGTGTCGTGAGCTGAGCATGTGGGAGGAAGTGGATGGGGTCAGAGAGGGAAAGGTAGAGGGAGGGGAAGTGATTTAGAGCTGGTTAGGGATCCTGGGCTTGAGGGGCGGGGAGGAGGCCCCCAGGCCCAGCCTTGCCTCGCTGGCTGGGAAGAGGGGGCATTCTTTGGGATTACTCCTCTGAGTACCCTGCCCCCAAGGGCGGCAAGCCACTTGGACTTAGCACATGGATGAGGACGTGCTCTTGAAATTCTGAGTTCAGCCTAAGAGCCTTAAAGCAATAAGAGGTCATCTGGTCCAGCCCCCTTTGTTCACACAAACCCGCATCGAAGATAAAGAAACTGAGGCTTGGGGCTTCCCTAGTGGCACAGTGGTTGGGAATCCGCCTGCCAATGCAGGGGACACGGGTTCGTGCTCTGGCCCAGGAAGATCCCACATGCCACGGAGCCACTCAGCCCATGCACCACAACTACTAAGCCTGCGCTCTAGAGCCCGCAAGGCCACAACTACTGAACCCAATGCAACTACTGAAGCCCGTGTGCCTAGAGCCCGTGCTCCACAACAAGAGAAGCCACTGCAATGAGAAGCCCGTGCACTGCAACGAAGACCCAACACAGTCGAAAGAAAGGAAGGAAGGAAGGAAGAAAAGAAATAGGAAAAAAATTTTAAAAAGGAAACTGAGGCTTGAAGAGGAGAAACAAGTTTCCCCGGAACACCTGGCTACAAGATGTGCCTGAACCCTGAGGCACGCTTTTCCCACTCTGGCCTTCGTTCAAAATAATGTTTGTGAAAATTAGCCTCAGTAAAGAGCTAACAAGCCTGGGCTGGGGATGTTTTTAGCTGCCTGTAAGCCAGATAAAAGGTTCTGCTGTTGCAAAGATGCTCTTCTTGTGCATGCTATAAACGTCCATCAATTTCAGAAATTATCCAGCCCCGCTAACTAGAAATGACAGGTGCTTTTTGAATTTGAGATGAAGAGGGCTTTTTTCGGTGTTATTGATGGTGGTTTACTCATGTCAGACTCTTTTCCTATCCCGAGTGTGACATTCTAAATTTCAAGGAGGAAGGTACTGTTTTTCATTTCTGCAGCCCTAGCAGAATAGACACACCAACTAGCGTTTACAGAAGAGGTTTTTTCCTAAGTGGCCGCTCAGAAACCTGCAATTATGTGATCTTCTATACAGTAGACCTACTTATGCCGGAGCATTCTGTAGGCACTGGGAATGTAGCAGGGAACAAAACCAATTTTCCGATCCCACGGAATCTGCATTCGAGGGGAGACACAGATAATAAGTAAAATAAACTATATACATACAATTTGTAGTATGAAGGAAAAAAAGCAGACAGTGGTTTTAAAGAGTAGCAGAGAGGCCATTTTGGACAGAGTAGTCATGGAAGGCCCCTGTGAATAGATGAGATTTAAGCAGAGACCTGGATGGTGTGACAGATGAAACAACGTGTGTCTGGAAGAGTCAGTGGACAAAGCAGGTACAAAGGCCCTGAGGTTGGCGCATACCTGCGCGGGGGCGGGGTGGGTGGGGCGCAGCAGAAGGCCCGAGTGGGAACGCGGCAGGGGATGAGGCCCCACGAAGGAGTTTGGGGTTTTGCCGAGTGGGGTGGGGAGGCTTTGACTGGTTTGCATCCGGGGAGAGGTCTGATCTGCTCTGTCGTCCAGGCAAATACCATAGGTGGCGGGCGGAGGGACCTGAGAAGAGGGGTCACTTGCCACTGTCTACGGGGCTGCTGGCGGCTCACAGGTGCTGGGGACTGGTTTCAGCGTGCGGCCAAGAGAGTCCCAGACCTTGACCCCATTTCGCAGAGGGCTGGCCCTGGGAGCGCGCCAGCAGGACAGCAGGCATCGGTCCTCAGAGAAGCAGGCTGAGGGGCCGGAGCCGCCGAGCGGGGCGGGGCCGGGCTCCAGGCCTGATGGATAGCGGAGCAGCGCGTTTCCCGCACGCCCCCTGCCCCGCCCCGCGGAGGGGCCGAGGCTCTAAGATGGCTCATCGGCTGGAACCTCGCCCTGGGCGGCTGGCTGGGCTGCGAGTGCCTCCCAGGAGCGGGCCTCAGGATGACGGGGTCCCCCATCTGTGATTCTGGCCACGCTCAAGGCCCAGCTGTATCTGCCACCTCATTCTTTCCTGACCTTTCCGCTTTCCATCAATTTCCCTAGCCCCTTCCTCCCCTGAAAAAGTAAACGAGGTCCTTGGAGGGGCGGGTGTTCTTATTTTATTCTTCCCAGGTTGCCTCCTTGTAAGCTGAGTTCAACCCTTCCCTCCCCATGTATCCCACACTTAGCCTTCCCCCACCCTCCTGCCCTTCAACAGCCCTTCCCAGAGTTGCATTTTTCCCTTTCCCTCTGTGATTAGTTAATTGATGTCCATTTGTCTCACTCGATTATGAGCTCTGTGAGGGTTGTCTTTCATTTGGGGGGTTTGCTGGGGCGGGGCGGGGCGGTCACTGTTATATTCCCAACTCCACCAAGTCCCAACAGCTCAGTATAAACCCGAGTTCCCTGCCTCTGGGTGTCTATCTATCTGTATATATATATATATTTTTTTTTTTTTTTTTAAATTTTTGGCTGAGTTGGGTCTTTGTTGCTGTGCACGGGCTTTTCTCTAGTTGCGGCGAGCAGGGGCTACTCTTCGTTGCGGTGCGTGGGCTTCTCATTGTCGTGGCCTCTCTTGTTGCAGAGCACAGGCTCTGGGCACGCGGGCTTCAGTAGTTGTGGCACGTGGGCTCAGTAGTTGTGGCACGCGGGCTCTAGAGTGCAGGCTCAGTAGTTGTGGCGCACGGACTTAGTTGCTCCGCGGCATGTGGGATCTTACCGGGCCAGGGCTTGAATCTGTGTCCCTTTCATTGGCAGGCGGATTCTTAACCACTGTGCCACCAGGGAAGCCCCCCGGGTGTTTTCACCCCTGTCTCCCTGGAGAATCAGGACCTGATGGCCAGGGGCTGTCTTGAGATTGGAGTCCCAGGGAACAAGAGACCCATTCTTTTCCTTTTTGATGGGGAGGGTTTTTCCTCAATTTTTTTATTGTGGTAAAATACACATAACATAAAATTAATCATTTTAACTATTTTTAAATACACGGTTCAGTGGCATTAGGTACATTCATATGTGCAACCGTCACCACCATCCATCTCTAGGATACTTCTCACCTTGTAAAACTACATTCTGTGCCCATGAGACAAGAGTTCCCCTTTTCCCCTCCCCTTAGTCCCTGGCAACCACCACTGTACCTTCCGTCTCTATGAATCTGACTCCTTTAGATACCTTGTATATGCGGAATGATACGGCATTTTGTGTGTGTGTGTGTGTGTGTCTGGCTTATTTCATCACACAGCATAACGTCTTCAAGGGTCACCCATGTGGTAGCATTGTCAGAATTTCCTTCCTTTTTTAGGCTGAATAACATTCCACTGTATGGAGAGACCACATTTTTCTTATCCCTTCATCCATCAGTGGACTCTTGCATTGCTTCCACTTTTTGGCTATTGTGAATAATGCTGCCATGAACATGGATGTACAAGTATCTGTTCAAGACCCTACTTTCCATTCTTTGGGGTATATTCCCAGAAATGGAATTGCTGGATCACATGGTAATTCTAATTTAACTTTTTGAGGAACCACCATACAGTTTTCCATGGTGGCTGCACCAGTTTACACTCCCACCGACAGGGTTTCAGTCTCCCCGCAGCCTCGCCAATGCTTGTAGTTTTTTGGACACTTAGCCGTCCTAATGGGTGTGAGGTGGTATCTCACTGTGGTTTTGATTTGCATTTTCCTGGTGATCAGTGATGTTGTGCCTCTTCTCATGTGCTTACTGGACATCTGTATGATGAAGACCCCATTCTTGAACGTTCCTTGCCAGGACGGGTCACGGTGCAGCAGAGTGAGGGGCTTCTAGTCACCCATCTGACGTTGACTAGCTCTGCGTGCGTGTTCTTTATTAGATTCTGTGTTTCAAAGTATCCAAAGCGAACAGCGAATTTGCAAGCAGATTCGCAAAAAGTCCATAACCCATTGACACCAATTACAGGCAGTGGTCTTAGAGCGGTGTTGTTTTGGGTTTTTGTTCTGAACTTACTTCAGGTTTGGGGAGGGGTCTCATCTCCATCATTTTCCAGTGGGTGGGTATAAATGGCCCAGCCATAGGCCACAGGCCACAGATCCTGTGAGTCTGTCCTCTCCTGCAATGACAATGATAATGACAGCTCCCTCTGATTTGGGAACTGTCCCTTCCTGGCCCCTCCAGTCCTGGGAGTGATAATGGCTCCCACCTGTTGCCAGGTTCCTGGGTGCTTCACCATCCCTTGTCGATTTCCCTTAACCCTGTCTACACCTCACAAGAGTCTCTATTAAATGCTCCCCATGAGCCCATTAATGCGCCCTCTGCACCCTTCAGAACCCCAGCTAATGGTCCCCACAGCACTGCGCACGGGTCTCTGCCCAGCAGCCTGAAGGTGTACCACCCAATCCCAGGGTTAGGAAAGAAAACAGCAGCGGGCTTCCCCTGCGTCCTCCCCCCATAGTCTGGTGCCTGGGAATCTCTTTCTCTCTACTTTCCGAGCATGAGTTCCAAGCATGGGTGGTCCTGGCCACTGTGCTTCTGAGATGACGCCTGATCCCTGATCAGTTTCTGGGTTGGGCCTCAGATCCCTCGTTTGTGAAATAGGGGAAACGAAACTGCCCGCTGCAAGCAGCATTGTGAAGGTGAGATGAGGTAACGGATGTGGGTTGGCGCAGAGTCAGTGCCTAATCAGTGCTGGCAGATCTGGGTTCCGTCAAAGGGGACTGCTCACATTTTCTGCGTGATTCCCCAAGTCCTCTAGGAGGAGGTGAAATAGTTTCTGCTGAAGCCCAAGAAACCCATCTCTGTCTCTGTAGTTTTAGAACCCAAACCACATCCTCAAGAGGGTCCCCATGGTAACAGCCTCCAAGAAGGCCTCCTGGTATTCACACTGTTATACACTTTCCTCCCACACTGAGTAACCAACAGGGCACTGCAGAAATGACGTGTGACTTCTGAGACTGCCATAAAAAATATCGCAGCTTCCTCCTTGCTCTTGCTTGGATTACTTGCACTGGAAGCCAGCCGCCATGTTTTGAGGACACTCAAGCAGCCATGAAGAAGCCCACGTGGAGAGGCCTGAGGCCTCCAGCCAACAGCCAGCGTCGGCACCCGCCATGTGAGGGCGCCACCTCGGAAGTGATTCCTCCAGCCCCGGTCCAGCCCTGGGATGACTGCAGCCCTGCCTGACATCTTGACTCTGACCTCATGCGAGACGCTAAGCCAGAACCACTCAGCTGAGCTGCTCCCACATCCCTGACCCACAGACACTGTGAGATATATTACATGTTTACTGCTGGGTTTTTTTGGTTTTTTTTTTGCTGTTTTAGCTGCTCGGTTTTCGGGTAATTTGTTACACAGCGATAGGTGACCGATACAATCACCCACTTTATCCTGCCAAGTTTGGCTGCCACAGCCTTTGGCTGCTTCCCAAAGTCAGATCGATCCCTGAAGAATGAATATCCAGCTTTACAGCGGCTTTGGGAAAGAACGTCATCCAACGTGGATTAACAGGCTGGCCTCATAGGGAGTCTGGAATTTGTAATGAGAGAGTGGGGACGAGAGGGCTGTATAGGATCCAGAGGGGGAGCCGTGATGGGGTGGGCAGTGGCAAGAACCCAGACATGGGTGTGAAGACCTGGGCTGCAGTCCTGCCTCTGTCACTTGCTAGCTGCATGACCCTGACAAGTGACTCAGACTCCTGGGCCTCAGGTTCCTCACTTGCCTAATAGACCTTGCTGACAGCCCTGTTGTGAGGTTGACAGTCTGTTCTCCCAGCAGCAGCCAGAAGGATCTTTTAAATTGCAAATCCGATCATGCCATCCCTTGCTTAAAACCTATCAGTGGCTGCACTGCCTGGGTAAAGGAGCACGGCCCAGCTGGCCTGTACCATCCCCACACCACACCCCTGCGGGGCCAGGCCCTGCTCAGCTGCAGTGCTTCCCTCACCCTCGCTTTCCCTCCCTCTCACAGTTCTAACCGCGCCACCCGTCTTTTGCTTTCTCGAAGGTGTCATGCTGGGTAGGCCCAGGGATCTGTGGCCCGTGTGGGATTCTTCCACCTTGGGTGCGTCCCCTTCCGCTTTCTAACTTCTCTGTGTTCTTCAGATTTCAAGTCACACGGAAAGCCTTCCCTGACCACTTAGGCCACTCACTCTTCACGGCCCTCATGGCCACTTGGGATCTCAGATATGATAACTGGATGCGTGTCTGCCTCCCCACGAGTCAGTAAGGCAGGGTCCCTCCCTCACTCCAGGCTGTGTGCGTGCCATGAGCAGGTTGAAGGAGCTTAAGTCTTTGTGGAATGAATAAATGAGCAGAAGGGGCCTAGGACCGTGCAAATATTAGTCTTCATCTGCTCCCCTGTCCCCAGATTCTACTCTGATTTCATGAACTTACTGGGGAAACTTATGTGAGCAAATGCTTCCAAGTTTCTACCCTTTCTTATCTTTGGCTATTATCACTCCCTGTAGAGTTTTCCAAAAAACTGATGCCTGAGTCCCACCCTCAGAGATTCCAGTGTACACCTGGGGGTGCACTGGACATCAGGATAATTAAAAGTCTCCCAGGTCTGGGGCTTCCCTGGTGGCTCAGTGGTTGGGAGTCCGCCTGCCAATGCAGGGGACGCGGGTTTGAGCCCTGGCTTGGGAAGATCCCACGTGCCGCGGTGTAGCTGGGCCTGTGCGCCACAACTGCTGAGCCTACGCTCTAGAGCCCATGAGCCACAACTGCTGAAGCCCACGCGCCTGGAGCCCATGCTGCGCAGCAGGAGGGGCCACACACAGCAGCGGGGACCCGAAACAGCCAAGGATAAATAAATAAATATATAAATGGATAAATTTATTTAAAAAAAATTCTCCCAGGTCAAGCCCTGGCCAGTGGGGAGACTGGGGCCCTGGCAGAGCCCTTCTAACCTGGAGACTGTCTCACTACCTAGGACGATGGGGCTATAAATAATGAGAGGAAACCCAGAGGCTACGAGGTGCCAGACACTGTTATAAGGACTTCTCTTAATTAACTCAATCCTCAGTAGAATCTCAGAAGGTGGTATTATTATCCCCACTTCACAGATGGGGAGACTGAGGCACAGAGCTATCAAGTAACTTGCACACAGTGACCCAGCCACTGGGTGGTAGAGCCAGGATGTGAACCCCAGGTGGTCTGGCTCCAGTGTCCAGTGCTGGGCCACCACCCTACCCTGCTAGTGACCATGGAGAGGTCCCCACTGACTGTCCTTATCCTAACGATTGCTTTCCCATCCTCCGAGGGCGCTGATGGGGACAGGGCTGCTGCCCATCTGGCATCTCTGTCCCTTGCCACCAGGATGTGCCCTGAGCCACCAGCAGGCATCACGGAGCTGAATTAGAGGGGCCCGACTGACCCACGCTGGACTGGGCTTCTCCGATACCAAAATAATCCTGTTGATGATAGAGCCCATTGTCAGCCTTAGGAAGAGACAGGTCGCCATGGAAACCATGGGACTCTACAGCCATACCACCAGCTGGCTTCAAGGAAACCTTTTCATGGCTCCTTTTGGGACTCTGCTGTGAGGAAGTCAAGGGGGTCTAGCTAATTGGGCCCCCTGTTTGGCCAGGATGTCAGGTTAACTCCTGGTGTCAGCAGCAGCCTTGGACCAGATCTCCTCCCCACCACGTGTACACAGAAGTGCTGTTTCCAGTCCTCCCGTGGGAAGGTGCGTTGGTGGGGGAGGTCTGCAGGTGATTGATGTGTGGGGTTGAGTCTTTAATTAAATACATCATGTGCCCGTCAGCAGAAAGGAAAGTTCAACTTGCTGGTGGGGTCGTCATCCTGAGCGTCACTTCAAGAACTCTTTCCCATGGGAGGGGAGTGACCTTCTCTAAAGCTGGGCCAAAATCCTTCTGAGGCTTCCCGGCGCTGTTCCTGAGCCCTGCATCTGACGGTGTGGGGTTGGTGTGCAGACCTGGCCGCTGGACCACACGCTGACAGTCAGCGCTGGGTTGACCCTTAATGAGCACTGGCTCGGTGGTTCTCAACCCTGGCATCCGTTACAATCACCTGTGCAGCTGTTTAGAAACACCCACGCCTGGGCCTCACCGCCGTCCAATTAAATAAAATCTTGGAGAGTGGCACCCAGGCCAGGGTACTTGGGAAAAGCTCTGCCGGAGCTAAAGTGTGGCCAGGGCTGAGATCAAGTCCAACCCCCTCTTCTCCAGGTGGGGAAACTGAGGCTTCAAGAGAAGGGACTTGCCTCCCAGGTGGTAAGGAGCTCCGAGGCTGGTGGAATGCAGACTTTCTCCATCCCTCTGACAACCCGCATCTCCAAAGATGGGGGTGCAATTTGAGGGCCTGGCTTGGGAAAGGGAGGTGGGTCGTACTGGGGAGACCCAGAGCCAAAGGCTAGGGGGAACAAGATGTGAGAAGATGACATCATCCCTGTCCCAGCCAGGGGCTTGGGGTATAGTGAGAGGGGCACAAAACTCAACCTCATTTTACCTTTAAAAAAAATGTGGGAGAGCGTAAGACCTTTCTAGTAAAGGCGTGATCGGGGTCCAGCTGTGTTGGTGTCACCAAGGAGCTTGTTAGAAAGACTCTCAGGGCCACCCCAGACCTACTGACTCAGAGTCTGCATTTTAACAAGATCCCCAGGCGATTCGTACGCACATTCAAATGTGAGAAGCCTCCTAGTAATGACCTTGATGATGAAAGCTACAAGACTTGCGTTCTTTGTACGTGACCCTGGGGACATTCCTCTACCTGTTATACAGAGATACCTGAATCTTCAAACGTCAGAGCTGGAAGGACAAGAGATGGGGAGCGAACTGCTCAAGTATACACAGCAAAAGAGTGGCAGAGCTCCTAGAAGCAAGAGCAAGGCTTCTAGTCCAGTGTATTTCCCTCAGCTGTGTGGCCTCCTTGCAGGCGGGCAGGGGCACTGGGGTGCTGCAGATACAACAAATACACTGAGATGCCTCTAAGTTCTTCTTCTGGTATGTCATTTTGTTCCAGCAGATTCGTTGCTAGAAATCACATCTCCTATCAGTAAAACTTGGGGATTTGGTTCCAGTCCCGTGTCTTTGTGATCTAAAAAAATAACAAAGATGTCGAAACAAAAGTTGGTGCCAAGGAAAAGAAGTCATCTGAACTAGAAGGAGAAGAATGATGTGCCTACCTTCTCCTCTTCCGCCTCCTCACTTGTTCTTGGCAGAGTGCTGGGCAAGCCTGTGCCTGCTGTGTCTGTGCGTGCATTCATGTGTGTGCATGTGTTATGGGCATGCAAGAGTGTGCCTTGCATACATGCATTCTGTGCATGCATGCATGTGTGTGTGTAAGGGGACATCCATGCAGGCAGGTTGTGTGGACGCATGCATGTGAGCATTAGTATGTCTCTGTGTGTGTGAGCGTGCGTGGTTGTGAATGCATGTGTGTTCCTGTGTGTGTATGGTGTGTATTTGTATATGTGCATATATGTGTGGTGGGAGACGTGTGCATGCCAGGGTGCCACGAGCCTGAATGTGTGTTCCTGTGTGAGTGTGATTACAAGTGTCTGAGTGTGCAAGCATGCATGTGAGCTGCTGTGTGCAAGCATGTGCTATATGTGCTGTGTGCGCGTGTGTGGTCATGCGTATATGTGTGAACCTGTATGCCTGTGTGTGCATGGCGGCACGTGTCCGCATGTTCATGTGTGTGTGTGCATGTGTGTTAGGTGGTGTGGAACATTAGGGGATTTAAAGGCTGCATTTGGGAGGGGGAGGGGAATCAGAAAGCCCAAGATGTCCTTGACATTCAAGGGTTTAGCATGCAATCTGGTCTCATTTCAAGTGATCCAAAGGTCCATGGCTTGCAATGATTTTTAAAATTTTAACAGTTTATATTTTTGATGGGGCAAAAAAGTGTCAGCAGGGAACTGAGCTAATGAGTGAGCCTAGCCTGGCCACCTGGTGATAAACACTGTTCCTTTCAGGAAAACGGTCTCAAAAGAATTCCAATTGCTAGTGCTAATCATGGAAAAAAGGATGAAGACGTCTGAAACATGATTGGCTTTTAGTCTGAAAAAAATGGAAGCAGGGAGTGGATTAAAGAGAGGAGAGGGGAACTCAGCCCTGGCTTAGATCTGCGGCTCCAAAGGAACCCACAATAGATGCTCTCAGTGGAAACCAGAAGTGATTCCCCGCCCAGCTCTAGGGAGCCGCTGAGCCGACTCCAGGAACAGCTCAACTGAATGAGGACTCAAGGCAGGCTGATGAGTGATGGAACGCACATCAATAACTGCAGAAATGGCTCCAGTCCTGACTTTACAGGACTAAATGTCCAAGACAGCAGTTTCACATTCCAACGACACTTTGCCCCTCTTTAGAAGGACAGTTTATGCTGGAGACAGTATTTCCCAGTGTGGGATTCTTAAAGATCTCTTGTCTTATCTCTTGTGAATGTCAAGGGCCCACAGTAATTATAAGCATCAAAAAAAAAAAAAAAAAAAATTGGGGGGGGAGTTGGGTGGAGTTAAACTTATAAAAGGATGAAAATTATTAGTAATAATATTTGAATGGCTCATCTGTATCGAGGGCTGATAATATGGCAGGCGCTGAGCTAAGAACTTTGATATTAAATATAATTACACTTATATTAAGTAGAATAATATGAGTCTCCACCTCCAGGAAGTTCTTCCCTGGAAAATTCTATAAATCCCTAAGAGGCAGCTATAATTGTTACCTCCTTTGAGAAACCTTTCCTTCTGTCATCAGCAATTACTTCCCCGAATTGCAGTACGCCCCCTTCCCTGTGTGTCCTTCCCATCCCCCAAGATTCCCTGAGGGCTTTCTTCATCTGCCCCCAGCTCCTAGGGCTGGTCTGGGGACACAGAGAGCTCCGTGTTTGTGGAGTGAATATTCATTGTCAAATGGGTTTTTTCATTTTAGCTGTCTCTGTGAATTCCACGCCCCACGCTCCTGGACTGCAGCCATCCTCTCTGCTTCTTACTCATTTTGGATAAAATTGATTCGGGCTTTTCTTCTTGAGGTTTAATTTCTTATAAAAACATTAGAGAGCTGAGAGTGTTCTCTCTTGGGGGCCAGCCTCCATCCCCATCAGGTAGCCCATCAGGATGCCGATCTCTCTGGAAAGCAAGAAAAGGCTTTCAGGCAGCTCACTCCATCCATCGCGGGCTCGGCTCTCCTCCCTGCCCCCTCCTCCGCGGTCATCCTCTCTCTTGATTGAAGCCACTGCCTCCACCTGTGTCCTGGATCGCCGCCCTCCCCATGTGTCCAGAGACCCCTCTCCAGCAATCAACACTTCCTCCTCTTCTGTGCTGTCATCCTCCTTCTCCTCTGGATCTTTCTCAAGAGCTTTTCATCAAGTTCCAGCCTCTCCATCTTCAAAAATGGTAATAATACTAACAACGGTCCCTCTGGAACCCCTTGTCTCCTTCTAGTTTCTCTTCCACTTTCCAGCCATGCTTATGAAAAAATTTAAAAGAAAGAGAAAAAGGTACCCTTGCTATTGGCTCGCCACCCCCTCCATTCACACGCCGTCTGTCCTTTAGTTGGGCTTCTTCCAGTGTCTTGTGGATGCCCTTCAGCCCCTTCGTGGCAGCTTTGACACTGGCGCCCATCTATCCCTTTTCGAACCTTCCTGGTCCCCGGCTGCCAAGGCCCACACTCTGGTTTTCCACCTACCTCTCCTCTCTCCCTCTGCCTTCCTCCACTCTGTCTTTTCCTAAACCCTGGTGTTCCTCTGGGTCCTCTTTTTACTGCCTGGTCTGTCTAGTCCACACTTTCCCAAGGCTGGCGTGACCCTCAGGTCCACCACTCAAGATCGGACTTCTCTCCTAAGATTCAGACCCTCCCCTCCAGGTTCCTGCTGGTCCCTTGCACTTGAAGTTCCTTCGGGTGCCTCAAACTCCCCACGACTCAAACTCAACCCATCCTCTCCGTCCTGTGCCCACGCTCACGGCCTTCCAACATGCACCCTGTCCTGATGGCGTCCCCACTTTGGAGACTGGTACCACTTACCATCCAGCTGCCCAAATGCCAATCCTGAGACCCGCCTTCGGCTCTCCACCCAATGCAACACCCCACAGCTGGCTCGGGAGCCCACGTCTTCAGTTCTACCACCGCGAATCCACCCTCTCTTCACCATCCCCTCTCACGCCCCTCCAACACATTCCCTGAAGCCAGAGTGGGCTTCCAAATGTGTAGCTGATCAGCCCTCTCTCTTCATTCCTCCATTGGTTCCTGATATATCTATTGAAGACCTACTGTGTGCCAGGCACTATGTTACTCTGGGAGGACCTGTGCGTTAGTCTTGTGCAGTTCCCACTCTAGCGGAAGAGACGTACAATAAACATACGCATTATAAAGAGTCAAGCGATGATCAATGTTATCGGGAAAGATGAAGCAGAAAAAGAGGGCGAACAGTGATGGATTAGGAGGGGGTCTTAGGGCAGGAAGTCAGGAGAAGCTTCTCTGAGCAACGATAATGAATGAAGGGACCAAGTGAGCCAGTGGGGATTGTAGAGGAAGCACATTCCAGGTGGAGATAACTGCACGTGCAAAGATCCTGTGGCAGCCTGGTGGGCATGACACAGTCTTACCACAATACCATAGTCCCCGCAAGTAGGAACGTTCCTGTCCCGCTGACCTCCTCTCCCCCAGCCTCCTCCCTGACCCACCTCCCAAGAACGGAGGAGAGAGAAACTGGAATTAGCTAAAAGGGAAGATGGAGAGTGAAAAAGGAGGAGGACATGCCCACCCTTCTCTTCCCCATAGTCTAGATTTTGCGCACAGCAGAACTCAGCTGGGGGAGGGACTTCCTTTGAATGAAGACAGAAACGTCAGTCATCACATGGCCAGAGATTTTTAACTGAGGCTATATTGCCATCCGAGGTGCCTCTGGTATAGATGAGAAAAGTCATGGGACAGTCCCAGTTCTCGTGGAGGGATGGGGAAAGCAAAACCCAGAGCCACTTGAAAGAAATAGTGGGAGGTCAGAGCTGCCTTCTGATCGCGTCTACTGAGTGGAGCTTGTTGGAAGTCGGGTTGAATGCGAGTCCTGAGGTCCAGATCTGCTGCTTGAGGGTGGCTTCGTGGGGACAGTTAGCTGGCCAGCCAATCACTCCTCCTCTTCTTCCACGAGTCACCATTGGGTACGGGGCCACCTAGCAAGGAACTGTGTTTCCCAGCCCTTCTCATAGGTAGGTTTGGTCACATGACTGAGTCTTGCCAGTGGAGAGTGAGCGGAAGGGATGTGTCCAGGGCCCTGAAAACAGCACATGTGCAGTGTCTGCACTCTCTTCCCTTCACTTTCTGGCTGAACCTGAATGTGGCAGTGGCTTTGACCTTGCAGATGTGACATGGTCCTAGAGATAGAGGAGCCTGAGACCTGGACGCCTGAATGATCAGGTGGAACAGAGCCGTACTCTGGCCTCGCACACTCACCTTGGGCTTCTCCATGAGAGAGAAGTCAAGTTCTCCTCCGGCTACAGTGGCTGCACCCTTGGCAATGAGTGGCAGGGCATCTCACTCCCTGTGCATGACACCCGCCCAAGTTCTCTGAACCATGTTCAGACATCACACCCCAAACTGCTGGCTTCTCCCTCCAGAGAGAAGCTCCTAGCTGGCTCAGTTATGAAAGCTCTGGGGAGAAAACATACTTTGCAATCAGTGGTGAATTCTAGCTCAGCTCTGCCACTTACCAGCTGTACAATCTGGGGCATGTGCCTTTACCTCTCTGAGCCTCAGTTCCCTCATATGGGGATTCATAATCCCTCCTCATAGCTTTGCCTCCAGGATGCAACAAGAGGCTGCAGGAACAGGCGGAGCCCAGCAGAGCCCCAACTGGCCTCCCATCAGCCCCCACCAAGCCTGGATGCAGGCTGAAGTTTTTCTTTGGAATAAGTGACAGGTTCAGGGAGGCGGAACAGAACAAGTACTTAGAGTTCATAGCTCAGAATTCTCTGAAATCAGATTCCCAACGCTCCCTTCCTAGTCTGGGAATTAAGCTGGCTGTCCTGGGCTTATCTCTGAATGGTCTCCGCATGAGGGGAATTTTCCTGCAACCTTATTCCACCCTCCGTACCAGGGCTACTTGTCAGGGGCGTCTTCCTCCTCTGCCCCAGGTTTCTGCTCGTTAACCCCATTCCAGGGTGAAACTGTGGAGTGCAAGGAGTGGGGCTGGGGCCGGGGCTGGAGCAAACGTGTTCTGTTTAGTAACGATCAGAATGTTGTGGGTTATGTAGTAGGAATATTAATTCCTTTTCGCAGAGAACATAAGGCTGTAAGGGGCTGTTCGTGTGCTGTCTGGTCCAGCTGTCCTCCCCACCTCCCACTTAGAGATGAAGAAACTGAAGCCTGGGAGAAGACAGGACTTGTTCACAGTCCCACACGGAGGGAGGGCATGGCAGAGGTGCCCCGGCTCCGATGCACCGTGGAAGGCTTGCATGGAAGGTGTGCCCAGCTACCTCTCCGTGTAGCCCTTCTTAGGGTGCAGTTCTGACCTGCAATGCAGAAGGGAATGTTCACCTCCACATCTCACATTTACAGAAACCGGGACTGGGAGAGCACCAGGGTGACTCGTCTCCCACTTTGACCTTCTCTGTCTGGCATGGGCAAAGGATGGGTGGGAAGCTGGGCTCCCAGCTAGGCAGAGGTCGGGAGCTCTCCCAGGCTCACCTGGTTTTCCTCCACCATAGCCGCGCTCACCCTGCTTTGTGAATGTCCGCACAGGGGTCTCTCCCTCTGGACCATGAGCCCTTGGCAGGCAGAGACCTTGTCCGCCTTCTCTCTGAACCTCCCTGCTCAGTGGTATTTGCTGACTGCTCAAAAGCACAGACCTGTCTCCATCTCCCAGACGCAAAATCCTTTCCTCACTCACACGGAGCCCAGATGGCCTCTGGTTTCAAGTCCCCGATCTGCCCCTTCACCAGCTGTGCCTTCTTGGAAAAGAAATTGAGTTCTCTGAGCTTAATTCCCCACCACAAGAAGGGGTTAATACGAGGAGCATGTTTCTTACGGGGCTGGAAGAGGTGAAGATGGAGCGAGAGTAGGGGTGTCGGTCACGCAGCAGGTGTGTGGCTGATTCCCTTCCCTTCCCTCCGCCGAGGGAGAACCTCGGTCCGAGGCGCCATGTTCGGGGTTGCATGGGGACAAGACCTTCTCCCCCCACCTCCACCTGCCATTCCCCTCCCATGTCCTGTCTCATTTCACACAAGGGCACACTGTGCTTGTCCAGTGTTTACCATCCAGAAAGTTGTAAGTTGTAAGTTGTATCAACCATACATAGACATGGGCCGTGTCCTGATCTCAAGGGTTGACAGTCCAAGCGAGGAGGCTGCCCATTGCTGACATTCAGGGCGGGGTAACACTTTATGGTGAGGTGTTCAGCACCGTCCCTGGTCTCTACCCACCAGGTGCTAATAGCATGCCACCCCCCTCCCCAGTTTTGCCAATCAAAACTGTTTCTAGATATTGCCAAATGTTCTCTGGGTGGTTCTAGAAGCCACCCAGAACTTGGTCATATGGTGACCCCAAAGGGCTAATGGCCCACGGGGAGGCCTCTCCTGTCTGACCTGGCCACTCCTCCAGAGGGACATGAACAACTCAGCATACACCCCTCAGAGGGCCCGGGAGGGCCAGGGGTTTGATTCCCCCTTATTGTGGGGTTTTATTCCCCCCCACCCCACCCTCCACGTACTTAACCTTGAAGGCTGACTCAGTGCTGACACACAGGGAAAGGGTACCAGGCAGGTGCAATTTGGGGAGGGAAAGGTCAGCTTTGGTTGGAGGAAGAGCCACACCTCTCCTTGGAAATACAGAAAATACACACGGTCAAGGACACGGCTTAGAAACAAACCCACTTTAATTGAGAGTGTACACAGAGATAGGGGGAAGCAGAGGTGTGACTGAGACCAGGCCACACACCTGTCCTGGCCAAGGTACCCGGTCTGCTTAGAGGGTTCAAGCTGGGGCCAGGTGTGGGCACAGAAGCAGGGTCAGAGCGGCTGCCTTGAGCAGCAGGGGCCAGGGTGGGGTGGGGGGTGTGCAGAGCTGAGGCCAGTGCACGTTTATGTCTGTGTGTTCATGTGTATGTACATGTATATACGTGGGCACAATGTACACAGAATCTACAGGAGCCCTCAAAGGCAGATTTAGGGACAGGGTCAGGGAGACAACACCTCAAATCCCTGAAGGCCCCAGGGGCTGAGGCAGCCTCAAGAGAGGGGCACACCATGGTGCGTGCTGAATGCCAGAGCTAACCCTGCTTCTGCCACTCGTAGGCTTGCTGTGTGACCTGGAGCAAGTTACTTACCCTCTCTGGGCCTCAGATTCACTAGATGATCACTAAGGTTCCTTGTGGCCCTGAACTTCAATAGTTTCAAGGAGGTTTAAAGTATAAAATGTATTTTTTAAGAGCCTTTGGTCCACGGGTTCAAATCCCACCACGCCTGGTACCCAGCACAACCCCATCACAGGCACCAGGAAAAGGCCCACTGGGAGCTCTTCCTACCTGCCTCTCCCGGGCTCAGCTCTGGCTCCCAGCTGCTCTTCCACGCCTGCCAACAGCTGCGTGTACAGAGACAGTAGGGCAGCAGGGGTGGGCAGCGGCCAGGCGGGGGATGGGAAAGTGGCTAGAGCTGGGGAGGCTTGGCCTCGGGGCCGTAAAGTGCATTGCTCACCCTCTTTGTTTCCTAGCACAGGGCGGACCCAGCACCCAGCAGGTGCTCAATAAATGCTTGAGGAACCAGCACAGTAGAGGACAGCCCGGTCCCAGGGGGAGCTGCGTCCGGAACTAGCCGGGAGGCGGAGCTGGGGCATGTCACTTTGCCCTGTGAGTCTCAGCCATCCCCTCTGGGAAATGGAGGCAAGAGGAGAAGCTGCCCCCGCAGGCCTGCCCCGCCTGTGTGAGTGTGAACGGTGGTGCTCAGTAGCGGGCAGCGTCCAGCTGCAGACAGGCCACAGAAACCCCATCTGGAATGGGGGACAAAGGCGTCCCCAGTGGAGGCAGTGGATCTGAACTGGTGGGGGGCCTTGCTAACGAGGGGTCACTAGGCTTTTACAGTACAGCGATTTCCATTCCTACTGGGAACACGACGTAACAGCTGCAACAACAAAGCACAACTAGCAGACGAGAGGAACCTGGGAGAAGAGGCTGAGGAAGGCGGTCCAAGAGATGGCCATGGGCCAGGCGACGTAGCCACGCCTCCTTCGAACACACAGACACCCTTGGCTCAATGTCGGGGGCAGCTGAGGGCCAAGTTGGGGGGCAGGGGATAGAACCAGCTGAGCCAGAGGGTAAGCGTTTCAGGATGGGGTGGGAGGAGATTCCCAGCTGCCTCCTAAACCAAGCTGGGTCTTCCACCAGGACAGCGGAGCCCTCTCCCAGCTGGCTCTGGGTATCATTTTCATCTGGTATGCTCCAGGAGTCTCCAGATGCAGGGGTCCTGGCCCCTCTGGCCCCTCAAGCAAGCTCTGACTTGGGTCCCGGCATAAGTTCAGATGTCACCCAACCTTGCCTCTTGTCCTGCAGGGATTCCCGTCCCAACCCACGGAGAAGCTGAAACCAAGAGCGAGTGGTGGAAAGGAGGAATCAGAGGGAAGTGGTTGAAGGCAGGAGACTGCACAGAGGCTGGAGGCTGGGGTCCTCCAGTCTGGCGCCAAAGGTCTTAGAACGTGACTGCTGTTGGGGTCTCATGGGGGGAGATGTGGGCGGCGGGCAGCCGGGGCCACGCCCCCCACCACCGTAAGGCACCGCCCAAGCCCCACCCCAGCGTCCCTCCTGCTCACTGGATGGTGCATTTGTCCCGCTCGCGGGCCTGGCCCTCCCGGAGGACCTTGGCCTTGATGTATTTGAGGTCACTGTTGACGCTGGGGCGGCGGGCAAAGGGCGAGACCATGCCGTAGGCGTCCATGTCCTTGACTCGGCGCATGCAGAAGGGCCTGGGGTGGAAGGCGTCCCCGTACTGCACGGAGATCTTGCGGTGCAGGGCGGGGCTCATCTCGTGCGGCAGCTTGGCCATGCTGAAGAGCACGTAGAACATCTCGTCCACGTTGGTGTTCTTCTTGGCCGACACCTCGAAGTAGGCACAGTTCCCGTCGCCCGACACCAGCAGCTCGGCCTCGGTGGTGGGCACCTGGCGGCACAGCTCGCCGTGGTCGTTCTTGTTGCCGCAGATGACCATGGGCAGCTCTGCCACTTCCTTGGTCTTGTTCTTCAGGCAGGACTTGACCTCCAGGATCTGCTTCTGGAGGCGCTTGACCTCGTCAAAGGATTCCCGATTATCCAGACTGAACACCAGGATGAAAACGTCGCCTGTGGGGAGAGGAACCCCAGGCGGTGAGTTCACAGGCGCCTCCTGACCGCACCACACCCCCTCGCCCCTCCCCGCTCCCTGACTTGACCTTCACAGTGACTCTAGCCGGGAACTGCTATTATTCCCCCCATTTTCCAGAGCAGAAGACTGAGGCCCAGAAGGTTAAATCCCTTGTCACAGAGCTAATACGTGGCACAGCCTGGTTCAAACACAATGAATCAGCCCTACATTTCCCGGCAGGGCTGGAGACAGGGTGAGTGATTTGTGAGTTTGTGTGGACTGTGTTAGAATAATAAGAAATACAGGGGCTTCCCTGGTGGCGCAGGGGTTGAGAGTCCGCCTGCCGATGCAGGGCACACGGGTTCGTGCCCCAGTCCAGGAAGATCCCACATGCCGCGGAGCGGCTGGGCCCGTGAGCCATGGCCGCTGAGCCTGCGCGTCCGGAGCCTGTGCTCCGCAACGGGAGAGGCCACAACAGTGAGAGGCCTGCGTACCGCAAGAAAAAAAGGAAATACCGTTTCCACAAGAGCAGGAGTCTTGCTGTTCAGCGCACACCCCCAGGGCTTGGAATAGCCCCCGATGCATAGTTGGAACGCAGAGTGTTGGCATCAGGCAGGCCTCGGTTCACCTCTTGCCCCCTCCACTCACTGGCCACACGGCCTTCAGCGGGTCACACCACCTCTCTAAACCTCAGTTTCCCCATCTGTCCCATGCAGGATGCTTTTGAAGGTTTGATGAGATAATGAATGGAGAGTGACACGTGCTCAGTGATCTCGGGTCTCAAAAGACCCGAGAACAAGTACCTGCGAGAGTCGCATGGGTTCCCCCTTGACTCCTCACGGAACATCTGTGAGGGAGATTTCATTACTTTCATGTGATAGGTGAGCCAACTGGGGCTCAGAAAGGGTGCACAACCAGCCCGAGATCACACAGCTCAGGTGTGGCCAGGCCGAGATGTGGACCCGATTCTGTCCTCACCTGGCTGGTCCTGGCGCACACAGGTGTCCTCTGATTCTTGAATAAATCATGGATGAACAAGTGAACACTAGCCTCCCAGGCCCACGCTACCCCTGCTACAACTCGCTGCATCCCTCAGCGCAGGTCTTTGAAACAGGGATGATGGGGAGGTGGCAGGGGAGGGGGGGAGGTTGAGAGAGGGCTGGTACCTCCACCCCAATTTCCACATCTCACTACGGTGATCACAGTCTCGCACTCAAAGTACCTTTTGCACTTTGACTTAAACTCTCGAGAACCTGTGGGGAGATGTTAAGAGCCCTGTTTTATAAGAAACCGAGGCTCAAAGGTGCCCGGGACTGGCCCAAGTTCTCGAGAGGAGAATCAAGTGATACCAGCTTCTGGGAGCACTGCTGCCTCCTTCCTCTGGACCCCCGGGGCACGCCATTTGTCCCCCTCAGAATAGCACACGCCACGTTCAGGACCAATGATGCTCTCTGGAGCAGAGGGAGATGTCGTCACGGCGCACAGTGGGTGTTCATAAAGCTGGTTGTGTGGACGGGGTGGGACGGGATGGAGGACGGTGTGGGCAGTTTAGAAAGGCACTTGCAAGGCAGCACTGGCCTGGCAACTGTTTCTGCTTAGGCTGCCAAACCCATCCCGTTAAGGCGAATCCCGGGCCCCTGAGGGCTCTGCAGTCTTGACATATCCAGGTGAAAGGCTGTGACGCCAAGCTTCAGAGACGCCTGGCTGGCAGCTGGAAGGAGAGCTGGCGGCAGAATTAATGGCTTTCAGGGGCTTCCCTGGTGGCGCAGTGGTTGAGAGTCTGCCTGCCAATACAGGGGACACGGGTTCGAGCCCTGGTCTGGAAGGATCCCACATGCCGCGGAGCAACTGGGCCCATGAGCCACAACTACTGAGCCTGCGCGTCTGGAGCCTGTGCTCCGCAACGGGAGAGGCCGCGATAGTGAGAGGCCCGCGCACAGTGATGAAGCGTGGCCCCTGCTCGCTGCAACTGGAGAAAGCCCTCGCACAGAAACGAAGACCCAACACAGTCAAAAATAAATAAATTAAAAAAAAAAGAATCCTTCCTTATTAAAAAAAAAAAAAAAAGAATTAATGGCTTTCAGAATTTGCTGTGTACCAGCACCAGGTTGGAAGATGAGGCACGGGCTGGCGAGTGAAGAAAGCAGGCAGCAGGCAGACGTGCTTGGAATATGTGCACGCAAAAATGAGACGAAAACACTCTCCGTTATGGGGACACAAATGCGAATGTCAAAGTGTTCGCGGGGGGCCTGGAAGACTGATGGGGTGGCTACCTCGGGGGAGGGGGCAGGAGCCTGCGGTTGGGGGCATGGGGCAAGGGGGCTTTTTAGCCTTATCTGTATGTTTAGAGGAGGGTGTATTTGTGTAATTAAAAATTAACTTTGGAAATACGCATGCGGTCCCTCTCCACATCTACTCTCTCCCTCCGTTAGCCTTATTTCTGTGGGTGGGCACCCAGTCCCCTCCCCATGGCCAGGAGAGCAGACATCCTTGCAATCTCCATCGAGTCCTGGAAATGCCCCCCACGCAATTTCCTGCAGTTCTCGCAGCCGCCCTGGGAGGAAGCAGGTTATGTCCATTGTGCAGCTGGGAAGACTGAGATCCAGACTTATGGTCACACATCTAAGCCGTCAAGTGGAAGAGCCAGGACTGGAACCCAGGTCAGCCCAGGCTCCTTCTGCCCACACACTCCCTCTCCAAAATGTGGGGTGGGACAGTCTGAGTGTGATCTGGGTCAGATGGTCAGTGAGGACAGCCGGAAGAGGAAGCTGTCTATCCAGGGCACTCAGGGAGGAGTCTTGACCGGGCCGTGGGGAGAGGGGTGGGCATGGCTAGGGTTTCTTGGTGTAGAAGTATCTTGATTTGCGGGACTGTTTTAGTGATGGCTGGGGGGTTACTTGCTCATTCCTTCCCTTCATCACCGCCCAGCAGTGGCAGGTGCAGGGTTTAGGAAATGGGCCTGCACAGCCCATGGCAGGCATACTGCAAATGTAGGTTTAAGACCCATAATTCTTGAGCACTTACCTTCCAATCACCAAGCACTTTTCCTATATTAACTCATTTAAATTCTCACAAAGACCTTTGGAATGGGTGCTCATGTGATGCCAACTTACAGATGAGAAAACTGAGACACAAAGAGATGAAGTCACTCGCTCAGAGGGACAAAACCAGGAAGCAGTGGAACCAGGATTCGGACCCAGGCAGACCAGTTTCCGGACCTGTCCTCTTAGCTACCACACAAAACTGCTTGAGTGATGAAAATCATGGCCCAGTCTCACATCTCTACCTGGCCCCTTAGTCCCCCACAATCTCCTCCCTCCCCACCACCCCCAGCCGGGCCAAGAGGCTACAGGATAGCCCAGTGGTAAAGCATGAGAGCCAGACTGTCATTTACCAGCTGTGCTATCACCTGGAGTAACTCAACCTCTCTGGGCCTCAGTTTCTCCACTTGTAAAATGGAGGCAAATACCTGTCTCCTAGGTTCGTTGTGAGGATTAAATAAATACATGCCAAGCTCTAGAAACAGGCCCAGGCACACAGCTCTTGTTAAGTGTTAGCTATTGCCATGGCCGTGACTGTGATTATTACCGAGTTCCCAGCATCCGCAGGTCCCCACCAGCCCCTCTGGCTGATCACTGCCTGGGCCCGGCCCCTGCCTCTCTGAGAGGTGGAAAAGCCCTGCAGTGTTCATAGATCAGAGCCTGACAGACTGACCCCGGGCGCTGGAGCTCTGCTGGGTCACCCCCACAGAAGGAAGGCAGCAGCCCCTCTGTTCCCTGGGGAGGTAAAGCCCCAGTGCAGAGTCTACCAGTTCCTGATCTGGAAGGCAGCGCCAGCAGTCATGAGCAATCGATCCAGAGTCAGACAGAATGGAACTGGGGACCTGGCTCCATCCTTTGCTCGGGAAGCAGCAACACCTCTGTGACCCCCACAGTGCTAAGGGGGCTCGTTGTGAGCTTCATCTCAGATAGGCAAGTGCCTTGCAAACTGTAAAGTACCGAGCACACACGCTCACATACTCAAGCACCTGTGCCCACCCCTGGCACCCACCTGTGAGGATGGAGAGCCTGCGCATGGCAGGGAAGGGGTGGTTGCCAGACGTGTCCAGGATGTCCAGCTGGTACATGTCGCCGCGAATGTTGTAGACCTTCCGGTGGAAGTCCTCGATGGTGGGCGTGTACTGGTCCTCGAAGCGGCCGTTGAGGAAACGAGAGACGATGGAGCTCTTGCCCACCCGCGAGGCGCCCAGCACCACCATGCGGTACGAGTTCTTGGCGGGCACACTGAGTGTGCAGTTCCCGCTGGACAAGGTCTTCATCATGGCTCGGGGCTGTGGCAGAGAGCCAGGAGTCGGCATCAGGAGGCCCAAGGCCCGGCCTCGCAGCCCTTCCTGGAAGCCTTGGCCTCCCCTGCCGGCCACCTGTCTGGTCTCAGTTTTCTGTCTGTACAATGGGAACACTGGACTGGGGTCTTTCTAAAGGCCTTGGAGTTCTGCCTGCTCATCCGTCTCGTTTCTTTCTTTCCTCCTTCATTCATCCACCCATTCACTCATTCACTCACCCTTGCGTTCATTCACCCCTTATTTATTTGTTTGTTTGTTTATTTAGGCAGCACGGGACTGCTGGGGCTTGACTCCTCGCTGTACCACTAACTCGCTACTGCTCTTGGGTAAGGAGCTTAACTTACCCGGGAGTCACTTTTCTCATCAGAACTTTCTACAGGAGCCTCTTGGGCTTGTGGGAGAGGCCGAAATGGATCCAAGCTCCAAACCCCAATTAAAGATAAGTAACCTCCAGGGGCTCCATCAGGCCCACCCAAAGGCCATTCACAGTCCAGCCACCCTCGCTTCCTATCTCAGCAGCTACCAGCGTCCCCCCCGGAACCCATGGTGAGCTTGAGCTCTGCTGGTACCTGCCTCCAGCCCTCAGCCCCTCCCCAAGAGCACCCTCTTCCCGTCAGCAGAGTCTGGCTCAAATGCCACCTCCTCTCTGAAGGCTCCTCTGCCTCCTGCCAAACCCAGCAGGAAGCCACCCACCCACCTAGAGAAGATGAGCTACAAATGGGTGCAGGCCTGCTGAAATACAGATCTCCTCTGCCCTCAGCAGGCTGCCGCACAGGGTGGTGCAGGTGGGGCGATGCACAAGGCCCCCGGCTGGGTGGGAAAGGGGGAGG
This sequence comes from Orcinus orca, assembly GCF_937001465.1. NCBI lineage: Eukaryota > Metazoa > Chordata > Mammalia > Artiodactyla > Delphinidae > Orcinus > Orcinus orca. The sequence goes on along the minus strand of NC_064569.1, from coordinate 90,951,179 downwards.
CCGTCTTATTTGGAGTTCATCTGCTCAGAGAAGGCACCTTTTCGCAATCTGCACAAAGGGCTGTGGTGCTAACTATGACGGGTCCCCACCCCGTGATGCCCCAGGTCAGTAGCCTGGAGAGCCTCATTCATTCACCCCCTGGCACTCTCTAACATCGTAAATGTCTACATCTGCCATGACGCTAAGAGACTTCAGGTGGAGACACCTCTTGTGTGTGTTTTCTGGCACACGACCTGTTCAGGGAGTTCTCCTTGCCTGACTGAGAACCGCCGTGCAGTAAAGCGGCTCTCAAAAAGACCTTTATAAAAGCTCTGATGGGTAGCATTTGTCAATTTCCATGAATCCTCCCACCATGGCCGACGCCAAGCTACCAAGATGATCTCAATGAATGAATTGCAAAGGGCCGCACACGATAAGCCGGCTCAGCCCACCGCTGACCCAGGCCTGGAGCCATGACAACGATCACCAGTAACCAAGCCCTGCAGTGTGCCAAGCACTGTGCTAAGTATAGAACGATAATAACAGCTGACGTTTATTTTGCAGTTAATATATGCAGAGCGGTCCAAGTGCTGAACGTGTACTAACCTGCTTCATCCCTCAGGAACCCCAGAAGGTAGATGGTTACCCCAATTTACAGATGAGGAAAGTGAAACACAGAGAAGTTTAGTACCTTGCTCATGGTTACACAGCCAGTAACCAGCCAAGGAGGGATTCGACCCCAGGCGGTCCACCCCCTGCCATGGAGTATCCTCATTCCCGTCCCTGTTTCACAGATAAGGACCTGATGCTTAAACGTCTACAGGACTGGCCCATTTAGTTAATAAGGAAGCCAGGATGGTGACCCCAAGCCTGCGACCTCTACATCTCCCGTGCAATTCATGCCTGAAGCCGACCTCAAGTTCATCCCACAGGATTTCAGTGCCACGTACATAGCAGGTGCTCAGTAAATGATCTGTGAATGAATGAAGCAAATGGCTCTACCTTTGGAGCTCATTCAAAGCCTCCTTCTGGGGCCTTTGACCTCCACCCGCACCCTGTATAGCTGGCCCGGGGGCTGCACTGAGGAGGGTCTCAGTGCCCTGAGCACACCCCTGTGTGGGCAGCAGGGGAGAGAGGGCTGCAAGCCAACAGCACTGAATTTTTTCAGTCTCTTCCTGGGCTGGGAGAGCCAGGCTGCGTGCACCTTCAACGGACGTGGGCTGCTGGGGAAAGAGGTCCCACACCAGGACAGCCCCCTCCGCAAGTCCCTCTGCGGGGAGCTTGGATCTGCTGGTGGTCACCTCTGTCTACACAGAGAGGGAAGGAGGCCAGTAGCCCCCAGGGACAGTGTATCCCCTGCCCCAGCCTCTAGCCCAGAGCTCCTGGTATAGACGTGCTAACGTCGGCGACTGAATGGGCCTGAGGAAGTCAAAGAGAGGAGGCGTGGGGTCAGGAGAGGGCAAAGAAGGAGGAAAAAAAAATAATAATCTGTGGCTTTCCTCTCTGAGAGAAGACTGCGAGTCTTCACATGGCCCCAGCCACGTGGGGCTGTGTGAAACACCCAGACACCTGGCCGTCAGGTGACAGCACCTCCCACCCCCGCATCTTCCTTCCTTTCTCCTCCCCCAGAGGAGGTACTATGGGCAGCGCTGTAGGCACAGCTTCTCTCCTCCACCGCTGCCTGCTCCCTTCTCTCCATCCTCAGCCAGCCTGACCCTATGGTGAGGAGTTCAAAGGGCCCTTTGAGAATGTAGATTCCCCCCCCCCGGAGGCCCAGAGAGTGGTTAGTGGGGGTGACTAGCAGCACAGGTACCCAAATGCAAGTTCTGTGACTCATCCCAGGGAGGCAGAGATGGCGGGGCCACGCTGGGAGAATGGTCAGCACAGCTGGGCAGGCCTCCATCATGCTGGGTGCTTTGCGTGCCTTATTTCAATGACTACACAACACTCCGATGGAGAGGGGACCACCATCAACCCACTGGACCAATGGGGACACTGGAGGTCGCAGAGGCTGGGTCACTTGCCCCAGTTCACACAGATGACTGGCCAGGCCAGGATTAGAATCAGGCTGTTGGCTCCAAAACTGGGGCTCTTACCTCTATAAAAACCCACCCCCCGGACAAAATCAATCTTTTTCAAAACAAAGTCTGACTCACTGAAGCCTCAGCTGGGGTCAGGCGGGGGGAATGACCCCAGAAGCCTATTCTAATTCCCTCTCTCTCTTGCTGCAGATAGCTGGGGTCAGGCACCCTGCCCAGGACTCCCCCAAACCTTGTCCAGCCAGCTCCCAGCAAATGCATCTGTGCGTTCACCCCATTCTTCTTCCTCAAGCCCTTCTCCCAGGGCCTGTCTGGAAGATGGAGGGGTCACAGGGGCAGGAACAGCAGTATAAGAGTCTGGCCGCACCCTCCTCCTTGTGGTACCCTGAGCCCTCCCTGCCCCCCTGGCACACACCCCAAGCCTCCTCCATTAGCACGCATCCCAGCCTCTCTGGACACACATGCATTCACTGGCCTCCATGCCCACACTGAGGGGAGTCCTGGGGGCTTTGCAAAGCCAATCTCACCATCCTTGACACAGCTCAGGGTGGTAGAAAGCAGGCAGACCAGCTCTGCCTCTCACCAGCCCAGCCACCCTGGGCAAATGACTGGGCCTAGCGGGGCTGGTCATCTCTCAAATGGTAGAAACAAACCCACAGTGGCCCTCAGAGCTCAGTGAGAAGCCAAGAGGCCCACACAGCTCCTAGCACCCAGCAAGCAGGCGCCTTTCTTTGTGGTACTTCCTCTTGGCAGTCAAGGGGCTGCCTGGAGCAGTCAGGTGGGGAGCGACTGCAGGCAGATGCCTTGGGGGACCCCGTCTTGTCTCTCTGATGCCAGGGGAAGCCTGAATACGGGCTTCTGCGCTGGCTGCCCCTTCCCAGCCCAGCCTCCCACCTCCCATGAGGTCCTGGACAACACCCTTCATCATCCTCCCAGGGTCAGGGGTAAGGGGAGGAGAGAGCGCCCCGCAGAGGTACCTGGGAGCCTTCTGGCCAGCTGATCACAGGAAACCCTTCTTGGCAAGCGGATCGCCCAGGAAACTCACTCCTTGCACCAACTCCCCCCAAAGCTCATGGGACTCTGAACAGGGAAGGCGTTCCTTAATCTTCCCTCCTCAGAGGAGGTCCTCACCAAGGCCGCCACCAACTGGCCCCATCCCAGCCCCACCCTCAGCCAGGTTTGCAGGCTGCAGCTGGCTTAGGAAGGGGAGGGGCTGTGTTTGGGGTAGGGAAGTGCCTCTTCCTCTCTGAGCCTCTGTTTCCTTAGATTCAGACCGGCTGTTACTCCAGATCTCTTAAATGGAAGGCTTCTAGCACCGAATCTGGCACATAGGAGAAACGCAGGAAGTCTTTCTTTCCTGGAATAAGCACCCAGCCTGGCACATAGTAGGTGCTCAACTAATTTCATTTTCTCTAGATAAGTGAAGTTGCCGTATGATCATAATAGGCGCTCCATCAGTTTAACTTTCCCTAGTCCTGTAAAGCTTCACCTAGCCTTCCGCTGACAAGCTTCAAACCTTTCTTCCCGGCTTCCCCGCTTCCCCAGTTCTGTTGGGGTGTCTCCCTCCTACCTGGGAATGGCGGGCCGGGCCTCTGGCGCGGCTCGGAGGGATGCCTGCAAGCGCCTGGAGGTGCGGGGAACCGCCTTGCTCTCCGGCCGCCGAGCCTTCCAGAGTCTTTGGCGGCTCCCGGGTCACTCCGCCGGGCTCCTCCTCTGCGCGGCTCGGGGCGCCGGGCTGGGCGCGGCCGGGCGAGGGGACACGGGGAGCCGGTGCCCCATGAGTGGGTTCCGAGGGTTCGGCGGGGCCCGGGCGCTGGGCGGGCTCCGGCTCGCTGCCGCCGGCCCTGCCCTGCCCGGCCCCGGGGGACTCCTGCTGAGCCAGGTGCCCGGAGGCGTGGGGACGTCCGACCCCGGGGTCCCTGCCTGGGGCTCCGGGTTTGGGGGAGAGGGCAAAAAGAGCAACTCCGGGTCCTTAGAGACTCCTGGAGGGTCCTTTGGAGGTGACTGTAGGTGCGTGCGTATGTGCGTGTCCCGGGTGGGAGAACCTATCCGACCGCCTATGCCACCTGCTCCGCCCGCCCCAAAGGGGATCGCTCGGGTAGGGGGGTGCCTGCCCGGCTCGGCCGCGGCCTCCTCCTCTGCCCGCAGCTGTGCAGCTCCCCCGGCGCCGAGGGACGGCTCCTTTCTCCCTGCAAGGCGACGCCAGCAGCTGAAGGAGGAGCTGGGCGCTCGGCTCCGCGCGCGTGTGGGAGGGGGCCTTAAACGCCGCCCTAAGGTTTCGCAGCTCCAAGTTAGCCTTACACAGGCTCCTCCTACCACTTCACCCCCTCTGGCCCCCAGAGGAGGTGAACTTTCTGCGGGGCCCTGGCTCTTCCCTCCTTCCCTCTCCTGGAGGCGAACGCCCCTCTTCCTCCCGCAGGGCAAGGTCAGTGGTCCCTCCGAAAAGTGATCGGAGACCAGGCTCCTGACGGCGGTCCCAGCGGCAGAAGCCCAGCTCAGGCCTGGGCGCCCTTCGCCGCCCCTGCGAGCGGTTCTCCGTGGACACGTCGCGCGGCTCGCACTCGCCCCCTCCGCAGCCTGCAAGCAGCCTGTCCCGCCACCCGGCGCCCGCCTCTGCCTCCCCTAGCCCGCTCACCCGCCTTCGCCCAGCGCCCCGCCCCCGGTACTGCGCTCGGCCAATGACGACGGGCCCCGCTGCCTGGCCCCGCCCCATAGCCCCGCCCGCGGCCGCCTTGGCACCTCAGTCTGCCGCTCCGCGTGCCCGGGCTCGTGGGGCCAGGGCTCTGGTGGGGGCGGCCGGGGGCGCGGGGAGCGCGCAGGGAGCGGAAGGCGGCGCGGGCCTCGGAGGCTGACGTCTGTGCACGCACTCACACGCGCACCGCGCCGGCCGCAGGTGACCCGCGAGGGAACCTGGCCCCTCTCGCCTGGTCTGGCTGCAGCCCGCTCGCAAGGCTCCCGCGCCCTCCTCCTTCGCCGAAATCCCCAGGGGCCCTCCCGGGCACCCATTCTGCCCGCCTGAGCCTCTGCCTCCCTCCCGAGGTCTCCGGGCCTGCAGGACCCCCCGGGATGACACATGGGCCGCGCACGTGCGGTCAGGAGGGGCCGCGGAGTCACCTTGGCCTAAGCGCTCCTGAGTGGAGGTCTGTGCGGCATGCAGGTCTGAGGGAGCATCGTAGAGAGAGCCCTGCTGGGGGCGTCCTGGGCGCCCTTGGGCAGCACCTCTCTCCCTTCCCTTCTCCCCACCTTGAACCAGGACAGACATCAGTCATTATTACTTAGTATTTTCCAAGACCCACTCCTCCCCTCTGCCCCAAACACGTTTTTTGAAGAATTGTTATATCACTGCTTTAAATGGGAAACCAGTATCACTTGCCATAAATAGAAGGTAAGAGCAAAAATAAGCACAAGGGAAACAAACCAAGGTTATTAAATTCTAGCAGGAAATTGGCCTGCCAAGGCTTGAGATGTGCCCTCAGTGAAAAAGGGGGGTCGGCCAGCTTTAGAGGTGTTACAGACCTTTTAGCTCCCAACAGAGACTTTCTCCTTCAGTGTTACCAGGAGGCTGAAAAGAGAATGTTCTCACTGTGTGATGTGGTACAGGGACACTGAAGGGATGCAATTCTCTGTTCAACCATCATTTGGATAAGCCAGGGAACTGTCCCTCACTTCCAGAACCCTGAACATGGGGGATGTCTGCCAATCTGCCCCCAGACCTATTCTCCCACCTCATGATAGTCAGTGGGATCTGGGGGGGCACCAAGCTGAGGCTCCAGCTCCGTTGGGTGAGGGATTGGTGTTCAGTCTGCCTCTGTGTCCGCTCAAATCTCTGGCCTTGGGCCAGTCATGGAAATTCCCTGGGCCTTGGTTATGTCATCTATAAAATGGGTGTGCTATGCTAGGTCCACAGAGTGACAGAAGCGCTAAGATGGTCTTGGACTTCGATTATAGAAAATGGCTTGGTCTGCTTGTCCCTGCGTGGTCTTAAGAAGTTAATCAGAGAAGGTGGGGCAGATGGAGGTGGAAGGACTAGGTAGAGGACTCAGTGCTTATACTTCTTGACTGTGATTAGTCCCCTAACCGGAGGACGTGGAATATCTAGGCCTCAGACAGGCTTAAGGGAAGTGCCCAAGGTCAGCCAGCCGGCAAGTGGCAGGATCCCAGCCCAGTGATCTTTCCTCGTCCAGACTTTGCTTCTAGGAACTGGCTTCAGCCCAGGAGCGTTTGTGCTCAGCTTGATGCACAGAGGCTGTGAGCCTTGAGCTGGCTGTGAACTTGGCAGCAGGAGGCAGGCAGGGTGGTATGCTTCACCTGGAAAGCTGGGGTCAGTAGCACTTGGGCCCCTGGGCCGGTTCCTCCACACCCACCCCAGAAACATGGCAGGCAGCCAGCTCTGAGCTGGCTCAGGAACCCATTCCCTGCTGCTTCAGCTGAGTTCTCTGTCCTGAGTGGGTCACGCTCCACTGACCGTGTCCCCATCTTGAGGGGAGCTGTATATGGAGACCCACCTGCCCCTGCCCCCCAGTGCAGAGTGGCTCAGTCAGTAAGCAGGTGCACATAAAGAAATGATGCGCAAAGAAGCCTCACATGGCAACAGTCCACCTCCCGCGTGTGCTCACTTTCCTAGTCTTCCCTGCCCTGCCCCCCATTTGTTTTACCATTGCACACGGACCATTTGTTGTAGCCATCTTCTTCCTTACTGGGCTCTCTGTTACCAGCCCCCCCCCCCCATAACCCATGACCACTTTCATCTTTTTCTAAAAATGCCATCCCTTGCTCAAGAATTTTCAATGGCTCCCCATTGCTTAGGATATAAAACCTAAACTCCTTAGCCCAGCACACAAGGCCTCCAGCCAGGATCTGATTCCCACCATGCCTCACCATTAGCCTGCATTTCAGCCAATCAAACCACTTCTGGGTCCCTAGAGAAGCTGGGATTTCCCTCCTCTGGTCCTTTGAATATGCTGATCCCTCTATCTGGGAAATCTTTTCCTCTATCTACCCTTTGAACTTCTACACATCCTTCAAAGCATGTCCACACCTCTCCCCACAAAGCCTCCTCGCCTTTCTAATCGTGTGGATCTCATCCTCGTCTGGGCTCCCGTGGCAAAAAAGCTGGCTCTTGCACTGTGGGTAACTGACCAGCCCCTTAAGCCTCAGTTTCTTCATCTGTAAAGTGGGTGTTATACTAGTAGCTACCTCATGGGTTGTTGGGAGGATTATAAAACCCATAAAGGGTCTCCCACTGGGGGGCCTTGCATACAGTGGCCTTCACCATTGTTACTTCGTCTATGGCCTGTGATACATCCCGTCTCACGTTTTGGACACATGCCTCATCATCCCCACTTACATGTGAGCTCCTCAGAGAGGGGACGGAGCCTGATTCATCTTTGAATTCCCACATCATTAAGGACAGCATCTTGCACATTGAGGTTTTTTTTTTTTAATATAAATTCGTTTTATTTATTTATTTATTTGGCTGCATTGGATCTTTGTTTCTGTGCGAGGGCTTTCTCTGGTTGCGGCAAGCAGGGGCCACTCTTCAACGCAGTGCGCGGGCCTCTCACTGTCGCAGCCTCTCCTGTTGTGGAGCACAGGCTCCAGACGCGCAGGCTCAGTAGTTGTGGCTCATGGGCCCAGTTGCTCCGCGGCATGTGGGATCTTCCCAGACTAGGGCTCGAACCCGTGTCCCCTGCATTGGCAGGCAGATTCTCAACCACTGCGCCACCAGGGAAGCCCCACATTGAGTTTTTAATAAATGCTTATTGAATTGTGCTCAGCTGAACAGCCTCAGAGCAGAAGAATGCACAAGCTCTCCTTGGAGACAGGAGGAAGGGAAGGGCGGACACTGGGAGGCAGTTCTGTTTAGTCCTAACAGCACCACTTACAGGAAGGGAAACTGAGGCTCAGGGAGGCTGTTCAAAGCCAGGCAGCTAATGAGGGGCTGAGTTGGGATCTCAGAGACCTTTCTCCAAAGGGAAATCAGGCATTTACCCAATCAATGTGCTGTCACATCTCTGGCCACTTTTCTGGAGCAGTGTTTTCTATCCCTGGTAGTCACCCGGGGGAGCTTTTAAATAATAACAAAGCCCAGGCTCCCACTCAGAGATGCTGATTTAATTGCTCTGGGGTTGGGCCTGATATCCACACTGTTTAAAGCTCCCCCAAGTGATTCTAATGTGCAGCCAGAGTTGCTAGAGCAGCGGTTTGTCAAAGTGTGGTCCCTGGACCAGTGGCATCACAGCATCTAGGACTTGTGAGAAATACAGACCCCACCCCAGACCCTCTGAGTCTGAAGCTCTAGGGAGGGTTTTAACCAGCCCTTTCAGTAATTCCAATGCCAAAGTTTGAGAACCACTGACCAGAAGATTAGAGTTGGCAAAACCTTATATGTCATGCGGCTCAGTCTTCTTATTTTGCAAAGAGATGGTTCGTGGCTTCACCAAGTTCAACACATGTTAATGACAGGCTAGATCCAGAGCCCAGGAACTGACTCCTAGCACAGGGCTCTTTCCTGCTTGAATGTACCATCCAGGGCCACGCAGCCCCTAATTGGGTCTCCGGTCCCAGCAGGCCCGGGCATCAGAATCAGCCTTGAGCCTTCAGCAGAGGACAGTGGGTCACCAGCTGCACGAGGCTGGCTGGATCAGGGGCACAGGTCAGGTGCTAGCCAGTGCAGAGAACAGCTAGTTGGAGTAAACTGGCACTACACCAGGACCCTTCCAAACACCCCTGGAGGGGGAGGGATAAGGACATAGGGGGTGCTCCCCGGGCCAAAGGTCTATGGGAGCACAGTTGAAGCAGCCACACCCTGTGCCCGTCCCCTCATCTGATCACTTCTGCCTACTTCTGAGCTGAGATGTTACTTGTCACATAGTAGGTGCCCAGTAAACTTTCAATAAATGAATGACTGAATAGTGGTCAGTTTTCTCTTCTTTGCAACAGGAATATTGGATCAGATCCTCTCTGAAGCCGCATCTGATTCCACATTTCTAAGCTGAATGAATCCCACTACAAGGTGACTCAGGTGCCTTCTAGTATACGCAGTTTTTATGAGAATTAGAAAAAGGCACCTCCTCTAGGCAGAGGCAGCTCCTCTCTGAGGCTTACGCTTTGGAAGAGGAAAGCACAAGCTGAATTTCCTTACCTGAGTGCCCTTGAGCAGTGAGCAACCTGTACAACCATACAGGGCAGCCCCTTGTGACAGTTTTGCAGGGACCAGTGATGACCAGGAGGGTGTGGTCATTATACCAGGCCAGGCCAAGCTGAGGGTGTGGCCAGAAAAGAAACAACAAGAGTGAACCAGAGGCTTTAATCATAGCAAGGACTATTCATGCAGCCCCTACTCCTCGCAGGCACTGGGTTGATCCCTGTGGGGGTGGCACTAGGATCCTCGTTGGTAAATGAGGAAACTGAGGCTGTGGGACTCAACTGGCTTAAAGACACCTGGGTAAGGAAGTAACAGATCCTGCACTGGCACTAAGTCTGCTTCATGGCAGTGACTGCCTGTGGGTGGGATTTGCCCTCAGCTGCAGCAGCAGCAATAAACACAGCTGCTTGTGTGTATGGAAATGATCATGGCCGTGACCTCCACGCATGCTCCCAGTGAAGTAAGCAGGGAAGGGTTTTTGTTCCCATTTTACAGCTGATGGAACTGAAACTCAGAGATGTGCAGTGACTTGCCCAAACTCATTTGACTAGTAAGAGGCAGAGCCTGGATTGTAAAATATCTAGCTCTTTGAATAACTAGTCCTTTGATCTTTTTATGGTATCCTATTGCCTTCTTTTTTTTTTTTTTTTTTGCGGTACGTGGGCCCCTCTCTGCTGTGGCCTCTCCCGTTGCAGAGCACAGGCTCCGGACATGCAGGCTCAGTGGCCATGGCTCACGGGCCGAACCGCTCCGCGGCATGTGGGATCTTCCCAGACCGGGGCACGAACCCGTGTCCCCTGCATCGGCAGGCGGACTCTCAACCACTGCGCCACCAGGGAAGCCCTCTTATTGCCTTCTTAAGGCTTGGCCTAAACATGCTATAACAAGCCCTCTCATCTATCCACCCATCCACCCAACATCATCATCATCATCACCTCCATCAGCTCCTCCATCATCATCTCCATCATCATCTCTGTCATCATACCTATCATCATCAGCGTCATCACCTCCCAAGCTCATGGAACTTCTGCTTCTCTCCAGATGTTTATTGGGCCCCTTGGCCTTGACTTGGTGTGATCCAGATGGAGGCAGAAGGGCAGCCCAACTTCCCTTAGTCTTGTCCTTTGGCCGGGACTCCACAGATGTCTTCTGCATCCTCTATCACATCCGATCATCCCACAGCCCCAGGAAACATGCAGAACAAAACATGACACGGAAGAGAAGCTGAGGCAGAAGAGGTTAAATGGCAATGGAAGAACAATAGGCCTTCCAACCTAATATTTATCAACTGCTTCCCTTACACCAGGCTCAAGTCGGGGAGACAGGCCCTGTCCTAATCATGCTACACAATTAACTCCTTTAACTTCCTCAACAACCCTTGTTATCCCCATTTTCTGGACAAGGAGACTGAGGCTCTGAGAGGTGAAGTAACTGGGCCAAGGTCATTCAGCTCTTATTGGTGCAGCTGGGACCCTGAGTCTGTCTGGGACTCCGAGGCCAGTGCTCTCTCTGCCACAGGAAGCTCCCCCCAGTGCGGCATTCTGACTGCTCTTCTGGGGTAACGCATCCGGATTCTGACCTGGAATCTGCCCTGGGCCCTGTTAACCGGGGGGCGCCGAGGACCCTGGGAGTTAGCATGGCCCTCTGGATTCAGACAGCCAGCTGAGCCGCTGGCCTAGGACCTCTTGTCTACAGAGAAGTGCCTGTAAATCCTCAATTCAAGAGAGGTTGAGGGAGGCCAGACACAGAGACTCAGCCAAACACGGTGCCACTTTGCAGCCTGGCCCCAGGTCCCCCTCCGTCTCTGGCATTACTCCCTGGGAGCGATGAGGCAGAGAAGAGCCTTCGCTCTGCTTCTTCCACCAGCACCCTTTCCATCACCATTGTCCACCCTTCATTCACCCTTATGAGCCAGGTGTTGTAGAAAGGGCACAATCTTGGCCACCCAACAATCTTGGATTCAAATCCTGGCCCCGCCTCTCACCTTATCTTGGCCTTGGATGAACTAGTTCTCTGCTTGATGGCAACTGCCTCGGTTGCCTCATCTGTCAAATGGGCTGTTGTGAGGACTCATTCATCCCATCATTCAGTCATTCAACAAACACTTAGAGAACACTGGGCTGGGAGCCTACAGTCTAGCAGAGAAGGGAGAGAGCCTGTGATTTGAAGAATGCATTGCAGTTGACCAGAGAAAGAGTGTTTCAAGCAGAGGGAACAGGACACGCAAAGGAAGAGAAAGAGTGGCCCACTGGAAGAACAGAAACACACCCAGATTGGCAGGGAAGCCAGGAAAGGGAAAATAGCACAAGATGAGGCTCAGGAGAAAAGCAGGGGCCAGACATGCCGAGCGGCACTTGGCACACAGTAGGCACTCAATCAATGCGAGTTGCCTTCCCCTGAGCCCAGAGCTGAGCCCCCAGCCCCAGATGCAGGCGGATCCTCGTGGAGAGCGGGGAGTCTATTTCCTCTCCTGGTTGGTACTCAGCACTTCTGCTAATGCCACGTAATACAGTGGGCTCATTACCTCTGAGTGCTGAGCTGGGAGGCAGGGGGTAGAGGTTTGCCAACTACCTCGGATCTGCCAGAAATAGAACCCAGTGTTCCGGGATGCTAATGACCGTGGCCTTGGTGTATTTCTCTTTCCTTTAGTGGTCTCCAACCGATGGGTCGTTTGAAGAAGAGGAAAGCAGGGTAGTGGAAGACAGGCCAAGTCAGCTGTGCAGAACTCCAGCTCCAGGCCCATGCAGTTGGAAGGTGAGTCTCGCTCTACGCACCAAATGTGCTTCTCTAAAGCCGTGCATAATTTGTGTAATTTGTGTAATTCACATCTTATTTTCCATCTGGGTTCCACGATCCCTATCAACTCCTCGCAGAAGTTTGTCTATAAATATGGCCACTCACAATTCTTCCCATGGAGAGGTGGAGTTTATTACCTCCCCCTGGAGTCTGAGGCACTGTGTGGCTGTGGACTTGCTTTGACCAATAGAATGTGGCAGAAGTGACATCGTGCCACTTCCAGGCTGGGACCCAAGAGGCCAGGAAGCTTCTGCTTTCACTCTCTCAGAATCCAGCCACCACGTCGTAAGGAAATCTAGGCTGTCATAGGGGAAGGAGAGACCAGGTGGTGAGAAAGGCCATGTGGAGGATGAGAGGCCATGTGACATGCCCTTCTAGAACCTTCCAGCCACAAGCTGAATGCAGCTGCATGTGTGTCCAGTCTATTTCCTCTCTTGGTCAGTACCTGGTACTTCTCTTGTCTAGTCCATGTGAAATAGGAGCCCTTCCGTCCTACCAGAGGAGCATAAGAAATCATAAAACCGTTGTTATTTTAAGCCCCAACTTTTGGGATGGTCTGTTATATAACAAAAGACAACAGAAATGGATCCATTTGCTTTTTGTCTTCTAACCCTCAATTCTGACCACAGTATCTGCAAGGATGTACAGGCCCATCAAATACCAGAAAGAAAACTGACTTATTCTGAGCCAACTATGAACATCCAGTGAATCCTTATTTTTCCCACCAAGTCACTTTGTTTCATATCAAGGATGCCTCGGAAGAGCGCCTGTGTGTCCCTTCTGCCTCTCAGTTCCTTTTCCCTACTCACCCCGCCCCAGCAAGTCCTGTGATCTTTTTTAACCCCACCCTCCCCTGGGATCCTGGCTCAATTTCGGAGAAAATATACAAGGCCTATGAGTTTCTGGCTGTCTTCTAGAATATTCTTAGCATTGTGTTCTAAGCAGAGGCTTTATGTCTTATGGACTTTTCAGAGGCTACAAGGCATGTGACCCTTCTCTTGCTAACATCAGTCACCTTTCATGACATAATGAGTATGCAGTTGTGCTTGAAGAGAATTTCTACTTGCTTTCTTATAGGGGAGGAGGTGGGAGAACACCCTGCCTGGCCACAGGAAGAACGAGGGACAACCCGGGAAACTGGAGGGCCCTGTGCCCTTCTCCCAGGAACTGCACGCTCCTGCAATCTGGAATGTGATCACTTCTCAGACATGCCATCAACTGGGGCCGAGGCCTGGCGCTCAGAGATGGGTCTGCCGCTAGCCCCCAGGAGAAGCTTCAATTACAAAGTGTTTCCCTGCCCAGTTCATACTCACACCCCAGCCTGGGGGTCCCTGCTTTGTAGAATGTTTTATTGGACGAATAGATGAGTGAATGAACTTCATGAGAGAATGATGGGATGGTTGAATAAATGAATGAAAAGGTAAAGGAATGAGTGGAGATCCAATGACTGCCACCATAGTCAATTTACCTGCGAGGCCAATAGGTTCTATACCATTCCACAGCCTAGATCCAGACACATTACAGCTACAACTTCTGCCTCTTTGATAGGCCATGGACCCATCTTACTCTGTGTGGAAAAGCAAGTCTCCTAGACATTTTATCCTACTTTTCCCTCTTTCCATCCAAGGCTGTATCATTAAGATTAGGATTATTTAACTATAAACTACAGAAAATCCAAAATAAAAGAGAATTAAACCAGAGAGTTTATTTCTTGCTCAGGCAAATGAATTCTGGAGGTGAGGGGGCTGTTCTACAGAGCCAGAGATCCAGGCTGCTTCCAGCTTTCTACTCCACCATCCCTGGGATATGACCTCATCCTCAAGGTCCAAAATGGTGACTCAAGGCTAGCCATCACTGCACAATCTCATAAGCAGAGGAAGGGGTGAAGAAGGGCATACCCCCTTTTCTCTAAGGATATTTTCTGAAAACTGGCCAGAACTGAGTCATATGGCTACACCAGGCTTGCAACGGAGGCTGGGAAGGGTGACCTTTACCCTGAATGACCTTGTGTCCCGCTGAATTTGGGATTCTGTTATTAAGGAAAAAAGAGAAAACTGATACTGGAGAGTCATCCAGTAGGCTCTGCCACAATGACTAAGAGAACCATTACTTGGGAGCCTACAATGGCCCACCATTCCATCCTGGGGACCCACTTTTTTTTTTTTTTTTTCCTCGGTACGCCGGCCTCTCACTGTTGTGGACTCTCCCATTGTGGAGCACAGGCTCCAGACGCGCAGGCTCAGCGGCCATGGCTCACGGGCCCAGCCACTCCGTGGCATGTGGGATCTTCCCGGACCGGGGCACGAACCCGTGTCCCCTGCATCGGCAGGCTGACTCTCAACCACTGCGCCACCAGGGAAGCCCCTGGGGACCCACTTTTGTTTCTCTACTGTGAGTTCCCTAAGAGCAGGGAGACATTAATCGTGTGTGGATTCTCAATATGCAGAGCAGGGTCTGGCATGTAATAGGTGCTCATCCATTCAGTAAATACAAATATATTTAAGCCTCTACTGTGTGTCAAGACGCTGGTCTACCTGCTGGGTATAGAATGGAAAACCAGACAGGCAAAACACTGCTGTCAAGGAGCTGATGCTGTAGAGTGAAGAGGGGGATAATAATAGTTATAACATAGGATATAAAGTAGTAACTATAATAAATACATGACATAATAAAAGGTCACATAGTGATTAGTGCTCTTCAGAAAATGGACACGGGCCGGGTGTGTGACAGGGTGATAAGAAGCTACTGTGGACAGGTGCTCAGAGAGGTGCATTTCTGCAGAATGAGGCAAGGGGGGAAAACCAGGGGAACCTCTGTGGGAAGCGCGTTCCAAGCAGAGGGAATGGCAAGTACAGGTGCTCCGAGGCAGGCACGCGCACGGTGCATCCATGGAAAAGCAAGGAAGCTCAGGAGCACGTGAAGGAGTAAGTGAAGAAGTGAAGTGAAGAATGAATGAATGGTGAGCAGCGTATGTCCTGGCAGAAGCAACCCCGGGCTGCACACCGGAAGGTGTGTGTTGTCTCTGGTTAACAGCGGGACCTTGTTGATCGTCGGTTCCCTCCTCTACAAAATTGGGATACTACAAGCCCCTACCTACTTGGTCGAGAGAATCAAATGCAAGAAGCATTTGGAATTATATAAAGCAGACTATATCTGTGGACTCTGAGTACTGCCACGATTATTACGAAGCCACAGTCAGACAACTTCCCGCTCAAAGGTGGCCAGGAAAGGGTCCTTTCTGACTCCACCCTGATGACAGGCTGTCTTGGGGGAACCCTCACTGTGGCGGCCCCCTGCCTTCCCCTGTGGCTCCCCCATTTCCCCTCTTCTATCCTCCCTCCCTCCCCACGCCTTTCTCCAATATTTCCTGGTGCCCTCTGTGGGTCAGGCCCTATGCAAGAAGCCCCTGGCCTCTGAATTCCCAAGTCCATTGTGAAAACAGACTGCCAAACAGGTTGGGACACTAGAGCTTTCATGGAGGTCTGCGCAAGTTGCCTGGGAGCATGTAAATCTGCCTGGAGGAGTAAGACCTGAGGCTGGGCTAAGGCAGGGGGCCACTGGGCTACGAATCGGGCCTGATTCTAGTTCTAGTTCAGTCCCCAACTCGCTGTGTGACCTTGGACACCCTCCCTCCCCCACCATTCCGGGCCTTAGCTTCTGCTGTAAAAAGAGATGGTGATTGTATACCCTGGCAATCGCCCACATGGTGCTTTTGCCAACCGAGGGGCCCAGCTGTGCTTGCCCTGAAGGGTGTAGACAAGGAAAGAGAAACCTCGGTGCAGCTCATCAGGAGAAAGGCCCAGCCTCCCACTCCGCGCAGCCGGGCAGTGGGCTCACTCCCTGTTCAGGCAGGTGTTCAGGCAGAGGTGGCGATGCCTTAGAGAGAATCTAAAAGCCCAATGGTGACTTGGAGTGATGGCCATTGAGGCCTCTTGCCACAGATTCTGGGAGCCTAGGAACAGTTCTAAGGGCAACAGAAGGTCAGACACAGGAAGACGTCTGGTTTGGAAGCTGTGATGCCAGGACGTCTAGGGAGGAGAGGCTGTCTGTGGAGGTTGCAACAGGAGGTGGGGTTGAATGGGTGAACTGCTTGAGGTTCTGGGTGGGAGAGCTTCAAGCAGTCTGTCAGACAACCTGAAGCTGGCCCAGTCACTGAGCTTCCCCAAGCCTCAGTTTCCCCATCTGTAAAGTGAGGATGCTGAGAGAATTCGAGAGAGTACCTCAAGGCCAGTTCAGTGCTCAGCACACAGCAGGCCCTCCGTCATCGGTGGTTTCTGGTCCTGTTGTGTCACCAGAAGGAGGCTCACCCTCCTCCCCACTCGTGACCGTGGAATCCTGACCTCACCGCCCAAGCCCAGGGAAGCCACCTGCTCGCTGTAATCTTGAAACTGGTCCCAGACCTGGTTTCTCTCTCTCTCTTGCCTGACAAGCCCCCAGAATCTCTCCTGGTTTTTTTCTTCCTCGTTTTCCCCTGGGGGCTTTTTAATTTCTTCCTCTGTGTCATAAACACAAAACAAGTGTTTCAACGTCTGCCTTGAAGGCAATCTGGGAAGCAGAGCAACTCTTACATAAAGACCAGATGAAGCCCACGCTCGCCAGAAGGGCCATCTGGAAGCTTGCTCTGCCACCCATTCCTCCCTCCCTCCATCCACTTGGGAACCGCTGTTAGTTCATAATTAGGGACTGTAGCAGGAGCTGGAGGGAGCAGGGATGAGGGAGCCTAATGTAGGTTAATCGCCCGGTTGCCCTGGCCTTGGGTGGCCCCAACTGTAAGCCGGAGCTCGCCCCCCACCCCGGTTCCCAGTCCACTTCCCAAGTCCATGATCCTCCCACCTGGGGTCCTGGCATTGGAGGAGGAGCCCCGCCATGGCGGAGAAGCTGGAGGAGAGGAAGGCAATAGAGCCTAGTCGTTACTCTCCCAGATTCAGGGGAGAGAAAGCCTGGGTGTGGCTCTCAGCACCCACACTCCTGGCCTGTGTTAACTGGAAGTACATCGCTGCGCCTCTCTGAACCTCAGTTTCCTCATCTGCAAAATGGACATAATACTGTTACCTACTTTATAGGTTTGTTGTCACGATTCATTGAGATCATGCCTGCAAAGTGCTTAGCTTAGGATCTGTTTTTTTTAAAAAAAAATTTATCTTCATTAGGGAAAGGTGGGCTGGGGAGACACCTGGCTGTGACCAGCCTCAGCCTTCATGGCCACATATCCCAGGAGGGTGGGACATAGTAGGGAAACAGCATTAGGTTTTGGTGTGCACGGTGAAAATTCAAACTTTGGCTAATATCAACTTTGGGTGGCTAATCTTAACACTGACCAGCTACTGAGGTTCCAGGTTACTATTAAACCATTAGTTGAATAAAAACAATTTTTCTAAAATGATCATTAAATTAGCAGTGTTAAAAGCTGCTAGGATGGCCTGGAGAAGTACACGTCATGCCTCTAAGGGCAGATAATGAGACACCTTTGTCTCTTCAAGCTACACTGTGACCATGGGGTCAAGCAGATTCAGGTTCTCCCTGTTCAGTCATTAACTAGCTGGGTAAACTTTCTCTGGGTCACTTACTACCTGCCCTCTCTACTGACGGGCAACGGGGATAAGTCCCTGTCCTTCTGGAACTCTGGGTCCAGGGGAGGACAAGACGGGTAAACAGGCAGTTAGGATGGAGCATACAGAATGCTTTGATGGGGGCACGTGAGGACCACAGGGGCCAGTGGAGGGGCCCATGTGCTGGCACTGGGCGAAGCACTGGGGTCGTGGACACTGCCCCAGACAGGCTTAGGGTCAAAGTGACTGACGGCACATGGGGTTCAGCTGACCAAACCCAGTCCTGTTCAGGATTATGGTGAGACCAACAAGGAAAATATAGATGCAAGCACGTTCTGGAAAAGTACAGCGTGGCCTGCAAATGCTAGCTAGTTTTTATCAGGGACGATTTATCATTACTCAGTCTATGTTATCATTACTCAGTCTATGTTAACATAGACTAACATAATGCTAGTTTGGACTTATGAAAACACGGCACACCTGCAGCTTTCAAGCACACAGCGTGTGCATGTATGCACACACATGTGGACACGAGCATACACATATGACATGAGAAGGGTCTGTACGGTGTTGACGGCAGTTGAGTTCCATCTGGGATTACTAGGAGGTGTTACTGGGATTACTAGGAACGGTGAATCTCGTGGTGAGCCTAGAAGAACTCCCAGCGGACAGAACTGGAACGGGGACCCTTGGAGCAGGCAGTGCTCACCATCAGGTGAGCTGGACACATCCTCTTCCCCCCCGCCCAACCCCCAGCCAGCTAAAGACAGGGGAGGCTGCTCCCTCTGGGCTGGCCTCTGTCTCCCAACCCCCATGCCATGGTCATCCAGAGAGACAGGTATGTGCACCCAGAATGAGTCCTGGAGAAGGACCAAGGCCAGCACTGGCCCCAGGCTGCAGGTGTCTGTTGCTACTGAATAAATCATGATTGGGCCCAATCAAGCATCTTCCCTCAGAGGAACGCTCTCTGCCTCCCAGATGCTATCTTCCCCCAGGAAGCCAGGTGGCACTTATGTGACCCTTCTTCAACAGATGGCGAGCAGGGGCGAGCCTCCCACCTGGTCAGGCTTACGTTTCCCAAGCTGGAACCAGCCTCTGCAGTGATCCACGCAAAGCCCAGCAGACTGCCGCGCTGAGCCGGGAGCTGCATGAGCCCCCGGGGCTCCCCACCCTTTCCATCCTCAGCAACCCCTTCTCCGGCTGCTCCCCTAAACGAACTTCTACTAGAGTCACCCCAGCATTCTTACAGCTCCTTAAACATTCTGCGCATGCCCACCTCCGTGGCTTTGCCTTCCACTCCCCAAATGGTCTCCCTTCCCATCTGGTTCCGGGCCATTCCAAGGGCTGCATCCACAGGGCTGGGTTTGGTCAGCTGAACCCCATGTGCCGTCAGTCACTTTGACCCTAAGCCTGTCTGGGGCAGTGTCCACGACCCCAGTGCTTCGCCCAGTGCCAGCACACGGGCCCCTCCACAGGCCCCTGTGGTCCTCACATGCCCCCATCAAAGCATTCTGCACGCTCCATCCTAACTGCCTGTTTACCCGTCTTGTCCTCCCCTGGACCCAGAGTTCCAGAAGGACAGGGACGTGTCCCCATTGCTTGTCAGTGTCTATCTCCGTCTCCTTTGTATTCTCAGGGCCTAGAATAGAGTAAACCCTCGATTCCAAATGAATGGAAGAAAGAAAAAGAAAGAATGAATAGATGTATTATTTGTCTGGAGGAAAGCCGGATATCTCCAGACTCCTCCAGTTCAGCAACACTCTATTTAAGAACCCTCAAGCCAGCACAATTTCCTATTATTATCTCTTATTCCATCCTTTATATGAGGATCGTTGTCTAAAATGCCTTGGGAGCAGTTTTAACTCAATTCCAGAAAAGATAAATAGCTTATGCTTGACACGGACGAGTAAATAACTCAGATTATCTATTTTTGCCCCGGTTTCTTACGTTGACAAGGCAATCGAGCTGACGTGGCACCGCACTGATCCAGTAATTGCTTTTATAACATGACCTTTAGAATGCTACACATTTTCATGCAGAGGAATTCGGCTACACTCTGGAAATTACTCTGGGTATCACATGTCTTTGAATATGCTTCGGCCAAGAGTAACCAAATGTGAGAGGACCAGATAAGGAAGATGGAGGATTAATTACTCATCTTGGTTGAGCATTGCTGGTGAGTGGGCATGATTCACTTTCTTGAGAGGGAGGGAAGGAGAATGGGAGACAGAGGGATGGGGGTGGGACAGAAACACAGACAGAGACAGAGGGAGACAAGCCTGGGGGTGGGGATTACCTGGACCATTTGTGGGATGCCCTCTGCTCCCCCATCAACGGGACTCTGGGCTCTTCTGGCCCGAGTTGGCAGTGACAGCAAGAGCAACGCCTGCATGCTTTCTCACCTCTCTCACGTGTGTCGCATTGCCACCTTCTGGAGAGCTTTGACATCCGTCATCTCACGTGATCATCCACCCTGAGGCCTGCGAAAGAGCAGATGTGCTGTCTTGAACCCCAGCGTCCTCCGGGAGGGCTCATACCAGGGCATCCTCCCTATGCTGGCTGAGCAACAGGCAGGGACTTGCTCTTCCCCAGGGGGCTCAACGGCACCCGTGGTTAGAAGGTGCACGCAGTGGAAAGCAAGCCTGTGGGATTTGGAGCCAAACGTGAGCTCTGCCTCTGGTCGGCTCTGAGACCTTGAGTCGTGACCTTGCTCTTCCTGGGCCTCTGCCTCCTGAGCTTGGAAATGGGGGCATGGCGGGGTTCCCCCCTCGGGGAGATGATAGGAGCACTGCAGTGATTAGGAGTGCAGGCTTCCAAGTGGGCAGAGCTGGGCTCAAGTTCTTGTACTGTCACTTTCAAGATAGATGACCTCAGGCACATTGCTGAATCTACATGGACCTCAGTTTCTCCATCTGGAAAATGAGGATGATAACAGCACCTCTCATAGGATCATTGTGAAGATTAAATGAAACCAAGTAGGTTGGGATCAAGGGAAAGTAATGATACTGGCCAACACTCACACAACAATTACTAAACACTTACTATTCACCAGGCTTTGTTCTGGGGTTGATGTATGTACGTCTATGTGTACATACGCTGTAATCCTTACAGCTACTCCTGAGTTGGATAACATTATTATCCCTAGTTTACAGATGAGGAAACTGAGACTCAGAGATGAGAAGTAACTCTCCCAGGACCACACAGCTGGTTAGTGACAAAGCCAAGATTCAAACCCAGGCTGTCTGGCTCCAGACACTGGGTCCTGACCCTAACCTTTACAGCCTCTCAGCAAGGACTTCATAAAACTCAGCTGTTTCTCTTCAGAACCCAGACACACTGCAAATGCTTAATGCAAGCTCACTTCCCCTACCCCTACCCCATGGCCCTCATGTGGAATTGAAATCTGTCCCCTGGTTATAGAGTCTGCCCATTGTCCCCAGGACCTGTCTCTAACCATCTCTTCTTTGTGCCTTGTCACAGCCATTCTGCTGCTTGGAGATCAATTAGCCAATTTCCCATCCACCACTTCTCCAGGCTAACCTTTGTCCCCATTCCCAGTGGGAACTCTCATTGATTTCTCATTCATAAATTTGCATTAACGACCCTCCATGTACCAGGCACTGGGCTGAGCACAAGATAGAGCCTGATCTCTTGGTTCTCCCACTCCAGTGGGTGGACTAGGGGATCCCTGCCCCATTCTGATGACTCCTTGTGGGACCCTCGCCAGTTTTGCTATGTCCCTCTAAATACTGGGGCCAAGAAATCAGCCCAGCATTGCTTTGAGCCTTCATAGCCACCCTGGGAAGCGGGCAAGACAGCAATTATTGTCCCCCTGTGACCGATGAGGTCACTGAAGCCCAGAGAGGGAAAGTGACTTGCCCAAGGCCACACAGCAAATCCAGGTTTCACAGATTCCCACATCTGGCTTCAGTCTCCTAACTCTCAGGGTGACACTTTCCTTGGATTTGGGGGAGGAAGGAGCAGTAGATTTTGGGGGAGAGGAGCAGCAGACCTTGACCTTTCTGGCATCTCTGCCCACTGAGATTTGCAGGACCTGGCTGGTGAAGGCAAAATTACCACCTGCTTCAATTCTTCCCCCAGCTCAGTGGATGCAGGGGGCACCTGATGCCCTACCCCTGGTCTGCAAAATATAAAAGCTAAGGGCTTCCCTGGTGGCGCAGTGGTTGAGAGTCCACCTGCTGATGCAGGGGACGCGGGTTCGTGCCCCGGTCCGGGAAGATCCCACATGCCGCGGAGTGGCTGGGCCCGTGAGCCATGGCCGCTGAGCCTGCGCGTCCGGAGCCTGTGCTCCACAACGGGAGAGGTCTCAACAATGAGAGGCCCGCGTACCGCAAAAAAAAAAAGGCTAAAAAAAAATCCCTGAGAAGTTAAAATTAGTTTTCCACCTGCTTCTGCCCCAGAAAGAGCTAACAGATCACCTGGAAGGAACTTTTTCCTTCTGGAAGCTGAGAGGGGCACTGGGGAGGGTGTTGAGGTTGGGGCCTGAAGGGTTGTTTTTCTCCCCAGCCTTATTTTCCATTTCCCACAGAGAAGGCACAGCACTTGATTCTATTTTAATATTAAAAGCCAAAAAGAGAGGTGTTTCTGCCCCAGACCTGGCCGCCCATGACAGCATCAAGAGGCATTGGGGCTTAGCACGTGGCTCGGAGGGAGGGAGTCCTGAGGGTCACATGCCTGGCAATTAAGGCCGGCTCCAGACAGCAGTGCCAAGAGGGAGAGGGGCTGCTGGGAAGCGGGGAGAGTGCAAGTCTCCTGGTTCAGTCCCCAGCCCTGCCCCGACTCTGGACTGTGAGCTCCTTCTTTCTTGTCTAGGCCTCAATCTTCTCATCTATAAAGTGGGCTCATACTGCCTACCTGAGTGGAATCAGGTAAGATGGGGAAGGGCGAAGAAGGGACCCCCTTTAACTGGATGTTGTCTTTGAAGTAGCCGCCAGGCAGGGGACAGGGACACAGTCACAATCCCATGTGACCACTTATGATGTTGTACTTCTAGATATGGAGAAATGGAAGCCTGGGGAAGCCAGCAATGTTGGTATTCAGGCCTGAATCTCAGGAACTGCAGGGCCCAAGCTCTTTCCAAACAGCCCATCTGACTGTACTTTGCAAACTCTTCTTTGCCTTTTGAGTCTGAATGACCATTACCAGGCTTGCTCTAGGGAAGCAACCTGAGCACCATGGTGGCCCCTCAGACTGCCCTCAAGTCGGAGGCCCTGAAGCCCCTCCTCGGAGTAGGACCACCAGGGGCCCCTCTCCCAGCTCCCATACACTCCTGCATCCCCACCCCCAGAGACAGTCCTCCTGCATTCCAATGCCCTGTGCAGCAGAGGTGCCCCTGCACGTCTACCTTACACACAGGAACTGCTCACAGAGAATGACAGAAGGAGCAGGGGATGGCAGTTTCCATAGCAACGCTGGGTTTCTCATTCCCGGCACATAACATGCCAAAGCTGGGTTGGGGTGGTGCAGTCCCCTCTCTCGTTGGAGAGGAGTCTCTTCCTCCCTCCCCTGCCGCCGCCATCTCCACCTTGCTTGGTCCCATCCAGACCTCGGGGGAGGGGCTGGGACACTTGGACCCACAAAGGCTATTAAACTTGACTCCATGGATGACAGGCCCACCGGGGGCTGAGGACAGCCTGAGGGATCTTTCAGTTGACCGTGACCTTGTGCAGAGGGAGTTGGGAAAGAAAAAGAGGGGAAGGGAGAGAGGACAAGACTGTCCCCACCTCACTCCCACCCTGGGAGAGTACTGTCCATAAAGAGTGACCCCTGTCAAAGGGGCTGCTGGGTACCCCCAGATGATGCTGACCCTCACTGCAGCCAAGGACCTGGTCTTGGGGTCACGTGGACCTGAGACTCGGTGCGGGCCTTGGCACTGATCAACGTGTGGTCTTTGCTCTCTGAGCTTGAGTTTATTCGTCTGGAAAATGGGAGAAATAAGAGACTCCAGCCCCTGTGGTGCAATGCTTGGTACCTCAGAGTGCAAAACCTGATGCTCATTCTTACTGCTCTGTGATTATTATTAATAATAACATTGAAGTCTGAACACTTCCGCCTGGCAGGGAGCCTTCCGCAGCCCTCTGTTCTGCTCTTGTCACTCAGCTGCCCCCTACGAGAACCCTCTGGCCCTTCCAGTCCAGCTGCTCTGCTTCCTGCCTGTGGACTGAGCTGAATCAGAAGGGTGGTTTGGGGGAGCAGCATCACACCTTTGCTCAGGTGCCCCTCCTGTCTGAAGTTCCTGCCCCACGTTCCCTGTTCAAATCCTCCCTGATTATATCCCCCTCCCTCAGGAAGTCCTCCCAGCCCACAGGGATCTTGCCCTCCCCTGAGCTCACCTGGTTCCTTGATCCCAACTCCAACCATATGTTACCTGGGAGCACCTGTCCTTCATAATGAGCCACATTCCAGAGCTCTTTGGGGCGAGCTGATATAACATTTGTCAACTGTCCTGGGTGTTGGTCACTGTGCTGAGAATTTACAGGTGTGCCCCGCTATCTGAAAGTAGAGCATTCCTATGAAAACTTCCATAAGCCAAAATGATGTAAAGTGAAGAAGCAATTACTTGAGGATGCATCTTGCTAACAGATGCACAAAATAGATCGAGATAAAACACAGACGTTCACAGAGTTCAAAGCTATGGTGGCTTGATGCTGAGATGCTGGGTGTAGTTCCCAGGAAGGGGCTTGGTGGGGCCACTCTTGCTGCTGGGGTTCTGCAGTGCCTCTCTCACAGCTCTCTGCAAAACAAACACTGAACACCATTTTCACTTTTCGCCTTTTTTTGTAAAATTAAAAATCCTCTTCAGATTTCTTTCGGTTAACGAAACAGGTCTTTCATAAAAGTGAAGTGATGTAAAGTGAACTTTCGAAAAGTGAGGGATACCTGTACATGGGAAAGTGCCCAGTACCCAGCCGATACTCTGTAAACCGTTCTTATCATGGAGGCTGCACATAAACCTCCCTTAATCCTAACAATCACAGAAAATAAGTACCCTTGTTATCCCCATTTTAAAGATGAGGAGACTGAGACTCCCAGGGGTTGATGGATCTGCCTAAGGTCGCAAAGCTAGAAAATGGCAGAGCAGAATTTTAACCCAAAGCCCTTTACAGAAGCAACAGGGTGAAACAGCATTAACAGGTGGCAAAATCCTTCTTGGGGAGGAAATAGCCTTTATTTGGAAAATACTTTGACCACTGTCTCCATTAGAAGGTGACACGTGAGCCCAAGAACCAAGAAGTAAGTCATAAGAGCTGAGGCTTCATGAGCCCCTGCCATGCCCCAGGTGCCTCCCCAAGTACTGCAAGTCGATTTACCCAGTTAATCCTCCTAACGACCCTATGAGGAAGGTCTGAGAGTTAGTTCCATTTTTCAGATGCAGAAACTAAAGGGTAAGAAGTTAGGAAGCTCTCCCAACGTCACACAACTAGCAAACAGGTGCAAGATTGAACCAGGCAGACTGGCTCTGGTGCCCCTGCTCTCAACCCCTTTGCTCACAGGCTGAACTGTTTTGCAAAGACAAGGAGTGGAATTTGCGGTTTGCTCCTGGGAGGAGCAGAGGAGAGACACTGGAGATCAGTGTAGACAAGTGATATAAAGAAGCCATTAAAATGGGTTGAGATGGGCTCATGGGGGCAAACCCCCAGTGGTGGTGGCTGAAAGGTCCCTTAAGAGCACAGATGCTTAATGTGCATTTTAAGGTGATTTGCATCTTTGTGATGGAAACCCTAGCTTTCTCCCTGCTCCCCTTCTCCCACCAAATCTCCAGTGAAGTGTTCTATACTGATAACTGTTTTGTATGACTGCGGCAGAAGGGGAGAGGTTAAGTGAACAAAGAAAATTATCTTTAGTACTTTAGTAGGCAGATTTCAGGAGAGATGAGGATAAAATTAACATACACCTTCTAATGCAAGTTCAGTCTTTTGCACCTTATTTTACATCTTTTTGTGATAATTTGAAGAACAGTCAGAAATAAAGAAACAGGGACTATAGAGGCCAAAGGGAAGGGGGAAGACAGGAGAAGGATGGAAAGGTTTGGCAGGTGAAAAAGTACAGGAGCACATGGGAATGTGAGTGAGAACTAGTAAGAAAAAGAGTCTTGAGAAATGAAACTATGAGATCTGATTGAGATCCTCTTAAGTTTGATGGGAAAGACACAAATAAAAATAGGAATTACTTTTTTTTTTTTTTTTTTTTTTTTGCGGTACACGGGCCTCTCACTGTTGTGGCCTCTCCCGTTGCGGAGCACAGGCTCTGGACACGCAGGCTCAGCGGCCATGGCTCATGGGTCCAGCCACTCCGCGGCATGTGGGATCCTCCCAGACCGGGGCACGAACCCGCGCCCCGTGCATCGGCAGGCGGACTCCCAACCACTGTGCCACCAGGGAAGACCTATGATATTTTTAATCCATGATACTAGGATGTTAACTTCCTGGATGATGTCAAGGGTTTTCTTTCCTCCACCATGAGTCCCCAGTGCCTAGACCTTGGTGCTCAGCAGCTGCTCCAAATTACTTGTCGAGCGAGTGAATGAACTATGTGTTGAAATGAATGCACATATGAAGTACCTAGTTTTTAAATGATTGACAGGAAAGAGATTTTGTAATTAGGGTAGTGTGGTATCCGTGAAGATGATGTGGTCCCCAGACCAGCCACATCAGTGTGACTTGGAAGCTTGTTAGAAATGCAGACTCATGGGTGCCACTCAGACCTCTTGAGTCAGACACTGGGTGAGGGCCCAGCCACCTGCATTGTAACAAGCCCTCTCGGTGACTCTGATAAGCGCTCAAGTTTGAGAACTACTCTGTAATAAGGACCCTTGAACCCAGCATTCAATTTACACCACATACAGCAGGCTGTCTCCTTTGAGTTAACTGCTGAAGTTATTTTGTTTGGGGGCACTAGTTCCCACTCCAAATGCCTGTGGAGAAATGATTTTCAGTGTAATGAATAACGCCTGGTCCAGAAACCAAGACAGAACGCCTGTGGAATTGTGTCAAGTAGGCAAGCGTGTTCGTCATCGTTCTGAACAGTTGTTCTGAAGTACGAAGAATTTTTAACATCAAAATATTATAAAAACTGCACCAGCAATAAGGACAAATTAACCTTTGAGAAAGTAAAATAAATGTTCCTTTTTATTATTTGTGTGGGTGTCAGCAGGCCTCCCCAAGCCAGATGGAATTACAGAACTTAACCCTATGGGCAATGAGAGAGAGAGAGAGAGAGAGAGGGAGAATATGATGGTTATTCCACCCCGTGTCATTCAAAGAGCATTAGTCCTGGTTGCTGGTCCTCTGCCGCCAGCCCCATCCCAGGGCACATTCAGAAATGCATGGGGATGTTTTTTGTTGTATGATGGAAGTGCTACTTGCTTTCAGTGGGTGGGAGCAACCACAGGACAGACCCACACAGCAAAGAACGGCCCACCCCCAATGCACTGCCCCTCCCCCAACCAAGCAACCTTCCCCCAGAGACAGGGCACTTCCCAACCATTCTCCTCATCAACTCCAGTCGTGCTTCCCCTCTTAGAGCCAGAATCCAATTTTTCAAGACGCAGGCCTTTCCTGTTCCCTGGGCCCTACACGCACAGCAGCTCCTGTTTCTGGACACAGGTGAGGAGCCAGGGATCAGAGTCAGAACTGGAGGAAAAACAGGTCGTACCGGTCCAATTAGAGACAGTCTGTGGGGCTGCCACGTGAGGATGCCTAAGGAAATGTCAAGGGTGATCTGCTATTCGTGACCTTTTGCTGAGTTTATTACTGAGCAAGTTGCAGCTTCATCTTGGAGGAGGGAGGTTCATTCAGCCAGGTTTTCACAAACATAAAGTGAGGTGGCTGGATGTGGTGCTCTCCACAGCCCCCCCTTCCAGCTCTGGGAGAGGACGGCACAGAGGCTGGGAGCCACGGCCCGGGGGCCAGCTGCAGGCTCACTTGTGTGACCTTGGGCAAGTCACTTGCCACTCTGTCTTAGTTGATTGACCCAATAGTAAAACGGGAGAATGGAGTTAATCTTTATAAAGCATCAAGAACTGAGCCAAGGGACTTCCCTGGTGGTCCAGTGGCTAAGACTCCACATTCTCAATGCAGGGGGCCCGGGTTCGATCCCCGGTCGGGGAACTAGATCCCACAGGCCACAACTAAGAAGTCCTCATGCCACAACGAAGATCCCGCATGCCGCAACTAAGACAGCCAAAATAAATAAACATTTTAAAAAAAAACAACGAAAAACCTGAGCCTAGGGGCTTAGGGGAGGGCTGGAGTGGGAGGTTGGGGTGAGAAGATGTAAGCTATTATACATGGAATGGATAAGCTATTATACATGGAATGGATAAGCCACAAGGTCCTACTGTATAGCACAGGGAACTATATTCAGTATCCTATGATAAACCATAATGGTAAAGAGTGTTAAAAAAGAATGTATATATATGTATAACTGAATCACTTTGTTGTACGGCTGAAATTACCACAACATTGTATATCAACTATACTTCAATAAAAAAAATTAGTATAACTTTTTAAAACTTAAAAGAAAAAAGAACTGAGCCTAGCACCATATAAGTTTTTACTGTGATTATACCATAAGGATTTGACATGGTCCTGCCCTGCTGTTACTAACTCAAGATGGAAGAAAACATGGAGCCCACGCAAGCCTTGGCTAACGCAGCCTAAATCCAAGGGTGGCTATAACTTTAGGCTTCCCCACCCTTGGTCGCTAGAGAAGTGTAACTCCCCACTTTTTTTTTTTTTTTTTTGCGGTACGGCGGCCTCTCACTTTTGTGGCCTCTCCCGTTGCGGAGCACAGGCTCCGGACGCGCAGGCTCAGCGGCCACGGCTCACGGGCCCAGCCGCTCCGTGGCATGTGGGATCTTCCCGGACCGGGGCACGAACCCGTGTCCCCTGCATCGGCAGGCAGACTCTCAACCACTGCGCCACCAGGGAAGCCCGTAACTCCCCACTTTACATAAGCACCCTCAGGGGTTCTCCAGCTGAAGGGCATGTGCTTATGGCCCAGCCATCTGGAGCGAAGAGGGAGAATTCTCCAATTATTGTGGCTCTTCTAACATCAGTTGCTGAACAAGCAAACCGAGAAGGTATATTGCCAATTATGAACAGAGGAAAATCAGTCCCC
The DNA here is from genome assembly GCF_937001465.1 of Orcinus orca. Lineage (NCBI taxonomy): Eukaryota > Metazoa > Chordata > Mammalia > Artiodactyla > Delphinidae > Orcinus > Orcinus orca. The sequence goes on along the minus strand of NC_064569.1, from coordinate 90,922,527 downwards.
CGCCCTCTTCCCCCACTTCTACCCCTGCAGCTCTGGTGCCCATCACGTGAGATGCCAAAGGGTCTTAAAAACCACTTAGCTTAACCCAACTCCCAGCCCCAGGCAGCCATTAAAATGGTCCGGTTTTCATTTAACATTCTCGGTCTGTTTCATTCAAACTTCATTAAGGCAGATAGATGGAAGAGCTTGGGGAGTCAAGTACCTAACATTTTTTGAGTACCTACTATATGCCAGACCATAAGATAGGTGAGATCTATCATCTATCATCTATCTATCTATCTATCTGCCCCTATAATCCCCACCCCAAATTTGTAATTCCATTTAATGGAAAGGAATCTAAGGACATATGAGAACTCTATTATACCCATTTTACAGAGGATGAATGACCATCAAGGAGACTGACTTGTCCAAAGTCATGCAAGTGGGAAGCAGGAGACCTGAGATCCAAACCGGCTCCGTCTGACTCCAGCCCATGACATTTCCCATCACTAGGCTGCTTCCCAAAGCTGTTTCCATGGAAAACATGGTAATAAGCAATAATGATAATCCTGGAAAAACGGAGTATCTGGTAAAGGCTCTGCTCGTGAAAGCCTGTCTTCATCAAGAATTGTATACAGCTGCAAGTACTAGAGTTTCAACTTCAGCATAAACCAAAAGAGGCTGGCATGGTGCTTCCATGAGGTCTTTAGAGACTCAGGGTCCTTGGATTTTCCTGCTCTGCCATCCTCATTGTCTGGCTTTCATCTTCAAGGTCCAGGTGGCTGCTGGAACTCCAATCATCACATCTACATTCCAGGCAAGAAGGAGGAGAAAGGAAAAAGACAAAAAGGGTCTATGCGGTGCTCTTCTTAAGGAGACTTCTGAGCAGTTCCACTCAAAAATTTGTATTTATGTCTCAGTGGCCACCCCATCTACTCTGGGAAATGTGTTCTTTCAACTGGGCACATCGCTGTTGAGTATTTATCTGTTAGTGTCCTCCATCCCAGCTGGGGTCTTTCTGCCCCTTAAGATCTAGATAAGAATGCTTCCAATCCCCATTCTATTTCCCAAGAAACCAACCCCTAACATTTATGCAAATTCTCAAAGGATTGACATCCCCATGGCCACCTCTAGCTCCTGATTCCCCTGAGTTAATTCCATTTATGGACTGTCTTGCTGTCCTGCATGCTCTGTGTCTGTCTTGGGTGAATCCAACTGAGGAACCCAATACCTTACCTATGTTTGAGCATGCACAAACACACACACACACACACACACACACACACACACACACACACAAATCCATACTCACAAGGCATTTCTATATATGAGAGACTGTACTTAAGATTGGAGGAGATGGGCTAAGAAGTTATATCACATTCAGAGAATAAAAAACTTGCCCAAGTCAGTCCATATAATAAGTAGCAGTTCAAATAGCACATCATTTTGTCCCATATGAAGGGACTTCATCCAGCCCAGTGGCCCCTCTCTCCTCCCCATTTCCATGATGGTAGGTCTGGTTCTACAGAAGCAGCATCTGAGATGGGGATTCTTGTGCGAATGATCTGTTGGAGGCTGTGCTCTCAGGAGGAACCTAAAAGGGAAGGGGGGAAGCAGGACAGGACAGAAGAAGAGGCAAAGCAGAGGTGTGGGTTCCAAGGAAGCTTAGCCTCGGCCCAGTACCATGGGGAGCTCTGGAGTGTGAAAGGCCTTACAGGTTTATCCCTCCTTGAGCCAAAGAGCGTGGCCTTTTAGACTCTGTACTGGTCATTCAATGGCTGAGGGTGGACAGGGTGACCTCCCAGGTCTCGGTAGGGGGAGCGTTCTCAGTTGGAGGGTACCGTCAACATCCATAGCAGGAGAGGCTTCAGTGAACCAGTCCTGCCAGGGTGTCTGGGCAGGTCCCCAACAGTGTCTATGACACTCTGCCTTCTCCACGGCCTCTGGAAACTCTAAATTCTCCTCCCTTATTTGGGGAGAGGATTTAAACTCCCCCCAGCTGCCCACTCCCAAACATGCTTTTCCAAACATATCAAAGGTCTCAGCGAAACATAAGCAAGATGCAGCCCTGAATTGAGAAGGCAGACAGGGCTTCCAACAACAGCCCTGCTTCCCTAGCTAGATGCTAACTATCTCGAAGGCACTGATTCTGGATCCCAGGCTGAATGCACTCACCTCACACCAGGCGCGCAGCCACTAGAGATTTTTGTTTTGTTTTGCTTTGTTTTTATGGCAAATTAAATGATTCCCCAGTTAGCCCGCCTGCCTGAACCACTGAGTCAGGGGGCCTCACCAACCCCACCTGCCCTGCTCTCCAGCAAGCGATGCTGAAACTCCTGAAGTAATCGTGTCATCCTGAGCTGTTCAAGTTTATTTCCACTAAAAATACACTCTGAAACTGGGGCACAATGAAAGATTGCTGACAAATGGGGAAGAGGAATAAATAAAGACTGTGAGGCCCTCTGATTCCTCACTGAGTCACCTCCAAACACTCACCACCGAGCTGAGCTTGGACCCTCTCCACTCATCACTGTCACCAGTAAAAGCTACGGCAGTCCACGTGGCCCCAGGAGCTTGTGAGTCATTGTTAGGAGATGTCCCTGTTGGAACTGAACCTGGGATTTTACCAGGGAGAGAACAGAAGAGCTAGAGGGGAAGTGACTGGCTCCTGGACCACGCCAAGGATTAGTGGTGGAGCAGAACCTGGAGTCCGTGCTCGGCTTACTCACTTCCCCACCCCCCACCCCCCAACGTCCCCAAGCCCCACATCCCCACCCCGTACCTGTGTCTGCAGTTCCTGTGTCACATCTTAAGGCAGCATAGGCATGTCAGAGGGGGCAGTGAGACCATCCTCACTATCAGTAAAGAATGCTTTCAGCTTCAAGTTACAGAAAACCAGATCAATGGCAGCTCAACTGTAAGGACGTTAGTGTTGACTTAATGAGACCACGGAGGGAGGTAGCCCCAGGGTGGGACCACTAGCTCAGCCATGTCAAGAAGGATCCAGCCTCTCCACTCTGCCACTCTGAGGATTTTGACTCTTTACCCTCAAGCTTATTGCCTCGTGTCACAAAATGGTTGCCATAACTCTGGCTATAAAGTCCTCATAAATAGTATCCAAAGCTAAAAGGAGTTACCCAAAAAAGGGCGGGGGGGGGAAGGCTGCTTTCTCTCTGGGCAGCTCTCCTATGGAGGAAGGAAAATTTTCCTTACATCTCACTGGCCAGAACTAGGTCATGTGCCCACCCCTTCACCAATCAGTGGCAAAGGAGAATGAGATCATCAGGCTTAGTTTAGACCAATCAGGATTCACCTTTGAGTCTGGACGTATTGCAGTGCCCACATAGCCAGAGTTCTCTCTGCAGTACCTCCTCTGTGAAATGGGGCTAAGTCATACCCACCACCTGTGGTTATCATGAGGATCATTGAATGAAAACACTCTGTACCTATATGAGGCAGAAATATTATCCTTGCAATCCTGAGAAGGAAAAAGTCTATGAAAATAGACTTTGGGGGCTTCCCTGGTGGCGCAGTGGTTGAGAGTCCACCTGCCGATGCGGGGGACGTGGGTTCGTGCCCCGGTCCGGGAAGATCCCACATGTCGCGGAGCGGCTGGGCCCGTGAGCCATGGCCGCTGAGCCTGCGCGTCCGGAGCCTGTGCTCCGCAACGGGAGAGGCCACCACAGTGAGAGGCCCGCGTACCGCAAAAAAAAAAAAAACTAGACCTTTGATCATTAGAGAAATACCTTCTATGAGGAGCTGAGTTACAAGATGTTGCTAAGAGATGTTTGTACTGAACACAAAACTTCTTTGGGAGAATAACTCCAAGGAGGGAACTCCCAAAATCGCACAGAGACCTCGGTGCTGAAGAGATGGCAAGAATCATTTGAAGAGCTGAAAGGGTGGGTGAAAGGGGGATGAAGAGGTGGCTGTGCCTGGTTGGCGCTCAAGGGTGTCAGAGCGGGAGTGGAAAGCCATGGGGATTTAGGAGCTGCCTGCTGGTTCTCTGGGAAGAGCTGCCCAGGGGCACGCTTTGGAAAGCTCTAGGGAGAGTGTAAGGAGAGCCTCAGGGGGAAGGAGGCAACAGACAGTGAGGGCTGGGCTGAGCCGGGGCTCCTGGCTCAGGAGGAACATGGCTGGGAGGCCCGGGGCGGGGGAGCACCTGGAGAATCCACTCCCACGTTCAGGCACCAGCACTGCCCTCCCAGTTCCACCTCTGCCTCAGTGAATGACCTGGTCCAGGTGCTCCTCCCTAGAGGGACCTCAGCTTTTCCATGAACTCCCAACATGGGAGTTCATTTTGCTTTTCATTCTCTCATTCTTTAATTGCTCATTCAGCAAATACTTATTAAACTATATATGCAGAGGCAGGGAGGCGTGTGGCGTCAGAGTAGGTAGTGATCTTAGGTGACTTGCTTCACCCATCTGAGCCTCAGTTTCCTCCTCTGTAAAATGGAGTTGATCATTCAACCTACCTCTAGGTTTTCATGGTGATTAAAAGAATTACTACATGTAAAGTGCTTATACAGTGCCTGACACACAGTGAGTGCCCAGTCAATGTAAGTTACTGCCTTTACGTTCCGGGGAACCATGCTGGACACTGGGGGTCTGGGGATGAGTAAAGCAGGAGGGTTACTACCTTGGCACTTCGAGTCTCATGGGGGCTACAGACATGGATCAGCTATAGTCACTTGAAACAGAATAGTAATAAATGGTGGTAAGAGATTCGAAGCAGAATCACAGGGTCCTGTGGCCACACGACCCAGCCAGCCGTGGGGATCATGGGAAGCTTCCCCGAGGAAGCAGTTTTCAGGCTAACATCTGAAGGATGAGGAGGGTTAACTAGGTGAAGCGGGGGAACCTTCCAGGCACGTACGAACCCTGCAGTGGGGGGAGTATGGCATGCCCGAAAATCTGAAGGATGGCCTGGGGGTCTGCAACTCTGAGTGGGAGGAAAGATCCCCAAGATGGGGTGGGAGCCAGACCAGGCCTGACTCGGGGGCCACATTTGCCTGGTATTTTATCCTCAGGGAAATGGGAAAGCACGATCACTGCTGTGCTTTAAAAAGAAGTCTCTCAAAAGATTGGAGGCAATCTAAACATCCATCCATAACGGACCACGTAAATAAATGACGGTACTCCATGCAATGGACAACTCACTTTTTAAAAAGAGCAAGGGGGACTTCCCTGGTGGCGCAGTGTTTGAGACTCCACGCTCCCAATGCAGGGAGCCCGGGTTCGATCCCTGGTCAGGGAACTAGATCCCACATTCATGCCACAACTAAGAGTTCATGTGCCACAACTAACGAGCCGGTGAGCCGCAACTAAGGAGGCCACCTGCTGCAACTAAGACCCAGCGCAACCAAAATAAAATTAATTTAATTAAAAAAAATAAAATTAAATAAATAAAAAGAGCAAGGAAGAGGAGGTGGTGACATTTCATGTCCGGAGGGGAAACAGTCTCCAAGATATGTTAACTGAGAAAGACCAGAGCATACCAGTGTTTATCATAGGCTGCCATCTGTGCGAAACCCAGCAGGAAGAGAAAAAATAGGTACACATCCACATATTCATATGTACATAAACAACCTCTGGAAAAATTCTTTAAAAACTAGTATATTAGCTGTCTCTGAAAAGGCAAGCCAGGTGGCTGGGAAGACAGATGAAAAGGAGACTTGTACCATTTAAATTTTGAACTGTGTGTTTCTTGAGATAGAGATAGATAGATAGATAGGGTGAAATTTTACAAATAAAGTGGTTCCTCTGGCTGCTGTGTGGAGACTGAGTTGGAAGCTGAGAGTAGGAGTCAGCAGGTCAGTGACTCATCAGCTAGGAGCTGGTAGCTTGGGGATGTAAGGATGGACAGAAAAGTCAAGGGTATGCATGAAATAAAACTGAATTCACTTTGCAGCCCTTTCTGCTCTGCTTCTGTCGCTGTTTGAATGGAAGAGGAGAACCTGAGACAGGAGAGACTGTCCCCCAGAGAGCTCTCCTCCATCAAGCTTTTGTCTAAAAGGTGGTTGCTTTGCACCTGGTGGCACAAGTAGGATCTGAGAGGGACTTGAGCAAAAAAAGCAAGGGACGGTGTTAGGAGGGGAGGACCACCCCAGCAGCCTTCTTCTCTCCGGAACTTCTTCCTCACGGGTCACCCTCCCTTGAAGAATTCTGGGTGTCAGAGTACTTAGCGGATCCATCTACCTTGCAGTCCTAGGCAAACACGTGGTTCATTGGTACCCCACATGGCATTCCCATCTCTCCTTGCCTAGGGTCATCACCTCCTACCTGCTAGTTCAGGGGAAACATTTCCTCATGGAGGAAGAAGCTAATCCTTTGACTTAAGGTGATGAAGGACTGATTCATGAACGGAACAGTTGAACTCTGATTAAAATGCAAACGTCCTTGGGAGAGACCACATAGAAAGCTATAATTCACTCACCAAGAGTACAAAGTAACCCTTATAAAACTGTGAGTCACATGGTCACAGACAAAGGAACACAGTTCACTAACCAAACAATAATTCCAGTTTGGCCGCTTGTTATGAAGTAAAATATAAACTTACTATCTTGAGTAAGATAGTAAGTTGAGTGTGACCCAACAATCACACTCTTAAATATTTATGCAAGAGAAATGACACTATATGTCCACACAGACTTTTATATGAATATTCATAGCAGCTTCAATCATAATGACCCAAATCTGGAAACAACCCAAATGTCCATCAACTGGTAAATGGATAAATAAATTGTGGTACGTCCACACAATGGAATATTACTCAGCCAGCAACAGGAACAAATATGGATACATGGGACCACATGGATGACTTTCGAACACTATATGGTAAGTGGAAGAAGCCAGACACAAAAGGCAAATCACTGTTTGATTAGCTGCATGTGACATTCTGGAAAAGGCAAAGCTATGGGGACAGAAATGAAACTGTTGGATTATCTTTAATTCAAATCAGTGGTTTTCAGGGGCTGGGCGTAGGAAGAGGGACTGACTGCCAAGGGCATGAGAGAATTTTTAAGGGAATGGAAATATTCTATATCTTCACTGTGATGGTGATTACATGACTGTATCTGTTTGTTAAAACTCACTAAACTGTACACTTTAAAAGGTGAATTTGGACTTCCCTGGTGGCGCAGTAGTTAAGAATCTGCCTGCCAACGCAGGGGACACAAGTTCAAGCCCTGTCCGGGAGTATCCCACATGCCGTGGAGCAACTAAGCCCGTGCGCTACAACTACTGAGTCCGCACGCCTAGAGCCCGTGCTCCGCAACAAGAGAAGCCACCGCAATGAGAAGCCCACGCACTGCGACGAAGAGTAGCCCCCGCTCACCGCAACTAGAGAAAGCCCGTGCGCAGCAACGAAGACCCAACAGAGCCAAAAATAAATTAAAAAAAAATTTTTTTAAGTAAATTTTACTGTATGTAAATTATACCTCAATACAACTGATTTGGGGGGGAAAATCTGCAGTTTCCTCACTTGTTTTTCTCAAATTCTGTAAAGCGGATATGCAGTGTCCCAACCACAAAAAAGAAACTCCCACCCACAGCTGGAACCCACTCCACTCTCAGCACCCCTGTTCTGCGTCTCCTGATCCTGCATTACAAATGCCCCAAAGGCACCTTCTGGGTGGGGGAGGCTACCTAAGAGGCTTCCAATCAACACTGAGAGCCCTGGAGGCTCACAGGAGGCGCCTAGGGCCCTGGGGGGAGTGGGAGGTCGGGGAGGAGCCATGGGGGTGAAGTTCTGGGCCCAGCCTCCAGCAGAGCAGTCCCTGTGATGTTTCTATATATTGAACTTTCACCTGACTTTCTGTGGGAAACAGCGGTTCCTCTCAGCCAAAAAGAAATTTGAAAAGCACTGGATCTGATACTCCTTTAAAGCCCCCTGCATATCTGACAGTCTGCAGCACAATATGCAGAGAGGAACTAATATTTATTGTGTTCTAATTTAATCATTTGATTAAACCCTCACAGGAGCTCTGTGAAATGGGGATTGTTTAATTCAGTTTTCACACGTAGGAAGCGTGGACTCAGGAAAGAGAGGTGATGCGCCCAAGGCACAGGGCCAGCGCGGACCGGTCCAGCCACGCGTGCCCAGCCCATGATGCATGAACTTCACAGAGCAATCGGCGGCACCCCCCCGTGCGAAATGCTTTAGGAGAGTTGCAGATAAAGTAACAGGGGAGCCGTGACGGGAGAGGTGCTTTCTTGCTGGAAAGAAAATACCCTTGAAGGCTGGACAGGAAGCCTACCAGGAGCAGGGCCACAGGAAAGGAAAAGCCCAGAGCCAGCCTTGCGGCTGGAGTGTGTGTTGGTGGGGGCGGGGAAGGTCACCTAGGAGAGGAGGGAGGCGGGCCTGGGGAGGCTGGTCAGAGAGGGGCCTACCTTGACCACCAACTCCCCTGGCAAATAGGTTTTGCAGACGCTCAGGAAGAGCAGAGGGAAAGAGGGAAAGAAAGGGCACCAGGCTCTAAAGCCGACGCCACTTGCAGAACGCGGGGCTGAGGGTTTGCCTTCTTCCCATGTTTGCCAGGAGCAATGGCCCCCAAGCCATAAGGGAGGATGTGTGAATGATCCAGGGGTGAATTAAACCAATATTTAATCAGCACCGCTCAACCCTGGGGCCAGCGCCCGATGCTTTCACTAATATTAACTTATTTGATTTTCATAATAAGCCTGTAGAATAAGTGTCATTATTCCTAAACTCTCACTCGGCAAACACAGGCAGAGTGCTTATTACGTGCCAGGTACTCCTGAAAGACGTAGAGGTAGAGACAGCGGAAGACAGTGGAAGGCGTGTATCATGATTCTGCATTTTACTAGCTCTACGTCTTTGGTTGGGTTACCTCTCTGTGCATCAGTTTCCTCATCTATGAAATGGACATAATAGCAGCACCTACCCAGGGCTATTGAAAAGCATGTTAGAAAGCCTGGCTGCCTGTATGTCACGTGAGCCATGGGCTGCAGCTGATTGGACAAGGGGCGGGAGCCTGATGCGGAGGCAGCCAGCCCATTGGCCAGGGGCTTATGATGTGGCTCTGGGCAGAAAGATGAGCTGAGCCCATCCGATTTTCTCTGTGAATTGGGAGATGCAGAGAATGAAGCCAGCAAACCAAAAACATATATTCACATGTACCCACAAATGTTGGAGAGCCATATAGATGCTCCAATATCCTAGCTTTTGAAAGGCACCTCAGCTGGACTAATTAAGCCACACCTATTTACCCAAGGCCATTCAGTTTTCAGTGTATTTTAACCTCCAACATTCCCACCACACCTGTGAGTTGAGTGGGGAGAGAACACTCCCCTCATTTTACTGGTGAAAAAGCTGAGGCTCCCAAAGCAAAGTGACTGGAGGTGATCACAGAGCCGGCGGGGTAGAGAAGTTGGCATATAGAGGCAAGACCGGCTCTGGATGGAGTTCTCTCTCCATTACATCAGCCTTCTGGTTTCAACTGGTTCACCGGGTGTTCTGAAGAAAATCTTGTTCACTTTGTAGTTTAGTGAAAAATTAACAACATGTATTTTATTGTCAACTCTGAGATACGTTCAGGGTTGAAAATGTGGCACATTTTGTTCCAGCCTTTATTTAGTACCTGGTTCGGATCCAGGCCCTATGAACAAAACAGCCAGGACTGCAGCTCGATTCTCTGTGCCAATACAGGGATGCTGGCACGGGATGAGTAATTCCAAAAAACGGGCAGCCCCTGAGCCTTGCCAGCCTTCCTCTGGGATACCTGAGGGATGTCTTTTTGAACCCATTTCGTAGTTTAGAATTCCTAAAAATTATTTTTCTGTCCATCTTCCTCAAAGTGGGTGTTGGGGAGCTGGGGTTTGATCTGCTAAGCTTGGCCTCCAAGATCTGTCAGTTGGAACTTCTTCCCAGTTAACCTTGTACCCAGGGATGCAAGTGCTACCCAAACTCCAGCCAGGATCACTCACTCATTATTCACTCCACATTCATTAAGCACCTAATACGTGCCAAGGACAGTGCTAGGTGCTGGAGATAAAATGACAACAGAGGGATAATGTCCCCATATTCAAGAAGCATATAGTTTAGAGTGAGATATATACATTAATTAATCAATCATACGTGTAAATATAAAACTGCAACCTGTGGAAAAGTCCAGAGTGGGATGATTAATTACAAGAGAGAGACTTGGCTTAGGATGGGTGAGTGTATCAGGAAAGGATGCTCTGAAGAAGGGATGGCTCTGTTGAGATCTGATACCCACAGTCTCACATCCCCAACCTACCCCCAGCCAACCCTGACCATCCCTGGGGCCGGAGTGTTTCTAACACCCTCATCTGACCTCATCGCTCTCCTGCTTGTAAGTCAGCAGTGACTCCCCGTTGCCGGCTGGCTAAGTTAAAACTTTTCACATGGCCTTCAAAGTAGGGGTCTTCCAAGCTGGCCAAGTAGGCGACGCAAAAGCCTGGGGATATAAGAGCCAGAGGGTGGCCCCTGAGGGTCATCTCTGGAGAGATGACACCCCTGCTCTACATCCGATCCATCAAGACTACACCCTGAACGTGCCTCTGACCCAGCCACTTCTCTCCTCTTCCTTGTCCACCATCTTGGTCCAGGGCTCTTCCTACTGGGAGCTGCCCCACTACAACAGCCTTCTCCCCTCTCTCTGCCTCTGGTCTCACCTTCTTCTCCCTGCGGTGGCCAGAGTGCTCTGGGACCCCGTGATGCCCTCTACCGCATCACTGCCCCACTTAAACCCTTCACTATCACCACTACCACACGCTGGCCCGATTTCACACCCCTGCACCACCTGGCCTCGGCCTCATCTGGAATCCTACCTTCAGCCAGAAGGGGTTAAGTGCAGCCGCCCTTGAGTGCCACACTCTCCCGGGAGACTGAGATTTGCACTTGCTGTTCCCTTTAGAGGGATGCTCTTCCTCTCTCAGCATCCCTCCCCTTGGGGCTCAGACCAGGTGTTACCTTCTCTGGACACCCAGCCTGGGGCAGGCGTTCCCACTGTGCTCCTGCAGAGCCCAAGGCCCTTCCCCACGTTCATTGCAATGGGTTGTCATCGCCTGTCAGTCTTTCTTACCGGAGACTGATATGCAAGAGAGCAGGACTGTGGCCACCGCTTTTGCCTCAGCGGTCAGTGCAAAAGTCTGGTGGCGGGGTAATGGGCAGCTGGGGCAGCACAGATGGAAGGAGGGATGGCTGATAAGTGGGTAGACAGATGGGTGGACAGGTCCATGGCTTGATGGAAAGAGGGTGCACAAGCAGGTGATAAGAGATGGACGGACGCGTGGTAAGAAGCTGGGGAGCCTGGGGGTGTGGTAACCAGTGTGCTTGGATTTGAATCCCAGCTCTACCTCTTACTAATTGTGTGACCTGGAGCAAGCCATTGAACATCCCTAAGCCTCAGATTTTTCCATCTGCAAAATGGAGATGATAATAATACTGTCCCCATATGGCAGCTATGTGAGTTTAATAAGTTGATCTGAGCGCTGCCAGCGGGGTGTGCCATGCTAAGGGGTAACAGCAAGGAGAGTCCAACCCTGGAGGGCCTGGACACAGAACGGGGAGGGCAGGTGGAGGTGGTCATGACAGGCAGGCCTGTGGCAGCAAGAAAGGATTAGACCAGAGAATGACGCTTCCTCAAAGGAGGATGGGGCTGCCAAAGTCAGCATGCGAGTAGCCAAAAGTGGAGACGGCGCTGCACTGGGCACTTTCATCTGCAAATGTGCAAAGCAGAGGTTCTGGTCCCCATTCAAGGGAAGGCAGAGAGGCTGGCCTGGAGGCAGCTGGTGAGGGGCAGAGCTGGGGTTCGCGTTCGGGTCTGTCTGCCAAGTGTCTTCCCTCTACCCCATCGCAGCTCACATATAAAGTGGCTTCCACTGCTGGAGCACCATCAACTAGGATCCAGTGGTCCAGCTGTGGTCACTGGGATGTGTCTCTTCCTTCTCCCCAAGGTGCCTGGCATGGGGAGGGGGGGCCTGTCTGGGAAGAAGGGAGGAGGGGAGCCCTTTGTCTGGGGACTGGGGAAGGAGGTGACCTGGTCTTCAAAGAGCAGAGTTTCTGGGCTGGAAGTGACTTGAGAGGTGGTACTGGTGCCCGTGTAATGGAGAAGGTGTGGACACCGGATCTGGATCTTGGCAGAAAGTGCCTGTAGCTGCATTGATTACAACCTCCCGGGGAGATTCAGTAGCTCCTTTCCATAGATAAGGCACATGGGGTGGAATCAGGTATTGGCTGCCTGGGCTGGGCCAGCTGAGAGGGGAGACCAGCCAGCTTCTTCTCATCAAAGAGGGTGGGGAGGAGCTGAGGAGGGGACAGTGATATGGTTCTCCATCCCCTCAAATCCTTCTCCCCCACATCTGCCGCTAACCTGCAGGACGGTGGGCAAGAAAACATACGTTTATGGGAGACCTAGCACGGGGAGGAGCTGTCCATACACTTTCACAGACACAATCTCACTTGATCCCCGTGACCAACTTCGTTATTAGCGCCATTTATAGATGGGGAAACTGAGGCTCAGAGAGACAAATGGCTTGCCCAAGATCTCACTGCCAGGAAGTTGAAGAACTGGATCCCAACCCAGATCTATCTGTCCCCAAAGTAGGTGTCACTGCTTGAGCTCGGCATGCTCCCACCCCTCTCTGGGCCTGGGTTTCCCCATCTGCACAATGATGCCCTTTGATGAGATGATCTCCAAGGGCTTGTCCTGGGCTGGAGCACACGCCCAAGGTGAAAGGCATCACCCTTGAGTTCTAGGATCAGGAACAGAGCATCTCCTCTGAGCCAGGTCCCATGCTGGGTGCTGGGGGGAGAAAACCGAAGACTCCGTCCCTGTCCTCAAGGACAGGGCAGTCTGTGGGGGACTGACAGCCCCAGGGATGGCCCCAGTACCCGAGGTGAATTCTCCCATACATGCTGAATCCTCCCAGGCACCCAGCCCCAGGATCGGGGCCCAAGGGAGAGACAATAAGGAACCTGGGTCCCAACCAAGAGGGGCCCATCACAGCTCCCGACCCCAAGAATGAGGGCGGGCCTCACGGGCGCATCCTTCAGCCCTTTCACATCGGCCCCTGAGTTAGCTGAGAAAGGGATCCTTCACTAGCCTCATTTTGTAGACGAGGACAAAACTGAGGCTCAGAGGAGTTACGTAGCTGATCCAAGGTCGTGGGGCTTTGGAGGAACAGGAAGTTATAAGCCCTCCTATTGCCTTGTCTCCTTCCACACCCACTCCAAATCCCTTAAAACTCAGAGGAGATCTAAAAACATACAATACATGGCACCCCGTGAGTCAAAGCTGGCAGACTCAACCACAGGGCAGACACAAAAGACCTCCTGAAGGAGGTGGGGACTCGTGATGGGTCCTAAGAATGGGGGCGCGGGGGGCAACTGGCTGGAGCAGCGCAGGCATCCGGGCCGAGGAATCACGTGTGCAAAGGCCCAGGGACAGTGTAGCTCTGAGCAGTGCTTGGAGCAGGGAGAGCAGCTGGGGCAGGGAGCACGCACAGCTGGGCAGGGAACTCTGGGGCAGGGCAGGGTGCGGGCTGGGGACCCGGATGGGTGGCTCCTGGCTCTTTTGGGGTCTCAAGAGCCAGGCTGCATTTTACAGAAGCCGGGAGCTGGAAGGTGCAGGGAGCGGCGTGGGTGGTACACTGGGACTCCTCATCCACTGAGTCTGGGACACAGGACTGGGCTGACCTCACTGTTTGACTCGAGTGGTCACTTTTTCTTTCTGAACTCGTTCCCTCCACAGAAAATCGGAATCTCCAAGAGTCCATGAAGTTCTGACATTTATGACTCGGGGTTGGAATGACCTTTATGAAATCAGCACCGTTACTGAGGAGCATGGGGGTGCCCGACCCTGAGCGGGGCTGTGCATGAGGCCAGGGAGAGGCCAGGATGTGGGAGCAGGACCCATCTGGTGGTCTGGGAGATGAAGGAACTGGGGGTGCAGAGGAGGGCTAGGGGCAAACTCTAGACGAGGCTGATGGACCCCTTGCAGCCAAATGGGGGGGGGAGGGCAGCTAGGAGACAAACCTGAAATGGTAAACAGATCCCTCCCCCTCCCACACCCCCTGCCCTGGAGGAGCCCATCCCAGCCTCCCCGTGCCTCACTGCACCTCCTGACCCAGAAGCCAGTGTGTTTTCTGTCCCTTTTGCAAACACCTCCCTCCCAGCTTCTCCAGCCCATCCCAACCCTACCAGCTAAATCTCATCCCCTGGGTCCTCCGGTCTCCAAGAGGCCCCTGAGGAAAGGAAAGAGAACACCCATCGTTTATTCATTCCTTCAGAAAATACGTGCGAACTGCCCACCTGGTGCTGTCCTAGGCACGTGCAGTACGGTTGAGCAGGGATCCCTACTTCCCGGCTCACATGCCAGCCACACAGAGAGCACTAAATGGAATAGAAGAGAAGGTGGGTGATACGGGACATGGAAGGCGGGACGAAGCAGCGCAGGGCAAGGGGAATGGGGCGGCCGCAGTTTAAAAGAGGTGGTCAGGCTAGGCCTTGCAGTGGCGTTGGGGCAGACCGGAAGGATTTGGGGGGAGCTGGCTCTGAGCCACAGTAATGGACCCAAGGCTCACAGCAGCTCCACGAGTCACTGACTTTACAGGCTCAGAGGGTGAATGCATAGCCCGAGGTTGCTCAGCCAGTAGTAAGTGGTGAACTCAGGATTCAAACCCAAGTCCACTGATTCTGAACCCACACAGGGAAGTGTAGCGGTTGGAACTGAAGCGTGGATGCCGGGGACCTGGTGAACGAGAGTCGAACCTCAGATTGGCCACGTCTTAGCTGAGCCCCAAGCAGGCTACTCTGAGCCCCAGGTTCCTCATCTTTAAATGAGGGTCACGGCAGGGCCCTCCTCGTGGGATAATTTAGAGGATTAGAAAATGCAGTACACGCGGGATTTCCCTGGTGGTCCAGTGGGTTAAGACTCCGAACTCCCAGTGCAGGGGGACTGGGTTCGAACCCTGGTCGGGGAGCTAGAGCCCACATGCATGCCACCACTAAGAGTCTGTATGCCACAACTAAGAAGTCCCCATGCCACAACTAAGAAGCCCGCATGCCACAGCTAAGACCCGGCACAGCCAAAATAAATATAAATAAATAAAAATAAATCTTTTAAAAAAAAGAAAACGCAGTACACGAAGTGTTGACACAGTGCCGGCACCAGACGAGGCTGCAAAGTGATGACAGATCGTCACCATCATTAGCTTCATCATCACCACCGCCAGCATCGCTATCATCATCAACGCTGTCACCTTCATCATATCCCCATTATCGTCATCATTTCTACTGTGCTTCATCTGCCCGAACCACACCCCGGAGCCCCCCACTAAGGGCGTCTGGTCTGTGGCCTGGGCCGGTTGATGGAGCCTCTACCGAGGGGCTGGCTGCCGTGAGAACGCTGCCTTCGTTGATGGGCAGGTTCCCTTTGGCTCCGTCTCCCCCGCGCTTGTTCCCTCGCTCCTCTCTCTCCAGGCTGATGAAATATGGACGAGCTGACAATGGTGTGGCTGCCAAGCTGGCTGCCACCACCCCAGGGAGGGTGATGGATAGCCCAGATTACACTGGCCCGGCAGTGGGGAGGGCGGGAGAGCGGCAGCCCCATCCACGTCAGGGCCCTCCGCCCAGCCTCCTCCAGCCCACCTCGTCTGGCAGCGCCTGCCCTCCCAGGAGCTGCCAGGGTCCCCATCCCAAAGGTTTGTGGCCTCTGTCATCTTGGCCCCTCACTACAGCTGGTGGTGGAGAAAGGGCTGGTCTCTGCAGATGAGGGACGTGAGGCCAGAGGGGGGAAGAGACCTTCAGAGTGAGTGGCTGTCAAGACTAGAACCTTCCAATTTCCCAGTCTAATGCTTTGCCACGGCCTTGTCAACACCTGTCCAGATACTTGAGGTATTTTCCATACTTGGGGAGCAATGTATCTTGGATGTTCTGAGCCCCGTCCCTGGAGTCAGGGAGTTTGGGTCCCAGCTCTGCCACTTAGAATGCCCTTAGGGAAATTAGTTATAACCCCTGGGCTCAATTTCCCCATCTGTTAAATGGAGATTATGATCCTAGTCATCTCCTGGATTCAGAAGCCCACCTTGGGACTTCCCTGGTGGCGCAGTGGTAGAGAATCCGTCTTCCAATGCAGGGGATGCGGGTTCGAGCCCTGGTTGGGGAACTAAGATCCCACATGCCGCGGGGCAACTAAGCCCACGCGCCACAACTACTGAGCTCGTGTGCCTCAACAAGAGAGCCCACGTGCCACAAACTACAGAGCCCACGCGCCCTACAGCTCGTGCGCCACAACTAGAGATAGAAAACCTCCACATCACAACTAGAGAGAAACCCGCGCACCACAATGAAGACCCCACGTGCCGCAACTAAGACCCGACGCAGCCAGAAAAAAAGAAATAAATAAAAGAAAGAAAGAAAAATAAGTATAAGATAAATAAATAAAAAAGACTCTGCGCTCCCAATGCAGGGAGCCTGGGTTCGATCCCTGGGGAGGGAACTAGATCCCACATGCATGCCGCAACTAAGAGTTCGCGTGCCACAACTAAGGTGCCCGCCTGCCGCAACTAAGACTAGGAGCAACCAAATAAATAAATAAATATTAAAAAAAAAAAAAGAAGCCCACCTTCCCAGAACCATACCTGGGTCAGGGTCTCTGAGGAATGCCGAAGCTCCCTGCCCTTCCCTTTTGCCTCTCCACAACCCCCGTGCATGTTCCCCTCCCCTGTGCTGCGCCTTCCACCTGGAATGACCTTCCCCCTCTTCACCTGGCGAGCCCAGGGTCCAGTTCAAATATCACCTCTGCTGGGAAGCCTTCCTTGGCCCTCATGTTTCTACATGGGGCATATAGCTCCCAATTTGGAAACATCACTGGGCTCGGCCACCCGTGGGCCACAGCCTGGGTCCCACAGCACAGAGGTCCATCACTCGGCTGCCTCCCCCTCACAGTGTCCTGGCAAAGTCTTCTCCCTGGAGCCAGAGCAGGGGCTCGTTTTTGATGCAGAAGCCAGTCACTGAGGTAGCAATTGACAAAGGCTCCGGGCTTTACTCCTACCAGAGATGTCTGACTTTCCACAGGGGATTAGAAGTCAGGAATTGCTTTTCACAAACCCGAGGGCAGAATCAGGAGTAGTGGATTTTTACGATGAAGGATAGAATAAAGAAGAGATGTTTCGATCAGCTGAGACCCTACAAGCCCCCTAAGTCCCACCATGCCAACAGCTGCCTGTGTCCCTCTGGGGCGGGGACAAGTGTGTGTCACCTGGACCCGGCCCTGCTATAAACACTGCCTGCTGCAGGATGCATAAAATCTAAAGTCTGGTGCCTGCCAGCTCCCGCCCCACCTGCCTCAAATCTTCTCGCTCCTGGTGTCCACCCCCACCCCCGTGCACTACTTCCCACCACATGCACGTTCCCTTATTTTATTTTTGCTGCGCGGACTTTAACGGTCCTCCCTCTGCTGAACTCTGCTGCCTCAGGGCTTTTGCACAGGCTCTTTCCTTTGCTTGTGACGCCCTTTCCTCAAGTCTTCACCTGGCTTCTGTCTACTCATTCCCTCAGTCTCCACTGAAATAGCACTTCTTCAAAGATGCCTTTCCCAGCCCCTCGGACTGGGCTGAGCCTCTCTCTTTGCTCCCCAGCACCCCGAGCTTTTCCTCCATAGCATTTATCACAGTGTGTGATTGCACATTTTATTTGTATCATGGCTTGCATCCTGAGAGAGCCATGGCCAAGAGCGTGGACTCTGGAATCAGACTGTGTGGGTTTACAAAGAAGTTTTCCCTCACATGAGCTGTGTGGTCCAGGCCAAGTTACTTCATCTTTCTGTGCTTCTTCAGTCTCCTTGTCTGTAAAATGATCCGGTAACATCACCTCCTCGCGGCACTGCTGTGAGAGTTAAATGGGCTTGTGCAGTACAGCACTTGGAACAGCACCTGGTCCTCAGCGGGAGCTTGATACACCTACCTGGATCATGACCATCTGTCTCCAGGTTGGAATGTAAGCTCTGCGAGGGCAGGGACTGTGCCCATTTGTTCACCAACTCACCTCTAGCCCCCGTGCTGGCTACATGAATAATAAATACTGGCACAGGAGCCAATACATAGTGAATGAATGAAACTATGAACGCTGTAGCAAAGTGTTACCAAAAGTTTCCAGGTTTAGAAACCTTTGTAATTTTAAAGGATTCTATGGACTCTCTCTAAAGGACTTTATGGAGAATAGTTTCACTTCAAGTATTCATTAATGGAGAAAGATAATAATAATATCATATCACCACGTTGCTCTGAGTTCAGTAATGTTTTTTTTTTTAAATATAAATTTATTTATTTATTTATTTATGGCTGTGTTGGGTCTTCGTTGCTACGCGTGGGCTTTCTCTAGTTGTGGTGAGCCAGGGACTCTTTGTTGTGGTGTGTGGGCTTCTCATGGCGGTGGCTTCTCTTTGTTGTGGAACACAGGCTCTAGGCGCGTGGGCTTCAGTAGATGTGGCACGCGGGCTCAGTAGTTGTGGCTCGTGGGCTCTAGAGTGCAGGCTCAGTAGCTGTGGCGCACAAGCTTTGTTGCTCCGCGGCATGTGGGATCTTCCCGGCCCAGGACTCGAACCCGTGTCCCCTGCATTGGCAGGCGTATTCTTAACCAGTGGGCCACCAAGGAAGTCCATCAGTAATGCTTTTTTTTTTTTTTTTTTTTTTGCGGTACGCGGGACTCTCACTGTTGTGGCCTCTCCCGTCGTGGAGCACAGGCTCCGGACGCGCAGGCTCAGCGGCCATGGCTCACGGGCCCAGCCGCTCCGCGGCATGTGGGATCTTCCCGGACCGGGGCACGAACCCGTGTCCCCTGCATCGGCGGCGGACTCTCAACCACTGCGGCACCAGGGAAGCCCTGGCTAATGTTTTTTGGTCATTGGTGATCTCTTGCTGCCGAATTCCGATGGTGCCTGTTCTGACAGTATGATTCTGCCTCTGCGCTCAGACGCTCCCGGCTGGGACGGCACTCCACTCCCCTGCTTTTCTCCTGCTCGTGTGGGGCTCATGTGTGAGGCACTGCTGCCCTAGAAACAGGGCAGCTGATGAAAGTAATTGATAGATGCAGAGGACCTCGCCCAGTGCTGGTGCGTGGAAGGCTCCCCATCAGTCTGTTCTCCTCCATCTGCTGCCGGGGAGGCGTGTGAAGGGATGCTTCACCAGGGGCCTGCTGCTGCTTCACGTCTCGGCGCCCCCTGTGGGGTCTGTAGGAATGGACCCAGGGAAGAGGCTGCTGCCTGCCAGCACACACACCGTCTCCCACCCCCACCCCCCTGCTCATTCCAGGCCTCTCCCCTCCCACCCCCTTGCTCACCCGCAGAGCAGCACCCTCACATCGGTCCTCGTCTGGCCCAGTGGCCACGAGGGAGCCCCCCTGCCAGCCCCCACCTAGGGCGGCACTGGCTGGAGTCTGGTCAGATCCTAGGATGCTGACGGCTCCCCTGCATCTCAGTTATGATACCCAGCAGACAGCGGTTCCAGGATAGATGGTTGGACCTGCAGGCCGGGGGACAGGACCAGCAGCTGCTGGGGTTTTGGTGTTTTCTGGGGTTTTTTTTCCATCTAAAGTAACAAAGAAATCAAAACAGGCCAATCATTTTTAATTAAATCAAGCTCACATGAGGAGTACGCTGGATCTCTGAAAAACAGGGCAGCACCATAGGTGCTCAGAATCGCAGAGAATGGAGACTCAGAATCTCAGAGTTGGTTCTGAGTCACAGAATCTTAGAGAAATATACCCTTACGGTACCAGAGTCAAAATTCTTAGAATCATAGAGCCTTAGGTCTCTAACGAGGCAGGTGGTTAGGAGAAGGGGGCTAGAACACTTAAATGCCCGCATTCTCATCCTGTCGCTTCCAGATTAGCTGTGTGATGCAGGGCAAGTTACTTCACTTTTCTGTTTTTCAGTTTCCCCTGCTGTAACATCAAAGCAGGGCTGTCACGAGAATTCTGTGGATGCCGTTACGACATGCTCTTAGGCCAACATATCTTAGAAGCATAATCCTCCGTGGTCTTTAGTTCTACCTTACTGTGCATTGCATGCAACCCAAGAGATGCTTATCACCTCCAAAAACAGAGCTGACCACCTCAAGAGACAGCTAATTCTATTTTCAAATAGCTCTGATTGAGAGCTGAGGACTTCTTGGGAACTTCTACCCACCATGAGGACTGTCCGTACCTTCCATTTTTGCTTATTCTCTTCCATGGGGCAGATTCACACGAGTAAAATTCATCATCAGTGCCTTTAACCTGCACCAGTTAAGGGCCCAAAGGCTCCACACTAAGTGCTTGCTGCCAGAACTGTTAAGCCATGGGCAAGGATGCCCTCTATTCTATACACAGAAGAACCACTCATTCATCCATTCAACAGGCTCTGTTCTAGGTGCCAGGGACTGGGGGATGGGCAGACCCAAGGTCCCTGCACTTGGGAAGCTTACAGTCTAGTGGGAAGGATGCTAATTAGACAAGCAACAGCACTGAGGGTGGTGGGGAAGGTACTGAAAGGGGCAGCACAGGCACCCTGGGTGTACCCCAGGTTCTGGGATGAGAGATGGAGGCTAAATTGTATTTCCTTCTAGTTTTCCGCGTGATGTTGAGCACATTTCCGAGCCTTGATTTTCCAAATGACCAAGAAGATTAGAAGCCCTAGGGACTAGGATAGGTAGGCCCACCTCCCCACAGGGCACTGGGAGGTTCCCGAGAGACAACAAAGCAGGTACTGCCATGGTCTGCCCTCTTCCCCACTAACAGGGTTGAATTGCACACAACCTAAGAGATGATTAGGAGATGAACCCCAGTTGGCTTAAGGCTATCATGGCAGTCTCTGTCCTTTACCACTCATTGGTCTTGAGTGGGCATGTGGTCCCATTCAGAGTCATAATAATATAAAAAGGAATCTCTGGAGGGTGTGGTGAGTGGCAGGATGCTTCAAGGTAAAGATTTTCCTCTTGATGGAAGACAAAGCCACATGAGGAAAGGTTTCTTTGCTCCTTTCCCTCTGTTCCTATTTTGGACACTGTTGTAAGAGGATGTGATGCCCGGAGTTGTGGCAGTCATCTTGAGACCACGAGAGGTCAAGCCTAAGGACAAGTACCTACGAGCTGAGGGTGCTAGGGTGGAAGACGATGCAATAGACTGAATGTTTATGTCCCCACAAATTGCAGATGTTGAAAACCTAACCCCGGATGTGATGGAATTAGGAGGTGGGGACTTTGGGAGGTAATTAGGTCATGAGGATGGAGCCCCCATGAATGCAATTAGTGCCCTTACAAAAGGGACCCAAGGGATCGTGTGCCCTCTTTCTGCCATGTGAGGATACAAGGAGAAGTTGGCAGACTGCCATCCAGAACCTGATCATACTGGCACCCTGATCTTGGACTTCCAGACTGTCGTTTATAAGCCACCCGGTCTACGGGACTTTGATAGCAACATGAATGACTAAGACACATGGAAAGAACTAGGTGCCAGGTGACACTGTTAAGCTGCAGAATCAACCTTAGGACAACCTACATCCAGACATTTTGCTAAGTAAGCAATAGATGTCCTGTGACATAAGCTACTGATAGCTGAGCTTTCTGTTATTACAGCTAAACACGCCCTGTCTTCACCTCCCCAGTTCCTACTTAACCTTCCAAAGCCAGGGGAGCCATTATCCCTCCTTCATCCAGTCTTACTGACTAACCACAAATGTTTGTCAAGCACTCACATGGCTCCTGATTTAGGGGACAGTATAGTGGTGATCTTGGAGAGGTAGCAGTGAGCAGTGGCACGAAGCAAGATCTTAATTCCCTGCCTAGTAATTGATCCTGGGGAGCCTGGATGAAAACCAGGAACACTACCCGCCAGCCCAGCAAGGGCTGGAGGCTAGAAGCTGTTTTTCCCTGGCACTTACCCCCAGTGAAAAATGCATTTCTCACGGAGGCAAAAACTGTAAAATCAGGTGCGAAGTTTATGATTAGAGACATAGCACAACAACAAGTGGGAGAGCACGCAGAGAAACAGTTCAGTTAAGACAGAAGCAAGGCAGAGCTGCGCACCGTAGAGAAGGGTGTGGGCGTCCCCCCTAAGGAGGAGGAGTGCAGTAGAGGCGGTAAAGTCATTTATGTAGGGAGTTCTTCCAGGTGTTTGTCTTCCTTCTGGCCAATCGTCTTGTTTTTCCTCCCTGGCTAATTTGTTTCAGGACCCTCCCCCCAGGTGCAAACGCACCTCTCAGCCAAGATGGATCTCCACGCAAAGGCGTCTGGGAGAAGCAAGGCTCATTATGGCCTGGCACTGTCCCCTGACTTTGGACCCCCAAGGAGCCTTTCTGCGCATGTGTAGTGTCTCCCTTGCCTCCGGCGGGGGCGGGGCGGGGCGGGGGCGGGGGCGGGATACCTGATCTCTTGATCCTTTACTTTACTCAGACAAGGTTTTGCCCCTCTTTGTTCCTGCCACGACTGTGTCTTAAGGCGTCCACAAGAGACAAAGCCTGGCTATTAACCCTGTTCCCGTTGTTACTTCCATTTCGGAGGGCAAACAGGAGGCTGATCTTAAATGCCTAACCTGGAACCCACCTATCTCCTGTCTCAGGAAATGCAAACAGGAGGCTAGTTGTAAGTGTCCGGCCTGAAGCCCACTTTTCCT
The DNA here is from genome assembly GCF_937001465.1 of Orcinus orca. Lineage (NCBI taxonomy): Eukaryota > Metazoa > Chordata > Mammalia > Artiodactyla > Delphinidae > Orcinus > Orcinus orca. The sequence goes on along the minus strand of NC_064569.1, from coordinate 90,899,912 downwards.
GCCCTATGAAATGTAAACAGGAGGCCAGTTGTAAATGTCTGGCCTGAAGCCCATCTATCTCCTGCCTCAGTTGGAAGAGAAACAAAAATAATTAAATAGATGATTGAACTGATTATAAATGGTGATGAGTTTTATACATTGAGCGATGGAGTGCTGACATAGAGAATGTCAAAGGAACCCCTTTTGGTCGAGTCATCAAGAAGGCCCTTCTGAGAAGGTGACATTTAATCAGAGCCCTGAACGAGGGCACAGTGCAGGGTGGGGAGATTTCCAGACGGCGAACCGACCTGAGGTGGGAAATAGCTCAGCGTGTTTAGACGGTGGAGAGAGGGTAGAGCCAGGTTGTAGGATGGCATGATGAGCTTGGGTTCCATTTTAAGGGGCGCCAGTGAGAAAGTTTAAGCCAGGAAGCGGCTCAGTCTGATTTCTGCTTTAAAATGCTCCCTCTGGCTGCCATGGCGGGGACGGGCTTCCCAAATCCTCCCCAGCCGCCCCTGGGCTCTGAATTCCCCTAGGCCACCTCTGCCCTGGCCTCTTTGTTTCAATCCTCTGCCTGTTTGCTATTGTCGCCTCTCAGGCACAATCTCCTCCCAGGTTGGGACCCCTTCAGCCTCTTCTCTACCCTCAGCCCTGGCACACTGGCTGACAGCCCCTTCCTCCAAAGCAGTCAGCACCCAGCAAGCCCTTCCAGGCGCTGTGCTGTCTCCCAGGGGTCAGCAGCCTGACAACACGCTTCATGAAAGGGGCCCACCCCTTCCGCTCGGTCTACACCCCTGACCTCATGCAGCAGGCAAGGCTGGGGCCGCCACGGACCAGCACGAGGCCTGGGTTTGCTCAGTTTTATGACCATGCCCGTGTCTAGAAACAGAAAAGCCAGGCGAGTCTAGTAATTGATTAATGTCTCCCCATTAATGTCACCAAGCTGGACTTCTCCCTCCCAGCCCCAGTTGTCCCCAACTCCTCCCCCTCCCCCTCCTTTGGCTGAATCAGGCTGTCCAGGGACACAGGAGAAAAGGACAGAAAGAAGACGTGTTCCCTAGCCTGAAAAGCAACGCAGACACTCCCTCAGATCATCAACAACCCTCCAGCTTTGCGGGGAGTAGACATCCCACCACCAACCAGAGCTGTGTTAGCAGCTGGTGGCCTCTGGGATCAAAGGACAGCATATCTGATGGCTCTGGGGTAAATCAGGTCTCCAGGCCCGGGATGGAGGGTGGGAGACGAGGAGATTTGGAATGTCCTGGAATGTCTTGGTCTCTTCCCTCTGCAGCCTGGTCACATCCTTCCTCCTGTGACATTTATTGCTCTGGACTGTATGTTTCAGATACCAAGTTTTGGCTTCCTGGAACACCAAGAACCCTTAGAGATCAACCCAGGCCTGTCCGATACCCATGGGAGAGGAGTCACACCCCAGCTAGTCACCCTGGCCCAGGGGAGCCGCAATTCTCAGCGACGGGAGAGCGAGGGCCACAGGGCTGCTCTGGAACCTCTGAGAGTCTGAATCACATCTCTACATGATCAAACTCGTCCCCCACCCTCACCCCTTGCAGGATCACTGGGCACGCCATGGTTAAGAGCTCGCCCTCCAAGCCAGGCTGCCTGGGCTGGAATCTCTGTTCTCCTACTTCCTAGGTGTGTCAGCTTCCCCGTCCGTAACATGGAGATGATAACAGAACCTTCGCGACGACTCTGACCTGTAACGTGCTCAGCACAGGGCCTACCACACAATAAGTGCTCCGGAAGAGTGGGGGGCTGTTCTTACCTGCCACTGAGGCTTCTCAAGCCAGAGACGGGCGGGGGGCTCACCCACGGCAGCCCCGCAAGACTGGCAGGTCCCAGGCTGGAACGCGGGTCTCCTAACTTCCAGGCCAGCGCTCTGTCACTGAGCTCACAGAGCTCTGATGGCTGCAAAGGCCTTGGGAGGTGCACCGCCAAGGCATCGAGCTGCCCCCCAAATAGCCACACGCAGAGACACACCATCTCCCCAAGGGACACGCAGATGAAATCACAGCCAGATGCACAACGTACGTGTACGCCCAGCCTCTGATGCTGAGATACTGATGCTTAGAGCAGTGCGCGCGCGCACACACACACACGCATGCACGCCCACGCACGCGCGCGCACGCACGCACGCGCACGCACGCACACACGCACACACACACTCCGGGCTTTTCACCTCACTGCCTTCTCTCTTTCCTTCCTTTCTGTCTCCTCACACTTCCTCTCCCTCCACCAGCCACCTATTTGTGGCTGTTTTCCCAAAATCCCTGGCCTGTCTGGAAGGAGGGGTGATGTTGTCAGCTCCTGTTGCCAACCAGAAGCCCAAACTTCTGTTCCCAGCCTTAGGTCTCAGTGTCCCTGCTCACCTGGAGGGTCCGAGTAGGCCGTGGGGTGGAGGTTTCAGCTGGGGCCACCTCCTCCTACGCTCATCCCCCCGGATATGTCACGGGGCAGCTGGGGGCTCTGGCTGAGGCCCTCGGGGAATGGGAGGGAAGCTGGGGTCTTCATGATCTCCACCATCACGGCAGCTCAGAGAGGTCCAGCCCTCCAGAGCCCCCCACGTTGTATGAAAGATGGAGCCTCAGAACTTTCTAGTATCAGGGCGGGAAGGACCCCTCCCAGCCACCTAATCCAGCCCCTCCTTCTACAGATGGGGAGACTGAGGCTCAGAAAGGGGATGCGATTTGCCCAGGGTCGCACAGCAGAAGCCGACTCCCAGCACGGACTCTCTCCTGGACTCACACTGAGGGTCGTGAGGTTGATCGCCAGCCTGATGCAGACCCCACATGGCACTGCCCACCACTGCTCACCAGTCCCTGCCCCGCAGCCCTCCAGGCCCTCCAGACACGGGCTGTGACTCCTCAGCTGAGGCCACACAGTTCTTTTGTGATGGTCTCCAGAGTCAGAAAGCTTCCCAGAGCCTGTCTAGAAACTCGGCTGTGATTTTTTTCCCTCTCCCTTCCTGTTTATTCAACCCCTTGGCAAAAAGCCCCAGGGGAGAGAATTTATGAGAGGGGGAGGAGGGAAGTGGGGAGAGATGGGCTGGGGAGATGAGCAACGGTTGATAAAAAGGAGAGGAGAGAGGAGGGAAGAGAGAATTTAAGGAGAAAGCGACACAGGTTGTGTGTTTGTATGAGCAGGAAGGGCTGGGCTGACCAGCGTCCGCAGGTCCACGGAAAACCCTCCCTGAGAATCTCTCAGCTGGACTGCAGGTGCTCCCATGGATGCCTGGGTTGGGGAGGACATCTCGGGGTCCCCGGGCCACTCCCAGGGGGAGAGGCAGCTGGGAACGCTGCACCAAGGAGCCCCCCACCCTTCTCAGAGTGCCCGTGTTCCTGCCCCTATGCAGCGTTCAGCAAAGCCCTGGGATGCACAGGGCTCCTGAAAGCACCATGTATACAGCAGGGGCTCCATAAATGCTGCATGGACACCTGGTAGGAAACAGCCAGGCCCCTGGGTTCTTCCCCGGCCCTGACTGATTTGACGTGTGGCTTCGAGCAAGATTGTTCCCCTCCTGGGCCTTGGCTTCCTCCTCTGTCCAGTAAGGGGACACGCTGGGTGGTGGCTAAGGGGCGTTCCGGCTCTGACAGCCCAGGGGTTTGGAATTCTAGAGGTCACCAGCTAAATGTCATACAATAGCCTTGACACAATAGCCTTGACCTCCCCCACCCCATCCACTCCCAGTTCCACACGCAGAGGAGGTGCCAGGGCTCCCCAATATTGCAGCAAGTCACCCTGCCTCCTGGGTGCCTGGTGTTCGGAAGAGCGTCAACCTACACCTGAGACCCGGCTGCTTCGTTCAGGCCTGACTCCATCCACCCACACTGGATGTTCCAGGGAGATGCCTTTCCACGTTCAAACATCATCCTATGTATGGGAGAAACGACGTAATTCTTGGGAGAAAAAATGGAGGCGGGGAAGACATGAAACCAGAGTGGCAGAGCTGGGTGCTGGGTTCATGGAACTTATTATCCTGTTTAGCGATGTCCATAATAAAATGTCACAGAATAACACAGAATTTTAAATGCATCTTTCTGAGATGCCTGTGGAATGCACCGTAGGTAGTCAAAGGAAACACTCCTGCTCCAATAATATTAACAGTAATGTGATACCTATTGGCAAGTTTGAAATCTAAGGAGGTTGAGGAGAGTGTATAGTGCCCTGGGATTTCACAGTGGTTTACAGGGGCCTATGTGTTAATACGATAGAAAAGCTAAACACACTGCTTCTTTCCACCTGTCCACAGAATCAGGCTGCATTGTCAAGTCCCTTGGATATTTTCAAGGGTTTGGAACCATTCTATATAACAAGCACTTAACCGCTTCATGCTAATGAATATGTCTTGCTTAGTGTATTTTTGTTTGTTTTTGTGGGGATTTTTGTTTCTTTGTTTTGTTTTTTGGTTTTTTTTGGCCGTGCCGCATGGCACGCAGGATCTTAGTTCCCTGACCGGGGATCGAACCTGCGCCCCCTGCAGTGGAAGCCTGGAGTCTTAACCACTGGACCACCAGGGAAGTCCCCGTGATTAGTGTTCTTTATCTTTGTGTTATATGTATGGTTTTCCCCTTATTTTGAATTAAGTATGTCCACAGAATTACTAAGATTATTTTTGAAATGGAAAAAAAGAGTAATTCAGGTCAACTAAATATTTTCATAAAGTTTTTAAAAATGTCCTGTCTCTCTCGTCTCTTCTCCCTCTGTCCCTCCACCCCACCCGACTCCTGCCCCAACAGCAGATCCACTGGTCTCCTGCAGAGTGGTTTTATCCCTTCCCTCTGCCCTGCTACACGCCCAGGCCTCCCACCCCATGCATTCAGCAAGGACTCAGCAAAGACTGTTTCCTCCCTAAGAAGAATCCTGGGACTGCAGGATGGAGGCAGGACCACAGAGGCCAAAGTGTGACTGGGAATGAAGGAGGCAGGTCAAGATGAGGTCCGGACCATCCTAGCACCGATGGAGGAATCTCTTGCCCTGTGGCGCTTGCATTGGGAGTGATTTGGGGATCAGGGTCTTCCCGTGCCCGTGAGGACTCTTCTGAGGTGACTGGCTTTCTGCTGATCCCATGCCCAGGCTCTGCCTACTAACCAGACACAGGAACCTCATAGGACCTTAGGACCAACAAGCCCAGCTTCCTTGCTTGATAGAGGAGAGGAGACACTCGATGTTACACAGCAGAGTCTGTGGGCATTGGATGCTAATCTGACCAGCCTCTCCCCTGCAGAGAATCTTGCAGTGGCTCCCACCGCCCACAAGACAAGGTGAGATGCCCTGGCCTTGGCGCCCAAATTTTCAAGACCTGCTCCTGCCCCCCATTCAGCACCACCTCCCACCAGTCTCCCCAGCCTCACACCCTTCCCTCCGTCTTTACCCAGACAGCTCTAATTCCCCCTGTCCGGGTCCTCATCCCCGGGATGTACACTTGCTCAAGGGGTGGGGCTGCCATTGAAAGCGAGTCAGACTCCAGAGCCCACCGTTCTAACCACTCTGCTCTCCTTCCTCAGCCAGGGCGAGGGAGAGGCGATGGAGACCTGGTTCCTGCTTCCCAAATCTGTGCCTTCCCTTTCACTTCCCGGACACCACTGGGCAGAGGTGAGAAGTCAGGAGGAGAATGGGGCGGGAGTGGGGAAGGCAGGCAGAACGGTCCCGCCCTTTGCCACATCCTCCATCACTCTTGTTCTTGAAAACCTCAGAGAGAAGACAAGTCTAGAGCTGGGCCTGTGCTGGGTAGAAAGCTAAAGTCTTCTGCTTCTCTCTTGCCCCATACCTTTACTTTCAGGAGCCCAGGCAGGACCAAATGAGGGGAAAATATTGCCGCCTGCTGAGGGTGGGGCTCTGTCCCTCCCTGCCCTTTACACCGCCTCCCTTTCGCTGTGACCCCTGAGGCAGACATCCCGCTCTCCCCCCGACCCTACCTGCTCTTCCACTGTCAGCCTCAGCGTCACTGCGGGATGCTCACCAGGTGCATCCTGGGTAAGAAAGGGGTCTCGGGGGCCCGCCCCGCTGGGTTTAAATCCTACCTCTGTCACTTATTATCTGTGTGGCCTCAGGTGAGAAACGGAATCTCCCTCTGCCTCCGTCTTCTCATCTGGGAGATGGGAGCAGTAGCAGTGCTTGTCTCCTGGGGTCGCTGTGCCAAGGACACAAGTTAAGATATATTAAGTGTTGCAAATGGTGTCTGGCAAATCATTAGAACACCAGCAGTGTTAGCATTGGGTGCTTAGCCCAGGGCACCAGGCACTGGACTAAGTTTTCCTTCTCAGCTCATCTAGCTGGGTGGCCCTAGGCGGGTTACCTAAGCCACAACTCTCTGCCTCCGATGTGAAATGGGCACAGTCATCACACTGCTTTATAGCACTGAATACAGTGACCAGCACGGGGGCGGCCATTCTCAAGATGGTGTTAATGACAATGATGTGCTTGCCCTCAAGGAGCTCGCAGTCTGGCAAAGGGGCAGCCGGCGAGCTGCTGGCCTCTCATCTGGCAGCTCAGCAGCTGCGCTCCGGGAGCCCCTGGGACAGTGTGTGGGAGCCGCCAACGCGCCTGGCAGCTCAGCGGAGGCTGCAAGTGCAAAGGCATGGAGGGAGCGGGCATGGCGCCTGCAAGGATAAAGGATACCCCATAGACCTTCTTACCCTCTCCAGGCTTCCTCCAATGCAGCTGAGGGGACTGGCTGGAGGAGGCAGCTCTGTGTCAGTGGGGGGATAAAGAAGCAACTCGTGTCCAAACTCTAATTCAAAAAGACACATACATCCCTATGTTCATAGCAGCACTATTCACAATAGCCAAGACATGGAAGCAACCTAAACGCCCACTGACAGATAAATGGATAAAGAAGATGTGGTACATATATACAATGGAATATTACTCAGCCATAAAAAAGCATGAAATAATGCCATTTGCAGCAACATGGATGGACCTAGAAATTGTCATACTAAGTGAAGTAAGTCAGGCAGAGAAAGACAAATATCATATGATATCACTTATATGTGGAATCTAAAATATGGTGGAAATGAACCTATCCATGAAACAGAAACAGACTCACAGACATAGAGAACAGATTTGTTGCTACCAAGGGTTAGGGGGAGGGATGGACTTGGATTTTGGGGTTAGCAGATGCAAATTAGTATATATAGAATGGATAAACAACAGAGTCAGACTGCATAGCACAGGGAACTATATTCAATATCATGGGATAAACCATAATGGAAAAGAATATAAAAAAGAATGTATATACATGTATACCTGAGTCACTTTGCTGTATGGCAGGAATTAACACAACATTGTAAATCAACTATATTTCAATTTTTAAAAATTCACAAAAAAAGAATAAAAGAGGCAACTCATGTTCTAGTCATCTCCAAGGAGAGACCATTAAGGAGACATTCTTGGGAAGAAGGAGGAGGGGAGAAACTGGGCCATGAATCTGGAGATCTGGGACCAGCTGCTATGTGACACTGGACAAGTCACCTGACCTCTCTGGACGTCAGCTTCATCTTTGGTCCTGGGTGCGGTTTGAGACGCTGATTAATCTGCACTTGCCCCGCTGGCCTGGGAAATCAAGCCTGTGGTCTGGGACAGTTGTCCTGGGTCTCCACGCAGGTCACTTCCCAGATTTCTCCCAGTCCCCTGGGACTTGCTGCATGGGAATGCCAAGCCCAACCTTCTTCAAAGCCACTGGGTATCCAAGCTGCCTGATATCTCCCACCCTCATCCTCCACCACTGTCCTCCAGCCCCAAAGCAAAGGCGAAAGGCTGGCAGAGTCCCGTTTGGTGGAAGGCAAGAACTGAACTTTGTGGCACACCTACTATGTGCCAGAGTCTTGGCAGGTATGAACTCCTTCACTTCTCTCAATAACCCAATGAAAAAACAGTGGTTTCCATTTTATAAATAGGGAAACTCAGATTCAGAGAGGTTAAGTCACTTGCCCAAGAACACCCAGCCAGTTAGTGGCTGAGCCAGGATTCCAAGTCAACGCAAAGTCAGCTGCTTGTCCTCTGCCATGATGCTCTGGGGGCCAGAGGCACACCAGACTCCTGCCCCTGCAGCTCGAGATGCAGAGCGAGGAGGAGACATAAGGCCAGAGAGAATGGAGGCCACCCCAAGCAGGGGATAATGTCATGAGCACTGTCCTCACCTCCAGAAATGGCAAAAAAGTTCCCTTCCTTCTGGGTCTTCTGAGAACCACCTTTGCAATTGCTCATTCATGGAGGAAACAGCCATGCACCAAGCATCTACCACACTCCAGCTCCAAGCTGGGCATAGCTGCAGTGACCAACACACAGTCCCTTCCTCTTGGGGCTTATGGTCCAGGGCAGGAGACAAAGATGGTCCAGAGTGTGCTAAATATCATGGTGGAGTAGCCTGGAGGCTACATGAGCCCAGAGGAGGGACCCCTATGCTAATCCAGAAATCAGGGAAGGCTTCCTGGAAGAGAGTCCAGGTACAAGTGGTTTCTCAGTGGGCTCAGACAGAGGAAGGTCTGTCTTGTTCACTTCTATTTCCCTAGGATTGAGGACAATGCCTGGCAAAAGCAAGCTCTCAGGAAAAACAGCTGAAATGATTTGCTTAATTGGAAGCCCCATGACAAAAGATGAAAGCTGTTAAGATGTTAAGCTGTTAAGAAAGATGAAGTATATAAAAAAGTGTATCAGGAAGTATATAAAAAAGAAATGAATAGGGTTGAAGATGCTGCAGGTGCATGGGGACTCAAGCGGGCAGTGGCGACGGGTGAGCTCTGTCTTCAAAACCTGCAAGGCACTCACTGGGAAGAGGAAACTGAGCGGACCTAGGGGAACCCAAGGGGCAAAGGCAGGACTAATGAAAGGAGGCATGTTGGGCTCAGTGTAAGCAGGAGCATTTCAACAATTCAGCAGTTAGAAAGGTTGAAAGCTGGCTCGTGAAGTTGAGTCCCCTGTTAGAGGGGCTTGAGTTGAGGCTGGATGACCATGTATTAAGGATGCTGGAAAAATAAAGAGAGCAAAGAGCTTGGTGGGAAGTGCTGTCAGCTGACTTTGTAATGTCCCACCTGTGGCTGAGTCCGGGATGTGCCTACCCAACCGCCGACTCACTTTAGCCTTACTAACGAAACTCCCATTCAGGGTGGAGCATCACAATGCCCAATACAAAGGCTAAAAATGATTATTCTAAGCCATTTACATCTACTCCATTCCCCTTTGCCAGACCCTTTTCCAGCTTGCTTTGCAGTAGCAGTAGCTATGTGACGCACTTCTGGCCGATGGTATGTAAGGGCAGGTCTGCTGAGCAGACTTCTAGAAAACTTCTAGAAAAAGTCTTGTGTCCTCCACACACCCTACCCACCCACTGCTGAGCTGGCCCTTTTCATCCATCCTCATGGGGATGATGGTGTGAGGACATGATTCTTGGCAGCCATTTTGAGACCATGAGGCAACAAAGCATAAGGCTGAAAACCAATTTCTCAGGATGGAAAAGTTCAAGATAGGAAAGTTTAGCAATTCTATGATACACCATATTTTCACATTTTGACATCTTTGGAATCAAGATATAGCTTATAATAATCATTGGGTGTCAAGAGAATAATTGGCTTTTTTTATTCAATCATTGGAGGTACAGCATGGGATTTGCCCAATACCCCAAAAATAATATGGTGGAACCATGATTCCAATCCAGATGTTTTCCATCCTAGCATGTGAAACATGATCTGGGAAAAGGGAGGGAGGGCCACAAACAGACTAAACCCCTTTTATGTGCCAGGCACGTGGCCAAGCACTTCACAGGCACCGCTTCTCCTAGCCCTCACACCACCCTGAACTTGACCACGGTCACATACCTGGTAGGTGGTGGAAACAGGACTTAGATCATCTGACTCCAGAGTGGAGGCTCACACCATTTGTGTCCCTCCGTCCTCCAGCTGTGCCCCCTTCCAGTTCCACAGCCGAGGGTCTAAGCACAGGAGCCATCACCCCCTCACCAGTTGCCACTATCCCTGTGGTTTTCATCCACTTGCCCCTTTCCCTCTGTTCTTCACCCCAAGAGTTTGATCTTCATCCCGAAGGCCATGAGGAGCTGCCACAGTCCTTTTAAGAGGGAAGTGACCTGGTCACTTGTGAGTTATTCCTTTGACTTAAGCATTGCCCTCTCCAGCCTCCTTGCTTAAAAGGCAGGTGCCCCTGGGAGGGTAAGTACACACATGACCTGCCCCTGAAGGGGGCCAATTCTTACAATAGCCAAGACATGGAAACAACCTAAATGTCCATTGACAGATAAATGGATAAAGAAAATGTGGCACATACAGACAATGGAACACTACTCAGCCATAAAAAAGAATGAAATAATGCTGCTTGCAGCAGCATGGATGGACCCAGAGATTATCATACTAAGTGAAGTAAGTCGGAAAGAGAAAGACAAACACCATATGGTATCACTTATATGTGGAATCTAATATATGACACAAATGAACTTATTTACAAAACAGAAACAGACTCACAGACATAGAGAACAGATTTGTGGTTGCCAAGGGGGTGGGGGGGGTGGGGGAGGGACGGACTGGGAGTTTGGAATTAGCAGATGCAAACTACTATATATTTAATGGATAAACAGCAAGGTCCTACTATATTGCACAGAGAACTATGTTCAATATCCTGTGATAAACCATAATGGAAAATAATATGAAAAAGAATGTATATATATATATATGTATAACTGAATCACTTTGCTGTACAGCAGAAATTAACACAACATTGTAAATCAACTATACTTCAATAAAATAAAATTTTTTTAATTAAAAAAAAACCTTACCATACAGACCGGTTGTGAGTATCAAATAAGACAAAGAATATAAAGTATGTAGCATGGGGCTAGAGCAGAGAACTCTACAAATATCACGATTACTATTACTATTGTTGCTATTGTCTAATAATCATATCTGTAGGAACGAAGGCTCAGAGAGGGGACATGAATTGCCCAGGATCACACAGCCAGTTAGTGGCACAGCTGGAACCGGAACCTGCGTTTCTCTCCACTTAATATAATAATAAAAATAACAATAATAGCGGCTAACACTTACCATGTAACAGGCACCCTTCTAAGTGTTTTGTGTCTGTTTTCTCACTTAACTCTCACAACTCTGTAAGATAGGTATTATTAGTATCCTTATTTTATAGATGAGAAAACTGAGGCCCAGAGAAGTTAAAGAATTTTCCCAAAGCCACAAAGCCTGTCAGTGGTGAAGTAAGGATTTGAGCCCTGAGAGTTCCGGCCCCCAAATTCAGCATGTGCTTGTCATATGTGTAGCCAGTTCACTCAATGCCTTTACCCTGGACATGCCTGATGCAAAGACGTGACTCTAGTGGCAGTGGTCAGGCCCCATGACAGGGGAACCAGGTCCGCCTGGTAGGACCCTTCACAGCACACAAAGTGATGGAGCCGCCGCCCCACCTGCTGCTCCTGGGCGCCTCCTGGGGCCCCCGTGTCGGGCAGACGCTGACTTCCTGAGCTGGCACAGTTGCCCAGCGCCACAAAGCCATCCCTGGCTCTGCACAGTATCCCTAGATGCCTGAAGGCTGTGTTCAAAGAGGCAGCGAGACCAGGGCCAGGAACACATGGGTGCCCGCCCAGCTCATGGTCCCCGTGGAGGCTGCAGGCCCCGCATCGGCCCCAGGCAGCGGAAGCATCACTCAACTGCTGCCAGCCTTGGAATACTCACTTCCTGGTTCCAGCACAACCTCTCCCTGGCCTGCACGTTCCTCCTCACCCAGCGCTCTCAGCCACAGGGGCAGATAGCACAGCCAGCCTGGTCCACAGTTCAGACTTGCAAAGCGACTCTGTCCTCCCTCTACCGAGGGTGTGCAAACCTGCTTCTTAAGTGGGGCACGTGGAGATGCTTAGAGGCTGAGAAGAGAGAAATTGGGGAATGATGGAACTGTTCTGTCTTGATTGCGATGGTTAACCAACTGAGTGCACTTGTCAAAACGTGTAGAACTGTGCACTAAAAATGATTGACTTCAGTAGAGAACACTGCAAGAAACCTGACTAAAAATCATATATAAATGTAAACACAGAAATAAACATAGGATTAGAAAAGAAGGAGCCCCTGGGCACCCGGCCACTCAGACCAGGCCAGCACAGAGGACACTGCAGTGGGAGAAAGCCTGTCCCCTCCCTCAGCCACCTCATGCAGCCCACGGGCGCGTCCTGCTGGCTCAGCCCCCAAACACTCCCAGAACCTGCACCTTTGTCCGGGAGCATCCATCCCTCGGGATGCTTGGGGCCCCCCCACCTTGTTGAGCCTTTTTCACATGTGAGGTCCATGTTGGGTTTATTCCCATCACATGTGAGACCAAACTGAGGCTTAGAGGGACCGAGGAACCTGCTCACAGCCTCCCAGCTAAAAACATGAATAACAACAAGGCCATGCATTATCCCTTTATCTTCACAGCAACCTTGATTTTATGGATGAGAAAAATGATGCACAGAGATGTTGGTCAACTTTTAAAATTCATAACTCGTGATTTCTTTCCTTGGTTGAAATAAATATAATTTTTATACCTTTAAAAAAGCACAGAGAGGTCAAGTAACTTGCCCAAGGTCACACAGCTTATAAAAAGGCAAAGTCAGGGGTCGAACCTGGAGACTGGCCCCAAGGTTCAGCTCTCAGCCACTATTCTCTTTTCCCGCTAAAGAGGCGAGCAGCCTCCACCTCCGCCCTCTCTAGAGACTGTGCTCAGAGCCATTACTCTTCCTAGTGGTTCACTGTGGGCCCAGGCACCTCCTTCTAAGAGCTGAGCTGGCGGGATGGGCAGTCCCCAGGGCAGTCCCATGGGAGGGTGCAATTTAGCCACCCCTGGACGACACTGTCCACCGGTCCCTCCTGTGTAAGCCCAGCGAAAAGGCCTCATTCGGTTCTGCCACAGCTGTGTGACTTTAAGCAGTTACTTCACCACTCTATGCCTGGGCCTTGTCTGCGTAGAGGATGATGGTAGCACAAACCTCCCAGGCCACCGTGAGCCTCTAACAAGTGAATATGTGTACAGCTGCATCCAGCAGGGACCGACTCTCCAGGAGTGCAACCAGTGTGGTCTCAAATAGCATTTTCATCACTGTGCAAGGAAGGGAAGGTAAAGGTCTAACCGCAGCCAGAGGCTCAAAGTACGTCCACCCGTCCTGCAGGCCCCAGTGATAGAGTCTCACCCACATGCTGGGGCACCGCTCTGGTCTCCTCAGCCCATCCCCATCCAAGGGGCAGGGAGGGTCTCAGAGTTAGACCCCGGGTCTTCCCTCCTGTGGTAACCATCCAGCAGCCTCCTTGGAGCCCCTCTTTGGTGTTCTGTCTGTCCCTCCATTTCTTCTGCTGCTGCGTGGATGGGGGAGGGGAGGGTTGGGAAATTTCAGGCCTTGCAGGTCGGGGAGGGGAGGGGATCAGCATCGAGGTCAGCTCCCAGGGTGGTTTCCCCCAAAGCTGCCCCATCACGTGTATCTCACTGTGTTAAAACAGAGTCTGTCTTTTTTTTTTTGGTTACGTGGGATCTTCCCCCACCAGGGATCGAACCTGTGTCCCCTGCTCTGGAAGCGCGGAGTCTTAACCACTGGATTGCCAGGGAAGTCCAAGTCTGTCTGATTCTTGACCATGAGCATTACTACAAAAGGCTGCCTTCTCCAGAGCACAGTGTCGTCCTACAGCATTCTGTTTAATTAAATTATTTAATGGATGTCTTCCAGATGGATGAGGAGAGGGGCTGTGTTTCTCTTGTTCATGGCTGTATCTCCAGAGCCTGGCACAGACGGCAACTGAGGATGGATAGATGGGTGGATGGGTGGATGCATGGATGGGTGGATGGATGGACGAACAGACGGATGGGCAGACGGATGGATGAGTGGATGGATAGATGGGTAGATGGGATAAATGATGCCCAGCAAAGGCTGGGGCTGGGGCTGGGGGCTGAGCTGGACCATCTGTCTCCTCTCCACCTGCTGTTCAGGGCTGAGAGCTGGTGATATCTACTCTACTGGTCCTTTCAGGGACCTTGGTTGCTCTAATCAGTGGGTCGGCCCCTGAGCCCCCCAGACAGGGACAGAGCAGCAGACTAAAGAACAAGATCTGACAGAGGATAAAAGCAGAATGAGGGAGGAGCTGGGGGCAGGGGCAGAGGATGGGGGCAGAGCTTTCCAGAATAAAAGTCTGGGAAAGCAGAAAGAAAACGTTCATCAGGTGAGGGAGAAAGGGAGGAGGCGCAAAACAAAAGCTGGAGGCAGATGGAACACTTGATTAGAGGAAAGATAAACGGGGCGACGATGCTCCCCGGTCCCTTCTCAGCACTTTGAGAGCTTGCATGTGGGTAAGAGCCTGGCTGATTCCTGAGCACTTTTCTCTCCATTAACACAGCTCAGTCTCACAACATCCTTGAGGGGCAACTTTATTATTACCCTTCCGTCAGTGCGGCCCCAAGAAGGAAGACGTCAGCCCCGCGCCCCTGAGCCTGGATCCCCCTCCCCCATCCCTGGCTGGGGGACCTGGGTGGATCGTATGGCCGCTCCTAGTATCACCTTCCTCGCCTGTAAAACAGGGATGACAATGATACTACCTGGCAGGGATGTCACCAGAAGGAAACTAGAGCATGCCTGCAAGGGTCCGGTTCTCAGGCAGCCCACCATCCTCCTTTCCTCCCTCTTTCTCTCCCTGGACTGAGACGCAGGTGCCCCCGTAGCCAGGGAACACTTGTCTCATTGACGTGGGGGTGGGGCCTGGCCACCAGGACCCTTAAACTCCCCAGGAGATTCTAGTGTGCAGCTGGAGTTGAGAAGCTCTGGTCTAAGACAGAGGCTCCGCAAAGAGACCCCAGGAACTGGTCACAGTAGACAGTGTATCTGGGGAGGGCAACCCAGTGGCCTGGGGCACGAGGTGGAGGTGGAGGGGGAGGATTTTTCTCCGAATACCCATAATACCTTCTGTTCCATGTGCCCATGGTATCTATTCAAAGAGCAAATTTAAATTCTTATAATAATAAGCAAATGGAATTAAATCCAGCTTGACCTGCCCCCAAGATTGGCAGGAAATCCTTAGGGGGGGCATTTTCTGTTCCTTCCCCTTCCCGTCGATGCCACAGAACCCCAAGGTTACCTGGTCCCTGCAAAACAGAGGTGGCACTGGCCTCAGCTGCGGTGGTTGCCACTACACAGCTACTGTGACTGAATTGTGTTCCCCCAAAATTCATGGGTTGAAGTCCTAACCCCCAGGACCTCGGAATGTGATTGCATTTGGAGATAGGTCTTTAAAGAGGTAATTAAAGTGAAAAGGACTTCCCTGGTGGTCCAGTGGGTAAGACTCCACGCTCCCGGTGCAAAGGGCTCAGGTTCGATCCCTGGTCAGGGAACTATATCCCTCATGCATGCTGCAACTAAGAGTCCACATGCCACAGCTAAAGATCCACATGCCACAATGAAGATCCCACGTGCCGCAACTAAGACCCGGGGCAGTCAAAATAAATAAATAAACAGATAGATAAATAAACAGATAAATAAAAATAAGTCTTAAAAAAAAAGAAAAGGAGGTCTTTAGGGTGGGCGCTAATCCAGTGTGACTGGTGTCCTTATAAGAAGAGGAGATTTGGACACAGATACGCACAGGTGCAGAGGAAAGGCCAGGTGAGGACACAGTGAGAAGGCGGCTGTCTACAAGCTAAGAGGAGAGGTCTCAGAAGAAACCAACTCTGCTGGCGTCTTGATCATGGACTTCTAGCCTCCAGAACTGTGAGAACATACATTTCTGCTGTTTAAGCCTCCCAGTCTGGGGTGCTTTGTTATGGCAGCCCAAGCAGACTTACTTGTGCAGGAGAGTGGGTCCCTCCACAAACACCTTCAATCCCTGCCACTAGGTGTGGCCATAGGAGGACCAGCTCAGGCCTACACATCCCCAAGCCCGGCCATCCCCATCCAAGCCCCTAACCCTCGGTTGTACCAGGCTTAAGGCCCAAGGCCTGAAAGGACCCACAGCCCCTCTGCCCCTCTAGTCCTGGAGTCGGGCCCACACCCCCACTGGACAACCGTGCTCAGCCTCTAGAGTTTCAGACAACAAGGTCTTCAGGGCAACCATCCCATGTGACAACCTCTCTGTCAGCCCTGGAGAGCAAAAGGGCTTCTACTGCCTTCAAAACACAAAGGCCCGGCTAGCACCCTTCCTTCCTTCCCTCCCGGTGCATCTGCAGGGGTAGACACCATGTAAGGACGCTTCTCAGCCTCTTGCCTGCCCTGCCATCATCCTCCTCCCTCCCTCCCCCTCCCTTCCTTCCTGCCCTCCCATAGCCTCAGGACTCCTGCCATTGCCTGCCACTGTGTCACCAAGCCAAGACTGGACCATATGGAACACAACTGCTCTTGGGTTACATTATCATCACCCCCATTGTACAGATGAGGAAACCGAGGCTCAGAAAAGGCAAGCGTTTGCCTGCTCCCAGGTCACAGAACAAGACAAGGGCACAACAAGAGCTCAACCTTTGGCTGCCTGGCTCCAATTTTTCGTGCTTCAAAAGGATCGTCTGAACTTCCCTTTCATATAAGTATTGGTCAAAGGAGTCCGTTTCTCCAATGCATGTACAGTAGGATTTGGGTCACAAAGAAACAGGAGGGTTGACACACTTTGCTTAGAGTAAGAGCTACTAGGGCCTTTCCTGGCCACCTGCCACCCATGCCACAGTTTCCCTTAGCAGAGTGCTTGGGTTGCCACCAGATAAACTTTCCTATTAAACCAGAATCCTGGTTCAAGAGGTACCACCAAGCCCCAGCCCCCCAGATCTGCTGGATTGCCCTGGCATTGTCCTCTTTCTCCCCCACTGAACCCCGGAAATGAGCTGTCATCAGGAGAGGGTGGCCACCACTCCCCCACCCCGGGAACAAGAGAAGGGTGGGCAGACTGCCCAGGCTGATAAAAGAACCCAGAGCCACCGATGGACGTCTCCTTATGCACGCAACACATGCTCATGAACTGTGCACAGTTCCTCGGGCTTGCGGACCTGCAGGCAGGCACTGTCTCTGTCATGACTGGCTGTGCTGCTCTGGCCAAGTTGCTCGACTTCTCTGAGTTCAGCGGGAGTCACAACACCAATGCCTTAAGATGGGAAAGCGTGCTTGTAGACAGCACGCTCTTGCGCAGGCATCTACTAAGGCACCTCCTCTCCTGCTGTCCCCTCCAAGCTGAGGTTGCGGGGTTGGGCAGGAGAAGGGACCATTTTCCTTCGGTGTCAGCCGTTTGTTTAACGGAGGGCTGCGACAATCCCCAGGACACCCTCGAGGTGTAAATGTAAATATTTACCCGCAGGAGGCCCCGGTCCTGGAGTGAAGCAAGGTCCTGAAGAACATCCCCCAGGGTGGAGCAGAGGGAGCGGGGAGAGGTGGAAGAGGAGGTGAAAAGAGGAGAAATCGGGCTTCCCCAGTGGTGCAGTGGTTGAGAGTCCGCCTGCCGATGCAGGGGACGCGGGTTTGTGCCCCGGTCCGGGAGGATCCCACATGCCGCGGAGCGGCTGGGCCCGTGAGCCATGGCCGCTAAGCCTGCGCGTCCGGAGCCTGTGCTCCGCAACGGGAGAGGCCACAACAGTGAGAGGGCCGCGTACCGCAAAAAAAAAAAAAAAAAAAAAGAGGAGAAATCACACAGAAATATTTCTGAAGGAGAACAAAATCTACACGTGGCAGAACTATTTAACAACCGTTCTGTTTGCACAAGAGCTGGCCACGCCGGCACCAGGGTCACGGCCCGGAGAGCGGGTGACGGTGGCTCTGGAGCAGAAACACACACATAGGGCAAACCAGGAGCTCGAAAGTCGATGAAGAGCTGGGCTTCTGCTCCTGGAGCCTTCCTTATCACTTCACCCGTAACGCAGAAAGTTAAGAGCAACGGTTGTCATCATGGAAGCCCAGCCCCATGCCAGGCACCTTCCCACGTGGGGGCAAGTGTGATCCCTAGTCTCGCTTCTCCAGGGGGCGCCTGAGGCAGCCACCGGCCTCTCCTCCAGCACGTGTTCACTGGTATGCGCCTAGGCGGGATGGGGTACATGAGTGAGACAAAGTTCCCGTCGCATGGAGACAGACCTGACTCAGAGTGTGACACCAGCAACGGAGAAAGTGGACAAAGGGGCATGATCCCGGCCAGCGTGTGAGGGGTGGAGGGGAGTGAGGTGTATAGAGGGATCGTGATCTGGGCAGGGGCTCGGCAGGTGCAAAGGCCTGGAGGACCAAGCTGAGGGTATTTGGGGAATCGGGGAGCAGGGCAGAGTCGCTGGGACGTCCATAGTTAAGGGGACCATGGGGGGAGTAAGGCGGGGTCATATATGCAGCCCACCGGGTAAGGCAGGCCCTGGGTTCAACCCTGATCTGAGTCCAAGCGGGTTTCACGCGAGGGTGGAGGACAGGATTGGAGCGGAGGGAAGGGCAAGGGCAGAGGCCAGGGACTGAGGCTGCCCGGGCTGTGGGACCCAATCCCTCCCAAGCCAGACCCACCCCAGCTGCCCTGCAGGACGAGGTGCCCCGAAAGCGGATCCTGGTGGGGTTCAGACAGCCCCCCGAGGAGGCCAAAGGGCCTGATGGCCTCTAAGTGGCCTTGTCTATTCACAGATCGGATGGTAGCCTCTCTCCTAGTCACCCGCTGGTCTCAGTTTCTCCCTCCTTCTCCCGAGAGAGGTGCTCATTCTTTTAACCCACTCAGCAGCTGCTGCTGACAAAGCCAGGGTCACGTTCATCTGTGCTGAGAGCCCCCATCTGCTTTGCCAGGGGACAAAGGACAGACCAGTTAACAAGCGGGGGAGGGGGGCAGTAAGACGGTGACGAAAAGCTCATCTCAACACAAAGATGACCCAAAAGCCACCCTCTGGGAGCTCCATCCGCCTGGAGGCTGCCCTGTGCAAAGCCACATGGGGCTTATCCCCTGTCGGAGGAAACCAGAGACAG
Source organism: Orcinus orca (assembly GCF_937001465.1). Classification (NCBI taxonomy): domain Eukaryota; kingdom Metazoa; phylum Chordata; class Mammalia; order Artiodactyla; family Delphinidae; genus Orcinus; species Orcinus orca. Next base: position 90,881,002 of record NC_064569.1, on the reverse strand, counting down.
CAGAGCAATCGTCTTGGCCCTTCGAGGCAGGCCTCCCTCCCCACAAATGCACAGCGTGGCACTGGCAGAACTGCCTGGCAAGGGGGCTGAGTCTGTATGACTGGCTAAGGGTGGTAATCTCCCCACACTGAAACCCAGGAGGTCCACTTAAATATTCCGGTTGCCATGGCAACCTTCTGGGCTGGCTCTTTCCCTGTCATTCTCCATCGCAAACTGTGGTAGGAAGTTTTTGCTTCAATTGGAAACTTATGGTTGCCAAGGCAACCACCTTAGAGCACACTGAAGATGCAGGTGGGCTGCAGGTGAGGCGGGGATCTGTCTATTGGGGGCCCGAGATGGCTGCATGATGGGCCGAGGCGGGGTCCAGGGCCATGATGGGCGGAGGTGAACACGTCTGGGGTTCTGGAAAGAGAGGACGATGGGCCTCCACAAACACATTCATTCACTCCCTCGCTTGTAAGTCATTCATTCATTCACTCACCTGCACACTCGCCACTTGAGCATCCGTTCTGTTTTCTGGCCCTTTTTTGCCTGCGGGCTGGGCGGATGGAGGCGCAACCAACCCTCCACGCGTGTACAGCCCACGTGGAAAAGGGAACAGAGAGTGCCTGGCTGTGGAACCCGGCAGACCTGGGTTTTTGTTTAGACCCTTGACTCTCTCCTCTTATAAATGGAGTGTAAGACTAGGACCTGCTTCTGAAAATGCTGGAAGTAACAAACACCCAAGTGCCCATAACAAGGCATGGAGACAGGTCTTCTGCCCCTGAGGAGCATGTGGGCAGCAACCGTGGCTCCGGCGTGGTCCTCCAGTGGCAGGGGAGGGCTGACCCGAGGGGGGGCAACTTGGAAACTGGGACTGGGCCAAGTCAGAGGGCAAGGCTGGTGGGGTCCTCACCCACTCGGAGAGAGAGACAGGAGCCCTTCCTTCCTCCCTTGAGGTCGGTCCCAGAAGGAAGCGAGAGGGGGGTGACATTCCAGGAGGGCCTCCTGGCCTTCGCTTCATCCCAACGACCCCACCAGGCAGCCTTCCTTCCCCCAGTTTTGCAGATGAGGAAACTGAGCCCCAGAGAGGTGGAATAAGGTCAACCGGAAAGCAAGCAAGTTGATCCAGAATTCAACCGTGGGCCGCGCTCCTTCCAAAATCCCTCCTGTAATTCTCACAACGGTCCTAGGAGGCGGATTCCATTCTCCCCAGTCCGTGGATGGGAAAGGCCGACCAAAGTGAGGCCACATAGCTCCCCCCGTGCCCGCTCGGCCCAAACCCCCAGACCTGGGGCCAGAGTAGGCCTGTCCAGCCCAGAAGTCACTGGGCAGAGGGGCGGAAGGGGAACTGACATCCACCTATTATTTCTGCCCCACCCTCAGCCCTCACCAGCCTGGCTTCGCTGGGACCCGGGCCTGGCCTCTGGTCCCGGTGCGAGATGGGGGAGAGGGGCTTGGGCGGGGCCCGCCGAGCTCCTGCGGCCACACGGGGGTGCACACAGGCTGGAAGCCAGGCAGGCAGCTGGGGCAGGACAGCCCCGTGTCCTGCTCCTTCACTGGAATTGTCAACGCCAGATGTCCGGGCGGCACAGAACTGATCAGAAGCCCCTTAGAAGTGTGAAGGGGGCGGGTGGGAGAAGGGGGGAAGGAAGAAGGTGAGCCGGGGAGGTGCGGGAGTTGCATCTCCTCCCTACAGAGGAGGAAACCATGGTTCAGACACATGAAGCGATGCATGCAAGGCTCCCAGTGACCAAAGGACATGCAGATCTGAGACTCCAATCGGGCCTCTGACTCACCTCCAGGGTCCCTCCGGTTACAGGGGGAATGCTTCTGTTTCTGGGCCCCGTTCCTCTTCCCCCCCACATGCAGCCAGGGCAGCCCCAGGCAGCAGACCTTCAGCAGCACGTCAGGCCACCAGCTCTTCCTTATTCCTCAAACCCTCCAGGCCTCGTCCTTCCCAGGAACTTGGCCCTTGCTCGTCGTCCGGCCCGGAACGTTCCTCCCCCAGATGGCCACTCACACTCCATGCCGGACTTTGCTTAATGTCCCCTCCTCTGAGAGGCTTCCCCTGACCATCTTACCTGATGCAAGCACCCCCTTTGCTTAAAATAATCAGCTTTGGGTGCGGAGGAGGGGGTGCCAGACGAACGAGGCGAGGCCGCTGTGCTAGGTGATGGGGGTCATCGATCAGGGGGTCATCGATCGATTCTCTGGAACTTTCTCTATGTTTGAAATTTCCCATAATCAAAGTTTTTAAAGGGAATTCCCTGGTGGTCCAGTAGTTAGGACTCCATGCTTTTACTGCTGTGGCCCATGTTCAATCCCTGGTCAGGGAACTAAGATCCCACAAGCTGTGCGGTGCAGCCAAAAAAAAAAAAAAAAATTTAAATAACAAATACTAGGGGAGTACCCTGGCGGTCCAGTGGTTGGGACTTCGCTTCCAATGCAGGGGGTGCGGGTTTGGTCCCTGGCCGGAGACCTGGGATCCCACCTGCCTAGCGGCCAAGGGGCTGAGGCATGAAACAGAAGCTGTGTTGTAGGAAATTCAGTAAAGGCTTTAAAAAAGTAAATAAATAAAATAAAATAACAAATACTAGAAACTGACATTCCTTCCCCCGACTCTATCCCATCACCCTGTTTTATTTCCTTCGTCGTATCTGACTGCACCTGACATCTCATCGTATGTCTAGCTGACCATTTGTAGGCGGCTCCATGAGAGCTGGGCTTTGTCTTGTTCACATCTGAATCCCAAGGGTCTGTGCCGGACACAGAGTTGGTGCTCTGTAAATATTTGCCCAGTCAGCGAAAGAATCAGACACGGCAATGGAAGTGCGTTCTGAAGAATAGAAGCGCCGTGGTTCGGGCTTTGGGCCTGGGCCAGTTTTAACCATAGATGTAGGATTGAGAGAGGGATGAATGCATTCCTCATTTATTCATTCCACAAATGTTTAGGAAACCCCTTCTTGCCAAGTCCTATGCTGGCGCTGGATTCACCGGCTGGGTCTCCAGGGAGTGTGTTGGAGATAGGCCAGGTGCTATGGGAACCCTTGGAAGGGAAGCCTCACCCCGTCTCAGGCATCGGGGAGGGCCTCCTAAAGGGAGTGATTTCTAAGTTTAATCTTAGGATGAGTAGCATTTCTCCAGGGGAAGAGAAAGGATGCTCCAGGCAGAAGACACAGCCCAGCCGAAGGCCCAGCGATAGGACGGAGCACGGGCCCTGGGAGAACTGCCTACGTCCGTGTGACTGGGGCCGAGAGCGCCCGGGAGGCGCCCAGGGGGCCGAGGCGGGGGTGTTCAGCATGGACCAGCGTGTGGAGGCCTTGATGGGCGGGCAGAGGAACCTGGCCCTGTACCAAGGGTGACGAGGATGACAGAGAGGGCGCTCCTGTCCCACCTGCCTTTTTTTTTTAATTGAGGTATAGTTGCTTTACAATGCTCTGTTAGTTTCTGCTGTACAACGAAGTGAATCAGCCACATGTATACATATATCCCCTCCTTCTCCTGCCACTTGTCGGTGCCAACGACGCAGCAGCTCATTCTCACTCCTGGCGTTTCGCGCTCGGTGTTCCCTCCTCCTGGAATGCTCTTCCCTGTCTGCACATGGGCTCTCCTCCTCCGGTCTAGGCACGAGCCTGGGCTACTCAGAGAGGCTGACCGTGACCAGCCATCAGAAGTGGCCGCCTCAGGCCACTTTATCTGTCCCAGCTCCCTCTCTGCCTCTTGCAGAGCCTGGGACAGTTTCCCTCACTGCTCCCAATTCTTCTCCCTGCATCCACCCTGTGTGTCCTGTGGCTTTGCAGGATCTCCCCACCCCAGAGGCAGGGTATCTTTTCCCAGCACACTGATGATGGACTTGCACATGACACTTGCTTTGGCCAGTGGAATGTGGGCAGAAGTGTCCTACTTCTGAGCCTTAAGAGGCCTTCCAGGTTGCTCTCTGCCCCCTCACCCTTCTGCCATCCCCAGGAAGTCAGGGACGAGAGAGACCTATGGAGCAGCCCTGAAGCCAGGCCCCACTGAGCCCGGGGGAAATCCACTGAGCCCCAGCAGATCCGCAGACTTGTGAGTGAGAATAAGTGACTGTTGCTTTAAGCCACTGAGTTTGGAGATTGTTTGTTAGGTGGCATTAGCATGAGAGTAAGTGACTGATACACAGGACTTAACACTTTCTCATTAGTCTACCCATTTCACCATTGTCTTATCTTACACTAGACCACTGCCCTGTCTTCAGTGCCTGGCATGGTGTCTGATGCGTGAGAGAACTTCAAATACGTGTTGAGTGAGTGAATAAATGAATGTGATGTCTGGAAGGGTCTTAGGCAAAGGAGAGGCATGAGTGTACAGGGGGCCCAGGAAGATGATTGATTGCTATAAGAGGAGACAGACGTGGTGGGGGAGGATTTTGCAAAGGGGCCAGGGAGGAAGCTCTCGCCACAGTCCAGAAGGGGACAAAGGTGCCGGGACCCAGGAGAGAGCAGAGAAGCGTAAGCACAAAGCTAAGCCTGACTTAGCCTGTCCTGTAGGCCAGGTTCTCCCTACGTCTCACCTCATTAAATCCGCACAACCACCATACCAGGCAGGGACTTTGATAATTCCCATTTTCAAAAAGAGGAAACTGAGGTACGGAGAGAGTCAGAAACCTTCCCAGGCCAGGCAGAGAGTGAACGGCCGTCCAGCCCTGGCAACCTTGTGCCACGCCTCGCCACCGCCACTCCAGTCTCACAGTTCAGAGCAAACCTCAGCAGACCCGAGACACTGAGGGCTTTGTTGGAGACCAAGAAATTCACCCGCAGCACACGGGGGACGAGGGGATGGTTCCCTACTGGAGGGAAACCAGGGGGAGTGCGGTTGCTTTTTGTGGTTTAATTCAACCTGCTGGGTCATGGCCCTGGATTGCTTACTGGCCACAGATGCCAGGCTCCAGAGACCCCTGACCCCGGGTGGGCTGGAGCGAGGCAGAGAGGCGGAGGGCTCCACAGCCCACGCGGCTGCCTTTCCCGCCCTGTTCCTGTTTCCTTCCCACTCCCGGAAAAAGCGCTACTCATTCATTCACTCATCCATTGACTTCCAGGCTGTCTGGCAGCTCCAGGAGCTGGAGATGCAACAATGGCTGGACGAGGTCTTACGTATGGGCGGCGTGGGAGCCAGCATGGGGCGCAGGAGAGAGGGCTTCTTTTGCTCTCACACCTGGGCACCTGACTTTCTCGGTGGCGAATCCAGGAGCTAGCATGTTCCAGCCAAGAACTGGTCACAGCGGCCCACTCTCTCCTCACGGCAGCCTGGCATTCCCCAAGCAAGGCTTTGCTCCCCTTCCTCCAGATGTCGCTCCCTGTTAGACCTGCCCACCAAAGGAGAACACACTGGCCTCTGTCCATCAGTGACCCCTGGTGGGTCCTTGGTTTTATTTGTTCCAGTGCTTAGTACAGAGCCGGGCACAGAAGGTCACCGTGGGGTGTTTGCTGACTGGATACAGACAAATTCGTCTGTTCAGTAAATATCTAGGTGATGCCTGCTATGTGCAAGGCTCCAGGCCAGGCGTTGAGCACACCAAGGTAAACCAGAAACATCATCGCAGGCCTGCAAGAACACAGGGTCTGGGGCTGGTGACAGGCACAGATCGAAACATCGCAATACGACGTGATGAGGAACCACATCTGTGTGGTCGCTCCAAGTTTCCGAGTATCAGGTATCACTAAGAATGTCTGCTGGGGCTTCCCTGATGGCGCAGTGGTTGAGAGTCCGCCTGCCAATGCAGGGGACGCGGGTTCGTGCCCCGGTCCGGGAAGATCCCGCATGCCACGGAGCGGCTGGGCCCGTGAGCCATGGCCACTGAGCCTGCGCGTCCGGAGCCTGTGCTCCGCAACAGGAGAGGCCACAGCAGTGAGAGGCCCGCATACCACAAAAGAATGTCTGCTGAACTGAATTCAGGGGCTAAACGCCCCAAACTTTTCCAAAACACAGTCAAATGCATCTAACACCGTATTACATTTTCCTTTATGGCCCGGAAGGACCATTAGAACTGTGAGACACTCTGACTGCCATTTCCCAGGTGAGACAACTGAGGCTCAGGAAGGCCACACAGCTAGGACATGGCAGACCTGGAGGGCAAACTCAGATCAGTGTGACCCAGCAGCTATATTCTTTCCACGACAGCCCAGTTCCTGTTTTCCAAATAGCCTGGGCTTTCTCCTGCCTTGTCTTCCTCTACCAGTTGGAGAAGAGACCCATCCGCAGCAGGAGGGAAGGAGCCCGGCACAGGGACACGCAGAGCCACGAGGTGCAGACCAAACAGGAAAACGGCAGCTTTCCCAGGGCCCTCCTAGCTGACTCCCATTTGCATCTCATGGGCCAGAGGTAGGTCACATGGTCAACCGAGCTGCAAAGGAGTCTGGGAGGTGGGTGTGTTCCCAGCCCCCAACACACCTGGCCTTCTTTCGAAAGGAAGAAGGAGGATGGACGTGGCTGGGCAACTTTGCTGTGCCTGCCTCGTTCTGGAAGATGGTGATGAAGATGATCACTATGGTGATTATCATTATTATTATGGCCATTCCCTGCCTGTCCCCAGCACACCTCCCAGACCCAAGCCAGGAAGGCACTTTCCCCATCCCAGCCCACCACACACACACACACACACACACACACACACACACACACACACACACACACCCTGCAGAAGGGACTCCCAAGCCCCCATCCCAGCCACTCAAGGCATAGGTCACAGGGGCTCCCTGCCAGGCTCAGGACCACAAGAGCCCAGGTCCCCAGGATGTGTCCAGCCGGGTTCCCAGCCCTGCCCCTCCCCCAGCCCCAGCCCCAGCAGGAACAGCTATTTTGAGAGCAGCTGGCTGGCAGGTGGCACCTCGTGACAGAGCAGTTTTCATCTGAGCCAGGCGGACCCTGGCTGATGCCCTCTGCTCTCTCTGCCTCCCCCTCAGGCCACCTGGCAGCCTTCACTCCCCAGCCTCATGCCCCCTCTCTGAGTCCTCTCCCTCCCATAAAGCTCTTCCCAAACTCCTTCTCCTCTGTCTCTCTCTCTCCCTCTTCCTCTCACCTGCCTCCCAGTCCTATTAAATCCAGCCAACATTCCCTGAGTCCCTAGCAATGACCACAGATCCGATGCTGACGAGGCCTGAGCCTTCACTGTCTGCCAGGCACCAAGCTCTTCTCTTATAACATCATCTCATTTCAACATCAAAGCCATTCTATGAGGCATCCCTGTCCCCACTTTACAGATGTGGACACTGAGGCATAGAGAGGCTCAGTAACTGGCCCAAGATCACAGATCTAGTAACAGCAGAGCAGGGATCCCAACCCAGGTGCCCCGGCAGCTTCACCTCTGTATCTGCATCCTGCTCTTCTCCCCAAGGGCCTGCACTGGGCTCGAGGACACTGGCCTGAGATAGAGCAGCAGCCACCCTTGAGCTCACCATCCGGAGGGGGAGCAGCGAGGACTCGGCCTCCTGGATGGACAGGGGGACCCCTCTGCGCCATCGCTGTGCGGGCAGCCGCAGGACTGGAAGGGAAGGAGAAGGTGGCCTCCTACATTGGAAGAGGCGGGCAGGAGAGAGGAATCCAGGCTGAAGGAACAGCAGGGTCTGGGCAGGAAAGATGACATGGGCACAGGGCCGGGTGGGGTGAGGAGGGTGGGGCACCGGCTCAGCCCTGAGAGTGGGAGCTTCCTTAAATCTGCACCCCAGGTGCCGTGCTTGCCACACCCCCCTGCCAGCCCCGCGCACGCCACCAGGGGAACTTTAACCAGGGTGACCTGTGAAGGTGTGAGCAAGGCTGAGGAAGGCCAGGGCCCTGAGATCAGAAGCCACATCCACGGCTGGCAGGAGAAGGGTGCAGCTCCGCCCGGCCAAGGCAGGAGCTGTGGCCTCAGCAGGGATTCAGCCGACATAACAGCCCTGCGGGAGGGAGCCCAGAACACAGTCCCCAACCTCACTCCCCTCCACGTCCACCTCCAGCGTACCCATGATGCACACTGCTCAAACCCAACAGGAAAGCAAAGGCCAGGGAGCCTGTTGATGCTTCCATGGTGAGCAGAATGATGTTTCCCAAAGGTGTCCACAGATGCATCCCTGGAACCTTACATGGCAAAAGGGACTTGGCAGGTGTGATCCAGTTAAGGACCTTGAGGTGAGGAGATTATCCTGAATCATCCAGGTGAGCTCTATGTAATCACAAGGGTGCTTAAAGAGGGGGGCAGGAGGCTCAGAGTCAGAGAAAGAAGATATGATAGAGCTCAAGGGTCACAGAGAGACAGAGAGGCTGGAAGAGGCTCCACTGTTGGCTTTGAAGATGGAGAAACGGGGCCGTGAGCCAAGGAATGCAGGCAGCCTCCAGGAGCCAGAAGACAAGGAAACAGGTTCTCCTAGAGCCTCAAGAAGAAACCAGCCCTGCCGACACTTTGCCTAGCTATGTGGGGCTGATTTAGGGCTTCTGATCTCCAGAACTGTAAGACAATAAATTTGAGTTTTTTGTTTTTTGTTTTTATATATATATTTATTTTTATGGCTGTGTTGGGTCTTCGTTGCTGCACGCGGGCTTTATCTAGTTGCGGTGAGAGAGGGCTACTCTTCGTTGAGGTGCACAGGCTTCTCATTGCAGTGGCTTCTCTTGTTGTGCACGGGCTCCAGGCACACAGGCTTCAGTAGCTGCAGCACGGCTCAGTAGTTGTGGCTCGCAGGCTCTAGAGCGCAGGCTCAGTAGTTGTGGCGCACGGGCTTAGTTGCTCCGTGGCATGTGGGATCTTCCCGGACCAGGGCTCAAACCCGTGTCCCCTGCCATGGCAGGTGGATTCTTAACCACCGCGCCACCAGGGAAGCCCTAAATTTGTGTTGTTTTACGCCACTGTTTGTGGTCATTTGTTACAGCGGCCACCAGAAACCACCACACCGTCTCTGCAGGCCAGCCTCCCAGGACAAGAAGCAAGTAGGGAAAGACAAGGGCGGCTCTGGAGGGGCAGACAGTGTAGCCCGCACAAGAGCAAAGGTACAGTGGGCATCAAACCCCCCCCCCGGCGCGCGCGCGCGCGCGCGCGCGCGCACACACACACACACACACACACACACACACACACACACACACGACATGTGTCTAGGGTATGGTAAACTGTCTGCTGGGGCTGGAGCCTAAGACACATGGTAGTAGGTGGCGCTAGAGAGGGTGGGACAGGAAGGCCTTGAAACAACACCAGGAGGAGGAGCTTGGACTTCGTGCTCAGCCAATGGGGAGCCATGGAGGACTCCTGAGCGGGAGCAGCTTGGTGAGCTTTGGATTCCATCAGATTCAAGAGGGACTGGACGGGAGTGGGGAGGCTGGAAGGGCAGAGGGAGGAAGCTAGTCAACACGCAGTTGTGATAAGCTGGCTGCCTGATAGGAAGGGCCCTCTGAACAAAAAAAAAGGGACCCTACCGGCGGTTTCGGGTCTCCTGTAGGCAGTTCTAGCCCTGGCCCATTGGTCCCCGCCCAACCCTCACACGCATGCCATGTTCCCACATCCAGGCCTCTGTACCTACCGCTTCCCTGGCCTGGGGACACCCCTGCTTCTCCTCCCCACTGAGCTTTCCCAATCTGAGAGTTTCAGTTTGAGGGCACCTCTTCCAGGGAGCCATCCCTGATGAGCCTCTAAAGCCACAGGGGCCTCAGGAACCATCTCGCCCAGCCCCTCCCATGCTCTTTTTTTCAAATTAATTTTTTAAATTGAAGTATAGTTGATTTACAATGTTGTGTTAGTTTCAGGTATACAGCAAAGTGATTCAGTTATATATATATATTCTTTTTCCCATATAGGCTATTACAAAATATTGAGTAGAGTTCCCTGTGCTATACAGTAGGTCCTTGTTGTTTATTTTATATATAGTAGCGTGTACATGTTACTCCCAATCCCTAATTGATCCCTCCCCTCCTCTGCTGCTCTCCTGCATCCCCCTTCACTTCTGCTCGCACGGCCCACTGCCAGGATGTTCATCACTTGTTCAAATCCCACCCCCTCCACTTCCTAGCAGGTGACTCACCCTCTCTGCCTTGATCTCAGCTGTAAACTGAGGACGGTGGTAGCATCTACTTGGTAGGGCTGTTGTGAGGACTAAACAGACACGAACACACGGAGATCCGCACAGGGCCTGTGGGGTGCTGGATAGGCAGCCAGCAATGTGTGCATCTGCTGTGATGAGCCCCAAACTGAGGGCTCACGGGTGCAGGGCTCCTTCTTGAGCTGAGCTGGGTGTAGCCTTATGCTCACTCCTCTTGAGGCAGGAGATAGATGGGCACCAGGCTGAACAGTTTCTCCCCTGTGGACAGGAACTCCATAATAGCAGAAACTCCATAAAAGCAGGATGATGGAGGAGGCTGGGCCCTGCCCAGATAAGAGATAAAAGACTACATATGCCTCATTCTCGAAGTCAAGGAGACCTCCCCGACTACACATGCGCAGAAAGGCTTCTTGGAAGTCAAAAAGGGAGGTGGTGCCACCCCATAGTAAGTGATGTCAACCACCCATAGGCCTCTTCACTAGAATCCATCTTGGCTAAGATTCACCCGCGTACATACGGACTCAGAACCAGGCAAAGCAAGATGATTGGCCAAAGGAATCCCGGAAGAAACGCCCCTTAAAAGTGATTCAAACTACCACGAGGGCGCGACTCTCTCTCTGAGCCCACCCATATGACTATCCCCACATACTCTACTCTTTTTTTTTTTCTCCTAATAAAACACTTTACTTGTTTCACTACTTTCTGTCTTTGTGGGAATTCTTTTCTGCAAAGCCGAAGGGCCAGGGCCTTGTCACTGGCCACTGGTCGAGTGGCTAGCATTTGGTGCTCTCACCGCCGCGACCTGACCTCAATCTCTGGCAGGGGAACCAAAACCCTGCTTCAAGCTGCTGCAGGCCGAGGTCACCCGACATCACTCCCACTGGCCCCAGCCCTGCCCCTAAGTAGGAAGATAGGAGAGTGGGAAAAGGACAGGTGGGGAATTACCACTAACTTGCTGTGTGTCCTTGGGCAAATTGCTCCCTCTCTGGACCATGCCTAGGAGATAGTATAAGGCCAGGACTTCCTGTGGGTGGGCCTGGTTGGGTGGGCAGTGGCAAAGGAACAGTAAGAACACGGGGCTGCTCAGGGAAAACGGGAAGCCATGGGTTTGGGTTCAGTGCAAACCTTCCCACCATCACTGCCCTCCCCCCGGCCTTCCATGAAGTCTGCTGCCTCACACTGGAGACAGGGGTGTTGTAGAAACTGAGGAAAGGGCTGACTTCCACATCTGGGGTGAAGTCACACGTAGCAGAGGGAGCTCAGTGACGCCATGGGAAGCTCCGGAAGCTGGGTTCAGTCAGAGAAAGCAGAGCCAGGGGGCCCTGAGGAAGGGGAGGCAGGAAGGGCGGGGGCCCAGTCAACACCTGGATCACACAGCACTAGACATTTTCCTTCTGTCTGGGGAAGCCCAGCAAAAACATCATTTCCTTTTCACTCTCAAGGAGACAGAGGCCCCAGAGGTCACCGGCAGGCCCGCAGCAGAAGCAGGCCTAGAACCCGGGCCTCAGCCTCCAGTAGAGGCTGGGGAGGCCTAGTCGAGAGGCTGACAGGAGGGAGCAGCGAGGGCTGAGGCAGAAGCCCAGAGGGGCTCCCCTTTCCTCCACCTGCCCCTCCTGGCCCAGGCATCAGAGGACAGGCCCACGGGACACAGGCTGCAGCAGGAGGGCCCGGGAACATCGCCACCACTGTGTGGACCAAGTTCTAAAATAAGCCCCAATCGCGAGAGTGTAGTCACCATGGCAACAGGAAAGTTGTTCCACAGAAGGAATCAAGCACAGCTGTCACCGTCAGTGTCACGGGGAAGAGCCTGCTATGGCCAGGCCCTGGGGTAGGCACTTTCACACACACGCTGCCCCACTGAAGCCGTCATCATCCTCATGCTGCAGATGAGGGCACCTGGGCTGAGACAGAGGCCCCGGCCAGAGTCACCCCGCAATGGATAGGAATTGGGAGGCCCGGATCCAAACTCCCATCTCCTTCCCTGTCTCCTTGCCTCCCAGGCACACCATTTCTTCTGAGACTCAGTTTCCCCCTCCCCACCCAAAGCACTGTCAGGGGTAAAGATGGGGGTATTTCTGCATCCTTCCAGGGTGGCAGGGTGGGGGGAGCAGGCATGATCACCCATGAGCAGGGACTCTGGGACTCCTGTAATAATCTCCTGCCCTCTGGGCTTACTTACAGCAATGGCCCTCGTGGGATTCACTAATAGTGCTTCCCTTTGGCAGGTAGTGTTAAACAGACTTGTTAGTTAACACTTTATGAGTGCCCAAGCTTTCTCATCCCCTTCTTCTGGGGACCAACCCTGTCCTCTGGCCACAATGGCAGGAAATGAGCCAGGTCTAACCAATCAGTCATTGACCCCATCTCTCTGACAACTATGATTGGTCCAAGAGAGAAGGACTGGCCCAGCACAGCCAATCAGAGAGCTCCCCTGGGACTGATATGTGGCTACCAGGAAAAGGAAGCTCTTGCTTTCCCAGAAGGTGGGGGAGGTTGCTGAGCTGGGACTTCCAGTGACCTTGTCCCATACACTGGAGAAGATGTGACTATTTCCCAGGCTTCAGTGACAACAGATTTTATTCTAGCTAGTCTAATCAAAAAGAGATTTTGTTTTAAAGCATATTAAGTGGCCAAGCATCCAGGAACAACTGCCCAAAACACACTGCAGAACTGGGCCACCAATGGGGCTGCAGCCCCTGCTTCCATCAGGAAGCTGTGGAAGTCACCACTTGGCTGCCAGCTCCAGAACCATGCCTGCTCGACTTCGATCCATGCAGGGAAACGGGTGCTCCGTGCTCTCTTTCCACACAAAACTCAGTTCCAAATTCTAGTCCATGCAAGTGTTCTTTATGGCAGGATTTATGTTACAGCTGGATTGCTACCTGCAGGAGAGCCTGGAAAATGTAGTCGTGTTTTGCAGCTTCTGCAGCACAGAAGGCATGCTACGTGGAGGGTGTGGCCAGTGTGACACATGTCACAGGCAAAGACTGACTCACCATCGTCACTATCACCCAAGGAAATGCTGTCACCACTTCCCACACGGCCCTGAGCTGGAGTCAGGGACCTCGCCTGGGTCCTGCTGTTTCCTCACTGTGTGTCCTCCAGCAAACCATCTCTCACCAGGGGGCTGTTCTTCTGTCATTTGGGGATGTGGAGACCTGTCCCAAATACATCTCCAAGCAGTTGTGAAGGTCAAGGTGAGAGAGTAGGTGGGAAAGGCCCTGTCCACTGCACAGACCTGAGCACCTGGGGAAGTTATTACTAGTCAGTAAGTGGCTTTAACCAAGAGGAAAATAAACCCAGAGAGGGTGAAATGACTTCCCCAAGGTCAGGTCAAAGTCAGGCAATAAAATATGGAGGACTAGAACTTGAGACTGTGAACTCTCCCTTAGGTCTCAGGGGAGTGGGAGGGAGTGAGGAGGACCAGGAAGAAGGGGGGGGTGGCGGCTCCAGGAGGTGGAGGTGATGGGTTGTATTAAGTTGTCCATGACTGTACATCAAATTTCCCCAAAACGTAGTAGAGCAAAACAACATACATTTATTATAGTTTCTAGGATCAGAAATCTGGGCAGAGCTCAACTGGGGTCTCTGGCTCAGAGTCTCCCATTGAGGTTGCAGTCAGGGTGTCAGCCAGGGCTGTGGTCTCATCTGAAGGCTCATCTGGGGAGGGGTCACTTGCAAGCTCACTCCCACAGCTGTTGGTCGGCCTCAGGTGCTGGCTGGCTGTTGGCACTACCAGGCAGCTCATGACATGGCAGCTGGCTGCCAGCAAGCGAGAGAGAAATGGGGGGGCACTCCCGACACAAGCCACCATCTTTAGTAACAAAATCTCAGAAGTGATATCCATACTGTAAGTCCGCTACATACGAACAAGTTCCATTCCGACAGCACGTTTATAAGTCCAACAAAGTTAGCCTAGGTACACAACTAACACAATCGGCTATATAGTCCTGTACTGTAATAGGTTTATAGTAATTTTCACACAAATAATACAGAGAAAACAAAGAAAAAATAAAGAAAACATTTTGAATCTTACAGTACAGTCCCTTGAAAAGTACAGTAGTGCATTATAACAGCTGGCATACAGGGGCTGGCATCCAGTGAACAGGCAAGAAGAGTGACTGACTGTTGGAGGGAGGGGAAGTGGGAGATGGTAGAGCTGAAGGACTGTCAGCAATAGGAGACAGAGGGCAAGCTGCAGTTCCACTCACGCCTGACGTGGATGGCACAGGTTCTGGTTCCTTGCTGGATTCAATTCTATCTACCCTCTTGAAAAATCGATCCAGGGATGTCTGGGTAGTACTGTACTGCGCCAGCTACATCACTGCTGCTTTTCGCCTGCTTCCAGACATCCTGGGCTTGAAGTAAAGATACTGTACTACTGTACTCTATACGGTACTATACAGGAAAGTACACAGAAGCACAGCCTCTTGTAGAGGATGCACGGACGTGACAACGTACGCCAGACACGTGAACTAAACGTGATTGGACATGCAAACGCATGTTCGCATCTTTGAAAGATCGCAACTTGAAGGTTAGTATGTAGGGGACTTACTCATTCCATTTTTAGACTCAAGTCTCTAGATCAGCCCACACTCAAGGGGGGAGGATGACACAAGAGTGCACGTACCAGGAGGTGGGGTCACCCAGGCCATCTGAGAGGGCACCCACCACAGAGCTTGAGGGAGAAGCCCCACCACAGGTCCCTGCCCCCCAGGCCCAGCCTGCCTCTGAGAAGAAGGTGGGTCGGTGGGGTAAGGGAGGCTGCTCCCAGCTCCTCTGCACCAGCCCTGGGCCGAGGGTGGAACAGCTGAACGGAATCTGCACTTGCTTGTGCCCTTTCCCCTGAGGGGAGAAGACGGAGGAGGGAGAACGGGACGGAGTGCAGGGTTACACACATCAGCAATGGCAGCAACGTGGCCCCCCTCAGATTAGGGTTTTCCAATAAAACAGGAGGCCCCGAGGCCCCAAAAGGCGGCGTGGTATCATGTGAGGAGCACTGGACTAAGAATCAAGAGGTCTGGGTTCTGATTCTGGGTAAGCCCCTAACTGGCTGTGTGTCTGTGAGGAAGTTACACATCCTCTCTGGGCCTCAGTCTCTCCAGCTGTAACACAGGGGTGGTGATCTGATACTGCCCAGGTGCTCTTGGGCCCCAATGGTCAGAGTTCCCCTCCATGCACAGGGGCTCATGATCAGATGGAGGCAACATAGGGGTTTGGCCTAGGCTTCCACCACCTGCCCACAAGGCACCCGCCCCCAAGGCACCCGCCCCCAAGGCACCCGCCCCCAGCAGCCCTCACCTTCCCCTCCATCCTCTCTCCCTCTGCCTCCCTCCTTAGTGCTGGTTCCCTGGCCTTCCTTCCTGACCCACCATCTGTGTGTTCACACAGCCCAGCCTGCTCCCAACCTCCTTCCCTCCCCTCCAGCCACCCCAGCCCTGCTGCCGCTGAGGGGCAAGGCACGTGTTGGGACCGTGAACAGAACCGGCAGAGCAGCACTCTGGCTCCCAGGCTGGGGGCTTCCGTAAGCGCTGCCGGCCACCCCCAGCCCCAGCCAGCCCCCGTGGCTCCATCTCAAAGCACAAGGCCACCCCAGTACCCACACACCAGGCCTGCACGGAGTCCCTTCCTATTGGAAGATCCCCTAGCGCTCTGTGCTTGCTGACAGGCTCGGCACCTTTACACTGGCAGCAACATTCTTTCCTGGGCCTTACTCCCCCAAGGTAGGAAGGAACAAGCTTTGTTCTCTCTAGTCCCAGGAAACACAGTGGATGCTCAGTAAATTTTCTTGAATGAACTAGAAAAGACTGATAATAACAATGGAAACATTTATAGAGTATTCACCATGTGCCAACCACTCTAGGAACCTTATACACATTAATGTATTTAATCCTCATCACAATCTTATATTGGAGGTACTATTAATATCTCCACAACACAAATGCATGAATGAGTGAATGCCATATTCTTTCAATGGGAAGGCACTAACCCACGAGAGATCAGACACATCACCAGGCATAAAGCATGAGAGGGTGTGAGGGTGAGTGATAAGATAATAATCTATTCCCTGTTACATACATCTCTTTTGATTATCACAACTCTCCAGGGAGGTATAAAGGGCAAAAATAAACAAGGTCCTACTGTATAACACAGGGAACTATATTCAATATCCTGTAATAAACGATAATGGAAAAGAATATGAAAAAGAATATTGTATGTGTGTGTGTACGTGTGTGTATAACTGAATCACTTTGCTGTACAGCAGAAATTAACATACCATTGTAAATCAACTATACCTCAATAAAGTAATTTTTAAAAAAATACTGTCATAGGGCTTCCCTGGTGGCGCAGTGGTTGAGAGTCCGCCTGCCGATGCAGGGGACGCGGGTTCGTGCCCCGGTCCGGGAAGATCCCACATGCCGCGGAGCGGCTGGGCCCGTGAACCATGGCTGCTGAGCCTGCGCGTCCAGAGCCTGTGCTCCGCAACGGGAGAGGCCACAACAGTGAGAGGCCCGCGTACCGCAAAAAAAAAAAAAAAAAAGGTTTATTTCTCATTTGTGCAACATATCCAGTAGAAGGGTGGGAACAGGGATCTCTGTTCCCTGCTGTCCCCGCTGAGGAACCCACCTGGAATTTCCCATCACTGCTCAGGGGGAGGGCAGCAGGAAGAACCATGCACTAGTTCTGAAAGGTCTCCACCCAGAAGTGACATGCTACTTTGGCTCCGATTTCATTGGCCAGAGCACGTCACAGAGCAAACTCAAGGGGCTGGGATGTGTAGTCTTCGGTGGGCCCAGAAGCAGGCGGAACTGTGGGTCTGGGTGGAAAGTATTGGGTTAACTGAGTCATCTATGGAGTGTCTGCTCTGTGCTAAGTAATGGGAAGAAACACAAAATTTGGTAGGGCCCTGTCCTCCCCGAGCACACCTTCTAATGCGGAAACAGATAAACAGAAGAAAATCACAATCCAGTGAGACTAGAGCTCTGACAGAGGAGAGGGATGCTCAGAGGGGTCCCTGACCTGGCCCCGGGGAGGAGGGCTTCTGAAAGAGGAAATAACAGCTGAGTAAGGCCAACCTTCCAACCCAGATCCCAGGTGGAGAAAGGACACGGCAAGGCCTGCCCTGTGTGGACCCACCACCCTAAGCCCCCATCTTGCAGGGTACCCCATGGGGACAGGGGTCTAGCCTCGGTGCCCAATGCCTACCATGTGACTCTGGGCACTTCCGCTCTTCCCTCCACAGGGGGCAAATAGAAAGTGGGTCCACACCAGGAACAGGGGGGCCTTTCTGGGATGAGGACCCCTGGAGGAGGAGGGGCAGAGAGAGAATGCAGGACCAACCTCCTTTGTACTCGTGGGGACACTCTTCTAAGTACCACTGCCCCTTCTAAAGGGATGGGTGGACTTGAAGCCGGGTGTCGGGGGGATTCCAAGAGCCAAGAAAGACCCTTTAGATCACCTGGGCTGTGACAGAGACACCAGTGGGAGCCTGAGGGCAGGGGGCTAAAAGCAGCTGAGGCCCAGGAGACCAGGTCACCCAGAAATCCACCGAATTCTAACATCTGGGAAGAGACCCAAGAAACTGTAACAGTGGTCACCACCAGGGAGGGAAAGTGGATGGCTGGGGCCAGCCTGCAGAGAAGGGGGACTGATTCTTCCTTTTGTTTTTTCAACCAGGTATTACCTAAGTGGAAAAAACATTAAACAAGTATATATCTGACTTGAATAAAAACTTCTATGGGTCTAGGCTTTATAAGCCTCTAAGACTGTAAGATCCTTCTAAGACTAGGGTTCTCAGGGGCAGCTGGCAAAGACATGGGGGTGAGATGCCCCTGGGTTTGAACCCTGGCTGCACCCACTGCTGTGACTTAATCTCACGGTGCCTCCGTTTCCTGGTCTGGAATCAGAGACAAGGATACCTTCTTCCCCTGGAACATTTTAAGATTAAATTAGATAAAGAATGTCAGGTGTCCTCCCAGGGTCTGGGACACCACGAAGCCTTTGTCTAAACAAAGCAGTGGTGAATACCCAGAGCCTAGAGGAGTCTCCAGGCTGAGTCCCAGCCAGGGCGTTTCCTGATTCCCAGGGAGGAACAGGAGGTCCCTGGGAAGCCGCTGGTGACAGCAGGTGGGCAGGGAGGGAGGGAAACAGACACCGCTGCTGTGGCTGGTGCTCTGGCGCCCCCTCCTGGACACTGTCCTCCTTACACCCCTGGGAGAACGGGAGGCTTCACTTTTATCAAAAATCTCCCTTTGTTTGGGGTTATTTTTTAAAAAAGGACCAACGCCAGGGACAAGGTAAGAGGCCCACTGGCTGCTTTGGGGCCCCAGCCCAATGTACAGCACTTGGCAAAAGTTCCGCAGCTCTTGTCAATGACTTAGTAAGCACATTATTAACCACAGGCACCACCTGCTGAGCCAAAGTTGATGCCCGCACTCTCGAACGAAGTGCTCTGCCTGCATTGTTTCACTTCAAACTCCTCACACTTACGCAGTCTGCATGACTATTAACCTCTTCTAAAATCTGGGGAAACAGCAGGCTTCCCTGATGGCGCAGTGGTTGAGAGTCCACCTGCCGATGCAGGGGTCACGGGTTCGTGCCCCGGCCCGGGAGGATCCCACATGCTGCGGAGCGGCTGGGCCCGTGAGCCGTGGCCGCTGAGCCTGTGCTCCGCAACGGGAGAGGCCACAACGGTGAGAGGCCCACGTACCACAAAAATAAATAAATAAATAAATAAAAATAAAAATAAAAATCTGGGGAAACGGAGGCCCAGGGAGATAAACTAAACTCAGGGCACACAGCCAGGCTGTGGCGGCATTAGGATCCAGGCTCAGGCCTTTCGGCCTCCACCTCGCACTCAGGAAGGCTCAGTACCTGCACCTCCCGTTGATCGAGCACTGGCCCCGTGACGGGTACCGAGCTGAGTGCTTTTACACATGCCGTTCAACTCTGATTACAACTCTTCGGGGTAGTTTTTTATTTCCCCCATTGCAGGGTGACCGACTGTCCTGGTTTGCCCAGGATGGAGGGAGTTCTGGGATGTAGGACTTTTGGTGCTAACACCAGAAATGCCCTACCCACATTACAGACAAGGAAACTGAGATCCAGAGAGGGCGATACACTACAAGCAACTAAATGCCCATAAAATGGACAACCTAGAAGAAACGGACAAATTCTCAGAGATGGTGATAGACAGCACTGCTATCAGGCGTGGAGCCTGAAGTCTGGATCCAGAATAAGGCAGGTCAAGTAGCTCAGAAACACAGGCTGAGGGACTTCCCTCGTGGCGCAGTGGTTAAGACTCCGCGCTCCCAAAGCAGGGGGCCCAGGTTCAATCCCTGGTCGGGGAATTAGATCCCACATGCATGCCTCCACTAAGGAGCTGGCAAGCTGCAACTAAAGGAGCCCACCTGCCGCAACTAAGGAGCCCACGTGCCACAACTAAGACCCGGTGCAACCAAATAAATAAATATTTTAAAAATCTTTAAAAAGAAAAAAGAAACACAGGCTGAGAGACTTCCCTGGTGGTCCAGTGGTTAAGACTCCACGCTCCCATTGCAGGGGGCCTGGGTTCGATCCCTGGTCAGGGAGCTAGACCCTGCATGCCGCAGCTAAGACCCTGGCACAGCCAAATAAATAAATATTAAAAAAAAAAAACCACAGGCTGAGCTGGTTCCATAAGGAAGAACAAAGTGAGAGGGTGGGAGGGGGTGAGGAGAAACAGTGGGAGAGACAAGAAGCCCTTGAAGGCACTAATAAGACCACCCTAGGTTGGTAACCCGGACCCTCCACTTACGGGCTGAGACATTCTTTTCCTTAAAATCCGAGCCTCGATTCCCCATCTGTAAATTGAGGATGTGCTGCTCATTCATACAACGGCTGTTTACTGAGTCCCTAAGGCAAACCCGGCACGAAACAGAACGTAAACACAGTAACGTGTAATTAATGGGTGTGAGTCCCTGGCACAAAGTACTGATTAGTCACCAGGGAGAATTCTAGACCCCCAGACCTGGAAGACCAAGCCCTGCAATGGGTCCTTGACTGCCAACAGAGACAGGGCGCTTACTGTCCCACAACACTGCCAATCTTTTAGCACGTGCCAATGCATGTCGGTTCCTGTATGTCTACAAACGTTTCTTTTTAATAAATAAATAAATAAATTTATTTACTTTTGGCTGCGTTGGGTCTTTGTTGCTGCACGTGGGCTTTCTCTAGTTGTGGTGAGCAGGGGCTACTCTTCGTTGCGGTGCGTGGGCTTCTCATTGCGGTGGCTTCTCTTGTTGGGAGCACGGGCTCTAGGCGCTCGGGCTTCAGTAGCTGTGGCTCACGGGCTCCAGAGCGCGGGCTCAGTAGTTGTGGCCCACAGGCTTAGTTGCTCCGCAGCATCTGGGATCTTCCCAGACCAGGGCTTGAACCCGTGTCCCCTGCACTAGCAGGCGGATTCTTAACCACTGCGCCACCAGGCAAGTCCTATCTATGAGGCTTTTTTTTTTTGGCCGCGGCTTGCAGGATCTTAATTCCCCAACAAGGGATCAAACCCATGCCCCCTGCAGTAGAAGTGCAGAGTCCTAACCACCAGACCACCAGGGAATTCCCACGTTTGATAAGCTTTTACTCTGTGCCAGGAGCTTCTAAGTGTTTTCCATGTTTTAACCCATTTAATCCCCACGGCAGCCCTCAGTATCCGGGCAGGGTTTGGGCTGGAGCAGTCTGTGCCAACGGAGAAGGAAAAAGCTTTCCGACCAATTTGAGATGTGGACTCCTCCTCCCTCTCTCTGCCTCTGCCAGGGTTCTGCCTGAGTTGGGGTTCACCCTCCTGATATCACCTGACCCCCCTGATTACTGATCTGCTTCCTCAGGCAAAGATTTCACTGGCAACCTGGCCCAGCCCCAGCAGGACCTCCCTGCCCCCAGGGCTCTCTGGGAGGGGGAGGTCTGGCTGTGAGCACCCTCCCCACTGCAGCGGTGGTGGCATCATCAGCCCCCGCCCACCCACCCTGCTCCCCGAACTGACCCAGGAAGGCATTAACCCAGAGAGCAAGCTGAGCATTTGGGCCTTCCAGTGAGCAGCAGCTCCGGCCCTTCCAGCTTCCGAGGTCCATCCTAGCCCCAGGCCTCCCACCCCATCTGTGCCGCAGAACAAGGCTGAAAGTCACATAAAGTCCTCTCTGGAGCTGCAGGGGACTGCTTGAGAAGAGACCCTGGCAAAGTCTCAGGGGTCTTCCGACACTATGGACACCACAACACCAAACTTGTCTTTGTCTGATACACGTATCAGGCAGCTCATCTGTACGTGAGAGTCCTCAGTGTGATGCCACTGCTACCACTCTTCAGCTGTGTGACCTTGGGAGACTTACTTAACGCCTCTGTGCTCGGTTTCCTCATCTATAATATGAGGGTAATAAACCACGAATTCACGGGGTCTCAGGGAGGATCAGATCATAGAATGTACAAGGAGTGCCTAGCACACAGCGGTGCTCAATAACTGTGGGTCGCTGCATTCGTTCATTCATTCAACAAGCATTGTGCTGGGGAACTAGACTCAACCTACACATGAACTGCCAGGGAGCAGGCCAGGGTAAAGGAAAGCACCAGAAGACCCTGGTCCCCAGGTGAAGCCTGCTCCCAGTAACCCCTCCGGCCTAGACGGACCATGTGAGGCAACGACAGGAAGGCAGCCACACACAAGCCATGGAAAGGGGCCTCGGAAGAAACCAAACTCTCCAACCCCTGGATCTTGGACTTCCGGCTCCAGAACTGTGAGAAAATCAATGTCTGCTGTTTACAGCGCCCAGTCTGTGCTATACTGTTATGGAAGCCCTAGCAAACCGCTCCACTCCCCCCCACCCCGCCCCCCAAACCCAAGGACAAGTTACAGGCTCGCCGGAACTGGCCTTTGGCTGAGTTTGGGTGGAAGGTGCTGGTTAGTGTCGACTGCTCCCAGCCAATTCCACTTCCCACTAAAACAGCTCTCGAGACTCAGAACATGGGGGTGGGAATCATAACTGCCTCTTGCAAAGTTTCCAAATGATAACTTGCTTATTCAACATTGTGCTCGAATGTTCTAAATGCTCACTGAGGTGGCCGATCCACTGTCCCCAGGGCCTGCCACATTCTCCAGCTTTTTTTTTTTTTTGATTCACAAACAGTAACATGTGCCATGAACTTGCAACCCACTTTGAAATGTTTATGCTTTCTATAAGTTTAGTATTAGCACATACCCAGAACACTTCCTGTGTACCAGGCACAGTCCAGTGTGCTTTATAAACACTAACCTATGGAATCCTCACATCTCTCCTGAAGAGACAGTATCACCCCCATTTGACAGGTGGGGAAATCAAGGCTCAGATAAGTGCAGTTAAGTGGCTCAAGGTCACGAGCTAGAAAGCAGCAGAGCTGTAATTTGAGCCCAGGCCACCCGGCTCCAGGTCCATGCTCTCAACCACTATGCCTTATTGCCTCACAGTGTAGGAGAAACATTGTTCTTTTTGATCTATATCCTATCAAAAGTTGTATTAGAAATCCTTTTAATGTACTCCCTGGCCAGACCATAATGATTAAAACAAACATCAGGACTTCCCTGGCGGTCCACTGGTTTAAGACTCCGCACATCCCAATGCAGGGGGCATGGGTTCAATCCCTGGTTGGGGAACTAAGATCCCACATGCTGCACGGCACAGCCAAAGAAAAAAAAGTCTACTTTGGCTCCTCCAGACATGAAGGTTCCATTTACATCATTTATTGTCAAATACAAAACTGACATACATACTTTTATGTTTAAATACATAAATTTGTTATGGCATCCCAAAATATAAAAACTCCTTTCATGAGCTGATAGATGGAATGCTTGTCTCTAGTATTTTTTTTAAATCCAGTATTTTTTGTGGTTTTATTTCTTAAAGAGTAGAGAATGCGTTAGGCTGCTACTCACAAGCACTTCTCCAAAATCACACATTTCAAGTGGGGACTCTGTTTATTTCCAATGCAAAAAAAGCCAAACTCACATAATCTTCACTATACTTTCCTTTATAATATGGGTCTTGAGCACATCTGCACCGTAAGACGTCTGATCCAGTGCGTGTGAACTAATAGGGGAAGATCACGTTGAGGGTTCCCACTGTGGGTATAAGTTAAGCCGTATCTGACTAAGGGCAACTGCAGCGGTGTCCGTCTCCAGACCACAGGCAGAGGGCCTCAGTCACAGACCCTCATCAGCTCTCTCCTCACTCATGCTTTTCCTCCTGAATTTTGGACTGGGGATGGGGTACAGAGTGGTTCTCTTAGTGGAAACAGAAGTTCAAAGACCCACAGAAACCGGGGATGGGTGGGGGACAAGCGTGCCAGGAGAGGCGCTCAGCCATCTGGGTAGGAAAAGGTGGAGACAGAATGCAGAAGGCAGAGGCAGAGAAAACCACAGATGCCCAGCCCTTCCTGGGATCCCCTCCTCTGTACCAGGCACAGGCCCGATGGGATATCGGTCACCTCATGCGTCCTCATAGCCACCCCAGGAGGGAAAGACTACTTGTCACCTCCTTCTTACAGATGAGAAAAGGGAGGTGAGAGATTACGGGACTTGCCCAGTGGAGGAGTCTCCAGAAGAGCTCTCCTTGGGCGAGGGGAGGAAGAGATCTGAGAGCAGTGAGGTCTCAGGAGAGGGAGCTGCCTGGGACGGACCCAACCTGGGCCAGGACCCTTCTGCTCAGACTTCACCAAGACCCTGGGCACAGTCCCGCATTGCTCCCACCCTGGATGCATCCACACAGCCTTCCTGCTCCTCCCTCCAGTCTCTGTGGAGGCTCCGTCGGCTTCCCCAAATGCCCAAGTATTCCACCTTCACAGCCCCTCTGCCTGGAAGGCTCGGGGCTCCACGACCTGTAGCTGTCCAAGTTCTCAGCATGAGCCCCACTCCCGCCCCTACCAGCCACAGCCAAGCTAGTCGCACCCCATCCGGTCCCTCAGCCCTCCGCCTGCCACAGTCGGGCCATCTGCCCCAGGGGACAGTGACTATGCCCGGGAGGTCTTGCCCCTGGACCGGCACCTCCGCCAGGCTGTGGTCCAGGAGGCTGCGTGGTGGGCAGGTTCAGAGCACAGCCGGGTCTGAATCCTGACCCCGCCCTCACTCACTGTGACCCAACCTCTCCGAGCCTCAGTTTCCCCATCTGTAACAGTAACAGCAGCCATGACTGCTGGGGGGACAAGTGCATCCCAGCTTACAAATGTGGGGTGATGGAGCTGGAAAATCACTGCTTTGCAGTCTCCATGGCTTTGGGCACCAACCCTCACTGGCTGAGACCTCCAGTGAGCATATTCCTGGGAGAAAGTTCCCTCTCCATCCCCAAGAAATGCAAACCCAACCCGGCTGCAGGGTTAAGGCTCCCACACTCCTCAAACAAAGGAACAGAAGGATGGGTCCTGCAATGAATGTGGCAAACACTCAAGTGTCTCCGGCTGAACAAGATGAAAGGTAAAGAGGAACCGGAAATGCTCTGATGCTCTCAGGAAGGTCGGCATCCAGACAAGACAACAAAGCGCTGTGTGAAAGGTTCTCCTCCAATTATCAAAGCAGAAATGGGCTTTGAACACGAGTGAGTCAGAGGAAAGCTGATTTAGCCCTTCTCATCTCTCCGTTTCCCGCAACGGTGCCGTCTGAGAGCTTGAAGCAGCTGGAAATTGTGGCACAAAAATACACTGTGATTCAGCAATGACCACACTGGGGCATCAAGTCTTCCTGTTCAACTCTTTAGGAAAATCAAATCGTCTTACTCTGGGTTTCTCATGATTGTCTTCATTTTTATATGATAGTTATTTTTAAACACTTTAATAATTTATTAGAATAAGATATTAAACATATACTGGTACATTCGTGCTTTGCTTGAGGTTTTCTATTTCCAAATGTATTTTAAATATCAAATATTTTATTTCACTGATATGTTGTTAATTTTGTGAATTCTACCTTTTTAAAAACAAAATATACTCATATTAGTATTTCAGTATTAGGCAAAATAATGACCAAAAAACTGGCACTGGGCTTCCCTGGTGGCTCAGTGGTTAAGAATCCGCCTGCCAATGCAGAGGACACAGGTTGGAGCCCTGGTCCGGGAAGATGCCACACGCAGCGGAGCAACTAAGCCCATGTGCCACAACTACTGAGCCCACGTACCACAACTACTGACCCTGTGCTCTAGAGCCCACGAGCCACAACTACTGAGCCCGAGCACCACAACAACTGAAGCCCATGCACCTAGAGCCCGTGCTCCGCAACAAGAGAAGCCACCGCAATGAGAAGCACGTGCACCTGCAACGAAGAGTAGCCCCCGCTCGCAGCAACTAAAGAAAGCCTGCACGCAGCAACGAAGACCCAACACAGCCAAAATTAAATAAATAAATATTTTAAAAAATGGGTAGATCTGAATAAACATTTTTCCAATAAGACATACAGGTGGCCAACAGGTCCATGAAAAGATGCTCAACATCAGTAATTGTCAGGAAAAAGGAAATCAGAACCATAAGGAGGTTATCACCTTACACCTGTTAGAATGGCTATTAGCAAAGACAGTAAGTGTTGGTGAGGGTGTGGAGAAAAGGGAGCTTCCCCTTGTGCACTGTTGGTATGAAGGTAAATTGGTACAGGCACTAGGGAAGAGTATGGAGGTTCCTCAGAGAATTAAAAATAGAACTACCGTATGATCCAGCAATCTACTTTTGGATATTTATCTGAAGAAAACACAAACTCAAAAACGTATCTGCACTCCCATTTTCATTGCAGCACTACCTACAATAGCCAAGGTACGGAAACAACCTAAGTGTCCATCAGTAGATGGAAAGATAAAGAAAATGTGGTGCATGTACACAACAGAATATGATTCAGCCTTAAAAAAAAAAAAAAGGAAATCCTGCAATTTGTGCCATGGATGGACCCTGAGGGCGTTGTATTAGGCACACTAAGCAAGACGCAGAAAGAGCAGTACTGCATGATCTCACTTATAATGTGGAATCTAAAACAACAACAACAACAACAAAGCCAAGCTCAGAGATAGAGAACAGGTTGACGGTTGCCAGAATCGGGAAGAGGAGGGGGCCGGAAGGTACAACACACAAGGGAAGGGGTTTAAAGGTACAAACTTCCAGGTATAAGATGTGCCATGGAGATGTAATGTACAGCACGGGGACTATTAGTTAATAATATATACTGGGTATTTGAAAGTTGCCAAGAGAATAGATCTTAAAAGATCTCATGACAACAACAATAAAACAGTGTGTAACTATGTATGGTGGCGGACGCTAACTAGACCAAAAAAAGAAAGAAAGAAATGGCAAAATTAATTACAGCATATCAAAAAGAACAAACAAACTTGGGAGTTCCCTGTTGACCTAGTGGTTAGGATTCCAGGCTTTCGCTGCTGTGGCCCGGGTTCAATCCCCGGTCAGGGAACTGATATGCTGCAAGCCGCGTGGCTAGCCAAAAAACAAAAAACCAAACTCAGGCCCAGAGAAGTCAGGAGCCTCACCCAAGGCCACACAGCTTGCAGGCGGCCCGCCAGGAGAGATCCAGGCTACTGAATTCCAGCACCCCTCTCTTACCTACTTTGCTCTAAGGCTCAGTGAGAATCCAGCTCCCTGAATCCAAATGCCATCAGTCTCCCCACAGTGCTGGTCCTTCCTGGACACTCACTACCAGTAGCTCTCTTCTCCTAAGCTCAACCCTGTGTCACCCCCATTTACAGATTAGGAAACTGAGGCGTGGCAAGTTTCGGTGAATCCAGTCTGATGCAAACCCACGGCTGTCACCCACACATTGGCTGCTGGGGAACAGCTACGGACTTTCCCAAGCACCTCCGCACACTGGATCTTGCTGAACTCTCACCAGTGCTGGCGAGATGCGGGCTGGACCCTCCCCACCGAGCAGCTGCAGAACCTGAGCACAGAGGTGAATGCCCTGCCCAGGAGCCCAAGGGGCAGATGCGGGTCAGAAACCCAGGTCTGTCAGATTCCAAAGCCTGTCCTTGCCCCGCATGAGGGCAGGATGGGGGTGACAGGCCACCCAGTGCAGAAGCCCACAGACATCCAAACACAACACGGCTTTATTATTTCAATAAACTCCAAAAGCACCTTTCCTGGATCTGCACGCTGAGGCAGAAGCCAGACGCAGCGAGGCAGGGCAGCTGGGGTCCCTCTGTCCAGAGCGCGTGGGGGGCTCAAGGAAGTGGAGGTGGGGTGACAACAGCATTCCTGCGGCGGGAGGCGCAGCTCACTTGAGGCGGTAGAGGACCTTACGCTGCATGCGATGCTGGATCTCGCCCCGCCGCAGCATGAGCTGCAGGACCTTGTGGATGGCATGCTCCGGGTATTTCTGCAGGACACGGGGTTGGATGAGGGGCGTGCCTCCCACGGAACCCCAGACACCCCTCCCTCCGGAAGCCCAGGTGTCCCGTGCTCATGGGGGACTCTCCAGCCTTCACATCCTACCTCTCTGCATCCTAAGACAAGCTCACACTTCCTGAGCGACTACCACGTGCCAGGCCCTGTTCTAAGTCTTCACATACTTGAACTCGTTCTATCCCATAACATCCTCACGCAGCTGGTACTGTGATCATCACCTTTATACAGAAGAGGAAACTGAGGCACGGAGAAGCTAAGTCACTCACTCCAAGTCACACAGCAATTAAGTAGTAGAGCTGAGACCTCAGCTGAGCCCACGTGACTCTAGAACCCAAGCTCCTGACGCCCCTAAACCCCTGTAAGCCTCCGTCTGCTCATCTCTCAAGCCGGCGTGGTATCACCTACTGCATAAAACTGCTCTGAGGATCAAGAGGAGATGACGCACATGAGGGGAGCAGAGCCCAGAACCTGGGATTGTCCCTGCGATTTCAAAGACGGTGACAAGTTGCGCACAGCTTCTAGAAGACCCATCCCTTCTCTATGGGGTCAAGAGCACTGTCCCCAGCGAGCTGGGTGGCTCATCCTCCTGGCTCTGCCCCTCCCTTTCCCCCCCACACAAAGGCCAGGCAATGAGGCGAAGGGAGAGATGGAGGGCTGGGGAAGCCTGGCAGACTCCAGCAGAACCTCAGCCACCTCTCCTCTCCCCACGTGACAGAGAAAGTCACAAGGGGAGGCACGCTGGGGACGGGCCCGGGCCGAGGAACAGCTGCCCCTTCCCCATCCTGGGCCTGTCTGCTGAGCAACAGGACGCGGTGTTAGGTGGCTGGGAACCAGGCCACAGGGAGCCCGCAGGACTCCCACCGGGACGCCGGGAAGGCCCACCTGCTTGGTGAAGTCCTGGATGATGCTGTGCTCCGACACCTGGGATCCAATGGCGAAGCGGCGCTTGAGCTGCTTCTCGATGCGGCTCAGCAGCTCCTGGTCCTCCTGGCTGGTGAAGCCCTCCACCCCTGTGGGTGTGAGGAGGGAGACGGGTGGGTGGGGACCACAGTCTGCCCACAGCGGGTAAGAGTGAGCCAGGCCCGGAAGAGAAAATGAGAGGAAGAGGAAGAGCGTGCCCGGGGACAACCAGGGCCTGACCGAGATGATCGACAGAGACCCAGGGTCAGGGATGGGGCTGACGTGTGAGAAGGATACTGCAAGCAGAGGGGACAGCAGGTGCAAAGGCCTGGAGGTGGGAAATATGCCCATCTCAATCAAAACCCGGTCAGCGGGCCAGGGACATGGCCAGAGTGGGGGCACGTCCTGTGGGCCCTGGAGGCCACGGCACAGGTTTTTCTTTGATTCTGGTGAGCAGAACAGCCACTAGAGGGCTCTGAGGAGGGCCACGAGCTGACGACAGCACCTGGCCCCCAGGCAGCTGGATAGGCAGCAGCAGGAAGACTTCCTGGAGGAATCTATCTCAGATGGAGAGCTGGAGGGGACCCAGCAGTGACCCAGAAGGGCGCGCAGGCTGCCCCGGAGACCACATCTGTGAGGCACCCCAGCAAGGAGCCCAGGCAAGCAGGCTCGTAATTTCCAACTATTGCCCCAGGATGGATCTCCCCTGCTGACCCAGGCCTGCAAAGGCCTTGGTGTTTCAGCTACAGAGAGGGTTGGGACCGTGGTGGGGGAGCCACTGAGAGGGATGTCAAGGCTCCAAGTTGAAATGAGTCTGCAAGGTAAACTCCTAACCAGCCTGCGAAGCCCAGCTCCAGTTTCGCTGCCAGGAAGGCCCTCCAGGGCAGAAGCTGAGTCATCTTCACCAAGGGGACGGGGCGATCAGACACCACCCACCTCCCTGGCTCCAGCCACACGGGCCCTTGAACACGCCGAGCCTGCTGTCCTTGGGGTCTTGCCACTCAGTCCTCGCTCTACGTGCGGTGCCCAACCCCACACTCCGGGGAGCCATGTGTCCTCACTCACGCCAGTCCCTGCTTCCTGCCACCTCCTCAGAGCCCACCCGGACCACCCGAGGATGGTCCCCAACATTCCTGACCTGCTGGGCTTCTCCCCTCCGTGCTCTTTACCCCCTGAGCTTGATCTGTTTGCCTCTTTGCTGCGTCTCCCCCGTGGAGAAGGGGGGCCTCACAAGGCGCGGACTTAGAGATCTGCTCACTCCTAGACTCCCAGCACCTAGAACAGCCCGGCAAATTCTAAGCACTAAGTACCTGCTGGGGAAGGAATGAATTCGTCCCAGGGGAGCCTGGCACAGAATCAGCGCTCCAGAGGTGCTCAGAGGCTGAGCCCGAAGCAGGCAGCAGGACTTAACGGCAGCCTGAACCCCGCTGGCCTCGGGGTCAAGAGACCTGCATTCTAGCTGGGCGAACGGTGACCTTGGGCACTGTGAAAAGGCCTCTTTGGGTGCCAGTTTTCCCATCTCTAAGAGGTGAAGGGCTAAGTGCCCAGCCTGGCTTCTGGGGGTTTTGAGGGCAGCTGTTAAGTGAAACGGAGGAAGAGCTCTGGAAGCACTCAAATGGTTACGGCTCAAAAACAGGGGTTCATGCAGACTTCCCTGGAGGTCCAGTGGTTAAGTCTCCATGTTTCCACTGCAGGGGGTACAGGTTCGATCCCTGGTCAGGGAAATTCCATATGCTGCGTGGTGCAGTCAAAAAAACAGGTGCCGGGCTTCCCTGGTGGCGCAGTGGTTGGGCGTCCGCCTGCCGGTGCAGGGGGCGTGGGTTCGTGCCCCGGTCCGGGAAGATCCCACATAACACGGAGCGGCTGCGCCCGTGAGCCATGGCCGCTGGGCCTGCGCGTCCGGAGCCTGTGCTCCGCGGCGGGAGAGGCCGCGGCGGTGAGAGGCCCGCATACCACAAAAAAAAAAAAAAAAAAAAACAACAGGTGCCAACTACCATTCTTAACGGATGATAAAATTGTGAATTATAATAATGAACTGGGTCAAAAGAATTGTGCTCCAGAGTCTGGAGAGAAGCTGTTCTTCCCATCTTGGGGGAAACTGGCTGGTGGGGGCTGGGGACAGGAGACGGGCTTACTCCCAGGAGGAAGCATGGAGAAGCAATGCAGAGAAGCAACAAGCACAGCAGGTGTCCAGCATGAGCCCTGCCCACGGAGCCCACAAGCCACCCGAGCCTGGGTCCCCGCGTCTGCTCACCTGACAGGGTGCCGGACAAGGCGGCGTCCAGCGTGGACACCTGGAAGAGCCTCAGAGCCTCCTCCACATCCGCCTCCGTGGCAAAGGGCTGCAGCTTCATCTTGCTGAGGGCCTCAGCAATGCGCACGACGGCCTCCAGCTGCCTGTGTGGGAGTGACGGGACGCCAGGGCCGACTCAGCCCATCTTCTCTCCTCATCCCACCCTGACCTCCAGGAGGTGCCTGCCCCAGGCACTAAGAGTACAGGGGTGACTGCTGGCTGTCCCCGTGATCCATCTCCCTCAGTAACAGAACCCCGACTTCTATTCTAGCAAGTGGCGCCCACCTAAAAGACATTTCCCAGACTCTCTTGCGTCTAGATGTGTCTGTGTGACTAAGATGTGGCCAGTAAGCTGTAAGTCCAAATATTTTATGGGAACTTCAGGAAGTGTCCTTAAAAGATGGACCTTTCTTTTTCTTCCTCTCCAGCCACCTGGAATGTGGAGGTGATGGCTGGAGTTCCAGCAGCCATCCTGGACGATGAGGATAAGGGTGAACCTGAAGGAGCCCAGGTTGCTGATGACTGAGGAGCCATCACATAGGTAGGACTACCTACCCTCAAATGTTTTTACAGAAGAGAAAAATAAACTCCCAATTTACTTAAGCTACTTCACGTGGGTTTTCTATTACACACAGCCAAATCCACTTCTAACTAATCAGTGCTGGAAGCAAGATTCAAACGAGGTAGGTTCAAGCTCTTAGTCACTCTACTGCATAAACTCACAAGAGTGACAAGAACTAACAGCTGAGAAAACTGTGATCCAGAAAAGGAAAGCAATTTCCCTGCAGTCACACAGTGGGCTGGAGGCTAGGACCAGGTCTCCCTGGACCCCAGGTCCCAGCCTGGACCCTCCTTCACCCTCAGGCTTCCCAGCGATGAGGGAAGCTAGACCGAATTCAGAAGAAAGGGTTCCAGATTTTCTCAACAGTAAACAAAACAAGAGATACAGATGATCAGGGAGGCCACTGTTTTCACTCCCAAAGGAGTGCTCCCTGCCCCGCAGCCCTGACCACGGCCTGCACCACGCAGTCAGCAACAGCCCCGGCCCCAGACTTGCTGGGCACAGCGCGCCTTGTAAAGCGAGGCATCTGCCCAGCCCGGCCCTGGCCTGCCCGCCTGCTCACCGCACGGTGATGGGGATGCTCGAGCGGCGGTCACTGTCCCTTTCGTGCTGACGGGCCCCGCTCCGCATGATGATGTACCGGTTCTTCAGCTTCTCTGCAGCCTCTGCCGACAGCCGAGGGCCACACTTCCTGCAGGATGGGGAGCGGCTGCCATGAGGCCAGGAAGAAATCTTGGGGTACTCACCCCATCCCCGGCCCTCTGCTGGCTTGCAGACATACGCTTTCCGGGCCCACCAGACGGTGGCCTCTCAGCGGTCCTCCCCCCAACACATTCAGGGACAAGATGCACAATGACACCCACAAGAGGCTCCCAGAGACCGCTGTCCAGGGCAGGGAGCACGCCAGGCTGGGGGTGGGGGAGGGGAGCAGCAGGGGTGTCTGCTCAGGATCTACCCCCACCACCCCGCAGCCCCCCCCCCAGCCAACTGAACTGTCACTGATTTAAGGCAAGCCTTAGCTCACCTAATCCAACCCTCATGCTGCGGATGAGGTGAGCAAGGCCAGAGGGAGGGAGGAAACTCCCCATAAGCCACGTGGGACCTGGCGTCAAGGGAGGACTAGAATCTGGGGCTCTCAGACTCACACCCAAGGGCCCAAGCCTCTGAGGACAGGGCCATGAAGAGCTCAGGCATGACAAAGACCCAGGTACCAATGGGCACCGCACTACCCATCACCCAGGAGGAAGCGGTGAGTAGGGACCCACCTGAATGCAGCACTTCACCTCCCATTAGAAAGGCACTCAAAGATCCCTCCACCCTTGGGTTTTAGTTCCAGTAAGAGACAGCTGAGGTGTGTGTCCAGAATCTTGGTACAGGGGCTAAAAGCACAGCCTTTGGAGCCAGGTACCTGGGTTCAAGTCTTGGCTCCACTACCTCCTGTCTGTGACCCTGGACAAGTTACTTAAGCTTTCTCTGCCTCAGCTTCCCCATCTGTAAAATGGACTAATACACCAACCTCATAGGTCTGGGGAGAGGGATGGTGTTCACTTATACATAAAACTCTCAGGATAACATCTGGCACAGACTAATTACTATGTGTATGACTATTGTCATTGTCATCTGTGAGAACAACAATATTTAAGGTTGCAGCTGCCATTTACTGAGTATTTACCTGGTGCAGGGCTGTGCCACTCACTCATCATTTTGTGTGATCCTTACAAAAACCCTAGGACACAACCACCCCGGGAAAGCGAGGCTCAACTGACTTGCCCAAGGTCACACAGTGGGGGCAGGAGTTACCCAGAGCCCATGTCCACAAGCCTCCCTGCACACCAGAGTCAAGGGGGTCTTCAAGACCATCTAAATTCTTTTTATTTTTTTGGCCTCACCGTGCAGCATGCAGTTTCTTAGTTCCCCGACCCGGGATTGAACCCATGCCCCCTGCATCGGGAGCGTGGAGTCTTAACCACTGGACCGCCAGAGAAGTCCAGAGACAATCTAACAATCTAAATTCTCCACCTTCACTTCGGAGATGGAGAAACTGAGGCCAAGAGCCACTGAGCAACTGTGCGGGGTCAGGAAGGAGCAGAGCTAAAATCCTCAGGGCCCGATCTCAGGCATCCTGAATGGGGCCCTCTCCCACTCCAGGGGAGCCGGGCAGCCCCACCCCTGTGGGGCCTGCATCCAGGACTCACGCGCGGCAGTAGGCAATGAACTTCTTTAGCTTGGTCAGGTCGATCTCGCCCTCCACGGCCTGGGTCTGTGTCAGCGCGCTCACGTGCAGAGTGATGACGTGTTTGGCCAGCATCTGGGAGGCAGAGGGGACACGGGGTCAGCCCACAAGCCTTCCCAAGCCAGGTCCCAACACAGAGGTGGAGCAGGCAGGGAGGGAAGAGCTGCCAGGGCTAGAAGTGGTGGAGAGGAGGAGGCCCTCGCTTTTCCTGCGGGTTGTCAGCTG
The DNA here is from genome assembly GCF_937001465.1 of Orcinus orca. Taxonomy (NCBI): domain Eukaryota; kingdom Metazoa; phylum Chordata; class Mammalia; order Artiodactyla; family Delphinidae; genus Orcinus; species Orcinus orca. The sequence goes on along the minus strand of NC_064569.1, from coordinate 90,847,391 downwards.
GTAAGACGACATCCCAGAGATGCCAGGCTGCCAGGCCCCTCTCTGCCACCACGAGGTGCAGCTGCCTGAGAACAAGCCTCCACTAAAGGAGGCCAGGCCGAGAGGCAGAGACAGCAGCGCCCAGACGACCCAGAGACCTGACCCAGCCGAGCCTCGCACCTCCAGGCTTGTCCATTACGTAAGCGCTGGAGTTCCTTTCAGAAGCTGACTGACCGGAACTGGGGTTCTAGTACTTGCATCCAAAGGCCAACCCCCTCATTTCACACAGAAGGGACCGACACCCAGGGAATGACTGACCCCAAATCTCACGGCACATCGAGCACAGGAGAGGTAGGACCCGGGACGCCCAGTGCAGCGCTCCTGGAATCCACAACCCCGCCTCCTTGGTGGCCCACTCACGGGCCGATCTGGGGGCCAGGACTTCGGGTCAAGCCCCTTGTCTGCCCACCCTCGCCCCCCAACCCCTAGAACCGCGGGCCTGGCTGGAGTCCAGCCCCCCACGCACCATATCCCTCTCCTCGTTGTGCTCGTCCTTGACGATGAAGATCATGTCGAAACGGGACAGGATGGTGGGCATGAAGTCGATGTTGTCCTCCCCCTTCGTCTCGTCCCAGCGGCCAAACACTGAGTTGGCAGCAGCCAGGACTGAGCAGCGGGAGTTGAGGGTGGTGGTGATGCCGGCCTGACAGGGAAGCGTGGGGGGAAGCAGAGGACAGGGAGATGGGAACGCGGGGTCACAGCCCTCTCAGGTGCGCACACCCATGCCTGCACGCACACACGCACACACACAGGATTCCAGGACCACTGCTGCGGCCAACAGAGGTCGGGCCGCTCAGGGCAGCCTGAGGACGGGGCCAGAACCCGGGCCCTCCCAGCACCCCGGAACAGCTCTGCCGGGCTGGACCAGGGAGGATGCTCACCTTGGCGATGGAGATTGTCTGCTGTTCCATGGCCTCATGGATGGCCACGCGGTCGTCTTCTCGCATCTGTGTAGGAGATAGAAACGTCCACTAGACCCAGGTGAGGGGCCAGGGCACGGTGGCAGCAGGAAACCCTACAGGAGCTACCATTCCCAAGTCCCGACCCTGTGCCAGGCTGATGGCAGGAACCGGGTCACCTCTAGTCACGGGGACAGTGTGTGGGCTTGGCTCTCCTCTCCCCACTCTCAGGTGCGGAAACTGAGGCTCGGAGAGGTGCAGCTACTTCCCGATAGTACCGGGAGGTCTCCACATCACAGGTGGTTTCTGCCGTCCAAGCACAGAAGGCCACACCCCCAGCCCGCGGCCAGCAGGCACCACCACCACTGAGCCACCACCTCACCCTGCCAGGCTCACCTTGTCAAACTCATCGATACAGACGACCCCACCATCGGCCAGGACCATGGCTCCCCCCTCCATGATGAAGTTCCGGGACGAGGGGTCCCTCATCACCGAGGCTGTCAGGCCAGCCGCGCTGCTGCCTTTCCCGGACGTGTACACCTGGGGGAGGGAGGCGGGAGGGTCAGGGCCCATCATGGCTCCATGCTGACCCAGTAAGTAAAGGGGCCCCAGGAGCTAGGGCTCAACCAAGGTCACACATCACAGCTGGCTGCAGAGCACAGACAATCTCAGTGTTCCTCCTCTGATGGGGGGACCGCCCCAGCCCCAGCCTGGCGGCTCTCCCACAGGGGAGCATTCACATCCATCACTCACCTGAACCCCACGACTGTCCCATGAAGCAGCCCCTGGGGGCCCAGCTCACGGAGGAGCAAACTGAGGCCGAGAGGAGAGCAGTGACAGTGTTCCAGGGGGCCTCGGGGCTGGGTCGACTCCTGACTCCCAGGAAAGGCATCCCCACCCTGAGTCCCTTGTCATCTATTGCTATCGACGTTAAGACTTAGCGGATGGATAAACTGAGACTCAGAGAGATTGGGTGACTTGCTCAAGGCCCACAGCCAATTACCAGCCAGGCTGAGACCAAACAAACCCCATCGAGTCCAGCACTCCGCCTGCTGCCCCAAACCTACACATGCCGTCGGCCCCCTTCCTCCTCTATCCTCTGCGGCCCCGCCCGCAGCCTTCCTCTCCGCGGCGCAGCTAAGGCGGACAGAGGTCACCCTGGGCACTCACCCCGATGGGAGAGCACTTCTCCACAAACTTCAGCAGCTGGGACTTGGCCGTCCCCGGGTCCCCCAGCATCAGCAGGTTGATGTCTCCTCGGCGAGTGAGGCCGTCGGGGAGCCTGGGGGAAGGCGGGCAGGCGGGCCAGGTGAGCAAGGCGAGAAACCCAGGGCTGGTTGGTCACAGTGGTCTGGCTGGCGGCCCCCCCGACCTGTCATGAGCCTCAGAGCAGGCAGGGAGGCAGGGGCTCTGGCCTGAGAGCCACGTTCATAGCGAGCTGTGTCCCCTAGTCTCATCCGTGGTAACTTGCTTCCAAGGGAGGGGAGGTTCAGAGGAAACGGCACTTAGAGCTGGGCTTGGGCACACACAGTCAGCATCTGATAAACACCCCCCAACCCAGCTGGAAAGAAGGAAAGAGAGGGAGCCACCAGCGGGCCGCACGCAGTACTGTGGAGGGGACACCGCGAGGGCAGGCTCCTGGCCCCAGCGCACGTGGCTGTGAGCAAGTCCCTTTAGCTCTCTATGCCTCAACTTCCTCATCTGTGAAATGGGCTCGATTGTAGCTTTCTCACAGGGCTAATCTGGGGACTGACTGGGTTGGAAACACATAAAAGCACTCAGAAGAATGTCTGGCACGTGGTAAGAACTCGGTAACTGGTAGCTGCTAACATTATTACTTCCTCTACCTCTACTATTTTATCTTAAAAGGACGGGACGTCCCCTAAGAGGCTTTCACCCGTCTTATTCATGTGGAGACTTGGGTTCAGAGAAGTGGTGTCTCTTGCCCAAGGTCGCAAGGTAAATAAGCAGCCCTGAGAGATGTCACCCCGGTCTCAGACTCCAAGCCCGAGCTCTCCCCGGCACCGGCCAGGCCCCTCACACCGCCAAGGCCCCGGCCTAGCCAGGGCCGGGCAACCGCTCCGGAGGAAGGGTGTGGGCCAGCCCCCAGCCGGCTGGCAGCCAGCCTGGGAGGCGGGGAGGGTGCCTGAGAGGGGCAGGCGGGGCTGAGGGTCCTGGGCAAATAAATGAAAAGGGCATTCATGTCCTGACCACCTGGCAGCTGCCCTCCTGCGAGCAAGTCACTAATTCCCCTCCCCGGACCTGGGGGGCCTGGACACCCACCTCTTTCGGGAACCCCCGAAGAGCAGGCAGGCGATGGCCTTCTTCATGTCTGTGCCCCCGAAGATGGAGGGGGCGATGCTCTTGGAGACGACCTCGTAGACGCTGGGGAGGGCAGCCAGGCGCCGGAACTCCTCCTCCTCCTGCGGGGTCACGGCCCCAGCAAAGCTGCGGCCTGGGCGGGCAGAGCAGGGGCCTGCGTGAGCGCCCTGAGGGAGAACGTGCTGCCTGCGGCCCACCGCCCTGGGCCGGCCCAGGGCCTCCCAGAGCAGGGCCCTCAGAGCCAGGCAGCACAAGCGTCAGTCTGAGCGAAGACAGAACCCCAGGTCTCTGCACCAGGCGTGGGCCTGTGTGTTCCAGGGTCCAGTGAGCAAGCGGAAGAGTGTGGAGGGCGGGGGGGTGACCTGAGGAGGACCAGGTGACAGGGGCCCTCAGGGACATCTTCCATCTTGCCGACGGGGGTGACACAGCGTCTCTGGTGAGAACAGCACCACTCACCCGGCTGCCGTGGGGGACAGAGCGCAGGGGCAAAGGTGGACACGGGGAGACCAGGACGAGGCCCACCGACAGCCCAAGGGAGGGACGACGGGGGTTCGGCCCAAAGCACACTCACTGGAGCCATCTGTGTCCACCTGGATGCCCAGGACCCGAATGTAGGCGCTCCGGATGCCCACGCCCACCCTGTCGCGGCCCCTGCTGGTGGTCAGGCCAAACTTCTTGATGGAGTAGATGCCCATGATGGTGACCCTGTTCCCAGGGACGACCTTGTCACACAGGTACCTGAGAAGAGGATGGGGAGGAAGAAGGTGAGAGGCTGGTGGGGGCAGGGAGCCCCCGGCTCCCCCGACCCCGTCACACTCGCCATCCATCCACCTCGCCATCTCTACACGAGGCCCCAGCACCGTGGGCTCCAGTCCCCGCACCGCCCAGGGCCCTCTCCCTCCCACCACAACCCAGCCCATGCTTGGACGGCCCAGCTGCTGGGAGGAAGACAGGCCTTGGCCTGACCCCTCCACGGGCCTCAGGAGCTCATCCATTATGCTGGTTGGAGTTGGGGGGGCGCCCACCCCAGCCCCTCAGGTGCCCCGCCTCCATCTCATCTGCTGTCAGACGCACTGCAGGACCCCCCCCGGCCATCTCGGGGGAAGCCCCCCTCCTCACGCCCTCCCAGCCTCCCTGCAAGGGCCGCGCGCCGCTTCTGCCTCTTTCACGGCTCCACGAGCTCAGCCAAGTCATTCTGCCTCTGGATTTTCATTTCCTCTTTTAAAAAAAAAAGGTGTTGAGGGACTTTCCTGGTGCTCCGGTGGTTAAGAATCCGCCTTCCAACGCAGGGGACACGGGTTTGATCCCTGGTCGGGGAACTAAGATCCCACATGCCGCAGGGCAACTAAGCCTGCGCGCCACAACCAGACAGAAGCCTGAGCGCCACAACAAAAGATACCACATGTCGCAACAAAGATCCCACGTTGCCGCAACTGAGACCCAGCACAGCTAAATAAGCAAATAAATACTTTAAAATACATATATATATACATATGTGTGTGTATATATATATGTAGAGAAAGAAAGAGAGAGAAACAGGGAAGTCTCTGAGCCCCTCCAGCCTGTGCAGCACAGAAAGGACACTGGGGCATGTATCCGTACTCTGCTGCTTAGAAGCTGTGTCACCTCTCTGAGCCTGGGAGGGGATGATAAAGTGATCTGACCTGCTGGGTTACGGTGGGATCAAGTGAGGTACGAGACTCAAAAGTGCTTTATCCACTAGAGTCATATCCTCTAAAGGACCCTCACTGTCTTTGTTAACGTTCTATGACTCCCCTCTTCCCAGACCCCACTTCCTCAGCTTTGAATAATCTAATCATAGACCATTTCAATAATCTAATAAATACCGAATATTTAATCTGTATTAAGGAATTGTGCTAGAGACACAGTGTAGAGAACAAATGTATGGACACCAAGTGGGGGAAAAGGGGGGTGGGATGAATTGGGAGATTGGGATTGACATATACACACTAATATGTATAAAACAGGTAACGAATGAGAACCTGCTGTATAGCACAGGGAACTCCACTTCTCTATACAGTAGAAACTAACACAACATTGTAAAACAACTATATCTCGACCAAAAAAAAAAAAAAGAAAGAAAGAAAGAAAAAGGAACCGTGCTACACACTCAACATGCATTTTCCAATTTAAATCTCCCAGCAGCCTGATGAGGTTAAGGCCTGTCACTGTCCCCATTCTCCTGGTAAGGAGCCCATGTAACTTGCCCAAGAGCCTGACCTCTACACCTTCCACAGCCACTAAGGAAGCTAATGACCTACGGAGCCCCTCCTCCAAGAAACGTGCAGCACAGACCATCTGCACGTGATGTCGGGGTGCAGGAGCCCAGCTGAAGAAGCCCAGTCCACAACTCCACACCTTCCTCCCAGGTCACCAGGAGGGGACCGGGCTGGCCCAGTACCCTCTCCCCCTTTCCAATCACCCAGCAACATCCAAGGAAGAATCTTAACAGAAAGCCTGGGGTGGGCGTCAGGCTGGAAAGAGGCTCCCCCAGCTACTGGCTGTCCAGCTCTGGGCCTCCCAGTTCTAAGAGGGCTGCGGAGACTCTGCAGGAAGAACGCAGGCTGGCAGCCCAGCCCCTCCACTCACTGAGCCGGTCACACATCCTCGTCTGCAAAGAGGGGTGGACCCACCCCTGCAGATTATGGGGAGACGAGATGAGAGGAAGCATGGGGGCGGCACCAGGCACAGAGCAAGTGTCCTGTAACCAGCCACCCTCCCCCGCACCCCACTGCGCTCAGCCAGCCACTCGCGGCACCCAACTCAGGGGCACGGCCAGGGAGCCCGCTCACCTGTCGCAGTAGAGCTGCATGTGTCTGGGCATCTCGCCGTGGGGCACCGCATCCGGCAGCTCCTGCAGCTTCAGGGTCTGGAAGTCCACGCACTTGCACTTGTCCGGCATGATGAAGTATGGATCCAGCGGGCACTTGGGGCGCCCGGCCTGATCCCTGTCGGTGGGGAGGAGAAGGGTCACCAGAGCTGCCCCCAGAGCCCCAAGGCCAGCAACAAGCTAGGGGTCTCCGGGACCCTGGGAGAAGGCCCTAAAGGAGGGCAGCTCAGCGGGGGATACCCACAGGGCTAGGAGTGGGGAGACCTGCACACAAACGGTATTCAAAGCCCGAGACAGGCAAGGGGATTAAGTATAGAGAAAAGAAAGGTGGCTGAGGCCTGAGGTCAGGAAGCTGAGGGGAACCAGCAGCCAGAGAGGGCAGGGGCCCTTGCGATCAGGGGTCAGCAATGGTTTTCTGTAAGGAGCCAGAGACAAACATTTTCAGTTTTGTGGGCCACGAGGCCACACACTCTGCCTCCGAAGCGCAAATGCAGCCGCAGGCAATGTGTAAACGAAGGAGCCTGGCATGTTCCTGGGCCTTCCCTCCAGACCTGCCCCAGCGAGCCAAGGTTTGCTGTAGAAGACTCCCGGTGGACTCCCAACCCTGGCTCCCGGCACAGGTTGTCTGGGCGCCCTGGAGGGACAGAACTCCCCACTGCAGAGGGACGCCACCGCCCCAGGGCATCAGGTCTGCCCCAGGCCCACAGGGCACACTGCTGCCCCAGCCCCTCCCTGCTGCAGGTGGTGCAGGCCGGGTCCTCCTCCTTCACATCTCCACTGAGATGTCACCCTGTCACCCCCACCGTGCCACAGGGCCATGCAGAGCCCACTCACGTGTTGCACTTCCTGGGCAGGGCGTAGCCCTCCAGGCCGGGGCGCATGGCGACGTTGGTGAGGGTGTTGCGGCAGCTGCGGCACTGGACGGAGATGCGGGTGGCCTTAGCACGGACCCCAGAGGCGGCAATGATGATGCCGGGGATCTTCACCAGGTGTGACATCGTGTCCGACTGCAACAGAGCCACGGGGAGGGTGGCTGGTTAAAGGGAGCCGGGAACACCTGAGATCACGTAAGAGAATCTTTTTCTAATGTGTACTGAAGTATTCAGGGATACAGGACCATGTCTGTAACTTACTTTAGAATACTTTAGCAGGGGGCTTCTCTGGTGGCGCAGTGGTTAGGAATCCGCCTGCCAACGCAGGGGACGCGGGTTCGAGCCCTGGTCCGGGAAGATCCCACATGCCGTGGAGCAACTAAGTCCTGTGGCGCCACAACTACTGAAGCCCACGTGCCACAACTACTGAGCCCACGTGCCACAACTACTGAAGCCCACGCGCCTAGAGCCCATGCTCTGCAACGAGAAGCCCGCGCACGGCAACGAAGAGTAGCCCCCGCTCACCACAACTAGAGAAAGCCCGCACACAGTGACGAAGACCCAGCACAGCCAAAAATAAATAAGTACATAAATAAATTTATTTAAAAAATAAATAAAATAAAATACTTTAGCAGAAAAAAGAAGAAAGCAAATAAGGCAAAATGTTAACAGCCATTAAATCCAAGCAAAGGTAGATGGGGTTCATTACACTATTCTCACTACTTTTGTCTGCGTGATATTTTTTTTTATAATAAAAAGCAAAAAATAAGAAAAGCTCCTTTCAACATCATCTCTTCTTCCCCCTCCCAGGAACTTTTCTGGGACAGACAGGCAGGCTACAGGTTCGTGCTGAGGCCCCTCAAAGCCCAGAAGGTGGGGAGGGAAGGGGAAAGGTTCGGGAAGGAGGCTGCCCCCCCAAGAAGTGAGACCAGAGGCATGTGTTGCTGCCACGGCCCGGGGACCCCAGACCTGCTGAACCCTCCCCCCCCACGCAGGGCTTGTCTTCTGGAAAACTATCTACAAGCTGCAGGAAGCCTAGCCCTCCAGAACCCCAGGGTTGGAAAAGACTGAGGCTGCCTCAGCCCATAAGCCACCCCGACAAGCGATCCTTCTAGAGAGGACCCCTCCTCTACCACTGGACACCCGTCACCCAAGGCAGGCCAGTCACTGGGTTTTCCAGTGGGTCTGAGAATAGGAAGCTTGTCCCATGTGGCGCTGAGCTTTGCTTCTCTGAGGAAACAGCTGCCTCGCAAAACAAGTCCAATACCGCCTCCGCAGACAGGCAAATGCGTGATGCTTGGGTGAGTTCCACACACGGTCCCAGGTCCCCTCCCCGGTGCTGGGCACATAAGACGAAGCCAACACGCTCCACAGCCTCAAGAGCCCACAGCCCAGCCCTGCTTCTGGAACAGAACTGCCATTGTGCTAATCAAGGAGGATTTGGCAGGGACCCCAGCCAAGCTGCAGGACACGGGGATTCCAGCAAAGACCAGGGCGTGGCCTTCTGGTGAGTAACACAGAGGTGACACTACCTGGCTGGGCCCACAGTTCAAAGGCACAGCTACACGCATCCTTTCATTTGCTTCTCACGACAACCTCGTGACAGAAGAACCAACGTCAGGCTCTCACTTCCTCCTCAGGAAGCTCTCCTGTCCCACCCCTGCCTGTTGTATCAATTCTTTCACACAGCAGCCCAAGGGAACCTTTGAAGATAGAATCGGCCCATCCTCCTACCAAACCTTCAACTCAAGCTGCTTTCCACAGCAGCCAAGGCCCTGGCCATCTGGCCTCTCTACCCACTCCCTCCCTTCCTCTCCTCCCACTCTCACTCCCTGAGGTCCAGCCACACTGGCTTCTTTCTGTCCCTTGAAACCTGCTGCTGTCCCCACCCCAGTACCTTTGCACCTGCTTCTCCAGGAGCCTGGAACGCTCCTCCCTCAGGCTGTCACAGGGCTGCGTATCCCTCAGGTTTTCGCACCAACATCACTTCCTCAGAGGGGCCTTCTCCGACCACCTCCCGGACCCCCGGCCACTGTCACATTGCCTGTTTCCTTTGCTTCGTGACTGGTATCACAGGACCTGAAATCAGCTCACTGCTCCTTGTCTGTTTCTCCCACTGTAAGCTCCATGGAACCAAGGCCTGTCTGTCTACAGTGAGGGTCCCCCAGCACCCGGCGAGGGGCAGTCACTCGATAAGTGCTCGTTGAATAAAACCAAAACAGACTGGATGGCAGACTGGCTCTGCCAAACTCTCCCTCGGCCTCATCACTCTCCAGCCATGCTGGCTGTCCTTCCCTCGGCCTGGCACACACCCTGCCCCCCTTGCCTCGCAGGCTTTGTACCAGCTGTGCCCTCCCTGCCCCCCCGAACATTCTCTCCCAGCTGTTTGCGTGCTGCCTGTTCTCACCCTCAGATCTCCACTCAGACGTGCCCTCCTCAAAGCAGCCTTCTTGATGTTTTCCAGAGGGGCCCCCACGTTTTCTCATCGCCCTCCTGGTTTCTCCCATTGCTCTTACGGTCATCTACAGTGACCATGGGTGATGTTCACCGGCTTATCCAGTCTCCCCGGGGACAGCAGCTTGTCCTGAGTTCACCACTGTTTCTCCAGGACCCAACTCACGCCTTGCCCACAGGAAGAACTCAGCAAACATTTGCCCAATGAGCTAAGTTTTCAGGGGCGCAAAGAGGCTCAGAAAGGTCGAGTGAGCTGCTCAGGGTCACACAGCTGGCACCCAGGTCTCTCTCCAAAGCCCCTCCTCACATGCAGCCGCCACCGCCACCCTTCAACTGGCCTGAGTGGACCCACCTTCAGGCTACGGATGCTGGACGGGCTGGCATCCGACTTGAGCATGACTTGGATGTCCTGGAGCACCTCATCGCCAGCAGGCCGGGGCCGGGTCACCTCATCGGCCACCTCCTTAGCAGCCTCCTCCAGCTGGAGAGGAGGAGGGGGGCAGGCTGTGAGTGACCAGAGCAGGGCCAGCCCTGGGGGTTCAGGGGGGGCGGGGAGGTCCCACTCACCAGCTGCAAATGCTCAGCTGGCTGCTTGTACAAGTAGTCGGCCAGGTCCTCGTCGAAGCTGGCAAGGTCCTCCATCTCCACCTCGATCCAGTACTCCCCCAGGTTATAATGTCGCTTGAGTTCATCCCTGGGGTGGGGGTGGGGAAGGAGAAGAGGAGACAACGCTGGCTGAGGTGCGCCCGCACCCCGAGTCTCCCACACCACTGCCCCGCCACCCCGCTTCCCAAACACATCTAGTTCCAGGCGGTTCTGTTATTTAACCCTGCAGAGGTCCCCCCACTGCTGAAAGGCATCCTCCAGAGAAAGCTCCACGGAAGGGGTCCAAGCAGTAATCAAAGGACAGTTCAGCGCTCACAGACAGGGTTCTGTGCACAGGTGTCTGGAAGACTCTCACTGCAAACCAGTCCTTTCAGTGGACTCCTCGGAGCCTTTAATCCTCTCTCAGATACTAACAAGGCACACGGCTAGAACCTGGAGATTGAAGGCAGCAGAAACCATGCCTGTCTTGTCAACCACCAGACTCTTTTTACAGAGCATCCTATGGGACTATTATCCCAAAAACATATTTGGGGGCCACTGACCTCCTCGGCCTCACCCCTGTCTACCTCATGTCCGGAGCCGCATATAACAACCAGCCTGGCCCCGAGAGCCCCTTGCTGTAACACGCCACCCCATACCCTGCCCCTGCGTGCAACTGCTCCTATCTGAAATGCCTTCCATGCTCGACACTCTCCTCTCAGCTCAAGGTCACCTCGGCTCCCCTGGAAGCCTCCCTAACTCCCCTTGTACATTCCTCCTTTGAGGTAATTATCACTTTGTAATTTATTTGTAGCTCCCTATGCCTCATTCCCACTGACTTAGAAGCTCCTTGAAAGCAAGTAGTATGAATCTTTTCATCTTTGCATCTCAGAGTCCAGCACATAGATGGTCAATGTCGGCTGATGCATGAATAAATGGAGGCAGGAGTAGCTGTGCCGTTTTACTGATGAAGAAACTGAGGCCCAGAGAGACCGTCACTTGGAAGTCACTTAGTTAATAATCAATCAGGCCCAAGCCTGGACCTGCAAACTCACGTTCTCTGCATTTTAACAGCCTATGAGGATCTGGTGCGACGGCACCAATGTACAATGACCAGGAACAAGGGCCTTGCCCAGCTCGTTCAGTGCTGCAGCCCAGCACCTGGAACAGTGCCTGGCATGCAGCAGGTGCTCAGTCAATAGGAGGTGACTGAGTGGAATGAAGAATGAATGAATGAGTGAAGTAAAACATAACTACCATCTTCACCTTTTGCACCCACTGAGAACTTGGTTTACAAGATATCGCAGACGTTACACGAAAGGACAGTAACAAATAAATGAACAGGAACAAATCCTGGACGAAGAACCCAGGTGAGTCACTCAATCGTTAACTTTAGATGTGAAACGTACAAAACCATACGCCACGGGGGTGCGGGGCCCCAAGTGAGTGGACGAAACACCGCTGGGACCGCACCTCCCCTCCTGCACCGTTCCGGCCCGCACCTGTACTTGAAGGTGAAGCCCGTGCGGTCCGTGCCCACTCGGTACTGCCGCAGGAACTCCTTGAAGCGCCTCTGCAGCTGCGACTTGCGGGCCTGCCCCTCATCGGCCGCGTTGTCGCCCCCGAAGCTGTCGCTGTAGAAAACGCCGGGGTCGTCGAAGCCCGACATGACTGCACCTGGCGCGGGGACAAGGAGCTGGAGCAGATTCGTGGTGGGGGGGGGGGTTATGGGGCCGCGCGGCGTCCCCTCCGACACCTGGGTCCTAGGCTCCGAATGCGGGACGGGCGTGAGCCCGGTTCCGCCTCCCGGACCCCTACCCCAGTTCTCCCAGGAGAAACCCCTGCCCAGACCTACTGCGCCCCAAATGCAGATGCCTGTCGACCCCTGGGCCCGGCTCCGCGGTGCCCACTCCCCAGCCCCAGTGGCCTCACCTCTCCCTGCCCGCGCTCCCTGGAACCAAAGAGACAAGAGCCCCGACGGTCCGCCGCCGCCTTTCGCGGGAAAAACCAGACGCAGCGTTTGGACGCCGCGGCCGCTGCGCCCTCATTGGTTCGCCGGGACCCCGCGGCCAGCGATTGGACCGTGCTGCGCCCGCGAGTCCCGCCCCCCACGAGCGGGCCGCCGGAGAGGATTGGCGGCAGGGCGCATGACGTCAGGCCTCCGGGCCTCCTTCCGGGCTCCATTTTGTGTTCTGGACAATTTGGCGCGAAACTGACCCGGAAGTAGCGGCGGGGCGGGGCGCAAAGATGGCGGAGGGGCGGGCCGAGGGCCGGCGCGGGCGTGCGAGGGCTTTTCTGTGTACTCTTCTTAAACCTTTTTCAAAGTCTCAGGAGGAAACGACCCCTTTCAGAGCTATAGGTCCCTGAGAAGTACCCCTTGCCGGGTGTGAGCCTGCTTCCCCCTAGCGGCTGGAGGGGGCGCTGCCTGCCTGCGCTCCCAGCTCTCACCCTAAACACGCTTCCAAAAGTGAGGGATTAATCATTCAGAAGCCACCTCTGGTCTCGTTAGCGCCCCTAGGACGAAACTCAAACTTGGGACTCGAGGGATGTTTCCTTAGACCCAATTGGTGATTTTTTTTTTTTTTAGTTGTATAAGAGTTTTCATTACCTGGCAATGCTTAAAATTTGTGAAAATTCATGACCAGGTTCCCAGCCTAACTTTAAAAACGGGAAGGTCTGGCAAAACTTGACGGATTCTCAAGCGGCAGTAAGGACTGCATAATCTCCCCTCCCTTCTTTTCCATTCTCACTGGCAACATGAACTATTTTTTCTAATGTTTATTATTTATTTGGTTGCACTGGGTCTTAGTTGCGGCAGCCTGGCTCCTTAGCTGCAGCACGTGGGCTCCTTAGTTGTGGCATGCAAACTCAGTTGCTGCATACATGTGGGATCTAGTTCACTGACCAGGGATTGAATCCGGGCCCCCTGCACTGGGAGCGCAGAGTCTTAACCACTGTGCCGCCAGGAAGTCCCGCAACCTGAACTATTGGAAAGAACTTTTTATTCCATAGGCTACATTGGCACATACTTACGGGGAGTGTTTAAAATATGAGTCTGTTTATAGGGTTTCAAAATTAGATCAAACGAATCTGAACCTTCAGGGAAGTCCCTCTGCATGGAGACATAGCTTTAACTCATTCTATTTAACAGTTCTTTTATTTTCCACCGTGTGAAGAGAATACAAATTATTCAGCCATTTTTCTGTTAGTAGAATTTAAGATGGTTCTCTCTCCTCTCCCTCTCTTCCTTCCTTCGTCACTACAAACGGTATCAATGCCCTTGTCACAAAAAAACTGGCAACAGGGCCCAGGGTGGGAAGAGCTAAGTCGCTATTTTGAGTGCCTACCCTTGGCATACATATCTCATGAACAGTGGCTCCTGGACCTGGTTGCACCTTGGAATCTCCCAGGAAGCTTTTTTTAAAAAATAAATTTATTTTTGGCTGCGTTGGGCCTTCGGTGCTGTGTGCGGTCTTTCTCTAGTTGCGGCGAGCAGGGTCTACTCTTCGTTGCCGTGCGCTGGCTTCTTATTGAGGGGGCCACTCTTTGTTGTGGAGCACAGGCTCTAGGCGCGTGGGCTTCAGTAGTGGTGGCTCGCGGGCTCTAGAGCGCAGGCTCGGTAGTTGTGGCACACGGACTTAATTGCTCCGCAGCATGTGGGGTCTTCCCCGACCAGGGCTCGCACCCATGTGCCCTGCATTGGCAGGCAGATTCTTAACCACTGCGCCAAAGCTTTTCATAAACAGCGATTCCGGAGTCCTGTCCCAGATCTCCAGAATCAGAACCTCTCCGGGTGGGGCCCAGGATATGCGGGTGTTGTGATGCCACCATCCACAGACTGGGGTTTGGAAGCCACTGGACTCTCCTAATAGCTGTAGGAGGCAGGTGTACTGTTAGTTTCAAGGAGACTTGAAATGACTTAACCAAAGGTTCCAGACTTGATGACAAAGCCAGAACTAGGGAGAGGTCTTCTGGCACCCAATCCTCAGTCACATAGGAGTCGTATAAGGAAAAGCCTTGTCCTCTGCTTTGCTAAATACACCTCCAGCCAAGGGCTTTCACTCTCCCAGACTGGGAGGCTGCATTTCTACCACTTCAGTGGCTTTCGGGACTTCGGAGAATGGAAAAGACTTGGGTTTAGAACTGGCCAGACCGGGTTTAAATCCTTCCTGACCCTCAGAGAGCGTTAACTCTCCTCACAGCTTTTCTCTGAGGATCAAATGAGATGATATCATGGGTGAGATGATTAGTAAGAATCACAAAACACTGATCTCCCTTGTTTCATAATAGTTTTATACACTGTTGGTATTTTACATGCATCTCATTTGCTTCTCAAAACAGATGAGCTGGGTCTCACCGTATTCATGTTAAAAGTGACAGAACTGGGCCCCAAAAAGGTTAATAACCAACCCCAAAGGCAGAGCTACAAAATGGAGTAGCAGGGATTTGAACCCGGGATCGTACTCCAGTCCCTAGGGTTCACTGTACAGGACACAAATTTTACCCCCGAATCTGCTCATTTCAGCCTAACAGGGAATCCCATCCTCAGTAAGGCTGAGTCTTGCATCAAGCAGCGTTCACCACAAAGATCTGCCCACCGACTGCTTAAAGGTCACCACCCCCCCATGCTCAGAGCAGAGCACAACATCCCAAACCAGCTCCTGTCATCCCCACCTTCACCCCTTCTCCCCACCAGGCTTTCAAGAAACAAGTGAGGACAAGTCAGCTCCCCAAAGGTAACAGAACCCAAGAAAAACACTTCAGGTTACTATTAAGCCATGTAGTTTATTATTTCACATAAAAGTTAGCGACCAAGGCCACAGTGCTGTTAAACCCCTCCCTCCCACCCCAACCCTGTTATAAAAACAAAACAGAACACAACAAAATACCACAGCTCAGGCCGAGTCAGGAACGAAAAGTGGCTCCGACGAAAACAAGACGGAAACACGAGACACAACATCTTTGCATATTTATACAAAAACTGCCACAGCCCAGGGGGCAGGCGGTCACAGCATGTCAACAGGGAGACCGGGGACCCAGGGCATTTGGAGGTTCACGACAGCGGTCACTTCTGGCTACATCTTTTGGGCTCTACTGCAGGAACGGGGTGGGGAGGGTGCCCTCAAGGCTGGGCAGGACCCCTCGTCCCACTCTAAAGTTCAGGTCATTGGCTGGACGTGCTTTTGGTTGGGGGAGATGCCGCAGACTCCTTTCTTCCAGAGACAGAGGGACGCAGGGAGACGGCAGGGACCCCGACAGCTGCTCCCACCCCCCATGCCCAAGGGAGGGAAGTCGGCCAAGAGGCTGTCCCTCTCCAAAAACAGTTCACGGCCAGGAGCCAGCATGCTTACATTCACAAGGTGTAAAGCCCCACGGCAACCGTTGCCAACAGAAAGCTGAACATGAGGACCCATCGCATGAGCGGCACCTGGGAGAGGATAATGAGCTGGGGCTTCCCCCTGGACGCCTCTGTGGGAGCAGAGTCTGAAAGAGAAAGGGGACAGTGTCAACACCAGGAGGACAGAGGTGGGCCCGTCTGACATCACAGAAAGACAAAGCAGAGGGGCCTCAGCAGGGTCTAGTACAGTCCCGCTCAACGCAAACCAGTAGCCCTCCGGCCACTGCTTACATACCTCCGAAGACAGGGAGCTTACTACTTCTCCAAGCTCTCCAGTCTTCCATTTTCGGCTACATTGTGAGGAAGTACCCTCCAGGGATACCCAGGGGACCACACTTTGAGAACCAGTGCGTTAGGGCCAAGTCCCCTCACCCCCACCAGGTAGCCAATCCCACCAGGACTGGCCACATTCCAACGTTCCCGGGCTCAATCCCGCCAACAGAGGGGTCGACGTGGGCCTAGCACACATGAGAAAGCCGCAGGGCAGGCGGGCGAGGGCGGCCCCGGGAGCAAAGTCCTGAGGTGACCTGCCAAGCAGGTGGCTGAGCCTCACCCCTCCCCTCCCCCAACTCCCGAAGCCACACTGCCACCCACCGGGGTGTCAGGGGACATTGGGTGGAGCACTCCGGTGCTTTTGGAAGTTTCCCAGATGTTCTCTCAGCACAGCCACCCCGTCGAGAGCTGTCTGAGAAGTGTGAGGGACGGACTGACACGAGACACGACCCCGAGGTTACGTGTCTTCCCCGCGTCCATGGCAGGGGAAGAGCTAGCAGCTGTCCTGGGCTCCCTGCCCCATGTCAGGGCGTCTCTGTGTGGGAACCATTAAAAGGTCCCCAAAGGAACCTCAATTAAGAGGGGAGAGGGCTTTGCCGTGACTTCTGAGGGTCCTTGGTGTGCAAGTCTTCCTTTCGAGCCAGTGACCTAGAACGAGCCCAACCTCCCTGATTCTAGAACTGGGGAGACCGAGGCGTGGAGGGGTCACCCACGTGGCTGCAGTCACCCGCTGAAGGCTGGCCCCACGCCCTCTGCCCACGCCCGACTTCGCATTTAAAACATTGAGGAGACAGAAGAGTCAACAGGTGCTGGAGCCAGAGAGCTGCGCCACGCTCCCTCCAAATGCCGCCCCCTGGAAGCCCTCACCTTGCGCCCTGCTGCCAGCCCGCCTGCGAAGGCCTGGTGCCTGCGAGGGGCTCTGGTCCTTGGCGTCCTGAGTCAGCAGTTCCTGCAACTCCTCAAACAGCTGCAAGACAAAAGACACATGTCTCTGTGAGAGGTGGGGACCGGCCAGCTGAAGGGAGGTTTGAGGTGTGTGGTTGTGAAACGTCAGGACATACCAGAATCACGGGAAAAGATACTGAACATCCATGGACCTTTCACCCAGCTTAAGAGATAAGATGTCACAAGTCCATCTGACCCGCCTGCCTGCTCCTCCCCAAATACTCCCCAGTAATAGCCACCGTGAATTCAGAGTTCACCGTGGCCACTCACGCCCTTATGTTGCATCCCTCTGCAACTGATGTCATGAGCGGTACCCTAGCAGGCACTCCATTCTCTTGGTGAGATTCGCCCCTGCTAAGTGTGCTCCATGGTATTCATGAGCCAGGGTTTACAGATGAGAAAACTGCAGCTCCCAGAGATTCAATGCCTGGGGCCGAGGCTATCCCAGAGGTCAGGCAGCACAAGCCAACTCTCCCATGGGGCTCTGGCTCCAAAGCTCCCGTTCTTTCTATACCACCTCTCTGAAAGACAGATTTTCTTGGAGGACTGACCAGGTTTTGTGGGTGATGATGTTGTTTTTTAGGGGAATGCAAGGAAGGGGCATTGCTCCATTAAGGAGTGCTCGGACCAGGCTCTTCTGGGGTCCCAGGCTGGGAATAAAGAGCCAGGGAGAGCATAAGCTGGGAACCCCAGTCCCCGTGGGGCCTCCAGGTGGGGGGAGAGCGATGGGATTCTCAAACATCCGGATTAGAAGAAACCTCACCCGCCCTGGGAACACACCCACCCCCAGCCCTGCCCAAGAAGTCATCCTTCAAGGAAAGGCCTCGCTTGAAGCTCACCTTCCCCTAGATTTGAGACACTTATAGAAAGACACACCCAGCCTCCCTGGCTGGGCTGAGGCCCAGAAGGCGGAGGCCACGTCTACAGCACCCATAACCCCTGCAGTGCCAACCTGGCTACACACAAATGCACAGGCAACTTGTATGTTGTCACAGAGGATTGCCACAAAGTGCCACAATGGTGACGCTCACATCCCACAATAACCAACCATAGCTAATATTAGACAGGTGATGCCATGCCAGGCCGTGCTATTAGGACCTGATTGATTTAAATTCGCTTAAACCTCACAACTCTTACGAGATAATGTCATTTCCCCATTTTACAGACAAGGAAACCGAAGTACAAAGCGATTAAGGGATTTGTCCAACATCACCCAGCCAGTAAGTGGCAGAACTGGAACCCTGGCCCCCGAGCCCCTGTCCCTAACCGTGACCCTCGGCCCCCACCTCCCCTGCTCTGCGTGAAATGTCCCTGGAGGAGCAGCTGGGGGACGCGGCGGCCACGCAGGGCAGCCAGACCCTCACCTGGATGTTGAGAAGGAAGGCAGCCTTGGCCTCATCGAGGGCCCTCTTCCTGACCTCGGGGGTCATCTCCAGAGTGTTCATACGGGAGCGGTACAGCTGCTTGAACTTGGTGGCACTGGCGATGTTGGGGAAAGTGAAGAAGGCCAGGCCCTCTCCGGAGCTGGGCAGGTCCAGGGCCTTCTGAGCGATCTTCTTGAGGACCTGGCCCCCGGACAGGTCACCCAGGTAGCGGGTGTAGGTGTGGGCCACCAGCAGCTCAGGCTCGGCGCGCCCCACCTCTTGGAGTCGCTGCACGTAGCGCCTGGTGGCCTGCGTGTAGGGGATGGCCTCCTGCCAGCGGGACCCGTACCAAAAGGCCATGTCCTGCTCGAGGGCCTCCCTTCGGTGCAGCTCTTCCGGGAAGTAGAGGGGAGTGTAGACCGGGTTCTCCTTGTTGCGTTCGATCTCCTCCTCCAGGGCCACATAGATGTGGTACAGAGATGCCATTACCAGCTGAAACCAGAGCGAGCAGGTCGGTATAAGAGCTCCCCATCCAGCCCCTTCACACTACTGCCTTCAGAGGGACCCTCGTCACCTCCCCGGGCCAGGCCCCCACCTCCTGCCAGCCCCTCCGATCTCCTCCACACAGCAGCCAGAGGGAGCGTCACAAGAGAGAAATTTGATCATGCGCTGTCTGGGCCTAAAACCCTTTTATCACACTGCATAAAACACGCAGCCTCACTTCGTCCTTGGAAAAATCCAACAAAGGCATAGCTATGCCCATTTTACAGAAAAGGAAACTAAGGCCCAGAGAGAGTATGTGACATGGAGGTCATACAGCTAGTAAGAAATGGAAATGGAGCCAAGCCCAGGCATGGCTAGGGGGGCCATCCTGGCTCTGGAAAACGTACGTGAATGAAAGTACTTATAGGAGATGCCAGGCACCTCCGGCCTTTGACCTCTCGATGACCATCTACAGGGCATGGTTCTCCTCCCCAAAGGACCCCTCTGGAAGCTGAGCTGGGGGACAGGGCCAGTGCTCCTCGGTTCGGGGAACTCCCGTTACACATTAATTCTCTAGTTTGAGTTTGAAAGAGGACAAAGGATAAATGCTCTGGTGGAGGTTTCCAGATGATTTCTGAGCCATAAACGTTCACGGCAGCGCCATTTCTCACCGGGGCAGAAAGCCAAGCAGCCTGGTACAGAACAGCCTGGGCCTTCGACTCTGACCGGCCTGGTTCTAGCCCGGCTCAGCCAGTCCTCAGCTGTGTGACCATGGATAAGCCACTCGCCCTCTCTGGGCGATGTGAGGTCTGAGTGGCTCTGCACAGGTCAAGCCTCGGTTCCCTTCCCTGCAAAGAGGGGTAATCCAACCACACAGTAATGGGCTGGTGTGCAGGTCCAGCAGGATGACACAGGTAAAGCGCTAGGTGCAGCCGGGCACGTAGCCCTTGAGTCAGAGGCCATGGTGATAAAAAAATGCTACCTCCATCAGCATGATCCGAGTGAGCACTGGGTCCTCTCGCGGACCTTTGTGCTGCCTTTGAACTCAGCGGCTGAGAAGAAAGACCCAAAGTCTACAGTGGCTGGGGATGGGACACTCCAGCAGCCACGTCCCCACTGCCTCTGCCCCAGCCTCATCTCAGCAACTGTAGGTCAGCTTTTTTTTTTTTTTTGGGCGGGGGAGGACAAGGGGGCAAGGGCATAGCCCAGGGCCCCAACCCCTTAGAGCTGCGCCTTAAATCTCCCTTCACTGAAGCACCTCTCATGTTGGAAGTGGGAGAGGCTCCCGAAAGCAAAAGGCAGGGGTGTCAGGAGTGGAGGGCTACAGCTCCCCAGCCCCACAGCTCAACCGGAACGAGCCTTTCCTCACACCCAGCACCTGCCTGGTTCTTTGCCACATGCTTTCCTTCTATTTTTATGAATTTCACAGTTGTACCGGGAAATAGCAAAACCTGTGCCTCACATACAACGGGCACTTAAGAAAACCCTGCAGGGAATTCCCTGGCAATCCAGCGGTTAGGACTCTGAGCTTCCACTGCAGGGGGCACGGGTTCGATCCCTGGTCGGGGAACTAAGATCCCGCATGCCATGCAGCACAGACAAAAAAAATGAAGAAAAGAAAACCCTGCTGTTGAAAAATCTCATTTCATGGATGAGAAAAAGGTACCTTAGGGAGGATAGATGAGGTGTCCTTAGTCTTACTATTAGGAAATGGATGTGCTCGGGCTCGAACCCACATTCCCCCTTGCCTTCAGAGGCAGATGAGAACTAGATCAGAAGCATAAGCTCTGAAATGAAACTAGCCTTGGTTCCCTTTTGGCCTTTCCCATTTACCTACTGGCTGTGTGACCTTCTGGTAATTACTTAGTCTCTCTGAGCCTTCCCTTCCTCATCTTCCTTATCAAGACTGAGGCACTAATTAGAAATTAAGTAAAATGCCAAGCAGAGCCTAGGTGGTCAGCTGATGGTAGTACTGCCCCAGCCCCTCCACAACACCACACAGCAGGCTGTGACTCTGCTGTGTGACCTTGGGTAAGTCACCTCCCCTCTCTGAGCCTCAAAGTCATGATCTGTAAAAAGATTCCCTTGAACATGCCCATCTGGCCCCTCAGCATCCCTGGTCCCCACCCCCACTTAAACCACTGCCCTGAGCCTTGGGAGCACCCACACCCAACATTCCCTCTGCCAGGGCTGGTACCACCAGGCCACATACCTTAAAGCCTTCTCGGGTCACCTCGCCCTTCTGAAAGTTCTTCATGAACTGGGCGTTCTCCGCCAGGGTGTGCACCTCCTTGGTGGCCTCCTTCAGGGCCTCTGACAAATCCTGGGGCATACTACAGAGAAAGGGAGGGACGTGAACAAGGTGGGGGGCTCTGAGCAGAGTTCTTCCCAACGTCGAGCTTCTGAGGGTACCCCCGCCTGTCGGCAAGACTTAAAGAGATTTCAGCTTTTATCAGACTTCTCTGCAGAAATCCAGCCTCCCACGTAATGAACAGCCATGTTCCCAACTGCCTTAAGATGCAGCCCCATCCACACTTTTCAGTCATTAAGATACTATGTAACACAGTCCCCCCCAAACCAAGAGGGAAGTCCTGGTACCAGTTATTCTCAGTGGAGGAGAGGAGGCGGCAGCACAACCCAGGGAGAAGCAGCAGTTGGCAGGATGCCCATTCAACTTTGTAAGTGCTTTGATTGGCTTTTAGACCCAAGATTTAATTCATTAACTTTGTTGAGCTCAGATACAAATCTCATGACCCCTTATAATATTTTGCTCATCACAGAAGTGTTTGAGTTAAAAAGGCTAAGTAAATTCAGCTTTACTCAAGAAAAAGTCCCTTTCGGCGAGTATTTCTGCCGTATGTCTGCAACCGCCTCCCGAGAAAAGGGTCATTTCTCCTTTCTCTCCCACACCTCTTCCAGAAACATCATCCCCTCTTCTGTATGTGCTGATCAAATTCTTGGGAGAAGGAAAGGAGCCAGACTTGGAGGGGGACAAACCAAGGTTCACATCCCAGCTAGCCAGGGAACCTTGGCCTTGCTGCCTCCCCCAGCTGTGCCATTCTCATCGGTAAATGGGGACACAGAAGCCACGGTGATGTCCCGCTCCTGCATTCAACAGGTAGTGAGAGGTGGATGCGGCCAAGAGGGGGCTCTAGTGAGAAAAGCAGGCACTCACAGCCAGCCTTGGACAGCCCCCAGGATCTCGGATTCAGCACACGGCCACCTCCAAGCACACACAAGTCCAAAGCCAAAAACAAAGTTGGATCCCACGGCAACACTCCCATCGGGTCACCCACCCGGAGCCAGGCATGTAATTCATCTTTCATCGCTCTGGCTACCCCACCGGGCGGGACTGGAACCCCGCTCCTCCTTATACCAAAGCCCAAGAGACCGGCCGCCCAGCGAGGTCGCTTCCTGCTTCCCGGCTGACTCTCGGCAGCTCGGCAGGAGGGCAGGGGCAGGGGCAGGGGTCGCCCCTCCCGGGAGAGGCCGGTCCCTCGCCCCGCGCTTGCCTGTCGGGCTGCGGGCGCTCCATCCTGCGGTGATGCTGGTGCGGGGTCCGGTGCTGGCTCCGACGTCTCGGGACGGGCTCTTGGAGGCGGGAGAGCGACTGTGCAAAGCCCAGACCGTGCCGTCTATTTATCCCCGGGGCGGGTCACGTGGCCGCCGCCAGACAGCCGATCCACACTTACTGGCCCGACATTGCAACACCCGCGAGGGCCGGCGCCCCGCCCGCCCCTGGCCTGCGGGGGTGGAGTAGGCGCGGTCATATGACCCTTGGAAAACAAAGCTATTTAAAACAGGACGTGAAAAGAAAAAAAAAAAAAAAAAAAAACAACTTCTGGAAATCTGAGCAGCTGTGTGATCCTGCCACTTCCAGGGCCTCCCACCCAGTGATGGGACTTGAACGCTCCAGGGGTCTGAATGGTTCCAGAGGGCTGGGAGGCAGCGCTTCTAAGAGCAGGAGGTGTGTGTGGGGGGGGGGGTGGCAACGTCAGGGACTCTCCGACCCCAGAGCCTGCCTGCAGTTCCCCGCTTCCCCGCCCCAGCCTGCTCCCTAAGTATCACCTCCTCCCGGGTCCCTCAGCTGGCAGCCTGCCTCCTCATACACCCTTTAAATGTCCACTTAGGGCCTTTTTTTTTTCTCTTGAGAACCTACTACGTGCTAGAGACCGCACTGTTTTCATGGTTCATCCCTCCAGTTACCCTGTGGGGTAGATCACTACCATTTTACAGACAGTGAAACTGAGGCTGGGGAATGAAGTGGCATGCCCAAGGTCACACATAAAGCAGGAAGACCGGACCCAAGCCTCAGGGTGAGTCCAGGTCGCTGCCTGCCTCCTCCAGGCCGTCTTAGCACTTGGTACCCAACCGGACAGCAATGCTGGTCATCCGGACCACCTCCCTGCTTACCTGCGTAGGGCGCTCTTCCAGGACTCATCAGGTCTGATTCATCTCACCCTCAGTGCCTGCACCAGGCCTGGAACGGAGCTGGCTCTCTGATCAACTATGGAATTAATTATGCAGGAGATTGATCCCTTAGGACTGGGGATAAGTATGTCACTGGGTGAGCCCAGATGACAAAACAAACAGCGAGGATGATTCCTAAGGCCCCTTCCCAATGCTGCAATACTGGATTCTAGATTAAACAAAACAAACAGAAAAGGTAATTTTGGCTCATTACAAGGATGTTGTTTGTAAACAGGGTAGCAAGTGCCCCATTTCTGAAGGAATGTGAGTACAGGCTTGAGGACCGCCCGTCAAGCACGGATTCCCCAACTGGGGGACTACGGTGGCTGAGGCATTCCTTCCCAGCTGTACCCCTATAGGAGTCTCCGATGTTTGGAGGAAGTCTGGAAGAACCAGGCAGGTATGGGAGGTCAGTGTGTCCATCCAGTCCGAAGTCAGAGCTCTGGCCCATGATCCACACTCTTCCAGGGTCACTGACCTGAATTTCAGTCACCAAATCAATCCAGTGACCTGGGGGTTGCTGAGCCTCCTAGATAGAAGGGCTATACGCCAAGGAGTTCAGCTCTTGGTATAAATTATATACCCACCTTCTGCTTCAATGAACAGTGATAGCAATACTAACAGCTAATGTTCACTGAGCACTTACTGTGCGCCAGACGCTGTACTGAATGCATGTATTAACTGATTAAATCCTCACAACACCTCCATGAGGTTGGTACTGTTATTGTCCCCGTTTTACAAATGAGGAAGCTGAGGCAGAGAGGTTAAGGGTTTGAACCCAAGCAGTGTGGCACAAAGATTTCAAAATTTAAGGTGCAGTGTCATCTCCCAGAATACAGTGGAGGGGGAGACCACCCGAAGGAACATGGTTATCCCACTACAGCCCAGAAGTCATCTCCGAGGTTGTCCTTGAAAGGCTCATTCTACAGAGGGTGGCATTTACTGGTTCACAAGATTCACAGACGTCAGACCTAGAACTGGAGCTGCTAAAAGATTTCAAAAAAGAGTTGCCAAGAACTTTCTAGAAAGAACAACTATTAGAAGCAGATGCCCCATTAGAATGTAAGCTCCAGGAGGGCAGGGGCTTTGCTTTGTTTTGTGAAATCTCCAGAGACTGGAACCATGCCTGGCAAGTAGCAGACAACATCGAATGAATGAATGACTAACTAAATAGTTGCCACAAGATCTCTTTCTGGTAAACATGATAATATTGCTAGGCTGCCAGAAAGGGCTGGAATCAGGCTACAATTACGAATTGCGATCTGAGCCAAACTTTATTGAACACTTAACTATGTGTAGAACCTTTACGTGCAAGATTGCATTTAATGCCGGCAACAGCTCTGTCATTATTTGCATTTTGTCCATGTAAATATTAAGGCACAGAGAGGTTAAGTAGTTCTCCCAAGTCACACAGCTAGTGATAACAGAGCCAGGATTCAAACCATGGCACTTTGAAGCCACAGCCCATACTCCTGACCCCCACACCACATGCCTTCTTACAGGGGGGCTAGTCTGTCCTCCAGGAGTTTAGAGGATAAGCGTGTGAAGGTCTGAATGCTTCCCATCAGCCTGTCCGTTCAGAAACCCCAGAAGGTAAAGCTCGTGTGATCTGACATCTTCGTACTTAACGTGGGGAAGCAGAGGGCCCAAGAGGGGAGTGACTTCCCCAGGCTGTGCCCCGTAGGACACAGAGCCTTCAGTGACCCAGAGTTCCTGGCTCCCAGTCCGGGTTTGCTACTCATTCCAGCTTCTTCCCTGGGAGCCCCTGACTTGGTAAGAAGAGACCACCCC
This sequence comes from Orcinus orca, assembly GCF_937001465.1. Lineage (NCBI taxonomy): Eukaryota > Metazoa > Chordata > Mammalia > Artiodactyla > Delphinidae > Orcinus > Orcinus orca. The sequence goes on along the minus strand of NC_064569.1, from coordinate 90,822,645 downwards.
TCTGTCCCAGACGACCCCAGGGCAAAGGAGGCCGGGTAAGAGTTGATCTAGTGTCTCTTCTGTCCCAGTGTTGAGCTTGTGGCCCTTCTCCGTGCTGATTCAGCTTCCTGACTTACCCCCTTCCCTGTCCTCAAGCAACTGGAACGATGTGAATGGTATTCTTTCTCCTCCTGTGGTAGGCTGAGGTTCACATCCTAATCCCAGAACCCCCGCATATGTTACCTTACATGGCAAAACGGTTTTTGCAGATGGGATTAAATTAAGGATCTTAAAATGGAGAGACTATCCTATATTATCCTCATGGGCCTAATGTGATCAGAAAAGTCCTTATAAGAGGGAGGCTGGAGGGTTACAGGTACAGAAGGTGATGTGATAAGGGAAGCAGGACACAGAGAGCTTGGAAGATGCTGTGCTGCTAACTTTGAAGATGGAGTTAGGGGCCACGAGCCAAGGAAAGCAGGCACCCTCCAAAAGCTAGAAAAGGCAAGGAAGTAGATTCTCCCCTAGAACTCCAGAAGGAATGCAGCTCTGCCCACCCATTTCAGGACTTCTGACCTCCGGAACTCCAGAGAATCAATCTGTGTTGTTTCAAACCACTGTGTTTGTGGTATCTGCCACGACAGCTTCGGGAAGCAGGACAGGGATGGATAGAGAGACCCTTCCTGCCATTTCCCAGCGTTACAGCTTTATTGCATCAGAGAACCCACCACCCTCTCTCTGGGATTTCCTTTCAGAGTCAAATGCTTGAGCAGCTGAAACGGGCCAGTTTTGTATGTGTGCTGGAGGTACGAAGCTGAAGAGGCTAGAAGCCCACCGTGACAGAATGTGGGTGCTCAGGGTCCTAATGAAGTCTGGGCCTGGGGAAATGATCCAGAAAGGGGGCAGGGGGCACCAGAGACAAATGTGAGTGGAAATCGGAAAGAAACACTGGGGTCTGCTCTGAGCCAAGCATTCTCCCAGGCATGGTCACGTTTCATCCTCCCCAAACCCAGGAGGTGGGTGTTTATCTGTGGTGGGCAGAATCATGGTCCCACGAAGATGTCCTTGCCTAATCCCTGCAACCTGTGAATATGTTCTATTACCATCGAATAGGGGCGTACTTTGCAGATGTAATTAAGGTTACAGACCTCAAAGCAGGGAGATCACCCTCGAGTCTCTGGGTGGGCCCAGTCTAGTCACAGTAGAGAACTTTACCAGGCTGGAGGCGGAAGAGACCTGGCAGGAGAAGTCAGAGAGACGTGAAGTGTGAGGACTCAGCGATCCTGATGCTAAATCAGAGTCAGGTCAGGGCGGGCCATACAGGCTGGGAGATGTCGGGGGTGGGACGTTGTTTTGGGGCCGCAGGGAAAAGGCACAGCCGAGGCCCCTGGTGGCACAGACCCGGCAGGGACAGGCAGCAGCATGGAGGCCAGTGTGGCTGCAGCAGAGAGTGGGAGGGGACAGGGCAGAAGATGGGAGCAGAAGAGATGCGAACAGAGCCTGTAGGGCCTGCAGGCCGTTGCAAGGACCTTCTGCGAGTAGGGGAGACTGCAGGGCTTGGAGGGGAGGAGTGCTGGGGTCTCACTTGGGGTTTCCTGGGATCAATCACTGGTTGCTATGGGTGACACAGGACATGGGCAGAAGGCTACCTACTGCACAAATCCAGGGAGAGATGATGGTGGCTTGGAAAGGGCGGGGAGGGAAGTGGCCTAGGACATTCATATTTTAAAGGCAGCACTACCAAGAATGTCCGAGGAACAGGAAATGGGATGTGAGAAAGGGGAGAAGTCAAGGATAACGCCAAAGATTTTGGTTCAGCCAAGTGGGAGGATGGAATGGTCAGTTCACCGCAGTGGGGGAACCTCAGCAGCTCAGTCCTGGACAAATCCATTTTGAGATGTATGGGACAGGGCTTTGCCAACGCTGTGCAAACACTTGAGTGGGAAGCTTCTACCCTTTTCTAGAAGTTTCACTTCCTCCTGCCAGCTGTGAAAGCTGCCCTTTCACCAAGCACCCCGTTGGAGGCTGAGGAAGCAGCTGGTGACTCAGCAAAATCTGCCTTTCCTGTCTCCGCCAGTCCCCCCTCCCAACCATGACACAGCAGAAACGCAGCTGGTGCGAGGGCAACGTGGAAACGGAGACTCAGCATTCCGAAGGCGCCGCCCCGCCCGCCTGCCTGGAAAACAGAAGTGGTTTGGACCGCAGGGAGGGGCCAGGGCTGCAGCTCCCGAGGCTCCAAAGTGAAAAACAGAGGCAAGGCCCCCGCTGAGGCTGGGGGAACACGGGGTTGGGGGGTGGGTGGCCTCTAGCTTCAGCTGGACCGGTATTCCAGGGGAATCGGTGGACCCCCGCCTGGGTAAACAGGGTCACTCAGGGTGTCCTGACCGCACCCATGCCCCACACAGACCTTGACCCAGCGGGTGTGGGGCGGGGGGTGGCATGGGGAGCGCAGTAGTGATGTGCAGCCTAAATGGACCACAGCCTTCCTCTCCGCAAGGCAGACGAGCCCAAGTCGTGAAAACCATTCTCAGTCTGGACTGTAAAACGCTGAATCTTTCAGGGTTGTGAGAGACCTCATAAAGAAGGTTGAAACCCCACCAGGAGAATGGGAGAAAAACGTTTGCTCCACGTGTAACAGACAAAAGATGAACGTTCCTAATAAAAGCTCCCCATGTTATATGTGTATAACTGAATCACTTTGTCCACTTGAAACTAACACAACGTTGTAAATTAACTGTACCTTAACACAAATAAAAATAAAGTAAAAAAGAGAGAGGAAAAAAAAAAAGAGCTCCCCAAAGCAGTAAGACGGTCACCAGGAAATGTTAGCGCTTTTTTTTTTTTTTTTTTTTTTTTGCGGTAAGTGGGCCTCTCCCTGTTGTGGCCTCTCCCGTTGCGGAGCACAGGCTCCGGACGCGCAGGCTCAGCGGCCATGGCTCACGGGTCCAGCCGCTCCGCGGAATGTGGGATCTTCCCGGACCGGAGCACGAACACGCATCCCCTGCATCGGCAGGCGGACTCTCAACCTCTGCGCCACCAGGGAAGCCCCAATGTTAGCATTTGATAGGGGTTGCTTATCATGACCTTCCTGGGAGGGCTGGATGCCCTCATCCACAAAAATGCAGGAGAAGGGGGGGGGGGGCCCTGGCCCTGACGGAACACCTTTTCATTCCTTATCTCCTGTACTCCTTCTCCTACCCCTGATTTTGCTGATAAGGCAACTGAAGTGTTGGCAGCATTCCTCTGGTCAATACGCATCGCTAGCTCCACATGGCCCCTGAGATAAAGTGCAAACTCTTTAGCCTGGCACTCCGAGCCCTCGGCCACGTCTCCAGTGGGAGGGATCTCACCCTTCTTGCTCCGTCACACCCTGTGTGCCAGTCTCAGGAATACCTACCTCCCCCTGAACTACCGAGGCTCACACGCCTCTGGTCCCTCTTGCCTAGAATGCTCTCTCCTGTCCCTTTGCTGGGCTGGTCACCTTTCAAGACTCAGCCCAGAAACATTATAGGCCTCCATGAAATAGCTAAACCTATAAAACATATAGAATAAATCATAAAGGAAAATCTTACTGACCTTAGATTTGGCAAAGATTTCTCAAATACAACCCAAAAAAAGCACAAAATATTAAAGAAAAAAAACAACCAATGGGACTTCATTAAAAGTTAAGACTTTTGCCCCTTCAAAGACACTGTGACCAAGAAAAGAGGCGTCAGAGACTAGAAGAAAATATTTGCAAAAATATATCCAACAAAGGACTTGTCTGTAGAATATGTAAAGAACTGATATGATTCAATAATAAGAAGGCAAATAAGTGAATTTTTAAAAACAGGTAAAAAGTCTGAACAATTTACCAGAGAAGATATGTGAATGCTAACTAAACACATGAAAAGATATTCAAGTTCATAGGTCATTAGGGAAATGCAAATTAAAACTGGTATGAGACATCACTACACACCTATCCTAATGGCTAACATTAAAAGCTGGTTCTTCCTGCTGCCGAGAATGCAGAGCAACGAGGACACTCATTTACTGCTGGTGGGAACATAAAATGGTACACGCAGGAGGCCAAGTGTGACACCCCGCAAACTACCACTTTGGTATGAGGGTTATTTTGAGCTGAAGACAACTAAGAGCAAATGTTAGCAAACCATTCTCTGCTTTCCCCCTTACTTGCTTCAAAGCAGGCTTAGACAACTCCAGGCTCTTAGCCCAGGGATGGCACTCAGAGGAATCGGCATAACACACCTTGCCAAATTAACCCTTATCTTCCATTAGTTTCCCCCGTATATTTACCCTCCCCCAGCTTGCTGCCCCCCAAAGCCTAAACTCTTTTTCCTTTTTCTTGTCACCTGTCTACACATTTATTCTAAGATGCTACATAAGCCCCAGTTCTGACCACTCTTTTGAGTTACTCAGCACTGTGTTCCTCCCATGTGGATGTACGCTGTGTGTGTTAATACACTCTGCTTCTCTCTTATTAATTTATCTTTTTAAAAATTAATTAATTAATTTGGTTGCACTGGGTCTTAGTCGCGGCCCGTCAGCTCCTTAGTTGCAGCACGTGACTCCTTAGTTGTAGCATGCGAACTCTTAGCTGTGGCATGCATGTGGGATCTAGTTCCCTGACCAACGATCGAACCCGGGCCCCCTGCATTAGGAGCTCGGAGTCTTAACCACTGCGCCACCAGGGAAGTCCCTAATTTATCTTTCATCGGCTTAATTTCCAGGGCCCCCAGCTGGGAACCTAGGAGGGTAGAGGAAAAAGGTTTTTTCCTCCCCTACAGTACAGCCACTTTGGAAAACGGTCTGGCAATTTCTTAAGAGGCTAAACATACACCTACCGTACACCCCAGTGATTCCACTCCTAGGTACCTATTTGCCTACAAGAAATGAAAGCGTATGTTCACACTTGTACATGAATGATCACAGTGGCTTTATTTGCAAAAGTCTCAAACTGGAAACAACCCATCAACAGGTGAATGGATAAACGAATTGTGCTATGAACGTACTCTGGTTACTCAGCAATGAAATGGAATGAACCATTGACCCACACAACGTGAATGAGTGTCAAAATGATTATGCTGAGTGAAAGAAGCCTAGGCCCCCCGCAAGAGTACTCACTGTATGATTCCATTCATATAAATTATATAGGAAATGTATATAGAACTATATAAAGTTTCAGGAAATGCAAACATATAATCAGATCAGTGCTTATCTCATTGGAGGCGGGGATTACAAAGGACCATGAGGAAACTTTTGGGAATGATGAACAAGCTCATTATCTTGATTGTGGAGATGGTTTCGTGGTATACATATGTCAAAATTCATCAGTTTGCATACTTTAAATACGTAGAGTTTCTTGTATGTCAGTTACATCTCAATAAACCTGTAACTCAGCCCAGACTTTGCTGATGTTCTCCCCTTCGCCTTATGGGGTCCCCCCAGGAGGTCCCTGTGTCCCAGTTGCCCCCATCCTGACCGTGAGCTCCTTGAAGACAGTGAGGACCGTGTCACTTCTATGCCCAGAGCCTGGCACAAGGCAAGAAATCGGTATGTATTAAATGAATGAAGCTTAGCAGGGTTACATCTCCTGCCGATGGTCACACAGCTCACCTAGGACTTGAGGCCAGGTGTGTCTGGCTCTAAAGCATGCTGAAGTTCTACAACACTGAGCTGGGCCTAAGGCAGTGAGGGATGGAGAAGGACCAGTACCTTTCTCGAACACTGCCTAGCCTCCATTAGCACAGGTCCAGGGGCTGAAGACCTCTGGCGAGACCAGGCAGCAGTCCAGTGTTTGGGAGCTTAGACGGCTGGAGAGCTGGGCCAACATGGAGGCTGACTATGGCTCCAAGACCTGGTTGGACCTGGTTCAATCTGATCACAGCACTTGTAGGTAGTGTAGACTGGTCAAAACAATGAACCCTAAGCAAAAGGACTGCCGTCAAATCTGGGATTCATGACTTACCTCATGTGTATACTTCAACCCCACTAAGCTTTTATTTCGTTGTCTGACAAAACGAGTGAGACATAATTGCATCAGCTCAAGGGGATGTGGTGAGGATTAAATCAGTTTAATATCTGTGGGAAGCTCAGAGCCGGGCCTGGCACAGGAAGCCTGTAATGAGTGTTAGGTGTTGTTTGGTCAGAAAGGGGCATCCAGTTCCCCTTTCAGGATCCCCCAGAGCCTTCTTCCTATCTAGAAGTCTCTGGATGGTTCTGAGTAGGGTGGGGTCACTAACATCTGACAAACCTTGCTCTCAGTTGGGAGTTTTGAATATCAGATTCCTCATCTTTATTTTTTTCTCAAAAAGTAATCTTTGAAATAATTCCAAATATGCAGAAGTTGCAGGAATAATACAGAGAATTCCTGTGTTTTCACCTAGATTCGCCAGTTGTTGGGTTAGCATTTGGTCACATTTGTTTTATCATTCATCCTGTCTCTCTCTTGATTTTTTATATATATACATACTCTTTTTCATATAATATATATTTATTCGTTATTTTTTAATTAAATTTTTTTTTAATTTTATTTGGCCACGCTACACGGTGTGCAGCATCTTAGTTCCTTGACCAGGGATGGAACCCATGTCCCCTGTGTTGGGACTGCAGAGTCTTAACCATTGGACTGCCAGGGAAGTCCCCATATAATACATATTTATTTTAAATAAATTTTCCTGGCTCATTTAGTATGTATTATATCTGGAAGACTGTCTCTCGTAACCTGCAGTACAAGTATAAACATCAGGAAATTTGACTTTTATACAAATCATTATATAAAGCCTATATGCAAATCTCACCAATTGCCCTCAAAGGTCCTTTATAGCCCTTTCCCTCAGTCCAGGTTCTAACCCAGATGCTGCATTGCATTTAGTCGTCCTGCTTCTTTGCCCTCTGCAGCCTCTGTTTCATGACTGTGTCGTTTGGGGATGCTCCGGACTGGCTGTTTCCCAGACGACCCTGCCTTTGACTAGATCCCCATCTCCTGAAGAGGATCATCACGCCCACCCCACTGGGCTCTGCAATCTGCAGTGTGAAGCCTCCAGCACTGCGCCTGGCCGCCAAGAAATGTTCGTTCCCTAAAACAGGGATGAGGCGAGGACAGCAGGCTGGGGAGGAGGGGAAGGGAGGAGGAGAGGAGGGCTCGCCTTGCTGGACTCCGCTGTCCGAGGGGACGTGCGGGATCCAGCGAGTCACCGCCTCCCCCCGCCCGGCAGCGGGGATTTTGCCCAGAGAAATTAAACCGGGAGCAGCTGGAACCGTGACTCAGCGAAAACAGACCTCGGGACCGTGACTCAGCGAAAAGCCGCAGGGGACCGTGACTCAGCTGTACGTGCTGGGAAATGATTACTCAGCAGGGCAGGCGGAGCCCGGCCACGTGCGCTGGCGCCCAAGCAGTCCTCAGGAAGGGGACAGCGTGCCGGCCTTGACCGCCGAGTCCTCCCCAACTCCTCACTTTTCTGAGAGCCAACAGCCGTTTAACACCAGGGCCAACCGTGCAGGGCTGTTGGGAGGCTTACATGAGCTCTGGAATGGCAGACGTTCACAGGGTACCTTAACAAATGACCTGGAGCGAGTGACACAGCCACTCACTGCCTCAGCAGTGTGGGAACTGCTGCAGCGCCTCGAAGGTGGTTGGCCCAGCCGAGTGATCAGCGATTTCCTTCTGCCTGATTCAATAAATACTTGGTTGTCTCTCTGAGACTTCAGTTTCCCCATCTAAAAACTGAGGGACAGGGACTTACCTGGTGGCCAGTGGTTAAGAATTCACCTGCCAATGCAGGGGACACGGGTTTGATTCCTGGTCGGGGAAGATCCCACATGCCGCGGAGCAACTAAGCCCGTGCACCACAACTACTGAGCCTGCGCTCTAGAACCCGCGAGCCACAACTACTGAAGCCCACGTGCCTAGAGCCCACGCTCTGCAACAAGAGAAGCCACAGCAATGAGAAGCATGTGCACCTCAACGAAGAGTAGCCCCCGCTCACCGCAACCAGAGAAAGCCCGCGTGCAGCAACGAAGACCCAATGCAGCCAAAAATTAATTAATTAATTAAAGTAAAAGAAATTAACAACAACAAAAATACCTGAGGGACAAGATAAGCTCCCTTCACTTAATGACAGTCCAAGCTCCCTTCACTTAATGACAGTCCATGGTCTATTATCATCCTTGAAGCTTAGATAAATTTTTAAAATAATCTGATTTACCCACCAGTTATGAAAGTACTGCATGGCTGTTTGCAACAGTGAAATCTGTAATCTCACACTTGCAGACAATCAGTGTTAATATGCTAGCATTTTTTAATTGAAAAAATGAAAAAGTGTGTCATACTCACAAAGGAGTACGTATACAATATGATATGTAAGAAACAGTGAGCACAGCTTAAGAAATAGGTGTCTTTCTTTACAGCCTTTTTCTTTGCAAATTCTATATGTTGTGATCATGTCTATTTTGTGCCTTTTTTTCCCCTTTTACTTAACCATTTTCCTCAAATATCACAAGCCCCTTGTAAGCATCATTTCAAAGGCTGCACAAAAATCCACTAAGTGGACATATATATTCATTCAACATATAATATACCTAAGTGGCCAGCCCCTATGTTTAACCTTTGGGTTGCTTTTTCTTTTCTTTTCCTTTTTTTCTATCAAAAGGGGAAGATGAGTATTTAAAACAAACAAACAAAAATAACCTCAGTGGATTTCATATAGCAGGGGAGGGGCATAATTCACATCAGAGATTTGCCTTTTTGATTTTGGAACACACTTTGCTGCCTCACACCCACCCCACAAGGTCTGAAAGGAGAAGGTGAAACAGAAGGAGAAAGGGTGGAGAAAGGGTGAAGGGGGAGGGGCTTCTGAGACAGGGTCCTTCAGCTGAAGCTGGAAAGTCAGCCCACGGACGTCAGAATACAGCCCAGCTGCTACACTGAGGCTTAGGGTGAGAAAGTGGTGAATGGCCACTGGGCTTGTGGACAGAGGTAGCAAATATTCAACTTTAAGGTGCTGCCTTTGCTGCGTGCCCTGTAATTCTCCTCTACCACCCCAGACCCTCAGTCAAAATCTGCAGTTCACAAAAGTCTCAGGCAGCGATCTTGGCAGGAATGAAAAAATGGGTTCCCTGAGAAGAGATGGAGGCTTCAGAAGCAAGAAATGCGGGCAAAGGGGGGTGGCCTTGGGGACTGTGAGCTCCCCCAACAAGAGGTGCCTTGTGGGAGGGGCTGGGGACTTTGTATTTGAAAATTAAAAAACGGTGTTTCTACATAATTCAAGAAGTTGGGGCACCACGGAGGCACACACTGGGTTACACATCATTGTGAATAACAACAAAAGGAACATCTTCAGGCAAAAAGTGTTTCCTTATATAAAGTAGATAAACAACAAGGACCTACTGTCTAGCACAGGGAACTATATTCAACATCTTGCAATAACCTATAATGGAAAAGAACCTGAGAAAGAATATATATGTATATATGTATAACTGAATCACTTTGCTGTATACCTGAAACTAACACAACATTGTACATCAACTGTACTTCAGTAAAAGAAAGTTTTTTGAAAAAGTGTTTCCTGCTTTTTTGACTATGGGTTTCCATAGAAACCTGAGAGCAGAATTACTGGGTCAAAGCATATACATATTTTTAAGGCCTCTAGAGTCTTTTGCCTAGTTATAGGTAAAAGTAAGTTATTGCTTTTTAAAACTTTGACTATTTCCCACATTTTCTATAGTAAACATGACTTTTATTATTGAAGCAGAGGGAGGGGGGGTTGTTCTCATTTGTTTGAGTGACAGCCTGGGGGAAGGACCACCTCGGGGTCCTGTGAGCGAAGGCAGCGAGGGGCCCGGGGCCCACCCCCTCAGGAAAGGAGAAAGGGTTCTGGGGCTCCAGGAAGAGGCCTGTGATGCTGCACCCAGGGTAGGGAGGAGCCTTCTCACAGGTCACTTGGCAGCCCTCACCCCCAGTACCTCAGTATGTGACTTTGCCCTGAGCAGTTGGCTGGGCAGCTGGCTGTAGGTATGTGTAAGTGTGTGCCTGTGTTGTGTGTGCATGTGCTGTGTGTGCATGTGCTGTGTGTGCCTGTGTTGTGTGTGCATGTGCTGTGTGTGCATGTGCTGTGTGTGTGCCTGTGTTGTGTGTGCCTGTGCTGTGTGTGCCTGTGCTGTGTGTGCCTGTGTTGTGTGTGCATGTGCTGTGTGTGCCTGTGTTGTGTGTGCATGTGCTGTGTGTGCATGTGCTGTGTGTGCCTGTGTTGTGTGTGCCTGTGCTGTGTGTGCATGTGCTGTGTGTGCCTGTGCTGTGTGTGCATGTGCTGTGTGTGCATGTGTTGTGCAGGGATGCAGTGGGGTGGTGGAGGAGGCAATAAGGAATGGAGGAGAAGCTTGGTGGTGTGTTCAAGGGTGGGGAAGAACTCTCCTCCCTCCCTCCTCCCACCCAGAGCTCAGCCTTGGCCTCTGCGAGAAGGGGAAGCAGAACTGGCTGATAAGGCTGATATGTGCCCCTGTGGAGTATGGGGTGAAGTTCAAGGTAGCCTTATGCAATAGGAAAGAAGGAACCTAACTCCACATTGGTTCTGTTTCTTTTACTTGAACCTTTGTATTCTATTGCTTTTGCTGCAAGTTAAGAATGTTGCCTGTAGCCTGAAATACACAGGATAGCCCATTCTGAGGGCTCTGACCTTTAAAGGGCTAACACTTTTCCATGCATATAGAGATAAAATTTGTAGAACAGGGCTTCCCTGGTGGCGCAGTGGTTGAGAGTCCGCCTGCCGATGCAGGGGTAACGGGTTCATGCCCCGATCCGGGAAGATCCCACATGCCGCGGAGTGGCTGGGCCCGTGAGCCATAGCCGCTGAGCCTGTGCGTCTGGACCCTGTGCTCCGCAACGGGAGAGGCCACAACAGTGAGAGGCCCGCGTACCACAAAAAAAAAAAAAAAAAAAAAAAAAGTTGCAGAACAGAGAATAACATTTGTCTTGTTGGAGGGTTCCAGGAACATCATGACCTGACCTACCTGGACAGCTGCAAGAACAAAGGATTCTGACAACACGAAGTCTACAACAACCAAACACCCGCCCCCACTGCTTTAGAACAAAAGAAGCCTGAATTCTATGTTGGGTAAGATCGTTCTTTGGGACACTAGTCCACCATCTTCTCGGTCAGCTGGCTTTCTGAATAAAGTCACTATTTCTTGCCCCAACAACTTGCCTTTTTTTTTTTTTTCGGTACGCGGGCCTCTCACTGTTGTGGCCTCTCCCGTTGCGGAGCACAGGCTCTGGACGCGCAGGCTCAGCGGCCATGGCTCACGGGCCCAGCCGCTCCGCGGCATGTGGGATCTTCCCGGACCGGGGCACGAACCCGTGTCCCCTGCATCGGCAGGCGGACTCCCAACCACTGCGCCACCAGGGAAGCCCATGCCTCTTGATTTATTGGCCTGTCGTGCAGTGAGCGGTACGAGCTTGGACTCAGTAGCACTTAGGGAATGTTCTAGGCAGAATTGTGTCTCCCCAGAATTCATACGTTGAAGCCCTAACTTCAACATATGAATGTGACTGTGTTTGGAGATGAAGTTAATAGGAGGCCCTTAGGGTGGCCCTAATCCAATGTGACTGGTGTCCTTCTAGGAGGAGAGATACACAGAGCCCCGGGGCGCATGCCCAGAGGAAGGGTCATCTGCGAGCCATGGAGAGAGGCCTCAGAAGAAACCAGCCCTGCTGACTGTTGCACCTCCAGCCTTCGGAACTGGGAGAATGAATGTGTGTTGCCACCCGGTCTGTGGCACTTGGTCCTGGTATCCCTAGCAAACTAACATGGGGTCCCCGACTCCAAAACCTGGAGGGACCCTGAGAGGCCAGACTTACCAACTCTGCCTTCCTCTCCTCTTCTCCCGTTCTCCCTTTTTATTGTGAAAGCATCTCAGACCTTCCAAAAAGCTGAATGGGACAGCATGGTGAGCACCAGCACACCCGTCCCTGAGGTCACACACTGATGACACTTTGCTGCTTTTGTTTCTCTCCCTCCTTTTCTTTTTTATAGGCAGACCTTGGAGATATTTGCAGGTTCGGATCCAGATCACCGCCATAAAGCCAAGATTGCAATAAAGAGAGTCGCACAAATTTTTTGATTTTCCCGGTGCATATCAAAGTCGTACTATACTGTAATCTAAGTGCGCAATAGCATTATATCTAAAAAAACAATGTATATACCTTAATTTAGAAATACTTTCCTTATCATACTAAGTGAAGTAAGTCAGATAGAGAAAGACAAATACCATATGATATCACTTATATGTGGAATCTAAAATATGACACAAATGAACTTATCTATGAAACAGAAAACAGACTCACAGATATAGAGAACAGACAGGTGGTTGCCAAGGGGGAGGGGGTTGGAGGAGGAATGGAGTGGGAAGTTGGGGTTAGCAGATGTAAGCTTTTATATATAGGATGGATAAACAAAAAAGTCCTACTGTATTCAATGTCCTATGACAAACCATAATGGAAAAGAGTATTTTAAAAAAGAATATATATCTATATATATCTGAATCCCTTTGCTGTAAGCAGAAATTAACGCAACATTGTAAATCAACTATACTTCAACTTAAAAAGTTAAAAAATAAAAATATTTTCTGCTACAAAATGCTATCATCTGACAACACAGGGTTGTCACAAACCTTCAATTTGTAAAAAAAAAAAAATGCAGTATCTGCAATCACAGTAAAAAGAGGTATGCCTGCATTCTTTTTTTCAGCACTGTTTAGAAGTAAATTGCAGACATCATAACCCTTCACCTGTGAGAGAAAGGGCTCATGCTATCATCATCACACTAAAGAAGGTGACCGCTGACTCCATGATATCCTTCACCATCTGTCCACATTCCATTTCCCCAGGGATCCCCAAAACAGCTCTTTAAAAGACACCTTCCTCCCCCATAGCCCAGTCAAGTTTCACACCTTCCTTTTGCTTGTCATGTCTTTTTAGTATCTTTTAACAGTATCTTTTTTTTTTTTTTTTTTTTTTTTGTGGTACGCGGGCCTCTCACTGTTGTGGCCTCTCCCATTGCAGAGCACAGGCTCCGGACGCGCAGGTTCAGCGGCCATGGCTCATGGGCCCAGCCGCTCTGCGGCATGTCGGATCTTCCCGGACCAGGGTATGAACCCACGTCCCCTGCATCGGCAGGCAGACTCTCAACCACTGCACCACCGGGGAAGCCCTTAACAGTATCTTTTGACATTAACTTGTGAAGAATTGTTTTGAAAATTTATGTCAGTTGCCTTGAAAATGTCCCATGTTCAGGACTTTCCTGATGGTCCAGTGGCTGACTCCATGCTCCCATTGCAGGGGGCCCAGGTTTGAACCCTGGTCAGGGAACTAGATCCCACATGCTGCAATGAAGATCCCGTGAGCCACAACTAAGACCTGGTATAGCCAAATAAATAAATAAATATTAAAAAAGGAAAACAATACTCCCATTTACCATTGCAACAAAAAGAATAAAATACCTAGGAATAAACCTGCCTAAGGAGGTGAAATTGTATTCAGAAAACTATAGAACACTGATGAAAGAAATCAAAGATGACATAAACAGATGGAGAAATATACCATGTTCTTGGATTGGAAGAATCAATATTGTGAAAATGACTATACTACCAAAAGCAAGCTACAGATTCAATGCAATCCCTATCAAATTACGCATGGCATTCTTCACAGAATTAGAACAAAAAGTCTTACAATTTGTATGGAAACACAAAAGACCCCGAATAGCCAAAGCATCTTGAGAAAGAAAAACGGAGTTGGAGGAATCAGGCTCCCTGACTTCAAACTATATCACAAAGCTACAGTAATCAAGACAGTATGGTACTGGCACAAAAACAGAAATATAGATCAATGGTACAGGATAGAATGCCCAGAGATAAACCCATGCACATATGGGTACCTAATTTACAACAAAGGAGGTAAGAACATACAATGGAGAAAAGACAGCCTCTTCACTAAGTGGTGCCGGGAAAACTGGCAACATGTAAAAGAATGAAATTAGAGCACTCCCTAACACCATACACAAAAATAAACTCCAAATGGATTAAAGACTTAAATGTAAGACCAGACACTATAAAACTTTTAGAGGAAAACATAGGAAAAACACTCTTTGACATAAACCACAGGAAGATCTTTTTTGACCCACCTCCTAGAGTAACAGAAATAAAAATAAAAATAAACAAATGGGACTTAACTAAACTTAAAAGCTTTTGCACAGGGAAGGAAACCATAAACAGGACAAAAAGACAACCCTCAGAATGGGAAAAAATATATGTGAGTGAAACAACAGACAAAGGATTAATCTCCAAAACATACAAACAGCTCATGGAGTTCAATGTCCAAAAAACAAACAATCCAGTTAAAAAATGGGTGGAAGACCTAAATAGACATTTCACCAAGGAAGACACACAGATGGCCAAGAAGCACATGCAAAGATGCTCAAAATCACTAATTATTAGAGAAATGCAAATCAAAACTACAATGAGGTAACACCTCATGCTGGTCAGAATGGCCATTATCAAAAAAGCTAGAAACAATAAATGCTGGAAAGTGTGTGGTGAAAAGGGAACCCTCTTGCACTGTTGGTGGGAATGTAAATTGATACAGCCACTATGGAAAACAGTATGAAGGTTCCTTAGAAAACTAAAAATAGAACTACCATATGACCCAGCAATCCCACTACTGGGCATATACCCTGAGAAAACCATAATTCAAAAAGAGTCATGTACCACAATGTTCATTGCAGCTCTATTTACAATAGATAGGACATGGAAGCAATCTAAGTGTCCATCGACAGATGAATGGATAAAGAAGATGTGGCACATATATACAATGGAATATTACTCAGCCATAAAAAGAAACGAAATTGAGTTATTTGTAGTGAGGTGGATGGACCTAGAGTCTGTCATATTTAGTGAAGTAAGTCAGAAAGAGAAAAACAAATACCGTATGCTAACGCATATATATGGAATCTAAACAAACAAAAAAAATGGTACTGATGAACCTAGTTGCAGGGCAGGAATAAAGAGGTAGACATAGAGAATGGACTTGAAGACAGGAGGTGGGAGGTTGAAGCTGGGGCAAAGTGAGAGTAGCATCGACATATATACACTACTGAATGTAAGGTAGTTGGCTGGTGGGAAGAAGCAGCACAGCACAGGGAGATGGCTCGGTGCTTTGTGATGACCTAGAGGGGTGGGATAGGGAGGTTGGGAGGGAGGCTCAACAGGGAGGGGATGCGGGGACATGTGTGTGCATATGGCTGATTCCCTTTGTTATGCAACAGAAACTAACATGGTATTGTAAAGGGATTATACTCCAATAAAGATCAAAAAAAAAGAAAAGAAAAAAAGGAAAAAAAGAAAATGACCCATGTTCTAGATTTGTCTTTTTTCTCCTGATTAGATTCTGGTGAAACATTTTTGGCAAGAATACTATGTGGTTATGTTAAACCTCCGCATAAGGTAAATAAGGAAACTGAGATCCAGTTAGCTGGCGGCAGAGTTTAGATGCTTTTTATTACCAGATTTTTAATTTGCCTTTATTAGGCCTATGACTGATTATGTAGGGCTTTTAGGAAAAGTGCCTTTGTGTCAAGTGGGAGATGCTCACTAAACAAAGGGAAACAGACTTATAAACGATGCTATTCCTTCTTTATAAAGCCTGGTGGTTAAACACATCTAGACCTGGCTTTGGATCCCATTAGTAATAAGCCGTGTGACCTGGCCAAGTCTATTACTGTCTCTGTGCCTGGGTTTTCTTATCTGTAAAATGGGGATAATTATAGTATCTACCTCCTAGCTTGTGTGAAATCAAATTATCCATGTCAAATATTTAGCATTGTGCCTGGCTTGTTATAATTGTGCGATAAAAAGTAATTATTTCCGTGGATAGGATTTTTTAAAATTTGTAACTGATATCTTCTTTTTAATAAAAAGTGACATATAAAAAACAGAGTTTTTAAAAGAAGCTTTTCCATGTGATTTGTCAGCTATTTTTTTCTCAATCACTTCTTTCCTCTAAGCTCTTCTTTTTTTTTCTGTTTTAATATTTTAAAAATTGAAGTACAGTTGATTTACGATGTGTTAATTTCTGCTGTACAGCAAAGTGATTCAGTTATACATACATATATACATCCTTTTTAAAAATATTCTTTTCCATTATGGTTTATCATATGATTTAAAAAACATATTTATTTATTTTTGGCTGTGTCGGGTCTTAGTTGTGGCATGCGGGCTCTTTGTCGCATTGTGCGGGTTTCTCTCTAGTTGTGGCTCATGGGCTCCAGAGCGCGTGGGCTCTGTAGTTGTGGTGTGCAGGCTCCGTAGGTGCAGCATGCAAGCTCATTTGCCCTGTGGCATGTGGGATCTTAGGTCCCCGATGAGAGATTGAACCCGGGTCCCCCACATTGGAAGGCGGATTCTTAACCACTGGACCACCAGGGAAGTCCCTATCATAGGATATTGAATATAGTTCCCTGTGCTATACAGTAGGACCTTGCTGTGTATCCATCCTATATATAAAAGCTTACATCTGCTAACCCCAGCCTTCCACTCCAGCCCTCCCCCAACCCCCTCCCCCTTGGCAACCACCAGTCTGTTCTCTATGTTGGTGATTCTGTTTCTGTTTCATAGATAGGTTCATTTGTGTCATATTTTAGATTCCACATATAAGTGGTATCGTATGGTATTTGTCTTTCACTTTCTGACTTACTTCGCTTAGTATGACACTCTCTAGTTGCATGTGGATATGTTTTTATAATTATGATGATTGAGAAATGAGTGCCCTGGTCCTGCCCCCTGCCGCCTTCTCCTCTCCCTGAAGTGAGTGAGCAGGAGGGAGGTAGAGGTGGGGAAGAGCTGGAACTTGAGCGAGCCCCGCACAGGAGGAAAGGCATGGCCTGAATCTGGAATGTCACAGGATTCTCTGCAAGGCACAGGACTCAGGGCTTGGGGACACTGGGGCGCAGTCCACGCTGTGGACCATGTGAAAGACATCTGAGGAGGTTGCTGCTCTAAGCCTGGAGCCATGATCTTCCCCCAGAGCCCCTGGGAGGGTGGGCATTCATTGTACACCTGAAACTAATACAAACTTCTATGTCAATTATATGTCAATAAAACTGGGGAAAAAATGAGTAAAAGAGTGGAGTGGCTGAGAGGAGGGATTGTTTCTCACCTCAGCATCACCCGGCGCATCCTGACTGGCGCCCCCGTAACCATCGCTGCTCTTTCCCAGGTCCCTCTTCTTGTGGCGGCCGCCTCATCTCTCCTTCCTCTCTGTCCTCATCAGCCCACTTCCTTCCCACGTTCCTCCCCAAGTGCCTTTCAACTTGCACACCTGCTGTTTCCTACACACGCGGGGGAGGGGACCTCAATTCTGCCTGCCGCGATGAGGACCCCCACTTTACAGATGAAGAACCAGGGCTCCCAGAGCTGGTGAGGCAACAGAGAGTCAAGGTTAGACCAGGGGACACAGGCATTGTGGCGAGGGGTGAGGACCGCGCCTCGTTCGTCTGTGTCCCCTTGGAGTGGGGCACGTCTGCAGCTGGACGGGGTGCCTGCCTGGCCGTCTCCTCAGGTTTCCCAATGAGCCACCTGCTCGCCTCACCACACAGGCAAGTCCACTTTGCTGCCCATCAGCAGAGCCACTCCGGAGGCTCTTTGCAGGATTGCGGTGGACGCCGGGTGGGCCCCCTGAGATTCTAGATCTCTCTCGTCCCAGATGAGTTACTTACTGGGAAAGTCACTCTCCCTCTGGGCTTCATCAGACTCCTCTGTGAGATAGAGATGTTGGATTAGATCAGAAATCCTGACCTCAGAGGCCTCCAGGGGGCCCGGCAGGCAATGTGAGTAAGGGAAGTTAAGGGGTAGGGGCCCATGGGTCCCGTCCAAAGGGAGCACTTGGAACTCAGCTCCAGCCAGCTCTTGCCATGAAAGACACCCTCTTTTATTTATTTATTTTAAAAAGAGATGAGAAATTTCACAGGTTATTTTTTTTTTTTTTGGGGACATTGACAATAAACTCAATCGAAAAAAAAAATCCCCTTACAAGACTTGACATGGCCCGCGAGCTGCCAGTGTGAGCCCTGTGGGTTACCTGGGTCTTCCACTCCCTCCTGTTCTCCATCCGATTCTCTGATGGTTTGGTGGGTCTGTGATTCCTGGGCGGGTCAGGTGGGGTTGATCTGGGATGAGATTTCAGAGATGGCAATTCCTGACTCCTGTCCTTCCACACATCCCCACGCTGTCATGTGTCACCCGACATTCCCAGGAGGCCACACATTGCACCAAACAAACATTCCGTGTGCTGAGTGCTCAGGGACCGGTGTCATCCTGTGCCACTGTCATCATTCTACCCAGGTGAGGTCTTCAAGGATGAATCATTGCAGGCCAGCCCTGCAGGTTTCACGGAGACTGGAGCCCTGTAGGTTTTTACTAACAAAAAGTAAAGAAAAATTCTGATTGTTCCCTGTGTGTCAGGGAGGACGAGGGCTCTGACTTATTCCTGGACGCATCCTCAGAGCCTCAGAGCCTAGTACATAGTAGGCTCATAGCAGGGGAGGGTCACAGTGACTGTAATCCCTGCGGGGGGCAGAGGCAGGACTTGAAGGTGGAAATACTGAGCCCAGATTTCCAAGGCCTGAATGAAAGCAAATCAGGATCAAACAGCATGGGGCGCACTAAGAGTTTGCCTTAACTATTTTTTTGTTTGTTTTTTAAAAAAAATATTTATTTGGCTGCATTGGGTCTTAGTCACAGCACGTGGGATCTTCGTCTCGGCGCACGGGCTTCCCTCTCGTTGTGGCACGTGGGCTTAGTTGCCCCGCGGCATGTGGGATCTTAGTTCCCTGACCAGGGATCGAACCTGAGTCCTCTGCGCTGGAAGGTGGATTCTTAACCACTGGACCACCAGGGAAGTCCCTTAACTCTTAATTATATATGTTTTTAGAGTAACCTTTAAATGGTTACTTTTAAAGTACTCAAAAAATGGTATAGATGATCTTATTTGCAAAGCAGAAATAGAGACACAGATGTAGAGAACAAACGTATGGATACCAAGGGGGAAGGGGTGGGTGGGTGGGACGAATTGGGAGATTGGGATTGACATCTATACACTATTGATACTGAGTATAAAACAGATAACTAATGAGAACCTACTGTTTAGCACAGGGAACTTCACTCAGTGCTCTGTGGTGACCTAAATGGGAAGGAAATCCAAAAAAGAGGGGATATATGTATACGTATAGCTGATTCACCTTGCTGTACAGTAGAAACTAACACAACACTGTGAAGCACTTAAAGCCACACAAGCTTGTAAGTTTTGAAGCCCAGAGCACTTTTTTTTTAAATTATGGTAAAACTACATAACATAAAATTTACCATTTTAACCTTTTTTTTTCAAGAGGGTATTCAATTGTTTATCTATTACACAAGATAATGGATGATACACAAGCTTCATTCCCATCTATATCTGGTACCATAATCCAATTTAGATATATTGCATAGGGTGTGCCAACAATCATATTAATAATCAAAAAACTCCATGACTTGGCTTGGGTGACCCTCTTCACGGTGAACTCCAGGTCACAACGCAGTAACTGTCAGTTCAACTACACCAAGGTTTCGGAAGACAATAGCTTCTCCACCAGAGCAGGTTGTAAATACATTTTGAATGGAACCTGGCATCACTCTGAAGGAATACTAACTTCACACTGTTGGGGTAGTTTACCAAAATGGCTTCAGAGTAGACTAACTTTACACAGCACATTTTAAAAAAAGACACATTTATTCAACGTCACGATCAGACTATTACATTTAGCAATCAACAGCATGGGTGCAAAAAAATAAAAATTCTACATTAAAACCCTTTGTTGGAATGCTTTACACTTTCCAGAGAAGAGAAACTAAAATAACCTGTTATACAATTAGTCACAAATACAGTCCTCGAGTTTTTTTGCCCACACACACGAGTATTGTCTAAAACGTGTCTTCTTTGTAGCAGCGAGGCCCTGCCAGCGCTGTGCTTGGCTGAGTTCCCAGATCTGCTGTAACCTGTAGCTTCCCTGTCACTCCTCTGGCTCCCCTCTCCTGCTAAGCTTTGTTTCCTGGCAGTCATCAAAACCTCCTGCTGCTGCCGTAGCTGCTGCTGCTGCTGGAACCACCATAGCCACCTTGGTTTTGGGGTTTGGCAAAGTATTGGCCTCCACCACCATAGGGGCCAGAACTTCTGCCTCCTAAGTCTCCTCCTTTCATGGGTCCAAAATTTGAAGATTGATTGTTGTAACTGCCAAAATCATTGTAGCTTCCACTACCTCCCAAATGGCTTCCATCGTTACCAAATCCATTATAGCCATTTCCACTGCCACCACATCCCCCGCCACCACGGCTGCCACCAAAGCCACCTCGACCACTGAAGTTTCCTCCACGACCAAAGTTGTCATTCCCACCAAAACTACCTCCACGACCACCACCAAAGTTTCCAGAACCACTTCGACCTCTTTGGCTGGATGAGGCACTAACCATCTCTTGCTTAGATAGGGCTTTCCTTACTTCACAGTTGTGGCCATACACAGTGTGGTATTTCTGAATGACAATCTTGTCTACAGAGTCATGGTCATCAAAGGTTACGAAGGCAAAGCCTCTCTTTTTGCCACTGCCTCGATCAGTCATGATTTCAGTCCGTTCAATTTTCCCACACTGTTCAAAATAATCTCTTAGGTGATGTTCTTCAGTGTCTTCTTTAATGCCACCAACAAAAATCTTTTTCACAGTTGAGTGGGCACCAGGTCTTTGAGAATCTTCTCTTGAGACGGCCCTCTCTGGTTCCACAACTCGTCCATCCACCTTGTGTGGCCTTGCATTCATGGCCGCATCCACCTCCTCCACAGTGGCATATGTGGCAACCCCGAAGGCTCTGGAGCGCCTGGTGTCTGGATCCCTCATCACCACACAGTCTGTGAGCGTTCCTCACTGCTCACAATGGCTCCTCAGACTGTCATCGGTTGTTTCAAAGCTCAGACCTCCGATGAAGAGATTCCTCAGCTGTTTGGGCTCTTTGGGTGACTCTGACTTAGACATGATGGTAGTGGAGGCGAGGGGGAGACGTCAACGATGCTTACTCAGCGGCGTCCACGGGCAGAAAGGCCATTTTAACCATTTTTAAGTGTACCTTTCAGTGGCACTAAGTACATTCACATTCTTGGGCAACTGTCACCACCATCCACCTCCAGAACTTTTTCATCATCCCCAACTGAAACTCTGTTCCCATTAAACAATATGCCAATTAGATTTTATGGCTTAATGATGGGTCGGTGGTGGGGGTCTGGTCAGGTGGAATGGGCTTCTATGGGAGTTGGTGGGTATCCCATCGCTGGAGGTGAGCAAGCAGACTGGTGTCAGATACAGGGATTAGCTGAATGGCACTAGTCTATGACTCTGTACTGGTCTTTACCAGGATTCTGTCGGAGGATGAGACAAAAAGCCTCACTTGTTGCTGAGGTGGGAGGTTTTGCTGTGTGGGTTTTTTGTGTGTCCCAGGGGACATGATTTGACCTGCAGTTTACCTGGATTAAAAAAAAGCTGTCCAGTAATGAGGCTCCATCATACCTCACACAGTCCACAACCTCATCAGGCCAGTGTGAGTCCAGACCTGAGACATGGTGAGTTCATTCGTGCTTCTGCCCATTCCATCACTTTCCAGAATACATGATAGCCCCCCTCCACCCCTGCAAGAGGGTGCAGACACTGTTGGTTGTCTACTTAACAGCCATCCCCCTGCCCCCTCGATGACAGACCTTCACTTTGTTGGGGATTCAGATGTACTCAGGGAACGTGTGCCCAGTGCCAGGGCATGAATCATGATTGTGCTAAGGTGTGGACTCTGAGCCATGTTGTGGTTGTTCCATTCCTCTTTGCCTCTGTAATCATGGTGGTAAATTCCAAGATGGATGGATGACTTGGTCAGGAGCTCAGGAGTGGCTTGTCTGAGCTGAGCCCTGAAGGGTGAGTGAGTTAACTGGGGGTTGGGGTTGGGGTGGGGCAGTGCTAGAGAGAACAGCATGTACAAAGGCCCTGTGGTCAGTAGGGCATGAAACTTCTGAGGTGAGAAAGCCAGCCTGTATGTCTAGAGTGCAGAGAATCTGGAGAGGGTGGCAGGGCCCAGACCCCAGAGGCCTTGCGGGACGGGCCAGGAAGTGGGCCTTTAACTCAAGAACAAGTGAAGGGTTTTAGGTGTGTGTGTTGGGGCTTGGGGGTGCAGGTGTTATAAAACATGGTCAGATTCGCCTTTTGAGATTGATTCTGATTGTGTGTGAGGAAATCACTGGGGGGAAGGCAGAGTTGATGCTTTAATCTTCTAACTTTATGTCCAGTAAAAGTCCAAAAGCCTCCACAGTTTCAGAGATCCCTGGACACTTATGTTTTCACCACTTCCCCTGCCATTCTTGCTTCTTCCTGAGCGATTTCTGCTCAGTACTGTGCTGACTCAGACATGACACTTCACCCCTTCTCCATTTCCATAAAACCCTCCTCTTGACAAATACTGGTGAGTGGAACATAGATCTTGGGGTCATAGAGAGGGGTGATATCAGGTCCCACACAGGGGACACGTCACAGGGCATCTTAGATAAGTCTATTCTTCCAGACCTTTTGGGGATACTCTGTTCCCTCCCCTCCCCCAGTCCAGTAGTTCTTCTCCAGATCTTCCCCCAACCCTTTGCCTGGTCACCTCGGCTCCTCTCTCCTCCTCCCCTTCGCTTGTCTCTGGGCTCCCCTCCCCTCTACCAGGGGGCATTGGAACTGTAGGATTCATCTCCCACTGACACACAGAGCAATTCCGCTCTCCCCAGCTCCCTCTCCAAGCTTGCAGATCCCAAGTCACAGTTCACAAACCTGACCATGACTTCTGTTCATTTTCTCCTACGCCTGCCTTTGATGGAGCCCAGCCTCCCATTTGCAGCCTTTTTGCAGCCTTTTTGACACCTCTGGCGGTTTTGTTAACTTTCTTGTTACTTTCAAGCATGAAAAAGTCCAAAGTTAAATCTCACATCTGATTGAACACCCACCTCCTCAGTTCCCAGGGCCTTACTGGAGAGACTTGGAGGGGGTGGGGTGGCCTGCTCCTTTACCCTCCTTCCCCCTGTCCTTTGGGTCCCTTTCTTCTCTGGTGGGCTATGGTGGGGACAAGAAACACAGAAATGGCCTCATCTCTCATCAGGTGGTGCTGCCGTGGTCCTTTCTGTGTGATGTCCCTGCTTCTGTGGCCCTCATTGGTGGCTCTTGATGTCCCCTGTGTGGCAGGTGTCTATGCAGTCTGGATAGACGGGCGATGGAAGGAAGGAGGCTGTACTGGCATTTGTGTTGGATGAATGAGTGGCGGGATGGTGGATGGATCGGTGGTGCACACATGGGGGGAAAGGGACACCGAGAGATGGAGGAGGGAATGGAAGGCATTGGGCGTTCGCACCTGGAGGTCTCTGCCCCTGTCTGGCCCTCAAGCTCCATGGCAACATCTGAGAAGGCTCAGCAGTACCCATTCTTGATCCTCAGTGGGTGGGCAATGGGTAGAGAACGCGGTGGGAGAGTAACCGGGGAGGGGTGAGGGAGAGAGGGGATGGGTCTTCTCACCGCAACTTGGGGTCTAAAAGCTAAGATTCCAAGTGCCAGGGAGGGTGGGGCCAATGGGACTCAAACAATTTGAGAGTCTGAGTTTGCAGGTGTCAGAGGGAAGAACAAATCTGACTCCATATTGGATCTGTTTCCTTTAACCTGTGTATTCTATTGCTTTTGCTACAAGTTAATCACTAAAAGAATGTTGTCTATAACCTGAAATATACGGGATAACCTATTCTCAAGGCTCTGACCTTTACAGGTATAACACTTTTCCATTCATATAGAGCTAAAAAGTTGCAGAACGGAGAATAACATTTGTCTTGTTGGAGGTTTATAGGAACATCGACCAGATCTATAAGCTGCAAGAATAAAGGTTTCCGGCACCAAGAAGTTTACAACAACCAGCCACGCCCCCTCCCCTTTTAGTATAAAAGAAGCCTGAATTCAAACCCCGGTAAGATGGTTCTTTGGGACACTAGTCAGCATCTTCTTGTTCTGCTGGCTTTCAGAATAAAGTCACTATTCTTTGCCCCAACAACTCATCTCTCGAGTTACTTGCCTGTTGTGTGGTGAGCAGTATGAGCTTGGACTCAGTAACACAGAGTTGAGGTGGGAAGTGGGAGCAGACTGTGTCCACAAGGGAGAGACCAGTGCAGAAGCCAGGGGTCAAGAATGGCCACGTGCGCAGTGGTTGAGAATCCGCCTGCCAATGCAGGGGACACGGGTTCGAGTCCTGGTCTGGGAAGATCCCACATGCCACGGAGCAACTAAGCCCGTGGGCCACAACTACTGAGCCTGCGCTCTAGAGCCCGTGAGTCACAACTACTGAGCCCACGTGCCACAACTGCTGAAGCCCGCTCGCCTAGAGCCCATGCTCCGCAGCAAGAGAAGTCATCGCGAGGAGAAGCCCGCGCACTGCAACAAAGAGTAGCCCCCGCTCGTCACAACTAGAGAAAGCCCACACACAGCAACAAAGGCCCAACACAGGCAAAAATAAATAAATTAATTAAAAAAAAAAAAGAATGGCCACGTATGGTGAAGGTGAAGGCCGAGGCCTCTGGGAGCTTGGCGGGTGCCCTGGCCGATGGTGAGCTCAGCTGTCCTCATCCCCTGCCCCTTTAGGTGGTGGGACTGCCTCAAACAGTGGGCAGGCCCAGTGGGGCTGGACAAACAGGCTGTACAGTTAGTTCCCAAGAACGAGCTGCTGGGGCACGTCTGGCTGGAATGAGAAACTGCCTCGGTAGGCGATGCAGTCCGATTATGATGCACAAAAGGTAAAGTATACTAACTCTTCATTGCATTGCAAAGTGTTCTGTAGGCAAAAAACCAAGGCCAACAAAAAACGTGCAAATTCAGGTCCTGGGGAAACCGTGATAAAGGAGGTCCTTGGTGGGAGAAGGTTTATAACCTGCAGACCAGTTGGGGAGCATTAACATTCTGGGGGAGCCAGGGGTGCGTACAAGGGGCCAGGAGGTGTTTCCACAGAGGGACTCCCAGCTACCGTCCTTTCCCTGCTCCCTGCTGGGCAGGTCCCATGGGGGACCTGGATTCTAGTCCTGATTCTGCCACAGATTTGCTGTGTGGCTTTGAGCAAGTCTCTGCATCACTCTAGGCCTGAGAAGAGACCCTGCCTTGCTTCACCCTGGCAGCCCCCTTCCTGCAGGTGGCCGGAAGCTCCTGCAGACTAAAGGGCACGTCCCGCCCAAGCTCCCCAGGGCGCAACCGGTGTGCTAGCAAGGAGGTGGCCCAGGGCCTTCCATGTCTGCTGAGCTGGCCAGCAGGCATTTTCCCACTCCTGTGGCTCTTGCAGCGGGAGAAGAACCCTGGGACCCCATGTTGCCACTTCTGTTACGAGGATTTGTAGCCTCCCATTTTTTCCCCAGAGGGAGGATTGTGGAATTTGGGGGTTGAGGGAGCAGAAGAGCAGAGTGGGAGGAAGCCTCAGGGTCATTTAATCAATGTCCTTGGTTCATAGTTGGGGAAACTGAGGCCCAGGCAGGAAAGGGCTTGTCTCAAGTCAAACTGTAAATCAGTGGTGGTGTGGGCCAGAAGCTGTGTCCGCTGATCCCCCGCCAGGGCTTGGGGCCACACAGCTTCTGCCCGACAAATAAGGCCTCCACCCTGGCCTCGCTGAGCTCTCAGGCTGGGCTGAGGGCTGCCTCTTCCGGGGCAGGGAGGCCCCTCCCCTCCCTGGGCCACTGTTTCCCTGTCTGTGGTACCACAGTGGCCCAGCCTGGACTGTGGGGGGAAGAGGGGTGCAGGCTGCCCTAGGGCAGGGGCAGGGAGAGGCCACAAGATTCCTGAGCTAGAGGCAAAGGGAGAAGATGGGGCCATGTGAGGCTGCTTTCCTAGCTTGGTCCTGCTGCCCAGGGCGGGCAGAAGAGAGCCCTGCCAGCTCGCTGCTTTGGATCTGCTCTAAAACATAGTAGGTGGCAGTGGGGACCAGGACAGCCCCTAGCCCAGGCTCTGGGTGCCTGTGGCCTCCTCACCTCCACCTCCTCCCTGTTCTGCTCTGCTCCTGGCCCCAGTGGCTGGCCCTTCCTGGGCTCCCAAGGCCAGGTTGGCCCAAGGATGGATCAAACCACCCTCAAATCCCTAACAGGGGTGTGGAGGTGGGTGTTACATGTGGTCACTCCTCTGCAGAGCCAGTGTAGGGCAGAGGTGATGCTGTTCTAGGATGGGGTCCAGAGCAGAGTGGTCACACCCTGGGAGGATGGCCAGAGGGGCCAGGACTTTGTATATCTGACCAACTGTGGACTGAACTGTGTCTCCCTCAACTTCAGCTGTTGAAGTCCTAACCCCTAAGACCTCAGCATGTGACTGTATTTGGAGATAGGGTCTTTAAAGAGGTAATTAAGGTAACGTGAGGTCACTAGGATGGGCCCTAATCCAGTATGACTGTGTAAGAAGAGGAGATGACGACACAGATACACACAGAGGGAAGACCATGTGAAGACACAGGGAGAAAACGGCCATCTGCAAACCAAGGAGAGAGGGCTCAGGGCAAACAGCCTGCTAGCACCTTAACCTCCATGCCCCAGAATTACGAGATAATATACTTCTGTTGTTTAAGCCCTCAGTCTGTGGAACTCTGCTATGGCAGCCCTAGCACACTAATACACTGGCCAAGGACTTTTGTGGTGTTTTCTGATGCAAGAGGTAGGCAGGGGTAGTTTGGAGGTGTCAATACTAGGTTTGCACAAACATTTGGATGGTTTGAGGACACAGCGGGACTCAGACATCACTTTGGAGTCTGATCATTCTTCTTAATGTGAAATCTCCTCTTCCTCTTCCACTCCTGTCCTGAATAATTGGTTTAAAGCCATCAGATGGGACCAGGCAAGGCAGGCAGCTGCCTTGAGGCGGGGCTGGGCTGCAGTGGCCCCTAGTGGGGTGTTGGAGCCTGCACTGGGTGAGGAAAAGTCTGAGCAGGGGCTCTGGTGGTCCATCCAGGGATGTCGGGACCCAAACAAGGTGAGGACACCTACAGGGCCGGGGCAGCGGGGTCAGTGGGAGACTGGCTACTGATGGGACTGAGCAAGTAAGTCTGTACACAAAGGGCAGCAGGAACCAGGCTTCTCACTGTTTTCGAAGGGGGTCATAGGGAACGGGGAAAACTAGAAGGAATCTCTGATATTGGGTTGTGATTGCAGTTGTTGGTGTAAACTTGTGCTTTTCTGCCTATACAGGTAGAACTAGACATACACAGGGGTCTGAACTCGGCGTCCGCTGAGCAGGCCCACAGGAACGAGTGCCCCCCGGGCTTCGCAGGAGGCACTCAGGGCTCCCTTTTGCCGGCCCTCCCGGCTTGTCAACTCGGTGGTGCTGGCCCCACTGGCCCTGCTACATGCAGCGCTGCTGCCATCTCGTGGTCGCTGTGGGACACTGTCCTGAGCCAGGGTCACCCCTGGAGAAGGGGTTGGGGGCGCTTCCCCAAGCTCCCCACTGTGCGTCAGCAGAGCCCGATCCAGGACCAGCGGGCAGATCCTGCCTCTCTCTCATTGCCGGGATCAAGACACTCCGGCCCCACTCAGGGGCAGCAGCTCAGACCCAAGAGAGGGGCACAGGGGCCCTGCTGTTGGAACTGCTGTCTGGGAGGCAGCGAGCACCCTTGAGAGCTGGGAGAGCAATTCCAGAGGCTGAGCTGGGGTCTCTGAAATTACCCAGGAGTTGGCGGGGCAGTGCCCCTGGCTGGGTGTCAGATGCAGAGGCCGTTCTGGATGGAGGGGGTACCATCCATGACAACATGTTTGGAACATTTCCTTGACAGATGTTGTGGTACTGGTCTTCTCAGTTAACCCTCATGACAACCCTATGAAGCAGCAACTGCTATTAGCCTATTTACAAGTGAGAAAGTTGAGGCACAGAGAGGTTAAGTAATTTGCCTAAGTTCACACAGCTCAGAAGGGCAGCATCATGATTTGCTGTTGTATGACAACTGGAGAGGTTGGATGTTGACACTGGGATTGGGGGCTGGGGTCAGCGTCCAGGCTCAGGGTTGGGTCTGGGCGGGGTGGGGGGGTGGGGGTGGGGGTGGTCAGGGAAGCCGGGAGGGTGCAAAGAGGGTGGGGGCCCTGCTAAGGGGCTTCTAGGTAGCTCTGATCAGAGCTTCCTCCAGGCTCCAGGGACTGCCTCCCAGGTGGCCCCTCCCTACCCACCTGCCTGCCTCCACTCAACCTCCCTACACCCCTGGCCAGATGCCACTTCCGAGGCAGAGGGCCCTGCAGGAACCACTGGTGCCTGGTTAATCCTGACGCGGGGGCCGCAGCCCAAGGCTCCCGCCTGCAGCTGGTCCTCTTTTACGTGGGGCCGCATGACTTCCCGCTGCTGTGATTGGCCCAGGACCTGTGGCCTCAGACACTGCCTGGTGCCAGGAAACCCAGCCTGGCCAGCACCGGTGGCTCCTGCCGGGGCTCCCTCGCCCAGCCCAGCCCAGCCCAGCCCAGCCCAGCCCAGCCCCAGATGCCTTCTCTCTGGAGGGGTCCTCAAGGTGGGGCCGTCCAGAGCTGCGCCCTCCGGGGAAGCCTGGACACCTTCACGGCAGGGCTCTTTGGGCAGGCCTCACCTCACTAGCCTTGGGTCCTGGTCAGAGGCCCTCCCCGGCCTCCTAGCCCCTGTCACTTGGCATTAGTCTCCCTTTCCTTCATTTCAGAGAAGGTGGCACGTTTGCAACTTACACCTGTCTATGTTGCCCCCTTCCCTCCACGTGACCCATTCACCAGGCCCGTTCACCTCTGTATTCTCAGCACCTAGAACCATGCCTGGTGCGCAGCCGGCGCTCCTACCCACACGCAGCAAAGAACAGGTCACTGGGCAACTTTAGCCATTCACAGGCCACGAGCCCCTGCAGCCACCGACTGAGGGTTCCCTGGCTCGCTGTCGCTCACCTGGAGGAGGGGCAAGCAGAGGGGAGAGGCAACGGTGCCAAGAGGAACAGGTCCCGCTCTTCCCTTACTTAGGGTGTGACTGGTCCTGGCGTGCCCCGGCCTCAGTTTCCCACTTGTAAGCAGTGGTCAAAACCATCAACCCCGCAGGACTGTTGTGAGGCATGGAAAGGCCCAGGCCAGGTAGGGCCCACAGCAGGCATGTGGTGGGGATGGAGGGGAGGACCTGGGAGAGCTGGGGAGCTGCAGGGAAAGGGGAGAGGCCCCCAGTCTCCCAGGGGCTCAGGTCAGGTCCCAGGACAGATGGCTGGAATGGCCGTGCGAGCAGGTGGCACACCTGTCTGAGCTCAGCGGCGCAGCGCGCCCCACTGCGCATGTGTGAGCACGAGTGGCGGCCGTCCAGCCTAGCCGGCGGTGGGGGTGGGCAACCCACCGAGTATCCCCACAGTCCTCTCGTCTGACCGCCAGGTGCTGCCAGCCTCATGATACAGGTGCACATTGTGAAAAAGATGGTCACCAAAGCCAGGTGCTTTAGGGACCTTCACAGGCTATGAGTCAAGCACAGACTTCGGCTCCGGCTCCAGACGCTGGTGGTCTGGTGTGTGGTGGCTGGCCGTCGGCCAGAAGCGGCCAGAAGCGGCCGGGGAAGGGGCCTCTGGAAGCGACCTGCTGTCATGAGTGCTGACGGGAGGAGGCGGCCGGGCCAGCAAGATAAAGCAGACTGGGGAGTCGGGCCGCCGTCCCCAGCACCCAGCCGCCTCTGCGTGACCTAAAGCAGAAGACGGCGGGGGTGCTGGTGGCCGTGTGACAGCACGGTACACCAAGTTGGGCTTCTTCCCAATTTTGAGTCCCAGCAGCCTCGGCAGGGCTGGCGACGCTCCACCACCTCAGCACAGGCGTCACTGCTGAGTAACTAGGCAAAGCTGGACCATGTCCAGGAGATGCTTAATACCTCGTTAAAACCACTGCCTTCCCCTTACCTGGGCGGACACAGCTAACTTACGCAGGACGTAGGCGGTAACCTTGAGTTTGGACCAGCTGAGCTTGTTAGGACTGACGGGTGAGGGCCCAGGGCGCCTCCGTCTCCTGAAAAGCTGTCCGACCAGGCCGATGGCTGGCTACCCAGGGGACAGTGATATGGCTGCTCCCCTTGGGCAGGGGTGGCGGGGAGAGGAAAAAAAGGTGGTTTAGGTTGGGGAAATGGGTCAGATGTCACGTTCAGCCGCCTTTCCTCCAGGCTGGCTCCTCTGCAAAGCTCTGAATCTCGGCCTAGACGATAAGGCCCCTCCTCCCTGCTTAGGGGATGGACAAGCCTCCCGTCCCGACCCGTCCCGTTGTACCCGCCTCCCAGCTGCTTCCCTTGCCCCAGCTCCACCTGGAGGGCTGGCTAAGCCTGGTCTCCTGTGTGCACGGCTCTAGGCCACGCCTCAGAACGCATGTACAGCCCACCCGCTGCTGATGGGAGCTGGGGGCTGCTCAGAGACCCAGGTGAGCCCCACTCCAGCTGCCCAGGTCCCCTGGACCCAGGCATTCAGACTTCTGCTGTCCTTCATGGGCTGACCTTTCAGGCACATCAACTGTTGCAGCCCCCTTCCCTCCCACCACCGAGTGCTGGGCCAGGGGGTACCAATGTGCCTCAAGCAGTGACTCCTGGGGAGCCTGGTGTGAAGATCCCAGACCAGAAAAGGTGGTACCCCGAGACCTGGGGTGGCTGAACTGCCATGGAGATAAGAACCGACACCCGCGCCTGACCTGCGTGCCCAGGCAGCCACGCTGAGCCTCAGTGCTGTCATCTGAAAAATGGGGATGACGCACTGATGCGTGAGGAAGTGCCCAGCACCTGATAAACAGCTGCACCTGGGGTGGCTCACATGACCCACTGAGTCACAGACTCAGTCTCTGTAAAACAAGATGCAACTCGGCTCCGCCCCGGGCTGTCGAGACGATTCCACGAGCCCACGTAGAGCCTGGTACAGCGCCTGGCACCTAGGCCTCAGACGGGATGGCCGTATCCTCCCTGCAGGCTCCCTGCCCCACCATCCCCACACCTGCTCCGTCTCTGTGATCACAGTGCTACAGCTGCTGGGCAGGAGCCGGCCTGAGTGCGGACGGCAGTGTGAGGCGCTGAGGACGCAGAGGCGTCACTCGTGGAGAGCAATGGGGCCACTTGGCAGGCAACGCGTGGCTGGAGCCTGTGCTGGTGTGAGCTGCGGCTGGGTGCCCAGGCCTGCTGCTGCACCTGCCTCGCCTGCAGATGCCCATCTCACGGGTGGCCCCCAGCCCAGCCCAGCCCAAAGGAGTCCCTGCCTCTGGCGAGGCCAAGAAGTCACCTCCTCCTGGAGACTGAACACTGCTAGCAGGATGCTTTTCTACCTTTAATTGGGGATACAAAAGGCACCTCTCCCAGGACAAGAGGATCAACCAACAGGTGCGGAGGCCCAGTGCCTGGTGGAGCCCTGCATGGGAGGAACAGAGGAAGGCCGGAGGGCGAGGAAGTGGAGGTCGTGGGGGCCACAGGTGCCCCAGGCATCCCTGGAAGCCTCCCCTGGCGGCCTGGGCCTGGCGAGGTCTCCCCCCACCACGTGCAGCTTCATATCTGGACAGCGTGCGCTCAGCAGAGGGCCACACGCCCTGCCCTCGACAGCTGGCCAAAGCCTTCGGGCTCCAAGGCAGGGCCTGCGGAACGGACCTGAGGCTGCGACAGAAACTTCTGCTGTCTCCAGCCCACGGCCAGGCCTCGACTGTCAGTGTGGGCTTGGAAGAGGGCTCCTCTGGGCATGGGTCCAGGGAGGGGCAAGGGGGACTCACGCTGGGGCAACCAAGCAGCTGGCCTTGTCTGTCCCGGGGCCTCCGGGTTCTCAGCCAAGTTGCAGTGGTCAGCTGGGGTGGGAGGGGAGGCAGGGGTGTCCAGGGTTCCGAAGTGCAACTGACCTGTTCCCCCAATTCATCCGGCTGCCCCCCACACCCCCAGGCAGCGCGGCCCCAACCTCAAGGGGGAGAGAAGGGCATATGTAACAAGCCCCCCCAGAGCAGCCGTGACGCTGAAGGAGAGACAGGTCCCCGCGCGGGGTGTGGGAGCAGCGGGGGCTCGGGCTGCAGGGTGCCAGACCCCACACTCATAAGGCAAACAGCACGTCGTCATCCTTCTCCTGGGTCTTCTTTCGAGGGGCACTGCCAGGCGGGGGACCCGGGGGCCCCTCGGCGGAGGGGCTGGAGATGTTGGGCAAACGGTCGGCCACTTTGGCTCGTTCTTCCAGGAACTTGTCAAATTCTGGAGGAACGAGAGGGAGGCTGCGGGTGGGCTCGGAGGCTGGAGTGGGGCAGGGATGGGCAGGGCCAAGGTCTACTACCTTCACTGGTGACGCCCTTGGGCTCCTCCGCATGGTTCCCCTGAGAAAGCAGAAGGTGAGGTTAGCTGCAGCACTGCGGAGCGGGCTGGGGCGCAGGCTGCTGACCCCGAGGGGTCCAGACCTCGGCCCCACCCCTTCCTGAGCCCCAGGCCTTGGCCCGAGCCCCTGGACTTCTCTGAGCCTCGCTTTTCTGCTTGGCGGCACTCACAGGGTTGTCGGGAAGCTATAACAGAGGAGTACTTGCAGAGGGCCAGGCGCAGGGTAGGGTGCCCAGTGGGCCCCTGACAATCGCTAGTCCCTTCCTTCCAGTGTCTAGAGGGGTGGGCAGACTCGTCCCATGGTGGAAAGGCTGACACCCAAGCCTGAGGCCACACATGCTCACGCTGGGGGCTGGGGAGCGGATAAGCCTTCACCCACCAGATGAAACGGATGGACCTTCTCCTGATCTCGGGCAGAAACATGGTCTTGGCCACTTGCAGAAGGCGGCCTCTGGGCCTGGAAGTGCCCAGGCCCTTGATCCTTGGTGCCAAGAATTGGGGGGGCGACTCTGGAGACTGCCACTCACAGGGGGCAGTGGGGCTCTGGAGACTGCCGCCCCCCACCGCGGGCGTGGCACCCCTCGCAGCTGTCTATCAGCTTCCCGACCTGCACGAGGGGGCTGCCGAGCTCAGTGCTCCCATGGTCCCGGCTGCCCTCGGCCCACCTGTCCTGCTCACAGTGGGACCTCGATCGGCAGTAGGCTCAGGGGAGGGAAGGCCCCAGAGGCTGCGAGGGGTGCGGGGCCGGGCCCTCCTCTAAAGGGAAGAGCCAGGGGAGCGGCAGGGGAGGGGACACCAGCCCCGCTAACGCCCTCTCCTCACCGGGTCGCTCATCCTGACCCCGCCCCCCGTCACCTCCTCATGAGACAACAGGAGCCCCGGGTCAGGTGGGCGAGGAGGGGGCCGGACTTACCACGTCCGTGGACAGCCACTGCTCGATGTCTTCCATGAGGCAGGCCTGGGTGACGGGGATCTGGAGGGAAGGGCAGCGGGTGAGGGCAGTGCGCCTAGCCGGTCTGGGGCCCACCGGCCGCGGCCTGGGGCAGTTGCCCACCCCTGGGACTCCTCCCTCATGCAATGGGGCCAGTCGGACCTGCCCTGCACTCCCGTCCCCGGCAGTCCCTCCAGGATGGCTCCTGCCCAGCTGCCTGGGACCCCAAGTTCTGCCTGCTGTGCCAGGCTGTGGGCAAGGGGGAGGCGGGGCCAGCAGGCTGAGCAGGGGATGGGGAAGGGCTCCTGACAGCTGGAGCAGGGCCACGAGGAGAGAACGGACCCCCGGCTCCTACAGGCCAAGGGTGCGGGCTTGGTGCGCAAGCCCAGGGCCGGGACCAAGCACAGGTGCTCAGGGCCATCTGACACAAGAATATTCACAGCCCAGGGAGCGGCCAGCCAGCAAGGCTGAGGCAGGGGGCACGACTGCAGGCTGTCCCCCTACACCTCCGCAGACTCAGCGTTCGTGGTGGAAGGGGGCAAAGGTGGGCCGGGACAGAGGGAGGGGCCGAGACCACCAGACGAGGCCAGGCTGGTGCACCCCAAGGGGCTGCGGCTATGCACAGGGACATGGCACTGTGGCTCCACCACACAGGCTCCTGCACAGAGGCGGGGGGCTGAGGGCTGGACTGGGGCAGGGCTGGGGCCTGGGGGCTTCCCATGCGAAATGCGTCTACAGCGGGAGAATCCAGCTGGAGGTCAGGGGCACAGACTCTGGGATCAGAGAGACCAGACGCTGGCCGGACCCCTGCGACTCGGCGCAGGTGACTCAGCTTCTCCGACCCTCACTTCGCTCATCGTTAGAGAGGATGACAGTACCTACCGTCCAGGTCCAGATCGCTGTGAGGATTAAACGAGACGAGGGAGCTAAAGAGCTCAGCACAGCGCCCGGCACAGCGCAGGTGCTCGGGGAAACGCGCTTACCACTCAGCTACTTTGGGAAACAGAGGGAGAGCGAGTCTTTCTCCAACCAAAGCCAGGTCAGTCCCCAAGCCCCGTCCTCAGCACCGAGGGCCCCAGGGGGCAGCAGGAGCACCCAGAGAAGAGGCAGGAGCTGACTTCCCAGCAGCGGCAGCAGTGACTTCTCTGGGCTGCCCGCCTCAGCCCCCTCTGCAGGCACTCGGCCCAAGCCCAGGAGAGCCCCGGTCGCCTCCCGGCTGCCACAGGGGCTGCCCGGGCCTTGCTTCCAAGGCAGCACCGAGGGGCCGTGGAAGCGAGAGCAGAGGGAGCCGGACCATGCTGGGTGGGCACCGGCAGGCCCTTGGCTGCCCACCCTGCTCTCCTCTGGTTCTGATGGACAGTACCGCCTGGGGGGGCCCCCTGCGAGTGTGCCCGGCCCCTCCTCTCCGTGCCTGGTCTCACCATCCAGTCACTGAGGCTCTTCTCACTGCCGCCTCCCATCTGGGTGAGAGAGGGTCACGCTGAGGGTGGCGGGAAGGCCAGGGCCAGGGCCACCGGTGCGCTGGAGGCCTCCTCCAGCAGGGGCCTGCTACCGCCTCAGGAGCCTCTGTGCGCGCATGTGCGTGCGCACGCACCCATGCTTGTGCTGGGCTGGTGGGCGGTAAAAGGGGACAGCAAGCAGCAGAGGGCGTCTCCCTGTGGGGACTCCGGAGTCCTGGACGGGCAGGGCAAAGCTTCTCTCCTACTCTTCACCCCAAGGGTCCCTGGGGGTGGGGAGCTGAGCAATCCTGGGATGGTGGAGTAGGCAGCGATTAGCCCCTCATTGGTTCTCAGGGGATTCTGATGGGCACCCAGGGTTAGGAGCATTGCTCTACCCAGTCCCCTCATGTTTACTGATGGGCAAAGAGGAGATCCCTAGGGCCCCAGAGCAGACCGACAGTGGAGGAAGCCTCGGGTCCTGGCTCCCAGCCCATCACCCTGTGACTGCCTTCCCCGCCTGGACAGACCCAGCCTGGGGCCTGTCACATGCCATCCAGCATCCCCACCTCCCAGGACTCACTAACCCCGGGGGGCAGCCACTGGCTGCCCACAGAGTCAGCACTTGATTCCATTCTGTACATTGCTGCCCGGGATCATGTTCTGACAACCGAGAGGGAGAAAGCCTTACCCCCCAGCCAGACGTAAGCACCTCGGAGCAGATGTTTATGACCTGGTTTTAAGGAAGTCACACTCTGATTTGGTGGAAGTCACTTAAACCTCCCAAGTCTTCAGAGATGAACGAGCAGAACTTAGCCAGCGCCTGCTTTTCTGCAGGCTGTGGTGTGTGCGTGTTTCTGCCCCATGGCCGCCTGCCAGGTGGGGCAGCAGTCAGGAGACCTACTGCTCCTCATGCCCTTGCGTTGCCGTTGCTGTGTGCCCCTGGGCAAGTGACACCCGTCCTGGGCTGCAGCGGTCAGCACAGCCAGGCTATTCGGTCAGCCTCCGCCCATGGGAGGTCAGGTGGCGTGGGAGGGAAGGGCTTCCCGAGTGTCCTGATTCATATGGGGTCCTGGAGACAGAATGGGAAAGCCCCTGGGAAAGGAGCCCCTGGGAAAGGAAGGCTGAGCAGCAGGGCAGCACCTCTGCGCTTTAGAGCTCCACAGGCCGTCTGGGGTTCTTGTTACCAGCACTGGCTTCCAAGCTGGACAGACCAACAGCTGTGAGATCATGGGCAAATGACCTCAATTCTAAGCCGTGGTGTTCTCCTCTGTGACTGGGAAAAACCACACTGCAGTGATGTAAAGGTTGAAAGCTTCACTGCGTGCTGGGCACTGTGCTAAGGATGTGACATCTGTGGTCTCACTTAACCCCCCTCTGTAATTAACCCCTCATCTGTAAAAGGGGATACCTTAAGGGTTTGTGTGATGACTCACTCAGTAAGCTGGGGTCGCAGGGTGCTTAGCACAGGGCACAGGCTCAACGAATGACTGCTTACAAAGAAAAATGGTGGGAGGCTCTTAGACCGGGGCGGGAACGCGCTCTGTGTGGCAGCAGGTCCACAACGCACAGGAGGCATCTGAGTCCTTGCTGGTCCCACCTCCACAGTGTTCCAGGTCTTGCCCTGTCTGACTTGGGAATGACTCCCAGGATGCTGGGGATGCCTCTGGGGAGTCGCTGGGGATCCCTCCTGCACCCCCTGCCCCGCGCCCCACTCCAGAAGACTGGGCAGCTTCCACGGCCTCCTGACCGCTCTCCCAGCTTCCAGGCTGGGTCCTTCTAAAATGGAAGCCAGATGAACGTTCCCCTCTGCTCAAGACTGCTCAGGGCTCCCACCTCACATGGCATAAACCCAGTCCTCCCAGTCGGGCTCCGAGCACCCAGTCCCACCTCAGCCTCTGAAGCCCTACGCTGTCACCAACCCTCTCCTCTGCCACGCTGTTCACTGCCCCTGCGTCTCCACCTCCCAGGTCCTGCACTTTCTAACCACCTCCCAAGGAGCTACTCAGCCCACCTACTGGGACAGAGATTCTCTCTTCCCTACAGGCACCCAGAAACAAATTCAAAGGTGCGAGAACTGTACTTGGGGCCCTTGCGAGGGGGAGGGGTCACCCACAGCGCCTGCTCGGTGTGGGCACGTGGCTGTCACGCCACACAGTCCAGGAGTTAAATGCAACAAAAATGGCGCCCTTGGATGCCGCCCTGTGGTCTTAGGGTCTGTTCTCCCGTCCACCTCTGTCCACACTCCTGCAGATAACAGGTCTCTGGAGGGGCAGTGAGGCCGAATACTGACTCAGCTCCCATCTGCCCTCTCAGGCTGCCTATTATAAACCACCGTGGGCATCGCTGGGCAAGCATCCCCCGGCCCTCCTTCTGGACAGGCCCCAGGGTGGCGGCAGGGCCCCTCTGCTTACCGCTCCGGTGCTCTGCTGCCGGGCATCCAGGGCTCCAGCCAGGCCATCTGTTGCTTGAGGGGCTTCGTATTTTACCCTGAAACACAGAGGCCACCGTGGCCATTACGTGCCGCCCTTGCCTTACCAGGCATGCCGGCTGACGTGAGGACAGAGGCGGCTGAGTGGGGATGAGCTGGACTCACAACCCGTGTGGACTTGGGACGTGCCTGGGCAGGGGCGGCTCAGACCTCAGGAAGTGTGCCAACTCTGCAGGCCTGCCTGAGGAGGGTAGGAAGGGTCTCATTTCCTGCCTTGGGGAACCGGGATCAGACGTGTGACCCGCATGACAGGCAGAGCAAGGCTGGAGAGGGGAGGGAAGGTGTTGGGGGCCAAAGACCAAGACCACCAACCTCCTGTGACCAGATCTGGATGAGAAATAGCGTCACTGACCCCACAGCCATAGAGAATTTGCATCTAGACCCTTTTCCGAGCTGCTCCCATTCCATAATTTCAGAAATCGTGGTTCTGTGCAAGGCTGCATTTGAATGGGGGAATCCCGTTCTGCAGCTGAAAACAAACGTGCAGACTACGGGTGAGGATTCGGAATGTCCTCTGGGGGAGGCCGGCCGACGGGTACTGGGAGGAAATTGGAGCTGATACCACAGCTTCCGGGCAGAGGAGGACGGGGAAGGAGATGCCTGTGGTGTCTGAGGTGAGGTTCCAGGCGAGCGAGAGAATAAACCAGGAGTGGGACTGGGTGCTAACGAGGGGGCTGGGTGTCTCTCTGACTGCTACAAAGGGGACGTCCAGGGGAGGCTTTGGGGACTCAGCTCCGGCACTGGGAAAGAGCAGGTATCCTCGCCCTGAGCTGCTGGCGGAGAGGAGGTGAGACCGCGTCAGTCACTGAGGCACAGACGAGGGCACGGAATTCTAGCCTCAACGGGAAAGCCGGTACGGATAGAGATGAGGGCTCTTCTTCCAGGTGGGGCGGGCTGGGGAGCATCTCACCCTCTGCTGGAGCCAGGGCTGGTCCAGCTCGAGGCTTCAGGAGCCGAGACCATAGCACGTGTGACTCTCGTAACGCCAACCTGCCCTCCTGGGGACTGGGTAGACTGGCACTTAAACAGGCCTCTTGAGGAAAAGCCCCAAATTCTCAGGCGGCCTCTCTGAAGAGCAGCCTCCCGCTACTCCCACAGGACCTGGAGGCAGCCGGGAGAGCGCGCTCATCAGCGAGCTCACCGCCCCCCACCCCCCAACGACTGGTGCCCATGCACGTGGGCTGCGGCCAAGCCCTTCTGGAGGGCAGCTTAGCACCCCTGGCTAATTGGGGCAACAGGAGCTGGCGAGGAGGAGGAGATGCCGAAGCCTGAGCAGCGCATCTTGACCCGGGGAGGCCCGCTGACTCTGGGGTGGAAGTGGCCGTGCACCTAGGATACAGTGGGTGCGCTGTGGGGAAAGGCAGGGATGAGGCATGTCCAGCCCCAGGAATGGACAGAAAACGACGATGCCCTTCATTCAAAAGAACCAGGTGTTCCTTCCTAATTACTCCCCACCATCTCGGCTTTTCCATCTCTCTCCTTCTCTCATACAGCCCCCAAGGCCAAAGCCTGGTCATCCCTGGGGGCCGTGCCTGCAGTGGTGGGACCCACACGACGCACACGGGACTGCCAGCCCTGTGCCCGGCGCAGGAGGGAGGAGGGCCACCCGGCAGGTGGTCTCGGTGAGGCTGAGGGGCAGGGGCTGGACCCGGGGCCACTTGGGGTGACACTTGTCAGTGCCTGAAGAAGACACAGCGGCACTGGGGAGCAAGTGAGCGTGGAAGACGTTGAGAAAGAGAGCACCGTTGGGCTCCCCTGGTGGTGCAGCAGTTAAGAATCCGCCTGCCAATCAGGGGACACAGGTTCGAGCCCTGGTCCGGGAAGATCCCACATGCCACAGAGCGACTAAGCCCACGAGCCACAACTACTGAGCCTGAGTGCCACAACTACTGAAGGCCACGCGCCTAGAGCCCGTGCTCCGCAACAAGAGAAACCACCGCAACGAGAAGCCTGGGCACCGCAACAAAGAGTAGCCCCCGCTCGCCACCTAGCCTGCATGCAGCAACAAAGACCCAACGCAGCCAAAAATAAAAATAAATAAATTTATTAAAAAAAAAAAGAGAGCACCCTTGCTTCTGGCCAAACCTGGCTAAGGCGACTCTAACTCTGCTCACCCAGATGTCCCCATGGCTCTACTTGGCATCCTGAGTGGAAGAGCCTGGTCAGCTGGTGAGGCCGTGACTGTGCCAGCTGTGGTCGGCATAGGCCAGAGGGAGGCATGGGGCAGACACTTGGTGGGCAGAAGAGGTCTTGGAGGGTTCAAGAGCCCCAGGGTACAGGGCAAGGTGGGGAGTCCAAAGGCCAGCCAGGTGACCAGGGCTAGAAGACCCAGCTGATGCATCAGAGAGGGACGGCCAGGGAGGCTGGCAAAGCAAAGAGGAGGCTCGGGCACACTCCCATCCCGCAGGGCGCTTTCTGCTGGGGTGGAAACCCCTCCCCAGGGAGGGCCTGCAGGAGGACCCACGACCTGAGACGGTACTTGCTGCCCTCTCAGTACGTCTTCCCTGGCCCCGGCGTCTCACATTCTCCCCTGTCTCTGACCCTTTGCACGTACTGTTCCATGGCCTGAAGTGGTCACCTTGACCTCCCCACTGCGTGGTCCAGTCCTGAGTGCCCTCTGCAGAGCTGCACGCACCTCCTCCGAGTCCACAGTGCTGGGTCCGCCCCTCCAGGACGGCACCCGGCCCTGCACAGCAGCGGTCACTCCCCCCGTGAGACTGCGGGCCCCAGGGGGCAAGCTCGGGTGCGCTTTTCTCTGTTCTTCAGGACCCCGCTCCCCAGAGGAGTGAGGTGCAGCAGCAAACCTCAGCCGGGGTGGGGCTCTCGGGTAGGCTGCCCTCCAGGCTGCAAGTCCCACCAGACTCTAGCCTGCAGCAACACAGCAGCCTCAGTGTGCCCCTAATTCCAAGGTGACCGTGAGCCACTGGTCCCGGAGCACCTGGGCTTGGGAGTACAGGCTCTGCCCCAGCCTAGAGGTGCGGCTCACAGCGCAGGGCTGGTTAGGCTAGTGGGCAGCCTGTCAGGTTCCACCTGGATTGGCCAGGGTGGAGAGGGGATCCCTGGGCCCTCTGGAGGCCCATCAACAGTCCCCCAAGACACCAGAATGACCACTAGGGAGCTGGGGAGTCTGCTGGGAAGGTCCCTTACTCCAGAGCTTTCCTTGGCTGTACATCCTGGTTGCCCTGGGCTTACAAGCAAAGGGCTGACAACAGCCTCAAGCAGACTACTTCCAGCCTGTGCGGAGCCGGTCCCGGGAAGCTGGCCCCGGTGGGCACTCGGCCGCGTGCCTCAGCTGCTGAAAGCCTCTCCCTGATGGAGATGGACAGTCCCAGAGAAGGACAGAGGCCCAGCTCCAGTGCAGAGCAGGCAGACTTGGGTGGGGTAGCAGGACTTCTCTGGCCGGTTACGGAACAGCAGAAATGACTGGACCAGCCCCCGAGGGCTTGGTACACAGCCTACAGTGCAGTGGAGAGCTGGGCTGGGCTGGAGGCACTGTGTTTTGGAACCAGATGGCCCTGGGTTCCCAACCTAGCGCCTCCAAACGTTAGCTGCCTGACTGGGGCAAATGACCCAGCCCCTCAGTGTCTCGGTTTCCTCATCTGAGCGGATCATGTAGGATCCTGGCACCTAGCTAGTCATCAACCTACCGGCATCCCTCCCCCCATCCATCGCTGCCTGTAGGGCACAGGGTTCCCCGGGCCTCCCAGGATTGGCTCGGGGGAAAGAACTCTGCTATCCTGAGGGGGTGCAGGCAGGGGCTGGTGTGCCCACCAACAAACTGGGCTCAGGGACCTGGAGAGAGGCCCCCCCCGATAGGGGGGCGAACCAAACTGCAGGGGCCCAGCCACTCACTCTTTGCGTTGGTCAGCCAGTGAGCTGCCCCGTGTCAGCGCAAACATGTCAAACTCATCTTCCAGGCGGCCAGAGGTCTCCAGAGACTGCAGGCCAGCCCTCACGCTGCTGGAGCCCAGGTCTGTGGGGACAAAGAGGCCACGTGAAGGGTCTGCCTGGCTGTCCTTGGACACTGAGCCGTGGCTGAGCTGCTCCCTGCCAGGCCCAGGTCGGTTCTGGAGAAGCAGCGTGGCCTGGAGTGGTGGTGGGGTCGGGGTGCGTATGGACGGAGCAGGCCACCTGCTGGCTGAGGGACCAGGGGCAAGTCACTTCCTCTCTCTCAATTACTTCCAAGGGCTTGGCGTCAAGCAGGCAGCCAATAACGCTCATCATGGTGACGACGGTGGCGATGGCTAACGCTTACCAGGAGTGCACTCTGGGCCTGGCCCTGGTCTAAGCCCACTCTGTGCAGAAGCTTATCCAGGCCTCACGATGACCTGTGAGCAGGGCCCATTCCTGCCCCTGTTACAGAGGAGGAAAAGGGCCCAGGATGTCCAAGTGACGTGCCCAGGTTCACCAGATGATTCAGGCCGGGGGAAATTCACGGTGTTGATGGGAAATCACACAACAGTGGGATTTCTGAGATCTGAGGGGGCTCAGGAGTTGTGAGACTGCAAGGGAGGGTCCCCTGTGTTTTGTTCTGGCCGCTCAGCCTTGCAGAAAGATTCAGCACTGGACCCTGGCGAGGAGGGGTCTGGGCCAAGATTCCGCTGTTGGCACTCCAGCTGCAACTGTGTAATGGGACGGCACCCCCAGAGCTGCAGGGGTGTCCGCAGTATGTAAGGTACCCTTAGCCCAGAAACCCGCACGCTGCACTTACTCATTCCCGCCAGCTGGGACGAGAGGCTGCTGGTGGCTG
Organism: Orcinus orca; assembly: GCF_937001465.1. NCBI lineage: Eukaryota > Metazoa > Chordata > Mammalia > Artiodactyla > Delphinidae > Orcinus > Orcinus orca. Next base: position 90,780,649 of record NC_064569.1, on the reverse strand, counting down.
CAGGGTCAGGGCCCATGTCGATCAGGTCAGCGGCCACCTCGGCCTCGCTTGGGGCCTGGGGGCAGGGGAGAGGCCACCGTCATCCTCTCAACCTGACCTGCAGCCTCATTCCCTTCTGTCCTGAAGCACTGGCGCCTTCATTCTTTGCCTGAGGATCTGTCACCAGTAATACCCGCCCCGCCACACACACCCCCCCGTCCCTGCAGCAGTGATTGGGAGTCAGGGAGTCTTGCTCCCTCCCCTTGGCCTATCTAGCTCAGCTGGAGGCCTGGGAGGCTCAGAAGACCCTGGGGCATCAGCTGGCGGCAGAACCTTATCTACCCTAATGGCACAAGGACATAAAAACTGAGCAGGGGCCCCGCTGGAGATTCTGGCTAAGAAGGCACATCCCAACCAGGATACCTGGGGAGGGAAGTGGGCCCAGCCCTCCTTCTTCCCATTATCACGGAGAAGCAGCCTCTTACCTTGGCGGTCTGGCCTGTTCGGAAGCGTTCAAACCTACGAGACAGAAAAGACCTGAGTCAAAGAGAAGGACTGGGTGGCCCCTTAGCACAGCCAGGCCAGAGCTTTTCCCACTGCAGGTCTCAAAACCAACAGAGTGGGTCACAAACAGGGTGATGACACGGCCTGGTTTACCCTGGACAGATCCAGTTTATGCCTGCTGCCCCAGGGAAGTATTAGCAGGGCCTGTTTTTCACTTGCAAGTGTCCCAATTAGATTATCAATTATCTGGTCACCTTAGTCACCATTAGCATTAAATAAACAACAGGAATAGACTAACGCAGAAAAGGATACGGGGGTGCGTGCACACAGCAAAGGCAAGTACTGGTTTTTGGAACTTGTTCGGTAACATACATTTGCGTGTGTGCGTGTGTGTGTGTGTGTCTCTAAAGCGGTGTAAGGAAGACACACTGCTTTATGGAGCCATTTAAAACCGCCCTAGACAGGTCAAGGGGCTGGTGGGCAGACTGAGGACTTCGGTCTGAGATCTGTTCCTGCCTGGCCCTGTCCCTCACTGTGTGACCTTGGGTAAATCACCTCACTTCTGAACTTCAGTCTCCTGTCTATTAATAAGCAGGTGACAGTGGAACCTGCCTCCCAGGTGTGAGGATCAAGCGAACCACCCAACAAACGTAAGGTCTGATGAATAGGCGTCAGAGGGGTCCCAGTCACCCCTAGATCGGGCCCTTGGGCCACCTCACGGCCCGCACGGCAAATGGCAGGGGCTCTTAGTCCCACCAGGTCAGCGAGCAGGAGAGGCCAGGCAGCCGTGGCCTGCCACGGCCCCGCCCCCTCACCTGATTCAGAATCACTCAGCAAGTGTTTGCTGATGGATAAAAACACGAAATGAACCAGTGGCTGGAGGCGGCTGGCATAACTGGTACCCTGTGCCAGACAGCCTGACCACCGAGTGCTTTATAGGCATAACCGCACGGGCCCTCAGTTATCTACAAGGAATCATGAGCTCCGTTTTACAGGTTCAGAGGAAGCGTGGGGGACATCATTTCTGCAGGCCCAGTACCTCTCCCTGCCTAACAGCACCTAAGTGCTCCTCTGGGGAGCTGCTCCCCCCCTTTCCTGTGATCCCGGGGGGACTGTGGTCAAGGGGGCCTGTCCCCTCCCACACCTGCATCCCACAAGGACGCTGAGTCAATCAGAGTTTCTCGTGGGGAGCTGACTCTTGGACAGAATGGTACAAGGTGGGCAAGCGTTTGGAGCCCATGTATTCATGATGACACCCTGGGGTCATGGTCCAGGAGTCTCTGCCCCGGAGGCCCCTGAACTGCCCTGGCATCTGTCCTTCCTGCCCCACTGGGAGGCCTGACTTTTATTCTTCTTTGGATTCTGAAAGCTATCCATTCAATAAAGGCTGTTCTCCTAATGACTTCTTTTTCTGCTTAAGTTAGAAAGCTTTAAGCTGTGATCCTGGATGCAGGGACGCAGGCGGCAGGAAAGGACGTGTGGGGTGAAGGGCGAGGGCTCCTGCCTACGCTGGACGAAGACAGCTGAGGGCATGTGTGCTGGGCAGCTGACCTGGTGTTTGAGAGGGACATGAGAAGTCAGAGGGTGTGAACAGGGGAGAAGGGAAGGAAGAAGGTGGGGCGGCTGGCCCGAGGAGGGGCAGACAGCGGGGCTACCGTTCGTGGCGCAGGAAGACGTTGTTGAGGTTGTCGTTGACGATGAGTAGCTCCTCCGTCAGCTGCTCATTGGCGACGCGGGGGATGAGCTCCAGGACCCGCCGCTGCATGGCTCGGCATGTCCGGTTGAGCTCCTGCCAGGGGAGGAAGTGAGACAACCACGGCTGCTGGACCCGGAGCGAGGCCATCTCTACTGGACACCTGGCCCTGGGCGCACCTTGGAGGCGGAGAGGTTTCCAGACTGGACTTCAGGTTGCACAGAACAGCTTTTGGGGTTCTACGGACGACCACTGGCATCTCATTTCTAAGTGTCTAGCACACAGGAGACGACCAACCTGGGGGACGTGCTGTGGGTTTAACCTGGCCGTGCGGCCCTCAGGGTGGAGCTCCTGCCCTCGCCTCGGCATCACGGAAGAATCAAGACTGCGAGGCGGCTGGTGGAGCGCCTGCCACTTCTCTGGGTGCGCTGAGGTTTTTGTGACCAAAGCATAAAAGATAAACTGGATGATCCAACTACTACCCCAACTCTGAATGTCTGCCTCATTGCTCTTTTTTTTTTTTTTTTTGCGGTACGCGGGCCTCTCACTGCTGTGGCCTCTCCGGTTGCGGAGCACAGGCTCCGGAGGCACAGGCTCAGCGGCCATGGCTCACGGGCCCAGCCGCTCCGCGGCATGTGGGATCTTCCCGGACCGGGGCACGAACCCGTGTCCCCTGCATTGGCAGGCGGACTCTCAACCACTGCGCCACCAGGGAAGCCCTCTAATTTCTCTTTTAATGCTTTTTATTTTGGAATAATTTTAAATTTACAGAGAAGTTGCCAAGATAAGACAGCACAGGGGTTCTTCACCCAGCCTCCCCTTCGTTTGGCATTTGTCAAAACTATGACATTGATGTGGGTACAGTGCTGTTAACTAACTACAGACTTTATTCAGGTTTTACCAGTTTTTCCACTAATGTCCTTTTTTTCTCTGTTCCCACATTGCATTTAGTCACCACGTCGCCAAGTGACTCTTAATCAGTTAGTGTTATGTATTTAAACTTGTTTGGGAAAAAGAAAAAAAAATAGAAGCCGAAGCATTTACAGGCTTTTTATTTGTAGGACTGAGTGTTTCCGTCCTCAGGTGCCTGCCATCAGGTGGACAGGGGCCCGGGTCACGGTCCTGAGGTCCCAACAGATGGTCGGGCACTGCTGACTGTGGCCACGCGCCAGCACTTTTCTCCTGGCATCATGAAGACCACTGATTTTGGTTCTTTTCAGACCCTGCTGCCCGCGCCTCCCCCCAGGCCAGACCCTCTCCCGGCATTTCCTCTCTTGCCTGAGCTGGGGCAGGGCAGGCCCAGGGGACTTCCAACATCCTGCGGGCCTCCCCTCTCCTCCCCCCATGACCAAGCACACTGCAGCTTTGTCCCTACTTCCTTTCCTGCCCCTCTCAAGAGCAGAAGAGCAGCTGGTGGAGCCAGGGTCCTGGGTTCATACCCCAGCTCTGCTGCTGACCAGCCCTGTGACCCTGGGGGCATCCCATGACCTCTCTTTGCCTCAGTTTGCTGACCTGGGATGTGAGGATAACAAGAGTACCTACCTCACGGGGGGGAGGGGGAGGATTAAGTGAGTGAATGTATATCACGTGTCCACATCAGAGCCTGGCACACAGGACGTGCTCAGTGTGCATCAGCGGTCCCTGTGTCACCCCTGCCTGCCAGCCAGCCTTCTGAGTCCCCAAAATCGCGCACACCCGCAAGGCCTTGGCTTGGGACACCCAAAATTAACTGCGCTACAGCAATCCTGCCGCTTCCCAACTCACTCAAGCTTCTGTCATTTATGCTTTTTTTAAAAAAAAAAAAAAATTTTTATTTTTGGCTGTGTTGGGTCTTCATTGCTGCACGAGGGCTTTCTCTAGTTGTGGCAAGCGGGGCCTTCTCTTGTTGCAGAGCATGGGCTCTAAGCACACGGGCTTCAGTAGTTGTGGCACTTGGGCTCTAGAGCACAGGCTCAGTAGTTGTGGCGCACAGGCCTAGCCGCTCCGCGGCATGTGGGATCTTCCTGGACCAGGGATTGAACCCGTGCAGGCAGACTCCTATCCGCTGCGCCACCAGGGAAGCCCTGTCATTTATTTTTCATATTCGTGTGTTCACTCAACTGTGAGACTCTGACTTCACTCCCCTCAACCTTGCCCCCTGCTCCCACCATAAGGTAAGGACCCTGGAGCAAGAACACTGTGTCAGCTTGGTCGGGCCCAGGAACAGAGAGATGAGCACAACCCAGCCTCGCCCTCCAGGAATGTGAAGCCCAGCAGGAATGACACAAAATGAGGTGATCATGCCAAGCCCTCTGTCCCCTCACAGGTTCAGGTTGACTCCTGGGCCTCGGGGGTCCCTAGCTTTCTTGGCGTGTCTAGGACTGACCTCTGTGGGGAGGGTGCCTTTCCCCACACACAACCCCCTCACTCAAGTGGGGCCCCAGCTGGGGGTGGCACCCAGGGGATATCACATGACATACGGGAGCCCCAGCCTGCAGATCCCGGCTCAGGCCTGCCTGCTAAGTTTCATATTCTGAAAGGTGGACACCTCACCTTCCAGCTTTTCCTCAAGACCACTGATGGGGAGCTATTTGCAACCAGGCACAGCGAGGGTGTTTTACGTGCAAAGCCTTATTTAATACTCAGGTCAAACTTGTACCACAAAAGCAAACTTACCGATGAGGAAACTGAGACAAGAGGGGCTATTCTGTTCAAACCACCAAGTGGTAGAGCCCCGAGCTCCAATCTGATGGAGTCCAAAGTCCCTGGCTTTATCATCTCCCATTGTGACCCAGGGGCTCAGAGTCCGCCTGGAAAGCACCGTGGCGGTGGCGGGGCCGGGAGGCCGAACCGGGCGACCGCTGCTCACCTGTAGCAGCTCCAGGTCTGCCGGCTCCGCCTGGGTGGGCACAAGCTCCGTCAGCATCTCCGACATCACCCTCACGTTCCCACTCACCATCTCCAGCTCACTGCGCAGCTTCCCGATCTGGAACACACGGTTGGCCCCGCTGAGAGAGGCCGGGGTCTGGGGCCTCTGCCACTCCTGGGACACAGCCTGACACTACCAGCCCGACCTGCCGGCACCCTCTCTAGGTTCCCGGGCCACAGCCCTGCGCCAAGAGGCCCATGGTAGGCTTGCCCTCACCCCCGCTGACCCCCTTACAGAGATGTTAGCAACTGTTACAAGGCGCCCAGTGCAGGGAGAGGCCAGGAGGAAAGAAGCTGAGGGCAGAGGCGGCCCTGAGTGTGGCTGGAGGGCTCTGGCATCTCCTGGGTGCTTGGCGCCTAACAAGGCCCTGGGGGGGGGGGTTCCCCTGAGGGGAGAGGAGGGAGGCCTCCCTCCTAGGAGGACCCGGTTCTGTCTTGCTCCTGGTCCGCTTTGGTGCCCCAGACTCTTCCAAGGATGAGACCCAGTGCCGCCCCCCACCCTGAGTATGAAGCTGAGACTGAGCACTCGTTAAAGGGATGTGAGCAGGTTTTCAACGATCAGAGGGTCCCAGTCTTGGCTTGGGGAATAGTTGTAAATCGAGTCGCACAGTCTCTGCACTCAGGCGAGGTGGGGAAAGGCCCCTGCTGCGGCGTTTCCTGTCCTCATGGACAACGTGGACACTGTGAATGTCCAGGAAGGGACCAGTGTGGACGTTCCCAAACCTGATCTGGTTGATGAACCCTTTGATCATGGGCTACCTCACGGGTCTAGGATTGAGCAGCCTACGTTTTGGGGAACGCTGGTGCATCCTCAGTTGGCTGAACCAGCTGATTTCAGAATCAGTGTCACCATATAAATTCACGGCGCCTGCCTGTGAGGGCAGCCACCATTCTGATCACCTCTAAGGCCCAAGCACTTAATGTATGTTGCCACTTAACCTTGACCATAGTCTCATGAGGAAGGTATCACTGCCCAACCCTTACAGATGAAGAAGTGGGAGTGCAGACACAGGCCCACTACGGTTTGCCAGCAGCTTCCAGACCCGTAAAACGTTTGGTGCATTTGGCCTGTTTAACAAACGCTCCTGGCAGAAGCAAGGGAAAAACAACTGATCCCAAACCCAGCGTGTCCAGGTCAGATGGGACCTAATTACAAGGAGTCTGGGAGTTACATCAGTGCTGCCTGAAAGCCTTAACGTGTCCCAGGAGATGGAAGGGGACTCTGAAATTAAACAGACTACTCGGTCTTGTTTAGCAAGAACCTTCTTCCACTGGACATAATCAGTCTTAATCCACACAGGTGCCAGACTCCAGGCAAATTGGTTCAAATTATAACCAGGTTAGATCAGTTTTGGATCCCAGGGTGATTTTACTACTTTTATGCACTTTTAATTATTGGGCCTGTTAGGAAAACGTTTCTAGTAATGTTATTTGTAACTCTGGGGGTTGATTTCTTAACTTGCTATAAGTACAGAGGTTTCTCTTTAAATAGGTTTGGGTATGAAAGGCTGTTGGTAAGTTTACTTGTTTGTTAAGACCAAACGATACCGCAGAAGTTTGTAAAGCACCTCAAAAGTGGGCACCCCCAGTGTGCAGGCCTCGAGCAACCCCGCCATCCGCGACTAAAATGACCGCGCACCCAGGAATGCCGGTCATGGCTGTGGATGTCCCTCGTAGGGCGGCAGCTAAGGCCGCCACAAACTGCTCGGGGCCAATGTGCAGGGCGCTGGCCTCACAGGCAGGGGGGAGGGGCTGAGGGACAGGCGGCCTGGTCTGAGGAAGGCAGTCTTGCAAAGCTACTCACGGGGCCCCAGAAAACGAGGCCCAGGCCCGGCCTCCAGCATCTTACACTATGCCTCAAACCTTCTTCTTGGGGCTTGGTGGGAAGCATCATGGTGCAAGGCAAGGGTTTAAATTTTTTTCTATACAGATGTTTTAGAAACATTTTTAGCAAGAACCTCCGTCCAAATGAAATCTTACGTGAGACCCTGAGCAAACCCCAGCAAGGAAGTGGAGCCGCTGTGGCCGAAGGGCTGCTTGCTGGGTGCTTCCTCTCCCTGGAGCTGCCCGCAGGGCTCCACGGAAGGCACAGTTTGGAGAAGGGCCCAGGTGCAGGACAGAGCCTGCCTGGAGTCAGATTTGCGCTTGAATCCCAGCTCTGTCTCTGCTGAACTGTGTGGCTCTGGGCAAGTGAACTGATCTCTCTGAGCCTCATCTCCCAACAGGAAGGATGACACATGCCCTGTGGGGCTGCCCTGAGGACTGGGCAGAGTAATTTCCACACGACAGGGGCCTGCCCTGACTTGTGGGGAGGGGGAGGCCCACGTCCTGACCTGTGTGGCTACGGCCCAGGCTTGTTTACCTGCTCAGCGGTTGGCGTTATGGGTGTGTCGCTGGGGAGTAGGGCCAAGGTGGGCAGCGGGGTGGTGTGCTGGCCGGAGTCCCCTTGATGACTGGCATCAGTGCCCACAGAAGAATTCTGTCCTGACGGTGTCTCTGAGTTGAACACGGTCTAGAAGGCAACAAGCTGAATCCGTGAGGCTGGCAGGTCGGGGCCACCAGGAAGCAGCACCTGCTCTGGGGGTGACTCCCGCTGCCCCTGCCCGCCGCTCCTCACCCTCTGGGGCGTGTGGATGGGGGACAGCATGTCCAGGTCGGTCATGGGGAACTCCAGGCCCTTCCTCCGCAGGTCCTCGTAGACAGCGACCACACCTGTCAAGTCGGGCGAGCTGCGGAACGCGTCAGCCCAGGACTGAGAGGGGACAAGGGGACACAGCCGGTAACCACTGCTCACCGGCTCCCCTGCGAGCCTGCTTGCCAGCCCCCAGGGAGCAGAAATTCCCTCCTGGACTCGCTGGTCCTTTGGTGGCATCACCTGGACAGCCCGCTCCACAGCAAGGCCCTCAGCCAGCAAGGCTCCCCCCGACCCCCCCTTAGAGGTCCCGTCGGCAGAGGAGCAAGACGGACCCAAGAGAACAGACGAGAGAGTAGCAGTGGTGGGGGCACCTTCCTCCCGTCCCGCCCGCGGCCGCCCGCGCTCACCTGGATGAGGGTGAGCACCTTGTCGTGCACGATGGTGGGCGGGTTGTTCTTGGGCAGGATGGTCTTCACCAGCACGCCCTCCACGAAGTCCTGGCTGGCCACCAGCACGTGGAAGCGGTGCCCGCAGTTCTTGACGCAGGTTTCCAGGACCTGGAGGCCGTGCGGTGCCCGTGAGCACCCAGCAGAGGAGCGGGAGCGCCCGGGTCCCCACCCTCACACCCCACCCATGTCCCAGTGGGGAGGCCCAGCAGAGGATGCAGCTCCCTGAAGTGAGACCCAGGACATGGAGGAGACGGGATCACACCAGATTCGGCAGCTGGCTGGCTGGGGTGGGGAGGGGACTCAGGCGGGCAGAGGGCCGCGCGCTGGCTGGAGCCCCTGGCTGAGTGGCTCTGGTGCCCACAGAACCCTGTCCCGAGGCCGTCTCTGAGCTGAACACAGTCTAGAGGGGAGGTGGCTCTCCAGGTGTAAACCAGAGAACTTTCAATCAAATGGCGACTTCGCGGCCTGCGACAAAGGCGCCCACCTTCCCTCCCCGCTCCTGTCCCTGCTCCTGTCTCTCTATTCCCGGGCAGGAGCTGCCTCTGATCTTCAGCTGAGCAGACAGATCCAGATGTAAGTGCTGCCACGGGGGAGGCGGAGACAGAGAGCTCGCGCCCCCACTCCCCAGCCAAGCCCACCCTGACTGCCAGGCTGCCAACTCCTGCCTGTCCCGCCCTGCTGTGAGCAAGGACTGTCCTCAGCCTCTGGCCTTTGCTTTATGTTCGTTTTTCAGGGCCAATTAGGCCAAGTACCAACAGGAACCCAACTTGGGTACTGCCCCCCAGAGGCCTGGGTGCACTGAGCTTCTGTGTCACCGGCAGGTCCTCTGCCCACGCGTCCCATGACGGGCCCTTGAGGGGTGTGGGCCTCAGTGTGTCTGCTCCCTGCACCAGTAGGTTAGAGGGAACTTTTCCAAATAGCCTCTCTTGCCACTCCTCGTTGGCCAGCCGTGTAGACAGGACAGTGCCTTGAAGGCTGACCACAGCCCTTGAAAGGGTAGCCCCAGGGGGGCTGGGAGTCCTGCTGGGCCCCCAGGGGACTGTGGTCCCGCTGTGGATGGAGGGACGGGGCACTCACCGTGAGAGCCAACATCACCTCGTGGAAGTTCTTATTCCCCACGATTCTCTTCTTCACCGCTCGGAAGGCATCTTTGGGGCTGGGAAGAAGGACAAGGGGAAGGACGGGCTGAGGAATGGAACCTCCTTACCCCACAGAGGAGGCTGCACGCCTAAGGTCAGGAGGCACTGGGAGACGGAACGGCTCTTATTTACCCGTCTCCCTTGGTCCCGCCCTGTTTTGTGTGCCCAGGTTCTAATCACATCAGAATCTTCCTGTCCCACCAGAATCCTCAGTAGATAACGACTGCCTGGCAGGGATTCTCAGTGAGCAGTCTCTGGACACCCTGCACTAGAATCCCTTAGTGGGGAGGTGTGAGTGCTTGTTAAACATGCGGAACCCCAGACCCAACCCTAGACCCCCTGAAGCAAGCTCTCAGGGGATCTGCATGCCCACCGTGCCCCTGGGGCTTTATATGCAGTAGTGAAGGTTAAGCACCAATAAGCTGCAGGCACAGAGTTCTTGTGCCCCATCCTGGCCAGCTCCTCTGCTCACCCCTGTTTCCACCCAGGCCTTATCAGGCACCAGATGTGCCCACACCAGGCTGGGTGCTGGGACGCACTGGTGAATAAGACCCTCGGCCCTGCTTCAAGGATCACATGTTCCAGGGAGACCCACCCAAGGGAGGGAAGCAAGCAGGTCCCGAGGTAAGAGCGAGTGTGAGTGTGTGAGTGTGGGCGGGCGGGTGGGTGCCGGAGGTCAGGGAAGTCTTCTCCCAGGAGGTGGCGCCACAGCTGAGCGTGAAGGATGGGATGCAGCCAGCTGCGGGGAGCAGGGCACGCGGTTCGTCGGTTCGTGGAGGCAGGAGCCTGGACCAGGGCCCAGGCAGGCGGGCGGGGAGGAGATGAAAGGAGGCCGCTGAGCGTTGGAGGAAGGTGGAGGGAAGGGCTGGGGAGGCTGCGTGGTCATGGCAGGGAAGCCGGCGGCAGCCTGTTCTCCCCACCCCATCGGTAACTCCACTGACGCCCCCAGGCCTGCCGCCTGCACCCTTGCCGCTCAGCCCTGTACAGGGGAAAGCCACGTTGCCCGGACTGTCCTGGCCTAGGAGTCTTCGTGGCCCCCCCAACTTCCACATCTACCGGGTAGAAGCCCAGCTAAAATCCGCTTCGCCCGTGGCGCTTCCCCAGTCCTCCATCTCCTGGGTGCACTGACCCTGGGACTGCCCGGCTAGAGAGGATGCTCCCTAGAGGCCAGGGGTGGCGTCCTCCTCTGACACTTTGCCTCCCCAGAGCCCAGCACGCTACAGGAGCTCAAGCAACACTTCTTAGGCCGGGGAGGGCCTGTCCTGCTGTCTGCTGGGCATCTGTCAGACTGTCAGTGCCAAAGCCATCACGGGCGAGTCGACAGAGTCGGGAACCCTGACATGACATGGGCCCCCCGACAGGAGTGAAGGCGGCAGGCAAGGCTTTCTGGAAGAGACTTGCGTGGGGGTGGCTGTGACGGAGATGACACGAGGGGTGAAGGGCCACGGCCCCTAACGGGGTGGGACCCTGCCCCTGAAGTGTGAGGGCGCTTTTCAACCCAATGCCCTGGGGCAGCCCCTCGCCCTCCGGGCTCCATCTCAGGGGAAGGTGGCTTCTGTTCCTGGCTTGGCCACTCCCCTGGGGCCACGTCAGCTCTCTAAAGGGACTTGTTTCCACTCCTTACAGAGTGACCCAGAAGTTCTGGCCTGTGTGCCACTACTGTGGGCCTACCGTGTGTCTAGTACTCTGCCAGGAGCACAGCACAAAGTGGGTGGCACGGAGGCCACACACAACCCAAGGCGGGAGTGGACGAGAGACTAAAGCTTAGATGACAAGCTCTGTGAGGTCAAGGGTCACATCTGCCTGGCTCACTGCTGGGTCCCCTGGGCCTCGTGCAGAGCCTGGAACCCAGGAGGTGCTCAAATCAATAGCACCTGAACAAGTCTGACCCCAGTTCTGCCGACGTTTACAAGGGAGATGGGGACTTGCTTCTCCAAGGACACAGCAGTGACTTTCAGCCCCAACATTCAAGAAGAGGCTCAGTGAGGTTTTCTGCCTCAGTCTCCTCTCTTGGTGGCCCTGCCGCCCGCCCACCACTCTCACCCCCGACACTTATGAGTCCAGATGCAGGGGGGCGTGTCCCCTCCCAGCGCCTCGGCAAGCCCATGGCACACGGCTGGGGAGCTGGAAGGTTCTGGCAGCCCCCGTGCAGTCCTAATTGGCCTTGACCGTGTGCTGCAGACTCCCACAGCCTCCTCAGGCTCTGAGCTGGGTGCTCCCCGTCTGCTCCCTCCACACACAAAGCACCACGTGGTGAGAGGAACCCTCGCAGGGCAAATGGACCATCCCAGTGAAAGACGGGGAGAGAACTGAGGCCTGCTCCAACTGCGGAGCCTGTTTTTCTGGAACAGAGGCCTCATCTGGCGCTTCTTGCTGGCTGTGGTCATCACACCCCTCCCAACCCTTCCCTGGTTTCTCCTGAGAAGGACAGTGACCCTGCATCCATCCCCTCGCTGCTCCCCTCAGGGCCTTGGGCAGATTGCTGGAAGGGTGGAAGAGCTCTTTTCTGAGACAAAGACCCAGAGAGGTAAAGTGATTTGCCCAAGGTCACACCGCTGGTCAGTGATGCCGGTCAGAGCCCAGGAGCCAGGACCACGGTGCTTGCCCCACACCACATCTCTGGCGGGGCTGCCTGACCCCAAGCAGGATGCCGGGACCCGAGCACCAGAAATGCTCGGCCAAGGCTAACCTTGACCAGCCTCTCGGTTCCACTGCACGTTTACTCCCCTCCCTGTGGCAGCAACCCTCCCTGCTGGCCTCAGAGCTTAAGGAAACGAAAGTCCGTTCTTGCTCACTGGGGAAGCTAGGGGTCCCTGCTGCACAGTCTAGCCTGCGGCATGCAGATGGGGCTTGGGGCTTCCTCCTAATTCTAAGAGCTGCCAGCTGGCCTTGTCCTAGGAAGATGCCTTCCAGGTGACGTCCTAGGAAGGGCCAGTCGACTGCACTGCTGCTGCTGGGTGGGCCGCACACCCCATATCTCTGGGCTTCTCATCCATTTGATGAGACAGTCAGACTAGATCGTGGTTCCGAAACGTTTAAGGCGCGCTGTTGTGGCCGCCCCACCGGCGTCCCGCCTCTCCCCTGGGGTCCTCACCCTTCCTCGGTCTCATTGATGATGTCGCAGATCTCCATGTTGAGTGCCCAGTTCTCGCTCTGCAGGGAGCCATCTGTAGCTTTCTCTGAGGACAAGAAACCACAGGTCACACCAGCGTGTGGGGTTCCCAGACGGACAAACTCAGCGGGAGTGGGGAGGACAATGGGTGCTTTCCGGGCACCCGAGATGGGCCAGGCACCATATAAATGGTGTCACCTTCATTGCCCCATTTCGTCACTTAATTGTTAGAGTAGCCGTGCGAGGCCGGGGAGGGAGCCACGGCTGAGTCTACCAGATGGGTGAGCGGGACGGGGGTTCAGGGGGCCTGGCCTCAGAGTGCTTGTTTTTGACACGACAATATAGAGACAGGGTTTTGTTTTAGATTTTTGTAAAGAAATGTTCCCTCTTGACCCTTTTATTATCTTTTGACTTGGAAACCATTCACATGGTTCAAAAGCTCCAAAGAGGCATCGAATGGAGAGTAAATCTACCGGCCTCCCCTGCCCCCAGCTCCCTCTTCCTGGAGGCCCCCAGTTTCCTCTCAAATCTCCCAGAGATATTCTTTACCTCCAAAGCCAAGGACACAGGGTTTTAAATCCCGACTCTGTTACCAACAGGAGGCCTGGCCGTGGTCTTCCTCTACAAGCTAGCTTGTCTGTAGGTGGGTAGAAGCGCCCCGGGGTGTCTGATGATGCAAACCAGGCACATGCATGGTACTTGGTGCAAAACAGGTACTCAGTGGGTGGTGGGTCTTTTTTATTTTTTTTCAATTGAGGTGAAAGTCACAAAACATAAAATTAACCATTTTAAAGTGAACAGTTCAGTGGCATTTACTACATTCACAATGCTGTGCAACTCTATCTGGTTCTTGGGGTCAGGTCTCCAGGCCAGGAGCCACTACGAGATTCTCCAGGCCTGTCGAGGTCACAGTTGGTGGCCCTTTGCTGTAAGATCTGCTCAGTGTTGGGACCCGGCTGCCTTTCGTGTGCTCTAGTGTGAGAGGAGGTGGGTGAACAGTGAACACAGGAACAGAACATACTATAGGACGTTCAAAAACGTTCTTTAAAATCGAAGTGCTGGGGCTTCCCTGGTGGTGCAGTGGTTAAGAATCCGTCTGCCAATGCAGGGGACACGGGTTTGAGCCCTGGTCCGGGAAGATCCCACATGCCGTGGAGCAACTAAGCCTGTGTGCCACAACTATTGAGCCTGTGCTCCACAGCCCGCAAGCCACAACTCCTGAAACCCAGGCGCCTTGTTGCTCTGCAACAAGAGAAGCCACTGCAATGAGAAGCCCGTGCACTGCAACGAAGAGTAGCCCCCGCTCACCGCAACTAGAAAAAGCCCGCGCACAGCAACAAGGACCCAACGCAGCCAAAAAAAAAAATCAAAAAAAAAACCCCGAAGTGCTGTCCTTGTGTTCACATCACGCACTTTCCCTGCCCTCTCCATCTTCTAGATTCCATCCTCATGCAGACCTGACTTTAAAACAAGTTCCAACTGGACACAAGATGGCGTACTAGGAGGATGCAGAATCCGTGTCTCCTTCCAACCAGGGCACTTACCAGGCACTGGTGAGGGACCACAGACACTTAAGGGGACGGGAGGAACCCCCAGTGACCGGCTTGCGGGATCTTGGTTCCCAGGCCGGAGGTTGGGCCTGAGCTCCTGTGGTGGGAGCTCCGAGTCCAAACCACTGGACTAACAGAGAACCTCAGACCCCAGGGAATATCAATCGGAGTGAGGCCTCCCAGAGGTCCTCATCTCAGCACCAAGACCCGGCTCTATCTAACTGCCTGCAAACTCCAGTGCTGGACGTCTCAGGCCAAACAACCAGTAAGACAGGAATACAGCACCACCCATCAAAAACAAAAAAAAGAAATGACAAAAAAATTTTTACAGAGGAAGGAGCAAGGTAAAAACCTACAAGACCAAATAAATGAAGATGAAATATGCAACCTACCTGAAAAAGAATTCACAATAATGACAGTAATAAGATGATCCAAAATCTCGGAAACAGAAGGGAGAAAATACAAGGAACGTTTAACAAGGATCAAGGAGAACTAAAGAGCAAACAAACAGTGATGAACACCACAATTACTGAAATTAAAAATACTCTAGAAGGAATCAATGACAGGATAACTGACGCAGAAGAACGGATAAGTGAGCTGGAAGGTAAAATGGTGGAAATAACTACTGCAGAGCAGAATAAAGAAAAAAGAATGAAAAGAACTGAGGACAGTCTCAGAGGCCTCGGGGGCAAAACTAAACGCACCAGCATTCGAATTATAGGGGTTCCAGAAGAAGAAGAGAAAAAGAAAGGGCCTGAGAAAGTATTTGAAGAGATTATAGTGGAAAACTTCCCTAATATGGGAAAGGAAATTGTCAATCAAGTCCAGGAAGCGCCGAGAGTCCCATACAGGATAAATCCAAGGAGAAACACGCCAAGACACATATTAATCAAACTATCAAAAATTAAATACAAAGAAAAAAATATTAAAAGCATCAAGGGAAAAACAACAAATAACATACAAGGGAATCCCCATAAGGTTAACAGCTGATCTTTCAGCAGAAACTCTGCAAGCCAGAAGGGAGTGGCAGGACATACTTAAAGTGATGAAAGGGAAAACCTACAACCAAGATTACTCTACCCAGCAAGGATCTCATTCAGATTCAACGGAGAAATTAAAACCTTTACAGACAAGTGAAAGCTAAGAGAATTCAGCACCACCAAACCAGCTCTACAACAAATGCTAAAGGAACTTCTCTAGGCAGGAAACACAGAGAAGGAAAAGACCTATAAAGACAAACCCAAAACAATTAAGAAAATGGTAATAGGAACATACATATCGATAATTACCTCAAACGTAAATGGATTAAATGCTCCAACCAAAACACACAGACTGGCTGAATGGATACAAAACAAGACCCATATATATGCTGTCTACAAGAGACCCACTTCAGACCTAGGGACACATACAGACTGAAAGTGAGGGGATGGAAAAAGATATTCCATGCAAATGGAAATCAAAAGAAAGCTGGAGCAGCAATTCTCATATCAGACAAAATAGACTTTAAAATAAAGACTATCACAAGAGACAAAGAAGGACACTGCATAATGATCAAGGGATCAATCGAAGAAGAAGATATAACAATTGTAAATATTTATGCACCCAACATAGGAGCACCTCAATATATAAGGCAAATGCTAACAGCCATTAAAGGGGAAATCAACAGGAACACAATAATAGTAGGGGACTTTAACACCCCACTTTCACCAATGGACAGATCATCCAAAATGAAGATAAATAAGGAAACACAAGCTTTAAATGATACATTAAACAAGACGGACTTAACTGATATTTATAGGACTTTCCATGCAAAACAACAGAATACACTTTCTTCTCATGTGCTCATGGAACATTCTCCAGGATAGATCATATCTTGGGTCACAAATCAAGCCTTGGTAAATTTAAAAATTGAAATCGTATCAAGTACCTTTTCTGACCACAATGCTATGAGACTAGATATCAATTACAGGAAAAAAACTGTAAAAAATACAAACACTTGGAGGCTAAATAATATGCTACTAAATAATCCATAGATCGCTGAAGAAATCAAAGAGGAAATCAAAAAATACTTAGAAACAAATGGCAATGAAAACATGACGACCTAAAACCTATGGGATGCAGCAAAATCAGTTCTAAGAGGGACATTTATAGCACTACAATTCTACCTCAAGAAACAAGAAACAACTCAAATAAACAACCTCACCTCACACCTAGAGCAATTAGAGAAAGAAGAACAAAAAAACCCCAAAGTTAGCAGAAGGAAAGAAATCATAAAGATCAGAGCAGAAATAAATGAAAAAGAAATGAAGGAAACAATAGCAAAGATCAATAAAACTAAAAGCTGGTTCTTTGAGAAAATAAACAAAATTGATAAACCATTGGCCAGACTCATCAAGAAAAAAAAGGAAGACTCAAATCAATACAATTAGAAATGAAAAAGGAGAAGTAACAACTGACACTGAAGAAATACAAAGGATCACGAGAGATTACTACAAGCAACCATATGCCAATAAAATGGACAACCTGGAAGAAATGAACAAATTCTTAGAAAAGCACAACCTTCCGAGACTGAACCAGGAAGAAATAGAAAATATAAACAGACCAAGCACAAGCACTGAAATTGAAACTGTGATTAAAAATCTTCCAACAAACAAAAGCCCAGGACCAGATGGCTTCGCAGGGGAATTCTATCAAACATTTATTAAAGAGCTAACATTTGAGAAGAGCTTCCTTCTCAAACTCTTCCAAAATATAGCAGAGAAGGAACACTCCCAAACTCATTCTCCGAGGCCACCATCACCATGATACCAAAACCAGACAAAGATGCTACAAAGAAAGAAAACTGCAGGCCAATATCACTGATGAACATAGGTGCAAAAATCCTCAACAAAATACTAGCAAACAGAATCCAACAGCACATTAAACGGATCATACACCATGATCAAGTGGGGTTTATTCCAGGAATGCAAGGATTCTTCAATATACGCAAATCAATCAATGTGATACACCGCATTAACAAATTGAAGGAGAAAAACCATACGATAATCTCAATAGATGCAGAAAAAGCTTTTGACAAAAGTCAACACCCATTTATGATAAAAACTCTCCAGAAAGTAGGCATAGAGGGAACCTATCTCAACATAATAAAGGCTATATATGACAAACCCATAGCCAACATTGTTCTCAATGGTGAAAAACTGAAACTATTTCCTCTAAGATCAGGAACAAGACAAAGTTGCCCACTCTCACCACTATTATTCAACATAGTTTTGGAAGTTTTAGCCACAGCAGTCAGAAGAAAAAGAAATAAAAGGTATCCAAATTGGAAAAGAAGAAATAAAACTGTCACTGTTTGCAGATGACATGATACTAAACACAGAGAATCCTAAAGACGCTACCAGAAAGCTACTAGAGCTAATCAATGAATTTGGTAGACTAGCAGGATACAAAATTAATGCACAGAAATCTCTTGCATTCCTATACATACTAATGATGAAAAATCTGAAAGAGAAATTAAGGAAACACTCCCATTTACCATTGCAACAAAAAGAATAAACTACCTAGGAATAAACCTACCTAAGGAGACAAAGGACCTGTATGCAGAAAACTATCAGACACTGATGAAACAAACTAAAGATGATACAAACAGATGGAGAGATATACTATGGAAGAATCAACATTGTGAAAATGACTCTACTACCCAAAGCAATCTACAGATTCAATGCAATCCCTATCAAACTACCAATAGCATTTTTCACAGAACTAGAACAAAAAATTGCACAATTTGTATGGAAACACAAAAGACCCCGAATAGCCAAAACAATCTTGAGAAAGAAAAATGGAGCTGGAGAAATCAGGCTCCCGGACTTCAGACTATACTACAAAGCAGTAATCAGTAATCAAGACAGTATGGTACTGGCACAACAACAGAAATATAGATCAATGGAACAGGATAGAAAGCCCAGAGATAGACCCACGCACATATGGTCACCTTATCTTTGATAAAGGCGGCAAGAGTATACAATGGAGAAGAGACAGCCTCTTCAATAAGTGGTGCTGGGAAAACTGGACAGCTACAAGTAAAAGAATGAAATTAGAACACTTCCTAACACCATACACAAAAATGAACTCAAAATGGATTAAAGACCTAAATGGAAGGCCAGACACTATAAAAAGGAAAACATAGGCAGAACACTCTATGACATAAATCACAGCAAGGTCCTTTTAGACCCACCTCCTAGAGGAATGGAAATAAAAACAAAAATAAACAAATGGGACGTAATGAAACTTAAAAGCTTTTGCACAGCAAAGGAAACCATAAAAAACACGAAAAGACAACCCTCAGAATGGGAGAAAATATTTGCAAAGGAAGCAACTGACAAAGGATTAATCTCCAAAATATACAAGCAGCTCATGCAGCTCAATATCAAAAAAACAAACAACCCAACCCCAAAATGGGCAGAAGACCTAAATAGACATTTCTCCAAAGAAGATATACAGATTGCCAACAAACACATGAAGAGATGCTCAACATCACTAATCATTAGAGAAATGCAAATAAAAACTACAATGAGGTATCACCTCACACCAGTGAGAATAGCCATCATCAAAATCTACCAACAATAAATGCTGGAGAGGGTGTGGAGAAAAGGGAACACTTTTGCACTGTTGGTGGGAATGTAAATTGATAGAGCCACTATGGAGAACAGTATGGAGGTTCCTTAAAAAACTAAAAATAGAACTACCATATGAACCAGCAATCCCACTACTGGGCATATACCCTGAGAAAATCATAATTCAAAAACAGTCACGTACCACAGTGTTCACTGCAGCACTGTTTACAATAGCCAGGACATGGAAGCAACCTAAGTGTCCATCGACAGATGAATGGATAAAGAAGATGTGGCACATACATACAATGGAATATTACTCAGCCATATAAAGAAAGGTAATTGAATTACTTGTAGTGAGGTGGATGGACCTAGAGTCTGCCATACAGAGTGAAGTAAGTCAGAAAGAGAAAAACAAATACCGTATGCTAACACATATATATGGAATCTAAAAAAAAAAAAATTGGTTCTGATGAACCTAGGGGCAGGACAGGAATAAAGACACAGACGTAGAGAATGGACTTGAGGACACGGAGAGGGGGAAAGGGTAAGCTGGGATGAAGTGAGAGAGTGGCATGGACACATATACACTACCAAATGTAAAATAAATGGCTAGTGGGAAGCAGCCGCATAACACAGCGAGATCAGCTCGGTGCTTTGTGACCACCTAGAAGGGTAGGATAGGGAGGGCGGGAGGGAGACGCAAGAGGGAGGGGATATGGGGATATACGTATGCGTATAGCTGATTCACTTTGTTATACAGCAGAAACTAACACAACACTGTAAAGCAAGTATACTCCAATAAAGATGTTAAAAAAAAAAAAGAAAAAGACCAAGTTCCAGCAGAGTGTGCAGAGACAATTCCATACTCTGCTTGTCTCAGGCAAGATTCCGCCCCGCACGTTACTCCTGCGGGTCTGTCAGGACCACACACGAGTTTTTAACCATCGGTTGGATCAGCGTTTAGGGCAGTAGCCAAGTTCCCCCATCATGGCTGTGTCTTCAGTTTCAGAACCTGGCTCCAGGCTCAGAGCCCTCACACCTGCGGCCTGAGTGCACCCGCGGGCATAGCTCTGTGGGCATCTCCCAGGAGCCCCAATGGACCGGGCACACGGAGCTCTTATTCCACGCGATGGTGCAAGGGAGGCTCTCTCACCACCCTGCTCTCGGGTGAGACCCCTCACGCGTCCGTCGCACACCTACTGACGTGGCAGGCCTGCTCTAGGCACTGGGGATGCAGTGTGGACAGATGGACACGGTCCCTGCCCTGCGGTGCCCAGAGAAGCCGCACTCCGAGCCAGGCCCGTCAGGATAGACGGGGCAGACTCCGTGTGACTGGGCAGGGCCCTCTTCCAGCTGGGCAGGCAGCCCCATCCTGTGGGCAGAGCCTGGGCTGGGCTGGCACAGTCAGCTCCCTACAACGGTGGCTTCCATGATCCTGGTTTTGAAACTGGCCTGACTTCAGTTCCACCCTGGGTCCCCCTTGGGTCCTGCGGGCTGGATGGATGCCAGGGTGGCCCAGGACACATGCCAGGCAGCTGAGGCATCCAGGTATGGACCCAGCAGCTGGGTGGGTTGCTTTGCTCCTGGGTTAGGGCTGAGAGAGGGGATGAGAAAGGTTGCCCTTTAAATGGGTGAAAGATGGACTCGCTCATCCCACAACTATGTCCTGGACGTGGCTTCTTTGGGCCACACTCCCACCCCGGGAGTCACACACATACTGAACCACATAAGAAGAACCAAAGAGAGCTGGACAAGTGCCTCCTGAGCGGGGGGCTGGGCCCTGCTTTGGAGGGTCTGGGGGACGATGGCTGGTCAACCACGCAGAACTGCTCCTCCTTCGGAAGCCACGTCTCAGTGACTTCCTGGCCTGGGGGATTCGCCAACCTGACTCCCGACCGCCTCTAAGGGGCCCCTGAGTCCTGCCAGTTCCAGCCCCTGAGGCTCTCTCCATCCCGGCCTGGCCTTCCCTTCCCGCCTTGCCCTGGGCCACTGCCCCAGCTGGGCCACCGCCCCGCCCTCGTCAGCCACGCCTCGGCTCCTCCTGCCTCCCTGCCCCCATGCGTCCTCCATGCTGACCCAGAGTGAACCTTCCGGAGCTTGAAAGTGACTGTGTCCCTCCCATGCCCCTTCAAAGGCTCCCTTGCCCCCAGCTGGGCCCTTCCACAACGGGAATATTTTAACTTCCCAAGTTAGATGCTAGGTAACACCAAGCATTTGTTAGCTGTTAGCTGTTTATGTAAAGGTGATTCAACCCTCACACCTATAAGGCTACACTATTGCCCTTGTCTAATGAGGAACCTGAGGCCTGGAGAGGTCACACATGGTGGAAAGGGAGGATGGCTGTGGATGCCACTGCCCCCGCCTCCCATCAGGAGTCAGGGAGCTCTGCTTTTCCAGAAGGATCCGCCTGGACCCCTCAGGCCATCTGCCCCCTCCTCCACTAGCAGCCCTCTCAGTGGTCCCACCATTGATCCCCTATGACCTCTCCCAGTGACCGCTGAAAACGATGGGCGCCTCCCTTCTCCTGTGGGAGAGAAGGGCGGGGTTTCAGAAGGGATTATGATCATTTTGGAACGGCAAGCGGGCAGCTAAGGGGGCAGCTGGGACATTTATGAGTAAGAGGCAAGCCATCCCAAGGAACCAAGGTGGATGCATCAGGACCCCTGGAGCGCGAGTCTGATGCTAACCTGAGTACAGGTGCCGAGTTCTTTAGTCCTGAGTGCCAGTCGTGGGCAGAGCCATTAAGAGGATGGAGTTTTTTGGAGGCAGTCGGGGGAAAGGGGGGAGCTTCAGTCAGTCTAAATAGGTGTGGGGGGGTGGAGAGGAAGAGGAGGAAGGGCAGAAGAGAGACAAGAGCCATCTGATCAATTCCAGAAGAGAGGTGTACCCAGACCCCTCCCCTCAGATCTGGGAGAAGTCTAAGACTTCCTTAATAAACATGTCCAAGGGGCAGGCATGCTCCGTTAAGGGCAGAAATTTAAACCCACAGGAATCTGGGGATATGTGTTCTATTTTTGGTTTTAACCACAAAAGTAACTCAGCTGGCTATTTTAAGAAGGGGGGATAAAAACACTGACAATGGTTACCAGTTCTAAAAGACAGCCCGCTGACTTGTCCAGCTCTGGGCTGTTGGCAGTAACCTTCGGAGGCCCTGCCCTTGTCCCCAGCTCCTGAGGAAGCTGGGCCCTGCAAACCACCTGCTGCTGTCGGGGGCTGGGAGGCGGTGGATGGGGTCCCCGGGCATCCTTCTGTCTGCTCTGTCCTCTCCACGTGGGGCTGGTGCCCGCACAGCTGGGCTGGGCGGTGGCACAGCTTTGGAGTGGGATGAGCCTGGCCCCACCTCTGAACTCGGACGCCACGCGCAAGGATCCGAGCCTCGGAGTCTCGGTTTCCTCATCTGTGAAACCAGGAGAAGACTGACTGCCTCCCTCACAGGTGTTGGGACTCTTCAGCCAGACAATGTACGTATGGTGTCGGCTAAAGGGCAGCGACGGGTCACTGCTAAGTCCCATGACTGTGACTTGGACCGAGAGCAGCAAAGAGTGGCCACCAGACACTCTCCAGCCCCGGGGCCCTGGTGTCAGCCTGCGCATCCTCGGGGGCACCCTGGGTATCTGGCGAGCCTGCCCTCTCGGCCACTGGGGAAGCCCTGCTTTGCAGGAAGCCATTTCTGCGGCAATCAGGGGACCCGTGGTCAGCACTGTGGATGTGAGTCACACTGACCACCTCCTGCCAGGTCAGCCCGAGGGCAACAGCCTAGAGCCTTCTCCCCACCACCCTGCATGTTCACTCACCGGGGTTCCAGCTGAGGGTTCCAGTTGCTCAACGCCCCCATCATCACGGCCACGGCCCTGGCTCAGGCACTGTCTCCCACCCAGACCTGGACCGTCACCTCCACACTCTCCTCTTCCAACATAAATCCAACCAGTGCTTTTCTCTGTCTAAATGTCATCCATGACCCCCCACTGCCTGAGGGTCAAAAACCGGACCTTTTCAGGGGCTGAGAGGGACAGCTGGGGCTGAGCTCAGCCCCGACCCACTGTGTTGTTCTCCCTCCCTTTGCGGACCTTGTTCTTTCAGGCGTTGGGGCTTCTGCCTGGGATGCCCGGCTCCCCTTCAGGCCGGCACTGGTTCACAGGTGATGACGAGACCACCCCCCACCGGCCCACCACACTGACTCGCTGGGCTGTCACCACACACCAAACACGGGGCTCTGCACTTCACAGCAGCTCCGCCGGCCCTCACCACAGCCCCTAAGGCAGAGGATGGGTACGCTGAGGGGCACAGAGAGGCCAGTGGCTTGCCCATGGTCACACAGCTTGTACGTTGCAGAGCAGAGGTTTGAACCCAAAGAGGTCTGGTTCCCAAATCCGTACCCTTAACCACTAGATTATGTGCCTCTCGAACATACTCAGCATGTGTCACGTAGGCCCTGGGAGACGTCAGAGAGCAAAACCAACCAGGTCCTGCCCTTGGGAAGTCTACAGTCTGGTGGGCGACCACAAGTGACATTACAGACGGCAAAAATGCCCCGACGGAAAAGAGCAGGCACTGAGACAGTAGAGGGGCTGAGATTCAGACGAGCCGATGGGGACGGCTTTTAAGGCCCTACCCCAGTGTCAGCCCCGCAGTGTCACCTCCAACTGGGCAAACCGTGCCAGGCCTCATCCCTCACTGCGGCAGTAACACTGTGGACAACAGCGACCAAATGACCGGCCTTCGCTGCATGTCAGCCTGCGCAGGACGCGGCGTGGACCTCTTGTTACTGCCCTACAGCCGCCACCACGTGTGGGCACAGCTGATGCCCACACCTGGCAGTGGAGTACAGGGATGCAGAGACGGGCCCGGGGGCCTCTGGACCCGTGTGCTCTCCCTCTGCTCTGCCCCCGCCTGCCTCGGCTGGACCCTGAGCTCCGGGGACATCTCTGTCTCACCGGGGCCTACCCTCTGGTGGGAAGGAGGGTAGAGGTTCGGCCAACGTCTGTGGAAGGAGCGGCCAAGCCTCCAGGCCCCCTTGCCGCCCCAGTTCAGTGCTGAGCACCCGTCCCCACCCCATCCCGGGGAACATTCCTCATGTTTCACTGACCCTAAGGTCCCTTGTCCACTCTTCTTTTTTTTTGGCCACGCCACATGGCTTGCGTGATCTTAGTTGCCTGACCAGGGATCGAACCTGGGCCCCGGCAGTGAAAGTGCGGAGTCCTAACCACTGGACCGCCAGGGAATTCCCCCCTTGTCCACTCTTGAGCCCCTCTGATATTGGGATGTTTCTTACAAACGATGACCCGTCAGAGCTCAGTTGGTAGATTTTTCTTTCTAGATTCAATGAAATATGGTTTGTAAATAGTAAGGAACTGTCTTAAAGGTCAAGGCCGATAGCAGCCCTAGTCCCACCTTAACTATGACCGGGTCTAGGGCAGGGCTCACCCACCCGGGGGATAGGGATAGAATGGGAATTAGCTGACTGTGATCAAGAAAGCAGTGACACGGTGCGTCAGCTCTACCCAGAGCTCCCATGGGGGCCCTCTTTCGAGATCCTTCTCCCATGACTGGCACCCCTGCAAAGGTGCCCACAGCCGTTTTGTTTTTAGTCCACATTCATGGAATGTCATCTTTCCAGTGTAACGGCCACCTATTAACGTCACTCAAAGGAACCATGGTGAACCTCTGAGGAGATTTCCTTCTAGTCTTTACTGTTCTCAGGCTTTAAAAAACACATCTGCATAATTTGTTTTTAAAGTGTGTAATGGTATTGTGATTATGGCTTGTTTGTTGGTTCCTACATGGGAATCCTATTCCATGCCCTTAAGAGACACGCTGAAATATTTATGAACGAAATGATATGCTGTTTGGAATCTGCTGTAAGTAGTACCCACCCTTTTGCTCGACTCCACTCCCCCCACCCACCAGCTGCCTCCATCCCTTGCCCAGTGCCCCTTTATCCCATCTGCCCCCCAGCTGCCTCCTAGATGCCCTCTTCCCGCCCGTCTATTCTCCGTCCTACGACACGCTCGGAGCAGCTACTGTGCCAGGTGCTAGAGAGGCCTGTGCCCTGTGCCAGGTGCTAGAGAGGCAAAGAGGGAGAAGAGAACCCCTGCCCTTAGGGAGGCCCTACAGCGGTCAGTGAGAACAGCTGGACAGGCGTGTTCAGTGCAAAATGACAGGTGATGTGACTGAGGTCAGTCTGGGGCGCTGTGGGAGCCGGGAGCAGGGGGTCAGCACCTCAGGGGAACCGGGAAGGCTGCGGTGAGGAGGTGCCGACTGAACTGAGCACAGAGCACAAGCTGCCAGGCTGGGGAAGGTGAGGAGGGACATTCCTGGTAGAGGAAGAGCACGTGCTGAATGAATGAATCCGTGATGAAACCTCAGGGATGACGGGAAGAAGAGCAGAGACGAGGGGCCTGAGGGTCAGTCTGAAGGACCTGAGGGAGGGAGAAAAGGCCGTGCTGAGACGGGGAAAGATCCAGGAGCCCAAGGCAGGCTGAGGGTCAGGAGGGAGCAAGGCAGCCGGAGGAGAAAGGCAATGATGCCAATGGCTTGGCAGACCAGTCTTCAAAGCCAGACAGAGGGAATCAGGCACAGACACCCCCTAGCCTGCCCCCCAGCCACTCCTTCCTCTTCCCCACCCAAAGCAGCAACCCCTCTCCCCTTTGCCAGAGCCCGGTCCAGGAGTGGGTGAGCTACCCAGTCCGGATCCCTGGGGAGTACAGGGTGTCGGCGGGGCCTTGTCAGGGAAGGGAGAGCCTTGTCCACCCCCCCATCCCCCGGTCTCCTCTCTTCTGGGAGCCAGCATGGGAGAACGGCGCCTGGAGCTCGGGCCGAGGTGACACGCTCAGGACACAAAGCCAACATATTCAGGACAGAGAAAGAAAAAGCCTGGGCGTTGCAATACATCGTGGATCTGTGAGACCAATCCTGGAACTGCCGACCTTCCGACTTCTTGCCAAGTAAGCCCAGCGCGTGGGGCCAGCTCGCCTGTCTCTCGGTCACTTGCAGCCGAGGTACCCCGAAGCCTGGTGGCGCCTGCGGCGTGCAGACCGGCCTTCTCCCCGCTTCCTCCTCCCATCGCCTGGGCCTTCTGCCCGCTGGTCCCTGCGGGGCCTGCCCTGACCCCCAGAGGGCCTTCCCCTCCATGCTGGGCCAACGGCACTCTGCGCACACCACAACCACAAGCTCTGCTTAGTGTTACAATAACCCTATAGCGTTTACTTCTTTGTTTCTACGTCTCTCTCATTAGGCTGTGAGCTCAAGGGTGGAGGTTACAGCTTGTGAGTCCTTGAATTCTCTACACCACACAGGATGACCGGGCCTGTGAAAAACGTGCAGGATGTGTTTGATGAATGACTGAATGAAGGATGAGGCCGTATTCACCACGACCATAAGCCCTTAGAGCACTTTAATTTAAATGAAGTACTCCCACCCTTTGGCCTCATTGATCCCTTAGTAGCGGTTGTGCAGAAATCCTAATCTTTCTTCAGCTCAGCAGTCCTGCGAATGTTTTTAAAAAAGCACCGTGTGCCTCCTTCATCTGACCTCCACGTTACCATCCTCAGTTCCTGTGACCACTCCATTCTGGAAGTGACTGCTAGAGCCTTCACCGTTCCCACTGATCCCCCTGGGACACCGCCCAGCTGTGCTGTCCTCCTGGAAACAGTGTGGGAACCCACTCACCTGCCCACGTGGGATATGGTATTTGTGTTAATTCACCCTGTGACTACATTGGATGTTTATCGACTCTACTGCATGGAACTGACTCCTGCAGAGCTTGTTGCTGTGAGAGACACTCTCCACTGGCCCACACTGTTTAGCTTTTCTAGCCTCCCTTGCAGCCAGAAGAGGCCCTGTGTTCTGGCCACTGAGGTGTGGGTGGAATTTTCTTCCCAGTGGCTCCTGGGGAAGTTTTTCCTCTCCTGATAACAGAGGCAGCACCAGAGGGTGCCTTCACCTGTGCTCTCTGTTACGTGGGGGCTAGCAAGAGGAGGAAACCAATATGCTGAAGGTTGGGGTGGTGGGTGGAGAAATACAGAAAGAACCATTAGGAACAAACTCATCCTAGATGGACCCTGAACCCAGACATTTTCACTCTAAAGGAAACCCGCCAGGTCCCTTTCAATTCTAAGGGGAAGCAATGAGGCGGGAAAGTTAGGAGAGTGGGATCTGGACACAGACAAATCCCAGTGCAAGTCCTGACTGGAGCACTCACTAGCTGTGTGTCCCTGCGTGAATTCCTTAACCTCTCTGTACCCTCATTCCTCCCCTGCAAAATAGGGATAACTAAAGCACTCACCTTCTGGCGTTATGTGAGGAGGAAATGAGAGAATGCACTTCATGTGCTTTGCATCCCACCTAGCACAACAGCTAACACCAAAACAAACGTTACCAACTACAAAAATATCAACCTAAAAATCACTGTGTGAAAATTTCAAGCATTCCCATAAAATAGATTTTTAAATCACATACATGCAGGAGCCATTCATTTTTCCCCAGCCAGCACTGTCCTGAAGCCTATTTTCCAAACGAATAGCTCTTTCCAGACCTAGCATGGAAAGTTCCATCAGTCTCCTAAGCTGCTGAGCCATCCTTCCTCAAAGCCCTGGCTGCCTCTCCCCTGCCATTTTGTAACCACAGGCCACAGGAGGAACTCTAAAATACTTTACAGAGGCATAACTTTGGCAACCCACAATTTTAAAGTTGATATAACTAACTATAGTACCTAACTGAAGAAAATTTCAGTTAGATGAAGGATGGCTTTTAAAAAACTATCTAGGTAAGAAGGAGCAAGGCCATGAAAGTAGAGAGGCGTGAAGGGGCTGGCCAAGGTGTATATGACATTCTTTTTTTGTTCCCCCAACTCACGAATGTAAAAGATGTTACTGACAAATGTATGTATGTAGGTATGTACGTACCTATCGAGAGATTTAAGGAATTGCTCGTGCTATTATGGAGGCTTGGGAAGTTCAAAATCTGCCGGGTAGACCAGCAGGCTGAAGACCCAGAGGACAGATGCAGCTTAAGTCCAAAGGTCGTCTGCTGGCAGAATTCCCTCTTGTTGGGAGGCCAGTCTTTCTTCTATTCAACAGATTGGATGAGACACACACACACTACGGACAGTCATCTGCTTTTCTCAAAGTCTGACTTAAATGTTCATTTCATCTAAAAAATACCTTCATATAAACATCTAGATTAACGTTTGGCTAAATATCTGGGTACCATGGCCTGGCCAAGTTGATACATGAAGTTAACCACCCCAAGGGTTTATCCTGCATCAATACAAACAAGTTCCACTGGAACAGGGGACACCTCTGTCCGTCCTTCAGTTCTCCTGGTCTCAGCCTGTGTGGCCTCGCTGGCTCCTCCCCCCCCCCCCCCCCCCCCGCTCCCTCCTTCCTTTCTCTACCTCCCCTGCAGGAGCAAAGCCCAGGTGCTCCCCATGGGTCTTGCACAGCTGCTTGGCTCTCTGTGGCACTTTTTGGTGCTTTCTCAGTTGTCAAGCTTCCCACCTCCGTGGGGGTGGAGGTTCTGTCACTTGCCTGCGGGATGCGGCTGGGAAGGGGAGGAGCTGGCACTTGAACCCACATCTTCTGATGCAGGGTCTAAGCTCTGACCCTATTCAGACTGCTTACGTCCCCGTGGTCAAAACGTGCCACCTGGGAACATGCTAGGTGCGCTCATGGGCAAACGTAAAGACATTTTTAGAGTTACCTATTTACTTGAATGTCGAGTAGAAGGGAAAAAACACAAACTAGCTTATCAAAGTCATGATTTCAGGATATAATTACACAGGATAAGGTCAAATTTAAAAAGTGAGTGAACAAAAGGAAAACACTCTGAAAATAAAACTAAAGGTGGTACATGAAGGGCAGACACATATCATAAAGGTGGTACACGAAGGGCAGAAGTCTGGAGAGTGCTAGCCTAGACCGAGGCCTCCTTGGTAAGAAGGTAAAGAGTTAACTTGTCCTGAATCCTCCTGCTTCTCACGGGGTGATGGTCCCAAGCTAATTAGAAGACACTGAGGGTTTTTGTTTTTTTCTGAAACCAGAAGGACGGAACTCCAGGACTTTACTCTTATTTCTTTGAGCTCAGGGAGGGAACAAAACCTATTCACCAGTTCCATCTGTAGGGTCAGGCAAAGGCTTTAATTCCCAAGTGAGAACTGGCTCCACCCCGCAGCCTGAAACCTGACCTGCCTGTGGCTGTGGCTGCCACCCAGCCTGCGACTGCTCATTCCCAGTGACACCAAGACCAGACAGAGGCTGTGCTGGAGCCAGGGCCCTGGGTGGGCACCTGGGCTCTGCCTCGAACTTAGACTACATCCCAGCAATGATGATAATACCGGGTAAAAAATCACAACAGCTAACAATTATGGACAATTACAGTCTGGCGGGCACCGGGCCAAATGCTTCACAACGTGACAATACTACAATTTCCCAACACAGCAATGCAGCAATCCCAACTGATACGTGCTATTATTAGCCTTATTTTTTAGACAGGGAATTGGAGAACAGAGAGGTTAAGTAACTTGCTCCAGGTAACAAAGCAGGGGAAGGATAAACCAGGACTCAGACCACCTGGCCTGACTCAGGAGCACATCCTGGATGCCTTACTGTGTACCATGCGGCTAGCTGACACAAAGCCCTTTCTAGACATTAGTCCCTGTTATCCTTAAGACAGAAATTCTGGGTTCTAACCTGGTGCCAGCACTTATGGATCAAGGAGTTGGAGCTTCAAGATGCAAGCGCTCCCCACGGCACAGAGTGGGAAGCGGTAGAGATTCTGACTCAGGGGGTCCAGGGCTGGAGCATCCTCAAACATCTCTGACAGGGGTGCTCTGGGACCCCAGTTTGAAGAACAAAGAACTTAACCATTCTGCCTCTGGCTAAGAGGTCAGCAAACTATAAACCCACGTGCCAAATGCAGTCTGCTTTTGCATGGCCCACAAGCTAAGGATGGTCTTTACATTTTTAAATGGTTGAAAAAAATCCAAAGAAGAACAAATTTCATGACCCGTGAAAATTATATGAAACTCACATTTCAGCGTCCATAAATAAAGTTTGATTGGAAACCAGTCACGCCCTTTCATTGACTTATTGTCTGTCTGCCGTCGTGCTCTGAGGGCAGAGTTGAGCCATTTGCGGCAGAGGCCATATGGACCATAAAATCCAAAATATTTACTATCTGGCCCTTTAAAGTCTGCAAATCCTGGTCTAGTCTACCCTGCCAGCCATGCAGCATCCTCCTTACAGCCTCCCTCCCCTCCAACCTCTGCCTTCATACCTCCAGGGTTAGGGAGCTCACCACCAAACAAGGCAGCCAGGCCCACTGTGAAAGGCGCTGGCACTGAGCTCCTCTGGCAACCGGCCACTCTGCCCTCTAAGCCTGTGCAGTTGGTTCTATCGCCCCTCTGCAATGCCCAGCCGTGTGCTTCTTTCCTCCAGCATCAATCCTTCCTGTCCTCATCGTCCCCTCAGTTGTTCAATTCTCTGGGAAACAGAGGGAGGACGGTGGCACCTCTGTGTGACCCGTAAGGGGGGCAGGGGAGAAGGAGTGTGACATAGTCAGCAGTGGAACTGCAGCTGGGCCCAGGCCTCCGCCGCCCCGCCTGGTGTCCCCTTGACAACCTTGCTCGAGTGTCCAGTTTGGTTTCCACTCGTCACTCCCAAAACGGCAGCCCCGAGGGCCCAAGGTGTTCTCTTCCTGCTAGTGCCTATGGTCTCTTACCTATGATGCCTTCCGGTGGCCGCCCTGGCTTGGCCTTTGTGGAACTAAGCGTGGCTCTCCCCGACCTTTCACCTCTCCCGTCCAGCCCAGGACTCAGTCTTAGGCTCTGGGCTCTCCGCCTGGTCCATCTTGTTCTCCCGCACCCGCTGCCTGGGGCTGGTCCCCAGGCACTGCGCATGTTTATAGTCTCTGCTGCTTGCGGCTTGCTCTCCTGAGTCACCTGCATCTCTAGTTCAAAGGGCCAGGGGTGAGCCGACAGTCTGAAGTGGAATATGGGGTTCTTGGGTTGCCTTCTGACGTCTCTCTATAAGACACAGCCAGTAAGGGCTGTCCTCAGAGAATACCTGGGAAGGGTTTTTAAATCCTTGGAAGAAGAGGGCTGTGTCAACACCAGCTAGTACTCAGCTATCTGGGATCCTTTCAGCCCCAGGCTGCTGCCCACGGGAAATGGGAAGCTCTCCTGATAGATAAGGGTGTGCGGACAAAAAACGTCACCCGCCATTTCTGTAAACAAAGGCAGCTGTGGCCATCAAGCCTCTGGCCACTGCAGCACCCTCCCCTCACCAAAGGTGCACCTGAGTGGAATTCAGGATGGAGAAAAACAGGATATTGGCACTAGATACTGAAGATGCATGTCAAAGGACTGATTTCAATAAGCCCAGCCTCTTGCATCTTCCCACACAGAGGAAAGCACTAAAATCATTAACTTGAGATGTCTGTTTTTTGTGATTAGCAGTAATCTTTTTATGTTTGACTACTTTCTTTTCCCCCCAGCAAAAACTCCTGTATGTCCTGGCTCCTCCCTCACCTCTTTGGAGCAGTCCCTCAGAGCTAGCTGAGAGGCTGCCTCGCAGGCTGTAATCCTCAGTAAGGTCTCCAGATGAAACATAATTCTCAACTTTTAGGTTGTGCATATTTTTCTTTAGTGGACAGGTGAGTGACGTGGAAATGTGCACAGGTCCAGGGGTGCATTGCAATCAGAAAAGCTAGTCTGTGGGTCAAACGATAACTGTATGTTGGAGGGCTGGGATGCCACATATTCCAAACAGGTGTTGATCAGCCAGAGGCAGTGTGGTGAGGGGACGAGAGAGGACCTCAGCTTTGCAGCCAGAGACTCTATTGAGCTGTGAGACCTTGGGAAGTGACACCTGCCTTCAGACTTACCTTTAGTGACATGGGAAAAAATAGCAAAACCCTGCAGGGTTGAAACTGAGTCTCCCTAAAACCGACGTCCTCTGCCGAATTCCTGATTAAGCTCTCCATCCAAAACTATTCCCTTTCTCGTCCTGACGAATATCAAAGAAAAGGGGGCTTTGAAACTGAGCGGGACCCTGTGGGGTCCTTCCGGGCACAAAAGCTTTTCCGTGTCCCCCTTCCCTCCCTTCCTTATTTCTTGTTTGTGGGAAAAAGGCTTCAGCCTCCTAAATCTCCCCGAGTGCCAAAGTGCAGATTCAAACAGTTACTAATTAGGGAAGGGAGGGAAGGCAGAAACAAAGGAAAGGCAGTCAAGAAACACTGGTGCAGCGATAAAGCAGAGTCCCAGCTCCTCCTCGAGGGATTTACTTAACAATCTGATACAAATCTCTGAGTTCTTCTGCTGGACCTAGGGGTCCCACCCAGGGGGAGGATGGTGACTTCAGGTCTGCCCAAGCAGACCCCAGAGTGGAGGGAACCAGAAGGTTGATGCCTGAGATTCCTGGAGCACCACCGTGTCACCTCCCCACCAACCAATCAGAGGAAAGTTACGGACCCTGCACTCCCCCCAACCCCGCAACCAATTTTGCCTTTAAAAACTCCTCCCTGAAAACCATCAGGGAGTTTGGGTCTTTTGAGCACAAGCAGCCCATTCTCCTTGCTTAGCCCTTGCAATAAACCTTTCACTGCTCCAAACTGTTTGGTTTGTTTAGCCTCACTGTGCATTGGGCACACGAACTTGGGTTCGACAACAGGGTCGTGATACCAGCGTGGCACCTGGCATTTGCTCACAAACTGTTACTTTCCTTTTCTCCTTTCTTTCCTCCTACTATGCGCCAGGCACCATGCTAGGAGCCAAGGGTCTGGATCAGTAAGGTACAGCACCTGCCCTCAGGAAGCCCAGGCTAGCCGGGGAGACACATGCACAACTACTATCAGAATGGGACAGTGCTTTATTAGTGTGATGACGGTGAAAATAATAAAAATGACAATGGTGTTTCCCCAGCACTGACAATGTGCCAGGCCCTCTCCACGGAGCAGCTCACTTCACTCTCACAACCATCCTGAGAGGTGGATGCTGGTATAACCCCCATTCCACCCAGGAAGGAGCAGAGGCTCAGAGCCCAAAGGCAGACAGTGAGGGAGCCTGCAGAGCTAGGGTGATGGGAGGGCACAAAAGCAATGGCTGGATCTGAAGGGGTCAGAGAAAGCCTCAGGGAGGAGGTGACGATGCCCGGGGCTTTGAAGGATGCACCGGGAGCAGGCAGAGGGAGCAGCAAGCACAAAGGGGTGTAGGTGGGTGGCTGGGGACTTTGTGAGTTGAGAGACACTCACCCCTGATTAACACCGTCAGGACCCACTGTGCTCAGGGCTGCCAACTGGACAGGACTCTACTCTCAACAGAGAGATGGAGTTGGCAGGCTTGAGAAGAGATTATTTCACCCCTGCAGTTTACAGAAATGCAAGCAGCTAATACTAGGTCATTAGTAATAGTAATCACAGCCAATCAGGGCTGTTGCCATCTCTTTATCAAAAAAAGAAAAGAAAAAAGAAAAGAAAAGAAAAAAGGAATACTGAGGGCATTAACTCAAATGGCAGACATTCTGCATTTAATCCTACTTTTAGAGCTTCTTCAGCTTCGGTTCAGATATCAGGGGCTCAGGGCAGTTCATCTCAGCTTTCCTGTCACTTCACTGGGGTCCTTGGGTGAGTCCTAGTCTCCACCTCCCCTCTCTGGGCCTCAGTCTCCTGTATACAATGAAGGGGATGGGCTAGAACAGAGGGTTTTAATGTGTGGTTTCCAATCCAGTGGCCATCTCAGATCTACAGGGTCACGAACTCTGGGGATGGGGTCCAGCCTTCGATGCTTTAACAAGTCTTCCAGGGGATTCTGATGAGAGCCCTGGGTCACAAGAGCCCCAGGGTAAAGACTGTTCCTGCAGTAATACTTGCTCTGTGCTCTAAGGTATTAAGGGTTAGTAACTCTTTGGACTGAGTTATCTCTTGCCCAAGACAGGCAACCTTTCAGAGTAAGAAAAGAAACTCTTTTCTTTGACCATCTAAAGCCCAGAGTCCAGACGAGTTTTTCTAGAGAGGCTCAGGCACATGTGGCTGACTGTGAAAGCCAGAATTTTTTTGGGCGGGGAGGGGTAGGAAGTCTCAAACTTGGCATGGGATGAAAGCAGTGGTATCTGCAGCTAGAGAAATAAAGATGAGAGACAAGCTGCCTTCTCTTTTCAGCTCCAAAACAATGACTCACGTGTGTGTGTGTGTGTGTGTGTGTGTGTGTGTGTGTGTGTGTGTGTGTGTGTGTGTGTGTGTGTGTGTGTGTGTGTGTGTGTGTAGTAGGTGGGGCAGGGAGGTGGCCCTGAGAGGTACAGCTTCCCTTCTCTCATCCAGGAGCTTCCTGGTGTGTAAATTCTCTACTGACAGCCTCCTCTTGAAGACATTTCATTACAAAACCTCAGAAGAGCCGCAAATGGCCACGAGGGCGATTTCAACAGAGCTGGGTCAACAGACTTAAGCGAGGTTTGGCTTCCAAGATAGTAAGAATGGAAAGAATATCTTGTCTAAAAGATCCAATTTTCCCAGTTTGAACTTAAGGCTAAAAACCGTCAAAAAGTTGGAGAGAGTTTCACAGTACTGCCCTGGGCTTCTTCATGCAAGGAGGCACACCCAGACTGCCCTGGGGAAGTGTTAGCGGTTTGGGCCACGGCCTGTGGGTCCTCTCTGCGTTGGTGGGCAGAAATGAGTGCCTATGAGACCAACTGTCCAGCCATTTTCAGGAATTCGAGACCCTCACTTGGCAGTGTCTCAGTAACAATAATAAATATTACCACTTTCTTTTATATAGCATCGGCCACGTGCCAGGCGCTAAGTCCTTTACATTTATTAACGAGTTTAACCTACACAACAACCTCACGGAGGTCGGGATCATTATTATCCCCTAATCACAGGTGAGGAATCCTCCCTACAGAGGCAACGTCACAGAACTAATAAGTCTCCCGTCAATAGGGGGCGAGAGATGCAGGAGATCTGGGCTCTGAGTGAGCCTGTGTCTCTGCCACAGGGCTTGGCCATCCCCTCTACTGAGAAATGAGGGAGACCGAATCAGGTGGTTTCTAAGATCACTCCCAGCTCAGAGTCTGCGACTCCATGCGGTCCATCTGATGCCGGTTGGTGAGGGCGGCCAAGGCCGGCACGTCCTGAAGCTTTGGCCTGGCTTCCTCATGGAACGGGTTCCTCAGCGTCTAGCCCCGGCCCGGGGGAGGCAGGGCTCCCTGTCCCCCTCCCAGCAAGACGCCAACCCAGCCGCCAAGCCCTTGTCTCCTGGTCCTGGAGAATGGACTTCCAGCCCTTCTCAGGTATCCGTGTCCGCAGCGCCGAGTGAGCCAGGAATGAGACGGCAAGGGCCCAGGCGGCGCGACCTGCGCCGGGGAGGCGACGAGAGAAACATTCGAGGGGCCCATGGACTGCAAAACCACGCAGTCCCTTTAACCCCCCAAACTTTCTCCCTTGATTAGCGACCCTAGCAGCCGCACATTGGCTGAGTCGCGGCCGCCAGGACCCGCCTTCTCTCTTTATCTATTGGTTGCTGTCGGTATCCATCACAAGCCGAGGCTTCTTAGTGGACCTCGGCTTTTGTCAATCAAAGCAGGCGGGCGGCTGGGCGGGGCCAGGTCAGGCAGAGACACTCCAGCCTCGTTCCTCTCCCTGCCTCCCTCAGGTGTGTAACTGGGGACCTGGAGGCGCGCCGGGGGGCCGGTGCCGGGCGCGGAACCCTGCGCTGGGGCTGGGCCGGGCCCCGGGGACTTACCGATGCGCTGTCCCACCGGAGAGCTGAACGGGTTCCCCAGGAGGAAGTCCATCGCCACGGCTGCCGCTGCCGCTGCCACTGCCACTGCCACCAAGCCGGGGAATCAGCTGACAGCAACCGCGAGCGCCGGACCCGTCACGTGACGCGCCGGACGGTCCTCGAGGAGGCGCGGCTGGGGCGGGGCAGAGGGAGTCTGGAGCCGGCCGCAGGCCCCGCCCCTGACATGGAGGGTCGGCGCCTCGAGGCGGAGGACGATGACCTCACTGCGGTTTACTCGGCGTCGGTGGACGTCACGCACGACGTCGGGCGGCTGCGGGCCTGGGGCGCTTGGGTCTAAGCCACATCCTTCACGTCTTTTTAAGGATTAGGGGCGTTGTCTTTGATCTCTACACACCCAGAAAACCCAGTCTCAGACCAGGGAAATGACTTGGGTAAGGTTACCCAGCAAGCTGAGACTCCAGCTCTCGCTCTTAGTTTTAGCCTCTAGGACCTCACTATGACTACACACCCACTGCTGGGTTTGACAGCCTCTCTGGCCTGTTGTCTCCCTGCCCAGAGAAGACTCTTCCTATTTGAGATCGAGGTCTCCCGGCTGCAAAATGTATCCTCTTTGCAGCCCAGATTCCGTTACCTCAAAATAGGAGGGAAGGGCCAAGGGTTTTGCGACACCTTGACACTGAGAGCCAACTCAGTGAATTGCAGCTAGGGACGGGCTAGAGCCCAGGGTGGCAGAAAGCACACAGATGTCACGAGTGGGTCCTGGGACCCATCTTAGCCATTCATTTACTGTGTGATTCAAACAGTGGGCTTCCATTTTCTCTGGATTCTGGAATTAGGTCAAGGACCTTTCTTTTCTTAGGTCACTGGCTCCTTTGAGAAAGTGTAGAAAGCAGCGGAGCCTTTCTGAAGAAAAAAGGCAGAGATACAATTTGACCTCAGGGAGTTTCTGGGGTCCCTCAGGTGCAGCAGTGGACCCCAAGCTAAGAATTAAGAATCTCAAAGGCTCTTCGCAGCTTTGTAATTCTAATATCTTCAACCTTCTCGTGTGCTGTGTTTCAGCTATGTCATCTACTCATTAGATACCAATATTAGATCTATTGGTTATTTTTTTTTGCTTCTAATGACATGCACTCCAAAAGATACAATAACCACTGCTTTGGTAGTTTGGGTTACTGCAGGATGCTTCAGTATTTTTTGGGCATATCTGTGAATTTTAAATTTGAAAGGCTAGTAAATTGCAGAAATTTAGGACGATAGAAAACCTGAATTAGAACTTAATCACTTCCGTTAATCTGAGCAGTCATAGGGGCTGACATCTTTACCGTACAACATAAAAGCTTTATGGACATTATGTACTTCTGTGCTTTGAAGTGTTTTAATAATGCTCATGAGACCTGTTAATACATGCCCATACCCCCAGTAGTCTAGATGCTCTTTGAGGGCTGGGATGCTATGTCCATTTCTCTCACTGTTGTGCAGCACAGTGACTAACGCATGAAAATCTAAATCAATCTACCTTTCTGTAATGGTATTTGGACTATAAGGGGAGATGTACACTTAAGATGATCTTCATGTCAGGTACCTTCCATGTTTTTCTTCATTTAAACATATTGCTTGGTTGTATGGAATATATTTAGCATGATTTTCCATTGGATTCTTCCATTAACAACCTTTAACATCCCCATGTTGGGTGGTGATTTAACCAGAAGTTCTTGCCTTCTTGCACCACTCTGGTTTAAAGTGATTATGGGCAGGGCTTCCCTGGTGGCGCAGTGGTTGAGAGTCCGCCTGACAATGCAGGGGACACGGGGGTCCGGGAA
Organism: Orcinus orca; assembly: GCF_937001465.1. Classification (NCBI taxonomy): domain Eukaryota; kingdom Metazoa; phylum Chordata; class Mammalia; order Artiodactyla; family Delphinidae; genus Orcinus; species Orcinus orca. Next base: position 90,743,519 of record NC_064569.1, on the reverse strand, counting down.
GATCCCACACGCCGCGGAGCGGCTAGGCCCGTGAGCCATGGCTGCTGAGCCTGCGCGTCCGGAGCCTGTGCTCCGCAACGGGAGAGGCCACAACAGTGAGAGGCCCGCGTACCGCAAAAAAGCAGAGATTAAAGTGATTATGGGCAGATCTTGGCTTTCTGCCAAGAATAAAACAGCCATTAAGTTTTATGCTTCATGGTAAGAAACCATATACCCCTAAACAGGGAGTGAAATCATAGCTCTATGTAAACAGAAAGCTATTTAGCTATTATATTAGAAATGGAAGTGTGTGGATTTTGTCAATACAATAGATAGGAATGTAAATTGCAAACATTAAATGTAGTACAGAACTAATTAAAACTATGTGTTCAAAGTGTTTCCTAGCAGGAACAAACTCATTTAGTAGAAAGTCTGTTTTAATTTAATTTTTCCTTTTAAGTGTTTTAGCAATATCAATATCAAAATGCCAGACGCAAGAGAGAGGAGATATGGGGATATATGTATATGTATAGCTGATTCCCTTTGTTATAAAGCAGAAACTAACGCACCATTGTAAAGCAATTATACTCCAATAAAGATGTTAAAAAGAAAAAGAAAAAAAATCTAATGCCTTCCTAAGGATAAAAATGTTTAAGTCCTTTAAAATTGACATATTGCATAAATGTAACATAATTATATCCTTTAAGTACTTTTAGACAAAAAAATCAAGATACTTTGCCTCCAAAGATTAAAGACAACAGGATGACAAGAAAAGTGAGGTCTGTATAGTAAAATCCAGCTAGGACAAAAGGACATTTGAACAATGAAAAGGTCTGACAGTTTTCCTACAATCACATTTGCTCAGGACTGCATATAATGGGGAAGGATTCTGATGAATTACATACACAATTTAACTTTGAAAGTGGCCTGGCGTTGAAGAGAGCCTCAGCTTTGGGGTCAACTGTACCAGTGTGTTTATTCTGGCTTTGCCATTTATGTAGCTGTATAAACTCAGGAAAAGTACTTTTCTGCATCTGTCTCCTCATTTGTAAAGGGGGATAATATTCATAAAGCCTTGGGGAGGAGTAAGTGTGATAAAATATGCCAATCACTCTAGTCGTTCAGTAATATAGCTGTCTCTTTTTTGCTGCCTCTCCATAAGAAGTGAGCCTTTCAACCAATCATAGTATTTTGCTATTTATGACTATTAACAACCTTGTGTTGGAATTGAAATTTTTACTTTGAAAGGTCTGATCTCATATATTGAATGTTCACAATACTACTAAACTTCATGTCAGGCTGGCTGGCTTCAAGGCTTGTAGACAGGGAAGTGACTAACACTATTTTACAGATTAGACTGCAGATGCCCATAAAGATTAAGTGACCTATCCAATCCAACATCACTCAGTAAGGACAGTACTGAAACACATGGTTTAGCACAAGATTTGGATGTGATTCTTATACAAGACTCATAGGTATTTCTTGAGTTAGGCCAACAATGTAATGTACAGACAATTTCATTTGCCAATGAATAGAGCTACGCTTATCAGAGCCACTGGCTTTGCAGTTTGCAAGAGAGAAGATGAGAGTCCGCAACGTAAAAGTTACTAGAAACAGAGCAAGATGTTTGTTAGGAAGATGGCTATGATCAGAAACTTGACCTCTATTCCAAACGGATTTTTTTTTAAAGAAAATTATGGTAGGATATAGTGTGAAAGACAGGTTTAAAATTTCATAGCAACTTTCGTTAGCAACGGAAAAGATACCTGACACTGGACTACAAATATTAAAAATGTGATTTTTAATAATATAAGTACAAAATTTTATTTCTTTATACAACTGTAATGGGATTTGGATCAAACAGCTAGAATTTATTTAAAAAAAATAAAACAATGATATAAAAATTGCAAGAAGGTCTGAATCCAAAGTTTTTCCTCTAATAGTACCAAATACCACAAGGAACAGATTATGATACAAATGTGTACAAATTTTAAATACAAATACAATAGGTTTGGATTTTAAAGGAAAACAAACAAACAAAAAGCAGGTCCTCGTCAGGACTTCATTAATGTGTACAAATGACAATGGTAGGACTGACTTCTTTCCGTACTAATCCACGTCTCCGAGGCCCTTCCTTGATACCCTGTGTCAAACAGAAAACTGACATGGGTACAGAGGAGGCGTGGGATAGGTGCTAACACACAAAATTAAACCAGGATTTCTGCTCTTCGTGATTTTGGTTCCCAAGAATTCCTGTTTCCTTCTGTTTCCCAGTTAAATTTCAAAACTGCTCTGAGGTGAGAAAGGCATTAAGCAGCCAGAATACCTTTAAGAAACACAGCCCTGTGACCACACTGGTGGGAAAAAAGGAAAGAATTAAATAGGATGCAGCAGAATTAAATAGGCTGGCGGCACTGTCCTCAAAGATCTACTTTGATGCTGCAGTGCTCTGTCCAGGCCAAGGGAAGAAAGCAGTCACCTCAGAGCTTGGTTTTGACGTGGACTCTCAAACCGAATTCAAAAACAATGCTGAAGTGCTCAACTGTTTTCTTTGGAACTGGGAAGCAAAAGCCTGGTTCTTTGGAAATAAGGGCAGCTGGGAATGGTAACCTTCCTTTTTATTTACTTTCTTGACATCATTCATTTTTAAAGAACTAGAATCCCAATATGATTCCTTTTTGGGGCGCGAAACCTTAAAGTGTAGATGACTTGGAGTTTGCAGAGGAGACCAGAGGAAGGAGGGGAGGCAGAAATGACAAATCTGTATCTTCCACATGCTGTTGCTGGTGGAGGCTCTTGTTTTTAAATTATATATACAGAAATTTACAGGATAAATTAAAATCTAGGAGAGTTTTAAGAGTTAAATACACATAATTAAACACACATTTACACACGCACATAAATAACCCTACATGAGAACAGAGTACTTTTTTCGCAATTCGCTTATGTGTGGAATGCAGAACGCTGTGTATCTGCCCAGCAGGGGAGCCAATGAGATGAACCCAGGAATCAGCCTGGGCAAAGCTCACCTTCCACACCCGCCAAGCAGCTAAGCAGCAGAACTGTGAGCTAAGCTGACGCGGCCAATGGAAGATACCAGCTCTTAGTTCTGCAGACCAAATGCTCTGGGTCAGCTCACAATACAGGCCATTCAACTGGTGGCACTGACAGCTTTACCCTCTCCAGGGCTCACAAATCTCCTTGGCTCCGGCTGAGGCTGCCAATGGTACCAATGACTACAATAAGTTTTGCGACATGGACACTGGTAGAGCAGGAATTGGAATGAACCCCCTACTAAGTTAACTTAAGCCATCGCAATAACTTTCAGATGGGAACGATGTTATCACTTCCCACCTAGGTCACTTCAAGTTGAAAAGCTTTGTACTTTCAGTTAACTGACATCTTCCCATAATCTTTCCCATTACATTTCAGACTGTAAGACAGGTAAGGCAAATGGTCAGTGATGGGTCTGGAGGTACAACTGAGTTTGGAAAAAAATCACATTTTAGCTGACCTTAAAGCGATGCACTTGGCATCCAGAACAAGCCCCCAGCCCCCAAGTTACACTGATTTTTAAGGCAGATTTATCCACCACAGTAGAAGAATCCCAAGCCCATATTCACGCCAAGGTTTCCTCTTGGCTAAACCTTTGCCATTTCATAAAATTATTAAAAGCAAAGTAGTTACAGTCCTATGTATATATTATACATTATATATATAGATATATATATATATGCATATATATAAAAATTTAAAACCTACACCCAGATGCCAGTGAAGGGATCTGGAACAGTCACATATACACAAGCCAGCAACAGGCAGGATAAGGTTTCTGTCCCAGGAGTCTTTGCTGTCACAGTCCAGGCATGATGTAAGCAATGTTGTCTAGTGTGTTTGACTGCAAAACAAAGGAAAAAGGTTCGGCTGAAGAGTATTTTACCTTAGTTCCCTGAGACATATTTCTTTATTCAAGGGAGAGAGATGAGAAAGAAAATCTAGAGTTAGAGAAAACAGGGAGAGAGAAGATGTCACGCCGTTGTCTGTTATGCTGGGAGCTTTTCTGCTGGCTTCTCCCGTTAACCCTAGTAAAATAGAGGCAGGAGACTCCTGTACTTTCTTTGTCTCTGGAAGAGCAAATAGGCAACACAGGAGGTGCAGTACCTTAAGGGCTACAACGCTTCCCTCCAAAGGAGAGAAATCTTAGGAAACGGCGTGTTTGCTGTTTCACTGAAGGCCTGGCAGGCATTCAACACTCAGTGTCATGTTCACGGGGCGACAGCCTATGGCAACGCTGTATCCAGGAAGCCTATGGGCTTGTGCTTCACAGGGCTCATGAAGGCAGGGCCTCTCTGGCTCCCAAGGGGTCTGGCCCCCCAAATCCCAGGAAACAAGGAAACTCACCAAGACCTGTTTGGGACAGCCATTCAACTCAGGTAGTTGTGTGGTCAGACACGCCAAGGGGCCAAGCGCACAGATGATGGAATCCAGAAGCACTGACAAACTGCCGGACACAGCAACCATGCCCTGAAAAGGAGAGCGTGACAGGAGAGGACTGAAGCTTGACTTACACTCCTGAGGCTCCCTCCAGGCTCTGGGTGAGTTCCTTGCACGGTTCTTTAAGTCCTGGGTGGTTCTATGAAACTTGTGGCAGAAATGGAAGGTCTCTGCTTTGATAAGAATACATTCCCAGGTTTCCTTTCTATATTCCTAATCCCCTGTACCCTCTGTGAGACCTTAGGTTAGTCACTTAGGAACAGTAGGAAAAAACCCCAAAAAACCTATATCGAAAAATCGTAAAAAATGCCTCATCTATTCTGGAGACCTGCTGGGAAGATTTGTGGAGATCATGTATGCAAAAGTATTTTTCTTATGAACTCCACAAATATAGCTCAAATGTGATAACCATGAGAATTCTACACATTAACATTTAACACAAACACACACACACACACACACTTCACATATGTGGCTTTTTTGATAGTGGATGATACCACTTTTCTGTTCTTTTTAAAATTTAACTTATAAAATGCATATTGTTTATATCTCTGTGATTCAAAGACATAGCAAATAAGATTGCTTGCTACAAATAATGCTGCCCAGCTCTTGTATAATCTGCTTCAACCAGAAGTACTGTGAGGATATGTCACCTAGGAAGGCAGCACAGAAGCGTCCTTCAGAGAATGAGCTCTGGGCTTGAGATGCGGGGTTGAGAACCTGGCTATATCCCACTCACCGAGAGGGGCAAGCGGCTTTCTATACTGTGCCTGAAAAACACAGTACTGACAGCATCTGTAGCACGGAGTGGATTAAGTGAGACAACAGACATCAAGTACCTGGGGTGGTGCCTGGCACCTGGGAAGTGCTCAGAAAGTATCAATAATGATTACTACTATTACCAACATCTTCATCTCCAAAACTGCCTTTCGGGCTGCCTGCTAGGGCTTTCATTTTGGATATTTCTCAATCTCAACATACGGTAAAGAGAAATAACCTACCCTTCCTCCTAGCATCCCTTCCTCTGCTAAAATCACCACCATTCACACATCTGCCCAGTCTCAAGGCCTTGCCACCGTTGACTTTTCTTTCCCTTCATTCTCCTTGTCCAATGTCTCCCCCCACTTCCAAGGCAGGCAGCAAAGGGTTAAAAGCATGGACCCTGAGGTCATACCACCAAACTCAAGGCTCTGTTTCAGCACTTATGGGCTAAACTCTAGAGAAAGTTCCTTAACCTAAGTCTGTTTTTCCTTCTATAAAATAAGGGAACACAAATTTTGTTTCACAAAGTTGCAGTGTGAATTAAAGGAAAGGATCCATGTACAGCACTCTGAACCAAAGCTGCCTGAGTGAGCATTCAACGGAAGACAGCAATTAGGAATATTATTCCATACTTTTGCCCTACAGTTAATGATAGCTAATATTTTATGTTCGACTCTCCCAATAAGCAACCTGAGAGTAGGAACCAAGTCATACTCATTTTTATATCCTTCCAATAAATACTGGGGTTCTGCACAGAGTAAGCTCTCAATAAATATTTGTTAAATTCAAATCTTTGTCATGTCTAGTCTAGATTATTGTTATAACTTTTCCCTAATTCTGGTCACTTTTCACTCCCAATCTAAAATAGAAGATATTCTCAGTGAAAACCAAATGAGAGCTCTGATCATTCCTCCCTACTCAAAAAATTCCAGTAGTTCCTGAGCAGTCATTTCCCTCTGTAGTTTGGACTATGCCCTTAATATTCAGCCTTCCTCTACCCTATGCATTGGATCTTCTAGTTTTTCATCATTTTAGCAATAAAGCCCTCTGGAAATAAAACGTTAAGTGGAACCCCAATATATAAAACAGCTAAAAGATCTGGTTGAAGTGGGAATGGGGGGTCTAGAGCCCCACTGGGTCTCTTTTGGCCCATCTCTGCAGAAAACTCCAGGGCCGAGAAGCAGATGTTCTCTTGGTTTACGATGTCTCTCTCCAACAGCTCCGTGATACCAAGTCCTGCTTATCCTTCCAGGTCCCACTGGAACTCCACATCCCCTTCACAGAGCCTCTCCTGACCCCCTAACTCTCTGCTCTCGAGCGCTACTGTAACTGCTTCAGGTGGCACAAAGCCGCAGAATGAGAGCAGGCTGAGAAGTGGGGCAAGCTGTGCTCGGTCACAGCGAGTTGTGTAAACTTGTAATAACGGTCAGTTAATTTCATTAGGTTTCAGGTATTCAGTCTTTAAATGAGCAAACTGTATAAATTAGTGTTCCTTAAAGTGTAGTACGTTTACTAATTTCAGGTGGCGTAGAGGTGAACATTAATTATTTGATATAAATCCATTTTGAGATATATTAGAAAAAAGATTAGAGTATCTCACTTGTGATATCGAGGACATCATTGTGAAAGCATGGATAAATTTATTTAAATAAAAATATAAATAAATCAGGAGCTTGGGATGAACATACACACACTACTATATATGACAGATAACCAACAAGGACCTACTGTATAGCACAGGGAACTCTACTTAATATTCTGGGATAACCTATATGAGAAAAGAATCTAAAAAAGAATGAATATACATTTATGTGTAACTGAATCACTTTGCTGTGCACCTGAAACTAACACAACATTGTAAATCAACTATACCCCAATAAAATTAAAATTAAAAAAATACAAAGTAAATAACAGTATAAAGTGGTATGTGGAAATGGCAAAATTGTGAAGATATACACAAATGATTAAAGTCTGGGAAAAAGTGGAGTATAGGGGGAATGGGGAATTACTGCTGATGTATATGGGGTCTCTTTCGGGGGTAATGAAAATGATCTGGAATAGACAGTAGTAATGGAGCCACAAATCTGTGAATATACTAAAAGCCACTAAATTCTACATTTTAAAAGGGTAAACTTTATGGTATGTGAATTATATCGTAATAAGACTGTTCCTTATGTTAAAAAAAAGGGGACTAGAGATTCTGCAACATTCTTTCCCTTTTCTGGTCAATATGTATATGTAACTCTCCCACAGCAACCGCTCACAGAAGCTGGCTTGTTTTATTTGCTAATTATTTATCTATTCTATCTTTCCAATTAGATTGTAAGTTTCCTGAGGATACGAAATCATCATAATTTCTACTCCCCCCAGTTTTTGGAATAATGCCTAAGTACTCAACAACTATTTGTTAAACTCAATGGAAACATCAGGGAAAATCTGGAATATGGAAGGTGAAAAACACAAATCATTTAAAATTTTAACTTTTTAGGAAATGTAAGAATGTCTAAATATGAAAAATAAATAAGGATCCCAGAATATTTTATTCTGGAAATATCTATATCCATTCAAATATCTGGGCCTACAAGAAAGCAGCTGTTTTGACACCTACTAAATTTTGAGAAACTAGCCAAAGAACTTAGACAAAGCTTCATCTCTTGCGGCCTTTGGCATTTTATTTGTTGAATAATAATTCAACAAATTAAGTAGTAGTAATTCAACAAGTGAGTAGTTTTATATCCCTACACTGATTTCTCAGCTTAAAGATGGCTTTAGTAATTCAGACTGATTTCTTTGCTGAAATTTCCTATTAGGACCCAGTGGAAAACTGAAATACTACACTACTTACTGAGTTAGCCAGGGAGAAATATGATTAGAAATTGCATATGGTAATAGAAATGGAACATGACAGCTTTGCAGGTTAAATGATTTTGAAATTGAAGCTTAAAAGGACACAGATCTCCTTAGGGTACATAGGACTGTATGATTCAAGGGCAGAGAAATGAAGAGCTTGAGAACCTCAATCTCCCAGTTGCTACCTACTTTCAAAGCAGTAGAGGAACACTTAATCCCCTGTACAATCTAATCTGTCTATTGAAAACCTTGCTGGAAATGCATAGAAAAATCCAAACTCTCTTAGAAATAATAACGATCAAAGCTTCCATGGGATTTGTACTCATTTTTCCCATTGCATTTTTAAAAAATAAAAATGAGTTACAGGATTATATGTCAATTGTATCTCTGTAAAACTGGGGGAAAAAAAGTTACAGGGTAGTCTAATTTCCTTTTGTGCCATTGTTTCAATAGGACGGTATTAGTGTAAACTTTGAGAGCCAGTAGGTAGATTCCAAATCTCTAGATGTTTCTATTACCATCTCTCTTCTCTATCACTGTATCCTGAGCACCTGGCATAACCCAGCATACAGTAGTTGCTCAATGAATGTATGTGGAATGAGTAAGTGGATTCAAATTATATAAGCAACTGGAGTCATGCTGCTGGCAGTGCCCTCACCTCGGTTTCCTGCAGGCGGTGTCCAATGAGGCTCAGGGACTCTCCCAACAGCTGGAGATGAGCAGCCACGTCGATGGGCTCTGTCTCAGGGGCTTTGGCTGGCGAGGCGGGTAACAGCATGGTGGTGGGTGGGGATTTCTTTTGGGGTGACAGTACTCCTGCAGAGGAAGCTGAGAAGAGAGACAAAATAGAGAAAGCTTGCCAATATTCTTCCAGATTTTCCCTTTTTATGAGCTCTACCAGGCATTAACAAAATTATGGACTGTGGGCCAAATCTGGCTCATGACTTGTTTTTATATTGGCCTGTGAGCTAAGAATGATTTTAGATTTTTAAATGGTTGTTGTAGAAAAAACAAAGAGGAATATGTGACAGAGAATGCATATGGCCCTCAGACTTAAAATATTTACTCTCAGGGACTTCCCTGGTGGCACAGCAGTTAAGACTCCAAGCTCATGCAGGGGGCCCAGGTTCGATCCCTGGTCAGGGAACTAGATCCCACATGCATGCCACAACTAAGAGTTTGCATGCCGCAACTAATGAGCCCAAGAGCTGCAACTAAGACCCAGTGCAACCGAATAAATTTAAAAAAAAATTAAATAATAATAAAAAAATAAAATATTTACTCTCTGGCCCTTTACAGGAAAGCTTGCTGACTTCTGACTTAACATTTTCTAGGGCTTCCCTGGTGGCACAGTGGTTGAGAGTCCGCCTGCCGATGCAGGGGACACGGGTTCGTGCCCCGGTCCGGGAAGATCCCATATGCCGCAGAGCGGCTGGGCCCGTGAGCCATGGCCGCTGAGCCTACGCGCCCGGAGCCTGTGCTCCGCAGCGGGAGAGGCCACAACAGGGAGAGGCCCACGTACCGCAAAAAAACCCACAACATCTTCTAAATTTTTTTGGCAACCCTTAATATTTAGTAATAATATCTGGATATCAAGATCTGCTTCTAATATAGGCTCTTCTCCCCATTTCTTAGTGAGGAAGCAAAATTCACAGTGCTCTAGGGAAAAGAATGAAAAGAGGAGAGGGATGTGGTCACTACCTTTCACTTTCATGGAACCTTCTGAGCTGGATGCTTTTCTTTTCACAGTTGTAGCTTCTGCTTTGTTCTGTTTGTGTTGCAGATACTGAGCTTTTTGTTTCCAAATCTGCAATCAGATCAGGGCAAACAAATTTAAAAGGGCAAAAAAAGTAAAAGGGAAAGCAGTCATGGAAGAGGAGAATGAAGAAAAGAAAGGGAACAGTGGAGGGGAGCAGACAGAGGGTTAATGTTAACTTTTAAGCTGGAGGGTCAGTGAACAGGCTTCAGATAGCGGTGACAGTAGTATCTTAGCAGAGGACCACGAATACCCCCCAGTGCTAATGGTCACATTGCAGTATTGATTCTATGATCACTCTAAGGTTGAAATGTAAAATCATAGAGGAAACATCTGGCTCATCCTAATGTCCATGTGGTTTAAATATTTCTTCTAACCTGCCGGTTGGAAACACCAATACTAGGATAACAATGACATGGAAAACAGAAACTAAAGATAATTGACCTGGGTGAAAAATATATGTTGTTTTCACCCAGATGAGCTGTACCTTAAAAAAGCAAGATGGTAATTCTAATGCCTAGACTACCCTCATATCATCTAATTGGAAAGTAACTGTGATTCAAATATGACTATTTATCATTGTCTTATTAGCTTTTTGACAAGAAGGTTTATTATTTGGTAATGGTCGATGAGGATGATGACCTGGAACCTACTTACCTAGTAAACATTGTCCCATGTTTTTATTATTTGCTGTGACTATCAGGTGGACCACTTTCCTCAGTTCTCAGACCACAGCTGACTAGTAGGTGTTTGTGGTCAAGGTCTCTGACTTTAGATTCTCTTTTAACACGACTCATTGCCCAAGTTACATCATCTTTTGGCTCAAATGTCAGGTTGTTGGGAAAAAATTAGATGAGGTTAGAAGACAGCCTCCCTGCAGCTAAATCCTCATGTAGAGTGAACTGGTGCCAACTACTTTATTGTCCTCTGCTAAACCATTTTCCACTGTTTGGGATGGTGTGTCGGAGGATCACACATTTTGGAAGGCATAAAGCAATGAAAAATGTGTCCGTTGTAAACTGTACTTACCAGTTTGTCCTTCTCTGGCAATTGTTTCCACACCTCAGCCAGTTTTTTGCTCAGTTCCCCAAAATCTAGCATAAAAGAGTAAAAAAAAAAAAAAAACAGAAAGAACCCAAAACAGTAAAGGTTTAACCATAAACAAAACAGACGACTGATAGGAGCAAAAACTAGGAAAAGGGTCTTGAAGATCAGATTTAAATAGCACAAGAGTCTTTCAGAAAACCAAACCAAACCCCATCACTTTCCTTGATTCTTTTGTGGAAGGAAGGGGCTGTTTTGGTGGCCGTGAGACAGGCTCAAATTCTCACATGTCTACTCTCTAAGGACTTATTCCTTAAGCATCTTTCTGGTGTCTTTTAATTTGATTCCACGGAACAGGGCTTATCTACTTAAGTTAGAGAAAATATGTTATGGAGAATTTGACTGATTAAGAGATGTTAGAGTTTTACCGAATTTCTGAAAGCTCAGAGACAAAGAAGAATTTCCCTAGAGCAGCTCGGAAGCGATCTGCCAGACGTGTAATGCTGTGCTTCCACATGTAGAGCGAGGTCGTGCTTTATAAAGCACATCTGTGTCTTTCACGGTGCTTCAGTGTGCCTCACAACAACCCTGGTGAGCAGGTTGGGAAGCTAGTTCACACATTGGGCAAATGAGATGTGCAGAGGGTACGTGACTTGTCTAAGGCCTGAGGTGTAGTGTGCTTCTCACCTCACTAACTTCCATATAGAGACAAATATGAACAATGTAATATGTCATCTCACTCCGACTCTATACTGAGGGCAGTTTAAGGAAAAGGTCAACTGTAGAACCTTGGAAAGAAACAACTGCGTATTTATGTACTGTGCTTTATGGACGGGGTGAACTAAGACAAAATCTACAGTGACTTGCACAACTGAGGAAAGAAATGAGATTTGTGTTCTTTTCATACTATGGGAATAAGTTTGCCTGCTGACTGGATTAACTGCACTGCTTCAGGGACACAGATGGAAAGTAAAAGCACTAAAGATGAGAAATGTTCTTACCTATGCCTGGATGGTCAGCCACAATGGTTACACGATACTCCTTACAGAACACCTGGTAGGCCGACATGTTCTTCTTTTTTGGCTAGTACCACATAAAAATAGAACAGGGTAAGACTTAATTAGAACACAGGTTGAGCAACCTTGCATCTATGGGAACAAAACAAAAAAGATACCTGCACTTTTCCATCAAGAGTGCTAAATTACTAACCAGCTTTCCTAAACACGATAATTAATTTTTAATCCATGTTACTTATGACTCAGAGATGAGTATCAGTTTTACTTTAGAAGGTAAAATCCACATGCTAAATTAATTTTAGATTTTTCAGGTTGTTGCAGCTACTTGATAATTATTTGTAACGCTCTTCATCCTTTCTACAAATGTTACATATTTCGGTTAGAATTAAGTGCTAAGAAAATCTTTACCTCTCCTTGGGTGTCTAGTTTTCATCTTCTTTGAAAATAAGAACCACATAATTTCCCTTTGCTTTGGGGCCAGAAAATCAAGAGCTAAATTTTGTTCATATTGTTCCTCTGGTTTTGATTTCTAATCTTAAAATTTTCCTGATCCTGCTTTGACCGTCACTTGTAGTTTATCGTTATTTTATTATTCACATTCTTGTGGTCCAAGGTGAGAAGTAAATAACTGAAGACAATTCTTTGGTACTTAACGTAAGATGAACCTCTTTCACTTCAACAAACTGCTTTGTACTACCTGAAATATGTTTATTCTTCACTTATGACAATTCCAAAAGCAATGCATGATTTTTGAGAAACAAAAACAAAATGAGCTTTCAAAACCAGTTCAATGAGGGATATATAAAACAAAAGATACTATATATTACTATGCATCCCATTTTACAATTATCCATAGACTCAGGAGAAAAGAGCTTTCCTACCTGAAAAGGTGCATTAGATATCACCTGTTCAAATCTCTCATTTTGAGGATGAGAAAGGAAACTTAGAAAAATAGTGACTTCCCTGGGTCCTGCAGCTATGCCAGTTATAACACGAGAATGGCTACAGCCTAGCCTGACCTCCAGGGCTATGCATTATGGGCCAAAGAAAAAAAATATGTTTTTAACAGAAAAAATTACTTTTCAAAAGAAAAGATTATCCGTTTGTAACCATTATCTAATAAACTGAGATGTCTTCAGTCTGGCTTTCCTTACAACCTCATCTGTAAGTATCAAAACATGATGATCAGTCCTCCATCGCCTCCCAAGATAGTCCTTTCTGGTCCTGCACTTATAATGACATTAACGGTTGGTTGGTGCTTTAAAAGCTACCGGAAACTTCTGTTTGCCTCAAGAATCTGATTTTACAACCAAAACAAACCAACAAACACAGTCCTGTCTTGTGACTTCAGAGTTGCACCTTGTTTTTAAATGAAGCCTGATCACACACTTTATTCACCTTAGTTCTTTTTTTAAAAAAATTATTTATTTATTTTTGTTTGCATTGGGTCTTCGTTGCTGCGCACGGGCTTTCTCTAGTTGTGGTGAGTGAGGGCTACTCTTCATTGCGGTGCACGGGCTTCTCACTGTGGTGGCTTCTCTTGCTGCAGAACACGGGCTCAAGGCGTGCAGGCTTCAGTAGTTGTGGCACGTGGGCTCAGTACGCGGGCTCTAGCGCGCAGGCTCAGTAGTTGTGGTGCACGGGCTTAGCTGCTCCACGGCATGTGGGATCTTCTTGGAACAGGGCTTGAACCTGTGTCCCCTGAACTGGCAGGTGGATTCTTAACCACTGCATCACCAGGGAAGCCCTCACCTTAGTTCTTAATGTTGTTTTCATAAAACAACTATCCTCAAAGGCCAAAGACTAGCCAAAACTTATGACAGTAAAGAAGCTGTGTGATGTCTCAGACTTCAATTCCAAAAGGAATTCTGAAACCATTTTTGAAGAATGGAAACAACCCTGAAATGTCTTCCAAAGTAAACTGCTTTGAATGAGATAGCACTTCTCTGGCTATGAAAATTATGCCATGTTTGTTATAAATTTAGCTTCAAAAATTTTAGACTAATCTTTTAAAAACAGCTTATTCATAGGCCTGACATTTGGCCATAAAATAAAACCTGCAAGGAGTTTTAACAATGTTTTCTCAAACATGATATAAGACTATGAAAAGTCAATGCTCTCTATTCCACAAGGCTATCTACAGCTATAACATAAAACTGAACCTACCTTTACAAAATTAATCACAACTCTTACCCAATATGTTACATCCAAATCCACACAGTGAAGAAAGGGGTTCCTCTCATAACTCTTATAAAGGACTTTATTCAATTATGTAGAAAATATACCGGCATTTATTGAGTATCTGTACTGGGTACAGTGAGTAGTTAAGAGGATGAGCTTTTGGAGCCCAGATCTTATTCTAAGGCAGTCAAGCAGCATAAAATAGTGGAAAACATGAGATGTAAAGTTTGAAGGCCCACCATTTTTTCTCACCATTTTAGCTTCACCTTATACTAATTATCTGATCCTGAATAAAACGCATGAGAAGTGGATTGTTCTCTGACATGTGATATTTAAAAACAAAATTTTGTTATTTATTTATTTACTTATTTGGCTGTGTCGGGTCTTAGGTGCAGCACGCGGGATCTTCGTTGCGGCATGCGGGATCTTTTAGTGGTGGCATGCAGGATCTTTAGCTGCGGCATGTGGGGATCTAGTTCCCTGACCAGGGATCAAACCTGGACCCCCTGCATTGGAAATGCAGAGTCTTAGCCACTGGACTACCAGGGAAGTCCCCTGACATGTGATATTAAAAGTATTTCAATGGCAAAGAAGGAAAAACAGAGACTAAAAAGAAGGAGACTGCAAAGGAAAGAGAAAAGAAGTAACCCACCAAAGTATTCTGCCATTCATTTCTTAATAAATATTTACTGAGCATCTACTATGTGCCAGACATTGGGAATACAGCCAAGAACCAGACACATAACCTAACAGAAAAGACAGATAAATATGTCATAATAAAATGCAACAATATTATAGGGAAACTACTGGGTGTTACAGGAACATGTATGAGGAGCACCTCACAAATTAGGCAATTGAAGAGAGCCTCTGGAGGAAGTGACGTTAAATGTACATTGGAAAGCTGGGTGGAATTAGCCAGGTGAAGAGTGGTTACGGGTGTTCTAGGCTCTTAGAGTGGTAACACTCATGAGAGAGAGAAGTAGGAGATGATCTCAGAGAAGCACGGAGTGCTTAGAGACGGATGCCTTGTAACCTGTATTAAAGAGTATGGACTCCATTGGAAAGAAGTGATGCAAGTATTTTAAGCAAGAAGTCACATGGTCAGGTTGCACGTTAGGACCATGGAGAATGGACTGGAGCAGAGCAACAGCGGAAGCAGGAAGCCCGATGGGGATTGGGGGGCTGCTGCAGGAGTGCCCAAGAGGGATGATGAAGGCCTACAGCCAAGACAGTGGGGTTGGAGAAAGGCAGATAAATTGAAAGGGAGGGAGAAGTGACAGGATTTATCAGAAATAATGTGAAAAAATGGAAAGAGCCTGGCCTTTGGAGGCCGACAGAGCTAGGTTAGAATCCTGACCATACTATTTACTAGTTACACAAACTGCTTCATTTCCCTGAGCTTTAGTTTCCCTGTCAGTAAAACTTGGTTAATACCATTCCCAGAGGTGGGAATTAATCAGCGTTTGGCACTTCAGTAGGTACTCAGTCATGTTATTTCTGCGGTAGGCAGAATTCCAAGATGGCGCCCAGGATTTCGGCCTCCTGGTGGACACACCCCGTAAAATGCCCTCCCCTTGACTGTGGGCAGGACTGGAGAATATGATGGGGCATCACTCCCGTTATCATGTTATGTTACATGGCAGAAGGGAATTTGCAGATGTAATTAAGGTCCCTAAGTGAGCTGAATCTGAGTGAACCCAAAGGGAGGTTATCCTGAGTGGGCCTGACCTTACCCAGTGAGCCCTTAAAAGAGGTGAGACCCAACAGGAGACACTCTCCTGTTGTTGGCCTTGAACTTGAAGACAACAAGGTGCCATGAGTTTTACAATTGCAAGGGCCTGAATGCTGTCAACAACCTGGAAGAGGACCTCCAGCCTCAGCTAAGAACCCAGTTCTAGCCAACACCTGGATTCAGTCCTGTGAGAGATGGAGCAGAGAACCCAGTGGAGCCCTGTCTGGACTTCTGATCTACAGAATTGTGAGCTAATAGATGGATATTGTTTTGAACTGCTAGATTTGTGGTAATGTGTTATGCCACAATAGGAAAGTTCCTTTCTATTCCCTCTGTATTTTTCAAAATAGAAGTTGTAGCATCCAAAAAGCTAATACAAGATTTTTTAAAAATAGAAATTCTGGTGAGGGAGGATAGAGTGAAATCTTCTGACCTAAATCAGACAAAGAAAATAGCAGCAAGGCCTTTACTTTAAACTTTCGTTTCAGTAGTAAAGGTCCTATTTTTAGCATTCTTCTGGTAAAGTTAGTCATGTTCAGATGCCACGCAAGTGAGCTCTGGGTGCTGCATCGCCTTTATTAACTTAGTAGCAGCCTCACATCCCCAAATGCTCTAAGTGATCCAATCCTTTCACATCCCCCTTTACTGGGCCCAAGATAAAATGAGGTTGCATTACAAAGAAAGGCATGAGTTCATATAAGTTCTGTTTGGCTATGAGAGAGAGACGGAGAGAGGGAGATATGGATTGATCAGTCTGTGTGGTTCTGCTCTAAGAACCCATTCCTTGGAGTGTGTGTGACAGCATGAGATCGGCTTTCCCCAGGCAGTTCCTGTATGTCTCCCTCAGTGTGTGTAACTCGCTACCCAAGTGTAATTCTGATGTTTGGAGCTGACATAGTTTAAAAAATAAAATTATGAAAAAATAAATAAATAAAATTATGGCTCTTTAACATATACCAATGACTTCACCTGGCGAAGAGAGTAAAATCCAGGTGCACTGGGCTGACATTCTGTTGGACTGAGCAACTGCTGGCCTTCATCGTGGAGCCTTCCTAAGGGATTTTCAAGGGAAACTCTGACAATTTTCACCTTATGTGCTGACCTTAGAACCTAACCATTGTGCTCTAAGATGCAACTCAGGCCTGTGGATCCAAAGTTTGGAATTCGAACTTAAGGGTTAAATTTTTTCCAGGGAACAGACATCTTTCTACATTAATAGTTAGAAATAACACAAATAATGATCTCGAGACATCAAAATATTTCCAAGTGACTCTAAATGCAAGGCTAATAACTGCACCCTAGACTTTCTAGTGCAAGAAAACAGTGTGGCAAGTGAATCACAGTAGTTACATCTGGAATAACATGGACTCTCCTTTAACAAAGTGTTAATATTTTAAAAACTTGGATACTTTATTACTAGCAGCAAATGACTAGCAACAAATCCACTTAAGTGTGACTCACAAAGTTGTAATTTTTACAGCCAGAACTTCTTTTTAAATGTTTGAGGATACGTGTCACAATATCAAGACCTTCTAAGAGCAACTTTTTTTTTTTTTTTTTTTGCGGTACATGGGCCTCTCACTGTTGGGGCCTCTCCTGTTGCGGAGCACAGGCTCCGGACGCGCAGGCTCAGCAGCCATGGCTCACGGGCCCAGCCGCTCTGCGGCATGTGGGATCTTCCTGGATCGGGGCACGAACCCATGTCCCCTGCATCGGCAGGCAGACTCTCAACCACTGCACCACCATGGAAGCCCTAAGAGCAACTTCTTAATGCCCTGTTTAAAGCAGTCACGCTGAATTCTTTGAGATCATAGAACTCTTTGAGAAACTGATAGAAATCCCTCTTCAAGCCCATCTATGAACCTATAGCTTAGGTTTAAGAACCTATTTTAGTTTAAAAACCTATTTTAAAGGATAAAACATCTGGGAATTAAGGCAAAACATCATTTATGAATCTTCAAAATAAAACTTGGCTTTCTTCTGCTGATGACAGGAACCCAATCTCTTCATTGATGTTAATACTGTGTAGGAGACACTGTTACCAAGGCTTTACCTATAGAAACTCATTTAACCCTCCTAGCAACCCTACGAGGTAAGTTCCATCATTCCTGCCATTTTAAACATGAGAAACAGATCCAGAGTCATTTACCCAGCGAGTGGCAGGGCCACCATCTGATGCTCCTCTGAACTAACTTGACTCAGATCCCTAAATGCAATCTGGCTAAAGGAAAGGGTGACAGAGCAGTAAAGTTTTCACACCAAAGCTTTTATTTTAACCATTCTGAATGGGAATCTATTTCTGCTCTCTCTCATAATACACCACTGAATATAAATTAAACATTCTTTCTGGGTCCTGTAATCAGAAAAATCTGGGTTCAAATTCCTGTGCTGCCACTAAACAGGTGTGCATCCTGGGGCAGGTTATTTCACTTTGAGCTTATTTCTGTGAAATGGACAGGATAATACCTACATCTCATTGGGTTCCTGTGAAAATTCACCAATACACCATAGGTAAAAAACGTAGTGCAGTGCTTAGAACATATGAACAACTCAGTGAGTATAGCTCTTATTATTATTGTAATTTACTAAAGCCCCCTTCCTGCCTTCCACATGGTTACTTTTAACCTGCTGGTTGGACCTCCTGTGGTTCTCTGAACATCCTATGCCCTCTTGGGCCTTCACATGAATTTCCACTCCCTGACTGGAATACCTATTTGGCCTTAAGTTTCAGTTCAGGGCTGCCTCCCCCTGAAAGCTGCTTGGATACCCACAGGCTTTCCCTGGCACTCTGCACCCACCTCTGCTGAGGTTCAACACTCTGAATGCTTTCCAATCCCTTACTACACACGGAGCTCTTTGAGAGCTAACACTGTACCTGATTCAGTGCCTGGCACAATGTAAGTGCAGAATAAATATGTACTGAATGCATAACAAAGTCTCAGAATTGTGTGTGAAAAGGCCAGTACGCACATTCATTTGTGTTACCTCGTCTGCTTTTCACAACACCCTCGTAGGTGAAGTTCTACGAAGAAAACAACGGGGTCAGAATGGTCCCCTGACTCCTCTCCAGCTGATGTTCCTTTCCCTGGTGCCCACGACATGCTCCAAGGAGCTGTAGGAAACTTGCTCTATAACACCTGCTTTTGGTCCTTAGAGACCCTGTTTTCTTTCTGGTTCTTAACTGCTTTCCAAATAGGTGACAGCTACAGAGTTTGCTTCCTAAAAGGTGGATGTTAATATTAAAAAGCAAAAGAAAACATAAACAAGAGCCCTTTTGCTTAGTCGAATATGTGAAATGAGTGCTTGAAAAAAAACTTTTAAAAAGATGTTTTCAAGTATATTTTATATTTCCGAAGAATGTGGGATGAAAGCAACAGTCGTTGTTAACAGCAGCTACTGACTGAGCCCTGCCCTGTGTGTGCCAAGCGTGCTACGTGTACACCTAATTTAATCCAAATAACCCCATTTCACAAGTGAGCAGAGAAGCGAGGAAGCAATCTCAAGAGAACAAGGCTAGTAAGTAGCAACAAGAACAAGAACCAAGTCTGCTGAACTCGAGTCCAAGCTTTCCGCCCCTTCATTTCAACATCTGTATGCTTCCATAGGACAAATCTCAGACACCAGTGCACCATGTCAGTCTCCCTTACCCTAGAACCTACTTTTAGCTTTGTCAAAGATTGGTTGTGGCACCGGGTAACCGTCTCTTAAGTTTTAGAAAGGCATGTGCTACAGTGGAAAGAGTACAGCCTTGGGGTTAAAGAACCTCCATTAAAATTCTGGCTCCATGTCTTTTCTTCTCAGCTTCCTGCTCTGTGAAAGGGGGCTAACAATACCTGTCAGTCAAGACCCCTATGTGTGCAAAAATGCCTCAGAGAGCCTGGCACATAGCAGGCTCTCAGAGATGGTACCTCCTGATTTGTACCACTTATCGCTACTGTTACTCAGCGTCAGTCTTAACAGAGGGAGAATTTATGTAACACCATGACAAGTCTAGTTATCTCTCAGAATTTAACTTTTTTTTTTTTTTTAATTTATTTATTTTGGCTGCGTTGGGTCTTCGTTTCTGTGCGAGGGCTTTCTCTAGTTGCAGCGAGCGGGGGCCCCTCTTCATCGCGGTGCGCGGGTCTCTCACTATCGCGGCCTCTCTTGTTGAGGAGCACAGGCTCCAGACGCGCAGGCTCAGCAGTTGTGGCTCACGGGCCCAGCTGCTCCGTGGCATGTGGGATCCTCCCAGACCAGGGCTTGAATCCATGTCCCCTGCATTAGCAGGCAGACTCTCAACCACTGAGCCACCAGGGAAGCCCTATCTCTCAGAATTTAGTTTATTAAGTAGATCAACAGCAATGTCTGAGTGTGTCAGGCACTAGGCCACTGGGCCAGGCTTCATTTGCTTAGAGGAAATGAGAACATTCTGGAAACACACAGGTAAGTGAAGGCATTCCTCTGAAGTGGCAACGTCACAGATTTTAGTTTGAGTGGAAGTGAATGGGCTTTTACTGATTTAGTAAAACCAAAAGTAAGGTATTTCTGAAATGTTACCATATCCTGCTCCTCCAACATAAACCAAAAGCTCCCCACTCCAACGGGATGGTCTTAAAGCGGAAACGATCATCAAGGTATCACCATATGATTTCTCTCTCCTCCTGGAAAGCAGGATTCAACAACAAAGAAACAAACAGGCAAACAGAAAAGCTAAAAAAACACTCCCTAAATGAAACTCCACACTGAAAGTGTCACCATTCACAGGGGAGAGAGTCCAATCTCCCTTCTTTGTATCAGTCAAAATTCTCCAGGAAGAGTCCCCCACTGCTGCCTTCGCTTCTCATTCTCATATGAACTCTGCCAGCCTGGCTTCCATTCTCCCCACTACACCTGAACTCCTGTCTTCTCAAGCATGAGCCTAATCTGTTCTTGAAACTGTCCTCCTCCCTCTGCGATGCTAAGCCCTCTCAGTGTCTCCTCCAGCACCACGGCCCCTCTTCCAACCCTGGTTTCAGGTGGTCCACTGAACTCTAGGTCTCGCATTTCCACTGCTCCCTGGGAAGTCTACTGAGATGATGACTGTAACAACTAACATGTATTGAATGTTATTTAGCTAATGTGCCAACACTGTGCAAAGCCAAGGTTCCCAAACTTTGTTGGTTCATGGTTCCTGTGTGGGTCTTCACGTGGTACGTGCTTTTTATCACAGCAATCACTGAAAGGAATGGAACATAAAAAGACGTTGAAACTGTGAATTACTTTGCGCTAGTAGTTCATGAGGTACCTGACAGATGGCAAGTATGACTGTTTTTTCTGAAATGTTAATGCTGAAAAAATCTAGTGGTGCCACTGTGAGTCTGCTGTGGCGCCCCAGAGGGCCTTGGCACACCGAGGCCCTGAACACCTTCCCATGTATTACCTCACTGAACCCTTAACAACCCTACCAGGTAGGTCTATCATCATCCCCACGTGTAGATGGAGAAGTCATGCAACTTGTCCAACATCGCATAGCTTCGAAGTGGCAGAGCCAGGAATGCAGCCCAAGGGGTCTGGCTCCATAGCCACGCTCTTAACCACTTAGCTATGCTGAATCTCTAGATGCTTATATCTTGGAATCTAAACCTAACTTTTCTTCTTCTCCCAAACCAGCCATTCTCTTGCTTCTCTATTTTCATTGCAGTCTTGGTCACAGATTCTAGGGTAGAAAGGGCACACAGAGGCCTCCAGCATTTCCACCAGGGGGCTCTCTGTGTGTGCTCACTGCAGGCAGAGGGAATGCTATTCCTGAAACCTTCCGTTCTATCTCTAGGTGGACTTTCAGATACTATTTTTTTTTTGGCCGCACTGCTCGGATTGCAGGATCTTAGTTCCCCAGCCAGCGATTGAACCCGTGCCCGTTGCAGTGGAAGCGCAGAGTCCTAACCACTGGACTGCCAAGGAATTCCCTCAGATAGTTCTTTTTTTATACTGAAACAAAACCCAGGATTTAAAAAATTTCTTTATTTCTTTGGAAAGGATTTTTTTTAAAGCTCCATGGAAATTTTCAGGCACAGGTCAAGTTTAAAGAACATGGTGTAGCGCTTCCCTGGTGGCACAGTGGTTGAGAGTTCGCCTGCCGATACAGGGGACACGGGTTCGTGCCCCGGTACGGGAAGATCCCACATGCTGTGGAGCGGCTGGGCCCCTGAGCCATGGCTGCTGAGCCTGCGCGTCCGGAGCCTGTGCTCCGCAACGGGAGAGGCCACAACAGTGAGAGGCCCGCGTACCGCAAAAAAACAAAAACAAAAACCAAACCATGGGGTATGTCCCATAAATAATCTGTTGGCTAAATAAATGATTACATTCGAAGTATCAGGTTTCAGGTTTGGACAGTCACAGTCAAATACTGATTCATAGTAAGATTTTTTGCTATAAACTGAAATTCACTTTTCACTAGCAACTGCTAGCTGCATGGGGGAATTATAAATAAGTCCCTACCCTTGAGGAGATTATAATTTTATCTTGCAAGCCACCCAGGTTCAAAACCTTAAGGGACATTTATATACTCATTTATGTTTCTGGCTCCCCAGAGCCAAGCCCAGCTGCCAGATCTTGTCAGTTTTTTCTTCAGAGTCTTTCTTGAATCAGTCTCTTCAATTTTATTTCTATCAGGCTTTCATTACTGACCTCCGACTATAATAACCTCCTGGGTGATCTGCCACAAGTCTCTCCTCGGTCTAAGTCACCAGGTATAGCTTCATCATTTTATTCTTAAATTATCATTTACAGCATATTTAAACTCTGCTCATAACCCCAAAGTGCCCATGGCCAAATCCCTTACTTTGGCATTCAAGATTCTTTACCATTTGCTTACAACCTACCTTTTCGATGCTATGTTTTCATCCACATATTCATTCATTTGACATGTGTCACAAAATGCTTACCAAGGACACCGAGGAGTTGAAGGTAATAACATCAAGGTGGCTGAGAGTCCCTAAGGAACTAAAACGCCCTCAAGGAGTCTTCAGTAGGGGAAATCGAATATATACAAAGATGAATCCAATATAAGGAAGACAACAAGTGCAGCAACTTCCCATAGCAAGGGTGTTATGGGAATTCAGAAGTTAATTATAACTGGAGAGTCAGGATGTCTTAGGGGAGGTGGCATTTGACTGCATTTTGAAGGGAAGGCAGGCCTTCAATATGTGAAGGAGAAAAAACAAGGGGAAGAAGGTCACTGCAAAATACCATCCAAGGAGTGGAGCTAAGACGGTAAGGAACAAGTATGGTCCCCACACAGTACACGCAAAGCAGACTAACAGGAGGTAAGGCTGAAGAGGGAAGTTTCGGGCTAAATCACAATTATGAATGCTTGGTCAAGGGTTTGGACTTCGATACTTATTCATTCAAGAAGTATTTACTGACTTTCTACGATGGGCCAGACTGTGGGTTAGGTACCAGGGACAGAGTAGACAGCAAGACAGACATGATCCCGGTCCTCCTGGAGCTTATGGGTCTAACATAAAGGCAGTAAGGATGCTCTGAGGATGCTGAACAGACAACTGTCATCATCAAAGTGGTCCTTAAGTTCATTCTGGCATCAGAGTAAGATGAATTTTGCATGGGGGAAGAAATGGAAAGGGGGCCATTTATTACTACATTAAGTAGTAATGTACTTAATGAGAGGGATGAGGGAGGGATGAGGCAGTGGTGATAGAGGGCATAAGGGTGTGGAAGTTATTAAAGAGGAAGAGTATCAGGCCCAACAGCTGAGTGGAAATAGTGGAGGGTGTGGGCAGGGAAGAGGGAAATGTAAAAGTGAACCATAAGGTTGGAAAAAAATCAGAACAGTGGTTGGTTTTAGGGGTGGAGATTGACTGAGAAAGGGTATGAGAAACATCACTGGGTATCTGTGATGAGGGTAATAGCTGTATCTTGATAGAGGTTTGGTCACACAGGTGTGTGAACTTATCAAAACTCATCAGGTGGTATACTTAACATCTGTGCATTTTACCATATGTGAATTTTACCTAAAAAAAGCCCAGAAAACAAGTATTGAGCTGAAGTTAATGATATGCAAGCTGAAGTGTTTAGGGATGTGTATGTGACACTTACAACTTACTTTAAGATACATTAACAAAGATAAGATGGATTGATGGATGGACGGATGGATGATAAAGCAAACAGCAAAATGTTAACTGAAGAATCTCAATGGGTGGCATATGTACAATTCTTTCAATACTTTCTGTTTGAAAAATTTCATAATGAAGTACTGAGAAAAATAATCAGCATATAGTTTTTAGTTTGGATTGACTGGTAGGACATGTGGACTCCAGAAGGAGATGGAGGAGGAGATGCATGTTTAAGGGTCTGGATGATGAGCTCCATTAGTGACACATGGCTCTGAGGTAGCCAAGGCACCCAGGAAGAAATATTTATCAGACAGTTGGAAACATAGGACTAGAGTTCAGCTGTTTTGCTATGTTGCTTCCTAAACCTCTCTCTGCCTCCATGTGTTCCCTTCTGCTGACAATCTTTTTCTTCTTTAGAGCTTTCTCTGACCACCCTGCCCTCCTCCCATTTAGCACTGTAAGATTAGTTTACGGCATTATCATGTATCACTAGAATGGAAATTCTTGGAATAAACAGACTCTTACACAGGATATGTACTATTTCATGAAACAATTTTGGAATAAACAATGAATAAAACCCACCCTAGTATTGGACTGTTCAGTTCTTGATGCTCACACTGATTCTTAGCTCAGAAGGTACAGTTAAAAAAAAACAAGATGCAGCTTTTTCTTTCTGATCTGTATACTTGCTTAAAAGGCACTCCTACTAGTGGAGAAAATCACTTGTGACTCAATTATAGACTGAAATGAAATCGCCAATCCCATATTCTTAATATATTTGCTCTTCTCTTTCTTAGCTGCCTTTCTTTCAGGTTTTACCTGACATTTAACTTTGCAGAGCAAAGGAAGAAAATGGTTGTCCTTAGGTGGCAAAACTATTATTTTTTTTCTTTCTACTATTCTGAATTTCTAAATTTCTAGAAAAATAATATATTACTTTGGTAATCTGGGGAAAAAGTTTACCTTTTAAAGGAAACCTGTAATGACACAGTCATCAGCCCCTGTACTGTAGTACAACTGCTAGAAAATTTCTTGAGTTGTGAGAAAGAAATCAAACCAAGGCGGCTGATCTCTCATTCCCGTCTCCTCAACAACAGTGAGCTCACTGAGGTCAAGAGCTGTGTCCTCCTGCCCCTCTTTCCACCTCTTAACTCCTATGGTAGCACTGGGCTTGGCACACAGGAAGCATTCAAATGGTGAGAGCACACACGTTGGACACTAAAAAGAATACCAGAAAGTAGCCAACACCAGTTCGTGGGAAGCCGTTAGCTTATTTTGTTAATCGGTCATCATTCTAATTTTGAAAATCTATTTTTCACAATGAACTCACAGAATGAATACGTTTTTATCTCTCTCAACTGCCTCAGCCAGACAGCGCTGCTGAGTGAAAGAAATTGGGTTTGGCTCCTTCTGTGAATTTTAAGGGCCAGTTAGAATAAGCCTCTGTATTTCTAAACCTATGCTTGGCACGGTGGGAGAACAACTCTATTAAGAAAACCCATGAATAATTAAGGTCGCTCCTATTTTATACCATTGGTAATATTTTCTACTTTATATCATTCCAGCAGGTTTACCTTGCTACATTCCCAGCGGTTCATCTGCTTAATTCCAAGTCCACTTACTACTGTCAAGGAAAAACCTGTTTCACCTCCTACCCTGCATCATACTTTAAAAAATGCCTTACCTTTTCTCCTCTGTCCCTCTCTTTGTCCTTCTCCTCTCTCTTCTTTTTTTTCTCACTGTGCCCATCTGTGTGGAGGCCAGGAAGCGGTGGGGGAGGGGCGGCTGCTCCAGTGTACGGGATGCTGGGCGGAGGGCCGGGCGGCGCTGGGACCTCTCCCACTGCTGCAGCGGGAAGTCCCGAACTTCTCTTGGACTTGGAGTGTCGCCTCTCTTTATGCTTCTCCTTGTCCTTCTTCTTCTTGCTCTTCTTTGACTTCTTTTTCTTCTTGATTTCCCGGTAAGAATCATCGATCACTAACTCCCCTGCCTCTAGCTCCCCGCCAGAGGAGGAGTCTGATTCTACTAGAATAGGTTCAAGCCCTGAAAGATCAAGGTTAGCACTGTGGGATTCTGGGAACTGGGAGGCATCAGACCCACAGCCTTCAGGGCCAGGAGACGAACGTGAGTCTGAGGATGACTTGTGCTTCTTCCGGGCTGTTTTCAGAAAGCTCTGTAACTCATGTCCTAGGAGTAAAGCACCTTGCTCATCCCGAGCTGACTTCTTAGAGGATTTTTTCACAGTCGCTTGTTGAGAGGGGTACTGAAAAGACTCCTCATCAACTGAGCTGCTTCCCTTCTCCTTTGGTGAGAGAATAAGTTTCATCTTTAACCCATCAGGCTCACGAAGGGTCAGCGTCTCTGTGTTCACATACAGTGGTTTCATTTTTTTGGATTTGTGGGAACCACCATCCTCCAGGGACAGCTCCCCACTGCTTCCGCTGACTTTCTTCCTGTGGTGTTCCTTTTTACTCTCTGAATGGCTTGAAGAACTGGAGGACTTTTCTCCTGTCTTTTTGGAAGGCTTGGTGCCTGTTGCCAGAGGGGAAGTGATCGCTTTCAACAGGTCCATAGCTGTATCAGTAGATTGCGGGCTAGACTTTTTCTTTTTCTTCTGTGACGACTCCAAAGACGAAATATCTAGAAATAATAAAGAGAAGTAATTGTCCATTTGACAAAGCAACTTCCAGCAAGTTTCCTCTCTCACCAAAAACACCCAACTAAGATGAGGAAGAGGCTAACAGGAATGATTGGAGGGGAGGCCCTTCAACTGATTCCAAACATTCAGAGATGATGCTCATGTGCTTCTTGGCTTGGTAGATTCTGCCTCTGACCCTGGAGACAGCTCTTGCCACTCAAGTTGTTTTTCTTCACTGAGTCTTCACAAGCAACCAAAGAGAGCATACCCAGAAGAATGGACCATAGCTGCAGGATTACGAGTAGTTACAATTTAGATTACACTGAAGACAAAGCATCATTTGTTCCTGTGTTCAGGACAAATCCATTCTAGGAAAGAGTTAGTCTTGTCAGCTATGTGCACAATATAGCTAAGAAAAACTGGTCTTGTGAGTGGATACGCGCTGGATTGAGAAGTAACCCACAGGTGCAGGCCAGAGGGCCCAGGACTACATATGGCAAAAGGGATGCTAGACAGCAATGGGCACAAGATAAGTGGATGATTGAGGGGAGAAGGAACCTGGTACCTGGTGTATCACAAATGAAGACTGTTCTTCTATGCTGAATCCTCCAAAATACCAGCCCTCCACCTCTCTCCTCCTTCACACTGGTTTATCGGCACTCAGAACAAGAACCACTGTCCTGTTAAATAGGCCACTGAGTCAGCAACATCTGGATCCCTTTCCCCTACCCCGACTCCAAGAACCAGTGATGTGTTTCTCCCGCCTGTTGCCCCTTCCCATCCTTACCTCCATAGTAGTAATCATCAGAGGAGTGCTTCCTCTTTTTCTTGTGCGTGTCCGTCCCCAAGAAGTAAAGTTCACTATCCTAGAATTGAAGAGGAAGAAGAATTGAGCAATGGATAAGATGATGAGGCAAAGGCAGTTTGGAACCAATGTTGTTTTCTGATGATTTCTGACTTTGGAAAATAAAGTAAAACACAGGAAATAGTGAAAATAGATGTGAATGATGTTTATTTTTCTTTTTAAATGTTTTTCAAAGAAACCTCTTTCTTCAAATACTAGGAAACATGATACGAAACAGTTTAAAACTTTCCTAATTCAAATGTTTAGAATTTACCTTCAACTTCTTCTTGGAAGAATTCCTGACCTGAGCAGCGATTTCTTCCTCTTCCCTTAAAAAATCTTTGTAAGAACGTTTCTTTTCTCGTTGGCTTCGGCCAGCAGCTAGCCCTATGTCCTCAAAGCTGTGATCACCATCAAAGCAATCTGAGAAGCACAGGTTCATTTGGGAAAGGAAATGAGAAAGTCAAGTAAGTCACAACCATATCGCCACATATGAAATGCAATAGTCCCTTCACTTCCAAATTAGAATCATGTTATTTGGTAAGTCCACTGGAACACAGGGCTAGATCCAAGGGGACAAGAATATGTCTTGATGACTTGGCTGCAAATACAGGAATCAAACATGAAGAAACAATGCTTCCACGCTATGCAAAGGCCCAAGGTGCATCCTTAGACATGGTTTCTTAGTTGTGATTTGGCAGGTGGACACAGACTTGCAGAGGTAAGGCTGAAAAGAATAAGGATTCGTGTGCTGTGCTGCTCTGTGGGTGTCCACTGTGTGACTCCTATCCTCAGACTCCTGCACACTGGAGCTGGCAAGGACCACGAGTGCTGCAGGGGATCACCCCAATAAACTACAGAGACTTATGGTTCGGACTCTTGTGTTGGAACCCTGTCCTGGTTTTCGTTTCCATGGGCCCAGTCTGGGGATGACGTGGAGTTTTACTAGTGCTCTGGATCATCACTTGGGAGTCCAGGCTGTGATGGCCAGTCCTGGTCTCTATGTCCATGGGCTGCAAGGATTGAAGAGGACACCCCCTTTGGAATGCTTCTCAGGTTAAGGGGTCATACCTTCTTTCTTCACGGAGTCATCATAAGCCATGGCGGTCCTGCCGGGCCTTTGAGAATGGGTCCCTGTGTCCAGGCTCCTTCCCGTCTACAGGACCAGGTCTGAGAAACAAAGAAGGAAAACCCTCCTGTAATGCGAAATCACTGTGGAGAAGCAACCTTCCAGATGGAAATGCGTAGTGATCCAAGGGCAGCCTGGAAGGGCAGCAAGGAATAAAGGAGTGTCTTGTCACCTCCTCTTTCTGTTTGTAAATACACTAGGGATGAAGCTGTAGGAAGTGCATTAGGCTTAATTTGATTTGATTCATGAATTAAAGCTGTTGTTTGGGGAAGTATATAAAACACCTCCTATATAAAAAAATACTTCAAGATTAATGAGAACTTCTGACATGCCAACAGGTCTGACAACACTGAGACAGGGTGAAAACCGACATTAAGTCAGAGGGATAGGTTCAATCACGGTTACAAAATGCACAGATAAAGCAGGATGCAGAGGAAGACAGGTTATACCATGCATTCAAGACCACAAAATCCTACCATTTGAATCGGTGAAAGGCTAAAATCTATTGTATTGCAATTTAAACAGAACTGATGAGAACATGATAGTGATATTAAAGATCTTGAGAGCATACTTTTTTGGTATGCATTTTGTTGGGCTCTCTGAATTTGCTCAAAATCAGAGAAGTGTAAAAGTAGGCACACTTCTTATATTAGTTGCCCACAGAACAGCTTTCAACTCTATCAAGCCTTTCTTAAAGGCTATAGGTGAAAATAAGGAGGAATTGTCATCTGTACACTGGTGATGAAATTTTCATCATTATTAAGATTTTCACTGATTTGAAGAACTACAAAAATTTAAATGTTCTAAATATTGTCTTAAATTTGTTAAAATTTTTTTTTTTTTTGCGGTATGCGGGCCTCTCACTGTTGTGGCCTCTCCTGTTGTGGTGTTGTGGAGCACAGGCTCCGGACGCGCAGGCTCAGCGGCCATGGCTCACGGGCCCAGCCGCTCCGCGGCATGTGGAATCTTCCCGGACCGGGGCACGAACCCGTGTCCCCTGCATCGGCAGGCAGACTCTCAACCACTGCGCCACCAGGGAGGCCCTAAAATTCCTTTTTTGGCATTCAAGTTTATACGTCCATTTTGACTTTGAAGATGACAAGCCATGAACTGCACTCGAAGGTAAAGTTCTTCAAATAATTTTAGGACAGGCAATGTCACAATTCCCGCAGGAAAAGTTTTTTCAGGAAATTTAAAAATTATATACTAAATATATTGAAAATGTCCTCATTCAGTTAGTGAAATGCTTAAAAGTTGATCTGACTGGTTATTTACTTAAATTTTATTTTACCTTCACCACTATAGTGGGGTTTAGAAATGCTGAAGGACACTTCAATGAGACATTGCCAGTCCCTTCAGGAAGGTATGGGTAATAGTGAAGTATGTAACTTGTGGGAAAGAAAAGATGAATTAACAAGGGAAAATTTCATAAGAGTTACATTTAAAATAAACCAAAAGAAAAAGGCCTATTTGCACAAGTCAGATAAGATACAATGCACAGATAATGCCTAAGTTGAAAACAGAAAGAGAAGTATTACCAAGAATGATTTACAAGTCAGATTCAGAAACATAAAAAAGCATTTCTCCACTTCCCTAAGAAGTGGAATGAATGAACTTGGTCAAGGTAAGAGTGAAGAAATGAACTGGGTTATTTTACAGGTAATTGGAGAACTATTTACTCAAAGGGCTTTTCACAGGAAATGAAGGTGATATGAGGTCAGGTCTCATGTAGAAACTACGAGGAGGCAAGATACTTAATATAGCCAGTTTTTCATGTTCCAGCATTAGGCATTAAACTTTCTCAAATAGAAATTACTGTCATCCCCTGTCCACCCAAGTGGTGTAACTCCACAAGGGGTTAGGGGAGGGGATCATCATAGGGAATTATATCCATTCACTTAAAAATAGTACATCCACTCACTGGCACTAAAGTAGTGAGCTTATTAGAAGAGTATATGGATCCCATTAATCTTCATAGGCCGATAATGCCAAGAAATACCACATTTGAGACCTCAGCTTAAATGTTTTTCATGATAAATGGAGTTTGGCAAAGAACGTTTGAGAAATAATGGGCAAAAAATCTTAAATATTCAACATCATCAGTGTGTCCACCAATCTGTTGTCAACAACAAAATGCTCTTCTGTATGACGCAAAGGCAGGTCCTGAGACTTATAACCAGGCCTTCCCTTTGGTAACATCAAAACTAACATAAAACAGAGCTGAACAACGAACAGTCAGAATAGGAGTTAAGTACCTCTGAAGACAGTATGAGAAAGAAAACAACGATGTCACTTGACTGTGAAAAAGTGCTCATGGTCTCATAACTGACTGCTTTGAAAAACAGCCAGTGGATGAAATAATTGTAAAAGGGAACAGAAAATTAGGAGCTGATCCTCAGAGGCACAGGGCTGCACAGAAAACATGTGCTGGCTGTCAGCATTATGTATTAGAATTAGGCCCGCTACTATTCAATTTTTACAAAGACATGGAAGAGCACTTTATAACTACAAGATTAAATAACCGATAGTAAAAAATGAACAGGGCCTGAAGGCAAGTCTAATTCAATAAAGAACTGGGACAGCCAAGAGCTTAAAAAACTAAGTTTAGACACAATGGACTATCTCACTCACAGCCTGGGCAGACTGATAGACCCTGAACTTCTGGGTTCTTTAAAAGCAGGATATTATTGCAGCCCAGAGGTTAGTTTTGGTTGCTGACTCATAGAAGAAAGATGAAACCAGATAAAGAAGTCTCAAGCAACAGTGTGGAAGAAAGGCAGAGTTAGGGCAACATTTATATAAGATCAGACGACTCCTGTGATATTCTTTCCAGGTCTTGAATATTATCCACGATAAATGCAGAGTCCAGGGTTAGGCAGCAGATTGTCAGGATTAATGAAAATGAAAAATATTAGGTTTGATATTCACATTAGAAAACAGAAGCCATAATTACATTAAATGTTGGCAAGTGTAAAATAGGTGTTAAAGCTCATTCTCCCGAATTCCACAAATTTTGGAGTTTACAGAATCCAATGTTGTCAACTTCAAGAGGCAGGGATAATTTTACAATTATGTTCCTCTCAATGGGCTAAAAAATGACAACAGAAGTAAAAGTTCATTAGTTAAAGCTGTTTATGGAAGTAAGAAATATGCCATCATAAAAAATGTGTACTTTTGAAAGGTGCAACTTATCAAATGGCTCTCGTGGGACTTTTCTTCAGGAGATGAAAAAGGAGGCAGAGCTGCTCTTCCACTTGTAGGTAAGTACATGCGTGATGTTCAGGCTTTGCTTTTAGAATTATCAAAGGAATCAGGGAAAAACTGAAAATCACCAGACACAGTACTTTGTTATTTTGAAGGTCCAAATTACAAATACTGAAAAAAAAAAAGTTTCAGAAGGTGATTTTTTGAGGTCATCTGAGCCCCAGCAATCACTAACAAGCCTCTTCATCCCAAAATGTAAGTGTGTATTGAAAAAGACAAAGTAAACCTCGGAAACGGGGCGGTAAGCAAAATCCTGAGACCCAGGTCCAGTCCAGGAGGACAGCCTTGCTCAAGATTCCGTGTTCTCTTCTTCCAGCACTTCTTTCAGGAACTCAAATTGCCAGGGCAGGAAAAGGAAGATGCACATCCAGCTGTTGCCAGTTTCTGAATTGTTGTCGTTGTTGTTACTTCTAGGATAGGAGCAGGGGATGTCTTCTCATTTTCGTCGAGATCGCCTCCAATCTCAGAACCCAGCGACTCCGAATTCTTGCCACTCCCTTCTCCACGAACCTACCTATGCAGCACTCACAGCCCCTGCCAGCTCTGGGAACTGCAGAGATCCCGACAGCCTGGGATGGGGACTGAACCCTCACTGTAGTGCAATTGAGCGGAACCACGACGACCTCACAGAGCGGCTGACAACACACATTCCCAAAAATCCAGCGGTACAAATTTTGACAAGCCTTGTCCAATCAACGGGCTCTAGTTTGGATTCAGTTTTTTTATTTATTCTGCTATGGGGGAATATAGTCAGCCATCAGGAGGCAGGGAGATAAATGGTTCTCTTCTGCCCGACAGAAAATAAAGTGAAATCTACAAGTACCAGCTTTGGGGGGAAATGGGCCTGGATGGAGAAAAACCCACTCGGAAGGTATGTTCAAACTGGGTCGCACGCAAAGAGTACACACCACACCGGGTTATTGCTACAAAGAGCCCCAAGGACCACCGTCTTTGTGGTCCCCACGGCAAACCAACAGGATTCTCCCGGCAGTTCTGCAGCAACAGCTAGTTCAATAAAGCTGTGCGAAGGTGCGAAGAGGAAAAGAGGAAAGCTCCTTGCATCCTCTCCTGCCAGCCGCGGCCCCGGCCCTCCCATCACCCGGCCCCCTCGCCCCTTGACAGCCCAGGGACCCTGCGTCCCGGGTCCTGAGCCAGGCGGCCCCACTCGGGTTCCCGCGTCCCGGTGGCTCCCGGCGCCCCCGAGGGCGGAGACTGACGGGCAGGGGGAGGGGCGGCCTCGGCCCGCGGGCCCCCGGGGCGGCCGCACGCCCCCTCCCGGCCCGCACTTTCCCGCCTTCCCCATTTGAACAGCTCCCGCCCGCCTTCCTCCTTCGACCCGCTCCAGCCCCTTCCCGGGGGCGGACTGCGGCCGCTACTCCAGTCCCCGGCTCAGCCCCTGGGCTAGGCCGCGACGGGCCCCGGGCGCCCTCAGGGCGGTGTCGCGGCCCGAGGCGGCGGGTGGTGGCGGGGCGGGGCCACTGCCGCCTGGGGGTGGGGGCCCAGCTCGGCCTCGTGGGGGCTCCGCTCGCCGCTACCTTCACTAGGCTCGCTCGGATCCCGCCTCAGCGCCGCCGACCGCCGCCATCTTGGAGAAGGAGAGAAAAGCGCGAGCGGCCAGGGAGCCTCAGTCGAGCCCAGAGCGCAGACTCCGCTTGGGAAGGGGAATCCCGTTGGTGCAAGAGTGCCGAGCGCATCGAATGAGACGCTGAGCTTGCTGAGCTCCGGAGATGTCCTGTGGTGAGAATTTGCTCTGTGCCGGGCTTGGGCTAGAAGTTTTACGAACACGATAGCATTTGATTCTCACTGCATCCCTGTGAGGTAGGTTTTGTCACATTTTATAGGTGAGAAACAGGCCCAGAGGGAGGGGTTAAATGATTTGCCCAAGGATACACAGGTAGTTGGAATGGGAGATAGATACTACTCCCAAGTCTTCTGAGTCTCAGTGAAGTGCTCTTTCCAAAAAACTTTGCTATTTCCTTCAAGATATTTTTATACAGTAATTCCTGTCTTTGCAAAACCTAGACCATGCAGATTAATAGCAGTGGTGCCTGTCTGGAATTTAGCGTCTACATTTGGGTGTTCGGCATATTTAGGGTGAGGTGGCAGAGTATATCTGTATAACAATGCACTGTAAAATAATTTGCATGGCACATCATCTGCATTTCTCCCCATAAATTATTTGCATTTAAAAGTTAGAAACAGTCTTCAGAGAAATGAAGAGATGCTACACACAGGAGAGAAATTTTTTTTTCTGTTTTGCTCTGGAAAATTTAGGCCAATGGGTAGAAGTTACAGTGTGCAGATCTTGGTTCAATATGAAGACGAATTAATTTTTCCAGAGCAGTTCAATTACGTTGGGCTACTTTTTAAGGTAGTGAGCTCCCTGTCACCAGAGGAGTCCAAGCAGAAGCTAGTGTCCTAGTTTCTGTAGAGCAGAGAGGTTACAGATATAGAATGGCTTCTCGAGTTGTGAAACCCATGAGACTCTACGCAAAATTATGTGTTTGTGCACATGTGTACTTTTCTGGGGTTTTGACCCCATCAAAGATTAAGAACGTCTTAACTAGTGGGCTTTCCATTCCAGAACTGACTCTTGGTTCAGTGATGTTTTCACCATATTATGCTCTCTTGAGACAGTGTTGAATAAATTCCCAAAAGGTAAACACAAATAATAAAAAACTAGCATCATGACCTTCTCCTCAGCCCCTATCCTGCTCACCAAAAAGACTGGCAATGAGTTTCACCAAAAGGTATGGGATGGCCCTTCTGGAACACCTTGCCTGACATTAGGCTTCTCAGCTAGGTATTTAAGAACCTCAAGAATGTATTTCCCTCTTGTTCTTTAGTACTGGTCAGGATGTTCTTAGTTGTATGTGACAGAAACCCAATTTAAAATAGTTTACCAGAAAAGGAGAATTTATTGGCTGGCATTATTGAAATGCCCAGTACCTTCAGGTGTGGTTGGATCCAGGGAGGGACTCAAGTTTGTCTCTTGACATCTCTCTTTGGTGCTTTCTTCTGAGTTGGCTTTATTCTTAGACTCCAGGTGGTGACTGCGACAGCTCCAGGCTTTATCGTCTTAATTGCTAGCAATGTCCTTGGAGAGGAAGTTTCTTTTTCCCATTTGTTTTGGTAGATATCATGGGATTGACTCTTCTTTCCTGAATTGGATCATGTGTCCAAACAGAAAGCAACTGGTATGAGCAAAGGTGTGGGGTATGCTGATTGGCTAAATTAGGTCACATCCTCACCCCAAAAGTAGGTCAGGCAGAACCTAAAGGGAAGTCAGACATTATTGTCAGAAGGGTAAATGGGTGCTAGGTAGGCAAAAACCATAGCTGTTTGCCTAACTGTACTACTAGCTTGGACCTGAATGCCTCATGAGTCCCATTTGTCCCATTCCTTCTTTTATCTCACCTGAGGATGGGCATATCAAGTTATTGCTCATCGTCACCTCCTGAAGACTGGAAGTTGGATCGCTCCTCTGTCTGTTCTCTCTGTTAACTTGCTCTTAGTCTTACATCACTGCATGTGCATTCATTCATTCATTCAATGAATATTTATTGAAAACACAGCATGCGTCAGGCACTGCCCTAGATGTTGGGCATAGAACAGGGAACAAAGCTGAGAGTCTTTGACCCCTTAGAGCTTACATTCTAGTTGGCTTGGAGGGCAGAACATAAAAAAATAGGTACCATGTTAGATGATGCTTAAAGGTAGAGAAAAGTACCTGGAAGGGATACCAGGATGGGGTGGAGGTGGTAAGGATTGTTATTTAAAACAGTGATCGGGAGAAGCTTCTCTGATGAGTTGTACACTGGAGGCCATCTCATCCAGAAGTAGGTCAGTGTGGGAGCCCGGAGGTCATAGATCCTGGAATGGATGCTGATGGAAAAAGATTCTCTATTGAATATCCTATCATGGTTCTTTTGTTTCTGAAACCTGGAGAGAGAGAAAGGAGGACCTGCCTGGTAGCCTGAGTTGGTCATGTAGGCTTTGTGAGTGATAATGCCTTGTCCCATGATGAGTGGAGGATGGCATTTAAGATATGTGAAGACTGGGCACTCCCTGGGGCTGGTGCTGTTCTCGGTCCACCTGACCCAAGTAAAACTGTCCAGTGCATGGCAGTAGCAGGTGGTGGCCCAACAAGTTGTGCTTCATTTGGACATTTTCTTCTTCAGACCATTTTTCTGTGCTTTGCCCTTTTCAGCAGGGTTTTAATCGGCTTCTTTGTGCTAGGCCTGACGGTCGATGCAGTGATGGGTTGTACATTAGTCAGGGCCCTTTTGGGAGTGACTTCTGGGAGTGATGGGACCTAATTAAAACCACCTAACGAGGCAACGGTGTTTTGGATAGGACACCAAAAGCACAAACAACAAAAGGAAGAATTGGTAAGTGGGACTACATGAAGTGAGAAAGTCTCTGCACAGAAAAAGAAATAATCAACAAAATGAAAAGGCAATCAATGGAATGGGTGAAAATATTTGCAAATCATATATGTGATAAGGGGTTAATATCCAAAATATATAAAGAGCCCATGCAACTCAATAGCAAAAACCCAAACAATCCAATTAAAAACTAGGCAGAGGAACTGCATAGACATTTTCCTAAAGAAGACATACAGATGGCCAAAGGGTACCCGAAAAGGTGCTCAACATCAGTACTTATTATGGAAATGGAAATCAAAACCACAATGAGAAACCGTATTCTGTTAGAATGGCATCATCAAAATGACAAGAAATAACAAGTGTTGGTGAGGATGTAGAGAAAAGGGAACCCTTGTGCACGGTTGGTGGAAATGTAAATTAGTAGAGTCATGGTGGAAAACAGTATGAAGTTTCTTAAAAAAATTAAAAATAGAACTACCATATATGATCCAGGAATCTCTCTTCTGGGTATTTATCCAAAAAAGTGAAAAAGGATATCGAAGAGATAGTTGTACTGCCATGCTCATTGCAACATTATTCATAATAGCCAAGACATAGAGACAACCTAAGTGTCCATCAATGGGTGAGTGGATAAAGAAGTTGTGGTACATGTATACAATGGAATATTATTCAGCCATGAGAAGGAAGGAAATTCTGTCATTTGTGACAGCATGGATGGAC
This sequence comes from Orcinus orca, assembly GCF_937001465.1. NCBI lineage: Eukaryota > Metazoa > Chordata > Mammalia > Artiodactyla > Delphinidae > Orcinus > Orcinus orca. Next base: position 90,706,629 of record NC_064569.1, on the reverse strand, counting down.
CTTAAGGATATTATACTAAATGAAATGTCAGACAGAGAAAGACAAATACTGTATGATGTCACTTATATGTGGAATCTGAAAAAGCCAAACTTACAGAAAAAGAGAGAACAGTGGTGTTTGCCAGAGGCTGTGGGGTATGGGAAAAGGGAAGGTTTTGATCAAAGGGTATAAACTTTCAGTTGTAAGATGAATAAATTCTGGAGACCTAGTGTACAGAATGGTGACTATAGTTAATAATTGTGTACTTGAAATTTGCTAACAAAGTAGATTTCAAGTATACTCACTGCACATACATACAAATGATAACTATGGGAGGTGATGGATATATTAATTAGTTTGATCATTTCACAATGTATACATGTACCAAAACATGTTGTACACCTTAAATTATAAAATTTTTTATTTGTCAAAAACAGAAGAGTCACGAACCTACAACTGTATATAGAGTTGTTCGTAGTATTTCCTTATTATTGTTTTGGTGTCTGCAGTGATATCTCCTGTTTCAGTCCTGATAATGGTAATCTCTGTTCTCTTTCTCTCCCTCTCTACCCGCTTGTGCTCTCTCTCTGTAAATTTATTGATTTTTGTCTCATTGATTTTTTCTGTTGTTTTCCTGTTTTCAATTTTGTTGGTTTCTGCCCTTAACTTTATTATTTCCTTCTTTCTGTTGCTTTGGGCTTAATTTTTTCTTCCTTTCTAGGATCATTAGGTGGAAGCTTCAATTATCAGTTTGAGATATTCCTCTTTTTTTTTTTTTTTAGTTTTTAAAAAATTTATTTAAAAATGAAGTAACGTTGATTTATAACATTATATAAGTTTGATGTGTACAGCATTCATATTTCTACTTCTGTATACCCTACAACATGCTCACCACCAAAAATTTATTTTCCATTCATCACAATACAGTTGATCCACTTTATTCATTTCACCCTCCCCCCACCCCTTCCTCTTTGGTAACCACGACTCTGTTCCCTGTATCTATGTGTTTGTTTTTGTTTGGCTTGGTTTGCTCATTTGTTTTGTTTTTGTTTGTTTATTAGTTTTTTATATTCCTGTATGAGTGAAATCATGGTATTTGTCTTTCTCAGTCTGGCTTTTTCACTTAGTGTAATACCCTCAAGGTTCATGCGTGTGTTGTCCCAAATGACAAGACTTCATATTTTTTATGGCTGTGTATTATTCTATTGTGTATATATATGCCACATCTTCTTTATCCATTCATCTGTTGATGGGCACTTTGGTTGTTTCCATTATCTTGGCTATTGTAAATAATGCCATGATGAACATGGGGGTGTAGATATCTTTTTGGATTAGTGTTTTTGTATTCTTTGCATAAATACCCAGAAGTGGGATTGCTGGATCATATGGTAGTTCTATTCCTAATTTTTTAAGGAACCTCCATACTGTTCTCCATAGTGGCTGTACCAATTTATATCCCACCAACAGTGTAAGAGGGTTCCCTTTTCTCCACGTCCTTGCCAACACTTGTTATTTCTTGCCTTTTTGATAACAGCCATCCAAACAGGTGTGAGGTGATTATCTCACTGTGGGGTTTTTTTTTTATAATTAATTAATTAATTTATTTTTGGGTGTGTTGGGTCTTTGTTTCTGTGCGAGGGCTTTCTCTAGTTGTGGTGAGCGGGGGCCACTCTTCATCGCGGTGCACGGGCCTCTCACTGTCGCGGCCTCTCTTGTTGTGGAGCACAGGCTCCAGACGCGCAGGCTCAGTAGTTGTGGCTCATGGGCCTAGTTGCTCTGCAGCATGTGGGATCTTCCCAGACCAGGGCTCGAACCCGTGTCCCCTGCATTGGCAGGCAAATTCTCAACCACTGAGCCACCAGGGAAGTCCCTCACTGTGGTTTTGACTTTCATTTCTCTGATGATTAGTGATGTTGAACATCTTTTAATGTACATGTTGGCAGTCTGTATGTCTTCTTTGGAAAGATGCCTATTCAGCTTCTCTGCCCACTTTTAAACTGGGTTGTATTTTTTTTTTTGTTTTTTTTTTGTTGCTGTTGAGTTGTATGAGTTCTTTATATATTTGAGATATTAGCCTCTTATTGGATATATCATTTGCAAATATCTTCTCCCATTTGGTTGGTTGTCTTTTCATTTTATTGATGGTTTCCTTTGCTGTACAGAAGCTTTTTAGTTTGATGTAATCTCAGTTGTTTATTTTTGCTTTTGTTTTCCTTGCCTGAGGAGACATATCTAGAAGATACTGCTGAGACCAATGTCAAAGAGCATACTGCCTATGTTTTCTTCTCAGAGATTTATGGTTTCAGGTCTTATATTCAAGTCTTTAACCCATTTTGAAATAATTTGTGTATGGTGTGAGATAGTGGTCTATTTTCATTTTTTTGCACGTGGCCGTCCAGTTTTCCCAGCACCATTTATTTATTTGTTTATTTATTTATTTATTTTTGCCTGCATTGGGTCTTTGTTGCTGCTTGTGAGCTTTCTCTAGTTGTGGTGAGCAGGTGCTACTCTTTGTTGTGGTGCGTGGGCTTCTCATTGCGGTGACTTCTCTTGTTGCAGAGCATGGGCTCTAGACATGTGGGCTTCAGTAGTTGTGGCACACAGGCTCATTAGCTGTGGCACACGGGCTTAGTTGCTCCATGGCATGTGGGATCTTCCTGGACCAGGGATCGAACCTGTGTCCCCTGCATTGGCAGGTGGATTCTTAACCACTGCACCACCAGGGAAGTCCCCCAGTACCATTTATTGAAGAGACTATCCTTTCTCCATTGTATGTTCTTTGCTCCTTTGCTGTAAATTAATTGTCCATATATGTGTGGGTTTATTTCTGGGCTCTCAGTTCTTTTCCATTGATCTATACATCTATTTGTCTTGCAATACCATGCAGTTTTAATTACTATGTGTTTGTAATATAGTCTGCAATCGGGGAGTGTGATACCTCCAGTTTTGTTCTTTTTTTCCTCAAGAATAATTTGGCTATTTGGGGTCTTTTGTGGTTCCATATAAACTATATATCTTTTGTTCTTTTTCTGTGAAAACTGTCCTTGGGATTTTGATAGGGATTGCATTGAATCTGTAGATTGCTTTAGATAATAAGGACATTTTGACAACATTAATTCTTCCATTCCATGAGCACAGAATATCTTTCCATTTATTTGTGTCTTCAGTTTCTTTTAACAATGTCTTATACAGTAAGTCTCCTACATACAAACCTTCAAGTTTCGAACTTTCAAAGATATGAATGTGTGTCACATGTCCAGTCATGTAAGTTAGTTCACACGTCTGTCATACATTGTCATGTGCATGCATCCTCTACAAGTGGTTGCGCTTTTGTGTACTTTACAGTACTGTGTAGAGTACAGTAGTACAGTATCTTTATTTCAAGCACAGCATGTCTGGAAGCAAGTGTAAAAGCAGCAGCGATGTAGCTGGTACTGCTGTACTTTTCAAGGTGTGTTTTTTTATGTATTATTTGTGTGAAAAGTATTATAAACCCATTACAGTGCAGTACTATATAGCCAATTGTGTTAGTTGGGTACCTAGGCTAACTTTGAACAAATTGGACTTAAAAACGTACTCTCAGAACGGAACTCGTTTGTATGTAGGGGACTTACTGTAGTTTCCAATGTACAAGTCTTTCATCTCCTTGGTTAAATTTATTCCTAGGTGTTTTATTCTTCTTTATTGCAATTGTAAATGAGATTATTTTCTTAATTTCTATTTCTGCTAGCTCATTGTTAGTGTATAGAAATGCAACAGATTTTTGTATATTGATTTTGTATCCTGCAACTTCACTGTATTCGTTTATTTCTAATAGTATTTTGATGGAATCTGTATGGTTTTCTATATATAAAAATCATGTCATCTGCAAATAATGACAGTTTTACTTCTTCCTTTCCAATTTGGATGCATTTTATTTCTTTTTCTTGCCTAATTGCTCTTGCTAGGACTTCTAATGCTATGTTGAATAAGAGTGATGAGAGTGGGCATCCTTGTCTTGTTACTGATTTTAGAGGGATAGCTTTCAATTTTCACTATTGAGTATGATGTTAGCTGTGGGTTTGTCTTATACGGCTTTTATTATGTTGAGATATGTCCCTTCTGTTCCTTTAGGTGTAAGGTTAGATTCTTTATTTGAGATTTTTGTTTCTTGAGGTAGGCCTGTATTACTATAAACTTCCCTCTTAGTACCATTTTTGCTGTATCCCATAGATTTTGGTATGTTGTATTTTCATTTTCCTTTGTCTTCAGGTACTTTTTGATTTCTTCGTTGACCCAATAGTTGTTCAGTAGCATGTTGTTCAGTCTCCATATATTTGTGATTTTTGCAGTTTTCTTCTAGTTTCATTCGATTGTGATCGGAGAATATGCTTGATACAATTTCAGCCTTCTTAAATTTCAGTCTTTAATTTCAATCTTCTTAGCTTTACTGAGACTTGTTTTGTGTCCCAGCATATGATCTATTCTTGAGAAAGTTCCATTTGCACTTGACAGAATATGTATGTTGCATTTGGTTGGAATATTCTGTACAAATCTATCACATCCATCTGGTCTAATGTTTCATTTAAGGCCGCTATTTCCTTGTTGATTTTCTATCTGGATGATCTATCTACTGATGTAAGCAGGGTGTTAAAGTCTCCTACTATTATTGTGTTGCTGACAGTTTCCCCTTCAGGTCTGTTAATAATTGTTTTATATATTTTGGTGCTCCTATGTTTGGTGTATAGGTATTAATCACTATTATGTCTTCTTGATGAATTGTCCCCTTTGTTATTATATACTGTCCATTTTTATCTCTTGTTACCTTTTTGGCTTGAAGTCTATTGTGTCTGATATGAGGATGGCCACACCTACTTTCTTTTGGCTTGAAGTATTAGCTTCCATCCCGTCACTTTTAGCCTATGTGCGTCTTTAGAGCTGAGGTATGTTTCCTGGAGGCAGCTTATAGTTGGGTCTTGTTTTTTTTTTTTTTTGCGGTACGCGGGCCTCTCACTGTTGTGGCCTCTTCCATTGCGGAGCACAGGCTCCGGATGTGCAGGCTCAGCGGCCATGGCTCACGGGCCCAGCCGCTCCGCGGCATGTGGGATCTTCCCAGACCGGGGCACGAACCCGTGTCCCCTGCATCGGCAGGTGGACTCCCAACCACTGCGCCACCAGGGAAGCCCTGGGTCTTGTTTTTTAATCCCTCCAGTCACTCTGTGTCTTTTTAAAATTTTATTTATTTATTTTGGCTGCGTTGGGGTGTTCACTGCTGCGCACGGGCTTTCTCTAGTTGTGGCAAGCAGGGGCTTCTCATTGTGATGGCTTCTCTTGTTGTGGAGCACAGGCTATAGGCTCGTGGGCTTCAGTAGTTGCAACACACAGGCTCAGTAGTTGCAGCATGCAGGACCTAGCACATGTGGGCTTCAGTAGTTGTGGTGCATGAGCTCAGTAGTTGTTGCGCGAGGGCTTACTAGTTGTGGCTTGCGGGCTCTAGAGCGCAGGCTTAGTAGTTGTGGTGCATGGGCCTAGTTGCTCCGTCGCATGTGGGATCTTCCTGGACCAGGGGTTGAACCCATGTCCCCAGCATTGGCAAATGGATTCTTAACCACTGGGCCACCAGGGAAGTCCCACTCTGTGTCTTTTGATTGATGAATTCAATCCATTTACATTTAAGGCGATTATGGATATATTAGGATTTGGTACTGCATTTTAAAAAATTAATTAATTTAATTTTTATTTTTGGCTGCGTTGGGTCTTTGTTGTGGTGTGCAGGCTTCTCATTGTGGTGGCTTCTTTTGTTGTGGAGCACGGGCTCTAGGAGCACAGGCTTCAGTAGTTGTGGTGCGTGGGCTTAGTTGCTCCGTGGCATGTGGGATCTTCCCGGACCAGGAATTGAACCTGTGTCCCCTGCATTGGCAGGGGGATTCTTAACCACTGTGCCACCAGGGAAGTCCCGATACTGCCATTTTATTTTCTGTTTTCTGATTGCTCTATATGTCTATTGTTTCTTTTCCTTGTATTTCTGGCTGCCAGTTTGGTTTGGTGGTTTTCTGTATTTTTCTGAATTTCCTTTTTTTAAATATATGGCGTTTCTATGCTCCATGTTTATGTTTTGTGGTTACCCGGAGGCTTGTATAAAATGCCTCAAAGATAAAGTAGTCCTTTTTCTGTTGCTTGCATCTTATCTTCATTTAGTTTTATGTATTCTATCCTTTACCTCTTACCCTTTTATGTTTCTTTTGTCTTAAATGATCCCGTTTTATGTTGTGAGTTTGTTACCAAACTGAGATAGCTGTAGTTATTTTTCTGCCTTCTTCTTTTCTCCCTTTAACCTTTATGCTGTAATAGAGCATCATGTAAAAACCTATACAATCTGATAGAGAGTTGCAGTTTTCTGGTTCTGTCTGCTTATGACCTCGTTCAAAGTTTTGTGTATTTGACTGCTTTGTTTCTGGTAGAAAGCTCCTTTCAACATCTCTTATAAGGCAGGTCTAGCGTTGATGAACTCCCTCAGCTTTCGTTTGTCTGGGAAGGTCTTTATTTCTTGTTCATATATGAATGATTACTTTGCTGTATAGAATTTTTTTTTTTTTTTTGCGGTACGCGGGCCTCTCACTGTTGTGGCCTCTCCCGTTGCGGAGCACAGGCTCCGGACGCGCAGGCTCAGCGGCCATGGCTCACGGGCCCAGCCGCTCCGCGGCATGTGGGAGCTTCCCGGACCGGGGCACGAACCCGTGTCCGCTGCATCGGCAGGCGGACTCTCAACCACTGCGCCACCAGGGAAGCCCTGCTGTATAGAATTTAAAAAAAAATTTTGGCCACACTGCACAGCTTGTGGGATCTCAGTTCTCTGATCAGGGATTGAACCCAGGCCACGGCAGTGAAAGTGCTGAATCCTAACCACTAGACCACCAGGCAACTCCCCTAGAATATTCTTGGGTGAAAATTTTTAAACTTTCAGTATTTTGAGAATGTCATTTTACTCCCTCTTGGCCTGTAGGGTTTCTGTTAAGAAATCTGCTGATAGCTTAATTGGAGTTCCTTTGTAGATTACCATCCTTTTCCCCCAGCTGCCTTTAAAATTCTTTCTTTGTTACTGACTTTTGGCAATTTTAATATTATGTGTCTTGGAGAAGGTCTTTTTGCATTAAGGTAATTAGGTGTTCTCTTAGCTTCATGGACTTATATATCCAGTTTCTTCCCCAGGTTTGGGAAGTTCTCAGCTATTATTTCTTTAAATAATCTGTCTGCTCCCTTTTCCTTCTCTTCTCCTTCTGGGATACTCATTATTCTAATGCTGCCCTTCCTAAAAGAGTTGAATAGCTCTTGTAGGATTTCCTCATTTTAAAAATGTCTTGTTTACTTTTTCTCTTGTATCATTTTTAGATTTCTGTCTTTGAGCTCACTAATTCTTTTTTTCGATATAGTCTGCTGTATTTCCAATGCTTTTTAATGCATTCTTTATCTCGTTTATTGTGTCCATCAGCTCCAGAATTTCTGTTTGGTTCTTTTTTAGAATTTCAATCTCTTTGGTAAAATATCCTTTTTGTTCATTAATTTTATTCGTGAGCTCATTAAACTGCCTTCCTGTGTTTTCTTGCATCTTGTTGAGTTTCTCCATGACAGCTGTTTTGAATTCTCTATCCATTAGATTGCAATATTTTGTGACTTTTAGTTTGGCTTCTGGAGAACTGTCACTTTCTTTTCGTGTAGTGTTACTGTGGCTCTTCATGTTGTTGGATGAATTATTCTTCTGCTGATATTAAAAGACAGGTTAGGTGTTCGATTCCTTTCTTTTGTTTTCTGGTAGGTGGCGCTGTCACACACATTCTTGGTTTCTCTAGCCTGAGCTGCCCCTGGTAAAATTTGAGCGTGGCACTTTCCAGCCTCCACTGGCTCTGTAAGAGGTGTGGCTCTGTGCCTTTGTTGTTGCTTCTTGTGCCACCTGGGTGTTTGCTGCCTTGCTTCTGCCAGAGCCTCTGTCATCACTGGGATGGTGGGCTCTTCCCTTGCATCTGGGACCCCCTGAGTCACAGGCTCTGCTGCTGTGGAGGGAGGGGGATGATGCAGGGGGAGAAGCCAGGGTCGTGCAGGTGCCTCTACCTTGTCCATTGTTGTTGGGTTCATGAATTCTGCCACTGTGAATGGAGGGAGGTGGGGGCTGGGATCACGGGTGCCTCAGCAGCTGGAGGGATGGGGTCCCAGGCCTCACTGCTGCTGCTGCCCGGTTAGCAGTGGCAGTGGGCACTGGTGTGGTTGGGTGACTGGAGTCACGTGTGCTGCCTTCCTTGCTGTCCCTGGGTTCTCTGAAGCTGTGGGCTCTGTGCCTGGTCAGAGGGGTAGGATTGCAGGAACCATGGCTGCTGTTCCCTCCTCTGTGTGTTACAGCCCACCCACCTTTAGACATGCAAATGTGTGAAATTCTTCGGCGACCTGTTATGTTGGGCAGAGGCACCTTTGTTGAGTTGTGGATTTTTTTTTACTGGCTGTAGATTGATGGGGAGAGACAAGGGTAGATTTTTCACTCTGCCATGTTTCTGATGTCACCACATTCCTCTTTTCTAGTGTGTGCATTTAATGCTATACATTTCCCTCTTGTCCCTGCTTTAGCTGTGTCCCATGATTTTCATATGTTTTATATTCATTCAGTGTTATTTGTCTATTTCTTTGAAACTTCCTCTTTAACTTAAGGATTATTAAAAGTGTGTTGCTTAGTTTTCAAGCACGTGGAAATTTTTCTGTATTTTTGTTTCTAGTTTGATTCCACTGTGGTCCATGGATGCGCTCTATATTATTTTATTACCTTGATTGTGGCAATTGTCTCATTGGTGTTTATATATGTCAAAACTTCATCTAATATCATACTTTAAATATGTGCAGTTTAATACATGTCAATTATATTTCAGTAAAGACATCAAAAATATCAGAAAATAAGAGACTTAGATAAAATTTCTAGAGATGAAAGCTACAATGTCTGAGATGGAAAATATACTAAATGGGATTTATGGTCAATTAGACACTGAAGAAGAAAAGTTTAATGAACTTTAAGATATAGCTAGAGACACTATGCAAAATGAAACAGAGAGAAGAGACCCCCACCACCACCAAAATGAAGAGTATCAGTGAGCTGTAGGAAAGGATTAAGTTTAATGTAAGTGTAATTTGAGTCCCTGAAAGAGGAGAGAGAGAGGAGAGAGAGAGGATACAAAAAAACTATTTGAAGAAATATTGGTATCAAATTTTCCAAATTTTCCAAAATCACAAACATAAAGAAAATGACACCAAGGCACATCATTAGCTAATTGCTTAAAACCAGTGATAGAGAGAAAATCTTAAAGGCATAAATAGAAAAAGAAGACATTTTGTGCAGAAAAGACTTAACATTGCAGGCCTAAGACTACTATCCTTAGAAAATTTGGCCCTTGGCTGGTGTCTGTGAAGTTGGATTTTGGGGTGGGGGGTTTCCACCCTTTCCTGACTGGTAGGGGTGGTGCACTGTGCCTGCCATTTGTGCAAACAATGTGATTTAAGATGAACACCTGCTTTCTCTTTGGAAGTCTGGAATTTTAGTACATGCTAGGCAGAGTTGGCATGACCAACCCCCCAATATAAGCTTTGAGTATCCAATGGGCTTCTCTGGGTAGGAATATCACACATGTTCCTTCATTTTTACTGCAGGGGAAGAGTGCACTGTGTGACGACTTATGGGAGAGAGAGCATAAGGAAGTCTGTACATGGGTTCCTCCAGGCTGTTGCTGTGTCTTTTCCCCTTATGTATACTCACTGTGTACCCCTACTGTGTATCCTTACCGTATTGTATCCTTACTGTGTATCCTTATATGTTGCTATAATTAATCTTAGCCATGAGTACAGCTATATGGTGAATCCTATGAGTCCTTCTAACAGATTTCTGAATATGTGGGTGACCTTTGGGACCCCACATATATTACACAAAAAAGAGCACAGATAAGGATGACATCAGACTTCTTGTTCGAAACAGTGTAAACCAGAAGACAGTGGAGCACCATCTGTAATGTCCTGAAAAAGAAGTCAACCTAGGATTCTATACCCAGCAAAAGTATCTTTCAAATGAAGCTATAACTGATATAAAAATGTAAAAAAGAAATAATTTCAGAAGCTAAAAATTTCATTACCAGCAGACCTTCACAAGAATGTTAAAGGAATTCCTTTAGGTGGAAGGAATATGATCCCAGATGGAAATCTGGATCTGCATAAAGGAATAAACAGCACTGGGAGTGGTAACTATGTGTGTAAATGTGAAAACTTGTTTTCTTTGAAATCTCTTTAAGTGAAAATTGGCTTTTAAAAGCAAAAATAGTCACAACGAATTGTGGGTTTTTAAAAACATATGTGAAATAAGATGAATGACAACAACATCACAAAGGTCAAGAGTGGTAAAAAAGGAAGTAAAGTGTTGAAAGATCCTTGTAATATATATGAAGTGGTAAATATCACTTGAAGACAGACTGAGATAAGTTAAAGATGTATAGTGTAAATCTTGAAGCAATCACAGAAACACTCAAAAGAGTTATAGCTTATAAGCCAAAGAAAGAGATAGAAGGAAATCATAAAAATACTTAATTAGTCCAAAAGAAGGCAGAAAAAGAGAGAAAAGGCAACAAAGTAAAGATGGGAGAAACAGAAAACAAGTAGCAAGATGGTAGGTTGAAACCAACCATATCAATAATTGCATTAAATGGAAATGGCATAAACAATACAAAAATAAAAGAAATTGACAGGTTGGGGAAAAAACCTAACTATATGCTGCTTATAAGAAACCCACCTTAAATATAAAGCACAAATAAATTAAAAGTAAAATATGGAAAAAAATATGGTGCTATAGACTGAAGTTCCCCCTGCCCCCTCAAATTCATATGTTGAAACCTAATCCCCAATGTGATGGTGTTTGGAGGTAGGACCTTTGTGAGTTAATAGAGTCATGAGGATGTAGCCTTCACAAATGGGATTAGTGCCCTTGTAAAAAGAGATGTAGGAGAGCTTTCTTCCTCTCTCTTGTTCTGCTCTCTGCCACGTGAGGATACAATGAGGTAAAGACCATCTGCAAACCAGAAAGTAGGTTCTCACCAGACACTGGATCTGCCAGCATCTTGATCTTGGACTTCCAGCCTCCACAACTATGAGAAATAAATGTTTATTGTTTCAGCCACCCTGTCTGTGGTATTTTGTTACAGCAGCCTAAGACATTCTAAAGAAAGCTGGAGTAACTTTTTATATTAGACAAAGTAGATTTCAGAGTAAAGAATATTACCAGAGAGAAAGGAGGGGGGTTATTCACAATGATAAGTAGGTCAATTTATTAAGAGGACATAATAATCTTAAATGTTTATGGTCCAATAACAGAGCTTCAAAATACATGAAGCAAAAGCTGATAGAACTGTAAGGAGAAATAGACAAATACACAATTATATCAGAGATTTCAACAACCGTCTCTCAATAACCGATAGAATAAGTAAACAGAAAATCAGGAATGCCACTAAAGACTTGAGCAGCATGTTAATTGGCCTAATTGACATTAACAGAACATTCCACCCAACAGCAATACATGCTTTGTAAGGGCACATGGAACATTTACCAAGATAGATAGACTGTACAGTGAGCCCTAAAGAAAGTCTTAATAAATTTAAAAAGGATTCAAGTCATATAAAATATGTTCTCTAACAACAATGGAATTAAATTAGAAATTAATAACATAAAAATACTTGGAAAATTCTCAAATATCTGGAGATGAAATAATATACTTCTAAATCATGCATAGGTCCAAAAATAAAAGGGAAATTAGAAAGTATTTTGAACTGAATTAGAATGAAAATAAAACATATCCAAATTTGTGAGATGCAGCTAAAGTAGTGCTTAGGGGAAAATTTATAGCACTAAATACATCTATCAGCAAAAGACAGGTCTCAGGGCTTCCCTGGTGGTGCAGTGGTTGAGAATCTGCCTGCTAATGCAGGGGACACGGGTTCAAGCCCTGGTCTGGGAGGATCCCACATGCCACGGAGCAACTAGACCCGTGAGCCACAACTACTGAGCCTGTGCCTCTGGAGCCTGTGCTACTCAACAAGAGAGGCCGTGATAGTGAGAGGCCCGCGCACCACGATGAAGAGTGGCCCCCGCTTGCCACAACTGGAGATAGCCCTCGCACAGAAACGAAGAGCCAACACAGCAAAAATAAATAAATAGATTAATAAACTCCTACCCCCAATATCTTAAAAAAAAAAAAAAAGACAGGTCTCAAAGTTTTAAATCAAGGACATCAACTTTCACCTTAAGAAATGAGAGGAAAAAAAGAGCAAATTAAACTCAAAATAAGTGGAAGAGAGGAAGTAATAAAGGGAAGGGCAGAAATCAGTAAAGTGGAAAGCAGAGGAAAAATAGAGAAAAGAAATGAGACTGAAAAATGGATTCTAGGCTGGGGAAGAGAAAATCCAAATGAGCCTGGAGCAGTCCGTAGTACCAGAAAGTAAGGAGAGTTCTTAACAAAGAGAGAAGGGGGTGAGGGTATGTCAAAGGGACAGATGAATCAGCCTGAAAGGACTCCCAATGGTCAAAGCTGGAGCAATTCAAGCAACAAACTAAATGATATATTGGATCGTAACACAGATTATAAAATAAATATACATGAGTCTGTAATGATATAAATGAATGAATGAATGAATAAATAAATAAAGGAGAAGAGAAAAATATGCATTGTAGAAGAATCCCAAATAGTATATGCAGACACCCCTGGCCTCCACCAGGGGGTTAAGCTTAATTCCCACCTCTCCATTTGAGAGTTGGCTAGACTTAGTGACTCAATTCTGAAGAGTAAATTATGGAAAGAGAAGATAGTAAGTGTTGATGTAGAATCCTGACAAATGCTACCTTAACCAAATGATACTAGTCATCTCTGATATGCCAGATGAGAAGGACACTTCACCTTGAGGTATTCTTCCCCTACATTCATTACTCCGGCCAAGTCACAAGAAAATACATCAGACACACCCAAATTGAGGGACCTTCTCCAAAATACCTGACCAGTACTCCTCAAGACTGTCAAGGTAATGAAAAACCAGGGAAGGCTGAAAAATTGTCACAGACCAGAAGACACTAACACAACAAAACATGAAGTGGTATTCCAGAATGGATCCTGGAACAGAAAAAGGACATTAATAGAAAACCTGGAAAATCCAGAGTCTAGAGTTTTGTTAATAATAATGTATCAGTGTTGGTTTCTTAGAGTTGACAAATATACAACAGTAATGTGAGATAGTAATATAAAGGGAACCTGAAACTGGGTGGGTGGGGGGGTGTATGAGAACTTTCTGGACTATCTTTGCAAGTTTTCTCTAAGTCTAAAATTACTTCAATTATTTTATTTTCAAAAGGTCATCCTTTGAGAAGATCAATAAAATGGATAAATCTCTAGCTGGACTGATCAGGGAGGAAAAAGAAGAGAAGACCTCAGAAACCAAGCTGCAGAATGCACAAACACGAAATTTTGTCTTGCTGTCCGTCTGTGTTGACACGTACACAACCAGGTAATTTATTTTCACAGCTGTATAGTATTCCATGGTGGCAATGTACCAAATTTTATTTATTCATTTTCATCACTAGGGGCATTTGTTTATTAATTTATTTTTGGCTGCATTGTGTGGCTTGCGGGATCTTCGTTCCCCGACCAGGGATCGAACCTGGGCCACCTGGCAGTGGAAGCGCAGGGAAGGCGGTGGACCACCAGGGAAGTCCCACTGGGGCCATTTATTTATTTATTTATTTTATTATTTATTTATTTATTTTTGGTTGATTGGGTCTTTGTTGCTGCGCGCGGGCTCCCTCTTGTTGTGGCGAGTGGGGGCTACTCTTCGTTGTGGTGCGTGGGCTTCTCACTGCGGTGGCTTCTCTTGTTGCGGAGCACGGGCTTCAGGCGCGCGGACTTCAGTAGTTGTGGCATGCGGACTCAGTAGTTGTGGCTCGCGGGCTCTAGAGTGCAGGCTCAGCAGTTGTGGCGCACGGGCTTAGTTGCTCTGCGGCATGTGGAATCTTCCCGGACCAGGGCTCAAACCCGTGTCCCCTGCATCGGCAGGCGGATTCTTAACCACTGCGCCACCAGGGAAGTCCCCACACCGACTTTTTTAAAGACTTTGTTGGAAGGGAAATGCTGGGGGTGCTCCGGAGATGAATAAACTCCCACCTGACTCTCCTGGGGGCTGCAGAGTTGTGCATGAGGTAGACACACACCCCCTTTCCATCCTGCACAGTGTAACTGGGGCCCTGCATGGTCCGTCTTGGGGGCATAGTAAAGGTGATTTCTTCAGAAGAGTTGATTGAGAAGCAGAAACATAGGTCAGTGTCAATACATTTTCCTTAAAAAATAACGTACACATCAAACTGCCCTTTGTATAAAGCACTTACATGTGGGTCATCTTATTTAATCCTTAGAACCACCCTTCAAAGTAGACAGTTAATTTAATCGTATACAGATTCATCTTATTTATGGGAAAGGAAACTGAAGTTCAGAAGGGTAGTTACTTGCCTCAGATCCAACTGCAGGTAACTGTACATGCTGATCTCTGAACCTCTAATGATAATGACACAACTCTGGGGTTGGAAGGTGGGGCTGATGAGAAACTTCGGGGAAGCTGATGGCCAAATTGGCCTGCCTGGCTTTGTGCTGTGCGGGGCAGCTGTGTCCAAGCTTTGGGGCTCTCTAAGGCTTTCCTCTGCGTTTCCACTAGAGGGCACTGCTGGCCCAGTTTAGAAGTACTTACTTTCCCTACAACTTAAGTGTGGTCAGAGCAGGAATTGCTATAAAAGCCAAAAAAGCTTAAGCTTCAGGGTCTCTCACTTGCACAGACCCCTTCTACTTTTGTACCCAATTTTGCATTTATAATTTTGAATTATTTTTCCACAAGAGGCATCTCCGAATAAGCTTCAGACCCCCCAAATCTGTATTGACCCCGGCTCATGCAAATACTTTGAGAACTAAGGGCTGGGAGCTCTGAGACACTGACCCTCGTGAGCAGCACAGAGAGTAACTTTCCACGGGACGTGGCTGTCTCCTCTTTTGGACTGTGGACCCCCAGAGAGCCGGACTCTGCCCTTTTTGACCTTGATTCCTGGCCTGTAGCACACAGTAAGCTGTCTACACATGTCTGTTGAGTGAATAAACGAGGCGCAAACATCGGCCAGTGTCACTGCTTTTATCTTTTCCTCTTTCTCCTCTTTTGTCTCAGTTGCTCAATTTCCGAGGTGGGGGGAGGCGGTCTAGAATTCATCTGAGGCCCCTCCTGGCCAGAGATTTTCTCTAGATTCTCTCTCTATTCTCTCTCCTTTTTTCTCCTCTGCTGCCTCTCATCTGACTTTTAATTTCTCTGTTTCTGCCACCTCCCACCCCTGCACCCAGCCTGTGCCTTAACATGGCCAGAACCCCCTTGGTTCTGCTAACACCCTTGGGGGAGGTCTGGAGTCCTCAGCAGGGTGTGGTTTTCTGGGTTTCTGTGTCTGAGGAACCAAGGATGATGCTGGGTGGGTAGCGTGGCCAGGGGGATGGGGAGAGGGTCAGCTACCCTTTTCTCAGCACCCGCTCAAGCACGAGGAAAAGCTTTGCTCCCTTCCTGCCTTGTCCCCCTCTGCTGCCCCCATTAGCTTCACTTTTCCTCCCACTCTGCCATCCTGGTTTCCAGAGCCACGTTAGCCAAGGAAGAACCAAGGGCTTACACAACAGCCCTCTCTGGTCACTTCTTGGACACCGTTTCTGATTTTCCTTCCATTGCTCTGATGGTTCTTTTGCAGTCTCCTTCCTGAGCTTTGCCCCTTTAATTTTGGGGTTTTGCAGGGTTGCATGCTCCTTTTTCTGCCTTTCTTGCTCTGCATATTCTCCCTCGGTAAGCTCCTCCACTCCCCAGGTGTCTATTGTGCGATACCCCGATGACTCACAAACTCTGCAGCCAAGCACGTCCTCTGAACTCCAGACCCATCTCTGCCATGATATTTCCACTGGCACTTCCAACCCAGGCGTCCAAGGTTTCTATCAGCTTTATTGAGGTGTAATTTGTATATAATGTGATTGACCATTTCAAGCGGCTATCTCAGTCTTGACAAAGGCACACAAGAGCATAAGCTCTACCATGCTCACGATATAGAACACTTCTGGCACCCCCCCCCCCCAGTTTCCTCATGGCCCCCTTGCCTCCCCCATCTCTGGCCCTGGCGACTACTGATCTGCTTCCTGTCCCTGTATTTTGCCTTTTCTGGAATTTCACAGAAATGGCGTCCCACAGAATGTGCCTGGCTCCTTTCACGTATGGTAATGTCTTTGAGATTCACCCATGTTCTGTCTTGCAGCAGTAGTCTGTTCCTTTTTATGACTGAGTAGTATTCTATTGTATGGATATACCATGATTTGTTTATCCACCTACCAGTCAATGAACGAGGCATCTAAAATTAACCTGAAAGTCAGGCGGAGCTGCCTGGGTTTGAATTTAGACTCCGCTACACATCAGCTGTACGATTCTCAGCAAACTGTGTGGCTTTCATGAGCTTCATGTTTCTCAGCTGTACAATCAGGACGGTAATGCCTTGCTCGTAATGTTGCTGAGCGGATTAACCGAGCTCGCCGATGCCAAGCACAGGGCTGTGTGTCTGGTACTCAGTAGCATCGCCATGTGGATGTATTGGACCTTCTTGACCACCTGGGGGCGCAATACACACTACTGTCTCCCTCTCATACTGCTGCAGGCGGATCCCACAGCTCTCTGGTTATTTGCAGCTGAGAACTTCAATTCCACATTCTAGTTCGTGCCCTCTTCCCTCCCTGCAGCGCACACGTGACCCAGGGCAGCAGGGACCCGCACGGGGTGGGGGATGAGAAGGTTGAGAGCCAAGGGGACCCCGTGTGGGTTTCTCCGAGGGCCCTGTGGAGACCTCTCCACGGTCCTGCCCCCTGGCCATCCTTACCACCCGCCCCCGTGCCGTTGCTGACGGTGGAGCTCACAGCTTCTTCCTCCATCCTCTCTCTTCAATTCTTTTCTTCCCCGTTGAGTTAGAGGGAAAGTTGGAAAGCCTGCGACATTAACACAGACTCAGCCTCCTTCCTTTCAGGCCACCTGGAGCAGGTGCTGGGGTGCCCCGCCCCCCCCAAAGTGCTCACTTGCTGACTTCTGGGGCAGCCCCTGCATCTCTTTACCCCAGAGCTTTCTACGGGGGCCTTGGCAGGAGTGGCAGACAGAAGTGCAGGGAATCAACAGCCCAGCAGCAGCCCCCAGCTGATGGCTAATGAGTGTTGGTGAATTAACCCCCATTGTCCCCTTGTCCCTTGATGGGGGATAGCTCTGAGGCTCGTGCTCCTCCCTGACCCCAGCGCTCCCCAGCGGGATTCAGCTCCGTTGTTCAAGGGGTCCCTTGCTCAATAACCAAACCCTTTTCACTGCCCTCATTTCCCCTCCTCTTTCTCACTGCCCTCTTGGTGTTTCCTGGGATCATCTCTCAAGTGAACCACTTGTCCTTCAACTCTTGTGTCAAGGTCTCCTTCTGGGGGAACCCAAAGGGAGACTGAGCCCTAATCTTTGTAAGTGGTTTTCTTGAGGTTGGCTGGGGGAGGGGAGGGGTATGTGGCAGGAAAGGAAAGGTGGCCGCCCTCTCCCCCTAGATCAAGGCTCTCTTCTCTAATGCATCCCCTTAAATTTAGATATTAGCTCTTCTGCTGATAGAGGCTGGAGGGGCTCTGGGAGGGGGGATGACTGGGGGGCAGAGGTGCTTCTGTCTGCTCTTAGATCCTCCTCCGTGGCTGTGTCACAGCTCTGTTCAGACGTGAGAGTATTTGGTGTCCATTGTCCTAAATTTGGGGGTTTATGTACAACTTTGAGACAATAGGAGAAAAAACTCATTCATTAGCACAACACACAGTACTTAGGTACAGTACTTAGGTATTAGTTTGCTCGGGCTGCCACACAAAATACCATAGACTGGCTGGCTTAAGGAACAGATATTTATTTCGCAGTATTCTGGAGGCTGGAAGTCCAAGGTCAAGGTGCTGGCCGATTGGGTTCCTGGTGAGAACCCTCTCTCTGGCTGGCAGCCTTCTCGTTGTGTCCTCATGTGGTAGGGGGACAGCTCTGGTGTCCCTTCCTCTTCTTATAAGCTCACTAGTCCCATCACGAGGGCGCTACCCTCATGACCTCATGTAAACTTAATTACCTCCCAAAGGCCCCAGCTCCAAATGCCATCACATTAGGGTTCAACATATGAATTTTAGGGGGACACAGTTCAGTTCTTAGCAACTTGTTAAAACGTTGAGGATTTACCTCTGTCCACTAAAATCTGTTTCTACGCCTCTATTCCTTATCTAGGGCAAGCCACTCACTCTTCATCCTTGATTCCCTCCTCCTCTCATGTCCAATCAGGTGTCAAGTCTTATCAATGATATCTCCGAAGCATCCCCCGCATTCCCCCTTCTGTCCCTCTACAGCTTCTCTAGGTCAAGCCCTCATCATTCAGATCAGCTAGGACTGAGTATCAAGAAACTGCTGTAGTGGCTTAAAAAAGTAAAGGGTGAATTGATCATATGCAACAAGAAGTTTGGGACAGGCCTTCAGGATCGGAACGGAAGCCCAAGGATGTCGTCAGAGACCCTGGCTCCTCCTACTTTTTTTTTTTTCTTTGGGGTACGCGGGCCTCTCACTGTTGCGGCCTCTCCCGTTGCGGAGCACAGGCTCTGGACGCGCAGGCTCAGCGGCCATGGCTCACGGGCCCAGCCGCTCCGCGGCATGTGGGATCTTCCAGGACCGGGGCACGAACCCGCGTCCCCTGCATCGGCAGGCGGACTCTCAACCCTGCGCCAGCAGGGAAGCCCTCCTCCTACTTTTTCTCTTCCACCATCCTCAGCGTTGGCATTGGTTCTCATGGTCACAAGATAGCTGCTGCTTCTCTGAGTATCACTTCCACATTCTAGGCCATCACTCCTTTTAATTGAGAGCCTTTGTCTTTTTATTTGGGAAGGGGACCCTTCTCTAGAGTCTTCCATCTACATCTCAAGAACCATGTCACATGACTCCCACGGGTCTCAGGGGAATCTGGGGAGGTGAGTATTTCACTTTCCAGGCTCTATAGGAGAGGGAGGCAGGGGAAAGGGGAATGCAAATGGCTTTAGGTAGCCAGTCCTGGCATTTGCTACATCATCCCTCATCCCAGCAGCCTCCTAACTGATCTTTCTGTCTCTGTTCTCACCAGAGTGTTCCCATTGACAACATATCTGTCTTAGGGTCATAAGAAACCATTATATGCAGCAAATCAATTACAGTACAGATAGTAATAATAACACCCATGACAAATGTCTATTATATGTGTCCTGGTGTGTCGAACTTTCAGGACTTGTGAGGTGTAATTCCAAAAGTCACTTTATTATTGTCTCTTCCTGTCCCTCTAACCCTGGCTTTAGAAGAGTTGTCCCTTCCCTGGTGCCGGAGGAAAATTCTGGTGTCCTCATGGCTCTGTGGGTCAGCTGAGGCAAGAGAAACCCCTGTGGTCACTTTAAGATACAAAACAGAACCTTTGTTCGGAAATTGGAATGTACAGTCCAATCTATTAGTCAGCTTCAGTGTGTTTCCAAGGTAAGATGCCTCCCTCCCCCATCCAGCTGGGCCGACTGCAGGTAGGGCTCTGGCTTTGGGAAGGGGATGGTCCTTCTCTTTTTCCCACTGAGAGTTCCTATCTCTGGCTCCTCTGGGGTTGTGGAGCATTGGGTAGGAGCATGTGGAGGGTAGAGGAAAAGGGGTCAGGAAAGTTCTTATTTGCCTGGTGGCGTCATCACATGCCTTCCAGATCTTTGGAGTGGTCGGTGGAGCTGACCTGCTCTTTCAGGCGCCAGATGGATTTTCTGGGGATCCCACTGCTGCCCTCAACTCCCATTCAATTCCCCTGGACACTTCTGCCTCATCAGCTCCTGGATTTCCCACAATTCACTCCCACAGACCCTTGCAGTTGTTAGAATCCTCCTGACTTGCAAACCCTGGGTCCTTTCCCAGAGGCAGATCCTGAGACCAACCTTTGTGTCCACGTGGTTTATTAAGGAGATGCTCCGCAGAGAAACCTGTAAGCAAGTTGGGAAAGGAGGACGGGGAAGGGGAAGAAGCCTAGCAGCCGTGCAACCTTAGGCGAAGCCACAGCATCGTTCTGGTTCCGTGGGAAGCTCTGGAGTGGATATGAAACCTCAGAACACTTCCCCACTCGGAGCTTTGGGCTCTGGGCTTTCGCACTGTCACACCAGACAGTCACTGGCTGAGAGCTGTCATGGGGCTGGGGGGACGGGGTTGGAGGTTGGGGTTGGGAGGTGGACTGCAGAGTTTCAAAGTCACTCCAGTAGCCCAAAGGGCAGGCTTCCAAAGAGAGTTTACAGGTGTAGCCTTGAGAATCAAAGCACCTAGAAGCTGGGTGATGGGCACACAGGACAGGTAAGAGCCATCAAAGGGGATATGAGCAGGGCACCAGCAATGTCCCCAATACCATCCCTACTAGGCTGGTTTTATTTTATTTCCCAAGCTGGTTTTTCCAGCCATCAGCCCCCTTGTTTATCCTCGTAGCTGAAATCTTCTTGGCATTTCACCTCCCAAACTCCCTTCCTAGAGGCTGAACCCCGTTGCAGGAGGAATAGCATGTTGTGAGCATCTCCCTGCCTGAGGCCACCCCTCACCCCTTCCCTTCTCCCGACATCCCTCACAACTCATCACCATCTGTGTAAACTTGGACATACACTTTGTGTATTTCTGTAATGTTGTCAGCTGCCCATAGAGCATCTAGAATATTTTCGCCCATTTTGGAGTGCTGGTGACTCAACTTACAGCAATTTATTCCACAAAAGCAGACAATAACTCAACTGGCGAGAGGGGGAAAAATAACCCTACCAACCCACCACAGTCTCTCCGCGCTGGCACTCAGAATGGTAATGCATGGAATAGATTACTGCAAGTAATAGGCTTGGTTGGCAGACGTGCGAGCTGAGTTAAATGCCTTTTAAGTAAATCTCAGCGTGAGTTATCTGTT
The DNA here is from genome assembly GCF_937001465.1 of Orcinus orca. Classification (NCBI taxonomy): domain Eukaryota; kingdom Metazoa; phylum Chordata; class Mammalia; order Artiodactyla; family Delphinidae; genus Orcinus; species Orcinus orca. The sequence goes on along the minus strand of NC_064569.1, from coordinate 90,685,611 downwards.
CACTCAGACATGTGTGCATGGAGACAGAGGGAGGCCGTGTGGACAGACGGCACACGCTGTAACTTTCATTATCCCACACTGAGGTTCTTTGTTAATAACCACAGTCAAAGGCACTGCAGATTTTCTGATCTCTGTGACAGGTGGCTACCAGTGTGAGGTTGAGGCATTCATTCATTCACTTGTTCATTCATTCCCCAAGCCATTGTGAGGCCCAGGATGCACCAGGCATTGTGCCGGGCAGTGGAGGCACAGAGATGCAGAGATGGGTCGACAAGGTCCCAGCCCCTGCCGAGCTCACAGTCTGGTGGGAGGAGACAAAGTGATAAACAGGGCAGGTGATCAGGTGTTCATGTGCTGTGAGATTGGGCAAGGTCTGGAGAGTCACAAGCTCTGGAGTCAGACTGCCAGGGTTCGAATCTGGGCCCTGCCACTTACTTGGGCAAGGTGCTTACCCTCAGTTTCCTCATCTGCAAAGTGGATAGAAATAGTGCCTATTTGATAAAGTGGATAGAAATAGTGGATGGGAGGAGTAAATGACACATGCATGGCAGAGTGCCTGGTTACACTTAGTGCTTAATAAATGTTTTTTGTTGCTGCCGTGATTACTGACATCTGTACAGGGCCAGCGTAAGGAGGGTCGGGAACGTTTTGTTGGAGAGGGTGATGCTTGTTCAGAGATTTGAGTGGTGCTGGCGCACCTAAGCCAGGAAAGGGACCTAAGTGCAGGGAAGTAGGGTGAGCAAAGTTCAGAGGGAGGGGCAGGTGACAGGGGCACATTAAGAAGGTGCTGAGCAATGGACCACAGACTGGTGGCTTGAACGACGATTATTTTCACACGGTCTGGAAGCTAGAAGTCAGTGATCAAGGTTCTGGCTGATTTGGTTTCTTAATGAGGGCTCTCTTGCTGGCTTGCAGATGGCTGCATTCTTACTATATCCTCACATGGGCTTTTCTCTGTGCAGGTGGGAGGAGGGGAGAGAGAGAGACATAGAGAGAGAGACAGAGAGAGAGAGAGGGAGAGGAAGGGAGGGAGGGAGAGAAAGCGAGAAAGAGAGAGAGGGAGAGATCCCGTGGTATCTCTTCCTCTTCTTATAAAGGACACTATCCTATAGGATTAAGACCCCACCCTTATGACCTAATTTAACCTTAATTAGCCCCCTTAAAGGCCCCATCTCCAAATACAGTCACATTGGAGGTTAGGGCTTCAACATGTGAATTTTGGAGAACACAAACATTCAGTCCATAACAGAGTCGTTGGAAAACTGGATCTGAGAATCACGTTTCTCTGTTTACTAGCGGTGTGACCCTGGGATCTATAAAATTAGGCCAATTATAGCTAACTCTTGGGACTTTTGCATGAATTAATTCAGGTAATACTTTGTATTGAAGTGGAAGAAAATGTTGAAGGCTGTGGTTCCTTAGTGGAATGATGGAGCAGCACCTGGCTCCCAGAACAACGCAAGGGCAAGAGTATTTTCCCTGCCCACCAGTGGAGAGGTCATCCAATCCAGTGGCCCACTGACCCGCTGGGAAGTCAGAGGGAATCTAACTTCCGTTGCACATCCATCCGAGAGTTCCTCTTCTGCTGCTTTGGACAACCCATGCTGCATGAGCTACTGGGGCCTTTTGTATCACAAGGTGCTGGACCTGTCACTGCCTGTTAAAACCACACACAACAAATCTCCTCATTGGTCCTTTCTCCACTCCTGCCTTCTTCCTTAGCTAGGGCATGAAAAAAACACAAAAAGGAAATTTGGACAATCTAACAAGACCAGACAACAAGTTGACTGTAGATCAGTGAACCTCAGGAATGACTTTTAAGTTTGCTGTATGTCTAGCTAATTCTATGGCGTTCTCATTTTGCATAAGACAGGCATCTCAAAGATATCATTGCCGATTGACTAATGCTGTGGTCTCCTATCATGTTAAAAACATTGTCACTCATATAAATTTTAGGCCACTTTTTATCTGTTTTCAACAGGAATCTCATGCAAAGAATGATCAGTCCAGAACCCAAAAGTAGCTGAACAGGCAATTTAATTTTTTATTGCAATCCTCTTGAGAAAATGACAAAGAGAATTGGCATTAAAAGGCATAACAAAACTTCTTTTTTTAAAATAATTAATTAATTAATTTTTGGCTGTGTTGGGTCTTCGTTGCTGTGCGAGGGCTTTCTCCAGTTGCGGAGAGCGGGGGACACTCTTCATCGCGGTGCGCAGGCCTCTCACTGTTGCGGCCTCTCCCGTTGCGGAGCGCAGGCTCCAGACGCACAGGCTCAGTAGCTGTGGCGCACGGGCTTAGTTGCTCTGCAGCATGTGGGATCTTCCCAGACCAGGGCTCGAACCCGTGTCCCCTGCATTGGCAGGCAGATTCTTAACCACTGCGCCACCAGGGAAGCCCACAAAACTTCTTAATACTCATTTCTCCTCATTTCTTGTACTCTTCATATCTCTCACATACATAAAGCTCCCCTCACCCCAATCATCCCAACCATAATGGCCCTCTTGCTTTTGTCCCCTCCCACCCACTTCCATTACTATATATTTATTCAATTTTGTGTTCTCTCTTATGTGCCAAGTTCTGAATATAATGGCAAACCAGAGGCACGTGGTTCTTGCTTTCTCAAGTTTACATGTTCCCCCCAGCTTTTCCCAGGTCTGTGTCCACCACGGTTATTGTCATCTCTCACCTAGATGACACCAGTGGCCCTAATTTCTGCCCCTCTTCCACCCTTGCCCTGTGGATCTGCTGCTCAGACTGCCTGTCTGGGTTCTTGTCCCTGAGGTGCTCGCTTCTTCCCTCCCTCCCTTCGTTACCCCTCCCTCCCTCCCTCTCTCTCCCTTTGTTGAGATATGATTCAGTTTACATTCTTTGATAGAAGGTATTTACTATCTTCTCCAGTCTCCCTAGAAGATGCCTAGAAGCCACTATGTGAAATTTGTAACTGGGAAAGGAGCATTAGGACAAGAAGAACAGCTCTGATATTTGGAAGGAACTAGAGATTATCTGGTCCAATGTCTGGGGGTCTAGGTTGAAAGGACCCCCTCTGCAGTATTCTTGGAATCGCCCAGACTTGGCCTTGGCTTATCCAGCACGTCATTTCCAAGGGTAGTTACCTTTCTATGCTGTTCCTGGGAGTAACCTAACACCTGGAACCACAGGTGCTTGGTAAGTAACTGTTCACTTTTGGGTAAATGGGGAACTTCTTCAGAAAATGGGGAACTTGCCTCAAGAAAGTTCTCGATATTGAGCCCAAATCTGCCTTCCTATCCCATGGCCCTGTTGTTCTGAGCGCTACCCGCACAGAATGGTAGCTGCCAACGAAGCTATCCTTTCCAAGATCAATTTGAAGACAATTTCTGCAGCTCCTCTTTAAAAATTGTTTTTGGTGTCTGTTTCTGAGCCATATAAAGGAATTGTGCTTAGTGCTTTGTCTTAATATCAGCGTCCTGGAGTCTTTTCTGTATTGGGATTTGCAACGATCCCATATTTAGACCAAGGGAGACTCAGGTGGTGAGGGAGGCACAGCTGGTTTGCAGAAATCACTTAGTGAGCTGATGCTCTTCCGGGACTCATCTCTACCCGATCAATAGATTGCAATTGGATGTATAGATTTTTTCATTCGTTTATTTATTCATTCGATCTCTCATTTATTTGTTCAACAGACATTTGTTTAGCACTTACCGTGTGCCAAGCCCTGTGTTAATCACTGGATACAGAGATGAATGAGAAATCTTATATTCTCAAGAAGCTGTTAGCCTGGTGGGGAAATCCGATACGAAGGCAGATAATTCCAATACATTGTGATACGTACTATAATAATCATTATAGTGCACAAGGCACAGTGGGAGCTCCAGAGAGGGAGGGTCCATTCTACGTAGCAGATGGGGTCAGGAAAGTTCTCACTGAAGATCTGACACTTGAGCTGAATTTTGGAGGTAGACCAGATAGGTAGATGGCATTGAGGAAGGTGTTGGAAGAAACCACCAGGGAAAGGTGCAGAATATGCAAAAGCTTGTAGGGGGCATGAAGGATCGTGGTCTGTTTGGGGAAATAGGTGGTTTTCGGTTGGCAGGGTGAGAGCATATGTGTAGGAAAGCAGCAGGATGGAGAGGGAGGCAGGGACAGACCTTGAAGGACATCAGCTCAGAGCCACTTGTGTATTCTCAGCACAAGTTTGCTCAATCTTCTGTGTTTAATGTGGAGTTCTTAGCGTTATGGAGGTCATAAAAGAATGGCCAGATTTAAAATAATAATTATAGAAAACTTGAACATACTCAAAAATTGAGATATAGTACAATGACTTCTCATATATTCAATAATTACTGTGTTTTTGTTACATTTGCTCTATCCATTTTCTTTTCCTTTTTCCCTGCTGAAATACTTGAAAGTAGACTTCAGACACTATGGCATTTCATCCCAACATACTTTATTATGTATTTCTAAAAAATGGTCATTTTCAGGAATTCCCTGGTGGTCCAGAGGTTAGGACTCTGAGCTTTCACTGCCGGGGCAGGGTTCAATCCCTGGCTGGCGAACTAAGATCCTGCAAGCCTCACACCATGGCGATAAAAGGAAAAGAAAAGGGTCATTTTCTTTTATAGAATCACAGTGCTATTAGCACACCTAATAAAATTAACACTGTTTTCTTCATATCATCTAATATATAGTTTATATTCAAAATTTCCCAGGTGCCTTAAATGTATTTTATAGGAGTTGGGTTGTTTCACTCAGGATCCAGGTGAGGTGGGAGGGGAAGATTTTACTCTGAATTTGATCAATAGATGTATCAATAAGGATGGTGGGCAGGCTGAAGGATGGCTCCAGTAATGCCCACCCCCTGGCAGTCCTGCCATGTCTAAATCCTTCTGTGTGAGTGGGCAGGACCTGTGACTTTCTTCTACCCAGTGGAATATGGCAAAGGTGCAGACTTCTGTGACTGGATTATGGAAGATGCTGACTTCCGTTATATTTGTGGAATCTCTCTCCTGTTGGCTTTCATGAAGCCAGCGGCTATGGCTACGTTGTGAGCTGCTCTCTGGGGAAGCCCAGATGGCAGGGAACTGAGGGTGACTTCCAGGCAACAGCCAGCAGGGAACCAAATCCTTTCACAACCAGAGTCCTTTCAGATGAGACCCCAGGCCCAGCAGACACCCTGGCTGCAGCCTCTTTAAGGGGTCCTGAGCATAAGACCCAACTCTGCTGTGCCCAGATTCCTGGCCTCCAGAAACTGAGATCATACACATGTGTTGTTTTCAATGGCTAAGTGTGTGGTGATTTTATGCAGCAATAGATAACTAATATAGATGTGTTTGGTTGCTAGTAATAGAAAACCTAACTACCAGTGGCTTAAAGCACAAGGAGATTAATTGTTTGCCTAACAGGAAATTAGGTAGTTACAGGGCTGTTTCAGCAACTGAATGGTGTCATCAGGGACCCAGATCTTCCTATCTTTCTGCTCTGTCAAGTATTCTTGCGTGTTGGGTAATGTCTTTTATCATGAGGGCAGTATGGTTGCCTCAGCTTTGAGGATCATGCCCTCACTGCAGTGACCAAACAGTAAGGGAGAGGATGTCTCCCTCTTACTAGATAGAAATAGCTTTCCCAGAAGCACCTGGTTGTCTCCTCTGAGTATCTTTTTTTCCAGAACTGGATCGAATGCCCATTCTCAGACCTAATACCTGGCAAAGGGAAATAAGATTGTACAACTAGTTTGGACCAATCAGTCATGGTTTATCTCCTGAGCTAGGCACTTTGTCACCTGAATGAAACGGACGTTTTATTAGCAAGGGAGAAGGGAGGAATGACGCCTAGGCAGGCGATGGTCAGTATCTGCCGAAGGAACACTGCACGCCAACAGAGGGATGCGTATGACCTTTTCCACACGTTGAACCTGCACATCGAGCCTCTTCCCTCAGCATGGCAGGAGCTAGAAGGAACTTTCTCTCGCTCTGGCTGACAGCTGCAGCCAGCACTGTATTGTCTTGTCATGGATCCGAGGATAACAGGCATCCAGTGGTCAGGGCTGGGACCTTTTGGAACATGTTTTTTCTAACTCAAATGAAAAAAAGGATACACATGCATTATAAGACTGTGCATCACAATGTAATGAGTCAGTAGGTGTCAAAATCTGGTTCCGTCATTATCTGCGATGTAAAATTGGGAAATAACCTCGTGACCTTCAGTTGCTTTATCTGCAGTGCCCATTTGATTTTTTTTCTTTCAACATTTCTCCTTCTAAAGCTGGGGTTTACTAAAGGGCTATATGCAAATTTTTTTAAACATCTTTATTGGAGTATAATTGCTTTACAATGGTGTGCTAGTTTCTGCTTTATAACCAAGTGAATCAGTTATACATATGCATATATCCCCATATCTCTTCCCTCTTGCGTCTCCCTCCCTCCCACCCTGCCTATCCCACCCCTCTAGGTGGTCACAAAGCACGGAGCTGATCTCCCTGTGCGATATGCAAATATTTTAACCAGGGGACTCCTAGGGACTTTAATTGGAGCCCATTGCCGAGGGCTTGTATACACTACATTTGGAAAGGGAGGCCTGAAAACTCCCCTCCTGTTGCCAGTAATTCTCTCTCTTTTCCTTATTTCCGGGAAGGACAATTCTCATGTTTTGAGGAGCACATCTGGTGGGTGGCCTCATGCCATGGCTCAATCCAGACAACGGTGACTGTCTCAGTAGGATGGGGTCAGGATGGACTTTTTTTTTTTTTTTGCAAATTGAATGAAGTTTAACTGGGAATGGGTGGGAATGTCCATTTATATATTGCAAATGAGCATGCAAAACCTGACATATTGGAAGGAGCAGAAACTCCTCCAAAATTGTCCCCTGGGGAGGGGCACGGCTCAGGACCCAGCTGGCTGTTGTGTTTAACTAGAGCAGCTGATAAAAGCAGAAGCCTAGTTCTTCTGGAAGCAGATTCCAGCTAAAGTGACGGATGTAAGTACTGACACAGCTGCAGGGCTGGAGGTGTGTCCGGGAGACCTGCGTTTCTCAAATGCACAGTAGAATCATTTGGGAAGTTTATAGAAATCTGGAGGCCCAGACTGAACCCCCATGCCAATCACGTTAGAATCTCTGGGAATAGGATCAGTAGCTTTTATAACTCCAAAGCTGATTCCAATGTACAGCCAAGTTTGAGAACCGGTTATCGTTCTAGACCAGGGGTCCGCAATCTTTTCTGGTAAAGGACCAGGTAGTAAATATTTTTGGCTTTGCTGCCCATGTGTTCTCTATCGCAACCACTCAGCTCTGCCGCTCTTGCAAAAACAGCCATAGCCAATGTGTAAATAAGTGAGTGAGGTGGTGTTCTAATAAAACTTTATTTACAAAAACAGGCAGTGGGCTGGGTTTGGCCCATGGGCCCTAGTTTTCTGATCCCTATTCTAGACCCTGCAATGCAGTTTGGGCTGCAAGCATCACCTGGGATCTTGTTGGAAATACAGACTTGCGGGCCCCATTCCAGACCTACTGTATCTGCATCTACATTTAAACAAGATTCTCCAAGTGATTCCTATGCACATTGAAGTTTAAAAAGCAGTAATCTAGACCATTGGTTCTCAAAGTGTGGTCCCTGGATCAGTGACATTGGTATCCCCTGGGAACTTGTAGAAATGCAAACCCTCAGGCTCCACTCAAGACCTGCTCAGTCAGAAACTCTGATGCACCTTAATGGTTGAGAACTACTGGAACCGACAAGTGGTTCTCAAACATTAGCTTATTCTAGGAGATTTAAATAATCTCCAGGCTCAGGCTTCACCTTGGACCAATTAATATCAGAATCTCTGGGATGGAGACCCAGGCATCGGTACTTAAAAAGTAATTCTCCAAAAAAAAAAAAAAGTAATTCTCCAAGAGATTCCAAGGTGTAAGTGAGTTTGAGAACCAGTGCCGTAGGCAGAATGGGCACATTGAGAGCATGGCCATCCGCTTGGGTGGCGCTTTACTGCAGCAGGCAGTGGAGGGAAGGCCCACCCTGGGAAGCAGGTGGGTAGCAGATACTGTTGATTGGTGAGCCAACAGCTTCCCCTACCTGATTTCCCTGCTCGGAGGAATTATGTGCTTCATTAGATGCTGGGCCGTTACTCAGCCCCAGGGAGATCATGAGTGGTCAAACCGATGGATAGTTCAGGCATAGGTGTATGAGCCAGTCTTGGCCCAGGGAACTGAGAGGAGGCCTGTTGTCTGTTGTTCTGAAAAGATTTTAAAAAGTACATGATAGGAAACTTCCTTTTTGCTGGATGTGATGTGTGATGCCTGAAAACACTGTAGCCTTCTTGGGCCCATAAGGCATGATGAAGATTGTAGAGAGCAAGTAAGCGCTTGGGTCCTTCAAGGCGTTGGATCACTGAATTTACCAATCCTGGACTTCTTTGGATTTCTTGTTACGTGAGATAAGAAATTCCTTAGCATCTAAGTCACTTTCAGTTGGGTCTTCTATTACCTGTAGCCCAGAGCATCCTAAAAAATTTAGGGAAGTAATTACAGATTCACAATGTCAGGACCCCAGAGGTTCGTCTGCAGGTTTAACAAAGCCATCTATGGCAGGGGCAGGGAAACAGAGCTAACATTTACTGAGTGCCTATCTTGGGCCAATGGCTTTTTCTTCTGTGATCCATGAAATACTCATAAATATCCCGCAGTGGAGGTTTCTGCCTTCATTTCATAGGTAGGACTTAGAGAGTTTGCAGTATACTTCAAGTTAAATAGTGGACCCAGGATTCAAAAACAGGTTTTTCTAATTTCAAAGTCTATCCATGATCTATAGACATATGGGAACCTACGTGTTCTAAGACTGCGAGATTTTAAACTGGAGCTCTCAGGCTTAGAGAGCGGGGCTGGTAAGCAGGCCCCCCCCCCCAAAAAACATTCATTTACTGGGAACAATGAAGGGACGTAGTTATCATAAGTCGAATGTAGGCAGGGATCTCTCTTGGAAACAAGGCAAAGCTCTCCTTGTAGAAGTGAGGCACAGGGAAGGGTCAGGCCAAGAGCATGCTGCTGTACCCTAAAAGAAGACTCGAGGCTGCTGTCACCCCTGTGAGTCTCCTGGGCATCTTGTTAAAATACAGATTTGTATTCAGGCGATCTAGGGTGGGGCCTGGGATTCTGCATTTCTAACAAACTCCCAGGTGATGCTGATGCTGCTGGGCTGGGGACCCCACTTAGAGTTTCAAGTGGTTAAATCCATCCCGCTGAAGCTCAGTCCTCACTCTGTCTGACTTGAGTGGGTCTGAACCCACAGCCAGGGCAGGGTTGCTAAATGGCCTTGGTGGTGGGGAGAGGAGGGCTCTAGGGATGGGGGCCCAGGTGGGACCTGATGTAGGGCTACAGGGTGAATCTAGTGCCGCTGTCAAAATGGTTTCTGGAATTCCTGAGAAGAGAATTCAGAGGAGATATCTTTGGGGAAACTTCCAGAAGCAGCATTTGTCTTGGGGTCAGTGTGATGTGGTGAAACATATATGGGTTTTGAAGTTGTTCATTCATCCCTCTGCCCATCCATCCACCCGTGCATTCAAGTTGGCATTCATTTATGCAGTAGCCATGTGCCAGAACTGTTCTAGGTCTCCTTCTGGCTCTGTCCTTTGGCAAACCATTCTATTTCTCTGATTCTTTATTTCCTCATTTGTAAAATGGGGATGAGCATAGCAGTCACTTCACAGGCTTGTTGTAAAGATTGGGTGAGACAACTGAAAGGGAAACTGCTTTTTAGATCATGAAAAGTCACCATGAATAAGGAGGAAGGTTGTTTTCTCGTTCACCATGTCTTTCTTCATCAGGTGCTCCTAGAGGCAGTGCTGGTGTGAGAAGCTCTTTGAACTTCTGACTTGTGACTGGGATCGGGGAGAATGTTACCATGTGATACGGCACATCCTCCTCCCTCCGCAGGCTGCCGAGGCTATTCGGTCTGTGTCAGGATTGTTCCTGGGCCCTTGTGTAGGGCTGAGATAATGGGTCAGGGCAGAAACAGTCACTCAGGCTGGCTGGATTGATTAATGTGGGTGGAAAAGGAAATGCAGAAAGATACAGCTCAAAGCCAGAAGCATACACATGAAAGGTGTGAGAAGACGGAAGAAAGATAAGATGGACTGATTGGGGGAAGAGTTTAGGTAAGTTTGGAGAAAGGGAGAAGAGGATTTTGGAGGGTGATTCATGGGAGCTATTGAGAGAGTTGAGGAAAGAGGAGTTGTGAGATGTTTGTTGTGTGTTATAGACTTTCCTTCTTTAGAAGTTATGTGAGGCTCTTCAAGTAAGGATTTACCTTGCTTTTCAAAAGAAGAAAACCAGAGCATAGAGACTGTTGGTTTGGAATACGATACTGGGTCACATGCAATATTGGGTCTAGGTAGAACCCTAAGACCACTTTTTTTTTTTTTGTAAAATATTTATTTGGTTGCACCAGGTCTTAGTTGCGGCAGATGGGCTTCTTAGTTGCAGCTCACAGGCTCCTTAGTTGCGGCTCACCAGCTCCTTAGTTGTGGCATTTGAACTCTTAGTTGCGGCATGCATGTGAGATCTAGTTCCCTGACCAGGGATCGAACCCCGGGCCCCCTGCATTGGGAGCGCGGAATCTAATCCACTGCGCCACCAGGGAAGTCCCGCCACTTGGTTTTTTTATTTTATTTTATTTTATTTGCGGTACGCGGGCCTCTCACTGCTGTGGCCTCTCCCGTTGCGGAGCACAGGCTCCGGACTTGCAGGCTCAGCGGCCATGACTCACGGGCCCAGCCGCTCCGCGGCATGTGGGATCTTCCCGGACCGGGGCACGAACCCGTGTCCCCTGCATCGGCAGGCGGACTCTCAACCGCTGTGCCACGAGGGAAGCCACTGCCACTTGGTTTTATAGGGATTACATGGAATGAAAGTAATGATGTTACAAATATACTTATACATATACATATATGGAAGAGGGAGAGAGAGAGAGAGAGAGAGAGAGCGAGATTGATTGATTGATTGATTTGAGGTTCTCCCAAGGAAAGGAGCTTTCTATATAATGTAACCTTCATCAGGAAGACACTCTGATACAATGGAAAGAGCATTCTCAACTTGGGTGTCAGACCCACGTGGTAATCACTTCCGGTTTTGCCACCACTTGGAGATGTTTGTTTCTTTAGTTCTCAGTTTCCTCCTCTGTGAATTGGCAACACTATCTGCCATGCCCACGTTTTGAGGGTCAAAGTAGAATAAGAGGCAGTAAAGCATTGGGGAACAGTGAAGGGTTCTGCCATGTGAAAAGCATAATGAAGGAGGAGATTGCATTTAAAATTAAGGCATCCATGGCAGATGCCCAGCACAGCCTCCGCCATAGTCGTTTCCTTCCCACCTCCTTTCTTCTTAGAGCATCCAGGCTTTGTTGAGGTAATGAGTGCCCAGATACTCCATGGGCCCCTCCCTAGTTGGGAGGTGGAAACTGAATGCTGATTGGTGTAAGCTGAAGACAGTAATCCCATTCTCCTGGCCAATGGTAGGTTGAGCCATAAACATGTGATGCAGATTATCCCGTGAGGCTGCTGGGGACTTGTGGGAAAATTTCCCTTCATCCTTAAAAAGGGGCAGAGGGTGGACACCTGCTCCTTCCTGACTTTGGACATTGTCATATCAAGATGTGATGCTTTGAGCTGGGACAGCTATCTTGCAAGCATGATGGAAAAGCCAGGAGAACCACAGAGAAACCAGCTGGATCCCTTATGTCATGGAGCTGCTGATTTATACCCCCCCGGAAGCAATTTGTCTGTGCGCTTCTTGAGATATAAAATACATTTCTGCAAGCCGCTTTTAGTTAGGTATCCCTTTCTGCACTCATTCTTCATTCTTCATTTGTTTGACAACTATCTGTAGATGTCTGACTGTGTATCAGGACCTTCAAGATACTGGGGCTAAGGTGGTGATATCCCTGCCCTCACGGAACTTACTTTCAGATGTGGGAGGTGGAAAATGGACAAATCAGTAAATAAAACATAGAGAATTTCAGATGGGGATGAAGGCTGTGGGGAAAAATAAAGTAGGGAAGGGGGTCCCGGAATAGGGTTGGCCTCACCACCTGTAGAACCGAATGAGACTGAGAGTGCCGGGGGTCCTGGGCTTCTACTGGGGACTGACGCAAATGGACATAAAGGCCATGATGAGAATAGACCCGGGGGGGTCTCCAGACATTTGGCAGTCGTGAGTATTGGGCCAGGGGAGAGGGAGGCAAGGGGGTCTTACTAGGAGCTCACCTTGTTTGGGGGCCCCCTCTTTTTTTAAATACATATATTTTCTTGTCCGCACCGTGCGGCACGTGGGATCCTAGTTCCACTACTAGGGATGGAACCCGTGCCTCTTGCATTGGCAGCCCGGAGTCTTAACCACTGGACCACCAGGGAAGTCCCTGGGCACCCCCTCTTTACTTGGCTGTAGTAAAGGGGATGTGTGGACTGAAGGAAGTGGGGGTGTTGACATGACATGATCTTCTGAGCTTCCTTTTGACTCCCGAAGGCATCCCGATGATGTTGCATCCTCAAAAGTAGCGCCCCCGCCCCCTTCCACCTTGGAACTGAGTATGGCTGGGACGTGGGTCCGCTGTGGGATTTAAGGGGAGGCTGGCATTACCACCATGTTCATGGCAGGGGGATCCGCACACTGCACAGCTGTAAATTGTGGTCCGAAGGGTCAGGCTTCCAGAATCCCTCAGACCAGCGTTTTATCTTCCTGGAAGGCACGGCTGTCATGTGATTTGCGTTCTGCTCCTGTAGGGACTGAGGGTCAGAGACAGGGGCTGAGGGGCTCAGTCTCCCCTCCCGCACCCCATCGCTGGCCACCCTGAGCCCCAGGACAGCCGGCTGAGGCGGAGGTTGAGCCGTGGTGTTTGTCAATCTCCTGTCATGACTCAGCTCTTCCAACACCCCCGGCTGCCACAGAAACCCCCAAAGGAGCAACACAGCTAAGGATGCCCCTCCCCGGGCTATTACTAATAATGCAGATTCCAGAATTAGCAGGAATTAGCACATTCCAGGCCAAGCAGGGTCAGCACTGATTGGCTTTGTGGCAGGGCTTACAAAGGACAGATCCAAAGGCGAGGAGCCTCCCAGGGCCTCTTGCCCCGACACACTCCCATACAGCACGGCGGCACCGTGGCAAGGGCACGGCTCAGGCTCAGGGCAAGCGCTGTGTTCCCGTTCACCCTCCAGCACTTACCAGCTGGTCACTTTAGGTCAATCATGTAATGTCTTGGAGACTCGCTTTTTTCATCTGTAGAAGACGAGGACAATGCATCCCCCATAGGGTTGCCATGGGAATGAGGATAAGCAGGATAACGGATGGGTAGAGGATAAATGTTAGGTAGTGTTAAGAACCTGGGCTGCTCTTTCCAGCTAATAGAGCAGCATCCCCCTGGGGCACTTGGAGTGGCACAGGCTCTGTAAGTGACATGTGTTTTTTCTTCCAATAAATTGTCAGAAGCACAGGAAAAAAAAAAAAAAAAAGAACATGGGCTGTAGGTACAAGTCCCTGGGTCTGAACCCGAACTCCTCCACCTCATAGCTGTGTGAAGTTGGGCAAGGGCATGACTTGGGACCTCAGTTTACTCATCTATCGAATAGGTGTGTTAATAACACCTACATGATGGGATTGTTAGGACTTGATGAGGTAATGCAGGTGAAGCTCTTAGCATAGCGTCTGGTGCCTAGTAAAGTTTCATTCAATGTTTGACATTCTTAATTTACTGTTATTTCAGGTTACATGACTTTCGATTGGAAGACTCTATACTGAGCACACTCAAACCCTTGGGCAGTTAGCAGTTTGAACAAGGAAAGGGAACTCAAGTGTCTTGACTCTCCAGTTCCTTTGATTTCCCCATGGCTGTAATTCCTTTCCTCCTAGACTAGGCTCCAGCACTCAGGGCTACAATTTCAGGGTAGAGTAAGGAGCCAGGGGATCACAGCCTTTTGACTCTTTCTGTGTCAGCCCCAGGTGTTTCTGTAGAAGTCATAAACTGACTCAGTGTCAGAGCTATAGATCATCTGGTTCAATACTTCCCATTTTACAGGCAAGGAAACTGAGACCATAGTCCCAGATGGTAGAAGAGCCTGCTCATCTGACTCCTGGGGCAGTGCTCTTTCCACTACCTTACACTGCTAGCTGATTAACCCGGCACTCATTCCCAACATTTTCTCCCTTGATAGTCAATCTAGAGTACAGCTAGGTGTTTTAATGTGGTCCTATTTTAGCCAATGAGATGTAAGTGGAAATTTGTTGTGGGTGAAGTGAGGCTTCCAAGAAAGCTTTTGCTTTACTGGTAAAAGGGATAGGTAGAGTTGTCTTTGCTCTCCTCTGCCTTTCATCCTGCCTGGAATGTGGACGTGATGCCTGGAGCTGTAGCAGCCATTTTATAACGATGAGGGAAAGGCTGAGAAAATTGCAGAGACACTGCCCTGACATCATTGAGCTAATGAGTGAATTCTGGCAGCCCCTTGTTTGTTTGTGTTAGTCAGATGTTCTGTTACTAGCAGCAGAAAGCATCTCTAACTGCCTTTCCCCTTGTTGAGCTCTTCTTAGAGGTGAAGCACTGAGATCTTCAGACAGGAGGAAGGGCCTGCATGGAGGGTGGGGGCCAAGGAAATGCTGGCTGCTCTTACAGAGCACTAACCCTTGGATCTAGCCATTTTTAGACATAGCTTTTGGTTCTCACTAGACTGTGGGGTCTCATTCCAGCCTATGACTTAGGGCTGAGAGCCCAGTTACCAGTTAATAATATGGGCTGCTGCAGGGTGATGTTTGCAGGCACTCCCTGCTGCACAGCAGCCTGTGAATACAGAGTGTTATTATCATTAACCCTCCACTGGCCTCCAGGAGCCAATGGAAGTGAACCGTCTTACTTGTTTGAGAGACGAGAGAAATGTAATTGTGATTTAATTCTTGGCTCCTCTGAAATGTGCCTGTACGCTGCTCAGAGGTGGGAGGGGGAGAGACAGTAAAAAGAGAACACTTCTCACGGGTGGAGGGGAGAAAAATGGCAGCGTGAAGGAGCATCAGTCTCCATTCAAAGGACCATTTTCTATGTGACATTTTATAAATTATTTCAAATATAATCTTGAATATAATCAACAGTCACGCTTCTGCCTACCTCCCTGCACTCCACATCTTCCCCCACCAATCTTCGAAGGAAAAGATCTCAGGTAAGCCTGCCCTTCCATTGAATCCTCCAGAATTGAAAAAAGCTGAAATTATGGCTTAAAATGACCTCTTAGCTTAAATGAAGGTAAATCTGTGAAGGTAAATCTCACGGAAAAGAGACAGTAAGTTTGGCTTCTGTGGCTCGGGTGGCTCCCCTCCTCACAAAGGCGATGCATTACTAATTAATTAATTAATTAAACAGTTGTGTGGTGGGCACTCTGTTTTATGTATCTGGCCCACTCTCTGGGAGCAAAGATTCTGTCTTACGTATTTCCACAAGATACAAGCTGTTTAATTAGTGATGATGTGATGGATGCTGGGGCCAGACTTCCTGGCTTCCAACCCTGGCTCTGCCACTTAGCTGTGTGATCTTGGGCACATTACTTTACCTCTCTGTGCCTCAGTTTCTTATCTGTAAACCGGGGATGATAATAATACCTACCTCCTGGGGTGGTTGTGAAACTAAGGGAAAGAGTACGTGTAAAGCTCTTAGCTATAGCTCTAATGTGTTAGCAGTCTCATTGTGCCTGGTACATGGCCAGGTGTGGTTAACATGCGGGAAGAATAACTCCAGTAGAATTGGTGGTAGAAAGAACAGCTAACGATTATTGAACCCTTATCCTTACCAAGGCACTTTGTTAAGCTTGTTGCATCCATTATCTTATCTAATTCCCAGGCCAGTGCTGTTCATTCACTCACTCACTCACTGACCATGGTTGTCGGGTGCTGCACTGTGCCAGGCATTGTGTGTACAATGGAGAACCCAAGAAACGAGGTCCCTGCTCCAGCCAGTTACATTAATTTACATTCTCGTGGGGAGACAGACAAGAAGCTAACAAAAATGTCACCTACAGTGAAATGTTATAAAGGGACAGGAGAGATGCTCTGAAGAGACGCCACATAGCCTGGGAAGTAAGGCATCGTGGGAGGAACTATTTTAGGCAGGGTGGTCGAGGAAGGTCTCTTCACGGTGATTACCTTTGTGGAGACTCCAATGATGGGAGGGAGCAGGCCATGTTCCTCAATGGATTGGGAGGAGTTAGGCAGGCATCAAGCTCTCATGAGACTTTTGTTTTGGTGGGAGAGTCAGATGTGATATCTGGACCTACAAGCAAGGGTGACAAGAGCTGCCACAGGAAAAATGCAGGGCACTCCGAGGACACCACCTATTCATGTGTCTCTCCTCTACAAGTGACAGAAGCCCCACTCAACTGGATTAATGAAAAGAGGGCCCTGCTGGTTCAGGTAATTTCCAAGGTGGGTTAGGTTGGCTTCAGGCATGGCTGAATCCAGGTGTTCTAAGGGTGGCTTTAGAACGAAGTCGCTGCTTCACTTCTCAGCTTGGCTCCGTGTGGGCTTTGTCCTCCACAGCCTCTCCAAGTGGTGCTCTCAGTCCCTACCCTGATTACTGTGGTCAGGAGGATGGTCAGAGGCCAGGTCGTCTGCCCACCCCGCCCACTCCCTGAGGACTGACAGTAGGCTTCTAGAAGGAAACTCAGGCTGGTTTTACAGGAGAATTTCTGCCAGGCAGATGGAACTAACCGGCTGCCACCTAGTCTGGGGGCACAGGGCGGAGCTTCTTGTGGAAGTGATGTTCAAACAAGTCCTGCAGCTGAATAGCGGGGAGAGAGCCAGCAGGGTAGGGAAGAGAATCAGACTCTCAGGGTTGAAAGGGGTATAAAGTGAGGGGTCCACTCCGGGACACTTTTGGGGAGTAAAAGAGCGCTGTTAACCATTGCACCGGGACAACCGTGGTAACAGGGACTGCGGTGGGCAAACTGCAACATAGGGCCACCCAACTTAAAGTCATCTTTTTTGAACTTCTTCTGATATTCAGCTCCCCTCCATATCCCTGCTCAGTGCTTCCCAGCCTTGGCTTTCATGCCTTCAGGGCCGGGACTCTCACTACTTCCTGTATAAGCCTGTTTTCTTTTGGTTCAGGTCTGCTTGTTTGTTTTTCTGTCTTTTGCACCCAAATATATTTCTCTGAAGCATCCGTCCATTGGTCCAGGTCCCAGATTCAACACTTTGGAGTGCAACACATTTTTTTTAAATTGAAGAGGAGTTGATTTACAGCATTGTGTTAGTTTTAGGTGCACAGCAAAGAGATTTGGTTGTGTTGTACATATCTATAATATATGTATATGTCTATATTATTTTTTGATTCTTTTTTCCATTATAGTTTGTTACAAGATATTGAACATAGTTCCCTGTGCTATACAGTAAATCCTTGTTTATCTATTTTATATATAGTAGTGTGCATCTGCTAATCCCATTTTATCCCTCTCCCCACTTCCCCTTGGGTAACCATAAGTTTGATTTCTATGTCTGTGAGTCTGTTTCTGTTTGGTAAATAAGTTCATTTGTGTCATATTTTATTATTTTTGGCTTTTTTTAAACATCTTTATTGGAGTATAATTGCTTTACAATGGTGTGTTAGTTTCTGCTTTATAACAAAGTGAATCAGCTATACATATACATATATCCCCATATCCCCTCCCTCTTGCGTCTCCCTCCCACCCTCCCTATCCCACCCCTCTAGGTGGTCACAAAGCACCGAGCTGATCTCGCTGTGCTATGCAGCTGCTTCCCACTAGCTATCTATTTTACATTTGGTAGTGTATGTATGTCAGTGCCACTCTCTCACGTCATCCTGTGTCATATTTTAGATTTACATATAAGTGATATCATATGATATTTGTATTTCTCTCTCTGACTTACTTCACTTAGTATGATAATCTCTAGGTCCATCCATGTTGCTGCAAATGGCATTATTTTATTCTTTTATATGGCTGAGTAATATTCTATTGTGTGTATGTACACAATGGAATATGTGCGTAGGTTGCTTCCATGTCTTAGCTACTGTAAATAGTGCTGCTATGAACATTGGGATGCATGTATCTTTTTTTTTAATTAATTAATTTATTTTATTTATCTTTGGCTTCGTTGGGTCTTTGTTGCTGTGCGTGGGCTTTCTCTAGTTGCGGTGAGCAGGGGCTACTCTTCATTGCAGTGTGCAGGCTTCTCATTGTGGTGGCTTCTCATTGCGGAGCACGGGCTCTAGGCGCACGGGCCTTCGGTAGGTGTGCCACGCAGGCTCAGTAGTTGTGGCTTGCAGGCTCTAGCGCGCAGGCTCAGTAGTCGTGGCGCCTGGGCTTAGTTGCTCCGCGGCATGTGGGATCTTCCTGGACCAGGGCTCGAACCCGTGTCCCCTGCATTGGCAGGTGGACTCTCAACCACTGCGCCACCAGGGAAGCCCCGGCATGTATCTTTTTGAATTAGAGTTTTCTCTGGAAGACAGCATAACTGTTGAAGTACAGAGCCAGTGTTTGAACTTGCTGCCTGACCCCACTACGCGGCACAGCCTCCCAGGCTTTGAATCAGAAGATGTGCATTTGCATCCCAGCTTTGCACATGCCCGCTGTGTACTTGGGCGTATTGCTTCACCTCTCCAAGCCTCAGTCCTCTCACCTGTTAAAATGGGTTAACAGCTACAGCTTCCAGGAGGATGGCCGTGAGTATCATGGGTGAAGAGGCTGTTTGCAGAGTTCTATAAAAATCTTCAACTTCCACCGCTGCCCTTGTGATAGGCCTCAAATGGCTGAGACAGTTGAGAAATCTGTCCCAGTGCCAAGCCTCAGCGTCTTCACATTGCCCGTTGCATGTAATGGACTGATTGGTTCCTGTTGCACTGAAGAAAGAAACCAGCTCCAGAGGGGACCGGCCCCCGGGAGGGTGGGAGCCGGGTCTGGGTGTGTGTCTGAGTCTGAAGGGAAGTGTTTCGCAGAAGTTTTTTCTTAACAACCTGCACACAGACTAGCCATTTCCCTCACCGGCTCTGTGGTCGGAAGGAAATATCAATAACATGACTAATTATGGAAATTGCATAATGCACCATTAGTTAGTAATTATGACTTTGTCAAGCGCCTGTTAATTTTTATGTAAGAACCACTCAGTGTGTGACATGGAAATATTAGCTTGTCATCCAGCTTTCCTTTCTGGTGGGGGAGAGTGATCTTGAAAGTTTAGGTTAATGATGTGTTGGGGTGAAGGAAGAGGAAGAGGGGGAGAAGGATGAGGGGAGGGAGAGGATGGAAAGGGGTTGGGCAGCAGAGGAGCGTGTGGCAGGACAGGTGATGTCACGCGTGGAGAGATGCAGATGCTCCCATCTGCATGGGACCCAGGAGCCGGCCTCAGAAGGTGACTCATGTCAGATGGGCCTCCCACTTCTACCCCAGAGCCAAAGAGTTTGCATGGGGTGTTGACACATTTTCCTAGTAAGACAGCTTTATCATTTTACAGCCTCCCCGGAGATTCTTGGCATGTCTCATTTTGCTTGAATAAATTATTAATTTGGTTTAATTAGGCTCATCCAGCTGCTGGGAGGCAGGTTGAGCTAATTCGGGATTCCTGTGTGGGTCTGCATGCATGCTTGGCTCCGTGGATATGGGGGTTGTGGTGGAAAGCTCTTGGAAGGAAGGGGGAGGTAAGGTTTTCTGCAACTCCATCCACTCGTGACTGTTTCTTCTTGGGCACCTGCCAGCTGAGAGACAAGTGCTAAGAACCTTTGTCTTTCTTGGGACACTTGGATCCTTAATTATGGTGGCAGAGTTGCCTAGGTCAGGAGAGGACATGGTTTAAAAGAGTGGATGTCAAGGTGTCTTCCAGCCTGACGTTCAAGGAGCTTCACAGTCAGGCGTTGCATCTACCAAGTTCATTTCCTTGGAGTTACAGACCCTCAAAGACCGCTTCAGCTGACAGGCTTTAGAGCAACACAGCTCTGGGTTCAGAATGTAGCTT
The DNA here is from genome assembly GCF_937001465.1 of Orcinus orca. Classification (NCBI taxonomy): domain Eukaryota; kingdom Metazoa; phylum Chordata; class Mammalia; order Artiodactyla; family Delphinidae; genus Orcinus; species Orcinus orca. Next base: position 90,665,646 of record NC_064569.1, on the reverse strand, counting down.
TACCCCACATAGCCCTTTGAACTCCGGAAGTTATGTCAACTCTCTGTGGCCTCTATCACACTGAGATAATAATGCCCTGCCCTTGCACCATCACTGTCAAGATGAATGGAGATGATAAATGCATGGAAACTTCCTAGGATGGTGTCTGGCCCATTGTATGTGTTCAGTAAATGGTAGCCGTGCAGTTCATGGGAGAAGCAGGGCAGAAACGGTTACAGCTACTTTATACATGGGGAAATGAAAATCCACGGATTTGCCTTGGACAGATGAGACGAAATCCCTATCCATTGTTCTACCAGCCCCATGGGGGGGGGGCTTGCCACCTCTCAAGGCTGACATTGGCTATTTAGCTGTTTATGTTTTTCGACAAAAGTTTGTGTTTTCACCAGCTGTGAAAACAATGTGCTTAAGAGCCCTGATTATATTTTAATTGTATTCAAATCCCTCTGACACTTCTCCCCATGTAATAAGCTTTCACGATTTAACTTGTTTTGGGGAGAACAAAATCGTCTTCATGGGTTTTGTGATTAATAAACCTGTTTCTAAGCGGCAGCACAGGAATCCATCTCGCCCACCTCTGAGCCCCGGAGCCCGGGTGCGAGCTCAGACAGCACATCTATGTTGGGTCTTCAGTGGTTCTTTCTGTGTTTGTCTCCCGGGCTAGGCTTCAAGCATCTGGAGGAGATGCTTCTTCCCCCGGGTTGGGGGCTGCAGACAGCACGCTCTTCCAGGCTAGGAGCTATGTCTCGTATCTCAGGGACCTAGCTCGCTAGCTCAGTGTATGACACCTGGTGGCCTTTCTAAAACGTCTTGATGGATAAAGACAAGACGCTTAACAACAAAGCTGCAGTGGCTGTCATTTAATCATTCCTCGGTGTTCAGAAGCCTCCATAACATCTCAAGGCCATCCATTTAAATCAATCAGCACACAAAATAAATATCACCACTGTTGCACTGCTTCTGTGCCCACGTGCCAGCTCACATAATCAGAGGATCAGAGACTCCCTTGTTTACAGAGAGGAGACCAAGGGCAGAGGAAGCAAGCAACCCGTGCAAGGTCACCTGTATTTAACTCTTCCCTCTCCACGGCCCCTTTCATTAATTGGTCCGGCATTGTTGACTCTTCTGATAATATATATAATATATATGATAAATACTATATATATATATTTAATCCTTTCTCCACCACTTTATGCCAAGATTGCTGCAACCCCTCCTCACTGATCTTCCTGCCTGGGTCTCTTCCATCTCAGGTTGACAGATTCTCCTGAAAGAGGGTTTGTCTTATTCTACTTCTTAAAAGAACCTACTGTGGCTTTTTCATGCCTACTGCTTGTCTAAGGAAAGAAAATCTATACAAGCTTGCTCAAGAAAAGTGTGTGTGTATGCGGGTTGGGAGGGGTTACAAAATTTGTCCAAGTGCTTAAAAAAGTGCTTGAGACATGGTACTGTATAAGCATTGGTGCTGCTGGTGATATTAGTGCTTATTATTGTAGTTGCTGTTATTTTTGTTATTAATCTCTAATAGAATCCAAGGGTAACAAGTCAGTGCAGCAGGACCTCATGGGAATTAGAATTGAGACTCAGCAAATATGTTACTTCTTTCGGGAAATGTTCTTGGCACCGCTATGCTGTAATTGGATTATCTGAGTGGCCCCAAACAGTCAAGAACCATTATCCCAGTTCTTATCAATATTGTCTTTGGATCAAGCCAGACATCAGGGAGCTGTGTATTTGGACTTTACTGTCTTGGCCCTTGTAGAACTGCTTTCATATAGGCCTTCATTGAAGGGCATTATAAAAAACTAGGGCAAAATCCATGTTCTTGGATTTGTTAAAGAAATATCTAGAAAGTGGTATCCATTACCTTGCATACTTTCCCCTGTATTGGGGACAAATTTCTCTCAGGTCTCTGCACCAGGGAAAGCTGTCATTCTTCTTTTGGTTTGTATTTGATGCTTTGGACATTGGGAATGTTACAATAATGTTCACGTTTCCCTCTTTGCTTTTGCTGCTGGGAATCTCAGAGTTAACTCTCCAGCTGACCTCCAGCAAGGCTTTATGGATGCATTTTATGGGCTAATCTGACTTCATCTTATATTATTTTCAACCTATTTTCCTTTCTCTTTGATTTCATCATAAAAATTCTGTTTTACTATATGCATCTCTGTAAGCCACGTTGATTCCTTTTGGATATCAAGTAGTATATCAGCGAACAAATGTTCATCCATATCCTTGTCCTACCCCATCCTGACCCCAGAGGGTGCATCAGAACAGAAAACCCCTATAGGCTGCCAGGCAGAACCCATTCCCAGATCCCATATAGGTGAATTTTTAACCCAGTGTTAAAATCTCAGTCTTTTAACTGGAGAATTTAGTCCATTTACATCGATTATGATTTATATATTTAGATTCATTTCTGCTATCCAATTTTGACTTTTTATGCATCTCACTTTTTCTAGCTTTTTTACCTTTGCTTTCCTATTTTCTTTTGCCTTGATTGAGATATTTTAATCCTTATTTCAGTTTTACCTCTGTTTGTCTGGAAGTTGTACTAAACCTGTGTTTCTATTTTTTGTGTTTTCCCTAGAAATATATATGATAATAATATATAATATTATTATATATTATAATATATTATAATTAAATAAAATATACTAAAGTATAACAGGTAATACTATATATTCTTATATAGACAATATAAGAATATAACATGCACAAATGTAATATATATTATATGTAGCATATACATATATATGACAATGTTCTAAAATTAATTAACATCTTTACCTTCCTCCCGAACAAAGCAAGGCTATGAGAATACTTTATTATTATCTGCCTCCAGGCTTATTTGTCATTGTTCAGTATTTCCATTCTTGGTTTTTTTGAACCTCATATATTGGACATTATTGTGAATATTTTATAAAATCAATTTTTGTTTAAGTTTATCCACATATTTACCATTTATTTGTTCCTGTTTCTTCTTTCATGTGAAATCTTCTCTGGGATCATTTTCCTTCCTTGTGAAGCACATCCTTTAAAAGTTCCCTTTGTGAAAGTTTGTTGGTTACTAGTCTTTTCTTTCTCTCTCTCTCTCCCCTACCCTTCCTCCCTCCACAAATGCCTTTATTTCACCTTTATATATAGTTTTTCTCTTGGTGCAGAATTCTAGGTTGATGATTACTTTCAGCACTTCGAAGATGTTACTTCACTTTTCTGTGGCTTCCATTGTTGCTATGAAGTCAGTTGTCAATCTGATTATTCCTTTGTGTGTATTGATAATAGATGCCTTTTCTCTGACTTGTTTTGAGACTTCCTATTTAATCCATTCACCGCCCAAGTAATATTTATTGATGGCTATTATGTGCTTGGCGCTCCTTCCTTTCATGGAACCTATACCCTTGGATCTTTGGCATTCTGAAATTTGCCTTTGATGTATCAAGATAGGGATTTCTTTTCAATTTATCTTGCTTGGGGCTTTCTTGGGTTCCCTGACTGTTTAGTTTTGTGTCTTTCGTCAGTTCTGGTAAAACCTTAGTCTTTTTCTTTTATGTCTGCAAATACAGCCTGTTCATCGTTCTCTCTACTCTCTCACTTTCAGTTCTAATTAGACATGTGTTGGATATTTCACTCTATTCTTTATTTCTCTTCACTTTTCCTACCTCCATTTCTGTCTCATGGGCACTTTGAATAACTTCTTTAAATCTATTTTCTGTTTTGCTGATCTTCTCTTTGGCTAGTTCTAATTTATCTCCTGAGTTTTAAATTTTAATTATATTTTTATTTCCATAATTCTATTTTAAACATACGTCTGGTGATCCTGATTGCTTCTTATTTCTCTGTCCTGCTTTAAGTTCCCTCTATCCTTCCCTTGCACTGATACCACACTGTCCTGGTTACTGTAACTTTATGGTAAACCTTGGAATCATGTAGTGAAAGTCCTTTAACTTTATTTTTCAAGAATTCTCTGGCCATCTTAGGTCTTTTACATGTTCATCTGTTTTAGAATCAGCTTATCAGTTTCTTCAAAAAAGTCTGCTGGGATTTTAACTAAGAGTACATTGAATGGTACATAAATTTGAAGAGAATGGACACAGTACCTCCCCATTTATTTAGATCTTTAATTTTTAATAGAGAGGTCTTGCATGTCTTTTGTTAGAGTCGTTCTTTGGTAATTAATTTTTAATGCTATTTTTAACTAGGTTGTTTTAAAAAATTTAATCTTTCAATTGTTCCTTTCTGGAAATACAATTAATTTTTATGTACTGGTCTTGTATCCTGTGAACTTGCTAAATTCACCTATTAGTCTTATTGGTATTTTTGTAGATTCCTTAGAGTTTTCTATATAAACAGCTTTTTTCATTTGGGAGTAAATATATCTTTATGTTTTCCTTTACAATATTTGTGCTGTTGTTTCATTTTATCACTTCATTGCACTGGATAGGACTTCCAGTATCATGCTCAATAGAAGTAGTGCGAGCAGACATCTTTGAGTTCTTCCAGATCTTGGGGAGCTTCAGTGTTTCACTATTATGTAGGATGTTAGCTGTAGATATTTCATAGATGTTCTTTATCGGATTGAGGAAGCTCCTTCCTATTTCTGGTTTTCTGAGAATTAAAATAATCATGAATTGGAATTGAGTTTTGTCAAAGGCGTTTTTTGAATCTTTTGAGATGATCATGTGATTTTTATCCTGTATTCTTTTAGTGTGGTGAACTGCATTGATTTCTTTTTTTATATTAAATCAAGTCTCGAGTTCTTGGAATAAACACCACTTGACCACGCTGTATTATATATTTTTACTCTCTTGCAGATTCAATTTGCTAATATTTAATTAAGGGATCTTTGCATCTATGTTCAAAAGGATTATTGGCCTGTAATTTTCTTTTCTTGCTATACCTTTTTTCAGTTTTTGTTATTGAATTTTCGCTGGCCTCATAAAATGAGTTGCAAAGTGTTTCTTCCTTTTTTACTTTCTGAAAGAGCTCATAACAGATCCTGTGGTGTCCCTGTCCACTGCAGATACCACTTTCAGGAATGAAGGGCTCATTTTTCCAGCTTCTGGGAATGGTGCCTGTTGATGAATCAGCCCCAGGAATTGCCCTGAGACAAATGGAGTTGTCTTGCCTACTCTGCACCCAATGACTAGGTTGATGTAGGACTACAGAGATCTGGACCCCTCCTGTGTTTGAGATGACTTTAAAGAGGCTGAAACCTCTGTTGCAACTCCATCATTGTTCAACTTTTTCTGTTCAATCTTTCTTCCTTTGCTCCATTATAGATGTTGTTCCCAAGAGCATCCCCCAATAAACGACTTGACTAAAACTCTATCCCAATGTCTATTTCTTGGGGAGCTCAACCTATGACAGAGTTTATGTAAAGTTGGTTTTATTTATTTCTTAGATGTTACAATTCATTAAACCATCTTGACCTGGAATTTTCCTTGTGGGACAGTTTTGATTAAGAATTCAATTTCTGGGATTTCCCTGGTGGTCCAGTGGGTAAGACTCCACGCTCCCAATGCAGGGGGTCCGGGTTCGATCCCTGGCCGGGGAACTAGATCCCGCATGCATGTGGCAACTAAGAGATCGCATGCTGCAATTAAGAGCCTGCATGCTGCAACTAAGAGTCCGCATGCTGCAACTAAGAAGTCAGCATGCCACAACAAAGACTCCGCCTGCTGCAATGAAGACCCGGGGCAGCCTAAATAAATAAATAAATAATAAATTTAAAAAAAGAATTCATTTTCTTCAATAGATATGGGGCTATTCAGACTTTCTAATCTTCTTGTGTTGGTTTCAGTAAGTTGTGTTTTTCAAGGGATTCATCCACTTTATCCTTTGTCCACTTTGCCTAATGTTAATATAGGCACACTAGCTTTCTCATGCTTAGTGTTTACATGGTGTGTCTTTTTAAAAATACTTTTAATCTGTCAGTTTCATATTTAAAGTGCTTTTGTTACAAATAGCATGTAGTTAGGTCTTGTTTTCTTATTTACTCTGATAATCTCTGGGTTTGTTTTTAAAATTATTTTATTATTTATTTATTAAAATACTTTTTATTGGAATATAGTTGATTTACAATCTCTGGTTTTGAATCAGAATCCTTAGTCCTTTTACATTAATGAAAGTATTGAGTTTCCTTCTTGGTATATGTTTTTATTTTGTCTTATCTATTTTTTTTTTTTTTTTTTTTTGTGGTACGCGGGTCTCTCACTGTTGTGGCCTCTCCCGTTGCGGAGCACAGGCTCCGGACACGCAGGCTCAGCGGCTATGGCTCACGGGCCCAGCCTCTCCGCGGCATGTGGGATCTTCCCAGACCGGGGCACGAACCCGTGTCCCCTGCATCGGCAGGCGGACTCTCAACCACTGCACCACCAGGGAAGCCCGAGTTATATAAATATTTACCCTCATATTTATCATTCTTATTTCTCTATTTCTTCCTTTAGATCCAGGCTTCCATCTGATTTAATTCCCCGTAAGCCTGAAGAACTTATTTTAGCGCTTCTTATAGTGCAAGTCTGCTGGAGATAAATTCTCTTAGCATTTTTGTCTGCCGAAAATATATTTCTTTCACTTCCATTTTTGAAAGATATTTTCATTGGTTGACAGATTTGGTTGACAGATTTTATTTTCTTTGGTTGACAGACATCTTGGTTGACAGATTTTATTTTCTCTCCCCACTTTAAAGATGCTGTTTCACTGTTTTCCAGCCACTTTTGTTTGCATTGAGACGTCAGCTGTCATTCTTATATTGTCCCTTCCATATATGATATGGCCTTTTTCTCTTGACACTTTTAAGATTTAAAAAAATCTTTTCAGTGGTTTAACTATGATGTGCTTAGGTGTGGGTTTATTTGTATTTATCCTGCGTGGAGTTCACCATTCTTATTGGATCTCTGGGTCTAAAATAAATTTTTGAATTTTGTGTAGAGATGAAGTTTAAAACAAAGTTTAATAAAAGTAAGTTTTGATGAACCCATCACATACATTTTCTACTCTTCTCAATATAGTGGCAAGAATGCATTATGATTTAAAAGTTTCCCACCACAGAGGAGATACAAATCTTCTGGATTGAAAAACAGAGAGAAAATATTTAGTGAAGATTGGAGCTTCGCTGTTTACTCCCTAGAAAGAGCTCTGCCTGTCCTTCCTTTCTGAGGAAAAATAAAGGGGAGAGGAAATGACAGAATTTCCCAGTTAATTACGGTACCTGAGAGCAGAGGGAACATGTGCCCCCTTTCCTGCATAAACGCTGGGAAAATGGCAAGACCCCATGATTCTCCTGTGCTCTATTTGGCCTGAGGAATTGAGTAGAAATGGTTCCAGGTGTCTGTCAGGCAGAGATTACTGGGTCAGTCTCTTAAGTTTCCTGGGGAGCAAAGAATGCCTTTTCTGGATCCCACTTGTATTACTAGAGGTCAAGAAAAGCTTCAGTCTTCCCCCAGCGAGTTTTCTGTAGGCCCTCAGTAGAATTTAGCCTGTAGGCTTCACTGTTGGGACAAGGACACACAACAGTGCGGACTCTCTGAAGATGCCACATGGTTAGATAATAATGTCTGAGGATCAGATTCTGCTCTTTATACCTGTGCTTGGACATTATTTAACTCTTAAGAATATGGGACTACACAGTAGGAAAGAAGACTAGAAACTGAGTGAGGTTTAGTTTCTGCCATCAAAGAAAATGAAGCTTAAGAGAGAAATTAAATGCAGTGACAGCAATATAAAAAGTTTTATTTCTTGTATCTGTGAGCTTTTGGACTGTGCAGATTCCATCTGCAATGGTGACTGTTATTATTATTATTGGGATATCAAGTGCTTCCGCTAGGACATCCCCAGCTCTCCTTGTGTCAGATTATTAAGCAAGTCTCACAAGTTTATTTACTGTATTATGTCATATTATACTCAATACTTAATAGATATCCCATAAAGATTGAATCACGTAGTTGAATTCTTTTGACATATCGAGCCAACTAAAGTTGTGCTGGTTTGCCTCCTGGATGCCTAGACCACTTTCTGTTTTAGTGTTTGGTTCTTTGTGGGTTTCTTTGTTTTGTTTTTTTGTTTTTTTCCTAGTCCATTATTTAGGCAGGAGCCAGTTGGGACAGTTTAAGGGGGAAGGGAAAGCTCAGTGGGGAATATCCTAGGTCTTTACCGAGTGCGCTTGACTACCTGAAGCAATTTTTTACCTTCTTCCTTAATCGAATCTCAGAGAATTCTGTGTTCTTTTTCAGCACATGCGTCACTCCCATAGTATACCTATAGTGAATGCATATGCCATTATGTTAGAGTTAAAACCAGAAGAGTGATTTGGAAACACATCATGGCAGACCTTGATGCCAAGCTGATGTGTTTGGACAGAATCCTGTAGGCATGTGGAGTACAGAGGCATTGGATTTTAAACTCTGGGAGAAACTTGATAAGAATGGTGTTTTAAGAAGATTAGCTTGTTTTTCTGGTACTGAGACATCTAGGAAGCTTTAAAAAAAACAACAACAGAAAACCTAGATAATTTTTTTTTCGCTTTTAAGGAAAAAGAGACCAATTATAAAGTGATATGGGTCAGGTGGGCATAGAGGGGTTAACAGTAGGAAAAATCCAACTTCTAGGGACTTCCCTGGTGGCTCAGTGGTTAAGAATCCGCCTGCCAATTCAGGGGACACGGGTTTGAGCCCTGGTGCGGGAAGATCCCACATGCTGTGGAGCAGCTAAGCCCGTGTGCCACAACTACTGAGCCTGCGCTCTAGAGCCTGTGAGCCACAACTACTGAGCCCGCAAGCCACAACTACTGAAGCCCGTGTGCCCTGGAGCCCGTGCTCTGCAATAAAGAGAAGCCTGTGCTCCACAACAAAGAGCAGCCCCTGCTCACCGCAACTAGAGAAAGCCCGCGGGCAGCAACGGTGACCCAACACAGCCAAAAATAAATAAATTAATAAATTTATTTGAAAAAAATCCAACTTCTAGACACAACATAGAGTATATCCAGTCTCTGCAACTTTCTACATCCTCATATGTGCAGGTTTCCAAAGGTGATGAGACCCTACAAGAAACGAAATATTGAGATCTAGTGCATCTAGGAGCCCAGCTCTAGTGCCTCCTCCCCCAGAAAGCCTTCCAGGATCCTTCTAGCCCCCAAGCTAGATATTTATCAGTTCCAATAAATATTTAATAATTTATTGTGATTATATATATGTGTATATAATTATGTATATGAATGTATATGAATCTGTCTCCCTGTATATCAATTTACCAATTTATCATGATAAATTATTGGCCAATAATTTATCAACTTACCAATTTATCATGATAAATTATTGGCCAATAATTTATTAATTTACCGATTTTATTGGTTCCAATAAATATTTAATAATTTATTGTAGTATTTAGCAGTTCCAATTTTAAGGCTCGTATCATTTTTTTGCCTTGACTGAGAGTTAATGGCCCTGCCTTATATGCATTTCCAGACTGTGAGCTTTTTGAGGGCTGGGAAATGCTTTATCTCCAACATGTGGTGGGCACTCAAAATCTGGTGGTTAAGTACACGGGAACATCTAATATATGTGAACCACTGACACTTATGAATCCTCAAAGGGAAAAAAAGATTAGTACCTGGCAATTTTAGTTGGAAGTGTATTTAATTGCATGCATCCTTTGAAGAGAGGAATTCCGGTAAGCTAAGGGGTGGGAAATTTTTAATTCTAATCAGAGTTTGGGATCCACAGGGAGAAAATAGTTTATCCAAGGTCACCTATAAAAGGAACAGAAAAGTTGACAAGGAGTTTCAGAAACAAGTGTAGAATGTCCATCTCTTGTGCATTCCAAATTAGGAGCAGGGATCGCATGCGTTACCTCTGGTGGGAAGCAAGAATTGGGCTGTGGGATCAGACGTTCCTGAGCTCTCATCCCGGCTGTACAAACTCTCGGCTGTGTGACTTTAGCCAAGTCGCTCAACCTCTTTGAGTCTCAGTGGCACAGGCTTTGAATCCAGGCTACTTGAATTTGAATTCTGACCCCGTAAAGAACACAACTGTGTGACTTTGGGCAAGTCACATGTGCCTCAGTTTTTTTCATTTGTAAAATAGAGGAGATCATAGCACTTGGCCTTAAGAGTTACTGTGAGGATTAAATGTGTTTTTTTTTTTTTTTTAACATCTTTATTGGGGTATAATTGCTTTACAATGGTGTGTTAGTTTCTGCTTTATAACAAAGTGAATCAGTCATACATAAACATATGTTCCCATATGTCTTCCCTGTTGCGTCTCCCTCCCTCCCACCCTCCCCATCCCACCCCTCCAGGCTGTCACAAAGCACCGAGCCAATATCCCTGTGCCATGCGGCTGCTTCCCACTAGCTATCTACCTTACTGCGTTTGTTAGTGTGTATATGCCCATGACTCTCTCTCGCCCTGTCACAGCTCACCCTTCCCCCTCCCCATAACCTCAAGTCCGTTCTCTAAGAGGTCTGCGTCTTTATTCCTGCTTTACCCCTAGGTTCTTCATGACATTTTTTTCTTAAATTCCATATATATGTGTTAGCATACGGTATTTGTCTTTTTCTTTCTGACTTACTTCACTCTGTATGACAGACTCTAGGTCTATCCACTTCATTACAAATAGCTCAATTTCGTTTCTTTTTATGGCTGAGTAATATTCCATTGTATATATGTGCCACATCTTCTTTATCCATTCATCCGATGACGGGCACTTAGGTTGTTTCCATCTCTGGGCTATTGTAAACAGAGCTGCAATGAACATTTTGGTACATGACTCTTTTTGAATTTTGGTTTTCTCAGGGTATATGCCCAGTAGTGGGATTGCTGGGTCATATGGTAGTTCTATTTGTAGTTTTTTAAGGAACCTCCATACTGTTCTCCATAGTGGCTGAACCAATTCACATTCCCACCAGCAGTGCAAGAGTGTTCCCTTTTCGCCACACCCTCTCCAGCATTTATTGTTTCTAGATTTTTTGATGATGGCCATTCTGACTGGTGTGAGATGATATCTCATTGTAGTTTTGATTTACATTTCTCTAATGATTAATGATGTTGAGCATTCTTTCATGTGTTTGTTGGCAGTCTGTATATCTTCTTTGGAGAAATGTCTATTTAGGTCTTCTGCCCATTTTTGGATTGGGTTGTTTGTTTTCTTGTTATTGAGCTGCATGAGCTGCTTGTAAATTTTGGAGATTAATCCTTTGTCGGTTGCTTCATTTGCAAATATTTTCTCCCATTCTGAGGGTTGTCTTTTGGTCTTGTTTATGGTTTCCTTTGCTGTGCAAAAGCTTTGAAGTTTCATTAGGTCCCATTTGTTTATTTTTCTTTTTATTTCCATTACTCTAGGAGGTGGGTCAGAAAGGATCTTGCTTTGATTTATGTCATAGAGTGTTCTGCCTATGTTTTCCTCTAAGAGTTTGATAGTTTCTGGCCTTACATTTAGGTCTTTAATCCATTTTGAGCTTATTTTTGTGTATGGTGTTAGGGAGTGATCTAGTCTCATACTTTTACATGTACCTGTCCAGTTTTCCCAGCACCACTTATTGAAGAGGCTGTCCTTTCTCCATTGTACATTACTGCCACCTTTATCAAAGATAAGGTGTCCATATGTGCATGGGTTTATCTCTGGGCTTTCTATCCTGTTCCATTGATCTATATTTCTGTTTTTGTGCCAGTACCATACCGTCTTGATGACTGTAGCTTTGTAGTATAGTCTGAAGTCAGGGAGCCTGATTCCTCCAGTTCCTTCTTTCGTTCTCAAGATTGCTTTGGCTATTCGGGGTCTTTTGTGTTTCCATACAAATTGTGAAATTTTTTGTTCTAGTTCTGTGAAAAATGCCAGTGGTAGTTTGATAGGGATTGCATTGAATCTATAGATTGCTTTGGGTAGTAGAGTCATTTTCACAATGTTGATTCTTCCAATCCAAGAACATGGTATATCTCTCCATCTATTTATATCATCTTTAATTTCTTTCATCAGTGTCTTATAATTTTCTGCATACAGGTCTTTTGTCTCCTTAGGTAGGTTTATTCCTAGATATTTTATTCTTTTTGTTGCAATGGTAAATGGGAGTGTTTTCTTGATTTCACTTTCAGATTTTTCATCATTAGTATATAGGAATGCCAGAGATTTCTGTGCATTAATTTTGTATCCTGCCACTTTACCAAATTCATTGATTAGCTCTAGTAGTTTTCTGGTAGCATCTTTAGGGTTCTCTATGTATAGGATCATGTCATCTGCAAACAGTGACAGCTTTACTTCTTCTTTTCCGATTTGGATTCCTTTTATTTCCTTTTCTTCTCTGATTGCTGTGGCTAAAACTTCCAAAACAATGTTGAATAATAGTGGTGAGAGTGGGCAACCTTGTCTTGTTCCTGATCTTAGTGGAAATGCTTTCAGTTTTTCACCATTGAGGATGATGTTTGCTGTGGGCTTGTCATATATGGCCTTTATTATGTTGAGGAAAGTTCCCTCTATGCCTACTTTCTGCAGGGTTTTTATGATAAATGGGTGTTGAATTTTGTCAAAAGCTTTCTCTGCATCTATTGAGATGATCATATGGTTTTTCTCCTTCAATTTGTTAATATGGTTTATCACGTTGATAGATTTGTGTATATTGAAGAATCCTTGCATTCCTGGAATAAACCCCACTTGATCATGGTGTATGATCCTTTTAATGTGCTGTTGGATTCTGTTTGCTAGTATTTTGTTGAGGATTTTTGCATCTATGTTCATCAGTGATATTGGCCTGTAGTTTTCTTTCTTTGTGACATCCTTGTCTGGTTTTGGTATCAAGGTGATGGTGGCCTCGTAGAAGGAGTTAGGGAGTGGTCCTCCCTCTGCTATATTTTGGAAGAGTTTGAGAAGGATAGGTGTTAGCTCTTCTCTAAATGTTTGATAGAATTCGCCTGTGAAGCCATCTGGTCCTGGGCTTTTCTTTGTTGGAAGATTTTTAATCACAGTTTCAATTTCAGTGCTTGTGATTGGTCTGTTCATATTTTCTATTTCTTCCTGATTCAGTCTTGGCAGGTTGTGCATTTCTAAGAATTTGTCCATTTCTTCCAGATTGTCCATTTTATTGGCATAGAGTTGCTTGTAGTAATCTCTCATGATCTCTTTTATCTCTGCAGTGTCAGTTGTTACCTCTCCTTTTGCATTTCTAATTCTATTGATTTGAGTCTTCTCCCTTTTTTTCTTGATGAGTCTGGCTAGTGGTTTATCTATTTTGTTTATCTTCTCAAAGAACCAGCTTTTAGTTTTATTGATCTTTGCTATTGTTTCCTTCATTTCTTTTTCATTTATTTCTGATCTGATTTTTATGATTTCTTTCCTTCTGCTAGCTTTGGGGTTTTTTTGTTCTTCTTTCTCTAATTGCTTGAGGTGCAAGGTTAGGTTGTTTATTCGAGATGTTTCCTGCTTCTTAAGGTGGGCTTGTATTGCTATAAACTTCCCCCTTAGAACTGCTTTTGCTGCATCCCACAGGTTTTGGGTCGTTGTGTCTCCATTGTCATTTGTTTCTAGGTATTTTTTGATTTCCTCTTTGATTTCTTCAGTGATCTCTTCATTATTAAGTAGTGTATTGTTTAGCCTCCATGTGTTTGTATTTTTTACAGATCTTTTCCTGTAATTGATATCTAGTCTCATGGCGTTGTGGTCAGAAAAGATACTTGATACAATTTCAATTTTCTTAAATTTACCAAGGCTTGATTTGTGACCTAAGATATGATCTATCCTGGAGAATGTTCCATGAGCACTTGAGAAAAACGTGTATTCTGTTGTTTTTGGATGGAGTGTCCTATAAATATCAATTAAGTCCATCTTGTTTAATGTATCATTTAAAGCTTGTGTTTCCTTATTTATTTTCATTTCGGATGATCTGTCCATGGGTGAAAGTGGGGTGTTTAAGTCCCCTACTATGAATGTGTTACTGTCGATTTCCCCTTTTATGGCTGTTAGTATTTGCCTTATGTATTGAGGTGCTCCTATGTTGGGTGCATAAATATTTACAATTGTTATATCTTCTTCTTGGATCGATCCCTTGATCATTATGTAGTGTCCTTCTTTTTCTCTTTTAATAGTCCTTATTTTAAAGTCTATTTTGTCTGATATGAGAATTGCTACTCCAGCTTTCTTTTGGCTTCCATTTGCATGGAATATCTTTTTCCATCCCCTTACTTTCAGTCTGTATGTGTCTCTAGGTCTGAAGTGGGTCTCTTGTAGACAGCATATATAAGGGTCTTGTTTTTGTATCCATTCAGCTAATCTGTGTCTTTTGGTGGGAGCATTTAGTCCATTTACATTTAAGGTAATTATCGATATGTATGTTCCTATTCCCATTTTCTAAATTGTTTTGGGTTCGTTATTATAGGTCTTTTCCTTCTCTTGTGTTTCTTGCCTAGAGAAGATCCTTTAGCATTTGTTGTAAAGGTGGTTTGGTGGTGCTGAACTCTCTCAGCTTTTGCTTGTCTGTAAAGGTTTTAATTTCTCCATCAAATCTGAATGAGATCCTTGCTGGGTAGAGTAGTCTTGGCTGCATGTTTTTCTCCTTCATCACTTTCAGTATGTCCTGCCACTCCCTTCTGGCTTGTAGGGTTTCTGCTGAGAGATCAGCTGTTAACCTTATGGGGATTCCCTTGTGTGTTATTTGTTGTTTTTCCCTTGCTGCTTTTAATATGCTTTCTTTGTATTTAATTTTTGACAGTTTGATTAATATGTGTCTTGGCGTATTTCTCCTTGTATTTATCTTGTATGGGACTCTCTGTGCTTCCTGGACTTGATTAACTATTTCCTTTCCCATATTAGGGAAGTTTTCAACTATAATCTCTTCAAATATTTTCTCAGTCCCTTTCTTTTTCTCTTCTTCTTCTGGAACCCCTACAATTCGAATGTTGGTGCGTTTAATGTTGTCCCAGAGGTCTCTGAGACTGTCCTCAGTTCTTTTCATTCTTTTTTCTTTATTCTGCTCTGCAGTAGTTATTTCCACTATTTTATCTTCCAGGTCACTTATCCGTTCTTCTGCCTCAGTTATTCTGCTATTGATCCCATCTAGAGTACTTTTAATTTCATTTATTGTGTTGTTCATCGTTGCTTGTTTCATCTTTAGTTCTTCTAGGTCCTTGTTAACTGATTCTTGCATTTTGTCCAATCTATTGTCCATTCTATCTCCAAGATTTCGGATCAACCTTACTATCATTATTCTGAATTCTCTTTCAGGTAGACTGCCTATTTCCTCTTCATTTGTTAGGTCTGGTGCATTTTTATCTTGCTCCTTTATCTGCTGTGTGTTTTTCTGTCTTCTCATTTTGCTTATCTTACTGTGTTTGGGGTCTCCTTTTTGCAGGCTGCAGGTTTGTAGTTCCTCCTGTTTTTGATGTCTGTCTCCAGTGGCTAAGGTTGGTTCAGTGGGTTGTGTAGACTTCCTGGTGGAGGGGGCTAGTGCCTGTGTTGTGGTGGATGAGGGTGGATCTTGTCTCTCTAGTGGGCAGGTTCACGTCTGGTGGTGTGTTTGGGGGTGTCTGTGGCCTTATTATGATTTTAGGCAGCCTCTCTGCTAATGGGTGGGGTTGTGTTCCTGTTTTGCTAGTTGTTTGGCATAGGTTTTCCAGCACTGTGGCTTGCTGGTCGTTGAGTGAAGCTGGGTGCTGGTGTTAAGATGGAGGTCTCTGGGAGATTTTCGCCGTTTGATATTATGTGAGGCTGGGAGGTCTCTTGTTGATCAGTGTCCTGAAGTTGGCTGTCCTACCTCAGAGGCAGAGACCTGCCTCCTGGCTGGAGCACCAAAAGCTTTTCATCCACAGGCTCAGGATAAAAGGGAGAAAAAGTAGAGGGAATTAGTAGAAGTATGAGGAAAGAAAGAAGGAAAGGAGGGTAGGAAGGAAGGAAGAAAGAAAGAAAGAAGCAAAGAAGGAAAGAAAGCAAGAAGGAAAGAAAGGAGGGAGGGAGGGAGGAAGGAAGGAAGGAGGGAAAGAAGGAAAAAAGACAGAAAGAAAGAAGATACAGTAAAAATAAAAAAGTATAATAAAGTTATTGAATTAAAAACTTCTTATTTAGGAAAAAAAAAAAAAAGGGACGGAAAGAACCTTAGGACAAATGTTGGAAGCAAAGCTATACCGACAAAATCTTACACAGAAGCATACACATACACCCTCACTAAAAGAGGTAAATGGGGAAAAATCCTAAATCTTGCTGTCAGAGACCACCTCCTCAATTTGGGATGATTCGTTGTCTAAAGGAGGGAAGGAAGGACGGAAAGAAAGAAAGAAAGAACGAAGGTAAAGTATAATAAGGTTATTAAAATTAATTATTAAGAAAAAAAATTAAAAAACATGGACGGATAGAACCCTAGGACAAATGGTGGAAGCAAGACTATACAGACAAGATCTCACACAGAAGCATACACATATACATTCACAAAAAGAGGAAAAGGGGAAAAAATCATAGATCTTGCTCCTAAAGTCCACTTCCTTAATTTGGGATGATTGGTTGTCTATTCAGGTATTCCACAGATGCAGGGTACATCAAGTTGATTGTGGAGCTTTAATCCGCTGCTTCTGAGGCTGCTGGGAGAGATTTCCCTTTCTCTTCTTTGTTCTCACAGCTCCCAGGGCTAAGCTTTGGATTTGGCCCTGCCACTGCGTGTAGATCGCTGGAGGGCGTCTGTTTTTTGCTCAGACAGGATGGGGTTAAAAGAGCCGCTGATTGGGGGCTCTGGCGCACTCAGGCCGGCGGGGACGGAGGGGCACAGAGTGCGGGGCGGGCCTGCGGTGGCAAAGGCCGGCGTGACTTTGCACCAGCCTGAGGCGCGCTGTGCGCTCTCCCGGGGAAGTTGTCCCTGGATCCCGGGAACCCGGCAGTGGCGGGCTGCACAGGCTCCGCGGAAGAGGGGTGTGGAGAGTGACCTGTGCTCGCACACAGGCCCCTCGGTGGCGGCAGCAGCAGCCTTAACGTCTCCCGCCCGCCTCTGGGGTCCGCGCTTTTAGCCGCGGCTTGCGCCCGTCTCTGGATTCCGCGCTTTCATCCGCGGCTCGCGCCCGTCTCTGGATTCCGCGCTTTCAGCCGCGGCTCGCGCCAGTCTCTGGGGTTCGCGCTTTTAGCCGCGGCTCGCGCCCGTCTCTGGAGTTCCTTTAAGCAGCGTTCTTAAACCCCTCTCCTCACGCCCCAGGAAACAAAGAGGGAAGGAAAAGTCTCCTGCCTCTTCTGCAGGTGCAGGCTTTTCCCCGGACTCCCTCCCGGCTAGCTGTGGTGCACTAACCCCTTCAGGCTATGTTCAAGCCGCCAACCCCAGTCCTCTCCCTGCGCTCCGGCCTCAGCTCGCAGCCCCGCCCGCCCCGGCGGGTGAGCAGACAAGCCTCTCGGGCTGGTGAGTGCCGGTCGGCACCGATCCTCTGTGCGGGAATCTCCCCGCTTTGCCCTCCGCACCCGTTGCTGTGCACTCCTCCGCAGCCTCGAAGCTCCCCCCTCCGCCTCCCGCAGTCTCCGCCCGCGAAGGGGCTTCCTAGAGTGTGGAAACTTTTCCTCCTTCACAGCTCCCTCCCACTGGTGCAGGTGCCGTCCCTATTCTTTTGTCTCTGTTTTTTCTTTTGCCCTACCCAGGTACGTGGGGAGTTTCTTGCCTTTTGGGAGGTCTGAGGTCTTCTGCCAGCCTTCAGTAGGTGTTCTGTAGGAGTTGTTCCACGTGTAGATGTATTTCTGGTGTATCTGTGGGGAGGAAGGTGATCTCCGCGTCTTACTCTTCCGCCATCTTCCGCCTTCTCCTAAATGTGTTTTAATACTTGTGAAAGTGGTTTATTTTTGTTTTGTTTTTTTTTACATCTTTATTGGAGTATAATTGCTTTACAATGGTGTGTTGGTTTCTGCTTTATAACAATGTGAATCAGTTATACATATACATATGTTGCCCTATCTCTTCCCTCTTGCGGCTCCCTCCCTTCCACCCTCCCTATCCCACCCCTGTAGGTGGTCACAAAGCACCGAGCTGATCTCCCTGTGCTATGCGGCTGCTTCCCACTAGCTATCTACCTTACGTTTGGTAGTGTATATACATCCACGCCTCTCTCTTGCTTTGTCACAGCTTACCCTTCCCCCTCCCCATATTCTCAAGTCCATTCTCTAGTAGGTCTGTGTCTTTATTCCTGTCTTACCCCAAGGTTCTTCATGACATTTTTTTCCTTAAATTCCTTATATATGTGTTAGCATACGGCATTTGACATACAGTAAGCATACAGCATGTCATTATTATTATTATTTTATTACCCTTTATTACCTATTATTATTACCCTTTATTACCTATTTATATTATTATTTTATTATCGTTTATTACCTATTATTATTTTATTTATTATTATTTTATTACCCTTCATTATTATTATTATTTTATTGCCCTTCTGGGTTGTGTGGATTATGTATAAACATATCTATAGTATTCTCTAGTGATTTTAGTTCCAGGCTTGATACTAACAGTCATGGAATAAGAGGCTGGTTAGCAAATATGCATACACTCTTCTCCTGATTGTTTTAGAAGAAGGGGGCAGTGAGGAGAGAAGGAGCATGGCAGTGGAGGAAGAGAAATAGTAAAAGGAAGTGGGATTGATGAGGCAAGACAGAGTAAGGAGGAGAGTAAAAGAAGGAGAAGTGTGAGGGAGAGAGCAGAGGAGAGAAAGAGACAGGGAGACAGATTCATATACATTCATATACGAATGTATTCTTTTTCAGATTCTTTTCCATTATAGGTTATTATATATAAGATATTGAGTATAGTTCCCTGTGCTATAAGTAGGTCCTTGTTGTTTGTCTATTTTATATACAGTAGTGTGTATCTGTTAATCCCAAATTCCCAATTTATCCCTCCTCTCCCCTTTCCCCCTTTGGTAACCATAAATTTGTTTTCTATGTCTGCATGTCTGTTTCTGTTTTGTAAATAGGTCCATGTGTATACTTTTTTAAGATTCCACATGTAAGTGATATCATATGATATTTGTCTTTCTCTGACTTACTTCACTTAGTATGATAATTTCTAGGTCCATCCATGTTGCTGCAAATGGCATTATTTCACTCTTTGTTTTTATGGCTGAGCAGTGTTCCATTGTATACACCACATCGTCTTTATCCACTCATCGGTTGATGGACATTTAGATTGCTTCCATGTCTTGGTTATTGTGAATAGTGCTGCTATGAACATTGGGTACATGTATCTTTTCAGTTCATTGAGGTTTTGACAAGTCAGGGCTCACACTCTTTCTGACTCATTAAAGGTAGGGACTTCACACTATCTTCCGCTATTCTGAAATATTTACCAAGTAATTAACCACCACCTTCCAGCTAACAGAGGTAATTGTTGATCTCTGGCTGGGAGATGGTCCTTTGGATGGCGGCAGCGTAAGGACAGCACCTGGGGGGCTGGGAGAGGCAGAGTTGGGGCTGCCTCTCCTTTGGTCCCAGCTCCGCAACCAGCTGAGCTTTGTCTGTGGCAACTTCCTGTTAAGAAGACCAGAAAGTTAACCCCCCAAATTTGGAATCAATGGGAGCGTCCCCTCCTGTGCCTAACCCCTCTGCCAGCCATTCAGCCATTGTGCATTTGGATGTACTTGGATGGATGCCCCAGCAGAGAGAATCCACAGAGAACACTGGCTGCATCTCCCTGGCATTCCTCAGATGCTTCTGTGATGTTCAGTGCTCTCCGATTTCTCTTTTCAGTCACAGCCGTCCCTGGCTCCGGTAGACATGCCCGGCTTAGCCTCTCTCCTCTAATTTCTGGGAGACAGGGCAGTGGAAGGGGCTTGCTTCAGAGAGGAGAGGAAGCAGAGAACAGGGACGGCAGCATTTTAATTTTCCATTCGGACACTTCACTAACATTTGGCAAGAGGTCGCTGGCTTTGTGTAGACGGTCCAGTTCCCGGGGCTGCCAGCTGTTCAAAGCTTCCTGGTGGCCGCCAAGGGCATGACCACATTCTCCTGCCCATCAGTGCTTGTCCGGGGCACTGCTTGTTGGCACGTCTTAGGGATGGGAGCTCTGAGAATGGAGGCCGGCTGTTGAAAGCCTGGGCGAAGGACGGTGGTGGGGGGAAAGGCAGGCCTGGGACAGTGCAGAGGAATCACGCTAGGGACCCATAGGTCTGCCGGGAATAAGCAGAGAGCATGGTCAGAGCAGGCACTGGGTCTGGGTGAGGAAGACAGGTGAGAAGCAGCTGAGCCACTCTGGGATCAGGTGGGCAGTAAGGTGTAATTTCCACATACGCTGAGCATCTCCTGGGTGCGAGGCTTGTATTTCTGTCCATATCTGTTTCCTTCCTGGTACAGTTGCTGAGCTGTCCTATCCAAGGCCGTTCCTCCACCTGGGCACTAGACACCCTCTATCTTCTTGAGGACAACATGCAGCTGCTCTCCCCTCTCCTGCAGTATCAGTTTTTCCTTCTAAACTCTGGGTGGTTCCCATCAGCATACAAACATGCCGTAATTACAAAATCCTTCTTTGACTCCGAATTTCCCTCCTGTGGCCCCTTCCCCCTTTCTTTACTCCCCTTTACAGCGAAACTCTTTGAAGGAGTTGACTGTTCTCCCCATCACCACGACTTCCCCCTCACTCACTCTTTTTTTTTTTTTTTGCGGTACGCGGACCTCTCACTATTGTGGCCTCTCCCGTTGCGGAGCACAGGCTCCGGACGCGCAGGCTCAGCGGCCATGGCTCACGGGCCCAGCCGCTCCGCGGCATGTGGGATCTTCCCGGACCGGGGCACGAACCTGTGTCCCCTTCATCGGCAGGCGGACTCTCAACCACTGCGCCACCAGGGAAGCCCTCTCACTCACTCTTGAATCTAATCAGGCATTTGCTCCTACATCTCCCACCAGCTTAAACCTCCAGTGGCCACATCTAGTGGGTATTTGTGTTCTTGTCTTAACTGACCTCTCAGCGACTTTCCACCCTGTTGGTCATTCCTTCTTTCTAGAAACACTCCCCTCTGTAGGCTTCACGAAACCACACTTTCCCTGTTTATCTTGCTGTTGCCCTGCTCATTCTCTCACTCTCCTTGTCTGGCTCTTCCTCCTCTCTTCAACTTCCAAAGGCTGACCTAGACTCCCTATACCTTGACTCCTCTCTAATTTATACCTTTAGCCCATGCGTAGTTGAAGCTAGGATGTGTATATCCAATTATCTGCTTGACAGTTGCCTAGTTCTACTTGTATATTTCACAAACATTTCAAACTTACAACTCCAAAACGTAACCCTGCCCACTGTTCTCACTATCATCTCTCACCTGGATGACACCATTGCCTTAATTCTGGTCCCTCTTCCACCCTTGTCCTGTGGATCTGCTGCTCTGACTGCTTGTCTGGGTTCTTGTCCCCAGGGTTTTCCTTTCCTCCCTCCCTCTCCCTTCCTTGCCCCTCCCTGTCCCCTCCCTCAGCTTCCCCCCCCCCCATCAGTGTTGCTGCATGCCTTTTCTGTACCAGGCACTGAGTGGCTGCTGGGGTTCCAGAGGTGATGGTGGTGTGGTCCCTGTCCTTAAGGGGCTCCCAGCCAGGGTTCCTCCTTGCTTTCTCTATATACTAAACTTCCAACTCACTGATGAATTTTCTGCTTTGGTATCTGTGTCCTCTTGTTTGGGGGCTGACACAAGCTCCTAGAAACACCAGCCAGGAGCTCAGGCCAACATCTGCTTCCAGAATCAAGAGCTGAATCTGTGGAGTAGGGTGTAATACCAGCAGCCAAGAGTGAGAGGGGACCAATTATGAAAGTGAACTTAGGCCCTAGGAAGCACAGAAGGTCAAAATCAGGAAGTCTAGAAATGGGTGAGGCCAGAAATGGGACCCTTGTACACTGTGTTCAGTTGCACAGGTTGTGGACTGCACAAGAGGCTGCCTACCGTGGGGGGCAAGTAGGAACTGAAATCCAGCCTGACTACTGACTACTGACTACTCTTTTGCCTTGAGCTTGAACCCCAGTTTCTGGGAGAGGCTTTTCCCATAGTGCCCTGTCTGGTGTGGGTCTCCGCTGCTGTTCTGGTCCTTACTTCCCTCTTTGGTCTTACTAGCTCTTGTCAAACTTGGAGTTGTGCATCTACATGCTGACTTATTTATTACTGGATGTCCCCTCAGGCTGCCAGCTCCCGAGGGTAGCAGCCCTCTCTGTCTGGTTCCCCGTGTGTATCTGGCACCTAGCACATTGTGGGCATCAGTTCACATCTGCTGGATGAAGGACCAAGGGCAGAAGCAGAACAGGGGATGGGGGTAAAGAGAGAGGATGAGATAAAAGTGCAGGGGGTAGGCAACAGCAGGTGAGTAGGTGAGACCCACACCCAGCTTTCCTAATTAACTGAGCCCTGTCTAGTTCCCAAGATCTCACCAGCTACTCCTGGGTTCCTGCTCAACCTGCCCTTGGCCCTTCCAGGCCCTTGTATTGAGCACCTGCTGTGTGCCAGGTCCTGCACTAGGTGTGGGTGATAGAGGAGGCTTGGACCTAGTCCAATCCTAAGTGAACTCACTGTCCCTGGTGGGATGAGGCTCGTGGAGCAGAGAAGCCGGCATGGACGCAATGGGATGAGTGCAGAGAAGTGGCAGGGGAACCTTGTCTTGCTGGAGAACCAGAGGGGTCTCAGAGAGGAGAGGGCACCTGGGCTGGGACTCGAAGGAGACATGTGATTTCCTGGGAGGAAAGAGAAGTGGGGAGAAGGGCACTCTGGCCCGAGGGAGCAGCAGCTGGATGGCCCAACAGCAAGTCGCGTTCTCTGTGGCTGCAGCATGGGCTGTGTATCAGCTACTGGGCTAAGCGATTCAATACTTTCAACCGCTCGGCCAGGTAATTATTATTTGTTCTATTTTACAGATGAGGAAACTGAGGCGCAGGCAGGCTAACTGGGATGGCCAAGGCCACACCGTGAGAATGTAGTGAAGATGGTGGAGGTTTCGGGAAAGGATGTGAATGTGAGAGGGGATCCTCGTATCAGTCTGCTCAGGCTGCCACAACCAAGCACCACAAACTGGGGGCTTAAACAGCAGAAACTTATGTCCCCACAGTCCTGAAGGCTAGAAGCCCACCATCAAGGTGTTGGCAGGGTTGGTTTCTCCTGAGGCCTCTCTCTTTTGCTTGCAGATGGTGGGCCCCCCTCTTGTTTGGGGGCTGACACGAGCTCCTAGAAACACCAGCCTTTTGGGAAAAGGCACTCCTTTTCCCTGTGTCTTAACGTGGTCTTCCTTCTGTGTGTTGTCTCTGTCCTAATCCCCTCTTCTTATAAGGACATCAGTCATAATGGATTAGGGCCCACCCTAAGGGCCTCATTTTAGCTTAATTACCTCTTTAAAGACCCTATGTCCAGTACAGTCACATTCTGCAGTCCTGAGGGTTAAGGCTACAACATACGAATTTTTTCGGCTCATCCCAGCTGTATGTGGAAGCTGGAGACCAGGGAGGAGCCACGGCACAGCCTGGTGAGGGGTGAGAGGATGCTCTGGGGTGGAAGGTCCCGGCGTCCGTCCTGTCTCCAAATGCCTGCAGCCTGTCTTAGAGATGAATTGGGATGTGGCTCTCAGGGAGAAAAGCCGTGATCTCCAGAAGGCCCGGCACAGATGCTCTCGAGGAGCATCCCCTCTCTCCATCCTGTCTCCATACTGAATTTGGGACATCCTTTTCTTAAAGGAGACTAATTGATAATCCAGGGTGATAAAATGTTATCACTGTCATCCCACTGAAATGCAACGGCAATGCCAGGTCCTATAAATCACCCGGAGCTTAAAGAGGAGAGTGAAATGAGCATTGCATTCTAAACCACAAAGCCCATTAATCACATGGCTACAAACCATAAGTATGACAAGTACATCCATCAATCCCGCACCTTTCTTTCTGGTCTGCGAATGCATGCATTAGCAACTTAATGGCTTTAGAAGGCGTTTTCTCCTAGGGACTCGGAAGCAGAGAGTATTTTATGATTAGCCTCATGGGCCCAAAAGGAAGGAAGAAGGAGTCACCTTTCACCATTGCTCAGGGGCATCCCAGGCGGTGTCCAGGCAGTGGCTAAAACTACTGACTCTGCCTGTATGCTGGAGACTCAGGAAACGGAGCCTGGCTGCTGGTGGGAAGGGGCCTTCAGTGGCCACGACCCGCCTGCTCCCCCCACTCCACATTTGTCCCCCACAGCTGTGGCTCCTTGACCTGAAGGCTCAGGCCTGCCCTGAGCTAGTCTTTCCCCGGGATTGGAGAGCTTTGAGTTTCATGCTGGAACCACGTCCATTCCTGCTATTTGAGCTACTTTGATTTCGGCTTAACGATGGGCTTCTGTCTCCCCTTTGAGCCTGTGTTTGCACCTTACACCTGAGTTCTGTTCACTTCCTTGTTTGTCCTCCATTCATTTGTTCTGTAAACACTTTCCAGCACTTTTATGCATGAGGCTCACTGTCTGTGCCTGACTCATGGGAAACCTAGGTGAACAGACACAGCTCCTGCCCTTTGGGGCTCACGATGGAGGGGGAGGGGGAGATGCACCCCGAGTGTGCCAACGCAGAGACAGAGGTCCACAGATGGCGAGAGCCCTATCCTCTGCTTAGTCATGGGAGCCCTTACTTGCCACCCGCATCCTGACATCACGACATGGCCTTGCTGGGTATATGGATTTCAGCTCCCCAAAGATGCTGAGCTATTTTCAGTGTTTTAGCTCACGTTCTTCAGCCTGGGAGGCCTTTCTCCCAGGTCGATGGCTACTCACTCTTCCAGACCCAACCAACTCAATGGTCCCCTTCTCAATGGAGCCATGACCCAGTCCCCCAGGCAGCCTGGTCTTGCCCTCCCTTGAGCCCTTTGTCACTTACTTATCACCTGTCTGTGTCTTCTGCTGGTCTGTGAGCCCCGAAAGGGTGGGCACTGGGTCTCGTGCAAAAAGCCGAAGAGAGGACCTGATGTTTGGCAGGTGATTAATAGATAGTACATAGCACACCCCTGACCTCACGGTAGCTCCTTCCACGTGCATTTCTGTCTTACATGTCTTTGCACCATGTATTAGTTTTCCATTGCTGCTGTAACTAATTACCACAAACTTGGTGGCTTGAAACAACATGAATTTATGACGTTACATTTCTCACTGAGCTAGAAGTCTGAAACAGGTCTCCCTGAGCTAAAATCATAGTGCTGGCCGGGCTGCTTTCGCTGGGCTCTGGGGAAGAATCCCTTTCCTTACCTTTGCCCGCTTCCAGAGGCTGACCCTTGGCCCCCTTCCTCCACCTGCAAATCCGGCAATGTTGCATCTCTTTGGTCACTCTTGTGTACTCACATGTCCTTCTGACCACAGCCAGGAAAGAGTCTCTGATTTTAAGGACCCATGTGCTTAGATTGGGCCCACCTGGATAATCTAGGCTAAGCTCTCCATCTCTAGGTCCTTAACCTTGATCACATCTGCGAAGTTTCTTTTAACGTGTCAGGCAACATATTCACAGATTCTGGGGATTGGGACATGGACATCTTTATTATTTTGCCTACCGCACACATACCGTTCCCTCTACCTGGAATTTCTTGCCTCCTCTGTGTCCACCTGGCTAACTTCTATGGACCTGTCAAGGCTCATTCAAATATCCTTCTCCCCTGCCTTCCAAGAAACTTTCCCTGCACTCCTTGTGTGCTGGGAGTCAGTCACTCCCTGCTTAAGTTTCTGTGAAGCCACCTGTATTCTACTATAATTATTAGTGTATATCTCCTCCTCAGCTGACAACAAACAAAGTCTTTGGCATTGGGGTCTCTGACTTAGTTGTTTCTATATCCTTAAAATCTATTAAAATGTTGGACATAAAAGTGCTCTGTGTTTGTGGAATGAATGACTAATTATGTTTTTTTAATGCAGTTGTATTGGAGAGAGTGGAATTCAAGGCTTATATCTTATAATTTAAAAGGAAATCTGATTTCAACCTAATCATTCCTATAGGATTTCAAGTCTTATCCAAAGGCCTTTTATATCTTAAATGTTTTTTTCTTGATTACAGTCTCACTGCTAACATTCTGATATATTTCCTGCCATGTTCTTTTCTATGCCCATATTTAGGTATTCCAAAATTACATATTTTTACCTATGGGTATTGTTACATATTCAGTTTTGTGTCTTGTATTGTTATTTAATATTTTATTGTGAGCAATTCTTCACGCCACTAAATGTTTTTGGAAAACATGACTTGTCATGCATGCTTGTATTTCATTATATGAATGTACCATTACATGTTCATTATGTGTACATTATATGAATATACTTGACCATTTCCTTGTTCAATGTCTGGGTCTCTATTGCAATTAATCTTGTGATGACTATCCCTATATATGAATCTTTGTTTATATCTTTAATTATTTCCTTGGGTTAAATTTCTAGGGCCGGAATTATATGGCAAAAGGATATATACTTTTTTTTTTTTTTTTTATGGTACGTGGGCCTCTCACTGTTGTGGCCTCTCCCGTTGCAGAGCACAGGCTCTGGACGCGCAGGCTCAGCGGCCATGGCTCACGGGCCCAGCCGCTCCGCAGCATGTGGGATCTTCCCGGACCGGGGCATGAACCCGTGTCCCCTGCATTGGCAGGTGGACTCTCAACCACTGCGCCACCAGGGAAGCCCAGATGTGTACTTTTAATGACTATTTCAAAGAAGGTTGGACAAATTTATACCTATCATGAAATATATCAGCTCAACTTTTGACATGTTCTAATGAATGTTTCTTAACAGGAAACAACTTTGCATATTTCATGGGCAAAAAATTGTGTCTAATTGTCATTTTAATGTACATGTCTATGTTAGTGAGGGTTTGTATTTTGCTGTTTATTAACGTTTTTTTTTTTCCTTTTATAAACTTCCTGTTCTTTGCTCATCTTTCCACTAGGGGTGAATGGTTTTTTTTGTTATCTATTTATATATCTTTGAATATAATGCTATTAATCCCTGTGCTGTAATATTTCTGGTAAACATTTGCCCTCACTTTGTTATCTAAAAGTCTCTTTTCAGATAGGAGCTGGGGGCTGGGATCATTCAGCGTGTCCCCACCCGCTTTCCTTAGGGAACGGCATTGACCTACCTCCGTCTCCAGTGAAGGCGACAGGGCTCCCAGCCCCTGACTTCAGAATCTTTCATTTTGTCTTCAAAGGGAGTTGAACTTGAAGCATCTTTCTTAGGTCCTCTGGGACGAAACCACTTTGCAGGCTTGAAATCATTCATTTCCCCCATTTCTTTTCTCTCTGCCGTTCCTCACAAATTATCTCTGGCGGCTGTTAAGCATCTTTGGGTGGCTTTATACTTTTAAGTGCTTAACGGTCCTTTTCTGGTTCATCAGAGAAAGCAGAATCTTTTCCTCCTTCTTTTGCCTCCTTTGGAAATTCTGGGCTGTAAGCATCTTTCTAACAGAATGACAATTCTTAGGAGGGGTGAAGATCCTGGACAGCGCCCATCACCCAGTCTGGATCCAGGCAGTTCAATAAGGGAAATAAAGGCCCAGAGGGTGTGGGGGTCCCTCAGGGCCTCACGGATATGTGATGATGAAGATGAGCTGCATTAAGTGAGGACTGAAGGAAATAGACAGTCCCTCTGCCGTGGACTGAATGGCCAGCCCCCAAATCCATATGTTGAAATGCTAACGCCCCTCCCCCACCCGCCAGGTGATGGTTTTAGGAGGTGGGGCCTTTGGGAGGTGCTTAGGTCATGAGGGCAGAACCCTCATGAGTGGGATTAGTGCCCTTATTACAGAGGTTCCAGAGAGCTCCCTTGCCTCCACCATGTGAGGTTATGCTGAGAAAATGGACCCTGAGCCAAGAACTTGGCCCTTATTGACACCAAATCTGCTGGCACCTTGATCTTGGATTTCCCAGCCTCCAGAACAGTGAGGAACACATTTCTGTTGTCTATAAGCCACTCCGTCTGTGATATTTTTGTAATAGCAGCCTGAACAGACTGAGACAGCCTTGCCTGGAGAGGCAGTAGGCTAAGGGTATGACATACCCAGAAACTGCCTCGAGAAGCATGTTCTCACCAGGGTGGCATGTTGTAGTCACAGGTCTACCGAAGCAGGACCCCCATCCTCTCTGGGTCTCAGAATCCTCCTCTAGGAACTGATGGGACCTAAACATTTCAGGAGTTCCTTCTGGGTTTGCTATTCTGTGGTCGTCCATCCAGGGCAGAAGTGTGTGCCCTGGTATTACCATCATTGGCTTTGGACCAATCCCCCACAAATACCAAGGGACAACTGTATACAGGGGTCCCTCTGGCAGAGCCTGAGCCCATGGGTAATCCTTCCTGCTGCTTGAGGCTTTGTCTCCACCACCAAAGTCTGAGTATAGGTGATAGAAACTTAGATACTAGACTTAGATACTTAGATTTATGCAAAATCCTGTAGTGTACACCCACTGATGGGGATTTTAAGGGAAGGACCTGGGAGCTAGTGGGCTGGAAACCCCAGGTCTGAAGCTTAAACTCTTTTGCTACCTGACTTTTGCTGCTTCCTGCCACCAGGGCACAGCCGGCTTGAGCAGGAGGTGTGTCCAGACATCAAATGGTGGTCATGTATGTTTATCACTAACCCTTCATAGTGTTAGTGGAGGAATTATGGAATATGGTAGAATAAGACATTGCATCAGTTACTATAGCCACAGTAATGCTGTATAACAAACAGCCCCAAATCCAGTGACTTACAACAATAAGCATTTATTTAGCTCAGGAGTCTGCAGGGCTCAGCTGATCTGGGCCAGGCTTGGCTGATTTCAGCTGTGGTCACTGAGGTGTCTGGGGACAACTGCTGGTCACCTGAGTGGCTCTGCTGGTCTAGGCTGCCCTCTCTGTCATGTCTAGGGTTTGGCAGGTGTGGCTGAGCCAGGATGGCCTCGGCTGGGGACAGGTCACATGTCTCTCACTGGAGGCCATCCAGGCATGTTTGTGGTGATGGCAAATGCAAGAGCGAGAGCAGAAACAAGCAAGTGCTTTGTCGTGCCTCTGCTTCAGCTCCATTTGCTGACACCTCTTTGCAGGAAGAAAACCCCATGGCTGAGCCCAGAGTCGACTCAAGGGTGTGGGCAGTTACACGGCAAAGGTCACGGACACAGGGAGGGGTGAAGAATTAGGGCTTTTAAAGCAACTGGTTTATCACAGACATGGAACTCTGCTGTAATTTTTTTGAGGGTGAGCATTTCAGATTTGGGGGCTTCTGGACATTACATATCCCACATTTAGGGGTGAGTGCAAATGATCGGATCATATACTCAGGAAGGCTTCCCGTTCTTACAGGGATGCGCTGGGCGATCAGGAGATGACTCGATTAGGAAGTTTTAAAAACCTGCCTTCTAGTGAGCCTTAACTTAGCCTGGGTGGGGAGACAGCGACAGCAGCCATGCCCCAAACAGTTGGTCACACGTTATGGGGCATTTTACTTATTCAGCCTTTAGAGGGTGATAGGTGTGTGCTTGAATCAGGAACCCTTGCCCTCACTCCACTTCTCCTCGGATGTGATGCCCCCAGGTTGGCAACTGCCGCTATAGAGGAGGGAGGAGGGGACAACTATCTTTGCCTGTGGCTTTCCTGAAAGAGGTGATATTTAAGTGGGGTCTTGATGGATAAACAGGAGTTCACCAGGCAGAGAAAGAGAGAAACGTCATTTTAAATAGAGGCAGCAGCACGTGCAAAGATACAGAAGCACAAGAGGGCCTGTGGGCGGGGGATCACGCTCAGGAACCATAATAGCTGATACTCACCGAGCCCTTAATACGCGCCAGAGCCTTTCATGGAATATTTTTACTTCATCTTCGCAGAAAACCTTTGCATGAGGTGCTGTTATTATTTCCATTTTATAGGCGAGGAAATTGAGGCACAGAAAAATTAACTCATCCAGACGAGTAAAAGGCAGAACCAGGATTCAAACCCAGAGACCCCTGGCATGAGAATGGGCTCACTCTTAACCCACTCTGCTGGTTACCCCAGAAGTTAGTTGGCACCCATGACTCAAACACAGGGGTGGGGGTACATTTCAGGATGAGCCAGAAGCCCGTTGGGTTTGCCAAGGGGACCCCCTTTCCAGGGGCTCCGTCTGTGTGTGTGGGGAGATTTCCCTGACTCTAGTCCTCTCCTCGGGAGCAAGACCCATCTGGGTTGTGCCCTTGTCTGAGTCCTGTTCACGGGCCCTCTGCCTTAGGATTCCCTCTCTAGGGAGGGGGTGAGTAGGGAGAAATGGGGAAGGCAGTCAGGGGCCTGCCTCCAGGTGCGGCCCTCAGCCACTGGGGCGAAGGCCAGGCCCGGCCAGCCTTGCCCGAGGAAACTTCAGCCTTGGCCTACCCTCCTGCCTTTGGCCTGAGAGCTGTGTGGTTAGCTGTGCCAGAGACCAGAGGGACCTCAGAGAGAATGAGGAAGTGACATCCCAGGCCAGGTGATGTGTTTTACCTGCCCACCTGGACCTATCCCCAGAGCCCCAGGGGACCTCAGAGGAAAGTCAGTCCAACGCCCTCCTCTATGCAGGCAGCCCGGCAGGAGACAGACGCCTCCCTGAAACTGGACAGAGTGTACTCAAGGGACTGTTTACAAGGTGCAGGTGGAACTAGGAAACCTTCAAGTGCTGGTGAAGCTTCCCGGGCCTGGAAGCATCTGGAGGCACCATCAGTCCTCCACCTGAAGTTGCAAAGGGTGCAGCTGCTCAGGATCTGGAGAGAGTTGTAGCCACAGGAGAGGCCAGGAGACCAGGGGCTTTGGGTTGAGGAAGGAGGGAGCTGGGGCATAAATACTCCAGCCCCTCTCTCCTCCCACCCTCCAGTCTCCTGCTGCTGCCTACCATTGGTGCTCCCCACAGGGAGCCAGAGGGTCAGGGGCAAGAAATCAGTGTGGCCCAGTGGCATCAGACCCCTGAGTTTAATTCCTGGCTGTGCCACTTGCTGACTGTGTGACTTTAAGCAGATACTGTAGGTGAATCTCAGGGTCCTTGCTGGTATAGTGGGGACAGTGACACTACAACCAGGATTCCAGTGAAGACTAAATGTGATGGTGGTTCACCCCTTCCAAGCCCTGTTGGGTGTCTAAATATATCCTCTTGTAAGCTCCCCTCCATCCCTGTGTGGTATCATATTAGCATCCTTATTTCACAGACGAGGATGCTCAGCGAGGGTAGATGATTTGCCATCCCGGCGAATAAGCAGTGGCCCCAAAGCCTTGGCCACCGCGCAGGCCACACCCCCTGTGACAAGTGGTACCAACTTCATGGAGCGCCTGAGATACCTAAGCTCAGAACGTGGCACTTAATATTCTCACAATAACACTTTGTAGACGGGTATGAATGAATAGCTACTGGAACTGTATGAAGCACTTTCCTTGAAGTGACCTTAGCAGTTGGGATTATCATCCTCATGGATGGGGAAACAGATCTAGGGAGGTTAAATGCTTTGTCTCAATCCTACTCTTGCCGTCAGTTTAATTTTAGCACATGGTTTTGCAGCTTTGGGGAAAAATAAACCCAGTATTGTCACTGTCTGCTCATGGGATTATGCGGTCTGGCATATTTAGAGGGGGGAAAAATGGGAAAGTTTGCAGAAAAGAAATGCTATGTTCTCCATCCAAGGGAAAAAAAAAATACTTGGAATAAAATAAAATGCCTACCTCTCAATTTTTCAATATTTTTTTTTTCTCTAAAATGTTATATCTCTGACAAGGAGCGAAACCTTGGCCCAGGCCAGGGTGACCTGTCACCGTGAGTAAGGTGGAGGGAGAAAAATGAGCCAATTCGCTTCTAAATGGCTCTGTAACTCCAGGGTGTTATCGAGCAGAGACAAAGGACACCCCATAATTCTTGGGAAGGGAATCAGGATCTCTGGAAAGCGGCACAGACGCTGTCCGGCCCGCCGCAGCCCCCCTGCCACCCTGGGATCTGAGCTCCATAAATACACAGAGAGATCGATCTCCAGGCGCTGCTGATTTCCCCTGGCCATTATTGATTGTATTCTTAGATGAGTGGAGACTTTTCGACCAGAACCAAGCTCTGTGTATCTTTCTTGGAAGTCTTTGCAGTGCCGAGAGCTCGGCTGAGAGAGGAAGCTGTGTCTCTGTTCCCTTCTCGGGATGCTGCCCGGCAGCTGTGTCCTGGGCTAGGGGAAATTAGAGGTGTGTCTGTCCGTGGACTCCTCAGTCTTCCAGTTTCAAGTTGCGAGTTTCCGCAGGGAAGCAGAAAGTGGCTTCAGCTGATGGCATCTATAGATGTGTTCTATATTCATAAAATCACCCCCAATGATAATTCCTTGTGCATGAACGCAGAGGGGGTGAGATAGCCCCTTGCAGGGTTTCTGAAACTTTAAATGTGTAAGTTACCTGGGCATCTTGTTAATAAAATGCTGTCTCTGACTCAGCGGGTCTGGATGGTCCTGAGATTGTGCGTTGCTTACAAGCTCCCAGGAGATGCTGGTGCTGACGTTGCTGGATCTGAGTAGCCGAGGGTAGACCCGGCACCCTCTCAGGCTGTGCTTGCGAGCCTTTGCTCCTTAGGGCTGCCTTTAATTCCCTTCTTAACCCATTCATCGAACATATATGAGCTTCTGCTTTGTGCCAGGCCCTGTGCTGGGCGCTGGGGGCAGACAAGGGATGGAACACAGTGCCTGCCCTCAAATTACCCACAGTTGGATGGGAGAGACCACTGTTTCATAAGCACTGCTAGTGCAGTGTGATTCGGTCTTGAGTCCTGCTGGGGGACCACCTCCTAGGTGAGGGGCTAATAATTCTGCTGGGAGGCCTCAGGGAGGTGACACTGAAGCTGGATATTGAAGCGAGATAGGAGCCTTTGAGATGCAGAAGGTGGAGGCAGGCAGGGTGAATATCTGAAGGCCTGGAGGTTTGAGAATATTTGCTAAGACCAAGGAAACCAGAATGTTGGTTCGGTGGATGTGGAGTGTTGCTTTGGCTGTTACCACCAGCCTGGGAGTTTTTTGAGGTCAAAGGCCTCGTCTGGCCTATCTCTGCACCCCCAGCCCTGGCAGACTGCTCAGCAAATACCTAATTAAACCAGAATGAAGCTGATTTGTTCACTTTGGGCAGAAGTGCTCATGCTTTAGTGTACATCAGAATCTCCTGGTGGACTTGTTAAAGCAGGTTCATGGCCCTCACCCTCAGAATTTCTAAAGCAGTAGGTCTGGGTTGGGGCCCAGAATTTGCATTTCTAACAAGTTCCCAGGCGAGGCTGTGCTGCTGATCTAGGAACCACTCTTTGAGAAGGGACAGTCAACATTCAACATCATTGTTTTCAGATAAGTGATTCATTCCTCTAGGGGGAGGGGAGTGGGTGGGTTCAGAGAAGACAGTATGGATGAATGTAGAAAGCATGGCCTTTAGAGCTGGATAGACCAGGTTTAATCAAGTTCTGCCACCTGTGTGACCTTTATGTGATGCTGCTTTCACTTTCCCCATCTGTAGAATGGGCACAGTCACACCCATCATGCATTGTGGTAATAGGCATTTCCGTCTCCTCCACAAAGAAAGGGACTTCACATCTGGGCATCACAGGATAGAAGACAGACAGTCCATAATACCCATCGTAGGACTCTTTTGTAAACTCTCAAGTGTAACCCAATTTAATCTAGCTTAAG
This sequence comes from Orcinus orca, assembly GCF_937001465.1. Taxonomy (NCBI): domain Eukaryota; kingdom Metazoa; phylum Chordata; class Mammalia; order Artiodactyla; family Delphinidae; genus Orcinus; species Orcinus orca. The sequence goes on along the minus strand of NC_064569.1, from coordinate 90,632,109 downwards.
AAATAAAAAAAAAATTATTGGCATATATAACTCAGAAGTGTAGGTGTCTGGAGTCAGGAATGCCTGGATCAGGAATTCAAATGATGCTCTCAGAGCTCTCTTTCCTTCTTTTGGCTCAGATTTCTTCTGTATTGGCCCCACTGTCAGGTTGGCTCTCTCCCTGTAGCAGCTTTGATGATCTAGGTAGCACCAGGATTTTATTGATCCCAGAGGAAAGAGGTTGTCTCTCCCAATATCTCTGGCAAAAGCCCCAGAGATTCCTTTGATTGGCCTGGCCTGGGTCATGTGCCCATCCTGAACCAATCACTGAGCCTGGGGACGGAGAGCTGTGATTGGCCAAAACTTGGTCATATGGAGACTTAAAAAAGAGAGTGTGGGGAGAATTGTTGAGAATTTCCCCTGGAAAATTGCTCTATGGCCAGAAAAATGGGGGCAGGGAAAGGAGGTCTGGCATTTACAAATTGCCTTGCTTTCAAAGGATTTCTAATCTGGTGTCTTCATCATTTTAGAATTCCTCTCAGTCTGCCTGGCTTAATGAGGTTTTTAAAGGGCTGATAAGGACTTCAGAGCACCTCATATTATCATAGTACCGAGCATTCACATGACACAAAGGGGCAGGTGGTGTTTTATATATCAATTTTACTTATTCTTTTCAATAAGTAGGCACTATTCTTATTTCTTTTCGTACAGATGAGGAAACTGAGGCACAGAGAGGTTAAGTAACTTGCCCAGTGTCACAGAGCTAGTGATTGGCCGAGACAAACTGCAAACCCAGGCAGTCTAGTTGTCTGTGTGCCTAACTGCTATGTACACCATCTTGCAAATCTTGAAATCCTATTACTGAAAAATTTCTTAGAGATGATATCAACCAGTGGCACTCCCCCATCTCCCTACCCCATTCCCCCTTTTTTTTTTTTCAAACTTGAGGCCTGGAGAGGAGGATTCATTTGCCTGTGGTTATGCAACCCGGTAACACACAGGATTTGGTTTGTTTGCTTTTTCAACATCTTTATGGAGTATAATTGCTTTACAGAGGTCTTAGTCTCTGTTTAAAACAAAGTGAATCAACTATACATACGCATATATCCCCATATCTCCTCCCTCTTGCCTCTCCCTCCCACCCTCCCTATCCCACCCCTCTAGGTGGTCACAAAGCACCAAGCTGGGCTTCCCTGATGGCGCAGTGATTGAGAGTCTGCCTCCCGATGCAGGGGACACGGGTTCGTGCCCTGGTCTGGGAAGATCCCACATGCCGCGGAGCGGCTGGGCCCGTGAGCCATGGCCGCTGAGCCTGCGTGTCCCGAGCCTGTGCTCCACAGCGGGAGAGGCCACAACAGTGAGAGGCCCGTGTACCACAAAAAAAAAAAAAAAGCACCAAGCTGATCTCCCTGTGCTATGCGGCTGCTTCCCATTAGCTATCTATTTTACATTTGGTAGTGTATATATGTCCATGCCACTCTCTCGCTTCGTCCCAGCTTACCATTCCCCCTCCCCGTGTCCTCAAGTCCATTCTCTACGTCTTCATCTTTATTCCTGTCCTGGACCTAGGTTCTTAAGAATCTTTTTTTTTTTTTTTTTAGATTCCATATATATGCGTTAGCATATTGTATTTGTTTTTCTCTTTCTGACTTACTTCACTCTGTATGATAGACTCTAGGTCCATCCACCTCACTACAAATAACTCAATTTTGTTTCTTTTTATGGCTGAGTAATACTCCATTGTATATATGTGCCACATCTTCTTTATCCATTCATCTGTCGATGGACACTTAGGTTGCTTCCATGTCCTGGCTATTGTAAATAGTGCTGCAATGAACACTGTGGTACATGACTCTTTTTGAATTATAGTTTTCTCAGGGTATATGCCCAGTAGTGGGATTGCTGGATCATATGGTAGTTCTATTTTTAGTTTTTTAAGGAACCTCCATACTGTTCTCCATAGTGGCTGTATCAATTTACATTCCCACCAACAGTGCAAGACGGTTCCCTTTTCTTCACACCCTCTCCATCATTTATTTGTAAATTTTTTGTTGATGGCCATTCTGACCGGTGTGAGGTGATACCTCATTATAGTTTTGATTTGCATTTCTCTAATGATTAGTTATGTTGAGCATTCTTTCATGTGTTTGTTGGCACTCTGTATATCTTCTTTGGAGAAATATCTATTTAGGTCTTTTGCTCATTTTGGGGTTGGGTTGTTTGTTTTTTGATATTGCACTGCATGAGCTGCTTGTATATTTTGGAGATTAATCCTTTGTCAGTCGCTTCATTTGCAAATATTTTCTCCCATTCGGAGGGTTGTCTTTTCATCTTGTTTATGTTTTCCTTTGCTGTACAAAAGCTTTTAAGTTTCATTAGGTCCCATTTGTTTATTTTTGTTTTTATTTCCATTCCTCTAGGAGGTGGGTCAAAAAGGATCTTGCTGTGATTTATGTCATAGAGTGTTCTGCCTATGTTTTCCTCCAAGAGTTTTATACTGTCTGGCCTTCCATTTAGGTCTTTAATCCATTTTGAGTTTGTTTTTGTGTTATGGTGTTAAGAAGTGTTCTAATTTCATTCTTTTACATGTAGCTGTCCAGTTTTCCCAGCACCACTTATTGAAGAGGCTGTCTTTCTCCATTGTATATTCTTGCCTCCTTTATCAAAATAAGGTGACCATATGTGCGTGGCTTTATCTCTGGGCTTTCTATCCTGTTCCATTGATCAATATTTCTGTTGTTGTGCCAGTACCATACTGTCTTGATTACTGTAGCTTTGTAGTATCGTCTGAAGTCCGGGAGCCTGATTCCTCCAGCTCTGTTTTTTTTCTCAAGATTGCTTTGGCTATTCGGGGTCTTTTGTGTTTCCATATAAATTGTGAAATTTTGTGTTCTAGTTCTGTGAAAAATGCCATTGGTAGTTTGATAGGGATTGCATTGAATCTGTAAATTGCTTTGGGGAGTATAGTCATTTTCACAATGTTAATTCTTCCAATCCAAGAACATGGTATATCTCTCCAACTGCTTGTATCATCTTTAATTTCTTTCATCAGTGTCTTATAGTTTTCTGCATACAGGTCTTTTGTCTCCCTAGGTAGGTTTATTCCTAGGTAGTTCTTTTTGTTGCAGTGGTAAATGGGAGTGTTTCTTAATTTCTCTTTCAGATTTTTCATCATTAGTGTATAGGAATGCAAGAGATTTCTGTGCATTAATTTTGTATCCTGCTACTTTATGAAATTCATTGATTAGCTCTAGTAGTTTTCTGGTAGCATCTCTAGGATTCTCTATGTATAGTATTGTGTCATCTACAAACAGTGACAGTTTTACTTCTTCTTTTCCGATTTATTCCTTTTATTCCTTTTTCTTCCCTGATTGCTGTGGCTAAAACTTCCAAAACTACGTTGAATAGTAGTGGTGAGAGTGGACAACCTAGTCTTGTTCCTATTCTTAGAGGAAGTGGTTTCAGTTTTTCACCATTGAGAACAACATTGGCTGTGGGTTTGTCATATATGGGCTTTATTATGTTGAGGTAAGTTCCCTCTATGCCTGTTTTCTGGAGGGTTTTTGTCATAAATGGGTGTTCAATTTTGTCGAAAGTTTTTTCTACATCTATTGAGGTGATCTTATGGTTTTTCTCCTTCAATTTGTTAATATGGTTTATCACATTGATTTATTTGCATATATTGAAAAATCCTTGCATTTCTAGGATAAGCCCCACTTGATCATGGTGTATGATCCTTTTAATGTGCTGTTGGAATATGTTTGCTAGTATTTTTTTGTGGATTTTTGCATCTGTGTTCATCAGTGATATTAGCCTGTAGTTTTCTTTTTTTGTGACATCTTTGGTTTTGGTCTCAGGGTGATGGTGGCCTCGTAGTATGAGTTTGGGAGTGTTCCTCCCTCTGCTATATTTTGGAAGAGTTTGAGAAGGGTAGTGATAGCTCGTCTCTAAATGTTTGATAGAATTCACCTGTGAAGCCATCTGGTCCTGGGCTTTTGTTTGTTGGAAGACTTTTAATCACAGTCTCAATTTCCATGCTTGTGATTGGTCTGTTTATATTTTCTATTTCTTCCTGGTTCAGTCTCCGAAGGTTGTGCTTTTCTAAGAATTTGTCCATTTCTTCCACGTTGTTCATTTTATTGGCATATAGTTGCCTGTAGTAATCTCTCATGATCCTTTGTATTTCTTCAGTGTCAGTTGTTATTTCTCCTCTTTCATTTCTAACTCTATTGATTTGAGTCTTCTCCCTTTTTTTCCTTTATGAGTCTGGCTAATGGTTTATCAATTTTGCTTATCTTCTCAAAGAACTGGCTTTTAGTTTTATTGATCTTTGCTATTGTTTCCTTCATTTCTTTTTCATTTATTTCTGAGCTGATCTTTATGATTTCTTTCCTTCTGCTAACCTCAGGGTTTGTTTGTTCTTCTTTCTTTAATTGCTTTAGGTGTAATGTTGGGTTGTTTATTTGAGTTGTTTCTTGTTTCTTAAGGTAGGATTGTATTGCTGTAAAATTCCCTCTTAGAACTGCTTTTGCTGCATCCCATAGGTTTTGGGTCGTCGTGTTTTCATTGTCATTTGTTTCTAGGTATTTTTTTATTTTGTCTTTGATCTCTTCAGTGATCTCTTGGTTATTTAGTAGTGTAGTGTTTAGCCTCCACGTGTTTGTATTTTTTACAGATTTTTCCTGTAATTGATATCTAGTCTCATAGCGTTGTGGTCGGAAAAGATACTTGATACAATTTCAATTTTCTTAAATTTACCAAGGCTTGATTTGTGACCCAAGATATGATCTACCTTGGAGAATGTTCCATGAGCACTTGAGAAGAAAGTGTATTCTGTTGTTTTTGGATGGAATGTCCTATAAATATCAATTAAGTCCATCTTGTTTAATGTGTCATTTAAAGCTTGTATTTCCTTATTTATTTTCATTTTGGATGATCTGTCCATTGGTGAAAGTGGGGTGTTAAAGTCCCCTGCTATGATAACACACACGATTAAATGTTGGTCTTTGAACGCTGAATCTAGTGCCCTTTCTGCGACACTGTCCCTCTCCTGCCCCCTGCTGGGTTCTCTGGAAATAGTCACTCTTCCTAAGATGGTGAAGAAATCAGCTGGACTGCAGGCTGTGAGCCCTTGTCTTGGCATCCCCAGCACCTGGCCCTGTGGTCCGGTGCTTGTGGACACTCTCTACGTATGAGTGCTTTGGGGTAACACCAGAAAGCGTTTCCTTATGTGTGACCCAGTCCAACTCCATTTCTTCTGTTCCGACCACCGGCAGGCTGTGCCCACTGGAGCCACAGACAACATACAAGCCTCGTGGATAAGCCCCTGCACGTTTGCCTCTGGTCGGCACTGCTCAGGAATGCCATTTTCCCTGCCACTCGAAGTGGGGTCTGAGGACCACCAGTACCAGCCTCTCCTGGGAGCGCCTTAGAAATTCAGAGTCTCAGGCCCCGTCCCCAACCTGCTGTCTGAATCTGACCCGGCGATTCCTATGCGAAGCCTCCTTGTCTCCTAGGCTCTTTGCTATCCTGGAGAGAGGGCAGCGTCACCACTAGGTGGGGGTGTTGCCTGGGCAGAGGCCAGAATGGAGCTGCGGGATCGCCAGGCCGAGCCGAGCAGAGGCAGAGCCAGCCAGGCTCTGGGCTGCAACCGAACAGATGTCTCAGGTTTCAAAGTGTCCCCACCGTCCGCACCCATGTGTCCCCCAGCTCCCAGCAATCTTGGGATGTTTCAAGATATACAAACTAGCCCTAAGGAGAAAGATTTCCCCCACGTAGACGATTCAGAGAAAGTGCCCCAGGCTCTATAGCCCCCCTCAAAGCTGGGTTAATTCCATGTGTCCTTGAGGAGACAAGAGGGTCCAGGTGGCCCAGCTGGGAAGCGGCTAAGTTGGAGTCCCATTTGAGGGCCTTGGCTCCAAAGCTGACGCCCATCTGTCCCTCCGCACCAGCCCCGGTAATGCCCTGAACACCAAGCGCCTTGTTGGAATGAATGTCTATTCACATTGGGGACGTCTTTGAAGGATGTGGGCAGGAAGGCCATCAGGCTGTATAAGTCCCGGCCTTTTGGCCAAAAAAACTTGTCACTGGGCATTGTGGGTCTAGATGTCACTCTCTCAAAGCTCTGTGTGTGTGTGTGTGTGTGTGTGTATGTGTGTGTGTGTGTGTGTGTGTTTACCATCTTTTTCATCAGGGAGTGATATTCCTCCAGTCCCTGGCTCTGCCACTAACTAGCTGTGGCAGACAGGTCACTCAACCTCTCTGAGCTGTGGTTTCCTCATCTCTGAGGTGGGGATGACAGTACTGTCTCTTGTGTTTGTTGTGAGGATTACAATCCAATGTCATTATCAAGTGAAGGTGCCTTCTCAGCTGCAGAGCACTGTACCAAGTGAGATGTGACTGGGGCTGAGGGGCAGGACAGACACTATTGTAGCAATGTCATCCTGGCTGCAGAGGTCCCCTCACTGTTCCCCATCTTCCATCATTCTCACAATCCAGTCTCTACACAGCAGCCAGGGTGATGTGATAAAACCAAAAATAAGATGCAAACTATTATATAGAGAATGGATCAACAACAAGGTCCTGCTGTAGAGCTCAGGGAACTATATTCAATATCCTGTGATAAACCATCATGGAAAAGAATATGAAAAAGAATGGACATATATGTATAACTGAATCACTTTCCTGTACAGCAGGAGTTAACACAACATTGTAAATCAACTATACTTCAATAAGATAAATGTTAAAAAAATCAAAAATACTTTATGATCCCGCCCACCCCTTAAAACCCTTCAGTAGTTTCCCTTTGGCCTTAAAATGAAATCCAGTTCCTTACTCTGATCTACAAGACCCCTCCGCTGCCATGTTCCCCCCTCAGCGCATCCTACTCGCTCTCATTCCCTCCACCCCTTCTTGCTGTCTGTCCCTCACTCCCACCCTGGGATCTTCGCATTTGCTCTTCCCTGAGCCCACTTTGGGGTGGCTACCTCTTTCTTTTTTCATTCAGACCTCAATTTCAATGTCACTTGCTCAGAGAGTCTGTCTCAGCCCACCAGGTCCAAGTGGCCATCTCGCCCCTCTCTTGGGACAACCTCTGATTTAAATTCTCTGCACAGGATCCTCACTGTCTGACGTTCTGCTTGTCTACGAGTGTAGTCTCCCTGGCTAAAGTGTAATCAGTGTTTCAGAAGGGATCTCGCCTGCTTTGCTCACCTTGTCTCCCCAAGACCTAGGACAGTCGATGCCTGGCACACACTAGGCACTCCATAAATCTCTGCTGAATGAATAAATTCACAGTCCTGACTCCTGGGAATGCGCCCAACCCAGGAGGAATAGCCAGATACTTTCATGGGCTTGTGGCCCCGTGTAGCTGTGCCCCGGCGTGCTCACACCCACGGGCATGGGGGAGAAGCCGCCATCTCTGCCCCTTTGCACCCTGCCTATGAGGGATTGGAGAAATTAGGAGGGAGACACCTGCTTGGCCAAATCGCTACATGAAAGCATGGGTTTTCTCCGAAGCCCGTTAATTCTCACGAGTTGGGAGAATAGTGAAATCTCATTTTATAATGATGCAGTGTTATCTCACACTTTGGGTTCTGTTGTAATTATTAAGCAGGATGGAAAATAAAGCATCCAAATACCATAACTAACTTTCAGATCAGAACAGATGTCAGCTTGGGGAGGGCTAGCAGCTCTGGGGCAAGTGTTTTTTCTTTGCCTTCTTTCTGCCACTGCCTGCCCATCCCTTGCCTCTGTCCCCCCTTCTCTCCATCCGTCTAGACTTGTGTCCTTTAATTTCTTTGCTCACGTGGCCAGCAAATGTCCACCAAGCACTGCTGGGGGATGGGCACGTTTCTGGAGAAGGAGAAGGAGAGCGAATTCCTCCTCATCCTGCAAGGCTTAGCGCAAGCAAGCATCACCTCTCCCTCCTGGCTTCCTGGGCCCTTTCCTCTCCACTCTCCTGGGAGTTTGTTACTGCTTCCTCTGAGCAGCTGGGCACCCAGTGCAAACTCCATATTGAATTTGCACCTAGAACTTGGTGGAAGATGTGTTAGAGGTTTGCATGTCAGTCTCCCCCACCAGGCTGTCTGCGCCTTGAATGCAGGATCATTCCTTTCTTGTGTATCATCATATCCCAATGCCTGGAACAGAACCTGGCACTTAATAGCTGCTCAGTGAATATTTGTTGGATGAATTAAAGTTCTTATTCATTTCTCTCTCTCCAGGAACTAGTTCATGGTCATGCTTGGGAAACATTTGTAGAATGAATGACCAAGGGTTTATCTTCAGATGGAGAAGGGGAGAGACTCGAGTAGGGGGAGTCACGGGGGGCCAGAGGAGGAAGGAGGATGGGGGTCTGTATTCGTTTGCTAGGGCTGCTGTCACAAAGGACCATAGACTGGCAGGCCGTCACGTTTGTTACTCTTAAGGAGGTGAAAACTGGACCAAGAGACTCTAATGAGAAAATTGACGGTGACTTGGGTTGCAGGGTGTGGGTGGTGGGCATCTCCTTCCCCCTCCTGGCTGCCCTCTTCCAGCTGTCAATGGACAGCGTCGTTCGGGGCACATCTCTGGTTCGGCCACCAGGGGGAGACAGAGCTCCCAGCGCCCGCTCCACGGCTGGGAGCCAGACCTGCAGGGGCAAACCAGCTGGTGGCATCACCTGGTCACCGGTGTCCTGCTGCGGACCCGGTTACGAGGCAGCGGAGTGTGATAGCAAAAGCCCTGGCCCGCGTGTCACGAATCCCAGGTTGGGTGGGGAGCTCGGTGGGCGTCCTTGGGCTTGTCACTCGTCGGCTCTGGGACGCCCCATTCGTAGCACCGAGTGGCTGTCCTCCCCACTCTCCAGCCTCCTTCCGGCCCTGGCGTTCGGCGAGGGGGGTTCTGAGCCCCACATCTGGCTGCCATCTCCAGCTGTCACGCAGGATTAAAAATAGCAGCATAATGATGGCAACGTTTTGGGGGGTTCTCTCCCTCCCGTTTTTGAGCATGTGAATTTCTTTTCTCCCAAGTTAGGGGAAGAGTCCTTGATACAATCAGGATTATCCCGTAATGCTTAATGAAGGTCTCCTGGTGCCAGGGCGCAGATTACTCTAAGCCCTTGCTAACCCGCTGCGAGGATGATAGAAATCAGCACTGGTGCAAATCTGTCCCCGCAGTTCTGACAGGGCTGTCGGGCTATCGGAGGAGGGGGTGTGAGACCTTGATCCTGAGGCTGTGGCCTGGCTTCCTGAGACAGGGATTCAACCAGGAGAGGGGGCTGGGTGCCTATTGTGCACCAGGCAGCGCTACTGTCTTGGCAGGTGCTCTATGAGACGGGCACCGTTGGAAGGAGCCCTGGGGGGAGACGCCCCACTGGTTCCCACCCAGTTCTGCCTCTAGATACCGTGCGCTGGAGAGTTAGCCACTCCTCTGCACAGCACCTTCTCAGAAAATGTGGAGAGTAGGTTCCGTCCTGCAGGTCAACATTATTTGATTGGTCCTGGCTGCCTGAATGTCTCGCTGAGAAGCACGTGAAGGCCACATCCATCGGGCTCTTCAAAGACAGAAGGCTATGATTGATTAGTGATGTCTGCCATGGCCCAGACTGGGAGAGTATAAATGCTACTCGCTTATCACCCCTGGACCAAATGAACTCTAAGGCTCATTCCAACTCTGGTATCTGATATTCATTCCATGAGCAAAACATCCATAATATTCTTACTGTGGCTTCTTACTAGGTCCTTTAGACATCATTTTCTATCAGATGTTGGTGGTGAGGAGTGTATGTGGTGGTCCTGTGGTTTGCTACGCAGCTCTCAGGCTGGAGCACCCATTTCCTTCCCTCAGTTGCTGGGATCGGAGGCTGCTGGTGGCTCACGGCTGAGTCCCTTTCTAGGCATTGCGCTCGGTTGAAGAGAGTGACTTTGTCCTAGATAATCTCCCAGCCCCCTGCCAGGAGCCCCCTGTATGCAGTGACTGGTCCCTTGAGGAATATCATTCGGGACAACTTTGAAAGGCCATCAGCTCTGGAACCGTTCGTAGGAGCAGCTGAGCTTCTGTAATCACTGCGTCTGAACCCAACTTTTCCCTCTGCCCAGTCCTGCAACCTGTGCTTTCTCAGAGGTGCTGGAAAGGTCCCCGCCTACCCCACCCCCGCCAAGAAACAGCCTGCAGACACATCTCCATCTCAGAGTCGGTTTCTAGTGAACCCAACCTAAGGAGGGTGTGAGTCCAGAGCGGACCCATGCATGTCAGTGACCTGGGTCTCCTCAGTTCCCACGTGTCTTGCTCCCCTGCCTTTGAGCGAAGCTGATCCACTGGGTTCACAGCCTGTCGAGAGGAGAGGCCGTGCTTGCTGGGAAGGGCCAGCTAATCAGTAGGTGCCACTGTCCCTTCTCACCTAGTGACAGCCTTCCAACCATCTAATCAGATGATGTCACCTCCTGCAGTGCCTCCCAGCTCTCGGTCCTTGGTGCTGTGAAGCTGGCCCTCTGCCTGTCTCTAATCAGGACACTTGGCATTGGATTTAGGACCCACCAGCATAATCCAGGGTAAATTCTTCTTCTCAAGATCCTTAGTACTGTCTGCGAAGATCCTTTTTCCAGATAAGGTAGCACTCGCAGGTTTCGGGGTTTTGATGCGGATATTTTGGGGGCCATTTCCTGGCCTGCCGTGCCTGCTAGGGATGGAAGGAGTGGGTGTTTGTAGGAGGTACAGTCTATTGTCAGGGCCTCCCGGGCCAAACCAGCATGAGAGCCGGGGAGGTCAGCTGTCCGGTCAGGGCGAGTCTCCTTTTCTTTCCCTGCCTTCTCACTGCCCTCCCCTCTGCTGCCTTCTCTGAACAGGAGCTGTGTTGTGTTTCTCTCCGCTGCTGCCCCCCCCACCCCCCAAATGGGATTCCAAGGACAAAATGGTCTGGAGACGGTCCTGGTGAGAGGAAGCACAGTTGTGGACCACCACTGGCCCACTTGTCAGGGCCCCTTGTAAGTCTGTCCCCAAAGCTCAGCTTCTTTTTTTTGTTGTTGTTGTTGTTGTGGTACGCGGGCCTCTCACTGCCGTGGACTCTCCCGTTGCGGAGCTCAGGCTCAGCGGCCATGGCTCACGGGCCCAGCCGCTCCCCGGCATGTGGGATCTTCCCGGACCGGGGCACGAACCTGTGTCCCCTGCATCGGCAGGCGGGCTCTCAACCACTGCGCCACCAGGGAAGCCCAGCTCAGCTTCTTTTTTGACATGAGTTACAAGTTCAGCTCATTTCTGGATCATGGTCCTTCTGGGAAATTAATGGAACCAAAAGAAATCTCGTTCTAAAATTTCGACACTTTTCATGAATCAGTAGTCCACTCAAAAGTCAATGTTCTAAAAAAAAAAAAAAAGTCAATGTTCTTTTATGGCATTGACTTTTATATCGGCCTTAGTTTGGTCAGGAAAATGGAAGCCTCCCTATGTGTTCCAAGCAGGAAGGTTTACTACAGAAGCAGGGGCCTACGTAACAGTTGGAAAAGTGGGGAGGACAGAGGTCAGAGGAACTGCTCCCCAAATCCAGGGATGCTGACCTGGCCTGAAGCACTGAAGCAGGTGGTTCTCAAAAGTCTGCCAAGAAACAGCTGCAATGCCTGGGGATCTCTAGAACCTCCTTCCAACCACCTTGGTTGGTCGCAGTGAAGCCAGTGGTTCTCAAGATCTGCTACTTCTTGAGAATGATGCTTCCCCTTCTCTTCCGCCTTCCAAACCTCATGCCAGCTCCTTTCAGTGGCAGACTCTACCCCAGAGTCATATAGGCCAGGAGGTTCTGTAAAGTGTGATTCCCACATTGTCCTCTGTAATGCAGAGATCATAGAAGGAAGGAGTGAGGGAGTGGGCTGGAAACAAGACAATTGGCATGGGTTTCGAATGATTTTGCTCCTTCTGAAACCTGCCTCTTTCTTTGCTTTCTCTAAAAAGAGGACCCTATTTGCCAGGGGTTGTGTAAGGGGCCCACAATATCTTTGGGAAATGAGATGGGGGAGAGCATCCACTGTAAATTAAAGGATGCTTGGAGAGGGGCCCATTGGTGAGGCAGTAGAAGCAGCCTCGTGTAGGGGACAAAGCCTGGGCCCTGCAGACAGATTGACTGGGGTCAAACCCTAGCTCGGCTCTTTGACAACGCTAGCCTTGGTTTCCCCACTTTTCATTGTGATGAAGATCTACTTGTCAAGGAAGGGGGATAGAACATATTTTATGTAACCGTATGTAGTTTGAGTGATAATTTTTAAATATTTAGATGTATGGTTATGGCTGCTTCTCGGGTATATGGGAGCTGGGGCAAATACTGGCGGGTCCCTGTTTACGTGAACAGCCCTGAGCCACGCCAGATCAGCGTGCCAGCCTCATTCTGTGGCCCAGTCCCAAATCATCTCAGGAAAGAAGTACCACGCTGGCCAGTGGGGACAATTTGCTTGCTCAGCCCCCTTCCTGGAACCAGAGTTGGGTCATGGGCCAGAGAAGGGGGCTGGGGGTGGGAGGGAGAGGGTCAGAGGGCGCCACAAAGGGGAGAAGCGGGAACTGTGGCCCACGTAGGACCCAGCCTGCACTTGCAGCATCACTCCAGGCTGGCACTGCTGGCTGTTGCCGGTCAGAGGCCCTGGAGGAGGGTTAGAACTTTCGAGAAGGCATGCTAAACGTGGGGCCCCTGGGCCTGGGCCCGTCTCAGGGCAGTACTGCGCACGTCACATGGGCCTCCATCTCGTCTCCCCACAAATGTTGGGAGTGGACCTGATCCTGCCCAGGACACAGTGTGGCCCAGCTAGGTCTCAGTCTAGTATTTCCTAGATGAGCAGCAGGTCCCCCATATGTGGGTGCTCTCTGCCCAGACTCCCTCTCCTTAGGAGTGGGCTTCCCATTCCCCGTGAGCCAGCTCGGATACTGGAAGTGTCCTCCTTTCCCAAAGAGCATCTTTTCTCAGAAGCCTCTGATGGCTTTCTTCCTGCTCTCAGGTTAGAGTCAAGGCCCTAGCCTGACATTCCAGGCCCTTCCTGAGCTGGCCCAATGAGCCTTTCCAGGCTTTTCTCCTGCTACTCTCCCTGTGCAGTTGCCTCTGTAGCTACTGGGATGATCTTTTAATTCCAGTTCAATTTAAATTGAATGAGCAATTACCTGGTGCTGAGCGCTGGGCTGAGTATTAACTAATAAAACTCCCAGGCAGTGGTTTCTGACCTTAGGCTCCTGTAATTCCCTCTTTTTAGATCTTCCCAGCAACCCTCCTCCTCCTCCAGATGTCACGTCCAATCCAATTCAAATTTATCACATATCACATATTAAAGATACTCACTGGTGAAGACCCAGGCTTTGGGGTCAGACAGTTTGAGTCCCGGCCCTGACATGTACTAGCCGTCTCACCTCGGGTAATCTACCTCCTCTCTCTGAGCCTCAGTTCCTTCATCTGTAAAATGGGGATAATAGTAGCACTACCTCACAGGGTTGTTTTTTTAACTTTTTATTTTATATTGGAATATAGTTGATTAACAGTGTGGTGTTAGTTTCAGGTGTACAGCTAAGTGATTCAGTTATACATATACATGTATCTATTCTTTTTCAAATTCTTTTCCTATTTAGGTTGTTACATAATATTGAGCAGAGTTCCCTGCGCTATACAGAAGGTCCTTGTGGTTATCTGTTTTAAATATAGCAGTATGTACATGTCAATTCCAAACTCCCTATCCCTCCCCCACTCCCGTGCCCCCTGGTGACCATAAGTTGAGGATTCAGTGAACTAACGAAGGTGATGAGGACACTTAGAGCCTGGCCGTAAGCCTAATATCTGGCACTAGTAAATGTTCAATAACTGTTAGTGGTTACTGTTATCCTGGCTGTTAATTGTCTACCTTCCTGGTCCTCTACACCCTGCTGCGATGAACGCACACAGGTGGCACAGCCCCTGCTCTCAAGGAGCTCACAAGTTGGGTGTAGAAGCAGATAGGTAATTCGAACACACTGCCTAAGTTCCATAATAGAGGTTTGAGCTTGTCTGCCGGCGGACTCAGGGAAGGCCTCACAGGAGGAGGTGTCCCTTGGGCTCACCTGGAAGGAAGGGCAGGGTGGTGGGCAGGTGGGGAGCATACATCTCCAAAGTGAGGGGGTCGAGCTGGGTGATGCCCGATGTCTGGTATAAGATGCCTGGAGCCAACTGGACAGTCAGGTAACCGTTAGGCTGCTGTCCCAGGCGAGGGCCTTGAGTTGACTCTGGCCTGGTCATCTTGTGACGCCAGTGGCCGTGGGGAGCCCTCCTTGTGGGAGAGCCGAGGGGGCTCATTTTCTCTCTCCTCGCCTCCCTCTCTGGGACCTGATTCGGGCACGTTCCTCTGCTTGGAATGCCTGTTCCCCTCCTGGTGGACTCTTGAAGCTGAATCTGGCCTCTGCACCCCGACACCGAATTAAGTCTCAGAAACAGAGTTTTGGGTGAAGTAGAAAAGAATAGCTTTATTGCTTTGCCAGGCAAAGGGGGCCACAGCGGGCTAATGCCCTCAAAACTGTGTGTCCCAACCTGGAGAGGGTCCTGAGAAGTTCTATAGTCATGGTTCAAAGAGGGCTGCACTATTGTTTCTTTCTTTCTTTTTTTTTTTTAACATCTTTATTGGACTATAATTGCTTTACAATGGTGTGTTAGTTTCTGCTTTATAACAAAGTGAATCAGTTATGCATATATATATGTTCCCATATCTCTTCCCTCTTGCGTCTCCCTCCCTCCCACCCTTCCTATCCCACCCCTCCAGGCGGTCACAAAGCACCGAGCTGATCTCCCTGTGCTATGCGGCTGCTTCCCACTAGCTATCTATTTTACGTTTGGTAGTGGATATATGTCCACGCCACTCTCTCACTTCGTCCCAGCTCACCCTTCCTCCTCCCCGTATGAAGAACCTAGGGGTAAGACAACACAGAACTCCTAGAGCCTGGCCTTGCACTATTGTTTCTTCACTGCTCCTCCCTTGTGTCCACATCCCCTCCCTTTCCTACTTAGCATCTGTTTGAACCTGCCCCTTGGAACTCAGGGAAAGGCATGGAGGCTGAATGAAGCCTATTTCCTGTAATCAGGAAACGGGGGACACAAAGGCTTTTGTGCCCAGGTGCCCCACAGAGTTCTGCTCAGTATCACTCTTACTCACCCTTCAGTACGTGGCCCAGGTGACCCCTTGTGTCTCCATGGCACCGCCATAGACCCTGGCATCCCCACTCTCGTGACACCTATTGCTGTGGGCTATGGTGTTTTGTTTACCTGCTCGCCTTCTTCCCCAGTAGACCGAGGGCCTCGAGCACAGGGCCTCTGGAGGCAGGGTTGTGACTCAGTATTCCTCGAGTCCCAGTGCCTAGTAGAGCGGCTGTTTGCTGATGGTTGTGTTGATTCCCAGAATTCCAGGCCTCGCGGGAGAGACCCCGCGTACAGAGGCACCCATTTTAATTAGCTGGCCCGGCCTGTCTCCTAAACAGTCCCGTTTGGGGTTTTCTGCACATCCTGACTGCTGCATTCAGCCTCACCACCTCTTGGGAGATGGGGGGAAAATGAGGCAAATGGCTTTCAAAGGCCCAATTACGGCAGCCACAGTCATTCATGCCAGGCGGCTCCAGCCCTGCTGGTCTCCCCAGGTCATTGGCTGTGATTTGGGGGTCCTGGATGGAGATGTTTGATGGTTGAAATGTGCCAGTGTGATGCCATCCACCATGTGCTGTCCCAGACTGTGCATCATCTCATCAAACCCCTCCCGTAAACTCTGAGTCAGTACCACTCCCACTTTACAGATGGGGAAACCGAGACTTATGGAGGTGAGGGGACTTGCCCACTGTCATGCAGGTGACAGCAAAGGCAAGGACTTGTGGGAATCCCGCTGTGCTTTTTCTTCTCAGCTGCTGGGAGCCTGGACCCACCGACCCTCCAGTTCTGGGGTCAGGAGAGACTGAGCAGTCAGCTGACCAAACTTTTGGCCAAACTTTACCTTTTTTTTAATTGATGTATAGTTGATTTACAATGTTGTGTTAATTTCTGGTGTACAGCAAAGTGACTGAATTATATAGATATGTATCTTTTTCATATTCTTTTCCATTATGGTATTACAGGACATTGAATATAGTTCCCTGTACTATACAGTAGGACCTTGTTGTTTATGTGTTTTATATATAGTAGTTTGTATCTGCTGATCCCAAACTCCTAATTTATCCCTCCCCGACCTTTCCCCATTGGTAACCATGTTTGTTGTCGAAGTCTGTGAGTCTGTTTTTATTTTGTAAATAAGTTCATTTGTATCATCTTTTTAGATTCCACATTTAAGTGATATCATAATTTGCCTTTCTCTGTCTGACTTACTTCACTTAGTATGATAATCTCTAGGTCCATCCATATTGCTGCAAATGGCATTATTTCATTCTTCTTTATGACTGAGTAGTATTCCATTGTGTGTGTGTGTGTGTGTGTGTGTGTGTGTGTGTATCACATCTTCTTTATCCATTCATCTGTCAGTGAACATTTAGGTTCCTTCCATGTCTTGGCTATTGTAAATAGTGCTGCTGTGAGCATTGGGGTGCATGTATCTTCTCGAATTAGAGTTTTCTCTGGATATATGCCCAGGAGTGCGATTGCTGGATCACATGGCAACTTTACTTTTAGTTTTTTAAGGAACCTCCATACTGTTCTCCATGGTGGCTGCACCAATCTACATTTCCACCAACAGTGTAGGAGGGTTCCCTTTCTCCACACCCTCTCCGGCATTTGTCATTTGTAGACTCTTTAATGATGGTGGTGTGAGGTGGTGTCTCATGGTAGTTTTGATTTGCATTACGGGCAGTTATTTCTAACACCAGAACACCAGTGAACATTCTCCAAGAGAAACCCAGGAAGCAAAGAGGTGAGAAGGAAACCCTTTCAGCTGACCACCTGCTATGGGTCAGGTGCTCTGCTGGATACTGGAGATACATTCTCAGTTCAGCCTCACATTATTTCTGCCAGGAGACAAGGACAATCCCAATTTCTATGATGACAACACTCAAGTTCAAGTTCTCTGAATTGCCTGAGGCCATAGAGCTAGAAACTATCAAAACTGGGATTAGAACTCAAGTTCAAGGCTTCCACTAGCTCATATGGCATTATGAAGCTCATTATGCACGTTAGAAGAAGGTCCATCCTCCAGGCAGGTGAAGCCCTGTACCAGGATGCACTGCTTCATGAATGGGACCAGGCGGTTTTCCAGCAGACCTCCTCACTCCCTCAGCTGCGCACGTTTGTGCAGTGCGTGACCTCAACAAACGTACATGGCAGCCCTGCCTGAGTCTGCCTCCTAACCGTGTGCTCTTCAAGTCACGTCGTGCCACCTCTCAGCTGGGTGGAATTGCCTCCTCCATAGACATTCCTTCCATGTAGTGGTTGGACGAGAAACATAGAATCACAGAAGGAGTAGAACTGAGGTCATCAAATCCTAGTCCCTCATTTTCCAGATGAGGAAACTGACAACCAGAGGGTAGAAGTGACTGCTGAGGACACATCTTGAATCACGAAGAGAAACCGCTAGCTCACCAGCCTCCCCACCCAGTTCCCCTCTCCCCCAGGAAGGGGCTTGGCCTCAGACCACCTGTCCTCAGTTCTGGGAATTTTATCCCAAACCATAAGACCATCCAGGTCACTGTCAGGCCCTGACGCCTGGCACTGATCAATTTCCTTTCCTTTTCAGGACGACCAGGAGTTTGGGCCTTTACCCATCACCCTGAGGATTTTGCCAAAATGTCTCTCCTGAGGACACACTGGTGGAAATTTGGTGAGTGACTTTTTTCCTATATGTTACTCTCGAGGGGTAGAGCCCCCTCACTGTGGTTAGAATTAAATGAAAGAAAGCATTTGATGGCAGGCACATCGGTTCCCAAGTGCACAGAAGGGCTGTTCCCTCCCTCTGTCCTCTCCCTGGTCCTGCTGCTTTCAAATACAGGAGGGGCCATTCTTCAAGATATTCATGCTTACGAGGCCAGGGTTGTTGGCAGCGGAGATATTCAGAGGGTTTAAGCCCTGGCAGTTCCTGGCACTGTCTAATCAGGACTGATGCAGGCTGTAGCCAGGCAGGGTCCTGGGGACCCCTGCGGCTCCCTGAGGCCCCATGGTGGGTAGTCCTAGGGCAGAGGCAAGGGGCAGGGTTGCGGGCTCAGAATAGAAGTGACTCGATATTTGGCACATGGCCTTCCTGTACCCGTGCCTCTAGGCTTACTGTCACCCCTGGTTGTTGGTGAAAAGTGCTTGAGCTCTGATTCCACCTCCACCAGCCACTTTCCCCAAGTCTGGGCCACGCCCAGTGGAATCAGAGAAGTTGCCCGCTGACCAGGTCAGAATTCCAGCTGGAAACTTTCTCTGGGATGGGGTGGGGTGCTGCCCTCTCCTCCCTTTACCTTTTCACCACTGTGCCCTGCTGGTGACCCAGGTTTATGGGGCTGCCTATCTTCTCCCACAGCTGCAAGGGGAGCTTGCACTGATTACACTTGACAAAGCACAAACGCCCGTCCTGCTCTGGCAGGAAGGCAACATGGGCTCTAATTGTTTTATGGGCTTTTCACACCCAGAGGAGAGGGGGAGAAACGCCAGCCACACGGGGTTTCTATTCTACCGTTGCCTCCGTGTCAACCCCTCCCGAGTCCCCAGAAGGCTTCAGAGTGGTGGAGAGAAAACATCTCAGAATTGGCCTTTCCACTTGGTGAAAAGAGGCAGAGGGCTCCCCCAGAGCCAGCCAAAGCCCCCCATCTTACTAGTCCTCCTGCCAGGCCTGATGGTGGGCACTGGGTTCTGAGCCCAGCCAAATGGGGGAGCTATGCGAAGCCTGCTGTGTGGAGTAGAAAAAATCACCGCTGTCATCAGCATCACGGCACCCCTCCCGTCCTCCAAACTCCAAAGGCTGACATCTGTCATCTCCCGGTGCCGCCAACAGCCCAGGAGTGGGTGGGATGGGGGACGGCCAGGAAAAGCAAAGGTTACTACCCACACTTCCCAGATGAGGAAACTGAGGCGAGGGATGGTAAGGGACCTGCCCACGATGGCACGGCCAAGCAGCGGAGCTGGGATCTGAGAGGCTCCTGAGTCCCAGTGTGTCCTGTCCGGTCTGCATCTCAGCCTCATTCTAACCTCCTCTCCTCTCCCCCCAGCCTCTTCCCTCTCCTTCTCTCTGTTTTTCTCTCTTTGTGCCTGTCTCTCTGTGTCCGTTTCTCTCTCTTTCTTCTGTCTGTCTCTGTTTCTCTCTGTCTGTCTCTATGTCCCTGTCCCTCTCCTTCCCTCTATCTGTCTGTTTGTGACCCCTTTTCGGCCAGCGGCTGAGACAGTGAGCACACCTCAGATCCAAACCTTTCTCCCATTCACTCCCCTCTGCTATTTTTTTTTTTTTTTTTTTTTTGTGGTACGCGGGCCTCTCACTGTTGTGGCCTCTCCCGTTGCGGAGCACAGGCTCCGGACGCGCAGGCTCCGCGGCCATGGCTCACGGGCCTAGCCGCTCCGCGGCATGTGGGATCTTCCCGGACCGGGGCACGAACCCGTGTCCCCTGCATCGGCAGGCGGACTCTCAACCACTGCGCCACCAGGGAAGCCCCCCTCTGCTATTTTGTTATCTACTTGTATACACCATTAGCTTTTATCTTGTTGTGTCACATATATCTCCGTACACTGCCTTGAAACCGCTGGGGAACAGAACAAGGCAGGGCAGAGATAAATACATTGAATTTAAATGTGCCAGGTTAGGTGAAAGCAAAGTTCACCTTTGCAACTGAGAGAAGATTCCGCAGCTGCGTGGGCTTCCCGCTGCTCCCCCACTCGGCTTCCCTCCTGCCCTTAGAGACTGGACTGAAATTTGCAGTGAATTCACAGATGAATTCACTTGAACTAGACCAGAGGTTTGCAGAGTGACCCGTGGAGACTCCAGGCTTCTGTGCCCCCTGGTGCTGCAGCATCTGTAGCTCAATGCTCCTGGCTCCCAGTTTCCACTGGAGGAAGGAAGATTTCCCACCTAAGGACAGTCTGAAAAGCCGTAGAAGTAGATGGGCTCTACAGATCTTTCAAGTCCTGAAAGTTTGACGATAACATCCCCTTTGGGAAGGAGCAGGATTCAGAGTCACCCCTGTGCTCCACAACCTGTCACTTCCAGGACCCCAAGATCTTTCAGTTCAGGGTGAAGCCAGCCAGGCTCCTTGGGTACAAAATTAAGGAGGTGCGTGCTCTCAGGGCTGGGCAATGCCCCTGCACTTTAAGGAGTGAGTGCCCCCTTAAGTTTGTGCCCTGCATCTTTTTTGTAAAATTTATTTTATTGAAATATAGTTGATTTACAATTTGTGTTAATTTCTGCTGTGCAGCAAAGTGATTCAGTTATACATATATATACACATGCTTTTTCATATTCGTTTCCATTGTAATTTATCATAGGATGGTAGGACCTTGTTGTTTATCCATTCTATATATACTAGTTTGCACCTGCTATCCCCCAACTCCAAATCCATCCCTCCCCCACCTCTCCTCCCCCTTGGCAATCACAGTTCTGTTTTCTATGTCTGTTTTGTAAATAAGTTCGTTTGTGTCGTATTTTAGATTCCACGTGTAAGTGATTTCACATGGTGCTTGTCTTTCTCTGTCTGACTTACTTCACTTAGTAGAATCATCTCTAGGTCCATCCACGCTGCTGGAAATGAGCCCCGCATCCTGCTTGCCTTAGCGTAGTTCCCATTTCTGCTTTTGGCTGCCTTTTTTCTCTCCTGCACTTTGCTCTCTTGGATCCTTTAAATGTGCTCAAATCCCACCCCTATTTTGGAAAACAAACACCTCCACTTCAACCTTGAGCCCACGCTCCCCTCCAGCTGCCACCCTGCCTCTCTCCTCCTCTTGGGTGCCTATATGTCCTCTTTCTCCTCCCTCCTTGGCCCATGCCGGTCTGGGTTCCCCCAACAAGCTGCTCTCACTGTGGTCGCCAGTGTTCTCCACGCTGCTAAATGTGCAGATATTTTTCGTTATCTCTCTCCTTCCTGAAAAGCCCATCTCTGTTGGCTTATTCGATGCAGTAGTGTCTTGGCCGTCCTCCCACTTCCCTGGACACTTGTCCTTTGTCCCTTATCTGGCATTAAGTGTCAGTGTTCCCCAAAGCTCCCTCCTAACTGCTCTGCTCTTCCCATCCACCATCATGCCTTCAGTTACCACCTGTATCCCACGTCTTCAAAATCTCTATCTGTAGCCCAGCCCTCTCTGCAGGGTTCCAGACCAGTACAGAAATGGTCACTTGTCACCTCCATTTGGATGTCTCCAGCGTACCATGAAATCCACATGTTTAAAACTGAACTCAAGCTCTCCCTGTCTCCCCCTCCACATCACCCCCAAATATCTGGTCCTGTTTGTTTTGTCTTTTCAGTGTTTTCCTAACTGAGACCTGGATTATGTGGAAGAAGGTAGGTGTGTCTAGGTCGGAGGAGTCATGGAGGGCTCTGTGACCTTTAGTCCTAAGCAGGGGAAGGAAATTATTTAATTGTCAAAAACATGACAACACTGTCAAAAATAAATTAAATGAGGCATATACGTTGTGAAACATGAGTCAGCGTTCTAGTCACTCTGAGGTGCTATATTCATGAAAAACTCTTCATCAAAAAAATTTCGTGCTATGGTGAAGTCTGTGGATGATAACGCTTGGTGACATGAGCAAACTCTATCATCGCATTCCAGAAGCCTCTGTGTCATCCCCCTACCCCACTCCCAGCTCACTGAAGGGGACTCTGCTGCTGACTTGCAGGAGAAGCTCCCCAGAGGTTGCCAGTGAAAGCAAAGCCCTACTTGGCACATGCTGTTCCCACTGCCTGGAATTCTGTTCCCTAATTCTCTCCCCTCTTCAGCCTGTCACTATTCCCTTCACTCGACCTAGTCTTACTCATCCTCTGGTTCTCAAGTTAAATGACACTTCTTCCAGGAAGCCTTCCCAGAATCCCTAATGTCCCCCAGGTCCCCCCCTTACACATCCCTCCTGGTCCTTGAGCTTGCCCTTCCAGGCTCTAATCAAGTGATAACTTACCTATTATATGGGGTTGCCTGTGGCCAGCTCAGCATCACTGTCACCCTTTCAGTATGGAGTGAAGCCTGGGGCTGCCATTTCCCAGAATCCCCTTCCCAGGATGGTTCTGGGTTAGAGTTGGCCAACAAGGCACTTGGGGGGCATGTGATCCGTGGAAGAGAAACAGAGCCATTGTTCTCCAGAGGCACTGCAGCCGACAGGTGTGCAGACGTGAGGCTGGAAGCAGTGCCCAGGTGGGCTTCTTGAGGGGCACCTACATCAAGGCTGCAGGCTGAGGTGGCTCATGGGAGCTTCCCAGTGGCCTCTGGGTGAGCTCTTGAAAACCAGCTCATCAGGGGTGGCTCCCTGCCTTCCAGCATCATGCAAACCTCAGATTTCCTACCCTGAATCCCTTCATACTTGGAATACACAGAGTGGCTTCTGTTTTCTTGACAGATTCCTCACTGATAAAAAAATCATGTGTGTGAATAGTGTTAATATCTGTCTTCCTCCCAAACCATAAGCCCCATGTGGTCAGAGCCAGCATGATGTGTGGCTGTATCCCCAGATATCAGTCTAAACTGAAATAGAATCCACATAGTCCCATTTAACAGATTGGAAGACTGAGCCCCAGGGTAGATCACAGGGTAGTGGCAGGGCCGCCATCAACCTGTCTGAGTGCATTCTTTCCCTGCCATGAAGGCACTAGAAACGGAAGGAAGGACTTATTCCAAACAGCTTTTGAGTGACTCTTTCAGATGTTAGCTTCCTCCCCCCAGTCAAGATGCTAGTCACACTGAAACCAAACCACAGGCTTCTCACTAATACAACTGAGTTATTATCACCACTTTCCAGTTGACAAAATTATTTCTTATCTTTGTATTTTATAGGTATAGCAATAAAAATTATTGTCAAGGGCATTATTACAATTTTTAACTATTAATGGAATTATGATGCCTGATGGAGTATGGGCAACAAAATATACTCCCCACAACATGCAGGAACTTTTTGTTTATTATCTCTGGGCTTTACAGTTACCATAGCAATAAAATTCATACTCACTGGGATTATTACCGTTTTCAACAACTAATAGAATTATTGTTTTTGAGTGTGGTTTTAAGCCTTAGAATAAAATGTAATCCCATCAACAGTACTGAAATTTTTAATGTCGTTCAACATTATCGTAAATGATCAATATAATAACAGAACTCCTCTAAGCCTGTCATTGTCACTTCTCCTTCAACCATGGGGTCTTTGTGTTTCTCGTGTTATGAGATCTAAATTTGTCAAGGGAGCATTTGAGGCATTCGCTCATTATACAAGCATTTAGTAAATAGACCTCATGCTAGAGGTGGAGACTTCCAGAATGAATAAGACAGCCTAGCATGGTAGTTAAGGGAGCTGGCTTTGGGGTCATCTGGACACGAGCTTGAATCCCAGTTCCGAAGGGTGTCCCTGGGCAAGTTTTCTTACTGTCTTTAAGTTTCCACTTCCTTAATCCAACCCCCCCCCCCTCCAAGAAACACCAAAAAACCCAAAAAGGAAACCATTTCCACCTCTCAGGGTTGGAGTGAGGGTCAAAGGTGACTATCTTGTACATGCACCCCTATGTTCATAGCAGCACTGTTTACAATAGCTTAGACACGGAAGCAACTTAATTAATGTCTGTCGAGAGATGAATGGATAAGGAAGATGTAGTGTATATATACAATGGGATATTTCTCAGCCATAAAAAAGAATGAAATAATGCTGTTTGCAGCAACATGGATGGGTCTAGAGATTATCATACTAAGTGAAGTAAGTCAGAGAAGGACAAATACCATATGATATCACTGATATGTATGTGGAATTGAAATCTAAAATACGACACAAATGAGCATGTTTATGAAACAGAAGCAGACTCACAGATATAGAGAACAGACTTGTGGCTGCCAAGAGGGAGAGTGGGTAGAGGAGGGTTGGATTAGGAGTTTGGGATTAGCAAATGCAAATTATTACATAGAGAACGGATAAACAGCAAGGTCCTACTGTATAGCACAGGGAACTATATTCGATATCCTGGGATAAACCATAATGGAAAAGAATATGAAAAAGAATATATATACATATAGTTGAGTCACTTTGTTGTACAGCAGAAATTAACACATGGTAACTCAACTCTACTTCAATACAATTTAAAAAGAAGTGACTATCTTTGCAATATGCTTAGGAAGATGCTTGGCACAGAGTAGGTGCTCAGTGAAGGAAGGTAGTCGCCGTGTTTGTGGTTGTCGCTGTTGTGATAATCTATCCCTTTCTCTGAAAGGACGTGCGTTCTAATGGGGAGGGGCATCAGCCTGCAGTTGTGACACATGCTGCACAGACAGCCATCTAACCCAGCCAGGAGACAGTGGGGTGGGGTGGGGGGCTTCCTGCTGGAGATGACCCCTAAGCCGAGTCCTGAAGGATGGGTGGCGTTGACATTGAGGGATAAAAGGAGATAAAGGGCCGTGGGCTTCCCCGTAGGCTAAATGACCCCCCACCAGGCCACTCTGTGACTTTGAGCAACTCCCCAAACTTCTTCCTTCTCAACGTGTGAAAATCCATTACTAGTAATACAGGGAGCTCGGAGAGTCTGCAGGCTGTCTTTGGATGAAAGAAAGCATTATCGTATTAACTAATTACATGAATTAAAATAAGTTAATTAAATAAATGACTTAATGAGATTAGTGCATTTGTTGTTTAATGATCCGTTACCGCTATTGATAATAATAATGGATTCTGCACTATGACAGGTGACAAGTCTGTTGTCGAGTGGTGGAATTTGAAACCACAGAGGAGCCACATAGGTAGGGGGTGAGAGAGGATCCCCTCAATGGTACTTTCCTGCTTGGGCTGCTACTCCCCTGGCCTCGTCCTGCAAAACCTTGGGGTGAGAAAGGTCAGAATGTGGCCAGGGGCCTTGTCTTCAACCCTCCGTCAGGTGACTTCTCAGAGCTTGCGTTTCCTCACCTGTAAAGGGGCAGGGGCATCAGTGATACTGGAATTAGGTCATGTTCACACCTGAGTCTGGGATCCCCCCGAGCGGAGCCTGAGGCAGAGGCTGATGAGGGCGTCCCCAGCTTGGCACTCGGCCTTGCTGTCTATCTGGGTAAACTCATCAACTTGACCTTCACAGACAAGGCACAGCCACGTGGCCGGAATCTATCATCTCCATCGATACTGGACACTGTGGTTCCGGGGCAGCATCTCCCACCCTTATCAGAAGGATAACAGGTCCTTGCATTGGTTTCCCTCCCATCTGGTGTTTATTTCTCTTGGTCCTCACTCCTTCTTGGATCACATTTCCAAATAAACCATCCACACGCAAACCTTTGGGGGAACCCAGGCATAGACACTGGGTACCAGAAATGGCCCTAGTGGGGAATTCCCTGGTGGTCCAGTGGTTGGGCCTCTGCACTTTCACTGCCGAGGGCTCGGCTTTGATCCCTGGTCAGGGAACTAAGATCCTGCAAGCCGCACAGTGGCTCAGCCAAAAAAAAAAAGGACTGGCCCTAGAAAGCAGTCCTCAGGATGACTGTAGCCTGCAGAAGACAGCTGCCCCCATATTCCTCAAAGATGCCGGTTTACTCTCCTTCCGTCCTAACTGAACCCCGCCCCCGCCTCCACCCCCTGTGTTCACGTACAGTCAGTGAAGGATGGATTCACCTATCTCACATAATAAACCCAGTTAGCCTTCTTGCCGTCAAGTCTCCTGGCCCCTTTCTCAGCACTATGCCAAAACATTTCCAGCATCTCCGCCATATTTGTTAGAGAACATCATTGTGTTTGAGCTTCAAGGAGCCGTCCCAGCAGAGTGTTAGGGGGGCTCCAAGTATCCTTACCAGACGCTAACTGCCAGGTGACACGTGGGTGCCCCCACGTCAGTGAGTTCTTCCCTGCCCATCTTTATATTTCACTGGTGAAAACCCACACAGGCCTGCTTCTTAGCTGGGTCTTCAGACTCCTTTGGAGTGAAAACTGCCTCTACCCAGAGCAGCAATGGTACTTTCCTGCTTGGGCTGGGCTGAGACCTGATGTCATCCTGCAGGCAATGGGGAGCTCGAGGGGCTCAACTTCTGGGCCTCAGGAAAGGGCTTGGCAGGGTCTCTAGGCAAAGGGGAGCTCCTCTTTCTAAAAGAGGGGAGAGGGCTGTGTCTGCCAACCTGGTGGTTTAGAGGAATCTGGGTGCAGTGTTCTCAGGTCAGTTCATCCAACTGTCCTCATTCTGGGCCTCAGGGTCCTGCCCTTTGCCCCTGAGTTCCCTGATTATCGTAGGAGGCCCCCCTGCAGCTATGCGTTCAGTTTTCTCTGTAGTCCTTCTACCCCAGAATTAGATCCCAGGCTGGCTTTTCAGCACACTCCACCACTGGGCAGCTGCAGGAGGTAAGGGGGGGTATCCTTAATGCTGCCACCGAGTCAGTGATACGGACAGAGTAAACGGACAAAGTAGGTGATTGAATAGTTAATCCCACTAGGGAATTGTAAGTAGAAAAAAAAAGTATGGGAGACCCCTATAAGTTAATGATCACTCAAGAAAGCAGGTTTGCTTAACCACAAAACCAGGCAGGCTTGCTTAGCAACAAAACCATGCAAAAAAGTATGAGACATGCCCCCAAACAATAAAACGCTGGTGGCATGAGGCCCACATCCTGCCCAGTGAGCTCAGTAAGTTAATGATTCCTAGGATATGCTTCTCTGTGCACACTAAAATCAAAAGTATAAGGAAAAGGTGACATTATACTGAAACCTGAGATGATTTACCTATTTTAGTATATGTTACCACCTTTCGCTCATTTCCATTGCACCATGACAGTCCCAGCTCGACCATGGAGGGACAAGAAAACTCCCCCACCTGACAAGGAGGCAGAACTGGTGATGGAAGCGTGATGTCTACTCAAGAGTGAGGAAGGGCTTCCCTGGTGGCGCAGAGGTTGAGAGCCCGCCTGCCGATGCAGGGGACACGGGTTCGTGCCCCGGTCTGGGAAGATCCCACATGCTGCGGAGCGGCTGGGCCCGTGAGCCATGGCCGCTGAGCCTGCGTGTCCGGAGCCTGTGCTCCGCAACGGGAGAGGCCACAACAGTGAGAGGCCCGCGTACCGGAAAAAAAAAAAAAAAAAAAGGAAGGAAGAGGGAGGATCAAGGGAAATAAAAACAGGACAGAAGGTGCCCCACCAAGAATTGCCCCACGGGAGCTAGCTGCCCTACACTTCCAGTTCTCATCTTAATGGGTGCTGAGTGGGTGTCCCCCAGGCACCTGGGGACAGGAAGTGAGAAATGCGCATGGGGCCTGAGGTAGGGCACCATCAGGGTACGTGTGCATGAGACTGATGGAAGCCTACACCCTCCCCCTCCCCCAGCAGGGGCTAGAATAAGACATGAGGCGGAGAAGATTAGAAATGTCACCCAAGACGTGGCCAATGTGTAAAGTGCCAGGCAAAGTGCCTGGTACAAAGTTAGAGCACACTTTAAAAGGCATTTATGGTTTTGTATTCCTGGTAACCTACATTTACTAAATAATGGATGAATGAAAAGAAAGAACAAGTTTCTGGTCTTCTGTAAGTGGACCTCATGCATATTTAAGTGGCGAGGCTCACAGACTAACAGAACGTGAACTAGGACCCCTGAGAGGTCTCTGTCTACCTCCTGCAAAGATGTCTGAGCTGGACCAACAGGACTTGAAACTGTCATTCTTCTTCTTTTTTTGGCCGTACCACGCATCATGTGGGATCTCAGTTCCCCAACCAGTGATAGAACCGCACCCACTGCAGTGGAAGTGCGGAGTCTCAACCAGTGGACCACCAGGGAAGTCCTGAAACTGTCATTCTTGAGAAGAGATTTTGGCCTGTGAACCTCCGAGGACTTCACAGTGGTAAGGAAGGACAAGGTAGGGGGACAGTCCCCAGAGAGCAGCACCCTGAATAACCTGGTCTGGGGCAATCCGCCTAGTGATTACATCCAAGGGCTCTGAGCCCCCACTGCCTGGCTTTGAACCCAGATTCTATCACTAATTAAAATGTGTGTGTGGGACATCTGCTTCCAGGAAAATGGAGTAGACAGACTTTTCCCTATTCCTCCTACAAAGCACAACCCAAAACCCTGGGCATTAAATAGAAAACAAATGTAAGAAGGTTCTGGAAGGTGGAGAGAAGAAGCCAGCCTGGATGGGGGCTTTGGAACGATATGACGAAGAGCTCCCTGGGAAGTATCAATCCAGATTCCTGAACCCAGTGAAAATATCCTTCAGGAATGAAGGGGAAACCAAGACAGTCTCAGATGAAGGAAAAAGAAGAGAATTTGCCCCCAAAAGACCTAACCTAAAAGAATGGATAAGGAAAGTTCTCCAGACAGTGTTTAAGGAGGGGTTAGGGATCGGAGAGAAGTGGGTGTCATTTCAAAGGGCAACCTGAGGGATCTTTGTGATGATGGAAATGTTCTGCGTTCCTTTTTTAAATTGAAGTATAGTTGATTTACAAAATTATATTAGTTTCAGGCGTACAACACGATTCAATGTTTTTATAGATTATACTCCATTTAAAGTTATTACAGAATAGTGGCTATATTTCCCTGTGGTGTACAATATATCCTTGTTGCTCATTTATTTTATACATAGTAGTTTGTATCTCTTAATCCCCTACCCCTATATTGC
The DNA here is from genome assembly GCF_937001465.1 of Orcinus orca. Classification (NCBI taxonomy): domain Eukaryota; kingdom Metazoa; phylum Chordata; class Mammalia; order Artiodactyla; family Delphinidae; genus Orcinus; species Orcinus orca. Next base: position 90,603,477 of record NC_064569.1, on the reverse strand, counting down.
CCCTCTCCCCTTTCCTCTCCCCTCTGGTAACCACTAGTTTGTTGTCTTTGTCTGAGAGTCTGTTTCTGTTTTGTTATATTCATTCATTTGTTTTATTTTTTAGATTCCACATATAAGTGATAACATAGAGTATTTGTGTTTGTCTGTTGGACTTATTTCACTAAATATAATACCATCCAGGTCCATCCATGTTGCTGCAAGTGGCAGAAGTTCATTCTTTTCGTGGCTGAGTAATATTCCATTGTGTGTATCTATCTCTCTATGTATCTATCTATCATCATCTCACATCTTCTTTATCCATTCTTCTGTTGATGGACACTTAGGTTGCTTCCAAATCTTGGCAATTGTAAATAATGCTGCTCTGAACATTGGGGTTCATGTATGAAATGTTCTGTGTCCTGAGTGTATCACTGTCATTATCCTGATGGTATACATTGTATATATCGTACTACAGTTTTGCAAGATGTTATCATTGGGGGAAACAAGATAAAGGGCACTTAGAGTCTCTCTGTAGTATTTCTTAGAGCTGCATGTAAAACTCCAGTTGTCTCAATATAAAAAATTATAATTAAAAATGAATGACCTTCAGCCAACTACTCACTTCTCTCAGCCTCAGGTTTTCCTATCTGTGAAATGGAGATCATAGGAGGATCCCCACATGTAAAATAGAACATCAGAGTGTGGTTGTGGTGACTAAATTAGCTAAAACAACTCCCTAGAACAGCACCTGACGTGTAGTCTTTTCTTGTCACATGTTACCGATAATTAGCGCTACCGATATAAAGAACCACCTTGCTCTGGGCAGCAGTCAAGCCCTTCACATGGTTTCTCTCCGCTTACAGCAATCTGGGAGGCAGATGCTACCTGAATGGCCATTTCCCAGATGGGAAGACTGGAGTTTCAATAAGTTGCCAGGGTCACACAGCTAACGGGAGGCACATGTACGCTTTGAACCCAGGCCTCCTTGCTCCTCTGCCCAGGTTCTGAACCACTGGGCCACAGAAGCCCAGATAGTGGTTCTTCCTCCAAGAAGAAGTTATTTTTCTTATTTGTGTCCCTCTTTTCATCCCTTAAGTGATGACCACAAAGGTCTCTGGCGTTTGCCTTTGTCAGGGAGAGGCCATGCCCTGTGACCCCGTCCTACCCCTCCAGCCGGCCAGAAACCCAAAAGTTGGAGTAGGTGGGGGCAATCTGAAAGAAGGCAAGACAAGTAGGCAGGCTGGGGTCCTGGAGCCCGTGACAAGGGATGTAAAAAGAGCGAGAGAAGTTGGTCAAGGCTAGAAAAGATCCCCGAGGGGCTTATCAGGTGTGAGCCGGAAAGACAGACCCGCGCTTAGATCCACCTCTCCCTATTTGCTGATGCTGTGACCTTGAACAAGCAGCCTAACCTGAGTCCCAGTCACTTCATTGGGAAGCAGGGCCTGCGTTGGCACCTGGGGGGCAGGGGCGCTGAAGACCAGATGAGGTGCCAGCAGTGAGCACATGGCGCCATTGCTGGCACACGGTCGGTGCTTAATAAATGTTCTCTACCGCTCTTCCCGCTGGTGGCTGATTTCAGGGGGTGGGGCTCAGAGAGTGCAGACGATTCCATTGCTTCAGAAGCCAGAGGCCCAGTGCAGTGGTGGTTTTCTGGGACTGAAGGAAGCTTCTTTTGAGACTGTTGTGTTGAGGGTATAAAGAGGTTGAGGAGGGAGGGACGAACTGGGCTGTCCAAAGCGCCCCTTTCCTCAGGATTCAGGGCAGGTGGCTCAAGCCCCAGGTCTTTTGAGTAAAAGCCAGCTGTGTGGCTCAGGAAATGAGGATTTCAAAACAGCAACAATATATAATAATAAAAGTAGCAACCGCAAGGCATTATTAGCAGGCTAGTTTATCAGCAGAGTACTCAGCAGGCATTAACTAATGAAAACTCCTCCAAGGTAAGCAGTTATTGATTTGTGAGGAAAGAGAAAAAGAACTCCATGGGGATGTATTTATGTCCAGCCACGCTGAACAATTAGTCAGTCTCTGCCACAGGTTCCTTTGTCTTATCATGGCTCCATTCCCAGTGGCGAAAAGAGGCACAGGGAGGGACAGTCATCGCAGTGAGGGGGGCCCTACTGTCCCCCAAACACACTAGCATTTGCCACCTGCCAGCCTTTGCCTGTACTGTGAAGTGAGACAAAGGAGGAAGGGGGCAAATGGGGGCCGAAATAGCATCTTTATTACCGATGGAGCAGGACATAGAGGATGTGGCTTAGATCCGGGGGCCAGAATCTGACAGCCCACAAGGGGTGCTGTCTCCTTCCTTCCCTGCATCCCTCCATGGGCAGGGGTCCCCATGGAGGGGGCTTGTGAGCTTGTGGCTCCCGAGAAACTGGGAAGAGGAGGGGCCGGGCTGCACAGGCCCACCTGTCCGCAGGCATGAGGGGCAGCGGGGGCTGGTGGGTGCTGGTCTGTGTCTCCCACATGGAAGTCAGTAGCAGGAGTGAGGTGAGGCTAACGCGTCCTTCATTAACGGAGTGTGTGGAGCGCTTAGTAAACATCTGTGTGATGAGAGTGTGTCTGCTAATTGGGGAGGGTGATGCTTGCTCTCCTACGCTGGCTGAGGATTCCCGGAGGCTGAACCAATTCGGCTAAAATACGCTGCCCTGCAGACACTTTATTAGGAGAGTTTGTGGGGACAGAGCTCTGGACCTGTGTTCTGGTCCTAGCTGGGCTTTGTGTGTGGCCTTGGACGTGCCACCTCTCAGAGCGTCTGTCCCCTCATCTGCAGAATGAAGATAATCATAATATATGGTCCCAGGGATGCATGAACCAATGGCGGGGGACTTGCCACGGATGCCGCAATCCTCAGGAAGGGTTCGGGGCTGCTGCTTAGATTTTAGGGCTCTGCACTGCCCCGCTCGCTGCTGTGGCAGCATCTGGTCGTCTGGTCGGCTTTCCCTCCTTGGAGCCCAGAGGGTTCCCGCCTGAGTGAGCCCTGGGATGCTCTGGCCTGGGCCCACCTAGCCACACCCCTCCTCCTGGCTGTGACAGCACCACTTTATAAAGCCTGCGGCCACCCTCCACCAGAGCTACACCCCAGGCACAGGTTTTTATCCTGCAGCCATAAAGTAGGATTGGGGAAGAATTTACAATCAGGGCTATAAAGTAATAACAGCAGAGAGGCTATTTCGTTGGGTTCAAGTGGAGGTGAGTGAGGGGTTCAAAAGTTCAAGACCTCCAGGCATTTCCTGGTGACTGATAACCTCCCTGGGCGCTGAAACCAGCTGGTGTCCCAGACACAGAGGTTTCTTGAAGACTGAATAAGGGGGGCCAGTGTTCATGGTTCTGGGCTTGGACTGACAGACACCTGTTGGCTCAGGTGGTGCCCCAAGACAGGCACTGGGGGTGGGGTGCCGTCTTCCCCATCTTTCTCCTGTATGCCACCTGGGGAGATGCCAGCAGGGCTCCTGCCCTACTCTGAGCATGTAAATGGAGGGGCAGAGCATGGCCAGAGAAATCAACCGTGCCCTGCCATACGGGGTCTGACAGGCCTAGGTTCCTCTCCTGACTCCCACTTACTGGCTGTGTGACCTTGGGCAAGTCCCTCCACCTCTCTGGGCCTGATTCCTCATCTGTCCACAGGGAGGGCAACACCTCCTGTAACTGAGGTCATAGCCTGGCACACAGTTGGGTGATGGAAGAAGCTCCTTGGTCTTCCCTTTGCCGTCCTTCTGTTCTTTCCTGTGGGGCCCTCCACCTTCCTAGGACTCAGAGAAGTGGACCAGAAGGGGCCTTGGAATCATTCCCGGGAAGAGGTGAGAGGTAGAGTCAGGAGCCCAAAGAACTAAATTCTGGTTCCAGCCTGGATCCTTCCTAGCTCTGTGACCTCAGGCAAGTTTCTTAACCTCTCTGAGTCCCAGTTTCTACCTTCATAGGAAGCAGATTTTGGTACTGATGTTCTGAGGCTGTTCATCTGGACACCCCACTGGCTGCTGAATCTGTCCTAGAAGAGCCTTCAATATATACATTTTTAGGGGCCCAGGGAGGTGGGGGGACTTCCCAGCACCAGAAGAAGGAAGGTGCTTCTTACATGTCCTAATTGGGGTTACTCAGGTTTTAAAAGACAGAGTCTCGTATCAATGGCAAGACAGATTTGGTGAAGTGGTCAATGTGGCTGGCCACAGAAACCTTAGTGTTCAAATCTTCTTTATCTCCACAAGAGTCCAGCAGCATTTTGGGGACCCTTTAGGGCAGGAGTTAGAAAGTGATGGCTTGTGGGAAAAATCCGGCCCATTGACTGTTTTGTAAATAAAGTTTTATTGGAACACAGCCACACCCATATATTTGCATATTGCCTCTGGCTGCTTATGAGCTACAAGTGCAGAGTTGAGTAGCTGCTACAGAGACCATAAGGCTTGTAAAACCTAAAATACTTGCTACCTGGCCCTTTATAGAACACATTTGCAACCCCCACCCTGGCGGCTGGGGATCTGAGGCTGGGATCTGTGCTTGAATCCGCTGCCCGCCCTTCATTTTACAGGAGAGGAAGCTGAAGGTCAGTGACTCGTCCAATGCCATGCGACGGTGGGATGGCCTCTGAGGGTCAGAGTACAATGTGGCGAGCCCAGTCTCGTTCTCACCCAGGGGTCACACTGGGGACAGTGGAAATGAACGAATATACAAGGGAATCCTTGTATGTTTCAGAGGGATCATTGAAATTCCCATGACCAGCATGGGCAGATTCTGAACTCAGAGCCCTGCCTGCTCCTGCCTGGCTCCTCTGTTAAGTTCAGAGCCTTCAGCCTCCCTCTGCATCGGAGACACAGGCCAGGGCCAGCTGGGCACGTCGGAAAGTGCTCAGGACCCCAGCCTGTAATCTAATCCACCACCCCAAGCTCTCTGCCTGACGTTCCCCCCTGTTTATGTTGTAGGCCCATCATGCCCACACTGGCTTAATCCACTAGGCATACACCGAAATGCAGAGCTTTACAGAACTCTTTAGAGACGCCTCTGAGTGAGTCATTGGAGAGAGTGTTTTCCTGTCAGAAAGTTGTGTTGGTGGCGTGCCGGCACTGGCCGCGTGATCTGGAGCTCCGGGTGATGGCATCTCTCCCTCCTTCCTCCCATGCCCACCAGACTCAGGAGGCTCCTCGTCCTGGGTTGGCGGGGGGGCCTCGGAGATCTCCTGGATGCCCCGAGGCCAGCAAAGGGGTCCAAGACACAGCTGGAGTGAGCGTCCCTTTCTGTGGACTCCCTCTGTGGAGCAGGGTTGCAGTGTCAGGCGGAAGAGAGGGCAAAAGCTACGGAGCCTGATGGACTTGGGTTTGAATTCTGAACTGGTCACTAGCTGTGTGGTTTTGAGCCTGTTCTAAGACCTCTGGGCACCCCTTTCTTCATCTGTAAATGAAGACAGGATTCCTCCGTTGATTCAGCTGATGTGTACAAGAGTTCCTTCCAGATCCCAGCAGCTGCCACGTGGGTTAAACGCAGTAATTGCCCTGAAGGACAGGGACCCAGCAAGGCCCCATGGGATGGCCATTTGTATTCTTCTTGTTCTCGGCTTCAGTCCTGGCTTCTTGACCTTTCGCTTCTCTGGGGCCGTGGAGATGACCTGGCTGTTTGCACAGAATGCAGGATGGGGCTGTGGGAGCATGGCGAGGATGGACAGGGGTCTAGACACCCTGCCCTGGGAGGGATCAGGGACCAATGAGATGGGGAAGATGAGGCTCACGTGGACACAGTCCCTTCAGCCAGTGTGCAGGAGGGGGTCTGGAAAAGGGCAGAGACAGGGCCAGAGTGGTGGCCAACATGGTGGGCTCTAGTGCCCGATGGCTTGGGTTCCAAGCTCCCACCTGCCACCTGGGTCTGTGCACTCCATGCGGGTGATTGACCAGGGTCTCGTCTGTGCACCGGGGATAGTCACAGACCCTAGTTCATGGGTGCCGTCAGGATTAGATGCGTTCAGCCATCAGAATGGAGCCTGGTATGTGGGAATGGCCCACAGGTGTGGGTGTTATTATTCTAGGGTTCCAAGGGCAGAGCTTTGAGTGGAGGGCAGGGAAGTACAGTGGTTAGGTACATTGATGTTCTTGGCCTTTGGGTCGGACCGTCAGAGTTTGAGTCCTCGATCTGTGCCTCCCTATCTGGATAAGCATGGAAAAGTAACGGAACTTCTCTTAAATCAGATTCCTCAGCTGTAGAAGAGTCACATGCTGATTTCAGAGAGCTTGAGAGGTTTCTTTGAGATCACATATGGAAAATACTTAGCACAGAGCCAGGCACATAGTAGGTATTCAATAAACGGTAGCCATAATTATTACTTGTATCAATAGATGAATAGGTCAAGGAGGTGAATTTCAGTTCAGCTTAATGAAGGGCTCTGGATGGAATTCCACTTCCAACCGTGGGGATGGGCTGCCCCATCAGGTAATGAGTGCCCTGTGAATGGAGGCATTCAAGCAGGGGCTGAGGGATCGTTTCTCAGGATGAAATGAAAGAAACCCGTTAGTGAGAGGAGGCTGCACTAGACCATACCCAAAGTAACTCCAGCTTGAAAATGAGCCCCCTAAGTCTTATCGTCTTGTGCAGCCGTAGACGGTAACCCTAGGAGGGTGTTTTCCTAACCGTTTGAGGGAACATATTAAGCTGTCCCTAAAAAATGTTCTTAGTTAAATGAAGTTGGAAAGTGCTGTATACTGTGGCCCATCTTAAAAAATCACATGCACATCAGCAAATTCAAGGCTCTGAGAAAAAAAAATAGCCAAGGAACTTTAATTTTGTTTTGTTTTTAGAGTCCGTCCCTATTCAGATATTGCAGGGCAACAGTGTTCAACAGAATATACTCTAAAAACATGGGTCTAGGAGAATTCCCACCTCTTGGGCAGGCTCTGCATTTCCAAGCTGCGGTTAGATGACCTATTTAAGTTGGTGATCCGCGTCACACTGAAACGCACACCCTTGCAGAAGCTCCTGGGCCTGTGAGCTTTCCTTTCCAAAACCCTGTCATCCCCGAGAAGGCCTGCATTTATAACCTGTCAAATCAGACCTGATCTGGCTTCTGTTACTGGTTCCTATGAGAGATGGTGACCCCTGGATGTCGGAGGAATGTCCTGCTGTCCTGTCCTTGACCTTTAAAAAGGCATTCAGCCCCTTGGGGTGAAGATCAGCTCCCTGCTGTCAGTTCTGCCCTGGTTTTGCCAGAGGCTTCATAGCCCATCTGATTGCCCTGAGCCCCCAGGGAGGGTCATCCCCTGTCACACCTCTACCTGTGTGCACGCAGCACAATGACAGTAAAGGAATTACTAGGACTGTGTAGGAAGTTGCTTATGATCTGACTGCCCTCCTGGAAAGCAAACTCAGAGAGCGTGTTCGACTTGTTTGCTCCCGAATCCCCAGCAAACGCTGCTGAATGAATGAACATCTCTTTTCTGCTGGTCATCTGAAAGTTGAAACTGAACTTTGCTTTAGGGCCATAAATGCAATTTCAGAGATCACACGCTGGATAAGAAGACAACTTTGTCCTGGGCTTGACTGCATCAAGGAATGTTCAAGAAATGTTCGAGGAAGGACCCAAGCCTGGAGAATCAGAGTTCCTGGGATTTCACACCCAAGGGCTTCTCGATTCTTTGTTCCAGTCAAGGTCACTTGCTGCCTTCCCACCGGCCTTCTCTTCCTGCCTCCGGGATTTTGTTCATGCTGTTTCGCCTCCTGGAGAACTAGACCTCCGTGTCTCTCTGTCTCTCTCTGTGTCTCTGTCTCTGTCTTTCTCTTGGCAGTTAGGAATCCACCCCACCTTCATGAAGCCTTTTCAGACCCCTCAAAGCATTCACTCATCTCCCATCCTTTACTGAACTCCTTCGGCAGAATTAATTTTGCCACAGTTTTGAACCTTACCTTGGAGTTTAGCTGTTTCATTGCCTGTTTCTCCAACCAGATGTCATATTTCCTGGAGGCCACATGTCACGCCTTCTAGACTGGGAGGGCTGTGGCACAGCACTGGGCCCAGTGGGGCCGAGCAGGATACCCTCAATACCATTGATGGACAGCTTGCTGTGTGCCAGGGATATGCCAGATGGCCTCACACATTGCCTTCTTGAGCCAACGGTTCTCTTGTCATCGCATCGTATAGATGAGGACATTGGGACGTTACAGAAGCTATAGCACAGCCTGTAGAGCTGGGACGCAAGCCCAGGACTTCCAGAATCTGGATACTTAACTCATCACACTCCATAGGTTTAAATCTACAGGGACCTCAGGATGAGGCCTGACCTCTGGTTTCTTCATTTCTTGGACTAAGCCCACTATCACGATATGGTACATGTATCTGTTGGAGACAGATGGTCCTGGGTTCCGGACCTGGCTGCAGTGCTTACTGTCCTTTGGCCTCTGGCCTGCTGTTTCCCCTCCCTAAGAGCACAGTTCCTCTTCTGGAGAGTGAAGACAGCAAGAACACCCCCGCAGGGCCATGGAGAGGATCGAGAGGGAGACACTCTATGAGAGGCAGTTATTCTCCTTCCCATCCCCTCCCTTTTAATGCTTTAAGCACCTCTGAAATCTTTATCTGATTTTGATTGCAATCTTTGTAACTTTGGAGATTTAAGCAAATCTCCAACTCCTAGCATATGGCAAGCATCCCACGACGGTGTGTGAATTGATCCAATTTACGTTCAGGAGAAACATCTTGTGGAATTTCATCTGAACACAGGGTGACAGAGGCCGAGAGATCCAGGTTTGACTCCTGGCCTACATTTTTCTTACACTTACTCTGTGCCTAAGGGTAGTTCATCAGCCTCACGGAGCCTAGGGCTCTTTACACGCGCAGTGGAGGTACTAGAACTCAACTCCTTGGCTTATCTTTGCCCCTTTCTTTCTTTATTTTCCCCCAGCTTTATTGAGATATAATTGACACATAACATTGTGTAAGCTTAAGGTGTATAGCAGGATGACTGGACACATACGTATATTGCAAAATGATCGCCACGATAAAGCTAGTTAACACTTTCATCACCTCACATCATTACCATTTTTTTTCTTGTGTTGAGAATGTTTAAGATTCACTCTCGTAAAGAGAACCCTCTAACACCGTTGGTGGGAATGTAAACTGGTGCAGCCACTGTGGAAAACAGTATGGAGCTTCCTCAAAAAACCAAAAATAGAGTTGTCATATGGTCCAGCAATCCCACTCCTGGGCATATATCCAGACAAAATTATAATTCAAAAATATACATGCACTCCTATGTTCATAGCAGCACTATTCACAATAGCCAAGACATGGAAGCAACCTAAGTGTCCATTGACAGATGAATGGATAAAGAAGATGTGGGGTGTGTGTGTGTGTGTGTGTGTGTGTGTGTGTGTGTGTGTGTGTGCAATGGAATACTACTCAGCCATAAAAAAGAATGAAATAATGCCATTTGCAGCTACATGGATGGACCTAGAGATTATCATACTAAGTGAAGTAAGTCAGAAAGAGAAAGACAAACACCATATGATATCACTTATGTGTGAAATCTGAAATACAACACAAATGAGCCTATCTACGAAACAGAAACAGACTCACAGGCATAGAGGACAGATTTGTGGTTGCCAAGCAGGAGAGGGGGTGGGGGAGGGATGGACTGGGGGTTTGGGATCAGCAGATGCAAACTATTATATAGAGAATGGATAAACAACAAGGTCCTACTGTAGAGCACAGGGAACTATATTCAATATCCTGTGATAAACCATCATGGAAAAGAATATGAGAAAGAATGTATATATATATTTGTGTAACTGAATCACTTTGCTGTACAGCAGAAACTAACACAACATGGTAAATCAGCTATAATAAGTATACATTAAAAAGAAGATTTACTCTTAGGGACTTTCAGTATGTATTACAGCTTTGTTAGCTGTAGTCATTATGCTGTATATTACATCCCCAGAACTTATTTATCTTATGACTGGTAGTTTGTACCCTTTGACCAACATCTCCCTAATTCCTTCACCCTCAGCTCCTAGCAACCACCATTCTACTCTGTTTCTCTGACTTCGGTGTTTTTAGGTTTCACCTATAAGTGGGAACATACGGTATTTGTCTCTCTGACTTACTACACTTAGCATTCATTGAGTTATTTTAAGACTTAAATGAGATAATGAAGATGAAGCAATTAACATAGTGCCTAGCACATACTGAGTGATAAAAATAGTGGGTTTTGATAATAATAGTTATTCCCATGTTCATGCTAATTAGTCAATGTGGAAGAAACTGATGTCAGCAGAGGTCAGGCTATTTGCCCAAGATCACCCACAAAAGTCTAGGAGGGGTCGGCGTCAAGTGCATTGTCTTCATTCCTGTGCACCACCCAAAGGCAAAAGGGAAGACCTCAGTGAATGTTATTCATTCACTCAACAAACATTTATCAAGTGCCTACTATGCACCAGGCACTGTGGTGTGAGCTAGAGGCACACAGTCCATCAGGACTTAGTCCTTCCCTCCAGGGGCTGATGGCCTAGAAAGCAAGAAGGACAAAAAGAAAATCTTAACATAGTCTGGTCACTACGGTGCTCCAGGCACAGGGATGCTATTGGTCACCTCACCTGGTCTGTGGCGTCAGGGACCCTGGTGGAGAGGGCAGGAGCTGAGCTGTGAAGTTGGAGATAACTATTCAAAGAAAGGAAGGGAAGGGTTGTTCTTGACAGAGGGAACAGCATAGGCAAAGGCACAGAGATGTGAAAAGCATAATCCAGAGAAGCGTCTGCTTCTGGAAAGCAGATTAGTTGTTGCATTTTCCCAGTGACTTCCACTAAGTACAATTAAACACCCTGGACATGGTATGTAAAACAAACACGAAAAGATTCTGCAAGGTGGAGAGAAGAAGGAGACTGGCTTGGGATCTTGGGACCCAAGGAAGGACTGGTGGGGAGTTCCCAGGGTTTTCTCTTTGCCTCAGATTTCCAAGAATTGGAGTTGAAGCTAGAAACCTGGACCCACCAAGAAAATAGACAAAAAGCCCCACAAAAGCCTGCTCTTTCTAGCCAAAGGGCCAGAAAAGGGGGATCCAAGCATCACAGAGACTTTTTGAATAAACCTCTCTATTCCAATCAGAGTTTTCAGGAAAAACTGAAAAAAACTTGGAGAGATTTCACTGAAGAAGATAGAAAGGTGGAAAAATAAACACATGAAAATAGATTCAACCTCATCAGCCATTAGAGAAATGCAAATTTAAATCACAATGAGCTATCACTACATACCTATCATAGTGGCTAAAATTAAAAATAGCGACAACACCCATCGGTCAGAACGACCATCGTTAAAAAGTCTACAAATAATAAATGCTGGAGAGGGTGTAGAGAAAAGGGAGCCCTACTACACTGTTGGTGGGAATGTAAACTGGTACAGCCACTAAGGAGAACAGTATGGAGGTTCCTTAAAAAACTGAAAACAGAGTTACCATATGATCCAGCAATCCCACTCCTGGGCATATATCTAGAAAAGATGAAAACACTAATTTGAAAAGATTATATATATACACAATGGAATACTACTCAGCCATGAAAAGAATGAAATAGTGCCATTTGCAGCAACTAGAGATTACCATACTAAGTGAAGTAAGTCAGACAGAGAAAGACAAATATCATATGATATCACTTATATGGGGAATTAAAAAAATGATATAAATGAAGTTATTTACAAAACAGAAACAGACTCATAGACATAGAAAACAAACTTATGGTTACCAAAGGGGAAAGAGGGGGAGAGGGATAAATTTGGAGTTTGGGATTAATAGATACACACTACAGTATATAAAATAGATAAACAACAAGGACCTACTGTATAGCGCAGGGAACTAAATTCAATATACTGTAATAGCCTATAATGAAAAAGAATCAGAAAAAGAATAAATAAATAAATAAATAAATAAATAAATAGGGACTTTCCTGTGGTCCAGTGGGTAAGACTCCATGCTCCCAATGCAGGGGGCCTGGGTTCGATCCCTGGTTGGGGAACTAGATCCTACATACATGCCACAACTGAAGAGTCCGCATACTGCAACTAAAAGATCCCAGGTGCTGCAACTAAGAGCTGATGCAGGGCTTCCCTGGTGGTGTAGTGGTTGAGAGTCCGCCTGCCGATGCAGGGGACATGGGTTCGTGCCCCGGTCCGGGAAGATCCCACATGCCGCGGAGCGGCTGGGCCCGTGAGCCGTGGCCGCTGAGCCTGCGCGTCTGGAGCCTGTGCTGCGCAACGGGAGAGGCCGCAGTGGTGAGAGGCCCGCGTACTGCAAAAAAAAAAAAAAAAAAAAAGGAAGGGAGAGAAAGACTAGGTTCTTGACAGTACCGTGTGACCCCGTGCAAGGCCCTTCGCCTCTCTGCCTCCTTCTCTGCTGAAAACTAAGGCGTTTGCATGAGGGATCTCTAAGGGCAATGATTCCCCATATACTGTTATCCTCAAAGGGTATCCCAGTGTGCTTAGTCCCAGGATCCTCCCGGGGGACGCAGGACTAACATGCCACCCTCCCCCATTTGCTGCTCTCAGAGGGCTCCTTGGCCAGACTTCTTTGCCTGGGCCAGCATGGCCTTGACTCAGAAGGACCCTGAAGGAGGCATGTTGATGAGGGAGTTTAAGACACCAGCGAGAAGCAACGCCTGTCACTGAGCATAGCCCTGGACCCCCAGCACTTCCTGACCCTTTTGGCTGAGGACCCCTGGACATCCTGCCTCCATGGAGGGGCTCCTTTTCATGGCAGAAGGCTGTGGACTCTGGGGCCCGAATGGGGCTACCTGTCTGATCAAGCAAAGCCAGAAATGAGGCCAGGCAGCGCTGGTGGTGGGCGGCACCTCCCAGGTGCCGTTCACTGAGTGGTGTTGATGTGGTACCCAAGGCCTCCAGAGACGGATTATCCAATCTTCCCTCCTCCTTCTACAGATGGGGACACTGAGACCCAGAGGTGTTGGGGCCGCTGTCCAGATGCATCCAGCCGTGAGGAAAGCTTGGACTTGAACCAGAATCTTCCCATTGCTAACCCAGGACCCTCTGTCCTCTGCCCTGGGTTGCATCTCCCCAGAGGGCTTTGGAAACACCCTGGAGAATGAGCCGTGGGGGTGGTGACATAGAGAACAAAACTGGCTAAGTGGTTGCCCACCCCCCACCCTGAGTCTTGTGACCCTCCAGCCCCTAGCGAGCATCCCAGGTTGTGGAAGCATCACACCAAAGTTCCCTGGAGGGCAGGTTACTCGAAGGTCTGGGTCAGGTGATTCAAGGAAGGAAGATTTCCGTGCCTGTGATGGAACAAACTTTAAGTCTGGGTTTAAACTCATCAGAAGTGTGCTGGGGCGGCATTTCCCACTGCTATATGGAGGGGAATGTGAGCCCATCTACAGAAAACACTTTGCTGCCAGGGGACTTTGTGAGCTGCGCTCCTTGCTGCCCAGGGACTCTGCAGATGAAATCTGATCTTCCCTTTGAGTATAAAATTCCAGTTCATCAACTCAAAGCCTCCCTTTGAAAGACTGAAGAGGCTGGCGCTTTCCCTGGTCTTCAAAAGGTAAGTGGGTGGAGCAAGTCTGATGGGGGAAAATTGGTTCCGGAGGTTAATGTGGTGGGCAGGATGCAAGCCCAGTGCGACTGCAATTTCTTTCAGCATGAATGATGCAGGTGGAGAGGGGGCAGGACAGAAGCTGAGAGACGCTGGGCCTCCGATTAGCCTAAAGAGTCACAAAAGTTTTCTGCATATAGGTCTTTTGTCTCCTTAGGTAGGTTTATTCCTAGGTATTTTATTCTTTTTGATGCAATGGTAAATGGGAGTGTTTCCTTAATTTCTCTTTCAGATTTTTCGTCATTAGTGTATAGGAATGCCAGAGATTTCTGTGCATTAATTTTGTATCCTGCTACTTTACCAAATTCATTGATTAGCGCTAGGAGTTTTCTGGTAGCATCTCTAGGATTCTCTGTGTATAGTATCATGTCATCTACAAACAGTGAGAGTTTTACTTCTTTTCCGATTTGATACAGATTGCCAACAAACACATGAAAGGATGCTCAACATCACTAATCGTTAGAGAAATGCAAATCAAAACCACAATGCGGTGTCACCTCACACCAGTCAGAATGGCCATCATCAAAAAATCTATAAACAGGGCTTCCCTGGTGGTGCAGTGGTTGAGAGTCCGCCTGCCGATGCAGGGGACACGGGTTCGTGCCACGGTTCGGGACGATCCCACATGCCGCGGAGCGGCTGGGCCCGTGAGCCATGGCCGCTGAGCCTGCGCGTCCGGAGCCTGTGCTCCACAACGGGAGAGGCCACAACAGTGAGAGGCCCGCGTACCGCAAAAAAAAAAAAAAAAAAAAAAAAAAAAAAAATCTATAAACAATAAATGCTGGAGAGGGTGTGGAGAAAAGGAAACCCTCGTGCACTGTTGGTGGGAATGTAAATTGATACAACCACTATGGAGAACAGTATGGAGGTTCCTTAAAAAACTAAAAACAGAACTACCATACGACCCAGCAATCCCACTACTGGGCATATACCCTGAGAAAATCATAATTCAGAAAGAGTCATGTACCACAATGCTCATTGCAGCGCTATTTACAATAACCAGGACATGGAAGCAACGTAAGTGTCCATCGACAGATGAATGGATAAAGAAGATGTGGCACATATATACAATGGAATATTACTCAGCCATAAAAAGAAACAAAATTGAGTTATTTGTTTTGGATAGATCTAGAGTCTGTCATACAGAGTGAAGTAAGTCAGAAAGAGAAAGACAAATACAATATACTAAAGCATATATATGGAATCTAAAAAAAAAAATGGTTCTGAAGAACCTAGGAGCAGGACAGGAATAAAGACACAGACACAGAGAATGGACTTGAGGACATGGGGAGGGGGAAGGATACGCTGGGACGAAGTGAGAGAGTAACATTGACACATATATATACTACCAAATGTAAAACAGATAGCTAGTGGGAAGCAGCTGCATAGCACAGGGAGATCAGCTCGGTGCTTTGTGACCACCTAGAGGGGTGGGATAGGGAGGGTGGGAGGGAGACGCAAGAGGGAGGGGATATGGGGATATATGTATATGTATAGCTGATTCACTTTGTTATACAGCAGAAACTAACACAACATTGTAAAGCAATTATACTCCAATAAAGATGTTAAAAAAAATAAGTCACAAAAGTCTTTTGGGGTCTCCTCTTCAGAAGCCCCTGGCAGAGAAGGAAGACTTCGTGTGGAGGTGGGGTTCTTAGCTTTTTGAAACCGTAGAATCTTCTGGCTGTCTGGCAAAACTCATGACCGTTTCTCTGAATAATGAATTGATGACATAAAACACAGATTTTAAAGGTAATTAATTATACTGAAATCCAGCTGTCAAAATAGTAAAACAGTTGTGATACTGTGGCATACATGTGCTTCTTTATTAATACATTAGATATTTTGAGGTATCTGCAGGTCATAGGTACTGTGAATACACCACCGTGTAATTTTTTGTCTGCAGTCTTAATGGAAGGAAATGCTGCATCTTAGTTAGAGGTTCATGAAAATACAGATGCACACGCCCACGGAGGTGGATGTATAATAAGAAAATAGTCTGAGCCAAAGTCTCAGAAAAGGTTAGTGTTTTGAATAAATTGATTGCAGTAAGGTTAAATGGAAAGATAAATAATACACTTGTTTGCTTTATGAGATCTTTTTTTTCTCAGTCTTTTAAAAACGTTTTAACATGATAAAATGTGTTAAATATATAGTTTGTAATAAAGATACCTTTTTATTTATTTATTTTTATTTTAAATTTTTTTTTGCGGTACGCAGGCCTCTCACCGCTGTGGCCTCTCCCGTTGCGGAGCACAGCCTCCAGACGCGCAGGCTCAGTGGCCATGGCTCACGGGCCCAGCCGCTCTGCGGCATGTGGGATCTTCCCGGACCGGGGCACGAACCCGCATCCCCTGCATCGGCAGGCGGACTCTCAACCACTGCGCCACCAGGGAAGCCCCCTTTTAATTTAATTTAATTTTATTTTTCAGCATAGGAGGGAAATTATACTTATTTTTCCCTCTGTTAGGCCACAGCTGAGGTGTAAGTGTACTGTTTGGTTCTCATGGATTGGACCTATTATATCCCAGGTGGGAGAGACACCCCCCCCCCCAATAAGGAAATGATCTCTTGAAGGCTAGATGCTCCTCCCCCCACCCAGAGTCCACGTGGACTGGGTCTGGGGGAAACTCTTTGGAGTATGAAGCTCTACTACTTATTATGGGTGACCATAGATTTCACTTGAGCCTCATTTTTTACAAGCTATAGAGTGGGGATTGTAATCCAAACCCCACGGGGATGTGATGCGGAGTAGAGGCTAGACAAATACGAGTTCCCTTGTGGTCCTGTAGCTGTGCAGTGCCCTCTCCTTTAACTGCAAGACTCCCCCCGACCCCCAGCTTTACCAAGGTATAATTGGCAAATAAAAATGGTATGTATTTAACATGTACAACGTGATGGTTTGATATACGTATACATTGTGAAGTGATTACCACAGTCAAATTAATTGACACGTCTATCACCTCACATAGTTATTTCTTTTTTCCATGTGGTGAGAACACTGAGGGTCTAGTCTCTTAGCAAATTTCAAGACTGCAATAGAGTATTATTAACTATAGTTGCCAAGCTGCACATTACATCCCCAGAACTTATTCATCTTATAACTGAAAGTTTGTACCCTTTGACCAACCTCTCCCCATTTCCCCCAGCCCCCAGCCCCTGGTAATCATGGTTCTACTCTCTGGTTCTATGAGTTCAACTTTTTAATATTTCACACGTAAGTGAGATCATTCAGTATTTATCTTTCTCTGTCTGGCTAATTTCACTTAGCATAATGTCCGCCAGATTCATCCATGTTGTTCCAAATGGCAGGTAATCCTTCTTTTTTATGGCTGAATAATATTCCATTATGTGTATGTACATACCATATCTTCTTTATCCATCCATCTATAGAGGGACATTTATGTTGTTTCCATATCTTGGCTATTATGAATAACACTGCAATGAACATGGAGTGCAGATATCTCTTTGAGATACTGATTTCATTTCATTTGGATATATACCTGGTAGTGGGATTGTTGGATCACATGGTAGTTCTACTTTTTAGTTTTTTGAGGAACCCCCATAATGTTTTCCATAATGGCTGTACCAATTTACATTCCCACCAACAGTGCACAAGAGTTCCCTTTTCTCTACACCCTTGTCAATACGTATCTGTTGTCATTTTGACAATAGCCATCCTAACAGGTGTGAGGTGATATCTCATTCTGCTTTTGACTTGCATTTCCCTGATGATTAGTGATGTTAAGCCCCTTTTCATATACTTGTTGGCCATTTGTATGTTGTCTTTGGAAAAATGTCTTTTGAGGTCCTTTGCCCATTTTAAAAATGGGTTATTTGGGGTTTTTCTTATTGTTTGTTTATTTTTTTGCTATAGAGTTGTGAAAGTTCCTTGTATATTTTGAATGTTAACCATTTATTGGATATATGGTTTGCAAATATTTTCTCACATTCTGCAGGTTGCCTTTTAGTTTTGTTGATGGTTTCCTTTGCTGTGCAGAAGCCTTTTGGTTTGATGTAATCCCATTTGTTTATTTTTGCTTTTGTTGCCTGTGCTTTTGGTGTTATATCCAAAAAAATCAATGCCAAGATCAATGCCAGGGAGCTTTCCCCTATGTTTTCTTCTAGGAGTTTTATGGTTTCAGGTCTTATATTTGTCTTTAATCCATTTTGAGTTGATTTCTGTGAGTGGTGTAAGAGTTCAGTTTTATTCTTTTGTGTTGGATAGCCAATTTTTCAAACACCATTTATTTATCCCTTCGCCATTGTGTATTCTTGGGATCCTTGTCAAGGATTAGATTAGTTGACCACATATGTGTGGTTTTATTTGGGTTTTATCTGGGTACTCTATTCTATTCCATTGGTCTATGTGTTTGTTTTTATGCCAGTACTATACTGTTTTGATTACCATAGCTTTGTAATACAGTTTACAATCTTCTTTCTCAAGATTTCTGTAGCTATTTGGGTCTTTTGTGGTTTTATAAGAATTTGGGGATTGCTTTTTCTATTTCTGTGAAATATGCTGTTAGAATTTTGATAGGGATGACTGCAAGACTCTTAGTTATCCTCACGCTCTGGAGGTGGGTTGTATTTATTGGTGCCACATGACTCAATTGAATAATTCTTTACTGAGAATCTATAAGGACATGTATATGCTCCAGATTGGGAGCTCCGAAAGTGGGGGTGGGGAAGCACAAAGATCATGGAAAATATTTTATTTACATCTCCTGGAAACTTTTACATCTAAGCATACAGTAGCTATGATGTTCTTAGCATCTACTAGGATTAAATGTGCCAAGTGCCTCTCTGTGCCTCAGTTTCCCCTTGATAAAATAGGAATACTACTAGTGTCTACCTCCTAGGGATATTAGGAAGGGTCAATGAGTAATATTAGAAAGTGTTTAGAATGGCACATATTACTGATTCTGTGCTTGCTAAGTAAGTACATAGTCCCTTATCTGGGTAGCATTTTTGCAAAGTTTACAGCTTCCAGTTGTCAGATGAGGAAACTGAGGCTTGAGCCTGAGATTGTTGACATTTGTCAAGGGAGAGGGACTCTACGATCTCAATCTGATCAGTCAGGGGTACTGTCAAAGATCCTCAGAACCAGAAGGATGCATGGGGTTGTCTAGGCCACTGATGCTAGACTGTGCTGTACCTTTCCTCCCTCATCCACAGTGTTCTCCCAGCCCCACTCACCACACTGGCCTCCCTTTGGTTCTTTGAATACATTCAAAGTATTTCCACTGCAGAGCCTTTGGACATGTTGAACTGTATGCTTGGTTCACTGCTCCTAGAGCTTAGCTCTCAGTTCAGGTGTCTTGATCCCACGGAGGCTTTGCCTGGCCACCATAACTTCACTAGCCTCTCTCCCACTACTAGGACATCACCATTTTAATATCTTATTACATTTATTTTTGTTTACTTGGCTCTTACCTGTTTCTCTTCCCTCCCCATCAGAATATAAGCTCACATACAGCAGGGACTTTGCTCATCACTATTTTTCTGCCTTCAGTCAGTGCTTTGAACAATACAGATTCTCAGGTATTTACTAATTGACTGAGTACTACACCCCTAAGGGCTGTTCAGCTTTGGCTCATACGCACATGTCAGGGAGCTCATTCCTTCCTGAGGCCATCTGTTCTGCTGTCTGCGGCTTTGACTGTTAGAAAGCTCCTTCTTTAACTGGATCAATTCTGCCCTTTTGGTATGCACAGACTAAGTCTCTTTCTGTCACCTTTGGAGGTGAGGCCAGTTGGTGATCCGATTTTTGGTTTGTCAGAAGATTCTCTTTTTCCTTTCCTTTTCCTCTTTCACATGGCCTCTCAGGTAAGACCAAAAAAAATGGAGGTTGTCCCCCATTATCTTCCAAAGGTATCCACAGATGGCTGACTGCCCACTGTTGAATGCAAATACTTGTCCTAACTAGGGGTGTGTTATAGAACAGAAAGCCACTCAGTTTAACTTCAGTCCAAGAATGAGAAGGAAACTAGGATAAAAAGATCCATATTTCTAGAGGCTTCTTGTGTTGTTATTAATAGATTTCCTGTGGGGGTGAATAGGTTCAGTGGTCAAAGTCTGAACACACTGGGTTTCACTGAGTTAAACTTTCCTGTAGATCTTAGATTCTTTCCTATAACTCTTGCCAGAATCTTTGAGATGCAGTGGGGCCTGTGATTTCTACGAGGGAGTCACAGTTTATGAATTGCCCAAACCCATTCACCTTGGGAATATTTTCATTCAACACCCATGAACATCTCACGAACCACAGATGTCCAGGGTTTCTGATTTTGGAAATACCTTCCTAGGTGTTTCTTCCGCTTTTCTAGCCAAGATCTCATGATTCTAAAGAGGAACCTTCTAGAGACAGAACACTTTTCTCTTACAAAATCCACAAGGATAGGCCTGCCTTGCCCACATCGGATGAAGGACCAGGCACGCGAATGGGGCCCTAAAACTTTTCCTCTTTTCCCATCACCCTGGGAGGCCATCTTTCCTCCTTCTCCTCTGTTTTCATTCCCCACCCCCAACCAGGTTCTTAGTTTATAACCCCTTTCGAATAACATCTCAGGATTCTTGGGGAGATAAGGATCACCAGGGAATTGTTTGAGAGCTGTAAATGACTTAAATTGGTTAGGATTCTAATTATCACGAAATGGCTTCATTGCCTCCTGCCGATAACAGGGCTATAACCTTCCTCCCCTGGGGAGTACAGGTCCCCACCCCAGGGGTCACACAGCGGTCAGGGCCCTGGCAACTGGGGAAGAAGAGAGAGGCTTTCTTACCCCCCTACCCCGCCACTGGCTCCAGGAACGGCTAGGAGCAGCCTGGGCTGATGACAGCCCGGGTGGTGGTCCCACAGGGACCCTGTCGGCAACTCCCCTCCCTCTGTCACCCCCTCGACTTCCTGGGGACCTTGGCAGGCCCCTGCCACTCTTGCCACTTGGACTGCCCTTCTATCCCGTGTGGAATCCTGGCGCCTAGTCCCATTTATTTATTCTGTTGTCCAGAGTTTACCACGTGGGGCATTGTGGGGAAAAGCGTCTGTATAACTAGTCATAATGCTGGATTTGTTCATTCATCTATCCGTCCTTCGTCAAATATTTATGGGACATTTACCTTATGCCAGACAGTGTACTAGAAAGGAAAACAGACTCTATGAATAAGGGGAGTAGTGTATACACACACACCCTTTATACATTCATAGTATAAAGAATAGTATATAGACATATGCACATATATGTACATATGTATACTGTATATGTTATAAACGTATATAACATATACATTTGTTTAAAGCTTTGACATCGGGCAAGTCTGAGTTGAAATCAGACCTTTGCTGTGTGACATTCAGTTGCATCCCCCTCTGACACTTATGGTGCCTGTGTCATAGGACTGGGGTGAGCATTAAAGCATTTGGCTCATATAGGACCCTCCATACATGGAGGCCACTATTATCACAATAAAGGTACACAGAGTTGTGGGAGTGAAAAGGAGGAATCATTTTAGAAGGTAATTTATAACTTATCTTTGATATCTATCTAGAGAGATATGCATGTAACAGCCACCAGCAGATTCTGAGCAATTACTTCAAAAGAGAGATCAAGGGCAAGGCGGGCAGGGCAGCGTTTGAGTGGGGCCTTGAAGCATGAGTAGAATTCCAGTAGCTGGGGAGAGGGGAGGGCATTCCTAGCCAAGGAAAATGCAGGGCAAAGGGTGTGAGATAGGAATGTACCTGATGTGTTCCAGGACCCTCAGATGATTTAGTGTGGTTGGAATGCGGGGCTCACCAAGGGCTGCAGGAGAAGAGGGAGTCAGAGAGGTGAGGGAGAAGGGACCTTTGGAAAACCTAGTTCCTGTGTTCTTTGCATTGGCCTTAAACTTCTCTTCCTGTAATTCCTGTATTGGTCCTGATGCTGCCGTCTGGGGTGCTTTCACAGAGCGAGTCCTCCCTCTTTCTCCTGACAAGCCCTTCAAACCTTGGATTTCCTGGAATCCCTCACCTGTGTCCCAAACATACCCGGTGCTTTCATGCGACCCTCAGGAGACCTGGCTTTTAGAACCTGTGCTCCTGTGCCTTCCAGGTCATTTTTTTTTTCTGCTCTGCACTCCCTCTTTTAAATGAATGGCTTCTGGATTAAAATTTCTTTATTAGGAAAAATTTCTAGCATATACAAAACTAGAGACGATAGCTTATGAACTCCCACACGCTCATCAATAATTTTCCACAACTATGATCATTTTTGCCAGTCGTTTTCTCTGTTCTCTCCTCCTCTGTTTTGTTTGCTGAAGTAGTTTGAAGCAAATCCCAAACATTACATCTTTTGATGCATAAGATTTTAGTATGCATCACTAACAAAGGAGGGATGTTAAAAACCTGACCATGTTATTTTGACAGTCAACACAACAGAAAATTTCAATATCCTCTATTACTCATGTTCAGAGTTCCTTGATTGTATTCGAGATTTTATGATTAAAAAAATCAAGGTCCAGAAAAGATTCATATATTACCTTTGCTTATTATATCTCCTGTTTCTTTTACTCATTAACAATTCCTCCCCTGTCTCTTCCATGCTACAGATTTGTTGGAGAAACACAATCATTTGTTCTGTTGACTATCCCATATTCTGAATATGACTAATTGCTTCTTCCTGGTATTTAATTTAATTTATTCTTCTATTGTCTATACTTCCTGAAATAGGTAGTTAAGTCTACAGCATAATTGGAGTCAAGTTCTTTTTTTTTTTTTTTCTTTTTTAGGGGAGAACAATTCACAGATGGTGGTGTGTGTTCCCCACTGCCTAATGTTTAGGAGTCACACAAGGAGTGTTGTTCCACTGTTAAATGAGGCGGAAACTGATGGGGGTTTAGATGGTGTCAGTCTGATCTCTCTATAGGTCATCTCTTCTGGACATCTCTTCTGTCTACCCTTCTCTCTTAAAAAGAGGCACCGAGGGGCTTCCCTGGTGGTGCAGTGGTTGAGAATCTGCCTGCTAATGCAGGGGACATGGGTTCGAGCCCTGATCTGGGAGGATCCCACATGCCGCGGAGCAACCAGGCCCGTGAGCCACAACTACTGAGCCTGTGCGTCTGGAGCCTGTGCTCCGCAACAAGAGAGGCCGTGATAGTGAGAGGCCCGCGCACCACGATGAAGAGTGGCCCCTGCTTGCCACAACTAGAGAAAGCCCTCGCACAGAAACGAAGACCCAACACAGCAAAAATAAATAAATTAATTAATAAACTCCTACCCCTAACATCTAAAAAAAAAAAGAGGCACCAAGAAAGGGCTGCATCACTCCAGCTGTTGTTGGATTATAGAAAAGAAGTGTCACCCACACCCCTAATTCTGTCCCTCATACTTCTGTTCATGCAGCCAAAGCCTCCCTTAACTCACTCTGGGGCTGCAGCACACTGCTAACTTCCACTAAGCTCACTTAAAAAAAAAAAAAACTATTTATTTATTCACTGTTGGCTGCGTTGGGTCTTCGTTGCTGCGCACGGGCTTTCTCTAGTTGTGGCGAGCAGAGGCTGCTCTTAGTTGTGGTGTTCAGGCTTCTCATTGTGGTGGCTTCTCTTGTTGCAGAACATGGGCTCTAGGCACATGGGCTTCAGTAGTTGTGGCACGCGGGCTCAGTAGTTGTGGCTCGCAGGTTCTAGAGCGCAGGCTCAGTAGCTGTGGCACACGGGCTTAGTTGCTTCACGGCATGTGGGATCTTCCTGGACCGGGGCTCGAACCTGGGTCCCCTGCATTGGTAGGCAGATTCTTAATCACTGCGCCACCAGGGAAGCCCTAAGCTCGCTTTGAGTAAATCCCCTAAGCCTCTTTTTCATGGGTTACTGATAAGCCATCTCTCTTTCTTCAGGAACTTTCCCATTTGGTTTTTTGGTCTGAAGTAAACCTTATATTTATACAAATAAACCTTATATATCTTCTACATATAGAACATTTATATATGTATTATATTATTCAAAGTGAAGTTTTGTTTTGTCTCAGCCAACTCTTCAAGGTTCGTTTCCATTGTGATTTTGTCCTTATAGGAAGGCTGCTAGGAGAAGGGACTGCTGAGAGCCTTGATTTTAGCTCCGTCACTTTACAGATGAAGAAAATGAAGTATAGAGAAATTCCCTTTCTTGAATTAAGTTGCTCAGGGTCACGCACCATGGGGCAGACAGTTATGCTGGTGACCCCTGCTGAACCACACTTCTGGGTGTTCACTCGATTATGTAGCCTCCGCCCACATGGGGGAGTGGTCATGTGACTCTCCGGCCAATGAGACATTAGCAAGCAATGTTAGCAGAGGCTCCGTGAGCACTTAGGTACTGGTGCTTGTCTTCTTGGAAGGGTCACTCTGGCGATGCCAATGGGGAGGGACCTCCAGTGGCTGAGAGCACAGGGTGATGGGGCTACAGAGACACCCAGGTAGCTGTCCACAACCTGCTGCTCCATGAAGAAGGACAGCAGAGGGTTGAGCTTCTCTGGAGCATCTGAAAGCTTCAAATACCTAATGATATAAGTATAAACTCAAGGCTTCAACCTCGACTTCAAGCAAATGAACCAACAAAGATCAAGACATGCTCTTGAGGGCCTGGAAGTGAGGACTAGAGACCCCAGATGCAGTAGCATGGTTTGAGCATGGCGTGGGACACACAGGGTGCTCAAAACCACAACCAGATCCATTCCTTGGTCACGGTGCTTTGAGGATCTTCACGAGGGCTTTAGTATAAATAGCTGGGCATTGCTATTAGGAAACAGAGCCTGCCCTTGATAGTTTGCTGAGTTGAAGTCTGCAGAGAAAGCTCCACTGAGTTCTCCTTCCAGGTTGCTTGTGGGTTCAGCCATCTGCAGCCCATCCTTTTGTTGTCTTTATGCAATAATGCTGGGATTACAGAATCCATTCAGGTACTGTCTGAACAGGTACCTGGATTGGGTAGGTGACTCCTCTATCTAATTACACCAAGGAAGATTTTGGAATCTAGCTCGATTCATATTTTATGGAGCCTAAGTTTTATGCAATTCAGGGGACCCTTTTCAAAGCAGGAGAATGCAATATTACAAGTATCAAATTCAGTCCAAGATCTTGGAAGGGACCCATACAAAGGAGGAACCTCCAAAATGAAGTTTCATAGCTTTTCAGTAAATCCACCTCTGCTCCCATTTGTGTAACAATTCCTTCAGCCAAAGTGTTCTTTCTCCTACTTCTTTACCTCTCAGACTCCTACTAATACTTGAAGTATAAGTAAAATGTTCCCTTCTCTGGAAGTCTCTGGTTTCCCTAGGCAGATTGAATCACCTCAATACGGTGCTCCCACACTGCTCCATTTAACTCATATCCCCCCAGATCCTAATGTTCTGTCTAACCTAAGTGTCTGTCCTCTCCTGCCAGATCCACTCTTGAGGCCAGGGACTGTGTCTTCTTGTTTTTGTTTCTCTAGGACCCAGAAGAGGACTCTGTAAGTGTTTATGGAATGGATAAGCCCTTGTCGAATCCTGGAGACTACCTATTCCTTTGTAAGACTCAAGGTCAACTACTGGCTTGATAAAGCTGGAACACGCCCAGCATGGACACACACACACACACACACACACACACACACACACTCACAGCTTCCCAAGGTGCTACCAAAGGGCAGGGCTCTGTTGTAAGAAGTGGAAAAGTCCTTTCGTGTGATGCAGCGTGTTCTTTCTGCCCATCCACTGCATTTAACTCCAGGTCAAGGAAGCAGACGATTAGCTGGAGTGACTCAGCCCTGAGGGGGACCAATTTTTTTAGCTGAGACCCCAGAGAAAGATTAGCAACAGCTTCCATTTAGAACCTTTCTTTGCAGAGCCTGAGGCTCATGGCAAACACTTTCATTAACCCTGATCTTTTCGTTAACACTGAACCTTTGTGGGGGTAGGGGAATGGGTCAGTGCTTATTCGAGCCAATTTCTGGCTAGAACCCCGGGGACCAGAGAGAAAGTGAGTCAGTGTCTCCTGGGAGCTCAGGTGACGAGTTGGGCTCAGACCTTGGCTTTCTGAGGAACAAAGACCATCAGAACTGGAAGGGGCCCCAGGAGCCACATCTTGACCAATGTTATTTTAGAGTGGAGGAAGCTGAGCTGTCCAGACGGGGAGCAAATTGGCCACTGCTGCTCATGATGGGGACGGGACCAGAGCTGAGGCTTCCTGAATTCCAAGTCAGAAGTTTGTTTTATACCATGAAAGTCTGAATAAAGAGCACCTAGAGACCCGCTGTGGAAGATGTTAAGCCTAACCAGCGCCCTGGGAGGGGAGAAGGAGGAAGAGGCAGATGACCTGCCACTCATTGTCTCCGTCTTCGGGGGCTTGTTATGTTTTAACAAAATGATTCTCCTCCTTTGTGTACAAGAAAAAGAATTTGTTTATTTGGTTGCTCTTGACTCCCAGCCTGGTTTTTAGAGAAGTCATGGCAAAGGAGATAGGGCCATAATTCTGGATTCAGAAGGCCTGAGTTCAAGACCCAGCTCTGTGCTTTCTGACCTTGTCACCCTGGCAAGTCACTGCCTGTGTGGTAGCCACAGTTGTTTTGAATGATCAGACACCCATTTCCAACCTTCTCCTCCATCGCCAGCCTCCATCAAACAAACATGCTTGGAGAATCTAAATATTTGTTCTCTCAACTTCCCTCGCATCTAGGTGTGGCCTTTTACAAAGTTTTGGCTACACAGTCTTAAGTGGAAGTCTGCTGGGGGGTTTCTGGGAGGGCTTTTCTTTAATCTATTTTTTTAAATTGAAGTATAGTTGATTTACAATGTTGTGTTAATTTCTGCTGTACAGCAAAGTGACTCAGGTATACACATATATACATTCTTTTTAATATTCTTTTCCATTATGGTTTATCCCAGGATATTGAATATAGTTCCTTGTGCTATACAGTAGGACCTTGTTGTTTATCCATTCTATATATACTAGTTTGCATCTACTAACTCCAAACTCCCACTCCATCCCTCCCCCACCTCCCCTCCCCCTTGGCAACCACAAGTTTGTTCTCTATGTCTGTGAGTCTTTTTGTTTTTCCTGGTAGAAGAGACAGACATCACTGACACTGCTTTCTTTGCTTCTTCCTAATTGAGTGCAGATGTGATGGCTGGAGCTGAAGCAGTCACTGTGTGTCCATGGGAGAAAGGTCAAGTGAATCGTACACATGCTGGCCATACCTCCAGGTTTCTTGTTAGATGAGAAACCCAAATTCACATTGGTATAAGTTACTGTTGGTTTCTTGTAGCTGAAAGCATTCTTATGTGGTATAAAATAGATAAAATTTTAGGTTATCTCTAGTGAATGACTATTATTTGTCAACCCAGAATCCATTTCCCTTTCTTCTGGTAGCAGCATCCCAGTTTTCCCAGGGGATCCCCTGTTCCTCTACTGTCAATCCACATGGTTGGGGGTAGAGCTGACTTCACCTCTGGCTGTACCCTAGGGTCCGTCAGAACGGTTCACACCCTCCCCTCAACCTTCGGGACAGACAGATTGAGGGATGCTTTGTGCCTTGGGTGTGGCTAGCGGCACCCAATGCCAGGACCTTTGTGATAATCCTGGGAAAGGGAGACTCTTCCCCTCAGACCTGAGAGGCTGGCTGACGCAGAGGAAAGCAGAGCGGAGAGATGGGAATGAGGTGGAGACATAACTGAATTTTAGATGCAGCCCCACTCACACTCTTCAGTTACTTGAGCTGACTCTTCCATTTCAGGAGTCCAGACTTAGTGACGAGGTGGGGCCACTTAGCTTTAAACAATAGTTGTCACCAGAGCAGGGGCTCAAATCCTTGTCGAAAGGGAATCCATGTTTTGCCGAATTCTGCAGATGATCTGCTTACGAGCCAGAACGCAGTCCCCGGGCTCCTCCTCCTTATTTACCCTGTTAACATCTTGCTCAGAAATTTACTAGAGGATTTCTGTCAAGCCATCGCCGCTGTTCCTATGCGGATCTGCCCTCTTATTAGACCACCATGCAGCAAATCAGCTTCTTGGTCTGATGGCCATAAAAGGTCTTTTCCACCTGACCATCTTCTGCATTTATTTCCCTGAGATTACATTAAAATTCCATCCTACAGCCAAGAGCTCTTGGCCCGGCACCTTCTGTTCTCAGATTCCGAGCCTGCCTGCTCCGTGTTCTTTTATTCTGTGAATGAACTTGATCTCCGTTGGATTTTGTCCCAGAGCTCCTGGTCCACTTCTCCTTGTGCCCTGAGTCTGCCCTCCCCGCCTCCAGAGGACGCTTTCCAGACCTCCATCCCCTCCTATGATTCTCTGCACTGGCTCATTGGGTGATCCCCCTGTCCCCACATGGGACCCCTCCAGCACCAGAAGAGGCAGAAAAGCATTTTCTTTGATAGCAAGAGGGCATGTTGTAAAGCACAAGAGAAGTGAGAAAAAGCAACCATTGTCCTGTTATTTGTTAACATTTAATTTCTAAAAGTATATACTTAGGGCAAAAAATTCAAACACTGCCAGGCATCAGGGAAAACAAATATTCCTCTCTCCATTATGTGAGACCATCAGCCCACTCTCTGGAAGTAATTGCTGTCAGGGTTTTTTTTGTATTTGTCTAGGAACTTTCTAGATATATAGATGTGAGTACGCACACACACATAACAAATATTGAGTGTCTACTACGTGCCAGGCCCTGTTTGGGGAATACAGCAGTGTACAAATCAGATAATATCCTTGACCTCATGGAACTTTCATTCTACTGTTGGGAGATAGACAATAAATAAAGAAATGCATACTATGTCAGGTATTGATAAGCACTGTAAAAATTAAAAAATGGGGTAAGGGGTAGGGAATGACAAGGTGTGTATGTGCGTGCTCTCTTAGGTAGGATGGCCTGAGGGGGGCTGTCTGAGTACTATTTGATTGAGGGAGTGAGCCAGGCAAATAGCTAGAAAAGGATGTTTCAGGCAGTGACAGGAAGTGCAAAAGCCCTGGGGTAGGATTGTATTCAGCACTGTGGAGCAGTAGCTGGTAGGAGGCCAGCAACGCCGGAGCAGGGAGCCCTGGGGAAGATGATGGGAGCCACGGAAACTTCCGTGTTGGCCACGGGAAGGACTTTTTGACTTTATTCCACGTGAGGCAGGGAAGAACTTGAGGGTTTGAGTCATGATCTGACTCACATTCTCCCAGCATCCCTCTGGCTGCGGAGTGAAGAATAGAGCCCAGATGGGGCAAGGTGAGCACAAGGAAACAGTGAGGAGATGCTCGTGGCTGGCATCAAGGAGGTGGAGTTGGATGCTGGGTTTGCTGCTTGATTAGAAAAGATAGTCATCAGACAAATATCATATGATATCACTTATATGTGGAATCTAAAAAAATGATACCAATGAACTTATTTACAAAACAAAAATAGACTCACAGACACAGAAAACAAAGTTACGGTTACCAAAGGGGAAAGGGAGGGGGAGGGATAAATTGGGAGTTTGGGATTAACATATACACACTACTATATATAAAATAGATAAACAACGAGGACCCACTGTTTAGCACAGGGAACTATATTCATAATAACCTATAATGGAAAAGAATTGGAAAAAGAAAATATATTTATAACTGAATCACTTTACTATATACCTGAAACTAACACAACTTTGTAAATCAACTATACTTCAATTAAAAATATATATTTATAAAGAAAAGATAGTCATCAAAATTGCTGTAAAGATCTGAGCCTGAGCAACTGGAAGAAAGGCGTTGCCATGTGCTGAGGAGAAAGGCTGAGGAAGAAGCACGTTTGGGGTGGGGAGTGAATAGAGTTTGTTTTCAGACGTGTTAAATTTGAGAGTGATGTCAGGTGGCCGCAGCCTGCAGCAGCCTGAAGCAGGGTTTCGGTTCCCAGCCAGGGACTGAGGTCGGGTCGCAGCGGTGAGAGCGCCAAATGCTAGCCACTCGACCAGTGGCCAGTGACAAGGCCCTGGCCCTTCGGCTTTGCAGAAAAGAATTCCCACAAAGATGGAAAGTAGTGAAACAAGTAAAGTGTTTATTAGAAGAAAACAGAGTACAGTACGTGGGGATAGACACACGGGGGGGCTCAGAGAGGGAGAGAGTCGCGCTCTCGTGGTAGTTTAAATCACTTATTTGGGGCATTTCTTCTAGGTTTTCTTTGGCCAATCCTTTCGATTTGCCTGGTTCAGAGTCCGTATTTGGTACATCTCAGGATCCTCCCGGGTGTGTGCGCATCTCTTAGCCAAGATGGAGTCTACTGAAGAGGCCTATGGGTAGCTAGCATCACTTACTCTGGGGTGGCGCCCCCTCCCGTTTGACCTCCAAGGAGCTTTTCTGTGCATGTGTAGTCGGGGAGGTCTCCTGACTTTGAGAATGAGGAATATGTGGTCTCATGTTCTATCTGGGCAGGGCCCAGCCTCCTCCCTCGATTGTCCGGCTGTTTTCGTCTTGGAGTATCGGTCCACAGAGAACGAACTCCAACTGTTTGCCCCGGGGGCCCACCTATCTTCTGCCTCAAGATGACATTAGACAGTCAAGTGGAGGTGTCAGGAGCACTCAAGGAAGAAGTCTAGATGAGAAATTCATTTGGGTGTTACGGTGGATGGTAAGCAGGGCATGCACTTTGTAGCTCTTCCTGTCAAGAGGAGGACTGTTTTCCCACCCCTTGAATCCGGGCTGGCCTTATGACTTGCTTTCAGCAGTGGACGCAGTGGAAGTGAGAAGTGAATTCTCAGGCCAAGCCTCAAGAGCCCTTGTACCTTCTGCCTTTGTGCTGTTGGAATCCTGTGACCACACTACGAGGAAGCCTACTGAGGCCCAGTCACCCTGTGGCCTCAGCTAACAGCCTACCAGACCCAGGCCTGTCTGTGAGTAAGGCCACCTGAGATTCCCCCGGTGGCCACTGACCGACTAGCTGACCGCAGACACAGGAGCAGGCCCAGCCGAGATCAGCTAAGTCAGCACCGACTAGACCGGGAGCCCGGTCAAGCCTGAGCCAAAGAGATCATTATTTCAAGCAACTAAGTGTTGGTGGGATTTATTACGGTGCAGAAACCATCACATTCTGATGATGTGTTTAAATATCAGGATATCTGATCTGTTTCTTACTCAACTGAGCCCATGATATTGTTCTGAAACATGCCTTTTCCATTCAGTGATGTGTCTAATGACAGTTTCCCATGAGGTGTATTTCAGTCTCTCTCATTATGTTTTTCTTTTTTCTTTTTTTTTAAACTTATTTATTTATCTATTTTGAGCTGTGTTGGGTCTTCATTTCTGTGCGAGGGCTTTCTCTAGTTGTGGCAAGCGGGGGCCACTCTTCATCGCAGTGCGTGGGCCTCTCACTATCGTGGCCTCTCTTGTTGCGGAGCATAGGCTCCAGACGCGGAGGCTCAGTAGTTGTGGCTCACGGGCCTAGTTGCTCCGCGGCATGTGGGATCCTCCCAGACCAGGGCTTGAACCCGTGTCCCCTGCATTAGCAGGCAGATTCTCAACCACTGTGCCACCAGGGAAGCCCCTCTCATTATTTTTAACAGCTGGATGAATATGCTATAATCAGTTGTCTCAACCAGTGTCTTATTTTGGTGGTTTCCAGGGTTTGCTGTCACAAAGCCTTGGTGAACATTCTTATAGACAGTATTTATATCCATGTGTATTTATCAGATAAGTTCTTGCAAAAACAATGAGTCAAAGAGATGTGCATTTAGAATATGAGTAGTTGTGAAGTTATCGTCCAAAATAATTTATTAATTTATACTTCCTTCTATATGAGAGTGACTTTCATCAAGCCCTTACCAACACTTTGAAATATTTGCCAGCCTGAAAGTTAAAAAAAATGTATTGCATTACTGTTTTACTTACTTTTTTTGTGTGTGGTACGCGGGCCTCTCACTGTTGTGGCCTCTCCCGTTGCGGAGCACGGGCTCCGGACGCGCAGGCTCAGCGGCCATGGCTGACGGATCCAGCCGCTCCAGGGCACGTGGGATCTTCCCGGACCGGGGCACGAACCCGTGTCCCCTGCATCGGCAGGCGGACTCTCAACCACTGCGCCACCAGGGAAGCCCTACTTACATTTTTAAATGATGGATGAGGTTGAGACTATTTTTGTATGTTTAGTATCTATTTATATGTTTTTCCTGGGAATCTCTTATTTCTGCTCTTTGCCCATTTTGTGTCTTGTTTAGCCTTTTAAAAAACTGAACCATCAAAGGTCAATGAATATTAAAGAAATGTTACTGTATTTCTAAACACTTTCTAGATGTAGACTTTTAAACTTGAGTTCTAGAGGAGTTTGAAAGGCAATAAATAATCATTTCCTAACATCATGGTGTTTTACAAGTACAAAACACTTGGCTATATCATCTAATATAATCTCATAGCTAACTTCTGAGGCAGGTCCTGGTATCCCCAGAGAGATTAAGTAACTTTTAGGTCAGGAAAAATTGTGAAAGACTTTGAAATAAGCATAAAAAGATTGTTCTGTCTAGCGCACTCTTCCAGAATTTCTGCCCCTTTCATTGTCTGTGAGCTATTTTTCCACTTTGTATAATTGTTGGAAACTGGTACTAATGCAAATGATACTTGTCTATAGAAATGCAAATGAATTGTGCCTGGTGGAGATGCCATTGATTACTTCCCTGTGGCCATTGACCCTTTCTGTCTCTGTTTGTAATTCATTTCAGCATTCCTGATTGCCTCTGCTTGTGTCTGTTCTTTGAATTCTCCTTTGAACTGTTATGATGTCTTACTGGTTCCCCCATTAATTAGTGAGTTAGATAAAACGTTGGCACGTGTTCATTTTATATTTATATGATCGTACTGAAACCAGGGGGGCAGGGGGCAGGGCACAACCTTTGAAAGAATGAGATAGCCGTTGAGGATAGGACATAAACTGGTTAGAACCAATTAGATCCAAAGTGGTGGAAGATTCGACTTCCAGTAGACCTTGAGCCTCATTATACGCTCATTGTAATACATTAGCATACGCTAAACGAGACTCCCACCAGTGCCATTACATAGAAGGCCAAAAAGTGGGCAGTGGCCCAATTCCTGGAAATCCCCACCCCTTCTCCAAAGTAGTTGGAATAATCCTTCCACTCATTAGCCTATGAAATTACCCAGCCCATAAAAGTTAACCACCCTAGTTTCTCTCTCCCTCTTTCTTAGGCTTTTCAGCACAGAGTGAGGCTGGCCTTCTAACTAGGCCCCTTGCACAAATCCTGGGGAGTTAAACTCTGAAAAGAGCTTACTCTCTAACCTTCATTCAAACTAGAATGACAACATCTCTCCCCAAGCCAGCAGAATAACCAAAGACACTAAATTCTGTTTAAATTTTTAAAGAAATGTTTCTATATTTCCTTCACTCTTTCGGACATTCATATCAAAGCCAAACAGAATGTGTTAGACATGGGCCTCGTGCAAAGTCATTGAGTGAATGTTCTGCTTGCAGGGGGAGGTCAGTACCATTCCTTCCACCAACCTGGACTGAGCTTCAGGGCACAGAGCCTCAGCTGTTCATGTCAATATCCAGTTCCATTTATGAAGTGCTCAGTAGGTGAGCCCTTATGAATGAATGAACAAACCTCTCCTTAGTCTCCTCTGTGCCTCTGTTCTCACCATAGTTCATCTCACCAAAGTAAGGGCCAGAAGGACCCTCAGAAGTCACCTTGTCTAACTGCCTGTTTTACAAATGAGGCCCAGAGGGGGTGAGTGACTGGCTGGAGGTCACACAGCAAATTAGAGGAAGTACAGGTGCAAGAGGACGACCTCTTCCTTCCAGAGATCATCCTGAGACCTCCCACAGTGTCTGTCGCCTGAAGCAGGAGGGTGACATTGGCCAGGAGAGATGAGAGCTTCCTTTATTGGTCACCTTGCTGCTAAGTCCGATGCAACCTTCCAAGGGACAACCTCAGGGTGGCTTCCTGGGCTGTGGGTTGTCTTTGGATCGTGAGATCGATTCCCCCAGAGACCTGGGCACCTTCCCGCCACCTGCCTTCACCTGGAGAAGAGAGCAGCTCCACTAAGGAGAGGATGTCTGGTCCTTGTGTGGAAGTGGCACAGATGTTGCCCCATTTGGGGTGCGGAGGTGCAAAAAAAGCAAAGTGCAGGGATGCAGGTCTGCTGGATGATGAGAGGGCCCGGGAGAGGCTGTGTCTCCCACGGGTGGCATGGCAGGAGGGCGATCCGGGTGGGGAGCCAGGCAGAGGCCAGTTGACCTTGAGCCGGTAAATAGCAACCTGTGGGAGGAGCCAGCCTGGGCCGTGCAGGGGGCAGCAGCATGGGGCCCTGTCACAAGGAGAGGCCAGGAGAGAGAAGTGAGCCCTGAACTTTACCCTGGGCTGTCCCTCGGCTTCCCAACCTTTCCCCGTTACTCTCGGGCAGCTCGGAGTGGGTAGGGGGACCAACTTGGGGAGAAATGTGTGCCCAGGGGGGCCAGGAAACATCGTCCCCATCCCGTCATTTACAGCAACCGTTTGTTGTGGAAAAGTCACTTTGCTTCTCAGAGTCGAGTTTCTGCATTAGCAAAAAATGGATAAATTAAAAATCTTACCTCATAGGGTCACTCATGGCTTTGTACAAACCGTTACCCATAGGAGTGTCTATTCGTGTACTGCTGCCGCCCCTCTGTTTCGCATCTGGTACACATGCCAAATCTGTGTTGACTCAGTGGACAGCTAAACCTTAGGGAGCATTTCCTAGGTGATGAGCGGTCGTTTCATCCTCATCAAATCTATGACTGTCCTCTGAGGGGCACAGTGACTCTTCCAGGCCACACTGCTGCTAAGCGCAGAGCTGGGATTCGAACCGGGGCCACCTGACTCCCCAGCCAGTGGGCTCGACCTCCATGCACCGCCCTTTACTCTGTGATCCTGCTCCATAAACTGGGAAGTTTTGCATAAGTAATACACGTGGATCCCCGGAGGAGGGAGAGGAGTGTGATTGGCACTCAGTGGAGGAGGACACGGGGACAGAGGCAGCGACTTCCCCAGCGTCCGGGCCTACTATCTTTCTAAAAGAATTGTCGTTGCACTTTTTACTGTAGACAGAGCTCCGGAGGTCCCCAGCCACACCCCCTCTCCCGCCCGCGACCGCCCCCCGCCCTCCGCCTCAGCCACTCACGACCACGTCTGGGTTTGTGGGCGGGGCCAAGTCGGCCTCGCTCGGCTGCGGCGAAGCCCCAAGGCTGCTGGTCTTCTGCTTCCGCCATTTGGCTCGCTGATTCTGGAACCAGATCTGAGATGGAGGCGAGAGAGGATGGAGATAAGCAAAAGGGATTTTCTCCATCTAGTTCCTCCCTCCAAAAGGCATAATGACGGCGCCTTCCAAGGGACCAACCCTTTACAGTAGGCATCCAGGATTTCTTTGGATCTGATCTGCCTTGAGAGAGGGGGCCGGGGATCACAACCTTCAATACCTGCAGGGGTGTGGGCTCATGGGATGGGGTGAAGCAGCTGGGTGCCATGTAACTGGGAGTGGTGGAGTCTGCGGTGAACAGTGGCTAAAGGGGGCAGCTTCTCAGCTTTAGCCAACAGTCACCATGTGGAAATGTGAGGCCAGCGTTGCAAGCTCATCCAACTTCTAAGGCAGAAATCTTGATTTTTATGTGAAAGCGCTGAGATTTAAGATACCGTGCAGTTCAAATAAAACCCATCTAGGTTCTTTCCTGCTGGTGGGCCACCGGTTTGCAACCCCGTTGGGCCCCGTGGCATCTGTAGGTTGGTTGAATGTTGGCGGTTCCCTGTGTTCACAGGTGCCCTGATTGTCCATGACATGCTGCCATCTGCACTTGGTCATACTGCCGAGGCAGATGCTGAATTCTGGGCATTACACTAGATGCAGATGCTACCCACCTAGCTGGTGACTGTTTTCAAATAGGAAGAAAAAGGGGAGAAGTCCAGACAGGGGCGGTCGTTCACCAGAAGAACAGTAGGTTCCAGTGAAATGAAGGGTGGAATGTTGACATAGACCCTGGAGCAGATTTTGAATTCGAATGAGTCCATCATATATTTTTTTAAATTTTTATTGAAATATAGTTGATTTACAATGTTGTGTTAGTTTCAGATGTACAGCAAAGTGATTCAGTTATACATATACATATAAATATATATATTCTTTTTTAACGTTCTCTTCCATTATAGGTTATAAGATATTGAAAGGTGGATGGGGGGAGGGATAAATTAGGAGGTTGTGATTAACATATACACACTACTATGTATAAAATAGATAATCAACAAGGGCCTACTGTGTAGCGCAGGGAACTCTACTCGATACTCTGTAATAACCTATATGGGAAAAGAATCTGAAAAAAGAATAGATATATGTTTATGTACAATTAAACCACTTTGCTGTACACCTGAAACTAACACAACTTTGTATATCAAATATACTCCAATATAAAATTAAAAAAATTATATTGTTCTGTTTTTCAAGGATTGCTTTTTTGTTTATTCATTAAAAGTGAAATTATAAAAAAAAAGATATTGAGTATAGTTCCCCCATTATATTTGTTAAAAAAAAATGAAGAGTGATTTAGAAAACTGTTTTAGAGAGAGTGCCAACATGTAACAGTTGGATTTGCTAGAGCGGTTCTTGCAGGACTGGGGATATGCAGAGGGCGAGGCATACCCCTAGTGAGTGACAAGGGGCTACTGTATCTCTAACCACAGAGGAAGCCATAGGCACTTGGGGGGAAAAAATGCCAGATCACAGATTAGGTCTCTGACCATGGAGGGTCCTTGCCACCTCTCTGTGCTGCCTCCAAAGTGATGCCCATGTGTTCTAGGTCAGGGGTTGGCAAACTAGAGCCTTGGGCTTTCTCTGGCCTCCTACCTGTATTTGTACAACCCTTGTGCTAAGAATGGTTTACACATTTTTAAATGTTGGGAAAAAAATCTAAATGAGAATAATATTTGGTAACACATGCAAATGATACAAAATTCAAATTTTGGTGTTCACCAGTACAGTTTTATTGGAACATGCTCAGTTGTTACATACTGTAAACTACGGCTGCTTTTGTGCTACAAGGGTAGAGTTGAATAGTTGTGACAGTGACGTTATGGGCCCCCCAAGCCTAACTTAATTAGCATCTTGTCCCTTACAGAAAAAGTCTGTGGAGCCCTGGTCTAGATTGTCAAGACCTATTTTGTGAATGAGGCTGTGTGGTGAACGAGGTTCTGGAGCTACAGCCAAGTACAGAAGGAGGGTGTGGAAGCAGATATCTACGCTACCTCCGTGTCCATCCCCCAAGGTGAGAAACCATCTTATAACTATGGTGGCCTCATTTCCTGGAAGATGATATTTGGCCAGTATAACTGTACTCATGGGATAAAGGCAATGGAAAATTTCTGATGGGACAGCCCTAGAGGGTGCAGGATACGTGGGATCTTACCCATGCCCCAAGTGCACTGAGGTGGGGGGCCGAGGGCGGGGATGGCTGTACCTGTACCCGAGCTTCTGGGAGGTTGATCCTGGCTGCCAGCTGGTTGCGGACATAGGCATCAGGGTAGTGGGTAAAGTGGAAGATCTTCTCCAGCTCATGCAGCTGCTCTGTGGTGAAGGTGGTTCGGATCCTCCGCTTGCCCTTCCTCTCCTCTGGATGGAAGAGGGTCCAAGTTGGGTTAGTGACCTTGGTCTCAGTGAAGCTTTTGTGCTGTCTTGTTCTACCTGTTCAACCCCTGTTGCCACTACTTGGCCTCTAGCTCCTTAGGTTTGGAGTTTTACAAGGTTCTCTTTCCTAGAAACTCTGCTCCTAGGCTGACCCCACTCTCCCATCCATCCTGGACAGTGTGGCCAAGATGACCTTCTAGAAACTTCTTTGATTGTCCTTTCTGCTGCTCAGATGCCTTCAGACAAATTTCCCTTGTCTGTAACAAGGAATGGTAAACCACAGCTTGGGGGCCACATCTGGTCCACTGTTTGTTTTTAGAAATAAAGTTTTATTGGAACACAGCCTGACCCATGGGTTTATGTATTGTCTATGGCTGCTTTGGGCAGCCCTAGGCGACTTTATATGGCAGAGTTGAGTCGTCGAAACAGAGACGGCAAAAGCTAAAATAATTACCATCCAGCCCTTTACAGTAAAAGCACAGCAGTCAGCCCCTGACAGCCTGTTTCCAGCCACATGACTAGTCTCATGCCCACTCAGAGCCGCTGCATCATAGGTGGTCCTAGCGCAAAAGGAAAACGTGGGTTCAGAAAGAAAGCTTTTTCCTTTCTTCCTCTCTCTCTCTTGACTTGTCAGGGTGGTTTTTTATTTGCTACTTAAGGCCCTGCTCCCTTGGGTACAGGGATACTAATAGCATGAGTGTGGACCCTCACAGGGCCCACCCTTCGACTTGGTGCCGGGGTGCCTGTGCCTGACCTTGACCCTCCTCACATCCGTGCCCTTCCCTCCCCAATACCCCCAACACAGACGACAGAGGAGGCAGCAGTCACTGGGTAGGGGCGGGGAAACAGGTGGCTGAGAGCCCATCCCAGGGAAGCAGGGAGGCGGTGAGAGGGGCGCTGAGCCTGAGCTGAGGCTCCAGGCCCCTGGTACGTGGTTCGTGGTCCCACTGGATTGCGCTTGCGAAACACAGATTCAAACATAAAATCGTTAAGAATTTCAAGAGGGTGACCATGAGCTTTAACCCGCAAGTGCCAGGCCTCCTTCTGAGCGCAGGGCCCTGTGCAACTACACTGGTCACACACAGGCCCATGAAGCTAGGCCTGTGTGCCTGTGTGTGTGTGTGTGTGTGTGTGTGAGAGAGAGAGAGAGAGAGAGACGGGAAATCAGGTATTCAGTTTGGACGTGTTAAATTTGAGATGCCTGTTGGCTATTCAAAGCAAAGGATCAAATAGGCAGATGCTTATGTGTTTGGAGCTCAAAGGGGATCTCGGGACTGAGGTTCACACTGGGGACTCATCAGCGTATATTTGGCCTTTGATCTCATGAGAGTGGGTGAGATCACTTAGGCAGGAGGAGAAAAGTGGAGGGTCTAGGAGTGAGCCTGGGTCCGTCCACTATTTAGAGGCTCAGGAACCAACGGGGGACCCAGGAGAAATCAATGAGGGAGGCCAAGAAGGACAGGTCTCTGTGGTAGGCGACAAGTGCAGTGACATGGACACCTAGCGAAGAAACTCTTTTAAGAAAGAAGGCTCGGCTGTGTCCATGCTGTAACTGGATTAATTGCAATGAGGACAGAAAGGGGGTCCTTGAACCTGGCTGCGTGAGGACCTTAACGTTAGCAGTTCCCACAGAATAGGGGCAGCAAGGGCTCAGGGGCAGTGGGCAGAGGAGAGAAGGGGAGGGGAATTGGAGGAGACAACAACTGTGCACATCTTCAGAAAGGTTTGCTGGGATGTGGAGGAAATATTGCAGTTGACAGCTGGAGAGACCATGATCATGTGGTCCCAGGGATTTAAAACAAATTAACAATATAACATCACGTAATCTCTCCAGCCAATCTCTCTCTCAGTCTATTTTTGGGGGAACCCTACCTAAGACAGAGGGAGCTCAGATCCACAAAATTCCATAGAAAACGTGGGGGAAGAGAGGTTTGGAAAGAAGGGAGTGATCACAGACTTTAAATTAGAGAGGATGAAGGGGAAGAAAAATAAGAAACAATCAGTGTGTTTATTCGACACCTGTTAAGTACCAGGTACAGTGCTAAACCCTGACCTTGGCCTGTGTGTATGTATATTTAGCTTGCCTTGTTCCAACATGGATTTGTGAGGCATGTGGTCCCGAATTTGGCATTCAGGACATCATTGAGGTCCACAGGAAGACTACTTGGGTTGAATTAGGATGGTCAAAGCCAAGCGAAAAAGAACAATTTTGTGTTATCCACAAACACACTAAATACAGTGTCTCTGATACTGGGTAGGAACTTCAACAAGTATATGTTGTATTAAATTGGATGCGGTGTGAGTGGTTGGGGTGAAGTCAAGGTGGTGAGGAAAAGAAGAACTTTTATGTTGAGAAGGTGCGAAAAAGGCTAGAGGGAGGTTGGGGAAAAGTCTGGAGTGCGGCCTGGAGCATATATCTAAAGCCTCTCAGGAGGAGAAACTGAGGAAGAAGAGTGAGGGCTTTGGCGGATGCTTGATGGAGCAGGGCTGCGGGGCAGGCTGGTCAGAGGTGCTCATTATACCTGGCATTGAGTTGTTCAGGACAGGACAACGGGAGCTCAGGTCATCAGCAGAGAGTGAAGGAGGTGGGAGGGATTAGAGGCTGGAGGAATGAAGAAGGGATTTGGAAAGCTGCTCTGGAGAAGGGTGAGAGAAGCTAGGAGAGTAGGGAGGATGGAGATTCAACCAGCCTTGCTGTACCTCCTGATGAAACCAAGGGACGGTGAACATTGGAGGAAGCACCAAACCAGGTGGGGCAGGTTTGTCTCTCTGACCATGGACTTCTGAGGCCAGGGTTACAATTCTAGTCTGACTTGCAACAAAGACCACATGATGCAATTTTAGGAATAGTAGGAAAGGTACCCCCCCCACCCCACCCCACACAGATCACCTTCACTTTTGGGGCCAATTCCTACCATTCTAGTTGACCACCATGGCTCCTGATTGCTTTCTCACTCCTGTAAGAAAAGTCTGCTCTCAGAAATGATGGTGAATCTAGGTACGTCCTGTCCTAGCATCCCTCACGCACATTGGCAAGACTCAAACCCTCTGGGGAAAGAAGCCTGCTGTTCTCTGTGTCTGTGTCTGTGTCTCTCCACTGTGGGCTCCTGGAGGGCAGGGACTATACATTGGACTTGCTGAGTAACTGGCACCTATCGGGAGCTTCATAATTATTTGCTCTAAATGAATAAAGGTGAAGTTTAGGCTCTGTTCTCAACCCATTCGGCAGACAAGACACTGTCACAAGAAACGACGCGGAATGATTTGTGTGGACTCTTGTGCACTGTCAGATGTCACAGGTCGGGAGAGAGCAGAATTAGCTGGAAAGGAGGGGTGGGGATCTAAACTCTTGTTGAGGTCTCCTTACTTCCACTCAGTCCGCTTTCTTTTTCCCCCCAAAAGAGGTAAAACGACCATAAACTATGAGCTGGAGTAGACACAGTGAAAAATGGATTTCACTTGTGGTGGTTTAACAGCTGAAGAGATCAATTAACTTTTATGTGTGTGTGTGTGCTTATTATCCGTCCTGCTATCATTGGACAGTAGAAAACCCACTAAGCTGGATGTCAGAAGCCCTGAGCTCTGTTCCTGGCTCCAGTCTACAGCTTGGGCCATGTTTTGTTTACTCTCTGGGCCTCAGTCTCCCCATCTG
The DNA here is from genome assembly GCF_937001465.1 of Orcinus orca. Lineage (NCBI taxonomy): Eukaryota > Metazoa > Chordata > Mammalia > Artiodactyla > Delphinidae > Orcinus > Orcinus orca. The sequence continues at coordinate 90,562,718 of NC_064569.1, read as the reverse complement.
TAGAAATGGGCGAGGAGAGAGGGTTTGAATGATCAAATCGCTAAGGCCCTGACACGCTGTAATTCTTTTTCTCTTCAGTTGGAGGCTGAATGGCTTAAAAGGCCTGGCCTTGGGCTTGCCTGGTGGGTGAAAGGAGAGGGCCAGAGAGGAGAGATTTCTGCTGAGGATAACTCTCCCGGCTGAATTGCTCCTGCATCTCTGAGAATCAACAAGTGCATTTCATAGTCTGCCTTTGGTCTCACCCCTCCTGACTACCCCTCATTTTTGTTAGTCCATTTTTTTTTTCCCTCAAAGTACTTTTACTCATTTTTCTGACTCTTGGAAGCTTCTTGGGAGTCCCGGACAGCGAGGTTTCAAACATGATTACCCCCTAGAGTAAGCTATTGGATTGTGAACCAGCTGATGTGATCTGATTTCTCTCCTTCTCTATCCCCTTTTCCCTCCTCAAGTCCACCCTACTTTTTAAGTTCAAAAAAAGAGATATTTATTCTGTGTTTAGAGCTGGTGATGTATTTAAGGGATAGAGCCAAACCCAGCCAGAACTGATGTAGAGAGAAATGGCAAGCCATGCTGAAAGTATTCATTCATTCATTCATTCATGAGGTCAGCATGTTAGATGATATTAGTGATACAGGGCAGTTCTATAGAAAATTGCAAAAAAATTTCACAGAATGGAAGATTCCAGGTTGGACGGACAAACTGAGGTCAAGGACAGCATGGATCTGGGATTCTTCTGGGAATACAGAGCTTTGGAATAGAGGATACTGAACAGAAAACGTAGGGTGCTGAACCGGAATACAGGAAAGTAGGCAAAGTGGAGAACAGAGGATTAGAAACAGAATGTAGATTGTAGTAGAAATAAGCCATCTCCTCCTTTTTCCCCAGAAGGAAAGTTAGGCAAACAAGCGCTCATGACTAAGCATGAGCCTTAATAAAATGATTATTTCAAGTTTCCATTTGTGTAATTAAGGGAGCAGCTATTAAGATATATATGGCTTTCCCGTATTTCCTGTAGGACCAGAAGGGCATCGTTTGGAGATAAGGTGAAGAGGAAAAGATCTGAACCCTACCCTGCAAAATAATTGGGGAGGGGCTGCTTGGCAAGTTATGGGCCAGTAAGAAAAATATTATTCTCATTAGCTTTGAACTATATACATTCTCAGGATAAATGTTTATTCTTGAGAGATGATGATAATGATTGTGATGGGATCTATGTGTATGTGCCCAACAGCTGTAGTGACTTCTCCTGTGAAGAAAGAGGGGTGTCTAAAATTCACATGGTTGGCGAGATGGAGGCTGAGCCCCAAGTGGACCGGGCTGCAGGACTCAAGGGCCAAAGCCCCTCCCCTAAGACTGAGCATGGGTTCTTGGGGTGTCAATAGTCAAACACTGATTGTCCCCGTCCAACTCTTCGTGGGATGTTATCTGGGACTGAATATCCCTAAATTGGAGAACTATAAAAAGGAGTGGTAGGGAGAGGGGTCCTGGAGTTGAGATCACCCCCAGTGAGTGGGGGTCCCTGAAATATGACTAGTGACACCCCACCAGAAGAGCCATTTTGGGAGACAGATAGACTTGAGCCTGGAGCTAGGGGAACAAGGTTAGGATCTAAGGCTGGACCTTGTTAAAATTTTAACTCCTTAGGTCTGCCTCGTTCAGTATGGTAGCCACTATCTACTTGTGGCTGTTAAAATAAAATAAAATATACAGTTCCTTAGTCACACGAGGCATAGGTCAATAGCCACCTGTGGCCAGTGGCTACCATATTGGACAGCACAGATATAGAGCATTTCCATTATCAGAGAAAGTTCTATTGGATAGTGAGTGCTACCTTACTGGTTTTCTCATTGGGTTCTTGAACAAGTCATACTCTGGGTCTCACTTTACGTCTCTTCTCGTGTTGCAGTTTCCTCTAATTGCCACGTTTGTCTAGGAAGGAGAGTATCCATCAGTCATAGAGCTGACTTTGATGGTGCTGGGAAAACTGGAAGTACAGGGAAAGTGAGAGGAAGGGAAGACTGGCCCAGGCCCATCTCTCTGCTGGTGACTGGGGAGAAGGAACGTGTCCAGTGGAGAGGATGGTGCCCTGGAGCTCCGGGTGGTGACTCAGAGCACAGTGACCTGCCCATGGTCCACAGGGCAGGGGGGATGGGGGAGAGCAGAATCTGAGGGGCTGGCTCAGGAAGTATGAAGGTCAACACTTCAGTTTTCCCATCAAATGCAGGAGGAGGCTGCTCTAGGGGGCCAGGAAGCCTGAGGCTTGGGTTACAGACCACAGTAGGCGATGAGAGAGATGAAGCAGGGGAGGGAGGCAGAACAGCATAAATGGAATGTGGAACCGAGAAGGCAGAACACAGGACTCTGCAGGTAGAATTTTGGAACCAGAAGGAACCTCATTAAACAGGAAGCTGGAAGTACCAGTTCACGGTTGGAGCGCCCATTGCATGGGATGATTCTTAATCATGGGGAAGGGCTGGGCCCCGGCTCAGAGAGGACGATGGGGAGTGTGGAGCCCCATCCAAGGGCACCCGGGAGAGGGTGGGGAGACGGGGCAGGAAGCGGGCAGGGAACCGCCGCCCCTTTCAGGTTGCCCCTCACCCGGTTATTAATTGTTGGAGCTGTGAATCCCACTTCAGTGGGTCTTCAAAGAGAACGAGTCAGCAGAACTTAATTAAACCTGAGACGTTTAGCACATTGATCATAAGAAATACACAATTTACACAGGTGATTAGGTCACCTAATTATAAACGGATGGTTTTCCGTGCATGGCTCCCTCCCCTGATGGCTCCTTCTCTGCCGTCTGCTAATTGGCCTCTCAGCTAAGGCCCCGGGGGCTTTGCAGCTGGGCTGAGACTCCGGAAACGGGTCTTGTCCTTGTCTTCCCAAGGCAGCGGGTTCGGCAGGATGGAGATCCAGGCTCCCCTTGGGGCCCTCCTGCAGGGTGAGGACACCTGAACAGGACAGGTGGGGTGCAGGGAGGTGCCTCCCAGGGCAGAGATGCTCTGGCCTCTTCCCTCCGGGTGTGGTCCTGGACTTCTACAGTTCCCTGTGCCCACAGCGTGCAAGGCACGCTCCTTGGCCCAGCATTCAAGCTCTTCAGGCTCCCCGCTTCCCAGGGTCATCTGCTTTCTACCCAATCATCACTTCCATTATTTCTGCGCCACCTGATGGCTTCTAGATTCCCCAGATCGGCCATGCCTTTTTATCCTCCAGGGACTTGCTCTCACTACCCCCTACATCTGCAAGCCTGTCCTCCTCCTTTGCCTAGTAAACTCTTACTCATCCATCAAAACCCCGATCAGTCAAAGATTTCCTTCTCTCCAAGGTCTGTTGTGAATCTCCATGTGGAAACACAACAGGTTTTTTGTTTAATCGATAAGTAAAGAGTGCTAAATTTCAGTGTGCAAGAAACCAGCCTCCATATTTGTACAAAAAAATCTCTCTCAATCTTCATGTATCCATGTATCAAAGTGTTAATGGTACTTACTACTGCCTAGGAGATGGTAGAGTTATAGCTACATTTTCTTTTCTCTTCTTTCTGTTTATCTGTATTTTTAATTTTTCTATAATAAACGTGGATTACTTGTATAAATAAACAACAACCCAGCGAATACAGCTAGAGTGGAAAGAGATGAGGATAAAGAAATTGCTAAAAGAAACAGCTGAGAGACCATTGGAAAGCTCACCAGCCACGGCTTTGCGCCCTGTTCCCAGGGGTGACTGGGTCAGTGCCCATCCACCCCTCAGCAGCGTGAAGATGGTTATTTTCCACATGTATGGTCTCCCTTTCATAGTATTTTTTATATATGGCTCTCAGCATATATGTCCCCTCATACTCTACCACACTTTTCATATGTGTTTTTTCTTTTTAAACTAGAAGTTGTACCTTTGTTTAAAGGATTTTGTGCGGGAAAGCTACAAAACAAATAGCATGAGGGCTCCTCTCTTGACACCTTGTGAAGGCACCAGAGTGTAGCCTGCTCCGTCCCCCATTCATCCAAGGTCTCTCTGACTGTGCAACTCAGCGGAAGCCTGAAATTCCCCAAACGTAGGTTTTAAAGATGCTGATGGACATAGATAAAGGCCAAGGTGCTTAGCTTGGCACACGTGACCTCAGCCTACCTCATGCCTCTCACCTCCGCCGACATTGGTCCATGATTTCTCAACTCCAGCCACCCTGAGTTTCTTTGTTTCTCAAAAGGAATATTCCATTTTATTCCTCTGGGCTGCTTCACCTGCTTCCCTCTGCCTGGCGTGCTCTCTCCCCTCCTCTGCCTGACTGCTATCTCAGATGCCACCTCCTTCTGAAGTCTTCCTTCAAGCAGAGTTTGTTGCTGTCTCCTCTGCGTTCTCAAAGCACTGTGTCAGGGTTGTATGTTTCTCTGTGTTGTTACAGTGTGGCTCTCGAGACAGTGTGCTTGGATTTGGGCACAGGGTACTGCAACATGGGCTGATTACATGTGCTTTCAAGGTGGCAGCGTATTTCAACAGTTATGAGAAGGTAGGGGTGTGTGTGTGTGTGTGTGTGTGTGTGTGTGTGTGTGTGTTTGCTTCCCTCCTGCCCTTACTCCTTTCCATTCTATACTTGTGACAATGCAGGGGAACAGACAGACGACACAAGCTGTGAAGCTAGAGGATGTTTTCTGATGTGACACAGGAAGTGTCACAGAACTTGTTTCTATTCAATGCGGGAATGCATATTCAGTTACCCTTCCTGCCGAGAACTGAGGAGGAAGCTAACTAGCTCTTATCTCTGTGAAAATACATACAGAAGGCCAGCCCAAGTGCAGGTGTGCAGAGTACCCAGATTAGAGGTATCCAAAGCCCTAGGCCCTGTAAACAGGGAGAAGAGCCATTTCTGGCCAAAAAATGATTAACAACTGCTACAGTACAAGGAGTATTTGGAGGAGTAAACCTCTAGGGGTAACAAGCATTGATTAAAAGAAAGGAAAAAAGGAACTTTGAGAGTTCTATATATGGAGACCGAAAGTGACCTATGAGGAGTCATAAGGAATAAGAAACCATCAACCCAGTGTGGAAGAGTGTGAGGACAAGAAGAGGAACAGCGAGAAGAAGGCTTGGCCCCAGCCCTGAGCCAGGGCTCCCCCTCCCAGGGCCCAGAGCAGAGCAGAGCCACTGCCTTTAGTTCTAGGCAGCTGGGGGCTGAGGAGGGAGGGCAGGGGAAGGAGGGAAGGGAGGGGGAGAAGAGAAAAGAAAGAGGAAGGGGACAGGGAAGAGAGGGGGGAAAGAGGAAAATGAGGGGGACGAAGAAGTGAGGAAAGGGGGAGTGGGTTGAACTGTGTTCCCCTCAAGAAGAAATGTCTAAGTTCTAATCCCTGATCCCTGTGAATGTGACCTTATGTGGAAATAGGGTCTTTGCAGATATGATTAGGCTAAAGTTTTTTTTTTTTTTTTTTTTTGCGGTACGCGGGCCTCTCCCTGCTGTGGCCTCTCCCGTTGCGGAGCACAGGCTCCGGACGCGCAGGCTCAGCGGCCATGGCTCACGGGCCCAGCTGCTCCGCGGCGTGTGGGATCTCCCCGGACCGGGGCACGAACCCGTGTCCCCTGCATCGGCAGGCGGACTCTCAACCACTGCGCCACCAGGGAAAGCCCTGCTAAGGATCTTGAGATGCGGTTCTCCTGGATTTAGGGTGGGCCCTAAATCCGATGGCAGGTGACTTCATGAGAGAAAGGAGAGGAGGGTTCCACACAGACCCAGAGGCCTGTAGACGCATCTACAAGCCGAAGACGGCTGTAGATGGTCAGCAACCACCGGAAGCTGGGAGAGAGCCATTTGAGCAGTTTTTCCCTCAGGGCCTCTGGAAGGAATCAACCCTACCAACACCTTGGTTTTGGAATTCTGGTTCTGAACTTCTAAGATAATACATTTCTGTTGTTTTAAGCCATTCAGTTTGTGGCAATTTGGTACAATGGCCACAGGAAGCTCAGACAGAGGGAGAGGATGAGGGAAAGAAGAGGAAGAGGAGGAAGGAGAAGGGGGAGGGCTGCAGAGGCTTCTAAGGGGCAAAGTCTGGAGGCATTGAAAGGGCAAGAAAGACTGAAGTGGGAGAGATGCTCCATGTGCCTGGAAAGTGAGGGACGGGAGGCCGTGATGGGGGATGAACCTGGGGATCGGCAGGGCCAGTCTGTGAAGGGCTTTGAATGTCACACCAGTGGGTTAGGGGTTGATGAACTACAGCCTGAGGCCGGATCTGGCCCTCTGCCTGTTATTGTAAATAAAGTTTTATTGGAAGATAGACATACCCGTTCATTTATACCTTGTCTCCTTTTCAGCTGTGATGGTAGAGTTGAGTAATTGCCACAGAGACCATCTAGCTATCAAAACTTAATGTGAGGCCCTTTGTAGAAACGCTGCTGACTACGGCAAGAAGATATTCTTCCAGGCTCAAGAATTCCACGGTGCCCCCGGCCACCTCCACCAGATAAGAGGGGCGGAAGTTAGCACCGCCCCAAGGTGGTGTTGCCAGGACTCTCATTGCTGACCCCACTTCTGCTCCAGGTGGGTGGCCACTACTTCTGGTTTTATTCACCTTTGCCTCCCCAGCCTGCCGCCTGGCCCAGAGTAAGCACTCAGCAATGATTCACTGAGGGACTGAAATGGCCCATGAATGGACAAGGGAAGATATCTGTGTCCCTCCCAGGCCGGAAGATCCACACTGGTTTACCCACTGAAGTGGTCCCTTATTTGCCCATCTTCCTCTCCCCTTTCCCCGCCGGGACTCGCAATTTCCCTGCAGAGGGTCATCAGTGGGACAGGTGCAGAGATGATCTCTTTCTTTCCACGGTCTGATCCTCCAGTACAAAGTCACTTCCTCCTGACTGGGTCTCCCTGGACTTTGAGGACCCCCGAACTCTGGGGGGGCTTTCCTCTCTCAGGAGGAGTGAGCGGGCAGCTGGGCTTAGCATCCCTTCAAATTGGGAGACCCTCTTGGATTTTTCCACGGAGGCTGGGGAAGGTCCAAGCCTTAGATTATGAGGGTCCCTGTGAGAGTGGGAAGCTGTGGGGAGGGACCTGGGTCTCTGCCCTGAGAAATGAGGGAGGCCCAGCACTGGCCTTGGTCTGGATCGCCGACCTGGCCCCGGATCTGGCCCGTATTGCTCTGTAGCACCGAACAAGCCAGTTTGCCTCTCTGGACTCCAGCCTCCTCAAAAAAACGGTCCTTGGACCACCTGTGTCAGACTCACTTGGGAGAGCTTGCTAGAATAGATTCCTGGCCTCCACCCTAGACTGGAGGCAGAGTCTTAGGTGCCAGGCCTGGAATGCTGCCTCTTCACAAGCTCCCTAGGAGATTGGGATCCTGAGGTAACGCTTTGCAGTCAACCTCCAGGAGCCCCTCTGTGAAGCCCTTTACGTGGAGACAGAGGAGTTTATTCCTCTGTTGTTATTATTGGGACAGGGGAGGGCCCTGGATGCACCTCTTCTGTCCTGTTGCCCATTCCCTGAGGGCTCCTGCATGCTGTGTGTGTGTGTGTGTGTGTGTGTGTGTGTGTGTGTGTGTGTGTGTGTGTGTTTGGTGGGGAACAGGACACAGGTGGAGAGGCGTCAGCTGGGCCACCAGCACTGGCGGAGGTGGGGCCTCCTGGGGGGCAGTGAGAGGTGGAGGTGGTGAGTAGGTCCTGCCTCGCCTGGCACGGACACCCCTCTGCAGGGAGGAAGCTTCTGCCATGGAAAATGCCCACGAGTGACACCACCGAGGCTTTTGTGCAAGCAGCTTCTTGTGGAATCGGTCGTGGCATGTCGGAGCGGGGGGGCCCTTAGGAATTTTCTAGCTCTGCTCTTTCGTGTTCCAGATGAGGAAACAAAGGCCCAGCCAGGGCAGCGGCTTGCCTGAGGTCCTCCAGTGCATCGGTGCCAGACCAGGTCTTAGAGGCCAGGTTTCTGGAATCCCAGCTTCCTGCCCTCCCCGCCCAGCCTAGCATCTCACAGACTCCAGGTCTTTGCAGTTTGTGCAAGTTACCTTTATAGTTTCTAACATGCTGGCATCTCACCTGCATTATTACTTACTTCACATTTAAACAGACTTTTTTTTTGTTTTACCTAAATAAATACATTTATTTTAAAAGAAAACCTCACATCATGACCATAAGTGGGTAAATGGTATCACGTGTCATAAATAGAAGGTTAGTGTAGAAATCATTACAGAACTATTGACGTAAATAATCTTTGTAGACAGGAGTAAAGATGCAGATGTAGAGAATGGACTTGAGGACACGGGGAGGGGGAAGGATAAGCTGGGACACAGTGAGAGAGTGGCATGGACATATATCCACTACCAAATGTAAAATAGATAGCTAGTGGGAAGCAGCCGCATAGCACAGGGAGATCAGCTCGGTGCTTTGTGACCACCTGGAGGGGTGGGATAGGGAGGGCGGGAGGGAGGTGCAAGAGGGAGGGGATAAGGGGATACATGTATACATATAGCTGATTCACTGTGTTATACAGCAGAAACTAACACACCACTGTAAAGCAATTATACTCCAATAAAGATGTTAAAAAAAAATATCTTTGTCTGCCTGCCCCTCGAAGTCATCTTGAAAACCACCACGGCGACCCTTAGGAATCTTGGACGTGCTGAATTCCAACCCAGCGGGGAGACGGATGGATTTAGACCACATTCAGGAATACTCTAGAGTGGATGGTCTCAGACCACCAGGGTTCAGTTCTAATGCTACCTACTCTGCGGTTTTTGCAGGTGATTTGTCTTCCTGGTTTCATCAGCTCTAAGCTAGGGCTCACAACTGGATATGGATAGAACAACGGCCGTGAGATTGCCATGAGAGCTGTGGAGTACCGTCCAATCTTACGACTGCTATTTTCGTAAGCGCTCACTGGGGGGTCTCCTCTGGGTCCAGCGGGATAGCTGGCGTGAAACATGCCAGCAGCTTCAGGGGGGGTTTAGAATGACTCGCCTCCTTTTTGCCATCAGCCAATGTCAGGCTAGGAGAAGGCAAGCTGCTCTGGGAGGGGAAATAAGATCTCTCTTTCTCCACAGCAGAGAGGACAGACATGGATTTTATGTAGCTGCAGCAGGAGAGACTCTGGTTAGACCCTTAGAAGAACGGTTTCTGTGAATGCTCATGGCTCATTCAATTCACTGGAAGATACTAATGAACTTCTCAACATTAAGCTGGGGCCCTTTCCTATTGATAGGCTGAGCTACTGGGAAAGCTGCCAGCTCCCCGGGGACGTGTTGCCCGCCAGGGTCTTTCTCTTGGCCCGCCTCTGAGCACAATCTCCATCTTGGGAGACTTGACTTGGTTGGAGGGATTGGAGCTCCGTGCTTGGTAGAAGACATCACGGGGCCCCCCGAGCTTCCTTTCCTTGGATTAAAGGGGTGGAAAGGAAAGAGGACTGGGACCCTTTTGTGAGATACTCCAGGCTCATCTCCTATCAGACTCCAGTGGGCCCTCGAGACATCACCAGCTCCATTTCCTCCGTCACTTAGCCGTCTCACCAAGGGTGAAGCTGAGGCCAGAGTGGAAAGGCACTTTGCCAAGGTGGCTCAGCAGGCCGGGGGAGAGGTGACACTGACTGCTGACTCCTGACTCTTAGCGTGTGTGTGCCCTCCTCCAGCCCTCCTCCAGCTGGCTCTCAAGCAGGGGCCTGGGATCTGGTCATTGTTATTTGGGGGCAAGCCCTGGGGTGGGCACTGGCCTGGGGTGTGATCAGGGTGGGCAGATCCGGGCCACGGCTTCAGCCACTAGAGGCCGTGCAGGCTGAACTCTGCTTACGTAGGGAAAGAACACAACAGACCGAGCAGGTGTTTGGGGGCGGCTGGGTCTCGGGTCCTCTGCTTTGTGACTTGGGGGCATCACCCACCTCTTCCCTTTACAGGTGAGTTTCCACATCTGTCAAGTTATGATAATTATGCTTTTCTACTGAAGTTAAAGAAGAGACGTGCACAGCCTCTGGGGCAGTGCCGACCACACTGTAAATGCTGAATGAATGAACGATAACTCTTAGCTGTGGCCTGGTTACAGGAAGGAGCCCCAGGGCCCTGCATCCTGCAAGGAACCGAGGCTTGGTCCGCATTGGAACAGCCGCAGTGCCGGGCTGCGTAGAAGAGTATTTACGGCTGACAGCCCAGTGCCTAACATCTCTGAATTTTGAAGGCTTCTCTTCTGTTGGGGGCAGCTTCCTCTCTGCCTGAGTGCAGCTGGGTCTTGGAGACCCAGGAACAGATGAGAAATGGCCAGAAGACACTTACCCTGGGGCTGGTCGTGCGGGGGTCTCTCCGGCCCAGAGTCTGCAGCTGCTGCTTGCCCGGTGCCCTGTCCACCTGCCCCTTCTGGCCTGACTGCATCACTCCTCTCAGCCGGCCTCTTTAAGATCTCCTCGATGGAGAAGGACAGGCCCCGCTTCTTTGGGGCCTCACAGCACCGCGAGCTCTTCTTCTCCATCCCCCCATGGAGAGCCGGGCCCACCTTGGCACCCTCCGCGGGCGGCTGCAAGGGGGGCAGAGGGGCCTATGCCAGTGGAGGGTGGCGTTCTTCCTTTCCCGAAGCTCCTGGAACCAAGAGAGTGAGCAGAGGTGGATCCTCGTGTGGGATTGTCCAAGCAGGGTTATGTCTCCACGGGGACTTCCATGGGTCACCTCAAAACACCCTGGGATCAAGGAGGCAGGTCACGTCGGGAACACTGGAAGGGGCTGAACCCCGTGCCCAGGGGCTCAGAGCCCTCGCCAGCTCCACGTCGAGGGAGTCACCATTGCCAAACTGGGTTCAGTCCTACTGCAGCGAGTCTTCTCCAGGGTGGTCACCTGCACAATCGCCAGCGTAGGCCGGGGACCCCGAGGTCACGGACAGTGGGGAACACGGCAAAGAGCTGGAGGGAGGAGGGAACCTGCCCCGGGGAGATCTGGAGGTGGGGTGGCCACCTTCGCCCTTTCCGTTGGCTCCAGCCAGGCCTCTGGAAGGCTGGGGTGCCGCTGGCGGGCCCCAGGTGCCCAACTCAGTCCTGGGCCACAGTGCAGCTGGAGGGGCGCTCCCAGAAACCCTCCTGGGTTTCTCTTGCTTCCGCTGCTCCCAGACTCCAGAGTAGACCTTCCAGAATAGCCGTGCTTTGGCTGCCCTGCAGATGGAGGCTTTGGAAGGGGGTCACTGGGTCACCACTGCCAGGCTGGCTCTCTGTGACGGGGCTGCGCTGAGTACTGGTGTCTGAGTCTCCCCTGGCGTCTCTGGTCCGACCATCACTTTCTTCCGTTCTCTCCCTGACTTCACTGCACAAGCCTGTCCATCGGCTCTGGGCCCGGGGTGCCTCTCTCTTCCTTTTGGGGTCCTTTCTTCCCCCCCTCCTATTTGCATGCCTCTTACTTGCCTCCTGAGACTGCACTGAAGGGGCACCTTCTCTTTGTCCAGGAAACTGTCCCCGGGGAGCTGATAGGCACCGACCCGTCCTTGCCAGGAGTTCTGTTCGCAATTACTGTGTAACCAGGGAGGAGGAGAAGACGGCTGATAAGAGAGGAAACTCTCCACCCTCTTTACGGCCGGGGATGCAGGTGTTGGGGGAAAGTGGTAAGAAGCAGAGGGAGACTGAAGGGTGGGGATTGGGGGTCCCGGGGAGGTGTGTGCAGGGGAGCTGGCCAGGCCAGAGCAGGACAAGGGAAGGTGGGAACAGCATGGCCAGGAAGTGTCCCCAGGCCCCATAACATGTGTTTACTCAGCAGGGAGAATTTATGGGTCACGCGTAGGCTGGAAGCTGGGCCAGGGTGTGGTCTGCTTGGTGCTGGCCGAGGGCAGTCCCTCTAAGATGTGCTGTCCTGGGCTTGCAAATATCAGAGCGAGAGGGGTCTCCTGAGGTCCTCATGGGGTGTGTGGGGAAACTGAGGCCCAGACCACGGCACAGTCTCATCTAAGCAGGCCTTTGGGGAGCTCCAGGGTGCCAGGCTGGCCACAAGGTGCCATCTGAATGAGGGTGACGGATACCCTGGGAGAGACTGGGAGCGTGAATGGGGCATTAGAATCCAGACCTTCTCTCGGAGGGAGGGGGAAGGGGAAGGCCGATCCTTACTCCCTGAGGAGGGCGAGTCAGAGCAAAGAGCATCTGTCCTGTTTCAGGAGCCGTGGCCCTGGGAAGGCTCAGGTGGTCTGGTCTAGCTCGGGGAGGCTGCCACCACTGCTGGTCTAGCTCGGGGAGACTGCCACCGCTGCAGTCACAGGTAAACGCCCAAATCTTGGGGGCTTCACTGCTTACTCATGTCACAGTCAGTGTAGTTGAACATCCCTTTGGGAACCCAGGCTCCTTCCAGACTGTGATGCTACCCGGATTCAGGATTTCCAGGGAAGTGGAGAGAGCAGAGGAGGGAATGGTAATGAGTCAGCAGTGGAAGCGGTTGAGTGACTTCTGTTCATATTCTGTGACCAGAATGAGTCATAAGGCCTTGTCTAGGTGCTGGGAAGGGGACTTCTCGTCTGGGCCAGGAGGAAAGTAGCCCAGCTGGGTTGGTGCACAGGGAAATGCCTCCTTTACGGCCAGGTGGCCAGAGTCCCACAGGAGTCAAGCCCCCTGTTGGCGGCCAAAGGAGTTGTTGCATTGGGAGGGTGGGTCTCCTTCTGCTTGGGGCGGAGAAGGTGTGATGGACACTTGCGGCGGCCGGTGAGGAGGGGGGACAGGGACTCCAGGGGCTGAAGCAGCAGAGGGGAGGGAGGGCCTGGAGTCAGGCGCTGTGCACGCACTGCCTCATCTAATCCACCCAACAGCCCTATGAACTGCGGTCACTCATGCAATTTTACAGCTGAGGAGATGCGCCCAGAGGTGAGTGGCGGCTTACAGGGCTACGCAGCTAACCCGTACAAGAAGCAGCAGTCAGACCCAGGTGAGTCCAGCTCTGAAACCCACACTCAGCTCCCTTTGCCATAATCCCCAGAGACCATCCGGTCCAAACTTCTCACCGTGCAGATGAAGAACCACATCTCAGAGAGAGAAGTTTCCAGAGTCACACCTGTTCTTTTCGGCACCTCATTAGAGTTCCTTGTATTCTCTCTCTCTCTCTGGGGTGAGCCTCACCCTGGGCTCTTGTGGTGTGGACCTGGACACTCGCTCTCCTTCCAGACCATCACCCCACAGCCTGGGCGTTCCCACGTGTGTTCATCCCCACAGATGTTTCTTGAGCATCTACTATGTGCCACTCACTAGATGGCACGTAGAGATGCAGATGAATGAGCCACAGACCCTGCCCTGAGGGACACACACGCTAGGGTGGGGAGTGTGTCAGGGAGGGGAGAAGAGGGCAGACAGGCCAGTGAGTGGCCAAGTGGTCACTTTGGTGGAAAGTGGTCAGTGGTCAGTGTCAGAGGAGTTCAGAGGAGTAACTCTGTGCAGCTCTTTGGATCAAAGAAAGCTTTGACGTGGAGGAAGGAGAGAAGGGGAGCCGTCGCACAAGTTCCCTCAGTCTACCCTAAAACACACGAGCAAGGAAAGACACCTGGCTGCACGGTGCACTATTGCTAGTTCATTGATGGGAGAGAGATTTTATTTTATGAAGAGGCATTTAGGAAGAACGTGCTGGAAAGGTATGTTGGAGCCATCTGTTCATTTATGTGTCCATCCATTTGCCATTTTCAACAACAAGGCTGGTCTTGGAGGGTAGTACGTGAAGCGAAATAAATCAGACAGAGGAAGTCAAATACTGTATGATTATCACTTATAGGCAGAATCTACAAAATAAAACTAACTAGTGAATATAACAAAAAAGAAACAGGCTCACAGATATAGAGAACAAACTAAAGGTTACCAGTGGGGAGAGGGCAGGGGAGAGGGGCAAGATAGGGGACGGGGATTAAGAGGTACAAACTACTATGTATAAAATAAATAAGCTACAAGGATGTATTGTACAACACGGGGGATACTGCCAATATTTAATAATAACTATAAATGGAGCAGAACTTTAAAACATTGTGAATCACTATGAAGCATATAATATTGCACATCGACTAGAACTCAATAAAAAAATATTTTTAAAGCACCCACAATGATGTGCCACACTATGATTGCAGTGCTGGAAAGACAGCTGTGATCAAAACAGACCAGCCCCCCTCTGCTCATGGAGCTTACATTGGAAGTAGATAGTAAACAGGTAATGAATAAATGTCCAATGATGTATTTTCCATTTGTGACCATGGTGTAAAGAAAACAAAACAGGATGTTGAGCTGGAGAGCGAGCGGGTGAGGGAAGGTACTTTAGTTTTTTCAGATTTGACTTTTATCCCACAGGTGACACAGAGCCGTGGGTGTTTCTGTGAGCGATGGTTCATGAACCCGACTGTAGGGCTAAGGGGAGCATCCACCGGGGATTTGAATAAGTCAGAGATGAGTTACAGGCTGTGTGTGTTGGTGTCTGGGGGGAAGTGTGTATCAGGATGGGCTCTGTTGCAAGTAACCAAACACCCAACTTGAAGCGGCTTAAACAGTAGGGGTCTGTTAGCTCACAGGAGAATATTTGTAGGTTGGAGGCTCCAGAGCTCGTTCATTTGGGCGCAGCAACAATGCTGAGGGCGGGCACTTTCCATCTTTCTCCTCTGCCATCCCCAGTGCATTGGTTTTGTCTTTGAGCTTGTCCCAGCGTGGCTGGGGATGGTCTCTGCAGCTCCAGGCTTTATGGCTTCACACACTCATCCCAAGGCTGCAGGGGAAGACTGGCCTTTTCTCACTCTTTTCATCACAGAGGAAGACATTTTCCAGAAACCTCCAAGTGGATTTCCTTTATTCCCCTTGGCCAGGACTGTGACACGTGCTCACAGTTAAACCCATCGCTAGCAGAAAGAGTGAACCAGCCATGGGGATCTCATTATTCACCGTTCGCTCCCTGGGACGCTGCAGTGGGGCCGCCTGCCGTCATCCCTCTGCTGCTCCGTTTCTGGATAAAACCAAGGGCCCGTTGGGCAGAAAGAAGGCAGCTCATTTATCGCTGTAGCGGGGATGAGCCGCAGTGCGTGTGTGGCAGATCTAGTGGGTTTTGCTTTGGGATGTTGTGTCCGGAAAGGTGTGTGACCATGTGTTCTGGGGATGGGGGCTGTTCTCAGCGACGTGCACGTTGACTAATTCCCTCCTAAGATGTGGGGAAAGAAGGAAGAGAGGAAGGCAGGAGGAAACAGCACTCCTCCGGTCCTCCCCTCCTGGTTACCCTTGAATGTACTCACACTGCTCATAGCTGGACCATTTCCTAAGTCCTCTTCGTATTGGTGTGTCTGATGTTTGCAGCCTCCCCAGAAAGTGGAAGTTACTCTCCCTGTTGTGCAGTCAAAGGGACTGAAGCCTGAGGAGGGAAGGGACTCACCCAAGGTCTGTCTGGTAGTTACCAGCGAGGCAGAGTCCCAGCTTGAACCCAATCTTTCTATGACCCTGTTTGACCCCTGCACCCCCATGCTGCCTCTTTGAGTTATTTCAAAATTCTGGGTTTTAAGAAGGAACTCCCCAGAAAGTTTCTGTATGGAGACCTCAATGGGTTGGTGGCTGAGAGGTTTGAGGTTGGAGGTGGGGGGTTCCCATTCTATTCTCTCCAGAGCAATTTTTCAGGGTCTAGACTTCTGTGCATCAGGGATTCTGTGGGCTACTTTATATAGGCTGAGGGATCGGGACAAGAATATAAAGATGGCCCATCATGGGATGGCCTGGTGAGAAGATCAGGAGTTCTCAGTGGACCCCTGTCCTTGCACTATTTGTACTTGAGACTTGGCATTTGACGTGGTCTCTTGGGGGAACTGAGATGCTTAGAACTGACATTTTGAGCTTGTGTTTGATTCTTGTTCACCCTGGATTCTGTTGAGAGCATTCAAAGCCCTTCAGTAGTCTGCCGGGTCTTTATGTTCCCTTACTTGGGAATGAGAACTTGTCCTTCCAGGCAGGCTGGGCATATGCTATAGGTGCCTTAAAATGGAGAGTGGAGATACTCAGTGCACAGGACAGAACACAAGGCTCTTTCCTTTCTGCATTTGGTAACCAGAGGGGCTGGACCTGGTTTAAAGTTGATTCATATCTCTCTGGTCAGGTATGTGCAGTCTGCTTGGACCTTGGGTTGTGTCTGATGGTCAAAATCCTCTATTTCCATCATGTATTTAAAGTCAGTCATACGTAGAAAACAAGCTTATGGGTACCAAAGGGGAAAGGTGGAGGGGAGGGAAAAATTGGGAGTTTGGGATTGACATATACATACTACTATATTTAAAATAGATGACCAACAAGGACCTACTGTGTAGCACAGAGAACTCTGCTCAGTGTTCTGTAATCACCTAAATTGGAAAAGCATTTGAAAAAGAATAGATACATGTATATGTATAACTGAATCCCTTTGCTGTACACCTGAAACTAACACAACACTGTAAATCAACTCTATCCCAATATAAAATAAAAATTAAAAAACATCTTCTTTAATTACCTTTAGTCATGTATTATAGTTTTCAGGGTAGAGGTTTTTCCACATCTTTTGTTGTATTTATTTCTAAGTGGTCTATGTTACTTTTAGCCTCCACTGTCAGTGGAATTGTTTTGTTCATTTCACTTTCCAAATGTTTGTTGTTCATACATATAAAAATATAAATTTTCTATATTGAACAAAACATAGAGTCAGTCATAATAACCTCAGAAGACCAGTCTATCAATA
The DNA here is from genome assembly GCF_937001465.1 of Orcinus orca. Classification (NCBI taxonomy): domain Eukaryota; kingdom Metazoa; phylum Chordata; class Mammalia; order Artiodactyla; family Delphinidae; genus Orcinus; species Orcinus orca. Next base: position 90,546,099 of record NC_064569.1, on the reverse strand, counting down.
TTGGCACAGGGCTTGCAGGGGTCAGCTTGAACCGCCTTGATTACCTATAGATCATATCTCCTGTAGACGGCTGTATCAAGCTGAGAGGCAGTTCGTCACCATAGGGTCTATAGTTCGTCACTATAGGGTCTAGTGTTCCTGAGTATTAGTGCACGGCATGGATCTGGGCAATTTTCCACTCAGGGCTTCATTCAGCAAACATTCATCTGGTACCTACTATGTGTCAGATACTAGGCTAAGGAGGAGGAATCTATGAAGACCAACGTGACTCCTGTCCAGATAGGGTTATGATCAGAGAGGGGACACGATGAGCAAGCAGCCAGATAGATACTGCAAATTACGGTAAACAGTTTGAAGGCGAGAGTGCTGTCAATTGTATTACAGTGAGCAGGTCTTATTTTTTTACGATGTTTAGGAAGGTGATGTTCAGACGGGGACAAAGTGATAATATCCATCCCACCTCAACCACAGGTATGGCCAGGCCCGTTAGAACTCATGGTTATACCTCAAAGGATGGGGGCATTTCAAAGAGAGGAATGGAATTTTCTAATTGGTTGAAGTTGCTTTTCTGAGACTCTCTTGAAATGCCGTGAAATGCCTTGGGTTTTACTCCCTCACCCATTATCGACGGAGTTGCCGGTAAATGAAAACTGGCTTTGCTGGCTCCATGTGGATTTTGTCATTGTAGTTCTTGGTTTGATAAAGGCTGTCAGAAAGGAAAAAGAAAATAAATGAACTAAGAAATAAAAACAATTCTTAAACTGTGACCACAGAAGTGAGTTGATGTATGAAGAGGAGTTGGGAGGCTTATTCGAGTTATAATGAAATTTAAACCTTGCTGTGCCATGGTAGGGCATCTCGCTGGGGCTTCGTCCCCAAGGATGTGATTCAGGGGATGACGACTGGTCCCCAGCATCGAAATGAACACGTTAGCACTGGGTAAATCCTATGTGGCAAGTTTTCCCTCTCTAGAATTGGAAGAAATGACTGTTTCTTTTTTTTTTTTTTTGTGTTACGCGGGCCTCTCACTGCCGCGGCCTCTCCCTTTGTGGAGCACAGGCTCCGGACGCGCAGGCTCAGCGGCCATGGCTCACGGGCCCAGCCGCTCCGCGGCATGTGGGATCTTCCCGGACCGGGGCACGAACCCGTGTCCCCTGCATCGGCAGGCGGACTCTCAACCACTGCGCCACCAGGGAAGCCCGAAATGACTGTTTCTTTAGGTAAGTTCTAGATGGGGCGGTTGGCTTGTAGGGTTTATGTTGTATGGAAATAAGACATCTTTAAACTCTTGACTCCCACTGTCGTGGTGAGATGAAAGACTCAGGGAAAGGACAGATTGAGACCCATCTCACCACCCAGGCTACAGCTTAGAACCCCCTGGGGGGAGCTTTCCCCAAATTCTCCATGGCTCAGCCCCACCCACACCAGTATGTCAGAATCCCTTGGCGAGGAAGATCGTGTACAACTCAATCTTATTTATTAATTTATTAATTTATTTTTGCCTGTGTTGGGTCTTCGTTGCTGTGCGCAAGCTTTCTCTAGTTGTGGCGAGCAGGGGTAACTCTTCGTTGTGGTGCGCAGGCTTCTCATTGCGGTGGCTTCTCTTGTTGTGGAGCACGGGCTCTAGGCACGGGCTTCAGTGGTTGTGGCTTGCAGGCTCAGTAGTTGTGGCGCACGGGCTTAGTTGCTCCGTGGCATGTGGGATCTTCCCGGACCACGGCTTGAACCTGTGTCCCCTGCATTGGCAGGTGGATTCTTAACCACTGGGCCACCATGGAAGCCCCTACAATTCAATCTTAATAAATGCTTATGGGAGAAGAGATGCTGGGATACGGTTCCCCTTAGCAGGGATCTGGAGTGTGGGTTCTGAAGACCAGTTCTGAATTGATGCCCTAAATCAGTGCTTCTCAAAGCTCAGTGTGCGTCCACATTCCCTGGGAATCTTATTAAAATGCAGATTCTGATTTGTTCCACCTGGGCTGGAGCCCAAGCCTTGGCCTTTCTAACAGCTCCCAGGTGGATTCAGATGCACACCTGGGGTAGCCAAGCCCTAGATGATACGTGGAATTAAGCACCATGACACTGGAGAAGCATTTCCTTAGAGCAGGGCTCTCAACCTCGGCTGAATATTCATGTCACCTGGGTGAGTTTTATAAAATACCCATGCTGGGGCTCTACCCCTAGAGAATCATTCAACTGTTGGGGGATGGGGCTGGGCATCAGCTATTTTTAAATGTTTTCCAAGTGATTTTAATGTACAGCTAGGTGTAGGAGCCTCTGCTCTAGAGGATTCTCTTTTTTTTTTGGCCGTGCACGGCATGCGGGATCTTAGTTCCCCGACCGGCGATTCAGTCCGTGCCCCTCACAGTGGAAACGCGGCGTCTTAACCACAGGACCGCCAGGGAAGTGCCGCTTAATAGAAATGAAAAGCGCGCGTGCTAGTATCTCTTGCTGTGCAGTAAGTTACCCTAGACAATGTCTGTGACGTCACACGGTTACTGAGGACCAGAAATCCAGGAGTGGCTTAGCTGGGTGATTCTAATGCAGGGTCTTTCGTGAGGCTGTAGTCAAGATGTCCATTTGGCTGCCGTTCTATGAAGGTTGGACTGCGGCCAGAGGACCTGCTTCTAAGAAGGTTCATCCACATGGGTGTTGCCTGGAGGCCTTGGTTTCTCGCTATGCAGGATCCTCCATAGGGCTGCTCACACATTAGCAGCTAACTTCCTTTAGAGTAAGTGACGAGAGAGAAAGAGAGAGAGAGAGAGATGGAGAGATTGAGAAAGAGACCAAGGCAGAAGCAGCAGTGTCTTTTGTAACCTAATTTTGAGTGACATACCATTGCTTCTGATATATTCTACTAAAATAATACCGTAGTGTTTCTTTAAGGAAGCCATACGGGGCATGTGGTAAGGTGACATTCACCAACTTGTGAATTACTTGAACCTAGAAGACGCCTTGCGTTCTGTAAACTGGTCATAGACAGGCATGTGGTGTTCACATTTAGAGATGCACACAAAAAGTTACATAAACATTGACATCATAATGGTAAATGGACTTAAACAAAAATATTCTGTGGGTCACACAGACCAACCCTGTGGGAGGGAGTCACTAGAGGGTGTGACTTATCAGGAAGAGGGAATCACTGGGGGTCATCTTGCAGACGGCTACCACAGTGTGCATGCAAGTCATTTAAAACGTTTTAGCGTCACATAAAAAAATTTAAAAAAGAAAAGGTGGCATTAATTTTAATGATACGTTTTATTTGCCCAACGTATCCAAATATTATAATAATATCAATATAATCAATATAAAATTATTTTGCATTCTTTTTTATACTAAGTTTGAATTCTGATGTATACTTTACATTTACAGCTCATCTCTATTAGGACTTGCCCTGTCTCAAGCGTTCATTAGCCAGTCGCATATTTTCCTTAATTCTACAGGTAGCCTTGTCTGGATGGACCCAGAGGGTAGATTATCCCACTTTGTAAAGGCTCATCCTCTATTTCCCTTGACAGACCTATTGGTTCACTTGCTATTCTAACTAAATCACCTGTCAATTTCCCCTTTTAGAAATGGCAAGTCTGGGTTTCTCTGGCTGGTGCTTTGTATGAAGAAGCCCTTGGGTTTTCAGCCTATTTATTCCACACGATTGACTTTTCTTATGCCACTGGTGCAGAAATCTGTCAGGAACAATATAAGAATTGCAGGAGCAATGACTGATTTTGACCTTTGACTCAGTGGAGAGAAACTAATCATGTGGAGAGAAACCAATTATGGGCTAACCTAGAAGTGCTGGTATTCATCCCCACCCTGCCACGGGCACTGAGACAGAATGTGCCCCTTAGCACCGCCTGAGGGCTGGCGTTGGGAGGAATCGTGTCCTGACGAAGCAGACCACGATTTCAAACAGGGCACAAGAGCCGTGTGCTCTGGTCCCCGCTCCCTCTAACGGGTGCTTTATGACTTGAAAGAATTTTTGGATGAGCTGAATGAGTTGCCCTTTGCTATGAGGAACAGAAAGTTGAAAGTCTTTTCTATGCAAATGACATGGTTTTATTGTCAGAAACCAGGAATGGCCTCATTACTGTCAGAAAAAACTGGCTCAGGATGAACTGCTCCAACCCGCAATTGTCACTGTTGGCAGATGTCCTCCAGCATCGAGTTGGCTTTTATTCAACAACCTGTGAATTGCATTCACTCATGTAGTCACTGAGGGCTACATTTTCCTACTCAGCCGTTTGCGGGACTCACCAGGAGGTGACACTTGCTTAACATTAGGTGTCTGTGGATGCAGTGTTAGGATTTCTCTAATGCCTTCTTGGGTGATTTGTAAAATGTACTTTGAAAAAAAACTTAAGCTAAAATTATTATGGCTCAACTTGATGGACTTGGACATTATTTCTTGGTGTGGGAATAGATCCAGAGCTGTTCTCTTAAGGATTACAGCTTTCCACAGGCATCCCCACAAGCTTTCCTTCGGGTATTCCCACATGTATTCTCCCAGGTATTCCCACAAGTATTCCCACAGGTATTACAAGAGGTACTCTCCCAGGTATTACCAGAGTGTTCCCATATGTATTCCCATAGGTAGTCCCACAAGTATTCCCACAGGTATTCCCACATGTATTCCCACAGGTACTCTCACAGGTATTTCCATAGGTATTCCCACAGGCATCCCCCAAAACTTTCTTATTGGTATTCCCACATGTACTCTCACAGGTATTTCTGTAGGTATTTCCACAGGTATTCCCTCAAGTATTCCCACCAGTATTCTCAGAGGTATTCCCTAAAGTATCCCACAGGTATTCCCACAAGTATTCTCAGAGGTATTCCCACAGGTTTTCCTTTGGCCTCTCTCTGTGTCGAGGTAGGTCCACTTGATTGTTAATGCATGTAGATCTTCCCTTAACTGGTAGCACAGTATACCCATGCCACAGGTCAGTTCTTACTCCAGATTGTACCTTCAAACTTGTCTGCTCTCCACATTTCATCTCTACAGAGATGGAGGGAGAAGTCCTGGGAATTCCCCGGAGGAACTGGCTCTGGCTGAGGCTCACATGATATTTCCTTGATGAGAACACACAGTTACATTCTTCTCAGACCACCAAGCCAGGAGAAAAGCCTGCTTCTCTTGAGCACCTGAGCAGCTATCTAATTTTCAGAATCACTGTCATCCTGACCACTTGTAGGTAGTCGTGTTTCTGTTCTCTCTGTGGCTCCTGGGAAGCTAAGTTAAACACCTCATTTGACCTCTTGGACCTTAGAGTGTGTTGGACTTCCTTTTCTTCACCCTGGTTTCTTCATCAATTCATTCCTTGAAAATATGTGCTGGGTTGTTCCGTACTCAAATAAACCTTCTCAACTCTTTTCCACAATGAGGCAGAGACTAGTGTAAACACTAGTGTGAAGACGGGAACAATCCATCTGTCATCCTAGAACAACTCCTGAGTATTGAGGACTGGATCCCAGGTCTCCTGACTGCCTCACTGGTGTTCTCCTGTCAGACCATGATCTGGGCACATGAGTTTAACAAGAAGAGTTTAGCTTTTGTGGAAGCAACCCATTCCTCCTCCAACCGGTGGAAATCCTGGATAAAAATAACCACAAATTTCACACACAAGAGGGATCATAGTGTATTTATTTATTTTTTCTGTCGTGTAAATGGAGCCAGGAGTGTCAGGTCAGGGCTGGGCTGGCAGATTCACTATCATTAGGGTCTACATACCTTAGTGTCAGCTTCCATCCTCGAGCTTGCCCCAGAGTCCAAGCTGGCTGCTGGGGCTCCGGACATCAAGTTCACATTCCAGGTAGAAGGGAAGAAGGACCAGTCTCTTAGCTTGGTCAGCCCCCTGTCAAGAGACTTTCTGGAAGGAAACTCATCCAATGACTTTCTCTTTCATCTCATTAAGCCTCCTCTCTTAGCTGAAGGTGGGACTAGGGAATGTAATCTAGAACCTGGGAACACTGCCACCATGAATAAGATTGGGGTTCTATTGTTAACAAGAAGGGAAGCAAGAATATTGCCTGACTACAGCTTGTAGTTTGGAGCTACAAGGAAAAAATCCCTTAAAAACTTAGAAAAGGAAGTGAGATGGCCTTTCTGGTGACAAACTTAATCATGAACAAATAAAACGCTGAAACAGAGAAGTGTAAAGGCAACTTAAGGAGACACAAAAGCTGTAACCTGTGAAGAAACGTGTCAATGTGAAAGGGGCTGGTCCACTCCCCAGGGCACAGAGAAAACCCTCAAAGGGGCAAACGTAGGAGGCCCCATTTCTTCCTGACCATTGGCAGCAGGGAGTGTAACCAAAGGGAGAATTTTAGAAAGTGGACTTTGGTTATGTTGGTACCACCGGGAAGATCCTATGCTTGAGATGGGTGTGCAACAGTTGTAACACTTGGGGTACAAGTTGTTATAAGATTAAACAGCCCCAACCCTCCCCTCACAAATGAGCATGCTGGGATCCAAAGAAATAAATCTATAACATGGCAGGTGATAAATACTATGAAGGAATGAAAAAAACAAACACAAAACAACAGAGTAAGGAGACGAGAATGACAGAGAGTCAGGGAAGAACTCCAGAAAGAATGAGACAATAGATGTCGAGATGCTTGAGTCCTCATCCCAGCTCTGCTGTTGACTTGTGTGTGTATCTCCATCACTGGGTCTCAGTCTCCAGCTCTGTAGAATGGGGACATTGGGCTGGTGGCCAGAAAAGTTCAGTGATTAAGAGCATGGATCATTGGGTGGGTACCTCCTGCCTTTAAATCCCAGCTTAACTCTTAACTGAGCCAGTGACCTAGTCTCCCTGAGCCTCGGTTGCTTCGCCTGTAGGTGGGAATCAGGACAGCAATGACGCAGATGTGACTCGAGGAGGCTTCAATGAGGCAATGCAAATACAGTGCCTGCACAAAGCGCTGAACAACTGATAGCAGTTTCTTCCCCTGCCTATCCTGCTGGACCAGAAAATGCTGTCTTCTTGATAATCTGCTTCCAGCTGTCACCACCGCCAACTCCAGACTCCCTTTGGCAGCCCGTTTCCCTGGTGACAGTTGCTATGACTGTCTCAAAAGTTCAATGGCTACCACCCACCCTGTGCGCTGCTGTCTGGAGTCCTTTTAACCCATGATTTATTGGGTTTGTCGTCCCTAATGACTTCTCAAATGAGCCTATAAATTAGAAATGTTAATAAAGCATCCCTGGGGCCTTAAACTGATAACTTGGGTTGTGGGGTCCATTCATGGACCAGTTACGATCAATTGATGTTTCCGTCTGTATCACCATCCATCAGGGTGCAAATGCTTCCCGACTCGTGCCCTGGGGGTTGAAGGGAGATATCAGCTGAGGGGTGGAGGGTTACTTAGCTACAGTGATGTGGGTCCTTGTTTGTTCTGCACCCACAGGGTCCATCAATTCACAGGTGTATCACTTAAATATGCTTCATACCCTCTTGCCCCCCTTCTGCATTCCAGAGCTTTCTCTGGGTGGGTGATAACATTCATTTATTCATATGTTCATTCATTCTTCATTCACTTACTCCTTCCTTCTTGCCCGCCTTCCCTCCTCCCTTTGTTGAATGCTTCCTGAGTATCTCTTTGGATAAACCTGTAACTGTATCAGTAGTGATGATGAAGGTGGTAAGGATTTTAAAAAAACACCCCATCTGTCTTTGACTATTAACACATGCCAGATACTCCATTTTCCAGAGAAGGTAACCGGGGCACACAAGCAGTAAAATAACTTGTCCAAGATGAGAGAGGTGAAGTGACTTGCCCAAAGCCACACAGCAGAGAAGGAGAGGAGCCAGGGAACTTTGGGCCAGTTACTTCAACACTCTGTCCTTCAGTCTCTTCTTCTGTAAAATGGGTTTATTGATAGAACCCATGTCACAGGGCTGCCGTGAGAATTGACCATAAAGGGCTTTGAACAGTGCCCGGTCTGCAGAAAGTACTGCTATCAGTCCTGTGCCTAAAACTGATCATTCAGTTGAAATATCCTAGAAGCCTCATGAGGAAAGGGGGGCCCAGAGAGTATCTTGCCCAAGGCTGCTGAGGGAAGAAACAGGAGGAGTGGAATTTGAACCCAGATCCGTCCTCCCTTAGAGCCTCTACACTCAGAAAGCACTTTATTTTCCAGCTCTCATCCTAATAACCAAGAAGTCACGTTCAGCAGACACAGAAGGGAAAAAACCGCGTGATCTCGCTTCTATATGGAACCTCAAAAAGTTGTCTCCGTAGAAGCAGAGAGTAGAATGGTGGTCACCAGGGGCAGGGGGGTGGGGAAGTGGAGTTTCGCTGGTGGAGGGAACAATCTTGCACTTATAGAGGATAAAGAAGTCTAGGGAATCTAACATGCAGCATGAGGACCATGGTTGGGGCAGCGTAATGAATACTGGAAATCTGCTAAGAGTAGATTTCAGGTGCTCTCATCACACACACACGGTAACTGTGTGAGGAGGTGATATGTTAATTAGCTTGACTGTACTAATCATTTCACTGTGTATATGTATATCATCATGTTGTACACCTTGAATATATACAATTTTAATTAACAAATAAAATGAAAGAAAGAAGATGAAACTGTCTATGCAGTTTCACTGGAAGGTTGATCACACCCAGGGTGGAGGGTGGGGGGGTGTGGGCAGCGGGAACCACGGAGTACTTCTTGAAGGAGGTGGCACTCGAGGCATCTCTGAGAGGAAGGGGAGGAGGAGGTGCTGTGGAGATGGGGATGTTAACCTAGGGGGTGGGACTTGCCCAGAGAAGAGTCACGGCAGGGTTTGCCCAGAGCAGGGGACGGGGTCGAGGGAGGCGAAGACCCACCCTCCTGTGCCAGGCCCCCGCCTCACTAACACAGGTGGGGATAAAACTGTCTCCCTCCCTGGTTGTTGACAGGGTCAGTGTCTCAGGGGTGCAGTGAATGTTGACTTGCATTTAGAGCCCTTATCTCAGTTGAAACGAAGTCCTGACTTTGAACAGTTCTTGTTTTGATTAAGGGAATGAAAGAGAGAAAGGGAGGACAGGTGGAAGGTTGGGAGCTCAGGAGGAAGGTGGGTGTGGATGGACCTCTGAGGGACCGGGCCTGGGCAGGACCCCAGCTGCCCGGTCCATCCTCCACCTTCTCGGAGGGGCAGCCGGCCAGAGCGGGGATGCTGACAGGCCAGGCCGGGGTGATGGGCGGCTTGCCAGGGCTTCTCTGGGAAGTCTTCTGTGTAGAGGGCCGTATAATCCATCACTCATCCTAAAAAGGTCCACTGGTGCGCACCAGAACTTTCTGGAAATGGTGGTATTCATATAGACAGAGGGTTTTTGAGCAGAAAAGGTTTGGAGGGATCATCAAGCCCAGGTGAGACCCGTCAGGGGAGTGACTTTCCCAGGGTCACAGGTTCGGTTAGTGGGAAAGCCAAGACAGATGGCACGTGGGTCTCTTGACTCTTGATTTTGTAGCACAAAATATACCAGAGCTGGGAGACCGCTAGAGGTCATCCCTCCCCTATGCGAGATGGTCAGGGAGGGGAAATGACCTGCCTGGCATGGGGGTGGGGCAGGGTCACACAGTGGTTAGGGACCCAAGCTATCAAGTCAGACAATCCCAGGTTCATGTCTCAGTCGTGTCACTTCCTACCTTTGTGAACTTTAGTGCCGTCTCTGGGCTCAGGGTCCTTCATTTCTTAAGCGGAACTAATGATGCCCATGTCACAGGCTTGTTGTGAGCTTAAATGAGATGATAGGAGCAGAGCACCGTGCCTTGCACCCAGTAAGTCCCCACTTGATGCGTGCCGTTATTATTATTTCCCAGGCTGCGCATGGCGGTGGCTGTATTGTGGGAGGCTGTGTCTGACTCTCCACCACTCACTGCAGCCTTGAACTGTTGGATGGGGAGCTGACCTAGGTCCCAGACCTGGGCCCACATGGGCCAAAATCGAACACCTAGGAATTATCCCACACCTTTTCCTCTCATCCTACATCTTAATCCATCAGCAACTCGTGTTGGTTGCATCTTTCGGATGTGTCTGGAATCCCACCACTTCCCACCCCACCTCCGCTGCCCCTGGGGTGAGCCAGCTGTGTCCCCACCTTGGACAGCTGCATTTGGTTCCCTGTTTTTCTCCTTTCCCCTCCAGTCTCTGCTCCATACAGCTGACATATCTGGCCTCTTCTGCTCAAGCCCCTTCCCTGAATCCAGAGGAGAACCAACAGCCTATGAGGCCTTGTGAAATCTGACCCGTGGCCTCTGTGTGCTCCAGTTACACAGACCTCCTGGCAGCTCCTTTGAACACACCATACACACTTGCCTCTTTGTATTTGCTGTTCCCTCTGCCTGAAATGCTTTTCCCTGCACAATCCCATGGCTCACGCTTTCATTCCTTCTAGTCTGCTCAAGCACCACCTTCTCAGCCAGTCCCTCCCTGCTTACCCCTGCTCTGGCACCCTGATCCTCCTTTCCTTTTCTACAGCGCTTATGCACTATATAAGTTACTTATTTAAGTAACTTAAATAAGTGTGTGTGTATGGCTTAGAGCTTACTCTCTGTCCCTCTTGCCAATGAGATTGCCAGTTAGATTATAATTGAGGGTTGGGACTTTTTGTCTATTTGTTCATGACTGTATTCCAAGGATCTAGAACAGTAACTGGCACAGTAAATACTTACTGATCCAAAGAAAGAAAGACAATCTCCTGTTTCCATTTCCTCTGGCTTGAACCCTCTCTCCGGCCACACAAGTATTTATGTCACACAAGGGCAAGGACATCACTGTCATGTCAGCCCAGTGTCAGCCCGTGTGCCATCTCTTTGGATGAGACCAACTTGTCACTAAACATAAAGCAAAATTTATGAAAGTAAGTAAATTGTAAGTTACGTCAAACACTATTGTACTATAATTAAACGAGTCCCTCGAATTTTTAGAATGAACAAAGAATGAATCACATTTTTCTCCTTTTGGTGGAATTTTTCTGACAAGACAGTCTGATTGTGTGTTAGGACAACCTTCACTTGTTATTAGATTTTCACAGCTCCACTGTAAAGAGGGTCTTTTTTTGCAAAAATGCTTGAGGGCTTCCCAAGTTTTCCTAAGGGCCTCTCTTAGTACTTTGATATTTAAATTACTCTCTTTGGACGTACTTATTCATTATCCTCATTGATTTCCTCCTTGTTAATTATTAACTGGTCTCACCCTTCTACATTGTACTGATAACCAGCATTTTCTGAGTGCTTACCATGTGCCAGGCTCTTTGTGTATATTAATGGATTTATTTTTACCGCAACTCTACATGGTAGGACATATTCGGTGTGTTTTACGAGGAAATTGAAACATGGAGGGGTTAAGCAACTTGCTGAGGGGTGTGTACTGAGTAAGGGGAGGAGGAGGGGCTTACTGCACAAGGCTGCTTCTTAGCTGCTCCCTGGTCAAAGGCTTTGTGTGTGACTGGAACCATGCTCTGATATCACTTTCATTGAGCTCGTGAAATCCTGCCTCATTTGTGAGATTTGCATTCTCAAATGAAATGAATCTGAATTTCAGGGGCACAGCATCACGGGATGCCGAGGTCCGTCTGTGAGGTTGACTCCCCACTGACCAGAGGGTGTGATGAGCCACCAGGGACACTGGTGTTAAAATGGGGTGGGACATTCAGGCAAGGATGTGTATATAAGTGGCCAGTTCATTGATGATTTTTATGTTTGGCCACGGAAGGAACTGCATGAGAACCGCTCTAGGGATAATTAAACCCGCAGCTGTGTGTTTAGAGTGAAGAGCCCGGGCCTTCCCCACACTATTTCCTGAATTCATTCTTTGGCATAATGAAAAGCCCTTCATGACAATCTGATAAGGGAGGCAGGACTGGAGGGAGGATATAAGGGGGCTTCAAACTAACATTTGTTGGACACCAATGCTGTGCCAGAGCTTCTGGGAGATTTAATGAATCCTTCCCAAAAGCCAGGGAGAAAGGTATGACCTGCCCATTTTACAGATGAAGAAACCGAGGCGCGGGGAGGTGAAGTCACCTGGCCTGGATACTCAGATCTGGATTCAATTTTGGGTTTGTTGGTCTCCCAAAGCCAGACTTTTCCCATGGCACTGCCTCCTTGCTAGTCCAGAAAGATTAGCTGTGCGGGGGACCTTGGGGATCGCTGGCAGAATGGGGCTGGGAGGTAGTCAGGGTGGCAGTGGTGGCAGGAAGTGAGAAGCGGGGCTTGCAGGAAGCTGTAACCCTGGACAGACATGGCGGGGCCCGCTCACCAGCATCGGTTCCCACTGGCTGCCACCTGGCCTCACCAATTCCTTATATTTAGAAACAAACTCTTTCTCCAGGAATGAAAAGGGAGGCTGGTCCTCCCATGATGTGATAGCTGCCACTTACAAGAGCCTGAGAATATGTCACTCCCCAGTTTAGGGGCTGCAACAAAGTATCTTCTCTGCCAGCTCCAGAAACGTCAGGGTGACCAGCTGGACAGTGCCGGAGTGAGGCAGAGGGACACAGGGCGGTCTCCACAGAGAACATAAAAGGGAGCGTGTCTATTGATTCACGCACCAGTTACACTCAGTGTATTACGAGGCTAAGAGGAAATAAAGCAGAGGAGCATCTCTCTGTGCCTGAGCCCAGCTCCGGCCGGCCGCCTCCCGGCCTGGAGGCTGATGGAGTGGACGATATTTTTGGCACACCCAGGAATCATTGGAGAGGGGGGCCACACACATCTCACAGTCAGTGTGTGTAGGCTGGGAGGCCTCCTTTCTCTCCCTTCCGTCTCCCTAGATGGTTGAGGGTCAACAGCATCCTTTTGGTCCAGATGCATTGAGTAGGGTCTTTGGCTGAAGAAAGGGAAGCTGGGCCCCCTTGCACCCTCCCTCCTCTGGAGTGCCAGAGCTGCTGTCGGCCAGTACAGGACCTGGGGCCGGTTATGAAGATGCTCTCCTTGCGGCAGATGCGGGAGGGGGTAGAACCTGGTAAACAGTGAAAGCTGGGGTCTCCCAGCCCTCCCAGCTGGAGTTCGTGTGTAGGTACAACCTAGGCAATCACAGGTAGTCAGGGCCCTGATGGCGGTGGTGATGGGGGTGGAGAGGGGGGCAGAGGGATTCGCCCCGCAGGAAGGGAAGTGGTCAGGATTCAGAGGCTGCGCTGGACTTGGGACCTCCCTTGCCTCCCTCCCTCCCTCTTTCCTCATTCCCCATAGGATAACTTCCTCAGTTTCCCTTCTCATCGCCCTCCAATCTCCCCACCCTAGGCTAACATGACTCCTCCATGAAGACTCTGGGAAATAGTCTCGGGGTTCAGACAGACTCTGGAGGAAATGGCATTGATTATTATTCACACTTTAAGATTACTAAATGATTATTAACATAGGGAGAAGGGCTACATCTCATCAATAACCCGGGAGATGAGGATTAATTTTTAAAATTTTTATTTATTTATTATTTTGGCCACGTCTCGCGGCATGTGGGATCTTAGTTCCCCAACCAGGGCTTGAACCCGTGCCCCCTGAGGTGGAAGCGTGGAGTCTTAACCACTGGACCACCGGGGAAGTCCTGGGAATTTAGATGACAGCCTGGAAATTGTTTTATATGGGGGAGGGATGGGATAGGAATGCTTTCTGAAGCAGTCACTTTGGTTCATTTTGATTTTTTTATTCAGCGTATAACTTTCCGGTATGTCTCAAGATATAAATGATTCAGATTTTGTATTTTTCCAAAATCTGGAACACCGCGATACTGAAAATGGGTCTTTCAATCACTGGTGGCCGGTCCTCAATCCCCTGCGTTGTGCTGGGCTGTTGAACGAGCCGTGTCCCAGTCTTGGGCAAGAACAACACAGGAGCGGGTATGACTGGAGTGGGAAAGTGGTGGCGAGCAGAGCTCCGCAGCCCAGCACACCTGGACGGAATCCAGCAGTGCACCCTTCCTAGAGCCAGGTGGGCACTGAGCTCTGCCGCAAGGTGACGGCCCTCAAATGGCAGGGGCGGGGCTCCGGGGCGGGGCGGAGAGGACGAGGCTTGAAATCCCGCACGTCTCTCTGTCCCTTCTCTTATTATAAGGTCACCAGTCAGACTGGATTAGGACCACCCTAATGACCTCATCTTAACTTGATGACACCTGCAAAGACCCTAAATGAGGGCACGTTCACAGGTACTGGGGGTTCCACATGTCTTTTGTGGGGACACAATTAAACCCATACCAGTAAGGAAAGCACTTAGCTTGGTCCAGTGCCTCGTAAGTGCTCAATCGATATTAGCCATTATTATGACTTCTGAGCCTCATAGGAGACACGACACACAGAGTTTCTTTGCAGATGACAGAACACTGGGCAGAGCTGGGGCTGGCCATTGGTATTTCCTTTATATTAATAGAAGGTGTCTTCAGACAGAGGCAGAAATCCTTAGGGAAGAGAATGGAGGTAAAGAACTCTGCAAGCAGGTGTTAGCTACAGCAGGTGGGGAAGGGAGGAAGACTGTTCCAGGGCAGGAGGTGTCCGCCCACTGTTGGTGGCCGGCTGCGGGGTGAACGGCGGACACACTGGCAGCAGGCCTCAGAGCGTGGGCAGCTCAGGGCCAAGCCGGGGTAAAGCTGGAGAGGAAATAGCCACCTCTCGGGCCCGAGTACTCCAGCAGCTGGGGCCGCTTGATTACCTGGTATGCTCGCAATGCCCTACTGCCTCCTCTTCCAAATTATATCCCAATCCACACTTCCTTCGACTTCTGCCACCACTGCTCTTTCTCAAACCACCATTGCTTCTCACCTGGACAACCAAGAAAGCCTCCTCACTGGCTCCCTGCTACTCCCTTTGCCCCTGCCCCCCACAGTCATTTCTTAATGTAGCACCCACATTGCTCCTTTAAAATCATGTCAGATCATGCTTAAAACCTGCTTAACCCTCTAAAAGCTTCCTATTGCACTTGTGTTACCTTTACCTACATTTTCCTCTTGCATCTGGCTTCCCAAGCACCACCTCCCTGTTTCTTTCAGTTCCTCCGACACACCAAGCCTGGCCCTGCCTCAGGACCTTTGCACTTGCTGCCTGTTCCCCCTGTGTGGACAGTCTTTCCTCAGGACTTGGCCTGGCTTCCTCCCTCTCATCATTCATTCCTATCTCTGTTTAAATATCTTCCCTGACTACCTCATTTAGAGGAACTTTCTGCCTTGGTTCCCCCCGCCCCGCCCCCACCTGCTTTCATTTTCTCCCTAATACTTACCTTGATCTGAAATTATCTTGTATTTTATGCATTTCCTTGTGTGTCTGTTTCTGTTACTAGAACATAACAGGCACAAACAGATGAGGAATGATGAATATCTTGTTTACTTCTCTATCTTTAGTGCCAAGAACTGGGTATAGAATATAACAGGAGCTCAGTAATATTTGTTGCATGAATGAAAAATGGCTCTGAGACCAACAGGACCTAGAATGTGTGTAGGAGGAGGCATCAGGACATTCAGTATGAGCCCTTCTCATCACTTGTCCCTTGATTCCCAGTTTTGATAAATAAACCTCTACCTTGTTCCTGAAACCCAGTCCCCACTTTCCCAGCTTGCTTGTTCACCCCCTTATTTGTTAAACAATCACCAAGAACCTATAATGTACCCCCTGCTATAATAGGTGCTGGGAGGAAGATTTCAAAACTCAACAGGGAGATGCACAGCGAAGGCATCTACCCAGACCTGGAGTAGGAGGAAAGCAGGGAGGGCTTCCTGGAGGAGGTGACGCCTAAGTTTGCCTCTTCAAGGGTGTGCACAAGTCAGACAGGCAGAAATGGAGGGGAGTGCAGCGTGGGAAGACATGGCCACAAG
This sequence comes from Orcinus orca, assembly GCF_937001465.1. Classification (NCBI taxonomy): domain Eukaryota; kingdom Metazoa; phylum Chordata; class Mammalia; order Artiodactyla; family Delphinidae; genus Orcinus; species Orcinus orca. The sequence goes on along the minus strand of NC_064569.1, from coordinate 90,530,320 downwards.
GCAGCTAACCTAGGGGAGAAAAGGAAGGGGAATAATATTCATCGACGGCACTTTCTCAGCAACGCCAGGCATCATGTTCAACACCTGGCAAGGATGGTCTCATCTGCCCAGCTGGCAACCCTGGAGGCAGGTACTTCACTATCCTCACTCGGCAGAGACAGGAACTGATACAGAGAGAGGTTCAGTCATGTGTCTGAGGGAACACAGCTAATACAGGGTGGGGATCAGGCTCCAGTAGGGGCAGTTCCACTCTCCGGCTGGTATTCTTACGTCTCCTGCCATGTTGCATGCCAGGAAGTGGCCTGATGGTACATCTTGGGTCCTTGCTTGACATCCAGTTCTCCCATAGGGCCCCTCACTACTTTTCCGGGCCCCCCTATTCAGGGATCATGAAGGCCTTCCTGGTGGGTACAGCCTGGTTGCCAGTCCTCTTTGAAGCTCGAATCTCCAAGTCTTGGCTTTCCCTAGATTCTGCACTGTTGTGTCCTGGACCTCTTGTATGGCAGACTCTCGTTGTAATTCACTTATGGTGCTGTGGTTGCAAGGGAGGGAAACTCCAACCTGACCTGCCTTAAAAAAAGAAATTTTTATTGTATGTATGTGCCCCATCTTCTTTATCCACTCATCTGTCGATAAAAGAGTTAGCTAGTGGGAAGCAGCCGCATAGCACAGGGAGATCAGCTCGGTGCTTTGCGAGGACCTAGAGGGGTGGGATAGGGAGGGTGGGAGGGAGGCTCAAGAGGGAGGGGATATGGGGACATATGCATGCCTATGGCTGATTCACTTTGGTGCACAACAGAAACTAACACAGTATTGTGAAGCAATTATACTCCAGTAAAGATGTGTGAAAAAAAGATAAAGAAATTTTCTTATCTCCAGTAACAGGTGTGGAGTCCTGCATCTCCCTGCCTCTAATAGTCACTGCTGCATCCAGAAATCTGGTCATCCCCGTCCTTATTAGACAGAGACAGGGGCAGCTGAGGTCCTGGGGCCCAAGGGACCGGCCCTCTGCCCAAGGTCACAGCCACTGGAGTGATTGAGTAGAGGATAGGGGAAGGGAGATTCAGGAGCCCAGGAAACACCCTGCTTTCAACCCTCACAGCCTGAGGGACCACCAGGATGAACCCAACACTCTCACAGCCGCCACGAGAAACTAGGACCCCAGGTCAACACGATGGGACCCAGCATGAGGCAAGGGCACACAGGGGTCCAGAGCCCAGAGTCTGGAGCCAGCCGGCCTCGGTGGGAGCCTCGGCTCTTCCACTTGGAATCTCTAGACCCTCCAGCCAGTCAGGTACCTCTCAGTGCCTCAGTTTCCTCCTCCGTAATATGGGGCTAATTACAGAGCCCAGCTCACGGGTGGTTGTGAGGATTCAATGAGTGGCTTTGTGTGAGGAAGCCCTTAGAAGAGGGCGGCACACATGGGGCGTTAGCTGTTTCAACCCCCAACTCCCAAATCTCATCTCTACTGTTCTCGGTTCATCCCTGACTGACTCAATTTCATGTGTCTGCCAACTGCCCCAGCCAGCAGTCCGGTTCAGGCAGGAAGGGCTGTAGAGAATTTAAAACAAGAATGAAACCGATCAAGGTCAGTCTGCTTTCCATGATCACCATGCACCCACAATTCTAAACAATGTCAGCGATAAAATATTCCTCCCTCCCTGGCAGGAAGTCCCCCCCACCGCCCCCCGCCAGGGACGCCACTGCCCAGACCCTTGGGGCGTGCCCTCTAGAACGTAGCAGTGCTGTCTGCAAGATTCCCCACGCACTCGGCCTCCTCCCCGGGGCCTTCCCTGTGCCCTCTTGTTCTGGGGGACGCCCGGATCTCCCCTGGGCACCCGAGGCCCCAGCAGCCTTTCAGGTAGACTTTTTTTCCTCTCCCATACTCCGTACTGCGGGGACTCCTTGCCCATCCTTGCTGCCCAGGGTCAGCCACAGACTGAGATTCAAGCCTCCTGCCACCCCTTCTTCCTTGCCATCACCTCTAGGGCCTGAGTTTGTGTCTCATAGACTGAAGCCTTTAGCCCCTGCCAAGATTCGAACCTGGACTTGTGGGGTCCTAATCTAGGGGGGGCTTAGTACCTGCAGAGAGGATCCCTCCGATAGCCCAGCCTCTTTGTTCCTTAGATTCCTCTCCTCACCCTGTCTCAGTCCGTCACGCCCACGGTTACACTGTGGACCTCGTTTCTACCAATATTTGCTATCTGCTTCTCCCTACCGCCCACCCAATTCCATGCCTTAACCAACACCCCCTGTCATTCCCCATCACTCCTTGCGGTTCCCTGTCTCCATGCTCTTAGACCTCACTCTCCTTGCCACCCTAGCATCCTTTTACTGCCTCTCACCCCTCATGCCCTCGACTCCCTCCTTAGAGCCTATGACCCGTCACTTCTCACTGGGTGGTACCTACTTGGCAAAACACGGTCTAGGTTAAATCCAACTTTCTCTCTACTCCACACCTGGACCCAGGTGTTCCTTTACCTCGATGACCACTCCTTTCAGCAAACCCCCAGGGGGTCTGTTGGCCAACTCTGTTTCCCTAGCTCCCTAGCGTTTTACAAACTACAGGTCAAGATTCACTCACGGGTCAAGCCGATTTAGTGGGTCCAACAAGCATTAAGAAAGTGAGATAAAATAGAAAAGGTCAGAGCCCCTGAGATATAATAAGGTTAAATGCTGTTTTGTGAAATGCATTGTCTACTGGGTCTGGATGTAAATGAATTTCTTACTGTGGGGAGTGGTCCAAAGAGATCTGGGTACAGAACTGGGCTTATTCCCCCACCCTTTCCTAGATGACTATTTCAGACTTGCTTTTCACTAATAATTCACCAACAATTCTTTAGCTTCAAAAGTGTCCCTTTTTCTCCCGCGTCTCAAGGATGCCCTGGCATTGCTTCCCATTTCACTGAGACAGTAGTTGTCATGACAACAATACCACAATACCACATGGTCACGCCCACTCCTAGGCCGGCCTTCCTTCCTCACACCGTCAGCAAACTGTTCTCCCACAGAAGGTCAACTCCTCCAACCCTCAAGGACACTTCTCCCCTTTCTTTCTTGCCTTATCAACTTTCTATTCTCTACAGAATAATTTCATCAGTGTACAAATAGGTGATAACGATAATGAATAATAATAATACTGCCTTGATTCCGTAATGGCCTCTAGATCTTGCTTCCCTTTTCTCCTCCTCTTTATAGCAAAACCCCTCCCGCCAACAAGACAGCAAAGCTGTCTACCTGCCAACTCTGTATCTTCTCTCTCTTTCTGCTTGAACCCATCCAATCAGGCTTTTGTCCCCACCCCACCCGAGGAGCTGCTCTGACTGAGGCTGCCAGTGGCATCGATCTTGCCGTACCTGGTGGTCGGTCCTCATTCTTCATGTCTGTGACCCAGTTAACCAGCCATACTCTTCCCCTTGAAATACTCTTTTTCTTTTTCACTTGGCTTCTGGGACCCCACACTCCCCTGGTGTTCCATCTCACCTGCTTCATGGATGTGTGTCCTATGCATTTGCTTAGCGACTAATGCTCAGAAGAGCCTTGAGCTTTAACTCTAATTTGAAAAGATACGCGCAACCCAGTGTTCATAGCGGCGCTATTTGCAATAGCAAAAACACGGAAGCAACCTACGTGTCCATTGATAGAGGAATGGATAAAGAAGACGTGGTACATATATACAGTGGAATAATGCTCAGCAAAAAAAAAAGAATGAACTAATGCCATTTGCAGCAACATGGATGGACCTAGAGGTTATCATACTAAGGGAAGTAAGTAGACAGAGGAAGACACACATCACATGATGTCACTTACATGTGGAATCTAAAAAACGGATACAAATGAACTTATTTATAAAACAGAAATAGACTCACAGACACAGAAAACAAAGTTATGGTTACCAGAGGGGAAAGGAGGGGAGAGGGATAAATTGGGAGCTTGGGATTAATAGATACACACTGCTATAGATAAAATGGGTAAACAGCAAGGACCTACTGTATAGCACAGGGAACTGTATTCATCTTGTAATACCCTATAATGGAAAAGAATCTGAAAAAGAACAATCTATCATCTATCTATCTATCTATCTGTCTATCTCTATATCTATCTATCTCTATATCTGTATATCTGAATCACTTTGTTGTACACTCGAAACACAACATTGTAAATCAACTATACTTCAATAAAAAAGCTCTCCTGCTGCCATCTTGAAATTCTTAATAATTTTGAGCAAGGGGCCCCTCTTCTTCATTTTGCACTGGGTCCCCCGAATGACGTAGCTGTCCTGTTCACTGGTGGCTCCTTCTGTCTTTTTTGCTCCTTCCTTCTCATCTCTCGGGATTCTTCATGGAGGGTCCCAGGGCCCAGCCCTCGGAGGAGTGTCCTCTCCACTGATACCCACCCCCTTTGCGATCCATCTAGGCTCATGGCTTTGGCCGCCATCTATGCCCTGATGTCTCCCAGGGTTTCTCTCCCAGAGGTTCCTTCCACTGAAACACAGAGCTGTCCTTGCCATGGCCTCCTTGGGTCTTCACTTGGCCATCTCATAGACATTTCACACCGGGCAAGTTCTAAATGGAATTCTGGACGTTTTCATCCTCTGTAGTCTTTCCCTTCCCAGAGAGTGGGGACTTCTACCTCCAGTCCGAGGACTAAACCCTCAGAGCCATCCCCGGTGTCCCTCCATCCCTCACACCCACTTCCTAGTCATCAGCAATCTTGTCGGCTCTACTTTCAAATTATAGATACATTTTGACCACTTCCCACTGGTTCCATCACAGCCACCCTGGTCCAAGCTGCCTTTACCTCTCCGCTCTGAGCCGGTCTCCTTGCTTCTGCTTTTGCCCAGCCCCTACATTCTACACCAGAGAAACCAGAGCCAGCCTTTAAAAATATGTGATAGATTGTGCCATGCCTCTCCTCAAAACCACTCAGTGGCTTTCTATCGGATTTGCAATAAAATCCAGAATTCTCTCATGCTTCATGTGGCTCCACCTCCCTTCTCCCACCTTATGGCCCTCCCACCAGGGTCACACCTGCCGTCCATCCACCTGGAGCACTGCCCCCCACCCCACGTCTCTCCATGTCTCATTCCTTTACCCTATCGGGTCTCTGCTCAAATACCACCTCCTCCAGGAGGACTTCCAGGATATAACCTGCCTCCATAGCACCTTCCTGTCACGTACTTCTCCTTCTCCTCCTATTCCACTTATTTCACTTCAGAGCACTCATCAGCCACTGACACAACCCATATTATTCTGTTTCTTGGTTTCTTAACCCATTAGACTGCAGCTCCTCGAGGACAGAATTTTGATCTGATTTGTTTCCTATTATAGTCCAGTCAGACGACAATTGCTACAATTTTGAAAAAGTTTGTTATTGATGTCACCCCCTCCACAAGCAGTCTAACGTCTCTGAAATTGGGATGTCAGGCAGCAGTCACAATGCAGTTGTCACAGCCTGTACACTGGACTCAAAACTTCCAGATCGGGTGTCAGCAGCTAGGAGGAAAATCCTGAGGTGATGCACCCTAGGTTCATCACAGCGTTATTTACAATATTTACAATATTGTAAATAATATTTACATTATTTACATTACAATATTTACATTATTTACAATAGCCAAAATATGGAAACAACCTAAGTGCCTATCAGCAGAGGAATGCATAAAGAAGTTGTGTTGTATATATACAATGGAATACTACTCAGCCACAAAAATATGAAATCTTGCCATTTGCACCAACATGGATGGAGCCTGAGGGTATTATTCTAAACGGAATAAGTCAGATGGAGAGAGACAAATACTTTAGGATTTCACTCATAAGTGGAATTAAAATAAAACAAAAGAAATGAACAAACCAAACCAAATTAAACCAGAACCAACACACAGATACAGAGAACAGGGTAGTGGTTACCAGAGGGGAAGGGTGAAGGGCAAAATGAAGAAAGGCGGTCAACTGTAGGGTGATGAACGGAAACTAAACTTTTGATGGTGAGCGTGCTGTAGTGTATACAGAAGTTGAAATATAACATTGTACACATGAAACTCAGATAATGTCATAAACCACTGTTACCTCAATTAAAACAAATAAAAAAGAAGAAAAAAAAAAACTGCCTCACACGGGGCACTGAGGAGGAGATTGTGTGCAAGACAAGGACAAAAGTGATTCTGAGTCAAAAAGTGATGCAGAAGAGTTGGTCTCCGGATATGAAGATGTCTGGGGAATACTGGAACCAGTTTATTTCGCATACATTTTCCTTTTTACGTTTGCACAAGTGTGATCCAAATCTAGGTGTAAATAGTCTAAATAACTTTCAGCCAAAGTAAAATAATAAAATCTAAGTCATGTGAAAGCATCATGGTATAGTTTAATTTGGTCCCGTGCGTCCTTGGTGGTGATACATAAAAATCGCGCATCTGACAAATCATGATGTGTTAAATCAGGGATCGGCAAACCTGTGACGTAAATGGCCGGCTAGTCGATGTTTCAGGCTTCCCAGGCCATCCAGTCTCTGTTGCAGCTACTTCACTGCCTCTGTGTTGTGCCAGCAGCCTCAGACAATCCTTAAAATGAAAAAGCATGGCTGCGTTCCAATAGAATTTATTTATGAAATTTAGATTAAATATAATTTTCACGTGTCATGAAATATTATTCTTTTGATTTTTTTTAACCGTATAAAAATGTAAAAAAAAAAAAATCCGCTCTTAGCTCACAGGCTGTACGAAAACAGGCCTGCGGGCTGCGGGTTGTCCAATCCCGCATTAAATTCCGGAGAAGGTGGTAAACCTGTTTTACTGGGGAAGCTGGCCCAGAGCATCACTGAAATGTCTCGTTCAAGGGCAAAGAATCCTAGATCTGGGAGCTCTTAGGCATTATCTTCTGCAGTTCCACTGGGCCCCTCTCCCATTCTGCAGATCCCGGCGCCGAATGCACGTTCGAGGTCCCACGGGGCGCCCTTGGCATTGCTGGGTCAGGCTGCTTGGTGTTTTCAACTGTGTGTGCTTTTCAGATCCAAGAAATGGGCGTAAAAGTGCTGAGCACAGACGAGGCACGTTTTAAACACTTAAGTGTTACTCCGCCCTCCTGCTTGCTCTCCCTTTTAGGCAAATTTCTATCCTTCTTTGTCGAGGGAGTAGGCACCCCGCCCGCCCTGCCAAGGCTGTGCGCCCTTCCCAACCCCACCGGGCCGGCTGGGCCGCCTCCCGCCGCACCGCGTGGCACCCGGTCTGTGGCGGTGAGACGGGAGTGGGAGGAAAAGCTCAGCGATCTGCGCCTCCAGCCCTCTCCCACTGCCCCTTCGGAAGCCATTTGTGCTTGCCTAAGCCTTCACCTAGGCGCCGCCTTTCTCCCCTCACTTCTTTCTCGCTCACTCCGCGCTCTCTCTCCACTTAGAGGTTCATTTACTGCTCAATCTGTGATTAATTAAAACAATTTAAATAACTGTGCTGATGCTAAATTCACTTTCAGCCGCCTTCGCCGCGCGCGGCTGCGTAAGCGCAGGGGAGCCGCAGTGCGTGCCCGAGACGACCGCCAGGGGGCGCTGTGGGCTCAGGTTTGGCCGCAACCGGAGGCTTAGGCTTAGAGCTGATTTCGGCAAGGAAAGAGGTAAAATGGGCATCTTCTACTCGCGTCCCCCCAGCTCCCCCTTTGCCTTCTTCCACTTGGGCACCCACTGTGTCCTTGAAGTCCCCAGAGAACTTCTGGGCTAACCCAGAACAGGAAAGGGCGGGAAAGCGAGCTCCTTTCTCCTGCCCTGGGTCAGCCTTGGGATGTGACCTGGACCCATGGGACCCAGACACCAGGAAGGTCTCTTCTGCAGGAGAGAAAACAACCAGGCTGTGTGAACAGAAGACCCGAGGATGGCCTTTCTTGCTGGGGAAAGGGAGCAGAGGTACAGGGCAAAGGCCCTGGCCTGCGTTCCTTGGCCTTGAGGTGTGCACTGAGTTGAATAGTGTCTCCCCAAATTTATGGCCACACAAAACCTCAGAATATAACCTAATCTGGGAAAAGGATATTTGCACATGCCATTAGTTAAGGATCTCAAGATGCAATCATCCAGATGGGCCCAAAATCCAATGACTGGAGTCCTTATAAAAGGAGAGAACACAGAGAGACACACATATACAGGGAAGAAGGCCAAGAGGCCGAGATTGGAGTGAGGCAGCCACAAGCCAAGGAACCCAAGAGACTGGAAGATGTGAGGAAGCGTTCTCCCTGAGAGCCTCTGGGGGGAGCACGGCCTTGCCAACAGCCCCATTTCAGACATCTGGCCTCAGAACTGTGAGAGAAGAAATTCCTGTGGTTTTAAGCCAACCAGGTTTGTGGGAATCCAGCAGCCACAGAAAACAAATACAAGGTGTTAAGACAGAAGGCAGCATGGAGGGGGCCGCTCTGTGCCAGGCATTTTGCTGAGTGTGTTCACAAACGTCTTCTCACCTAAGCCTCACCACGGCCACATAAGGCAGGTTAATATCAACGGCCCCACTTTGCAGGGTCAGGCAACTGGGAAGGGGTAGAGCCAAATCCAAGCCCAGGTCAGCCTGGATCCCCGGCTGTCGATCCAGAAGCTTCCCTGCCTCTGGGCTCCATGGCCCAGCTGTTTCCTGGGATCTTGCCTTGAGAGTAATGAGACCAAGGACGACATAGAAGTTTGCTGGATGGGTGATCCGGGCTGGTCTCAACTACAGAACTTCAAGGCTTTGCACTTGGGCCAGCTGCCTGCTTACAGATCTACATGAGATGAGGTTTTTAAAAAATTTTTTTATTTTTTAGGATTTTTTAAATTGAGGTATAGTTGCTGTATAATATTATATAAGTTACAGGTGTACAATATAGTGATTCACAATTTTCAAAGGTTTTACTCCATTTATAGTTATTGTAAAATATTGGCTATATTCTCCTTGTTGTACAATAGATCCTTGAAGCTTAGTTTATGCCTAATAGTTTGTACCTCTTACTCTCCTCCCCCTGTATTACCCTTTCCCCTTCCCTCTTCCTACTGGTAACAACTAGTTAGTTCTCTATGTGTCTGTTTCTTTTTTGTCATATTCACTAGTTTGTTGTGTTTTTTAGATTCCACATATAAGTGGTGCCCTAGAGGGTTTGTCTCTCTCTGTCTGACTTATTTCACTTAGCATAATGGCCTCCAAGTCCGTCCATGTTGCTGTAAATGGCAAAATGTCATTCTTTTTTATGGCTGAGTAGTATTCCGTCGTATATATGTACCATAGCTTCTTTATCCATTCATCTGTTAATGGACATTTATGTTGCTTCTGGAAACATTTTTGGTTATCACCACTGGGTGAAGGGGTGCTACTATCATCCAGTGAGTTGAGGCCAGGGATGCTCTTAAACATCCTACAGTATGCAGGACAAAGAATGATCTGGCCCCAGATGCCCATAATGCCAAGGCTTCTGGTACCCATTTCCCCTGCTCCTCCAACATTCCAGAATGTTCTTTGGTGGTTTGGTCCTGCACATATCTGCCCAGCCAACTTTTCACATCTTTGTTCAAATGCTATCTTCTCGATAGACCCAGTCGGACCACCTTGTTTAACGTTGCAACGCTGCCCCTCCTCCGTGGCCTTCCTAATCCCTCTTATCCTGCTTTTTCAAAAAAAAAAAAAATTCCGTAACACATACCATGATCTAGCATCCTATGTATGTTACTTATTTCTTATGTTTCTTGTTTCTTGTCTGTCTCCAACAAAGAATTTTTTCTTTTTTGGTTATCTTATTGACTGGTGTATTCTTACTGCCTAAAGAAGGTACCTGATAGATCCTCAATAAATATCTGTTGAATCAAATGATGCCCCTTAAGTCGATTTCTAATGCACTGGAGCACACTCAAGGCCCTGAGAGGTCTGACAGTAAAGAAGCCAGTGGCCCTTTGTCTTACCCAGGGTGTCTCATCTTACTTAACCATGGAATCTGCTTCCTCTCTCCCTTCATCCCTCTCAACTAAGCCCATCCTGCAGAAGTCTCTCTGTCAATCGCTCTTCTGTTTCAGTCTCCTCCAGGGGATACCTGAGGGCAAAGATTCTGAAGAGAAGTGTTAGGGAGACTTGGGACAAAGTTGTGGAGGCAGAACTGCCAACCAGCACAGTTCTATGGGGACAGAGACACTGGGTCTGCATCCTGGATGCCTGCTAGCTGGGAGAGAAGGCTCAGCTGGGCAGTGCCTCCCTTGCACCTGTGTAAATATTACATTTTATGAGCCCTGGAAAGAGCAAGAGAGCATATGTCCAGGGACATTCTTTGGAAGAGCTGGGAAAATGAGCTCTTGCCTAACTTGCCTGACCTAACGGAAAACTGGCAGGAGGTCTGTAACAAATCAGGGCACATTTGGAAGACACTGACCAGCCAGTGTCTCACTGGGGGCTCTGTGTGCTGGGAAGTAGTATTTGGGGAACCAGGGCCAGATGAATTGGATGGGATGCTGGCACTCCAGCCTTCATCCAGAGGATGGGGCTGAGAAGGTGAGGAGCTTGAAGGGCCAGCCAAGGTCAGGAGGGAGTGCTGAGAATGGAGAAAGCAATCATGGAGTGGAGTTTATCACTGCGGCCATACCGGCCAGAACTAGGGCCAGTGAGGGACACTTACAAGGATAGGCAGGCTTCAGATCGATTGAGATAAGCCAGAAACTTCCAAGCACTGGCACACTTCCTGGAGGACTGGGCAACCTAATGAAACAGACCGATGCTGTCCCCAGACATGTCCGAGCAGGGCCCTGGTGGCCAGCTGGCTCTGTGTCCACATGGCTCTGTGCCCAGGACATCACTGATCCCCAATGCAGTAGTGAAAAGTGGGGCCAGACCCCATTTCAAATCCCAGCTCCCCAGTGACTTGCTGTGTGATCTTGGGCAAGTTGTTTAACCTCTCTGTGTTTTACTTTCCTCATTGCTAAGGTGGAGTAATACTGTTTCCACCTCAAATGGCCGTTATGAGGATTAAATGAGTTAGTGCATGGTGAGAGACTGGACTGCCGGAACATGGAAAATGCTACATGAATGCCACTGTTGTTATTTCCGTTTTCCATTTGGGTCCTCCCATCCCTGCCCCCCGCCAGCCCTCAGTTCCTTGGCCCTGCCCTTACTCTGACCTTTGGTTCAGGTTTCACTGGGCTTGTTCCCTGGCTGCAGATTATTTTAGTTCCCCAGGCCTGGGTCTCCAATTCTAATTTTGGCTTACTTTGTTTTCTCCTGCTGGGTCTATAGCGGGCGCTGGTCACGAGTATAATACAGTATCAGTATATTATCCATTAAGAGCATGGGGGCTGGAGTCAGAGAGACTTGAGCTCAAATTCTAGCTCTGCCACTTAGTAGCTGTGTTTTTTGGATCAATTCCTTAAACTTTGGGGCCTCAGTTTCCTCATCTATAAAATGGAAATGAATAACTACTTACATCATAGGCTTATTTTGGGGATTATGTGAGAAAATTCATGAAAAGTACTTACAATAGTGCACATGGTAAGAGGACAGTATTAACAGCTCTTAATACTATTATCATCATCATTGCTGTTCCCAGCCTGCTGTTTGCACTGGGCTAGGAGAGGAGGATCCTGGGTTCAAATCCTGCCTCTGCCACTTCCTAGCTGTGTGACCTGGGGTAAATCACTGCTCCTCTCTGGGTCTCAGAATCATCATCTCTCCCTGAAGAAGCCCTTTTTGGGGTGCTTTTCTGTTTTCCAAGCTCTGACATCCTGGCCTCCCAGCTGCCTTTGACCCAGGTCTCCTGAGTGACCCAACTTGGCCTGGATATCTGAGTCCCCAGCTTTGAACCCTGCGTTCCTGTGTGTATGTGCTGCTGGTCTGTGCCTTGGGATCTGCCCTGCCTAAGCACCTCCCTGCAGTGGGATTCTCTGGGGAGGACAGGAGAACTCCTTCATCGGGAGGGAGACTGGAGTAGTGGTCTTGATGTTTCCTTCTGGCTCTAGGCATCTAAGGCTGCTGTCAGTTGTGCTGCCATGCTTTTTTCAGCTCCCGTAGCTGGATCTTTGAATGCGTCAGATACCACTGAGCCTATCTTATATGGGACAGCATCAGCCCCAGCACACACGACCTTAGAATTAAGTCAAGCTGCCATCCAACGTTAGGATCCAAACCTCTACCCATCCAATAAGTGAGCACCTAATCATACCGGGCACTGTTTTGGGCACTAGAGACAGAGAAACAAATAAAACAAATGTCCTAGCCTTTAGCAGACATGTTACCGTTCCCCAAACTCTACTTCCTTTCCTGGAGAAGGATTATACTTCCCCACCTCATTGAATCAGCCTTGGCCAGCGAAATCTGAATGGGATGTTGTGTACCAGCCATGTCATGCTTTGCCACATTCTCTTTTCCATCTGGCAAGTCACCTGCAATTTCCATGTAGTGGCTTGTCCATCAGCCTAGGTCTTTGAGTGAGGATGATGGTAGCATGGGAGTAGAGCCCACAGCTGATCCATGTTGGACAGGAAGTGAAAAATAACAGTATTACTCCACCTTAGCAATGAGGAAACTCAAACACAGAGAGGTTAAACTACTTGCCCTTGTGCTTCTAAGCCCTTGAGCTTTTGGAGTTGTTTGTTTGTGCAGCAGAACCTGGCTTATCCTGACTGACACACTGTTCTGTGAAGATTCCATTCTAGTGGAGAAGAGCAACAATACATGATAGACAAATAAATGTGTAATATAATATCAGGAAATAAATGTGTAATATAATATCAGGAAATAAATGTGTAATATAATATCAGGAAACAGAAAGTAAGATGAACTTCATCAATATACACAAATAAATGTGTAATATAATATCAGGAAACAGAAAGTAAGATAAAGAGATAGAAAGTGATGGGGGTGCTTTTGTAGATGGGGTGAACAGGGAAAGCCTTGTGGAGGAGGTGACCTTGAGCTCAAGGAAGTGAGGGAGGGAGCCAAGAGGGTATCAGAGGGAAGGGCTTCCAGGTAGAGGGGCCAGTAGATGCTAAGAGCCTGAGGTCAGCACATGGCCCATGTGCTCAAAGGAACAGCAGGGGCAGGGTGCCTGGAGCACAGAAGCGAGGGGAGAGTGGACCCTTTTGGAGAGCAGGTGGAGGCCAGGTCCTGTAGAGCCCAGTGGACCATGGTAAGAGCGTGGGATTGGTTGGGTTCCAAGTGTGCTGGGAAGCCGTTGGAGGGTAGAGAACGGAGAAGTGACGTGATGTAACTTACTTTACAAGACGGGCACTCGCTGCTCTGGGGGAGGAGATCATGGGGGCTGAGGGACAAAGTACAGACACTAGTCAGGAGGCTACTGCGGCCACTGCAAACGGGAGCTCGTGGCGCTTCCTCTAGGGAAGTAGAGAATGGAGGTTAGAGGGCGCCCGATTCAGTGCATCTTGTTAAATGGTGGGTATTGAGGGCCACATTGGCTTTGGTTGGCATTTATAGTCTCCAGCGTGAACATGCATTTCCATTTATCTTTGGGTGTGATCTTTTTTATGGTTCCCTACGGTTCTCAGACTCACCCAGGACATGTAAAATGCAGATGGTCAACATCATCCCAGATTCCCATTTTGTAGGTTTTGAGGGCCGTTCAAGCATTTTTAATAAGAACCCTAGGAGATCCTGTTGCGTCTGACTTGGAGACCATACATTCAGAAACACTGTCCTAAATGATGCAGAGAAATCATATAATTCAGGGATTTTCTGATCTCTTGGGGTTGGACCTGGAGGGGGCATAAGTCATCTCTATGTGAAGAAGTTGAATGAATGTTTGATCACGTGGAAACTTTCCAGAGCCCACAGTAGCAGCATAATAGGCTGAGAATTTACCCCCTAAAATGAGAACCCTGAAAGGATGACTTGGGGTGAAGGTCATTCCTTCGTGATGTACCCCTCATCACTTATGGGGTGCAGCTCATTTCAGGGAAATAGAGATGGGAGAAGGGGCTAGAACTGTGTGAGGACTGTGAATGTTTGCAAGGAGAGAAGGTTTTTAAAAAGTTTCATTTTAATTGACACAGAAACTTTGGTCTACCTTGGTTCACTGAGAAACATCAATGCCTTGCTCCCATCATACCAATATTCTTTAAGAAATTAGAAAATCTTCTAAGATCCTATTAGTCATGGTATTTCTCTCATTTCCATTTATCCAGAATCTCAAAAGCCACTGCTTCCCGGAGGGCAGTCCTGGTGCCAGGGGCAAAACACACGTTCCAAGTTCATGTCATCACTTTCCAAAACATAAGTCAAGAGGTCCAAGCCAAAAGCCTCCCAACTTCTTGGGCAGAGAACAAAATTTGAACTGTAAGAAAGAGAGAATCCAGAGAGGGTCAGCCCCAGACGATTTGTCAGACCAATGCTTTCTGGGCTCTTACCTCTTGGGAATTTGAGACAGAGATTGATTTCTGTCCTGTCCGTCTCAGATGACTCCTGGTTCATCTATCAGGTAGCCAGTCTCCATTTTTTGCAAACTTCGAAAGTTATCCCCTCTATATTTGCCTGGGTTCAGTCTTGCTATGGCTTTTTGAAGTCACAGATGTCAAGATTGTGGTGTGGGGACTTCCCTGGTGGTCCAGTGGTAAAGAATTCGCCTTGCAATGCAAGGGACGTGGGTTCGATCCCTGGTCAGGGAACTAAGATCCCACATGCTGCAGGGCAACTAAGCCCGCACGCCACAACTACTGAGCTTGCGGGCCTCAACTAGAGAGCCTGCGTGCTGCAAACTACAGAGCCCACGTGCCCTGGAGCCTGCGCGCCACAACTAGAGAGAAACCCGCGCGCCGCCACAAAAGATCCCGCATGCCTCAAGGAAGATCCTGCATGCCGCAACTATGACCCGATGCAGCCAAAAATAAAAATTAAATAAATAAATAAACAATAAATCTTAAAAGAAAAAGATTGTGGCGTGGGGAGCAGGGGCATGGGCGTGGGCACATAGAGGGACATTGTATGATATCACAATAACAGGGAACCACAGGCTGAGTTGATGCCACAGGGTGAATTGCTGTCTTCCCCTACCCATCTGCCCTTTCCCTCTGCAGTGTCTTACACACTACTCCTGCTCCCACATCCACAGCCTTGCTTTCCAGGTAAAGCCAATCTGGAGGCAGAAAACACTTAAGCAACCTCAGTGCCAGCCGGTGGGCTTGGCCCACTCACATCTCCCCACCTTTAGCCAGACCCTGGTGGCACCTCTGGCTCTGAGCTGCCACTGAAGGCACCCCCAGCTGGTCTCCCAGTGAGGCAGCCAACTGGAACCTGACTTTGGGGTCACTCCTGGGTTTCTGCCCTTGCCCATTCCTGCCCTCTGCTGTGTTATAAGAACATGCAGGAGACCCATTGTTCTCTGCTCTCGTCTACGGGTACCAGACCCTAGATTATCCCCAATTTATATAACTGGGATTTTCTCCTTGACCTCTGTGCTTCTGTTTTCTTTGAGTCGGTGGGAGGCTGGGCACTGCGGGGTGGGGACTGGGGAGCATGGAAATGAGAGAAGTGACAATGCTGCATGGTAATATGGAAGCAGCCATTGTTAATACATAAATAAATGAGTGTGGCTGTGTTTCAATAAAACTTTATTTACAAAAACAGGTGATAGGCCAGATTTGGCCCATGGGCTGCAGTTTGCTGGCCCTGTTGCAGACAATGGGGGGCGGGGGACACCTGAGAGTTTTAAGTATGATAAGCAGTCTGGGTTTTAGTGTTGAGTGATTCATTGATTCAATCACTCAGCAAGCACGTATTATGCTCCTACTGTGTGCCAGGTGTTATGCTAACTACTGGGGATCAGAGATGAAAATATAGATCCCTACTTCCAGAAACCCACCATTCAATGGGGAGTGGGGACAGACTCACATATAAGCAACTAGATGGCTGGCTCTGTGAGGGTAGGGTTCGTGTCTATTATGGTCAATGTTATATCTATAGAACATAGCACATAGTAAATTCTCAATAAATATTCATCAAGTGAATGAGTGAATCAATGAATAAACGAGTTCTCCAATCCAGGCTGACTTTGACTGGTGCTATGATAGGAATACAGGACACTTGGAAGAGTGAAAGATTCATTGCCATTGGGAATGTGTGTGAGTGAGTGAGTGTTTGTGTGTGTGTGTGTGTGTGTGTGTGTGTGTGTGTGTGTGTCTTGGGGGTGGAGTCTGACTTGGACTCTGAAGGATGGATAGGATTGTCATGTCTGGGGAGGAGTGAGTGGCAGGAAGGGGATTAGCCAATTTCACTTTTCCACTGTATCTCTTCAATTTCCTTTGAGTTCTTTTGTTAGAATTCTTGCCACCAAGGCAGGTGGGTCCCTAAACACTAGAGCGATGGAAAGCCTCAGGAGGTATTTATGATCTGCAGGAAAAGGGCCCCCCCCCAACCTCCTGAACACCATTAATTGGAACTCTGTCCCCCCATGCCATTCGGAATTACCTTGGCCCGCTTGTCCCTCCGTTAGGGGAGGCCAGGTCACAGGTGCGGCGGGTGGGCTGAGTCCGTCAAATGAAATAATTGCCTACAGCCACCTTGAGCCCAAGCAAGTGGCTTGTAATAATGATGCCATAAATGCGAAAACAGATATTATTAAATTTCAGAATAGATTTATGGTGCTGATTTCTGGGACATGGAGAGGCTGTAGCGTCTTGCTTTTAGCTTTCTCAAGCATAAACCGTGAAGTTGAGCAGCTGTGGCCCAGAGTGGTGGCGGAGAGAATCCCAGGCTCTGACATGGCTCTACCCCTAATGCTGGGAGGGTGGTGGAGTCAAGGAGCGTGAGCCTTGGAGTCATGGGTACAGGGAGTTGGCCTCTTTCAGCTTCAAATTCCTTAAATGCAAAGAGGGTTAATTCATCCAGTCAGTGGATATTTACTGAGAGCCTACTATGTGCCAAGTATTGTGCGCTGCACTCCTCCCAGGGCTACTGAAGGGACTGAAAGAGATGTGGGAACGGCCAATTGTAGGTATAGTGACTTAAGTAACTATAATGAAAGATAGGTATTCCGTTAATCCCTGGACCTAGACTTCTTACGCATTCATCAGTCATTTAATAAACTTTTTAAAAAGAAACTTTAGATTTCAGAATCGTTTTAGGTTTAGTATAGAAAAGTTGCAAAGACAGTGCAGAGAGTTCCCGTGTACCATCCCCTCAGTTTCTTTCACCGTTACCATCTTCCATTGCTGCGGTACATTTGTCAAAGCCAAGAAACTGACATTGGTACATTACTTTTAACCGAACTCCAGACTTTATTTGGAGTTCATCAGTTTTCCACTAATGTCCTCTTTCTCTTCCACGATCCAATCCCAGCTACCATATTGCATTTAGTTATTGTGTCTCCCCATTTCCCTCTGATCTATAATGGTTTCTCAGAATACACTTTTACTGAGTACTTCCTATATCCTTAAAACATTTTTTTTAAGTTGAATTATAGTTGATTTACAATGCTGTGTTAGTTTCAGGGGTACAGCAAAGTGAGATATATATATATATATATATATATATATATATATATATATATATATATATAAATTCTTTTTCAGGTTCTTTTCCATTATGGTTTATTACAAGATGTTGAATCTAGTTCCCTGTGCTATAGAGTAGGTCCTGTTGTTTATCTATTTTGTATATAGTAGTGTGTATCTGTTAATTTCCTATATCCTGATGTGTGCTTGGAGCTTCTGCTTTTGCCCTCTTAAAGCATCTTAAGGTCTGTGTCTTCAGGTTCCCCTGCTGCCTGTGTCTCAGGTGTGACTTGGGCTGACACATCGGTGACCTGGGCTCACATAGCACTTTTCCCACGGATGCCTCAGCACAGTGACTCGTGACAAGCCCTGGGCTCACAGATCCGTCACCAAGTTTTAACTCTTCTACTTACTAGTTGAGAACTTTAGGACAAGTTACTCAACTCGGCTTGGGTTCAAGAGACAGAAAGCTCTGGTGACCTAAGCAATGAGGAAAACGTGGTACCTCACCCAATACGAAGTCCTGAGGTTGGAGAGGTCCAGGTTGGTTCATTCAGTGGGTCCGTGAGCTCATCGGAGACTCACGGACTCACGGAGACTCATCAGGTTCTCTTTGTCTGGCATTCATCCATCGTTAGCTTGTCTCAGCTCCCCTCAGGGCCACAAGATGACCTACTGCCCACTTAGATTTCCTTCCTTTGCACCTGGGAATCTGGCTGTCTAGCCTGATCTCGGGGTCACCTTGGGAGAGCTCTGGGCTGGCTCACTCCATGTGGCCCAGATCTGGCCCAGCTTTGCCCACACCTCGCGGCTGTGTATCAAGATCCTGAGGTAGCATCTTTCTTTCCTGCCTCACTGTCCAGGCCCATAGCTGCAGCCCTTCACCCCTAGGCTCATTAGGCAAGCAACACATAGAAGTCACAGTGTACAAACCACCCAAAACCAGCAGAAAGTCTCCCATTGGCCCCCTTGAAGCCCATCTCTCTGGGCTTGAGGGGAGAAGAAAGTACCCTCACCCCCATTCCATCATCTTGGATAGAGGTCAGTTCCCAGCACCCCACACACTCCAAATAAAAGTCACCCAATATCCTTATAACCGAATCACTTTGCTGTACAGCTGAAATTAACACAGCACTGTAAATCAACTCTACTTCAATAAAATAAATTTTAAAAAAGTCACCCAGTATCCAGACCTTCCTGAGACTGTTCTGCCATTGTACAGGTCAGAGGGGGTGGTCAGCCAATGACTGCAAAGCAGATGTTCAGTCACCTCCTGCTTCCTACCTCCTGGAGGGGGCGGGGGTCAAATACTCACCTTCAAATGTAGAATGTCTTGGGGTCTGACATTGAGCTAGAAAAAGCCCATTTTCGTCCTTGTCACACTATTATTATTGATTTTGTTGCTATTGACTATAATTCAAGGGGCTGAGAGTGGACCTGAGTCCAAGTCTCCTGACTCCCAGAGAGGGTTCCTTATCCCACCCCACACTGCCTCTCGAGGTTGGGGTCATGGGCAGACATCCCAAGGGACAGACCCATCTTCTGAAATCAGCTCCTTTTCTGCCCAAGCCAGCCAGCAAGCCCTTCCCAGGAAACACGTGCACACACATACAGATGCTTTCGCGCAGGGAAGGCAATTAAAGGAGCACAGAGGCAGCCTGTCAACTGTGCCAAGTTGACAAATTTTGCATTGTAAACACAAAAACAGGAGCTTAACCACCCCCCCCCCCCTGCGCAGAGCGTAGTAGAAAAAGCGCATCTCTTCTATCATGGAGTGCAGGTGAGGTCTGGCGGATAAATGTGGGGTCCCTGCTGGTACGGGCAGCCATCACTCGGTCAGGAGGATCGAGGAGATGCACGAGGTGGGAGAGGGCTCTGCAGGGACCCTGAGGGGGAAGGAGACTGAAGTTTACTAAGTACCTGCAGACACGCAGGTGATCTCTTCTGCCCCCTGATACCCCTCCATGCGGGATGAGAACTCCCACTTTTCAGGTGAGGAAGCAGGCTCCCATATGTGAAGGTCCGCATGATGGCCCACCTCCTGACCAGCACCCCAGTTTTATCTGACCCCAAAGCCTAGGGTTTTGGGGGCACAGATCTCAGCATTCCACGTTTTGACAATCTCTTTCCATTTCTTCCTAGTAGAAAAAATCCTTTCCTTCTACCGCCTCCCGAATCCTTTCGTCTCTGCCATGTTTTGTGCCCGGCAGAACTCATGTTGAACAAGTATTCTACAAATTGACCTCAGATCAGTGCCAGGAACTATTCTAGATGCTAAGGATCCAGTGGTGAACAGAACAACATCCCTGTCCTGGGGGCTTTCGGTGCCGGTGGGGAAGACAGAAAGTAGCATATAAGAATCTAAGGGGGGGCTTCCCTGGTGGCTCAGTGGTTGAGAATCTGCCTGCCGATGCAGGGGACACGGGTTCGAGCCCTGGTCTGGGAAGGTCCCACATGCCGCGGAGCCACTAGGCCCGTGAGCCACAACTACTGAGCCTGCGCGTCTGGAGCCTGTGCTCCGCAACAAGAGAGGCCGCGACAGTGAGAGGCCCGCGCACCGCGATGAAGAGTGGCCCCCGCTCGCCGCAACTAGAGAAAGCCCTCGCACAGAAATGAAGACCCAACACAGCCAAAAATAAATAAATAAAATTTAAAAAAAAAGAAAAGAAACTTGTTTTAAAAAAAAAAAAGAATCGAAGGGGGATCAACTCTTGCTGTGTGCCAGGTGTCATTCTGTCTTTACATCTTTGAACTCATGTTATCCTCATGACAAACCTATGAGGCAGGTGCTGTGACTTTCTCCATGTTAGTGAGGGTGTCGAGGCTCAGGGAAGTAGGTGACCATCCGGCCAGTAGGAAACAGCTGGGATTGGACCACGAGTCATCTGGTCCTGGACCCCTTGCCTTTTGCCCCTGCACCATGCTCCCTCTCCCTGCAGGGGAGGATGCTCTAAGGAGAGAGCAAGTCTAATCCTCAGTCTACCACCTGTTATCATGTGAATCCCTCCATGCCTCGGTTTCCGCATCTGTAAAATGGGATTGTAATAGTGGAGATGTCCAGTGTGCACCTGGGAATGGTGTTAGTGGCGATGTCCAATGTGCACCTGGGAATGGTGTTAGGGAGAGAAACTGTGCCTTGAGGCAGATTTTTCGGAGCCATTGGTGCAGGGGAGGAAGCTCTAGCTTGGGGAACAAAAGAGAGTCCCTTCAGAGTATGTTCAGTGAGGAGAGGAGCTAAACGGTCCAAGGAGGGAACTTGGGGAATATTAGTAAATAAGAGGAGAAGTGGAGAAGTAGGACTTGTGGAGGGTGTGGAAAGAGGCAGCCCAGTCATTAGAAGAAGCAGAGGAGTGATATCTCATTACGTGATAAGTCCTGTTTACATGCATGTCTCCTTCATTAGATTTAATTTCTTGAAAGAATTAGCTTTTAAAAAAATTTATTTGACTGGAGTATAGTTGATTTACAATGTTGTGTTAATTTCAGCTCTACAGCAAAGTGACTCAGTTATTTTTATATATATATATTATTTTTCATATTCTTTTCCATGATGGTTTATCACAGGATATTGAATATAGTTCCCTGTGCTATACAGTAGGACCTTGTTGTTTATCCATCTTATACCTACTAGTTTGCATCTGCTAACCGCAAACTCCCAATCCATCCCTCCCCCACCCCCGCCCCTTGGCAACCACAAGTCTCTATGTCTGTGAGTCTGTTTCTGTTTCAGAGATAAGTTCATTTGTGTCACATTTTAGATTCCACATGTAAGTGACGTCATATGGTATCTGTCTAAGAAAATGTAATCTTAGTCATCTCTGTACTCCTCAGACCTGACACTGTATCCAACGCACAGTAGTTGCTCAAAAAATGTTGGTATTCAATTACGTCCTCTCTCACCCCATTCCTTGGACTGTCTCTTATCTGCTTGGCTGCTCTGCAGTTTTATTCCCATTCTCAACCCTGCCTGCCTCACTGTGCCGCAGAAGGCCTGTTTATAAAGTTCTGCTCCAGAATATGAAGCATGATTCTCCTTAAGGCAGCATGGCAGACATGACTCCTCCCACCAGACCCTCACCCAGGGCAGACATCACTAATACATCACTGCACTCTGTCTTCTGAGTCTGGTCTAGGATCTCAAATCCTGGATTTCAAATTCTCAACTCCATGTTCCATTAACAGCCAGTACCAGTCTATAAACCCTGGGATTCGAGGTGAACCTACTTTGCATACTTGCTCCAAATGTGTTGTTTCAGAGAAGCCAGGACCTGTCAGGCTTCTGAGCCACCACTGAGCTGGGCCTTACGAAGCCCATCGTGGCTCCAGCCATTGGCAAATTCTGCACTTTGCCTGGAGTTCTCTGGCCTGGTTTCTCTCACACCGCGGTGGCTCTTAAAAATATTTTCCTGGAAACAAATGGGTGTCTTTGTGCTGGGTGGAAAAGAGAAGAAGAATTAGCAGCTTCCCATCTGAGAACTTCCCCTGGAATTGATTTATCCCAGCAGAAAGAGCCCGGCATTTTCCTTCCAAATTAATATGCAAATAAGTGTAAGCAACACTTCCCACGGGCAGGTTCAGAACACAGCAGTACTTTCCCAGAACATTTATCAGCGCTATTAATAGAGTTCACTGCCTTACTCCTCCCCCTGCCTTTATTACCATTCTAATTATGGATTGTCTGGTTTCATTTCATGTTTTCCCGGTTCTGGTGAAGGCCCATGGTCCCCGGTGAGGAAGGTCGCTCCACCACGCGAGCGGGCTTTGAGGGTGTGGACCCGCGTTCCTGGTGGCTGCCGCTCTCCAGGACATCACTCTCCTCGCGTGATGCCCCATGTTTTCGGAGGACGCCTTCTCCACACCTCTGACACCCTAGTGAGGTAGAGACAATGGTAGTGAGCTTGGAGGAAACTGCCATGTGGAGAGCTGTTTAAACCAAGTGAGCAGCCTCTGAAAATGCTTTGGGTTCTTTTAGGGAAAGAAGCATTCAATTGAGATGATACCCCCTGGGAATTCTAGACCCTCAGGCCTCCTTCCACGGAGGAGGTTGTGTTCCAGGTGCATATGAACCCATTAATTCCCACTGCAACTCAATGAATCAAGGAACAATTAGCATCCCCATTTCCGGAGGGGGAAACTGAGGCACAGAGAAGTTAAGTGACTTGCCCCGGGTTAACTGAGTCTGGCTCCAGACCCTGTGTCTTCAATCAGCTGTCCTCTCCCAGGTTTCCTCTGGGGCCTTACCATCTCTCTTCTGTGCCTCAGCAAAGCAGTTAAGCTCAGCTTAATTGCCTCCTCCTAGGAGGCACACTCTCCCCAGCTCCGAATGGAAGACCCTAGGGGTCACCAGGATTCACCTCCTCAGGGGATATACAGATCAATTATTTTGCCATTGCTGTGGGGAATCTTCTTTTACTCCAAGTTACAGAGCCCCAAACCATTCCTACATTGTCACCCCATTCACAGCCCTCTCCAATTCATCCTGTCCCACCCCTTGTAATTGTCACAGCCATATCCCATAATAAGCAGCCTGACTGTGTGCAGGGTGACACCTCATCCCTTCCCAGTGCCTGGGGTCATAGAGTTTCAGGTTCAGCTGGAGTCAAGTGCTTTGCTCTATTCATATACACACATACACAAAAGAACCTCTGAAAAGTTATTTTTTGTCCCCAGAGGAGGAAACTGAATTATTTAGCTGTTAAATAACCTGCCCAAGTTTACACAGAGGAAATGGCAGCCTTGTTCCAGGGCCTGTGGTCTTAACCAAACGAGATTTGTGTTACCTCTGTTTCCCCGATCTGACCAGGATTTTGGAAGCTGAGGAAATAGATTTGAAGTTCCAGATATTGACATGGGCCCATGACCTTTGACTCGGCTCTAATGAGAGAGCCCATGGGGGAGGGCTGTGTGCTCACCAGGCAGAAAACAGCCGCATGCCTGGAAACTGCCCACTTCCAGTCCTTAAAAAAATCACAGATGATGTGACGGAAAAACATGATTTCTTCTGTTCGTCTACCTGCCCACCCACCCGTCTAGCCAGGCATCGTTCCGTGCTTGTGGCTTCAGAGGTGCTGAGCTTGGAGACTCCATGTAGCATCTCTGAGAGGTTGGGTCTTTCTGCCAAGCTGGAGTCAGCTCGTCATCGTGTTTCTCAAAGACAGCGCAGACGCAGGCACTGGGGAGGAATGTGCATTTGCAGAGGATGCTGAGCCTGGCTGTTGGGACTCGGGGAGATCCCAGGTGTGAAATACCATGGCTCTGTCCAAATTAGAGCCCTCCAGGCACCCGGGGGGTGCTGGCTGCGTGTGTGTTGGGTGGGTCTGAGGGCTGAGGGCGAGAATGGATCTGATTGGTAGAAGGCAGTGCTCTAGAACCCAGGCTGGGTTCCAGCAGGAGTTTTATTCCAGCCTTTGGCCAAGTCACCCCCTCTCTGGACCCCCCTTTTCCATCCCGAAAGACGAGATGGTCGTTGTAAATGATGGTGCCAACTCTTGGGTTCCCTCTTGAATGGATATAAGGTCCAAGAAGAGTATCTCACAGTGCCCCCTCCCCGCCAGTTTCCTGTCTTCTTGTCCTGCCCACTCCTCCCTCTCTGCTCAGAGTGGGCCTTGCCGGGGTGGTTGTGGAAGGGGCTGGCAGGATGCTACTGGTGGAAGCCTGGCTGGAGGAGGGGAAGGATGCAGGGAAGACGTGGACGGGCAACACCTGTCTGGCATCCAGAGTCAGAGGCCTCTCTTCCCATTAACGAGGTGGCTGATAGAGCCATTGAGGTGGAGGTGTGAGACTGAGACCTGGGCACTGCCATCTCAGTGGGCAGCTGTCCTGCACGCGGCCCCAAGACCACCTGGTTGGATTCAGTCACTTTTGGTGACTTTTGGTAGGGCTGTGGTTAGAAAGCACTGGTCAGTGACACTGAAGGCAGTGCTGGGGTGGCTGGGGAGGACGGCTGTCTGTCTCTTGGGATCGGCTCCATTGTCCGGGGTGGCCTCTTCTAGTACAGACTTTGGGGAAGGCCACACGGTGTGTGATGATGAAGCGTGGGTGGGAATTCTAAGGAGTGGTGATGGGGAGGCTGGGTGAGCTGGGAAGTACTTTGAGGGCCCTTGATCTTCCCTGAGAGACCTAGGCTGCCCGCTTCCTAGCTGGAGACGGAACACCCATCACAAGCAGGCTGCTGTCCCCCGCTTAGGTGGATCCTGTAGTGAAACATTTCCGGAATGATTCAGATCAATGCCGACTAGAGATTCCACCAGCCAGCTCCCTGGCTCGTAGGCGAGCCTCGTCCACAGCAGCAGAGTTTCTTGAGCAGCTGCTGTGTGCCTGGCATACTGCACACAGACTTTCATTAACCCTTTACTACAACCTTGTGTGTTAGGTGCTGTTGCTTCTGACCTTATGGACAAGGAAACTGAGACCCAGAGAGGGGCAGTGCATCCAAGACCTTGCAGCGGGTCAGTGGAGGAGCAAACACCCACACCCCCGCCCCGTCTGCTGCTGATCAGTACCGCCCATCTGACTTTTTCTAACAGTTTCTTGCTGCTTTGCAGACAGAAGGGCTTGGGTGGAGAGTGAGCCAGGAGGCAGCTTCACGGGCAGGTGAGATTGTGTGAGGGAAGCGCATAGGTGGGGTTCCTCCTGGCGTCTTGGGGTTGAGCACAGGGACAGTGAGAACCTGTGGGGGATGGAAAGGGGAGGGAATCCACCCACATGGAGGCTTTAGAGGGGTCAGTGCCGTTTTGCAGGTTATTTTAGCTACCCCACTTAACAGGGACGCATAATGGGGTAGTCACGTGCACAGGCTTGACCTTGGGCAGGGTTCTCACCCTGCAACTTGGAAGCTGATGACCTTGGATGAGCTATTGAACTGGCTCTGGTGCCTCAGTTTCCTTGTCTGTAAAACAAGGCTACAGAGGGAATCTTCTTTTTTTTTTTTTTTTTTTTTTTGCGGTACGCGGGCCTCTCACTGTTGCGGAGCACAGGCTCCGGACGCGCAGGCTCAGCGGCCATGGCTCACGGGCCCAGCCGCTCCGCGGCATGTGGGATCTTCCCGGAACCCGCGTCCCCTGCATCGGCAGGCGGACTCTCAACCACTGCGCCACCAGGGAAGCCCCAGAGGGGATCTTCTTTATAGGGTGGTTGTGAGGATTCAATGAGCGCTTAGGATGCTTGGCACAGAGCCAGGGATTGATGGCTGGCTGTTCTTTGTTATGAATCATTCTCAGAGAACTTTGTCTCCTGAGTTCACCTTAGTTTGTAAGCTTGTAAGTGGCAGAGCAAGAATTTTAATCCAGATCTTTCCGACTCCACATCCCTTGCCTTTTCCATGATACCACACAACCTCACACAGAGAGAGAAAGTGGGAGATGGACCTAGGAAGTGACCCAGGGGTCAGATGGATCTCGGAGGGCCTTCAATGCCGGCTGGAGCCCTGGAGGTGTCCAGCTGGGTGCTCCAGGTCCAGCCCTGGAGGTGTCCAGTTGGTAGTCATCTGTCTGGGTTTAGTCAATGCTGAATTGCAGCCAACACTGGGTATTAAAAGGTTAAAGTAATTCCATATTGGTGGTACATAAACAGCCAGTGATATTCTAAGCACCCGTATTGCCCTCACTCACAGCTGGGCACCCTGGACCCTCCTCCCAAGACCCCCCCAGACCACTTCAAGATCGACTAGAGGGCAGAGCCCTGCTCCAGTCCTCTGGCCCGTGGGCAGGCCGATGGCCAGGGTCGGTACTGTGCCCTTTATTGAAGAGTTTCGATGTCGCCCTGGACCCAGCTTCCTCTGTTTTGCTCAGTGTCTCTTTTAGGAGGCCACAGCATGCCAAACCACGGTGACGGGGAGGAAAGATAATGGAAGACATTCAGCTGGAGAGGTGAGGGAGGGTACACTGGCCCCGAGGGCACGCAGCAGCCCCAGGGCCGGGCTGTCTATGGAAAGGGTGCGGGAGGGGCCGGCAAACCAACTTTCAAGTCTCTCCATTGTTCACTAATTTCCTCCGAGGACTGATGTCCCAGGCAGCAGGAAATTCCATTTCCTCTTCTCTTCACATCATTTCCTTCTCTGGCTTCTGGAGGTCATAACTGTTTCTTTTGGTGGTTCTCTATTCCCTGCGTCAAAAACAGAGGCCAAACTCCTGCTCTCAGCCTTGCTAGGAGCTGGCTGTGTGATCTTGGGGGCAGGGCGTTTCCTCTCTGAGCCTCAGTTCCCTCCTGTATAAAATAGGTGGGTTGGACTAGAAATGGTTGTTTCCATACTGTGCTCCACTGTAAAGATGGTGGCGGTGGCGGGGAGAAAGGGGTGAGGTGGTGGAGTTCTTCCAGCTCCCTTTCTGTGGTTCCGTGGCTTAAAACACGGCGGGTAGCCCTGGGAGAGACAGAAAATCCTCGTGGAAAGCTGGGTAGAGCGCAGGTCCAAGCCCATCTCTAGGACAGGACTCCTCTGGCTCTCTTAGAGCATGTGTCTTTCCACGAAGAGGACCATAGAAATAATAACTAACATCCATGTAGCACTTATTCTGTGCCAAGCACCGTTCTAAGTGTTTTTCATATATTCGTCCTACTTGTAGCAATCCCCTCAGAAAAGTACAACTATCAGCCCCTTTTTCAGATGAGGCTCATGGGGAGGTCATGTGTCTCACCCAGCGTCCTGCAGGTAGAAGTGGGAGGGCTTGCACCCAGGTGGCCTGGTCCCAAGGTCGAAGGCCTTAACTTCCATCCTGTGCTGTTTTTCACCCACTTCTCAGATTAGAAAGTCATGGGCTGTGCCACTGAAGGATTGCAAATAACAGAAACTGACCCGGAAGCTGTATTAGTCAGCTAGGGCTGCCGTACAAAGTACCACAGCCTGGGAGTGGCCGGGGAGCTTAAGCAACAGACATTTATGTTTTCACAGTCCCGGAGGCTGGAAGTCCAAGATCGAGGTGTTGGCAGGTTTGTTTTCTTCTGAGCCGTGTCTCCTTGGCTTGTAGACGGCCATCTTCTCCCTGTGTCTTCACATGGTCTCTTCCTTCTGGGCATGTCTATGTTCTAATTTCCTCTTGGTACTTATAAGGACACCAGTCATACTGGATTAGGGCTCACTCTAATGACCTCATTTTAACTTAATTACCTCTTTCAAGATTCTATCTCCAAATACGGACACATTCTGAGGTCCTGGGGGCTAGGGACTTCAACATGGGAATTTTGCAGGGACATAGTTAAGCCCCTAACAGCTGCCTCCGTACAAAGGGAAATGTTGAAAAGATATTAGGGAAGGCATCGGGTAAATAACAGGTGGCTAGACCCACAGCATACGTAGGACCCACAGCACAGACGCACTGCGCGAAGGGCGGTGGACTTGATCCCTGGCTAACCCCTCCCCACGAGCAGGTACCTGACGGGCTGAATCTGAGTCACATCTCTGGGACCCCTGAAGAAGCGGGGGCTGGGAGAGTGAGGATGGGTCCTTCAGAGTTCCACAGGGGCAGGGGCAGGTAGGTGCCAGTGCCTACCCACGCTGCCCGCCATGGGGGCATGCTGGAAAGGACTGGAGGGTGCTAATGTGAAGAAGAGTTGGATTCTGGACCACCCTCCTTACTCCCCTGCTCTCGCCCCCGAATAACAAATGTCTCCTCTATGCTGATTTGTCTTCCAAAGCCAGGTGCCACGTTCCTTAACAGCAACCGCCTGTGCTCCAGGAATGTGACACGCGGCAGGGGCGTCAGACTTATTTACTGAGCAAAACTATATGTTATGCCTCTGAAATACCTAACTTCATTGCATCCTCGCAGTTTCTCTGTAAGGAGGAACTGATATGTGGGAGGACCCAGAGGGAAGACAGATTAGGGGGTTCTTCCAAGATCCTTTTGTTGGTAAATGAATTCACTCATTCATTCAATCAGCAAATATTTAGTGAGTACCACTATGTCTTAGGCTTGATGCTAGGGGACCCAAAGGTGTCAAGCTAACATGGTCTCTGCCTTCCTGGAGACAGAGGCCAGCAGTGGGAAGGAATTCTAACTCCTGTCTGATTTCTGAAACCCAGGGTTTTTTAAAAATTAAAATATAGTCGATTTACAATGCTATGTTAGTTTCAGGTATATAGTGGAGTGATTCAGTTATACACATATATCTATTCTTTTTCAGATTCTTTTCCATTATAGGTTATTAAAAGATACTGAATATCGTCCCCCGTGCTATACAGTAGGTCCTAGTTGTTTATCTATTTTTTATATAGTAGTGTGTATCTGTTAATCTCAAACTCCTAATTTATCCCTCCCCCTCTCCCTTTCCCCTTTGGTAACCATAACTTTGCTTTCTGTGTCTGTGAGTCTATTTCTGTTCTGTAAATAAGTTCATCTGTATCATTTTTTTTAGATTCCACATATAAGTGATATCATGTAGTATTTATCTTTCTCTTTCTGACTCACTTCACTTAGTATGATAAGCTCTAGGTGCATTCATGTTGCTGCAAATGGCATTAGTTCATTCTTTTTTTATGGCTGAGTAGTATTCCATTGTATACATATAAACCACATCTTTATCCATTCATCTGTCGATGCACACTTAGGCTGCCTCCATGTCTTGGCTGTTGTAAATAGTACTGCTATGAACATTGAGGTGCATGTATCTTTTTGAATTAGTTTTCATCTTTTCCAGATATATGCCCAGGAGTGGGATTGCTGGATCATATGCAAAAACCGGGCTTTTATCACCTATTTCATTATGACTTCTAAGAGCATAGAACAATGTTCAGGCATTCATTTTCATTTCTATCTAGAGGAGTGACACAGAAGAGTGGTTAAGAGCATAGACTCTGAGCATTGATGCTGTGGGTTCAAATCTCAGCTCTGTTATTTACTAGCTGGGTAGCTTTGGGCAATTGACTTAAGCTCTCTGAACTTCGGTTTCATCATCTGTAACATAGTATACCATGCTATGATGATAGCAGTACCTACCTCATAGGATTTTTGAGGGAATTAAGGGAGATCATTTAAGTGGAGTTTAAACTGGGGGGATGTGAGAACCAGGAGAGAGGGCTCTATCTTAGGTACCTAGAAGAGTGCCTAGCACTTGCTGAAAAAACGTCTGTTGAATGAAAGAATCCATACATTACCCAAGTGGGTAATGAATTCAACTGAATTCAACGTTCTTAAACTAAACACTTAAATCAAGGGAATGGCACCTCTTTATCTGGCTTCAGGAGCTGCCTGTCCCCTCAGTTTTCTGTTTTCTCGCATGGTGGTGGGACAACGAAAGAGCTGGGTTGAGTCTCAGGCTTTCCTCTGAACAGGATGGATTTTTTGTGCTAACCTCTGCAGTCCGACCAGAGGCTCAGATCTTTCGTAATCATGTCCCTGCCCCCACTCTACTCCGCGGAGCACAAATATTCCTCCCCCTTAACTTGCCCCCTACCCCTCACATTCATCCTGACACTCAACCTGCCTGAATTCTATACTACCTCTCTAACTTATTATGTAGATCAGGCAAACTTCTGTAAAGAGCTAGAGTTGAAATAGTTTAGACTTTGCAAACCATACATTTTTGTTACAATGACTCAGCTCTGCCATTGTATCTCTGCAGCAGCTCTGGACAAGAAGGAAATGAGTGAGCATGGCTGTGTTTCAGTGCAACTCTGTTTACGGACACTGAAATTTGAATTTCATGTAGTTTTCACGGGTCATGAAGTAGTATTCTTTTTCGATTTGGTTTCAACCATTTGAACATTCAGAAACCATTCTTAGCTCATGGACTGTACAAAAAACAGGCAGAGGGCTGTATTGGAGCCACAGGCCACAGTTTGGAGACCCCTGAGGTAGATGATTTTAGTTTCTCAGATGTCATTAGTATTCCCTGTGCTTCACCCATTATCCTAAATTCTTCCTGGTGAAGGAGGGTCGTAGCAGGTTGAGGTTCCAGGCAAGAATCCTCCCCTCTCAGCATCCAGACGGAGGGGGACCATGGGAATACTCATACATTTATTGTGTTGTATCTGCTACACTAAACGGATATTGTGTGCTCACACACACACTGACACACACACACACTCACACTGACACACACACACACACACTCTAAAAGATTACCTTACAAAAATCTGCTATGCAACTACCTGCATTTGACTGGGAGGGGACTCCCCTTTCTTCTCCTCCTTCCCGCCCCCCCCCCACCCCCCCCCCCACCCCCCCCCCCGCCTCCACTGGCCAGCCCTGGGATTCCATTCAGAGCAACAGGTAGGGATTGATTTAAAGAGAAAAGGGTTCTGAGTCAGCATTATCTGCTCACACCCTTTATGGGCCCAAGGCCTGGCTAGTTAATTTTATTCCTCTTCCTGTCTCCACAATCAGGTCAGGAAACCAAGGCTGAGTGGGGATGAGCAGCCCGTGAGAGCTGAGCCAGGGACAAAGGAGACGAAATCCACACCCATCTTCCTCCTGGGCGCTCTGCAGGCCTCTACAAATTCCCAGGAGAGCTGAGCACAGGCATTCATAGGATTTGTTAACATAATGAGGCATAACAGCAGTAGCAAGAGCCCTGGGGAGGGAGAGAGGGTCCCACATTCCATTTCTGTCACCTCCTCTGTGAGTCGGTGTCACGCGCGGCAGGTCTCGCGGCTTCTCTGGGGGTTTAAGCCATGAGTCTGGACGGCGTAACATCACCCACCTTAGTACTGGGAGTAGAGTTTTCTCTCCTACACCACCACCACCCTTCTGGGTGTCAAGAACCTCGACGTTTGTTTTGGAGGGACTTGCGAAAACACAGGGCTGTTGAAAAGAGGGATTTCCAAGCCGGAAGCTCTGGACGGGCTCAGCCAAGCCTCTGGGCATGCGCTGGCATCCTGCTGCTGTGTGGGGCCCATGTGCTGTCCGTGACTGAAGGATGGGGGATGGTCTGGGCTATTGGCTTGACCCCCTGCAAGGCTCTGTGCCTCTGGGCATAGGGAGAGAATGGCAGCCGTCTCAGTGTTCCCCGGGGGTCCTCAATGTAGTCCAGGCCCCTTGACCATCTCCTGTAATTTTTTAAAAAAAATTAATGTATTTACTTTTGGCTGCGTTGGGTCTTCGTTGCTGCACACGGGCTTTCTGTAGTTGCGGTGAGCGGGGGCTACTCTTCGTTGTGGTGCGCGGGCTTCTCATTGCGGTGGCTTCTCTTGTTGCAGAGCACGGGCTCTAGGCAAGCAGGCTTCAGTAGTTGTGGCTGACAGACTCCAGAGCACAGGCTCAGTGGTCGTGGCGCATGGGCTTACTTGCTCTGCGGCATGTGGGATCTTCCAGGAACAGGGCTCGAACCCGTGTCCCCTGCATTGGCAGGCGGATTCTTAACCACTGCGCCACTAGGGAAGTCCCCTCCTGCAATTTTTAAAAGTTAAAGATATGACACTCATACAGATATAAGATGAACAAAGATTTTATTTAACTCAATTAATATAGGGACAGTAAGATATTAAAACCAGTTCACACACGCAAGCACGCACCCCAAAGAGGAATGCTCGATGAAATAGCTAATAGATGCAAAATTAGTTAATATTCTACAGGGTAACAGTTCTCAAAACTTTTGATCTCAGGATCGCTTTACACCCTTAAAAATTGTGAAAGATCTCAAAGAGCTTTTGTTTATGTGGGTTAGATCTACCAATATTTGCCGTATTAGAAATTAAGACTGAGAAAATTTAAAAACACGGGAGCATACCAACACGCACACATTCAATTAGCTGTCAGGGCAATGATAGTAACATCACAAGTCATATAGCTCCCCCCAAAAGTCCACTGTACACCTGTGAGAAAATGAGAGAAAAATAGGGAAATAATATTATTATGAAAATAGTTTTGATCTAGCAGACTCCCTGAAAGCATCTTGGGCAATCCACAGATGGACCCAAATGACACATGAGTGAGCTTCACTGCTATTGGGCAATAAAATGGAATGGTTGAGGTTATTTTTTCCTTACTGGGTGGGAATCAATTATATCTCTACCAGATAAAATTCATTTTCATTGCCATGGACAAGAATCATTTGCATAAATATGTTTCCTACAACTTCTATAGAACTAAAAAATAGCCTCGTTGACTGAAATCTGTCCAAGGTGCTCATCCTGGTAGGAGCATGTAATCCCTTGAGATCTACTAGACAAAACCCAGAACTCCACTGGCAGGACACTTGACTTTGCTCATTTCCAAGTCTTTGCAAAATTTTATTTTATTTGTTTAAATCATTATAGAGGGTTTTCTATCCTTTGCTCATTTCCTGGCATGAGAGAGCCTTCTTCTGGTCTCCCGGGTGACAGGGTGTTTTGGCTCTGTTCTTTTTTCTGGTTTATTATTATGGTATAAGCAACATTGCCAGCTTCTCTTGGGTCTGTCTCCTTGGTTCTAAAGAGCTTACTGAGGAAGTAAAAGACTACAGTAAAAAGATCATCATAATCTTAATTATTCTCCAGGCAATGCCGAAGAGAAAAAGTGTAAGGATTAACATATTGAGAGCTGTTCTTGCTACAGCGTGATTCCGAGGAAGGTCCCATTGAAGTTTGATCTTCCAGGAGTTGTGGTGTTTTCAACGGGGCAGACAGAGCTGTCAGGAAGCAGCACTAGATGAAACTGCAAAATCTGGGCCACATCAATGTGTAAGTCATTTCTACCTCGAGTCTCAGCCTGATAAGGAAATTGTTCCTTGTGCCCTAGTCACAAGGCGAGAGGAAATATCTTGGTCACTAGGCTAGGATCACGGTTTGGAAGAGAAGTCTAAATCTCGTGGGGGCAGACTGGGGGGGCACCTTGATGACTCCAGTTGGAAACATCTAGAAGATTGGTCTAAGGAGAAGAAGAGGCAGGGAAATCAGCAAAGATCTGTCGGGTGCAGGGCTACCTAGGTAAGATGGCTAGCCAGCTTTTGCATATACTGGGGTTGCGTTTGGCTATACAGGATAGAAAACCCTCTATAATGATTTAAACAAATAAAGGATTATTTGTCAAAGAGAACAAGTGCCCCAACTTGCTTACCACGTAGACCTTACACCTTAATGCGTGTCACCTCATAGCTGCACAGTGGCTGCTGCATTCCCAGGAGTCTTCTGTAGGTTAGAATGGGGAAGAGACAAATGCAAAAAGGGATACACACCATCACATGCACACACACATGTATACACATGACTTCTCCTAGAAAGGAAAAGATCCCCTGGTACTTCTGTTACTTCTCACTGGCCAGAACCATTTAAAAGCTCCCCAGGCAGGTGGCAAAGAGGTTGTTTTAGATTATCAACCTTTCTAATAGAGAAAGACAAGGAGAAATCAGTTATAAATAACCATTGCATAGCTAATTCACAGTGTCCACTCCAGTCCCCTTGTGAGAAATGCAGGGGTGGGCAGACTTGACACCCAACTCCAGGTAAGGAACCAGGTGGGAAAGGGTGGGTCCTTAGTATGGCCCACAGGTCTCTGCCTCTGTTGATGCCCCTGCCTACCCCTCCCCCCATATACCTTCTTATGCAACCATACATATTGGTTTTTTATTTCCAATTTTCTGAATGCTCCCCATTGTTTTATGCCTCCATGACTTTTCTCGTGCTCTCCTCTGTGCCTGGGTGCCTGCCCTGTCCCCCCTCCCCGTCCATGTGGTGCCCATGCCATGTGCCAGCCGTGAGGATTACCACAATAAACAAGACTATTAGAGGCCCCGCCCTAATGGAACATAGAGCTTAGTCTCCTTTGCCTTATATCCTCCAGGAAGGGGCAGGACTAAGGATGGAGCCCATTTGTGATTGGCTGTGAGCAGCCTGTGGAGGTTAGTGTTATCATGTCCATTTTAGAGACAAGGAAACTGAGCCTTAGAGCCATTAAATGACTTCCCCAAGATCACAAAGCTTGAGTGTGATGGAGATGGGTTTGAACCTGGGTTTGCCTGACTTTAAAGTCCATGTTTTGTGCTACCTTATATATTGTGCTGCCTTCCCTTTTCAAAGGACAGTCCTTCATCTGTTTGGGAAGACTGCAGTCAAGTTCCCCATGAGTCTTTCTTCTCAGGAGATACGTCTCCATTCTAATTGCTCATCCTTCCCTAGGCTGAGTGTCTTCAAGGGCAGGGCCTGGGCCCTATTTAACTTGACATCTTTGGAATTAAGCACCTTGTCTGATGTAGAGTGAGAACCCAAGAAAGTTGGGTTTGAATCCCAGCTCCACCGAGACTGTTGACCTTGGGCAATCTGCTTAACCTCTATGGGCTCAGTGACCCCATCTAAAAAGTGAGCATCAGATGGAAAAATTTCTACTCTGGTGTCTAATAAATGCTTTATTTGGAAGCAGAGGGCATGAGTTTGGGGGATCGTTGCCATGGATGGCCAAGGCTCAAACTTAGTTCTGGCTCCTCGAGATACTTGGCCATGTGACTTTCTCTGACTTTCAGCTCTGCAAAATGGGGACTAAATACCTACTCCAAGATATTGACAGGAGGATCAAAAATAACAACTGTTATATAATAATGAGACTGGCTACTACTCACTGAGCACGTACCATAGGCTGGGATCTCTGCTCAGCCCCTTCCTCACATTATGGCATGAAGACTTACAATAACACAGGAAGAAATGTATCATGATTATTCCCATTTTTCTGATGGAAAAAGAGAGGTTAGGTAACTTGCCCAAGGTTATACCGATGGTCCAGCCTGATTTGAACTCATGGTTGGTTCCGAAGACTTCACTCTTAAAAGGCTGCTATAAAGTGAAACCACGTAAATGCAAAGTGGTGTGAAATGCTAATCCAGGTGCCCAAAACAGGTGAGTGAGGCAATCAACAAACAAACCTGTCTTTTCCATCTTTTATCTCCTCCCACCTCCTATCTAGCAGAATGCCAGACATAGGCACACAGTGTTTATTAATAAACAACAACTAAATGAATGAATGGGCCTATACACTTTTGCATTCTTTTCTTACTGCCTGTTCATTCATTCCATGGTTACTTAGTAGGTGTCTAATGGGTGCAGGCTCTGTTCTAAAGGTGAGGGACGATCCCAGAGTGAGGAATAAAATAATTGCTCATGAAATAGTTTGCCGAACTTAGATGAAGAGAACACAGAGGACTTTCCCCCAACAGACATCACACACTGGAATCCTAGCCCAGCTCCGGAGAGTAGCTGAGGCTTTTGGAAAAACAGACCAGCTGTCTGCCTCGTTGATCGTGTCATTTGATGTGCTATGTCCTTCTCTACTGTTCTCCAGACATTGCAAGCAGAAAGGAGCTCCCCTGTTCAGAGAGCATCTCCCCTCCTTTCTCGCAGCCTTGCCTCAGCTCAGATGATCACCTCTAGCTGGTGGTATTGTGGTCAGTTGCCTGGGAGTTGACTGTGATGCTACTCTGGGAAGATTAGGACCCTGAGCAGGGACTGAACAGGAAGGAGCGGTGAATATTAAGCTGGAGAAAAGGTTGCTCTCTGACCAAGACCCTGGGACACCATTTACTACATCATAATGCATTTGGGGGTGTCCGTTTAATGTAAGACACTCAAAAATTTCTGTGAGATCTTAGCCAATTTGCTCCAACTGGCCAGGTCTCCATTTTGCTCATCTTTCAAATGGGATAATAACACTTGCCCTAGCTTTCTGCTGGCCTTCCACTCCTCGAACTCAAGCTTTCCTGCCTTGGAGACTTTGACCTGACTATGCTCTTCTCTCTTCTCCTTACATGGATGACTCCACTCCATCCTTAAGGTCTTGGCTGAAGAGTCGCCTTCTCAGAGAGGTCTAAAGGAGACTAGCCCTCCTTAAGCTCCCAGTTACTCTCCATCAGATTACCCTCCTTATCATACGTGTCGCTTCTGAAATTATTTTCATTTCTTTATAAACATGTTCATTATTTATTCTCCATGAACTATCTTGTCCCTGCTGTGTCCCCAGGGCCTGGCCCAGTGCCCAGAACATAGTCAACACTCAATAAATATTTATTGGGTGAATCAAAAATAGGCAGTCAGGAAATTAGGTTGTTATAGCACCCACCAAGAGGGGTGCTATAATCTAATGTCACACAATCACATAATCACTTAAGTGTAATCATGTATGTCCAAACACGTTTGTTGCATTCTATTGGTTAGAAGCAAGTCACAGGTTACAGCCACACTTGAGTTATTTTTTCTTATTTCCCCCATACTTTGTAATTCTTAGCTGTAGTGGGCTGAGTATCCCTGAGTAAGTACTATGTGTGAGAATAAATGGGTGGTGGGAATTGCCTGTTTCTGGGGAATGACAGTAATTTCCTAATGTCTAGGGGTCTAACCAATGTCTCAATTATTAAAGAGGTATGTCTAATTTCTGTAAGTGCCATTTCCTCCTTATTAGCCCAGAGAAATGAACTCATGGCCCAGCAGGGCCTAACCAGTAGCCTGAGGCTACCCGGCAACTGTGGTGTCCTGCCAGGAGGCATGGAACAGTTAGTAACTGTCACTGAAACCAAATGTAATGAATTAGACAGCTTGACTATTTGCATTTAATTTATCAAAATTATATCAAAAAACTGGGGCATGATGAAGGATTGCTGTCAAAAAGGAAAATAGGTGCAAATATGTCCTTAGGCACCTATGGAAGAAGGATTGGGAGGAAAATGGAACTCATCTCAGTTAAGCTCACTCTGTGTGCCAGGCGCGGTCCCAGCCTTCACAAGCACAGTCATTTAAATCTTATAAGCACTCTGTGAGCTAATGTAATATATTCATTTTTCAAATGAGGAAACGGAAGTTCAGAGAGGTTAAGTAACTTGTTCAAGGGCACACAGCTAATAAGTGGCAGGAATAAAACCTGGCTCTAGTGGACTCTAGGGCACCAGCATGAGCTCTCTTCACTTACCTTTATTATCTGCACAAATTTATACTGCTCGTCTACATGTAGATTTCAGAGCAGGGACCCACTACTGGGAAAAGCTTGGCTGGATCTGCCCTGGAGTGAGATTGGGCCAGGAAAGGGGAAGGCAAGAGGTGAGTACAACATTGCCTTCCTACCAGGACTTCTTACAACCCAAAGAGGAAGAGCAGAGAAGTAGCAGACAGCTTGGAGATCTTCCAGGTCAAGGCTTTGAAAGCTATCGATAAATCCTGATCTGTTTAGAGAATGCTTGAATTGTGTCTCCAAATTGTCCAATCTTTTCACTTTCTCCACTCCCACTGTCACCTTCATAGACCTCCATCACCTCTCTCCTATGGACAATTGTAACCTCATGGGTAGCCAGCTCCAGTCCTGTTTTTGTCTGATCCATTTTAAATAGTGTAGTTAATAAAATCTCTTTAAAACAGGTTAAACATTTAAATCGCCTGCTTGGAATGTTTTAAAGCCTTCTCTTTGCTTTTAGTACTATATCCAAAATTCTAGACATGATGTATGAGGCTCGCAAGGTTTGCTCTCTGTTTACCTCCCCGTTTCTTATCACTCCTTTCTTCCTCTTTCCAACTGAAAAGAACTTCTTTTTTTTCCATGCTCTCCCTGGCCTCAAGCATTCACTTGCTACAACTCTTGCTTTCCCTGTCTCTACATTCCAGATGAGGCTTACCTAAATAAACGTGTGTTTTTATCTGTCCAGTATTCCCTCTTCTAGAAAGTGCACCATAATTTTCCATTGAGGAACTCCCACTCTCAGACCATGTGGTTTGGTAGGAGTGAACCTGCACTTCAATTCCAAGGGTGGTCACATGACCCAGGCCTGACCAGTCAGTGCTCTGTATCTCCCCGGCTATGGTGAATCCACTCAGGAATTGTCTGTGAGCCTGGCCAATGAGCATAGCACTGGGGGTTCTCCTCCTAGAGCGGCTAAGGTGAAAGTACACAAAGCTGAAGATTCTGGGTCCTTCTTTACTAACCCCTGGAGAAAGCCTGCTTGAGAATGCAGCTCAGGCAGGAGATAGAACCCAGAGACAGGGACCATTTCTTGCACTGTCTTTTCAGCAACTAGAGCTAGACACGCCTGAAGCGTGAAACCCTACACTTTTCAGTTATGTGAACCAATACATTATTTGTTTTTCTTAGGCTATTTTGAAATCACTTGCATTCAGAAGGGACCTGCCTAATATACTCATCTTTCCAGTTACAGCTGAAAGCTCTTTATTCATGCCTTCTTTTACTTTTAAAGAAATTCTCCTTTATTTACAGACAAACTTCACAAGTCTGTTTCTTCAAGGTGACCTGACCTTGTGAGGAATGGAATCAGAACTAGATCCAGATCATTAGCATCTGGTCCTCCTTCCATCATACCCAGAGATCTTCTCCTTCTCTGACCTGACCTTCTGTATTCCCTGATGCCCACACAGACCCTCACTCTCCTCTCTTACTTTGGGAGACTCTGCTCTTCAAATATATTTCATGGAGATATCTTGGTGGTGGAAATTCTGGTGATGAATCAACGAGGATCACTGGTCATGACTTCTTTTACTTTTGAGCAGGTTTAAATATCACTGTTGGTTAATCAGTGAGTGATATTTACTGAGAGACTACTAGGCTCAATACCTACTAGTTCGAGGTACTGGAGATTCAACAGTGAGCAAATAGATAAAAAAATAAAAATTCCTGCCCTCAAGGAACATACATTCTAGCAGAGCAGAGAAGTAACAAACAAGAAAAATAAATAAAATATATAGTTTATTAACACTAGGGTTAAGGAAAAAATAAGCACATGGGGGATAAGAAATTCCAGCTCTGAGTGGGAGAGTAGGCAATGTAAATTTTGTACAGTGTGGTCAGGGACAACCTCACTGAGATGGAGACCTTTGAGCAAAACTCTGAAGGATTGTGAGGAAATGATCCATGTGACTCTCTGAGTTCCAGGCACAGGCAACAGCATTTTTAAAGACCTAGGTGAAAACACACTGGAGGTTACATACTCCTATAGTTATTATACTTTACTTTTGCAATCATAGGTATGTTAGATTATTAGATCTTATGTTACAAGTCTCTCCCTCTCCCTCTCCATCCCTCTCCCACTCTATCCTACTCTCTCCCTCTCCCTCACTCCATATTTTATTTTCTGAGTGCTTCAGTTTGTGTATTTTATATTGATGACTCTTTGAATTCACTGATTTGTTCTTCTACTGAATCCAGTTTATTGTTAAGTCCATTCACTGAATTCTTCATTTCAAACATTGTATTTTCAGGTGCTAGAATTTCCAATTAGTTCTTTTTTTATCAATATTTCCTTTATTTTCTAAAATTCCCTATCTGTCCACTTATTCTGCATATATTTTCTTCCAAAATTCTTTCACATGTTTATAATAATTATTTCAAATTCCTCATTTGCTCATTCTCATGTCTGGGTCATCTGCGGGTCTATCTATATTGGCTATCTTTTCTCTTGATTATGGGTCATATTTTCTTGCTTCTTTGCATGTCTTCTAATTTTTAATTGTATGTTGGATATCTTGATGAAAAGAACAGTAGAGACTGAACTAGAATCTATCTATCTATCTATCTATCTATCTATCTATCTATCTATTTTCCCCTCCCCTCGAGAGAGAGCACACCTTTTTCTCTATCAGGAAGCTAGGATGAGAGGCTGATGATTGAGAGTCCCCCATGACCAGGCTAAGCTGGACTAAGGTGAAACTTTAATTAGTTTTATTTTACCTCTGGTTTTAAATGAGATAACAGAGATCTCTCTTTGTCCTTCATCCCCAAATCCAGGTTCCTATGCTGCCACTGTTGAGAGACTGGTCCTTTGATATTATCAGAATATGAGCTAGGAGGGCTTTGGTTTGCAGTTTTTGTTCGTTTTAATTCATCTCTAGATTCAATCTAAGCACTGCACAAAACTGCAAGGTCCATCTCTGCTTTACAGCTCTGCCTCCACAGCTGCTTACTCAGCACAATTCCTGCGGAGGAGAACTGTTTGGCCAAGAGATTTACTATTACATTTGGACTCTTCTAGATTCCAATCTGTCATGCCAGCCCACATGGTCACTAAAAGTTTGCTGGTTTATCCTTGTTTCAGCAAAGTTCCTCTGTCTATGGAAGGCCTACTTTTCTGCCTGCACGAACCCAGATCAGATAACCTACCACAGGTATCTTTCCTCACCAATGCGGGGCTTATTACTCTCTGGAATTTGGTTCATTTAAACTTCTCTGCGTCTACCACTCTTTGGTGACTTTATATGATGTTTTCTTCTGTTAATGATAGAAACAATTATCCTTTGCAACCTTGTGCATCCTAGCAGGCAGTGGATCTCCTATGTTACCTTTCATAACAGCTATAACATTTGTGATTACTTATAAAATTCCTGGCTCCCCTGCCAGTCTGTAAGCATCATGAAGGCATAAACTGTATCCGATTTTTTCAGTGAGATACACCTACTACCTGACACACTGGGGTGCTCAGGTGTATCACTGTGATAGATGCTGGGGCAGTAAGTTGCGTAAGAGCACACTGAGCCTCCAGGCGCTCATGGTTGAGTGTGGGCCTGGGTCAGAGCACACCCATTTCTTCAACTGGAAAAGGAACATCAAAGCCCAGGTTTTCTGGGCTGTGTCTCCAGCTTCATTACGATTTAGGGAAACCATCACCTTTGTCATTGGACATGGAGGGGCCAAACATCCTTTCATCCATCTGGGCCTCCTTCTGTGATTCATCACTTAAGGGCTGCTCTTCTCTCTGGATGGAGGAATAATAGCCTGATGATGGAGGATGGGAGGCAAGTCTATGGGAAGATGGTCTGTCTTTCCCAGAACTTGTGAGTCTGAACTTGGAGAGAATCATAAGTATGGAAGAGGCTCTGCTGAGTGGAGACCACTGAAATTCAAGTTCAAGAGCCCCTGCTAGGGGAAACAAAGTCAAGATGAGGGAAGCACACACCTTCAGGCACCCAGGAGAGAGAGTTTTTACCCAATGTTTATCAACAACAAGAAGAAAACAGAAACTATTTTTTGGTACTCTCTGTTCTAGGCACTGTGCCTAACACTTCACATATATTGTTAACATCACCCTCTGAATCAGGTGTTCTTAAAA
Source organism: Orcinus orca (assembly GCF_937001465.1). Lineage (NCBI taxonomy): Eukaryota > Metazoa > Chordata > Mammalia > Artiodactyla > Delphinidae > Orcinus > Orcinus orca. The sequence continues at coordinate 90,488,974 of NC_064569.1, read as the reverse complement.
TACCTATGTAGCAGGTGACAAGCTTGGGTTCAGATGGGTTAAATTGCTTGCCAAAATCACACAGCTAAGGAGTGGTGGAGCCAGGATAGGAAACCCAGGTATTTGATTCTAAAGCCTGCGATTTTCCAGCCACCTCCATGTCACTGATTGTCCACCTCTTCTGTGCCAGCCCCTATCAATGCCCTTTACCAACATTATTTCTAATCCTTGAAACTGGATAATATACCATTATAGACAAGGATACTGAGGTTCAGAAAAGGTAAGGAATTTGTTGTCACATATCATATGTGCAGGAGTAGAGATCTGATCCTGAGTCAGTGTGATCAAAACCAAGAGCTTTTCCCTCTGACCTGGATGCGTCTCATCTCCCCGTATTCATCTGCATCCCTGCCCCGCGCTGCTTCGTGCTCCAGGAGTCTGCTCCTCTGGACTCTGCACCTGCAGGACTCTTGACCTTTGACTTCTGGTTGGGTTCAGCCAGTGTAGGCGTTGGAGCCTGGGAGGAAGGGAGGTTGGTGTCTGAATGCTTTCTGCTCCTCTCCGCTTTGCTGTGGTTTTGCAGTCGATATAGGTGGGCCCCTTTCCAGCTCCAGCTCTCAAACGGACTCAGATAGTAACTTTCTCTCCCCTTGACCTTTCAGGCTTAGGAGTGCTCCCAGCTTCCTGCCGTTGCTGGTCCCTTGGTGCTTAACATTCTCTGTTGGATTCTCTGAATCCTGCCCACCCCTGTATGCCCACCCCTGTATGCCCACCCTAGTCCCTTCATTAAAAATCTCTTCAGAACACCGGCTGAGTGAGCTTCTGTTTCCTGCCAAGAGGCTGAGTGATATAATTTCTCATGAGGGATCCAAAATTCAGGAATAAGATTTCAAAAGCTAGCTTGGCTCGGAGACCATTTTGAGAAAATGTTCACTTCCTTCCAGAAACCCAGTTCCTATCCTGGCTTCATCCTATTGTGCCCTTTGCAGGACTCTGTGGTTAGACTCCAGCCTCTCGACACCAGCCAAGCACCTGTGCCCGGGGTTGGTGGACGTGTGGCATTTCGGACATCTGTGGCTGGAGCCGCCGTGTTGCTGCACTTGGGTGGCATGACCATCGTGGCAGCTGAAAGAAGATACAATCTAATTAGGCTCATTCTGGGGGTTGGTGGGAAGGAGAGGGACAGATGTCTCTTCCTTGTAGCTGTGGGAGCTGTTCCTGCTCGGGGGATGATGTCTGAGTGGGATCTTCTGGTGGGACCTTCAGGAGAGCAACTTTCCAGCCTGTCTGGGCCAAGACACGGGAAGATTTGGCCAAAGATTCCATCCTGGGGAGGGAGCCCTTGCTCTCCATCATGGAGACCTGGGTTTCTCTTCTTGTCTCTGCCTCCTGCCTTGCCAGGTGGGTTTGATAATTTTCGGGCATCCAGCAGGTTAGGGATGGAGAGCAGGTGGAGTGGGAACCTGCAGTGAATCCAACCAGTGATGGGAGCTTCTTGGCAGGCAGTGGGTACTCTCTCTCAGTTGGCTGAGAAAAGGAAGGGGAAGGAAGTGACATTTGTACAAGGTTGTACAAGGTTGTACAAGTACCACTGATAGACACTTCTTGGTTGTCTCATGTGGTCCTCATCACAACCTCTGAGATAGGTGGTGGTGTTACTTTACAGTTGACTTCACTTAGGCTCAGAGAGGTTATGTGACCTGCTTAAGGTCACATAACTCAAAGTGGCAGGGCCAGGACGGTGAGCACAGGTCTTTGTACTATCCCCTCCAAATACACCTCTGCAGGTCAGGTCACTGTGCAGATGATGAGGACCAACTGGCAAAGTTTCTTGCAGCCCTACCTTCTTCTTCCCTGTATCTCCCTGGTGCACAGTACGCTGCAAATGGCAAGCAGCGAGCACTCCATCAATTCCTCGAGTCCTAGGAGTCTGAGTCCTTAGAGATCATCTGGTGTAACCCCACCCATGATGTCCAGAGAAGGTGACCAAGGCCAGAGAGATGGAGAGATGCGTTGGAGGTCACACAGAGCACTGAGGTTGAACAGAGCCCCACAGAGTGTCCCTATAATACCAAGTGTGATGTGCCCCCTCCCTCCCTCTGTTGAGCCAGTCTCCATCTGTTCTTTGTCCAGACCTGAAGCTCTTCTCTCTGCTTTGTACATTCAGTAAACACCTCCAGGCTACAGAGGTACCTATTGAAAATGATCCCAGATCCAGGTTTCCATCAATTTCAACTGTGGGAGGATAGGCCAATGGGCCTTGTGCCCCATTGTCTGGGATGGAATTTTTCATTGGTTTAGAAGACATTTGAATCCTGGAAACGTCAGTTTCTGGAGCTACAAAATGAGAATAATGGTACTTGCTTCAGAGAGCTGTCGTGAGGATCAAAGAGAGAATGGCTTTGTTAAGACTGAAAACTTAAAAAAATATTCAACCAATGTGAGAAGCTGTGGTGACACCAAAATACCTGTATAGGAAGAGTTAGGGACACAGTGTAATTATGCAGGGCAACCGGGCAAATTGTTTTGAAGCTTGTTCGCAGAGGAAATAGTTTTCTTTTCAGAAAATTTACATTTTGTTTTTCTGGTGTCTTTGCTGGGTGGTTGATGGAGGTTGTAGGGGAGTTAAAAGCCCCTCAAGCCACCCTGTGGTGCCCTATTGGTTATTATAGTGATATTACTGGTAATATGGAACGGGCTTCCATATCTTGTGGGACCCAGCAGTAGTCTTAATATTAATTCTAGAATTGCAGTGTCCAGTATGATAGCTACTAGCCACAGGTGGCCATTTAAATTGAAATCTATCGAACTTATATAAAAGTAACAATTCAATTCCTTATCACATTCCACCACATTTCAAGTGTCAACAGCCACATGTGGTTGGGGGCTGCCATATTGGATGGCACAGATTTTCAACATTTCTATCATTGCAGAAACTTCTACTGAACAGTACTGTTCTAGAAGACCTGACAATGTCAAAGCTAACAAAGTTATCATAATCCGTCTAGTCTGATTCCAAGTTTCACCGAGAAACCGAGAAAGGAAGTGAGGCCCAGAGAAATACAATCGTCCTGGGATCCAGTGTGGTAAAGTGCTCGGGTAGTGACTTAAGGATCTTAAATGATCAACAGACACTCTGGGTGATGGGTCCAGCAGCTCAGGTTATTTCTGGAAGGTGAGGGAGTTCCCTCCTGCTGAATCCTTAGAGAGTCAGAATGGGTGTAGATGGGGCTGGGAGAGGTAGCCATTCTGGGTGGTCAGAACAAGAAGGTAGTTTGTGTGCTCAGACTACTGGTTGTAGATGGTTACCCTCATGATGGTGGCTGCCATCTGCTTTCTCAGAGCTTGCCAAGAATCCCTGGTATACTTCTGTAACTCCGAGATTCCTGGCTTTTAAGCTCCACAAATCAGATGGCTGGCCAACCAAAGCTGGACTTCACTCTTACTCTGGCAGGAAAATATGGAGGTGCCAGAGTCATACAGACCTGGGGTCGGCTCTGTGGTCCACTACCTGTGGACTGTGAAACCATGGGCCAGCCGTTTGAATCTTGGTTTCCTCACCTACAATATGAGAGTAGTACTAACAGTTGTTTCATCTTTGGGTTGTTGAAAGATTTCTATCAGACTATGCCTATGGGAGTGTTTAGCACAGAGCCTAACTCCAATAAGTGTCCAATAACTGTTAGCTCTTCTCAGAGGTGATTTAATTGGCAAGACTTCCCAAGATGCCAAAATCCGATTGTTATCCAAGTTATGCCATCTCGATCTGAAACAAATGCAGAAATCAGTTGCAGGGCTTAACATGTTATGCCTTCATCTTGACTTTTTCATGTTGAAATGATTCCCGTGGCTCCAGCTGGCAACTGTGAGGAAGCACCTCTTCAGCCCTCTCGGGGTAATTAACACACAGCTTTGGGGAAGGGATAGGTTGGGGAAACCTTTAGTCTGTCTGGATGGTGGACCTGAGAAGGGGTTATCTATTTGGGGTCAGGGCTCCCGCAAGGCTCCAAAGCTCACCTACCTCTTATCTCTGGTCCATAAGTAGCAACAACATCATCTAACGGTGGTTTTGAGACTGAGTCCAGATGCTCTTATCCTCACACCCCAGCCACGAATCTGCTGTAATCACAAGAGCATGCTGTTTCCCAGCCCAAGGCAAGGCTTCAGAGAGAAGCAGTGAAAGAGGAGATACATTTCCATCTGTGGGGACACTGGCCACACCCCTCCGATTGAAGGCTCTTGCCAACCAAAGTCAGAGAGGACATGTGTGTGCATTAACACCCACAGATGGACAGATCACTCAAGCCCTGAGAAATGCAAATCTCAGGCAAATCCATCCACAAGCAGGATGGAGGATTAGGCCGGTGGCCTGGGGTTGGGGGGACATTATGGAAGGAAAGAAATTCCAGAACCAGCAGCCCTCTAAGAGGTGATGATCTGCCCACACGTTGAGAGTTCTAGGACCTGTCCTTCATTCTAGGGGGCCTGGGAAATTATATTTTATAACGAGGGATTTTTATTCTATGTTATTTTTATTTATTTATTTATTTATTTATTTATTTGCGGTACGTGGGCCTCTCACTGTTGTGGCCTCTCCCGTTGCGGAGCACAGGCTCCGGACACTCAGGCTCAGCGGCCATGGCTTACGGGCCCAGCCGCTCCGCGGCATGTGGGATCTTCCCAGAATGGGGCACGAACCCGTGTCCCCTACATCGGCAGGTGGACTCTCAACCACTGCACCACCAGGGAAGCCCACTATATTATTTTTGAACATCTTTATTGGAGCATAATTGCTTTACAATGTTGTGTTAGTTTCTGCTGTATTACAAAGTGAATCAGCTATATGTATACATATATCCCCATATCCCTTCCCTCTTGCGTCTCCCTACCACCCTCCCTATCCCACCCCTCTAGGTGGTTACAAGGCACCAAGCTGATCTCCCTGTGCCATGCGGCTGCTTCCCACTATCTATTTTAAATTTGGTAGTGGAGATATGTCAGTGCTACGCTCTTACTTCGTCCCAACTTACCCTTCCCCTTCCGCGTGTCCTCAAGTCCATTCACTATGTCTGCTTCTTTATTCCTGTCCTCCCTCTAGGTTCATCAGTCCAGTTTTTTTTTAGATTCTTTATATATGCGTTAGCATACGGTATTTGTTTTTCTCTTTCTGACTTACTTCACTCTGTATGACAGACTCTAGGTCCATCCACCTCACTACAAATAACTCAATTTTGTTTCTTTTTACGGCTGAGTAATATTCCATTGTATATATGAGCCACATCTTCTTTATCCATTCATCTGTTGATGGACACTTAGGTTGCCTCCATGTCCTGGCTATTGTAAATAGTGCTGCAATGAACATTGTGATACATGTCTCTTTAAGAATTATGGTTTTCTCAGGGTATATGTCCAGTAGTAGGATTGCTGGGTCATATGGTAGTTTTATTTTTAGTTTTTTAAGGAACCTCCATACTGTTCTCCTTAGTGGCTATATCAGTTTACATTCCCACCAACAGTGCAGGAGGGTTCCCTTTTCTCCACACCCTCTCCAGCATTTATTGTTTGTAGATTTTTGATGATGGCCATTCTGACAGGTGTGAGGTATTTCCTCATTGTGGTTTTGATTTGCATTTCTCTAATGATTAGTGATGTTAGCATCCTTTCATGTATTTGTTGGAAATCTGCATATCTTCTTTGGAAAAATGTCTAAGTCTTCTGCCCATTTTTGGATTGAGTTGTTAGTTTTTTTGATATTGAACTGCATAAGCTGTTTGTATATTTTGGAGATTAATCCTTTCTCAGTTGCTTCGTTTGCAAATATTTTCTCCCATTCTGAGGGTTGTTTTTTCGTCTTGTTTATGGTTTCCTTTGCTGTGCAAAAGCTTCTAAGTTTCATTAGGCCCCATTTGCTCATTTTTGTTTTTATTTCCATTTCTCTAGGAGGTGGGTCAAAAAGGATCTTGCTGTGATTTATGTCAGAGAGTATTTTGCCTGTGTTTTCCTATAAGAGTTTTATAGTGTCTGGCCTTACATTTAGGTCTTTAATACATTTTGAGCTTACTTTTGTGTATGGTGTTAGGAAGTGTTCTAATTTCATTCTTTAACTTGTAGCTGCCCAGTTTTCCCAGCACCACTTATTGAAGATGCTGTCTTTTCTCCATTGTATATTCTTGCCTCCTTTATCAAAGATAAGATGACCATGTGTGCATGGGTTTATCTCTGGGCTTTCTATCCTGTTCCATTGATCTATATTTCTGTTTTTGTGCCAGTACCATACTTTTTTTTTTTTTTTTTTAACATCTTTATTGGGGTATAATTGCTTTACAATGGTGTGTTAGTTTCTGCTTTATAACAAAGTGAATCAGTCATACATAAACATATGTTCCCATATGTCTTCCCTGTTGCGTCTCCCTCCCTCCCACCCTCCCCATCCCACCCCTCCAGGCTGTCACAAAGCACCGAGCCAATATCCCTGTGCCATGCGGCTGCTTCCCACTAGCTATCTACCTTACTGCGTTTGTTAGTGTGTATATGCCCATGACTCTCTCTCGCCCTGTCACAGCTCACCCTTCCCCCTCCCCATAACCTCAAGTCCGTTCTCTAAGAGGTCTGCGTCTTTATTCCTGCTTTACCCCTAGGTTCTTCATGACTTTTTTTTCTTATATTCCATATATATGTGTTAGCATACGGTATTTGTCTTTTTCTTTCTGACTTACTTCACTCTGTATGACAGACTCTAGGTCTATCCACCTCATTACAAATAGCTCAATTTCGTTTCTTTTTATGGCTGAGTAATATTCCATTGTATATATGTGCCACATCTTCTTTATCCATTCATCCAATGACGGGCACTTAGGTTGTTTCCATCTCCGGGCTATTGTAAATAGAGCTGCAATGAACATTTCGGTACATGACTTTTTTTGAATTTTGGTTTTCTCAGGGTATATGCCTAGTAGTGGGATTGCTGGGTCATATGGTAGTTCTATTTGTAGTTTTTTAAGGAACCTCCATACTGTTCTCCATGGTGGCTGAACCAATTCACATTCCCACCAGCAGTGCAAGAGTGTTCCCTTTTCTCCACACCCTCTCCAGCATTTATTGTTTCTAGATTTTTTGATGATGGCCATTCTGACTGGTGTGAGATGATATCTCATTGTAGTTTTGATTTGCATTTCTCTAATGATTAATGATGTTGAGCATTCTTTCATGTGTTTGTTGGCAGTCTGTATATCTTCTTTGGAGAAATGTCTATTTAGGTCTTCTGCCCATTTTTGGATTGGGTTGTTTGGTTTTTTGTTACTGAGCTGCAGGAGCTGCTTATAAATTTTGGAGATTAATCCTTTGTCAGTTGCTCCATTTGCAAATACTTTCTCCCATTCTGAGGGTTGTCTTTTGGTCTTGTTTATGGTTTCTTTTGCTGTGCAAAAGCTTTGAAGTTTCATTAGGTCCCATTTGTTTATCTTTGTTTTTATTTCCATTTCTCTAGGAGGTGGGTCAAAAAGGATCTTGCTGTGATTTATGTCATAGAGTGTTCTGCCTATGTTTTCCTCTGGCCTTACATTTAGGTCTTTAATCCATTTTGAGCTTATTTTTGTGTATGGTGTTTGGGAGTGATCTAAGCTCATACTTTTATATGTACCTGTCCAGTTTTGCCAGCACCACTTATTAAAGAGGCTGTTTTTTCTCCACTGTACATTCCTACCTCCTTTATCAAAGATAAGGTGACCATATGTGCGTGGGTCTATCTCTGGGCTTTCTATCCTGTTCCATTGATCTATATTTCTGTTTTTGTGCCAGTACCATACTGTCTTGATTACTGTAGCTTTGTAGTATAGTCTGAAGTCAGGGAGCCTGATTCCTCCAGCTCCTTCTTTCGTTCTCAAGATTGCTTTGGCTATTCGGGGTCTTTTGTGTTTCCATACAAATTGTGAAATTTTTTGTTCTAGTTCTGTGAAAAGTGCCATTGGTAGTTTGATAGGGATTGCATTGAATCTGTAGATTGCTTTGGGTAGTAGAGTCATTTTCACAATGTTTATTCTTCCAATCCAAGAACATGGTATATCTCTCCATTTATTTGTATCATCTTTAATTTCTTTCATCAGTGTCTTATAATTTTCTGCATAAGGTCTTTTGTCTCCTTAGGTAGGTTTATTCCTAGATATTTTATTCTTTTTGTTGCAATGGTAAATGGGAGTGTTTTCTTGATATCACTTTCAGATTTTTCATCATTAGTGTATAGGAATGCCAGAGATTTCTGTGCATTAATTTTGTATCCTGCTACTTTACCAAATTCATTGATTAGCTCTAGTAGTTTTCTGGTAGCATGTTTAGGATTCTCTATGTTTAGTATCATGTCATCTGCAAACAGTGACAGCTTTACTCCTTCTTTTCCGATTTGGATTCCTTTTATTTCCTTTTCTTCTCTGATTTCTGTGGCTAAAACTTCCAAAACTATGTTGAATAAGAGTGTTGAGAGTGGGCAACCTTGTCTTCTTCCTGATCTTAGTGGAAATGCTTTCAGTTTTTCACCATTGAGAACGACGTTGGCTGTGGGTTTGTCATATATGGCCTTTACTATGTTGAGAAAAATTCCCTCTATGCCTACTTTCTGCAGGGTTTTTATCATAAATGGGTGTTGAATTTTGTCGTAAGCTTTCTCTGCATCTATTGAGATGATCATATGGTTTTTCACCTTCATTTTGTTAATATGGTTTATCACATTGATTGTTTTGCATATATTGAAGAATCCTTGCATTCTTGGAATAAACCCCACTTGATCATGGTGTATGATACTTTTAATGTGCTGTTGGATTCTGTTTGCTAGTATTTTATTGAGGATGTTTGCATCTATGTTCATCAGTGATATTGACCTCTAGTTTTCTTTCTTTATTACATCCTTGTCTGGTTTTGGTATCAAGGTGATGGTGGCCTTGTAGAATGAGTTTGGGAGTGTTCCTCCCTCTGCTATATTTTGGAAGAGTTTGAGAAGGATAGGTGTTAGCTCTTCTCTGAATGTTTGGTAGAATTCGCCTGTGAAGCCATCTAGTTCTGGGCTTTTGTTCGTTGGAAGATTTTTAATCACAGTTTCATTTTTCAGTGCTTGTGATTGGTCTGTTCATATTTTCGATTTCTTCCTGATTCAGTCTTGGCAGGTTGTGCATTTCTAAGAATTTGTCCATTTCTTCCAGGTTGTCCATTTTATTGGCATAGAGTTGCTTGTAGTAATCATTCATGATCTTTTGTATTTCTGCAGTGTCAGTTGTTACTTCTCATTTTTCATTTCTAATTCTATTGATTTGAGTCTTCTCCCTTTTTTTTTCTTGATGAGTCTGGCTAATTGTTTATCAATTTTGTTTATCTTCTGAAAGAACCAGCTTTTAGTTTTATTGATCTTTGCTACTGTTTCCTTAATTTCTTTTTCATTTATTTCTGATCTGATTTTTATGAATTTTTTCCTTCTGCTAACTTTGAGGTTTTTTTGTTCTTCTTTCTCTAATTCCTTTAGGTGCAAGGTTAGGTTGTTTATTCGAGATGTTTCCTGTTTCTTAAGGTGGGATTGTATTGCTATAAAATTCCCTCTTAGAACTGCTTTTGATGCATCCCATGGGTTTTGGGTCGTCGTGTCTCCATTGTCATTTGTTTCTAGGTATTTTTTGATTTCCTCTTTGATTTCTTCAGTGATCACTTCGTTATTAAGTAGTGTATTGTTTAGCCTCCATGTGTTTGAATTTTTTACAGATATTTTCCTGTAATTGATATCTAGTCTCATAGCGTTGTGGTTGGAAAAGATACTTGATACAATTTCAATTTTCTTAAATTTACCAAGGCTTAATTTGTGACCCAAGATATGATCTATCCTGTAGAATGTTCCATGAGCACTTGAGAAAAATGTGTATTCTGTTGTTTTTGGATGGAATGTCCTATAAATATCCATTAAGTCCACCTTGTTTAATGTATCATTTAAAGGTTGTGTTTCCTTATTTATTTTCATTTTGGATGATCTGTCCATTGGTGAAAGTGGGGTGTTAAAGTCCCCTACTATGAATGTTACTGTCGATTTCCCCTTTTATGGCTGTTAGTACTTGCCTTATGTATTGAGGTGCTCCTATGTTGAGTGCATAAATATTTACAATTGTTATATCTTCTTGGATCGATCCCTTGATCATTATGTAGTGTCCTTCTTTGTGTCTTCTAATAGTCTTTATTTTAAAGTCTATTTTGTCTGATATGAGAATTGCTACTCTAGCTTTCTTTTGGTTTCCATTTGCATGGAATATCTTTTTCTATCCCCTTACTTTCAGTCTGTACGTGTCTCTAGTTCTGAAGTGGGTCTCTTGTAGACAGCATATATATGGGTCTTGTCTTTGTATCCATTCAGCCAGTCTGTGTCTTTTGGTGGGAGCATTTAGTCCATTTACATTTAAGGTAATTATTGATATGTATATTCCTATTCCCATTTTCTTAATTGTTTTGGGTTCGTTATTGTAGGTCTTTTCCTTCTCTTGTGTTTCTTCCCTAGAGAAGTTCCTTTAGCAGTTGTTGTAAAGGTGGTTTGGTGGTGCTGAACTGTCTCAGCTTTTGCTTGTCTGTAAAGATTTTAATTTCTCCATCAAATCTGAATGAGATCCTTGCTGGGTAGAGTAATCTTGGTTGCAGGTTTTTCTCCATCAGTTTAAATATGTCCTGCCAGTCCCTTCTGGCTTGCAGAGTTTCTGCTGAAAGGTTAGTGGTTAACCTTATGGGGATTCCCTTGTGTGTTATTTGTTGTTTTTCACTTGCTGCTTTTAATATGTTTTCTTTGTATTTAATTTTTGACAGTTCGATTAATATGTGTCTTGGTGTATTTCTCCTTGGATTTATCCTGTATGGGACTCTCTGTGCTTCCTCGACTTGATTAACCATTTCCTTTCCCATATTAGGGAAATTTTCAACTATAATCTCTTCAAATACTTTCTCAGTCCCTTTCTTTTTCTCTTCTTCTTCTGGAACCCTTATAATTCGAATGTTGGTGCGTTTAATGTTGTCCCAGAGGTCTCTGAGACTGTCCTCAGTTCTTTTCATTCTTTTTTCTTTATTCTGCTCTGCAGTAGTTATTTCCACTATTCTATCTTTCAGGTCACTTATCCGTTCTTCTGCCTCAGTTATTCTGCTATTGATCCCATCGAGAGTATGTTTAATTTCATTTATTGTGTTGTTCATCGTTGCTTGTTTGCTCTTTAGTTCTTCTAGGTCCTTGTTAAATGTTTCTTGCATTTTGTCTATTCTATTTCCAAGATTTTGGATCATCTTTACTATCATTATTCTGAATTCTTTTTCAGGTAGACTGCCTATTTCCTCTTCATTTGTTAGGTGTGGTGGGTTTTTATCTTGCTCCTTCATCTGCTGTGTGTTTTTCTGTCTTCTCATTTTGCTTATCTTACTGTGTTTGGGGGTCTCCTTTTTGCAGGCTGCAGGTTCGTAGTTCCCTTTGTTTTTGGTGTCTGTCCCCAGTGGCTAAGATTGGTTCAGTGTGTTGTGTAGGCTTCCTGGTGGAGGGGACTAGTGCCTGTGTTCTGGTGGATGAGGGTGGATCTTTTCTTTCTGGTGGGCAGGTCCACGTCTGGTGGTGTGTTTTGGGGTATCTGTGGACTTATTATGATTTTAGGCAGCCTCTCTGCTAATGGGTGTGGTTGTGTTCCTGTCTTGCTAGTTGTTTGGCTTAGGGTGTCCAGCACTGTAGCTTGCTGGTCGTTGAGTGAAGCTGGGTGTTGGTGTTGAGATGGAGATCTCTGGGAGAGTTTTGCTGTTTGATATTACGTGGAGCTGGGAGGTCTCTTGTGGACCAGTGTCCTGAAGTTGGCTCTCCCACCTCAGAGGCACAGCACTGGCTCCTGGCTGCAGCACCAAGAGCCTTTCATTCACATGGCTCAGAATAAAAGGGAGAAAAAGTAGAAAGAATGAATTAGTAGAAGTAGAAAGAAAGAAAGAAAGGAGGCAGGGAGGGAGGGAGGGAGGGAGGGAAGGAAGGAAAGAAAGAAAGAAGATAAAGTAAAATAAAATAAAGTACGATAAAATAAAATAAAGTTATTAAAATAAAAAATATTAAGAAAAAAATTTTAATTAAAAAAAACCGGACAGATAGACCCCTAGGACAAATGGTGGAAGCAAAGCTATACAGACAAAATCTCACACAGAAGCATACACACTCACAAAAAGAGGAAAAGGGGAAAAAAATCATAAATCTTGCTCTCAAAATCCACCTCCTCAATTTGGGATGACTCGTTGTCTATTCAGGTATTCCACAGATGCAGGGCATAACAAGTTGATTGTGGAGCTTTAATCCGCTGCTTCTAAGGCTGCTGGGAGAGATTTCCCTTTCTCTTCTTTGTTCTCACAGCTCCCAGGGGCTCAGCTTTGGATTTGGCCCCGCCTCTGCGTGTAGGTCGCTGGAGGGCGTCTGTTCTTCGCTCAGATAGGACGGGGTTAAAGGAGCCGCTGATTCGCGGGCTCTGGCTCATTCAGGCCGGGGGGGAGGGGCATGGAGTGCGGGGCGGGCCTGTGGCGGCAGAGGGCGGCGTGACGTTGCGCCGGCGTGACGTTGCGCCGGCGTGACGTTGCGCCGGCGTGACGTTGCGCCGGCGTGACGTTGCGCCAGCCTGAGGTGCGCCGTGCGTGCGTTCTCCCCGTGGAGTTGTTCCTGGATCCCGGTACCCTGACAGTTGCGGGCTGCAAAGGCTCCCCGGAAGGGAGGTGTGGATAGTGACCTGTACTCGCACACAGGCTTCTTGGTGGCGGCAGCAACAGCCTTAGCGTCTCATGCCCGTCTCTGGGGTCTGCGCTTTTAGCCGCGGCTCACGCCTGTCTCGAGCTCCTTCAGGCAGCGCTCTTAATCCCCTCTCCTCGCGCACCAGGAAACAAAGAGGGAAGAAAAAGTCTCTTGCCTTTTCGGCAGGTCCAGGCTTTTACCCAGACTCCCTCCCGGCTAGCCGTGGCGCACTAACCCCCTGCAGGCTGTGCTCACGCCGCCAACCCGAGTCCTCTCCCTGCGCTCCGACCGAAGCCCGAGCCTCAGCTCCCAGCCCCGCCCGCCCCGGCGGGTGAGCAGACAAGCCTCTCGAGCAGGTGAGTGCCGGTCGGCCCTGATTCTCTGTGCGGGAATCTCTCCGTTCTGCCCTCCGCACCCCTGTTGCTGTGCTCTCCTCCGCGGCTCCGAAGCTTTCCCCCTCCGCAACCCGCAGTCTCCGCCCGCGAAGGGGCTTCTAGTGTGTGGAGACCTTTCCTCCTTCACAGCTCCCTCCCAGAGGTGCAGGTCCTGTCCCTATTCTTTTGTCTCTGTTTATTCTTTTTTCTTTTGCCCTACCCAGGTATGTGGGGATTTTCTTGCCTTTTGGGAAGTCTGAGGTCTTCTGTCAGCGTTCAGTAGGTGTTCTGTAGGAGTTGTTCCACGTGTAGATGTATTTTTGATGTATTTGTGGGGAGGAAGGTGATCTCCGCGTCTTACTCCTCCGCCATCTTGAAGGTCTCCCTATTCTATACTTTCTATTCAACCTTCCTCCCATGCTGAGCACCCAGGGATTCTAAGGACTGGATGTTGAACACTTCAGCCTAAGAGGATGTCCCAGGGATCATCTCCCTAGAAGACAAAGGCAGCTAAAATGAAAACAAATGACTTTATTTTTTAATTCTGTCACTCAGTCACTTCCTCATTTTCCCGTTTACTGAACACACACTCATCAGACATGTAATAGATTCTACTTCCATCATTCAGTTTACTCACCTGCAACATGGGATCCTATTAGAATCCAACTCTCTGGGCTGTTGTAAGGATTCAGTTAAATGATGTACATAAAACTCTTAGCATAGAGCCTGGAAATAGAGTGTGTGCGTACCAAATGGTGGTTATTATCAGGTGTAGTATGTATGAGGTTCTGTGATGGGCATTGGAGCTACAGAGAGATCAGGCCACCTCTGCTCTAGGAAAGGTCTCATTGAACAGCAAAAATGATAAAGTATTCCTAGAATCATGTTCCAGCTCTGATGGGAGTACAGAAGAGAGAGTGACTAATGCAGTGCGGGTCAGAGCTGTTTTCAGAGAAGGGGGCGTATTTCAGTGGGGTTTTGAAGGATGGATAAGAATTCACATGTAAAGGGAGGGAAGGGTTTTCCTGAAGAGGGATCAGCATGTATGAAAACACAAAGGTTCATAAGAAATCTCTTTTGCTTCTTGCCCTCTCTCTGGAACCAAGCACAGCTGAGCTTTGAATTTCATACCTCATCACGATGTTGATCATACGATGTTGGCTGGCCTCCTGCCAGGCCTGACCTCCCTGGTGGACCCATAAGGCTGCCCCCACAATCTCAAGACCTGTCAAAAATAGAACCCTTGGGGCTTCCCTGGTGGCGCAGTGGTTGAGAGTCCGCCTGCCGATGCAGGGGACACGGGTTCGTGCCCCGGTCCGGGAGGATCCCACATGCCGCGGAGCGGCTGGGCCCGTGAGCCATCGCCGCTGAGCCTGCACGTCCGGAGCCTGTGCTCTGCAACGGGAGAGGCCACAACAGTGAGAGGCCCGCGTATACCGCAAAAAAAAAAAAAAAAATAGAACCCTGGTACTTGTTCTGAAATTTGATCTGGAAAAGGATGCCTGGCAATGGGGATGAATCTGGGGGGTCTGAAGAGGGGGATTGCTTTCCAGTAGTCTGTGATTGAGTAAGGGACAGAGGCAATATGGGCATTCAGATAGGGCTTGTTCTAATGTCATAGGACTCCTAGGACTTAATCCTGGTGCCCCCCCTACTCCCCAGCCTCTCATTCCTCCCGCTAGGGACCCTTGCCTTCATTCATTCTTTAATCACATTCTAGGTGCCAGAGATTCCTATAGGTGCTTGACACATGAGCCAGACAAAGTCCTGGTCCCTATGCAGCTTCCATTCTAATAGGGATGTCAGAGAGTAGCCAAGTTCCTACCCCCATGGAGCTATTTTGAGTGGAGGTGACAGATAATGAGCAAGTCGGCCATGTCAGGGCCAAGCTCCATGAAGGAGATAAACATGGAGTGGTAGCAAAGGAGGGACCACTCTGGTCGTCGGGGAAGGACTGTGCAAGCACATGACCTTGACGGGATCTGCAGGATGGGGCAGGGAAGCACCTTCTGGCCAAGCTGGTACCTCTGGGTAGAGCAGCCTTGGGCTGTGCATCTTAGGAGACCGGCTCTGCACACAGGATGCAGGAGACCCTCTGTCCCCGACTTAGTGACTTGGATTATCTTTAGTGCCTTCTTGTCCCAGCCTGCGTGGCTCTCTGGGATCTCGTCTACTGTGTCACCTTCTTCAGTGTCCAGGGACAGTTCGTGGGTCACCGTCCCTGGGAAGCTTTCTTTGACCCCTGTCTCTCCACCAGGCAGAGTTTGGCCCTTCTCCACCCTCAGAGGACCTTTCCTAAACACAGCTATCCCATTACACCCACGTGATGTGGGATGCATGCTGGCTGGCGTCCCGGCCAGTCCATGAGCATCTTGAGGGCAGAAATGGTGCTGGGTTCACCCCTGTTGCCTGGTACTTAGTCAGACACACAGGAGGTGCCGGACAAATATCTGTTGCTGGAAGCATAAGTGATTTAGCTCCCTGAGGGCAGCAGCCCCATCTTCTAACCCCGAATCCCTCCATTGTTCCTCCACCACTGCCCGCACAGTGCCTGGTGCAAACTAAGCCCCGATAAATGCTTGTGGAATAAATGATTATTTTCATTACTCTATCAGTCACCACAGGCTTCCTTTAAATAACACATATTCTGGTGCATTTAAATGTTCATTTATAAATAATTAACCATGTCATCAGGAAGTTTGGAGAGAAGAGACATACAGGGTAAGGAGGGGCTGGCAGAAAAAAGTTTATATGACAAGATTAGCAGGAATAGTGGAGAGGAAAGGCTTGGGCTTGATGTCCTGGGCACCAGCCGCTAACTAGCTGCATGACTGCAGGCTCTCACAGCTGTCTGTAAACGGAGATCATCTTTTTGATTTAACTGTATCTTGGGTGCTTGCAGGATCAGATGTATTCACCAGTCTCCTAGGACTGGGGATACAAGAGTGCATGGGGTAGACGAGCTGTCTTTCAGGGGCTTATCATCAAATAAGTTAATTGTGGTAGATTTCATACTGGTGGCTCCCCACGTGACCTCACTTCCTAGTGTTCATGCCCTGTGTAGCCTGTGTCCTTGTGACTTGTTTAGGCCAATGGGCCATCAGCGAGCATAATCGAGTTAAAGGATTGACACATACGTGCACGCTGGGGTTTCTCCTCTCAGACCCTCACTCTGGGAAGGCAGCCATTGTACTGTGAAAGAAACTTGGTTAGACTAGTGCGTGACGAGAGGCCACGTGGACAGAGCCCTGGAGGATGAGGGCGATGAGAGTGACGCTCAGCTCAGCATCGCTCCCAGCTAAGCTCCTACTGAATACAGAGAGACCTCAGCTCCTCCACGTAAAGCAGAAGAACCGCCCAGCAGAACTCAGTTGACCCCAGAATTGCAGAAGTAATAAATCATGGTGGTTTTAAGCACAAAGTTACTATTGAGAACAAATATACATGAAAAAGCATTATTACTGTGCTATTGCTGGCTCTAAAATTCATTTCTAGAGGAGCTCAGGGTAGGTGGCTTAACCCAGAGATGACTTCCAAGCCAACTAGGAATTCTTAGTTGTTGGAAATGGTTTGGACCATTTTCTTCTTTGATTTCCTGACGGCTGGGAATGCAGTTTTAGGAAACAGAAGTAAAGGTACTTTAAAAGCTGAAAAGTCGTAAGCTCCAAGCCTGGGTGATAAATTAATAGGGGAGATGCTTTGTGGAGACCAAGGTGGGAATATGCTATGGTCCCCTCAAATCCTAGTGGGAAGCCCCTGCTTACACCACACACATAGAAGGTAGGGCATGTGGTGTCACTCTGGCCCTGGCTGGCCTTTGTCCAGTAGGTGGATGCTCACCTCCCATCTTTAGGGTGGGCCTGGGGTCAGCGGGAGGCGGTGGAGGAGACAGCCAGCTGGCGCCCTGGGGATTAGAATGTCTGGCTCTCGCACCTGCACCGAGGAAGGAACTTGCCTTCCTGCCCAGCAGTGCAGACCCGCACTCAGAGATGTGGGTTTTCAGCTCCAGCACCACGCCTGCATTCTTCAAGATCCTTTAGGCCTAGTTTTTTCTCTCCTCTCAGTAGCAGCTTCCTTTTAGGCATGGCCTTTAAGCCCTTTCTCCCTGTGAAACAGCCTGGGCTTTGCGAGGCATGAGTTTAATGGGAAGAGACTGCGACCAGCATTTAATCCTGGGCATCCAAGGATGTGAGTGACGGTTGGTTTTGTGCACTGATCTGCTTAATCAGCACATCTCCCGGAAGACCTAGGAACTGCTGGGAGGGCCGTGAACACGATTAGGAGGGCGGCTGGGGCGCTTTGCTGTTTCAGACTCGACTGTGTACAAGGCCCATTCAAGTGCTCTGTGTACCGTACACTGTTCAATTCTCGCCCCAGTCATTCAAAATGGATGTGATGATTGTTGTATTGCAGATGAGGGAACGGCCTTAGAGAGATCAAATAACTTGCTCAAGGTCACACAGCTAACAAGTGATGAAGTGAGGACTGGAATGTCTGCCTGACTCTTTTCTTGCAAATCTGGTCACTGGGACTCCAGGGTCATCAACACATAGAATCTGAGCATGGAAGGGCCCTTGGAGTTCACATGTCCATCCTTACCAGTGGCTGGGCAACGTCCACAGACATAATTCTGGTGTGACGGGGAGCTTACTACCTCACCAGGCATCTGGCTCCTTTGTTTCACAACTTACTCTGACAAAGTTCTTTCTGTTGGGTTGAATCTCCTTCCTGGGCCTTTCTCCTAGCAACCTAATTCTGCTCCTGGGGCCTCCTCCCTACACAGCCTTTCAGAGACCGAGGCCTCACTGCCTCTGCTCCCTGGCCTTCTCCTGGCACCCTAGCCTTCTTCTTTAACTCCCCATCTGCTCTGTTATAGATGAAAGAGCCTGCCCACAAAGGGCTGATTCATCCAAAGGGCTGCGCTGAACCCCAGGGTTGAAGGAAGCATTTCTAAGGTGCAGGAGCCAGAGTCCGCCTGGCAGGGAAACCCTGTGTTTAAACAGCAAAATTCTCATTTATTCCGCCTGCCTAATGGTGTACACACTGCTAGTCAGTGGCAAAGGGGGACTTGGAACCAGGCGGGTTTGATGCTGAGGCTTGTTCACCTTCCCCCTGTCCCCAGCAGGACACCTGCAGGAAAGTCCCAGCCTCTCTCGACGGCCCAGGAACAGGACACCACTGCTGGGTCAGTGCCCTCTACTGAGGAGCTTCTGGGCAGAGCTCTCCTGGAGAATGCCGGCTACGTGCGCCTTAGATTCCTAGACACTATTCAACACAAAGAATCCTTTCTTTTTCTTTTGTTTTGGGCCGCACGGCGCAGCATGTGGGATCTTAATTCCAGGACCAGGAATTGAACCCACGCCCCCTGCAGTGGAAGCGCGGGAGTCTTAACCACTGGACCACCAAGGAAGTCCCACAAAGAATCCTTTCTGATGGGCCCCTGAGAATGTGTCTGGTGGGATTTTATGCTGACAGAGGGCAGGGTGGAGTGAGGGACACTCCAGAGGGTTAATAACCTGCTGTGTAAAAGTGGGCAAGACCCCACCCTAGGGTCGGGGTGGGGAGGACTTGCTTCCTCCTCTGCAGAAAGGTGGCTTTGGGCCAGATCCGTGGCTTTCTAGTGGCTGCCGGCCTTGCTGAGACCCCAGACCTGGAGACCACTGTTCATTTGGTCTGGGCGGAGGTGTGGACACCTAGTTTTTTAGAAGCTCCTTGGGGGATTTCAGTGGGCAGCCAGGCTTACGAACCAGTGGGCTGGATAATAGTAATCTCTGTTTTGGACTTGTCAAAAGATTGGGAGTTTACCCAGTTTCACAAATGTTGTCTCATTTGATCGTCACAAGGAGAGGTGGGGAGGATGGGGATTCTGGGCTGCACTTGGGAGATGAGGACATCGGTGTTCAGAGAGTTTAAGTGACTTTCTCAGGGCCGCAGAGGAAATACAGCAGAACTGAAATTCAAAATTAGAAATTCTGATTCCAAATCCCGGGCTCTTTTCATAACCTCTTCCAGCTCTAGCAGTTGTGTACCTTCCCCTGCCAAAGCAACTGGCCTTCTCCAGGACAAGGCTTCTGCTGTTCAATAATAATAATAATAATGACGATAATAATAATTTATAGTTTACTAGGCACCCACAATTCGTTGGGTCCTCCATGGGCTTGTTATAATTCTCCCAGCAACGCTGCCAGGTGGGTATGTTACCCTTGGATTCATAGATTAGGAATTTGAGGAACAGAGAGGTTTAGAAATTTGCCCCAGGTCACACAGCTGGCTTGTGGCCGAGCTGGAATTTGAACCTTGATTTGTCTCATTGGGAAAGTTCATGTGCCCTCCCCTGCGCCACATGGCCTTGCTTCTGAAGCCTGGCAGGATTCAAGCCTTTCTGCTGTCTGCCCACAGAGCCTCTCGCCTTGGAAACGACTGTCAGTAACTCCTGGGTATTGACGGCTTTCTGCCCTCCCTGCCAAGGCTCGGCTGAGTCCCGTGGCTGAGATTCAATGACACAATAGAAAAGACAAACAAATTAAAAGAGGAGCAGGGCTCTGTAAACAGCTTCTTTAATGACCCTGAGGACCAAGCCTGCCTCTCTCCTTTGGCGCAAGCACCTGCTGGCATCTTGGATGCCTGGGTTTTCTCACAGACACCAGCAGTGTGTTAAGTCAGCACGGACGGGCAGGCATGGCTCGTGGCGAGTGGACAGTCCTTAGAGCAATGCACAAACTGCTCTAGAAGGACCCTTAGGGTAGGTGTTGGAATCCAGAGATTCCAAGGAGTTGGTGATATATCAGGCTCCCTCTCCGGGGGAGTTTGTTAGAAATACAGATTCCAGAGCCTCACCAGAGATGCTGCTTTCAGGGTGGGGAGGTGGGGAGAATGGGCCCAGGGATCTGCATACTAAACCGACCTCCCCAAGGCGATGCTGATTCAGCTTGTTCCCAACCATGGGTTGGGAACCCCAAGTTCTTCCTGACTTAGATAAAAGCTCAAAGTGGGGAGTGACTTGCCCAGAGTAACAAGGCAGGTTTGCAGGAAAGCTGGACTCCTCACCCAGGGCTCCCATGATGACCTCCTCCTATCTTATTTTGGGAATTTAGTCTGTGATGTCAGAGATCCAGGTACATTAGTTTGCTAGGGATGCTGTAGCAAAGTACCACAAACGGGGTGGCTTCAAATAGCTGAAGTTTATTCTCTCGGTTCTGGAGGCTAGAGGCCTGAAACCAAGGTCTCAGTGTGGCCCTGCTCCTTCTGAAGCCCCTTGTGTGTGTGTGTGTGGGGGAGGCAATCCTTCCTGCCTCTTGCAGCTTCTGTGGTGGCTGGCAATCCTCGGTGCTCCTTGACTTGCAGCTGCCTCACTCTGATCTCTGCCTCTGTCATCACGGGACCTCTTCCCTGTGTGTCTGCACCCAATTTTCCTCTTCTTATAAAGCCACTAATCACTGGATTTAGGGCGCACCCTGATCCAGTAAGACCTCATCTTAACCAATCATATCTGTAAAGACCTTTATTTCCAATAAGGTCATATTCTGGGGTTCTGGGTAGACATGACTTTGGTGGGGTGGGGGGGACACTATTCAACCCACAACACCAATTAATACACTCATTCACCCCCAACTCTCCAAATAGCAGGACTCTTCCCAACCTTCAGGTCTCAGGGAAAAAGCCACTTCCCCAGGGAAGCCCTCCCTGACTACTCCACCTACACTGAGGGCCTCTGGCCCAATTATTCTTCATCACAGCCTCCTACATGCTTCCTTCACAACAATGTTGCCATTACCTGTCTACACCCCCAGACCTGAAACTCCTTGAGAACCAGAACTGTGTCAGTTCTGTTCTCCAGGTGCCAACGTAGCCCTTCTCATGTAGCCAATGAATGCTTGAAGGAAGGAAGGAGGAAATATTCACCAGGCTCTGGTCCAGCCCTGCCTCTACCTGCTGTGTGACCTCGGGAAGTCTCTGAGCAGCCTGGCACCTTAGTAGCCTCCTCTGTAAGAGTGGGAATCTCTCTGAAGACCCATTATTTCGAGAGGAGTTTGCCACTGTTTCCATCTTCATGACAGATGCCCCCCCCACACCCCACCCCGTGTTCAAAAGCCCCTCCTAGTAGATTTCCTGTGCTCCCAGCCTTTCCCTCGCGGCCTCTGTAACTTCATTTTCCATTCAACTAATTTGGATGATTTTGCTTTTCTCAGCGTTTATAAACACTCTCCTTTCCCCTCCCACCTCCTCTCCTCGCCCCCCAACCAATTTTTTCCCTCCCTCCCATCTCTGCTGTTACGAAAGGAGGGTCAGGTGCTTGCCGAACACAGTGAGTCTAATTACCCAGGAAAGTAATTAACATTTCTCATAGAAACTGCCACTGCTCATTGTCATTGGGGCCACAGAGAAGCAATAAGGTAAAAGAGTTTTGTAATTAAAGACTCCTTACTGTGGGGTCCCCATTCTATTCTGCAACTAATAAGTCTTGTGCTGGGGAATGAACATACTGAGTTTCATGGAGACAGACAAGGCTCTGCTGGAAATACTCTTACTGTTTTTTTTTTTTCTGTCCTGCTGAATTTCCCTCTACCTGTGGGACTCTATCTTCTGGCTTCATGCTCCTCTCTTAGAAAAAGGCTCATTTCCGAAGCAAACACTGAACAGCCCCCAAAAACTCTTGGCTGTGACCTCAAGGATGACTCAGGATAGCTTGGAAATGTGAGGCTAAGTAAACTGGCTAAAGATTTGGGAGGGAGTGCAGGAGGGGGTGGGCAAGAGCTGTTGGGGAGGCCATTTGGGGTCTGGGGTGAGATGAACAGGATGGGGTGAAGTTGGAGTTTCATTGCTCCTAGCTTTGTTGTATAATCTGGGCCAATTACTTACATTTCATCCTGACTTAACTGGATCAGGACACTGGTGTTTAAAGCTAAACTATAATAATTCTTGTGCTTAGTTTTATTGAGCACTTGCTATGTGTCAGACTTTTGTGCATCTCACGTATTAACTCATTTAATTCCTTAGCAACCCTATGAGTTTAAGTATATGCATATACCCATTTTGTGTATGAGGAGACTGAGGCATGGAAATGTTAGGTGACTTGCTCAAGACCATGCAGTCAGTAATCAGGAGGGCTGGATTCCAGCCCAGGTCCTCTATCTCCTGGATTTACTTGTTTGTTACGAGCAATGGGTGCTGCTAAGAGTTACATATCTCTGACCTGTGTCTCTAAAGGTGTTGGGTAAGAGCCAAGGTGAGATTTCTAGTTGCTCAGGCTGATTTCTCAGAAGCCAGGTCAAAAGAGATGTAGATGCTAATCTGAGAGTATGAGGTGCTATTCTAGAAACCCACAGGGCGACAGCAGTGGGATGTAGAACAACGGGAACAGGCTCCGAGGCCAGGGAGGACCTTACTAGCTGTGCTACTAGCTGTGCTACTTTGGGCAAATTAATTTACTTCTCTGAGCCTCAGTTTTTCTCACCTACAGGATGGGAAACCTTATAAAGTGGTTGTGATCATTACGTGTGATAATCTTGATAAATGCCTGGCCCATAGAAGGTGTTCATTAAATTGCAACCCTGTTCTCCATCTTTATGTCTCCTCCTCTTCCTCATTTAATATCCATTCAAGCGTTGAAAATCATTTGCACCAGCTTGGTTATGTGAATTGCTTTGATGTTTGGGTTCCACATAAGTTAAGCGAAAGAAACCTCCTTGACCATATCTTTGCATGCAATTCTTTACTGAAGCATAATGAAAATGTTCCGTTTTTATAACAAATTGTGACGGGCGATGAAAAGTGGATACTGTACAACAATGTGGAACGGAAGAGATCGTGGGACAAGTGAAACGAACCACCAACAACCACACCAAAAGCTGGTCTTCATCCAAAGAATGGGATGTTGTATATACGGTGGGATTGGAAGGGAGTCCTCTATTATGAGCTCCTTCCAGAAAACAAAACGATTAATTCCAAGTACTGCTCCCAATGAGACCAACTGAAAGCAGCACTCGATGAAAAGCGTACAGAATTAGTCACCAGAAAACACATAATCTTCCATCAGGATGACGCAAGACTGCATGTTTCTTCGATGACCAGGCAAAAACTGTTACAGCTTGTCTGGGAAGTTCTGATTCGTCAGCTGTATTCGCCAGACATTGCACCTTTGGATTTCCATTTATTTTGATCTTTACAAAATTCTCTTAATGGAAGAAATTTCAATTCCCTGGAAGACTGTAAAAGGCACCTGGAACAGTTCTTTGCTCAAAAAGATAAAAAAGTTTTGGGAAGATGGAATTATGAAGTTGCCTGAAAAATGGCAGAAGGTAGTGGAACAAAAGGACGAATGTGTTGTTCAATAAAGTTCTTGGTGGAAATGAAAAATGTGTCTTTTATTTTTACTTAAAAAGCCAAAGACACTTTTTGGCCTACCCAGTACTGACAGTGCTATTTTAAAAACATTTGTTCATTCATTCACTCATCAAAGACCTGGAGCATGGGTTGCCATGGTTGGCTTTTGGGTCCTATGGTTTCTGTTGCAATTACTCAACAGCAGTTGAAAGCAGGTCTAGATGATATGGAAAAAATGGGTGTGGCTGTATTCCAGTAAAACTTTACGGACACTGAAATCTGAATGTCGTATATTGTGCAAGTGTCATGAAATATTAAAATTGTTTTCTTCAATTATTTAAAGAGGTAAAAACCATTCTTGGCTTGTGGGTTGAAAAACTCAGGTGGTGAGCCGAATTTGGCCTCTGGGCTGTACCCTTGGTCTAGAGTCGCTCCTGAGTGCCTGCCACACTGTAGACTGTCAGATATCTTTTTTTTTTTTTTGATGTGGACCATTTTTAAAGTCTTTATTGAATTTGTTACAATATGGCTTCTGTTATGTTTTGGTTTTTTGGCCGCGAGGCATGTGGGATCTGAGCTCCCTGACCAGCGATTGAACTTGCACCCCCTGCACTGGCAGGTGAAGTCTTAACCACTGGACCGCCCTGGAAGTCCCAGACATCTTGTAAAGACCCCTCCTCAGTGTGTCATCTCCTTTTCTCGTCTCTGCAAGCCAGTCTCCCTGATACAAGAGAGTCACAGCCAGGGGGATTGGTTCTGTTGCCTCTGGAGATGCATAAGGAGGAGGTAAACCTGGGGAAACATCACCATGGCTATTGGCAGGACTTGATACATAAGTTGCAGGACCCAGTGCAAAATACAAATGCAGGTTTTTGTTCAAAAATGAAGAATTTCAAAACAGCAATGGCAGATCATGAAACCAAATACAGCACTCATGTGACTGCACAGGTCACAAACCCGCCTGGCCATTTCTGGCTGTTGGCTTTGAGCTTGTTTTCTTGTATGCTAAAAAAAACTTGAGATATCACCTCATGCCTGTCAGAATGGATATTATCAAAAAGGCAAGCAAGAACAAGTCTTGGCAAGGATGCGGAGAAAAGGGAAAACTTATGCACATTGGTGGGAATGTAAACTGGTGCAGCCACTGTGGAAACCAAACCAAACAAACACGTAGGTACAGAGAACAGCATAGTGGTTACCTGAGGGGGAGGGAGATGCAGAAGGTGAATTGGGTAAAGGGGGTCAACTGTATGGTGACAGATGGAAATTATATACTTGGGGGTGAGCATGCTGTATACAAAAATCAAAATATAGTTTTGCACACATGAAACATATAATGTTATAAACCAATATTATCTCACTAAAAGATAAATCTAAAAAATTAAAAAAAACTAGTTAATAAATCTTCCTCCCAGAGTTATTTTAAGGATTGAAGCGAACTAATAAATGCCAACCTTTCTAGTGTGTTTCCTGTCATGTAGTAGGTGAACAAGAAAAGTTTCAGGACACGTCCTGGCATTCTGTTTTACCACGATGCTTCTATTGCTGGTAATTTTAATGCCACCAGCATCAACACAGTGGCAGGTTTGGGCAAAGCAGAAGCCCAATGAAGATTTGCACTTCCATTTTTAGCAGTTTTCCCGAAGGCTAAGACATCTGTTTGAATAGCTGGTACCAAGTGAGATGTTAGGGATTTGGGCTCAACTCAGAATAATTTGGAAAGAGCACACCTGGTCTTCCATTTGTATTTCTGTCTTTTTTTGTTCGGTCTTATGATTTATATCTTACAAATCTCTCTGTGCATTTTTTTCTTCCCCTCCTTCTGTTGCTGTTTGCCCAGATTATGGAAGGGCAGTGTAGACACTTATCCCTTTCAGGAAAACTGTTCCCCTCCCGCAGGCCGGAACAGGTGTTATAGAAATTCCTGGGTGACTGCTTTCCAAACAGAACTGAATCCTTTCTGCCCACAGCTTCCATCAAAGTCACTGGTTGGAGCAGTGACTTTTTGTGTGGGAGTTAGGAGCTATTTCCTGGTATTTAAGTAAAAGTGGACAGAAATAACTCATTTACTAATATGTTTGATTGTAATTGACAGGTTTATTTCAAATATTTGCTAAGTAACTTAATATTCATTCTAAAAGAGCTAAGGTGAGAATTTTTGACTTACAGAGAATGAATTTCCCAGGTGAATCTCAGAAGGTTAATCTTGGAGAACGTTCCTTACTTAATTTTTATAGGATCTACGTGTGCTTGACAGTGCTGTAATAAGGGGTGGCATGCATCAATCCATCTCATGAAAAGGCAGAGAGGGTAACTTCCAAAGTGCTCACTACTTTGAGCACTAAACTCAAAGAATAATCGGTGTTATTTCTTCAGCATTTATTATGTTCCATGTGCTTTATATGCATGGAATAATTTACATAACCACCTAATTTAACTCTCACGTGTGACCTATGGTCAAAATAGTACTATCATTACTTCTGACAGGTGAGAAAGAGAGATTTGTCTAACACATGGTGAATTGAGATGGGAATACAGGTTTTTTTTTTTAAATTGAGGTGAAATTCACATAACGTAAACTTAGCCTTTTTAGAGCGAACATTTCAGTGACATTTAATGCATTCACAATGTTGTGCGATCACAATCTCCTTCTAGTTCCAAAACATTTTTGTCAACCCCTCCCACCAGCTCCCGGCAACCACGAATCTGTGTTCTGTCTCTGTGGATTTAGGCTGGTCAGTTTTTCATTATAACATGACACTAATAGCTAGGATTTATTTAGTGCTTCCTGTATGCTGGGCATTGTGCTGGGAACTTTGCATATGTGAATTCTTTTCATCCTCTCTACCCGGTGCAGAAGGTACTGTTATTACCTATGATTTTTAAAATCATCTCTAATTTACAGATAAGAAAATGGAGGCACAGAGAGGTCCAGAGAGTCATCCAAGGTCACACAGCAATCAAGGGTCAGACCCTGGATTGGAACCCTGACAGTCTGTCTCCAGACTCCCCATCTCAACCAAAGATATGCACTCCCTTTTTGTGATCTCATCCCTTTCACTAGGGTGGGTAGCATTCCCAGCAAATCCACAGCCTGTGCATTGTAGCCCATACACACAGCACAATTCAGTGCTGTAGCCCTTGGTGTCCGGGTAGACTGCCTCATTCTCTGATTTTAACCTGAATCTTAGCTCCAGCTGTAAGGCAATATGCTAAGAGCTGCGATGGAGGGATGTACAAAGGCTCGTGGAAGCCCAGAGAGGGGAGAGGTTTGTTCTCCCAGCGGAGCCCAGAGAAGCATCTAGTTCTCTCCTTTCTGTGTTCCTTTACGCAAGAATCACATTCAAAGCAACCTTTACATATCAGAGAAAAACAAAGATCTTATAAAGTCAGGTTGGATTTTAGTGGTGGGTGAGAGCCATGCAAATTGCCTTGGTTCTGCCACTGCTATAGCTGTGTGACCTTGGGCTGTTTGCTTTACCTTTCTGAACTTTTGTTTCCTCATCTTTAACATCAGGGCATTTTGACCTGCAAACATATAAAGTTCCTGGCATAGCCTAAGGCTGCATTAAATGTTCTTAGTAGATATTTTGATGTCCTAATTAAGACCTATTCTCAGGAACAGAGCTGATAAACTTCTTCATCTTAAGGTATAAATAACAAGAACAACAATTAATAGTAATCTTTATCTATTAGATTTATAATCTTATGATGTGCCAGGCACTGTTTTAAGCGCTTCACCTGTATTTTGTTTAATGACTGGGAATACACTGCTTTTTAAAACCAGGTTTTTTAAAAAAAACAAACAGAAACAAAAACAGCTGAGTCACAGTTCACAAACCAATGCTCTGTGGGGAAACCTAGTCTTGTGATTTGACCTGTGAAAAATAAAACAAAAATAGGAAGCCTCCATAGTCAGCTAGGTTAGGGACACCCTGCATACTCTGTCCCTGCGGAATCCAACTTCGCAGCACCCTGGGATCACCAAGGGATCGTTTCTGTATATCTATGCTTGACCCCAGCTCCAGACATTCTGGCTTAAGTGGTCTGGTTGCACTTGGGCGTATGGATGTTTTAAAGCTCCTGGGTAGGGACTTCTGTTCTCTCCCTGTCTTGAGTCTTCAGTGTGCTCAGTGGTACATCAAAGCTTTGAAGAGTTCACTAAGTTTTTTAAAAAATTTTTTTATTGGAGTGTCATTGATTTACAATGTTGTGTTAGTTTCAGGTCTACAGCAAAGGAGGTCATTACAGAGTATTGAGAAGAGTTCCCTGTGATATACAGCAGGTCCTTATTAGTTATCTATTTTATATATAATAATGTGTATATGTCAATCCCAATCTCCCAATTTATCCCTTTTAAAATTTGTATTTCCTAATCATAGTTTTGTTGGAACTCAATCAGATAATAAGTTGGAAAGCCCTCTCTCTTTCCATCCCTTTCTTCCTTCTCTGTAAAAAATTATGATCGATTTAAAAGATACGTGATGCTCCCACCTTGCCGCTTTACTTTTTGGATCTCATCTCCTGCCTCCCCCTCTGCCCTGGGGCCCCGCCAGGCACTCTCCCACCCTGAGCTTTTGCACCTGCCATTCTGCTTTCCCTCTTCCGTGGCTCACTCGCTTCTCCCTGCCCCTTTTGACTCTTAGGTCTGCTTTTCATCCAGGTCCTTTCTGGCTTCCTGCTTTATTACCTCTCCCCCCTTTTCCAGACACCTCTACTTCCTATTGCCCTTCCTTGCTTTACTTTTTTCTCCATAGTATTATCAGCCTCTAACAATCTAATATATCTCACTCACGTATTTGTTGTCTGCCCATTTCACTAATGTCAGTTCCAGATGATGAGGCTTTGGTCTCATTCACAGCTGTGTCCCCAGCACCTAGAACAGTGCCTGGTATGCAGCAGGTGTGCAATAAATACTTGTAAAATGAATGAATGAAAAGTATTGAGAATCAAATTACAAACAGCTGTGTATCCAGCACCCAGTATGAGTGTTGGCATTTTGCCTTATTTCCCTCAGTTCTTTCTTTTCTAAAGAAATAAAATGCTCTAGATACTGTTGGAGGCCCCCGGTCCGCCCGGTCCCTGTCCCCTTCCTACCTTCCAAGAGGTGACCCTACTCTGATTTTGCTGTGTAGTCTTCAGGGCCATGATTTTATGTATATATATATATATATATATATATATTTTTTTTTTTTTTTTTTCCGGTACGCGGGCCTCTCACTGTTGTGGCCTCTCCCATTGCGGAGCACAGGCTCCGGACGCGCAGGCTCAGCGGCCATAGCTCACGGGCCCAGCCGCTCCGCGGCATGTGGGATCCTCCCAGACCGGGGCACGAACCCATGTCCCCTGCATCGGCAGGCGGACTCTCAACCACTGCGCCACCAGGGAAGCCTGATTTTATATTTTTATGTGTGTATCCAGGATTGTTCTGGGGTTTCAAAATTTTATATAAACTGAATACCTAATCTTCTACAATTTGCTTTTTTATATCAACATTATATTTTATTCATGATGATACATGCAAATTTAATTCACTCACTTTAAGATTGGTGGAGAATTCCATTTCCGTTGTATGATTATACCATAATTGATTTACTTTTTCCCCTTTAAATAGATATCTAGGTAGTTTCTAATTTTTTGCTGTTATAAACAATGCCACAGTGAACCCACTTGGACACATCTTTCGTGCACATGTGTGAGAGATTTTTTTTTTTAGATTTGGGATGTTGGATGGCTGGGTCTTAGGGTATGTGCATCTTCCAATTTACTAGGTGTTACTATATTTCTCACCAAAGTGGTTGCACCAGTTTATGTTCCTCCCTGTAATGATTTTTGCCTACCTGGTAGGGGGTGAGTTGATACAATAGCTTGTTGTTTACCTCTCCCTGGCTTCTGGTGAGGCTGACCTCCTTGTCAAACGTTTATTGGCCATTCAGGTGAATGCATCTGTGAATTGTCTTTTGATGGCCTTCATCCATTATTGTTCTGAGTTGTTTGTCTTTTTGTTATTGACTTGTAGAAATTCTTTATATATTCTGGACACTAGTCTTTTGTCAGTCACATG
Source organism: Orcinus orca (assembly GCF_937001465.1). Taxonomy (NCBI): domain Eukaryota; kingdom Metazoa; phylum Chordata; class Mammalia; order Artiodactyla; family Delphinidae; genus Orcinus; species Orcinus orca. The sequence continues at coordinate 90,459,489 of NC_064569.1, read as the reverse complement.
CTTTGCAAACATCTCTCAGTCTAAAGCACTTTAACTTTGATTATACTGGCTTTGTTATACAGACTGTGTACATTTTAATGTCAGAGCATGTTCTGTTACACAAAATGAAGGGGGTGAGTGGTAGAATTTCAGGCATCAGTTTGTCAGGTGATGGGGGGAGGAAAATGCAGTGTCTGAGGCTGGGACCTTTACTGCAGCCTCCATTACACTACTATAAAATCTCTTTGACTCCCAAACCCTAATGTTTGTGAGGACAGTGCTGCTTCTCACAGTGGGTCCCAGACTATTTCTTTGTCTGAAAGGCAACCTGCAGTACTGTACCCCATGGAAGCCAGCAACCTCAGCAGCTGCCTTTGCTGCAAAACCACTGTACCAATTGCCAAGCCTGCACTTGGCTGACTTGCAGAAATGGACCAGTTTTCCTTTTTGATATGTTTGTGTGATAGAAGGAAACAGCAAGAGGGAGAGATGGAAACAAAACGGACCCAAGTTTGTACTGAGTTGTACCGGGTTGTACAACAAACACGGTCCTTTCCCACCACTTCTGAAGGTTCAGACAGCCACGCACGGCAGGGACCCTCTTCCATGGCAGGCAGACCCCGGTTCAGATACCTCCTTTAGAACCTAGAACCCTGATGATTTGGGATACCATATCTTATCATTTAGTTTTTCCTGTGTACCAGGTTACCCCCAAACTTAGTGACTTAGTGACAGAGCGTGATGCAACAGGCCAGCCCCGTTACTCTGCTGGGAAGGAAGTCGAGGGATGAGCCAGTTCTGGGCATTGAGACAACTGGCTTCTTACCCTGATTCTGCTACAAGGTGGTCATGTGACCTCCAATGAGTCTACAGCCTCTTTGACTTCATCCTCCTCATTTTTCAAATGAGGCCTTCAGGCTGGATGAGGTGTTTTCGAGTTCCTATGGTTTCAAGAACATTCTGCCATCCTGACCAACATTTACAATTCAGCTACCCGAGCAGGAGGCAGTACAGTCAATGCCATTCTTATTCCTCCTCAGGTTCAGCTCATGAGTATCAACAGGAACCCAGAGCAGCACCCCAATAGATAAATGATAATAATTGTGATTATCGACAATGTGATTCATACTTTGCTATGTGCTTTGCAGTTATTAATCCAAAACCTCCCTGCTACCTGGTGAGGGATGTAGTCATCCTAAGATTTGTCTCCAGGGGGCACTGTTCCTGTGTTCTTTGTGCATGGTCCTTGCTGGAGTACCTCTCCGGAATGCATCTACCAAGAGGACCTCTTGGGTAGTTGGTGACCCTGTAAGCATTATAAGCTGCCCCTTCTAAAGATGGGAAGGCAGCTCAGCATGATTCAGTAACTTCCCTGAGCACCTACTCATTATTGGCGGTAGAGGAGGGGGCTCAGGATTCTAACTCCAAAACCTGAGCCTTTGCCAGAACACCAGGCTGCCATCTACAGACCAGAGCAACTTCTTCATGGGAGGGGAAGTGGGACTGGGGACTGGGGAGATCTGGGTTTGCGCCCCAGCTCTGTGACTGTGAGCAGGTCAATGAACTCCTCTGTGCCTCAGTTTCCCTATCACCGAAATGGGGCCATACTCATTTCTATTCCATAGGCTTACCTTAAATGAGGCAATGCGTGTGCAGTGAACTCAAGGCACAAATGGAAACATCTTTCTCCGTGGAGGAAAGCTGCTGAGCGCCTTTCTGAGAAACCTGCTCCCCAGTGGCAGACCAAGTGGCTGGTGACCAGCACAGCCTTTTGAAGGGGGTCGTCTTTTCCAACAGAACATGACATAGCCCTGGGGAAAGTTGTTTTAGTTTCACTTAGTTTGATTTATTATTGATAATGCTGGAGATAAATTAGGATCATTAAAATAAGAGGCTGCCTTCTGCAGGCTGTTTTGAATTCCGAAGCTGTCTGCACTGCATTTGCTGGGACTGGAGTGAACACGTGTGTGTCTAGAGGAGGAGAGCCCTGGGAGAGCGGGCGGCGGGAAGCCCTATTGGGAAAGTCTGGGCAGCGAGAGAGGAAGCACAGTATGGAACTGGGTCTTAGTGGGTTTGGATGTCATTAACAAAATACCGTAGACTGGGTGGTTTAACCCACAGAAATTCATTTTCTCACAGTTCTTGGAGGCTGGAAGTCCAAGACTAAGGCACTGGCTGATTCTGTCCCTGGTGAGGCATCTCTTCTTGGCTTGTAGACAGCCACTTTGGGTTCACATGTCTTTTCCTCCGAGTACCCAGGGCAGTGAGGGGAAGGGAGAAGTGGGGAGAAAGAGAGAGAGAGAGAGAGAGAGGGAGGGAGGGAAGGAGGGAGGGAGGGAGAGAGAGAGAGAGAGAGAGAGGGAGGGAGGGAGGGAGGGAGGGAGGGAGAGAGAGCGAGCGAGCACTCTGGTGTCTCTTCTGTTTTTTTTTGTGTGTGTGTGGTACACGGGCCTCTCACTGTTGTGGCCTCTCTCGTTGCGGAGCACAGGCTCCAGATGCGCAGGCTCAGCAGCCACGGCTCATGGGCCCAGCCGCTCTGCGGCATGTGGGATCTTCCCGGACCGGGACACGAACCTGTGTCCCCTGCATTGGCAGGCGGACTCTCAACCACTGCGCCACCAGGGAAGCCCTGGTATCTCTTCTTATAAGGACACTAATCCTATTGGATCAGGGCCCCATTCTTATGACCTCATTTAACCTTAATTACCTCTAAAGGCCGCCATCTCCAAATACAATCACATTGGGAGTTAGGGCTTCAACATGTGAATTGGCGGGGGAAGTCACAGTTCAGTCCAATGCACATTGCCTTCCCACTCCTCCAAGAAGTGTGCAGTGACTGTTAGTACTGTAAAAAGGATAGTTGTCAACACCTTACTTGTTATATCTTCAGAAAACATGAGGTTTTGTATTATCATTAATATTCCCGTTTTAAAGATGAGGGGACTGAGGTCCAGGGAAGGAGAGTCACTGGCCTAAGGTCCCCAGCCGGTGAACGGTGGAGCCACGTTGAGGATGTTGTATGCATGACCCCTTGTGGGACTCATTGTACCTTGTCAGTTTCAAGGGTGGCAAAATGGAAAAACACTTTTGAATCAACCTTGGGTTAAATACTACCTCTATCACTTATAAGTGGTGAGATCTTCAGCAAATTATTTGCTTTCTATGAGTGTATTTGTATCACTTGTAAGCGGATAATAGTACTGCCCTTACACAGTCTTGTTGGGCTTAAATGAGATAAAGTATGATGATTACTTAGTCATCATGAGTACTGGTACTTAATGAGTACTAGCATATCATAGCCACTGAATCAATGGAATCATTTACTTGCAGGTAGTCCCAGGAGAGGGTATGATAAAAATCATTCATACCAAGGTATAAATGACAAAGAAGGATTTTTGAAGTAGTCTGATAATTTTAGAGAGAAGTTATGTTTTTAATCTTTGCATAGAATGGACTCTGGCAAGGGCAACCTGGATCTTTGTAGACCAGTTGTCCAAAAAATATTGTTCAGTACCTCCTATATGTTAGGCACTGTGCTGGGACTGGTGGGTAAATGCAGAAAGGACTAAGATTTAGACAATGCCCTAGAGATACTGAAGCCCAAATCTGCCCTTTTCTCAGAGTCTCCCTTCTCATTACATGGCATTACTTCTTACCCAGTTGTTCATGTAAAACATGGAGGAAGTTACCCTTGATTATCAGGTCCTGTCAACTTCAAACCATGTCCCAAATCCACAGACTCCTTACATTTCTGTGCCTCAGTTTCTTCATCTGTAAAATAGAGTTAATAATATTACTTATCCTGAGGGATACTGTGGCATTAAATGAGTTAATATATGTCAAGTGCTTAGAATAATGCCTGATACTTTGTAAGCAAGCACTTTGTGAGTGTTAACCTTTATTAGGATGGTGTTATCTCAAAAGGCTCTATAGGATCAGGTCTCTGGCTGCCTCTCTGCCCTCACCTTTCTCTATTCCTTCCTTCCCTCGTATGTCCCAGCTACACTTTCCTTCTTGTTTGACCTTGAACATGTTAAGCACACTCCTGCCTCAGGGTCATTGTACTTGATGTTCCCTTTCTCTGAATGCTTTTCCTGTAGCTAGGAGGCTTCTTCCCTCCAGGTCTCTGTGCAACTGTCACCACCTAAGGAGTCCTTCCCTGATGACACCCCTGTCAACCTATTCCCTTGCCCTGACTTCCTTTCCTTAGTAGTATTTATCACTACCTGATAAATGTGTTTATTGTTATCTCCCTATTTTGGTTATATATTGATATATCACAAACCAGTCCAAAATGTAATGTCTTAAAACAACATCAATCATTTTATTATTTCTCATGGTTTCTGTGGGTCAGGAATTTAGGGAACGCTCAGTAGGGTGGTTCTGTCCTGGAGTCACTCATGTGGTTGCAGTCAGAGTGTGGCTGGAGCAGCAGGGGCCCGGAGCAGCTGGGACCTGGTCTGGCATCTCTGTCTTTTTTATTTGTAGGCTCAGAACTTCTCCACATGGGCTAATTTGAGCTTCCTTACAACGTGGCGACCTTAGAATGGTCAGGCTTCTTGTGAGGTGTCTCCAGCACAAGTGTTCCAGTGAACCAGGGAGAAGCTGCATTGACTTTTATGACCTGGTGTGGAAGTCACATTTTATCACTTGCTCTTTACGCTATTGACCAACCAATCATTAAATTTGGATCATGTTCAAGGTGAGGGATATAGACGCTACCTCTTGTTGGGAAAAAGGTCAAAGAATTTGAAACATGACTTAAAACCACTAGATATGAGTTCCATAGGGACAAGAACTTTGCTTTGTTCATTATTGTATCCCTGGCACCTCAGACGGTGTCTGGAACATAGGGAATGTCCAATAAATATATACTGAATGAGTAAAACAGTTAAGAATGTGCTAAAGTTCAAAACTCAAAAGTTATTTTACCTCCATGGTTATCCACAGTCTTAACAATCCATTAAACCAACTGCTAAGCATATAGAAGAAAAGATGTTAATTAAGCATGAGGAAACAAACTTAATTTAAAAGACAAAATGCAATGTTACCTGCTAGACATACTCCAAGGACTTATTTTTGGAGGTTCATGTCTTATTCATCTGTCTCTTTTATTTCTTTTTTTAAACATCTTTATTGGAGTATAATTGTTTTACAACGTTGTGTTAGTTTCTGCTGTATAACAAAGTGAATCAGCTATATATACATATATCCCCATATGTCCTCCCTCTTGCATCTCCCTCCCACCCTCCTCATCCCACCCCCTAGGTGGTCACAAAGCACGGAGCTGATCTCCCTGTGCTATGTGGCTGCTTCCCACTAGCTATCTGTTTTAAATCTGGTAGTGTATATATGTCCCTGCCACTCTCTCACTTCCTCCCAGCTTACCCTCCCCACTACCTGTGTCCCAAAATCCATTCTCTATGTCTGCGTCTTTATTCCTCTCCTGCTCCTAGGTTCTTCAGAACCTTTTTTTCCTTTTTTAGATTCCATATATATGTGTTAGCATACGGTATTTGTTTTTCTCTTTCTGACTTACTTCACTCTGTATGACAGACTCTACGTCCATCCACTTCACTACAAATAACTCAATTTCGTTTCTTTTTATGGCTGAGTAATATTCCATTGTATATATGGGCCACATCTTTATCCATTCATCTGTAAATGGACACTTAGGTTGCTTCCATGTCCTGGCTATTGTAAACAGAGTTGCAATGAACATTGTGGTACATGACCCTTTTTGAATTATGGTTTTCTCAGGGTATATGCCCAGTAGTGAGATTGCTGAGTCGTATGGTAGTTCTATTTTTAGGTTTTTAGGAACCTCCATACTGTTCTCCATAGTGGCTGTATCAATTTACATTCCTACCAGCAGTGCAAGAGAGTTCCCTTTTCTGCACACTCTCTCTAGCATTTATTTTATATATATATATATTTTAAAATTTATCTATTTTATTTACTTATTTTTGGCTGTGTTGGGTCTTCATTGCTGCACGTGGGCTTTCTCTAGTTGTGGCGAGTGAGGACTGCTCTTCGTTGTGGTGCATGGCCTTCTCATTGCAGTGGCTTCCCTTGTTGTAGCACGCAGGCTCAGTAGTTGTGGTTTGCAGACTCTAGAACGCAGGGTCAGTAATTGTGGCACACGAGCTTAGTTGCTCCACGGCATGTGGGATCTTCTGGGACTGAGGCTCAAACCCCTGTCCCCTGCATTGGCAGATGGATTCTTGACGACTGCGCCACCAGGGAAGTCCTCCAGCATTTATTGTTTGTAGATTTTTTGGATGATGGCCATTCTGACTGGTGTGAGGTGATTCCTCATTGTAGTTTTGATTTGCATTTCTCTCGTGATTAGTGATGTTGAGCATCCTTTCATGTGCTTGTTGGCAACCTGTATATGTTCTTTGGAGAAATGTCTGTTTAGGTCTTCTGCCCATTTTTGGATAGGGCTGTTTGTATTTTTGATATTGAGCTGCATGAGCTGCTTGTATATTTTGGAGGTTAATCCTTTGTCAGTTGCTTCATTTGCAAATATTTTCTCCCATTCTGAGGGTTGTCTTTTTGTCTTGCTTATGGTTTCCATTGCTGTGCAAAAGCTTTTAAGTTTCATTAGGTCCCATTTGTTTGTTTTTGTTTTTATTTCCATTTCTCTAGGAGGGGGGTCAAAAAGGATCTTGCTGTGATTTATGTCATGGAGTGTTCTATGTTTTCCTCTAAGAGTTTGATAGTGCCTGGACTTGCATTTAGGTCTTTAATCCATTTTGAGTTTACTTTTGTGTATGGTGTTAGGAAGTATTCTAATTTCATTCTTTTACATGTAGCTGTCCAGTTTTCCCAGCACCACTTATTGAAGATGCTGTCTTTTCTCCATTGTATATTCTTCCCTCCTTTATCAAGAGTAAGGTGACCATATGTGTGTGGGTTTATCTCTGGGCTTTCTATCCTGTTCCATTGATCTATCTTTCTGTTTTTGTGCCAGTACCATACTGTCTTGATTACTGTAGCTTTGTATTATAGTCTGAAGTCTGGGAGCCTGATTCCTCCAGCTCTGTTTTTCTGTCTCAATATTGCTTTGGCTATTCGGGGACTTTTGTGTTTCCATACACATTGTGAACTTTTTTGTTCTAGTTCTGTGAAAAATGCCACTGGTAGTTTGATAGGGATTGCACTGAATCTGTAGACTGCTTTCAGTAGTATAGTTATTTTCACAATGTTGATTCTTCCAATCCAAGAACATGGTATATCTCTCCATCTGTTTGTGTCATCTTTGATTTCTTTCATCAGTGTCTTATTGTTTTCTGCATATAGGTCTTTTGTCTCCTTAGGTAAGTTTATTCCTAGGTATTTTATTCTTTTTGTTGCAATGGTAAATGGGAGTGTTTCCTTAATTTCTCTTTCAGATTTTTTATCATTAGTGTGTAGGAATGCAAGAGAGTTTTGTGTATTAATTTTGTATCCTGCTCCTTTACCAAATTCATTGATGAGCTCTAGTAGTTTTCTGGTAGCATCTTTAGGATTCTCTATGTATAGTATCATGTCATCTGCAAACAGTGATAGTTTTACTTCTTCTTTTCCAATTTGGATTCCTTTTCTTTCTTTTTCTTCTCTAATTTCTGTGGCTAAAACTTCCAAAACTGTGTTGAATAATAGTGGTGAGAGTTGGCAACCTTGTCTTTTTCCTGTTCTTAGAGGAAATGGTTTCAGGTTTTCACCATTGAGAACGATGTTGGCTGTGGGTTTGTCGTATATGGCCTTTATTATGTTGAGGTAAGTTCCCTCTATGCCTACTTTCTGGAGTGTCCTTATCATAAATGGGTGTTGAATTTTGTCGAAAGCTTACTCTGCATCTATTGAGATGATCATATGGTTTTTCTCCTTCAGTTTGTTAATATAACTTACCACATTGTTTGATTTGTGTATACTGAAGAATCCTTGCATTCCTGGGATAAACCCCACTTGATCATGGTGTAAGATCCTTTTAATGTGCTGTTGGAATATGTTTGCTAGTATTTTGTTGAGGATTGTTTGCATCTGTGTTCATCAGTGATATTGGCCTGTAGTTTTCTTTCTTTGTGACATCTTTGTCTGGTTTTGGTATCAGGATGATGGTGGCCTCATAGAATGAGTTTGCTATATTTTGGAATAGTTTGAGAAGGGTAGGTGTTAGCTCTTCTCTAAATGTTTGACAGAATTTGCCTGTGAAGCCATCTGGTCCTGGGCTTTTGTTTGTTGGAAGATTTTAAATCACTGTCTCAATTTCAGTGCCTGTGATTGGTCTGTTTATATTTTCTGTTTCTTCCTGGTTCAGTCTCGGAAGGTTGTGCTTTTCTAACAATTTGTCTATTTCTTCCAGGTTGTCCATTTTATTGGCATATAGTTGCTTGTAGTGATCTCTCATGATCCTTTGTATTTCTGCAGTATCAGTTGTTACTTATCCTTTTTCATTTTTAATTCTATTGATTTGAATCTTCTCCCATTGTTTCTTGATGAGTCTGGCTAATGGTTTATCAATTTAGTTTATCTTCTCAAAGAACCAACTTTTAGTTTGGTTGATCTTTGCTATCGTTTCCTTCATTTATTTTTCATTTATTTTTGATCTTTATGATTTGTTTCCTTCTGCTAACTTTGGGATTTTTTGGTTCTTCTTTCTCTAATTGCTTTAGGTGTAAGGTTAGGTTGTTTATTTGCGATGTTTCTTGTTTCTTGAGGTAGGATTGTATTGTTATAAACTTCCCTCTTAGAACTGCTAATGCTGCATCTCATAGGTTTTGGGTCATTGTGTTGTTGTTTTTTTTTAATTTATTTATTTTTAGTTTTGGCTGCATTGGGTCTTTGTTGCTGCATGTGGGCTTTTCTCTAGTTGTGGCAAGAGCGGGCTACTCTTCCTTTTGGTGCACAGGCTTCTCATTGGATGGCTTCTCTTATTGCAGAGCACGGGCTCTAGGCACGTGGGCTTCCGTAGTTGTGGTTCGTGGGCTCTAGAGCGCAGGCTCAGTAGTTGTGGTGCACGGGCTTAGTTGCTCTGAAGCATGTGGGATCTTCCCGGACCAGGGCTCGAACCCATGTCCCCTTCATTGGCAGGCAGATTCTTAACCATTGTGCCAGCAGGGAAGCCCTGGGTCATCGTGTTTTCATTGTCATTTGTTTCTAGGTATTTTTTGATTTCATCTTTGATTTCTTCAGTGATGTCTTGGTTATTTCGTAGTGTACTGTTTAGCCTCCATGTGTTTGTGTTTTTTACAGATTTTTTCCTGTAATTGATATCTAGTCTCATAGTGTTGTGGTCGGAAAAGATACTTGATACGATTTCAATTTTCTTAAATTTACTGAGGCTTGATTTGTGACCCAAGATATGATCTACCTTGGAGAATGTTCCATGAGCACTTGAGAAGAAAGTGTATTCTGTTGTTTTTGGATGGAATGTCCTATAAATATCAATTAAGTCCATCTTGTTTAATGTGTCATTTAAAGCTTGTATTTCCTTATTTATTTTCATTTTGGATGATCTGTCCATTGGTGAAAGTGGGGTGTTAAAGTCCCCTACCATGATTGTGTTACTGTTGATTTCCCCTTTTATGGCTGTTAGCATTTGCCTTATGCGTGAGGTGCTCCTGTGTTGCGTGCATAAATAGTTACAATTGTTATATCTTCTTCTTGGATTGATCCCTTGATCATTATGTAGCATCCTTCTTTGTCTCTTGTAAAAGTTTTTATTTTAAAATCTCTTTTGTCTGATATGAGAATTGCTACTCCAGGTTTCTTTTGATTTCCATTTGAATGGAATATCTTTCTCCATTCCCTCACTTTCAGTCTGTATGTGTCCCTAGGTCTGAAGTGGGTCTCTTGTAGACTGCATATGTATGGGTCTTGTTTATTTATCCATTCAGCCAATCTATGTCTTTTGGTTGGAGCATTTACTCCATTTACATTTAAGGTAGTTATCGATATGTATGTTTCTATTACCATTTTCTTAATTGTTTTGGGTTTGTTTTTATAGGTCTTTTCCTTCTCTTGTGTTTCCTGCTTATAGAAGTTCCTTTAGCATTTGTTGTAAAGCTGGTTTGGTGGTGCTGAATTCTGTTAGCTTTTGCTTGTCTGTAAAGGTTTTAATTTCTCTGTCGAATCTGAATGAGATCCTTTCTGGGTAGAGTAATTTTGGTTGTAGGCTGTTCCCTTTCATCACTTTAAATAAGTCCTGCCACTCCCTTCTGGCTTGCAGAGTTTCTGCTGAAAGATCAGCTGTTAATCTTATGGGGATTCCCTTGTATGTTATTTGCTCTTTTTCCCTTGTTGCTTTTAATATTTTTTCTTTGTATTCAATTTTTAATAGTTTGATTAATATGTGTCTTGGTGTGTTTCTCCTTGTATTTATCCTGTATGGAACTCTCTCTGCTTCCTGGACTTGATTGACTATTTCCTTTCCCATATTAGGGAAATTTTCAACTATAATCTCTTCAAATATTTTCTCAGTCCTTTTCTTTTTCTCTTCTTCTTCTGGGAGCCCTATAATTCAAATGTTGGTGTGTTTAATGTTGTCCCAGAGGTCTCTGAGACTGTCCTCAATTCTTTTCATTCTTTTTTCTTTATTTTGCTCTGCAGTTGTTATTTCCACTGTTTTATCTTCCAGGTCACTTATCCGTTCTTCTGCCTCAGTTATTCTGCTATTGATTCCTTCTAGAGAATTTTTAATTTCATTTATTGTGTTGTTCATCATTGTTTGTTTGTTCTTTAGTGCTTCTCGGTCCTTGTTAAATGTTTCTTGTATTTTCTCCATTCTATTACCAAGATTTTGGATCATCTTTACTATCATTACTCTGAATTCTTTTTTAGGTAGACTGCCTATTTCCTCTTCATTTGTTTGGTCTGGTGGGTGTTTACCTTGCTCCTTCATCTGCTGTGTGTTTCTCTGTTTTCTCATTTTGCTTAACTTGCTGTGTTTGGGGTCTCCTTTACGCAGGCTGCAAGTTCATAGTTCCCATTGTTTTTGGTGTTTTCCCCCAGTGACTAAGGTTGGTTCAGTGGGTTGTGTAGGCTTCCTGGTGGAGGGGACTGGTGCCTGTGCTCTGGTGGATGAGGCTGGATCTTGTCTTTCTGGTGGGTAGGACCACATCCGGTGTTGTGTTTTGGGATGTCTGTGAGCTTATTATGACTTTAGGCAGCCTCTCTGCTAATGGGTGGTGTTGTGTTCCTGTCTTGCTAGTTGTTTGCATGGGGTGTCCAGCACTGTAGCTTGCTGGCCATTGAGTGGAGCTTTGTCTTAGCGTTGAGATGGAGATCTCTGAGAGAGCTTTTGCCATTTGATATTACGTGGGCCTGGGAGGTCTCTGGTGGACCAATGCCCTGAACTCGGCTGTCCCACCTCAGAGGCACAGGCCTGACACCCGGCCAGAGTACCAAGGCCCTGTCAGCCACATGGCTCAGAAGAAAAGGGAGACAGAAAGAAAGAACAGAAGAAAAAAAATAAAGTTTTTAAAATAAAAAAATTATTAACAAAAAAAATTTTTAATGTAATAAAAAAAAGAAAGAAAGTAGAGCACAACCAAACCAAAAAACAAATCCACCAATGATAACAAGCTCTAAAAACTATATTAAAAAAAAGAAAAACGAACAAACAAAAAAACTAGACAGAGACAGAACCCTAGGACAAGTGGTAAAGGCAAAGCTATACAGACAAAATCACACAAAGAATTATACACATACATACTCTGAAAAAGAGGAAAAGGAAAAAAAAGTATATTTAAAAAAAAGAGAAGAGGGCAACCAAATCAATAAACAAATCTACCAATGATAATAAACTCTAGATACTAAACTAAGATAAACATAAAAGCAGAAACAAATTAGATGCAGAAAGCAACCCAAGTCTATAGTTGCTCCCAAATTCCACCGCCTCAATTTGGGATGATTCGTTGTCTATTCAGGTATTCCAGAGATGCAGGCTACATCAAGTTGATTGTGGAGATTTAATCTGCTGCTTCTGAGGCTGCTGGGAGAGATTTCCCTTTCTCTTCTTTGTTTGCAGAGCTCCTGGGGTTGAGGTTTGGATTTGGCCCTGCCTCTGCATGTAGGTCGCCTGAGGGCATCTGTTCTTTGTCCAGACAGGATGGGGTTAAAGGAGCAGCTGATTCGGGGGCTCTGGCTCACTCAGGCCGGGGGGAGGGAGGGGTATGGATACGGGGCGAGCTTGTGGCGGCAGAGGCCGGCGTGACGTTGCACCAGCCTGAGGCGTGCCATGTGTTCTCCCGGGGCAGTTGTCCCTAGATCACGGAACCCTGGCAGTGGCGGGCTGCACAGGCTCCGGAGGGGAGGTGTGGATAGTGACCTGTGCTCGCACACAGGCTTGTTGGTGGCGGCAGCAGCAGCCTTAGCGTCTCATGCCCGTCTCTGGGGTCTGCGCTGATAGCCTCGGCTTGCGCCCGTTTCTGGAGCTCCTTTAAGCAGCGTTCTTAATCCCCTGTCCTTGCGCACCAGGAAACAGTGGTCTCTTGCCTCTTCGGCAGGTCCAGACCTTTTCCCGGACTCCCTCCCGGCTAGCCGTGGTGCACTGGCCTCCTTCAGGCTGTGTTCACGCCGCCAACACCAGTCCTCTCCCTGGGATCCGACCAAAGCCCGAGCCTCAGCTCCCAGCCCTGCGCGCCCCGGCGGATGAGCAGACAAGCCTCTCGGGCTGGTGAGTGCCGGTCGGCCCTGATTCTCTGTGTGGGAATCTCTCTGCTTTGCCCTCCGCACCCCTGTTGCTGTGCTCTCCTCCGCGGCCCCGAAGCTTCCCCCCTCCGCCACCCGCAGTCTCCGCCCGCGAAGGGGCTTCCTAGTGTGTGGAAACCTTTCCTCCTTCACGGCTCCCTCCCACTGGTGCAGGTCCCGTCCCTATTCTTTTGTCTCTGTTTTTTCTTTTGCCCTACCGAGGTACATGGAGAGTTTCTTGCCTTTTGGGAGGTCTGAGGTCTTCTGCCAGCGTTCAGTAGGTGTTCTGTAGGAGTTGTTCCACGTGTAGATGTATTTCTGATGTATTTGTGGGGAGGAAGGTGATCTCCACCTCTTACTCCTCCGCCATCTTGAAGGTCTCTCAATGTCTGGTCTTCTGTCTCTTTTAGAACTGAGCACAAGGCAGGTGATCAATGAATGGTTTTTCAAAGAATGACCAAGTATACTCTGGTCTTGTAATTGCATATCTTCTTTGTTAAAAAGTTAATAAAAGCCCCACTTCTGGGGCAGCTTGTTTCAGGAAACAGGTACACTGAAGAGAAGTGTGTCAACCATCATTTATTAAACACTTACTGTGTGCCAGGAAATGTAACAAGTGCTTTGTATGCAGTATATTTTTTGCTCTTCATAGTACCCATGGATATCAGTCCCACTGTTATGTCTCTTAGCCCCCATTTTGGAGAAATTGAAAATGAGGCTCAGAGAGGTTAGTCCTACCCTTTTCCCCATGTAGGTTCCGGGTGGTAAGCGGGAGGGGAGGCTGTGATGTTCGTTTGGCTCAAAAAGCTGAGCTCTTTGCAAGGTTCCTTGCTGCACCTTGGGACCTGAGGGGTCCGGCCGTGGTCTGACACAGCCCAAGACTCTCCCTCATGTCACCTACTCCTGGACGTTTAGTGGAGACTAGTCTATTTAGGTATTTGAGCTGATGTTTATCAAAGACCAGGTAACATGTAGATCCCTGCTCCCCCTCACTGTCACTTTAAAATGCTTTTAAGGTGGGCGTCTTAAGTGTCCTCATTATCAGTTTCTTTTCTTTCTTTCTTTTTGGCCACTGCCATGTGGCATGTGGGATCCTTAGTTCCCCGACCAGGGGTCGAATCCGTGCCCCCTGCAGTGCAAGCACGGAGCCCCAGCCACTGCACCACCAGGGAAGTCATCAGTTCCTTTTTTTTTTTTTTTTTGCGGTAAGCGGGCCTCTCACCGCCGCGGCCTCTCCCGTTGCGGAGCACAGGCTCCGCACGCGCAGGCTCAGCGGCCATGGCTCACGGGCCCAGCCGCTCCGCGGCATGTGGGATCCTCCCGGACCGGGGCACGAACCCGCATCCCCCGCATCGGCAGGCGGACTCTCAACCACTGCGCCATCAGGGAAGCCCCCCATCAGTTTCTTAATATAAATAATTTAGAAAGGGTGACAGATGATCTCAATGCGCTTGAACTTAGCAAGGGAGTCTTCTGATATCAGATCCCTGATGTATGCCCGGGCTTATGTACGGGGTCAGCACCGCAGTGAGCTGGAGTTCACGGCCCTATCCACACAGCAGGGCTTAGGCTGAGCTCACGTCCTCTAGGGACTGTGGGTAACTCAGAGTCACGTTTAACAGCATTACTTCCAAGGAGGCAGCAGGTGTCAGAGGAAGATGATGTGTGGGTTCAAAGCCAAGGCTGCCTTTTCCTAGTGTGCAACCCTTGACCAGTGACTTCATTTTTCTGAGCTTCCATTTCCTCCTCTGTCAAATGGGTACCACAGTACCAACTTCCCAGGCGGGATTAAGTGAGATACTAGTGCTATATTTATCAAGTATTTATTATGTGCCAGGGGCTTTTCTGGGTAATGGGGAACCAGTGATGAGGACCAAGTTATTGACGTGATGGAGCTTACATTCCAGCAGGCCTTGACAAGAACCTTGAAAACAGGTTTAAAAAATCATCTCAAGTGGTAATAAGTCCAAAAAGGAACCACGGCAAGAGGATACAGGGACAGCAGGGTGGTTGTTGTACATGGGAGTTAAGGAGCCCTTCTGGGGAGGTGATGTTTGGGCAGAGACATGAGGTGAGTGAGCTGATTTCAGGTTGGGGGGGCAGCCAGTGCAGTGGCTGAGGGAGGAGCCCCCCTGCTCTGATACAGGAACAGCAAGGCCAGGTGGCCGGCACGGCTTGAGGGGACAGAAGGGAGAATGGGAGGGAAAGAGGTGAGATGGAGCAGGGCTGGGTTGTGGAGAGCTCCAGAGCTCTGGATGAGGTCTTGAAATTAGATTCTGCGAGACAGCTTCATGTAAAGTACCTGACATAGTAGGCGTTCACGGCCAGTTGGACAAGCGATTCCTCACCACTTACCATCTGCTGGACCCTCTGCTGGGCAAGGGGACAGAGATGGGTTAGCCATACTCCTCATTCTTCAGGCAACCTAGTTCCTCTCCCTTCCTCCATTCCCATCTTCTAGATCTTATTCTGAGACTGTCTGGAAGCTTTCCAGACTTGGAGCATTTTGCTCTGTTCCGGCATCACAGTCTAAAATGTATCTGAAGCATGTCCTAGCTGATAAAGAGTATTTATTTTCCCTAACCAGTTGCATTAAAAAATAACAGAAAGGAGAATTTACTTCTTTATTGAACTTTCTAATCCCTTTTCTTTGAGGTTGAGAACACATTTACCAGTCCTGCAGTGGAGATGCTGTCATTGCGGGGAAGTGAAGGGTCCTAAAGCATAGAGAGTAGAAACAGCCTCCCTCTCACTTTGCAGCTTCAGAAGCACTTTACCAACATCAGTGCAGGTTGCCTCTTGCAGCCCTCTTGGTGGGGGTGTATCAGGATAGCAGCTAATGTGGCAGGGACCTACCATATTATTGTTGGGTGCCCTTCTACGCCCTGGGAGAATAGAGATCCAAGGTCCCCTGCAAAGTGTTTCATCTAATCCTCACTACGCTGTGAGGTATGGATCAGATATTGCCCACATTTTGAAAACAAGGAAACCAAATCTAAGAGCAGAAAAGTGACTTGCCTAAGGTCACACAGCTCATAAGTGGTGACCAAGTGCTCCCAGTTACCCATGGGCTTGGCTTGACCAAATTTTAGTCAAGCTTACCTCCTTCCTACAAGCTCTTAAACTTTGGCTGGTCCCCAAGTTTTAAGCAGGAACCAAGGTGCAGAACAACTGTTCCAAAAGGCTGGCTACAAAGAGATATCCTGTTATGCTTGCCAGCCTTCCTCAGAGTTCCACCCAGCTCATCACACTGCACACCTCCCACAAAAGAAAAGGCTTTTTCTTTTGGATTTTGAGATGCTTGAAGATCCTGAAGTCAAAGAATTCTTCCTACTGCAATAGTCTTTTTGAGTAAAGTCTCTCTCACCCTAAGACCAGATTCGTTTTTCACTTGACATAGGGGAGCTGGGATTTGAACCCAGGATTCTCTGAACTCTCCAATTTATTCAGGGGTTGGAGTACTTGCAAACATTTACTTCTGTATGGAATGCTGTGACACACAGATGTGTTTTCTTCTAGAAATCAAACTAGAAGTGATATTGCTGATAGTATGATAAGATTAAAATCTGACTCTATTATGTGTATGTTGGTCTTTAAACCTAAAAAAAAAAAAGTAAAGAATCCTGACACCTGAAACTAACACAGTATTATAAACTAACTATTCTTCAATAGAAAAATAATATACAAAGAATCTTAAAGACATCACAGTCAGTTTTTTTCAGTTTCTAGAAAAACACATTTCTATTTGTTCATTTGTTTGTCTTTTGCCCACACAGTTAGAAGATGTATGATATTTTAAAGAAAGATTATGGGAAACAAGCTTAAGTGTGAGAAGATCTATCTATCTATATCTATATATATATGTATAAATATATAAATATATATATATATATATATTTGTGAAATATGGTGGAACTACCTTATTTGAATTCTGCGAGGTTAAATAAAGAAACTGGTTTCCTGAGCTCATAAAGCACGATTTCCAGGTTGGCAGAATTGTTTTAATGGGAAAGGACATGAATCAGAACCAGATGGATCTGGATTTGAGTCCAAGCTTTGCCATTAGCTGACTGTGCAGACTTAGGCAATTTCCTCAGTTCCTCTGTCTATAAAAATCCTTCCCACTTTTTCCTTTTGTAGTGAGACAGAAGTATAATCATGCATGGGGCATGATGCATAATACTTGCTCAATAAACTTTAAAAAATATAGGAGAAGGGATCCATCTTAGGGCAGAAGCACTGTTTGACATTAAAGAGAATTTTCAGAGCAGGGGAGACATTCTGATAAATCACAATAACCCAGGGTTTGAGTCTACCTACTTGCATAAAAATGTGCCTTTTGTCCCAACTGTCCTATGGGTTGACTTTCCCTGCATCCGCTCTTAGCACGTGTTTACCAAGCTTGTTGCCTCAGCAGATTCTCATAGGTGATTTCTGCAGCTGCATGGTCCTGGGTCACATTTACCCATCACCAGCCCCTTACCCACTGGTACAGCTGGATGCAGGCACAGAGGCCACTTGGGGCTGAGTCTTCTCTCAGTGTTGACTTAAGGAGTGTACAGGCAACCACTTGACATGTGGTCAAGAAAACCTGCTCTTGAGCAATGGGCCCTGGAGACTCAGAGGACCAGAGTCATCAAGAAGATTAGGGGTTCACTGAGTCTGCTGTAGCCCCTCTGACCCACCCTTGGCACTCAGAGGGCTGCAACAATAGCTTGGGCAAGCCACCCAGGTCAGGCTGGAATGAATGAATGAGTTGAGTCTGCTTAATGAATGAATAAGCAGTTGAGTCTGTTTAACCCAACCCTCAATTTTAGCTCTTAACACTTATGATGCATTCATTTATTTATGTGGTGTGGCAGCATCACTAGGTTTCCTAGGGCTTCTGTAACAAACACCACAAACTGGGTGGTTTAAAACGACAGTCATTTATTCTCTCACAGTTCTGGAGGTTAGAAGTTGGAAATCAAGGTGTCAGTAGGGCCAGGCTCCCTTCAGAGTCTCTAGGGGAGGATCCTTCCTTGTTTCTTCCAGTTTCTGCTGACTCTTGGCATTCCTTGGCTTGTGGCAGCATCACTCCAGTCTCTGCCGTCATTGTCACATGGCTGTCTTTTCCCTTGTCTCTCTTCCTCTTATATGGACACAGGTCATACTGGATTCAGGGGCCGTTAATGGGTCTCATCTTTTAATGTAATAGGTCATACTATACCAGTATGATCTCATCTCTACGAATTACATCTGCAAAGTCTCTATTTTCAAATAAGCTCACATTCACAGGTACCAAAAAGTTAGGACTTGAATATATGTTTTGTGGGAACACCATTCAACCCATTACCATGTCACTGTTGGTGGCTGAGACAACCCCCATCTGCAGCCCCTTTCCCCAGCTACCTGACACTTAGGGGCAATCATATGGCACAGTTTTGGCCATTAAAACCTCAGGGAGGTCTGTGGGATGAGCCATCCAGGAAAGTTTTAATTTTCCTAAGTAAAAATGCACTTGATCGGTAAGCCTCTTTTTCTCACTTCCTGTTTGGAATATGCACATGTCATTAGAGGTACAGCTTTCAGTTGGTGGCCAGGAGGGACACATATAAGGAGGAAACTCAACCCCCTCGTGATGGCAAAGAGGAGAGAGGAGTAGTCCGAGTCCCTGAGGCATTCACGAGCCTCCGCTCCATTGCCCACCCCTGGGCTCCTTGATTTGGGAGCCAAATAGACTCCTATGTTTTGGTGCCTTGGTTATGAGGTTCTGCTCTTCTGTAGCTAAATTCATGCCTGATGGGTACACATGATTCTCCCTCCCTGATGATGAGGATGGTAGCAATATAACAAAATCCACTATTTATTGAAATACTTTTTGCAGGCATCGTACTAAACACTTTACTTAGATCATGTAATTTAATAAATACATCCACCCTATAAGGTAGAACCACGATTGTCCCCATTTAACAGATGAGGAAACTGAGTCTAAGAGAGATTAAGCCACAGCCATGCTCACACAGTAAGAAAGTGGTGGGTCCAGGATTCAACAACAGGTTTACCGGCTCCCAAGCCTGTGATTGTTCCACTGTATACCATGTGGCCAGTTCCCAGGGAAACCTTGGGAAAAGAATAAAAATAAGAACTATAGCAGTGATGACAGTGGTTAGCATGTATTGAGGAAGCATTATTCGTAGTCATTTACTGAGTAGCAAGTGCCAGGCACAGTGCTAGTGCTTTACCTATAGAAGCTCATGGTGAGTTCTTCAAAGGGCAGGGGCTCAGCCCTGCCTCCACAGCCCTCAGCACAAATGACTCTGAATGGCTGAACGCTGATGGGATCATTTGAGCTGGGATTTATAGGAAGAGTAGGAGTCTGATAGATGATGAAGAAGAAACCAGTCATTTAAGAGATAAGGACCAGTAGGATCAAGGGCGCTTTGCCAAGTTTTGGTCCTCGGAAAGGTTTGGGTGTGGCTAGGGCTGTCACTGCTCCCCAGTGTCCATTCTCCCCTCCTTTCTGTTAAAAGTAACACATCCCTAACTTTCACCTGAGCACTTGGCCCCCAGCTATAGATTACATTTCCCAAGCTCCCTTGCTCCCAGTTGCAGTCATCTGATTAAATTCTCATCAATGGAATGTGTAACCTACCTGGCATTTCTTTAAAAACAAAGTGCTTACTTCCTACTTCCTGTGAACCAAAGCATGGGCAAGATAATGACCCAACCATGTTCATGGAGGGGAAGGTGGCATACTAGGGCCTGCTCTGGCAGGAATGTTGGAGGAACCTGGGCCTTCCTGCAACTTTGTGGAACAGAGCTGTCCTGTCAGCTTGGACTCATCTTTGATTGTTAGGAAAGAAAGAAGTAAGGTGTTATTTTATTTAATCAGCTACAATTTGGGGCTTCTTTATTACAACAGCTTAGTCTGTACCCTAATATTTTGGATCTGAACCCAGACCACATCTGGAGGAAGAGTCACCCAGTTAATTTAGTCCAACTCCCAGGAGAAGAAAGAAAATGGAGAGGTAGGGGAGGCTATCTGGGGAGCAGGAGGAAAGCTGCAGGCCCCTCAGTGTATTCATAGCAAATTAATAATTTTGTCAATTTATTAATTCACAGATACTTATTGAGCACGTGCTGGAAAATCCACCCAACCCAGTCAGCTGTGTTTTCTTCCCTGCTCTATTTTCTCCATCTCACTTATCACGATTGAAAATTACATTATCTATCTTGAGTGCAGTAGTATTTACCAGAAGGTAAATTTATGACATCGGAGAAGGGAACGTTAGCAAGTTTTGTGAGAAGAAATATTATGTGGGAAGTTAGGGAATCCATTGGAACTGGTATAAATCATCATCACTGTCTGGAGAAATAGACAAAATAAGAGGGAGTTTGCAGCCCAGCAGAGGTCTGCTTTCTGATGAACACAAGGGGGACGTGAGCCCAGAACACGGCTGGGAGGTGGTAGGTTGGGGTAGAAGGTACAGTGGCAGCTGGACTGGACTCATCTGTCACAACTCAGTGGCTTGGGCCTTGGGGCCCACTCAAACAGTTAACAAGAAAAGCCCTGTGCAGCTGGAGTAAACAACAGTGAAGATGGATAACTCAAGTCTGGGAAGGAGGAGGGGACTGAGAAGAACCGTCCAGCAGAATGAGCATAAGATCAGAGAGGATGACACTGAATCATGCAGAGAAGAGATTGACCCAGATCTTCTGGGGTCATTTTATACCTATCTCTCCCACTATGTCACTCGTAGCCAATTCCAACAAGTCAAATGATTGAAATCTATGTACTCTCTCCTGTTTAGTCTGTTGACCAGACACCCAGGGAGGATAAGGTGTGTGTGTTTATTACCTGTTCATTGTCTGTCTCCCTCACTAGAAGGAAACCTTCATGAGGGTGGGGACCTGGTCTGTCTTCTTTACTGCTATCTCCCCAACACCTAGAACAAAATCTGACACATCATAGGAGTTCAGTAAGCAATTTTTGAGTTAATGAATAAAGTAAGCAGACAAATAAATAAAACAACAGCCAGTTCCAATAATTCTAAAACAGAAAGATATAACTACTTTGAGATGGAGAAAACAGAAGAAGCTTTCCTTTAGGACTATGGGCAGGGAAGTAAAGTTTAAGATGAGATTCCAGGAAGAGAAAGAGTCAGCCATGCTGAGAGTAGGGAGAAAGGCATTTCAGGCAGAAGGAACAGTGTGTGTGAAGGCCTCCAGGTGGGAGAGAGTTTGTGGCACATTCCAGAAACAAAAAAGAAGATTGGTCTGACTTCAGGGAGAGTGATATGAGCAGAGGTGGGAGAGGTCAACAGGGGCCGGATCCTTAGTGTTAGTAGCTGGGGTTTTATTCTAAGACGATTTATTCCTCCTCTGTGTCTAGGGAGACATAATCCAATTTTGCTTTGGGAAAAGTGTGTAGAAACTGAATTGGAGACAGGCAAGAGTACTGGTGAGAGAACCAGTGAATAGGCAATGGTAGTAGTCTACAAGAGAAATGATGTTGAAGTGGACTAAGTTGGTGTCTATAGAATTATAAGCGAAGTGGGTAGACTTATTTAGAGCTTGCTGATGGATTGGATATGGGAGGTGAGGGAGAGAGGACTCAAGAATGCTGTATCAGCTAGCTGTTGCTCTGTAACAAATCACCCCCATATTCATGGCTTGAGAAACACTCATTTATTATTACAGCTCACGCCTCTGTGATTGGTTATCAGTTGGCTGGCCTAAGAAGGGTTTCCTGTTGATCCCAGCTGGACTTGCTCATACTTCTGTGGATCAGCAGGGGTGGGAGTAATGGGTGCTCTGCTTGAATCTACACTCATCTGGGTTAGCTAAGCTGAGGGAGCTCTGGTCCAACAGATTCTCTTCTGTTTCTTCCTGGGTGAGCAGGCATGTTCTCCTTATGGTCACAGCAGAGGCACAAAAGGCAGCAATCACACAAGGGCATTTCAAGACTCTATCACATTTGCTAACATCCCCTTGGCCGAAGAAAGTCCCACAGGGCCATGGAATTGTGCTTTAGCATATGGGAAGCACTGCTACCCAGTCAAATGGCAAAAGGTGTGGGTACCGTAAGGGGTGAGGAATTGAGCCATTATTACAACCTACCACAGATGCTTCTCATGCTTCTGGTTAATTTTTCATTATAATTTCCCTCGTGGTCCACTCCAAACAATTCTCCTTTTTTTTCCACCCACAGGACACCACTCCTATTTGTTTATTCTTGGAGCTTCCAATAGGAAGGAGACGGCCGAACTAGAAACCTGCTTATGCAGTTTGGCCTTTCTGCAGAGGATGGGAGGGTAGGGGTACCGCACCGGGTAGATGGAAGTTTTACCCCGTGGAGTTTGGCTCTGAATCTAGGGGGCTTAGCACGGGTGTAGATTTTGGTCACAATATTGTGTGGGCTGATGTGGATCATGGGACACACAAGTGCAGGTTTACAAAAGCAACCGAGAAAGGCCCCGGCCAAAATGCAGAGAATATCTGCAGCTTAAATACTGGAACGATTATATAATTTGTGGGGCTTTGCAAGCTAATTTGTTTGCTGCCTTTTCAATTTGCCATTCAGTTTCCATGGTTTCACGGTGGGTCAGAGACGGAATATTTAAACCCAATAGACAAAGCCTGAAGTTGAAGGGCTAAAATGGCTGTGGAATTGTTTTATAGCACAAACCGGCGGAAAGACGACCATGTAGGGAATCGAGAGAGTCAGAGTCTGGTCCTGGCTTTGCTGCCTTCATGCCAGATTCCTGCTTGGTGCCTCAGTTTCTCCATCTGGGATGTGGTGTGAGATCTTAGGTGGCTCCACCCAGCTCTGTAGTAACAGTAACAATAACAGTAATAAGTAGAAGTAACAGGTGTAAAAATAGCTAAGGGTCTATTCAGTGATGACTTTTTGCCAGACATGGTGTGAGTGCGTTATGTTCATTTTATTCTCACAATAAGCACAGGAGAGGGAGATGCTACGCCTTTTTCAAAGGGTCATGAAACTGAGGCTTGCCCAGCATGACATAGCGAATAGTGCCAAAGCTGTGGCAGGAGCCGCATCTCTCTTATTTCAGATCCTGGGGTCGTATCCCCTGTATTCCCCTTCTCCAGGATTCTATTCTCTCTAGTGCTGTGTAGTGGAGCTTTGCTGTTGGAAATGTCCTGTGTGTACATTATCTGATTCTGAAGCCACTGGTTGCTTGGAGCTCTTGAGCGCTTGAGATGTGGCTAGTGTGACCAAGGGACAGCATTTTAAATTTTATGTCATTTTAACGTTTTAACTAGTTTTTTAGAGTCACGTGTGGCTGGCAGCCCCTGTGTTGAACAGAGCGTGAGAAAGCAGGGACTTGGCCGAATGCAGTGTCGCATGATGTTTAAGCAAAGGACTCTGGACGCATTTTCTGGGCATAAATACCCTTCCTGCCACTTACTAGTGGCGTGACCTTGGGCAAGTTATTCACCCTTTTTATGCCCCAGTCTTCACATGTTTAAAATGGGGATAATAATGGGTTGAGGGTAAGAACTAAATAAATTAATATACTTAGAACAGTGCCTGGCACACAGAGCCATGTAAGTGGTTATCAGTATGATTACACCCCTAGGTGAGAAGATGAAAAAAAACCTCTGATATATATTGATGCTTTTTAACTTGATTCCCTCAGAACAGTGCACGGTAGTGGAGTGGGCAGTGCTGGCACCTGGCCCCGTCCCCTCGGATCCCTTTCATGTCTCTGTGTGCCCGTCCCCAGCCACTGTGTGCTTCGTTGCTACAGCTCTCACCTGCCCCTGCCCCCTTCAGAGGACTCTGCCCTTGGATGCTGGAGCCTTCTTGACCACTAGGAAAGTGGACCTGCCTGGGAGTCTACCTCACCCCCGCTCCCAGCAGCTTGTAGCCAGGAGTTGACTAGTGAGGGTGTAAAACACCCAGCTTCTCTGTCCCCAGACAAACATCGTCCAAGTCTGAGGTGTTATTTACACCCCAAAGTTCCCCAGAGGATCAGGCCAAGGCTGGGACTCCTGAAATCGCACCCTCATAACCCCTTCCCCTCTCTGCCCGGCTCCCCTCCACCCCCATCTGGTTTCTCTTTACTAAAACACATGACCCCCA
Source organism: Orcinus orca (assembly GCF_937001465.1). Classification (NCBI taxonomy): domain Eukaryota; kingdom Metazoa; phylum Chordata; class Mammalia; order Artiodactyla; family Delphinidae; genus Orcinus; species Orcinus orca. Next base: position 90,435,740 of record NC_064569.1, on the reverse strand, counting down.
ATCCCTGCCCCAGAGCCTGTTTCTGGGAGAACTGACCCAAACAGGTGCTCTCTATTTACGATGTCCAATACTGACTTCAACCCTGCAGGGTACTCCTCTACCCATTTTACAGATGAGGAACTTGAAACTCATGGAGGGAAGGGATATTTCTAACATCGCTTGGTAGTAAGTGAGGTGAGGGTCTACAGTGGAGAAGAGGGTGTGTCTTCCTTCAAAGGCCATGCGTTTGTATTCTGATGGCCACAGCATGCTGCCATCCCTACGAGGGGTGGTATTTATAGTTCGTAGGCAATGCCTGAATACGTGGCTGGTACACACTGGTTTACAGGTGGCGTCCATTCTGACAGTACCAGTTGTGAACTATTTTCAGTACGATCCCAGTTCATATTCTGTATCTCTACATGGCACGGCACGTAGGTGTGTATCTGCGGGGAAATGCAGACCTCCTGGAAAACCCCGGACAAACGGTGGGTAGGGCCCCTGTGCCTCCTTCCTCGCCAGAGACACAGCGTGTCCCTCTTGCTTGTCACGGCTTTCCCGCTGGCCTGTGTGCCTAGCTCTGCATAAGGGCGGCCTTTAGCATCAGGCTGATTTGCACAGTCATTGAAGAGTGATTGAGGGCGATTAGGAACCAGGCCCTGGTGCTAGAGGCAGATGACACTCCAAGAGGTCAGGGAACTTGCTCAAGGTCAGGCAACCTGTACATGCAGAAATGGCGTTTGCAGGGGTATCTTCTGAGTCTTCATTCTGGATTCTCCCCAGCCCCCCTCCGCACCTCCAGAGAAGCAATGGATAAGATGAAATGTGGGAACTCCTATCCATCTTGACTTGGATGTTAACCCAGGTCTTCACTGGGCCCCCTTGCCCATTGAAGGTGTAAGTGACTAAAACCCTTGTCAACCCTTGAGTCCAGAGCTTGTCCCCTGGGTTTCTGTGGGGTCCCAGAACTGCTTGAATTTCCTGTGCCTTCTCTGTTCAGCACAGTGGGGACTGAGCCACACATCTCATTTTCTCTTTGTGTCCGCCCAGGTGAATCCACTCACACTGAGCATCCTAGACTCTTAGATTCTAGGAAAATTACTACATCCATGTTCAACAAGAGAGAGGTGGGCAAAGGTCAAGAATGGAATCAAAGTAGTAGTATGTTTAACTGAGAGATACGAGGAGATCATATGAATGGAATGGAAGTGGAGGGTGGACTACCGTTCAATCAGATTGTACTAAAAATGATTGAGTCTTTCTTTGCTGGCCAACATTTCAGGGTTTATGCTATGGACTGAATTGTGACCCCCCCCCCCAGTTTCATATGTTAAAGCCCTAATCCTCCAATGTGACTGTATTAGGAGTTAGGGCTTTTAGGAGGTAATTAAGGTTGAATGAGGTCATAAGGGTGGGAGCTTAATACAGTAAGATTGGTGGCTTACAAGAAGAGGAGGAGAGATTGTTTATCCACTCACCCAGAGAAGAGGTTATGACTCAGTGAGAAGGCAGTTGTCTTCAAGGCAGGAGGAGAGCCCTCACCAGAAAGTGAATTAGCCAGAATATTGATCTGGGACTTTGAGCCTCCAGAAGAGTGAGAAAATAAATTTCAGTTGTTTAAGTCACCTAGTCTATGATATATTGTGATGGCAGCCAAAGCAGACTTATAAATATTGTAATAAAAGTGGTTTAGAAACAAATTATGAGGGAAAGAAGAAGAAGAAAAAGGAGAGGAGGAGGAAAAAGAAGGAGGAGGAGGAGGTGAAGGGAGAAGGAGGAGGAGGAGGAAGGGAAGACAGAGGAGGAGGAGGGGGAAGTGGAGGGGGAAGCAGGAGGAGGAGGAGGAGGAGGAGGTGGGGGAGGGGGAGGAGGAGGGGGAGGAGGGGAGGAGGAGGTGGAAGTGGAGGGGGAAGGAGGAGGAGGGGGAATGAGGAGGTGGAGGAGGAGGAGGAGGGGGAAGGAGGAGGTGGAGGAGGGGGAGGTGGAGGAGGGGGAGGGGGAGGAGGGGGAGGAGGAGGTAGAAGTGGAGGGGGAAGGAGGAGGAGGGGGAGGAGGGGAGGGGAGGAGAGGGAGGGGAGGAGGAGGGGAGGAGGGGGAGGAGGAGGAGGGGGAGGAGGAGGGGGAGGGGGAAGGGGAAGAAGGAGGAGAAGAAGAAGATGACTTTGATAACACCAGCTATTATTAATTGAGTGCTTTTTTATCTCCAGATATAGATAATAGATATCAGGTATCTCATTTAATGCACAGTAACACTTAGAAAGAGGTACTCTTTTATGCCCATTTGACAGAAAATGAACTGACTTTGCCCAGGAAAAAGTTGGAGAGTTAAGGCTCAAGTTCATTGCTTTAAAAGAGCCTCTAAACCAATGCCCCAATCTCTGGTCCCAAAAGAAGGTTATTATTAACCTCATCTATTAGATCAGGAAACTGAGACAAAGAGAGGTCAATCCCAGCTGGTAGGTGAAGCACCAGGCCACCTTGTGTGGTTTAGATATTTTTATCTGTTCAATAATATCTGCTCAAGCAGGTTGAAATCTAGCCAGCACTCTGCTTAGCAACTCATGGGCACTAGTAATGAGGCTGTATTTGCCTGAGGAATGAACCCTTTATCTGATTTTTAAAAAGATATAATATTTCACCGATCTGTGGATTCACTGGGGCTGCATCTGCCCAGAGGAGTTGTTTTTTCTGATTTGCACAAAGGCTTGGTATCGAATAGAGTAGCCCTTGAAGAACGAGTATCCTAGCCCTAAAGTCTGACTTCAGAGCCTGCTCTCTGAGTGCACAAAGCTGGTCAGTGTCTTTCCCCTGCCAAAGACCCCTTTTTCTAGTGTTCCCTCCACAAAGTTAGCATTTTGAGATATTTTGCCCACTGTAAGACAGCATATAATTAAACATGATTTAAGTGACCTAAACAAATAAGGGTTTGCTTTTTCCATGTAATAAGAAGACCAGAGTTAGGTGGTTTAGAGTAGGTACAAAGCCATCCAGGACCCAGTGTTCATCCAGCTCCCTGCTCTGCCTTTGTTATGGTGTAACTTCTGGCCTGAGAGTCACGAAGTGGCTGCTGCACATCCAGCCTTCAAACCTGAGTTTCAGGTGGGAAGCATTGGGGTTATAGGCAAAGGGTCAAAGGGGTGAGTTAGTAAAGTTGGTCTCTTTTTTTTTTTTTTTTTGCGGTACGTGGGCCTCTCACTGCTGTGGCCTCTCCCACAGGCTCCGGACGCGCAGGCTCAGCGGCCATGGCTCACGGGCCCAGCCGCTCTGCGGCATGTGGGATCTTCCCGGACCGGGGCACGAACCCATGTCCCCTGCATCAGCAGGCGGACTCTCAACCACAGCGCCACCAGGGAAGCCCCTGGTCTCTTTTTTAATGAGGGAAATTGTAGCTTTTTCACAAGGTCCACCCTTAAATCGCATTGGTTAAAGCCAGGACCTATGGCCACATCTAGGTGCAGGGGAATTTGGGAGATGAGTGTTTTTAGCCAGACACATACCACACTGGGCAAAATTGAGATCCTCCTAGTAAGGAAAAAAGAAAGGAGACTAGATCCTGTGTGTTCTTAGCAATGTCAGTCACATCCACCAAGTAAACTGCATGTACAGAGTAATATTTAACCTGTTTATCCCCTTCTGTGAGTCAATGTACAGCTTCTAAAAAGAGCATTTTTTAAAATTAATTAATTAATTTGTTTTTTTAATTTTTGGCTGCGTTGGGTCTTCGTTGCTGTGCACAGCCTTTCTCTAGTTGCAGCCAGTGGAGGCTACTCTTCATTGTGGTGCACGGGCTCTAGGCACGCAGGCTTCAGTAGCTGTGGTACGTGGGCTAAGTAGTTGTGGCTTGTGGGCTCTAGAGTACAGGCTCAGTAGTTGTGGTGCGTGGGCTTTGTTGCTCTGCGGCATGTGGGATCTTCCCGGACCAGGGCTCAAACCCGTGTCCCCTGCATTGGCAGGAGGATTCTTAACCACTGCGCCACCAAGGAAGTCCCAAGAAGAGCATTTTTAATGTTGACAAGTAATATCTAAATCAATTTCCCCTGCCATCGAGAGCCTGTGTTTCCCACACAGGATGGAGATGCTGAACTACTCTCACCCTGTGATCTTCATGATCACATATTTCAGCTTCTGCTTGGAGCCAGTGTTGCCTTCCCGCCCATACCCCTGACACCTGGTTTTGTCTACTAGTGCCTTCTCCTTCCTGCCTCTTAGGCTTCCTCTGGGCTTTATAGCTACCGACTCCTGCACACTCCCCACTGCAAGGATTCTGAGGCCAGGGATCTGACCTGGAGACTCAGTCCACTGCTCACCAGTCATAGCACCCACCACGTAGCCAGTCCTCCTGCCGGGTCTGAACTCAAGACCTAGTGCCCTAAGTCATTCCCCAGCCCACCTATTTGATCTTTGGCAGTGAAGAAATTAACAGCTTCTCCCAGGGAGTGGCCTGTTCTAGTTTCTGCCCGAAGCAGTCCCCTGGGTGCATAGCTAGCCTGGGCAGGCTCATTGTGGGTACAGGTGCGGTTTTCATTCGGCCTTTGGGACGACCGGAAAACTGCTCATAAGTCTTCACACTGCTTTCTAGCCCAGCGCTGCCTAATAGAACTTTCTGTGATGCTGGAAATGTCCTATGTTTGCACTGTCCAATTCAGTAGCCACCAGCCGCATGACACTGTTGAGTGCTTGAAATGAGGCTAGTGCAACTGATGAACCAAATTTCTAATTTTATTTAATTTTAATTAAGTTTAAAATTAAATAGCCACCTGGGTCTAGTGGCTACCGTACTGGTCAGTGCCCTGGAAGTCAGGTACACAGGTAGGATTTATTGATCATAAGGCCGTATTGGTGGCCATTTGTTGAATATCTACTCTGTGCCAGAGAGTTATACATATGTTCCCATCTGATCCTCCCAGGAGTCCTGCAAGGGCTGCCATTATCCCCATTTACAGACAAAAGCAATCCCACTTTGGAGACGTTAGGTATCTTGTCCAGGCTACATGGGGCAGCCTAGATTTGAACTCACGGCTGTCTGACTTTGAAGTTCATGCATGCTTTTTGCATTGTTCAGTCTTCCTTTCATAAGATTTTCAACAACTCACTCCACTTTTACATAGGATGTTCAACTCACTTGGTCATTGCCTTCCTCTCTTCTGGGTGACAATAACATGGAAGGTTTTACTGAACAGTTAAGGTTTTGCTATTGTCAAATCCAAGTAATAGAATTGTCATTGCCACAGAAGTTTGTTTCAGTTTACACACACACACACACACACACACACACACACACACACACAGAGGTCTCCTTTTCTCCTTCAACCATCCATCATAGAAGTTAAATCCAGCTTTTTTTTTCCTAGCGAAAGGAATCTTGTAATAAGGGAAAAGATTCGTGGGACTTCCCTGGTGGTCCAGTGGACAAGATGCCATGCTCCTAATGCAGGGGGTCCGGGTTTGATCCCTGGTCAGGGAGCTAGCTCCCACGTGCTGCAACTAAGAGCCCGCATGCTGCAACGAAGATCTCGCGTGCGGCAACAAAGATCCCGTGTGCCGTCTGATTCTTTTTTGTTTTGTGTGTGATACGCGGGCCTCTCACTGTTGTGGCCTCTCCCATTGCGGAGCGCAGGCTCCAGACGCGCAGGCTCAGCGGCCATGGCTCACGGGCCAAGCCGCTCCACGGCATGTGGGATCTTCCCGGACCGGGTCACGAACCCGCGTCCCCTGCATCGGCAGGCGGACTCTCAACCACTGTGCCACCAGGGAAGCGCAGGTCTGATTCTTTATTGGATTCTGTGTGTGCTAACCAATCATGTCTGCTCAGAAAGTGAGCTGAAATGAGCCAAAAGCTGGTGTCATCAGACAAGTTGTAACTAACGTGACCTCCAAGGTCCAGAATGGTCCAATCATTAATATTTCTCCAATTTTACCTCCTGACCCTTTCTCTCTCCCACTCAGTGTTCCAGACATACTGGCCTTTTGATTCCCAGAATGCTCTGTGTCACCTCTACCACAGTGCCTTTGCACAAGCTCTTTCTATTTCCTAAAATGTACCAGACCTCCTGATGCTCCCACTCACCTCAAGCAGGAGGCAGGCAACATTCCAGTTTCTTCAAATCATCTCTTCCTTGGCCCTCTTGCCTGATGGGGTGGACTTGGTTCTAGTGGTAGGAAATATTGCCTGTGGGTTAAGCTAAGATTTTATCTTTTCTATGGTGGATAAAGTGGTGTGTATGCCTACGGCCAACCTAATGCATATGCCTTGTAATAATTTTAATATGCAAATTAAAGAGTAAAAGTTGGCCAGCTTTGTGTTTTTATTAACCACAATTTCTAGACATTATTACTTTTTATTTTATTTTATTTTATTTATTTTTAACATCTTTATTGGAGTATAATTGCTTTACAATGGTGTGTTAGTTTCTGATGTATAACAAAGTGAATCAGCTATACATATACATATATCCCCATATCCCCTCCCTCTTGTGTCTCCCTCCCACCCTCCCTATCCCACTCCTCTAGGTGGTCACAAAGCACCAAGCTGATCTCCCTGTGCTATGCAGCTGCTTCCCACTAGCTATCTATTTTACATTTGGTAGTATATATATGTGTCAATGTTACTCTCTCACTTCGTCCCAGCTTACCCTTCCCCCACTCCCTGTGTCCTCAAGTCCATTCTCTACGTCTCTGTCTTTATTCCTGTCCTGCCCCTAGGTTCATCAGAACAATTTTTTTTTTTAGATTCCATATATATGTGTTAGTATATGGTATTTGCTTTTCTCTTTCTGACTTACTTCACTCTGTATGACAGACTCTAGGTCCATCCACCTCACTACAAATAACTCAGTTTTGTTCCTTTTTATGGCTAATATTCTATTGTACGTATATGCCACATCTTCTTTATCCATTCATCTGTTGGTGGACACTTAGGTTGCTTCCATGTCCTGGCTATTGTAAATAGCGCTGCAATGAACACTGTGGTACATGTCTCTTTTTGAATTATGGTTTTCTCAGGGAATTAGGCATTATTACTTTTTCTTTGTTTCATGCCATTATTTCCTTTTAGTGAGAAATCTGCTTAGTATATTTATTTGTTTTGGATAATAACAGGGGTTGTGTGTGCCTATGTGCCACTTAAAAAATTGTGCCTGGGCCAGGTTGGCACTTATAGAAGTTTAAGATAAATAATGCTTTTTCTGGGCTAAATTCCCTCCATACACTGGCACATTATCATTCTCAGACCATATTCCCTGCTCCTGCTACTTTTCTGTAAAGTCACTCGGTGTTTCTGGCCAGAGCTCTTTTTAGTGGAGGTGGAACAAATTAAAAGTTTAACAAAATCAAACAAATATTTATCACACATCCACGATTTCTCTTTTAAATCCCCTTTAATCCCCGTGAGAGGCCATTATATTTCTCCCTGTGTTTTCATCTCCACTCTTCCTTCTGTGCTTTCTCTTTCCATACTCTGAAGGCCCCTTCCCAGTACAAAGTAGTGGAATATTCGGTATTTCCTTGTGGCAATAATTCGGACTCTGAGTTGTGCTTTTTCCTCTGTTTCCACCCAGATCACTAAAAGTAAAGATGCCAACTTACCCAAGACTCATCCCAAAGGAGACCCTCTGGAGTGTAAGAATATCTGATTTGTGTCCCATCTTCTCTCAGAGGACGGGTCAGGCGATCTTAAAGGTGAGAGGGGGCACTTTTGAGAGAGGTCACCGTATCCCTCTCTCCCGCTTTAAGAGGGAAAGGGTTGGGGGCTACGTGTTTCCCATGATGAGTGCAGATTCCAAAGCCTGCTCTGGTACCTGCTTCCTGTCTGGAAACTAAGTGAAAGCTGGTGGCTCACACAGAGATCCCACATGAGTTGGCGTAAAGCGACAGTGGAGGGGGACAGCTGAGAGGACAGCATGCAAGGATGGCCCGAGTTCCCAGTGCTTGGAAGGCAGGGTTGCCATGGCAGAGGTGCACTGCCATTCCTGTATTCCATCCTCCTGTCTCCACACTCTTTACCCGGTGACATTGCAGTCCCTCCCACAGACCTGAAGCCTGAAACAGAGCTTTTCAGCTGGCCTACAGACCTGAGTGTGCTAAGAACTGCTTATTGCGGTAAGCCGCCCCACGAGGGTGTGTGCACGTCACTGTGTGCTGTAGAACATTCCCCTGGACTCAGATGTTCCATTGTCCCCACCCCCCCATTTTGGTGCAGAGGTCCTTTTTCTGAGACTCATGGCCTCTCCGGCTCTACCACCCACCATGTTTCCTCCTGGCTGGCATCTCAACCTCCTGGTCCCTCTTCCACCTTCTTGAAGAACCCGACTCAGGGGCTTCCTAGCCACATCCCTTCCTGCCGTTATCAGGAAGAACCTTGATGCCTATGAGGGTGGCGCTTCCAGTACTTTCTTCTCATGTATCCTTGACCTTCTCCAATTCAGTGATCTTCACCTTCATCAGCCTCAGCTACTCAACTCCCATTACCCAACCGTATGTGTGGCTTTCCTCTCTTCATCTCCCTCCTCCAGCCCCTTTCCCTCCCTCCCTTACTTCCTTGGGTATCAACTCTATGCCAGACCCTATACTGTGCTCTGGGGAAACAATAGTGATAAAAACACACATAGTCTTTATCCTCAAGGGACCCACTTCTGACTACAGTTTTTGTTCTTTCCATTCTCTCCCTCCTTTGCTCCTAAGACACCCAATCACTGATTTCTAGTTCTGAGACTCCCATCAGCCCTTGGAGTACAAAATGCATTGTCCCAATCACTCCCACATTTAGTTTTCACGTTAATCCTGCAAAGCATATTCTACTACTGTTATTATGACAAATAATAGCTAACCCTTATGTTGTCAGTGATTCAGACCTGCCAGCACTACCTGAGGGTTTTCTACATACTCACTCATTAAATTCTCACAAAACCCTCTCAAGTAGACATTACTGTTATCCTCATTTTACTGATGAGGAAACTGAGGTACGAAGCACTTTTGTAATGTGCCCAAGGTCTCACCACATGAGGTGATTCTGGAATGAGGGTTGAGGGCAGGCAGGTGGCTGCAGTGTGGCATGGGGATTTGAGGAATGGGGAAAGGGTCTTGAGAATACAGGGTGGGGAGGGGCCAGGAAAGGAACAGGGAGTGAGCTCGGGGTGGCTCTAGCCATAAGCAAATCATTTTGGGAGAAAAGAGGGTCAGCACGGGTTAGGCGGGCTATGGGAGAAATGCAATCACCTTCCATCCCATGCTAAGCAGTAATGCCACAGTTGAATAATTCTGTTGAAGAAGGCAGTTTTATCTTTCTCAGGAAGCTTGGAGACACTTAAAAACCATCTTTCATTAAGGGTCTCTGAGGCTTATCCTATTTGAATTAGAAAAATGCATGGGGTCTCCAGCCTGTGAAATCCCAGAGGCGCCTTCTTTCTGCCCCCCAGCTCTCTGCTCCTTTCTGTAATGTGAACTACAATCATCAAAGAATACTTGGCCTTTATCTATCCAGAGAGTTCTCTTCTGTTTTTTCAAATTTCTTTCCAAGGAGCTAAAAGCTATTAATAGAGCTGATGGTGGTAATTAGGAAGGTTGAAATTTGCTTTAATTTTTATTTGAATCATAAACTTGCAGCTTGTACTGAAGTTAAGGACAATCAGAAATAATGCCAAAGAATTTGTGAATCAAAAAAGAGATTAGTTTAAAACTTCCTTGTTATGTCCGTGGTGAAAAACGGAGGGCTAGTCACTGGTCCCTCTGTGTTCTGTGGACCAGGGTTATACATTTTCTCTCTAGCACCCAGCACAGATGTTATTGCTAGGTAGTGCCTGTGTAACTATCTATAGTCTGTTCCCCCGACTAGATTCTAAGTGTAATGAATCTCTCCCCCTCTTTTACTGCAGTTTTCCAGCGCTTGGCATGTAGAGCTTGGTCAATAAGTATTTGTTAAATATGAGAAACGGCTGAATGGATGAAGCCGAGTGAAGCCCAGAGCTGCCGGGGCTGGTGGTGTCCCTCCCTGCATTAACTGTATCTCTGTTCTGGATTTCTGTGCTTGGTGTGGGGCACGATGAATAGAGCATTCTGGGAAGGAAGTGCTTATTTCTGTTTGGGTGGGCTCGGAAATCGGCACGCTGGGGTCCTGGCAGCACAGGCTCCACCAATGGGAGGAGGGCTTTGGGACCAGGCAGGGTTGGAGCTGGGGAAATTGGCCTGGTCACAGAGGCTGGCTCCTGAAGGGACAGCTGGGACATCCAGGTGTAGGGTCTGGGGGCTGCATTTATCTTAGACCCAGGTTTGGTAGTGGGGTTTATTGGAGTAGCTGAACAGGTGGGCAGCAAAGAGCAGAGGGGTAAAAGGCACATGGTTTTGGCGGAAGTTAGTGGTGGGTTGTACACTGGGATTGAAACTCCCTCCTTGAGGCAGGGAGGGGCAGATCTGGGACCAGAGAGGAGCAGACCAGTAAACACTAGAAATGATGTGAGGATCCCGTAAAGGGCCTAGGTGTGGTGGGTCCCAGATTTTGAGAAGCATATAATGCAGGCTACTCAGCAAACTGGAGTGTGTATCCAGGTAGAGCTAGAATAGATCGCTAGAATGGGGGAGGGTATACTGCAGCTTGGGAACCCAAGGCCTCATGATTGCAGTGGTCAGGAATCTGAAGAATATAACCCAAATCTAAATTATAGAATTATACAGAGAGAGGGGATTACAGCTATGTGATCTCTTCTTTTTGGGTCTGGCTAAGGCTTGACCCTGAAGGTCATTTTACTGAACTAGAGAGAGCTAGTTCCCACCCATGGGAGGACAGTGAACTTCAGAGGTGCTGTGCTCCAGAGAAGAGGTTCCCAGACCTGGTCCAAGAATCATGAGTGTGAATTAAAGATAGTATAGCTTGGGGTGGGCTGGGAAGACCCTAACTCATGTTGGAGGGAACCTCAAAATCTTACATCAGGATGACAATATTGAATATCAAGTCTAAGGAGGTGATGCAAGGTGGAAATATGAGAGAAAACAATGAGCCCTAATCTTAGGGATAAAGGACCCCCAGGCCATGAAAAGTGTAAGAAGAGCAAGTGGCATAAAACCAAGGCCTTGTAAAATAAATTGCTAAGATTGCTGGGCCTGGTCCATAGAAGGTGGAAGGTAAGGATAGCAATGGAATGGTTGGAGAAGCTTGCCTAACTGGATAATGGGGAAAGAATTCTTAAGTATGAAACAATGGCTTTACTTTGGGGATATTCTGGTTCTAGACACAAATGGAAGCCATCCCCTGTGTCCATTACACATTTACTAGTTGGCTTCTGTGGACTTGGAGGCTTCCACTAGCAGCTATGGCACTAGATTTTACCTGGTACTTGGGTAAAGCAAACAGGAAATACCCTGCTTTCCATCTCTATCTTCTTCTCTCCCCAGATAATGTCTAATCATCTCCGCCAAGACCTTCCAAGTGCAATCCAATCCCATGACCTCACCTAATTTGATAATCTCTACCTTTACCACCTGAACTGCCAATTATCTTATGTAACCACACACAACCTTGAGGCTACTCTCACAGACTTCTAACTTCTCGTACGATGCTCTACAACTTACAAGACAGAAACCAATTCCTCTAAGTTCCTGTACATCCTGGCCCCACTCTATTTTTCTGAGTTTATCTCCCGACACCCCCTTGTCATACTCTTCATTGGACCTATTTCGGAAGCCACTTCAGATGCTCTCAGCCTCACCTGCCTACCTGTCTTCAGGGCCTTTTGTTGGCTGGCTGGTCTTGCAGGTCTACCAGTTAATTTCCTGTTTACCTATGCAGTTAAACAGGAAATGTTGGATAATCGTGACTTGATCTGCTAAAAGCTTTTTGGCCATGTGCATGTGATGATACACCCTTCATCTCTGAACATATAAAATGGGTGCAAGGATACCAGTAGGGCTTAAGGACCCAATGCTTAGAAGGGTTTCATGCTTGGTTTAATGCTCCACTATAGCTGCCTTGAAAGTTTTAACAATTTTTGACCAAGGGCTCTGTGTTCTCATTTTATACCTGGTTCGTCCAGCTGTGTGGATTTTGACCAAGTTCATGAAGGCACAACCTGACCACACCTCACTTAAGTCCAACACTGCCAGCCTCTTGCCTCCTGCCCTAGAGCTTTCCTGTTGAAGCTGAAGGGTCAGGCACCTTTAGAACTGGGGGTGTTGCTCATGCCCCCTTGGGAGTCAACTCTTGATGGGTTATAGGATATACGAGTCGAGGGATACATTCTTCCTTCTCTCCCCTGCCCCTGGGTGGACACTCCTGAGATGCCCTTGATATGGTTGATTGGAAGATGGCCCCGCAAGGGGGAGCAGTCCATTGTCCTTAGCAGTGGCCAGCTCACACCCGCCTTGGCTTGCTCTCCTTCTCTGACTCACCCCCTTTCTTGGTTTCTCTTGCTTCTAGGCCTGCAGTCCCTAGTTGAGAAGCAGTGCCCATCAGTGATAGCTATGAGTTATTACTAATGTTATTCAGGGTGAATCACTGATGGAAAGTCATAGGGAGACAGGTCCCGGCCGGTCTCTGTACACAGCCTTCCCCAGCACCTCGCAGGTGTGTTGACATCATAGACTGTGGTATGTAGGAGAAGGAGACTTCATCCCCACATCACTCTGCCTGGGCTCGAGTCCCGTCCCCATCACTTAGTCGTCACAATCGCACGGCTGTTGGCATGCTATTGGACCTCTTTAATCTCAGGGTCTTTTACAGACTGGCAATGATAACAGTGCCCGCCTTAAGGGGTTGTTGGAAGATTCAGTGAATTTCATGAGAAAGTTAGTGCAGGTACTGGCACTTGGGAAGTTTTCATTTGCAGGTTAGCTGTTATTATCCCCATGTGCTGGGTAAGACTCTGAAGGCTGAGACTCCAGTCCTGGGCCCTGAGGCTGCTGAGTGTACAGGCTCTCTGTCTAAAGGAAGGATGTAGGGGAGGTGCTCTCTTTTATAGGCTCTGAGGATGGACGGATGTGCCTCGAAAGCCAGGTCTGCCTCATGTTGGCGAGTCGCCAATGTTTGCTGTGCCGCAGCCTCCTTATATGGAAAATGGAGAGAACTTTATTTTAGGGAAGTTTTAGGGTCAACATTCTTCTTGCCTGTCACAAAATGTATTCTTTTCAGAAGCATTGCATAAAAGGTTCAGAACTTCAAGAGATGGACATTGATTAGAAAGTTTTAAAAAAATTCAAATAGCCTTTGCTTTTTACTCAAGATGCTATCAAGTAAAAATCGATTAACCTTGCTGGTGAAGTCTCCTCCATCTGAGCAGACCTGGAGACCCCTCCCCATGTTGGGTGTGGGGAGTGGGGAGATGGGAGGGCAGGGAAAGATAAGCTGATCATGGGAACTTTGTCATTAGAGAGGTGGGGCTTCCTTTATTATGTTTTTTTTTTTTTCTAAATCACTTTCTGTAACTTATATAAATTACCTCCTGGGAACAAAAGGGCTTGAGCTCTCCTGGAATCCATGTGTCCATTCTGTAGATTCAGAGATGAAGGATGGATTATCACATGCACACAAGCAAGAAGCCTTTTAGCAGAATGAGTCAGAATTATCCAAATAGCCTTTGGCGCCGGAATCTACTTAGGAGTCAAGACGGTAGCAGCAGTGAGAATAAGAGTAGGGATAAACACAGCAGCAGCAATTGCTCTTTTCTGAGCATGTGTGTCATTATTTTCACTCATTTTGTAGGTTGGGCATTACCACTCTCATCTTAACAAACAAGGGAACCAACTCAGAGAGGTTAAGTCATTTGCCAGAGATAGCACAGGATGTAGTAGCCACCGGCGGAGGAGGGATTTATATCTGGGTTTTATCTGACCATTCTCTTAACTTTCCCCTTTAACTATGATACCATTTTGCCTCTTTTGGTTGTGACAGGGATCCATGGAGATACAGTCTACGAAGTGTCCGAGAAGTAGTAGTAGGATGCTAAATGTTAGTTTCCTCCCTCTCCTCTTCAAGGTCATTGCCACGCAGTCCCACATTTCCCACTTTGATACAGACCTTAACTCTCCCTATGGAAACAACTTATTCTGGACTCAGCGTTTCAAAGTAAATCATTCGTTTCCCATTGCTATCTTCCCAGAGGCTCCCCAGCTCCCTCTTGCTCCAGCTCACTTTTTTGTGACCGTCACAGTTGCAGCGGTAGCCCGATCCCCTTTCCGTTGCTGGAGGCTGCCGTTCTGGTCTCTCCTCATTTCTGCTCTGCTGGGCATCAAGGGGAAAGTGGCTTCCTTCTCCAGACTTTTGGGCAAGCAAACACACATCTCACATTGGAACATGAGGCAGCTTCCGGGGCATCTTAGGCATGGATAAGACACTGATGCCCCCCTGAAAGATTCCCTGGCAGCGAAGTAAGTGTTCTTCTCTGCCTGCCAGCAGCAGTGTCCACGGCTGACCTACACCCATCATCCTGCTATGTTCAGTGACCAGGGTATAAAGTACAATCTCAGAGAGCCCAGGAAAGGAGAGAGGGAGGGTGACTAATAACAATTACTTTGATGGTAATAACATTTCCTGATTGCTTGCTAGTGTTAGGCACTGTGGAATTAAGTATTTTATTTACTTGCCTTGTCTCATCAAATCCCCCCACCCAGTACTATTCAGTGGGTGCTTTTATTTCTATTGTGGTCACTGTCAGTCCTGAGAACAGCGACTGACAAATAGAAGGGACGCAGCTTGTAACTGTTAAGTGTTGAATGAGTTGCCTTTTTCATTGACGTCATGGAGGTTAAGCAGCTGCTTAAGGTCACACAGCTAGTGTACATTAGAACCCAGGGAATTGGAATCTAGAGTTTGTTCCCTCAGCCACTATTCAATATGGTTTCCTGTTAATGAGAGGCTAAACGAGAGGCAAGGAGTCTCAGTAAGCTGAGCCCAAAGCTTCCTGAATTTGAGCCTCAGCTTCGCCACTTACCAGTTTTGAACAAAGCCCTTAAACTCTCAACATCAGACCCTGTTGGCCAGTCCCCTCCTGCCTCCACTATAGAGTCAGTATCATGGGTCGAACTGTCTTCCCCTCCCTCCAGATTCATGTATTGAAGGCCTAACTCCAGCACCTCAGAATGTGACTTGACATGGGATAGAGTCTCACAGAGGTAATCAAGTGAAAATGAGGTCATCAGGCTGAACCCTAATCTAATATAACTGGTTTCCTTATAAAAGAGGGAAATCTGGACACAAAGAGATCCATACAGGGAAGATGATATAAAATGACACAGGGAGGACCTAGAGATTATCATACTAAGTGAAGTAAGTCAGAAAGAGAAAGACAAATATCATATGATATCACTTATATGTGGAATCTAAAATACGGCACAAATGAATATATCTATGAGACAGAAACAGACTTACAACATAGGGAACAGACTTGGGTTGCCCAGGGGAAGGAGGGGTAAGGGAGGGATTAGCAGAGGCAAACTAGTATGTATAGAATGGATAAACAACAAGATCCTACTGTATAGCACAGGGAACTATAGTCAATATCCTGTGATAAACCATAATGGAAAGGAATATGAAATAGAATATATATATATGTATAACTGAGTCACTTTGCTGTACAGCAGAAATTAACACAACATTGTAAATCAACTATACTTCAGTAAAATAAAAAAAAAATGATACAAGTAGAAGACAGTCATCTACCGTCAAGGAGGGAAGCAGAGTCCTTGGAAGGAAGCAAACCCACTGATAACTTCGTCTTGGATTTCTAGCCTTCAGACTGTGAGACAATGAACTTCTGTTGTGTAAGCCTCCCAGTCTGCAGTGCTTTGTTATGACAACCCTAGAACTAATACAGGCCGGGAAAAGGACTTCTGAAGATTCCCTTGCAGCTAGGTCTGGCCACATGACACAACTGCTAGCCAATGAAATGTGAGCCACCTGAGAGAAAAGGATGCTGGAGGGTTTCTGGGAAAGGCTTGCATTCCTGGGAGAGGCGGCTGGTATACCCATTTCCCCCTCACCTGCCTTTACTGCGGGCGGGCTGTCTGGACCATTTTATGACTATGAGAGAAAGTACAAGAGAATTGTAGAGATGCTGGCCCTGCTGACATTGCCTGCCCCCTGCCCCGTAACTGCCTCCTTCTAGCCTCTTCCTTCCTTAAACCACACTGGTAAGGGCTTCTGTGACTTGCAGCTGAATAAATTCCTGATCCACACGCTCCTGGAACGCGTTTCCTCTTCTACGGAGTGCGTCTGACCACGTTTGTGGTGTTATTACACAGAGGAAATGAGATTCTACATAAAATGGTGCTGTGAATGGTATAACACCATGCCACTGTGAGTTATGGTCACAATAAACAAAACCCTCCCCAAAGCTATCATTTCAATTTAGAGCTTCTTCCCAGCCCCTGACTATAAAGCTCTGTGTTGGTCCCCCACCAAGGAGACAGATGGGCTGAAACACGTTTTGTATCCAGTCCTTCAGCTTGATTATTATTTAAGGCTGGAAGGAGACTTAGAGATCTTTCAGTTCAAACCGCTTCTTTTACAGACAAGGAAACTGGGGACAAGAGAGGCTGAGTGAGTTGTCCAAGGTCACAGAGCAAGTCTTTGTCAGAGCCAGGCCTTGACTCTAGGAGTCCTTGGGTCCCAGAGCAGAGCTCCTCCCTTACATGTGCTGAGTAGACTCTGAGACTCATGTAAGAGTCTATATCTGAGAGTTGATTAGATAAAATGGTTTTTTGACTTAGGGTCCCTCTGAAATCATCCCTTTTCCCCTCTTGCCTGAGCAGATGTGACTTCTTTCCAGATTTCTGTATTGACCTCTTTTTTTTTTTTAATTTGTCTTAGGTTTTATTTTATTTTTTTGTTTTCTTAAATTAATTTTTATTGGAGTATAGTTGATTTACAATGGTGTGTTAGTTTCTGCTGTACAGCAAAGTAGATCAGTTACACATATACATATATCTACTCTTTTTTAGATTCTTTTCCCATGTAGGTCATTCCAGAGTATTGAGAAGAGTTCCCTGTGCTATACAGCAGGTCCTTATTAGTTATCTATTTTATATATACTAGTGTGTATATGTCAATCCCAGCTTCCCAATTTATCCCTCCCCCTCTTCCCTCTTGGTAACCATAAGTTTGTTTTCTACATCTGTGACTCTATTCCTGTTTTGTAAATGAGTTCATTTGCACCATCTTTTTAGATTCCACATGTAAGTGATATCATATGATATTTGTCTTTCTCTGATTTACTTCACTCAGTATGACAATCTCTAGGTCCATCCATATCACTGCAAATGGCACTATTTCATTCTTTTCTATGGCTGAGTAATATTCCATTGTGTATATGTACCACAGCTTCTCTATCCATTCCTCTGTTGATGGACATTTAGGCTGCTCTCATGTCCTGGATAGTTGTCTTGACCTCTTTTGAGCACGTACACAGTCTGGCTAGCACCACCAGATTTGGTTTCTTGTCTTTCTTCCCCTGCCACCATTAATAATGATAGTTACCATTGCTGACAATTTACCATGTGCCAGGCACTGTGAAAGTACTTTCCAGACATTGTCTTAAGTAGTAATTGCTGTAACACGATGGTAGCAGTACTACTGTTCCCATTTGTAGATGTTTTTGAGCAGTGGTGAGATTAAGCCACATTCTCTGGGTCACCCAACTGATCCAGCTTTCTCCCAGCTGTGTGATAAAAGGCCTTCAATTTAGTTAAAATCTGGTCAGTAAGTTTTCAGTTCTGGGTGCCCCACTGGGCACTGGGGGTAGAAGAGTGCTGTGGTCTGAATGTTTGCATTCCCCCACCCCAAATTCATAGGTTGAAATCCTAATGCCCAATGTGATGGTGTGTGGTCTTTAGGAATTGTGACCTTTGGGAAGTGTGGCCTTTCGGAAGCGATTAGGTCACGAGGGCAAAGCCCTTACGAATGAGATTAATGCCCTTATAAAAGAGGCTCCACAGGGCTAGCTCATTCCCTCTATAATGTGAGGATAAAGTGAGAAGTCTGCAGCCTGGAAGAGGGCCCTCATGCAACCATGCTGGTACCTTGATCTTAGACTTCCAGTCCTCAGGACTGTGAGAGATCAATTTACGTTGTTTGTAAGCCACTCAGTCTATGGTATTTCATTAGAGCAGTCTGAATGGACAAGACAAGTGAATAAGACATTGCCCCTGTCTTCAAGGAGCTAATAGTTCTTGAGAAGAGACTCATCAATTAAGAGGCTATGTGGTGCAATGGTTATGGGAATACCTTTTTTTTTAAAAAAAAAATTGAGTTCTAGTTGATTTACAATATTGTGTTAGTTTCAGATGTAGAGCAAAGTGATTCAGTTATCCACATAATATGTATATGTCTATATTTTCAATTCTTTTCCATTATAATTTATTACAAGGTATCGAATATATTTCTGTGTGTTATACAGTAAATTATCGTCATTTATTTTATATATGGTAGTGTGCATCTGTTAATCCCATGCTCGCAATTTATTCCTCCCCATCTTCCCCTTTGGTGACCATAAGTTTGCTTTTTATGTCTGCAAGTCTGTTTCCATTTTGTAAATAAGTTCATTTGTACTATTTTTTAGATTCCACATATAAGTGATACCATATAATATTTGTCTTTCACTGTCTGACTTACTTCACTTAGTATGATAATTTCTAGTTCCATCCATGTTGCTGCAAATGGCATTATTTCATTCTTTTTTATGGCTGAGTAATATTCCATTGTATATATGTACCACAGCTTCTTTATCCATTCCTCTGTCAATGGACACTTAGGTTGCTCCCATGTCTTGGTTATTACAAATAGTACCACAATGAACACTGTGGTGCATGTATCTTTTTGAATTAGATCTTTCATCTTTTCTGGTTATACAGGTTACGGACATAACTCGTGGAGCCAAAAAAACTGGGCTTGAATCCTGGCAATGCCACTTATTGGCTGTATGACTTAGGGTGAAGCGCTTTATCTCTGCGTGCCTTGGTTTTCTCATCTGTAAACTAGGGATAATAATACTTCCCTCATAGATTGTGGTGAGGATTAAAGTAGTTAATACATGCCAGCTGTTGAGAACTCAACACATTTTAGCTATTGGAATTATCGTTTTTATTTTATTTACTCTGCACGTGTGTATTCCTCTACCTATCTTAGATATCTTCCTCTAAGAATTTGTTGGCTGGTCTGTCAGTTTCAGGGCTGGTTTGTCACCTTGCATGGAAGTCAGTCTTGACTCTATTCAACTGGACTTTATTGAACAGTTCTAGAAGTGAGGCCAGTAGAAGTGTGTTGCCTACTTTTGGTAGGGCAGAAAGAGGGCTGGTCTTGAACCTCAGGGGTCTGTGGCTCTCTCCAGCACTGTACAAGGTGTCATGGGGCTTTGGTAAAGTCCTTGCCCTTTTCTCCACTCAGCTTCTCAGCAGGGACTTGAAAATGTCTGCCTGATGAATTCTTGGTGGCCCCTCTGGCTTGAATGCCTGATTGATGTTGCAGTTGAAAGACAAGATACAAAAGAGACAACCAGAGAAAATGTAAGACAAGTAGATAGTCCTCACATGTATGGTATACACAATAACAGCTACAACCAAACCCCCCCATGCAAGTGGGTGTGGAGGGATGGGACAGCATGGGCTGGCATTTTCAGGAAGCTTCTCAATTTAACCCTCTGTAAATTAAGAGAGTAGACTATTTCATCACTAAGGTTCATTACACTACTAGAATTTCTACAGCCCTATGGTTTTATGAGAAGAACCTTATCTGGGCATCAGAAGGTAAGCTGAACCTGGGTTGTTGGAGAAAAGTTAAGGATGCCAAGAGGAAGGAGAATTTGTCCTGGTCACAGCCTTCTCTGAACCCCTGGAGGAAAAGGCACCATGCTTGGTGGGAAAAATAGGCAATGGGAAGACAAGATCTGCCTTCCAGAATCTCTGGACTAGGCTCTTGGGGAGGCTGCAATGAGTCTGGAACTTTGGTGAGAAGTGAAGGACTGGTTGGGGAAATAAATAAGAAGTCAAGAGCCTCATTCCTGAATTAGAGGCTCTGCCTTTCGGTGGAGCCAGACGGTGGTAATTTCCACCCCTCTTTTTCCATGTTCTAGCCATACGGGGGGTGGTGAAATGATTTTAAATCTCTGAGCCTTAGCTTCCTATGGTGAAAATGAGGTTAAGATACACCCCACAGGGCTATTGTGAGAATTCAATAACATGTGTTGACTACAGAGTAGAGATTTAATAAATGACTGTCTTTGTGATTCACAAAAATGATTTTGGATGCTACCTGAGTTTTCCTGACATTTGTTCTGTCAGAATTATTTATTGGGAAAAATGGGTGCCTTGATTTACCATGTAACCATAGACATGTTAGTTCACCTCTCCATGTCTCAGCTTCTTCTTCTGAAAAATGGGATAACAATACTTACCTCACAGGATAGCTAAGAAAATTCGATATCTTAACGCATGTAGGATGCGTATAATGGGGCCAGCATATAGTCAGGGCTCAATATAGGGCAGATTTTATCGTTAATATTGCTATAATTCTGTTACTTTTCAGCAGGAGATTACAATGAAGTTCCTCACAGCAGGGTCTCAGATACTAAAAAGTCCAGATACTGAGGGAGAAATCTTTGCCAGCTTAGCTGAGACTAGAGATATTGAATAACCTGGGAAGATAGATGGAATGAAAATGATACTGCTTTTGCAGATTTTTGTAGCTGGAGGACTAATGGAAGAAAGGTGCTTGCGGCTAAGAATTAAATTTGTAGTTCTCCTCTGTTCCCATGTTTCTGAGGTCACCTAGCTTCCACGTGATCCATCTGATCCCTACTCAGTTCAAAGTGTGTCCAGGCTACCATTTCACCTGTTGTCATAATCTGACTCTTCCCAGGAACCCACCCTGAGAGCCTTAGCCACAAAAGAACCAATGGGATTCTTAGGCACAGGTAGCACGGTGAAGAGCAGGGCCCGTACAAATAGGTCTCGTGGGCTCATTCTGTTGGTCTGCTCAGTGATTTAAGAATCAGGAGGCTTTCTTTATAAAGGTCTGCATTTCAGCAGCCTGTGAAAAGTCCGTACGACCTGCCAACAATCAGCTACTTCCCCTTATTGTCTTTCACCTGGCCCACATCACCTTTGTCCAAGACCTGCCTGGCTCTGGAGGCACTTATGTTCCCTCTCCATCTTCTGTCACCTCCAGGAGAACACCCTGGCCTGAGTCAGCCTCCCTGATGAGGTATATTCCCCATTGGTGTTGGGTTTGGCCATGTGACTTTTTTGGAAATGGGAAGTTAGCAGCTATGGATGTAAGAAAAGCTTGAAGTGTGCTTGTGCAGTGGAGCTCTCTGTGGCTGCCATTTCTGCTATCCTTGGTCAGCATGCCCTAGCTAACTTACACATCAGTGCATGTGAATACATGATGCAGGTTTTAAGCTGCTGAAATTTGTGGATGTTTGTTACACAGCAGTAGCTGATAAATACTCTGGGTTCTAATACAAGATTTGTCTCTTACTTTCTGTGTGACTTTGTTCAAGTTATTTTACTTTCCTGGACATCAGTTTTCTCCCATCTCTAAAATGGGAAGAATTAGATACATTTTTTTTTCAAAGTACCCATATTTTTGTGATCATTGATTCCCAAAATGAGGACCAAAGTTTTAGGAAATGAAAACTCTGTGAATCTTCATCTCCCTTACATTCTCTTTAAATTTGGTTGTTGGATATTGCCCTGAATATAAGTATATATAGGTTGACCATTTATTCCTCATTCAAGAAGGAATATGTTAGAGAAGGAGGAGAGGGTCCTAACATGTATTAAGCATCTGCTTTGCATTGGGTGCTTTACAAGTGACATTTGCTATAATCCTCAGGACAACCCTTAGGTAGGTAGATTATCCTCGTTTTATGAATGAGGGGCTTCGAGAGGTCACGGGACTCACCTGAGGCCACCCAGCTAGTGAGTTAGATGCCGGGACTTAGACCTAGGTTTGCCTATCCACCATAACCTAAATAGTACCTATGTTTTATATTCCTGTATTTGTTCTGTTTTATTTTGTTACAGAAAGTGGTCTATGTGCCTGTGGTCCAGAGAGTGGAATAGGTCTCTGAGGAAATATGAAGGGACTCTGGGAGCTGTAGATTCAGAATATCCCATTATATGTGCTACAGCCTTTGCTGCTGAACTGTTGGGTGCCATGATGAAGAGGGCTGTTTCCTGCCCCAACCTCCTCTGGCTCCTCCCATGAACCTATGAGTATTTAACAGCCTTGGTCCACCCATATGTTGGGGTGTTAGCACGAGACACACATGATCTGGAAGCTCTGAAGGAGATTGACCCTACCCCTGCGGAACCCTGTAAGGATTCCAAGGAGGTAATGCACACCAAGGGCTTGGCACAGGGCTCAGTATGTAACAAAACCAATCTCCTTCTTCTGTTTCCCAGTCAACCAAGGAGGTTCGTAGGCATTTATATTTTAAACACTTATATGAATATTTACATATAGTTATACTGCACAATAGTTCCATGAGGTTGATATTATCTTCCTCCCTTTTTGCCCTAATAATCCATCTGAACACCACAGACTTTTTAAAATTTTTTTTAAACATCTTTATTGGAGTATAAATGCTTTACAATGGTGTGTTAGTTTCTGCTGTATAACAAAGTGAATCAGTTATACATATGTTCCCATATCTCTTCCCTCTTGCATCTCCCTCCCTCCCACCCTCCCTATCCCACCCCTCTAGGTGGTCACAAAGCACCCAGCTGATCTCCCTGTGCTATGTGGCTGCTTCCCACTAGCTATCTATTTTACATTTGGTAGTGTATATATGGCCATGCCACTCTCTCACTTCGTCCCAGCTTACGCTTCCCCCTCCCCGTGTCCTCAAGTCCATTTTCTATGTCTGCGTCTCTATTCCTGTCCTGCCCATAGGTTCTTCAGAACCTTTTTTTTTTTTTAGATTCCATATATATGTGTTAGCACATGGCATTTGTTTTTCTCTTTCTGACTTACTTCACTCTGTATGACAAACTCTAGGTCCATCCACCTCACTACAAAGAACTCAATTTCGTTTCTTTTTATGGCTGAGTAATACTCCATTGTATATCTGTGCCACATCTTCTTTATCCATCCATCTGTTGATGGACACTTTGAACCTCATAGACTTTAGGTAAATAATTTGAACCCAGTTCTCTTTGGTTTCAAAGCCTTGGTTGACAGTCACTCCAATGAACGACTGGGTTCCTGCAGATACCCGCTTTTGGCTTCTCCTGAGCTGCAAAAGCCAGGAACTATGAGAGCACCATAACCGATGCCTTTTTATGTGTGTGCACATGCATGTATTTCTATCCACAAACACAAACAATGAGCCCTTGAGGGTATGCATGTGGATGGCATGTTCTTTATTCCCTGGGATCCATGCAGAAATGTCACCAGGACAACAAATCTTAACATATTTGCAAGGCACTAGGCCACAGCCTGATTGGAGGGGATTGTCTTTTCATTTTTTTTAATGGTTACATGAATACTGTATTTTACAGTTTGAACAGCTCTTTTTTGCCCATCATTTCACTCGGTTCTCACAATAGCTGATAAGCCGACAGGGCAGGCATCACTTTTACTTTTCAAGCAAAGAAACTAAGACCCAAAGAGGCAGAGTGACTTGGCCTAAGTTTGCACAGGATCTGCCTGGTCCAAAAGAGGCACAGCTACTTTTGGGAAGTATTGCTAATGAAATAAAAGCTCCCAGCCAGTCTGGAGTACTCCTCCAGAGCAAAAAGTGTTTTCAAGTCAGGGTTGGGAAGCAAGAATTTTTTGTTTGGTAAAAGAGTGCTTTTTTTTTCTTATGGACTTCACTCATCTCTCTCAAATTTCCCAAGGATTTCTCGCCATCTTCTCTTCCAAATACCTCATTTTAGTTAAATGACCAGCACGGTTCACTGGCTGGGTAGGAGCCTGGAGACTGAGGGTGCTGAGTCACGATGATACTGATGATGATGGTGATGATGACAACGACCAACCTGTGACCCTGTAAAATCTGTTAAGTCTCCTCCAGGGTTCAGTCTCTCATCGGGAAAACAAGGCCAGTGACAGAGACCACTCATCAGTGCCTTGAGATTACGCCACAGAAGGCAGGGACTGGCCATAGAGGTTTAGCCTGAGACAAATGAATAGAACAAGAAAGGAAACACCTTGCTCCCTGTGGCTGGAACCTCTTTATATAATAAGAGCTCACATTTACTAAGTGCTTTATATGTTTTAATTTCCAATTTGAATTGTTCATTGCTTGTATCTAGGAAAACAATTGACCTTTGTATATTAACCTTGTACCTGCAACCTTGCTGTAATTGCTTATTAGTTCCAGGAGATTTTTGGTTGATTCTTTGAGATTTTCTATGTAGACAATCATATCATCTCTCTCTCTATATATAATACATATAAGGGCAGTGCTTATATGTATTAACTTATTTAACCTTCATAAACAATGCTAAGAGGTTGGTTTAATTATTATTCTTATTTTATGAATGAGGTCATTGAAGTACAGAAAAGTTTATAATTTGACCAAAGAAATGCAGCTTAAAGATGGCAAACCTGCAAGTTGAACCCAGCAGTCTCATCCCAGACTCACACTATTAATCCACACGGCCTTGCTTTGTAAGATTCACGTTTGTTCCCATTTTCAAGGCATAAGGGGATATAACATGGAAGTTTCATGGCCCCAGTACTTCACCCTTCCCTGGATCCATGCCTTTGCTATGTAACTTTGCAGAGCCCTCCACTGCAGGCAAAAGGTACTTCTCTCCATCCTTTGATTCTGGGCTCGGTCATGAGACTTACCTTGGTCGACAGAAAAAGACAGAAGCAGTGGTGTGCCAGTTCTGAGCCCAGGCCTTAAGACAACTTGCAGGTCTCTGCTTGTTTGCTTGTGCCTCCACCATTGTTAGGAGAAGGGCGTACCTGGGCTAGTCTGCTGTTCCTCGAGGTGAGGAAGGTGACAGACACGTGGAGCTGAGCTCTCCCGCTTAGGCTGCTCCCGCCAAGGACAGTAAGAGTGGATTTACTGCTCCCCGCAATCCCAACCGGCCACAGATGGATGAGTGACGCAGCTGAGATCCGCTAGCATGACTTAGATCAGCCAAACTCCAAGTGACTCCCCAGAGTAGCGACAGATGAATGTTGAGGTTTTGTGGTGGTTTATTACTCAGCAAACTAACTGATACCCATGGTGATTGTGGAAAGACCAGAGTTTCAGAGTTAAACATTCATTCAAGTCACACCTGTACCAGTTATTAGCCGAGAGATCCTGGGCATGTTCCTCAAACTCTTTGAATTTTAATTTCCTCGTCCTAATGGGGATGAATATGCCTAGAGACACTGTGTTAATGGGATTAGTGGAAGCATCTAGTATGGTGCCTGGCTCAGATGTATGCTTAATATGTATGAGTTTCTTCATTCTCCCAATTGTTCTTTCACTCTGGTAAGCATTTAGTGAGTGTCTGTGTTCACAGGCTCTGGGATGGGCTCTGCACGCAGTGGTTGAAGTTAATACCCACTATCAAGGAACTTGGTGGTAGTGGCGCAGAGGAGAAATGTGTCTGGGAAGTCTCAGCAAGAGGCACTAGGAGAGGATCTGGTCAGGCAGATGAGAAGACCAAAGCACAGCACCACTGTTCAGACCAAGGGCAGACCCAAGTTTATCTGGAAACTAGAACGTGGGGTTGCATTCTGGGCAGAGACTTAGATGATTTGGTAGAAAAGACAGCCATGGGAACTGGAGTGTCAATATCTATTGTCACAATAATGCTGTGTAACAATTACCCTAAAACTTTGTGACTTGAGCCAAGCATTCATTATTGCCCATGAATCTACTGGTCAGGTGGGTGCTTCTCCAGGCCTTGGTTAGGCTCATACAGTTTCTGCAGTCAGCTGTGGGCTTGGTAGGAGTCTCTGGATCTTACACAGGCTCTCTCCCTTAGTGGAGTATCAATATCTATTGTCACAATAATGCTGTGTAACAATTACCCTAAAACTTTGTGGCTTGAGCCAAGCATTCATTATTGCCCATGAATCTACTGGTCAGGTGGGTGCTTCTCTAGGCCTTGGTTAGGCTCATATAGTTTCTGCTGTCAGCTGTGGGCTTGGTAGGAGTCTGTGGATCTTACACAGGCTCTCTGTCTTAGTGGGCTTAGGGTGGATTTTCATTCTGTTGCAGGCTGGCTTGGACTCGGTCTCAGGCTACCCTTGAGGGTATGCATGTGGATGAGCCCTTGAGGGTATGCATGTGGCATGTTCTTATGGCATGGCAGAGATGTGGGAGAAAGAAGGAGGGAGGGAAGGAGAGAGAGACAGAGACAGAGAGAGATGAAAAACAAAGCCAGACTTAAACCTGGCACCTTGTCAGTTCTGCCACATTTTGATTGGCCAGAGCAGTTCACCAGGTCAGCCCAGATTTAAGGAGGTGAGGACCTAGATACCATCTTTAGATGTGTGTGTATATGCGGCGGTGGGAGGATTTCAAAATTCCACTGCAAGGGGCACTGGTATAGGGAAGACATTAATTTGGGCCATGCGTATAGTCAATCTACCATAGTTCCTAATTAGATTGGCCCCATTACTAGGTGTAGGGATCGAGGTCAGGACAGGCACAGCAGCCAGGGCCCAGGCTTATATATTTCTCCTGATCAGGTCTAGGATTGGGGTAGAGCTGGCATATTCAGATCCAAGTAGAGCAGGTACCACAATGAAATAAAGCATCAGTGATGATGTGTAGGCAGCCAGGGGACAGCTCTTGTGTGATGAGAATTTCTGCCCGCAAAGCTTTGTGGTTGTCTATGGGATAACATCAAAATCCCCCCATCTCACCGTGCCAATTTACGTGCAACGAAATCTTTGCAAGAGGCAGATTTTCTTTTAAGAATATGAAAGTAATACATGAGAATTAAGTAAAATTGGTATAATTCATAAAAATGGAAAAATAAAGTCAAACAAATCACCCAGTTTGATCACCCAAAGACAATCACTGCTAACTCCTAATATATTTCTCTAGCCACCTTTTCCCTCCTGTGTATATATGTGTTTTAATATATTACGCAAATAAATATATATTATATTTATTTTTAAAGTAAGCATTTTAAAAACCACAGTCTGTAAGGAGACCTGCTTTTATGTTCTGTTTGTTTTTGTCAATTTATGGAACATAATATTGACTCCAATAATTCAAACTGTCTCTATCTATTGATCATCTGTCTAATCTGAATATCTAGAATTTTTTCCTCTTTTTTATTGAAGTATAGTTAATTTACAATGTTGTGTTGTGGTTTTTTTTTTGAAAGAAAAAGACAAAACTATTTATATGTAGGCAATATACTTGAAAAACCGAAAAGAATTAACAGTGAAAAACTAATTCAAAAAATAAGAGAACTTAACAGGTAACAGGATATAAAATAGATAAACAGAATCAAAAATTTTCATATATACCTAAAAAAACCCAGAAGATAAGAAAGACCCCATTTACAATAAAAAGATACTTAGGAATAAACAGGGAAATCTTTAAAATAGTCAAGGAGAAAAAAGCACACTTTAACAAATGAAAATAAAAACGATGTTTTTAGATTATTTCAGATTCATAAGGATGTCAGTTTTCCCAAGTTAATGCATAAATTTAATGGGATCCTAATAAATTCTTTTTCAGATTCATTTCCATTATAGGTAATTACAAGATGTTGAGTCTAGTTCCCTGGGTTATACAGTAGGTCCTTGTTGTTTACCTATTTTATATAGAGCAGTATGTATATGTTAATCCCAAACTCCTAGTTTATCTCCCTCCCCCTCCCAC
Organism: Orcinus orca; assembly: GCF_937001465.1. NCBI lineage: Eukaryota > Metazoa > Chordata > Mammalia > Artiodactyla > Delphinidae > Orcinus > Orcinus orca. Next base: position 90,407,988 of record NC_064569.1, on the reverse strand, counting down.
AAATATTTAGAACTTGAAAGGCTTTGCTTTCTTTTTTTCAAAGGTAAAAATAACAAAATGACTCAAATTGTAGAGTAGAAGATACATAAAATTTACTCATAACATTCACAGCATCGACAAACACCAGAGAGTGGATTCCACTATGGTTTCTGGTTCCCCACACTGGGGAACTGGGGTGAGCTCTTGCCCGGGATGGGATGGGTGGGAACCCGGTGCTGTTCAGCTGTGGTTGGCGTCCTGTGTCTTCAGGCAGGCGCTGGCTTTCTCCTGGGAGTTCTGAGTTGCCCAGTACTGGAGCGTCTGGCTCAAGTTCCCAGACCTTCCAACTGATGTGAGATCATTCTGAGTTTGTGCTTGGGTACTTGCTCCCAGTTCTTCTTTGGTGCAGTTGTTAGAGGAGCACTTAGCAGAAGATCTACCCTCTTATCAAATGTTTAAGTATACAGTACAGTGTTGTTAGTGATGAGCACTGAGAACTGTTCATCTCGTACACCTGAGACTTTGTACCTTTTGGCTGGTTCCTCCCGGTTTCCTCCTCCCTCCCCATAATCCCGGCCTCTGGCAACCCAACCCCCATTCCACTCTCCCTGACCCTTAGATACCTCATATATGTGGGATCGTGTAAACATTGTCCTTCTGGGCCTGGTTTATTTCACGCAGTATATCGTTTTCCGGGTTCATACGCTCATCTCCAAAGGCATCAGTTGTACGCATTAAGTATGCACAGCTTTTTAAAAAAGAGTCGAATGTTCATCAGCCGATTTCCGTCGGTGATGTGCTGCCTCTGTGAGTTCCCTGTCATCCGCAGTGCTTTTGTGTTGCTGCAGTTCTGTTTCTCTCTGCCTCTCAGTCTTTGCTTCTTTCCAGGTCTTAGGTGACCCGAGCCTGTATTCTCCGTGTGGGGGGAAGGTAGGGGAGGGGGAGACAAGCTGCACCAGTGGAATCGGGCATTTAAAACGCCCAACTGAGAGCGACTTTCAGTTTGGGTTTCCATAGAGCACTGACCCATTCCTTTCAAACGGCCCCAGTGCTCCCTGTGTCTCACCAATAAACACCCCCCGCCCCCGCAAGATGCAGCAGTATAGCATATGGCACTCTTCCTAACCATTTCAGCTTCTGTCACAAGATGGCCAAGGCAGAGAGATTTTTCTTTTGCATAGTTACGATCATATTGCCCGTAACTCTTTTTTCCCCCAAGATATTGTATTTTATTGGATCAACTCAAATTAAAATTTTTAGCATAAACAATAGGATATCAAACATACTTGGAACGTAAGAAGAACTGTGGCAATAGAAATAATAATATGCATGAATTGCCAAACAATAGCTCATTTAATCTTGACAACAATAGGTAGATACTATTATCATTAGCATTTTATAAGGAGGAAGTGAAACCTTAAAGAGGTTGAATAATTTTCACACACTCACACATCTAATAATAATAACTGGTAATGTCAGGATTCAAATCCAAGACTGTCTGATATCCAACCTCTTGGTGACAGTGCTGTATTCCTGCTTAAATCCAGAACCTCAGATAATTGTGTGAAAAGATTTATTGGAAAGGAGGGGGGTAACAAGTACTTGGTTTGGCCTGAGGATATTGCCCATTCTTCTTGAAAGCTTATCTCACTTAATGTTATTTTAGCAATATTTCCCTGAGCTCTGACATATTCTAAGGAAACGCCCTTCAAAATGGTTACATACTATTCCATCACGTGGAAAAATTTAAAACATTTATTCTCTTATAATTGAACGTTTCGGTTGTTCTTAACATTGCTAGTATATATAGTGAACATCCACACATAAAGCTTTTTTTTTTCCCCTTCCAAATTTAGGATCTCTTCCTTGGGCTAGATTTCCCAAAGCGGGATGATTTAGAATAATAAAGCCATGGTCATTTAAAAAAGACTTCTGAAACCGTTTTCTAAATTACTGTCCCAAAGGGTGCACCAATATAACCTCCCACCAGTCATGGATCAGAGAGCTCATTTACTGCCAAGAGGTAAGGTTTTTCAGGAGTTACTTTGAACAGTGGAAGAGAGCTGGCCCAGCGAGCTTCAAAGGTGTTTCAGATGAAAGGCACGGTTTGAAAGGGGATGTCAAGGAGACAGGGGACAATTGGCAGGCCTGGTGGCTGGAGGAGGTTTAGCTGGGGGAGCAGAGTGCCAGTAAGCACAGGGACAGAGCTTGGGGACGTCACAGAGTCTCCAGGTTCTACTCTGCTGGGTCCCACGTGCTTCCAGGGAATTCCTTCTGAGCCGCCAAGACCCTGCTCCGGTGCCCCCTCCTCTGTGAAGCTCTCTTGGGCTCCAAGGTAGAGGTAGGGGGATGACTCCTGCCGGTGTGCCCCATTAGACTCTGCAGGTTACCTGTATCCTGGTACTTACAACACAGGACCCCAGCACTGCCTGTGTTCCTAGAGCCCAGGTGCTTACCTAAGGCAGGGACCACCTTTTACTCACTTCTGCGTCCCTGTCCCTTAGTGCGTTGCTCATGGTAGGGGTCGTTGGAGGTTGTGGGCAGGATGATGCCATCAGATGAGCCCTCTGTCACCTTGACCCGCTCCATCTTAGCGGCTGTGCCTGTCATGGTGCACAAACAGCTTTCTCAGGGCAGGGACTTTGCAATATGCACTTGAACTTTCCTGCTCACATCTTCCCTGGCTTCTGGTCTCCGTGTCCTGCCTCTGCCCACGCTCACCTGTGGGCTCAGAGCTACCTCAGACCCCAGGGCACCTCCTGATTGTTGATTAAGTTGCTCGTTTGACAAATACTTGCCGAGCACCACCGAGGTGCCAGGCATTGTTCTAGGCACTGGAGGAGTGGTCGTGAGCCAGACAAGCCCCGTCCCTGCTTCTGTAGAGCTCTCCTTCTCGTCGGGGTGGGAGCATGATCAGTCCTGGTGGTTTTCAGGGCAGCGAAGGGGGTTGGGATGAGGTGGCATGGCATGGTTATGAGGCTGGGACCTGGGACCTGGGACCTGGGACCCTTTGCTGCAGGGCTTGCACCTGGACAAATGTCATCTCAAGCAACAAAATTCAAAGAAACTATAAGGGACTGAAAATAACTGCGTGCATGAGCAGTTGGGGCAAATTGCGAAGAGCTGGAAGCAAAAGCAGGGCACTGTGCGTGCCCCCTTCACACAACGTCACCAGAGGGGTGGGCGGACCACCTAATCCATCCTTCCTGCTGGACCGCTGGACATGTGTCCCTACTGTCACCCCAGGTAAGGACCCAGCTCATCCCCGCTGAGGGAGCTAGCAAGCGAGGGGACCTGTTGTTTGCGCTGTTTCCCACCTGCTGCAGCAGGGGCCCCAGTAAAGCCTTGCCTGAATTCCTTGTCTGGCCTCTGATCAGTTTCTGTTGATTAAGCAGGCCAAGAACCCTGGTCGGTAACAGTTAGGGGAGGTCTTACACTTAAGCTGAGGTCTGAATGACGAGGAGGCACCAATCCTGGAAAAAAACTGGAGAGCAGAGAGGGAACAGCCCATGCAAAGGGTCACCAAGCAGTAAAGACAGAAAGAAGAGCAATATAGATAAATCACAGGGCATGAGAAGAAAGGGTGTGGAAGACGAGGTTAGCAGAGCCCAGATGACTCGGGCGTCATGGGTTAGAGGAAGAAGTTTGCATTTAATTCCAATGGTGACAGAAAGCCAGTGGGAAATTTTAAGTAGGAGAGGGTGTGATTAGACATACATTAAAAAAAAAAAAATCACTCTGCTTGTCGTGTGGAGAATGGGTAGCAGGAAGAAAGAGGAAGCTCCGGGGAGGTAGGTGAGGAAGGTCTTGCCCATGTCCTAGGCATGAGGTGCTGGTGGTCTGGCCCAGGTGGCCGCCATGGAGGAGATGGAGAGAGGTAGCTGGATTCCAGCCATGTCTTGGCAGAGGAATTCTGGGTGCAAGGGCAATGCAGGACTCTACGATGGTTCTAAGGTATTCAATCTGCATGTCCATGTCTTATAAAACACCGGGGGAGGAACTAAGATTTTTCTTTCTTTCTTTCTTTTTTCCCTGGGGAAAGGGTAGGAAAGAGCTAGGAATCAGGAGTCCTCCCCTGTGGGCTAGACCCTCCAGGTCTGGGCTTCTGACTTGCTCTTTCCAGTCTGGTCCAGAGACTAGGGTCTTGTGTTTGAATCCTAGCCTAAGGAGCTTTGGGGTTCATGCTCCAGGTACATGCTCTGCTGGTATACACCTGTCTTTTTTGACCCCATCCCCATTTGTGCTCTCTTCTGGCTGCCATCCTACCTAGACTTCTTCCTTTTCTCTATAGCTTGCTCTGTTCCTACACCCTGTATTGCCCCCTCCCAGCCTGCCCCTAGCTCCCAGTATCTGGTCCATTCCACAAGGCAGAGTCTGCAGGTGATGGCCATAGCAGACCAGGTCTCAAGACAGAAATAGTCCTGGCTAACAGATGTTACTCATGATATGCCAGGTACGTATCTTGGTTCAACTAGTCATCACAACAGTCCTATTCAGTTGCTACTATTATTATCCCCATGGAACAGAGGTAAGTGAGGACAAGAGTATTTATGTAACTTGCCTAAGATCACACAGATGCCAAGTAGGGGATCTGGGATATGCACTCAAGGTAGAACTGCTAAGCTCTGATACCGAATCATAATTCAGCCAACCCAACATGCTGAGGGGTCACTGGTGTTAAAACTGTGCTTAGCAGAGGCTGTTGCATTTTCTCTACCTTCTCAAATACCATTTCACCACGGATGATGGAAAACTAGAGAGGATCCAACAGGGAATCAGATTACTGATGAACAATCCCTGTTGAGGCATTTATTCATTGGACACGTTTTTGTTGAGTGTCAACCACGTGCCGCCATGTGGGACAGTAACAAACAAGACAGCACGTTTCCCGCATGTATGGAATGTATGTTCTCCTTCCTATGATTCCACTTTCCATGGCACAGGCAAGTGCCCCCACTTTTCTGTCCCCCCACCTCAATTCAGGTGCTGGGAACTCCTTGTTTATGACGTTACCCATTCCGTAACTATCCTTCTGGGCTGTGCACGGTCTGTTCTACTCTCTGCTCCCTTTATAGGGTTTTTTCTCTAGTTTATTCCCTTCTACCCACAGTCACCAAACCCCCTCATTTCAGGCACCTCTTATCCTCTTCCCTGTGTGGGCAGCTACCAGCTATATATGATGGTGAACATCTGATATCCTGAGTAGAGGAGCAGAGGAAGGTAGGTGGGACCTCTTTCTAAAACTGTGGAGACCAGCGAGTCTGTAACCCAATGAGCAGGGTTGGATGAAGAAATCAGGATTGGAGGATGGGAAAATCAAATAAAACTAAGATTATTGTGTAAAATGCCTGCTACAAGGTCCTGTAAACTTAAACTTGCTGGGTGTTGGTTGAATATCGGTGTTGAGCTCCCTAGCAGCCAAAATAAAAAGAGAAATCACAATTGGTTTGTAAGATTTTCATGGTCCATAGGTTGAAAACAAAATAATTTGTCAGTGGAACTCTAAGTTTTCCTTCTACACAGAACAGAAAGAATTGACTCCTTTGTGTACTCACCCAGAGGACCCTGTCTGGTGTAGTGGGAAGTATCTTTAACAAAAATTATTAAAATGCACTAAAATGTGCTTGCTTTGTAAGTCATTTTGTATTCATGGGAAGTAGCCTTGGGAATGGCTATCTCTTCAAGGTCAGCCTCCACTTTCCTTTTCGCCTGGGTCTCCTTTGGCACCTAGAGTGGTCTTCTGTGCATAGTAGGTTCTCTGTCAATGCAATCGCCTGATTTACCCTTAATTGGGTGCCTACAGAATCCCACTGCCCTGTGTCTTGTACCCCATTGTATCTAAGAAACATCCTCTGACTTAAAAATTGCTGGTGGGAAATAACTGAGAGGAAGAATAATTACTGAGGAAAATAGAAGCAGTGCTTCCTAAACTTATGGGCATTCTGACAGAGATATCTTTGAGGAAGTAAGAATTACCATAAATCCCAAGGGTGAACCATAGCACTAGATGTAAAAACAAAGAAGCCAAGAGTCAGCAGAAACCTTCTGCAGTTTGCGCACTCTGTTTTCTGGAAGACAAAAGGCTGCCATCAAGTCGGCTTTAAGGGTCAGCTAGTTGCCCCCTTTCTATCCCGCTTCTCCCAAACCCCATCCTGCCATGTGCAGAATGTGAGGCGGGATCTTCCTGAGGGTGTTCCAGAATAGAAGCTGCTCATTTCCAAGAGTGATTAACATCCCCATTAGTTACTTCTGACTGCTTGGCTGGAAAGGGGAAGATTTTTTTTTTCAGAATTGCAGCACCGGAAGTGCACAAACAAGCCAGATCAGGTTGGCTGTTGTGGGGGCACTTAGCTCCTGCTGCATGCAGAGGGGATCCATTGGAGCAATGCCCCAGGGCCCTCTCTCTCTCTTACCTCCCTTATTCTTCCTCACGGAGAGCAGAGACTCGCCTGATCGGTTAGTTTGGAGAAGGAACTGGACATCCCTGACTTGGCCCCTTCCTGTTTTTCTCTTCGTTCTCCCCGCCTGCAGAAAGCAAGCCCTCTCTACTCCTCCATGCCGTAGGGTTTTTTCGGGGACAGGCTCCATGGGGGAGCCTACAGGGGTTCAGCACTGTTTGTGACTAGGGAGGCAAGTCTGCCCAGTTCTGGGGTGTGGCATCAGGAAGCCAGTTGTTGCCATTCCCTTAAGCCTTGTTGTCTAACAGCCATATCAATGGTGAAAGTGACATTTCAAATCCTCCCTGCCTGTCTCCTTGGCTTATTTCTCCTTTGGTCTCGTACCAGAGTAAGGAAGGGGTGTCCTGGATTTGGACCCCGTCAACCCAAACATTGAGCATAACAGAGTTCATAGGAGGACTGAGGATGGCTGGTGGATCTCCTCAGAGTATAAGGAGGGGCCATCCACAAACTGCTGTTGATGAAAGCAGGTGGTAGGTATTGGTGGAAGCCCAGGTCTCCAGGTGAGGGTTTAGAAGCAAGCAGGGCAGGAAAACCAGGTGGGGAACCTGTAAATGACACGTGTATATTTGTCTGTTCAGCATCCTCCCCCCCTCTTCTGGTAACTGTGCCCAACTTCCATTGGGAAGCTACTTGTCATGTGGGGTTCCTCCTACCTTTCTCTAAGGGTGGGTATCAGGCCAATTAATTGCAATTTGGGGACATTTATGGAACTATTGGGAAGGAGAAACTCTGCATTGGGACTGGTAGGTTGGAAGGATGCAAGTCTGAGGTCACCGGTGGACATCTTGCCACCAAGGGGGAGATGAATACATCATATGTACATATATACAAATACATAAACATCATATATACATATGTAAACATACATATACACACATACATTATACATCAGATACATCAATATGAAACCAACACAGAGGAAAGCAGAGGCAAGAGGTAGATACTGTACCTGTATCCAGCTATGCCAGAAGCTAGCCACCTGGACTTCTTAACTGAAGATACATTCCCTCTTTACTTAAACCTGTTTAAATCAGTTTTTTCCCACTAAAACTAAAATAATAACAATTAATAAATAAATCAAACAAGGGTTATGATTTGTTTGGAAGGAAATGGAAGCCATGCATTTATTCTTTCTCTCAACTGCATAAATATTCAGTGAGCAGTTGCAATGAGCCAGGTTCTGTGCTGGGTCCTGGCAATACAGAGATGAATAAAGCACCATCCTTGACCTTAGAAGCTCAGGTTAGCTGTAGAGAGACAGGTGAGCAAGTGACCATAATGTGATATAGTACATAAGCTAGGAGAGGCATGTGGAGAGTGCCATGCTAGCCCAGGGGAATGGAGGGAACCATTCCTGAGAGGGAACAGTGGATTGGCACTTAAGGATGAACAGGATTTAGAAAAGTAGAGAATGAAGTGGTATCCATGACAACATGGAGATGAGAGGTCAGGATGAGGCAGGAGGCTAGTATGTAATAACAATGAAGAGGAGGATAAGTATTATATCTAGTTAACATTTAATGAGTGCTTATTATACACAAGGCATTATTCCTAGTACATTAAAATTTTTTATTTTTTAGGCTGCACCGTGAGGTATGTGAGATCTCAATTCTCTGGCCAGGGATTGAACCCGTGCCCCCTGCACTGGGAGAGTGAAGTCCCAACCACTGGACTGCCAGGGAAGTCCCATATTCCTAGTACTTTAAATACACAGTCTCATTTAATCCCCCTTATGATTCCGTGCAGTAGGTGTCTGTTTTTTAGGTAAGAAAGTTAAGGAACTTGCTAGAAGCTAGTTCCCAGGGCTGCTGGGATATAAGGTAAAATATATGGAGTGAGGGTAGATGAAATTCTTGTGACTTTGAGTAAGACCCAGATTGCGAATGGTTTTGAATATAATGCAAAGGGTTTAATGAAGAGAGCAGAAGGGCATTGCAATTTGCTGAGTGCCCACTGTATGCCAGGCAAATACCTGATCTCATCAAATCCTTATAATTCCCCTACTTAATGAACATTATAAGCCACAGTCTTACTAACAAAACTCAGATATATTTCTGTTTCCCTTAAATCGTTCTACTAGTAAGTGGCAAAAGGAAAAAAAAACCCTTCCCCTTTACCTATTTTCTATCTAATGTATTCTTCCCTACTCTTTATGACAATTATTTTATTTTTTTATTGAAGTATAGTTGAGTTACAACGTTGTGTTAGTTTTAGGTGTGTGTGTGTGTGTGTGTGTGTGTGTGTATGTGTATGTATATATATATTTATTTATTTATTCTTTTTCAGTTTCTTTTCCATTATAGGCTATTACAAGATACTGAATATAGTTCCCTGTGCTATGCAGTAGGTCCTTGTTTTTTTAATCTATTTTATATATAGGAGTGTGTATATGTTACTCTCACACTCCTAATTTATCCCGCCCCCCTTCCACTTTGTTAACCATAAGATTGTTTTTTATGTCTGTGAGTCTGTTTCTGTTTTGTCAATAAGTTCATTGGTATCATTTTTTTTTTAGATTCCACAAATAAGTGATATATGATATTTGCCTTTCTCTGTCTGACTTACTTCACTTAGTATGATAATCTCTAGGTCCATCCATGTTGCTGCAAATGGCATTATTTCATTCTTTTTTATGGCTGAGTAGTATTCCATTGTATATATGTACCACATCTTCTTTATCCATTCATCCTGTCAGTGGACACTTAGGTTGCTTCCATGTCTTGGCTACTGTAAATAGTGCTGCTGTGAACATTGGGGAGTATGTATCCCTTCTATTTAGAGCTTTTGTCTTTTGGGGATATATGCCTAGGAGTGAGATTGCTGGATCATATGGTAACTCTGGTTTTAGATTTTTAAGGAACCTCTATACTGTTCCCCATAGTGGCTGCACCAATTTACATTCCCACCAACAATATAGGAAAGTTCCCTTTTCTCCACACACTCTCCAGCATTTATTATTTGTAGACTTTTTGATGATGGCCATTCTGACAGGTGTGAGGTGATACCTTATTGTAATTTTGATTTTTGATATTAGAGAAATGCATTTCTCTAATGATTAGCGATGTTGAGCATCTTTTCATGTGCCTTTGGCCATCTGTATGTATGACAATTATTTTTAATCCTTTTTTCCCTTCTGATCATCCAATGAAAACTGTCAGTCCTGATGTACATGGAAATATACACAAATGAAATTTTGCTTGTGGTTTATTTCACTGCATGGGAATTTTATTTCCTTCATATGGACAGACTATAAAAACAATATTTTAAAAGAATTATTTCTTAGTTTTTTACTTGCAAAATATTAATGGCCACTTCCTTTAAAAAAGCAATAAATCCAAATTTTGCAAATGGATAAAAGATGTACATTTAAATTCTGCTGACATGTAAATTTCAGCAAGAAACCTGCAGTTATTTGACTAAATAAGAAATTAAAATTTCGGAGCTGTCTTTGCATGACAACATCTTTTTTGCTATCTAATCAATTTCAACATTGTTTTATTGGCATCAAGTCCCCCATACCATGGCTCTCAAAGGTAAGTAACAAATCGCATCGTCAGTCCCAGAGCTCGCTTTGCTAGGCACGGTCAGATATATGTCAGGGAGCCCCAGAATTCCCTAAGACTCTTTGAGTTTAATTTGTTCTGTATAATCCCCTTTGTCCTAGAGTTAATGAGCTCGGTTTTGGCAAGTTCTGTGCATTCTTCATGTTGTCTGTGTCAGCAAGGTGAGGATGTGACTCCAGTTCAATTGTAAGGTTGTCTACACCACAGTAAATGTCAAAAGAATTCTGCCCCATTTCCAGGGGTCTACAGATTTCTGCTTGCGGAGCAACTGACAAGGTGTTGTCACTGTGGACAACAGTCTACAAAAGCATTTCTTCTGAACTGGAAAACTGGATAATTTCCCACTTGTCTTCCAGAACAGTGAAAATGGCTGAAAAGCTTGGTCCTTTTCAGCAGCAAACATAATGGTGAATGCTGGGTTTAAATTCTAGTTGTTGCCTTATCCAACTTGCTAAAAATGTCCAGCAAGAATTTATCCCTGTCAGATTATTCTGAGAAGGGGTCATATTTAGTCTGTTAGAAGTTCAGTCAGGTGTTTTAAGATTTGTTCTCTAAAAGCTGGTAAACCTCTCTAGAGAAGGGCTTCAGAGTCTGCTTCTGTTTCTTGTCCTGTTTTTTTTTAATCCCATACTCCCAATTTATCCCTCCCCTCTCTCTCCTTTGGTAACCGTGTTTATTTTCTATGTCTGTGAGTCTATTTCTGTTTTGTAAATAAGTTCATCTGTGTCTTTTTTTAGATTCCACATATAAGTGATATTGTATAATATTTGTCTTTCTCTGTCTGACTTACTTCACTTAGTATGATAATCTCTAGGTCCATATGTTGCTACAAATGGCATTGTTTCATTCTTTTTTATGGCTGAGTAGTATTCCATTCTCTCTCTCTCTCTCTCTCTCTCTCTCTCTCTCTCTCTCTCTCTCTCTCTCTCTCTCTCTCTCTCTCTCTATATATATATATATATATATACCGCATCTTCTTTATTCATTCATCTGTTGATGGACACTTAGGTTGCTTCCAGGTCTTGGCTGTTGTAAATAGTGCTGCTTGAACATTGGGGTGAATGTATCTTTTTGAATTAGAGCGTTCTGGTTGCATCATATGCAAATATTTTCTCCCAGTCTGTAGGATGTCTCTGCTCCGTTTCTTGACAAAACATATCGGGAAGGTGGTTCAAGGCAAGGCCTGCAGGACCTTCTCTGAGGCTGACTGACTGGGTCTGACACTCAAGCACAGTAATGCAGCGATGTCACTTGCCGCTTCTTTTTCACTGTATCAGTGCCCCGTTGCTGTGTGACAAACCTCGCCACAATTTAGTGGCTTCAACAACAGCCATTTGTTTGGCTCATGATTTTGTAGGTTGGCAGTCTGGGAGGGGCTTGCTGGTGGTTCTTCTGGTCCGGACTGGGCTCTGTTCACGTCTCCCAGGCTCATTCATGCTTTTGCATTCATGCGAGGTGGGTTGGCAAGACCAGCTGTTTCGAGATGGCCAGCCTGAGGGATGTCTGAACCCTCTCTCTGCATGCTCTCTTACTCATCAGCAGACGAGCCTGAGCTTGTTCACACGGTGCCTGGGTTCCAAGAAAAGCCAGAGAGCAAGCCTGTGAGAACAAGCCCAAGTTTCTTTTCAAGTTTTTGTGTGTCGCCTTTGCTCCTGTCCTACTGATCAAAGCCAAGTCACATGGTCAGTGCAAATTCAAGTCATGAACCAAAAATCCAAGGATCAGTGAGAGGAGCCACCTTGTAAGGATGTAGATACAGGGCGGAGAAGAACTCGTGGACATCTTTCCAATTGACCACATTCACAAAGCACAAAACAAGCTCTTTTAGGGTTTAAAGGGGCCAGTAAATTATACTCTTTCCCCCACGTCTGCGTTTACAACCAGCTGAGAGAAGTAAATGGGATTCAAATGGGGCAGATCAAACACCAGCCTTTATTACTGGTGAAATTAGAATGAAGGCATGGCTTGCTTTGTAGTCTGTAGTTCAAAACTTCTACAACTCCTACAACCCCCTGGAATTAAAGTAACCGTCTGGAATAGAGAGGTCCCCCTGCAGGAACTTAAAAAATGCATGTGTTTTGTGGAGGTGGGTGGTCAGACAGAAAGAAACTAAAGGAAGTTACTTGGTAGAGACACTTTATCCTCTGCTCTGTAGAGAAAAGTGGACCAGTGGGTGCTAGACACTTCCTCTCCCATCAAGGAGATAAAGAAAAATGTGGAAGGAGGGGGCCAAAGTGACTATTTTATGAGCCTAGGTGGGAGTGCTGTGAAAGGGAGAAAAATGGTTCCCCTTAACCCAGATGTGTTTCCAAGCAATGAAGGTGTTCTTTTTGTGCCCTGAGAACCATCTTTTCCCTCTTAAGTGAAATTTTGCTTGACAATGAAACTATTCATCATTTTGAAGATGTGCATGGCCAGTGAAGTTTCCCAATGGGACTGGCAAAGTAGGACTTCTTCTTTGACAGAGTAAGTGAAAATAGATGAAAACCAAGAATTGGCTGCATTGAAAGACATCAGTAGTTACATCCTGTTGCAAGTTGAAGGGAAATGCCATGACCTGCCAATTCCATGACCTGCTTCTAAATCCTGGAGGGAATGTAATGTTTTGGGAATGGTGCCATTTGATGAAGGGGCTGCTTCTATTTCTTTTCCAATTCTCTAAGACCCAAAGAAGCTAAACTGTGGTGTCACAATGAACTTGTCTGTGCAGCTAAGTTTTTCCCTCGGCAATGCCAGGAGCAAATGTTGGGGGGTGAATTTTCATAGTCACAACAGTCCTCAAAACTCAGGTTCATAAACAATGTTAACTGCTTTATTTCTATATAAGAGAGTCTTAGCTTTCATGTCCCTAACTCCAGGAATAGTGGGGAACTTAATCTTGCAAAACCAAGTAGGCTTAGCCAAGTCTTGTTTAGAATTCAGTCTCTTTGGGATAAATATACAAAGAATTCTGGATGCTTGCCTTCTCCTTTTTCTTTTGCTTTTCCTCAGAGGAGAGGCATCAGAAGAACATGGGCATCTGGTCCATGGTCATCCTCTGACCTGTGATGAAATAACTAAGTTGGTCCTTGTCAGCATGTGTTGACATTTGCTTCTGTGGTCCTATCTGGCCTCCTGTTGACAGGTCATGATTTTGTGACCTCCTTGTCCTGACCTCAAGCACTTTTGGGTCAGATACCCTCTCTCAGCACTTCTGCTCTCCCCTTGATGGCTTTGAAACTCTTGGGATCCTTCCTCCCGTCACACTGGAGTGCACAGGGTCCCACTCTATGAGGCCACTCTGGGCCCATCCAGAAAGATTCTTCCCTCCATCATTGCTAAATTACCAATGATGGTACACTTGTTGGAAACAGCTTCTCTGAAAGGCTTGCAGATTCTCCAGGGGACACTGGAAGGGAAAGCATAGGTCTGCTGTGCTCTGAGATCTCCCCAAATCATTTGGAGTTTCTATGAAACCTCCCTCCTTCCCATCTTTCAGCCACTAGAAAGGGCAGGAAGTATGGTCCCTTCCTCTGAGATTTACCTCCAAATATATCTAATTCTCTCACTCCCCTCTCCCAAATTGCTGGTAGATTATCTCCTCCTCTTAGCCCAGTCTTCTTTCTCTTTTATTTAATGCCTCTACTTTGCTTTGTTCAGGGCTCAGCTCTTGATTTTTTTCCCTCTCAAGGCTTTTAAGATGGCCGGGACTATTATGGCTGTAAAGCGAGCATTCTGAAAACCAACTGAGCTTTGGTTTTAGGCTGTATCTCCCTCCCCCGGCGAGGCAGGGGGTAGAGAAAGCTTTTACTGCTGGTTGACGTGGTAGAGTGTGGAGGGTAAAATAGAGAAATACAGGGGAAACTTTCTCAGTTAATGTCACAGAATATGATCCTCCTCTAGCACCTTCTACATCTTCCAGATAAGGTTTCTGTGTTGGGAAAATCCAAATTTTCTTAACAGTGCAGATTTTTCCAAGTTCAACATGATTTTCACAAAAGATCCACCTAGAGGCAGTGGTAAGTCTACATAGGTGCTCTTGGGAAAGAGAAAAATGCTGGCAGTGCCGGGGCTGGGAGGCAGGTCACCAAAGAGGACAGAAGAGCTGGTGTGGACACAGGTGTGGAGATGGTGCCTCCGCTTATGGGTTGAAGAGAGCAGAAGGCTGTTCTCGGCTGCACAGACACCTTGAGCACCCACGTTAGCTCCATTGGTAGTTCCACAATGTACCACCCATCAGGAGATTTTTCTCTCACCAATGATGGAACATAAAACTGCTCCCCTCCAAAGAATAAGGAGTCTGGTGGCAGCAGGGAGGTCCCATAGCCCAACGCCACAGTGCTCTAAGGTCTGTGAAGATAGATGTGCATCTCGATGTACCCCCTTCCAGCTGCGTGACCTTGGGCAAGTTACTTAATCTCTCTAGTCCTCAGTTTTCAGATCTGAAAAATGTGAAGAATGATAACGCATGGGTTTGTTAAGATAATGAAGTGAACCATGGTATGCAAAGTCCCTGGCAGAATGCCTGGTACATAATAAGTGCTTGATAAAGGTTAACCATTATTCTCGTATCATTTTTAATTTTCATTGTCGTTGCTGTTGTGCTTCAGGAGGACGCTGTAGAGTTTTTTGCTTTGGGTCTATTTTGGTTTTTTTGCCAGTGACTCACACTGTTCAATGTTAGACTAAGGGTGGATAAGGGTCAGGTGCCACTTCAGTCAGGTTGGCTGTGAGTGTTTCTTGGTAAGGTAACAGTCACACAAAAGGGCAGCTACATTGGAACCACACCACAGAAGTATGAGCAAAGAATGTGTGAGCTGTGATGACATGTTCAAGTTCAAGCTAAGCTAAGACTGATGTAGACCAGCCCCGTTAGAATCATAATGGCAGTTATGTTTTCTTCTTTCCTATCATTGAGATCCTATTCTAGATACCATAAAATGGTGACCACAATGATAGCACTTGTTAGAAGTGGAATGGTACCTTAATAATATCATTTGACATGAAAATGCCTTTCCAGATAGGTAATTTACAAGGTAGTATAGGAAAAAATTTATGCCGTGTTTTCAGATAACTTGGAACCATCCATGTAACCCCAGGGTCTATAGGTTGCATATTAAGAATTTCTTTCATTGTGTAAAAAAGAAAAATCAAAATGGAGTTGGTGTTGCTAAGAGAGCTCTCTGAAATAGAGCCGGGGGGCCATTGAGGAAGTGTGACTTATGCACATCTCAGCCTGGATGCAATCTGAACTTTAACCACTTCTTTCTTAATGTAGGCATCCAGAACATCTGCCCAACGTTCCAGAAACTCAACATACTTAAGGCATCCTTACCCTAAAATAACTCGTGACAGCCTGTCCCTTAAGGACCAATACTTCCTTTATTGCATCAAGGTCAATCATAATTCTTGAACAACCTTGTGGTTTTACCTTTATAAGCTCCTAACTCTTTCTGTTCTTGGAACTCTTTCAGTTTTACCCAAATCTGTGTCTCCTGAATTGCAGTTCTCAAGACTCCCCAATAAAGCTCTTTGTTCTTTGCAGCCTTGATACTGGTGATTGATTGAGAGCTGGTCTCTTTTTTTTTTTTAACATCTTCATTGTAGTATAATGGCTTTACAATGGTGTGTTAGTTTCTGCTTTATAACAAATCAGTTATACGTATACATATGTCCCTATATCTCTTCCCTCTTGCATCTCCCTCCCTCCCACCCTCCCTATCCCACCCCTCCAGGCGGTCACAAAGCACCGAGCTGATCTCCCTTTGCTATGCAGCTGCTTCCCACTAGCTGTCTACCTTACGTTTGGTAGTGTATATATGTCCATGCCTCTCTCTCGCTTTGTCACAGCTCACCCTTCCTCCTCCCCATATCCTCAAGTCCGTTCTCTAGTAGGTCTGTGTCTTTATTCCTGTCTTACCCCTGGGTTCTTCATGACTTTTTTTTCTTAAATTCCATATATATGTGCTAGCATACGGGATTTGTTTTTCTCTTTCTTACTTCACTCTGTATGACAGTCTCTAGGTCCATCCACCTCACTACAAATAACTCAGTTTTGCACCTTTTTGTGGCTGAGTGATATTCCATTGTATATATGTGCCACATCTTCTTTATCCATTCATCTGTTGATGGGCACTTACGTTTGCTTCCATGTCCTGGCTATTGTAAATAGAGCTGCAGTGAGCATTTTGGTACATGACTCTTTTTGAATTATGGTTTTCTCAGGGTATATGCCCAGTAGTGGGATTCCTGTGTCATATGGTAGTTCTATTTTTAGTTTTTTAAGGAACCTCCATACTGTTCTCCATAGTGGCTGTATCAGTTTACATTCCCACCAACAGTGCAAGAGGGTTCCCTTTTCTCCACACCCTCTCCAGCATTAATTGTTTGTAGATTTTTTCATGATGGCCATTCTGACCGGTGTGAGATGATATCTCATTGTAGTTTTGATTTGCATTTCTCTAATGATTAATGATGTTAAGTATTCTTTCATGTGTTTGTTGGCAATCTGTGTATCTTCTTTGGAGAAATGTCTATTTAGGTCTTCTGCCCATTTTTCATTGGTTTGTTTGTTTTTTTGATATTGAGCTGCATGAGTTGCAGGATACAAAATTAATGCACAGAAATCTCTTGCATTCCTATACACTAATGATGAAAAATCTGAAAGTGAAATTAAGAAAACACTCCCATTTACCACTGCAACAAAAAGAATAAAATATCTAGGAATAAACCTACCTAAGGAGACAAAAGACCTGTATGCAGAAAATTATAAGACACTGATGGAAGAAATTAAAGATGATACAAATAGAGGGAGAGATATACCATGTTCTTGGATTGGAAGAATCAACATTGTGAAAATGACTCTACTACCCAAAGCAATCTACAGATTCAGTGCAATCCCTATCAAACTACCAATGGCATTTTTCACAGAACTAGAACAAAAAATTTCACAATTTGTATGGAAACACAAAAGACCCCGAATAGCCAAAGCAATCTTGAGAAAGAAAAACAGAACTGGAGGAATCAGGTTCCCAGACTTCAGACTATACTACAAAGCTACAGTAATCAAGCCAGTATGGTACTGGCACAAAAACAGAAAGATAGATCAATGGAACAGGATAGAAAGCCCAGAGATAGACCCATGCACATATGGTCAGCTTATCTTTGATAAAGGAGGCAAGAATCTACAGTGGAGAAAAGACACCATCTTCAATAAGTGGTGCTGGGAAAACTGGACAGCTACATGTAAAAGAATGAAATTAGAACACTCCCTAACACCATACACAAAAATAAACTCAAAACGGATTAAAGACCTAAATGTAAGGCCAGACACTATCCAACTCTTAGAGGAAAACATAGGCAGAACACTCTATGACATAAATCACAGCAAGATCCTTTTTGACCCACCTCCCACCTTTATCTCCTAAATGGAAATAAAAACAAAAATAAACAAATGGGACCTAATGAAACTTAAAAGCTTTTGCACAGCAATGGAAACCATAAACAAGACAAAAAGACAACCCTCAGAATGGGAGAAAATATTTGCAAATGAAGCAACTGACAAAGGATTAATCTCCCAAACAGACAGCTGGTCTCTTTAAGTGCCAACAGTCTGAGCCATCTGTCTATCACCTAGATCATCCAGCCCAGGGATGTACACATAGTAGGTGTATAACAGATGTATAATAGGTGCATAGTAAGCACTTATTCAATTGAACTGAAAAGTCTTCAAGACTCGATGATTTCCAGTTGTAATGGTGAACAAGAAGCACTGGAACCCATGCTTCAAGTGTTTCCCTCTTGGATCTGATGAGACGGGTAACTGTCTTGGACATACCAAACTGAAGGTTTATTACTGAAGTATCAGTCTGTACAGAGCTCTGCCAGAGGGATGAGATGAGCAAGCTCAGGAAATGAAGCCAAAGATGGGAAAATGGGAAGGTGACCAGGTGGTACATCAAGATAAAGGAGCGAGGCTAAAGTCAGGGGTTTGGAGAAAGGGAGGGAGTTGGGGTGAAAGGTGAGGGAAACAGAACAATTCAGGCTGGAGTTGAGAACCTTCATCATGTTCTGGGAAATGTATCACCTGCCTCTGAATGAAGCCCACTGGGAGGAACAGGTGTGATGGAAGGAAAATGGAGCTATTCACTTCCCTCTTGATAAACAGATAATTTTAGACAGTCTGGTGGTAATAAAAGACTTTCACGGGTGAGATGCAGCTCCTTCAACTAAAAAGACATTCTTGCTGACTCAGAGCAGCTACTTAGGATCTCCATGGGCAGATTTTGTTGTAAAACTCCAGAGAAAGCCAGGGACTGTTCCCCAGGTCAGTGCTTGGACGAGCAGAAACAAAGGGTCCATCTGTAGGATCCGCTGCACTGTGCAATTAGGACCTGCTGAGAAATGGCAGGTGAGGTCAGAAGAACACATGTAGCTAAGAAAATGCACCCTGACATGGAGTTTTTATTACAAACAAATATAGTACATGTCAGGGATGCGTCTGGGGAGGGGAAAGATCATTGTGAGGTCCAAATTCATAGGCAGAAGCCTTTGCCTGGGGGTGCCCTCCTCACCCTGTTTGGGAGCAGCTCCCAGGAAGCAGGGATGAGTCGTTCCTTTCAGCCTCCCCTTCCACCGCCCTGACTGCCCTCTGTGCATCCCCTGGAGTCTAAACCAAGTCCCAGCTCCATGCTCAGCAGAGTTGCCCACTGGTTTGACTTAATTCTGTGATTCACCTTCTAGTGAAGGGAATTTCTTTGATAAGCCCATCAAGACTGAAAACTTAAACCTCCAAAACTTTCTTAGTAAAAAGCTTAAGATTTCTCCCAAACTTGCCTGACAGATGCAAACTGCTCCCAGCAACCAGGGTAGATGGCCTTGAGCCCACTGTTGCTGTGAGACCCCCAGCCCTCAGAGCATGGCTCCAGGGCCGTGGATGTTAGAAGTTCCAGCAGAGACATTCTCCAAATACAGTCTGAGGCATGCTCCACTGGTGTTGCCCACCAAGCGCCCATCTCTGGGGCTGCTTAGGAGTCAGGTGGGCCGAATTGGAAAGATCTGCCTCTGCTCCTTGCCAGCTGTGTGACATCAGGCAACTTACCTGCTCTCTGTGACCCGGCTTCTCATCTGTAAAATAGAGATTATAATACGCACATCCAAGAGCGATGGGGGTTCCAAACGGGATGATACATGCAAAGCACTTAAAGGAGTGCCTTGTTCTGGGCAGCACGCATACATGCGTTTGTGATCGTTTTCATAGATGTTTAAATTGCCACCTGCTTACCTGTCTCCTGTCATTTGCTTCTGAGCTGGGTCTCTGATGGAGAAAGACTCGGCCGAGATCCCCTAAAATCCATTACCACCCCAATATGGCAGAGGACCGTTGAGCCAGTGGCTGCCATTGCTTTCTCGCTGGGTATTGGCCTCAGATTACTGGGGTGAGCTGCGCAGGATCAGGTGTGAGTGGTGAGGCCCTGAACCTGCTTTTGTTAGAGGGCAGAGCGGGCTATTCTGGGGGCTTAGATTTGCCTCTTTCCCCTGGACTCCTAGTTTTTCTAGTTTGTCCTTCAAGGATGGGAGGTGCTGGTCATGTTTCTCCTTAGTTCCTCTCTCCTTGAGAGAGTAGCTCCAAGAGGGTAAAACAATCCCCAGAGCCACAACAAGGAGAATATTCCAGCAAAAGAGGAGCTTTCAGGCTCTCTTGCATCCCCTCCCAGAGCTCCATTCTCCAGCGCTGGGTCTAATCCTGTCCTTCCTCCTGGTCTCATATCTGACCAATACACTGAGTGTACCTGTAGGCAGAGGTCCCTCACCCTGGCTGCACTTGGAAATCACTTTGGGAGCCTTAAGAAGATACTATGTGAGCCTCACCCTGGATCAGTCAAGCAGGAGGCTCTGGGAGTTGGCTAGGGGAACCTGTATTTCAAAGATCTTTCTAGGTGACTCCAGTCTGCAGCCAGTCAAGAGGTTCAGGGTTGGAGAGTGTGCAGACTCTGAATCCATTCTCTGCTCCCTGACTGCAGCTTATTTCCAGCCTGGGCCTGTGATCAGCCTGCCTGACACACCTCTGTGCCCTGTCTTGACTGTGCAGGTTTCAGGAGACCCCGCAGGGGCTCTTGCCATGGTTTAGCTCTAAGGCTCTAGACATAGAGGGACTAAATCTGGCTGTCACTGATCTCAGTTTCAAAATCTCTGCAACATTTGCATGCTTGGCTATTGTTTAAGGTTTACACATAAAAGAACAATTGTGCTCCATGTCTCTTCCTCCCCACTGCTTGCATTCTGATCCTGTTTGTTTTTTCTTGGTTTGATAAATAAAATCTCAGTGTTGGAGAGGGGATGACAAGCAGCTTATCCCCCTTTGGTGATAACGATGACAATCATGCCCGCCATTTATTCAGCCCTAACTACACATCAGGCATCATTTCGGGTGCTTTGATTCCATTAACTAATTTATTTCTCCTAATAACCCTATGAGGTTGGGCCTTTTGTTATTCTCATTTTAGAGCTGAGAAAATGGAGGTCACTCAGTGGGTATGTGGTTGAGGCTGGAGCCCTGTCTTTTTCTGTGGACCTTGAGCCAGTGTTCTTCATCATTGCTATGAACTTACTGAACAGAAGGGAGGCATCTCTTGTTCTTGAACTGTGGTCTCACTGCCCTAGGAGGCTGCAGGGTTTTCCTCGGTGCCCATGGCATGCGCATTCCTCGTGAAGCAGTCCTCAAGTCTCCTTACCCATCTGCCGAAGTGGGATAGGATCCTGAGATGGGTGGAGCAGTAAGAACAGAGCCCCTCCTTGGCTGTACCCTCATCAGAGGAGGTGAGAACCCTCGCTCTGGCTGGGACCCTGCCCAGGCCAGCTGCAAGGCTTGAGAAGGACTTCTCAGGCCTGAACTCCACGTGGAAACCTGTCTCTTCCCCTGGGATGATTTTTCCCCAGGAAGCGTCAGCATTTGAGCAATTTGGATATTTCCCTGAGAAGCAGAAAGACAGTCCACTTCTGGCAGTTCCATTTCTCCAGGCATTGCCTGGACCCAGTGCCTCCGCCCTAAAGGAGCTGTTTAATCTGAGGTCAGCTCCCGCCACATCCAGAGCTGGGTGACATTAAGGTTCAAACTCATTCAGCACCAGGGCATGCTATTTTTTCCATCCTTCACCAGGGCCCTAATATGAATTACTTTTTGGGAAAAAAACCATTTGCAGACCTGGCCTTTCAAATGCCAATGTGTTTGCTTATCAGATTGACTGGAAGGGGGCATGCTAGCTTTTTGGCATAAGTTTTCCTAGGGAAAAATGAGCTGCATGACTACTGGAAAATTAAAAAAAATTAAGTAAATAGGCAAAAAGCCATGCACTAATCAGTAAATCCAGAAACTTCCACAGAGTTCTTGTGGACTCTTCTACTTAACCAGACCTTGTCCACTGAAATGCATTTGCTGATAATTGTGAAAGACAGCTATAAGTTTTGCCTGCCTGATCAACATTATGGCTTCTGGTTACAGCACCCAGATTTTATTGTGGGAAATGTTCTCTTGTCTCTTGAAGGCAGTCTTGGTAGGGCTGTCAGTCAGTATGCCCCAACCCCAGCCAAGGGGTGGGCATGAGACAAGACTCAAGCTCAGCCAATCAAATACTCTCTCTCCCTGGAATTTGAATCTTAACACAAAAACAACACGGTGGCATCCATTCATTCCAACAGTTGCCGAAAGAGAACATCCATTTGTTCCTGACTCTCAGATCCCCAGAGTTGTCCTAGTTTCCATTCTTTCTAAGACCCCTTTCTCCAGCTTTTCATCTGACTCTGGGAGTTATCCATACTGTGACAGTAATTCATTTTTGTGGAAGTGAGAGTTGCTGTTTGTTGCTCACAACCAGAGGCCCAGTGGCCACTGTGATCCTCACCATGGAAACGCTGTCGGCGACACCCTCTGTAGGAAGTGGCTGTGTATTGTACAGTGGGGTCAAAGTTACTGGATATGCCCTTGTCTGTTTTTAACTGAAACTGTTCTTGCCTCGTGCCTTGGTCTGAAGGCAGCTAGCCTAGGATAGAGATGGCTACTCTAGGATAGAGTGGAACAGGTAGAGTTCATCCTCCAGCCCCACGGGAGATGACCCAGTGGGCTCAGTCAAGCAGGTGCAATTGTAATTAGGTAAGTCAGTCTGACTGGCTTCTTCTGAATTTGGAAGAGGGAATATGTAAAAGAGTGACCCTGTGATAACAGGAGGACACAGCAGTGGGCACACAGGGAGAAGCAGAGCTCTGACACTGTCCTTCTCATTGCTCTTTTGATCTTCTGGGACAAGGCCTAAAGTGAGGACACGCCCCCTGCTTAATTCCTGCTTCTCTTGCAGATCTCATCTTAAATGTCACCTCTTCAGAGAAGTCTTCCCTGACTGCCCCCTCAAAAGTTGTCATTCCTAACCACCTATATGATGTTTGTTCTCTGCAAACACTACCCATGTTTTCTTGCTTATGTATTTGTTAGTCAACACTACCCCCAAACCACCTCTAGAATGTAAGCTCCTTGAAAGCAAATATCTCATCTGTTTTGTTTGTCTCTGGGTCTCTTGGATCTAGAACAGTGCTTGTCTCATAACAGGTACTAAACAAGTATTTTTAAAAGCAAAGTATCCCCCTTTTACTTAAGTTGTCTGTTGTAAGATGAATAGTGTCTCCCCAAAAAGTTTGTTCAAGTCATAATCCCTGGTACTCGTGTATGTGACTTTATTTGGAAATAGAATCTTTGCAGATGTAATTAATAAAGATGAGCAAATACTGAAGTAGGGTGAGCCTTAATCCAATGAATGGTGTCCTTATAGGAAGAGGGAAGTTTGGACACACACAGAGGGAGAACATGATGTGGAGACTGGGGCAGCGGTTGGAATGATGTGCCTACAAGCTAAGGACCACCAGAGATGACTGGAAATCACTGGAAGCTGGGAGAAAAGCATGGAACAGACCCTCCCTCAGCGCCTCCAGGAGGATTCAACCCTGCTGACACCTGGATTTCAAACTTCCACCCTCCAGAACTGTAAGAGAATATTTTCTTAGCATTGTAAAGAATTTGTAAGCTATCTTCTCCTTTTCCTAAGTTGGGAACAATTCCATATCATTCGAAGCTTGATAAAATACCACTTCATTCATTCATCATTCATTGAAACATTAGTTGATTGTTTACTACAAGCCAACCAATGAGATATAAAGATAAATAGGGCTTTTTTGGTAAAATGACTCCCAGCCAATTAGCTGTATTCTCCTCGGTGCTCACATAGCACTTTGCAAAGCCCTTTAGTGTAGCCCTTATTACATCACATTTTGGTGAGTTTTTTTTAACTTCTTGATCACACAGGCCCTACACTTTTTAATGCCTAGTATACCATGCCTAGTACAAAGAAAATATTCAATAAATCCAATGAGTGAATGAGAAAATGGTGGATTAAAGATTATAGTCATAAGACAAACAGGTGAATACTACTATGATACCAAAAGTGTTGTTGGAAACACTCTACTTATCTTTCTCCTGTGTCTGTCCTAGGGTGAGGGAGCCAGCACGGTGAGCAGGGAATGGAAATCAGGCAGTTCTAGTACTGGCTTTGCTCCTGGAGGGGATCTCCTCATTGTGGCTTGAACATGGATGGCCAGAGTAAATGGGCAGAATTGAAGGACAGAGAGCGAGAGAAGGAGAGAGAGAGATTGATTCCAGCTCAACTTCCCAGCAGTCAGAAGTAAACAAAGGTAAACTGAGCTGGCTTGGGATGTGATGAGTTCTGTCGTGCGTTAGGTGTTCAAGCAGATGCCAAGATAAATGATGCTTGACAGGAATCCTGTAGACTGAGGATACTCATGGAGTGGGTGATGATTAGATTAGATGGTTCTTTAATTTCCGTTCCAACTTAGGCAAATTGGAAGTCACCTGGGTGACTTGGGCTAAGCCACCCCCTCTCTGGGCCCCAGATTCTCGTCATCTGAGGGAATTGACTCTAAAAGTCCCCCAGAATGGGAGTTCTGCAAGTCTAATGGAACTAAATATGTCAGAAGTATGAACAGCTGGACAATTATGATGGGGAGCAGTGGGCTTCCCATTGCAGTGGGATGCATTGGAAGCGTGATGCGTAGGAAGCAAATCTTGTTGTTTCAGGAAAATGTGAGCGATTTCTCTGCCAGCTGTAAACAGACATTCACGTAGGGTCTTTTGTCCTTGAAGTAAGGATTTCTAAAAGACGGGGGTTCAGTGGCATAGGCAGGATTTGGATGTCTGACTGTGAACCCATGACCTGGGCTATCCGTCAAACTGGAGTTCAACGACCAGGCCATGGAGTCGTCTAACAGTTTGCTGTCCTAGGTTCTTTCATAATGATCTCTTGGCAGTAGACATGTGATTGCCTCGTGTTGCTTTCTCACTTATGTAACTCATTTTGTAAAATCTGCTTCTCCTAACAATTAATTTTCAAAGAAAATTAAGTTTGCAGTAACGAATTAGCAAGATTCGTTAATTGCAAGGAAACCACGGGGTACAAAATAATGGACAAAGGAGTACCAAAGAGAATCACCCCAAAACAGATACGCCCAAGAGGGCCCAGTCATGGAGGAGGGTGGTGGGATGGGAGAGTAGGGACATAAAAAGTGGAGAAGAGGTTCTCTTTAACTTATATAGAGATTTATTGAGATGGACTTTTAATGAGATTAAAGGTAAGTGACTACACTAAACTATGGGCTCCCCAGGTTCTGATCACCTCTTTACTCTTTATTATCACCTGTGTAGCTCTTTACTGTTTTGCAAAGTGCCATTATAGCTGTGATTTATTTAGATCTTCATAAGAACCTTGCACATTAAGATACTGTTATCTCTATTTTGCCAGTTAGGAAAACGAAACTAAGTGAAGAGTTAAGCTCAAGGTTGTGTAATCATCCTGAATCTTTCAGCCCCAAGCCCAGCATCTCCTCAAGCCCAGCATCCAATATTCCACTGCATGCCAACCCTGTGGTACCCTGAAAACTCTCACTTGGCATCAGATGCTTTGTTCCAAAGGAAGGACGATGGCTGGTCAGACTTGATAGCTCTTTTGGTTTGGTGTCTAAGGGCTCAAGCTCTAGGTTTTATCGCCTGTTTTCAAATGGCGATTCATTTACTTTTTTGACTCTTGATTTCAGTAGAGACAATAATTCATGTTTCACAGATTTCATACTGTCGATTTATTCATTCATTTCGTTCATTTACTCATTCAAGGAATGTTTCCTGAGCACTTAGCCTTTGTCATGTGCTAGCGTTGGGTGTGTGGAGCTCAAGACTGTGTTCAAAACCAAAGACATATATCCATTTTTATAACTGTATCACTTAGCTGTACACCTGAAACTAACACAACATTGTAAATCAACGATACTCCAATAATAATAATAAAAAAAGACAAGAAAACTCAAAGGAAACAAAAAAGTTGAGGTAATGATATGACATAGCTCAATGAGTTCATAAATATAAAATGTTTAATTTCATCTGGTATATAGTGAGAACGACATAAGCATTAGCTATTATCATTATTAATAAACTGATAGCAAAAACCATATTATTATATAAAATTATCCTGAAAAATACTTGACAAAATTCAGCATTTCTGATAAATTCCATGTAGGCAAAATAGGAATAATAGGTACACCCTAAATGTTATAAAATATTTATCAGAAACATCAGACATATGGGATCATATTAAATGCTGAAATACTAAACACTTTCCTTTGGAAATCTGTATCAAGACAGGATATTCATTATTATTTAACATTCCTGGAGGTTCCAACTAATGCAATGTGAGTAAAACCAAAAAAAAAAATGCAGAATAATGACCAGGAGAAAATAAAATATACTAATTTTTTCAGTTGATAGAAAGTTACAAAATTTACTTAGAATATGTGACAGACTCTTCAAAAGCAAGTTTTATAAAGTTGAAGGATACAAAATAAATATATAGAACTCAGTAGCTTTTTCAATTTATACGAGTGAAAACCAGCTAGAAAATAAAGTATAAAGATTCCAATCACGCTTGCATTAAAAACTATAAAATACATAGGAATAAGTTTTGTAAAAATGACATAATAATACAAAAAGAACAAAGACATAGTGGGAGTGAAAGTGTTTCACAAACTCTAAGTTGCTAACTAAACGCAAACTGCACTGTTATTACCCCTTCTGGAATATTTGTATCTTAAATGACAATGGCTGGCAGACAGGCAAGCATAACTCGAAAGATGAATTTCTAATGGTGGAATTTTAGGCATTCTGGGGTGTGTGTGTGTGTGTGTGTGTGTGTGTGTGTGTGTGTGTGTGTGTGTGTGTGTGTGTGTGTGTGTGTACTTGTGGTAGGGAGTGGTTGACAGTAAATGGGGGAGGAAGTTGGAAGGAGGGAGCATTTTTTACTTAGGGGAAATTTCCATTAAATCTCCCCATGGAAGGACAATATGGCAGGCCTGCTCTAGAGGTGGGGGCAGAGAAGAAGAGCCCCACCTTCTCTGTGGAGCCCCAAGGATAAGCTTGTACCATTGTTTGCTACTCAATCATTAGGAGAATCAGAGTTTCCAGTCTCTGATGAACTTTCCTTGTTTCTAAATACTGTCTTTGCTGACTATCTGAACTTCAAAGCTGATAATGAATAGATTTTAACTTCCCTCAAAGGGAAAGAGGTTGCCCCTTTATTGAAAACATCCATTCTCCTCAGAAGCCACACCATCACTGATCACACTTCTTAAGACTGGAGGACTGGAGGGCTCGGTGAAAACCTGGGCTGGATTTTAGTCCATTCTAGGAAAGACCTTTTTCCTTTTCTGAAGATCTCGTGGAGAGCTCCTGTCTCGGCTGTCACACCTTCCATAAGAACCTGGTGTCTGAGTTTTAAGTCTTTCAAATGCCAGTGCCTTCATGTATGCTAAATATCTGTTTCTGGCTATGCATTAGGTCCTGGGATCTCATATTTACTGTGTTTAGCCCCATTCTGAGCCCTGCACAGAGTAGCTGAGTGCTTGGGACAGATACTACGTGCTTTAGGAATTGTCTCCATCCTGGGTCCTGCCTGGGTCTCATTGCTGCTCCTGCAACATCCGACTCTCTTTACTAAGTCTGTGACTTGGACGATGCTTCATCCCCATCATCCTCAACCTGAGAAGCCCCCTCCACTATCACCTCCTCTTTGAGCTTTCTATAATAATGGCTGCCATGACACCTGGCACTGTGCTTGGTGCCTAGCAAACATCTCCACTCTTCATAACAACTCCAAGATGAGGCTTAGAGGTCAAATTGTTTGCCCGAGGTCACACACTTGTCAAGTGGCAGGGCTGGAATTTAAAGAGCTACTCAGTCGCTGTCTATGAGACCCTTGTGACTCTTCTTAGATTCTTGGAGTTACTCCAGTATTTTTACATAAGCATCTATGAATGAAGGACAGTGAGAGGTAAAGCCTCAATAAATTGTGGGTGTTATTATGAGGGTGGCACATACTGGATTTCCTGAGCACCTGTAACCCAACTCTGGTGTGTGTGAGTCCCTAGAGGCGGAAAGAATCTCTTGTCATTCAAAACCGTTCATTCATTCCTTTATCAAATATTTGTAAAATGCCTCCATATACCAGTACTATCTCAGGCACAAGGAATATAAAAGCCAGGGAGACCTCTGCTCTCCAGGTGTGTAATGGCTCACTGGGCTCATTGGGATAGATAGAATTAATTAATCAATCAGTCAATCTTTTGTCAGGCAGAGATAAATACAGAGAAAAACGAAGGCAGTAAGAGGGTAGGGAGTCTTCTGGAGAGGTTGGGGAGATGAATTTTTAGTTCATGCAGAGTGGTCAGTGAGATGGTGACATTTGGACAGAGACCTGAAGGCAATGAAGGCATGAATTTCAGGCAGAGAGAGCAGCAAGTGCAAATGTCCTGAGGCAGAATCCTTGCTTGGTCTATTTGAGAAACATCAAGAAGGCCAGTGCATGACACATGAATGGATAAAGAAGATGTAGTACATATATACAATGGAATATTACTCAGCCATTAAAAAGAATGAAACAATGCCATCTGCAGCAACATGGATGGACCTGGAGATTATCATACTAAGTAAGTCAGACAGAGAAAGAAAAATATCATATGATATAGCTTATATGAGAATAAAAAAAAATAATACAAAGGAACTTATTTACAAAACAGGAACAGACTCACAGAAAACAAACTTATGGTTACCAAAGGGGAAAGGAGTGGGGGAGGGATAAATTAGGAGCTTAGGATTAACATACACACACGACTGTATACAAAATAGATAACCAACAAGGACTTACTATATAGCATAGGAAACTCTGCTCAATATTCTGTAATAATCTAAATGGAAAAAGAATTTGAAAAAGAATAGATATAGGTATATGTATAACTGAACCACTTTGCTGTGCACCTGAAACTAACACAACATTGTAAATCAACTATGGTTCAAAATAAAATAAAAATTAAAAAAAAAGAAGGCCAGGGCTTCCCTGGTGGCTCAGTGGTTGAGAGTCTGCCTGCCGATGCAGGGGACACGGGTTCGTGCCCTGGTCCTGGAAGATCCCACATGCCGCGGAGCGGTTGGGCCCGTGAGCCATGGCCGCTGAGCCTGTGCGTCCAGAGCCTGTGCTCTGCAATGGGAGAGGCCACAGCAGTGAGAGGCCCGCGTATGGCAAAAAAAAAAAAAAAAAAAAGAAGGCCAGTGCAGCTTGATTGAAGAGAGTGAGGGGGAGAGTAGGCTGGGCTGGTCAGGCATTATAATAAGTTTCCTTTACTTTGCATGAGGGTGGAAGCCCCTGAGGGTTTTGAGAAGAGGTGTGACATGATCCAGCTTATATTTTGACAGATCATTCTGGGTACTATTTCTAAAACACGCTGAAAAAGGGAAAGACAGAGGCAGGGTGAGCAGTTAGGAAGCTTCAGTAATCATCCAGGAGAGGAAGATGGTGGCTTGGACCGGGCTTGTTGCAGTGGAGGTGGAGAGCCATGCTCAGACTCTGGATAGATTTTGAAGATTGAATTGACAGGACATACTGATGCGTTCTGAGGGAAAGAGATGAGTCCAGGATGAGTCATGTTTGCTATTTCCTGGGAATATAAGTTCCCTCTATTAGGATGTAAATTCCACGTGGGCAGAGATCTTCATCTGTTTTATCCAATCACAAGTGCCTAGAACAGTACCTGATACATAGAAGATGCTCAATAATTTTTTCTTTTTTATTGACAAAAGTATAGTTGTTTCACAATATTGTGTTAGTTTCAGGTGTACAGCAAAGTGATTTGGATATATATATATATATATTTATATATGTACGTATATACATACATATATATTCTTTTTTTGATCAATAATTCTTTCTTTAAATAAATATGAGAGAAACTGTCTTAGGAGTGGACTTAGTAGTATCTGATATGCCATTTATAAGCACATCCTCCCAGTCCACAGCTTGTCTTTTCATTCTCTTAAAGAGTGTCTTTTGAAAAGCAATGTGCTTCAGTATCCTCTAATAATCTATATGGGAAAAGAATCTGAAAAAGAATGGATATAGGTATATGTATAACTGAATCATTTTGCTGTACACCTGAAACTAACACAATATTGTAAATCAACTCTACTCCAATATGAAATAAAATTGAATTAAAAAAAGAAAAGCAATGTGTTAATTTTGATAAGGTTCAGTTCTTCATTTGAGAAACATATCACGCTTTGGGCATCATAGCTAAGACATCTTTGCCTATTCAAGGTCGCAAAGATTTTTTCCTATATTTTCTTCTAGAGTTTTTATATCTTTATGTTTCCCATTTAGGCCTGTGATCATAATCTTTTTAATAACGTGTGAGGTATGGATTGAAGTTCTCTTTTTGCATATGGATGTTCAGTTGTTCCAGAACAATTTGTTGATCTGAGTTGGTTTTGGGGAGTAAGTCGAATGTCAGCAGCTGGACAAGTACAGGGAGAGCAGGCAGAGGAGCCAGCAGAATCATGGTGGTGAGAAGAAAGAGAGGATGCATCCATGGGACTGTATGGGTTTTGTCTTTGGCTGGGACACAACATGTGAAAGGAGAGTGGGGGGATTTAAGGAGGCAAAGTCCAGACCATGGAAGGTTTAGCACATCCTTGCATTTTCCTGGACCGTTAGAGGTGGAAGTGTTCTTGGAGATTACCAGTTTCCTCCCCATTTTACACATGGACAGATGAAAGTCCAAGAAAGTGACATGACTTAATTTTAGAGTTTGATTACTGCTCTGCCTTTACGTGTTTTACTAACCAGAATTACCTTAGATAAAAGGAAAAGATTAAACAGCAACCACGAGAACAACAACAGTGAAGCCAGGGTCTTAAAGAGAAAGTGAATCATATGCTAGTTTTGTCCAAGACTGACCCCTACCGAGAGGATACTGATTAGTAGATCAATGCCATCTTGGAGAGAGGACTCTAATGGCACGCTGCCCTGTCTGACCTGATAATTTTATTAGTGCCTGCGATGAAGTTAGGGGAGACACTGTCATCAAATGTGGGGAAGACTGGAAGCTGGGAGTGGGGAAGATGTATTGAGTGAGAAAGTCAGGATCCCAGAAGATGCGACAGCTTAGAATTCTAGACCAAATTTAATGAGAAGACATTAAAAAAGGCAAATGGTAGTTTTATGCTTGGATTCACAAATCAGCTGAACAAACAAAGGGTTGGGGATTCAAGGCTTCACAAGTCACAGTGAGAACCTTATCAGGGGATGGGTGTCTAAATGGATAAAAACCCTTTTGAGGAAAAAGAGTATAATCTTGAGCTGCATCGGGAGAAGGTGAGGGTCCTGATCTGCTCTTCAGCTTAGATCAGACAATACCTGAAAAGCGTTCAGTTTGGGGCAGCACAATTTAAGATAGATGTGGCTACCAAATATGGACTCTGGAACTAGACTGTGGAGGCTCAAGTTCTGGCTCTGTCTCCTATTGTCTGTGTGACTTTGAGCAAGTTGCTTAACCTCTCTGTACATCAGTTGCCTCATCTATAATAACAATGTCATGGCTTGTTGTGAAGTGCAAATGAGTTATGCATAAAGTGCTTAGTCGGTGCTATGTTGGGATTAGCTATAATTGTTATTTTGTTGTCATTTACTGAACACTTAATCACAGTGGATTCCATGCTACATGTTCTTTATACATCAGCTCATGAAATCTACATAATAATCTTACAAGGTAGGTAGTTTATGCATATTCTATAGATGAGGATGTTGAAATTCAAAGGGTTAAGCATAAATCCAACTCACAGATACCCTTGATATGATACTCCTAGAACTGAACTCCAGGTGGCCTGTCTCACAAGCTGATACTTTCTACTATTACATGGCACTGTCCCTTGAAGCTGATTTCAAGGAGAATGACTAAGATGGTGAAGGGCTCAGAGCTATGTCCTGAGGTTTGACTGGAGGAGTGGGGATGGGGGTTGATGACTAACTCTGAAGAACAGATGCCACATGTAGGAGGAATCAAACTTTTCTGGGGTAGAAGTAGTCTTTATCTACAGGAGATAAATTTTGGATCCTCAAACAATCACTAGAGATGGAATAGGTGGCTTCATGAAGTAATGAGTTCCCATTACTGGAGGCATTCAAAAAGAGCTAGGTAGAATTCAAGCAACCAGAGAGGTGGTTGGAGTAGAAATGCTGTGATTGTCTATTGCCATGTATCTTTGTTCCCGAAGTAATTTTAATGATATTTATGTCTTCCCAATTCTAAAGGGCATTGTGAGGGTTAAGAAAAAAGTGTTCACCAAGCATGCCAAGATCCAGAGAGGAAATGCACTATTTTAAGATAAACTATTATTATAACACTATATGTAATTGCCAAGTGGATAATGGAACCAAGAATTTGCTAAACACATGCACATAACAAACTGTGGTAATTTCTTAGAACCAAATGTGTTTAATTGCATGTGCCTAAGTATTGTAGTTGATAATTGCTATTACGTCCTATTCCTTAGCCCTAGTAAATTCTCATCAATTATTGGAAGGTTTCAAAAACGAAATGTAACCAAAACAAAAGCAATTTTG
This sequence comes from Orcinus orca, assembly GCF_937001465.1. NCBI lineage: Eukaryota > Metazoa > Chordata > Mammalia > Artiodactyla > Delphinidae > Orcinus > Orcinus orca. The sequence goes on along the minus strand of NC_064569.1, from coordinate 90,375,954 downwards.
CTATGCATTTGGAACCTCCTGCCCCTTCTGCCCCCAGAATGTTCTAAAAATATAAATGCTGTAATTCCTAGTGATGAGGTTTTTAATTTAATTACGAGATCTGGAAAGGGGATCAAGTTGTGGTCTCATGGGGATTGGTGATGCTCGTTTTTGGTGTTCAGGTTTGGGAGAGTGGACCATGGCCCTTGTCCGTTTCCAGTTTGCTTCGCTAGCCAATGACATTGGCATATTTTTGTCCAGTTGGGCCAATGAGGCTTAATTGCCTGCTAATTTTGTACTGCATTGAATTAATTTCAAGACCAAATTAATTAAAACAGATGAAGCTTCCTTCATCAATTATTCATGAACTTGTTGGAGCAGGAGGGAGCACATCAACTGCATTAAGGATATTGCATTGTTTAAATGAACTTCTTTTTGGTGCCCATTAATGGGACTTTGGGGATCCCAACATGGCTTATCCGATCTGTGACTTTGTTCTGGTTTGCTCTGGTAAATAACACATATATGTAGAAATAGCTATTTTGAAAGGCGTGGAGGGCAGAGGACAGAATTACGCACCAAAGGAAATATCTCCATTGCAAATCAAACTCTCCAGCTGTCTGGTTTCTATGTGTAGTAGGAAAATTACTAAACAGCGTGTAGAGATAGTGGCAGAGGAGGGGAGCAAGAAATGGATGAGGTTAGTGAGAGGGAGAAGGTTTAGTTTATTAAATTCACCAGTTTAATGTTTCTTACAAGCATAATTCTTGAATGGCATTCAATAAATGCTGACAGGTAAGAACTTGATTAAGGCGGTATCCTAATGACGGGTGTGGTCCATTGTGGCTACCAGGATCTTGCTTCTAAGAGGTAAGGCTCCCCCTTGTTGAGATAGTTACTTACAAATTCACCCAGAGGTGGTCTTCTTGAAGTCAGATTTTAATGAAAACAAAATAAAAGAGTGTATTAAGAATGATTGAATGCATACTCTGTAATGAGGGCACTATGGGGTGGGCTGCGGAGTTAATATTTGTAGGCTTCTGTGCCACAGACTCTAAATGCAGTCCTGTTGGACTCTATTACTCTTCACCGAGGATGTAGCAAAGAGACTTTGCAGGGGACCTGTGGTTGACAAGGGGTGGGAGAGGGATGGATTGGGAGTATGGGATTAGCAGATGTAAACTATTATATATAGAATGGATAAACAAGGTCCTACTATATAGCACAGGGAACTATATTCAGTATCCTGTGATAAACCCTAATGGAAAAGAATACAAGGAAGAATGTATATATATTGAATATATATGTATAACTGAATCACTTTGCTGTACAGCAGAAATTAACAAAACATTGTGAATTAACTATACTTCAATTAAAAAAATAGATGCGTTCCAGGGAATGTCTCTGTCCTAGGAGACAATAACACGGCCCAACTGCTAAGTTTGGAGAGTGAAGATCCCTTCTAGCTAACTGTGGAGGTACCAGTCAATCTGGGGCTGGTTCTGAGAAGACCTTTTTTGAGCATTTGGTATCTGTCAGGCACTGGACCAGGTACAAAGTTGAGCATGACATTGTTCCTCCCCTTGAAGATTGCAGTCTCACCCAAGAACCTTTCTGAGAGTTGGTGGGGGGAGAGGAGGCAGGGAGAGCGGCTGAGCACTGACGCAGGAAGGATGCTGCATCCCGTTACTGGTGGCAGCTATAGATGGGTGACAGCACAGGTTCTGCCGAAGAGTCCCCGTTTTAGACATTCTGTTCCTTTGTCAGGCATAACTACTGACTTATGCTTTAGAAAAGACCCCTACAGTAAGAGGAATGGGAACCAACATTTGCTGAGTGTCTACTATGTGCCAAACATCATACTCATCGCTTTACACATCTAATCTCATTTCATCCTCATGACTGCCATGGGAGGAGCTAGTTTTATTTTTCCAGCATCCTGCGTCGCAGATGAGCAAATGGGGTTCAGTGAGGGTAAGTAACATGGCTAAGATCACTCGTGTACCTTGTCCATGTTGGTCTGGAATTCTGAAGTTAGACGCAGCAGGAAGGAATAGATGATGTAGAGGTAAAATGGGGCAAGAAAATGGGAAGGAGAGGAGGGAAGCTGGAGAGGAGCGTCAGTGTGTGTCTTTGGTGGAGGTGGGAAAATGGTGCTCTAGATTTTGAAACGGGAGTGATATTTCTGTCCTATTACAGGGGAGTAGAGAGCCTTCAGGAAAGGAAGTGACTAATTGGCAAAGGCGTGGGAAGTTAGGAAGGAGAGAGAGAAGGGAGAAAGATGAGACACTGGAACGATTTGGAAGGTGTACATCCCACACCCACTGGTTGGACAGATTTAGTTGCTAAGCGGATTCCTGGGAGGGGGGAGGGGAGAGAAGAAGGGCAGAAACAGGGGCACAGGAGGAGAGACAAGGAGGCAAGGAAGATGGAACCCTGAGTAAGCATGGGGTCAGGATCCCAAGATGTTATAAGGGCTTGGCTGCTGTCTGCCCTTGGGCTTTAGGAAGATTTTAACAATAGTTTGAGGAAAGGTTTCCATAGTGCTCTCTGCATGTTTAGAAAAATTGTCCTTTGCTCTTGACATCTCGATGCATTCCTATAATAACCATAATAGCTAACACTTGTGGAGCACTTACTGTCTGCCAGGCACACTCTCATTTAATTTTTTCAAAACCTTGTGGGATAACTATTATTATTTTTGTTGTTATTATTATCCCCCTTTTATAGAATTTGAAGCCAAGGCCCAGTGATAACACAGAGAGCAACTCTAGGCTCTTGCTGTAACCACTGGGCATTACTGTCTTCCTTCTGGTACCTATTTATTCTGCTTATTCTGATTGGCCCATGAACCTGCCAAACCAACAAGTTATAGTGATTGAAAAACCCTCAAAGGAGTATCTTCCTTCCTCCGTCCCTCCATCCCTCCCTCCCTTCCTTCCTCCCTCCCTCCCCACTCCTCCCCTCTCCCTTCCTTCCTTCCTCCTTCCCTTCCCTTTCCTTTCCTTTCCTTTCTCCCTCCCTTCTTTCCTTCTTTCCTTTCTTTCTTCTTTCTCTTTCCTGTCTCCTTCCCTCCCCCCTCTTTCCACCCTCTCTCCCTCCCTTCCTCCTTTCCTTTCTTTTCTTTTCCTTTCCTTCCCTTTCCTTTCTTCTCTCTCTCCCTTCTTTCTTTCCTTTCTTCCTTCCTTCCTTCCTTCCTTCCTTCCTTCCTTTCTTTCTTTCTTTCTTTCTTTCTTTCTTTCTTTCTTTCTTTCTTTCTTTCTTTCCTCTCTCCCTCCTTCCCCTTCTCTCTCTTTCCACTCTCTCTCTCTTTCTTTCTTTCATCAGGAAATATTCATTACAGTCCTTCTGTGTGCCAGGTAGAGTGTTAGGCTTGGAAAGTACAGTGGTCAGCAAAAGATTCATGGTTGCTGCCCTCAAATAGCTTACAACTTAATGGAAGAGGCAGACATTAAGCAAATGATCATGGACAAAAACACATGTAGCTCATTCTGCTACATAGAATGAGCAGATGTACTGGGGAGACTCATTCAGGCAGGGATTCAGGGAAGATGTCCCTGAGATGGTGACACTGAACTGAGGGCTGAAGGTTGAATGGGAATTTTCTAGGTCACGGGGAGTTGAGGGAAGATTGGGAGGGCGTGATGATGACTCCAGGTAGACAGGACAGCAAGGATGGTGACTTGAGTCAGGAAGAAGCGGCACACGTGGTGAAGACTACAGAAGGGTTCCTGTAGCCTCAGAGTGGACTGTGGATATAAGAATGGTGAGAAATGTAGTGATGGGGAGAAGGGCCAGCTCACCTGGCCTCTGGTGCCAAGACATTTGCCTTTATTCTCAGCATGGAAAGCCAGTGGAGGGCTGTAAACAGAGGCAAGATGGAGATGTTCTGCCTGCTTGTGGGGAGTGAAAGGGGAAGGGAGCAAAGGGGCTGGGGGTGATGGTGAGGAGGGACTGTTGAGCCCAGTTTCCAGATGGTGGCATCTTGAATTAGAGTGGTGGTGGTGGTACGAAGGGAAGGGGATGATCCAACAGATGTGGGTTCTGTAGATGCCTGGTGGTAACCTTAGGCCATCCTATAATTCAGGATCCATAAGAGAGGGTTGTGCAGAATGTTATACATACAGCCGTAGTGTTCCCTATTGGATGGAATGTTAACTCAGACCCATTAGCTTTAAAGTACATACTTGAAAGTATTTTAGTCACGCAGAAGTGCACGTTGTTTGGCATTAGAAGGAATTTCAAGAAAATGGATCATTTCCAGAGAGGGATAAAGGAAAAACACTTGAAGTACTTCAGTATTTTCCTTTGGTCCTCTGATTACCTCCATTTGCTTTGGAAAATGAAGGGGACATCAGAGAACAGAAACAGTCGAATGACACGAGAGACCTTGCTTCCATTATAATCTGCCAGTAAGTGGCAGAAGTCACTAGGTGGCCTTGGCATGTCACAGCCCATCTCTTGCTCTCTGCAGGTCCTACTGTGGTGTGATGGAGGCTGATTAGGTGACCCCCAATAAACCTCACGTCTCCAACATTCAGAGGTATCCTAACATACTCATAATCTCTACCAACATACGTTACGTGCCCCAGAGTCACGGATAGCCTCACCCTTGAGTCTGGGCTCGGAGGAGACACTGAATCAATAATGCATAGATAACATCTCTATTTTAAGAGGCTGGCTTTCTAAGGTCAAGAGGAAAATATTCACCCCAAAGAAAAAGCATCATGCACCACATACCATGTTTAATCCAGTTCTGTGCACTATGGTGCAAAATGGAACAAAACAAAACAAAAATGACACACCACACAGAAAGGTACACCCTGAGAAGTAAGTGTAAGCAGCAGAGAAGAATGAATAGCTTCTGCTAAGAATGACTTAGAGTTTAAAAAGAACATCAACCTCTCTGAGTTTTGATTTCTCCAACTATAAAATTGGGATGAGAATTTTTACCTCACAGGTTGCTGCTCAGATTACATGAGATAATGGGAAGAAAGTGCTTAATTCAGAGCCTGGCCTGTGGTATGACCCAGGGAAGTCATCCTTTGCATGATTCTTTGTGGAGCACGTGAATTTGGAACCATCTAGACCTTGAGCCTATGAACAGAGGTGGACCTTGTTCTCACGGAGCTTCCATGTTAAGTGGGGAGAGAGAAAGATTGAACAATACACCAGAACACTTCAGGACACTTCAGAGAATAGAATCATGCTAGGAAGAGAATAAAGCAAAGGGCTGAGGCTCTTTTAAATTGGGTGGTCATCTCTGAGGATTAAATATTTAAGTTGAAACTCTAGGGACAAGAACTGATGTATCACATGGGTGTGAAGGGTGAACATTCCAGGCAGTCAGAAAAGCCAAGCCTCAGGCCCTGTGGCTGGGCAAGGTGGGCCTCTTAAAGGGGCAGAGGGAAGTTGGCAAGGCTGAGTGAGGGAGCAGGCAGGAGGGATGGAGAGAAGAGGACAGAGTGCCCCTTGCAGGCCAAGGCAGGAGAGCTGGGTCTTATTCTGAGAGCAGTGGGAACCATCAAGGATTTTAGGTAAGGGTGTGACCCAATCTCATTGGTATTTTATGTATTTATTTATTTACATCTTTATTGGAATATAATTGCTTTACAATGGTGTGTTAGTTTCTGCTTTATAACGAAGTGAATCCGCTGCACATATACATAGATCCCCATATCTCCTCCCTCTTGCGTCTCCCTCCCACCCTCCCTATCCCACCCCTCTAGGTGGTCACAAAGCACCGAGCTGATCTCGCTGTGCTACGTGGCTGCTTCCCACTAGCTATCTATTTTACATTTGGTAGTATATGTAAGTCCATGCCACTCTCTCACTTCGTCCCAGCTCACCCTTCCCCCTCCTGTGTCCTCAAGTCCATTCTCTACATCTGCATCTTTATTCCTGTCCTGCTCATTTGTATTTTAGAAAGTTCACTCTGGCTTCTGTCCGGGACCTAGATTGGAGGTGCAGTGAAGGGAGAATGGGGAGACCAGTGGAGAGGCTGTGGTCAGTTGTTTGCACAAATAGGTGTGATTGGTCCCCTCTCAGTCTCCACTCTTCTTATGTGTGACTTTTCAGTTCTTTCCATCGAGATGTGGAGTCTGTATCGCCACTGCTCACATCTTGTTGGCCTTGTGACTTGCTTTGTTTATGAAATGGGGTGGAAGTCACAGTATGCTCCAGCTTAGGCCTCAGGAAACCAGGCATGCCTTCTTGGAACCTGAGCCAACGGTCGTGTGAATGAGGCCAGGCTGACCTGCTGGAGGATGGACAGCCATGTGGAGCAGAGAGGAGCTATCCCAGCTGAGACCATCCTAGACCAGCTGGCCCCCAGCCAAATCTACCAGCTTACTGCAGACGCATGGGTGAGCCCCGAAGAGAACCCCCCAGCTGAGCCCAGCTCAAATATTGCTGACCCACAGGTCTGTCAGATAGATTATTGATTTTAAGCCACTAAGTTTTGGGTGGTTTGTTACACAGCAAAAGCTAATTGATACAGAGGCTACTGAGGTTGTCCAGGCCAAAAATTATGGTGACTTGGACCTGGATAGTAGTGACTCTGGGGAGGTATAACATGATATGGAATGTTTTAGAGTTAGAATTGACAAGTATTGATGATTGATTGACTCTGAGAGTGAGGGAGAGAGAGGGAGAAGGACAGTACTAATGAAAAGAGCAGTAACCAATGATGATAATACGGTCTTTGGGTTAAGAGCTAGAGATGTCATTCCTCAATGGTTTTCTAATTTGCTGATTTTCCACAGGCACGAATCAAGACAGAATAGTTCAACTTCAAACATATCCACTAAGCACCTACCATGTGCTAGGGTCTGAGGATAATAATAACAATAATAATGGTCAATATTTGTATAACATATTCCATGCACTAGGCACTGTAATAAGAAATTTACATTGAAGTCATTTAGTACTCTTAGCAAGCTTGTGAGGTGGGCCCCATCATTGCTCCCATTTTATTGATGGGGAGACAGAGGACTGGAGAGGTTAAGTAACTTGCTCAATATCGCACAGCTGGTAAGTAATGAAGCCCGAATACCACCAACTCAACTAGTCTGACTTCAGAGTCAGACCATTAACCACCATGCTCTGGTGAACAATGGATAAGCCGAGATCATCAACCCAAGAATGTTACCGTCTGTCCAGGTATGGATGTATAAAGGAAGTGATTCGATCCACAGGCCTTTAGAACAGGGGTGAGCAAACTTTTCCCACAAAGGGCTAGACTTTAGGCTTTGCCAGACATATGGTCTCTGTGGCAACCACTCGACTCACTGTTATAGCCTGAAGGCAGCTAGACAATGTCGAAACGAATGGGTGAGGCTGCATTCCAGCAAAGCTTTATATATAGAAACAGATGGCAGGCTGGATTTGGCAACAGATCACACTTTAGCGCAAAGAAAAGAGACCCAACCCAGACTAAGGGGAAGGTCAGAGAAGGTGCCCCCTGAGTTTTGGCTCAAAAGGCAAGTGATAGGTAAGAGAGGAGTGGGAAGGGAGGCCACCAGGAGGCAGGTGCAGCACACAGCAGAGCGGGTAGGGCAGTAGGGCTGGAGCCTTGAGGGTCAAGTGGAATGCCTGCCTGGGACTTGAGTCTGTAGGAGGGGGTGGGGCCCAGTTCTCAGACCACCTGGTGAACTTGGAGAGGAGCTGGGGGTGCTTGCCCTGCACCAGGAGAATGCTGTACTCTGGTTTGCATTCCTGAGAGGTTCCATCAGTAATATGGACTGTGGATGGACATGGGGCCAGAGGGGAGACAGAAGACCGGGACCACCTGCAGGGTTGGAAGGAACCAGGTGTGTGGGCCAGTGAAGGATTTGAGGATTTGAGGGGGGGGAAGGATATGAGGAAGGGGTGTGACATCACATAATACAAGAGAAAATGTCACCAAACCAAACTGGGGTCCGCTTGCCCGGGGGGAGTAAAGCCAATCTACTGACACCGGGTTGTGGTGAAGAAAAGTGCAGTGTTTATTGTAAAGGTGCCAGACGAGAGTGCGGGGGTAGCTAGTGCTCAGAAAGCCTGAACTCCCCGAAGGGGCTCAGCAGAGCATTTTTAAAGGCCAGGTGAGGGAGGGGAATTCCAGGGTATGTGATCAGCTCGTGCACAGTTCTCTGATTGGTTGATGGTGGTGTCACAGGGGTTAACATTGTCAACTCTTAGGCTCCAGTAGGCCTGGGGGCTACATGCTCCTGGTCATCAAGTAGTTAATTTGTTCCCTTTGGTGGGCGTTTTAGCATCTGAAAACAATTCTGGAAGTGTGCGTCAGATACTGTTACCTAGGTCCTTCAGAGAGGAGCTACAGCAGTGGAGGATATGGGGGAGCGGTCTGTCCCAGGAAGGCCCCGTAGGGTCCTGCTCAGATACAAAAGGAGGCAACAGGGGAAATAGAGAGGGAGATAATGCAAGTCAGAACCCAGCCCTCTCCCTCTCCCTCTCCCTCTCCCTCTCCGCTGCTCTCTCTGAGTGCACAGTCGGTGCTGCTGGGCAAAAGCATTTGCAGGAAGAGAAAGGTCCAATTATAGAGGGGTCCTGATGCACCTGCAATAACGTTTGGTTTTACTTCTTCTGTGGGTGGAAAAGCAAATACCCGGGCCCTCCTGGGGCCTGAAGAAGCAAGAGAGGAAAACTCTCCGTGGGCAATGAGAGCTGGAGGAACACGCAAGGGCCCCTGCGCACGCCTGCTTTGTTCTGAGTGAGGAAGCCGGAGGGGCCTCTCACATCTGCTGCCCAAGTGCATCATTATCACCAATGTTTTAATTTGCCTGCGTGGGAAGTAACATTGTCAGCAGCCATGTCTCAGCTGTGAAGGACAACAGTGGCTATATATATCTACATATCAAAGTAAGGCCAACAGACTCATAAAAAGTAACCAGGCATCCTGGTTTTAACAGCCCCTGCAGAGCTCTTTGTGGGGAAGGACCTCAGTGGCTGCGGACTGTGTCTGGCAGGAGAGCGCACACCTACCCCCAGACACCCACCATCATTTTTTAATCACTTGCGTTATTTGATACCCTGCCGATTGCCTCCTATTGGCCAGAAACACCATACAACTTGGGCCAGGAAAAGAAAAGATTTTATTGATTTCTTTTTCCCTCAAAGGTCCTAGATCTGGTGAAAGGCTTATGCGTGCAGAAGAAAAAGCAACAACTCCTTTTCTCCTTGGTCTGGCATTTGTTTTTGGACACTTGATTTCAGTCTGTGAGTTCTGGGATGGACAAACCCCATAGCAGAAATGAACGTGTGGTGCTTACGGGGTTTGGCTTCTGATCCACTGGGCGTTGAAGGAAGAGATACCAGCTGCCTTCCAATTTACAGATGAGCCTCTTTTGCACTAGATACTGAGGCTGCAGAGGTTTGGGGTAGCAGGTCACTTGGCATTTCTTTAGCTCATCAGGAATCTGTTGGCTCTGGGTGGAAAAGAAAAGATTGAGCATTGTAGCAGCATTTAAATTACCCAAAGCACTAATGTTATACTTCTAGAAGGTCCCAGAGCTCCAGTGATAAAATTCAGAAAGGAAAAGCTCTTATTCTGCTGAGTTCCACAACCTTCTTGTAATAGGCAAGGAGTGGGTAAGGAGCACAGGTCTCTCTGGGCCTGGTAGCATCCCCTCTGGAACTAAGTGCTGGCCCAGGAGGGAATCAGGAAGTCCTCTGAGCTGGCCAGGGCAGGCTCTGGCCTCCACCTTGGCATGCAGCCTTCGCAGCTCCCCTGAGGATCTCAGGAGCTCTAAGGAGGTGGCTGGAGTGAGCGAGCATTGAGCCCACCAATGTTTTTTAGAGATTTATTGGGTGCTGGTTGATTTTACTCTTTTATTTGTTCAGTCTTGTAGACTCATCTTGGGGGCAGCTATTAATCCCGTTGTAGAGGTGAAGAACTGAGGCTCAGAGAAGGCAAATGGCTTGCTCAATAATGCTGAAGAGAAGAGAAACTCTTTTATAGGTTGTTTATGGAGAAGGAGGAATGTGGTCTGTATTTTGAACCCATCTTTGACTAAATCCTGCCCTCAGACAAGACTGACACTTGGAACTAGTTCCTGCACCAGGTGCCCGAGGGAGGTTCAGAACAGTCATTACCAACTGTGGAGTCCTAGCCACGTGCTTGTCCCTCTATAATACTACGCACATTAGCCCATTTAACGAGGGAGGTATTACAATACCCATTTTACAGCTGAGGAGACCAAGCTCACAAATGTTAGATACATTGTTCAGCAGTTCTTGGTAAGGGTCAGAGCTAAAGTACAAATCTGTGGCTGTTTGACCCCAAAGCCAAATATTTTCCAGAGCTGTATTATATGGTAAGGGGTTCTTCTTTCAATGTGGGGAGAGATGAAGATCCAGTGCTGTATCCTGAGGGTTACACGTGGAGGCAGGTGAATTATTACTAGTATCAGTAGCAGTAGTACTGTTATTAATAGTTTCATCATTCATTCAAGAATATTTATTGAGTGCCTACTACATGTAAGCACTGTTGTAGGCCCTGGAGGTTGGGTAGAGGAAGAATAGATAAAAATCCCTGCCTTCACTGAATTTTTATTCTAGTTGGAGCAGACAATAAATAAACAATAAAAAGAAGCAAAATATGTGGTATACGAGAGGTTAATAAGCTATAGAGGAAAATAAACCAGGAGAAAAGATTTGTTAGAGGTGAGGTTGCAGGCTTAGATATGATGGCCAGAAAAAGCATCACTGAGAAGATGAACCTTGAACAGGGACCTGATGCAAGTGAGTCCTGTGGGAATCTGGGGGAACAGCATTTCAGGCAGAGGGAACAGCACGTGTAAAAAACATATAACCACAATAATACTGCTTAGCTACCCTGGGCCAGATCAGTGGTTCTCAAAATATGGCCAGATCAGTAGCATAGGCAACACTCGGGAACTTCTGAGAAATGCAAATTCTCAAGACCCATCCCAGACCTTCTCCAAGGGTGAAGCTCATAAAGTGTATGTCTCTCTCTCTGTGTATGCATTATATATTTTTTTTTATTACAGTGTGATTTACATACTGCAAAATTCAACCCTTTAGTGTGTGTGCATATATGTTATGTATATAAATATTATGTTTTTTAATAATATAATTTACATACTGCAAAAATCAACACTTTTAGTATACATTCCTGTATTAAATAAACTTACACCATCATATAACCATCACTATGATTAAGATAGAGACGAGTTCTGTCTCTCCATAAAATTTACCCCACCTCTTCTTCCCAGGCCTTGGTGACCACCCCTGATCTGTTTTCTGTGCCTCTGATTTTGCTTCACAATTTGTGTTTTCGCAAGCATGCCAGGTGATTCAGATTTACTCTTAAGTTTAAGAACTATGGTATTATTCTAAATCCTCAAGTGAATTTACAAGGCATTTATGATACCCATTTTATACGTAAGGATTTCTCCTAGCGCTCTCTCAGGAATTCCAAATTGCCCTTATTCAGGGCAGTGTCACATCCTACTTAAAGGCTTGCGTGAGGGTTGGTGCAATGGGATTCATCTTCTATCCCCAATACATACTAACACATTTTTCTAAATACAGAAAAGTGTATGGTCTCAAAAGAATGCTGGTAAATAAATACTTTCCCCCTTCATTATGGTTAAAACGTAACCTGTGGATTATATAAATGCAAAAGCCTTTATCACCAAGCCTTTATCTTAAAAAACTAAATAACACATACATTTGAAGAATAAAAGTTTGTTCCCCTATATCTGGTCCTCCCTGACTTCCCATTGACTTCTCTCAGAATAATCACTGAGAGGCTGGCATGTCGATTTTTAGACATATATATGTACATACACAAACAGATAAGACTATATAGATTATTTTGTTTTTTTTTAAAGAAAAGCTAATAGGTGCTATATTTACTAAGTAATTTTATATTTAATATTGTTCGCCCTAGAACTTACATTTCTAGCAATTTAATAATTTAGAAAAATCGAAATAAATTTGAAATGCAAGTCATTTAGTGTATTGGATTAAATATATCAGACATAGTTTTCAAGGCATTGTTGAGTTGAAAAGAATATAAAGGACATTTCTGGAGTCAAAAAGAAGAGGAAACTGAAACCTACAGTGAGGAGCAGTCTTCTTTTTCGTTTTTGGTTTCCATTGCTAAGAGGATTGGGTTTAACAGCCATGTAGAGATAGAATATGTGCCTTTGGCTCCCTGAGAGGGTTGATTGGAAATGAGAGCCACTAAAGCCAGGACTCTCAAATAGCTACATCCTCAGTGAAAGTGTGTATTAAACTTTGCCCACCAGCCTAAGGAGATAAGAGGGGAAACTGTCTGGCTTCTACTCTCAGTGTGGAAAGTCTCCCTTAAGAAGTTGTGAGGTGGGAGGGGGAAGCTGGGGCGAAGTGAGAGTAGCATCGACATACATGACACTACCGAATGTAAAACAGTTGGCTGGTGGGAAGCAGCAGCATAGCACAGGGAGATCGGCAAGGTGCTTTGCGATGACCTAGAAGGGTGGACGAGGGAGGATGGGAGGGAGGCTCAAGAGGGAGGGGATATGGGGACATGTGTGTGCATATGGCTGATTCGCTTTGTTGTGCAACAGAAACTAACACAGTATTGTGACGCAATTATACTCCAATAAAGATCTATTTAAAAAAAAAAGCTAAACATAGAATTACCATATGGTCCAGCAATTCCACTCCTAGGTATATATCTAAAGAAATTGAAAGCAAGCATTCAAACAGATACTTGTGTGCTGATGTGTATAGCAGCATTATTCATAATAGCCAAAACGTGGGAACAACCCAAATGTTTGTCCATGGACAAATAAAATGTGGTACATACATTGGAATATTATCCAACCATAAAAAGGAATGAAGTACTGATACCTGTTACAACTTGGATGAACATTATGCTTAAGTGAAATAAACCAGATACAAAAGGAAAAAAAAAAAAAAAGAAGTTGTAATCATAGACCTACTCTCATGTAGGGGTAGGATTAACATTTGCACTACCTTTGTGCTCTTGGAATGGCCAAACTGAGTTTGAGTGATAATTTGGCCATACATGAGGAAAGTATTTTGGTAAGGAAAGCCCTCTAGCCAGATAGCATAGGATTACCACAGATAAAGACCCAATGAAGATGAGTTCACAATAAAAAGTTATATATCACAAAGCAACACTACACTAAGAGCAAGTCAGCAGACACAACAAACAGCACAATTAGGACATCTCACACTTTTTATAATTAATCTCTTGGATGGCAATTATAAAAGAAATAATTTTAAAATGATCAAAGCTATAAAAGAGTTAGAAAACAGCTCTTAGTAGATTTGAAAAAGAAAATAACAGAACTTCTAAACATGAAAAAAAATATGATAGATTAAAAAAAAAACAATGGTTGAATGAATCAGCAGATTAAGACCCAGTTAAAGAGAGGATTGGTGAACTGGAGCTAGTTCTGAGGAAATTATCCAGAATGTAGTTATTACAAAGAAAAAAGATAAAATATGTTAAATAGAAATTAAGAAGCATAAAGCTAGAGTGAGAAGGGTCAGTGGGTATCTAACAGGAAAGAATAGAGATAATAAAAGAGAAGCAACATTTGATGAATTAATGGTTGAGACTTTGCCAGAATTTATAAAAGACATGAATTCTCAGTTCAAAAAGCACAAATGTTGAGCATGAAAATAAAAAAAATGATATTATGCTAAGGCATACGATCACTGCAGAATAATAAAGAGAAAGAGGCTTTTAAAGATATTTGTCTTTTGCTTTTATGCTTGAATGGCAATTTGGTAACGTAAATATTATTCTTGGGCCATATTTTCTTTTTCTCAAGATTTTGCAGATATTGTTCTCTTTCTTCACATATTGAATGTTCTGTGGAAAAGTCTTAAGTCAGCCTGTTTTTTCATTCCTTTGACTTGCCATTTCTCCTACCACTGACTGGGTTCAGGAATTGACAACTGGAGCATCCTTCATAAACTTTCCTGTCATCCTTTGATGATCATTGGTTAGAGCCATTAATGGTATGCAGTTTTAAAATTTATTCTTAAAATTATCATACAGTTAAATTGATCTTTTTTGGGGGTACATTTCTATGGCTTTTCATACATGTATAGACTTGTGTAATCATCCCCACAATCAGAATATAGAACAGATATACCATCCCCAAGCCTCCCATCTGCTATCCCTTTATAGTCACACCTTTGCCCATCTCTGTAGTAAAATTTGTCAACCACAGATCCATTCTCCATAAGTATAGTTTGGCTTTTCAAGAATGTCATATATATGAAATCATAGTTTGTAATCTTTTGAGACTGACTTCTGTTATTCAGCATAATACTTTTGGGATTCATCTAAATTGTATGTATTAGTAGGTCTTTCCTTTTCATTCCTGAATAGGGTTCTATTGCATGAATGATCTACATTGTGTTTATTCATTTACTCATTGAATGACATTTGCATTGTTTCTAGTTTGGGGCTATTATGAAGAGAAGCTATAAATATTTGTGTATAGTTTTTGTTTGAGCATACATTTTTATTTCTTCAGGGTATATACTGAGGAGTGGGATTACTGGGCCATATATTAATATATCTTTAAGTTTATAAGAAACTTCCAAACAATTTTTCAGAATGGTTGTACCATTTTGCATTTTCATCAGTAATGTGTGAAATGTCTAGTTTCTCTGCATCATCACCAGTACTTGGTATTGTTGGTAATTTTGTTTTTAGCTGTTATAATAGATGTGTGGTAGTATCACATTGTGGTTTTTGCACTTTCCTTGTGACTAATAACATCTTAATGAAGCATCTGCTTTAGTCTTTTGCTCACTTTTAAATTGGGTTGTTTGTTTTCTTATTGTAGAGCTTTGAGAGTTCTTTATGTGTTCTGCGTGCAAATTTGTTGGATATGTGATTTGAAAATATTTTACCCCAGCCTATAGCTGTCTTTTCAATCTTTTAGCAGTGTCTTTTGCAAGGTAAATGTTTTAAACTTTGATGAAGTTCAATTTACCTTTTTTTTCTCTAAAGGATCATGATTTTGGTGTCATATTTAAGAACACTTTGCCTAACTCAGCTCACAAAGATTTTTTTCTACTGTTTTTTTTCCTAAAATTTTTAGTTTTGTCTTTAAGTCTGTGATCCAGTCTGAGTTAATTTATACATATGGTATAAGGTATGGATCTGAGTTCCTTTTCACATATGGATTTTCAGTTAGAGTATCATTGAATTGCTTTGGTATGTTTGTTGAAAATCTATTTGTTATATTTATGGAGTTCTAGTTCTCAACCATATTCTATTCCATTGATCTATGTGTCTGTTCCTCCACAATACCATGCTGTCTTAATTACCATAGCTTTATAAGAAGTCATAAAATTGAGTGGTGTAATTCCTCAACCTTGTTCTTCTTTTTAAAAATTGTTTTAACCATTCTTGTTCAACTGTCTTTTCCTATGAATTTTTGAATCAGCTTATCTATCTATAAAAATTCCTGATGGCATTTTGATTGGATTTTTGCTAAATCTGTAGATCAGTTTCAAGAGGACTGACATCTTCACTATGTTGAGTCTTCTGGTCCATGAACACAATATGTCTCTCCATTTATTTAGGCTTTCTTTGATTTCTTCCATCAGCCTATTTTAGTTTTCATACAGATCCTATATGTACTTTGTTAGATATATAATTATATGCATTTTAGTTTACTAGGTAGGGCCCCCAAAGAGTGTATTAATTTATCCACGTACTGGTGGTTGAGAGTATCCATTTCCCAACATTCTTACCAACAGTTGATATTGTCAATTTTTAAAATCATTTTTCTTATTATATATGTTTATTTTGAAGTGATTTATTTTGTAGTTAGACAAAGTCATCTTCCTCCAACTCTCTTTAGACCTATCCTGTTGAATTTAGAATGTGTGTCCTGAACACAGGGCATTGCAGATTTAATGTATGTACCACATTGCACAGATAACTCTTACTTCTTGCCACCTCAAAAGAAAGGCTGCTGTGAGACTCCCTTAACATCTCTTCAACTTTCTAAAGAATGAACCTGACCAGTTTCCAGAAGAGCGTTTTGGATCTGAGATTCCCTGAGCCAGTTCAGAGTAAATGAGGTGTGGATTGGTTGCTGGAGACCCAAGTTGAATTTCCAGCTCTGCCACTGACTTGAGCTGTGAATTAGGGAAACCACCTTGCTGTCCTGTCGTCAGTTCCCTGTAAGTTTAATGAGACTGAAGGTGCAAAGTTTGTTCTAGTTCTGTGCTTCTGGTTTATAGAAATGATCAATTATACTTCTCAAGTAGGAAATAAAGAAATAGAGGAATGGAGAAAAGAAAAAAATGAGGAGAGAAAAAAAAGAACCAAAAGGAGAAAAAGAAACCAGGGTCTGATCGCTGCCTCACTAGGGGTTGACTAATTGTCCAAATCAGCAGTCGCTCCAAGAGAGCTTTCCCAAGAGGCAGTGGATGTCAGTCACCTCTAGAATAAGTCCAAGTGTCTGACCTCCTGATTGGGGGTCAGAAATTCCATTTGCACACTCTAAGACAGCTATTGTTAATATCTTCCTTTGCTGTTTTTCAGTATTGTTATTATACTTCCTTTGTGCAGTAGACCAATAAATGTGTTAATCTTGCCGATTTCATATGGAAATGTGGCTTTTGAAAATGTCAGTTTCTTGGAGGCAACAGGTGGTAAACAGAAAAGAGAAAAACAATGATTTTTCAATAGAAGGAATGGAGATTCAGAGAGCTCAAGATACTCAATTCTACAATTATTTATTGAGTGCCAGATGCTGTGCTGGGTGCTAAGGATTCAGAGGTGAGCCATTAGTGACACTTATAGGAATTGTCCAAAGAGATAACCAGTAAGTGGTGAAGCCTGAGTGCACATCCTGGTCTGTCAGGCTCTAACATCAGTTTAGAGAACACTAAACCATGCTGCTTTCAATATCTGTGAGACATGTGGCTGAACACTCTGATTTACCATTCTGCATCGAGTTAACTTCAATATTTCCTAACTCGGTAGAAAAGTACCTTTGCCATTTACATTGCTGACTAAGCATTTGATCGTAATAATGCTACTGTTATAATAACGATGCATTTATTGAAGGCTTCTCACATACTAGAAAAAAGATACTGATTGTTGATAGCCTTTTTTTAACTTTCATTTTGAATAATTATAAATTCACAGGAAGTTGCAAAGATAGTAGAGGTCCCTGTATCCTTCACCCAGTTTCATAACTATTATATATAACTATGTATATAACTATATAACTATATATATACACAAAGTATATAGCTATATATATATACACACATTGTATATACATATATACATATAATATACATATATTATATAATATATAATGTATATACAATGTATTATAGATCTCTCTCGCGTGCTCTCTCTCTCTCTCTCTCTAAATATATATATATATATATATATATATATAGTTATATTACAATACCAAAGCCAGGAAATTGGCATTTATGATGTGTGTGTGTAGTTCTGTGCCATTTTATCGCATATGTAGATTTGTATAATCACGACTGTAATCAAGATACAGCACTGTTCCATTACCACAAAAATCTCCCTCTGCTACCCCTTTATAGCCACTCTTATCCCCTTTCCACTATGATCCCTAGCTCCTAGAAACCACTAATCTGTTTTTCATCTCTATAATTTTGTCATTTTGAGAATGTTATATGAATGGAATCACCCAATATGTGACATTTTCAGGTTGGCTTTTTTCCTTAAGCTTATTGCACTTGAGATCCATCCAAGTTGTTGTGTGTATCAATAGTTTGTTTTACTGTATTTCTGAGTAGTTTCCATGGTATGGTTGTACCACAGTTTGTTTAACTGTTTTCCTATTGAGGGACATTTTGATTGTTTCCATTTTTGGCTATTATAAGTAAAACTGTTATGAATATTTTTGTGTGGACACATACTTTCATTTATTCTGGGATAGACTTTCCATGAATGTAATTGCTAGATTGTATGATAAGTGTGTGTTTAGTTTTTTTTTAAAGAAACTGTCAAACTCTTTCCCTAAGTGGCCACACCATTTTACATTCCCACCCAGTATCTAGTTTGTCCACATCTTTGTCAGCATTTGGTACTATCACTATTTATTTTAGCTGTGCTAATAGGTGTTAGTGGTATCATGTCCTGGTTTTAATTTGCATTTCCCTAATGACCAGTGATGTGGTACTTCTTTTCATGTGATTATTTACCATTCATATATCCTCTTTGGTAAAATGTCCATTCATGTCTTTTGCTTGCTTTCTAATTGGATTATTTTTGTTACTGTTGAATTTTTTTTTTTAAATCTAGACACTTGTCCTTTGTCAGACATGTAGTTTGCAAATATTTTCTCCCACTCTGTAGCTTATCTTTTCAGCCCTTTAACAGGTCTGTCTCCAAGTGAAAGTTTTAAATTTTGATGAGGTCTAATTTGTCATTTTTTCTTTTATGGACTGTGCTTTTGATGTTGTGTTTAAGAAATCTTAACCAAGTCCAGTATCGTAAAGATTTTCTCCTATATTTTCTTCTCAGAGTTTTATAGTTTTGTATTTTATGTTTAAACAGATGATCAGTTTTGAGTTCATCTTTGTATAAGATGTGAGGTTTAGATTGAGGGTCAATTTATGTTGTTGCCATTGAATTGCTTTTGCACCTTCGTCAAAAATCAGCTGGCCATACTGCTGTGGGGCTGTTTCTAGGTTCTTTAATATAGTCCATTGATCTGCATGTCTCCCTCTGCCAGGACCACACAACCTTGATTACTGTAGCTATATAATATGTCTTGTATTGGGTAAAGTGAATCCTCCCACTTTATTCTTCCTTTCTTAGTTATTTTGGCTCCTTTGTCTTTCCAAGTCAATGGAAGGATGATGGTTTTTTTCAACAAATGGTGCTAGAACAATTGGATAGCCAGAGACAAGAAAATGAACCTAGACTTAAACCCTCACACCTTATACAAAGGTTAACTCAAAATGGATTGTAGACTTCAACATAAAATGCAAAATGATAACACTCTGAGAAGAAAACAGGAGAAAATCTTCATAGCCTAGGCATGGTGAAGAATTTTTACACTTGATACCAAAAGCATGATCCATAAAGGGAAAAAATGGAAATATTGGACCTCATCAAAATGAAAAAGTTTTGCTCTGGGTGAGATCTGTTAAGAGGATGAAAAGACAAGTTACAGAGTAGGAGAAAATGATGGCAAACCACATATCTGACAAAGGGATATCTAGAATATAGGAAGAACTCTCAAAACTCAATAGTAAAACAATTTAATAAGAAAATGGGCAAAAACTATGAGCAGACATTTCAACACAGAGGATACATGAAAGGCAAATAAGCCCATGAAAAGATGTTCAGCATTATTAGCCACTAGGGAAAGGCAAATTAAAACCACTGTAAGATATTATTACACACTGTGACGTCAAATGCTGGTGAGGATACAGAGAAACTGAATCACACATACACTGATGATGTAAACTGGTATAGTCGTGCTGGAAAATATATTGGCAGTTTCTTACAAAACTAAACATGGAAGTCTCACGTTTTGCATGTTAACTTTGTAACTACCAATGTTGCTGAACTCTAGTTAGCTCTAATAATATGTCTACGAATTATCTTGGCTTTTCTTTGTAGAAAATTATTTCTTTGAGTCATTATCCTTTGTTTATTCCTTTTCAATTCTTGTATCTTTTACTTACTTTTCTGTTCTTACTGTGTTGGCTAAGACCTCTAGGATAATATCTTATTCCAGACTTTAAAGATAATCTAATGTTTCATTATCAGATTAGAAGTTTGCTATAGGATTTGTGTACACCCTTTATGAGTTAAAGGAAGTCCTCTTCTAATCCTAGTTTTCCAGTGCTTTTTATTTCTTCAAAAATTGGTGTTGAATGTAGCAATTTTAAAAATCCATCTGTTGTTATGATCAAACTGTTTTTTCCTTGAATTTGTTAATGTGGTAAAATAGATCGCTAGATTTGGTTGTGTTTTTGCTTTGTTTAGTACTTTGATGGGAAAACCTTGTGTCCTGGGGTATGAAGGTATCCTTATAGAATGGTCTTCTGTTTCTTCTGAGACTCAGAGGTTTTACTATTTCTGGACTAGTCTTCACATTAATTTCCTGCTCTGAGATTCTCATACTGTGTGAGTAGCGTAAATTCTGACCACATATCCACCTGTGGAGTAAACTTGGACTTTGACTTTTCATGAGAGATACTTCATTTCTCTACTTAGATCCTTAGGCAGAAGACACTCTTCTTTGCTGCTTCCCTGGGCTTATATTTTTCAGAAGGTCAAGCCTTTTAGGATTCTGAGCCTTATTCTCCTAATCCTTGGGTGTTTATTTCTCAAGCCTCTAGCCATTTGTCCTCTTTCTGGGCTGGATGCTTCCAAACTGCTGTGACATAAATGGAAACTCTTGAAGGTTGGACTTCGAGCTCTTTGTTTCTGAAATCTGGGAATTTCTTTTCTCCTCCCAGGATCAATATATATTCAATAATTTTTATTATTATATTTCATCTGAATCCAAATCTGGCCTCTGTACCTCGACACTGAATTAAATCTTGGAGATAGAGTTTTGTGTGAAGTAGAAAAGAATAGCTTTATTACTTTGCCAGGCAGAGGGGGCCACAGCAGTCTAATGTCCTCAAAACTGTGTGCCCCGACCTGGAGGGGGTAGTAAGGAGTTTTATAGTAATGGTTCAAAGAGGGCGTGATCAGCTAGTGGACATTCTTCTGATTGGTTGGTGATGAGGTAAATGGGAGTCAGCATCATCAACCTTCTGGTTCCAACCGGTCTGGAACCAGACCGAGCTTGTGGGCAGCATACAGTTAACTTCTCCCACCAGGTGAGGGGTTTCAGTATCTGCAAAACAGCTCAAAGATATTGTTATGTGTATCCCTTGAGCGGGGGGGGGGGGGGGGGGGGACCAGGACCCTGCCCCAAGGCTGCACTATTATTTCTTGACTGTTCCTCCCTTGTCTCCACATCCCCTCCCTTCCTTAATTAGCATCTGTTGAACCTACCTGGTGGAACTCAGCGAAGGTCATGGAGGCTGAATGAAGCCTATTTCCTGGGGGGACACAGAAAAGCTTTTGTGCCCAGGAGCTCCACAGGGTCCTGCTTGGTATCACATCTAACATATCTATAATTGGGGGGTTGGAGGAAGAGTTAAAGTAGCTTAGTCTACCATTTTTCTAAAATTTTTCTCCTTTTATAATATTTTTTTCCAGGAAGGAATATTTTTAGATTTCCAAACTGCTGTGATATTATAAGGAAATATAATGTAACTATAAAGTGAATCTCTACCAGCCAGCTGCATCATTGGGATATTAGTGCCTACCTCATGGGGTGATTGGAGTGATTAAATGAAATAATGCCAGATAGTAAGTTTATTCCAGTTTCCAGGCCATGCTAATACTCAGTAATTGTTAACTATTATTAAAATGATTCAAATTATCCACACTATCTAGAGACACTTACTGCTCTGTTAGGGTAACTTTTTAAATTTAAATAAACTTTATTTTAGAGTACTTGTAGATTAAAGAAAAGATGTATAGAGAGTTCCCAAATACTCCTCACCCAGTTTTTCCCACTGTTAGCACCTCACATGACCATTGTACATTTGTCACCAGTGAGGGACCCCATTGGTACATTTCTGTTAACTAAACTGCACACTTTATTTGGACTTGATTAGCTGTTACCTAATGCCCTTTTTCTGTTCCAGGATCCCATCCATGATACCATATTACATTTAATTGTCATGTTTCCTTAGGATCCTCTGATCTGGGAGAATTTCTCAGATTTTTCTTGTTCTTGATGACCTTGATGGCTTGGAGAAGTATTGGGAAGGACTTTTTAGAATGTCCCTCAATGTGGGATTGTCTGATGTTTTTGTCATGATGGGACTGTGTAGAGTTACATTTTAAAATTGAAGAACTGTCAGGATGGAATGTGTTAGCTGTTCACCTTCTGCTGAGGTAAGAAGGAAGGGAAAGTTCATTGAATTTCATCCCCAGGGTATCATCTGGTGACTCATCCAGGGACAAAAATGTCCATAGCCACCTCACAAACACTAATGTGTTATGTATGTGATATATATCTAATCTGTACCTGTGTTTATATCTGTATCTATACCATTTCTTTTTTTTAATTTCTTTTTTATTTTATTTTTGGCTGCGTTGTATCTTCATTGCTGTGCGCAGGCTTCCTCTAGTTGCGGCGACTGGGGGCTACTCTTTGTTGTGGTACGCGGGCTTCTCATTGCCGTGGCTTCTCTTGTTGTGGAGCATGGGCTCTAGTTGCATGGGCTTTAGTAGTTGCAGCATGTGGGCTCAGTAGTTGCGGTGTGTGGGCTCTAGGGCACAGGCTCAGTAGTTGTGGCGCATGGGCTTAGTTGCCCTGAGGCATGTGGGATCTTCCCGGTCCAGGGATCGAACCTGTATCTCCTGCACTGGCAGGTGGATTCTTAACCACTGTGAAATCAGGGAAGTCCAGTATCTATACCATATCTATCTCTCTATATATACACATACACACGTGTGTGTGTGTGTGTGTGTGTGTGTGTGTAATGGATTATAATCTTAAATCCTAAAAATGACTCATCCTGGTAGGTTCTATTTTCTTTATCTTACAAAAGAGAAAACGAGGTTCAGAAGCCTTAAGTTACTTGCTGGAGGCTGCCTACTAACAGGTGCTGGAGTTGGCATTTAAACCCCATCCAGCTGTCCCCAGAGCTGGAACTTCTAGCTC
Organism: Orcinus orca; assembly: GCF_937001465.1. Lineage (NCBI taxonomy): Eukaryota > Metazoa > Chordata > Mammalia > Artiodactyla > Delphinidae > Orcinus > Orcinus orca. The sequence goes on along the minus strand of NC_064569.1, from coordinate 90,353,215 downwards.
TATTCGCCTCTGCCCCCGACTAGCTACATCCTTGGGTCACATTTGACCAAGAACCACAGTGGTAAGAATGCCCATAAGATTTATTAAACCTTTGTCCTTTCCCCAAGTTTGTTATTTTTTCCTTACCTTCTGTTTTCCCTTTGAGGGTCAGCTGTAAAACTCCTAAAACAAAAAAGGCTTCTGCGATTGCTTTCAGGGAGAGTCTGGAAGAAGCACGCTGGGGGAGGCTACATCCCAGTCTGCAACCAGACCTTAGGACAGCAACTCCCTTGGGAAAAGAGTGCGGGACAGCAGCTTTAAAAGTAGAAGGAAAATAGCTGAACCCCCTAGAGACCAGCAGGAACGAAGCATGAGACTGAAAAGAGACCCTGGAACCTCAGGTCCAAGATGTTTTGGAATACAGCTGCTCATGAGTGTGGGATTCTAAAATAATAGTGACACTGCTAATTGTAACAGTGAAAATAATTTTCAGCGCATCGCTTCTCATCCTGTTCCCCTTTCCCTTCTTTATCTTCATTGGGTTTGCTCCCCATTCAGACACTCCCCTTACTAACAGTCCCTGCTCATCTGGGGGTGGAAGGAAGGCTGTGCATGACCGGAACATTCATGATTATCCATTTATTGATCAGCTTCCATAAAATTCCCTCACAGTCCTCTCAAGTTGCCTGCAATCTGATGTCCTGATTACTCCCTTATTAGGTTTTGCTTTGGATGGAATTACTAAGCCAAATTGAAATTCATGGTTGTTATGAACCATTTCCAAGACATCGCTCAAAAGCAAGTCAAGAGATGCCTCTTGCCTGCTTCTGCCCATTAGATTTTGGATCAAGATTCACATCCCATGCCATGCCCATTAATGTGAGGTTGTTGCATTATTTATGACGTTTACTCGGTATATTGCAGTTTATTTCTGTTGTCTCATTTTCACGAACTTATATCAAATTCTGACTCTCACCTTGCAAGGCTGCAGAAGCTGCATGTCTGCATTACTTTATTTAGCAGATGCCTGGACCAATTATAATTCCTTTGCCTTTTCCTCCTCTTCCCTTTCCTTGGACAAGGTGGAGGAGAGTGCGTAAAACCAGGACTTTCTCTATGTTTATTTTTAAACACAGCCTCTTTAAAACTTAAAAGGTATCATCTCCTTCCTCAGGAAGCTGGCAGCTGTCTGGCCCAGGGCCACAATTACAGCTTTGTCATTAAGATTGGAAGTCACCCATCAGTACCTCCTCTCCTCTGTTCAGCACAGGCTGATGGAAATTCATTTACTAGATCAGCATGGAGGACAGCATGACCTCTTAGGAGTTCTGAGAAATGGGAGTTCAGAAGTGCACTCGTGTCAATGGGGGCCACCCTACATTGCTTTCCCCAGAAGTTCCTGGATTTTTCTCTTGCTTGTCACCTGCCCAGCAGGTCTCTTGAGACGATTAATTGGGTGGGTGTCAGGTGATGTGGCTTCAGGGCAATGAGGAGGCAATTCTCTAGAGTGGAACCAACAGAGGGGTTGAAGTCAGATAGTCCTCATTTCTAGTTCCAGCACCATCACTTATGCCCTTAGCTGTGAACTTGGGCAAATTTACACCATATCCTGAAAATGCCATTTTCTCACCTATAGACTGGGAGTTAAAATACTTAATCCATAGTGTTCGGGTGAGCAGCAAGCATGTCAATAAGTGAAGTATACCTAGTATTCCTGCATACAGCCTGCCCCGTAGTGACCTCAAAATAATTTTCTAGAAAACTGTAAAGTTTTGGGCTAGACTGAAGCACAGGCTCTTGGGGAAAGGGCTTGGACCTTGGAATGAGATAGACCTGCATTCAAAATCTGGTTCTACCACTTATTAATTTTATGACCTTGAACAAATCACAAAGATTTTAAGACTCAGAATTCTTACTTGTAATACAAGAATTATGTGGAGTACATAACATATGTGCAAAAACTATTAGCGGTTTCCTTTTCCTTCAACTTCGACCTTGACCTTGACCATGACCATCGTTTGTTTGGGTTATTTCACTTCACATGGCTGAAGTTTGGTCATCTGAGAAGGTGGTCATGTGGATTGATAATCTTAAGATGACCAAGAACCTGGAGAAATTTTTCCTGTTCTAAGTTGTGTGTGTATATGTGTGTGTCTGTGCTTTTCCTTTTTCTTCCCACACATTTTTGTCTCTTTTATTCTTCCCACCTGTGATCTATAGGCTAAGTCTCAGGCCTTTTATTGACCTCTGGGTTAGCCACACCATTTGTACCTTTGAAACCTGCCATCTAATGCAGAGACAGGGTGGGCTGAGGTTGGAGTGTGCTCCTGTCCACTGTCCCTGCAAAGACCCCAGCTCTGGGGATTATGAAATCCCTACTTCTTGCCTCCTAATGACCACAGGGATGGAAATTTAACCTTCACAACTCTTGTGCAAGGATATAAGAGAGAAACTCAACTTCCTCTCATTGCTTATTCTCCAAAAACCTCTCTTCCATGAACTTTTACTGCTTCTACCTCCCAGCCCTGATGAACCTGGCTCAGTCATTGCCACAATGGGTCTCAATGCCCCTATCTGCAGCATGGGGATTATATGGCCTCTTACCCCATATGGGGATGTCAGGGATGCTAAAACAGGTGTTATAGACAAAAAGGCTTGCAGAACCTCTGTCTTTTGTGAAGTGTGAAGATGAAGTGACTCCTTCCTGCTCCCTCAATTCCTCTGGTTTTCCAAGGACCTTCAGAGTTAAACCAAAGATTGTTTTGTTTTGTGGCTCTTCTGTACTAAGCACTTTTGTTACCGAGTCTAAGCTCACTCTGTTCCCTGCACAACAGGCCAATAAATCGGGAGACAAATTGTTGGGGCAAGGAAGAGTGGCTTTATTTGGAAAGCCAGATGTCTGAGAAGATGGTGTACTAGTGGCCTAGAGTACCATCTTATCGGGGTCTGGATGCTAGTTTCTTTTATAGAACAGAGAGGGAGAGGAGGTGAGGAAGTAAAGTAAAAAGGCCATAAGTCTTGCAAACTATCTCCTGGTTTTGGCCAGCCTCGGGGAAAGAATGGGTTAATTTCTTCTTTTTTGCAGCCATTCACAGGTGGGCAGGGTCAGGGTGTTTCCCTGTGAGCTGAACAAAGGCACTTTAGTTTAACGTTCAGGCAGAGGGGCAGGGTTCCCCGAGGCAGACCATTATGTATGCATATAGCTATAGGCAGAACAAAAGCAATGGAAAGCAAAGGTCAAAGTAAAAGAAACAGATCCAACATGGAATCAGATTTTCTTCCCTGTTACACTTTTCCACTATGGGGCCTTCCATAGCAGCAGTGGGAGGCAGGTATTAACCTTCCAATGTCAAGATGAGGAAACTGAGGCTTAGTTGTGCCACTCACCCAAAGTCACTCAGTTACTGAGTTGCAGAACTGATCCCCCCATTAGGTACTCTGAGCACAGAGCCTGGAGTGTACACTCTTTTTAAGAGCCTTCAAAAATATTTGCGGCCTGAAAAATGATGATTAGCTCAAACATAGTAAAAGAACACTATACAGTCAAAATGAATATTCATTTAAGTAAATATTTACAGAATATGACAGGTAAACTTGCCCTGTGCAACTTTTTGCTTATATAGTTATATGTAAGTTATATCAACGTGGAAAGTGGGTGTATTTTACTGGTTTATAAGCTGTGAGATATATGAGATAGGGCCTACAAAAGCAAAGGAGAGGAGATTGGTTCAAGATGGCAGAGTAGAAGGACACAGGCTCACTCCCTCTTGCGAGAGCACCAGAATCACAACTAACTGCTGAGCAGTCATCGACAAGAAGACACTGGAACTCACCAAAAAAGATACCCCACATCCAAAGACAAAGGAGAAGCCACAGTGATATGGTAGGAGGGGCACAATCACAATACAATCAAATCCCATAACCTGTGGGTGGGTGACTCACAAACAGGAGAACAATTATACCATAGAAGTCCACCCACTGGAGTGAAGGTTCTGAGCCCCATGTCAGGCTTCCCAACCTGGGGGTCTGGCAATGGGAGGAGGAATTCCCAGAGAATCAGACTTTGAAGGCTGGTGGGATTTGATTGCAGGACTTCAACAGGAATGGGGGGAAAAGAGAGTCCACTCTTGGAGGGCACACACACAGTAGTGTGCTCATCAAGACCCAGGGGGAAGGTCTGAACCAGACCTACCTGCTAGCGTTGGAGGGTCTCCTGCAGAGGTGGGGGGTGGCCGTGGTTCACCATGGGGATAAGGACACTGGCAGCTGAAATTCTGGGAATTACTCCTTGGCATGAGCCCTCCCAGAGTCTGCCATTAGCCAGACAGCCTGTAGCCTCCAGGGCTGGGTCGCCTCAAGGAAAACAACCAACAGGGAGGGAACTCAGCTCCACCCATCAGCAGACAAGCAGATTAAAGTTTTACTGAGCTCTGCCCACCAGAGCAACACCCAGCTCTACCCACTAGCAGTACCTCCCATCAGGAAGCTTGCACAAGCCACTTAGATAGCCTCATCCACCAGAGGGCAAACAGCAGAATCAAGAAGAACTACAGTCCTGCAGCCTGTGGAACGAAAAACCACATTCACAGAAAGATAGACAAAATGAAAAGGCAGAGGACTATGTACCAGATGAAGGAAGAAGATAAAACCCCAGAAAAATAAATGAAGTGGAGATAGGCAACCTTCCAGAAAAAGAATTCAGAATCATGATAGTGAAGATGATGCAGGACCTTGGAAAAAAGAATGGAGGCAAGGATGGAGAAGATGCAAGAAATGTTTAACAAAGACCTAGAAGAATTAAAGAACAAACAAACAGAGATGAACAATACAATAGCTGAAATGAAAAACACACGAGAAGGAATCAATAGCAGAATAACTGAGGCAGAAGAACGGATAAGTGACCTGGAAAACAGAATGGTGGAATTCCCTGCCACGGAACAGAATAAAGAAAAAAGAATGAAAAGAAATGAAGACGGCCTAAGAGACCTCTAGGACAGCATTAAACACACCAATATTTTCATTATATGGGTACCAGAAGGAGAACAGAGAGGGAAAGGACCTGAGAAAATATTTGAAGAGATTATAGTCGAAAACTTCCCTAACATGGGAAAGGAAATAGCCACACAAGGCCAGGAAGCACAGAGAGTCCCAGGCAGGATAAACCCAAGGAGAAACACACCGAGACACACAGTAATCAAATTGGAAAAAATTAAAGACAAAGAAAAATTATTAAAAACAACAAGGGAAAAACGACAAATAACATACAAGGGAACTCCCATAAGGTTAATAGCTGATTTCTCAGCAAAAACTCTACAAGCCAGAAGAGAGTAGCGTGATATACTTACAGTGACGAAAAGGAAGAACCTACAACCAAGATCACTCTACCCGGCAAGGACCTCACTCAGATTCGACAGAGAAATCAAAAGCTTTACAGACAAGCAAAAGCTAAGAGAATTCAGCACCACTAAACCAGCTCTACAACAAATGCTAAACAAAATTCTCTAAGTAAGAAACACAAGAGAAGAAAAGGACCTACAAAAACAAACCCAAAACAATTAAGAAAATGGTAATAGGAACATACATATTGATACTCACCTTAAATGTGAATGGATTAAGTGCTCCAACCAAAAGACATACACTGGCTCAATGGATGCAAAAACAAGACCTATATTTATGCTGTCTACGAGAGACCCACTTCAGACCTAGGAACACATACAGACTGAAAGTGAGCGGATGGAAAAAAGATATTCCATGCAAATGGAAATCAAAAGAAAGCTGGAGTAGCAATACTCATATCAGATAAAATAGACTTTAAAATAAATAATGTTACAAGAGACAAAGAAGGACACTACCACTATCAATCAAGGGATCAATCCAAGAAGAAGATATAACAATTATAAATATATATGCACCCAACATAGGAGCACCTCAATACATAAGGCAAACGCTAACAGCTATAAAAGAGGAAATCGACAGTAACACAGCAATAGTGGGGGACTTTAACACCTCATTTACACCAATGGACAGATCATCCGGACAGAAAAATAATAAGGAAACACAAGCTTTAAATGACACAATAGACCAGATAGATTTAATTGATATTTATAGGACATTCCATCCAAAAACAGCAGATTACACTTTCTTCTCAAGTGCGCACGGAACATTCTCCAGGATAGATCACATCTTGGGTCACAAATCAAGCCTCAGTAAATTTAAGAAAATTGAAATCATATCAAGCATCTTTTCTGACCACAACACTATGAGATTAGAAATAAATTACAGGGAAAAAAATGTAAAAAACACAAACACATGGAGGCTAAACAATACGTTTCAAAATATCCAAAAGATCACTGAATAAATCAAAGAGGAAATCAAAAAATATCTAGAGACAAATGACAACAAAAACACGATGATCCAAAACCAATGGGATGCAGCAAAAGCAGTTCTAAGAGGGAGGTTCATAACAATACAATTGTACATCAAGAAACAAGAAAAATCTCAAAAAACCTATCTAACCTTACACCTAAAGGAACTAGAGAAAGAAGAGTAAACAAAACCCAAAGTTAGTAGAAGGAAAGAAATCATAAAGATCAGAGCAGAAATAAATGAACTAGAAACAAAGAAAACAATAGCAAAGATCAATAAAACTAAAAGCTGGTTCTTTGAGAAGATAAACAAAATTGATAACCTTTAGCCAGACTCGTTAAGAAAAACAGCGAGAGGACTCAAATCCATAAAATTAGAAATGAAAAAGGAGAAGTTACAACAGACACCGCAGAAATACAAAACATCCTAAGAGACTACTACAAGCAACTCTATGCCAATAAAATGGACAACCTGGAAGAAATGGACAAATTCTTAGAAAGGTATAACCCTCCAAGACTGAACCAGGAAGAAATAGAAAATATGAACAGACCAATCACAAGTAATGAAATTGAAACTGTGATTTAAAATCTTCCAACAAATAGAAGTCCAGGACCAGATGGCTTCACAGATGAATTCTACCAAACATTTAGAGAAGAGCTAACACCCTCCTTCTCAAACACTTCCTAAAAATTGCAGAGGAAGGAACACTCCCAAACTCATTCTACGAGGCCACAATCAGCCTGATACCAAAACCAGACAAAGACACTACACAAAAAGAAAATTACAGACCAATATCACCAATGAATATAGATGCAAAAATCCTCAATAAAATACTAGCAAACGGAATCCAACAACACATTAAAAGGATCATACACCATGATCAAGTGGGATTTATCCCAGGGGTGTAAGGATTCTTCAATATGCACAAATCAATCAATGTGATACACCATATTAACAAATTGAAGAATAAAAACCATATGATTATCTCAATAGATGCAGAAAACGTTTTGTCAAAATTCAGCAACCATTATGGTAAAAACTCTCCAGAAAGTGGGCATAGGGGAAAACTACCTCAACATAATAAAGCCATATATGAGAAGCCCACAGCACCCATCATTCTCAATGGTGAAAAACTGAAAACATTTCCTCTAAGATCAGGAAGAAGACAAGGTTGTCCACTCTGTCCACCAGTATTCAACATAGTTTTGCAAGCCCTAGCCATGGCAATCAGAGAAGAAAAAGAAATAAAAGCGATACAAGTTGGAAAAGAAGAAGTAAAACTGTCACTGTTTGCAGATGACAGTAAACTATACATAGAGAATCCTAAAGATGCCACCAGAAAACTACTAGAGCTGATCAATGAATTTGCTAATATTGCAGGATACAAAATTAATGCACAGAAATCTCTTGCACTTCTATACACTAACAACAAAAGATCAGAAAAAGAAATTAAGGAAACAATCCCATTCACCATTGGAACAAAAAGAATGAAATACCTAGGAATAAACCTACCTAAGGAGGTAAAATACCTGTACTCGAAAAACTATAAGACAGTGATGAAGGGAATCAAAGTTGACACAAACAGATGAGAGATATACCATGTTCTTGGATTGGAAGAATCAATATTGTGAAAATGCCTATACTACCCAAAGCAATCTACAGATTCACTGCAATCCCTATCAAATTACCTATGGCATGTTTTACAGAACTAGAACAAAAATTCTTAAAATTTGTATGGAAACACAAAAGACCCTGAATTTCCAAAGCAATATTGAGGGAAAAAAATGGAGCTGAAGGAATCAGACTCCCTGACTTCAGACTATACTACAAAGCTACAGTAATCAAGACAATATGGTACTGGCACAAAAACAGAAATATAGATCAATGGAACAGGATTGAAAGCCCAGAGATAAACCCATGCACCTATGGTCAACTAATCTATGACAAAGGAGGCAAGGATATACAATGGAGAAAAGGCCGTCTCTTCAATAAGTGGTGCTGGGAAAATTGGACAGCTACCTGTTAAAGAATGAAATTAGAACACTCCCTAACACCATGCACAAAAATAAACACCAAATGGATTAAAGACCTAAATGTAAGACCAGACACTATAAAACTCTTAGAGGAAAACATAGGCAGAACACTCTTTGACATGAATCACAGCAAGATCTTTTTTGACTCCTAGAGAAATTGAAATAAAACCAAAAATAAACAAATGAGACCTAATGAAACTTAAAAGATTTTTCACAGCAAAGGAATCTATAAACAAGATGAAAAGACAACCCTCAGAATGGGAGAAAATATTTGCAAACGAGTCAACGGACAAAGGATTAATCTGCAAAATATATAAACAGCTCAAGCAGCTCAATATTAAAAAAACCAAACAACTCAATTAAAAAATGGGCAGGGGGGCTTCCCTGGTGGCGCAGTGGTTGAGAGTCCACCTGCCGATGCAGGGGACACGGGTTTGTGCCCCGGTCCGGGAAGATCCCACATGCCGTGGAGCCGCTGGGCCCGTGAGCCATGGCCGCTGAGCCTGCGCGTCCGGAGCCTGTGCTCCGCACGGGAGAGGCCACAACAGTGAGAGACCCACGTACCGCAAAAAAAAAAAAAATGGGCAGGAGACCTAGATAGACATTTCTCCAAAGAAGATATACAGGTGGCCAAGAGACACATAAAAAGATGCTGAACACCACTAATTATTAGAGAAATGCAAATCAAAACTAAAATGAGGTATCACCTCACACCAGTTAGAATGGGCACCATCAGAAAATCTATAAACAACAAATGCTGGAGAGGGTGTGGAGAAAAGGGAACCTTCTTGCACTGTTGGTGGGAATGTAAATTGATACAGCCACTATGGAGAACAGTATGGAGGTTCCTTAAAAAACTAAAAATACAATTACCATATGACCCAGCAATCCCACTACTGGGCATATACCCTGAGAAAACCATAATTCAAAAAGACACATGCACCCCAATGTTCATTGCAGCACTATATGCAATAGCCAGGTCATGGCAGCAACCTAAATGCCCATCGACAGACGAATGGATAAAGAAGATGTGGTAGATATACAATGGAATGTTACTCAGCCATAAAAAGGACCGAAGTTGGGTCATTTGTAGGGACATGGATGGACCTAGAGACTGTCATACAGAGTGAAGTAAGTCAAAAAGAGAAAAATATTGTATATTAATATTGTATATCAACGCATATATGTGGAATCTAGATACATGGTACACATGAACTGGTTTTCAAGGCAGAAATAGAGACACAGATGTTGAGAACAAACCTATGGACACTAAGGGGGGAAAGCAGGATGGTGGTGGTGGTGGTGGGATGAATTGGGAGATTGGGATTGACATAATATGCCCTAATATGTATAAAATAGATAAGTAATAAGAACATGCTGTATAACATAAATAAAGAAATAAAATTTAAAAAAAAAAAGGAAAAATAGCAAAGTAGGTTAAATCCCTGGAAGAGATTGAAACAGCCCAAAGTGAAACCCAGTCATAGAGCCTGGTCCATCCAAACTGCTTTAGACCTTTTGGGAGTTTAGCTAAGGCCTGGTTCTGGGTTTGTCTTTTCTGTGGGTTGGGTGAAGGTGCTTTCAGATTTCCTTCTAAGGCTTACAGGTGAGTCAGCGACTTTAACAGTCCCTCATCTTTCCACAAAACTGTCTATGACCATTTTCACTTCTTCTTTCCTTTATGCCACATGTTTGGTCTTTAGGACCTACATGGTCTTAATTAATCCCTTGTATGATTCTGCCATGCGAAACTGTAATTGTTGGTGGGCTTCACTGGATTTCTGCCTCATACTCAAAAGAGCTTGTGGTCCTCCCATTCCCATTGTTGGGAAATGGAGCTGTGACTGAAGTCAGGTTTGGCTGCTTGCTGTTCAAAGGCAAGTACTTGAGAAGCAAGTGTTGGTAGATAGGAAAGGTGCTTTAATTAGAAAAGCCAGCAATCTGGGGAGAAGATGGACTCATGTCCCAAGATCCAAAGATTCTGTTTGGCCATGAAAGTTTTTAAAGGGAAAAGGAAGAAATAATCTCAGTGAATCATTAAGGTAGGAGGTCAGATTCTCCCTCATTTTTCCATTGCTGTATTCTCCTGATCTTCCATTGGATGTTATCTTTCCCATGTGGTCCACTTGCAGTTGGATGCTATCTTGCCCACTTGGTCCACCTGCAAATTTGCTAAGGGGGATGCTGGGGGTACAGAGTCAGTCATTCTTTAACTGCTTAATTCTTCATTCTTTCTCCTCTTAATCTAGGAAAGGAATCAATGGGTTAGGTAAGGCGTTGTGTACATTCAGTAGAGCAGAATTCAGGAGTTAGGTTAATTGTTACCTGGTGATCTCATTTTCATAATAAAGGTCTAAAGAAAACAGAGATGAAGAAACAGAAAAAGGGGCAAAAGGGCTGCTTCCATAGCTACTGCTTTCATTTCCTATAGGTCTACACTGAAAACAAACCCAAGGACACCAGGCCTAATTTGCCTATCAGTGATGACCTCCCTACTTGTCTGCCTAGTTCTATTGGCAGAAACATGCAGCATATTCCCCAGCCTGGGCACTGCCATCTGTCATGGTGTCTTCTACCCTGGCAGCGGGCTGAATAGCTTGCTGACGCCCAACAAAAATTAGGTAAATAGAGAGCCCTGTGTCTCTCTAAGAACTGTCCTCAGCAGAAGTTCATGTTCTCACCTAAGCTCATGCCCCATCCACAGGGACCGCCTGCATCTAATGACTGGTACATATAGGAGGATGGGCTGAGGCCTCTCTTGTGACTATATCACAGCTCAGCTTTTCCCTCTGCCTCACCCCACCCCCTCTCGGTTCTCCACAGTTGATCCCAAGGACACCCTCCAACATACTTCCTGTATGAGGATTTTCATCTCAGAATCTGTTTCCTGGGAAACCTGGCCTGAGACCCTTTTATATTACAAATGTTTTATTATGCCCCCTTTGTATGAACTTTATAGATAATATACCTACCTCAACAGAAAATTAAAAAAAAAACCCAACCACGAAAAGCACATTAATGTTTAATAAAACAGTAATGCATTTAATATTCAATAAAGTAATAATTTATCAGGTGAAACTGTATCAGAAGATAAGCAGTCCGATGCATGTGCCATAAAATCACCATGAATTTGAGAGACACATGATCCAGGGGTGTTGTTTTGCCAACTTGAATACTGCCAGCATTGCTGCTGTGGGAGATAGTTTGTGAATTAGTTATCAACTCCTGGGAAAGTTCTGAACAAAACTAATATAATATTCTCTTGATTTACATGGTAGTTGTACTCCTGGATAATTCAGTGTAAAAATAGTATAGAAATAGGGAAAAATACTTTGTGTTTTTATGTAAAGCAGAGAAAGGTTCTCAGGCTGGATAACTATATATTAGTGGATTTTTTTTTTTCCATACAGGTTTGTCTGCAGGGATGCTAGGAGGTCATGAGAGTCATGGGACAATTTTTTTGTATATGCACGTGACCATTGCAGGGAATAATCACACTGGGTCCCCACCTATAAGCGCCCCCATCAATGAGACAGTCCTAAACACACCCATAAGTTTTCCATATGCCTCCTGGGAATACTGCTGGCTCTGCTAAAAGGAAGGCCAGTGGCAGCTGCTCCCAGTGTGTCTGATTCTCTATTAAAACTCTCCAAAACTTTTTTCTGCAAATGAGTGCTGGACATTTCTTCTCTCTCACCTCTTTTCTCCATCTTTTCAACTTAACTTTTTTTCTTTTCTTGCATGTGTCTTCCTCACATGAATTAATATGGCCTCTTAGACTTACACAGTGCTCTAATTCATCCGTTTCCTGGATCAACACAGCAAAACCTCATGCCTGAAATTACCAAAACAAAGTATCCTTCCTCTTTGGAAGGTAGAAGAGAAGGCTTTGGAAGAAGAGAGACAGATGAAAATACGTATATGTTAATTTTTGAAAATATCTGTCATAGAGAATTTATCATATTTGTCTTGTTTGTCATTGAGAATATTTGAAAATCTAATCATCCAACAACAGTAGACTGGTTAAATTAATTATGTTAAATTCATGCAATAGTCTTTGATGATATAGCTTTCAAAAAGTTTGCGTGCGTGTGTGTGTGTGTGTGTGTATGTACATATGAAGTATCTTTAATGACACAATAATATTCATATGTTAAATTTTAAATCACTAGTTTAAACAAACCGGTGTGTATGATTAACTCCTCCACTTTTTATGACCGTTTATGTTGATACATCAAAATATCTCTCAGTAGGATAAGAAATTATGTCTTCTTATTCTTATGTCCTATGTTTTCTAAATATTTTATAGTGAACATTTGTGATATGATTAAAATTAAGTTATTTGTAAAAAAATAAATAAATAAAAGGAAGGCCAGTGGAGTAAAGGAAAGGAAGTGAATTTGAGTAGTAGCCCCCAAACTGAAGACATCCACATGTCACACTTGTCCAGCAGGACCCAAGTTTGAACCCAGCCCTGGTGCCTCTCGTATCAGCCCACTCAACTGTTCTGTCTTATTTAGGAAAGGTCAAGATTGAAAGAAGGACTTGTCTGACTTCCAGGGACCCCGCTACCATCCTCTCTTTTATCCTCAGCAACTTGAGGAGTGTTGAAATGCAGAGCCTTTTTAAGCGGACCCTCCCCATCCAGCCTCAGGGGTCACACCAGTGCCCTCTGAAATGCTGCCACTTGGTCTCTGCTGAATTAGCAGTTTCTATTTTGAGCACCATGGTGGATGGGCTGTGGCCCCACCCTTCTCAAACTCCTTTTTGAGATAGACAGTTTAATGGACAAGTTTAGCTTTCATGGTTTGACAGCCTCGTAATTGGTAATCAGTTGGTGAAGGCTGTGTTTTAACAGTTGCAGAGGCCATTCGTGAGGGTGGTTACTCTGTGGAGGAGCACACCTCTACTCCCTTCCCTTTTCTTTCTTATTTCCCGTGTCCTCCTCTGAGCCTTCCTCTTTTCTTCTGAATCTTTCTTTTTTCATTTTTAGTTTTTTAATTGAAGTATAGTTGATTTACAATGTTATGTTACTTTTCGGTGTACAGCAAAGTGATTCAGTTATGTGTGTGTGTGTATATATATATATATATATATATATATATTCTTTTTCAGATTCTTTTCCATTATAGTTTATTGCAAGATATTGAATACAGCTCCCTGTGCTATACAGTAGGACCTTGTTGTTTATCTGTTTTATATATAGTAGTGTGTATCTGTCAATCCCAAACTCCTAATTTATCCCTCCCCTTCCTTCCCCTTTGGAAAACCGTAAGTTTGTTCTCTATGTCTGTGAGTCTGTTTCTGTTTCATAAATAAGTTCATTTGTGTCATTTTAGATTCTGCACATAAGTGATATCATATGATATTTGTCTCTGCCTGACTTACTTCACTTAGTATGATAATCTCTAGGTCCATTGCTGCAAATGGCATTATTTCATTCTTTTTTTATGACTGAGTAGTATTCCACTGTATATATGTACCACATCTTCTTTATGCATTAACCTGTCGTTGGACATTTATGTTGCTTCCATGTCTTGGCCGTTGTAAATAGTCTTCTTCACCTTTCTTAATTAGACTGCTTCACTTCTCACGTGAAGATGTAGATGGTGAGGGGAGAGAGAGAGTTGGTGGGGGAGAGAGAAAATACACTTACAAATGCCCAATTTCAAACTGCACTTCCTTTCCAGATCCTACTCCTTACCACGTTGTCTTAGTCTGTCTGGGCTGCTATAACAAAATGCCATAAACTGGGTGACCCCCAAATAATAGAAATTTATTTCTCACAGTTCTGGAAGCTGGAAAGTCCAAGATGAAGGTGCTAGCAGATTTGGTGTCTGGGGAAAAGGGTCTGCTTCCTGGTTCATAGATGGCCTCACAATGGAGGTGGTGAGGTCGCTTTTATAAGGGCACGAATCCCATTCATGAGTGTTCCACCCTCATGGCCTAATGACCACTCAAAGCCCTTAGCTCCAAATACCATCACTCTGGGGATTAAGATTCAACCCATGAATTTTGGGGAGACATAGCATTCAGTCTACAGCACACTGATGTAACAGTCCATGGCTGGAGAATCCTCTTTGCCCTGTGCTATCTCTTTGGTAGAAGATTGGGGGAGCATATAAGGCTGTGGGTTGCAGAATTAGTCATAGAACTAACAAAGTAATTTTCTCTGCAAGGGTTCTTTCTTTGTAATCAGTGGAGACTGACACACTAGCCTAAGTACGGAAGGGGCTTGTTCAAAGGCTATTAGGTACCTCACAGAATTATAGAACTTTCTGAACAAGCCAGCTGGCAGGTAGGACAAGAACCAGGGCCCACCACAGCATCTCAGCATTAGAAACATGTGTACTGCTTCTGTGGGCTGCTGCCATCAGATGACCAAGGGAAAGCACCTTCTGGCTTTGTGAAGCTTTTCTTAAGATTCAGATTCCTCCTCAGAAACAGATGCTGATGGTCCTAGCTTAGGTCAAGCCGCTCCTTCAGTGGTGGGAGTAGGGGAATGGTGTGTGTGGTACGGAGTGCAGCCCTGTGATTGGCAGGGAGAAAGGGAGGTTTCCCTAAGGGAAGAATGCTACCTAGACTAAAACCATGACATCCATCAAAGGAAACTAGAACTGAAGGCTGTATTGCTCACTTTCCCTTTTCATGCTTGAGAGCCAACCCCAAGATCCTGTGCTAGAACACGCCAGTAACAGACAGCTCAGCAATATGGAGGCCACCCTCAAATCTAGCATCTGTGGGAGAATCAGCCCCGAAGCAGAACTGAGTTGAAATCTACCTCCAGGAAACTCACTCCTCTTGCTCCTAGCACGTTTTCCTGGAGTTCCATAGAGAGTCAATTCTATCACTCAAGAGATGATGCATTAAAGATTTGATGATGGAAATCACATCTTCTTGGGTCATTTCTTATGCAGGCTTAAACATCCTTAGTTCCTTCAACCATTCCTCAATCTCTTGGTGGTTTCTGGCCATTGAACACGTGCATTCATTTCCAGAATTACACATCTCTTTACAGTTGCTTAAGGCAGATTCCAATTTGCAGATCATACCTCCATTCAAGAAATATTTATGAAGCACCTGCTTGGGTCAGTCACTGTAACAGATGCTAGAGATACAGTACAAACAAACATAGGCCTCCCCTCTACCTCATTATCTGGATCTTGGTCTAGAACTGGCCCCCTTCCCCCCTCCCATGCCCCTTTCCCTCTATTAGACAGGCTGCATGGGGAAAAAATGGAAGAGGTAACAGAATTATCTCCACCTTTTCCTGTCCCCAGCCCTAGAACACCCTGAATTAGGTTTCCTTACTTTCCTATCAAGAATGGAATTTGTTCCTTTCCAAATAAAATATGTAACTAACAATTGTTGAACATCTGTCACATGTTAAACGTGACATTAAGCAATTTCTTTTCCTTTATCTCTTATCAGCAACCTCTTGGGAGTAAGTATACTGGTCCACTTTTTACAGATGAGGTACCTGGGGCCCTCAGAGTGTAAGTGAATTGCCCAAGGACAAGCTGGTATGGGAGCCAAACCACGTGTCTGTGATTTATCAAATAGGAAAAAAATCCTTTGTTTTCTGCTGATGACAAGACCATGAGCCTCTGGAAGAAAGACACTATCGTTGGTTCATCTCTGAACTCCTAGCACCCTGCACATGCTAGGGGCACAATACATGTTGGGTGACTGGATAATCGTCAGGTTCTTGGGGTGTGAACAGATTTTTGAGGAGGTGGAGTCCATCCGTATCTTACATGCTTTCCAAAGGGATGAGGGAAATGTCTGTAGCTCTCATAGGCCAGGCTCCCTCGTGCCTTTGTTGATCCTCCTGGGGGGCAGGTTTCCCGCCCCGTGTTATTTTGGCCTGGCAAATACCCATTCATCTCTTAAGCGTCACGTTAAATGCCATCTCCCTGCCTTCCTGATTTGGAGTCCTTGCACTCTCATTTCCACAGTGCTTTGCACAGACCACCAAGGTACCAACTGCCTTGCTGTGTCGAATTATCTGTTGGCTTGACTCTCTCTCCACTAGGCTGGGAGCGTTCTGAGGGCAGGGGCTGTGTTTCTTCTTTGTATCTTCAGCATCCAACATAATGGGTGTCATATGGCAGATGGTCAGTGAATATTTGTGGAATGAATGAATGAGTGAATAATGGATATATCTTGGAATTGAAACAAAATCCAAGAATGGTTATCTCATGACCATCGACTTCATGAAGTTCCCAGTGTCAAAAAGTAGAATCAATAAAGCCTAAAGGTTAGCATTTTGTTTAGATTTCAGGAAAACAGTCAGAAGTCACTTTATGAAACGATTCTGTGCAGCAAGAATAGGAATCAGGTAAATTATCACTTTCCACCAGAAGGAGATCAATGAGTTTTTATAGCTCTGTAGACAGGGCGTCTACAGAAAGAAGCATAGTTAGTACTGATGATAAACTTTATGAATATGCACAAATTTTCACACTCTATTTAATGACTTAAGTGATTACTTAAAAGTGTTTCATAAACTTGACCTTAACTAAGCAAAAGGGTCCTAATGTGAATTCTCTCTTAGAGAAAAACATGGTCCAAGCTAAAAGGAATTTTTGTTTGCTTGGTTTTTATTGTGTTCCTCCTCCGGTGTCAAGAAGTTTAGGGAGTTAGAAAGAATAGCATGAAGTAGAAATGCAATCTGATTTAAGACTTGTCATTCTTAGCAAAACAATTCCACATTGGAGAGCTTTCTACTGATGAAAGCCAACTTCTTTCTTAAAGAGGAAGCTCACATTATGTTATTCTACATTTCCTCTGGAAAGAGGATCTTGTATTTTTTTGTTTTTCTTAGTCATATGTGGAGCTATGCAAAGAAAATCCCAAAGATATGCACCCAATTTTCTACAAGTTTCAGCCCTTCATGTAATAAGGCCTGCCCATAGGGCATTGGAATTGGGATGAGAGTGAAAATGATCCTCTTCCCATGGAAAGGGATCAATGTAATAATAGGACCCACTTATATACTGGGTCCTATTGTGTGTTAGGTGCTTTCCAAACATCACTTCATTTAACTCTCACTGGCCAGCCCTGTGGTATTGTCATCCTCTCCCGTTCTCATCTGCCTGGTGGAAGGCAAACTCGTCTCTCAAAACTCTGTTCACTTCGCAACGGCCAAAATAGGCCTTGTAAAATTGAAGTCTGATGGTGTCGCTCTTTCACTCAAAAGATTCATGCACCTTCATGTTCATAGCAGCACTGTTTACAATAGCCAAGACATGGAAGCAACCTAAGTGTCCACTGACAGATGAATGGATAAGAAGATGTGGTACATATATGCAATGGAATATTACTCAGCCATAAAAAAGAATGAAATAGTGTCATCTACAGCAACATGGAGGGACCTAGAGATCATCATACTAAGTGAAGTAAGTCAGACAGAGAAAGACAAATATCATATGATATCACTTATTTGTAGAATCTAAAAAAAAAGATAGAAATTAACTTATTTACAAAATAGAAATAAACTCACAGACATAGAAAAAAAATTGGTGATTACCAAAAGGAAAGGGGTGGGGGAGGGATAAATTAGGAGATTGGGATTACATATACACACTACTGTATATAAACTAGTTAAACAACAAGGTCCTACTGAATAGTGCAGGGAATTATATCCAATATTTTGTAATAACCTATAATGGAAAAGAATCTGCAAAAAAACAGATATATATGTATGTATAACATAGTCACTTTGCTGTACACATAAAACTAACACAATATTTAAATCAAAACTCTACTTCAATAAAAAAAAAAAAAGGTGAGCTTTCCTTGTAAAATTGAAGTCTGATAGTGTCACTCCTCTACTCAAAGCCACCTGCAGCTCCCCGCCTTACACAATGAGAATGACTCCCTTGGCTCACGCAGGCTCTGTAGGACCTGCCCCCTGTGCCACGTTACCTGTCTGGTCTCATGTCTTATCACCTCCTGTCACTCAGTCTCTCTGCTCCTGCCTTTCTCGCCTCCTTGCTGTTCCGCCAACTGCCAGGTGAGTTCTCAGGGCCTTACCTGTTGCCATCTCAGGGTCTTTGCCCTTGGTCTTCCCTCTACCTAGAGTCCTCCCCCAGATATCTGCATGGTTTTCACTTCATTCCTTCAAGTCAGAGCTCAAATGTCCCACCTCAATGAGACCTTCTTTGACCCTCCAGTGCATTTAAAACTGGACCCCTCTAGTAGATTCCCGTTACTCCTCTTTTCTTTTTCTCCTTAGATTGCAACACCTTCTAATATACTATGTAGTTTACTTAGTTATGTTGCTTGTGGCTATCTCACCAAGTCCCTCCACTGTGTCCTCCATATACCACTAGAACGTAAGTTTCATGAGGGCAGGCACATTTGTGTGTGCTTCCTTTATCTTGACCAGTTGCCCAGCCCATGAAATGTGCTCAACACATATCTGTGGAAGGAGTCAACAAGAAAACAGGATTAGAATGATAGAATAACTTGGCTGGAGTGACACAGCTATTAAACAAAGGTGTAAGTGTTCCACCAGGCCAGGTTTGTCTCAGCCTGGAGGCAACGCCATCCCCCTCTGCAGTGCTGGGTCTGTATCTCTTTGTGGGCAAAGAAAAGAAAAGAAGGATGAAAGGGCAGTACATATTTAAATGGCAGGAAACTTTTGTGGGGCTGGTGGTGTGTGTGTTTTTTTAAGTCACACTGGGTGAGAAAACACAGTACGGAAGCCAGACCTGAATCTGGGTCCCAGCTCTCCATTTTCTAGCTGTATGACCACAGCCATGTTACTTAACTTCTCTGAAACTCATTTTTGTCATCTGCAAAATGAGGATGATGACGGTCATCATGAAGTCATCATTAGAATGAAATTATATGATACCAGTAATGTCAAGGTAACAGTTCCATAAATATAGGTCATTACATCATGAAATGATAAAAGTTAACAGTGCTTGAGTGCTCTCAGATTTTCTCCCTTTTCCTGGTTGCTAAGATGAATTCTGACTTAGCCCAGTTCAGTCTCTCCCTGCTCCCCATCTAGCCCTTCCTGGAAGGACATCCAGTGCAGGTATTTAAGTTACACGTATCTTGCGTGGGGTTCAAGACACACAAGCAAAGACTAGTTGAAATTATTTCTACCTGTTTGAACTCTGGTCTTTGCACTGCCTCACCCAGGACCTAAGCCCAGCAGGTCCCAGCTCTCTAAGGAGTGCACTAAATTATTGAATTCCTTCTCGGCCATCCTCTTCCAATGGAGCCAGGTCTCGCTTATCCCTAACACGTCCCTAATGCTCCATCCAGGTTGTGTTAGGTTTCACATTCCACCACTACTGTACGGAATTTACCACTTCCCGTCACAGCTAGCTCACTGCCTATTACCATGAATTATTTACGGAAGAAGTTCTGACTTGAGAAAATAAGATTATGTCACAAGTTATTTGTGCAAAAAAGAACGCGCGCTTTCTAACTTCCCTTGTTTGCATTTCTTAGCTCTGGCCCAGCATTTTAGAAACATTAACCAAGTTGGCTTTTACAGTCAATCTCACATCAAAATGAGAGAAGTTACTGCTTCCATTGAACAGAAGGATAAAGGGAACACTTCCGACGTAGAGTCTTGGGAAGATGCCCTTTCACGACTTATGGCTACAGAAATCCCTGGAGGCTAAGATCAATTTCCTCTATAGCTTATTTAGGATATAATGTAACTGTGCCTTTTATTTCAATTTAATTATCAATCAGGGCAGCAGAAAAGACATCACGGAATTTTTTGCTAGTCTTATATATGTACTTGCATTGCTGCATACCATGAATTTCTTCTTTCAGAAGCTAGTTCTTGACCCTTTTTATAGTTTTAAAAAGACACTGTCCTGAATGTTTCTCTGACCACAGGCACAGGTGAGGAGTTTTATAAGGACCGTAAAATGACTTCTGTCATGGCCTGTCCCTAAGCATTGTTCTCCGCACTCCATCTTCAAACACATTCTGTTGCCTAGATTTGAGGGGTGGGAATTAATCACACCCTTCCTCTCAACTCTGAGTCCAGAACAGGATGAGAAATAGTTGTCAGACAACAGAAGGGTAAAATACTCCTTTTATAAGGGATAATGCTAGGTTGAAGAACCTGCCTTGGATCTGTGCCAACAATCAGGCGTCTGAGTTTTTATCCTGGAACTGAGGCCTCAGAATGATGCCTCCAAGGGAAAGCTGGGGTCTATGAAGCTGTCCCTCTTATCCAGAATAGCTGTATTAAACATATCAAGGTCAAAGAGTGAGGTCAGAGAAGGATGAGCCTTGAGACCTGCCCCTAGAATGCAGGTGCGGACCCTGATCCTAATGTGTGTGCCCCATGGTGACAACAGTGGAGTAGAACGTATCCAATTTGCAGCAGGTAGATCAGAAAGGGAGGCCCAGACAGGATGAATCCACACATGCTTATTTCCCTTTTCTGGTATCACCTCTCAGGTAAGTCATCACTGTATCCAGAAAGCAGGGGATGAAATGTTACTTACATAGTGTTTCACCATGGGAGCAGAAGTTTCTGTATGGAAACGTGAAGGCTGGGAAGAAAAGGTACCCCTAATATCTCTCTTGTAGATTAGGGTCCAGACCATTTTCCTTAGACTGACTGTATTGGTCAAGCCCCTTGTGGTTGCAATTCAGTGAAACCCCAGCTCAAATTTAAGCAAAAGGGACTAGAGTGGTTCATCAAATCACAAAATCCAGGACTACCACTCATTTTGTACATGGTGTATCAGGAGCTCAAAGAATATTGTCAGGATTCTGTCTGCTTCTTTCCTTCTCTTGTTTTCCTCTGTTTTGGCCCTATTCTCAGGCAAGCTCTCTGCTTTTGGTAACAGGATGCCGCCAGCTTACATCTTCTCAGTGATACTGGTGGGGAGGGGGAAGAGAATCTCTTTCCCAATAGTTCCAACAAACTTCTGGAGGTGAGTCTCATGGGCCTGGCCTGGGTCATGTGCCCATTCCTGAACCAATCACAGTGGCCATGGTGAAGGGATGCTGTGATTGGCTGGGCCCGGTTCATATACTGTGCCTCTACTGGAATAAGGATGGAGGGAAAAGTTTTTTTTTTTTTTTTTTTTTGTTTTTTTTTTTTGCGGTACGCGAGCCTCTCACCGTTGTGGCCTCTCCCATTGCGGAGCACAGGCTCCGGACGCGCAGGCCCAGCGGCCATGGCTCACGGGCCCAGCCGCTCCGCGGCATGTGGGATCTTCCCGGACCGGGGCATGAACCCGTGTCCCCTGCATCGGCAGGCGGACTCTCAACCACTGCGCCACCAGGGATGCCCAAGGGAAAAGTTTTATCCAAACCACATGGAGTAAGATTAGAGGAGGAGAGCCTTCCCGAAGAAGACCAGGAGACACACACAGAAAAAAAATCACAGCCTTTT
The DNA here is from genome assembly GCF_937001465.1 of Orcinus orca. Classification (NCBI taxonomy): domain Eukaryota; kingdom Metazoa; phylum Chordata; class Mammalia; order Artiodactyla; family Delphinidae; genus Orcinus; species Orcinus orca. The sequence goes on along the minus strand of NC_064569.1, from coordinate 90,331,447 downwards.
ATATTTTTACTGATCCCTATGGATTTCTTTAAAAATAAGCTTTTTATTTTAGTATAGTTTTAGATTTACCAAAAGCTTATGAGGATAGTACATAGAGTTCCCATATACTCCACACTCAATTTCCTCTGTTAGTAGCATCTTACATCACTATGGTACACTGGTCACAATTAATGAACCAATATTGCATTATTACCCACTAAAGTCCATGCTTTATTTGGATTTACTTAGTGTTTAGCTAATGTCCCTTTTCTGTTCCAGGATCCCATCCAGGAAACCATATAACACAGAGGCATCAGGTCTCTTAGATTCCTCTTGGATGTTATAGTTCCTTAGATTTTTCCTTTTTTTTTTTTGATGACCTTGACAGGTTTAAAGAGTGCTGGCCAGGTATTTTATAGAGTCTCCCCCAGTTGGGATTTGTCTGATGTTCTTCTCATAGTGAGACCAGGGTTGTGGGTTTCAGGAGGAAGAACCCACGGAGGTAAAGTACCATTGTACCTCTCTCACATCATCTCAAGAGTATATGCTGCAAACACGACGTGTCACGGTTGACAGATACCATGATCACCTTGCTGAGGCTTTTCTTGTCAGGTTTTCCGGCTGTAAAGGTATTGATTTTCCTACCTTTCCATACTGTACTCTTTGGCAAAAAGTCCCTAGGCACAGTTTATACATAAGGAATGGCAGTTATGCCCCATCACCGTGAGGGTGCAGTATCCACATTGATTATTTTGAAATTTTCTGTGCAGGAGATCTGTCCATTCTCCCTCATTTATTAATTTATTCGATCAATCATTTATATCAGTGTGGACTCATGGATATTTGTTTTATACTTTGGGTTGTAACTCGATTCCACATTCTTTATTTAGCTCAAGGAGCTCCAGCTTTGTTCTCGGGAAAGGTCTTCTTGCAGTTGGTTCCTGTGTCCACTTGCCTTATCCCATCATTGTGTTTTTTCCCCCTACTTTCTTGCTTCCTAGCATTACAGGATGTTCCAGGCTTATCCTGTATATTTGTGTATTTCCTGCCCTGATCCTAGAATCAGTCATTTCTCCAAATGTCTCTGGTTCCTTTTATTGTTTTAGAGAGTGGAATGGTTTTAGAGACCAAGACCAGGGTGTTGGATGTGCTTGTTGCCACTGGGGTGTCCATGCTTTTAGGCCCTTTCAGCTGATAGAACAAGGAAATAACACATTGTATACTAATAGGTGTATATACATAGATCTATAAATATTTCTGTGTGTAACCACCTGTATCTATATTAAGCTAAACATGAGTTCATAGTTACGTGCTGAACTCTGATCCATTACATGGATCAGCCTTCTCCCCTTTCTTGTCTGTAACCTTCCACTCTACAGTGAGAAACCGAGTTCCCATCTCTGTTTGTTCAATTCCAGTATAAATGGTTGGCTGATTCAATTCCAGTATAAATGTATAGTGGTTTCAGAATTACTAACCCTTTATCTCTTTGGAGTTGATGTTTTCCTTGTATTGCTATTTACCTTGCCTTTCCGCTGTGTTATTCTATCTAGTAGCCACTAACCATGTGTGGCTATTTAAATATAAGTTAAAATTAAATAAAAATTGAATGTTCAGTTCCTCAGTTGCACTTCAAGCCACAGTTCAAGTGTTCTATAACCACCTGTGGCTAATGGACAGCATTAGATACAGCATACTTCCATCATTACATAAAGTTCTACTGCATAATTTAGACCCTTTTTTTTTTCTGTGTTCCTCTGTTACGTGTCTGGTAGCCACAGACCAGTTCTGTCTTCCTAGCCTTGGCTCTCAGAGAGAACCTTGGCCCAGGTCAGATCCAAGAACTCCTACTTACCCAGGAAAGGGAGTTGAGACATCATATGCTGAGATCTGGAAGCCAGGTGTGCTCTACCCCGAAGAGCACAGTTCTGTATAAGGGAGAATTGTCATGGCTTACAGAGAAATACAAGACTGAGACTGGGGATTGATCAGAGAAGGCATCCCAAGGGAGACAATGCTCGTGCTACGTCTTTAGGATCGCTGCAGGTATGGTAAGAGAAGGGAACAACACACGAAATGTAAGGGCATGAGTACTGGATGTATCATATTTGCTAAATGGAGCCATAGAGGATCAGAGTGGTTGCAATGGTGAGTGGGTTTTGGAACATGGAGGAAGTGGCAGGGTATAGACTTTGGAGAGTTGACTGAGAGCAGTCTTGCGAGCAGTTTTGGACTTCATTCTGAAAATTGTGAGGCGTTAGGAGAGAGTTTCACATTGGAAGGTGATGGGATTGATCTCTAGTTTAGAAATATCACCCTGGTGGCTGTTGGTGAAGCTGGGAATAGAAGAGGTGGGTTAGTATGCAGGGGGAAGAGGGCCAGGATTCTTTTTTTTCAGTCCTCATATCATTTAATTTTCCAGTAGTTCTTAAAATAGTTAGCCACCTTCTATTTCTTTTTTTTTTTTTTTTGCGGTATGCGGGTTTCTCACTGTTGTGGCCTCTCCCGTTGCGGAGCACAGGCTCCGGACGCGCAGGCTCAGCGGCCATGGCTCACGGGCCCAGCCGCTCCGCGGCATGTGGGATCTTCCCGGACCGGGGCACGAACCCGTGTCCCCTGCATCGGCAGGTGGACTCTCAACCACTGCGCCACCAGGGAAGCCCAACCTTCTATTTCTTGAAACTAACCTCCAAGAATTTTCTTGACAAACCTCTCCTAGGTCTTTTTATCTTCCTGTTTTTCTTGAGTGTATTAGTTTTCTATTGCTTCCGTAACACATCACCAAATCTAGTGGCTTAAAACAATGAAAATGTATCATCTTAAAGTTCTGTAATTTAGACATCTGACACATGTCTCACTGGGCGAAAGTCAAGGTGTCAGCAGTCTGCATTCCCTTCTGGAGACCGTAGGGCAGAATTCGTTTCCTTGTCTTTTCCAGGTTCTAGAGGCGCCCACATTCCTTAGCTCATGGCCCCTTCTTCCTTCTTCAAAGCCAGCCATGGTGGATCACCTTCTCTCCCCACATCCCTCTGGCCTCTCTTCTCTCTCCCTCTTCCACTTTTTCCTTGTGCTAACATTGGCCCACCCATATCATCCCAAACAATCTCCCATCTCACGGTCACTAATTTAATAAGTCAGTTCTGCAAAGTCCCTTTTGCCATATAAGGTAATATATTTACAGGTTCCAGGGATTAGGTGGGTGCATCTTTAGGGGGCTGTTATTACGTCAGCCCCTCTGAGTGTCCCATAGTCGTTTCTGGAGTCCATCTCTAAATTCACAGTCATCCTTGGTTCTTACCCCAGACCAGCTACTTGACTCATATATGCAACTGTTTTTATCTCTGTGCTACATATTTGGAAAAATAGCCTTGTGAGGAAAGGAAAAGTTTATTCTGTGGAGCTACCTAGAATAGAATTAGCATAGAAATGAAGATGAGATTGCCCCCAGCATCTCATATCCCCTCTTTGCCCTGGCTATGCAGCACTGTCAGGTTCATGGTCCAGCCGTGTGAAGGAGCAGAGCGAGGTCCAGTCAGAACCCACTGTGCTGCTCCAGCGAGGCAGAAAGGTGGGAGGAGGTCAAAGCAAAGACACCAGGACGGTGGAACTGCACCCACAGAGGGAGCTTCTCATAAGAACCGGAGGAGAATGAGCACAGAGAGAGCCACGCAACCTGCGGGGGCAGCGTGTAATTGGATTCAGACCTCTGCTGGGGCAAATTAGGACCCTGCTTTTCCCAGAAAAAAAAAGATTGTAAGTTTTTTTATGGGAAGAGATGCAAAGACTTCTGGCAAAGAGCAAAGCTTGCCTCTCGGACTGATTGCTTTGTGATATCAGACTTCATTAGTAGAAGTGTCTACCTAGAAAGATAAAGATAATTATTATTTACTGAGTGTTTAGTATGTCCTGGGCTCTTTACAACTATCATCTCTAGCCCTCCTAGTAACCCTGCAGTCTGTATTTAAAAGACGAGGGGATAGAGGCTTAGAGAGATGTAAAATCCCTACAGGATTTATATGAAGGTCTGTAAGATGTTAAAGCTAGAGCTGTTTCCACACTACTGTATGTAAAATGGATAACCAGCAAGGGCCTACTGTATAACACAGGGAACTATACTCTATATCTTGTAATAACCTATAATGGAAAAGAATCTGAAAAAGAATAGATTTATATATATATATACTTAAGTACATATATACTTATATATATAACTGAATCACTTTGCTGCACACCTGAAAATAACACAGCATTATAAATCAACTATACTTCAATGAAAAAATAAAGACAAGGAATGTATTCTCTCACAGTTCTGGAGGCTAGAAGTCTGAAAGCCAGGTGTCATCTGGACTGCCCTTCAGCTAGGCTCTGGGGGAGAATTAGTTCCTTGCCTCTTCCAGTTTTGGGTGGCATTCTCAGGCTGTGGCCCCATCACTATGATCTCTGCCTCTATGTTCACATTGTCTTCTCCTCGGTGTGTCTCTCTGTTAATAAGGACATTCGTCATTGGGTTGAGGTCCCACCCAGGTAATTCAGGACGGTCTCATCTCAAGATCTCTTAAGTACATCTGCAAAGACTCTTTTTCCAAGTAAAGTCCTGTTTGCAGGTGCTGGGGTTTAGCAAGTGGACACATCTTTGGGGAATGGGCACAAGTCAGTCCATGATGGGGTGTCCCGTTGTCTGATTCAGAATCAAAGCAATGTTTCCTGATTCCAGAGAATCCCTAAGTGTCAGAGCATGATGGGACATTAAAGGGGGTCCAATACAGCCCTTTCTGCTGCTCCTTCCTTTTTCCTATGAGAAGTTAAGTCATTTACCCCAAGTTGCTCCACTCAGGGCAGCAGAGCTGAGCTTAGACTCTGGCCCTACCTGTCCAGCTCTCTCTCCTTGTGTTTTTCCATTGCTTTCCCTGGGGAAATAGACACACCTCCAAATCTCTACCTCCCATGTTTCTGCCGGGTCTGATTAGGTCAGCTGCAGCAGGCTCAATGGGACCGTGCTCTTGTAAAACACACCGTGCTGTCACGCCAGGTCAGGATCATCTCCCTACCACTTGCATTGCAATGGACTTCAACTCGGTTCTCTACACAGCGTTCAGAGCACAGAATCTTTTTTTTTTTTTAACATCTTTATTGGAGTATAATTGCTTTATAATGGTGTGTTAGTTTCTGCTGTATAACAAAGTGAGTCAGTGATATGTATACATATATCCCCATATCCCCTCCCACTTGCGTCTCCCTCCCACCTTCCCTATCCCACCACTCTAGGTGGTCACAGAGCACCGAGCTGATCTCCCTGTGCTATGCGACTGCTTCCCACTAGCTATCTATTTTACGTTTGGTAGTGTATATATGTCCACGCCACTCTCTCACTTCATTGCAGCTTACCCTTCCCCCTCCCCGTGTCCTCAAGTCCATTCTCTACATCTGCGTCTTCATTCCTGTCCTGCCCCTAGGTTCTTCAGACCCACTTTTTTTTTTAGATTCCATATATATGTGGATACGTACAGTATTTGTTTTTAGCATACAGTATTTGTTTTTCTCTTTCTGACTTACTTCACTCTGTATGACAGACTCTAGATCCATCCACCTCACTACAAATAACTCAATTTCATTTCTTTTTAGGGCTGAGTAATATTCCATTGTATATATGTGCCACATCTTCTTTAAACATTCATCTGTCGATGGACACTTAGGTTGCTTCCATGTCCTGGCTATTGTAAATAGAGCTGCAATGAACATTGTGGTACTTGACTCTTTTTGAATTATGGTTTTCTCAGGGTATATGCCCAGTAGTAGGATTGCTGGGTCATATGGTAGTTCTATTTTTAGTTTTTTAAGGAACCTCCATACTGTTCTCCATAGTGGCTGTATCAATTTACATTCCCACCAACAGTGCAAGAGGGTTTCCTTTTTTCCCCACCCTCTCCAGCATTTATTGTTTGTAGATTTTTTGATGATGGTCATTCTGACCGGCAGAGCACAGAATCTTGGTTGATGGCACAAATTCTTCTTCCTCTGTCCTCTCTGCTCTGGTGTTGGTTTATGAGCACCCAAACAGATACAGGAAAAGGTTGGCTTGCCTCTCAGCATGGAGACTGATGGCAAAAGAGAAAGGCCTCCCTGCCATTGTTCCCCTGTGAGCACATTTCACCATCAGATACAGGCAGGGCAGAAAATAACCAAGAGAGGGCTTGGGCTCGAAGGGAGCTCACCGTCAAGTCCCTGGAGTTTTACAGAAAATTGATGGTGTGTGTATTTTGTTACAAACACCGTGTGAGCACATTTTGGGGGAAAAATAAATGCTCAATCAATAAATATCTATTAAGTGCCTATCATGCATTCCAGACCATGAGTGGAGCTGATAGATTATAACAGTTTATTTAGGGCGAGCATTTCTTTGTTTATCTACCTGGCTGTGATGGGAATCGGGCCTGGCAATGGCTATGTCACTGATACAAGAAATTTCCACAAAAGTTGGGGCTGTAAGAGTAACAGGAATTAGTGTGCGTTAAGAAGAAGGACCTGGTCTGTGTAGAAGCGGGAATGTGTGCCCTCAAAGTCCATTGCCTGAGGGGACCAAAGGAAGCATGTCCAGCGGGGTGACCAGCTGTAAGAGCAGCGTGAAGCCTTGAGGCCTGACTCTGGAAGTAGCTACACTTCACCCACATAGTTGAGGTCCATGGATTTTTTGCTGTCTGAAGTCACCCAGAAATTCCCACTTCCTGTTAGGAGCAAGATACTTAATGAAGCAACACACTAAATGGAGGTTGTGTGTGTGCCATGGTGTGTTCTCTTAATTAAAATTTTAATATGTTTGTGGTAAGAGGGCTTGGGGTCATCCAAGGAAAAGGAACTAAATGCATTCAAAGTGCTTAATACAATGCCAGGTATGTGGGAAACGCCCAATAAATGACGGCCATTATTACTAAGAGGACCCTGCGTGGTCCCGTTGCCTGAATCTAACTCTCTGGGAGAACTCACTGTCAGTGACACAAAGAGAGGCATGCATTGTGGGGTGTAACTGACCCCTCATCTCTATCCCACGTAGGTCTTGAGAGTAAAGGCTGAGTTTTCCTCTCCTCTGGGTCTCCAGCTCCTAGTTCTCTGCCTGGCAAACAGCAGGCCCAGAATAAGTGACAGTCTTATGGTGGCCAGAAACCACCATGGCCCCCAGCAGTGCAGGATGAGCCCATTTTCCAACAGAGCAGGACATCTGGTTACAACTAGTTGTGTGACATTGGAAAAGACATAGCTCTTGCCTTGGCCTTAAAGGTTTTCATCTGAGAAATGGGATTTTTTTTTTTTTTTTTTTTCTGTACGTGGGCCTCTCACCGTTGTGGCCTCTCCTGTCTCTGGACGCGTAGGCTCAGCGGCCATGACTCATGGGCCCAACTGCTCCGCGGCATGTGGGATCCTCCCGGACCGGGGCACGAACCCGTGTCCTCTGCATCGGCAGGCGGACTCTCAACCACTGCGCCACCAGGGAAGCCCCCTGGCTTTTTTTTTTAAAGTCACCCAGTTTGTGGTAATTTGCTCCAGAAGCCATAGGACATTAATATACAACCCCAAAGGCATATAGAAAGAGGCATTTATGTCAGGCATGAAGCAAAGCTGTGATTTTTCAAATTCCATTTATTTTTCTGAATTAAGACCCCTCAGCTACTTTTTGGCTACAGCTTTCTGCCCAGTCTACTCGGGGCACGAGCACTTGATAACTGACCTTGTGGAACATTCGAACACAGGTGGCTTTGCTGCCTGCTTCCCCTGAAAGGATAGAATTGCCGCTGTCCCTTTCCTGCCACGGCCCGGGCAGTGAGGACCAGCGGGAAGACAGCCGCCTGGCTGGTTCCACACCCACGGACTTCCTCAGCCCTGCGGAGCTATCAGAGGAGGTGGCCTTTCACGTCCAGACAACATTTTTAAGGCAGTCCAGATCACAAGGGTGGCCTTCGGAGAGCTGCCATGGCAGGCAGAAGCTCTGGACGATGATCCTCCGGGACTCTGCAGGTAGCACGCGAGGGATCAGAGACTTACACTTTGGTGCCGGAGGTTATGCCCTTCTGCTCATGCTTCTGTCCTCCAGAGGTCGTGTCTTTGGCTGTTGCCTTCCTTCCAGAGTGGGGTGGAATGAGAGCGAGCTGTAGACTCAGAGAAGCCCGATCCTCATTCAACACCGGCCCTTCCCAGCCGTCACCCTTAATCCTCCAGAGACTTTGTGTCTTCATCCACGACGTGCAGGCGATGACAGCCACCCTGCAGGGCCCTTGATGATTAAGTATGTGCTGAAATCACTGCAGCTAATTTTACTGAATGTTTATTATGTGCCAGGGATGATGCTATAAGCCCTGGACAAGTATTATCTAGTAATTCTTATCCAGCTACTGAGATAGGTGTGGCTATGATTTCCACTTACTACAAGAGGAAACAAGGACTTAAAAAAATGAAGTAACTTGCTGCACATCATGGAACCAGTGTGGGAGCAAAGCTGGACTCAGGCACAGGACCGTCTTTAGTAAAATCTGTGCTTGACCCTCCCAGCTGTGACGTGAGTAAATCTGTCGCATTGTTCTGGTTGCATTTGTTCCAGTTTTAAGAACACTGTTTTCTTTCCAGGAGTCTCTGAAGTAGCCTTTTTTTCCCCCTTTTTGTATTAGAGCAGGCCAGGGGTGGCACATTATGGCCCACAAGCCTTATCTGGCTCACCACCACCTGTTTTTGTAAACAAAGTGTTGTTGGAACATAGCCACGCCCATTCATTTACATAGAGCCTGGCTGTTTTTGCATTGCAATAGTGGAGTTGAGGAGTTGCAACAGAGACCATCTGGGCTGCAAAACTGAAAATATTTTCTCTCTGGCACTTTACAGAAAAACATAAAGCTGAGCCCTGGGGTGGGAGAGAGAGCATGAGCTTCGGGAAGAACTGGTTTCAAATCCTGACTCTCACCGTTTCCTAGCCCGGATAAACCCCCTGGCCCTCACTTTCCTCCCGTGGGAAGCAGGCAGGCTGACAGCGGTCCCCGAGGGTCGGATGACGATGCCTAGCAGAGTGCCTGAACAGAGGAGGGGTGGCCCCCTCCCATGTCCCCTCCTCCACCTCTCCCTGTGGCCCCTGTGACAAATCTAACCAGGGGCATTTCCAGGCAGCCTCCCCAGCCTTCCTGGAAGGAGGCTCCTTCGCTCTCTCTGTTACTGGGTGGTCTGCGGGCTTCCCCACCCAAACTCTGCCCTGGCTGTGCAAGACTTCTGTTCACACTAAACAGGTCTGCCTCTTCTGGTAGGCTTTGCAGCCTCTGAGAGGCCCAGGACCCTCTTCCAATGGAGAATTGGATCAGTCCTGTCCGGTCCCGACATCCTTCCACCAAGCCGTGCAGAAATCTGGCATCCTCACGGCAAGCAGCCTTTAGATTCTTTGAAATATCCCGCGGCTGGGCCCCTGTTTTCCTTGACTCCCTGCCAAACCCATTGCACGTGTCAGAGCAGCGAGGGACTGGAAGAATTACGATTTCCACTTGGCTTCTGCGGCCACTTAGTCTAATTTGCAACTGGCTTTGAAATATAGCAATTGCTGTTTTTGTTGTTGGGATTTGGAGGCTGTTTCAAGTTCTGTCTCTTTTCTCCTGTTTTTCTCTTAGCTCTTTCTCTTTCTGGGATGGGGGTGGGGCAGGAGGCCTCACAAGTGACGAAACTCAAGCTTAGCTGCCACCAGCAGAGCCCACACTCTTACATGGACTCATTAGCTCCAGCACCAGAGTTCGTTAACTGAAGGGCTGCATTGCAAGGCGAAGCGTGATCATGAGCTTGGAACTAATCAGAACATATGGGATGATTTTACCATTAGCTACAATTCCGGACTTGGGAGGGGACGTGCTAGTGTGGGCGTGTAGTTTAAGCAGGATTGTATTACCCGCGTGGGGTTACATCCACGATCCCTGAGTCCCTTCTCTCCAGGGTTGCCTCCTTCTCCTATTCGCATCCTTCACCCTGCAGCCCCTGCCAGCCCTCCTGGGGGGGGAGATCGTGGCCACAGGAATGAATGAAAGTTCACAGAATCAAGGACTGGTCTTGCCAGAGAAAGTTCCCAGCACCTCCTCGTTGACAAAATCCAAATAAGACTCTTCTATCCTTTTCTGCTTGACTTCTTGGCGGGTGTGACACTACTGACCATGCCCCTTTGACCTCAAATGAGTTCTGGGACTTCGGCCTCTCTTGCTTTTCTTCCTTCTCTGGACCCTTCTTCCTCCATCCATTTTTGCAGGTTTATTTGTACATGTTTAGAAGCAACCTCATTGCTAGACAAGGTTAGGAAGTTTTGGGAATCAAAATAGAGTAACTACCATACTACTTCCCTGATACTTGACCAGCTGCCCTGTCCCCCTCCCCTTTCTCTACCTCCTTTTTTTTCTTCTTTCTCTCCCTTTCTTTGTACAGACTTTTTTTTTTTTTGGTCACACCGTACAGCTTGTGGGATCTTAGTTCCCCGACTGGGGATTGAACCCTCGCCCTCTGCAGCAGAAGCACAGAGTCTTAACCCCTAGACCGCCAGGGAAGTCCCTCTCCATCTCTTAAATGAGACAGTTGGCCTGCAACAGGGCTGTTGAGATGGTGCAGGCAACAGTCATACTCTAAGTGCCCTCGGCGTGGCCCTAGAAGTCCACACAAAGAGGTGGCCTTCGACTCTGTCCTCCTCAGAGAGCAGCGTACGCCCTTGAAATATGTAAGGTGAAGAGGCCGGGGAGGTGTTTCCCTGGCAGAGCCATGAGGTTGTCTTGACTGAAGTAGAAATGGTTATGAAAGCCTGATTTGTGAGCACAAGACCATGAAGCACTGCGTCTCTTCTGACAGGTGTCAGGTGAATTTCCTCCAGGCAGATATGCTTTGGATGGGATGACACAGGTTAGGTTGCCTTCAGCTGAGAATCGCTCATAATTAGATGACATGAAGGGCCTACACTTAAGAAGACGAAAAACAACCTGGATTGGATTCAAGCATTTTTCTTTTGCATGCTTCTCAATGCACACCCATCTGAGAACTTAGGGATGCTCCCTGCTAGTACATTCTGTTTAGAAGTCAGTGCAAAGCAACATACTTACTGAGGACATCCTATGTGCAAGGGGCTGGCGTGGGGTGTGGGAAGGCAGAGTTTGATGCGAAAGACATATTCATGTGTAACTAGGTGGCTAAGTGGATTCCAGTGTTGTCTACATGGGAAGGTTTGTAATCAGGAGGATCTTGTGTTTCTCTCTCACATGATCTTTGAGTTGCTCCATCTCCATGGCCAACCCCCTAGCCCAAGATCCATCCTTTCCTTCCTGGACCACAGCAATCACCTCCTCACTCGTCTCTCCACATCCAGTCTTGCCTCTTTTCCATCCAGTTCCAACACAGCAAGCCACAAACAGCTTTTAAAGAGGCAAATCATTCAATGGCAGTCTTTTGCATTAAGCCCTTGACCAGCACCTTGTAGCCTGGATCCCCCACTTGTGTATAAGGGATCTTAGCTCTTCTCTTGACCTTGCTATTGAGTCCAGCTACTTTGGCCTTTACAGCCACGCTCCTCCCTGGCTCAGGGGTCCCGCTCACATACTCTTCCCTCTTCCTGGAACTCCTACCCAACCTTTGGCTCTCTACTCGACCACACCTCCTCCGGGGAAGCCTTCCCTGCCCTTCCAAAGCAGGTCAGCCTCCTTTCTGTAAGCCCTCACTTTCTCAAACTCTGCCTTTATAGTGTGTGTGAAGATTATTTATTGACTAAGGAATGTGTAATTGGTGGTTTGACTGTTTTATTCACTGCTGCGTCCTTAGAGCCTATCACAGGGCTATGCACATTGTAGACCTTTGATGTATTTTAATTGACTATATGAATAAATGGAGAGGTTAAATCAGGCAAACAAATCATATTGCGCCTACCTGTTGATCTCTATCACTCTCTTCTTTCAAATCCTTGGGCTGGTATGTCACAGCCTGGTAATAACAGTGACAGCAACTATATATAGCACTTACTGAATTTTTTAGATTTCATAGAATACCTTCACCTGCATTCCCTAACTTGATGTTTACAACAAGCCTGTGACTGTATTCCCACTTTACAGATGGGAAAACTGACCTTCGGTGGGATGTAGGTATTTGGCAGAAGCGGTGCTAGCTCTGCTGCTGATTAGCTGTCTGATCTTGGACCAGTCAGGAAAACTCTCTAAGCCTCAGTTCCTTCAAGGGAAAGTCAAGTTCTCCCCACTGAGCCTGCCCACAGCAGCTCTGCCTACCCACACCGGTGGTGTGTTTCATACTGTATTTTAATTTTTAAAAAATTCTCTTCTCTCCTGCACCAGACCCGAAGCACACTGGGGGTAAGGATTGTGTTTTATTCACAAGCACAGTGCCCAGCACAGAGTAGCCCTATCTTAGTCCCTTCAGGCTGCTATAACAGAATACCATAAACTGGGTGGCTTGTAAACAACAGACATTTAATTCTCACAGTTCTGGAGGCTGGAAGTCCAAGATCAAGGTGCTGTTAGATTTGCTGTCTAGTGAGTCCGGCTTCCTGGTTCATAGACAGCTGTCCTCTTGCTGTGCCCTCACAGGGTGGAAGGGGGGAGGGAGCTCCGTGGAGTCCCTTTTATTAAGTCACTGATCTCATTTATGGGGGTTCCACTCTTACTACCTAATCACCCCCCAAAGGCCCCACCTCCTCATACTATGACATTGGAGTTAGGATTTGAGCAAATGGACTTTGGAGGGGTGGGGAGGGGGACACAAGCATTCGGTCCATAGCAGTCCTCAAAATGTCCGCTGAGTGAAAATCTAATGAGACAGCGCATGGGGGAAATCTCCCAAATCATGATACGCACGTGGTGACCATGGCATCATTGCCCAGAGTGGGAAGAGACCACGGGCTTTGGATGGAAGTCTCTAGCCCCTCTTGGCTGTAGCCAGGGTTGCTCCGAGGGTTAAACCTCGTTGCTGGGCACACGGGAGGGACTCCTGGTGCAGACACATCATTTAAAATTGCTGCTTGCACTTTTCTTGCAAGTTCCGGCGACATAGCGTATGTCTCTTATGATTTGTGTGGAGACTTCTAGGTCGCTGGATCTTTAAGGATCACTCAGAATTGAGTGGGGCTGAGTCTGCCTTTTAAGCCTACGATTGCAAACGTAAGTCTTTACCTCATTCTCCTGTTTGGGTTTTCTCTTGATTTTTCGTCGTGTGTGTCTGTTAGTTTTCACTTCCCACAAGTTACCTGATGAACCCGCCATGTTTCCTCACCCAAGAAGAGGACAGTGATAAGAGAGTTGGTCCCTATTTTTGTGATTCTACTTTTTATTTTTTTCATGTACCTCCTGGTAAATACTCTATTCAGGCTGAAGAATGTTGATTTTTTTCTATCAATCATTTATCTGTCCACATCTTTCTCCATTCCCTTGCACTTGATTGAAATGACCCTCTGAGGCCATTTTCTTTTCTTAGGCAACCGTGCGGGGTGTGTGTGTGTGTGTGTGTGTGTGCGCGCGTGTGCATTTGTGCAGGTTTCAGAGGGTCAAGGGTGATTTTGGTGCATGACATATGCAGGAATCAAGTAACTATCAGGCTATTCGTATTTTTTAAAGTCTAATTTCAGTTGGTTTATGTGCCGGGTGACGTTTGTTTACACAGCTCTGGTTATATATGGCACATGGTGAAAGTGGGCAAAGAAATGAATTTACAGCCTGGAATGAGTCAAATAATTCAGAGTAACAGCATCTCCCTAACAGCCCCATTAAGGGCGCTCACAGATATAGCTTTGCAGCCGTGTGCTCAAAACGGTTTCCTGGGCCTTAAAAAGCCCAGGCTTCTAGGGAAGCACTTTTCATGTCACACAAGCCCTCCCTTACGTGGACCCCATCTCTCAGGCCACCCGCAGTGCATGCCATGTTAAAACTCCTAAATCAGATGGGTGACAAGTATGAACTGATCACTCATGTGGGAGGAAATACAAATAGGAATTAAATGCATGGAAAATGTTCAGCCTCACTGATTGTCAGAAGAAAATATGAAGGTTCCATTGTATCTCTATTATATAATAAAAAATGGTAGTCATCCGGACCACCAGTGCTGGTTGGGTGGTTGTATTAAGGCTATACTTATAGACTGTGGATGGCAGTGCAAATTAGTAAAACATTTTTGCAGGGCAATTTGGCAACACACAGCCAGAACTATATGATGCTTCGTACCTGTTGGCCTAGCATTTTTTCTCATCTGTGTGGAAAATGAAGAAATAATTCAATGAAAGAGGAAAAATACCCAATGTGCCTGAAACCCTGACAGGCAGCATTATCTATAGCATGTAAAATTAGAAATGACCTCCGAGAGTGGGAGAATAATTAAGTTTACTTAATCATTGTACAGTCACTCACTGGAATATTATATAGTTATTAAAAAGTGATTATAAAGACCATAGAAACAATAAAAATGTGTCCAACATAGTGCTGAGAGGAAAAAGAGGCTAAAAATCTAATCCGTGATTACAAAGTAAAGCATGTAACCGCATATGACAAAACTAGAGAATAGAACTCAAAATGAGAATCTTTGGGAAAAGATGATTGTATAAATATATTTTCTGTGTGTATGTGTGTGTGTGTATAAAATAACATATTTTCTTTAAAAAAAAATCTTGATGTTAAAAATACTGGTGGAGGTCAGGGAAAGGCAGTATTCCATATCTATTAAGTTATTTTGGAATTAAACATGTCATGAAATCTTAGCTGTGGTGTAACCTTGAGCAAATTATTAGACTTCTCTGAGTCTCAGTGTCTGCATCATTAAAATGGGAATAAAAAAAATACAGCTTGTGTTTTTGGACTATGGTGGGGATTAAATGAGGCAATACATGTAAAGAACTTACTACAATACTTGACATAGCTAACTTTCAATGATTGCTATTATTATTATGTCTATCCATCTATCTATTTATCTAATCTGATCATAGTTTTAAAAGACATAGTTGTTGACTATCCTGTATCCGTTTACCACAAACCATTAGTCAAAGCCATCATGGTACCCCCTTCCTCTTGCCAGTGATTGATCCAGGCATTGGCATGAGAGCTAACCCTAAATAATGATACCCGGGGGGAGAAACACAAAAAGAATGGATCTGTTTTCTTTCTCTGGGCATTGCCAAGTTTCGATGTAAGACATGGAACAATGGTGGCCTTCATCTTCTGAGGATGAACCCAATACCAGGACTGGCAAAGCAGAGGGACAGAAAGAATCTGGGTCCTCGCTGATGTCATTGAGTCTTTGGATCAACAACACACGTGTCCACCCTACCTCACTTCTTCCAGATAGATGAGAGAATAACTTTTAGAAATGTTTTAGTCAGTTTGAATAAAGGCATTCCGTTACTTGCAAATAAAACATCCTAATATAATTAGGATACAATGGTTACCTTTCTTTGGGAGGCCTGAACTTTATTGGTCAGGAAGTGGTTTATATGACACCTGGCTGCTCCGATGTCTTCCTTTCCCTGAGCTCTAGACCTTCCTATATACTGTGGTCTTGATAGCTCTTCTTGGACATCCAAAAAGACACAGCCCAAACTCTACATCTCCAAAACCAGGCTCATGATTTCTGTGTGTGCTGGTGTGTGGACACGCATGTGTACGTACATTCACACACCCACGTACACACACCCACACCCACACTCCTCCCATTGTTCCTTGTCTCAGGAAACAGCAGCTCTACCCAGCTGTATAACTCAGATCTCATCCTTGACACTTCCCTCTCCTTCTCTCCCCATATTCAATCTTTTGGCAAATCTTATTGATTTCACTTTTTAAATATTTTTGAATCTATCCACTTCTCCTAGTTTCCACCATCGCTACCCTGGTCCAGGCTATTATAATCTCTCACTTGACGTGTAACAGTAGCTTCATGTTGGGACGCTCCTCATTGAAAGTTGTTTTTCTCTAATCTATTCTCTATTTAGGCTATAGATCTATATATCTATATCTAGATCTGATACACATCCCATCATGTCACCTTTTCGTTTAAAACCTTTCAGCGTCTTCCATTTGCTCTTGGAATAAAGGCACAACTATTTCACATAGGCTGAGGGACCCTACATGATATGACTTCCTTTCCTCCAAATGTTCACCCACCATTGTTTTCCAGTCCTGGATTTCTCTCATTTCTTCCCTGTATGCCATGTTCCTGCCATCAAAAGACTTTTTGCATATTCTTTCTACAGGGAAAAAAAAAATCTTTCTTGTATTTTATGTCAAGCTAATTGTATTGATTTTTTAGATCTTGACTCAACTGTCACTTCTTTGGGGAAGAGTTCCAAGACCAGGTCAAATCTTCCTGTCAAACACACTCGTGTATCTCCCACATGGGTATAAGGGCCACTGAAATTTTGCATTGATTTTTGTGACTGTTTGATCAAGGTCTGTTTCTTCTCCAGTAGACTGTAATTTTTATTGCCCACCATTCTCTCCCCAAAGCAGGGATTGAACAAATATTTGTTGGGTGACTGATGAATGAATGGATATTGCCCTAGTTCATCCCCTTTATATTACATGAGCTACAGTCATAGCCCCATAAAATGGTTTTGTCTCTCCAGTTGTGCATACAGCTTCCAGAATTAACTCTGAATCATAAATCTGATTGCTGTTATTTCTGTGCATGAAAATTTCCAGTGGTTCTCCACTGCCTTAAGAACAAAGCATGTTATATTCCTGACTTCATTTTTCAATATTGTCTCCTAATTCTACTCTTTCCACTGCCCTCTGCATTTGTTCTCTCACAGTCACACCCAACTGCTTGCTGTTCCCTGACACTTTTGCTTTTCCTAGCCTTGTTCATGCTGTTCCTTCCAGCCAGAACTCCATTCAACCATCGCCTCCTTTCAAAAGCGAACCCATCCTTCTAAATTCAGAGTAAATGCATTCTGCTTAAAGTTTTCTGTCATTCCTCTGATTCATCTTAATCTCCCCTTTCTCAGTGGTCTCGTAATCTACAAGATACTGGGCACAGAATGATCGCAAACTGTAATATGCCTTAACCACTACACCCAGGGATATCTTGCATGTGTTATTGGGAAGAGCCACATGAGTCATGTCTCCACACTGTAAAGACTCCATTTTCAACTTCAATCCTTTGTTAGGGTTGTTGTTCACAAATATTTGCTACTCCTCCCTGGGAGCCTCAGTCAGTGTAGCACCCTGCAGTTTGGGGTGACAGAGGAGAGAGGAAGGAGAAAGTTTCTCAAAAGAGGGGAGAGGAATGCCCTTGGATGTATACGTGTGTTATATGTGAGGTCAATGGGGTTCTACTGTCCAGCTCTTGGAATTATGACCTGGGCAATCTCTCTTTGGGGCAGGTGGGAGAGGGAGAGTTGTGCATGGCAGTGTGGAGCCATTCGCACTCACATACCCCTCTGCTAGCTGCAGTCCCGAGCTGCATGTCCTTGCCACCACAATCCTTGGGTCCCTTCCCAAATTCACTTTCCATAAATCCCTTTTAGGCTTAAAGGAAGGAATTCTTCTTGCCCTTGACACAGAGTTTCCTTTTAAAACACGTTTATCTAAGGTGTTTTAAATGCATTGATGTAAGAAAAAAATAAGTAAATGGTTGGTTCAGACTGGTAGTAAGCAGATAACTGAGGTCTGGGAAGCAGGGAGAAGCCCTCCACAGCTGCCTGCAGAGAATTCTGAATGTCAGCCCTCAAGCTGGCACCCACAAGGCCACCTGGCCAGGAAACCTTTGAAAGAAAATTAAAGCAACTACCTGTCATTTTGCTGTTCACTCCTTCTTAATGGTTCTTGAGTTGTTGACTTTTTTTTCCCCTTAAAAATAAGTGGAAAGTGTCCTGAACTGACAGATAAGACTTGATGTCCTCCTGGGAATTTACTATACGAACAGGCACTGGTTGGAGTCTTCGAAAGATAGAACAGAGGCAACGTTTGAAAACAGGGAAGTAAAAATACTGCTGACAATGAAATTGGAAAAAAGCTAGCCAACAAAGCAACTCCTTCACTTCCCCAGACCTTCTCCTTTCATGGCAGGAGAACTTGTGGCAAATCATACCACCGTCTTTTTAAATTAGACTTTTTGATCTTTGTTAGAAAAAAATAATCCTGCAGCTCTCCACTGCAGAATGAAATGTGTTGGACAAAACCTTTCTGCTTAAAGCAGAGAGAGGAGTGCCCTTACTTATCTCTGGGGGGCCGTTTGTAGAGCCAGTGTAGGGCAGGTGAGGGGGGTCGGCGAGGGTCTATAGCAAATGACAGTGTGTGGGACTCCTGTAGCCACCCGGATGTCTGGTTAAATAAGTGCTGTGCCAAAGTCTTTAATTGCTGTCTGGACCTGAAACAAAAGCTTCAACCATCAATTTGGCAGTTATCCCACCACCCCGTGATGCCAAGCCTTCAATTACCCTGTCACTGTGTGCTGCCCACCAGATCATTAACTTCTGTGCCATGCCACTCTGCATAGCAGGTAAATTCCCAGTGATTCAATGCCAGTATTTCTCAGGTGAAACTTGAGTGCAGCTCTCATGGGGGGAGAGATATGTCCCTTTCTTATTAGAAACGATTACGATAGCTGCCTGTTTCCATCCTGGCTCTGTCACTGAATGTCCAGGGTTTTTGATTTGCATCATAACTGTAATTGACAGGTTTAACACCCACTTTGTCCACAAAATATAATGAGATGCTGTGGAAAGCTACTGAACATTTAGAAGCTGTGTTCCAATGCTAGGTTGTGGGCCTGTCGAGAGATCTAAAGTCTCTGGTATCTTTCTCACCCTTCACCCCTCTACTCTCCTTAAAGGAAAGAAGAGCTGGCAGAGACACCTCAAGCTCAAGGTCAACTTTTGGCGAGAAAATATAGAAAGAAAGTCTTGTGATAAAGGGACTAAAACTTTGATCTCAGTATGGGGATGTTCCCTTTCTCCTCTTTTTCTTTCTCTCTCTCATTTCTCTCTCTTACTCTTTTCTCCCAAAGCAAGTACAGTATAATGGACCAGGGATTGCCCCCTTTGAATGCTTTTTCACCCAGAGAAACTCAAGATGGCCAAGGCAGCTGCTTTAGACATTCAGAGAAGCCAGGGTTATACTGGTAAATGTTTAACTGTGGCTCTCTGGAAACCAAAACAAACAAAAAAAAGTCCACATTTGTAGTGTTTGCCAATTTCTGTGGTGTAAATGTAATAGGGAAGAACAAATCTGACTCCATACTGGATTTGTCTCTTTTACTCTAACCTGTGTATTCTATTGCTTTTGCTACAAGTTAATCACTTAAGGGATGTTGCTTATAGCTTAAAGTATACATAATGGCCCATCTCTAGGAACCCTGCTTCCCATGCCTGAGCGTTACTCTGAAATACCTCACAGGAAACATCCTGACTAGGCCCACCTATGAATGGCTTCAGGAGTCTGGCTGGAACCAGGAAATATTTGCAACAACTTATTGCCTTTTTCACTGTACATCCCCACCTCCCCCTTCTTTGTTCTATAAAAGAAACTAGCATCCAAACCTGGGCAAGATGGTTCTTAGGGACACTAGTCCACCGTCTTCTCGGTCTGCTGGCTTTCTGAATAAAGTCGTTATTCCTTGCCCCCAACACCTCCTCTCTCAATTTATTGGCCTGTCTTGCAGCAAGCAGTAAGAGCATGGACTCAGTAGCATAAATACTCCCTCCATGACCAGTTTCTAGCCATCACTGTGAAGTGGCTGTACATGATGTTGAGAAGAAAGGCATGCCTTATCTCCCATGAGCCAATAGGAGCCCGCTCTGTACACCCTGAGGCTAGCCCCCTGTCCCGTTCTTTCCCTGGCATGCTTTCCCTTAGGCCCATCTTTCCTATCCACTGGAGTGCACCCACAGGGAAAGGGGAAAGGAGATGGCTTGATCTGCTCTGGTCCTGGCCTTGGACCTGTAGCCTTGGGGCTTCCTGAAGGCTGGCTCAGCTCACCAGGACTGTCCACATAAGACTTTGGGGTCAAAACCCCAGTGGTCATTTGCTTGGTGTTGTCTGCAGTACAGGTGGGTGATTGTGGAAGGACAGGGTTTGAGCTCAGGAGACAGGATCCCATCCCTATAAGGCCACTCACACAGGTGGGTTCTCAATAGGTGATGAACTTCAATCATAGTGCAATGATTATAGGTAAGTTCTACTTCATTCACCTTTTTAAAACTGAAATATAGTTGCAGTACAATATTCTATAAGTTACAGGTGTACAATATAGTGATTCACAATTTTTAACAGTTATACTCCATTTACAGTTATTACAAAATATTGGCTCTATTTCCCATACTGTACAATAAATAAATCCTTTTACTTCATTCCCTTTTACTAGAATATGAACTTTGGCTGCACAATACTGCCATGCAAAGGGACATTAAGAATATTCTCAGTGAGACCACAGGATTGCAGTGAGGCTGCTACTATTTCGGCTGGGATAGAAGTAACAATGTAGGTGGTCCACAGGGATTAGAGTCTCCTCCAAAGGGTAGTGACTCGGGAGCAGCTTGTCCCTATCAGGACAGCTCTGACCCTCACATACCTGGGGCCTGCTGGATGAGGCACTAAGCCAGTCTCTTCATTCAGACACCAGATACCTTGACAACTGTGACTGGCTGCCTCAGGAAATGTCCAATTCCACGTCACATATGGGCATGTTGCTGCTTCCTTCATGAGATGATGCCCTGGGAACCTCATTTAGATATACCTAGATTAAGAATTATAGTAAGGATATATACATATTCTCATATATATAAGAACAAATATATACACACACAAATGCATATATATGTATACATTATATATATATATATATATATATATATATATATATATATATATACACCCCTAGTTCTCCAAACAATTCCAGTTGTAGTTCTTCTAAGCAAATGATAAGATTGCACTTCCAGAACACTTTGAAGTTGGGCAAAACCATGTGATTTGCTTTGGACAATGAAATGTGAAAGCTTTATGATTCCTTTTTCATTCTGCCACATTAATTTCTCCTTTCCATGGCAACTATTATGTTTCAGATGGAGGTGGCTCCATTAGCCTGGGTCCCTGAGTGACAGAGGCAAGGAGCAGAGACCCTAGATGACCCATAATAAACATGTAACATGCATCTGAAATAAACCTTTGTTTGTGGAGCCACTGAGATTTTTGGAATTGTTTGTTACTGCAGCATAACTTAGTTTACCCTGACTGATGCATTGAGAAAGATGGCAGGGTCCGAAAAGGAATTGCTCTGACAGAGTCTCCTAAGAACACAGAGATAGGAAACCCAGAAAAATCTGTCTTGATCTTTTACATTCAGTGATTTCATCCACTTATTTATGACCAATAAAGTCATAAAATCTGGCCAATCAGATTACTCTTTCCTTCTTCTGGGGGAGAAGTGAGTAAGGGGGGGATGCAGAGAAGTAGGCAGAGCAGGAAAACATTTCCTCTATCTTCCCTTTCCTGATAGGTCCCTTCCTAGGTCCTTTACTGTTCTCCCTTTAGCACACTCCTTGAGTGACGTAATTCTTGCCCTATGACTAGGCACCATCTCCATACTGATGACTCACAAATCTCTGTACTTTTCACCTGTACAGAACTCTCTCATGAGCTTTAAACCTTTAAAATCAACTGCTTATTAATACCCACCACCTGTGAGTTTTATGGGCATCAAAACGCAACATGTCTAGTAGGTCTGCATCTTTATTCCTACTAAGGAATACAGGACTTGAGGATACAGGGAGGGGGAAGGGTAAGCTGGGACAAAGTGAGAGAGAGGCATGGACATATATACACTACCAAATGTAAACTAGCTAGCTAGTGGGAAGCAGCCGCATAACACAGGGAGATCAGCTGGATGCTTTGTGACCGCCTGGAGGGGTGGGATAGGGAGGGTGGGAGGGGGGGAGACGCAAGAGGGAAGAGATATGGGGACATAGGTATATGTATAACTGATTCACTTTGTTATAAAGCAGAAACTAACACACCATTGTAAAGCAATTATACTCCAATACAGATGTTAAAAAATAAAATAAAATAAAATGCAAGAGGTCAAAAAATTAACTCACGTCTTTCTCTCCAAACTGGCTCTGTTTTCCCACGTTCCTCATTTCAGTGATAACACCCACTTACCTGTCAACCAAGCACAAAGCACAGCAATTCCTCTTAACCTCGTCTTCTCCATTCATCTCCACATGCAGTTAGTCACCACGTCCTGTGAATTCTCCCTCTGAAATGGCTTTATATTCTGTCCTCTCTCTCTTTCTACCTAGTGAAGGCTCTTATCACTTCTTGGCTGGATTATTACAATAATCTCTAAGAAATTTCCCTCCAGATAATCATCCACATAGTAGCCAGAGGGAGATTCTTAAAATGCAAATCAAATGTAGCCAATTCCTTACATAAAAATCTTCAGTGGCTCCCCCTCACCCTAATTATTAAGCATGACCAACAATGTCATCCCCCGATTGTCACCTCCTGCCTGTCCGGCCTCATGCCTTTCCGATCCCTCTTCAGAATTACACCTTAGCCATAATGAGCCATTTCATGTGCCCCAAACATGTCATCTGTGTGAAGGTCAAGTCCTCTTTGTTGGAGCTTTTCCACATGCCGTAACCTCAAACTAAAACACTCTCCCTATATCTTCTTAAAATTTAAAAAATTAATTGTATTTTTACTTGCCATAGTAAATATTTTATTTTTTGGGAAAAGTTATATTTATTTGTATCAATGTGTATTATGTTAATAGTAGACTTGGAAATTAACCTTTTTTCAGCTTTATTGAGGCATAATTGGCAAGATTGTAATATATTTAAAGTGTACGATGTGATGATTTGATATATGTATATATTGTGAAATTATTCCCATCAAGTTAATTAAAACATCAATCACCTCACACATAGTTAACCTTTTCTTTTATGAGAAAGATTAAGATCTACTCTCTTGTTAATTCAAGTATACAATACAGTATTGTTATTAACTATGGTTACCATGCTGTACATTAGACCCTGAGAGCTTATTCATCTTATTACTGAAATTCTATACCCCTTGACCAACATGTCCCCATTTCCACCCCCCCGCCCCAGCCCCTGGCAACCACCAGTCTACTGATTCCATACAGTATTTGTCTTTGTCTGGCTTATTTCACTGAGCGAAATGCCTTCTAGGTTGATCCATGTTGTTGCAAGTAACCATATTTCCTTCTTTGTAAAGGCTGATTAATATTCCATTTTATGGGGCTTCCCTGGTGGCGCAGTGGTTAAGAGTCCACCTGCCGATGCAGCGGACACGGGTTCGTGCCCCAGTCTGGGAAGATCCCACATGCCGCGGAGCGGCTGGGCCCGTGAGCCATGGCCACTGAGCCTGCGCGTCCGGAGCCTGTGCTCTGCAACGGGAGAGGCCACAGCAGTGAGAGGCCCGTGTACCGCAAAAAAAAAAAAAAAAAAATTCGATTTTATGAATATATATATAGTATATTCTGTATCCATTCATCTATAGAAGGACGCTTCGGTTGTTTCTATTTCTTGGCTATTGTGACTAATACTGCAGTGAACATGGGCATGCAGGTATCTCTTCATGATAGTGATTTCATTTATTTTGGCATACACCCAGAAGTATGATTACTGGATCATATGGTAGTTCTATTTCAATTTTTTGAGGAACTTCCATGCTGTTTTCTATAACAGCTGTATCAGTTTACAATCTCATCAACACAAGTGTTCCAGTTTTTCCACATCCTCACCAAAATTTGTTATGTCTTGTCTTTCTGATAATAGACATCCTAAAATGTATGAGGTGATATCTCACTATGGTTTTGATTTTCATGTCCTTGATGATTAGTGATGTTATTCTTTTCATGACTAGTTGGCCATTTTAACCTTTGGAAAAATGTTTATTCAGGTCCTTTGCCCATTTTAAAATTATCTCTTTTTTTGCTATTGAGTTGTAAGAGTTCCTT
Source organism: Orcinus orca (assembly GCF_937001465.1). Taxonomy (NCBI): domain Eukaryota; kingdom Metazoa; phylum Chordata; class Mammalia; order Artiodactyla; family Delphinidae; genus Orcinus; species Orcinus orca. Next base: position 90,307,519 of record NC_064569.1, on the reverse strand, counting down.
ATATATTTTGCGTGTTAAGCCGTTATTGGGTATATGGTTTGGAAATATTTTCTCCCATTTTGTGGGTTGACTTTTCGTTGTGTTGATTTGTTTCCTTGCTGTGCAGAAGACTTTTGTGTGGTGTAGGCCCACTTGTTTATTTTTGCTTTTGTTGCCTTTGCAACAGATTTTATATAATTAACTAGTGTGATCCTGTGTCAGCATGATAGCTGACAGCAGAGGATGCTTTAGTCAACTTAATCTCAAAATTTTAACTGTGAAATATTCAGTTATACAAGATTGTAGATTGGGGTTGTCCAATAGAATTTTCTATAATAACAGGAATGTTCTATAATATGCTCTGGCCCATATGACAACCACTTGTTTTCCAGGACAGCAGTCACTAGCCACATGTGAGCACTGAACACATGAAATGTGGCTAGTGTGCTGAGAAACTAAATTTTTAATTTTATCAAATTTTAATTAATTTGTTTTTATTTCCATTTCTCTAGGAGTCAAAAAGGATCTTGCTGTGATTTATGTCATAGAGTGTTCTGCCTATGTTTTCCTCTAAGAGTTTTATAATGCCTGGCCTTACATTTAGGCCTTTAATCCATTTTGAGTTTATTTTTGTGTATGGTGTTAGGGAGTGTCCTAATATCATTCTTTTACATGTAGCTGTCCAGTTTTCCCAGCACCACTTATTGAAGAGGCTGTCTTTTCTCCATTGTATATCCTTGCCTCCTTTATCAAAAATAAGGTGACCATATGTGCGTGGGTTAATCTGTGGGCTTTCTATCCTGTTCCATTGATCTATATTTCTGTTTTTGTGCCAGTACCATACTGTCTTGATTACTGTAGCTTTGTAGTATAGTCTGAAGTCAGGGAGCCTGATTCCTCCAGCTCTGTTTTTCTTTCTCAAGATTGCTTTGGACCTAATGAAACTTAAAAGCTTTTGCATAGCAAAGGAAAACATAAACAAGATGAAAAGACAACCCTCAGAATGGGAGAAAATATTTGCAAGTGAAGCAACTGACAAAGGATTAATCTCCAAAATTTACAAGCAGCTCATGCAGCTCAATATCAAAAAAAACAAACAACCCAATCCAAAAGTGGACAGAAGACCTAAATAGGCATTTCTCCAAAGAAGATATACAGATGGCCAACAAACACATGAAGGGATGCTCAACTTCACTAACCATTAGAGAAATGTAAACCAAAACTACAATGAGATATCACCTCACACCAGTCAGAATGGCCATCATCGAAAAATCTACAAACAATAAATGCTGGAGAGGGTGTGGAGAAAAGGGAACCCTCTTGCACTGTTGGTGGGAATGTAAATTGATACAGCCACTATGGAGAACAGTATGGAGGTTCCTTAAAAAACTAAAAATAGAACTACCATATGACCCAGTAATCCCACTACTGGGCATATACCCTGAGAAAACCATAATTCAAAAAGAGTCATGTACCACAAAGTTCATTGCTGCTCTTTTTACGATAGCTAGGACATGGAAGCAACCGAAGTGTCCATCAATAGATGAATGGATAAAGAAGATGTGGCACATATATACAATGGAATATTACTCAGCCATGAAAAGAGACGAAATTGAGTCATTTGTAGTGAGGTAGATGGACCTAGAGACTGTCATACAGAGTGAAGTAAGTCAGAAAGAGAAAAACAAATACCATATGGTAACACATATATATGGAATCTAAGAAAAAAAAAAAAAGGTCATGAAGAACCTAGGGGTAAGACAGGAATAGACACAGACCTACTAGAGAATGGACTTGAGGATATGGGGAGGGAGAAGGGTAAGCTGTGACAAAGTGAGAGAGAGGCATGGACATATATACACTACCAAACGTAAGGTAGATAGCTAGTGGGAAGCAACCGCATAGCACAGGGAGATCAGCTTAGTGCTTTGTGACCACCTAGATGGGTGTGATATGGAGGGTGGGAGGGAAAGGCAAGAGGGTGGAGATATGGGGATATATGTATATGTATAGCTGATTCACTTTGTTATACAGCAGAAACTAACACACCATTGTAAAGCAATTATACTCCAATAAAGATGTTAAAAAATTTTAATTAGTAAATCCAAAATGAATTAACCACATGTTTACTACTACTAGTGTCTACTGTACTGGAAAGAATAAATTTAAAAGCCCCTGTGTCCACTACCCAGATTTATCAAATATTTTTCATGTGTGTTTCAGACCTTTAAAATAGAAACAAACATTATAGAAGCAGGTAAATTTCCCTATAAACACTATCTGCATACTCCATCTCATTTGTATCCCTTCCTTACCACTTGTAACCATTCTTCTGAACATTCCATGCACATTTTTATACTTGTACTATATATCTATCCATAGGCAAGTTGTTGATGTGTTTTGCATGTTTTCAAAGTAGGTTTATATCACACTTTACATATCTTTCTACAATTCATTTTCTTCCATATGCTCTTGGGATTCATCCATTTTGATATAGGTCATGCTAGTTCATTCCTCTTGCCTCCTGTATTCTATTCCAATAAATTAACCTATTTATTTATTGGAATAGAATTTATTTACCTGTTCTCCTTCAAAGGGATATTTAGGCTCATTTGAAATGTTCACAATTTATAAATAATGTTACAGGTAACAGTCTAGTCCATGTTCCTGAGTGTGTGAGAGACCCTCTACATCTAGGAGTGGAGGAGTTGGGTCACTGGGTATGTGCATCTTCAGCTCTGGAAGATGCTGCCCAATTCTCCTCCAAAGGCTTGTTGCAACGCGCTCTCCTCTCCCACCAGCAGTGCGTGACTGGGGCTATTACTGCATCTGGGAGTTTCTGGGAAAAACGTGTTAGCTGGACACTTCCAAATATCTGCCTCAGGGTATGCATGGGAGTTCTGCCTTTTATCCCAGTAACAAACTTGGTCCAACTCACTTTTGTGTGAGAAACTGAAAGTAACCTATTGACCTTCCAGAGAGTCGTATTCTTTTGTTACAATAAGAAATGCTCTCTCATTCATTGCGAAGACCCCTCCCTGGCTTCCTCTTTTTTCTCCTTTGCTCTCTCTCTGATTCTCTCTTCCTTCCTATTCGCTAAAGCAGCAAACACTCACAGAGGAATTTAAAGTGTAAACAGAAATAGAGCTGAAAGGCACAGCTGTTTTCTCAAGGAGCTCCCAGCTGGGTGCACACAGAGGGCTAAATCCCTGTGCACACATAGGCTGCAGGAGGTGAAAGATGGAAGTATGGAATACATGGCAGCCTGAATATCAGGAAGGGCTTTCTCTCTCTTTTTTTAATTTGGTGCTTTTATTTATTACAATTAATGTCAAATTTCACAGGTGTCACTTCTGACATTATTGAGAATGACTGTCCTCACTGTTAATTTCATTTATTTTATTCTCTGCCTTTTTCTTCTAATTCTATTGTAAAGTCCATCCTTACTCTTAAAAACTGATGATCCAGCAAAGCCATTGTTCTAAATGGGACATCTTTCCTCTTAGTAGGAACTCTTTTCATTCATTTTTTTCTATCAGAATTTTCTCTTTCACATCTTAATTCTTCTGTTCAATAACTGTTTAGTTATATGTTCTTTTATATGTCAGTTCAGCCTGGTTATGGTTTATCACAGGATATTCAATATATTTCCCTGTGCTATACGTTAGGACCTTGTTGTTTATCTATTTTAAATGTAATAGTTTGCATGTACCAACCACAAATTCCCTGTCCATTCCTCTCCCTCTCCCTCCACTTGGCAACCACAAGTCTGTTCTCTATGTCTATGAGTCTATTTCTGTTTTGTAGATCGGTTCATTTGTGCCATATTTTAAATTCCACATATAAGTGATATCATATGATATTTGTCTTTCTCTTTCTGACTTACCTCACTTAGTATGATCATCTCTAGTTGCATCCATGTTGCTGCAAATGGCATTATTTTGTTCTTTTTTAGGAAGGGCTTTCTCTTAAAACATCACATTAGAGCTGAATAAAACAGGGTTTGGGCAAAGACACAGGCAGGGGACACTTCCAGTAGAGGTTCAGAGGTAAAATAGAAAGCAGGATATCCTCGAAGTACATACCACCAGAGCACAGTTATCGACAGACCTAAGAGAAGAGGCAGGGGAGGTAGACAGGACAGATGGTAAAGGCCCTTGTATGTCATGCTAAAGGGTGTATATTTCATCTTTAGGACAATGATGTACCGTTAGTAGTTGGCATCTGTTGTTTTTGTCCGCCAAGCTTTCATTTCCTTCTTCTGATATTACTCCCCCCGTCTATCCTTTGGCAGAACTGCTTTCCCAAATTCCATATGGTTCTGGGGAGCTAGCCAATCATAGCCTTCTTCCACCCATATGACCCAAGTCTGACCAATGCTAGTTCCCTAACTCCTTGATGCAAACGCAAGGGATATGTGATCTAAATGGACCAATCAGGGTCCTTCTCTAAAGTTCTAAATAAAGACAAGGAGGAGGAATATTTCAGGAAAAAGAGAGAAAGATTTTAGTTTTCAAATGATCATAGGACATAGAGATGTTGTTCAATAGAATGTTGAATTCCTGAGTTTGGAGAAACACGTTCCTGAGGATATGGATTTGGGGACTTTTTTTTTTTTTAAGATTTATTTATTATTTATTTATTTTTGGCTGCATTGGGTCTTAGCTGCGGCACGTGAGATCTTTGTTGAGGCACGCGGGATCTTTCACTGCAGCACGGGCTCTTCGTTGTGGTGCATGGGCTTCTTTCTAGTTGTGGTGTGTCGTTTTTTTTCTCTTCTCTAGTTGAGGCGCGCAAGCTCAGTAATTGTGGCACACGGACTTAGTTGCCCCTGGCGTGTGGGATCTTAGTTCCCTGACCAGGGATCGAACCCATGTCTCCTGCATTGCAAGGCAGATTCTTTACCACTGAACCACCAGGGAAGTCCTGGGGACTGTTCTTTGACTGCTCCCTTTCTCTCATCCCCTACGTTCAACTCAAAAGTAAGTCCTTAAATATTTGCCTCCAAAATTTATCCTCATTCATTGATCATTCATTCAACAGGTATTTAGATATAGGACCTAATAATTTTCAGGCAATACAACAGTGAAAAAGATAGGTCCTTGTTCTGATAGAGCTTACGTTTTAGGGGGCAAGGACAGAAAATAATTAAAACACATAAACAAGACACTTTCAGTATTTATAAAGACAATAAAATAGAATGATATAAGAGAGTGATTGGTATTGGATTAAGTGAACGACACTAAGATTGGGTGGCTTTCTCTTTCTTTTTAAAAAAAATTTTTTTTCTAGATGAAGGTCAGGAGGTTAGGAAAAATGAGTAAAATGATCTTATTTACGTGATACATTTTTTTCTGACTGTTGTGTTAAAATACAGTGTGTGTGTGGGGGGGGGTCAAGGGTAGAATCAGGGAGAACCAGTTTGGAGGTTCTTGCAAGAATTGAGACAAGACGGTACGGTAGCTCTCTTTCTCTGTTTTCATGTAAGATTTTTTTCTACCTCAGGGCCTTTGCATTTGACGCTCCATCTACTTGGAGCCCTTTGCTCCTAGATCTCCTTATGGCTGTCTCATTCTTTCCATTAACTCAGCTCAAATGCTATTTCCTCCTTGAGGGTTCCCAGACCACCCCATCTAGTCTAGCTATAACCCTAGTGTCCGTCTGTTTCATGAAATGCCCAAATAGGGACCTGGGTGTCTGTGAGCCTGGGAATGGGTGAACATCTTCAGAAAGGGGAGGAGTACTAATAGGAAATCCACTCCCAAACTCTTTTTCCAAGCTCCTGCCCATTTTGAACTGTGGAGGGCTGTTCCACAGCAGTGTTCTAGAATGTTCTTATTTAATATAAAGTCATCGTAGATGAAAGACTAATAATACAGATGAAAATAAAATCTGGAAACCAAGAGGTAACCAGAGATGCAGGCAATTTCTTCAAAGGCCCAAATGAAGATAACTGCCACAAAAGATCCCTCTCTCTCTTGCTCTGGATCTCAGTTATTTCACCATAAAATGACACTATTAGATCAGGAAGTGCTAGAGGACCTGCTGTTCTCTGAGCTCTGCCTGTATCATGCCTGGTGTTTGAGGCACCAGGTCACTCCATAGAGTTCCGGAGTGCTTGGTGCCGGCAGAGCCCAGAGTCGACTGTTAGCTGGGAGAGTCCACTTCACATTCAGTGACTCTGGGGGCTTCCCCAGAGACTCCACAGCAAGTCTGGAGGAGAACAGGAAGGCCAAGGGAGCTCATGAAAAGCTCTTTGATCACTGGAGGGAGGATGAGAAGGAGAGGTGGACCCGGGAGTTATTACGCATTTGCAGCTACAAATTGCTTTTCAGGCTCAGAATTGGCTCTAAGGAGAGACCTATCAGGTACGACTGCTCCCCGCAACCTCCTCCCGAGGTGTCACGTGAGGCTCTCCTAGGAACTCATGGAGAAGGCAGGGGAGGGGATTGCGAGATGCGTGCTGATGGGAGAGCAGGAAGTTAGCCTTAGCTGAACCATTCTGTGTATCCGAGGCTGCAGTGTGGTCTCTGTGCATCTCTTGAAACGAATGCCCCTTCGGTCTCTGTCTGCTGAATAAAGGTGCCTCCCACTCCTGGACTCCATCAGGAAGGAGTTTTGTCTCTGCTTTTGTAGCAGCTACAGTCATAGGACTGGGTATACCTGGGGATGAGCCTGGGCATCTCTGGGGGCATTGAGTCACGGCTTTCTCCTCACCTGGCTGGACCAGCCCAGGCTCACAGACAGGCTTCCTGCCTCAGTTTCCTATCGAACACATCACTTCGCAGGGGCAGTTGGAGCTCCGTCCTGACTCTCAGCCCCCTGACTCCTTTATCTACCTCTTAACAGGACTCCCTTGGGGTCCTGTCCCTGTTGCTGGAACTGTTCTGATGACTAACACATGGACCACAGACATGACACACCACCTGGAGTATCACACCCTCACGGGATCAGACCTGTTAGACTAGATTGTTGAGCCCCTGCAGATATGGTGTATTGGACCACAGGGTGCCAGGCCCCACCGCTACCCAGACTCATCTTCTTACCTGCATAACTTTCAGCCGAGTCCTCCCAATCTGCGCAAGTCAGAGACGTGAGAGCCATTCTGTGCTAGGCACTCGTGCCATAACGCTGAAGAAAACAAGATCCTCAGCCCCAGTGGGTCACAACCTCATGGAGGACTGATGCACTCACAGTTGACCAGAGTGTGACTTGAAGCAAAGTAGAGGAGATGAAAACAAGATTGTTCAGAGAAGGTTGTTCAGAGAAGGTGGAAAGTAGAAAGTGGTCAGTTCTGGTCAGGGGGGTAGCAAGAGCCCTCCCCCATCTCGGCCATCCTCTCCTACCTGTCTTCCTTCCCCTCACCTTGCTCCAGGTGTGCCACCTTCCAGCTGTTCCCTGAACTCGCCCATCCTTCCTTTCATTCAGGTCTCCACTCAGATGTCAACCTTCTCATGAGAGAAGTCTCCCCTCACCACCCTGCCTTGCCTCTACCCCATCACCCCCATCACCATACACTTCTTATTCTTCTTTAGAGCACTTATCGCCACTTGACATAATTTGGGTGTTTATTTGTCTGTTTGCTTATTTTCTGTCTCTTCCAGTTAGAAGGTAGGCTCCATCAGGGTAGGGATTTAACATTGTCCACTGCTGAATCCCCGGTACCTCAAAGGTCATTGGGAATGTAGCGCATGCTAAATTGATACCTGGTAAATGAACGGGTGGATGGTACAGAGGGTTTCCCGCAGATGGTACATCTTGGGCTGACCGTGAGGGATGGGTGGGATTGAGCTGGGTTGGCCTTCCAGGAGGAAGCATTAGTATAGGCAAAAGCAAGAAGGTGACAAAGTGCAGGAGAAATAGAGCCGGTGGGGAATTCGGATGATCGAAAGAGGAAGGGATGAGAGTTAGTAGCTAGAAAGGGGAAAAGTGGATGTTGGTTTGTGTAAGCAAACTCTCACTTCAGCCTGTGACTGTGTTGGATACCCACCCAGCCACCCCTCGTGCTTCCGCTCCATTCCGAACACTGCATACCCGTAGAATCTCAGCCGAAGTCCACCCCTCTAATGAACTGTCAACCATGTGCTTTGTAGTCTCATAAATTTCGGGTAGAGTCTTGCCTTTGCTACTTACTAGCTATATGCCCTTGCAGGGTCCCTTCTCTGAGTCCCTGTGTCTTATAACCTGGACCACACATTGTAAATGTGCTCCCTGGGGTCACCTCCCAGCCTTCAGGTGATATATTTCATCCATCAGACCACGAACTTCTATGGGACATGGCCCCGGACATGGATCTTCCCATGTGACCAACTCCACTACCCTTCACAGGGCCTGGGCCACCCCAGACAGCCAGGGCTCTTGCTAATTAATGGGTTGAATTTTTCGAGCAACTTTAACCTCTCAGAGAGGATCTTCAGCCCTATTAATCATTAGACGGGGACTTCCCAGGTCTCCTGTAAGGCAGCCTCAGGCATTGTGCAAAATTCATCATAAAAATCCAAATAAGACGGCAAAAGTATGTTTCCATTTGAAAATTCTGATTACCCATTTGCTAATGCAAGCTGGCACCGAGAAGGGGTGACATTTTTATTGTTTGTTTGTGGGTTGTTGTTTGTTCTTGCAATGATGTTTTTATCCTTCTTCCAAGCGCTGATTGGAGCCCATTCAGCAAGTAGGGGGCGTTTATTTGCTTAGAATCTAATCACATTATCAAACAGTCAGGGGTGGCATCTTGCAGTTTTTCTAGTCTGCTTTCCTTTTCCAAAGCATGAGGGCAGGTGGACGGAAAAGAAATGTTATAAAGCAGCCATTTTGCTCTGAGTTGGTAAATAAGGGGGACCAGAGGATACGAGTGGATCCACTTCTGAAAGTGAAAAAAGCCAAATCATCCCTTTTAGTTACATGCCATGAAAGTATTTCACATTCAGCTCACATACGTCAATGGGAAATACGTATCCAGACGATACCCCGAAAAGGTATTTCTTCCTTCCCATATTTACATGGTAATAAGCAATAATACTTACTGAGCTCTTATGAGGTGCCAGATACTGTTCTAAGCACTTTAGTTGCATTATTTCATTTACTCGTCATGAAAACCTTATTGGGTAGGTAGTTTATTATCCCCATGTAACAAGGAAATGGAAGGATACCGAGTTTAACTTGCCCACTGCCAGTTATTAAGTGGTGGAGCTAGATGTCGAAACCAGGCAGACTGGCTCCAAAGCTGTATTTTTAACTGTATTAGTTATTAATATCAATAGATTAATACACAGGTTAGTTGAAGGATAATGACAGATCATTACATTGATACATGATGATTCTGGTGGAGTCTGATATTTGTTTCCCAATCCTTTTCCTTCTTCCTGGATGCTCAGCTCACACTACGTTTCCCAGCATCCTTTGCAGTGAGACAGTTATGTGACCAGGCACACCAGTGGAAAAGGAGTGGAAGTAATGTGTATCCCTTGGTTAATAAGAAGCATCTGTCCTGGACTTTGGCTGTTCCCTCCTCACTGATTGATATAGTGATGACTGGAGATTACCTCGGGAGCCTCAAGTTAAAGGCAGAGGCACAACTCATGCCCAAGGCAGCCTGGTTCTCATGATGATTTTATGGAATGGGGGCTGCCAACCTGCCCCTACACTGTTATGTATGAATCATAAATTTCTTTGCTCTTTAAGTGACTGAATGTTTGAGTCTCTTTGTTATGGCAGCCTAGCCTTTAGTCCAACTAATATAGTGATTTTTTTTCTCTCTCATAGAATCAAAGAATCTTTTCCTTGAAAGGTAGTGGAGACTAACTTTTGAATCTATCACTTGATAGACCATCTCTCTCTCTCTTTTTTTTTATACATTTATTTATTGATTTTTGGCTGTGTTGGGTCTTCGTTGCTGTGCGAGGGCTTTCTCTAGTTGCGGCGAGCGGGGGCTACTCTTTGTTGCGGTGCGCGGTATTCTCATTGCAGTGGCTTCTCTTGTTGTGGAGCACGGGCTCTAGGCGTGTGAGCTTCAGTAGCTGTGGCACGCGGGCTTCAGTAGTTGTGGCTTGTGGGCTCTAGAACGCAGGCTCAGTAGTTGCGGCACACAGGCTTAGTTGCTCTGTGGCATGTGGGATCTTCCTAGACCAGGGCTCTAACCCATGTTCCCTGCATTGGCAGGCGGATTCTTAACCACTGCGCCACCAGGGAAGTCCCGATAGACCATCTCTTGAAGACCTTGAGTTGTAGAGGACTTACTTCCTGTTGAGTCAGCCCATTCTATCTTTAAAAACTCTACCATTAGAAAGTTGGTAAAATTTAAATTCTAAGGTAAATGTAGCTCAGTATTTCACATGCAGGGTCCCATTCTCCTTATGGCCACATAATGCAATCGTGATTCCCATTCTTACATGCAGAGTCTTCCATTTTCTAAAGATAATGATCATGTCCTATGAGTGCTCTCCCTAACTGTTCTCCATCCCTTCAACTTCAAATAGCATTGCTTTGAGATCCAGGTACAAACTCCCCTACCATATTCCAGGGTTTCTGTAGTCCTCAAAGCATGGTGACACAAGACAGATCCCAACCTTGGACATATGTTTAGAGAACAACAAGATAGCAGTTCTTATTTTCATGTCTATGCTTGTATTCATTCACCTTTTTTTGGGGGGGGGGGCAAAGCAGAACCAAAACCTTATCCACTGATGAAAGGTTGGGGAAGGGAGAGCTCGTGCTCTAAAGACCCCTTCCTATTCATTCATCTTGATACTAAATTCAAGAAACATTTATCCAACTTTCTCTGTGTTCAGGGATGCTTGGAGTTTGCAGGCGTGGCTTCAGTATGTTCTTAGCATGGTTGATTTACTCTGAGCCTTCTGTGGGCTGCTCTGTTTTATTGTCCTCATTGTCCTGTGAGGACAAGGGACAGCTGGTCTTTTTGAACACAAGTGCAGAAGCTAACAAATAACCCTGTACAAGTCCATACAATGGCATTTAATTCCCCACACTGTCCAGACAGATTGTTCCCTCGATTCTGTCATCCAATGCTTCCTCCCAGGAAGATGATGGAAAGGGAGAGGTAGCTTTGACAGAGAACCTCTAAAGAATACTAAGCTTTAGTTTGTCACCCACAAACCACATTATTTATCCTTAACCTAGTATTTAGTTTATGTGCATGAAAAATGGCATATTTAATACCAGAGAAAACGACTTACTTCACCTTGAGAATGTCCTTACTAAGATTATTATTATATGTAGTGATTGGTTAAAAAAAAGGCTATGCCATATTCAGTATAAAGCCTTTAATTTTCTAACACAGGTTTGAATCATTTTCTGGTATTTGGTGAAGGAAACTGTCCAGTTAATCAAAATTAAAGCATGTTAGAGGGTCTTAATGGAATGAATGGACATGGCATATGACGGTACTAAAAAAGGTCTGCAGAAGAAAGAATTTTTTGAGGTTTCCCGTGGAAACATTTACTTATTCGAACCTTCTCTTTTCAAGTTCACTCTTACAATCCATTTCTTTTCAATGCATGTGACCATATGCATTCACTTCCCCGCTCCATCCACCTTTCTCTCTCTCTCTGTCTCTCTCTGTCTGTCTGTCTGTCTGTCTCTCTCTCTCTCTCTCTCTCACACACACACACACACACACACACATACACACACACACACACATGCACACAGCCAGGAAGCTGTGTTTTCCATGGCTATACCTTCCACAAGTTTTTAGCTTTGCTTTTTGCTGTCCTTGCTCTTTATGGTTAGGTATTCCCTGGTGATTCCTGTGCACGCTACTGTTCGGACTTGGTCCCAGGGAACCTGGCCAAGTCATTCCATGCCTACTCAGTAGAGGGTGGTTTCTGAATTTCTGATATGCTTAGACATCTTACAGACTGATCACCTTCCCTAGGATTAGTTGGGACTCCAGAAGATTCAGTGGCTCAGTGACAAAGACTGAGAAAGGCTAAAGAAGGCACCAGAGATAGACAGAGGAGAAGCCCTAGTAATTCCCTCATTTCCAGGAAACCTGAGAAGCTCTTGGTACTCACTGGTGGAACAAGGCAAGACAAGTGCTTTTGGTCAGAGGCTACCAGGTGCAGAGGCTACCAGGCACATACATCCTGCAAGGGTGAGTGTCTGAGTCAGCTCAGGCTGCCATAAAAAAATACCACAGACTGGGTGGTTTAAACAACAGATATTTATTTCTTATCTTTCTAGAGTCTGGGAAGTCCAAGATTAAGATGCTGACTGATTTGGTTCCTCCTGATGAGAACCCTTTTCCTGGCTTGCAAACAGCATCTTCTTGCTGTATCCTGTCCTGACAGAGAGACCATGAGCTCTGGTCTCTCTTCCTCTTCTTATAAAGACACTAATACCATCATGGGAGCCCCACCCCTAAGACCTCATCTAAACTTAATTACCTCCCAAAGGCTCCATCTCCTTAATATCATCACATTGGGGTTAGGGCTTCAACACGTGAATTTGTGGGGGACACAAACATTTAGTTCATAATGAGAAAAATAGGCCTGCTCTTTTCATATCCCAACTTAGAATCCCAGCTCTGCCATTTATCGGCAAGAAACATAAATTCTCCAAGCCCCCAAGCCTCAGTTTCTCCCTCTATAAAATGGGCATATGAGCATTATGTTAGAGCACTAAGTGATATTTGAGCGCTCAGGAGATAGCACTTTCTATCTCTTTCCCTTGGAAGAGAAAGCTCTCCAGCATTTGTCTCTGAGGGCTGAGACACTTTATACCAGTTAGGGTTATCAGTAAGGGTAAAATTAAGCTGGAAGAGTTTGGAGGACAAATGTGTGGATAAATAAGTATTGCAGTATTCTCCCAGCACAGCTAATTAGAGAAGACAGAGGCCAGTCCTCATGTAAACTCACGGAGTCTCAGGATCCATTCACTGTCCTCCTGAGTTCCAGCAATTATTTCAAAACTGCAAGAAAACAGTGATAGGTCAGTTAAGTGCAAATACCCCTCCGCTACCAAAGAGTTGGATGTGAATAAAAACTGGACTCTGAATGCCAAAAATAGTCTATAATGACTTTTTGGTATTCTTAATGAAGATTTGTTCATTTAACACATTTTTGCTTAGAACTTCTATGTGTGGGATTTTAATGCTGCAGGCTAGAGAATCACCCTGACAATGGTGAATAACCCATGACACCACGTCTTTGCTCACGCTGTTCCCTCTACCTTGAATACGCTTCCTTCTAACCCCCTTGTCTGCCTGGAAAACTGATATTTCAAAACTCTGTTCACACATCATATTCTGCTTGATGCCTTCCCCGATCTTTCTGTGTGTAATATTCTCTCCTCTGTGTTCTCATGGTGTTTCTTCCTGGTTTCATTTTAACACATCATATTAGGTTGCAATGGTTTATTACACAGGACTGTAAGCTCCTCCAAGGCAAGGAGAACACCTTAATATTTGTCGTTGTGAGATCTTGTGTGGATCCCAGTAAATGTAGGTGCTCAATAGATGAATGAATAAAAGACTGAAAAAAAAGAAAAAGGTCTGTCCAGGAGAACTCAGGGTCTAATAGGGAAATAACATTGATTTCATCTAGATCCCACAAAAATAATGAACGGTAGGTTTTATTATGCCCATTTTACAGTTGAGGAAACTAAGTCTCACAGAGGCTAAACTACTTGCTTGAGGTCACATAGTGAACAACCAGCAGACTGGAGATTGAAACTGAAGCCAGTGTTGTTCCTACTGCTTCACAAACACAGTTAACTGTGACAGAGTGGTCTAAGAATTCCTATAGCTTCAGGTGGAATCCACATCCTGCAGGACTGAGTGTGTTGTAGAAGACTGTACGTTCTTCCAGGTCTGCGATAGATGCAAGAGGCTCAGAATGGAAGTTGGAGAGGTAATGGCCTCTCACTGACCAGATATTAAAGTGAGACTCTGATGGGACTTGGAATTACCTGGTTGAAGTCAGACCATCAACCTCTGGATGGCACTTCAGCCAAATTCATCTTCTTCCTCACCCGAGGGGAGCAGCCTGGGAGGGAATGTGAGACCATATTAAATCCAGAATATCCATAGAGTGGAAATGCCCTGATGTTTGATCCTATTTACTTGGGTAAGACTTTATAACTAGGCATCTCGAGTTTTAAATTACGTGTCAGAGGTAATTTTGCTCTCTGGGTGTGAGATGAGAAGTTGTCCTTTCAGGGAAGCCAATATGAGCTTAGTGTTGGGTATTTCCCTGTCTCAAGGAAGGGGAAGCTTCTTGGTTTCATTCATTCTGCAAACCTACACTGACCCTGTGCTGGACCCTGTGCAGGCACGGATGACATGGTTCCTGTTTTTAAAACGCTCAAAACACAACAATGTTAATAACCACTATTAGTCTACTCATTCCTTTAACAAATATTTGTTGGTGTACCTACAGTGTGCAAAATACTGTGTCAGGCATGTGGAATCTATCAGTGAACAGGATAGATAAAACCTTGTTCTGCTGGAGTTTATATTCTAGCAGGGGAATAGTAAATAACAAACACAACAAATGAGTAAATTATGTAATATGTTAGAATGTGATACATGCTAAAGAAAATGGAAAAAAATAAAGAACAGCATTAAAGGGATTGAGAGGGCTAAGGATGAGAGAGAGGGTTGCAATTGCAAATAGGGTAGTGGATTAGATATTTTTTAGGAAGTAGTGTGGGATGGAAAACATGAAGGAGAGAAAGAAGCATGTAACTATCTGGGGAAAGCATGTGTCAGGATTAATTAATTCCAGTGAGCCACTCAGAAAATTGTCTGATGCACATAATAAGCACTTGATTAACATTTGTAATTATTATGATGTAAAAATATTAGCTCTTCAGGGTGTCTTCAAGATGGTAGAGGAGTAAGATGTGGAAATCACCTTCCTCCCCACAATTACATCAAAACTATATCTACATGTGGAACAACTCCTACAGAACACCTACTGAACGCTGGCAGAAGACCTCAGACTTCCCAAAAGCTTTGCTTTGCCATTTGTCCTAGGGTTCTGACTGTCCTTTGTTTTCTTTCTTTTTTTTTCTGAGTATAGTTTTTAGCGCTTGTTATCATTGGTGGATTTGTTTCTTGGTTTGGTTGCTCTATTCTTTCTTTCTCTCTTTTTAAAATTATTTTTAATAATTTTTTTTCTATTTTAATAACTTTCTTTTGTTTTCCTTGCTTCTTTCTTTCTTCCTTCCTGAGCCTCTGAGGTGGGAAAGCCAAGTTCAGGACATTGGTCCCATAGAGACCTCCCATCCCCTTGTAATATCAAATGGTGAAAGCTCTCCCAGAGATCTCCATCTCAATGCTAAGACCCAGCTCCACTCAACGACCAGCAAGCTACAGTACTGGACACCCTAAGCCAAACAACTAGCAAGACAGGAACATAACCCCACCCATTAGCAGAGAGTTTGCCTAAAATCATGCTAAGTTCACAGACACCCCAAAACACACCACCAGATGTGGTCTTGCCCACCAGAAAGACAAGATCCAGCCTCATCCACAAGAACACAAGCAGCAGTCTGCTCCACCAGGAAGCCTACACAACCCAGTGAACCAACCTTACCAATGGGAGCAGACACCAAAAACAATGGGAACTACGAACCTGCAGCTTGGGAAATGGAGATCCCAAACACAGTAAGTTAAGCAAAATGAGAAGACAGAGAAATACACAGCAGATGAAGGAGCAAGATAAAAACCCACCAGACCTAACAAATGAAGAGGAAATAGGCAGTCTACCTGAAAAAGAATTCAGAGTAATGACAGTAAAGATGATCCAAAATCTTGGAAATAGAATGGAGAAAATACAAGAAGCATTTAACAAGGACCTAGAAGAACTAAAGAGCAAACAAAAAATGATGAACAAAGCAATAAATGAAATTAAAAATTCTCTAGAAGGAATCAATAGCAAAATAACTGAGGCGGAAGAATGGATAAGTGACCTGGAAGATAAAATAGTGGAAATAACTACCGCAGAGCAGAATAAAGAAAAAAGAATGAAAAGACCTGAGGAGGATCTCAGAGACATCGGGTACAACATTAAATGTACCAACATTAGAATTAGAGGGGTCCCAGAAGAAGAAGAGAAAAAACAAGGACTGAGAAAATATTTGAAGAGATTATAGTTGAAAACTTCCATAATATGGGTAAGGAAATAGTCGATCAAGCCAAGGAAGCAGAGAGAGTTGCATACAGGATAAATGCAAGGAGAAGCATGTCAAGACACATATTAATCATACTATCAAAAATTAAATACAAAGAAAAAATATTAAAAGCAGCAAGGGAAAAGCAATTAACATACAAGGGAATCCCCATAAGGTTAACAGTTGATCTTTCAGCAGAAACTCTGCAAGCCAGAAGGGAGTGGCAAGACATATTTAAAGTGATGAAAGGGAAAAATCTACAACCAAGGTTACCAGAAAGGATCTCATTCAGATTCGACAGAGAATTAAAACATTTACAGACAAGCAAAAGCTAAGAGAATTCAGCACCACCAAACCAGCTCTACAAAAATGCTAAAGGAACTTCTCTAGGCAGGAAACAAAGGAAAAGACTTAAAATAACAAACCCAAAACAATTGAGAAAATAGTAATAGGAACATATATATCGATAACTACCATAAATGTAAATGGATTAAATGCTCCAACCAAAAGACATAGAGTGGCTGAATGGATACAAAAACAAGATTCGTACATATGCTGTCTACAAGAGACCGACTTCAGACCTAGGGACACATACAGACTGAAAGTGAGGGGATGGAAAAAGATATTCCATGCAAATGGAAATCAAAAGAAACTTGGAGTAGCAATTCTCATATCAGACAAATAGACTTTAAAATAAAGAATGTTACAAGAGGCAAAGAGGGACACTACATAATGATCAAGGGATCAATCCAAGAAAAAGATATAATAATTGTAAATATTTATGCACCTAACATACGAGCACCTCACGCATAAGGCTAATGCTAACAGCCATAAAAGGGGAAATCAACAGGAACACAATAATAGTAGGGGACTTTAACACCCAACTTTCACCAATGGATAGATCATCCAAAATAAAAATAAATAAGAAAACAAAAGCTTTAAATGATACATTAAGCAAGATGGACTTAATTGATGTTTATAGGACGTTCCATCCAAAAACAGCAGATTACACTTTCTTCTCAAGTGCCCATGGAACATTCTCCAGGATAGATCATATTCTGGGTCACAAATCAAGCCTTGGTAAATTTAAGAAAATTGAAATCATATCAAGTATCTTTTCTGATCATGACACTATGAGTCTAGATATCAATTGCAGGAAAATATCTGTGAACAATACAAACACATGGAGGCTAAACAATTCACTACTAAATAACCAAGAGATCGCTGAAGAAATCAAAGAGGAAATAAAAAAATACTTAGAAACAAATGACAATGAAAACACAATGACCCAAAACTCATGGAATGCAGCAAAAGCAGTTCTAAGAGGGAAGTTTATAGCAATACAAACCTACCTCAAGAAACAAGCAAAATCTCAAATAAAAAATTTAACCTTACACCTAAAGCAATTGGAGAAAGAAGAACAAAAAAATCTCAAAGTTAGTTGAAGGAAAGAAATCATAAAGATCAGATCAGAAATAACTGAAAAATAAATGAAGGAAACGATAGCAAAGATCAATGAAACTAAAAGCTGGTTCTTTGAGAAGATAAACAAAATTGATAAACCATTAGCCAGACTCATAAAGAAAAAAAGGGAGAAGATTCAAATCAATAGAATTAAAAATGAAAAAGGATAAGTAACAACTGACACTGCAGAAGTACAAAGGATCATGAGACATTACTACAAGCAACTATATGCCAATAAAATGGACAACCTTAAGAAATGGACAAATTGTTAGAAAAGCACAACCTTCCAAGACTGAACCAGGAAGAAATAGAAAATATAAACAGAGGAATCACAGGTACTGAAATTGAGACTGTGATTAAAAATCTTCCAACAAACAAAAGCCCAGCACCAGATGGCTTCACAGGCGAATTCTATCAAACATTTAGAGAAGAGCTTATACCTATCCTTCTCAAACTCTTCCAAAATATAGCACAGGGAGGAACACTCCCAAACTCATTCTATGAGGCCACCATCACCCTGATACCAAAACCAGACAAAGATGCCACAAAAAAAGAAAACTACAGGCCAACATCACTGATGAACATAGATGTAAAAGTCCTTAACAAAATACTAGTAAACAGAATCCAACAGCACATTAAAAGGATCATATACGATGATCAAGTGGGGTTTATCCCAGGAATGTAAGGATTCCTCAATATACACAAATCAATCAGTGTGATACACCATACTAACAAACTGAAGGAGAAAAACCATATGATCATCTCAATAGATCCAGAAAAAGCTTTGACAAAATTCAACATTATTTATGATAAAAACCCTCCAGAAAGTAG
Organism: Orcinus orca; assembly: GCF_937001465.1. NCBI lineage: Eukaryota > Metazoa > Chordata > Mammalia > Artiodactyla > Delphinidae > Orcinus > Orcinus orca. Next base: position 90,289,111 of record NC_064569.1, on the reverse strand, counting down.
GCATAGAGGGAACTTACCTCAACATAATAAAGGCCATATATGACAAACTCTCAGCCAATATCATTTTCAATGCTGAAAAACTGAAACCATTTCCACTAAGATCAGGAACAAGACAAGGTTGCCCACACTCAGCACTATTATTCAACATAGTTTTGGAAGTTTTAGCCACATCAATCAGAGAAGTAAAAGAATTTAAAGGAATCCAAATTGGAAAAGAAGTAAAACAGTCACTGTTTGCAGATGACATGATGCTATACATAGAGAATCCTAAAGATGCTACCAGAAAACTACTAGAGCTAATGAATGAATTTGGTAAAGTAGCAGGATACAAAATTAATGCACAGAAAACTCTTGCATTCCTATACACTAATGATGAAAAGTCTGAAAGAGAAATTAAGGAAACACTTCCATTTACCATTGCAACAAAAAGAATAAAATACCTGGGAATAAACCTACCTAAGGAGACAAGAGACCTGTATGCAAAAAACTATAAGAAACTGATGAGAGAAATTAAAGATGATACAAAGAGATGGAGAGATATACCATGTTCTTGGATTGGAAGAATCAATATTGGGAAAATGACTATACTACCCAAAGCAATCTACAGATTCAATGCAATCCCTATCAAACTGCGAAGGGCATTTTTCACAGAACTAGAACAAAAAAATTCACAATTTTTATGGAAACACAAAAGACCCTGAATAGCCAAAGCAACCCTGAGAAGGAAAAATGGAGCTGGAGGAATCAGGTTCCCTGACTTCAGACTATACTACAAAGCTACAGTAATCAAGACAGTATGGTACTGGCACAACAACAGAAATACAGATCAATGGAAGAGGATAGAAAGCTGAGAGATAAACCCACACACATATGGTCACCTTATCTTTGGTAAAGGAGGCAAGAATATACAATGGAGAAAAGACAGCATCTTCAATAAGTGGTGCCGGGTAAACTGGACAGCTACGTGTAAAAGAATGAAATTAGAACACCCCGTAACACCATACACAAAAATAAACTCAAAATGTATTAAAGACCTAAATGTAAGCTCATACACTATAAAACTCTTAGAGGAAAACATAGGCAGAGCACTCCATGACATAAACCACAACAAGATCCTTTTTGACCCACCTCCTAGAGAAATGGAAATAAAAACAAAAATAAACAAATGGGACTTAATGAAAATTAAAAGCTTTTGCATAGCAAAGGAAACCATAAAACCATAAACAAGATGGAAAGGCAACCCTCGTAATGGGAGAAAATATTTGTAAAGGAACAACTGACAAAGGATTAATCTCCAAAATATACAAGCAGCTCATGCAGCTCAATATCAAAAAAACAAACAACCCAATCCAAAAATGGGCAGAAGACCTAAATAGACGTTTCTCCAAAGAAGATATACAGATTGCCAACAAGCACATGACAGGATGCTCAACATCACCAATCATTAGAGAAATGCAAATCAAAACTACAATGAAGGGCTTCCCTGGTGGCACAGTGGTTGAGAGTCCGCCTGCCGATGCAGGGGACACGGGTTCATGCCCCCGTCTGGGAGGATCCCACATGCGTGGAGTGGCTAGGCCCGTGAGCCATGGCCACTGAGCCTGTGCGTCTGGAACCTGTGCTCCGCAACGGGAGAGGCCACAACAGTGAGAGGCCCGAGTACCACAAAAAAAACAAAACAAAACAAAAAAAACTACAATGAGGTATCACCTCACACTCGTCAGAATGGCCACCATCAGAAAAATCTACAAACAATATACTCTGGAGAGGGTGTGGAGAAAAGGGAACCCTTTTGCACTGTTGGTGGGAATGTAAATTGATACAGCCACTATGGAGAACAGTATGGAGTTTCCTTAAAAAACTAAAAATAGAACTACCATATGACCCAGCAATCCCACTACTGGGCATATACCCTGAGAAAACCATAATTTAAAAAGAGTCATGTACCAAAATGTTCATTGCAGCTCTATTTACAATAGCCAGGACATGGAAGCAACTTAAGTGTCCATCAACAGATGAATGGATAAAGAGGATGTGGCAAATATATACAATGGAATATTACTCAGTCATAAAAAGAAATGAAATTGAGTTATTTGTAGTGAGGTGGATGGACCTAGAGACTGTTATACAGAGTGAAGTAAGTCAGAAAGAGAAAAACAAATACCTTATGCTAACACATATATATGGAATCTAAAAAAAAAAAAAAAAAAAGGTTCTGAAGAACCTAGGGACAGGACAGGAATAAAGACTCAGACATAGAGAATGGACTTGAGGATACGGGGAGGGGGAAGGATAAGCTGTGACAAAGTGAGAGGGTGGCATGGACATATATACACTACCAAATGTAAAATAGCTAGTGGGAAGCAGCTGCATAACACAGGGAGATCAGGTTGTTGCTTTGTGTCCACCTAGAGGGGTGGGATAGGGAGGGTGTGTGGGAGATGCAAGAGGGAAGGGATATGGGAATGTATGTATATGTATAGCTGATTCACTTTGTTATACAGCAGAAACTAACACACCATTGTAAAGCAATTATACTCCAATAAAGATGTTTTAAAAAATATTACCTCTTAAGGCCCTGTTTTATTGTGGTACAGCTTGGACTATTTCCACCCATCTTCTGAGATGAATTCTGTCCCCTAACGACCAGATCTTCTCTCTTCTCTCTGTGGCTTCATAAGCTCTCTTCTGCAGCAACACCCCTTGGGCAGTTTTTATGGAAGATTGATTATAGAAATGTCCCCAATTCTCCTCTTCTCTCTGCATCTGTGCTCTTTGCCTTTGAACTTCTCCTCCTGTCAAGAGTTAGAATCTATTTTTCCATCTGGTGAATCTGACATGGCCTTGCAACTAGTCCTTTTGTGCGTCCCTTCTTTCTTGGAACTTTGCCATCACCATACGATCAAGCCCAGTCTGGATGATGGGAGATGTATGGGATGATGGCGGGATGATGGCGGGATGATGGCGGGATGATGGAGTTCAGGACTTGCTACCCCAAAATATGGCACTTTGGTATATTGAATATTTTAAGCTGACGGAGTGTGAGAAGAATAGCAGAAGTAAGAAGATCACTCTGATCTTCTCCCTGCCTTCTCCAGTGAAGCAATTCATAAAAGCCTCATGTGAGAGGTGCCCTCCTTATATCCAGAGGAAAGGAGCATCCTTATCTCTGAAGACAAAGGGATGCTGAGAAGCATCTGAACAAACAGGTCTTACTAAGTTTCCCTCAATTTTAAATTCTTTTTTTATTTTTAAAAATATTTTATTTATTTATTTTTGGCTGTGTTGGGTCTTTGTTGCTGCGTGCAGGCTTTCTCTAGTTGCAGCAAGTTGGGGATACTCTTTGTTGCAGTGCACGGGCTTCTCATTGTGGCGGCTTCTCTTGTTGTGGAGCATGGGCTCTAGGCACGTCAGCTTCAGTAGTTGTGGCACGCAGAGTCAGTAGTTGTGGTGCACGGGCTTAGTTGCTCTGCAGCATGTGGGATCTTCCTGGACCAGGGCTTGAACCCGTGTCCCCTGCATTGGCAGGTGGATTCTTGAGCACTGTGCCACCAAGGAAGCCCAGTTTCACTCAGTTTACTGCACTTACTTCATACTCTTCGCCCTATCATACTTTTCTATGACAATCTACTCTTTATCAAACCTAGCATAAAAATATTCAGGTTTAACTGCTTCTTTGGCTTTTCATTTCCTTATGAAGATTCCTATGTCAAGTAAAACTTCTATTAAATAAATGTATATGCTTTTCTCCTTTTAATCTGTCTTTGTCAGTTTAATTTTCAGACCCCATCAGGGACGCTAAAAGCATCAAGGAAAACTTTTGCCTTCCCTCCACCTCCATGTCCGTTGCTTCAGCTGATAGCCAGCCAACTGCAGGACAGGGGAGTGAATTAGATCAGCCATCCCCCAAATGACCCAGCAGCTGACCACAGACACAGCATCGAGATCAGCTGAGATTACCCAAGCCTGGCCCACAGACTTGGGAGAGAAGATCAAATGCTTCCTACTGTATGCCTGTGAGGTTTGGGGACTGTTTGTTACGCTGCATTACTGTGGCAGTAGATAACTAATACAGGTCTGGATGATTGGTGACCATATCTAGCCATGTCCCTATTGCAGACAGAATTCAGTCTACCCCATGTCATTACTATCATCCTTCCCCCTTGTCCTGTTATCCACCCAGCTCTGAATTTATAAGTCCCCCCCCACACCTCTTTTGCCCCTAAGGCCAAAGTGATTTTCTGCTCCCCACAGTTCTTTCCCTGCCACCTCCTGGATGAGACTGCAGGGGCCAGACTTGGTCTGGAGGAACACAGCACTGGCCCTGAGGCTGTCTTTCTGCTGGTCTCCCTTTCAAAAGACATTTGATTCTGGCACCGCCACACACAGTTCTGGGCTTACTGATATCTCAGTGCTCCCACTAGAAAAGCCCTGGTTTTTCCAAGGGTATATAACTTAGCTATTATGACTTACTCTAGGGTAGAACTGGGCAAACAAGTCCTACTGCCTGAAGGCGATTTTGATTTTTAAATCATGAAATAAATCATCCTGAGCTTGTATGTTTTCTTGGGGTTGTTTTGTTTTTCTCTTTTGCTCCAAAACTTCCACAGTAGCTTTCTGGTTTGAAATTATTTATCACTTGACTCTCTTCTCATCCAATTTACCACTTGGTTCTCTTCTCATCCAAACTGTTTTTGTTTTGTAAAATGACAAATCACCCCTGTACACTCCAGGCCAGAACCTTGTGCCAAGTGGCACCTGTGGGCACGGAAAGGATTGAAAATAAGACAACGGAGGTTAGCTTCAGTTCAGCAGTGGGGCTAAGGGTCCCAGGGGTAGAAGAAAAAAAGGAAGAAATCCCAAACCATGTTAGTATGGGGATAGGGTTTGAATACACATTTGCTTGACACTGACATACCTGCTTTGGTGGCTCTGCTTTTCTTATTATCTTATTATCTTATTACTTGTCTTGGTTTCCTCATTTAAAAAACCCCCCAGAGGGCTGTTGTGAACACCAAATGTCTTAACCAGAGGTCAGACACCTCCCAGAAATGATGGAGCTATGGTTCAGGGCTCTCAAATCCACAAGTGTTCCAGAATTGTCTGTAGAATAGATGGATATGGTGTCTCACAAATTCACATGTTCATCTTTGTATTAAATGTAGAAAGAGTCACCACCACACATGTGAAGTTCTATTTTGATTAAGAAAGCAGAAATTCATTCAACGGCATCTCTAACTTCATCACAGATTTTAGCCATTAGGCACATTTTCCATTAGTGAGTATTAATACATGACTTCTTCCAGAAGGGAGGAAGTTGGCTACATTTTGCTTTGTTATATACGAGTCTTAGCACTTGAAACTTATAGGAAACAAGTTCAGATATACAAGGAGAAAGGGAACCTGCGTGATTGGGCGTGAGGAATGGTGGGAGGATGAAGCATATTCCTCCTGGGGGTGTTGACCAGACTTACAGATGAACTAAGATAGCTGCTAAGGTTTCAAGTCTGGGAAAGCAACACCAAAACATCAGTGGCAGGTTCCTGGCTGGCTCAGAGCCATGACCACCATATGTGCACTAGTGACTTCCAAATCTGTACTGCCAGGCTGGACCTTTCTTGCATTTTAGACCCAATTGGCTGCTAGAAGCCTCTGCTTGAAGCATCTGCTTGGTATCTTGTGGGCAACTCAAACTCAACATGTCCAAAGCTGCCTTTATCTTATCATCTTGCTTCCATGACAAATTGGATTCTTTTCCATTATTCCTGTAAGTAGTGGACCCAGCTATCTGGTTGCCTGTACCAGAAAGCAGGGCATCGTCCTTGGCCAGTCCTCCTTTCTCAGCCCTGACTACCCCTAACTCAAATCTTATCACCAAATCTTATCATTGCCACCCTCTATATCTCATCAGATCATCCCTTTCTTCCAACCTGGCTGCCATGATCAAGTCTAGGCCACCATTTAGAATATTGTGACAGGTCTCTAACTGGCTTCCTGCCTTTGTACTTGATTTATCCAATCCATTCTCTTCTCTGAAGAACTGGAGTGATCTTTGGAAAATTCAGTTCTGATCATTGCTATCCTGCTTAAATCCCTGCAGTTACTCTCCATTGCCTTCAGGGTAAAGCTCTAACCTCTGGACAAAGGTACATTCTTTCACCTGCTCTTCCACTTGCACTACATTTGGGTAACTTTTACTTATCTTTTCTTCTCAGGCATACATAATTTTTCTTCAGAAAGCATTCCTTATTCCCTGTCCAAAATCTGGACTAAAATCCCCTCTATGTGCTCTCAAAGTGTTCTGTTCTCCTCCTCGAGAGCATTTATCCCATTACATTGTAATTTCTGTTTATTTGTCCACCTCTTCACTCAACTGTAAGTGACATGAAGGCAGGGAATCAAAGTCTGTTTGCTCCTCTCTTCCCAGTGCCTAGAACAGTTCCTGGGACATGGAGGTCCTAAGAAAAATCACTGACTGGGGATGAATGAATAGTTGGATGGAACGAGCTATATATGGATGGATGAATGATGAATGCGGGGGTAATACTCAAAACAAACCTATAAGATGTGGGCACTTACGAATCAGAATGGATGCTAACTATGAAAACAATACAACCTAAATCATATGTATTTACTGAATGTCAACCCAAGATGATTGGATGAATGTAGCAGAGCCCTGAGGGAAAATTGAAAATATTGAGAAATGAGGTCAGAGGGATAAATGTCCTTTGGGGTCCTTCAGAGACTTGGAAAAGACGTCTTGATGTATACATCTTAGCTATGATATTCGACTAAGAATTCTTATCCTGGGGTCTATGAATAGTGTTTAGGGTGTCCACAAGCCCAGTGCAATTTCAGGCAGCTTTTCCAATAAGCTTGTGTATTTTTATGGCATGTGGTTCCATAGCTTTCATTAGGTTTCCAGAGGGTTCTATGACCTAGAAAAAGGTTAAGACCACTGCTTTAAAGACACCAGACCATCAAAAGCTAACAGTGCCCTGTCTTTGATGCATTGCCCGCCATGGTGGCTTTGAAGCTGAAAAGGCCATTCTCAAAAGTTTTCATGTTAAAGCAGGGGGCCCAAGCGTTTTCTGACGACGAGCTTTTTTAACTTCTCTGAAGCCTCCTGAAAGTGGGCCTAGCAGGTGTAGTAGTGAGGTGGTGGCTGGTTCTAAGAGTGCAAGTCGGCAAGGGATGGTGTGGGCAAGTGCAATGGCACCAGTGGCCATGGTCTATTCCCTACTGGGGATACCAGTGGGCTCCAGAGGAGGGGGAAGAATGTAATTGTTGCATTCAGCTGGGAGATCAATTCTGTTAAACCTTGAATTCATCTGGAGATTCTACACACAGCTTTAGGAAAGATCTTCCAGGGAGCCCCAGGTCTCGTCTAAAGCAAACACAAAAATGTGGCACATGTTGAAAACTGGATTCTGTTAAGCCAGTTGACAAGGGCCCTCACAGAATAGCACTGATGGTTGGATGGGCTTGTTAGAGGCAAGTGGGTAGTTTGGGGAGGAAAAGGTGCCATTTCTGCTACTGACATTGTAGGTTGCAAACTCTGCCATAATATTTATCCTCAGCCTTCTTCTAGAAGGGTGTGATATGACTGATAGATAGATAGATAGGTATCTAGGTAGATAGATAGATTTTGGACCAGAGCTAGGCATATATTCATATATGTGTTTTTTCAAAGAATTGCAGAACTAATTATTGTTTTATAAATACACTCATTTGTATACAATTTTAAATGAAATCTTACTTGCATAGTTCAACTATGACATCGGGGTCCTTGAAATATCCAGTCTGGAAAGGCCAGGTCAGCCCTGAACAGAATAAGGTTCAGCCTTCCTTGACTCCAAGGCAGATGCCTGAGCTTCTCCAGACACTGTTGTATGCCATTCACATGCTTTCTAGGATGATTCATTCAATCATTGATATACATGCTAACACACATACACGGGAAATTATTTCCTGTTAATTTTTCTTTGGAACAATAACCCTTTGCCTGTGAGGACCCAAGATGGAAGTTTCCAAGCAAATCAAGTTCTGCTCCTTTAAGAAATGATATTAGGCTCCTGTCTGGCTAGCTGGAGAGAGGGGAGGCACAGGCTGTGCTACTGGGATGTGTCGTCTGCGACTACAATGTGTGGCAGCCAAGGTCCCTTCTGAAATCAGGGGGCCACAGACTTCAATTAAACTTTCTTGACTGAACCTGGCTCTGGCTAATGAAGCAACGAACTCTGGCATGAGCAGCCTTTCCCAGTGTGGTCAGGTGATCAAGCATCCCATAGAGCTCAGATTTGCCACCCCTCCCTCCATTTCACAATGAATCAACATTGTGAAAATGATTATACTACCCAAAGCAATCTACAGATTCAATGCAATCCCTACCAAATGAACAATGGCATTTTTCACAGAACTAGAACAAAAAATTTCACAATTTGTATGGAAACACAAAAAAGCCCGAATAGCCAAAGCAATTTGAGAAAGAAAAATGGAGCTGGAGGAATCAGGCTCCCTGACTTCAAACTATACTACAAAGCTACAGTAATCAAGACAGTATGTTATTGGCACAAAAACAGAAATATAGATCAATGGAACAGGATAGAAAGCCCAGAGATAAACCCACACACATATGGTCACCTTATTTTTGATAATGGAGGCAAGAATATACAATGGAGAAAAGACAGCCTCTTCAATAAGTGGTGCTGGGAAAACTGGACAGCTACATGTAAAAGAATGAAATTAGAACACTCCCTAACACCATACACAAAAATAAACTCAAAATGGATTAAAGGCCTAAATGTAAGACCGGACACTATAAAACTCTTAGAGGAAAACATAGGCAGAACACTCTATGATGTACATCACAGCAAGATCCTTTTTGACCCACCTCCTAGAGAAATGGAAATAAAAACAAAAATAACCAAATGGGACCTATTGAAACTTTAGAGCTTTTGCACAGCAAAGGAAACCATAAACAAGACAAAAAGGCAACCCTCAGAATGGGAGAAAATATTTGCAAATGAAGCAACTGACAAAGGATAAATCTCCAAAATATACAAGCAGCTCATGCAGCTCAATATCAAAAAAACAAACAACCCAATCCAAAAATGGGCAGAAGACCTAAATAGACATTTCTCCAAAGAAGATATACAGATTGCCAACAAACACATGAAAGAATGCTCAACATCACCAGTCATTAGAGAAATGCAAATCAAAACTACAATGAGGTATCACCTCACACCGGTCAGAATGGCCATCATCAAAAAATCTACAAACAGTAAATGCTGGAGAGGGTGTGGAGAAAAGGGAACCCTTTTGCACTGTTGGTGGGAATGTAAATTGATATAGCCACTATGGAGAACAGTGTGGAGTTTCCTTAAAAAACTAAAACGAGAACTACCATACGACCCAGGAATCCCATTACTGGGCATATACCCTGAGAAAACCATAATTCAAAAACAGTCATGTACCACAATGTTCATTGCAACACTATTTACAATAGCCAGGACATGGAAGCAACCTAAGTGTCCATAGACAGATGAATGGATAAAGAAGATGTGGCACATATATAGAATTGAATATTACTCAGCCATAAAAAGAAAAGAAACTGAGTTAATTGTAATGAGGTGGATGGACCTAGAGTCTGTCATACAGAGTGAAGTAAGTCAGATAGAGAAAAACAAATACTGTATGCTAACACGTATATATGGAATCTAGAAGAAAAAAAAAGTGGTTCTGAAGAACCTAGTGGCAGTACAGGAATAAAGACACAGACATAGAGAGAGGCCTTGACGACACAGGGAGTGGGAAGGGTAAGCTGGGACGAAGTGAGAGAGTGACATTGACATATATACACTACCAAATATAAAATAGCTAGTGGGAAACAGCTGCATAGCACAAGGGAGATCAGCTCGGTGCTTTGTGACCACCTAGAGGGGTGGGATAGGGAGGGAGGGAGGGAGGGAGACGCAAGAGGGAGGGGATATGGGGATATATGTATACGTATAGCTGATTCACTTTGTTATATAGCAGAAACTAACACAACATTGTAAAGCAATTATACTCCAATAAAGCTGTTAAAAAATAATAAAATAAAGATGTTGTGTACCAATCCTCCCCCCCAAAAAAAACACTATACCCCAATAAAAATAAATAAAATAAAAAGAAATGATACAAATCAACTTACAAAACAGAAACAGGCTCACAGACTTAGAGAACGAACTTGTGGCTACCCGGGGAGAAGCGTGGAGATAAGGGTTAGTTAGGGAGTTTGGGATTGACATGTACACACTACTATACTTAAAGTGGATAACCAACTAGGACCTACTGTATAGCACAGGGAACTCTGCCCAATATTATGTAACAACGTAAATGGGAAAAGAATTTGAAAAAGAATAGATACATATATATGTATAACCGAATCACTTTGCTGTACACCTGAAACTATCACAACATTGTTAATCAACTATACTCCAATATAAAATAAAAAGTTAAAAAAATAAATGTCCCACCTTGTCTAAGATTTGACAAGAATCCCTGATGCCTGCCTGGGAGCTTGTTGACTTATAAAGGGTGAGAGAGAAGAACGAGAAGTCTTGAGGTTCTGAAAAGAAACTGTACCAGGGGGGCAAAAGTGTGTGGGAGAGGGTTCTGGGCCCCAGACCTGAGCTTCGCCTGCTGTGCCCTCTGCAGACTGAGGGGAGGGGCTTTTAAGTAGATCTCAGGTTCTCCTACTGCTGATGCAGAGACCTGGAGGGGCATGAAGGACACACTGGGTTTAGTAAGGAAAGCTAGGAAAGGATGCCAAAGAACTACAGCGCGGGTACACTTTATTTACAAGCAAGCATCAGTGTTAGCAAACCTATAGTCTAGCAGTCAAAAATCTCTGCACCAATATCTCCCGACAGCGTGCCATGTATTATGATTTTGTCTTTTAGATAGAAACTGATCGATTGCATTTCCCAACAGACCAACAGTAATGCACTTCCGTTGAATGGAGCACAGGACAGCTGGGCATTCCTCTCCAGCACTCAAGTGACTTGGGAATGTCAGTGAAAATCTCCCAAACTGCTACCTTATCTCTGACATGCAAATGACATATATGAGTGGTTACAAGTATCAGGGGTTCAGGGTGGGGCGTTCACTATGCTACAATGATCTCCTCTCTTCAGGGGAGGAATGTACACAGGGAAAAGAACCAAATAAGAACCAGGGAACTGTTTTTATGGAGAGCTTGCACACCCAGGTGCGGGTGGCATTAGAGAGCAAAGAGACCCAGGTGCCAGGATCAAGTGAGACATCCTACTTTGTGCCCATAATCTGAATCTAGAGAAGGTAAATGCTTTCCTAAGCCTACTTTTAAACTGAGAACCTCTTCCTTATCACCAAGTAAATTTGACTTTCAAAAACATGCTTCAGAAAGGTGGAGGTGAAATCATAAATGTAACCAGTGGCTAGTAGTGTAATTATAGCCATTTGATGAGGGCAAGAGGTCTGAGACACTCAATTTATTTTGGGAAACATGTTGAAGAACAGTAGGACGCACCTGGGTTTCTAATACAGTCGATCTTTGTTTCTGTTGGTTTATCTTTAGCAGAGGCATACAGAGCTTTCAGAGCAGTGTGTTGTAGGAAAATGCACAAGACTTAGAGTCAGAAGGCACAGCTTTTTTTTTTTTTTAACATCTTTATTGGAGTATAATTGCTTTACAATGGTGTGCTAGTTTCTGCTGTATAACAAAGTGACTCAGCTATACATATACATATATCCCCATATCTCCTCCCTCTTGCGTCTCCCTCCCTCTCACCCTCCCTATCCCACCCCTGTAGGTGGTCACAAAGCACTGAGCTGATCTCCCTGTGCTATGCGGCTACTAGCTATCTATTTTACATTTGGTAGTGTGTATATGTCCATGCCACTCTCTCACTTTGTCCCAGCTTACCCTTCCCCCTCCCCGTGTCCTTATCTCCATTCTCTAGTAGGTCTGCATCTTTATTCCCATCCAGCCCCTAGGTTCTTCATGACCTTTTATTTATTTATTTATTTTCTTAGATTCCATATACATGTGTCAGCATACGGTATTTGATTCCATATACATGTGTTACATACGGCATTTGTCTTTCTCTCTCTGACTTACTTCACTCTGTATGACAGACTCTAGGCCCATAAAAAGAAGGCACAGCTTTTGGGCTCATCAACTCTGCCATCCGAGGAACTCTCTGCGCTTTAGTTAGCATATCTGTGACATGAGTGTAGTAACACCAGCTTCACCAGATTGCAGCCAGGGTCAATACAGACCTTCTCTCTGAAGCCCGGGACATCAGAAATAGGGTGTTCAACTATTATATATAAAATAGATAACCAACAAGGGCCTACTATATAATACAGGGAACTATATTCAATATTTTATAATTACTGACAAAATAATCTGAAAAAAATATATATATGTACAATTGAATCACTTTGCCGTACACCTAAAACTAACAGAACATTGTAAATAAGTATATTTCAATAAAAAAGAAAAAAAAAAGAAATAGGGTGTTCAATAAAGTTACTTGCAACTGAACTAAAAAAAGTTTCAATCGAACTAGAAGTCTCTTTTCTAGCCTCCACTTTCTTCATTTAGAAAATAAGAAGACTGGCCAACTTAGGTGTCTTTCATTTCTGTTATTCTATGTTATGATTGTAGTTAAGAAGTCCAGGTAAAAAGACTGATGTAGCCAATGCTAAAACAGAGTTCATAATAAAAAATATCTTGATCAAATGAAAATATCATAAACCATTGAGCAACATTTAAAAAGAGAACCAGAACTCATGTTCAGGGGATCCAAAAGTAAGCTTCCTTCTGACCCAGGAGACCAATCTGGAATACACAGCTCTGAGTAATTCTCACACTGGTCCATGAGTTCACAGGCAGAGGGTGTTCATCAGAGGGTTCTCTGCAGTATCTGGGAGACGGACATTCACCACTGGAGGGAATGGCTCAGTGAAATGATTAGATTATCAGCTGTAGAATACGGGTTAGCCGTAGTTAGAAACAGTCAACTAGTTATATACACAGCTACAAGAACGGATCTTAAAACTACAGTGCTGCGTTAAAAAGGTAAGGAACAGAATGAAGGCTGTGGTGCAATAACCATTGCTGTGAGTTCAAGACAGCTCCTAAAACAAAACTGCATACTTACAAGGTAAATTCAAGAAGAGCTAACAGATGCATCAGCATGGCTGTTCAGGAGGGTGGGCAAAGTGAGCTGGGAGTGGAAATTTTAAAAAAGGATACATGAATCAATATAAAGGGAAAACCACATTAAGAACGACAAAAGCAAAGCTAAGAGCTTTGCCCACACTCAGTGACCCACACTGAGGCTGTTATGTCTGTGTTCTGGTGAGATTCAGAACGTGCAGAGAGAACGGGAAGCAGGTCCTAATTAGGGGCTTAATCGGAGTGAAGTGATGGTCAGTTTAGGTTTTGTGTGAAGAATATCTAGGTAGAAAACAAGAAGACTTGGATCACTGTCATGGTGCTGGGCATTTTTTGTGTGCCTCTCCTGATCCGTTCCCCACCCTTCTCCACCTGCTGTGAGCCCGGAGGCTGACTTCTGTGAACAGCATCCACCTGGCTCCCTTGCCCCTTGGCTTCCTGATGGTCTTGGCCAATGGGAGAAGCTGGCAGGAGACGAGCAGTTTGGAAGGGAGAGAGATTGGGGTCTTAATTTCCCTGGATTCCTACCCAGTAAGCCTGAGTCCTTGTGCATCTCGCCTGAAAGTCACAGCTCTAACGGGTCAGATATCTCCTACAGCTTCAGTTCTTGCCAGTTCTGTTAACTATTCCCATCCCTTGTCCCTTCTAGACCTAGGAGTGGTTATAGCATCCTGCTGTGTATGGTCCAGGTGCTTCACCCTCCTTTGTTGTTGCTCCTTACCTCTGTCCATGCATTTGTAAATAGTTCCTTCCTTAAACACTTAGCCAGGACTCTGGCTTATACAGTGATTGTACCAGAACTAGTTAAACAGGATTAAGGGATTGGATTGCTCACATATCAAATAGCCTCCTTGCTGGGAAAAACTAGATGCTGGTAATCTGTGGCATGTGTTGGTGTCAATTACTTAAATTATTGCTGATGGTAGCATGGGAGAGTGCTGGTGGAGGCCAAGACTTTGGGAGATCAAAGAATTGAGATACTTAGTTACTATGGCAACAGTAGAGCTTTCAGAGATGTCATGTGGGCAGGTTGCATCTGGTGGTGCTGTAGAATACATACAGAGAAAAGGACAAATGACAAATTGTAAGACTTGACTATACTTGAGAGGACGCAGGGGTAAAATAAGAAAGCCCCTATGGTCATTTTCAATGAGTCTTTAATGCCCAGTAATAGCTGCTGAGGGTCAAGCTCAGGACCTGATTGTAAGGGCTGTGGAGTTGCAGAGCCAACGGCTGGTGTTTCTTATGGTAAAGCAAAAGGCTGGAGGATAGAGAAAGACCCTGAAACATGGGATGGGGATTTTTCAGGTGCACAGCAAAGAAACTCAGCCATGCATAAACATGTATTCATTCTCCCCCAAACTGGATGGGGATTTTGGATGGACATAGCTGCAACTGAGAACACCCCTTGAATACTCCTTGTTGTTCCTGTGGGAGGGGAAGACTTCCCATACATAAGTTCCTTTCATTAACTTCACCCAGACAACTGTTGAATTCTCAGGACTTACCTACTATCTCTTTGCCTCCAGGCTCCTAATGACAGTCAGAATCCTGTTCAGACAGACAGAGAAGTAGAAGACCTGCTCCAAAAGGAGCTAACCTATTGCTTTAGTTTAGTTTAGGGTGACTAACAATCCACCCTGAAACTTAGTGACTTTAACTAACCACTATACATTATCTCTCATGACACTATAGGTTGGTTAGGGCTCTAACGGGCAGTTCTTTGGCTGGGACCTTAGTTTGATGGGGAACATTCAAGATAGTTTGGGACCTTCTTCCACATGACCTCTGTCTCCAGCAGTAGGGGTCTTCTTATATGATAAGTGGCTTTGAAGAGGGAGTGGTCTGAGGTGAAGGCAGAAGTTGCATATTTCTTAAGGTCTAGCCTTGGACCTTAAGAAAGTAAGTATATAATATTACTTCCACCATATTCTGATGTCCAAAACAGATCACAGGGTCAGCTAATATTCAAGGGGAGGAATGACCATTTTCCCCATTTATGGAAAGGATTGTATTATGGGCTGAAGTGTGTCCCTCCCAAATTTATATATTGAAGTCCTAAACCCTAGTCCCCTGGTTATGACTGTATTTGGGGATAGGGTCATTAAAGAGGTAATTAAGGTTAAATGACATCACTAAGGTGGGTCCTAATTGAATGTGACTGGTGTTCTTACAAGAAAAAGAGAGTAGGACACAGACTTGCACAGAGGGAGGACCATATGAAAACTTAGGGAGAAGATGGCCATCTACAAGCCAAAGAGATAAGAAATCAACCCTGTCAGTATCTGTATCTTGGGCTTCCAACCTCAAGAACTCCAAGGAAATAAATTTCTATTGTTTAAGCCACCCTGTGGAACTTCTGTATGGCAGTCCTAGAGCAAACTAATACAAATAACAAAGTATTTTCAGCCATCTTTATCAGATCTCTAAACTGCTAGATTCGGAGTGTCTTGTTGACATTTATCAACAGAAGTCTAGAGATGATGGGAGTTGATTCTAAGAGTAATAGATCAAGTAATAAATCACAATATATGATGAAATCAGAACGAATTTGTCAATGGGGAACCTTCATCTAAGATTTGAGATTTAATGTATTGATGTAAACAGCTGGGAATGGCATTAGATTGGGTTACTATTACTAGATTGGGTAACTGAAGCCTCCATTTAATAGCACCCTATAGTCAAAGAGATATGAATGCTAGAACTTTCCTGGCGAAGAGGAGGGAGTTCTTGAAAAGTTCTGTGCTAACCGTGCTATGTGGACCCACGATGATGGTGGGAGATGCTGCAATAAAATTGAGCTCACAAAAGTCAGTGGGAATAATGGGATCCAGGAGTTGTAGAGGCCTGTGGGGTTACTTAATTGTCAGAGATAAGTGAGTGCAATTACAAAATTAAGCCCCAGGGAGAGAGTGGCAGTCGGAGTGTTTTGACTCACAGGAAACCGTGGTGATGGCTAATTGATCAATGGGTGCCTGGTAATGAAATAGATGTGCAGCCTACTAAGATGATGCTTGACTTACAAGTGGAAAAACTAGCTTTTGTGCATACCAATCTGCCTCAATGTTGCCATAGTGAGGATTCACGATCTTATTTCCAGTTCTCAGGTCCAGGATAGCTCATCTATCTACAGCTCATCCATTGATGGGGAGGTCAGGTCCCCTTGAAAAAAGACTCTTGGGAAGCTTACTTAATGAGTCTTTCCCCAGGTTCCTCAGAGGGACCTGTTACCATTTCCTAGGGTGAAAGTGAACTAGGGAATGGGAAGTATCTGGACCTCCCAGAAATGACAAGGTATTGGCTCTAAGCTGATGCCTATTCCTCAGAGACATGACATAAGATAATGTGGTTCCATCATTCAGAGTGGAGGCTTATGGAAGTCAGGTGATGAATTAAGTATTGGCATGAGTCGAAATCACAAGGGACTAAGGACCTGCGAACCCATACTGTGGTTATATTCCCAGACTACAAATGTATATTGGTGTGGCAGGTAGATTTCTGTGAATGACTCCCAATGACTCTCACCCCTTGTGTAACATCCTATTCCTTGAGTGTGTGCGGAACCTGTGAATACGATGACCTGTCACTCCTGTGATTATGTTACATTATATGTCAAGAGGGACATCATCTGAGTGGGCCTCATCTAATCACGCGAACCCTTTGAAAGCAGAGTTTTATTCCAGCAAAGTAAAGGAAAAAGTGGCAGAAGAGGAAGTCAGAGATTCGAGGCACAGAGGGGTTTTGAGGTACCATTGTTGGTTGCAGAGATGAAGGGGGCCACATGCCAGAGAACGCAGGGGGTCTTTAGAAATTGTGAGCAGTCCCCAGCTGGCAGCCAGCAAGGAAATGAAGACCTCGACCCTCCAGTTGCAAAGAACAGAATTCTGCCAACAATCTGAACGCGTTTGGAAGCGGATTCTTCTCCTGAGCTTCCAGATGAGAGTCCAGCTCGGCCAACACCTTGATTCTGAACTTGTGAGACCTCAAGCAGAGAACCCAGTCTAGTCCACCCAGAATTCTCATCTTCAGAACTGTAAGATAATAAATAGGTATTTTTTAAAGCAACTACATTTATGGTCATTAGTTACTCAGCACAGAGAATTAGAAATACCATTGGGAGTAGACATACTTAGTAACTGGCAGAATCCTTATGATTCACTGACCCATTAGGTGAGGAACAGTTTGATGTTTGATAGGAAGGAATTGTCCACATTTCTTCCAGAAGAAGAAGCAACACTGTATCTCTGGCGGCAACTGTGGACATAAACACCACGGTAAAACACCCGAAAGAGTCAGGAATAATGATTCCCTGTTTAACTTGCCTCTTTGTTCACTGCAAAATCCAAATAGCTTGAGAATGACTGGATAATCACAATACAATCAGGCAGTGATGCCAATTGCAGTGGTAGTTCAAGATGAGAGATGTTAAGTATAACAAATCAGGGCTCTGTCATCTAGTATACAGCTGTCGATAAGGCAAACGTTTTATTATTTTTTCCCCAATATCTGTTGATAAAGGTAATCAGAAGTAATTTGCCTTCATGAGGGCAGGACGTGAGTCCATTCTCTTAACACAGGGTTGTGTCAGGCCAATGTCAGCTCACCTGCTCATTGTTTCAACATTGTCATGAGGGAACTCGATGATCTTGATATCCTGTAGAATGTCATGCTAGTCTACTACATGAAAGGCATGATGCTAATTGGACTAACAGTTTATATACTTTATGAGACACATGCAATGCTAGAGGATGAGAGAAAAACTGAAAATTCAGGAGCCTGATATATTGGTAAAGTTTCTAGGAATCTAGTGGTCTGGAAAAATTTCCCTGAAGAGTGAGATACAAGTACCCGCCTCTTCAAGGGAGTGTGTGTGTGTGTGTGTGTGTGTGTGTGTGTGTGTGTGTAGATAGTGTAGTGTAAACCCTGACAGTTGGCTTTTATTTTTGTAATTCATGCCTGACAGGTTTTGATTGTCCAGGCATCCACTTCAAAGAGGCATCCACTTCAGCGAAGGCTATCTCAAATAAACACTTGCCAGCCACAAGACTAGATAAAGGGCAGAGCAGGACATGTGCTTACCAACACCCAGCTCCCCAACCCCCCCCCCACCACACCATAAGGCTCCTTTGTGTAGAGATCCTGGTTGATTTAGATAACTGGCCATTTAGGGTCCCCCCCCATTTTTCTTCCTTTTTCTTCCCATGCTTTAAATTTGCCAATAAAGGGTGAGCTTAGGAGACCTTAGATCCCCACACTTGACGCCAGTAAAAGCAGAACCCCAGGACCTGAGCTTGCATTCTCTTTCTACCTGTGACCTAGCTGTCTGCCCGCTGATGTGCCTTGTATGGTCCAGGATCTATAGGTAATAAACTCTTTTTTCTTCAGAGTTTCCTAATAGTTATTGCTGAAGGGTGTCTTGCAATCATAATGAGAACCACAAAGGTCGGTCCACTCATAACACTGTTTTGGAAAGAGAAGGTGTCCCTGGGAAGCTCATCAGGGCTCAGGTGACTGCCCCCAGGCATTTCTAACAGATAGCATTACCATCGATAGGCTAGGACCAGCACAAAACAGATGGATGGATGGTTAGATAGATAGACAGATATAGTTATTCTCAATATAAACTAAACTTCCCTGCTTGCAATGCTTTTTATGTATGTATGTATGTATGTCTGTATGTGGCCACGCATTGCGGCAGGCGGGATCTTAGTTCCCTGACCAGGGATCAAACCCATGCCCTCTGCAGTGGAAGCGCAGAGCTTAACCACTGGACCGGCAGGGAAGTCTCCTGCTTGCAATGCTTCTGCCAGCACCACCAGTCGAGGACTTCTAAGTGTTGATTCTATTGCCATATTATCCCATACTTTATGTCTCTGATATAGGAACTTATTTTATGGTGAAAGAAGTACATAGCTAGACTTACACTCATTGAGTCCCATCGCTGGGGAGAAGCTGGCTTGATAAACTGATGGAAAGCCCTGTTTGAAGTACTTACAGTGCCAGCTGGGAGAAAACACTCTGTGAGGTCAGAACTTACAGGGTACAGTGCATGCCTTAAATCAGTGGCCCAGATATGGTTTTGCTTCCCTCCATAAAGGATTGGAAGTGAAAGTATACTGAAGGAGTTTTTGCTTCCTTTCCCAACAATCTTACCCTGAAAGCATTTGGAGGTCCTTGTTCCCAAGGGAGGAATGCTTCTACCAGGAAACGCAGACACAGTTCTGTTGGATTTGAATTTGAGAATTCCTCTAGCCATTTTTGGCTCCTTAATCTGCTGAACCAACAGGCAGAGGTGGTCACTGTAAAGCCTGGATCCAGCTTACCAGTGAGAATGTTGTCTGTTGCCTGTTCACTATAGTAGCCCACATTATATCACTTATTATATTATTAACCTATTGCCATATAATAAATTACTTGAACTTTAGTGGCTTAAAACAACAGGCATTTATTCACTGAGCCTTATGCTTAAAGATCTCTCACAAGGCTGCAATCAACTTATCTATCAGGGTTGCATCTCATCTGAAGGCTCAACTGGGAAAGGATCCACCTCCAAGTTTACTCACGCGGTTGTCAGCAGAATTTAGTTTTGCAAGAGCTATTGAACTGGGGCCCTTGGCTGTTGAGTGGAAGCCGCAGGGTCCCTGACAACATGTTGGCACGCTTCTTCTCAGAGCAAGTGTACCAGGAGAGCAAGAGAAAGGCTGGAGTGGGGGATAGGGAGAGAGAGAGAAAGAGAAAAGGAGGTCAACTCCTTAATAACCTAATCTTGGGAGTAATATACCATTATTTTGGCCATAATCTATACACTAGTATTAAGTCTCACCCACACCTGCACAATCAGGGGGAGGAGTTTACACAAGGATGTGAATACCAGAAGGCAGAGATCACAGGGGTCATTTTTGAAGGCTGCCTACCTCAAAGTACTTATTTTATGATAAAAGAATTGAAGCAATAGGCTCTCTTCCTTTGTGCCCTATCTCCCAGGAGGACTAAGTTGAAAACCAATCTGGGACCCAAGGAAATTCTCTGGGTCCCTCTTAGTACTTCCTCACCCAAGAGTCCTAGTCAATAGAAAATAGTTATAGTTCAGTAAAGAAAGATGATCAATGTCTAAGACTCTAAAGAAATGAGGGTGTGGTCATACCACCTGGTAAAGAAGAGGCAGGAGATGTTCTGTAGGTAGTAATTGTAACATGGTAGAAGGAAGCTATGGTCATCAATTCATGCCTTGTGACTACTTACAGAAGTGTGAACTATAGCAGCTAAATTTTAGGTGAATTAATTTTTCCTTTGCCTTCTCCCTGCCCCTGCTCCCCCCCACTACCTTATATAAAGAGCACTCTTGGTGTTAATATTTAAGGTTTAAGGTGGCAACATGACAGGATTGGCATTATCCGATGATGATAGAATAGCTGATGGAATTTTGTGTGTTCTGTCAAGGACATGAATTTTCCATCCAAAGCTAAGAGTGAATGCAAAGGGACAAAGGAAGGTAGATTATGCTGAATGTTCTTCTTTTCTCTCCCAGATCCACTGCCTCCACTTTTCCATCACTCCTCTGTGCCCTGAGAGACTGACCTCTAAGGATTTTTGGATTCCTGTAGGATTCATTCAATGAGAGTCTTTGGCATAAGATTAGAGGGTGGCAGGGGAGAAAGCTTGAGTATTTATCATCTCCCTGTGTCCCTTTTGCTTCACAGTTGGGCAATGGATGCTTTCTTCTAATGAAAGTCACAGTTCCAATTGGAAAACCAGGTCCTGCTAGATCTATAGCTGTCATCAATTTTGGTAACAGCCTCTTCCCTTGCCCCTTCTTGTATAGGGGAGGTAAAAGATTTCCACTGTTGCTGGCCTCAGGGTGCTTCACTGTCCCTTGTGGGTTTCTCTTAACCCTCCCATCACTTTCATAAACAGTCCCTTCTTTTTTTTTTTTTTTTTTGCGTTCGCGGGCCTCTCACTGCTGTGGCCTCTCCCGTTGCGGAGCACAGGCTCCGGACGCGCAAGCTCAGCGGCCATGGCTCACGGGCCCAGCCGCTCCGTGGCACGTGGGATCCTCCCGGACCGGGGCACGAACCCGTGTCCCCTGCATCGGCAGGCGGACTCTCAACCACTGCGCCACCAGGGAAGCCCTAAAATAATTTTTATGATGACTGAATATTGCATGTATAGTGAAAATGTTAACTTATTTAAAATAGGTTCACCCTTTGCAACTGTAGAGTTTGTACACTTCTCATGGCACCTGGCTGAAGGGATCAGCTGGGGCTGAAAATTAGACCAAGCTTGGCTATAGCGTGGAGGTCACCTGTCCAGGGTCCTCCCTCTTTTTAATCTATCTGCCCAGAGGAGGCATATTTTCTAATCCCCATGGAAGCTTTATAAAGAAGAGTGGAAGCTCATAATATAGAGCTCTTGAGTCAGCTGGTTATCCCCAAAATGGTGAGGTTGGGGTCCTAGGTGATTTCTCTAAATGGGACAATTGTGTTTTACATGTTCCCCATCCTCTGACATCATTTAGAAGCCCAGAACGACTGTTGCATAATGTGCTTTGTTGGTTCCAAATAGAGCTGAACGATTCAAATCCAATCCCCTGTGCTGGGAAGGCATGCCAAAGTCGGTGGCAACTTTGCAGCCTAAAGTTTGATTTCAGCAAAATGTTGTAGGTGTTTTGGATCATTCAGCCTAAGACTCTCTGAGTAAGTGTTGCTCTCAGAAGAAACTTGGGTTGATTCTATCTGGTAGAAGTTAATCAGAAATTTCTTAGCCCAGGTTTCCCAAATTGACTTCTGCAAGATATTAATGTGATTTATATCCATACAGACACACATGCACACATAAATGATGGAACAATACTTTTAATAAAAGGATATTAAATGAGGTGCTTCCTATTTTCTGAAAGGTCAAGAGCAACACAATAGTCCTTAGTAATCCCACATGCTAGAGAGATGTGTTTCCAAGGATGTGAACACATTTCAGCTTGCACTGGCCCAACACCCTTTCCAGCCTCAGTATTAGGGGAGGTGGATGGGATAGAAGACTTTGGAGAGATCAAAAAGTGAAGACTTTTCAGAGAAAGAGCTGTCAGGGAGCTGTGAGTCCCCCCATCTCCTCTCCACCATAGAGCAGGGGGCTGCTTCCCTCACAACTCCACACAAGCAAGGAGAACTTCAAGAAGACATATCAAGAATTTGACGTGTGTTCCCTGGAGTTGAGGAGTGCAGGGTATCTGACTCACATTTGAAAAGTCTGAAAATGAGAACTGGGCTCTAGCTTCCCCAGCTGGAATGAGAGCAAGTAGAGCTGCTCTGGGAAGGGCCCTGACTTCTAGAATTTTGGGCACAAGAAAGCATATGGAAAGTCAAATAAGGACCCCTAGGAAGGGCATGTGACTTGGGGGTCATGAGAGGAACTCTCCCCCAAAAGACCACCTGGCAGGGGGTGGAAAGGTAAATAGAAAAGAGGGGTGGGCCCCTGGAAACCAGGGAGCTGTAGGGAAAGTCATCAAGGAAGCAGTGACTGAGAAGATGCAGAGACCCAGGGAGTTTATAAAGACCCTAAAAAGATACTGTAAGAAAGGAAGAGTCACTTTTGGACATGAATCCTATCTTCAAGGTTCCAATAGGAAACTCAAACAGTGTTTGTCAGATCAGAACTTCCTACCCTCTCCAAACTACAGGGGTCTCAAATAGCAGCTGGGAATTGGAAGAGAAGGTCATATAAGGTGGAGAAGTAGAGAAAAAGGGACTCTAACTCCCCTTCCCATCTAAGCTTCTCAGCCTAAGGTTGACCTGAACTGGGGACAGAGAAAGGTTTTAAATTGTCTGAAGTTTGGAGTTTTGATATTTCGCTGGACTCTATTTTTTTGATACCAGGGCAAAGGCTACTTGTTAAATAACATATATATGAAACGATGAGATCTTTCTGAGGTTTCATCATAGATAAGGAGGAATAAGTCAAGAGAGAGAGGTTCAAAGAAAAGTGCTGTGAAAAACACAGTGAGTTTCTGCTCACATCTTACCAAGTTCAGCTCATTCAGTTGACTGGTTATGGAGGTTTAAGTAAAACGTCTTGGGTATTGACCTCACTTGCTGATAATAGCAACCTGAACTTGTGCTTTCTTTACAATGTTGTTATAGAATGAGCACCCAGCATCCTACTTGTTAGAGATGATTTCACATCAAAATGTCCCCTTCTAGTCATTTGAGTTTTTTCTGTGATGTTGCAATTCTTACCTGGAAGGGCATGTCTTTTTGGTCCCCCCATTCCAATTTTCTTGTTGCAATTTGCTGCCTCTTCTGTTGTCGATTCTATGACACACAGCTAGTCTCCGTTGATTCCACTGGACTGACCCCGATGACTCCTCCCCGGCCCCAGTGAGAAGGCAGTGCTTTCCTCACATCCATGGTTTCATCTTGGCTGGTTGTACAGCTTCCCTGGAACAAGAAATCAGACATGCCCACTTGAAACAGGTGGTTTTACAACACCTGTCTGTTTCAGAAACCAGCCACTTCTTCGGCTTCTGGTGCTGATGCTGCCACCTGTTGAGATTTCCTGAAAAAACAGAATGCCCAGGGGTTCACCTCATCCTTAGCTGTCTCCACATATCTGGGGACCATTTACCTCAACCACCTGGACCACTTCTGCTCTCTCCACTGCTTCCAGCCCCAGAGAGTAGGAAGTCCCTCTCTCCTTTGTTCCAAAAGCCACTCTATTTTCTGATCCCAGATTAACTACTTCCCCAGGATGACTGACAAGGCACATGTCAGTTTCCTTTACGAAAATGCCCTATCACTAGTGCATAATTTTGGTTCCATCAACCTAGTAAGCTGATAACAAAATTGACTTTTTCTAGGGTTAAGAGTATCCATGGTCACTTTTTCACATAAAAAACTAAATACATTTATGGAATTGTCTTAATCATTATGTGACAAACTACCTTTAAAATGTTTCCTGCTACTACATTAATGTCATAGTTTTTGGCATATTATCTTATAATCTCAATACACGTTTATGATAGTATTCAAATTGTATTGCATGGTAGATATTTATATGATTTCAACTTATTCCCCATGTATCTATGGCAGCAAGAAGGAAGCTTTGAACCAACTGTGGAGTCTCATGTTCTTCAAACTGTCTGAATCAAACAACAACAAAAACAAACAAAAAACTCCTCAGCATGCAATTCCAGTGAAGACAAACAACTGCACTTTATAATGCATGAGCTGCTGTTGGCATCCCCAAAATGCATAAAAGTTATGACAGTGTTCAAAGGGTCAAATGGTTTAATAATTGGGAAATACTGCATTATCAGATGAATGGGGGCTGGTAGGTAGGGAGTAAGTGGGGGCTGGTGGGGTTGTCTCCAAATCACGTGTCCGTGAGTCCCTGCTAGGATCCCAGTGGCAGAGAGAATGAACAATCAGAGTTTGCTTTGCAGTTAAGAGTGTGGGAGTTTCAGGAGGTTTCACAAAAATTGTCATTTATCTTTTGCTGCCCAGGAGGTGTGGATGGAACTATCTCAGGTGACCTGCAAGGAATGAGTTAGGTTTGTCTTTCTCCCTGGAGGCTCTTGTCAGTTATGGGTTCTATAAAAGTAAACTGGGAACCCTGCTGGGGAGAAGGTTACAGGGCTTTGGGGATTTCTCTCTGTGCTGCTTCTTATTAGTGAGGATGAAACAGTCCTTGTCTGGGTGGGAGACATAATCCAATAAGGTCAAAGAAAAGAAAAGATTCAAGAGAGGAAGAAGAGGAATTAAAACTATTGTCATGGGGCTTCCCTGGTGGCGCAGTGGTTGAGAGTTCACCTGCCGATGCAGGGGACACGGGTTCGTGCCCCGGTCCGGGAAGATCCCACATGCCGCGGAGCGGCTGGGCTTGTGAGCCATGGCCGCTGAGCCTGCGCGTCCGGAGCCTGTGTTCCGCGACGGGAGACGCCGCGGCAGTGAGAGGCCCGCGTACCGCAAAAAAACAAAAAACAAAAAACTATTGTCATGAGGCTGGCCAGAGGAAGAAAGCAGTACAGAAGAGCAAGGAAAGGGACAGGCTTTGAAACTAGAGTGCTGGCAGGTCTGGGGCTCTGCTTGCAGAAGGTAACCCTGTACCTTTTGAACGAGCTGCAGCAGCTCATGCTTGAGAGCAGTAAAGGAGCGGGATCAAGGAGAAAAAGCCACCAGGGGTGGTCTGGAAGTCTGCTGAGCTGTATGGGGGTGTCTGCAAGCAGATCGGATATGCCTGATCTGGAAGGGAGCTGGCTTCTTGCAGTGACTGTCTGCCAAGATGTATCAGACCTAGCAATCACTACCCACTTCTTCCAGGATGTGTGGGTAAAATTGATCCAACCTTATGTAGCTTGAAACTTGTCTCAGTATTAAGAGTTTGATGACTGGGAAAGAAGACTGAAGCCCCCCAAACACAAGGTATTGACATTTCTTTTTCCCCATGAAAGGATGATCATTGAGGAGAAAGGAGGATATGTGGAGGGAGACTTGTAGAAAATGTCAAAGAAATGGATCATGGCTTTCTGGACTGTGTTTTGAGACACTAGGGTAATGAGCTTGCTACTACTAGAGGCAAATGGAAAGATAGGGTTTTGTTAAAAGCAGACTTGCTTCCCCAATCAAGAGAGTTTTAAACTGAAATGTGAGAGGGATGTGAGAAGGACTCAGATAAAATGGTACATCAAGAGACTGTGGTCCAGAACAACTATTCCCAAATGTAGGAGCTTCAGTTCCCCGTGAGGTTAATGGTTCAGCTAAAAAAGGTTTGTGAGGAAGGAAGAATGGGAAATCTCAGGGTACACAACCTAATCAGGTTTCTTTTGGGAAGGACTTGTCACACCAGCTTGTGCTCTGACTTTCAGAGGGGGTTAGGGAACAAACTGTCCCCTAAATTCTTTGACCACAGAATCTTGTTTTATCATGGAAATGTCTTAATGTATCATAAAAAAAACTAGTGATCCGTGGCACCCGTTGGGGAAACTTTGATCTAGAGGAATGTAGCAGTTCCATAGAATCATGTCCACCTCCTTCCACGATTTTATAAATCCCTGAGCAGATCGGTTGGCTTTTGAGAGGGATCAATAAATAGCAGGTTTATTCTCTGTCAGAGTTAGGAACAGATTTAGAGATGATCAGCAGAATCAAAAAGGAGGGCATTGAAGAGGACATTTTACTAATCAGAGCCGGTTGGAGAATGTGGCTTTAGATCTTTTATTCAGATGGTGCTATAGTCATAATTGTGCCCCTCTAAAATTCATATGTGAAAGCTCTACCCATCCCCTCCCCCCCCCACCATGTGATGGTGTTTGAAGATGGGGCCTATGGGAGGTAATTAGGTATATATGATGTCATGTGGGTGGGGGCCCTCATGATGGGGTTAGTGCCCTTAGAAGAAGAAACACCAGAAAGCTCTCTTTCTCCCTCTCTCTTTCCCTCCCTCTCTGCCATATGAGGACACAGGGAGAAGACCACCATATGCACATCAGGAAGAGGGCTCTCACCAGAACCTGAACAGAGTACTTTTACCCTGTTCTCGGGTACCCTGTTCTCGGACTTCCAGCTTCCAATAACTGTGATGTTGAAGCTATCCAGTCTATGGTATCTTGTTATGGCAGACTGAGTCTAAAACATGTGGGCTGCCTGAAGTGAACTCAACCCACTCAGTCATAAAGAGCTCTGGAAAAATGCAGTCCTCTGCAATGGGGAAGTCTACTGCTTGGCTAAGACATGACCAGAATCCATGCAGATGAGCAGAGCTGCCATGCAGACCAACCGTGTTCTTCCAAACTCACCAGTTAGATATGTCATGCCTTCGACTTTAGGGAAGAGTAGAAGGAAGCATTAAGGATGGATGAAAATGTGCTCTTCCCTCCCAAGTTTCCTATTCACCCCCGGAGAAGTTAAACTAGTGAGGAAGAGTTTTCAATAATATTTACATCCTGTTTGACCACGCAATGAAACCAAACAAAGAGATTAACTCAAGAGCGAACTCACGAGTGTGTAAAGCCCGACTTGCTGCCGCTGCCTTGTGTGTGCTCAGTGAGTATTTGCCGAGTGGGTAAAAGCTGTAAGATGCCTCTGTGTCTCCCTGCCTGGTCATGGAAATTCCAATGAGCTCACTAAGATGAGGACATACTTCAATATACACTAGTTCACACCTGTGCACCCCTCTCAATGGCATATCCACGTCTCCACGCAGTGAAGAGAAAAGGCTCAGTGAGCTAAGTGTATCCTTAGGAGGTAAAGGGGAGATCGGAAGCTGAGGGTGGATTCTAAGGACTCTTGGCAAAGAAGTCAGGAACTGGGGGCCGTGGCTCTGAGAAATTCTGGGACCTTTGTAATATTCTTCCATGATGTATTTTTCCTGGACCTTCTCCTTCCATTTCCATTTGTTTCCACCATGGTTCATAGTAAAATGCATAAAAGACAAAGGGCTGTGAGTTTGCCTTTGGAAGCAACCAGGAGGAGAGAAATGGGAGAGATTCAATCAGGCTTGGGGAGAGGGATGCCCAGTGATCAGTGCCTGTGGGATTAGTGGCAAAGCAGAGTGGGGTCCCCAAGCCAGATAAGGGACCCTGACCTTCAACAGTCATAGGACTTGGGGGTTTCACAAGGGTGGGACTTATGTCTTAATATGAAATATAAGGATACAACTCATTTAACTAAAATAGGTCTAAAAAGTAGGCTTGTGGGGCTTCCCTGGTGGCACAGTGGTTAAGAGTCCACCTGCCGATGCAGGGGACACGGGTTCGTGACCCGGTCTAGGAAGAGCCCACATGCCGTGGAGCGGCTGGGCCCGTGAGCCATGGCCACTGAGCCTGCGCGTCCGGAGCCTGTGCTCCACAAAGGGAGAGGCCACAACAGTGAGAGGCCCGCGTACCGCAAAAAAAAAAAAAAAAAAGTAGGCTTGTGGAATAGCACTTCCATCCAGGTAATGAACCCTGGGGTGGAGAAGTTCAAATTTACAAGTCGAAAAAAGTGCTCTATCATATTGAACTCCAGGACTTCCCGTACAACAGGCATCTTCAAGGTGTACATTGGTTATAAAACCATAAACTAATTAATTAGATACACAACTTACATAGACTCCTGTTGGTTATAACACAGTTGAAAATTGGGGATGCATAGTAAAAAATAATAATTGCCGAGGTTCCAGCGTTGTCTTTTTAAAAAACTCTTGTGATCTTTGGTCTTTTACTTTACTCAAGTATATGCTATGTGCAAAACTATAAGATCATGGGATTTCCCTGGTGGTGCAGTGGTTAGGATACCATGCTTCCACTGCAGGGGGCACGGGTTCGATCCCTGGTGGGGGAACTAAGATCCCGCATGCCGTGAGGTGCAGCCAAAAAATAGAAACAAAACAAAACTATAAAATCATGTTCAAGGGTGATAAGAGAGACACCTGTGAATTGAAGAGCAAACAAAGCTGGGCTGACATTTGGTTTTAAAACATTTTTTCTCACCAATTGATTATTTTTAGCTTGCAATAACAAGGCCAACCTTCAGCTGTGAAAAACACCTTTTGTTCTGATATTTTTGAAAAATAAACAGCTTTGTTATTTTGAGTCTGAAATTCTCTACTCCACATTATTTCTTTCCTAGAAGAAACAATTGTTACTGTAACACAATTTCCTGATAAAAGTTGTGTTTTCTCAAAAAAAATCCTTTATATTTTATAGGAGAACAAAGAGTGGACGGAGGACCTGTCATGTGACAAGTTCCTTCTTCTCTAGTCAACGTCTTACCTTGGATGTCTCTGTTCTGGGACATCCTCTCCATCTCCGTTCCAAGGTTGGACCTTCTCACAGTGGGTTGTTATTATGTACTTACACGTTGCCCACCCATTCTGGACTAGATGTTACCTTCCCAAAGGGCAGGGGCTGTGTCTTGTCTACTGTTTATAGTACACCAAGCACAATACAGACCTTCAGTAAGTGCTGACTGAATGAGTGAGTTGACAAAAGAGATTTTCGGTGAGGTTTAAAGGGAGAAGGAACAGATGAGGTCTTGCAGAATCTGGAGGAGCTCATTTGGCCAAATCAAGACATGAGGAATAAGTATGAACAAGTGAGTTGAAGAGGTGCAGGGGTGGGGAGGAGGGATACGGAGAGCAAGAAGAGTTCTATAAAGAGGGAATAGCATTTAGAACCCAAAGAAGGCAAAGAGACAATGCACTCTGTTCTGCTAGAACAGGAATGCAGTGTTCTTGAAAACTTCATGTGATAAAAAAAAAATTAAGTTATTAAAGTATCATCTCAAGGCGAAAAGAAGTTTAGGGGGTTGGAGATTTTCAGACTCAAAATAACAGATGATGCTCTCTCTGTATGGATTTCAAAATCTGAAAAGAATTAAGGTTTCTTACCAGTTGGAATTTCAACGAGGCAGACATCTGCTGGAGGTCTAACTCTGTGAAAACACATCAACTGATAAATTGTTGTAAAAGCCTAATAATCATTTCATTTTTCAGAGGCTGGAATGAGAAATAAAGGAGGGGGGCACTGTGAACTTAGCAGTGATAGACACAGAACAGGACAGTGATGAGGAAGTGGAGGCCCTTTATTTGAGTCCTTCCTTCTGTTCCTCTCCCCCATTCTCCTGTCTCCCTTCAACACTTACTGTGTGCTCAGTGCCAGCAATACAAGATGAAGATTAATAAGAGTCCATTCATTTCTGTCCTTGAGGAGTTCACAGCCCATGGAGAAAATAGCTAGACAAAGATAACTAAAAAATAACATAAGAGATGCTATATCTGGGTTCAAAATGCAAAACTATATATATGAAGAATTATGTGCACATGATGGCGTTGTCTAGGGGAATGGTTCCATTTTGAAAGTATAGGAGTTTCTACTTCAGTTGAATGAGATACGCAAAGGAGTTTTCAAGAATTCCAAGTGGAGGGCGAAGCTTGGGAGAGGCATGGACATGAAAAGGTGTCATGGTGATGAGCTGTCTGGTGTAGTTGAATTAAGAGGAATAAAGAAAGAACGCCAAGGCAAGACTAGAAATGTGAGCCCGTGAAAGGCGTCTACCTCACACGTGTTGTATGTGTTAGATAAATGTGAGTTGTAAATGCAAATAAATAGAAGAATTTTAAATAAAGGAGTTAAATGATTAGATTTGCATTTTAGCACATAGAACTGAGTGGCTAATGGCATGGAAGGGAATACCGAACATAAATAATGAATGTAATCTACCTTACTTAGCTTGGAAGACAGTAGACTTTGAAAAGGGTCAGAAAAAAATAGGGAAGGTCTTAGAACTTTGGATGTGAGAAGAGAGACCTTGTTAGGAGATGCCACAAAAGCAACTCGATACATTTATTTATTCATTAATTCAACTAAGTTTTATTAAGTAACGAATATATGTCAGGGATTTTAGTAGGTTCTTGGGATAGAGCTGTGAACCAAACAGCTCTGATCCCTGCTCTTGCGGGCTCACAATCTAGAATGTACAGTCACAGCTCATTAGTTGGCTATGGAATGAACTTAATGAGTCTGTCAAGAAGGAGGAGGAGAAGTAGAAGGAGAAGAGAAGGGGAGGAGGAGGAGAAGGAAGGGAGAGAAGGAGGAGAAAATAAACAATGTGGCACAGAATGGAGTAGAATAGAAAATATCAGGGCACATCCCACATAATAAGAGCAAAACCTGCTTCATTAAAAAGTTTCTCCTGCGGCACCCATATATTAATATATGTACTGGGTCGTGGTGTAATATATGTGTCTCACTGTGAGTGAATGGTTTCAGGCATATCATGTTGAGGGCTTCCTCCGCTGAAATCCCTTCCAGATACAACTCAAGTCCCGTCATCCCCAAGCCTCCTCTGTTGACTGCACATCACACTTTCTCTCTCTCTCCTGCTCCTGGTACCTCTTTTCTCTTCCATTCTTTTGACACTTATTTAATGGAATACCTGTAGTTACCTTTGCGTGGGATAGACTGATAATTATTTAATTAACATCATAACATTTATTGAGGCCCCACATCATGCTAAACACTGATGATTTAAAGGTGACTTGAAACAGACAAGACTCCCTGGCACGATAGGGTTTATACTCTAGTATAAACCCTACAAACTTACAATTAGGCACATTCCATTTGGTGCTAAGTCATAAAATATCCAATAGGCATGTAATGGCCCAAAAGTACAAATGATACAAATATCTATAGACATGACAATGTACAAATTGTGACATAAATTTATCAGAACATAGAAAATCTATGTTGATCTTATAGTTCCAGCTTGCTAAAAGATACAGGCTTTGGGTGGGAACACAAAAAAATCCAGACCTGGCCATAACAGGGTTTCCAGAAAGTATGGGAACTAGCAAAGAGTAGGCCTCTGGATGGGAGTGGGTCCAACATGAGATAAAACAATGCCTTAACGGGTATGTAGTATGCTGGGACGGAAAATCTAGGAGCAAGGGATATTTGGAGAATCAGACAGAGACAAACATCAATAAAACATCACGTGAATAAATGCATAATTACAAACTGTGATCAGTGATACCAAAGAGAATCTCTGATTGCCAGGACAGGATCTAACTGGGTGTGTGTGTGGAAGGAAGTTCAGTTTTGAACAAACTGGAGAGGAGGGGCATGGATTGGGGAAGGTATATTGGTTTTCTAGGGCTGCTGTAACAAACTAGATGGATTAAAACAACAGAGATTTATTCTCTCCTAGTTCTGGAAGCTAGAAGTCCAAAATCAAGATGTTAGCAGGGTCCTTCTCCCTCTGAAGGCTCTAGGGAAGCTCCCTTTTTCTGGTTTCTGGTAGTTGCCCGCAGTGTTTGCCCTTCCTCGCCTTGTAGGGCATCCTTCCAATCTCCGTCTTGTTATCCAATGGCCTTTGTTCCTGTGTGTATTTCTGTGGGTCCTGTTCTCTTTTTATAAGGACATCAGTCATTGGATTTAGGGCCCACCATAATTCAGTATGAGCTCACCTCAGCTTAATTAATTACATCTGCAAAGACTCTATTTCCAAATAAGGTCAAATTCTGAGGTTCTGGATGGAGCTGAGTTTTGGGGAATACTGTTCAACCCACTCCAAAAAGTTCTCTTGATCGAGAGTCAAGAGCTGAAAAATGAAAATTATGCATTAGGCAAATGAGGCGCTTGGGGAAGAGAGTGACCAGCGAGAGGGAAGAGTGCAGTTGGAGGGAGTGTGGAAGAGGTTGTCAAGTGTGGTCAGAACCTCAAGGAGGGGCAGGAGAAATGTAGTGTGAATAGTGGTTGCTCTTCCAGGGACCAGATCATGCAGGGCCTGACCTGCCATGTTAAGGGGCTGGCTGTCCTTAGGATGGGGGGCAATGGGAGGACACGGACTGCTTTAAGCTGGGCCAGGTTTGCATCTTACCTGTCCAACTGGACTTGTCCATAAGAATGTTTTGTCTCCAAGGTGCTGAAGATTACTTCTGTCCTCTTCACAAACACCTGTTCTTTCTGTGAAGTCCTGACTGAATAGACCTGCTGAACAAAACCCTCTCTGACACTCCTCTTTCTCCCCACCAGCATGGGATTGGGTGTCTCATCATAGGACTGTCAAGTCATCCAGCTCCGTGTTTCCTCCACCCCAGCACCTATTGCACTGTACTGAGATTCACTGCTGATTGGTTTCTTTCTCAGTGTGAAAATGTGAACGTCCTGAGACAGAAAATTGCTGAGCCTTAGCAGTAAATATTTAGTGAAGGAAGGAAGGGAGGATGGAAGGAAGGAAAGAAGGAAAGAAGGAAGAATGAAGGGAAGGAGGGAGGAAGGAAGGAAGGAAAGAGGGAATTGGAGAGGGCAAAATCTCTGACAGTGAGACAAAGACCTTACTCACCAAAGCAGAAAGTGGCCAAAGAAACCTTGTACTTGTTTCAATGTGTGTCTCTTGAGGCTGTTTTCTCCTGTCTTCCATAAAACCTAAGGCCAAAACCGCCCCTTGTCTGCATCCCAGGGCAATCCTCAGGCTTCATTAAATGTGCTCCACGTCTGTGGCAATGGGCTCTAAGGGAAGAAGACTTTCTTTTCTTTTTGTTTTACCTTATGATTCCATTTATGAATATATGTATATGTATAACTGAATCACTTTGCTGTACACCTGAAACTAATACAACATTGTAAATCAACTATACTCCAATAGAATTAAAATATTATAAAGAAGAAGGCCATTTCTAATGGAGCCATTTATTCTACTCTGTAGTCTAATGAAAGCCTAACGTAGCTTGGGAGGTGGAGACGAGGTCATTACTTCCCAAATTAGGAGTTGAAAGTGAATTGTATTCTCACTGACCAGCTTCTTATTTTAGCTACAGGTCTGTGCGGGAATTTTTTATCTTATTTTTTTAGATCCACACTTAGGATACATGAGCTGGACTCACTCTGCTGTTCGGATTTTACGGATGCGCAGGACCCCCTTCCAAAATACTCCTTTGCATCTCTCCCTCAAGATTCACCTTCCTTCCAGGCCAGATGAAATAGCATTTCTTTCCATCCAAGTCTGTAAGGCAAGGAAATCCATTGGGCCAATGACAGCGTGATTCGGTGGGCACTGGACAGAGGCTGTGCAATTGTCGCCTGGCTCTGTGGCTGAATGGGGAAGCAAAAGGGGGAGAAATATGAATTCCCAGGCACGGTTGCTGTGAAAGTGTTTTTTTAAGATGAAGGCAATAGGACCCTAGAGCTATTAGCAGAAGGGGACTCTGACATTTTCTAAAAACAGTAAAAATAAGAAGAAGAAAATAAGTAAGAGTATACTCTGGCATCCAAGAATCTCAGAGATGTGATGCTACCCTAGTGATTCCGGCTCTGCTCCCAGGTACCCCCAGAGGCTCCCAGCAGGGCGTGGATGCAGGGAAGCTCTGAGAGCCGGTTCTCTGCCAAGCGCTGAGCAAGGAGCTCTTCATCCTCGGGCTTGGCCAGTCCTCCCAACGGCTCTGTGAGAAAGGCCTGATCGTGCCCAGAACAGCTCGGGGCACTGAGGCTCCCAGAGGAAAGTAGCTTGAACAAGGCCATTCATTCATTCTACAAGTAACGTTCTCTGTGTGTGGCTCGGCCCTGGGCAAGGGGATACGGTGGCTAACAAATTAGGCAAGATCCCTACCCTCAGAAAGCTCTGAAAGCTAGACAGCTGGTATCTAAAGAAATAAAGATGTAATTTTAGAGAGTGATCAGTACCATGGAAACAATAGTGATGTAACATGATTAAGATTAACTGGGGGTTTATTTTAGGTGCTGTGGTCAGGGAAAGCCTCACGAGAGAGATGATATTTGAGCTGAGAATACCTGATGATAAGGAGCCGGGCGTTAGGATGCCCGGGAAAGAGTGTCTCAGGCAGGTGACCTGCAAGTGTGAAATGTCCTCTCCTGGAATAAGCTTGACACGCTCAAGGGGCAGGAGGGAGGCCAGTATGACTGGAGCATCACGTATAAGAGGACGCAAAGGCCCCTCAGGGCTTGATCAGAGAAGCAGAAAGACTGCAATGATATAACGAAGGCATTTATTGTGGGGATTTGATCTTGTGCAATCGTGGGAGTTCGTTAAAGAGTTTACAAAAGGCTGTTACTTCTACATCTGGTGTTGGGTCTGAAGTCAGTAGGACAGGCGGTTGGGAAGGAAAGATGGACATGAAGCGGGGGAGAGCAATGATGTATGTGACCAGCAGCAGCTGGCACCCTTTGCCATGGAGTTGCACACCCTGGACCAGGAAGAGACGGAGTGGGAGCTAGAGCTGCCCCAGCCGTGTGATCAAGGTGAGGCTGCAGATTAAGGACAACGTGTAATACGTGAGTGGTAACAGCACTTGGGCTCCGGACAGATCTTCGTGGTGTTTAAAAAGAGAAAAAACAGAGCTGCCATTTTTTCCCTTCCACTTCTCAATCTCATGCAAGTGCCTCTTGTGGCCCGTGTATGCTGATGCTATACGGGGAATTCTGGGAAGCCCGGTTCTAGATTACTATCTCAACACATACTCCGTTCTTTGTCGACTTGGCATGCATTCATATCTCTTTTAACCATATTTAACTTCTCAACAGTGACAATAGCAGAATATAGTATCCATCTAACATGCTTTTATACGCAACTAAAAACACCCTAACCATCTCCCTAAAAGTAAGATGCACATTCTTTTACTCACCTCTAGGTGATATCCCTTCTTTTTCCAGTTAGGTCACATTCCTCTGATATCTTGTAGCTTAAATATTGAGATATAATATTAGTTACTACTAAACACGTTTTTTTTTTTTTTTTTTTTTTGCGGTATGCAGGCCTCTCACTGTTGTGGCCTCTCCCGTTGCGGAGCACAGGCTCCGGACACGCAGGCTCAGCGGCCATAGCTCACGGGCCCAGACGCTCCGCGGCATGTGGGATCTTCCCGGACCGGGGCACGAACCCGTGTCCCCTGCATCGGCAGGCAGACTCTCAACCACTGCACCACCAGGGAAGCCCTAAACACATTTTATGTTAAATGGTAGGGAAATGAGAGAGGGAAAGAAAAAATGGTTAATATATGCACAACTATATTCACATCACAATAAGGAATAAATACTCATAACTCTTACAGTCTTTGTTTCTCAACTGGCCATGTGGCAGTAGCTGATGCTTATAACTTGCTTTTGTCATATTCCCTCACCCTCAGCAAGCAGGTTGGCTCCGTGTAGTCCTGTGCCTTTGGGTGGCTCAGAGTTTATTCTTGAAGATCATCGACAGTCCTGTCTATATTGGGTTGCGGTTTTCCATTTGACTTTAATCGTGGGACATGGCAGTGTAAGTGGCACCTCAGGGCATCTCGTCTTCCCAGACATACGCCTCCTTATCCCAACTGTGTAATAACAACCTAATTCCCTCTTGGAAATATAGATTACAGAGAAGATTAACTATTTGGCGAGATCATCAGGAAGGTGGGATCAAACTAGGGATCTGAGGGACAGCATTGGCTCTAACAGAAGAGATGGGGAAAGTATTCTAGGCAGGGATAAGACAAGAAAAAAGCCCACAGATGGGGATTCCTGAGACCGCTTAAAGGAAAAAGAGAAGCACGGCACCTGATATTTCCTGTGCACAAAGGGAGAGGACCTCAGAGGCTGGAAGGAGCACAAACAGTCTTTGAAGCCAAGCCATGGGTGGGTAGGAATGCTCTCTCGGGGATACAGGCCTTCACTGTACAAGTGACGGGGAGTCACTGGTGATCTGACGAGGAGTGTATGCTATGGTCAGATCTCTATGCGGAATATTTCTTCTTCCCTCCTTCCCTCTACATAGACTATTCCATGTGCTAATCAGTGTGCTAAGCCTGGGGAACACGGAGGTGAATAACATAGGGTCCCTGCCTTCAAGAAGCTCACAGCGTGTGTACAAACGATGAAGTGTAATAGAATAAAGAATCCCAAAGCCTATGGTTAAAGTCTGGACAGGCCCCCTGGGGGAGGGGTCAAAGGAAGGAACAGCTAATTATACCTGGGGGGCGGGTAGAGGTCCGTTCAAGAGTAAAGTACAGGAGAGGGAAATGGAGACAGAAAGAACACTTAGAAAGGCTCTTCACTCATTTATCTAACATCAGTTGAGTACCAACACCATGCCAGGCATTTCTGTGGACATTGCAGGTAGAAGTGCACAGGCATGTAGGGGTCTTCTGCCTTCATGAAATTACATTAGAGCAGAAAGAGAGAAACTTCAATAGGAAAATCAGATAATAGCAAGAATAATATCTGACATTTATGGAGTTCTTAACAATGTGCTCTAAGCGCCGTCGATGAATTAATCTTCATAACAACCTCGTGAGGCAGGTATTATTATTCTCCCCCTTTTATAGACGGGAAACAGGCACACCGATGGTAGTTAGGTAACCTTCCTGAGATTTTACAGTTAACAAGTGGTAGAACCATGATTTGAACCTAGAGAGCTGGAGCCCGGAGGTAAAGTCTTAACAGCAGGGCCGCGTTACCTCTTCAGTAATTGAAGAGATACTTCAGGGAATGACAAGTGCCATGAAGAAAGCAAACCAGGGCGATGGGCTAGAGGGTAAAGAGCACGGTGGGGTGGCGCTACTACAGTGGGATGCTTCTGGAAGGCCTCCCTCAGGAGGTGATTCTCCAATGACATCTGGATGATCAGGAGGATTTGGCCATGAAATGATCCCAGCAGGAGGGTCTGATGGCCTCCCCTGGACCACTGAGAGTGAAGGAGAGAAAAGCAACAAAAAGGCAATTTGTCTCCAGGCTGGATGCACAGGTCAAAGGAGGGCTGAGCTGGAGATACTTTCAAAGGAGACGAGCCTACGTGGCATCAAGGCAGGATGCCAGCCTCTGCCTTACTGCATAGCTGCCCTGGGCCCCTGCTTGCTGCGACTCTCTCCAAGTCCCAGCCATTTCTGGATAATGTTCATTGGCCTGGTGCTCTGGCTGAGAACTTAATGATACACCTAGGCAGTCTGAGCTTTGAACAGGTAAGTACGTATTTCCTAATTCTGCCAGAGTTAGGGACCAAGTCTCGGGGAGAAACATAACCAGGTGTCTTTGGAGTGGACGAGGAAGTGAAGCTTGTGGCAGAAGGCTGAGGGCTCTCTGCTGATCAGAAGACCAGAAACCTTGTCCAGGAGGTTGTGTGGGAGGCCAGGTCTTTGGAAGGAATGCTGGCTAACTTTCTGACAAAGAAGATGGGGAAAAATGCAGTTTTTGCAGAGCCCTGGGTCAGGAATTTGGCGATCTGAGTATTCACACTGTTTCTGCCACCAGCTGACTGGGTGATGTTGGCCAAATCATCTTTTTTTTTTTTTTTTTTTCCTCTCTGGGCCTTATTCTTCCTGTTTAAAAAAGGGGTATGGGATTGAATGAACTCTAATGTTCCTGGCAGGTGCCTTGTTCCCAGGGCCCTGGCACTCCATTCGTGAGCTGAACCCCACATAGGGCAAGTGCAATGAAGGGGCAGCAATAAAAAATTGTTTTTCCAAATCATTTGATATTTCAAAGATGCTTCTAAGTGGTTATCATGGGGAGGAATCAGAACTTTGTGGGATTCTTTGAAGTTTAATACAATGTTGTCACGATGAGAAATGCAATGATGAGGAAGTACCATCCCTTTCAGTACTGAGGGTGCTAGGCCAGGCTTGCTCAGTCCTGCTGTTGCCTTCATTCATGTCTGGGGCAGCTTGGAGGGTGGTGGTGGGGTCCTACTTGCCTCCCCGTATTCATGTTCTCAGCAGAAAACTCATATTTTTGCCAAAAACTTGACACTTAGGATTACTGGGTTGGGCCATTAGGCTCAGGGATCCCATCAAGTTTTTGCTTCTATTTCCCTCTGAATCCAGCCTCTGCACTCAAGACTCAGAACACAGCTTGAACGATAGAATCGTAAAGTGCAGAAGCTCTGATTCCCAAGGGATTGACAGCAGATGTTTCTATAGATCTTTCAACACTAACTATATTTATTCTTCCAAATTATAGGC
Source organism: Orcinus orca (assembly GCF_937001465.1). NCBI lineage: Eukaryota > Metazoa > Chordata > Mammalia > Artiodactyla > Delphinidae > Orcinus > Orcinus orca. The sequence continues at coordinate 90,250,488 of NC_064569.1, read as the reverse complement.
TTCTACTTCATTCCTGTTGCAACTAATGTGATTTTTTAATTACAGTGGCTTATGGCCAATTGGCGACTCAGCTTAATAAGCTTCAGACTTAGCAGGTGGGGGGAGGGTCAGTGGGTACAACCATTGGCCCCATTGTTAGTGCATGATTTCTAAGAGAAATGGAAATAGCTATTTCAAATTTGGATGCTGCCTCCTTCAACAGGGTGAATTCTCCTCTTATTCTTTTTCCTGTCCTATTTTCAGGAGGCTCAGTTACCTGTCTCTTCTCCTAGAGATATGGGACGTGGGATCTGATTGTCACAAATAGGGACACAACAGACAAAAGGCACAGACTGTCCTGGGCAGCCCTCACCTCGTGCTAGCATGCTAAGGAATCACACCTCACTGGTACCAGCCCAGTACCAGGACTTTTTCCTCCCCAGGGTTTATAACCAGAGGTGGGTTTACCTCGAAGCCAATAAATGAAATGGAAGATTCAGGACCCCTACTTGCACAAGATCCTTTTGAGGCTTGGAGGAAGCCCTAGCAATATGCTCACATGTGCATTGCTGTGTGAATCCACTCAGGCTGCCATAACAAGTACTATAGACCAAGTGGCTTATAAGCAACAGAAATTCATCTCCCACTGTTCTGGAGGCTGGAAGTCTGAGGTCAGGATTCCAGCATGGTTGAGTTCTGGTGAAGACCCTCTCCTGCACTGCAGACAGTCAACTTCTTTTGTCCTCAGGTGGTGGAAAGAGCCAACTTCTGGCCTCTTCTTAGAAGGGCACTAATCCTATTCATGAGGACTCCACCCGTATAACTTAATTACTTCCCAAAGGCCACCTCCAAATACCATCACATTGGGGAATAGGTTTCAACACGTGGATTTGGAGGGACTCAAACACTGAGTCCATAACAATGTACTGCTGTAAAATCTGTGAAAGCAAGATGTATTAACCACAATCAGTTAAGAAAGCGATCTCCTCATGCTGGGTGGTTGTTGGTCTGGAGGGACCTTGAGAATCTTTGGCATTGGCAAAGGGGGCATTGGGGTGGGAACACAGTTTTTCTGGGTTTAGTGAGGGATTTTGATGTGGTTGCAGCCTTGCAGCCATTACTACATATAATCACAGTATCGCTGGTCATTCTGGTGTAGGAATGGCTTCCTGCTGTGTCAATTCCCTTTGCAATGTGACCCGAAGACCCAGCTGGGGCCTATTGTGAATGAATATGTCCTGCAGCACCTGGCACCAGTGGTGCATGGGTAGTGGGAAGAAAAAAACAGGTTTGAAATGTACGGAGCCAGAAATTAATATGTGGACGATTCTTCCCCTCATCAGAGGATGTAAATTTTTAAGTAGAGGATTGATTCCTCTCCTATCAATGCCTCATCAGCATGAAAGCTCCCTTGTCAGAAATAAGACTTGATAATGCAGCATGTGCAATGAAAAACACCAGGTACCTTTGTTTGGGGGGGGGTGTGTGTCTTTTTTGAAGGGAGTTGTGGAAAATATGGTTTATCACAATTGCCATGTGTTTAGGAAGAAAACCTATAGCAGTACCACAAACAGTGAGTGCAACCATAACGGCTCATATGTGAAGCACACATGATAAAAGATTTACCGCATTTTGACTATAATCATAACAATTTACATGACATTACCTTGTGAAGCTAGGAGCCTTTTTATAAACTGTTAACAAAATTGTTTTCGTCTGGAGTGAAGCCCAATCATCTCCCTGCTCTTTGTGTAGAATAACGCTACAAAATTGTTATCACCTAGAGAGCAGGTGCTATGCAGAGTACGTTGCCCAATGTTTAGAACAAAAGGAGGATCGTAGAAGTGTTCAGTTCATAGAAATACGTTATTTCTCTGATGTTGTGGGGGTTTTTGTATGCGTCTTTTTAAAAAAATACTCATTGGCATATGGTTGATTTACCATGATGTGTTACTTTCTGCTGTACAGCAAAGTGAATCAGTTATACATACACATATATCCACTCTTTTTTAGATTCTTTTCCCATATAGGTCATTACAGAGTATTGAGTAGAAGTCCCTCTGCTATACAGTAGGTACTTGTTAGTTATCTATTTTATATAGAGTAGTATGTATATGTCAATCCCAATCTCCTAATTTATCCCTCCCCCAACCTTTCCCCCCTGGTGACCGTAAGTTCATTTTCTACATCTGTGACTCTATTTCTATTTTGTCAGTAAGTTCACTTGTACCATTTTTTACCTGTTTGATTCCATTTTAAACCTAATTTTGCATCCCTTTTCTTAAAGAGGGCCCAAATTATCCAGACCCCATAAAGCATGGGTCCATCCACACCTCAGTCGTGACCACCAAAGCCTTCCACAGTAGCCTGCAGCCAAGCCCTGATCCTGAGCAAATCCCAGCAGGGGCAGTAGCTGCTTCTCTTCCTCTTGTCTGTAGAAGTTGGGGTGCAGTCCCACTTTCAGATCTGTTCTGGGGCCCAGCATGGTGGCTGGAGTCTTCTGCCACCCTTGGAGCCTCCACACATCTGCCCAGGTCTGAATCTAGCTGTGTGGAGGTGAGCCCTGAAATTTGGAAGGCAGCAGCCCTTCCCCTTGCCATTTATGCACCCCCTGCTCTACTCCCCGATCCCCCACCAGAGTGACTGTGGTCAAGGGTCTGGGCCCTATTCAGGCTTCATCCAATTCAAGCCAGTCCACATGCCTGAGACTTACTCTGGGGCAGGCTCTGTAGGATGTAGGAATGAATAGGATGCAACACTAGGAATATAGGAATGAATAAGAATAAGAGGCCTGCCCTAGTGCCAGATGAAGACAAAAGACAGTGACATGCCGAGCGATGTGGACACTCTTGGAGGTTGAATGGAGAAAACAGGGCGACAGGAGAGAAAGTGAGGTCTCCTTAGTTATTTGTAATAAACGTGATGATAACACTACACTTACCTCTAATAATATTAATAATTCTCAATAAGAAGCGTTTTCAGTTTTGAATTCTATAAGTACAGAAGCCACACTGGTTTATAAACTTGTATATCTGCAGCATCTGGTCCAGAACCTGGTGCATAATAGATACTCAGCAGATTGCTGTTAAATGAGTGAGATGATAAGTATTTTGAGTGCTTACTTTGTGCCATGCATTTCCTTTAAACATCACAGCCATCCTATGAGAGGTGATAAGAGCATCCTGTTCCACAGATGAGAAAAACTGAGGTGGGTGAACGTTGCATCGAAAAGGTCCTACAGCCAGTAGGGGCAGGTCCTGAATGGTACTGTTTTCTTGCCTCGTTCTAAGTCAGGCACATTGCGTTCCCTTACTTACCCATCTTACCTTACTTACCCATCTCTGGCCAAATCTCAGACCATCTGGTTGGGACCCAGGTATCCCAGCTGCCAGTCTTTGTGCTATCCCAAATCTTGCTGCCTACAGAGACAGGTTCTGGAATGAGAACAGAACCACAAGCTCCCAGGTGTTGGGCCATTGGCTGGGCTTGCTCCTTGGCCTGTCTCCTCGGCTGGCTGGAGGTGGCCTGCTTCTGAAATCAAGGCTCATCTCGTTCCCAATCTGAACCCACAGAACATGACCGGGTTGTTCTGCATAACAAGTTTAAACTCATGCCTCTCTGCCACCTGCCTGCTGGGCTTCCGGTTGTGTCCAGCTTTCCCCTCCACCCTGCCCATCCACTGCATCTTTAGAAGTTGCTTAGAGCTTGGACTATTATAAGCATCATCAGTGTTTCGTACCTGCTTCCTCCAAAAGACCGTGAACTCCCAGAGGCAGGGGTTGTGTGATCTGTCTCCCTCTATGCTCTGTGCCCTGCATGGAACCCTATATGTGACAATTTAACAGGATGATTCCAATCTTGGTTCTTCTCCCTACTGGTCATTGACCTTAGGCAAGTGACAACTTCCGTCTCCTCAGTTTCTTCATCTGTAAAATGGGGAGGGATAATAGTATATACCTAATAGGGTTGCCATGAGGATTAACTTAGCCAATAAATGTAAAGATAAAACGTGCCTGGCACAGAGAAGCTCTATATCATTGTTAGTCATTATGATTCTTAATGATTCATGCAGCACCTTCTTTCCTTCCCTTTTAGGGTATTAATAGTCCACACCATATATTTTAACACTAAAACATTGCTTGGCTGGTGTTTTTTTCTGATTGTTTCTTATGGGTAAGTTTTGTTGCCTCAATTACATTTTGCAAACTCCCTAACATTAAGGGTTGTTCATTAGGATGCTGGTGGCTTTTAACCTGGTTTGGGTTACAGACCTTTTCAAGAAAATTATGGCGGCTACTGCCTTGCAAACGCACATGGGGCCATAGAAGCAACATATTGCCCACCACTTTTAGGAGTTTTACTCATTGCCAGCAAGGGCTTTCTAGTCAAGAATCTCTGTTCTGACTCCAGGTCTGGCTCCGTCACCAACAAGCTGTGTGTTATTGGGCAAGCAACTATCCCTCTCTGGGCTTCTGTACAGTAGGGGAGACTAGGGGCTCAGCGGATCCTTGTAGCAGGGACATTTCACACTTTTCATCCTCTGCTTTGCCAAGCAATAACTTCCATCTAAATTCCATTAGATCAGATAGAAGGGTAAAAAAAAACCCAGTCAGATCCCATTGCAGCTAAAAGCTTTCTCTGCTCTTCCTAGCATCTTTTAAATGTGACAGACAGAGAGAAGGCTTCATAAATCTCCAGGAAGCCAAGAGTGTGACTAAAATAATTGCAAGACGGGGTGGGAAGGGCAGCTTGCCCTCCCACCTGCTATGGCTGGAATCAGCTTCCCTCGACCCCCCATATATCAAAAACCAAAAGGAGGGCATCCCTGTATATCATCTCGCTCCAAAATAGAGGTAGAGGTCAACAGCTGTCAAACTTTCAGGGATCTGCTGTCTCCATCTCCTGTCCCTTGGGTCTTCTGTTGTGTCAGCTGTCTAATAGGTCCATTACTCTGCCTCCATTTCCTAAACTTGTCATTCTGCCTTCTCCGTCACCCGCCACCCCAGATGCTTGTTGGTACTAGGAAGAAAGTAAATAAAATATGTGGCCTTCTGTAAGCACTTGGTCTTACTTTCTTAGACCTTAGAATATTTTCCCAAATCCCCAGCTTGGCATTTCCAAGGTAAGCCTCCATCAGAGAGAACTTGATATACAAAAGTCCTGTGGTGGAGGTTCTCTCCAAGAACTGAAAGGTCAGAGCAGCTCTACACTGAAGGGTGTGGTGTGAAATGTGGTGGTGAGAAGGGGCTGGTTCTTGCAGGGCCTTGAGCTTCCCATGTAGTATTTTAGTATCCAGGAGAATTAGGAAGCCTACTGACAGGTTTCAAGCAAGGGTAGGGATGGGGATGGTGGCTTAAGTTCAATGGTAGCCTACAAAGCAGTATGTCTTAGAGGAGCTGGGACGTGGCAGGCCACCCAAGCAAGGCTCAAGCACCAGGCAACTAGGTGGGACTCAGAAGCAGGCAGAAGCCTGGTTTCTAGAATTGGAACCCAAGTTAGCAAGAAAAGCAGCAAAGGTATCCTTAGGCTGTGATTAAACTAGAAATTCTTGAAGCCACACCCCTCCTCCTTCTTAGGAAGTGGATAAACTATGGCCAGAACGTTGGCAAGGACAACTCTGTCTGCAGGTGAGGGGCAAATGACACCAGCTGGGGGCTGGAGTGCCACAGGATGGGCCATGGGGAGTTTGGGGCTTGATGTCGGGGGTGTTGTAAAGGACCTGTGCTGCATCCTGTCTTTGAGGAGCTGTGAAGGAGAAGAGGGATATGGGGGAAGGAGGCTCGTTGAAGGTGGGGCACTGGTGCATAGGCAGAGTGGCTGTTTTAAGATTAGGTTAAAAAGTAGTAATGGGGAGACGCACTTCCTTATTTTTAGTGTATTTGCGTTCAGGATCACTGGAGCTGAGAGCTTGCCAAGGTCATTATGATGGGCATTTTCTCTTGCAGGGACTTGTTAATTTATCCCATTATGGCTATGCTTCTCCATTCTCCAAAGTTACTTAACAGAAGTCTCAATTCTGCCCCCTTTAAAGCTGAGCCATGGGAATGGCTCCTTGAATTATGGGGTCAGCGCCCCTTTTCCCACCCCACCCTCCCAATTTCCTCCACCCTCAGATGTCGCAGAACCATTATTACCTGTCTGGAGTAACCCATTAGCTAAAGAGCACATGAGCATAGATGACTTTCTCAGATGCGTATCTTTAGGAAGCAATTCATCCAGCTCAATACCCTAAGGGGGCAGGAGTTCAGGAGGATTCATTTTGGTGGGAGGCAGTGTGGACTCCTAGAAAGAGACAGGACCCCAGATTCTGGTTCTCATTATGCCATTTCTCATCTATTTATTCATATAAAAAGTTTTTTTTTCCTGATGTTTCCTAAGTGCCAAAGACTCTGCCCTCAAGGATTCATAAAATCCTATGGTAATGATATGATGGGCATACAGACTTTTTTTTAATATCTCCATTTGTTCAATTAAAGGAGTTAAGGGAGTTCAGGGGAAAATACATTGATGTTGCAGTTTGGGGTAAAACAAAGTCTTCATGGAAGAGTTAGCATTTGAACTAGGCTTTGAAGAATGAAAAGAGGTTGAACAACTCTTGATGTGTCACCTGGAATGTGTTACTTATCCTTTCTATGTCACAGTTTTTGATCACATCTGTAAAATGGAGAAGATTGCATCTAGCTGTGTAAATGGATCACCCTTTAGTGAGCACATTTTCTGAGGCAGGGACTGAGCTAGACACTAGGGATAAAGAGATGGAATGGGTGGGATCGCTCAGTAAACAACCTCAAAGACATCACAATATGAATCACAAGGGCTAAGCATGAAACCATCTGCTTACCAACTTCTGACTTTTCCAGACACGTCCAAATCTTTATTTCAGGACCAAGGCCAGCACCTACGCTTGCCTCCTCTGGGAAAGGTGGGTCAGATTCTACCATTAAATTGTCCATTAGTATCTATGACATGTTTGCAGTATTCATGCCTAGTCTTGAGGTGTTTTATGGACATGATTACCACCATTGTGTCAGGTAGGGGAAAAAGCAGATACGGTGGAAGTTTCCAGGAAAAAAACAGAAAAAACAGAGTGTAATTATGGAAGGGATAAAAGCAGAAAACTGTGAAAAAAGAAAGATGCTGTAATCTCTATGGGATGATCTGATCCTAAAGGCAGAACACGGACCACAAAGCACATGCAAGAGGCTGTGTAGGTGTAATCATCCCTCATGAGGAAAAGCAATATAGCGACACCATTAGAGCACCTGAAATTTGCCAGGCAATTTCTAAGTGCTCTCTGTATACCTTAACATGTTTATTTCTTGCAAAAATCCTCAGGAGGTGGGGGTCACTATCATTATCTCCATTTTACAGATGTGGAAACCGAGTCACAGAGTGGCTAAGCAACTTGCCCGAGGTTACAGTTAGAAAAAGGCATTCTCTCTCCATTCCCCACTAATAATGGACACAGTTTAATATATACTGAGGCACTGTTTTAAGCTCCATCTAACTATCTGTTTCCATGTAATTTCATTTCATTCTCAGCACAAGTCTATGAGGTGAGCTCTAACTATGGCTCTCCTCCTGAGATTAATAGGTGTTAAGTAACAAGGCAGAGCTGGGAAGTGAATCCAGCCTGTCTAATCCCAGAGCCTTCCTTTGCCTCAGAGAATGAAGGCAGTGCCATGTTTATGGAGGAAGGGGACCAAACTGAGAAGCATTCAAGAGGTAAAGCCCAGATGGCTCTGTGGCTGAGGATGCGGAACAGGAAGAAGCCAAGGTTTCTATATTATTTCTTCCAGCTCCCCGTCTCTGCTTCAAAGGAGGAGAGCAGATGCGGGGCCATTGTAAGCTGTCTGGGGCTCTTGAAGCAAAGACGGAACTGGCCTGGGATTGCAAAGGCTGGAGCTGGTATGCAACCAACTGCTGACTTCAGGCAAATTATTTTTACTTCGATAAGTCTGTTTCCTCTTCTGGAAAACAGAGGAAATAAGATCTGCTCTCCACTTACCTCACATCAGTGTTTTCCAGATAAGAGATTGAGTTATGCAGAACGTCATGTCTTAATAACTGTGGTGGTGGGGGGGAGACCATGGGTGAATGACTGACATCTGCAAATTCATTCATGCACTCATTCACAAATTCACTATTTCAGTTATGGGATCATAGACTTTTTTTTTTTAAACATCTTTATTGGAGTATAATTGCTTTACAATGGTGTGTGTTAGTTTCTGCTTTATAACAAAGTGAAGCAGCTATACATATACCTATATCCCCATATCTCTTCCCTCTGGCATCTCCCTCCCTCCCACCCTCCCTATCCCACCCCTCTAGGTGGTCACAAAGCACTGAGCTGATCTCCCTGTGCTATGCAGCTGCTTCACACTAGCTATCTATTTTACGTTTGGTAGTATATATTAGTCCATGCCCTCCCTCACTTCATCCCAGCTTACCTTCCCCCTCCCCGTCTCCTCAAGTCCATTCTCTGTGCCTGCGTCTTTATTCCTGTCCTGCCCCTAGGTTCTTCAGAGCCATTTTTTTTTATTCCATATATATGTGTTAGCATAAGGTATTTGTTTTTCTCTTTCTGACTTACTTCACTCTATATGACAGACTCTAGGTCCATCCACCTCACTACAAATAACTCAATTTCATTTCTCTTTTTGGCTGAGTCATATTCCATTGTATATATGTGCCACATCTTCTTTATCCATTCATCTGTTGATGGACACTTAGGTTGCTTCCATGTCCTGTCTATTGTAAATAGAGCTGCAGTGAACATGTAGTACATGACTCTTTTTGAATTATGGTTTTCTCAGGGTATATGCTCAGTACTGGGATTGCTGGGTCATATGGTAGTTCTATTTTTACTATTTGAGGAACCTCCATACTGTTCTGCATAGTGGCTGTAACAATTTATATTCCAACCAACGGTGCAAGAGGGTTCCCTTTTCTCCACACCCTCTCCAGCATTTATTGTTTGTAGATTTTTTGATGATGGCCATTCTGACCAGTGTGAGATGATATCTTATTGTAGTTTTGATTTGCATTTCTCTAATGATTAGTGATGTTGAGCATCCTTTCATGTGTTGTTGGCAATTTGTATATCTTCTTTGAAGAAATGTCTTTTTATGGTCTTCTGCCCATTTTTGGATTGGGTTGTTTGTTTTTCTGATACTGAGCTGCTTGTAAATTTTGGAGATTACTCCTTTGTCAGTTGCTTCATTTGCAACTATTTTCTCCCATTCTAAGGGTTGTCTTTTCGTCTTGTTTATGGTTTCCTTTGCTCTGCAAAAGCTTTTAAGTTTCATCAGGTCCCATTTGTTTATTTTTGTTTTTATTTCCATTACTCTAGGAGGTGGGTCAAAAAGGATCTTGCTGTGATTTATGTCATAGAGTGTTCTGCCTATGTTTTCCTCTAAGAGTTTTATAGTGTCTGGCCTTATATTTAGGTCTTTAATCCATTTGGAGTTTATTTTTGTGTATGGTGTTAGGGAGTGTTCTAATTTCATTCTTTTACATGTAGCTGTCCAGTTTTCCCAGCACCACTTATTGAAGAGGCTGTCTTTCCTCCATTGTGTATTCTTGCCTCCTTTATAAAAAATAAGGTGACCATATGTGCGTGGGTTTATCTCTGGACTTTCTATCCTGTTCCATTGATCTATATTTCTGTTTCTGTGCCAGTACCATACTGTCTTGATTACTGTAGCTTTGTAGTATAGTCTGAAGTTGGGGAGCCTGATTCCTCCAGCTCCGTTTTTCTTTCTCAGGATTGCTTTTGCTATTTGGGGTCTTTTGTGTTACCATACAAATTGTGAAATTTTTTGTTCTACTTCTGTGAAAAATGCAAGTGGTAGTGTGATAGGGATTGCACTGAATCTGTAGATTGCTTTGGGTAGTATAGTCATTTTCACAATGTTGATTCTTCCAATGCAAGAACATAGTATATCTCTCCATCTGCTTGCATCATCTTTAATTTCTTTCATCAGTGTCTTATAGTTTTCCGCATACAGGTCTCTTGTCTCCTCGTGTAGGTTTATTCCTAGGTATTTTATTCTTTTTGTTGCAATGGTAAATGGGAGTGTTTCCTTAATTTCTTTCAGATTTTTCATCATTTGTGTATAGGAATGCAAGAGATTTCTGTGCATTAATTTTGTATCCTGCTACTTTACCAAATTCATTACTTAGTTCTAGTAGTTTTCTGGTAGCATCTTTAGGATTCTCTATGTATAGTATCATGTCTTCTGCAAACAGTGACAGTTTTACTTCTCTTTTTCTGATTTGGATTCCTTTTATTTCTTTTTCTACTCTGATTGCTGTGGCTAAAACTGCCAAAACTATGTTGAATAATTGTGGTGAGAGTTGGCAACCTTGTCTTGTTCCTGATCTTAGTGCAAATGGTTTCAGTTTTTCACCATTGAGAACGATGTTGGCTGTGGGTTTGTCATATATGGCCTTTATTATGTTGAGGTAAGTTCCCTCTATGCCTATATCCTGGAGAGTTTTTATCATAAATGGGTGTTGAATTTTGTCAAAAGCTTTTTCTGCATCTATTGAGATGATCATATGGTTTTTATTCTTCAGTTTGTTAATATGGTGTACCACATTCATTGATTTGCATATGTTGAAGAATCCTTGCATTCCTGGGATAAATCCCCCTTGATCATGGTGTATGATCCTTTTAATGTGCTGTTGGATTCTGTTTGCTAGTATTTTGTTGAGGATTTTTACATCTATGTTCATCAGTGATATTGGCCTGTAGTTTTCTTTCTTTGTGACATCTTTGTCTGGTTTTGGTATCAGGGTAATGGTGGCCTGATAGAATGAGTTTGGGAGTGTTCCTCCCTGTTATATTTTGGAACAGTTTGAGAAGGATAGGTGTTAACTCTTCTCTAAATGTTTGGTAGAATTCATCTGTGAAGCCATCTGGTCCTGGGCTTTAGTTTGTTGGAAGATTTTTAATCACAGCCTCAATTTCAGTGCTTGTGATTGCTCTGTTTATATTTTCTGTTTCTTCCTGGTTCAGTCTTGGAAGGTTGTGCTTCTATAAGAATTTGTCCATTTCTTCCAGGTTGTCCATTTTATTGGCATATAGTTGCTGTAGTAATCTCTCATGATCCTTTGTATTTCTGCCATGTCAGTTCTTACTTCTCCTTTTTCATTTCTAATTCTATTGATTTGACTCTTCTCCCTTTTTCTCTTGATGAGTCTGGCTAATGGTTTATCAATTTTGTTTGTCTTCTCAAAGAACCAGCTTTTAGTTTTATTGACCTTTGCTATAGTTTCCTTCATTTCATTTTCATTTATTTCTGCTCTGATCTTTATGATTTCTTTCCTTCTGCTAACTTTGGGCGTTTTTTTTGTTGTTGTTCTTTCTCTGATTGTTTCAGCTGTTAGGTTAGGTTGTTTATTTGAGATGTTTCTTGAGGTAGGATTGTATTGCTATAAACTTCCCTCTTAGAACTGGTTTTGATGCATCCCATAGGTTTTGCGTTGTCGTGTTTTCACTGTCATTTGTTTCTAGGTATTTTTTGATTTCCTCTTTGATTTCTTCAGTGATCTCTTGGTTATTAAGTAGTGTATTGTTTAGCCTCCATGTGTTTGTATTTTTTACAGATTTTTTCCTGTAATGGATATCTAGTCTCATAGTGCTGTGGTCAGAAAAGATACTTGATACGATTTCAATTTTCTTAAATTTACCAATATGATTTGTGACCCAAGATATGATATATCCTGGAGAATGTTCCATGAGCACTTGAGAAGAAAGTGTATTGTGTGGTTTTTGAACGGAATGTCCTATAACTATCAATTAAGTCCATCTTGCTTAATATATCATTTAAAGCTTGTGTTTCCTTATTTATTTTCATTATGGATAATCTGTCCTTTGGTGAAGGTGGGGTGGTAAAGTCCCCTCCTATGATTGTGTTACTGTCAATTTCCTCTTTTACAGCTGTTAGCATTTGCCTTATGTATTGAGGTGCTCCTATGTTGGGTGCATAAATATTTACAATTGTTATATCTTCTTCTTGGATTGATCCCTTGATCATTATGTAGTGTCCTTCTCTGTCTCTTGTAATAGTCTTTATTTTAAAGTGTATTTTGTCTGATATGAGAATTGATACTCCAGGTTTCTTTTGATTTCCATTTGCAAAGAATATCTTTCTCCATCCCCTCACTTTCAGTCTGTATGTGTCCCTAGGTCTGAAGTGGGTCTCTTGTAGACAGAATATATATGGGTCTTGTTTTTGTATGTATTGAGCCAGTCTGTGTCTTTTGGTTGGAGCATTTAATCCATTTACATTTAAGGCAGTTATCGATATGTATGTTCATATTTCCATTTTCTTAATTGTTTTGGGTTTGTTATTGTAGGTCTTTTCCTTTTCTTGTGTTTCCTGAGAAGTTCCTTTAGCATTTGTTTTAACGCTGGTTTGGTGGTGCTGAATTCTCTTTTGCTTGTCTGTAAAGGTTTTAATTTCTCCATTGAATCTGAATGAGATCCTTGCTGGGTAGAGTAATCTTGGTTGTAGGTTTTTCCCTTTCATCACTTTAAATATGTCCTGCCACTCCCTTCTGGCTTGCAGAGTTTCTGCTGATAAATCAGCTGTTAACCTTTTGGGGATTCCCTTGTATGTTACTTGTTGCTTTTCCCTTGCTGCTTTTAATATTTTTTCGTTGTATTTAAGTTTTGATAGTTTGATTAATATGTGTTTTGGTGTGTTTCTCCTTGGATTTATCCTGTATGGGACTCTGTACTTTCTGGACTTGATTGACTCTTTCCTTTCCTATATTAGGGAAGTTTTCAACTATAATCTCTTCAAATATTTTCTCAGCCCTTTTCTTTTTCTCTTCTTCTTCTGAGACCCCTATAATTCAGATGTTGGTGCATTTAATGTTGTCCCAGAGGTCTCTCAGACTGTCCTAAATTCTTTTCATTCTTTTTTCTTTATTCTGTTCTGCAGTAGTTATTTCCACTGTTTTATCTTCCAGGTCACTTATCCCTCTTCTCCCTGAGTTATTCTGCTATTGATTCCTTCTAGAGATTTTTAAATTTCATTTATTGTGTTGTTCATCATTGTTTGTTTGCTCTTTAGTTGTTCTAGGTCCTTCTTAAACGTTTCTTGTATTTTCTCCATTCTATTTCCAAGATTTTGGATCATCTTTACTATCATTACTCTGAATTCTTTTTCAGGTAGATTGCCATTTCCTCTTCATTTGTTTGGTCTGGTGGGTTTTTACCTTGCTCCTTCATCTGCTGTGTGTTTCTTTGTCTTCTCATTTTGCTTAACTTACTGTGTTTCGGTCTCCTTTTCGCAGCCTGCAGGCTTGTAGTTCCCATTGTTGTTGGTGTCTGCCCCCAGTGGCTAAGTTTTGTTCAGTGGGTTATGTAGGCTTCCTGATGGAGGGGACTAGTGCCTGTGTTCTGGTGGATGAGGCCAGATCTTTTCTTTCTGGTGGGGAGGACTGTGTCCGGTGGTGTGTTTTGGGGTGTCTGTGACCTTATTATGATTTTAGGCAGCCTCTCTGCTAATGGGTGGTGTTGTGTTCCAGCCTTGCTAGTTGTTTGACATGGGGTGTCCAGCACTGTAGCTTGCTGGTCTTTGAGTGGAGCTGGGTCTTAGTGTTGAGATGGAGATCTCTGGGAGAGCTCTTGCTGTTTGATATTACATGGAGCCAGGAGGTCTCTGGTGGACCAATGTCCTGAACGTGGCTCTCCCACCTCAGAGGCACAGGCCTGACACCTGGCCGGAGCACCGCGACCCTGTCCGCCACATGGCATAGGCTTCTAAAAATGCATCAAGCATCCACTGCATAGAAGTCTGGTTTTCTCCTGTTGTAATTCACTTTCCAGTCCTCGCAGATTGGCTCTATTAGGTCACTCTTCTGATGCCCAGCAAGGCTCCTCACCACTCCAGTCAGCAGCTCATTTACCGCCTTAAGTGAGAAGATCAGACAGAGAGGGGGGATCATAGACTCTTATAGCGAGTTAGAAGGGATCTTGGAGTGTCTTCCCTCAAAGCAGGAATCCCATTCAAAATATCCCCGAGTAATCCTTTGTGCAAACATTTCCAATGATAGCTAAATACTGACATAGCAAGGATATCTTTCCCACTGCTAAAAAAATTTTCCTGATGGAGAAGGTTATCCTTCCATTTAACTAAAAGCTGCCTCTCCATAGCTTCCCCCTAATGTTCTTATTTCATTCATTTAAAAATTTGACTACAGATAACCGCTAGCCATGTACTAGACACTGTGGAGGACCAAAGAGCAACTGCCGTTGACATTGCCCTGAAGGAGTTTCTGATGTGTTTGAGGATATAGCGTGAACATTCCTAAAGATCTGTACAACAAATGAAAAAAATATCAGAAGGCTAAGCACTTCTGATAGAAGGTAGGTATAGAGGGTGTGTCACAAGGAAGGTATAGAGGGTATGTCACAGGGACTCAAAGGAGAAAGAGAAGCCAGTGTAAACTTAGTGACCAGGAAGACCAGCTGGAGGTGGAATTATAGGGGAGCTTAACAGGAGAAGAATGTTTGAACAGGCAGAGAGGAGGAAAGCCCAGGGAGCAAAGCGCAGGGACAAGAATTCAAATAGACTGTGCATTTTGTCCTTCAGAATTATCTCTACTGTGTGAGGAGCTGAAAGGTCAGACCCATAATTTTCTCCAGATTTAAAGTGAGAGAGAAATCTGGACAGTCCCGACTATGATGAGCCTAGAATTGCAACCCCAAGGACTTTAGGTTGTAGTGGAAGTTAATGTATCCAGTGGTTAAAATCTGGAAACTAAGAGTGGCATTGGCTGGGGTGAGTCTCTGCTTTCTTCTCTTACAGACTGTGTCCCAGTGCAACTTCTTTAACACATTTAAGCCTCAGTTTTCCCATCTATAAAATGGAGTCAATAATGATACCCAACTCACAGGACTGTTGTGGGGATAAAATGAGACACACATGCGGGTAAAATGTTTAGCACAGATCCAGGCACAAATTGAGCAGTTAGTGAATGTGAGCTGCTACTGGTATTGAGGCTTTTGTTGCTTCACCTATAGTCTCAGAAATGTGGAACTATAATCCTCTGTAAGCTTCAGGTTACTGTATTTTTCTTCCTGGGAAAAACCATTTATCTTACTAAGATCCAAACTTGCGGCCAGACTACTCTCTTTTGATTGTTCCAGATCTTTTCCTGGCAGGAGATAGTAATGACCCCCCAAATAACCAAGAGGTCTCTTAGCTAAAGGAAAGAGAGAGAAACTGACAGACTGGAGGGAGAACTGTAGGTGTTAATATCAGTTCTGTTATCACAACCTTGGGTGAATCCCCTACCCTTTCTTGCTCCATTCTCCTCATTTGTCAAGGGAGGGTCTTCATCCTGGCAATCACTAGGGTCCATCTTCCTGCACCCTAATGTGTCTGACTGCAATACCCAGCCTAGGTATGCCGTCTGTCAATAATTGTGGTTTGTCTCTATATGAAGTGTAATCATTATTCAAATTAATTCTTTTATTTGTGTAGCACTTTTTACACTTCATGAAGCTTCCCCATTTATCATCTCACCTGTGTCTTTTCACAGCCCTGTGAAATATTCAGGGCAACTGCTCTTCTTCTCCTCTGACAGATGGGAAACTGAGGTCTAGAGCAGAGTAGTCACTTGCCAATGGACCCAGAGCCCCTATGTCTCTGGTTATGGACTTCCCATCTCTCGGTTGATTTCACTCCAGGGAATCTTCTAAAAAAATATGTTATTTAGTAAATTGAAAGTTGTTTCTCTTTTTCCAAATGAAGCAATCTATTTAATTTCTCCTCCAACAGTAATCTTTGCTGCTAATTCCACTCAACCTTTTTCATTGCACTTGCCAAAATTTCAGGTTGCTTGCAGTACCAATATTAATTTGACTAATGAGACTTGAAAACTATCTGATCGTATTTTCGTATTACAGTACGTATTACAGTAATATAGAAATTAAAGAAACATGCAAAAGTTGGAATAACAAAGCAGTCTCAGATATTTCTGACTCAAGTAAATCTTGATAAAGGCTGAGACCTCTGGGTGGGTGGAAAGGTTAGATAGGTATGTACACCCATTGAAGCTGGTTAAGTTACACTTGAATATTTGAAATACGGATACTTGAAAACATAGGGTTTAAACATATAAAGACTGGAGAACATGGACTAGGTTCTGAGTTGTGTCTTTGTCTCTTGCCAGGTGTGTGGTACGGGAGATGTAATTTGACCTTTCAGGGCCTCAGTTTTATTATCTTTAAAGTGGTGATGATAATAGCATCTACTTCATAGGGTTGGACTGAAGACTGAATAAGGCAATTAGTATAGAGTGTCCTTTATAATGTTTAGTGCATATAAGAGCTCAGGAAGGTTAACTGCCGTCAGCATTAGTTTAGGACCTAGGATCCCGTGGATCTAAGATACCCTTGTATGTTGATGTCCCCAGGGCCTTTGCATCTCAGTTCAGGCTCCTCAGCTGGGCTTCTAACCTACATATCTCACTATCCATTCAACATCTCTTCCTGAAAGTCATACAGGCTCATTGGTCTCAACAGATCCAAAAGAAAACTAATGATCTTTTCTCCCAAACCAGCTTATTCCCCAGTCTTCCCCAACTCAGTCAGTGGTACAAATCTCCGTCCAATTGCTCAGCTGAAAAGTAGAAAACGATCCTAGGTCTCTCCCGCTCCCTGCTGCTGCTGAACACCAGGCATTCCTGTTAATTCCACCGCCTAAACATCTTTCAACTCTGTTTTCTTCTACATCCATTGCTATCATGCTAGCTTAAGAATCCGCGTGTCTCACTTGAAATGCTGGCATGGTCTCTCCTTGGCCTTTCTTGGCCATCTCTAATCCATTTTTCACAACCAGCCAGATGGACCTTTGAAGTCAGTCCCAGGATACTTATTGGTATCCTTGCAATCCTGTCCCCCTCCCCTTACACAGTAATGAATTCCTGACCACAGTTCTGTGTATTTTCAACATCATCTACAACCTGTTCTTGCCTCTCCACTGTGGTTTCCTCTCATGATTCTGGGTGTTTTTTTTAACCAGCAGACTTCATTTTTATTTATTATTTATTTTTATATTTTTTAACATCTTTATTGGAGTATAATTACTTTACAATGGTGTATTAGTTTCTGCTTTATAACAAAGTGAATCAGCTATACATATACATATATCCCATATCCCCTCCCTCTTGCATCTCCCTCCCACCCTCCCTATCCCACCCCTCTAGGTGGTCACAAAGCACTGAGCTGATCTCCCTGTGCTATGCAGCTGCTTCCCACTAGCTATCTATTTTAACTTTGGTAGTGTATATATGTCCATGCCACTCTCTCACTTCGTCCCAGCTCACCCTTCCCCCTCCCCGTGTCCTCAAGTCCATTCTCTACATCTGTGTATTGATTCCTGTCCTGCTCCTAGGTTTACAGGAAAATTGAGCATATAATACTGAGAGTTCCCATATACACCCTCTCCCCACACAGTTTCCCCTATCATTAACATCTTGCATTAGTGTGGCAAATTTGTTAAAATTAATGAACCAATATTGATATATTATTATTAACTAAAG
This sequence comes from Orcinus orca, assembly GCF_937001465.1. Taxonomy (NCBI): domain Eukaryota; kingdom Metazoa; phylum Chordata; class Mammalia; order Artiodactyla; family Delphinidae; genus Orcinus; species Orcinus orca. The sequence goes on along the minus strand of NC_064569.1, from coordinate 90,232,941 downwards.
TCCATAATTTACATTAAGGTTAACTCTTTGTGTTGTGTTAGTCTATGGGTTTGACAAATGCATAGTGTCATGTATCCATCCTTACAGTATCACACAGAATAGTTTCACGACCCTAAAAATCCTATGTGTTCTGCCTATTCATATCTCTTCCCCTCCCCTAAACTCCTGGCAACCACTGATCTTTTTACTGTTGCTATAGATTTTCTTTTCAAGAATGTCATATCGTTGGAACAATACAGTACATAGCCTTTTTAGGTTGGCTTCTTTCATTTAGCAATATATGGTTAAAGCTCCTCCATGTCTTTTTGTGGCTTGATAGCTCACTTTTTATTGCTGAATAATATTATGTCATATGGATGTAACATAGTTTGTTTATCCATTCACCCACTGAAGGACATCTTGGTTGCATCCAGTTTTTCACAGTTATAAATAAAGCTGCTATAAACATTTGTGTGCAGGTTTTTATGTGAACATAAGCTTCAACTCCTTTGGGTAAATACCTAGGAATGTGATTGCTGAATTTTATAGTAAGACGATGTTTAACTTTGTAAGAAACTACCAATTGTCTTCCAAAGTAACGGTAGCATTTTGAATTCTCATAAGCAATAAATGAGAGTTCTGTTGCTCTACATTCTTGCCAGGATTTTGTGTTGTCAACGTTTTGAATTATACCCATTCTAATAGGTAGATAGTGGTATGATCTTTTAATTCACAATTCCCTAATAACATAGGATGTTGGGCATCTTTTCAAATGCTCAGTTGCCATTTGTATCTCTCTTTGATGAAGTATCTGTTTAGATCTTTGGCCCATTTAAAAATCGGATTGTTTTCTTGTTGAGTTTTAGGTGTTCCTTGTATATTTTAGGTACACGTACTTTATCAGATATGTATTTTCTCTTAGTCTATGGCTTGACTTTGCAATCTCTTAACGGTGCCTTCCACAAGCAGAAGTTTTTAATTTTATGAAGTCCAACTTGTCAATGTTTCTCTCATGGATTTGTTTTTGGTGTTGTGTCTAAAACTTCATTACCACGACCAAGCTCACACAGGCTTTTTTCCTATGTTACCTTCTAGAATTTTATGGTTTTGCATTTTGCATTTAGGTCTATGGTCCATTTTTATAGATTTTTGTGGAAGAAGTAAGGTCTGTGTCTAGATTGGTTTCTTTTTGTTGTTGTTGCTGGTTTTTGTTGTTTGTTTGTTTGTTTTTTTGCATATGGATATCCAGTTGTTCCAGTACATTTGTGGAAAAGACTATCCTTTCTCCACTGAATTGCCTTTGCGCCTTTCTTTTAAAAATCAGTTGACTCTATTTGTTTGGTCCCTTTCTGGGCTCTCTATTCTGTTCCATTGGTCCATATGTCTGTTTTTTCCACCAATACCACACTGTCTTGATTACTGTAAGTTTATAGAAAGTCTCAAAGTGGGATAGTGTCAGTCCTCTAATTTTTATTCTTTGTTCTGTGGTTTTTGGTACCTTTAGTGCACACCTGTCGTGTCTAGGAGGACAACTCCTAAAGGATTCTTCATAAGCCCCACAAATGTAGGAGTGGTGGGATGACCCTAGTTACTCGTTCTGTAGGAAAATTTCAAGCAAGTTTTGTTCACTTCCACACTAGCCAGGGGACAATGTTTTTCCTCCTGCCCATCCTGTGTAAGTCTTCTGCCCTCTGATCGCTAGAAGGGGTGGCTTACAATTGGGTGGTGACAATTGACCAGCAGTTTCCTTCGAGAATGAGTTCGTGAGAGGGTCCACAATAGTGGACGCACATGTTTGGAATCTCTTTCACTCTTTGTCCTTCCCATCCATCTTTCCACCATGATCAAGTCAGCTCTCTACTTTCAGAAACCTGGTGAGAATTGGTCGCTGAGTCTCTTGTCTCCCCCAGAATTCTCCTGGCATCTCTACTCTAGCAGCAGATTAGAATAAAGTTACGATACCTGCATCTCAGCTGGTGTCCCAACTAGAAAGTAAGGTGTCAGTTCCCTTCGTGGAAAAGGAAAACAACATTGCCATAGAGTTCTTTAGAAATCCTCTCACTTTCCTTTGAGTTAGAGTAGTCTCCTCTCATACCGAAGGCAGGAAAAGTGCAACCACGACTCTTGATGAGGTCAACAGTTTTCTGAAGATTTTAATCTCCTCTTCCTTGGGCTGGTTGGGATAATGGAGGTGAGGAGTGAAGAATCAGGTCTTCTCTCTTTTAACAAGATCTGTGACACAAAATCTGGCAGCTTCTGGGTGAGCATAGTTTGATCCTATTGTTTTTAACTCTGGGTCTTTAGTCAAACATGGAGACCACAGAGAAATTGCCAATTAATATCCAGTCACATGCGAACCTGCTCACCTGAGTCCCTTTCTCCAACCCTCCAAGTTTCTAGCCATAACTTATTAAGACTCTACAAGTCAGGCCCTGGCTTCTTTCCCAAACTCAGCATCCACCACTCCGCCTCTGGTATGTTCTGCTCTGGCCACACTTCTCCATGCTGTGGGTCACACATGCTACGTTTGAGCTGCCCTGTGGTCTGTGCATTCTCTGTTCCCTGTAGCTGGGACTCTCGTCTTTTAGACTGTTACATGGCTTAGTCACTTCATACAGATTCCTGCTCAAATGAGACCTCTGGCAAGTGGTCTTAGCCACATCCCCCCACCCTCTATCTTCTCATCCTGCATTTATCACTACCTGTGTATTGTCTTGAATATAAATTCTATAAGGGTGGGTGGATGTCTTGTTCACCTCTGTGTCTCCAGTGCCTGGAACGGTGCCTGGCACGCTATGGGTGTTCACGAAATATTTGTTGCAGATTCAGTTCATTAATTACTCTGACAATGTTGACTAAATGCTTGCTATAGATTGTGTCATTTGCGATCATCTTTATGTGTTATTTCTAGCACTTTCCAAATTATTTTGATTCTATGACGGAAATTATGATGATAAGATTGTAGAAGACCTAGCACAGAGCTGGGCACACGAGGACACTGTCATGTTTGTGGACAGACTGATATTTTTGCTCTTAATTTGTGCCTCTGAGCTGAGTACAGTGTATGCAACACTTACATGGAGCCTGTGGAATTAAGTGTCCCAGCAGCCTTTAATAAGACATTCAATTCTGTACTAATTTTTGTCAGTTGCTTTTAATTTTAATTCATTCCAACATTCTCTTTTCTTTTGCACTCCCTCTGAAGTATTTTCACTGAGCAGATGTCCTCATCTGAGCAGATGTCTTTGCTGAACTTTCTGGGATGACTCTGAACTCTCCCGAGGGAGAGTTCAGCCCATCACAACATGAACAAAGACTTACCATTTTCCTTCCAGCACACTCTACCAAGCACTAGTCTATGTCCTATTTTGTTGTCTGAGTATAGGGTAACTGGCCAATTGTTAAAAAAATTCCTAGGGGTCCTCAGAGTCTTCTTTTGCCCCAAATCCTTTTGACACAAATGGAAACTTTCGGCTTCACATTAAGTCAGGATTTTAGGAGTATACCCTAATGGGACTCATTCTTTAGACCTACCCTACCCATGTGTGCGCGGCAGGATGGGGTGTGGGGAAGCCCAGGGGGTTAGAAATGGGTGCTGGTGCCCACAGGGAAAGAACCAGAGTGGAGAAATCCTAACTGAATCAGCCAAAGGTACTGAGAAACAAAGAGTCACATAAAATCAGAGTCTTTACGGGACGTTATGAATTCAGACACCAAGCGCACCAAGTCAGACCCTCAAACCAGAGTTCCAAAGGCAAGGGTGAGGCAGGGGCGTGAAGCCAAGAGCTGACAGCTTGGCTTAGATGAGGTGGGAAGCACAGGAGATCAGGATATGGGATTCTGAGGATTCTCAAACTGTGTTTTTGAGCCGGAAGGCTCATGGAGATAGGGAGGTGGCTGCAAAACAGGGAGAATAATCACTGTTTTGGAAGGACTTTCAATGTTTCTGTGTGACCACAACCACCCTCACATGGACGTTTGAATCTTGATGTAGAGTTTATGGAGAACTTTAACACGTGTTATTATATGTGACTAATTCTGCTAGTTAGAAATGATTATATTTTCTCACTTTATAGGTGAGAAAACTAAGACACAGAGAAGTTATGTGACTTACCCAAAGTTTCATGGCTAGGAAATGGCTGAACCAGGATTCAAGCAGAGTTATATCTAATATAGAAATTCTTTTTATTTATTCCATGATATTTACTTAGTACTTACCACATGCCAGACACAGTTCTAGATACTTAGGAAATATCAGTGAATTGGAAATACAAGGCATCTGCTCTCCTGGGTCTTACATTTCTCCATTATAGCTGCATCATGCAGACCTTCTTGGCAGGATCTTAATCCAATGAGTAGAGGGTGATTGTACCTTGTGCGTTATAACATATATGTTCATGAAGGAGACACTTTCCAACCACAACGAATAATAATAAGAGCCAGGACTTATTAAAAATGTAATATGTGCCAAGCATTGTGAGAAGAGCTTTCTATGCATTATCTAATTTATCTTCACAGTAATCCTCTGAGTAATCCTATTGTCACTATTTTACAGGTGAAGAAATTGAAGCTTTGAGGAAATTTTAAAAGTTGGGCCACATAGCTAGTTATATTAGAGCCAGATTTAGATCTAGGAGGGCCTGAATGCAAAACTCATGTCCTTTGTCATATAGCCTGACTGTTACTAGAAATTTTATTGCATAGTGTAGGAAAAAAATAGAGATGGTAGGGGATATAATCAAGGGTGGGATACTATACCGACTTCTGTGAGAGTCGCACCTTTCTTTCGTCTCATCCTCATGAATGGGATGATGGTTCTGCAGTATTTTCAGCAACTATGGGATACAGCCCCTCTCCTCAGAAGGTCTTGTGAGATTAAAAGCAGTTAAAAATCAAAATGACCATTAGTGACTTTGTTAATGTGGTTACAAAAGAGAATTCAAATGCAAAAATATTCATAAAAGAATAAATTATAAAAGAGTAAAAATAAATGAAGTAGGTACACACACACACACACACACACACACGGAATATTACTCAGCCATAAAAAAGAATGAAATAGTGCCATTTGCAGCAACATGGATGGACCTAGAGATGATTATACTAAGCAAAGTCAGAAAGAGAAAGGCAAATACCATATGATATCACTTATATGTGGAATCTAAAATATGACACAAATGAACATACCTATGAAACAGAAACAGACTCACAGATATAGAGAACAGACTTGTTTTTGCCAAGGGGGAGGGGAGGTGGGAGATGGAAGGATTGGGAATTTGGGATTAGCAGATACAAACTATTATATATAGAATGGATAAACAACAAAGTCCTACTGTATAGCACAGAGAACTATATTCAATATCCTGTGATAAACCATAGTGGAAAAGAATATGAAAAAGAATATATACATATGTATAACTGAATCACTTTGCTGTACAGCAGAAATTAACACAACATTGTAAATCAACTATACTTCAATAAAATTTTAAAAGATAAATGACATATTTAATAATAATAATCCAGGACTAAGCTCCAAATTCTATAAGCAAGACTGGAATGTTGGTAGGGAAGCATTTAGAGGGAGAGATGTATACTTATGTCTTCATTATATAAGGAATTAATCATGGTTTCATTCTTGAAGTTGATAATAAGAAAAATATAATTTCAGATATTTAACATACAAGGGATTTGACATTAAAGACATACTTATATTCTCTTTCCACTAAAGGAAAAGTAACTATAAACAGAATGAGAGAAGGCTCATTAGCAGATGAAAGAACTGTAAAAACCTGGAAGGAAGAAGCAGCAACTAATAAAGCAGCATGAGACTCGGTTTATGGTCCAGCATTTTGTCGATTTTAATAAGTATTTTTCTCATATGCCCTTGAAAAACTAAGTATTTTGCAGTTTCTAAATGCATGTTTTATATTTTTTATGATTTCTAAGATGAAGTAAGTACCTGTTATTCCTAATTCACCCTGATGCTAGGGATTAGGGGTTTTATTTAAAAGCACCCTCCTACACTGTTGGCGGGAATGTAAATTGGTGCAGCCGCTATGGAGAAGTATGGAGGTTCCTTAAAAAATTAAAAATAGAGCTATCATATGATCCAGCAATCCCACTCTTGGGTGTATATCCAGAGAAAACCATAATTCTAAAAGAAACATGCATCCCAATGTTCATAACAGCACTATTTACAATACCAAGACATGGAAGCAACCTAGATGTCCATTGACAGATGAATGGATAAAGAAGGTGTGGTATATATATATATATATGTATATGTGTGTGTATATATATATATATGTATGTGTGTGTATATATATATGCGTATACATATACAATGGAATATTACTCATCCATTAAAAAGAATGAAATAATGCCATTTGTAACAACATGGATGGACCTAGACATTTTCATACTAAGTGAAGTAAACCAAAGACAGATATCATATGATATCATTTATAGGTGGAATCTAAAAAAACAAAAGATACAAATGAACTTATTTACAAAATAGAAATAGATCCACAGACATAGAAAATAAACTTATGGTTACCAAAGGGAAAGGGGTTGGGGAGAGATAAATTAGGAGGTTGGGATTAACATATACACACTACTATATTTAAAATAAATAACAAGGACCTACTCTATAGCACAGGGAACCCTACTCAATATTTTGTAATAATCTAAGGGAAAAGAATCTGAAAAATGTCATATATAGTAAGTCCCCTACATATGAACGAGTTCCGTTCTGAGAGTGCGTTCATAAGTCCAATTTGTTTGTAAGTCCAACAAAGTTAGCTTAGGTACCCAACTAACACAATCAGCTATATGGTACTGTACTATATAGCTTTATAGGTTTATAATACTTTTCACACAAATAATACATAAAAAACAAACACAAAAAATAAAGAAAACATTTTAAATCTTACTGTACAGTACCTTGAAAAGTACAGTAGTACAGTACAAGAGCTGGCATACAGGGGCTGGCATCGAGTGAACAAGAAAGAAGAGTTACTGACTGGAAGAGGGAGAGGAGGGGGGAGATGGTAGAGCTGAAGGATTGCCAGCAATAGGAGATGGAGGGCAAGCTGCAGTTCCACTCACGCCTGACGTGGATGGCACACAGGTTCGCATCTTTGAAAGTTCTCAACTCGAAGGTTCGTATGTAGGGGACTTACTGTAGTATAGATAGCTGAATCACTGTGCTGTACACCTGAAACTAACACAACATTGTAAGTCTACTATACTTCAATAGAAAAAAAACCCATAGTGCCTATTCTTAAAGAGTCTACAATCTAGCTCCTACTGCAATCCAAATTGTTCAAAAAATAGGTTTACAAAGGTAATAAAACCATTAGTAATCTAACAAAAACGTTAATGTTTTATTTATTCCAGTTTTCCCTCCTAAATATCTATTACTAATCTTAATCATATCATTAGGGCAAAGTAACACATTGCGTTTCCCCACTCTGTTAGATATCTCTACTTTGTCTTTTGACATCCACTCTCTTTAACCCTACTCTATGTCCTGGGAGTCTGGCTGGTATGGACACAGCAACAGTTTCTCTTCCCTCTGGCTTCCAGTAGGAATTTGGCTAATGGGAAATCCCAGCAGGAGATCAGAAGGAGGGAGTAGAATGATACTGGGGTACTTTTTCTCCTTGCTCCCTTCCTGCAGTTCACCACAGGCAGATTTCATTCTTCAGCTGAGGATCAAGGTGCCTGTCGAGGCACTTCTCTCCACGTGACATCCTCCTTTCAGGTTCCGGAAAGCATTTCTTTCCCCCTTTCCTTCAGACTGAGGGGCTGCAACCACCCTGGGGGAATGCACCGTGCAGCCTCCCCCTTCTCTGATCTTCCTAAGGAGTCCATTTATCAGGCTCGTATCAGATTAGCCTAAGTAGAGTGTACCATTTATCTCCTGTTTGGATCCTGATTAAAATGATAAATGGTACTGAAAGAAGTTCCAGAACAGAGCCCTTCAATACCGGGTTCTGGGATTGAGTGGCTCACATGTTTGACTCGTATAGGGATAACATCTGTGCCAAGGGGAACCGGGTATGGGTAATCCACGGTAGGTGGTGGTATGCCACATGATTATCTGTTTTCATCAGCGGTAGCGTGGATGAAGTGCGCGTGAGGGAAAGGTGGAGGGAAGTGAAGTACCTGTGACACTTTGTTGCTATGCCGATAATGATGGTAGATATTGTGAATTCACATGGCTTCTTTTGATGGCCTCAGAAAGTGTTATTTAGGAAAAGGAGAATTTGCAAGCTGTAAATATCAAGTTGAGACAGTGATGGACAATCAGGAAGCGTTGATGCCATGTCCAAGGAAGCCCCTCATCCAATGTTGTAAGATAGCTATGGTGAGGACCAAGCCAGATGTCTCTGTGATGGGTTGCAGGATTTGTAACATCCATCGTTTGCACATTTTGGGTGCTCTACACCACAGGTAAGAGATAGTGGTGGGGAAAAGTATGCGATCCTAGGATTTGGGATGACAGCATCTGGCAGACGTGGATGAGGCTGAGACTGAAATCTAAGTCCTCAGATTTCTTAGATTCCTCTGAACCTCCTTCGTCTACAGAAGCAGCTCTACCCCTGTGCCTTCCTTATCCCCAGCCACTGTCAACACTCTTGCCATCCGAGGGGCAGTTGCTTCAGAAGCTGATGCTGGTCCTCTCGGGACTCACTGCCAGCACATCTCATTGTCTTTAGGCCCATGACCAGACCCAACATAGTGAGGACCAAGAAGTACAAGGCCTGTTCCTACAAAAGAGCTTATTCACCAGCTTATTCCCAGGTCTCAAGGCCCGGGAAGCATGTGTGGGACTGAATTATAAGGGTGTTAGTTCAAGGTGGATAGAATGGTGAGTTCTCATGGGCCAAATTCATGGACATGGGAGCATCCTTCTAGGATTTGGGGCTCAATGTGTTAGTTAGGCCACATACCCTAAGCATCGTCATTTCCTAGGTTGGATAATTAAAACTTGGGTTTAAATAGTGTAAGTTAATAAGGTTTAAATACTGGAACTCTTTTGGTGTATTTCAGAGGAGGAGGTTTGAAGGATCAGGGAGATGTGAATGTTAGAATGGATCTATCACGTGTAATCTGTTTAGACTGCCCCTAACCACACCCTCACAGGAGGGGGTGGCAGACATGTCCTCCAAGACATTAAGAAATTCATTGGTGAGAGAAGAGAAGCGTCAGTGAAGTATATTGCGTTGGCTGTTTTCTGTGGGCTGGAGCTTTTGATATTGGATTTCTCTAACATGATGGAGCTAATGGAATCCCAGACTGGCATAAACTAGGTGGCAGCTCTTAACCACTGGAGACAAAGTGGGTGCAGGTTAACAGGATAGCCACAGGTATAGAGTGTTCATCAGAATGTTTTAACTCTCAGAGATCTGTGAAGATGGTATTGATCAGAGTGTCCCTCAATACAAAATAATCTACAGAGGTGCTGCTTTACACATACAGTAAAAATTCTAAGACGGCTGGGCAGAACTATGACCTGAGTCCCTGCACTGGGAAATTGTCAGCCTTTCACTTAGTCCCTAAGCCTAAACCAGTTCGCATATCCGCAACCTATCAACTCTGGGTGAGACTGGCCCTCCTTGGAGAAAGATCCTGCAGTGTTCTTCTACGTGTGTAATGTGAATCTTCCCTAAAGCCTTCTCCAAAGGTATCTGTAGCCCCTTATTAGGATGGTTATACACTGACAGAATGATAATACCTACATCTTCTATGGTCATCAGATACTAGCTCCTAACTGATGCTAATATGCAGAAACCTGAAATATCCCCATGGTCCACCCATCTGGGTGGGGCCTCATAGAGATAAGATGGTAGATGGGATCTTGGTTTGAGAATGTCTCACGTGGATCCAGTGGCCCAAAATCCCACCCATTTCCCTCCAGTCTTGGAATATTTATATATCCTGGTTAGCAGGAAATTTCAAGCACCCTGCAAACCTTACTAACATATGTCCTTGTCAGAAGGTAGAAGATAAAACCTGTTAAATTTCCAATGCGTATCACATTGGTGTAGTTTCTAGAGTCCAATGGCCCTGTGCTTATCATTCACCATCAAGAAAGAAGCAGAGCTCTTTTTTTTTTTAACATCTTTATTGGAGTATAATTGCTTTACAATAGCGTGTTAGTTTCTGCTTATAACAAAGTGAATCAGCTATACATATACATATATCCCCATCTCTCCTCCCTCTTGCATCTCCCTCCCGCCCTCCCTATCCCACCCCAGTAGGTGGTCACAAAGCACCGAGCTGATCTCCCTGAGAAGCACAGCTCTTGGTGGGTCTTTTTGTGTTTCGTAGGCAACATACATCACACTTGGTCATGGTCCTTTAATCCATTTATTGAGTAACTCATAATGATGACAATTTTGAATGGGGCTTAGAGCAAAATAAGGCTCTGGAACAAGTCCAGTCTGTGGTGCAAAGTGATACAGAGCTTTTTGATGCTGCTGCAGGCCCGATGGTATTGGAAACATCAACAGCAAAGAGTGTTACTGTATGAAGCCTCTGGCAAACCCGAAAGGTGCTTGACTCTTAGGGTTTGCTATGAGGCCTTCTTCTATGACTATTATTCTCTATTTGAAAAGCAGCTTCCGGACCCAGGTAGAAACTGAGTGTCTAGCCATGAGACGTCAAGTGACGATGGGACCTGAGGGGGTCATCATGACCTCAATGTTATTTAATACACTGAAGCATAACGTTGGCATGTAGAGTAGCATTTCATTGTTAGGTATACATGGAATATATGGGGCCAGGCCCGCACTGTTCTGGAGATACAAGTAAGCTACAATTACAGAGGGTAACACTCCTCTAAACTCATCTGCTGCTTTGCTGCCTGTCCCCCAACTCACTCCTCTAGCTTCATGAGGAGTTCCCTATGACTAGTTAAAGGAAGAAGGAAAACTATAGGCCTGATTCAATGATGGGTCTGCAAAGTATGAGAGAATAAGCTGGAAAAGGATGGCTGCTTCAGCCCCACTCTGGGACATCTCTGAAAGCAATGGAGGAAAGAACCTCAGGCGCTGCATCTGGTTGTCCATTTCATGGGGGAGGAAAGGTCTGAGCGTCACATCTACACTGACTCATGAGCAGTGGCCAATGGGTTGACTAGCTCCTTGGGGGAAAGAAGAAGACTGGACAATTGGGGATAAAGAGATTTACAAGGAAGCGATAGACCTGGACTTCCCAGAATAGGCAGAGGTATTTTAATCCTACATGAATTCCTGTCTGTGGGCATCCATTGCAGAGGAAGCTTTTATAAATCAGGTGGACAAAAAAGAATGTTTTGTGCTTGTCAGTCCCTAGACACCCTAGGGTTTGCTCAGTGGATACAAAGTGGTATCCATGACAGCAGAGATGGAGGCTATCATGATCTCAGCATCATTGACATCACCTTATCAGTGCTAGCTTGTCTGTGCCATGTTGGGTGCTAACTTGGCAAGATCACAGGCCAACTCTAAGCTCTGGATCTGGAACCATTCCAGGAGGAACAAGTCAGCTATCTACTAAAATGCTGATATCACTGCAACCCTCCTGTCACAGATAGGGTAACACTTCGTTCTAACAAAGATAGGCACAAATTCCAAGTACGGATTTACCTTATCTGCTCAAACTGCTGTTAGCACCAATGTTCTTAGTTCATAATTACATCATGCTTTATCCTCACCACTACGTCTGAAATACCATCTACTTTGACTAACTCATTGTATAGCAAATAAAGTGTAGTCATGGACTCATATCCATGCCCTGCACTGTTCTTATCAGTCTCTCCACTACTCAGAAGCAACTGGCTTGATAGAATGATGGAACGGCCATTAGAGCCTCACTATGGTACCATCTGGGGGCCACACTGTGGGTGGGTGAGGTACTAGGCTACCGGATGTGACAAATGCTGTCAGTCAGTAGCTAAACCACAGAGCCAGAATGCATCCTTCCACGTGGAGGTGGGAATGGACTCTCACTACAATACCTAACGACCCTTTTGAAGAACTTATGCTTCTTGTTCTGGTAAACTTAGGCTTAGTGGGTTTGTAGGTACTACTACCCAAGAAGTAGTGCTTCCACAATTAGAGTTATGGTTCTGATGATTTGCTGAGATTATTCTCTGGCCTTTTTGGATTCCTTATGTTGGCAAGTGAACAGGAAGAGAGGGGATCTCTATACTGGCCAGCATAACCCTAACCCTAACCCTAACCCCAACCTCAAACACCCCACAAATCTTAAAAAGATATTTCTGCATCAGAAATACCCAGATCATCCCATGGCTTAAAGGCATCTGAGCTCCTGTCAAGATGAACCTCTCCACACGAACATATCCCTTGCAAGTTTGGCAGTTCCCACACTTCCTAAGGCTTAGAGTGGCAACAGCATTTCTTTTACTAGCTCCATGACATAAGTTTTCCTACACTCTGTCCAAGACCCTGTAAATAGTTTCTTTCCTGAACCTGCCTCAGATTATTCTAATTTGAACTCATCCTCTGTTTCTTTCTGGAACCCTGACTGATATACCTACTAACCATAGGCGAATATATCATAATTGACTCAACTGCCTTACTGCTATTAATGTGACTTAATATAATAATTGATTATTTTTGTAGAGAACCCCTTGCTGATGCCTCCCTCCCCTTCTGTTTCTCTTCTCACTCTAACATTTAAAAATACTTTTAGCTTAGATTCTGAAAATTGGAAATACAGCTTAAAATTTTCTGAAGTCTTTTCAAGTGTCTTTGTAAATTATGAAAGTGTTTTGTAAAAGTATTACACAAATTCATACTACTTCATGCAGTAGATAAGTGTGATAATTTCTTTACACATTTACCAGAATTGAATATTCTTATTTTAAAATAATTTTACCCATTCCATGATTTTAAAAGTTTGTCCTTTTTTTTTTGAAATTGACCATGCTCTTAATTACCAGTGAGTTCATCTCTTTTCCCATGTTTGTCTACTGAATATGTTTTCCTCATATGTGAATTTTCTCTGTCTTCACCCACTTATTGATCTAGTTCTTAGCAATTCTTTCATATTAATTGTTATGAGCTATTTATAGAAAAATTAACACATTGTTAATATTTGCTGCAACTATTATTTTAGGTCTAATTTTAACCTTTGAATGTCCTGTGTCGAGATTTTTAAAAATTGTGAGTAGTAGAATCTCTTGATTTTACTCTTTGGGTTTTATTTCTTGCTCTAAGCTTGGAAAGTTCTTTCTCTTCTGGTGATTGAATTCTTATTCACTTCTCTTTTTTTCTAAGAGTTGATATTTTTTGTATTTAATTCTTCAAGCCATCTGGAACTGATTTCTCTGCATGATGTGAAGTAAGGGCCTAAAACTGATTTTTTCCCCCTAAATTGCTACCCAAAGGTCCCAGCACCATTTGTTAAATAATCCTTCCTTTTCTCATTGATGTATGCTGTCTCTTTTATCACATATTAAATTCTCATACATAGTGGAATCTATTTCTGGGTTATCTATTTTGTTCCATTGATCTTTCTGTCTAGTCCTATGCAAGCATCACACTAGTCAAAAAGAACTTTAGACACGTTTAGAATAAAAAGATATGCAGGGAAGAGATAGGCTGACCATTTGAGGCCAGTCGTAAAATTCTGAGGTAACAATGAGAAAATCATATTCTTTGCTTTTTCCCTTTATGTATGTTTCTTTCAGGGAAATATCTCATTAAAAAAGAAAAGGTAGGGACTTCCCTGGTGGTGCAGTGGTTAAGAATCCACCTGCCCATGCAGGGGACACGGGGTCGATCCCTGGTCCAGGAAGATCCTGCATGCCGCAGAGAAACTAAGCCCGTGTGCCACAACTACTGAGCCCGCATGCTGCAGCTACTGAAGCCCATGCGCCTAGAGCCTGTGCTTGGCAACAGGAGAAGCCACTGCAATGAGAAGGCTGTGCACTGCAACAAAGAGTAGCCCCCGCTCGCTGCAACTAAAGAAAGCCCGCGTGCAGCAACGAAGAACGAATGCAGCCCCCCAAAAGGAAGAAAGGGCAAATATTAGTTAGCAGGGTATTAGAAGCTAAAAATGGGTGGAAAGTTATGGAAAAAAGAATTAAAATTTTCATTTACCTTTTTCAAATGAGCATAAGTCTCCTGACCTACGTTAGTTACTGGTGTCTTCTACGGTCCAAGAATTGTGTCTGAACTTTAAATATGGATCTTATTTAATCCTGAGATAATTCCTTTGCAGGACACATGTAGTTATCCCTATTTGCCATGTCTCTAGGATTTCTCAGGCCTCTGCAGCTCAACCAGGATTCAGAATAGACTCCCAAGGAGATGGGATCAAGACGGCAGAGTAGGAAGATCCTGAGCTCACCTTCCCCCATGAACATATCAAGACCACATACAGAACAACTCTTGCTGAGAATGACCTGAAGACCAGCAGGGTGGCTCTTCTACAACCAAGGCTATAAAGAAAGAGCCACAGAGTCTGGTAGCTGGGAGATGTGATCTAGTCAGGACCCACACCCCTCGCAAGTGATGCAGAGGAGGAGAGGGCTATCACAGACTCAGGGATTCTCCCTCAGAAGCGAGGGGTTCAAACCCCATATTAGGCCCCCCAGCCCAGACATATGACACTGGGAAGATGAGCCCCCTTAGCTGGTTTGAAAACCAGCGGGGCTTATTGGAGGGCTGTAAGGAACTGAGCCGCCACTCTTGAAGAGCACACACACAGACTTCCTTGCTTCTTGGTGGGCGTGGAGCCTCGGGCTGGGTGGGCCAGGCGCTGGTCAGGACTCTCACGACCCGAGGACGCGGGCGCAGGCGCAGGCGCGGGCTCAGGCGCAGGCGCAGGGAGCTCCCAGCCCCAGGGCAGAGGCAACAGCTGGAAAACTGCCTGGTGCTCGGGCTGGCCTGCTGGGACTACCCCAGCGTGCCCCCCAGCTGACACTGGGCTCCTGTTCCAGCCCCTGCTGCTCCAGTACTGCTCCTCAGCAAGGCGGGGACTGCCGTTGCCATTGTGTGCGACACATACACTGGGTGGGGGGAAGCGGAGGCAGCGCAGTAGTGTGGCTCTGACCCCTCAGGCCTCAGCCCTGCCTCTAGCCCGGGTGGAGACTGCCATTGGCATCCTGCGCACACACGCACACAGAAGAAGCAGAGCCAGCTCAGAAGGGCAGCTCCAACCCACTGGGTCCCAACCCAGCCTCTGACTAAGGTGGAGACTGCCATCCTTCAGGGGAGAATCCCAACACCCTCAGGGCTCCTTCTCCAGCCCTTCCAGCCCCAACCTTGTGCCCCCAAGAGGGGGGTGACTGCCGAGCTTGAGAGAATCCCCGGTTCTCACCTGGCTCTGCCTCTGGCTCCTCTGAATCCAGCCCCACCTACCACCAAGGCAGTGGCTGCCGGCACACCCCAAAAGAAGATGTGTTCTGTGCTCACTTCAGATCCAGCTCTCCCACCAAAGCCGCTGGCCACATGCAGGCTGCATGCTCTCACACAAGGACGCAACTTCAACACCAGGATAGGTAACAGTTTTGCCTAATTTCATAGAGACAAACAGAGTCAAAATGAGAAGACAGAGGAATATGTTCAAATGAAAGAACAACATAAAACCCCAGAGAAAAATCCTAATGAAACAGAGATAAATAATTTACCTGATAAAGAGTTGAAAGCAACAGTAAAAACAAATGCTCAATGAACTTGGGAAAAGAATAGAAACACAGTAAGAATTTCAACAAAGAACTAGAAAATATAAAAAAGAATCAACCAGAGCTGAAGAATACAATAATTGAAATGAAAAGTATGCTGGAAGGAATTAACAGCAGATCAGGTGATACAGAAGAATGCGTAAGCAACCTGGGAGATGGAAGAGTGGAATAGTTTGATGAAGATGGAATAGTCTGATTCATCCAATCAGAACAGCAAAAGGAAACAAAAACAAATTTTAAATGAGGATTGTTTAAGGGACCTCTGGGAAAACATCAAGCATTTTACCATCTGCACTATAGGGGTCCTGGCAGAAGAAGAGGGAGAGAATAAGGGGCATAAAATATATTTGATGAAATAATGGCTAATAACTTCCCATTTACAATTGCATCAAAAAGAATAAAATACCTAGAAGTGAATTTAACCAAGGAGGTGAAACACCTACACCCTGAAAAGTATAAGGCATGGACGAAGGAAATTGAAGATGATACAAAGAAATGGGGAGATATCCTGTGTTCATGAGTGGAAAAATTAATATTGTTAAAATGTCCATACTAGCCAAAGAAATCTACAGATTTAGTCAATCCCTAGCAAAATATCAAGGGCATTTTTCACAGAACTAGAACAAATAATCCTAAATATTGATGGAACCATCAAAGATCCTGGATAGTCAGTGAGATTTGAAGTGTGAAAGGAACTTGATGCAATGTGGCTGGTTTGAAGACGGAGTGACTATGAAAGAAGGAATACGGGCAGCCTCTAGGAGAAGACAGTGGCCCCTGGCAGCAAGGAAATGAGGACCTCAGTCCCATAACCACAAGGAACTGAAGTTTTCCAATAAACTACATAAACTTGGAAGTGGATTCTTCCCCAGAGCCTCCAGGTAACACCAGGATTTCAGCCTTGTAATAGCATGAGAGAGAGCCCAGCTAAGTTCACCCAGATTTCTGACTCACAAAGTATGAGTTAATAAACGGATGTCAACCTAAGCTGCTAAGTTTTGGGCAATTTGTTATAGAAGCAATGGTAGATAAACATCCAGACAGCCCTCGGATATACTGCAGGTTTGCTTCCTGCAAACATCGTAATAAAGAGAATTACACGAAAGTTATGTTTACAGTCTACTGACTACTGTAGTCTATTAAGTGTGCAATAGCTTTGTGTCTAAAAATAATGTATATACTTTAATTAAAAATGCTTTATTGCTAAAAAGTTCTAACCATGATCTGAGCCTCCAGTGAGTTGTAGTAGTAACAGCAAAGATCATTGATCCCAGATCACCACAACAGATATAATAATAACGGAAAAGTTTGAAAAACGGCTAGAATTGCCAAAATGTGACACGGAGACATGAAGTGAGCAATTGCTGTTGGAAAAATGGCACTGATAGACTTGTTGGATGCAGGGTTGCCACATAGCGTCATTTGTAAAAAACACAGTGTCTGCGAAGCACAATGAAGTGCAATGAAACGAGGTCTGCCTGTACTTGGTTGATGTCCCTTGATAACATAGTGACAACAATAACAAACAGTCTGTTGATATGTGCTGAGCACTTTAGAGGGATTCCCTCAATTAATCTTCATCCCAGCTCTATGACCTTGCTTACAGATTGCTCAAAGTAACCTACTAAGTCGTAAAGCTAAGCTTGGAACAAAGCTGAATCCTTCTATTCAGTTATAAAATGACCCTGCTCCCCACGCTTTCATGCGTTGGTTCATCAACAACCTCTGGCCTGCAATCACTGCCAGTTTTTCAAATACAGATGCCACATCCCATGTTTCATCATTGCTGTCTCCTCTTTGCTAAGGGACATCACAGGGCTATATGCATGTCCTCCTTTAGCTCCAGCTTCCCTGTACTCCCCTTCAAGGCTTCTCTGGCTACCCAAACACTCGGGTGCCTCTACTTCCTCCGCATTTCCTGAGCACCAGGTATTAGCATCACTTATTTAGCATTTAGTGTCTTGCGGCATTATGACAATTCCTCTGTATTTTATTTCTTGTATTTCTACCCCACCCCCCAGCAAAATATAAGCCTTTTGAGAGAAGGAACTTTTCTGTTTTGGTCACTTCTAGGTTCCAAGCACCAAGAATAATTGTTAATTCACTAGAGATACTCAATACCTTTCTGTTGAATGAATGAATAAACAAGTGAACTTAGACTATTTTCACCTCTTTTATTCAAATTATGTTGATTGGATCCATTTTATTTTATGTTTTTTAACATCTTTATTGGAGTATAATTGCTTTACAGTGGTGTGTTAGTTTCTGCTTTATAACAAAGTGAGTCAGCTGTACATATACATATATCCCCATATCCCCTCCCTCTTGCGTCTCCCTCCCACCCTCCCTATGCCACCCCTGTAGGTGGTCACAAAGCACCGAGCTGATCAACCTGTGCTATGCAGCTGCTTCCCACTAGCTATCTATTTTACATTTGATAGTGTATATATGTCCACGCCACTCTCTCACTTCGTCCCAGCTCACCCTTCCCCCTCCCCGTGTCCTCAAGTCCATTCTCTACGTCTGCATCTTTATACCTGTCCTGTCCCTAGGTTCTTCAGAACCTTTTTTTTTTTTTTTTTTAGATTCCATATATATATATGTGTTAGCATACGGTATTTGTTTTCTCTTTCTGACTTACTTCTCTGTATGACAGTCTCTAGGTCCATCCACCTCACTACAAATAACTCAGTTTCATTTCTTTTTATGGCTAATATTCCATTGTATATATGTGCCACAGATCTGATCCATTTTAAATCAATTTCTTTCAGAGTTCTTCATGACTTTCCACTTTCTACCATATCTGAACTTCATGGAAATTATGCAGAAGATGGAATATTGGAATTTTCCCTTTTACCCATAGCCATTAGTGCTCTAGCTAGACATGGGAAATACTATTTATTAATTGCTTTGTTCCTGGCCTTTATTAGGTATTTTACATATATGCACTATTTCATGTAACCTTCATACTACTGTCTGAGGTCGGTGCTATAGCTCCCATGTGACCAAAGAAGTTGAAGATCAGAGAAGCCAGGCCAGATTACTTGTCTAGTAGAAGCTATGACTGCCATTCAGATAGTTCTGAATACAAAGCCTATGTCTTTTCACTATCGCGTGACCAGTAGGATGTAAGACCTATGAAAATAGGCTCTTGGTTATTGTTTATTCCTATATCTTTAGTGCCTGGCACATATTTGGAGATCAAACGCACATCTATTGAAGAAATGAATGAATCAAAGAGCGAATGAATGAATCATGCCTCTTCTCTGGTTCTGCTTCAGAGGGAAAGGCTCTCATCTTTCATCCAAGTAACTTTGATTTAGATTCTACTGGACATGTTTTAGCAAACCTTCCGCTTTCTTCTTGACTTAATAGAGGTATTAGCATATCGGAATTGGAAGCGTTCTTAGAAGGTGGTTTTCAGTTTCCCACCAACGTAGAAAGCCTTTTTATAGCCTCCTGGACAGATGGTTGCCAGACTCTGCATGAACACCTCCAGTGATGGATAACGGAAGAGAACAGGAGGCGGCCTCTTTCATTCTGGAGACAGTTCCGATGATTAGAAACATGTTCAATTGATTGAACTGGATTCTGCCGTGTCAGTAAGGATTCTTCACGTTTCAAGAAAAGGAAAGCGCAACCGAAGTTGGATTTTTAAATAATGATGACTTATCAACTCAGTGATTGAGAAATTCAGTGTTAGGGTGAGTTTTAGGTGGAGTTTGAGTCAGAAATCCAGTGTCCCCAGGGTTCTCTTCTATTTCTCAGGAATTATCTCTGCCCTGACACCCTCCAGATGTTAGCACCCTGCTTAGGATGATTTCCCTGTGTGATAAGAAAAGAATGAGCAGTTCAAGGGCTTTCTAGCCACACAGCACTGTTACACAGAGGAAGAGAGAAAGAGCTTTTACTCCATCCAATCAAGCAAAACTTGTGAGGCTTATTCTGACTAGATAGGATTAAGACCTAATAAGTTATGGGGCCAGGATGGTGAAATATGGTGATGGACTGAACCCAAGTCAAGGGTCCCAAGGGTTCCAAGGCCATGGGAAAGGGAGTATAATGAACACTGTCAGCTACCCTACAGCCCTTCCACTCTTCCAACAGAAACCAGGTTTTATTCATGTGTCTGTTCATTATCCATGCAGTTCATGTGACCCAGAAGAAGCCACTGTACCCCTGGGTGAATTTCATGGTTAACTCCTGATTAGCCTAATACAGTCAGTACGTGGAACTCCTCTGGTGACTGTTACTGGCGTGGGGTTAGGCCATAACCTAAGGTGAACCAACCAGATAAAGAGGGAAGATGTATATCGCGTGCTTACAGAAGAGGTTATCCTCTCTCCTTGAGGGAGATAAATAGGAAAGTATAAGGTCCTGATTGCCACCAGCAGCTGTTTTGTGACAATAATAGCGGTCAGGCTTAGAAAGATGCTACTGCTATTGGTAGCAGAAGGGAGGTGGAAAGGACCTGGTTATCAGCAATGTTGTTGAGCTCCTAGGAGTTCCATGCCTGGATCTCGGTTATTTAACTGTTTGAGATGGGATTTCTACTCTTTGAAATCAAAATTATCTTTACTGACAGCGGTAGAATGGATATTGGAGAGGCTATCAATTGGCAGGTGTAACCTCATGGGATTCCTCTGTCATCTATCCATTGGCTCAAAATCTACCACTGAAGAATTTAAGAATGAGTGCCTTCCAAGATGGTGCACTACTTTGTCAGCTAACATGCCTTAGAATTCTATCCTTCAAGCTGTTACTCCCGGGCTATTTGATAAATCTCCGTATGACATGGCATCCGGACTCATCATGTTGGTAATTCTCTCAAAGCTTACAGAATTGGACACCATATTCCAAATGCAGTCTGTTCTCCTCAGGTATGAGGAGAATATTATGCTCCATATATATGATTCAGCTTGGTGTAATGGAAAGAAAACTGGAGTGTCAGAGTAATGGATTCAAGTCCAGGATCCACCCACTATAAGCAAATCTTTTAACCACACTAAGCCTCAGCTTTCTTTTTGATAAAGTGGGGAAAGCAATCCCTGTTTACCTCAAAACGTTGAATGCAAATCAGATGAAATAACATATATAAAAGTTCTTTGTAAATTGTAAAACTATTCAAATGTAAGAATGATGATTAATGCATCTTAACGTGGTGTCAGGTTCCTTCGGCAGTTGTATCACGTGGCTTAATTACACCCTGCCTTGTTTCAGAAAGAATTTCGGGCATCTTAGAACATAAAAAAGACAAGATAGCATAAATTAGAAACAAAATTAAAAAAAAAAAAAAAAAAAAAAGGAAAAGAACAGTGTAGCCCAAAAGCAGACATTGAAAACCTGACTCAGAGTAGGCACTGAGTAAACATTTTTCAATGAATATTGGGGTTGGTCACAAATTTTCCTCCAAGCTTTCTAGAAGCCAGTGTGATTACAGACATTGTGTCTGTTAATGCAGTTCTCAATTCCCATGAAATAAAAATGAATGTAACCTCTCTGTTGGTAGCTTTTCTGGATTTCCTAGCTGAGAAGACACATTATCATCACATTTGCATTAATATCTCAAAACTCATATTTACATTTACTACATTAGCATATTATGGAACTTGTACCTCTGAGATGTGGCTCTACAGGCCAAGACCCACCCTATGAAACTTTTCACCTGGAGTCTCCTTAACTAGTTTCCAGGCTATCTTCACAGGTCAGAAGACCATGGATGCACTTTCCACCATGAGGGTCCTTGTGCACATCCCCGTCACCAGTTCTGAAGTCCTCAGTGTTCAGCTCAGAAGGAAGAAGAGGTTCTGTTCTCACCCAGATCAAGGACAACCTTCTGCATCCTCATTTCCACCCCACATTCTGCATCTTCTCATTAGATTGGCAGATTGTGCCCTGCTTTCAGGTAAACCCAGCCCCATCCAGAGAGATGTGACTTTACTCTCTGGCCCCAACAGGACAACTACATAAACATGCAAAATTTTCACCTGAGTGCAGTTCCCCAGGGCAGAGTTATTCAATCTTAAACGTCCACTAAGTTCAGGTTGAACTTTGCTCTTCAAAGCTGGTTTTCACGGTCCCTTTAGTCTGAGGAGAAGATCAGACTTGCTCCTCCAAAAAACAGGTTTGTTGAATGAAAGCATGAATAAATGATTTGAATGAAAGCATGAATAAATGGTACGTACAGTTTAAAGCAACTTTTCTGAGTTGCATTTGTGTAGTCAAAGTACTCAAGTCTATCAAAATGGTCGTGGTGATTAACTGTATTATTTTATATAGGTTTCACTTAATTTTCAAAGAAGTGATGCAATTAAGTGTACACATAAGGAAATTGAGGATTAGAGTCAATAGTAACCTTTCTAGGTTGGTAGACTAGTGGGCAGCAACCAGAAGGTTTGGCTTCAGACTTGTCTAATTGTAAACTCTACCACTTAATCTGGCCTTAATGCAGCTACGTAGGACCTACATGATTAAAAGAAGAGATGAATGAATTCAACAAATACCCCTTGAACCTATATTGTGTGCTAAGCCTTGCATTTGGCCCTTTAGCTCTATTACTTATCTTTCGTTAATGAATTTATTAATTTTTCCAATAAAATCTTTATTCTCTATTTAAAGCAGGGTAGAGCTTCCTCCTTGGATTTCACCTTTAAGGATATTGCCTAAGACTTGGTACCCAAATGACAGATGCCCCATGAATGCAGAACCATTAAACAGAGGGAACACAGCGCTTCCTCCCTCCCCACATGCTGTACCACTTACTTTATGTATCATTATCTCACACTTAATTAGCCGAGGGAATTCCTTCCAAAGCCTCATGCAACTGCTTCCAGTCCTGATATTTATCACAGTTTGTTTCATCTTGGGTGGTCTGCCATTTGCAGTTAGGGACTTCCGTCTTTGGTTTTCCTACCTGGAAAAGCAGTAGCATCTGTCACTGTTGCACCAGTGCTGACTGAGGTCCTTGTTGGAGTTTGGTTCTGATAAGCTCACAAAGGGGGCTATTATGTTAGCTTCCAGGGCCAGAGAGTGAGTCAGAGAGAGAGGACAGGTCCCTGAAACCTGGACGGTATATGCATGAGAATGTATTTGTTGGAGGCATGCAACCGAGAGAGTGTAAATCTGTCGGTTAGCTGGAAATGAATACAAATCAGCCCTCATTTGTATTCACTGATTCCACGAGCTATCGGGCTTGAGAGGCTGCAGGGCTTAGAACGCTCCAGACAGGGAAGAAAAGCCTGGCTTCTTGTCTCGGCTGTGCTGCTGACTTGCAAGCAAACTTGGGCACATTATTTGCTGCTTGAGTCTCAGAGTCTCCCTCCGTAAGGCAGGTTCATTAATAACTGCCTGTCTGCACAACAGTGGGTTTCTCATGGGTCACACAGGCCCATTCTTTTTTTTTTTTTAACATCTTTATTGGAGTATAATTGCTTTACAGTGGTGTGTTAGTTTCTGCTTTATAACAAAGTGAATCAGCTGTACGTATACATATATCCCCATATCCCCTCCCTCTTGCGTCTCCCTCCCACCCTCCCTATCCCACCCCTGTAGGTGGTCACAAAGCACCGAGCTGATCTCCCTGTGCTATGCAGCTGCTTCCCACTAGCTATCTATTTTACGTTTGGTAGTGTATATATGTCCATGCCACTCTCTCACTTTGTCCCAGCTTATCCTTCCCCCTCCCCGTGTCCTCAAGTCCGTTCTCTACGTCTGTGTCTTTATTCCTGTCCTGCCCCTAGGTTCTTAAGAACCTTTTTTTTAGATTCCATATATATGTGTTAGCATACGGTATTAGGCCCATTCTTGAACCCAATCTCCGCCACTTGCTGGTTGTGTAGCACTGAGCACGTTACTTAAACCTCTGAGCCTCGATTTCTCATGGAGGAATGAGAGTAATAGCTAACTCGCAAGGCCATTGTGGAGCTTAAAGGAAGCAGAGCGTGTAAAGTAAAACAGAACTTGGCACATGGTAAGCGCTGAAATAATGTCAGTGGTTCTTGTCAATATTATCTTCCCATACGGTGCTTGTAAATAGCAAATGAGGCTTTATGTATACTCCCA
The DNA here is from genome assembly GCF_937001465.1 of Orcinus orca. Taxonomy (NCBI): domain Eukaryota; kingdom Metazoa; phylum Chordata; class Mammalia; order Artiodactyla; family Delphinidae; genus Orcinus; species Orcinus orca. The sequence goes on along the minus strand of NC_064569.1, from coordinate 90,209,198 downwards.
TTTGATACAGCCCCATGAAGTAATTGTAATTATATATGGACAATAAAAACTACATTATGGGTTTTAAGGATCATTGATATTGAGCTCTACTCAGCAATATACTAAGATAATAGAAACACCGATCTTCAGACTCACAGGATTTTAGAGATGATCGGACCCTGCTCTCTTGTTTTATAGGTGAGAATATGGAGGCATGATGAAATAGAATTACTAGTCAATATCCCGAGCTAATTAGGGCCAGATTGGGACCGGAAACCGGATCTTATGACTCAGCATATGGTTATATTTCCATCTGTTCCATGTAATGTACCAGGAAGCTAAAGTTGGAGAGACAATGTATTGCCCGTAGTCACACAGGTGAGTAGTGATAGATCTAGGAATTATATTTATAACAGTTCACCTTTATGGCATGCTTTGTAGATGCCAAGCCTTGTCTCAGTGCTTTGTGTATATCAAAAAAATTTAATCCCTACCGCCTTATGAGTTACTATTAGGATCCTCATTTTTCAGATGTGGGGTTGGAGACCCAGAGAGGTCAAGTAAATTGCCCAAGGACACACAGGAGGCAACCGCATTTGAACACAGATCATCTGGATTCTGAGTCTGCGTAAGTCATCTCCACGGTATTCTGAGTCTCTCTACCTGACCCTGTTATGTTGTTCCCCCTTGAGGTACAAATCAATCTGAGCTCTAGTTGGGGAACTAAGGTATAAAGATAAGGAACAGTGTCAGTAGACATAAAGCCAGTCGCTGGTAATGAGGGAGAACACGTTTGCAAGGAGGCTAAGGAGCCTGTGGGTAGCAAAGGAGTCAGCATTTATTTTGAGCCTGTTGCTTTTAAGTTTCAGTGTTATCAGAACCTCTCTGATGATTGCATGGGACACTGTTATCTAAACTAACAGCTATGGCCCAGGATCCGTAGTAGTACCTGCAGTTCAAGTGTCACTGTATCTAAAGGATAGACCCTGGACCAAAGATCTGCTTCCACTGGACAACGTGGCCCAGATTTTAAAGTCAACCCTGTATGAAGCAAGGGGAGGAAATAGAGGCTCATCTGCTGGCTGGTGATCCAGCCAGCAGCCTCTATAGATAGATCATCTATCTCTCTGTAAAGATCTGCAAACACAGCCGCCTTTTTTGTGCTGATTAAACATTCTTGGAGCATTCAGGAGAAATGGGGAAGGCCCCCATAGGAAACTCTGGGCTTCTTGATAATCTGGGCATATGGGAAGCTTGAGAAATTAATTGTACTATTAAAAGAGCTGTGACTTTATTTGTTCTACAGCTAGTTACATGAAATAATAGTGGGGATGTTAATGAGGACTTACGATGCTCCAGGCACAGTATCAAGTGATTTACATAACTTAACTCCTGTAATCTTTGCAATACGAAGGGGTAGGCTGTACTATCCACATTTTACACGCAAGGTGACTGAGCCCCGAGAAGGGAAATCGCTTGTCCAAGGTCACAAAACTGTGGTGGGGCAGAGCCAGAATTCAGACTCAACACTTCTGATGGCCAAGGCTATCCCTTCCCACTGGGAAACACAGCCATGCTTGGAATAAAGAGGCAGAAGTATTATAGTAGACATGGTAAACACACTGGATTGAAGGGTGTGTGTGGTGAGTTTGGGTGAGCTCTCTGGCATGGAACAAGCTAAATCCTCAGTGTGTCTTACCTTTAAGAGAGAAGGTCCAGTGGAAGAAGCTGGTGTCCAAATGGAAGGAGTAGCCCTACTGAGCTCACGGGCTGCCAGGTGAACTCGGCCAAGTGGATTTTCTCTCTAGTCTAAGAGCTGTCCTGCTGGCAAAACCAGGCACAGCACAAGAGCCTTTGTCTGAAAAACAAATCTTGTAACTGAGCCAGGCTTTGTCACTGGGGGAGAAATTGCCACAAAATGAAAGGCAGGAAACATTCTTTTCTAACCGCCAGAGCTAGTCCAGGGCTGTGTGAAAACATGCCAGCAGGCAATGTAATTAGCAAATCCTGACACCAGTGGCTGCTTCTCTCCTGGGCAACATCTGTGTTAGAGCCAACATCTGCCCGCTTACCTTGCCCAGCCAGGACGGAGGCTACACCAGCCCTGCTGCCTGCACACTCCACGCCAGGCACACCTGGCAGAGCCCTGCCCCCCAAGGGCCGTGTGGCATGGCCGTGTTGAGGAAGGGCCCAGCCTAAAGGCCCAAAGGTCCCAGGTGGTCCCACAATCAATGCTGCAGCTGCCAACGGAACCCCTTGCCTGTGAATACTGACCACGGCTCAGAAGGCAAGGTAAGCACAATAAGTAAGATTGAAGTAGACACTGAGCATATTAGAATGTCTTTGCTGCAAGGCACTTGCAAAATTTGTTTGTTCAGCAGAACTAATAACATTAGCTAGCACTGACTGGGCAGGGGGTTAGGTGCCAGTTCCTCTTCCAAGTGCTTTGGGCACATGACCTCCGTCGATACTTACAACACAGGGAGGAAGGTGTAACTACACACTCCAGTCTCCAGATTGGGAAACGGAAGCTCAGAGAGGCCAAGTAACTTGACCATAATACCGGTAAGAGGCAGAGCCCAGGTAGAATTAGAGTTAGTCCCAGCTCAGAAAATTCTCATTCCACACTGTCTCCCCACCCCGCCCCCACAGTGCCATCCTTGGTAAAGTGAAACCTGAAGCACATACCCCAGGGAGTCAATCCCTTTTAAAGGGAAGACACAGGGCTTCCCTGGTGGCACAGTGGTTGAGAGTCCGCCTGCCGATGCAGGGGACACGGGTTCGTGCCCCGGTCTGGGAAGATCCCACATGCCGCGGAGCGGCTGGGCCCGTGAGCCATGGCCGCTGAGCCTGCGCGTCCGGAGCCTGTGCTCCGCAACGGGAGAGGCCACAACAGTGAGAGGCCCACGTACCGCAAAAAAAAAAAAAAAGGAAGACACAAATGCACATCTGCCTATTTCATACATTTTTGTGACTATATATTCACAATCATGACTAGTAACAGCACAGTTTCCTGGGGATGATGAATCTAGATTGGAACTCTGGTCAAAGAGTTGATTGGTCAAAGAAGTGATTCTCAGGAAAAGTAAAGTTTGGAATTTTAAGCAAGAGTCCGTATGTCCTTTTTTTTCCCTCTGGGTCTTAATTTTATCTCTAAGGCTAGAGAGCAGGACAATAGAATAGCTGAGTTTCCTTCCACCTCCATAATGCTGTGTTCCCTCAGAAAACCTGCAGCACAGGCATGATGAGAGCAAAGGGGACACAACCAGCCCCAATGCATGGAAACGATGTATCAATGTTGGGTCCATTACCCTCTGTCCTTCTTCCCCCCAGTAACCTCTTTCTCCTTTTCCACCTGTCCAAATTCTCTCAAACAGCATAATTCCAACTCTTGTGCCATTTGTTGCCCTAGGCCTTCGATGAGCCACTGAGATGGAGGTGGCTTCTTTTTCTTCAAAGCCACCAGAGCTCCACCAGCATATCAGTGCGTCTTCTGTGCTGTCTTATAGCATAACAAGGTTGAGAATTGCATGTTAGTGCCACTTGGACTGGCCAGCAGGTGTGAGCCAACAGGTGCCTAGGGGTGGTGGTGGCTGGAGTGGTGGAAGGAGGAACGTTGCATGAAGAAGTTGCATGCAGGGACTCGGGGAGTGGACAGGGGAAAGATATTCTGCTGAGTGTGAGAGTTTAGGGAGAGGGACACAAAACTTATAAAAAGAATTACTAGGAATTATTAGAGTCAATTGTATCCCCACCCCTTAACATGTAAAGGAAGACAGCTGGGAAAAATTTGATTGCCATTAATTACCTCTTGGCACCTGGACTCTTTGAATGTGACTCTGAAGAGACTGGGCCACGTGGAGCGCTGAGATTAATATGGTTTAGAGCTATGTGAACTGACATTGTATGTAACTGTTTATGGTGGTTTCCCACCATGCTCTAAATTCACCTGCCTCCCACCCCGTGCTTGAGATCTGCTCCATTGCCCATGTTTCCCTTCATGTCAGCTTGCTTTTGTCCCTACTTTTCTTTCTGTCTGGAATTTCCTTTCTTTTCACCCTCTGGAATCCATCTCTCTAGATTCATCTCAAGCATCACCTTTTTGAAGCCTCCCCAGGTATTACAGCCAAGTAGAACTATGCACTCACTCCAATGCCTGCACTGCAGCCAGGTTAGATATGCACCACGGACGGATGCTATAGACTTCTGCCTCCATTGAATTATTTACAGATCTGTGTCCTCCACACATAGTGAACAACTAGAGGGCTGAGGCCATACCAGGCTCCTTTTTAATCTCCAGTGCTTGGCAAGTGTTTGTTGAATTAGCGAAGATGAGAACTTTTAAGGCACCAAGTGCAAAGTTTTTATATGATTAATAATAATATCTCACAGTTATTCAGTGTTTACTATTTATCAGAGAGAATGCCAATGCTTTCAATGATTATCAGATTTAATCTGTTCAACCACTCTATAAATAACCATATAAAGTAGGTTCTACTGCTACCACCATTTTATTTATGAGAAAAATGAGGCTTAAGAGAGCATAAGTAGCTCAAGGCTCTACTACTAGCAACTGGATGATCCAGGAATCAAAACTAAATTGAACGCATGTATTAAACTTCAATATTGTATCAGGATGGAAAAAGGTGAAGGAGGGAACAAATTACATATAACATGAAAACAGGAGCCAAATATTACCAAGGTGTTATAATGAAGCAACATGTCTAAATTTTAAATAAGCACATATCACCTTATAAAACTCGATAGATATTGATTACGCATCCCCTGATTATTATATGTCGTTGATTATTATCCCTTTCTTGGGTAGCCACCTAAGGAAGCTGCAGATTCTAGGCCATATTGACTCGAATTTCTTCAGTAAGAATAACCAGCTCAAAGACATCTTTGTGCACGGAGAGGATGCCCTGTTTGGAAAGAGTTGATGGTCACTGGGATCCAAGCCTGAGCAATGTGGTGGGCTACCAGGCAATATGGAGAAACTCCATTCTCTTAGTTTAGGAAAGGAACATAATGTTATAGGAAGAGAAAGGTCTTTGAAGCCACAAAGCCCTCAGTTCCCATCTCCTACCTGACACTTAGAAAATGTTTGACTTTGGAAAATCACGTAACGTTTCCAAGCTTCCACTTCTTGTAGTGAAATGGAAATGGTAATAGCGTGTATTTCACAGTGCAATTTGTTGTGCCATTGAAAAAAGATAAGGTGTGTAAAAAACATAGTACAGTGCCTGGCGCATAGCAAACGTGAGATAGTACTTTGGCAGGCAAGATTTTCAAACGATGAGCCTGATTTTCAAGTGTACATTTGAGCGTACGCTTACGAAGTACAGGCCATTCCTAATAGAAGATCTAAGAAAAGGTCTAAGGCAAGACTGTATCATGTAAGATCCGCAAAATGTTCCCCTTTGAAGATGAGCTTTCATTCCAAATGCATTAATTCAGGTGAAGTCAGCGAGCATCTTACTTCAGACACACCTCATACATCTCTGTATCCCCTAAGGTACTTTGTGCACAAGAAGACCTCAGCAAATAGTTGGCTACCTGACTCACAATTTGAGAACTTGGATGGCGCTCACAGTGGTAGAGAAGTAGTTACCATAGGTTGCTCCCTGCACTTCTTCTGGCCACCTCCTTCAAGTATCCTTTCTTCAGTGCTACAGAGACTGGAAAACTAAAAGTGGATTTCTTAGACTCCCTTGGAGCTAAGGTTTTGGATATGATGTTTGGTTTTGCTTTCAGACACACCTGACAGCACTTGAATCAGACCCAGGTTAGGCAGGGAAGGTTGTAACATAGGAGGCGTTGTGTTGCTGGTATTGACCTTGCAATCTTTTTTTTAGATGTTGGGGGTAGGAGTTTAGTAATTTATTTATTTATTTTTGCTGTGTTGGGTCTTCGTTTCTGTGCGAGGGCTTTCTCCAGTTGTGGAGAGTGGGGGCCACTCCTCGTTGCGGTGCGCAGGCCTCTCACTATTGCGGCCTCTCTTGTTGTGGAGCACAGACTCCAGACGCGCAGGCTCAGTAGTTGTGGCTCATGGGCTTAGTTGCTCCACGGCATGTGGGATCCTTCCAGACCAGGGATCGAACCTGTGTCCCCTGCATTAGCAGGCAGATTCTCAACCACTGCACCACCAGGGAAGCCCGGCCTTGCAGTCTTGATATGACCTTGAAACCAAGAGTCCCTGCAGTGCCTTCCTAGCCTTTAGCATCCTTCCTGTGATACAGGCAGTAATTCCTCTGGTAGCCAATTCTACAGTGCTATTCTAGAAATCAATCTTGAAGGACATATCTACAGCCTGCGTCTCTAGCTCCTCTAATAATTCCCTGTATTAAATCTCTCAAAAATTGTTAAAGGAGTCTTGCCATCTGTAGCTAAGCCCTGATGGATACAATACGTAGTGCCAGAAATGGTTATAGCCATTGGATTCCCAAGGATGAAAATCGGAAATAGGTTATGTGACCTGGCTACACTGAAGGTAGTGAAGCCCTGGTTACCATTAAAGACTAGAACATTAGTAACTTATAGTACCCAATGGTAAAACAGTACTTAAATGATCACATGTGGTCATCTGGAATGAAGCATCTACTGAAGGCATAGTTTTTTTTTTTAATGTAAAAATAGTTTATTAGTTTATAGTAAAGTTAGGTAATATTTGCAATAGAAATGATCAGCTACGTCCATGGGAATCCAGCATGTCACACAAAGGAATAAATATTTTGACAAAGTAACACTTCAGTTGTAGCGAGCAGTTGATCAGAAATTTTGTTTTTCAAAAAGAGCCTCAAACTAAACCGTAAAAGTCTTGAATTGTCAGAGAGCAGCAAGCTGACCAGGCTCTTCTCTTCAGGAGGCCCCTGCAGTCCCACGGGAGATGGGCCCCTCCCGGGGAAGACATAGTTTTGACAAGCAGAGTGATAGCTGTCTTTATTCTGCGGACACCCAGTACCTGGCATCTGACAAAGGTATAGTGAACTAAGATAGTAAACAGAGGAATGGGTCTGGCTTACCTTCTTTTTCCAACATGCAACATATTTGAACATCCACATTACTTTCCCCTGAACGGTATTTGACACCAGCCTGAAATTGGCGGGGGCTCCGTGACTACGCCATATCATTCTTCCAAATGAAATTATTACAGTTTTGGATAAGCGAGTGTGTATGTGTTTATACATACACGTGAGAATGAATTATTCCCTAAAGATAACTTAACTTCATTTTAGGGAAAACAAAACTGGCCTTGTGGTCTTTATGGATATGCTAGTGAATGGCAGTGTTTTTCCACAAACTGTCCAGACCAAAATTTGAGAAATATCAATCTATCAAAAACCCTGGGGGATGCCTGCTCTCTTCACTTCACCCCTTCCCAGGTGGCTTGACAAGTCCCACCATTTGGGAACTTGGACTGGTCCTGTTGGCAACAACCATGAAGAGCCGCTAGAAGTCGTCTCTCAAAATTTGGAATTGTGTTTACTAAAATAGGAACTGAAGTTTCCTGTCTCTGGTGCCAGGTAATACTGTCTACACAAGAACAAATTTCATCTATGCCACACAGTAATTGCCTGGTACCCCCAAGGTGATGTGTTTGACTATGCAGCAAAGATAAAAGTTTCTCCAAGGACCAACTCTCAGCATATTTGGCAAATTTAATTTTATATTCTTACTTACAAGGTTTTTTTTTCTTGCATTATTTATTAAGAAAAACAGAAGTGCTGTAACCATTTTTCTTTTGATAAAACTCAGGCAGCCACAGCCCAGCCTTCCCTTGGGTCCTCAACAAAGCAGTCTTATCTCTCCACCTCCTGGCCACAGACCACTCGGAGATCGACGCTTCTGCAGCCCCTTCTGTCTTTAATGCAGAAGAGGAAAGAGAAGCTGGGCTGCTGAATGTGTAAGTCCTCCCTGGTAGACAGCCTTTGTTGTCTGCTCTTGGTGTGGGAAGGCTGAACTCTAACCCCAAAACCCAAAAAAGCTTAGAAGGAGGCTCTACAAGGTATTCATGGAGAGAATATTGAAGGTTAAAGAAGAAAGCTAAAAGGAATCTCAGTGAAGAGGACTTGACTATGGTGGGTTTTGTTTTTCTTTTTCTTCAGTTCACAGGATAAAATGGTAGCACCATGTCAAAAGAAAGGAAAGGCATGTCTCTGGCAATATCGACTCTGATGAAGGCTCGTCTCTATACCATTTGGGGGGGTTGGGGTTCCTCAACTGGGCTATGAAATCTAAGCTTCAGGGCCATCTGACCATAGACCCAGACAATGTCAGCTGTGATGCTCAACAGTACTGACTCTAAGATCCAGGGGTATCCAAGCCAGCAGAATAGAATAGTGATGAGTTCCAATGTACCAGTGAGTGGCATCTGGCATTAGAGTTTTGCTACCTTGATTCCCACAGCCTGGCCAGGGGCGGGGGGGTGTCTTTCTTTTTCTCTTCTCTATTTCCTCATTCTGTCTTGCCTTCTGACTGACTCTCCAGTGTCCCTCCTAGTACTAGAACTTGATGCCCATCTGTCCCCACTCCCTACAGCCTACTTGATGGGCTTCTGAAAAGCTGTCCATGTCTGTCTGTCTCACCATTGTATCTGTCTCCACAGAACAGGGAAGCCTGCTCTAATACAGGCTGGTTGGAATTCTCTGGCTTCTACCTAAATGACTCCAAGTATTGCTTCTTCCTGAGATTTCTGCTGTGGTCCCCACTCACCAGATTTGACTCCCAGGATAACGACATTGGCCCCTATCAAACTTGCCATGAACTTTGAATGTGCTATAGCTTTCCCTGAGATGAAATTGTTTCATTTATCAAACGTTCCTTAGTCTTGGGAGCTGGGATCCAGAGAAGAATAAGGATGTGGTCTCTGCTGCAATAGATAGGCATAGAAACAATCAGTATTTCAAAATAATCAGGTGTTGCCAAAAAAAGTGAGTTGAGGGGTGTCTTATACTGTTTCGGCTGCTATAACTAAATACCATAGACTGGGGGGCTTATAAACAACAGAAATTTATTTCTTCTGGTTCTAGAGGCTGGAAGTATAAGATCAAGGTGCCAGCATGGTTGGGTGAGTGTAATCTTCTGGGCTGCAGGCTTCTCATTGCACCATCATGTGGTAGAGGGAGAAAGGGAACTCTCCTGGGCCTCTTCAATAAAGACATGAATCTCGTTCACGAGAGCTCTGCCCTCATGACCCAATCACCTCCCAAAGGCCTCATCTCCCAGTACCCCCATCACACTGGGCAATAGGATTTCAACATACCACTTTTGGAGGGGGCACAAACACTCAGACCACAGCGAGAAAACAGTTGTGCTAGAATATGAAGAAGAAATAAGAATTTCCTCGATGATGAAAGGGAAGACAATTCAGCTAGAGTAAACAGTGCGTAAGAAGACATAGCATTGTGAAAGGCCATGGTGTTTCCAAGTTACGTGGAAAAGTTCCATTTGGCAGGAGCAGAGGCTGTGGTTGAGGGCAGGCAGAGTGGTCAACTGGGGGCTGGAGTTCAGATCATGAAAAGGTCTGGGGTCTCATGCCAAGGAGATAGGAGCCTAGGAGTGACTCTAAGGCAGGAGTGGGCAAACAACAGCCCATGGGCCAATCTGGCAGACTGCCTGTTTTTGTAAATGCAGGTCTATTGAACACAGCTATCGCCATTCATATACTTGCTGTGTCTGGCTCTTCATTAGTTTTGCAAAGACAGAGTTGAGTAGTTTCAACAGAGGCTGTCTGGCCTAAAACGTCTAAAACATACACTATCTGAGCTTCTGTAGAAAGAGTTTGCAGACCCTTGTGCTACGCCAAGGAATGATACGGTCAGATGGACATTTTAGAAAGACCGTTCTAAAAACTGTGTGAGGCTCTGCATAAGACCCATTTGGGAAAATAAAAGATGCTGTTTCTAGAAGACTTGAAAACCTCTAGACTGCTTGATAAAACCCAAATCTCTTGGCCATGTACAGCATTATTAGAATTTCTTCGTTCCTCTCAAATCTGAAATCATGTTTATATATTGGTCTCTAAGTCAGAACAAATTCCTTTAGGGCAACGAATTTTGACATTTTAATTTTTTGTCTTTGTATCCCTGATGTCTAGCTTACTGTCTGCCCCCTTTGGCCTAATAACTGAATTGAAAGGAATTGTTGAATCACTGCCCAATGGACATGGAGAGCCACCATCATCTCATTCACCGGCTCTGAGTGTCCCCCTGGCTGGGTGCCCATTTGCAAGTGGGAGCACCGAGAGGTGGTGATCCGGTCTTTTGTCTTGCCTGGAGCCCTCAGAAAGACTCCGATTTGAGAAGGCTTTTATACTGGTATGTCTGCAACTCTTTTGCCTTTAGGTACCTGGAGAAGATCTATTTTGAGGTCTTTTCTAGGCTGTGTCCCCAGGTAGGCATCTGCTTGGCTTAGGTCCTAGAGAGGGTTGGCTTTACTTCCTGCCACCGGGAGTCCTTTATGAGGCTAATGGGCATTCGCAAATGAAAATCAAGAACAAGGCAAACAACCCAGCAAGTGATAACTGCAAAGCTGGCCTAATCTTAATGAAATCTGCAACATATACTTACATAAATCAGAATGACTCTCTCTTGCTTGTTTTCCATGTAATTTGCTCAGATGGGTTTGGAATGATGTGGCCAATTGTTTTGCTACTGACTTTGCCCTATTTTGAAGAGCCCCTCAGCAGCCCACGCCATGCTCACAAGGACATCCAGCTGGTCCAGTGGGACCTCAAGCCCATTGAAAATGCATTACGTTTAACTCCTCCTCCTGAAAGCCAGGAATTGTCTTTTAACCTGAATCTCAAAGAGGATGTGGTGGAGGGAAATGTGGGTGTGATGACTACTAGTGGGGTCTGATTGGCAATAATTTACCTCCATCTCAAAACAGTTCTCCATCCTGCTGTCCTCAGGGATTCCAGGGTTCCCAGAATGGAGCTCTTTAGCATCCGCTGCTGTCATCATGACTCAGCTTGCCAATCTGGGTACGAAGAAGCCAGAACAAACAGGTCACAACAAGGTACGGGAGCAGGATGCTGATGGTATAGCCTCACATCCTCACTCTGATTCATTCCCTCCCCGGCACCCCACACCTGTCACGCTCCTTCTGTGTCCTCCCTTCTTGTCTCTTTAATTCAGTGGTTCTCCAAATGTGCTCTGAGGATGACCTGCATCAAAAGCAACTCAGGTGTTTAAAAATTTTCTAAATATCTTGGGATGTAGCCCCAGAATGTGCTTTTTTTTTTTTTTTTTTTTTGCGGTACGCGGGCCTCTCACTGCTGTGGCCTTTCCCGTTGCGGAACACAGGCTCCGGACACGCAGGCTCAGCGGCCATGGCTCACGGGCCCAGCCGCTCCGTGGCACGTGGGATCTTCCTGGACCGGGGCACGAACCCGCGTCCCCTGCCTTGGCAGGCGGACTCTCAACCACTGCGCCACCAGGGAAGCCCCGGAATGTGCTTTTTAAACAGACTCTCTGGATGATTCTTATACTCATTCAAGTTTGAGAACCACTGAGCTTAACCTAGATGTTGAGGGGACTTTGTTCTGTTGTTATAGTTTGGATCTGTCCTGTTTTTAATTTGTCCAGAGTGTCCAAGACTCCTTCCTATGATCCCCCCAATTCTTTTTACCCATGACTGAGACTACCCAGGTCATTTCTGATCCTTTTATCTTATTCTTTTTTTTTTTTTTTTTGTGCTATGCGGGCCTCTCCCGTTGCGGAGCACAGGCTCCAGACGGGCAGGTTCAGCGGCCACGGCTCACGGGCCCAGCCGCTCCATGGCATATGGGATCCTCCCAGACCGGGGCACGAACCCATGTCCCCTGCATCAGCAGGCGGACTCTCAACCACTGCGCCACCAGGGAAGCCCTTATCTTATTCTTTTATCTGTAGAGTCTTATACTTGCGGTTTTGTCTAGCTGAACCAGCCTTATCCCATCGCTCTGCGTGGCTAGCTCCATCTCATTTTTTTAGGTCTCAGTTCAAATGTCACCTCCTCAGAGAGACCTTCCCTGATCATCATATTTAACGTTCTGCCTTCAACTTGGTACCTATCACATCATGCTGCTTTTCTTCAGAGCATGTAGCACAGTCTGTAATTATGCAGCTGTTCACTCATTTGTGGTTGCTGTTATATCCCATGGGAATATAAACTTTATGAGGTCAGGAGCCTGCTTCATCTCATTCTCTACTGCATCCCCAGAACCTAGCCCAGTACCTCACATGTTGTAGGCATTCAATAAACATCTGCTAAGTGAATGGATGGATGATGGAATCAAGGAAGATGACAGCTTTCAATAGAAGTTAAGCCATACATGCCATCCTCAGCAAATGGTCCGGGGGTCCTAGACGATGGAGCAGAGGCAGAGGTGCAGTGTCTCACTCTGGCATTCAGGGTTCCCCACCATGTGGCCCTAATCCATCTATTTGGACCCCATCTCTCATTAGACCCTAGGTGTACCCTATACTCTGCTTATCACTCCCTATTCCTGAACCACACCTTTTGTATTCTTACCTCTGATACCTTTCCTCAACTGTTCCCTCTACTAAGAATTCCTACTCTCCCTTTGTGTCCTCATAATTCTACTCCTTTGAAAGTGCTGTGTATAAGACTCAATCAATACATGCAGAAATATTTAGTGAGTGACTTGTAAGTGCCTGGCATTGGGGCTACAGGGCTGAAAAAGCTGCCATTACCTCTCTGTGTGACCTCAGGAAGCCACTTGCTCACAGTGGGTCTCAGTGGACTCATCTGCCGCTGTCCAAGGTGTTTGTGTCTCTACAGGTTCCTCTGGCTCTGAACTTGCTCTGACGCTCATAGTGGAACCGTAGGCATTGTGTTAGGTCAGAGGAGAGAGGGAATATCTGGGGCAGATTCTGCATCCCCTCTAATGCTGCCACATAGAAATACTCCACTCTGTCTTCAATCGGCTCTTGTCTTCTCTCGCCTCAGTGCCTCTCAGACAGTCAGGCAACATGTAACATCGGGCAGAAATCAATGCAGCCAATTTCTAAAAAAACAAGCAGCCCCAGGGTCACATTGAGGGTCATAATAGCAGCTACTGTGGTTCGGAGGAGTCCTTAAATACCGGGTTCCCCTGAGCACTTCCAGGAGAAGAGCTTCCCAAACCAGATTGAACCTGCCCCACAGTGAGACTCGGGTCACCTCCCTGCAGGAAGAAGAGTTTGAATGTGAAGCCGCAAAGAGAGTTACAAGTGTACTGCCTGGCCCGCATCCCACCTGCCCCAGCTGGGGCCCTCTTACTGGAACAAAAGACAACAGAATGAACTTTAATTCTCCCTGTAGCCACATCCTTTCAGTATGCATCTGAGCTGAAGGAGAAAAGGCCTCTATAGGTCTCCCCCCAACAAAATGACATGTAAGGGCTTTGGGGGTAGACAGACCTAGGTTGGAACCCTGAGCCCTCTTTTTTTTTGCTACAGAACCTTAATCCTGTTGCTTAATGTTCTAGTTTTGTCTTTTGTCAAAGGAGCCATTGGGAGAATCATTAACTATCATATGGAGCATCTGGCAACATGCCGGGGACATAATAGGTGATCAATAAATTATGTTTCTTTTCTCTTTGTCTATTATTCTTGTCCTTGCCCTGAGCCTATATGGTCATCTTTGAATATACACTTCTTTGAACACGCCCTGCCTCCCAACCCATTTTTCAGTCCAGGTGTTTGCTGGGAGGTATAAATCTCCACTGCCTGCCACAGGCCAAATTCATCCACCCAACCTGCTGACTTGTACTCCTAACCTTGTGTATCTTTCCAGCGTCATGCTTATCAAAGCCCATCAAGGTTGTCTGAGCTGCATCCCAGCTTCCCTCCCAAGATAGAGAGTTGTTTAAGGATCTGCACATTGTATTTGTTTCTATATCCCTATCAGCAGGCAAAGCACCTGGTACATAATAAATGTTTTGATTTCTCGCAGTTGAGAGATTTGAAACAACACCCTGGATGAGGGGGAGACACAGTGAAAGCAGGAGATTCAGCAGCTGATGGCTGGCAAAGAGGTCGAGAGGGACACGCAGCTCTATTTGTTACAGAAATCCAACGTATACCAACAGCACTTCACAGGCAAGAAATGACTTTTTATTCTCTACACACTCATTCACTCAACAAATATTTATTGAACATCAATTCTGCATGAGATGCTGTGAGGCAAAACTAGAAATGAACTTTGAATCCAGCCTTCTTCACATCAACCCAGTTCAGTTTGGAAAGGATGGATGAGGTAGCCCTGAATTGAGAGTCACTATAAAACCAAAGACTTGCTCTTTGCCTTCAAGGAGTCCAAAGTCTGGCTGGAGAGACAAGACTAAAACGCAAGGAGTAATTATATATTTAAGATATTAATCATATTATCTGTCACGTTAGTGCAAATATTTTGTCAGTTTGCTTTTTGCTTTTTACTTTGTTTATGTGGATGTTGACATGGAGGAACTTTTAATTTGTGTGTAGTCAAATCTATCAGTCATTTTCTTTCAGCCTCTTTGGGTATATGAGTGTGCCTATGAAGGCTCTGATTGTTTCTGTGTTGGTGGGATTTTTATTTTTGCTAACTGGCCTTTTTTTTTTTTTTTTTTTGCGGTACGCGGGCGTCTCACTGCTGTGGCCTCTCCCATTGTGGAGCACAGGCTCCGGACGCGCAGGCTCAGCGGCCATGGCTCACGGGCCCAGTCGCTCCGTGGCACGTGGGATCTTCCCGGACCGGGGCACGAACCCGTGTCCCCTGCATCGGCAGGCGGACTCTCAACCATTGCGCCACCAGGGAAGCCCTGGCCATCTTTATTTCTATGCAGTGAGACTATATTGAATTGTAGTAAGAAAAAACTTTTTTTTTCCATTTTGCAAAGGATCATTATAAAATCAAACAGAATACATCAGAATTGAACAAAAAACCTAAGTATATCCAGGAAGAGTGAAAATGTGTTCCAAACCTTCTGATTAAGAAAACAAGGGCCACTCGCCTGCGTGCAGTAAAACCAATATACTGAAACCAGGTTGTGGTGAAGCAAAGTGTAGCATTTACTGCAGGGCGCCAAGCAAGGAGTCCAGGACAGCTAGTGCTCAAAACCCCCGAACTCCCTGAAGGGTTTCAGCAAAGCATTTTTAAAGACAGGGTGACAGAGGGACATCCCAGGGTATGTGATCAGCTTCTGGGCAATTCTCTGATCAGTTGATAGTGAGGTAACAGGGCCATGTTACAGGGATTAAAATTATCAATCCTTAGGCTCTAGTAGTCTGGAGGGCTACATGGTGTGGGTTTTAGCATCTGTAAAACAACTCAGGAAATGTGTATCAGATACTATTATCTAGGTACTTCAGAGAGAAGCTAAAGCAGAGGATATTGGGGAGAGGTCTGTCCCTGGAAGGCCCCATAGTGTCCTACTCAGTTACAGTTTTATGCTCCGTAGAGAGGAAGTATGATTTGATCATTACCTTAAAGCTTTTAACAAGGGTTTGTTTTTCCAGTTTATGAGAAGCAGACAAAATTTGATTAGTTAAATTTGTCAATATCACACAGTAAGATGGTGCATATAGTGTGGCAGTTAACCACATGGTCTCTTTACCCCATGTTAGCTGTTTAACCTTGGGTAAATTACTTAACCTCTCTATGGTTTAAATTTTTCATCTGTAAGATGTACATCACAATAGTATGTATTTTTTAGGGTTGCTATAATGAGATACAGGTTGTCAGTGCTGCTGAAAACTCAGCCTCTGTGCACCAGTGCCGAATTGAATCTCAGAGACAGATTTTTTGGTGAAGCAGAAAAGAATCGCTTTATTGCTTTGCCAGGCAAAGGGGGACACAGCGAGCTCCTTCCCTTGAAAACTGTGTGTCCCAACCCAGGGGAATTTGGTAAGGAGTTTTATAGCAATGGTTCAATGGTGGGGTTGCTGATAGGATTAGGGTATGGGCAGGGCCTGCACTCCTTTCATCTGGTCTCAGGCAATCTCTCCATGAGCTTCTCTGGTTTCTTTAATCTGGCCTCAGGTGGTCTTCTCTGGAATGAAGAATGCTAACTCCATTTGTTGGGGGTTTCACGATCATAAAGAGGTCAAAGATATTGTTATGTGTCTCCCTTGAGGTGGAACCAGGACCCTGCCCCAAGGCTGCACTATTGTTTCTTGACTGCCCCTCCCTTGTCTCTGCATCCCCTCCCTTCCCTGATCAGCAACTGTTTGAATCTGCCCTTTGGGACTCAGGGAAGGTCATGAAGGCTAGAGTCTGTTCCCTACAAACAAGGAACAGGGTACAAAAAGGCTTTCATGCCCAGGAATCCCACAGGGTCCCGCTTGGTTTCATCAGGAGTGTAGTGTAACTCTACACGAGCCTGGCACAGTTAGGTGCTCCATCAGTGTCAGTTACTGTGTTTTTCGAATGTACAATAGCAAACAGCTCCTCATAACCTTTATTTTCAGAAAAGGAACCCTATTTCCTAGACAATCTGACTAGTTCTTTTTCTAGCTCTAATTGCATGATTAACTGCACCTACTCCAGCCTCTCATAGGGGGCATCAGCATTTCTGACCATAGATGAACTTAAAGAAGATGGAACGATAAATCCGTAGGCAACTTGTGTTGTGGAATTCTTCCTTGTCATGATGTTGCAAAAGGATCCACGCCTCCACCCAAATCCCAGAACACTTTCTTGTAGTAACTTCATGAGGCTGTCTTGTATTTGGCAAATGTCTGAATAAATCTCTTAACCATTGTCAGGTCCTAAATGTGTTTAACCCAGTTGAGGACAGATTTCCTGACTAGGTACAATGGACCAGTCCCTGGGGTCCGTGCCTGCTGCTTTTCTTTTCCTGCCAGTTCTAAGTGTGCCACCACCAGGTATATAATTGTGCTCTAAATAATTGGCATTCAGACCTTTAGAACTTGGCTCTAGGAATTGGCAGCAACAAGAATAAGGCAATGAAATTCTTTTTCCTTTCAGTCATCACTTTCTATTTTGTATAATTGTACTCTTTAATATCTAGGCCCATCATTTATCACAGATATATCGATTTCTGAGAATCACTTATTTTACAGTGCCTTCACTTTATCTGACCTAAGATACCTGTGAAATGGGTGATTCCCTTTCCTCAGGGGTAAGCCCCGGGGGTAAGCTGGCAGTGGGCATTGTTTTGCACTGGCCTTAGGAGCCTCGAGAGAGGGCAGGGATAGGTATGGACTATATGCTTTAAGGATAGTATCCATCTTCAGGACTCCACCTAGAGCTTGTGTTAGAAGGTCACTCTAACTCCTAGAGCCTGGGTCCAGCTGAAGAAGGAGAAAAAAAAAAAAAAAAGAAAACAAGGGACTTCCGGGAAGATGGCGGAAGAGTAAGACGCGGAGATCACCTTCCTCCCCACAGATACACCAGAAATACACCTACGCGTGGAACAACTCCTACGGAGCACCTACTGAACGCTGGCAGAAGACCTCAGACCTCCCAAAAGGCAAGGAACCCCCCACGTACCTGGTTAGGGCAAAAGAAAAAAATAAACAGAGACAAAAGGATAGGGACGGTCCTGCACCAGCAGGAGAGAGCTGTGAAGGAGGAAAAGTGTCCACACACTAGGAAGCCCCTTCGCGGGCGGAGACTTCGGGTGGCGGAGTGGGGGAGCTTCGGGGCCGCGGAGGAGAGCACAGCAACAGGGGTGCGGAGGGCAAAGCGGACTGATTCCAGCGCAGAGGATCGGGCCGACGGGCACTCACCAGCCGAGAGGCTTGTCTGCTCGCCCGCCGGGGCGGGCGGGGCTGGGAGCTGAGGCTTGGGCTTCGGTCGGAGCGCAGGGAGAGGACTGAGGTTGGCGGCGTGAACACAGCCTGCAGGGCGTTAGTGCACCGCGGCTAACCGGGAGGGAGTCCGGGAAAAAGTCTGGACCTGCCGAAGAGGCAAGAGACTTTTCCTTCCTCTTTGTTTCCTGGTGCACGAGGAGAGGGGATTAAGAGCGCTGCTTAAAGGAGCTCCAGAGACAGGCGCGAGCCGAGGCTAAAAGTGCGGAGCCCAGAGACAGACATGAGACGCTAAGGCCTTTGCTGCCGCCACCAAGAAGCCTGTGTGTGAACACAGGTCACTATCCACACCCCCTTCCGGGGAGCCTGTGCAGCCCGCCACTGCCAGGGTCCCGGGATCCCGGGACAACTCCCCCGGGAGAACGCACAGCGCGCCTCAGGCTAGCGACGTCACGCTGGCCTCTGCCGCCGCAGGCCCGCCCCACACTCCGTGACCCTCCCTACCCCCCCGGCCTGAGTGAGCCAGAGCCTCCGAATCAGCGGCTCCTTTAACCCCGTCCTGTCTGAGCAAAGAACAGACGCCCTCTGGCGACCTACACGCACAGGCGGGGCCAAATCCAAAGCTGAGCCCCTGGGAGCTGTGAGAACAAAGAAGAGAAAGGGAAATCTCTCCCAGCAGCCTCAGAAGCAGCGGATTAAAGCTCCACAATCAACTTGATGTACCTGCATCTGTGGAATACATGAATAGACAACGAACCATCCCAAACTGAGCAGGTGGACTTTGAGAGCAAGATCTATGATTTTTTCCCCTTTTCCTCTTTTTGTGAGTGTGTATGTGTATGCTTCTGTGTGAGATTTTGTCTGTATAGCTTTGCATCCACTATTTGTCCTAGGACTCTATCTGTCCGTTTTTTTGTTTGTTTTTCTTTAAAAAAATTTTTTTTCTTAATAATTATTTTTTATTTTAATAACTTTATTTTATCTTACTTTATTTTATTTTCTCCCCTTTCCTCTTTCTTTCTTTTCTTTCTTCCTTCCTTCCTTCTTTTCTTTCTTTCTTTCTTCTTTTTCTCCCTTTTATTCTGAGCCGTGTGGATAAAAGGCTCCTGGTGCTGCAGCCAGGAGTCAGTGCTGTGCCTCTAAGGTGGCAGAGCCAACTTCAGGACACCGGTCCACAAGAGACCTCCCAGCTCCACGTAATATCAAATGGCGAAAACCTCCCAGAGATCTCCATCTCAACACCAGCACCCAGCTTCACTCAACGACCAGCAATATACAGTGCTGGACACCCTACACCAAACAACTAGCAAGACAGGAACACAACCACACCCATTAGCAGAGAGGCTGCCTAAAATCATAAGTCCACAGACACCCCAAAACACACCACAAGACATGGACCTGCCCACCAGAAAGACAAGATCCATCCTCATCCACCAGAACACAGGCACTAGTCCCCTCCATCACGAAGCCTACACAACCCACTGAAACAACTTTAGCCACTGGGGACAGACACCAAAAACAACGGGAACTATGAACCTGCAGTCTGCAAAAAGGAGACCCCAAACACAGTAAGATAAGAAAACTGAGAAGACAGAGAAACACACAGCAGATGAAGGAGCAAGGTAAAGACCCACCAGACCAAACAAATGAAGAGAAAATAGGCAGTCTACCTGAAAAATAATTCAGAATAATGATAGTAAAGATGACCCAAAATCTTGGAAATAGAATAGAGAAAATGCAAGAAACATTTAACAAGGACCTAGAAGAACTAAAAATGAAACAAGCAACGATGAACAACACAATAAATGAAATTAAAAATACTCTAGATGGGATCAATAGCAGAATAACTGAGGCATAAGAATGGATAAGTGACCTAGAAGATAAAATAGTGAAAATTACTACTGCAGAGCAGAATAAAGAAAAAAGAATGAAAAGAACTGAGGACAGTCTCAGAGACCTCTGGGACAACATTAAACGCACCAACATTCGAATTATAGGGGTTCCAGAAGAAGAAGAGAAAAAGAAAGGGACTGAGAAAATACTTGAAGAGATTATAGTTGAAAACTTCCCTAATATGGGAAAGGAAATAGTTAATCAAGTCCAGGAAGCACAGAGAGTCCCATACAGGATAAATCCAAGGAGAAACACGCCAAGACACATATTAATCAAACTGTCAAAAATTAAATACAAAGAAAACATATTAAAAGTAGCAAGGGAAAAACAACAAATAACACACAAGGGAATCCCCATAAGGTTAACAGCTGATCTTTCAGCAGAAACTCTGCAAGCCAGAAGGGACTGGCAGGACATATTTAAAGTGATGAAGGAGAAAAACCTACAAGACCCATATATATGCTGTCTACAAGAGACCCATTTCAGACCTAGACCTAGAGACACATACAGACTGAAGGTGAAGGGATGGAAAAAGATATTCCATGCAAATGGAAACCAGAAGAAAGCTGGAGTAGCAATTCTCATATCAGACAAAATAGACTTTAAAATAAAGACTATTAGAAAATTTTGCAATTTGTATGGAAACACAAAAGACCCCGAATAGCCAAAGCAATCTTGAGAATGAAAGAAGGAACTGGAGGAATCAGGCTCCCTGACTTCAGACTATACTACAAAGCTACAGTTATCAAGACGGTATGGTACTGGCACAAAAACAGAAAGATAGATCAATGGAACAGGATAGAAAGCCCAGAGATAAACCCACGCACATATGGTCACCTTATCTTTGACAAAGGAGGCAGAAATGTACAGTGGAGAAAGGACAGCCTATTCAATAAGTGGTGCTGGGAAAACTGGACAGCTACATGTAAAAGTATGAGATTAGATCACTCCCTAACACCATACACAAAAATAAGCTCAAAATGGATTAAAGACCTAAATGTAAGGCCAGAAACTATCAAACTCTTAGAGGAAAACATAGGCACAACACTCTATGACATAAATCACAGCAAGGTCCTTTTTGACCCACCTCCTAGAGAAATGGAAATAAAAACAAAAGTAAACAAATGGGACCTAATGAAACTTCAAAGCTTTTGCGCAGCAAAGGAAACCATAAAGAAGACCAAAAGACAACCCTCAGAATGGGAGAAAATATTTGCAAATGAAGTAACTGACAAAGGATTAATCTCCAAAATTTATAAGCAGCTCATGCAGCTTAATAACAGAAAAACAAACAACCCAATCCAAAAATGGGCAGAAGACCTAAATAGACATTTCTCCAAAGAAGATATACAGAGTGCCAACAAACACATGAAAGAATGCTCAACATCACTAATCATTAGAGAAATGCAAATCAAAACTACAATGAGATATCATCTCACACCAGTCAGAATGGCCATCATCAAAAAATCTAGAAACAATAAATGCTGGAGAGGGTGTGGAGAAAAGGGAACCCTCTTACACTGTTGGTGGGAATGTAAATTGATACAGCCACTGTGGAGAACATATGGAGGTTCCTTAAAAAGCTACAAATAGAACTACCATATGACCCAGCAATCCCACTACTGGGCATATACCCTAAGAAAACCATAATTCAAAAAGAGTCATGTACCAAAATGTTCATTGCAGCTCTATTTACAGTAGCCCAGAGATGGAAACAACCTAAGTGTCCATCATCGGATGAATGGATAAAGAAGATGTGGCACATATATACAATAGAATATTACTCAGCCATAAAAAGAGACGAAATTGAGCTATTTGTAATGAGGTGGATAGACCTAGAGTCTGTCATACAGAGTGAAGTAAGTCAGAAAGAGAGAGACAAATACCGTATGCTAACACATATATATGGAATTTAAAAAAAAAAATGTCATGAAAAACCTAGGGGTGAAACAGGAATAAAGACACAGACTTACTAGAGAATGGACTTGAGGCTATGGGGAGGGGGAAGGGTAAACGGTGACAAAGCGATAAAGAGGCATGGACATATATACACTACCAAACGTAAGGTAGATAGCTAGTGGGAAGCAGCCGCATAGCACAGGGAGATCAGCTCCGTGCTTTGTGACCGCCTGGAGGGGTGGGATAGGGAGGGTGGGAGGAAGGGAGACGCAAGCGGGAAGAGATATGGGAATATATGTATATATATAACTGATTCATTTTGTTGTGAAGCTGAAACTAACATACCATTGTAAAGCAATTATACTCCAATAAAGATGTTAAAAAAAAAAAAAAAAAGAGACCCACTTCAGACCTAGAGACACATACAGACTGAAAGTAAGGGGATGGAAAAAGGTATTTCATGCAAATGGAAAGCAAAAGAAAGCTGGAGTAGCAATTCTCATATCAGACAAAATAGACTTTAAAACAAAGACTATTAGAAGAGACAAAGAAGGACACTACATAATGATCAAGGGATCGATCCAAGAAGAAGATATAACAATTGTAAATATTTACACACCCAACATAGGAGCACCTCAATACATAAGGCAAATACTGACAGCCATAAAAGGGGAAATCAACAGTAACACATTCATAGTAGGGGCCTTTAACACCCCACTTTCACCAATGGACAGATCATCCAAAATGAAAATAAATAAGGAAACACAAGCTTTAAATGATACATTAAACGAGATGGAGTTAATTGATATTTATAGGACATTCCATCCAAAAACAACAGAATACACATTTTTCTCAAGTGCTCATGGAACATTCTCCAGGATAGATCATATCTTGGGTCACAAATGAAGCCTTGGTAAATTTAAGAAAATTGAAATTGTATCAAGTATCTTTTCCGACCACAACGCTATGAGACTAGATATCAATTACAGAAAAAGATCTGTAAAAAATACAAACACATGGAGGCTAAACAATACACTACTTAATAACGAAGTGATCACTGAAGAAATCAAAGAGGAAATAAAAAAATACCTAGAAACAAATGACAGTGGAGACACGACGACCCAAAACCTATGGGATGCAGCAAAAGCAGTTCTAAGAGAGAAGTTTATAGCAATACAATCCTACCTTAAGAAACAGGAAACAGGAAACATCTCAAATAAACAACCTAACCTTGCACCTAAAGCAATTAGAGAAAGAAGAACAAAAAAACCCCAAAGTTAGCAGCAGGAAAGAAATCATAAAAATCAGATCAGAAATAAATGAAAAAGAAATGAAGGAAATGATAGCAAAGATCAATCAATAAAACTAAAAGCTGGTTCTTTGAAAGGATAAACAAACTTGATAAACAATTAGCCAGACTCATCAAGAAGAAAAGGGAGAAGACTCAAATCAATAGAATTAGAAATGAAAAAGGAGAAGTAACAACTGACACTGCAGAAATACAAAAGATCATGAGAGATTACTACAAGCAACTCTATGCCAATAAAATGGACAACCTGGAAGAAATGGACAAATTCTTAGAAAGGCACAACCTGCCAAGACTGAATCAGGAAGAAATAGAAAATATGAACAGACCAATCACAAGCACTGAAATTGAAAATGTGATTAAAAATCTTCCAACAAGCAAAAGCCCAGGACCAGATGGCTTCACAGGCGAATTCTATCAAACTTTTAGAGAAAAGCTAACACCTATCCTTCTCAAACTTTTCCAAAATATAGAAGAGGGAGGAACACTCCCCAACTCATTCTACGAGGCCACCATCACCCTGATACCAAAACCAGACAAGGATGTCACAAAGAAAGAAAACTACAGGCCAATATCACTGATGAACATGGATGCAAAAATCCTCAACAAAATACTAGCAAACAGAATCCAACAGCACATTAAACGGATCATACACCATGATCAAGTGGGGTTTATTCCAGGAATGCAAGGATTCTTCAATATACGCAAATCAATCAACGTGATACACCATATTAACAAATTGAAGGAGAAAAACCATATGATCATCTCAATAGATGCAGAGAAAGCTTTTGACAAAATTCAACACCCATTTATCATAAAAACCCTGCAGAAAGTAGGCATAGAGGGAACTTTCCTCAACATAATGAAGGCCATATATGACAAACCCACAGCCAACATCGTCCTCAATGGTGAAAAACTGAAAGCATTTCCACTAAGATCAGGAACAAGACAAGGTTGCCCACTCTCACCACTCTTATTCAACATAGCTTTGGAAGTTTTAGCCACAGCAATCAGAGAAGAAAAGGAAATAAAAGGAATCCAAATTGGAAAAGAAGAAGTAAAGCTGTCACTCTTTGCAGATGACATGATCCTATACATAGAGAACCCTAAAGATGCCACCAGAAAACTACTAGAGCTAATCAGTGAATTTGGTAAAGTAGCAGGATACAAAATTAATGCACAGAAATCTCTGGCATTCCTATACACTAAAGATGAAAAATCTGAAAGTGAAATCAAGAAAACACTCCCATTTACCATTGCAACAAAAAGAATAAAATATCTAGGAATAAACCTACCTAAGGAGACAAAAGACCTGTATGCAGAAAATTATAAGACACTGATGAAAGAAATTAAAGAAGATACAAATAGATGGAGAGATATACCATGTTCTTGGATTGGAAGAATCAACATTGTGAAAATGACCCTACTACCCAAAGCAATCTACAGATTCAATGCAATCCCTATCAAACTACCACTGGCATTTTTCACAGAACTAGAACAAAAAATTTCACAATTTGTATGGAAACACAAAAGACCCCAAATAGCCAAAGCAATCTTGAGAACGAAAGAAGGAGCTGGAGGAATCAGGCTCCCTGACTTCAGACTATACTACAAAGCTACAGTAATCAAGACAGTATGGTACTGGCACAAAAACAGAAATATAGATCAATGGAACAGGATAGAAAGCCCAGAGATAAACCCACGCACATATGGTCACCTTATCTTTGACAAAGGAGGCAGGAATGTACAGTGGAGAAAGGACAGCCTATTCAATAAGTGATGCTGGGAAAACTGGACAGCTTCATGTAAAAGTATGAGATTAGATCACTCCCTAACACCATACACAAAAATAAGCTCAAAATGGATTAAAGACCTAAATGTAAGGCCAGAAACTATCAAACTCGTAGAGGAAAACATAGGCAGGACACTCTATGACATAAATCACAGCAAGGTCCTTTTTGACCCACCTCCTAGAGAAATGGAAATAAAAACAAAAGTAAACAAATGGACCTGATGAAACTTCAAAGCTTTTGCGCAGCAAAGGAAACCATAAAGAAGACCAAAAGACAACCCTCAGAATGGGAGAAAATATTTGCAAATGAAGCAACTGACAAAGGATTAATCTCCAAACTTTATAAGCAGCTCATGCATCTTAATAACAAAAAAACAAACAACCCAATCCAAAAATGGGCAGAAGACCTAAATAGACATTTCTTCAAAGAAGACATACAGATGGCCAACAAACAGATGAAAGAATGCTCAACATCACTAATCATTAGAGAAATGCAAATCAAAACTACAATGAGGTATCATCTCACACCAGTCAGAATGGCCATCATCAAAAAATCTAGAAACAATAAATGCTGGAGAGGGTGTGGAGAAAAGGGAACACTCTTACACTGTTGGTGGGAATGTAAATTGATACAGCCACTGTGGAGAACATATGGAGGTTCCTTAAAAAGCTACAAATAGAACTACCATATGACCCATCAATCCCATTACTGGGCATATACCCTGAGAAAACCATAATTCAAAAAGAGTCATGTACCAAAATGTTCATTGCAGCTCTATTTACAATAGCCCAGAGATGGAAACAACCTAAGTGTCCATCATTGGATGAATGGATAAAGAAGATGTGGCACATATATACAATGGAATATTACTCAGCCATAAAAAGAAACGAAATTGAGCTATTTGTAATGAGGTGGATAGACCTAGAGTCTGTCATACAGAGTGAAGTAAGTCAGAAAGAGAAAGACAAATACCCTATGCTAACACATATATATGGAATTTAAGAAAAAAAAATGTCATGAAAAACCTAGGGGTGAAACAGGAATAAAGACACAGACTTACTAGAGAATGGACTTGAGGATATGGGGAAGGGGAAGGGTAAGCTGTGACAAAGCGAGAGAGAGGCATGGACATATATACACTACCAAACGTAAGGTAGACAGCTAGTGGGAAGCAGCCGCATAGCACAGGGAGATCAGCTCAGTGCTTTGTGACCGCCTGGAGCGGTGGGATAGGGAGGGTGGGAGGGAGGGAGACGCAAGCGGGAAGAGATATGGGAACATATGTATATATATAACTGATTCATTTTGTTGTGAAGCTGAAACTAACATACCATTGTAAAGCAATTATACTCCAATAAAGATGTTAAAATGAAAAAAAAAAAGAAAACAAGGAAATGTGTATTATCTTTAAGAATTATTCCCATGAAAAATGTCAAATTAAAAGAAAATAAATCTTAAGCTGTATTGAAAATTGAAACTGGAGACCCTCCAGGAAGTTCCCTACATGGAGTCTGAGAACCCCTTTCCCCCTTTCCCCAAGCTGCCTTGTGTTGTTTTTCCTTTTAGGGGAAGCAGATGAGACTGTTAAAATGGACACCAGGTTTGAATATCCCCAAGAAGACAAAACCATTTAAGTCATGCAAGCAGAACTAAATTTAGTTTATTTCATGAACATAAGCTAAACTTAACTTAGGTTATTTCTTACAAATGTCACTGATAATCATAAACAAAACTTGTCATCTTCTTAAAATAGTACAGGATAATAACTTTTAACCAATCCCCCATTGTAATAACCAATCCCTGTAAAGATTATTTATTAAAACAACTTCCTCATTTTTACTTTATAAGCTTCCTGTAAATTCGCTTCATGCGAATTTTGGGTGTGAATTTTCCCAGTGTGTGAACTGTTCTTTTATGAATAATAAACTCTTACTAGATACTCTTTTACTGATCTGGTTTTAATTTTTACCGTTTCTGGATTTTAGACAAGACACACAGGCTGTGGCTATTAATTATTTTTAAGCAGGGTGCCCAGGTCTGGTTGCCCATCTCAGAGATGCACCACCCGTTTGCCACATGGGAGAAAAGTGTTTGCCACCTCCTGTTTCATGTTCCTTTGTTGGCAAGCATACTCATTGCCTGTTCTGTTGGTATCAACATCAGGAAGAAGTGTGCGTCCCTTTGGAGCTTAAATAAGACAAAAGATGATTATGAATTGATTTTCCCATAAGGAGTGACCTGTCTCTCCAGGAGGGGGTTATCTGCGGGCTGTTCTCTGCTTCCTCCAATAGCTGAGTGAGCAATAGCCGCCCTGGGTCTTTGCCACTCACACAGCTTAAGACTCCCACCTTCACAAGGTATCTGGGTAAAGGTGGTTCACTGAACACATATGTTTACTACTGCTCCTTCCATCACCAGTTTTTGTTCTTTGTTTTAAAGCTTGAAGTTATAAAGACAAAGAGAATAGACAACACTTTTGGGGAACAGGGAGTCAGATGAACCTAAGAAAGCTAAACTGAAGCAGTGGTGAAAGCAATTGCAGTCCTTCAGAGAGGCTCAGAACCAGGCTCGGGTCCAAGTAAATATGGAGGTGAATGTGGGGCTGCAAATACAGGAGTCACCGAAAGTCTATGAAAGGAGTTAAACCCCATCCATTCCCCTACCCTTCCAGAAGAGTGGTGTTTCCACCTTGGAGATAATGAAAGAAAATGGCTGATAAAATGAAAACGAGGAAGTTGTTTAACCTTTACAACGATGGGTTGTTACCATGGGTGCTTCCAGACGGCAGGTGATTGGCTAAAAGTGATGATCTTGTACCATTTTAGGAAGATGACTTCAGTTTTGTTTATGATTATCAGAGGCATTTACAGGAAATAACCTAAGTTAGGTTTAGCTTATGTTCTTGAAATAAGCTAGATTTTGTTCTGCTTATGCGGCTTAAGTGATTTTGTCTGTTTGGGGGATTTTCAAGCCTTGTCTCTATTTTATTTTATTGTAACAATTCTGACTAGAAATTCTCATAACAGATGGTCAAATGGATTACCTCATAGTAAAGCTCCCCAGCTTATACTAAGGTATAAGCCTTACTAAACCTTACCCCACCCACACAGGGCTTCCAATCATCTTAATGCTCCTCTCTCGTGATGTGAATAGACAGCCAAATATATCCAGATATTTGAGGAAAGATTCCAGAGACAGAGACATAAAAGAAAAGAAAAGAAAGGAAAGGAAAAAATGAAATGAAAACAGTAACTTGGAGAAAATAGAGACGCTTGCAGAACAAGAAAACTAAGAAAATTAAATGCTCAGGCAGATAAGGAAAGATACTATATTCATGTAACAAAAGCAAGATGCTATAAAAAGCAACCTTCAGAGAGCCAAGCAGAACTCTTCAAAATTAAAAATATGATAGTAGAAATGAAAAACTCAATAGCAAGTATGAAAGATCAATGTGAGTAAATATCTCAGAATAAAGATCGAAAAGAGAGAAATGGAGACTAATAGGAATTCTAGGGAGAGAGAATGCAGAAGACAGAGTGGAAAGTTATCTTTAAAAAAAAAAAGGAACATTTCCAGAACCTCAGGACATGAGTTTCTAGACCAAAAAGTCCCCGAATACGCAGCCTAATGGATGAAAACGACTAACGTGGAATTTCACAGCTCTAGAGAAGATCCTTAAAGTTTGTAGAGAAAAAAAAAGTCACAATCAAAAGAAAAAGTAGCAGGATGACATCAGATTGCACAACAATAGCAAAAAATATATATATATATAAAAGACAAACATTTTATAATTCTGAAGAGATTATAACAATGTTGAACGACCTTCAGTTCTATACTCAGCCCAAAGAATCAATGAAGTATGCACATATAATACATTATTAGATACGCAAACTTCTAAAGATATACCTACTCTGCTTGCTTTCTCAGGAAGCTACTGGAGAAGGGTTCTACCAACATGAGGAAGTGAGCGAAGAAAGAGAAGATATGGGAGCTAAGAAACAGATGAACCAGGAGAGAGGAAAAGTGGATTCCCAAGGTGATTGTGGTGGTCCCTGAGACTGAAGCAAGAGGAGAGCAGGTGTCCTGAGATGATGATGGCTCTTAGATGATGAAGCTGATAAAAATGCAGGGTGTCTGAGCATATTGAAGGGAGATTTACAAATGTGATAGGGCTTTGGAGATTTGTGATAGGGACACAGGAAATTATGTAACTGAATGAAAAATAACTTGTTAACTCCAAGGTTGGGGGGTGGGGCATGAAACAAGACAGGAAATGGAGTAGGTGTACACTGCCTGGCTCAGCGTGAATGTGGTTACACAGAAATGGTAATATAACCATAGGATAAATTCTCATCTTCTAATAGTGGGGAGTCAACATATGATGGCCAGAACTGGGAGGTGATGATTCTGCAATATAGGTATATTATTTTGAGATTGGAAGTTTTATTCTAAAAGACACAACTCAAGCAGTTGAAAACACTTGCCTCTGGGGAGTGGGGAAGTTGAGGATAGGAGCAGAGGCAGGCCAGGAGCAAGAACTGCTATTTGTCATTATAAGCCTTTTAGAGCTATTTGACTTCTCATACAATATTCGGTATATCCTTAACAGAAATTAAAATTACATTTACAAAGCAGATAGAAGGCCGGTGATGTGCAGGTCATACCTGGATAATGTTTTGCACTGCATTTGATAGGAAATAAAAGGAGAGTGCAATGGGGCAGGGAATAATCATGCAATTTAGGAAAATTATGGAAATAAAATTATGGATCAAAGTTTGGCTTGGATATGAGGGGAGGTGGCCTAAGCCTGGCAGACCCTAGAACCTGAAATTCAAAGCTGCGAAGTGACAGCACACACACTGTTTAACCCAGTTTCCATGTGAATCCATTATCATTATAGGAAAGGTGATAATTTATCTCCATTCTACAAATGAGGAATCTGAAACTCGCAGAGATTAAATGACTTGGCAAAAGCAACTGACTCATGAGAAGTAGAGCTGGGATGTCAAATGCCAAGTTTCCAGTTTTGCAGTGCCTGTTACTCTAAAAAAATTGAGCCTATCTCAAGGATGGATTATTGATACAGATAGCAAACAGCTCGAGAGGTACATTTATTTAAACAGTTATTGACTAACCATCTACATTCGCTGAGATGGTTACACGGTGCTCAGCCAGTGGTCAGTCTTCATTGCCCACATGTTTTGGAGCTGGATCCCACAGAGAAATTGGTAAAATAAGGTGACTCAAATACTAGCAGCTTTAGCTCAAGAGTGGAGGCGGCTTTCTCAGACGTCTTGCCTTCCCTGCCTGGTTCTACTACCTATTTTCCGTTTGTCAGTGTTCCCTATTTATCTCTGCCTTTGGAAACACTCCAGCCTCACTACTTGAGGAAATAAAATCTGGTCTTGGTCTCAGCTACAGTGACCAACTTGTCTCAGTTTACCTGGGACTGTCCTCATTTTAGCACTGAAAGTCCCCCACCCTAGGAAACCCCTTAGTCGCAGGCAAAATGGGACGGCTGGTCAACCTGGAGGAGGCATTAGCCACCTTTAGGAATAAGAGCTAGTTCAACCCACATGCTCAAAGATGATCCAACACTTTGAGAATGCTTCTCCGGGAACTCACTTTGTTTGTCTCTAGGTCGTGGCTTCAGCTGACTTGAAAAGCAGGGGGACATTTGTGTGCACATGCGTCCTTCTTGCTTTCCATCCCCTAATCTGATCCTCACTGAGCAAAGATCTGGCTACATAATCTTAAGCAAGTTATTTAAACAGTTTCCACCTCCTCTCTGGGACTAACAAGGCTTCATAGGGGTGATATAAAGATTGAATTATGCCATTTATCAAATGTTTACTACGTGCCAGAAATTATGTACATTATAACTATTTATATTCTGTCTCCCATCAATAGAAGGTTCATGAAGATGGGAATTTTATCTGTTTTCTTTACTGTCGTATTCCAGTGGTGGGGGGTAGGGGTGGTGTTGGAATATATATATATATATATATATATATATATATATATATATATATATATATAAAAATATATTTTCTTTTTTTTTTTTTTTTTTTTTGGCAGTACGCGGGCCTCTCACTGCTGTGGCCTCTCCCGTTGCGGAGCACAGGCTCCGGACGCGCAGGCTCAGCGGCCATGGCTCACGGGCCCAGCCGCTCCGCGGTATGTGGGATCTTCCCAGACCGGGGCACAAACCCGTGTCCCCTGCATCGGCAGGCGGACTCTCAACCACTGCGCCACCAGGGAAGCCCTTTTTTTTTTTTTAATATATATATATATTCTGAATATTTGTTAGGTGACTAAATGAATGATTATATTTAGTCCTACACAAAACTGTAAGGTAGCAATTCCCATCCCAGTTTTACAAGTTAGGAAACTGATGCTCACAGAGTTTAAGTAACTTGCTATGCCCACGAATGAGTGGCAGGCTCAGAATTCAAAATCAGGTCTGCCCAGCCCAAACGCCAGACTCTTGGCCACTGTGCTAAACTAAGACAAGGCATGTGCCCCACACGGTACCCAGCCCATAGTAGAATGGTACCCAGCCCACAGGAGAATGTAAACCCCCTTCTTCTCACTCTCTGTACCTCACTCTTTGATCATTGCTGCCGCCAGCACAGAGACTCGTGGCCGATAAATTTAAAGCCTGGAAACTGCTTCCTCCCTGCCTTCCTAGCGCACTGAGGTCTGTTCCAGTAGGAAGGCAGGGCCAATGGAGTGGCATTAATTGCTGGTGACTAGTGTGCACATCCGAGCGAGGAAGTGGCACCTTCCATCAGCGCTTGTCTCTTCACATCATCCTGGGAGTAATCTGACCCGACACACCATCACCATTTGACAGGAATGTCATTGCCTGGAGACCCAAAAATACTAAACAGGAAAGCTCCTGCAGAGTGACAGCCGGAACATCCGTGTCTGACAGTGGCGAGTGCTTGCTCACCCCATCTCTCAGCCCGAAGTGCCCCTCATCTGTGTCTGGGTCTGTCGAAAGTATAGGTGGAGGAACGCGTGCCCTCCTGGGTTCGCATCCTGCTGGAGCTCTTCTATGGCTGGATACTTACGCCAGCTCTTTGCCCTCTGCTTCCTCCCCTGGCACTTACCTTTTCATCCTTTTCCCAAAGGTCCTCTGAGTTCTTGGAGTTTTGCAGCTGTTCTTTTATTCGCTTTTATTCTCTCTTCCACTCCCAGAATTCACCTGCATATAGGACATACCCTTTGTCACTAAATTTATCTTTTTTTCCGAAACAAGATGAAAATAGAAAGAATACATGTATGCATAATGTGGATTTCACTGGAGACTTTGGAACAACGGGCAGCTGTCAAGAGCCATCAACTCAAAATCTCATAGTGGAGTTTTTCCTAATACCAACAGGGGCCTCCTCTTGCCCCATCCTGCCCCCTCACACTGCTTAACCTACCACTGCCTTGCAAAATTCTCTCACCCTTCTTTCTTTGCCCTGCAACTCCTCCTTCCAAAAAGAGCCCTGGACCTCTGAATTCTTCATTTATGACTCAGAACACAGCAGGTTTCCCTACCTCAAGATAATCAGAAACAAAGGGCCTTAGAAGATAGTTGAGGTTAAACTAAAAAGCAAAAGGAAGAAACAGAATCCTGTTGTATTATTGTTAATATCAATGACTGTGTCGTCCTTGGAGATCACCGCCTACCTCTCTGCACCCACAGCAGGTTGCCTGAGCTTTCAGGCGGTCCTCCCTGACCCCCGCTCTGTACTGCTATGTGTTGAATTAGTGCTTATGGCCCCCTCCAGTGGACCACTGACATCGCCCCTGGTGGTCTCTAACCTAACTTATTCCCCCTACCAGGCTTAGCACAGAGCAGGTGTGCTGGAAGCCGTGTCCATTTAGGCTAATTAGGACAGATGTAAGACCCCAAGTTTTCCAAAGGGACAATGCCATAGCGGGATGAACTGATCACTTTACCCAAAGCACACGCAGCCCCAGAATCAGCTCTCACTGACCTTGGTGCTTCCTTTGGAAGAAGCCTTGGGATTCAGGTCCCATCATTACTTCCAGTGAAAAGTGGCTGCTCGCCTGCTGATTGCCCAGTGCCAGCTTTCCCCGCCCCGCTTACCCTTCTTTTCCCCACTGGGATTTTTGAAACCACCCCCTCCAGCGTGCACATAAAAGGCGAGTATGTGGCAAAGTTGAGTCACCTGACGCTGTACAGTGTGTTGTCATTATTATCACCGCAGTGTAATAAGACATGGTTTATTCATTTCTGAGAACTCCCAGCATTTCGTGCTTCCTTCCCACCCCTGCCCGTCACTTAGGATAATCTATCTTTTCTCACTCAACTTTTTCTTCCTTCCCCACCCTTTAGGAGAACTCTGTGTTTGCTTGGAGGTACCCAGACATACTGGGCAGAATCAGGAATCTGAGTAAAGAGCAAGAGAAGACTGGAGGGACTGGAGGGAAAGAAGATGCTTGCTGTCGAGTTCAGGTGCTCCTTTATTTTGAGCAATGGATGAAACTTCAGAGAGGTCATGTCATCTACATAATAGAGGTTGGTAGAGGAGGGGAGATAGCAAAAATATGGCAGCTGGATGCAGGTGAGGACTTGGAGGATGAAGGGTAAGGCCCTCTGTAGCTGTGACGTCCATCTAGTAGCCACTAGACACATTCAACTCTAGAATTTCGACTTCAATTAAGTAAAGTTAAATAAAACTAAAATTTCATATCTTCAGTCATAGTCACGGTACAAGTCACAGTTCAAGCGCCCACCAGTCTCGAGTGGCGAGTGGCCACGGTATAGAACAGCATAGATGTAGAACACGTCCATCATCACAGTAAGCTCTTCTGAATAGTGTTGCTCTAGAGCTCTTGTAGGGTGTGAAAAAAAAGAATAGAAGAAATTGTAAAGAATTATTATTGTGAATTATAACTTAGGTATTTTTTATCCTAGATTTCTTTATCCTATGCAAGTGAAGGTTGGATTTTTCTTCCTTCTTTTCTTTTTTTTGGTCATGGAGATACTTTAGACAGCTAATCTTTGTTTTCTTTTGACTATAACTAGGTATAGAATTGGTTTCCATGAGTGCACGCTTCTGTGAGTCCCATGGTTCTTAGAAAAGCTTGCAAATATAGTTGTCAACTCGGGGTGTCATTACATAGGGGAGAGACTATGGGAGTTGGCTTCAGAAAATCTAGGTTCAAATCCTAACTTCTCCACCTACTACTTAAAGTCAAAGGACACTAGGTGATAAGAAAGGCTCACTTTCCCACTGGTTTCATCTTGTTATGTGGGAAGAGAACTGTCAGGCAGTGAACATTTACTGAGCTCCCACTAAGTACATACTGTTCCACAGCTTGGTTCTGAGAGCAAATCAAATGTGAACAAATGGGTCTTCTAGAGGAACTCTTAGCATAGCAAAGAGATAGAATACAAAGCAAACAAAAAATACCTCAGGGTATCTTCACCTAGATGTACAGACACAGGGCAATCTCAAAGAATCTGGAATCAGGTGGAACTTAGCGTGATTTGAGTAGGTCAGGCATCCTTTAGTCCTCGTCTGTCTCCTTGGGGCTATCTACCCACCTCTTAATTAGTCTTTTATGCCTGGAGGTGATTTTTATCTAGATCCATTAAGTCAAAACACTCACTGGTACTCCATCTCCCAGACTTTTCAGGCATTCATCAGCATAAGTGAAATGAAATCACTTTTGCAAAGAGCCCATCACCAGATGAGGGTTTGCACCTGAAGGTCTTCAGGTCTAAAAAGATGTTTAGATTGGTTTTTGTCAGATCAGGAATTTATTTGGCCTTCCTTTTGTTAGTCTTCTAAAAATCCTTCCCGGATCCATGCATTTGTAAAGTAGGATGGTTGTTTGATGGTTTTCTTTGGAGTTTAAGGTCTGGAAGCCTGGTGAGAACTACCCCTAAATAAAACCACTGTTTAAGAGACCCTATATCCTTCTCTTGATTTGTCCAGATCATTGAACTGTGCTTCAGAAAGACTACAGAAAGATAGTGTTTTACCTAAATAGTGTAAAGACAATCAGGGACTCAAGTGCATTAGAATCACATATGCCCTAACCTCCTCCCTCAATCCTATGTTTCACCAATTCACTGACAACATTTTTTTTCCTCCTGTTTTACGACTTGTGCAACTGAGCAAATGAAACCACATGCACTGAAGATGTTCTAACAAATCAAGCCCTAACAAAATATAACTTAAAAATCTTTTAGAGTCTTTGATAGAAGACCTGCTCGTTCCCTCTCAAACATCCATTGACTTTCCTTGCAAACAGACCTGTCTGTTAAGATAGGCAGTGTGCTCAGCAAATAATTCCTACTTCCAGCCTCCCACGCAGCCAAAGTTGGTCTGTGACATTGTTCTTAACAATAACGACAGCAACCCTATTATGACATGTAGCATTTGCCCATTTCTGCGATGGAAATGCTTCCAACATGGTTGATTTCAAGCCACCAGTGGTTAAGAACTGGCAAGCAAAGTCCCTAAAGATTGAACAATCATCCCTTGCAGGCTAATAAAAGCTAGTTTTGGCAGACAACTAGTTCTAGCCAATTAGACATTGGCTGAGTTCTCCTGGAATCTCTGGGAACTTTTTGCTTTTTTCCAAAAGAAGATAATGCTGGAGTTACCATGGCTCTTTTTCCTGTCTTGAACATCAATGTGATTCTGGAATTTCATCAGTAGTGTTGCAATCATAAGACAACAAAACGAAATGCCAACGTAGTAAAGTAGAAAGACGGAAAGAACCATAGAGCCATGACTGCGGCTGTGGAATCCCTACCTACAGTCTTCTTGTTATGTGATATAAACAGATACCAGGTTTGTTAGCTGCAGGTGGAAGCACCTCATATGTGAAAGGAGGCTGTAAGCTGAGTGTGGAGGTGAGAAGCAGGAAAGAGATGGGTGGTGTTGAGGAAGTCACCATCATAGCAGGAGGCTGAAGCTCATGCTACGTTAATGACCGAGGCACCCTCCCCCCCTCCCCCATAGGATATTTTCCCCCTTTGGTGTTTGGAGGTTTTCTTTTTTTTTTTTTTTTCTTTTTTTTTTGCGGTACGCAGGCCTCTCACTGTTGTGGCCTCTCCCGTTGCAGAGCACAGGCTCTGGACGCGCATGTATTCTATTTTTATTATTTAAGAACTACCCTGGCAATTTTAACATACACACTTAATAAAGTCTAAAGTTAAAGTTAGTCTCCTCCTGAAAACTATAAGGAACTCAGAACATTTTAAATCTGACCAACTCTTTCCTTGTTTGTATAACATTGTTGTCAAACACTTTAGTTCTATCTAGTTTTTTAACCTTCAAATTATCCTCTTCCCCATTCTCTCTATTTTCTCCTCTGACCCTTGGAGAAACATATATTAAAATGTCTTTTATAGCTGGAAGTTTGCATCTTTTGATCACCTGCAGTCACTCCCCTAACCTCCTCCCATCCCCACCTCTGGTTCTCTGTTTCTATGAGTTTTTAATTTTAGATTCCACATATAAGTGATGTAATACACTATTTGTCCTTCTCTGACTTATTTTTCTTAGCATAATGCCCTCGAGTTTCATCCATGTTGTTGCATATTGTAGGAGTTCCTTCTTTTTTATGGTTGAATATATATATATATATATTCTTTTTTTTTTCCATTCATCTCTTGATGGACACTTAGGTTGTTTCCAAGTCTTGGCTATTGTAAATAGAGCTGCACTGAACGTGGAGGTGCAGATATCTCTTCAAGATCCTATTTTCATTTTCTTTGGATGTATGCCCAGAAGTGGGATTGCTGGATCACGTGGTAGTTCTATTTTTAATTTTTCGAGGGGCTTCCATACTATTTCTACAGCAGCTGTACCAATTCAAATTGCTACCAAAAATAAGTTCTGGGTATGTAACGTACAGCATGGTGAGTATAGTTAACAATTCTGTATTGTACGCTTGAAAGTTGCTAAGAGTTAGACCTTAAAAGTTTTTATCACAGGAAAAAAATTTTGTAACTACATGAAGTGATGGATGTTAAGCTTAATGTGGTAATCATTTTGCAATACATACATATGTGAAATTGTTACGTTGTACACTTTAAGCTTGCACATTGTTATATGTCACTTATATCTCAGTAAAATTGGAAAAAATAATAAAATCGCAATCATTTAAAAAATGAAATAAAATGTCTCTCTCACCTATATCTCTTCACATTTCCTTTGTACTTTGCATTTACTTATCTCTGTGCTTACATTCTGCATTATTTCTTGAGATATATCCTACAATTCAAAAAGACTCTGATTTTTTCCTAAATTTTTTTTACCACATCAATTCTTTTTAATCTTTCTATTGAGGTATTTAAAAAAATACTACATATTCTGGGTTTCTGCAAGGTCTGGTTGTTCTCTTGCAAGTACACCTGATCATTTTTGTTCATTTCTTGTTCCTGTTTCTTTAATCATACCACATTTATATTATTTTATAGCCTGCATCTGGCAAGTCTATCTGTGGGATTGGGGTAAAAGTCAATTTTTCAAACTAGGGAGCAAAGTGCCCCTTGTTTGTGTGTTGGTCATGCTTAGAATCATGAAAACAGAATTGGAGATGAAGATGGCTATAAATGGATTGGAGCCAATGTCCCTAGGAGAGGCATGAATTCTGTGACATTCTTGCCAGCAGTACTGACCATGGCCTGAGTCCCCAGTGAGAGAAGGCTATCACCTACCAGAGCAGTACTTCCAGGTATCTACACTTCTGACCATTAGGCATTCTTGAAGTTATCCTTTTTTTCTAAGTAGAAACCAACGTTTCGAGTTTCTTCTTGTAGGCCATGGGTCTGATTTCTGGAGTTAACAGAACCAACTTAATCTTTATTTCTCCTACAACCTTT
This sequence comes from Orcinus orca, assembly GCF_937001465.1. Classification (NCBI taxonomy): domain Eukaryota; kingdom Metazoa; phylum Chordata; class Mammalia; order Artiodactyla; family Delphinidae; genus Orcinus; species Orcinus orca. Next base: position 90,171,716 of record NC_064569.1, on the reverse strand, counting down.
CAGATATATGATTACAATGATATTCATCTTAAGTCAATTTCTTCAGATACATAGAAATAGTTGGTAGAAGGAAGGCACAGGGCATGCAGTATTTCCAAATCTCTAGCTCTCTTAGGATAATAAATTCCTTTATCTACCCTGAACCTAAGAGTTTACAAGGCATTTTCATAAGCAGCAGCTCCTTTATCTCACAACATCTCTGGGAGAAGAGCGTCACATCCCCATTATGCAGACAGCACCTATGAGGCTCTGAGAGTTTAGGTGACTTGCTCAGACTACAAGCTCTGAACAGTAGAGTGGAGTGAGAGTTCAGTGCAGAGCTTCTGAGGCCAAATGCATGTTTTTCTCACTTGTTTTCTCTTAAGATCCTGCTCTCCTTCTGCCCATCCCTGTTCCTGAACAAACATTTTGATTTTATGATCCGTTGCCAGCTGCTGATTTATTTTGGAAGCAAGGATTGGCTGGAACTGAATGATACTGTATGACCATCCTAGGATTACAAACTGGAAAACTCATAAGGGGAGGGAACAGGGTCTTTATGAAAAAAGACGCAGACAATGCCACTCCTTCGGAAGAGGAAATGCAAATGGGTTTAGGGTAGACAGCCAGCCAGCTTCATTCCTGGGTTCACAGTGGCTTTGCTGATTATGGGAGATAAGTCAGGGCACCCCATTCTGGGGAATGTGAGGGACATGATTTCTCAAAGGCTCTTTGTCTCAGTCAGAGCCCAGGTGAAAGGCAGTGAATCTGCCTCATAGCACTCACGTTTGCTCCAGCTTCTGGGCGCTGCTGGCTGGTACATGGTTTGGAGGCATCATTCCTTGATCCAGACAGATTTGATGTGGGTTTTGTGGCTTATCTTCAGAGACGCGTCACAGGGACTGGCATTCTAAAAGCATATAAACGCATGGGCATGGAGCTTAAGCCATCCAGGTTCCAACTGAATCATTAACTTAATGTATTCTTCCAACAAATATTTACTCAGGGCTTACTCTACATCAGGGACTGTGCTAGGTGTGAGCGCACAGTGCGGAGCTGAATCAGACAGGTGAGGCTGCTGCTTTCAGGTAAGGCCTTGAGTTTGCCCCATAATAATAGCAGTGATGACTCTGTACCAGGGACCACTGTCAAGTTCTTTCATGTAATTAGCCCTCACAATGACACTATGAGGAAGGAAGATGTCACCTGATAAGACAAACTTAGAAATGTTAAACAGTTTGTCCCCAATCCAGGAATTAGTAAACAGCAGAGTCAGGATTCAAACCTACATCTGTTGATATCAAAGACAGTATTCTTAACAAATCTCAGTGTCTTAGTTTTATGACCTATGAAAAAGAACTAAATAACCCTGACTTTTCAATTGACTCATTGTTAGTATCAAATAAAAACAGGTTTAATTTTTAGCTAGGCGCCGGGCCACCTGGAGTTGACAATATTTTTCCAGTCCCCCTGGGACCTAAGTGCAGTCACATGACTGAGTTCTACATAAAGAGAAGCGGTATATGTAATTTACGATCACACTCTTAAAGGGAAGAGGTATATTTTGCCTTTCCTCATATCCCTTTTACCTGATGACTGGAATGCAGAGGAGAGGTGAGCTATTTTGTACCATGAGGCTGAGGGCAACACCTGAGGGGTGGTGAAGCCACAAGACGCAAAGAGTCTAAGCCTCTGTCACCATGGGGAGCTACAGTAGCCTTGGACTTGCTACTTGGCAGACTATTGTGGGAGGGAAATTAACTTTATCTTGTTTAATCTTTATTATTTTAGATTTCTGATATATACAACTGAACCTATATCTTTACCAAAATATCATCTATTAAAATAGAATTACAGCAGAAAGGACTTGTGATTAGGGATCAGGAATCCCGAGGTTCTTAGCTTTCTCAGTAACTTACTGTGTGACTTTAGGCAAGTCACTCTCCCTCTCTGAACTTTAGGTCTTTCCTTGTGAAGGTAAAAGGAGTATAATGAGACATAAGGATGTCCATTCCAGCTTGTGTCTGTGAATCAGATAGTTTTACTTATAATACAGGGTTATTTATTCTATAACTATATATAAAGTATCAACAATTTCAGGCACTGGGCTATGTACCAGAGCTATAAAGATGACCCAAAACAGCCTTGTTTTGGTTCACAAGATGTTTATAGTCTAGAGAAGACAGTCATGCAAGTCAGCAGTTATCAACCAATGATACTTGCAATTTGACAAACATGACCGAAGGTGTAATAGGGGCATAAAGAAAAGAGCTCCCAGATCTGTTTGGGAAATTTGGGAGGAATCTACAAAAAATGGTGACAGCCAAACTAAAACTTGAGGAATGATCAGAAATCTGCCCTATAGATTGAGTGGGGGAGCAGGTTAGAAAAAAGGGCATAGCAGGTGAAAAGAATAATGTCATCAAAGGCATGGAGGAATGAATTAACATGGTGGACCTGAGGAGGAGAAGATGATTCCGGATGGCCACAGTGCTGTCTTCGTGGAGAAGCTGGTAGGATGGGAGGCCACACAGGGGAGCAGGGAACAGGGAGGAAGAAACACTGCTTGATGATCAAATTACCCTGGATGTGACGAGGAGCTGATGAAGAGGTTTACTAAGGAAGAGGCATGATCATATCTGCACAAAGGAGAAGTGATTGTGGCCAAAGTGCTTGTGGTAGAAGAAGTTAATGGGAATAAAAACAGAGTAGGGGCACAAGTTAGAAACTATCCCAATAGCTTAAGGCACGATGCTTTGTGCCTGACTAGTTCTATGACAAGAAGATGGATTCAAGAATATTCATCTATTTGCAAGACTGTTTTCAATATAGATGAGGGGATAAGGAGAAGATGGTGTTAAATGTAGGTTTTTGGCCGGGAGGGACCAGAGAGATGATTACCTGAGATAGACAATGCAGGAAGGTGAGCAGGCTTCTATGTTTAGGAGGAAAGAGATGAATTGGGAATGGATGTATTGAGGGGAAGTGTCTGTGGGGCATCTAGGTGGGCTTGTCTAGTGACAACAGGCACAATAACCAACAGTTACTAGGAGCCAGGCACTGTTCCAAGTGTTGTTTGTGTACAGTGAGGCTTTTAACCATCACAACAACCATGCATAGGTAGGACTACACTCCCCATTTACAGAGAAGAAAATAGAGGCACAGAGAGTTTAAGTAACCAACCCAAAGTCACATATTTAGTAAATGGAAGAGCTGGGACTTGAACCCTGGCAGAGGGGCTCCAGAACAGTGCTCCTCACACTGGATCATACAAGCACGAGCTATAACGTGGTGGTGCTCCAAAGTAGAGCCAAAATTCTGAAGTAGGAATCTGGGCTGGGAGGAATCAGCACCCTCATTGCATGACGGACTATTAAGCAGAATGAGATAATTCCAGGAAGGAAATTAGAAGAGAGCCGAGTATGTGCCTCTGGAAAATATCAATATTTAAAAGTTGGGCCAAAGATCTCCAAAAAGATAACAAAAATGCAGGGATTAATATGGGTGATACCACACAAAAGAAGCAATTAGTTGTATGAAATACTACTGAGCACCTACCAAGCAGCAGGTATGGTGCTGTAAGTTTCACCGTTGTTCTTGCAGGTGTTTACTGGGGAAGAAGAGACATAAAAATGCTCAATATAATGTTGTGATACAGGAAATGTCTCCAGGGTAGTGCAGAAGCCCAGAGGAGAGAGCCCCTAATGACTCTGGTAAGTTCTAGGAGGATTTCACAGATGTAGGAGAACTTGAGCAGAGATTTAAAGGAAGAGCAGGAGTTACTTGATTGACAAGAAAATAAAAGGGTGTTCTAGTCAGAAGGAAAATGCTGTGTTCTGGATAAATTAGGAGTCGTGTTTGTTAGCAGTAGCTAACCTGACAAAAATGGCTTACTGCAACAAGAAGCAGGCAGGAACAGGCAATGCCGTGTTGGCGTAGTGGCTCCACAATGCCCTGAGGCTGCTAGGCCCTTTTCATCATTTCCCTCTGCCATCCTTCCTCAGCATTCTGTCCCAATGTTTATCACCTCATGGTCCCAAGGTAGCTGCTGGACTTCCAGACTCCTATGTTTACATTACCGTCAAAATGATAAGAAAGGGTCACAAGGCTGAAGGCGAGGGCTGAGGCTGTATTCTTTAAACTGTTTTCTCAAACACTTCACGTGGCCAGTACAGGTCCACGTGGCCACACCTGGCTGCAGGAAAGTATGAAGAGGTGAGTACTAGTAGCTGGGCACTTTGTTGTTCTCTCTTAGTGAGAAGAAAGGGAGAATGGATGATGGGTAGGTAATAGGTGTCTACCATGTTGCTGTAGAAAAATTGTGGGTCTGGAAGACAGGGGAACATGTCTCTAGCAGTAGCTATGACTTCAGCCAAATCAGGGAAAGGCTCTGTGTCTCAATTTTGCCTTGTGTAAAAAATAGGCAGTGAGTGATATGAACCCCAATGAACCCCACCATGTCATGCCATTATTAGCATTAGGCACAAAGGCACATCACAAAGTGCTTGGGACTAAAAGTAAAAAGCTCCCCCCTATGTAAAAAGCAGCACAGCAGTATCCTTTTAATCATTTTGATAAGGAGACTCAGGAAATGGACCATCATTCATTCAGGAAAATGTTCTCCCAGGGACATACGTGATGTGTCTTTAACTCTGCAGTGACATTTTTAGCATGTGCATCTAATGCCTTAGACTTTATTCCAGTTGTAGCAGATAGGTTTTTTTTTTAATTTAAAATTTTTTTTTATTTTTAGCATTTAGATAAAGTGTGTATTGTTGGAACATATTGAAACCAGATTAATCTAAGGAATAACAATGCTGGAAGCACGAGGCTGCTGTGCTGGGAACTTGTCGCGCTGGGTGGTTAAGTAAAGCAGCCATCGCGAGAAAGCTGATAATGCTGGTATCTGATGTGGAGGAGGTAGTCCATGGGGCCGCCCCCTCCAACAATGCCATCTTCCTTCTTTATTTCCTGAACAACCCCGCCGGTGGCAGGGAAGGGGGCAAGCTGGCATTCTGGCTGCCTGCCTGCTGAGTAAAGCCAGGATGATTAATTTCCATTTGCAGAAGGCTGAATTATCTCTGCTCCCCACATGTTCACATGCGTTGTCCAATAATTGCTTTTGTCCTCCAACTTTATTTCAACATGAGTCTAAATGGGACTCTGGGCCAGCAAGTCAGGATCTCTAAAGGGCTGTGTCTTTTGGGAATTAGTATGTTTGCCTGAAGATGATATTCAATGAATATTTATTATTAATAGTAGTAACAGCTAATGGTTATTGAATACTTACTACGTATTGGACTTCAAGTGCATGATTTTACAGATGATGAAACTGAAGCATGGGGAGGGTAAGGAACCTACCTAATGCCTTACAGCTAATAAACAGTACAGTTGGAATTCAAACCCAGCTTTCTGGTTCCTGTATCCTTAACCACTACGATGTACAGTGACCAGATATGGCACCCGCTATGCGCCAGACACTGTGTCAGGTATGGGAATACTGTTACTGACCTTGAGGAAACAGGCTTGTAGACAAGTGTTATAAATGTTCATTGAAATCTGGGTGGGAAGGTGACACAAAGGGAAGAGGAAGGATCACGAGGAAGTGATGCTTGAGCTGTGTATTACTGGCCATCGAGTCAAGAGTCCTGACTGTCATTCCTTCCATATTCTTAGTGGCTCTGTGACATAGGGCAAAGTGACTTACCTCTCTGAGCTTCAGTTTTCCCATCTGTAAAATACCAGCTAGGTGGCAGTGAGCCTGTGTAACCTTGCAATTGCCACAGTTGGGTAAAGTGGGAAGGGTTTACGGCTGTGGACTTCTCTTATGCTATAGGGCGGGGTACTGGGACAAGGAGTATTTACTTTCTAATTCTCTTCCTTAGCTTTCACACTCTCCCCTTGCTCCTTTATCTATTAGTGCATTTCATTCTGATGAGCAGCCTAGGACCAGAAGCCTTTCCTTGTACCTCAGATGGAAGCCTGGTGTGCCACCCTCAGAACAGGATGTTGTAACTGTCCAGGCACGGATGTGAGTCCCCCACATTGACAGGCTGGCTCACAAGGACTAGTGGACAGCCTGGCCAACCTCCCAGGACGTCCATCCCAACTCAGCTTTGTTATTCTTTAATCTTTACAGAACATATGTTTAATAGGGAAACATTTGGGGATTCATGAATTGATTCATTCAATCAGTAAATATTTACTGAGTTCTTGCAGGCTCGCCCAGCATTCCATACCCCTTCCTTCCCCTGGCCTGAGTGAGCCAGAACCCCCGAACCAGCCGCTCCTTTAACCCCGTCCTGTCTGGGCAAAGAACAGATGCCCTCAGGCGACCTACATGCAGAGGCAGGGCCAAACCCAAACCTCAACCCCAGGAGCTGTGCAAACAAAGAAGAGAAAGGGAAATGTCTCCCAGCAGCCTCAGGAGCAGTGGATTAAATCTCGACAATCAACTTGATGTACCCTGCATCTCTGGAATACCTGAATAGACAACAAATCATTCCAAAATTGAGGCAGTGGACTTTGGGAGCAACTGTAGACTTGGGGTTTGCTTTCTGCATCTAATTTGTTTCTGGTTTTATGTTTATCTCAGTTTAGTATCTAGAGTTTATTATCATTGGTAGATTTGTTTATTGGTTTGGCTGCTCTCTTCCTCCTTTATATAGATATATTTTTTTTCCTTTCTCTTTTTTTTGAGTGTGAATGTGTATGCTTCTTTGTGTGATTTTGTCTGTATAGCTTTGCTTTTACCATTTGTCCTAGCGTTCTCTCTGTCCATTTTTTTTTTTACATAAAGTTTTTAGCACTTGTTATCATTGGTGGATTTGTTTATTGGCTTGGTTGCTGTCTTCTTACTTTTTCTCTATTTATTACTTTTAAATTTTTTTATTTTTAATAATTTTTTTTAAAATTTTTATTTTAATAACTTTATTTTATTTTATTTTTTCTTCCTTCCTATCTTTTTTCTCCCTTTTCTTCTGAGCTGTGTGGCTGACAGGGTCGTGGTGCTCTGGCCAGGTGTCAGGCCTGTGTCTCTGAAGTGGGAGAGCCGAGTTCAGGACATTGGTCCACCAGAGACCTCCTGGCTCCATGTAATATCAAACAGCAAAAGCTCTCTCAGAGATCTCCATCTGAATGCTAAGACCCAGCTCCACTCAACAACCAGCCAGCTACAGTGCTGGACACCCCATGCCAAACAACTAGCAAGACTGGAACACAACCCCACCCATTAGCAGAGAGGCTGCCTAAAATCATAATAAGCTCACAGACACCCCAAAACACACCACCAGACACAGTTCTGTGCACCAGAAAGACAATATCCAGCCTCATCCACCAGAACACGGGCACTAGAACCCTCTACCAGGAAGCCTACACAACCCACTGAACCAACCTTAGCCACTGGGGGCAGACACCAAAAACAACGGGAATTACGAACCTGCAGTCTGTGAAAAGGAGACCCCAAACACAGTAAGTTAAGCAAAATGAGAAGACAGAGAAACACACAGTAGATGAAGGAGCAAGGTAAAAAGCTACCAGACCAAACAAATGAAGAGGAAAGAGGCAGTCTACCTGAAAAAGAATTCAGAGCAATGATAGTAAAGATGATCCAAAATCTTGGAAATAGAATGGAGAAAATACAAGAAACGTTTAAGAAGGACTGAGAAGAACTAAAGAGCAAACAAACAACGATGAACAACACAATAAATGAAATTTAAAATTCTCTAGAAGGAATAAATACCAGAATAACAGTGGCAGAAGAACGGATAAGTGACTTGGAAGATAAAATACTGGAAATAACTACTGCAGAACAGAATAAAGAAAAAAGAATGAAAAGAATTTAGGACAGTCTAAGAGACCTCTGGGACAACATTAAATGCACCAACATTTAAATTATATGGGTCCCAGAAGAATAAGAGAAAAAGTAAGGGGCTGAGAAAATATTTGAAGAGATTATAGTTGAAAACTTCCCTAATATAGGAAAGGAAAGAGTCAATCAAGTCCAGGAAGTGCATAGAGTCCCATACAGGAAAAACCCAAGGAGAAACACGTCAAGACACATATATATCAAACTATCAAAAATTAAATACAAAGAAAAAAATATTAAAAGCAACAAGGGAAAAACAACAAATAACATACAAGGGAATCCCCGTAAGGTTAACAGCTGATCTTTCAGCAGAAACTCTGCAAGCCAGAAGGGAGTGGCAGGACATATTTAAAGTGATGAAAGAGAAAAACCTACAACCAAGATTACTCTACCCAGCAAGGATCTCATTCAGATTTGATGGAGAAATTAAAAATTTACAGACAAGAAAAGCTAAGAGAATTCAGCACCACCAAACCAGCTTTACAACAAATGCTAAAGGAACTTCTCTAGGAGGAAACACAAGAGAAGGAAAAGATCTACTATGACAACCCCCCCCCAAAAAAGAAAATGATAACAGGAACATACATATCGATAATTACCTTAAATGTAAATGGATTAAAGGCTCAAACCAAAAGACATAGACTGGCTGAATGGATACAAAAACAAGACCCATACATATGCTGTCTACAAGAGACCCACTTCAGACCTAGGGACACATACAGACTGAAAGTGAGGGGATGGAAAAAGGTATTCCATGCAAATGGAAATCAAAAGAAACCTGGAGTAGCAATTCTCATATCAGACAAAATAGACTTTAAAATAAAGACTATTACAAGGACAAAGAAGGACACTACATAATGATCAAGGGATCAATCCAAGAAGAAGGTATAATAATTGTAAATATTTATGCACCCAACATAGGAGCACCTCAATACATAAGGCATATGCTAACATCCATAAAAGGGGAAATCCACAGTAACACAGAGTAGGATACTTTAACACCCCACTTTCACCAATGGACAGATCATCCAAAAATGAAAATAAATAAGGAAACACAAGCTTTAAAAGATACATTAAACAAGATGGACTTAATTGATATTTATAGGACATTCCATCCAAAAACAACAGAATGCACTTTCTTCTCAAGTGCTCATGGAACATTCCCCAGGATAGATCATATATTGGGTCACAAATCAAGCCTTGGTAAATTTAACAAAATTGAAATCGTATCAAGTATCTTTCTGACCACAACACTATGAGACTAGATACCAATTACAGGAAAAAAATCTGTAAAAAATACAACACATGGAGGCTAAACAATACAGTACTTAATAACCAAGAGATCACTGAAGAAATCAAAGAGGAAATCAAAAAATACCTAGAAACAAATGACAATGAAAACACAATGACCCAAAACCTATGGGATGTAGCAAAAGCAGTTCTAAGAGGGAAGTATATAGCAATATAATCTTACCTCAGGAAACAAGAAACAGCTCAAATAAACAACCTAACCTTACAACTAAAGCAATTAGAGAAAGAAGAACAAAACAAACCCAGTTAACAGATGGAAAGAAATCTTAAAAATCAGATAAGAAATAAATGAAAAAGAAATGAAGGAAACAATAGCAAAGATCATTAAAATTAAAATCTGGTTCTTTGAGAAGAGAAACAAAATTGATAAACAATTAGCCAGAGTCATCAAGAAAAACAGGGAGAAGACTCAAATCAATAGAATTAGAAATGAAAAAGGAGAAATAACAACTGACACTGCAGAAATACAAAGGATCATGAGAGATTACTACAAGCAACTATATGCCAATAAAATGGACAACATGGAAAAAATGGGCAAATTCGTAGAAAGCACAACCTTCTGAGACTGACCCAGGAAGAAATAGAAAATATAAACAGACCAATCACAAGCACTGAAATTGAGACTGTGATTAAAAATCTTCCAACAAACAAAAGCCCAGGACCAGATGGCTTCACAGGCGAATTATATCAAACATTTAGAGAAGAGCTAACACCTATCCTTCTCAAACTCTTCCAAAATATTGCAGAGGGAGGAACACTCTCAAACTCATTCTACGTGGCCACCATCACCCTGATACCAAAACCAGACAAACATGTCACAAAGGTAGAAAACTACAGGCGAATATGACTGATGAACATAGATGTAAAAATCCTCACCAAATTTGGATGCTAGCAAACAGAATCCAACAGCACATTAAAAGGATCATACGCCATGATCAAATGGGGTTTATCCCAGGAATGCAAGGATTCTCAAATATACACAAATCAATCAATGTGATACACCATATTAACAAATTGAAGGAGAAAAACCATATGATCATCTCCATAGATGTAGAAAAAGCTTTTGACAAAATTCAACACCCATTTATGATAAAAATCCTCCAGAAAGTAGGCATAGAGGGAACTTACCTCAACATAATAAAGGCCATAAATGACAAACCCTCAGCCAACGTCATTCTTAATGGTGAAAAACTGAAACCATTTCCTCTAATATCAGGAACAAGGCAAGGTTGTCCACTCGCACCACTATTATTCAAAATGGTTTTGGAAGTTTTAGCCACAGCCATCAGAGAAGAAAAAGAAATAAAAGGAATCCAAATCGGAAAAGAAGAAGTAAAGCTGTCACTGTTTGCAGAAGACATGATACTATACATAGAGAATGCTACCATCTTTATGCTATACATAAAGACGCTACCAGAAAACTACTAGAGCTAAGCAATGAATTTAGTAAAGTAGCAGGATACAAAATTAATGCACAGAAATCTGTTGCATTCCTATACACTAATGAAAAATCTGAAAGAGAAATTATGGAAACACTCCCATTTAGCATTGTAACAAAAAGAATAAAATACCAAGGAATAAACCTACCTAAGGAGACAAAAGACCTGTATGCAGAAAACTATAAGACATTGATTAAAGAAATTAAAGATGATACAAACAGATGGAGAGATATACCACATTCCTGGATGGGAAGAATCAACATTGTGAAAATAACTATACTACCCAAAGCAATCTACAGATTCAATGCAATCCCTATCAAACTACCAACGGCATTTTTCACAGAACTAGAACAAAAAATTTCACAATTTATATGGAAACACAGAAGACCCCGAATAGCCAAACCAATCTTGAGAACGAAAAACGGAGCTGGAGGAATCAGGTTCCCTGACTTCAGACTATACTACAAAGCTACAGTAATCAAGATAGTATGGTACTGGCACAAAAACAGAAATATAGATCAATGGAACAGGATAGAAAGCCCATAGATAAACCCATGCACATATGGTCACCTTATCTTTGATAAAGGAGGCAAGAGTATACAATGGAGAAAAGACATTCTCTTCAATAAGTGGTGCTGGGAAAAATGGACAGCTACATGTAAAAGAATGAAATTAGAACACTCCCTAACACCATACACAAAAATAAACTCAAAATGGAGAGTCTCAAAAGAAAGACCTAAATGTAAGCTCATACACTATAAAACTCTTAGAGGAAAACATAGGCAGAACATTCTATGACATAAATCACAGCAAGATCCTTTTTGACCCAGCTCCTAGAGAAATGGAAGTAAAAACAAAAGTAAACAAATGGGACCTAATGAAACTTACACGTTTTTGCACAGCAAAGGAAACCATAAACAAGATAAAAAGACAACCCTCAGAGTGGGAGAAAATATTTGCAAAGGAAACAACTGACAAAGGATTAATCTCCAAAATATACAAGCAGCTCATGCAGCTCAATATCAGAAAAACAAAAAACCCAATCCAAAAATGGGCAGAAGACCTAAATAGACATTTCTCCAAAGAAGATATACAGATTGCCAACAAACACATGAAAGGATGCTCAGTATCACTAATCATTAGAGAAATGCAAATAAAAACTACAATGAGGTATCACCTCACACCAGTCAGAATGGCCATCATGAAAAAATCTACAAACAATAAATGCTGGAGAGGGTGTGGAGAAAAGGGAACTCTCTTGCACTGTTGGTTGCAATATAAATTGATACAGCCACTATGCAGAACAGTATACAGGTTCCTCAAAAAGTAAAAATAGGACTACCATATGACCCAGCAATCCCACTACTGGGCATATACCCTGAGAAAACCATAATTCAAAAAGAGTCATGTACCACAATGTTCATTGCAGCTCTGTTTACAATAGACAGGACATGGAAGCAACCTAAGTGTCCACTGACAGATGAATGGATAAAGAAGATGTGGCACATATACACAATGGAATATTACTCAGCCATAAAAAGAAACGAAATTGAGTTATTTGTAGTGAGGTGGATGGACCTAGAGTCTGTCATATAGAGTGAAGTAAGTCAGAAAGAGAAAAACAAATACCGTATGCTAACACATATTTATGGAATCTAAAAAAAAAAAAAATTGTTCTGAAGAACCTAGGTCCAGGACAGGAATAAAAATGCAGACGTGGAGAATGGACTTAAGGACATGGGGAGGGGGAAGGGTAAGCTGGGACGAAGTGAGAGAGTGGCATGGACATATATACACTACCAAAGTTAAAATAGATAGCTAGTGGGAAGCAGCCGCATAGCACAGGTTGATCAGCTCGGTGCTTTGTGACCACCTAGAGGGGTGGGAGGGAGGGAGACGCAAGAGGGAAGAGATATGGGAACATAAGTATATGTATAACTGATTCACTTTGTTATAAAGCAGAAACTAACACACCACTGTAAAGCAATTATACTCCAATAGAGATTAAAAAAAAAAGACTTGTATCCAAGTTATATACAGAACTTCTATAACTCAGTAATAACAACAACAACAAAACAACTAAAAACATGGGTAAAAGTCTCTAACAGAAACTTCATAAAAAAGTATGTGAATATCTAATAAGCACACATAAAGGGAAATGCAAGTTAAAAGCACAATAAGAAGCCACTACCGAATAATGAGAATGGCTAAAAATTTTAAAGTAATAATAGAAAGAGAGAAAGGAAGGAGGAAAAAAATATCTGACAGAACCAAGTGTTGACCTGTATGTGGAGCAAACACAACTTTTATTAATTTTGATATAAATTGATAGAAACACTTGGAAGAAAGGTCTGGCAGTTTCTCATAAAACTGACCATACACTTACCCCATGATCAACAATTCCAGTCCTAGATTTATCTAATAGAAAGGAACATGTATGTTCATAAAACACTTCTAAAAATGTTCATTACAAATTTATTCTTAATAGTTCAAAACTAGAGCCTGCCTGCACATGTATCAATAAGGGAATGGATAAACACATTTTAGTATATTGAAACAACAGAATAGTATTCAGCAATTAAAAGGAGTAAACATAAATATAACAACGTGGTATAGCTCAAAGGCATTATACTAAGTAAGAACAACCTCCCAAATGGTGTGATTCCATTTATATAAAGTACATATGGTGTGATTCCATTTATATAAAGTTCTGCAACAGACAAAACTAACCTGTGGTGGAAAAAAATCAGAACAGAAGTTGCATTGGCAGAGGGAATGTGGAGTGTCGCCTGAGAAAAGGCATTCAGGAACTCTGGAGTGATGATTCTATTCTATGTTTTATAGGGATTTGCATAACACAGGTACATGTATTTGTCAAAAGTCTAAGAGAATGTACACTTAATATTTGTGTGTTTATTACATGTCAGTTTTACCTTAAAAGAAAATACGTAAACAAATATTGCATTCAAGTTAGTAATATATTCTGGAATATTTAGGGGAATTGACTGATGTCTACAATTTACTTTTAAATGCATCAAAAATAAGATAGATTGAGGGATGAATAGAGGAAAAGACAGACAGACATGTAATAAAGCAAGTAAAGTAAAATATTAATGGTGGCATCTAGGTGGCAGGTATATAGGAACTCACCATAAATTCTTTTAACTTTTCTGTATGTTTGAAATTCTTAATATTGGAAACAATTATGCTGAACCAAAGAAGCCAGACACAAAGGAGTACATATTGTATGATTCCATTTATGTGAAGTTCTAGAATAGGCAAAACTAATCTCTAGGGATAAGAACCAGCTCAGTGCTTAGCTGAAAAGCAAGGGGAGTCGACCAGGAGAGAACATTTTGGGATGATGGGAAGTCTCTAAATCTTGATTGGGGTACTGTTATATGGGTGCCTACATTTGTCAAAATATTTCATACTGCTCCCTTAAAATGGGTGCATTCTTTAATTGTATCTAAATTCTAGCTCAATAAATTTGATTTAAAATTTTTCTCTACTAGTCTATAATCAAGTGTCCATCCCAAGCTTCATGTTGGTGGGGGAGGGGTTGGATGGGCATATCTAATGCCTCCTAGACTGTCTTTAGCCTACAGAGGCTCAAACCTTCCCCTGCTCTTATTGGTAACATCCTCAGCTGGCTTATCCCTGGTGCTGACAAAGGGTCCATAACAGAGCATCTCAGAGCAAGTCCAGACTGGCTCCTCTCCTTTGCTCCGTGGGGAAGGGCGCTGGCAGTGATGGAAGCCAGCTTAGGTGAGTTGTGTCTGAGGTGCAGGGGGGCACTGCATGTGTCATCACCTGGTGTGGGGAAATGGGAGCTCACAAGAAGATGCTTTGAGGCAGGGTGGGGACACAGAGGCAGAAGCTGGGCCATCCTTTCTGGATACTGCCATGGGCTTGGAAATAAAGTCCTTCAATCCACCTGTGTGAGCACATGCTATGAAAGAAGTCATGGGGTGGCTCCAAGTCAGGGTAGCACGTTGAGTCCATGGAAGTCCCTAGAGTTCTTCTTTCCTCTTGGTCCTCTTCCCAGGCTCAGGTGGGTTTTATTTTACGACCAAAACACACAAAGTGGGGGCTTCCCTGGTGGCGCAGTGGTTGAGAGTCTGCCTGCTAATGCAGGGGACACGGGTTCGAGCCCTGGTCTGGGAGGATCCCACATGCCGCGGAGCAACTAGGCCCGTGAGCCACAACTACTGAGCCTGCGCGTCTGGAGCCTGTGCTCCGCAACGAGAGGCCACGATAGTGAGAGGCCCGCGCACTGCAATGAAGAGTGGCCCCCGCTTGCCACAACTAGAGAAAGCCCTCGCACAGAAACGAAGACCCAATCCAGCAAAAATAAAATAAATTAATTAATAAACTCCTACCCCCAACATCTTAAAAAAAACACAAAGTGTCAGATACCTTTCTGAGGACAGCTTCTGGATACTCGGTCTGAGATAAGGGAGATAAGGGAGACTGCCTGTAGTGATCTGACGATGCCAGTCTGTTTTCTTCCCATCTGATTTTTAACTCAGAGCATCTCTACTCTTTAGCTCATAGACTTCTGAGAGTTTATGTTCCTTTTTGGCACCTTATGAAGCGAGGGTGGGGTGAAACAAATTCATTCTCTAGCAGAACTCTGACACATCTCTTTAAATGCTTATGTTTCCTAGGAGACTGGCAGTTTTTGAGGATGGGGGTAGCATCCTGTTAATCTCTCTGCCTGAATAGCCTAGCATAAGCCATGGCACTGTTTCCAAACGGACATTTATTTTCTGAGCATCGCCTACATATATTAGATATCATTAGGGGACAAAATAAAGAGAAGACATATTGTTTTTCCTTAAGGAATGTGTTCTCCTGTCATGAAGATAAAATATTTCCACATAAAACTATTAGGAAAAAAACACAAGCGAGTACAAACTTGGCTGTTGGCTTCTGTTTAGTCAGTCTCCCGTTCCTCCTATGGGAAGGCAGAAATCAGGAATGGTGTGTGCAGAATGCAGTTCTTATGAACATTGTCATGGAAGGACTATATTGACCCAGTACTTGGTGGATTGGTGTAGTTTAGATAGACAGGGAGGAAAAGGGGAATGACTTCTCAGCAGAGGACTGGTGAAATCTGGAGATGTGCATTATTATTACCATTGTTTATCCATTTGAGTCTTTCCATCTTCTTTTCTTTTCTTTTAAAGATTTTTTTAAATTAATTAATTTATTTATTTTTGGCTGTGTTGTATCTTCATTGCTGCACGCGGGCTTTCTCTAGTTGCAGCGAGCGGGGTCTACTCTTTATTGTGGTGCGCGGGCTTCTCACTGCAGTGGCTTCTCTGGTTGCGGAGCACGGGCTCTAGGTGCGTGAGCTTCAGTAGTTGCAGCACGCGGGCTTGGTAGTTGTGGCTCATGGGCTCTAGAGCACAGGCTCTGTAGTTGTGGCGCACGGGCTTAGTTGCTCCACGACATGTGGGATCTTCCCGCACCAGGGATCGAACCAGTGTCCCCTGCATTGGCAGGCGGACTCCCAACCACTGCACCACCAGGGAAGCCCTGAGACTTTCCATCTTAAATACCTTCAGATTTCTTATCGCCCAAAGATGTGGGCTCCTTTTTCCTCTACTCTAAGTTGTAGGATAGCAAAATCTCATTGGCAATCCAAAGAGAGCGGTCTGAATGCCTGCTCCATGAGGACGCTGCTTGGCACTAGAGTCAAAATTTTTTGCACGGGGGTGAAAACAATGATTTATATGCATGTATTATTTCTCCCATTGGAGTGCAGGCTCCTTGAGAATTGGTGTTATGATTCATCTCTAAGACCAACACCTTAGCACCAGGTACAGAGCCATATATAGGTTAAATACTCAGTATCTATTTGCTTTAGCAAACCCAAGTTATCAGAACTTAGTGATCAGTTTTTTTTTCCTTACAGCTAAGCCCCCTGAGAGCTGGTTTTAAAGAAGAAGGAAGAAGGAAAGAAAAGCTCAGGACCCAAGGTTTGAAAGTACAGGGAGACTATCTATGGTCATGGTACAGAAGGTACAGTCTGGGGTATAGAGAATGGAAAACATAAGGTTATGAGTGGGATTTAAGGGCAAAGGAACACTGGAAGGGTTGGCTGTGATCACTGCTTCACCTAACTTCTGGCTTTGTAGAGGCTCAGTCCTGCAGATGGCAAAGAGCAAAGATGGCTGTGTGTGTGTTTCTTATTAAAAATAAAAATAATTAGCGATCACAAAAATAACCTTAAATAGGGCCTAAGGAGGCCTGGATTTGAATCCTAGACGTGTTAGGTTGCCTTAATAATTGTTGTTTTGCGCCCCTCCTTGTAGCCACATCCTTTGTCATGAAACTTTGCAACATTCTCCTATTATGATTCTGGGCTTAGGTATTTGATCTCCTTAAGCTGACAGAATGAAGTAGAAGCAAACCTTTTCCATTTCCAAGACTTGCTTTGGCCAACAGAATGAGACAGAAGTGACCACGTGCCAGTTCCAAGACCATGTGCACGTTTCCACTTGTTGTCTTTTCCCTATGCTATAACCATGAGACGGACCTTCCCATGCTGGCTGCTGATCCCAGGAGGAGGATGAGAGACACGTGGAAGAAACTTGTCCGAAGCATAGACCAACCTTGATTGGCCAACTCCTGGAAAATCGGCAGATACATTATAAATCATAAATGATTGGTGTTTAAGTTGCTGAGTTTCACGTGGATGTGTTCTATAGTAGTAGCAAACTAATACACTGGCCCTTCCATATATTCACTGGGGGCGGGGGGAGGGCTTTAAGTGTAACGTTGACCAGCCTGTCTTAGCTAGAGCTGCCCTAACAAAACACCATAGACTGGATGGCTTAAACCACAGAACTTTATTTTCTCACAGTTCCGGAGGCTGGAAGTCCAAGATCAAGGTGCTGGCAAGTTGTTTCTGGTGAGAGCTCTCTTACCTCTTCCGGGCTTGCAGATAGCTGCCTTCTTTTCTTTGTTTTTTGCGGTACACGGGCCTCTCACTGTTGTGGCCTCTCCTGTTGCGGATCACAGGCTCCGGACGCGCAGGCTCAGCGGCCATGGCTCACGGGCCCAGCCGCTCCGCGGCATGTGGGAATCCTCCCGGACCGGGGCACGAACCCGCGTCCCCTGCATCGGCAGGCGGACTCCCAACCACTGCGCCACACAGGGAAGCCCAGCTGCCTTCTTTATTTGTGCTCAGGTGGCTTTTTCTCAGTGCGTGTGCAAGAGCAGGAGGTGGGGTGGAGTGAGTGATTTCTCAGGTGTATCTGCCTATAAGGACATGAATCCTATCAGATCAGGGACTCACACGTATGTCCTTCTAAAATTTTAATGACCTCCTTAGAAGCTCCTTCTCCAAATACAGCTACACTGAGGGTTAGGGCTTCAACATAGAGATTTGAGGGAGGGACACAAGCATTTAGTTCGTAACAGCTTTCTTAGGCTTCTTTTACTCATAGGTGTGCCTAGTACATAAGGCACATTCGATAAAGAATTGTTGAACTGAGAAGACTGGACTACATAATTTCTAAGAGTCCTTCCAAGGTGGTTTTCCTTTAACTTTTTTCTTTTGTTCTTGCCACAAAATCATCCAGAGTTCATATGAAAGGGAGAAACGTCCTCTTCTACCGAAATGAAACTGTCAGTGAGTGGTGAGGGGCAAGGAGATGCCCGACACTTAAATGCACATAAGTATATTTAATCTTATTGAGAAAGGAACTCAATTATTTCATTCAGTGTGGTTTCTCTAGGTTCTATGTCCGCTTTTGACATATAGTAGGTACCTCAATATACTTACAGAATAAAATAAATTAATGATTGAATTAATGAATCATATAAGGGCTCATGCCTGCCTGTAGCTGTTCTCAGAGTTCAGGGAAATGAGGCAAAAAAAAGTCTGAGGGCTTCCCTGGTGGCGCAGTGGTTGAGAGACAGCCTGCCGATGCAGGGGGCGCAGGTTTGTGCCCCGGTCCGGGAGGATTCCCACATGCCGCGGAGCAGCTGGGCCCGTGAGCCATGGCTGCCGATCCCGCGCGTCCGGAGCCTGTGCTCCGCAACGGGAGAGGCCACAGCAGTGAGAGGCCCGCCTACAGCAAAACAAAACAAAACAAAACAAAAAAAACCAGTCTGAGTCATTGGAGAGATGAGGTCCTCTGCTTGACTAATAGGAATTGCAAAGGCGGAGGTGGAGGAACTTCTGAGCTCTCCTGGTGGGTTGAATTACCCTGGAGCAGTCAGCAACTCCTGCCTCTGTCTTCTGCCTCCGTTCCTGATTATCCTTCCTCCCCAGTGTCCCACAGGCCTGTCAGCTGCAACCTATTCCAAACCACACTCCTTTTCCAGCTTCTTTCTCCCACACTAATTGTGCTTGTCTTCAGTGGCTGCCTAGTTGTCCCAGAGAGAGATGAGTCATTGGCTTCCCTACAACTGCTTCACTGAAATGGAGAAATCCAACTTGACCTTAATTACAAGCACTGAGTTACCATTTGCTGAGGATTTACCATGGGCCAGACACTGCTCTGGATGAAAAGCGTGAAAGATCCCATCTAATCCTCACAAAAACCCCCTGAGGTGGGTATAATCTTTATATCATAGCGAATAAATATGGACTCAGAAAGGTTAAGTGACTTTCCCAAGGTCACAGAGCTGGATAAGGGGATTTGCACCCATCAGATGGACTTTAAAACCCCTGCCCTAGGGACTTCCCTGGTGGCGCAGTGGTTAAGACTCTGTGCTCTCAATGCAGGGGGTCTGGGTTTGATCCCTGGTCCGGGAACTAGATCCCACATGCCTGCCACAACTAAGGAGCCCACCTGCCACAACTAAGACCTGACGAGATCCACGATGTCAGATTATCTCCAGGTCAGATGTTCCCTTCTCTCCCTTCTCCATTGTCTCCATTCTAAAACCGGGCACTCATCTCTGCTCCCAAGCAACTGGCACACCTCTCTAGGATAGCTCTTATCACATGAGATTATTCATAATTATTCATCTGCTCGCCTATGACCTGCTGGGAAGTGCCTTATTCTTCCCTCTATTCCCCATTCTCAGCTCAGTGTCAGGTCTACATCACACCCACTCCATAAATACTTTTAGAAATTAATTAAATCCTCCATTTCTAATTATCAAATATGTTATCTTTCGTGGAGTGGAATAGAGGGTTACACCTTACAAGAACTGTGACAGAGAAGAAAATCCTCCCATTAGTCCATTCTTTTCTGTAAGGACAAATCTTTTTGGTCCGCCACAGGTACGTGGTTCTCTTCAGGCACACTTGCCATAAGACAAGGGCAGGAGAATTATCCCCATGCCCCGCCTGGTTGGAGGGCCTGGAAATCTCAGGGTCTTGATGCTCTTGAAAGGATTGACCTGCCATGGGATGCTTAGTGAGTCCAGCTAAGCAGGGCTAAATCAGAGACTCTCTTCTTTCTAGAAGTCTGAAGCTGCTTCACCCTCTCTTCTTACTGCATTTTCTAGACCTTGTGGCCACAGTATGTACTCTCCAAAAGCAAACAAACAACAACAAAAAGAAATAGTACCCTCCGTCTTTCTGTACGGCTCTTGCTATATACCTGTACTTTCCCTTCAACATCAAAGCTCAACTTTTCTTTAGCTATTTCATTCTCTCTGTCTTTCAGAATTCGTGCTTGGGCACCAAGCAGACTCAAGAAAAGACTTCTAAAAATTGCCTGCCATCCAAAGAGGGAAAATACAGCAGGACAAGCCCAATTTCCTCAAGAGGGAAGGGGAGGCAGCCATCTTGGCTGCCAACTCATTCCAACATCCAAGCAATCCCTGAATTTACTTGGCAAAACACAAACCAGCAACTGCCCAAGACAAGAAGTGAAGTGGTTTTTATTCTTGCCTGCCTTTTTTTTACCTCCATGAGAGAAATGACTGAAAGATTTTTATCTTGCTCTCCAAAGAACCAATCTGGGCCCAACGGAGAAAAAGCACTGCTCTGTTGTGTCCAATGATGAGAATATTTCTAGGATGTTTCAAAGAATCAATCATGGGCCTAGAGCCTTAGGAAACATAGTGGGTGCCACCGTTTGGAGAAAATGGGTGTTTCTGTGAAGAAAGCAAAGCAGGGCTTACTTCTGATTGTCTTAACCTTAGCTTGTTCAGACTTACCTCTGTCCTCACCCCCTAAACTTCAGCAGCTTAGGAACATGAGTGCAATGACTTCTGAAACCAACTACCTGGAGTTAAGCCAAACCTCACAGGTTAAGTTCCCAGACCTCCACGAACCTGCTTTTAATTCAGACATCAGTCACAGGACTGGGGGTTCCCAGGCCCCCTTGTTTCTGACCAGCTGTTGCAACTCAGGGGTTCTCACTACCTCTTCAGGTTTGATAACTCACTAGAGTGATTTGTAGAACTCGGGAAAACGCTAGACTTATAATTACATTGTTGTCATAGCAAAAAGATACAAAGGGAGAAGCATAAGGTGAGGTGTGGGAGGACCCCAGACAAGAAACTTCTACTGGGCGAGGACGTGTACCCTTTGGTGCACTGTGGAGCTCACTGGAGCTTATTACTGGGATTTAATTACGTTAGTATGATTGCCTGGCTCATTGGCCACTGAACTCAATTTCCAGCTGCTCTGTCCTTCTAGAGGTGAGGCTGATGCCCCGTGACACAAGACCCCAACCCTCTAATCACATGGTTGGTCTTTCGGGCATGACCAGCCACATTCTTAGGCATCTTATTAGCATAAACTATTTAGCAGTCCACCAGGGGTCACCTAGTTAGCATACATTATCAGGTGATCAGGTGTGGTCAGAGGTACTCACCAGGAATAACAAAGAAGCTCTCAGTACCCAAGAAATTCCAAGGATTTAGAAGTTATCCCCAGAAATGAGAACAAAGACCAACTAAACTCTTTATGACACAGTGAGGAAGCCCAGATTCAGTCTGAAACATGATCTAATGGATTTCACCATTTAACTCTTCTCAGCCTTTGTCTCTTTAGACTGAATGATCTTAACTGATTTAGGGTGCCGCCAACTCGGCATAGGATTCTGAGGGTTCAAACGCCTGAATGTCTTCTTGGATCGCCCATCTCACCGTGGAATCTTGGAAAAGTCTCTTAACTGGTTGAACCTCAGTGTCTCCAATCACAAATGAAAATGTTAGACTGTAATATCTCTATGAACTGTAATATCTCTATGAACTACATCGAACTGATGATTCTATGGCTAAGCCACTAAAGGGCTCTGACACTCAATTTCCTCATCTTTAAAATGAGGGCTGGATTAAATGCTTTCTAAGGTCTCTTGCTGAGCTAATAATCATGATTTAAGTACCTTAAGACCTTCTCAATGTGTAAGGAAAAGATGACTCATCCTTATTCCACATGGCCATAGCATTTTCTTGTTTATTGTTCTCTCCTCTCCAGGAATAAGATGTTGGCTGGCTACTACCTTATCAGCAGCCTCTCACACAGATTCATGAGAGGATGCCAAAGATTTTTCTATCTTAGTTCTGGGAAAATGAAAGAAAC
Source organism: Orcinus orca (assembly GCF_937001465.1). NCBI lineage: Eukaryota > Metazoa > Chordata > Mammalia > Artiodactyla > Delphinidae > Orcinus > Orcinus orca. The sequence continues at coordinate 90,149,614 of NC_064569.1, read as the reverse complement.
AGAAGGTAGGAAACAGGAATAAATTTAAAGTCTGTGCCATAGAAGGCTGGGTAATGGACCAGCCAAGAAGGCATGGCTAAGAGAGTTTTTGTCCCCTAGATGCATCTTAATTTTTCATTAAATACTGTGTTGCAACATAAAGGAAACCATTTACAGGAAAAGGACCTCAACTGCAAAATGTGGCCACTTTCTGTCAAGCATACGTGTTTTTCTGGAGGCCCATGAAACTTTCGTACTTAAAAATATGGGGCTTCCCTGGTGGCGCAGCGGTTGAGAGTCCGCCTGCCGATGCAGGGGACACGGGTTCGTGCCCCGGTCAGGGAAGATCCCACATGCCGCGGAGCGGCTGGGCCCGTGAGCCATGGCCGCTGAGCCTGCGCGTCCGGAGCCTGTGCTCCGCAACGGGAGAGGCCACAACAGTGAGAGGCCCGCGTACCGCAAAAAAAAAAAATTAAGTAAAAAACTACATGATAATGTTGCTGATACTCCCCAAAGCAAAAAAAGAAAATCTATTTCTTCCTGTGTCTGACCCCCTGAACCAACAGCTTCTAAACTTTTTGATCATACGCCTCCAAAACGGGTATACAATTTGAGCACATCCCCCAAACATATATCATTTATTTTTAAATCACACATGTCTTATTTTATTAAACTGTATCTATTTTACACAAAATAATAGAAAGAAAAGAGAGCTAAGTTAAAAATAAATTTATTTGCAATCATTTTATTTTACGTGATAATGAAGCAGGAGGGAAGGAAGCAAGGCACAACCTTTGAAAGAATGGCAATAGCCCGAGGACATTACGTAAACTGATTAGAACTAAATGGGTCCAAGATGGCGGACAAGTCGACTTTCTCCACTAGACCTTGAGCCTCCGCATATGCTCACATCAGCAAGCTAAAGGACACACCCACAGGCGCCATGACAGTTCCAAGACCGACCATAAGGATCAAAAAGTGGGTGGTGGCCCAATTCCTGGAAATCCCTGCCCCTTCCTAAAATAGTTGGAATACTCCTCCCACTCACTAGCCTATGAAATTACCCACCCCTATAAAAACTGACAACCCCAGACCCTGGGGCCTTTCTCACCTTCTGAGATGGCCCACACTCTGTCTGGGGAGTGTCCTTCTCTCTAAATAAATCCACTTCTTACATATCACTTTGTGTCTCACTGAATTCTTTCTGAGATGAGACCCCAAGAACCTGAACTTCATTAAATCCTGAAACCAGGTGTGTGATCTCAGTTGGAAGACTGTGGGTTTTGGCCGGGTTCGAGTCCCAGCTGCGTGGGTTCAAGTCCGGGCACAGAGGTCCAAGTCCTAATCTGAGGTGCATGCTTTCAGTAACACCACAAAAATCATGTTTCTTTCACTAAAACATCTCAATATTAAAAATATTTTAGTGAAGACAATGTGATGAAATATGCTTTATTACTTTTGGAAATTATAGTTTGTTATAATGTGATACAACACTTTGAAGATTTGGCTCAAAATCCAGTTTATTTTATTTTATTTATTTATTTATTTTTGCTGTGTTGGGTCTTCGTTTCTGTGTGAGGGCTTTCTCTAGTTGTGGCAAGCGGGGGCCACTCATCATCGCGGTGCGCGGGCCTCTCACTATCGCGGCCTCTCGTTGCGGAGCACAGGCTCCAGACGCGCAGGCTCAGTAGTTGTGGCTCACGGGCCTAGTTGCTCCGCGGCATGTGGGATCTTCCCAGACCAGGGATCGAACCCGTGTCCCCTGCATTAGCAGGCAGATTCTCAACCACAGCGCCACCAGGGAAGCCCCAAATCCAGTTTATTTTGATGTTTTATTTTAATGGTCATCATAGCTGAAAATTATAAAACCAAATAGTACAGGATTCAAATAGAAGAATGGTGTCATTGGCTGGGCTGATTAAATCATAATAATTATTTTTCAATTATGCAAAGGTTTTAGTTCATATCTGACAAGTATATTTTTATAATCCCTCAGATTCACTGCTTTTCCTACAAACAAAATGGGAGGTACTGCATTGCTATATATGTGTGTGTGTGTGTCTCTCTGTCTCTATGTATTATATAATACATAATATATAATATGTATATAATATTTTTTATATTTAATATTTACATATTTATAATACACTTCATATTTTTAGAACAGTTTTAGGTACATAGCAATTTAGTAGACATTAGAGCGTCCCCATAGAACCCTGTTCCTCACCTGCGCTGCTTCCCCCATAATCAACATCCCATACCAGGGTGACAGATTTATGACAATCAACCTACATTAACCCATTACTATCACCCGAAGTCCATAGTTTACATTAAGGTTCACTCTTGGTGTACATTCCATGTGTTTTGACAAATGTGTAACATGTATCCACCAACAATGTATCACATAGAATGGTTTCAGTACTCTAAAAATCCTGTGTGATCCCCTATTCATCCCTTTCTCCCCCAACTCCTGGCAACCATTGGTCTTCTATGGTTTCCATACTTTTGACTTTTACATAATGTCATATACTTGGAATCATACAGTACGTAGACTTTTCAGATTGGTTACTTTCACTTAGTAATATGCATTTAAGGTTCACATCTTTTCATGGCATGCTATCTCATTTCTCTTTAGGGCTGAATAACATCTCATTGTATGAATGTACCATATTTTGTTTATCCATTTGCTTACTGAAGGACATTTTGGTTGCTTCCAAATTTTGGCAATTATGAATAAAGCTGCTGTAAATATCTGTGTTCAGGTTTTTGTTCAGATATGAGTTTTCAACTCCTTTGGGTAAATACCAAGGAACACATTGTCAGATTGACTAGAACTGGACACACCAGTGTCAATTAATATTTTTCTTAAAAAAGATACAGTTGTCTACATATAGAAATATTTATAGATACTATATATAAGGCAATTAGTAGACACACACATATTTTCTCATTCTGTTGGCTGAGTGGACCTGGAAACAAAGTCACCTCAGTAGCAATGAGACTACCTTGCACCCAGATCTTGGTTTTTAATAACATTTTCTAATAAAAGGAACCACTAACCACCTTTCTAATAAAAGGAACCCCTTGGAGAAGTGGCTGATTCTAAGACTGGGGCAGTGAATTTACAAGATGACTCTGGGGCATCTTGTAGTTCCAGAAAAATAAGAAAGTGCTTTTTTTTCCCATAAAAGTACAGTGATGGAGGATGTAAAAGGGACATGGCAGTATATTGAAGGGGCTCCCAGAGGAAAACCTGGAACAATCTGAACAACAAAATAAGATAATATTCTACTCGAAGTATAAAATAAAAATGTATGAATGCACACTGATGTAATAAATTAATGAATAGGTAAGTGAGGGAGAAGAGATACATCACCCACACAGAAGAACTCCAAATAACTTACACAGATAATCCACCCTCAAGGAGTTGGAGCATCTCTCTCCACTCCTTAAGTGTGGACCATACATGGTGATTTCCTTCCAAAGAGCACAGTATGCAAAGAGGGAAAAAAGAATACAGGGGAGAAACCTGACAAACGCTGTCTTTACCAGATGATCAAGGTTAACATCTTGAAGTGAGAATTCATGATGCTAGTATGTACCCTTGATATGATGTAATGAGAATGGCGTTTTACCTCTGGTTTTCCTCCCAGGAACTCATCATCCCAGTCAAAACATGAGAAAAACATCAGAAAATCAATTGAGAGGCAGTCTACAAAATACTGCCAAGGTCATCAAAAACAAGGAAATTCGGAGAAACTTCATAGCCAAGAGGAGCCTAGGAAGACATTATATAAATATTATGTAAATATAAATATAATGTGATGTCCTGGATGTATCCTGGACCAGAAGAGGCATATTAGGTAAAAACTAAGGAAATCTCAGTGAAGTAATGACTTTAGTTAATGATAATGGATCAATATTTGTTCATGAATTGTGATAAATATACCTTAGTAATGTAAGATGTCAATAATAAGGGAAAGTAGGTGCAGGGCATATGAGAACTCTGTACCATTTTCTTAATTTTTCTGTAAATCCAAAACAATTCTAAAACTAAAAAGTTATTTAAAAATTTTAATTGATATTAACAAATTGCTCCATTAAAATGCAACAATATATACTTCCACCACCATTGTGTGAAAGTTTGTTTCTCTGTACCCTTGACAAAAGTGAATATTATCAATCCTTCTAATATTTGTACACCTGAAAGGTGGCAAATGATATCTCACTGTTTAAATTTGCATTTTTAAATTACAAAAGCAATTTAGCATCCCTCTTCTCATTGATTGGTCATTTATAGTTCTTTTTCTACAACTGTATGTTGCTATCTTTGCTCATTTTTCAGACTGGGTCATTGGTGTTTTTCCTGTGTAGAGCTTTTGGTATGGTTAAAAAAATAATCCTTTTCTTTAATAAGTTTGCAATTTTTTGCAGATTGTTTTCTTTTGACATTCTTTCATTTTTTAAAAATATGCAGAAAATTTAAACATTTTTGGTAATCAAATCTCTCTTAATTTACAATTTCAGAGTTTCATCACACTTCTGTTTTATTCTCAAACTAAGTCCTCAGAAGCTTGATTACCCTACATGGGTCCCTTCAAGCTAGTCCCTAATTATTTTAGGTGTTCTTGAAAAGATGTCTCAAATGGGTTCACAATCCACTGTCAGTTGAAATCCCTCCTGGGCTTTGCTCTTGTTCTTCTGCTGCCATGCCACTTGTTTTCTGAAAGCCACGTGGAAACAGGTGGTACATCAACCCTGGAGATACTAATCCCCAAACCAAGAGTGCTGTCCTTCCATCATGTCAGGTTCCAGTCCTCAGGATGTCGGAGTAGGTCAGTTCAGTGCAAATACATTTTAAAATTTGTTTCCTGTATATCTCTGATAACTCACCAGTTACTCTTAATATCCTTTGCTGATTTCTCCTAACTTCCTGGTGATTAAACGCCAGCTTTATGCTGCAGGACCCAGACCTTGACCTCCTCTCTAGCAACAATCATTTCTTGGATGATCTCAGTTCATTTCATTTCAGGCTTTAGCTAGTGTTTCCCAGTGGTATACATTTCCAGCTGTAAATCTACTCTGGACCTCCTCTCTCCTCTCCAGACTCATATATCCAAGCCTAGTCAGCCTTTCCACTCATTTAGTTAATAATCATTTCAAGGGTCACGTGTCCAAAATTGAATTCCTGACCTTTGCCCTAGTCTTCAACACCCCAGTAACCGGGAACTCCATTATTCCGGCTACTCAGGCCAAATGGTCGGAGTCATTCCTTACACTTCATCCCATACCTCATATCCAATATGTCTGGAAATTCAGTTAGCTCTGACTTCACAATACATCCACAATCCGAACATTTTCCAATACTCCTACTCCTAAGACCTAGGTCACAGTCACCATCGCCTCTCTCCTGGAATACGCTGACGCCTCCGAATTGGTCCTCCCACTTCAGGCTTTGTACGCATCATCTATTCTCTATACGGCTACCAGAGAGATGCTTTTAAAACATGTCAGAATATCTCACTTTTCAGCCTAAAACCCTCAAAATGGCTTCCCCCATCACTCATGAAAACCCCAAACCTTACAACTGGCCTCAGGTCCTAAATGTTTCTGGCCCCCTGCTTTCTCCCTGAGCCCTCCCCTCACGGGGCTCTTTGCTGTTCCTTGAATACACTAAGTGTGCATCACATCACGGCCCGGGCCCTGGCTGTTTCCTCCACCAGCACACTCTTCCCCCACCAGATAACCACACGACTCACTCTCACCTCATTGGGTCTCTGCTCGTATGACGCTTCTCCATAGAGGTCTCCTGCAAACACCCTAAAATGACAACTCCCCTCACTCTCTGTCATCCTGTTACTTGCTTTATTTTCCACCTTTGCGCTTGTTGCCAGCTGACACACTATTGTTGTTTATTTGTTTATTGTATAACTCCCCCCACTAGAGTATAAACTCTGTGTGGAAGAGATACTTTATTATTTCACTAGTTATAGCCCCAGCAAAAAGAATAATGCCTGGGGCTTAGTATATAGTCACAGATATTGGTCGAATAAGTGAATACATCCCATTATGTGCCTGGCAGCCAATGTGACGTAGCCCCCGACCTCTAGATCTGATCCTGATCTCACCTCTTTCCCTTTTTCCTCCTAAGCTGTGGCCATATTTATTTTCCCTGGTGTTTCAGAGACCAGCACATTGGGCCACTTCCTGTTTTCCTGATGAATAGAATTGAATTCTAAGGGCCTTGCCAACTGGAGAGGGGACCAGAAGGAGAGCAGAATAGGATCTCTGGGAGCAATTACACAGTATGACATCAGGGCGCGTGAGCAAAAGCACGAAGTAGAGACGGCTAATGAGTACCTTGTGCCAGATCTATAGTCAACGTGGATGCAGAGATAAGTGAACAAAACTCATTTTTCTGTGCCCTTTTTCCTTCCACAGCATCCATTTTCTCTATTGGATTCCAATTCCTAGCCACTCTTGGAAAAGGAAGTAGGGTAACGTGGTGGAAAGAGTCCTAGATGCTTAGAAAGGCTTGGGTTAGAATCCTGCCTCTGATACTGAGAGCTGAATGAACTTGGACACATCATTTAATCTTTGGAAATGTCACTTTCCTCATTCGTAAAAGGCAGCTAACAATGACTACCTCAAAAGGTAGGAAAAAACCTTAATATCCCAAACCCAACATAAAACAAGAACTTAGTAATGTAAATTGAACCTATCAAGTTGGCAGGAAGTGATCAACCTTATATATGACCTGACATCTGTCTGGCTTTATTTATAGCATCCACTGATGGAATTCGGTGTGTTTGTCTTTCTTTTAGACTCTTTCCCACTCCTTTCTTCCTTGAATATCCTCTTGTCTCATTCTCTGGACCCATGAAATTTTTACATCAATCTGATTCCTCTATGCACAAGACGGTGAACTCTACGTTTTAGAACAAAGAGAAACAGAAGAGAAGGTAGTTGGGTATTTTTATCTGGAGAAGTGGAGGAACCAGTTCTCTCTCTCTCTCTCTCTCTCTCTCACACACACACACACACACACACACACACACATTGCCCACGGTGATGGAAAGGAAGATATTTCCATATCCCTGCCCCCACACTGCCGGCTACAAAAGCAGAGCTGCGTAATAGAGCCCTGGGACGCCCCCTAAATGCATCTCCCCTGGTGTGATATCAGCAGGTTCCATCATTAGGAAGCAGCAAGGGCAGGTGAGGGTTTAGAATAACATAGGCCCCTGGGGCATGCAGAGCTGCCTTGATGAGAACAGGTTGGGGCGCCCTCAGGAGCTCTGGTTTCTGACCCACGGGAGGAAAAAGAGGCTTCAAGAATTAGAACTAAACTTGAATTCTGGAAGGAGGAACTGTCGCCAGCACCAGTGAGAGTTATCCCAGGAGTGACATACTTGAAAACATTAGAGAAATTAAAAGCCACCTCCAGGATGTGTTTGTCTGAGCTGCTACTGCTATTTCCTTGGGCTCCCCTCTGAGTTCCAATGCACTGCAGAATAATTCTCACCTTGATTAAGACAAATTTTTCTTCCCAGCATGGTGTCCTCAAAAGGACACCTTTTAGGGCCATAAAACTCTGTTTGAATTCCATCTCTGCCAGTCAGTAGTGGTTGGCTTCAGGAAAGTTACATAACATCTCTGAGCTTCAGTTTCCTATCTATAAATTGAGAGTAACAACATTTGTCTCTCAGCATTGTTTGAAGTATCAAATCAGAGAGCATATGTGTAATATGAATATGGTGTTGTCAATCATTTCTCATTTGCATAGAATGTTTCCATGTGGCAAAGCCCCTGTCTCTTTCCCAGTTCTCTGGAGATTTTCTTAAGTAGGGGTATAAATGTTAACCAAAGGGAATGTGACTTACATTCCTATCATTGGTGCTCCCTGCCCGTATTATTCCTCCCATTTTCCCACCTCACCAAATCTGTCCTCACCTCCTTTTCTCTTCAGAAAGAGAATATGGTCACCCATGGACTACTCTGCATAGCTTGTCTTCCAAGAACTGGTGTCTTTGAACTGTCTTGTATTTCTCACCTCTGCTGTCAACCAGGGAGGCCCAAGTATCCTATCCTTATAAATAAAGGTAACAGAGTGTGCAGGAATGCATACTTCTCTGCTTTAACCCTTTCTTAATCCTTTCTTCATATAGTCATGACAGTGTTTCATTAAAAATTCCTAAGGATTTCACTCCTCTGCTAGAACGCTCAGGTGGCTTCCTGTCTCAAGAAGAGGTACAGGCCTTTACAATGACCTGCAAGCCCTTCCTTTGTCCTTCCCTCTGGTTTTCAGGTTTCTTCTCTAAGCTGAGAAGCAGCTAAGAGTGCTAAGGTGTGTCATTCCTTCATTCTTCACTCTAGGTGCGCACCAGAATAATCTTCCTAAGTAACCAGTCTTAGTACTTCACTTTTATCTTAAAATGGTTTACCAACTTATGTTTGTTTATTGGGGAACACTGAAGAAATTAATTGAATTCATGAGCTCTGTAGTCAGGCTCCACCCCCTTGGGATCTGTGTAACCCTAGGAAACTAAATCCCATTTTGCCCATTTTATTTATAAAATGAGGATGATAAGGATACCATCTGTAAAATCTCCAGTACACTGCCTACCAACTAGTAACTAATAAATAACTGACAACTAGTTTTGCCGAATTATATGGCAGAACCCAGACTCCTATTGTATCAGGTAAGACCCTTTTTAATAACATCTAAACCTACCTAACTTTTAGATGTATCTTGTCTCTCTGTCCTAATGGATAGTGCTTTCAAGCTGTATTTAATTTTTCATTGTTACCTAAAGAAATTATGTGTTTCCATAACTGCCTTGCCTTGGTCTCCATTTCTACCTGGCAAGGACTCACTCAATCTTCAAGACCCAGTTCAAAAACTGGGTCAAGATAGTAGACTGAATTCACCTGCTTTTTATACCTTTTGCATAAAAATCCCTTTGGATGATAGAAAAGGTATTATAAAAGAGAGTAAATACTGAACAGTACTGGAAAATGTAAAAGGATGCCATCAGTGGGCCACTTTTGATGTATATTTAAAATATAGAAAGAAGTCAGAATATCTCTACTTCTGACTATCTGAGAAACTTCTAGAAAAACTCCTGAATAAAAAAAAAATACTTGGAAATGATGGATAAAATATTATAAGCGTTCTTTTAAATGCATAGCTGAGCTTCTGAGAAAGAAGGATAAATCTCCAGGGATCTGAAACAGAGGGAGATGTGAACATTCAAGTTGTAAGCTGCCACCCATGTAGAGTCGATCCTGGGAGCATTTGCTATGCTCATGAACCAAGAGGTTTGAGTTTTAGTGGCTGTCACAGAAGAAAACAAGGTCTTTGTTTTCTTCTTGCAACTGAAACTCTGCACAAACCTGGAACCCTCAAGAGGCTACACTGTGGGTAAATAGCGTGTTAGGAAAAAAATATCTCCTGTAACAAAGGAGACTGCAAGGGGAAGCACCTGTTGCAGCACGGGCTTTGGGAGGGAAAACATCTCCCCTGTATATTTATACTCCTGGGCTGCCCATTAGGAGGAATTGAGGTTCTGAGACACCCCAAGCACATCAGGGTCCCTCTCAATAACAAATGAAAATCTCTCAGGAAAGAAATGCCTTCAGTTTAAGCTTCACAGGGTTTTGAAAGCTGGAGATGTACTGAAGAAGATAGCCAAGTTCAAGAAGGAAAGCATGAGAAAATCAAATCAGAGAGAAAGATGCAGCAGAAAGAATAAACACCAGAATTAGAGCCACAATAACCTCAGCAAATAGAATTATTTGATTCAGAATATATATATACACATAGAAAATTAAAAGCTGAATTGAAAATAGACAAAATGAACAATATACAATAAAAAATACAAAGTACGGTTGACAAAGAACCAAACAGATCTTCTTATAAATGAGATATACTTTTCCCATATAGGCCATTACAGAGTCCTGAGTAAAGTTCCCTGTGCTATACAGTAAGTCCTTATTAGTTATCTATTTTATATATAGTAGTGTGTATATGTCAAAAAATCTAAATTGAGTGGATACATGTATATCTGATTCATTTTGCTGTACACCTGAAACTAACACAACAATTTAAATCAACCATACTCCAATAAAAAATAAAAAAAGATATACTTATTGTTATTAGCAGTTTAGTAAATGGTTTTAAAAAGAGAACAGACAAATTTTTGAAATGGAATAAATATTAGGAGATTTTCAGAATGCAACCCAGAGAGTAAAAGAGAGAGAACAGGTAAGGCACAGAGAGTAAACAGAAATTTACAAGACATATTGAATCAGATTTCTAGGGAAGAAATTGAGAGAATGGAGCATGTGGCAACTGTTGAAGATATAAAGGGTAAAATTTTCCATAACTGATAAAGGAATCATGTTTTCAGATTTAGGAAACAATGAATACCAATCAGGATAAATTTTTTAAAAATCCACATCTGAACACATTGTTATAATACTGAAGAACACAAAAATAGAGGAAATTTGCTAAAGCAGGAAAGAAGGAAAGACAGAGAGAAAAATAGCTTCAATTTAAAATTAATAACTTATTATTTACCAGGAAAAAAAAGAGTCAGTTTATTACTAAAAGTTCCTTACTAACAAATGTCAGAAAGACATATGTCAGGAAGAAGAAACTTGTGTCCAGAGGAAGGACTTAGATACGAGAAGGAGTAGTGCGCAATTTAACAGATAAATGTGGTAGAGAATTTTAGAAGTATTATCTATATGAAACAATGATAATAATAACAACAACTAACTTGGAAGTGTATTAAAGGCAACTTGGAAATAACAATATACTGGGTAATAATAAAAATAATATACTCATATGATAGCGAAATTCTTCTAAGTTCCTTGTATAATTCTGTAGGAGATTGTACACTTAATTAAATTTTAATGATTAATACAAAGAGAATAGCAACAGTGTGTAACTAAGAAAAAACAAACAAAAAACTATTTGATAAATTAAAAACAAGTCAGGACATATATATACTACCAAATGTAAAACAGCTAGTGGGAAGCAGCCGCATAGCACAGAGAGATCAGCTTGGTGCTTTGTGACCACCTAGAGGGGTGGGATAGGGAGGGCGGGGGGGAGACACAAGTGGGAGGGGATATGGGGATATATGTATACATATAGCTGATTCACTTTGTTATACAGCAGAAATTAACACAATATTGTAAAGCAATTATAGTCCAATAAAGATGTTTAAAAAAAAAAGTCAGGAAAAGAGAAAAATAACTATAAAATAGATAAAATAGAAAGCAAAGTAGATGTAATTTCACATATATATGAATATACAAATATATATTTATATACTATGTATATACTGTATCTATATACAAGATATTTACATTATTGTATATAATATAATCATGTGTAGTATTATATACACATGTAAATATATATATATATAGGACTTTTATAACTTGGTGTCATGGGTGGAATTGTGTCTCCCCACTCCCCAAATTCATATGTTAAAGTACTAATCCTTAGGACCTCAAAATGTGATCTTATTTGGAAATAGGGTCATTGCAGGTGTAAATAGTTAAGGTGAGGTCACCCAGAAGTAGAGCAGACCCCACATCCAATATGACTGGTGTTCTTAGAAAAAGGGTAAATATGGACTCAGAGACACGAGCAAATTATAATAAGCACATTTTCCAAGTTGTCTGGACATAAAATAATCATACAAAAGGTATTTGTTTTCCTATACACCAGCAACAAATGGTTAATTAGATAATGATTATTTACAAGGCAGAAAAACGATTAGATACACAGAGGAAAAAAAAATCTAAAGAGAGTGTGCAAGACCTTTATGATGAATATTATGACATAGTATTGTTATAAAACATTGTATACGGACTTCCCTGGTGGTCCAGTGGTTAAGACTCTGTGCTTTCACTGCCGAGGGCCCCTGTTCAATCCCTGGTCAGGGAACAAAGATTCCACAAGCCGTGTGGCAGTTTGTGTAAATTACATACAAAAATGGGAAAATAGCCTGTGTATCCTGATAGCATTAAGATTACAATGCCGTCTCTTATGCCCAAATATGTGTAAATGTTCAAATAATTCTAGTTAAAATCCCAACAGGGTTATTTGTGGACTTTAACAAATTGATTCTAAAATTTATTTGGAAAATTGATGGGCCCAAAATAGCCAATTTCTTTCTGAGAGGGAAAAATCTGGTGAGGGGACATGCCCTATCAAATATCAAAAATAAATTCTCTAAATACATAATATTTTTAAAACATGGCTTTTAAAAGGAATAGACAAATCAAACAATAGACTAGGATAAAGAGCCTGGAAACAAAACTGCATAAATAGAAACTTAACAAATTAAAATAGGCATTGCAGGGCTTCCCTGGTGGCGCAGTGGTTGAGAGTCCGCCTGCCGATGCAGGGGACGCGGGTTCGTGCCCCGGTCCGGGAAGATGCTACATGCCGCGGAGCGGCTGGGCCCGTGAGCCGTGGCTGCTGAGCCTGCGCGTCCGGAGCTTGTGCTCCGCAACAGGAGAGGCCGCGACAGTGAGAGGCCCGTGTACCGCAAAATAAATAAATAAATAAATAAAATAGGCATTGCAGACCAGTGGAAAAAGGAAAGTTTATTGAGTGAAAGATGTGGGGCTATTTGATTATGTATAGGGGGAAAATGGATTCCTAACTCATTCATATATAAAAATATATTCTAGGTGAACTCAAGACCTAAATATAACAAGCAATCTTTTTAATCTTTAAAAAAAAAAATTGAGAAGGCTAGCTATATAAACTTATGGTAGCAAAGTTTTATTTTAATAAAACACAAAAACATAGAGCATAAAGAAAAGTTACCTTATACTACATTAAAATCAATAATTTTATAAATCAAACTTATGTAAATAAGTATAAAGACAGACCACAAATTGGTAGAAGATACCTGCAATTCAATATGATCAGTAAGAATTACTAACTAGAACATATAAGAAATCCCTTAGCAACAAAAAGATAAATTAACCAATAAAATGTTAATTTACAGAGGAAATAACAAAATACCCAAAAAAATATGAAAAGATACTCTATTTCACCAATATTCAGGGAAATGAAAATTAAACATACGAGATACCCTTTCATACCTACCAGTTAAGCAAAATTTTAAAAATATGACAATACTAAGTATTGTGAGGATGTGGATAAATGGGAACTCATATGCTGTGGTGAGGTTGAAAATTGTTTCGAACACTTTGGTGAACAATGTGACAATATCTATTATAGACAAAGATGAACATACTTGATGACCCAGCAATTCCAGTTGTGATTATAAATCAGAACACCAAAAACAAAACATCAAAGGAAAAGAAAAATAAGGCATATTGGATTGGTCTAAAGAAGAAACAAGTACAGAAAAAGTCAACTCTGAAGAGAAGCAACTACTGATGTTAAAGCTAATTCTCCCACAGAAACTCCCAAGAAATGCCAAGCTAAGAGTGAACATATACAAAGGTCTAGAGGGAACATGAAGAAATCATCAGATAAATTAATTAAAGAACTAAATTGGAAACAGCTGCGCACACTGAACTTCTCTCCCTCTTCCATTTTGAACATCTGGTGGCAATGGCTTTTGCCCGTGGGAAAAAGCCTTGAGAACTAATATAAAAACAAAGGGAATAATTTTTCTTGGAAGGGCTCTTAGCATAAGTGTTGGCACTGGAGAAATAAACATATAGTCTGAGGTAAATCTGTAAGAATATACGTACAAACATAGAGAACATTTCATTTTTGAAAAAGTCAGTTCCTGTCAAGGTCTCCAACAAAGTAGTTGGAAGTGTAGGTTTAACTTGGGAGACTTAACATGTTCTGTGTCCAGAGAAACAAGATATGACACTCAGATGTTAAGGCACAAAAACTTTATATATTCACCCTTCCCTTCATTTGTCATCACTCATTAAATGCTTTTGTAATGTTTGTTGTAATGAATTTAGATTCATTGACAGGTAAACGAAGATAGGCAGCCAATCGAATAAAGTGTATAATAGCTTCCACTCTAGTGTTCAGTCTAGCCTTAAGCTACTGACCAAGAACAGCCAAGAATCATCAAATATTGGAATAAACACGCACCTCGAAAGAGGCATCAGACTGAATAGTTTGTACCCGCCCCCCCGCAAAAAAAAACCCCAAGTACAATTGAGGATATAGAGAAAGTGCTTCAGAATAAATAGAGTTAATATCCTTAGGGAGATTAAAAAACCATCTGCTATGAAATAGAACCATAGTTCCGGAACTTACAAATAGGATAATTAGAAAAAATATATTAATAAATCAATGAGAGAATATGAAGAGCTGAAGATTCAGTTAATGAGCTAAAAGACTGAACCAAGTAATTAGCCTAAGACTAGGGGGCACTAAGATGAAGAGTTGAAAAATATGAGAGAAGAGTTAAGAGGTATGAAGAGTAGATACAGAACTTCCAATATCTGTCTGTTGGTATGTTCGGAAGGAACAATTGTAGGCAAAGGAGAGTGGTAGGCAGAATAATGGCCCCCCAAAGATGTTTATGGCTTAATCTCCAATCTGTGAATATGGTATGTTACATAATGTAGTCGACTGAATAATGGCCCCCCGGATATTTCCATGTTCTAATCCTCAGAACCTGTGAATGTTAATTTATCTGGCAAAAAGGGACTTTGCAGATATGATTAAGTTAAGGATCTTGAGATGGGGAGTTTATCCTGAATTATTCTGGTGGGCCTGCTGTGCTCTCAGTGATCCTTATAAGAGGGACACAGGAGGGTCAGAGACAAAGGAGAAAGTGATGTGACAACAGAAGCAGAGAGTGGAGTGATGTAGCCAGGAGCCAAGATAAGCCAGCAGCCTCCGGAAGCTGAAGAGGCAAGGACCAGTGTCCTCCTTGGAGCCTCCAGAAGGAACCAGGCCTACTGACACCTTGATTTTAGTCCTTTAAGATTCATTTTGGACTTTTGACATCTGGAACTGTGAGAGGATAAATTTTGTTGTTTTAAGTCACTAAGTTTGGGTAACTTGATAAGCAGTAATAGTAAACTACTACTCATGAGTTGCAGATAAATTCAAACTTGCTAATCAGCTGTCCTTAAACATCTGAAAACCAAAGTAATTCACCATATTACAGACTAAAAATGAAACATTATATGATCATTTAAAAAAAAAGAAGAAAGAGCATTGTAAAATTCAATATCCATTCTTGATTAAAAAAAAAAAACTCCCAGTGAACTAGGAATAAAAAGGAATTTCCTTAACCCAACAATGAGTACCTACTGGAAACCTACAAGGAACGTTTAATACTAAAAGACTAAATGATTTCCCACTAAGATCAAAAACAAGATAAGGCTGTCCACTCTCAACACTTATACTCAACATTGAATTGAAAATTCTAGTCAGTGTAAGAAGGCGAGGAAAGGAAATAAAAGGAATCCCATAGAGAAAGAAGTAAAACGCCTGAATTCAATGATGACATGATCATCTACATTAAAAAAATCACACAGACTCTACAAAACTACCAGAACAAATACGTGAACCTAGCAGTGTTGCAGCATACAACACCAATACACAAAATCAATGGCGTTCCTATATACTAACAATGAACAAAGAGTGAAATTATGGAAACAATACCATTTTAATGACATCAAAAGTACTTAGGGATAAACCTAGCAAAGGGATAAATCCACGTATATGGGAAACTATAAAACCTTGCAAAAGAGGGTCTAAATAAATGAAGAGATGTGCCATATATTGAAAAACCCAATAACTCAGAAAGATGTTAGTTTTTTCCCCAAACTGATCTGTAGATGCAACACAATCCCAATAAAAATTGTCCCCAATTTTTTTTGTAGCTGATTCTAACATTCATATAGAGATACAAAGAACTAAAAATAGCCAAAAGCAGTTGAAAAAGTACAAAGGATTGAAACTATTTGATTCCAAGATTTATTCTAAGGCTACATAAATCAAGATAGATGCTGGTGTAAAGATAGACAAATAGATCAATGGACCAATGTAGAGTTTTCACAAATATACCCACACTTACATGGTCAATTAATTTTTGACAAAGGTGCAGAAACAACTCAGTGGATAGAGTTTATGGTTTTTTTCAACTATATACGATATACAACTATATTTTTTCATTGCAAGAGCAATGGTTGATCAACCTATCATCCACCATCTATATCTGAGCTTATATTTATGCTTTGCATCATGTAAAATTAACTCTAAGAGAATCATAGACCTAAATGTGAAACCTAAAATGGTAACATTTCTGGAAGAAAACATAGAAAAGATTATTTGTGATCTTGGGTGAGGAAAAGATTTCTTAGGTACAAACTAAAATCACAATCCACAAAATAAAATATTGATAAATTGAATTTTATTAAAATTAAGAAGTTCTGCTCTTCAAAAGATATTTTTAGAACAATGGAAAGACAAATGACTGACTGGAAGTAAATATTAGCAAATTACATATCTGATAAGAGACTTGTAATACACAAAGAACTCAGTACTCATTAATAATAATAGAATAGCTCAATAAATGAGCAGATGACTTAGTAGACATTCTATCAAAAATATATGGATGGCAAATAAGCATATAAAATAGTGTGTATCAGTGGTCATAAAGGAAATATAAATTAAGATACACATAATAAGATACACATAATAATGGGGCTTCCCTGGTGGCACAGTGGTTGAGAGTCCACCTGCCGATTCAGGGGACACGGGTTCGTGCCCCGGTCTGGGAAGATCCCACATGCCGCGGAGCGGCTGGTCCCGTGAGCCATGGCCGCTGAGCCTGCGGGTCGAGAGCCTGTGGTCTGCAACGGGAGAGGCCACAACAGTGAGAGGCCCGCGTACCGCAAAAAACAAACAAAAAAAACCAAGACAGACAAAATTAGGTACATACAGTTGATTTAATTTATATAAACCTCTGGAAAATGCATACTAATGTGTAGGGCAGAAAGAAGATCAGTGGTTGACTGGGGGAGGGTGTAAGGTGGAGAGGTGAAGGAGGGAGGGATGACAAACAGCATTAATAAACTTTTGGAGATAATCTATATGTTTATTTTCTTGACTTCTGTGATAGTTTCATTGGTATACACATAGGTCAAAGCTTATGAAAATGCATTCGTTTTATCATATGTAAATTATACTACATCAAAGCTGTTTAAATAAAAACTTGCAAAAAATGATAGTTGAATAAAATTCAATTCAATAAGTTATAATTGAATAAATTACAATTGAATTGAACTGAATAATTTGCAACTGAGTAAATTTATTTTACTGAATAAAATTTTAATCATTTAAAAATCAATAAATGGATAGTAAATCTAAATGTGAAAGAGAAAATAAAGAATCTAGAAGATAACGTAAGAGATATATTCGTGACATTAAGATAGGCAGAGTTTTGTCAAAGTAGATACAAAGAAACTAATGTTAAAGGAAAAAATTGGATAATTTGATCAAGTTAAAATTAAAACTTCTGTTAATTAGCATTTAAAAAAAAGTAAAAAGGCCCAGCACAGAGTAAGCATAGGTAGATAGGTGATAGATGATAGAGTATATTCTGAACAATTCCATTTAACTAAAATAAAAAAGGGCAAACCTAATCTGTGGATATATAAGTGAGACCACAGTTGCCTTGATAGGGAGTGAGTTGTCAGAGGCTGTGGTACAGGCAGGTTTCTTGGGTACTGGTGATGTTTTATTGTTTGATCTGGGTGGAATTACAAGGTGTATTCACAATGTGCAAAGTCACTCAATTTATGATATGTACACTTTTCTGTGTGTATGCTATCCTTCGAATTTATTTTTTAAAGAATAAAAACTGATTATAATAATTAATAAATACTTCTGAGTTGTTTTACATAAAATAAATGCTGTTAAAGAATTCCATAAAAAAGAAAGAATGTATGTTTTTGTTCACTTATAAATGAATTCAAATTCTAAAAAAGAATAAATGAGGAAAACCTTTACTAATGAGATTGTGTATCGTTTCATTCATAGGTCTAATAATCATTTGTACACCCTCTTTTGTAAAGCACCTTTTAAAATATCTTGCCCATTTAAAAATTATGCTATTTATCTTTTTCTTAGCACTGTGTAAGAGTTCTTTATATACTTAGAATACAAGTTCTTTATTTCTGTCTATCAATCTATCAATCTATCTATCTATCATCTATCTATCATCCATTTATTTATCCTCACTCTGTGCCTTGCCTTTTTACTTTTTAAAATATTGACTTTTAATTAACAGAAGTTCTAATTTTCAAACAATGGTGAGAGGCAATATCAGGAGAGAGAATTTTTGAGGTTTTGAAACAATTGAAATTAAAACAAAATATGAAGATTGCAAAAGAAAATATAAATGGGAGGAAGGAAGAAAGAAAAGGAAGGTGTGTGGGTGGAAGGAAGAGAGCCTTCCAGAACCAGAGCCAGAAGAAAGATGGTTGTCCATCCTGAAGATGATCAACAGGCCACAGGACCCCTAGTGAGGCACTAAGGAGAGGATTCATGTCTTATGTGGTAGGTGAGAAGAACAGAGAATCATGTTGGGGGCTGAGATTAAGCTGGTGGCCATCAAAGGCATTTGTACCAAACAGGAATTCCTGAATTAAACATTGCTCACACTCTGAAAAGTTAATTTTTCTCACGACCAGGAAATCTAGAGTAAATGGATGCTGGTGTAGGGTCAACAATTCAAGAATGTCCAGATGATGTCTCTGGGATCTCCTGTCTTTCAGCATCTGCTTGTTGTCTCATGGTCTCGAGATGGATGCTGTAACTTAGGATTTCACGTCCAACATCCATGGTGGAAGAAGAGAAAAAAGACAAAGAATCTAAGCTCTGTCCCTTTTAAGTGCTTTTCTAGAGCTCCTTCCATGATTTGGGTTTGTATCTCTTTGGCTAGGGCTCTGTCACATGGCTACACCCGGCTGCAAGGTAACCAAGGAGATGGGGATCCTGGGTAGGAGTGTGTCTGTTAATCAGCAGGCTGCCACTGCACTCAATTCTAGATCTAACTGGTAGGCTTGATTCCTTGTCCAGTCTTTTAGGACTGGAATGCATCCTTGCTTAAAATTTTCTATGGTCCCCATAGCCTTAAAATGAGCTTAATCTCCTAAATATGACATCTAAGATTTTCATGATCTTAGATCCTGTCTACCTCTTTGTCCTCATTTACTAACCCCCTCTGACTGGCACATAAAACTCCTCTCCTGAATAATTTGCTACCTCCTTTGCATGCTAGGCTACTTTACCTCTTCTCAGATGCAGTTCCTTCTGCCTAAAATACCTCTTACTCCCCTGTCTGTCTAATGAATGGTTATCCTTCCCGACACCTCTTTCAGGAAGCCCTGCCTGACTCCAGCACAGAATGCTGTCAGCACTCATCCTCTGGGTTCCTGCATCACCTGTGCCCTTCCTTTCAGAGCAGCAACCAATCTTTATCACAACAGTCTGCTTATTTGTTCTATATCCCTTATTGAATTAGGAGTTTTAGTGGTAGAAACTATGTTGTTTGTCATTGCAATCACAGTCCCCGAGATAGTAGTTGCTAAATTAATGTTTATTGAATGAATAAAGGATAACAAGAAAGGAAATAATATGCCAGCTCTATCATTCTACCAAGCATAAACCTCAAAACACTTGGAGAAGGCATTTCTCTCCCACAAGATAAAGCAACATCTGGTAGGCATCTGCAAGTCCCCCTGTGTTGAGAAACTTCTGGAAAATCAGAAATGCATGTAATAAAAGGTCTGGCCTTTCTTCTTCCATAGGGTGTTCACTGAGCCCCATGGAGAGCTATGGGGAGGAGCTTAGGGGAGCAGCCAGGCAGAACCTGATCATAGATCAGCTGTCAAATTGCAAAAGAAATCTTTCTCATGCTGGACAGATTGCTTGCTGAAGATCATTAGCCATTTAGGACACATGATTTTTTTTTCCTCTAAAATTGCTTTCAAACCTAGCAATATGAAAATGAAACCCCATTATGACAAATTCGTCTTTCATTCATTATCAGAATCTCATCCTTCAAGTGTGATTAGGGAGAATTTGAGGTTGTCTCCCACTCCCTGAGTTAGACCAGGATCAAGAAAATGGTGACGTTGGTTGAGAGGGGATGAGATTAGGTTTAGAAGAGGTGGCCTCCATCTACTTATATATATTGAGTTCCTACTATGTACAAGAAACTTAACACAATTACATTTATTCTTAACATGATGAGGTAGGTATTATTATAATGACAAAAGTGAATCTCGAAGAGCATAAGTAAATGGTACAAACTCACAGGCAGTGCCAGAACCAAGATCTGCCATTATTAGTTAATTAATTTATTCATCCAATAAATAAATAATTATTGACTGCCTAATGAAAATTCCATCCCTGGATACAAGAGTCAGAAAAATGTAGCAACAAGACATAGTATTTTGTTGTCACAACGGAGAGGGGTGGTACTAGCATCTAGTGAGTATTGGCCAGGGATGTTGCTAAATATCCTACAATGCACAGGACGGTCCTCCCTCCCCAGCAAAGAATTATTCAGCCCCAAATGTCGATGGTGCTGAGGTTGAAAAACCCTGATACACACACAGACACATAGGCACACACACTTCATCACCATGGCCGCCAACCCTCTCACTCACCATTTCTTTATAAATACTTCAAAACTGATGAATGTCAACTCTAAATTCAGAAAATCCATTTTATTGAAACCATCCAGATTATGGCACTGTATAGACACATGTTATGATTGAATAAACAAATTAGGAGTAGATAAAAACTGGAATTTATAAGATTAAATTAGTGTTATTAATTTAACCCATTAGAGGTACTCTAAGCACTTTTCCATGTCTTTAATAATTATATTAAAAAATTAAAGACTGCAATTTTCACAAGAAATGAGTAACTAAATGGTAGGGAGCTTAGGATTCTCTGAGGTGTTTTGGTTTGAAATTTGTAATAAAATTTTTCCCTACAGAAATCCAAGAAGATACCAAGACATTCTTGTTTGTAGAAGTACAAAGCAAAATTAATTCTTTTTATAGTAACAACAACAAGAAGAACAGTAACAATTCAGTCGGACTTCCATGTCCTAAAAACTGTGTATATCTCTTCAGAGAAAGAAAATACAAAGATAGCTTAAATCATATTGGAAAAAAACTCATAAAATATTTGCACAATTAAAAACTGAGGATACAAAAATCTAAAGATAGACACTAAATTCATGTAAGTGGCCTCTTCACAAATCATCCCCAAACCCTTAATCGCCCACTCCTATGCCTGATTCACTTTACAGGAGCTGGTGACAGCAAGGAACTTAAAAAAATATTTACAGAATAAAGAATGAATAGCAGGCAAAAGTCCTCGAATTTACATTTTTATGACTTGGGCACTAGCAGAGAATAGTGGCAAAGGGTCTGGGTCTTGGAGTTGTACAGCCTAGAATCAAACTTGGCTCTGCCATTTATTACCTGTGTGACTGTGGGCAATTCACTAGCCTGTAAGTAGGGTAAGAATAGAACCCAACTCATACTTTTAAATGTTTAATAGAAGTAATGCACTTCAAACCATGCTTAGCTCATACTAGACGCTACATAAATATTAGGTGCTCTCAGATCCGTGTTGTTGCTATTGTGACAGATATCATTATTATTTTTTGTAAACTGATAAGTGGTTGGAGAGTTGGGGTCATTCTAGAAGAGAAGCAGGCAAAGCAAAGGATCAGAACTGTGTAGACCGGAGACCCAGCTGAATTTGCTACCTCAGTTGGACCCATTCACTGTCACAAATTAGTGGTCATTTCAACTTTATTTTCTTCCTGAGCTCCCAAGCCCTAAGGAGTGTTCTCCTTCTGTACCATCTTCATCTCTCACCTGCCTCCTAGTAAGACTCTGCTTTTACTCTTGCCACACACAGTCCCAATTTCTATGCAAAAGCTGAGGGATCCTTTTAAAAAAAGAAGGTAGACTACGCCACTCCTTGGCTCAAGACCCTACAATGACTCCTTATTTCTCCAGAGTGACAGACACGGTCCTTATGATGACACTCCGGGCCTTCCATGGTCCAGTTCCTCCCACCTCTTTGTCCTCCTGCTATTCTCCCCTCCCTCGCTCCACTCCAGCCCCTCAGGCCTCCTTACTGCTTCTCAAACACACACAACATGCTCCTGCCCCAGGACCTTTGCATTAGCATTTCTCTCTGCCTAGGGTGCTCTTCCCACATTTACCCACATAGCTAACTCTTTACCTACTTCACATCTTTGCTCAAATATCCTTTCTCAAAGCAGTCTACACCTGCCACCCTATTTAATAAAGCTGCCTGCCTCCCCAACTCCAACCCCTTGGCCCACCTGATCCTTCTCCCCCTGCGATACAGTTACCAACCATTACCCTCTCCTGGACCAACCCATAGCATCCAAAGAGGATCCCCGCCACTACCTTTGCCACCAGTCTGATCCCCCCAGCAGCGAAGATGTACGGCACTCACTGTACTCCAATATATTACAGATTTACTTAATTGTTGTGCATACTATTTATTTCCTGTCTTACCCTGCTAGGATGTAAGGTCCAGGAGGGCAGAGATCTTTGTTTCGTTCAATGATGTCTTGTAAGTACCTAGTACAGTGCCTGGCACACAAGAGGAATTCAAAACATGAACCATGAATGAATCCCTTTCATTCTTACCCAGGCCACATGGTGACCAGACTCTCTAGTCAATGAGAGCCTTGGGAACATTTATCTATTCATTCAATCATCCACTCTCCCTACTAAGATGTATTGAGTGCCTATTTTGCTTTCTGCCTTTGGCTTAATATTAGCAAAACAATGAGGTCTTATCTCTAACTCTTTCCACCCATTCATTTTATACTCCATCCTCATTTAGTTTCTTAATTTTCCCCAAGCATGCAATGTGCTTTCAAACTCTGAGGCCTTTGCCCCTGTGATTTCCTCTGCCCAATGAATAGTAACAAATAATGGCTAACATTAATTGAGTGCCCTGTTCTAGTGCTTTAAGTGCATTTACTTATTTAGTCCTCATATCAACACAGTGATTTAGGCAACTTTAATATCCCTGTGTTGACAAATGGAAGAAAACCAAGGCCCAGAACGGTGAATTAAATTATCTAATGTAATTGTGAATTAAATTGTCTAATGTAGCTGGTAAGTGAGTGATTCAAACACAGTCCATTTGATTCCAAAATATCTCCTCTTTTAACCACTATGTAATAGAGGAGGGCCCTTTTCTGTTCTTTCTATGCCCCAAATCTTGTCTCTGTCTAAATTAGGGGCCATGAACTTAAAAGCATTCAGGAACCAGGCAGGTAACAAAAATATGTGAAGGCATTAGATGTAATTAAAGGAAGTAGTAGGCCTGCAGTAAATTAGGAACTTATCTAGTTTTCTTACAAACACTGTATGTGTCAACCAAAATGTGTTTCTGCTGGATTCAGTCCATAGTTTGAGAATCAGCAACACTGCTTTGGCTACATCTCAGAGGTCAGTGTTAGTTACTCCTTCTTTGGTGCTCCCATAGCCTTTGTGTACTTAGTACTTCATCTATAACAGCACCAAGTAGGTTGTTAACACACAATTGACTGAGCGCAGATATATGCAATATGGTGCTGTCCAAGGTGTCCAGGTGCCTTCCTTAACCTTCAATCTGGTAAGGAGACAGACCTACACTAATGGTACTCAATAAGGAGATAGACCTACACTAATGGTATCCAATATGGAGACAGACCTACCCTAATGGTACTCAATATTATAGCTGCAGCGATAGAAGCCTGTCCAGGATCAAGTAGGGGAGCAAAGGAGAAAGGGGTGAAAATGGTCAGTAAAGACAGCAAGGAGGCAGAGACTGTTGAGTCTTTAAAGATGACCAGATGACCAACTACCCGTCGGGTGAAGCCATGGAGGGAACAGAGAGCAAGGGCATTCTAGGCAGCATGACTCAAGTCTTGGAGGCTTGAACAGCCTGGAATTATCAGAGAAATTCAGAAATACCCACCTGGCCAAAACTAAGGAGGTACAAAGGGGAGGGGACAGCAGAACAAAAAGCGAGGCAAGAGTTTTTGTTTGGATACAAAATTTACCCTGTGGGCTAAAGAAAGTACTGAAGAGTTTAAAGATGACAAATACCATGACCAGGAAGGTTAGGTACAAGATAATTTGAATAGGTGGGTGGGAGATAACATGCTTCTGGATTTTTTGGATGGGAAAGGAGGCAATGAAAAATATTTGAGTACAATAAAAATTTTGAGAGATGGAGAATATATGGAATCTCAAGGACTTGTTAACTAACTGGGTCCAGGAGAGTGAGAAATAGTCTAAGATGATGGCCAGATTCTTGGCTTTGGGAGGAGAAGCACCTAGTAGTGTCATACAAGGACATAGAGAGTATGGATTAGAAGAGCAGGGTTTGGGGGAGATATACTAAGTTCAGTACAATTTCAGGTGCTTGAGACATATCTGGGTGGAGGTTCTTAGCGAAGTTTTAATACATGGGTCTGAAATACAAAGAACAGCTCTGGGCAGTAGTTGAACCTGTGAGAGTAGATGATTTCAAGTGTATGCAGGCTGAATAGAGGGGAAAAGATAAGATCCAGGACAGGACTCTGGGGAAATAAGAAGATATAAGGGGTAAGAAGAGAAATATAAGGCTGCAAAAGCCGCTGAAGGAAGTATGATCAGAGATCAAAAGAGAATCGCAACAGAAGGAAAGCAAGTCAATGTCACTGAGGATGCAAAGTGTCCACTGCATTTATCAATGGAGTGGACGACGGTGACTTTGCTGGGGGCAGTGCCAGTCAATAGATAAGGAGGATCTTGGTGGTAGCGACTGAATGGTGATAAGTAAAGAAGTGAAGACAGCAAGTGTAGAAAATTATTTTCTTAAAAAAACAATATCTGCTATTTTTATTTTTTAAAAAATTTTATTGGAGTTGATTTACAATGTTGAGTTAGTTTCAGGTGTACAGCAAAGTGAATTAGTTATACATATACATATATCCACTCTTTTTTTTAAGAATTCTTTTGAGGAGCTTGGCTCTGAAGATGAAAGAGGGAAGCAACTGGAGGGAAATAAATGGTTGAGGGAGGGTTTTCTTACTACAGAAGACATTTGAGTACTTTCTTCATCTGAAAGGAAGTAGCCAAGAGGGAGAGAGAGTCTGAAAATACAGTGTCTGGGTTGAGGTGGGAGAGCATGAGATCAACAGCACTGGTGGAGGATGTCCACACGCAGAAAAGACACCACAGCCTATAAGCCTGGGAGAAAGGAGGTGTAAACGCAAATAAATGTATATTTTAAGCGTCCCACAGGAAGTGTGGGGAGGTCTCATGTGACACCATTGATATTCTCAAAGAAGTAGGAAGGAAGGACCTCCATTCTGAGTACCATTTTCATAATCACATGGCCCACCCTCCACAGAGTTGCTTCTGGGCTTCTGTCTCCATGTGTCCTTGTACTTTCCCAGGCAGTTGGAGGGCTTTTGTTGCCATAACAACACGATGTGGCATTTTAGATTAGTTCTTAAAGTATGTGTGTGTGTGTGTTCGTACCCACAAATGGACTTGAGTGTTCTAGTAAATGTGGTGTAAATATAGGCTGGAGTGTCTAAGAGCGCTGACTAGGTGTTTCTGTGATTATGCATGTGGATAATAAGTTGGCAAGAGTTTGTGAGTCGTTTTTGTGTGTCAGTATGTGGAGATGGAGAGGCAGCAAGAGAGTGTGAGTATCTCTTTAAGGTATAAGTGTGTTTGAGCACGTTAGCATGATGAGGTGTACACAAGGCAAAGTTGGGTGTCTAGGCGTGTGTGTGCAGCATGTAGGTTTCTGTGGGGAAAATCTCATAGGTGTATGAGTTTTCAGCGGGTACGATCAAGTGAGTAGGTACATGTCTGTGTATGTATATCTGTGTGATAGTAAATGTATGTGAATCTGCATATGGGGGTGTGAGAGTGTACATATGAATCTGAGTGTGCATACACAGGTAGCTACCAGAGCCTACTGTATGGAGTTAAAGTCCTTATGAAGACTTGTTAAAATTTTCTGTATGCTCTATTGCATTCTCCACACAGATTTCAAATTTTATTTTGACCATCTTCTATGTCAGTAGACCCTGTGAGCTGGTCTTATGTTTCACCTGGTGTTAGGGGGAGTCACATGCAGGGGACTTTGTGGAAACCTTGTAGGTGTGTAAATAAGAGAGTGATAAAGAGCAAGTGTATCAGAGGGTATGTAAGAACGGTGGTGTTGTGTATATGCTTGAGTCTGCATATAAGTTGTATGTGAGAGCCGACTTTGAGAGAAAAGGGAAAGAGCTTGGCTCTCTTTCGGTAAGTATTTATAGGGCAAATTCTACATGTCAAGCTTTGTTCCAGATGCCGGGCAAAAACAGTAAACAGAAAATCCGGTTCCATCTCTCCTAAAGCTTACATCTAGTGAGGTGTGACAGACCATAAATGAATAAGCGGATACATAACATGTAGGGGGTGAGAAGTATTTAGAAGAAAAATAGAGCAGGTAAAGGGGCTGGAGAGTGATGAAAGGCACTCTTTTATATAAGATGGTCCAGGAAGGCCTCTCTGGGGAGGTCCCCTCTGAGCAGAGGCTGGTTTGGGATGATGGAACAAATGGTGAGGTAGCTGGGGGAAGTGTTCCTGAGAAAGGAAAAGCAGGAGGACCCAAGGCGGGGAGGCATGTGAGGTGTTGAGAAGAGCAAGGAGGCCAGTGTGGCTGGAGCAGGGCGATGCAGGGAGAGGGTGGAATAGAAGGACGAGAGATGGGTCAGGAGCCGCAACATCAGAGGCTGGCATGTTACTCTGAGTGCACTGTAGCAAGTCAGAGGAGAGTTTTATCAGAGAAGCGCCATGAACTGACAGAAGCTTTATAAGGATTTGCTCTGTGTGCTGTGTAGCATTTGGATTCAAACAAGAATAGAAGCAGGGAGACTGAGTAGGAGGCAGCTATGGCCGAAGTCCAGAAGCAATGAAGAAGGTGAGAAGAGGGGAGACCAAGGACACATCTAGAAAGTAACTCAGAAAGGACCGGACGAGGCACTGGAATGCAGTGTGAGAAAAAGCAAGGACTCAGTGGGACTCCAAGATTTCCGGCTTAAGCTACTGGAAGGATGAAGGTTCCATTTACAAAGACGGGAAAGAATACAGGAAGTGCAGGATTAGGGATGGAATCAAGAGTAAGCTACTGGACATGCTAAGTCTGAGACGCCTGTTGGATTTCTGAGTGGAGATGTCAAGTAAGCATTGTTCGTAGGAATCAGCAGTTTGACAAAGAGCTCTGAGATGGAACTAGAAATTTCACAGTTAATTAACAGCCTATAGCTGGTATTTAAAGCTTTGAGACAGAGTACAACCATGTAGAGAGCACCTAGAACTGAGTCCTCGCGTGGGGAAGTTGCCCCAACATGTTGAGTTCAGGAAATGGCAAGAGATCTCACAGAGAGACCCTGAAAAGATGCCTCTAGGAAGGCAGCAGGAGAGCCATTTGATTCTGTTGTCCTAAGACCCAAGTGAAGAGAAGAGTCCAATGAGAAGTGAGTCATTATACGTGTCAAATGCTCCTGATAAACAAGTTAGATGAAGACTGAGTAGTGGCTCGGGTTTGGCACCATGGAAGTCATTAGTACTTTGACTTGAGCAACTTCCATGAAAAGGTGGAGATGGGAGACTGACTGGAGCAGGTTTAAGGGATGCAGCAAGCTGGGTGGGGACAGACATATTCCAGCCTCTTATAAGGCACCAACAACAGCTCTTGTGGCCGTATGGCCCATTGGCTGGGTAGGGTGTGGATTAATAACTTGTTCCTGGTTCAGAATAAGAGAAAGCAGTGGCAGGGGTTCCCTTTGGAGAAGTTAGACACATGGTGACATTCTCCAAGGGCTGATAGTCATACAAAAAGGGACTTTACAGCTCCACGTTCAGAGTTGGCCAGTGTACGGTGAGGAAAGAGAGGCACCCTATAGAGGATCTGAGCTGCCAGGATACCAAGTCCACCCTCTCTATTAGGGGAGTAGCCAAGGCCCAGAACGATCTCCATGATTAGACCAGGTCACAGAGCAAGCTGAAGGAGGAGCGGAACCTTGAGGGTCTATGACTCTCAGTGGTTTACTTTTTCTAACCTCAGGTGGTAAGATTCCTTGGGCCAAAAGTCTGTAAACCAGAATCTCCAGAAGATTTTACCCAGGGATATTGAAAATTATGTTTCTGGAACTTAATGATTTCAGGCAAGCATTTGAATTCTACTAAAACATAAAATCCTCCTGAATCCTTAAGTATTTAAGTTATCATAAGTTAATATAAACAAAGGATGTGAGATCAGTCTTTGACCAGTGGTAGACAAAGGAAGTATGAAGGCTCTGATCATCATGAAAGGTAACAGAGCTGGGGAGCCTGATGGAAAACACGGATGTGCCCAAAGTTTAAATCTGCTTGGGTCACAAAGCACCGAGCTGATCTCCCTGTGCTGAGGGAGGAGATATGGGGACATGTGTGTATGTATAGCTGATTCACTTTGTTATACAGCAGAAGCTAACACACCATCGTAAAGCAATTATACTCCAATAAAGATGTTAAAAAAAAATCTGCTTAGGTGAGAACACCAATCAAACACGAGACAGGGCGGGGAGATCTGGTCTCCAAACCAGTCTGTGTCGCTTGAGTATTACATGATCTTAAGCACGTCATTTGTCCTCTTCACGTCTTTAAGACATGAACAATAATCCTCTATCAAAGGCCTGTTCTGAGAACTGAATATTGTTTAATCCTCATTCAACAAATAGTTTTTAGAATTCTTTAGAAGCGCTTGAGCACTGGGCATAGACAGATTTGTGCTCATCGGGCATAAACACTGTCCCCAGCTCAGGGCTGCTCCATTCTCTTTCCAGCTGCTCCCTGGGTGGAATGAAGAGCAGGGGTGAGCTACCTGACCACACGGCCAAGGATAACACCCCAAGGAAGCCAGAGGAACGGGCCAAATGCACCAAGGGTGCTTTTTACCTAAGGTGTGCTCTGGAAACTGCCCTATGGAAACCAAGTTTGAAGAAAGTAAATCCTATTTTCCCTCCACCTCCCTGTAATGTCAGAGGAGGGTTATCTCCATTCATTATTAAACTTCTGTTTATTTATTTATTTTTAATTAATTAATTTAGTTTTGGCTGCGTTGGGTCTTCATTTCTGTGCGAGGGCTTTCTCTAGTTGCTGCGAGCAGGGGCCACTCTTCGTCGCGGCGCGCAGGCCTCTCACTATCGCGGCCTCTCTTGTTGCGGAGCACAGGCTCCAGACGCGCAGGCTCAGTATAAACTTCTGTTTAGGTTTAAGTTTCAAAGAGATCATACCTGATGTCACTGCCATTTACACATGTGTGCTTTGGGAAGCACTTCTTACATTCCCTGTGGCTCAGCTTCTTCATTTGGAAAATGGGACAAATATAGTATCTTTCTCATAAGGAGGAATAAATGAGTTGAAATGCAGAGTGCTTAGAAAAGTGCCTGGCACATAGCAAGCGCCATTATTATTATTATTCTGTGTAAGGACAGCTTTACGTTTAGATTGCTTCCACATAAGCCTATTAGACAAATTCTTCAACTACTAGGCTGCACTTCCAATTTTGCAAGAAAGCTATGGGTCTCTGCTCAGTATTAGGATATAGGATTGGCTGCATGTAACGGAGACCCCGAATAAGGGTAGCTTAAGCAAGATGAAGGTTCATTCTTTCTCACAAAAAGGTTGAGCTGGAATATATTCTCCACAAAGCCAGCATGAGGCCTGTCTCCTTCTCTCCTGTTACTCTGGCTTCCCTGGAGTTTAGCCCATGTCTGCATGGCCCACAGTGGCTCACCACCCTCCCCATTTCAGCCTGGGGGCAGCGGGAAAGAGGAAGGTGAGACCGTGAACTGGAGGCGTGGTCATCAATTCGGCTTGCCCTCCATTGGCCAGGACTAGTCCCGAGGCTACATCTGGGGTGCTAATTCTCTAGGGCCATGTGCCTGACCTCAAATTCTGTTATTCTGGAAGAAGGGCAGAATGCATACTGGGGGACAAGCCTCTGTTACACTCTTGGAGTTCACAATAGAACATCCATTTCCAAATTTCAGGCATTAGGGCATAACCAGAGCTTAAGGCAGCAGTTCAGAGCACAAATTCTGGCTGCCTCAGTTGAAATCCCAACTTGTTGCTCACTGGCTGTATGACCTTGGGCAAGTTACTCGAGCTCTCTGTGCCTCAGTTTCCTTATTTGTAAAATGCAAAAATAGTACTATCCAACTCATAAGAATTAATTATACAGACAAATCTATATCTAGCTTAGACTATGGTCACTTTATAGCAAGCACTATAAAAATGTTTGCTATTATTGTATTGATGAACTCTGTTTTTACAGATGTCTTTTTTTTTTTTTTTTTTTTTCCGGTACGCGGGCCTCTCACTGTTGTGGCCTCTCCCGTTGCGGAGCACAGGCTCCGGACACGCAGGCTCAGCAGCCATGGCTCACGGGCCCAGCCACTCCGCAGCATGTGGGATCTTCCCAGACCGGGGCACGAGCCCGTGTCCCCTGCATCGGCAGGCAGACTCCCAACCACTGTGCCACCAGGGAAGCCCCTAGAAGTTGCTTTTGAACCAGGTCTGTCTGGTTCATAGCTCCTGCTTGTGTGTGTTTACACTCTATCTCTCATTCTTAAGACTTCATACTTGTGATGTACAAACGCTGTCATTGTGTGTATACAATGTGCCCCACATACACCAAGGACCACGTGACAATCTGGCACCTAAACAAGGGTGCCATTTGCATGCAAACGCCACATGTGTTAGGGTCGCTGGGTATCAAAGTCAGGTCTCCTTTAGGGCACTGAGAATGAGCAATTTCATTAACAAATGAAATGGAGATGTATCAGGACCCATGACATCCATCCACAGCCATTACCTGTACCCTAGCTGTCGCATTCCATGTGGCTGTGTACACAAAGGGGATCTCAGATCAGCAGATCAACAGTGGCTTGTCTGAGCTGAGCGCTGAGCAGAAAAGTCAATTACAGAGAAATGGCCAACACTTGGGAATATCTCCTTCTTGTGGGTTATCAGACCTTCACATAGCTAGAGGGAATTGTAGTAAAGTTGAAGAGCTGCTACACTGAAAAGGAATAGGCTTCTTAAATTCATTCCATTTTAGCCCTGAGGGGTAGACATAGGGCCATGGGACGGAAGTTACCGGGGATCAGACTTGGCTTGACACACAAAAGAGCTTTTTATTCATTAGAAATGTGCAAAGATGGAAAGGGTGACTTTCTAAGGTAAAGAGATCCTTATCACTGGAGGTGTATAAATACAGCTTTCATGAATGTTTTTAGGAGATATTGACGATAACATTCAAGCAATAAATAAGTGGTTGTAATATTAGGAATTCCTTCTCTTACAAATGGGTCAAGGTTCTGATAGCAATATTGCCAAGGAAGTTGGGAATACCCAAATCCTAACCTCATCCCAGTGACATCTTCCCCGTGAGGTTCTTGGGGAAACTGTACTTACAAGGAGTAATGGAAAATGAGAAACAAAAAGAATACTTTATGATTGATTGGGCCAGTGTGTTTTACCCCAAAGGGAAAAACTTATATCGCTAGGTTACAGCAAAAGCCCCACCTATACGCCCATTAGGATTTCCATCTTCCTTCAAGCCCCAGTGGATCTTAAAATCACAAGTTTTCTGAATTGTGGCGCTGGTAATGAAAACAAAATGATGACATGCTTGTTAGACATGCATGCAAGGAAGAAAGGAGAGGAAATCATGATAACCAGATGTTATGTGGGCTCTAGCTTGGCTTCCAACCCAGCTGCATGGAAGTAGCGTGGAGGGAATACCCACGTGCATTTATGCAATGTTTTGATGCATGGTGGCACGGTGCACTACCAAATGTGGTATAATGTGCGATCTGGACTGTGACACAGAGATTGATAATTCTCTTGCCCTCGTAGAGGATTGGCAAGGATGGGGGAGAAGAAACTTCTCCTCCCACCTGAACATTATCCCCCTGGCACTTAATAGATGAATCAGACTGTGGAAGGGCCAACGAGTAAAAGCTGCAGTGAGGTGAACCTTTTTTTTTTTTTTTTTTTTTTTTGTGGTACGCGGGCCTCTCACTGTTGTGGCCTCTCCCGTGGCGGAGCACAGGCTCCGGACGCGCAGGCTCAGCGGCCATGGCTCACGGGCCCAGCCGCTCTGCGGCACGTGGGATCTTCCCGGACAGCGGCACGAACCCGCGTCCCCTGCATTGACAGGCGGACTCTCAACCACTGCGCCACCAGGGAAGCCCCGTGAGGTGAATTTCTGAATCAGTTTTAGGAAGGAGTTTCTAATGGAGTTGTTTCCAAAATGGAACAGGCTGCCTATCATAGTACAAGTTCTCTTAGAGCAAGGACACTTTCTTTCTTATTTCTATATCCTCCAGGATATCTAGCAAAGGGCTTGTTGTGGAGCAAGTGCTGAGGAACTGTTTGCTGAATATGGGCTGAGCACATCCCCACAAAGGCCAAAAGAACATTCCGAAGGCTCCAGAGGAGCTTCTCACATGAAATAGGTCATGACGATACCTGGGCTCTGAAACATCCATATCTAAAAGTCAGTGCTTCCATGTCTTGGCTGTTATAAATAGTGCTGCAATGAACATTGGGGTGTTTGTATCTTTCTGAATTAGAGTTTTTGTCTGGATATATGCCCAGGAGTGGGACTGCTGGGTCATATGGTAGTTCTATATTTAGTTTTTTAAGGAACCTCCATACTGTTCTCCATAATGGTTGTACCAATTTACATTCCCGTCAACAGTGTAGGAGGGTTCCCTCTTCTCCACACCCTCTCCAGCATTTATTGTGGATAAAGAAGATGTGGTACATATATACAATGGAATATTACTCAGCAATAAAAAGGAATGAAATAATGCCATTTGCAGCAACATGGATGGACCTAGAGATTATCATACTAAGTGAAGTAAGTCAGACAGAGAAAGACAAATGTCATATGATATCACTTATATGTGGAATCTAATAAAAAATGATACAAATGAACTTATTTACAAAACAGACTCACAGATCTCAAAATCAATCTTATGGTTACCAAAGGGGAAACATGGGGGAAAGTGATAAATTAGGAGATTGGGATTAACATATGCACACTATTATATATAAAACAGATAACTAATAAAGACCTACTGTATAGCACAGGGGACTCTACTCAATGTTCTATAATAACCTACATGGAAAAAGAATCTGAAAAAGAATGGCTATATATATGTATAACTGATTCACTTTACTGTACACCTGAAACTAACACAAGATTGTAAATCAACTATACTCCAATAAAAAATGTGAAATGGCATAAAGCAAGCTTTCAAAAATAAAATAAAATAAAATAGTCAGTGCCTTGAAGTTTGAGCCATATTTGTATATTTCAAAAGGGGGTTCATGTATACTGTGAACCCTGGTAATAGTTAAACCATAAAACCAGTCTTCTAAAGGCATGGATGTGATTTTTATTGATAGGGGAAATTGAGATGATCTGGAATGATAGAAAGAGTTTGAATTAAGAGTCAGAGACCTGGATTGCGGTAATGATTGGATGAGATAATAGAAGGTGATAGATTGTAAAGGAAACTTGCACAGTCATTGCCTTAGACTGGCTTGGGTCTGAAGACCAGCTCTGGCACCACAGTAAAGAGTCCAGATGAGAGGCCAAAGGTGAAGGGGGCTTAGGTTCGGTAGCATCCAAACCAAAAACAAGTGTACAGATGTTGTTATATTAAGTCTCTGAGACAAACCTATGGTCACAATGGGGAAATTCCCAAGTGACAACCTCCTTCTCTTTCATGGCTGAGGGGCCATAGAGGTAGCTTTTAAAAGTCGTATCTAGACTGCTTTGGGCAGTACAGACATTTTAAAAATATTGTCTTTCAATCCATGAACACAGAATGCCTTCCCATTTATTTGTGTCTCTTTTAATTTCTTTCATCAATGTTTTGAAGTTTGCAGTGTACAAAGTCTTCACCTCCTTGGTTAAGTTTATTCCTAAGTAGTTTATTATTTTTGATACTATTATAAGTGGGATTGTTTTCTTAATTTCCTTTGGAGATGGCTTGTTGTTAGTGTATATAAATGTAATTGATTTTTGTATGTTGATTTTTTTATCCTGCAACTTTACTGAATTTATTTATTAGTTCTTTCAGGGTTTTTTTTTTGTGGTATGTGAAGTCCTTAGGATTTTTTACATATAAGATCATGTCATCTGCAAACAGATACTTTTATTTCTACCTTTTATATTTGTATTCCTTTTATTTCTTTTTATTGTCTAATTTCTCTGGCTAGAATTCCAGTACTATGTTGAATAGAAGTCACAAGAGACAAGTTGCATCCTTGTCTTGTTGCTGATCTTAGAGGAGCTTTTAATTTTTCACTACTGAGCATGCTATTAGCTGTGACCTTGTTACGTACAGACTTTAATATGTTGAGCTACATTTCTTCTATACCTAATTTGTTGAGTGTTTTTATCATGAAAAGGTGTTAGATTTTGTCAAATATGTTTTTCTGCATCTATTGAAATGGTCATGTGATTTTTATCCTTCATTCTGTTAATGTGATGTATCACATATAGTGATTTCTGTATGTCAAACCATCCTTTCGTTCTGGGGATAAATTTCACTCCATCAGGATGTATGATCTTTTAAATGTGCTGTTGAATTTGGTATGCTAGTATTTTGTTGAGAATTTTTGCATCTATGTTCATCAAGGATATTGGCCTGTAATTTTCTATTCTTGTAGTGTC
Source organism: Orcinus orca (assembly GCF_937001465.1). Taxonomy (NCBI): domain Eukaryota; kingdom Metazoa; phylum Chordata; class Mammalia; order Artiodactyla; family Delphinidae; genus Orcinus; species Orcinus orca. The sequence continues at coordinate 90,114,792 of NC_064569.1, read as the reverse complement.
TTTTTCTAGCTTCGGTATCAGTGTGGTGCTGGTCTCATAAAATTAGTCCCAGTGGTATTTTTTTTACAGAAATAGAGAAAAATTCTAAAATTCATAGGAAACCACCAAAGATCTAGAACAGCCAAAATTATTTTGAGAAAGGAAAACAAAGATGGAGGTGTCATACATCCTGATTTCAAAATATATTACCAAGCTACCATAATTAAAACATTATGGTTCTGGCAAAAGGACAGACATACAGACCAATGGAATAGAACACAGAGCCCAGAAATAAACCCATGCATATAAAGTCAACTGATCTTTGACAAAGTGCCAAGAATACACAATGGGGAAATGATAGTCTCTTCAACCAATGGTGATGTGAAAACTGGATATCCATATGAAGGAAAAGAAAGAAATTGGACCCCTGCTGTACACTATACACAAAAATCAACTTAAAGTGGATTGAAGACTTAAATACTAAGACAAACTGTAAAACTCCTACAAAAAAACATAAGGGAAAACCTTCTTGACATTGGTCTTGGCAATAATTTCTTGGCTCTGACATCAAAAACACAGGAAACAAAAGGAAAAAATATACAAGTGGGATTACATCAAATTGAAAAGTTTCTACACAGAAAAGGAAACAATCAACAGAATGGAAAGGCAACATACAGAACGGAGAAAATATTTGCAAACCATATCTCTGATAAGTAGTTAATAGCCAAAAATATATCAGGAACGCCTACAACTCAGTAGCAATAAAATAAAATAACCCAATTAAAAAACTGGCCAAAGACTTGAAAAGACATCTCTCCAAAGAAGACATACAAATGACCAACAGGTATGTAAAAAGATGTTCAACATCACTAATCATCAGGGAAATGCAAATCAAAACTACAATGAGATATCATCTTCATATCTGTTAGGATGGCTATTATCAAAAAAATAAAGGATAATATGTGTTGATAAAGATGTGGAGAAATTGGAACCCTTTTACATTGTTGATGAGAATGTAATATAACACACTGTCTATAGATACCAGTATGGAAGTTTCTTAAAAAATTAAAAAATAGAACTACCATATGATCCAGCAATCCACTTCTCAGTATACATCAGAAGAATTGAAATCAGGACCTCAAAGAAATACCTGCACTCTAATGTTCACTGCAGCATTATTCAAAGCAGCCAAGACAGCCTGTGTCCATTTACACATGAGTGGGTAAAGAAAATGTGCTACATACATACAATGGAATATTGTTCAGCCTTACAAAAGAAGGAAACCCTGCCATTTGTGACTATATAGATGAATCTGGAGGACATTATGCAAAATGAAATAATCCAGCCATAGGAGGACAAATGCTGCATGATTCCACTTACATGAATTATCCAAAATAGCCAAACTCATTGACACAGAGAATACAGTACTCGCTACGAGGGGGTAGGAGCTGGGAAAAATGGGGAGTTATCATTTAATGGGTATAAATTTTCAGTTATGCTAGATGAATAATATCTAGATATCTGCTGCACAACATAGAACTTACAGCTAACAATACGGTATTGTGCACTTCAAAGTTTAAGAGGGTAAATCTCATGCTAAGTATTCTTACTACAAAATGAAACAAAACAAAACAAAATAAAAACAAAGGGACTCAAGGAAACTTTGGGTGGTGTTGGATGTGTCTATTTCCTTGATTGTGATGATGGTATCACGGGTGTTTGTATATGTCTAACCTATCAAATTGTATACATTAAATACGTGCAGTTCCTTGTATATCAATTATACCTCAGTACAGCTGTTCTATATGTTTCCTTTTAAAAAAATCTTTTCTGTATTTTCCATTCTTTCTGCACTGAATATGACTCCAAAATTTATTTCATCAGTCTAAACTACTTCTTTGAACTTCAGACACAGATATCCAACTGCATCCTTGATATTTGTACTTGGATGTTTAATGAGTAGCTTATTAAACTTAGCATGCCCCACACCTGCTCCTCCCACAATCATATTCATCTTGGAAAATAATAACTCTATCTTTCCATTTGTTCAAGTCAAATCCTTGAGGCCATTTTTCACTTATTTCTTTTTATCTGCAGCTCAGGTCCAATCCATAGCAAATCTGTTAGCTCTACCTTCAGAGCAGAACCTGTATTTGACCATGTGGTCAATTATGTATTCTCCAACTATCCTGACTTCTTTCCTTGTGATGCTCCTACCTGTGGGAGGATTTTTCATCTTTGCTTTGCTGAACTCAAGAGCAGTTCTGTGACTTGCTTTGGTCAATGTCTCTTTTTACAACTGCCAGTGATCCAGATGGAAGCTATCTTGACAGCCTGGGTCTTGAAGTAAAAATGACATGACTCAGAGCCACAGGCATTCCATGAAGCACATGTACTTCAACAAGAAATAAACTTTTGTTGTTCTATGTCACTGAGATATCAGATATCTTTTGTTATCATGGCATTATACTTCCTATTTTGATGGTCACAAATCATTTCTGGTCACCACAACTGTGACTATACTAGTCCAAGCCTCCTTCATCTTCAGAAGAGAGCTTGCAATAGCTTTCCTGTTTCTATTCCTTCTTCTTCAGTTTATTCTCAACACAGTAGCTGAAGTGATCCTTTAAAGACAAATTGAATCATGTCACCCCTCCACTCAAAACCTTCCAACTCCTTTTCTTCTTACTCAAAATAAAGGATGACAGCCTCGTGCACTTGTTTACAAAGGCTTACGTGACCTTGCAGGGCCATTTCTGCCACTCCATGCTCAATACCACTGTCTTTCAGACCTCATAACCTACTCCTCTCTCCCAACCACTGAACTTCAATCACCTAACCTCCCTGCTCTTCCCCAGACATGCTAAGTACGACCACACCTCTTAGCCTTTGCACTTGCTGTTCCCACTGCCTAGTTGCTCTTCTCTCAGACACCCCATGGCTCCTCTCTCACTTCCTTCTGGTCTGTGCAGTGTTTTTATGCCCCACAACTTACCTTTAAGCACTCCTTCTTTTTCTACCATTCTTTATTTTTCTCCATAAGGTATATTATCACCCGGCATGCTATACATTTACTTTATATTCACTGTCCATCTCCTCCACATAAAATGTAAGCCTCGCAATTATACTCCAATAAAGATGTTTGAAAAAAAATGTAAGCCTCATGAGGGCAGGAACTTTGTTTTGTTACTAGATATATTCCCCAGTATTTTGACTTGTACCCAGCACATGGATCAATAAATATTTGCTGAGTCAATGAATAAGTGAACTTTTGTGTAACCATAAAAAGTAAATTAGAAACAAACTGAAAAATGGGTAGAGAAGAAAGTGTTTCTTTAAAAAAGCAGCTTAGCCACAGAGGAGACAGATATTCACATACCAACATGTCTCAAATTTTGGGACTATATTACTGAATGCCGGATTCATTCAGAGTGGCATCTCTGATATATTGAGCTTCTTACTTTGAATTCAGTTGGCACCCTATATAGTTGGCACAAATTTACTCATGTCTCACTTAAAAATAAAATTCCTTAAAAAAAACTCTCTGTTTTGCTGATAACAGCAATTAAAAATCAACTAAGAAAAAGTTGAAGTAAAATGTTACTATATTTTATATTTTGGTACAACATTACAGCTTTCAAAGATCTTTTGCATTCTTTGTCTTGAGAAGCCTTGTTCATCCTCATTTTATAGCTGGGGAAACAAAGGCTCATAAAGGTGAAGCGACTTGCCCAGAGTCATAGCAGAAGAGAAGTGGCAACACCAGAATTCTAACTGCGGCCTCCTGCCACCAGAGCCAATGATCTTTTTTTTTTTACTCTCCAAGTTACCTCACTCTGTGTAAGGTCCTGTATGAAATATAATGCCATGAATGAAAATCCCGTGCAAATGGTAAAGTCTATGACAAATGCTTTTTATTGTTATTATTTTTATTACCACTACTATTACCATTCACATTGCTTATTTTGAAAACTGTGACCTCACTGAAAGGGTTTGGACGAAAGCATCTCCCGGGGTCTTTTTCAGCATCAGTAGTCAATAATTTATTTTCCTTTAAGATCCTCTGGCATTACTAAATGGGCCTGAGCAAATCCTTCCAGAGAGATCAAAGAAAAGGCTGTCAGGGAGGAGAGAGAAACATGAAAAAGTTCAGCACCTCAAAAAAAGTAATTATTTCAGAGCAGGAAAAGCCAGCCAACAAAAACACCACGCTTGAGGGTTGCAAATGAAAGTCTCTTTTCAACCATAGCTTTAATGGAAACCACTAATGAATCAGGACACCCGGTAAGGAATAAATAACAGCTTCAAAAGCGGTTGGGGCTAGGGTGGATTACAGATGCTGATCTAAGACAGCCAAACAGGACACGGAAGGTTGGTTTTATTTTGCTGGAAGGCACTAGCATCAAGCGTGTTCATGACTTTTTCATTTCTTTCAACAAATGCTTATTGAATGCCTACTGTGTGCCAGGCTTCGCTGTAGAGATAATTCACTTTCTAGCTGTGATAAGAAGTAAGGAAGCTAACAGGAAACAAGTTAAAGAGTTTGTGATCTCTCATTGACTTAAATATTCAGCTTCTCCTTTAAATATTAAAGACTTGGAAGAAGCTGCCTAGGTAGCTAGGTGCTTGGGTAAACTGAAAAAGATGCATTTATTGGTGGGGATACACTCTGTAGTAGTTTGCTGGGGCTGCATAATAAAGAACCACAAATGGAGCGCTTAAAGGACAATTTACGGTCTCAAGGTTCCAGAGGCTAGAAATCCAAGATCAAGGTGTCGACAGGGTTGGTTTCTGCTGAGGGCAATGGGCAAAGGATGTGCACCAGGTCTCTCTCCTTGGCCTATAGATGGCTGTCTTCTACTTGTGTTTCTTCACATCATCTTCCCTCTATGTATTTTTCTGTGTCCAAATTTCCTCTTTTTGTAAGGACACCAATCATATTGGATTAGGGCCCACCCTGATGACCCCATTTTAATGCTATTACTTCTTTGAAGACCCGTTTGCCAAATAAAGTCGCATCCTGAGGTACTGGAGGTCAGCTTTTCAACATATGAATTTGTGGGGGGACATAATTCAACCCATAATGCACCCCTTCTCAGGCAAAACCAGCCACGATAGGGAGTAGACAAGGAGGTAGTTTAGTTCAATTGAACTAAAATTTAGTGAAAGCCTAGCAACCCATGAGGCACTAAGTATTGATATCTTCAGAGATGCCTGGGACATGGCCCCTGCTCTGCATAGTAATTATATTCATGTCTTACTGTTTAGTGAGCTTCACACTAGAGGCCAGGATCTCTGCTAGACACTGGGCATACAAATATGAATAAGCGGTGACTCTAATTCTCTAAGGAAAATATAGAAACAATTATTACCTAATGAGAAAAGGCATCTGACCCAAAGGTGAAACACCAGGGAAAACATCACTTTGGAGGTGACAAGCTGAACTAAATCTTGAAGGAGGAATGGGAGTTATCCAAATATGGTGGAGGTATCCATTCCCTTCTGTATTAGTCAGGGCTCTCTAGAGACACAGCACCAATAGAATGTGCATGTATGTATGTGGATGGATGGATGGTCTGGTAGATAGATAGATAGATATGTAAAGAGATTAGATAGATAGATATAGATAGATAGATAGATAGATCAAAGCTATCTATCAAGAGATGAATTTATTTTAAGGAACTGGCTCACATGGTTGTGGAAGGTGACAAGTCCCAAATCTGTAGGGCAGGCTGGCAGGAAAAGTAGAAGTTGCAGCTTGAGTTCAAATGCAGAGTATAGGGACAATTCCCTCTTCCTTGGGGAAAGTCAGTCTTTTTTCTCTTGAATTGATTGGATGAGGTTCACTCACATTATGTAAGGTAAACTTATTTATGCAGAGTCTACTAATTTAAATGTTAATCTCATTTGAAAATACTTTCGCAGTAACATCTAGATTAGCGTTTGACCAAATACCTGGGCACTGCAGCCTAGCCATGTTGAAATATACAATTAACCATCACTACCTCTGTCCCCTGTGTACTAGGGGACACAGAGCATAGTAGCATGACCTGGTCTTACTCTCAGAGAAAACCATGGTACATCCTGCCTCATTCCACCTGGCATCTGGTGGTCCTTTAGACTAGCTCACAAATGACCTAGGTGTTGCCAGGAGGCATCCTCATATGGTAGATGATCATATGATGTGTGAAGACTTTTAGCACGCTTAGGTAATCGATCACACTTACTCAGTGAGAGATGACTGGCAGACAAGTTCTCAATACCCAAAATGATGCTTCCCTTCTGAGATACCCAGATACACCATATCCAAAATCTGAGAGCAAAGGGCACTGTCGCTTAGGATGATAAGACTGCCCTAGGGGGCTATCCCTTGGGCTACAGTGCAGAGTTGTTTTCCCAATCTAGAACAGCTCCTACACACCTCCATGTATCCCCTGGCAATAGACTTGTTTCCCTACTGGCCTAGTGATATCTCTATCCCTACCGATATTAGGACCATTCCCAGGAAACAAATCTCACATCCGATTCATTCAATTCCTTCAGAGCCACAATCAGTAACTGGCATTAAATTAGTGTGTTTTTCTATCTCCTTCACTAGAATATAAGGACCCTGTTATTGTTTTGTTCACTGCAATTTCCATTGCATCTAGAAGAGCTTCTGACACATGGTAAACACTCAGTAAATAATTGCAGAAAGAAAGGAGGAAGGGAGGGATGGATGGTCCTCAGACCCAGGCCCCTTCTCCTGACCCTTTCCTTCCTAGTATTTTCCTTGGGGTCACATCTCCCTAAGCCTCTTCCTTTCTGACTCTCTGGCTCATTAACAAATGATCACGGACCTTAGTAACATTAATCACTAATACTTATCAGTTGCTTGCTGTATACCCGGCACTATTCTAGGTGCTTCATGGTAAATCCTCATGACAATCCTATGAGGTCGATACTATTATCATCTGTACTTTACAAAGAAATGGAGGCACAGAGAGATGATTAAACTTGCAAAGGCTGAAGAACTGATATATTGGGCAAAGCTTAGATTCAAGCTTAGACAGTCTAGATGCAACTCTGTCCTTTTAACCATCGCATTATTTAACACACACACACACACACACACACACTACAAGCCCAATTTTTTTCTCTTCCCTTGGAGGTAAATTTGTAGAAACTTTACCTTATGCCAAGTTACCCCAATTTGACAAAGGTTGACAGAAGGACTTACTACAGCTCTGTAAACCCTCAAAGTGATATCTCAGTGAGTCACTGGGTCACACCTCCATAACTCCCTCCATATTCATTGGGAAATCTGCACTGCCTAGTCTACGACTATTGGAATCAGCAGTCCACACATATAATTATGCAATAAATTGTACTGACACTTGGAGGGATCTTAAGATTCCCAGTTCTTTTATTCTTTTAGAGTTGAATCACATATTTTGGTTTTATCTCCTAACAGCATTTATTTTTAAAAGTATTACCATCATTTTCCTATGGCCTATATTTGGCAAGCTATAAATGTACTTAGAAAAAAAATGATTTTTAACATTTTTACATATTACGCATAGTGCCTAATACAAGGCTGAGCACATAAGATAGATGCTAAATAAAATACGAAATAATTGTACTCTGACTCATTAGGGCATTTCTATCAATTCAGTTCATCAGGCTGTTAAAATCTAGGTGTATTCATGCTGAATTGCCGAATGATCTAACCCCATTCACGTGCTATATAGGCACAGGAATTACCCAACATTTCCCATTTCTTTCACAAACCAAACTAAAAATTCCTTAATGCAACATTCAAATACTCTCGCAATGTGGGCCATCTTACTTTCCCAGCCATGTATTTTACCAGGTTCGCATATTTCCTAACACAGCGTGTATCTTCACAGCTTTGTACTTCTGCTTATTATTGTCTCGTCTTAGAATGGCCATCCCCCATTTTTCTCAGTCTAGATAATCCTATTTATCCTTCGAAGCCCAGTTAAAAATCATTTTCCCCATGTAGTATTTATTGATAACCCTACAGTTGGTTATTCCACTCTGTGGTCCCATAATTCTTGGTACATAAGGTAATGACAGCACATAATGTAATGCTTTGTGATTTTTCAAAGGAAACATACTCATCCCTGTATCTTTACTACCTAAGGGAGTTCCTGGCATGAGCTATGCATTCATGAAATTTTTTGCGTGATTGCTTTGATCCCATATCCTTTTAAAAAAACCAAGTTGGAAAATATCCTAATATTCAGCAATATTCATATAGAATATCCTAATATGCATTAATTAGAATCATTTGCATGCTTTGGGTGTATAGCCATCCAATACCTTGAACTACTGACTGACAACCAGGCACAAAACATTCCAGAAATATTGAGATTTATAAATTCAAAAAACCTGAAAAGAAATGCTCATAACTTCCTGAATTCTACTGAGTTGGATTATAAGACCCAAAATGTGTCTTATTGGCAAGCTAAAGAAAGCAATTTTAAAAATAGATGGTTAAAGTATCTTTTAAATAGTTGTTTTTCTTGATAATATAATTAGTTCACACTATTTGCACAAAACTTGGAAAATACAATCATATATGAAGAAGAAAATAAAGCAAAACCTGTAATCCCACATTTCCACCAAATAACCACTATGATGCTATTTTATTCTAGTTTTCTTTTTTCTTTTTTTTTTTGCAGTACGTGGGCCTCTTACTGCTGTGGCCTCCCCCGTTGCGGAGCACAGGTTCCGGACGTGCAGGCTCAGAGGCCATGGCTCACGGGCCCAGCCGCTCTGCGGCATGTGGGATCTTCCCGGACCGGGGCATGAACCTGTGTCCCCTGCATCAGCAGGCGGACTCTCAACCACTATGCCACCAGGGAAGCCCTTTATTCTAGTTTTTTATTAGCATATTATATAAAGAATTAGTGACAAAAATTCAATAAAAGTGTTTAACTATTCTATTCTTTTCACTTAATATATTCTGAGCCATTTTCCATACCATTAAATATTATCTGAAAACATGATTTTTATGACAATACTACATTTCGATTATTCCCTTGTTCTTTTGCTTCTATACGCAACATTGTGATGCACATGCTGTAGCAGAAAGTTTTCCCCAATACTGGCTTGCATGCAGTAGCAGGATAATGTTTTACGATTCTAACTTGCATGCCCAGAGACTGTGTGGGTATAAATTTATGGACTATGTTTCTTGTCCGGACTACTTTGGAAGAGCCAGGACTTAGGAACAAGGATGAGACCTAGGAACAAGAATGGTCACTGGCCATTCGTTGACCTGCTTGACAAAAATTCTCAGGTGATGGGATTGTATGAGGGGTCTTTGGTCCTTAGAGGAGGGGCTCTGGTCCCAGAAGGATATCACATGATGCCCTTAAAGAGAATATGCCATGTGGTCACACAGGAGCTTTACCTTCTTCAGGATGTGTGGGGTCTCATTGCAGGGCTCACTGACTGTTCTTAATCAGGAGAAAGGAGAATGCTGGGGCCAAACCAGAATGCTCTTGGACAAGAAGTATGGAAATCACCTCAGAAGCAGCAAAAGTAGCTCAAGACTCCATAGCCGAAGAGACTGCCAGCTCAAACCCAAGCAGAAATGAAGTTCATTTCCCAAAGGGAAGATCCTAGGGCAATCTGGTCAATTCAATGCAATAAACACATGCCTCTAGCTCTGAATTCACTCAGGTTCTCATCCTGGCTTTGCCTCTTGCAGCTTTTTGAGCCGGTAGGGAACCACTCTATGTCTTGGCCTCCTTGTTTTAAGACAATAAATAATATCTATCTTGAGTTATACCTGTAAGGATTAGAAGGGCTTTATAAAATATTAAGAACAGTGTTGTAGCATATAGTGCACAGTCTACAAATAGCAAGAAGAGGAAGAAAAAGGGAAAAGAGAAAGGAAAAGTGTATTATGTCAGCTTCGCTGGGAAGCAAACTCTGAGACAGAGATGTGTGTGCAAGAGGTTTCTTGGGGAATGATCTCAGGATCACCACCTCTGAGAGAATGAGGGAGGCAGATGGGACAGAGGGAGAAAATAAACTGCTGTGACATGGCAACAGAGGCTCTGGCCAATCCCAAGGGTTCTCTGAATCTGGGATGACCCTTAAGAGTTGCCCTGAATCATGGCAAAGGAGCCAGGCCCAGCTCCCGAGCAACGACCTGTCTTTGGATACAGGCTGGCCCCAGGGAGATGTGACCTTGGGTGAGGGAGCTCTCCTCAGTCAACAATCCCCGTGTCTGGGGGAATGAGTGTGTCGGTCCTAAAGAAGGGATCTAGGTGGCAAACTGTTGCATCCCCTACAAGGAGAAAAACTATTGTTCAACTAATGCTTCTACCATGTCCCAGACACATCTTCACAATAAAATGGAATATTTTCAGTGTTTGCTTCGTTCCAGGCACAGTTCCAAGTTACAAATATTGACTCATTTACACTTTAAAACAGCCCCAAAATAAGAAGTTTTAGTGACAAGCACTCTCAGAATGATTAAAAAATTGACCCACTGTTACCCAGCAGTACACATCAGAGGCAGGATTTGAACCCAGTGGCCTAATTCCAGAGTCTGTACTCTTAACCTCAAGGATAATAGAAGATACTCACTGCTCTGAACTCGCTGTTTCATCAGCTGTGAGACAAATTCTTGTTAAAGGCAGTGATTAGTTATCTCCTGCAGCCCTAACAAATTAACATAGATTTAGCAGCTTATAACATCACCTTCATATCATCTCACAGTTCTGTAGGTCCAAAGCCTGGTGCAACATGGCTACACTGGGTCTTCTGCTGAGTTGTCATGGGGCTGAAATCCAAGTGACAGGAAGGCAGGTTCCTTTCTGGAGGCTCTGGGCATCCACCTACTTCCAAGCTCATTCAGGTTGCTCACCAAATTCAGTTCCTTATGGTTGTAAGACTGAGGTCACTATTTCCTAGCTGGTGTCACCTGGGAAACAGTGTTTGCTCTGAGAGGCTGCCAGCACTACTCCTGTTTTCTAACTGTCCTCCCCCAGTAACAGCAGGTTGAGTTCTTCTCCTGCTTCAAATCTCCCTGACTTGTCCATCTGTCTCATGTTTCTTACTCCAGCCCTTTCTGTGCTTTTAAGGACTCATGGGTTAGACTGCACCCACTCGATAATCTGAGATAACCTGCCTATCCTAATTACAACTGTTAAGTCCCTTTTGTCGTGTGACATAACATATTCATTTGCAGTATCCAAGGATTAGGGCAAAGACATCTTTTGGGGGAGGGGGCACATTCTGCCTTCTACCAGCGTTTAGGGCAACAGTCACTCCAGGCTCATCATCACAATGACTGTTTGCTGTGATCTTTACCTTTACACCAGGCAGAGCTCCCTGGCAAGCGATCCATGGAGCCAGGATCCAATAATGATGAGGGTGGGGCACCACAATTCAACTGTCAATATTATTTTGGCTCTTTTCCTGCTTAATATTTTACTCCCCCCCTTTGCTCTTTAATTTGCCTGCACTTTGGCCTTCTTGCTTTTATCTCCCCATCTTTGAACTCTGTCCTTGTTCCTTGGGCTTAATAAAGAAGGGGGCTTCCCTGGTTTCTACCCATGTCACTTAAATAACAAGGTTCCTGTGGTTAGCCAGTCCAGGAAACCTCTCCACCTGACCGATCCCTCCTTGTACTTCTCCAGGACCTTCACTGCTCAGCCTCTGCCTCCCTCTCCAGCTCCACTTCCCTCTGCTCAGAACCTTCCCGCCACAAGGGGGCAAGAACAGTGTCTTATTCCTATCTGTAGCCACAGCTTCTATAATAGTGTCTGGCATAGGGTGAGCAATCAATACAAGCCTGTCAAATTTTGAATGGAAGAAAGGTGGATGGATGGTTAGGTGAATTAAATAAACAAAAGAACTCAATTAGTTATGGGAGAAGAAACATTGCCTTTTCTTGAGTGTGATGATTCATGAGTTAAGTCAGCAGGGTGAAACCCAAATTTATTTTGCTTTATAGTTTACTTATTAAACAAATATTTACTGAGTGCCCCTATAAATGAGATTCTATAATGAGTTCTGCTGGTGATGAATAAGACATGTTCCTTGGCCTGAGAGAAGTTTACTTTCCATCAGGGAGCATAGCTATGTACACATTTGTTTCCGTTTCTCTCCTCTGTGTCTTCTGACCCATTCCTTCCTCATTTATGTTTCTGCCGTTCTGCCTCTCCTTCCTAAATCAATCCCAATATGTTGACCCATGCCAGCAATTCTTCAAAGAAAGAAATTGCTCATCAGAGGTTCAACTTTAAAAACTAAGTAGTAGAAAGGGTTTGAGAGCCGGTTAAATGTCTTTATTGGCAAGAAAGAGAATAAAAAAGAATTTAAAAGAATTTTGTTATTTTTGTTGTTTCATGGTTACTTCTGAGGTCATTTGCATTTAACTTCCATTCTTTCTGACATAGATAAACCAGTTTTGCTGCTGGTTTCATGATCAAACCAAATGAGAGAAGCACCACGGCCATGGAGAAGCAAGAAGAATGCAAGCTTTGGGGCCAGAGAGGCTGGGATTTTCTTGTTCTTTTTTGTTGTTGCTGTTGAGGTGAAATTCACATAACTTAAAAGTGAACAAGTCAGTGACATATAGCATATTCACAGTGTTGTGCAACCATTACCTCTATCTAGTTCCAAAACATTTTCACCACTCCAAAAGGAAACCCCATATCCATTAAACCATTACTCCCCATTCCCCCTCTCCAAAGCCCCTGGAAGCCACCAATCTTCTCTCTCTCCATCTCTATGGATCCTGTGGTTCTGGTATTTCATATAAATGGAATCATATAATATGTCACCTTTTGGTTTCTGGCTCATTTCCCTTAGCATAATGTTTCTGAGGTTCATATATACACATTGTTGTATGTATCAGTACTTCATTCCTTTTTATGGCTGAATAATATTCCATTGTATGTATTATATATACCATAATTTGTTTATCCATCCATCCACTGATGGGTATTTGGGTTGTTTCCACCTTTTGGCTATGGTGAATTACATTGCTATGAACATGCATTTATGTGTGTTTGTATGAGTATCTGTTATCCATTTGGGGGTTATATACCTAAGAGAGGAATTCCTGGGCCATTCATATATATATATATATATATGTTTAACTTTTTGAGGAACCATCAAGCTGTTTTCCACAGTGGCTACACCATTTTATGTTCACACCAGCAATGTATGGAAAGGTGTTCCAATTACTGCTATTCCTTGCCAACACTAGTTACTTTCCTCTTTTTCCCCCTAAATTATAGCTATACTAGTGGGTATGAAATAGTATTTCACTTCTTACCCATCATTTTCCATATACTCCATTTCCCACTTTCCTTCCAGTTGGAAAGGGCTTATTCTTCAGAACTTTTGCCTCTTTCATACCTCACTATCTCTAGGAAACCCCACAGTCCTCACCCACTCCAGACTAAGCCCTTTTATTTTGCAGGGATACCTTCTGGGTTCTTACAAGTTATCAGAAGATCTGAGTTCCAGCCTCCACCCACAGTATTCTAAATAGGTGGTTTGGAGGAGGTGACTTGACCTGCAGTAGCCTTATTTGTTAAATACATGGGAATTAACATCCCTCACAGGGTTGATATGGGACTCAAAGAGGGTATGAATAGCAAATGCTTTGTTGTTCTATTATTATTGGGCAGAAGGACTGGATCTATTTTGATTGTGTTTCTCCAGCATAGGATCTGGCCAACAATAGAAGATCTGTGATGAATGAATGAATGACTATTATTAACATTACTATTTCACTGTGGAAATGGCAAAGAGTTGGAAAAGATAGCCCAGTTCTTCTTTAATCAAAGAAGTGTAACAGATTGCAGTAGGTGCAAACTGGAGAGTGCGTAAATCTAGTCCTGCAAAAGGATTCCCTCCCCTCCCATATGGCGTAATCCTAGGTCTACTTGCAAAAGAAGGTAGCAGGCTCAAAAATCAACCCACTTTCCACCAGCCACATCTTGCTGGCATAGTCCTGGCCACCATATGACATGGGAAGGCAGAGGTATTATGGTCTCAGTTCATAGGCCGTCCAGGCCCTGGCTTCACATGGAGAACAGACGTATAGTCCTTTCCATGCATGAGGTGTACTTGGTCCTCATCCCCATTTGGGAAAGGGGTCTCCAACCCCAGCTACCTGTATCTGATTCAAATCCCCACATTTCATAATAGTTTAGCTTCAGGCTTACAACTCTGGGTTCTCCATTATCTTTTTTAAATGCCTTTGAATACAGCCATGTTCTTCTTATTATTATATAAAATATTTCATGTACAATTTCTATGCACCTGGATCAGGGAGAGAAGTTTCAGAACATGCTCACATCTCTAAATAACCCTAGAGGGATCTTTGTTGCTCTTTCTACCATTCCATCAACCAGGGCTGTCTGGTTCACACTTCACTCTCTCCACCTATAATCCAATAAATAACTATCAGGGAGTAACTTATATAAGTAACCCTCATGTTTGGTCTTTAAAACAACCCTGCATGGTAGAGGTTTTATTATCCTCCTTTTACATCAGAGGTATTAATTTGATATGTTCAGGATGCCCCTGTGAAGTTGGATTCTTGCTTTATTCTGACTCTCACTACCATTAAATTTGACGTCTGTACACACTATATGGGTGTGAGAAAGAGAGCACACACGCACACACACACACTTATGTGCACACACATGCACAGATACCCATATACACACACTGTAGATACATTTTTTGGTCCATGCTGCTAATCAAATGTTGAAAGGATCTTTGCTTAGGGCTTTTCAACGTAATTACTTACTTCCCAGCTGTTTAAATAGAAGCAGAATTGTTCAGTTGTCTTTCCCACTTGGATTGATTGGAGAAACCAAGGCCTTTTCAGTGAGCCCAGCCTATTAGCAGGCTACAGAATTGGGTGCCCTTTGCCCCTTCCCAACCCCTTTTTCCAGAAGGCAGGGGATATGGAGAGACAGGGAGCGCACCAAATCCGACAGTAATGGGCTGTAATTGAGTTCTCAGTTTGTTTTAACTGCCTGGGTGTGATTGCCTGTGAAAATGGTTTGATTTTATGCTCTTTGTGAAGCTGCGTCAAGCCTCATTTGAAATAACAAGGGCTTTCCCTTCCTTTGCTTCTGTTCAAAGTGGGGATGAGTGGAGTGGGGGAAAGGAGGGAGGGTATGTTTCCAAGAGAGCTTGCAAGGGAAGAGCTGTAAGTGATCAGGTGTAGAAGTGAGCGGGCCGATGAGGGAAGCGGTGCTATAAAACTGCTCTCAGGCAACCCGCAGCCTCGGCAGATGACAGGTGGAATCTGTATCTGGCACCTTACAAACGTCTCCTCCGATCAGCAGCTGTCCCGTGAGGACCGGTCAGGCAGGCATTTGATGAGACCTGCTCCATGTCTATGTACAATGATAAGGCATAAGGGAAAAGTAGGAGAGGCCCTAACTAGGGCACCGTAGAACCCATACTGTTCATACTGCCTTGTCCTGGCTATTTCTTACGGAGGCAGAACTCATAGCTGTGATGTCCAGTTCAGTAGACACATGTAGCTACTGAGCACTGAAAATGTAGCTGAACTGAGATGTGACTGTGAGTGTAAGATACACACCAGTGTTCAAGAATTCCATGTGATAAAAGAGCTTAAAATATCTCAGTAATAATATTTTATGCTGATTCAATATTGAAATGATAATGTTTTGTATATATTGGGTTAAGTAACACATATTATTAAAATTAATGTCTCCTGTTTGTGCTTTATTAATGTGGTTACTGGAAAATGTGAAATTACATGTATGGCTCAAATCACATTTATATTCGACAGTGTTGGTCCAAAGACCAAATCCAGCACGCTTCCTTAGGCTCCCATAGGTTGCGGTGGTTAGAACTGAGTTTCCCCATATGGCAACCTCACTTTGGCAACTCCGGTGTAGCTCAGTTTATTATACATAAGAATGGCTTTAAGAGCCCTTAATTGCTGCAGCAAAAGTTCAAAAATGCTTGATATTCCAACTCCAAACACAGTCAGAGCTGCAGGATATCATGCGGGCAGAACTGGGAAAAACACTTAAGACAGCACAGAAGTCACAATCCCCAGGAGGGCACTTGCCACCTTTGCCATTCACTTTAAATCCTTGTTCTTCTTCTCTCCGTTTACATCATCATCTTTTTTTCTTTGCTTTGCTTTTCTTCTCCTAATGCTGGAGAGTCAAACTAGTATTGATTGAATAGCTACCATGTGCTAGGTTCATGCCTATGATCATCACAAAACATTCCTATGAGGTAGGTACCATTGTCCCCATTTGAAAGATGAGTAAACTAAGGCTCAGGGAGCTGAGGGCATTTGCCTGAGGTCACACAGACAGTATGCAGCAAAACTAGAATTCTAAATCCAGACAGTCTGAATCCAGTGCTAATGCTGATTCTGTTCCTTAATTCCACCACTCTCTTTCCCATTTTGCTAAAGCCATCTCTGGCTGTTAATTTCAATACCCTCACCTTCACTTAGTCCAAGAAGCCCTGGGCTTCATGCTTCACAGAAAGGAAAAGTATAGGACCAACAGGGAAGCAGCCTTGTCTTACCCTTTGTAATAGATACATTGTCTTGCCTATTTTTTTCTTTTTGATTGGTTGATTTCCCACCTCCATATTCAGGATTTTGTCTACTGTGCCGACAAATCTGAGAAATGTACAAGCAGAAGTGAGGGGCTACTCCATCCTGGATGTCCACTTCCAACCTAACTGGCTTGCTCACCCTTTGTCCTGTACGTTTCATTCTTGCTGGTGTGACACTTCATCGTTTGTCCCAAAGCCTAGGATGCTCAGAGCCACCTACTCTGGTATATCCTAGTCGACTTCATCTCGAAGGCTCAACTTAAGTGCCTCCTCCTGTTGGAAGTACTCCCCAATCCTGCTCAGCAAGACATGATCTCTCCCTGTACCTGTCTTATGTTGTTCAGTTAGCCCTTTTCATCGTTGTATTACAATGATGACGCATTCCTCTCATCTCTCCTGCAAGGTTTTGAAGGAGAAATAGGCACTGTGATTATTACGTGGACTTTGGAGACAGAGGGACTTGGGTTCACAGTCTGGTTCTGCCACTTACTAGCTCTGTGACCTTAGGTAAGTTATGTAAACTCTCCAACTCTCAGCTTCTTCATCTCTAACATGGAAGGACAAATGATCCTCAATTAGTGATGGTTCAATTTAGGATTTTTCAACTTTATGATGGTGTGAAAGAGAATTCTTTGAATTCTGGTCTTTTCCCTGGCTAGTGATGTGCAGTATGATACTCTCTCCTGACGCTGGGCAGCAGCAGCTCCCAGCCAGCCACGCAACCATGAGGGTAAGCAAGTGACACACTTACAATCATTCTGTACCACACAACCATTCTGCGTTTCATTTTCAGTACAGTATTCAATAAATTACATAAGATTTTCAACACTTGATTATAAAATAGGCTTTGGGTTAGATGATTTTGCCCAACTGTAGGCTAATGTAATCGTTCTGAGCATGTTTAAGCAGGCTAGCTAAACTGTGATGTTTGGTAGGTTAGGTGTATAAAATACATTTTCGATTAATAATATTTTAAATTTATGATGGGTTCATCGGGACGTAACCACATTGTAAGTTGAGGAAGATCTCTACTAATAACTACATCATGGGTGTTGAAACCCAGCTCTACCTCTTACTAATCATTTGACTTTAGATATCTCCTTGAGCCTCGATTTCTTTATCCTCAGAATAGGAATAATACTCCTCTAATAGGTTTTGGGATTAAAAGATATCATATGTAAAAATGCACAACACAGTAAAATATGACAAAAAGTGAGTATTCATTAAATGTTTACTGAATGAATTAATAAATTAATAAATGAGGATAATGGTGGTCAGGTCCAAGGATACACAACAGACAAAATCAGAGTGAATTCTGGCTCATTTAAAGGCTACATGACCACTTATTGAAGATCTTACATAAAAAATTAAAGAATACAGTATGGAGAACAGTATGGAGGTTCCTTAAAAAACTAAAAATAGAACTACCATATGACCCCACTACTGGGCATACACCCTGAGAAAACCATAATTCAAAAAGAGTCATGTACCAAAATGTTCATTGCAGCTCTATTTACAATAGCCCAGAGATGGAAACAACCTAAGTGTGCATCATTGGATGAATGGATAAATAAGATGTGGCACATATATACAATGGGATATTACTCAGCCATAAAAAGAAACGAAATTGAGCTATTTGTAATGAGGTGGATAGACCTAGAGTCTGTCATACAGAGTGAAGTAAGTCAGAAAGAGAAAGACAAATACCATATGCTAACACATATATATGGAATTTAAGAAAAAAAAATATCATGAAGAACCTAGGGGTAAGACAGGAATAAAGACACAGACCTACTAGAGAATGGACTTGAGGATATGGGGAGGGGGAAGGGTAAGCTGTGACAAAGCGAGAGAGAGGCATGGACATATATACACTACCAAACGTAAGGTAGACAGCTAGTGGGAAGCAGCCGCATAGCACAGGGAGATCAGCTTGGTGCTTTGTGACCGCCTGGAGGGGTGGGATAGGGAGGGTGGGAGGGAGGGAGACGCAAGAGGGAAGAGATATGGGAACATATGTATATGTGTAACTGATTCACTTTGTTATGAAGCAGAAACTAACACACCATTGTAAAGCAATTATACTCCAATAAAGATGTTAAAAAAAAGAATAATAAGAACAATTTAGTGAGCACCTCCAATAAGCCAATATTTTAAAATGGTACCTGATAACCTTATGAGACAATAGTTATTACCACCAACGAAGTTCTGTCCAATTGAGAATTCAAGCCCCTCACTACTCCGTCATGTTGATACTCATCAGATGGGGGAATCCAGGTTTTTTGGGAGTCAAGACACTGTTAGTCTAACTGATAGAAAGGAAGTTTAAGATAGCTTAAGCCAAGGGGGAACTTATGATTCATATATTTGGGAAGAATAGAGGTCTCTGAGAATTGAAAGAACTCCTGGAACCCTGTGTTCTCCAGGAGCCCTAACTATATCCACCCAATTTCCAGCTGTTAAAATTTGCGTATTATTTAGGCATCAAATCAAGTGCCAATTCTCTTCATTACCTTTCTCCTTCTCTTCCCTTTGAAACACTAATTGCTCCAATCTCAGATTTCCCTGAATATTTTGTTTATAAAAAGTACTTGCCACATTTTGCCTTATATTGTAGTGGTAGTTATCTTTTTATTCACATACAGACCAGTTCAGCATTCTGTGCAGACTGGATGCTTAAATATTTTTGAATAGATTGATGGATAGATCAAGAGATGGCTTGATAGGTACATGGATAAATGGGTAGAGGTAAGGTGAACATGTAGATGAATGGTTAGATGGATAAATAAATGAGAGATGGAAAATATATTGATGGATAGAATTGTGGTTGGATGAATGAACTGAAGGATGGATGGGTACAAATAAATGGACGAAGGAGATATTGTATGGGTGATAGATGGATGTATGAATGATTAACTGAATTAGTGGATGTATAGGTGAAATGATAAATGGGCAATGAGAAGTGTTGCTGAATGACTCAACCTATGCATTTGAAGGACACCTGTTCCTTTCAGGTATGCATAGAAATTTAGTTCTCTCTTGTGTAAATAAAATATGCAGCCAGCACAACTTTCCTTTTTTCCATGGTAAACCTCTTAGAGGACATCAGGAAAAGTTGATGCTTTCTTCAGACGGAGACTGAGGAAATGCAAGCAAAATGTTTACCTGTGTTGTGGGTTTTGTATTACACATCATAATGTGTCTGAGTATCTTACTGAAGAAGAAATGGAAAAACAGATTTTTTATAAATATGTGACAGTCCATTAATCTTGGATTCTGAGAGTAATGCTGCCCACTTTGACTAGGGAGAGAGAAAGAGGTTGGAGGTGAATGGAGCAGGAAGATGGACTAGTTAATCACGTATTATCACTCACGGGGGAAAACAACACTCCAGGAAGCAAGTCCCACTTGCTCCCTTTATCCCACTCTTTGCTGCCTTCCTGCCACCAGGCTCAACTGCTTTCTCGGCTTTGGAATGAGCAGAAACGAAGTTTATTCTGGAGCTAAGTCATATAAGTTCTTAGAAATAAAGGTAGCACCCATATTCTAATCCGACTCAACTGAAATAGAGGACAACCATCACTACCCCAGTATTAGATGTAATATGTTTCAGAAGCTGTACAAAAAAATTGGCCCTTAGTGACAGGCAAATTTCATTTGTGTCCAAATTCTTTCTCTTATTGAGTGAGGGACTTCTCTTTCCAGCATCATGGTCACCTAGGTGTCTCCTACCAGCTCCCTGCTACCAACCCTCTTGCTGAAAAGAGCTGTCAATGCTAGATAAAACATTTTTATACCTTTTTGAATGCACTTTGAGCTGGCAAGAAGTTCAGTGATGCTTATAATAAGGACCTAGAGATGTAAGGGTAGCATTGAAGCTGCCCTGTGCCTAGAGGGCATTTTTCTGATCTCTGTGAAACTTAAGTTTTTACAGCCTTACAGGGCTTAGAGACAGAATACAAAACTCAGAGTCCACCCAAGACAAGAGGATGTCTAACACAGGATGTCCCCGATAAAGCTGGGCTCTACAGAGCTTTAGTACACTTTAGTGTACAAGAGAATTAGAAATACACGTTCTGGAGGATTGCAAAGAAATTTGCAATAAAGGAAGTTTGCCCAAGAAATCGTAGCAACGAATGGAGAGGAAAAATATCCCATGAGAAGTTATAAACACAAACCAACCATCATACAAAGCTGCCGTCAGAAGTCACTCTATCTCTTGAAAGTCTAGCTAAGAATTGAGTTTAAAATGGTCCTAATCCTCTTGTCCCAGGCAGTTGGTAGAAACCTGGGTCAATCGTCTCCAGAATAACCATAGGTAAAGTTTCAAGGAAATGTGCATGTCTCAATAAAGTAAAGTATTAACTGTATACAACGTTTCATAAGCTAGACCTAGCTTTCTCCCTCAAAATTACAGTTACCAGCTTTCAAAATGGCAAGCTTTCATTTGGGTCCTGGAAAATTTAGCTTTATTTGAAAGAAGAAAATAGAATGGAAGATAAGGATAAAAATTAGAATGAGAAGGAGAAAAAAAATGCAAATGTATCGGAAGAAACGTATTTTACATGAGTGTTACTCTATTTCTGGACATACAGACTATGGCCAGTTTCAAGTAATATAAATAATGCTTAAAAGGGTATAGTTGCATTCAAATGTTTGACTAGATTCTTTTTATGTATGTGAAATAATTTCCTAAAAGTATAATAACTGAATTAAAGTGACTGAACATTTTTATATCTTCTAATTCCTGATGGAATAACTTATACAAAAGAGCCTTATGATGTCAGTGACATAAAATATAAGGGACTTAACATTATTTTTATGAAAAGGTAGGGAAATATGAAGAGTAAGAAAGGCACTGAATTGTAGTTTGATTAATTCACTAAGTATCTCTTCAGCTCATGCTTTTTATTAAGGAAATCCAAGGTGCTGAGGATACTACCATAAGAAGTAGTCACAATCTCTGCCCCCCAGGAACTAACCATAAGTAAAAGGAGACGGATAAACAGTGTTTATCCATGCTTGGAACAGTGTCAGCACATAGCAGATGTTCCATAAATATTTGTTGAATTAAATAAATAGGTAGTTAGAACACAATGATGCCACGATAAGGATGTAGAAGGGATTTTTCTGCTGAGCCTAAGCAAAGGCAGGATGTAGATCTGGTGGAGAATCTACAGAACCAATTTCATGGTAAAAAGGTGGTGCCCTGGAATAGGATGTGAAAGGCGAAATTCCGTCTTCTTCCAGGAGTCTTACTGGGAGATTTGGGAAGCAAATGCTAGCAGTCTTGTGGTGGTGGTGGAGAGCGGAAACACACGATACCTTGAGTTTGAGCCTTACTGAAAATCCCAAGATGCAAGCCAGAATTCTGAGCTGCTAAACATTTCTTGTCTCAGGAACTTGGAATTTGCTGTTTTCCATGTCTGGACCACTCTTCCCCAAGAGAGCCTATGGGGAAGAGTGGTCCAGACATGGAAACCACTTCCTGTGGATCAATATCACTTCCTCAGAGAGAATTTTCTTGTCCCTCTTGAACTCCATACCCCTCTTACCCTGCCTTATTTATCTCCATTTTACTACCAGCAGACTACTCTTCTTATTTGTTAATTGTCAACCCCCTGCAAGAAAACGTAGAAGAGAAGGATATTTCTCTCTTTCATTCACTATTATATAACCCCAGCGCTCAGAACAGGCATGCAGTATGTAGCAGAAGTTCTGCTTAGTTTCAGTTAATAATACTCATTAAAGATGTTGTGTTCTTACCACAAAAAAAGGTGGGGGAACTCAAGATACTTTTAGAGGTAATGGAGGTCTATTCCCTTATGGCGATGGTTTCACAGGTATATACATACATCCATACTCATCAAATTGTGCATATGAAATATGTGCAGTTTTTGTATATCAATTATACCTCAGTAAAGCTGTTCAAAAAGGAAGCTCAATAAATATTTGTTGAATGGATAAATGAATGAATAAGTAAATAAAGGTGCTTTTGCCTGAAAACCCATGTTATTTAGCTACTTAGTTCTTGTAATAACGGCCATCCACTGAGTGATTACTATTTTCAATCACCATGTTGACTCTTATTTGTACATTACTTCATGTAATCACCCAAGAAATGTATGCAATGAGTCCTATTTATTTCTCATTTTATAGAGAAAAATTTTACAAGACAGAGAGGTTTCAAAATGTTCTTGGTACAGTAGTTTTACTTACTGTTGTTGGTTTTCTTGCTTTATTTAACATAAAGAGGGCTTTGTATGTCATCTTAATTATACCATGTAACAGCTAACATAACAGAGTGAGGTCAGGGAGGGAACGTGGGGTTTGGAATCGGGTCACCTGAATTCTAGCTCAACCTGCGCGACTATGTGGGCCTTCACTTTTCCCATCCATAAAATGAAATCTCCTCCCTGCCTCCCCTACTTCACAGGGATATTGTGAGCATTATGCAAATTAATAAATGTGAAAGTTCTTAGCACGTTATAATTTGCTGTACAAATCTGGCTATACTTTTGTAGCTATCCCCTCAGGGGAACTAAGTGTGAAAGACCTGAAGTTTCTGAGCTTCCAGGTTTATCTTCCTTTGCATATTTCATTTGCCTAACTTTGGTGCACAGGATCATTAATATTAATGTTCAGGCTTCATGAATTATGCACCTGAACCAAGAAATTTTTCTTCTACCTTCCCCATCTTATACTTCATTTTACAAGCCCAATGAGCTTCAGCCACTAACAAAGACCCCACAGAAAAGGAAGATAAGATGTGTCCTTGGGATGGCAGAACATGGGGCCATTCCCATACCAGGCATCACCCACTGCCAGCAGAAAGTCTAGACTTATCCTTATACCAGCAAGCATTTACATTTCCAAGTATTGATCTCTGTTTTCACAAAAGTCCAATTGGGCCATTTGCCACCTACTGACTCAGGTGGAAATGAGGTTGGAAATGCCTCTAGCGGAATTCTGGTTACACACTCAGTTGATGGCTTGTCCACAAAGTAATGGACCCTGAGGAGGCACACTGAAGATGTAACTTTAAAGGAAGAGAGGGAAGAACATACATATTTGGTAAATAATGATGTTCCTACCACAGTTCCACAGCAGTCAACAGGTGCCAAGGGAGGTAGGAGGAAAATGCTTACGGTAGGGAGAATAACGCCCCCACCCCAAAGATGTCCACGTCCTAATACCCAGAACCCGTGAAAACGTTACCATACATGACAAGGCATTAAGGTTGCAAATAGAATTAAGGTTGCTGATCAGCTGACTTTGAGATGGGTTGATTATCCTGGATTATCCAGGTGGACCCAGTGTAATCACAAGAGTTTTTAAAAGGGAGAAGACGGAGGCAGAAGAGAATGCATGTCAGAATGAAAAAGACTCAGGTTGCCATTGTTGGCTTTGGAGATGGAAGGCGGCCAAAAGCTAAGGTGTGTGGGCAGCCTTCAGAAGATGGAAAAGGCAGGTAAATACGTTTTCTCCTAGAGCCTTCAGAAATGAGTTCAGCCCCACCAGCACCTTGAGTTTAGCCCAGTGAGACTCATTTCCGACTTCTGTCTCCAGAACTGCAATATAATAAATCTGTGTTGTTTTCAACCACTGTTTGTGGTTATTTTTTTACCGAAGCAATAGGAAACTAGTACAGTGCTAACACTCTGAATATCATCTACAAGTTTCTGATCTGAGTTCCTGGCTCGTTACCCTGAAAGCTAGAATACAGAGATGCCAAATCAATCCAGAAATGACAAGATCCAGGGCATTATCCCCACGCTAAAAGCAGTGAGTTGAAAGATCTGCCTCTTCTTTGAGTCTCCACTTATGCATCTCTGAGAGGGCTGGACATTGGTCTCTAGGGTTCTCTTAGGTCTGTAAACAAAGTCTCCAGGAATGTTTTGCCATGTGGCTGGTCACTACTGTCCTGATGGGGATGGAACCCGCTCATGTGGCTGTAGAAGACAGGTGTACAAATACCAAGACTGTTTTGAAGACAATTCACAAATACGTGAGACATTTCATAACGTTGCTGTGTTAGGTATTCACGGCTGTATAAAAAATTTCCCCCCAAAATTTCAGTGTAAGACAAGGAACATTTGTTATCTCACAGTTCCTGTGGGTGAGGACTCTGGGCACACCTTAGCTGGGTGCCAATGGCTCAGCAACTCTCACTAGGTTGTAATCAAGGTGTTATCTGGGGCTACAGTCAAGACTTTACTGGGCTAGGATCTGTTCCCAAGCTCACTTCTGTGGCTGCTGGCCAACTTCAGGTCCTCACTGGCTACTGGGTAGAGAGATTACTTCCCTGCCATGTGGACTGTTCATAGAGCAGCTCACAACAGGGCAGCTGGCTTCCCTCAGAGAGAGCGAGCCACAGTCTTAACGGGGTCTAACATCTGAAGTGACACCCGACCCTTCTCCTGTATTCTATTCATTAGAAGAGAATTAATACGTCCAGTTTGCAGTCGATTGCTTGGGGCAGATGATGACAGAAGGACATGAGTACCAAGAGGTGAAACACCTCAGATGCCCTCTATAATATGTAGAATGATGAATCAGTAAATATCCCCAACTATTACAAAGGACAATGAGTTTGATTCTCAGATAAGGGGGAAAATCATATTTTAGTATGGCTGGTTTGACCGAAAGTCAGGAGATCGATCAAATGAGGCTGAAGCCATGTCTTCAAACCCCTCATGGGCTTACCACCTCAGCCTGGCCTGGGTCTGCTGAGGATGAAGGATGGGAGACTCTCCACTGCACTCCTGGTACGAGATACCATCATTTCACATCTAGATGATTGCAATAGTTCCTTAATGGCCTACTGCCTTTTAATCTTGCTCCTTTTCAACTCATTTTCTACAAAGTGGCAAGAAGATCTTTAAAATAAATTATGCCACTCTTCCGCTTAAGATCTTTCAATGGTTCTTTTATCCTTAGGATAAAGCCTGAAATTCTTACCAGCCTGCAAGACCAGCGTGACCTGGCAGCTGCCTATCTCTCCAGTCTTGTTTCAGGCTTTTATTTCCCCTTATTCCCTGCTCTCAAGCCACCACATCCTTTTTTTAGTCCCTTGAACCTACCAAATTATTTCTTGCCCAGGGTCTTTATACAACGCTGTTTCTTCTTGCCTGACACAAGTTTCTTTGAACTCTACCTGGTTGATTTCTACTTAGTTTAAATGCCATGTATTCAAGTGATGTAATTTGTAATTTTACAAGTGGTATCCTTGTTGAAGGTCTACTCCTTCATTTGACTTCAAGTTTTAGAGGAGAAAAACCGTATCTCATAAGCTCACCACTATATATCAGCATCTTTGAAAAGTGCCTAGCACATAGGAGCTTGATAAATAGTTAACGGGTGAATGAAGAAAACTCAGGACCCTCCAACCTCCAGCTTGGACAAGCCGCATCTCCTACCTATAGGTCTTAGAAGAACTATATACACAAAGAAATAAGAACAAGGCAGGAAACTTACATGAGAGTCGAACTCTAGTAATCATGTAGGAGCTCTTTTTTCCTATACTTGTTAGCTCTAAATATAGCCTTACATCAATCAAGCTGAAGGTATACTCTGTCTATTTCCTCCCATTGTTCAAATACGTATCCTAGTTTCTTCGATGAACATAGAGGCACCACAGATAAAGATACAGAGGAAAAAAGAATGTTTGCTCCATAGCATAGAGCCAACCTTGCTTAGCCTGCCACAGACCTCTCAGCCTGGGGCAGCATCTATAGGACACACTGTCTCCTGGAAGAAAAGAAAATGGATAAAAGGAAGAGAAAGAGAAAAGTAAGACTGTACCATCATCGACTTGTAGAAGGAAGAAAGAGAAGGGCATGTGTACCATCCTTTTATTCCCCTGAAAGTTCTACCCATCGGGGTCATGGTTCTCATAAAATAGCCTGGAGTACGATCAGCGCTCCCCTTCCAACTCTTCCTCCCTCATGGGGGAGTGTCGTGACCTTGAGCCTGCTACCTCTTCAGGGAGGACCAAAGATAAGAGTGGAAGAAGGATGGATTGGGGCTCTGGGCTTTTTTCCCTAGAGAACAATAATAGCAGTTATTGGAATGAAGTGGTTCCTGTGTATGTGGAAAATTGGGGTGCTATCTTGAGGATTTTATTCTTTCCCCTTAGATAACACTAACGT
The DNA here is from genome assembly GCF_937001465.1 of Orcinus orca. Lineage (NCBI taxonomy): Eukaryota > Metazoa > Chordata > Mammalia > Artiodactyla > Delphinidae > Orcinus > Orcinus orca. Next base: position 90,088,054 of record NC_064569.1, on the reverse strand, counting down.
TTAGAGAGACTTCACATTTATTATCTTATTTGATCCTTATAGCACCTCTGTAACATTGGTTGGGGTAGGACTTTGATCCTATTTGAAAGATGAGGAAATCTGAAAAAAGAGTGGCTATATGTATAACTGATTCACTTTGCTGCACAGCAGAAACTAGCACAACATTGTAAAACAACTATACTCCAATAAAATTAATAAAAAAAAGAAAGATGAAGCAATAGACTTAGGTCAATTGCAGACATAGAGAATGGGCTTGAGGACATGGAGAGGGGGAAGGGTAAGCTGGGACGAAGTGAGAGAGTGGCATTGACATATAGACACTACCAAATGTAAGGTAGATAGCTAGTGGGAAGCAGCCACATAGCACAGGGAGATCAGCTCGGTGTTTTGTGACCACCCACAGGGGTGGGATAGGGAGGGCGGGAGGGAGATGCAAGAGGGAGGGGATATGGGGATATATGTGGACATATAGCTGATTCACTTTGTTATACAGCAGAAACTAACACAACATTGTAAAGCAAGTATACTCCAATAAAGATGGTAAAAAAAACTCCTCATTAATTTAAGCAAATTCATTCACTCATTTAACAGCTATTTCATCTCTCCCCCCGCATCCCCTCCAAGTGCAGTTCCATGGTGACAGAGACAACCACATCAATTTCTCTGCGTTCAGGAATGTTTGCTCCCAGGAAAGTTTGATGAATGAATAAAGAGCAAAGAGAAGAGAAAAAACAAAACAAAACAAAACCCTGCCTGCACTGAAATATTTTGAAATAACTCGTGTGTGTGTGTGTGTGTGTGTGTGTGTGTGTGTGTGTGTGTGTGTGTATGTGTGTGTGTGGTACACGGGCCCTTCACGGTTGTGGCCTCTCCCGTTGTGGAGCACAGGCTCCGGATGCACAGGCTCAGCGGCCATGGCTCACGGGCCCAGCCGCTCCGCGGCATGTGGGATCTTCCCAGACCCGGGCACGAACCCGTGTCCCCTGCATCAGCAGGTGGACTCTCAACAACTGCGCCACCAGGGAAGCCCTGAAAAAACTCTTTTTTTAAAGTCTATGATTTTCTATTAAATGATACTTCCCAAAAGTATTAGAGGATCTAAACTTTTTGTTCATTTATCCATGTATTGGTGAAAATGCCATTTGGTTGTTAAAGATCTATTTCTTTCCTCACATATTTCTTTCTTCTTCTTCTTCCCCTCTTGTTCCACCTCCTCCCCTTGCTTGCTCATTCTTTGCTGAATAATTCAGTCCTAAGCCTATTAGGTGGGACACAGAGGATAGGCATCTGTATCAAAAGGGGAGAAAGCTGTGGTGCTCGAGTCCCGGGCCAAGACCAGGGAACAGGGAAGGGCCACGTGTGAGAGCTTCCCTGAGCAGAATAACCTGAGTCCAACCAAGCGAGGAGCATGTCCAGCAAAGGGGCAGCCTGGTGTGAAGTGTCAGGGCCTTGGGCACATGTGGAGGTTGTCCACATCAGAGGAGTCATCCCAAGTGTGGTAAGAGGGGCATCCACAAAGAGAAGCAGCCCTCAGGGTCCAGGTGGGATGAGAATGTCTCTGCAGGTAGGGAAGGGGAATTGCCCAGCCTAGGAAGTGAGAATCTGAGCAGGAAGGAGGGCATGAGCCCCAGGAAGGGCAAGCTATGGGGAGTGTCACATGGGGTGAGGTGAGGAGATTAGCTTACAGTGGAGACTCAGAGAATGACCAAAGTGAGGAGGGGTGCCTGGCAGGGGCTCTCAAACCCCAAGCACAACCCTCAGGAGAATCCTTATGTGTTGCGGAAGCCCAGTTCTGGGGTATCCAAGACACAGCAGAGTGAAGAGGTGTCCAAACAGGGGGTGGTCCTGCACAGGGTGTTGGAATTCAAAAGGAGTGTGGGTACCATCTGCTCTGGAGGAGGGAGAGGAGGTAGGAGATTAGTTGTGCCGAGGGATTGATCAAATAAGTAAATAGAGTAAGGATAGCGGGAACCATTTGGAGAAGGGACATACAAATACGGAAAGGCAGAAAATTAGAATGAAAACTGTAGTGCTGAATTACAATCAGAACGAATTCATGGTCTTTAATACAGACAGAAATAAATATAAATGTGTGAATATACACACATACATTCCCTGGCTCTGTCCACCAAGAAGATGTGGGTGTAGTGACATCCCAGTAGCAATGAACACACCTAGAGCTCATATCTTGGTTTCTTAATACCATTCTCCAGTAAAAGAAACCTGAACTCCTAGGCAAATAGCTAATTTCAGGAGTGGGGCAGGGAAAATACAAGATGAGACTGAAACATCTTGTGACAGAGAGGAATAATAGGAACATTTTAAAGGGGTGTAAAACCCAGCTTGAATGGAACTCCACTGGCCAAACTGGGAACAACTTGAGTAACCAAACAAGTAATGATAGTCATAGATTATAATACACCGAATAAAATAGAAAACCATGAATCCATACTGATAAAAATAACTTAAAACTGTGAAGACAACGGCATATTTATGTAATGTCAAAACACTTTCCCATAAAATACTCATTAGTTACAAAAGGAAGAGTAGTGACTTTACAGTGGGGAAGCCTGGCAGACACCACCTTAATCAAGAGGTCAGATAAACAAATGGGATCATCCAACCCCTGATGGGATGCAGTGAGAAGATGTAGCCAAGAATGCAGAACCTGAATCTAATCATAAGGAAATAGAATATAAAACCAAATTGAGAGACATCCTACAAAATCAATGACCAGTACTCTCAAAAGTGTCAAGGTCATGAGAGTCAAAGAAAGGTTGAGAAATGACAGAAGACCAAAATCACATGAAACTAGATGCAATGCATGATTTATGTCAGTCTTTTAGCTATAAGAGACAATTGGAGAAACTTGAATGGGTCTGTGGAGCAGGTGGTGGTGACGTATTGATATTTATGCTACCTTCCTGATTTGAGTGATATCTCGTGGTAATGTAGGAGAATGCCATTGTTTGTAGGAGATACACGCCAAAGTATTGAGGTAATTGGACCTCAGGTTGACAACTCACTCTCAAAAGTTTAGAAGAAAAGCGTTTGTACTGTGTTTGTAATCTTTTGGAACATTTCAGTGTTGTTTCAAAAATTTTAAGAGGCAATTGGAGGGATAATGCTTCATTGGTTAATAAAAATGCCAAAAGTGTTTGCTTGGATTAGAATTAGTCTGATAACACTGCTGGGGTTTCCGTCTCCCTCAATCAGAAATCCTGATTTGTAGTCATGAGTATCTTTGATCCACTTTAATGAAGTGGTAGAAGAGGGAAGAAATTAAGCATTTCTTACATGGTTGAATACACCGTATTTTCCAATTTTTGCAATTCCTGGGGGAAAACACTACAAAGAGGACCTTAGTAACAACAGTAACGGCTAACAATTTCTGGGAGTCTCCTATGATCTGGGTATTATTCTATGTGTTTTGTATTTATTAACTCAGGTTAATACTTTCCACAGCCCTATGAGATAAGGATAGGTTTTATTAATACCACATTTTATGGACAAGGCCACAAATCTGGTTAGTAGCATAGTTGAGATTCAAACCTGGGTAGTATGACTCTTGGGTCCACAACTGCTATGTTGGCAATAATAACTATTTTGGTGATAAGTATTTAAAATGTCCAAGGCACAGCACTAGTAACTTGCCTTGCTTAATAGTCAAGTGAACCCTATAAATTAGAGTTTTCAGATAAGGCAAATTTGACCAATGATACACAGTTAGTAAGTAGGGGAGCAGGAATTCAAACCTAGGTCTGTTTGACCCTGAAACCTGGGCCCTAAGCAACTATACTACATCATCTATCTGATGGTGGAAAAGTCAGGAATCCTAGAATTTTACTGTGCTTTTCCCTGTTCCCCGTGAGATTTGGATTCTTTGTGCAACGTCATTTAAAAAAAAGATAGAAATGAGGTTTGATGTTCATCAAACCCTGTTAGCAGCTGTCATGTTTAAATAATCCGGTCCTGTGAATGGTTGGTCAGTTAGTCAATATACATTTTTTAAAAGATTTATTTATTATTTATTAATTTATTTTATTTATTTTTGGCTGCTTTGGGTCTTAGTTGCAGCACAAGATTGTCCCTCAGAGAACAAGTTAGCTTCAGTAAAGGAATTGCCCTGATGGAAAATCCCAAGGAAAACACACAAAAGTGATCCAAGAAAGAGAAGTCAGTTTTAACTGTTCACCAAGCCTAGAATCCAACATTAGCTTCCAACAATGTCAGCCACATGAAATTACTCCCCTCTTCATTTGGGCTGACCCTAAAGGTGACAGAAGCAGCACATTCCCAGTGGAGTAAAAGGTGAACAAGAGAAAGACAAAAGCCAACCATACTCTGTACCCACTAGGGGTCAGTTTCCACCTGAGGGAGGGGATGGGTTTAAATTTGAATTATGTTTGGCTTTACGCTGCATTATGAGTTTGAACCATGTGAAATTGTCCTTTACATAGAACAAAAATTATCAAATACTGGCAATTTCTCATGGTTCAGCCTAAAACACTAGATTGGATTGAATAGTTTAATTGCCACAATGAAATTACTCTTGAGAATGAAAGGAACTCAAAAAAGTTGTGGTATCTGCATGAGATTTCTTCCAGGGTCAGGGTAAGGACTGACCCTGGTGTAGTCCCCCATGTACTCAATCCTTGCCTGGGAACAGCCCAAGGCGACTGTGACCTCAACATAAAAATGCTTCAGTGGGTCTTGAAGTTGTCTCAACTGGGAGCTGTCAGCCACCTCCACCCCTCACAGCAGGTTCTCTCTTGAAGGGAGGTTTTAGTGGGACACTCCCATGTCTGTACAAATAACCTACTTTACAAACGGGGCAATTGAGGTCTGGGGAATTTGGGTACCCTGTCCAAAGTCACTCAGTAACTGACAGTTGTTATTCTAACTCAAGTCTATCCAAAAGTGAAATGTTTTCCACCACAACAAAAGGACAGAAGAAAAGTAACATGGATGAAAATGTGTAGCACCTCCAACATTCTCTCACTGTTTCCCCCCCGCCCCCCGTTGTTTTCACTCTCTCCTGATTTTAACCTTCACTGCCCCACCCAAGCCTTATCTTTCAGTCTTTTTTCACTCTTACCCAAAGGCCAGGCTATACAAAATTTTCATAGGCATGTGAACACCCTCATCTGTTTCCTGTCTCCATGGCTTCATACATGCTGTTCCCTCATCTAGAAAATCCTCTCTGCTCTTGTCTCCATTGGTGGCTGTTTATTTTCATCAACCATTTATGTCTGCCTTTTGCCTTTGGCCAAATGCCTTAAGTTCAGTGGTCTGTGTATGATTCATCACTGTTTCTTCATTCTGTGGTCCAGTGCCAAACACATAGTAGGGCTCAGAGAGTATTCTTGGAATGAATGAATGAACAAGTAAATGAATAAGCAGCTATTATCACTATGAAAAATCATTCCTGGATCTTTGACCTTCCTCCTTTTTTCCCATTTGTCCAATCAGGTGAAGACGAGGGCGTTACCCAAGCAGCTCCATGAGGTCATTGTAATAGATATTTCTACTGTTTACCAATACCCAGTTCCTCTCTACTTTGGGGCACACAGGGATGAGTGCCCTTATTTGCCTAAAGTAGAGCATTAGGATTGGCCAGTAGGGCTTACTTTGAACAGTGAAATATAAGCAGAAGTGGTACGTGCACTTTGGAGTGGAAGTGTCCCATTGCCAGGGCTCTCTTCCCATGCCAAGGAGCATCATAGGAGCATGTATTGCCATGGAGGTGCTTTAAGTCAAGACGTAGGATGGGAGCCACCACATGGAGGACAGCTGCTCTAGAGAGGTACCCACATTGACAATAGACATTACAGGAGCAGGAAATATACTTCGGTTGTGTTAAGTCATGCCACAAAATTTGAGATTTGTTTGTCACTCTGTAACCTGGCACACTTGACTAACACAGGCAGGATCTCAGAGAACATGATAACCAGTGAAACTGCAGTACTTTGCACATTGTTCCATGTGTCAGACATGAACTTGTTCAACTCCAGATTCCCAGGTCCCATCCACAGAGATCGGAGATTCTCTAAGCTTGGGTTAAAGTTTAGGAATCTATTTTGATTAAGCTTCTGGTGAGACAGATGTACAGGCATGTTTGGGAACCACTGCGTTACAGACTATTAAATGTAAAGTTTTTTTCATATGAAAGGCTTTCCCACTTGACAGAAGGGACCAGCCCAAGGATACCCCATATGTACTAGCAGTATCTGGATTGTTATCACTGTACTTCTAGTTCTTCCCATTCTTCCACACTGCTCTTGTTACCAAGTCCAAGCTTGTACTGCTTGCCACATGACAGACTAATCAATCAAGGGACGAGTTGTTGGGGCAAGGAATAGTGACTTTATTCAGAAAGCCAGCGGACTGAGAAGATGGGGGACTACTGTCCCAAAGAACCATCTTACCCAAGTTAGAATTCAGGCTTATTTTATACCGAAAGGGGAAGGGATGTGGTTGGTTGTTTCAAACTTCTTGGTGTCAGAATCCTTTTTTCTTGCAGCAGTCCACAGAGGTCTGGCCACGATGTTCCTATAAACCTCCAACAAGACAAATTTTATTCTCTGTTCAGCAACGTTTTATCTCTATATGAATGGACAATGTTATGCCCTTGAGAATGGACTATCCTGTATATTTCAGGCTAAAGTCAATATTTTTAACTGGTAGTCAAAGTAATAGAATACAAAGGAAAAAGAAACAGATCTAATATGCAGTCAGATTTGTTCTTCCTTATTACACTCTAAGTCCAGGTTCCACTGCATATCAACTATACAACCTTGGACAAGTCACTTCACCTCTCTAAGCCTGCTTCTTTGAACACAAAATGAATAAAGCCTTCCCTACTGGGTTGTTAGATGGATTAGAATGGGCCCGAACTGAATTCATTGAAGACATTCAGTAAATGGTTCTTACTATCATGAAGAGACTGCAGTCCAGAGAGTCACATGAACTTGCCCAAGATCACACAGCAAGTTTGTGTAGAGGAAGGAACAGACCACAGGATTGCTTCTACCTCCCCAGCTACACATCTGTGTAACTGAACCAGGAAATGGACCTTCAGGTAAGAAACGACCTGGGCAGGGTTAAGGAGAGCAGCAAGCCAGCTCTGTTCTGTGGGGCACTGGGGCATGGCTGGCTGCCTGCCTGACACATCAGTTCCCAGATACCTGGTCTTAAGTGAAAGCCCACAGGCAGGCAGCAGGAGTGCAATCTCTCTGCAAGCAGCTCATGCAGCTCAATAACAAAAAAACAAACAACCCAATCCAAAAATGGGCAGAAGACCTAAATAGACATTTCTCCAAAGAAGATATACAGATTGCCAACAAACACATGAAAGAATTCTCAACATCATTAATCATTAGAGAAATGCAAATAAAAACTACAATGAGATATCATCTCACACCGGTCAGAATGGCCATCATCAAAAAATCTAGAAACAATAAATGCTGGAGAGGGTGTGGAGAAAAGGGAACACTCTTGCACTGCTGGTGGGAATGTGAATTGGTACAGCCACTATGGAGAACAGTATGGAGGTTCTTTTAAAAACTACAAATAGAACTACCATACGACCCAGCAATCCCACTACTGGGCATATACCCTGAGAAAACCATAATTCAAAAAGAGTCATGTACCAAAATGTTCATTGCAGCTGTATTTACAATAGCCCGGAGATGGAAACAACCTAAGTGTCCATCATTGGATGAATGGATAAAGAAGATGTGGCACATATATACAATGGAATATTACTCAGCCATAAAAAGAAATGAAATTGAGCTATTTGTAATGTGGTGGATGGACCTAGAGTCTGTCATACAGAGTGAAGTAAGTCAGAAAGAGAAAGACAAATACCGTATGCTGACACATATATATGGAGTTTAAGAAAAAAAAATGGTCATGAAGAACCTAGGGGTAAGACAGGAATAAAGACACAGACCTACTAGAGAATGGACTTGAGGATATGGGGAGGGGGAAAGGTAAGCTGTGACAAAGCGAGAGAGTGGCATGGACATATATACACTACCAAACGTAAAATAGATAGCTAGTGGGAAGCAGCCGCATAGCACAGGAAGATCAGCTTGGTGCTTTTAGACCACCTAGAGGGGTGGGATAGGGAGGGTGGGAGGGAGGGAGACGCAAGAGGGAAGAGATATGGGAACATATGTATATGTATAACTGATTCACTTTGTTATAAAGCAGAAACTAACACACCATTGTAAAGCAATTATACTCCAATAAAGATGTAAAAAAAAAAAAAGCTAATGGCTTTTAAATGGAGCTGCTCCTTAAGCCAGCAAAAGACAAGTTGCCTCCAGGTCTCCAGGTCATAATAGAAGATGGAGAGAGAGGAGGGTGGAGCTTTTAAGTCCAACCCAAGAGCATTAATTTTAAATGACCCCAGCTCTTCCTTTCTTCCAGCCCACAGGCAATGTGTTCTCTGAAGTGTGGGCTAGGTGTTCTTTGTATGGGTAGAGAACTCAGACCATTGGGATTTGGACCAGTTTAGCTATTCTCTTCACACCCAGCAAGTTCTGGGGCCTTCTGGTTGGGTTCAGGGATCAGTCACTCACTTGACAAACACATATGGAGCTGGAGCTGTTGGTTAAGTGTTGAGCTAGGACCTGTGGGAAGATCAAGAAGTGGTGCAATGCTGCCAAAAGAACCCTGGCTGGGAGTTATGACACTTAAGTTCTGCTCCCAGCTCCGTTACTCACTAGCTGTGTGAACTTAGAAAGGTCACTACATTTCTCTGTGCCTCTTCATCTATGAAATAACAGAGAGGCTGGTTGAATCTGATGATGATGATGATGATAGGCAACATTTATTTAATGCTTACCACTTCCCAGGCACTGTTCTAAAGGCTTTACATGGATGAAGTTATTCAATTCTCATTCATCTCATTAGTCATTCCCATTTTACAGATGAGTAAACTGAGGCACAAGACATTTAAATAACTTTCTGAAAGTAACACATTTGGTAAGCACAAGAGCCCCCATAGTCTCAACTCTCATAGTCTGGCTTTTAAGAATGTGTTCAAAAACATTGTGCTCTTCTGCCTCTCTAGACTCTGCCTAGCCTTCCAGGACATAGTTCCAAGGAGAACTGGACCTCCTGCCCTCAGAGTTTTCTTCCTTAGTAGGGAAACAAAACCATCACCATATTGGGCATGGTGGTCTGCAACAGACTAGACTACAGGAGTTTAGGGAGGAGAGAGGATGGGTTCTAGTGGTCAGGGAAGGCTTTGTGGCAATGCTGAGATCAGATACGGTTCCTGCAGAGTAGGCAGGACTTGGATAAGTATGGGAAGAGAAGGAGGACATTTCTAGTAACAGAAATGTATCAGGCAAAAGCCTAGAGGTTAGAATGCACATGATGTCTGAGCCAGAAAGCATGGCTGAGGACACCACCCCTTTTTGTAAACATTTATTCCCTTGGAACACCCCTGCACCACCCTTCAAGGCTCAGCTCCAGCATCACCTCTTTTCCCAACCCCTTCATAACCACACTTCACCCAACATAAAGTTGGCTACTGTCATCTCTGCTACACCTTGCATCTTCTGCTGGACTGTGAGCTCCTTGTGGTCACAGATGGAGTTTTGCACTCTTTCCCCTCTCTGTACCCTCAGTTTACGTAGCCTGGCACCATGGGATATGCATTAGATGATTAATTCATACTGGAGAGATTTACACCAAATGAGGTTGGGGCATGGTGAGCTCTGACTGGCTATCTGAAAAGTTTGGATTTGATCTGAGGAATTGAATGATCCCGGGCAGAGGAGTGACCCCATAAAATTTGTGTTCTACAAAACCCATATTGGAGTGCCAAAACTTGGGGTGGGTGGGACAATCATCTTTGGCCCGGAGTTAAGACCAGAAGAAGAGGAGATACCAATGATTCACACTCTATGAACTTTATGAGGCTATTGGTAAGGATGAGGATGGCGGTCATGGTGCTGTTGATGGTGGTGATGGTCAAGTTTGTCTTTTGGGTGCTGTTCTTCCAAGAATCCTTTCCCTAAATGAGGAATATTTTTTACTTATTTTTTTCCTTAGGATTTCTCTCTGCCAGCTCCCATTTCGCTTTCAGGTTCTAAGACAATGACTTGCACATAGTAGGTTTAAAAAAATGAGGATGGGGCTTCCCTGGTGGCGCAGTGGTTGAGAGTCCTCCTGCCGATGCAGGGGACACAGGTTCGTGCCCCGGTCCGGGAAGATCCCATACGCCGTGGAGCGGCTGGTCCCGTGAGCCATGGCCGCTGAGCCTGCGCGTCCGGAGCCTGTGATCCGCAACGGGAGAGGCCACAACAGTGAGAAGCCCACGTACGGCAAAAAAAAAAAAAAAAAAAAAATGAGGATGGAGGAGGTGCCTTTTACAGTTTCCAGTACTTCGTAAATTTTAGGTCAAACACTCTAATTGAAGATTTCCGGGAAAAATATATTTTTTCATATTACCCAGGTAGGCTATTTTAGCATTATACTATACTTGAAACTCAGTAGTTCTTTGCAGTTAATCAACCACCCTCCAGCTACATGAGAGACACAGGAGAAGGGGGAAAAAAGTTGGATGCTAAACCTAGAATCTCAGAAGTGCCAAGAGCATTTCTTTAAAAAAGTGAAAGTAGATGGAACTCAAGATAAATTGGGATGAACAGCTTTGAGGTCATTCAGACAAGGAGGAAGGTGCCGAAAACTGCTCTAATCCCAGAGCTGGGCAAAAGAATTAGCAGGCACTTAGAGGTCTTATCAGCAAAACTAGAAAAGACAAGCAAAAGAACAGCTTTTTAGAAATAACTAGAGAAAAAAGTGAGCTTCTCTAGTTGAAGAAACAGGGAGCTGAAACTGCAGGGACACTTAAACCTTCAGAATATAATTGTTCAGAGTTTAGAGAGTGTCTCCAGAACCTGAGAGGTAAAGCCCTGGCTCTTTGAAAGAACACACACACACACACCCCGACAGCCACAGTAAATGACTGCTACAAACAAAAGAAGCCACCTGGACTTTAGAACCTCATGTTTTATAGCCACATCTTACAGGTATGCAGGAAGACCTGCTACTCATTTGAGGGACCGCTTAAGAAAAAAGAATTCTATCTTCCCTTAACCCCATCTGTGCCTTATTAGGTAATTACGGCTCCTGAGACCCAGCTGTCTAGACAGGACTCCTCATTAGGAAGACACAATACAGCTTCAGGTCCCTGGAACCTGAGGGGAGTCAACATCTGACAAGATACATCCCAGTGAGATTGCAAATGACATTCGCTCAAACGTAACTATTTACACTCCCACCTCCCTCTCCGTCAACACCAACCACATATCCTTTAAGTACACATTCAAACTTTCACTACATATTCATGTGCACACAGCACACAATCATACATAAAGCCCATCACCTCTATCCAACCTAACTCCACCTCTTCACTAATTCAGTGAGCTACCGAATCCCATTTGCACTATCATAGCAAATTCCTTACCACTCCCTTACATATACTCATATGCATAGACACCCTACTATCACATCACCTCTCATATCCTTTTATTTTTTTATAAGCCATGTGCTGTTCTAAAAAAATTGATGTTGTATCAGTAGATAAGATAGAGATGGACTCTGCTCTCACAGAACTTACATTCCAGTGGACAGATAAACAAATAAAGTATATAAATAAGATAGATTTAGACAGTAATAATTGCAAAGAGGAAACTGAAACAACTTAATGTCACAGAGGCAGAGAATCATTGAGCAGGCTCCACGAACTCACACCCCTACTACTCAAATGCATTACACCTCAGACTCCTTTTCTGCCAATAGTCCTGTTGCAGGAAGGAGAGTGGGGCTGGAGAGGATGGTCATGTCCCAGGTCTCAGGCGAGTCCCTGGGATGGCTGCCGAGTGTGGGTTCTTGGCTTCGCACAGGAACGAATTCAAGAGAGAGCCATAGTAATGTGCAAGAAGTTTTATTCAGGGAGAAACACACTCGGTAGGTAGAGTGTGGGCCATCTCAGAAGGCGAGAGGCCCCAGGGTATGGGGTTGTCAGTTTTTATAGGGGTGGGTAATTTCACAGGCTAATGAGTGAGAGGAGTATTCCAGCTATTTTGGGGAAGGGGTGGGGATTTCCAGGAATTGGGCCACTGCCCACTTTTTGACCTTTATGGTCAACCTCGGAACTGCCATGGCACCTGTGCGTATGTCATTTAGCTTGCTGATATGTTACAATGAGTGTATACTGAGGCTCAAGGTCTAGTGGAAGTTGACTCGTCTGCCATCCTGGGCCTTTTTGGTTCTAATCAGTTTATGTCATGTCCTCGGGTTATGTCATTCTTCTAAAGGTTGTGCCCTGCCCCCTTCCCCTTTTCAGTCCCACATATATACCCTACACACAAGTACATTTTCCTCTGCCACTCCAGCACTCCTACAGACAAATAACTATACACATGACTCTTTCTCTACCATGCTGTACAGCACACCTGTTTATATACGAATATATCAGTTTCACACACACATTCTCCCCATCACAACTACCTTCTTGCCCACCCATCACACACTCTTATACATGGATATACCCCCACATAATTCCCCGCAACCAGAGTTCAACTTCACCAACATGCAACATGTCTCCACAGGCACCACACATCACCACACTCTGGTACCTACAGAGTGCACATTCTATTTACACATAGATGCGTTCACACACACTTCATTCACACACAAACACACACAGCAGAGATCAGCTCGGTGTTTTGTGGCGACCTAGAGGGGTGGGATAGGGAGGGTGGGAGGGAGACACAAGAGGGAGGGGATATGGGGATATATGTATACATGTAGCTGATTCACTTTGTTGTACAGCAGAAACTAACACAACATTGTAAAGCAATTATACTCCAATAAAGATCTTAAAACACACACACACACAGCAGATCTTGCATTTAGCCTCCTTTTGCTTCACAAGGGAGTGCATCTGGTCTTGTTTACCAATTTACTTTAAGAAATACAACTCCTATTATTCCTCCCACCAGCCCCAAGGATCATTCAGTCTGTAGTTCTGTTAAGAAAAGAGAGAGCTTACTCTGATCTCAGACTAAATGATATCTGTAAACAGTGATAGGAAGAAAAAAACAAACAACTTTATTTGGTTGAGATCCAAGTCAGGAACTTGTTTGCCATTTCCCTTGAAGTCAAAGCCATAGGGAATTTGCCTCTTCCTTTCCCTCCCCTCAGTTTCTTAGTTCCACCACTGGCCGTTCATTGTTGGAAACAAAGATTGCTCCAAACAGAGGTCTACTGATGTCAATAGCGTGGGGATGTGGTGGACTCTACAATGAGTAAAATAGTCACATGTCTGCCCACCAAGCTGGAGGGGTGGGAGTGCTTTAGAGGAGGGAATGGCCCAGAGATAATTATGGCTTATCAGTTTGCTTAGTGACTTGAAACAACACCCATTCATCGTCTCAAACTTTATAGATAAGGGCCCCAGACATGGTTCTCTGCTTAGGGTCTCAAAGGCTGAAATCAATGTATCAGCCAAGATCTCATCTGAAGGCTCTGCGGAGGAATCTTCTTCCCAGCTCACTCATGATTGCAATCTTTTTCCCTGCAGTTACAGGACTTAAGCCTCCATTTCTTTGTCGGCTGTCAGCCAGGAGCTGCTCTCTGCTCCTCGAAGTCCTCCATATCCTATGCCATCTAGGTTCCACCATCAAATCCCTCTCACATTTTGTACCTCTGACCTCCATCTCTGACTTCTAGACCCAGATCTAAAGGGCTCATGTGATTAGGTCAGACTCACCAGGATAATCTATCTTAAGGTCAACTGATTTAGGACCTTAATTACATCTGCAAAATATCTTCCCAGTAGAACTTAGATCAGTGTTTGAAAAACTGGGAGAAGGTGTGTGTAATCATGGGCTGGGAATCTTGGGCTCATCATAGAATTCTGCCGACCACACCCAGGCAGGTGGTATCTGGCTCACTTCTCCAGGATTTCCTTCAGCCCTTACTTAGCCAAGACATCTCCACGCTTGAATGTAAGCTCCTGGCTTTATTCCATTCTTAACTACTCACTGTGCTGAGGCCTAAGAGTGTACTCTTTCTACATCCAGCCTTCAAATATTTGGCAAAGATGAACACACCCCCTCCATCATCATTTTGCTTCATCTCACAAAGCCAGGGCTTTCCATTTTTCCTCATAAGGTACCCTTGACAGCCTTATTTCTCCCAACTCTGGCCTGCATATTATATTCTAAGAACCATGAAATATCCCTGAAGGGGCATTTAAAATTCACCAAGTCCAAGTCTCTCATTTTGTTGTTAGGGAAGCTCAGAGAGATTGTTCAAGGTCACACATCGAAGTGTTGTTAGAACTACAGCATCCCTGGTTACTTCTGATCCATGAGCCCCAGTGGGGAAGACATGAATCTTCTCACCCAACAAACCAGGGCAGGAGTCCTGGTACAAGTGACAGGAGGGAGAAGGAACCCAGTATTTGCTGAGTCCACTCCATGTGCCAGACACTGGGCTGGGCATTTAACACTCCACATCCTAAACTCTCATAATAACCCTTTGAGTTGGTAGTTCTCAAGGGGGGCAGTTTTGCCCCCAGAAGACATCTGGAAGTCAGTGTCTGGAGAGATTTTGTGTTGTCACTACTAGGCACAGGGGGTATATGCTACTGGAACCTAGTGGGTAGAAGCCAGGGATGCTTCAAACATCAATAGCATCTACAAAAACAGCTGTCTGAGGGCTTTGGAGAGACAGCAAGGCAGCTAGGACATGAGAGGAGGAGCGGGTTGACTTGTTTGCCATGGGGGGTGGGCTACAGCCTGCAGTAAGCAAAGACTTTGGCCATCTGAGGGGCCTGGGGAGACAAACATTGGAGTTCATTGTTGCGAAATCAGCCAGGACATGAGGGGTTGATACTCTGTATTCTTGTTTGAAGATTTCTTATATCAAGGAGTTGGTTGAATTTGGACCCAAAGGCTTCAGCACTGCCCACTGGTGCTTCTGGTTCAGAGCTGATTTACCACTACTAGAAGCAACTTGAGGAAGAGATTTTCCTCCCCTCCCCTCCCCTCCCACATCCCATCAATGTACTTCTGCCTTCTTAATATCGCTCTAATCTGCCCTTCTTTTCCATCCCCAAAGCCTAAGTTTGCTGCCTTGAATTGCTCAGATCTTCACCACCCCTCTCCTGGATTACTAACCCATCTCCCTGCCCCAGGCTCTCCCTGCTGTAATCTATTCTTTGTGCAGATGCTAAACCTATCTTCCAAAAGCTAGAATCTGATCAAAAGATTCCTTGATTCCATATATATGTGTTAGCATAGCTGATTCACTTTGTTACACAGCAGAAACTAACACACCATTGTAAAGCAATTATGCGCCAATAAAGATGTTAAAAAATACATCAAAAGATTCCTTGATTAAAAACGTTCTAGACTTCTTTTCTGCTCTCAGAAAAGACAAAAAAAAAAAGTCCAATCTTGTTAGCATGATTGGACTTGTTAACATGATCCAAATGTCTATTTATGCCCTGGCCCCTGCAAATCTTTCTAGCTTCTCACCCTCTGATCTGTCACCACAACCCACTTCAGTTCTCCAGACTCCCTCCACACATTTCCATATAATATCCCCGCTTCAGGAGAGAGTCTCACCCTGTACCTCCTGCCTTTACCCAGTTAGTTATTATTAGCTGTCATATCCAGCACACATAATTCTACCAGGGCCTTCCCTAAGCGGCCTCTCTCTCCCTCCCATGTGGCTGGACCACATGACCTTCCTTGTGTTATCACAGCACTTTGTGTATCACTCCCTCTCAGCATTTACTATGCCAGGGAGAACTGGCCAGCTACTCACTTCTTGCCCCACTTGATCATGACTTTGCCAAGGGTAGAGCCGATGTGGTTTGTCTGTACATCTCTAATGTATAGTGTGGCTCTTGCCCATCACAGCGAATATGTCTTGAATGAATAAAAACAAAAGGCATATGGAAAGAAATGAATATTATGATAAGTGCTCCCAGCTGCCAGCTTCATTCAAACTAATCTGGGCTGAGCTGAGCACAGAAGCAACTCAACAGGCAAGACATTTTTTTCAGGTCTTATAGCTCCAGAAATATTGGAGTGAGGTTTCACTCAGGACTCTTTGGTTGCAAGTCACAGAGGCCCAATTCAAACTAGCTTGGGAAAATAGAGGATATTATTGATTTACATACTGAGTCCACAGCAAGGTCAGGGAAGGCCAACACCAGGGAGTCTAAGCTCACCTTCAGTGTCACTCTCTCATGATTCAACTTCTGTCTTCCAGCTTCATGCTCCTAGATCAGCTTCTCCATTTGACAAGGGATTTCAGTAATGGTAACTTCAGGCTGGCATCTTCACAGTCCCTTTTCTACTTTAGAAAAAAGCTTTTCTTACTCTGCTTCAGTTCTCCAGTTGGGAAGTTCCAGGAAGGACTCTGATGGCCCTGGGTTGGCTCGTGTGCTCTCCTCCCAATGGACTAACCACTGTTGGTAGGAGTAAAGCACTCAGATTTTGTCCAAATTGGGCCATATGCTCATCTGTAGCCTGGGAAGAAGGTAGAGTCGGTAAGAGGACGGCAGCTCTCCCTTTGGACCCTGTGGCTGGGGAAAGAATAAGAGGAGGAGAGGTTCCTCTGGCTGACACAGTCGAGGTGGCTGGGGCATCATTGGAGCTAGAAAGCCACGCCAATTTGCATTAATGAAAAATGGTTCTAGAGGACAATTTGGAAAAGTATGAAAGGGAGGTGTATCAATTTAGCTGCATTAAAAAATATATAGTATGGGGCTTCCCTGGTGGCACAGTGGTTGAGAGTCCGCCTGCCGATGCAGGGAACACGGGTTCGTGCCCCGGTCCGGGAAGATCTCACGTGCCGCAGAGCGGCTGGGCCCATGAGCCATGGCCGCTGAGCCTGCGCGTCCGGAGCCTGTGCTCCACAACGGGAGAGGCCCCAACAGTGAAAGGCCCACGTACCACAAAAAAAAAAAAAAAAGAAATACACACACACACACACACACATATAGTAGCTTAAGATAACACCCTTTAGTTAGCTCCCAATTCTGTAGGTTGACAATTGGTCTTGGCCTGGTTGGATGATTTTTCTGGGCTTGACTGGGTACATTCCTGAATCTATAGCCAGCTGCCAGTTGATGAGTGTCTTTGCTTTGGGGTGTTGACTGGCTCAGTTAGGGTGGCAGAGGTGATGGGGCTGTGCATCCCTCAACTTCCAGCTGGATAGACTGGGGTTGTTAACACAGCAGCTCAGCGTGGTTCCAAGAGAATGAACAGAAATGTGAGACGTGCCTTCAGTCTGAGGCTCAGAATTGGCACAAGGTCACTCTTTTTTTTTTTTTTTTGACTCATTGACTTTTAAATATTTATTTTTTCATACATTTACTTAATTCAAAAATCCAAAAGACAAAACTGTAAACAGTGAGAAGTCTCAGACTCACCCAATCACCATCATCCTAATTTACCCCACCTCATTCCACCAGGGGCAACCACTGTTATTACTTTTGGATACATCACTCTGGGGGCACAAGGTCACTTTTGCCATATTTTATTCATCAAAGAAAGTCACAGGACAGCTCAGATTCAAGGAGAGGGAGAAATGGATCCTACCTTTCAATGGGAAAAGCTGGAAAGTGCAGGGAGGAGTGAGGAATTGTGGCCATTTTTGCAAACAGCCTACCATAGGAGGAGAGAAGTGGGAAAGTAAGAGGAAATAGAAGTGAGGGGCTGGCATTTAGGGAGGATAAAGGAAACAGAGGGACTAAAATCATGAACAGTATCCTGGAATGACCAGGGAGTGTAGCCTAGTGGGATTTGAGGGCCACAAAGTTAAGTTCAAGTGTCATCATGTGTCTGGGGAGCATGACGGTAGAGTCCGGAGGACAAACATGCTGTGGTCTTAGCTTCATGGCACCGAATTCCAACACTGCCTCTTTGATTTTTCATCACATGTTTCTTTTCTTTGGCTATCTCTAGGAAGACACTGAGACTCTGCTTTGGCCTGGGATTGCCAGGGACAAGAACAAGCCAAAGAAGAGAGGCGTATCTAAAGCACATGGAAGTTTGGTTCTCTCTTTTTGCTTATGCATTTTGCTTTATAAAAATTAAAAAGATAAAAGGAAGGCAGCCCCTGCGTTCCACTAAACTGGCTGTTAGGAGACTCTGGGGGTGAATTAGCAATTGTGTGTTACGATGATAGCATCTAGTTAAGCTAGCAAAATGGCTCTTCGACTCCATCAGTAGAAGGGGTGGGTGGGAATTCTCACAGTATCTGAGAAAGCCAAGCATTTGTTCCTGACAGGCAGGGTAGAAGCTGCAGCTGAGAGAAACTCCTTATTCAGGAGTTTCTGCCTGGGGCAAATATACGAGGAACTGCCAAAGGAAGTAGGTGGATGGGGGAAGATTGACGAGCAAGCCCTGGAAAGAGCTCATGGTGGCAACAGAAAACCTTGCATTTGTGAAAAGTCCTTTCTGCCACTTTCAAACTGGGTAACCTGGGGCAAGTCAGTCTCTGAACCACAGTCCCCACATCTGCAAAATAGATTATATTAATATCTGCTTCAATGGAAGATGTTAAGGATCCAATGAGATAAGCTGGTAGTGATGTGAAAAGTTTAAACACATGGCATAGTCCTTGCTATTTTGAGGAAGTTGAGTTCCGCAAGTCAGAAGCGAGATACTGAAGGAATGATAAAAATTTCTTCCCTGAGCTATATAAACCTCCCTGCTCCCATTCCATGGTTCCAAATAAATGAAATTTCTCTAATCAGAAATTTAAAGGAAAAGAGCTCACCTATAAATGTTACCCTGCATCAGGAATTCTGGAAATATTTTCCCCACATAATTATTCAACACGCGTGGCAACATGGGTTGAATCGTGACCACTGGGCACACTATTCCAGGCTTGGGTGTCCAGAGTTCCCTTTCCCTCGCTGAAACCCTGGGAAAGCCAGCTTGGTTGGAGGGATCATGTACTAAGGGAGAGCAAACATATCTGCATTTAAGCCAATATGATAAAAATAAAAATCAATATCATCCACATTAAAAAATTATACCTCTTTTCAAATATAAAATCAGGAAATAGAACACATACAATTGCACTAAAGGATTGTTTACTATTTCTTTGTCAGTGAAGTCAGGGAGTTTGTGTGTGACTAAAACACATCAGTAATTATGCCATTAGCACACATTGCAGCATCTGACAGTAATACACATGCATTCTTGGGCAAATTTTGTGTGCAGTGAAGCTTGTAGCTGCTAGGTAGAGAGGCTTCAGGAACTGGAGGTGGGGAAGCAGTAAAACGGTACCAAATAATTTGGGCACAGAGGTGGGTGAGAGGGAGAAAAGGAGTAAGGAGAATAAAAGAGCATATTAGGTGGGGGGAAGAGAGTGTAAGTTCCAAGGAGCATTGGGTATTTTCTTTTTTTCCTTTTTTTCTTTCTTCTCATCATCATTTCCTGAGAGCGTTGCAAAATGCCGGCACATAACATGTTTTCAATAAATAATTACTGAACAAATGAATAAAAAGTAACTGAAAAGCAGACCACAAATCAGGTAGCATCTCAGCCAGGGTGGAGTATACATTAAAACAATCTACTTTGAGAAAGCCATTCACAATAGACAATATTATATCAGTTCATTAAAGTGAAATGTCCAGATTAAGCAAATCTATGGAGACCAAAAGAAAGTAGATTAGTGGTTGCTTAAGGCTGGGTTTTGGGGGGAAATGGGAAGTGACTGCTAATAGGTCGAGGGTTCCTTTTGGGGATGATGAAAAAATTCTAAAATTGATTATGGTGATGGTTGCACAACTCTGTGGATATTCTAAAAACTACTGAATTTTATACTTAAATGGGTGAATTGTGTGGTATGTGCATAGTATCTCAATAAAGCTGTCACATTTTTTAAAGAAATAGTACACTTTGAATGCTATTTTTCCCCCCGGACCTAATCTGTAAAACCCCTAGAAGCAAACACTTTGGCAACAATATTTCCTCAAAGAAGAAGAAACAAGCCCTTCTACTCTTCTTCCGGGAGCCGTCTCTGTCTCTGTCTTTCTCATACTCATCTGGGACTGTGTCCTATGCCATGAGTCCACAGCTCGGAATGCCACCTCCCTGCCAATGTCCCTGCCAGTGTGTGTGTGATCGTGGCAGCAGCAGCTTCCCTGGTTTAGTTCAGAAGCAGCGCAAAGTCTGGTCGGGCTGCTCAGCCTGGGGAGGACTACAGCTCAGGGGAGCAGAGAACACAGATGCACTGGATGGGCATCTCCTTTCAGTAAGGGGAGGAAGCAACAGGACTGAGCTACTCCTGATCAGTTCCTCCCTCCCAATTCACCAAAGGAAAAAAGCGCAACTTCCACAGAGGCAAAAGGTGGAGCTGGAAGGTGAGAGTCCACAGATGTCACACCAATTTCTGTCCCCATACATGGAAGGGAACAGTAGGGGCAGGAAGGAGATGTTCTGTCTTCACAAATAATTGAGAGGATCTCTGTAAAGCACACCGCAGATGCCATAGCAGGCATTCAGTGATAATAATAACAGTGAAAGTAAAAGCAACAATAGTCACAAACATTGCTGAGGGTGCAGTGGGCGCCCGAGACGATGTTAGGACTTCCTGTGCATACTCTCATTTAATTTTTACAACAATCCTAGGAGGCAGGCATGAGTAATAGGTTGAGCCAAGTGAATTCACCAATATTTTAGTGTTGAATATAACAGGACTACTTTATTTTCCTACTTTACGGATTGGAAGATAATTTTGATTATTATTATTGCTGTTGCTGCTGTCCATGTACTCGGTCAGTTTTTGAATTCACAGAAGCCCCTCAAATGTAATGTCAGACAGGTACAGTGGCGTCTTCTTCCTTTAATGGGGTTGAATTTGCATTGGGTCATCTCCCCATCCTACAGCAGTCCTCCTTATTATGCCCTGGAGCATATTCCAAAATTGGGGTGGGGGGGTCTTTCGTGGCTTGTTGCGTGCTCATCCTGGGACCCACCCTCATCAATAATTTTATCAGTTGGGGGAAGATTTAGCACACTGAGAAAATGTGCAGATGACAGAGTGCCAAGAGAGCAAGATGAGCAAGCATGATTCAAAAACTCTAACTTAGAGCTTACATCAAAGTGATTAAATTCAATTAGATTATACACAACAGGAATAAACTCATTCATGAATGCATGCATTCTTTCGCTCAAAAGATATTTATTGGGTGTCTACATACGCCAGGCACTGTGCTAGATGCTGGAGATTCAGAGACCAACAAGGGAGACAAGGTATCTATGGTTGTTCTGTTGAGCTTACACTCTAGTTCAGGAGACCAACTATAAACAAGTAGACCAGTAAGATAATTACCAACTGTGACAGGTGCTGTGAAGTAGGATGAAATGAAGTGTAGGTAGGTGGAAAGGGGCTCTTTAGAGGTTTGTGGTTTGGAGTTTGGGAAGGCCCTGCATCATAAGAAGGAGGCAGTCATGAGAAATTATGATGTGGGAAGAGCTTTCCTGTCCATGGCAATACCTTGTACCAGGTTCCTGAGCTGGGACTGGCCTTGGTGAGTTTCAAGAATTGGGCCAGAGGGACTGAAGTGGAAGAGGTAAGAAGGAGGAGAGTGGCAGGAAATGAGACATGAGCAGGGAGCAGATTGCACAGGGCTTTGGGAAGGAAAATGAGCCTTACTTTTTGTGACTAAATATGTGCTAATCCCCTCAGGCTCAAAAATGACCTGCTCAAATACTTGACGAAGAACTGGTGGAGACCGTGAGCTTCCTTAATGATCAAATTGCGCCATGAGTCAGCATAGCAACAGCAGGATATGCCTATGGAAAGCTATGAATAGAGCTGTGTTGTTCCTTATAAAGGAAGTGAGCATCTAGTCCCTCTGGGACACTCAGCGCACAGCCGTGATCCTCTGTTCAGACCTGAGCACCACACATTCAAAGCAGTGTCAACAAACTGAAGCACATCTAGAACATGGAAAACAAAATCTGGAGAGTCTGTAAATAACTTGAAGTGCAGAACCATTGAGGAAAATGTGGCTTCTTGGACTGAAGGAAAGGAGATTCGGGATGATCTAGGAAACATGTACTTTAAAGTCATTTTCTCGTTGCATCTGTCCAACAACCATTGTGAGGCATGGAGCATTGCTCCCACTTTTTATTTTCCATGTGAGGAAACTGTCACTTAGGAAAATTCCTTGCCTAGGATTTCATAACTGGTCAGTAACAAGGTGGGATTTGAACTCAGGACCAAGTTGGCATTCTTTTCATTATGCCTTACTACCTTCAAGAGAAAGACGGTCATTCACTCTTCATGAGCCCAAAGGACAGAGAGAGGTAGAAGTTATATCGAGACAGAAGTAGTCTCCAGAGGAGGGGGAACTTCCTAGAAACACATGTGCTGTATAAGAATGGGGTTATACAGCATCATCAGAGGAGGTATTTGGCCCGAGGCTGGGGGAACTTTTGTCTAGGAAGCTGTGGTGGGATTCCACATGTCAGGGGAGGATGGACTGGGGCTCTGAAATCCCTTTCAGCACCCACAAGGTTCTCTGGTCGTGTCTCTGGGACAGTTTCCACCTATGCAGAACTAGTATGCTCAAAATAATATGGGAGGCATACAGAACAATGGAATAGAATTGAGCATCCAGAAATCAACCTATACATTTATGGCCTATTGATCTTTGACAAGGGAGCCAAAGAAAGAGAATGTCTGATAAATCCCCTCCTTCTCCTTGGACAGATCTAGGGGATAAGCCTCCTACTGCCTTATTGCTCTAGCTCTGTCCAAGGTCATCCAACACAAAGTGAAACTAGTCCGTGGGCTCTGATTTGACTTCTGGCTCTGTTCCCCTTTTGGATAAAGAGTCTTACCTCAAGTTTCTGGCTCAGGAATACTGCACAAACCCTTCTTCAGAACAGATTCAAATCCATTACACAGATCTATCTGGCACAGATATGAGGCTAATGTCACTCTAGACCCAAGTTCCATAGAAGAAGAGAGGTCAAGAGCGTGGAATTTTCCTCTTTTCCTCTCTTCTTAAAGAACTAATCATTTAAAATTAGGAGGAAAATCCCTACACATAGATTGATATAAGCATGACCACACCTTCTGCAGGAACACTATATTATTCATGTTCGCTGTACATCCATGCAGCTTACATTCCACAAAAGAGCAAACACATACACAAAATCACCATACATGACACAGTCATTCCAGATATACACATACACACCTTTCTACACACCCCGAAGCCTCCATCTCCCGCACAATCACAAATATTCAATGCATGTGCACTTTCAAATCCCCCCTCACACGAGTGCATGCACACATGTGGTACGGACATATTCACAAGTGTGTACACACACCTATTACTAACCAGAACCATTAGTAAACTATTTCCAGCCTTCTTGATTTTCCTGCAAAGTCAGAAAAGGACCCTTTCTTTCTCCCCAAGCCCCCTACACGTGGAAGCAGATGGAAAAACTTCCTGTGCGTATCAGAGGAAACAAGTGCTCCCTGCCTGCATATAATCTCATGTATAAATAAATGTAACATCACATTCCCTGGTCCCCTGCGTCTGGGGATTAGTTAGGAGCATGGGTTGGTAGTCTCTAGATAAACAATTACTCACATCTCCTAAATTGGAAACCAGGTGATCTCGGCCAACTGGAAAAGTATGAAAAGGCCTCCCTCCTTTGCCTTGAACAAATGAACTCTCTCTCTTCAAATACCCTTTAGCAGAAAAGCAGGAGATAAGAAGCAAATGGAAGGCTTTTAATCTCTCTTTTATTTCATAAGAACAATGTCTTTCTTTTTCACTTTTTTTACTCCACAGAAAGTGCTAATGAAATTGTAAACCAGTCTAAAAGCTCATGGAAGGGGAGAGAAATAAAGTTGTAGATACAGACGTTCCAGCCTCAGACATGGTTTTCTTCTTCCCCCCAAGTCTCAGTTTCCCCATCAACGGAATGAAAAGAACTCATACGAGAAATATCTTGGTGCCATTCCACGTCTAATGTCCTATGCAAGCTAATATTTATTGCAAAACAAATGTCAGACTGACCTGGGTTCAAATTCTAGCTATGCTGCTCACCGGGCAACTTCAAGTAAAATAGTTAATTTCACTAAACTTCCCACTTCTCTTCTATAAAATGGGGAGCTAATACCCACCTTGCATGATTATTAGAGGTGGTCAAAAAATGACATAATAATTGGGAAACACTCTGTAAAACATAATGAATCTAAAAGCATTAGTTGTTTGTTGACTTGGGGGAGTAACTCAGTAACTCATTTCCCACATTTGTAAAAGTTGAAAATTGTAGAAAATAAATATATGTAAAGTGTAGTGTGTGGCACAGAAAATAAAAAGTGCTTAATTGTGTGAATTTCTTCTATTACAGTAAGATTAGGGTATTACTATAGAGCTAATATCACACACATAGTATTTTTATGAACTTTTCCTCTTTTGTAGGGGTCTTGCCCTACATCTGCATATATATTATAATCTCTCTAAGGACACCAGGCAGCAAAGTCTATGCTTTTTCTTGAAAGTCAGTGAAATATACTGAACCAAGGGTCGTAAGGTCAGAGATATGGTCCTGGCTTGGCACCTACATGCTGGATAATTCCAGGGACTCATCATTAGGACTCTCAGGTTCTCATTTTTCTCATTTAGACAATATGGATGCTACTAATCTATCAGTGTTCCACTTCATATGGCTATTGTGAGAATCAAATGGAATAACCAATGTGAAAGAACTTTAAAATGTATTTGGTTATTAATCAAGTCCCTCTGAAAACATCAGGTAAGACTAACACCATGGTGAAGTACTCCCTTTTCTTTCTGGACCAGAGACTCTTCTGCTGAGAGATAATAAGACCAGCAGGAAGAACTAGCAGGGAAGACTCAGCCACAGCAAGCTCCCCATCCAGACAGCCTTTTTGTACGCATGGGCTGCTTTTCTACTCCCCTTTCCAGAGACACCAAGGCAAATGGGGGGCCCCAGTAGGAGCCCCTCACCAAAGTCCTCCTCAACAAAGAGACTCCAGTAGCTCCCTGCCCCCCAACCCCTACCAAGGAAGTCTATTCCACTCCATCAGGCAGCACCAGCAGGGACAAAATGGGAACCCCAGTAGCACCAGATAAACCAAGCAGACCAAAAATAACACTGAAAATTCACTGAAAATTGAACTACTTTTGGAACCAGAGTCTACAAAAGTAGGCTAAGGCCCATACACAAAACCAAGATGAAACGACTGCCTGCTGAAATAAAAGGTTTAAACAGAAGCAGGTGTCTCTCAACATAATCGATGTAATGGATACAATAATAAAATCATCTGTCGTACCAAGAACGAAGAAAATCACAGCTTGAAAGAGAAAAGGCAATTCATGCTGATACTGATCTGAATACAACATTGGGCTTATCTGACAAGGATAAGTTTTTAAAGCAGCTGTCACAAAAATTCTGCAATAATCAATTACAAGTTAAACTTTCATTAAAGAAATAGGAGTTATTTTAAAAAACCAAATGGAAATTATAGAACTGAAAAATGTAATAACAAACATTAAAAAAAGAAAAACCTCACAGGATGGGCTCAATAAAAGAGTGGAGATGACAGAGGATAGAATCAATTAACTTACAGACAGAACAATAGAATTCACCCAATCTGCACAGTAGAGACGAAATGAACTAGATAAAAAAAAAAAAAAAAAAAAAAAAAAAAAAAAAGGAACAGATCTTATATCAGAGTTGTAGGAGGAAAGAAAAAGAGCATGGGGCTAAAACAATATTTGAAGAAATAATGACTGAAAACTTAATAAATTTGGTTAAAGACAGAAACCTATGAATCCAAAAGGCTGAGCTAACCCCAAGCAGGATAAACCCAAAGTAATCTGCACCAAAATACAGCATAATCATAATTTTGAAAGGAAGTCAAGGAAGAAAGTCTTGAAAGTGACTAGAGAGAAATGACACATCACCTATAACGGAATTCAAATAAAAGAGAATTTCTCATGTGAAACCATGCAAGTCAGGAGGAAGGAGCTAATTATATACCCAATGAAACTGTCCTCAAGAATTAAAGGGAAATAAAAACATTCTAAAATGAAAGGAAACTAAAAGTATTATTCTCTAGCAGACTTACTTTTAAAGGCAGTCTTCAAACAGAAAAAAAAAGAAAGAAAAAATGAAAGAATATTGGAATATCAGGAAGGAAGAAAAGATCAGAAATAGGGATATACATAAAATAGATTTTTTTATTCATGAGTTTTATAAATCATATTTGATAACTGAAACAAAAATTACTACACCATCCAATACTCAAGACAAAGATACTTAAAAATGAGAAAGGAAAAGGGTTCTAAATCTCAGTAAACCGTCCACATTTCTCTTGAATGTGCAAAATGGTGATGCTAGTTAGCTAAGTCACGCATGTATATTGCGATACTCAGAGCAACCACTCTGAAAGCTACACAAAGAGGTACACTCAGAAACACTATAAATAAGTCAAGATGGAATCCCAAAACTTGTCAAGTAACCCTTGAGAAGACAAGAAAAGAGAAACAGGGAACAAATAGAAAACAAATAATAAAAATGTCAGACTTAAGCCCTAAGATATCAATGATCACCTTAAATGTAAATAATCTAAATACACCAATCAAGAAATGCAGATTGGGAGCGTGGATTAAAAAAAATAACACCCAACTATATGCTGTTCACCAGAAACTCACTTTAAATTCAGTAGCACAAGTAGGTTGAAAGTAAAAGAACAGAAAAGATACACCATGCAAACATGCTTTTAAAAGTAGAAACAGGTATATTAATATGCAAGACCAAATAGTTTCATCATAGAATTCAACCAAACATTTAAATATGAATTACTACCAATTTTACCAATTAATACCAATGTCTTCCAAAAAACAGAAGAGAAGGAAATATTTCCCAACTCGTTTTATGAGGCCAGTATTACCCTGATACTAAAATTATACAAAAACGTTACACACAAAAAAGAAAACTACAGACCAATATCTCTCATGAACACAAACACAAAATCCTCAACATAATATTAGTAAACTGAATTCAACAGTGTATAAGAGGAATTTTACACTCCATGAAGAAAGGACATTCATTTCAGGGATACAGGGCTGGTTTGAAAATTAATGTAACTTGCCATGTCAATAAACTAAAGAAGAAAAATCACATTAACATGTCAATTAATGCAGAAAACACATTTGACAAAATCCAACAGCCATTCATGATAAAAATCCTTCACAAATTAGGATAGGAGAGAAATCATATCCACTCAATAAAGAGTATCTACAAAAGTTCTACAGCTAACATCATATTTAATGGTGAAAGACTGAATGTTTTTCTCCTAAAATCAAGAACACGGCAAGGAATCCTACTCTCACAACATTCCATGTCACTGTGGGGTGAGAAGCAGGTAGATGTGATCATAAAAGAGCAAAACATAAGGGACCTTTGTCCTGTTGAAGATGTTCATTATCTTGGCAACTGTGGTGGTGGCTACATAAACTTACAGCAGTGATAAAATTGTATAGCACCTAATAAACATACAAAAATGAGTGCAAGTGGAACTGCGAAATTATAAATAAGATCAGTGGACTCTACTGATGTCAGTTTCCTGATTGTGACATTATACTATAGTTTTGAAAAATGTTACCATTGATGAAAATGGTAAACTGTGCAAGGGATCTCTGTATTATTTTTTACAACTGCATGTGAATCTACAATTATCTCAATAAACATTTCACTTTAAAAAAAAGAAGAAAAAATCAATCAGGTGGTGAGCCATATTTGGCTTGTGGCCTTAGTTTACAGACCTCTGATCTAGACCATTGTTTCTCAATTCTGGAACACATTAAACATCACCTGGGGAGTTTTAAAATTAAAGATGCCTGGGCTGGGGCATTGTGGCCAAGACGGCAGAGTAGGAAGACCCTGAGCTCACCTCCTCCCAAAGGCACATGAAAATTACAACTATTTACAGAGCAGCTGTGTACAAAAATGGCCTGAAGACTACCAGGACAATTTTTCACAACTAAAAATATAAAGAAAGAACCACAATGAGTTAAGTAGGAAAGGTGGAGATGTGGTATAATCAAGGTCCATACTCCTGGGTAGGTGACTGACAAACAGAAGGATAATCACAACTGCAGAGGTTCTTCCCATGGAGCAAGGGGTCTGAACCTCACATCAGGCTCCCAAGCTTGGGGGTTCTCCACTGGGAAGGCAAGCCCCCAGAATGTCTGACTTTGAAGGCCAGCAGGACTTGTGTATGAGAGAGCCAGAGGGCTATAGGAAACAGAGACTCCACTCTCAAAAGATGAGCACAAAATATCACGCATTCTGAGTCCCAGGACAGAGGCAATAATTTTAAGGAGCCCAGGTCAGACCCACTTGATGACCTCAGAAAGCCTCCTGGAGAGGCTGAAAACATAGACAATGGCAACAGCCAATTTTTTTTTTTCTTAACTTCTTTATTGGAGTATAATTGCTTTACAATGGTGTGTTAGTTTCTGCTTTATAACAAAGTGAATCAGTTATACATGCACATATGTTCCCGTATCTCTTCCCTCTTGCATCTCCCTCCCTCCCACCCTCCCTATCCGACCCCTCTAGATGGTCACAAACCGCCTAGCTGATCTCCCTGTGCTATGCAAGCAGCCAATTTTTGGAGCTCATTCTACCATGAGGATACTGGTGCAATCAGACAACACTCTGGAGTCCTCCCTTTAGCTTATTAGCCCCAGGGAGTTACCCATCCACCAGTGGGCCAGGACTCCCTGGGCTGCACAACCAGCCACCCCAGGACCTGACCCCACCCACAAGCATGACAACAGCCACCTCACAGAGCAGGGCTTGGCAGCCAACTAGGCCAGAGGCCACCCCCTACCTACCAGTGCACCCAGTTATCAACCCCACAACAAGGGAAGGGCCCACATAGGGAGCACTCTTAGAGGACATAGCTCTGATGACCAGAGGGAAGTGTGCTGCTGCACCCCATAAGATGTATCCTATATAAGGCCCCTTCTCCAAGATTGGGAAACATAACAGATCTACCTAATATGTAGAAATAAACACAGAGAATTAGGCAAAATGAGGAGACAGAGGAATATGGCGCAAAGGAACAAGACAAAACCCTAGAAGAACTACGTGAAGTGGAGATAAGCAATCTACCCAATAAAGAGTTCAAGGTAATGATCAAGATTATAAAGATAAAGATGATAAAGATAATGATAAAGATGCTCAACAGACTCCGAAGAAGAACGGATGAACACAGTAAGTTCAACAGAGACTTAGAAAACGGAAAGAAGAAGCAAACAGAGCTGAAGAATAGAAAACTGAAATAAAAATACACTAGAAGAAATCAACAGGTTAGAAGATACAGAAGAATGACTGGAGAGCTGGAAGACAGAGAAGTGAAAATCACCAAGCTGAATACAAAAAAGGAAAAAGAATTTTTAAAATTGAGGATAGTTTAAGAGATCCCTGGAACAACATCAAGCACACAAACATTCACATTATAGGGGTCCCAAGAGAAGGGAGAGGGAAAGGGGTAGAGACCTTATTTGAAGAAACAATCGCTGAAAACTTCCCTAACCTGAGAAAAGAAGTAGACATCTAGGTCCAGGCAGCACAGAGAGTTCCAAACAATATGAACCCAAAGAGGTCCACACCAAGACACACTGAATTAAAATGACAAAAATTAAAGGTAAAGAATTTTAAAAACAGCAAGAGAAAAGTAACTAGTTACGAAAAGAAACAGAGAACTCCCATAACTTCAGCTGACTTTTCAGCACAAACTATGTAGGCCAGAAGGTAACAACATGATATATTCAAACTGATAAAAGGAAAAAACCTACAACCACAAATACTCCACCCAGCAAGGCTATCATTCAGACATGAAGGAGAGAGAAAAAATTTTACAGACAAGCAAAAACAAAAAGACACACATCACAACTAAACCAATTTTATAAGAAATGTTAAAGGGACTTCTCTAATGAGAAAAGCAAAGGCCACAACTAGAAATGTGAGAATTATGAAAGGAAAAATCTCACTAGTAAAGGCAAACATGCAGTAAAGGTAGTAGACCAACTATGTATAAAGCTAGTAGGAAGGTTAAAAGACAAATAATCTATATCCACAAGTAGTTAAAAGATAAAACAAAAAGATGTAAAATATGATGTCAGAAACATTAAACATGGTGGGGGGAGTAAAAATGCAGGGTTGTTAGAATGTGTTCAAACTTAAAAAACCATCAGCCCCATGGTAACCACAAACCAAAAATCTATAATAGATACATGGGGTGGGGGGGGGAGGGAGAGAGAATAAGCCAAACATAATGCTGAAGATAGTCATCAAATCACAAGGGAAGAAAGAAAAAGAAGTAAGGGAAAAAATAATTACAAAACATCCAGAAAACAAAATGGCAAAAAGTACATACCTATCAATAATTACTTTAAATGTAAAAGGATCATATATCATGGTCAAGTGGGATTTATCCCAGGGATGCAAGGATGGTTCAACAATCACAGATCAATCACTGTGATACACCACATTAACAAAATGAAGAATAAAAATCATACCACTATCTCAAAAGATGAAGAAAAAACTTTTGACAAAACCCAACATCTATTTATAATAAAATTCACAAAAGTGGGTATAGGCCATACAGACCAACATAATAAAAGCCATATATGACAAACCTACATCCAACATTATACTTAATGGGGAGTAACTGAAAACATTTGCTCTAAAACTAGGAACAAGACAAGGATGGCCACTCTCACCATTATTATTCAACACAGTATTGGAATTCCTAGCCACAGCACTCAGACAAAAAAAGAGAAAGAATCCAAATTGGAAAGGAAGAAGTAAAACTGTCACAGTTTACAGATGACATGATACTATATATATATAAAATCCTAAAGACACTACCTAAAACTACCGGAATAAATGAATTCAGTAAAGTTGCAGGATACAAAATTAATATACAGAAATCTGATGTGCTCTATACACTAACAATAATCTTTTAGAAAGAGAAATTAAGAAAGGAATGCCATTTATACCATTGGTGCAATACCATTGCACCAAAAAGAATAAAATACCTAGGAATAAATCTGACCAAAGAGGTAAAAGACTTGTACTCCAAAAACTGTAAGACATAAATAAATTGAAGATGACACAAACAAATGGAAAGGTATACTGTACTCATGGATTGAAAGAATTGATATTGTTAAAAAGACCATACTACCTAAGGCAATCTACAGATTCAATGCAATCCTTATTAAAATACCAATGGCATTTTTCACAGAACTAGAGCAAATAATTCCAAAATTTGTATGGAATCACAAAAGACCCTGAATAGCTAAAGCAATCTTGAGAAAGAAGAACAAAGCTGGAGTTATAATGTGCCCTGATTTCAAACTATACTACAGAGTTATAATAATCAAAATAGCATGGTACAGGCACAAAAACAGACATGTAGATCAATGGAACACAACAGCGAGCCCCCAAATAAACCCACATTTATATGGGCAGTTAATCTATGATGAAGGAGGCAATGGGGAAAAGATACCCTCTTTAGTAAATGGTGTTGGGAAAACCGGAAAGCTACATGCAAAAAAATCAAAATGACTACTTTCTCATGCTATACACAAAAATAAAATCAAAATGGACTATAGAGTTAAATGTAAGATCTGAAACCATAAAAGATCTGAAACCATAAAAGGTAGTAGACCAACTACTACCTTTTAAAACATAATCATAATCCGTACTCCCTTTGACAGAGGTCTTAGCAATAAGTTTTGGATCTGTCTCCTCAGGCAAGGGCAACAAACGCAAAAATAAACGAATGAGACTACATCCAACTAAAAATCTTTCACACAGTGAAGGAAGCTATCAACCAAATGAAAAGGCAGCCCACTTAATGGAAGAAGACATTTGCAAGTGGTTAATATCCAAAATATGTAAAGAACTCACACAACTCAACATCAAGAAAACAAACAACCAGGTTTTAAAATGGGCAGAGGACCTGAATAGGCATTTTTCCAATGAAGACATACAGATGATCAACAGACACATAAAAAGATGCTCAGCATCCCTAACCATCAGGGAAATACAAACCAAAACCACCATGAGGCATCACCTCATACTGTCAGAAGGGCTAACATCAAAAAGGTAACAAAGAACAAGTGTTGGTGAGGATGTGGAGAAAAGAGAACTCTCATGCACTGGTGGTGGGAATGTAAATTGGTGCAGCCATTATGGAAAACAGTATGTAGGTTTCTCAAAAAATTAGAAGTAGAAGAACCACAGGATCCAGCTATTCCACTTCTGAGTTTTTTCTCAAAGAAAACAAAAACACTAAATAGGGGAGGGAGATTAAGAGGTACAAACTTCCAGTGATAAAATAAATAAGTCATAGGGATGCAATATATAACATAGGGAACATAGTCAATATTATTTTAATAACGATGTAGGGTGACAGATGGTAACTAGACTTGTCATGGTGATGGTCTTGTAATGTGTATATATTGAATCACTATGTAGTACACCCGAAAAAATACAGTACACTATGTAGTACACCCGAAAAAATAAGTCATTATACTTCAATTAGAAAAAATAAAATAAAATTGCCTGGACTACACCCCAGAGATTTTCATTGTTTTGGTGTGGGGGCCAGGCTTGCTTACTTTTTCAAAGCTCCCCAGGTGTTCCAGTTAGATTGGAGAACGCTTGCTCCCTTAAGCATAAAGTGTCAATCATTCTTGCCCTCTTTTTTTCCCCTTATCCCACATTTAATCAGACACCAAAACCTAGAAGTATACCCACAGAAAACTCTTAAACATTTCCTTTCTATCTCTCAAGAATAGCAGTGCCTTAATCCTGGCCTCCATCACCCATCACCTGAACCAATATAACAGACTGTAGACTGCTTTGCTTGTCTCTTGCTCTTCTAGAAAACTAGCTCTAATGGTATTTCTGAATGACAAATCTGATGGTGGCACTCTTTCGCATCAAATCCTTTGTAACTTCCACTTTGCCTGAAAGAATACTTCTCTGTATTCTTATGTTTCATTTGGCATGTTTCATCTGGGCCCCACCTACCACTCCATACTCATCTCCATCGTATACACCTGTGTCCCTCCCACTCATATAGCACTTCTCACTATCCTCTGGACATTCCTGGATTTCTCACTTTGCAGAGGTGCTTTGTACCTCTGCACACACTAGGCCTAAAATCAATTTTTTAAACCTTCTTCACTGGGAAAATTCCTGCTTTTCTCTCAATACTCAATCTTCTCAATGAAACCTCTTCCAGGAGGAGTAGCTCTTCACTTCTCTGTGGCCCTCTCCACATCACCTTGCTCATTCCATCTCTCTGTGCATCCACCCCCACACTCCATTGTATGTTTCTAAAGTCAGTTGCCAGGTGGGAACTGAATGTTTGGTATAGGACTTGGAACATAGCAGCATTTTAAAATGCTGATATAATTGAAATAAAAAATTGAGTCAAGGTACCTATTAGAACCCTAATCCTGCTACTCATCCTAGCGTCTCGGTGTAAATATCTTCAGGAAGCCTTTTCTAAGACCCATGAATGAGGTGTGATGCCTTCAGCTATTTCCCCAATAGCACCGTGTTTTTTCTACCATAGCACTTCTCACATTTTCTCCTATACTTGATGATTTAATTGTCTGTGTTTCCTACAGGCTATAAGCTTGATGAGATATGGGTCTGAATCTTTGTTGCTTATTGCTTTAAGCCTGTGCCTGGTATAGAGTAGATGCTCAATAAACAATGGTTTCATGAATGAATGGCTGATCTCTGTCTAGTGATCTATCTCTTAGTACATAAATAATCTCTCTTCTTTGCTTCTTACCCTAGATCTACAGTTTCACTGTCTCAACATAATCTCTTAGTAACAGGATATACTATATCACTGTCTCAACATAATCTCTTAGTAATAGGATATACTATTTCCAAGCCAAATTGTTGGACTATCTGTACTTCCCTGACTTGGGAATGTCTTTGCTGCCCAAGTGGTAAAGAGGTGACAATACATGATCAATCTGCTTTGTCAGGACTTGGATGTGACATCACTGTGCCTGCTAAGCCTACAATACTCAACAATTCCAATGGGCTTTAGGACTTGCTTACACTAATTACAGAACGTACTTCTGTATAGGAACAGGAGAGTTTGAACTGAATGTAAGGGATCCCCAAGAGGGGAGGCAGCTTTGAAAGATGCGATGTTATCATCGGTGCTCTGCAAATTGAGTTTGGGCTGAACTATGAGTTCTGTTTGCCTGACTCAAAAGCCCCCGGTAAAAACATCAGTGTTACTATGAAATATGGTGACACGCTGGAGCTCACATGTTATGCCGAGAGGCCTCCAATAAGACGATACAGCACAAACTGTTCTCCTTTATTCTTTTATTCAGTGTTTGCGGGAGTTGCCGATCTAATAATAAATTCTTCTTCTAGGGAAGAGAGCACCAGATGAGTACAAAACAGCATTTTTGATGAAAAAAATTATGCATGTTGGGGGAGGAAATCACTTTGAGGTTTTTCAGCTCCTTCCATAGAAGAAGGAAGTGGTACTGGAAAAACACACTCATTTCTTGTCATAGCAGCAGAACAGCAGGGACTCCACACTGTCTGTTTTTCTAAGAAAGTAAAATGGAGCCACAGGAGAGTTCCTGGAAACTAATAGCAAGATGGAGCAGGGACCAGAATGTTAAAATGTGCCCCCCCTCTTTTGACCAGTAAGGTTCTGGGGGACAGCCCCATCTAAAAGGAAAAAAGCACATCCAGTCTGACTGCAAAGACATATGCTGGGTTTGTATAGAGTGGGATGAACTTGACTGTGATACATAGAAAGCCTAAATAAATGGTTTCTAAATTTTGTAAATTTGATTACTCCATACGTTTAAAAAAATGTTGAGCATGCATCACCAATATAACTCCCTGTCTCTCCCTCACCTTCCATGAGGAAAATATAAGCTCCATAAGGACTTACAGAGACTTTGTCTTACTCCACACTGTATCTGAAGAGCCTAAAACAGTGCCTGGGGCACAGTGAGTACTCAATAAATAATCATTGAATGAAATAATACACATATGAATAAATACATGTATAGTTATTTATAAATTATATTCATGTACTAAACAAACTAATGCATATTCATGTAGTAAAATATTATGCAAAATTTAATGCACATTGGAAAACGGAAAACTTTAAAGAAAGAGATATAAAGATGAATAGTAATTCTAGTGACTTCCCCCACCCTTAAGTATTTCTATCTTCTCACTTTGCATTGGATATAAAATTCTTTTTATACTTCAGGGTGAATATGAATCACCAAGGAAGCATTCTTTAAATGAATATTTTTATCCAGCCCTCGACTCTCTCTTCCCCCCAACCTTTGCCTCAGATTCTGATTTAATAAGCAAGGCTTGGAAACTGCATTTTTACAAGTCCAGGGAAACTATGTTCTAGGTATAGCACTTGGAATTACACGTTGTGAAACGTGTTATAGAGAAAGTGTTGACTACATGAGGTTCAATTCACTCCAGGTCCAAGCTTCTGGAGTGAGCCAGCTCTAGTTTCCACAATGATGACGTTCTTTGGAGCCTGGCTTTACAAATAGGAAAACACACACACACACACACACACACACAATCCCCACAGTGCTTGGTACTCTGAAGGTCATATTCAGTTACAGTCAACACATGGCACAATCTAAGATCACCTACAGCAATGCACAATGCCTTGACCAGGTTAGGTCCTGGACATCTATCTTAGGACCACGGACAGCTCCCGGGAGCCTATCAACTGCCCAACTCCAAAGAACCTCCTAAGCATCTTTCTCAGTTGTCTGCTGCCCCCTATCTGAGGCGTGCAGAGCAGTACAGATGTCTGTAAGATGTGGAGCTGGCCTCTGCTCTCCAAGCCCTCAACAGCACCTGCGCTGTTCACTGTACTGGCCTCTCAATTCCCATATCTACCTTTGTTTCTTTTCTAGTTCTTCCTTCTCCAGAATGTTCATGGCACTGACCAGCAGTTCACATCAACATCAATACTTCATGGCCACGTACAAAGCCATGAAATGAATCAAGAAATGTGGGGATGAGAGAATAGCAACCCAAGTGGGGGAAACTGACAGATCAAGCATATGGTGGCAAAACAATTCTACTAGCGTATATTAAATTTCTACTGTATGCCTGACACTGTGAAGGAAGCAACCAAATTAAGTATCCTTTTTTTCTTTCTAAAAACTTTTAATATTTTAGATCTTTTTAGATTTATGGAAAAGTTACAAAAATAGCCTAGAGTGTTTACATTTCTAAGGTAAACAATTTAACCATAGGTCAATTATCAAAATCAAGAAATTAACATTAGAGACTATTCAAGTCTGACCAGCTTTTCCTTAATGTCCTTTTCCTGTTCCACAGTCAAATCTAGAATCCCACATTCCATATATTAGTTATTAGTCATATTTCAGTAGCTTTGAATTGGTGACAGTTCCTCATTCTTTCCTTGTTTTTCATGACTTTGATATTTTTGATGGATACTGATCAGTTATTTTGTAGATTGTCTCTCAGTTTGGGTTTGTCTGATGTTTTCTCATGATTAGTTTGAGGTTAGTGACATTGCTTGAGTTCTCTCAGTGGCCAGAGCTGGGAAATATAAGCATGCATACATACATATCTAGTTTATTTATGTATATAGCTATCTGTGTATATTTTAGAATCATAAGTTCATACCGATATCTCCAATTTCAATCCAATGCCACCTACTTCATCTGTAGAAACTGGAACAAAACATGCTTGTCCAAAGAAGCTGGAGTCATTAAGGTGATATAGTTCCACGTAGAGACAAGGCAGAGTGTGAAGGAAGAAATACTCTGGTGTGATAGATTATTTAATATTCAAAAATATTTACTCCTTGTCCCACCACCATAGAAAAGTAAACTTTCCTACTCCATTGATGTTGAGCTTGGCCTTGTAACTTGCTTTGGCCAAGAGATATTAGCAGAAAAGACATAGGCAGAAGCTTAAAGTATGCTTGCACAGTTAACTTGCTCACATGCACTTTTGCCATTGCCACACCAAGAACAGGCCCTGAGTAGCTAACTAGTCCCTGAAGAATAAGGGACACTTGCAGTAGAGTGTGGAGTAGGGATGCCTCAGATAACTTGCCGAATTGAATCACGGAGCATAGTTCCTTCAGCCACTACAGCTCAAAGCAGAGCTTCCCCAAGAGATCTACTGACGAAGGAGCCTGAAAAAAATGCTTGCTGTAGCATGCCACTGAGTTTTGCTATGACATAGAAATAGCTGATGGATACTCTTAGCCTCTCCCTTCTTTCTGTTCTCCAATCTTCCACCCATGCCTCCCACTGGCTACACCCAGAAGCCAGTTGATGCAGGATCGTTGGAAATACAGCCTCCTTGTGATGAGGTCACCTTCCAGGACAATGTCCTGGCTTCTAGCTGAAGAAGAATACTCCTGAGAAATAGAGCTACTGAGAAGCAATGAATGATGTGATAATGATGATGATGATAATAATAAGTATGTGATGATATGGGGAGGGGGAAGGGTGAGCTGTGACAGGGCAAGAGAGAGGCATGGACATATACACACTAACAAACGTAAGGTAGATAGCTAGTGGGAAGCAGCCGCATGGCACAGGGATATCGGCTCAGTGCTTTGTGACCACCTGCAGGGGTGGGATAGGGAGGGTGGGAGGGAGGGAGATGCAAGAGGGAAGAGATATGGGAACATATGTATATGTGTAACTGATTCACTCTGTTATAAAGCAGAAACTAACACACCATTGTAAAGCAATTATACCCCAATAAAGATGTTAAAAAAATTTATTGAGATTATGTCACAAGCAGTTTTTTAAGTTCTTTAAATGTGGTCATTTAATCCTCAGAACAACCCTATGAGATTGGTACTAATAAATATCTATTTTACTGGTAAGAAAATTGAGGCACAGAGAGTTGACCCAAGATCACATAGCTCATAAATGTCAGGGACAGTATTTGAACCCAGGCAGTCTGAATGTAGAATACAGAACTTTGACCATTACAGTGTGGTGTGAAAACCCTGTGTTTTACATAGCTGTAGTTAATAGATATGAGTATATGAGTAGGGGTGTGTGCGTGTGTGTGCACACGCACACGCATCTGTGTGTGTGTCTGGCAGTGATGTGAGGATCCCTGAAACTTAATCATAAGCATTGTGAATTGACAAGCTTTGTTCACCCTGAGGAAGATGAATGGGGAAGAGGCTGGGCTAGGGCACTGCATCTTGGAGCCAGGTTGATGAAGCTGAAGGTGTAAATCCTCCGTCTGGTAGCAAACCCTTCTTCCTGGGGAGATTGCAGCTGACAAGCAGAGAAGAGGGAAGCTGTCACCTGGACTATGGACATGACTGATGGGGGCCTTCTCTGAGAGCCCGGGCAGCAGAGGGGCAGAGTAATGTGTGACAAGGGTAGCCCTCTGTTCTCTTCTCAAGCATAGGAGGAAGGGCAACCCAGGGACTAACCCCAGAAGCTCCAAGGGATAATGGGCTTTGGAATGAGGGAAACCTAGGTCTCAATCAGGGCTGTTCCTCTTATCAGCTAAGTGACCCTGGGAAGTCATTTAATGTCTTTCAACCAACCCACTGATGTAGGCGATTCACCACGTGAAAATTGGATGATAACATCTCTCAGACATTTGTCAGGGAGATTTAGTAACATAACGTTTAATAAAGTACTAGCTTGGAGGCTGGCATCTGGTAATGTTCAATGCTTGCTGGAGACAAGTTGTTTCTCTCTTTAACTGATGGTAATGAGACTACTGATGGTAGTCAGTGGTTTACCTATAATCAGACCCCAAGCATCAATGACAGCACATTCTACAAGAAACACAGTTAAAAGTAAATGCCTCCCCAGGTGTTAGATGTGGTAGAGCCAGGGGGCTATATGCATGGACTTTGGCAAAAGTTACCTGATCTCTAAGTCCAACCTCACGGCTCACCTGCTCTCTGGCTTGCAGCAAGCTTGTTAAGGTCTTAAAGCCTTAGTTTCCTCAATTGTGAAATGGGTGATAATAACAGTGTCTCTACCGTGGGGGAGTTATGAGAGCTCTTTGAGTTAATGTATTTTATGCACTTGACACAGTCCCTGGCACACAGTAAACTCTTGATGCTCGCTACTCGTGATCACCTGGTGCATGATATAGATGCATTGATCAAGGGTATGGGCTCTAGAACCAAACTAAAGAAACTCAGAACCTAGTTCTGCCAGTTCCCATTGTGTAGTAAGCAACCTCCGACAGCAACTCAGTCTTCCTGTGTCTCAGTCTGCCCACCTGTGACATGATGATAACAGTGTAATCTTCATGGAGGTTGCTGTGAAGATGAACTGTGTAGGTACATGCAAAACACTCAGGGTAATGCCTGGCTTAAATAAGGATTCAATAACCGTTACATTGTCTTAATTTCTAAAAAGTATCTACTGCTGGGGGGGAGCAATGGGCATTTTATCAGGTCACAAGATCACTGCATATATACACAAAACTCATTGTATCAGGGACTTGAGTAGAAACGACCAAATAAAACACCAAAGAAATACTTAGGAGAAAGGGATTAAAAATAGCAGAGGTTATTGATTGAGCAGGAAATGAAATTAGAAGGTAGTTTCTAAACTCTATGAAATAGAAGAAAACAAACAACTGGTGTTTATAATACAGAAGAGGTTCTTAAAATTTTATATAGATATAATTTATATATTTATGTATTTTACATGTGTGTGCTCATATACATTTTGACTACATAAAATACAAAAAAGTGGCAAAAAGATAAAGGATTCTCTATGCATAATATCTAGGAAAGTTAACCTGGTCTATAGTTATAGGAAGCAGTGTGGTATACAACAGATGTTGAGTAATGTTTGATTGAATGAATAAGTAATGGGGGTATAACTCAAAATTATGAACTAATTTAATACATGGTCAAAAGAGTGTGGAGACCACTGGTCT
Source organism: Orcinus orca (assembly GCF_937001465.1). Lineage (NCBI taxonomy): Eukaryota > Metazoa > Chordata > Mammalia > Artiodactyla > Delphinidae > Orcinus > Orcinus orca. The sequence continues at coordinate 90,047,948 of NC_064569.1, read as the reverse complement.
AGAGAATTATTTTCCAATTCCTAGCTCAGGAATCCAAACTCTTACCACCTCAACCCCACTTCCCTCTACTTCCTTTTGTTGCTGCGTCCATCCTCCATCTACTTGTGATTGCGCCGCATCCTCCAAACATAAGTTGCCTTGCTTCCCTCTTTGTTTGAGATATCCTTCCTTTTGTCTCTGCTAACCTCCAGCTCATCCTTTCAAACCCTATTTAAATGTCCCATCCCCTGTGAAGTCTTTCCTAATTCCTGCAGCTGTTTCATCTTCCTTGCTTCTGTATCATCTTGTATGAACTTTTATTACAGCTCTGATAACAATGTGTTGTAATAATCCATTTTGAATCTGTCTCCCCCTTCCCTAATTAACTGTGATGGGACAGGTCTAGGAACAAAATAGATTCTTAATTTCTATTTGTGAAAAAAATGAACAAAATAATGGATGGATGGATGGATGGATGGATGATGGATGGATGATGGATGGATGATGGATGGATGGATGGATGGATGGATGGATGATGGATGGATGATGGATGGATGATGGATGGATGGATGGATGGATGGATGATGGATGGATGATGGATGGATGATGGATGGATGATGGATGGATGATGGATGGATGATGGATGGATGATTGATGGATGGATGGATGGATGGATGGATGATGGATGGATGATGGATGGATGGATGGATGGATGGATGGATGGATGGATAGATAAGTGAATATTTTAAACTCCTGGATGGACTCCTGCCCTCCCCCCTTCCCTTCTAGCAGAGACTTCTTCCTCTTCTGACTGTCCCTGGAGGACTTACTGCATTATTCTCTCACCCTTCTTAATCTTCCATCTTTGCATATCTTGCCTCCTCTTTACTTTCTTATACCTTTCTCACCACTGCCAACACTGCCCCCACTATACCCACACTGGATCTTCTGAGCTGCCTGTTATCTCTCAAATGACTTTTTTGCATCCAAGTCTCTGACTGATCTTTATGATCTCAAAAGTCTTCTAAGCTACCCACTTGGCTCTTTCTTTCTCAACATTCAGAATTCTTGTCAGGCGTCACCACTTCCAGCAAGTCTTGAACAACCAACCCAGACTCTTCAAAAGAGTCTTTCAGGATTCAAGTCAAGCTACACTAGGACACCATCATCCTCCACACCCTTGCTGTACATTACTTTCTAGCTGACACACTTGCAATGTGCCTGGAAATCTTCCCACTGCTCTGGCTCGGCTTCCAGGCTGCCTGCTGCGACACGTGGAGTTCTGTGTCAAACTCGCAATTGACAAACCACTGTATTTAAGCTAATCTCAGCCTAATTAATGGTCGCTTGAGCCATCGGTGCTGATAAAGCAGGGCTGTTCCTGCTCAGGCAGCTCTGCTTCTTCCAGACTCAACCGTATCAGAGCAAGGATGTGGCGCCCACCCAGCCTCCTTCAGAGCCCAGGGGTTTCTTAGTTCAGTCACAGGGGATTGAACATGAAGATGAACTTGCATTTTCCAGCCTTCCAGAACTCTTGGGAAGTGCTCTCCTGGGGACTCAGCTCCAGTCGCCCCCCTACCTACCTTAGAGGTGCCTTCAGGAGCCTCAACACTCAGTGAACTATTTGCCAGGCAAATTTGCTTACACTTAGTCAAAATGACATTTTGCTGGTGAAAACTTTTCCTTTAAGGATTAAGGTAACATTAGCATACAGTTTTAAAAATTATACAAAATTAAAATTTTTTTCCCTGGATCTGCTTACAAAGTGGAGGTGGGTAGAACATTGGTTGCTTGTCTGTAGTTATGATTTATTTTGTTAACACATGGATTGGTTCCTTATTTCAATATCATTACAATGGGGTGGTTCTGTCACCAGGATACAACTTTCAATATCTGTACCTTCTGTTCTATTCAGACAAACTCTGTATACGCACACAGCTGATCTCAGTTTTATGATCACACGGGTATAAACATATAGCAGCTCCTCTTTCTGATTTTCTGATGCTCCATCTGCCTGTATACTTTTTTTCTACATCTCACTCCTGTATCTTATTCTACTTCCATTAACTCATATTGATAATTTTTCCTCATCTGATATAAAACATTTCCCTTGTGATCAATACTGTTTATTTAGCAGAGTTCATCATGTAATCGTGTAGACAGACATAAAATCAAATATGGAAAACATCATTAGGGAAAACAATCTTGCATCTGAACAGTATGCACACGGTAGAGTGGTGACATGGAGAGAGTAGTTAATTCTGCTTAGAGCAATCAGGAAAGGCTTCTCGGGAGGTAAAATTTGAATTGAGTCTTTAGGATTCAGTATGAGACTTCCAGACATCACCCTAAACAAACAAACAAGGCGAACTGAGAAGTTAGTCTGAGGACATAACATGTGCAAAGATGTGGAAGCCTGAACCGTGATGGACCAAGTAGTTACTAGGTTCTTCAATATGGCTAGAGCATAGGGAGTGTGGGGTTGAAGGTGGAAGATGAGAATGGAAAATATGTTTGAAGCCAGACCACAAAATGCTGTGGGACTCTATAGGGCTTCAAACTGTAGGTGATAAGGAGCCATTAAATAAGAAGCAAGCAAAATAAAAATCTGTAATTAATTAGTAATCATTTAGTGAGCCCAAAATAAAGTGGCAGACACTGTACATACACTGCAAGCAGTCTACATACATTTCATGTAATTTCACTGTTAGAGATGAAAGGGAATTAAATGAGATTAAATGACAATGTCATATGGTATTTACAGTTAGTAACCCAAGAATGCCTGGACCCTGCCTAGGAAATCATCCCAACCCTACCAAGAATTTCTAATATGGACAGTAAATACGCAAATTTTAAATCCAGCCCTGTCACACTAAGTCTGCACTTCTAATCTCGTTTTAGAATGATTGTTGGTGACTGGATGGGGAAAACCTTGGAAGAAGTAGAAAGGGAAGCAGAATGTTACTGCATCAGTTAAGGTAAGAAGAAACTGAATTAGGGCTTCCCTGGTGGCGCAGTGGTTGAGAGTCCGCCTGCCGATGCAGGGGATACGGGTTCGTGCCCCGGTCCGGGAAGATCCCACATGCCACGGAGCGGCTGGGCCCGTGAGCCATGGCCGCTGGGCCTGCGCGTCTGGAGCCTGTGCTCCGCAACGGGAGAGGCCACAACAGTGAGAGGCCCGCATAGTGCAAAAAAAAAAGAAGAAGAAACTGAATTAAAGAAGTGACCCTGGGATGGAAGAGAAGGAAACAGATTGGAGAGATATTTAGGAGATTGAATAAACAAGACTTATTCATTGAAAGTGAAAAGTGAGCAAGAGAGAAAAAACTGTCTAGGCTGCAGACTCTGAGAGCTCAGGGGATAAAGAACAGTGTGGAGAACACTCCAGCTCTCTTTCAGCTGTCCTCCCATCCAGAACCTCAGAGTGTCCCATCTTGAAACTTTTTGAAACTTCCCCCAAATGCCAGGACACTCACTGCCTCAGCCTTCCTCTGTAACTACCGCAAACCCAGAGATGATTTAACTGCCTCCTCTCAAACTTCTCGCCACTTTTGATTTGCAACTAACTCTTTCTTTGTTCTGCACTAATCATTCTTCTAGACACAGCTCCTTCTCTGCCATTTCTAGCCCAGCCAGCTCCAGTCCAACACAGAGCCAATTTCTCCTGAACTCCTATAGCACTGTTTGTAGAGTGATGGTAAATTGCTATTTATTTTTGAATCTCCAATGACTGGCACAGTATCTGGCACATAGAAGACAAATGAATACATAAAACTTGTCCTTGAGCTTACGTTTCCTTGCACATGAAAAGGGGATAGGAAATCCTATCTCAGTGCATGGCTTTGAGGATAAAATGTGATTTTAGAAAAGAAATGGTAAAAGTGTCTTTCCAGTTGCATTGTGCAATGTACATGGAAGGAAATATTATTGTCCTCATTACCATGAACAGTGGTTAATTATATGTGTCAACATGACTGAATCAGGGAGTATCCAGATATTTGATCAAACATTATTCTGTGTGTTGGGCTTCCCTGGTGGCGCAGTGGTTGAGAGTCCGCCTGCCGATGCAGGGGACACGGGTTCGTGCCCCGGTCCGGGAAGATCCCACATGCCGCGGAGCGGCTGGGCCCGTGAGCCATGGCTGCTGAGCCTGCGCGTCCGGAGCCTGTGCTCCGCGACGGGAGAGGCCACAGCAGTGAGAGGCCCGCGTACCGCAAGACAAAACAAAACAAAACATTATTCTGTATGTATCTGTGAAGGTGTTTCTGGATGAGATTAACATTTGAATTGGTAGAATGAATAAAGCAGATTGCCCTCCCCAATGTAGGCAGATCCCATAAAATCAACTGAAGGCCTGAATAGAATGAAAAGGCTGACCCTCCCCTGAATAAGAGGGAACTTCCCTTTTCTTGCCTTCACACTTGAACTGAAAACTCAACTCTGCTTAGGTCTTGAGTCTGCAGCTTTCAGGCTGGAACTTCAGCCTCAGACAGGAAATACACCATCGGCTTTCCTGCGTCTCCAGCTTACCAACTGCAGATCTTCGGATTTGTCCGCCTCCATAATCACGTGAGCTAATTCTGTATAATATTGGGTTGGCCAAAAAGTTCACTCGGGTTTTTAGTAACGCCTTAGGGAAAACCCCAAACGAACTTTTTGGCCAACCAAATACATTTCTTTCTTAGATCGATAGATAATTAGATAGACAGGTAGATAGACAGGTAGATAGATAGATATAGATAGATAGATCGATAGATAGATATAGATAGATCGATAGCTAGCTAGACAGATAGATATAGATAGATCGATAGATCGATAGCTAGCTAGCTAGCTAGATAGATATAGATAGATAGATAGATAGATAGATAGATAGATAGATAGATAGAGATCCTATTGGTTCTATTTCTCTGGATAACACTCACTAATAAGACATTATTATTCCTAAGGTTAACTCCAGAATTCTTCCCTTCTAAGAAGCTCACACTGAGATCCAACCCACGATGAACAGAGTAAGAAATGCTACTCTGGGGAACTTGGGCAACTACAAGTTTTACAGGGACTGGAGTGGACTGACCATGTGGGGATTGGGCAGGAGTGACCAGCAAGGCCAGCAACACAATCCACATATCTACTAAGCAAGAAACCTCAGAACAGTCCTCAAAACCAGAGCGGGAGTGACGACTGGATGATCAACTACTGGAATGAGACATGACCAATCATGCAAAGATAAGCCACAGGGTCGCAGTCTGAGGCTTCTGGTTTGTTACTTTTCGTTGCAATGTATCAGGATACACTCCGATTATTTCAGAAAATAGAATGAGAAGTGAACAGACAAAATAACTGCCCAGCTACGGGCATCTCTACTAGATCATGAAAATTATTAAAAGATCCAGAAATGCAGGGTGAGTTTTGACAAGTGGTTCAACACTTTAAACAAAAAAAAAAAAAAAAAAGGAGGGTGCCAGGGGCTTTTTTTTAAGTGGTAGCTCCAACTTGGTGGGATAACAGGAGTGACATGGTGCCTTAGAGAAGTCAGGTAAATTAAAGACTCTGGAGGAAAGGCTTTTCATTTCTTTCTTCATTTTAAAAAATATTTGAACCTAAGCATTCACTTTCCGAAAGGATTTCTCTCTAGAAACCTGCGCAGCCTGAATAGCCCTGGACTTGTGTTGGAAATGAGCACTTCCAACAGAGCTTTATACTCATCTGTCAGGTCACAGTCTGCCCTGAAACAAACTGACTCTAAAACACCATCCCCCGACTCCACAAGGTCCTTGGGAAACATGTCCTGGGACAGCAGATATGCAGGAGAAATATGAGTGGACTGCCCTACCTGAAGGGAGACTTTGATCAATGGATTCTTGAATGTCCAGGAAGCACCAGATATAAACAACATCAGCCTTGCTGTAAAAGACTGCAGAGCCCTTGATGTAGGAGCTGCCCAGTTTTGAACAATCATAAAAGGCACAGACATGATAAAGATCAAACTGGAGGATCAATGCTGGGTCCGGGCCAAGTTGCTGGTGGAGCCAGATGAGCGTTACTCAGTTTCAAGGTCACCTGCCTGAATCAAGAAAGGTTACCAATAATATATGAGGCAAAGTGTGTGTGGCTCAGTGGCCTGGGTTGATCTCCATGAATGCATATATTCTTATAGAGGTACCCATGCATTAGTAGAAAGAAGATATTATCTTCTGAAAGAATTATTTTTTAACATCTTTATTGGAGTATAATTGCTTTACAATGGTATGTTAGTTTCTGCTGTATAACAAAGTGAATCAGCTACACATATACATATATCCCCATATCTCTTCCCTCTTGCATCTCCCTCCCTCCCACCCTCCCTATCCCACCCCTCTAGGTGGTCTAAAAGCACCGAGCTGATCTCCCTGTGCTACGAGGCTGCTTCCCACTAGCTATCTATTTTACATTTGGTAGTGTATATATGTCCATGCCACTCTCTAACTTTGTCACAGCTTACCCTTCCCCCTCCCCATGTCCTCAAGTCCATTCTCTATTAGGTTTGTGTCTTTATTCCCGTCCTGCCCCTAGGTTCTTCATGACTTTTTTTTTTTTAGATTCCATATATATGTGTTAGCATACAGTATTTATTTTTCTTTTTCTGACTTACTTCACTCTGTATGACAGACTCTAGGTCCATCCACCTCACTACAAATAACTCAATTTCGTTTCTTTTTATGGCTGAGTAATATTCCATTGTAAATATGTGCCACAACTTCTTTATCCATTCATCTGTTGCTTCCATGTCCTGGCTATTGTAAATAGAGCTGTAAATAGAGCTGCAATGAACATTGTGGTACATGACTCTTTTTGAATTATGGTTTTCTCAGGGTATATGCCCAGTAGTGGGATTGCTGGGTTGTATGGTAGTTCTATTTTTAGTTTCTTAAGGAACCTCCATACTGTTCTCCATAGTGGCTGCATCAATTTACATTCCCACCAACAGTGCACGAGGGTTCCCTTTTCTCCACACCCTCTCCAGAATTTATTGTTTGTAGATTTTTTGATGATGGCCATTCTGACTGGTGTGAGGTGATATCTCATTGTAGTTTTGATTTGCATTTCTCTAATGATTAATGATGTTGAGCATTCTGAAAGAATTATTTTTTAACATCATTTATACCACTATAAGCTCTGAGACCTTTTATAGATTTATATAGCCTCTTTATCTGTTAAATAGAAATTAAAATGCTTTGGGTACAAATAAGAGGAAACCAACTCAATCAAGCTTATAGAAAAAGGAATTTGTTGATTCATGGACTTGTATCATTAAAAAGTCCAGAAAAATACAATAGTTGGGCAAGGCCAGATCCCAGGGTTCAGTCAAAATAGTCAAGATTCTGTTACTCTCTCCAGTTCTCAGATAGCATCTTTCCATATGAAGGAAAATATGGCAGCTGGCCACTCCAGACTGATAGTTTATTTCCCATGGAAATAAGTCCTTCCAAAAATTCCAGCAGAAGGTACCACGGAAGATCCTAATTGGTCCAACTTGGACCACATTTCTATATCCCTAAACAAATCACTTTGGCAAGGAGAATAGGATATTGTTATGAAAAGAGAGGTACAGGAAAGGGTAGTGCAGTGGTGAACTGCATAGTATATAGATAAAAGGAACAGATGTCTGTACTTGTTTCCTTTTCTATATTTTTAGGACCAGATGAGATAACTACTTGGAAATCGTGTTTTAAAGTGAAAATTCTTATAAAAATTCAGATGTATCTATCACTTAACATAGGGACGGTCAATGTTAATGTTTTATTTGTCCACAAATAGCTGAGAGATAAATGTGGGATCTTTTCTTGCATTTTCTTCCCACATTGAGTAATAGAAAGGTACAATTCTGGAATAATGAGACCCGAGTTCAAATCTAGACTCCCCTGTTACCAGATGCGTGATCTAGGACATGATCTACTAGCTCACAGGACTGCTAGGAGAATTAAAAGAAACACACTATGTGGAAGCACTTTGTAACCCAGAGAGCTGTATGCAAACATAAGAGGAAATAGAGTTATGAAGCCATGTTACAGTACAAAGAGAGATGGGGAAAGTGCGAACGGCCAGGAGCTTAAATATCTCTCAAAAGCCTGCAGGGCAGCTTCAAGGTCTGAGGTGGAAAGGTCAGCGAGACTCAACTCTTTGGGGTCGTCAGTTACAAAAAAAAAAAAAAACGGGGGCAGCTTGGGGCAGTCACTGATGCCAGGGTCTGTTGGTAGATAGTGTTAGTGGAGAGAAGACCAGGTTCAAGACTTCTCGTCATACCAGCTTCTCTCCATCATCCAACATCACTCTCGTCCTACAACCTACACTTCATTCCCTTTAGGAAGAGTCCAAGAATGAAAGGACTCTAACAAAATAAAGGCTATGCAGAAAGCAGAGATTATTGTTAATATCTCATTACCCAAGATTCAAGGATAATATTCACAACTGCCTTTACGGGAGCTGGGAAGGGCAGGGAGAAGGAGATTGGAGAGGGTGCTTTGAATGATTTGACTAGAGTACATGGATGTCTTCTATACGAGACTCTTTGATTTGATCTTACCTGATGAGCCCTGCCAGATAGAGAAAAAGAATAGCCCTGTTTGGGGTCATGCTCCACCTAATTCATTGATTCAACTGAAATACTTTACTCGTATTCTCTAAACTTTCCACAACACTGCTCAATGCTATTCTATTACTTCACTGAGTTCCTACTCTGTGCCAGGTCCAGTGCTGGAATCTAGGGTGTGAGAATGAGTAACCCATGTTCCCTGTCATCCCAAGGAGCCCAGGAGGTAAGGACAGTGCAGCACGATGGATGCTATGACGGGGGAAGCACAGGTGAATTGGAAGAATGGAGGAGTGGTATCAAACACAGTCCAAGGAGGCATTCCAAGAATGCTTCCCGAAGGAGGTGATTGCTAAGCAGAGTTGACGTTATCCAGGCAAAGGAATGTGGGAGACCATTTTGAGGTAAAGAAATACAAGAAGCAGCATAATATGTATAGAGATTACGAAAAGGTTTGTTTTACCACAGGGCAAAGTGGAAATGAGTTTGTTGAGGGGGTAATATCGGTGTGTAAGGAGCATGGACCTTATCCTGTAGTTGTTAAGGAGCCACTGAAGAGCCTTACCTGGAGTGCATGGTCTTATTTTTATTTCAGAAATATCTTTATGGCGTCTGCATGAATGATCTATTAGAGGTGAAGCTGGATATAGGAATTAGAGAGCTAGAGCAATAACTCATTTGGAAGATAATGAGGTTTTGAATGAAGACAGAGCTCTGGTAGGGATGAGAGAAGAGAATTAATTTAAAAATATATATGTAAGGTAAGCTTGGCCAGATAGGCAACTAACTGATTGAATACAGAGCTGAGGGAGAGGACAGAATCCAGTATAACTCCCAGGCTTCTGAGTGCGGGAACTGGTGGTACCATCAAATGAGTTAGTCAAAACGGGAGGGGCAGGCTTAATGGGGACCATGATAAGTTTGTTTTGGAACATATTTGAAACAGTGATGTTCACAGAACCTCAAAATGGAGAGGTCTGTTAGGTAGCTGCATCCACAGTCCTCTGTGCTGGGGAAGATACAAAGGTGAGTATCACCAGACCAGAGGAGGTAGTTAAAACCACAGAAGCATGTGCTATTGCTCAAGGACAACTTAAAGACTGATGAAAGGAGTTAGCTGTGTGTGCCAAGAATCCAAGATGGAAGGGAAGAGAGGAGGAGGTAGATACAAGATGCCAAAAAAAGAATGGCCAGAAATGGAAAGACAAAGAAGGGAGAAGTCTCAAGATGGAATGCAAGTGGTCATTATTATCAAAAGCTACTGAGACATCAGGGGAGCTACAGACTAAAAAGAGTCCTTTGGAGGTGACAATTAGGAAGTCACAGGTGAGAAGAGAGATTGCAATTGAGTGTGATCAGTTTGGGGGAACAACTTAATAGCATCCCTACCTTCCTAGTCTGTGGGCAGAATCAACTGAGACATTGAGACAGGAAACTCAGATGGAAAATGTAGCTTAGAAGTGTCATTGAAGAGACTTGCTACTTCTTCCTCTCCCTTGAATTGACCTCCTCCCTCCTCAGTTTAGTTCTCTTGGTTGCAGAGTAGAGTGTACCTGAGTGAGCTTACTGCAGGGGTAAACAGGTAAACCTGAAAGAAGGGGAGGAGAAAGTTGAGGAAGCAGGCTTCAGCTTTTTTCTAATATCATCAATCAGACAAGTCTATCCATCCCCAGAAAAGCAGAGGGAACAGTGAGGCTATCTTTTTGGTAAAGTTTCATTCTGGGAGGGAAGGAAAAGTTGCCTTCCCTCTTTGAAACAAAAATGACAGAGAAAAATATCATATGATATCACTTATATAAAAGAAATATAATATGATGGCGCTTATATGTGGACTCTCAAACAATGATACAAATGAGCTTATTTATAAAACAGAGACAGACTCACAGACTTACAGAACAAACGTATGGTTACTGGGGGGAAGGGTTTTGGGTGAGAGATGGTTGGGGAGTTTGGGACTGACGTGTATACACTGCTATATTTGGGATGGATGGCCAACAGGGACGTACTGTGTCGTTTAGGGAACTCTGCTCAATATTATGTGGCAACCTAGATGGGAGGGGAGTTTGAGAAAGAATGGATGCATGTATGTGTGTGGCTGAATCATTTTTGCTGTATACCTGACGCCAGCACAGCATTGTTAATCAACTATACTCCAATATAAAATAAAAAGTTAAAATAAATAAATAAATAAAATTAAAAACCAAAAAACCCCCAAAATGATGGGGGAAAATAATGTTCTCTTCTAGCAGTGGTGGGGATAAAATCCAAATTTCAGGACACCGAGGAATGAATGAAAATGAGGAAGTAGAGGCTGCCAATGTAGACAACTCATTCTGGAAGCCCAGCTGGGAAGGGCAGGAAAGAAAGATCGGAGAGAAGAGATTTGAATAATTAGGTTAGAGCACGTGAATGTCTTCGGCACCAGACTCAGATTTTGTCTTACCTGTCCCAAGGCCACGACTCTTTAATTTCAATTAACATTATACCCAGAGGCAAGAGAGAGACTTCCTTGTCCTAACCAAGCTGAACCAGCAAAGTTGGTCCTTTTCCCTCAAATACAGTAGTTTGTTCTTTGATGGTAGAAGGAGCGCTGGGCTTGGAGTCAGAACATCTGGACTCCGAACATCTGGACTCCAATGCCAGCTCTTTTACTTACTCTTTATATCACCTCGAGTAAATCTTTTACTATTCTGAGCCTCGGATTTCCCATCTCTGAAATGGAAATAATTGGCCATATCTCATAGGGTTGCTGTTAAAATCGACTCAGATGGAATCATATCAGATTAGGTTAATATCAATAGGAGAATGCACATGATATGGCCTCTGCACATTGCTCAGGTGCTCAATACATGCTTATTGATTCTAAATCTATTTACTGGCAACAATGCTCTTCTATAAAAGCATCTAAGAACTACAATTTAGGACTATTACACATAACAGTTAGCATACTGTTGTCCCTCTGGGAAGACTCCCTTTTTATTTACATAGAAGAAATATCAGGGTAAGAGTCTGGCTGACTGCTCAGAGCACAGCAGTGTCTTGTCAGAATCACTCTTTTCTAGAGTTAGGTACCAATTTTGCCAATTTGGATTCTCAATTTTGTTTCACTACCTAGAGGTAATCTAACTTAAAGGGATAGATCAACACTGTCCAAAGTTACAAGAGACCTGGTATGTAATACAGGTGCCAATATGTTTTTAACAAATCTCCTATTCATTGGTGATAATATCCAATGTGTTATATTTATTTACTCAATCATTCATTCAATACTTAGTTTTGTTCTGTGCCAGATATTGTGAATACAGAGATGAACAATAATGATCTCTTATCTTGAGGAACTAATGGTCTGTTAGCAGAGAGGCGTGCAAATAGATGCATGCAAAGCAAGAGGTGAGTGCAAAATTCCAAGTCTAGGGACCTCAGTGCCACTGAAGAGAGGTTAACCCTGCTTGGAGGAAATCAGGAGAGATTTTTTTTTTTTTTTTTTTTTTTTTGCGATACGCGGGCCTCTCACTGTTGTGGCCTCTCCCGTTGCGGAGCACAGGCTCCAGACGCGCAGGCTCAGCGGCCATGGCTCACGGGCCCAGCCGCTCCGCGGCATGTGGGATCTTCCCAGACCGGGGCACGAACCCGTGTCCCCTGCATCGGCAGGCGGACTCTCAACCACTGCGCCACCAGGGAAGCCCCAGAAGAGATTTGAGAGTAGCAGCTGCCTGAGCTGAGTCTTGGAGCGTAAGTAGGAGTTTGTCAGATGAAGATGGTAAGAAAGAGCACTCCAGACAGAGGCAGCTGTGCTCTGGAGACATGAAACAGCCTGCTCATTCTAGGAACTGTTCATTCTGGAAACAAGTTTAGTGGGAATGGAGGGTTGGATGCAAGTGATGGAAGCCGCCGTGGAAAGTGGAAAAGTAGATGCCGTATCAGGGAAGACAATGAATACGAGGAACTTGTACTCAACATAGGCAGAGGTAGCGATGGGAAGGGGCTGGGATGAGCCAGTCTCTGCCTACAGTCTCTGCCATGCATGAAACCAGCCTCCCAGGAAATTACTTGCTGATCTGATGTCAGAACAAGCATATATGATGTCATTCTTCATTAAGATCATATGAATCCCCTCATTAGCTCATTACTCAGTTGACTTACCTTCATTGTTTGGCAGAGTAGCTGCCCTCCTCTTCCATGAGTAAGGGAAATATTCTATGTCCCATATGGATAACCCGTTTCCATATAAAAATATCTTGTTTCTAACCTATTACAGTATAGCTCAAGAGTCAAGAACGTGGAGCCAGACGGCTTGGGTGTGAATCCTGGCTTCTCCACGAACTAGCTGTGGAACCTAAAATGTGGGCTCAAGCTTTTTATGCCTCAGTTTCCTCATCTATAAAATGGGGGATAATGTAACTGCCTACCTTAAAGTGTTGTTAGATTAAATGGGTCAATATACTCTATATAAAGTGCTTAGAACAGAGCCTGGCTCAAGGGAAAAGGTATGAAATGTTAGTTGTTGCTATTATATCTTAGCAATTAGATTATAGCTTTAAAAGTTCTGTTCTAGACAGTTAAAGACAACAGGACCAAAACAGAGTCACTTATGTTAAGCCCCATGTCACCAAACCGAGACTTAATTAACAGTTTTCACCAAACCGAGACTTAATTAACAGTTTTGGCTCTCTCAGAAATGGAATCTTAAAACAGTCAGTAAGGAATTGCCTGGTCAACACTACTTAGGAGTGCCTGATAGACACCTACTATCCCCTAAAGGAAAGTAATCTTGCAATAACAACCTTTTTTTTTTTTTTTTTTTTTTGCCTAGTATAACTTCATTATTCTTGCTCCCTTTTGCCTATAAGTCTTTCATTTTGTTCAGTTCCTCAGAGCTCCTTTCTATCTGCTAGACTGGATGCTACCCGATTCAAACTGATATTTTGCTCAAATAAACTCTTAAAATTCTTAATATGCCTCAGTTTGTCCTTCAACAAAACCCACGAGATTTCCCTAGACTCTGGGGTATTTTGTCTAGTGTTAATCAAAGAGATTCAAACTGCCGAGGTTCAAATCCCAGCTGTGGCCCTCAGTGTTCCTATAACCTTTGGCAACTTACAAAACTCTGTTAGCCTCAATTTCCTCATTTATAATATAAAATCAGTAATGTGCACCTCAAAGGATTAGTGTGAGGGTTTAACACAATAATATCTGTAAATGTTCATATCACACAGAAGATATGCAATAATTTCCTATTACTTCCATTAGGAATCAGCTAACACTGACTCTTCCCTGTGACCCAAATAAGAAAATAAACGCAATAAGAAAGAGCACATAGGGAATTTTTGTCAACTAGGTTTCAGAGATGAAAAACTGAATAAGAACTGACTTTGGATTTGTCTTTAAAACCCAGTGAATAGATTAGTCATGATTTATCCAGACACTAATTTGCCTAAGCTGATTTGAAAATTGTGAAAAATGTCTTCTTTCTCTTTGACCCTAAACTCGAATATTGGGCACATCCATCCCAGATCCCTTTCATGCAGATAAATGGTGCTGAAATTGTACTATCTGTGATCACTCACCTTGGTTATAGCTTTTGGATTCCTGTACAACTTGCTTTTGAAGTCCCAAAGTGCACATCTGACCTGAAGAGGTGTCAGTTTGAAGATTACTTTGACTTAATCTAGCTCTGCCCTTCAGAGACACTCAAATGTACCCCAGGTATAGACTCACCTAAGCCAACATTCATTTGCAAACATTCGTCTGAAATTTCCCCATCTGGGCAGCCAATTTCTCATTGGTAAAATGCGGAGTTTAGATTATCAGGGATCCTTTTTTTTCCATGTTTAATTTTTTTTCTTTTTTATTGAAATATAATTGACATATAAATTATATTAGTTTCAGGTTGTACAACATAATAATTTGATATTTGTATATATTGTGAAATGATTACTACAACAAGTCTAGTTAACATCTGTCAACATACTTAGTTATAAAATATTTTTCTTGTGATGAGAACTTTTAAGATTTACTCTCTTTTAAGATTTACTTATATCTTAAATCTTTTCAGATTTACTCTACTTAAGAAAGTAGCAGCTTTCGAATGTGCAATACATTATTATTAACTACGTCATTATGCTGTAAATTATATCCCATGACTTATTTATTTTGTAACTGGAAGTTTGTACCTTTTGACCACCTTCACCCATTTCGCTCACCTCCCACCCCCCACCTCTTGCAATTATCAATCTGTTCTCTGTATCTATGAGCTCATTTGTTGTTGTTGCTTTGTTTTATTTTGGTTTTAGATTTCACATATATATGGAATGGAAGAACAATTTAGGAGCTGTCACTATTTTCAGGGTGGGTATGCTTTCTTCAAATGGTGCAAGCCTCCTGGGGATTCTGATAGTTGCTTCCCTGGAAAAGGGAAAAATGGTGTAACTCTTCTCCCATGCCCCCATTATGGAGCAGCCCAGAATCATGTAATGAAAGCTCTATGTTTTGGTAGGACTATACAGAGGAAATGTTGAGGGCTATTGGATTATAGTATTTCTGAGAGCTTCGGTAAACTCTCAGAAGTGAGACAATTGAAAGAGCACAAGTTTTGTTGCTAGAGAGGTGATGTTCAAACCCCAAATGTATCTTTTATTAGTGAGAGTGAAAGGTTATTCAAGGCTTAGCCTTGATTTCTCCATCTGTAAAATGGGGATGACTGTAGAAGATAAGAGAAGAGTAGGTGAGAGATTGAATGTAAAATCATAGTAAATGCTCAAAGATGTTATATACTTTATCCCAGCAGGGCACTATGGGGCCTTCCCAGGACAGACACCACAACCACCCCCATGTCCTCAGCCTGCCTCTTGTCTATAGAAAAAATTTAGCCAAAGTATAAATTTAATCACAGAATTGAGAAAATGAAGAAATAAAGGAAAACCACCAAACAAGACAAAATAATAGTTTAGCCATTAAGTAAAGTCAAGAACCTTTAGTTCCTCCTCAAGGGCTATAGATAATATTCTGAGCCATATCCTTTGAGCTGTTTTGCAGGTACTGAAACCCCCACCAGGTGGAAGAAGTTAACTACATGGTGACCACTCTGTAGCCATGACATAAGCTGCACCACCTTGCACAATTCCAAGAACTGGCCTCAAGGAAATGGGAACAAACCAACCTTGGAGTTGAAGATGAACTGTACTTAAAACAATCAAGATGACCAGACCATCACATGACCATTTTCAAGATGGTTGTAGGAGCCAACTGTGCTGTTCTGCACATAGCCCCCCTTACCCTATGTGTGCACCTTTGAGATTCCCCTTTAAAAGCTCTTGCCCCTTGATCAGCAGTGGAGGAGTGGTTCTTTGGGACATGAGTCCACCTTCTCCCCAGGATTCCTGGCTTCCTCAATAAAGCTATCTTAACTTTTACACAACACTTGTCTCTCAGTATTGGATTCTTGAGCAAAAGGCAGCCGAGGCTGAATTAGATAACAATGCCTTTTTTCTAACACCCTGCATCTATGATTCAATGAGTAAAGGTTACAGGCATCCATATTTCAACTGTGTATTAGGAAGAAATTTCTAATATTGAGGGTCTCCCAGTAATGGAATAGACTGATTCATAGGATTCTGATCCCCCCAACTCCTGTTGTCTCCCGCTATTGCTGGAAATGGTCAAATACAGTCACAATAATCTGCTTTTATTATAAAAGATGATGAGATAGGAAGTTGGCTTAAATGCCACTTAAACTCAAAGGCTTTAGGATTCTTGAGAAGTCACTTCTAATTTTTAAAATTCCCTAATGGATAAACAAGATGCTTTTAAAGACATTCAGATTATTCATAGGAGTTTACAGGGAGAACACCCTTGTTACCCAGAGAAAGAAGATCCTCAAATATGGGCTTGATCATGGAAAGAAAGTTCTACTGACATTATTTAACCTCAAGGGCATCCACCTCCTTGAGATACCCTTGAAGTAATTGCTTTAGTGTGTAAAAATGGAGATTACACAGTGTCACAACTGTTAACTGAAAAAATGGACAGAAAAGTATTCAACAAAAGGGTTTCTCATTTACATGACCCCAAAACAAACAGTTCCACTTCTTGGCCTCTGTGAATTGACTTGAACTAAATTTAGCGTTTATCAGAGGGAGGGAGAATAATTCAGTCTTACAGGTTGCTGTTGTTCTTTTACTTAGAGAGAAAGTGAGGTTTCATGATGAAATCCTAAGCTTCAGCCCCATCCCTGCCCCTGACAGCTATATGTCTTTGGGCTAGTCATACAATACCCTGGAATTTCATTTTCCTCATTTGTAAAATAAGGGTAGGGTAAACTTTAAACACCTTGTAGAGTTGTTGTAAGAAGAGTTGAGATTTGTTTTCCAAAGTGTGGTGTTTTTTTGTTTGTTTTGTTTTTGTTTTGTTTTCAAAATGGTACAGGCACTTTGGAAGACAGTTTGGAGGTTTCTTACAAAACTA
Organism: Orcinus orca; assembly: GCF_937001465.1. Taxonomy (NCBI): domain Eukaryota; kingdom Metazoa; phylum Chordata; class Mammalia; order Artiodactyla; family Delphinidae; genus Orcinus; species Orcinus orca. Next base: position 90,030,937 of record NC_064569.1, on the reverse strand, counting down.
AACTTACTCTTAACATACAATCTATCAGTCGTACTCCTTGGTATTGACCCAGAGGAGGAGAAAACTTATGTCCACACAAAAACCTGTACAAGGATGTTTATAGCAGTTTTATTCATAGTTGCCAAAACTTGGAAGCAGCCGAGATGTCTGTCAGTAAGAGAATGGATAAACTGTGGTACAACCAGGCAATGGAATGTTACTTAGTGCTAAAAATAAATGAGCTATAAAAACATGAAAAGACATAGAGGAAACTTTTATTACTAAGTAAAAGAAGCCAATTTGAAAAGGCTACATACTGTATGATTCCAACTATATGACATTCTGGAAAAGGCAAATCTATGAAGACAATAAAAAGACCAGTGGTTGCCACGGATTTGTTGGGGCAGGTGGAGGAATGAATAGGTGAAGCACAGAGGATTTTCAGAGCAATGAAAAGACTCTGTATGATACTGTAATGATGGATCTATATCATTATAAATTGGTCCAAATCCCCAGAATGCACAGCAGGAGTGAACGCCAAGGTAGACTATGGACTTTGGTTGATTATGATGTATCAGTGTAGGCTCATCCACTGCAACAAGTGTACCACTCTGGTGAGGGATGTTCATAACGGGGGAGGCTGTGTGTGGGAGCAGGGGGTATATGGGAAACCTCTTCACTCTCCTCTTTATTTGCTGTGAACCTAGAACTGCTCTTTAAAAAGTCTTTAAAAAATGTGTTTCTTGGGTCACTACAGTTCTGCCTTTGAAGGGGGTATAAAGAAACCAAACAGATAAAGTCTGGGACCTCTCACTCCACAATCCAGAGCAGCTCCATATGGGCTCCAAGATTTTAAGCATCTGAAAACCCTTAAACTCTCATTTATTCATTCAAGTACTCACATATGTATACTTTGTTTTGCTATATGCCAGGCACTGTCGTAGACCACGGGGATACGACAGTGATCAAGATAGACAAAGTCCTGGCCTTCATGGGATCATATTCTAATGGGATGACGTTCACAGGACTGAGGGGAAAGTGATTATTATTTTACCGGAGGATTGATTCTAAGAAAACCAACAAGTCTGGCTGCCACTTGGAAAACATGTGAAATCTGAGGCTGGAAGCCAAACCTCTATGTCATATTTCTCAAGAAGTTGTGCCCATCTGGCCAAAAATGCTTTTGCTTTGGAGAAAGGGAGTTGCCAAATGGCAGGATGGGTTCCAGTGGGACAGTCCAGGCATCCTTCTCCGAGTTGGGGCAAGAAGCCCACTGTTCAAAGTAACTTGCCAAACATCCTCTTTGTGATATGAAAACTTCACCACTCTCCACTCTTTTTTTTTTTTTTGCGGTACGCGGGCCTCTCACTGCTGTGGCCTCTTGGGGAAGCCCACCACTCTCCACTCTTTAATCATATAGTTGCTTAAGCTGCAATCAATGGCTGTCTGTGGATTGCCTTGGGCCAGCTTTTCCCAGGCATGGGTCATTGCCATGCCACTTCTGAGGTATTCTCTCTCTCTCTCTCTCTTTTTTGCCATATCCACATACCTTCATTATTATTATTTACTCACTATACAGGTTTAAATCTACTCACATTTTACTCAAATTTACTTAAATAAGAATCTCTAGTAAATAAAAAACTGGAACCATTTTCCAGAAACCATAAGGTATGCATAGGGAATAAATACTACACAGATAAAATAATGTTATTAAAATCTAAAGTGCTGTCTGCTAAAGATTTTGAGCCCAAGACCTGCTCTCTCTCTGTTAAAATGTACTATCGCAAGGGTTAGAATCCTGCTAAAGATATGCTGACACTAAACTGGGACTTTCTGCGCCTTAATCAGAAATATGGAAGTTGAAAAAGAACTGTCTCAGTATGTGACTCAATGTTATTTAATTCCATGGTCACATACCACCTAGGTACATCTCACACACCACCCATTGACCTAAAATAAATAGACTGCCGGATAGTTCTCCAGCAAAGACGTGTGTATTTGGGATGAGCAGAGAATTGCAACTGGGGTCTGCAACCATGGTGAGGCATGTGCAAGTCCCCACATGGCAAGGGAAGGAGAACCCTTTTATAGAGGAGAAAAAGAAATTGGGAGGGCTGTAGTAAACAAGGAATCTATGGCTTTTCATTGGCTGAGTCCTTTCCAGGAAAGAAGAAGAGTCTTCCTTCCTCCTGTCGGGCTCAGCTGTCATAGCAGGGCAAGAGAGCTCCCCCTTCAGGTCTCCTGACTCTATTTAATTGTGATTTCTGTTTGTTAATTTTTAATACACCTAAACTCATTTCAAGTCCCACCAGTGCTGAGTGCTTCACTTCGGGGAAGCTGTTTTGTGGGAGCTTGACTTTTGTAGACCTTAACATTACGCTCTGTGATGCCTCAGATCTAGCAGACCAGCCCTGGATATGCTTCCACACATCACCCGGTCTGTGAGCCAGAGATGAAGTCCCTGTGTCTCAGCTCCAAACTCATTCTTTTTTACTGTGTTTCTGATGCTGAGGCTGGGACTTTGCAAACCACAGTTCCCCCTTACCAGAGGGGTTCTCATTAAATTCTGCCAGTCGGAGGCATTTGAAGGATTCCGCACGGCAGGAGGAGGGAGAAGGGACTTGCTCCTCTCCTTTTGCCTGTAGAAGTTTCTGTTGGTTTTGCCCAAGCAAGAGCCTTTCACCTGTCGTGGGCATCGGTTCCACTCTCCAGACTTTTTACGCACTTCCAGGATCAGCCTCACTGCACCCCTCAGAGATGCCCTTGGCAGCCGGTCAGTACCCTTCCCTTGGACCATACATCTGCACCTCATCTCCACCAGGACCTGTGAACTTCTCAGGTACCACCATCAACGGGGCAGCACTCTATCTTCAGATATCTGAGTCCCAGCTCCTCATAGCCTCTCTTCCAAGTCATTAGGTTTTGGTGACCCCCAAGCTCTCCCTTTGCTCCTGTAACCCTACCAGTGGTGGCTGCTTCCTAAAGTTACTATCTCTGTGGTGCTTCTTCCTACAGTTACTATCTCTGTGGTGCTTCTTCCTAAAGTTACTATCTCTGTGGTGTTTCAGTGCTCCCTTTTGGCTTTTTCTGTTCTCCAGCATCTGTTACCCAATTCCTTTCATCAAATTCTCTTGGCTGAAATACCTAGTCATTTTTGTTTTGCACCCTGACTGACAAGTATTTGCTTACATCTCTCTCACTAGAGGGAACTCATTAAGCACAGAGATCATCATCAAATATTCAACCAGTGTTTTCTGAATACTTCCTTTACAGAAGGAAACAATTTCACACTCTTGTTATCACTGCTGATCATCCCTTCCTACTTCTGATTCAGTGCCCCTGAAGGGAGAGCTGCTAATCTGATAGGCTAGCACCCAAGACGTTGGCTTTACATCATTCCCTAGTGGTCAGTGTTCCCAGGAGCCATGCCCTCTTCTGCACCACCACTTTCACTCTGCGTTGGGTCAGACCCCTTTTAGGATCTAGCCATCTTTCTCTTTCCCCCACACAACTCAAAATATGCTGCTCATAAGATTTTGATTCAGAGGAAAATAGGAATCTCACTTGGACCTCCAGGGCTAAGCCCAATAATAGCTCAAAACAACTTTTATCATACACAGTGATCCCTCTATATCCATGGGTTCAGCATCTGCAGATTCAACCAATCACAGATTGAAAATATTTTTTTAAAAAGTCCAGAAATGTCCAAAAAGCAAAACTTGGATTTGCTGCATGCCGGCAACTATGTATGTTGCATTTGCACTGTATTAAGTATCATAAGTAACCTAGAGATGATTTAAAGTATACTGGAGGATGTGTGTAGGGTACATTCAAATATTACACCATTTTATATAAGGAACTTGGGCATCCATGGATTTTGGTATCTGCGAGGGGTCCTGGAGCCAATCCCCCATGGATGTGGAGGGATGGCTGTACATTGGGGTTTGTGGGTACTGGATCTGCTAATGATAAAGTGGAACTTTTACATATCCTCCTATTGGTTTTTGTGGGTTTTGCTTCCTTAGGAACTTGGTAGAGATGAGAGTTGTATTATTTTCTATTACTGTATATCAAACCACCCCAAAACCTAGTGGATTAAAATAACGACTGTTGATTTGCACATCATTCTCTGGGCTGGCAATCTGGACAGGGTGCATCTGGGATGGCTCGTTTCCACTCCACCTGGTGTCGGCTGGGCTCATTCATGTGTTTGCCTAGGGTGATGGGGGCAGCTGGACCACATGTCTCTCACCATCCAGTTAGTCTGAATGTCTTCATATGGTGGCTAAGTCCCCAAAGCAGCAAGACAAAGAGAATGAGCACTAATGTGAAAGTGATTTTCATCCCTTTTCTACCATTCTATTGGCCCAAACCAACCAAGTCACATGACCAAGCCCAGAGTCAATGTGGGAAAGGACATGAGGTATAAAGCCTTGCATGGTTTGGGGTCACATTCACCTTTCTGGTTCTGTCTTTAGCTAGCCTCCGCCCGCCCCCCCCCCCCGCAATCCCCACCTCACCAATCTCCTTCCTCCAGCCTTCTACCTGCCTCACTTCAACCCTATCTTATGATCTAGACTTATGAAACTAATTGCATTCCCTCCCTTCTCCATGTTTACTTGCACCTCTGGCCCTTTGTGCATGCTATTTCCTCAGCCTCGGACTCTTTTTTTTTATTATTATTACCACCATCCCTCCTCTGCTTCTTGCGACCAGCACTGGTCATTCTTCAGCATTAAATGCAACTTCCTACTGGAAGCTTTCTGCCAATCCTCTGAGACTGTGTAAACTTTTCTTAAAACATGTTTCCATGGCACCCAGCTCCTGTCTTATTACATAAGATATGGAACTTGTCTGTTTGCTTATCTGTACTTGCACCAGACTATGGGTTTTGTAAGGATAAAAATCATGCACATTTCTGTGCCTATAGCCCATTCAAATTTGTTTTCTCTAACCTTCCTGAGCAAAGAGTTCTCTAGAATAGAAGAAAATGTTTCCCTTTTGCATTATGATGGCATGAGAACAGGGCAAGCTCAGGACATTGAGACGTGGCGTCTTCCCATCCTTTCTGGACTCATGTTTGGTTAATGTGCTCTATAATTGGCTTCCTGACTTTGAAATGTTCTCCTCAGGAAGCAGTTTACCTACCAAACAGAGTTACTCTAACAACACGCTCCCTGGGGGTGTTGCTGGGGTGGAAAAGAGAAGATTTAACTGCTAAGATATTAAGATTTTTTTCCCTATTTTTTTCTTATAAAGATCTTATATTCATAGACATAAATGGAGAAAAATTGACCCACATGGTACAACAACAGAGAGATGACTCAGACAGCTAGATTAGAATTTAACTGCTCAGAGCTGTACCTCAACAGAACCCTCAGCGTTCCTGCTTATAGGACATGTGCTGCAGGGCAAACCCCAGGAGTACCTTAGTGAATAACCACTGTTTGACCTTCAAGGCTTGGAAGGACATCTTGCTTTTGATCAGAAGGACCCCTCACACACATACCATCCCACCACCCTAAACATCAGTGTGGAAACAAGAGAAACTGTTGCAAAGTAATTAGTCACCTAAAAAGGTACATCTAAAAGTCTATCCCCCTCAACCCCAGTGGTCATTGAATTTGTATGCCATATCTTGTTCACAACATACAAACACAGCCTTAGTGCATAGAAGATACTTAATTACCATATGATGAATAAATTGATGGTGTTGGTGAACAGGAAAATAAAGACCATGTTCAAGCCTGTGTTCCAAGTGTGTAAAATTATGAACAAGACATATCTTCTAGAAGGTGTTGAACAAGCCTTTGTTGAATGAATGAAGGAAGCTGAGGCCCTAGAGAAGGTCAACACTTCCAATAAACACATTAATCTCAGGAGTCAACCTCTTCATTTTGACATTTCTTCCAAAGAGAAAGTCAATTATCCTTGAAATATGACCCAACACTTTGTCCCTGCTTATTCTCGAATATATGAACAAAAGAAAAAATAGCAAAGGTCACCTGGGGAAATAAATTTTAAGATGATAAGCTTCAAGAGAGAGATTTGATTCAATCTGGAACATCCAAGATGGAAACTTAATATGTAGCAATGGAAGAACACAGGCAATGCCTCTGGGCAGAGACAGGAGTCCTGCCTACTGCTTTTCCCTCCAAACTTCCATCTTGGAAAGATGCAAGGTCATTAGAACATCAAGGCTGGGTCTGAATAGAAGACAACTTGGTTCTGCACCTCTTCAATTACATAAAGCTACAAATTCATCTCAACGTGAACAGAAAGACAGCACATGGCATAAAGTAAGAGTTCCGTGTTACAGGTTGATAAACCTGTGTTCAAATTCAGGCTCTCCAGATAACAAACTCTAGGAACTGCATAAATTATTTCCCCTTTTCAGGCTTTAGTTTCTTCATCTGTCAATAATGACCATAATGTTTCAGGTTGTGGTAAGCAGTAAAAGAGAAAATGATTTATAATGAACAACGTTACACAGTGCAAGCGGTAATTGTCACCACTATAAAGACAGAGCTCTCATCTACAGAAACTTAGAATCTAATCAGAGAGATAGATCCGTGTTTAAAGCTGGAATTCATGGAAATCCGTATTCCTAATCCACCTGTTCCTTGAGTGATTTTCAACTGTTACTTGTTCATTTAACAAATATTTATTGAGCATGCACAACTGGTCAGATAATGTGCTGGGCACTGAGGGGATATCATGGCAGGAAGAAGAGAGACAATCCCACGCTTCTTATGGGCCTTCTAAGTGAGTGGGTGACCTGCAGACACACGCAAACGGGATGTTGAGAGCTTCTTAAGACAAATCCCATTTGGTTGCCTCCTCTCTCTTGAGTGCTGTGATCACTCTAGTTATCTTAACTGCCTGATCTTTGAAGGCAAATGAGTTGGCAACAGCTGGCCAAACTATTTGGCTTTTTCTGTGTGTGCTGAATGTGATATATGAGCAAAGAAGAAGGTTAAAATAAGCCTGGCCACGGAATGGAAATGAAAAGCTTGGTATGGAAGGACAAAAATCTTGGGGATTGCAAGGATTCCTAGTCTGAAAGTTTTCATTGACATTAAGAATCCAGTTTAGATGAAGGAACTCCTATGTTTTTCCCTGGACTGGCTCTTTAGACTGAAGTTTTAGAAAGGGGGCCTTTGTAGCGGTAGGTACTGGTCTATGTGGCCTTTTTCTCTAAAGTCATGACTGAAAGGAAAGAAAATTGATGACTCCTTCTTCAGGAATGTAGACAAAACTGAAATCACCATCTTAGTAAGAAGGACTCTGAGGAATAGAAACATGGGAGAGCTTGGGAAAGTCCAACACTTTTTTTTTTTTCATTTCCTTTTTCATACAGATCAGCAGTGAAAACCTTAAAAAAAAAAAAAGAAAAAAAAAGAAGGGACCACTTCTTTAGGAGAAGCTGAGAAAAGAAGATGTGAGTAAACTGTATTCCACTCTGCAGCCAGACTGGATACCAAGCAAAAGCCTGGGTGGGGTCTGCCTCAGAGGCAACGCACTTCCAGGGCCTCTGCTGGTGGGAGAATTAGCTGTTTGGATGCTGACCTAGACCAAAGAAGGCAGCCTGGGCCTGAGCCTCAGAAAGACCAGGGACACCTATTGCGATAGTCTTGAATAAAAGTCTTCTTTACCACTGTAAGTGTCAGAATAATTTTATTTTTAACATGAACTCTAGTGAACCTATAGAATAAGGACCAGAGACTGTGACCCACAACCCTGAGCTCTTTATCCCAGTCATTCAAATTTATAGGTTCATACTACTCTACCCATAGCCTGACAGAGGTCCACTCTTTTATGGATCATAGGGAAGCCTCATAGCAGGTCTTACTACTTACAATATTATCTGCTGCTATCCTCTCTCCACAATGTGTTGGAGAGCATTTCTAGAGCATGCATGACAGGATAAATTGACAGCTCAAGAGCAGGCTCTGTGAAGACTGAGGTTGAGTTATCTCTGAGTTTACATATGGAGGGCTGGAAGCCAGATGCAGCCCTCTGATGTGTTTGTTTGACTCACAGAGTCTTTTTAAAAGAATAAGTTAGTTGGCACTTTAACAACGAAAATCAACCTGGAGAGTTAGCTAAAAGTCTAAATTTCTTCCCTTGAAAAAATGGAACATCTGGCCATAATGGGTCAGCATTTCTAAAGGCAACCATCCAATGGAGAGCAGGAGATGCTGTTCTCCTAGATAAGGCATGTATCCTCCAGTTTGTCTCAGTCCCCACCATTCCCTATCGCCACTCCATTGAGTTATTTAACCACCTAATCTTTGAAGCCATATGTGTTTTTAACAAATGGGGGAACTACTTGGCTCTTTTTTCTTTTTTTCTTTTTTTTTTTTTTTGCTGTGTGGGGTGTGCAAGTTAAGGGGAAGAGTAGAAATGTATGTAACAAATGTTGGGTGGGGAAGGAAGAAAAAGTTGGGGAAAGGTATCGGAAATGGCTAATGGAAAAGTTTGATGAAGCAACCCACACCACCTTCCATAAAATCTCTGCTTTTGAATTTTTCTGTCATTAGCTTTGAGAGTTAGAGAAGAGCACTAGGAATCAGCTAAAGGTGGGCACAGCTCAAGAGCAGAGACTGCCTAGTGTGTAGGCTCAACAAAGCATGGCCTGTGGATCTTCCTGGTCACATTATTCTCCTGCGTTAAACCTATGTCCCTCTTTCCTACTCAACTGTGCGCCTCTCATGAGCAGGGACCATTCTTTTTCCTTTGTGTCTCCTGTATCTTTCTATCACTTTCCTGATTAAATCCAAGTTCCTGAGACTAGAACATAGGCCTCCAAGATTTGATTTACTTCCCAATTCTTTTTTCTCACTACTTCCTCTGCATGATAAACTCCATCATTACCAAAACGTTTGTAGTTCTCCAAATGCACTTTATTCTTCTACACCCTTGTGCCTTCACATCTGACGTTTCCACTACCTGCAATATCAAACTTCACCAAGCAAATATAAATTTTTTCTTCAAGCCTCAGTTTAAGTATCTCCTTGTCTTTGAATTAATCCTGGATTCTCATTTTTCCACAGGCCAAATGAGTCATTCAGGTGTCTTTGTACATATCTACATTATATCCATTACATTCATCATACTGTGGTATACTTGCGTCTTTACAGGATTATCATCCCGAAGGTATTCAGAGCAAAGGATAATAGTAAGTGTATTATTCCATAGCTCAGCCTCCACCAGTTAATGTTCTACAAATGGAATATTGGCCCATCCGTGAGACTTCCTCTGACCTTTAACCCGTGTGCTGTCTGCTAAATGGATGAGTGTGGGGATGGATAAACGCATACATGGCTTAAGAAACGGAAAAATGATTCCTGAGGTGTCCTAAGGAGCCTGCTATCCTCTGTGCCCATGTTGTCTTGGTTCCCACACACAAGGATGAATCCCTCACACCCAAACTCTCTGTAGACTCAACATCCCTACCATTGCCTGGTGGAGCCCTATACCTGTGTCCTCCTAGCCTAGAAAGTGCTATTGCAGATGCTACTGCTTAGCATCTATAGTGCCTAAGGCTCTGTCTCTGGTCACAGAATGTCTCATGCAAGGGGCCAAATGAAGCCTCTCGCATGATTCTTCAAAGTATGCTTCATAATTGGATCAGCAGATGTTCTTTCCCTCTTGCCTGTCATTTTTCTTACCATGCAGTGAAAGCCTTCCAAAAGGGATAAACCCCACAATGGGAACGTTCTCATTTATCAGCCACTCGCACCATTCTCTGGGTGTTTTTTTTTCCTGCTTCCATGGAGCAAATTCAGTGCCCTCCATAGGGGAAGTTGCCCCTTCAGAGAGCTCGCCCCGGTTTCCAGGCACCTCCCTTAGCTTTCTGCTTCCTCCTCCCATTTCCAGTTATATCTCATTCAGCAGGCTTGACTTAATTCTTGTGATTCTCTTGGATGCTTTTGTCATACGTAGAGGTTCACCTCTCTCACTAGACAGAGGAGGAAGAGTAGGAACCATCTCTTCTCATGTTCATGGCACCTACAGCCCCGCACTGGCCAAAAGCAGTTGCTTAATAGTTACTTGTTTAATTAATAACAGTCTTAAAACCTGGCATTTAGTTGTAATAATAACTATAATACTAATGACACCTACAATTTATTGATTACTGGCATACATAAATTATGTCATTTAATTCTGCCCCGAATCCTGAGTGGTCATATTATTTTTTCCATTTTCCAAACCAAGGCTCAGAAAATGTATGTGACTTGCCCAAAGTTACACAGTTTAAAAGTAGTACCCACGTTTTTGATTGGAAGGAAGACGTGATTTCCAAACACATCCACAGCATGAACACAAGAGTAACTATGTGAACGTTTCCATTTGGAAGTAAATAAACAAATAAGTGGAGTCTAAATATTGCAGTATAGGCATGGTCATATCACATCCACAAATGCTATAAAACTGCACAGCCCTTATGAGATGCAGGTGCCTGGGGTCTTAGAAGCAAGAAGCTCGGGTACCTTTCAGTCTTCAAATTGTTGCTTGGCTGGTGAAGAAGACGCAGGAGTTAGGGTAGGGAGGGGGCAGGAGGAAAGGGGGAGGAAGTCGACAGAATTTTGCTCTGTTCTGTTCATCGTTCTTTGGCTGGACACACATTTTTCTCCAATTTTAAAAGAAAGGGAAAGACAAGACACAGATCTCTTTTGCCTCCCTCTGCTCTTCCTAAACTCTCAAGCTCTTTCCCACAAGTCCACAAAACTATCAAGTATCCACTGAAGTGGAAAAAAAGGAGATGTTTTCTATACTTCAAGTCACAATCCTAGGAGCACCTCTGGGATGGATCTTTCAAGGAAAAGACTTGATCCGTTACCTCAGTAATTACACCGTCCTCCCCAAATTCCCCTGCTGATTCCAGCAGACCTGTCTCTCACTGGAAGAGGTGACCCGGGACAGGAAGAGCTTCATCTTACTGACGGAGGTGACAGGGGACTCAGAGCCCTCTTCTTTAAGTGGATTTTGCTGTGTGCTCAAGACTAGGGCTGAGAGCGGTATTGAGCCTTCTTGCTGAGCGCACTGTAGTTCCCCCAAAGAACTGGCGTCAGGGGCATGGAGGTAGCTGGGCACTGTGAGAGGGGCAGCAGAACTCTAGGACTTCTGGACCTCCCTCAGAGGCTCAAACCTGATATGCTCTCTCTGATCTCAGGAGTTTTCCCACTTGCTATTCTCTCATCCTCAAAATGTGCTTCTCTGGTCTCTTCATCCAAACAATTGGAACCTAGACTCAGGATCTCAGCCAAAATATCACCTCCTCCAGAAAGTCTCCCCTCACCTTCAGATTCTGTCACAGTAGTAGACTGGTCAAGAGTGTGGGAGCTGGAATCCCTAGGCCTGGAGTTGTACCCATAGCTACCACTTACTAGCTATGATCTTTGGACAAATTACTTTACCTCTCTGTGCTTCAATGTTCCTTTTTAGTATAAATTGGGAGAATAATGTTGTGAACATTAACTAAGTTACAGCATATAAATCACACAGAACAGTCCCTGTCATGTAGTAAAAATTTCATAACTGTCAGTTATTGTCATCATTATTACGATTTTTCTTTATTGCACTTTGGCTTTGCAGTTATTTGTTCAGCAGCAGCATTTGCCCTGAGATTTCAAGATTCAAGAGGTTCAGCGAGTGTGTCTGTCTTGTTTACTGCTAAATTACAACAGCTTTGCATGACACATCAAATACTGAATAGATTTAGAATAATGAGTGACTCAATCAATGAATTGAAAATCTTCAGCAAACAGTGAAGTGACACCAGCTCTCTCTAAGAATATCTATCATGTTTTCTTTTAAAGCCCTAGCACAATTTCAGCCTTTCCAATAGACAAGAAAGAAGTATTTTTGGATGAACCAATGATACTTTGGGGGGAAGGTGGAAGAACAGTAGAAATAAGAAACGCAATCGCCAAGCATGTGCCAAAATGCCAGAAAGGGTTTGTTCTTGCAAGTGCTTAACATCCAATGAAAATCATCTAGGATAAAGGGGCTTGCCATGTAGCAACCTAGGAAAACACAAAAAAGGAAGCACAGTGGTGGCTGCTAAATGAATATGTTTCAGGCAGCTGAGGCCAGGTTGTGCTGTGGGAGGTGAAAGCGAAAATAAATACCTCGGGCTTCCCTGGTGGCGCAGTGGTTGAGAGTCCGCCTGCCGATGCAGGGGACACGGGTTCGTGCCCCGGTCCGGGAGGATCCCACATGCCGCGGAGCGGCTGGGCCCATGAGCCATGGCCGCTGAGCCTGCGCGTCTGGAGCCTGTGCTCCGCAACGGGAGAGGCTGCAACAGTGAGAGGCCCGCGTACTACAAAAAAAAAAATATATTAAATTAAAAAATAATAAATAAATAAATAAATACCTCACTACTTAAATCAATGAAGTTTGATTTCTGCTCCGGCTCTCGTGCAGCGCTGGTCTACAGGGAGTCCCTGGAATCCCCCAGTCACCAGGCTAACAGGGCCTCTACCATCGTGTAACATCACCATCTCAACACAAGACCTCACGGTTTTCAGCAGCAAGGGCAAGAGCACGGAGAATCACACACCCACCAGTTCAGGGAAAGAAACAGAGTCTTGGGTCATTTGGCTTCTGATCCGAGATGGCACCACTGGATCTGAATCTTTTATACAATTCCTAGAAAGCAAAAGTCTTTGGAAGTAGAGCAGAAGTAAAAATGCATTATCTGAAGAGCCGGTACCAGCATTTTTCTTAAGGAGGAAAATGTCTTTTTTTTTTTTTTTTTTAAGGAAAATACTTTAGGAAGCTACTTGGGGTAGAAGGTGGGACTCTGAAAGCATGGATGCTGGCAGGGGCTCTGGGAGCAAATACGCCATTCTGCATGAGATAAAAGAGACGAATTATACTCCAATAAAGATGTTAAAAAAAAAAAAAAAAAAGAGAGAGGAATTCAAAGGAGAGGAAATCTCGTTTGTTCCAAAGAAGGGAAAGATGGTTAAGAGAATGAAATGATGTTCTTGAGATCTAAACCATGCCCCAACTTTCCTCTCTTACATACACGTCTTCAGTAAAGTCAACCGACACAAAGACTGCTTAATATGAGCCTATTGTGCAGGAATGTGTGTGAGGGAGGCTGAGTTCCTATTTAGGCTGGCCATGTATGGAACCAAGACACCATGCACTCTCGGGTGAGATATCCTGTACAGCAGGGAAGCCAAGAACCCTGCCAAAGGCAGCTATGAGAATGTAAAGCCCCTGGGAACCGTCAGAAATACGGGACAGTACTTTGAATTTCCGGAGACTAGGATGGAAGCCAAAACACATCTCATTTAGATCACACAAGATAGGAAGAGTCTGGCTGGAATTTGGGACATCTATATAAATTAAACACTCATGAAAACATTTCTTCTTTAATGCCTTGCAGTTGTAAAAATTGCACACTAAAAAATAAAAGAGTTCATGGGAAGAACGGATTGGGGAAGATCATTCAAAACTATTTGTAACCAGAGCACTCAGAAGGCAATCATAACCACAGTACAAATACTAACAGACTTCAGCGCACCAGCAAATATACACAGACCAGAGTAAGTCCTCCGCAGCTTTACACCTGGGCTTTACGTCTCCTTTGACTAACAACTTCATTAAAGTTAAGAATACGACCCAGGTTGTAACGTTTTCCCTGAATCCATCCCTTTAATGAGGGGGAAATGTCCTCCCAGATCCTCTAGAAGCTTAACCTGTGGAAAGCACAGTAGTTCTTGAGGCCATCAAACTAGCCATTACATGCACTAACATTGCAGGATCACCATCGTCTGTTGCAAGCTCTTCTTTAATTATTGGAAAACTTGCTCCTAATCACATCAAAGCATTAATATGCTGGGGAAGAGCTGTGAATGAACTAATGGGACTTCTGCATTACACAGACATCGCGTCCTTCTTAACTGATCACATAGGAGATAATCCACGTCAATGAAATGTGTTGACAGTGCAGGCAGTACTACTTGCTTCTCTCTATTCTTTTTCTGGTTTTTTAAAGGAGGAGATGGAGTCTTGGGACCCACCGAATCACCCATCTGAAGCCCTGCTTACCCCAGGGAGCATCCCTGACAACAGAGCAATGACAATGATCTTGGGCATGAAGTCGGAGAGCTCATGGAAATCATGAGAAGACTATTCTCTGAGCTCCAGGGTCTTAAATATTCTATTCCTCTTTCAAGACTGAGTTTGGTCTTAGAAACATAATTATAGTTTCAGAAACTTTTCATTGTCATATATTCATTTTTATAGCCTTTCACTTATTCATTTGTTTTTTTCATTAAATATATATTAAGTGGCTGCTGTGTTTAAGGGAAGGATACAAGACATGAATATATATTAATGTATATGTTTGTTTTCTAGGCTATCTCCCCCTCTAGATTCTGAAATCATTTACATCAAATGTTCATCTTTCTCTCCTTACGGTCTAAGTCATGGCCTAGCATAGAACAGGTCTCCATAAATCCTGCTGAATGAATGAATAAAAGGAACGTACTTACTTGGCAGTTAAAGCACATGCCTTGGATCCAGAAGAGCCAAATCTGAATCCCTTTTCACCACATAGATAAAACCATAGACAGGTTACTTAACTCCACTAGCCCCAGTTGCCTTATATGTGCAGCAAGAGCAACAATAGCTGTTGTGAAAACTAGATGAGTTAATGAGTGTTAAACAGCACAGTGCACGGTACAATTCATACGTTCAATTAATGTTAGTTTGTTATTATTATTACTATTATTTCAAATATGAATAAGACGTGCACCTTGCCCCCAATTTGTATATTGATAGATCAGAATGACTCTAGAGATCATTTAAGTACTCGTTTTACTGGGGAGACTGACTCAGAAATGTAGCGATTTGCTCAAGGTGGATTTAATAAAATCAGTTAAGTGACGGCACCATGACTAGAAGAGTGTTCTAAATCCTAGTCTCTCTGTTGTTCCAAGTCCTCTTCTGAATCTATCTTTTACTCCTTACTCCCACCCAATGTCTGGAGAAAAGTAGATGCTACGATTATTCAGACATACAATTTCACATGTTCTTCCCTGTGTGTTACTGGCGTTACCTTGGAGACTTGCAGTATCCCATGAAAAAGATATGCCAAATATCATCATCTCCATGCAGCAGTAAGTGTTCTTTACATTGCAAGGAATAGAAGATTCGAGATAAGCTAGATTAAATAGTAGAGGAGACTGTTGGCTCATGTGATAAGAAAGAGTGAAATACGACAGGCTTCAGTATGGGCTAATCCAGTAGCTCCATGATGTAACACTAAAGACCTTGTTTGAATTTTAAAAAAAAAAAAAAAAGGACCTTGTTTCTTTAGGTCCCAGCCCTGCTCTCCAGTGTCAGCTGCATCCCAGGGCTGGCCTCCCATCATGGTCACAGAATGGTGACAAGCAGCAATCTTATGTCCAATAGAAAGCAGAGAACTCCCTCTCATAATCATCAAACAACATCTTGAACTCCATGATCATTGGACTACCTCTGAACCAATCCAGGTGATGAGGAAAATTCCATGGGCCAATTGGCTTAGACCTATGACATTCTCAACCAATCACTGTGGAAAGTGAGGTGGAATTAACCTGATTGGCTTGGACCACTCAGGGTCTATTCCACAGCTGTGTGTGGGGAAAATGCCACCAAAGATAGATGGTTGTTGCACAGTGGGAAAGAAGTAGAATGAAGAGCTGATGAAATACACCGTAGTTACAAATAAGGAAGACTAAAAGGGAAGCTGGGCATATTGGAGCTATATTTATTTATTTATTTTATTTATTTATTTTTTGCGGTACGCGGGCCTCTCACTGTTGTGGTCTCTCCCGTTGCGGAGCACAGGCTCTGGACGCGCAGGCTCAGCGGCCATGGCTCATGGGCCTAGCCGCTCCGCGGCATGTGGGATCTTCCCGGACCGGGGCACGAACCCGTGTCCCCTGCCTTGGGAGGCGGACTCTCAACCACCGTGCCACCAGGGAAGCCCAGAGCTATACTTAGATTAAGGTTTTCTTGATTCTCATGCCAGTATGTTTTTTCTGCTATTTCCTCACTTCCATGAGAGGTGGGTCAATTTATTATTGATTCTATTTTTGCTCTCCTGGGTGAGTGAGGTGTGGGTGCCCAAGCACTGACAACAGGGATGCTTTTCTCATTGCATCACTAGTTGACATGTACCTGGTCTATGTTATTGTCTGAAAAGGATTAGAATGAGCTTGGGGGACCCCAGAGGTCAGAACAAACCTGTGCAAATGCAAGTACTTTTCATATATATCTTTGTAAATGTCTTCTAGCCTTTTCATTGTTAGCACAAAAATCAACCCAACATTACGCAATGCACAGTAAATCACTGAGTGAACCGTGTCAGTGTCCTGAAGATGCCGTCACTGAAAAATATGGTGCTGGCACTTAAATGTCAAACATCATCATAGTTGTGTAAATAAGAATTCTTTTGTCATCTTGAGCACCAGAATTGTGCGTTAAGAAATGGTTCTCCACATCTGGTCGCTTTACACTCCTCTGGAATTTCAATTCCATGCAGTGAATTTGGGTTTGGATGTCAGTGTCTGTTTTCAATTCTATTTACTTGCCTCTTTAATGAATTTTCTCTCTGACAGCATTAGCAGAAACTCTTCAGCATGAATGTCTGGGACAGTTCTTTGAAGTACCTGCAATGGTGCTGCATTTGGTTCCCCTTCTGTGTGTCATCTTAACCTATCCAGGGTTTTCCTTACTTCACCTTCAGCACCAACATTGTGATGATGTTTTCCTGTCCCATCTTGAATGACTGCATGTTATCCAAATCCTGACGAGTTGTACATTGGGCATTGCCTTCTCTTCTCTTCACAGAGTCAATACTGTTTACTTCTATCTCTTTTAAAAGAATGGAAATTTTGGCAATGAAAACTATTAATAATGTAGCATTGGCTTTTCTTTTTGTAAGCATACTGTTTCTGCCATATTTCTCTGAGAATTTTCAAATAGAGATGTCATATTGCCAAGCAACAGTAGGGTTAATTTCTTCTTTTGTAACCATCTGACCAATGGTCACTTGTTTACCGCTAAGGGAAACCTTACTAGTGTCTTATGGGTTCAACACCCAGTTCTCTTGGGCTGAACCAGCCTAGGCACCAGCCAAGGGCATAGTGGTCTATGCTAATTGGAAGGGTAAGTGTGGGAGCATACCCGCTAACATCTCTCCAAATAGTGGCAGACATTTCTTGAGGTCTACCATGATCATACCTCTACAGAACGTTGATTCAAGGGAAACACTGCCCATTTGTCCCAGGTGATGGGATAGTTTTAGGGGGGTTAATGAGATGCCTGGTATCTCTTCATACCAACAAGCTCCTTCTTTCAAACTCCACCCTTATTGAATGACCCAGCCACGTCCAACCAAATGTCCAGTGACATATTAAAGCACTGTGCATGGCAAGATCCCATCCTCTACCTGTCATTCTCTGTGCATTTCTCTAACTGTAGGATTCTTCCTCCAGATGCACAGTTAATATAAATCCTACTCTTCTGTAAGATTCAAATCCCAGCCCTCTATCTAACCCCATGTGGCATCACCAGTTAGGCTGCCAAGGCAAGAATGGTTATTGGCAATACAGTCATAACACAATTATTGGACCAATAAAACCTGAGAGTATCTTTTATGTATTAATCCTATAAATCAAAGTGTAAATAAATGTTATGGGCTATTTGAACCCAGGGCCGTTTTCTAACTATGGATACTTTTGACAGGACCAAACTTCAAGGACATTATACTGTAGACCAAATATCTCAGTGGTCATTTTGGACAGGACCAAATATCTGCTAATAAATTTTAGAACATTTTCATCTTCCCCAAAAGGACCCTTAGTCATCACTCCTAATCCCCTCATTAACTCTTCTCAAAACTCTCTTTATTGAGAAATACGTCACAGATGCAAAGGAATAATTTAAAATATATGTAAAGTTGAAAAACTGAAAATAAAACAAACAAAAAATAAGGCTTTGTTGAATAAAGAACTGACGAGTAAAAGATGATGCTAAAAAGTGAAAATAAAACAAATCTCCATAGTGGCTGTACCAATTCACATTCCCACCAACAGTGCAAGACGTTCCCTTTTCTCCACACCCACTCCAGCATGTATTGTTTCTAGAGTTTTTGATGATGGCCATTCTGACCGGTGTGAGACGACATCTCATTGTAGTTTTGATTTGCATTTCTCTAATGATTAATGATGTTGAGCATCATTTCATGTGTTTGTTGGCACACAGGGAGATCAGCTCGGTGCTTTGTGACCGCCTGGAGGGGTGGGATAGGGAGGGTGGGAGGGAGGGAGATGCAAGAGGGAAGAGATATGGGAACATATGTATATGTATAACTGATTCACTTTGTTATAAAGCAGAAACTAACACACCATTATAAGGCAATTATACTCCAATAAAGATGTTAAAAATAAATAAATACAGCTTTTTTATTTCTATTTTAAAAAAAAAACAAATCTCAAATATTCATTCCCCAGATGGAAATATAAAACATTGCTAATACTATCGATGCTCCCTGTGCTCTTCTCTGATTCCATCCCCTTACTTTCCTCCTAGAGGTACTCAGTGTCCTGAATTTTTAAACATCAATTTGATTGCATTCCCTGATAATTTTAGAAGACATACATGTGTTCTTAAACTATGTATTATTTAGTTTTATCTGTTTTTGAAAGTTGAACAAATGACATCAAACTGAGTATATTCTTCTGCAACTTGTTCTTTTCCCCCTCAATGCTATGGTTCTTGAGATTTATCCATGTTGATGCTTGTAGCTATAGCTAGTTTCACTGCTTATTGATGTTTGTTGTATGAGTGAAGCACAATTTATCCATTTCATGGAAGACATTTTAGTCACTGTTTTTTTGCAATTCTGAGAAAAACAATGCTGCAACAAACATTCTTTACATGCCTTCTAATATTCCTAAGTATGCACTTATATAGAGTACAGCCCCAGTTGTAGAAAGCTGGGTAACAGGGCAAGACCCTGTTCAATTTTATCAAGTAGTGCCAAGTTGTTGATCAAAGTTGTTGTTCCATTTCCCACTCCTGTGAATAAGTGAGATTCCTATTGTTTCACATCTTTATTATTATTAGACTTAATTTTTTTCAATTTAATATATTTATTTTGCCTTTCTCCAATTAATACTGAGGTTACAAAGTTCTGTCACATTTGTATTAGCCAATCATGCTTCCTGTTCTGAGAAACACCTAATTTTGTCTTATGCTCATTCTCTGTTTTGTGATTTGTCTTTGCATATTGTTTCATAGGCCTTCACTATACATTCTGGATACTAATTCTTCCTTGTTCATACCTATTGCAAATACCTACTTCAAATTTGTGGCATATGTCTGTGGTGCCTTTTGATGAGTAAAAATTCTTAGTCAAAATTATCGAACTTTTCTTTATGGGTCGCATGTTTTTGAATCTTGTTTTAAAAAGTCCTTTCCTTTATGAGATCAGAAAGACTTTCTTTTATACTGTCTTCTGATAATTTAAAAGGTTTTCTTTCACATTTAAATCTTAGATCCATCTGGATGTGATTTTAATGTGTGATGTGTAGAAAAGATCCATCACTAATTTTCCATATGAAGAAGCACTTGTCAATATATAATGAAAAATAAGCTAATGTATTGATCTGAAACATCAGCTCCATCATATATCATGACTCCATGTAGGCAAGTGTATGGTACTTTATTGTGTTCTTTTGGAAGAATTATCTCATTTTGCACCAGTACAACAGATTACTAGCTATTACAGCTTAATAGTGAGTCTTGATATCTGGCAGGGTGAGTCTTCATTGGGAGCATCTTAACTACTAATTGGTTCTCCCTCAAAATTATTAGAATCAGTCTATCAAGTTATGTGAAAATTTTTCTTGCAATGTTGACTGGAATTCTGACAAATTTAAAGATGACTTTGGAAGGAATTGACATATTTATGATATTGAGTTTTCCTGTCCACTAGTATAGTATCTCTTTCCTAGTATTTGCATTTTCCTTAATGACTTTCATATAACATTTTACATTTTACACCATAAAAGTCCTGGACAACTTCTCATATATTTTGGTGATTTTAGTTTTTTATAAGTATTGTTGGTCATTGCATTTTCGACTTGACTGTTGCTAATGTATAGAAATGCAACTGAATTTTTTTTGGGGGGGGTGTCTCAGAGCAGCCTGATGCTGTTTTTTTTTTTTTTTTTAGCTTTTTTGCATCTTTATTGGAGTATAATTGCTTTACAATGGTGTGTTAGTTTCTGTCTATAACAAAGTGAATCAGCTATACGTGTACATATATCCCCATATCTCTTCCCTCTCGCGTCTCCCTCCCTCCCACCCTCCCTATCCCACCCCTCTAGGTGGTCACAAAGCACCGAGCTGATCTCTCTGTGCTATGCGGCTGCTTCCCACTAGCTATCGGTTGTATATAGATCTTTTACCTGGAAATTTTGCTAAACTCCCTTATGCTTTACGAAAATCTTCTATAGATTCTTTGAAATTTTTGATATAGAAGATCTCGTCTTCAAGTAATGACACTTTTATTCTTGGTTTTCAGTGCATTTATCTTTTACCTCCTTTTCTTGTTTTATTTTGTTGACTAGAAATTTCCAATAAAATACTGAAAATAACTGGTGATAGCTATCATGCTCATCCTTTTTCTGATTGTAAAGGGAATACATTAAATATTTTATGGCTGAGTATGATATTTACAGCAGGGTTAGCATAGGAATAATCTTTTTAAAGTTTTTTTTTTATTATTTAATTTATTTATTTTGGGCTGTGTTGGGTCTTTGTTGCTGTGCATGGGCTTTCTCTAGTTGCAGCGAGCAGGGGCTACCTTTCGTTGCGGTGCCTGGGCTTCTCATTCTGGTGGCCTCTCTTGTTGTGGAGCATGGGCTCTAGGCGTGCGGGCTTCAGTAGTTTTGGCTTGCGGGCTCTAGAGCACAGGCTCAGTAGTTGTGGTGCACGGGCTTAGTTGCTCCGCAGCATGTGGGATCTTCCCGGACCAGGGCTCAAACCCATGTCCCCTGCAGTGGCAGGTGGATTCTTAACCACTGCACCACAAAGGAAGCCCAGGAATAATTTTTTAACTCCAAATCTGAGAAGTGTTTTAATGTTATCATGAGTGGGTGTGGAATTTTGATAAATTCATTGAGGTGATCATTTATTAATAATTTCCCTTTAACTTGGAAAGCAATGATTATAATAATAAAGTTTCCTAAATTTTGAAACAACCAGACATCCTTGGAAGAAACTCAACTTGGTCATGTTATATTATGTATTTATATGTTTATGGATTGTTAGGTTTGGAGTACATGTATGTATTCCGGAGTGAGACTGCTCTATAATTTTCTGTTATTATAATAGAAGGTTATGGTATGGTTTTGTTGTCTAAGATGTGAAAGACAAAGAGCTGGGAAATTTTTCATCATTTAATTTACTTTAAAACATTTAACTTTACATATAGTAAAATTCATTCTTTTTGATGCACATTTGGTATGGTTTATTTTTCTATTTCAGCCTCCAAATGCACAGATGTGCAGTGATAACTCGACCAGTGACTAATGCTGTTAAATATTTTTCCATGTTCCATCCATATATCTTCTTTGTTAAAGTATCTGTTCAGATCTTCTGCTCATGTTTTAACTGGGTTATCTGTTTTCTTATTGTTGCCCTTTTAAAATTCTTTATATATTCATATATGTATACATATAATACATATATATGATTTACAAATATTTTCTCACCCTTACAATACTGGTCAGTTTTCAAGTTTTGGTTTCCTGCTCCAACTGGCCTGTTATTAATTATTTTTCAGAATCCTCAGGTAGTTGATTTTTATTTTGGGGGGGATCTAGAGTTCTTAGTTGTAATCAGTGGGAAAGATAGGCTATAAAGAACTAATTTCATCTCAGCCTGCACCAAAAGTCAGTCAGTTTTTAATTCTCAAAAGGTTTTTATGAAAGACTGGAACGATTAGTCCCTTTATGTTCTATAGAATTCACATATAAGACCATTTGAGCCTCTGTGAGTAGATTTTAATTATCCTCATGTTTTGAAATGGTCATAAGATCATTCGGTTATTCTATTTCTCCTTTAGCTGGTTTGGTAATATACATTTTGGAGGGAATTTGTGATTTCACTTAAGTTTTAAAATTTATCAGCATAAAGTTATTCATAATATTTTCCTTTTAATCGTTGTTTTATTTCTAGTCATGGCTCTCTTTCGTTACAGTATTCTTTATCTCTGGCTCCTCTTTTTTGGGGGGTGGCATGCCAGCCTTGACAGAGGTTGACAAATACTTCATTGTTTCCAGAGAATGACTTTATCTTCTTTTTACACATTTGCGTCTTTAATTTCCTTCCCTCTATTTTCTTTGGATTCTTGCACATATTTTATCTGTAACTTCTGTAGTTGGATGTTTATTTCATTTCTTTCCATCTACTCAGGACTGTAAGCATTAAAAGCTATACTTCGCCTCTATTTAGTACTTTTGTTTTATTCCATGAGTATAGGTTTGTGGTTAAGAATTCTTAGGATAGACTCTTGTATTTCTACCAGTTGTGTATTTCTAACAGTCTATTCCATGGGGAAAAATATAGCCTTTCTTTTGAGGCCTCGCTAGTTTCCAGCCAATTTTACTAGCCCCACATGACAAGCACATGCCCTGTTGTTCTCTCCCCAAGGAGAGTCCATCTGCGTATGACATGCCTGATTCTCAGCCTGTGTCTAGAGTGGCAGGACCCTTGGGGAATTGGTGGCTCACAAACATCAGCTCACCTAGAAAAGACTTGTCTCTCTCGAGAATTTTCATTCTTCTATTTTCCTTTGCTTTCACAACCCTCAGATATCTTTTAACATATGAACTTTGCAGTTCACTGATTTTTTTCCAGTTAATACAATGGGAATGTGAGCCTGCTACAACCTACAACGTATCACTTAGAAATAAAAGTCCTCTTTGTACATTTAAAAACCATTTATTATATTCTTATAACTCATATTCATATCTCCAGTCCTGAGCTCTGTACTCATTTTTCAGTTCATATGTTCTATTGCCCTCCGACCCATCGACCTGAATGTCCTACTTATTCTTCTAACCCAGAGTATCCAAAATGGAACTCATCAGGCATGGCCTCCCATACAGGCTCTCATGTAGTCCTCTCATGCTCCCTGCCTCAGCTGATGGTACCACCATCTCTCCAGTCACCCAAGCTGTTTCCACAAACATAATGTGAATTGCTATCTGCTTACCTTATATCTGTAACCGTAATGATTGGTTAATGAACAAAACCTTGACTCAGGATAGGCCAATCAGAATGCTTCCCTGGGAATGTCATGCCTAATTCTGAAATAAGAGGGCTTTTTCCATCTGGAAAGACATGCACCTTTAGCTATTTGAGACCATGGTTCCATTCTGATGGATAAAGCAGAGCTGAGAGGGTGAGACAGTAATGATAGCTCCTGTTAATTGAGCACTCACTATGTGCCTGGCACTGTTCTTAGTGCCTTGCAGGTATTAACCATTTAAATCCTTACAACGACCCTATGAGGTAGGTACTATTATTCTCCCCATTATACAGATGAGAAACTGAGGCACAAAGGAATTAATTATTGGCCAAGATGGCCCAGTGCCAAGGCATGACTACAACAGGCAGGCTGGCTCTTCTCTTAGCCACTATGCTATACTGCCCTCTGATGGTCAATCAGGCATTGCAGCTGAAGCACATCACAGGCAAAAGCATGATCATGTGCAAGTTCATGGTAACAAGAATTCCCATTTGTATGGAGTAAACATCTCTACGGAAAAGAAGCAGGAGATAAAACTGAAAAACTCGCTTGTAGGTCACATCCTAAAAGCTCCTCACTGCTATGTGAGCCTGGACTCCATTCTGTTTTCCTGACATCAGTGCAGCTAAATATATGATCAGGCCACAATGCAAATGCCAGTGTTCAGAGTCACCAGGCACAACTGTTGAAGCTGTGCACTGCACAAAGGCACCTAGCTGCAGGGACCAGTGGGAGCTGAAGTCCAGCTTGTGCATCCCTCCAAACCAGAGGCCTTGCGCAAGGAGTAGCCACCTGGAGATTGCACCTGTTTATAATTTTCACAAAGTACTATATTAACTGGCAGGCACCCGTCATCTTCTCTGCCGAGTTTTTGTGCTCTTAAGAAACTGGGAAACCTTTCACAGAAGCCACTACTGAGGGTATCTCCAGTGCCAGGCAGTGAACTAGATGTTTAAATGCTCTGACTTCCGATTGTTACACAATGCAGTGTGGTAAGTTATAATGTCCCACTACAGAAAAGAATTAAGGTGAAGAGAGGCTATGTCACTTGCTCAAGGCAGTGGGACCAACACTCAAATCCAGTTCTCACTCCAAGCAGCAGTGAGATTTTTAGTCCCCTCCCCCTACCTCTTCAACATCAATGTTACACAAAATTCTCACCCGCGGACACCATGCTATTAATGTGCCAGTGCCAGGGCAAAGCTGGCCCACTGGCTCCTGATCAACCACATCTAGGACCAATGACCCTGCTGAAGTCTCCCAGCAGCCCAAGAGGGGTTAAGAAGATCAGCTTCTGGGCTGGAAAAGCAGATGCAGTGGACTGCAGCTTGCTTTGAATCCCATCAGGAAATGAAGCACAGAAGACAGGTGAGCAGTGTTCCTGGCAGCAGACGAGAGTGAAAATGAAATCCAAGCTGCCAACTCGCACCTCTCCTTCAGTTTAACAAGTATATTATTGTCGAATTTGTATCTACGGACATGCCAGTTACGGTTCAAAGCCCTTTCTGTTTTAGCCACAACTCAGTCAGTCAGAATTGGCAGGGAAGGATTTTGAAACAAGAATACTTGGGGCTTCCTGGTGGCGCAGTGGTTGAGAGTCCGCTTGTCGATGCAAGGGACACGGGTTCATGCCCCAGTCCGGGAAGATCCCACATGCCGCGGAGCGACTGGGCCCGTGAGCCATGGCTGCTGAGCCTGCGCGTCCGGAGCCTGTGCTCCGCAACGGGAGAGGCCACAACAGTGAGAGGCCCGCGTATCGCAAAAAAAAAAAGAATACTTTTCAGTCATTGTTCTCCAAACTGAATCTTAAGTTACTGTGACTGCGTGTGAGGACCGGTCAGGGGACTCCCCAGAGGTTTTTCTCGGGTCAGTGAAGAGGGCATTTTGCCCCACTTCCATTCTCTGGTCTTTAACTGGTACCATCTTCAAACAGAACTTTTTTTAAAATTTCAAATATCAAACCCAGCCTCCGGGGAATCCTGGTTGAGGGCATAGAATCCTTGCTGAGCCAAAGGAAAAAAAGAAATGATTCTGAATGAAGGAACTTATTTCCTTGAAGAGACGCTACTGTTAAGACCCGCAGATGGATGAGGGGTCAAAGAAACAAGAGATTTATTGTAAGAAATAAGAAAAGGAAGGGAACCCTGTCATTCTTGTATATGCTTAGTGTTGGGTGCTGTTCTAAAAACTTATACTTATTAATTCATTTAAACATCGCAACAACCTGAGTGGTCAAATACCATGATTATCATCCTCTTTTACAGATGAGGAAACGGAGTCACTAAGTTAAATAAATCACTCAAAATCAAAAACGTGGGGCTTCCCTGGTGGCGCAGTGGTTGGGAGTCCACCTGCCGATGCAGGGGACACGGGTTCGTGCCCCGGTTCGGGAAGATCCCACATGCCGCGGAGCGGCTGGGCCCGTGAGCCATGGCCGCTGAGCCTGCGCGTCCGGAGCCTGTGCTCCGCAACGGGAGAGGCCACAACAGTGAGAGGCCCGCGTACCGCAAAAAAAAAAAAAAAAAAAAATCAAAAACGTTGGTAGAGCTCTGGTTGAATGCAAGCAGTTTGGACCGAGAGGCTGTGTTGTTGACCACCATGCCACATGGCCTCTTCGTGCTTGCTTTGCTTCAAGGGACACTTATGAAGACAATTTCACACACCTGAACAGAGGAAGAGCTTAATGAAGGTATAAGCAATGTGTTATGGGTTCATACAAGAAGAAGCTGGAGAGGGTGGAAAATTAGAGACCACTTCACAGAATGGGTAGCTTTAGACCGGATCTTGGGAAGTAGGTAGGATTTTGAAGGGTTACAAACAAGAGGAGAGGCTTTTAGATAGTTCCCTCTCTTGAGCTCAGTTATGCAACTTCTTTTTGGACATTCCAAATTTGGCCATTCACTGTGATTTCAACTCAGCATATCTGAAACTGAACTCAATAGTTTTCCTCTCCCTCCCAACCTGTTTCTCTTGTACTCTGCTTTAAGTGGTGGTCCCTCCGTTCCCTCAACCACCCAACTTAGGAATCCACCTTGATTCACCTCCTCAATATCTCATCAACAATTTTCCTGTGTCTCACAATTGTATTTTGACAAGAAACCCAATTTATCAGGAGGGTTTGGCCTAAGGGACACACAGGAGAGTCTTTGGGAAATTTTTCACAGGAAATACCCTGAAGTTAGTCCATGGAGAGCACACGTAGGAACAATTCAAGAAACTTGGTTCGTTAGACTTGCACTAACTTGTTCGTTAACTTGCTTTGTTAACTTGCACTGACTGCTGCAAAATGAACCCATCTCTTTGGGTCTCAAACTCCTCTTCTGTAAAATTGTAGGAGAAACAATAAAGAATAAAAGTTGGTGGACTAAATTATTTATAAATTCCCTTTTAGTTTAAGCATTCTCTTATTCTTTGCTTTCTGACCAGTCGCTTGCAGACTTAAGAATTTACAATAGATCCCATTTTGTCTTCATCAAGTTTTTTTTTAATTAATTTTTATTGGAGTATAGCTGCTTTACAATGTTGTGTTATTTTCTGCTGTACAGCAAAGTGAATCAGTTATACGTATACATATATCCCCTCTTTTTTAGATTTCCTTCCCATTTAGGTCACCACAGAGCACTGAGTAGAGGTCCCTGTGCTATACAGTAGGTTCTCATTAGTTATCTATTTTATACATAGTAGTGTATATATATCAATCCAAATCTCCCAATTCATCCCTCCCCCTCTTCCCCCTTTGGTATCCATAAGTTTGTTCTCTACATCTGTGTCTCTATTTCTGCTTTGCAAATAAATTCATCTGTACCATTTTTCTAGATTCCACATATAAGCAATATTATATATTTGTTTTCTACATCAAGTTTTAATTAATCCTCTTCCCATCCTTCATAAATTCTGAAGCAAGAAAAAGCTTGATGCACCTGTGAATTCTGTTACCTACAAGGTCAGAAGGCCCAGTGAAT
This sequence comes from Orcinus orca, assembly GCF_937001465.1. Lineage (NCBI taxonomy): Eukaryota > Metazoa > Chordata > Mammalia > Artiodactyla > Delphinidae > Orcinus > Orcinus orca. The sequence continues at coordinate 90,003,661 of NC_064569.1, read as the reverse complement.
CACCTCACTCAGGTCTTCCTGTCCCCATCCTAGCTGTGAAGGTTAGTCCATTGGTTCCTCTATCCTAGATCAGAGGGCAGATCTAAAAGGTCTGAACAACACTTCCTTTTCTATAAACCACACTCTGATTCCTAACTGGGTCTCTCAGGATGAAGATTTCTCCCAAGAAGGGGCATCCCTTGACCTGTCTTATCAAGCCAGTCATATGGCAAAGAAAAAGAGAGAAAAATTCATATGAGAAAGAGAGAGAAAACTCTAAGACAGAACAAGAAAACGAGCATCATACATTCCTCAAATTTGAAACAAATCACAAAATAAAAATGTACCCAAATGCAATAAGAAGTTGATTTTTCCATCCCCAAATGCCACTCCTTCCCCCTCCTCCAAGATCACAGCTCAAGACTGTGTCTTTGACAAACAAAGAAACTCTCCTTTGGAGTAAAATGAGGCAGAATAAACCTTGAGCTCTTCTTAGAAGTCAAATCGTGTCACAACTGCACAGTCTGTCAAATAAAATGTAGGTGTTCAGTCGATAACTGTCAGGTGAAGAGTGAATACATTAACATTGTAATGTTCTTCTCAACACTATAGTTAATAACAAAATCCAGTTCAAGCCATCATAAATATTTGATGACCAAATAAAGCAAAGTTTCTTTCTTTTTTTTTTCAACCATGTGGCTTTTGGTTCTCTGCTAATTCTGTTTTTATTTTTGTTTTAGAAATTTGTCAATTGAAAACATACTGTTATCATTCCATTCATTTCATGGAAGAGGAAACTGAGGTTCAGAGAGTCTAGGCACTGATGACAAGTAATAAGCTGTGAGGGGAGTCAGGATTCAAATCTGTTTCTATCTGACTTCCAACCTGGTACTTTTCCATCTCACGGTGTGTTGACAGGGAGAGATGTGAGCAAAACTTAAGACAAATCGGTTCAAGTTTTATCATCCTCCTACCCTCTAGCTTGCTGAGAAAGTAGAACTTTACTTTCCTCTTCGCCTGTTCAAATATGCCTCTTAGAAGCGGCATCAAGAGGGAGATAGTGTTTCTTGAAGGAGTATCCTTGTCCCATGTCTACAAATGATGACATTACTGCAAGGCTAATATTGTATTACTATGGATTTTTTTTTTTTTTTTTTTTTACTTAAATGAAACTAAGGAGTGTTTCAGCTGGGACTCCTTCCTCCTAAGAATCCATCTTAAGATGCTGAACCTGCTATCATGTATATCTTGTTCTTCTCTTTCATTACAAAAAAGAGTAGGGACAAAACAGCCTTCTTTCCAGGGGTGCAGGATGATGGGGAGAGGCTGATAGTTTTTTCCTTTTGCTCTTTCCTATCACTGTCAGTGTAATCCAATCTATTCCATTTGTGGTTTAACGAAGTTTTTATACCCCTGTTGATTCTTGTGGAGACCACTGGTCTCTCCGAAAGACTTGTGCCAAAACTGCAAAGACCTCAAAGGCCTAAGTCAAACTCTTAGAGATATCAGCATTAGCTGGCCTATCTAGACCTTAGCTTAACTGAATGTAGGCAGACACTAAATCTTGGGGGAAAAAAAGAGGGAATGTTTATACACTGTAAAGGTTTTAGTCTTTCAAAAGACTGCCCATACACTTGTAATTTCTAAGTTTCTGCTCTTTAAAGATAGTTTCTGTGATATTTCAATTTCTGTATCTCGTCAAGGTAAAATATTAGTAAAACTACTGCTTGGATAGTACAGGTACTCATCAATTCATATTGATACATATTACATTGGTACACACTCACCTATGCCCACGTACGAGTACACACACACACACACACACACACACACAGAGCAGCTCCTCTTCCACCCCTTTCCACTTTAGAATTGTTAGAGAGGAAGTCTTATTCCTACAACCTGATGTTTCCTCGCACATGAATTAACATCCACTAGTGTGATTCCCCTGCCTCTTGCTGACACTTCACTCCCTCCTCCTCTGAGTGGGAGGGGCAGTGCTTGTTCTGATAATGAGTTTGAGAAGAACCAGGTATGTGTGGGTACACCTCTTCCATTCCTGTTATCTCTCTGGGAACACCCTGCTCTGAACCATGTGATAAGTTTGCCTGTAAAGTCTCCCTCCTGTGGGTGAAACTTTTCCCAACCCTGTCTTAGGTGGATGGTAAGCCTGTCTCATTCTGAAGCCCATGGTGGCAGCTCATCCAAGCCACTGGCCTACCTTTAACAATGCTACTACCTTGCTCACAGTTCGCTGGATCCCTTCTGCTCTCTCAATGGGCTCAGGACACAGGCAGGGGAAACAGGGGAATTATGTGTGTATTTATAACAACCCTCAACAGTTACAACTACAGGCGCCCTCACTATCCACGGGGAATAGGTTCCAGGAACTGCAGCAGATACAAAAGCCTGCAGATGCTCAAGAGCCACAGTCGGTCCTCCATATACACGATTCCACATCTGCGGATCCAGGCAACCCCACATGGTGTAGTGCTGTATGCATTTATTGAAAAATATCTGCGTATAAGTGGACCTGCGCAGTTCAAACCTGTGTTCAAGGGTCAGCTGTACTTCCATTTTCTAACCTACGAGCAGACACTGGCTAAAGGAAGGGAACACAGACTATATTGATGGAACACAAAAGCTCTCCCTAGATACCAGCTTTCAAATATCCCTTCCATTATATGGTGTAGGGGGGAGGGGAGGAAATCCTGACTTCCTTTCTGGACTCAGCCATGAACAGCACCATCACAGTACTGCCAAATAAGGTACATACACCCCTGAGAACACAGCAGCACTATTCACAATAGCTAAGACATGGAAACAACCTAAATGCCTATTGACAGATGAATGGATAAAGACGATGTGGTACATATATACAATGCAATACTACTCAGCCATAAAAAAGAACGAAATAATGCCATTTGCAGTGACATGAATAGACCTAGAGATTATCATACTAAGTGAAGTAAGTCAGAAAGAGAAAGACAAATACCATACATACCACTTATATGTGAAATCTAAAATATGACACAAATGAACCTATCTATGAAACAGAGACAAAATCAGGGACATAGAGAATAGACTGGTGGTTGCCAGGAAGGACAAGGGTGGGAGAGGGTAGGATTGGGAGTTTGGGATTAGCAGATACAAACTGGTATATACAGAATGCATAAACAACAAGGTCCTACTGCATATAGCACAGGGAACCATATTCAATATCCTGTGATAAACCATAATGGAAAAGAATATGAAAAAGAATGCATATATATGTATAACTGAGTCACTTTGCTGTATAGCAGTAATTAACACAACATTGTAATTCAACTATACTTCAATAAAAAATAAATTAAAAAAGAAGACACTTCCACACTCCCCTCGTGAGCATAGAGGTCCTCTTCTGACCCATTTTATAGATTCGGCACCTCTCTGGGCTGCACCTCCCACACCTATGCAGTGGGGATAATAGATAATAGAGCTACCCGGCTCATAGGGTTACTGGAGGATAAAAGAAGACAACAGATGGAAAGAACTCAGTTTCTGACATTCCAGAGGTCTCAATAGAGTTTATCTAGATTTGTTACTTCTTTGTTTTGTTTTTACTTCATGTTGTTAGTTTTGACAATGAGGCCCAGGAAGGTTATGCATCTTCACACAAACACTCGTTTCACAATTCGGCATCTGTTTGCTTTGACGTCTCACCCATCTTTCATCTTGCTGTTAGTGAAATGCCAAACTAGCCTAAGTGGGCAGGTCTCCTTTTTATGTGAACTGAGTTAGAGTCCTAATCATTTTTTTCAAAGTGATCACCTTTAATCAAGAGAGACAAGACCTCTGTGTGCAAAAGAGTCCTCGCTCAGTCCTGCATTGATTGGTAAAGGTGTTCATGGCATCAGCCTATAATTAATTACACTGCCCTCAGAGGTCAGCGTTTCCATTATCGCTGGCTCTATCACGGATGTGCCTAACGTGAGGGAGGCAAGGAGCAAGGGAAGGGCCTAATGTGCCCTTCAAGACAGTTACAGTCCTGTGAGACTCATGGGAGCCACAGTTGCAGTAGGAGCAGATCAGGTCAGGAGGAAGCAGTGATTTTAAGAGCATGATAACAAAAAAACAAACAACCCAATCCAAAAATGGGCAGAAGACCTACATTTCTCCAAAGAAGATATACAGATTGCCAACAAGCACATGAAATGATGCTCAACATCATTAATCATTAGAGAAATGCAAATCAAAACTACAATGAGATATCATCTCACACTGGTCAGAATGGCCATCATCAAAAAATCTAGAAACAATAAATGCTGGAGAGGGTGTGGAGAAAAGGGAACCCTCTTGCACTGTTGGTGGGAATGTAAATTGATACAGCCACTATGGAAAATATGGAGGTTCCTTAAAAGCTAAAAATAGAACTACCATACAACCCAGCAATCCCACTACTGGGCATAAAACCTGAGAAAACCATAATTCAAAAAGAGTCATGTACCAAAATGTTCATTGCAGCTCTATTTACAATAGCCAGGACATGGAAGCAACCTAAGTGTCCATCATCGGATGAATGGATAAAGAAGATGTGGCACATATATACAATGGAATATTACTCAGCCATAAAAAGAAACGAAATTGAGATATTTGTAGTGAGGTGGATAGACCTAGAGTCTGTCATACAGAGTGAAGTAAGTCAGAAAGAGAAAAACAAATACCGTATGCTAACACATATATATGGAATCTAAGAAGGAAAAAAAAGGTCCTGAAGAACCTAGGGGTAAGACAGGAATAAAGACACGGACCTACTAGAGAATGGACTTGAGGATATGGGGAGGGGGAAGGGTAAGCTGTGACAAAGTGAGAGAGAGGCATGGACATATATACACTACCAAACGTAAAATAGACAGCTAGTGGGAAGCAGCCGCATAGCACAGGGAGATCAGCTCGGTGCTTTGTGACCACCTAGAGGGGTGGGATAGGGAGGGTGAGAGGGAGGGTGAGAGGGAGGGAGACGCAAGAGGGAAGAGATATGGGAACATATGTATATGTGTAACTGATTCACTTTGTTATGAAGCAGAAACTAACACACCATTGTAAAGCAATTATACTCCAATAAAGATGTTTAAAAAAAGCGTGCAATCAATTAAAAAACAAGAGCGTGATAGTTCAGAGTGCTGGGGCACTGAGCAGAAAGGGTACTGGCCTCTAAGTCAGGAGTTCTGGATTCGAGTCACCTATCTGCCTCTAAGTAGCTAGGTGAATGCTGACAACAGAAGGGAACTAGCATTATTGAATGCTTACTCTGCCAGACTGCTAAGTACATGATTTTATTTCACCTCTTTAAAATCACCATGAGAGAGACATTATTCCTCTCCAATTTACAAAGAGTAAAAGTTAAGCTCAGACTAGCAAATAGTTACTCAAGGGCACACAGCTAGTAGATTACAAATATGGGATTCAAACTCTAGAGACTGACTTGTTGCCCTGCATCCTTCTGTCTCCAAGATACCATGCTTCTGAACCACAAGATGAAGGATGCCTCTGCATCACAGACTGTTCACGTGTTGCTCATCAGCCAGGGAGAAGCTCTGTGCCATTTCCTCCATGATGCTGCTTCTGACCTCAGCTAGATGTTATATCTCTTTATCCTTTACACGCCAGGGTTATGGTCAGTGAGTGGAATCTTGTCATCACCTATGCCTCAAATATACTAGCCCTTTTAAAGGCATTTTGCTTGTGCCTATAATGGACATAAATTATTAGGTCTTCCCAAAATGTCTCCCTTCCACTGCGAACAGCAATTTCTTTTCCTGGAGCTTCTCCTCCTGCAATTCCAGCCATGGTGTTCAAGTGGGTACCACTGTCTTCTTATAAACCCTATCTCCCTGATTACACCAAGTTCAAACCAGTCCATCATGATACCACATCTCTCATCCTTTCTCCACTCTCAGTGGATTGGTCCAGACATGAAACAAACAAAGGAGAGACTCTGAAAAAGTGGAAACAGCAAGATTAAAAATGTAGAACTCATCAGTGGCTCTGTCCTATACCAAGTGGAGAAAGCAGTGTGTGTTGGAACAGACTGAAGCAGAGATACAAGACCAAGGCAAAGGGCATCCAGGTGGTGCTCAAAACCTCCATGTCCCATTTAGCTGCATGTCTACACTGCCTGCCATTCTGAAGTCCAGCTGATACCAGGGTACCCTTGCAACAAATTCTACTTTTTGCCTTCCTAATTTCAGCATACTGGTAACTAAAATATCCTAATTTAATATCTATCCACCCACCTTGTGGCATATATATATATATATATATATATATATATATATATATATATATATATATACACACACATACATACATACAGAGAGAGAGAGAGAGAGAGTCAATCCTCATTATTCACAGATTTCATAGTTACAAATTTGTCTACTTGCTAAAATTATTTGCAACCCAAAATCAATGCTCATGGCACTTTTGCTGTCACTGGCAAACGTGTAGAGAGACGAAATATGTTTCCAACATGCATGTTCTCAGCTGAGGTTGAACAAGGCATTGGTCTGCCTTCTTGTTTCAGCTCATACTGTAAGACTGTGTCCTTTTCACAGTCTATTTAGTGCTACCTTTTTATATTTTATTGGGAATTTTGCTCTTTAAAATGGCCCCCAAGCATAGTGCTGTGGTGCTGAAGTGCTGTCTAGTGTCCTAAGTACAAGAAGGCTATAATGCACCATATGGAGGAAATAGGTGTGTTAGATAAACTCATGCAGACATGAGTTATGGTGCTGTTGGCTATGAGTTCAATGTTAATGAATCAACCATATATATTAAACAAGGTGTCTTTAAGCAGAAACAAAAACAAAGTTATGTACTGATTGGTTAATGGAAATCCTGTGACCAGAGGTTTGCAGGAACCTAACTAACCCTGTATTTCCTCTAGGAGCAGTGGATCAGTATTTGCTAATTCAGTGTTTACAGTGACTTACAGAATATAACTACTGTGACTAACAAGAAACAACTGTGGATATAAATACATACACACATATATTGTGTGTATATATCATATGTAGCATATATAATATGAATACATGAGTGTATGTGTTTATATATATAACTACTATGAAAAATGAGAATCAACTATAGATAGAAATACAGGCACACATATATCATACGTTATGCATATCATATATAGTATACATAATATGTATATATGTATGTATGTGTGTGTATACATCTAGCATAACTACTGTGAATAATGAGAATCAACTGTGTATGTACATGTCAATTCTTATTATTCATACACACATATGTATGTGTGTGTATAAAGAAAACTACCATTAATATGTATATATACATATATATGTATATATATATGTGTGTGTGTGAGAGAGGGAGAGAGAGAGATTTATTATAAATATTTTCCAAAAATCCTGTGATGGGCTGGGACAATTTCATACACATTCTTGACCCGTTTTCTCACCAGTACCCTGCTTTACTCTTACTACTGAGTAAATAAATGTCTGCTGAATGAAAAGCTGTTGATTATCTCACCTACCTAATCAGATACTGATTATCAAGCACCTACTGCATCACCTTAGACCATGTCTTATGACTCATCTGCACAGAAATCCTGCAGGAGCAATCATAGCCACTCCCAGTGAAAGGACAGCTGCTTATCCTGGGTGATCCTGGGTGTGCCCATTGTCAGGGGCGTGATGACTGAGGCTATGTGAACCCTGGTCTCTACACCAAATTGTAGGTTTGGAGAGTAACTTCAGGAGGAAGAGATGAAGTAGAAGCATGGACTCTGGTGGTCTAAATACATGAATTCAGTTCTCGGCTGCATACTCATTAGCTGTGAGCCTTTGGCTGGTCACTTAATATTTGTTCCATAAAATATTCCTCTTGCTATGAGACGGTGCTCTAGACAAACCCTTGACCAGCAGCCCTCTAAGATGTGTGCCAGTGGGGATGTCCCTGCAGTCACACACAGGATGGGTTTCTAGAGAATAACACTTTGCTCAGTGAGGTTTTAGCAAGTGTGACATTGTCAAGATTTAAAATATGCCTGCCTGTTTAGATTTTCCCTCTTGTGCTTCTGAACCATATCACTATAGGAAGAACACGTCTAAAGAAGCTATGCTCCTCTGACTTGTGCCTCCCAAAAGATATGTGGAACAGAGTTGATCTGACCAACACTCAGAACTTAAGCTCCAAGCAGAACCATCTGTGAATACCTGAGTGAGAAATACCTGCTTATTATTAAATGTCACTGCATTTTACAGTGGACTTATGTAGCATTAATATAATGATTATTGACTAATACAAGAGGGATAATAGAAATCTCAGAATGAGATTAAATTAGAAACAGAGGAATGAAAATCTTTGGAGAAATTACAAGTGGGTATTAGTCAGGGTTTTCTAGAGAAACAGAAACAATGGTGTACATATATATGAAGGAATTGGCTCATGTGATATTAGAGGCTGACAAGTCCCAATATCTGCCACTGGTGAGCTGGAGACCCAGGAGAGCTGGTGGTGTAGTTTCAGCCTGAAGGCCAGCAGGTTCAAGACCCACAAAGAGTCAATGTTTCAGTTCAAGTCTGAAGGGGAAAAATAATGATGTCCCAGTTCAAAGGCAGTCAGGCAGGAGGAGGTTACTCTTACTCAGGAAATACTCTGCTTTTCTGTTCTATTCAGGCCTTCAACTGATTGCATGAGGCCCACCTACATTAGGAAGGGCAATCTGCTTTACTCATGTTACTACATGGTCCAGTCAAGTTGACACATAAAATTAACCATTACAATGTGCAACAAAGTTCCCAAAGTAAAGAATAAGACAGAATATTGAAAAAAAACTCATATAATACCAAACAAGATAGAAAAGAGAAGCCCTCAACTCAACATATATATTGAAACTGAGCACTTAAAGGACAAGGAAAAAATATATAAACGCTTACAGAGAAAAATGGCACACCAAGTAAAAAGAGATAACAATTGGCTTTTGGGAGTTTGGGACTGACATAAACAAACTACTATATTTAAAACAGATAACCAGGGCTTCCCTGGTGGCTCAGTGGTTGAGAGTCCGCCTGCCAATGCAGGGGACACGGGTTTGTGCCCTGGTCCAGGAAGATCCCACACGCCGTGGAGCGGCTGGGCCCGTGAGCCATGGCCGCTGAGCCTGCGCGTCCGGAGCCTGTGCTCCGCAATGGGAGAGGCCACAGTGAGAGGCCTGCGTACTGCAAAAAAAACCCCAAAAAACAACAACAAAAAAACCCAGATAACCAATAAGGACCTACTGTATAGCACAGGGAACTCTGTTTAATATTCTGTAACAACCTAAATGGGAAAAGAATTTGAAAAAGAATAGATACATATATATGTATGACTGAGTCATTTTGCTGTACACCTGAAACTAACACAACATTGTTAATCAACTATACTCCAGTATAAAATAAAAATTTTTTTAAATAAATAAGGACCCTCTTCAAGAAAAAAAACAAGCAATATAGCCTAGTCAAATTCAGCTGGACCAATCACTAGCAACATATCATTGGGCAAGTTACTTAACTTCTCTATGCCTCCGTTTCCTTGTCTATAAAAAGGGCTAATAATGGTAATACCCACTTTTATGAGGGTCTTTATGAACAGTAAATGGATTAATAGACATTGAGTACCTAGAATAAGATGAGGCACATTGGAAGTGATATGCAAGTGTTTACTACTATTATTTAGGTAAAAATTGTAAAATTAGCACCAGATGCTGGAAGACAATGACATAATATTTTAAAGTGCTGCATGATGGGAATTTTGGATTTATATTTTATATTTCACTAAACTAAAAGTTAAAATTAATATAAAATGTATTCTTGGATGTTTAAGTTCTCACAATATTTACCTTTAAAAAGCCCTTTATGAAAATATTCATGGAAGAAGAAATATGGCAGGAAAGGAATCAGAGAAATATGGGACCAAGTGGTAGGACTAATGGGACTCAATAAAAGTTGATGTTGTTTAAATAAATAGTAACCAAAAATACAAGGAAAGGAAAAGCATACTTGTGACAGTACAGAGCAAAACTTTTTTTTTTTTTTTTTTTGCGGTACACGGGCCTCTCACTGTTGCGGCCTCTCCTGTTGTGGAGCACAGACTCCGGACGCGCAGGCTCAGCAGCCATGGCTCACGGGCCCAGCCGCTCCGCGGCACGTGGGATCTTCCCAGACTGGGGCACAAACCCGTGTCCCCTGCATCGGCAGGCGGACTCTCAACCACTGTGCCACTAGGGAAGCCCCCCAGAGCAAAACTTTTTGATTAAATCGTATTGGTAGGGTACATGGCTAGGTAGGTATACACCATGAGAAATGAAATCAAATGTTCATGCAAAAATGTGCACAAGTGTTCATAGCTGCATTATTCTTAATAGCCAAAAAGTAGAAATAACTCAAATGTCCACCAACCAATGAATGGATAAGTAAAATGTGGTGTCCATATAACGGAATATTATTCAGTAATAAAAAGTAATGAAGTGCTGATAGTTTCCACAATGTGGATGAACCTTGAAAGCATTGTGCTAAGTGAAAGGAGCAAGTCACAAAAGGTCACATATTTTATGATTCAGTTTATATGAAATGTTCAAAATAGGCAAATCTATAGCGTCAGAGAGTAGGTAAGTGGTGTCTAGGGCTCAGGGGTGGGAAGGCAGGGGAGGAACATAGGGAGTGACTACTAATGGGTGCAAGGCTTCTTTTTAGGTTAATGAACATATTCTAAAATAGATCCTGGCAATGGTGGCACAACTGTGAATAGACAAACTATCAAACTGTACACTTTAAATAGGTAAAGTGTATGATACATAAATTACATCTCAAAAAAGAAAAAGAGAAAAGTTTGAGCAACTTTAAACAAAAATGCTTCAAGCATATCATAAAAATAATTCTAGGCAATAATCATTTCAAAAAGGTCATCAAAATGAATAAAATATTAATTTCAGAGTGAATATAAAAGAATTTTACATTTTAAGGGTCAAAACTAAGACCAAAACTTTTATATATTAGATGAGAAACTTATAAAAACAATCCCTGAGAATGACCTTAATATACCTTTCTCAGCCTTTGACAGAATAGGAGGTGAAAAGAAGAGAATGACAAAGAAGATTTAATTTTTAAACAATATGATAAAATTAATAAGATATGTATACAATTATATTGACATCAAACAGAAAACACACCTTTGTAAGCATTTGTGTGATGTTTATAGAATTTAATTATATAGTAGAAATTGTAGAGCCCATAGTCTCTGCATTGCATTAAAGCTAGAAATTAATCACAAAGTGTAATCAAAACAATGTGAAAAAACCATTTGGAAATTAAACAACATTCTATTAAATAAGGACTGGTTCAAAGAAGAAATAAAAATTGTAATTACATGCTATTTAGAAAATAGCAAAAATGAGAAAAACGTTTATCGAAACCGATGGGAAAAGGTTACACTTTACCTAAAGTCAAATCCCTAAAAGCTTTCATTATTAAATAGAAAATAATGTCATTAGAATCACTAAGCATTCAATCTTAAAAAAGCTAACTAAAATAACACTAAAATCAACATCAAGAAAAGAGGAAATGATAATGTTAAAAGCAGATACTTGTGAATTACAAGTAAATAGAATTCTTAATTAAACTTTGGAAGTAATTCCTGGATTCTAATCATGAGAATGTGACTAACACATGATGTCCAGAAAGACTTCTCAGAACAGCATATAAAATGCTGGATAAAATATGGGCCTTGAGTTTTTAAACACATGGTTCAGCTGGCTAGAAGAAATAAAAATCTTAAAAGGCCAAAAAAATTAAATAAATAAAAAATGTAGAGAGATAAGTGAGCCTTGTAGCACCATTTGCCCTCAGCAATTTTGTCATCCCCTGGTGGCCTGGAGTGTGAGTTTTAAAGGATTCCACGTGTGATGGGGACTAGACATGTAATCAGAAGTCAAAACCTAGAACACACAGATGGAAGACCCTTGCACACATCCAAACCCCTCTAAGAGCAATGCCATCCTTGGTAAACTAAACACACGCACACACACACACACACCCTCAGAGACAGACAGACAATATGGATTCTGGTCTCTCTTGAACTTGACTCAGGCTTATGTGAAAAATAAGAAATAAAAACAAAAGCAAAAGGCAAGATTTCACCCAGGGAACCCTTGACACCAAGTTTATACTCACATGAGTTTTAACTACCTTGACCATTGCCCTCAAAAATAAAAAATATATATATAATGTAAAGTGTCCTGGAATAAGAACCCTCCCTAAGCCACTGGCAGTAGCAAATGTATTTCTCTCTGGAGAAATGTACCTTAAATTCACACCTCAAAAATTCCCACAGATAATGTTTCACAAACATCATCTTATAATCATCAATCATAGGAGCTAGGGGAAAAATTAAGCCACGGCAATGTGAGGCAGCAGAAACAACTAATCATACTCACAATGACTGTAGATACGGGAGTTAGCAGATAGACAATATATAACTGAATATATAATTTCTTTAAAACCAAAGGAATTAAAGTGATTTACAGTTCAATATAATCCCTTTTAAAATCCCAATAACATTTAAAAAAAAAAAAACAGAAAAATCTTTCCTAAAATTCATATGAATCTTGAGGGACCCTGAATAGCCAAACAAAATCTTGAAAAGGAAGAATAAAGTTGGAGGACTTACACTTCCTGATTTCCTTACTGCAAAGCTACCAAATCCAGCAGTAAAATTCAAAGAATTATTCACAATGACCAAATACGACATCTAAGAAATGCAAAGATCACTTATAAGGAGATCTATTAATGCAACATTTCATATGAATATACTTAAGGAGAAAAGAGGTGTAACAACTCTAACAGAGGAGGAAAAAACAGTAACTTTCAAAGTACATTCTATAAACCTCCCAAATTTGTTTTTTGGGGGGAAATAGAAATGGAAGTTTTTTTTCACATATTAAAACTTTGAATCTGAAACTACTAACATTATCTTTAACTATGAAAAACTAACAAGAATTCCTATTAAAACCATAGGCATCATCAAAAAATCTAGAAACAATAAATGTTGGAGAGGGTGTGGAGAAAAGGGAACACTCTTGCACTGCTGGTGGGAATGTGAATTGGTTCAGCCACTATGGAGAACAGTATGGAGGTTCCTTAAAAAACTACAAATAGAACTACCATATGACCCAGCAATCCCACTACTGGGCATATACCCTGAGAAAACCAAAATTCAAAAAGAGTCATGTACCAAAATGTTCATTGCAGCTCTATTTACAATAGCCCGGAGATGGAAACAACCTAAGTGCCCGTCATCGGATGAATGGATAAAGAAGATGTGGCACATATATACAATGGAATATTACTCAGCCATAAAAAGAAACGAAATTGAGCTATTTGTAATGAGGTGGATAGACCTAGAGTCTGTCATACAGAGTGAAGTAAGTCAGAAAGAAAAAGACAAATACTGTATGCTAACACATATATATGGAATTTAAGAAAAAAATGTCATGAAGAACCTAGGAGTAAAGCAGGAATAAAGACGCAGACCTCTTAGAGAACGGACTTGAGGTTATGGGTGAGGGGGAAGGGTGAGCTGTGACAGGGCGAAGAGAGAGTCATGGGCATATACACACTAACAAACGCAGTAAGGTAGATAGCTAGTGGGAAGCAGCCGCATGGCACAGGGATATTGGCTCGGTGCTTTGTGACAGCCTGGAGGGGTGGGATGGGGAGGGTGGGAGGGAGGGAGACGCAACAGGGAAGACATATGGGAACATATGTTTATGTATGACTGATTCACTTTGTTATAAAGCAGAAACTAACACACCATTGTAAAGCAATTATACCCCAATAAAGATGTTAAAAAAAAAAAAAAAAAAAAAAAAAGCACCAAGTCCTAACCACTGGACCACCAGGGAACTCCCCCAGGATCTTATTTACACAGGAACACTTCACTGGCAAATGGAATCTTTGCATCATCTCATTATGGTTTTAGTTAATAACACTTTGTTTTCTACCTTTGTTTTGTATCATTACTTGTAATTATTATCCTACGTATGATGCTCATTTTCATTCATCTACATACTTATGACCATTTAAATATAAAAAGATTCTTTTTTGCTTGTATGCCACAGGAAAATGCTTTTCAAACTGTCATGCCAGATAGAAACAATGCTAAGTTTACCAAGTCATAGTTAAAGAAATTAAGGTAATTTAATCAATGTAATGTTATGTATCTATTAATTATATAATATCTTTGTATGGTGACAGATGGTAACTAGACTTATTGTGGTGATCATTTTTGGAAATGTACAGAAATATTAAATCACTACACTGTGCACCAGGAACTAACATAGTGTTGTAGGTCTATTACACATCAAAACAAACAAATAAACAAACTACACAAAAAAAAGAGATCAGATTTGTGGTTACCAGAGGCAGGACGTGGCTTGGCTGAGGGGAAATTGGAGGAAGACAGTCAAAAGGTACAAACTTCTGGCTATAAGATAAATAAGCACTAGGGATGTAACGTACAACTTGGTAAATATAATTAACACTGCTGTATTTTATATATAAAAGCTGTTAAGAGAGTAAATCCTAAGAGTTCTCATTACAAGGAAAAAATTTTTTTTCCATTTTTAAAATTTTGTATCTATATATGATGGATGTTCACTAAACTTAATGTGGTAATCATTTCATGATGTAGTTAAGTCAAACCATTATGTGTATACCTTAAACTTTTAAAATGCTGTATGTCAATTATATCTCAATAAAACTGGAAGGGAAAAAAAAAAAAAAAAAAACCATAGGCAAAAACAAGCAAGCAAACAAGATGCTCGTTGTCATCGTTATCATTTGCCATTGTTCCGAAAATTCTCAGCAATGCAATTAACATGAAACACGAAGAAGAGATATGATTATCGAAAAGATGACAAAATTATCACTTTGTACAATAATGCAATTATATTCTTATAAAGCTCCAGAGAATGAATTTTTAAAACATCTTTCGAGTTCGTTTTGTAAAATAGCTTCACTGAAGGTATTAATATCTGTATTTTTCATATATATCAATGATAATCCGTGAGAGATTGACAAAAAAGACATTTTACCATGGTAACCAAAACATAAAATTCTGAGGAAAAAAAAACTTCTTGAAGAATAAGTAGGGTCTATGGGATACACTCCAAAATTTGCTGAAAAATAACAATAACCATTTTTAATATACAGGCAAAAAAAATTCATGTATGAAAGATTTATATATTAATTCTTCTGGGATTAATTTATGAGCTTAATGAAATCCTCATTACAATCCTAATGGAATTTGTTTGGAACTTAATTATTGGATTCTTAAGTTCTCCTGGGGGAAAAAGCAATAATAATACAAACAAATCAGATTAATAAGAAAACTACTGAGAACTTTTTAAAAAGAATGATTAGAGAGAATTTTCTTACAAAAAACAAACAACCGAGGCTTCCGGGAAGATGGCGGAAGAGTAAGACGAGGAGATCACCTTCCTCCCCACAGATACACCAGAAATACATCTACACGTGGAACAACTCCTACAGAACACCTACTGAACGCTGGCAGAAGACCTCAGACCTCCCAAAAGGCAAGAAACCCCCCCACGTACCTGGGTAGGGCAAAAGAAAAAAGAATAAACAGAGACAAAACAATAGGGACGGGACCTGCACCTGTGGGAGGGAGCTGTGAAGGAGGAAAGGTCTCCACACACTAGAAGCCCCTTCGCGGGCAGAGGCTGCGGGTTGCGGAGGGGGAAAGCTTCGGGCCGCGGAGGAGAGCACAGCAACAGGGGTGCGGAGGGCAAAGCGGGGAGAGATTCCCGCACAGAGGATCAGGGCCGACCGGCACTCACCTGCTCAAGAGGCTTGTCTGCTCACCCGCCGGGGCGGGCGGGGCTGGGAGCTGAGGCTCGGGCTTCGGTCGGAGGCAGGGAGAGGACTGGGGTTGGCGGCGTGAGCACAGCCTGAAGGGGTTAGCGCACCGCGGCTAGCCGGGAGGGAGTCCGCGGCAAAGTCTGGAGCTGCCGAAGAGGCTAGAGACTTTTTCTTCCCTCTTTGTTTCCTGGTGCGCGAGGAGAGGGGATTAAGAGCGCTGCTTGAAGGAGCTCCAGAGACAGGCGCGAGCCGCGGCTAAAAGCGCGGAGGGACCCCCAGAGACGGGCATGAGCCGCGGCTAAAAGCGCGGACGCCAGAGACGGGCATGAGACGCTAAGGCTGCTGCTGCTGCCGCCACCAAAAAGCCTGTGTGCGAGCACCGGTCACTAGCCACACCCCGCTTCCGGGGAGCCTGTGTAGCCCGCCACTGCCAGGGCCCCGGGATCCAGGGACAACTCCACGGGGAGAACGCACGCACGGCACGCCTCAGGCTGGTCGCCGGCGCAACGTCCCGCCGTCCTCTGCCGCCGCAGGCCCGCCCCGCACTCCGTGCCCGTCCCTCCCCCCAGCCTGAGTGAGCCAGAATCCGCAAATCAGCGGCTCCTTTAACCCCCTGCTGTCTGAGCGAAGAACAGACGCCCTCCAGTGACCTACACGGAGAGGTGGGGCAAAATCCAAAGCACAGCCCCGGGGAGCTGTGAGAACAAAGAAGAGAAAGGAAAATCAATCCCAGCAGCCTCAGAAGCAGCGGATTAAAGCTCCACAATCAACCTGATGTGCCCTGCAGCTGTGCAATACATGAATAGACAACGAGCCATCCCCAATTAAGGAGGTGGACTTTGAGAGCAAGATTTATGATTTTTTCCCCTTTTCCTCTTTTTGTGAGTGTGTATGTGTATGCTTCTGTGTGAGATTTTGTCTGTATAGCCTGGCTTCCACCATTTGTCCTAGGGTTCTATCCGTCCATTTTTTGTTGTTGTTGTTGTTTTGTTGTTTTTTTTAAAATATTTTTTCTTTTTTTCTCTTAATAATTATTTTTTTATTTCAATAACTTTAGTATATTTTATCTTACTTTATTTCATTTTACTTTATCTTCTTTCTTTCTTTTTTCCTTCCTTTACTCCTTCCTTCCTTCCTCCCTCCCTCCCTCCCTCCCTCCCTCCCTCCTTTCTTTCTTTCTTTCTTTCTACTTCTACTAATTCTTTCCTTCTAATTTTTCTCCCTTTTATTCTGAGCCATGTGGATGAAAGGCTTTTGGTGCTGCAGCCAGGAGTCAGTGCTGTGCCTCTGAGGTGGGAGAGCCAACTTCAGGACACTGGTCCACAAGAGACCTCCCAGCTCCACATAATATCAAACGGCGAAAATCTCCCAGAGATCTCCATCTCAACACCAGCACCCAGCTTCACTCAACGACCAGCAAGCTACAGTGCTGGACACCCTATGCCAAACAACTAGCAAGACAGGAACACAACCCCACCCATTAGCAGAGAGGCTGCCTAAAATCATAATAAGTCCACAGACACCCCAAAACACACCACAAGACATGGACCTGCCCACCAGAAAGACAAGATCCAGCCTCATCCACCAGAACACAGGCACTAGTCCCATTCACCAGGAAGCCTATACAACCCAATGAACCAACCTTAGCCACTGGGGACAGACACCAAAAACAACAGGAACTACGAACCTGCAGCCTGCAAAAAGGAGACCCCAAACACAGTAAGATAAGCAAAATGAGAAGACAGAGAAACACACAGAAGATGAAGGAGCAAGATAAAAACCCACCAGACCTAACAAATGAAGAGGGAATAGGCAGTCTACCTGAAAAAGAATCCAGAATAGTGATAGTAAAGATGATCCAAAATCTTGGAAATAGAATAGACAAAATGCAAGAAACATTTAACAAGGACCTAGAAGAACTAAAAATGAAACAAGCAACAATGAACAACACAATAAATGAAATTAAAAATACTCTAGATGGGATCACTAGCAGAATAACTGTGGCAGAAGAATGGGTAAGTAACCTGGAAGATAAAATAGTGGAAATAACTACTGCAGAGCAGAATAAAGAAAAAAGAATGAAAAGAACTGAGGACAGTCTCAGAGACCTCTGGGACAACATTAAACGCACCAACATTCGAATTATAGGGGTTCCAGAAGAAGAAGAGAAAAAGAAAGGGACTGAGAAAATATTTGTAGAGATTATAGTTGAAAACTTCCCTAATATGGGAAAGGAAATAGTTAATCAAGTCCAGGAAGCACAGAGAGTCCCATACAGGATAAATCCAAGGAGAATCATGCCAAGACACATATTAATCGAACTGTCAAAAATTAAATACAAAGAAAACATATTAAAAGGAGCAAGGGAAAAACAACAAATAACACACAAGGGAATGCCCAGAAGGTTAACAGCTGATCTTTCAGCAGAAACTCTGCAAGCCAGAAGGGACTGGCAGGACATATTTAAAGTGATGAAGGAGAAAAACCTGCAACCAAGATTACTCTACCCAGCAAGGATCTCATTAAGATTTGATGGAGAAATTAAAACCTTAACAGACAAGCAAAAGCTGAGACAGTTCAGCACCCCCAAACCAGCTTTTCAACAACTGCTAAAGGAACTTCTCTGGGCAAAAAACACAAGAGAAGGAAAAGACCACAATAACGAACCCAAAACAATTAAGAAACTGGGAATAGGAACATACATATCAATAATTACCTTAAATGTAAATGAACTAAATGCTCCCACCAAAAGACACAGATTGGCAGAATAGATATTTTAAAAAGACCCATATATTTGCTATCTACAACAGACCCACTTCAGACCTAGAGACACATGCAGACTGAAAGTAAGGGGATGGAAAAAGATATTTCATGCAAGTGGAAACCAAAAGAAAGCTGGAGTAGCAATTCTCATATCAGACAAAATAGACTTTAAAATAAAGACTATTAGAAGAGACAAAGAAGGACACTACATAATGATCAAGGGATCGATCCAAGAAGATATAACAGTTGTAAATATTTATGCACCCAACATAGGAGCACCTCAATGCATAAGGCAAATACTAACAGCCATAAAAGGGGAAATCGACAGTAACACATTCATAGTAGGGGACTTTAACACCCCACTTTCACCAATGGACAGATCATCCAAAATGAAAATAAATAAGGAAACACAAGCTTTAAATGATACATTAAACAAGATGGACTTAATGGATATTTATAGGACGTTCCACTCAAAAACAACAGAATACACATTTTTCTCAAGTGCTCATGGAAGATTCTCCAGGATAGATCATATCGTGGGTCACAAATCAAGCCTTGGTAAATTTAAGAAAATTGAAATTGTATCAAGTATCTTTTCTGACCACAACGCCATGAGACTAGATATCAATTACAGGAAAAGATCTATAAAAAATACAAACACATGGAGGCTAAATACACTACTTAATAACGAAGTGATCACTGAAGAAATCAAAGAGGAAATAAAAAATTACCTAGAAACAAATGACAATGGAGACACGATGACCCAAAATCTATGAGATGCCGCAAAAGCAGTTCTAAGAGGGAAGTTTATAGCAATACAATCCTACCTTAACAAAGAGGAAGCATCTCGAATAAACAACCTAATCTTGCACCTAAAGCAATTAGAGAAAGAAGAACAAGAAAACCCCAAAGTTAGCAGCAGGAAAGAAATCATAAAAATCAGATCAGAAATAAATGAAAAAGAAATGAAGCAAACCATAGCAAAGATCAATAAAACTAAAAGCTGTTTCTTTGAGAAGATAAACAAAATTGATAAACCATTAACCAGACTCATCAATAAAAACAGGGAGAAGACTCAAATCAATAGAATTAGAAATGAAAAAGGAGAAGTAACAACTGACACTGCAGCAATACAAAACATTATGAGAGATTACTACAAGCAACTCTATGCCAATAAAATGGACAACCTGGAAGAAATGGACAAATTCTTAGAAATGGTCAAATTCTTAGAAATGCACAACCAAAGACTGAATCAGGAAGAAATAGAAAATATGAACAGACCAATCACAAGCACTGAAATTGAAACTGTGATTAAAAATCTTCCAACAAACAAAAGCCCAGGACCAGATGTCTTCACAGGTGAATTCTATCAAACATTTAGAGAAGAACTACCACCTATCCTTCTCAAACTCTTCCAAAATATAGCAGAGGGAGGCACACTCCCAAACTCATTCTACGAGGCCACCATCACCCTGATACCAAAACCAGACAAGGATGTCACAAAGACAGAACACTACAGGTCAATATCACTGATGAACATAGATGCAAAAATCCTAAACAAAATACTAGCAAACAGAATCCAACAGCATATTAAACGGATCATACACCATGATCAAGTGGGGTTTATTCCAGGAATGCAAGGATTCTTCAATATAGGCAAATCAATCAATGTGATACACCATATTAACAAATTGAAGGAGAAAAACCATATGATCATCTCAATAGATGCAGAGAAAGCTTTTGACAAAATTCAACACCCATTTATGATAAAAACCCTGCAGAACGTAGCCATAGAGGGAACTTTCCTCAACATAATAAAGGCCATATATGACAAACCCACAGCCAACATCATCCTCAATGATGAAAAACTGAAAGCATTTCCACTAAGATCAGGAAAAAGACAAGGTTGCCCACTCTCACCACTCTTATTCAACATAGTTTTGGAAGTTTTAGCCACAGCAATCAGAGAAAAATAGGAAATAAAAGGAATCCAAATCAGAAAAGAAGAAGTAAAGCTGTCACTGTTTGCAGATGACATGATACTCTACATAGAGAATCCTAAAGATGCTACCAGAAACCTACTAGAGCTAATCAATGAATTTGGTAAAGTAGCAGGATACAAAATTAATGCACAGAAATCTCTGGCATTCCTATATACTAATGATGAAAAATCTGAAAGTGAAATCAAGAAAACCCTCCCATTTACCACTGCAACAAAAAGAATAAAATATCTAGGAATAAACCTACCTAAGGAGACAAAAGACCTGTATGCAGAAAATTATAAGACACTGATGAAAGAAATTAAAGATGATACAAATAGATGGAGAGTTATACCATGTTCTTGGATTGAAAGAATCAACATTGTGAAAATGATTCTACTACCCAAAGCAATCTACAGATTCAATGCAATCCCTTACAAACTACCACTAGCATTTTTCACAGAACTAGAACAAAAAAGTTCACAATTTCGATGGAAACACAAAAGACCCCGAATAGCTAAAACAATCTTGAGAAGGAAAAAGGGAGCTGGAGGAATCAGGTTCCCTGACTTCAGACTATACTACAAAGCTACAGTAATCAATAAAGTATGGTACTGGCACAAAAACAGAAAGATAGATCAATGGAACAGGATAGAAAGCCCAGAGATAAACCCACACACATATGGTCACTTTATCTTTGATAAAGGAGGCAGGAATGTACAGTGGAGAAAGGATAGCCTCTTCAATAAGTGGTGCTGGGTAAACTGGACAGGTACATGTAAAAGTATGAGATTAGATCACTCCCTAATGGATTAAAGACCTAAATGTAAGGCCAGAAACTATCAAACTCTTAGAGGAAAACATAGGCAGAACACTCTATGACATAAATCACAGCAAGATACTTTTTTGACCCACCTCCTAGAGAAATGGAAATAAAAACAAAAATAAACAAATGGGACCTAATGAAATTTCAGAGCTTTTGCACAGCAAAGGAAACCATAAACAAGACCAAAAGACAACCCTCAGAATGGGAGAAAATGTTTGCAAATGAAGCAACTGACAAAGGATTAATCTTCAAAATTTATAAGCAGCTCATGCAGCTCAATAACAAAAAAACAAACAACCCAATCCAAAAATGGGCAGAAGACCTAAATAGACGTTTCTCCAAAGAAGATATACAGACTGCCAACAAACACATGAAAGAATGCTCAACATCATTAATCATTAGAGAAATGCAAATCAAAGCTACAATAAGATATAATCTCACACTGGTCAGAATGGCCATCATCAAAAAATCTAGAAACAATAAATGCTGGAGAGGGTGTGGAGAAAATGGAACCCTCTTGCACTGCTGGTGGGAATGTAAATTGATACAGCCACTATGGAGAACAGTATGGAGGTTCCTTAAAAAACTACAAATAGAACTACCATATGACTCAGCAGTCGCACTTCTGGGCATATCCCCTGAGAAAACCATAATTCAAAAAGAGTCATGTACCAAAATGTTCATTGCAGCTCTATTTACAATACCCCAGAGATGGGCACAACCTAAGTGTCCATCATCGGATGAATGGATAAAGAAGATGTGGCATATATATACAATGGAATATTACTCAGCCATAAAAAGAAACGAAATTGAGCTATTTGTAATGAGGTGGATGGACCTAGAGTCTGTCATAGAATGAAGTAAGAGAAAGACAAATACCATATGCTAACACATATATATGGAATTTAAGGGAAAAAAATGTCATGAAGAACCTAGGGGTAAGACAGGAATATAGACACAGACCTACTAGAGAATGGACTTGAGGATATGGGGAGGGGGAAGGGTAAGCTGTGACAAAGCGAGAGAGAGGCATGGACATATATACACTAACAGACGTAAGGTAGATAGCTAGTGGGAAGCAGCCGCATAGCACAGGGAGATCAGCTCGGTGCTTTGTGACCACCTGGAGGGGTGGGATAGGGAGGGTGGGAGGGAGGGAGATGCAAGAGAGAAGAGATATGGGAACATATGTATATGTATAACTGATTCACTTTGTTATAAAGCAGAAACTAACACACCATTGTAAAACAATTATACTCCAATAAAGATGTATAAAACAAAACAAACAAACAAAACAAACAACCATTAAAATGTGTGATAAAAGCCAAAGGAGAAATATCATTAGAGGGGGGTGGTTAAGGAAACAGGACTGGTCCTGGGGGCTTCCCTGGTGGTCTGGTGGTTGAGACTCAGTGCTATTAATGCCCTGCCATGGCCCAGGTTTGATCCCTGGTAGGGGAACTGAGATCCTCATTGACTAGGGAAACCTCACACATCAATGAGGAAGTGAGAGATTATTCAGGATATTTTATTTTATTTTTGTTTTTTATTTTTTCTATTCAGGATATTTTAATGGAAAGATTCACCATTGGGTTAGCCTCAACCAAGCCACTACAAACAATTCTGTGCTGATAAAGAGTTGAAAGTTTAAACAAACCCAGAAATCAGAAATCCAGGGGGGGAGTGCAGGGGAGTTTTCAACTGTCTTCAGTTAGTCAGAGCTTCTTTATCAAGCCCTGCTTCCTTCCTCACCCCTCACCCCACCCCCATCTAGCCCCTCATCAAGTCCCATGAAACTGAGTGCTATAGCCTGTCTCTAATGCCTCCCCATCTCTCCAGATCCTCTGTCACCTCACCTGCCCAGGCCACTCTCCCCTGGACCACAGCCATTGTCTCCAGGGGTCTTCTGGTTTTGTGTCCTTCCAATCCTTCCCCCATCCAGTAACAAAAGTGACCTTCATCACACGCAAATTTATTTACATTATTGCCCTTCTTACTTCCCTTTCTGGCAATCTATTGCACTTAAGATACATTCCAGAATCTGAAAACTCATGTTATCTGATCCTCACTGCCTCTCCAATCCCAAATTTGCTCATCTCCTCTCCCTCATTCTTCTTCTCCGGCTACATTGCATTCATCAGTTCCTCCAAAGAAGCTTGGGAAGAAAACAGAAACAGGCAATGGAAGAAATCGCTAAGAGAAAAAATTGATAGATTTGATTACATAAAATTTTAAACCCTCTTTACATAAAAAGTCATCACTGAAAAAAATCATCATAAGTAAGAGTTGAGAGATGATGAACTGGAGAAGAAGGATTTGCAATAAATAACTAGACCAGGACTCAGATACACTGTTACTTAACAAGGTTTTTCAAATTAGTGAGATAAGAACAAAAATTCCGTTTGGAACCTGGGTCTGGAATATGCCCAGGAAATTCACCAAATAAATGCTTAAGACAGATAAACATGTGAAAGATTTTCTTCCTTACTTAGTCAAAGAAATGAAAGTTTGAACTACAAGATAGAATGTTTCACCTATTGTTTTTGTAAATACGTCTTTTTCTTTTTAAAAAGGTTTCTATTGAGTTATAATTTATATACACTAAAGTATGCAAATGTTCAGCATACATAGTTTTTACATCCATGTAACCACACCCAGATCAAGATATAGAACAGTTACAGCCCCGGAGAAGCTTCTCTTAACCCCCGTCTAGTTAATACCTCCCTCATAAAAAGTAACCATCATTCAGACTTCTGTTTCATTAGCTTAGTTTTACCTGTTCTTCAATTGGACAAAGACAGGATTCTACAAAATGTCCTTTTCTGTATCTGTTTTGTTTTGCTCATACATAGAAAACACCTCAGTGCATCTCTTCATTCTCTTTTTGATGGACATTAGTGTTGTTCCAGTATGGATCTCGTATGAACAGATTTGCTATGATATTCTTGTATACGTTTTTGTGGACATATATATTCATTTCTCTTGGATATAAAACTTGGAGTTGGACAAGGATTGCCTGGGTCATATATTTGTCATACGTTCAGCTTTGGTAGATAACGCCAGGCAGTTGTCCAAAGGTATTACACCAAGGATTGGCGCTCAGGCCTTCTATAATGAAGTTTGGTGCTCTTTCCTAGAATGTGAAAACAGAATGGTCTTTCCTTCTTTTCTACCTTCCTCCCCTCCTATCTTCCATCTTTCTCTCCCTCCCATCCTCTTTCCCTCCTTTAATCTCCCCACTCAACCTGTCCCCAACCCCATCCTCACTCTCCCCCTTCTACACCATATCAGACCACTTACAGCTAGAGATGCTTCTGGCCTGAGCAAGCCTGTAAACTAGATTCCGTGCTCCTTGCATCAGCAACTGCTTCATTAGAGGCACATTTTGCGGTCCAGCAAAGTCTCCGGCAGCCTAATGTGTCCCTTGGAGCTGCGCTTCTGCCCGTAATTACCTCCAACTTTCAGTTCACAGAAGGGCGAGCACATCTGCATCAAGAGTGATGAGAAAGCCCTTGCCCAGGGTTCTCTGCAACAAGAGTGTAAAGCAGGGAGCCAGCACGAATACACATTCAGCGGGCCATCCTTTGCTTCCTCCGACGGTCCCTCAGTATCTCCTGTCCCCTGTCTCTCTTGCCCAAGGGAGAGGAGTTAGTTTCTAACTCTGGAGCCAGTATTTATTATTTAAATGGGAGAAGAAGGAGAAAATGAGGCATGCATGGAGCATAGATTCTTAAACGTAAGAATACTGAGGCATGTTGCAAAGTTAGTTGGTTCCTAATAATTAAAGGACCAAAGTCGCCAAGTGATTCCCTTTTCCAATAGACAGAAGATGCAGGTCCTTCCTTATCATATCAGTCCTCTCATTTCCAATTCAATACCACCATGTTTAACTCTCTTCAGTACCCACCCCGTGCCAGGCCATGGGAATTCAGTAGTGAGAAAAATAGACGTGGTTCCTATCGTGGTAGGTTCTACAGTCTAGTTATATATTAACAAGGCATTGCTCAATTATTTACTTAATAACTGTTTCATGTTGGGAAGAAATGTAGAGATCACAGAGGTGTAAGAGCAAATTCCAAGGGTCTTGAAGGAGGGAGAGAAGGTCAGGAAAGGCATCACCGAGGAAATGACAGCTGTGATCTACAAGATGGATGGGTGTTGGGGAGTTGAAGGGCCATGGACAAGATAACCTGGAGTGAGAGGCTGCTGTGTTGGTGGGAGACAAAGGGCCAGAACGACAATCAGGCACCAGAAATTACCAACTTCCCTGGTCGTTCCCATTAAAATACCACAGGCATGAGAAGGGTTACTCTAGTTTCCTTTGTTGGAGCAGAAAGAAGAGAAACTCCATCTGACAGTTACCATTTCTTGAGCACTTATGATGTCCCATGCATTAAAAGTATTTTCTCATTTAATCTTTACACGCATCTTTTGAACTCGGCCCTCTTATCATCCCCATTGTCCAGAAGTGGAAACTGAGGCACAGAGCAGTTAAGCAAACTTCACTAGGTCGCTCTACTAGTAATTTCAGAGCCAAGTACACGAAGAATTCCTATGTTTGGTGGAAGCAGCAGCAGCCACCAGCCCTCTTGGGCCTCCTCTCTAGTTGCAAATCTACTGTTAGCACTAGGAGTTCCCACCCAGTCTTAGTGAGGCCAAGAGGCTTTCCAGAGGCCCCTTATTTCCTGAGGCCACAGTTGTTGGTCCTGACCTTGCCCAGCCAACCTTCTAAGATATGTCCACCCAAGGAACCCAGAGAAGCCCAGGGATGGCATGAGGAAGTCGGCAGAACAAACCTTGTACATTCAGCGTGATGTCACCAGTGTAGCAAGCATGAATTTACTCCACAAATTTCAGGTTAAAAAATACTTCAAAATGTGTTCTTTTTCTGAACTGAATGGAATCTGGCTTCTAGGGCCATTAGTGGGTAGATCATTCCTCTTTCTAAGGTCACCTGAGGGCCCAGAGGGACAGAATCAGTACCAAACAATGCTGTGGGCACCATTGTTCTTTTCTTTCCTCCGGGCTCATTCTTCCCAGCTCCCTCTACAGAGGCTTGGACCTCTCCTATTCACAGGAGTTCCAGCCCTAAAGCCCACACTTGGGGGAGAAAATGTTCATTGCCCTGTTGGGGCAAGTAGAATTCAGTCCTCCATTTGCTACATGGCAGAAACGAAATAATATATCCCTCGGTACCTTTCTAACGAGCTTAGGGGAGAATCCAGTTATCCTGTGTGTGTGTGTGTGTGTGTGTGTGTGTGTGTGTGTGTGTGACAGAGAGAGAGAGAGAGAGAGAGAGAGAGAGAGAGAGAGAGAGAGAGGAGAGGATAAAAATCTAACTAGTAGAAAATGCTCCAAATAGGAAGACCAGTTGTCTCAGCATATTGAGATTTGGGGTGATTTTTATTTCTTTCTTTATACTTTTCTCTATTTTCTAAATTTTCTAAGACTGACTTGTATTGCTATCATAATCAGAATGGAAACAATAGAAGTCCTCCCTTTCTTCCCCCTTCCTTCCTCTTTCCCTCCCTCCTCCCTCCCTCCCTCCTTTCTTTTTCTTTCTTTCTCTTTCTTTCCTTCTTTCTCTCTCTTTCTTCCTTCCTTCCTTCCTTTCTTTCTTTCTTCTTCTTTCTTTCTTTCTTTCTTCCTTCCTTTCTCTTTCTTTCTTCCTTTCTTCCTTCCTTTCTTTCTTTCTTCTTTCTTTCTCTTTCTTTCTTCCTTTCTTTCTTCTTTCTTTCTTCCTCCTTTTATTCAGCTCTGTATAATTGCAGGGTGCCTTCACTGAATATGAGCTCCTGGAATTCCACTGCACTTTAAGCTGCAGTTCTGTTTCCTTCTGTTTAGCTGACATGAACGACCACTGTTATCACCAGCTTTCCTCCTGCCTCACAGTCCAGAGAAATGGGAGCTCAGAAACCCAACCTCCTCCTCTCACAGCTGCAAATTAGATCTAATGTTGTGGTGACTGTGACCCACGCCTGGAGTCCAGAATTGAGAGGGACTTTGTTGAGGCCACCTGGGTCTCCATTAGGCTAGGAGGAGAGAGAGGGAGACAATTGGGACAAAGGGACCTAAGATGATGCAGTGCTGGTTCTGCAATTTTGTGTGTTTTGACAAGAGTAATTTAGTTCTAATTACTGACAATAATTATTTCGCAGCCCACAGTGGGAAGCTGTCAGGCTTGTAGCTATGTGGATTCCAAGGACCTCTACTTGGGCAATGCCTCTGTTGTGAAGCAGTTTGGACCCTGAGGGCTCTCTGGTATGAAAGGCTGAGCCTAGAGATGAAGTGGGGAGTGGAGAGGAGGAATTCCAGGAGGGAGAGAGCTGACGGAGACCAGGCTGATGGCCAGAGCATCCCCATCCGAACATCTGCCTGTGGAAAGAACACTGGCCTCAGGACCAGGAGGCCTAGCTCTGATGCTAACTTGCTGTGCAAATGCTGACCTCTTTAAGCCTCAGTTTTCTCATCTGTAAAATGGTGATGACATAAATGCCAACCTCACAGGCTTGTTGTCAAGATTGAATGGAAAATTATAGAAGAGAGGGCCTTTGTTGGGTTTTGGCCTCCCAGCACTCCTTCTACTCTTTTTGTGAGTTAACTACCCTTCATCTTCCATCTGAGGAACCTCCCCCTCCCCCACCTTAGCTCACATGTCTCAGGGAGCTTTTCTCTTTCAGATCAAGTGGCCCCAAGCCAATCAGTACACACAGCTGCAAGGCCCTCAGGTTCTCACATGAGGAATGTGTGTGTGCAGGTTGAGAGACAAAAGCCAAATGGAAATAGTACATGTACCCAAAGTGAGGTCAGTCAAGCAAACTGAAAATGTCAAGTTTTCTTTCCTTTTTCTTTAAACCTAAGATTCAAACTATATTCATTCAGTGTAGGAAAACTGATTAATTCATGCCCATCAAAAGGTCTCTTTGTGGAATGTCTTTGGTTTTCAAAAAGCATGAGTACAAATTAATTATTACTTAACAGATGCACTCTTAGATATCGCCTTCTGAAACATTCAATCCCAGGGGGAAAATAGCTACAGGGCTGCTTGGGTGTTAAAAACGATGAGATCCTAACAAATTTCCTTCTGTCTCTAACAATCTATTATCATCCTGTGGAAACTGTAAGCCTCCTGACAGGCGGAGGGGAGTATCTGAGGATCTGGGAATGTAGGTCCACAAACCTGAAACCACACTGTATTGTCAGGTGAAGGAATGGCCAAAGAGGTGACACTGCTGGGCTCTTTCCACGAGTTTTCTCAATGAGGTCTCACAAAAACCTGAGAGGTGGGAAGATTATTCACATTTTACAGATGGGAAAATTGAGGCTTGAAGAAGTGAAGTAATGTCCACGAGGTCACCCATAAGAGAGCGGTGCAGTCAAGTTGTAAGGCAGGGCTTCAGAACTTTAAAGGGGTGTATGCCCAACATCAGGCCCAGCTCCCTCGAGTAGGCTCAGAAACAGGAGTTGAAGTTTCCTGGCCCCTGGATTGTAGCTCAGTTGTTGTGTTGCCGGAGCCAATAGTTCTAGTGTTGGAACTTCTTAATTCCCCAAACTCTTAAGAGAGACAAAAGAAGCAGCTCCGTGGGTGGGTTGGTTCTGCAGTGTCGTTCTGGGGTGTTCTAGGAGCCCAGACTGCTGGCCACTCCTCCAACACTTCCAAAGATTTTGAGACATCTTACTCCTCTGCTAAAAATACTTCCTGCTGAAAATATCTACTGTAGTCTCTGTTACCTGCAAATGATTCCTAATCGAGTCAAGTCCCAACCTCTCTCACCATAGAAATTGCCTTTCTTACCCGGGAACAGGAGGAAAGGAAACAGCCGGAGTGTTTGAACACTAAACAGAACTTATCCATGGGGCTTATTTTCATTTCTTTACCCAGTCGGTTCCATCTTCTTACCCTGGGATAGCTATGTCTGGAGTGAGTCTGGGGCCATTGAATCCACTTCTTTCTTTCCACTTTGCTGCAGAACTGCTCACAGAACACATTTGTTTAAGGAGCAGTGATGAACCTTCTTTCTTAGATGCCCTCTAAGGGGGTAAATCAGCATTTAGGAAGTGTTTACAAAGGGTTTAGCAAAACTTTGTTCTAGCTATTCCTTCCACTGATATACCACACTAGGCTCTGGAATACGGCCTCAGAATTCATGTTGGGGGAAGTGTAAAAATTTCTGTGACCAGAGTATGAATGAACACATTCTGGGAACTCAAAGGCACCTCCAGGACCACCTCCATCTTCCCCCTGCTGGAAGGTTCCCTGGATCCCCCAAGTCTAGTGTAAGCATTTCATATTTATACCAGTTTTCCATAATACTATGAGACCATGGACATGTATTTAACCATTTGGTGTTATTGTTGCATTGACTGGAAAATTAGGATTAAAATGGTACCTATGTACTCCGTAAAGATGTTGTAAGAATTAAATGAAATAATGTGTACACTTCGCTTAGAACAGGTCCAAGCAAAATTAAGTTCTGTATAAGCATTCACTATTATTATTGTTCACTTACTGTACGAGGTGGACAATATTTCTCCATGTTACATTTGAGGAATCTGAAGCTCAGAGAAGTGAAATAACTTACCTAAAATTTCTGCTGACACTTCCTGTCTGTCAAACAAAATGTCACCCTACTTCCTGGCCCAGCACAAAAGCTCTCTTCTCTGTGAAGCTCTTTCTGTTACATGCACACACACACACATACACCCTCCAGGTTAGAGGTACTATTTCCTTTCGCTATATTTTGTATTTCTCATAAGACTTAACACATTTTAGCAGATATAGTTTACAGGAACACTAATATCATCCCCTTTTATAAATTTCAAGACTCTACAAGACAGAGACCATATATTCTAGCATTTGAATTTGCCCCAGTGGCTAGCATCATGCCTTCCACATAAAAATTATAATGATCACAACATGGGTATGTGGACTTTCAGTTTATATCAAGCTTTCATTCAACCCCATCATTCAGTTCTCACCATCCCCCTATGGACTGGGTATTGATCTGCACATCTTACAATACAAAAAGAGAAGCTGGGATATGTGATGTCACACAGCTCATGAGAGGTAGAGTGGGGGTTTGAACCTAAGTCTGACATCAAAGCTCATGGTTTTTCTCATGTGCTACTATTATTTCAGTAAGAAGCTTTGGTATGGAATGGGATGGGATGGAGTGGAATGGAGTGGGATGGAGTGGAAGAGGATGGATTGGAGACATGAAACATAGTGATGAGAGGTAAGGCGAGCATCGTGTGTACAGGTAGAGCAGGACACATTAGCAGAGTCAGACAGTAGAAAAGAACAGTACAACTTGACCACTGGACCATGTTTCCACAGAAAGACCACTTGACCCTTCCTTTTCTTCAAGGCTATTGTGAGAGTGAAGTGAGGGAAAAAAAACCCTGAAAATGTTGAGGACAAAACAGTGCTCCCTGGATATGTAAAGGATGGTTAATGGCATCCCATGTTATCCCAGTGACAACCAGGAGATGACAAGTCTTCTGGGCACCCTCCCAGTCAGAAAGTCTTCGCCTGGCAATGCTGACATTGAAACTGTTGAGGGCAAGCAGTTGTTTCCTCTCCTCTCACAAGTGCAGTGTCTGTTTCTCTTCCTCTTCCCGGAGCTAAGATGCCAGAACAGAAGGTGAAGACTAGATCTACCAGGCTCAGGGCAGCTTAGAGGAGCCGAGTCCCTGAGACAAGTCTGGGTCACATTTCTAGCAGGTCGGCCAAAGACCAGAGCCCCTGAGGGGACGACATTGGAAATCTGAGGGGGGGCCATGCAGTAATCCAAGACCTTAGGTGTTGGTCAGCATCTGGGCACCCTGAGCTAAGGCAGCAAGGATCAACATCACCAGAATAGGTTTCATGCTCACAGCTCCATTGTTTTCTGTATTTTATTCAGAAAAAAAAGATGTCTCTCTCTGTCTGACTTATTTCACTTAGCATAGTGCCCTCCAAGTCCATCCATGTTGCTGCAGATGGCAAAAGTGTGTTCTTTTTTATGACTGAGTAGTATTCCATTATATATATATATATATATAATCTCACACCTTCTTTATCCATTCATCTGTTGATGGACACTTACGTTGCTTCCATGTCTTGGCAATTGTACATAGTGCTGCTCTGAACATTGGGGTAAGTGAGATAAGTCAGAGAAAGGCGAATACTGTGTGGTATCACTCATACGTGGAATCTAAAACATACAACAAACTAGTAAATAGAACAAAAAAGAAGCAGACTTGCGGATATGGAGAACAGACTGGTTGTTACCAGTGTGGGTGGAGGCAAGATGGGGAGGGGGAGGGGGAGGTCCAAACTACTGGGTGTAAGATAGGCTCGAAGATGTATTGTACAACGCAGGGAATACAGCCAATATTTTGTAATAACTGTAAATGGAAAGTAACCTTTCAAAATCGTATAAAAATTTTAAAAAATTAAAATGATGGACACTCTTTCCACAGGCAACATGCTGAGCCTTGGACGGGAACTAGACTACAGGGAAGTTCTGAGCCACATCGACCCAGGTGGAGACACAGGGGCCAGAGCAAGTCTAGGAACAAAAGTTTTCTGATACTGAGTCCCAGGAACTCCCTTGTAGCTGTCGTCTAAGCATCAGAATTGACCAGGCTGCTCTTCCAGGTGGAGTGCAAGAGTTTCCGTCTTCAGGATTTTCCATCTTCCAGGTCCTGTGTCTGCCCCATCTCCACAAAAAATAAAGATATCTGGTGCCAGTTGAATTCAAAGCAAGTCATGTCCTTGCTTTACTAAGTGATGGGATGTGTATTATGTTATGGGATGGAATCTTGGAATAACATCTTGAGCTACGGACCCCCTACATTCTTAGACATTTCCAGACTCTGAAGATCTATTTATATGAGAGTCCAAGGAGCACATGGCAGCGCCGATGATTAAACACGTGGCGTGATCAGGGACCAAGGCCACACATTCATTCATTCTTTTTATTTTTCATTTATCAAACATGACAAATAAAAGATTGTCCCTGACTTTAAGGAGCTTGCACAAGACAGACATATAAATAAATGATTATGTCCTTTGAGCAAAGCGCCATGCCTCCGGCAAGCGTTTTACTGTGAGGGCTCAGAGGAAGAGCATCTTAATCAGATTCAGGGGATAGAGGGAAGGCTTCCAGGAAGAGAGGAGGCTTAGCTCGAATATTGTAGGATAAGAACACGTTCATTGGATGATTAAGAGGGAGAAGAACATCTGTGGAAATATTTAGTTTACTCAACATGTATTTGCTGAGACTATATTACGTGCCAAATCCTCTGCTAGTGTCTGGAAATATATGGTGAATGAAATAGACATGGACCCTGGCTTCATGGAAATTGCACTGAAGTGTTTACCATAGATACCATATAAACTCCCGCTTAGCATCCTTGATAGAAAAATAAATTGGAGAAAGATTTATTTTATAGAAAGTGGCAGCAAGGAATGGGTGAAAGTTAAAGAAAAGCTGGAATCAGTGCTTCTATGGAGACAAGCAATGACTTTCAGTTTAGGAACTTGAACCAAAATCCTAGGGAACAGAATGGTGGGATAGGGTGGCAGGTTGATGCTACAGTAAGGCTGAATCTGACGAAATAGCTATATCTCTGCATCTTTTGGTAGAAACCAAGGCTTTACAACCCAGTGAGAGGAGGCAGTGTGGGTAAAACGGAAGGTGAATCCCCAGGGATTCACTTGATGATTTTTGGAGCAGAAGACATTTGTTAAGTTGTTAAGGAGATGGAGGGATATCTCACCTCAGTAGCCTTGAAGCAGAGAGAGGATGACCCTTCAGCTCAAGGGTCACTTAGTGGTCTGTATCAAGGGAGGGAGAGCTAGCAGGTGCCAGGTTTAGAAGGAAATGTTGGGTGCAGCCGTTGGTGTCTGTTATGAGGCACCCTCATGGACCCCTGCAGAGAAGGTTAGAAGGATTTGGATGGGTGTGGTCCTAAGGACTCCACGATAGGGATTGAGCCAGGGTATTAATTTTGGCGTGGCCCCAGAGAAGTCATGATACCCCAACTCGAAGGCCACCACCTCTTGTTCATTAAGACCTCCCCTCTTTGAGATCAGAACACCAGACCTCAGGCCAAGTTCCCTTGAAAGACAGAATGGCCAAGGAGGTAAAGTGAGCCTGACTGACCAGTTTCATCATGGGCAGCAGCAACTCCCTTTCGAAATGGAATAAAAGAAGTAGGAGAAAAACCAGTGGCCCATGTTGGGAATAGCAGGGTACTTTGTCACAGACTTTGACATAAAAGACAAATGCCTCCTCCCACATCAAACATTCCTTTCCCCTCTGAGCTTTCACACTCTCCCTCCCACTCCTTCTGTTTCAAAACTTCCTACCTCTCCTTACTACCTGTGAACTTTCTTTATCTTACCTAACCTCACCACCACCTGCCCCATGGTGTTAGATTGGGCTGAACCCCCCCAAAACCCAGAACTGCTTACTGTTCTCTGAAAGGCCTTTTCTGGGGGGTACAGGGCTTGATTCTCTGGGGCAGGAGCCAGGATGTGAAAGTAGAGATCCGGGAGAGGTGTTTTTGTGTCTTACACTCCTGTGTCAGCTTATTACATAGTATTTCCTGAAGGCAGTATTTACCTGGGAGAGAGAATGATGAAGAAAGAACCGAATGACAGGATGGGTGGGAGAAAGTGCATCAGGGGTGCAGCATTCAGTCTCATGTTACAAGTGATGAGAAACTGGGGCTCAGAGAGGCTAAGTGACTCAGCAAATGTCACACAGCTTACAAGTGGCAGAACTAAGCTGTGAACCCCAGTCAAATTTGAATTCCAAGTTCAACTTAGAAATTACATTATACCCACAATAACCATCCCAGTTAACATTTGTTGAGTGTTTATTATGTGCCACGCCTTGCTCTAAGCACATTTTACATGAAATAACTCACCTAATTCTCACAGAAACCATGAAAAAGGTTAATATTCTCCAAGGTAAGCACTCACACCCATTTTACGGATGAAAAAACTGGGGTCACCCAATTCGTGGGTGACAGCACCAGGATTTAAATCTAGATAGTCCAGCTCCAGAACTCATGTCTTAACTTCTATATCATAGTGACTTTCTAATTTTTGCTTATGGTCAATGATCACTTCACTATGCCCTTGACAGAGAAATATACACAGGACAATGCCAAATTAATGGAAGGCAAAGTAATCCTTGATTTTATTAGCTGGGACTTGGGCTGAAAGTCCAATGCAGAGACCTCTGGCAAGATGGGCAGGGC
The DNA here is from genome assembly GCF_937001465.1 of Orcinus orca. NCBI lineage: Eukaryota > Metazoa > Chordata > Mammalia > Artiodactyla > Delphinidae > Orcinus > Orcinus orca. The sequence continues at coordinate 89,968,937 of NC_064569.1, read as the reverse complement.
AACGTACAGCACCCTTTCCCCTAAAATAAGCTTAAACACTTCTAACCCCAACAAGACCCAAGGCCTGCTCTGTTTTAACACCAGGGCTGTATCTCAGGTCTTACCAGCATGACGTAAGGTCAGATCCCATGGAACCGGTTAAGATTAAGAATCCTTAATCTGCATTCCAGATTGTAAGGAGGTGGAACTCAAAGCCTGCAGAGGGATTTAAATTTGGCCAGAGAAGAGTTTGGACTCAGGTGAAGAAACATCAATGAAGAAGGTTAAAATCATTTGCTTGAGGATCTCAACCTAGAATTGTTTAGATCATATCATGGGCCACTGCTTTAGGAACTTCACTCTCCAGGCTAAGTTAGAAGCCAGTGTCTTGGAACTTGTACTCCAAGCAGATACAAGGAGGGGTACGACTTAATGTTGAGTGCCCCCAAATTTCAACTTTGACTTTCTGAAACCCCCTTTTTGCAATCAGGCTTGAGGTCAAAGTGGCCCCAGCTGTAGGGGACAGAGAATGAGAAGATACTAAAGACATCTTTGGCATATGGTGGTCCAGAAAATGTGTTTAACTTCCAATGGGGACATCTTGGAACCACCCTGGAGGTCAGTAAGGAAGTAGAGAAGTGAAGTTATTGGCCAAATCCCACTTGTGCTGATTTATTCCCTTATCCCACAGTTGTCAGGAGTCTCAGAGGGAATGTTCCACTTTATTCTTCCACTTTAACCATTTCACAGAATGTGAAACCATTTGAATGGAGTCTCTAAAACAATGGGCTTAGCTCCTGGCACTTAGATGCCCTTTTCTTCCTCTCAGTGCCCACGTGTAAAAACACAGGTTCCAGTTCTACCTTTTCCCTTCTGAGCTGTGTGACATTGGGCATGTTACTTAACCTCTCTGAGCCCTGGATTCCCATCTGTAAAACTGTGAAAGATGATACTGATGGTACCTAATTCAGTGGATAATTATGAGGGTTAAATGAAAGAGGTGTAAAATGCCTAGCATCATGCTTGGCACATTGTAAGACCATAATAGATGTTGCTAATGCATTATTTTTTTTCTAGCTTTACTGAGGTATAATTGGCAAACAAAACTTGCATGTATGTAAGGTGTACAACATGATGTTTTGATATACATATACGTTGTGAATGACTAACACAGTCAAGTTAATTAACATATTCACCATTTCAAAAGTGGGAGAATGCCACTGAAACAAGTTCCAGTTGAAACCAACTCAGGGATTTTCACTATCCCCAGATCTGCCTTGTTAGCCAGTGAAGAAATTCCACATGCTTCCCCACCAGTGTCTTCCAAGCCAGCAGTGCCCCCCTCATGCTGCTGCCAAGTTCCACAGCAGTCACTGGGCCACGTCGGATGGGCAGGTGCATGTGGCCCGAGGGAAGGACAGACAAGAGGGACTGGCAGACGACTCCAGGAGACATGAAGTCAGAACCCAAGATTCTGGGAACCGTGCACGCTACAAGGCTCCCTCTGTCCCAGCAAGTTCCAGGACTCTTCTTCCTAGAAAGTTTTTGAAAAGAAAGAGAGAAAAAGAGGAAGAGAGAGAAAGCACTATTTTGCTGACTTTAAGAGCCCTGACTTTTTAATCCAGCCTTCCAAAGAGAAAATGGTTTGTGCTTCACAATTTCTTTGGAGTCAATGATCCCGAATGCATTCCTTGAAACAGGCTCCCATAAATCTGTATACGCACAAGTAAAAAAGATCATGAAGTGCTCCAACTCTGAGAAGCAGCAGTCCTTGACGATTAAAAGACCCCAAATGCATTCATCTCTAATTCTTCTCTTCTTGGACCCAAAGACCTTTCTTCTCATTCTCACTCATTCTCATAATAATTCAATCAAAGCAGCACCCTGAACATGTTTTCTTGTCAAGTTGGAAGCAGCCGTTGTATAGAATACAAAATAAATAAGAGAATGGGGCCCCGATTCTCAAAGAACTTAGACCAGAGGTAAGGTAAATTCAATTATTTGCCCCACCAGTCAGGTGCTAGAGCTATAACAGTGTCCCACATACAGTCTTTAACCATACGGAGGTTAAAATCTATTGAACATAGGTAGTGGGCAAAGCCAAAGTTAAACTCAGGGGCTCGGATAAGTGGTGAGGACACAGGGAAGAAGCTGAAAGTGTAACAGGACGAGGCTGATACTGAACCCAAGTTCGGCTTCTTGCCACTCAAAAGGCCAATACTTGAGAGACAAGTGTTGGCGGAAAAGGGAAAGTTGCTTTATTCAGGAAGTCAGCAACCTGGGCAGATGGTAGACTAATGTCCTAAGACCATGTTCAAGTTGCCGGTTAGGAGACAAAGCTTTTCAAGGCAGTGTGAGGGCGTGGGCTGCAGGGTGTGTGATCAGCTTGTGCTCAGTTCTCCGATTGGTTGGCAACAAGGTGAAGTTTTGAGTATCACCAACCTTCTAGTTTCAACCCCTCTGGGGTCTACGTGCTTGCGGTTAGCAGTTTTCATCTGGTGGAGGTCTGCTTCCTGTTAAAACAACTTAGGAATGTGCGTCAGACCTTTATCTGTATCTTTCAGGGAACTGGGAGTTTGGTAACTCTGCTAAGTGGCTGGTTTGTAGTCTAAAGTGTTACCAGTTTCCTGGCCCAGCAAGTATTCTTTGTTTCTACATCTTCCTATTTCCCAATCATTAACTCTTGAACCAACCTTTTGAGACTCAGGGGAGGACCTGGGAGACTAAAGCAAAACGCAGTTTCAACCCTCCCCCTTTTCTTTGATCCCCCTCAACCTGGAGGGGGACACGTGCTGGACAAGAACGGGAATAACATTTTGTATAGAGACTGCAGAGGAGTGCCTGCTCTGTGCCAACACTATGAAGGATGCTTTGCATGTACTGTATTGTTTAATTTGACAAAGAAGGGGTAGAGACTGTGCCACTTTGTGAGGAAATTGACTGCCTCCAGATCTTAGAAAGGGTGTGATGGAAGAACCCAGATTTGAAGCCAGGCCTCACTCTAAGTGTGTGTTCTTTCAGCAATCACAGAAGTGCTACAGCTTAAGACGCTGGATCCAGGGAACAAGGAATTGATTGGCTCCCAAATAAGTGGTGCTAGTAGAGCAAAGTCCTCCTTTGGTATTGAGGGTCACTGAAACGGGCGTGACTCACCACAGACTGAATATGTGCACTGTTATCTCCCTGCCTCAGGAGAAAGCCTCCTGCTTTGGAGAGTCTCCGTTTCCAGCTCCCCTTTGAGTGAAATGAAAGGTTCCACTATTTGTTCCTGGGAAGCATCAGTATTGGTTTTGTAGGGCGGCCACAGCAAGTTACCACACACTTGTGGTGAAAAGTTTAAACAACAGAAATGTATTGTCTCCCAGTTCTGAAAGCCAGGAGTCCCTAATTCAATCAAGGTATCAGCAAGGCCATGCACCCTCTGAAGTTTCTAGGGGTGAATCTGTCCTTGCTTCGTCCAACTTATGGTGGCTCTGGGTGTTCCTCGGTTGTGGCAGCATAACTCCAATCTCTGCCTCTATCTTCACATGGCTTTCTTCCCTGTGTCTCTGTGTCCTCTCTTCTTTTTATAAAGAAACAAGTCATTGGATGTGGGACCTACCCTACATCCAGGATGATATCTTGATGTCCTTAATTAAATATATTTGCAGAGACCCTATTTCCAAATGAAGTCATATTCTGAGGTTCTGAATGGAACCTCATCATCTATTTCTTTGCTGTATAAAGACAACTAGATGTTAGTCAACTCAAAATAGTTCTTTCCTAAGCTTCATACTAGGACATAAGGAAAAAGTGGAAAGGACATGGTCTACGCTAACCTGAAAAGTTTTTATGATTTGAGAGGTGTGTAGTGACAGTATAGCATATGAGCTGGGAGATAATGCTTTTAGTATTAAACCCATTGTTTACCCACAGTGGGACCTTGGATAATTTATTTAACATCTCTAGGAGCTCCATTTCTCAGATAAGGAAATGGAGGCTTACCGAGGTTTAGAAATAGCTAACCACCCACCAAAGATTGTTGTTAACTCTTCAGTAGTATAGGTTATTGCTTCAAAGTAATTGACCAGCCAAACATTATATTTCAAGTTCACCTTTCATCTTTTTGCTGTTGTTGTTGTTGTTGTTTTGCTGTATGTGGGTCTCTCACTGTTGTGGCCTCTCCCGTTGCGTAGCACAGGCTCCGGATGCGCAGGCTCAGCAGCCATGGCTCACGGGCCCAGCCGCTCCACGGCATGTGGGGTCTTCCCAGACTGGGGCACGAACCCGTGTCCCCTGCATCTGCAGGCGGACTCTCAACCACTGCACCACCAGGGAAGCCCTTACCTTTCATCTAATTGGGCCCTTTGCAAAGATCTTGCCAATGGAATGTGTGTCACCTCCAGGCTGAGTTGGCTAAGTGGTTACCCTTCTTCTATCCTCTATTCCCCCGTATCCAGATTGAAGAAAGAGGATTCTGAGGGCTTCTGAGAGGGTGGAGCCCCCAGACGGGCAGAACCTGAGTTCCTGAATCACCATATGGGAGGCCACCCAATAACAAGGAGCACAAATGTCAAACTCTTAAGTGCACAAGAAACAAACATCTATTACATATCCCTTACATTTGGGACTTCATTTGTCATCGCATATAATATCACCCTAAATAACACCTTACCCAGAGTTATGAAATGAGTGGGCTGAGATGCAACTAAAATCTTCCTTTCAGCCCCATATTCTTCCCACCATACTTCCCTGTTCCAAGATGTGAAAGGGAACAGGATCTGGACTCGGGCCAGGATCTCCATCCTAGAATCAAGATGAGCATTTGGCTGGAATAGAGCTTATCCTAAATCTCTTAGGAAACTGAGTTTGATGGAAGCAGTACAGAAAAGCAAGTGCTAAAGGGTGTCACTGAGTAAAACTGGAAATGTAGATTGAGTGAATCAGCAGGAAGGTTGCTGAGGGTGAGTTCAAGGCCAAAACTGGAGGGAAATCTCCACATCAATGGGTGAGTCCTCAGCTTCTGCCAGAGGAGGTGTCTTTGAGATGCAGGGTAACCTCTTTCAGACCTGCCACTTCCTCATTTTCCATACAACCAACCCAACACAGAACAACTTCTCAAAGATGTTTTATTGTTCTTTTAATAAACCTAAGTCTCTCTTCTCTCTCCTGCCCCCAAAATGTATGGACCTACTGTTAAAAAATCCCTAACAACAAATTCAAACATCAGATATTAAAAGTCAACTGTTGAAGTTTAAAAAATAAAATAAAAAGAACGCTTTCTTGTACAGCACAGTGCTTTGAAAAGCCTTTATATTTCCCATTATTGAAGTGATGGTGTTTTATTCAGCCCAACATAAGAAATTTGAAGCCATTGTAGAATATCCAGTGGAAGTTTGCAGATGGGATTTTCTGTCTGAGATTAAAGGCATGTTTGAGCAAATGCTTAGCATTTTATTATACATAGGAGATCCCATCAGAGATCCGGCTTGGCTAGGTGGTGGAAAGTCCTTTACTGCTGCATTGAATACCTTGTGTTATACTAAGTTTTGTACTTTCACAGCACTGGATTTGAAGCCTGACAGACTTGATTTCAGGAATTCATCATAAGGTTTTGGTCTTTGGAACCCAAAACCGTACTCAGATCCAGCCACCCTGGATCAGAGACACTTACAAAGGACAATCACAAATGGGAAAACTCAGTGAAATTTTATCATTAGTTGGGCTTGTGTCTAAAGGCCCCTGCAGAGCTCTCTGATAAATTTAACTGGAGAATGAAGAGGTTCACCTGAAGCCTGGGAGAAAAGGATCTACTCCAGCCCCATGGGACCAAACCCTGCATTCACCAGATGACAACATTCAAGTTTGAGAGAGAAAGAGAGAAGGACGGGAAGAGAGAAAAGAAAGAGAGAGAAGCTATTATCATCCTAGTGCTGCCTTTGTATGAACAGTCACCCTACCCACTAGGATACAGAGCCTAATCAGATTTCTCAAATTTACCTATCACAGGAAGAAATCCTGCGTGAAGGGTGAAAGGAAAGCAAGGTTGCAGGGGGAAGGGAGACAGATCATTTGGAGGCATCTCACATCCTAAAAACCTAGCCTTCCTCAAAACCCAACCCTCCCTCTTACTATTTGTGTGCCTTTGGGACAGTCATTCGTCCTTCTGCTTTGACTTTCCTCAGATGATTGACAGGGGCAATAAAAGGAATGAAATACCTAAAGTTTCTAAAGCAGTGCCAGGACTCTGTAGAGGTGGTACCATTCCCAGGTCAGACCAAAATAGGGCCCTAGAGATTAGGTAGAAGGCTGAGCTGAAGATGGAGGTCAGGGGGCCTCAGGTGGCAAAGTAAGGAGGATGCAGGTCTGAGGCAGATTCAAAAGTAGGATGATGAGCCAAGAATGAGAACAAGCACTGAAATTCCTGGTTTGGAAGAAATAAGAGCCAGGCTCACCCTGGGGCTGGAGGACACGTCACCATGAGACCCTCAGATAGATTCGTTATCCAAGGATATTCCTTTTTCCTCTGATTCAGAGGCTGGTTAGTTCCAGAGCCTGAGGCAAGCCAAGCTTGCTATGGGGGCTAAATGGCCTGTGGTGTAGGGGATTGGAGAAATACGGGGGCAGGGAGCCAGGCAGGTTTATAACGAATTCCAGGTGCCAACCTACAAAGGAAGTGGAGTCTGGCGATCACAGGCCCAAGAACTGCCAACACTTTTGACAACTGCCATTTGGTTTAATTGTTCTGAGGCAGCATTGCTCAGCACTAAATACACTGAGGAGGCTTGCAGGGAACTTGGATTTTCTGGTGGCCACTGTGGCTTGATGAACAACTGAATAACTCTATCAAAGTTGGGGGGGCAGGGGAGGGAAGGGGACAGCTGTGAAGGGAACTGTGCTGCTCTACTGTTCTGGCAGAAAAATATCGAGGACTCAGAGCTCAGCAGCTCCTCTTCTGGGCATGTGCAAAGGATTTTCCTTAACCAGAGCTATTAGGTGAAGATTATAGAAAGGAAACAGTAATTACTTATATTTATTAAGCATTTATAATTTTCGAAGCACTGCGTAAGTGCTTTCTAAGGATTATCTCATTTAACCCTCTAAACAACCCTATGGATTCAGAACAATTATATACCAATTATTTAGATGAAGAAACTGAGGTTTATGAATGTTAAATCATTTACCCAAGCACATATAGCTGGTCAGCAGCCCATCAGGAACTCACACCAATGCCCATACCCCAAGCTACATTGCCATGTTGCCAGGAAACTAAGGACCCGATGAAAGCACATATTTGGTGCCATTTCCACTAGGATACATTTGGCTGCAAGTAATAGATTGTTTGAGAGTAGCTGAGAGCCTAGGAATAGTTACTATTAATAAATAAATTAATAATAAATTCAGTACCTCATCCATGTAAGGTCTCTGGCCAACGTTTCTGAAGTTTTCTTGGCCTATCCCTTGTGGTCAAAAGGTCTTGCTACAGCTACAAGTATTACATCCCACCTAACAGCTACCACCCCATTTCTCTGTTCCCCTTTACAGGGAGGGTCATCAAAATATTGGATTGGCCAGAAAGTTCGTTCGGGTAGTTAAGGAAAAACCCGAACAAATTTTTGGCCAGCCCAATCATTTTTCCATGCCCTCTTGTTTCTCCTTCACCTCCAGCTATTCTCTCTGGAACCCAATCCAATCAAGCTATTTCTTTTTTCTACCCATCCCACTGAAACTGCCTCTTTGAAGGTCACCAATAATCTCCACATTGTCCAGTCCAAGAGTCAGTTCTCAGTCCTCATTTACTTAACCCATTAGCAGCATTTGATACACATGACAACTCCCTCCTTTTTGAAACACGGTCTTGCTTTGCTTCCAGGATATCACTCACTCTTGGTCCCTCTTTCTGGTCATTGTATCTCAGTCCCTCTGCTGGCTTCTCCCCATCTTTTTCAACTTCCAAATGTTGGTATGCCTCAGGGCGCAGGAGTTAGACCTCATGGCCCTGTGCCTCATACACAATCCTTAGGTAACATAACCCAGCAAGGCTTTAAAAACCATTCATAACCTCATCACTCAAAATGTGTCTCCAGCCCTGACTTCTAGACCTAAATATAAAACTGACTTTTGAACATCTCCACTTAGGTGTCTTCAAAGTTTACGTGCCCCAAACAGAACTTCTGATCTCATTCACTCTCCCAAACTTAATTCTTCTTCAGTTTGACCCTCCTCAGTACATGACAGCTCTATTCCTCCAGTCACTCAAGTCTAAAGTATTGGAATTGTCTTTGTCTTTCACTTTTATCGCCCCACATCCAATCCATCAGAAAATTTTGTTGGGTCTATCTTTGAAATAAATCTATAATCAGACCACTTCTCATCACTTCTACTACCTGTCTGGTCCAAACCACCCTTATCTCTTATGTGGGCTATGCTCTCTTTGTCTCCACTTTTGGCCTATTACATTCCATTCTCCAAAGAGCAGTCAGACTCATGTTTTAAACACACAAATCACTCCCTAACTCTAAATGTTTTAACAGCCTTCTTACTCACCCAGTCCCCTTCCAGAACCTAAATAAGCCCAATTCTCTGCCCTTCACTACCTCTGTGATCTTAATTCCTATCACTCTCAACCTATCTCAGTGTAACTGTGGGCTCTGATCTACTAATAGGTTATATAATCAATTTAGATAGTCATGACCAGAATTTTTAATGAAATAAATAGAATAGACAACATCAGAGTGCAATGCACAGGATAAGGGTAAGTATTCCTTTGTGAAATTTTGAATTCAGTGTGTGTGTGTGTGTGTGTGTGTGTGTGTGTGTGTGTGTGTATGCAAGTATGCATGTGTGTGTGCAAGTGAGTGAGTGTGTGTGTACTCTGTTCCAATAGAAAATTTATGTCTCACTCTGGGTCATGGTCCAAAACTTTGAGCCCTAGCTACCTCTGCTCCGATCATTCAGATTCCTTTTTAATTTTTCCAACATGCCAATCATACCACTGCCTGAAGGACTTTGCCCTCTGCCTGGAATTCTCTTGCACCAGATATCTGCTTTCTCACTTCTTTTCAATCATTTCTCAAGGTTCCCCTGATGAGAGAGGTCTTCTCCGGTCACATTGTATAAAATAGCACACCATCTGTATCTGCCCTAGCCTGCTTAAATTTTTTTTCATATTGCTTCTCACCACTTGACATACTATAGATTAATTTTTTCAACTAGTTCCTTGTCTGCCTTCCTGCAGTATAAGTTCCATCAGGGTAAGGATTTTTCTGTCCTGTTCATTAATGTTTCCTGGCAAACAGTGGGGACTCAATAAATATTTTTCAAATGAATGAATTATACAACTCAAATAATACCCTTTCTAGAAATGGGAATAAGGAATTCTCCCAGGATATTTGATCTCTCTCGTTAATAAGAGGTAGGAGAAGCCTCCTTTGAAAGGCTAGGTATACTCAAAATTGGGAAGGAAGAAGATAGACACCAGGGTGGAATCATGAGCTAAAAGCTTACAGCTTCTTTAAATGAGCTCCTTACCCAGCAGACCAGTATTGGCCTCTGTGTCTGGGCATCAGATGGGAAGCCTTCTTATCTGCCATCCCCTGCTCCCGACTCAGACTCAGGACAGGCCCCAGCTCCATTTTAAATAGCAGTGAGAGTTTAGTTGGTCCATCTCAGGGGATAACAACACATTCATATCCCAAAATGTTTAATGAACATTTCTGCGTGAGGCACTGCTCTAAGTTCTGGGGATAAAGCTGTGAGTAATATAGACAAAGTCCCTGTTCTGATGAAGCTGATGTGGTAATAAATTTTAGAATAATTAAACTAATAAAGTAGTTTCAGCTTAATGTAAGTGCTGTGAAGAAAATTGAATAGGGTAATGTGATAGAGTGACAGAAGGTGGAGGAACAGAACAATATTAAACAAGGCAGGTTAGGGAAAACTTCTCTGGAAAGGTACATTTGAGCAGAGATAGGGAAAATTATGTGGTAGGTTATATCACTGCTCTTCCAAATATAGGCAGACCTCGCTGTGCACAGGAGTGTGAGATAATAAAAATGGCCATGCAAGTGGAACAAAGCAATCTTAACAACGGGAACAATTATGATTGTTCCATGGCCTTGAAAAATGTTTGTCAAAACATCACGCTTACTACCGTTTAGAAATCTATAGAGAAATGAGAAAATTTAAAAATGAATACAGTAGTCCTATTTTCCTTCCTAGGTAACCCGTCTCTGTGATAGGATTCTATGTTTCTGCCTCATCCCCATTAGATTTGCTGAGGATAGTGGAATGTAACTTCAGAGCAAAGTTTTAAGAGCTAGCTCTTGGTTCATGTCTCTCTTTTCCATCTCAGTGGGGTCTGCTCCATAAGCTAGCGAAGTAAGGCGATGTAGAACAAAACTACAGACAACCCCCAGGGCTCCTGTAAGTTTAATGAGAAACAAACCTTTATTGTTCTAAGCCAGTGGTTCTTAAACTTCAGTGTACACTGAAAGCAACCAGAGGGTTTGGTAAAACAAGAGAGATGGGACCCATCACAAAGTTTTTCATTCAGGAGGTCTGGAGTAGAGACCAAGAATCTGCATTTCTACCAAGTTCCTAGGTGATATTGATGCTGACTGTCCAGTGACCACACTTTGAGAATCACTGTTCTAAGCCACTAATATTTGGGGGCTCAGTTGTTATGTGGCATAACTTAGCCTGCACTAACTGGTATAGAGCAGAACAAATGAGTTATGTACAGATAGAGAAAAAGAGCAATTCAAGTAGAAGTTACTTCAGGGCTTTGGAATTAAACAGTTTGGAATTAAAACCCTTACAACTACTTATCATATGTCAGGCATTGTGCCAAGATTCATGAAAATGAGTGAGAGTTCCTGCTCTCAAGAAGTTTATATCCTTGGAATGTTTATCTAGATTAAAAAAAAAAAGACTCTACTTTCATTACCCAGCAAAGTAACGTTTACGATTCCTCTAGGTGACTTTACACTGAATCAAAATGGACCAATTTGAATATTTTTCCCAGAAATTTAAAATTTGATTATAGATATTCTAGTTAAGCCTGACCTATACTTACAGACGATGTTAACTCAAGATTCTATTCTGTGGCCAAGGATAGCTTGGCATGTGTAATGAGGAGTAAAAAAAGAAAGCCTTAGAAGGATATGAAATAATGGTTCAAAGAAAAGTAAACATATGAGTTAAAGAGATTGTCCTGATGTCTTTCCAGATTCTGGTTCCAATTTTTTCCTGAGACTCAGCTACTTTCTTTCCCTTGGGTGACATGAGACATATATTTTTATAATGAAGCCCTCTGATCCCTCCAATATATATATATATATTTTTTTGCTTTAGCAATCTCCAGTGGATATCTATAATTTACTCTTAAAGAATTATAAGAACGGAGTTTTTAAACAAAGAAATACAATATACTGTGAGAAGTATAATGGCATTAGCCCATTGGATATACTAGGAATGGTTTTGATGAGTTTGATCATCCTAACAGCTCTGGCAAACACATTATCCTTATGCTCTAAAACTGCAAGACAGATGTAATGATATGTTTCTTTGCCAGTATTTAAATATATAATAACTCATTAAATTCTCATCTGACCAGACACTGCTTTTAGACAGGATGCCGTATAGGGGATTGTAGGAGGTGGGATGTTTGTTCTCAGAGCCAAGGAGGAAGTAGTCTTAGAAGGAAGAGACTTTATGTTAAGGGTTTACCTTTTCCACCCCAATCTCAACCCCAGGTACTGGAAGGGTCCCCTGCTTGGTCTTAGTAACCAACTTAGACATGCTCCTTGCACAAAAGAACTTGAATTCTTACCTTGATCATTGATGTGTGACATTATCTGCTGCCGGAAATGTTTGTTCTCATTTTCAAACTGAGGTCTGTTCAGGGCACACACTACCAATGGACTGATGAGGCATAACTGCATCTGCAGGTGCATTCATTTCTTCCTCCGTCCTTCTAACTATCCAGCCAGGCAGCCAACCATCCATTCATTATTCATTAAAAATCGAATTCTCAGTCACCTATCATGAGTCAGATCTCATGTTTTAGATATTCAGACACTGCAGATATAAACGTGAATACGATATTATTCCTACCTTCCAGAAGTCTAAAGTAGTCAAGACTCCTTATGGTAGTCAAGAGCGTAGACTTTGGAGTTTCTTCATCTTTAAAATGATGACTTGTTCATCATAACTTATTTTAAATATTCATTGAGGTAATGCATGTAAATAAAGCACTAAGAACAGTCTGGTATTCCGATAAGCATTTAAGTATTTGCATGGTGTGTGTGTGTGTGTGTGTGTGTGTGTGTGTGTGTGCGCGCGTGTGTGTGTATCTCCATACTTTTACTTTTAACCTATGTCCTTATATTTAAAGTGGTTTCTTGTAAATAACATAGTCTCATGTTTATTCTTTATCCACTCTGAGCATCTTTGGAGTATTATACCATTTTGATTTAATGTAATCATCAGTATGATTGTGTATTAAACTACCATATTGCACATTTGTTTTCTTTTCATTCCATCTGTTCTTTGTTCCTTTTTCGCTATTTTCCTGCCTTCTTTTGAATTAATTCAGTACATTTTAGTATTTTGTTTTCTCTCTATGATTGGCTTCTTGACTATACTTCTTTCATTTATTTTCTTCGCGGTTGCTCTCAAGTTTACATTATACAACTTTCACTAATCACTGTACCTTCAAACAGTATTATACCACTTCATGGATAGCATAAGAATTTTATAGCCATGCACTTCCTTGTCCCCCTTCACATCCTTTGTTTGTGATATTTTTATCTTACAGTTCTTTTCCTACATGTGTTATAAACCTCACAATATATTGCTAAAACTTTTGCTTTAAACAGTTAACTTCTAAAGTAATTAAAAATGAGAAAAAGGGAATTCCCTCCTGGTCCAGTTGTTAGGATTCAGCGCTTTCACAGCTGTGGCCCCGGGTTCAGTCTCTGGTGGGGGAACTAAGATCCTGCAAGCTGGGTGGCACAGCCAAAAAAAAAAGAGAGAGAGAGAAAGTATCTTATATTTATTCCAATATTTGCCACTTCTGGTGGTGTTTATTACTCAAAGTAGACTGAAATTTCTATCTGATATCATTCTCCTTCTGCTTAAATAGCTTAACAATTCTCATAATGTATTTTGTTCTTAAATTGGCCCAGCTTTATTTTTCCGATTATTTTTGAAAAATATTTTCATTGAATAAACAATTTTTCTGGTTCAGTCAAATATGTCACTCCAATGTCTTCTTGCTTATATAAATTTTGATGAGAAGTCTGCTGTGATGGTTAAATTTGTTCCTCTGCATGTATATGATTTTCTTTTGCTCTGGCTTTTCTTATTTTCCCATTATTACTAGTTTTTAGCAATTTAGTTACATTTGTGTCATTTTCTGTTTTTAATCCTTCGAAATTTTTATTGGAGTATAGTTGATTTACAATGTTGTGTTACTTTCTGCTATATAGCAAAGTGAATCAGTTATACATATACATATATCCACTCTTTTTTAGATTCCTATCCCATATAGGTCATTACAGAGTATTGAGTAGAGTTCCCTGTGCTATACAGTAGGTCCTTATTAGTTATCTGTTTTATATATAGTAGTGTGTATACGTCAACCCCAATCTCCCAATTTATCTCTCCCCTCCTTTCCCCCCAGTAACCGTAAGATTCTTTTCTACATCTGTGACTCTATTTCTGTTTTGCTAATTTTCTTAATGTTTGGTCTTCTTAGGAATCGTGAGCTCTTTGGTTCTGTGAGCACAGAGTTTTCATCAAATATGGACTTTTTTTAGCCCTTATTTCTTTACATACTCTTTCTGTTCCCCACTTCCTTCTGAAATTCTAAACACATATGTTAGATTGTTTGACATTCATGCACAGAACATGGCAGAATTTCTTGTAGCCTATTATGAAATATGTGAGTTCTCTAAGGTTGGGGTTCCTGAGCAGTGATGCAAACACTCCTGGGCCCCTCTATATTGCTCCTGTGGGATTTGGGAGGCCAGGAAAATCGGAAGTTCATGCTGCCTGCTGTGCTGTGAGCAATCAATGCCCTTTGGTTCTAACTCAGGAATTTCATGTCTTCTGCCAGCATCCAGGGAAATGTAGCAGTACATCACAGTCCTTGACAGCTGACTCCATGTCACACCCTACACCACACAGTCTAGGCTAATTGTGACAATTCTGTCCCCTTTTATAGACATACTTAGGTATGGACATGAGCTCTGATTGTAGCCAATGAGATATGAGAGGAAGCTAACATCATGGTGCTTGTGGACAACGCTACCTGTTTTCCAAGAGAAAGAGAAGAAGGAAGAGGAGGACAGGAAGGAGAAGAGGAAGAGGAGGAGGTGAGGGGGAGGGGAAGGAGGGAAGGAGGAGAAAGAGAGGGAGGAGATTTCTTCGCTCTGTTTCTCTGTTTCTGTAGGATGGTGACGTCTGAAACTAACAGAAACTGATTGAACCTGGTTAAAAAAAAAATAAGGGGGGTGCTTCCCTGGTGGCGCAGTGGTTGAGAGTCCGCCTGCTGATGCAGGGGACACGGGTTCGTGCCTTGGTCCGGGAAGATCCCACATGCCGCGGAGCGGCTGGGCCCGTGAGCCATGGCCGCTGAGCCTGCGCGTCCGGAGCCTGTGCTCCGCAACGGGAGAGGCCACAACAGTGAGAGGCCTGCGTACCGCAAAAAAAATAAAATAAAAATAAGGAAGGAAGTTTATCTCAAGGAAGCAAAGTCTAAACATAGGAAGCTTCCAGGGCTAGTTGATCCAGTAACTCAACCATGTGGTCAAGGACTCAGATGTTTTCCATGTTTCTGCTCTGCCATTTTCAGCATTTTTTTTACTAATCTTTAGACTGATAACAAATGACTACTCATCCAAACACATTTAGAGGAAAAGCAGGGTAACAGCCTGTGCTGCTCCCACTTGCTTCTCCATTCTGCTCCACTGCCCTGCCGTCTTCCTCCTCCACCTCTCCCCACTTCCCCTTCTCTCCCACGTCCCCTTCCCCTCACCCACCCCCCCACCAGAGATAGCCAAGTCTGCACTGAAACCACAGAGGGGGATGCTGCTTGAAGCACTGAAGAGGGCCGTCCTGATGATGCTATGTTCACCAAGAAGGAGGCTGCTATGGCTAAAGCTAGGATCATCCCCAAAGGATGCAGCTTTTTCTGGAGACACTGCCAAAAGCAGAAAGAGAGAAAGCAAATATAAGGCTTTTCCCCCTCTGACAGTATCTCCGTGTTGGCAAAACTGAACAAGAAGCCAGATGGCCGGGGTGTTCAGGAAATGTAATTTACACAGGCTTCCAGCCTCAGCATTACAGAAAGAAGTAAAGGCATATTACCTCTACTGGAGAAAGGAAAATGCGCTGGAAGAAGCTGCTGCTGCTGATGGTGGTGATGAAGACGATGATGACAATAACAATGGTGACGGTGATGGTGATGATAACAGTTACAGGAAAAATACTAACAGCAGAAAAATTAGCATTTGTGGCCAGGCCCTGTTCTAAACACTTTGAATGTATTTGCTCAGGAGGGAGAAGGAAGGAAAAGAGGAGAAATCAGAGGAAAAGAGCAAAGAAGAAGCAAGCCCACTGCTCTGAGATGTGGGTTTTCATCCCTGAGGAGCTTCGTTTTGTCCTTGTTCCTGCTCACATCCCTCCTCTAAACACACAAAGGAGAAAAAAATTAGCATGTATTGGATAAGAAGCCAGGGGCTAGACATGGTGCCGGGGACTCTTCACCACGTTACCTCACTCGCTGTTCACGATAATCATGCGTTAAAAAGGGAACCAGGGGCTTCCCTGGTGGCGCAGTGGTTGAGAGTCTGCCTACCGATGCAGGGGACGCGGGTTCGTGCCCCGGTCCGGGAAGATCCCACATGCCGCGGAGCGGCTGGGCCCGTGAGCCATGGCCACTGAGCCTGCGCGTCCGGAGCCTGTGCTCCGCAACGGGAGAGGCCACAACAGTGAGAGGTTCGCGTACCGCAAAAAAAACGGGGAACCAGGACAAGACAGGTTAAATAACTTGCTCACTGCCCACAAATAGCTCAGAGACAGTAATATTTAGTTCTTTCTGATTTTAGAGCTCGTGTTCCTTCAAATTAAGTGAAAAGAGTAAAAGCTGTTCTTATCCAGATATCCAAACCCGGTGCTCATACCTGCGTCCTCTCAGAACACTGCTTCCATCCACAAGAGATCCAGGGATGCAGTGCTGTCTTTTAACTGGGAACCTGAGTGAGCCTGGAGCCTCTGGCCTGGGGCAACCCGCTCTGGGCTGAAGAGGATTTGCTTTGAGAAAGGGATTTTGAAGTTAACAATGAAAGTAATCTTCTCCCTAGTAGAGTGAAAACAGCAGACCATGAAAATCTGTCAAGCGTAGAATAGTTTAAAAGAAAGAAAAATTAAAAGCGCTATCACAACCCACCTCCCCACCCCCCCAAAAAGGGGATATAATTCAAGACATAATGAATTATCTAAAGTAAATAGTCACAAACGACCAGTAAATCTTTTTTTCCAGCTTTATTGAGATATTATTGACATATAACATGTTTAAAGTGTACAATGCGATAATTTGATACATGTATATATTCTGAAATTATCATAAAAATGTCAGTCAACACTTCCATCCCCTCACTTAATTACCATCATTTTGTGTGGGTGATGATAACAGTTAAAATCTGGGCTTTCACAATTTTCAAGTATGTTATACAGCATTGTTAATTATAGTCACCATGCTGGATATTAGATCCCCAGAACTTATTCATCTTATAGCTAGAAGTGTGAACACTTTGACCAACATCTCCCCATTTCCCCCACCCCCAGCCCATTGTAACCACCATCCTACTGTTCATTTCTATGAGTTAGGCTTTTTTAGATTCCACATATAAATTAGATCATACAGTATTTGTCTTTCTCTGTCAGACTTATTTCACTTAGCATTATGCCCTCAAGGTCCATCCATGTGGTCACAACGGCAGGATTTCCTTCTTTTTTATAGATGAATAACATTCCACTATATATATATATATATATATATATATATATATATATGTATATCACAACTTTTTTATCCATTCATCCATCAGTGGACACTTAGGTTGTTTCCATGTCTTGGTTATTATAAACAATGCTGAAGTGAACATGGGAAGGCAGATGTCTCTGCAAGATAGTGATTTCATTTTGGATTCATACCCAAAGTGAGACTGCTGGATCATATGGTGGTTCTACTTTTAATTTTTGGAGGAATCTCCATGATGTTTTTCATGCTGGCTGTACCAATTTACATTCCCATCAACAGTGCACAAGGGTTCCTTTTCTCTATCTTTATCAGGATTTGTTATTTTATGTCTTTTTGATAATAGCCATCCTAACAGGTATGAGGTGATATCTCATTGTGGTTTTGATTTGCATTTTCTGAATGATTAGTGATATTAAGCACCTTTTCATGTACCTGTTGGCCATCTGTATGTCTTCTCTGGAAAAATGTCTATTCGAGTTTTTTACCCATTTTTAAATCAGATTTTTTGATTTTTTTGCTATTGAGTTGTATGAGTTCCTAATATATTTGATAAGGGGTTAATATGCAGCAGACTTTTTTACAAGGAGACACAGCTTTTAAGCCTCCCTGTGTATGAGTGCCTCTGTTGGGAGGGTAGCTAGTCAAGTTCACGTTAGTATGAATGGATTTACTGTCCTTTCCCAAGAGACCTTTTTGATGATTGAAGAAAATAAAAAAATCCAGGCCCTGGTGCTCAAGGCCGGAAGGAAAAGGGACCACTTCATTCATATTCTATCACTGTTGGTTTCTGCCACTGCAGACATTACACTTTTTTTAGTGACATTGCACATTTATTATCTCATAGTCTCTGTGCATCAGAAGTTCCAGCATGGCTTATGGTTCCCTGCTCAGGGGTCACAAGGCTACATTCACGGTGTTAGCCAAAGCTGGGTTCTCATCTGAGGCTAGAGGTCCTCTTCCAAGATCATTCAGGTTGTTGGTAGCGTTCAGTTCATTGCAGTTGTAGGATTTCTAGTGGCTCGCTTCTTCAAAGCCAGACACAGAGAGAGAGAAAGAGAGTCTAGAGTGAACTGGTCAGCAAAATGAGCCTTACATAACATAATCGAAGGAGGTCCTATCACCTCTGACATATCCATTGGTCAGAAGCAAGTGACAGGGCCCATCCACACTGAAAGGGAAGGACTCATACAAGGGTGTAAACACCCAGGGTTGAGGATCTCAGAGACCACCCTAGAGTCTGTCTGCCATAACCACTGGGGCTGTAGAGCACAGTAATGACAAGATGCTGGTGAGAACCTCCGCTGCTTTCTTACTTCTTCTCTCCCTATCTTGTGCCTATCACTCACTCTTTTCCTACCTTGCCCTCCCACCGACCCCGTAGACCATGCAGCTTCTGATCACATCTCGCATCTGCCTAGAAACAACACAAGAAGTCTTTGCTGCTCAGGGCTCTCCTGACAGGTCCAGGAACAGGAAAGAAGGCCTTCGAGTGCTCTGTCTGTGTCAGTGGATACACGCCGAAGACCCCGGCACCAAGGCCTATTGTGGGAATGGAGAGGAAGGTATTAGCAGGTGATGAGAATAGGCAGGACTGTGTTTAAACCTTCTCCCCCATTTAATCTCTTATTGACCAAGAAACATCACAAGGAGGTGTCCGGGAGGAATTAACACTAATCCCTTTCCAACTCACCAGCGCTCTGCTCTGCCTGGAGGCTCCACTGGGAATCTGTCACAGAGGATCACAGAGGATCCTGGGTAACCAATTAAGATGTTCTCACAGCACCTTCAGAAATGCATTAGCTCTGGTCCCACCAATACATTTCACATTAAGTAAATCACAATAAAAGTGAGGTCTGGAGCATCACAAATGAATTAAAAGAGGAAGGTGAAAGTGGGGGAAGACAGGCATGGCATAGGTTTTCATTTAAATAGGAAAGGAGAGGAAATTTTTAAAAAAAAGAAAACAAAGGGAAAGGAGAGAAGAAGAAAGGGAAAGGAACTAATTTTTCTCTTAAAATTTAATTCTGCTGCTATAAACTGAGCCAGACAAGACCCCTAGGAACCTGCTTGGAGTACTTAGGCCTGCTAAAAGTGAGATTCACAGTAGTAAATATATAACAAGAGCCAGGTGGTACAAGATCAGGGTTTTGTCGATTAGAAAGAAGTCTGGTCCCTGTGTCTTGGGCCCATATTGCCCAGCAAGCAGCCTGATACAGAGCAGATATTCTGGAAATGTTTGTTAAATGAACCAGTCTACTGATATTTTCTATACCAATGTTTAATCACGTTATCCCCCTCCGAAGTTCTGGTCACCCTATTTTCATTCACCCGTCCATCAATTCATCCATTTATCAGACGTTTATTGAGTGCTGCCCCATCTGTGCCACTCACTGTGATAATATATGGTGACATATCAGTGATCCAGATAACACGTTCACTTTCCCCGCACACCCCTGTTACTGGGCAGATGTTCATAAAAGCTAGAATATGTTAAAAGTGATAAGTATTACTTCAGGACCCATAGGAGAGACATTTAACTCCAGTTTTATGGGATACAGAGAACATCTGGGAGCTAGTTACATCTAAGTTAAACTAACAAGTGAAAGTAGGCAAGGGGGCTTGGGACAAGGGTATTCCATTCAGAGAGAAGAGCGTCTTCAAAGCCCTGATGTCAAAGTAACACATCAGAGGAAATCAACGTGGTTCAGAATGACAAGAGCAGGGACCAGGTACAAGTTATGAAGTATGAGAAGTATAGGGTTAGGCAGAGAGAATCGGGAAGATGGCGGAAGAGTAAGACGCGGAGATCACCTTCCTCCCCACAGATACACCAGAAATACATCTACACGTGGAGCAACTCCTACAGAACACCTACTGAACGCTGGCAGAAGACCTCAGACCTCCCAAAAGGCAAGAAACTCCCCACGTACCTGGGTAGGGCAAAAGAAAAAAGAATAAACAGAGACAAAAGGATAGGGTCGGGACCTGCACCAGTGGGAGGGAGCTGTGAAGGAGGAAAGGTCTCCACACACTAGAAGCCCCTTCGCGGGCGGAGGCTGCGGGTTGCGGAGGGGGGAAGATTCGGCGCCGCGGAGGAGAGCACAGCAACAGGGGTGCAGAGGGCAAAGCGGGGAGATTCCCGCACGGAGGATCGGTGCCGACCAGGACTCGCCAGCCCGAGAGGCTTGTCTGCTCACCCGCCGGGGCGGGCGGGGCTGGGAGCTAAGGCTCGGGCTTCGGTCGGAGCGCCGGGAGAGGACTGGGGTTGGCGGCGTGAGCACAGCCTAAAGGGATTAGTGCGCCACGGCTAGCCAGGAGGGAGTCCGGGGAAAAGTCTGGACCTGCCGAAGAGGCAAGAGACTTTTTCTTCCCTCTTTGTTTCCTGGTGCGCGAGGAGAGGGGATTAAGAGCGCTGCTTAAAGGAGCTCCAGAGACGGGCGCGAGCCGCGGGTAAAAGCGCGGACCCCAGAGACGGGCGGGAGACGGTAAGGCCGCTGCTGCTGCCGCCACCAAGAAGCCTGTGTGCGAGCACAGGTCACTATCCACACACCCCTTCCGGGGAGTCTGTGCAGCCCGCCACTGCCAGGGTCCCGGGATCCAGGGACAACTTCCCCAGGAGAACGCACAGCTCACCTCAGGCTGGTGCAACGTCACGCCGGCCTCTGCCGCCACAGGACCGCCCCGCACTCCGTACCCCTCCCTCCCCCCCGGCCTGAGTGAGCCAGAGCCCCCGAATCAGCGGCTCCTTTAACCCCGTCCTGTCTGAGCAAACAACAGACGCCCTCCAGCGACCTACACGCAGAGGCAGGGCCAAATCCAAAGCTGAGCCCCTGGGAGCTGTGAGAACAAAGAAGAGAAAGGGAAATCTCTCCCGCAGCCTCAGAAGCAGCGGATTAAAGCTCCACAATCAACTTGATGTACCCTGCATCTGTGGAATACATGAATAGACAACGAACCATCCCAAACTGAGCAGGTGGACTTTGAGAGCAAGATCTATGATTTTTTCCCCTTTTCCTCTTTTTGTGAGTGTGTATGTGTATGCTTCTGTGTGAGATTTTGTCTGTATAGCTTTGCATCCACCATTTGTCCTAGGACTCTATCTGTCCGTTTTGTTTGTTTTTCTTTAAAAAAATTTTTTTTCTTAATAATTATTTTTTATTTTAATAACTTTATTTATTTTATCTTACTTTATTTTATTTTCTGCCCTGTCCTCTTTCTTTCTTTTCTTTCTTCCTTCCTTCCTTCTTTTCTTTCTTTCTTTCTTCTTTTTCTCCCTTTTATTCTGAGCCGTGTGGATAAAAGGCTCCTGGTGCTGCAGCCAGGAGTCAGTGCTGTGCCTCTAAGGTGGCAGAGCTAACTTCAGGACACCGGTCCACAAGAGACCTCCCAGCTCCACGTAATATCAAATGGCGAAAACCTCCCAGAGATCTCCATCTCAACACCAGCACCCAGCTTCACTCAACGACCAGCAATATACAGTGCTGGACACCCTACACCAAACAACTAGCAAGACAGGAACACAACCACACCCATTAGCAGAGAGGCTGCCTAAAATCATAAGTCCACAGACACCCCAAAACACACCACAAGACATGGACCTGCCCACCAGAAAGACAAGATCCATCCTCATCCACCAGAACACAGGCACTAGTCCCCTCCATCACGAAGCCTACACAACCCACTGAAACAACTTTAGCCACTGGGGACAGACACCAAAAACAACGGGAACTATGAACCTGCAGTCTGCAAAAAGGAGACCCCAAACACAGTAAGATAAGAAAAATGAGAAGACAGAGAAACACACAGCAGATGAAGGAGCAAGGTAAAGACCCACCAGACCAAACAAATGAAGAGAAAATAGGCAGTCTACCTGAAAAATAATTCAGAATAATGATAGTAAAGATGACCCAAAATCTTGGAAATAGAATAGAGAAAATGCAAGAAACATTTAACAAGGACCTAGAAGAACTAAAAATGAAACAAGCAACGATGAACAACACAATAAATGAAATTAAAAATACTCTAGATGGGATCAATAGCAGAGGCATAAGAATGGATAAGTGACCTAGAAGATAAAATAGTGAAAATTACTACTGCAGAGCAGAATAAAGAAAAAAGAATGAAAAGAACTGAGGACAGTCTCAGAGACCTCTGGGACAACATTAAACGCACCAACATTCGAATTATAGGGGTTCCAGAAGAAGAAGAGAAAAAGAAAGGGACTGAGAAAATATTTGTAGAGATTATAGTTGAAAACTTCCCTAATATGGGAAAGGAAATAGTTAATCAAGTCCAGGAAGCACAGAGAGTCCCATACAGGATAAATCCAAGGAGAAACACGCCAAGACACATATTAATCAAACTGTCAAAAATTAAATACAAAGAAAACATATTAAAAGTAGCAAGGGAAAAACAACAAATAACACACAAGGGAATCCCCATAAGGTTAACAGCTGATCTTTCAGCAGAAACTCTGCAAGCCAGAAGGGACTGGCAGGACATATTTAAAGTGATGAAGGAGGAAAACCTACAAGACCCATATATATGCTGTCTACAAGAGACCCATTTCAGACCTAGACCTAAAGACACATACAGACTGAAGGTGAAGGGATGGAAAAAGATATTCCATGCAAATGGAAACCAGAAGAAAGCTGGAGTAGCAATTCTCATATCAGACAAAATAGACTTTAAAATAAAGACTATTAGAAGAGATAAAGAAGGACACTACATAATGATCAAGGGATCGATCCAAGAAGATATAACAATTGTAAATATTTATGCACCCAACATAGGAGTACCTCAATACATAAGGCAAATACTAACAGCCATAAAAGGGGAAATCGACAGTAACACATTCATAGTAGGGGACTTTAACACCCCCTTTGACCAATGGACAGATCATCCAAAATGAAAATAAATAAGGAAACACAAGCTTTAAATGATACATTAAAAAAGAAGGATTTAACTGATATTTATAGGACATTCCATCCAAAAACAACAGAATACACATTTTTCTCAAGTGCTCATGGAACATTCTCCAGGATAGATCATATCTTGGGTCACAAATAAAGCTTTGATAAATTTAAGAAAATTGAAATTGTATCAAGTGTCTTTTCTGACCACAACGCTATGAGACTAGATATCAATTACAGGAAAAGATGTGTAAAAAATACAAACACATGGAGGCTAAACAATACACTACTTAATAACGAAGTGATCACTGAAGAAATCAAAGAGGAAATAAAAAAATACCTAGCATCAAATGACAATGGAGATACAACAACCCAAACCCTATGGGATGCAGCAAAAGCAGTTCTAAGAGGGAAGTTTATAGGAATACAATCCTACCTTAAGTAACAGGAAACATCTCGAATAAACAACCTAACCTTGCACCTAAAGCAATTAGAGAGAGAAGAACAAAAAAAACTCAAAGTTAGCAGAAGGAAAGAAATAATAAAGATCAGATCAGAAATAAATGAAAAAGAAATGAAGCAAACCATAGCAAAGATCAATAAAACTAAAAGCTGTTTCTTTGAGAAGATAAACAAAATTGATAAACCATTAGCCAGACTCATCAAGAAAAAAAGGGAGAAGACTCAAATCAATAGAATTAGAAATGAAAAAGGAGAAGTAACAACTGGCACTGCAGAAATACAAAAGATCGTGAGAGATTACTACAAGAAACTCTATGCCAATAACATGGACAACCTGGAAGAAATGGACAAATTCTTAGAAAAGCACAACCTGCCAAGACTGAATCAGGAAGAAATAGAAAATATGAACAGACCAATCACAAGCACTGAAATTGAAACTGTGATTAAAAATCTTCCAGCAAACAAAAGCCCAGGACCAGATGGCTTCACAGGTGAATTCTATCAAACATTTAGAGAAGAGCTGACACCTATCCTTCTCAAACTCTTCCAAAATATAGCAGAGGGAGGAACACTCCCAAACTCATTCTACGAGGCCACCATCACCTTGATACCAAAACCAGACAAGGATATCACGAAGACAGAAAACTACAGGCCAATATCACTGATGAACATAGATGCAAAAATCCTCAACAAAATACTAGCAAACAGAATCCAACAGCAAATTAAAAGGATCATACACCATGATCAAGTGGGGCTTATCCCAGGAATTCAAGGATTCTTCAATATACGCAAATCAATCAACGTGGTACACCATATTAACATATTGAAGGAGAAAAACCATATGATCATCTCAATAGATGCAGAGAAAGCTTTACAAAATTCAACACCCATTTTTGATAAAAACCCTGCAGAAAGTAGGCATAGAGGGAACTTTCCTCAACATAATAAAGGCCATATATGACAAACCCACAGCCAACATCGTCCTCAATGATGAAAAACTGAAAGCATTTCCACTAAGATCAGGAACAAGACAAGGTTGCCCATTCTCACCACTCTTATTCATCATAGTTTTGGAAGTTTTAGCCACAGCAATCAGAGGAGAAAAGGAAATAAAGGGAATCCAAATCAGAAAAGAAGAAGTAAAGCTGTCACTGTTTGCAGATGACATGATACTCTACATAGAGAATCCTAAAGATGCTACCAGAAACCTACTAGAGCTAATCAATGAATTTGGTAAAGTCGCAGGATACAAAATTAATGCACAGAAATCTCTGGCATTCCTATACACTAATGATGAAAAATCTGAAAGTGAAATCAAGAAAACACTCCCATTTACCATTGCAACAAAAAGAATAAAATATCTAGGAATAAACCTACTTAAGGAGAAAAAAGACCTGTATGGAGAAAATTATAAGACACTGATGAAAGAAATTAAAGATGATACAAATAGATGGAGAGATATACCATGTTCTTGGATTGGAAGTATCAACATTGTGAAAATGACTCTACTACCCAAAGCAATCTACAGATTCAATGCAATCCCTATCAAACTACAACTGGCATTTTTCACAGAATTAGAACAAAAAATTTCACAATTTGTATCAAAACACAAAAGACCCCAAATAGCCAAAGCAATCTTGAGAAAGAAAATCGGAGCTGGAGGAATCAGGTTCCCTGACTTCAGACTATACTACAAAGCTACAGTAATCAAGAAAGTATGGTACAGGTACAAAAACAGAAATATAGATCAAAGGAACAGGATAGAAAGCCCAGAGATAAACCCACACACATATGCTCACCTTATCTTTGATAAAGGAGGCAGGAATGGACAGTGGAGAAAGGACAGCCTCTTCAGTAAGTAGTGCTGGGTAAACTGGACAGGTACATGTAAAAGTATGAGATTAGATCACTCCCTAACACCATACACAAAAATAAGCTCAAAATGGATTAAAGACCTAAATGTAAGGCCAGAAACTTTCAAACTCTTAGAGGAAAACATAGGCAGAACACTCTATGACATAAATCACAGCAAGATCCTTTTTGACTCACCTCCCAGAGAAATGGAAATAAAAACAAAAATAAACAAATGGGACCTAATGAAACTTCAAAGCTTTTGCACAGCAAAGGAAACCATAAACAAGACCAAAAGAAAACCCTCAGAATGGGAGAAAATATTTGTAAATGAAGCAACTGACAAAGGATTAATCTCCAAAATTTACAAGCAGCTCATGCAGCTCAATAACAAAAAAAACAAACAACCCAATCCAAAAATGGGCAGAAGACCTATATAGACATTTCTCAAAGAAGATATACAGACTGCCAACAACACATGAAAGAATGCTCAACATCATTAATCATTAGAGAAATGCAAATCAAAACTACAATGAGATATAATCTCACACCGGTCAGAATGGCCATCATCAAAAAATCTAGAAACAATAAATGCTGGAGAGGGTGTGGAGAAAAGGGAACACTCTTGCACTGCTGGTGGGAATGTGAATTGGTACAGCCACTATGGAGAACAGTATATAGGTTCCTTAAAAAACTACAAATAGAACTATCATATGACCCAGCAATCCCACTACTGGGCATATACCCTGAGAAAACCATAATTCAAAAAGAGTCATGTACCCAAATGTTCATTGCAGCTCTATTTACAATAGCCAGGAGATGGAAACAACCTAAATGTCCATCTTTGGATGAATGGGTAAAGAAGATGTGGCACATATATACAATGGAATATTACTCAGCCATAAAAAACCCCGAAATTGAGCTATCTGCAATGAGGTGGATGGGCCTAGAGACTGTCATACAGAGTGAAGTAAGTCAGAAAGAGAAAGACAAATACCATATGCTAACACTTATATATGGAATTTAAGAAACAAAAAATGTCATGAAGAACCTAGGGGTAAGACAGGAATAAAGACACAGACCTACTAGAGAATGGACTTGAGGATATGGGGAGGGGAAAGGGTAAGCTGTGACAAAGTGAGAGAGTGGCATGGACATATATACACTACCAAACGTAAAATAGATAGCTAGTGGGAAGCAGCCGCATAGCACAGGGAGATCAGCTCGGTGCTTTGTGACCACCTAGAGGGGTGGGATAGGGAGGGTGGGAGGGAGGGAGACGCAAGAGGGAAGAGATATGGGAACATATGTATAACTGATTCACTTTGTTATAAAGCAGAAACTAGCACACCATTTTAAAGCAATTATTCTCCAATAAAGATGTAAAAAAAAAAAAAAAGTATAGGGAGGAATAAGCAGGGTCAGATTATGTTTCGTATTTTGTTGTAAGGGCAACAGAGGCCTCTTGGAGAGTTTTAGGTAGGAACAATGGCATAAGCCAATTTGTGTTTTAAAAGTTTTGCCCCAAGCATAGTGAATAGACTCAAGCAGGTAAAACTAAAAGTAGTAAAACTAGTTAGGAGGGGGGCTGAGACAACACAACAGTCCAGGTAAGAGATAAAGGTGACTTGAATGTGGGTAGTAGTGGAGGTGATAGCGAAGCATGAAGAGATTTTGGAAACAAAACAAAACTGGCAGAACTTAATGGCAGCTGTGCATGGGGGGATAGTCAGGAATGACTTTCATCCTGGTACCTCTCTTGCTCAGCTGGGTAGTTGGTGGTACCATTTACTGGTGGAGTAAGAAGGATTTTGGAGGGAGAAATATGATGGGCTTAAGTTTAGAGGAGTTCTTTTATCCATGGCATATCCAAGCAGAGATGTCCAGTAGGCTTCAGGAGAGAAGTCCCGGCTAGAGGCATCAGCATATGGGTGGTGATCAAGGTCATGGAACTAGATGAGATTCTTCAGGGAGATGTGGGTCCTGCAGCCATGCCTTGCCCTACTCATTCCTTCTTCCCCAGTCAGAACCTTGACTCCCAGCCCGTATCAGAGATATGAACATGGCTGAGCTCCACTAAAATGGACTTTACAGCAGCTTTGGCGGGGGGAGGGGGGAGGGGGCGGGGGACAGCTTCTTTAGCATTAGGTTTGGACAACAGAAAAGCCTTCTGCTGTTCTCACTGTGATTCTTAGAGCCAGAAAGATGTATTTGGAGCGCTGGCTATTTTTATACTGCCTGTATTCGCTGCAATTATTTCCTTTCAGTTTCCCTTAGTGTTTAGTAAAACTCTTTCTGAAATTACCAGCCTGTCTCAGTTGTGTTAAAGGGATAGAGGAAAAGGGAGTTTTGTCAGGCTCGGATCCAACTATTGAAAGGGTAGCTGTGGCCCTTGGGTGCTTGGCATGGTGTCACAGGAGGAGCCAGCCAGGAAGAGACCCAAACAGAAGGTAAAACCCTGGGGAATGGAGTGGGAGCCGTGTGTACATCCGTCCCCTCTTCCCTGAAGATGGTCTTCCAACCTGATTCTCTGCTCTCACTTGTTCTGTGAGGTATGGTGGGATATTGTGAAAAGCAAAAAGATATAGAAGTCAGACAGAAATGACTTTGATCCCCAACACTGCCATTTAACAAATTGAGAGACTTGGGGCAAGTTATTTAACCATTCTGAGTCTCTGTTTTCTCATAGGTAAAATGGAAATAATAATAACCAACTCCTCAGTATTGTTAGAAAATCTCTGTAAAACTCAAAGCATGGAGTAGGAACTCGATAAATGGTGTCTTTTGTCATGATTATCCCCTAAGTAACCGTAAAGCATGAAAACAGCTGAGGGTTAGAATTCAGAAGTCAAGAATGAACCTAAAGGAGCTGAATCAAGGGAACTAAAAGGCAAAACTGGGTCAACATTGAGGTCAAAACCAGGCAATGGATTCCAACCCATTTGGTCAGAAATAAGAGACCTCTAGGAAACAGAAGCATAGAACAGAGAGGAGATTAAGAGGCCCAAGCCTTCAGAAGATGCCAACTTGAGACCAAGTCATGCCCCAGTCCTTGCATTTTTGTATTTTTTCTGGTGGGACAGAAGCCTACCCATCAGCACAGCTCCCCCCATGATCTGAGGTTGGCTAGTGGCCAGAAGGAGCAGGTGCCTTGAACGTAAGTGGGGGATTCTGATGTCCTTTCTGGGATGATGGAGTTATTAGCCTATTCACACTGAGCCCCTTCTGCTTGCCAGTGACTCTGGGTGTAGCCTATATGCTCTATCTACATTCTCCATCTACTCTGTCTTTCAAGTCCTAAGAAACAGAGTGGGAGGAGACCTCAGCAGCGTCCCCATCTTAGCACCTTTCAAAGACTGGGTAAGTGACTAGAGAGAACAACTCGTGGCCTCCAGCCCATTTCCTCCCCCTTGCTAGTTGTCTGTATTCCTCTTCCCACCTCCCACGATGGGGGGAGGTGGATGGATTTCAGTCACTTCCTAGGAATTACAGTTGCAGAGATGACAAGATGGCTAAGAAGTAGGTATCTCTGGCACAATTCACCATTTTTTTTGGTAGATATTTATGATGCCAGAGATGAAAGGGCCCATGAAATCACAAAATCCAGGGGTTGCAAACTCAAATGTGGTCACCTCAATCCTGTGCTCTCTTGAACCTGGGAGACAAGGTACACAGGCCAGAGTGGTACACTCTCTGAGGCATCTGCCAACCAGCATGTGGCATTCTCCTGTGGGTTTAGGACTGATTTGTCACAAGAGAATGAGCTTCAAGACTTTTATTCAGTGGTTGGTAGATAAAAAGTCATCTCTCTGCTCCTGGATATGAGTGGGGGACAAGGTAGCCGTGAGAGCTGTCAGCATCTATATTATTGACATGAGAAGTCAGCCTGAGATCAAAGACAAACTACAAAGGAGTAGAACAAAGACACCTGGGGGGAAATGGACCTGCAGCCCCAAGACACCTGGGGGGAAATGGACCTGCAGCCCCATATCCATGGTGAACCCCTAAATGAAACAAACCCTGAAACCTGCTCTCCTAGTTTCTTTGATCACTGCCTGTAAACCACCTTGGGTCGACTTCCCATTGCTTGAAATACCAGAACTCCCTCTTAATTTACTACCTAGAGATTCCTACTATTCTTCTCTCACTTTGGATCAACATGGGCTACAGAAAAGTAAATCCCCATTACCACACTCTTTTCTGGAGTGTTGACTACCCTTTTGATCTTTGGGAAATTACTTAACCTCTGCATCTCAGGTTTTCTATCAACAAAATGGGATAATAACAGACCCACCACAGAGAATGTGTTCAGACCAGCACCTAAGTGCTCACTGTACATTGGTAACTGTTATTACAAACAGTAGTAACAGCAGTGATAGTAGTCATATCAGTATTGGTATTATTATACACAACTCTATTTCTGGGCAAATTCTTCATTCTCTTCCTTGCTCTGGGGCCTGGAGTAAGTCACTGAGGATAAGAGTTAACTTCGTATTCAATACCCTTAAGTCTGGGAAAGAGTCTGGGTCTAAGAGGGGTGGTGGGCGGCGGGGAGACCTGGCCAGTTGTCAGTCAAGTGGAGTGTGCTGGCATCTGGATGATAAGAGATGACAGCCAGACTGAGGTGTCTTATCATAAGAGAGAGGAAACAGCTGAACAGGCAAGTTCAAAGCAAAACACTTACTGTTTTGAAGTAGCCTATGCAGGCAAACTGAATTCAACCAAGTCTAATGGTGAAGAGCCATGTCAAAATTCAGGCACAAATTAGAACAGAACTAGGGTAGGGCAGGAAGAAAGGTTCTAGGGAGTTTGCTCTCAGGCCATGTGATCTACGGTGAACTGGACTGTTTCCTCTAGACACTGTTGTCACCAAAGGAGTTGGCATGTTCACAGCTCCACCTTACAGGTCAATGGTTGTGTGGGTCATGGGGATGGGGGCAGGGGGAGTTGCATTAAAGAATCAGGGTCGGGGCGGACAAGAGCTACTGAGGATTCAGTGTCAGTTATTGCGAAGCCCCTATGGGTTCTGTGATTCTGTGAACCCTAAAAAAATAGGGGCAATCATTCCTGTTATTTTGTGCAATTGTCAACCTCCAATGGCATCCTGAATTTTTCTTATGGAAAAAGAAAATAGAACAATTTTCTTGGATAGAAAATTGTTCTATCCAAGTGGATAGAACAATTTTCCAGGGAAACCAAGAGATATCACTTTGCTTTCTTCATAACACAGTTTGTCTCTGATAATCCGCTTGTCATATCTAACTTTCCCACTTTCTGCCAGCAGCGACAAGGGTCCCTCTCATTACATGGCTGCCAGGCTTGCTCCAGGCCAGCCTGCTGCAGAATTAACATGTCATGTCCACCTCACCATGGGGACCTGCGGGGTGTCAGAGACTCAAGCGACTGAAACGCCCAAGGGAAAGAGGACCAGCTGCCTGCGTCGTTTCCCATCTTCAGTACCACGGCCAGCTCATTAAGGAGTGCGTTGGAAAGTGCTTTTAAACTTAAAGCCAGGAGGACACACGTTTGTAGGACATTTTACACCTTCCAAAGCACTTTCTCACATTCTGAGGTCTGAAGCAGGCCGTGAGGAGATGATTATTTCTCTTTTCACAGAGTTAGCTGCCATGCTGCCGAAAAAAATGCCGGAACTCTGAGTGTGGAGCTCCCATCTAAGTAACGTCTCTGCTACTAACAAGTTTGTGAATCTGTGCAGTCACTTAACTTGTTCAATCTTCAGTCTTCTTAGTTCCAAAATCGAGGCAATAAAACAAATGTTAAGAGGACATGATCAGATGAACATGATTTTAAAATGCTTTGTAAATTCTAAAGTGCTGTAAACATTGATCCATTATAATGATTCCATTATGAAGCTGCAGCTCAAGCTAAAGTGACTTAGTGTAAGCGAAGGCAGGAGGGCAGCAAGTACCATGGGGCCAAACTCCTCAGGTTCCAGTCTCTGTTCCTCCTCTTCTTCACTCTGTGGCCTGGGATAAGTTACTTAATTTCCTTGTGGATCCATTATTGCATCTGTAAAATGGAAAATAATAAAAGCTACCGTGAGGTTTATTTTGAGGATTAAGCAAGATAGTGCAGGCAAAGTACCTACAGAGAGGCTAGAACATCATAAATGTTCAGTGAATAGCTGGTATCAACATCATCATCATTATCCACTTCTAGTTACTAAGCTACAGGATCAGAATCCAGAATCCATGATTCCTGGTCCAGTGCTGCAGAAGTCTCCCATCAATTTCATGACTCTAATGACCCTGACCTCAGACCACAGAAGGTTAGAGCAAGGGGCACTGGCAACCACAGCCCACCTTTCTGTTATTATAAACAAGACAACTGGGAGGGCTTCCCTGGTGGCGCAGTGGTTGAGAGTCCGCCTGCCGATGCAGGGGACACGGGTTCGTGCCCCGGTCCGGGAAGATCCCACATGCCGCGGAGCAGCTGGGCCCGTGAGCCATGACCGCTGAGCCTGCGCGTCCGGAGCCTGTGCTCCGCAACAGGAGAGGCCACAACGGTGAGAGGCCCACGTACCACACACACACACAAAAAATAATATTAACTACCTCCAAATGTGTAATGGTTAATTTTATGTGTCAATTTGACTGGGACACAGAGCACACAGATATTTGCTAAAACATTATTCTAGGTGTTTCTATGAGGGTGTTTTGGGGGAGCTTAGACTAATTTAATTGTCCTTCTTTAATGTGGGCCTCAATCAATCAATCGATGGCATGAATAGAACGAAAAAGGCTGGCACTTCTCCAGATAAGAGAGAATTCCTCCTACCTGACTCCCTATGAGCTGGGACATTGCGTTTTCCCAGCCCTTGAGATTCAACTGAAACATTGGTTCTCCTGGGTCTCCAGCTTGCTGACTGCAGGTCTCTAGACTTGTCAACCTCCATCATCACAGGAGCTGATTTCTTATAATAGATCTCTTTCAATAGATAGATAGATAGATAAAGTATATTTGTTTTATATATGTGTGTGTGTGTGTGTGTGTGTGTGTGTGTATATATATATATATCCTATTGGTTCTATTTCTCTGGAGAACTCCAGCTAATACAAAATGGCAGTATGGTGATTCCTCAAAAAATTAAAAGTAGAATTACCGTATGACTGAGGAATCCCACTTCCAGGTATATATCAAAAGAAGTGAAAGCAGGGACTCAAACAGATATTCGTACCTCCTCATTCATAGCCGCATACTTCACAATAGCCAAAGGGTGGAAGCCACTCAAGGGTCCACTGATTGATGAATGGGTAAACAAAATGTGGTTTATATACATACAATGGAATGTTATTCAGGCTTAAATAGGAAGGAAATTTCGGACACACGCTACAACGTGAATTAACCTTGAAGATACTACGCTAGTCACAAAAGGACAAATACTGTATGATTCCACTTATATGAGGCACCTAGAACAGTCAAATTCATAGAAAGGAAAATGGTGGTTACCAAGGGCAGAAAGAAGGGCAGTGGAGAGTTGGTGTTTAATGCGTACAGGTTCAGTTTGGGAAGATAAAAAAGTCTAGAGATGAATGGTGGCAATGATTGCACAATATTGTGGATATACTTCATGCTACAGAATTATACACTTAAAAATGGTTAGAATGGCAAATGTTATGTATACTTTATCACAATAAAAAAAAGGAAAGAAAATCACTTTCCTCATAAGAGTCTCTGTGAGAAATAAATGAGTTAAGATATGTAAAATGGCACACACAGTAAGCACGATAAAAATGATATTTGTTTCACAAATAAAGACCTCACATATTGATATTTTCAAAGTACATTAACACATTAAAATACTCATGAGAGAAGGTAAAATTAAAATGCAGAGTAAAAACCATGCATCACCAGTACAATTCCAAGTTTGCTTGAAATGTTTTAAAGCTCTATGTATACCTATGCATAGAAGAGAAAGCATGTGATCAAGAGTAGTAAAATGTTAACCTAATTCGTTCTGGGTGAAGACATTACGTGTGACATTTGTTTGCCTTGATATATTCTGATTTTCGCAATTTTGACAAAGAATTGTGTTATTTTCATAAGCTTCACCCCTAAATGATGATTTTAGGTGCTTAAGGGGAGCTTATCTGTATCCGGTATCCTGTTGACCCTTCCTCGGTAGCTGGAGGTGACTTTCTACCTCCAGGAGGAGAGATGACCAGCGTGCCATCTCCATCTCCGTGCACCGTTTATATCCCCCAAACACTTCATCTGTGTGTCCAAGACAGATGAAGGGTCTCTGTAGTAGGGACATTCCTTGGAGCATTTGTTTCACATCCTGCCTTCAGAAGAATTTTGAGAAACCACAAAGATCTGGAGACTACAGATAGGAAACAGGAGTCAAGCAAGAAATGTGGCTCCTGTCAGACACGGGCAAACTTGGCACTTTTGTGTATGTTCCACTTTTTCGTCAGTTTCATGGACATCAGGGACCTCACCCCATGTCCTGTGTAATCAGGGCTTAGATGGACATCTCCGAGACTGTACTAATCTCTGGGCTCTCTGCTGTCAATCACGTCTTCTCTTGCCTTCTGTATAACTGGAGGGTTTCAGAAGAAAAGCAAAACTCCAGAGAATGTCACTTCACATCCTTCAAAATTCGGCCTCAAGTCTCATCACCTTGCTCCAGGTATCCTGTATCTAAAACATGCTGAGGCAGGAGATAGATGGGCTCCAGGCTAGACATTTACAACTGACCTCCTGTTCACACCTCCTGGGGTGAGAAGAAGATGAGCTCCAGGCCGGACATTCATTACCAGCCCCTTGTTTACATTTCCTGAAGCAAGAGACAAACGGGCTCCAGGACTACATATTTATGACCGGACTCCTGTCTATATTTAGAGATCTGCATCTCAATATTAAACCAGCAACAGGAATAGGGTAAATAACCAGACATTGGGCATTTTTATGGCAGGGACAGAGTGGGACTAAACCCTATTAAAGGATCAAGAGGCTACACATTTCCCATCCTTGGGACAAGGGAGACACTATGCATGTGCAAAAGCCTTCACAGGGTCAAAAAGGCAGGAGATGCCAGAAGTCCTGCTCTCTCCTCCCCGAGGCCTGTGCAGTGAGATCCATCTTAACTAAAGGGTGCGTACACACCCAGGGGAGGTTCCAGAGGCAAATTATCCATGGGGTCCAAACAATACGATTGGCCAAAAAGAAGACAAAGACCCGGAAGACTGCCCCCTCATAAAAGATGTAAACTTCCCAAAGGTGCGACTCTCAGAGTTCGCCCATGCGTCTTTCCGCATGTACTTTTCTCTTCCAATAAACTTTTTACTTTTGTCTTTACCTTCTGCCTCCTTGCCTGAATTTTTTCCTGACAAGGCAGGTGAGAACCAGGGACCCAGGCCCTAGCTGCTGGCCCCTGTGGTCCAGTGGTTAGGACTCCTGGTCCGGGACCTAAGATCTCGCTTCCTGCTACTTCTCACTGCTGCTTGCTGAAGGCTGCCACGTACTGCTGCCTGCATCCGAAACCAATACCAGCTACAGCTTTCCACCATCCTAAGCTGGGAATGTTCACGCCATGCTTGTGCTTTTCTCTCTGCCCAGATGTATTCTTCCTAGTCTTCTGCATTTGTCAAAATACTTGCCATTTTTCGAGGCCCAAAGTGGACTGTCGTCTTTGGGCGGCCTTTCCCAACTCTCCAGGCAGAGTGGAGCTCTGCATCCTCTGAGTCGCCCGGGCAGTTGGCAACCACTCAAATGATTCTCTCGTGTTGTATCTCCCTAGACAACTAGAATGTGAGCCTCCTGAGAGCAGGGATGGTACTCAGTTTTGTAGCAGGAGCTCAATAAATACAGATCTGATATTAAAGTATTCTGTTCAGTTTCCCCTCAGCTGTGACATATCCGTAATGGTATCCACAAGCTCAAACGTTAAATGGAGACCATTCTTGTCACTTTGCTTGGTTGGCAGGAGAATGTGAAGCTCCAATAAGTTACTGAAATTCTCCTATTCAGAGAGTTTCAAAATGATCCCAAAGGATCATGTTAATAACCATGAACTTGCCTGACTCCAACAGAAGCGAGCTGGGCCCCAAACAGTGCTGTGAGCACAGCTTTGCTTTACACTGCTAGAAATGAAATCTTTTCAACTGCATTCACCTGAATAATTGAATGGTTCGTTGCTTGGGAGAGGAACAATTGACTATTCAACTGTTGGAAGAGGAACAACTGAGTGGTCTCCATTGTTTGGGAGAGGACTGATTGAATGCGCCATTGCTTGAGAGAGGAACAATTGAGCATGAAACTATTTGGAAGAGAAATAATTAGGCATTCCATTGTTTAGGAGAGGAACAACTTAATATCCCATTCCTTGGGAGAACATTTTAAGACAGACTTTCACCAATTTAGGATGCTGTTCTACCTAAAAATGTTACTTTCCAAGTCATTTATTTGTTTGGAAGAGAGAGCACTTTTACCCAGAGAAACAATGTTTGTAATGATTTATAGATTTGTAGGTTTCTAGAGTAGCACCTTCATCCCCTCAACATCTATTAACTTTCCATTATATTTGAAGTAGAGTGCTGGCTTCAATTTCACTTTCACCACACCACTTCTGATAGTGCATCAGTATGGAAATGCATACTAAATTCAGCCCTGGATGGCGAGAGTTTCCATTCCCTGCCTTCTCTGCAAACATGTGACCTCTTCTTTCACTGTCCCTGTCATTTCATTCCTTCACAGGTAGAACGGACTAGATAGCCCAGGCTGGTCACTCTCTCAATCACTCTTATGTAAATTGAAATCAGTTCTGTGTATTTGCAATAAAGGAAAGCAACTCCCTAGGCCATTCACTCCTCACGATGTCCTGAATGTCCAAAAGTCAGTGTTACACCTCAGGTTACTAGAGTTCCGTTGCTTTATATTTCTTATCTTCCAAGAGCGAGTGACAGTGAATTGTACCACCTGCTAAGCCATTGGGACAAGATTTCTCTTTTTTTTTTTCTCTAGATTTTTTTTTTTTAAGTATAGTTGATTTATAATGTTGTGCATTTTCTGCTGTACAGCAAAGTGACTCAGCTGAATTCAACCCAGACGTATGGAGTCGCTGCCCCTAGGGTGGGTGGGGCCTGGGAAGCGCCTCTTAATGATCTCCCCAGATGCCCCTTGTGCACACTAATGTGTAGCTCAGGTGATGACTGTGCTATAATGACAAGAAGCACAGCAGGAGACTTAAATGTGAGGAAATGGTGCATCAAACATCCATTCTTAACAAGTTCCTCCTGTAATTAAAGAGAGAGAGAGAGAGTGAATGTCTGTACAGAACACTTTTTACATCAAGATCTGACACACATACCCATAAACATACACACTTAACCAAAACAAAATTTTCTGGAAATAATACTTACAAAAACTTCCTGACACAACTTGAATTTTCTTTTTAGTATATTTTTTAAGAATCCAGTCACATTCAAGTAAATTGGTTTTTTCCACCCACCAATGGATTGCAAAAAGCATTGGTGTGGAAGAATTGGTGTGGCGGTGACAGTGGAAATAAAGGTACACAAGAATCAAAGCTTGGGCAATGACAGCAAGTGACTAGTATTGATCAGAAAGAAGATATAATAGAACATCCTTTCCACCTCTTGTCTCAGCGATGATTGTCTAGTCCCTTTCGTGAAATGGATGTTACGAATCCCCTAAGATAACCGACAATCTTGGGGAAAATGAATTGAGAACAAGAAGAGTAGTTAGGCAGGAACCAAACACACTGACCTGTGAGAAGGGAGTAGAGTAAGATCATTTTGCTATTTGCGGAGACTCTTAGGTTTATACCAAAGTTGTTTCTCATGTAGGAAAAATTGTGCTTAGGTCAATATGAATCTGCAAAGAGTCAGGAGAAATTAAGTTCTGTGCTGTGGCCAAAACACCTAATTTTCCACAACATTCCTTTGTTCGTTCAACAAATATGTATTGAGTGCCTAGTAGAACTAAGGATAGAGAAGTGAACAAAAAATACAAAATCTCCTGCCTTCATGGAGCTCATATTCCACTGGAAGAAGGCAGAAATCTTTTTAAAGTGAGCAACATATGTGATATGTTTAATGCAGGTGTTAAGGAAATAAGGAAGAGTGACAGGAGGTGTGGGGAAAGGGCTTCAATTTTAGATAGGGGTGGCCAGAGGTCTCACTTAAAAGTGCCTGTAGAGGGTAGAATTGTGCCCCCCCAAAAAGATATGCCTAAGTCCTCACCCCTGGTACCTGTTAATGTGACCTTATTTGGAAATAGGGTCTTGGTAGATGTAACCAAATTGAGATGAGGTCGTACTGGGTTAGAGTGGGTCACAATCTGATGACTATTGTCCTTATAAGAAGGAAATTTGGACATAAACATGGAGAAGAGAGCAGCATGAGAAGAGAGAGAGGCACACTGGAAAGGCAGCTATGTGACAGCAGAGGCAGAGATTGGAGTGGTGCAATTGCAAGGATTACCAACAACCACCAGAAGCTAAGAAGAGGTAAAAAAGAAGAATCCTCCTCTAGAGGCTTCAGAGAGACAGTGGCTCTTCCAACAACTTGATTTTGGATTTCTAAGCTCCAGAAAGGAGAGAGAACAATTTCTGTTGTTCTAGGCTATCCATTTTGTAGGACTTTGTTATGGCAGCCGTAGGCAATGAATGCAATGGCATTTAAGGATATTTATGAAAGCAACGGGAGAGCATCCCATGTGGATATCTGGAGGGAAGAGAATTCCAGGCACAGGGAACAGCCAGCGCAAAGGCTCTGAGATGGGAGCGTGCCTGACATGTTCAGTGATGAGCAAGGAGACCTGTGTGGCTGGAGCAGGGTGAGCAAGGGGAGTAGCACACAATGAGTTCAGAGAATCCGTGGGAGCCAGGCCACACTTGGCTTTATAGTTTTATAGAAAGTTCAGCGCTTACTTTGAGTAAAAGGGGGAGCATTGAACAGAGGGGTTACTTGATGTGAATTCCATAGGAAGTAGGATCACTCCATCTTCTGCAAAGAGAGTAAGTTAAAGTAGAGTCAGGGTGGAAACAAGGAGATCAGTTAGGAAGCTATGCAAACGATCCAGGAGAGAGATAATGGTGACTTAGATCAGAATGTGGCAGGGTTGGTGGTGAGAAAGGGTTAGGTTCCCAATATGTTTTAAGGTATTGCCAACAGGAAGTTCAGTCAATCGACCCCCAGAGCTGTCCCCAGAACATCACAATCCTGATTTCTATCGCTGTAGATCAGATTTGCATTTTGTGTCTTGTGTCAGCAAAATGTGTTTGAGATTCATCCACGTCAGTGAAGGTACCGGTAGTTATACTATTGCTAAGTACCACCACTATATGGATGTCAAATAATTTATGTATCATCAGTTGATGGACAATTGGGCTATCTCCAGTTTTGAGCTATTATGAATAAAGCTTTCAGGAAAAGTGATTTACAAGTCTTTGTGTGGATATATGTTTTCATTTCTCTTGGGAAAATGTCTAGGAGTGGTATGGCTGGGTAGTGTGGTAAGTAAATGCTAAACTTTTTAAGAAACCATCAAACAATTTTCCAAGTGATTGTATCATTTTATATTCTCATCAGCAGTGTATGATTTCCAGTTGATTCATATCACTGACAACATATAGTATGGTCAATCTTTCCGATTTCAGGCATTCTGCTAGGTATGTAGTAGTGTCTCATTATGGTTTTAATTTTCCTTTTCTTCATCTCCAGTGTTGTTGAGTATCTTTTCATGTGATTGTTGGCAATTCACTCATCTCCCTTTGAAGGAAGGAAATCTATAGTTTCATTGTGGTATAAATATACAATAAATGGCTGTAACCTTCCTTCAAAGAGTGTTGGACTTTGTTCTAGCAAGTGTTTAAGTTACTGGATAATTACCCATTCTTTCTGAGGTTTGGTTTGAAGCTTCATTAGGTTGCATTTACAGTAGACTTTAATCCAGGCTAGTTTATCCTTACTGCTAAAGTAAGGATATCCTTACTTTAAGGATCCTTAGTACTAAAGACCCCCTGGGGTCTCTACTGAATGCCTGAGGTTCAACAGGGACTCTCCACTCCAGCTGGTGGGAGCTCTAATGTCTCCAGCCCTGTATGGGATCTGGGATTTATTTAACTTACAGCTCCCTGGTTGTTCTTTGCCCAACCTTGCAGTTATACCATATGCATTTGTGTAATGTATCAGTGATTTAGTATTTGTCAACAGACTCAAGAAAGCCATGTTCAGATGCCTGGAGCTTTCTTTTTACGGCATTCTCTTCTCTGATTCTCTTTCCCGCAAATTCCAGCCGTTCGTCTCCTCAAACTCCGATCTTTGTCTTCTCAACTTGGTTAAGACCATAATGTTTTTCCTGAGATCCCCCTCGCTGCATCAGGGTCTAAAGAGTGCCTCCATGGAGGAATCCAGAGCGCTCAACGAGCTCACGATCTTTCAGGAATCAGACTCTGTACTATCTCTTGTTCAATGTCTGAAACCTGGGTTTTTTCCTATATATTTTGTCCAGTTTTCTAGCTGTTTACAGCAGGAGGGCTAGACTTGTCCCAGTTATTCCATTATAGCCAAAATAAAAATCTTGCTTGGCTTAAGTATGTTTATGAACACAGATTTAAATATATTTTGTCGTCTCTTGTTTGCCAATAGATGTCTCATAAAGGTGGCTTCCAAGTCTTTTGGACATATTCCCATTAAGTTATAACCGCTTTCTGGGTTCTAGGAAAATGGTCCAGGCTCATCTTATTATTTTATCTGTCCAAGATCTGGAGTCAGACATTTCTAAAGAGCGCCCTAGTTTCTTCTATTTGGAAGTGGGATTTGGGGACCACACTATGAGTGCTAGGGGTACTCACTGCTACAGGATTGGGCATTGTATTTAGTTCTTTTCAGTGGGCTAAGCTAGAAAATAAGGTTTTTGTTTTCTTTTTCATTTGAGGAAATTCATTATGAGTCATACTCAAACTTCTAAATCAAATTCAGGACTAAGGAGTTTTTACTTATTCTCTTCAACCTGACACCTTTACATCTTTCCCCCCACACTAATAATTCTAGCTCTCAAGATACCAATATAAGCACTCAACTTATCCCACAATGTACACACAGAAGTCTCAGAATAAACATACCAACACTACACCAACATTACCATTACTGTAGATGTTTAAGTGTATTCTATAGCTATTTTTATCCATGGAGTCTATGTCACTAGAGATGCAGTCAAATTATTGTGTTTTGAAGTCACTCGAAATAATTCTTCTCTATTTGGTTATTGAACACACAATTAAAATTCACTTTGCTTTCAATCTTTAGAGATTGCTATCTTCTAAATTTGATTTTGCTTTCTAATTATGTAAAATGTCTTTCTGGTTCCAGAGTTGAGTCTAATTCAGAGATATTTAACTTCACCCCCTATGTCCCTCATCTTGTTTCTTCACTGCTCTTAGAGGTATGTGTAACCTTTTTCATTTGCGTTTTTGGTTTATCTTCCCAGCATTATTATAAATATGGACCTAGAGTCTGTCATACAGAGTGAAGTCAGAAAGAGAAAAACAAATACCATATGCTAACACATATATATGAAATCTTTAAAAAAAAATGTTACTGATGAACCTAGTGGCAGAGCAGGAATAAAGACGCAGACGTGGAGAATGGACTTGAGGACACGGGGCAGGGGGAAGGATAAGCTGGGACGAAGTGAAAGAATGGCATGGACATATATACACTACCAAATGTAAAATAGCTAGTGGGAAGCAGCAGCGTACCCCAGGGAGATCAGCTTGGTGCTTTGTGACCACCTAGAGGGGTGGGATAGGGAGGGTAGGAGGGAGGCTCAGGAAAGAGGGGATATGGGATATATGTATGCATATGGCTGATTCACTTTGTTGTACAACATAAACTAACATAGCATTGTGAGGTAATTATACTCCAATAAAGGTATATAAAAACATAAATATTCGTATATATATACATATACGATTTATATCCTCACCCATATTTTCTTAAATTACACGTTTTTGTCCATTTTGCTTAATTTACTTGCTTAATTTACTTCCAGAATATATTTTGAGATCACTCCACTGCTGTTTATAAACATACTCCTTCTTATAGCCATGTGGCCATACCAAAGTTTATTCAACTAGTGCCTTGTTGATGTACTGCATTTAAGTTTTTCCACTCTCTCATGCATCTTTCTTTTTGCCCAAGAGTATTTTTAGGCTCTTCTTTAAATTTTATGAAATCTTTGACTCTATAGAAAACATGAATCTCTAAAGATAAGTTGGGAGGTAATAGATGGAGAGAAATACACCCTGTTTATGTCTTATTTCAACTTCACGAGTGTTATTGACCCTGTGCTATGTCCAAAGCACTGTGCTAAGTGTCACGGGGGACACCAAGATAAAGAGAACCATCTTGCCCTAAGGGGCCCCAAGTGAGTCAAAAAAGAACAAGAGACAATCAGTTGTGTAATAAAAGGCACAATGAGATCAGTGTTACAAGAGAATTATAGATGAGAAGCCGAAGAAAAAACATGTGATGACTTATAGCTGGGAAGGATCAGATACAACTTCATGATGGAAGAAGAGTGAATCTTTTAAACCATTGCAAAAATTTTGACCAACATAGGTAGAGGAGGATGGGCATGCCAGGAAGTATTAAGGGCATGAACAGAGGTGTGCTCAAGGGATGTGTGAGATGAAGCTTGGGGGATTCAAAGGGAAACATTCAGAGTTGACATAGGGATAGCACAAAGTTATGGCTTGGGAGTCAGACACTGGAGTCCAAGTCCTGGATGTTCACTTAGACTCTGTTCTTCAGCAAGTCCACTCAACATGTATGTTTGCTTATACAGGACCTACTGTGAGTTTTCCCTTGTCCAATTGAGTCCTAAAATAGAATTCCAGTGTCGACATTGTTGATGACCTCCTTCTTAAAACTCTTCACCTTGGATTTCTGAGATTACCTCCCCATTTTCTGAGACAAACTACTTATTCTCCTCCCCTCTCATGGGCTGCCTTTCTCCTAAGGACACGGGGAGGAGCTACAGCTGCAGAGGAAGGCTGGCCTTTGTTCTCAACACAGAGCTCTTCTTCCCTAGGTGTCCACCTTCTTGGTTTGGGGAACATACTGGCTTCTATGGCAACTACCTCCGCTACACACTCATCTCTACATACACATCTCTTCCCTCAGATACCTCAAGAGCATTTTTCCAAGCTTGGGATGCTGGTTTGCACCAACAATGTCTCAGCCATCTTATGATTATATGTCAGAAGAGTTTCCCCAAATCATCTTTCCCAGCATGCCTTATTCTTTGTTGCCATATAAATTCCTTCAGACATTGTGATGCAAAATTACCCTTCATCTCTCCTCAATAACAATAATAATGATTGCTTGATAGCTGACATTTTAACATATATTCAACAAATATTTGTTGATTGCCTATTTTGTACCAGGCAATGTTCTAGACGTTGAGGATAAGGTCATGAAAAAAACACCTGGATGAGGCTGTTACGGAGCATGCCCAGGCATTCCACTAAATATGTTATGTCCATTGGATGGTTGAATCCTTGCAACGTCTGTGAGATCAATATTTTTGTTAAGTCTGTTATATAGGTGAACAAAATGAGTGTTGGTTAGAGTAACTAACGTGATACCCAAGCTTGTATCCTGCTCTTCCTCTGACTAGTTGTCTAATTTTACCAAGATTCTTATGACTGCTCTGTGTCTCACTTTCCCTGTCTGAAAAATGGGGATTATAGTAATTCCCTCATAATGCCTTGTGAGAAATAAATGAGCTCTCACATGGAAAGAAAGCAGAACAGCACATGGCACATTAACAGTATTTCATAAATGTTAACAATTATTACTGTGTTTCCAGTCTTATCAAAGGATATAACATTCATTTGTTTAAGCATTTGTCCCATTAGATCGACAGATTCAAAGGATCTTGATTTTGTTTTTTTTCAGTTTCAAAATCCTCATGTGCACAATGGGGTTGTTAATTCTTACTCTGCAGCTGTGTTGAAGGATTACAGAGAAGGTTTTCTGTTTATTTAAAGCACTTAGCACAGTTCCTAATCTATAGTAGATGCTTAATAAATTTCTATTTTTACAATTATTATTATTACTATTATCACTAATAATTCTTCAATGATTAGCACAGTTCTAGTAATGGAAAGAGTGTTCAAAAAACATTTTGTGACTCAAATGGAAATAAATGGGATAAAATTGATTCGGAAGCACCGCCCACCGCCCATGGGACCTGAAGGATTACCGTTGCCTCTCTCTGTTTCCTGAATGGCAACTCTTCACTCGCTTTGGTTAACACCGAGCAGTGAGGGCTTACCCTTGCTAACTACTTAAAAACTAATATTGGGTGTGCAAAAACTGCTTTTTAATGATCTTCAACAGCCCTCCAGAAAACCTCATTAGCAGGCACTGAACTAGTTGGGGCTGTGCAGAAGGAGGTTTGCATGCATGGCCAGAGGTCATTAGCTCCCTTTCTTCTCTGACTGAAGGCAGAGCACATGTTATGGACAAGTTCCACAGAGACCCCTCCTCCAAGTCTCTGAGAGTCACCTCTTCTTCCTCTTGCCCATCTAATCTAGGGGCTCGGGGCTCAGTCACCTGTCAGCTGACCCGCCAGACTCCAGACTTTTCCTGCATGGATCCTCTCTGGTCCTAATAGCTAGTTATCATTCCTTGGCTCAAACGCCCAGCATGGAGCCCTATCACCTCTGCCACTAACTCTTGAGTTCTTCACAGGGGCCCCTTCCCACCTCCCTCTCTTGCTTCTCATGACTCCCCCACACTGAGACCATTTAAATCAAGTGAATCAGGATGTTCTGTCCCAGACCCACATTTTCCCTGCTTCTAAGCTTTTGCACATGAAGTTGCCACCAGCCAGATTGCCACTGCTCACTCCACAGTTGTCCCTGTAGCAATGTGGGGGAGGAGAAAGAACTCAGGACGTGGACTCTATAGATAAGGGTTCTTATCCTATTTTTGTCCCTAAACAATTCTTTGCTGAGAGTAAATACATCACTCCATGGTCCTCCTGTTCTTCCTCATTGTTCAAAATATTGCAACAGTGTTGACATTTAGAGCCAGACAATTTTTTGTTGTTGGGGCAAGGGCAGGGCGGGGGTGGGGGCGCCCTGTACAGTGTAGACTGGGAGCATTCCGTACCTCTACCCACTAGATGCCAGTAACTGTCCCCTTTCCCCAGTCATAACAATCAAAAATGTACCCATACATTGTCCAGTGTCCCCTGGGGAGCAAAACTGCCTACAGTTAAGAAGCGTTGCATCACACTGACTATAAGAACCTTTGTAATATTCTACCTGGGATACTGTAATTTTCCTCTTCACGTGTCTAGTTCCTCTTTCAATACAAACAGCAATAGCAAATACTTATGTAACACCCATTTTACACCTAGCATTGTTCTTAAGAGATCTACTTAGGTTAATTTATCATCACCTACCCTATGAAGTAAGTATTTTTATTGTGTCCGTTTTACAGATGAGGAAAATAAGAGTCACAGAGAAGTTA
Source organism: Orcinus orca (assembly GCF_937001465.1). Classification (NCBI taxonomy): domain Eukaryota; kingdom Metazoa; phylum Chordata; class Mammalia; order Artiodactyla; family Delphinidae; genus Orcinus; species Orcinus orca. Next base: position 89,924,169 of record NC_064569.1, on the reverse strand, counting down.
AATAACTTGCCCAGAGTCACACAGTCAGAATTCACTCCCAAGCAGTGTGTCTCCAGATCCCTCTTCTAAACCCATAATGCCTCTTGAAATAAGCAGGTATTTTGGAACAAGAAAGATCTAGGTTTACATTCCAGCTCTGGCACCTATGAGCTCCAGAGCTTTGGGCAAGTTGGAGCTCTGATTTCCTTAGTTAGCAAAATGGAGATGAAAATACTTACGTTGCAGGACTGTTTGAAGTTTTAAAATAACATATATATATATGTGTGTGTGTGTGTACATATATGTACACACACACACACACACACACACACACACACACACACACATATCTAGATATATATCCATCTCCTAGAATAAGTCTGACCTGTAGCAGACGCCCCATGAAGAGAGCTGATGGTGGTGGTGGTGACCAAGATAAAAGAGGAGTTGAAAAACCAGGAGAGGAGAAACTGTAAAATCTTAGAAAAAAGGTCAGTGCTTTTTTTCTTCTATATATTCCCATAGTCCAGACAGTGCCTGGCATAGAGTAGATGCCGTATCTCTGTCTTTCTGGGCCCCCAGAGCACAGGCTGGCAAACTACAGTCCACAGGCCAACCCGGCCCACCATCTTCCGCTGTTAATAAAGTTTTATTGGAACCCAGCCCCACCTGTTCACTTAGTCACCGTCGATGACCACTTTCATGCTATAGTGGCAGAGTTGAGTAGTTGCAACGGGGACCGATGCCCACAAAGTCAAAAATATTTGCTATTGGGCTTTTGACAGAAAAGGTTTGCCTACCTCTCATGTATAATTTGAATTAGAAAACACTAAATGGGAAGATCTCCAATATCCTTTCCTGGCTCAAATACATCCAGTGATTTTCTGAATTCCCAGCTCCAAACTCACCCCTTCCACATTACCTTTTGTAACTGACTTCACTGAGTTCAGGCTTTGCTGATTACTTTTTCTCATTGTCCCCCTTCCACCCTCAGATGAAGGCACTATGCTATTAATTTTCACCATCTCTCATGTTGTCAATCTGCAGGTGTCTCACGATTGCTTCCAGCACGTCCTTCTACAGACAAACTCCCCAGGGCTGTTCAGTGTTGTTGCCAAGGGCTGCCCTCTGAAGCTTTCTGACAGCCCAGCTGCCAGCTTCCAGATTGGAGAAATGACACCAGCCTCACATTCAAAGGGAATAGACTCAGGCAGGCCCACAGTTGACCATCCCTTTCAGTCTTGGTTTTCCCTCCATCCCTGCTAGTGGCTCCAGATCTGGTTGGTTTCCTGTAGATATCGCCATGACACTCACCAGCTATCAAAACTCCTCTCTATCTTGATCGGTTACAATATGACAAAGTTCTCTCTTAAGAAGAATTCAGAAGCTGGATGGGAAGAATAAAACAAACACAAAAGTATAAACAAAAAGAAGTTCTGAGTCCATTTTGCTTTCTAGAGATGAGTGCTTAATTTCTAAGGTAGCTTCCAACTCTGCAATTCCATTATTCCACAGAGTGATGCTGTGATATTAACAGATAGGGTGTTTAACAAATATAGGTTGGGGCCACTTACCAGCTGTGTGCCACTGAGGCATCTCTCTTCATTAGGGAAGAAAATTCTTAAAATAAGTTCATATCCTCTTGCCATAGCTCCAAGGGAGTTTGAGGAAGTGAGCACCTATCATTTTCAGCATCTGTCGTGGGAAGTGGTCTATTCCAGAAGGAAGAAGAGGGAGGGGAATGGCTGTTATTCAGGAGTAATCAGTGTTTGTCATCATGAGTTACTACTATTCATGAGTTACTACTATTCAAATAAAACACCCTATTTCTATATACAATTATGTAGATTATTGTTTACAAATGTCAGCTACCCAGAGGGCTCACACTGTGAGCCTCTTTTCATTTTTGCTCCCACAAAGACAGGGCTCTATTCATTCTAACAGATGCTTTTTTCCCCTTCGAAAGGCTTGACATTTCTAACAAATTCTTTGGGTCACCTTTCCACAGCCTGGCAAGATTGGCATATTGGAGATGAGAGGGGGGGATACGGTAGCTTAGTATCTGAATATTTACTGTCCCCATGTAGCCAACCCTCTTCTAATTACTTTCTGTGCATAATTTTATTTAATTCTCATATCAACCATATGAGGTAGATATGGTCATCACCAGGGCCAGGGGACTAGGGTGAACAAGTTGGGTGCCTAGGGCTAAAATTTTAAGGAGGCACTTATTCTCAGGGCTGAGCCAGTGACCTCCCTGAACTGACATAACCTAGAGAGTGGGTACCTCCTTAAATTTTGCACTGTAGGCTTCCCATTCACCTTAGCCTCATCCTGGCCCTGATCATCACCACTGTATAGATGAGACCATCAGAGAGGTTGTAACTTATGGACAATTACATTCCTGAAATTTGACAGTCTGCCTGACTCCAGAGAACTCACCCTTAAACACTGCATGCTGCTGCTTTGAGTACGAGTGATGCAGGCAGGTACCATGGAAACAGGGTGGAGGTCTGTTAAAAGAGCTGGGCCCAACTGGTAAACCAGACATCTTAAAGAAACAAGAGTCCGCTTCACTGATAAGCTTGTCCATTAAGGGCCACATGTTGACCACAGCTGGTAGAAAGAAGCTGCCTCACTTCCCCTCCCTGGTTTGCTGTCAGTCCCACCCATAGCTCCAGCCCATTTCTTCCATTCCTCCTCTGTGGCATTTGCCTTCCCTCCTGGTGGAACACACCTGCAAGTCCCTATAGAACTCCTGAATCTCTCTTCCAGGTAATGAGTTAAAATCTAAACTAGAGGGCTTCCCTGGTGGCGCAGTTGTTGAGAGTCCGCCTGCCGATGCAGGGGACACGGGTTCGTGCCCCTGTCCGGGAGGATCCCATATGCCGCGGAGCGGCTGGGCCCGTGAGCCATGGCCGCTGAGCCTGCGCGTCCAGAGCCTGTGCTCCGCAACGGGAGAGGCCACAACAGTGAGAGGCCCGCGTACCGCAAAAAAAAAAAAAAAAAAAAAAAAATCTAAAATAGGGCATTATCCCACACCTCCCTGGTGTCATTCAACAAGAGATCAGCTCTCAACTGGATACCTTGTTATTTACCACTTTTTAGTTTAGATTTCCTATATGGTAAGCATTGAGGAAACTGAGTAACAGAGTTCTTTTCCACCCCCAGGTGAATGTCACAAGACAGTTTGTCTAACTGTGCCTATGCTCTTCTAGTTAATCACAAGAATCTGAGTATAGAAAATAAAAAGCCATCTGGCCCCTAGAAAAGAGGAGAATGTTCAAATGGTGTTTAATATTTGACTGGCAAGTACTCAGTAAGTTGTTATGATGTGTGAGACACTGTGCAAGTCTTTGCCAAGGACACAAGGACACATGTGTTGAGCTGCTGAGGCTCTGCCCTCCCTCTAACCTACATTTATTGTCCAATTAACACCTATCCATAGATCCATCCTGCCACAAATGTGGAGACAAATTTTTATTACTCAAGTAAGGGGTACATTGCAAAAGACATCCAAATCTGCCCAGCCCCACGCTTTAGCTTTTATTTCCCTAATTAAATGAAGTGGCATTTTGCTTTATCATTTAACAGCTAAGCCTCTATATTATATCCCACATTTAGGAGGTAGGCCTCTCTTATCTCACTAGGCTCGTGCAGCGCCTTTCCTATCCCTGGCTAGACTTCATGGTGTAATGGAAAGAACGTGGACTTTGGAAGGAGTTAAATCTGTTTAGGAAACCCTGAGCTGAAGCAGGAAGATTCCCTCTTAGTCTAAATATAACCTGTTGATACTAGTTAACACTTAGATAGCACTGATCATTTGCCAGGGACCGTTCTGGGTGTTTTATATAGATTGACTCATTGAATCCCCATAGAAACTCTGTGATTTAAGCACGATTAATATGTCTATGTTATCAATGAGGAGATCTAAGGCACAGAGGGTTTAAATTTCTTGTCCAAGTTTGCATAGCAGAGAGTGGTAGAGCCAGGACAGCCCTGGTAGCCACATGTGAGAGACTGTGATCTTACCTGCTACACTTCACTGCTTCTCATACAGAACTCTTGGACAAAAGTAACGACAACCAAAATTAAAATGCTGTTGCATTTTTAAACAATGGGGATGATTGTCAGATGCCACAAGGAGCGAATTTAAAGCAAAGAGTTAAGCAGGAGCTGAAGTAAATATCCAAACTGGTATTAGAACAAAACATGGGGTTTTGATAGCCATTCAGGATCAGGGACTGAAACCTCAGTTCCTAGGTGACCAGAAGAAACTTCCTGTCATAGAATTCATAAAAATTCTAAGTAAAGTACTTTAAAAAATGAAAATTCCCCAGAGGTTAAAAATGATGGGAAAATAAAGAAATATGGTTCAGAAGGGAAATTATTGTTTTCCGTAGAGTTTCAATTTCTAGTGACCAAGAACTTAGGTTTTAACAAATCATGCACCCAGGGGACAGGTGACACAACCTAGGACTTGCTCAGGATGAAAGTTAAGTTAGGAATCCCTATGTAAAGACAAGACTCTCAAAGTGATTCAGGAAAAATAAATTTTTAAAAACTTGCCCTCCAGAAAGCACGGTTGGGATATTTGTTTTTCTCTGGGTAAAGCAAATTAGAGCCTCCCCAGGACTCTCTACCCATAATCTCTACCTATCCACACATGAGTTTGGGTCTAGATTTCACGTGTGCTACATAGTCCAAAAACTATCTCAGAAAAAAGATGTAGCTGTGAGTAGTCCAGTGCTGTAGTAGTGCCCCAGGGTCCTGGCAGAATATAAGTCAAATCCTCTTTTGAGGAATGCAATTTAAACTCAGGTCCCTTGGGCTTCCCTGGTGGCGCAGTGGTTGAGAGTCCGCCTGCCGATGCAGGGGACACGGGTTCGTGCCCCGGTCCGGGAGGATCCCACATGCCGCGGAGCGGCTGGGCCCGTGAGCCATGGCCGCTGAGCCTGCGCGTCCGGAGCCTGTGCTCCGCAACGGGAGAGGCCACGGCGGTGAGAGGCTCGCAAAAACATAAAAAATAAAAAATATAAAAAACATTAAAAAAAACATAAAAAATAAAAAATAAATAAACTCAGGTCCTTGAGGAGTAATGTTGCAAAGAATATGCACTCACAGCAACACATTACATAATTTGCAAGTCATTATGACTACGATTTAAAACATGAACAGCAACAAAATTGCAGAACTGGACTCATAAAGACTCTCAGTATTAGAATTAACATAAGGGAAATTTTAAAATAAGTATAAATAACATATTTAAAGAAATAAAATACGGTATTAAAAGTATGACAAAAGACCAACTCCGCCCCCCCAAAAAAAACTATCAAAATTGATCAGGAAATTTTGAAAAAGAACCAAATGGAACTTTAAAAATAATAACCAAATAAAGAATACAGTAAGTCCCCTACATACAAACCTAAAAGTTGCAAACTTTCAAAGATGTGAACCTGTGTTCCATCCACGTCAGGTGTGAGTGAAATTGCAGCTCGCCCTCCATCTCCTATTATTGACAATGCTTCAGCTCTACTATCTTTCACCTCCTCTCCCTCCTCCAGTCAGTAACTCTTCTTGCCTGTTCATTCGATGCCAGCCCCTGCATGCCAGCTGTTGTACTGTACTACTGTACTTTTCAAGGTACTTTAGTCTAAGATTGAAAATGTTTTCTTTATTTTTTGTGGTTTTTTATGCATTATTTGTGTGAAAAGTATTATAAACCTATTACAGTACAGTACTATATAGCCTATTGCGTTAGTTGGGTACCAAGGCTAACTTTGTTGGACTTATGAACAAATTGGACTTACGAACATGCTCTCAGAATGGAACTCATTTGTGTGTAGGGGACTTACTGTAATTAGAAACTCTATGAGTAGATTACATGGCAAATTATGAAGAGATGAAGAGTCTCAGTGAACTGGAAGATAGGTTTAATTAATTACCAAGATTGTAATCAAGAAAGACAAAAAGACAGGAAATATGAAAAAAGGAGTCATAGAGGATAGAGCAAGGAGGTCTAATAACCAATTGGTTTCCACACAACACAATAGAAAGACTAGAGAGACTAAGGTCATACTTAGGAAGATTACTATCTGAAAAATTTTCAGAATCACTAAAAGGCATAATTCCACAGGTTCAGAAAATCTAATAAATCCCAGAAGATAAAAATGCACGTTACTGTCAAAGGGGCTACAGAATGACAGATGACTTCTCATCCACAAAAATGAAAGCCAGAAGGTGATTGAATAATATCAAAAGTAGTGAAAGAAAATCATTGTCAATCTAGAATGTATGTATTCAGAGAAAGCATCTTTTAAGAAAAAGAGTGAAATAAAGATATTTTCAGGCAAAAAAAATATTTACTACCAAGGGACCTTCATAAACTATATATTTAAAAAGGGAAAAAATGTGAGCCTCAAAAAAGGCATAAGATACAAGGAGAGATGATGAAGGGAAAAAAAGTAAATGTGGGAAAAGTAAATAATTTAGAATTGTACATGGCAATAAAATGACGTCTTGTTTGTGAGGTTAAAAAGGAACTAAAAATAGGCATCATTTTTATTATTGGAAGGTAAGAAGCATAAAAGCATTCTATGGTCCTTTTATTGTTCAGGAAGATAATAAAGATAAACTTTAGGTTACTTTAAGGTAAATATACATATTTAGACATCTAACCACTAAAAGAACAGAAATAGCTAACTTTAAGACTAACAGTAAGAAAAATACAATATGAAAGATCTCTGTTCACAAGATGACACCAAAGGAGATGACACGGATAGAAACATATAAATTAAAAACAAACAAAAGGAAAACATATTATCTTTATTCCCTTCCGCTGCTTAAAGAAGGAGCAATGAACTTTGCTGATCACCTGAGCTGGAGGAAGATGTCTCCACAGAATGACTCCTTAAGTTAGAACATACAGGATTCACACAGGAAAACAGCTGCAACTAAAGATGAGCTTGTAGTAAAACGAAAATTACAAATGACATGAGGAATAAATGTCAGTGAGAGTCAGTAGACATAGCAAATGTCAGAGTCACACCCCAAGAACCAAGGATGATGATGATGATGACGACGATGATGATGATAACAGTAATAATAAATAAAGCACCATTCTGTAAACATAGAGCTCACTTTTACTGAAGATAAGCTGTCTTCCTAGTATTCAGTATGTTACCTTTTACCCAACGTTCTGATACTTTGGAGCCCAGGCCAGGTTGGGAATGGGGCTTTCAACTTTAGTATGTTTACAATATTCGAAGAGATAAAGGAAGGAAGAGAGTCAATAATACAATAACTACAAAAAAATTACCAACAGATTTGAAAAAGAACCAAATACAAACTGAGGAAGTGAAAAATATAGCAATAGAAAACAAATAAAACCTCAGTAAATAGACTGAATGGTAAATCTTTAATTGAATTTCAATTCTACAACCTACTGATTAACATCAGTTAGGTAAATTAGCTTATTCCTCCAAGCCTTTGTTTCTACATTTATAAAATGGTCTATGAATAGCTATCACATAAGATTATTGTGACATGTAAATTAATAATATACATAAAGCCTGGCATATGGTTAATCTCAACCTTGTTCATTTTCCACACGCCTGCCTAGTTTTTGGGGGTTTTGGGGTGTATTGTAGTTATTCTTTGTTGTTTTGTTTGTTTGTTTTTTGCGGTGCGCGGGCCTCTCACTGCTGTGGCCTCTCCCGTTGCAGAGCACAGGCTCCGGATGCGCAGGCTCAGCGGCCATGGCTCACGGGCCCAGACGCTCCGCGGCATGTGGGATCTTCCTGGACCGGGGCACGAACCCGTGTCCCCTGCATCGGCAGGCGGACTCTCAACCACTGCGCCACCAGGGAAGCCCTGTAGTTATTCTTATACTTGACTTTTCCACTACCGGATTGTAAGTTCTTCACAAGCAATAATAATAAGTTTGCATAGAGAGGGTTTTAGATAAATAGAATTTTATAAATATACATAATATAAAACATAACAATATAAGGAAATTAAAATATATTTGAAAATGAAGTAAAGTAGAAAATGAAGGATCACTAACCAAACACATTAAAAAAAAAAAAATTCTGAACAACTGCCCCGAATTTGAATTGACAGTTCCTGGCACTCAGCCACACTTATTAAAGTAGCTCAGGAGTCAGCAACTTTTTTCTGTTAAAGACGAGGGAGTAAATATTTTAGGCTTTGCAGATCATATGGTTTCTGTTGCAACTACTCAACCCTGCCATTGCAGTGCCAAAGCAGACTCTATGTAAATAATTGAGCCTGGCTGTGCTCCAATAAGATTTTATTTATAAAAACAGACAGCAGGCTGGACTTGGCCCATAGGCCATAGTTTGCCAACCTCTGAAGTAGGCTACTTTTTTCTATGCCCCTTTGCCATTTAGTTCCTGCCTTTTCTAGTCCTTACCACACTATATGGACATTATGAGTAGGCACAGAGGCCTCCTTTACTAGACTATAAAATTCTCCAGTTTCGGAGCATGCGTGATTCACTTCTGCAACCCTCAGTAGTAGCCAGCCAAACGTTGGCACAGGATAGGAGCTCTATACATACTGACTGCAGAAATGAATGCTTGAGAGATGGGGTCTAATACCTTTTCTCTTGAATCTGTAACAGTCTTAGGACTTACTTGACTAATAGGATGTGACAGTAATAACAGGGGGACTTCTGAAGATGTGACATAGCAAATCTTACTGCTTCTGCTTGGGTTTCTTGAAACATTGTCTCATAGCCCTGAGCAGCTATATAAGAAGTCAGACCACTCTGCAAAAGAGAACATTTGGAGAGGCAGGTGCAAAGACTACATGAAAAAGAAGAGTGACCTAAGACTGGCCTTCCAGTCCCCTCCATCAAGTCACCAGGGATGCGAACAAGTTTTATTAGACCTTGGAGTCCAGCCCGGCCATGGATTGAAGACTGAGCGATTCTAGGTGATGCAACGTGGAACAGGAGAGTCATCCAACTGAGCCCTGTCTGAATTCCTGACCAAGTCATGAGATAAAATAACATGGTGGTTGTTTTGGGCCACTATGTTTTGGGATGGTTTGTTATACAGCATCAGATTATTGGAACTCTTGGAGATGTAACTATATCAAGGAGGTAAGCTCTATCTGTGTCTCTGGGTACCACTGAGAATCAGTCTCCTCCAGGCAGTCTTAGAATTTTCCTGTCCCATCCTTCACTTTCCAGAGGGTTTTCCCAGCTTATGATGACCTTTGAAAATCCCGCTTTCAGGATCTAGACCAACCCTGCAGATCCCCAAAGAAAGGCATTTCTGGACTCCTCCAGGCCATGGTCAACACTTCCTTCTCTACAAATAGATAGTGTATTTCCTATACCACTCATTGGAAATACTTCCATCACTATTATGTAAAATTGTTGTTTAAGTCTTACCTGGGTTTTTACATTTAATGTTCCTATATTTGTGGGAGATTGGGCTGTATGACTTCTGAGTTCTCTTCCAGCTCAGCAATTCCAAGGCCACATCTAGGATAGGTGAGCTCATACGTTAGCCAGGTTTAAACTTCTCTTTAGCGATATAGCAGGGATAAAGCCTGGAGCAAACCCCTGGGGATCACTAGATGCACAGGCAGAAGGGCAACAGGTTCGTGGGTGTCCTGTAATCTCTGCACCTTGCAGTGATGGGTACTTTGATCTGGGCACAGCTGGAGAACCTGTGGGCCTGGGCTCCAGAGAAGGGACCCCACGTTTTTCTCTCCTTTTGTACTGGATGAGCATGTAAGTGACCTTGCAAAGGGAAATACACATTTTGGACTTGTGTACCAGGCAGACTGAGACTGGGTGCTAGATATTGAGACGAGCCCTGGGGATGACCAGATGCCCAACACCTGGAGACCTTGGAAAGCGAGTGTCAGGCATAGTCCCTCCCACTAGGGGGCGGGGCTAAGACCCAGCTCACTGGTTGCCTGGCAGCTTGAAGAGAGATGGAGGGGTCCTTCAGCCGTTCTAGGCTGTACTGGGAGGCTTGTCCCGTTTAGCTTTTACGTTGCCCCATAGGCTAAAACAATCCTAAACCACCATCTTCGCATTGCCAGGCCCCCTCCCCTACCAGTTTTGCCCCATGGAGAACAAACATGCCCTGTACCTCTTCAGTGCTGTCAAGAATTTCTTTTTCTCACATTCCGCATCCTTGAGCAGTCCTTCATGAATCCACAGCAGATGTTCCTTAGTCCTTTCATTTTCCTTTGTCAGAGGAATTGTAATCGGCTGCGTTTTAATTAGGATCTCCCTCAGGATACTCCGGCTTCCTTCCACACCCGGGAGTTTGCAGCTTCCCTCTTACTGCACCAGGCTGATTAGATTTCTTAATTCTCTAAAATTTGCTGTCTTGAAGCCTAATACCCTTGTAGTGCTGAAGTCTGTTTCTCTCCCTCTCCTCTCCTTATTGCGCTCAGTCCAGGCAGCCGTCCCTGGTAAGGTGCTCATTCTCTGACTTGGGATCCCTTTCTCGGGAGGGTAAGTTGGCCTCACAGATGGAGCCTCTCCTGGGTGAACAGCTTTGCTGAAGTTGAACAATGCCCTCTGCACTGATTTGAACAGTCCTCTTCCTCAGCAGACTGGCCTTCACCCCACTGGGTTGGATCTAATTTGGAGGGACCAGAATAAGCCCAGCACAGGTTGTAGCTTCTCATTCATTCACCATCACTCCTTTCATGAATTTTTATGGGGCTCCTACAATGTGCAGTGGCGATATCATGATAAACATCGTTCTTAATTTCTTAGACATTATCAATATTATCTAGTGGGAGAGACCAATAAGTGGAAAGACAATTAAACACCCTGTGGTGCTGTGAAAGGGGCTTTGAGCAAAGCAGGACATGTAGGTGGGCATCTCACCAATCTTTGGGGTATAGAGAGGGATTTCTGGGAAGAGGGACATCTACATTGAGACTTGAAGGGGAAGGAGGAGTTTCAGGCCAAGGAGGTTGGGGATGGGGTGAGAAGGCATGGTAGAAAAGAGGTGAGTATTCTAGGCAAAATGAAGACCTGCAGGCAAGAGAGTGAGGCTTGTCCCAGGACCTGCAAGTAATTCATTGCTTCTGGAGTGTGATGCAGTGGGCAAGGAAATGAGGCGGGGTGTGTGTGTGAGGAGTGTTGAGAGCTAAAGATGGCAGGCAGAGGCCAGAGCATGCAAGAACCAGGGAAGCAACCGGAAACCGTGTTAATCATTTGCACTGCATCTGGTTGCAGTGGATCTCTCCCCTTTCTACCCCTTACGGTGTGGACTTCAGGACCTGGCATATCGTGCTCACAGGAATTGGGAGAGCCCATCCCTCCTCACACTCCAGTTAGGGCTGGTCCTGGCTGCAAGTGCTATCAAAACCTAAAACACACACCATCTCTGCTCTTTGAAGTCTGCAAATCTTCTGACCAAGGAAACAGTCTGGAAAAGACAAAATGGGTCCAGCAGAGAAGTAGTTGGAAAATACTTACAGCCTCAGTGAACCAGGAGCTGGGTGTTCTGGGCCTTTGAAGAAGAAGGCAGAGTGATGGGGCAAAGCTGCTTTCGACTTTCTATGGTCAGAAACACCCTCGTTACATCCAAGCATGGACCAATAGCCACTCCAGGTGGATCCCGTCATTAATACTTGTCACAGATATATGGATTGACTTTTTTGTTTTTTGAAATTTTAGAGTTTGTCTCAAAAGCTTCTTTTGGGGCTAAAGGGTAGAAGAATGGAGGAACGGAGCAGAGAAAGCAGTTGTTTGTTATTTCTTATCCAGATTCAGGGCAAAGCAGAGGAACAGAGCTCTCTAGGAGGATTCAAGGTGAGGATAAATAGGAATTCATGGAGATCAGAGATCAGAGCAGGTCTGGAGTTAGGGAACTAGGATAGGAAAAGATTAAAGGGCCCAAAAACATCAAAAATTGAAGTCGGCCAAAAGACAAAAACCACAAAATCCCAGGAACAGGTTGGACCAAACTACCAGGCACTGAACATCACCAATTATCAATCAATTGATAACACTGTTATCGATGTTAGTTGATAATGATTGTTATTAACATGATAACTATTGTTATCAATTGATAACACTATCAATGATCACCATTAATAATCACAACGTGCATTTATCAGGCACTTACTATGTGTTGGGCACAACAATTTACAGAGGATGGATAGACAAGTACATACACACTTACGTACATACATACACACAGTAGATAGCTAGGTAAATAGGTAGATAGATAGCAGTACTGTCTGTCTCCTGTTGCCTCTGATCAGTAGATAAAATCTAATTACTTTGAAGCCATACTTGGGCAAAGTGCTTCCAAAGTTAATAAAAAAAAGTTTATATTGAGCAAGAAAGACACACAGGCACTCTTATCAGATTGAAAAATTATGCTAGTGAGAAACTGAATCTTACATGTTGCCCTGGGGTGGCGGGGGGGACTTTTGACAGAATATTAAACCTTGAGGGACAAGGTATCCGATTTTTTTTTTTTTAACTCCTCCAGGCTATTGAAGAAAAACTGGGGAATAAAAAGTCAAGAGTGAACCCAGGGCAGATGGTTCCCAAGTCTTCCCCTAACCCCACTTCACCTCCATGGTTTTCCATCTGCCCTTACCCAGCAACAGAAATAGATGCAAGCATCCTGAGATGCAGAAGGAGGCTGAACACTTGATCACTGCTGGGGAAGGATGATGGCCTGGGAAAAGGGGGAGGGGCTTTGTGAGAAAGGCAGGAATCTGCTTGACATTCTGCACAGGCTGGGAGATTGTCTGCCAGGGCGCCTGGAGGCTGGCAGCTGGGGAGCTGCTGTAAAAGCCCTAATCCAGAACGATGAGAACCAGCTAGTTGAAAAGATGGTTAAAGAAGAGAAATCTTTAAAAATGAAAGATGCCCATCTTAAAAATTGTGTTCCAACCTGAAACATACTCATGCACATTTGTTTGCCTTTTGCCGTAGGGCCCATATCTTTTTTTCCACAGCATCCTGCAGATTGGATACCCTAATCTTCTGGTATAAACCTCCTTTACGTGTCAGCTTCTAGTGTCCAATCCTTTAAAATGGGATGAGAGTGTAGAGACCCACGTGAAGCAATCAGAGTGAAGAGTTATTCTCCATTTACACTACTGTTTTCCAACCACTTACTATTATCTCACATATACTTGATAGAACAGCATTTTTAAGTGACTTGGCTTTTCAAATTTTTCCAATTAATTTAACTTCATTTTTATGGAAATGCTCTATTTCCTTTTACATGCACATTTTATCAACTTATATAATTTCTAATTAGGTTAAAGTAACAGGAGAAGCAGGATATTAAATGGAATTTTTACTGTTGACCCAGAATTAGCAAATGGCAAAGTAGCATCAAGTAGCCCACATTCTAAAGGGAACTGAGAATATTGGGCAGCCACACACCCGCTCGGAGTGTCAAGGGGAGGTTGAACCCCCAAACCTCTCTTCTGTATGACCAGATCGCTTGGGGAAGGGATGGAATTCCAAGATAGCCACAGAGTCTAGGGGATGGGATGGAATTCCAAGTTAGCAACAGAGTCTAGGGGAAAGGATGGAATTTCAAGATACCAGCAGTGTCTAGGGGAAGGGAAGGGATTCCAAGATACCGGCAGAGTCCTCATAGATGTGACTATGGTTGTGTTCCCCTCTCCCCGCAGGGGAAAGAGAGGGTCACTCCTTCCTCCAAGACATGAAAGGAAGGCTCTGAGGGCATCACCAGTAAAGACTGGGGACACTTCATTCTTTGGTGAGATGTTGGACGTACTTTGTATTTTCTGATCTCCCCCGGTTCCATGCCTATTTGGGCAGAGGGAGAAGAGCGCTGGGAAGAAATGCCAGGACAAAGAGGAAGAAGCAGCATAAAAGCCTGCACTCCCACAGTTGTGCTGGGGAGGAGGGGTCTCTGGTGGGCTAGTGGACACTGAAGAATGTAGCCGCGGGCTGGGACCAGGGAGCTGGTCACTGGTGAGGAGACTTTCTTCACAAAAGTCTATGAGTTGGAATACAGGGAATAAGCAGAAGACAGGCGCTACATCATAGCACCACGCAGCAGAGGAGCCCCCGCCGAGGACCACACGTGTGTCCCGGAGAGTCAACATTTAAGTGTCACTGGCAATCAGTGATGGACACAGCTGGCGTACAGCACGATCCATTTCTCCCCGTTGCCAATTTGTGTCCCAGGAGTTAGAGAGAAGAGACGTTGGTGATCACGGTGGAGAGAAGAGAGTACAGTTAGAAACTGTATCAGAATCTACATATAAATAGATACCTAAACAATTAAAAAAAGATAGTAAATCTTTACATGGTACCTTCTAATAGGTACTCCTCTAAACACTTTACTTGTATATGAATTCATTCTAAATATTCATTTGCATATTTGTAAGAAAATAAAAGAATATACACAACATATGCATTTTATCCAATAAAAGAATTTATTTATTCAGGAAGAGGTACCTGTGGCAGATACTGTTAGTGGTTCACCCACCAGCTCTCCTTCTTTCTTCCTTTTTAACAGAACCCAATTTTATTCTGGACAAAAAACATGCCCAACACCAAGTGGTGAATCATGATTTTTCTTAGGCTTTTCTCCTTGCTACATGTCTGTTTCTTCTCAAGAGGTAAAAAGGAAAGTGTGCTGGGAACTTTTCAGAAAGGTTTTGCTTTTCTGAGTAGAGACAGATCACTGAAGCTTCTCCTTCCCCCCTTCCTTCTCCTTGGATTTGGATGTGGTATCTGGCACAGCAGAAATCATTTTGCATTTATTAGGTAATCATTATGATTATGAAAAGCCAATGTGTGGGCTTCCCTGGTGGCGCAGTGGTTGAGAGTCCGCCTGCTGATGCAGGGGACACGGGTTCGTGACCCGGTCCAGGAGAATCCTAAATGCCACGGAGCGGCTGGGCCCGTGAGCCATGGCCGCTGAGCCTGCGCGTCCGGAGCCTGTGCTCCGCAACGGGAGAGGCCACAACAGTGAGAGGCCCGCATATCGCAAAAAAAAAAAAAAAAAAAAAGCCAATGTGCTAAGGATAGTGGAGCAGAAAGAGAAAAAGATTCATAGTCTGTGACAACATTATTCAGCAGCTGAACCTATAGCAACAACAAACTCCTTAATGGAGCAAAGGTGGGTATTGTTTAATCATTGCTTAGGTTTTATGCTATTAATGATAGCCACCCTCAAAGAGACTTATTCCTAAACTACTACTTATTGAGATTTAAAATCCCTTTTGATACAATTGTATCAATTGTATATTAAGAAACAAAATAAGGTTTGGAAGACTTGAAATGAGTTCATAAGAAAAATAATATATAAATAGTACTGTAACTATGAAACATAATTCCCATATAATTAGTCAACCTCAAATAAGTAGGGATTAAATGACTCTGAAACATGGTTCTGATTAGAAATATATATATCATCACAGAGTTTTATCAGAACAAGGAAAGTTACGTTCTCATTAGTTTTCTGAGCATGTCTGTTCTAATTATAAAAGGATAAGATTTAAAAATGAAGCAGAAGAGATGTGCATCAGTAGCTGGATTTCTTGAGCAGGGCACAAAAAATTGGTGGGAGGAGGGTACTTGATAAGTAAAAGGATTGCTTCAGTACTAATCAGGAATAAATAAGAAGATAAGTCACACTCCGTGTTGAACTTCATCCACTTTGGTTACCCCAAACCATCAGAAGTTAACTTGCACTGGGATTTATCAAGCACCCTGTATGTTTCTCCTACATTTGCTGAAGATGTGCAGCAGGTAGATCCAGGCTGAAAGGTGCCCCAAGTGAGTATTAACCATTTGGCCCCAGGAGTCTCTGAACAGACCACTCTTGATACACAAGTAAACCTAATCTGAGGAAGGCAGCAGCAGGACCTTCAAATTTTGAAAAGCAGTGGCTGGAAAAGTATCTTGGTCAAATCTCTTTCGCAGATGACAGAACCCAACTCAAACCAGCTTTGAAAGGATGAAGGGTAGCCGTTTGTGGCTCATGCGAAGGAAGAGTTGGGTATTCTAGCTTTAAGCAAGGCTGAAACCACGTAGTCAGACAATATTGACAGAAATCAATCTCCCTGTCCCTTGACTCTGCTTTCCATTGTTTTGGCTCAATTTTCAGCCAAACCTTCTCCATAACGGTTGGAGGAGTGGGGATAAACGGCAGAAGCTCCTACGAGTTCCACGCTTGCACTATTCCAGCCTCAAGGCCAGAGGAAAGAAAGCTTCTCCTTTCTAGAAGTCGCAACAAAAGCTTTATAACTGCATCTTATTGAAGCCCAGACTGGGTTGCATGCCCCTTGACTCGGTCTGCTTAGACTGCTATAACAACGTACCGTAGATTGGGTGGCTTAAACAACAGACATTTATTTCTCACAGCTCTGAAGCCTGGAAGTTCAAGATCAAGATGCTAGCATGGCCGTGTTCTGATAAGAGCCCTCTTCCTGGCTTGCAGATGGCCACCTTCTCACTGTGTGTCCTCATATGGCAGAGAGAGAGGGCTCCAATCTCTCTTCCTTTTCTTATAAGGACACTAATCTTATCATGGGGACCCACTCCCATGACCTCATCTAAACCTAATTACCTCTCAAAGTCCTCACTTACAAATAACATCACGTTGGAGATTAGGGCTTCAGTGTACAAATTTGAGATGGGGGACACAAACATTCAGTGCTTAATACCCATCCTGAGCCAACTGCTGTGGTGAAAGGGAGAAGGCTGTGCTGTGAATGGCCAAGCTCACAAGAGCTATGTACCCTTCCCTGGGGCAAGGGGTGAAGTCAGCTCTACCTGAAGCACACAGACTAAGCTAGGAGCTCTTTCCCCAAGGAGTATCAGGATGCTGTAATAAGGAGAAAGGGGATGGATCCCTGGTAGGAAAAAGCAGATTTCTTCTACAGATAAGGAAGGTTCTTGAACTGCCATTAATTGAGCGTGTCCTATGTGCTGAGAAAGCTACATGCACTGTGTCGTTCATCTACACAACCACTTTCAGAGATAGATGTCATTATCCCTATTTCACAATAGAATACACTGAGACTCAGAACATTTAGGAAACTTTTCCCAGCATCACGAAACTAGTAAATTGAGTTGTGGGGACTCTACTGTGCTACTCCCTGGTGTTCTGCCTTCTGTTGTGTCATTTACAAACCCACCAACATAGCAAGTAAGTTCCTCCTCAGTTTGAGGTGGGCGTAAGGTTGGTACTTATCTTCCACAGTCTTGGGACGAGCAGGTAATTTCAACGTTGAGCAGAGAATTGAACAGGACCTTGAAGAGGCAGAGTTAGTTACCTCTGAAGAAGACACATTCAAAATTATAAATACTGAATAGTCTAACTCCATTAGAAATGTAGAGAAAAGGAAGGAAGGAAGGGAGGGAGGGAGGAAAGGAGGGGAGGAAAAGCAAGCTGGAATCATATATCCAAAAGGTTGAGAGTATATGCTTCAGGGAGTTAAAATGTAAGGAATTATTTTCCTCTTTATATTTTTCTGATCTTTCCAAATTTTCTACCATGAGAATGATTTATTTTTAATCAGCGGAAAATTTATTTTTAACAATCCTGGAAATATAGGGTGAGGAAAGGTAAAATAACCTCTAAGATATTTGAATCAGGTCAATAAGCTGGAAAAAGCTGGAAAAATCTTGTCAGGTTTCTGTGAATGAACTTTTTTAAAAATAAAGCATTGGAGTTAATAGCAAATTCTCTGCATGAACAGAAGTTAATATTTTCATGCCCTCTGGCACTCACTCGGAGGCCAGCAGCACACAGTTGTTATATATTAACAACCTGGACACGGGCGCAAATTGCAAAAATTTGCTGAGTCAACCAAGCTCCCAGAGTTGGAGGAGATGAAGCAAAGACAAAATCTGAGAACTCTTCCTGGAAGACCAGGAGCTTCTGGGATCACAGGCAGATGGAAAGGTGAGCCATGGGCCTGGAAAAAGAGAACAAAATGGAATTTTCCCCTGGTATGCAAAGCGCCAGGCGATTCTTGTTAGGGGCTCCCTCCTGGTCACCACCTAAAACCTTTCTTCCTGGTGAAATCTGAGAAAATATTCCTCATCACAGTCAGGGCCCCTCAGGCCTCTCTATTCATCACAGTTTGCAAACCACTTTCCCATTTACCGTCTCACTGTACTCCAGTTGTACAAAAGAATGTTTTTGCTTTTAGGACATACACACTGAAGTGTTGGGGGTAAAAGGCATCAAACTAGCCACTGAAATTTTTCAGAGAGAGAGAGAGAAGGAAAGAGGGAGGGAGGGAGAGAAAGGCCTACAGAGAGAGAGAGAGAGAGAGAGAGAGAGAGAATGATAAAGCCAATCGATACATAAAGGTAGACATAGAAATATAGGGATAGATATGAAATAATAAAGCCTGTTGATGGTTGAGAAATCTGAGTAAAGGTTACAAACTATTTCTTTGTACTCTTCTTGCCACTTTTACGTCAGTTTGAAACTATTTCAAAATAAAAAGTTTTAAAAGAAAGACAATAAACAAGCACTTCTAATAGGGCAAACCTGGGGTAGATGGGCACATCTGAAGCAAGTTCTCATGGCATCTGACAAAGATGCTGGAAGAAGGCAGAGGGTTGAATATGGTCATGGGTGGGACGCGTGAAGTGTATATTTCTTGCTGCCAAGATGAGCTGGACCTGACTTGACTGCATTACTTTTCCGACACAAGTCACTGTCTGTACAGGACTCACTATGGTCACATGAATCTCCAGCCACACACCTGGCTGGAGAGACATCCTAACCCATGTGAATATCTTGCCTTGGAACCAAGGATTAGAGATAAGGGGAAATTAGCTGTTTATGACTCCTCTAATAAATAGACTTCAGTCTTAAGAGTATGAGTGTTAAAATCATTTCTTTCAACTGGTCCATGTGGATGAGTCATTGAGGATTGTAATAAGCTGTTCTTATATCTGAAACTATGGAGCTTACCCATGAGCTGAACACCAAGTCTCTCACCTTAGCTATAGCGAGATGGTCCAGCAGAGCCAAAATCATCCTGTCTTCAGCCCAAACGAAATGGATAGACCACAGAGACCCTGCCTGTGGCAAGATGCCAGTGAGGTACATTAGACTCAGTGCCCAGACTAGGACAACATCTGAGGAAACGGCACACAGAGACGTCTTAAATAACTTGTGTGTTCACAGCATTTCAGAGGACTCTCAATACCACCCAGTCATGGATTAAACTTCCAATCCCCTACATCAGGGTCGGGGGGCTGCTTCTTACCATTCTAGATAACCCATGGTCTATCTGGAAGAACAAGTCCCTTTTCCATTTTGAAGATGAGAAAAGCCCAGAGATTAAATGGCTTTGCCCAAAGGCACACAGGACAAGACTACAGACCTGAAAAGTACACATTTTATAGTATATCCTCTTAATGGTACATTTCACCTGAGCCACTTTTAGAACTTGTGATTTTCCACACTGTATTTCCATCTTTTATGTCCTTGTCCACTAGACAAAAACAGTTTGTCGACAAGGTCTTTGCAGATTCTGTTTTGAATTTACCCCAATCCTAGTATAATACCAGTTATATAGTTAATGTATAATAAATGTTTGTTGAGTAGATAGTAATGAAACCCTAGTGGTCATCTAGCCCACTGGTTTTCAGTCGTGGCCGTAGATTAGATTTATCTTGGAAGGTTTATTTAAAAATCTCAGTGCCCACGAAAAGAGTGGATATATGTATGTGTATAACTGATTCACTTTGCTGTACAGCAGAAACTAACACAACACTGTAAATCAACTATACTCCAATAAAAAATTCAAAAAAGAAATAGAAAAACCTGCAACTCCACTCTAATTATGAAAAAAATATCAGACACACACAAATTGAGGGACACTACAGACTACCTGACGAGCACTCCCCAGACGTTCAAGGTCATAAAGTCGGAGAAACTGTCACAACCAAGAGGAGCCTGAGGGGACATGACAATGAAATGTCATGTGGGATCCTGGCTGGGATCTTGGAACAGAAGAAGGACATTAGGGGAAAACTGAGGAAGTCTGGATTTTTAAAAAATGGACTTGAGTTAATAACAACAAAACAAATTACAATTAAAAAAGTTTTAAATTAAAAATAAATAAAAATCTCAGTGCCCAAGACTCACCTTAGACTGACTAAATCCAAATACCTGGGGATGAGGGAGGGGATGTGGGAAGGGAGAGGTTCTATACATCTTTGCAGTTCTCCAAGTGATTCTAACATGCTGCCAGGATTGAAAACAGAGATCAAACCAAATTTTTCAGGTGCAGAGTTGAGGAATGGGGAGAAGAGAAATGAATCTGTCTAGGTTTTACATAATTAAATGCTATGTCAGGGACTGGAAGGCTCTTTTCCTGGCTCTCTGCCCTATAATCTTTCCAGTCATTATGATGCTTCCTAATTCATTCATATTGTTTGGAATGGAATGAGATGGGATTAAATGGGGTGGCATAGAATGGAAAAGGATGGAAAGAAGAGGAATAAGATGGGATGGGAAGGAGTGGAATGGGAAAGGATGGAAAGGGGTGAAATAGGATAGGATGAGATGGGTTATAATGGCCTGGGGTAGAATGGAGTGGGATGGAGTGGAATGAAATTGAAAGGAATGGGATGGGAAGAGATGATATGGTATGGAAAGGAATGAAATAGAACGAGCTGTGATGCAGTACGGTACCCTGCAATATGATGCGACAGAATTATAAAATGGGAAAGACACCGTCAAGCAGAAAATAGAACATAGATGACAGCTCCTAGCATTCATGTCAGGAAACAACCTTGCACCTGGATAGTGAGCTCCATACTCAAAATTCTGGGTGATTTAGTTCTATGTTCTTCTATAATTTCTTCTCAGAGAGAAATCCATAATGAGCATCTGACTTTCCAGTCAGGAAGATCTGGATTTTTTTTATCCACTTGCCCGCTAGGCAACTTTGAAAAAGTCCTTCACATCTCTAAGTCCCAAGCCTCTCAATGGGAAAGATATACCTATGTCACTGGGATTTAATGAGAAAATGTGAGATATATGATAAACATGAAAGTGCCCAGAGGAGAGCTTGGCATGCAAAGGTACAAAATATATTTTATTCTGATTTTGTCCATTTTTGCTTTCTCAGCACCCGACTGCCACATACACAGTGCCCCAGAGTGACTGAAGAGCTAGGGACCTGGAAGAACCTCATTTCACCATCATGCACTGAGTGACCATGTCTGACTTAAATGTGGGGTCATGAACTACTGGGGTTGCTTTTGGAAACTTAGCCTCTTACCAAGTAAAATTTGAAACATTTTAATCCAAAATGGAGGACAAAAACATCAGTGAACTTTAATGGAAAATATAACAACATGAACCACCTTTTTTCCTAACAAAGCCACAAAAATGAGGTATCATTATTAATAATGGAAAGCGATGCTCATTACACTTGGCACAATTTGTGATTTTATACTTCTTTTTTTTTTTAATTTTTACACTATCACCCCTCTAGACTATAAACACTGTGAGGGCAGAAATTAAGTTCTACTCATCAATGTTTCCATAGTGCCTAGCACATGATAAATGCTAAATAAATGTGTACTGAATGTGTGACTAAATGGATGGGACTTTCTAGGTCTGCAAGGTCTCCTTAGATTACTTGCAGCACCGTATGACTTTTGTCTGGTTTGCATCCATCTAACTTCAAACAGTCTGTTCAATTCTAAAAAATTATCCATGGAGTGTTGAAATATCGGATGTGGAATTATTCATATTCTAATCTCTTCCAACCTCAGTTTACTGGGACTCATCCTGAGAAGAGATACTTTAATTCCCCTAGGTGCAGCCACATTGGAAGACTTTCCCTATGTCCTGATTCTCGAAAGGGCTAAAGGGAAAGGGAAAGGGTCTCGAAAGGGACCTGGACCTGGAGCTATCTTCTAGAGTGATTCTGTCACCTGCAGATGCAAAATCAACAGTTTTCCAACTACTGTCTAAGGTAGCCAAGTAGTGGGGGACCTCGGCAATCAATGGAGGCTTGGAGAGGAACAGTCAGATGCCAAAGCCCATCTGGACAAGAGTCAGAGTAGAATGAGTTTCTGTTTCCTGGCTACCTGGTTATGTATCCCAAATCCACCAAGTGAGTGCTCTGTGATCTCGGAAAATCCCATCCATCATGAGTGCCTCAATTTCCTCATCCTTCAAGTGAAATGGGATAACAGAATATGTTTCATGGGATTGTTGTGAGCCATAAATGAAGTAATACAAATAAAGAAATTAGAACAGAACCCGGTACATGGTAAGCACTTTGTCTTTGCTGTTTTTATAGTTATCCATGGCAAAGAATGAACAAGTGTCAACATGAGACCAAGTAAGAAGACCTCAAAGAGGAGACACAGGAATCGTGACATCACTTCATCGGATAGAGCACTGGTGTGACCGCGTGCTTTTAGAGGCCAGCACCACGCCCTCTGGACCATGCCATAGCTGTCTTAAAGTTTCCAGAAACACCTGATACAATCCACTGCTGAATGCACAGAGTACCGAACAGCTCCCTGGAACAAATGCATTATGTTCCTCTACCTAAATTCAGGGTTGACTCCATCCTCCCCCATCACAGGTTCCTGAAAAGACCAACTTGAAACTCATAACAGCATTTAAATTGTCAGGATGTGATTAAGCCTTAGAGAAGATTAGTTACTGACTTTCTTAGGTATTAACCCCCTCCCCTGCTCACGTTCCCTACCCCCCACTAAGCCACTGAAGGGATCTAACATTACAAACAAGGATTTAATTAGCAACTTGAATTCAGGTTTAAGATCTTCTGTGAAGGTTTGGTCACAGATGCTGCTTTAATCTCTGAGGATTATTCTTCAGCATCCAGAGACACTTGGGTTACTTTCCTGGGCCTTTGAGGAACTTTATCTTATTTGAATACTGCTGCCAGCTTCAAGGACCTGCTGAGAAGTGGACCCAAGTTTAGCCCTTAGAGGGCTAAAAAGAGCTCTCCTTCTAGCGTTAGACTTCCTTCCCATTCGATTTCCATCTTCAGAGGAAGCTAACTCCCCCAACTTGAGTTTCTCTTGGTTGGGTTGACAAGGGAAATATGAGTCTTCAAATGCTGGCTTCAAGTTGGGAAAGATACAACAGAGCTCTGTTTCGCTTGCCAACCCGAAGTAGCGATCAAGCTCTGATGGTCGCGGCCGTCAGTGTGGCCTCTGGAGCTCATGTTCCTTCCCTCCCCCAGTTCCCACTGCTCTGCCCTCATAGGGGTCCACATTGCCTCTTGCTTGGACCACATCTACCTCCACTCCACTCCCTGTCTGTCTTCACTCCTACGTAACTTTCCTTCTCCTTTAAGTATTCTTCAGCTGCCCCCGCCTCACCCTCCCAGTCTCAAATTCAATGCTGCTTCCTCAGAGAGGTCTTCTCTGACCACTCAGCCTACCTCTGCCCCTGAATTAATTTCCTGAGAGCGCCAAAATCAATGGCCACAACTGGGTGGCTTAAAACAACAGATATGTATTGTCTCACGGTTCTGGAGGCCAAAAGTCTGAAATCAAAGTGGCAGCTGGGCCATGTCTCTCTGAAGGTTCTAGGGTAGAACCTGGTCCGTACCTCTCTCTTGGTTTCTGGTGGTCGCCAGCAACCACTGGCGTTCCTTAGCTTGTCGATGCGTCACTCCAGGCTCTGCCTCCATCATCCCATGGCATTGTCCTCTCTGTGTCTGTGTCCATGTTTCCTTCCGAAGGACACCACTCATGGGATTAGGGACCCACCTTGACATCGTATGAACTCATCTTCATTTGATTACATCTGCAAAGACCCTATTTCCAAATAAGGTCACATTCATAAGTACTAGGGGTTAGAACTTCAACATATCTGTTTGCAGGAGGTGCATCTCAACCCACAACAGCCCCAGACACTTCCTACCACAGTATCCTATTTTATCATCTTCATAACGCTTATCAGTGCATGAAGTTATCCTATTTATTTATAAGCATATTCATTGTCGCCCACTCCCACCCTCAACTAGAAAGTTGAGTATCTTTCCAGCCAGGGTGCCTCTCTATCTTGTTCACCACTGAATCTCCAGCACCTTGAATGGGGCCTGGCACAAAGTGGTGTTTATCACATATTGGCTGACTAAACTGCCTCTCCCCACTGGGATCTTTAATTACATGGACCCACCTCCCCAATCACAGGGATGAGTGTATGACCTGAGCTGTCCAATCAGGATCATTTTAAGGATAGACTGTGGGAGAGAGGGAGCCATGCTCTTTCTTCTGAAGCTATCGGCTATGCAGAGAAGTGATGATACCGTAGGGGTGCCAAATAAAATACAGAATGACTAATACATGTTTTAGTATAAGTATATCCCAAATATGGCATGGGACATACTTATACTAAAACATGTATTAGTTGTCTATCTGAGATTCAAGTCTGAGCCTTCTGTATTTTTATTTGATAAATCTGGCATTTCTATGATGTCAGCTTCAAATTCCCAGCAGCCACTCCCTGGGAGAAAACGTGCCTGAGAATGAAACTTTTCTAGAAGAAAACAGAGCCAAGAGAAAAAGACTGATTCCTGATAATATTTTCCAAGTGCCTGCATCCCGTCATGCCTAAATTCTTCCTTCACCACTGGGACTTTCCAGTAATTTGGGTCAATAGAATCCTCTTTTTTTTCTTTCCTAAACTTTTTTGAATTAAGTTTTTGTCACTTGCCAATGAAGGAGTTCTGGTGAATACAAGTCACCTTCCAATCAATGCCAATTCATAGCTTCGTGAACAGCTGAAAGTCCACGATCTCTCCATTTCACTCCTCATTTTTCTACCAGTTTCTTCAAGTATCCCTATTTCATGCTGATGTGGTTCTTTGTGTTCAGGCCAGACATCTCAGCTGTCATCCCTGGATCTGCATCATCAAGTCTCATCAAAATGCAGAGCAAGAATCAACAAGACACAAAACTTCACATGGTGATATTGATCACTTTTCAGAGCATAAATTCATCATGTCATATTATGCAAATCAGGAGTGATGAATGAGAGGGACCACAAAAGGTGAAGGAGAAGGCAGAGAACCTCATTCTGCTGTAACAGAAACTTCAACAGAGCCTCTGAAGAGACAGGCACCACTGCTTGGTCTGGATGCTCTAGGTTTCCTGAGCTGCAGGACCCCAGCCTTTCAATCCCCTTTCCAGCTTCACTGCAGAAGTCCAAGAGAAGAGCCAGTGGACTATACAAGAGTGACAGTGAAGGCTAAGGCCCACAGAGGGAAGGGAACTCCCCAGCTGGCATTACCTGCAGATAATTTGTGCATGACTCCTGCTGTAAAATGTGTCCCTTTGGTTCTGCATCATTAATCTTCTCTTGTTGAAGTGGCAGACAGCTGGGATCACTGCAGTTAGTTTTGATAGATCCTGATTTGATAAAGATTGACTGTTTCATTCCAGGCAGAAGAGAAGAAAGAGGCCTAATACTACCATGCCAGTCCCTTACCATCTGGGCAGGAGAGAAGAGAGAAAACTCATCGCCTTGCCAAGAGGTCATTCAAATGGCCATAGTCAAGGTCATTGACCTCTACTCAAATTAAACACCCAGGCTTCTGATACCAGTATTTGCCAAGCATATACTTCATAAATAAAGGTATTACTTATCCACTAAATATTAATGAAGATTAAAGAATATACAAACACTGTGCTATGCACTTGGGAAACAATAGTGAGCAAATGTGAATGTAGCCCCTTCACCCTTGCTTCTCTAGTTGGGAAGATGGACATTGATGGAATAAATACTCAAGTAAATGAAAACATTATTGTTGTAAATGCTTCCAAAGAAAGAGACATGTAATATGAGAAAAATGAGAGGTTCACCAGACTTCATTCAATATTCAACAAATATTTGTTGAGCCCCTGCTCTGTGCCAGATACTTGTGGGTAAGTGACAACCATACTTTATTCATCCAGGGTTTGGATCTGTTTACTAACTGGAATTATTTACCCCCCAGTGCAGAAGCTCGTCTCAGTCCCAGCTTGTGTAGTGAATATTCCTCCCATCCCGTTGCCCACTTCCTGGTTACCGCCATCCCAGAATAGACACTTGCCATACCTATTAGTTTAAGCCCGCAGAAGTCCAGGGTCTGCAGTCAGTCACCCTGGGCTCTCGGGAAAGCAGGGCACAAGTAAATGAGTCCTTGAATCCGAATAGAGCAGGCTGTTATTTTGTTTGTGGACTCCATCTGTGAGACGGGGTAGAACTGAGAGACTTAGAGAGTAGAATTAACGTAGTACCCAACTGATTAGCATTCAGGAGCTCTACACTTTGCTGATGATTCATGAGGTGGGAAGTTTGGAATGTTAACTGCTATATATTGGCCTTTGTGGGGGTTTTGCTTTGTTTTGTTTTGTTTAATATTCCTGGCTGCCCATGGCTTCTCTCCAAGTGATGGGCCCTGTGATAGTTTGACTTCAGACCTACCCACCACAGTCAGCTGAGGAAAACCCACTGGTTGCTTCCTTGCCACAAAATTGCCCTTGCTCTTCTATAAAGTCTTTTGGCTGTTGGACCAGACTCAAAATTCTCAAAAATTTTGCAAACTTAGAAAGCATCTTCCAACGGCTCTGGACCCCAGCATCTCTTGGGTTAGTCAAGTCTTTTGACTGATGGTGAAAACAATCCACTTTAAATTAGCTTAAGCAGCAAAAATAAAAGGGGAAAGGATTTATTAGGAGGAGACACATGTGAGTTACAGAACCCAAGGGTGTATCACATCGCTGGGCTCCACAAGGGTCTGGAACCAGGAACTGGGAAGGTAACAGGGAGCAAGATGGCCACAAGTCAGTGTCCTCTGTGTCCCCAAAGTTTCTCATCTCCACTGACCTCTATGTTAGCTGGGTCATTCTTTTCTGCTGCAGAATAGCTGTCTCTTTGCTCTGCACACAGATGGAAGGATGACTACTCTACAGTTCCTGCATTTGCACATCCTTGTTTTCTGCCACACCAGAGACAAGCTAGCTGTAATTTTGCTCTGAAGTTGTAAAATTCAACCACGTATTCATTTAACTGCACTTATGAAGCACCTGCCATGTGCCTTAGACACTGTTCTAAAGTGCTCGATAAATATTTACCTGTTGAGCTGAGCCCTTCAAAAACCCCTAAAGCATCATTATGAGGGTCTTTTGTGAGGGTCTGATAAGTGCCATCCCCGCCCACACCTGTGTACAGAATAATCTGAGAGAAAGGAATATCGAGTCAAAATATAGTTCTTATTATTGATTAAGACTAGGTTGGATTATGTGAGTTCTATTTGTAAGTTTTCTAAAACTGAACCCCAGAGTTTAAGACTTACCCTCTCAGGGCTTCCCTGGTGGTGCAGTGGTTGAGAATCTGCCTGCCTATGCAGGGGACACGGGTTCGAGCCCTGGTCTGGGAGGATCCCACATGCCACGGAGCAACTAGGCCTGTGAGCCACAACTTCTGAGCCTGCGCGTCTGGAGCCTGTGCTCCGCAACAAGAGAGGCCGCGATAGTGAGAGGCCTGCGCACCATGATGAAGAGTGGCCCCTGCTCGCCACAACTAGAGAAAGCCCTCGCACAGAAATGAGGACCCAACACAGCAAAAATTAATTAATTAATTACTAAACTCCTACCCCCAACATCTTCTTAAAAAAAACAAACAAACAAAGACTTACCCTCTCAAACACAGGCAAACCTGCCAGGATAGGCCTAAAGCCCTAAGCAGAGATGAGAGTCACTGCCTGCAGGCGCAGCTTAGAACTCATATACCCTAAGGGCAGCTCATCCCAAGGAGGAACCAGGAAAAGCTGAGATGAGGGTGATCCGTTTACTTCTAAATTTACCAAATAGATAAATCACTTTGCCTCCCCTTGGGCAGAGTGTCTAAAGAGGCAGAGAGAGCTCAGGAGTAGCGGAACAAACTTGCTACACAGAAAGAAACATTAAGAACAGAAAAAAAAAAAAAACCCCAAATAATCATGTGTAATATTATTCTTTGTCATTATCATTTAAGTTTTTAAAACCTTTCATCAGAAAGTCTGATTTTCTTTTCTTTTCTTTCCTTTTTAACTGTGTGGGCATGCTTTTCTGGTGATATTTTGGAAAGTTTGGGGGTTTTTTATGTTCTAGTGGTTGTCTTTAGAACTATAACTACATGTGATACTTAATTCTCTATTCTTTAGCCAGTGTCTATCAGCTCCCTAATATGAACCATGAAAACAGTACATTTCCTCTTCCTCTCACATCCTCTTTCATTGCCACCCAATTTTCATTGATTCTTTCTTTAAAAATTGAAGTATAGTTGACTTACAATGCTGAGTTAGTTTCAGGTGTACAACAAAGTGATTCAGTTATACATATTTATATATTTTTTCAGATTCTTTTTCATTATAGGTTATTGCAAGATACTGAATACAGTTCCCTGTGCTATACAGTAGGATCTTTTTGTTCATCTATTTTATATATAGTAGCGTATATCTGTTAATCCCAAACTCCTAATCCCTCACCCCCTTCCCCTTTGGTAACCATAAGTTTGTTTTGTAACCATAAGTTTGTTTTCTATGTCTGTGAGTCTGTTTCACAAGTAAATTCATTTGTATCCTGTTTTAGATTCCACATATAAGTGATATCATATATTTATCTTTCTCTGTCTGACTTACTTCACTTAGTATGATAACCTCTAGGTCCATCCATGTTGCTGCAAATGGCATTCTTTCATTCTTTTTTATGGCTGAGTAATATTCCTGTGTGTGTGTGTGTGTGTGTGTGTGTGTGTGTGTGTGTGTGTGTACCACATCTTCTTTATTCATTCCTCTGTCGATGGACGCTTAGGTTGCTTTAGTTAATTCTCACATTTTAAAATATACTTCTGTTACATGATTTACCAGCTTTAAATAATACCTGTTGACCTCTGGCTATGAAAGATTAAGAAGGCAGCCTATGTAACATCACCTTCCACCATGTTTCCCTCTTCTTCTTCCAACTTTTCTTAATTGAATAATTTCTACACTGTGAAAGTTTACAAGGTTCTGTTCTGCAATCATAATCCCCAGGTTTATTTTAGTCTTAGTTCTGTAGTTAGATGGATGCCACACTCACTGTGAGCCTTATTTTTGTGATTCCTCCTGTCATCCTGAAGTTCATCTTCTGGTCACTTCTTCAAGCAGGGCTCTTGGGAAATGCATTCTGAGTTACCACACACTCAAGAAGATCCATCTTCTGCCTCTACATGCAATTCATCTGTGTAAAGAAAAATCATTTTGTCACATTTTTTCTTATGAATTTTATAAGTATTGCTCCACTGCTTTCTTCCTCTAAAAATTGCCATGGTGAAGACTGAGACATTTCCAGTGACTTGATACTTTTCCTGGTTGCCTAAAATATTGATTCTTGACTTCTAAAGTCTGTTGGCCTAATTATTGTATTATATGTCTCAGGGTTGATCATCCTAAACCAGTGTCTCCAGGGTATGCCTGTCCCTTTTAAAGTGTGTGTGTGTGTGTGTGTGCGCGCGCGCGCGCGCGCGCGCGCACGTGTGTATAATTTCTGAAAACTTTTCATGAACTATGTTTTGATTATTTTTCTGTTCCACTATTTTAAAAGACATATTTTATCACTATGCTAAAAAAAAAAAGTAGACCATCCATTATGTGTGTTGTAGCTCCATTATCCATATTCCATTGCTATCACTTTTTTTTTTTTTTTTTTGTGGTACGCGGGCCTCTCACTGTTGTGGCCTCTCCCGTCGCGGAGCACAGGCTCCGGACGCGCAGGCTCAGCGGCCATGGCTCACGGGCCCAGTCGCTCCACGGCATGTGGGATCTTCCCGGACCGGGGCACGAACCCACGTCCCCTGCATCGGCAGGCGGACTCTCAACCACTGTGCCACCAGGGAAGCCCCATTGCTATCATTTTATGTCTAATCCATTTTAATCCTCTGATCATGGCCATTTTATTTAACTCACTTTTCTTACTCGCTCTTCTGTGTCCCTTATTATGTTTTCAGCCACACATAGTCTATTTATGTGCCTCTGCCAATAAAGAAAAAACCTTCATCCCTCTGATGGTTTTACTTTTACCTTTCTCTTTTTTTCCCCCTGAGTTCTGCCAGCTCATACTTAAACTCTTTTTGTTGTACCATATTTTCTCTGACCTATTGTATTCCTGCTTTAAACTAAATTTATGGAGGTGGTTGTTTCATGGAGGTGGGTTTATTTTTTAACGTAATGATAAAATATGTCTTTTTAAAAATCTGCTTTATAGTAATTCTTTATAGAAAGATTGATGAAGCCCCAGAGCTTGACTTGATCTTTAAATGCACCCAATCTTTCAACCAAGCCACACTCACGTACAAAGAAGACACTCACAACCTCAGCACTGCAGATTGTCTTGGAAACGTTCAAGACTAACCTCATCATGTCTGTATTCCTATTTGTCAAAACCACCAGAGTTCTAAGACTCTCTGGATATCCGTTATCATTTGGACTCTCATTCTCACAAGGCAAAGTTTATCCTTTAGTCTAACCCTCCCCTACCTGGCTTCATTTCTGGAAAATTTTCTTCTCTGCCTTCTGGAATTCAGAGTCCATTATCAGCAAAATTCCTTATAGTCTCACATCTGCTCTGATTTACCCCTTCATCTTTCCCATCTAAGTGAAGCTTGGCCCTAACTGAGGACAATTTATCTCCTACAGAGCTTTTCAGAGCTGGCTGATTTCCCCCGCATCCCTCTGTACCACTGGACCTGGAGGTGTGGTGTTTACCTCTCTTATTCATCATTGATTTTTTTTCAGACAATTTTCACTCCTTTCTCCTTGAAAAACACTGGCTGTGAATTTTATACCATCAGATTACGTGACAACGACCCCCCCTTCTTGAAGTTGTCTACAGAAACCTGGATCGATCCCCTCATCCCTCAAAGATTTTAACACCTCAATCTCTGCAGCTCCCTACAATAATATTCTGAATTATTTCAATATCCTCATGTAGGATCTTCACAATACTGTATTCTCTAAGTTTCTTTGACCCTTCTGTTTCAATGATCTCATTCTCCACCTAACTTAGTCTCTTGTTCCTGTAATCAAATCACAGGTAGGTCTTATCATTGTTACTGATTGCAGTCCCTCCTGAACTGTTTCAGGCTCCCAAGCCCTACCTCCTTTGAACTTTCCAGCTCATTCTTTTTATTTTCCCAACACCAATAATTATTTAATCCAATGAGGACCTTCAGTATACTGATTCTACCATCATTTTATTGTCCCCCACTTCATATCCTTACCTCCTTCTTTATCCAGCTCAGATTTCACATTCCCTTACGTTTATCTTCAAGTACCTTGCTTTTTTTCTCCCTTTAATATATTGGTCTGCGGAAAAAAAACAGAACCTTGGTTAAGTACTTCTTACCCAGACAACTGAACATGTTCAGAAAACATGCACATGCAGGTGCATGCACACGCACACACAAACACAGACACAGACACACACTTCTGCTTGGGCTTACTTTAAATCTATGACCATGAAATTCACATGAGCCCTTTAGGAACACTCAACAATCATAATAATTTTCCTTAGCTCCTTCATTTCCCCTCTCCTAGACAATAATTTTGCATTTTCTCCTTTCTCCTCAAATCTCCTGCCTCATTTTGCTCTTGGTTGATTATATTGCTGTTTCTTTGAAAAAATGGAAGCAACGAGAACTCCAATCTTCTCCCCCCACCACATCCATGAAACTACCAGATTTACTCCCATATACTGTGTTCCCTTCTGTAGTTAACAATGAACTACACACGCTCCTGTTAAAAGTCAAATCCTTCTCCTCTACAGGGCATCCCATCCTGTCTCACCGCCACAAGATTATTGCTCTTACATTTGTCTCCTCCTCTTTCTCCTACATTATCAATATTTCTCTTTTAAATCATTACCATAAGCATACTAACATGCTTACACTCCTCGTGTTACTCAGGATACTCCAGAGAAACAGAATCCATACAAGAGAGATAGATGATAGACAGATAAAGAGATGGATAGATTGATACAGAGACAGATATATAATGAGGTTTATTATGAGGAATTGGTTCATGTAGTTATGGAGGTTAAGAAGTCCCACAGTCTGCCATCTGCAAGCCGTAGACCATGCAAGCAAGGAGAGCCAGTGATGTAGTTCCAACCCAAGTCCAAAGGCCTGAGAACCGGGAAAACCAGTGTTGTGGATCCTAGTCCAAGTTCAAAGTCTTGAGAACCAGATGATATAAGTCCCAGCCTGAGGGCAAGAGAGGAACCAATTTCCCAGCTCAACAGTCAAGTTGAGAGAGCAGATTCTCGCTTCCTACACATTTTTGTTCTATTCAAGCCCTCAACAAACTGGATGATGCCCATCCACATCGAGGAGGGAAATCTACGCTGAAGACTGCTTTACTGAGTCTACAAATTCAAATGCTAATCTCATCCAAAACCCACTCACAGATATACCCAGAAATAATGTTTGACCAAATATCTGGGCACACAATGACCCAGTCAAGCAGATGCATAAAAGTAACCATCACACTCTTCAACCCCACTTTCCTGCAGGTCCTACCCCATTATTCTGCTTCCCTTTATACTAAAACTGATGTACTTCCTCACCTCCCATTCTCTCCGGATGTTAGCCAGTGGGTTTTCATCTTTACCCCTCCGCATCCTGATAAATGTCATTCTGTCCTTCAGAAAACTCCGGGCTGTTCTGCCTCCCCTGGCTCACCTGCAGACTGCTTCTTGGGCTTATGATTTGTCTGTGTGAATTTCTCACTCAGCGCTACCTTCTCTGCTTCTCTTTCAGGTCAAATTGGGTCCAGGGAAGCTCCTGCCGTAAATTTACATGTCGGTTCCTGTCGTTTCAAATAAGGGCTCACCAGGTTTGCCCTCGGGATATGCCATGAATTTTGGAGAACGTGTTTGGCCATTTTCTCCTGAGATCTGTAGCTCTGAGCGTGCTTTCTCTGCACGTGCCCTCCCCTCATTTGATCTATATTTGGCAACTCCTCTCCATAAGTAGCTGTGGTTCGGGGTTACAGATGTCTCCTGGCATCACCAGAGATGGAGGTTTCATTTCTTTCCACATAATCTTTGTTGCTTTGAGGGTGACCTCCAAGAGGAGGAAGAAGAAATAATCTCTCTCTCCATCATTTGAAACTGCAAATCACAGCGTATGTGATTAGTAAGCTCCTTGTAAGAAGATAAATCTGACCACAGGATTTAGGTTGGATTGGGAGTAGAAAACCAACAGGCAGGGACACTACTTAGTAGTGGCAGATGGTCAAAAAGAGGTGTCCAGGAAGCTGTTGGAAGTGAGAGCACGAAGAGGTTAGAGAAGAATTGAGCAACACGGTGCCTTTAGAAATGCATTCACTCCCGTGTCCTAGCCAAGGCTGTTGTAGACAACAAAAACTAATGCTTTTTAAATTTTTTAAAGATATTAAGGCAGGGAATCAAATGCTTATAAAATCATTATAAGCTCTGGAGAAATAAGTTCTAGGTAGGGAATGACCAGGAATGACTCTCAAAGAACACTCCAGAAATGGCTCATCAGGGGACCCCCTGCAACAATAAGGCTATGAGGGAATCAGAAAGCCAGTGTTCTAACTACTGCTTCCACAATCCAGGCCTCAGGAGCCCAATGCCACAACTGTTGGATCCAGGAACAATTCACCTTACGAGTAATGTGGGGTTTTGGAAGCCACCATTAGCATGTTGACCCCTCTAGAGCCAGAGTGGTCCAGACACTGGCAATACAGACACTTCATATGTGCTCCCTTCCCACTCATCTCAGTTTTGAATCCAAGTCTCACATGTGTCTGATTGGAAAAAATTTACATCAAAAACTCTACCTTCAATGGAGAATGTCATTTTTAGATTCCTAAACTGTCTAGTTTAGAAAAGCGTAGAAGAAGAAAATTGGAGCAGATGATGAGCAAAAATACACAACTTTGGTCCAACTTTCTTCTCCCCCCCCTTGAGCTCACTTCATTGATACTTTCACTGCTGTTAGCGCTGATTCCCTCAAAGCCCTTTCTTTATTCCCTAGTCCTCTCCCACAAATATCTCTGTTACTCTGTATCACATACTATCATATTTGCTTATCATGACAGCCCTAGGTATTATTAACCCCCACTTCATAAGCAAAGAGACTGAGACCCATAAAAGGTGAAATAATTTGCCTAAGGTCGCCCAGACAGTAAATGATGGATTTGGCACTTAGTCTCACGATCTAACTCTGAATCCCATTGTCTTTCTTCTGCCTGTTAAATTCATGAACTTCTTTGACTATGTCTCCTTCCAAACTGAGAAGGGCATCAGCCTTTCCTGAGAAAGTAAAATAGGTTTCCTAACCCCTATACTTTTCTGATGCCTGGTTACTCAGTACCCCTCACTGCTGCATGTCCAAATGGTTAATGTTGTTGCCGGCCTGGCTGAGGGCTACACGTAACACTACCCTGTTCTTGAGGGGCTGCCATCTTACTGGTTGCTGCACTTCGCCTGTGTGGGTCATCAATCAAGTTTTTCCTCATTGGCCAAAGTTACTGAGGGTCACTTGCTCTTGGATGTCTGAAAGGTAACTTCTGTTCTCTCCAACCAACAGGCCTGTTCAGTCTGTAAACTGATTGGGGCCCATCCTGGTCCCAACTTTTTCTGATAGCTATAACTTCCCTCCATAAATCTGGCCAACTTAGACGTCTCCTTAGTCCTGGACATGCCCTTGCTTTCATGACTTTGTTGATAGCTATTCTCTCTGCCTGGACTTTCCTTCTCTTTTCCAATGCCTGGGAATCCATATCTTCACTCATCTTACAAGATTTATCTCAAACAACCCCTTTTCCACACTGTTTTCCTTGAATTCTTGAGCAGTTAGAGGTAAGTTCTTCTAATTTTGAAACAATTTTGACATTTCTATATATATCTCTACTATCACATACCTGACTTTCTACTTGGTACTAAATAAACATGATGTAGGTTAATTACTGGCCCCAAACCTTTTATTCCTCTGTGGTAATACTATATACCTATACAGTTGGCACGGCCAGATGTACTTGGCTTTGGGCTTTAACACGTGACTTTCTTTGGCCAAAGGGATTGTTATAGAATGTGATACAAGGAGACTTGAAATGTACTTGCATAGCCAGGCCTGTCTTCTTGCATTTCTGCCTTTTGCCAGGAAGAGAACATCTGAGGGTAGATATTGGTCAAAGAAGAATGGAAAGCACACGGAGCAGATTTGCACCCAAATGGCAGCTTCAAACCAAGCCCAGCCTAACGTAGATAAGCCAGATCCCAGCCAATCCAACATCTACAAAAGTGAAAAATACATGCTTGTTTTGCATGCCATTGTGATTTTCCCAATGCTTTTATACAGCAGTAAACAGACTAACAGCCACCAATGCAACTTCACCTCCTTTCATAGATTGTGTACTCCTAGAAGGCAAGCTTTCTATCTTACTCTTTGTACAGCTTTGTGACAACAACAGCACCTAAACATTATAGGATGCTTACTATGTATCCTATGAAAAAGCGGAGGTCCAACAAGGTTTAATAGGTTATCTAAAGTTTCATAATGAAGTAGAAATGTAGGTGGGGTTCAAATCCAGGCAGCCTGTCTATAGAGGCTGATACATACATCCACCTACATAAAATATGTTCAAGAAAATATTTATGGATGGAAAGGAGAAAGAGAAAAGGGTAAAAGAAGAGGGGAAATAAAGAGCTCTATAATTTTTCTTTTATTTTTAAAAAATATTTCTACATTTGCTATTGATATTTTAAAAGTATAACTGTGATTTACACCCTTGAAGAGAATGTTTATCATTTTGCCTGCTCAGGGGTCATTCCTTTTTTAGAGCACCTGACATTTTAAGGAGCACTTGCTCTCACATGTCTTGGAGAAGTGTACATCCAGGCGAGGACTTCTCATTACAGAACCCCTCCTCCTACAGAATTTCCTTCTC
The DNA here is from genome assembly GCF_937001465.1 of Orcinus orca. NCBI lineage: Eukaryota > Metazoa > Chordata > Mammalia > Artiodactyla > Delphinidae > Orcinus > Orcinus orca. Next base: position 89,888,220 of record NC_064569.1, on the reverse strand, counting down.
CCTGCCACAGAAGAGACAAGGGATGGGCTTGTGACCCAAGCTGATCCAGTTGGCTGCTCTGTCCAGGACTCAAGTGAATCATGGAAAAAAAGAGCTGCAGTCAATATCACAGGAATGTGTGCATGCCAGACCTCCTAGTTGGGAGCCATGGTTGGGGCTCCTACCATGAGTTCTCCTGAGCTCCCTAGCTCCTCCCCATTTCCGTGCCAAGTCCCAGCCTCCTTTAGGTCTGTGAGTTCCCCACACTCTTCCAATTTATCTTTCACCTAAGGAAATCCAGTGTTGGTTTCTGTTGCTTGCGACAAACCCCCCAATAGATCCTATTCTTTTCCCCCAAAAGAGCCCCTTAGTAATGGAACTGTGTGCTCCATTTTCTTGGAATCATGAATAACCTAGGTTTTGAAAGAAGTTCAAGGACACGTTGCTTGGTAGTTGCTCTTTTGCTGACTGTGGTCTGCAGGAGAACAGCTCTGAGCCCATTAGCCAGTGGTTTGCCAGAAGAGGGAAATAAACGTGATCTTCTGACACTTTTCCAGTAAAAGAAAAGACAGTAAATATTTGAGCTTTGCCAGCCATATGGTCTCTATCACAAATACTCAACTCTGCCATTGTAGTACAAAAGTGTCCTTAGACAGTATGTAAATAAATGGAGCTCAGAAGCCTCCCAGATACCCCAGACCTTAGGCGCCGTGCTCCACCTTTGACCCTCAGGGCAGTGGAGACTTCCGGTATGCCCACCCAGTTTGGCCCTGCTTGACCCCATGCTCAGGTGAACCCACAGCACCTGGTGTAGTCCTGGATGGAATCACAAAATGTTCAAACTGGATATAACTTTAAGCACATCTAGGCCAACCCCTTCACTGAAAAAATGAAAATAAATGAGGCCCTTGTCCAGTTGAACAACTTAGCAGCAGAACTAAGACTAGAATGAGGGTCTCCTAATTCCCATCCAGCACTCTTTCCACCCCACCACCGGTTCTCCGTTGCCAGAGTGTTTTGTTCTCATTTAAAAACTACACAAATTGGGCTTCCCTGGTGGCGCAGTGGTTGAGAGTCCGCCTGCTGATGCAAGGGACACGGGTTCATGCCCTGGTCCGGGAAGATCCCACATGCCGGGGAGCGGCTGGGCTGGTGAGCCATGGCCGCTGAGCCTGAGCGTCTGGAGCCTGTGCTCCGCCACGGGAGAAGCCACAACAGTGAGAGGCCCGAGTACCGCAAAACAACAACAACAAAAACTACACAAATTAACACAACATTGTAATTCAACCATATTTCAATAAAAAATAAATTTAAAAAAAACTACACAAGTAGTATAGTGGTTAAGAGCATAGTTTTGGGTAACAGACCGCTGGGCTCATATCTTAGCTAAGGCACTTACAACTCTCTGACCTTGGAAGAATCACTTTCCTGTCTGTACTTCAGTCTACTAATCTGTAAAATGGGGATAATTATAGGATTATCCCCAAAAGACTGTTATGAGGGACAAATACCATAAATATGTTAGCCTACTACTGGGCAGATAGGGTGCTAGATGAATATTAGAAATCATTATGATTATTCATAAAGGAAGTAACCTTGAATATCAATTATTCCTCATTTTAGAATTTTAACAGAGATAAAGGGGCCTGACCAAGGTCATATATCTTGAAAATGGCATACTGTTCCCACACACCATGCATGTCTTGTCCAAGCCCAGTCTACTGTCAGTAATAATTGACAGGAAATCTCAACCTATTGAGAGCTCATTGACTCATGTAACTGAGAAGGATGGTTGCTGATTTCTTCCATGTTGGGTCCAGCTGCTTACATAATGGTCTCAGTCTCTTTCCCTATCTCTCTCTCTGTTCTCCCACCTTTCTCCCACCTCCTGGCCTTATTTCCCACTGGGTTGGCTTCATCCTTAAGTCCTCACATGGAGATTCTTGCATCTCCAGACTTAAATTATTTTTACAGATAAGAAGTCCTATGAAAAAAAAGAGCTATGATTTCCCAGTGGTTTCTGCAATAGTTCTGGAACCATGCTGATTGGGTCTATTGCAGTCAGGTATTCAAACCTGAAACAATCGCTTTGGCCAGGAGCACTTCAGTGATTAAGCCAGGGCTGACTCATGTGCCCATTTCTGGATCTGGGTAGGATGGAGTCACTGCCACTTAAATCACATAGACAGGGTGTAGGAAAGAGAGCCAACACCAGAAGAAGACAGGATGGAGATTGCAGCCAAGTGTGATAGGAATTAGGGGCCCTATCTTTTCACTCCTCTCCAATGGAAAGACACCAAAAGCACCCATTTGCCATCACTTCTCTTCCCCTCTGGCCTTCTCCATTCTGTCCATCTCTCTATTCTGCTTCATCTCCTCCTTAGGACTTAACAATTCTAGACTCCTGGGTAGATTCCAAAAAAATATCCACACCCACACCTGAGCTCTAGCCACTGCGTACAACTTCCTGCACCAAACACAGAAATGTGGTGACCTACGAGCACAGTTAGCTTTGAAGCTCATCTGGAGGCTCAACCAAGAGGGTGACACACTTCTCTTTTCTTTAGCACCTCAGACCCCCTCTTGGTCAGGGACTGTTGGCTCCAGCACTGGCCTCATCCGTCAGCAGCTGGAATCCACTAAAGAAGACACAGTGGGAGCTCAGATTTGCTGAGAGCCACCATGGCTTTGAACACTGCAGGGGAAAGTCAGAGTCACCCTCTCCCACTGATGGTAGGATTTCAACAGCCAGCAGGCTGTCTAGTTGCTTCTTCAGAAGGCTTGGGGCCACGGAAAGGGGCATATGCTTTGGAGGCATTGGTTCTAATACCTGATCTCCAGTTAGTAGTCAGTGACCTTGGGCAGGGCACGACGCCTCTAAGGCAACTCAGTATTCTAATCTGTAAAACAGAAGCAACGGTAGCTAAATTCCAGGGGTGATGTGGGCATTAAATGAGATAACGCACGCGTTGACCTCTAGTGGTTACTCAGCACTCTTTGGTCCCCTCCCCCTTGACCCCTTCATTTTTCCTCTTTATGGATCAGTCAGGATAGACACAGGGAGGACACAATATGAAGGCAGAAAGCGAGACTGGAGTGACACACCTAGATTCATCTGTGGTACCTTGTTATGGCAACCTGCAGAAACCAATACAGTTAGCTATGAGTATTATGTGGTTAAAAGGCTTCTTGAGGACTTCCCTGGTGGCGCAGTGTTTAAGAATCCGCTGCCAATGCAAGGGACATGGGTTCCGTCTCTGGTCCGGGAAGATCCCACATGCTGTGGAGCAACTAAGTCCGTGTGCCACAACTACTGAGCCTGCACTCTAGAGCCCATGAGCCACAACTACTGAACCCACGTGCCACAACTACTGAAGCCCACGCGCCTAGAGCCCGTGCTCCACCACAAGAGAAGCGACCACAATGAGAAGCCCACACACGGCAACGAAGAGTAGCCCCCGCTCACCACAACTACAGAAAGCCCACGCACAGCAATGAAGGCCCAACGCAGCCATAAATAAATAAATAAATGGGGGAAAAAAAGCCTTCTTGAATACAAGGACAATTTCATGCCCTTCAGACATCCTCTTTGGGTTTCTGGGGCCCTTTGGGAGCCTGGAGAGAGCAGTCTGGTTTGCAGAATCATAGGAGATTTTACTGAAATCATCCTTTTTATGACATCATGGAAACAAAACCATGAATATCTCCTGCCAGGTTCACTAGGTGAATTTTAACTGAGGCTTATATAAGTCACACACATGCACAAAACACCCTGCTCCTTTTCTAATGGCTCCTAGCTCTCATACAGTTTCAACCTAACTTCCATCACCATAACAAGCCATGTCCCACGACAAGGAACAGGAATGTCATATACAGAGACAAGGAGAACCAACCAGGCAGTGCAGCCTCTGTTCCCATCTCAGAAGGCTTGTCATGAGAGGTCACATCCTAAGTGGTTTACTTTCTGCATTTGATTCTCTTTCCCGTGAGCTCTGAAAGCACTCCACAGGGAATCAAACTTTCCAGACAAAATCTTGGCACCAGGTATATGACTTAAAGTCTTCCTCCATGTATTTTTCCATTCAACTTCTTCCTGGTGGTCACATCAGCTAGAAGGTCTATATCTTATTGGATTGATGCATACCAATAGTGGACATAATTGGTAGCCCACTCAGCATCCATTTGTCCATTTCTCCCTCTTCCTCTTCCACAAGCTATGAGTCGCAGGAAACCCACCCACCCTGAGTTCAGGAATAGGTCCTCATTGGTCTATGTGTAGTCTCATTTCCCTGGCCAGGGGTTGGTGCAGGACTGAGCAGTACCCAATTCAGAAACATAATGTATGAGGGGAATTCTGCAGGTGGGCTAGTGAGAAAAATTTCCTCTCTCAACCAAAGAGTGGGAGAGGGAGACGGGAAAGGGAAGAGAAGACAGAGAGGAGAGAGAGAGAGAGATGTAATCTCTTTTCTTTTCTGGACATCACTGGGTCTGGATATAATACCTTCAGCTTAAGGATGAAGAGAACACCCAGGATAGCAGAGGAGAGATTTAGAAAGAAACTGGATCCTTGTTAAAAAATGCTGAGCTGCTAAATCAACCAATTTGGAAAACTGACATGTTTGGGGGTATTTTCTATTACACGAACTTATAACTTTTCTTTATTATTTAAGCCAGTTTGAGTCGTGTCTGATAATAGCAAAATAAAAGCATTTCAACAAATAAAGTATATATTTTTAAAGCAAAATTACAATATTGAAAATAAAGTTTATCTTCTTCACTTACTAAGAGCATTTTCTTATGTTAGTAGATAAACTTTATAAATTTAATTTTATAGAGAGATTATTTTATTTTGAAAATGCATCATAATTTACTTAGCTATTCACATATTTTGGGCTAATTAGATTATTTCCTTTTTCATTATTATAAATAACATCGAAATCAACATCTGTAAACAACCCTTTTTAGTTCCTTAAGCTAGATCAGAAAGGTAGAACTTCTGGTTCAAAAAAAAAACTTTTTGAAGTTTTTTGATATTGCCAAATTGCTTTCTAGAAAGACTAAATCCATTTAAACTTCCATTAGCATGATATGAGAACCTATCTCACCACAATGTAAATCAAAGACAATTTATTAAGATAAAAGAATAGTATTCTCATCTTAATTGAAATGTTTGATTACTAGTGATTCTATATTTTCCTTTGTTTACTGGCCACATTTATTTTTCTTCAACAAACTGCCCATTCATATTTTTACTAATTTTTAAATTGAGGTTTTATACTTCCCTGCAGATTTGTAAGAGCTCTAGGACTAATACGTGCAATAAACTTTAAATTCATAATTTATTTTAACCCTCAAAATAATTTTGTTAGGTAGGTTTGACTAAACCCATCTTACAGAAGAGAAAATGTAGTGTCAGAGAAGTTAAATAACTTTGTAGCAGTCAGAAGGGTGTGTTTCAAGGATGAGTACAGGTGTGCACACACAATACCAACTTGCCATTTGCCATTCGAAGTGACTCAGCTGTCACCCAGGCTCTGTTCTTTTTCCAGCAGGTGAACCTTTATATCTGGATAATTTTCTAGTTCTCCATGCAAAAGAGATATTGGTAAATATAAAGGTGTATTTTTTCCACAATGTATGTTTCCTATTCTTTTGATATGACCTTAGCACCCCTGAGAGTAACATATTTCCACCATCGGATTACCCTACAGTGGGGCAACTGTAGCAATAAACAGAAATGTTCCTAATGCGTGAAATTTGGCCAGTAACTGCCTTCACCACCTGCTTCTTGCTTCTTAGCAATTGCAGGGATAATTGCATCCTATGCTCGCACTGACAGATGATACAAGTGGTAGTGGGACACTTTGAGCTCCCATTTTGGTAGAAATTATAAAAGTAATCCAAAGGAGGACAGTGGTGGGGTACATCAGGGTTGGGAACCATAGAGCAGTGGTTTTGAAGCTGCATATAAGAATCACCAGGGAGATTTTTAAAACCCCTATACTTCAAGTCATACTCAATACCAACTAAATCGGAATCTCAGGGGGTGGGACCCAGACATCACTGTTTTTTACAACCTCCCCAGGGGACTCCAACGTGCAGCCAAGTTTGAGCCCTAGTGCTGTAGAACCACACCTCTCATTTTCTGCCTTGAAAAGGAAACCTTGCACAAAGAGATCCACAAAGGCTCCAGGGGAGAAAGAAGAAAGGAGGAGCTTAGGTAGAGCTTGGAGATCTGGCAGGACCAGCCAGCCCCCGCTGGGATGGCTTCTTCACTGCCTGCCTCAACTGGAGGGTGTCCTTTAAAAGTAAGATACTGCCACTGCTTTGGGTGACTGATGTTGAGATATTTCCATCTACCTTTGCGTAAACTCATACGCTGAAAAAGTTCGTTGTCTGAAGAGAAGGGCATGGGTCAAACACGGAGGCGGGTCCTTGGCTTAGAAACCAAGTCATTGTTAGGAGATGGAGCTTTTTTCTTTTTTAATTTAATTTTTTAATTTATTTATGTTTTGGCTGCGTTGGGTCTTCGTTGCTGCGCGCAGGCTTTCTCCAGTAGCGGCGAGCGGGGACTACTCTTCATCGCAGGTGCAGGCTTCTCATTGCGGTGGCTTCTCTTGTTGCAGATCACAGGCTCTAGGTTCATGGGCTTCAGTAGTTGCAGCACGCGGGCTCAGTAGTTGCGGTGCACGGGCTTAGTTGCTCCACGGCTTGTGGGATCTTCCCGGACCAGGGATCGAACCCATGTCCCCTGCATTGGCAGGCGGATTTTTTTTTTTTTTTTTTGCGGTACGCGGGCCTCTCACTGTTGTGGCTTCTCCCCTTGCGGAGCACAGGCTCCGGAGGCGCAGGCTCAGCGGCCATGGCTCACGGGCCCAGCCGCTCCGTGGCATGTGGGATCTTCCCGGATCAGGGCACGAACCCGTGTCCCCTGCATCGGCAGGCGGACTCTCAACCACTGTGCCACCAGGGAAGTCCTTTATCATTACTTTTTTTTTTTTAAAGAAATCTCTCTTGAGCCCATGAAAAAGATACAAGCTTGAAGATGAAAGGACCCAGGGACCCTCCTTGATGAGCATGATGATGCTATGAGCACTTCCCAAACCCCAAACCCTTGTCACATCCTTCTGAGGGAGATGGTTTCCTAGAGGCTGGGGACTCATAAGAGGATATCCGCCCCTACTCCCATCAAACAAACCAAAATAAAAAGGGCAAGCATGCTGAAGGAACTCCTCCTCCAAGCGCAGTGAACTCCCGTTTCATCTTCGCCTCCTTTGGTTCTTCTTCCACTTCCACAGTGGGCTTTCTCCTGAGGCTAATTAAACGGTGGTTATTTATGCACAAACGTGCTTCAACATTTCTGTTGTCCCAGAAAAACCTTCCTCCCCCACGATCACAATCCGAACTACTTCTTTATCTTCCCTTATGGTTATCTGTTTTCTACTCTCTCTTTCCCATTATTGTTATCAAAACTCCTCTGATGTGTAGCAGCAGCCGCAGCTCCTAATTTGCAGACGAAGAGGTCAAGAGCGTTCCCAGGTCCCAGACCTACTCAGTGGAAAAGCTGAGAAACAGTGAGACACAGATGTGGCCAGAGGGATAGACAGTAGCTCAGAGACAATCAGAAAGCAGATAGATGCTCAGAGATTCAAAGAAAGAAAGACACAGAAATTTTGGTGGATGCGGAGACATAGAAACATAGGAGAGATTCCAAGTCAGCCATAAAAAGGGCTTTACTTCCACTGGAGGCAAGTCTTAGCAACAAAACCTACTCACAGGTGGTGTTGGGTCATTTCTGCTTCTCAGTTTCCCCCTGTGCAACTGCTGGGAGTAGAACAGGGATGACAAATGAGTTTCATTTTGTGTGCCAGCTCCAATCAAACGGCAGTCACTTAGGCACTGTATTGACAAGGATTTGAGGCTACACCTGGGCTCATAGAAAAAGACTACAGTGAAGGATTAGCAACGTCTGCCAAGGATGTGGGTGACGAGAATTACAGCACACATGCCAAGTGTTCTCCGTCTCTGAAGTAGATTGTTTCTGAATTCTAATTTCAGCTCTAACATTCTATGATTCAATGCAACCATGGCAAAAATGCAAGATCTTTTCACCAGACCACATTTTCCTCTAAAATTGTAACTATTAACTACCATCATTGCGTATGAGGAAAAAAATAGGCTAGAAGGAATATTTAAAGAGAGAACATCCGTGGGTTTTCTTATTTTCTCCCAGAGCTTCTAGAAAAATGAACATTTTAGAGTGCTAGAGGCCGCTTTTTGCTTCCCTTGAAGAGATGGAAAAAGGGAGACAGCTGGAAAAATTTAGGACAGTTCTAAATTATTTAAGACACTTTGCTTTACTTGTACTTTCCAAAAAACACAGGCACCAAGTTTTCAGTCCCATGCACCCTGCTCACTCAGTAAGAAACATGGAAGCTTAGGCTTCGGCTGTGAAAGCGAAATAACCACAGGGTGTGCTCAGAAACATCTGAAGCTCGAGTTTAGTGATCTGTGTTTTACAGTACGGGTAATCGGTCCTCCAGGAACTGAAATCTGTAAAGGAGTAAGGACGGTTGGCAAGGCATTCAGACCCAAGGTGTTCAGAGGGTGGTGATCTTGGGGAATAGAACTGTCTAGCTTGGGGTCTAGTACAAGGCTGCCCTTGGGGGTCTAGCCCTCCTAATTACCTTACAGAGGAGGCAGCTCTATAATGAGATGCTCTGGGCGTGGGAGTCTAAAAACCAATTTTAGATTCTGAGTATTTCATATTTCAGAAATCTGTTTCTTTCTTTCTGACTCTTCCACTAATGCTGTAGATAAGGTCCTCATCGACTTTCACCCAGACTCCTCCTAGGGTCTTCTATCTCTTCTCTTTATCTCTTATCTTGACCCCTTGGTCTATCCTCAACACTGCAGCCAGGCTGATCTCTTCAAAACTCATACTTGACCCTATGGCTCCTGCTAAAACCCCCTCAATGACTCCTTTTACCTTTGGATAAAATACAAGGTCCTGAAAATATCCTAAGAGACTTCGATCCCTACTTCATAGCTACTAGTACCAACATAGTGGAGTTTCCCCTACGTATTGCGCTCTATCCTACCTTTAATCCTTTGACCGTGTTGCCATCTGGAATGGCTGCTCTACAGCTGTCTGCCTGGATAACTCTTTAGTCCTCCATCTTGCCTCCTTCTCCATATCATGACATTTATCATATTTTGCTCTAATAAATATATTTGTTTCTCTCCTCTTCCAGACAGGAGCACCTTGAGAATAAGAACCACATCTTACTCATCTGTAAATTTTGCCATCTAAATACGTGCCAGGCACCTTACAAGTCTTTACTGAATGCAATGAATGAATGAATATAAAGAAAGTACCTACCTTTTACAAGACTCACTCCTGCTCTTTAGCAAATTTACCCAAAGAAAGTTACAGTGTATCTAAAAAAGGATGAAATCAAAGTCAACTTGAAATTTTAAATAGTGTAGAATAGTCTTCCTATCGCTTTTCTACTAATCTTCCCATTTTGACCATCTTCTCAATGAAACCTTAATCAGCTCCCCACCTCTTCCTGATCATGTGGAATTACTGTTCCTCCTCATGGTTTCCTTAACATCTAATTTCACATCTTCATTTCAACACAAAGTAAATTTTAATTTTATATACCAATAGAAATATGTCTCCCCAGCTAGAATATGAGCTCCTTTCGAAGGCAAAGATTGTGGCTGATTTGTCTTTGGAGTAACAGATTCACAGTACAGATAGTAATCATTTAATAACTTTTAAAACAAACAAGTAAATTATTATTATATAATACTTTATATTTATTAAGTACCTATTTAACTTTCATGGTAACTCTGTGAGGTAGGTGCTATTGTTATACCTATTTTGCAGATGAATCAACTGAGTCTTCTAGATGGTAGGAGACCTGTCCAAGGTTACATTATTCCCAAGTAGCTGAGCTGAAACTTGAAGCTAGACCTGCCACACTATGAAGTGCCTCTGATGAATGGGTGGATGGATGGATGACAGGCAAACTACTTGGGTTCTAAAATCAAAGGGAAACATTAGATATTCTTCCCCATCACTACCACCATCACCCCATCCCCATGTCTTGAGAAGACTGATAATTCCAGCACTCACTGAAAATGATGATTTTGTAATCGAGCAGGACACTCTGGGGCCTTTCCAGGACAGATTCCCCTCCCCACATCCTCTGCCTGCCTCTTGTCTTTGGAAAAACTTTAGCCTCCTAGGCCTCCCCCAACTTCCAAAGAATAAATTTTATCAGAGAAGTGAGAAAATGCAGAAAGAAAGGAAAACAGTCAAGCAAGACAAAATAATAATAGCTTAGCCATTAAATAAAGTCGAGGACTTTTAGTTCCTCCTCAAGGGCTGTAGATAATATTCTGAACCATATCCTCTGAACTATTTTGCAGATACTGAAACCCCCAGAGGCATGCAGACCCCAGACCAGCTGGAACAAGAAGGTTGACGATGTTGACTCCCCACTACCTCACCACCCACCAATCAGAAGAATGTCCACAAGCTGATCACACACCCCTCAACCCCCGCCCCCTCACTCTGTCTTTAAAAGCCTTTCCCTGAAAGCTATTGGTGAGTTTGAGTCTTATAAGCACTAGCTGCTTAGAATGCTTACTGGGTGCCCTGCAGTAAATGCTGCTCTTTCCTTCACCACAACCCGGTGACAGTAGCTTGGCTCTACTGTGCACAGGCAAGCGAACCCAAGTTTGGTTTGGTAGCAATCTTAGGGGGAAGGAGGGGAGAAAATCTGGGAGGAGAGCCTAGACTGATTCACCAAGAAATGATAGTTCCTTAGTACCTGCATCCTATCTGAAAATTTATTTTAAGTTATAGGACCTAAGTCTTTGTCCAGATTTCTTCATTCTTTTTACTCCATGAATACTACGAAATTATTGTGTGTGCCTGTGTGTTAGAGTCTTTTCCCTTTTTACAAAAGAAATATTGACATTTCATTTTGTAAAAAAAAAAAAATATTATTGTGTTCCCTTCTAGACAATATGGTAGATGATGGCAAGAGTTTGGTCTCTCTTGTGTCCCTAGCACTTAGCACAGCTCCTAGTATACAGTAGGTACCTAATAAATACTTGTTTTGCACGTGAACAGACAGTACCTACCATGTAACCTGGTTCACTGGTGACCCCATAAAGACCTTTGGATCATGGTAATAGAGATGATGGCAATTCACCCACTCATTCATTTTTCCATTTACTGAGGACCTACTATACACTAGCCACCATACCTTTATTTGTGAGCCAACTAAGTTAGGAGTATTTGGTGGTCTCTATAACTTTATTTTACATTTTCTCCTGAAGTGCATGAGCTGCTATCATGTGGATCCTATGCCTTTTAATTCCTAAATTTTCGTTTTCCTTTTGCTGTCTTTGCAGTCCAAAACACTATGCCTATTTTCTAGGTATAAAGTTTGTATTTTTTAAAAACTGGGTCAGAGGATTTTGATCCCGATACACCACAATGGGATAATATGATAGATTAAGCCTAGACGGTCACAATTAATTCCTTAACAGACTTAATTTAATTTCTCTTCTCCAATAAACCCAATTTACCTCAGTGGAGGTGTGACACATCTGATTAGACACAACACTGCTGAGAGCAGCCGGCCTTACAGAGAAGGTTGTGTGCGCAAAACGATAAGAGATCAAAGCTGAGTGGGATCCTCAGCAGTGTGATTAGTTGTAATTTAGCAGAACCTCCAGTTTTGTTGTCCCTTAGTTGCTCTTTAATTGGAGAGCTGGGATGGGGTGGGAATGGGGTTGCAGGGTCAACCCTCACTTAGCATTGGAATTACAGGGAGAGAAGAGACTCCTTCAAGGAAATAATTTTATAATTTTTGAATGCTAACTCAAAGTCAGAATTCAGCTCCCATGGAGTCCTACTGAGGAGAGAACGGGGTCAATTCCAGTATTTCAAAGATAGCCCTTTTTCTCAAGAGCATTTACAGAAACTGATTTTTAAGTCAATGTGCAAAGTATTTTTTAATTGAACAATTGATTAAGTACCTATTGATGCTTGGAGCACAGAACTTTTGGACCACAGTGTTTGATGTACTCTGTGTGTTGAGGGTAGCGAAATTAATAAGACACACCAATTCTTTCACTAGTTCCCCAAAATTTTAGAGTTTGAGGGTTGCAGACTTTGGATTTCCCCCAGCCAGTCATCACTGTTAATTCTCCCTGATAAGTTGATAATTATAAGCATTTACTGAAGCATTGATAATTACTTCAGATATCTGAGATCTCATCCTTTATAAGGACAATTTCATCATCCTACCTCTAATTCCTTTAGTATCCTTCCCAAGACATGATAAAGACAACTGACTCTGTTTTTCATTCTTGCTCATGCCCTGACAAGCTGTGCAGCCTTAGGCAAGCTACCTAACCTCTCTGAGCCTCAGTTTCTTCTCAGCATGAATGAGGATAATATGACCTGCCAAATGGAGGTCAAATAAAGTAACTAACAGAAAGCACCCATTAATATGTTCTCCACAGAACATAGTGCCTTTCTTTCCTAGGAGTCACTACAATGACACACCGCCCATGGAAATATTTCAAACAATTTCCAGATTAAGCAAGAAGGCCTCACGATAGGGGTCCTCAAATGATAGCAGGAAAAAGAAAGACAAAAATACCTCTTAGTTGTGACTCTGTTGAACGGAACTGAATTTTAATTAAGGAACAAGATGAGAGACACCATGCATTTCCAGGCAATTATGGAGCACCATAGGGGGTGTTGTAAAGTGAAAGGCTTCAGGCTGAGTGACTTCAGAAGTTCACCAATTCCACTGAAACATGGAGCCCAGGATGTCTTGTTGCAGACAGGAAGCAATATCTATCAGTGAAAATAGGAGAGGACTCTGGTGGTAAGACCAAGAGGATCATCAGAGGGAAACGTTTGATTCTTCTGTCTGAACAGAATAATCCAGAGCTCTTGCCATGTAGTGCTGAGCACACACTCAAAAGTTCTTGATGGGGCTTCCCTGGTGGTGCAGTGGTTGAGAGTCCGCCTGCCGATGCAGGGGACATGGGTTCGTGCCCCGGCCGGGAAGATCCCGCATGTCGCGGAGCGGCTGCGTCCGTGAGCCATGGCCGCTGAGCCTGCGCGTCCGGAGCCCGTGCTCCGCAACGGGAGAGGCCATAACAGTGAGAGGCCCGCGTACCGCAAAAAAAAAAAAAAAAAAAGTTCTTGATGGACAGATGTTAATATCTTATCCAAAGGTGGCTCTACTCATGTCAGCATCAGGACCAGTGAAAGCAGGGCAGGGCGTGTGCAAGGAGGGATGTAGAACCTGGAAAGCTAAGGCTGTCTGGGAGGCTAGGATAGCGAACCAGCAGAGAATAAGGAATCATCAGAGGAATGACAAATCCAGCGGAATCTGGAACCTGGTTATGGAGGCAAAGTTAGGACCGTGGCACGAGATTCTGAGTGGAGATGCTGATTATATTTCAGGACTCATTCATTTCCCCAGAGCAACGCCTCTCTATGCACAAAGCATTGTGTCAAGTGCTCAAGATATGGTTTATTCCCATTTAATAGAAAATGAAATTGAGCCTCAGAGAAATTAAATATATAAGTTCAGGCATTTCTCCAAAGTTACACCGCTAGTACGTGATGAGTGAGGATTTCAATCCAGGTGTTTGATTTACAACCTATACTCATGATTGCTGTGATATTATGAAATATAATGGATACATTCAGCCAGATACAAAATTCAGAGGAGACACTTTCAAAAGGGAGGAAAGTTGAGGTCAGAGTACCACAAAGGGTGAGAGTGAAGCTACAATGTGGGTTAGAGTCCAAAATGTTTAACTGAAATTTGAAGGACAAATCGGTTATATGGTCCAGAGCATGAAGATAGTCTGAGTAGCAGGGGTCAAGATCCAGACACGTAGAACAAGGAGTCAGAACAATCTTTATATTGTGTCATCCCTCTGCCTCAGCCTGGGAGCTTTTATACACTCCATGTTGGAAAGGGTCCTATCCTCAGGCTCTTTAAACTACTCCCTAGAGTGATCCTTTGCCTTGTCTGCTTGGAGAATTCTTACTCACTGGTTCAAAGGCAGGGGTTGAAAACTGGTGCCCCCATAGCATCCTGCAGACAGGTTTAGTTCACCAGCACAATGTTCTTTAAAAGGTTAAACCCAATGCCTTTGGAGAGGACAGGTATTCTCCAGGAGCACGATGCTTCTCGTTTCCCTGTTGTCCTATATCTGGTCACTTTAATATTTATTTTACCTGCTTGGTCCCTGAGTTTGTAAGCCCAGCTCAGGGTATCACCACCTCCATGAAGGTGTCCCTGATTCACTCAGTCAGAACCTGCCCCCTGCTCCCTTAGCACCTTGCACCTAACTCTATCACAGAGCTTGTCACACGGCCTTTCTGCCGGTATGTCTTTCTCCTATGTTAGACTGTGAGTTCCTGCAGCACTTGCTCCTATCTTTGTTCATTTCTCCAGTACTCAGCATACTGTAAGGAGCATAGAAAGAACTCAATAAATGGTAAGTGGATGAGTAGGGCCTTGGAGGACATTCCTGCCCAAGTGCAAAATGTGAGGCCCAGGGATAGGATGACGATTGACGTGGTAACTCACTGGTTGTCTTCATAGATACCTACACAGCCAGTGCCATTTTCAGACCAAGAGAACAAGAGTTTGGGCCTCAGATGGCTGCCCTAAATATGCTACTGATAAGAGCAGAGGTCTTAACGTTTGGCATAAATGCCCATAGTGGGAGCCATTCACAGTGGCATTCCAGCTGGTGGTAACCATATGGGAACCTTCTCTATTCCCAGCTTCCTTTCTCAGAATGGATATGGTTGGTGGTGCTCAACTTACGTGATCCTGGGATGCGTACCTAGTCCCACACACACACACACACACACACACACACACACACACACACACACACACGTGCCACTCCAGAGTCACCATCATCTAAGTTAGCCTAATATAGAAACTGTGGAATTAGACATCGCAGCAAGTGGTACAGCACAAGAAAGAGCAACAGGCAAGATGATGTGGTGAGAAAGAACCCTGGACTACTAGCGAGGCTTGGGACTGAGCCCAGCTGTGTCACTAATAACTGTGTGAACCTGGGCACATCAATTATAGGGTACGTGGTGAGATGCTGGGGGAGAGCTAAAGGAGACATAAAATCCAACTCAAACTGGCTTGAATAAAAGGGGATCTTATTGACTCATGTAACAGAAGAAAACCAAAACAACCAGAGTGGACTGAACTTCAAGCATGGCTCGATCCAGGTCCTTAGGTGACGTAATTGGGACTGTTTCTCCCCACCTATTGGCTCTGCTTTTCTTTGTGTTGGCTTCCTTCTCAGATGGCTCTCTTCAGCTGGTGGCTCCCAGAAATCCCAGGCTTAACATTCCTGGGCTTGAGTCCAGCCCACAAGAGAACATCTTCCTCCTAATAACCTCAGGAGTCATGAGATCAGCTCCAGGGGATGTTTAGGGTTACATGATTATACCTGGAGCTGCAGCTCAAGTCAGCTTACCTGAAAGTCAGAGGACCTCTGGGCTTTTTTGTTGGTCCTCTCTTTTCTTTCTATAATTTCTCCCTAGATGATTTCATCTGGTCCCTTAGTTCTAAGCATCTTCTATACCCTGAAGACTCTCGAGATAGTCCTGTAGCTCTCTTTGGAACTCCAGACTCATGTATCAAACTATCTCCTTCACACATCTCTATTTACATGTCTATTATTCACCTCAAATTTAAATTCTTAGAATAGAATTGTTGATATTCTACCCCAAACCCACTCTTCCCCTGGTCTTCTCCATTTCATTAAATCTCACCTGATGAAAACTTAAGGATCAACCGAATTCCTCACTGTCTCCACACTCCACGTTCACTCCACCAGCAAGTCCTTTTAGCTCTTCCTTCAAAAAATACATCCCACATCTAACCACATCTAACATTTGTAGTGTCCTCCTAACCAAACTCTCAGCTTCTTCTTTTGTTTCCTATATTTTATTCTCTACATAGAAGCTGGAATCATCTTTAAAAGATATAAATCCCTCCCCTACTCAAAACCCTCCAGTGGAATATATTCACTCAGAATAAGATCCAAATTCTTCCCTCTGACTCCCAAGGTCCTACTTGATACAGTCCCCGCCTTTACCTCTCGCTCTTACCTCATTCCACTCCCGCTGCTCACTCTTATGTCAGCCACACTGATCTTCTTGCTATTTCTCAAAAACGCCTAGCTAGTTTTCACCACAGGGACTTTGCATCTGCTCTTCTCCCTGCCTGAAATATTTGACCCCAGCACTATCATATGGCTTGTTTCCTCATGTTATTCAGTTTCTACCTCAGTGCGCTTCCTTCAAAAATATTTCCCTGTTGTGCATATATCCAAACAAAACTATAATTCAAAGATACATGCACCCCAGGTTCATAGCAGCACTATTTACAACAGCCAAGACATGGAAACAACCTAAACGTCCATCAATAAATGAATGGATAAAGAAGATGTAGTATATATACACGATGGAATATTACTCAGCCACAAAAAAGAATGAAATAATGCCATTTGAAGCAACATGGATGGACCTAGAGATTATCATACTAAGTGAAGTAAGTCGGAAAGAGAAAGACAAATACCATATGATATCACTTATACATGGAATCTAAAATATGACACAGATGAACCTATCTACCAAACAGAAACAGACTCACAGACATAGAGAACAGACTTGCCAAGGGCAGCGGGGTGGGGAAGGAATGGATTGGGAGTTTGGGGTTAGCAGATGCAAACTGGTATATACAGAATGGATAAGCAACAAGGTCCTACTCTATAGCACAGGGAACTATATTCAATATCCTATGATAAACCATAATGGTAAAGTATATACATATATATAAATAATTTCCATCACATATTCTTCTTTTCCAATTTTTCCCAGTCAAATTTTATATACGACCTACTTTATTTTTCTGATAATTTCTCTCCTCCATAACGTGTATATTTCTTTGTTTATGTCCTGTTCTCCCTGCTAGCATCAGGGCAGGAATCTCATCCGTCTGGCTCACCACTATGCCCTTCATACCTATAATAGTACCAAGCATGTGGTAGGAGCTCAATAATATTTGCTGAAGAAAAGAATAAACTGATAGTGGAAGATGGGTCACCATCTAAAAAAAAATCAGAGTGATTTAATTGGAATAAGGATAAAAGAATGGTGGGCAGGTACTGGCCATAATGTATCCCCATATAAAATTATCTGGTAATCAGATCAACCCATTTTCTGAGAATTCCCAGTAACTAAGAGGTACCACACGTAGTAACACACATAAGAGTCCAACCTTTTCCTAATTCATCCAAAATACTACATTGATTAAGTATGTTATAGTCAAGAAAGACTGTTGAGATTGATATGGGACTCATGTTCTGGGCTATTTAGACTCTTGGTTAAAAAGTTCAAAAGCAGACAGGAAGTTTGTGGAGAAGCTGTCAGAAGTGAGGTTGCATGGTACCAATGAAATACACTATCATGCATTTCCTTTTAGCATCAGAACACATTGACTGAATATTTTCATTTTCCTTTTTCACACAAGAAGAACTATTAAGATGGGTATTTGAGAAATTAAAGGTAAAGATTCCATCATCCTGAGTGGGGCTGATTTGATTTCATACATAAAAGTTGAACTACTTAGAATGTGTGAACTAGATCATTCTCTTCCTATAAATACAACAGAGCAGCCTAACCTATTTTCAGATGACGTGACACCTTTTTTCTTTTTCCTTCCTAAAGCTTGTATTAAGAGTCTGATCTTAAGAGCAGGTGATCAACACCGCGACCTCATTTGCAATGATGAAAAGCTGAAAATTTTTTTCACCGGTTTTCTTTACTCTCTTTCAATCAATTGCCTTGAGATTTTAGAGATAGCTTCATTGATTCCCCAAATCTCCCCAACCACCCTCCTATCAATACTGAGTTCAAGGTTACAGGAGGTACCATTTATCTTATTGATGTAATTCCTCCTTCTATTTCCACTGGCCTAGCTTGGATCAATTTTATTAATAATACAATTGGTATCTTTCCACACTCATCTCCTCCCTCAACCCCCAAATACATTTCAACTTTAACCTCCCCATTAAAAGCATTCACTCTTCCTTAGAACATTCTGAAAAACTGCTCTCTCAAGAATAAATCCTCCCTTGGTTGTCTCTGAACTGAGGGTATTCGACCTTCAATAAATGTTCTAAAAACTGCATGGTGTACTTGAGAAGGTACAAGCTTAGGGAGTCTTTGCTTCCAATGTTTGCATGTTCTTTTCATTGCGAAATGTTCAAAAGTCCAATCTCACTTTATTTATCTTTCTACTATGAGCGATCGTTCCTTTTATGTGTTTCAAATCCCTTTTTTTTTTATTGTAAGCTTCTTGAAGGTAGATATTGTATTTTAGCTACATTTGAGTCTCCCCTATGGCTTAGCAAAGAGCCTGGCATTCAATAGGATGCTAGGAGGCATTCAATAAGTATTTGGAGAATGCATAAATAAGTGAAATGTTAAGGTTTCCATAGGGACACATATGTTATGCTCTTAAAGATTTTCTAGAACATAGACTCAAAATGAGTGAACTGACTCAACTGGACTGAGCTTCTAAGAGACTGGGTGTCCCTTATCTCTGTATCCCCAGTTATGAACAAGCACAGCTCATGACACAGAGAAGTGAGGCTTGTTAAATGACAGAGTAACAGCAATACTTCAAATTGCATGTTTACTAGAGAGAAAAGTTGCACATAAAGCTCCTTGAATTCCACAGGATGCTAGACGTTTTCTGCTGGAAAGAGAAACTTGATGAAAGGCACTTTATGGGTTGAATGGTACCCTGAGTCCCCAAAAAGATAAGTCCAAGTCCAAATCCACAGAACCTGTGAATGTGACTTTATTTGGAAAAAAAAGATTCTTTGAAGATGTAATTAAGGATCTTGAGATGAGATCATCCTGGATTTCCTGGTGGGCTTTAAATCCAAAGACAAATGTCCTGAAAAGAGACAGAAGGGGAAAATACACAGCAAAGAAGAGAAGGTGATGTGAAGATGGAGGCACGGACTGGAGTGATGTGGCCAGCAGACAGCACAAGCTGCAAGAGGCAAGGAAGGATTCTCCCCTAGAACCTCCAGTGAAAATGCAGAACTTGACCCTGTGAGGCGCTGGGCGTCATGACTGCAGACGGATCAGGCAGCCTGAGTGGAGAGGGGCCTGCCACGACCACGCAGGAGAAGGGGCCTGGCAAGCGGCTACAGAAAAACCTCCCATCTCAGCACCTTGCTCGCGAGTCACCGCTGTACACCGCAGGCCTCCTCTTGGCTTTGTAATTTTGCTCAGGTGCCTCTAGCTGGATCTCGTTCCAATCTCCAGCTGCAGGTGTGGGATCTGCAAAGTGTAGCTTTTCGCTTTCTGACCTCCAACCAGGAGGAGGAGGACGTGAGGTTAAACAAGCCTACTCTCAGTCCCCGTGACATCCCACTCGTCTGCGGAGAAGGCGGGAAATTAACTGCCAACTGGCGGAGAGAGCAGCCTTGCTGAGCATCAGAAAAGTGGCCTAATAGAGCCAATCGGCAAGGACTGGAAAGGAAGGGCCAGTTACAGCAACTTATTCATGGCTATAAAAGGAGGAGCTTGACATGCCCACACCACTGGAACCCTAGAAACTTTCCTGAGTGAATTACAACAGGAGAAAATCAGACTTCTATGCTGTGGACGCTTGATGCATTTTTAGAAGCCTAAGCTGTGTGGCTGACAGGGTCATGGTGCTCCGGCTGGGTGTCAGACCTGAGCCTCTGCGGTGGGAGAGCCAAGGTCAGGACATTGGTCCACCAGAGACCTCCCAGCCCTCGTAATATCATCAGCAAGAGCTCTCCCACAGATCTCTGTCTCAACGCAAAGACCCAGCTCCACTCAACTACCAGCAAGCTCCAGTGCTGGACACCCCATGCCAAACAACTAGCAGGACAGGAACACAGCACCACCCATTAGCAGAGAGCCTGCCTAAAATCATAATAAGTTCACAGACATGCCAAAACACACCACTGCACGTGGTCCTACCCACCAGAAAGACAAGATCCAACCTCATCCACCAGAACACAGGCACCAGTCCTCTCCACCAGGAACCCTACACAACCCACTGGACCAACCTTACCCACTGGGGGCAGACACCAAAAACAATGGGAACTACGAACCACCAGCCTGTGAAAAGGAGACCCCAAACACAGTAAATTAAGCAAAATGAGAAGACAGAGAAATACACAGCAGATGAAGGAGCAAGGTAAAAACCCACCAGACCAAACAAATGAAGAGGAAATAGGCAATCTACCTGAAAAAGAATTCAGAGTAATGATAGTAAAGATGATCCAAAATCTTGGAGATAGAATGGAGAAAATACAAGAAACGTTTAACAAGGACCTAGAAGACCTAAAAAGCATATAAACAATGATGAACAACACAATAAATGAAATTTAAAATTCTCTAGGAGGAATCCATAGCAGAATAACTGAGTCAGAAGAAGGGATAAGTGACCTGGAAGATAAAATAGTGGAAATAACTACCATAGAGCAGAAAAAAGAATGGAGGACAGTCTCAGAGACCTCTGGGACAATATTAAATGCACCAGCATTCGAATTATAGTGGTCCCATAAGAAGAAGAGAAAAAGAAAGGAACTGAGAAAATATTTGAAGAGATTATAGTTGAAAACTTCACTAACATGGGAAAGGAAATAGTCAATCAAGGCCAGGAAGTGCAGAGAGTCCCATACAGGATAAATCCAAGGAGAAACATACCAAGACACATATTAATCAAACTATCAAATATTAAATACAAAGAATAAATATTAAAAGCAGCCAGGGAAAAGCAAGAAATAACATACAAAAGAATACCCATAAGGTTAACAGCTGATCTGTCAGCAGAAACTCTGCAAGCCAGAAGGGAGTGGTAGGACATATTTAAAGTGATGAAAGGGAAAAACCTACAACCAAGATTAATCTACCCAGCAAGGATCTCATTCAGATTCGATGGAGAAATTAAAATGTTTACAGACAAGAAAAACTAAGAGAATTCAGCACCACCAAACCAGCTTTATAACAAATACTAAAGGAACTTCTCTAGGCAGGAAACACAAGAGAAGGACAAGACCTACAAAAACAAACCCAAAACAATTAAGAAAATGGTAATAGGAACAAACATATCGATAACTACCTTAAATGTAAATGGATTAAATGTTCCAACCAAAAAACATAGACTGGCTGAATGGATACAAAAACAAGACATGTATATATGTTGTCTACAAGAGACCCACCTCAGACCTAGGGACACGTACAGACTGAAAGTGAGGGGATGGAAAAAGATATTCCATGCAAATGAAAATCAAAAGAAAGCTGGGGGCTTCCCTGGTGGTGCAGTGGTTGAGAGTCCACCTGCCGATGCAAGGGACACGGGTTTGTGCCCCAGTCCGGGAAGATGCCACATGCCACGGAACAGCTGGGCCCTTGAGCCATGGCCACTAAGCCTGCGCGTCCGGAGCCTGTGCTCCACAATGGGAGAGGCCACAACAGTGAGAGGCCCGCGTACCACAAAAAAAAAAAAAAGAAAGAAAGCTGGAGTAGCAATTCTCGTATCAGTCAAAATAGACTTGAAAATAAAGACTATTACAAGAGACAAAGAAGGACACCACATAATGATCAGGGATCAATCCAAGAAGAAGATATAACAATTGTAAATATTTATTCACCCAACATAGGAGCACCTGAATACACAAGGCAAATGCTAACAGTGGAAAACAGGGAAATCGACAGTAACACAATAATAGTAGGGGACTTTAACACCTCACTTTCACCAAGGGACAGATCATCCAAAATGAAAACAAATAAGGAAACACAAGCTTTATATGACACATTAAATAAGATGGACTTAAATGATATTTATAGGACGTTCCATCCAAAAACAATAGAATACACTTTCTTCTCAAGTGCTCGTGGAAACTTCTCCAGGATA
Organism: Orcinus orca; assembly: GCF_937001465.1. Classification (NCBI taxonomy): domain Eukaryota; kingdom Metazoa; phylum Chordata; class Mammalia; order Artiodactyla; family Delphinidae; genus Orcinus; species Orcinus orca. Next base: position 89,866,171 of record NC_064569.1, on the reverse strand, counting down.
GATCATATCTTGGGTCACAAATCAAGCCTTGGTAAATTTAAGAAAAATGAAATCGTATCAAGTATCTTCTCTGACCAAAGCACTATAAGACTAGACATAAATTACAGGAAAAACTATAAAAAATACAAACACATGGAGGCTAAACAATACACTACTAAATAACCAAGAGATCACTGAAGAAATCAAAGAGGAAATCAAAAAATACCTACAGAAGGGCTTCCCTGGTGGCGCAGTGGTTGAGAGTCCACCTGCCGATGCAGGGGACATGGGTTTGTGCCCTGGTCCGGGAGGATCCCACATGCCATGGAGTGGCTGGGACCGTGAGACATGGCCGCTGAGCCTGTGCGTCCAGAGCCTGTGCTCCACAATGGGAGAGGCCACAACAGTGAGCGGCCCGCGTACCGCAAAAAAAAAAAAAAAAAAAAAAACCAACGGAAACAAATGACAATGAAAACATGATGACCTATGGGATGCAGCAAAAGCAGTTCTAATGGGGAAATTTATAGCAATACAATCCTACCTCAAAAAACAAGAAAAATCTCAAATAAACAACCTAACCTTACACCTAAAGCAATTAAAGAAAGAAGAACCAAAAAATCCCAAAGTTAGCAGAAGGAAAAAAATCATAAAGATCAGATCCGAAATAAATGAAAAAGAAATGAAGGAAATGATGCAAAGATCAATAAAACTAAAAGCTGGTTCTTTGAGAAGACAGACAAAATTGATAAACCATTAGCCAGACTCATCAAGAAAAAAAGGGAAAAGACTCGAATCAAGAGAATTAGAAATGAAAAAGGAGAAGTAACAAGTGACACTGCAGAGATACAAAGTATCATGAGCGATTACTACAAGCAGCTATATGCCAATAAAGTGGACAACCTGGAAGAAATACAGAAATTCTAAGAAAAGCACATTAATCTTCCGATACTGAATGAGGAAGAAATAGAAAATGGAAACAGACCAATCACAAGCACTGAAATTGAGCCTGTGATTAAAAATCTTCCAACAAACAAAAACCCAGGACCACACGGCTTCACAGGCGAATTCTATCAAACATTTAGAGAAGAGCTAACACCTATCCTTTTCAAACTCTTCCAAAATATAGCAAAGAGAGGAACAATCACAAACTCATTCTACAAGGCCACGCTCACCCTGATACCAAAACCAGACAAAGATGTCACAAAGAAAGAGAGCTACAGGCCAATATCACTGATGAACATACATGCAAAAATCCTCAACAAAATACTAGCAAATAGAATCCAACAGCACATTAAAAGGATCATGCACCATGATCAAGTGGGGTTTATCCAAGAAATGCAAGGATTCTTCAACATATGCAAATCAATCAATGTGATACATCATATTAACAAATTGAAGAAGAAAAACCATATCATCTCAATAGATGCAGAAAAAGCTTTTGACAAAATTCAACACCCATTTATGATAAAAAACCCTCCAGAAAGTAGGCATAGAGGGAACTTACCTCAACATAATAAAGGCCATATATGACAAGCCCACAGCCAACATTGTTCTCAATGGTGAAAAACTGAAACCATTTCCTCTAAGATCAGGAACAAGACAAGGTTGCCCACTCTCAACACTATTATTCAACATAGTTTTGGAAGCTTTTGCCACAGCAATCAGAGAAGAAAAAGAAATAGAAGGAAACTAAATCGGAAAAGAAGAAGTAAAGCTGTCACTGTTTGCAGATGACATGATACTATACATACAGAATCCTAAAGATGCTACCAGAAAACTACTAGAGCTAATCAATAATTTGGTAAAGTAGCAGGATACCAAATTAGTGCACAGAAATCTCTGGCATTCCTATACACTAATGACGAAAAATCTGGAAGTGAAATCAAGAAAACACTCCCATTTACCATTTCAACAAAAAGAATAAAGTATCTAGGAATAAACCTACCTAAGGAGAAAAAAGACCTGTATGCAGAAAATAAGACACTGATGAAAGAAATTAAAGATGATATAAACAGATGGAGAGATATACCATGTTCTTGGATTGGAAGAATTAACATTGTGAAAATGACTATACTACCCAAAGTAATCTATAGATTCAATGTAATTCCTATCAAACTACCACTGGCATTTTTTACAGAACTAGAACAAAAAATTTCACAATTTGTAGAGAAACACAAATGACCCTGCATAGCCAAAGCAATCTTGAGGAAGAAAAATGGAGCTGGAGAAATCAGACTCCCTGACTTCAGGCTCTACTACAAAGCTACAGTAATCAAGACAGTATGGTACTGGCACAAAAACAGAAATATAGATCAATGGAACAGAATAGAAAGCCCAGAGATAAAGCCACGCACCTATGGTCAACTAATCTATGACAAAGGATGCAAGGATATACAATGGAGAAAAGAGAGTCTCTTCAATAAGTGGTGCTGGGAAAACTGGACAGCTACATGTAAAAGAAACACACAAAAATAAACTCAAAATGGACTAAAGACCTAACTGTAAGACCAGACACTATCAAACTCTTAGAGGAAAACATAGGAAGAACACACTTTGACATAAATCACAGCAAGATCCTTTTTGACCCTCCTCCTAGAGAAATGGAAATAAAAACAAAAATAAACAAATGGGACCCAATGAAACTTAAAAGCTTTTGCACAGCAAAGGAAACCATAAACAAGATAAAAAGATAACCCTCAGACTGGGAGAAAATATTTGTAAATGAAACAACTGACAAAGATTAATCTCCAAAATATACAAGCAGCTCATGCAGCTCAATATCAGAAAACAAACAATCCAAAAATGTGCAGAAGACCTAAATAGACATTTCTCTAAAGAAGATATACAGATTGCCAACAAACACATGAAAGGATGCTCAATATCACTAATCATTAGAGAAATGAAAATCAAAACTACAATGAGGTATCACCTCACACTGGTCAGAATGGCCATCATAAGAAAACTACAAACAATAAATGCTGGAGAGGGTGTGGAGAGAAGGGAACCCTCTTGCACTGTTGGTGGGAATGTAAATTGATACAGCCACTGTGGAGAACAGTATGGAGGTTCCTTAAAAAACTAAAACTAGAACTACCATATGACCCAGCAATCTCACTACTGGCCATATACCCTGAGAAAACCATAATTCAGAAAGTCATGTACCACACTGCTCATTGCAACACTATTTACAATAGACAGGACATGGAGGCAACTTAAGTGTCCACTGACAGATGAATGGATAAAGAAGATGTGGCACATATATACAGTGGAATATTAGTCAGAAAAAGAAACGAAATTGAGTTACTTGTGGTGAGGTGGATGGACCTAGAGACTGTCATACAGAGTGAAGTAAGTCAGAAAGAGAAAAACAAATACCGTATGCTAACACATATGTATAGAATGTTAAAAAAAAAAAAAAAGCTGTTCTGAAGAATCTAGGGTAGGACAGTAATAAAGACACAGACTTAGAGAGTGGACCTGAGGACTTGGGGAGGGGGAAGGGTAAGCTGGGACTAAGTGAGAGAGTGGCATGGACATATATATATACTACCAAATGTAAAATAGATAGCTAGTGGGAAGCAACCTCATAGCACAGGGAGATCAGCTCGGTGCTTTGTGACCACCTAGAGGGGTGGGATAGGGAAGGTGGGAGGGGATAGATGCAAGAGGGAGGGGATATGGGGATTTATTTATACATATAGCTGATTCACTTTGTTATACAGCAGAAACTAACACAACATTGTAAAGCAATTATACTCCAATAAAGATGTAAAAAAAAAAAAAAAAGAAAGAAAGAAAGAAAATGCAGAACTTCTGGCCTCCAGAACAGTGAGAGAATACATTTCTGTTGTTTTAAGCTACCGCATTTTTGGCAATTTGTTTCAGCGCCGCAGGAAACGAATACAGACACTTACATTGAGTTCTTGTCCCACTGAATCCTCTCAACTTCTAGTATTTTCATTTTTTAACATGAAGAAAGGTGAAACACATAGAAGTGAAGTGATGGTGGTCTCATAGCTGGTCAATAACAGAGCTGAGATTGAAAAGAAAGCTCATGTTGAATAACAGTTCAACAGACTTTCATTGAGACCAGGCTTTTGCTCCCAGCCCAGGTGAGGCTCTGGGGATATAGACTTAAATAAGATGTGAGATCTACCTTTGAGGAGCTTTCAGGGAACATACTACATTATACCAAAGCCCATGTTCTTTCTTGTGTATGTGCTGTGAAAAGAAACTTAGAAGTTCAACCTACACACGTGTCAATTATTTTTTCCACACTGGCTTTCCAACCTAGATACCCTGTGTACCAGAAGTTGTCTACCACAGATCCTAGGTGCAGGGAAGGAAAGAAGGAAGAAGAAAGGGAAAGCCAGTCTATAAGGAAGTGGTAACGAGGGAGTGTCTTTGCCATGGAGGACGCTGGCTATCTGATACACAGCTGGAGGCCAGTTCGGCCCTCTGGGGTAACAGAGGTTTAAAATAAAACTGTCTTTCTCAGGAATTCCTCAGACATTGAAAACCAGCTGTTACATTCTACCTATGCGTACTCTTTTTTCAAGAACCTCTATCATTTGTGCACTGCTTTATAGTTTAGAAAACATTTTCATCATATATTAACATGTTTAACCCTTCCCATGATTTAATGAGGTAGAAATAATTTTTTCACTTTGTAGGAGAGGAAGTAGTTTCATGGATATTAAGTGATTTTCCAGGTCAGAGGTAGGATCCGAACCCAAGAATTCTGAATATACATTTCCCTACATCGGCATGTGAAAAATTAGGGGCAGGGACACTTTGTATCAGAGGAAGCTAGTCCTCCAATATCCATTCTCCCCTTCAAATTTTAGCTAGGCATGTGGCCACTCAAAATAAAAACATTTCCTAGCCTCTCTGGCAGCTAATTATGGCATGTGACTAAATTCTAGCAAAAAGAAACATGCAGAAAGTTTACACAGAAAAACTATCCTTCTTTTCTCTCTGTTCTCCCAATTCCTAGCTGGAATGCTGATGTGTTGGCAAGACTCAGGCAACTATCATGGACTATGAGGTGAATGCTGTTTGAAATGGTGGATTAGCTACTAGAAAGGAGCTGGGACCCAGTGGTCATGGAAATGTCTTGTCCACCTTGGATTATCTGTAGTTACCTACATTTACATGGGTGAGAATTAATTTCTACCCATTTTGTTTAATTTATTATTACCTGGATGTTTCTGCCATTTTCTGTGAAACCTAATTTTAACTGATATGGTTTCTAAACTTATAAGGAGACCAACTGCTTTAAAATCTCTTGGTTTTAAGGTTCAGGTGGCTTGCCAGTCTTTTAAATTTCTTAAAATGCTTTCATTGTCTGAAAACTGTGAAAACAGAGGGACATTAAAAAATTAGAACTTCACTAAACTGTGGAATAGTTATAAGGAGTTGGGATTTCGTTAAGAATTATTGATATCAATACTGAGTCATTCTATTTCTCTTACGTCTTGCTACAGGTTGAATTATTGCCTGTTATAGAGATTGGTTAAATAATTGGGTTTTGTGTAGTCAGCTTATTTCATCCTTTTTCTTTTTGTTGGTACCTGCTTTATTGAGACATAATTCACACACTCTTCAATTCACTCATTTGAAGTGTAAAATTCAATGGTTTTTAGATTCATGGAGTTGTTGCAACCATCACTACAATCAGTTATGGTACATTTTCATCATCCCCCAAAAGAAACCCCATGCCCTTGAGCAGTCACTCCCCACTCCACCTATCCCTCCTCAGTCCTAAGCAATCACTAATCTACTTTGTATCTCTATGGGTTTTCCTATTCTGGACACTTCATATAAATGGCATCATGTAATGTGAACTTTCTGCCTGGCTTCTTTCATTTAACACAATGTTTTCAAGGTTCAGCCATGTTGTAGCATGTGTCAGTGCTTTCTTTTTTTGCCAAATAGTTTTCCATTGTATGGACATACCACATTTTATTTATCTAATCATCAGCTGATGGACACTTGGGTTGATTCCAATTTGGGGCTATGATGAACAAAGCTGCTATGAATATTCCTGTTTTATCTCCACTTTGAAGAGTTCTAACCATTACAAAGTTCTTATTCATAGTAAACCACATTCTAGTGCTCTCTAAGTTACCATTGGTCTTAATTTAATTTCTTGATATTTATTTTAGAAGACAAAATATGTTCCCATTAGTAAACTGGAGTTCTGTCATAACATCACAGGAAAAAACAACTTGTTCCTAGGATCAGAGATTAACAACAGCAGCAAAGATATCAACACCAAAAACAGTAGCTACCAATTGTTGAGATTCTCCTATGTGTTTATCACTTCCCATTAATTCAGCTGATGCCCCTTAATTCGTTTAATAATTCCCCTATTTCTGATGGATTTGGGTTGCTCCCATTTTATAACATGAAGGTTAACATTTCAACAACTATTTTCATGCAGAAAGTCTTTTTTCTTTCCTCCAGAAGTATTTTCTCAGGATAAATTCACAATACTGCTGGTGACAAAGATAAACCGTCTTATGGCCTTAATGCTTAATTGCCATATTGATTTATAAAAGCATATAGAAATACTAATTTCAGCACACTTCACCATCCATGGGTTCTAACCTTTAAAATTTTTACAAATTTAATCAGTGAAAAACACAAACTTCTCAGTAATGCCTTAATTTGCATATCTTTGATTACTTCTTCATTGTTTTGTTGAGGACTAGGGCTGGGTTACCCTTTGGAGTCTTTGTGGAAAATTGGAATTAAATGAACACAAACTTTAACCTAATATCGTTATGAACAACTGACCAATGGGGTGATAACATGTTTGAATTAAAGGTGATTTCCTGAAACAAGAGAGAGCCTCAAGGGAATTTCCCAGAAATGGCTGCAAAACTCAGTTGCACTGAATGTTTTATCTTCATTAATGATTTGGGAGAAGAGAGTAAACAGCACTGAAGTTAACTTCACAGATGGCTCTAGATTGAGAGGATTGTAAATTGCAGTGATTAATGAGAAATTACACAGGGACCAGTAAGGTGAGAAGTAGCAATACATAAGCACCAATCCATCCTGGGAAACAAGGCTGCCAGAGAGGGAAAGCAGAGGCTTACATCCAATACAAAAGTGAGGAGGTGCCACATGCCCACACCCACCAGACACCCACCCAGCACAGGGCAAGCACCAGGGCCTCTCAGGTCTCCACATGCAACCTGCTCTCTCATCCCTGACCATTCACACATGCTGTTCCCTTTGCCTGAATATCTTCTTCTCCCTTATTTACCCAATGGACTCCTCTGGGACTTTGTTCAGATAGCAGTTACCTCGTCTAGCTGGACTCCAACCCCTGTCCTAACTTTCCTCCACACTGCAGGGGTATGCCGTGCCTACAGCTATTTTAGCACTTTGAAACCACATTATGGAGTGATGGAAAGATGGCTACAGTGGCACAGTAGCTTTTGAATCCCTTCCCATGAAACCATACAGAGCAACTAAGATAGCAAAACTGAAATTCCACAGACAGTAAGTATCTACAATGCAACCAGGTGACAAGATAGCCTCAGGAACACCATAACGAGACCCAGTGAAGACAAACCATGGCTATTTGTGCTTCATGGTATCAGCATCTGTATCCAGTAGGAGAGGGAAGCAGTGAGGAATCTAGCAGACTGAGCCCAGAAAAGCCCCCCAAATAGCATCATATATTCACTAAGAAGTGCAGTGAGTCAACTTGAGAATAACATTATCCTTCATAATTTGTGAGTGAATGTCAGGGGGTTACACAAAGTTGAAGCAGTCTATGCCCTGTATACACTCAAAACTATCTGGTCAACATACCATACCCTTTCAAGACCAAGCTTCACACTGAGGAAAACCTCTGGAAATAGAGTTGATATTGAGCAGGATAGAGACAACAGGAGCAAAGGTCAAAGAAGTCCAGATAAAAGTGGAGGGAGGAAAAGCAACCATGAGCTCTCAGAATTCATAAGGCCTTGACTATTTAACTCTTTGCAAAAACAACAGAAAAGAGAACTCCAGAGCTCTAAGGCTAGAAAATCTATCCTGACCGATCTGTCCCTCCAAAGGGTGAAGGAAAATTTTTATGTGAAAATGAGCATGAGAAAAAGATTATGCTTAAATTCCATCAAAATTATTATAGAAACAGCAAAGGAAGAGAAGAATAATGTCCTTATATATGATAAAAGAATGACCCCCCCCAAAATTTTTAAAGAAACAAATGAAGCTGTTTATAACCTAATGTTTCCAAGGGATCTAAAAAGAAATTAGAGTCAATGATAGAAGACATGAGTTAATAAGATAAATAAGAATAAGAAGTATAAAAAAAGATGACAAAATGAAAGAAAAATTTAGAAACAAACAAACAAAAACCCCAGTACTTCAGAAATGAAGACTGAAATAGAAAAAAACGGAAGAGTAGAGAAACACAATAGATAATGCCTTAAAAGAAAGAGAAGATGAAAAGGAGGAATTTTTAAATAAAAAGAAATAAAGAAATAAGATGAATTTTTAAAAGAAAGTGACAAATATAGAAGGTAGTCAAAGATGATCCAACACGTGTCTAATTAGAGTTCTTTCTAGAACTCTAGAAAATCCAAAGAAGAGAACCCTAAATCTATAGATCAGAAAGACTATCCGAAAATTTTTTAAACGTGACACTGCATTTAAAATAGCACATTATATACAATCAACCCAGGTCAACTAATATAGAGATATATTCTAATAAAATTGCTTGACTTTAAGAAAAAAATGTCTTAGGGTATCCAAGCACAAAAACCAAGTCACTTATAAGGGAAAAATAGCAGATTGTCATCAACTGTTTTCAGAGCAGTACAGTATGCCAGAAGACAATAGGTAACATATTCAATATATTCAAAGAAAGACAATGTGAATGCTGAGTGAATGAAGCCAGTCCTAAGATACCCATTTGTATGATTCCATTTATATGATATATCCAGAATAAGCAAATCTACAGAGACAAAAAGTAGATCAGTGGATGCCAGGAGCTGGAAGGAGAGGGAATGGGGAGTTACTGCTCATGGGTACAGGGTTTCTTTCAGGATGATGAAAATGTTCTGTAGTTAGTGATGATGATTTCACAACCTGGTGAATGTATTAAAAACCACTGAACTGTACACTTTAAAAGAGTGAATGTTACGATATGTGAATTATATCTCAATAAAGCTGTTAAATGAAAAAAAGGAAAAGAAAGAGAATGTGGGCCAAAGATTTTCTATCTAGCCAAGCTGACTTGCAAATGTTTCTCATCAAGAAAGTGCTCCTCCTGAATATACACTTGAGTGTGAGCTTCAGTTAACCAAAATCACGGAAGTGCTGGTACAGAATAACTATACAAAATGGGTGGGAATATAGGGAGAGTACATAAGAATTGAACTAAGTTGGTTGATATAGAGTCATTAACTGGGAATTACAAAGTATTACTTTGGGATGGGGGATGAGAGGAGGAAGAAAGAGCTGTTAATTAATTGCAATCGTTCATAACAGAGAACCAATAGACCATAACCAAAAAATGAGGGGATTGAGGGTATTAGTATACAGATGAAAAAAGAAATGAGACATATCTATATATACTGCTATGGAGTAAATCCCAAATTATATGTTTAAGAGAAAATTTTAAAATATAGAAACATGCATATAGCATGCTCCTGTTTATTAAGAAAGAGGGTTTTTTATATATATATATATATACTTCAATTTTTAAAAAATCAATAAAAGATAAACCATGGATTATTTTTAATGGTTATCTATAAGGAAAGGAAGAACTAGGGTGAAAGGTACAGAGATAGAAGCTAGACTTGTTTGAATATATCTTGTCTTATACACTTGATTTAGAATCATTAATTATTTTATGTAATTGTAAACTAAAATAAAAAGTATTGGCTAAAAATTAAAAATAAATCAAGTTGACAACAACAAAAATCCCTAAAAATCTATCTGATTTGTGGCAGAGACACACAGAGAGGAATTATTCCGAATAACTTTAAAGGACAGTAATTTTAACTGTATATCCCTAGTGAGCTATAGACCAAGGATTTTTTAAAAATACAAAATAAAAATTAACTGTTTTCAGTAATCATATTATTAGAGACAGTGTTGGTATTATTCTTCTGCTGCATTTGCAATAATAAAGCAATACTAATTGCTTTCTCTAATACTCTATTATTCCCAATTTTCATAAGATCAAGCATCTCAGAATAGAAGAAAGGAGATACAGATGTAATACAGAAAAGATTAAGGAGAAACCCTATAATCCTGGCATTGAATTGGAAATATCAGTATAAACTCATGATGTAGTTTCTCTTAGAAAATATTTCTTAGCACTGTCTACTGAAAAGACCTAAAACATTGAAAACCCTAATAGCAATGAGCATCCCTAAAGCACAGATTGCAGTCTTGACTTTTCTCTTCCCAGTAGAAGAAATCAGGTCTCCTGGCAGAAACGACTGATTCTCTATCTGAGGCAAGAAATGCACAAGGTGAGCCTAAAACATTATTAATATAATATCTTAATATTAATATAAATATTGCCATACCGGATTCCTAGGAAACTCTCCAAGAAGACCAATAGCATAATGTCAGAAAGAATCCAGGACCAAAACGAAGAGACTTCCACTGACCAAAAATAGGACATTTTGAGCATCAGGGGAAAAATAACTTCAGTGGGTTAAAATACAACAAATTGATCTGCACTCGTGAGTGCATAATGATGTTTTAAAAATTTAAACTAATTGGTCACCGTTGAAAGATATTAGAGAACTCAGTTTACTACTTTAAAATACCTGCCTTCCTTTACTTCTAGGCAACAAAACAGTAGAGGAAAAAAAGCTGATTTTTCTAGAATCAATAATTCTATACCGAATCAATAACTCAATCAATGAATCAAAAAGGAGAAATAAAATTTGGAATGTTGTCATTTTGTAAAAAGTGATGAGTACTGGGCTTCCCTGGTGGCGCAGTGGTTGAGCGTCCGCCTGCCAATGCAGGGGACACGGGTTCGTGCCCCGGTCCGGGAAGATCCCACATGCCGCGGAGCGGCTGGGCCCGTGAGCCATGGCCGCTGAGCCTGCGCGTTCGGAGCCTGTGCCCCGCAATGGGAGAGGCCACAACAGTGAGAGGTCCACGTACCGCAAAAAACAAAAAACAAACAAAAAGTGATGAGTACAGCCAACCAGTGATGAGTATGTAGAGTATGCAAGAAATAAACCTCTGTGTTGAACACCACCAAGATTCTGGAGTTGTTTTTTATTACATGATAATAATAGCATCACCTGACAGAGAGTTACTGGGGTTCTGCTTTGCTTTATTTTAGCACGATCAAGAACAGTAGAAGCCGGGCTTGCAGCAGCCCAGGTGAGAGTTGATGAAACCATAAACTAAGGGCAGTGGAAAGTGATGGGGCTGAGAGATGTCAGAGAGGTAGCATCCACAAGACCAGGAAAATGAATAGAGGGCATCAGGGAGAAAAAGATGCAAGAAGCAGTCCAGGGATGCCTGGGTGAATGGTGCTATTTTTTACGGAGAAAGGGAGCGCTGGGAGGTAAGGAGAAGGCTGTTATTGAAGGGGAAGATGATGACTTTTGTTTTAACTTAAAAGGGATCAAGCAAGACTAAAAATACACTCTATTTGTGTTACCAAGTCCAAGTTCTGCTTGCCACACAACAAGCCAACAAATCGGGAGACAGGGTATTGGGGCTAGGAATAACGACTTTATTTGGAAAGCTGGGAGTCTGAGAAGATGGTGACTAATGTCCTAGAGAACCGTTTCACCCAAGTCAGAATTCAGGCTTCTTTTACACTAAATGGGGAGGAGGTCTGGCTCGTTGTTGCAGACTTCTTGGTATCAGAAGCTTTTGTTCTTGTAGCTGTCCACAAACTCAGGTCATGATGTTCCTGTAAACCTCCAACAAGACAAATGCTATCCTCTGTTCTGCAACTTTTTATCTCTATATGAATGGAAAAGTGTTAAACAGTTAAAGGTCAGAGCCTTGAGAATGGGCTAGTCTGTATATTTCAGGCTATAGGCAACATTCTTAACTGGAAGAAAAAGCAATAGAATACAAAGGTTAAAGTAAGAGAAACAGATCTAATATGGAGTTCGATTTGTTTTTCCCTATTACATTTACACAGTCCAGCTGCTCAGTAAGCAAAGCAGAATCTCCACACAGACTGCCGGTATCAGAAAGGGGGTGATATGAGTGGAGGCCCCTCCCAAGGTCATGTACCTTTCCTGACCCCCAAGCCGGGCTGGGCCTACAAAATCCCTGAAAGATGGGTGTGTTCCTGCTTCCCCACCTCTGCCAGGAAAGGCAATGTTCCTGACTTCTCCAGGACCCCAGCAGTGTCTGACAAGGCCTGTCCTTAGCAGGTTTTTCTCTTAGTAAGCAGTTAGCATTCACCCCTGGGGTGGGCAGACTACAGAGTATTAATCAATAATCCCTTTTATCAGGACTTTCAAGATTTGGCGTTGGAGGTAGGATTCCTGGATTTCGTCTTTCTGAGCCTCAACTTTGAAAAGACCTCTTTCCAGAAGTCTCTTTCCTTTCCAAAAGTAAAACACACCGTGAGAGATCTAAGCCATACATCTTTATTTGGGAGCTTCCTATGGTAGCAATCTCTTACTGGTAGTGGTAATAATAAAACAAGAATTATAAAAATTATAATTTATTTAGTACTTTTATTATATTCCAGATATTGTGCAAAGGGCCACTGAACCTGGCAGGCAGGGGGCAACATGAATCTTTCTAGTCCCAGCTGGCCTTTTCCAAACAGAGAATCAGACTTCAGTGAAGCAAGATGCTACCAACTCAACCCCGTAAGAGGGCAGGACCTTCCTTCTGCCCGTCCCCACTACTGACCCCAATGACCTTACCAGAGATGCAAGGGGATATAGTTTGAAAAGCCGAGGTTGTCCCACTTACCAACTGGATCACCTTAAGTGACATAATTTCTCAGCTCCCCAGTTCCCCAGTAAAATGAGGAAAACGGACAAGACCTGCCTAACAGTGAGCTAGTCAAACTAAATTTGTCTAATGTATGTGAAAGCACTAAATATCAGGCTTGGTACACATTCAGCCAAAACATGGACATAGCATCCCCCAGCACCACTACTTGGGGACTCAGGACTTTTCTCTTGTGAATCATGACTTAGAGGCAGGGTTTGGGAACTGGATACACCTGGGCACACATCCCTAGGTCATCATGAGCTCTCTGAACTCTGCTCATCTGTAAAATGGGAACAATGACAGGGGCTCCTTCTCAGGACTTTTCTCAGGTCCCAGTGAGATCTTACATATAAATCTCTCAGCATAGAGGCTGGCCCGCCATCACGTTCCTCAACAAGCTTGTTATAGAACGTTTGGTTTGGCTTTGTTTTCAAACGTCTCTTCTTTCATTTCCCCATCATGTGCTAGCAGGCACAGAGTCCACTGGCACTCATTTGAGAGGACAGTGTTTGAATCACCACTCAGGCTGGTCTGTGGATGGGCAAACTCAGAGCCTCATCACATTCTAACAATTCACAGGAACACGATGTGGCCCCAGACTGTATTTTGAAAGCATCCTTTTACTGGCTTCTGGGGAATTGATACCTCCTTCCAGATCTTTATTTTAGAGATATCTCTACTTTAAAAGGGCAAAAAATGTTCAAGGGAAGAGAATTATATTCTTGTTCTCAGACGTTGTTCTGAAAAAGGAACAGAAAGTGCTCCCGGTAGGTCGGCATCAATACAATTCTACATTTAATGGTGTGGTTTGCTTTTGTGAATTCTTTATTAGCTGGTCATTAACAGCGTAATCACTGATTGGAATCGGTGCAGAGGGAGGAATTTCTTTTGAATCTTAATTGTAAAGCAGATGGAATGAGTTTGTGTACTGACCTAGGAATGGGTCTGAAGACATCTTTTCAGTGGAGTCGAAACAAACACAACAGCGCACACACAGCCTGGCTCCAAACTCAGCCTAGAAGGTGATAGGGAAGGAAAACCAGACAGATCTTCCTTGGGCTGAACTCTGGCTCCGGTGGCAAAGGGTTTTGAAATCTTGGTTGACCACCAGAGAGACAAACGCTAGAAGGATGGTCAAATATATTCATCAAGCGTGTTCTGAGCCCCTAATAAGTACCCTGACCTAGATGCTTACTCCATACCAACCACACAACCCTGGGAAAGCTCCTTATTCTCCCTGAGTCTATTTACCTACCTATAAAATGGGAATAATAATGCCTACTCAGGAGGACTGCTGTGAGATTTAATGAACTTCTGTCTGGTACAAGGTAACTGTTCATTATGAACGATGATAATTGCAGGTGATATTTATTAAGTGTCTACTCTGCGACAAGTGTTTTATATGGGTTATCTCATGTAGCACACACAATCCTGTAAGTAGGTATTCTTATTCTTCTTTAAAAAAAACAGAAAATTTAGACTTAAAGAAGGTAACTTACTTTCCTTGGTTTCAAAGCCAGCAAAATTAAGCTAGAACCAGGTTTTAAATTCAGATAATTTTATTTCAAATCTCAGGTCTTAATTCCTACAATATCGTGGTCAGTGACTGAAGCAGGAACATCTGGATTCATCAATAGGTAAACCACCATCCTGGCCCCCCAGTAGCTTGCAGACTGATGGGAGAGTCAGACATGTAAACACATCAATGACTCAGCAATGTGTTAAACACTGGAATAGAGTCCCAGACAAATGCTGTGACTATATCAAGGAGAGAGGAGCTGATCTGCCTGGTGGAGTGAGAAAAGAATCACAGAGGAGGAAATGTTGAAGCTGAGGAGCTCGCCAGGCTGAGAAAAGGGAGGGGTGGTCAAAACAAGGAAATGGTAGAGCAGTTACAAGTTCAAAACATCCTGAAAGGACACGCTTTACCCAGGCTAAGATGGGAAGTCCGGTGTGCCTTTAGTGGATGGAGTGTGGATTGGGAAGGCAGAAGAAAGAGCTCTGCGTGGAGAGTTTACTGGAGCCAGACTGTGAAAGGTCTTACGTATGGCAAGTTTGGGCATTTGTCGTGTAGAAACCAAGGGGTGAATGGTAGTTAAGCAGAACAATAAATGTATCAAGTTGTGTTTTTTAAGAAAACTCTCTGATAGCAGTTTGGGGTAGCAGAGGCAGAACTGGAAAAGGTGAAAATGACTTTGAGAATTCGATAAAGCACTGGTGAGTGACAGACAAATTAGAACACGGTGTCAGCAAACTGTAGCCTACAAATGAGGCAGGATGAGTGCTCTGGTCCAAGAATGAAAGGCATGTTGTAAGATGGGGAATCGTGTCTGCATAAAGGTCAGACACAGAGATGGGGAGGCTTTAAAATGAGAAATGAAAGAGGGGAAATGCCCAGATAAAAACCGTTTGCTTGAGGAAGATAAGCATGCATTCAGACATTCAATAAGTTCGTATTAAGTGCTTATTAAATTGTCGGCACTGGGGACAACACAAAGATGAACACCTCGCTGTAGTTCCTGACCTCAAGGAGCACAGAGTCAATACTTATGAAGCACATAGAGCACAGGAGGGTACCAGGGGTCACATGGGAAAGACCTTGGAAAACATGCCCAGGTTTCTCTCCACCTTCCTGCAGAGCGAGCGTGGGTGATGAAAAATTTGACCTGCTGGTCATCACCCAGGGGAGCAATGCACTCCCAGAGCATCACAGGGACCTGGCGAAATAGAATTTGAAATAGGATGACCAGGACCTAGGAAGGTATTCTTTTTCCCTTCAAAATAAAAAGGATGTAGGTTCCATAGACCCAACATTGAGCCTCTGAGTGATCTTGATTGGTAACTTCATCTTTCTCCTGTTTCTACAGCCTCTTCATCTGAAGAGTGTGGACGATAATATCTTCCACCTAGGTTTGTGGTGAGGGGACATTATGAAATGCCTATTGAAGGGACTGGAATACAGCAGAGTATTACAGTGCTGGAGTCTCTGAAGAAGACCTAAAATATTTCTCTCTCCTCCCTGCCCAGATTTCTAAGCAAGGACGGAAACAAAACACAAGAGTATTCCGTTATAACCTACATGGGAAAAGAATCTGAAAAAGAATGGACATATGCATATGTGTAACTGATTCGCTTTGTTGTACACCTGAAACTAACACAACCTTGTTATTCAACTCTACTCCAATATAAAATAAAAATTAAATTCAAAAAAAACAGTGAGAGGCCCGCATACCGCAAAAAAATTAGCTACTATTAATAAACATCTTTATTTTCATTATAAAGATGGAGGTCAAATATTAACTTTATTACTGATTATGTGCATAAGGAACCACCTTGAAATTTAGTCACTTAAAAACAATACTTATTTTGCTCCTAAAGCAGCCATTTGAACATGGCTGAATGGGAACAGCTTGTCTCTGCTCCACCCAGCATCAGTTGGGGCAACTTGAAGGTCAAGGGCTAGAATCATGTGAAGACTCAGTCCCACAACTGGTAATTGATGCTGCCATCAGCTGAGACCCATGGCTGGGACACTGATAGATGTCTTCTCCATACACTGGCTGGGTTCCATGAACAAGGCTTCCCAGAGGGCCAGGCAGAAGCTGTATTGCCTTTTATGACTTAGCCTTGGCATTCGTCTGGCGTCACTTCTGCCATTTTCATAGACCTGCCCAGATGTAAGGGTGGGGACGTATATTCTCCTCTCTTGATGGAGGAGTATCAACATCACATTTGGGATATATATTGGCGCAGTCATCTTTGGAAAGTACAGTCTGCCCCACCGAGAGATGCTAACCTGTCAGGCTAAATTATGGAGGAGGGTTTAATAAAATGACTATTGACAAGGGTGTGGGAAAGGTTTAGAAAATGACCTGGACCTAGTTACCAAGGAAGCTGGTACTACATCTTAGCCTAAAGGGATAACAGGGAGGAGGGTTGCCTGACAGAGCCACAGACTTCAGTAAGGAGGACAACTAAAGACAGTCAGTTCAGAAAGAGCCAAGGGAATAAGTACCCCCACCCTCACTCTCCTCCTTCCTTTTGATCTCCTTCTAGACCCCCCAACCCGAGTCTGCAACCAGAGGGCAAGGTAGTCTGATGATGCAGGAGACAGCGTGAGATGCAGCAGAGAACAGAGAAAGTAGACCTCGACCTGAAGGGACAAACAAAGGTCACACAGCACAAAATCCATGTTGGAAATGGATCGACTATCTTCCAGCCTCTCAGTCTCGAACTAGGACCATCAGTAGGAAGTTTGCGTTTGCAAAGCAGATAGCTTTACCCTGACCATTGCCCTCTATGGATTGTGTAGAGAAGGAAGGAGAAAGGGACCATATCAGTCCCCTCTGGCACGTTAGTCCAAACAGAAATGGGGATCGGTCACCAACTGGACAATTCACTCCATCACTCTGGAGATGGAAGATGCAAAGGGAGTGGAGGAGGGGAAAGTCCCAATCAAGAAATTGGGTGGGCGTGGAAGGGAGATTCCCCCCAACAGGGTTCAGTCATTCTCTCCCTCTCTCCCTACCTGCCGCTCGCCTCCCATTGAAAAGGAAACAATGACACCAGGTTATGTGAGCGGAGTGCAGGGTAGAGACAGAGATTTTTGTCTGCATTAAGCCAGTAGCACGATCCATCAATTTCCACCACGTCAAACAGACCAGTTTAAAACAAAAGACTTTTCATTGGATTTCTGCCTTTCCCACGTACACAAATAATACGAGAGGAGACAAGCAATACCCGAGCATCTCAATCTTCCTCCTTCCAGATCCTAACAGAACCTGACATTCTTCAGCGCAACTTCTCAAATAAATAGCCAGGAATGGACAGGAGACAAATGCTTTGTGCAAACACCAATAATTCTCATTCTATCCTCTTACATATTGACACGTTCTAGCAGTAATCTTTGTTGTTTTTAAGCTGTTCTCCTTTGGGAGAAGGTGAAGAGGCTCGGAAGGCAATTCCAATGATGGAGAAAGCAGAAGCGGAAGAAGACTGACGTGGGAGATGGTAGCCTGGCAGTGTCCTCCTCTGGGAACCCACCCCGGACCTCCCAGACCTCTCTCCCTCTCCTTTTCACTCCCTCAACACATTGAATCATATATGGCATCTCTCTGTTCATACGGTCCACCCTCCTAAAGGGCAGAGGCAGCTTCTTAGAGGTAGAGGCTGTATCTTTCTTACCTGTATATAGCTCAGTACCTGGTTCATTACACATGAGGTGTTTAACAGCATGAAATAGGGTAGGTTGGAGTGAACACACAGCTAAGGAGATACTTGTAACATTCTTCCTCTTCTTCACTTGAAATGTTCCATAAATGACACATGGGAAATTGCTGTCACACCACAACACCTATAATGGCATTATACTCGTCTGAGTGCTGAGAGGTGTGTGGTGGTCAAGACCCAGGGCCTCCATGGTCAGACTAGTACAGACTATTTCAAATCCCCAAAATATGGCACTATTGTTAAAAGCAAGATGGTATTGGTTCAAATCCCAGCTCAACTTATTACCAGCTGTGTGATTTTGATGGAGTCACTCACCCTCTCTGTGCCTTGGTTTCATCATTCGTAAAATTGGGAATATAATAGAATCTACCTCATAGAGTAGCTTGAGAATCAAATAAGCCAATATATAAAAACTTTTGGAACAGTACCTGACATAGAGCAAGCACTATGTTAAAATTAGCTTCTATTAATAAACATCTTTATTTTCATTATTAATGTTAATAACTTGTATCTGGCTACTACCCCAGTCTCCTGCAATTTTAGAAGTGGAGCGAATCTTAGAGGTCCTGCATTCCATCCTCCTGCCACTGCACCTCTGATGGGTAGGTGCACGTTGCCACACTTTTGTCCCCATAAAATTCAGTGAGGTAGATATCATTACTCCCCCATTTTATAGCTGGGGGAACTGAAGTTCAAAGGGAAAGCTACCCCTGGTCACACAGCCAGGGAATGGTGGCGTTTGAATTCCAACAGAGATCTCCATACCCTCAACCTTTAATCAGCTCTTTTTTAGCTGGAGTCTCACTCTGGGCTCCAGTCATTGCGTGTGAGCTAGTCTTCTCTCTCCCACCGCTATTTCCTCTTGCTCCGTCCCCTCCAACCACTTTAATAAGTGTAAAAATACTTTTACTGATCTATTTATCCATAATTTTCTGAACACCCACATGTGCCAGTCGTTAGCATGTGTGCTGTGGGTACAAAAATGGAGTCTAGAGAACTCTGAGTTTCTAGTGCCAGTTAAACCAAAGTACCTGTCTCTTTCATGATGGAGACAGAGGGAGAGATGGACAGCCACAGTAAATGTCTCAGGTCGAGGCCCCCCTGCAAAGCCAAGCCTCAGTCAGGGGCTTACATGCAGGTACTTTGTTTTGGAAAGTGAGACTGGCAACAGGAGTGGGAGACTGGATAGTGAATCATAGAAGGAGGGGGAACCCATCTAAGGGCATGAGGCATAATATGAAGTTGTTCCCCGGAGTGGACAACAGGGACACAGTTCCCCTGAGGGCTTCAGAAGAACCGTCTGGAATGCATCTCAGAATCGTCTACCAACATTTATCTACCAGCTCTTATCCTCTATGGCTCAGGGGTTCACCGTGAGGTGTTAATTGCGTGGGACTTCCAGATAGCACACCTTGAGTGCCACCCAGGCCTCCCACAAGCATCCTCTGCTGGAAATCCAGAGATGCCCCGGGGCAGAAAACAGTGCAAGTACATTCACCTGGATGGAGCAGGCGGCTTCCATAATGGCTGGAACAAAAGGAGGACCAGCAAAATCAGCATCAGCTAAGAAGTTACTGTAGAAACAAATTCTCATGCCCCACCCCAAGACCCACCAAGCCAGACGCTCTGGGGGTGGGCTCAGCAAGCTGTGCTTTACCAGCCCTCCAGATGATTCTAATGCACACTCAAGTTTGAGAACCACCCGTCTACAGAATTGTGGCACAGGATACAAGACGTGTCTAATACAGGTAACTGCACTTACCCGTAATTCTAGCAACTGAATATTCAAATAACTTCAGATCCCAAAGTAGAAATCTGCAGATCACCTTCAACTCTTCCCACTTCCTCATCTCCCATGTCCAACACAGCCTCGGCCATTACAATAATTTATTGTTTATGACTACAAACGGGGGCGGAATTTGCCACCCTAAAATTTGTCTCTTTAAGGATTATTTTGAGTTGACTGTTTTTTTCCAATATTTTATTATGAAAAATGTCAGCTATATAGAAAAGTTGAAATGATTTTACAGTGAAAATTCACCACCTAGATTCTAAAATGAACATGTTACACCACTTCATCTAGATCTACAGCTATCCATCTATCAATCCTTCTATTTATTTATCAGTCAACTTTTGGATACATTTCAGAGTAAGATGAGTTCTTGAGTACCCTGCCCAGTAAATATTTCAGTGTATCATAAACTAGAGTTATTACTTGTTTAAAGAGTAGAGTATTTGTTTAAGGCTATTTTTTTTCTCTTGAGGTAAAATTTGCATAGCATGGAATGCATAAATCCTAAGGGCGCCATTTGATGTGTTTTAACAAATGCATACACCTGTGTAACCCAAACCACCAACAAGATACAGAAAATGACCATTATCCCATTATGCCCCTTCCCTTGCGATCTCACTCCCCTTCTCTCCAGAGGAAACATCTGTTCTGATTTTCTTCACAACGGATTAGTTTCGCCTATTACAGAACTTCACACAAGTGGAACCACACAATACTCTTGTATAAGGCTTCTTTCTCTCAATGTAATGTGTTTCAGATTCAACCACATTGTTTCTTTATCTGTATTTTTTCTGATATCCCTTGTTTTTCTGAGCGGCCAGTTCAGTAGTGCTCCTTCATATGAATATACTACAGTTTGTTCTCCTAGTTATGGACACCTAGGTTGTTTTCTGGGTTATGGCTGGTATGCATAAGGTTGCTATTAACTTTTGCCTATGAGTTATTTTATGGATTTATATTTCCATTTTTCTTGGGAAAATTTGAGCCGACTATTTTTTATGAAACTTCAGATACAGGAGAAGCTGTAAAAAATCAAGTCAAAGTTACACTTTTGTAAGAGACATTTATATTTATAGGGAAATCTCCATTTGTAAGGGTGTCACACTCTCTGTACCTGGAAGAGAAAAAAGATTCGAAATCTCTAGAAATCCTTATCGATAGAGAATACACTGACTTAAATCTGTGTAACAAACATTCCCAAGTTTACTATGCTTTTCCTAGTAACCTCCCATAACTGCCTACCACACCCCTCACACACATCATCTTTTGTCTTTAGGGGGAGATATTATTTAAAGTAGTGGCTTGAGCCATTTCAAAAATAACTCAGTTTTCTTGGGTCTTTCCCACATATACGGGATGGGAGGTATACATGTTATTAAACTTTTGTTTGTCTTTCTCCTGTTGATTTGTCTTCTATTACAGTAGGGTCTCAGCAAAGAACCTAGAAGGGGAAAGGAAAAATTATTTCCCCTCTCCCTCAACTACTTTCACTACAAAAGAAACCACATGTCCCACAGCCTAAAATTACTATTTAGCCCTTAGAGAAAAAATTTTCCAACTCCTAAAATAGAGAGTCCAGAAATTGATCCACACAAATATGGTCAGTTGATTTTTGATCAAGTTGCAAAGGCAATTCAAATGGTAATCCTTTCAGGAAGTGGTATTGGAACAATTATGTTTCCATGTGCAAGAAAATGCACCACAATCTATATCTTGCACCTTATACAAAAATTAACTTAAAGTAGGTAATAGATATAAATGGAAAATATAATCATATAAAACGCTTATAAAAAATTTCAGCAAAAAACAAATTGTGACCTTAGGCAAAGATTCTTAGACACGGTAACAAAGGCATGATCCATGCCTTTGATAAATGATACATTTATAAATTATGGTTCATTTAAAAAACTTCTACTTTGCAGAAAGCAATGTTAAGATAAGGAAAGGGGAAGCCAGATACCGAAAGAAAATATCTGCAAATCATATAGCCACACACAGAAAACTGTATTTAGTATACATAAACAAAGTAAAAACTAAGCAATAAGAAACCAAACCTGATTTTTTAAATGGGCAAAAGATTTGAACAGATACTTCCCCAAAGATATTTGGATGGCAAATAAAAAAATGAAAAGATTCTCACCATCATAATTCATTAGGGAATGCAAATTAAAATCATGAGATATCCCTGCACACCTGTTAGAATGGCTAAAATAAAAAATTGTTTTAAATCGGACACTACCAAGTGCTGGTAACTTCAGAGAGCACTGGATCTTTCATGCTTTGCTGTTGCGAATGTAAAATGATACAGGAAAATATTTCAGCAATTTCTTATAAAGTTGTAAACATACACTTATTGCCTGGCCAAGAAATCACACTCCTTATATTTACCCTAAAGGAATGAAGACATGTTTGCTTAAAAAACTGTATGTGAATATTTATAACAGCTCTATTCAAAATCACTCCAATAAATTGTAAGTTACAAATAAGTCCTTCGGTAGGTGAGTGGATAAACAAACTATGGTACATCCGTACAATGGAATACTACTCATCAATAAAAGAAACAACGTATTGGTAGTCACAGCAACTTGGATGAATCTCAAAGGCATTATGCTGTGTAAAGGAAGCCAAGCTTAAAAGATTATACGCAGTATACTGCATGACATCTTAGCAAAGACCAAACTATAGGCAGATGCCAAAGGCTAGGAATGGGGACAGGTGAGACAACAAAGGAACAGCATGAGGGAGATTTTCTAAATCACGGGGCTGTTCTGTGTCATGATTGTGAAGGTGGTGACACAGATCTATGTAATAAAACTCATAGAACTGTACAGCAAAATAAAATGAGTTTTGTTGTTTATAAATTAAAAACAACCAACCAAAAACAAAATCTAGAAGGTAGGCTCTGGGTCACTTTATCTATTTGGTTCCCAGCTGCAACTTTGGCTGGCTGTGTGAACTTCAGTGAGTCACTTAACCTCTCTTTGCCTCAGTTTCCCAACTTGTAAAATGAAGTTAATATTTTCTGACTCATAAAATTTTTGTGAAGATTAACTGAGAAAATCATATAAAGCACCCAGAGTGTGGCATATAAAATAAACGT
Source organism: Orcinus orca (assembly GCF_937001465.1). Taxonomy (NCBI): domain Eukaryota; kingdom Metazoa; phylum Chordata; class Mammalia; order Artiodactyla; family Delphinidae; genus Orcinus; species Orcinus orca. The sequence continues at coordinate 89,843,096 of NC_064569.1, read as the reverse complement.
AATCATAAAAGAAAATTACTCTTATTATTAAGTTTAGTCCACTTGTTACACTGAATTGATTTTACTTTGTTGTTCAAAAACTGATCTCTTCAGGGGGTTTACACAGCAATTCTCACTTAATTCAGAATATCCTTATTTCTCATAGCAAGTTTTTCATCTGTACCAGATTCAGAAGGATTTTATGAATTTTGTACTTTATCTTTTTAAAGACCATGAGGTCATCCCTACGTATTAAACTGTCTGTCTGACTCCCAGGCTTCAAAGGTTTTTCAAGTTTGCCAGTTTAAACTAGTTTGGGGGAGGACGTCAGGACCGAAAACTGGAGTCCAGAAATGGCGCGGTGTCATTTGTTTAGCACTGCATGGTTTGAATTCTTCCCAGCTAGTCCTGAATACCATCACTTTGATGGAGTGAATTGTGATTCTTGACACATAACAACAAATGACTCACACACTCTTCCTCAACCGTGGAATTTTCTCAGTTATTCTTTTCTTTCCTGTCCTGTGGTTCTTGAAATAATCTTTCTTTTATATTCCTTCCATCCCCCAGCCCCTAAGTTCCCACCAGCCCTAACACTCTAAAATAAGGAGATGTTGGCCTTTGATATGCCATTTTTATCTTCAAAGGACTAAGTGTCTCCGTTCTCCTTCGCAAATCATCATTAGTCTTCTTTAGCATATTTTCCACCGGAGATAATTGTGGTGACACGTCCTCAATTCCTTTCTAATGAAAGTGGAGCGTACCCCAAGGCTTTTCAAAATGTGAACAAAAGGATTTCATCTCAGTCACACAAAACACAATCATAACCAGCTGTCAGTTCAATGGCTTAACAAATGTATATTGAACATCATTTGTGCCATGCACGATAGGAACAAACATGACTAAGAACGGCCCCATGGAGCCACAGGATTCGCAGATACTGCTGGGGAGAGTGTAAATTGGAATAACACTCGAGAAAACAGTTTGCCATTATTATTAAAGCTGAAGATGTACCCTATGACCCAGCCATTCCACACGTGGGTCTGTATCTTAGAGAACCTATGTGCGTGTGCTCCAAGAGAAGTGTCTAAAAATATTACAGCACCCAAACTAGAAACAACCCGAAGACTCATCAGCACTTGAATGGATAACATACTGCTGTATGTTTATACAATGGCACACAGAAATGAAAATTAATTAACGACAGCTATGCACAACAACGTGGTTGCGTCTCACAAACACTGTCGAACAAAAGAAGCCAGACATAAAAGAGTACATTTGATTTATATAAAGTTTGAAAAAGGTATAACTAAGCCATACTGTGGTACAGATGGTGAGTAAAAGATAAGTATGAAATGGCTACCATAAACTCAAGAGTTAATGGTTACTTCTAGCAGGGAAGGGAATGAGTCATCATTGGTGCTTTTGGGATATCAATAATGTTTTATTTCTTAACTTGGGTGGTTATTTCATAAGTGTCAACTTATACTCATTTAACTATATATACATATATACATTATATATATGTGTACCTATAGTTATATATATATCTCATGCTATTTTCTTATATCAATTTCTTATGTCAATTTATACTCATTTAACTATATATAACTATATATATGTGTATATATAGTTATATATATATCTCCCTTATGCTCTTTTCTTATGTATATTATGTTTCATAATAAAAAGGTTTTTAAAAAGCTGAAAATAAAAGAGAAAAGTGGAGAAAGAGATCCCACCATCTTTCTCTCACTGGATGCAAAGTGCATGGAGCAGCTCTTTAAAGACTGTGAAAAGTAAATAGCAGCAGGTAGACGAGGGAAGATGAGAATCTGAACCACCAGGTGGGAGGTGTGTTTACCACAGTTTTTCCTCCAGCATTCCCCAGCCGAATGCAGTGTGGCCTGAAGCCAGGAGGCGAGCATCAACATGAACAGAGAGCTCCAGAAGAAGCTTCTAGCTGTGGCTCCAGGCACAGGAAAGGGAACTGCTAGCACTCAGAGGGAGTATGGAAACACTCATTTTTTTCCTCCTCTCTGTTCTTACATACCCAGATCTGAAGAAATCTTTTGTGTTGTCAGTGGCAGAGGCCCCTGTGGGAGGCCACGAGGGCCAAAACTCGGAGAGAGGGGATCTGGCTCTCTGATCTGTACAACTGTGATCCCTAGAAGCTGGGGCAAATATTGATTTTCTTTTTAATACATGTTTTTATTTTAGAATAGTTTTAGATTTACAGAGAAGTTGTGAAGGTAGCACAGAGAATTCCCATTTACCCCACAGGCAGTTTCTCCTACTGTTAGCATCTTACATCAGTTTCTTTTTCTCTGACCTCCCGCAGCTTGGCCCTGGATACAGGCACAGGTAAGTGGTTGGTGCAGCAATGTACCTAAAGCCCCACCTTTCTATCCAAAGGAGGGGAAAGGGGATCCCAGGCAAATGTAAAGTGCCAAAGACATAAGGGAGACAGAGGAGCTCAGGAAAATGACTGCATAAAGTGGTCAGTGAATTCCTGTGCTCACCCCCAAGCTGTGCCCACATGGGTCTGGTCCTAATCAGCATTCCTAATACTGAGAACTGAACCAACAGCTCTACCACTACTCATGTACTTAGACTGATTCCCAGGGGGTGCAGACACGGGCAGACCTAATAGCACTGTGGAGGTTTGGAAACAATTGATATTAGAATCAGAGTCCACAGAAGGGAGGTTAGAACTTTCCACCTGAATCTAAGCAGATTGATTTTCTACTCATACAAAAATACTCAACGGAGTTCAACAGGACCCAGAGTTACATAAGAGACTATTCAAAATATTCAGAATCTAATCCAAAATTACTCAGCATACCAATAACCAGAAAGCTTGTAACTCCTTTGGGGAAAAATCAGTTAAAAGATGACACAGGGCTTCCCTGGTGGCGCAATGGTTGAGAGTCCGCCTGCCGATGCAGGGGACGCGGGTTCGTGCCCCGGTCCGGGAACATCCCACATGCCGCGGAGCGGCTGGGCCCGTGAGCCATGGCAGCTGAGCCTGCGTGTCCGCTCGGCAACGGGAGAGGCCACAACAGTGAGAAGCCCGCGTACCGCAAAAAAAAAAAAAAAAAAAAAAAGATGACACAGATGTTGGAATGATATGACAAGGGGTTCAAAGCAGTCAATATACAAATGCTCCAATAAGCAATCGTCCACAATTTTGAAACAAGTGGAAAAATAGAAAGTCTTGTTAAAGAAATAAAAGATATATCAAAGAATCAAATAAGCATTAAAAATAGAAAAATTGAAATTAAAAAAAATCCTCCCTGGATGAATTCAGTTGCAGATTAGAGATGACAGAGTAGATATTTAGTGAACTTGAAGTATATGAATAGGAATTATCCAACTTGAAGAACAGAGAGAAAAAGATTGAAAACAATAAGCTGTCCCTCATAGACCTGTGGCACTATAACAAAAGTCTAATATTTGTGTTATCTGAGTCCAAAGGGGGAAGATAAAGAGTGTGATGGTAAAAAATATTTGCAGAAATAAAGGCTGAAAACTTCCCAAATTTGGCAAAAGACTTAAAGCTACAGATTGAAGAGGCTCAATGAATCCCAAACAGGACACCTTCAAAGAAATGCACACACAAAGACACATCACACTCAAACTGCTGAAACTGAAGACAAAGAAAAGGATCCTGAAAGCAACCAGACAATGTATTAACTAAAGGAGAACAGTTATTCAAATGACTATAAATTTCTCATCAGAAATCATGGAGGCCATAAAAAAAGTACTATAATATTTTTCAAGTGCTGAAAAAGAAAAATCGCCAATCTAGAATTCTGTATTTAGTGATCTACATCAGGAATCAAGTTAAAATAAAGGCATTCTCAGATGGAGAAAAGCAAAGAGAATTTCTTGACAGCACACCTTTAAAGCACACTTGCTTCAAAGGAATTTCTTCTTCGGGCAGAAGGTACATGGAACCAGAAGAAAACCTGGGATGTTAAGAATGAAGAACAAGAGTTACAGAAAATATCCGGATGATACCATGGGCAATTCTTTCCTCCTGAGTTTTTAAAAATGCATTTCACAGTTGAAAGTAAATATTATAACATTTTCTGGTTTTAATGAATTTACCTGTAACAGATGACAAACATAAAGGTGGGAGGTAAAGTTACCTGTATAATGGTAAGTTTTCTGTATTCCACTTGGAGTGATAAAATTTTGATTATAAGTGGAGTGCAAGAAGTTAAATATGTGTATTGTAATCCCTTTGTTGACTAAAATGACTATTAAAATGGATATAGTCAAAGTCTAAATAGAAACATTAAAATAAAATACTAAAGAACATTAAAATAATTCATAAGAGAGCAGGGTAAGGGAAATAGAGAAACAAAACCAAAGGGAACAGAAAATAAAACAATAAATCTAAATCAAAACATAATCACATTAAATGTAAAAGGTCTAAATACACTAAATAAAAGACATATTTTTCATAATAGATAAAACACATGACCCAAGTATATGCCATGTATAAGAAACTCACTTTGAACATAATGATATAGATAAGTTGAAATTTTTAAAAAATTGTTTAAAATGACATATCATGTAAACACTAATAAAAAGAAAGCTGGAGTGACCATACTAAATAGACTTCAGAGAAAAGAAAATTAGCAGGAGTAAAGAGAGACAATATATAGTGGTAAAAGGGTCAATTCAACAAGAAATCCAAAAGGTATATGCGACCTAACAAGTTTCAAACCACATCAAGAAAAGCTAACAGACCTGAAAGGAGAAATAGATAAATCCACAACCATAGTGTGAGATTTTTAACCCTCCCCTTTCAGTAATAGATAGAACTAACACACAAGAAATTAGCAAGGATATGGAAGAACTGAACAAAAACATCAGTCAACCAGACCTCATTGATTTTATGGAACATTCCACCCAGAAACATCAGAATACATATTCTCTTCATGTGCACATGGAATACTTCCCAAGACAGACCACATTCTAAGTCATAAGACCAACCTAAACAAGCTTAAAAGAATCAAAATTATGCAGAGTATTTTCTTTGACTATCATGGAATTCTTTAATAACAGAAAGTCTGGAAAATCCCAATACAGTTGTTTATTAACAACATACTTCTAATTAATCAATGAGCCAAAGAGGAAGTCTCAAGGGAAACATACATCAAACTGAATAAAAATATAACATACCAAATTTGTCAGCTGCAGCTAAAGCAGTGCATAAGGGAAATGTTATAGTATTAAATGCTTGTGTTAGAAAAGAAGAAAGGTCTCAAATCAATAATCTGTTTCCACCTTGACAAAGTAGGAAAAAAGAGCAAAATAAACCACAATTAAGCAGATGGAAGAAAATAACAAAGAACAGAAATCATAAAAATGAAGAGAAAATCAAAGAAACAAAATATTGTTTTTTGAAAAGATTAAAAATATGATAAACCTCTAGTGAGACTGACTATAAAAGATACCAATTACCAATATCAGAAATAAAAGAGGAAATATCACTTCAGACCCTACAGACATTAAAAGGATAAAAAAGAGAATATTTTGAAGAACCTGACAACATAAGCTTGACAAACTGGAAGAGATGGACCAACACCTTAAAAAGTCACAAACTTCTCAATTTCATCCAAGGTTAAATAGATAAGCTGAACAGACTTATAACTATTAAATAAGTTGAATTCAGAGTTTTAAAGCCTTCCAAAAAAGAAATCTCCATACCCAAATGGTATCATTGCATATCAAACATTTAAGGAACAAATAACACCAATTCTACACAATCATAAGCAGAGGAAACACTTCCCAACTCGTTTTATGAGACCAGCATTACACTGAGACCAAAGAGAGTTTCAGAGCTGGCAGTACGGAACTGGGAGTCAGCAGCATAATGGGAAATAACAGTGCATGTAAAATCCATGCAATTAGCTGAGATTACCCGAGGAGACACAGCTAATAGGAAGAACCCAGAGCCCATGGTAGAATGCTGGGAAACCACAAGGGGCTGGCAGCTGAGAACAGGGTCAGTGAAAGAGACCAATAAGAAGTGGTCAGAATTGAGACCAAGAGAAGCAACAGCTTCACAAAAAAACGAGACGTCAATAGTATCAAAAGAAGCAGTGTGATTCAAAACAAGAAGAAAGGTGCCCGCATTTATTGTCCACTTAAGAGTATAGCCTCCCTAAAAAGGAACCATAGTGCACTCGTTGTTTGTGGGACTGTAAACTGGTTCAGCCACTATGAAGAAGAGTTTGAAGTTTCCTCAAAAAAATTAAAAATAGAACTACAATATGATCCATCAATCCTACTTCTGGGTATATAGCCAAAGTAAATGAAAACTGGTTATGGAAGAGAGATCTGCACTCCCATGTTTATTGCAGCTTTATTCACAATAACCAAGCTATGGAAACAACCTAAGTGATGTCAGTGGATCAATGGATAAAGAAGACCATAGAATATATACACAGTGGAATACTATTTAGCCATGAGGGAAAAAAAGGAGATCCTGCCATTTCTGACAACATGGATGGACCTTAAGGACTTTATGCTAAGTGAGACGAATCAGACAGAGGAAGACAAATACTGTAGGATAGTCCTTCTATCTGGAATCTAAAAAGAACTGAACTCACACAAACAGAAGGTGGAATGGTGGTTACCAGGAGCTGTGAGTTGGGGAAATAGGAGAGATGTTGTTTAAGATACATACTTGCAACTAGTAGATAAATAAGGTCTGGAGACCTAGCATACAGTAAAGTGATTATAGACAACAAAACTGTATTATAAGCGTTAAATTTGCTATGAAGATAGATCTTAATTCTTCCCACCACTGGAAGAAATGATCATTATATGATGTGGTGGAGGTGTTAGCTAACTCTACAATGGCAAACAATTGCAATACAAATGCATTAAATCAATACGATGTACCCCTTAAACTTACACAGTGTTATATGTCAATTACACTTCAATTAAAAAAAAAAGGAGTATAGGCTTTCAAATCCATCTCACTGGGGTCAAATCCTGGCTTCACTAACTCAGAGCCTCAGTGCCTTCATCTATAAAATGGGCTGATAATAGTTCCTGCTTCATAGATTGCTGTCCAAAACAAATAGGCTAATGGGAGTAAACACTTGGCACAGTTGCCTGGCACAAAGAAAGTGCTAGATAAATATCAGCTACTAATATTTCAGTGCCCTTCCTGCTGACCTTCCTGGCAAGAGTCAGACCTAACATATGTGGAAGCAAAATGAGGTAAGCAACCAACCAACCCCCCGCCTCAGCTGGTCTCACTGCAAACACATCACGATTGCCTTCGCAGCAAATTCTGGCATCAATAGAGCTTCAGCCCTTCTCTGAAAATGCTCAGAGAGCACAGTGAAAACCCAATCATGGGGGTGACCTTATTTTCTGACCGTGCCATGTAAATAAGCCTTATCTTCCACATATAATTCAAAGGCGGCATGGTATTTATATAGGAACTGTAGGCCAGTTCTCCAAAGATCATGGTTCCAGCCCTGGATTCTGCCACCAATGGGCTGTGTGAGCCTGGGCAATTCCATTGACTTCTCTGAGCCTCGTTCCCTCCTCAGTACTGACATTTATCTTCCCGTCTCATATAATGCCTGTAGGGCTTGAGCAGTAACTGACAGCGGACTCTTCCCCTCCGTCAACATTCCTGAGAATCTTCAAGACGCGGCTGTGTCTAAAGTTGCCAGCCTGAGACTTACCTGGGAGATCTTGGAGATCAGCAGGCCAGTATGGATGACAGCATCACTCCATAGAATTTCAAATCCCCTTCCAAGAGGTCAAGAGGTTACCCAACCTTTCTGCCACAATGTCCGTGATGGAGGTCTCGCTACCCATCAAGACTAAACCCTAAAAGCCTGCTCCACATTTGAACAGCTCTTGCCATCCAAAAGTCCCCCTGAGGGGACCTGGGTGCCAAGCCAAGTCCTGACCTCAATTAACTGTGAGACCTTGGACAAGATACTTCCCCTCTGCACACCAGTTTTCCAGAGTCCATGGGAACCACCCAAGGAGATAAACAAAAAGCAAGTAACTTTCCAACCAGAATACTTTGTTATTGTTTAAAAAGATTTCCCACCCGCCCCCTCCTTCTCTATCTATTTGGGTGGCATTTAATGTCCATGGAAGTGTAGGTTTTAAAGTTACCATGGCAAAAATGCTAGATGACAGTGATGCAAAACGGGTTGAGGGGAACTTCATCTTATAACTGCTTCTCATTCAGGGTCACAGGAGGAAATCAACTCCCCATCATTTCCCAATTATTTCTCCTCCTGAAGCCCATTAAGGCTTTCTCAATTCATAATCAATACATTAAGTCCCTCTGTTTTATAAAACAGTTCATCAATATTTTATGGTTTTAATAATTTATGTTTTATTACAGAAGCAGATGGAAACTTACAGCACACATGTTCTCAAGAGACGACAGAGGAGATAGAAAACCTGAGTTGCAGATCCTGGACTTAAATAACCAGCTTTTCCAGGCCCCTGCCTCCAATTTAGAACTTTTGGAGGCAGAATGGTGGCTGGGAGATGACCCAACTGATTAGACACTTCACGAAGGGAGACACCATGTCTGCTTATTTCTTGACCATCTACCCTGTGTCCGGCATTACAATGAATACTCTACAGGCATTATACCACCAGCTCCCGCCAATAACCTGATGACAGACTGAAATCATAGTAGAGTAATCCTAGTTCAGGCCTACAAAATAGAGTTGGGCAGCCATAGAGGACCTGGTCCCAGACATGTCCCTGCACCACTGAGAACCTGAACTTTCTGAACTGTGCCAAAGCCAAGGACACAACCAGCCATTTTTAGAATATCTGCTAGCTGCAACCTGGTAGTGTCAAGGACCTCTCCTTGCAGCTAGGCAACCATTTCAGACCCCAGCCAATCCTTGCTTAACAAGCACCCTGACTTCTTGGCAGCTCCAATCATAATTCTTGACAAACCACATATGTAACTAACTGTGGCCTTGTGAGTTTTGCCTTTATAAGCTTCCTTCGTTTTATGGTCCAGCAGAACAAACACAGTTCAAGTGCTTCTTGAATCTGTGCTTCCCGGGCTGCAGTCCTAACATAGCCCAAATAAACTCCTCTTTCCTTCAATCAGGTCTTTGTTTCTGAAATTTTGATAAACAAACCATAGGAGAAAAGTATTATTGTCCCCACTGCCCAGATGAAGAAACTGAGGCTCAGAGTTAGCCAGTAACTTAGCCTACTCGGCACAACTAGAAAACGGCAACACTGGGATTGAAATGAAGTCATCTGACTCCAGCATCTATGCCGTTAACAGCATATACAATGGTCAACATATTTTCCTTGGGAAATGTTTATTGAGCACAGACTTTTATAAGCATTGAGGATGCTGAGATGGACCACATCAGGCAGGGGCCTGAACTCTTGGAGCTGACGTATTGGTGGGGTTAGACCATGTACAAGTAAACGTTTTTAAAAATCAAGAGAACTCAGAACTCCTACCAGAGTCCATCCAATTTCCCCATTGCGACACAGCTCCTGCAGCCATTTTGCATCACTAGCCAGGTCATGGTATGACTTGACCATCTCAGCTGGGTTCATATGGTCAAGAACAAAGACCCAGACTGGACAATGGAGACACCTGACTAGGTTCCAAACAAGTACCCCCAGAGGTACATGTTTTGATTAACTTTCCCCCTGGGGTGTGTTTTCCCAACGCACTGATGAATATTCCCCTGGGTGTTAATGTTTCCCCAGTGGCTGTTATTCCCAAGGGAGCTGTGGTTTACTTCAGGGCCAGGGGAGTAGCTTCTTTTGTAAGCCCACAAAGGAACTTCAGGCTGGGGGACACATTTACTTCAGTTTCCAAGGTGGAGATGGATGTATAAAGGCTCATTTCACTATAATTTCATGGTCCACTTATGAATCTATCTCTCACGTTAATTTCTTAAAACTGAGGTTTAAGTTTCATTACCTGTTAGACCCCTTTGCCTAACACAATGCTAGATGCTCAGTAAATGAATGGATGGATCATTGCTTGAGTTCAAAGCTGGGGGCTGTCATTTACTTCCTGTGCAACTTTGTGCAAGTTACTTAACTCTCTGTGCCTCAGTTTTCTCCTCTATTGAATAGGGCATAAAACAGTACCCACCTCATAGAGCTTTCATGAGGATTAAGTGAGCTAAGAGACATGAAGCTATTAGAAGAATGCAAGACCCATGATGTACACAAAATAAATGATACTTTCCTGTTTTTCACAGGGGGTATATAGTCAAGGCCATTTTCCTGATGAAGATATATAATTTTCCCATGCATATTTTCCCAGTGAGTATTTGTCTCATTCAGGATACATCTCCGTAGGTATTTTAAATAACAAGTCTGGGGTTTTTTTCCAGTATGTATTTTTCCCTGTGCATATTTTTTGAGTGGTCATTTCTCCTAGTGAAAATTTTTCTTGGAGGCATTTTTCCCAGAAAGGCTATTTCTCCAGAGGTTATCCCCACCCCCATCCCCCCTGTTTTTTGCAATGATTTTTTCCAGTGGACACTTTTCCTAGTGAATATTTTCATGGTGAACATTTTCACAGTTAACATTTTTCCTAGGGAGCATTTTTAGTGAGAATTCTTCCTGATGTGTATTTTTCACAGTAGGTACTTTGGCTAGACAGTATACATTTCCACAGAGAAGGAAGTTTGTCTCCAGTGGTTGTTTTTCCAAATAGGCACGTTTTCTCAGAAGTTACATGTTTCTCCTTGAGTGTTTCCACCAAGAAGCATGATCCTCATTATGGACTGAAGTTTGTCCCCCTCTCCCCACGATATATTGAACCCTAATCCCCAGTGTATTTGGAGATATGTCCTTTTAAGGAGATAATAATTAAGGTTAAATGAGTTCATAAGGATGAGGCCCTGATCCAATAGGAATAGTGTCCTTATAGGAAGAGAGAGAAACATCAGGAGTGTGTGTGCACAGAGGAAAGGCCATGTGAGGACACAGCAAGAAGGCAGCTGACTACAAGCCTTGGAGGTTGGTCTCAGGAGAAACCAACCCTACTGACACCATGATCTTAGACTTCTAGCCTCCAGAACTGTGGGAAAATAAGTTTCTGATTTTTTAAACCACGCAGTCTGATGTTCTGTTATGGCAGCCCCAGAAAACTAATATAGTCCCCAGTATTTAATATTTTTCTGGCTGAAGCCAAAACAGCTATGACCTTTGGCCACTTTCTGCTGGCCCCTCCAAAGCATCCCTTGCTCACTCCACATTAAGGCTTAGTGCAGTAGAAGCAGAGAGCCTATACTGGCCTACGGCTCCCTTGTGTGCTGATAAAAGAAAATACCATCCTTAATCCAATTGATTTCCCAGCCTGCAGCCCTCCATAACTCCAGCCCTGCAAAAACAGCTCAACAATGAGTGCCTTGTTCCCATCCGTGCAGCCCGGAGGTTGTACTACAAAGTTGCAGACACATAAAGATTCTGAGGAGTGCAGAGAGGTGGCTTGGGTCATTTTGCCTGGGTAATCATATGGGAGGGGCCACCCCAAGAATCCTCTCCTCAAGGGTCCATCCCTTCCATCCTGAATATGGTTCCAGAGACCTGGATTTGGGTTTGGAGTTGTTCAGACCCTCTCCACTAGAGGGCTTTCAATGGTGATGGGCATAGCATTTGCCCATAGCATTTATACATTCACACATTAGACTTTGAATAATCATATACTAAGTCTATGTGAGCATAAGGAGGAGTACTGAGCAAAACAGACCAGAAAAGCCCGAGAGCCAGGCTGGTGGGTAGAGATTACATTTGATTATATTTGAAAAAGATATTTCACCTTTAGCCTCCCAGCATTACATTCAAAGTTCCCTTCTAGCTTCTATCCACATTTAAACTTACACCCCACACATGGGCTGACGGATTCCATGCCTTCTACACAACTCTAAAAATCCTTTTACCTTCTTATCTCAATCTATTTTTTTCTCAACAACAAAAATAATCAAAAACTGATTCATTCTGAAGTCCAAACAACTGATAACAATAATGTCACTCCTTCTCCCCTTCCCATTTTTTCTCACACATTCTTTTAAAAGAATCAAAGCCTTAAATTAAAGGAATGAAGATCCACCATATAGAATTTCCAGGATTAGCTAATTGGGGGATGGATGATTGGCAGGTAGTGACGTCTGCTCTGTACTTCGCTCTACCTTTCCCGCACCTGGGTGATGCTAGAGAAACAAAGGTGTCTTTCAGGGCATCAGAGTAGCACCCGAACGAGATTCTGAAGATATCAAACAAAGCACAACAATCCCTACCCAGGACAGCACAAGGCATTCTGTAGAGTGAGAACTCCATGAAAAACAGGTTCACCATGTGTCGTAAAAAGAATAATGCCCTGGGGCTTCCCTGGTGGCGCAGTGGTTGAGAGTCCGCCTGCCGGTGCAGGGGACGCAGGTTCGTGCCCCGGTCCGGGAAGATCCCACATGCCGCGGGGCGGCTGGGCCCGTGAGCCATGGCCGCTGAGCCTGCGCGTCCGGAGCCTGTGCTCCGCAACGGGAGAGGCCACAGCAGTGAGAGGCCCGCGTACCGCAAAAAAAAAATAAAAAAAAAAGAAGAATGCCCCATCCCCCCACAAAGATGTCCATGTCCCTAATCCCAGAACCTGTGAACACGTTACCTCAACATGGAAAAAGTAACTTAGCAGAGATGAGAAGATTATCTGGGATGATCCCTATAGGCCCATCATAATCCTTATCAGAGGGAGGCAAGAGGGTCAGGGTCAGAGAGAGAATTGTAATGCGGTGCTGCCAGCACTGAACCTGTGTGAAGCCATCACAAGCCAAGGAAATGAGGTGGCTTCTAGAAGCTGGAAAAGGCAAGGGAGTGGATTCTCCTCTAGAGCCTCAAGAGGGACACAGACCAGCTGGCACCTTGATGTTAGCCCAGTGAAACCCATTTCAGACTTCTATCCCCCAGGATTGGAAGATAATACATTTGTGTTATTTGAACCACTGAGCTCATGGTAACTTGTTACAGCAGCAATAGGAAACTAATATACTACGGCTAAAGCCACTGCCTTGTGGTTACATGATTTTTCCATCCGCCCAGAGCTGACCCTCAGATATCCCATTATAGTGAGGGGGTAGATGATTTATCAAGCTGGTGATTGTAGTGGGTGGAATGGTGGCCCCCAAAATGGTATGTCCAAATCCTAACCTCTGGTACCTGCAAATGTGAACTTATATGGAAATAGGGTCTTTGCAGATGTGATTAGCCTAGGTATCTTGAGATGCTATTATCCTGGAATTAGGGTGGGCGGACCCTTATAAGAGAAAAGAGAGAGATTTATGAAACAGAGACACAGACGAGGTCATATAATTAATAGTCAGAGATTGGAGTCATGCTTTCCCAAGGCAAGGAAAACCTGGGGCCACCAGAAGCTGGTGAAGGCAAGGATTCTCCTCCAGATTCTTTGTAGGGAGTTCAGCTCTGCCAACACCTTGATTTGGGTCTTCTGGCCTCATAAACAATGAGATAATAAATTTCTGTTTGTGAAGCCCCCGAACTTGTAGTCATTTGTTATGGCAGCCAGGATATAGCTCAAATGCTGCCTGTATCATCAGCCTTCTCCCCATCACTAGGAACAAGTTATCTCCCCCTCCTCTGGGAAACACTCATTCCATCCCAGCACCACCCCCTTCAGGGTCTCATTGTCCCCATCTTAGTTAGAAGTACAAAAATAAGCTAGGAGAGGGTAAATAGGCCAAGGTCAAACAGCCTGCAGCTGGGCACAGGATGCAGCCAGAACTCAACCCAGCCCTCTGTGGCTCCTCCCTCATGTTTCCTCCACTGCACTCTGCCCAACTCTTGTGGCATTTATCACTCCTGCCTCTGTTCTATGTACTTATATCCATGTCTTATCTTTAAACTAGACCAAAGGCCCTTGAGGGGCCATGCTGGTTTCAGCTTGAATCTCCTCACACCTCTGGCATCTAGTAGATGTTCACTAGGTATCTGTGAAAGAGAGAGGTGAAAAGAAGAGGTAGAGGGGGAAATAAGGAAAGGAGAGATGGGGGTATGGAAAGAAAAGGTGGAGGGAAGGAAGCAAACATATATTAGGCATTTCCCCTCTTTTCTGTTGTTCTATTACTCAGGCCCCAGTTCTGTCTCTTACTACCATGTGCTCCTGGTGGGCATAACTGGCACTCACCAACATCCATGCTCTCTTCTCCAGGGGCACACAGTTAGAAAACATTTCCCAGTTGCGCCATAGAATTGAGTTCTGGACAATGAAATGTGAGCAAAATTGATGTGTGTCACTTCTATGTCTGGCCCACAAATGCCTCCTTGGCATGATCCTCACACTCTTCCTCTAGCTAAACAGAGATGTCTCTGAGGACTTGTAGCAGGAAGGAGCCACAAGGTGGAAGGAACCTGGGTTCCCAAGAGACTGTATGGAGCAGAGCCCAGGCCTGCCCACGCTGCATGTAATGTGAGTGAGAATTACAACTTGACTGCAGTAAGCCACTAAAATGTTAGGAGTCTTCGCCAGAGTAATTAGCCTACCTTGGACCATTTATTAGCCCTCTCTGAGTCTGAATTTCCAGATTAAGTAAAATAAATCAATTGTGCAATTTCTAAGACGACTTGCCATAAAAAATCTGCAGGTCTCTGACTTTCTCCAGAATTTAGTTCCAGGTCTTCAGGGATAAAATAACAAACAAACAAACAAACATATCCATCCACCAAGTGGGCTCTTAGTGTTATGTATGTTATGCTCTGAAGAGATCCATTTCTTTTAATAATAGAATAGCAGATCCGTCCATAACTGGCTCATTGTGAAACAGGGTTTCAATTGACTGAGCCTTGGAGCATTTGAATGCCATAACAGAAAATCAGTCAGCAATTGACTGAATTTAACTAATTTCAATTTGTGGGGTGGCTTCTGATTTAAACACCATATCTTTTTTTTTCCCCATCACGCAACTCCTTGCTAGCTGAACACCTACAGAAGGATGATTATTCTAAATCCTCCAGCTGAGAAAGTTCCCTGGGGGTACCGTCTGTTTTGATGGAACAAATATGCATCTTGATCTCCTCTGTTTGGGAAGTTTGGGGCACACCTAGAGGGAGTGACAGTTCTCTCCCCAGGCTAACTCTATTCGCTGACAACAGTGAAGTCTTTCCAAATTCCCTTAACACTGGCTGCAGGTGAGATCCACCTGGGAAGGTGAGAGAAAAAAGATGTGTTTTGTTTGTCTGATGACAATGATTGATCTTCCTAATGGTCCCACTGTTTCCCTGCTTGCCCCCTAGAGTTTACTGTCAGCACAGCAGCCAGTATGATCCTGTTAAAACACAAGTTGGACCATGTCACTCCTCTGCCTGCAGAATTCCAAAGAATTCTATCTTGTTCAAAGCCAAAGCTAAAGTCCTTCCAAAGGCCCATGAGGCCTTACATTTTCTGGTCTGACTACATTTACTTCTCATCTCTTGTTCTCCCTCCATCCCAGCCACATGTACTTTCTTGCTGTGACTCAATCACCCTAACCAGACTCCTGCCTCAGGGTCTTTGCACTGCCTGTTCCCTCTTCCTGGAACACCCTTCCCAAGATCTCTTTGTACCTGCCCATACTTCCTTCAGCTCTATTCCAATTGAGAGCTCCTCCCTGAAAATTCTATTTGTAATTATAACTCCTCTCATCAATGGCACTGCCTAGCCCCCTTCCCTGACGTTATAGTCTCTGTAGCCCTTTTGATATTCTAACTAGCATACCTAGATTTTATTTTATTGTCTACCTAGTCCTTCTTGAATACTCTGTGAGAACTTATGTTGTTCTTTTGCTGCCATTCCCCCAGCACCTAGAAGACTGACTAGGACATAGTGAGTGCTCAATAAATGTTTGTTGAACAGAACAAAAATTTCATTCTGCCCTTGTATTTATCAAATGATATTAGAAGCACCTTGCATTTAACATATTCCATTCTGTGCCCTGGGAAGGTGTCAGTTGTTTTACCGTAACTCTTCTGTAATTGCAATTTTGTCACCCAAAGGTAGAAAATGCAATGGCATTGCCCCACTCTGAAAAGCCAGCCTGGGGAGAAGGAAGGCGTTGCTGATCGCAGAGACCCTTTTCACTCAGGGTTGGAGATACCTGGGCCACAGCAGAGGTTTCTAACCCAAGATGTATGGATCCCCTGCTTCAGAAGGCCTGTAAATCCCCTGAAACCGCAGGCAAAAATGTGCGTGTGACCTAAATATATGCTCATTCATTCTTTCCACAACACCTAAATACAAGTACCAACACCTTCCTGGTTCCTCTTGGGTTACAAAAAAAAAAAAAAAAAAAAAAACCCAAAACCCAAATGCCCCTGCCCTTGTGCAGCTTACATTCTTGTGAGGGAAGAAACATTAAGCAAATATATGTTTCTGTCAATAATAAAGCTAAGAGGCCAGAGAGTGACCAGGCTGGCAGGTGCTGTTTCAGGTAACATGAGCTGGAAGCTCTCTTTGAGAAAGTGAAACTTGAGCAGAGATCTGAACAGAGTAAGGGACTGAGCAGTGCGATCATCTGGGAGACAGCAATCTAAGCAGAGGGAACAGCAAAGACAAAGACCCCGAGGTGAGAAAGTCTTGGCATATTCCTGAGATGGGAAGGAGGCCAGTGTGGCTGAGTGTGGTGAGTGGTGGGGAGGATGGCGGGAGAGGAGGACAGAGATGGGGTGGAGCGGAGCCGTGGGGGAATGGAGGTTTGTAGCATCCTGCAGAGCAATGTGCAGATTTTGCATCTGATTTAGCTGGGAGGACAATGTGATTCCAGCTGAGGGCTGTGAGCAAAGATGTAACGTGATCTGACTTAGGTTTTAAGTCTCTCACAAGCTGCTGGGTGCAGAACAGACTGAAGGGGGCAGTGTCGAGCAGGGAGATAATTTTGGAAGCAAATGCTGTGATCCACCTGACAATGGACAGCCTCGACAGAAAGGTGGCCACCAAGAGGTCAGAAGTGGGGTTGCTGCCTGATTACATGTGGAGGTATGTGCATTTTGGGGGAGCGATGGTCTTTATTGGTCATCTGTTTCTCCTGACATTCCAGCATGCATTTCTCCTTCTTCTGGCAAAAGTATCTGCACTTTACCTTTGGTGAGTATGGAACTGTCCCTCAAAGTTCCCAAGGCCAGCCCTGGGCTCAGCTAAGTCAATGAGGTCCCTTCCCTGGAACACTGTGACTTCAGCAGAGTGTCATAGGTCTGAAATTGGGACATACTCACCCCGACAGTGGGGAAGGGGCTGCCGATGAGTTCTGCAAATTCCATAGCAACAGAAGTGCACACATCAAGGGGGCTGATTTGCTCCTCTTCTTTTCCAATAATTGGAAGTTCCACATTTCCTTTGCTTGCATCATCCTATTATATATATAATACATAGAATTATATATATATACAACTACATATACGAATACTGTTGACCCTTGAACAATGTGTGTTTGAACTGCACAGGTCCGCTTATTGCAGACTTTTCTCAACAGTAAATACTACAGTACTACATGATCTGAGGTTGCTGAATCCAAGAATTTGGAACCACAGATACAGAAGAATCACAACTTCATATACAGAGAACCAACCGCAAGTTATATAGAGATTTTTGACTGCATGGGGGGGGGTCAGCTCCCATAACACCAACATTGTTCAAGGGTCAACTGTATATACATATATAAATTCACATAGACCATGATATATTATTTTATATAATTGATTATGTTATGTGTTATGCTATGTTATTCTATATGTGTTAGAGTTTTTGTTATCAACCAAATAACCTCAGTTGTAATCAGATTCTCAAACCACAGACTGGTGGTTGCCAAGGGGGAGGGGTTGGGGGAGGGCTGGAGTGGGAGGTTAGGGTTAGCAGATGGAAGCTTTTATACAGAGAATGGATAAACATTCTATATATGAACTATATATATGTATATAGTTATATCTATATATCTATATATATGAACTATATTCAATATCCTATGATAAACCATAATGGAAAAGAATATTTAAAAAGAATGTATATATATATATATGTATGTATAACTGAATCACTTTGCTATACAGCAGAAATTAAGGCAACATTGTAAACCAACTGCACTTCGATTTAAAAAATAAGAAGAGTGTTCTGGAGCTTTATTAATCAAATTATGGCCTGACCAGCATCAGCATCACCCAGGTGTTCGCAAAAAATGCAGACTTTTAGACCCCAACCCGGTCCTATTCAATCAGCATCTGCACTTCCGCAAAATCCCCAGGTGATTGCTACGGAAGCTTGAAGAGCACAGCAGTGTGAGCTGCGTGAGAGCCAGCATGACGTGGAAGGAAGCTGTCAGACCCGGATTCAGGAAACCTGGGTACTAGGCTTGGTTCTGCCGCTAAATGGTCATGTGATGTTGCCAAGTATCTTTCCTTCTAATTCTCTGCTTTTAATTTTCTCACCTTTTACCAAAAATAGAGGAAGTAGATCTATGACCCACTCGCTGTATGCTCCCATGACACTCTGTACGTACCCGTATTCCAGCATGTGACAGAGAACATTATAACCCATTAAATGTCCATATACCCTACTGGCTGGAGGAGGAAGCAGCTTTATTCATTCACAGAGAAATATTTGCGGAGTCCCTTCCATGTGCCAGGCATCTACAATGTTCTGAGATACCTGTGTCTGCCCAGATCTGTACTAGTGTTCAGGAAATGTTTTTGAACAAATGATTTAATCAGAGGATTCCTTTAGAAACCAGTTAATGCATTAAATCTACCATCAAGAGTGGTTTTTAATTATTATTACAAGAATTATCTCTTTAGATACCTCTCCAGTTCCAACAGCCTATGACTCTATGGAATGAGTTGCTTATCACGTCAAGGGTTATAGCAAGGATGCATTTTACCTTCTGGAAATCGCAGACCCTCAGCTAATGCTCTTCTTAAAGAGATGTCACCAGCAGGTTATTCCAACCCACTCATAGAAACCTTCTTAGAAAACAAGGATTAGTAGATAATTCACCTGCCTAGGAAAAACAGGTGCTAACTTCTACTTTATGGCTAAGCTTTTGGGGAGGGGGTGATAAAAGTAACTGTTTCCATAGCAACAGAAATGCACACATTAAAGAATATACTGTCTTGCTTAAATCTATTTATAAAAGAACGTGCCGGAAACACAATTAAGGAAACTAACAGCAGATGAAGTACTTGGGCTCTGGCTTGTCTGTCTTCCATCATTTAGCACTCAAGAAAAATGGGTTGCGAGAGGGTTGAGGGGTCAGTGACTGGGGGGGTGCGCACCAAGAGAAGCAGTGACTTTCCTGAATCACTGCAGAGAGCTGAGCCCCTCCAGAGCCCCGGTATTCCCAACCACAAAGTTGCAGCTCCTTCTGCCGGAACCGGAACTGGCCCCATTCAGTTTTTCAGGGCTGGCCAGAGTTGTAAGTTAGTAAGCCATCACCTTAGAGGCCTGATTTAATTGTCCCCTATGGCTTACTAGCTGCAAAAGTCTTTATTGTTGACCTGAAATTCCCACCATGAGATTCCCAAAGCTTCATCTATATCCCCTGCCTCTTTCCCAAAACTCATAATGCTACCTGGTGCTTCAATGGTGCCGCTAACTCAACATTTTTAAAGCCAGCTGCCCTTCCTGACCAGCTTCCTTCTGTCCCATCACCCTCTCTAGCACCCAGAACTGATACCTCCCACATCCCTAAATATTGCCCACTTTTTCTTCTCACTTGTCTCTTGCAACCTGTCCATCATGGTGACCAAAGATTTCACAAAAGGCAGCAGAGCCCGGCTGGATGCAGGTCTTCTGAGGACAGTTCTTGGCCCTTTCTTGAGCTACATCCCCTCTCCCATCACACACTCTGGTCCTGGGTTCCCAACCCATGGAGTACCCAACTGTCTAAACCCAGTATGCTAAGCAAAACCTTGACCACGCGTCTCCTGAACTTCCAGCCCAGCCCTTGAGGGTCAGATGCTGGTGCAAATACATGCTGTTCTAATTCCCTGCACAGCATCACCAGATGGGTTTCAGCCCTCGCCTGATCTCGTGGAAGTTGTGGTCCTGCACCTTCCCTCACCACGGACCTCTTCATGGCGCACAGCACCACACAGGGTGTGCCCAACTGTCAGCGGTGACTGCTGGTCTCTCTCCCACATCCTCTCATGCTCCACAACACCCACAGACTCTTGTTCAACCTGGAAAACCACCACCCGGAACACACCTGTGTCTCTAACTAATGTGGTGAACCCGATAGAGCCACCTGCAATCAACAGACTCCTAAACGGAATACGATGTGCCCCTCCTCATCACGTGGGTTGATAATGACCAAACACTGCAACAGAAAGAGAAAATCATAAACACAAGCACAAGAATACACAGCAACCTTGCTTGTTCAACCAGCTCTCCTGATCCATTTCTCCAGCACCCTTGTCCCTCCCCCCAAAGAGGAAATCTTCCATCTTTCTTCTGTAAGGACTAAAGGTCAGGGTGCTGCTGGAGGAACTTCACCGTCAGGTCATCTTCCTCAAGCCAAGTCCAGTTTCTCCTCAAACAAGCCAGGTGCATTCCCTTGGGAAGGGCTGCCCCCTCTCCCTGAATCTCTTTCCTCCAAGTCATTGCTTGTTTGGCTCCTTTCGGACATTCTGTTCTCAGCTCTGAGTAACCTTCCTGGACCACCCTGTCTAAAGAACGCTCCCTTCCTAAAAAAGCCATCCTCTGTTTGTTCTATTTCCTCCATGTCATTCATCTCTGCTTGCGATTATTTTGTTCATTTATGGCTTCACTTACTTATTTTCTATTTCCTCCACTTGGATATAACATTTGTTGAAACAGATACCTTGTCGGTAATGGTTCACCATGATATCCCCAGGGCCCAGAACAATGCCTGGCATGAAGTAGGAGTTCAGCAAATATGCATTGCATGAATGAATGGTTTGCTCATATAGCCTAATGGTTAGAACCACAGGCTTCATCCTTGCTGTAAATCCTGGATTGAACCTTTAGTAGTTACCTGAGCACAAACTAAGGTCTCATTTTTTCGATTTATAAAATACAGTCATTTATCTCATAAGATGATTGTGAGAATTGAGTAACACAGGTCAAGCACTAAACACAGTGTCTGGCCCATAACCTCAACAAATGGAAATTATCATTATCTCCCTATTTTCCCCTATTCTATTTTACAATACTTTTCATATTATTGCCAATTAATAGAAGTTAAAATTCATATTCTATCTCACCTATAGAAAGTTTTCTTGAGGAGTCTCTGGTCTAATCCTATCCTTCCCTATTGCCGTATGGAAGTCCTATCTCCTCACAAGTTACTGTAAAATAAGAACAGAGTGCTTATTTTTATCGAGCATCTACTATACTCAGGCACTTGACATACATCCTCTCTCACCCTCAGGGAGCCCTGCCAGGAAGAAGGCAGACATTGACAATTGTCACACAATATCCACTCTACTGTCCTTCTTTACTGACAGAGCTCTGATTATTGGGGGAGGGAGAGCAAAGAGAACATTTTTCAGCCTCTTTTCCTTACCTTTATTCAAGTCAGTGGTATCTGGGCTCTTCTGTCCTAAGTAGCAAAACTTAATCCTAACCTTTACCATAGGCATTATAAGTCCATGTTCTTGATAAACAACTGGAAGCTCAGAATGAATGAATAGTTTGCCTAAGATCACACAGCTAAAACGTCACCAACCTGGTATCTGAATGCAGACAAACTTCACTCCCATATACAAGTCTTTCCCATTAATCTGCAAGCTATTTCTCAACTCAGAGCAGAAAGGATCTAGAGGGGCTTACCTCAAACCCTCACACACTAGGGAACCCTGAAGGATGATGGTGGGTACTGCTACAGCTGTCCAAATTCCAGCCTTCAGCTCAGCTGGCAGAGAGGGAAAGGTACCGACATGGCCCTGGGAGTGGCTAGAGGGATGAGATGGAAGGGGTACTCCTGGGTCCCCATGGCTGTACCAGTGGCCAAGGGACCAGGAACGTCTACATGATCCAGTGAGAGGAACTGAGTTTCCAAGGGAAACATCAGAGCAGCAGCCTAGTGATGGAGCAAAGCTACCACAGAAGCAAATACCCAAGACCACAGACTCCAGCAGCGTCAGCACACAGATCAACCCACAAGAACAGATGGCACCGAGAAACAACAATAACAGCAACAACAACAGAGCCCACAATGATGAGTATGTCAAATGAGTACAGGAGCTGCTGAAAGAACTCCCAGTGGTGAAAGCTGGAAGAACTTGAGCAACAACATAAAGTACTATTGGGTTATAACCCAAACCATAAAATAAATATTCATGAGTCTATGCAAATCCTTGAGGGAGTAGATAAATGCGAAGAAGAGAAACATCTCCCACGCAGAAAAATTTGGAAAAACTCCACCCTCAAGCAGGTGGAGCATCACTTCCCACTCCTTAAGTGCCAGCTGTGCAGAGGGACTTCCTTCCAAAGAGGACAATGCGGCAGTTGGGTAGGTTAACTTTACAGTGGAGAAGCCTGGCACATGTGACCTTGACAGATCAGCAAGGTCAACATCAACAGTGATAAGCCATGTTGACAATGTGGACACTTTACCTCTGTCATCTTCCTCCCCAAAACCCATAGCCCCAGTCTAATCATGAGGAAAACATCCGGCAAATCCCAACTGAGGGACAGTGTACAGAATAACTGACCAGTACTCCTTGAGACCGTCAGAGTCGTCAAAAACAAGGTAAGTCTGAGAAAATGTCACAACCTAGAGACGCCTAAGGAGACGTGATTGATGACCAAATGTAATGTGGTGTCCTGGTTGGGATCCTGGAATAGAAAGAGGATGTTGGGGGAAACTGAGGAAATCTGAATAAAGTATGGACTTTAGTCAATAATAATGTAGCAATATTGATTTCTTAATTGCGACAAATGCACCACACTAATGTAAGATGTTAAAAATAGAGGAGACTGAATGTGCTGTCTATGAGAACTTTCTGTACTATCTTTGCAATAGTTCTGTAAATCGAAAACTGTTCTAAAATTAAGAGAGTATTAAAAATACAAAACAGATGGCGTCAGACAAAGCGTGCTTCAGGGCTCTGCACATCCGTGGAGATGCTCGGACCAGCCTCTCTGCAGCAATGACCAGTAAGGATCCCAAAGATTTGATCTGAATTCAAAGGCCCTGTTTCTCTCCTCCCCACCACCTCTTTAAGGTCACCTAAGACATGTTCTCCCTTTTTACTCAGATTCTAACTTGCAGAGAAACAGGAGAAGGGTAACACTCTGAAAATCAATGAATTAATTATCACAGATAAAAAAGGAGCTTAAAACACTGGACTTTGATTACTGCTTGGACCCATCCCGAGAGGTGGAGACACCTGAATGATAAGAACAGTCTTGGAGAAATAAAAAAGCTGCATTTATGCCGCACATTTTTTTTTAAATTTTATTGAAGTCTAGTTGATTTACAATGTTGTGTTAATTTCTGCTGTACACCAAAGTGACTCAGTTATACATATATATATATATATCCTTTCTTATACTCTTTTTCATTATGCTTTATCACAGAATATTGAATATAGTTCCCTGTGCTATACAGTAGAACCTTGTTGTTTATCCATCCTGTATATAATAGTTTGTATCTGTTAATCCCAAACTCCCAATCCTTCCCTCCCACACCCCCCTTCCCCCTTGGCAACCACAAGTCTGTCCTCTATGTCCGTGAGTCTGTTTCTGTTTCGTAGATAGGCTCATTTGTGTCGTCATGCTGCACGATTGAATGCTATGTGAGTAAACGTGTACCTCCTCTATCCATGGGGCATGTTTGGGATTCTTAGGGATCTGTGTGCCATTTTCACCAGCCCTCACAGGCTGATTACAACTCCGCATCAGGCCACCCTGAGGCTGCCGCCATGATGCCGAGAGACAAGGTATTTGTAGAGGCCCCATGCGAGTCCAAGAAAGGGAGGGCGTGGAGAGGAGAGTTCTCCCTACTTCACAGAGCTCCTTGTCATGCATAATGGTCTACCACTCAAATTCATTCCACTCTGCAGATGCATTATGAGGCCTGCCCGAGGCAGACCATACGTGAGCCCGCCAGAATGAAGAAATCCATAGCTGTCCCTGACCCACCCCTCCGCTGGTGAAACTTCATTGATTCCAACTGACGTTGGGGTCACTTTTTCTGGAGCAGAAGAGAATGGGGGGTCAGCACTGAACAATGCCACTGGTTTTTCTCCTTATTTTTCCATGTTCAGATGGGAAACTAGACCACCCATTGTTCTCTGCTTTGGGTAAGGAGACCTCTGGAGAATTATTTAACATGTAGCTAATTTTACAAAAGGTTTGGCGGATCCAAACCAACTAATGTGATGTGGTATCATAGAGACGAATAAGGAAGTGTGAAAAACGGGGACCATGGCTTGCTAGGGAACACTAGATAAGACAATACAGCCAGTGGCAAGAAACCCTTGCTTGTGTCCAGGAAGCTTGGCAGCCTGCCTTAAGTTCCAACTATAGAGGGAGAGTGGAACAGGGTGACCCACAAACTCAATCTAGGGCCAAGTGCTTCCCCTTCTCCCCCACCGACACCCCCGACTCTGAATCAGTGGATCTGGATTGGAGTCTGTGAATCTGCACTTCTTACAAGCTTCCGGGTGATACTGACTGCTGTCCGAGGGACCACACTTCATGTCACACTGATATGAATAATTTTTTTTTTAACATCAATCTCTGGCCTCCTTTCCCTGAGATTCTGATTCAAATGGTCTGAGTTGGGGCCCAGGCATCACTGGTGTTTTGTAAGAGCTGCCAGGTGATTCTATACGTAACCAGGACTGAGAAACACTGCTGTAGCCCATAGAGAACTTACAGGACGACACGGACAGTGCGCATACATACACAAACACACACATATACACAGATGGAGTCTGATGGGGTCTGACCAGGTAAGAGGCAGAAGCGTAACAGAAACATTCAAGGAGAAACTGAGCATCGTTACTCCTAACTCCATAGGACATCAGGAGAACAGTACAGCAGGGAGTCAAACTGTAGAGATGTGTGTTTGGGGTGATTTGGATTGCAGGGTTCTGGGAGTTCAGCTTTTGAATGGGTCCTTTGGAACCTTTCAGTGTACAAGAGTGGAAGCTGAAAACATCTGAAGTAATCTAGGGGTATATGGACCCTCAAAGATTTAGGACCATGGGCTCCGGTATAGAACTGAAGGATGTACTAGTACTTAGTCCCAAATAAAGGAGTTTAGGCTCAGTTACTAACCATACTTTGTGAATGTGCCATCCACAAAAAAATGCTTCCAGGTCTAAAAGATATGGTCCAGCTCCCTGAATCCCTGAAAGCCTCCCCTATTTGGTGTGGGGTAAAGGGAATTCCTAAACAGACCTTAATATTCTTGGGGAACGGGAAATGCAAAATTCTGCTAAGGAAAGAAACAAGGGAGAAAGTGTTTAGTCATTAATCCACTAAATAAATATTAACTGAGTAGCTATTATGTGTCAGGATAAAGCAGTGCACAGAACATCTCTTTTCCCATCTCAGTGTATGTGAGTTTCCTCCCTGCCTGTTAGACGCATCCACATTGCCTGAAGATGTAAGATTGTCAGAGGAAGAATGAAAAGAACGGGAAGTTGTAAGCTGTAGGGGATTTGATAATAGTGTTCTCCCATCCTCCCTGATGCACAGTTACTCTGCAAGGCTCTGCCCCCAGGATCTTCCTGCTTGAGTTCAGAGATAAGTTTTGACTTAAGCTGGTGAATTTAAAAGAAAAAGTGATTAAACAAGGACTCAGTTGAACACACGGGCTGAAAAGTCAAGGTCCCATTGAACAGAGGAGAGCTAGTTTCCTCCCCTGCCCTAGTTAGAAGTTTGGTTAGCAAGCCCGTCCTAACGAAAGCTGCTCTCACGGTGTCTGGAGTATAAATTGACATTCATAACACCCATCCAAGGAGTGGATAATAATCTCATCTACTATGCATTCATTTTAAAAGTAATTGCTTATCTCCTACTCTCATTAAATCATTTATTGAACACTTACTACATATTATATTCACTGGGAATAGAAACAAAGGACAAGGCCCCATGCTCAAGTGGTTCACAATCTAATGAGGAAAAAGGACAGATAAATGGACTGTGGTGGAGCAGTTTGATGTGTGCTGTGATAATATATATTTGCAGAGAGTGAACTCAACCCATGTGGGGAGAATTGAGAAAGGCTTTCCAGAGAAATTAACATCTGAACCAAGACCTGTAGGACAAGAAAGACTTGTTCTATGTCATGAGCTGAATTGTATCTCTCCCCCCACACCCACAAATTCATACGTTGAAGTCTTAACCCCCAAAGTGATGGAATTTAGACGTGGGCCTTTGGGAGGTAATTAGGGTTAGGTTAGGTCATGAGGGTGGGGCCCATCATGAACGTGGGATCAGTGGCTTTATAAAAAGAGGAAGAGGGCTTCCCTGGTGGTGCAGCGGTTGGGAGTCCACCTGCCAATGCAGGGGACACGGGTTCGTGCCCCGGTCCGGGAGGATCCCACATGCCGCAGAGCGGCTGGGCCCGTGAGCCATGGCCGCTGAGCCTGCACGTCCAGAGCCTGTGCTCTGCAACGGGAGAGGCCAAAACAGTGAGAGGCACATGTACCACCAAAAAAAAAAAAAAAAAGAGAGGAAGAAAGATCACTCTCTCAACCATGTGTGGACACAGAGAGAAGGTGGCGTGGATGAAAAATGTTGCCTGCTATTATCAGCAAACAAAGGTGCTGCAGACATCAAGCCCTCAGCCACTGCATCTCCCTCAATAGTGCATCCTGAGGGGACTCAGTATAAAGAACAGAAACTGGCCCTACATAGCTAAGGTGCATATCAAAGGAATGACTTCAGTGAGCCCAGACTCTTGCATCTTCCCATACATAGAAAAACGCTAAATTCATTTACTTGAAATGTCTGGTTTTCCTTAATTAACAGTAACCTTTGATGTTCACTACATGGTCTTTGTATCCGGGCTCCTCCCTTACCTCTTCAGAGCTGTCCCTCAGAGCTATCTGAGAGCCTGTCTTCTGGACTTAAGTCCTCAGTTTTGTCTACCAAATAAAACGTAATTCTCAACTTTTAGGTTGTGCATTTTTTTTTCAGTCGACCGTTTCCATCTGAAAACCAGGAAGACAGTTTTCACCGGGCACATTCATCTGAGACTCCCCAGTCTCCAGAACTGTGAGAAATAAATGCCTTTTGTTTGAGCCACCCAGTCTATGGTATTTTTTTTAATAGCAGCCCGGGCAGACTAATACAGGCTAATAACAAAAGGAGAGACAAACATTCTAAGTAGCAGGAACAGCACAAGCAGAATCCCAAAGGGATGAGCGCCTGCCATGTTCAGGGAGCTCCAAGCACTTCTGGAGTACACGGTTCCCAAATTACTTCTGCTACAAGGGAGATAACAATGACAATGACAATGACAATTATAAGTGGAAAACAGCAGATAACCGAGAGCTAAGTTGCACACGACCAACCTAATTAGGATGTACACTCAAGGAAGGGCAAGTTCAGTGAATGCTGTGGGCGGGGGCCATGAAGCAGGGAGGATGTTTAGAGAAGGTGTAGCAGCAGAGGGGGCAGGCACTGGCCCCAAGCCATGAATGGAATCCAGTACATTCCTATTTTGCATCCAACTGTAATATGAACATGGCCGCCTCTCTCTTCTCAGCCCCTTTGCAGAAGTTTTCTTTCCACCAGAACCTGTTGAGGGACTTGTATTTGCCTAAGGAAGATTGGAGAGGTCATGGCTTTGGTAAATGCACATGGAGCTCATTCAAATTTAATAAAGTACAGTTTGGCCAAAGGATTATCAAAAGGCTTTGCCAGGCTGGTTACACAGAGGCTGTGCTGCATATCCTCTGATACCCTTCCCTGTGCTGGGCTGTACATCTATGACCAACTTTTAGAGCACTTACCCAGCAAAAAAATAAAATTATGCCTTGAAGTGGAGGCGTGATGTACAAGAGAGAGACACACACATCTCTATTAAACCACTTAGCACCACCATCCTCAGCCACTTGGGACCGGAAAAGATGGTGTGTTTGAAGGGTGGTGTTTAAAAAAACTCTTTCCAAACACGTACAGAATTCGTTTTTTCTAACAACTAAGAAACATTTTCAGATACTTTGCTGTGATAGGGTATTTCAGAAACATTTGTGTATTTAAATGCCAGATTCTTAAGACTGGTTATTGCAGAAGTATGAAAAAAAAAAGGTTCTATTTGAAGAAATTAGTTTCAGAATTCACTCAGTGGTTTAACATGGGGGATTTTTTACTCTTTTTTAACCTTTTAAGCATATCCAGGAGTGCATGGGACCTTTGAGGACTTTAAGACCAGCTCCCTACCTCTAAAGGTTCTTCTCTCGAAACTCTTCAGTTTATGTACTACATTCAAATACTGCCAAAATCTCAATAATTAACCAAACGTTTCATGCTTTTGAGTTCCTTTGTTTCTGTGCTGTTCCCTTGCCCTAGAATGAATTTTCACCCTTGTATGCCTTTCCTACATCCTTTGAAATAGGTAGAGACATGACTTCCTCCAGAGCCCCCAATATAAATTTTACTCATTTCCTCTCTTCTGCAACAAAACCTGGGACTTCGGTCCCTACTCTTGACCACTTGGACAGTATAAATGAGCTTCTGCCCCATCCTCCATGGCTTATAAAAATGGAGGGTCACTGCCATAAAAACGAATGAAATAATGTCACTCACAGTAACATGGATGGACCTAGGAATGATCATACTAAGTGAAGTAAGTCAGACAAAGACAAATATCATATGATATCATTTATATGAGGAAGCTAAAAAAATGATATAAATTAACTTAGTTACAAAACAGAAATAGACTCACAGACATAGAAAACAAACTTATGATTACTGGAGGGGATGGGGGATAAATTAGGAGTTTGGGATCAACATGTACACACTACTATGTATCAAACAGGTAAATAACAAGGACCTACTGTAGAGCACAGGGAACTGTATTCAATGACTCAATGTCTTGTAATAACCTGTAAGAGGAAAGAATCTGAAAAAGTCTCTCTCTGTATATATATGGCTGAATCACTCTGCTGTACACCTGAGGCTAACTCTGTAAATTAACTATACTTCAATTTTAAAAAGTAAACAAATAGAGACACCAGAGGGCAGACAGCTGAAGCAAGAAGAACTACAATCCTGCAGGCTGTGGGACGAAAACCACATTCACAGAAAGACAGACAAAATGAAAAGGCGGAGGGCTATGTACCAGATGAAGGAACAAGATAAAACCCCAGTAAAACAACTAAATGAACTGGAAAAGGCAAACTTACAGAAAAGGAATTCAGAATAATGACAGTGAAGATGATCCAGGATGTCAGAAAAAGAATGGAGGCAAAGATTGAGAAGATGCAAGACATGTTTAACAAAGACCTAGAAGAGTTAAAGAACAAACATCTAAAAGAATTAAAGAACAAACAAACAGAGATAAACAATACAATGACTGAAATGAAAAACACACTAGAAGGAATCAATAGCAGAATAACTGAGGCAGAAGAACAGATAAGTGACCTGGAAGACAGAATGGTGGAATTCACTGCCGCTGAAAAGAATTAAAAAAAAGTATGGAAAGAAATGAAGACAGCCTAAAAGATCTCTGGGACAACATTAAACACACCAAAATTCCATTACAGAAGTCCCAGAAGGAGAAGAGAGAGAGAAAGGACCCAAGAAAAATATTTGAAGGGATTATAGTTGAAAATTTCCCTAACATGGGAAAGGAAATAGCCACCCAAGTCCAGGAAGTGCAGAGAGTCCCAGGCAGGATAAACCCAAGGAGAAACATGCCGAGACACATAGTAATCAAACTGACAAAAATTAAAGACAAAGAAAAATTATTAAAAGCAACAAGGGGAAAATGACAAATAACATACAAGGGAACTCCCATAAGGTTAACACCTGATTTCTCAGCAGAAACTCTACAAGCCAGAAGAAAGTGGCATGATATATTTAAAGTGATGAAAGGGAAGAACCTACAACCAAGATTACTCTACCCGGCAAAGATCTCATTCAGATTTGATCGAGAAATCAAAAGCTTTACAGACAAGCAGAAACTAAGAGAATTCAGCACCATCAAACCAGCTCTACAACAAATGCTAAAGGAACTTCTCTAAGTGGGAAACACAAGAGGAGAAAAGGACCTGCAAAAGCAAACCCAAAACAATTAAGAAAATGGTAACAGGAACATACATATCGATAATTACCTTAAACGTAAATGGATTAAATGCTCCAACCAAAAGACACAGGCTTGCTGAATGGATACAAAAACAAGACCCATCTATATGCTGTCTACAGGAGACCCACTTCAGAGCTAGGGAGACATACAGACTGAAAGTGAGGGGATGGAAAAAGATATTCCATGCAAATGGAAATCAAAAGAAAGCTGGAGTAGCAATACTCATATCAGATAAGATAGACTTTAAAATAAAGAATGTTTCAAGAGACAAGGAAGGACACTACATAATGACAAGGGATCAATCCAAGAAGAAGACGTAACAATTATAAATATGTATGCACACAACATAGGACCACCTCAATACATAAGGCAAATGCTAACAGTTATAAAAGAGGAAATCAACAGTAAAACAATAATAGTGGGGGAATTTAACACCTCATTTACACCAATGGAAAGATCATCCAGACAGAAAAATAATACGGAAACAGAAGCTTTAAATGACACAACAGACCAGACAGATTTAATTGATATTTATAGGACATTCCATCCAAAAACAGCAGATTACACATTCTTCTCAAGTGCACACGGAACATTCTCCAGGATAGATCACATCTTGGGTCACCAATCAAGCCTCGGTAAATTTAAGAAAATTAAAATCAGATCAAGCCTCTTTTCTGATCACAATGCTATGAGATTAGAAATCAATTACAGTGGGAAAAAACGTAAAAAACATAAACACATGGAGGCTAAACAGTACATTACTAAATAACCAAGAGATCACTGAAGAAATCAAATAGGAAATCAAAAAATACCTAGAGACAAATGACAATGAAAACATGACGATCCAAAACCTATGGGATGCAGCAAAAGAATTTCTAAGAGGGAAGTTTATAGCAATAAAATCCTACCTGAAGAAATAAGAAAAATCTCAAATAAACAATCTAACCTTACACCTAAAGGAACTAGAGAAAGAAGAACAAACAAAACCCAAAGTTAGCAGAAGGAAAGAAATTATAAAGATCAGAGCAGAAATAAATGAAATAGAAACAAAGAAAACAATACCAAAGATCAATAAAACTAAAACCTGGTTCTTTGAGAAGATAAGCAAAATTGATAAACCACTAGCCAGACTCATCAAGAAAAAGAGCGAGAGGACTCGAATCAATAAAATTAGAAATGAAAAAGGAGAAGTTATAACAGACACCGCAGAAATACAAAGCATCCTAAGAGACTACTACAAGCAACTCTATGCCAATAAAATGGACAACCTGGAAGAATTGGACAAATTTTTAGAAAGGTATAATCTTCCAAGACTGAACCAGGAAGAAACAGAATATAAGCAGACCAATCACAAGTAATGAAATTGAAACTGTGATGAAAAATCTTCCAACAAACAAGAGTCCAGGACCAGATGGCTTCACAGGTGAATTCTGTCCAACAGTTAGAGAAGAGCTAACATACATCCTTCTTTTGAGAAGAAAAAAAAAAAAATGCAGAGGAAGGAACACTCCAAAACTCATTCTACGAGGCCACCATCACCCTGATACCAAAACCAGACAAAAATACTACAAAAAAAGAAAATTACAAGCCAATATCACTGAACATAGATGTAAAACTCCTCAACAAAATACTAGGAAACAGAATCCAACAACACATTAAAAGGATCATACACCATGATCAAGTGGGATTTATCCCAGGAAGGCAAGGATTCTTCAATATACACAAATCAATCAATGTGATACACCATATTAACAAATTGAAGTATAAAAACCATATGATCATCTCAATAGATGCAGAAAAAGGTTTTGACAAAATTCAACACCAATTTATGATAAAAACTCTCCAGAAAGTGGGCATAGAGGGAATCTACTTCAACATAATAAAGGCCATATATGACAAATCCACAGCCAACATTGTTCTCAATGGTGAAAAACTGAAACCATTTCCTCTAAGATCAGGAATAAGACAAGGATGTCCGCTCTCACCACCATTATTCAACATAGTTTTGGAAGTCCTAGTCATGGCAATCAGAGTAGAAAAAGGAACAAAAGAAATCCAAATTGGAAAAGAAGTAAAGCTGTCACTGTTTGCAGATGACATGATACATAGAGAATCCTAAAGATGTCACCAGAAAACTACTAGAGCTAATCAATGAACTTGGTAAAGTTGCAGGATACAAAATTAATGCACAGAAATCTCTTGCATTCCTATACACTAACAACAAAAGATCAAAGGCAACACTCCCATTTACCACTGCAACAAAATGAATAAAATACCTAGGAATAAACCTACTTAAGGAGACAAAAGACCTGTATGCAGAAAACTATAAGACACAGATGAAAGAAATCAAAGATGATACAAACAGATGGAGAAATATACCATGTTCTTGGATTAGAAGAATCAATATTGTGAAAATGACTATACTACCCAAAGCAATCTACAGATTCAATGTAATCCCTATCAAACTACCAATGGCATTTTTCACAGAACTAGAACAAAATATTTCACAATTTGTATGGAAACACAAAAGACTCCGAATAGCCAAAGCAATCTGGAGGAAGAAAAACGGAGCTGGAGGAATCAGGCTCCCTGACTTCAGACTATACTACAAAGCTACAGTAATCAAGACAGTATGATACTGGCACAAAAACAGAAATATAGATCAATGGAACAGGATGGAAAGCCCAGAGATAAACCCATGCACCTATGGTCAACTAATCTATGACAAAGGAGGCAAGAATATACAATGGAGAAAAGAGAGTCTCTTCAATAAGTGGTGCTGGGAAAACTGGACAGCTACATGTAAAAAAATGAAATTAGAACACTTCCTAACACCGTACACAAAAATAAACTCAAAATGGATTAGAGACCTAAATGTAAGACCGGACACTATAAAACTCTTAGAGGAAAACATAGGAAGAACCCTCTTTGACATAAATCACAGCAAGATCTTTTTTGATCCACCTCCTAGAGTAATGGAAATAAAAACAAAAATAAACAAATGGGACCTAATGAAACTTAAAAGCTTTTGCACAACAAAGGAAACTATAAGCAAAATGAAAAGACAACCCTCAGAATGGGAGAAAATATTTGCAAATGAAGCAACCAACAAGGGATTAATCTCCAAAATATATAAACAGCTCATGAAGCTCAATATTAAAAACACAAACAACCCAATCCAAAAATGGGCAGAAGACCTAAATAGACATTTCTCCAAAGAAGACATACAGATGGCCAAGAGGCACATGAAAAGCTGCTCAACATCACTAATTATTAGAGAAATGCAAATCAAAACTACAATGAGGTATCACTTCACACTGGTTAGAATGGTCATCATCAGGAAATCTACAAACAACAAATGCTGGAGAGGGTGTGTAGAAAAGGGAACACTCTTGCACTGGTGGTGAGAATGTAAATTGATACAAGCACTATGCAGAACAGTTCAGAGGTTCCTTAAAAAACTAAAAATAGAATTACCATATGACCTGGCAATCCCACTACTGGGTATACACCCTGAGAAAATCATAATTCAAAAAGACCCATGCATCCGAATGTTCATCGCATCACTCTTTACAATAGCCAGGTCATGGAAGCAACCTAAATGCCCATCGACAGATGAATGGATAAAACAGATGTGGTACATATATACAATGGAATATTACTCAGCCATAATAAGGAATGAAATTGGGTCATTTGTAGAGACGTGGGTGGACCTAGAGACTGTCATACAGATTGAAGTCAGAAAGAGAAAAACAAATGTCGTATATTAACGCATATATGTGGAATATAGAAAAATGGTAAAGACGAACTGGTTTGCAAGGCAGAAATAGAGACACAGATGTTGAGAACAAGTGTATGGACACAAAGCAGGGAAATAGGGGGTGGGATGAATTGGGAAATTGGGATTGACATAGATACACTAATATGTATAAAATAACTAATAAGAACCTACTGTATACAAAATAAATAAATAAAATTAATTTTTTAAAAAAACTAAAAATAAAAATGGAGAATCAGAACCAGCTTCAGAACATGACCTTTTGCTTCTCATCCACCTCAGAGACACATCTTCCCCAGCTCTCCCCCAGGCTTATTCCAAAGCTCTCTCTAAGCTCAAGTGGGCATGTTCCTTCCCTGGTAAGTGTCAGTTCTGTGTCCATTCTCTTGATGAACATATAGGTACACGGATGCCCATATAATGATATCTGACAGTTTGTGCTATAAGCTTTTCTAAGTACATCCGGTGTCTCAACAAG
The DNA here is from genome assembly GCF_937001465.1 of Orcinus orca. Lineage (NCBI taxonomy): Eukaryota > Metazoa > Chordata > Mammalia > Artiodactyla > Delphinidae > Orcinus > Orcinus orca. The sequence goes on along the minus strand of NC_064569.1, from coordinate 89,808,589 downwards.
TGGATTATTTCTTACTCTCGGTCTTTATAGGCCTGGGCCTATGGAGCAGGGCAAACCAAAGGATCAGCCTCATATTGGCCAACTGGCCAAGAATGAGGATTGAATTCTAGGCATTCTGATGAGCGCTTAATAAAACTTTCGGCACAAAGTGCTGTGGAAGCACAGAGGATGGACCTGCTGATTTTGCCCAGGGAACAGAGATAGCTTCACAAAGGAGATGCCCTGTGCAATCATTACGTCTTTGCCAATGCATCCCACACTGCAATATGGGCTTATATGGGCTTTTTGGTAGACTACGGATGAAGATTTAAGTTTAAAATATGTGTCAATTTAAAGATAAGAAATAGTAAAAGTGGAATATGGGTTTGGCAAAAATTCAAACAACCCTAGTTTATTACATACAATTCTATTTGCTTAATTGATGAATGCCATTCTGTCTTTACTGTGAGAGGATCACTAATCTATTGTTTTCAAATATTAATTCTTTTGATCTTCAGAAAAATTCTATGAAGTAGATACTTTACTTTGTTTAAATCCACAGGATAGAGAAACTAAGGCACAGAAATGTTAAATAAGTTACCCAAGGTCATGGAACTAGCAACTGGGAGGATTTGATCCCAGGCAGTATAGGGTTAGAACCGATACACTTTTTTTTTTTGCGGTACGCGGGCCTCTCACTGTTGTGGCCTCTCCCGTTGCGGAGCACAGGCTCTGGACGCGCAGGCTCAGCGGCCATGGCTCACGGGCCCAGCCGCTCCGCCGCATGTAGGATATTCCTGGACCGGGGCACGAACCCGTGTCCCCCGCATCGGCAGGCGGACTCTCAACCACTGCACCACCAGGGAAGCCCAGAACCTATACATTTTGATACTATAATATGTGGCCTGCTATGCAGATAACCATAAGAAGAACCATAAGCTCAAGGAAGGTAGGACCCTTATCTCCTTTTTCCCTCCACTGTATATCCAGCCCTGCGTTTACAGCATGGCTCATAATAGGAGCTAAATATTAAATATTTTTGAATACATGAATGGTCGAAACAATGAAAAGAACATCTTTTGGTTAGCTGATCACACCGTTGTTTATATCAATTTATGTATTTGTCTTTCCTTCAGACCGTGAGATTCTTAAATACAAGAACTGGATTTTATTTATCTCAGACTCACTTTGCTGTGCGCCTGAAACTATCACAACATTGTAAATCAACTATACTCCAATAAAAATTTTTTAGCAAAGAATATAATAGGTTTCCTCCCTTATACTGGTTCCCCTGAAATGGATTTCAAACTTATCATTTTCAAAACTTTACCTTGCACTCACTTTTTCAAGGACACTTCTGTGACATAAAGTGAGTGTACCCATAAATCAATCACCTTACATTATGCACATATATCTCACAGTGATGCCCACAGGAAAGGGCACAGAGCGTTCTCATCAGTTAGTTCATAATTCTTCTGACAAAATTATGAGATGGTTACCCTTTCAGTTGTAATTAGTGACATTATCCAGTCGAGTATGGTACAGAATAGTGAAGAAACTATGAACTTTAAAGTTGGACCCACAGGGGTTCAAATTTCACTCTGCCACTTCTAGTTATATGCCCTGGAACATGTAACTCCTGAAAAAAAAATGGAAATAATAATGTCCATCTACATGGGGCATTGTGAGATATCATATGTCAAGTGCCAGACGCATAGTAGTTCTGAAATAAAAATTTCTTCCTTTCCTTCTTTCACATGATCCTCTATATTCATAAAAAGTATCAATTCCATACTATTAATAAGAAACACTTATGCTAGAAAAGAAATGCCTTGCCAATGTCTTGACCCCTTTAGTCAACTACTCAAGGAGTCTGGTTATCCAAGGAGAAGACTGAGACAGACCAGCAACTGAAATAGCGAAATAGGATTGACCTTCCCAAATACTTTCAGAAGCATTTTAGTGAGTTCTTTGAAAACTCAACAAAGGGAATTTCCATTGTACTGTTTCCTGAGGGGAGTGATGCAAGCTCTAGCAATTTATATATAAAATATGCACACATGCACACACTCAGTATTACGGTGTAGTTTATATATAAAATATGCACACATGCACACACTCAGTATTACGGTGTAGTTTTCGAACATGTGTGTCCCAGAGTTGGACTACTTAAATTAAAACTGAGACTTCACATGTATTGTGTGTTCTTAGGAAATGTATATCTAACTTCTTTATGCCTCAAGTTGGTCATTTATAAAACGGAGATAAGAATAATATCTACCTTTTAGGGTTGTTTGGAGGATTGAATGAAAGAAGACATGTAGAACACTTAGAACAGTGCCTACCATGTTGGAAGTACCCAAGAAATCATGCACGTCCAAATATTAATAGGGTTATCTGGGTGGTAAGATGATGGCCAATTCTCAGTACTTTATATTATTATATATTTCCTGAATCTTTTACAATGTGAGTGTATCAGTTTATTCTCACTCACACACACCCAAAACCTTAATTTTGTTTTGTCATGAGAGATTTTTTTTAAACTGAGCAGCCTTTTAATTCAAAGAGGTGAGAGTTGGAGACATATATAGAGTCAGTGGGTAGAATCCAGGAAGAACCAACAATTGAAGATTGGGCGATACCGTGTACAGCAATTTCTAGGGGGAAAGTAGCTGCAAAAGATTTTTACCAGATGGCCTGAAACTGCAGGCCACAGGAGTGAAAAATCTTTAAAGTAAGATCCAAACTCGGACTTCCCTGGTGGCGCAGTGATTAAGAATCCGCCTACGAATGCAGGGGACATGGGTTCTATCCCTGGTCCGGGGATAGAACATGCTGCTGAGTAACTAAGCCCGTGGGCCACAACTACTGACCCTGCGCTCTAGAGCCTGTGAGCCACAACTACTGAAGCCCTCGCGCCTAGAGCTCGTGCTCCGCAACAAGAGAAGCCACTGCAATGAGAAGCCCATGCACCACAAGGAAGAGTAGCCCCCGGCTCGCCCCAACTAGAGAAAACCCGCGCACAGCAATGAAGACCTAACACAGCCAAAAATTAATTCATTCATTCATTTTTAAAAATTAAAAAAAAAAAATCCAAACTCAAATAGCAGCAGGTGATACGAATGCGCGATGCTGAGAGGTTGCCTCACCAGTAGGGAGCGGTGGGAACACTGCAGAAATGACAATACACAGCTCATCTAAAAAGGGCAGCTCTTGCTTGTTGTGGCCATGCAAAGTTTCCAGACCTTGTGATTTTTTTAAAGACAACTCAAAAACCTGGAACTTTGAGTAAAATGTCCTAAATTTTAAATGTTGGAAATTAAATTTTAAAAAAATATTGAAAGCTAAACATGTCACAAAGCCATCAGTTTACAACCAATGCATTAAAAGCTCATCTCCATCCAAAGAAGTCTGTAGAAGCAGCAAAGAAAGTTCATCTAAAAACCAACAGGAGGCATGAGGGATGCCCAGAGGATGGCGGAATAGAAGGGACAGAAGGACCTGAATTCTTGATGATATTCTTGAAACAGTAAACCAATTATAGCACTATCTCCTGTCTTGCTAAAAATAATAATAATAAATGCTTAATGGTTTCATCTACTATCAGCCAGATCTTCTTTTACTTGGAGCCAAGTGCATTCTGACATACACACGAAGCAAAAGAAGATCAGGAAGAATCTAGAGAGAAAGGGAGCAGGGGGGACAGGCAACTGCCTCCAAAAAATGTAATTTGTTTGCTCAGTCTTCCTACAAATATTTACTCTGTAACTACACTTTGCACTGGGCTAGACACCAAGGGTTTCGAGGATAAATCAGATTCAGCCTCAGCTGAACATTTGCAGCTCGTCTCCATGGACTCAAAGCAAAAAAAGAGCAGGTCTAAAAGATGAGGCCATGTAAATGGGCTGCTTGTAGGTACGATCTAGAGGACAGTTTCACGCCAGGCAGGGTGAAGAAATAAATCTGTAGACAGGCCTTTGGCTGGTTGCCGAGAACACGGAGGCTGTGTACAAATGTCAAGGGCAGTGTGTTCAGACGGTGACCCCCATGCCTTATTTATAACCATTTTCACCTGGCTGCTATCTGGGAAGGCCCTGGCTCTCATCTCCTCGTCACTGTCTTGTACAGTCCAAATTGACAGCGTAGTTTCCAGTTCTCCCTGCTCAGATACTCGCTAGGCCTGGGAATGAGTAGATAAACAGGGTAGATGGTTCAGGAGAGAACTTAGGGAGACTGGGGCATCTGGGAGGAAGAAACTGGTTGGAAATCACTCTGCCTTAGGCAGATGAGCAGGAAGTTGTTATTCTCGGGGTGTCTGTCTGTATCTCCTCCCTCTAATCTCCCACCACAGTCTTCCTAACCCTAACCCTGGCATAGACACTAACGCTAGCTCTGGGGAAAAATTGAAGCAGATTCAACCATCTCAGAAAGTTGAGTAAATTAACAGATGAGGGCCAGGTGTGTCCAATAAGAAAGAACCTCTTCTCTTGTTTCTACGTCTTTATGCTCAGAAGTGGGAGCTGGGCAGATGACACAAAGGGCAAGAAAGAGAATTTCTTTCCAAAAGAGCCCCATCTCCTTCTCCAAAGACCCTCTCAAACTAGGAGAGGTTTTTTCACCTTTCTTCCTCAAAGCAGAATTTGCCCAATGTGGCTAAGGCTGGGCAGCACTTAATTACTTACAGCACATAGAATACTGGTGTCAAGGTCCCGCATAACATTCAAAGACTCATAAAATTTCAGATCTGGAAGTGAATTTAAACACCATCTTGTCTACCCTCCACCCCCATCCCAAGCTTTAATCCACTCTGCAAAATCATTTATTCACTCAACAAACATTTCTTGAGCACCTACTGTGTGCCAGGGACTGAGAATAGAACAGTGAACAAAACAAGCAAAGATCGTTGCCCTCACGGGGCTCACACTTGAATGCCAAGTGGTTGCCCTAACTTTGTTTGAATAAGTGAATGAGATCTTGCAAGCTCTGGGGCCAGAATAGCCCTTCTTGTGCCAAGTCTGATTTCTACAAGGTTCTTCCTTTCAATGAACCAATATATCCATTTAAGTCCTTCTCCTCACATGCATTGAGCACCTACACAATTCTAGGGTATTTAGCTTGACACTTTCACCTGCTTGTAATTTTATGTTCTTCATAATGACTTTGCAAGGAAAATATTATTTATTCTCATTTTACAGCTGGGGAGCTGAGCCATAGAGAGACTATGTGACTTGGCTAAACTGGAATACAGATCCTGCCACCTGAAATCAGACTTGCTGGTCAAAGGCAGCCCAGGACATCCTTGCTGGGTCCCACCCAGACAGAAGAAAGAACCACCTTTCTCCCTGAGATGGGTTCTTGAGATGAAAGCGGTTTGACCCCAGCTGACTGCGATGAATTCAAAAAAGAACATTTCTTCCTTCGATACCCCTGCTTTTATAGGAGCCTACAGAGAGGAAAGTTCCCCCACTTCATTGCTGCCTGGAAGGAACCTTAGCTGTTCCCAGGAATTGCAGAGTAATACTCTCTCTTCTGGAAGCTTGTTGTCAAGGACCCCTTGAAGCCTGCAGACCACCCTTCACCAGAAAATTCTGTAATTATTAGGCCCCCTCATTGCTGCTCATTTCATTCAAGTAGGCTTTACCGCAATGCAGTGACTCAAATCTCGGGGGAGCTCTGGTCTAGTCCCTCTCTTTTTTTTTTTTTTTGCAGTACACGGGCCTCTCATCATTGTGGCCTCTCCCGTTGCAGAGCACAGGCTCTGGACGCACAGACTCAGCGGCCATGGCTCATGGGCCTAGCTGCTCCGTGGCATGTGGGATCTTCCCGGACCGGGGCACGAACCTGTGTCCCCTGCATCGGCAGGCGGACTCTCAACCACTGCACCACCAGGGAAGCCCTAGTCCCTCTCTTTTTACAGATAGGGAAACTGAGCCTCAGAAGCAGGCAAACTGTGGGCCTAAGGTCATGGCCAGTAGGCGGAAGAGTTGGGACCAGGGGACAGAAGGTTGTGAAGAAAGTCTTGGTCTCATGTCACATGAATTGGGTATTGACGAGATGCCCAGACCTGGTGCAGTGGAGCAGCAGGGACTTTGTGGCTGTCAGTAAGGGAGGCACTGCGCAGAGGGCTCTGGAGTGACCCACACCAAGCTGTGTGACCTTGAGAAAGTGACTTAGCTGCTCTGTTCAGCAGCAGCATCTATACAAGGTAGATAATAATGATGGTAATAATGGTACCTCTGTCATTCAGTTGGGAAGATTCACTGAGATACTCTCAGCACACAGCCTGGCCCACGGTGAGAGCTCAAAAACAGGGGCTGCAATGGTAGGAATTGCTGGTGTGTACTGAGTATCTACAAGATGCTAGATACTGCTAAACATTTTACCTGCATTAGTTCCTTTCATGCCTTCCACTCCTTTTTAACCCTACTTCACTACACAAGAAAAGACCAAGACTCACTTAAGGCAGATTAGAACCTAGTTCTAGTCAGATTCCAGAGCCTGTGCATTTAAACATGACACGTATCTGCTACCACTGAGAAAGCACAGTTTCGTAGATAAAACATTGGCCAGATGGACCACACCCACCTTTCTGTCTGCAACTGTCCCCTCCCTTGGGGACTACGAACTCCCCAAGAGGAGGGAGTTACCCATCGTGTTCACTACGTATCCTTAGAACTTGATACATTTGGGCGCTCAGTATTGGTTCAGTAACTAATTGAAAGAAAAGTAGTATCTCAGATGATGTCACTTGGAGGAAGAGAATGAAGGTGAGGGATGGCTGTTCAATCCACTCCTCCCTGTGATTTCTCTTTCTCCCTCCCTCCCTTCTTTTCATTACTGAGAAGATCACACAAGCAAAGCCTTGAAACCCATCTCTCCTCCTTACCCTTCCTATGTTATTTCTGTTTCTGGCAAACTGGTTTTTGACTAAGTGTCCTATATCGTCCACACCCTCTCTACAGCTAACAAACTCCTAATCATCCTTCAAAACCCAACTGAAGTGCTACCTCCTCGGCAGTCTTCTCCTCTCCATCAGGGAATATAAGCACGACTCCCCAGGCTCTGAAGGACTCTGGCTATTGTTCACAGTCCCGCTCTTGCACCTACCAGGCTGAAATCTTTGCTCGCCACCAATGCTATATCTGTCCTCCTCCCCATAGTAAAATCTACCTAGGGGCAAGGACTGAGTCTTCCTGTCTCTACCCACAGCATCAAGCAGAGAGGCTGGCAGCTAGCAGGTGCTCAGGAAATGTATTGAATAAATGAATGAATGAATGACCAGCATGTGTCCAGTCTTTTTTAATAGAAGAGTTGTCATTCTGAAGGCAGTAGCATTCAAATGTTCCATAGCTATTTCTTAAGTGCCTACTCTGCGCTGGGTACAGTTCAAGGCCCTGGGGCTAAAGTGTTGTAGAAGGTAAGAGAGATAAGCAAGTACAGGAATAAACAAGATAGGTTATATAGTCATGATGCTATGAGGAAAATAATGCAGGGGAATGTAAGAGAGAGTCACTGGGGTTTCTTATAAACAAGGGGTCAGGATGGCCTCTCTGAAGAGCTGAGACCTGAATAAGCAGAAGGAGCTGGTGGGAAAGATCAGAGGGCAAAGCTATACTAGGCAGAATGAGCACTGAGAGACGTGCTCTCAGGAAGAACAAGCTTATCATGTTGGAGGTAGAGCGAGGGGACCTGGGTATCTGGTGGGGTGGGAATGAAGAGGGTAGAGGGGATGAGCTTGGAGACAGTATGTAAGGGTCACGTTATTCAGGCTCATGGACCACGGTAAGGACAGCAGAGGGTTTCCAACAGAATGGTGACTTGATCTGCATTTTGTTGTTGGGAAATCACTCTGGCTCAGGTGAAAAGGATGGGTTTTGACGCAACAGTAGGAGTAGACACAGGAGAACCAGTTAGGGGGCCATTGCATGAGTCCAAGTGTGAGCTGATGACAGCTGAGCCAGGATGTATAGTTGTGATCGAGAGGGGAGGTGAGATTCAGGAGGTGTTTTAGAGGTGGGACCTACAGACCTTGCTGGCGTGGTCGGTGCGAAGAGTAAGAGAAGGATGTGAGAGTAGGGTGATGGCTGTTTGCACAAACGCATCTCTAGGCTAACACATTTCCGTGACTCCAATGCTTCTAGAGAGGATCCCTTTCGTTTCGCCCCTCCACTTCCACTAGAAGGTCCTGGAGTGTGAAATCGACCAGCACACCCGGCTGCCTCCTTTCTATTCCCCAACCCTTCTCCGTTTGCCTCCTCAATCTTTTCCTCCTCAAAGACACTGCCTGAGCCTGCAAGTCATTGCTACTGATTTCTCCAACAAATGTAATTTGGGAAGCTAGTCTACTTTTTTTAAAAGCATCATTTGCACACAGGAAGGCGTTATGTTGGGGCTGTTGGCTTCCACGGAAAGCAGCGCCATCTCTGGCGGTACAGCACTGAATGAGTCAACAGTGCCGGGGGCTGGGGGCACTGGATGAGTCAACAGTGCCGGGGGCTGGGGACTGTAGCGTTCCATGAAGCGCTGATTCCTTGCGGGAATTTCATGTCTTGGGGGGTAGTGGCCTGAGCCGATCTCATGCCTCTTTGCCTCGTGGTTGCTAGAGCCCTTAGAGGAGGTTGGGAGCCTCATTATAAGAGCCTATCATAGACCACACCCCATTGACTCCTAGGCCATGCTATGAAACTGATTTCTTGCACTTCATTTTCACGGTTTAAACAACAAATGGGGGTGCTGGCGGCTGGTTTACAAAAATCCAAATTTGGAAAATGCACCCCACTTCCTGACTTCCCATTCTTCCCTCCTCCCACCGACATACATTTGTCAGACTGAGCCCCTCCCCAGGTTCTCAGAGCATTTAGTCAGTCGAACAATACACATTCATTGAACACCTCCAAATGCTCTGGGGTTACAGCCATGAGCAAGATAGAGACAACGTCCCTACTCTCATGGAATTCACATTCTACTAGGGAAGGGGAGGCTGAAATAACAAACGAGATGATTTCATAGAATAGTGTAACAAGGAAAATAGAATTGATGGCTATAGAGTGACTCCAGAGCAGGGCCTGGCAAACGTTTTCTGTCAAGAGCCAGAGAGTAAATAGTTTTAGCTTTGTGGGCTGTAGGGTCTGTGTCACAACTACTCAACTCACCTGTTGCAGGATGCAAGCAGCCACGGACAACATGTAAAGGGATGAGGAATAAAACTTTATTCCCAGAAACAGGGGGCAGGCCCAGGGACTATATTTTGCCCACCCCTGTTCTAAGGGGAGGTGGGAGGAATATTGAATAGGGTGGACTGAAATAGGATGACATTTAAGCCGAGGTCTGAATAATGAGGCAGAACCGGCCACCTAAAGATGAAAAGGGAAGGCATTCCAGATAAGGAGATGAGGGCATGTGCAAAGCCCTGAGTCCTGATTATTTCAGGAGCAGAAACGCCCACCCACGTGGCGGGGCAACAGGAAGGACAGGGAGAGAGAAAGGCTGGCAGGAATCAGGTTACAATGGGCCTCACAGCCCATGATGAGGCCCGGCACATAGTAGGTCTTCAATTAATTAATTATGGCTCTAGCAAAGGAAATTTAAGGAGCTCTAGGTCATTACCCAAATAATTTAGATGACTTTCCATAATCTTTGTTCAGTTCTATGTGCACCAATTCTAGACTCTTACTTTGCTCCTGTGATCAAACTCCCACTTAGAACCTCAGTTCCCTGAATTATGCTTTAGCCTTGACTCCTAAATATTAAGGGGCCCACCTGTGCCTAAACCCTGCCTCCATAACCTAACTTGAGACCCCAAATCTTCCAAAACCAGGTCCTCATTGACTTAACCCTCAGGAATTCTTGCCTCTGGCCCCTTAGAAGGGAGACCTCTACTATGTGCTAGCTGCTAACAGGTGGAGACTGGTTAGGACAGTTATTAGAAATATACACAAATATTCTAGCTCTCCTTTTACCAGGTTCTTCCTCGTCCCTGGAAAGTTTTATGTAATTGGTGACTTACTTTAACCAATGAACTGTAAACAGACAGAGCATGTGTCACTTCCAAGTAGAAGCTTTAAGAGCACAGGTACAGACTGCCACCTCTCTCTCTCTGCCACCATGACTGTGGAAGTATCTGCCAAGAGGGAGCCTCTATCTCACCCACGCTGGACATACAGTAGCAGCAGAAATAAACTCGTGTTAAGGCATGAAGACTTTGCGGTTATGACTGCAGCACGGTGATCTCCACCCTCCTGACTTACACAGAAATGAGTACTTAGAAGAGACTGTCGTAACAAAAAATCTAAAATATGCCGCATTGACCTAGAAGTTGGACAGTGGGTGACTCCAGACATACAAAATTAAGTCAAGAGACAGTAAGCCATGGGAACATAGGGAAACAGCAAATCTAGGCAATATGGCTACTACAGAGCTGTGGATATAACTGGGGGTCACAGGAACTAATAGAGGCTAATCCCGGTCTCTAGAAGTTCACACTCTGTGGACAGCACATCTAAATATACAAGGAAATACAATGCATTTTATAACAAATGCCATGGAAGAGTCATGAACAAAGTCATAGGAATCAGAGAAACTGAGGTGGCATGAATACTACATTTAATTGTACAGTAATGGTAAGATTAATGAGCCAGGCTAAGTTTGGTAGACTATGTAGGCTGTGTGAAGGTAGGGATTTGTCTGTCTAAACCTCTGCTACATTCCTAGAACCCTCCTAGGGACTGGTGAGTAGGTGTTTTATAGATTTTTGTTGAATAAATGAATCTTGAATTCCAGAAATATAGTGGTAAAACAGTATTTCAGGCAGAGGCAAGAGCATATGCCAAGGCATGGGGCTTACCTCTATAGTCTAAGGATTTCCACTTACCTGCACAATGTGATGTGCCCAGGATAAGAAGGAGGCTGAGGGAGACATGAGAGAAGGGGTCAGGATAGCCTTGGAGAAGTCACCTAGGACTCTGATTTGCAGACATCCTTGCATGCTACACTGTGTGTGCCTATTAGCTTAGAGAGTAGGCTACTCAAGGTTAAATACCTACAGGGATAAGGAAGAAAATATGAATGTGAAGTCATAAGATGTTGAGATAACATGTGCTGGTGAAAACCAGGCCAACTTGACGCACTGCTGGTGCATGTTCTCCTGAAGGCTTTCAATTTGGGATGTTTACAAATATGGTGATGGCCAAACACAACATGTCTGTAGGTCACAGACCATTTGTAAGGCACGAGTTTTCAAATCCTGCTAAAAGAGACAGAAGCTAGCAGAAGTTTCTAGAAAAAGAGTACAAATCCACAATCCATTATCCGTAATCTTAAAATTCTAAAAGCCGACAACTGAAGACTTTTTCATGAGTTTGGCACAAACTCATCTGGCAGCGAACACTAAATGTACATGAGGATGTTTACAATCTGTATTGGTCCCTCTTCATGTGAATATTCATACATTTCACTCCTATGTGTCTGAGGATGGGGTGCTGGCCCAGAGTACACTGCTAGACCTACATAATGTGCTGTATCTTGATTTTCTTTAATCCGAAAGATTCTGAACTTTTGGAGCGCTCCATGGTTTAGGTAAAGGATTATGGACCTCTAACATGATCAGATTCATAATCTTTAGGTGGAAAACTCTGACAGCAGCATTAATGATAAACCAGAGGAAGGAGGGAAGGAAGTGGGTGAAGGGGCTGTGAGCAAACCAGTGGTGATAAACATTGACAGCTGCACCAAGACGGAAATTCTGGAAATGGAAGGGCTTGGGGGCTATTTCCCAGTCAGATCAACACAACTTGGTGCCTGACTGGAGGTGGGAGGTAAGAGAGGAAGGAATCCAGGATGAGCCTCATGCTTCTAGCTTGTAAGACTGCACAGATGGTGAGCCATCCACCACAAGAGAAAATCGAGAATGATTAGAAGTAAGAAAAAAAATGATAAATGCCAGTTTGGACCTGTGCGTGTGAAGTTCTTCTGCACCGTTGGAGACATGTGGTAGGGAGTTAGTAATGTGGATCTGGAGCCCAGGGGAGAAGCTGGTGATGGAGGTACAAATTTAGGAGGGGTAGTGGTTTGAATAGCGTCCCTCCCCCAAAAGAGATGTCCAAGTCCTAACCCTTGGTAACTGCAAATGTGAACTTATTTGTAAGTAGGGTCTTGGCGGATGTAATTAATTTAAGGTTGAAATGAGATCATCCTGCACTTAAAGTGGGCCCTAAATCCAATGACTATTGTCCAAGTAAGAGAAAGAAAAGGGAGATTTGAGACACGGAGAGAACACAAGGGAAAGACATGTGATGATGGAGGTGGGGATTAGACTGGTGGGTCTGCAAACCAAGGATTGCTGGAGCCACCAGAACCCAGGAGAGAGCCATGGAACAGAGCATCCCTCAGAGCCTCCTGAATGCACCAACCCTATGACACATTGATTTTGGACTTCTGGCCTCCAGAACTGTGAAAGAATAAATTTCTGTTATTTTAAGCCACCCAGTTTGTGGTAACTTGTTATGGCAGCTCTCAGAAACTAATACAGAAGGGTTTTCAGGTATTTTCAGTCCCAGAACATGGTGAGGAAGGAGAGAGGTGGATCAAGGACAGAAATCGGGTGACAACAACCTTGAGTAGAAAACATCACAGTGACTGAGAAAGGGCAGTCAGAGAGGTAAGACAAGAGCCGGGAGAATGGAAGGTCAGAAAGGCATGAGCTCCAGGCAGGAAGCTGTGTTCCACGGTGTCAAATTTTGCAGAGAAGACATCTAGGATTAAGGCTTAGAAGAGAATATCAGATCTAACAAGAAGGTCATTGATGACATTGAGTTGGAGCAGTTTCAGTAAACTAAGCAAAAAGTAATGTGTGAGAAAAGTGAAATCAGTAGAGAATTCTTTCAAGACATTTGGCAATAAGGAAGGGGAGAAGATGGCCATGTCAGTAGCTTGAGAGTGTTCAGAGTCAAGAGAAAAGGTTTGTAGGATCGGAAGCATGAATATGTCTAAGGCTTTTGTGGAAACTAGTGCTAGGCAAGGCTGTCAGTGTAGGAAAGAGCAAAGAAAATGAAAGAGCCAGGATCATCTGACAGCGACAGTTACACGTCTGTCAGCATTTGGGGTACAGAGTACAGAGTATTTCTTAATATAGAGCTGTCGTTGGGAAGCAGGTACCCAGTGAGAGGCAAAATTTTCCAGCCTCCATTGCAGCCAGATGGGGACAGGCAATCAGTTCTCGCCAGTGGAGTAGAGTGGAAGTAGTGAGTCTCCTCCAAGCCATGGTGGGTGAGATGTGGGTATGCTTTGTCTACCCTTTTATTCCCCATCTCCAGCTGGATGCAGAGGACTTCACAGCCCTTAGAGATGGCAGCACCACAAACCTGAAGGATTCTGAGTTCCTGAATCACCACTTCCCATTAATAGGAAAATCCACAATGGACTGTTATATGAGCAAGAAATAAAGATTGTCTTAAGTCACTGAAATATGGAAGCTCGTTTGTTGTAGCAGCTAGTGTGACTCTAATACAGACTGCGTATTATATTTGTCCAGATCTTAAACTGCTGGGTTCCCAACACCTGCCAGAGAGCTCAGCTCCTACCAGACTAACCCACTAAAGACCATCTGCCTGTCAACACCTGATACCTGTCCTATCCTAACTGAATTCTTTCATTCATTCAATATAGAGGTATTAATCTCCTACTACGTGTAGTACACTGAGTTGGAGACAGGGATACAGCCGTAGATGTGATGGAGCCCTGCCTTCAGGTATATTATATTCTAAAGGGGCAGACAGAAACTAAACAGATAGACACATAAACATATAATATCAGGTGGGAAAATACGATGTGCTATAAAAAAATAAATAAGGCAGAATAAAGGGATAGGAAGTGATGGACGGAGTATGGTGCAATTTTAAATAGACTAGCCTGGAAAGCCACTTTGAGGGGGTGACACTGATGCAGAGACTTCTATGAAGTGACCTAGCAAGCAAAAGAAGAGCTGGAGGAAAGGTAACCCAGACAGAGGGAGCAGCTCTTGCAAAAGCCCAGAGAAGAGCATGTGCTGGGCATTTTGGAGAACAGCAGGGAGGCCAGTGTGGCCAGAGAAGAGCAAGAAAGGCAGGGGGGAATGAGAACGGTGAGGCAGAAAGATAACGAGGGGTCAGATTATGTCGGGCCATGGCGAGGACTTCGAGTCCTATTCTAAGAAATAGAGAGCTGCTGACCCTGCCTAGACTCCCAGGCAGGCAGGATTTCTCCCGCCACTCCCCAAGAGCCAGTTACTTCCTTGCAGACCTGTGCAGCTGCGAGGGCCCAGCTCCTGCCTCTCTGTTCCCACCCTGTCAACCTGATCTGAGCTCCCCTGGGTACTGAGCTGCCAGACTACAGGGTGCATTTGCCAAGGGTGAGCAAGGCAGAGGAAGTGGCTTTTTTTCATGGAGAGGTGATTCCTCTGCAAAGAAAATAAAGCTCATAGGTTTCCTAGGGGAGAAGCAGCACCCACGAGGCAGTGAGCGCTAAGTCTATATTTGAGCTGAAAAACATGCAGACAGGCGGGCGGGAGCCCAAACACAACTGCTTCTGCCTTCTGCGATTGCAAATGAGTAATTTTGCCTCCTGGAGTTTCAGGAAGCTCCTCCAAGCTCTGAAACAGAGCCTTTCCTCATACTAGAAGGCTGCAAAGATACGTGTGAGGGCTTTGCGGCCTCTGCAGATGGAAACACTTCTAAGAGCAGCAATAACGTGCATTTGCAATCTGCACTTCACTCATCCCATCCACGCTGCCCCAGCAATCTTCACAGCAATCTAGGATGGAACCTGGACAACTTAATTCTACAAAGGAGGACATCCTGGCCACGAGAGGTGAAGTGTTATGACTATAACATCACAAAACCAGTGACGAGATTTTTCTCATGAACCACATTTAAAAGTAATCATTATTCCCACCAACAGTGTAGAAGGGTTCCCCTTTCTCCACACCCTCTCCAGCATTTATTTTTTGTAGATTTTTTGATGATGGCCATTCTGACATGTGTGAGGTGATACCTCATTGTAGTTTTGACTTGCATTTCTCTAATAATTAGTGAAGTCAAACATCTTTTCATGTGCTTTTTGGCCATCTGGATGTCTTCTTTGGAAAAACATCTATTTAGGTTTTCTGCCCATTTGTTGATTGGGTTGTTTGGTTTTTGAGCTGCATGAGCCGTTTGTATATTTTGGAGATTAATCCCTTGTTGGTTGCTTCCTCTGCAAATATTTTCTCCCATTCTGTGTGTTGTCTTTTTGTTTACTTTATGGTTTCCTTTGCTGTGCAAAAGCTTATAAGTTTAATTAGGTCCCATTTGTTTATTTTTGTTTTTATTTTCATTACTCTAGGAGGTGGATCAAAAAGATCTTGCTGCAATTTATGTCAGAGAATGTTCTGCTTATATTTTCCTCTAAGAGCTTTATAGTTTCCAGCCTTATATTTAGGTCTTTAATTCATTTTGAGTTTATTTTTATGTATGGTGTTATGAGTGTTCTAATTTCATTCTTTTACATGTAGCTGTCCAGTTTTCCCAGTATCACTTATTGAAGAGACTGTCTTTTCCCCATTGTATATTCTTGCCTCCTTTGTCATAGATTAGTTGACCACAGGTGTATAGATTTATCTCTGGACTTTCTATCCTATTCCACTGATCCGTATTTCTTTTTCTGTGCCAGTACCATATTGTTTTGATTACTGTAGCTTTGTAGTATAGTCTGAAGACAGGGAGCCTGATTCCTCCAGCTCCATTTTTCTTTCTCAAGATTGCTTTGGCTATTCAGGGTCTTTTGTGTTTCCATACAAATTGTAATTTTTTTGTTCTAATTCTGTGAAAAATGCCAGTGTTAATTCAATAGCAATAGCATTGAATCTGTAGATTGCTTTGGGTAGTATAGTCATTTTGATAATATTGATTCTTCCAATTCAAGAACATGGTATATCTCTCCATCTGTTTGTGCATCTTTGATTTCTTTCATCAGTAAACTGGTACAGCCACTATGGAGAACAATATGGAGGTTCCTTAAAAAACTAAAACTATTTTTTACCATATGATCCAGCAATCCCATTCCTGGGCATATACCCAGAGAAAACCATAACTGGAAAAGATACATGCACCCCAATGTTCGTTGCAACACTATTTACAATAGCCAGGACATGGAAGCAACCTAAACGTCCATTAACAGAGGATTAGATAAAGAAGATGTGGTACATATATACAATGGAATATTATTCAGCCATAAAAAAGAACGAAATAATGCCATTTGCAGCAACATGGGTGGACCTAGAAATTGTCATACTGAGTGAAGTCAGTCAGATAGAGAAGGACAAATGTCATATGCTACTGCTTACATGTGGAATCTAAAAAACTGGTACAGGGCTTCCCTGGTGGCACAGCAGTTGAGAGTCCGCCTGCCGATGCAGGGGACAAGGGTTCGTGCCCCGGTCCGGGAATATCCCACATGCCGCAGAGCAGCTGGGCCCATGAGCCATGGCCGCTGAGCCTGCACATCCGGAGCCTGTGCTCCACAACGGGAGAGGCCACAACAGTGAGAGGCCCGCGTACCGCAAAAAAAAAAACAAAAAAAAAAAACTGGTACAAATGAACTTATCTACAAAACAGAAATAGAGTCACAGATGTAGAAAACGAACTTATGGTTACCGGGGGGGAAGGAGGGAAGGGATAAATTGGGAGATGGGGATTGACATATACACACTACCATATATAAGATAGATAACTAATAAGGACCTACTGTATAGCACAGTGAACTCTATTCAATACTCTGTAATGACCAATATGGGAAAAGAATCTAAAAAATAGTGGATATATGTATATGCATAACTGATTCACTCTGCTGTACAGCAGAAAGTAACACAACATTGTGAATCAACTATACTCTAATACAAATTAAAAATGAAAAACATAAAAAATTGTTAGTATTGCCAAAGTAATTCATACAATGCAAAAATGTTGAAAATAGAAAGTGAAAGTCAACCTATAGTCCCACCACCCACAGCTATCTTCTGGTAACAGCATGGTATATAATTCTAGAGCTTTTTCTGTACATATACATATGTGTTTTACTGTTGCTTATTAAAATATTTCATTATAAAAAATTAAAGTAATCTTTATTCTCTTGCTTTAAATTGTCCATAGGTACTTAAAATTCAAACCCCTCCCGAGGTCCTGCAACATCTTATACCAGGGACCAGCTAACTACAGCCCACCACCCAATTCTGTAAACAAAGCTTTATTGGGACATGGCCATGCCCACTCATTTGCATATTGTCTATGGCTGCTTTTGTACTACAATGAAAGAGTTGAGTAGCTTCAGACTGTTAGGACCCCAAAGCTGAAATATTTGCCATCTGGCCCTTTACAGATCAAATATGTCGACCTTGCTCTTGAGGATCAGTCCAGTCCCTTCTCTTATCTCTTCTGTCCTCCCTTTTACTCAGTTTTTTCCAGACACCTTAGTCTTCCTTCCCTTCCCCAAACAAGCCTGGATTTCCTGCCTCAGGACCTTTGCACTTGCCACTCTCCCTGCCTGAAACATTTTCCTTCATGATTTTCACTCGCTGGCTTCCTTTCACATTTCAGGTCTCAGATCAAATGCTGATTCCACAATCTCCATATCTAACAGGACTTCCCAGTCCTATCTCAAATTCACTCCTTTTTTTTTTTGATGGCCTATATTACTTTCTAAATTATCTTATTTGTTTATATACTTATTATCAGTCTCCCACTAGAATAATAGCTCCATGGGAACAAGTATCCAGACAGTCTCAGTCACAGTTAAATCCCTGATATATAGAATAGTGTCTGACACCTCCTGGGTGCTTCATTGTCAAGTGCTAAATGAATGAGTGAATCAAATGACTAATGAGTAATTCATAACTGTCCTTACTCTACATCAGTTTCTCATCACTGGCTCTGTTAACATTTGGGGCTGGATAATCCTCTGCTGTGGGGGGCTGTCCTGGGCACTGTAGAATGTTCAGTAGCATCCCTGCTCTCTATACGCCAGATACCTGGAGCAACAGCCCACCACCACCACCAAATTGTGACAACCAAAAATGTCTCCAGATATTGCCAAATGTCTTCTTGGGGAAGAAGGCACCAGTCCCAGCTGAGAACCACTGGGCTATGTGGTTTAAATTTACCCCTGGAGCTTAAAACATAACAGTAAGCTTTTACACCAAACCACAATCATTCCATATTTCTAATTAATTGTAGCTGTACCTACGGGTACCCCTGCCTTGGGGCCAGCTCCTTGATAAGTTGATGAGATGGCTCCTCTAAGGAAGTATCAGCATTGTTTTGGACACAAAAGTCCGAAGTTAGAGACCACTTTAGTGTTTTCAGTACAGAAAAATTCATAACTGGAGAGTCAGAAGGTATAGAGCTACAAGTTATTACCACGTTCTGGGCTGACATCACAGTAAAGAGATGCTGTTGTGTAACAACGAGGGTGGCAGGGGAAGGAGGCAAAGTGAACAGAGAGGCCAAGGGGCTCTCTTGGGGATTTGGCCATTTACAGGGCATCAGAATTATCGATGTGAGTGTTTTGTTAAGTCTTCCTCCATGACAACAAGAAAAATGGATGAGAACAGGGACGGAGCAAATGTACCAACTGGCAAGGGCTGCCAGTGATCTCTGGGGTCCGCAGATGAAGGAAGGATATGGAAAGTCATTTAGTGATCTTGTTTTCTACGAGGAAAATGCTGAGTGCAGGGAGGCTGCCACTGCTGCAATCTGGCTGCAGCTGCTGCCTTGGATATAAAGGCTGGTCAATGTATTTTGCTCAGTTCCTGGGCATGGAGTCTATTTTAATAGCTCTAGCCCCCTTGGGGCACAGATTAACGAGCCACCCAATGCTAGAGTCCTGCTCAGCAGACGAATGGTTGCCCTCCAGCAGATGACCCATGGGACACCGTGGTGTCAGCAAAGAGGAAGGATTCGGGTCACACAGGCTTCCCTGAACTGTAAGCTGCATTTTTCTGATGAAAGTGGGATTTGGAGGGGAGAAATTGGGTGGCACAGCCGGCATCCAGGAACCATGAATGTTGAAGTAAGTAAATTTCTCCCAGACTGACTTCCCATGGGTCCTTTTCGCCTTCTGAAAGCCTCCAGGGATGAATCCAGCCTCCTATTCCTCCTTACTGCTGCCTCTATTTCTCAGATTTGTCTCCCACCAAAGACTAGTTTCAAATTAGGATGCAGTCCAGGCTCCCAAATTTTACTGTGGAAAACAAGCCCACAGTTTCTTCTTCCTAGGATGTCAGGACTAGGGAATAGAGAGGGATGAATATAAATAGCAAAAGAAGAGAAACGAATGTAGTGGAATCTGTTGTTTTTAATTTATCTAGCATCCATTGCCCCTTCTGATTATAACACTCACATGTTAGGGGAGATCCACTGCCCTCTACCTCTCGGTCCTAGGAATTTGAGTTATGGCTAGACTCAGCCATGCCAGATTCAGGGGTAGGCACATGGCCCAGTCCCGTGCCAATTATGGTGTTCCATCTTTGTTCATAAAAGGGGGCCAGATGGACAAATGACCCAGGTCAATTCAGTCTTCATTAATTCAAGTTCTTATGCTAAAGAATTTAGAGAAGAGGAATGTTCCTTCTGCCTGGATTGAGGAGAGAACAGGATGAAGACTACAAGCTGCTAGAAGCCATTTTGTCTCCACTGGTAGGGAGCCCACTAATGGAGCCAACAGTGAAAGGTAGCACCAGGAGATGCAGACAGCATGACTACATCCTGATGACCACTTGATACAGCCATGCCTGAATCTGGCCCTAGTCTGAACTTGTCAATTACATAAGATATTCATTATATAGAATACTCCTTTTGATTTTTTTTTCTCAAGCATGTGTCAGTTGGGTTTGGTATCTCTTGCAACAAAAGAATCTTGTATTTTAACTGAAAAGGTTACCAAACTCTCCAAATTTCACAGAGACATGATCTTTGGTCAGTATTAGTTTCCTCTAGTCCCTTTGATTCCTAAGCCCCTTTCTTAAACAATGGGTGGGTACTTTCTTATACCTAAGAGTACTCCTTCTTTAATCCCAGTGCTGGAAGCTACTAAATAAGCATTTATTGAAGACCAAATATTATATTCAGAGCACCATGCTAGGTTTTTAACTACTTTTTTTTCATTTAACTTAGGTTATAAGAACTTGTGATACATAGTCTTACTCTCAGTTTAAAGATGAACAGGGGACTTCCCTGGTGGTCCAGTGGGTAAGACTCTGCACTCCCATTGCAGGGGGCCTGGGTTCAATCCCTGGTTGGGGAACTAGATCCTGCATGCATGCCGCAACTAAGAGTACGCATGACGCAACTAAAGATCCCACATGCCCCAACGAAGATCCCGTGTGCTGCAACTAAGACCCTGCTCAGCCACAATAATAAATAAAATAAATAAATAAAATATTACAAAATAATAAAGATGAACAAAGTGTGATTCAGAAAATAAAGTGCTAAAAGTCATATAGCTAGTAAAGGAGAGAGTGAACACTTAAACCCAAGATGCCTTTCCTTGGTCACAGAAGCTCTCCCATTGAAGCCTGAAGTTACAACTAGGAAGAGCTGCAGTTATGTACTGCTTGACGATTCAGGATTAATAATATAATTCACCATCTGAGTCCTCACTAGAAGCACAAGCTCTGGGCTAGGTACATCACCCATAATATTTCTAATACACAACACTGTAAGATAGAAATTGCTTTCTCTTCATCGTCATCTCTTTTTTTATAAAGGAAGAGACTGAGACTCAGAAAATGTTAAATAACTTGCCTAAGGTTATACAGTTAGTTCAGGGAAAGATGGAACACAAAACCACAGAGACTGTAAGTCATTGCTCTCTCCAGCAGCCAAATTTTCTCCCAAGTCTCAAGTGAGAAATTAGCATCTTAAGAACTTTGTTTTCTCCCACCTCCACATATCCCTGACATATAAGAGAAAGTTCTTCTTAGGACATTTTGTCATATACCATACACTTAAATACTTCATGCAGGAAAAGCTTGAATCCCCAGTTAAAATAAGATACTTGGAGGCTAGGTCCATGATGTACACATCTACACACCCAGAAGCAGAGCTGGTGCATCTTTTTTAATTTATTTATTTTAACATCTTTATTGGAGTATAATTGCTTTACAATGGTGTGTTAGTTTCTGCTTTATAACAAAGTGAATCAGCTATACATATACATATATCCCCATATCCCCTCCCTCTTGCGTCTCCCTCCCACCCTCCCTATCCCACCCTCTAGGTAGTCACAAAATACCCAGCTGATCTCCCTGTGCTACGCTGCTTACACTATATATTGACATATATAGTGTATATATGTCAATGCCACTCTCTCACTTTGTCCCAGCATAGCTGGTGCATCCTAAATACTTACTGAAGACATAAGGCAATCCTACATTGTTTCCATACCTTTAGAGCCTCCACTTACACATTTTCCCCAAGTGTGGTCCATGGAGATTTCCCCAGGAATTCTGCTAAAAATGAAGATGCCCAGATCTGAACCCAGGTCTACAAAATCGGAATACATAGGATGAATGGATAAAGAAAATGTGGTATAGTGGAATATTGTGTGTGTGTGTGTGTGTGTGTGTGTATAAAACATATAAATGATATAATTTATACAATATAAATTAAACATAAAATAATATAATTTATATATATTATAAATTATGCTATATATAAAAGTATATATTATATATAATATTCCAATAATGAGTATATTATTAATATTTATTTTTATACCTATATAAATGTTATATAAGTACTTTTTATATGTATAAATATATTTACATATACATATATAAATAAATTTATATATACACTATATATAATTATATATAAATATATAAATAATATGATATTTAATTATCTTGTATATATAATTATATATTGTATTATCTATAATTATATATTATACAATAATTACTATATACTATATATTATATCAATTACATGATTTTTATATATTATATATAATAGGCCAGTAAACCACACAGTCCTTATATTTATATATAACACTTATGTTGAGCTCTGAATGTTGGGTAGGAAATAACAAAGTACACAGGCAAATTGTTGCAGGCATGACGATCGGCATGTGCAAAGGTCTTGAGATGGAAAGGTGAAAAGAGGGTTCGAGAAACTGAAGGAAAGGAAGAGAGTCTATGTCTTGGAGAGAGAGGGTGAGAGTTCTGCGTTATGAGGCTGGTGAAGCACGTCATGGAGGGGTCTGTACACCACAATCAGATCTGTAGTTTTGAACTATCAGCCCAGCTGCTTTGTAGAGAAGAGAAGGGAAGAGGACATGGGTGAAGGCAGGAAAACCAACAGGGAGGCGATTGTTCTCCAAGCAGGAAAGGAAGGTGACATGAACTGGGTGGCCTAGACAGTAGACACAACAGTATATTGGGAAATAGAAACAACAAATCTCAGTGACCGATCTGATACGATGGTTAGGAGAAGAAAGAGTTGCACATGACGAGGTGGAAACTCCAGAAGAGAACAAGCATCTGTCCGGGGATATGATGATCTTGGTCTTAAAATTGTTGAATTTGGGGCTTCCCTGGTGGCGCAGTGGTTGGGAGTCCGCCTGCCGATGCAGGGAACACGGGTTCGTGCCCCGTTCTGGGAGGGTCCCACATGCCGCGGAGCGGCTGGGCTCGTAAGCCATGGCCGCTAAGCCTGCGCGTCCGGAGCCTGTGCTCCGCAACGGGAGAGGCCACAACAGTGAGAGGCCCGCGTACCGCAAAAAAAAAAAAAAAAATTCTTGAATTTAAGTATATATCAATCAAGGCTCAGTTTTAAGCAACAAAAACCCCTCTAGTTATTTTAAGCATTAGTGGATTTATTTCCCAGGTAGGGGTTCTGTCCGTTCTCTTTTACTGTGTAACAAACCACCCCAAATGTTGTGGCTTATAACAAGAGCCATTTACTTAGCTCACAATTCTGTGGGCTGTCAATTTGGGTTGAGCTTGGCTGGGCAGTTCTTCTGGTCTTGGCTGGGTCCCTCTTGTCTGTGGTCAATTGCAAATTAGCTAAGCCTCACTGCATCTGTTGATTGAGTGTGATGAGTACAACTGGGCCACGTATTAATGATCATTTAGCAGCCTAGCTTTAACTTTTCACACAGCTTCTGAGAGGGTTACAAAACGGAAAATGCCTCTTAAGGAGTAGGTTCAGAATGCGCCATGTTACTTTGCCTCATTCTGTTGGTTAAAGCAAGTTACAAGGCCAGCCCAAATTCTAGGAGTGGGGAAAGAGACTCCATCTCTCCATGGGATGACCTGCAAAGGTTCATTGCAAAGAGGCATGGATGTTAGGAGGAATAGGGATTGTGGCCATTTTTGCAAATCATCTACCACGAGCACTTAAAAAAACATCATTGTCAGGATTAGCAGAACATGCTCCACGCTCAACCTCTAAGAATGAGCTGCTCATCTTTACCAGGCAGCTTCTGCCTCTGCCACAATCAGGAAGGCTACACCAGGACGACTGATTTCAAGAATACACTACTGTCTTGTGATCCCATGATCAAGAAGCCTCTTGAGCTGCCCCTTCAGCAGGAACTGCCTTTCCACATGCAGGAAGGCAGTGACTGGAGCCTGGAACCCTGCTGCAGAAAAATCCAACATCCCAGCTACTCTAGCAAAAAAAAAAAAATGGCCTCCACCTTCCAAGCCTCATGCAAGTGCATATAATTGATGGAATTGATGGTTTTGATAACTTAACTTCAAGGGAGTCTGGGAAATGTAGCTGCTAGCTTTCCCACCTCAGTAGTACAGGAAGGTACTCTAGGAGGAATCTGCAGTGAATTCTGTGTGCCACATCACCATGTATATCTTATATATTGTGAAAAAGCCAAGGAGAAATAATAAGGAAGTAACTGGAGAGATGCAGCTGCAACTTGGGTAGGGGTTCTGGGCTGATTTGAGATTTGAACAAAGACCTGAGCAGGTGCAGGAATTCATCACTGTATGCCTAGGACTCATGCCAAGGTGAACCATCCTAACCATTCCTTGAATGTAGTTAATATCCAATCCCTTTCCCACTGTCTCAGTGATTCTTGCTTCAGGAGAGGAATATAATAGAAACATTCTTAAATTACACCAAGGAGACCAGAGTCTAAGCTTGTTACTCAATAGCTCTGCGAATCTGACCACCCTCTCTCCTCCCGCAGCCTTGGTGTTTTCCCCTATGCAGCTAGTTGAGTAGGATTTGTCTACATGGGTGAATGGCAAAAGCCTCTTTCAGCAATAGAATCTACGAGAGTTCCATATTCCAATGTACAGGTATGATTCATCCTCCGCCTCCAGAGTCTCTGTCAAATGCACACTTAGGTACAGCAGGTAAAAGGGCTTATTCACTTGACACTTTGACAATTAAAGCAAGGGAGGTACGCTGGCTGCCTTCCAGTCTGTCCTGTTCCCTACTCCTGATGAGTAGCAGCTGTGCCCCCAGCACTGTGATCCCTTGTTTCTTTTTCCCATTCCATTCCTCCCTCCTATAATACCTACCCCCATCCTGCCCTGGACCTGGTCTCTATTGGTGGCCAATTATAGGACATAATCCATTTGTCCTACAAGAGCAGCTTAATAGCTGGGATCTCAGTAAACCCCTAATCCACCCATTACAGACTCAATAGTTACTCAGGGACCAGCCAGATGGTTGGTAAAGTTGTTTGAGGACCACAGAGCTTTGCCCTGTGGGGTTATTCAGTGGAAATCAAGGGTCAACTGAGAGAGGTAAGTAAAACGGAGCGAAAAATCTAGAGACTCAGCAGTTCCTTCTTTTTATCTAATCGAAGTATATGAGAAAGAATTCAGCCAGAGCAGTCCTCTAGACATAAAAATGAAAAATAAGAACGCTGTCTGTATTTTTGGAGACCACACACACGGCACTTAGCAGAATGGTCGGCATCCAAAGTCTTAGCGTCCTGGTTACAGGTCTCGAGTTGCTTCTTACACAGGAACTGAGTAAAGATCCCTCTTTCCCATCTCTCGTCCAAAATTTGAGTCCTGAAAAGATAATCTCTTCATTCCTGCTCATCACCCCCTCAAAGCCATCTTCCAACAACTAGAAGTGATCTTCTTTAATTATAATCTGTTGGTGACTCTCTGTTTTGCTCCTGTACATCATACATGAGACCTTTCATGATCTTCCACTGACCTCTCTGGTCTTGTCTCTTGTTACAACTTCCTAGTCCAGGCTACACTCCAGTCCCGCTGAGCTTCTTCTACTTTTCTGGAAACACCACATCCCCAGTGTCTTCAATTTCTTTGCACGTGCTTCTCCCTCTTCCTAAAAGAGTTCCTCACGCACCACTCCCGTCCTGTATCTGGATTCCTCTAGCTCCTGCCTTGGAACTTTATCCAGGCACCTGCTTCTAAAAAGACCTCTTTGATCCCAATAAAGTGGGTTTCAAACCCCCAAATTGGGTTTCCCTTGTCCTCTTCTCAGAGGGGGAGCTCATGAGGGTAGATATCACCTTATTGCTTGTCAGTGTCTGGCTCAGAAGAGACACAGAGTAAAGGTTAGATTTTGAAAATCAATCAATCAATCAATGCATTAGACAATCAACCGTCTCTGAGGGTACGAAGTGTCTTACTGGGTACCTCAGTAGTAGACTCAGTACAAATGAGTTCAAAATTACAAGACCAAGGCTTTGGATTCAACTCACAAATGGTCCAGATAACACTACTGTGCATCGTGGTCAGAGACGAGATCCCTAACCTCACACCAACACTGATGATCAGTTACTAGGGGTATCCAGAGGACAGAGTACCAACACAGTAGCCCATCCATTTCTCCAGACTGGCCAACAAAAAATTACTGGGCGATTACTAGGAATCAGGCATGGTTCCTGGTGCTGGAGATTCAAGGGTGAACATGTTTGACAAAAGCTGTGCTGTCATTAAGTTTCCTTCTAGAGAGGAGACAGTGAATAGAGAATTGAGCCCATAAATGAACAACAAACTCTAGTTGAGTGTTAAGTGCTACGAAGAAATCAAAATAGGACCATGGAAGGCTGAGGGACTGAAACAATCTGCTCAATTCCAGTGACTGAGAAGGCTGCTCAAAGGCCACCGGGAGGTCACCAAAGAAGTGAACCATGAGTGTGAATGATGCTGAATGGGGAGAAGCATCAGGAGGCAACATTATGAGAGCATCAGTTTCCAGAAAGATGGGGAAACAAGTGCAAAGACTCTGAGTGGGGGTCAAGTTTGGGGCATTCAAGGACAGAGAGGCAGCCAGTGTGGCTGGAACTCAGTGAACAAAATGTGGGAAGTGCCGAGGCCCAAGAGGTCGGCAGGGATCAATGAAGTACAATTGTACAGGCCACCTGAGAACTGGATTTTATTCTAAGAGCAATGGGGAGGGGTCAGAGGGCTTTAAGCATGGGCATGATGTAATGTAACTTAAAAGATCACTTTGGCTGCTATAGAAAGAGGAGATAAAGGGGGCAAGAGAAGGGGGAGAATTGATTAGAAAGCTATTGCCACCGTCTAGGTAGGAGGTGACATGAAAGATGATGGGGCTCCACGGAGGTAATGGCAGTAGAAATGGTTAAGCGGTGGTCAGATGGGGCAGGGGGAGAGTTAGCCAACGAGACTTGCCTTTGCGAGGGGTTAAGGGAAATAAAGAAACTGAGAATGACTTCTGGTTGTTTTGCTTGAGCTTCTGGGTGGGTTGTGCCAATATCACTGGGACGGAAAGTTCTGGAAGACAGATTTGAAGAATAAGTGTCAACCGTTTGCCCATGTCACACTTGAGATGTCCATACAAAGCTGAACTGGACATGTGAAAGGGATAATGGATATGGGGATCTGCAGCAGAGGAAGGTCAGGCCCAGAGATGATAATTTCAACATTATCACCGAATACATGGTTTAGAAAAGCTTGGGCTGGATGTGATCACTCAAGAAAGAACACACACAAGAAAAGGACCCCGGACTGAGTGCAGGGGCACTTTGTCGTTTTGCAATCAGACAGAGGATAACAAGTCAGCAGGGGAGAAGGACAAAGCTAGTGAGGTAGAAGTGAAAGCAGGAGAGGGTGGTATCCTGACGCCAAGAGAAGCCCAGCACCTGCGTAGATACGGCTAGAAAAGCCCAAATCAATCACCCCTTCTGGAAGGACGTTCGATCAGTGACGCCATCTCCATGGAGAAAGGGGGACACTTACTGAGGAAACAATGTTGGGTAAATAACTGTATGATAATCAATAACCATCATCAGGGAGAAGAACAATTTGGTTCAAACAGTAATTACAAGCTAAAATCACAGATCATGGTTTGAATTAATTTTGAGAGCTTAATCTGCAAAGCCCCAGTCCCCAAAATACGTGGAGACCATCTGGACAGGAAATATCATGAGAGACTCCACTCCATCCTTTAGATAATGTGGCCATAGTGACCATTAATTTTTTTTTAAAAAGGTCTTAATATTTAACTCGTTTAACTTATATTTGCTTTGCAGTGTTTTTAACTGTAGTTAATCACTTGTAGTTTCAAAGTGAAATGAGATGCTTCTGCTACAGGAGCCAGAAGACCACCAGAGAAAAGAAGATTGATTTCAGATTGTTCTAGATGCAGGGACCCCTTGGGAAGCTGTGGCTAGAACTCAGGAGTCTATAAAATTGGGTGGCAAAAAATTTTTCATCTTTATTTTTACTAACCTCTGATATTTGGCATTTCTTTCAGTGCCTTTGACCCTGTCACCAAAAGAATCAAGGTATTTCTGCATCATATCAATATTACAGTTGTTGCAGACATCTTGAAATATTGTTCACACTCACCTACTACTTTGAAGGAGAACTGTCTCTAGATCTTAATATTTAATGTGTTAATAAAGAAGTACAGGGACTTCCCTGGTGGTGCAGTGGTTGAGACTCCATGCTCCCAATGCAGGGGGCCCTGGTTCGATGATACCTGGTCCGGGAACTAGGATCCCACATGCATGCCGCACTAAGCGTTCATATGCCAAAACTGAGGAGCCCTCATGCCGCAACTAAGGAGCCGGCAAGCCACAACTAAGGAGCCCTTGAGCCACAACTAAGGAGGCCACCTGCCACAGCTAAGACCCAACGCAACCAAATAAATTAATTTAATTAATTAACTAAAAAAAGAAAAAAGAAGTACATACACTACTAAATCACGGTGCTTATTTGTTTTTTGTTTCATCAATATTTTGATAGCTGAATTTCAATGTAGTTCCTTAGTACTCCCTTGTGTTTTATTTTATGTATTTAAAAGCATTACTCTGAGAAGGGGTCCATAATCCTCACCCTACTACGAAGGAATCTGTGATGCAAAAAAGATGAAGAGACTGTGTCTAGAAGGAACTCTGGGACCAGTGGGGGAGACCTGTTTCAGGAAAAATAGAGATGGGTGACTCCAGAGCAAACCTGTTCCAGAAGAGAAAGTATTCAAGAAGGAAGATATCACACATGAGAAGAACAGAGCTAAGTGGAAACTGCTCCTCGTAAATTCCAGAAAACATCAAGTAGCTCTTAGTACCTGGGAACAGCAAAGAAACAAGCACCCACTTTTGGAACTATCTGAGGCAGAAAAGCCCATAGCAGGAATTTTATAATAAAGGTTAAAAAAGACAGTAGTGCAGGTGATAGATTATCACATTAATGGCTTCCAATATAGGGATGCTAGATTTAGCAACTAAAAATATTGGGTGACTGGTTAAATTTAAATTTTAGATAAACAAAAAAATAATATTTGAGGATAAGTATGTCCCAAATATTGCATAGACATACTTATACTACAAAAGTGAACAAAGAATAATTTTTAGTGTATTTCCCAAATATTGCATGGAACCTACTCACACATATTCTTTACTTATCTGAAATTCAAATACAACTGATCGTCCTGTGTTTTATTTGGCAACCCTACTGAAAAATCTTGACTCCCAGCATGCCCCTCCCATACTGGCTCTGGCCATGTGACTTGCTTTGGCCAATAGTACATCAGCAAATGTAACACAGACAGAGACTTGCTAAATGCTTCTGCAATGAGGCTAATACTTTTGGAATGCTGCTGCCACCATGTGAGGAAGCTTGGTTTAGCCTCTTTGAGGATGGAACACACCATGGAGAAAGAAGCCCAGATGGCCAGTTGGCTTAACCCCAGCTGACCCTCCAGCTGAATGCAGCTGCATGAGAAGCCCATGTGGGCCCAGCAGAACTACTCAGAGTGCCAACCCACAGGATTGTGAAAAATAACAACTTGTTGCTGTTCTGTGGTGGTTTATCATGTAGCAGCAGATAAGTGATACAGTGCATCTTCTTCAAACTCACTTAATGAAGATTCTGGAGCACCTACTATATGCCAACCACTAAAATAGGCAGATGAGCTGTAATTCCCAGAGTGCTGTGATTCACCTGCATTAGAATCACACAGATTTCTTCGTTAAAAATCCATATTCATGGACCAGTACCATTGAAACAGAACCTTTGGAGGCTGGACTGAGTCATTTGCATTTTTGACAAGCCTCCCTGGTGATATGTAATCCTCTTGAGTTTGAAGGTTACTGTACTAAAGAGACATAAATTCAGTAGACACTGCTCTGCCCCCAAGCTATGCAACCTAGGAAAGGAGACAGAGAGGTACACAGGTGCCTATAATAAAAGACAGAAGGAGATGACTGCCCCAAAAGTGTCTAAACGAAAACTCAATGAGCCACAGTGAAAGGTTAGATTAACTCTGAGAGGGAGGTACAGGAAGGCTTTGCAGAAAAGAAAGCTTTAGAGCTAGATCTTATAGAATGAGCATGGGTCAGCCCAGGGCAATGGGAAAGTGCTGGGCTAAGCATTTGGGTTCCTAGGTTTAGGTCTCAGCTAATAACAGCCACCATTTATTGAGGAACTATTTACCATTTGTAAAGGAATAAGCTAGGCTCTTCATACGAACTCTTTTGCATCTTCACAAAAACTCTTCAAAGTAGGTACTATGATCCAATTTCTAAATGAGAAAAGAGGTTCAGAGAGAAGATGTCACTTGCCCAAGGACACAAAGCTAGGAGCTGGCAGGTAAGGATTTAATACCTGTCTGCCTGATTCTATAAATCAGGTACCTTTCACCACCAGCATCAAGGTGGCAGCTCACCTTTGTGGACTGGCCTCCATTTCCTCATCTATGAGATGGGACAGGATGCACAAGATGATTTCTGAGGCCCCATTATTGGAGGCTAATCAACTCTACTCTGGAAAATGACTGTACTTGTTGAGTGTGGGGGGAGGAGGGAGTTTAGCAACTGAAGGAGTGAACCTTAGCCCTTGGGGATTTGTCGCTATGTCAACTTGGGTTGCTACAACAGAATATCATAAACCGGGTGGTTTGTAAACAATAGAAATTTACTTCTCACAGCTCTGAAAGCTGGAAGTTCAAGATCAGGGTGCCACCATGGTCTGGTTCCGGTGAGAACCCTCTTCCCGGTGGCAGATGGCCAATTTATTATACCTTCACATGGCTGAGAGCAGAGAGAAGAAGCAAACTCTCTCATGACTCTTATAAGGGCGTCAATCCCATTCACGAAGGCTCCACCCTCATGACCTCAACCTCACGTAATCCTAATTATCTCCCACAGGTTCCACCTCCTAATACCATCCCATTGTGGGGTAGGGTTTCAGCATATGAATTTGGAGGCTGGGGGACACAAACATTCAGTCCATGACAGAACCCAACCCAGACATGCCAGCCGCAAACCATCTGCCCGTCCCTTTCAATAACTGTAACTAAGGACTCCGCTTGCCTCCTTCTCGAGGAAGAGAATGAGGGGGAAAGATAGGGTGAAGGGAGAGATGCAAATGAAGAGTGAATAATTGAATGATTATTTGAGAATAAGTGAAAGACTGAATGAATGATTGAATGGGTAATAAGTCAAAAAATGAATAATGAAGAAACAGGTGGTTGAGGAAACTCTGGTAGATTGGCTTCCAGTTCCTCAGTCAAATTAAGAGGAGGCTTCCCTGGTGGCGCAGTGGTTGAGGGTCCGCCTGCCGATGTGGGGGACACGGGTTCATGCCCCGGTCCGGGAAGATCCCACATGCCGCGGAGCGGCTGGGCCCGTGAGCCATGGCCGCTGAGCCTGCGCATCTGGAGCCTGTGCTCTGCAGCGGGAGAGGCCACAACAGTGAGAGGCCCGCATACCGCAAAAAAAAAAAAAAAAAAATTAAGAGGAAAATCAAGTGCCTGAGAGCAAGGCACAGAGTGCGAATGTGTTTCTGGAGACAAGAAGAGTTTAGCGAGCATGGGCTAAGGCAAGGAGTAAGACAAGGTGTGAATGGGTGGCAAGACCGACCTGCATAGCCTTGGCCTTTGACAGTCCAGGAGGAAAGGCAGAGAGGACCCAGCAGAGGGTGAAACAGCACCAGAGCCCTGGGGTGGTGACAGCAACCCTATACCAGATTGCCACGAAATAAAGGCTGAGTGGGGAGCATGTAACACTCTCTGCACAAAGCTCTACCCACAGTGGGAGAGAAGCCACTAACTGATGATGAAGTAAACAGGGAGAGTTCACTGCAAAAGGCCAGAGAGGCCATTCAGATGCCTGCGTGGTGAAGTGTTGGAATCATCAGACTCCGAGACTGTGCAGGCTAGTGTGATGGTCAAGGATATCAGCCCATGCTGAGAGCCCTTAATTCTGTACTAAATGAAGTCAATTCAGATCACTTAATTAACTGTGTTCTGAAGTTTTCTTACTTTGAAGAGAAAAAAAAGTACTTTCATTTTATTCTGATTTCTGAGACAATTAGACTAGGCTCTAAGACTATGCATGTAAGCACTTTGAAAATTAGGAAGTGTTTTTAAGTGCAAGAGATTGCTTTGTTAAACAAAGGAACCTGCCCAGAAGGGGAGAAAAGGGACCAACATTTATAGGGTTGGCCAAAACGTTCGTTCGGGTTTTTCCATAAGATGTGCTGGAAAGACCCAAATGAATGTTTTGGCCAACCCAGTATATGCCAAGCAGTGTACTAGGCACTTTATGAACATCAGATCATGTAATCCACACAACAACCCTCGATGGTGTCTTGTTGTCTCAATTTTACAGGTAAGGAAACCCAACCCAGCAGTGTCCAGCCAACAAGAAACTCCCCAGTTCAGAGGCCGGCCAGGGACTTGCCTCCAGGACTGTGATTTGTGTGTCACTGTTCGATTTCCTTTTTCAGGGCCCAACCCAGAGAGTTCATCTCTTCCAGTATTTGCCATACTAAAGTCCCTGTTCCACTGCCAAAACACATTCTATTAACTGAATTTGGGGATCCAGACTAGGGCCTAATATTTCAATATTATTTAATACTATTGCTTCCTCCTAGTTAAAAGGATAAAAGTTGGAAAGAAGTCTTCAACCCAATATACCCATAATCAAGGGTCTCTTCCAGTGGAAATAATGATAAATTTTATTTACATAGAATGTCACAAAATTCCAGGCATCTCATGCCTAACACATTCAAGACTGAAGCCTGGGTTTTCCCTGAAGTTCTCCCACCCTTCACTATCCTTCCTCATCTCATTCAACGTCACTGGCATCATCCTGCTGCTCAGGCTGTGTGTTTAGGAGACATTTTTAATTTTCTTTCCTTTACCCCCAACTTGTTCCCCATGAAACCCTGAGTCCCAAGCTCTTTCATTTTCTCCATCCTCATTGGCAGCCTCACATCCTACCATCTCTCACTCAGCTCCCCGCCATGGCTTTCTAACTGGTCCTCCATTTCTAGTCTTAGCCCAATCTGATTCATTCCCACTAAGACCATCTTTTTAAAAGATAAGTCGCCTTAAATTGTAAAGTCATCTCCCTGCTTAGAGTCTTCCAATGATCTGGGGTGGCGTTCATAGCATTGCACCAGTGTTCATGCTAGCTTCTGATAAAGGTACCATGGAAGACGTCAACATTAGCAGAACCTGGATAAATGGTATCAGAGAACCCTCTGTATTATCTTTGCAACTCTAAGAGTATTTCAAAGTTTGAACAACTTTTTTTTAACCTTCCAGAGACTTCCCTTTGACTTGGACTAAAATTCAAACTCCTTCCTACAGCCCGCCTGCCTCCCGTAAAGAGTTCTTGTGACCATCCCATGCTCCCCTGCTCCATTCACTGCAGGTTCTTCTAGAAAATGCCAATCCTCAAAAGTCCTTCCTCACTCCTGGGTCTCTGAAACTGCCATCTTCTGGTAACTCCTTCCTCTGTTCTTCATGTTGCTTATTTTGGGTCTTCGGGTCTCAGATGAAAGAACTTCTGCTCGGGTGTCTTTCCTGACTCCCCACCAAAAGTGGTTTCTTCCCCTAGTCTCCCTGAGGGCAGAGACCTGATCTGTCTCATCACCCTTCTATCCCAGCCTCTAACACACTGTCTGGTACATGGAACACGCTCGCTATGAGTTCTCCTTTCCATGGTCTTGCAACGTGATTCCAAGATGCATGTTTGGTGTGTTTAAGGCTCTCTATCTCTGGCACCAGGATTGCCTTCACAGGAACACTGGCCTTAGGGACCTGGAGAAACTTGTCTTCATCAAGGTAGCATGGAAACAGACAAATTGTAGAATTTACATTCCCAGCTTATAGTCAAGACAGTGGACATTTTGAACAAGGTTGATGAAAAAGAATAAGAAAAACTCCCTTCTGCACACTGTTTCTGGTCCCATTTCAGCCCTCTCCCATCACAGTCTGTAAAATGGGCATGGAAAACATGACAGTGAGAAATGGAAGATATAAGCCTGCCACTGAGAACTTCATCTTTAATTCAGATAAGGGTGACTCAGGAGACATCCTTCTGTCACCCCCTTGAAAGCTTTTGATATCGTGCGGCCCTCTGCTCAGCATTTTAGTGCCTGGATTCCCCCTCCCGCTTCCCCCGTATCCTAGTTCAATGGATCAGGCCAAAATCAAAGTTACAGAGATTCTACATGTCACCCATGGGCAAGGGACAGCCTTCAAAACAAACAGAGTGCACGTCATAGTTCTGTTTAGTGAATAAGAAAACGTAATACAAATATCTGTCATTGGATGAACACTTTATGGCATGCAAGGGGCTGAGGGAAGGGTTTTGAGTGAAGTGTTTGCCTTATATGATCTCATTTGATTCAACGTATTGTTTTGTTCAATGATGTCACCCAAATGCCTAGGATAGGCACATAGTATGTACTCAGTAAATTTTCTATAAATGAATGAAGAATCCTCTGCGTAGGTATTGTTAATATCACCATTTTTTGGATGAGGACCCTGAGGCTGGGGGAGACTAATTTGGTCAACATTATACTGGGGAATCAGGATTGAAGCAGAAACTGGGGAATCAGGATTGAACACATGTCCAGTCTGAGAGCATGCACTTTCCAACTTTAACAGCTAATCATCACAGCCCCTGCTTCCCATTCAAAACTCATTTTGGATTCAAGGCTATAATATTGTCTAATTCTAAAACACAAATGCTTAATAACCCCCATAATCTAAGGGTAGTCACCCTCACACCCAAATACTTCTCTATTGACTGTCCGGATGATTGGACCTGCATGCTGTTCTGAATGAAAGAACAACTTTACAAAGAGACCTTTCTCCAAAATGGCATTTGCCCTTTAAATTTGAAAGTCACCCGACACTATTTCTTTCATTAGTTCAGGGTTACTGAATTTCCACTTACTTTTTCAATCTGAAGATATACAGGGAATACATATGGGTTAGAAAGTCCAAATCGGTCTTGCTGAGTAACCCAAGGGTAGAGACACTGCTTTGACTGGTGATCTCACCAACCTGCTGGTCAGAACTCAGGGGTGGAAAGTCTTAAGTAGCTCTACCAGCTCACAAGTCTTCACTTCCTTATATGGGAAACAAGAAGCCACAGGGGGAAAAAAAGCAGGCAAGAAGGCAAAATGGGAGTCAGAGCATCTCTTCGAAAATAAAAACAATGATAATAAGTGATGTTTACTGAACAGGACAATGGTCTAAGAATACAATGGGAATGAGAACCCTGGAGTTGTGCAATATGGCAGACTCATACATGTGGCAACAACTGTACTAAACACTTTACACACATTCTCTCAATTGATTCTCACAATAAAACTTTGTATAAAATACAAAGTTATACAAAGTTATACAATACAAAGTTATACAATAACCTTATTGTATGCAGTTTCCATTGCAGAGAGGGAGGCTCAGAGAGATGAAGCATCTTTCCCAAAGTCACACAGCTACCACATGAGAGAAGAATTTTACCAACTACTATGAAAATCAGCAAGACTCCAGAGAGGTCCTGTGCACTGGTGAAATGCACTGGGCTTTAGGAGACTTGAGTTTAAGACCTGAGTCTGCTTCTCACCAAATATGTTTATGGGCTAATTCCTTCCCTGCTCTGAGCCTTGGCTTCCTCATCTGTAAAATGAGGAGACTGGGCCAGTTTATAGAGGGGTTGCTGCTGTGGATAGTTGGTGTTTGGAAAGACAGAGGAGGGGTCTAATCTAGTGTAGATTAAAGCGGAGTGAAGACAGAGGGGTCACAGGGGATTATGTTGGACCTGAGATTTAAAAGATCAGTAAGAGTTTATTGGGGACTGAACTTCAGGTACTGGGAAGAGCATATTGTAAGGGATGGGTTAGTGAGCATAATTAGAAAACCGAGAGAAAATGACATGTTCAGGGAAGGGCAAGCGGGTTGGTGTGGCTGTCCATTGACCCATTCAGCAAACATTTATTGATAGCACAGGTGTATCGGGCATGTTCTAACTGATGGGAAGAGATGGGGTGGAAGGCAGGGACAGTGAGAGGAAATAAAGAAGTTGGGTGGGGAGATCATGAAGAGCCTGCGGTGCTGAACAAAGGAAGGCAGCCTTATCTTGGAAACTGGTGAAGTCTAGAAGGGTTTTAAGCAGGGAATCATATCAGCACACTGGCAGGATATTCAGGGAAGGAGACCAGTTAGGATGTGGCAGATGACCAGAGGGAAGGGAGGTGTTTCCCTGAACTGGGGCAGCACTGGGAGCTGTGGGTGGAAGCAGTGGTAATGGAGGTAGATGCATAAGATCTTAAAGAGGTGAAAACTGTAATACAGAACTTGAGAATTGGTTGGATGTAGAGGGAAAGGGAAAGAAAGGAATTCAGAGGATGGATAGATGAATGGATGGTAGGTTTGGATATAATGCAGCTCAGTTCTGTTTTAGACAAAATGTGACTCATATTTTTTCTTCACATTCCATAAAGAAGCATTATGTCAAGTCCTCAGTATTTTCCCAAGTAAGTTACCCCAACTTCATATCCAAGGACATTTGTAGTACACATATTCTAAAATATCAATACTTTTGTTACCTACAAGTGTTCTTGGCCTTTTCAATAAATAGAAATTGATCAGAGGCCAGACAAGAAATTCCGTCAAGGCTTTACTGGGCCCCCTGCTGCAGCAGGGGGGAGTGAGGACAAACAACAGGTTCTCTTGCTCGCTGGGTCCTGGGGGGGGGCAGAGGGGGGCAAGTTGGTTCCTTACATGGGGTGAGGGTAGGGGTGTGTCCAGGGGTCGGGCCTGAGGGGTGGCTTCGGTGTTTTGCCCACCCCATCGGTGGTGTTGTGTGCAGGGGAGTGTGCAGTACCCTGCTTTTGCTCCTGGCTCTTCAGAAGTGGCAGCTGGGCTTTTTGGTCTCCTTGTATCTTGTTGTCCAGAATTTACCCCAACTGCACATGCACGCAGTTATTTTTAGTGACTTATGGTTTCTTTGTATTTTGTTGCTCAAGGAGATGTTTGTCCAGGTACAAGCATTGCAGCACTGCAGCAAAGGGTCCCAGGTCCCAGCCTGTCTCACTTTGAGCTTCAGAATTACGTTTAATTTCCTGTGTTTGCCTCTGGAAACCCTGTGGGTCACACTGTGAGTAGAAGAAGGTCCACTGCATGAGAAGATAGGAAATGTCTATTTCTGCATCTTATTCATAGGGGCAGGGGAGAGGGGGACCTTCTGGAGAGCAGTGGTCTCCAATTTTTTGGCACCAGGGACCAGTTTTGTGGAAGACAATTTTTCCACGAACTGGTGGGAATGGTTTGGGGATGGTTCAAACGTATGACATTTATTGTGCACTTTATTACTATTACATTGTAATGTATAATAAAATAATTATACAGCTCACCATAATGCAGAATCAGTGGGAGCCCTGAGCTTGTTTTCACTTGCCACTCACTGGTTGGGTTTTGATATAAGCCTGCAAACAATTGATTTATTATGGTCTCTGTGCAGTCAAATCTCTCTGCTAATGATAATCTGTATTTGCAGCTGCTCCCCAGCGCTAGCATCTCCACCTCAGATCATCAGGCATTAGATTCTCATAAGGAGTGGGCAACCTAGGTCCCTCGCATGTGCAGTTCACAGCAGGGTTCATGTTCCTATGAGAATCTAACGTTACCACTGATCTGACGGGAGGCAGAGCTCAGGCAGTAATGTGAGTGCTGGGGAGCAAGTGATGGGGAGCGGCTATAAATATAGACGAAGCTTCGCTCGCTGGCCCGCCCTCACCTCCTGCTGTGTGGTCCCGTTCCTAACAGGCCATGGACCGGTACCAGTCCATGGCCCCAGGATTGGGGACCCCTGCTGCAGATCACTTCCCTTTTTCTTCACTTTGTTTTTTATCTGTGAAATGAAGTAATTGGGTATCTATCCAGCTCTAACATTTTCTATTTGGAATTAAATGTCTCCATGATATTATCTGGAACATCAGAAAATGTGTCTTATTAAATGCATTTACAGTAATGAGTATGTCCACCATTTATCTAGGTGTGTTACCTTATTAGGATAATTTCCTCCTAATCTCAACACCATATTTCAATTACAAGATTGCCTGGATTTAAACTCAGCCCTGTCAACCACTAGCTGTGGAATCTTGGGCTGGTAACATAGCCTCACTACATAAACCTATTATTTTTCAGAAGATATTTGAGAGAAGAAACAAATGTGTCTCTCTTAAAGGTGATAAAAAAGGATATAGTCACTAGGTTAAGGTTCAGTTCTTCTCAATTCTCTCTCTTCAACCTGCTCTCCTGCTTCTAGAGCTAGAATGACTTTGGTCTTCAGTTATATTACTGGAATAAGATACGAAGAATGTCTTTATTTTCCTAACACTAACATTACCCCTGGAAACCTGGGATTGATTTGGTAGATACCCAAGACTCAGCAGACACTTTCCCTTCCCACCTCACTCCACCAAGTGGAGTCCTCCCACCAAGAACTCCAGAAACCTTGGAACTTTAACTTACCATAACCTGAAAAAATGATCACTACTGATTTTACAGACATCATACTTACATTTTCAAATCTGATTCACTAAAACAACTTTCAATCACCATAGATGGTTAAGCCCAATCTTCAACCTTTTTTTTAAACTCCAAATGAAGTTTGAACCATAATATCTTCTTCCTGACCTGTCATACCACCTGAAAGTCCACTATAAACATACTCTTAATCAAGTCCTACTATAAATCTAAAACCTTAAATGTTTACCAGCTCATGCCAGACCACTTTCCAAATCAACAAAAATGACAGACAAAAGAATTAACCTTGGTATGGATGGACAGGTACAGGAGAGAGAAATGATAAAAGATAATTCCTACTATGGTACAATTTTCACAGAGGCTCAGACCAAGTTAAGAAGTGCAGAGAATTAGGGGTTCTGCTCTTCAGAACTTACAAAAAGGCAGAAAGACAATGCCATAGCACAGGGAGATCAGCTCGGTGCTTTGTGACCACGTAGAGGGGTGGGATAGGGAGGGTGGGAGGGAGGGAGACGCAAGAGGGAAGAGATATGGGAACATATGTATATGTATAACTGATTCACTTTGTTATAAAGCAGAAACTAACACACCATTGTAAAGCAATTATATCCCAATAAAGATGTTAAAAAAAAAAAAAAGACAATGCCAAATGACCTCGATAATTGATGTATAAGAGGGCCAAAGAAAAAGAATGTGGAATCAACTATGTGAATCAAAGTCCTTTTTTTGTTTGTTACCTTACAGTTTCCAAACAATTTCCATGGCAATAATGATAGCCAAAATATAGCATATATCATGTAGGGTATTAAAGACCTCTACAGGTATTAAACGTATGCACCAAATGCACTGAGACAGAGCAGCAAACAGAAGCTCCTCTTCATTACCATGTCCAAACTTAAACTCAACAAACCACAGAAGAAAGGTCCATTTCCTCTTTTAAAAAACCCCACTCAGGCTGCGGCAGGAACTCTGTGTGCTCTTGAATCTAGAGAGGCACACAGCAATCTTCCAAAGCACAGGGAGAGTGAATTGGCTGGGAACAGCAGTCTGGCTGGGGTATGTCATTGACATAAGAAATGACATTTATCTCCCAGTGTGGAGTAAATTCAATCTGAGATGGCTCTAAAGGGCCATCTCTCTTCAAAAAGCCCTAGCACATGCTTCCTACAAAAAGGAATGTTCTGGGCTTCCCTGGTGGCTCAGTGGTTGAGAATCTGCCTGCTAATGCAGGGGACACGGGTTCCAGCCCTGGTCTGGGAGGATCCCACATGCCGCGGAGCCACTAGGCCTGTGAGCCACAACTACTGAGCCTGCGCTTCTGGAGCCTGTGCTCCGCAACAGGAGAGGCCGCGATAGTGAGAGGCCCGCGCACCACGATGAAAAGGGGCCCCCGCTTGCCACAGCTAGAGAAAGCCCTCGCACAGAAACGAAGACCCAACACAGCAAAAATAAATAAATAAATTACTAAACTCCTACCCCCAACATCTTCTTAAAAAAAAAAAAAAGGAATGTTCTGTCTTCTTCCTTGAAGAATACTGGGTTTTATCTGAATGGTTTATTACTTTGGAGTTTAAGGGATGGGAAGGGTTTGAAAGAAGTAAGACTGTGGTTTATCAAGAATTGATTCTGTGAGTGGAGAATTTTAACTCCATGTCTGAGACTGCAACCTCAGGGGTCATTTGGTGAGTGCTTTCTTCTGACTCAGACATTGCCTCAAACTTCACATCCTCCTTTCCAAGCTGAGTTCCATACAAAACTCAATAGCACATCCACTAGAGAATATGGCTGGAGGGGTTGATGAAAATGCTTGTTCCAATAAACTGGAACTTAGGAAAAATCATGTAGTCATTCAAAGCATCTGCTTTGGGATCCCAGTTAGTAGCAAATGACAGCCAAATGACTTGACTTTTCAGAAATGTGTTTTCCTCATTTCCTCATTTGGAAGTCACAAAACGAACCCTAAAGGGCAAAGGTAAGTCGTAAATACCATGATGCCTGGAAAACACTCAGCATGGTGCATGGCATGCCATGTGATAAGCAAACAATGAATGGAAGGCACTAATGTAAGCGAACAATGGGGAATAGAAACAGAAGAAAGTGGTATTCAGAAAATGGGCACAACCCAAGCCCTGTGGGTCCTCGAGACTTGTCATGCCTGGAGCTGTGAACACGCCACCAAAGTGAAGGAGAATATGATAGTGGTTTTCTATTGGAACATCCATGAGCTTGGTAACAAGGACCCCTACCTTCTTATCTCTGTACTATTAATGCCTAGTAGCATGGGCCTTGACACATGGAAGATGCTCAATGAATATCTGAATGAATAAATGAATGAATCAGTCCAAAATCAACAAAGTTAAAACCATCACAATAATAACATCAAACACTTCTATAGTATCTACTAAATGCCAGGTGCATGTGGGAAACACTTTAAATAGTTTAACTCATTCAGTCCTCATATCATCTCTACAAAGAATGTCCTACTATTATGCTCATTTTAAGAATGATGAGACTAAGACACAGAAGAGGGTACTAATTTTCCCAGTTGCACACAGATAATAAGCAGAGATAGAATTTAAATCCAGGCAGGCTGGTTTATGATTCTGTGCGCTTAAATCTAAATGTATTACCTACCTCAAAAGAGAAATTTGCTAATTAAAAAATACAGTTTATATTCATTTGGGGGAAACTGGAATGTACAGATTGTTAAACCAAAAGGTTTACTTCCTTCTAGGCTTTTTTCTATCCTTATTAAACAGATTATAACCACAGCTTACATACAAATTTAAAGCCTGCTTTTAAAGGAACTCACTACATAATTAACTTTGCTACAAATACCTTTGAAAAGAATTTTTGCAAAGTGGAAATTATAAGCATATTTATTACTTGCAAGTAATGGTACCGAACCCCAAAGTTGGAGTCCTTCTCAACCCTTCTAGAACTTAGGGACTCTGACAGAGCTTTCCTCCCAGAATATGAATATGGAATGTGGAAGCTGATGGTGCTTGACTGGTGCCTTGACTTTACATGCTCCAGAACATTCCATCGCTTTCCATCTAGCATTACTGCTCCCCTCCACATCTCCCAGCTAGGGGTCTATTCGGACGACTGCTACTGAACATAGCAGGGGACAATAAGTACTTGTTTTTTCCTTTAAGTTCTTGTTAGCTTATCCTCTGGGGCCTGTGAGTTATGACCTACAGAAGGTAGAGTCTGTGCTTTTCAAAAGCAGTTAATAAAGTGTTAACAGCTGAACCTTTACATCCTTTACCCATTGCTGCTATCCAAACACAGCGTTTATTAAACCTTCCTACATGCTGAAAAGAATACACCAGGTGCAAGATTTGGAAGCCTTTATTTTCCCCTGATATTGACCTGAAATATCTAAGTAAGTTCCCTTATTTCTCAACATTACTTCACCTAGGAATATATAAGCCAGGGTAAGGATTCTAAATTTGGCTGATTAGTAGTATCTCCTGCATAATTTGGTTTAAATACAAATTCCTAAACTTTCCCTATCCCTCCTAGATTGGAATTTCCAAGGGTAGGACCCAAGATGTTCTGTTTTTGAAAGGCCTCCCGAAATATATCTGATGGTCAGTCATACTGGGAACCACAAAACTAAATCAAGGTATTCTTAAAGATACTGGGTAATTAAATTTCAACTGAAATGTTAGCTTTTCAACTGGAAAACATTAATCACATGGAAAACATTAATCAAGATATAGCTCAATAATAAAAAAACAATCCAACTGAAAGTGGGCAAAGGATCTGAACAGGCATTTCTCCAGAGAAGAAATACAAATGGACACAATAAACAAATGGAAAGATAACACCATTAGCAATCAGAGAATAGCTGATTAAAACCATAATAAGATATCACTTCATAACCATTAGGACAGCTATAATCAAGAACATAGATAGGGCTTCCCTGGTGGCGCAGTGGTTGAGAGTCCACCTGCCGATGCAGGGGACACGGGTTCATGCCCCGGTCCGGGAAGATCCCACATGCCGCGGAACCATGACCGCTGGACCTGCACGTCCGGAGCCTGTGCTCCGCAACGGGAGAGGCCACAACAGTGAGAGGCCCGCGTACAGCAAAACGGGAAGATGGCGGAAGAGTAAGACGCGGAGATCACCTTCCTCCCCACAAAT
Organism: Orcinus orca; assembly: GCF_937001465.1. Classification (NCBI taxonomy): domain Eukaryota; kingdom Metazoa; phylum Chordata; class Mammalia; order Artiodactyla; family Delphinidae; genus Orcinus; species Orcinus orca. The sequence goes on along the minus strand of NC_064569.1, from coordinate 89,766,179 downwards.
ACTCCAGAAATACATCTACACGTGCAACAACTCCTACAGAACACCTACTGAACGCTGGCAGAAGACCTCAGACCTCCCAAAAGGCACCACCCCCCACATACCTGGGTAGGGTGAAAAAAAAAAATAAACAGAGACAAAAGGATAGGGACGGGACCGGAACGGCACCAGTGGGAGGCAGCTGTGAAGGAGGAAAGAATTCCACACACTAGGAGCCCCTTTGCAGGCGGAGAATGTGGTTGGCAGAGGGGAAAAGCTTCGGGGCCGCGGAGGAGAGCACAGCAACAGGGGTGTGGAGAGCAAAGCGGGGAGATTCCCTCACAGAGGATCAGGGCCGACCGGCACTCACCAGCCGGAGAGGCTTCTCTGCTCCCCCGCCGGGACAGGCGGGGCTGGGACTTGATGCTCGGGCTTCGGTCGGAGCGCCAGGAGAGGACTGGGGTTGGCGGCGTGAGCACAGCCTGACGGGGGCTGGTGCGCCGCAGCTGGCCGGGAGGGAGTCCGGGGAAAGGTCTGGACATGCCGAAGAGGCAGGAGACTTTTTCTTCCCTCTTTGTTTCCTGGTGCGCGAGGAGAGGGGATTAAGAGCGCTGCTTGAAGGAGCTCCAGAGACGGGCGCGAGCCGCGGCTAAAAGCGCGGACCCCAGAGACGGGCATGAGACGCCAAGGCTGCTGCTGCCGCCACCAAGAAGCCTGTGTGCGAGCACCGGTCACTATCCACACCCCCCCTTCCGGGGAGCCTGTGCGGCCCGCCACTGCCTGGGTCCTCTGATCCACGGACAACTCCCCAGGGAGAACGCACGCGCGGCGCGCCTCAGGCTGGTGCAACGTCACGCCGGCGCAACGTCACGCCGGCCTCTGCCGCCACAGGCCCGCCCCGCACTCCGTGCCCCTCCCTCCCCCCAACCTGAGTGAGCCAGAGCCCGCGAATCAGCGGCTCCTTTAACCCCGTCCTGTCTGAGCGAAGAACAGACGCCCTCGGGCGACCTACACGCAGAGGCGGGGCCAAATCGAAAGCTGAGCCCCTGGGAGCTGTGAGAACAAAGAAGACAAAGGGAAATCTCTCCCGCAGCCTCAGAAGCAGCGGATTAACGCTCCACAATCAACTTGATGTACTCTGCATCTGTGCAATACATGAATAGACAACGAGCCATCCCCAATTAAGGAGGTGGGCTTTGAGAGCAAGATTTATGATTTTTTCCCCTTTTCCTCTTTTTGTGAGTATGTGTATGCTTCTGTGTGAGATTTTTTCTGTATAACTTTGCTTCCACCATTTGTCCTAGGTTTCTATCTGTCAGGTCTTTTTCTTTTTTGGGTTTTTTAAATTTTTTTTTCTTAATAATTATTTTTTTATTTTAATAACTTTATTCTATTTTATCTTACTTTATTTTACTTTATCTTCTTTCTTTCTTTTTTCCTTCCTTCCCTCCTTCCTCGCTTGCTTCCCTCCTCCATCCCTCCCTCTCTCCCTCCTTTCTTTCTTACTTTCTTTCCTTCTTTCTTTCTTTCTTTCTTTCTACTTCTACTAATTATTTCTTTCTAATTTTTCTCCCTTTTATTCTGAGCCGTGTGGATGAAAGACTCTTGGTGCTGCAGCCAGGAGTCAGTGCTGTGCCTCTGCAGTGGGAGAGCCAACTTTAGGACACTGGTCCACAAGAGACCTCCCAGCTCCACATAATAGCAAACAGTGAAAATCTCCCAGAGATCTCCATCTCAACACCAGCACCCAGCTTCATTCAACGACCAGCAAGCTACAGTGCTGGACATCCTATGCCAAACAACTAGCAAGACAGGAACACAACCACACCCATTAGCAGAGAGGCTGCCTAAAATCATAATAAGTCCACAGACACCCCAAAACACACCACCAGACGTGGACCTGCCCACCAGAAAGATAAGATCCAGCCTCATCCACCAGAACACAGGCACTAGTCCCATCCACCAGGAAACCTATACAACCCACTGAACCAACCTTAGCCACTGGGGACAGACACCAAAAACAACGGGAACTACGAACCTGCAGCCTGCAAAAAGGAGACCCCAAACACAGTAAGATAAGCAAAATGAGAAGACAGAAAAACACACAGCAGATGAAGGAGCAAGATAAAAACCCACCAGACCTAACAAATGAAGAGGGAATAGGCAGTCTACCTGAAAAAGAATTCAGAATAATGATAGTAAAGATGATCCAAAATCTTGGAAATAGAATAGACAAAATGCAAGAAACATTTAACAAGGACCTAGAAGAACTAAAGAGCAAACAAACAATGATGAACAACACAATAAATGAAATTAAAAATACTCTAGACGGGATCACTAGCAGCATAACTGTGGCAGAAGAATGGATAAATAACCTGGAAGATAAAATAGTGGAAATAACTACTGCAGAGCAGAATAAAGAAAAAAGAATGAAAAGAACTGAGGACAGTCTCAGAGACCTCTGGGACAACATTAAACGCACCAACATTAGAATTATAGGGGTTCCAGAAGAAGAAGAGAAAAAGAAAGGGACTGAGAAAATATTTGAAGAGATTGTACTTGAAAACTTCCCTAATATGGGAAAGGAAATAGTTAATCAAGTCCAGGAAGCACAGAGAGTCCCATACAGGATAAATCCAAGGAGAAATACGCCAAGACACATATTAATCGAACTGTCAAAAACTAAATACAAAGAAAACATTTTAAAAGCAGCAAGGGAAAAACAACAAATAACACACAAGGGAATCCCCATAAGGTTAACAGCTGATCTTTCAGCAGAAACTCTGCAAGCCAGAAGGGACTGGCAGGACATATTTAAAGTGATGAAGGAGAAAAACCTACAGCCAAGATTACTCTACCCAGCAAGGATCTCATTAAGATTTGATGGAGAAATTAAAACTTTTACAGATAAGCAAAAGCTGAGAGAGTTCAGCACCACCAAACCAGCTTTACAACAACTGCTAAAACACCTTCTCTAGGCAAGAAACACAAGAGAAGGAAAAGACCTACAATAAAGAACCCAAAACAATTAAGAAAATAGGAATAGAAACATACATATCGATAATTATCTTAAATGTAAATGGACTAAATGCTCCCACCAAAAGACACAGATTGGCTGAATGGATACAAAAACATGACCCATATATTTCCTGTCTACAAGAGACCCACCTCAGACCTAGAGACACACACAGACTGAAAGTAATGGGATGGAAAAAGATATTTCATGCAAATGGAAACCAAAAGAAAGCTGGAGTAGCAATTCTCATATCAGAAAAAATAGGCTTTAAAATAAAGACTATTAGAAGAGACAAAGAAGGACACTACAAAATGATCAAGGGATCAATCCAAGAAGAAGATATAACAATTATAAATATTTATTCACCCAACATAAGAGCACCTCAATACATAAGGCAAATACTAACAGCCATAAAAGGGAAAATCGACAGTAACACATTCATAGTAGGGGACTTTAACACCTCACTTTCACCAATGGACAGATCATCCAAAATGAAAATAAATAAGGAAACACAAGCTTTAAATGATACATTAAACAAGATGGATTTAATTGATATTTATAGGACATTCTATCCAAAAACAACAGAATACACATTTTTCTCAAGTGCTCATGGAACATTCTCCAGGATAGATCATATCTTGGGTCACAAATCAAGCCTTAGTAAATTTAAGAAAATTGAAATTGTGTCTAGTATCTTTTCTGACCATAACGCTATTAAACTAGATATCAATTACAGGAAAAGACTGTACAAAATACAAATACATGGAGGCTAAACAATACACTACTTAATAACGAAGTGATCACTGAAGAAATCAAAGAGGAAATTTAAAAATACCTAGAAACAAATGACAATGGAGACACGACAACCCAAAATCTATGGGATGCAGCAAAAGCAGTTCTAAGAGGGAAGTTTATAGCAATACGATCCTACCTTAAGAAACAGGAAACATCTCAAATAAACAACCTACTCTTGCACCTAAAGCAATTAGAGAAAGAAGAACGAAAAAACCCCAAAGGTAGCAGAAGGAAAGAAATCATAAAAATCAGATCAGAAATAAATGAAAAAGAAATGAAGGAAACGATAGCAAAGATCAATAAAACTAAAAGCTGTTTCTTTGAGAAGATAAACAAAATTGATAAACCATTAGACAGACTCATCAAGAAAAAAAGGGAGAAGACTCAATAGAATTAGAAATGAAAAAGGAGAAGTAACAACTGACACTGCAGAAATACAAAAGATCGTGAGAGATTACTACTAGAAACTCTATGCCAATAACATGGACAACCTGGAAGAAATGGACAAATTCTTAGAAATGCACAACCAGCCAAGACTGAATCAGGAAGAAACAGAAAATATGAACAGACCAATCACAAGCACTGAAATTGAAACTGTGATTAAAATTCTTCCAACAAACAAACGCCCAGGACCAGATGGCTTCACAGGTGAATTCTATCAAACATTTAAAGAAGAGCTAACACCTATCCTTCTCAAACTCTTCCAAAATATAGCAGAGGGAGGAACACTCCCAAACTCATTCTACAAAGCCACCATCACCCTGATACCAAAACCAGACAAGGATGTCACAAAGAAAGAAAACTACAGGCCAATATCACTGATGAACATAGATGCAAAAATCCTCAACAAAATACTAGCAAACAGAATCCAACAGCCCATTAAACGGATCATACACCATGATCAAGTGGGGATTATTCCAGGAATGCAAGGATTCTTCAATCAATCAACGTGATACACCATATTAACAAATTGAAGGAGAAAAACCATATGATCATCTCAATAGATGCAGAGAAAGCTTTTGACAAAATTCAACACCCATTTATCATAAAAACCCTGCAGAAAGTAGGCATAGAGGGAACTTTCCTCAACATAATAAAGGCCATATATGACAAACCACAGCCAACATCATCCTCAATGGTGAAAAACTGAAAGCATTTCCACTAAGATTAGGAACAAGACAAAGTTGCCCACTCTCACCACTCTTATTCAACAGTTTTGGAAGTTTTAGCCACAGCAATCAGAGAAGAAAAGGAAATAAAAGGAATCCAAATCGGAAAAGAAGAAGTAAAGCTGTCACTGTTTGCAGATGACATGATACTATACATAGAGAATCCTAAAGATGCTACCAGAACACTACTAGAGCTAATCAATGAATTTGGTAAAGTAGCAGGATACAAAATTAATGCACAGAAATCTCTGGCGTTCCTATACACTAATGATGAAAAATCCGAAAGTGAAATCAAGAAAACACTCCCATTTACCACTGCAACAAAAAGAATAAAATATCTAGGAATAAACCTACCTAAGGAGACAAAAGACCTGTATGCAGAAAATTATAAGACACTGATGAAAGAAATTAAAGATGATACAAATAGATGGAGAGATATACCATGTTCTTGGATTGGAAGAATCAACATTGTGAAAATGATTCTACTACCCAAAGCAATCTACAGATTCAATGCAATCCCTATCAAACTACCACTGGCATTTTTCACAGAACTAGAACAAAATATTTCACAATTTGTATGGAAACACAAAAGACCCCGAATAGCCAAAGAGATCTTGAGAACGAAAAATGGAGCTGGAGGAATCAGGCTCCCTGACTTCAGACTATACTACAAAGCTACAGTCATCCAGACAGTATGGTACTGGCACAAAAACAGAAAGATAGATCAATGGAACAGCATAGAAAGCCCAGAGATAAACCCAAGCACATATGGTCACCTTATCTTTGATAAAGGAGGCAGGAATGTACAGTGGAGAAAGGACAGCCTCTTCAATAAGTGGTGCTGGGAAAACTGGACAGGTACATGTAAAAGTATGAGATTAGATCACTCCCTAACACCATACACACAAATAAGCTCAAAATAGATTAAAGACCTAAATGTAAGGCCAGAAAATATCAAACTCTTAGTGGAAAACATAGGCAGGGCACTCTATGACATAAATCACAGCAAGATCCTTTTTGACCCACCTCCTAGAGAAATGGAAATAAAAACAAAAATTAACAAATGGGACCTAATGAAACTTAAGGCTTTTGCACAGCAAAGGAAACCATAAACAAGACCAAAAGGCAACCCTCAGAATGGGAGAAAATATTTGCAAATGAAGCAACTGACAAAGGATTAATCTCCAAATTTATAAGCAGCTCATGCAGCTTAATAACAAAAAAACAAACAACCCAATCCAAAAATGGGCAGAAGACCTAAATAGACATTTCTCCAAAGAAGATATACAGACTGCCAACAAACACATGAAAGAATGCTCAACATCATTAATCATTAGAGAAATGCAAATCAAAACTACAATGAGATATCATCTCACACCGGTCAGAATGGCCATCATCAAAACATCTAGAAACAATAAATGCTGGAGAGGGTGTGGAGAAAAGGGAACCCTCTTGCATTGTTGGTGGGAATGTAAATTGATACAGCCACTGTGGAGAACAGTATGGAGGTTCCTTAAAAAACTACAAATAGAACTACCATATGACCCAGCAATCCCACTACTGGGCATGTACCCTGAGTAAACCAGAATTCAAAAAGAGTCATGTACCCAAATGTTCATTGCAGCTCTATTTACAATAGCCTGGAGATGGAAACAACCTAAGTGTCCATCATCGGATGAATGGATAAAGAAGATTGGCACATATATACAATGGAATATTACTCAGCCATAAAAAGAAACGAAATTGAGCTATTTGTAATGAGGTGGATAGACCTAGAGTCTGTCATACAGAGTGAAGTCAGAAAGAGAGAGACAGATACCGTATGCTAACACATATATATGGAATTTAAGGGAAAAATGTCATGAAGAACCTAGGGGTAAGACAGGAATAAAGACACAGACCTACTAGAGAATGGACTTGAGGATATGGGGAGGGGGAAGGGTAAGCTGTGACAAAGCGAGAGAGAGGCATGGACATATATACACTACCAAACGTAAGGTAGATAGCTAGTGGGAAGCAGCTGCATAGCAGAGGGAGATCAGCTCGGTGCTTTGTGACCACCTCGAGGGGTGGGATAGGGAGGGTGGGAGGGAGGGAGATGCAAGAGGGAAGAGATATGGGAACATATGTATATATATAACTGATTCATTTTGTTGTAAAGCAGAAACTAACACATCATTGTAAAGCAATTATACTCCAATAAAGATGTTAAAAAAAAAGAACATAGATAATAACAAGTGTTGATGAGGATATGGATAAATGTGAGCCTTCACACACTGCTGGTGGGAGAGAAAAGCAGTGTAGCCACTGTGGAAAACAGTCTAGCAGTTCTTCAAAAGATTAATCATAGAGTTAAAATATGACCAAACAAATCCACTCCTAGTTACATACACAAAGGAAATGAAAGCATATGTCCGTACAGAAACTGTATGCAAATGGTCACAGCAATGCTAATTATAATAGCCAAAAAGTAGAAACAATCCAAATATCCATCAAATGATGAATGGATAGATAGAATAAAATGTGGTATATCCATATAATGAAATATTATTTGGTAATAAAAAGAAATGAAGTGCTGACACGTGCTATAGCATGGAGGAGCCTTGAAAACATTATGCTAAGTGACAAGTCACAAAAGATCACCTATTGTATGATTCCATTTATACAATATTTCCATAACAGTCAAATCTATACAGATAGAAGTAGGTTAGTGGTTGCCTAGGGATGGGGGGAGGGAGTTATGGGAAGTTGGGAATGATTGCTAGTAGGTACAGGGTTTCTTTGCAGGGCTATAAAAAAATTCTAAAATTGATTTGGTGATGATTATACAATTCTGAATACACTAGAAAAAATTAAATTATACACTTTATTTATTTATTTATTTATTTATTTTAGCGGTACGCGGGCCTCTCACTGTTGTGGCCTCTTCCATTGCGGAGCACAGACTCCGGAAGCGCATGCTCAGTGGCCATGGCTCACGGGCCCAGCCGCTCCGCGGCACGTGGGATCTTCCCGGACCGGGGCACGAACCCGTGTCCGCTGCATCGGCAGGCGGACTCCCAACCACTGCGCCACCAGGGAAGCCCAAATTATACACTTTAAATAGATGAATTGTATGGTGTATAAATTACCTCTCAATAAAGCCGTTTCTTAAAAAAATCAATCAAGACAACCAATTAATTAGCTCAGTCAGACAATTGTCATTGCATCATTAAGATAGTCAGACACACCAATCAGACATTTTTGACTCAGTCCTTTCCTTTGTCTGGATATGCTAACCGGCCCAAAATAGAGTATCTTACAATGGCAATCATTTATTTAGCTCATAAATCTGTGGGTCCCCTGGGTGGTGCTGCTGGGCTGATCTTTCTGGGCTAGTTCATATGTCTACAGTCAGCTAGTCAGTCATCTGGGGGCTGGCTAGTTAGAGTGGTCTCCACTGCAGTGATTCATTCCTGCCTCACGTGATCTCTCCTTCTCCAATGGGCTAGCCCAGCTTTGTTCACATGGAGATAGTGGAGTTCTAAGAGGTTAAGTAGAAATCTGCCAGACCTCTTGAGCCCTACCCTGAAATTGGAAATTGGAACGCAGTCACTGCCACCACATTCAGTTGGATAAGGAAGGTCATAAAGCCAGTCAGGATTCAAGGGGGTGGACGTATGTCCGTGAGAAACCACATTGCAAAGGGCAAGGTTACAGGAGGCATTAAATAATTGAGGCAGCTTTTGTAATCAATCTATCCCATAGTCTTTGGGGCCATAAATCTAGCTTTTAACTTAATATTAACCACTCATCTTACAGGTAGCATTGGCCACGTTTATTGCTTCTTCTTGCAAAAGAGATCAGGCATACTTGACCTTCCATCAGATTTCTTAGTTGAAATTAGATTTAAAACTTCTCTAGGCTACTTATTTCAAAAAAAAATGTTAAGGTTAAATACAAAGAGTATAGTATTCCATACTTATTTGCAGTAGAAGTCTTATGATCCATGGATATAAATAAGGCAGAGTTCAAGCTACCACATACTAGAGAGATCTGAGATTTCTCAGAATTAAAAAGCTATTTAGGGGGACTTCCCTGGTGGCACAGTGGTTAAGAATCCACCTGCCAATGCAGGGGACACGGGTTCCAGCCCTGGTCCGGGAAGATCCCACATGACACGGAGTAACTAAGCCCATGCGCCACAACTACTGAGCCTGCACTCTAGAGCCCGCGAGCCACAACTACTGAAGCCCACATGCTACAACTACTGAAGCCCATGAGCCTAGAACCCGTTCTCTGCAACAAGAGAAGCCACCGCAATGAGAAACCCGCGCACCGCAACGAAGAGTAGCCCCTGCTCACCGCAACTAGAGAAAGCCCGCACGCTGCAACGGAGACCCAACGCAGCCAAAAATAAATAAGTAAATAAATAAATTATTTTAAAAAAAATCTATTTAGGTAATACCTTCCTTGGAATGAAAACAGAGTACAGAAAATTCTTACATATCCAGTGTAATTCACCCATTCCAATCCGGTCAATTTATTGTGACCCCCGTGTAAGACACTGGGGATACAAGAAAGAACAATACCCCATCCTTTCCTTCCAGGAGCAGGTTAAGGTGAGAATAGGAAAAGAGAAGTTGCATTCTAGAATCCAGAGGGTGAGAGAATTTCAAGAAGGATAATGGCCAGTGAGCGGCACCAAAGGCATCTGAGAAGACGGCTAGAGTGGCAGTGAAAAGGATCCATTGGATTGGGCAGAGCTCATTCTCTCTATAAATGTTAGCTGATTGCTTCTCAGCCTTTTGGCTAAGACCAAGTGTAGTATCTGCTCTTAGCAGTTTAATATAAATGTTAGTTGAGAAGTTACAATGTGCTAGGCCCTGTGTTGAATGCTAGAACACAGAATTAGTTAAGTCTCCTGGATCTCAAAGAACAGGCCAGCGGGAGAAAATAGACATCGAAATATAGCAATACAGTGTGAAAAGGTGTTTTGATGGAGGTCATCGGCCTCCTTACAAAGTGTGCTTTCAATGGAAAGACAGCCACAGCAAGAACAAGACTGCTGCAGGATGGGTAATGAGGGAAAGATAAAGGTAATAATAGTAATTGAGGAGAAGAAGAAATCAGGGAGCAGCTTGAGGGCAAGGTTGAGTTCCGGGAAGTTTTCGGCTTGTTTTGTCTTTGCTTTTATTTTGGTATGTATTTTGCCCAAATTTCACAGTATGTTTGAAGGTTACCGGAAGAAACCAGTAAAAAAGAAGAGCTTGAAAGTTGAGGGAGGAAAAGCAATAGCATTGCCTCCTAGAAGGGAACTGGATCCAGGACACGTGAGGAGGATTTATTTGGAAAGGAGTGGGGACCACTTCTTCCTCTGAGCAGGAAGAAAAGGAATAAACTGGGGCAAGTGCTCATATTTTTTTAACCAAATATCTGAACCAGAGCAGTTTGGGTCACTTGGGGTCAAATAGAGGCAGTCTAGAGAGATTTACTTCGGATTCAAAAATATTGCCATTTCCAGTTATTTCTGAAGTTTACTGGAAGAACAAAACAGAATTATTGAAATTGGGAGCTTCCAGGAAAGCACTGACATGTGTTTGCTTATATATTCTTTTTCAGAGATGGATGTGAGGGAAGTTGAGAGAAATCATGGCAGCATGTCTCCATTTTCTTGGTGGGGTCAGAATAAGGTCATCTGTCGAGAGTAGCGGGGTGTAGTGAAGCAGGTAGCTTTCAGGAGAAAGGCAATGAGTCAGATCAACTGACACAAAGGTGGGAAAGGGTGCCAACCAGGGGTCATCTCCCCAATTACTGGGAACATCTGAAGAGGGATTTATATATTCTGGGATAGAGGCTAAACAGGTCATGCTGGTTTACGGCAAGCCTAATTAGGAAAGTTAATCAGATGCAAAATTATCCCAGTGAATTCCTGCGTTCCAAAGTTCAAAAGTTATGATTTGAGGGTTGCCCGCTCTTTTGGACCCTGTACGCTGCCAACTCTCCTCTGTTACTGCAGAGAACTGTGTTAGTGCCATAGAGTGTCTCTATATACAAAGGTACAAGGCACGTCTCACTTTTCCTGGGTGCCACTTGTCTCTAGGCTAGCTTGTTGTCTTGAAAACAGTAGTACTTGTGTTTGTGCCTGGAAGAACCGCACAGCCAGACAAGAAGGCTACCAAGCCTTTGACGGTGTGTGAGTGATATGTGTACCGTCCTCATTCCTAAAACTACGTACTCTCCGTCTCCAAAACGTCAGCTCCAATACCTCTTATTAAAATCTGCTTTCTTATTTGCTAGGAGCAAATAGTGGAGGGAGATAGCTGACATTTTTATATTTTTTCCTTTCTTCCCAGTAAAGATTAAAATGACTGTACTAAAAAAGACTCGCTGGCTACTTTATTCATAATCTTGATGTAGTTAAAAAAAAAAAAATCCCAGTACAGGTTTTGGAATCAGACAGTTCTAGACTAGGAAGTCAGCTCTGTTATCTGGGGTCTGTTAGGTCTGCTGAGCGTCTGTTTTGTTCTCTGTATTACTGGGCTAACTATACATACACAGACATGTGCACAGTGTGTGTCAACAGACAGTAGAAAGATAGATGATTGATAAAGGCAGACAAATATTAGAGATGATGATGGCGATGATGATGCAGATAGATAGATACTATGATAGATAATAGTGAAGGAGAGAGAGAAGAAAAATGCACATGTAATTCAAAGTACACTAGTTAAGAGCACAGGCTCTAAACTGCCTAAATTAAATCCAAGATGTTTCCATTACTAGCTATGGGAACTTGCGAAAGTTCTGCCTCATAGGATGGTTATGGGGATTGAACTTAATAAGCCTTTAAAATCCCTCACCCATAGCCATATTAATAACCAATAGTTATTGCATGCCTATTTTGTGTCAGCGTCCAAGCTAAGCAATCTATGCACAGTAACCTGCTTAACTCTCCCAAGATCCCCATGAGGAAAAAATTGTCCCCATTTTCAGACGAGAGGATGAGAGTCCAGGCAGCATGAATAGCCAGGAGGTCTATGTATTGCCCAACTCTATGGCTGCCATCCACAAATGGAAATTAAGTAACTTGCCCAAGGTTATATGGGAAGCAAACAGTGGATCAATTACTTAAATCCAGGTACACCTAATATCTAAATAAATCTGTGTTTTTAACCCCTAAACACCTTCTACCATAAGCACTATTTATTATGTTACCCAAATTAGGCTGGTTGAAAAATCAGTTTATTGTTCAGAAAGGTAAAGAAGAAGGGGGGAAAAAACTGTTGAAAAGATTATCTTGACACGTCTCCCTTTCTTCTCTGACCCTCCGTCTGGGGCACTGCACAAATTCCATTAGCAAGCCTACCAAGCCAGCTTACAGAGGATTTAAATTGTGTGTGTGTGTGTGTGTGTGTGTGTGTGTGTGTGTGTGTGTGCGCGCGCGCTTAAGCTCCGGTTGTTCCCTACTCTCCATTAATTGGGTGTGGCTTGTCCTTTGCAAATCCATCTGCCAATGTCCCTTATTTCCCAACCAGTAGCTACTGGCCACTCTTGCCTCTCTGTCCTTTAGTGTTTGCCAGGGAACAAACGCCAACTTAAATCATAGCCCTAGGAGATCTGAATTAGGAAGTCTGTGCGCTGTTCTCTTCCTCCTTGCTCTGACAGATTCCATGGCTGAAGGTCCAGACCTCAGCACAATCAGAAGAGTGAAGACACTCACCAGCATTTAGATAATCCGACCTGGAATAGACACTGAAGGTACCAGCATGCAGGCTCCAGCTCACTCAGAGGTTGTCAGCATCTCACCCTAGCCTGCTCTTCCACCTGAGACTTCAGCCCACTTTTTTCCCCCTTCTTAGAGTCACCTCCAGATAACATATGTATGTGCACCAAAGGATTTAAAGCAGGGGAGTAACATAGCCAGACTTGCATTTCAGAGAAAAATCATCTGACAGAAGAATGGATTGGAGTAGGGACAAAACTAGAAAAGGGAACTGGAAAAAGCTATTGCAACCTGGCTAGAAGTCAGATTGAAAAGTAAAAATGGAAGGACAGGTATGACTCTAGACATACTGGAGGAATTTCCTTATGTGACTTCCCCCATTTCTCCCATTTTGCCCCAACCCCAGGCTAGAAATAGTCTCTTTCTTCTCAGAATGCCTTTTTTTATTGATAATTCTCTTATGGTCTTTACAATTTTCACCATCCATTAGAGCTTTACCTACCCAACTGGATTGATGCTTTTGATGACTGGGACTTTGACTGATTCATTTCCCCTCATTGACCCAGGTCAGAGTTAGCCATAAATAAATAAATTCATAGAATGAATTAATCTTTATGAGTTAGGAAAGAAAGATTTTGGCAAAGCCAATGAAGGGTAAACCTGAAAAGAGAGCTGTAGCAGTTACTATTGCTACATAACAAACCATTCCCAAAACATACTAACTTAAAACAGCAACCATGTTTTAGCGCTTACAAATTTACAAGTGAGATGGGTGGATCTGCTGACCTCACTCTTGTGTCTGTGGTCATCTGGCAGTCAGCTGAGGACTGACCAAGTGAGACAATTGTCAGCTGGGCAATGAGGACACCTGGACCACGTGTTTCTCATCATCCAGCACGCTAGCCTGGCTTGGTTCTCATGGTAGCAAGGCAAGATTCCAAGAGAGTAAGCAGAAGTGTGGGAGGCCACTTGAGGTCTGAGCACAAAACTGGAACAATATCATTTCTTCTGTATCCAATTAGCCAAAGCAAGTTGCACAACCAGCCCAAATTCAAGAGGTAAGGAAATAGAGATGGGGAGACCTGACAAGTCACTGTTAAGGACATAGAAATAGGGAGGGGTAGATAATTGGGGGCATCTACCATGGGGAATTTCCAGACACAGTTTTGGTTGAGGCAAGATAATCCCTTATCAGCAGTGACCAAGAGAGAGATTTGCTTAATGATTACAGATGATGATAATGATGATGATGATGGTGATGATGATGATTATAAAGATAACACATCACAAGATTTCTTCTCCATAAATCTCTTAGGTAAATAGAGATTTTGGGGGGATCCCCATTTTACAGATATGGAAATATAGTTTTCAAGCAGGGAAGTACCTTACTCAAGGTTATCTATCTACTGACATAATAAATAGCAAAACTGGCAACAAACATACAGAATCACCTTATGGAATGTGGGACAGCTGGCTCGGGACCCAGCTACAGGGAAAATTTGACAGAGGTTTCCCTACTTGGCTGGGAACTGCAGAAGACTTTTCACTGAGGTTTCTTCTTCCTATTGCATCATCTTTCTCTTCTCATCCCTCTTGACTATTCCTATTCCTGTTAAGTCTGTTTTTCAGATTTAGTTCATAATGTTTTATAATAAGACTTTTTCACTGCTTTATAGAGATATGGAGAGGATTAACACATCATTTAATGTTTTCAAAATGCCTTCAGCACCTTGGAATTAAACATGTCACGTGCAAATAAATAAATAAAGGCTTTAGAGTAGAGACATTGGTCTTCTCTGAATTATATGCTCAGAGCGTCTAAATGCATGCATGCACACAGACAGCTGAAAATCTGCTGATTCCACTAGACAGGGACCAGGCGACCCTAAAATTTGCTCTTTCACATGTGGTATTAGAAGGAAGAGGTGCAAAACAAAATTCCATCACCCACCACATTTTCTCTATATATATGGAGGAGATGGAAATAAAGAAAAAATGCTTTCCTTAATGTTTGTTAATGCAAGTACACACACACAGACACACACATATCTTTTTTTCTTTTTAACATCTTTATTGAAGTATAATTGCCTTCCAATGTTGTGTTAGTTTCTGCTGTATAACAAAGTGAATCAGCTACATGTATACATATATCCCCATATCCCCTCCCTCTTGTGTCTCCCTCCAACTCTCCCTATCCCACCCCTCTAGGTGGTCACAAAGCACCAAGCTGATCTCCCTATGCTATACAGCTGCTTCCCACTAGCTATCTATTTTACATTTGGTAGTGTATATATGTCAATGCCACTCTCTCACTTTGTCCCAGCTTACCCTTTCCCCTCCCCGTGTCCTCAAGTCCATTCTCTATGTCTGCGTCTTTATTCCTGTCCTGCCCCTAGGTTCATCAGAACCGTTTTTTTTTTTTTTTTTAGATTCCATATATATATGTGTGTTAGCATATGGTATTTGTTTTTCTCTTTCTGACTTACTTCACTCTGTATTACAGACTCTAGGTCCATCCACCTCACTACAAATAACTCAATTTCGACACACACGTAGCTTTCCTATTTTTTTTCATCCCCTCCTTTCTCTGTTCCCTCTCCCCAAAACTCCTCTACTTCTCCAGGATCCAATCAGCTGGTGGGTGACTAAGCAATGAGGGGGAAGTAGAGGGTCTGCTTTAAAATAGAGACAGAAGAAAGTTTGAAGCTTACAAGCAGGCAATATCTAGTTTATTAGCACGTTTTTATACTGGTAACCAGTTTATTGATAACCTCTCTGGTTACTGCAGAGAGGGTTTCCACCCATGCTATCCAGTCCTACCTTCCTGACTCAGCTAAATATCCCCCTGAGAACTCAGCATGCATGGAAGCCTGAGGTTGGAGGGAAACTCTGGAACTCATAATTTAGCTGAAATTACATGTGGATTGAATATGCCTTTGTGGGTTTCCCTAAAACCACTTAAAACATCTTCTCTTTGGAAAATCCATTTCAAGTCCTAAACAAACTGATGTATGAATGGAGTTTCAGAGTAAAATTTATGGTTGTCAGGTGTCTGAATTTATACTCAGATAAAGCAAATCAGATGAGAAAAAGTCTCCAATGCACCCCTCCAACCACATGGTGCATTTTCAATCAACATTTTTAGAGCAGTTTTAGGTTCACAGCAAAATTAAGAGGAAGATACATGGATTTTCCATGTACTCTATGCCCCAACACATGCATAGCCTCCCCCACTATCAACATCACTCACCAGGATGGTACCTTTGTTACAACTGATGAATCTATGCGGACACATCTCATGACCACCCAAAGCCCATAGGTTACACTGGGGCTCACTCTTGGTTTTGTACATTCTACGGGTTTAGAAAATTTATAATGACATGTATCTACTATTATAGTATCCGACAGGGTAGTTTCACCTCCCTAAATCATGGTGCATTTTGGTGAATCATTTTTCCTTCAAGGCTGTTCTTGACTTTCATTTTGGCCAGATTAGAGGACTGGGCAGAATAACACATCCTGTGAGTGGCCCTAACCTCCACACAATATTAAATGAAACTAGGGATGAAAGATGTGCAAAGAAACAAACGTGTACCGGGCATCTCCAGACACTGGTTAAATTTTGTTTTTCTGTGTCATCTCATTTAATCCCCCCTACCCTTCGGGGCTGGATATTTTTACCTGCATTTTACTTATGAAGTCAATGGGGCTAAATATCTTGCCTTAGGTCACTCACACAGCTCTTAAAGGACTGTAAACTCCTTGAGGACAGGGAAGTATCTCACTCGTCTTTATATCTCCCTATGCCTCACACAGGACCTGGCAGAAAATAGGCCTTCGGTACATATTTGCTGAAGGAAAATTAAGGAAATGGCAGAAATAGATTTGAAGCCCACTCCTCTCAGTCTCCAAAATCTTTGCATGTTTCTACTGAACCAACCTCTATGTGTATGTATAACCACAGAGTTTTCATCCTGGCATAGGAAATACCCAAACCTGAAAACCTGTTAAGGTATTTGTCGTTGTTAAGCTCCCTTCCTTCCTGAAAATGAAATATCATTGGAATCCATCTTCTTTGACAGTACAAGTACTTTTTACTCCTCTTAGACACCTGTATTCTCATTGTCTTTTCCTACTTCCAGAGCCAGGCCCTGAGCTAGAGAAATTCCCAGTAGATACATCCATGCTTCTCATAGAAAGACATTTTGAATAAGACCCTTGAATTCTTGGCAAATTACCTATTTAGTTTTCAGAACAATATACAGATAAGGAATTCTCATTTTGTTACTAATTAGGGTGTTGGACCCAACCCTACGAACCTCAACATGATCTTGCCCCCAGGCAGCATGTGGCACCAGTTTCCCACCCCTGTCTTCCTTACTCACTGAGCTTCCACCACAATGGCCCCCTTGCTTTGGACAAACCCACACTGCTTTAACCACAGGGCCTTTGCACTTACTGTTTCCTCTGCCTGGGTCTCTCTTCCTGCAGAAACTATGTTTCTCACCTCCTTACTTCCTTCTGGTCACTGCTTAAATGTCACCTTCTCAAGATGCTGTTCCTGACCACATGATCACAAATACCCTCCTCTACCTCGTCATTCTCTGTGCCCTTAACCTATTTGCTTTCTTCCCAGTACACTACTGACATAGCACAGGTGGATTTGTTTATTATCTTTTTCTCTTTCTCCCACTAGGATGTAAGTTCTTTATTTGCTCACAGCCTAGAACAGTGCCTGGAACTTAATAGGGACTCAGTATTTTTTGAACGAATGAGTAAATGAAGGAATGGAATCCCAATGGCATGGATGGCAAACACGTGTGACTGCACTCCCTTCTTCTGTGTTCATTTCAGGCCTCACTAACTTGTCACAGTAATCATTCCTGATAAACCAAGATAAGAGCCTCCGAACCCTTTCCACACAGCACTCCAGCCAGCAGCTACCACCTCACTGAAGTCGGCACTTGCAAAGAAATATATTCACCCTTCTGAGGCCAGTGTGGTCTTCTACCCTGGGGAACAAAGCTGGGCCACAGATCAGGCAGTTGGACCCTCATTTGTCCCTCTGGCTTAAGGCCAAGACTATACCCAGCCAAGTGGCTTATTCCTTTGTGTCGTAATTTCCACTAAGTCCACAACCTGGACCTCTGTCTTGCCCCTGAAGCATACTGGAGCTGCCTTGGATGGCTCACAATAGCAAACTGTGCATTCTCTCTTCTCAAATCCGCATGCTGTGCCTTCATTTGATAGCTTAAAAATAGCCATGGTGGAAATATTTACACTACAGAAATTAACAAGTGCTACAAATCGGGCTTTTTTTTAGGGGGGTGGGCAGTTGTTAGACCATTGCATCACTTCCTAACTTCCTAGACCTTCTAAGTTCCAGTAACTAGGGGAAATGTGGAAAACAAATACAAAGGGAATGTTTCTTTCCTTATCTAGAGCAGAAGTGGCCTAAGACACGCATGAGAGTCTTCCAGCCCAGGGCCCCAGTCTGGTTTCTGAGGGAGCTAGAGGTAAGGGAAGTAGAGCCCCCAAAAAGGAAGCAGTTTGGGTTACAGGAGAGACAAAGAAGTTAGCAGCTTGCCACAAGAAGGAGGCCATTCACCTCTTTGTTTCTTCCAAGGAAACTCCACTCTCCATCCTCATAAGCAGCTGGTAACTTTGTAAGAGCCCCTCCTTCCAAGTGGGGAGGTGAGGTGTGAGTGAGGGAAGGGACCTGGAGAGGCTCTGAAGGGCGGCATTTGTCCAAGTGCAGTTTTTCTGCGGCTTGCATTAGAGTCCCCTGAGATGCCTGTTAACATTTTCATCACCATGGCACTACCCCACACACATGTGCTGATCAACTCAGAAAATGGTATTTAGAAAAATGCATTCCAATGAGCACAAGTGATTCTTCGTCTTCATAAAATGAAACAGACTCACTTAGGAAAGTCATTTAAAATGTACATATCTGGGCCTCATAACAGGATATACTGACTCAGCAGGTGCAGGGTAGGGCCTTAAAATCTACAGTTTGATGAAACATTACAGGTGATTTTGGTGCTAGTTCAAGTTAGACTTTGCAATAAACACAGATTTTCTTTTCTTTTTTTTTTTTCCCCTCACAGGATGAGCTTTTTTGAATTTCTAACTTCTTTGCCAGAAAATCTGGGAATTTTCATCAGACTAACGCTGCTAAACACATATTGGACACTTAATGTGAGCAGGCTTTGTTCTGAGCCTTTTTGTACAGATTACTTCATTTAATTCTCAAAGCAAGCCCACGAGGTGGAAATTTTTATTGCAGAAGCGAAAGCTATTATTTTTCCCATTTTACAGATGAAGAAACTGAGGCTTGGAGAAGTGAAGCCATTTCTATGAGGCCAAAAAGCTAATGAGGCAAAGCCAAAATTTACACCCAAGCAGTTTGATGCTAGGGCCTATACCCTTAATCATTAAGGATATTGCCTCCCGAAGACTTTCAGAATAAAAAGATTAAAAAATTAATTTAAAAACCTCACCAACTGAGCAAAAGAATTTTTTTTAATCCTAAACATTTCTCCAAAATGTCAAATTCCATTTTTATGGATTTTCCTCATATAGAAGTCTGAACTAGTTAAAATAGATTTATATGGGTGGAAAGCAATCAGAATAATTGGTTTGAGTTGCACAAAGTAACCAATAAATTAGCTTGAACATGACCTTTCTGAGGTGGCCTTCTATTTTGTTCCTATTCTCTGGCCCCGAATTGTCGCTCACTAATTGGTAGTTTGTTCTCAGTCGGGCTGCTGTTTCTGACACTGGGTAATGCATTATGAGATAATCTACTTTCTGTGACTTCACACAGTTCCCATGGCAACTGTCAATGCCATTTCCCTGCAGAACGGCTGCTTCATTTGTTCCAAATGTGTTGCAGGAATGTAAACATCTTCTATAAAAATGTTCTCTAAAATGACAGTCCAAGCAAAGGATGACATTTATATAATTACAAAAAGGAAACTATCTATAATTATCCGAACTTCTTTCCCCAGATTAAAAAAGGAGGGGTAGGATTTTTTTGGTTGTATTTTATTTTAACTTTTTTGTTTGGGGAAAAAAATAAGGAAAAGGTTTACTTAACAAGACTAAATTGAAGAGACACAACACTTCTGTGAAAAGACCTTGTTCGTTAAAGCTTTAGTTCATTAAAGTCGAGGTGGCAACATTTCTAGAAGGAAGATATCCATCAACCCAACCACCCCAAATGCAAGGCAAGTGCTCACTGGGAGCATTGCCTCAGATGACCTAGACATCTTGACATTCAAGATTTTCTTGGTCGATGGAGAGAGTTCTTTATTTTTATTTCTTTCTGGCTAGCTATCTGTGTCCTCAAAGTGAGCTCCTGAGAAATTTCTCCAATCAAAACTTCAAGATGAAATCCCAAAGTGAAGAAAATCAGCATCTGGATTTTTTTTAATGCTTTACTGAGGTATAATTGATATACAAAAATCTGCACATAGGGCTTCCCTGGTGGCGCAGTGGTTGAGAGTCCCCCTGCCGATGCAGGGGACACGGGTTCGTGTCCCGGTCCGGGAAGATCCCACATGCCGTGGAGAGGCTGGGCCCGTGAACCATGGCCGCTGAGCCTGCGCGTCCGGAGCCTGTGCTCCGCAACGGGAGAGGCCACAACAGTGAGAGGCCCACGTACCGCAAAAAAAAAAAAAACAAAACACAAGCCCAGCAAAAGACTGAGATTCAATTGGAAGTTTATAGACTGTTCCCCCTTCTTCATACCTTAGCACCACATCAACAGGGTTGCAGTAAAATAACTTAGTGGGTCACAGCTAAAAGAGCCGCAAGACACAGACTCTGAGAAGGAGTACTTAAGGAAGCCCAAAGTCAGGAAGAGAGACACAAACAAGGACACTAATGGATTTGAAGCCTCTGGCACCCGTAGCTACAGCAAACATTAAACAGAGTCCCACTTCTAGCCAGATTAACATAAATCCTTACACTAAAAGTCTGCTTACCCCAGCTCCTACTACCTGATACCACACATCTGGCTTTCAGCAATAATTATAAGGTAGGGCAAAAGGCAAGAAAAACCATCTGAAGAGACAAAGCAATCATCAGAACTAGATTCAGATATGACACAGATGTCAGGATTATCTTTCAGAGAATTTTAAATAACTATGATTGATATATTAAGGGATCTAATGGAAAAAGTAGACAACATTCAAAAAATAGAAGGCTAATGTAAACAGGTAGAAACTCTAAGAAACAATCAAATCATGCTAAAAATCAACCACAGGAATAGAAATGAAAGATTCTTCCAGTGGGTTCGTCAGTAGACTCGACACAGGCAAGGAAAGAATCAGTGAGCTTGAAGACAGTTAATAGAAACATCCGAAAATGAAATGTATACAAAGAGAAAAAAAGAAAGGGAAAAAAATAGAGCATCCAAGAATTGTGGGACATCAAAAGGTGTAACATACACATAACTGACATACTATAAGAAGAAAGAGAGAGTGAAACAAAAGAAATATTTGAAGCAATAATGGTTGAGAATTTTCCAAGATTAATAACACCATCAAACCACAGGTCCAGAGAACAACAATGAGGATAAATGAAAACAAAAACAAAAATATTAAGACATTCATATTCAAACTGCAAAAAGACAAAGAGAAAAATCTTAAAAGAAGCCAAAAGAAAAATACACTTTACCTATAGAAGAACAGCAATAAGAATCACAGGGGACTTTGCATCCGAAACCATGCAAGAGAGAGGACAGTGGAGTGAAATCTTTAAAGTGTTGAAAGAAAAAAAATCATCAACCTAGAAATCTATATCCAGCAAAATTATTCTCTAAAAATAAAGGAGAAATAATGACTTCTCACACAAACAAAATTGAAGGGATTTCATTGCCAAAACACTTTTCCTATAATAAATGTTAAAAGAAGTTGTTTAGGCAGTAGGAAAATTATATGGATCAGACTTGGATGTACATAAAGAAAGGAAGAACAAATGAAGGTAAAATGAAAGCTTTTGTTTTTCTAATTCTTAATTGATCTAAAATATAACATTTTTAAAGCAATAATGGTAACAGTGTACTGGGTGACTATTCATATGGATAAGTGAAATTAACAGTAATATCACAATGGACGGGAACAAGGAATTGGGAATACTCTGCTATGAGGCACCTGTAGGACCTGTGAAGTAGTGTAGTATTATTTGAAACCAGACTTAGATTATTTGTAAATGTATATCGCAAATTATAAATGGAGTGTCGTATCCTGAATGGGATCCTGGAACAGAAGAGGGTATTAGGAAACTCATGAGGAAATTTGAATAAAATATGGATTTTAGTTAATAATAATGTATCAATATTGGTTCATTAATGATGATAAAGGTACTATACTAATGTAAGGTATTAATTATAGGAGAAAGTAGGTGTGGAATATATGGAAATTCTCTGTGTCATCTTGTGACTTTTTTCATAAATCTGAATCTATTTAAAGATAAAGGGAAAAGAGTGAAACTCAGAGAGAGGATCCTGCTAGTGTCAAGGAAGGAAGTGAACAAAGCTGCCTCTGGAGAAGGGCAGTATTTAGGAGCTGAGGAGCTCAGTCCTACAACCACAAATAACTGAATTCTGCCAAGAGCCAAAAGGAGCTTGGAAGAGGACCCCAAGCTCCGACTGAGAATCACAGTGTGGTCAACACCTTGACTGCAGCCTGATGAAGCCTGAGCAGAGGCTCCATCTGAGCTGTGCCTGGATTCCTAACCCCAGAAAACTGTGAGATAATAAATTTATGTTGTTTTAATCTGTGACACGTGTGGCAATTTATTATGCATCAATAGAAAACAAAGGCACAAGGCTTCCCTGACTATTCTAACCCCAGTGTATGTGTTTCCCCTGGGGCTACTTATCCCTTTTATCCATTCATCCAACTTACATATACTAAGACCTACTATGCGCTATACACTGTGATAAACAATGAGTAGAGAGTGGTAAATGAAATACACTCCTTGCCTTCTTGAAGCCTAGAGTGTGGTGAAAGACTCAAGCAAACATCATGTAGATGCTTAATTTACAAACAATGGTAAGTTCTATAAAGGGAAAAAATAAGATGTGGTAAGAGAAGAAATTTTTGAATACAGGAGGATCAGAGAAAACTTCTTTGAGGAAATTGCAATTAAAGTTGAGACCTGAAAGATACACGTGAATTGGCCAGACAGCAAGTGGGAGCAGAGAAGATAGGTCCTGAGAAAGGAAGGAGCTGGAAGGTTTTTAGGACTTGAAAACCACCAGCTTGATGGAAAAACCAAAGACAAAGAGAAAATCTTGAAAAAAAGCCAGAGAAAACGGCCAGCATGGCTGCAGTGAGTGATCAAGGGGAGAGAGGCAGGAGGTGCGTGTGGAGGAATAGACAGAGGTTGACTGTGTAGGGTCTCAAAGGCGGGGATACAGATGTTAGTAATTTATGTTGAGAACTCTAGGAAGCCCCTGAAGGGTTTAAGCAGGAGGGTGCTCAGATTTGCTGTGTTAGAAAGTTCAGTCTGCTGATGGACATCAGACCCTATGGGGGCAAGAATGGACTTGAATAGAACAGTGAGGAGAGGACTCCAGAAGCCCAGGTAGGAGACCAGCCAGGCAAAAACGGTTGCCATAGATACGAAGAGAAGAAGACCTGAGAGCAACTCAGATGCTGGAGTAGCTGGACTTAAGGTGGGTTGATGAGAGCATGAAGGAAACAGCAATGCCAAGGAGGACTCTGAGGCATCCTTCACCCTGGATGAAAAGCAGGTGAGGAAGGCTAGGGAAGATGTCCACCCATTCTCTTTCAGGACTGCACCTTTCTATTACTATTCCCTTTGCCTACATACTCTTCCCAGGCATCTTCACCAAGCTAGATCCTATTCTACCTTCAGAACCCAGCTCAGGTGTCAATTCTTCTGGGAAGCAACCCCTGACCACTGAGCCTTGTTTCTCTTCCTCTTGTCCCCGAGCATCTGGGCACCACTCTCATAGCACAGAGTGTTCTATGACATGTCTGTGTACTCCCTTGTCCACAAAAGCAGGAAAAAAAAAAAGCAGAAAAAAAATTTCAAAGCTCTCTATTTCCAACTAGAGTATATTTGACACACAATAAAGTTTTACTGCATGAGCGAGTGGAGTAAAAATGTTAGAAAGATTCAACACTGAGAACCACTGGTCCTCAGCACACAGCCCAAATGTGAGGGATAAACAAGAGTTCTCCAACCCACAGGAGCAAATGCCTTTAAAGGCGAGAAGTGAAGTTCATGCTCTGTACTCCAAGGCAAGACACCCTCAAAGGAGCTGAGAGCCAGTTCACAATTTTAAGAAATATGACTTATCTGGTTTCTTCATCCGGAACAGATTAGTTGAAAGTTATGGGGGTTGTCTCCCTGACAAGAAGCACAGAGCAGGAAAACAAAATGCACTTGACTGTTGAAATTGGGGCATCTTCCCCCCAAAATGCAGCCAACGTGTGTCTATTCTCCAGCCTGTGACCACATAACTGCAGATTTTAAAACAAGGTAATTGGAATAATGAGCATTTACATTGCACTGTCCACATAGAAGATTCATCCAGTCTTCATAGCAAATGTATGAGAAGTAAAGAAGCTTCCTTTCAAGGAAGGATAAATTTAAAATTTTGGAGGTAAGAGGGGGTGAGGTTGGCACAGAATACAGAGGGAGAGGAATATGAGATGGAAGAGCACTCACAGGGCTCTTCACAGGTTTGGGGATGGTCTGGGTGGTAGTATAAGGGGCTTTGCTTTTGAGCCTTTGCTTTACAGTTATATGCAACAGTTTTTATTTGCATGTAGGAATTTTAAGACACAGTCTGCTTGCCCAGGGTTACAAAATTAGTCTGTGGCAGAGCTGGTTGGCACTTCGATTCAGACTTTGTGATTCTAAATCTGGTGCCACGTCTACTACTGTTTGGTGACATTGTTGCATAGCAAGTATCGCCATGAGCTGTGTCATAGTGCATCCTAACTAGTATCTATGCGTGACAGGGGTATCCAGGGAGGAGACGTGAGCATCTGCTTTGGTTAATACCACAAAGTTTAATAATAATGATGCCTTTGTTATTATTACTCTTATGGTTTTTGCAGTGCATGGATGTATACTGCCCCACTTTATGTATGTGGAATCTAGAAAAACAGTACAGACGAACCTATTTCCAGGGCAGGAATAGAGACGCAGATGTAGAGAATGAACATGTGGACACAGGGTGGGAAGGGGAGGGTGGGATGAACTGGGAGATTAGGTTTGACATAAATACCCTACCATGTGTGAAATAGATAGCTAGTGGGAAGCTGCACTATAGCACAGGGAGCTCAGCTCGGTGCTCTGTGGTGGCCTAGATAGGTGGGATGGGGCGGGGATGGGAGGGAGGTACAAGGGGGAGAGGATATATGTATACATATAACTGATTCACTTTGTTGTACAGCAGAAACTAACACAATATTGTAAAGCAATTATACTCCAATTTTTAAAAATGATGATGACTGGGCTTCCCTGGTGGCACAGTGGTTAAGAATCCGCCTGCCAATGCAGGGGACATGGGTTCGAGCCCTGGTCTGGGAAGATCCCACATGCCACGGAGCAACTAAGCCCGTGTGCCACAACTACTGAGCCCGTGTGCCACAACTACTGAAGGCCGTGCGCCTAGAGCCCATGCTCCGCAACAAGAGAAGCCACCGCAGTGAGAAGCCCGCTCGCCGCAACTAGAGAAAGCCCACGCGCAGCAACAAAGACCCAACGCGGCCAAAGATAAATAAATAAATAAATATTTTTAAAAAATAAAATAAAAGATAAAATTAAAAATTGATGATGAAATAAATTTTTAAAAAAAGAAAGAAAATCGCTCAATCACATCACAGCTGCCCTGCAAGACAAGTCGTATTGTTCCCGTTAAACAGAAAAGGAGATTCAGATTAACTCATAGACTAGGTGGCGCTGAATTCATTTCTGCCTGATTCCAAAATGTCATTGTAGCCACTAGTCTCTTCTTATAAGGTAGGTCTCCACTCAACCTCCTTATCATGCTTCTTAGCAGTAAAGGATGGTGTGTGCAGGACTGCTCAGACCCTGACCCAGCAATCATCGTGCCTACTTACACAGGGGACAATTACAGAATGGCTATCAAGGCTGCACTTCAGCCAGAGCTTCCCATGAGCTGAATTCGTCATTGTGGAGTTCAAGTAAGATGCTGAGCGTGTGGCTCAGATCTCAGGGCTAAGCATCCCAATGCCTTCTGACACTGAGGGTGAACATGCTCAAACCGGCATGCGGCAAGAAATACACAGACAGACAGAAAGACAGAGAACTGACTCCTCAAGAGGGCCCCTGAGCCCACCTACCCACATAGCCACCTGGAGAAGAGGGTGGAGATGCTGGGGGTCATGCCTTTGTAGTCACAGTGACCTGGACCTCGGGCAATCTGATGAGTAATTCCATATCATTTTTCTTTCCTTATAGCGGTTCGATGCCTGAACCGCACTGCTGGGAATAGACAGGGTGTTTACTCAAGACCTAGAAGGTGCTTTCTGTGTTGCTTCTGACACCAGCCTTAATGAGCCCAGGCAATGCACTGGCCTTCCTATCTTCTGTAGCACATCAACCTGATGTCTTCATGCAACGGTTCTCAGAGAGTTCAAGGTCCAGCTCTGGGTCATAAGTGAAAGTGACCCTTTCTCCCTTCCTTCCATGCGTGTCGCATGGGCTGGTTCCCTCCTGGCATCGTACTAGACAGGGTCTCATGTGAGCATCACACTTAACACCCTCCCACCTGGAACCCCATGACACTCCTGCAGGTACCCCTTTGCCTTGCCATGTTATTAACCAGAAAAGCTGAGGGTCATTTGCATCCTCGGAGATGCTAATGTGAAGAGCAATTGTGAAAGTACCTAAAGTCCAAGATCTCTCTCATATCCTGCTCTTTAAGTGTCTCCCTCAAGAGAAGGGTAACTGTCATCAGTTTGTAAACATTAAGCTGGTTTCCAGTCTATAGAATAGCCTCTTACCCATTCCATCCCATGAGTAATTTTTTTCTTAATATATATACTTCCCCGGAGAATAAATCTCAGCACTCATCAATCTCCCTCGCTGCTTTATTTTTCTTCACAGTTCAGATCTTCTTTTCTACATATTCTGTTATTTACTCATGTTTTGTGGATGGTTTCTCTTTTTTACCTGCACTAAACGTATGCTCCATGAGGCCAGGGCTTTTGGTCCGGTATCTTAGTGTACCTCCTATACCCAAACAGGGAGAGGCATATTCTTGTACTTGGTAAACATTTTTTGAATAATTGAACAAGTGAATATTAGAAGAGGAATTTTTTTTTACGTTTCTAGATATGCCTGACAAGGTGAGTTTTTTTCCCAAAAACGCTGTGCATGAGATAACAGCAAGTCATCTCCTATTTAACCTCTTCCTAAATCTCTATATGAGGCAGCTCACTCAGTCTTCCCTGGGTTATTACTTCACATTTGCAAAAGTTAGATGTAAGATGTTCAACATTAGATGTTCAACAAGTTCTGAAGCCACGCCTAGTCTTGAACTTCCATTTTTGCCTAAGCCAGTCGGAGTTCAGTTTCTGTTGCTTGCAACCAAGATCAGTAGTGTAGAGGAGGGAGCAAACAAACCTGTTCAGCAAAGATTCCTAGTGAAAAACTCTGCTTAAAAATACAGACTAACGTTTACACAGCACTACTATGAGCTCACAGTGCTCTTTTGTGTGCTTTATATATATGAACCCATTTAATTCTCACAACCACCCTATGAGGTCAGGACTATTATTACGCCCACTTCATAGACGACGAAACCAAGGCTTAGCAAGGTAATGACCCGCCCAAGTCTCACAGCTGGTAAGTGTTAGAATTGGGGTTTCAACATTAACAGGCCACTATGCTTTACTGCGCTCGCCAGCTTAAAGTCCATGTGAGAGGATCATGGTATTAGAAGAAAAGCTATCCAGAGTAATTGGACTGGCCCCTTTTTGTGTCCTATGAGATACCTGGAGATACAAGGACAGTGTGCCTATGGGGGATACCCTTGACAGGACATCTGAGAATGCCCAGCTCTGTGGGTAACGGACCCAGGTGCCCACACTGACTAGCTGCTGTGCCCATGCGAGCAGCTCAGACGCACATGGCCAGCAGGCTGGACTTCTAGCAGTGACCCCTACTGGCTAATCCCCACAAGCAGCTCTGGCCAGCTTTGACTTCAATCACAAAATCTTTTCCTAATTGAGTTTATTGCCTTTTTGGCAGCTCTCACCGGGCAAAGGATTACTGCTTGATAAAAGGAAAGTTTTTACTGACGTGGAGTATAGAAACTTTAACTTGTAGTTAGTGCAGTATTGGTCATACATGGGGAGGGTGGGTTCCTGATGTTAAAAACCATAGAGCACAGTTGGGGATAAAAAAACAGTAGAATATGGTTAACTGTCAAGAAAGGAAAAGCACCATTGTGTTCATTCCCTGTCTTAAAGTGGAGTAAACATGCAGCAATCATTCTGGAGTCTAAACTGAGTACAAGTCTGATAGTAGGAGTGATGATTCATCCAGCCCTCAGCATGGATTTTTAGGTTGTACAGACCTAAATTCAAATGCAAGAGCCAATACGAGTTGCATGATATTAGGCAAGTGATTTAATTACATCAGAGTTGCTGTAAGATCAGGTTCCACCATGCTTAGCACAGAGTAGCTAAGAGTAGCTACACAGATGGTCATTTCCATTTCCCCTTGCTCCTGACACACTTTACAACTGTAAAGAATAATTACTCAGGGTTAAAGTACAGCAGGGAGTGCAGTGACAGAACAGTGTCTGGACATATTACGCTGAAAACACCCAGCAAAGTCCAAAGGGAAAAAAAATTAAAAGAGACAGTAGAAGAGAAGGAAAGAAAGCAGTCCAGAAGAGTCTTTTTCTAACTCTTACCCTAACCAATGTAAATCACTCAACATGCCTGGGCCTCAGTTTTCTTGCCTGTAAAATGGGGGCATAGGAACTAGTCCATTTTATAATATAAATATTTAGAGCTATAAATTTCCCTCTGGGCATATCTTTAACTGCATTACAAAGATTGTTGTGTGGTTTTTTTTTTTCATTTAACTCAAAATATTCTCCAATTTTTCTTATGATTTCTTCATTGACCCATGGGTTATTGAGGAATATGTTTCATATTCTGCAAATCATGGGAATATCCCAGATACCTTTCTGTTATTTATTTCTCATTTTATTCCTGGTGGTCAGAGAACATTTTGAGACTTGATTAATGCCCATTTTGGTGAATTCTACATGCACTTCAAAAGAGTGTGTATTTTGCTATCGATAGGTAGAATATTCTATAAATGTCAATAAGGTCAGGTTGACTGGTAGTGATGTTCAGGTTTTCTATATCCTTTTCTGTCTACGTGTTCTATTAATTGCTGAGGGAGGAATGCCGAAATCTCTAATTGTAATTGTGGATTTGTCTACTTCTATTTTCATCAGATTTTGCTTCATATATTTTATGCTCTGTTATTAGGTATATAAAGAACAAGGACTGTCATGCTTTCTTTTGAACTGACCCTCTTGCCACTATGAAAAGCGTCTCTATATTCCTTTTATCCCCCAGCTTTATTGAGGTATAATTGACAATACAAAATTGTACATTTTTAAAATGTACAACCCAATTACCTGATATACATATACAGTGTGAAATATTCATCACGAAGCCAATCAACATATCCATCACTTCATAACTTTACCATTTCCCTTTTTTTTTCCTTTCTTTTTTCATTTATGTAATGAGAACACCCATGATCTACTTTCTCTGGAGAACTGGTGTACAGCAATGTGACTGTAGTTGACAATATTGTATTGTGTGCCTTCCAGAGTCTACTTCATCTGATGTTAGTACAGCCACTCCAGCTTTCTCATACTTAGTGTTTACATTGCACATCATTTTCCTGCCTTTCACTTTTTACCTATCTCTGAATCTTAAATGAATTTCTTATGGACAGCCTAGAGTTGGGTTTTACTCTTTTTATCCATTCTGACAACCTCGGTCTTTTGATTGACCATTTATATTTAGACCATTTATATTTAATGAAATTATCAATATGACTGTCTATTTATCATCTTGCTATTTGTTTTCTATTGTCTCATCTTCTCTTTGTATTTATTTTTCTGCCTTTTTAAAAAATTATTTTGTAGCATTCCATTTTATTTCCACTGTTGGCTTATTAGATACAATTTCTTTGTTTTATTTTTCAGTGGTTTCTATAGGCTTTACAATATGAATCTTCAATCGATTATAGTCTATCTTCAAATATTGTTATACCACACATATAAGAACCTTACAATAATATACTTCCTTTTTTCCCATTCTTTGTGCTATGGTTGCTAAACATTTTACTTCTACATACATTATAAACTGCAGAATACATTGTTATTAATTTTTGCTTGAAGTAGTCAATTCTTTCTTAAAGATAATTTTTAGGAGAAGGGGGAAAGTCTTTTATATTTACTTACATATTTACCATTTCTAGAGTTACTTATTCTTTTGTATAGATTTCATCTAACATTATTTCTCACCACCCTGAATAATTCCTTAAATAAATCTTGTAGTACAGATCTACTGGTAATAAATTCTCTCAGCTTTTGTTTGTCTAAAAATGTCTTTATTTTGTTTTCATATTTGAATGATAGTTTCACCGAGTATGCAATTCTATATTGACAGTTTTTGAGTTTTGGTAAGTATATTAGTCTGCTTGGACTCCCATTAAAAAACATCATAGCGTATCTGCTCAAGGTAATAGAAGTGAGTCAGAAGGCTTCCGGGAAGATGGCGGAAGAGTAAGACGAGGAGATCACCTTCCTCCCCACAGATACACCAGAAATACATCTACACGTGGAACAACTCCTACAGAACACCTACTGAAGGCTGGCAGAAGACCTCAGACCTCCCAAAAGGCAAGAAACCCCCACATACCTGGGTAGGGCAAAAGAAAAAAGAGTAAACAGAGACAAAACAATAGGGACGGGACCTGCACCAGTGGGAGGGAGCTGTGAAGGAGGAAAGGTCTCCACACACTAGAAGCCCCTTCACCGGCGGAGGCTGCGGGTTGCGGAGGGGAAGAGCTTCGGAGCCGCGGAGGAGAGCACAGCAACAGGGGTGCGGAGGGCAAAGCGGGGAGAGATTCCCGCACAGAGGACCAGGGCCGACCGGCACTCATCAGCCCGAGAGGCTTGTCTGCTCACCCGCCGGGGCGGGCGGGGCTGGGAGCTGAGGCTTGGCTTCGGTCGGAGCGCAGGGAGAGGACTGGGGTTGGCGGCGTGAACACAGCCTGAAGGGGGCCAGTGCACCACGGCTAGCCGGGAGGGAGTCCGAGGAAAAGCCTGGACCTGCTGAAGAGGCAAGAGACTTTTTCTTACCTCTTTGTTTCCTGGTGCGTGAGGGGAGAGGATTCAGAGCGCTGCTTAAAGGAGCTCCAGAGACGGGCGCGAGCCGCGGCTAAAAGCGCGGAGGGACCCCAGAGACGGGCATGAGACGCTAAGGCTGCTGCTGCCGCCACCAAAAGGCTGTGTGCGAGCACAGGTCACTATCCACACCCCTCTTCCGGGGAGCCTGTGCAGCCCGCCACTGCCTGGGTCCCAGGATCCAGGGACAACTCGCCCGGAAGAACGCACTGCGCGCCTCAGGCTGGTGCAACGTCATGCCGGCCTCTGCCGCCGCAGGCCCGCCCCGCACTCCATGCCCCTCCCCCCCGCCCCGCCCCGCCCCGCCCCGCCTCGCCCCGCCTGAGTGAGCCAGAGCCCGCGAATCAGCGGCTCCTTTAACCCCGTCCTGCCTGAGCGAAGAACAGACGCCCTCCGGCGACGCAGAGGCGGGGCCAAATCCAAAGCTGAGCCCCTGGGAGCTGTGAGAACAAAGAAGAGAAAGGGAAGTCTCTCCCAGCGGCCTCAGAAGCAGCGGGTTAAAGCTCGACAATCAACTTGATGTACTCTGCATCTGTGGAATACGTGAATAGACAACGAGTCATCCCAAATGGAGGAGGTGGACTTTGAAAGTAAGATTTATTTTTTCCCCTTTTCCACTTTTTCTGAGTGTGTATGTGTATGCTTCTCTGTGAGATTTTGTCTGTATAGTTTTCCTTCCACCATTTGTCCTAGGGTTCTATCCGTCTGATTTTTTTTGTTTTTTAAATTCTTTTTCTTTTTTTTCTCTTAATAATTTTTATTTTAATAACTTTATTATATTTTTTCTTACTTTATTTTATTTTACTTTATCTCCTTTCTTTTTTTCCTTCCTTGCCTCCGTCCTTCCTTCCTCCCTCCCTTCTTTCTTTCTTTCTTTCTTTCTCTCTTTCTCCTTCTACTAATTCTTTCTTTCTACTTTTTCTCCCTTTTATTCTGAGCCGTGTGGATGAAAGGCTCTTGGTGCAGCACCCAGGAGTCACTGCTGTGCCTCTGAGGAGGGAGAGCCAACTTCAGGACACTGGTCCACAAGAGACCTCCCAGCTCCACATAATAGCAAATGGTGAAAATCTCCCAGAGATCTCCATCTCAACACCAGCACCCAGCTTCAGTCAATGACCAGCAAGCTACAGTGCTGTATATCCTATGCCAAACAACTAGCAAGACAGGAACACAACACCACACATTAGCAGAGAGGCTGCCTAAAATCATAATAAGTCCACAGACACTCCAAAACACACCACCAGACGTGGACTTGCCCACCAGAAAGACAAGATCCTGCCTCATCCACCAGAAAACAGGCACTAGTCCCCTCCACCAGGAAGCCTACACAACACACTGACCTAACCTTAGCCACTGGGGACAGACACCAAAAACAACAGGAACTACGAACCTGCAGCCTGCAAAAAGGAGACCCCAAACACAGTAAGATAAGCAAAATGAGAAGACAGAAAAACACACAGCAGATGAAGGAGCAAGATAAAAACCCACCAGACCTAACAAATGAAGAGGAAATAGGCAGTCTACCTGAAAAAGAATTCAGAATAATGATAGTAAAGATGATCCAAAATCTTGGAAATAGAATAGACAAAATGCAAGAAACATTTAACAAGGACCTAGAAGAACTAAAGTTGAAACAAACAAGATGAACAACAAAATAAATGAAATTTAAAATACTCTAGATGGGGTCAATAGCAGAATAACTGAGGCAGAAGAATGGATAAGTGACCTGGAAGATAAAATAGTGCAAATAACTGCTGCAGAGCAGAATAAAGAAAAGAGAATGAAAAGAACTGAGGACAGTCTCAGAGACCTCTGGGACAACATCAAACGCACCAACATTCGAATTATAGGGGTTCCAGAAGAAGAAGAGAAAAAGAAAGGAACTGAGAAACTATTTGAAGACATTATACTTGAAAACTTCCCTAATATGGGAAAGGAAATAGTTAATCAAGTCCAGGAAGCACAGAGAGTCCCATACAGGGTAAATCCAAGGAGAAATATGCCAAGACACATATTAATCAAGCAAAAATTAAATACAAAGAAAACATTTAAAGCAGCAAGGGAAAAATAACACACAAAGGAATCCCCATAAGGTTAACAGCTGATCTTTCAGCAGAAACTCTGCAAGCCAGAAGGGACTGGCAGGACATATTTAAAGTGATGAAGGAGAAAAACCTACAGCCAAGATTACCCTACCCAGCAAGGATCTCATTCAGATTCAATGGAGAAATTAAAACCTTTACAGACAAGCAAAAGCTGAGAGAGTTCAGCACCACCAAACCAGCTTTACAGCAAATGCTAATGGAACTTCTCTAGGCAAGAAACACAAGAGAAGGAAAACACCTACAATAACAAACACACAACAATTAAGAAAATGGGAATAGGAACATACATATCGATAATTACCTTAAATGTAAATGGACTAAATGCTCCCACCAAAAGACACAAATTGGCAGAATGGATATAAAAACAAGACACATATATTTGCTGAGACCCACTTCAGACCTAGAGACACATACGGACTGAAAGTGAGGGGATGGAAAAAGATATTTCCATTTCATGCAAATGGAAACCAAAAGAAAGCTAGAGTAACAATTCTCATATCAGACAAAATAGACTTTAAAATAAAGACTATTAGAAGAGACAAAAAAGGACACTACATAATGATCAAGGGATCAATCCAAGAAGAAGATATAACAATTGTAAATATTTGTGCACCCAACATAGGAGCACCTCAATACATAAGGCAAATACTAACAGCCATAAAAGGGGAAATCGACAGTAACACACTCATAGTAGGGGAATTTAACACCCCACCTTCACCAATGGACAGATCATCAAAAATGAAAATAAATAAGGAAACACAAGCTTTAAATGATACATTAAACAAGATGGACTTAATTGATATTTGTAGGACATTCCATCCAAAAACAATAGAATACACATTTTTCTCAAGTGCTCATGGAACATTCTCCAGGATAGATCATATCTTGGGTCACAAATCAAGCCTTGGTAAATTTAAGAAAATTGAAATTGTATCAAGTATCTTTTCCGACCACAATGCTATGAGACTACATATCAATTACAGGAAAGTATCTGTAAAAAATACAAACACATGGAGGCTAAACAATACACTACTTAATAACGAAGTGATCACTGAAGCAATCAAAGACGAAATCAAAAAATACCTAGAAACAAATGACAACGGAGACACGATGACCAAAACCTATGGGATGCAGCAAAAACAGTTCTAAGAGGGAAGTTTATAGCAATACAATCCTACCTTAAGAAACAGGAAACATCTCCAATAAACAACCTGCCCTTGCACCTAAAGCAATTAGAGAAAGAAGAACCAAAAAAACCCAAAGTTAGCAGCAGGAGAGAAATCATAAAAATCAGATCAGAAATAAATGAAAAAGAAATGAAGGAAATGATAGCAAAGATCAATAAAACTAAAAGCTGGTTCTTTGAGAAGATAAACAAAACTGATAAACCATTAGCCAGACTCATCAAGAAAAAAAGAGAGAAAACTCAAATCAATAGAATTAGAAATGAAAAAGAAGAAGTAACAACTGACACTGCAGAAATACAAAAGATCATGAGAGATTACTACAAGCAACTCTATGCCAGTAACATGGACAACCTGGAAGAAATGGACAAATTTTTAGAAATGCACAACCTGCCAAGACTGAATCAGGAAGAAATAGAAAATATGAACAGACCAATCACAAGCACTGAAATTGAAACTGTGATTAAAAATCTTCCAACAAACAAAAGCCCAGGACCAGATGGCTTCACAGGCAAATTCTATCAAACATTTAGAGAAGACCTAATACCTATCTTTCCCAAACTCTTCCAAAATATAGCAGAGGGAGGAACACTCCCAAACTCATTCTACGAGGCCACCATCACCCTGATACCAAAACCAGACAAGGATGTCACAAAGAAAGAAAACTACAGGCCAATATCACTGATGAACATAGATGCAAAAATCCTCAACAAAATACTAGCAAACAAACAAACAAACAAAAATACTAGCAAACAGAATCCAACAGCACATTAAACGGATCATACACCATGATCAAGTGGGGATTATTCCAGGAATGCAAGGATTCTTCAATATACGCAAATCAATCAACGTAATACACCATATTAACAAACTGAATGAGAAAAACCATATGATCATCTCATAGATGCAGAGAAAGCTTTTGACAAAATTCAACACCCATTTATGATAAAAGCCCTGCAGAATGTAGGCATAGAGGGAACTTTCCTCAACATAATAAAGGCCATATATGACAAACCCACAGCCAACATCTTCCTCAATGGTGAAAAACTGAAAGCATTTCCACTAAGATCAGGAACAAGACAAGGTTGCCCACTCTCAACACTATTATTCAACATAGTTTTGGAAGTTTTAGCCACAGCAATCAGAGAAGAAAAGGAAATAAAAGGAATCCAAATCGGAAAAGAAGAAGTAAAGCTGTCACTGTTTGCAGATGACATGATACTATACATAGAGAATCCTAAAGATGCTACCAGAACACTACTAGAGCTAATCAATGAATTTGGTTAAGTAGCAGCATACAAAATTAATGCACAGAAATCTCTGGCGTTCCTATACACTAATGATGAAAAATCTGAAAGTGAAATCAAGAAAACACTCCCATTTACCACTGCAACAAAAAGAATAAAATATCTAGGAATAAACCTACCTAAGGAGACAAAAGACCTGTATGCAGAAAATTATAAGACACTGATGAAATAAATTAAAGGTGATACAAATAGATGGAGAGATATACCATGTTCTTGGATTGGAAGAATCAACATTGTGAAAATGATTCTACTACCCAAAGCAATCTACAGATTCAATGCAATCCCTATCAAACTACCAAGGGCATTTTTCACAGAACTAGAACAAAAAATTTCACAATTTGTATGGAAACACAAAAGACCCCGAATAGCCAAAGAGATCTTGAGAACGAAAAATGGAGCTGGAGGAATCAGGCTCCCTGACTTCAGACTATACTACAAAGCTACAGTCATCCAGACAGTATGGTACTGGCACAAAAACAGAAAGATAGATCAATGGAACAGCATAGAAAGCCCAGAGATAAACCCAAGCACATATGGTCACCTTATCTTTGATAAAGGAGGCAGGAATATACAGTGGAGAAAGGACAGCCTCTTCAATAAGTGGTGCTGGGAAAACTGGACAGGTACATGTAAAAGTATGAGATTAGATCACTCCCTAACACCATACACAAAAATAAGCTCAAAATGGATTAAAGACCTAAATATAAGGCCAGAAACCATCAAACTCTTAGAGGAAAACATAGGCAGAACACTCTCTGACAGAAATCACAGCAAGATCCTTTTGGACCCACCTCCTAGAGAAATGGAAATAAAAACAAAAGTAAACAAATGGGACCTAATGAAACTTCAGAGCTTTCACACAGCAAAGGAAACCATAAACAAGACCAAAAGACAACCCTCAGAATGGGAGAAAATATTTGCAAAAAATATTGCAAAAAAGTAACTGACAAAGGATTAATCTCCAAAATTTATAATTAGCTCATGCAGCTCAATAACAAAAAACAAACAACCCAATCCAAAAATGGGCAGAAGACCTAAATAGACATTTCTCCAAAGGAGATATACAGACTGCCAACAAACACATGAAAGAACGCTCAACATCATTAATCATTAGAAAAATGCAAATCAAAACTACAATGAGATATCATCTCACACCAGTCAGAATGGCCGTCATGAAAAAATCTAGAAACAATAAATGCTGGAGAGGGTGTGGAGAAAAGGGAACCCTCTTGCACTGCTGGTGGGAATGTAAATTGATACAGCCACTGTGGAGAACAGTATGGAGTTTCCTTAAAAACTACAAATAGAACTACCATATGACCCAGCAATCCCACTACTGGGCCTATACCCTAAGAAAACCATAATTCAAAAAGAGTCATGTCCCCAAATGTTCATTGCAGCTCTATTTACAATAGCCCGGAGATGGAAACAACCTACATGTCCATCATCAGATGAATAGATAAAGAAGATTTGGCACATATATACAATGAATATTACTCAGCCATAAAAAGAAACAAAGCTGAGCTATTTGTAATGAGGTGGATAGACCTAGAGTCTGTCATACAGAGTGAAGTCAGAAAGAGAAAGACAAATACCATATGCTAACACATATATATGGAATTTAAGGGGAAAAAAATGTCATGAATAACCTAGGGGTAAGACAGGAATAAAGACACAGACCTACTAGAGAATGGACTTGAGGATATGGGGAGGGGGAAGGGTAAGCTGTGACAAAGCGAGAGAGAGGCATGGACATATATACACTACCAAACGTAAGGTAGATAGCTAGTGGGAAGCAGCCGCATAGCACAGGGAGATCAGCTCGGTGCTTTGTGACCACCTGGAGGGGTGGGATAGGGAGGGTGGGAGGGAGGGATATGCAAGAGGGAAGAGATATGGGAACATATGTATATGTATAACTGATTCACTTTGTTTTAAAGCAGAAACTAACACACCATTGTAAAGCAATTATACTCCAATAAAGATGTAAAAAAAAAAAATCATAGACTGGCTGGCTTAGGCAAAAGAAATTTCTTTTCCCACCAGTCTGGAGGCTAGAAGTTCTAGATCAAAGTCCCGCATGGTCAGTTTCTGATGAGGGCTGTCTTCTTGCTGTGTTCCCACATGGTATAGAGAGAAATCTCTAGTGGTTTTTCTTATAAGGACACTAATCCGATTGGATCAGGGCCCCACCCTTATGACCCATTTAACCTTAACTACTTCCTTACTCAAAATATGGCACGCTGAGGTTTAGGACTTCAACATACATATTTTGGGGGTGAGAGGGACACATGTTGATACATTCAGTCCATAAGAGGGGGGGGTTAAATTTTAGATCATTGAAGATGCAAACCCCTTGTCTTCTGGTTTGCTCCATTTCTGTCAGGAAGTCTGCAGTCATTCTTGTCTTGACCCCCCTGTACATCATATGTCCTTTTTTCTGGCCACTTGGAATTTGTTGAACTTCTTGGACCTGTGAGTTTATAGTGTTCAGCAAATTGGAAATTTTTCAATTATTATTTCTTCAAGTATCTTCTCTGTCCCTGCTCCTGTCTACCTGGAACTCCAATTACACCAGTATTATATCACTTGATGTTGTCTCACAATGCCAAGAGTCACATGTCACCAAGGCTCTGTTCATTTTTTTTCTTGTTTTAAAATGTCTTTTGATTCAGTTTGGATGATTAGATTATTTCTGTTGCTACATCTTCAACTTCATTTGATTTTTTTGCAGTGCCTAATCTGTTAATCCCACCCAGTGAACTTTTCATTTCAGACATTGCATTTTTCATTTCCCGAAGTTTCATTTGGTTCATTTTTTATGTCTTACTCTCCTTATTATGTTCATATTTTCCCTTAAATCCATGAGTATATTTACAGTAGCTTTTTGTTCATGTCCTTGGCTGACTATACCATCATCTCTTTTATTCGTAGATCTGTTTAGATTGCCTGGTCACATTTGTTTCTTTGTATGTGAAATTTTTTATTGGATTAGATTTTTGTCTTCCCTTAAAAAAACGTTGAGTGTTTTCTGGCATGCAGATATGTTACTTGGAGTTCATTCTTTTTAGGGTTGTTTTTAAGCTGTGTCAAGGGCAGACCTCGAGTGGTCTTCCCTCTGGGTCCACTCTAGCCTCACTACCAAGGCATGACCCTTCTAGGTCTCCACAAATTGCCCTGGGTGTTCAAAGTCACAATTCAAATGTCTTCAGCCCTGTGTGAACCTTGAGAATTCTTCAGCTTATAGCTTACCAGTCACTCTTTGCCCAGCCTCATCGAGTTTCACCCTACACACGTGGCTTAGTGTTCAGCAAAAGACTCGGATGGATTCCCATATAGATTTCCAGAGTTCTCTCTTTCTATCTCTCTCTCTCTCTTTCCCCATCCTCTCTGACTCTATGCTCCGTAAATACCAGCCACCACAACCTCCCTGGACTCCAATACCTGTGTCTTCATGCTAGCAAGACTACCGCGCAACACAGTCAGGACTGTGCCTGCAAGCAGAAAGCCAGGACAATGGCAGGGATCACACTTTTGTTTCATTTCTCTCAAGAGCCATCATCCTACACTGCCTACTATCCAATGACTGAAGACAGTTTCATATATTTTATCTTATTTTTTAGCATTTTATAGTGGAGGGCAAGTCTAGTCCCAGTTATTCCATCACGGCCAGTAACAGGAATCTCGTTCCTTTTTAAACTCTTTTTAGCCACAAAATTCTCTTTTTGAATGAAATCGGTCATAGAATCACAGTACAGCAGAGGGATAAATGTGAGAAATTTGCCTCTGAATTTAAATCATATTCTTGGACATAATTCTTTCATTATTTATGGAACCCCTTGTTGCTCCACTGCAGGCATGACGTTTGAAAATCATCATCTAGATCAGTCTCCAAATTGCTAGACCAAAGAAGGGTCAAAATGACCCTTTGGGGTACTGGGAAAAATACTAGAATTTGTCTTTATTTTCAACTCATTTTAAAATTTCCATTTTGGATAAATGTTTTATGATTAAAAAGCATATTAGCATGGTAGTACATTTAAATACTACTTTATAAATAAACAACTATACATATGTAGGTCAAATGATGTGGGTTTTTTAACTAATAGGAGTACATGATCAAAATAGATTGAAGGCCTCTGGACTAGATCAGGGTCAGTAAAGTTTTCCTGTAAAAAGCCAAATTGTAAAGTATTTTAGGCTTTGGAAACCATATGGTCTTTGTCAAAACTACTCAACTCTGCTTTTGTAGCATGAAAGCTATATGTACATAAATGAACATAGCTGTGTTCCAACAAAATTTTATTTGCAAAAACAGGTGGTGAGCTAGATTTGGCCTGCAAGCTGTAGTTTGTCAATGCTTGGGCTAGGTGATTTCTGAAGACCCTTTCAGCAGAAGAGTCTTTTGGCTCAATCTCCATCTACAGACTAGAATGGGACAGAGTAGAGTATCTTTGATACCCCCAGCTCCTATACGTTCTTCTTAAAGGGCTAGCATGATTTATGCCACTTAATCCTAACCCCCCACGTCCACAATCCCTTCTTTCACAGCATTGAAATATACAACAAAAATTCTTCCAAAATCAAAGAGTGGTTAAAACTCAGGCACTGGAATAAAACAGAAGTTAAAACCCTAATGCCGCTATGTAGAGCTGGGCTCAGTTTCATTATTTCTGTGGCCTTCCATCCTCAACATGTGTAAAATGGGGACTCTGAGCTAACTAGCAAGTCTGCTGCACTGATTGAAAGAGATAATGTGTTTGAACTTGACACAGTAGGTAGACAATAAATGCTAGATTCCTCCTCTAGTCTTCACTCTGGGCCCTTTTTGCCCTCCAAAACAAGATACGAAAAGAGGAAAACAGGGTGAGAGCAAATGGAAAGATGGAGAGAGAGAGAGAGAGAGAGAGAGAGAGAAAGAGAAAGAGAGGGAGGGAGTTTTGTTATTCCTTTGTCTCTCTACCAAAGGTTTTGCTTCTTGTGTTCGTGTGCTGGGAAAGGTGAAGCTCTTTAATAATTTTGTCACACACCAAGGCACTGCCCTAAGGCAATGGGATGAGGGCAGGAAGGTAGGTAATGGCCAGCAGAATCTGTAATACATCGCTTAAGTTAGCTGTCTCCAAAACAAGGTGTCTGCACCAGGGGTTTTACAAAATGATCCAATGGGGCATAGGGAGAAAATGTTAGAATTTCTCTTCATATTTACTTTTTATCTCATCTTTTAAAAATTTCTATTTCTGATGTGTTTTCTCATGTATTTAACATATAATACTGTAGTACATTCATGTAGTTCATCAATAATTATATATATATATTTTTTAAATGTACTTATTATTTATTTATTTTTGGCTGCATTGGGTCTTAGTTGCTGCATGTGGGATTTTTTTGAGGCATGCAGGATCTACACTGTGGTGCGCAGACTTCTCTCTAGTTGTGGTGTGCGGGTTTTTCTCTTCTCTAGTTGTGGCATGCAGGCTCCAGGGCGCGTGAGCTCTGGAGTTGTGGCACGTGGGCTCTAGTTGAGGCACGCAAGCTCAGTAGTTGTGGCACATGAACTTAGTTGCTCTGTGGCATGTGGGATCTTGGTTCTCTCACCAGGGATCTAACCTGTGTTCCCTGCATTGGAAGGCAGATTCTTTACCACTGGACCACAAGGGAAGTCCATGTGTGTATATATATATATATATATATAAAAAAGAATATGCTCAGAAGTTTTTCCTGATTGTGATCCATGATCAAGGAGATAAAAAGTCGGGGAGGCTTCTGTGCTTGGGCTTGACAGGTGTCTTCAAACACACTGGTGTGTCAGGGGATTCAAGGAGCAGCAGGATAAGTTTGGTGCATTATTTTGGGGGATCCACGTTGTTCAAAGATTTTTTCCATTATATTAAAACAAACATATTTTGGAGTTGAATGCTAAATCCACATAATATATATATATTTTAATTTTAAGTTCAACATAAGACTTCTAAGAAATTTTGAAGGAGTGACTGTGTCCTTCAGACACACCCCAGACCACTCAAGAGTATGAGTTTATGCTCTTCTGTCTGGAAAATTAGAGACAGTTTGAGAAACAGTTATACTGACAAAGGACCTCCTTGAATGAAGTTGCTCTTGGGTCTCTGAATCCAACTAGTCCCAAAATACAGAGTGTGGGTGATATTCTGGGTGCGTAGCCTAGAGACACACGTAAGACTCCTAGAACAATAAAAACAGTAGTGAACATTTATTGATCACTCTTCCATGACAAGCATTTAGTCCATATCATGTCATATAATCCTCCTAATAATATTATAAAGGTAGATGTTATTATTATCCTCCTACTGCTAAGGATTTGTGGTAGGCAGACTTCTCAAATGACCCTCGATGACCTATGCTCTCATATGATCCCCTCTCCTGGAGTGTGGACCAATGGATATGATGGATAGCACTCCTGTGATTATGTTACAATATACATCAAAGTAGGTTTTTGCAGACATGGTTAAGATTCCTAACCAGTTGATCTGGGCTCGACCTGGGTGGGCCTGACCTAATCAGGTGTTCTCTTAATAGGAGGTCCAGCAGTCACAAACTAA
The DNA here is from genome assembly GCF_937001465.1 of Orcinus orca. Taxonomy (NCBI): domain Eukaryota; kingdom Metazoa; phylum Chordata; class Mammalia; order Artiodactyla; family Delphinidae; genus Orcinus; species Orcinus orca. The sequence continues at coordinate 89,723,881 of NC_064569.1, read as the reverse complement.
AGAGATCAGAGAGACCTGCTCCTGCTGGCCTAGAGGAAAGCAGAGAGTTTTACTGTGAGCTGCCTATGGCAGTTACATGCTAAGGAATTACCAGCAGCCTCTGGGACCTGAAAGCGTTGCATGACCAACCTCCAGGAAAAAAGAAGGGGGACCTTGGGCTTAAACCACAAAGAAATTAGTTCTGCCAACAGTCTGGGAGCTTGAAAGAGGACCTCAAACGTCAGCTGAGAATTGCGCTCCTGGCCAACACCATGATTTCAGGCCGGTGAGACCCTACACAGAGAACTCAGCTAACTCGTACCCAGATACCCAGCCCATGGAAACTGTAAAATAATGCAACCGGGTGATTTTAAGCCACAAAGTTTGTGGTAATTTGTTATGCAAATTATGGAAAACTCATACAGGAAATTAGGAAGCTCACCTGAGCTTCCAGGTAACAAGAGGTGGTGTCAGAACTCAAATCCAAGCCATCTTGGTCCATTTATGCACCCATTCCTTCATTCAACACTCTTCCCAGTCCTGGAAATACAGCAGTGAAAAATAGGTGTTCCCACTCTCATGGAGATTCCCTTCCAGCGTCTCCAGAACTCTTGTTATTAATGCTATACTACACTGCCTACCTATCAGCCAAAGGGGCTATAAAACAAAGTCTCATATCCCTAAGTAGGAGAGGGGATTTCAGATTCTTGTGAAAGGGTGGATTTTCCCAAATAAGAGAATGGGAAAGGCAAGCCAAGATGAGATCACCAAACCCAGTAAAATTCCCACATGCTGCAATTTTCCTTGGGATTTCTTCTGGGATTCAGGAGGTCTTTCTCACGTAGACCAAAGAAAGTCGGTATGTGGGGCTTTTGCCACAATGTGGTTCGTGATAAGTTCGATCTTATTTAATCTGGTTTGCTTCAGTGGGGTTTTCTTCTCTAAACAGGTTGTGATTTTTTTTTAAAGATACTCAAGATAACTTACAGATTTTCCGATGTGGTCTTATTTATTTACTTTTTTTAAGATTCACTACTTTGATGGCAGTGCCTGGAGAAAACGGACTGGAACGTTGACACTAAGTCTGGGAAGGCTGTGGTTGAAACAGCTACTCCCGCACGACTCCTGCACAGCAGCGCCCAGCAATGTGGCAGAAGTAAAGGAGGTCTGTTGTGTGGCCGTGTCCTCAGAGAGTCTGGACAGAAAACCCATAAAAATGAAAGCCTAAGAGAATAAAGCTCCACAGAGGCTAACACCCAGGAAAGTGTGCCACCCAGGCACACCCAGGAAAGTCCATGGACTTTGGAGCCATCCAGACCTGGGTTTGAATTCCTGCTCTACCCCTCTCTACCTTTGTAGATTTCCAGAGTAATCATAATGATAGCAATAGCCGCCATTTTATTACGTGCCTACTGTGTGCCAGGCACAGTGCTGAGCCCTATGTATACACAACTGAGATCACTAATTCTCATGAATCTGGAAAGTACAGTACGATCCTTATTTTATAGGTGAGAATGTAAAGCTCAGAAGAATTCAGCAACCTGCACAACATCACCCAGCAAAACGGTGGTGGAGGTGAGATTTCAACTCCAGGTCTATTTAACTCCTCAACCTAAACTCTGAGCTTCAATTTCCTCATTTATAAAATGAGTTTAATAGTCCCCACTTCATTGGGTTGAGTGGAGGAATAAACGAAATGTCTATAAAGTGGCCGAAGGTTGGTGCTCAGGACTTGTTAGTTTCCCTACAGAAGAAGCTATGGGGCTTCAGGAATCCAGTAGGCTTCCTGGAGGAGGTGTGGCCTGGGAAGGATGGATTAGACTCAGAGACCATTTTGAGTTCAAAGCCTTTAAAGCTACCTTCACTTTGTTTCTGGTCAGGCTGCCGGGCACCATGCAAAAAAAGAGAAAACTCTGCCCACTCAATAATCACAATGTATTCTCTTTCTTCTCCAGGTAACTGACTAGGGGGAAGTCAGCTGTTGATGCAAATGCTCAGTGCTGGGCACACACCAGGATGCCTGACTCGTCTGCTTTGCAGAACAGCCTCATAAAGAGGCAACAGTACCCTTCTCGAGAAGTTATAAGCTCTTTTCCATTTGAGTTGACAGAGAAATATTTATCCAGGGTGCAAAAATCCTCCAGGAGGGCATTACATGAAAAAAAATAGAAAAAAGAAAAAGAAATTTCTTGCTGTCTTGGAGAAGTAGCACTTCCCTTTTGACATTTCATAAGGCATAAATTTGATAGCAACAGAAGCCCCAGAGACACGCTGTTAGCTAAACTGTGGGTGAAGCCATATTGCCAAGGAGCCTGGGGAGTGCAGTGTCCTTGCCTTTGTTATTCTGAGCGCTGTCTTGTCTACAGCATCTCTGGTACACATCTTCTTTCCCAAGGTTAACTCACCAGGGACTCCAGCTTCCAGTTTACCATCTTAAAAATGCATGCTTTAATCCACACCCGTGGCTCCCTTTCAGAACCCGTCCTGACAGTGAACAACTCCGGGGTCTGAATTTAAGAAATCTGGCCGAGCTCTCTGGGGCCTTGCAAGAACTAATTCTTACTGTTTCTGGCTGCCTTTTAAAAGTCACCCCCTTGTTCTTGAGTAAAAGGGAGAGAGAGCTGGACTGCCATCCAGATGGTGATATTCGGACCAAGGGGAGGCTTTAGACAAGGGTGCATTTACTCAGTGCCACCAGCAACTCAAGGTGGTTTTCAATGAGGCATTTGCTGCAACTGCTTTAAAAAGAAAAAAAATTTTAAATAACAGTTGGGCAGCGTTCAGAATCTGATCCTCGCTGAGATGAATTTAGGGATCTCCTTAGTTAATGAGAGAAGGCTGGCTTGCCATGGCCCTTGAACTTTGGTGTACTTGATTTACCTGCCTGTTTTATTGAAAATATAGATTCTTACCCCCCACTACAGGAAGGTCTGATTCAACAGGGTGGAATTCTTGACTCTGCATTTTGCAAGTAGGTATGAGTTTGAGGCAAATGGCTAGGGAGGCAATTCCTGGAAACTTTGATAAAATGAAAAGAGCAAGAATTCCTGGGCATATACCTGGAGAAAACCATAATTCAAAAAGATACATGCACCCCAGTGTTCACTGCATCACTTTTTACAATAGCCAGGACATGGAAGCAACCTAAATGTCCATCAACAGAGGAATGGATAAAGAAGTTGTGGTATATATATATATATATATATAAATAACGGAATATTACTCAGCCATAAAAAAGAACAAAACATGCCATTTGCAGCAACATGGATGGACCTAGAGGTTGTCATACTGAGTAAAGTAAGTCACACACTGAAAGACAAATATCATATGATATGGCTTATATGTGGAATCTAAAAAAAAGAGTACAAATGAACTTATTTACAAAACAGAAGTAGAGTCATGGATGTAGAAAACAAACGTATGGTTACCAGGGGATTGGGCAGGGGGGAGAGGGACAAATTGGGAAATTGGGACTGACATATACACACTACTATACATAAAATAGATAACTAATAAGAACCTGTTGTATAGCACACAGACCTGTACTCAATACTTTGTAATATGGGACCTATATGGGAAAAGAATCTAAAAAAAAGGGGGGGGGGATATATGTATACGTATAACTGATTCACTTTGCTGTACACCTGAAAATAACACAACTTTGTAAGTCAACCATACTCCAATAAAAATTTTAAAAAATAATAACAGAAAAAAAACTCTGGAGTCAGAAAGCAGCATCCGCTCTGATTCAAATCTCTACTAGGTCACTGACTTGCTGTGTGACTTTGGGCATGGGACTTAACCTCTCTGGGCCTGATTTCCTCATCTGTCAATAAACCTCTGTCTCAGGGAGCCCATCACCATTTGGATTCCTAACCTACTGAATCTTTGGGTGGAAGAGAAAAGGGGAGAGGAACCAACATTTGACTGAGCCCCTACGATGTACCAGCCATGTGATCTCCCCCCTCTCAGCTAAGTATTTCTCCTTCCCAAGTCAAAGAGCCTATGGTAATCTGCTTGAGCTTCTGGAAAATACCTTCAGGGCAGTGGTTTCTGACCCGTATTCTAACCAAATTGTGTGTGGTGGGTTAATTTTGTTCAACACACCTTGGTTCTTTTGTGAAAGGAAAGTCGGTATGCACAAGTTATTTAATGCAATTCAGTTTCATTTATTCAGCAAGCATTTATCGAGTTCCTACTGCGGCCCCGGCCCTGTGTGAGACGCTGGGGATCCCATATGGAACAGACACCAGGCTGCCCTCCCTGAGCTGGGCACACGGGTCTTCCTGGCTGGCTGACAGGGTAAATTTATTAGAAGCAACTGGAGCAGACACTGCCCTGCTCATCCTGGGTGAGGAGAGGCTGAAGAGGAGCTGGGAGGGAACGGCCCAGGCTGAGCTGAGTCCGAGTTTGGCTGCTCTGAGATGCAAGAGACTCAAGCCAGGTGAATTCAAAACACCTGCCTAAGATAAATAGCAAAATAATGATAATGTGATATTTAAACCCTGGCATCCAGGCTTCTTATCAGCTGTGCAGGTATGTAGGGAGAAGGCCAGAACAATGGAAAAGCCACACACACACCCTTAGAGAGGAACACTGTGACATGAACAAGCAGGTTTTCACCAAATGTGGTCCCCAGGCCACTGGCCACACAACCACCTGGGGAGCTTATCTAAAAATTCCTCCCTCCTACACTGTTGGTGGGAATGTAAATTGATGCAGCCACTGTGGAAAACAGTATGGAGGTTTCTCAAAAAACTAAAAATAGGTCTTCCCTGGTGGCGCAGTGGTTGAGAGTCCGCCTGCCGATGCAGGGGTCACGGGTTCGTGCCCCGGTCCGGGAAGATCCCACATGCCGTGGGGCAGCTGGGCCCGTGAGCCATGGCCACTGAGCCTGCGCGTCCGGAGCCTGTGCTCCGCAACGGGAGAGGCCACAACAGTGAGAGGCCCGTGTACCGCAAAAAAACACACAAAAAACTAAAAATAGAACTACTGTATGACCCAGCAATTCCACTTCTGGGCATATAGCTGAAAAAAACACTAATTCGAAAAGATACATGCACCCCAATGTTCATAGCAACACTATTTACAGTAGCCAAGACATGGAAACAACCTAAGTGCCCATAGACAGATGAATGGATAAAGAAGATGTGGTACATATATACAATGAATACTACTCAGCCATAAAAAAGAATGAAATTTTGCCATTTACAGCAACATGGATGGACCTGGAAGGTATTGCGCTAAGTGAAATTAGTCAGACAGAGAAAGACAAACACTGTATGTCTCCACTTATATGTGGAATCTAAAAAATATAACAAACTAGTGAATCAAACAAAAAAGAAGGAGACTCACAGATATAGAGAGCAAACTACCAGTTACCAGTGGGGAGAGGGAAGGCAGAGGGGCAATATATGGGTGGAGGAAAAAAGGGTTATTATGGGATTATAAGAAATCATGTGTGTGAAACTTTTGAAAATCGTAAAACACTATATAGAATTTAAAGAATCTTTCATTCAATTAAAAAAATTTAATTAAAATAAAATTGAACTGAAATAAAATAAAATAAAATGCAGATTCTTGACACCCTTCCCCCACCCTCACTCCCACCTCCGCCAAAAATTGCTGATCAGAACCCAGAGGGGGAGGGCTTAAAACTGCATGTATAACAAGCTCCTTCCCACCCCCTCCCCTCAGTGAACCTGCTACAGCTAATCTGAGAATTACTGGGATCTTTCTGTATCTAATCCACATAACTTTTGTAGTAGACATGTCTTCCTCCTTTTTGTAATTAGTGGCAATAAAATTAATAATTTATAATGTTTCCTGAGCACTTTCTATCTGCCAGGGAGTAGTCTAGGCACCTCACATATAACTCATTTTATCCCCACAAAAAAAACCCTATTTTATCCCCCATTTTACAGATGGAGAAACTGAGGCACAAAAAGTTTGGTGACTTGCAGGAGGGACGCAGCCAAGATTCAGCTTCAGACCTACAGGTCACACAAGAAAAAAATCCCCATTTTCCAGACCAGGAAAACAGGTCCAGCATCCCAGGGTGAGTCAAGTCAGAGTTGGAGGGTTTTATCCCCTTCCCAAAGCCTCTTTGGACTTTATGCTAATCTGGTAGGAAGATCTAATTGTGTTCTAACTATAAGGGAATCAAAAAATACAAAGATTTCTCCCTGGCACCCCAAATGAGTTTGAATAACATAGTCTGAAAGATATCTACAGATGTAGGCTAGTTTCAAGACCCAGAATCCAGGATGGGAGTGAGGGGTGCCAGGGAGAGGTCAGTGTTTTTATCCAATGAGACCTTTTAAAATAATATGAATGACCCCAATCTAGGCTGGCTGCAAAGGGCTTTCAGATCTTCTAGTGGTTCTCAAGCACCAGGCAGGCTGAGGACGGGCTTTGCAGAATCCTCTAGGCCTATTAAAAATACGTATTTCTAGGCCCTCACCTAGACCTACAGAATCAGAATCTCTAGGGTGGCATCAGAAAATCTTTATTTTTAACACACTCCTCAGCTGCTCCTGATACAGGGCCAGGTTTAGGAGTCCTTGAGTCTTTGTCATTATGAATCTATTTATATCCTAAAATGGCAAATCTGGCTTAGAGATCATTTAGACCAACTCTTCATTTTATAGATAAGAAAACGAAGTCTTAGAGAGATGTTGCCTGTCCAAGTTCCTAGACCCAGGGTGGGTTAACTGTGGCCCATTTAACTTTGAGTTACAGTCCCGGATCTAATTTCAGGATCAAATTGGTACCACTGAAATACTCTTGAATATTAACTTTTTTAATGGCTGAAAAGCAAAGCCAAGTTTCTCATTTAGATTCTTCTATCCAATAAAGTAGGGAATTTGAGTCAGAAGAATAGGCATCCTCACACCCCATCAGATTCAACAAAGTGATTTTCATCATGAATGGGGGGAAAATGCATCCTGTGAACCTTTTTATTTGTCTGCATTGGTCTTCAAGTATTAAGCAGAACTGGTCCTGAAATCAGGTCCCCATCTCCTTATACGGCTCCCAGGAATGTTTTGCTCTCCATCTCTCATCGGCCCACTCAGTCGGATGGATGCCTGTGGCTGACTCGAGTCTTTCAAGTCCTGAATGATCAGGTGACCTCCTTAGTCAGACCCTAATAGCCACTCACCTGCAACAAACAAAATGCAAATGTGTCCTGCACCCGCTTTCTCCCTGCGGCAGGTTTGCACACAGAAGGTTGTACACACCGGTGACGTCTTAGGGAAAAAAAAAAAAAAAAACATGTCCCTGGCCCTGGGAACAGAGGCAGTGGACAGGAGAATAAACAGGCCATCTGAGTGGGTGTGAGAATTGGGAGGGCAGCTGCAGCTGTTACCACCTGCAGTTCCTACCAAAATCTCTCCCTCTAGGGCTGTGTCCCTGCAGTCTTTGTTTGAGCCGCCGAGTCCAGGCTTGTTTAGCTTGCTGCTGGCAAGCTGGGTGCTTTCCTGGACATCTGTCTTCTTAAACTGACCAGAGCCTGCTAGGAGCCTTGAGCCCAGTGCGGTGCCTAGCATCCAGTGGGCACTCACAAAAATATTTGGTGAATCTTTGAACTGGAGTTACCCTGATATCCATGTTTCTTGGGCTGCTTTCAACCTAATAGCTGATGCCAAAGTGAATTCCACTGGATTTTTACCCAACAAGCACTGAGGGCCTGCTCTTTGCTGTAGCCGTGTTAAGATCAGTGAAATAGATGCCCTCCTCACCAAGAGGCTGTAATCAGGGGAAAATGTGTGTCTACACATTCACGTCACCCTTATGTAAGGCAGCCTGTGATGAACACAACTCAAAGAAGTGCAAAGAGGCAGGCAGCCCAGTGGGAGAATTCCTCCCCGACTGTCTCCTTTTTGTATATATTTTTAACAGCTTTATTGAGATATCACTGACATAAAAACTGTATAGATTTAAGGTGTGCAACTTGATGTTTTTATATACATATACATTGTGAAATGATCACCACCATCAAATTAATTAACATATCTACTACCTCTACGTAGTTACTGTTTGTGTGTGTTGAGATTTAAGTTTTCGTAGCAAATCTGAAGTATACAATATAGCATTGTTAACTAGAGTCAGCATACTGTACATAGATCCAGAGCTTCTTCATCTTGCATAACTGAAACTTTGAACCCTCTCCCCAGCTCCTGGAAAACATTCTACTCTTTGCTTTTACGAGTTTGACAATTTTCCATTCCACACATAAGTGAGATTGTGCAGTATTTCTCTTTCTGTGTCTTTCTTTTTTTTTTTTTCTTTTTTTTGCGGTACGTGGACTTCTCACTGTTGTGGCCTCTCCCGTTGCGGAGCACAGGCTCCGGACACGCAGGCTCAGTGGCCGTGGCCCACGGGCCCAGCCGCTCCACAGCATGTGGGATCCTCCCGGACCGGGGCACGAACCCGTGTCCCCTGCATCAGCAGGGGGACTCTCAACCACTGCGCCACCAGGGAAGCCCTATACTCATGCTTTTAACGGTAAGGAAAAGTTTCTAATCATCCCTGTCCTTGACTGAGCACCACTCCCGCTCTGTCCATCCTCCTCCTATTCATCTCCAAGGGTCTGGGGCAGCTCAGAAGGAACTCCTCCAGAAGGCTACAGAATCTTTAGCAAAGCGGGATATTAGAGGAAAATTATACCTTGGTAATACTTTGGGGGAGGGTAAAATTCTATTTTAAAAGCTAAGACTAAATTTAATGCACGTGCCCCCAAAAGCCTTAGTTTTGACCTCGGTTATCACACTTGTCACTTTCTGACTGGCTTTTCAGTCAGCTGCAGAAAGTGGTGCCTCTCACGACATTGGCAGCACACCGTGGCCAAAGCCTGAGTCTTCCCCGTCTTGGAATCACCAGCGTTGGTCCCACCCAGAGCTCCTGCCCACCTTTGGGAGGTGTGTGGTGTTGCAAAGTCCTTGGGCAAGTTATTTGTGTCATCTGAGGTCCACTTTCCTCATCTCAAAATGGGAATAACAAAATGTCCATCTAGCAAGATTGATGCCATTAGTAGAGATAAGCATGTGTCCAGCAGGTAGAAGCTACTTGATATAAATTTTAATTTCCTTAGTTCTTAAAGGAATGTTAGAGATACAAAATAAGATAAAGACAGCTTCATATTTAAATCAGTTCTTTTACCTGTGTGTTGTGAAACACTAGCTTCTTTTTTATTTTATGAAGGTATTTCACACTTGGTCTGGTTAATATATTTATAAGAATTTACTTAGAACCCATCATATGCTTACCACGATGCTAGTTATTACTGGGGGGGAGGGGGGTTGGGGAGAGGAAGGAGAAGATGAAGAGGGAGCAGTAGATATAAAAGGGGAAGGATCTAATTTTTATTGAAAAAATACTAATTGTCAGACACTGTTTTGAGCTGAATTATATTCCCCCAAAACTCATATGTTGAAGCCCTAACCCCCAGGACCTCAGAATGTGACTGTATTTGGAAATAGAGCCTTTAAAGAGGTAATTGAGATAAAATGAGGTCATTAGGGTGGACCTAATCCAATACGACTGGTGTTCTTATAAAAAGAGGAGATTAGGGCACAAACATACACAAAGGGAAGACCATTTGAAGACACAGCAAGATAGCCATCTACAAGCCAACGAGAGAGGACTTCAGAAGAAAGCAATCCTGTCAACATCTTGATCTAAGACTTCCAGCTGTCAGAACCATGAGGAAATAAGCTTCTGTTGCTTAAGCCACCCAGTCTGTGGTCATTTGTCAGGGCAGCCCTAGTACACGAATACAGCCACCATCCTTACTGCTTTATATATTTATTCATTCCTTTGTCAAGTATTTGTAGAGTAGCTACAGTGGGACGAGTCCAGTGTAAAACAAGTCAGATGTGGTCCCTGCCCTCGTGGAACATCCAGTCTAGCTCATGTTATTTCATTTACACTTCACAACAGCCCCGTGGGATAGATCATCACTGCAATTATACTCATTTTGCAGATAGAGAAACAGAGGCCGTAAGAAAAAGCAGCTGGCCAGCATGGTACAAAATGTCAAAGAATCCATAGGTCCCATAAGGGTGATTGAAGCAGTCTCAGTAGCTGAGAAGGCCCAGCCCAATGAGTAATAGGTGGCAGTTCAAAGCCAAAGCTATGATGGATCATAGAAGGTCCTTTATTAGTAGAGAACATGCAGGGTTCACCCTAGCCTCCAGAGGAGGGATGAACAAGAGTTAAGTGGCATGAACCCACATGTACCAAGGGCACAGCTTCTGTGTGGTCATGAAAATCCGTGCCTGTATCTACTCAGTTTGTGAGCAGACATGGGTTCTCTAGCTCACCCCCATCAGTACACATCCTGGGTTAATCCATGGGAGATTTTCTAAGTTGTTTGCTGTGACTATTATACCCTCTCCACTACCTCCTCACAAAAAAATTACCAAACCTGCAAAAACCACGATACAATTTAATCCAATGTGAGAATCAGTGAAGGGTCCACCTTTATGAGAAGGCTGGCTCAAAGCCAGAGCAAAGCCAGCCCATACAGTCAGAGACCACTGAAGGTTGCATTGTAAAAGGTAATGTTTCAGTTCATCAAACACCTACTGTGTGCATGAGATAATTGCACAGATTATCTCAGTTAACATTTATAATATCCCTAAGAAGCAAGTACTATTATCCTCTGCGTTTTGAAATTTAAAAATGAATAAATAGGGGCTTCCCTGGTGGCGCAGTGGTTGAGAGTCCGCCTGCCGATGCAGGGGACACGGGTTCGTGCCCCGGTCCGGGAAGATCCCACATGCCGCGGAGCGTCTGGGCCCGTGAGCCATGGCCGCTGAGCCTGCGCTCTGCAATGGGAGAGGCCACAGCAGTGAGAGGCCTGCATACTGCAAATAAATAAATAAACAAATAAATAAATAAATAAATAAAAAGGGCCAGAGAGGTTCAGTAAGGTGCTCAAGATCTTACCATCACTAAGGAGAAGAACTTGGGTTTGAACTCTGTGCCATCCGATTCCATGTACTTGTTCTTAATTCCTATACTCCCCAAGTTCCCAAATTAAAGGACTGGGTCCAGCCTGCAGAGAAGAGAGTCTGGGGAAGAGACTGACAAGGAAGCCATTACTTTTTTTTTTTTTGATTCCCCATTACCCTTTCTGCCTACCCACCAGGCACTTTGCTTTTACATTTAGGTAGTGTTTTAGAAAGTTGGAACAAGAGCAAAGACCAACTACATGGCCCTACATCCTGCTCTCATCCCCGAACCCTGTAACTGGTAAAATATATTTGAAAGAGCACATCTGTAGCAGGGATGAAAATCAATAAAGGACAAGTGGATCAGAGGAATATCTGAGAGACTGAAGGCAAATTGGATCAGACCACCGACAGAGTGAAAACATGACCTGAAACACCTGCAGGGGTTTCCCAGGTTCTGGGGTTGCTGCAAGATTAGAGACAGTGCGTGAAAAGCCTCGGAAGCAAACATCAACGTGATTGGCTGGGGAGCCCATGTTTTAAGCATCCAGGCCCTTAGCCTCTTCTGTGTCTTACATCTTCTTATGCCAAGCAGTGGGCAGGGAGGTTCCTGTCCCACCCTCCCATCCAGGCTGGAGTTATGAGTGTAGGTGTTTTGGTTAAATAGTGCCCCAAGATGCTTGGTAACACCAAGAAAGAATGAGGAGCCCCCACACGTTAAGAGAAAAAATTACTGAGAGGCCATCCTTGGATTATGTCCTATTGTTTCCTCATAACTATTAGACACAGGTGGTAACAAAAAGAGAAGCCACAGACAGGAAGGTAGGGAATCTCAAGAACAAAGAGAGGCATATAACCTAAAATCACTGAACAGCTGAGGAAAAGCAACACCCTGAGAGATGCATATGTCACCAGCCTTAAAGGAGAAGGAAATCTTGTCATACGCTGTAACACGGATGAACCTTGAAGACATTATGATAAGTAAAATAAACCAGTCACAGAAGGACAAATACTGCCTGATTCCACTTACGGGAGGTATCTAAAGCAGTCGAACCCATAGAAGCAGACAGCGGAATGGTGGTTGCCAGAAGCAGGGGGAAGGGGAAATTGTTCAATACGTATAGTTTCCGTTATGCAAGATGAACAATAGCTCCAGTTCTGCTGGAGACATAATTTGCATATAGTTAATGATACTGTGCTGTACACCTAAAATTTTGTTAAGAGGGTAGATTTCATGTTATGTTTGCTACTTTTATTTTTAACCACAATAGAAAGAGAGAGAGAGAGAGAGAGAAGGAAGGAAGGAGGGAGAAAGGGAGGGAGGAAGGAGAAAAGAAAGGACTGATCCTTTTCTAGAGCCTTCAGAGGGAGAATGGCCCTGCCAACACCTTGATTTCAGCGACCTAACCTCTGGAACTGTGAGAGAACACCTCTCTGTTGTTTTATGGCCATTCGGCCATTCGTTACAGCAGCTCTAGGAAACCAATGTAAGACAGAAACACTAAGCTCAACAAATGGAAGAACTAATGCCCAAGGAAATATCAGAGGGCAAAAAAAAAAAAAAAAAAGGAAAAAGATTTTAAAAGAAAAGTAAATATTTTCGTAGTAACAAGGGAAGATATCCATGAAATAGAAATAGGCTCTTAAGAGACAGAGCCATCATGGATAACATCCTAAAACTCCAAACAAGTTGGATAGTCTGACACGCAGGATGGACACACATGGGGAACAGTGTGGGAATATGGTAGGTGGAGCCTAGGAATTCTCCCAGAATGCTGTGGAAAGGAATAAAAAGGCAGAAAATAAGAAAGAAGATTAAGACACAGAAAATAACTTGAAAAGACCAAACATCTTCAAACAGGAATTCTAGAGAATGGAGGAGATATAGGGAATTTAAAAATGAACGAGAAGACATTTCCAGAGTTCACGAAAGACAAAAAACTTCAAACTCAACAGGCACAAGAATGCTGAGCATTGAATGGAAAAGACAATATTTTGATGTTACAAATTTGGGTCCTTCGCACGTAAGGTGCTCAGAGGGAATTGGGTTCCCCACCCTCACCCCTAACATTTATATTAGGCACATCGCTATATAGAGGCATTCTCCTTTCTCTCTCCAATGCAACTTCTCCGTTACCTGAAATGCAATGAAAACATCGGTTCAGAATTCATCCTTGATTCTGGGCCCATATTTGCGGTGTATGGAATTGGAAGTGCCCATTTCAGAAGAGGCTTATGGTGTAATTAGAGTTTATCAGTCTCAGTAGTGTGTATTCATCAGAAGTTCATCCTGTTTGACACAGTCTTGGCCTGTGACAGGCTAAAGCTTTCATCCCTACCAAATTAGAGGGTAAATCAAGATAAGGAATCATCTCTGAGATCCTTTATTGCATATAAAATGTGCAAAATGGTAAAAAAAAAAAAAAAAGCTCATGTAACAATCTGTTTGGATAATATTGTAAGGTATTTATTGGAGATGTTGACATATGAGAAAATTATTGTTCATAAAGTGAAATGGACTGGGGATTATAAGAATCTCTGACCAGATAACAAAAATAAAGAGCTCCATAAACTAATCAAATTTTTTAAATTAAAAGAGCATTATCTGGGCTGTGAGATATCAATTTCGTAAACATGGTTCAGGGCTGGCCCTGGGTGAGGTCTAATGTCTTGAGGAGTCAACAAATTCGTAGGATTATTTTGTTAATCGACCCTTAGGAGACAGAATCAGACAAAAAAACATTTTACTTAGTAAATGAAACATATTTAATTTGCTGTCTCATTCTATGTCAGTCTGTCTTTAGAGGAATCCATTTCAAGACATATAACAACAGCTTCCCAATAGTTGTTTGACAGTTACTATGCTACTGGGTGTACCTTTCAAATTTATAATTAGGAAGACTTGGCAGATGGGACATATTGATCAATAACATAGTCAATTTTCTATTATGGAAATAAATGGATATTTCTACTGTAAAAACATTTCTTTCAGTACCTCAGAACAACACTACTTATTTATAGCAAGAAGGTAACTAAGGGGAGGTATAAATGTTAGACAAATTATAGTAGGCATATTCCAGGCTTTTTGACTACACTACATTTTCAGTATCCCTAGGAGGTGTCAGGTTTGCTCAGCAACCTCCTTGCAAGAGTTCTGCCTCAGGTCAGGACAACTGGACCCAATATTTATCTTACTGTTCATCCAACCAAGGTCACTGCTATTGGAAATGGAGTTGGCATCCGTGGGAGGTGGGAGGCAGAGGAATACAGAGCACAGATGTAGAAATGAGAGCTGGACATAAATCTTGGCCTTGAACTTGGACACACTGCTGACTCTCTCGGAACCTTAGATTCCTCATCTATAAAATGGACCCAGAGGTGCCTAGAGAGGGAGTGAGGGGCCTCAGGAATGGAAAGAAAGACATTTTAAAGGTTTGGTGGCAGAGCTACAAATTGCTGCTTTCCCCCCTGGGCAGACTGTATTTGCCACAGATGGCAGCAACAACCTCTCCCATCACACATGCTCTTCTACAAGGTGACCTAGATTCTCCCCCACCAACATGTGGGATCTAATTACCTCCCTTTGAAACTTTTTTTTTAATTGATTAATTAATTTATTTTTATTTTTGGCTGTGTTGGGTCTTCATTGCTGTGCGCGGGCTTCTCATTGCGGTGGCTTCTCTTGTTGCGGAGCACGGGCTCTAGGCACATGGGCTTCAGTAGTTGTGGCACATGGGTTCTGTAGTTGTGGCTCACGGGCTTAGTTGCTCTGCAGCATGTGGGATCTTCCTGGACCAGGGCTTGAACCCATGTCCCCTGCATTGGCAAGTGGATTCTTAACAACTGTGCCACCAGGGAAGTCCCCTCCCTTTGAAACTTGAGCTCATCTCCTGACTTGCTTGTAACCAGGAGGGTGCGTCAGAAGTGACTCTGCGACTTCCAGGACTAGGTCAGAAGAGGCCAGGCAGCTCCCACGTGGTTTTTGTGAAACCAGGCGCCATGCTGTGAGAGGGCCATGCCACCCCTGGGTGCTCTGGATGTGTTATCCCTTCCCCGGGTACCAGACCACACCTCCACATGATCCCAGCTCCCGAGTGTCTGAGCCCCACCAGCCATTTGAGTCTCCCCAAGACAAGCCGTCCCCTTTGCTCCCTGCCTGAATTCCTGACCCACATAATCTGTGAGCTGAACAACACAGCCACGATTTTACACCACTCAGTGTGGGGTGGTTTGTTATGCAGTGTTAGTGACGGGAACACTCCCCAATGCAGATAACAGGTAAGCACGTGCATACACACACATGCATCCTCCCCCATAAAGGGGAGTGGGGCAAATGTTAAAGAAGAAAGATTGACTCACTCACTCTCTCTGTGGCCCAGTTTCCCCATCTGCAGATGATGAGAAGGTGAGATGATGCTCCCAAAGGCCCTCCCAGCTCTAACATTCTGCTCCTGTGATCTTCCCTCCCCCTCCCTTCCATTAAAGCCCAGTCTGAAATTCTTCAGGTTCTCTGAGATATACATGACTGACAACTCACCAGCAGTGGCTGTATTTTAGGCAGCATCAAACCTAAAGAGAAAGGAATAGAGCTTTGATGGTGGAATTTCAGAGCCAGTGGTTAGTTTTTTAGATGACGGAGACGTGGTTATCCTAAGTCTTGAAATCGTAACACCATCCGCATAGCCCTGTGATATAAATGAGTTCTACTAGACACAGTGATTGTTGTTTTACATGGAGTATTACCACGTGTTGAGGCACACTTGGTGCTGAGTGCTCTCCCAGGCACTGTGCAAGCATTACGCCCCCACCCCATCATGAGTGGTACCTGCCCTGACACCATGTTTGAGAACATAAAGAAATCTGTCCCCTGGGGAGATGAGTCCACTTGAGAGTTCTATGCTAAATGTGGGTCCGTCCAGCCCAACGGTTTTCAAATCTCACTACAGTGAAACACTTACGTTTTATAGTCTGAATCAAGGTGTTTTTCTGATAAAAATCGAATAATGTTAATTTCTTCATTTGCAGGAGAAATATATTGATGAAGAGGATTTTCAGTTTTCCTCCCGTAATTTTTTTTTAAACCTTTGACGTTCGGCACCACTTCCTGGCTAGGAAAATCAGTTCTAGCTCAAAGGAAAGGAAAATGTTGAAGCAGTTATGAAAATGGGCTCTGGAGTTAGACTAGCGTTCAAAAAATGAACAAAAATTAATCCGCCACTAACTGCTGTGTGACCTTCGGTAAGTCACTGTTCTAATGCTTAATTCCACTATCTATGACATAGGGCACCTATAGTTCCTTCCTCATAGGGTTGAGTTGGGACTGAAGGAGATTACGCATTAGGTATAGTGCCTAGCACGCTTAAATAGTTAGTCAAAGTTTGCTGCTTTTATTAATAAACCGCTCCTATATCACTACAGGCAGGTACAAGATAGAAGGAAATTTTCAAGGTGATTTTGACCTGCCAGAGAAAGTCTTAGGAAAAAGGGAAGTTTGTGTAAGCACACATTCACATCTGAGTTTTGCAAAGTAGATAACTTCTTACAATAAAATTTCCAGATTAGTTGTTTTATTTTCACTCTTCTGATATAAAAATACCCTAGAGAAAAATAATACAGTGAAGCAGGAAAAGCATAGCCTTTGGAGTAGAATAAAAATGGATTCTAATCCTGGATTAGTTACCTATCTTCTCTGAACCTTGGTGCAGACACGCATTAAGTGTTCAATAAATATTTGCAGAACAGAATTCTAAAATTTTTATACTATCTACCTTTTACTTTTTTAGGATTAAATGAGATAGAGAGTGAAAGTACCTAGTTCACAGATGCTAGTTGGCAAGTGACCGTTTTCTTTATCCATACATTATTTTTTAAGTGCCTGACATTTTTTATTAAGAAACTCCAACTTCGATTAGTTCTTTTCATCCTGATAAATGTCAGTTCTTCTGTTTACCATACAGATAACTGTTTTAGCTACAGAGCTGGTTTCATTGAATATACTCACTCTATTCTATCCCAGAGAGTCTCTAAAACTACCTGCTTTGTGGATAAAGCAATGATGCTTCTCAGGGGGAACTCAGAAGTCACACAGATGGGCTTCCCTGGTGGCACAGTGGTTGAGAGTCTGCCTGCTGATGCAGGGGACACGGGTTCGTGCCCCGGTCCGGGAAGATCCCACATACCGCGGAGCGGCTAGGCCCGTGAGCCATGGCCGCTGAGCCTGCGCGTCCAGAGCCTGTGCTCCGCAACGGGAGAGGCCACGACAGTGAGAGGCCCGCGTACCGCAAAAAAAAAAAAAAAAAAAAGTCACACAGATATTAATCCTCATCCTTGTGAAAATAGGAACCACATCATTTTTCATTAATTTAATAGATAGCTGAGTTTGACTGTATCATGGACACACACACACACACCCCTTGAGTACGGTGACTCATAACCATGAGGTCTGATATGGTCATGGAATCATTAAACTCCCTTCCTCTGGGGATAAATTTAGACCTCTGTTACTTCCTGAAAGAAGATCATTTGTTTCACCTTTAAAATTAAGGAGTAGTGAGGGAAAGTTCCGGTGATTCTTTTTTAATGTTCAGTAATTTCTACTCTTCCACTTAGAAGCAACTAAATTCACATCACATGACTCACCTTCCTGCCATAAATCTGGTGATCAATCTAAAATCCCCAGTCAGCCAGGCATTTCCTAGGTAACCAACCCCAAGTGGCTTTAATGGACAGCCCATAACAGTCAGAAATCAGCAAGAAAAAGAAAACACCTGTCCTTCTGCACTTTTTCTCAATATGCTTAAATAATTAAAAACACCATCAAGAAACTAATCCATAGATAAGATGACATGTAAAATATGATGGCATAGTCCTCCTCTACCTTCATTGATTCACCCTGGAGAGGAAAGAGCTACTCAAGCCTTTACTTGTCCCCAAAGAAATTTCTTCCAATCAGGCTTCCCTGATTGTTCCACAGTGATCAATTCTTCTGCAGCCTTCTCTCACATTCAGTCCAAACAAGGAGTCTCCAAAGCACAACGGTGGATCAAAAACAGTCAGCCACCTGTGTCTGTAAATGAAGTTTTGTTGGAATGCAGCCAAACTCATTCATTTACTTTATCATCTATGGCTGCTTTCACACTACAACGGCCAAGTTGAGTAGCTACAACAGAGACCGTATGTCCCTCAAAGCCTAAAATATTTTCTATCTCACCCTTTGCAGAAGAAGTTGGCCTGCCCCTGTTCTAATCACCAATTAAATACATTTTCTGTGCTGTTTATGGTGATGAAGATCTACTGTTATTTGAAAACACCCCTCCTCCACATTAAGATTTTAAGTTCTTTGAAGCTGGACCACCTCATGTAGTTTTTCTCTAATAATACTATTTCACATTCACTTCTTGCTTGCCAAAGAACTTTGATGTGTGAGCTGTCATGTCCCACAGAGTCTAGTAGAGTGTTGAGCAAACAGGAGACACCTGAAACATATTTGACTGATTGATTGCCTTTCTCTGATTTATTTCAAGCTCTAAGCAATTGAGCCAATGGTTATTTTTATCACTGATGTGATAGGTCATGAAGACCATCACAAATCCCTATATCAAATGGAGGCAGAATATTTCAAACCATTGTATGAAATGGCTTTTTTGTAACATTTCTGGTTGTCACTCGTTTCCATCCATATCCTTTAAAAGTATGTGATTTTTTTTTTCCACAAGAGACAGTGCTGTTTCTGTAGAAAAGAACAATGTTTAGAGTCAGACTTGAGCTAAAAATCCCAGCTTGACCACTTCCTCGCTTTGAGGCTCATGTTTCAGTATCATTTAGAATCTAGACAAGTCAGAAACATGTTCTTCCTTTCACTCAGATGTCTTAGTCTCACTTTTCTACCTAGCAGCTCCACAGAAACAATGGTTTAGAATTTACCAGTTCCTGAGAAATCATATTGGTGAATCGTCTTTTTTAATTGTATACAAGGGCATAGACCGACCTAAAGTCAGATAAATTCATTAAGAAAAAACAATGATGAGAAGCAATGTTCAAGGCAGAAAATAAGTGATGCTGAGACATACACACGCCTACCTGAGAAGCTCTGGAGTGATGTGACATTTCTTGTCATTGATTTGACCTACTTATAGCTCTTCCATGTAATAAATGGCAAAGCACTCAACACTACTAAATATTCTACTTCTGCCCAAGGTATAGTTAATTTTAACAGTGCTGTCTAGGGGCTTCTCTGGTGGCACAGTGGTTAAGAATCCGCCTGCCAATGCAGGGGACACAGCTTCGAGCCCTGGTGTGGGAAGATCCCACATGCCGCGGAGCAACTAAGCCTGTGCACTACAACTATTGAGCCTGTGCTCTAGAGCCCACAAGCCACAACTACTGAAGCCCGCATACCTAGAGCCCGTGCTCCGCAACAAGAGAAGCCACCACAATGAGAAGCTCACGCACCGCAAGGAATAGAAGCCCCCGCTTGCCACAACTAGAGAAAGTTCATGCGCAGCAACGAAGACCCAACACAGCCAAAATAATAATAATAATAATGCTGTCTAGTTATTTTGTGCTTGGTATCATATAAACCAGAAGGACCTCTTTAAAAAAAATTGAACTTACCAAGGAGATTTCTTTACAAAAACAAGTGGAACATGGTCCAACTACTTAATATTGTGGCCAAATGTAAACGTGATGTTGAAGTTTTTAAATGGGAGATTTATGTAATTATTTTGAGTTAATTCTCTCCTTACTCCAGGTATTAGATGCTTCTTTGTTGGAATCTTGTATTTACTGGATGCTTTTTTTTGGTTGGATAATTTATAGAAGAGCTTCTGACAGGGATTATGTGGCTGGAAAACAAGAGCAAGTGTGGAAAAGAGGTTTTTCAACTATATGAGAAGATAGCATAGTCACTAGCAATTCTGCACACAATTGCAGGTAACCAAAGGCATGAATTACCTTCCTTTTTGCTGTCAAATATACGATTATTAATATTATAATAATATAATATTATATTATTTGACAGCAAAATGGATTTTATATTTATATTTGAATATGGACAGAGCTTATGTTATGGGAATTCACTTCAAGTTAAATAATGAACCATGAAGACTTAAACTTGAGCATTCTTCAGAACTTTAATAATGATAAGTCTTGGCTAATAAATAATAATATTCTCCCCATGGCACTTATCTCATTTGATCATCACAGTGGTCCTACAAGGTAGGCCTGGCTGGTATTAAAATTCCTATTTTATAGAGAAAGAAAGTGAGCCTCAGGGAAAACAAGAGCTTTCTCCA
The DNA here is from genome assembly GCF_937001465.1 of Orcinus orca. NCBI lineage: Eukaryota > Metazoa > Chordata > Mammalia > Artiodactyla > Delphinidae > Orcinus > Orcinus orca. The sequence continues at coordinate 89,703,651 of NC_064569.1, read as the reverse complement.
TGCATACTCCTGGGCTTTCAACTCATATCTGACTTCAAATCCATTGTGGTTTCCAATCCTTTATCGATGTGCCATCCTCTGCTCTTCAGAAAAGGGGCAAACAAGGTCTCAACAGTTGTCCTGCGTTCTCCCTCCCTACAGAGTGTATATGGCTTCTGACTTTCTCTCTGGTTTTGTCTCTCAACCCTAATCTGCACCATCCCCTTGGGAGCCATTATAGGATTCAATTTCCCTTTGGGGGCCGTACTTCTGGCTCCTTGTTGTTTTAGGGTAACTATTCAGTACCACCCAATGCAGCTGCAAGACCTGAATCTATTCCTCTCTACCGCTAGCAGTTAGTACCTGCTCTGATAAGGTGTTTGGGCCTGCAAAGAGTCTCTGCACTTCATTCACTCTGGGAGCATATGTTCAGAGACTGATAGTAGAGACTCGAGTTCTGCCCGGGGGCGGGGGATTGAAGAGGAGATGAAGGCTAGGAAGAAGAAATTCTGCATCTGGCAGAGGCTGCTAGAGTCAGGTTTAGTCCCTATGGCTAGAGGAACAAGACAGATAGGATTGTTTTACTGAGAAACTTTATGAGACTGAGCAAAATCAAAACTTCTCTGGAACCTTGTGTAGACATTTATTCAGCAAATATGTAATAAGAAACTACTGTGTGCCAGACACTGTTAATAGACACTAAAGAATCATCAGGGAATGAAATAGGAAAAAATTCCTGCTCTCATAGAGCTTACATTCTGGTGGGAGATGCTGCAGTAAACATAAACAAAAATGTATACATTTTAGTCTTCCAATCCTTGAATGTGGTATATGTTTTGATTTTAGTTATTTTACTTCTCTCAACAACGTTTTATACTTTTTAGTGTACAGATCTTGACTTTTGGTATATTTAGTTTTAAGTATGTTTTTAATGCTGTTGTAAATAGAATTTTAAAATATCATTTTCCGATTTTTTCCTACCAACATATACAGCCCAGTTGATATGTTTATATTGACCTTGAACCATGCAACCTGGCTAAATTCACAAACTATTTCTTGTAGTTATTTTGTGGATTCCTTAGACTTTTCTATGTAAATGACCATGACATCTGCAAATAGAGACAGTTTTACCTTTTTCTTTCTGATCCTTATGCCTTTAATTTCCTTATCTTGCCTTATTGCAAAAGCTAAGATGCTCAGTACAATGTTACATAGACTGATGACAGTGGTCGTGCTTGCCTTATTCTTGACCTCGGGGGAAAGAATTAAATATTTTACTATTAATTATTATGTTATTCATAAGTTTTTTAATAAGTGTCCTGTAACAGATTAAGGAAGTTCCCTTCTATTCCTAGTTTGCAGAGAGTTTTTACCGTGACTTGGTATTGACTTTTATCAAATGTGCTTTTATATCTACTTAAATGTTAGTATGGCTTTTCTTATTTATTCTGTTACTATTATCAATTATATAAAATTCTTAAACACAGATATATAAAAAAGTTGTAGAATAAATGCTATAAAGAAAAATAAACAAGTTAAAGGGAATGAGACTAATGGGAAGTGCTGTTTCAAACAGAGTGAGCAAGGAAGACTTCTCTGAAGAGATAATATTTGAGTAAAGATTTAAATGAAGGGAAGGAGCAAGCTATGCAAAAGTATGAGGAAATATTCCAGGCACCAAATAGTAGAAGATGGGTTTGAAGAGATAACCAGGGGCTGAACATACAAGCCCTTGGAGGCCATTGCAAGGAGTTTGGGATTTTGTTCTGAGACCCTGGGGAATTATCAGTAGGTTTTTAACTAAAGAGCACCGTGAAGTGATTTATTATTTTAATAAGATCATTCCAGCTGTTATGTGGAGAACTGAATGTAGGTGGCAAGAGTGGAATGGGGAAATTAATCAGGAGACTGTTTTATTACGCCACCAGGGATTATAGCATCCTGGATTAGAATGGTAACAGGAGGTGGTAAAAACGTGACCTGTCTTGCATTTTCTGTTGGATTGGATCTGGGCCCAAGGGAATGTGAGAATTCAAGGAGAACTCCTAGAGTTTGGAGCCTGAGAAACTGGATGCATGATGGTGCCACTAACTGATGGAGGAGAAGAAGACTGGGAGATAGAATCAAGAGAACACTTTTTGCCATTTAGATATTTACGTCTTTAGGTGAATTCAAAATAGACAGCTGGATACAGAGTCCTGGAGCTCAGGGAAGAGGTGACAGTAGTGAAAAAAAATGGAAGTCTTAAGAATATAGATGATATTCAATTCCACAGGGCTAGGTGAGTTCACAAAGGATGTGAGAGTAAATAGAACTATGTACTGGGAAGTTCTAATACATGTAGGGTCAAGAAGAAGAGGAAAGACCAGCAAAAGAGGTTGAGAAGGAGAGCCAGTGGGGTAAGAGGAAAATAGGGAGGACGAGGGTGCCTCATAGCCAAGTGAAGAAAGGATTTCAAGAAGGAGGGAATGATCCACTGTGTCCAAGGCCCTATGAGGCAAAGTGGGATAAAAATCAAAAATTGAGAGGCTTGGGAGTGTGGTGGTAACTGAGGTAACCAGGGATTGAAGGCATAATGGGATCAGTACTGGGGGTCTTATAGGGAAAGATGGGTTCCCAATTTTCATTATGGACTCCCTTTAGGGATTAACCTAGTGTATATTTAGATATGGGAGGCCGATTGTAATGGTCTTATACCAAGAGCTCATAGATTTCTGGGGGCCTCCTTCAATGCTATGATGGGTTACATCATGAGATGTCTCTCCCCACGTCTGCACAGATGCCCACATCCCCAAGTCCTGGCAGTTTGGGAAGGACTGAGTCACTCTGCTCTGCATGGACCGAGGAAGCATCATGATGAGCGTGAGGTACCGTGACAGCTGCAGGCATCGTTTAAGCAGATTCCAGAGTGGTCAAGATCAATGATGGGAGCTGGAACGGGAGCGGAAGGTCACCCTTTTAAGGATTCCCCCCAAATGGCCAACATTCCTGCTTGAGAGGGTATGGGTGGAAAGCTTCCTAGTCACTGTAATTTGGACATAAGTGTGAAGTGACTCCATTCTATAGTCATGGGTGGATGAGGCCGGAGGACATAGAAGTTAAAGGCAACTGTTCTAATATCGAGCCTCCTTGCAAAACCTTTCCCAAACAACTCACTTCCTGCTCCCTCTCTTTTAAAAAAAATTGTAAAATTTGCCTTTTTTGAAAGCGTCCCTAGAGCAGCAGTGGTCTTCAGAAGTTAGATTTCAAGGGATATCTTCGTTTGCAGAGCTATCCAGAGTCGAGATGTTAACAAAGTAAGTGAGAGAGTGGGGAGCCATGGGGCCGTCACGTACACTGTGCAAGTTCTTCTGCACCAGGGCACCCAGAACAAGGAGTGCTGTTTTCTAATTTGAACGAAGGCACCATATGGGCTAATGGCAGTCCTGAGTGCATAAACTTGAAAGCAAAACCGGAGCACATGTCCAAGAGGCAACAGAGTACTCTTCATCTGTATAAAGGGGAAGGACATGGACCTCATTTATGGGAAGATTCAGGTGAAAGATGGAGAAAGAGACCTGGTTACTTAAATACTTCTCGGAGCTCAACAGCTTTTTTAGCAAATCTTTTCAAAAAAGGCAATTCATGATATTTTGTCTTCAGTTCTATATGGAGTGGAGGGTCTCTCAACATCTGTTCTAGCTCTAATAAGATATACACTTCTGTGTTTCCCTTCCCTTTCTGAGGGTTAGGATCATAGTCTAATTCATCTTATAGTCCCAGGATTTGACCAAAAGTGGATACTCAGAAAATGCTGATTGAATTGAACTGAGCAACGCATTGTATGTAACATGTGAAGTTTCAGTTCTAAGACAATTCTGAGCTCAGAATTTTAATCTTACAAAATCAGAATGGATACTAAAAATAACTAACGTTTACTCAGAGCTCTATATGAATTATATTATTTAATCCTCACAGTGTAGTCTGTAAGGTAGATACTGTTATTGCCTCTTTTACAAACAATAATAACAGTAATAATAAACAATACGTAGTGTTTTATATGTTACATGAACTGTTCTAAGCACTTTTGCTTATATTAACTAATTTAATCCTCCAAACAAACCTTTCAGGTAGGTACTATTATTCTCCCCCTGTTAATAGCATGATAGCAGAACTGAGTTGTAATTAACACACTTAGTAAGTAGCAGAGCTTGGAAACTCTCTGGCTCCGAGGTCCATATGATTACATTGCCTCCCCAAATTCCCCAGCCCAAGTAATAAACATTCCAGGATTTTCCAAAACGTCTATATTGACTTCCATCCAAAACCCAATTATCATTCTGAACTCTGAATCCAAAAGATTCTGTGTTCTTAGGAGAGGAGGGAGTAACAAGAAATGGGAAAGTGAGTCTTTGAACGTATTTAATCCCAATGAAGCCTTGATGGGAGAAAAAAAAAATCAAGAGTTTAGAAATATTGCAAAGCCTGACTGCACCCTTTCAATGATCCGTGTGCCACCCTCACAGTAAGTGGCTCAAGCACAGATTTCCCATTTGGTCATTAACCCCAATTATCTCACTCCCCCCACAGACTTGCCAAATTTACTTTTAACTGCTCTCAGCACTGAGACAGAAGGGGGGCAGGATAATGAGTCTCCACAATGTATAATTATTGTGAATGAGCAGAGATAAGCTACACCTGACAAAATAAACGATCAGGGCTTCCCTGGTGGTGCAGTGGTTGAGAGTCCGCCTGCCGATGCAGGGGACGCGGGTTCGTGCCCCGGTCCAGGAAGATCCCACCTGCCACGGAGCGGCTGGGCCCGTGAGCCATGGCCGCTGAGCCTGCGCGTCCGGAGCCTGTGCTCCGCAACGGGGGAGGCCACAACAGTGAGAGGCCCGCGTACCGCAAAAAAAAAAAAAAAACATGATCAGCATCCGAAATCGCTGGTTTCTCCATTTACTGTTTTGTAAACTCAAGTTATTCACCCTTGCTAATTTCTCCCACTGCCGTTCCCACAATTTTTCCCCCTGATTTTAGCCCCTAGAGTTCTCTCAGAAGGTGCCTGTCACCCCCAAATTCTTCTGAGGATAAGAGAAAAGCTTGAAGTAAATTGTTCCTGCAGGAAATGAATTACTAAATAGCTAGAGTTCCCTGAAAGTATGTCAGACAGGGACTGGTTCATCGTGGCTCCATCTATCAGCATTCAGCCCTTCCATAATATCCCGTCTTTATTCTTTTCTAAGGTTCTGCCAAAGTGACAAAAAGACAATGGTGGCACAGCGTAAGTCAGGCTAATTTTAAGTGTAACTGTATTTAAGGAATGTTCAGCCGACAGTATTTTGGATGCAGAAACACTTCTTTCCATAGTTTTCGAAGTTCAAATCCAACTGACAAAACTATTGCCGGTTCCAAGTCTGAGTCCATACTTGTGTAAAGTAACTGTCTACCTGGTTTTTAATGAGAGTACACTTACACCTTTTTCCTGTGATTTTTTAAATTTCTGACTACCTGGGTCTCTCGCTCTGGACTCTTAGGATGCAAGCAACAGAAAAAAGGAAGGGAGCTTGGTTAGGACAATGAGGTCACTCAGCAAATCAGAGAAAGGACAGAACAATCAGACAGCATGTCGGGAATAGGGACACAGTTCCCCCTAGGGGGACCAGATCAGATTAATTTTAGCACCCCTCATTCTTTTGAGAAAAGATCTGATTGACCTTGAGAGAGCCATGTGTCCAACTGCAAAGGTGAGTGAACAGGATACTATGAAAAGTGAGCCTATAACCAGAGGAAGGGGAAATAAGAACAAAAAGAAAAATATATATAGCTTACACCCTGTGTTTGGTTTGTTACTCCACACAGGGAACCCTCAGGCTTCCAGAATTTAGTTCCTGTTTCAGCACATACTCTGGCCCAAGACACAAGTTGGTTTTTCTTTGAGTTCTTTGGTGACAAGCAGCTCTATAAAAAGAAGGGCTTCTGGGGGTCGGCACACGAGGCTGTTCAGACCATGCTGTTTCCATGGACCCGTCCCTTGTTGGACTGCTCTGGAGCTTCAGAGTTTAGGGAGAACAAAGACTGTGTAGCCGGCCTCTATTTACCAAGCACCCTCAAAAACAGCTCTCACACGCTCTCAGTCTGCTGGCGATCCTGTGGTTAACTTCACCTTGAGGGTGAACACATCCAAGCATGACATTCAAAGCCTGTAGTAACCTGCTTGGCTCTGCCTCCCCTGCCCCCTCCAGAACAGATCCAGACCCTGCTGTGCCAGGAATTGCCCCTTTAATTGCTGGATCATGGGCGGTCCAAAGGCTGCAGGGGGAGGGGAGAAACTGGGGTGGCCGGAATATTGGCAGGAGCCCTCAGGGGTCTCAGCACAGCAGCTGTTTACCAACCAGTACAGGATATTTCAGTAGGTGAACAATCTGTATGGCTGTGCTGGTGTGTTTCTGATATCAGTCCTACATAGAGCCTTGGAAGACTGAAGCCTATGGGTCTTTGGGATTTTTAAGCAGATAAAATCTAAGAGCAGTCTTAGTGATGAGAAATTTTGATTGAGTAAAGAGAAATAGAGGGGACCAAAAAAAAAAAATGGAGTTGTGAAAGAGAGAAAGAGGCAGATACAGCACAGACCAGATGTTTACTCCTCAGCCAGTCTCAGAGAGCCTGCCCTCTTCCCCATAGCTGCAGCCTCTGGGGGCCCACCTGTTGCTGTCGTGGAAGCACTGACTGAGACTGCCCGCCCTGGCCAGGCACCACAGTAACCATTCGCATGAGCTACCTTAAACAGGACGTCCTGGTAAGGAACACGGAACTAAACAGCCACCGTCAACCGGAAGAATTCGGGAAAGGTCAAAAGGAAACACCAGACCATATGTCCTACCAACCTCCAAGAATCCTCCTCGCTGGAATCCATCTTGGCTGAGCGATGTGCGAGTCCCCCAGAAGGACCCTGAGTCCGAGTGATTGGCCAGAGATAACCCGGAAGCTAACGCCATTCCCATAAAACGCGAGCCTGCGAGCCACGTGGCAGAGCAGTGCTCCTGGGGTCCCTTACCCTCCTGCTCTCTGCCCGGGCGCCCCTTCCCAATAAAGTCTCCTGCTTTGTCAGCACGTGCGTCTCCTTGGACGATTCATTTCCGGGTGTTAGACAAGAGCCTGCTCTCGGGCCCTGGAAGGGGTCCCCTTCCCTACAACAGAGCCAGTCCTCAGGAGCATTCTGGGAGCTCTAGTTTGGCCTTGGCATCAAGCCCTTTGCTGCCCACTGGAATTAGACAAGTTGCTCTTGTTGGATATCTGGGTTTCAGTCCTATTCTTGAGCAAGAGTCCCCACGGAGTGACCCATTATTTAGATCCTACAGTCACCCTTTGTCCCCTGGAACCAGCTTCTGTTCCAATAATATGCCTGGGATCTCATTCCCAACCTATGACGGGGGCATGGGCTGCTACACACTGTTTCCCCTTCCATTCATCCATTGGTCCATTCACAAATATTCCCTGGGGACTCCGAGATTAATCAAAACACAGTACTTATCCTCCAAGAACAAAATATCCTACGCTTTGAGCCCTACCTTGTGCTGGGAGCTGACTACCTGCTAATGGAACTCTTAGAAAGCGACAACGTACTCGGCTTTTTGGTTTACTGCCACGCCTAAAATTGCAGAAGCAGCACTCTACCCATTTGTTGGGAAAGCTGAGGACTGGGGCGGTCAATACAGACTAGAGAACTTGGATATTAGGACTTAGCCTTCCTTCAGCACTAGAAACTGCCTCATCCCCCCGAAATGGTATTAAGTTAGCTCTCTTAGCCCCCCTTTCATGTTTCCTGGTCTTACTAGGTAACAAGACACATCTAGCCACATCCCGAATGTAGTACCCTTAAGCTCCTCCTAAATTTCTGGTTCATCATTATCATGGGGACTCTCGTGCTTTCCCTGTTCCTTGGGAACTCTAAGGCCAAGGACTGTACTAGTCTGTACAAAATGTGAATGTTCCGCTTTCCCCAAAGCCTCTGCTTTAATATAAAAAGTATATTAGCTTAGAGAGGTCACCATAGAAAAAGTCATCACCAAAAATAGGTTATTAATTCAGAAGATGCCTGATTTTGAGATGTCCTACTTTGTTACCCTAAATTTCAGACTTTGCTGTATCCATATCCATGACTAGTTGCTATATAGATATCGTGGTGTTTACAGAATATAGGAAATTGGAAGCATTGGTTGAAATAAGTTTGAAGATATACTTGTCCTTCAGAGAGAAAATAAGCCCCAAAAGGCAATATGTCACCTGTGGCTAACAAGCAAATTTTTGTTTTTATTCAAAGGCAGCCAGGACGTATAACTGGTGAAAACTGAGAAGGTATGAGATTGTCTTCCTCCATCGGTTCTGTAGTGAAGTGAAATCTGCCAAGGTGAGTGGGTAACATTGGATTGGCAGTATCTTGTCATTGCATCCTGTCGATGTCACAAGAGGCAAAGAGGGAACATTTCTAGGAGCAAATGGCCGTTGGCCTTCAGCCCTGCAAGAGCCTGTCTCCCTGATTCATCAACCTCGAGCACCCAGTGTTACCTGGTTCTGACCCTCTTCCCGGGCCCACTCAGTACATTGCATTCTAACCTGGTCCCACCCCCCCAGGCTTCCAATCCCCTCCCTCTTTCCTGTTGAGGGCCGTGGTTCATTTTGAAGGCCGAGTGTTCAGTCCCTCTTTCCCTCCTTCCTTCCTATGACCTTGACTGACTCTGGATGCTCTGGGAAAATACCTTTCCCAATTCTTTTTGGACACTGGGCACTAGAATGGTGCCTCCAGGAAAAAGAGGACTGATAGACAAGCAGTCATTCTCTAGAATAAGCCAACATTTATCTTTCCCATAAAGACTAGCCACGGCAGGAGACTGTTCCCTTACAAAGAAGCTGTGAAGTCTATTGCCTTTGTTTCTATCTGAGATTTCATGAGGTTTTGTGCGAAACAAAACAAAAAAACCCTGCTTTGCTGCCCAAGTGGTGAATTTGGATGGTATGTGTACACTGTGGCTTCCCTTCGGTTGGAGCAGCAGGGCCTCCCAGCTGGGTTTTCTGGGCCCATTCTCGGCTGTTGAAGCCATCTCTACAAAAGATACTCATCACTTTTGGCGATTTGGTACATTGTAATCATTGGCAGCTCATGTGATTGACAACAGAGCCCTTAAAACAGATTTTTTTCTCTCTCTCCTGTCCCCTTGTCAAAAGTTCAGGAATTAATTGTTCTTCCAGAACATTATTGAGAGAGTTGGGGGAGGGTGTGGAACTCAAAACAAAACTGATGCCAGTGTGAGAAATTTTCTGAACCCTTTCCATCATGCACCTGCTTGCTGGGCCATGAGATTTGTTGGGAAGAATGTATGAAAAGGGAAAGTGACTCCTAGATTTAATGCGCTCCTGGATTTAGTTGTTTATAAAAGCAGGGAAGCAAAAGTGGTTTCTGGTTCTGTTCTTTAGAAAATGTTCGTATTATACCTCAGTCTCACCATGTAAAGCTCCCTCAAGTTATGTTTTGGTAGCAAGAACTCTGGACTCTGGATTCTAGATCTAACTTCTGCCCCCAGCGCATCATGTGACATAGAATACGTATGCATTTATTCGTTCACAAATATTTACTGAGCACCTACTATGTGCCAAACACTCTACTAGGCACCAGGAATACCTACATAAGTACTGTAGACACCACCCCTACAGTGCAGAGGTCATGTAAAACTGGAATTAGATCCAGCAAAATGGAGGCCAATAGTGACTCTAGCAGGAGTCATCTCCCATGAAGTAATAGTGTCAGAAGCTTTGGGATTGGGGGTATGGTTTAAAGAGTGACAGGTGGGAGAGGAATTGGAGGTAGCGAGGACAAACAAGTATTTCTAAACTTTTCAATAAGGCAAACATGTCTGAATTGCTCATGCTTAGAGAAGAGATATTATAGGTCAGTCCCCCTCCCTCAGATATAGCAAATGGATAATGCCAAACTTAACCACTTGATGGGACATTTCTCTCAACAGAGTTTAAATTCAGAATGATTTGGATTCTGTTCTCCTGGAACAGAATGTTTGTCATCTTAGCAAGGCTTAACCAAGGAAGATTTTCTATCCTATGTCTACACTCTTACCCTCAAATACCACTGATTCTTTGGTATGGCCTTTGGCAACTATAACATGAGCTTAGACTAAGGGCTGGGATCTTAAACACAATTTTGCTTGGGGTAGATGCTCCAAGGACTGAGAATTGACATGGTTAAAGATTTTGTGGATGTTGGGTTAGTGCTGGGAAAATCTTATGCATACTATTGATGAAATCCATTCTTGACTAAAGCTTCTACTCTATTTACCTCTTTTTTTTTTTTAAGATGTTGGGGGTAAGAGTTTATTAATTAATTAATTTATTTTTGGCTGTGTTGGGTCTTCGTTTCTGTGCGAGGGCTTTCTCTAGTTGCAGCGAGCGGGGGCCACTCTTCATCGCTGTGCGCGAGCCTCTCACTATCGCGGCCTCTCTTGTTGTGGAGCACAGGCTCTAGAGCGCAAGCTCAGTAGTTGTGGCTCACGGGCCTAGTTGCTCCGCGGCATGTGGGATCCTCCCAGACCAGGGCTCGAACCCGTGTCCCCTGCATTAGCAGGCAGATTCTCAACGACTGCGCCACCAGGGAAGCCCCTACCTCTTTTTTTAATAGCAAAATTTCTCAACATGCAAAAGAACAGTACCTGGAACATAGCAGACATACATACATACGTACATATATATGTATGTATACGTGTGTGTGTGTGTGTGTTTGTTGTTGTTGTTAGTATTACTGTTATTTCCGGGACTTAATCCTCCTGCATCTGTCATCAGGACTTTGATGATGGATGTTCACATAACACTGGTAAAATTTTTTTTAAGATTTTTTTTTTTTGATGTGGACCATTTTTAAAGTCTTTATTGAATTTGTTACAATATTGCTTCTGTTTTATGTTTTGGTTTTTTGGCCAGGAGGCAAGAGGGATCTCAGCTCACCGACCAGGGAGAACCTGCACCCCCTGCATTAGAAGGCGAAGTCTTAACCACTGGACCTCCAGGTAACTCCCACATTGGTAATTTTGAATGCTAAGTAGGTGGTCACAGAAAGCTACCAAAAAGAAACACTTTTATACATAGTGGAGTTTGAAAAACTACGAAATTGATCATTATAGTTCAGTTTGGCAGGGTTGGAGAAGCCTGGGTGAATGGTTCTTGAGATACCCGTGTTAAGATGGAAGAACACGTAACATTGACACAACCGATCTAAACAGTAAGGAAGTTTTAAAATTTCAAATTGCAAGCATCCTGATGTAAGATGGCTTCAGAATTGATTAATAAATGTTCAGCGACATTATTAAGGACCCATCTTTCTTCTTTCTCGATTGTACCATAGTATAAACTTTGTGCTTGGTGAAATCATGGTCATAGGACGGCTGCTGCCATTTCAAGCATTACATGCAAATACCAAAATGTCCAAAGGAAGGAGGGGGCTGTCTCTTCTACTGTGTCCCTTTTTGTCAGTAATGAAACCTATCCCTCAAAGCTGCAGCATATTTCTCACATCTCATTGGCCAGAACTGCCTTAAGTCATAACTCTAAACCAATTTCTGGCAAAGGGTATGTGCCTCAATGGTATATTTAGACTAATAAGGATTTTCCCTGGAGCTGGGGGCTTTGCCAATAGGGATAAAGGGAGAATGGCCTCGGCAGTAGGCAGCGCACACCGTCTGTACAGCAGAATTACCGTATGGCCAGCACGTGGTTGCTTTGCAGAGATTAATCAGGCCTCCTGGGATACCTTTCAGTGAAAGGGTGTGGTACATATATACAATGGAATATTACTCAGCCATAAAAAGGAACGAAATTGGGTCATTTGTAGAGACCTGGATGGACCTAGAGACTGTCATACAGAGTGAAGTAAGTCAGAAAGAGAAAAACAAATAGCCTAGGAGTGTTTTATAAACAAATATTTAACAAGGAGCTGCTCTTCTGAGCTAGGGGTGATAAGGGAACAGACTTGGAAATACTGCCTCAGGCTGTTTCCTGCTAGATGTGCATTTATGGCCACTGACCAAAAACTTTCTATGGACAATGGATATTCCAAACTTCCCTTAAGACCCCCCTGGCTGGAAGAGTCAGTTACACTACAAATTTGGTGTGAGATTGTGATTTATAAAAAGAAATATGTATTTGGTCTTTGTCCTTTCCGGGCAGGAAGCTCCTAAAACCTTTGGAATTTCCTAAGTGATTTAAAGTATCTTTTGTTATGTTAATGAGATGACTTGTTGGGGGCTGGTTGCCAGGAAACCAACTTGTGTTATTAGAGGGTTGGAACTTTCAGTCCCACCCCCTGACCTCTAGGGAGGGGAGAGGGGCTGGAGGTTGAATCTGTAGTCTAATGGCCAATGCCTTAGTCAACCATGCTGACGGAAAAAAGCCTCTATAAAAACACAGAGGATGCGGTTCAGAGATTCCAGGTTGGTGAACACGTGGAGGTGTTGGGAGAGTGCTGTGCTTGGAGAGCATGGACGCTCCACGCCCTTTCCCCACACCTTGCCCTGTGCATCTCTTCCATCTGGCTGTTCTTGTGTTATATCCTTTTACTATAAACTATTGATCTAGTTAATAAAATGTCTCATGAGTTCTGAGTCTCTCTAGCAAGTTAATAGAAACTAAGAAAGGAAGGGGTCATGGGAACCTCAGATTTATACAGTTGTTCCGAAGCACAGCTAACAACCAGGACTTGGGATGGGCATTCTGAATTGGAGGGGGTGGGTCACTGGAACCTCCCGTTTGTGGCCAGTCGTTCTGGGCTTGCAACTGACCTCTGAAGAGGAGGGAGGTGGGGCAGTCTTGTAGATTAAACCCTTAACCTGTGGAATCTGATGCTATTTTGGGTAGCCGGTGTCAGAATTGAGTTGAATTGTGGGACATCTAGCCGATGTTGCAGACTTGCTTGGTGGCAAGGGGGAAAGCCCCCAACATCCCCGCATGCTGGAATCAGGCCTACAAACCTAAAAGACTACCTTATACCATCTGCCGACTCTCACGGCCCCCATTAGTCCAGAAACAATTACAGATGATTCTCTTTCCCCTGATGGTTTACTATGGCCCACAATCTACTCGCTAGTACCAATTTCTATACCAATGAGTGTGGCAAACAGCAGCTAGAAAATTATTTTACTGGAAGGTTATTGCATAGTTCACAGAATTAATGGAAGGGAGGGACAAGTAGGCTCAGAATAAGTGCAGAAATGAAAGGCCGCTAAGATGGCAAAACCGTAATCAAGGCCATGCCTCAGAAAGAGTCTGGTTAGGAGGCCACTGTGGGTCCTGTCACGCCTGGGAAGCCACTGCTGCCACCCCAGCTTTTCAATTCTACCATCGCCACAGGAACCGTCTCCAGCTGACCTGGGTGTCTGCTTTGCTCTCTCAGATGTCAAAGTCTTCGATGGGGACATTTGATTGGCTCAGCCTAAGTTACCTGCTCATGTCTTAGTTCCCAGAGAGTGGGGGGAGGGAACGTCTGCCCTGTAATAGATAGCTGGATATTTGTTGTGTTTTCTGGCTGCATCGTACCTTTTGATCCCCTTGTAATCTCTGGGTAATCCACCCCCTCCCTGACAGGTCCCATCTTCTCAAGGTACAAATCTGAAAAGCACATTTTTCGCGTCCCTTTGCACCCTTGGCCCAGATATGTGACCTCAGCTCCACTTATCAGCAGGGGGCAACACAAGGAAATGGGTTCTATGCGGAGCTTCCATTTTGTGGCGCTGCTGGTTGCAAGGTCAAGTTCCCCATGCAGAAGTGGCATCTGAGCTGCAGGAAGAAGCCTAGTTCCTAACAAGGGTGTAAGCTCTAGCATCTAATACTCAGTGGCAGCACAGAAGTTTCCTCGTTGGACCAGCTCTCCAGCATGGTTTGAGGCACGGTTCCTAATCCCTTGAGCCCATTTCTTCTGCCCTGCCAATGATCTGTAAATGATCTCTCTTCCGCTTAGTCATCTAGAATCACTTTGTGTTGATCACAATCAAGATCCCTAGCTGATGATGTATCTCTCTTCAATTTCCACATCTGAATTTGGGAACTTGCCTTCTACCAAGACCTAAATAATGGGGATTTCCCCCAAACAGGAGTGGGATTCTGATCCTGGAAAGCAAAAAAAAAAAAAAAAAAAGCATTACTACTCTGAGTGTACTCTTGCATACATAATCTGCAGTTCTCACAGTGGTCTCTCAATTTGTTATGACTATACCTATTTTAGAAATGAAATAAATCAAGGCTCAAAGAGATAAAGCAACTCACGTGAAGTCACGTAAGCAAGCAGAGCTGCTGCTAGGCGCATTAAGTTCTGATTCCCAGCGAGCATTCTAAGCCACATCTTTCTAATTCCTAACTCTGCTATTTTCCACGATGACACACCTTTTTGTTAACAGGAAGTAAAAACACAACATGGCACCAAACACAAAAGCCAAGATCTACAACAAACCCTTCCCTCCAGGGAAAGCACATTCTTCCTGGTAGTAAATGTTGAGGGTTTTCTAAACAGAGTCCTTATATAGGAAGATTCAGTAGGGTGACAATGTCCTCACCAAGAGTTTCCGCAGCAAACACGGGGTAGGGGTCGTGGGGGATAACCTCTTCTGCTGGTTCTTGAGGCAGCCCTGCACCATATCTAAGAGTACAGGGTTGGGAGCCACACACACCTGACTTTGAACCCTGACTCCGCCCTTGAGCTGTGGCATCCTGGGTGCATTTCTTAACCTCTCTGAGCTTCATCTTAGTCTTCTGAGCAATGGGGATAACAATAGAACCATCCCCTTCGTCATGAGGGTTGAAAGTGCATTTAAATGCATTTAAAGCACTTAGAGAGTGCAATGTCTGACATACATTAAATGCTCAACAAAGGTTGGCTATTCTTATCCTGGGGTGACCTTTGATAAAAGACTGAAGGCATTCCATAGAGCGGCAAGTCAGCGAAGGGTTCAGAGGGAGACTCTGCCGTGATGTACTGAAGCCTCACGTTGGTCCAGCTTGATCCTGAACCTCTACCCGAGTGAATTAAGGCTGAGTTTTGTTTTATTTTTTCCCCAGGGAGATGATAACATCCAGCCCCCCTAATTCACAGAGTCATTAAGTGGACAAAATAAGATAATGTATGTGCAAAAAAAGCACTAGGAAAAAACTTAAGTGCCATAAAGCTGCAAGGTATTGTTGTCCTTATGGCTGTTATTGTTTTTGGAAAGCTTTACGCTGGTAAATAATAAGACTTGCCCTTGAAAGCCCGTAAGTATATAAGGTCTAAATATGTGAGGAAAAAAAAAGTTTGTGGAATTTAAATTAGTCTGGCAAAAGGAAGGCTGAGCAGGGTGATTTAATCATTTTTTGTAACTTGAATATTGCCTCCATAGGGAAGGTTATGACCAAATCGTCTGGTTTCTACTAAGGTCTGAACAATAGGAAATTAGTTTCAAGTGCAACTGGAAGAGATTAGGTTAACTCCAAGAGATTTCATTGGAAGGATTAAAGCTGTAATATGATAATGCTATCTGTGTAACAGTTAGGGCTTTCTAGAATGAGGAGCCCAGGTGGATGCTTTGACAAAAAAACGTTTATAAAATAAGATCATGGCTTTTATTCTAAAGGTGAGTGGGGATGGGGCATGAGTTCCTCAAAATGGAAACTCAGAGCCGCGCAACGGATTGGAGGTGGTCCCGGTAAAGCCACCACGTCTTCCCCACTGGGAAGGAGATGGATGAGGATGGGATGAGAGATGCCATCACAAATTGTAATAGGGAAGAACAAATCTGACTCCATACTGGATCTGTTACTTTAACCTTTGTATTCTATTGCTTTTGCTACAAGTTTATCACTAAAGGGATGTTGCCTATAAGCTTAAATTATACATAATGGCCCATCTCTGGGAACCCGGCCTCCCAGGTGATGAGCCTTAAGCTAAAATACCTTTGTTTAGCTCACAGGAAACATCCTGACCAGGCCTACCTGTGAATGACTGCAGGAAGGAAGAAATTAACACATCCCCTCCAGAGGCTGACTGGAACCAGGAAATGTTTGACTTTACTCCCTCCCCTTTTAGTATAAAAGAAGCCTGAATTCTAACTCAGGCAAGATGGTTCTTTGGGACACTAGTCCACCATCTTCTCTGTCTGCTGGCTTTCCAAATAAAGTCACTATTCCTTACCCTAACGACTCGTCTCTAGATTTATTGGCCTGTCGTGTGGCAAGCAGTATGAGCTTGGACTCAGTAACAAAACCAACTCAGTTTAGAGTCAAAGAGGTATTGACAGCTTTCAGATAATCTCCCTGCTTAGGATAGGGTATTCCCAGAATATGATTTAAGAATAGGCTACATAAGGGGATTAAGTAGGTCTTCCAGCACGAATTAGAGAAATGCAGAGGGAAGGGGCAGGGAGACATCACAAAGGGTAAAGCTGGGTTTCTCCACATCTCCTTAACAGAGGCAAAACTGAAAGACAAATGGAGTGATAGAATATTGTTGGAGAAAGTCCCAGAACTGTGCTGACTTTGATCAGCATTAATTCATATGAAGTTCAAGGGACCACGCTGCTCATTGGCAATCCACTTATTCATCTCTTGTTGATTCCCCCAAACGCCCTCAACAGCTGTTCATGTCCTATTCTTCTCTGCAGGATTCTCCCTCCTACTCACTAAGCTCCAGCTACCCTGGCCTTCTTTTGGTCCCTCAAACCTACCACGTTCTCCTGCTTCATTGCTTCGCACATGCTGTTTCTTCTACTTGGAATATCTTGTCCTCACTCATTGCCTGAATTACTCCTACTTCAGATCTCAGCCTAAATGTCCCTTCCTTGGAAAGATCATCCTGAACTCTAACTTTGGTCCTTTTCCCATTGTACCTATTTTGTTTCCTTTGCAGTATTCCCCTAATTAACAATTATGTATGTATTTATCTTTGCTTAATGTTTGTCTCTGCAGCTAGATCACACTCTCCATGAGAGAAGGAACATATACCTTCACATCTGGCACCAGGCTAGAAGAGGAGGCCCTCAAAAAGTCTGGTTAAACACGTGAATGTTAAAATAAACCCGAATGTCTTCATTGGAGATGTTTTCCAGCATTCAGCACATACTTTACCTAGGTTGGGCAGGAAAGAGGTAACTCATTACCACAGTCTCAGTGGAAGGGTAATCCAAAGCAACAGTTAGGCTAATTGTTAGGCTAATCCGGCTGGCTTTGGTGTGGCTAATCTGATCACCAAATATGTCTTCTTGTGTTCTTCTAATGTTTGGTTGAAGTGGATGATTGTTTTCAAGAGAAGATGCAGTATGTGAATTCTCACAGCCTGCTTCCATTGGGAGGTTGGAGTATATACTTTTTTTTTTTTTTTGTGGTACGCGGGCCTCTCACTGTTGCGGCCTCTCCCGTTGCGGAGCACAGTCTCCGGATGTGCAGGCTCAGTGGCCATGGCTCACGGGCCCAGCCGCTCCGCGGCATGTGGGATCTTCCCAGACTGGGGCACGAACCTGTGTTCCCCACATCAGCAGGTGGACTCTCAACTACTCCGCCACCAGGGAAGCCCTGGAGTATAGACTTTTCACTAAAATTACAACACCAAGCAAATCCTTCAGCAGCTGGTGCTCATAAACAAAGGCCCTATACCAGGCACAAGAAAATAATAAGCTGTGATCGTCTCCCTCGTGAGCATGAAATAGCTTTGGTTGTCACACATTGCCTTTTGCAACTTCTTACAGCACAATAACATGGAAACGTGGGCCTCTCAATTGAGTTTTTATTTCTACCAACTATGCAGCTATTGATGGGGATGGAGAAGCAAACAGTCACGGGTCACCTTTATCGAGCCAGTGGAAGCAGCAGGAGCTTGAATTCATAGATAGACCCTTCCTCTGTTTGAGAAAGTCTAGGTCTCAACTAATGAGGATCTGAAAGGTATAGTCCCCACAGGTAAAGCAGTATGGTGATGCACAGTGAAAGGAAGGGCTGAGAATTGTAGTTTTGCACACCCCTCTTGTTCAGAGTATCGGAGAGCCAGGTGGCAGGAAGAGAGAAGATTCATTCTCAATCCAGCAAGCCATATGTGACCCAAGTTAGCCAGGGAGGGGACATTGGGCCAGTAGCTATTTGTGCCCATCAATCTCTGGCCAGCTGTAGATCTGGAAAACGGTTCAAAGCTACCACTCTGAGGCTTAAGCTAAGGGAAATCCATCATCAGTGTATTGGTAAACACTGCATGCAGGTGGATTTGTCCTTATTTGAGGATAAACAAGCAGGAAACAGCAATTATATGAAGCCAATGAAAGCACTACAGAATAAGGGAAAGGGAAGAATATCCTAAAGACTTAAGGAAAAAGGACTTCTGTCAAAATGATTTACTGTTGGAAATAAAGTAATACTGTAGAACCTGCTTGACATCCACAAAACTGGAGCAGGAAGTCCAAGACGAAGAAAATGAAGTTAAAGGGGAGACAGACGACATAAATAAGAATTGTAAGGAGAATAAAACAATGGAATACAAATAGAAAAATTAACATGTACAATAAAGCAGTAAAGAACAGAAGTGAACATATGGAAATGTGGATCAGTGCAAGGGAGGACAAACCGAGGTAGCCCTCCCCGAAGGTGTATATCAATGACAGGGTGTTAAAAATAACAAGATGGTGAATGGTATCTATATTAGATGACACATATAGACAAAATATATAGGAAACTAGCCTGCATCTTTCTCCACCTCTTCCCCAGCCATTACTCAAGGTTGTGAACAACCTTTAAAAAGCTCCTACAGCTTTGTTTTAGCAGCTCAGAGATGTACCTCCAAATTCATCTCTTAGTCTGTGCTATGATCTTAATTGGTTCTGGTGCTCGCACTTTACAGAGGCAAAATGACAGAGTGGTTAAGAACACAGGCTCTAGAAATAAAGTAACTGTGCTTGGATTCCAGTCCTACTATTACTGTGTAACCTTTGATAAGTTATCTGACTTCTTTATGTCCTATTTATCTCATCTGTAAACTGGTCATGATGATGATAATACAGGTGTCCCCTGCTATCCGAAAGTAGAGCGTTCCTATGAGACCTTTTGTCAGCCGAAATGGTGTAAAGCGAAGAAGCAATGACCTTAGGACACATCTTGCTAACAGATTCTCAAAATAGAGGGAGATGAAGCCCAGATGCTCACAGTCTCAGTTCAAAGCTATGGCAGCTCGATGCAGAGATGCTCAGCAGAGTATAGACCTCCGGGAAGGAGCTTGGGTGGGGCCATTCTTACCGCTTGGGGTGCTTGCCGCCTCGGTCAAGGCTCCCTGCAAAACAAATGTTGAATGCTATTTTTGCTTTTCGCCTTTTTTTGTAAGAGCAAAACTTCTCTTCAGATTTCTTTTGGTTAGCGAAAACAGCTACTAATGTAGGTCTTCCATAAAAGAGATGTGGCGTAAAGTAAACTTCGGAAGTGTTATAATAATAACACCCTCATAAGGTTTAGTAGGATTAAATGAGCTAATGCATGAAAGTGTTGTGAACAGTACCTAGTGGACTGCAAATCCATGGCAAGTCATTATTCATATTTTCTGCATTGTCCTTGGTTTCCTCTTTTTTAATTTAATTTTTTACTTTATATCGGAGTATAGTTGATTTACAATGTTGTGTTAGTTTCAGGTGTACAGCGAAGTGGTTCAGTTATACATATACATATATCCATTCTTTTTCAGATTCTTTTCCCACATAGGTTATTACAGAATATTGAGTACAGTTCCTTGGGCTATACAGTAGGTCCTTGTTGATTATCTATTTTATATATAGTAGTGTGTATATGTTCATCCCAAACTCCTAATTTATCACTTCCCCCCCGTGTTTCTCTTTTCGTTACCATAAATTTGTTTTCAAAGTCTGAGTCTGTTTCTGGTTTGTAAATAAGTTCATTCATATCATTTTTTTTAGATTCCACATATAAGTGATATCATATGATATTTATCTTTGTCTGACTTACTTCACTTAGTATGATAGTCTCTAGGTTCACCCATGTGGGTGAAAATGGCATTATTTCAGTCTTTTTTATGGCCGGATAATATTCCAATTTAGTATGATTAAACGAAGTTATGCATGAAAGTGTTCTGAACAGTGCCTCTCAGATTGCAAATCCATTGCAAATCATTATTCATATCTTTTTTTTTTTTTTTGTCTGTACGCGGGCCTCTCACCGCTGTGGCCTCTCCCATTGCGGAGCACAGGCTCCGGATGCGCAGGCTCAGTGGCCATAGCTTACGGGCCCAGCCGCTCCGCGGCATGTGGGATCTTCCCGGACCGGGGCACAAACCCGTGTCCCCTGCATCGGCAGGCGGACTCTCAACCACTGCACCACCAGGGAAGCCCTATTCATATCTTTTGCATTGTCCCTCGTTTCTTCGTCTCTACTCAAACCTGGTTGGTATTTCAGGGTTGATACTTCATTTGAGGCTTTCAAGTGAAGCTCTGGACTTCGGGCTTTCTCTTGGCTCTACTCTCTGGAGCCCATGGAGCTCTTGAATCCCCCCATACCCTGTCGGGGGCTGGGATCCCAGATCCCCACATATGGGAGTCAGGCTAGAATTATAACTATTTTTTGCAAAGGGAGTGGAATAAATAAGACAGACATAAACATAATTTAGTAAGAAATATGCTCGGATTTACTTTGTAGAGTTAAGTTGATTAACGTGTAGGGATGGGGAAAAGTCAGTATTAGGAAGCTAGTAAGGTGGGTTTTGCAGTATTCCAGGTGAGCTAAGGCAGTAATGATTTGGATGAAGCAGTGGGAATGGATTTGAAGGATATTTTGAGGGTAGGATGGACAAGGATTGGTGACTGAGGAAAAAGAGTGGATGAGTCAATGAAAAATTAAGAATTTAACACATCACCTGTTAATTTTTCCCCCTCTATCCATTTGGCTGTGCGCCACTAAGAGAACAAGAACTGTCTTTATTTTTATTAAAATTCTCAATGGTCAGCATAGTAACTGATACACACTAGGGATTCAGATACTACTTGTCAAATAATTCTAGACCCAACTTACCTTTCCGGTTTCTGAGTCCTTAAATAAATGTGTCATCTTAGCCAGTCACACCTTCTGCTTATCATCTTCGCTGCTTCTTAAAGCTTGAAACTCCTTCCTTTTACATATGGTCAACTCTTGCCATATCTTCAGCCCAACAAGAACCTTCTGCTTTTAGACATTTTCCAAAGACTCGATGAACCATGGTAATCTCTTTCTTCCAGAGTCACAGCACTGCTTATCTTTACTGCATCTTTCAAGAATACTCAATGACAATGCTTCCTATTTATCTAATATTTGCAAAGTCATTTAACTCTTCAAAGTAAACGCTTGTCTCCTGAATTGGATTTGGAGATTCTCAATTCTAGGAACCACATCCGTATTTCTTTCATCCACCTTTCCCACCACTCCTACCCCATAGAATGGGTAGCACAGTAGTAATATGTGAATAGTAGCTACTATTCACATCATCATTCTAAACACTCAGGTTACATTTTTTAACTTCTTAAGTGAGCAATGAAAAAAAGTATTTAAGATGAGAAATCCCTGACTTTCCAGCAGGACTTGGTAAAACACTGTCAGAGATTGCACTTCCCTTGCTTCTAGGCATGTCCTAATCTCCCATGAGAGATGAGAATAATTTGAGGCTTGGGTTTGGAGTTTAACTGGGACAGCAATGACTGCCCCACCCACACAGAGGTCATCAATCTAAATCCCCTAGTTCTGTGACCATAGCATCCTCAAGTCCAAATGTACAGAAGTAAAAGCCAACGGTCCAGTTGCCATGGTGGAGAAAAGAGCTGTTACGGGAACTTTGAGTCATCAGCAGTTCTCAAGTCAGGTTCTTGCCAGAATGTAGATCTTCAAAGGTCAAAGCAAAGGTTCTGGAGGCAGGATCCAGCCCCCATGATAGAAATACTGGTAGTAACTATGGGGTAGGGGTGAGGATGGTTAAAGGACCAACCTAGCAGGCTGGGTCTCAGGATTTGCTTCAGACTCAGCGGGGGATTGGAGTGTTAAATAGATCCTCAGGCAAAGGAAAGTTGTGGTTCAGTAGACCAAGCACGGATGATGGGTATTAGATGAAGTGTGAGAATTGCAGGTTAATGCTCATGAGGCATCTAGGTCTCTGTTCATGCCAAGCATAAAATAGCAAATGATTCCCAATCCAAATTTCACTCTTGGGACGAGAGGGAGTGCCTCGTACCCTTCCAGGATCAGCTGTCATTGCATCCAGGAATAGGGAGGAAGAGAATTGCTGAGTCTGAGTCTTTGGACAGGAGGCTTTTTTGTCTATAATGGTTAGGAATTTTTTGGTTCCAAGTAAGAGAAGTAACTAAAACTTACACAGGTAAATTTATTGGCTCATGTAAATGAGGAATTCAGAGTGAGGATAAGTTTCAGGGCTGGTCCTATTCAGTGGCTCAGTGGCGTCATCAAGGGTCCTAGAGCAGCACTATTAGTTTGTACACAAGAGCCACTTCCTCTCCTTCTTTGTTAACAAAACCCAACAATGTTCCATTGCCAGGAGGTGAATCATGATTAGTGTAAGTCAATCCTAAGGGGGAAATATAGTAAAAGAGAAAGTGCTTTCTACCTGCCTTTTTCTTTCTGCTTTGGAGGCTGGTTTGAGAGCATGATGTTTGGAGCTACCACAGCCATCTTGTGACCATGAGGCAACACATAAAGCCAATATGCAGCTGATGGCAGAGTAGTAGACTGGATATAAAGATCCTGGGTCCTCGATGAAACCACTGAGCTGCTGCACCAAACCTGGACTTGCCCACCTTGAGATTTCTCATTATGTGAGATCATTATTTAAAGTCCTATGAGCTGGGTATTCTGTTACTGGCAGCTCCAAGAAATCCTAACTGATACATATTGGGTTTTCTGTCTTTCTGTGCTCTGCTGTTCTCCATGTCAGTTTTATCCTTTGTGGCAGCAAAATGACTGCAGCTTTGTGTCTGTGGACCACGTGGTCCAGAGGTGAAAGAACACTTTCAGTAGTCCAGCACCCCAAAGTCCCGAGAGTCACCTTGATTGGACCAGCCTAGGTTGTCTACTCAGCCTTGCACCAATGATGGTAGTCAGGAGTATGGAATGCATTGATGAGCTTATGCTATTCAGGGTCTGCTCCTGGAATGAGAGACAGGTTAGGTTCAAAACAAAATCTGGATTCTTTTAGCAAATGCTGTCAGTACCTTGTTCATCTCCCCTAGACCCACCTTGGGGATCACCTCCATCTTTGATGGACAGCTTCCATATACACTAAAGGTTTCCTACCTTAAACACCTGTAACTCTCTGCTGTGGGTATTCTCTGGCCAGGGGAGCATGGTAGAACTACTAGGAATTGACCAATTTCCAGAAGCAACCCTCAAAAAGGAAGGGATTTGGTGGGTAAATACTCCTCTAGGTTTCTTGGCCCTTAATGGGACAATTCCAAGTTATTTTCTATACCTGGCCCATCCAACACAGTAGCTAGCCACATGTGACTATTTAAATGTAAATCAATTAACATTAGATAAAAGAAAAGATACAGTGTCTAAGTCACACTAGCCTCATTTCAAGTGCACAATAGTCACAGGTAGCTAGTGGCTGCCATATTGGACAGGGCAAATATATAACATTTCCATCACAGAGAAGTTGTTTTTGTTTTTGTTTTTTTGTTTTTTGGACAATGGCATTCTATACAATCTCTTAGGGGGTCCTTATCAGAAGAGCACCCATTGACCATTTATTAATTCATCCCTTATTGGTCTTCCTCCCTTTCCTATTTCATTTCCTCACTCTCACTGAAGCTTCCAAATAAGTTTCTTGCCCCCAAATCCTTGTCTCAGGGTTTACTTTTTGGGGAGCCCTACTAACACAATACCCTCGGGATGAGAAAGGGGATACAGGATGTGGTTGACTACCGACAAGACAAGTGTCCTCCACAGCCTTGCTACTCAAAGTGTGGTCCATGGACAGGAACTTGTTGGCAAAGCAGAATCTCAGGCCCCACTCCAGGCCTGCTGAATCAGTATTGGCCTTTTAATAAGATTCCCAGGTGATCTGTATGCACATTGAGGTTTGAGAAGTCCTGATCTATGAGTTCCTTAGATAGAGAGGGGGGAAAAAAGAAAGACCTGATAAAGTATAGCCACACAACTATGACAGCCATTTAAACAGAAATTTTTTTTGCCTGAAAGCCCCAAAAGGTGTAAGCCATCATCTTTTATTTCAGGACTTCGATGTCTTTACCAATGTTTGAATTTTTTTTTTCATTTTTGTTTTGAGGGTCTTGTGATCCACTGGCTTGAGGTCCCCTTATCTTTATGGGGGCCACGATCTCAGGAGAAAGGCTCACTCTGTCCTTTAAATTGATCTCTTTAGCACTGATGTTTCCTCCCTGTCTGCAGAGGGGCTTTGGGTCCCCAGTTGAGCATTTTGTCATAAGGTGATCAGGGTGCTATATACCTGGCAAGGTTTTCCTCTGATGGACTTTCACAGTCAGTGAGTGAATAAACTCTCTCTCCTAAAGACAGTGGGATTCTCCATCTAGAACCAAATTTGTTCTAATGAGCTGGCTCTGAGGTTTTCAGTGGCAAGTTTTCTGGATGTTAATAATGCTATTTTGAGAATACCTGTACCTTGCCTGCTTAATGAACACGATGATGGGAACGTAAACTATTTTTTTTTCCACTCGGAAAGACTTCATCCCCATTCTCTGTCTCATGTCTCAATTCTAGACTTGCTTTGTTTTTAGTTAAATTATTTTCAAATCACATTTCCATTAGTGTTAATTTAGTGGCTTTTGCAATGTTCTTTAATTCTTCAGCTAGCAAGTAGCTTGTTCCCTGCTTAGCCCTGATGGAGGCATTCTGTTCTGCCCAGGAATGTCTTTTGATTATTGGCCTCAATGACAGAGAAGAGTTTCACACCCAGTGCTTAAATTTACATCTGAAATGTGTCTGGATATGACATCTTTTGTAGATATTTCTGCAGTATTGGTTAAAGGATAATTAGGTTTCTCCACATCTGTGCAACCTGAGTGCTGTTTGATTCTTGACCCTCATAAAAGACAGCTTAACCTTATTTACTGGTAAGATTGGGAAATATATTATGTGATGGCTAAGGATTTGGAAGCTCTGAGAATTTGATTGCTAGATATTGAAGTCTACAAAAAATTGGCGGCAAATTTATGTATGGTCAGGGCTGATATTCAGTTGTTTTGACAAACATTACTTGTTAAAATATTGAAATCCTTCCATATCGGCTGTTAAGTGTCCCCTCCCCCACCCCACCATTCCAGCTGTACCCTGCCTCGTCACCCCAGCTGCCACTGCCCTCCCCAAGGAATCCACACCCCTCCACCCCCACCCCATCCTCCCACCTCCACCTTTTCACCAGAGCCCACACTAAAGATTTAATACCTGGCCTACCAGGTGCTTCTGATCTTGAGGAGACAGCAGTGAGTGGAGGCTTGCAGCAAGATCTTAGTTCCCTGCCCAGAAACTGAACCTGGGTAGCCTGGGTGAAAACCAGGAATCCTAGCCATTAGACCAGCAAGGGCTGGAGGCTAGAAGCGAAGTTCCCCTGGCTCTTGCACCGTTTGAAAGCAAGAATATTTCAAGGAGGCAAAAACTGTAAAAACAGGTACAAAGTTTATTATTTGAGACACAGCACAATAAGTGGGAGCGCACACAGAGAAACGGTTTATTTAAGACAGAAGCAAGGCAGAGATACACAGCCAGAGAGAAAAGAGTGTGGGCATCTTCTCTAATGAGGCGGAGAGCCCCAGAGAGGTGATCAAATCACTTATATAGAGCAGTTCTTCCGGGTCTTTGTTTGCCTTTGGCCAATTATCTCACTTCTTTTTCCACACCTGACCTTTCCTAGGTCCCTCTCTGGCATGCATGCACATCTTTTAGCCAAGATGGATTCCAGTGCAGAGGCCTATGGGAAGGCTGACAACACCCATTATGGTGTGGCACCCCCTCCCTTTTGACTCCCAAGGAGACTTTCTGCGCATGTGTAGTCAGGGAGGTCTCCTTGACCTCAAGAATGAGAAATATGTGGTCTCTTTATCTTTTATCCAAGCAGGACTCAGCTCCTCCTTGCTCCTGCCATCATCTTTATCTTGGAGTATCTGTCCACAGGGGACAGATTCCAGCTACTCAGCCTGGGGCTCATCTATCTCCTGCCTCACTTCCAGGACTCTCGTCTATTGCTAGTGCCCCTATGGCTGGCTTACTTCCCATAAGTTGGTTGGCGGATGCCCTGCTGCATAGGTTGCTTAAAAACTTTTCATGTCACCCCTGTGAGGATGCATTCATCTTGCTACCTAGCACTTGAAGAACATTCAAAACATTCAGAAAACAGCCCTAAAATCTTAGAAGGGAGGTTCTATTTGGAATAGTAAAAATAATTGGGTTGACTTAAAGATGGTGACAGTATCTGGCCACTTTCATCTCAATTAATGCAATATTCCTTTTTCTGTTGTATATCTTGGAAGCGAGAAGAGTGCGGCGACTAAACTCTTGACTCATGAGTCAAAATGGGACTCTGGTCTTTTAAGACTTAATGCCCGATTTGCCTCCAAACTTTGCACCATGCTCTTAACTTGTTTTTAGATTCCAATTTCATTAGTACCCAGAAAATGAGACTTGGAAAAACGGAGGTGAGAGCAGGTTTTCCTTCTTCCTCTTTGAGATGCTTTTAGGGCCCCCTAGTGACTGTTTTGAGACAGGTTTCTTACGATTAGGTCTCCTTGACCCTGATTTTAAAAAAGAGACCTTTCTGAATCTCTCCCGTGACAAGTGCAATAACTGTGTGGAGATAGATAACAGTCGGTTTAGAGGGCTCGATATATTTTCACTTCTCAGTTCTCAGCAAAAGCAGTGCAGATTCCTGAGAAATAACAGATCTATCACCTTACATATTTTATTCTGCATTCCTCATACTATATTATGTCATGGCTGAAATCCTTTGAAGACATTTATATCCGGTTTGTGTCAAAGGGCTATATAATTCATAGACAAGTACATCCTACTTTTGGAGATATAGATAAAATCTTCTGCTGGTGGGGCAAAGGAATTCTTTAAATGTGGGGCTTGACGTGATAGTAACTAACAGAAAGGTTCCGTTTGTGGAATAATTGTGTGGCAACATTCCTGTCTTTTACAGCATGAGATATTCCACTGACTTTGAAACACTGCAACACTTAATTGATAGAACGGAGCTTTTATACCTTTAAGGTGGTTATTGACTGATGCAAGTAACTTTTGTGAAATCCCTGAATAATGAATATATCTTCAATGTATCTTGCTGACCAGGGTGACTATTGTTCCCTCCCCGACCATGGGCGTATTTGTCTTTATAAAATCCAATGTCGAGAGTGCACTACACTTCGGGAATTATAATGGAGATGTTCAGTTTCCACATGCTTGTCTTTTAGTTTCTGATGTTATTCCATTATTTTCTCCTTTGCTTGTAAATTTCAGGTCTCTCCTTCCTCAGTCACATTAGCCTTATTAATAGGCAAATGTATTGTAATAATGTATTTTACACCACTAATGAAGTGAAGCAAAGCAATGAATAAAAAGAAAGCCCAAATTCTTGCCTTAACTTTACCCAGTTCCAGGGCAGGGGTTGGAGTAAGGGAGGAGGAATAGAGTTGGAAGCAAGGACAGTCGGCCGCAAAAAAATAAAAATGATCCCCTTGTTTTCAGCGCGTTCTAGAACAGAGCTGCACGTCACAGGAAGAAAGGAGCAGCTTTGGAGCTAAAAGGCTTGGCATTAAACTTTGACACTTTAATGGTCTCTAGGATATTAGATAATATTTTACCATATAACGTTCTTCTCCGACACGGTAATGGCATCAAAACCAGATAAGATCTCCTGTCCCTGCAAACGTGCAGGGTAAGCCTCATCCCCGCAGAGATAGGACAGCAGGACCCCAGCTTCGCAGTTAACTTATCCCGAAGCTCCAATGCAAACGTTTTTTACTTCTTCGCCGGGGACGCTGTTGTGCAAACGCTACCTTCTTTTGGCGTTCTCCTCGGCTCGGTGTGCCACTGAGATTAGGTAAACAGCGCTCCAGAGCCGCGGAAGAGCGGATGGTGGTGGTGGTGGGGTAGTTGGGGGGTGTGGGGTGGGTGGGTTGGGGAGTCGTTGCTTAGAGGGGCTGGAAGAGAGCGGATGGGCGAAGGGTCCCGGCTGGGTCAAGCTAAAGGCCGTGAGCCGGGTTATTTAGGCAGGAGCCAGGTCCGGAGGGGAGCGAGGGACGAACCTCCGAAGCACTTAGGTCAGCGCGGCAGCCCGAGCTCGGCGTCCTTTTCTTACGCACCCCCTCGCTTCCCCACCCTTGCACTTTATCTCTTTTTGCATCCTTCCCCTGCTGCTTCCAAGCACTAGGGTGGGCTTCCCGCTGCCTCCTCGGAGTCCAAGGGCTAAGAAAGCCGGCGGCCCGCCCGGCTGGGGAGAGGTGGGGACCCGGGGGGAAGGGGACCCCAGAAGCCCTGGGACCGAGCTGACCAAAATCCCGGGAGCTGGATTACGCGCCGGAGCTCCGGTCTCCCAGAGTTGTCCATCCCTCTGCGTCCTCTTTCTCTCCCTGCCTCTGCTTTCTCCTCCTCTGGGTTTTCTCTCCAGGCGTCGTCCTTCCAGCCACTCTCACACGCCCTCCCCCTTTGCCCGGACAATTTCACTCACTCCTTCCTATAGGCGACTCTCGGCGCCCCACCCTCGTCTTTAGAATTGGGAGGCTGGAAGTCCATTCAATGGGATATATTATGCTCAGGGTTCTTGCGCCGGGAGGGAAAGAGCAAGAATGAAATCGTAACAGGGAGGGGGCGTGCTGTGCGTGCCTGGGGTGTGTGTGTTGGGGGCGGGGGGGGGCAAAAAATGCAGTTTCCCCGAATAATAAGAAGCCTTGGACCAGATTCTTGAATACGTAGCCCCACATGATGCTGTCAAAGCCCTTCAACGTGGCTTCTGGCAGCCTCAGCCTGTCCCATACTCTGCCCACCTTCGAGAGAAGCGGCGACCCGAGTAGAAGTGGAGGCGGGGAAACTTCCTACTTCCCACGACGGCTGTTTTGTACAAGGAAGAGTGGACAGTCTGCATGGCCTTGCGAGCCTGCGAGAGTCTCTACGGCAGCAGCTGCGGCCCCGTCCCGCTTCCCTTCCCCCTCTTTCCGCGAGGCTCGCCAAGCCCGAGGCGGCCGAGAGCGGCAGGGGTGGGGGGAGAAGGGCGGGGAGCTCCCAGCTTGCACGCTTTCATCCCGACCCGGGCCAAAATCCCGGCTCCGGGTGTTGCTTCTGCCTGTGTGTGAGCGAGCTGAAGAAGTAGAAAGGAGGAGCCTCGCCGGGGGGCGTGGCCTAGGCGGGGGCGGCCTCTCGGTCCGCGCGGCTGAGGCGCCTGCCATTGGCCGGCCGCGCAGTCA
Organism: Orcinus orca; assembly: GCF_937001465.1. Taxonomy (NCBI): domain Eukaryota; kingdom Metazoa; phylum Chordata; class Mammalia; order Artiodactyla; family Delphinidae; genus Orcinus; species Orcinus orca. The sequence goes on along the minus strand of NC_064569.1, from coordinate 89,674,216 downwards.
CGGGGTGGGGGCGGGCGCCGAGGAGGGCGCCGGCCCCGCCCCCGCTCTGAGCTTGGCCCGGGCTCGCGGTCCCCCCCGGCTGCACAGACATGACACAGACACACTGTCACTGCAGCTGCTGAGCGAGCCCGGCGCTTTAGGCACGCGGCGGCGGGGCCAGCCCGAACCCCGGACCCCAGAGCTCGCCCGCCCGCCAGCCCCCCCGCCGCCCCCCGCGCGGCGGCCCCCGCCTGCCTGGGCGCGGGAGGCGGGGATCGCTCGCCGGCTCCGGCCAGTGGCGCCCGGCTGCCGGCGGCGGCTGCAGCAGCCGCCCGGCTCCCAGTGCCGGGCGCTCGGGGAAGCCGGCGCGTTTCGGAGGCGGCGGCGGCCGAGGCCGGCGAGCGCTCCCGGCGGCACCGGGGCCGCCCTCCTCGGTTCCCTGCACGCACCGCGCTGTGCTCCGCCTCCGCTCCGGTGACCTTCCCGGGGCGCCTTCCCCGGCCCTGCGCCCCCGGCCCCGCGCCCCAGGCCGGGGCGAGGCCCTCTCCAGCGCTTCCTTACCGAGGAGCCGCGGGCGGGCGGCGCAGGCCCGGGGGGAGGGGTCGCCGAGGCCGGCTGCAGCGCCCCCCCCGCCTCCGCGCTCTGTGCTCGGCCGGGCCGGACCGCCGCTCCCCCGCTGCCGCGCGGGAGCCCGGGCGCCCGAAGCTGGGGGCGCGGCAGCGGTCGCTTAGCCGGGCTGGGAGCGGGCAGGCCCTGCCCTGAAGGGGCGAAGCGGCGGGGAGCGCGGGAGGTGGAGCCGGCCCCGGCGGCCGTCCGGCGTCTCTCCCAGCGCCCCTTCCCCGGGCTCAGACCGAGGCGAACCCAGGCCCCTGCCCATGCGGGGCGCCCCCGGCTCCGTAGAGTCCCCGGGGCAGGGAGCAGCTCCAGGCAGCAGCGCCAGAGGGAGAGGAAGACGGGACTGTGCTCAGCTCCGGCGGCCCGGACCTTCCCCGTCGCGTTTGGAGGCGGGGGCCGCCCCGAAGTCTGCGCTTGTCACCGCCGCTTGGACTAGGGCAGCGCCTGCTGGGACCCCGACCCGGAACCCCCTGCGCCTCGTAGGTGGCAGCGCCGCGGCGCCACCCACCTCCTCCGCGGTCTCCCTCTGCCTGGTGGCAGTCACGGCCAAGGTAGGAGCCCCGGGGGTGCGAGAGAGCCGCCGCGGGGGCGCCCTGGTGAGCGGTGTCGGTCAAGTTCTCCGGACCTGTGGCTGGTACCCCCTGTACTCGGAATGCTGGCGAAGAGGGAGGGAGTGAGGGCACAGCTTCTGCCGCCTGGGCCCGGAGCCCTGGAGAGGCTGGAGGTAGAAGTCGCCGAGTTTCTGATGTCCCCCAGGACCCGTCCCAGGGCCTGCCCTGCTCCTTAGGCTCACGGGCTGCCGAGAGCGAGGAGGAGTTTCCCGTTAACACCAGGAGGCGATGTCGACCTCCCTCCCCCGCAGCTTGCTGGCTGTGAGCACGTGTGCTTTGGGGGAACCTGCTGTGTTTAGAGCTGTCCTTTGGGCAGTCCCCACCTGCCTTTCCTGGCGTGATGCTGTGAAGAACTTTTCTTTGCTCCTTGTCGCAGAGTCGAGGCCGATTTGGGGTGAGAGCCACAGCTTGCGAGTCCGTCTATTGGACAGAGCAGTTGGGTGGCAGCGATAGCAGTAGAGAGGAAACCCAACCAGTGCCAGTCCTACTGGACAAAGCTGCTTGTGATGAGTGGTCGCTGGGTAGCGATCCAGACAGTCTTGTGAAAGTCATTGTTTCTGAAGGGTGGAGTGACTGACTCCAAAGTTTGTGCATCCTTAAGTTATTTTGCTCAGTGCCTTATTACTGTCTTTAAAATTTTACTCTTAAGGAACCTCAGTCCTGCAAGCCTACCCTTGCCCGTTTGAAATTTATTAAAACGGTGAGCTTTCCCTGGAACGATCTGATTTTAAATGGGTCACTTAGGAGGGAACAGATTGTCTCTCCTGCACTGAACCATCCCCCCGGGTGACCCTGTTTAATGGGGATGGATTTTTTCGTCCCTGAGCTTGATGTACCTCGGTTGAGCAGGTTTTTGCTGAATTCTGAATCTGTGAATTTTGTCACTCAGTCCATTAAAATGATCTCCCAAGGGAGCAAAATAGCAACTTACACTTTGTGTGAATGTCACAGGAAGTTTTACAGGGTCTTATGTAAGTGCCGCAAGAGAGGGCTCAGGCTTCTGCTTCCTTCATGGGCTGGGGGTGAGGATGGGGAAGGGGTGGCAGGTGGACGGTCCCCTTCCCTAAATGCAGGTGCCATCCCTCTCTGGCACTGGTGGAAATCCAAAGTGCTTATTCACTCCCTGCCAGTATGCAGTCACTTCAGGTTAATTTTCCTCCTCGCCTCTCCTGCCTTACCACCTCAGCAGTCAGCTTTGGTAGACTTAAGATAAGGGAAGGTTCTAAATTAGGAAAGGAACACGTGGAGGTTTCTCTTCTCATGTCTCACAAAAGGGTGACATGAATGAATTACTCACGGGCATGGTGGGTCCTCACTGGGGATTAAAAAAAAAAAAAACTGGCTTGAAGGTTTCACACATCTCTTAGTGTACCTTTATTTTTCAGGAGTACACTTTAGTGAAAATTGCTTGAGGGAACACACATTTATCGAGCCTGGCCCTGTTAATTCCAAACTGGGAAGAGAACTACTTGGAACAGAGAGGCAAAATCGTTAAGATTTAGATCTTAGTGGGTTTTCGAGAATGGCTGGGAAAGGAAACCAGTCTCCCTAGTGGTATAGAGAGGTTTTTAAAGAAAAGATGGTATCACTCTGGAGTGGGTGGAAGGTGCTAACAGGTATAGGTCCTCTGGCGTCGCTGGATGAAGTGTGCTAGGTTGGGGGTTAACTTTTTGGCGTGAGATAATGCAGATTCCTTTGCCTTTTAAAACATAACTAGAAGAGCCTTGGGAATGAAATGAAAGGTTTTTCCATCTTATCGTAGGTCCCAGGAGTGCTTCCACCTCTTGGGAAGGAGGTGAAGGTTTCCTGTGGTTCTGGGTTCCTGAGCTGTGCTTGAAAGTTGATGCAGGAGTGTCTCCATCCTTCAGCCACCTACAGCGGCAGGACACTAGGGGGGACTAGTTTTCTATTCCACCACTGAAGAACCTATGTTACAAAAGGCTGTGGTTCGTCTTGAAGGCTCAGGAGCCTAACTTTTTGCTACCCAATGCATGCTTGCACTAATGCGGGGATTCCGAACGCTTAAGCGATGGGCCTGCTTACATCTAAAGTGTCATTTGGGCAGCTCAGAACAGGTTAACTGCAGAGTATTATGTGAGACTGAGCAGACTCAGTGATAGTCTCTAAGTAAGTCAGGGCTATAAATTTTGGGGAGACAGAACCTCCTGCAAACTCCATCCTTTGGGTATTAGACCGTGCTAACTCTAAGTTCCCGGGGGTTTGTAATCAAAACTCCCCCCTTTGGTTTTTGGGCTGCACATCTGCCATCTTCATAAAATCATGCTGCCTCCATTCTAGATGGAGTCTAGAACTGACTCCATTAAACTTAAAATTTCTCGCTGTTGTCCCCTTAAAAGCACATACCTTGTATGTATACAGATGTAACGTAACATTTGGCAGTGTGGTTGCACTTTCATCTCAGATGCTCTCTCTGCACTTTCAACGGTATTAAATCATTAGTGTCTAGGTGTCTTCCAGCAGAAATTGAAGATAATTCTATTTCCGCTGAAGAACAAAGCCGCATGGCCCAGGCTTACCCACTGTGGCCAAGTCTTATCAAAGCTGACTCCAGAGGTGGGCAGACAGGAAAGGTTGGAGAAAGAGTCTAAGAAGAGACTACCTAACTCAGAATACTGGCACGAAGAGAGGCAGATGTCAACAAGATTTAGGACTTCCTGGATTCTTTTATATATATATATATATATATATATATATATATATATTTTTTTTTTTTTTTTGCTGTATATGGGCCTCTCACCGCCGCGGACTCTCCCATTGCGGAGCACAGGCTCCGGACACGCAGGCTCAGCGGCCATGGCTCATGGGGGCCCAGCCGCGCCACGGCACGTGGGATCCTCCCGTAATGTGGGATCCTCCCGGAACGGGGCACGAACCCGTGCCTCCTGCATCGGCAGGCGGACTCTCAACCGCTGCGCCACCAGGGAAGCCCAAGACTTCCTGGATTCTTAAAGACCCAGTGCAGCATATAGAGTTAGACTCAGCGTTTGGATCTGTGCACCTGCATGAGTTATTACATTTCCTAGAACTCTGGAGTCTGGTAGACTGCATTTGTGATCCTTTACTCATACGTACAGTGCATATTTAGGTAGTTTGAGGAGACCTTTTGTTGTGGCATAGGGAAGTGGTCAGCATAAAGCTTTATTTCAGCTATCGAAGGCTTTGTAGGTTGATTCTCATAGGTGCAGTATAGCCAAGGGGTTAGAGATTGGAACAGGAGAACACTATTAAATTTTCCATTGAGCATCAGCTAGTGAAAACTGGTCATGGGGAATTTATATACTGTGATCTTAAGGCATGAATGAAGTCTTATGAATTTCAAGGAAGCCACATGGCAGAGGTGGAGGAAGAAAGTGACGCAGGATCCTGGCCTTCCTTAGGGTCCATGAATAAGGTGAAGGTGTCTTTGCAGCCAGAGATTCTCAAGAGTGGGGAGCACATGGGGCCAGGGCTGTAAGACCCAGGGGACTGAGAACTCCAGGCACCCTGCCATTGACACCCCTTGGCGATACAGCCACCTCACGGGATCTGCTAGTGTCGATGAGGCTTTGCGGTTCTGCTCCAGAGTATTTGACATTGAGAGGTACTCAGGTCCTCTGTTCCTCCCGGACCACATTGACATTCGGAGAGACTTTTCTCCTTTTAACTTAGCAAGTAACAGCTGAATGTCTATTATGTGACAGATGCCATGCTCTGTGTAGAGGCTGCAGAGGGTCCACAATTAGTTTATAGTCTTTTGGGGGCAGGCAGATGCTGAACCATTGCTGTGAACTGCTCACGTACAGGTTTGTTCAAAGTAAAACCTTGAGTTTGCCAGGATAGTAGAACAGGAGGGAATCCCATGCAGAAAGAACAGCATGGAAACCTTAAAATATGTAGTGTGAATGGAGAACAGTCAGTAGTGTGGCTGGAAGAGGGGCTGTTCTGGAAGAGGAAAGCTTGGTGTTAGCAGGGAAATAATTTAATAGGATTCCTAGTTTCATGCTCTGTGTATTCAAGCCCTGGCAAGAACGGTGGCTGGATAAGGTCCAAGAGAACCAGTTGATTATCCCACATTGTTATTACAAACAGAAAAGGACATTTTCTTTTTTGCCCTTTATCCTTCTACATATAGCATTTTGCCTGTTCTTTAAAAAACTATTAGCAACGCAAATAAAGAAAGGGTCCCTTATCAACCCGAAGTCTGCCCTCTTGTGTATGTGAATTACATCTGGGGCTTTCATTACGTGATTATGCAGCAGTGGGAGAAATGACAGAGTTACTTGATAAATGATAGAGTGGCAGAGGGACACAAATTTTTCCCTGTGAGAGTGTATTCTATTTTGTCATATTTACTTCTGGGTAAAGTTATGGCTGCAGTTAACATTTGAACAAGGTTCTTGTGTTTGAATCATCTCAGTTCTGGCCTCAACTTTCTTTGCTGTTGGAAAAGGAAGAGTTTTATAGTTTTGAGGATGGGTGTGGGCCTGCCTATGTGTGTGTTTTGTGGAATGAGGAAACTATGAAGTAAGGAAGAGATGCAACGATGTAATGGCCAGAGGATATTAGAGAGAATGGAAAACTGCAGTTGTTAGAGCGATCCCCAGGGTCAAATATATTTAGTTTTTCTGAAACAGGAGCCAGGAGGGCAGTGGAGGTAGAAGAAGCCCCAGTGTGTGTGTGTGTGTGTGTGTGTGTGTGTGTGTGTGTGTGTGTGTATGTGTGTGTGTGTGTGTATGTATGTGTTTGTTTTGTCTCTGTCATCCTTCCCTGAGTTGAGTTGACTGGTAGGCAGGGTGGTATAAGTAAAATTTGGAGATCTGGGTTCTCATCTTTCATCATCCTCTGCTAATTTGCTGTGTGACCTTAGAATACGTCTTGACCTCTCTGGGCTTCAGGTGCTGTCTCCAAACTTCAGTGCGTTTTTCGTCTTGTAACTAGGAATGTAGAGGCTCAGAGATAGGGCTTGCCTAAGTTAGTGGCAAAGCTCAGACTATTTAGGTTTTCTAGCTTTCCAGCTCTGAAATGGGAAGAGGCCTGACCAGTTCCAAGGTATACTCTACCTTGAAATATCAGACACTACAAGTATGCAGTGCTGAAGAGAAGAACCACAAAGTCTTTTCTGTGTTGGTTGTAGATTCCGTAGACTTGTAGACTGCATTAGAACTTCTCTGATACCTTAAGCCATTCATAAGCAGCTGGGCTTGCTTGCTAACTTCTTATGTATTATGGGAACCAGTGGGTTTGGGAATGTTACCTACTCTTTGAGAACTGCTTGCGATGATGTGCTTTGTGATAAAAAGCAGTGCTGAAAATTTTAATTGTTTCCAAATTAAGTCAATGAAAGCTGAGTTGAGCGTGTGGGATTCTGCAAAGCCTGGGCTCTAACAGGGAAAGGGGAATCTTCTCATTTTGCCAGGGAGGTTACCTCGTAGGGGGAGCTGGGGGGTGAGTGTGAAGGGAGGGATGTTGGGAAGAGAAACAGATTCAGAAAAGCAATTGTGTAAAAGTACGAGTCAGGAAAATTGCAAACCGACTTAATTTTATGCCACCAAATTTGCGTTGCTAGAGAGAAGCTTCCTCACCATTCTGGCACTGATGCTGTCCTGGGTGGAGAGGGCAGTGTTTATTGGAAAGAGGAGATTTGAAGTTAAGTACAATTATAAATGTAAGGTTTGTGACATTATTATTTCAACCTTGAAGGTAAGCATAGGAATGCCCTGTTTTAGGAGAATTGGGAGAATTTGGTTTTCACTCTTCAACTGTTTATTCCATAATTGAAGCTAAGTGTAAGAATGCCCTATTTTAGGAGAATTTGGCTTATAAATCTTATTTTAAAAGCAAATAATTTAAGAGAAGTAATTGTTTGGGGTACAAAAGGATTTTTATTTTACAGAAAGGATTCATAGCAAGCATCTTTTTAATAGCTAGTCCCTTAATTGTATTTCAGGTTATTTGATTAACACAATCATGATGGACGCTTTTGGGAGCCTTACCTGTTACAGAAAACCAAGGGTTTTTCAAATATAAACTGTTCCATGTTTTAATAAATAACTCAGCAGGTTCACCTGCCAAGGAGCCTAATATTGAACTGTGTTACAGAAAGAAGGACAGTAGTTACATAAACTTTGTAACCACTGACAGACCACATGGTGTTACTTTGCTCACTTACTTACTGGGGGCAGGTTTCTGGTTTAACCACTGTTCATCCTGGAGATTGCAGTCGTAAGTACCACCTGCATGAGTTCCTCAATCACCCTCACATTCTGCCTCTAAGGATATATCAGGAACAGAAGTGGTTTAAAAAGGAAATCAGGTAAGCGTTTCCAGGATTCTGAGTTTTCCTAGTTTCAGAGACATGGAATTAATTTTGTTCCGCCTAAGTATATGGTAGAGGCGATATGCATGAGATGTTTACAGGAAAAACCCTCGAAATTGTGCTCGCTCACGAAATATCTAGGGCTTTTGGTTTTTTTTGTTCCTTCATCGCTTGTGAAAGTTTCCAAAAAAGAATTGGTTCTAGGAATGAAAGAAAATGTAAGGCGTTTAAGGCTCCAGAGGTAATTTTGGGTAACCTGGAGTGGTAGATAATCACAGACTGGGGCTAGAATGGGAAGTGCAGCCTCACCCATGATTTTAGCCTCTTTCGTCGCATTATGGGGCTGCGCTTTGGACGCGCAGCAAACGCACATGGAGATGGAGCCCTGGCTACTGGGCGAGGCTTGCTCTTTAACAGAGTCCTTTTTTGACATACCCAGGCCAATCGGGAAGAAAGGACTTCTGATCTTTCCAGCTCTCCACGGTAGCATTAGAACTTAGGGGAATTTACAGCAGAACACAGGCATGCGGGGATTTCATTCTTCCTCGTTTTTTTTTTTTTTTCTTTTAAATTTAAAATCAGTAGCGAATCCTGTGGACTCTTCAGTGTTATTAGAGACTGCCTTGATGCATTAAACACATGTTTGTTATTATTAAGGTTAACATTTTCGTGGCTGACTGGGAACCATCCCCTCCCCGCTTTTGTTTCCAGAGCAGTTGCGTAGGTCCTTAATCTGCCAACACTGTTTGTGTACCAGCCTCCTCCACTGATGTCAGCTCTCATCTGGGAAGGGAATGGTATTTTGTGGTTGTCTGGGGAGCTAAGAGAGGCACAACCCGAGTGATAAGCAGGAAGGGGCTTTTCTTGCTTCCAGGCATGGTGCCTGGTACCTAGTAGGTCTACACTGAATAAACAGTTGTGTCCACACAGAATGATTTGCATTCCGAGTTCTGTTTCCAGCTCTGGGGTGGGGGTGTTGGGGAGGGAGAGGTGAGTGGATACCAGCAGACTCACAGCCTCGGACTCCTTCAGACCTCTCCCGAAAGCTGTTATTTTAAAAATGTGAAGGACATTTCAGATCAGCGAAATGAATTCTCTTAGGGATTCATTGTTGTGGTGCAGACATTGATGGCTTTGTAAAAAGGCAAGGAAAGTACAATCCTGGAATGCGGCGTGTATTTCCTTTCCTCTGAGTTTGTAGGGATTTTGACTTATCTGGCCTGGGAAGAGTGAACAGGCTCTAATGCTTGTTCGTGTGTGCATGTCAGGGCGCCTTGAAAAGCATCTTAAATACCTTAGGATGGATTGTGGGCTATGATCTTTCCGGCACCGGTGATGAATGTGCAGTGACTTAGATGTGGATCGGGCCAGGGCTCCCACGTTCAGAGGACGAAGTGGGCCCGAGAAAACAGGGGGGACTCGAGTGCTTTTCATCCAATAGGAAGGACTCTCCTCCTCTCTGCCATCTTGGCATCTTCTCCCCCTTCTCTGTTGGTGCGAATCCTTCCCACCTGGGCTTTGAAAGTACTTACGGATGCCTCCTCCATAAGTGGAAGGCAGACCTGTGATGTTGAGACAGCTCGGGGGCTGCAGGAGACCCTTGAGCCCGCTCGACCTTCATTTCACAGCTCTGGAAACGAAGGCTGGGGAGGTCAAATTATCCAGAGGGGAGGCAGATCCAGAGCCCCTGCTTCCTGGCCACCTTATGTGGCCCAAGGCTCTGCTCTGCCTTCTTACACCCCCTGCTTTCTGGTTGTCTGTCCTCTGCTCCCTGCCCTTCCATCCAGCATACTCGCCTTCAGTCTTCTCCTCACACACGTTCTTCGTGCTCTGCTTTTGTGCCAGGCGCTCTTCTGTTTGACCATTTTGTGTCATTTCATCTTTATGGTAACCCTACGAGGTGGGTGGTCTTACTCTTCCATTTTCCAGGTATGGAAGCTGAGGCTTGCCCAGGTCACACAGCTGTGGAGCGTGGAGCCAGGACTTGACTCACAGCTGTTCTGCCTCCTGTGTCTGCTGTCTCTGTGCTGACCTGGCCTCTAGTCAGAATCTCTGCTTCCTGCCTACAGGCCCCATACACTCTGTCTCCTTGATGGTATTGGTTAACGTCTACTAAGCCAGCATTCACTCATCCGCCAGCATTCGTGAAACTCCTGCCCTGAGAGGTGTCGGCTTGACATCAGGAACAGGGAGGTGAGGAAATCACCTGCCTGCGTCATCTAGTAGCCTCGTCTTGGTGAGGGAGGTAAATACTAATAAAGACATGGACAGGGCAGTGGGCACTGTGTCTTGGTAGCATTACACTTGAGGGAGTCAAAGAAGGAGAAAGTATTAGATTGGGTCTTAGTGAATAGGAGCTGGAAGGATAGAGTGACAGGGAGCATCACCTAAAACACCCCAAAGGCCACACCTGTTCCCTTCTACTTGGCATTGTCAATATCTGTATACTTTCCCTATTCTTTTCCTTATGTGTAAGTGCCTTAAAAAGCACTGGGACTGGGTTGCACCCATCCGGCTACACTTCTAGCACTTAGGAATCCTTCAATAAACATTTATTCAATTAAATTGAAAGCCTTCTGTCCTTGCCCTCAAGCAACATAGTTAGAGAGATTGGGAAAAAAAAAACGTGTGAGAAGTTAAACAACGATAGAAGATTCAAGTGAACAGTTCAGAGCGACAGTAGGAATGATGTGGCAGTGCAGGGAATGGTTGTGGATTATTGGAACCCAAAGTTGATGGGAAATCAGAGGCGGGAGCTTACTTTAGCTGCTTAAAGGCAGTGGAGGTAGGATTTGCCTTGGGTCCTTGGACCCAGGATGATTAAGATTTGATGGAAGAGTTAAAGGGAGGTAGAGCAGCCAGCTAGGTTGATGAATGCACAAATATGAATTTTGGGGTTATAAAGTAAGTCGGCTTGGGTTTCCATTAGCGAGAAGCTGGAGATGAAGTTGGAAGGTGGATTGGGGCTGTGGACTTTTGGAAGGCAGGACGACTTTCGATCGGGAGGATGGTGTACGCAAAGCTCTGTTTGAGGAAGATGAACCTGGTGGCAGTATCGGGGCCAGACTGGCGTGGGGAGAGATGGTAGCAGGGAGGTCGCTGAACAGGCTTTTGTACTAGTTCGGATATGAAGTTCTAAAGGCCACTGAGCTAGAACTGGTACAGGCGGATGGACACAGAGGGAAGCTTTGGGATTTCCTCTGATCCCAGTCATTGGTACTGAAGTGCGAGATGGTTTTCATTGCCCACTGGGAAGCGTCACTGGGATAAAGTCTGCTTGTGACAGTAGCAGTAGTTCTTAGAATGGCACTTCCTCCCTTGGCTGGGCTGGGCGTGGGGATGGGGCTGGGCTGAAAATGTCCTCTCCACAGCCTCTCTTATTGGGGGTTTGTTCAGATGAGCCCAGGGTGATAGAACAACCTTTTTACCTAGTCTAGGATGACACCCAATAAGGGGTAGAATGTAGAAAATTTTTCTTTTCCTCATGAGTGGTTCCTGAAGCAGCTGCGGAGGGCCGAGAGCGAAATTATTGGAACTCTGACATGTGGGCTCCGGATCCACCTTAAAAGTGACGCTGGGCCGTGCTTCCCGTGACTGGTGGTGTGTCTCTGCCCGAGGAGGGCCTTGCTGAGAGATTACAGGACACACTTTTCAGAAACGTGGAGTAAGCCATTCTGGATAACAGAATTTTTCAAATAGGAGAGTCCAATTCCTTATAGGGAGTCTTTATTTGGAATCTTTAAAGAACGAGGGCTTTTCTAGGATGTTCTGTGTATTTACCCTCACTGGCTCTCTCTCAGCCGCTGGAAAGCATCCATCTTTCTTATCAGGACACACAAAGCTTGTTGTGAACTGGCCCCTGCCTCTCTCTGCAGCCGCATCTTCTCTTGCCAACCCCACCCACCACCCACCAATCCCCAACTCATTATTTTCCTTCTTCACTGCTTACTTTCCCCCAAATCTGCCAAGCTGTGCACCTACCTCTCCTTCTGGCTGATAAGCTCTTTCCCTCTTTATTTGCTTGGGACGCTTCTGTTTTTCCTTCAAAACACAGTTCAGGCGGTCTTTCCTTCAAGCTTCTCCTGATACTGGGCGCTGAACTGTATCTGTCCTTGGACTGGCTTCTCCTGCTGTGCTTTTCTGCACCGTGTTCCCCGAGCTTCCAGATGGCTGGCTTGCCCGGAGTGTGGGAGCCCTTCAGTAAAGATGGCATCTCATGGCTCTGGGGAATCTTCAGTGTTTTACCGTCTGCCTGGACCATGCTGTCTCTACCCTGTAAGTGGTGGGTGGTGGTGGTGGTGGTGATTTTGGATTGCACTGAACGTGCTATTCAGGTATAATGTAACCTTTTCTGGTTGAACCTTTAGTGTTATGCTGTACTGCAGGGTATTCCTGAATCTAAAGAATGCATGCCCTTTTGCTGATGATCAGGTGGTGGTGGGCCATCGCTGCGGCCCATTGATGCCTTCAAGGAATGTGGTGCAGGTGGTGGAGGAGGAGGGGGGGAGGAGAAGGAGGAGGGGGAGGGGGAGGAGGAAGAGGTGGTGGAGGAGGAGGAGGTGGTGGAGGAAGAGGAGGGGGAGGAGGAGGAGGAGGGGGAGGGGAGGAGGGAGAGGTGGAGGGGAGGAGGCAGTGGAGGAGGTGGGGGAGGAGGAGGGGAGGAGGGGAGGGGAGGGGAGGAGGTGGTGGAGGAGGAGGTGGTGGAGGAGGAGGAAGTGGTGGAGGAAGAGGAGGGGGAGGAGGAGGAGGGGGAGGGGAGGAGGGGAGGACGTGGTGGAGGAGGGGGATGGGAGGAGGGGGAGGGGAGGAGTTGGAGGGGAGGAGGGGAGGAGGAGGTGGTGGAGGGGGAGGAGGAGGGGGAGGTGGGGGAGGAGGAGGGAGGAGGGGGAGGGGGAGGTGGGGGAGGAGGAGGTGCCTTTGCTGCCTTTTCTGCTCTTTCCTTGCTGCGTTTCTCTGCTTTTTCCATTTTCTCAGATCTTCAGCCTCCTCGTTCCTCTCCTCTTAGGCATTTTTTTTTTTTTACAAATTTATTTTATTTATTTAGCTGTGTTGGGTCTTCGTTGCTGTGTGTGGGCTTTCTCTAGTTGCGGCGAGCGGGGGCTCCTCTTCGTTGCGGTGCGCGGGCTTCTCATTGCGGTGGCTTCTCTTGTTGCAGAGCACGGGCTTTAGGCGCGTGGGCTTCAGTAGTTTTGGCTTGTGGGCTCTAGAGCGCAGGCTCAGTAGTTGTGGTGCAGCACAGCCTTAGTTGCTCCGTGGCATGTGGGATCTTCCCGGACCAGGGTTCGAACCCGTGTCCCCTGCATTGGCAGGCGGATTCTTTTTTTTTTTAGATGCTGGGGGTAGGAGTTTATTACTTAATTTATTTATCTTTGGCTGTGTTGGGTCTTCGTTTCTGTGAGAGGGCTTTCTCTAGTTGAGGCAAGCGGGGGGCCACTCTTCATTGCGGTGCGCGGGCCTCTCACTATGGCGGCCTCTCTCGTTGCGGAGCACAGGCTCCAGATGCGCAGGCTCAGTAGTTGTGGCTCACGGGCCTAGTTGCTCCGCGGCATGTGGGATCCTCCCAGACCAGGGCTCGAACCCGTGTCCCCTGCATTAGCAGGCGGATTCTCAACCACTGTGCCACCAGGGAAGCCCGGCAGGCGGATTCTTAACCACTGCGCCACCAGGGAAGCCCTCCTCTTAGGCTTTTTAAACCCTGATGGAATCATCGTCAGACAATCTAAAACACATCCTTTTTTCAAGTGTTTGATTGAAGGCCTTATCCTCAAGTGTTTTCTGGTCGCAGTGTTGGTCCCTGGATACTGATGGAGCCTTTGACTGTGGTGTCTGTTTACTAGGCTTAATACCACTCCACATTCCTAGAGAACCCATTGCGGAATCGCAATTATTATTGATTGAGAAATTATCAAACAGTGATGGGGAGTGGCTAGGGAGGACTGGATGAATTTGTGCAGAAGCTCAGCATCAGCGTCCAAAGACTGCTGGATAAGCACGTGTTGATGTTGGATATTTGTTATTGCCTCTGGTATTTGTGAGGTCCATTTGGGTTTTTATTACACTGCCCTTGTAAGCCAGGCATTGGTGCTGCATGAGTAGGTTTGCTTCGTGAATCACGGAGGAGTGATAGATGAACCCTGGGCTTATCAGATGGTCGTGCGATCCAGGTGCTGTGCCTTATGAGCCTGCGCTTGGCACGGGCACTGGTTACATGGTTCAGGAAGCCCTTTGCTTTTCCTGTGGTGGACTGACCTAATGCACACCAAAGGATGCTTTCTCTGGCTCGTACTTTTTGACATTTTCCTTTTCGATCTGCTCGGGTTTATCCATAACTCCTGTTGACGCAGCATTTTTGAGCTCATTAAATCTGTTAATGTGTGTGTAATGCTTGGGACAGGAGCTGGTACACAGAAAGCACTCCATACGTATTAGCTGTTGTAATTGATGTTTGTATTTAGAGCTTCTCCACTGTTTCTCTCTCTCTCCCCCTTCTGGTGGTTGTGCTTGTTGGTAAAGTAAGAAAACGGCTCCCGGGGCTGAGGAGGGGGAACACCGACTTTCTCTGTTCAGCCCTGTCCAGAGGTCTCAGAAAGTTCACAGAAGCCCTGAAGGTAAAGGCAAACACTTGCCCGCTGATCACCCAAGGCCATTTTTCAGGAGCTTTTGGTCCACCTTGCTATCTACTCTCACTGGGATTTGGGCTTCGACTGGTAAGGTGGATGAGAGCCAGTGAAGGGCATAGGAAAGGACTCTTGGCCAGTTGTGATGAGCAGTATTTAAAATAACAGTAACAATAGTAATGGGTGGTCACAAAGGTAGCTCCCATTTATCAGTTGTTTCTTATGTGCTTCTGAGAAGTGCTTGACATGCATGGTGCCTTTTTTTTTTTTTTTTTTTTTTTGCGGTACGCGGGCCTCTCACTGCTGTGGCCTCTCCCGTTGCGGAGCACAGGCTCAGCGGCCATGGCTCACGGGCCCAGCCGCTCCGCGGCATGTGGGATCTTCCCGGACCGGGGCACGAACCCGTGTCCCCTGCATCGGCAGGCGGACTCTCAACCACTGCGCCACCAGGGAAGCCCCCTGCATGGTACTTTTTGATCCTACAGCACTCTGAGCTGCAGTTTCATTTTATGGGTGAGGAAACTGAGGTGCACAGAGGTTATTTGCCCACATGATAAAGCCAGAGACGGGAACTCAGTTCTATCTCCAGAATAATGTCCTCTTCATCTCTGACCCATGATCTACTAGCCCAGGTGTCTCAGCACTGGAATATACATAACCCTGGTGATACCGAAGCCTTTCGTGGAGTATTGCAAGTGTGGATAGTTTTAAGGGAATCAATTTCCAGATTTTCGACCTCATATATGGACGCTTTTTTGAAACTGATTGGACTGAGACCATCCCTTTTCACAGTCATTTGTCCCTGTTTTATAAAAGGCACGTCTCTTGCCCAACACTAATCTTGCTCGCGTGCGTTGCTCTGAGTATAAAAACCTTAAGGGGCACTGAACAAAGGAACTATGAAATTGGTGTGTGGGAACCTTCTAATCAAGGCACTTTTACAAGGCTGCCCCTTTCCACGTTCTTTTTTACTTGTTTAAACTTGCTGCTAGAAACAGGGCATGTGGGGCCCCTTTCTTATGCTAAGGAATGATATAAAATTTTCAGATCTTAAGAAATAACTTGCTTTTAACTTTTTAAAATGAATGATGGGTATCAGATTGTTAGATTCTGTTTAAAAAATATGATGTGGAAGTCTTTTTTTAAAATGCTCGTGTTTACAATATGTTGGAAATTCTATTCTTAGAAGGTATTCAGTTTATGATGAAAACTTTAGACGTCAGCCTAAAAATAGGCAAGCTTTTCAAATTTCAGAATTAAAAAAAGCTTGAAGCTAATTGTACTATACTTCCCCCTAAGATACTGAAGTTCAGAGTAGAAATTCTGAAGTTGTTTTCTGCCACAGACCCTTCTGCACCAAAATATTATTTTTTCATAGAATTTCAGGGGCATCAGTGTCTCCTAAGGCTCCATCATTGCACTCCTGATTAAGCACCCTTGAAATGGTAGGGAATTGCAGTAAAATGTAAACATAGTTTCAATTTTGATGAAACTTTTATATATGTAGTTAGACGTGTGATCTTGTATACCAGAGTGCCTTAGTGGCTCAGCAAGGACTGTTTCAGACATAACTGATAGAAACCCAATTAACACTGACATTAAAGAAAAAGAAATGGACTTTATTTGCTTCAGTAACTGGGGAAAAAAAAGGGCAGCTTCAGGTAGTGCTGGATCCAGGTCCTCAAATGTCATCCTGAAGTCCTTGCTTTGTCTCTTGGCTCTGCTCTCTTCTGTGCTGGCATCGTTTTCAGGCAGAGTGTCCCTGTCAGGTGGCAGGAATGGTCCTCAGCAGCCCCAGGCTTACATCCTACCCATCTCACCGTGACAGCTGAAGGAGAGAATTTTTTTCCCAGTAGATCTGGTGAAAGTCCTGGTCATGATCTGGTTGGAAGGGCCAAGGTCACATCCTTGAACCTGGTCAGGGGAGGTGGGGTCCATCCTATTTGAATCACTTAGGGAGAGGAGAAGGGGGCTTCCTGAAGAGAAGCTGGGCAAACAGAAAATCCCAACATGTTCTGTAGGAAGATTAACCTGAAGACCTTGAAGATCGAATGGACTACCGGTGTCTTCTCTAAAAGCCTTTCACTCTCCTGGGTATGCTTCTTCCCTTCCATGCACCACCAGCCAACACTCTTACCTTTATGATACCCATCTGCCCATTGACAAAATGACATTAGTGATACCGTCTGTTGCCTGCTTTGGTAATTTCAAGACTCTTAAGGCAATGCCCCAGATCCCTGGCTTAATGTATTTTGTGATTTCTTTTTTTAAAAAAGCCATTAGTTATGCGATTAAGAAAAAGAAATTAAAAATTAGGGAACTCCATCTGTGTTAGTTTGCTAGGGCTGCCGTAGCAAAGTACTAGGGACTGGGTGGCTTAAACAAGAGAAATTTATTTTCTCACAGTTCAAGAGGCTAGAAGTCCCAGATGAAATTGTTGGCAGCGTTGTTTGTCCTGAGGCCTCTCTCCTTGGTTTGCAGATGGCCATCTTCTCCCTGTGTCTTCACGTGGTCTTTCCTGTGTACGTATCTGTGTCCTAATCTCCTCTTCTTACACCAGTCATGCTGGATTAGGGCCCACCTTCACGACCTCCTTCAACCGTAATCATCTCTTAAAAGACCCTTTCTCCAAATACAGTCACATTCCGAGGTCCTGGGGGTGAAGCCTTCAGCATATGAATTTGGCGGGGGGGGTGTGGTTCACTCTGTAACACATCTGTTATTTTAACTCTGTGAATGGGTTATATTTTGCAAAATAATATTAATACCCATACCTTGTTTAAAACCCAAGTTAGTAACAGGTTCACCTGTGCAAATGCAAGCTCAGCGGCTTCGGGGATGGTAAGTTCATTGCACTTTGCTGTTTGGGTATACTTTTGCCTTCAGTAGGAGTGGAGAGAAGACGGTGTACAGGTGAGCACTGGTGGTTTGAGTTTGTCAAATATGCCTGGGATCGGAGAGTGGGAATCTGGACCTTTCTGGTCCTTAAGCTCAGTGCTGCCTCTGTTATTGCAGTAACACCTTCCCTGAAATCCCCGAAGGGTGCACTCTGGTTGTGAAATGAGTTTTAGGGCTTTTGGGGGAGCGTGGGGTAGGCGGCTGCCGAAGGCAGGATTCTTCCTGTTTCCACTGGAGCAGTGGTTGATCAGGCTGAGAGCTCTGCCGGGCTCTCCTTGTGCCAGGGCTGGTGTGAGTGAGAGAGAATCTTGTCACCCTGCCTTTTGTGTCTTAGGGAACAGAGTTTGCAAGCGAGGGGGTTAATGAGTCACTTTGGTCCAAGTTACTACAGGGCCACTGTTGCATCAGAAATTGCTTTCCATTCACACCCAAGGCTCATCCTTCTTAAGCGCCTCAGATGACAAACCTGTCCGCTATTCTCCTCTGCTAAGCAGTTGTCACTGTTCTCTTCCCGGCGTTAATTATTGTTTTAATACGGCTTGCGTGTTCATTGTCTGGTCTGTCGATGTTTGTAATGGAATATCACAGCGGAAAGGAAGTGGGGAATAGGTAGCAAATGGTAGTCTTTTCATGTCAAAACCCCAAAAATCTCCCCCCTGAATTTTGCTTACCTACAATCCAGAAATTCCAAAACTTAAAGAGTTTGGAAAGCAAACTACAGGACGTGGTTGAAGTGCACGTGTGTTACCTGGGAGGACGATGAGCTTTTGAAAAATCCATCCACATAATATCACTCCTTCATAGGCCAGTGTGGGTGGTGGTAACTGATTTGGAGATTGTCGTTACTGAAAGCAAATGCCAGTCTTGGAGAGTATAGGACCCAGGAACAAGAAGTTCTGACCAAGCAAAATGTTGTTTGCTAGCCCATCTTGGATAAGGCACTTACCTACTCCGTACTGGCTACGTATGGCTGCTGTAACAAAGCGCCACAAAGTGGAGCACTTAAAACAACAAGTGGGATGTTGTACAGTCCTGGAGGCTAGAAGTCTAAAACCAAGCTGTCTCAGGTGTCAGCAGGGCCACGGTCTCGCTTTTGCCTCTGGGAGAGAATCGTTTCTTGCCTCTTCTGACTTCTGGTGTTTGCTGACAGCCCTTGACGATCCTTGGCTCAGAGGTGCATCACTTCAGTCACGTGGCCGTCTTCTCCCTGTGTGTCTTCACATCGTCTTCCCTCTGTGTGCGTCCCTGTGTCCAAATTTCCCCCTTTTATAAGGACACCAGTCGTATGGGGTTAGGGCTCAGTCCAGTGACCTCATTTTAACTTGAATCCTCTGTAAAGACTCTATTTCCAAATATGGTCACCTTCTGAGGTCCTGGAGATTAGAACTTCAGCATATCTTTCTTGGGGAACACATTTCAACTCATTACTCTCCTAGCTTTATTCTTCCTCCTCCAGAAAACAAGGTCCACCTTCAACCTAAGGTTCAAACACAATCATAAGAGAAAGCACCCTAGAAAATATATCCCCCGGGTGATGGCAGAATGCCCCACGGGATGTTACATGTCTCTTATTCCCGCTACATGGAGCATTTGGATCTAATACATGTTCTATGCAGTTTTTCTTTCTCTTTTGGCCATGCTGCGTGGCATGTGGGATCTTAGTTCCCCGACCAGGGATTGAACCCACGCCCCTTGCATTGGAAGCGTGAAGTCTTAACCGCTGGACCGCCAGGGAAGCCCCCCGTGCAGTTTTTCAGTTGGAAGTCCTTTGGGGTGGTGTGACCTGGGCTGTGTGTTCAGTGGAAACTTGGAGCAACTTGCAAGTTGGCAAGATTTGCAGGGGAAGTTCCCCCCAGAGGGTGGAGCTGTGGCCCCTTAGAGTGGCCTGTGGCTGCATTGTCCTGGCTTGCTGGCCACTCACTGCCGCTCCACAGTACAATTTGGATGTGAATCCTGAGATATCTGTCCCAACTCCTGAATCTTTCATGGAGAGCGTGGGAATGTGCAGTAGTTTTATTGGTTTCTTTTCATGAGTTGTATTTTGATATTCAGAAGAGGTTCACTGGGGCAGAGGCTAAGAATGTTTTCAGAATATGCTTCTCTTTTGCTGGCTCCTAATAACTTGCAGTGGTCAGTAAAAAAAGCGACACAACAAACAGACCCAAAACAGCCCTCAAAACCCTCACGCTGACATTTAAAGGACTTGGCATCTTTAACTGCCTTTTACATACAGCACAGTTATGTGTTGCTGTCAGAGTATATGTACGTGTAGATGTTTTCTTTGAGATGCTCAAAGCTCTGCAGAAGTCTCACTTTGTTGGCTAGCTCTTAGCTCTCTCCCCATCAACTGGTTCAGAGTTTTTAGGGGCTGCAGGTCATGGATGCCACTTGCCTCTGTTTCAGTCCTTTGTTCACTCCTTCAGTGAACATGCAGTTGGCAGTCATCTGCTGTGTGCCAGGCACTGTGCTGGGCTCCGCGGTGGGGAGGAGAGCAAGGGCCCTGCCTGCGTGGAGCTCTCACTCTGGGTGGCCTGGTTCATTGTGACTGGGTTCGCTTGTCTCCCAGATCTCCATCCTGTTTGCAGGCAGACCTGCCTCCTCTGCCACCTGCCCCTGGCATCCTGGGCTAAAAGCTACCGTATATCTAGCTCCATTTGGTATTTATTGGGTTGTAACACCAAATTTTGCAAAGCCAGAGAGGCATCACTTTGTTAGAAGGAAACCTCTTTATTCCACTCCCGAGAGGCCACTCGGCAGGCTTTGAGGTCCATAAAACCCAGCTCCAAATCTAACACAGTGCACACTGCACCTTAGAGCTTGTAACCTTTTTTTTTTTGCCTTTTCTGAACTTGACCCCTTTATAGAGTATTTTGAGAGTTGGGCTGCATCGGGTGGGTTTTATGTCTGTGCCTCTCGGATGGGCCATGAAGTTCTGGGATCAGTTTTGTTATATGGCAGCCTCGCGCAGTGCGGTGCTTGGAAGCCTTATGGCGCAAGAAGTGGTCTTTCCATGGCGGGATTTCAGTGTGGTAATTGACGTGGGGATGCCTGAAAGGACTATTGGTGTCTCCATGCCGCACGCGGGAGTCCACAGCCATCTTGCACAAGAGCTGAGGGGGTTTGTTGCCCTGCTCACTTCTGATGGGGAAGAGTGCAGACGGGTCCCCTGTGGACATCTGGCCCAGCACATTCTGTCCTTGGGTTCCCATCCTTCCATCCACTTCCTGGTGGGTAACACTGGGAGAGGATTTGGTTACAGTATTCAGAATGCACTGTCCTGGAAGACAACTTGAGGGTTGAGGGGCAGGAGGGAAGATTTCTACATGGATCGGGGGGAATATGTCTTGGACAGTTGCATAATGGGTTGGTTTTTATTTTAAGATGAATCTTGTAATGATCTTGTTGAGAGAGAGGTGGAAAGAAAAGTATTATTATCTGGCTTAAAGCTCCGCCCACTCCCTCTGCACCTTAGAGAAATGCAGAAACCTTCTGGCTCCAGAGAGGCATGTGGACCAACTGGTTTGTTTGGGCAGATGGGACAGTTCAGCCCAGGAGATCAAAGGACCTGCCCCAGGTCACACCAACTTAATGGTAAAACCCAGGGCCCCTGAGTTCCAACCTCTGACTGTCTCCCTCCAGCCCAGGCTGCCTGCCACATGATTCAGTGACTCTTTAAACATGACTAAGGCCGTTATTGGGCATGTGGGCCCCCAAAGAAACAGCACAGCCCTCCTGGTAATGGTCGGGTATCTTTTGGCTTGTTGCAACTATGACCACATTGATGCTGAAAGGAATGCCAGGCTGGGTCTTGCTTTTTAAGCGGGGTCTCATTGCTACGATTATCAAATGTATCTTTTAAAGGTGAATATAAAACAGCTACCCTCCCAAGCAAATCATAAAACAAATTATGCCCTTGCCACCCAGAACTACAGAGAAACGGCAGGCTCTTCGTGGCACAGAGAGTAATGGCTGCAGTATTAAAACAATGATGGGAAAACCAGGAACCAAGAGCTGAAAGGCAGGGAAGAAAACAGTCCCGTAATCCCCCAGGGATAATGGGTCTCAGTGACAGGTCTGTGTGATTTATTGTGCTAATGTACTTATTTTTATTTGTCCCCTTCAACACGGAGTTTTGTCCCTGAAGAGATTTGATAATGGCTTGTTTGCGGTCACTTAGACTCCAAAATAAAGCGCCACATTTTGGCTGTCTGGAGATCCGGCAGCCTCATTGGCATTCCCCCTCCGATTTCACCTTCACTGGCTGAGATGGGACGGATGGAGATAAGGCCTTCTTTGCTGCCCTTGCGTTTTCCCATCACACCACCATCGCAACTCCTACCCTAGAGACAGGGTGGCTCCGTGGCTGTCCAGACCCAGCCTGCTTCCCTCTTTCATCTGGTGCTACTTTGGGACAGCAGGAAGGAACCCCTCATTCTGCCCATAATAATAGATCCCTGGGAGTTTGTTTTCCCGAACCACCAGTGCGAGTTTAGTGGTTGCAGCTTTTGGGGTAAGCAAAAATAAGAGCGGAGGAGTAGATGTGGGAGGTTTTCCAAAAGAATGTGCTTGATTTAAAGGCTGAAGTGTGTTCGGGTTGTGGTGGCCAGCTGTTTTGCTGGAAGACTCCAGGGAACATATCAAAGGACTGGACGCCTGCCTGCAGAGCTGCCCCACACCTGCAGAGGTGTGGCCAGAGAACTCCACGATGCAAAAGACTGTGGAGATGGCTGGACAAAGCAGCTCCAAATCTTTTCTGATCCCAAGTTTCCTCCCTTGAGGACCTCTGCTGGAATGCCGCTGGCAGCTCTGGTTGGCAGGGAAGGGGCTCTGGCGTGTTGCATCCACACTCGGCCCTAGGGCGGTGCTTTGAGAGACTCTTGCTTTCCCTGCGAGCTTATCTATCTAATTATAGAAAACTCAGACAATGGAACAGAAAAAGACTCCTTTCAAATGTAGAATGATAGCAAAAGTCAGAAGCAAACTAAGGATCGGTATTGGGGGTGGGCAGTGTCCCTGGTATCCTGTAGGTGGGGCACTGCAAACACTCTTATGTTTGCACATCCTAGTGAGGCAGTGGCATCACTGAAGGACCCGTGGTGCTGGTAGTGTTACATTGCTCTCAGGTACTTGGGCACCCTTTACTCTTCCTCTGCTCCTACAAGTCTTAAGAGGCTCTCAAGCCAACCTGACTCATTATAGGTACACATGGGCCTCAACAGTGTCCGTAGTATCATGTGATCCAGGAATTCTGCTTCTGAGTATATACCCCAAAGAATCGAAAGTAGGGACTTGAATGGGTATTTGAACATCCAGGTTTACACCGGTGTTACTCACAATAGCCAAATGAAAGCAACCCAGATGCCCATCGATGGATGAACAGAAAAACACAGTGCGGTTATATCCATACAATGAATGTCACTTGGCCTTAAAAACAAGGATTTTCTGACACGTGAGCCATCATGGATGACCCTTGAAGACATCACGCCAAGTGAAATAAGCCTGTCACAAAGGACAGATAATTATGATTCCACTCACATAAGGTACCTAGAGTAGTCAGATTCCTAGAGACAGAAAGTAGAGCAGAGGTGACCGGGGCCTGGGGAGTTAGTGTTTCATGGGTACGGAGTTTCAGTTTGGGAAGATGAAAAGAGTTCTGGAGATGGATAGCGGTCATGGTTGCACAACAGTGTGAATGTGCTTAATGACACTAAACTGTACACTTAAAAATGGTACATTTGGTTATGTGTATTTGACCACAACGAAAAAAAAGGGGTTCCCTGTGACCTCCGTGTCCTGACGTTCGTGCCCTTGTGTAATCCCGTCCACTTGGGTGTGAGTGGGCAGGACTTGTGACTCGCCTCACCAGCGGAATATAGCAAAGGTGTTGGAGTGTGACTCCTGTAATTGCATTTGCTGGCTGACTTGCTGTAGGGGCTCTCCTTGCTGGCTTGATGCTGTTGGCGAAACCCACGTGGCAAGGGACTGTGGGTGGCTTTGAGGAGCTGAGGGTGACCCCCAGCCACCAGCAAGAAGGTAAGACCCTCAGTCCTGCAGATACAAGGAAGTAAATTCTGCCAGCACCCAAGCTTGCAGGTAGATTCTCCCCAAGAACCTCGACCTGGGGATGCCTTGACAGGAGCCCTTTTTTTTTTTTAATTAAATTTATTTATTTATATATTTTTGGCTGCGTTGGGTCTTTGTTGCTGCGCGTGGGCTTTCTCTAGTTGTGGTGCACGGGCTTCTCATAGCGGTGGCTTCTCTTGTTGGCGGAGCACGGGCTCTAGGCATGCGGGCTTCGGTAGTTATGGCTTGTGGGCTCTAGAGCGCAGGCTCAGTAGTTGTGGCCCACGGGCTTAGTTGCTCCACGGCATGTGGGATCTTCCTGAACCAGGGCTTGAACCCGTGTCCCTTGCCTTGGCAGGTGGATTGTTAACCACTGCACTACCAGGGAAGTCCCTTGACTGGAGCCTTGTGAGTCTCTGTTTTGCTGAAGACTCAGCTAAGCCATGGCCAGACTGTGAGCCACAGAAACTATGAGATAAAGTACTGTTTCAGGCCACCAACTTTGTGGTAATTTGTTACACAGCAATAGCTAACTAATACTGAGCCTCACCAGAGACTTCTCTGAATTTATTCCATCCTCACTTTCCACCCCAGACACCTCAGGCCTCTATCACCCCTTCTTGTCCACTGGGAGTGTGCGGATAGCCTGTTTTTCTCTTTCCTGTTAATGTTCAAATACATTCATTGTTAAGGTCACTTCATCGCTCTGGTTCCTTCCTGTTCTCTTATGATTTCTGGCTTGAGGGGTGTGTCTCATTCCCTCTGGGCAGGAAAAACAGTGGTTTTTTACTTTTTATTTATTTATTTATTGAAGTATAGGTGATTTACAATGTTGTGTTAACTTTCAGGTGTACAGCACAGCGATTCATATATATATATATGTATATGTATATTCTTTTTCAGATTCTTTTCCATTGTAGGTTATTACAGGATATTGAGGACAGCGGTTTTTAGTGCAGTGACTGAGTCCTGAGACCCAGGGTTCCAACTCCACCCACCTGTGTGCAGTTGAGCTTTCCTCTCCATCCCCCACTTGCTCATGCGTTGACCTAAACCCATATCTTGCCTCTTGGTCACAATGCTCACTACACAAAATATAGGTAATCACATTTTTCTGGGGTGGCTCTGATTTCTAATATTCTGCCTCACTTGTTGTCCCCATAAACTGTGAAGCTGTCCCAGATATTCTGTTTTGGTATATAAACTCTGATTGGACTGGCTCCCTTATAATAAATTAATAAAAGCCCCTGCCATTTTGGGGGCACCTGCTGTATGTCAGACACTTGATTAGCAGTTGTCACTGTGTCTTTGCATCAGCCCCAATGAGGTGGATGTCACGTTGCCTGATTTACAGAGGAACACACCGAGATGCAGTAGGGTTCATTTTCTTGTCCGAGGTCACATGGAGCTTGTGTGTGTCCAAACCAGAATTAGAACTCCAAACGTGCCCTCTAACTTACCTGCCTTGGAAGAGTACAGGGGTATTTCTCCCAGATCCCGTGTCCCAGTTTTGCTTGGAAAATAGAGTTGCTACACACAGGCCACCTGGAGGGTCCTGAGGATTCCTTCCTGCTGGACCACAGTGGGACAGTGTGGGGTTGGGGGCATAGCTGAAAGCTTAAATTGAAATGGTGAGGGAGGGACTTCCCTGGTGGCGCAGTGGTTAAGAATCCACCTGCCAGTGCAGGGGATGCGGGTTTGATCCATGGTCTGGGAAGATCCCACATGCTGTAGAGCAGCTAAGCCCGTGCGCCACGACTACTGAGCCTGTGCTCTAGAGCCCGCGAGCCACAACTACTGAGTCCGCACGCCTAGAGCCCGTGCTCCGCAACAAGAGAAGCCACCGCAATGAGAAGCCCGCGCACCGCAACGAAGAGTAGCCCCCCCACTCGCCACAACTAGAGAAAGCCCGCCCGCAGCAACGAAGACGCAACGCAGCCATAAATAAATAAGTAAATAAGTAAATAAGTAAATAAGAAAAAAAGATAGTGAGGGAGACCAGGTGGACAGGGGTGGAGGTCCAGCCGGGGGCCGCTGCCCTGGTTAGGGGGAGAGGGAGTGGTTCTCAGCCTCAGTTGTATGTTAGAATCATCTGGGAAGCTTTAATGTCTACTGATGCCTGGGCCCCACTCCCAGAAATATTGATTCATCCGGTTTGGGTTGCAGCTTGGGCAGTGGGATCAAAAACTCCCCAGGAGATTAGCATAATCCCCCAATATTCAGAATCCTGGAAGGAGGGCCTTTGTATGACAGGCGGTTGGGCAGCGGGTGGAGAAGATAGAGGCGAAGGATGGAGGCCTGGTCCGGACACTCCCACAGCTCTCCCTCCCCATTTAGAGGCAGACCCTGTGTGCTTCTGGCCTTAGACTAGTAGAGTCCAGGTCCACAGGACTGGCTTCTAGGAGCCCAGTTTGGGGACCCGGTAAGGCAGGCCTGTGGATTGGATAGATCCCTGCATCTTCAGTGCCATCACCTCACACCTCAACACGCAGTGAAAGGGACAGAGGGGTTGGGACACACACCCAAAAGGCCTTAGTAAGTCAGCAGTTTGCGTCTGCACGGGCAGCCTGTTGCCATTGCTTAGAGTTAGTGGTTAAATCTGGGGTTGGTGGTTTTCCCATGTCACTCAAGTATCTCTTGATCGCAAATGCCTTGTGGGTAGGGACCCCATTTTTGTGTCTGCTAGAGGGAATGAGATGATAATTTATCTGTCCTGGGTGCTTTGAACAACTTCATTTGGTGATTGATTTAAAAAGCCTTTCAAAGTTAAAGCACAAAGAACCTAAGGTCACTGAGGGAGATAAAAAAACTTGGTGGTTTTCCTCCTATTTAAATGTGTAGCTCTGTGTTAACTCCACTCACTGGCTTCCTCACTCTGCTTTGATTTTCCTGTGGCATCACCGTTTGTTAATATGCTGTGCAATTTTCTTGAATATAAGCTGATGACCTCAGAGGTTTCTGCACACTGAAGACTCTCAGTAAATATTTGTTGAGTGAATGAGCAAATGGTGGCTTGTAGCTGGGGTCAGTGGGATCCAGAGGGAGACATAGACTCATCTAAGACTCATTCCTTGGCTTGAGCTCCAGGAGGGAACTGCGGGCTTTTCTGGGGCGGGGGGACTAGAGAGCCGAGGGTTAGTTTTATTTTGCCTTGCCTCTTGGAGCAGGTGTCTTCTTTCTCAATTAAGATTTTTTTTCTAGCAGTTACCTTGTAATGGAAAATGACACTTACGCAGGCGTATGTTCTTTTATGTCTCCTAAACCGAGCCCTTTCCCCTGCTGTGGCTTCAATAATGCATCATTTCATAAGTTCACGGACTTCAATGTGCTTCTGCTGAACCTCTAGTCTCAGCTAGGTAGTTAAATGGAAATTAACCACTGTGGGTTTGATTCAAAGTCACCTTTTCACCTTCTCTCTCTTCATCCCCTCCCTCACCCCACATATGCAAAACAGTGTCACGTTTTTCTTCTTTTACTGAGAGGGTGTGATGTGTGTGCGCATGTGGGCTCCCAAGTGTGAATAGATATATCGATTCCCTTCGTAATCAGAGAGCCATAAAATAATAACAATGCATACCTACAAGTTTTTGAAATTCCACCTCTCCAGCTAAAGTACAGTGGAGTCTAGGGACCCACCACAAACTAAAATTTAGGGAGAGTGGTACAGATGTACCAGATTTAGGACTTCCAGTGGCTGCTGGTAAATTGTCATGTCTTGGCAAGGCTCTGAAATGTACTCAGTATTCATTCATTTATTTATTCATTCATTCAGTGCCTGAAGATTATTTTATACGTACGAGGCACCTGGGTGGTGGATGTGATTCGCTGTGTATTAATGACCCCAATTCTTCACACCTTTCTGAATTCCTAGCCGAAGATCATAGTATATTTCTGCAACTTTTGACTTTGGGCTTAATTGTGTGGCTTACTTTGACCTGAAGGATAAAGCAGAGGTGGTGGTGTGCTAGCTCTGAGCCTAGGCCTTAGAAGACCTTGAGTGTTTCTCCTTTTTTTTTCCTGCCTCTTTACCTTTGCTGCAAGAACAGCCTACCCTGGTAGTCCAAGGAGAAGCAGGATGGGAGACACCTGGAACAGAGCTGCTCAGCCAACCCGAGAGTCTTCAGTGAGAAACCAAGCCCACCCTCGATCAGCCAAGTCCCAGCTGACCTGTAGCATTAGTGAAAATGAGTGATCGTTGCCTTAAGACACTGCTTTCGGGGATGGCGTGTTAGGCAGCATGATTGTGCAGCAGATGGCTGATATAGTGGGATGTGATATGACTCCTGTGTGATGGGGATCCTGTTTGAAAGAAGTCCTGGAGTTTGGTGATGGTGGCGGGAGGGCCAGGATAAGCTCACTGACTCATACAAGGTAGAGAAAGTGCTAAAGTGCCCTAAGAAAGGACTCAGTAAGGGGAGTTTAAGTAGGGAGAGTCTTCTGCTAATTCGGAAAGATACATACACCCCAATGTTCACAGCAGCACTGTTTACAATAGCCAAGACATGGAAGCAACCTAAGTGTCCATCGACAGATGAATGGATAAAGAAGATGTAATATATATGTATATATATATATACATACATATATATATGTGTGTATATATATATATATATACACACACGTACACACACACAATAGAATATTAGCCACAAAAAAGAACAAAATAATGCCATTTGTAGCAACATGTAGATTTGTAGCAATCTCTTAGTATGGAACCTAGAGATTACCATGCTAAGGGAAGAAAGTGAGAGAGAAAGACAAATATCATATGATATCACTTACATGTGGAGTCTAAAAAAATGATACAAAGGAACTTATTTACAAAACAGAAACAGACCCACAGACACAGAAAACAAACTTGTGGTTACCAAAGGGGAAAGGGAGGGGGAGGGATAAAATAGGCGTTTGGAATTAGCAGATACAAACTACTATTTATAAAATAGATAAACAACAAGGTCCTACTGTATAGCACAGGGAACTACATTCAATATCTTGGAATAACCTATAATGGAAAAGAATCTGCTTCAGTATAACTGAAGCACTCTGCTATATACCAGAAACTAACACAATATTTGTAAATCAACTATACTTCAATTAAAAAAAAAAAAAAGGAGGGAGAGTCTGCTGGGTGAGTGATCAGAGAAAGCCTCATGAGGGGGTGGGCTTTTGAAAAGGTGTTTTTAGATGATGTTATCAAAGTTTAGAATAGAGAGGCATTGACTAGGTTTCTGAGTTTAAAATATGTGATGTTTCAAAATTGATTTCTCATCAGAGCCAAAACACTATGCCAATTTCCCATTAAATATCTAATGACCTTGCTACCAAAAAATAAATAAATAAAGACTCAAAGCTACGTTGAGAAAGCAACACCCCCGTTTGATAATAGCCAACATTTACAATTCTCATCACAAACAATTATCCAGCATGCATTTGGCTTACCTGCTGAGTGCCAGGGATCTGCTTGCTCAGCATTTTATAGGCACGATCTCATGTAATCATCATCATCATCTCAAGAGACAGGAATAGATAACTCCATTTAATTCCATTTTCTAGATCAAGTAACCAAGCCAGAGAGGGGAGGTTATTTGCTAAAGCCAAGCACTGACATCAGAGTGCCATTCCACTCCCTGCACCTGACTCTCCTGCTAGATTGGCATCCTCTCCATTAATTTCTCTATCATCAGCACATAACATGAGGCTTGGCACAGAGTAGGTGCTCAAGAGATGTCTGCTCCAGGAAAATATGAATAAATATCTTAAAAACGAATAATGGCATCATCCGTGTCCGAATGGAAGTCATAGCCTGGTAGGGAGACAGATTCCTGAGCTGACTCTTAGGAGACAGTCAAGGTCAGTGGTGGAGAGATAGGAAATACAAGTATTTGGGAGAGCACAGAGTGGGTGCCCTTGATATAACCTAGAAAGGTTAACACCTTCTAGAAATGGTAAACTCTGGAATGAGTCTCAGATGAGGAGTCTGAACTGGAAAAGGGAGGCAGAAGTGGCTTTGCGTGCAGAGGAGATGCGAGTTTACAGCTTATAGCTTCTGGAACATGGTAGATGCTCTGTTGTAAATGTTTATTGTTCTGACCTGTTGGGTGAGGGAGGCACTGGCCGTGAACCTTCTGAGCTGCTCTGACCAGTAAAGCTATGAAAATTTGAGTCTCTGCATTCTCTTCACTTCTTTCGTTCCAAATTTTCCAATGCTTGTCCCTTTAGGGACACTGAGGCAGCACAACAAAAGTATTGGAACCTACTCTGTCCTAAAGAACTTGAGGAATTGTTGCCTAATAAGGCTGGCTTATCACCAAGATAATGATCCTTTTGAATAGTCCTAGGAATTGTGCAGATAAAAGATAAACCTGAAGTATCCTCTGGTAACCCAAATCTTAAGGTTTTTGAAACTATTTACTGAAGACTCTTGACCCGAATCTGAATCTCGGCTCCAGCATTTACCTGTGAGATTTTGGTGAAGTTCCTTAACAGCTTCCTGAGCCTCAGTTTCTTCACCTGTGAAATAGGGATAAAATCCACATCCTAGAAATATTACTCTGCCATAAAAAAGAATGAAATAATGCCATCTGCAGCAGCATGGTTGGACCTAGAGATTAATAAGTAAGTCAGACAGAGAAAGCAAATATCATATGATATCACTTATATGCAGAGTCTAAAAAAATGATACAAATGAACTTATTTACAAAACAGAAATAGACTCACAGACATAGAAAACAAACTTAGGGTTACCAAATGGGAAAGGCGGGGGGAGAGATAAATTAGGGATTTGGGATTAACAGATATGTGCTACTATATATAAAATAGATAAGCAACAAGGACCTACTCTATAGCACAGGGAACTATATTCAATATCTTGGAATAACCTATAATGAAAAAGAATACATATATTTATGTATAAAGGAATCACTTTGCTCTACACATGAAACTAACACAACATTGTAAATCAACTATACTTACATATAAAAAAAAATCCACATCCTAGGGTTGTACAGGTTAATTTAAAAAAGACAGTAGCTAGAATTTTTTTTTAAGCACTAACTATGTGCCAGGCACTCTTTTAAACCTCTGTATGAATGGATTCATTTGACATTTTAAGTTCTCACCAAAACACCTTACAATGGGATAAACATGATGATGGTCCCCACTTTACAACATGGAGTTTATAACTTGCCCAGATTACAGGGCTAGTTAGTGGGGGAAACTAGGATTTGAACCTCCAGACTCATGCTCTTCACGAACCTAAACTGTACTGTCTCTGTGCTGGTACCCAGCAGGCACTCATGGGCCCCTAGTCCCCCATCCCCTCCTCTGTGCAGGGCTGACCACCATTGTTCTCCCCCTGCCCTGAGGACCTGGTCGGGGGCTTTCCTCTCAGCACTGACATGGCAGGTAGTTTGTTTGCCTATGTGTTTATCCCGTGAGATTGCATACTTCACCAGGGTAGGGACCGTGTCTGTTTTCCTGGACCACACTGTATTTCTGGTCCTAAGCTTAGTACCTTTTCCACACTGAGCACTCGGTAAGTACCCAAGAAATGAATGTACTTCTCTCCACTTCTCTCCTCCCGCATCTTCTGGTCACTGAAGACCATTCTCCACTCAAGGTCTGGTTCAAATGATTCCATCCTCTTCTGGAGAAACTAGCAGCTGGAACCTGTCTGTGATGCTGGCATTTTATGTCGGTCCCTCTGTGAGTGTTGGGTGAGCCCCTGGGGACCTCCAGAGCCCACCTCCCCACCTCGAATGTTCTCCGTCAGTGGCATTGACGTAAGTCGATTAACAGAGGCCCCATTTGAAGAGAGTCTGACTTCCGCCTCTGCTAGTACTTCAGAAGGGACCAAGAAAAAAAAAAGTTTATTTATGGTAGCCATTTTGCAGAGTTTCCAAAGATGTATTATTCCAGCTCCAAAATCTCAGAGTTATGAATGGATGGACTCCACAGCATACGTTTTCTTTTCTCCCATTGAGAAGGATGTCACAAATGGTGCTGGGGAGTGCTGGTCAGTGCACAAGTCTGCCTAGCCCCAGAGGGAGCTGCCTTCCTGGGTTTTGGCCACGAGAACTGTCAGAGAGCTATGCTTGCAAACCTGACAATTAAAACAGAAAGATGAGAAGACTGAGTAAGAATCGTTTTCATTTATATTGAATGAAGGGGCTTGAGGAAAGGCTTATGTAATTAAAAAAAGAACCATGGCGCGCGCTTTGCAGAGGAGCTCGGGGAGAGTTTTACAGGCCCCTGTCATGTCACTACACCCAGTTCTTCAAAAGGTAGGATTTTCTTCGGGGGAATGAGGTGGGATCCTGCATGAAGCTCAAGCCTTAGGGTCAGGCAATACCTCGATTTAAATCAGGCCCTTGCATATATCCAGAGAAAACTATAATTTGAAAGGATACATGCACCCCAATGTTCACAGCAGCACTATTTACAATAGCCAGGACATGGAAGCAACTAAGTGTCTATCCACAGATGAATGCATAAAGAAGATGTGATACATATATACAGTGGAATACTACTCAGCCATAAAAAAGAATGAAATGATGCCATTTGCAGTAACGTGGATGGACATAGACATTATCATACTAAGTGAAGTAAGCCAGACAGAGAAAGACAAATATCATATGATATCACTTATATGTGGAAACTAAAAAAATGATACAAATGAACTTATTTACAAAACAGAAATAGACTCACAGAGAAGACAAACTTATGGTTACCAAAGGGGAAATGGCGGGGGAGAGCTAAATCAGCAGTTTGGGATTAATGTATACACCCTATGTATATAAAATAGATAAACAACAAAGACCTACTGTATAGGACAGGGAAGTACACTGAATATCTTGTAATAATCTATAAGGGAAATGATTCTGAAAAAGAATATACATATATAACTGAGTCACTTTGCTGTATACCTGAAACTAATACGACATTGTTAACCAACTAAAATAAAAAAAAAAAAAAAAAGAGGAGGGACTTCCCTGGGAGACCAGTGGTTAGGTTAGGACTGCATGCTTTCACTGCTGAGGGCCCAGGTTCAATCCCTGGTTGGGGAACTAAGATCCCACAAGCTGTATGGTGTGGCCAAAAAAAAAAAAAAGAAAAAAAGAAAAAGAAATAGAAAAAGAAAAAATAAATCGGGCCCATGACTGTGTGTCTGACTTTAATCTGCTAAAAACACTGCTGGTTTTTTCACCTCTAAAACAGGTGAAATATTTTCCAAGGTTGTTGTGAGCATCGCGTGAGGATATATTTGAAGGTGCTTTATAGGTAGGAGGGCCTCCAATGTTGGCCACTTTCTCACCCCCATCCATGATATACAAGCATTCTTCTTACATTGACCCACCAAATGCACAGCATTTCCTGGATTGGAAGGGCCACGGAGAGGCAGTTGAAAATGCAGCAGGGAGGGGTTTTTTGAAGGTTGTCGAAGACTTTGACAAAATGGAAGGGCAGAAGACTCATTATGAACTGTTTCTCAAACAGTGTTCCTTCATGGGCTTGCAGGTGTTCTCTGAGTCACTTCTTTAAATTAAATTTTTGGCTTTCATTGACATTTTAAAAAATCGACACTTTGATGTTATCTCAGATTAATGCAAGCATCCTCTGGGTCATCTGCGTGACTACGAATAACCAAGTACCACTGGATGGGCACCGATGAGTCATTGCTTGGGCACCAGATGGTCCCTTTTGAGCTGAGGAAAGCTCAGGAAGGAAGGACGGAGGAGGCTGACTGTGTGAAGGGAGCATCCGGGTGGTTCCACGGTGTTTCCAGCCTCAGGAAGGCACGAGGCTGGGGGCACCGATCTCAGAAGAACCCGGCTGATCTGAGCAGAGCCAGCCGTACCGTCTCGGGAGAGCGATGGTTTAGGCTTAGCATCTACTGTCACTTTAAGTCAATTTAAACTTGTTCAGTGTTGAACTGAACCACAACAAGGCACCTTGTGAAGGCACTTTGACGTCAAGGCTGTTTTAGAGTCACCAGTTCTGGGCCTGTGTCCCTCATTTGATGCTCATGCTGTCTCTTCTCTTGGCTTGGAATTCTGTTTTCCTTCACCACCCCTGCCCACCACTGCCAGCCCCAGTCCTGGATAATTCCTGCTGTCATCTTGCTCTCAGTTTATGTACCATTTCCTCAGCCCTCTCTCACCACCTTGCCCACGTAGAAACTTGCCTTCTGTGTTTTTAAAGACCTTTGAGGCCGTGTTACCAAGTTGACTTCCATGGCTTTTATGTAGGCTGTTTTGGTTCATTTCTTTCTTTGGTTGATTGCTGGACTGGAAGCTTCTTGAGGGCAGGGCGTGTCTTTTTGTCACTGTCCTCAGCGCTGTATCCTGCACAGTGCCTGGCACTTAGCACTCAATAAATACTATTTAAATTTTTTTTTATTTTAATATTTTACATTTTAGTGCTTATATAATACTGGAATAAAAACGATTTGAGCCAAAATAGAGTTCCTTGCCAACTTCTTTTCCATACAGGTGGCTGCTGGTCACTCAAGTTTGAGGAACATGGTGTAAGAGGGATTGCCTGCCATTGGGATTGACATGTACATGTGTACATGTACACATGTACACGCTACTATGTTTAAATAAACAACAAAGACCTGGACTTCCCTGGTGGCGCAGTGGTTAAGAATCCGCTTGCCAATGCACGGGATGCAGGTTTGAGCCCTGGTCCAGGAAGATGCCACATGCCGCAGAGCAGCTAAGCCCGTGCGCCACAACTACTGAGCATGTGCTCTAGAGCCCGCGAGCCACAACTGCTGAGCCTGCGTGCCACAACTGCTGAAGCCTGTGCTCCTAGAGCCTGTGCTATGCAACAAGAGAAGCCACTGCAATGAGAAGCCTGCACGCTGCAACTAGAGAAAGCCCACGCACCCAAAAATAAATAAATTTATAAAAAAAAACAACAACAACAAGGACCTAATGTGTAGCACAGGGAACTCTGCTCAATATTCTCTAATAACCTAAATGGGAAAAGAATTTGATAAAGAATTAAAAAAGAAAGAGGGATTGCCTGCGGGAGAATGACCGACCTCAGAGGTGAAGGAGAAGGAAAGGGAGAAGTAGTAATGTACTGGGTCCATGAGTCCTTGCTGAGCACCAGGGACAGGACTGCCCCAGGCCAGCGTCCTCTGGATCTGAGAAGAGGGATTGCAGCCTGGAACTCACCTTGGCTACTTCCTTACCTGAGAGACTGAAGGGGGAGTTTGTAATTCAGGGCTACACTCTCTGGGTTGATGTCTCTTGAAAGGTCCTTGTAAGGGCTGCATTTTTGTCTTTTAATGATGTTTGGAGAGACCAGGCTCGAGCAGGAGGACGTTGCAGCTCCGGTGAACTCACGCTCACCCCCAGAGGGTAGCTGAACTGCTTATGCCAAAAGCTCAGCCTCTTAATGGGCATCACTCACTAGATTTCATCGTAATTATAACTTTGTTTTCATAGCTTTTTACAGGCCACAGAGCACATTAACAGGCCTTTTAGTGCTTCATCAAAACCACAAGGTCCTTCCCACAACCAGGTGATGGGCAAACAGTCCCATTTCATAGGTGAACGGACTGAGGCTTAGAGGGATTGATTTGCCCTGGGAGCTCAGGACTTCAAGGCCCTGTTCCTTCCACTGTACCACTTGCCATCTAAGGGAAGGGCATCTGCCTCCCATGGTGCTCCTGGGCTCCAGTCTGGGGTTTCAGCTGCCCCCTGCCTTCTGCAGGGGGTCATCTAGGATACCAGCTTGTGATGAAGTGGCTTAGTGGCAACTTAATTATATTTTCAGCAACTTAAAAAAGGATAGATTCTGTTCAGCTCTATGAAAGGCAGTGTTGCTTGTGAAACACGCCTCCTGTGCCGTGTACATGGGATTTGAAAGCAACTTCTGCCACTGCCTGGCTGGAGTGGGTGACTTCGTATCGTCTGAGCCTCGATTTCTGTGTGGGTGAAATGGGGATAGTAGTGTTTAATCAGAGCATTGTCATGAAAAGGAGTTATCATTAGAAAACTGCCCCGCTCATCATACACACATTCCACTTAGTATTCCTAGCCCTCGCAGACACTTACCTGTTCTTTTATTAAAAGGACTTTTCGGGCTTCTCTGGTAGCGCAGTGGTTGAGAGTCCGCCTGCCGATGCAGGGGACACGGGTTCGTGCCCCGGTCCGGGAAGATTCCACATGCCGCGGAGCGGCTGGGCCTGTGAGCCATGGCCACTGAGCCTGCGCGTCCGGAGCCTGTGCTCCGCAACGGGAGAGGCCACACAGTGAGAGGCCCGCCGAAAATAAAAGGACTTTTCCGGTGGAAAGTCTCCCCGATGCATGTGCTGTTGGTACGATCACAGGCTCAGGTGACTATGCTGGCACGCACGTTAGAAGCGCAGGGAGCTTGGGCTTCAGAGCCAGGAAGGAGGTGGATTTGAGTCTTCGGGAAACCTGGAGACGCTCCTGTCACTGTCCCTTGGAGGCTTGGCTTTCGGAGTTGGCGCGTGTGTGCCACCAAGATGGTGACTTGGCGGGAGGGGGAGGCCTCCCTTCCCTGCGCAGGCAGATCGGAGGCTGGGTTGCGGCCCCCGGCAGTGTAAGCGGTGACCTGGAGAATCTGGCTGCTCTGTGGGGCGGTGGCATCCGGCCTTTGAGGGCCTCCTGCATCTGGTCCTGCTCGGCTCCCACTGATTGATCCCTCGCATTGTTGTGACGCTCCAGCCAAACTCACAGTCGCCTGGACGTGGCCCCGGCCTTCCCAGGCCCTCTGCGGGGCTGACACGGTGCTGGGGCCTCAGAAGAGAGGCGGGGGTAGATACGAGGGCAGCTTCTCCCGGACAGAGTCACCCTGAGCGTCGTGTGTGAAGAGCACGCTCTTTAATGCCAGCAGAGGAAAGAGGTCCCGCGTACAGTGACCCAGACCCGTGTTCTTTGCAAATATACAAGCGCTTTCTTTAAAGTGATGCATTGCCACAGCCTGGAGGGAAGGCTCACTAATGACTAGTCCATGGGAGGAAACCCGTGTGGACCGAGGCCCATTCTGTGGGCTCAGTTCCCACCCTCATGGGGCTTAATGCTCTGGTTGGGGGGAGAGAGGTGGTGTTGTGAGCGGGGACCACCCTGTGGCAGACCTGCATTCAAATCTTAATTTTTTTTTTGGATTCATCTCACAGATATTTACTGAATCCTACTGTGTGTGAGGCACTGCTCTCAGCGATCTTAATTTTTTCTTTGGATTCATCTCACAGATATTTACTGAATCCTACCGTGTGTGAGGCACTGCTCTCAGCGCAGTGGGTCTGTTTAATAAACTGAGTGATAGAAGTTCTTGTCCTCAGGGAGCTTATATTCTAGCTGAGGGAAGGTAGCATGTGTGTGTGTGTGTGTGTGTGTGTGTGTGTGTGTGTGTGTGTGTTGGTGGTAAGAGTTTGCAGGTTTAAGTTGGTCACAGGGGGATTCTCAGGGAAGGTGATTTTATCAAACACCTGAGAAGGTGAAAAAATGAGTCATATGCAGCCATCTGGGGAAAGAGCTGAGGCTGAGGTGAGGTAAGTGGCCCTGAGGCCACTTTTCAGTTGCTAATTGAGAGGCCACAAGGCTGTCCCCAAGGGAGGGAGCAGGGAGGAAAGTAGTGGGGCATGAGGTCAGAGAGGAACGGGGCCCAGTTGTTCAGGCCCTCGTGGGCCGGAGCCATCGGAACAATGGCGTGAGTTACTCATTTATCAGGGGCGCTGGGACTTCTCCTATGTTGAGGATTCCCCATCGGGAGCAAAGGTGGAGGCAGGGGTGCCATGTAGGAGGGACTTCATTTCAGGCAGGCCGTGAGGGTGACTTGGCTAGGGCTACAGTGATGGGAGGCATTGAGAAATAGCTGATTCCGGGTCTCTGTTGCTTACAATCTCTGTGATCCTGGGTGGGCTACTCACGCTCATTGAATTTTCATTTTCTCAGTGCTACAGCGGAGATAATAAAACCTGCTGCACAGGGTGGTTACAAAGTGGTAGTCAAGCATCGGCCTGGCTGGAGGGGCACTGCCCTCATGCTGCTGGCCTTGCAGGTTTATGTGTTGCTGCTTCCATCATATTGTAGGGAAAGGCTCTTAAGTTGCTGAGGCTGAAACATGAAGATAACTTCCCACTGCATAGGCTCCTCCAGTGTTGGCGGCCAAGGAGTCTTTAGAGAAGTTCTAACCTGACTTTGTTGAGTTACTGATTCGGAAACCGGGGCCCAAAGTGACAAGTGTTCCCATTTTCCACATAATTCCTCCAGCTGTATGTCACGTCTCACGGCCCCTGTGGATTTGTGAAGAGGCCTAGCGATTTGTGGTCCAACGTGAAGAAAATTGGATTATGGAGCGATAAATTAAAAAAAGTGTTTGATCCGTCTGCTGAAATCCCCATAATTTTGGGCTCCTGGAGTTCAAGGTAATCCTAGCAGAGAAAGAAGGAGAAGGGTGGAAGAAAATCAAAATTTCGTCTCAGTTCTGTAAGCAGGGAATGTGCACATGTTGGCACGAGATCAAATCTCAGGAATATACCAGCGATGCTGGAGTGAGGTAGCTCAGTGCATTTTATTGCTCTGTTGAATGTAGGGAACTTGGGTTTGCAAAGTGTTTTATTTACCCCTCCTTAGTTACTTTATATGACAAGGGTCAGCATTGCTGTTTAACAAGAGGACCCCTGCTTTCCTTGTAGAATTTCATCCTGGGTGTTTTTCCTAAGCTTTAACCATGTCCCCTGCTAGGAAGTCCCCTGCGCCCTTTCTGACTGCTGGGGACAGGCTGCTAGTGGCGTGGCAGATCTGGATAGAAGCTGGGCCAGCTTTAGACCCGGGCACATTTGCTCTAGGTCATTGGCCCTTGTCTTGATGCAGAAGGACAAGGAATATCAAAGGACAGAGGCGGTGTTGCTGGTGCAGCAAGGGTGCTGGGGAGGACTTTGCTCCATGTCCATCCGTGTCCGTCCTGGTTGTTACGGCCCTGAGGGCTTTTGCAGCGTCAGCTTAGCATCCTGGAGAACAAGCCCCAGAGGTCAGTGTCGTCCTGTCCACGCACAGGAGCGCGATCCCCAACTTCAGCCCCCGATTTCACCCACTGCCTTCTAACCCCTTGTAGCGATGTGCTGTAACTTGTTTCCGGAACAGTCCAGGCTGAACCGCGGTGAAATTAACACTGTAGGTGAGTCTTTCTCAAAATGGGTTCCATGGGTCTGCAATCTGTATGTTCTGAGAGAGGAAGCTGCTATTTCCTTTCAGTTCTTAAAAATAATTTTTTTTGGCCACTTGGCGTGGCTTGTGGGATCATAGTTCCCTGACCAGGGATTGAACCCAGGCCCCAGCAGTGAAAGCACAGAGTCCTAGGACCAGCAGGGAATTCCCAGGAAGCTGTTCTTTCAACAATACTTTTTAAATTGGGGGCTTATATTTTTAGGATAAATAACAAAGCAAAACCTTGCTGTGATTCTTAGGTGAGCTCATTTGCAAGGGAAACGCAGTTTCAAAAAGTAAGACCTGCGCTTTTTAACCAGCTCCCTTCTCCTCTTTAAAGGGGTCAGTTTATTACGCACGTTTGGGAGACTTGGTAATTCTAATGGTTTGACCTTCCGTTTCTCAAATTCCTCTCTAGGTAGTGAGACTCAGGTCAGCCTTCCCACACAGGTGCTCACCTTCCCTTCCAATTCTCCACCTGCTCATTCGAGAGCTGGAGGTGACTTCACCTGCTGACGTTGCGCAGGGACCCCTGGGGGCTCCTGGGCTGTTGGAGGCTTTGAGCAGTTTGCTCGTTAAGCTGGACATAAGCCATGTGGTGCATCTCGTGTGCGGAACTCCTTTTCTGGCCCCAGGGGGCTGGTAATTGTGCTTCTGGAAACCTGGTACACTGAAGGCATCTGGAACGTTAGACTGTCCATATGGGAGGCTGTCAGGGAATGTCATCACAAGTCGGCCTAGTGGCCTCTGTGGTATCTTAATTGAATGTAAAAAAAAAAAAAAGCTACTTATAAAGTAGAAGGGGACAGTTTGGAAGGATGGTACCCAATCTTTGCAAGCAGAAGCCAAAAAGTACATTCACATGTATAGTAAATCTTTCCCTCTTCCTTCCATCCTTCTGCTCCGGTGTTTACTGCCCACAAAATGGTACGTATTTTTGTGGGCATAAATGAGGGACAGGGAGGCATCTGCTTCCAATACCTGTGTCCTAAGAGGGAACAAAAACGTTCCTATGAAAATTTGTTTCAGAATTGGAAAGCAAGACCTTGCCGAAGGTTCAGGTGAAAACATCTTAGGCTGTGATGTCTGGAAGGTTAGGTGAAACTTTGGTGGAGGAAGGAAAACATCACTTGTGTGAGGGCCGCCTGAAGTGACTGAAGTGACCGGAATGTGGCTGGTAGGTCTGGGACGGTGAGCCAGGCCACAAGGAAGAGGCAGGAGTGTGACCGTCGGGTCCTGGGTGGCAGGGACTCGGCATGACTCTTGCAGTGAAGAGGAGTGAGTCTGGATCTTAGCTCCATCTCGTGCAGCTGGGTGACCCTGGGCAAGTGTGTAGTATATTTCTCAGTCGAGCCTCAGTTTCCTTATCTGAAAGCTGGCATAATAACAGCTCTCATAGGACGGTGACAGGGCTCAGATGAGGACGTACATCAAAGTTCATTCTTTTCTTTTGGCCATACTGTGCGGCATGCAGAATCTTAGTTCCCCAACCAGGGATCGAACCTGCGGCCCCTGCATTGGAAGCATGGAGTCTTGACCACTGGACCGCCAGGGAAGTCCCTAAGTTCACTCTGTTACCTGTTTGCTGTGTAGAAGCTGAGATTTTGATCAAGACAGTTCTTCCATCCCCTCTGACTTAGACCCAAAGGTCCTGTTATGTGGCAGTTGTGCAAAACCCACAAGGCTGTGAGATTATACCTTTTGCTTCAGCTCACACCTTGTTTCCTTGGCCATCCAGAAATGCTTTCATGTTAGCGTGGGTGGGCACACCTCAGAGTGCTTGGTTAACCCAGCAGTTAATACAAGTGGAGAGGTGACAATTGGTGTTACCAAGCTGCAGTCGAAAGCAATGCATTTGGCCTCTCTCCATGCAAACAGATTGGTGGAGAGGCCGCCCATGGGGAGGAACATGGGAATGCCGGAAAGGGAAGGGAAGCTGGTTGGTAAAAGGGACTCAGAGCAAAAACCAGGGTGTCAAGATGGGTTGGTTGATTATTTCATTCAGTCAACAGTTATTTATTGAGTAATTCCTGTGTACCTGATACTGTGCCAGGAACTGAAACTGTACATATGGACAAGGCCTGGCTTCTCCTCTGAAGATGCTTAGGCTGTCATGGAGGAAGTAGACATGTAAGCAATGAATCCTAACCCTGTGAAAAGTACGGGATAGATGGGGTTTAAAGTTCATGGGTGACCAAAGGAAGGAGTGATTAGTTTTATGAAGAGGGAGAGAGCAGTTTAGACTTTACGGAAAAGGTGGTCTGAGCCAGACCTCGCTGGGGGAAGAGGTGACTAGCACAGGGGACCACAGGAGCAAAGGCTGGGAAGTGTGAAATGAAGGGGGGATTCGTAGTTGCTAACAGGAACTGGGATTGAATTCCAGTTCTGCCACTTCCTAGCTGGCCGACTGGGCAAATCATGGAGCCTTCCTGGGAGTGTGTTTGCTCATCTGTAAAATGGGCATAAAGAATCCAGGTATCATGGGATATGGAGAGGATTCACTCTTGCTTTACGTGAGACACACCTGGCCCAAGGTGACCCCTCCTGTAACAATTAGAGCTCTGAAGTATCCTGGGTTCCTTGAGAGTATCCTGTGTAAGAAAGAGCTGAGACTGGAGATGACATTTAGGGCCGGGTATCAAAGGCATGGGAGTATCATACACCCTGATCTTACCTCTGCAAGCGCTCACCAACGCTGTGGTTAAGCCATTTCCCCCCCTCAAGGTACCAAAGAATCTTACTGTTTAAAACACAGCCACCCACGGGTGGCAAGTAACTGAATGTTAGTTGTTCATTCTTTTCTGGGGTGATGGCATGGAGAGACCGCTGTCTCAGGGAGCAGATTTGGAGACGGGGGTGAATTCGTATCCAGCCTTGGAAAGAGCTCGACTCAGCATTGAGCTAGACCCAGAGTCGAATTCTCACCCCACGATTTGCCAGCCTCTGCAGGTCACTTCATCACTCCCAGGTTTAGCTTCTACATCCATGGAATTTGGTCTAAAAGATATCTACATGTCGAGAGGAAACACTTATTTTAAGAACTGGGATGAAAATTCCTTTGAAAGAGGGAACTGCCTTTGTGTAGGGAGACACCTTGATAAGCTAGAACAGAGCTGCCCAATAGAAATATACTATAGGCCACACATGGAATTTAAAAATTCCCAGTAGCCACGTGCAAAAAAAAAAAGTAAAAAGAAATAGGTGAAGTTAATTCTAATAATAATAGGTCAGTATAACCAAAATGTATTAAAAAATTCTTGAGCTATTTTAATTCTTTATTTCATGCTAAGTCTTTGAAAGCTGGTGTATATTTTATATTTATAGCACAATTCAAGTGTTCGGCAGCCACGTGTGGTTACGGCTGCTGTATTGGACAGTGGACATGTTGGGAGGAACCAGAGCCACAGATGAAGTGGCTTTACAGGGAAAGTGAGTTTTCTTCCTCCCTTCTCTCCCTCCCTCACCTTCCCTCCCTCTCTGCATCTGTCTCTCTTTTAGTCTCTCTCTTCCTTATTTGGTTCCCCTTCCTGAGAGGGCTGAGAAGGTAAAGGACCCGTGGAGACCACTGTGGAAGCTCTGGGTTAGTGGGTTTTCATGGAAAAGGAAGACAGAGATACATTTCATGGGCGGATGTAGGGAAAGGCACAACTCACTGGGAATTCTCAGAAATCACAAAAGCAGGAGCAGCCGGACTGCATTGAGTGCTTACTATATGCCAAGCACTATTCTAAGCATTTTACTGACTCGTCTTATATAACTGTCACAGAACCCTAAGGGGTAGTCATTACTCCCATTTTCAGAATGGGAAAACCAAGGCACAGAGAGGTTAAGGAGCTCAACCTGGAGACAGTACTCTGTCTTCAGAGCCCTGCTGTGCTGGATGCCTCAAAAAGTCTTGGAGGGAATAAAAATCTTAAAAAGGTTCTTGGGGCTTCCCTGGTGGCGCAGTGGTTGGGAGTCCGCCTGCCGATGCAGGGGACACGGGTTCGTGTCCCGGTCCAGGAAGATCCCACATGCCGCGGAGCGGCTGGGCCCATGAGCCATGGCCGCTGAGCCTGTGCGTCCAGAGCCTGTGCTCCGCAACGGGAGAGGCCACAACAGTGAGAGGCACGTGTACCGCAAAAAAAAAAAAAAAAAAAAATCTATGATATCGGAGCTTCCCTGGCGGTACAGTGGTTGAGAGTCCGCCTGTCGATGCAGGGGACGCGGGTTCGTGCCCCGGTCCGGGAAGATCCCACATACCACGGAGCGGCTGGGCCCGTGAGCCATGGCCGCTGAGCCT
This sequence comes from Orcinus orca, assembly GCF_937001465.1. Classification (NCBI taxonomy): domain Eukaryota; kingdom Metazoa; phylum Chordata; class Mammalia; order Artiodactyla; family Delphinidae; genus Orcinus; species Orcinus orca. The sequence continues at coordinate 89,631,647 of NC_064569.1, read as the reverse complement.
GTGCGTCCAGAGCCTGTGCTCCGCAACGGGAGAGGCCACAACAGTGAGAGGCCTGCGTACCAAAAAAAAAAAATGGTTCTTGGCTTCTGTGTGGCATGGACTGTGGGTGGTTTACACCAGAGGGCTGGGGAGTGGGGAAGCCCCGGGGATCATCTGGAGGAGCCTGAAAATAAGCCTTTTGAAAGAAGGAGCGTTCTTCGTTGCCTTCTCCTCTAGGTCCGTGCCTGGTCCACAGTAGCTGCTCGGTGAACATTTGTGCAAGTCAGTGAGGATGGGCTGGCGTCACTGGATAGGATGGTCTCTGAGTCCACTGGGCGGCCTGCAGGTGCAACTGTGCCCTGATGGGATGGCTTTGTGAATAAGCCCTGGGGGGAGGGGCCCATGTGGCAAGATAACCAGCTTGTTCAGATCCAGAGTTCTCCCTTTGAGCTGAGGACAAAGGCCGATTTATATGTCCCGTGCCAAAGCTTTTTCTGTTTTTCTAGTAAATTAAAAAAATTGAATTATAGTAAATATATTCTACGAGCAATGAAGTACAGAAAGCATGTCGTGTACTGCAGGTATGCAGAGGAGTCCACTTGTATAACCAGCTCCCAGATCAAGAAATAGGACCTTACCAGTGCCCCGGAGTCCCCCTTGGCCCTCCCAGAGGTGCTTGCTATCCTGGCTTCTGACTCCATGGACTACCTTTGCATGCCCACGCTTTTCTAGTGAAATCTAAGGATTGGAATGGTAGGGTATCTAGTTTGTTACAGCCCTGCATCCCTCATGGTCTCCAGGGTTGGGGTTCTACCCTGGTTCTTGTGTCCATTGCACAGATGAGAAACTGAGGCAGAGAGGCTATGCAGCTTGCCTAGGTCTCATGGCTTGAGAATAGATCACTGATTCAGGCTCAGAGCTGTGGTGCTCCAAAGCCCGTGTTCTTGACCATCCCCTGTGTTTTCTTCTATGACATTTTGTCTATGATCCCAAGGTTGGGATGTTCAGGTTGAGATTGCCTGACGGCGCAATTTCCGGGGGTGGCTGCCGTGATGCTGCACTGGATTTATCCTGAAGGCACGCGCCCGGGCCCAGGGGGCCTGAAGGCCACGGCTCACCTGCCAGAATGACTTGGCCAGTGGAGCCCACCCCCAGGTGGGGCGGCAGGAGGCGTCAGCATGTGGGGCAGGGGGGTTCCTCGTGGCCCCGTGCTTCCCATCTCCGCTTTGCTGCTGACAAACGCGCTCAGGCTCTGGCGAGAGAAGCTTTCAATGAACCAGCGTCCAGCAACTCCCTCCCGCTGCAGTGAAAGAGCTCTGTGCTGCAGATTCAAGCTGGAGGCGCTGGTCAGCTCTGGGGGCAAGGCTGGGGCCGCTGCCTGGGGCACCTTGGATTGTAGCACCGGTCATCGCTGGCTCGGGGTGGAGCCGGAGTGGCAGGCAGGGGAGTGCAGCCTCTGTCCAGCCGGCAGGCCCCTGGAAGTGGTCGGAGCTGGGCCTGTGTACGTCAGGCTGAGGAGCTTTTCTCTCTGTGTGTCGTGGCCGCCTGCCCCCTCCACTCCGCAGTCAAGAGGGACAGGTGGTGGCTGTCCTTCTGCAGTTGGCCCCAGCCACCGAGAGATTTGCCAACACCTCTGGAATGGAGATACCCCCCCAGCCTCTTTGGCCCAGAGAATGCAGCTTGACCCATCAGGCCGCACACAGGCAAGCAGTTCCCTGAGCCTGGCTTTCTCTCCAGTAGGATGCGAGTGGAGAGCAGGCAGAAACATAAGCGATTACACTAGGCTCTGTGCCCCTGGGACGGAAGTTTAATTCAAAAAGGCAATCTAAAATCACCCCTCTGGAGGCAGTCATGTTTATCAAAATAAAGCCAATATTATTATGATAATGCTAGCGAGTGAGGTGTTGAACAGTTTACTCTTCGCTGGCCACTGGGCCTAACAGCAATTGAATGGTGTAGCTCTGAAGCCAGACTGTCTAGGGGTGAAGTCTGCATCCTCTGCTCAGCTGTGTGACCTTGGGCAAGTCACTCGGCTTCTCCGTCCATCTGTGAAACAGGATCACAAGAGTCCCTAGTGAAAGTTGTTGTGTCAATGAATTAATCCACATTAGGCCCTTAGATTACTGCCTGACATGTTGAAGTTCACATAATGATGGTGAAGATGTGTCTAGGGTCAGTTACAGTATTCTAGGTGGTTTAGTATTCTGAGTTAACAGACAAGGAAACTGAGGCACAGACAGGGTCGGTTCCTGGCCCAGGGTTTCACAGCCAGTAACTAGCAGAGGTGGAATTTGAACCCAGAGCTACCTGATGGCATGCTTTCCAGTGAATGGTGGGCAGGGCCATTATTGGCTTACTCCGGATTTATTGCCTGAGGATTAAATTTATTTCAGAACAACCCTCTTCTCCCAAATAGTTCCAGTAAAAACAGGACGAATTCTAATTACTTTATGACCCATTAACATAATAAACATAACTGACGGCCGGTGAGTGCATTGCCCCATTCCAGCTGCTACATCTCCACTGCCTTATTGTTTGGGTCATGTCCTCTGTGAAAAAGTTCTGAGGTCAGATCAAATTAGAGGCGCTTCTTTTCTCGCCACGGCTGTTGGCTGTGCTCCTGAAAGAGGAGATACCTTGACGTGTGAGGACCTTCATGGTGGCATCTTAGGAGCAGGGAAGACCCGCTTTTTCATCTGTGTCTGTGCTCTGTGTCCTTAATGGGAAGTATGCCCATCACCCCAGCTGGCTGGGCCCTTCTGACTCTCCGTGCCTCTTGTGGCCCATCCTTGGTGTCCATGTCGACTCTCACAAAGGACCAAATCAGCGAGGAAAGGTGAGGTTTCAGGTTTGACAAAGGCAGGATGGCACAGTGCAGTCTGCAGAGATAATACACCATTTTCTCATTTAAGTTCCCTGAGCAGAGGCAGGAACACAGAGGACCAGAGGAGCGGCATAAAGGGGGAGGAAGAGAGAGAAAAAAATACACAGTGGGGTAGGGATGCGGGAAGAAATGTCAGGGTGGGAGGGTGAGAGGGGAGGGCATGGGGCAGGAGTGGAGGTGGGGAGGAGGGAGGTGCAGTGGGTGACTTGAACTTGGATTTTTGTGACATGAGAAGGGTGGGGCGAGATCTCGCAGGAAGCAGATCCTAGGCCTGGTGGGTGGGGGAGGAGGAGGAATGTGAGATGCAACCTTGGGAGGGTGAAGGGTGCCTATGAATAGGAGAAGGGGCTCTACAAGTTTTGGGTTTTTTTTAGTAGAAGTGTAGTTGATTTACAATGTGTTCATTTCTGCTGTATAGCAGACTGGTTCAGTTATACATATATATACATTCTTTTTTGTTTGTTTGTTTTTTTGCGGTACGCGGGCCTCTCACTGCTGTGGCCTCTCCCGTTGCGGAGCACAGGCTCCGGACGCGCAGGCTCAGCGGCCATGGCTCACGGGCCCAGCTGCTCCGCGGCATGTGGGATCTTCCCAGACTGGGGTACGAACCCACGTCCCCTGCATCGGCAGGCGGCCTCTCAACCACTGCGCCACCAGGGAAGGCCCTGCATTCTTTTCTTAATACTCTTTTCCATTATGGTTTATCATAGGGCACAGAATATAGTTCCCTGTGCTATACAGTAGGACCTTGTAGTGTATCCATCCTGTATATACAAGCTTACGTCTGCTAACCCGAGCCTCCCACTCCAGCCCTCCCTCAGCCCCCTCCCCCTTGGCAGCCGCCTGTCTGTTCTCTATGTCGTGATTCTGTTTCTGTTTTGTAGGTAGGTTCATCTGTGGCAGGCAGGTGGAGGCCCATTGTTGGCCGTGTAGCTGATCCGTGGCAGTTTCCTGATCCTGATCCAGTACTCCTTGGCCTTGTCACCTCTCAGGCCAGAGGGAGACGAGCTTGCTGAGCTGGGTTTGCTGGATGGTTCGGTCGGGACACCTGCAGAGTTGCCCTTCTGCCTCAGAGCTTCCCAGGGATGCCTGGCCCCGGGGCCGGAGCCGGGCACCGTTTAACCCCATTCAGAAGAGACCAGCCCAGTGAACCTCACGGTGCTTCGTTAATCCGGGACAGCTCAAGCTGATGGAGGCGCGCCCCTGTTGTGCACTGCTTATGCCAGGGGTTAAAAAAAGAAACACTCACGCCGATCCAAGGGCTTTCTGTAGGCAGTGCCGAAATAATCAACCCAAACCCAGAGTCCGGCCGCTTCAGGCGTGAGGTTGCGTGTCCTACGGGGCCAGGTTCTGGCAGCTCCAGGAGGTAATCAAGGCTGCCGGAGGCGGTCAACTCCGCGCCCTCCTGTGGGGCGGCCTCCCCGCTGCAGGGCAGAGGTGAGTGGCCATGTTTTCTGTTCAGAGGATCTGATTTTTAGTGCAAGAGGCTTGCTTGTTTACTCAGTGAGGCCAGTGCCATGACTCTTCACCCAGGCCAGCGCCTGGTGTGCGCGGGGCCCGGCCTCGCTGTCCCTGCATTTCACATCTGGTCCTCATGGCCCAGGAGAACTTGCTTCACAGATGTGGAAACTCAGGCCCAGGGATGTAAAGACTTGCCCAAAGCTTGTCGGCGGCTTTGGTGGCGGTCGTGGTGATGATGATGGTGAGGGTGGTGAGGATGAAGGAATAGGAAGATTGCTGCTGTGTGTTTGCCCAGGGAGCCTGTGAGGTTCTGTGATAGCGAAGGCTGTGTTCAATAATAACAGGCGTGGCTAATGTGGGCTGTGTGTCTGCTCGGTGCTCTGCAAGGTCCCACTGGTTCAGGGAGCGACTGTAAGGCAGACGCTGTGTGTTCTGTTTACAGTGGAAGCGACAGAGGTCTGGGTCAAGTCAGAGCCTGCAGTCTTTCTGCTAAGCCGCCCGCCGCGTGATGACCGTGCCAACTTGCTGTGTGTGGTGTGATCCTGTGGGTGGGAGAGTGGCCAGCTGAAAATTGGTGACAGGACACATCTTTATTCTAGCTCCTTCTTCTTTGGCTCCCAGGAACGCAGGTCCCTACCTCCCTGACACACCTCCCACTACCCCTGTCCCCATCCCTTTTCCCAGGGCTATGTTCTCCTCTTTGTTGATAGAAATAGACTGTATCTATCAATAGAGGGATAGTTTAGCTGAATTAACATTCACCATCACTAGTTATCTATTGACTTTAGTTATCCAAGGCTCTGACCCTAAAAGCATTTTTTTTGAAGATGACCAATTACCTCCGGTCCCTTCATTATGGATGAGTAATCAAGAACATTGAATGTTGCCAGATATCTTGTTGGTCAACTGCGTGGTGGAAAAAATCTAGTATTTCAGGGAAAGGTTGCAGAGAGAAAGAAACAAAGGAGGAAGGAGGGAGGAAAGAAAGATGTGTGTGTTTGTGTGTGTTTGTGGGGGGTGGGGGGAGGGTAGGGTTGGATGAGCCTTAAACTAAGAAATGAGCTTGAAATTGAAGGTGCAGCTCAAATGTCACCTGCTCTGAAACCATGTGCTGTTTACGTGGGCAGATTTAGGTACCTGTCCTCAGTCCTCCAACAGCACCTCTGTTCTGACTTCAGAGGTAAGACTTATCAGGGTATGTGGCAATTTGATCGTTTCCATGTCCATCCTGGGCTGGTGCTGTGTGTTTTATACTGCCATTGCCTGACACAGTGCTGGCACATAGTAGGTGCTCATTAAATGTTTACTGCAATGACTTAGTGCCTAAAAGCTTTGTAAGAGAGGACCTTTATGTCACTCTGCCTGCTTAGGACTCCGGGTAACCTAGTTACTCCTTTCCTGATTTTTGTTGTCCATAAGGGCCTGGGTCAGTCTTAATGACTAAAATGAGCTAATTTAAATTTAATTTGAACTAATGGGATGTATGCAAGCCACTGCTCATTTGATTGTTTGTATCATTGGATAAGCATTTTAAGGGACAGCTAAGTACAGAACATTCCGTTTGGCAGGCGGACTACAGAGTTGAGAGAGAAGGATGTGGGCCTTGAAACCAGGTTCAGGTCTAGATTTGATACTGTTTTGGCTTTAGGTGGTTCTGGTGGGTAAGAGCACAGATTCTGGGTCTGGGTTTGAATCCTGATTCTACCACTCACAAGCTGTGTGACCTCAGGCAAATTACCTAACCTTTCTCTGCCTTACTTTCCTCTTCCTTAAAGTGGGATAGCTTCATGGGGTTGTTGTAGGCTTAGGGTTTTTGTGGGGATTAAATGAGTTACTCTGTGTAAAGCACTTAGAACCACGTTGGTATCTGTTATTGGTAGTATTTCCTTTTAATTAAGCTTCAGTGTCCTCATGTGTAAAGCCTGACTTTTTAGTACCTAAGTCTTCATAGAATTGTGATGAGGATTGTATGAGTTTCCTGTGGCTGCTGTAACAAAGTACCGCAAACTGGGTGGCCCCAAACAAGAGAAGTGTATTGTCTCACATTTCGGAAATCCAGGTGTATCAGTGGATCCCTAGTCCCTCTGAAACCTGTAGGTTAATCCTTCTCGCCTCTTCCTAGCATCTAGCCATTTGCCGGCAATCTTGGCGTTTCTTGGCTTGTAGACCCGTCCCTCCAGTCTTCTGTCATCACGTGGTGTCCTGTGTGTGTCTGTCTTCCCATAGGTATCTTTTTATAAGGACATCAGTCATATTGGATGAAGGGCCCATTCTCTTTCAGCGTGATCTCATCTTCATTACATCTGCACTGTCACTGTTTCGACGTTAACTTGATCCCACTGGGAGTTAGGACTTCAGCACGCCTTTGAGCGGACACAGTTCAGCCCATAGCAAGGATGAAATGGGAGAACCCATGTGGAGCACAGAACCTAGAACGAAACAGTGCCAGTAAACGATAACTGTGCCTGTTCTTATTGTTACCCTGTCCTCACTGTCATGATGACTGCCCTTGGCTGGGTGACCTTGGGCGGTTCTCAGGGCATCTTTGAACCTCAGTCTCCCATGTACTGACTGTGAATGGTGTGGCCCGTGGCAGGTGAGCGAGGTACTCAGCCTCCCTGATGTGCGTTGTCTCATCTCTGAAATGGGGAGGAGGTAGACCCACCTCCCGGGAGGGACCTGCTAGGCAGCGTGGGGTGAGGGCGAGTGTGTGCTCGTGGCCCAGACACGCGGGGCTTCCCGTGCTTGCCACCCCTTGTGGGCCCCTGTGGTGCCACTGTGCAGGCCAGAGACTGCTTGGGGTCAGGAAGGCTCAGAGGTGTGTCTAGACGTGCGCAGGCTTGGATTGCCCAGACCCCCAGTTGCTTTGCAGCCAAAATGGGAAAAAAATATTTTTCTCCACTTGGGAGCTGAGCAGATTTGCTACAGAGAAGTCTAGATATCTATGGAAACAGTCCTAATTTTAGCCTTGCTACACTTAATGCCAACTCGGAGAGTGCAGTGTTGGGTCAGGGCCCAGGGACTGAGGAAGGTGAGCAGCCTGAAAGGGTCAGAACAAGCGCAGAGTAGCCAACTGACAGGCGAGGAGTGGGAGGATGCTGCGGAAATCTTAAGTGGTTATCAAGGGGCTGGGATTTTCTTCAAGGAGAGAATGGGTCTCAAGGGAAGGGCCTGGAGGGATGAGCGTGTATCAAAAATTAGTCCTTTAAACTGAGGGATCTCCCTTCCCTCTCCCTGTCTAAATTCTGCTCGTCTTCACCTTAGTTTGAAAGCACTATTTCCACTTCCTACCTTGGGAATCAGCCACTTCTGCTCTGAATTCGCATCATCTTTTATAATTCTGTTGAAGCATTTATGGCAGCCTATTTAGTTTTGAGGTGAATTCATGTCCTTGCTGTTCCCCACTTATTTTTGAGGCCCTCAAGGTCAGCCATGGCCATTGTCCTGTCTGTATGCCGAGCCTGCCATGGAGGAGACATGCAGAAAATACATAACAAATGGAGATAGACATGTCTGGTGATTTCTGGTTGACCAACCAGGGGTAGGCAGTTACTAGGAAGGGACATTAAACGTGTGAGTGTTGTAAAGTGTACATAAGCGCTTCCAGTGGGAAGAATCAACTTGGATGGGAATGAAAGTTGCCTGTAATTCTGCTCAGGACATGTTGGGGAGGGCCACAGCAAGAGGAAGCCATGGCGTGGTGGGAGTTGAATGCTATGGGTGATGGAAGACATAGACGGAGATCCTTTCAGGCCATGCAGGGAGCATCACTTCTCTCGGGTCAGCCCTGTCCTCCTGGCCAGGTCAGTTCTTAGTGGAAATCACTATAGAATATCAAGCATAGGGAGAACCTTAGATCTCACCCACGTCTGTGTGTTTTGAAGTGTCATATTCAAGACAAGCATTTTTACGTTGATCCTTGGTGATCTGTTTTCGTGTGTGAGACCTATCAGCACACGTCCTGGTCCTGATGTGACCATTTGGAAGTAAGCCTCATGCGAATGGAAGAGGTTGCTGGGATGAATTCTGGTACTGAATTTCCATACGCCCTGTATTCTTTTCAGCAGGATGTAAAGCACCATGGTTGTAAACTTGGGAAGGTCGTGTGCAAGAGTTTGTGGGGTGGGCAGCATGGACCCAGTCAGGCTCCCTCCTTTGAGTGATAAGGAGGTGGGTGAGGCCCAGGTAGACCAGATGGCCCTGATAGATAGTGACAGGATTGGGGCCTCGAACCACATCTCCTCTTGTCTGCCCATCTTGACATGCTAGATAGAATTTAAACTAGTTCTTACCGAATACAAGTTACTCATTTAATCCCACAAACAGCATTGTGGAGCAAACACTACTTCTCCCTACTACACAAGGCGGAGGCTGAAGGACTTGAAATGACTTGCTGGGGCCTGTCCTGCTGGTAAGGTGAAGATCCAATGATGCCACATAGCCCCGCCCACGACTTTTAGCTGTGTCAGGGAGCTGCAAACCTACCACGATGATCTTTAGAGTCTGGAAATAGAAACGCATGCAGAGGTGTGGTACCATCTGTCTCTTTCCGGGAGAGCTCTGCCTCCTGGGTCCTAGAACCCAGGCCAGCATGCAAGCTAGGCTGCTCAGGCCAGCAGGCCAGTCTGGGGCTGGGTAGGAGTTTTCTGGGCAGCGGGATGCCTCCCTCTTGGGTGGCTCTGTGTGTCCAGAGCCAGTGAAAGGCTGTTTGCCCAGTGGGAGAGGTGGGTGCCAGCTTCCCCGTTGGTTCTGTTCCCCCCCCCCCCGGGTAGTACAGAGGGGAGGGAGCCGGCCCTGCTGACAGGGTGAGTCAGAGCACATCCCAGAATAGAAGCCGGAGGGCATGCCTGGGAAGGCCTTCTCTGTCCCAGTTGTTTGGGTTTTAAGGTTCGTGTTAAAGATGATGAAGCATTCGTACATAACTCTGCTTGTGGACTGCTTCGGGACCATTTATTAGTGTTGCTTGACCATGGAGTTCTGAGCTAGCCACACCCATCATGGGGGAATTAGCTGAATCACCCAGGGCCCAGCTCCCTACTTACGCAGCTGTTGAGCCTCCTCCCAGCTCCCTCCATTCATTCATCATTCATCATTCATTCACTTTTATTAGGCACCCCCTTTGTAGCTGGCTTTCTGTTTGACAGCATTCCCTTTTTATTGTTAGGGGTATTTAATATGTGGTAAAAATGGAAATGTTGGTGTTTCTGTTGCATCAACATCATCACCCCGTTTATCGAGACTGTAAGCTCCACGAGGGCAGGGGCTTTGTTCGTGTCTCTGTCTCCAGTGCCTAGAAGAACGCCTAACACATAGCAGGTGCTCTGTGAACATTTGTTGAAAAAAACGAGTGAGTGAACTGAGCGTCTGCTGGGTGTTTGGCCTCATGGCAGGTACTTTACATAAAAATCTTTCCAATCCTCCCAAAAACCCATTCTTCACTGTGCCTATGTCTGTCCCTCATTGTAGGGTATCAGCTGGTGAGTGTTTACTACTGTCGTAAGCATTATTGGAAGCACTTGCCCAGCAGATGTTCCTCATCATGACTGAATAATGTAGCTACTATTATCCCCATTTTACAGATGAGGGATTGAGGCACAGAGAGGTTACATAACTTGCCTAAGGTCACACAGATCCTTTAGCATCAAGCCATTTTTCTTTATTTCTGTGCCATCGCCATCCAAGAGAACTTTGTGCAAGACGAAACTCCCCTGTATCTGCTCTGTCCACTACCCACAGGTGGTTACCGAGCACCTGAAACGTGTTAGTGTGACTCAGGAACTGGTTTTTTAATTTAATTTTAATTAATTTAAAGTTAAATAGCCACATACTGCTAGTGAATAGTATATTGGACAGCACAGCTCCCTACGACACTCTCTCTAAATAATAGTAACAGCTCACATTTATTGAGTACTTTCTATATGCTGAAATTTTAAAAACTGCTTTACATATAGGAAGTGATTTAAATCAATCCTCACAACTGCAGAGGACTTAACAATGGTTAGAGGTTAAGTACCTCTTCCCACCTCCAAGATTTTACAGAAAGAAAGTGGTGTAGCTGTATTCTACCCCAGGGAGAACTCTGTCCGACCCCAGAGTTTTAAACCATCTCCCTGCTTTTCTCCCTATTTTCCATGTGTACTGCCTTGAAAAATGGGATCTCATTCTTCTCAGTGTTTTTCAACCCCAAACACAATCCACTGCACTTCTCGATAAAGGAGTCAACCCATATACAGGCTTGCGAACTCACTGTTCCCACCAAATGACTCATTTAGATTGAAAACATTTATAAAGTTGAAGTGGAGTTGTGTCAGTGTCACTCTGAAAAAAGAAAACAAGGTGCCAGTATTCCTTACCAGAATGTTCACTAATGAAAACAAACCAACCAAACGAAACCTACTTCTTGATGTAGTGCTGATAATACTTTAAAGTCAGGCTGGGAAGGAGAGAAAGTGGAGCTGAACTTTTCTGCGTCTTGCTGGGTGGAACAGGTGGCTGCAGCCTGTGGGCATGGTGAGCTGCACCTTCCCTTCTCGAGGATGGGTGAGAGTGGGCTCTGTGTCAGGGCTGGGGTGACAGAGCAGAAAGCAGAGGTCCCTGAATTTTGTTCCACCGTAGAGGTCAGCCATACTTGGCGATAAAAATTCATCTGAATGTGTTCTGCATGCTGCCCTGGGCCTGTCACGCGTGCCGGTGGCTTATCCAGAAACTGAACTGATCTTGAGGCAGGGCCAGGAATTCAGGTTAGGAGCAGAACTGGGGTAAGGGTGACTGGTAAAGGCACATGGAAAGAGAGTGAGAGAGAGAGAGGCTGGAGGGATGAGACCATGTCAGGAGCACAGTCCAAATACAGGAGACCACAGGTCGTGAGTGCTTGGGGTTTTGATAAAAAGGAAAAGGAGAAGTGTGACCACAGGGCTCTGGGGAAAGCCTTGTTTTGAGGGCTTTGATTGACCAGTTAAATCCATATTGTTCTTCCTGTTGCTGTCTCTAGGCAGTCATGCAGCTTCCCAAACCATCGCCATCTTTTTCATCGCTTTGTCTGTTTGTCCGTCCATCCATCCATCCATCTACCCATCCATCCATCTACCCATCCATCCATCCATCCATCCACCCACCCACCTACCCATCCATCCATCCATCCATCCATCCACCCACCCACCTATCCATCCATCCATCCATCCATCCATCCATCCATCCATCCACCCACCCACCCATCCACCCACCCATCCACCCATCCACCCACCCATCCACCCACCCACCCATCCACCCACCCATCCACCCATCCACCCACCCATCCACCCATCCACCCACCCATCCACCCATCCACCCATCCACCCATCCACCCATCCACCCATCCACCCACCAATCTGTCTATCCATCCACCAATCCATCCATCCATCCAGCATTTGAGTCTCATCTCACTTTCCACAGTACTGGGGATAGTGTGGTGAACAAGGCACCATTCCTACCCTCAAGGAGCTCTCAGTCTTGTCTAGAAACATGTATGTGGACATGTGTTTCTGAAGCAAGTAAAGGAAGGCTTTGATGCTCTGTATCCCAATGCACTTTGCTGGTGTAGCTTTCCCTAGTAGCATGAAGCCAGCATTGGTTTCTCTACTGCCCCTCTTATCTTTGTCATACATGTACTTGTTATGTGTATCGTGCTTTGGGATATTTAACGTATACTCAGTGTAGCACTTTATTGCATCTTTATGGTAACCCTCCTGAAAGTATGGGCCTCCCTGAGACCTAGTTCAATTGTAGGCACAGGTAGGGATCATTGAGGTAAATCAGAGCCCTTAAACCTGGAAGGAACCTTAATAGTCATCAGTGGTCTACAGGGTCGCTCCCAGCCTTCTCCTCTTTGTCCCTTTCAGATAAGGTCCATCTGGGAAGATTCTGTCATGAGCCATTGTCGGTCAGTGGAAGAAGAAAGGGAAGCCCAGCCTTCCCTGAAGACGTAATTGGAGCCAATCACACCTCTCTATGCTTCACGGTCACCAGGAAACATGGGAGGGATTTGTTTTGCCAGATTAACAAATGTGGGATTACTTTTCATTCAGGTAAAACTGAAATCTGATGTGAACATGCCAGTTTGTTTGGCTACAGAAAAATTCCAGGTTGCCACTGGTGTTTTCAAAGTAGGGAACCACAACTTACAATCTTTTGAAAATAAAGGCGCTCCTACTCCCCTTTTAGTCCTAATAAAGTTAACCTGAGCCGAGAACGAGTCCAAGGCGCAGCCGAGATGCCTGCATGTCGGGATGGCATTGCCCAGGCGTCGTGAGGTGTACAGCAGGCTGTGGACCAAGCCCAGAGGGCAGAGATCCCCAAACTGCTGAAAGGAAGGACAGCGACATTATGGGAGTTTACTTTGTGTCAAGGACTTGATTCATGTTGCTTTATGTTAATTGTCTCAGTTACCCAGGGAGGCTATGTTATTCTTCACTTTAGAAATGAGGAACCTCTATAAGCCCAGTGAAACCCATTTGGGACTTAAAACCTCCAGAACTCTAAGATAATACATTTGTCTTAAGCCAAAACAAAAACAAGCAAACAAACAAAAAAACAGGAAGAAAAAAGACTTGAAGGGATGACATGCCCAAGGTCAAACAGCTGTTGAGCGGCAGATCTGAGACTTGACCCCTAATCTGCCGGCTGCTGTGTTTCCATCTGCCACCCTGCGGAGGCCCAGTGTGGAGGGAATCTTCTTTCTGTTATCACATTCACACGATCTCGGGCAACTCAGTTGACGTCTGGTCTGTGCCTGTTTCCTCATCTATAAAATAGGGTAATAACAATAGTAATATCTTGTAGGATTAGTAAGGATTAAGTGAGATTCTTCAGGTAGAACCTGCACATCGTAAGCACTCAGTACATCTTAGCTCTAATAGATAGAAAGCTCTAATAGCAACATCAATGATTATAGTTTTGACAGTTTTTACTCCTCATAACAATTTTGACCACTGTGTTGCTGGACTGCCCCTTCTTTGTCAATAGAGTTGTTGTATTGCTGAAGACACAGCTCTTATAACAAGAATTTGTGTTTTGCGATATCAAGCCCACATGCAGCATCATGGTAGCCCCCGAGGACACGTAGCAGAGCTGGGATTTGAACCTAGACCTGTCTTGCCTGCATGTCCACGTGCTGCCTCTCCTGGGACCCCGGTGTCCTGGCTGGCCGTTCACCTCCGTGGTCCTGGTGACTCTGCTCCTGGCAGCTACAGTGTCAGGTAGGCCCGCCCTGAGTGAGTTGATTATAATCTAGTTGCAGGGGAACCTGAAGCTCTCCTGGAGAAGTGAAAAGGCAGGAGCTTGCAGTGTCCCTCAGGGCCAGGCTGGAGTTGCTGCTCAGTGACTGCCCTCTGCCTCCTTCCCTGGGAAAGTCCGGTGTTGTTCCTGGCGGGGTTCAGCTGTCACCACCGCAGAGAAGCCCTCCCTGATAGCAGGACCCTCCGCCGCGGGCTCCCAGGCGGAGTGAGCGGAGTCTTCTTTGCTCCCGTAGCAGTTTGTGTGAACTTCTGTTGTGGCCTTTTCCATTGTGTGTTCTTAGGGGTCTGTGTGTCTCATCTCCTCCGCTAGCCGTGAGCTCTGAAGGACGGGGACTGTGTCTGAGTTAGAAATGTCTGCTTCTGGCCCAGATCTGATCCTCCTCTTCTGGGGCCACGGGAATGATTCCCTTCCTGGCTCCTCTCCATTAGGCAGGGCTGTGCTCCTACTTCTGGCCGCAGGGTGCTGAGTGGAGGTGACTTGCGTACCTCCTGCTACAGCGTTTCTTTGCTGGGGAGCCAGTGGGGCTGGAGGGAGCCGTGGGAGCAGGACTGGGGCCAGCACCCAGTATGTGATGGGGGCATCTACGAGCCCTGATCCCCGTAGCAGTGTCGGGCTGCCAGACATGGCAGTGTGTCCCTTCTGCAGTGAGGACCCTGAAGCCTTTGCAGGGTTCACCGCTGGGATTCGAGTCTATGTCTGACTTGTTCTGTGGCAGTGTGCTGCCACTGGCTGGTCCTCGTTTCTTGGGTCGCTGTGATAAGAGTAGGCTAAAGGTGTGTGTGTGTGTGTGTGTGTGTGTGTGTGTAAAGGGGGGGTGGGTGTGAGTGGGGGGACATTTAGCAAAACTGCAAGGCTTGGTTGCCTGGGCAGAGCGGGTGATGCTAAAGGCTGCATCCTTTGCCCAGGTATGGCTGGCCTTGGCCACCAGGTTAACTGAGGGGAAAACCAATTTGCTGTTATCTCTGGGCAGATGCCGGCTTTCCTTTAACGTGGAGTTTTGGTGAGAAGAGCAGGACACAGCTGTGCTTGCTGACCTTTTCCTCGCTGCACAGATGGGAAGAGGGGGTGCAAAGAGCAGGACAGACGGGACGAGTAGCCGAGGTGGAGGCTGCCTGGGCGATCCCCCCGCCCCCTTCCCCATACACCCAGGCTAAGGAGGCTTTGGAGCCCTGGCCAGCATACGATTTCTGGGAGCGAGGATGGGGGTGCATCTTTTCCCGTTCTGGCAGTCGGCCTGAGAGGCAGGCTGGCCCGGGGGGTCCCGGCAGTGGCCTGGCGATCGACCAGGTAGGATTCGTCCCCACTTGGCCTTGTTGATTCCAGCGAGGCTCACATTCATGAGAACTTAAAGTGTGTTGCAGGCACTTTCCACACATTTATTCTCAGAATGGTCCCCGCTGAGCTCTGGACGATTCTGCTGCCTGCAGGGAGGCTGGGTGACTGTCCTCAGGCCACACTGGAGCCTAAGTGGAGAAACCAGGTTTGCACCAGGACCTTCTGACTCCGGAGTTTCCCAACTGCTCTGGTTTCTCTTCCAGGTGTTCATCAACTTGTCTGGGTCACAGCTTTCTTTTTTTTTTCTTTTTGTAAATTGAAGTATAGTTGATTTACAATACCATGTTAGTTTCAGGTGTACAGCAGAATGATTCAGTTATATATATATATATTCCAGATTATTTTCCATTACAGGTTATTACAAGATATTGAATCTTGTTCTCTGTGCTGTACAGTAAGTCATTGTTGCTTATCTATTTTTTTTTTTTTTTTTTTTTTGTGGTACACGGGCCTCTCACCGTTGTGGCCTCTCCCGTTGCAGAGCATAGGCTCCGGACGCGCAGGCTCAGCTGCTATGGCTCACGGGCCCAGCCGCTCTGCGGCAACCACTGCGCCACCAGGGAAGCACTGCTTATCTATTTTATATAGAGTAGTTTGTATCTGTTAATCCCAAACTCCAAATTTTTCCCTCCCCCCGCCCCCTTTCCCCTTCGGTAACCATAAATGTGTTTCCTGTGTCTGTGAATCTGTTTCTGTGTTGTAAATACAGCTTTATTTCTTATTTTGAAAATGAAGACACCGGGAGACACAAATATCTACTTGAACACCCCTTGTGTGCCGGGTCCTGTATTTAGATTATGAACATTGTGTTGTCTAAATCTTGTTTCAAGCCCTGGGCTTAGGCATCATTTTGTTGATTTAAAAAAAGACATCTTTTTTTTTCTCCCCGTATGCGGGCCTCTCACCGTTGTGGCCTCTCTCGTTGCGGAGCACAGGCTCCGGACGCCCAGGCTCAGCGGCCATGGCTCACGGGCCCAGCCGCTCCGTGGCACGTGGGATCTTCCCGGACCGGGGCACGAACCCGCGTCCCCTGCATCGGCAGGCGGACTCTCAACCACTGCGCCACCAGGGAAGCCCCATCTTCACCATTTTTAAAGGTACAGTGTAGAAGGGTTAACTACATGCGCATTGTTGTGTAAGCAGTCTTCAGAATCCTTCATCTTTTACGACTGAGTCTCCATGCCCGTTAAACATCCCTTCTCCCAGCCCCGGCGACCACCGTTCTACTCTGTCTCGATGAATCTGACTGCTCTCTAGGCACCTCATGTAGGTGGAATCATACCGCATTTGTCCTTTTGTGGCCGGCTTATTTCACGTTATTCCAGTGTCCTCAAGATTCATCCATGTTGTAGCATGTGTCAGAACTTAAGGCTGAATGATATTCCCTTGCATGAATAAACCACGTTGTGTTTCTCCATTCATCTGTCAACGGACACTTGGGTTTGTTTCCACCTTTTGCCCATGTTTTCTTGATTTTATTAATCGGTTGAGAGCAGCGTCACACAGCTGCATTTAAATCCAGGCCTCTGTTTGATACTCGACTTCTGACTTCTTTTTACTGCTGAGATCCTATAGTTGTAGGAGTTGGGATTTTTGATAGATGAGGGAATGATGTTTTCTATAAAGGGGCCAATGGGGAAAGTTCTAGAAACGTTGGCTGAGGGTCTTCCAGCTCCTCCTGCACCCTAGCTGCTGTGGTGCTATTATTGCTTTTCTACCTGAGTTTCTGCAGTGACTCGCCAGGTGGTTCTGAGGCGTCCCAGGGTGTGGGGGCGGGGTGGGTAGCAGCCAAAGCAGAGGATACCCGGTTTCTGGCCCTGGCTCTGCCTCGCTGGACCAGCCTGGGCCCACCCCTCCTCTGCTCTGGGCTCAGTGAGTCATCTGAAGAGTGCAGTTCTCGATGATGGCCCGTACCTGGAAGTAGTTTCACGTGCCTTTGAAGTCTGGCCCTGCCTGTCCAGAGAAGTACATTCACCTGGCTCTTGTTAAGCCTGAGATGGCTTTGGACCTTTGTTTTTGAATCCCTGCTCAGACAGTACTTCTCCCAAAAGCCTTATGGAGATCCAGTTTATATCACCAGGAGCCACAAAAGTGAAGGCTTTTTGTTTGTGTTCTGTTGTTGCCCATGATTTCCCCAAAGTGTACTTTCTTTATGTACTTGACTGTATCCCAGTTTGTTGAGTTCATGTAGAGCTCTTGCCTTTCTTTTCCTATTTAAAAAGCTGATTGCCTTGAGTTGCCATTCTGAAATTAGCAAGTATGGTAATGTGACATTATTATCATCATATAGGTTTGAGTTTGCACTGGGTAGCTCCCTTGAGGCTGGAATTTTTTTCTCAAGTCCTGATAAAGGGATGGCACAGTCACGGGGCTTATGGTAGCACAGGCAAGACCTCCTGTGGGATGTGCCAAAGTTTCTGTCCAATCCAATCTGTCCTCATTTTCTATTTAAAATAAGCGTTTTGTTTAAATAGGAGAGCGTTAGTTACCGATTGCTAACATTTATATATCAACAACTATAAGAAAGATTTAAATACATGTTTCCTTAGTATGTTCCCTAAGAAACTGACCTTGAATGCTTGCTTTAGCTCAGCCTTTCTCTGACCCCATTTCTTACAGTTGTGTGTCCATTGGGGATGTTTATTGCCCCCATCTCTTGAACTCCATCATTTGCGGGCTTCCTTGCTATTTGAGTGTCAACAGCTCATAGTGAATTTCTCCTGCCCTTGAGGGGCGTCTATTTCTTTTCCTTCCAGGACAAAGGAGGCAGTGGGTGATGAGGTGAGCTCCCAGAGGTCGCCAAGCTCTGTCTGCCCCACGAACCTCGACTGAAGGTGCTATTTCTGCCCTTTCTGCTTGCTCTTGGCAAAACAAAAATTGGAAGAAAAAGAAAAAGCTAATGACAGACAGGTCCATCAGACAGCTAACCTTAGAGGGGCCTAGACTATTTTTCAGAAACTACATTTAGAAGCAAATTCAGAGGCATCAGCCCTTTTTAGAGCACCTGTCGTGGGCCAGGTAAGATGAGAAGCATTTTCAGAGTTTTATTAAATCCCCATGGAAACGCCTCTGAGTTCGGGGCTCTGTTCTGGTTCTTCCATCACAGAAGACATAATGGCTTCCTCATGTTTATGCAGAAGTGATTCTAAGTCCCAGCTCCAGTGGATTCTCTCTCTCCGTCTGTTTTTTTAATTGAAGTATAGTTGAGTTACAGTGTTTTCAGGTGTACAGCAAAATGATTCAGTTATATGTGTATATATATTTTTCAGATTCTTTTCCATTATAGGTATTACAAGATATTAAATATAGTACCTTGTGCTATGCAGTAGGACCTTGCTGGTTATTTATTTTATATATAGTAGTTTGTATCTGCTAATCCCAAACTCCTTATTTATCCCTCCCCCCCTTTCCCCTTTGGTAACCATAAGTTTGTTTTCTATGTCTGTGAGTCTGTTTCTGTTTTGTAATTAAGTTCATCTGTATCCTTTTTAAAATTCCACATGTAACCGATGTTATATGATATTTGTTTTTCTCTGTCTGACTTACTTCACTTAGTATGGTAACCTCTAGGCCCATCCATGTTGCTGCAAATGGCATTATTTCATTATTTTTTATGGCGGAGTAATATTCCATTGTGCGTGCGCGCGTGCGTGTGTGTGTATACATGTACTATATATACGTATACCGCATCTTCTTTATCCATTTCCCCATGTGTCTTGTTCTCTTTGCCGGCGGTTGGTAGATTTCTTTCTTTATCACTGCTAGGACCTGCAGAGACCTCAGAGGCTTTGTTTTAGCCTCTTAGTTTGGTCTTCACTGAGGCCCTGAGAGGGGAGTAACTGCTTAGACCCTCCACACAGCTGGTTCCATCAGGAATGGTTTCTCTATTTCCGTGGACGGTGTGTGGCTTTCTGGATGGAGAACATTTCTGGAGCAGCACGGCACCCAAGAGCTGCTACAGCCATGCTTGTGGAACATTCTGGAAACTCTTCAGTGGAAGTCTGGCATGGAGCTCTCTTCCATGGCTCCTCCCACCTTGGCTCTGACCCTGCTTCTAAAAACAGAGGCCATTCCTCACATTCATCACCCAGGGCCTGGGTCCACAGGAGGCCCCCTCAGTAAGCAGCCCCGGGGTGAAAGATGCTTCTCAAACAGCTCAGGCTGAACCCTGACTCCATCATTTATTCTTTGTGTTCACTTAACCTTTTATGCCTCAGTTTCTTTATCTTAAAGAAAAGAAAAGGGGGTGGGGTGAGAATAATAGTCCATGGTTTTGCTTCAAGGACTCAGGGAGCAAAAATGTTTAATGAAGTCGGGTATTTTTGTTTTATTCAGTAGATTGCCGGGGGGGGGGTACTCAATACATATTCATTGAATGACTGAATGAATAAGGAATCCCTCCTCTACGCCTCATTTGCCCCACTTTGAAAAATGAGACGATAGTGTTGATCAGCAGTTCTTAAGGGGAGCTGCTCCTAAGAAATTCTTTGGCGGCCCTTCTCATAAGCACATGACCAATCCCCGCTTCTGAAATTCTGACTCATTATGTCTGGGGCTTGGCACATGCATTCTGTAAACAAGATTTCCAGATTCTCCTGTGCAGCCCTGGTTAAGGATGAGGGGCTCGCTGGCCTTCGAGGTCTCTTTCCTGGTTCTGTGTTGGACACGTTGGGGACAACTGGGATGACCTGCTAATCGTCAGCATCTTCTCAGTGGTCACTCCACCCCTCCACCTCCTACCCATCCTTCAAACCCAGCTTAAATGTCACCTTCCCTATCCCCGGATGGAAGGCACCCCTCTCTGCTGGTTGCCCCATAGTCTCCCTCCTCAGTTTCTGTGATGCCTCCATCAGCTGGTATGAGGTGTGTCATCTTTATCAGGCCACAGGCTAGTTGAGGACAGAGTTTCCCTGATTCAACATGGTGCCCCTCACAGCACCTTCCCCAGCCTCTCGTATCTAATTGGGACGTCATATATATTTAAATATGTCACCAGGAAATACATGAAAGGCGATTTCAAAAGCTAACCTCTTTGGTTTTATGTGTGTAAGTCACAGCTGTCTCCCCTGAGATTCCTTCTGTACTTATTCAGACCAGTAACAAAGGGCATCTTTGTTAGATGGGTGTTTTTTATAATAAACCAGAAACATTTAGGGGAAAAAGCGATTTACTCTTCCTTTGTCATTAGCCTTGATGATTAGACTATCTTTTCCATTATGTTTTATTTTTACTTTCCTGGAATTTATCAAGTAACCTCTTTCCTGTGAAGGTTACCCTTCAGATGAGTCAGGGAGCTTGATTAGAGAGCTGGGGGATTTACTTTGTCTTTTTAAAAAAATAAGGAATGTGCTGGAGAGGGCTGATGTGAGCAGATGGGTGAAAGGTCAGCCCTTGAAATATAAGAGAGGGCTTCTCTTGAGAAACTGAAACCAACGCTCCAAGGACAAGATTTTTTTTTTTTTTTTGGCTGGCAACTGCTAAAGTAATTAATAGTCACTTCTGTTTTTCAGATTCGTCTTATATCTGACAAAGCTTCCTGACTAGTCCTTCAGGGCTTGTCTTTTATGTCCAGGACAAGTTCCTTTTTTTTTTTTTTTAAGCACATTAATCATTGCATTTATCAACTATAACTTTACGTTAGCTATTTGAATGTGATTTTTTTTTTTTTGGATACAGGTAGATTTCAGAGTTAATTCTAGAGTGCCTTGGTGGACTACTTACCCCCCATAAGACAACTTAATCTTCTTGTTCAGGATCTAAAAGGAGTGTCATGTGAGGCTGGGCTGGGTGCCTGCTGCGTTTCTGCCTGTCTGGTTGGGACTCAGCTGGGGATTTGCTGAGAGCAGTTTCACTTTCACACTTGCTTCCTTATGTCCATAGCTGAACCAGAGGTGTTCTTGGAGGCATCCCTGGAGTGTTGAGAGCAAAGAGCAGAAGGAAGTACTTTCATCCATCCATCCATCCATCTATCCATCCATCCATCCATCCATCCATCCATCCATCCATCCAATGACTGTTTAGTGCCTACCCCTATCCTTGTGTCTTTTGAGGATACACAAGACAACCCCAAATCCTGTACTTGTGAACATACTCCGGCAACAAGCTCTTGCCAATACAGCTTATGTGGGAAGGGAGGCGTCCTTGCTGCCTCAGGCATACTTATTTAGTATCACAACTCCGTGCAGTAGATATTATTAGGGATTGTATACACACACATACATCTGTAAACGTTACACTGGTGTGTGGTGTTTTGCAGATCAGTTCCAGCTATGGAGTTATGCAGTCTGGGCTTGAATATAGACTCTGCCTCTTACCAGCTATGTGATATTGAACTTCAACCATTTATAGCCTTGTGTCCTCTGCTGAATGAGGCTAATGGTTGGAACTGCATCTCGGGGTCACTGAGATAACGTGAAGTGCTCAGCAGACGGCCTGGCTGCACAGGGTAAGCTCTTGGTAGGTTGGAACCTTAACAGGGGAAGAAAAATTTTCCTCTACCCTGTTAGATTCATTGGCTGGACCTGTAAAATAAACTGACAAAAGACAGATTAACAGAAGAAAAGTCTACAAATTTTATTGGATGTTAAAAGTTTTCCGTGGCACGGGAGCGGGGCAGAGATGGGTGGAGGAGGTTTCATAGAGAGAAGAGAAAACCCCCAAAGTAGCAGCTGGGATGGAAGGCTTGTGTACTATTCTGACAAAGGAGGATAAGTTTGTAGAGAAGTGACAAGACAAAGGAAAGGGGTTTAGGGGCCGTAAATTGTGGGAAGGTCAATACATGGGGGAACGGCAGAAAAAGGTTACTTGGCCGGGTTTGTTTCTGTTGATGCTTCTTGGTGTCATCTTGATCTCTGATGATAAGGAAGCTTTCCCTGCCTTCCTGGTTTTGGAAGATGGGGGCACGTTCCCAGGGGAATTTATAGCCTGCTTTCAGGGAGGTAGGATGAGTCTTCTGCCCTCTCCCTATGTCTGCTTTTTCCCAGTGCCTTCTGTTCACAATTGTCCTTATGCCAGAGTGGCATCTTTTGGTGGGGGGCATATTCTGATCCCCTGCGGTGTGCATCCACAGATGTGTCCTAAGCCTGTGGGAGCGTGAGAAAGCAGAGGCTCTTCCCAGTTTCAGGCCTCACGCTCCCACCCATGAGTCTGGAGTCATTCCTGCTTTCAGTCCTGCACCAGCATGATCTGAGATCTGGTTTGTTGTTGGAAAGGCAGAGACTCTGGGTGCTCCCTGGTTCCACCATGTAATTGCTGGGCAGACCCGGACACATTCCCCGACCTCTCTAAGCCTCACTTTTCTCGTTTCTGAACTGGGATGAGGCTGATGCTCATTTTCATGGTCACCGCCTCCACTTCCTTCATCTGTTTAAATTTCCTATGGAGGAGGCTTCCCTGACCACCCTGCTTATTATTCCTACCCGAGCCCAGCGCTTCCAGTCCCCCTGGCTCAGCTCTGCTTTTCCTTTTTTGCCGTAGCACTTATCACCTCCTAACACACTGTAGGATTTATTTTTTTAAATGTATTATGTTTATTTTTAATTATCTTGTTCCCCCATTGGAATGTCACCTCATTAAGGGTTGGGATCTTTACTTATTTTGCACCGAGACCCCCTTGAAATTGCCTGACACAAACAGGTACTATGAATAGTTGAACAAATAAGTGAGAAAAGAAAAAAACAAACAAACAAACAACCACCCCAGCAACTTCTGACCGCTGTCAGCTTGGCACCGGACTGGCTCTGATAGCTGGGCCCTGATGTTCTCCTAGTGGACGTGAAGAATTTCACAGCATGCTGACATGTGACAGGGTTACTCTGTGATGATGATAGAACAAGACAAAAACAAGACCACTCCATAATCAAGACGGAGTACAGATAGAAATAAGAACATTGTGCAGTTTGCAGAACTGACCAAGCACATGCCTCTCTCAGAGCATACGAATGACTGCTGTGTCTTTATCAATTACAGCCAGAGCCCTGTGTTCCTGATGCCTCCTAGGTAAACGTTTACAAGGATACCTGGGCATAGCATTCCTGCTTTACGACTGCACCCACCGGAGCAAAGCTGTGTCTCCTTGAGCCCTCCCCAAATCACTGAACAAGCCCAGATCTGTACAGGGAGCACCCCCTAACATCCTCTACTGAGATGCCAAGGTTCTCTGTGGCATGGTAGTAAACCCAACTGTGTCTGCCTTCACGTGAGTTCCTGGTGGTCTTTGGCTGGAGGCTTCAGCACCATGTCTCATGGTGAATAAGACTTTGTAACTAGGCATCACTCTACAACTCCGTAGGTTATTACAGTCGGCCCTCCCTATTCGTGGGTTCCTTATCCACGAGGATTCAGCCAGGCGCGGATCGATTTTCAGTCTTCTGACCGAGGTTGGTTGAATCCGTGGATGTGGAACCTGCGAATATGAAGGCTGGCTGTACTATGTCATTTTATGTAAGGGACTTAAGCATCCGTGGATTTTGGTATCTGGCGGGGGGGTGGGCGCGGGGGTCCTGGGACAATCCCCACTGGATAACGAGGGACAAGTGTACTACTAGCTAAACAAATTGAACAGATGTGCCGTCTGCTGGGCCTGAATTTTCTAATCTGCAACACGAGAAGGTTGACCAGATGACTCTCCTTACAGGTGTCATGTTCTGTAATTCCTGAGTATTACTAAGCATTTACTGTATGTTGTACATGTGGGGACTCTAAAAGATGGCATCTTGGAATTTCCTCCTGGGCTGCGGTGCTTACTTGCTGTGTGGCCCTGGGCAAGATACAGAGCCCTGAACTTCAGTTTTTTAACTGTAATGTTGTGGTGATGTTGGTTAATAATAATATTAATGATAATAGCATAAAATTTCTAAGAGCTTACACTCTATTACCTGCATCAAGCTCCCATTAATTCTCACAATAACTTTAAGAGGTCAGTACTTTTACTCCATTAAACCCGTGAGGAAATGGAGTCACAGAGAAGTTAAGTAACTTTCCTAAGATCACACAGCTTAGTAGCATCAGAACTGGGATTCACACCTAGGTTTTTGTCATATTACGTCACATCATATTGTGATTTCTAAGCTCAGACTCTTAATCACAACACTAGTGAACTAAGGTGGTTGCTCCTTAACAGATGTCAAACCGTTTTTAGCATGAACCCTGCCTTTAAAGGGTGCACAGTTTAATTGCATAAAGTCATATGCAATTAAAGTCATACATACACTTGCTGGTAGTTGAAACAAACCAGGATGTGATAGAAAGCAAAAACGCAGGTGTTGGGGTGTGCATGCCTCCAGGCACGAAGATGAGCGAAAGGGAATGTCTAGTGGAGTGGCCTGTTAGAGGACGAGGTAAACTCCAAGAGGCAATGCCCGTCTCAAGAGCACTGATTTGGGAGTTGAGAGACCTAGGGTCTTACCCGGTGCTCTTAACAACTAATTGTTAATGTTCTTAATTTGGAAAAATAGTGTCAGTCATCTCTCCTCCTCGTCTCACATAGTAGGTAACATCTGTGAGAGCACTTAATTAACGGCCATGTGCTATAAAAGGGTAAAGCCTGGCTCTAATTCTGGAGAAAAAAAGTCACATGCGGTTTTGAGGACTTTCACGCAACATAAGCCAGGTGCTGAAGGATCCGAGTGTCTTCCACTGACCCAGCTTTAGAAAGGAGGGTTGCCGTAGGAACCTTGTCGTTATCATTCAGCAGATGTGGACTTGTGAGGGTGGGGTATTCACTAAAGACCTGTTAGGTTACAAGTGGGGTCTTGGGAATGGGAGTGTGGGGAGAGGGGCATGTTGGAGGTGGGGCAGAATTAGAAGAAGGAGGGGAGCTGACAAAGCCCCACGCTTATTTTTGGACCAGGTGAGGGAGGGGCCCGGGATCTAGCTGCTACCTTGAAACCATTTACCCTATCCCCACCACTCTAATTGCTCAAGGATTTAAATTGGAAAATGTGTTAGCCAGATTATCCTTCCAAATAAGGATCTTCAAAGGTCTTACCTGTATTAAAAGGAGGAGGCATTCCTTCTGTGGAATTTCAGATGAGGATGAAGATGATAATAGTACTGCCATCTCCCACTGATTGGGTGGTAGGTATCAGACACTATCCAGTGTGTGCCTCATTGTCTCCTTTAGCACTTAAAGCAAAGTCATTGTTGTCCCCTTCTCCAGATGGGGAAACTGAGGCATAGAGAGGCTAAATTACCCACCCACAGTCACTTGGTTTTATAGCCTATATTTGAACTAGGTCCTTCTGACCTCAAGTCCCAAAGCCTTAAGACTGCTCCCTGTGTCCTTACAGATAATTCTAGAACATAAGACCTATTATTTAGGACCATCATCTTTTACATGGGGAAATGGAGGTTAGAAGAGCTGAAGTCCCTGTTGGAAGGCTGTGTTGTTACTGGTGGTGGGGCCTGGATCTCCTCATCAATCCAGAGAGTTCATATGCCTTTTCTCTGGATGGATTTGATAGGTGCAGTTATGGCTGCTCTGGTTTCTTGGACCTCCTTCCCTTTTTTGGGTGGGGAAGACCTAAGGCTACAGAGCTAGGGCTCCCATCCTGTCTCTACCCCTGACCAGCCATGTGACCTGGGACTTGTTATTTAATCTCTTTATACCTTCATGTTTCCGCATGTGGAAAATTGAGATACCAGGGTTGTGATAGGAACTAATGGAATTGGTATAGTTAAAACTCTTAGCTCAGTGTTTAGACGGTAGCCTGTGAGTGCTACCTGGCAATGCATTGCTTGTTTGAGGATTGTAGTCCTAATTGGAGTCTGTTGCAGTATGCTGGGGTCCCCGTTCTTCCCCCTGCCCGAACCAGTATCTCCCCAGAAATATGGATATTGTTGAAGATACGGTGAAATTGATGGGGTGCTGGATGGTGCGGTGGAGAGGTACCGGTTCCTGAAAAAAATGACATTTGCTGGCCGTACCCACCCAGGTGGTTGGGGTGTCTGTGGAGTGGACCTGCCTGTGTCTGTCGGACCCGGAGTTTAGGAGACAGGCTTATTTTGATGCAGCATCCCATCCTGGGGTGACTCAGAGAGGCCAAGGCATTGCCTGGTGATGCAGGCTAATGACACACCATCACCCCTAGACCAGGAATGGCACAGGGTTTAGAGGTTATATTCTGTGTATCTTTCTGTGGATGGTCTCTGTGGCAGAGCTGGTGCTTGCTGAGAGAATGGTCCAGGAACTGTCCTCAGTGGTCAGGCGCAGATGAAGTAGACGGGGTAAGCAGATGAAGAACAGCAGAGACAGTGCAGAGAGATGGGGTGGGGTGGAGAAGAAAGGAATTAGCCTTTATCATGCAGTTAGCCTTTTTAATCCTTTGTGAAAACCTTAGGAGGTCTCGAATATGGTCTTCCGATTTGGAGACCGGAGAGGTGTCTCAGATAAGGTATTTGCACAAGGCTAGTTAGGGGTGGATCAAGGAGCTGATCCCAAGTCCACAAGGGACTCTCCTCAAGGGATCAGTTGAATACCAGTTGATTCAGAATTAGGGATCTGTAATTGGTGGGCATGCCTTGTGAGACCGCTGGATAAGGGTCCAATGCCTGGCAGTGTGCAAGGAGTGCTGGGTATTCCCATGGCTTCAGGAATTCCCTCGTCTGGCAGAGGCAGAGGGTGGGCTCCTGCTCTGGGACCGGTTATAATGGGCCTCTTTCTTTCTCTTCATTAATCCTGGACGGAATGGTCCTCACTTCGAGGGATTCAGTGGCCCTTGAGGAATAGGAGGAGGAAGAGAGCTGCTGCTGAAAACTCTTATCGCCTGCCCTGTCTCACTCCACTGTCTCCTTGGGCCTACAAACCTGGTTTAGAAACCACTTAAGGGGCTTCCCTGGTGGCGCAGTGGTTGAGAGTCCGCCTGCCGATGCAGGGGACGCGGGTTCGTGCCCCGGTCCGGGAAGATCCCACATGCCGCGGAGCGGCTGGGCCCGTGAGCCATGGCCGCTGAGCCTGCGTGCCCGGAGCCTGTGCTCCGCAACGGAGGGGCCACAGCAGTGAGAGGCCCGTGTACCACAAAAAAACCCAACAACAACAACAAAAATCCACTTAGCCACCATCTGGTTTCCCTCCGTATACACTACATACTTTAGATGTAAATAGGTTCGTAATGAAAAATACTGGGGTGGCTGAGATAGACTGGGTGGGACACTTTTTATTAGTCTTTTCCTGATAAGCCACCCCCTTGTTGATACTCTGAGCTTGCACGGCAGATAGAAGGATTAGTAGCCTTCTAGTGTAAAAAAAAAAAGCCTACAGGGACAAAAAAAAAAATCTGTGTTGCTCGATTTAGTAATGATTGCTCCTGTCTCTGGCTTCTTTCGTGGGACAATTAATTGACTGCAGGGAGTGGCTGTCCCTCACCACAACAAGGTCCAAGTCATGAAGTGGAACGGTGACATTGATCCGTTTTGGGTACCTAAGGCTTGGCTACATAGAAACAGGCTGCTAATTTCGTAACCACCAGTTAGTGTTCGTGGGGGAGGCAGGAATTACTGGCTTGATTATTGATCGGGGGCTGTGGTTTATGCTGAGGCTATTTGGGGGAAGAGAAGACTGATAAATGGGTGCGTTAAGGCAGTAAAAAGATGGAGTCATGTGGAGTTTTAGGCAGTTGTTTAAAAAAAAAAAGACAAAATGTGATATGGTGAAGAACAGGACTTGCCTGGCTTTGCTTAATTTATAATCTGAGAAGACAGTGGGAATTTTTAGAAGTCTTGGGTGTATCACACAGTACGTCTGGTGGAGTTCTTGTGTGAATTAACTGATAGTATAACACTACTTCTAAGAAATCCACCGGATTTACTGGTATTGCTTGTTTATTCAGGAACTATGTACCAGTCACTTATTGTGTATAAAGCACTATTCTGGACACATGCCAGAAGTTAAACTATAATTATAACTATAATTATTAACGTGTTAAATGTATCTTACTGAATTTTAATTTTTTAAAGATTAATAATCTCATCATTAAGTAAAAGGTTTCAGAACAATAGTAGGGTTTAATGCAATGTGGGTAAAAATTTAAAAATAGAACGTTATGTGTTAATCTACGTGTGAAGCATTTTGGAAGATACACAAGAAGCTGAAAAATAATCTAATATAGAAAGCGGCCATCAGTGGTTACCAATAATACAAAAAGGAGATGTTATGTGCCTCCTGATGGAACTTGAATCTGGTCAAGACCCTGGATCTAATTCTGGAATCACCAGAAAGTTCGTGTTAAATGACAAACAGAGATGCAGCCAGGAAAATTCAGGCAATGGGAAACTCTATAGAAAAATGACTCAGTTCTTCATCAAATTAATTATGCAGAAAATCATAATGGAGCAGTGACCTTGGGTGTCAGATGACGTTGAAGAATTAATGTTTTTATTTTTCTTAGTATGGTAATGAAACTGAGGTCTAGTTTTTCTAAATCTCTATATTTTACATAACTATATTGAAATCTTTTTAACTAGCTGGATAATATATTGGAGATTTGCTTCAAAATCTCAGGGATATGGAAATGGGTAGGGTAGAGATAAAACAAGACTTGGTAATTGTTTTTTTTTTTTTTTTTTTTTTAAATAAGAGCATGAGTTGTTTTTTTTTTAAGATGTTGGGGGTAGGAGTTTTTATTAATTAATTTATTTATTTTTGCTGTGTTGGGTCTTCGTTTCCGTGCGAGGGCTTTCTCCAGTTGCGGCAAGCGGGGGCCACTCTTCATCGCGGTGCGCGGGTCTCTCACTATCGCGGCGTCTCCTGTTGCGGAGCACAGGCTCCAGACGCGCAGGCTCAGCAGCTGTGGCTCACGGGCCTAGTTGCTCCGCGGCATGTGGGATCCTCCCAGACCAGGGCTCGAACCCGTGTCCCCTGCATTAGCAGGCAGACTCTCAACCGCTGCGCCACCAGGGAAGCCCAAGACTTGGTAATTGTTGATGCTGGGTTGTTGGTATATAGGGGATTTCCTCTCTTTTGACTATTTTTCAAATATTTTTGACATTTTTCATAATAAAATTTTTAAGTGAAATCATCAATCTAGTCTTTGTTTTTTATCCACTCCACATTGAGAGGTGTCATAAGGTCCATTGTAAGTAACATCCTGAAGTATTCCAATTTGATGTGATCTTAGAAAAGTGATCTAGTTTGCTAACACCATCTTCTGAGTTTCTAGGATTCCGGGTTTCCTAGAGGGAAGGGAGAGAGGCTTAGGTAGGTGGGGCTTCAGGAATCCCACAAATGCACTCTGATCACAGCTGCTCCACGGTATGTTGTGTATATTGGAGTTCCCCCGTGTAAGTTTTCGTTTGGGATGAAAAGGTGTTTTTACTCCTTAAAAAGAAAGTTTGGAAATTACCGCCTAATTTTATAAACCTGGGAACTGAAGCCCAGACAGGGAAGGTGATGTGTCCAAGTTTGCAGGCAAATTGCAGAGCTCAGACCTCTTATTAGATGTTCCTTGCATTACTCAGTCGTGCTACTGGTTACCCCTTACACCTTCTGGGAATTCCCTGGCGGTCCAGTGGTTGGGACTCCACACTTCCACCGTGAGGGGGCACAGGTTTGATCCTTGGTTGGGGAACTAGGATCCTGCATGCCACGTGGTGTGGCCCAAAAAGAACCTCCTGCACAGGGTCCTCCAGGAAGATCGGTCACCTACATTCTGGATTCCAGTGCTGCTTTGCCCAGAAAGTGGAAGCTGGGCTGACATCATTCTCTGCGTGCAAAGAGCCAAAGAGAAAACCCCATTAGAGATGCACTTGCTGTGCACTCCACGCGCCCCAGTGTTGTCTTTTACTAAACTCCTGGCTGAGTGCCTGTGCCAGGGAGCCTTGTAGGAGGAGGAAGACATTGAATTTGGGGAACAAGCAGTTCTGTTGAGACTCTACATGGGCTAGAAAGCCTGTATGTTGAACGCTTAATCATTTTGAATGCTTGTTGTGAAACCTAGGAGCCTCAGAGGGGCTCAGGAGTTGCCCCCATCCTTCAGGGCCAGGTGCACAGGTGGAACACAGAATCCAGGTGCGTAGGGCTGTTTCGGTAAATTGAAGGTTCTTCTCCTCCACCCCCCTCATCCAGATACCCACCTAGGAAAAGAGGGGGACTTTTTTTTTTTAATATTTTTTTGGCTGCGTTGGGTCTTTGGTGCTGCACGCCGGCTTTCTCTAGTTGCAGTGAGAGGGGGCTACTCTTCATTGAGGTGCACGGACTTCTCATTGCGGTGGCTTCTCTTGTTGTGGAGCGCGGGCTTCAGTAGTTGTGGCTTGTGGGCTCTAGAGCGCAGGCTCAGTAGTTGTGGCGCATGGGCTTAGTTGCTCCGTGGCATGTGGGATCTTCCCGGACCAGGGATCGAACCCGTGTCCCCTGCATTGGCAGGCGGATTCTTACCCACTGTGCCACCAGGGAAGTCCCCGAGGGAGACATTTTGGTCAAGACTTGGCCAGGTTGGGCATGGGGAGAGGGTCTGGTGGGACATGTGGGGAGGGTGGTGGTAGTCAGTTTGGATGCACTTTGAATGAGGATCCGTAAATATCTTTGGTCTTCCTGAGACCTCAGCCTTCTGCCCTTGCCCGCCTCTGTTCTTTTTAGTCTCTTAGTTTGACATTTAGAACAAGGCTGTTTAGCATTATGGGGTGTATTCAGAACTGAGTTTAGGATTAATAATCTTTAATGAATGTATACTGTGTACTCTGACTCTGGGTTATGGAGATGGCTAAGACCTAGTGCATTCTCAAAGGTGCATAGTCTAATAATTTGATGACAAATAATGCAAAAGAGCTCCATTTTATTGAGTCTTTGCTCCTTGCCAGGCAAACCTGGTGATGTTTTATTTGCGTTTGGTCATTTAGTTCTTGCAAAAACCATAAAGGAGTTACCATTAATAACTTGATTATACAGATGGGGCACTGAGCTCAGAGAGGTCCTGTAACTTGCTTTATGTTATAGAGTGACTAATAAGTGCTAGAGCCAGTATTTGACACTAGGCAGCTGTCTCCAGAATGCTCGCTTATACCACCATGCCCTACTGCCTTCCACTGTGGAAGGGACAGGCTCATGACACATCACAGTATGGTCGAGCCCAGCCACAGAAGTACACAAGCACAGAGGTAGTGGAGAAGGAGAGGTGACCTACTCTCATGAGTGGGGAAGAGAGAGGAAAGATCAGGGAAGGCGTCAGAGAAGAGGTGAAACCTGGGCTGAGTTTGGGGAATGAAGAGGAGTCTACCAGGCAGGCTAGGAGTAGAAATTCCAGGCCAAAGGAACAGCACATGTAGCAGTCCAGAGGCACAAGCAGGTACCCTGTTTGAGGAACGGCAGGCGGTTTTTTTTGGGCTGGGATAGAAAATGCAAGTGGGGGAGAGCAATCGATGACATGCTGGAGAAATTTTCAGGGGCAGTATCTGTGCTGCTCTCCAATTCAGTCACCAGTAGCCACATGTGATTACTTTAAAATAATTAGAATAACGTTAAATACAATTGTTTCTCAGTCTCTATAGCCCATGTAAGTAGTGGCTACCATATTGAATAGCACAGATGTAGAACTTGTACATCGTTGCAGGAAGTTCTGTTGGATAGCGCCGGGCTAAATCATTTTCTTATTTGGCCCATACCTGGCAGGCTGCACCCAGTGTTCTGTGCCTCCTGCATGTGTCAGGTTTTAGAGGGTGTTGTGTTTGGGGGAAGAGTGTGTGTTGGCTGCCTGGGCCCGCTGTGGAGGGGCGGCGGGGGGATGGTATGTACAGTTAGAGGAGAAGCATAGAGCAATTTCTCAAGATGTGAATATTGGTAACTTTTTTAATGCACTGCTCAGATCAGTATGTAAAAATCCCAAGAAATATGTCATTTCCCCTCTAAGCCAGCAGAGCTACCAGTTTCATTAAAAAGGCAATGGCAAATCTATTTTTAATTTTATTTTTTATTAAAAAAAGCCCTCTTGCTTGAGATTCTAATCTCCAACTGAAAATATGTGTCATTATAGAGTTGCATATAGCCAGTGCAATAGCATGCGTTGATGGTACTTAATAAATAGGAGTTGGCGCTGTACATTAGTGTAGGGACAAAAATAGGTCAAAACGCTTTTCCTTTTTCCTTTTGAGTACAATGTTCTGGCTTTGCAGATGGTGAGGAACCATTTAGAGCTATAAAGGGATTTTGATTTAGATAATGGTCACCTTCATTTAATTTTACAAAATTTATATTTTGTAAAAGGGACTTGGCTTTCTTTGAAGTTCTGTAGGCAGTCGATCAATATTTTATAATGTTATTTGTGACCAAGAGAATCGGTTTGGGAGGCTTTTTGTGATTTACTCTCTGTGTTTTAAACCAATTTGCCACTATTTTTGGAGTACTTGGTTTCAGAGGTTGCTACTTGAGTCTTTCCTGATTTTTGTCTCCTTGTATCTTGGTGACTTTGGGCAAGTCACAGTCTGTAATGGGCACCTCTTGGTTTTCCAACTCAGCGTTTATTCACCCTGCTCAAGTTTTCTTTGGAAATCCACACTTCAGCCCATGAATTTTGGTATAGATGATATTGCATGACTTTAGGGTGAGACATATGACTCAAATTACCCCTGACCACAGTAATTTGGGTGGGCACGTGGCCTCCTCAGGGCCAATAAAACGTGATGGGGTGGGGGTGGGGGTGGGGGATCATCCCTGGTGGTCCAGTGGTTAGGAATCTGTCTTCCAGTGCAGGGGGTGCGGGTTCGATCCCTGGTCAGGAAACTAATATCCCACTTGCCGCGGGGCAGCAAAGCCTGCGCACTCTGGAGCCCCTGTGCCACAACTGGAGAAAAGACCGTGTGCTGCAACGAGGATCCCGTGTGCTGCACCTGAGACCCAATGCAGCCAAATAAATAAATAAATAAATAAATAATTTAAAAATGTGATGGGGGTTTTGTAGAGACTGTTGAGAGACGTGTTTGTGTTCTTTTCCAGTGGCCTTGAACCTTAGAGGATGTAGCTGTGCACATCCTTGCTATAGCCTACCTAGCAGCTGCCGGTCCACAGCTTGGCATTTGGGAATGAAGTCAGTATGGATAAAAGCAGAGCTGAGAAATGGAGAGAGACCAGGTCACACCATAGACCTAAATCAAACCTTACCTGAGGGTAGATCTACCCTTGGGCTTTGTAGATTAAAAGCCACTAAATTCTGTGTTTTGTTTAGACTAGTTTTTCTATCACTTGCCACTGGAAAAGCCCCCTTCCAATCTCTGTGAGACTTTTTTTTTTTTACACATTTGTAAAAGGAAGTAAAAAATGAGTATTTATCTGTGACCTAGGGTTGTTGTAAAGATGAAAGTAATAGATATCCAAAAGCATTTTCAAAGTGGTAAAGCCATGATCGGATATTACATTATCTGCAAGGGGTATGTGCTAGAACCTTTCAAACCAAATTTTGACTTTGTATTTGATAGAGAGCAAAAACTTTTCACAGATCAAAACTAACAGAAGAGATTAGACCATATTATAACACTCAGTATTTTCCCAAAGTGAGTTGAGTTCCAAAAATAATTTTAAATGAATATATGTGAAAGCAGTGCTTAAGGACTAGGAGTAAAACTGTGAAAGGGTTCTGTATTTATTTTTAGGACCATTTTTTTTTTTCTGAATTAGATCTTTTTTTTTTTTTTTTTTTTTTGCGGTACGTGGGCTTCTCACTGTTGTGGCCTCTCCCATTGCGGAGCACAGGCTCCGGACGCACAGGCTCAGCGGCCATGGCTCACGGGCCCAGCTGCTCCGCGTCATGTGGGATCTTCCTGGACCGGGGCACGAACCTGTGTCCCCTGCATCGGCAGGCGGACTGTCAACCACTGCGCCACCAGGGAAGCCCAGATCCTTTTTTTTCTTTTTTAAGTGTATGTGGCCGTGATTAATTTTCCTAGATTTTTAAGCAGGAGCTGTTCATTATGGGGGGATGGGGGGGTGCCTGTTTGGTGCCGTGCTAGCTGTTTTGCCTATGATATTGTAAAACTGAGTACTTTTGTATGAAATACAAAGTAGGAAAGAATCCCAAACCTAGTCGGTATGGATGTGTGTTTCTTACATTATACATTTTCCTCTGTAGGTTTCATAGTCTTTTACTTTCTGCAATTCAGAGGCATTTTAGAGGCATGTTCTCAGATAACCTGCCCTGTTGGATCATTTCATGATTTTATAATCCACAAGTGACTGGAATGAGCGGTTTTATGTTGTATGCAGCAGGAAGGGCCTGGGCTTTCAAGGTTGCGTGGATCTGGGTTTGAAACCCTGGCGTCCACACTCCCTGGGTCTGGGTGACCTCGTCTGAAAAAATAAAGGATCATGGTTCTCCGTAGTGTGTTTGTTATGAAGATTAAGAGAGGCGATGCATGTGAAAGTGCCTCATACCTAGTAGGTAGTCAGTAATCACTTTTCTTATGTTTTTTATTCATGTAAATGAGATGTTTTAAGGCAGTCGGCCTGGCTCTAGGGAAATTAAGAATTTTATTAAAGAATCAATTGGTCTCTATAGCTTTCATCTTTTAATTCTTTAGGCTACTAAATCTTATTCTCACTAGATGTTCTGTTTTTGTGACCTGAACTAGTTTTGGTAGAATGATGAAAATGTCTTCTGTTTAGGCATGCTAAAATACGTTTATTTGTTCATTCATTTATTCATTCATTCAACAAGTATAATTCATTCTGTCCCAGGTCACCTAGAGGAAACATTTTTTTCTTTTCCTATTTCTTGTCTTCCTGGTAGGTCTGTGAACTGGGCTATTTCTGAAGCTGACGTTGAGGTAAAAGTAGAGTTTTCCACCCAGAATTCCGTGTTGGCTCCCTCTCTTGGGATAGATTTTTCTGTCATGAAAGTAGTCCATTCCTTTCATTTTTCTTCCCCTGATGCAAATAATCATCAGAGACCAAAGGACAATTTTTAACAAACATAATTTGAGGTCCTGGTGGTTCTGTGAGTCACTGAACACTGAGTGGAGGAGATTGCAGCAGGCTTAGTCCCAGCATAGAATGTCAGGAGGACCTTGACATTTCTGACCATGTGATAAGAGATAGCAGTGGGGAATGGTCTAGAACAGGGATTGGCAAAACTGTGGCCGGCCACCTGTTTTTGTATAGCCCATGAGCAAAGAATGGCATTTACGTTTTTCAGTGGTCCAAAAAAAGAAAAAGGAAAAAGAAAAGAAAAAACCAAAACAGAGTACCATTCCGTGGCATGTGCAAATTACGTGAAACTTAAATGTCAATAACGGTAAACAAAGGTTTGCTGGCACACAACTACACCGAGTAATTTACCTACGCCTGTGGCTTCTTTCTGCTACAGTGGCAGAGCTGAGTATTTGCAGCAGAGACCTTATGGCCCCCAAAGCCTAAAGTATTTACTGTCTGACCGTTTACGTAAAAATGTTTGACAATCCCTGTTCTACAGTAGAACTTCCTGACTCCTTGCGCCCTGAAACCCCGTGGAAAATGATAATGTTTGCACAGCACACTGGGGTAAATGGAAGGGGCCCTGCTGGCCCAGGGCTGGAGGTGCAGCACCTCAGGACACCCAAAACCCCCATTCAGAGACCACTCTGGCCGCTGGCAGAGGCATCAATCCCACCTGGGGCCGTTTAATACGGACACTCTCACCTGGGTCAGCTCTTTTCCTGTGGCTTCTTGAAGATGCTTCAAGACTTAAATGTTCATGGTCACCTACAGACGTTTTTATAGTTTGCAAAGGCTTTTCACTGATGCCTCTGTCTTTTCCTATTTGTTATGACTCTCTAGTTTTGCCTTTCACATCTGGTTCTGGTCCTCCATTTGAACTAGCCTTTCTTGAAGGTGTTATGGGCAGGGGCAGGTACGAAAGTGTTTGTTGTTAAGAAATTTATAGTGTTGGGGGAACGGACTTACATATATAGAATAAAGAGTATTACAAAGACTCTGTGCCTTTGACGTGACTGTTTTGGAACCTGCCACATTCTCAACACCTGCCAGTGGACATGGCCTCAGCCTTGTTGAATGGCCTGCCCTAGGAATATGTGCTCATTGGCTTCAGGGTGGGCAGCTGGCACACTGGCCGTTCCAGAGTCTGGGCAGCATCCTTTGGAGCAAGCTAGCATATCAACCTGTGTGTGATAATGGTGTTAGTTACATGCATCTTTTGAGAATCTTCACTAGAAATATAGAGAGAACCAGCCACTTCGTAGCAGGAAATGAAGCAGGAGAGGAATTCATTCCTGTGGCCAACAGTCACGGCATTCCTAGTACAGATAAGGTGTTCTTCTAGGGACATGAGGAAACAGACAATCCCTGCCTTCTTGGATGTTATATTCCAGGGTAAGGAAATAAGAAAAAAAATTTTTTTTTAAAAGATCAGTGCCATGAAGGAAATAATCCAGATTGGGGGCCAGAGAGTGGATGGTGAAAGGGAAGGGTTAGGTGGTTAGGGAGGGCCCCTTGGGGAGGGGACAGCTGAAGGCTATGATGAAGCTGCCATGCAAAGACAGGACAGTAGAGAGTTCTAGGCAGAGGGAATAGCAAGTGCAAAGGTCCTGAGGTGCAAATAGACCTGGCTCGTTCAAAGGACAGAGAAAAGCCATTGTGGCTGAGATGTAGCAGTGAACGTGAGGTTGGAGAAGACAGGGCCAGATCTCATAGACACAGAGAGCAGCTGAATCAGCCTGTGGCCAAGCTCACACTCACCTAGCTGGGTCCCTTGTTCTGCCTGGGTTCCAGCTGCTGGCTCTGTATTGCTTGCTTGTAGTACAGCTGCTGTTCTGAGGTTCTGGGAGGGCCTGTCTCCCTTTTGTCTTCTAAGTGTTCCTGGGAAAATGGCATTACCCGAACTGGCTTCATTGAGTCACTGTTTTTTGCAATCAGATACTAATCACAGCTAGGACTTATGATGTGCTGGACCTTGTCCTCACACTTTGTATGGATTAACTAATTTTTTCCAATGAAAAAAATAGATATTTGATCATTCCCATTTTCTAGGTGAAGAACCTGAGTCACAGAGAGGTTGAGTTACTGGTCTCAAGCAACCAGCTAGGAACTGGAAAGGCTGATGTTTGAACCCAGGTGGCTCGTTTCTGAAGCTGTGCTGCCACTTGAAATCAAAGGACACAGCTGAGGCATGGGGTGGAGCTCGGCGACAATAGAGCGAACATTGAATCCTAGGGAGGTGTAGGCAGGTGAGGTTGAGCCTGGCTTGGTGCAGGCATAGTGAAGGTGCCGGGGTTCGTGGTGTGCGAGGAAGCGGCAGATGGACGGAAAGATAGGGCGGTTGGTCCTGTTGGCCAAGAAGAACCTTCTGCTTTCCCAGAGGACTGTGAATGGCGAGATTAACACTTAGTTGGCACCACTGCATGCCAGACATTTATTCTTGTATTTAACCCTCCCAGGAACCCTTGACCCAGTGTTACTGGGGTGTCATGATGCTCGGAGGGGTAAAGAGCCCCCCCAGGGTCACCTAGGGAGGAGGGCACAGAGCCAGGATTTGAACTTCTGAACCATCTGACTCCTTTGTTTTTCTTTCCATCACACCACCTCTGTCCTGCCTGCAGGAAGCAGGCTGAGCAAGAGGCGAGAGCTGGACTCCACACTGCTCACTGTCAGCTTTTTCTGGCTGTGATTCCCTTTAAGGGGCTGTTATAATTTGGCCTCTTCCCCCAAAGCACTTGTTTGTGCGCGTGCGCACACAGACCCCACCACAGACACACACAGTTCTGCGTGCACATTGCAGGGCTTTGCTGAATCCCTATGGGGGCCCAGAACCCTGTTGCTGACCTTGCAAAGTCAGGCTGGACGCAGGGCTAAAATGGTCAGAAGAAAGAGTGATTCCTAACTTTGGGTCTTGTCCGGATCTTTCTGGCCAATAAGCAATGACCTTGTTCATCTAAATAGCATAACTTGAGTGCCTAGGCTGTGTCAGACCCGGGGTCAAGAGCTTATTAGGTGCCTGATGGCATTTCCCTGTTGCTTTAACCCTAGGATGTGGGTCTTGTGATTTTCTCTATTTTAAAGATGACACAACAAAGCTTAGAACCAGAGGGATTTATCCATGCCAGGTGGGCTCGGAATCCTGGATTCTAACTTAGCTCATAGTTACCCTGACTCTGAAAGTAGTCAAGCTGCTGTCAGTGCCAGCATGTTGTTAGCATGAGTGAATGAGTGCCGGGAGATATTGCCAGGTCCTCAAATGTCATTTCTCACCTGCCTCTGTGCTAGGCAGCTCAGATCCACGAGCCTGGGGGATGCTATTGAATTTCTGGTTCCGTCTTGAATGCCCTCCAATGCATGAATTAATGTGACTGTGGAGGCATTGCACGCTCAAGGAGGGATATAGAAAATGTGAAGTCCTTGCAACCCCTCCATTGCAGGCTGCAGTGCTGTTAATCCCCACTGACACAGCTCTGAGCCATCCAGGGCGTTGACAATCATCGGGGGTTTGCAGATACTCGTCTGCCATTACAGACCCCGAAGTGCAGAACTGTAAATGAAAAAACACTTAAGGATGCCACATATTGCGTAAGTGCTTCTCCAGCAGTAAAATATTATACCGACATAAAACCCCTATAAACATGTAATAATAATTTACGCCTGAGCACCAACCATAAAGTGAAATTCAGCTCCATCCAGTTTTGCAAGAATCTTCCCTGGCAGAACATGCTAGCCATTGTGTGAATTCTCATCTGGGTAAAGAAAAACAAAATGCATTGCCGTGAGCATGGTTATTCTTTGAAATAGCTCTGGCCTCAAACTTTAGAGGGAAATATTTTTCCTGCGTAGCAAACGCTAACTGTATCATTTCTAAAACCACAGCTTTGTTGCTGAGGCATGTTGACATGATAGAAACTTTTACTCAGAGCTGATGACTTGCTCCTGTCTGATTTTTTTCATTTACTTAAAGAAGAATGAAATAAATGAGCAATGCTCTTCCCCCCTGCCCCCAGCAATTTCCCTTTGAATATTCACTTTTATGGTTTAACTTTTTAGAAAGGAAACTTTAATAGTTTGGCTTAAATGTTGAGAGTCAAAACTATAGAATGAGAAAAAAAATCTCTTATATTCTCAACACACTCCACTTATTTCTGAAGGTAGCTATTTTATATTTATTTGACTATATTTATCATTTATCTCCTCCAGTAGTCGTAAACTCCATGAGAGAAGGGGCTTCTTGATCACTATCATATCCTTAGCACCTTAAAAAGGTCTTAGCACAGAGAAGATACTCGGTAAATATTTTTGAGTAACTGTCAGATCCTCAGAAAGTGGTGGAAACAGCTGATTCTCTTGAATCTCAGCTTTACCACTTGGTGGCTGGCTGGCTTGGGCAAGTCTGAGATTCCAGTGTTCCCATGGTAAAATGACAATAGTCACACATCGAGACTGATGCGTCTCGGGGTGTATTGGTTAGTTAGGGCTGCCGTTACAGAGGACCACAGACTGTGTGGCTTCAAAAGCGGAAGTGCATTTGTTCACAGTTCCGGAAGTAGATCAGGGTATCTGCAGGTACTTTCTTCTGAGGCCTCTCTCCTTGGCTTGTAGACGGCCGTCTTCTCCCTGTATCTTTACATGGCCATCCTTCTGTGTGTGTCTGTGTTCTAATCTCCTTTCCTTTTTTTAAAAAAAATATTATTTATTTATTTATTTTGGCTGTGCTGGGTCTTAGTTGTGGCAGGTGGAATCTTCGTTGCGGCATGCAGGCCTCTTAGTTGCAGCATGCATTCAGGATCTTAGTTCCCCGACCAGGGTTCGAACCCGGCTGTCCTGCTTTGGGAGCATGGAGTCTTACTCACTGGATCACCAGGGAAGTACCTAATCTCCTTTCCATATAAGAACACCAGTCAGATTGGACCAGCCTAGTGATGTCATTCAACCTCCATTACTTCTTTAAAGACCCCATGTCCAGGTGTGGTCACATTTTGAGGCACTGGGAGTTAGGACTTCAATATATGAATTTGCAGGGGATAGGGAGGATGGGGACACAGTTCCGCCCATAATGCAGGGTTATTGATTTGATTATACTTTGTAATTGGTAAGGTGCTCTTCGGTGTTTTGGTAGTACTGAGGAGTTTAAAATCTAATTGAGGAGATAATCTCATTAACAGCATAAAAGTCAACTCACTCTACAGGCTGGTATATTCTAAGCTCCTTGGTGAGCATGGTGCTTTCGGGGTTCTGGAGAAGACTTCATCGCACCCGCACAGTGGGACATAGGAGCATTCTCCAGAGTGGCTTTTCCACGTTCTCCAGAGTGGTTTTTCCAGTTGAAGGTACATGTGTGCCCTGGGGCTCATTGAATCCCTCTGGCCTGCCTTTACCCACGTGTGGGCAGGGCCACACCTCAGACACTACAGGGTGCCTGCCAGGCCCTGTCTGGTCTCACCTAGCAACAGTGGTCTAATAATAGCACTGACTGTACCCCGGACACAGTTCCAAGTGGGCCTCCCTGCAGAGTTTCAGCAAACTCCCCCAGAATCACACAGCATGTGCTGGAGTCTGGATTTGAATCCAGGGAGTCTGCTTCCAGCTCTGTGTTCTTCTCACCTCCTGAGGTTCTGTGGATCCGTCCTCCTGGATGCTCAGCCTTGCTGGCCTGGGACTCAGGTCGGTGAGCCTGGAGGCAGCTGGAAACCCCCAGGAGCAAGTCTGTGGCTGTAGCTCCCTGAGCCTCTGACAGCAAGTTTCAGGGTTTCATGTCAGCCCTGAGAGTGCTCCCATGGGCCGGGGCTGCCCGACGCCTGGGGCGGGCACGAGGTCCCAGCACAGCCGGGAAAAGGTGGCAGCTGCCGAAGAGCTTCCCGCCCACCCTCCCTGCAGCTCTTTCCTGACTCTTGGTACCTTTTCAGCTCTCCAGAC
This sequence comes from Orcinus orca, assembly GCF_937001465.1. NCBI lineage: Eukaryota > Metazoa > Chordata > Mammalia > Artiodactyla > Delphinidae > Orcinus > Orcinus orca. Next base: position 89,590,908 of record NC_064569.1, on the reverse strand, counting down.
CTGTCTCCTCATATCCAGATGTGTTCCTGGAGGACTAGGAAAGCAGGCACAGAGGAATGGTGTTCACGTGCACCCAAATGCAAACCAAAATACGTCATTTTTATGAAACACTTGTGAAATTTTCTCTTCGTGAAATTTTTTTGGTCACTCCTTTGCTCTGTGTAACCCCAGAATCTCTGCCAACACGTGATCCGTGTCATCACCACCATCACTATTACTGGTTCCACCAGCACTGTCCCCACCATCACCATTTTTCTTCTCCTTCTCTTTCTCCTTCCTCCCCCTCCCCCCTCCTCTTCTTCTCCATCATCACCATCATCACCATTTATCCCCATCATCGCCGCCGTCACCACCTCGATCAACATCACCATCATCCCCATCATCCCCATCATCCCCATCATCCCCATCATCACCTCCAGCCTCTAGAATGCTTGCATGAACCAGCTGACATACATGAATTCATGTAATTTGAATAACAACCTGGTTGGTCGTAACTTGCTGTGATCCTCATTTTACCTTTGAGGAGACTGAGCACAGAGGTGTTAAGTGAGTCGTCCACAGTCATACAGCTGATCATCGGCAGATGTGGGATTCAGAACCGGGCCATCTGACATAGTGTGCACCATTCCTGACTCTCACGGAGGAGATGTGTCCCTGATGGTTTCCTTACCCCTGAGCTGGGAAGAAGGAAGGATTACAGCCGCCATCTCCCTTCGCCTTGGCATCTGTTGGCGTTGGTTTCCGCTCCTCCCCGAAGTTTTGCGTTCTAATCGAATGTGCTCAGCACTTGCTCATGGCAATAGATTAAGCTGGACAACCTCTTTCTGTACTTCAGAGATGGAGGGTCCCTTTGAGACCCATGGCCATGGGTCTCAAACTTTGAGGCTGAGAACGTACACCACCACTGCTTTAATAAATGAGCTGAAAGCACAGTTGGCTCCCAGCCGGAAGGACCCTGTTGACAGATGGGCAAATGGCTTGTTATGTGTCATGGCGATACCATTCCTCACGACCCACGCCATTATCTTGCCTCAGCACTTTTGCTTAGAATTTCTCCATCTCATCTTTTCCTGGGGCAAGTCACCTGTAATCTCCCAAGCGGGGACCTTGCCCTCCTCCTGCCTTCACCGTCAGGGAAGGATGTTTTCGTCTCAGGATGCCTGGAAGCTCAGTGGCTCCTGGCTCGGAAGGAGTTAAGTCCAGCCAGGCCGCCTCCTGGGAACCTGTCCCCCTGGATCACTGTTTGTTTTCATCTTCATTATCTTGAATGACAATGCTGTCAGCACCCGGGAGGGGTCCTTGAACAGCCAGATGGTGGCTGGATTTTTCTGCCAATCATCAGTTTTCATCTGATTGCAGCTCAGGTGCAGGGGGAGCATTATTTCTCAGCACTCCCCCTAACTTCTACTGTTCAAATACATTCCTCCAGGAGGCCTTAAAGGGACTACCAAGGCTGGGAGAATTCCGGAGAGGTAAGGTAGTGGATTCACTCATTTGATAAATAATGACTGAGCACTTACTATGTGCTGGCCGCTACGTCAGGCACTGGGGATACAGGAATGAACAAAGCCAAGGCCCTGCTCCAATGGATCTTATATTCTAGTAAACAAAGAAACAAGTGAGGGGCTGAGAAGGGAAGATACAGCAGGTTACTGTACCAGGGGTCAGATGGTGATCAGTCCATGAGCGATGGGTGGGGTGCTCTTTTAGAAAAAGAGATTCTTAAACAGCCTCTCAGAGAAAGTAGCAAGTGATCACAGCACCGAGTGAAGTGAAGCAGGTCACCTGGATAAGTGGGGAAGAGCATTCCAGAGAGAGGGCAAGGCAGGGTCCTGAGGCGGAGTGTGATTAGCAAGAAGGCTTTGGCGGCTGAGTACCGGGTGGGGAGGGTTACACACCCATTTCACGTGCAAAGAATTCTTTCTCTCATTCTAATATTATTACATTTTCTCATTTGTTCGTTCATTCAGTGATCCTTTACTAAGGATGCCATTGGTGCCAAGCACTGCTTTAGCAACTGGGGATTTAGAAACACATATACTCCTTTTGGGAAACCCCTGGGATACTGGGTGCTGGCATTGAAGGCACTCCCGGAGTTACCGTTGCCTTGCTTTACTGATTCGTGGCACTCAGGCCATCCACATCACTTCTCTTGCTTACCTCTTCTGTCTCTCTTCAGATGGCTTTCACCTCTGCAGAGAGTGCAGAGCCTTTCTGTCTCAACCCAGCATCCTCTCCATCTCCTTCATCCCCAGGCTCCAAAGAAGGGCTTATGGAGAAGGCATTGACTTTCTCAGCTTGGCCACCCGTGTCTGGCTTCCGTCCCACAAGCTGCTGTATGTGCCGTGGGCGACCTGGTCGTCACATCTAAACATGTTTCTGCCGTCCTCACCCTTCCTGAACTCACTTGCTGATCTCATCACACTGACATCTCCTTCAGAGATGCAGGCCTCCTCTCTGCACTTCCGGAAGAGGGCTCTCCTGGGATCCAGCTTGCCCTTTGAGCTTTCCCATCCAGTTCCTTCCTGCCCTTCAAAGGCAGGTCGCCTACGGGTAATGTGGCTTTTTCTCATTTTTGAACTCACCCCCTTGGGGCGTGGATGTATTTTCCCACTTGTCCTGCCGGCAGCTTTATACTCAGTATGTCAAATACAGAAAGAATTCTCCATCTTCCCTCCTCCGCTCCCTCTATCTGCGAGGACCACCTTTGTCCCTTTCTGCCATCCCATGTCTTCCGATCCCACAGAATCTCAGGAATTCTCCCAGAACCGTCTGATATCCATCCCTTTGGTCCCATTTCTACCGCTTTTCTCCTCCCTCCCCACCCTTCGCCCCCCAGGTCCTCCAGAGAATAGTGGCTCTCAAGGTTTTGCTCTCAGCTTCACCAGCACCTGGGAGCTTGTTAGAAATGCACGTTCTTGGGCCCCACCCGGGATCTACAGAAGCTGAAACTCTAGGGATGGGGCCCAGAAATCTCTACAGATTTCATTCACCTCACTTCATTCGGTGCTGTGATCACTTGCTACTTTCTCTGAGAGGCTGTTAAGAATCTTTTTCTAAAACAACTCTAAGTCCCCTACATACAAACCTTCAAGTTGTGAATTTTCAAAGGTGTGAACGTGCATTCACGTGTCCAGTCACATAAGTTAGTTCGCGTGTCTGGCGTACATTGTCATGTGCACGCGTCCTCTACAAGTGGTTGTGCTCTTGTGTACTTTACTGTGCAGTTCTGTATAGAGTACAGTAGTACAGTATCTTTATTTCAAGCCCAGGATGTCTGGAAGCAAGTGTAAAAGCAGCAGTGATGCAGCTGGGACTACTGTACTTTTCAAGGTACTGTGCTGTAAGATTAAAAATGTTTTCTTTATTTTTTGTGTTCGTTTTTTATGTATTATTTGTGTGAAAAGTATTATAATCCTATTACAGTCCAGTACGCTATAGCCAATTGTGTTAGTTGGGTACCTAGGCTAACTTTGTTGGACTTAACGAACAAATTGGACTTAGCACGCTCTTGAAGTGGAACTTGTTCCTATGCAGGGGACTCACTGTGTTTCAGCAACAGCTATCCAGGTGGTCCCGATTCTCCCTAACATTTGAGATCCAGGGAGGGAGATAAGCGCCTCCTTTGCAGTGTCCATGGCTCATTCTCGCTGCTCCAAGCAGCGGTGCACCACGATGCCAGCTTACCTTCTCCACGAGCAGCCCCGATCTCATCCTTCCTCTCCTCAGCCACCTCCCGTGGTCTCTGTATCAGCCACTGTGTGACAGGTTTGAGTTCACATTGCCCAGGTATGAACCCAGGCCAGAATGCTTGGACTTTTTTATCTCCAGTCTACTGGGCTAACGCAGAGGTTGCTTTTTTGGTAAATGCTATCCCTTTGTAGAGATGTGGCTCATTTTATGCAGTAGATGGGTCCCAAATTTTATACATGATGGATTTTTCTGGGTGGGGAGGGGGAAGAAGGTCATAGGTTACTATTTTCAAGGAACTCTTAAATGTCCTAGAAGAAGCCATGGATTGAAATAGCTGTTGTGTGCTAGGGTGGGTCTTCTGGGGAATCCCAGCAAATCGCTTTCACTTCTGGCTTCCCCTTTTCAGTTGGAGGAAACAGGAATTAGCTGATTTCCAAGGCTACTTCCAGCTTGGATATTTTAGCTCGGTGACTCTTACTCATTTGTTTTGAAAGGTTACATATTTGATTTTCCTAAGATTAGGTAAGAAGAGAACTGTAGCAGGATGAAAAATGTCCCCCGAAGATATCAGGTCCTAATCCCTGGAACCTGTAAATGTTACCTTATTTGAAGGTAGGGAAAAGCCCATTGGCGATAATTCTGGATGATGGGAGAGGGGTGGGCCCTAAATGCAGTCACATGTGTCCTTGGGAGAGGAAGGCAGAGGGAGATTCTCACACCCCGAAGAGGGGGAGGCGAGGTGACCAGAGGCAGAGATTGGAGCCTTGCAGGCCTAAGTCATGGGATGCTGGCAGCCACCAGCAGCTGGGAGGGGCGGGGAACAGATCCTCCCCTGGAGCCAACACAGCCCTGTGACACCTCGATTTTGGACTTCTGGCCTCTCAAGCTGTGAGAGAATGTTTCTGTTCTTTTAAACCACCAAGTTCGTGTTACAGCAGATACAGGGAATGTTACCGCAATTTAAAAAAAAAAAAAAAAGAAGCTGCTGTAGAAAAGAAGAGAAATGGCTGTGTCTGTGTTTAAAATGTGTCCTGGACGGCAGGTCTGCCTGTCGTTGGCATCAGGGTGTGGGACAGGCGGAGTTTATGTCCTCAGCAGTGTCCCTTCCCAGCTCGGTTCTGACGATTTCCTGAACCTCCCCGCTCTACCTTCTCCTCCATGAGTGGCAGCTTCTGTCTCGAATTCTCAGCTGCTTCCTCCCCATCATGATGCTGCCGCACGCCCACACCTGCTTTTCTGTTCTCACTAATTTCGGCTTGGGAGTTTAGCAGCATCCAGTCCCTTTTGGAGTCAGGGTTGACAGGCAGTGGGAAAAACTAGGACCAAAACTTTGTCCTCCATCTCTGTCCCCCTCCCGTATCTGGAGACTTGATAAATATCCCCATTCTGAAATGAGCAAACTGGCCTCTGGAATGTTCCTTTATGAAGTTTTTCCTTCAAAGTGGCATTTGGGGCCCCTCCATGGTTTTGTGTAGTAAAGGCCAGTGTGCTCTGTAGGGTGGACTTAGATAATTGTCTGGCATGCTTAGTTATTAAGTTACTCATTTATTGGTCAACCACTAGAATCACAAATGAGAGCATTTTTAAGACTGGTTCTTGGAGACAACCTGATCCATTTTCCCCATCTTGTGTGTAAGAAAGAAAAGGTCCAAGCTGTTACCTCTGGGATGAGCTTCAGTAGAATGAATGGGACATTAGACTGATCCTTGCTGCCCACCTTTCCACCCTCGCCCTCCAGACTGTGCTAAGATGCTCTGGTGGATGGCTGTCACTATATTTAAGTTTATGACCAGTTAACGTTTATTGAGGCCGTACTGTGTGCCAGGCACTGCTTGTTACCCTTTTTCCTCTATTAAGTCATTTAATTCTCATTACAACCCTATGAGGTAGGTGCTATTATTAGTAGAAAGTGTTTAGAGTTTATAATTGGTCAGACCTTTAAATTCGGGAACCATCCTCTACTAGTTAAAATTTTTCTTTTTATAAATTTATTTATTTATTTATTTTTGGCTGCGTTGGGTCTTCGTTGCTGCACGCGGGCTTTCTCTAGTTGCGGCGAGTGGGGGCTACTCTTAGTTGCGGTGCGTGGGCTTCTCACTGCGGTGGCTTCTCTTCTTGGGGAGCATGGGCTCTAGGTGCGTGGGCTTCAGTAGTTGTGGCACACAGGCTCAGTAGTTGTGGCGCACGGGCTTAGTTGTTCCGCGGCATGTGGGATCTTCCCAGACCAGGGCTCGAACCCGTGACCCTTTCATTGGCAGGCAGATTCTCAACCACTGTGCCACCAGGGAAGTCCTCTACTAGTTAAATTTAAAGCTCTTGTGTAAAATGGGGATAGGAGGCCCTCAATACATGTTTATAGGTGAAAGGGATACATAGGTGAACAGATAAGCCACAGACTCAGAGAAACAGATGTAACTAGGAAGCATCAGTCAATAAAATGTTAGCAAGATTCAGGGGACTGTGTATCTAATGGGAACATGTGATGTGAACTTTTGGTTCTGTCATTTTCTAATCCGTAAAATGAGGGTAATAATATATACCTTATAAGACTGTTGTAAGGATTAGATAGGGTAATCATGTAAGTGAAGTACCTAAGCCAGTGCACCGCATAATGGCATGAAACCAGTGAACACTCAGTGAATGGCTGCAGGCGATGTACTTGATGTAGATGAAGAATGCAGTGACATGGGCTGTGGTGTATGTACCCTGGGGTAACCTTAAAGTCTTGTACCAAGATCTGCCCTTGAAACAGTACAGGTGACTCATTTTGAGCAAGGACATCTTGACCCCAACGGGCAGCAGAAAGAGCTGTACCCACCGACGGGCCTGGCTGGGAAATTCCTTCCCATCAAAGGAGAAGGTACAGTGCATAGAGGGTGCTGTTGGCCGCGTGCAGACTCATCGTCCACAATCACATTGTGGGTGGGCATGAGTCATTGGCTCTGTCCTCACATGGAGGGCAAGAATAGGGGGCACCCCATGTCATCGGGGGCGGTAGGTGGAGCTCTGCTCTTGTATAAGGATGGCTGGGCCTAATTCCTTTTCTAGTTACAGGTTTCATGAAAACTTGGGCAAGTACTATAATTATTTTCTCCTTCCTGATACCTAGCAAGATCGCTAACTTAGATGAATATGTACTGACCTCTGCTCTGTCCCTGGCAGTGTATTAGGGTCTGGGAAGACAGGAGGAAAAGACATGGTCTCTGTCCTTGGGTCCTTGGGCAGCTTACAGCTCCTAGTGGACCCCACTGCAAGGAAGCAACAATGACAGGTGCCCTCTGGTTCTGTGGATGTATTCACACACACACACACACACACACACACACACACACACACACAGCCCTCGGCAGCCAAGGTGTGTGTCATGGTCTGAATATAAGCTTGTGCAGTTTTCTCACTGGAGGGCCTTTTGGCAGATGACTCATAAACTTGTTATTCCTTTTTAATATACCATTTATATTTATCAGGATGGATTAGGTTATGCTACTTATATGAGCAACCCCCAAATCTCTGTGGTTTAAATAACAAAGATTTACTTCCAACTCAGGTAATGCATTCATCTACGGTTGGTATGTGTGCATGTGGAGAGAGGGGTCTTGCCCCATGTTACACTCTGGGACCTAGGTGGGTCCCAGCACCTGGCATGTCAGAGCTCACAGTGGCCAAAGGAAGTGGGAACCTGGGGAGTCATGTTCCAGTTCTTGAAGGCTGTTGCTCACAGTTCTTTGGGCAGAGCTAGTCACCCAGGCACTGTTCACTTCCAGGAACTGGGGAAGATGAGGTTTACCTATGACGGCGAGAAGAGGAACCAGCGGATTCCTGACAGCCTGAAGGACCCCCACACTATTCCAACCGGCTTCATGTTTGAATTCTTAAGCTAGAGGATATAACAAAAGTGCCCTTGAAAGAAGAGCTTGAGAAGCCGGCCAGAAACACGAGTGACAAGCGGGTCTGACCTCTAGAAGTATAGGAAAGGTGTGTCCACCAGCTATCAGATCAAGTAGATCTGCTGCGTAGGGCTGATTGCCTGGACCCCTTTGTAGCTCCCAAGGGCACGCCTAATGCTGCTGCAGCTTGAGTGAAGTTTAGTGCTGCACAGTTTCTTTGCCAGGCAATGTGCCAAGGTCGGGGATATGTGATTAACTGGGATCATTAAGAAAAATTTAGCGTATATTTATTATATTGATTATAAGATCAGGGAAGTGTCCTTTTGCTTAGTTAAAACTAAACGTTTTAGCAATAAAAACAGTAACACTTTTGTCACCTAAAAAGTCACTTAAATGGTACCTGGGGAGTCGGGGCATTGCGGCTTATAGTTTTCCGTTTCCTTCCTGTGTAGACTTGATCACCTGCTGGATCATTTGGGCAGACTTCAGTCTCACTCCCTTGATCTTCTTCCTTTTTTTCTTGTTCATCATGCTCATGATTGTTGAGCATTTCCAGTAATGTGTTGCAGTTGAGCTACTTTGGTATAAGCACATATGTGTACGTACACACGCACACACACACATCTTTCTGCTAGGAGAAATATGGACTTCAGCAAACAGAAGGTCACTGGTTGGGGTCAGGGAGGATATGTGGCATCATTTTGAGCAGTCTCGCCTGTTATCTCTGCTCTGTTCTCCTCATGTGCTCTTAGGCATCCTTTATGCAGGTGGTTGGAAAGAAATCTTCTTAAATACCTTTGGCTCACTTCCTGGAGATCTTCACTACCTAACAGTCAAACAAACATTAGTCAGCTAGTTTTTACCCCCAAGGCATGGCAGGGAAAAAAGAGAAGTGTTACGTATCCTTCCCCTCCCACAGCCCTGCCCTGCCCCGCAGTCTGGGAGTTTGCAATTCCGAGATGGGGAAATAAACTAGGAGGTACCTACTGTGTGCCAGCCACTGTTCCAAGCCTATTCTGGGTACATCGTCTCATGTAAGCCAATAATAGCCCTCAGTAGCTGCTGTTTTTTCCACTTTGCCATGAAGAGATTGAGACTCGGAGAAGACCGCCAACTTTGTCCCGCCTACGTGGTAAGTGGCAGCGTTTGTATGCAAAGCTAGGCTTCTTTTTTATTCCAGTCTGTGTTCTTGTCATGGTGCCTGCCAGCCAATACGAAGCAATTAGAGATCCCTAACCCAGAGGAGGCTCTCAGGAGGACAGAGAGTTTTGTTTGTTCTCTTCACCGTTGTGTTCCCAGTGACGGAGGGAGAGCCTGGCGTAGGTGTAGTGATGATGGAGAAGGGCTCCTGCCTCTAAGGAGCGTACGGTCCAGAGCCGTGAAACTGACAAGTACGTGTATCATGTCAGTGTGGGTGTCAGCTACCATGGACCTCAGCGCAAAGGAGGGTGCATCCCATGAAGCTTTTCAGCAGGGGTGTGGGTTTTAGACAGCATGCATCTTGAGCAGCAGCCTGGAGAAGGACTGCAAGGGGCAAGTATGGAGGTAACGAGGCCAGTCGAGACCTTGAGTGAGTGTGAATGAGAAGGGGCTGAATTCAGACAGTAACAGTGGGATGATGTTATTACTAAGGGTGGCACTTGTGGCTGTCAAGCGTGGGGGATAAAGGAGCAGGGAGAGTCGGGGAGGACCTACACATTCCTGGCAACTAGGCAGGTGGTATAGTGGATGAGGAGAAAGACCAGGTTTGACAGAAAAGATCATCCTGTTTTGAATAGGATGAGAACATCAGCTTTGGAGTCAGGCACTGGTTCTATATTAGCTTTTTGACCTTGGGCAGAATCCTTAACCCCCGAGCCTTAGATTCCTATACTACAGGAATACTAATTATACCTACCTCATAAGGTTATTGTAAGGATGAAATGAGATCATGCATGTAAGGCACTTATAGTTTGACATGTAAATGCTGGCTGTTAGTAATTACTAACAATTAAAAACTAGTGATGAATATGGATAAACTTACCGTAGTGGGGAAGTTAATATCTGGTAACTTCTATTCTCCTTTAAAGAGTTGGGGCAAAATGCTATAGGAGATGGGCTTCCCTGGTGGCGCAGTGGTTGAGAGTCTGCCTGCCAATGCAGGGGACGTGGGTTCGTGCCCTGGTCCAGGAAGATCCCACGTGCCACGGAGCGGCTGGGCCCGTGAGCCATGGCCGCTGAGCCTGCACGTCCGGAGCCTGTGCTCTGCAACCGGAGAGGCCACAACAGTGAGAGGCCCGCGTACCAAAAAAAAAAAAAAAAAAAAAAACTATAGGAGAAAGTAAAGGGAGAAGGAAAAATATTAATCAAATATCTGTCATATTGCCAGGGTCTGTGCCCAGTCCTCATTTTCGTTGTTTAATTATCGTAACCATCCTGTCAAGCTAGAAGAATGGTGCCTAAGGTAGAGCCGGCTGAGGAGACCCAAGAATGTCTAATGACCCAAGATGTCTGTTTCCCCCTCTCAGAATGAGTATGTTGGGGAGAATACAGGAGGGGGTGTCTCTGCTCCACAGAGGACTCAGGCTGCAGGAAACTCAGCGTCCGCCTGAGATTTCTAAACTCTGGACACGGGTGTCCAGACAGCAGAGGGCAGGGGCGTGAGCAGTGAGGGTGGGACCCACATCACTGCTGCTTGTGTTCCACCGGTTAGAACTTTGTCACATGGTCACCCCTCATTGCATAGAGGCTGGGGAATGTCTCACCCTGCCCAGGGTTTGGTGGACAGTTGCCACTTTCCACAAAGGGCCCAATTTATAGGTGAAGAAACTGAATTTCTGAGAAACTAGCGATCTTCCTTAGGGGCACATAGATTATTTATAGGGAAGGTAAGGTTCACATTCAGGTCTGTCTTCCCCCACCACCCCTCATGGGAAATTAGAGGCTGGTTAGGGGGCTGTGTGGGTTAATTGGAGTGGATTTGGTTGGATTAAGTATTTAATAACGTGAGTAAGTAATAAACAAAGGAGGGGTGTTTGAAGTTAAGATAGTTGAGTCAACTTCTAGAGGTTGTCCAGGGCCAGGAGCTGGTACTAAGGAGACGTGGTGGGGAAGGTTATTGGTATCAGGAAAATAAATGACATGGTAAACCAGTGGTGTGGATGAATAGCCACAGGCCTGCTAGAGTTGCCCTGGATGGCGATATAATTGAAAAGTGGGGGGTTGGGGTGGGAACCTGAGATTTCTTAGAGGACGGCAGAGGGATACAGAGCTCGTGGCCAGAAAGGCTGAACTTCAAAAAACGTCATCTTGAGCATGTGTATATGTGGAGTACCTTAATTTTTGTTTAGCCCTGCCATGCATATTATAGAATATTAAACCAATGGTGGGCTTTGAGCTTGCATACCACTGGGAGGAGATAAAATGTGATGTGATGATGGACCCGACAGAAATTGGCTGTCGTGATCAATACCTTTGGATTACAAAGACCACGGGGGCCTGTGTGAACTTTCAAGTTGCTTGCCATCTGGGATGAGGCTGCTGGTGAAATGGATGAGTCCAGTTTTCTTCCAACTGGTGGTCTTTGAAGTTGCTTTGGAACGTGGGGATAAATCAGTCCATCAACACGTATTTATTGAGCATGTACCATGTGCCCAGGTATTTACAGCACCAGTTCTTAGGATGGCAATGGGAAGTAGGAATGAGGAGTAACCTGCAGCCTTAGCTGGAATCCGGTTGTAGAGAGGATGCCCTCCTGGGGAGTGGTTGAGGGACTAATAAGTCATTTAGCCATTCCAGGGAGCTCACAGAAAACAAAGCCCTCGAAGTTGGGATGACCTGGATTCTCATCCACTGAATTCTGTGAGCCTTTGACAAGTTACTGGGCTGGCTGGTGTCCTCGGGTGTCTCATCTGTTTAAAAATAAACGAAGAAGCATGGGCAGATCCTCTTTGTTTTTGTGATCCAGTGAGTATTTGCTGTGTACCCTCTGCTCAGGTCCACAGCGCACAGAAGGGTAGGACACAGAGCTGCTCCCCTTAAGAAGTGGAAGGATCAAGATTAGTACATGCAGGGGGCAAGGCAGGTCTCTACAGATATTTATGAGAACCTCCATCGAGCAAGGCTTTTCTCTAGGGCCATCTGCCTACCTGCCTGCCTGCCCTATAGTCAGTTACAATCTAGTGCAGCCGCCCTGAGTGGATTCCCCCCCACCCACCCACTTTCTTCCCCTCTCCTTCTTCCCTTTCCTTATTATTCATTCAGAAAATATTTACTGCACAACTACAGTTTATCAGGCTCTGGAGAGACACTCATGAATGAGTTGACAGGGTCTCTGTCCCGGTGGCGTGCCTGGAATAAACTGAAGACGGGGTGTGGTGGAGAGTGACCCGTGGGGGGCACGCTGCAGGGGAAGGTCTGTGCAGGCTTCTCTGGGAGATGACGGCAAGCTGAGTCCCGAGGAGGCAGAAGGAGCTGCCCGTGACTCTGGGGGACCAGCATCTGTCACGAGGGCGGAGGCTTGAACCAGCCTGTGCAGAGCAGGAATTGAAAGAGGCATGGTGGGCGGACGTCTCAAAACTTGCTAAGAAGATGTGGGTAGACTGTTTGGATATTGAGAGACATGAGGAAACAGTAGACACACCCCCTCCCCCCCCTTTTTTTTCTTACTAGTACCTGGCACGTAATGAAGCTCAGTAAATATTGTGAATCAGTGAGGGCACCCAAATATACCACCTGTGTTTTTTTGTTGTTGTCCTTTTTTTTTTTTTTTTTAACTAAAAGACCTTCTCCTGTTTTTTGCATTAAAATGCCCTGGCTGTCTAAGGTCCCTCCCACCCTCCCTATCCCACCCCTCCAGGCGGTCACAAAGCACCGAGCCGATCTCCCTGTGCTACGAACAAACGTACTCTGACCCTGAGCCTGGGGGCCGCCACGTTGGAATCCTGAGCCCCTCGCTCCCTTGTGCCCCACCTTGAGTAGGAGGGGAAATGCCACTTATTCAACTGTTATGAACTGGCCCTTGTGTCATAGGGAGGTTTGAATATTTGTGCCGGAGTGAGTAGGTATAGCAATATCCCCATTTTTACAGGTGTGAACTGTCCAAGGTCAGATTAGCTGTGGAACTGGAGTCTAAACCTGTAAAGGCCCTTTGACCACCTACCCCATTCTTGCTGCCCCTGTTCTTGTTGTTTCCTCCCTCCCTCCTTCAGCTTCCCCATGTGTCAAACGTGGCTGATGATTTTGTCCTGTCTTACTGCTGACCCCCTCAATAATATCGACCTAGCGGAAGTTGTAAGGCATAACTAATAAAAATGCCAGTGAAGACTTTTGCCAGTAGAAGGTGTGCCACTGCCTGCTAATTCGTGGAGGAGCCCGGCTGCGATGGGAGGGCAGATCTACTAGGCAGCCACTTAGCCAGCAGGTTTTTCCTGCCCCCAGTTCATTTAGGAAGCCGAGTCCGGCTCCAGCAGCTCCGCCCTCTGTGTTTTTGCTGTGTTCCCTTCTGTGACCTCTCACGTTGGACTTGGTGGCCCTGTGACCACCTGAAAGGGCTGCTGCTCTGGGGGTTGGGTTTGCTGGATGCCATGCTGGGGACCCAGCCGTGGAGGCTCTGGGGTCTGCCCCGGCGTCTCCCGGTCTAGAGAGAGGAGACAGGTGGGAGGTGAGCAGGTGCAGGGAGGAATGGTAGCGCCTGAGAAAGGCCGCTGAACACTCAGGGCTGTGGAGCGCCTTGGCTCTGGGTGAAGGAGAGGAAGGGGGCCGTCAGGGGAGCACTCCGTAAGGAGTGACACCGGCAGAGTCTGAGACGTGGTCCAGCGCAGTGCTCATGAGCTTGAACTCCGGAGCCCAGCAGCCCCCTTCTGGCGGGGAGACCTTGGGCAAGGTAGTCACTGTCTCTCTGTGGCTGTCAAATGGAGATGGCAAGACTGTCATCATGGCATGAGAGACAGGAGGGCTGTTTTGAGCAGTAAATGAATTTGTACATGCCAGGGGCTTATAACAGTATGGGATACATGAGGACTTTAAACCTGAGTGAGTGTGCACACGTGTGTTCCGAGCAGGGACATCAGTACCTGCACAGGCTGGTGGTGGGAATGGGCCTGCACAGGGCAGGGCTGGAGGCAGGTGCCGGGACACTTGTGTGGTTGGCAAAGGGGAAACTGCTGAGGCTCGAGTGTATGTATTTGACACTGTGTGTGTGTGTGTGTGTGCGTGCACACACATATGACATTCACCCAGTGTCTTAGCTCTAGGGACAGGTTGTGGTGAGTGAGGACAGGTTGGGTAGGATGACTTGAGTGATTGAGGCACTTAGAGGTGGGTGACAGTCCATCAGACTAGCCTTTCCAGGAGAGCATTCTGGAATTTGAGATGATTGAGTGAGTGTCATGGAGGGGATATTAATTTTGGAGGCCAGACAGACCTGACTTAGAATCTTGGCCCCCAACATTATCTATCTATCTATCTATCTTATCTATCTGTCAATCATCAATCTGTTTATTTATATTTATGTATGTTTTATCTATCAATCGATCTATCCATCCATCCATCTAGCTACCAGCCGTCCATTTCTATTTACTTATATCTATATATGTTTTATCTATCTATCTACCTATCAATCATCTATCTATCTACCTACCAGTCATCCATCTCTATTTATATTTATGTATGTTTTATCTATCTATCATCTGTTTATCTACCTATCAATTAACCATCCATCTCTCAATTTATTTATATTTACATACGTTCTCTCTCTTTCTCTCTCAAAGCCAAACTACCTCTTGAGGATTAAGCCGGGCAGGAGAATCGGGACGCTGCCCTGCACTGCTCCAAGATGATTTTTCACTCCTCATTTCTTTCCTACACAGGCCACACAGCGGGGTGCTCTCTGAGTCAGGCCTTGAGTTTCCATGTCTTAGACACTTTCTGTCTGTGAAAACAGTGCAGGCGTCCAAATGCCAGGCCATGCCTTTGTGTGCTCATTTAATGAGCAAATTGAATGCAAAAGAGGAAAAATTTGGAGATAATTGGACTCAGGAGGATTGCCTGTTTTGGGGGAGGTGATGAGCAGTTGATAATCTCGTAAGAAGTGCTTATGATGATCTACACATGGTTCAGCAGCTGCATTCCTTCCTTCTGAAACACCTCTCCCTAAGGCGAGCCCTCCCCGTTCTCTGCAGACGCTGAACTCGCAGGGCAACGGTGCGGATGTGAACACACACACCTTCCAGCGCCGTCCCTCGTGGGAAAGGCAGAGAAGGAACTCAGATCCTTGCTGCAGCTCTGTGTCGAGACTTCATTTTTCACAGCCAGCCAGCCTCTTCCCTGAAGTTGCAGTCCCAAGTGTGTGGGTCCCTGGGCTGGGTTGACGGACAGGTGCCTGCACTCTGCACATCCTTCAGTTCCCAAGATTGGGTCTTGGATGCAGAGGGTTCTGTTGTGCGATTGTAGAAGCCACTGTCCAAAGCCAATCGCTCATCCACTTGTCCTAGAACAGACGAAGGCCGCACAGTGCTTTTTCTCTGGTGGCAGATTCGCCCGGCATGAGGAAAGGAACATAATTGGAAAATGGGCAATATTCACAGAGCAATTACTGTGCCCGTTAATGAGGTTTACATGAAGGCTTCCAGTGAATGGATGAAGAACAGCGAGTTTGGCATTCATATGGAACAGCTGGACAGCTTGATAAGGGAGCAGACGAGGGGGGCCAAGGGCTTAGCCAAGGGGATAAGGACCAAGGGAAACCCTCGCCTTGGCTGGCCCCTTCCTCGGTTCTGCCCTGGTCTCCTTACTGTTCTGGGAGATACCGAACACGTTAGACTCCAGCCACCAGACTGCACGTCCCCCGCCAAGAGGCTGTGGCTAGGCTATGGGCGCCCATCTCCCTTGGGCTTTGCTCAGAGTGTAGCCAGTGGCAAATCGTTAAATCTCCTTTCCTTGATGTTCTCATTAGGGATTGAGGTGACTTCTGGGGGACCGTGTATCTTGGGGAAAGCAGCATACTATTTTGAGTGTGAAGGTCTGAGTCTAAATCATGGTCATCGTTAACGTCAGTGTGTTCCTTGCACACGTTATTTGGCTACAGGAAGCGAGGCAGTTTCCTCATCCGTAGGAAAGGCAGTCTTGCACAGATGAACAGTTTACACAAAATTATGTTATGCATGTGGTGTCCGCTGTATCATTCAGCGTTCTCCAGAGAAACAGACCAATGGGAGATATAGATGTAGATAGATATAGATACACATATTCCTAGAGGCTTTATTTTAAGGGGTCGGCTTACATGATTGTTGGGGCAGGCAAGTTTGAAATCTGTGGGGCAGCCGGCAGGCTGGGACCTCAGGCAGGATCGAATGCTGTAATCTGGGGGCAGAAGTTCTTCTTCTCTGGGAAACCTCAGGTTTTGCTCTGAAAGCCTTCAACTGATTGGATGAGGCCCACTCACATTATTGAGGTTCCTCTCTTTTACTTAAAGTTATCTGACTGTAGATGTTACCCACATCTATATACAAAATGCCTTCACAGCAACACCGAGATTAGTGTTTGATGAATAACTGTGGACTCTAGGCCAAGTTGACACATGAAATTAACCATTACCGTCACTGTCATTGTCATGGGTGTGTCAAGAACCAGATGCAGTATTGGCCCCATTGGAGACTATTGGAAAAGTGTCATTTGCTGGCCTGACATACACCCGGTGTCTTAGCTCCAGGGACATACCGTGGTGGATGAGATCAGGTTGGGGAGGATGACCTGAGTAGTAGAGATGCTTAGAGGAGGGTGACAGTCCACCAGACTAGCCTTTTCAGGAGAGCATTCTGGAATTTGAGATGATTGAGTGAGAGTCACGGAAGGGATATTAATTTTGGCGATCAGGCAGACCTGACTTAAAATCTCGGCCTCAAAGCGTCTTCTTGCCCACCCCACATTATGATCAGTAACTTAACCCTAGTGATGGTCTTTTACATTTTTTCCTTAAAATGGGAAAAACGAATCGTTAACTTCTAAGCTTGTTGCAAGAGTGTGGATTATATCTGGCATGATTTAAACACTCAGTAAATAATTGTTGCCCTCCCTGTTCAGTGTTCATGGAGTTGTTCTAATGTGACAGTTGTTTTAATCTAAAGATTCTGCAGTAAGGGCTGTGAAGTTGGGAGCATTGCAGAATGTAAGAGATGGAACTGTCCATCAAGACGGGAAGAGTGTGGCGGTCAAGAGTGTCGGGGCTTCTTGTGTTCATAGTGAAAATGAGTTTCCCACGACATCTCTGAGCAGAAAAGATGGAGCATCGTGAGGCAGTGCGTTGTCATCCGAGCTGAGAGCCAAGATAGCCAGAAGTGGAGGGTTTCCCGATGGTTGTGTCCAAATGGGACCAGCAGCACATCACCACCTCCGAAGATGAGCGCTCACCATTCTCAATCCTGTTTCATGAATCCCCCGGTCTGTTAGGCAGAGGGGATCCTACGTACTAGACACACCTGTCTGAGACGTGTTGGGGGGGACAGTATTGGTACCCTGTTCTGTTTCTGGCCGTGGGATACTTGGCTGTCACAAGGCAAACAAGAGTCTATGTGACGCTGGTAATTTCTACGAGCTTGACGTCCTGTTGCTTCTTAGAATGGCACTTCCCTTTCTTTTAATATTTTAATTTAATTTTATTTATTTTTTTATACAGCAGGTTCTTAGTCATCAGTTTTATACACATCAGTGTATACATGTCAATCCCAATCTTCCAATTCATCACACCACCACCACCACCCCGCGGCTTTCCCCCCTTGGTGTCCATACGTTTGTTCTCTACGTCTGTGTCTGTATTTCTGCCCTGCACACCGGTTCGTCTGTACCATTTTTCTAGGTTCCACATACACGTGTTAATATATGGTATTTGTTTTTCTGTTTCTGACTTACTTCACTCTGTATGACAGTCTCTAGATCTATCCACGTCTCTACAAATGACCCAATTTCGTTCCTTTTTATGGCTGAGTAATATTCCATTGTATATATGTACCACATCTTCTTTCTCCATTCATCTGTCGATGGGCATTTAGGTTGCTTCCATGACCTGGCTATTGTAAAGAGTGCTGCAGTGAACATTGGGGTGCATGTGTCTTTTTGATTTATGGTTTTCTCTGGGTATATGCCCAGAATGGCACTCCTTAATGCAGTAGATGTTTCTGATAACACCACTGCAATAGACTGAATGTCTGTGTCCTCACCGCCTCCCCCCACCAATTCATGTGGTGAAATCCTAACCCCCAAAGTGATGGTGTTAGGAGGTGGGGCCTTTGGGAGATAATTATAATTAAATGAAGGTAGAGCCCCCATAAATGGGATTAGTGTACTTACAAGAGTCACCACCACCTGCTTTTCACCATGTGAGGATACAAGAGGTTGGCAGTCTGAAGCCCAGAAGAGGGCTCTCACCAGAACCTGACCATGGTGGCACCCTGATCTTAGACTTCGTAGCCTCTAGGACTATGAGAAATGAACTTCTCTTGTTATAAGCCATCCAGTCTGTGGTACTTTGTTATAGCTGCTTGAATGGACTATAGACAACCACTGAAACCAACGCTAAACTAATAGTCTGCATTTACGTACTAATTTGGGGCCACCTAATGGGAAGAAAAAACAGAAAGCCACCAGAACCAATCACATTAAATATACCTGTATTTTATTTGTCTTTTTCTTTCTTTGTCTCCTTGAGGGAGCTGTGAACTCCTTGAAGGACAGATGGTTTTCTTTTCATCTCTGTGCTTCATTGTCTAGCATGGGGCTTGGCATGCTGTCAGGCCCAAGTCTGTGTTTGTTGGATGAGTGAACAGACTGTGAAGGAATGTCTTGATCCCTGTTATGCCGTTGGCCTGGACAGCTGTTGAGGTTTGACTGTGCTTAATGGAATGAATTGCTCTGCACAAAGGAAAACTCAGCAATGGACCTCCATCCCAAGGGGGGCATCTCAGAGGATCTGAGAGATGGATGGGACAGCCTGGCGAGGCCTGCGCCATGTGCGCCCTGACCCGGCAGATGAGAGATGAACGTGTGATTGAGGTCTTACCAGTGACAACCCACCCTGGCTGGAACATGCACGCTGGGGGGCTCTAGTTTGAATCCTGGTTTTCCTTGGAGACTTAAGTAGGTGGAAATGACATCGTGGTATGCAGAGCCATCACTTGGGGACACATCTAGGGGAAGTAATGACAGGGAAAAGACAATACATGCCCAAAAGAGCCTTGTGCAAAACGAAACTGCCTGTCACAAGCTATGGGCCGGTGAGCTTTTCTGTTGGAACTGTAGGAAGGCAGAGTAGGGCAGGCACAATTCTCAGAACATTTCAGAGCCTGTTGGAGCTTAGCATGGCCTTGACCTCATGAACTGACCCTCTGGGGCCTCTTGTTCCTGGACCTTCAGATATTAAGTGCCCTTGAGTAAGAAAAGAAATGAGTTTTTGGGTTTTTTAAACTTTTTTTAAAAATTAATTTTATTTATTTATTTTTGGCTGCCTTAGGTCTTCGTTGCTGCGCGCAGGCTTTCTCTAGTTGTGGCGAGCGGGGGCTACTCTTCGTTGTGGTACATGGGCTTCTCATTGTGGTATCTTCTCTTGTTGCGGAGCATGGGCTTTAAGCACGCAGGCTTCAGTATTTGTGGCACGTGGGCTCAGTAGTTGTGGCTCGTGGGCTCTAGAGCACAGGCTCAGTAGTTATGGCACACGGGCTTAGTTACTCGGCGGCATGTGGGATTTTCCCGGACCAGGGCTCGAACCCATGTCCCCTGCATTGGCAGGAGGAATCTTAACCACTGCGCCACCAGGGAAGACCAAGAAAAGACTTGAGATTTTAAGGTCTATATCTACATGTGTTAATTGTCTTCTGCATTGGCCCACCCAGGTTAAACCTATCAAAACATTTCTACAAGTCTCTTTTAATGACATCATTATGTCCCCAAGGTGGACATCTCAGAGTCATCCTTAGAAACTTGCTCGCTCTCTCTCCAATTTCCCCTCTCCTTGGCCCTTCCTCGCTTAGGTCGTCCAGTTGAGCCCTGTTAGTCCATTCCCTCATGATGTCGCCAGCAGGTTTTTTCACCTCCATCTGTCACAGCTCTGGGCGGGGTTCCCATCATCCCTGGCCTGGAGTATTGGCACTAGTGGCCGGCCTGGTCTCCTCCTCCCTGTGTCTCCTAATCCATCGTTCTCGTGCTGCCACTGTGGTTTTTCTAAAGCCCAGAGCGGCTCAGGACAGCCCCTGCTTAAGCCTCCTTGATTACTCCTCATTGTGTCTAGAAAAAGTCCAAACGGCCTAATAACATGTATAAATCTGTTCCCAGTTGGGCTCCAGCCTTCCTGGCCTTGGGCCCTACCTCAATATACCAGATCTCAGCTTCCCCACTCTCTAAATCTGACATATTCTCCAGTGTTTCCAAGATTTGGGAATTCTTTCTTCTCTTGGAAAGCATATTAACTTGTTCTGCCTTCCAGATTCCTCCTTATCCTTCAAGACTTCAGGTTTTGTTGGTTGAACTGAATTGCATGCAACCGATGACTAAGAAGGTGCTGAGACCGGCACCAGGCTTCTGTGAAGTGCATTGCTTTCCTTTAGTGGAAATTCTCTCCAGCTCAAGCCGGGAGTTCCCCACAAGGCAGCCTAGTTTGTTCATGCCTTTACTCGCTCTGCTAAATTGTGTTTTATTAATGTGTGTGATTGTACTGATGCTCGGGCTACTGTGCTAATGACTGGTAATTGCCTTAATGAGCTATTTGTGAGAAATACAGTAATACCAGTAGGAATGAAAGCAGACCCCACCACAGCTGGTGATGCAGTAGCCCTCTGGCTGATTTCAGGGAGGAGCAGCCTGTGGGATTCTGGCACTTAAAATAAGGAAGAGTTCCGAGTTCCCCACTTATTTTGAACACTGAATTTACCCAACTTCCACTCACAAGTTAACCATGTGCATTTCAGGAGGCTGCATGATGCTGGGTTAGAAATCTCAGAGGCAGACGGTAATCACAGTTTTCTACATACTGTGTGTCCACCCGAGGCTGGTCACCTGGGGCTCCACTCCATGCTGTTTTCACCACGGGATCCAGGATGGTGAGGCCATCCCATCAGGACCATTGCTGGTCATCCTGGCAGAGAGAGGAAGGCACACAACTGGTTCTTAAAGCTTCCTCTTCATCGCCTGTGTTCTTATTTCATTGGCCAGAGTAAGTCATGTAGCCGTGCCTGGGCAGAGCAGTTCCATCCTTATGTGCTCAGAGCCTGACAGATGATATTTGTGAACAGCCTGAGGGCCACCATCGCACGGTATAGCCGTGTGTGAAACACTGGCTCCT
Organism: Orcinus orca; assembly: GCF_937001465.1. Taxonomy (NCBI): domain Eukaryota; kingdom Metazoa; phylum Chordata; class Mammalia; order Artiodactyla; family Delphinidae; genus Orcinus; species Orcinus orca. The sequence goes on along the minus strand of NC_064569.1, from coordinate 89,570,022 downwards.
TTTGCCGCATCCTCAAAGAAATAGAATCCCAGTGCACACTTCGCCCTATGGACTCCATCCATCTCTCGTGTCAGATCTTAAGCATCCTTGAGATGGGGAAATTCTGGGTCTTATTTATGACTGTTTGATTCCAGAGTTGTGCAGAGTGCCTCCCTCACAGTTTATAAACACTCAACAAATAATGGTTGATGAAATTTATACATGACTGAAGAAGGCTTGTCATCTGGGTTACCCCCACTTATTTGTGTCAAGCACCTTTGTGATGGCGGGGGAGGGGAGGGGTTGCATATGTTCTCTTGCTGACTCCTCCCAGCCCTCTGGCAAGGCTTCATCCTTCTTATTCCAGGTAAGGAGATGGAGGAACTTAAAAATCTGAGACATGGTTATGAAAACGAACGCTTACTACGTAAGCACTTACTACGCACTGGTCCCTATTCTAAGCACTTCATGTGGATTAACTCCCTCCCCAACAGTCCTGTGAAGCAGATGGCTGTCATCCTGATTTTGCAAATGGTGACACTGAGCACAGAGACGTTGAGAAGTTTAGCCAGGGTCACTCAGCTTGGAAGTGGCGGAGCTGGGATTTGTATCCAGGCAAGCACTCTGCAAGGCTTTGCTCTTTATGACTTGCTGGGGTCTTACCTGCTGCATCAAACTACTGATCAAGCTGTGTTTCTGGGAGGCGCCTGGTTTGAAAGTGCAGGGGAGAAGATTTGAGGTCGGCTCTGAGTCTCATTGTCTCCCTCTGAGCAGGGCAGCTGGCATCCCTGAGAAGCTTCGGAGGCCTGAACACTGCTCTGGGGGCCAGAATTCAAAGATGAAGAAGCTCTCTTCCCATTTTCAAGGAGGTCATAGTTGGGGAAGTGTCATATTACAGATAATTTCAATATAATGATATAGCCATGTTCCTGGAAAGCGTTCAAAGAGCTTGTCTTCGTCCAATATGTGATTATATAAAGAGGTGTTTCTGCTGAAGATCGTGTAAGCGCCGCATCTAGAAAACATGCCAGATTCATTTATAAGGCTCCAGGCTGTCCTGGAGGCCAGACTCAGAGACTCTGTGCCATTCTAATGCATGTCTGGAGCCAAGTTTGTGCAGCCACCTCTGGGTTTGGTTTCACAGTCACGTCTGATCCTCGCAGCTCCTCCAGGGAACCTTGTGAATCTGCTTTTGCTTCTTCCTTCTGCTTCTGGATGATATGACCCATTTACTCATTCATTCATTCATCTATCTACCCGTCCATCCATTCATTCACTTAACAAACACTTATTTTGGCCTACTTTTTTTTTTGTTTTTTTTCCTCAGCATGGGAAATACTGCGGTGAATAACACAGAGCCTGTTGTCATAAGCTTAAATTCTACTGAGGGGCCATGAAAGAAGTCAGACACTAGCAAGGTCCCGTATTGTAGGGCTCCGTTTACGTGAACTATCGAGAGTAGTTAATCTACAGAGACAAAATCCAGGTTGATCATGACCAGGGTTTTCCGGGGGGTGGGGGGCTGGGGAGGGAATGGGGAGAAACTGCCCAGTATGTATGGGTTTTATTTGGAGTGATGGAACTGTTTTGGAACTAGATAGAGATGGCGGTTGCAACATTTTGAATGCATTAAATGGCGGTGGATGGATGGTTTGCTTTAAAACAGTTAATTTTATGGTATGTTGCATTTCACCTTAATAAATTTTTAAAAATAGTGAAAAAAATTCTAGGGAGGAAAGATGGACATTAAACAAAGTTCATAGTCATAGTGAACATTTTAGAAATGGAAGAAAAGAAAGGGAAAGGAAATGGGGCATGACGGCTGTCATTTTAGACAGGGATGTATCAGGGGACGATTGAGGGAGCCCGAGGGAGGTGAGGGAGAGGACGTCCCAGGCAGAGGGCACAGCAAGGCAAAGGGCTGAAGGGAGCATGGCCATGTTACCAAGTCCAAGCCCATACTGCTCGCTGCAGGACAGACCAGTGAGTTGAGAGACGAGGTGTTGGGGCAGGGAATAGCAGCTTTATCCAGAAAGCCAGCTGACCGAGGAGACGGTGGACTAGTGTCCCAAAGAACCATCTTACCCGCGTTAGAATTCAGGCTTTTTTTATACTAAATAAATGGGGAGGAGGTGTGGCTGGTTGCTGCAGACTTCTTGGTGCCGGAATCCTTTGTTCTTGCAGCTGTCCACGCAGGTCAGGTCACAATGTTCTTATAAACCTCCAACAAGACAAATGTTATTCTCTGTTGTGCAACTTTTTATCTCTATATGAATGGAAAAATGTTATACCTTTAAAGGTCAGAGCCCCGAGAATGGGCTGTCTTGTATATTTCAAGGTATAGGCAACATTCTTAATTTATAGCAAAAGCAATAGAATACAAAGGTTAAAGAAACAGATCCAGTATGGAGTCAGATTTGTGCTTCCCTATGACAGCCCTTGATTTCTAGGAACAGGCTGAGTGAGGATTAAGAGTGAGACAGTGCTGTCTCTAGCTCCCAAATGCCTTATACAAATTAGCAAGAAACAGCCCCTCTGAGGTGCAGCCCCAGTGCAGGGCTCATGAGAAGGGCGGATTGGATTTGCACCCGCTCTGTCCACTCCCCTTGTTCAGGGCACAGTGTGCATGGGTCACATGGTGGCCCTGCTAAGAGCTGAGGTCAGACAGGGAAAATTGCAGGTAGAGTCTTTACTCCAGTTGAAATGGAGTGAGAGAGCCGCTGGAGGTTTCCCAGCAGGGGAGAGATGACCTGCTTGCTTTTCGAAAGGACCCTCTGGCTCCAGGGGTAAAGGCAGAGAGGCTGGTTAAGAAATGAGGACAGTAATTCAGTCAAGAGATGCTGCTGGCTTGGACCAGAGTTGCAGTAGTGACAGTGGTGGGAAGTAATCAGAATCTGGATGTGCTTTTGAGGCTGGTTCAACACATTGGATGCGGAAACTAACGGAAACAAAGGAGTCAGTGGTGAATCTAGTTTGTCATTTGAGCAGCTAGAAGGAAGAGTGGGGGGGCTTCCATTTTCTCTAATGGGGAAGATCACAGGAGTAACCAATTTGGAAGAGGATATTAGTAGTTTGGTGTTAGTCTTATGGAATTATGGACGCTTTTTAGGTAGATAATCATGTGAAGACACTGGGCTGGGTCGGTGGCCACGAGCCTGGGGTTCTAGAGCAAGGTTGGGCTGGGAGATAGAATTTGGGAGTCGCCAGCACTTAGGTGGCATTTAAGGCCATGTGCCTGGCTGAGATTGGCTAGGAAATGAGTGTGAGCAGAGAAGGGGAGCCTGAACTTGGCTGCGCTCTCTCCATGCTCTGGAAAAATAAAATCTGGGCTGCACTGGGAACATTGGGGGCTAGTTTTATTTTTTATTTATTTTATTTTATTTTATTATTTATTTATTTATTTATTTATTTTTGCAATACGCGGGCCTCTCACCGCTGTGGCCTCCCCCGTTGCGGAGCATAGGCTCCAGACGCGCAGGCTCAGTGGCCATGGCTCACGGGACCAGCCGCTCCGCGGCACGTGGGATCTTCCCGGACCGGGGCACAAACCCGCGTCCCCTGCATCTGCAGGCAGACTCTCAACCACTGCGCCACCAGGGAAGCCCTAGTTTTATTTTTAAAAACAGATTTTTTTTTTTTTAAAGCAAAGAGTTGCAGTCTTACAGGGGAAAATACAAGCAGGTTGCTCGTGGTATCAGAATCACACAGATACAGCTGGCTCTCTGCAGAATGTTCTGTGGGAAGCGGTGCCCAGGTGTATGCTGATAAATGTTTATTGTACTGAAGAGCAGTGAGCAGGGCTGTGGGCCTCTTGCAGCCCTCTTTTTCGTATGTGTGTCTCTAGCAACTAAGAAATTCTCTGGGATTCAGAAGGTGCCAAATACATGTTTGAGGAATGAATGGTGGGATGGTCCTTGCCTTCTGTGCTTGGAGAGCAAGGTAGAAAGATCCAGTTTTATGATTTTATTGTTAATTTGTGGTTTGAACCAAAAAGGCTTGTCTATACCTTGGTTATTGGAGATAAGGTCCACCTTCGTGGGTTGAAGTTTCAAACGTTTTGCATATAGGGATCCAAGGCAGCTGCTAAAGAGAAATCCCAAACTGCTGTGAACAAAGGCAGCATTGTTGGAATCAGTGAATGACTTCCCAAGAAGACTACTCCGGCCAAAATTCATTTGTGTGTATCCCCTCTGCAGAAGAAGTTGACTTAACGAGCCTGACTGCTAGCCGTAGGAAGCCCTTGGTTTGTGTCTGAGAACTTCGATTTTAGGAGGGATCTCACCCTGCCCAAAGCTCAGAAGAGTGGCTGCCTGTGCCTGCCCCATTTATACAAACAATATAGTTTACACTGAACACTTCTTTCCTTCTGGGAGTCTGGACTTTTGGTACATGTTAGGCAAAGGATGCGTACCTGACAGTCCTCAGTAAAAAACGCTGGGCATTGAGTCTCCAAAGAGCTTCCCTGGTGGATCACATGTCACCCGTGTTGTCACAACTCATTGCTGGGCAAATTAGGTACGTCCTGGGGGACTCCACTGGGAGAGGACCCTAGAAGCTTGTGCCTGGTTTCCTTGGGCTTAACCCCACTTGCCTTTACCCTTTGCTGATTCCACTTGGTATCCTTTGGCTGTAATACGTCATAGACGTGAGTATGTGGGAGTCTCTGCTGGCTCCTGTGAGTCCTCCTAGAGAGTCATGGAACCTGGGGACCTCTGACAACCCCACCCCCTTTTTGGTTGTTTGCCTTATTAAACAATCAGTCATGTTACTTTACAGACCCGTGGATGCCCTTAGCATCTCCTGGGTCCTCACTCCGTACATAACACATTGTAAAATGGTCAGATCGCCAGGCGAGTTTGCCTTTAGAAACCAACTCACATCCCCACGTGCTTCCGTGGGTGACTTGTTCCCAAGACAGTTCCACATGTGGGGCGCCGTGTAAGCTACAGAGATGATAGACGTAGACAAACACAATCTCAATTTGAGAGAGAAAATGTAAGTTCTACAAAAGCAGAATTCCTCGAACTTTGGGGAAGTAAAGTGCTCTGCCACTTTCGTGATGTAACGGTAGCTTTTGTTAAAGAGAGGTTTATGACTCTTGTCTTGGAGGAGTTCCAGAAGTGACTGTAAGGCTTTGGTAGAGTTGGGTGCTTTGGAGAAAGAGTACTTTGCTCTTCCCTGGTGTACCTCACTCTTCTTGTAGTTTTCCTTGTTCTGTCCACCCATCGACCCATCTTCCTACCCATCCACTTGTCTGTCTACCTGCTCACCCACTTACCCGTTCACCCATCTATCTAGTGTTGCCGGGCAGCTTGTTGCATTACTGAGTGTTGATTATGTGTTGCGCACTGGCGTACAGGAATGAGTTGAGTGGGGTCCCTGCCCTCCTGGGTATGGCCTGGGGAAGGGAGATAGACATGGGAACAAATACTTCCAGGTGGAAAGTGATGGGTATGACTTCTTAGGGTCACACAGGAGGGTGTACCTAATTCATCCTAGTGGGCAGAGAGGTAAGGTGACAAGTGAAGTTATCACCCTACCACGTGTCCTAGGAGATTATCCGAACAAGGGGGCCAGTGCAGGGGCAGTTCCGTGTCTCTGTCTTCAGGACCATTTAAACAAAGCAAAGGGAAGAAGACCTCCTCTTGTGGGAGTTCCCCAAAGGTTAATGTAAAATATTCTTTTCATTTGACATTAAGCTGGCACAGAGCCACCCATTAGTACATAGCTGGGGACACAGTCATTTCCTAAAGCAAGTGGCAATTACCCTCCCTCACCGGCCAGTGCTAATCAAAGAAGACACCCAAACTGAGTGGTCTGGAACATTCAGCAGGGCCGAAGAACATTTCTTTAAATGCTAATGGGGTCGAAGTCCCCTTTCTAGTGCCTTCTTTGCAATTCTGAGCCCTGTACGGTGGGAATGGCAGTTACGGAATTAGCGGTTGTGAGTTGAAGAAGCCAAATTATAGATTTTATTTTTGGCTTTGCCTCGGGTCACAATTCCTTTTGTTTCTGGTTTATGTTTTGTTTGAGAAACTTGGCCTGATTTCTGTATTCAGAGCATTCTTTGGTCCTCTCTGTCTCAACCAGATCTTTCCATTGCACAGGTGTTTGTTCACTTGCATTTTTTTTGTAGTTAGTTATCTGGAATTTGCTCTCAGGACTTTCCCAAGGTGGTCTGAGTGAAAGAAGGTATTATGCATTTTCTAATAATAATAACAAGAACAACAGCATCAGCAAACATTGTGTGTTGAGTACTATGTAAGTACTTTATCTAGTTCAACTCTGAATTCTTAAAATAACGCATGAAGCAGGTGCTATAATTACTCTCCCCGTTTTATATATGAGGAAACCGAGTCATAGGAGGGTTAAAGAATTAGTTCAAGTGACTTTACTCATCTTGGATTACAAAAAGTGGGGGTGGGAGGACACACAAGGCACAACGCATAAAATAAACAAACAGCACAGGGAGATCAGCTAGGTGGTTTGTGACCACCTAGAAGGGTGGGATAGGGAGGGTGGGAGGGAGGGAGACACAAGAGGGAAGAGATACGGGGACATATGTATAACTGATTCACTTTGTTACAAAGCAGAAACTAACACACCATTGTAAAGCAATTATACTCCAATAAAGATGTTAAACAAACAAACAAAAATGATAAATCGGCTTAATCAAGATTTAAAATGCTGCTTTGGCAGATGAGTCTGTTAAGAGGAAAAAAGATAAGCCACTGACTGATGGGCTGACTTCAGGCGCAATCGACCAGGGCTCCAGCTGTGTCTCAGGCAAATTTCTAGATTGTCCTCTTCCCCCAAACACCGTGGGTTCTACAGTCATCGGAGCAACTCAGACCCATGGGGACCCTGAATCAGCCACTGGCATGGGGGCTTTGATTACACTGATTGGAACCAACCGTAAAACTTGAGGTGGTTAAACTCCTCTCCACACCCAAACAGCTGGCTCATCTGGGACCTTTTGGGAGGAGGAGAGAGGAGCAAATGCCTGGGGGGTAAAGCAAGCAGATGACAAGGTCCAAAGGCCTCAGAGGTCACCTGTACCAAGGAAGGTGGGGCTGCGGGGGCTCATCCGGAGAAGAGGGTGGGCTGAGAAGCAGCAGGCGCAGCTGGGAAGGTGAGAGCGGTCTCCTTTGTCCCCTTTCGTCCGCCTACTTCCACATTTATTTGAAATCCAGCCGCCCACTCATGCACCCACCGACCCCCATCTGTTTCTTTTTCAAAAATTATTCTTTAAATGTATTTTTTATACAATTTTTAAAGGTTATTTCCATTTACAGTTATTATAAAATAATTGGCTATATTCCCCATGTTGTACAGTACATCCTTGAGCCTATCTTATTCCCAAGAGTTTGTACCTCTCACTCTCCTACCCCTGTATTGCCCCCTCCCCCCACCAGTAACCCCTAGTCTGCTCTCCATGTCTGTGAGGCTGCTGCTTTTCGGTTATACTCACTAGTTCGTTGTATTGTTTAGATTCCACATTAAGTGACATCATCCGGGGTCTCTCTGTCTGGCTTATTTCACTTAGCATAATGCCCTCCAAGTCCATCCATGTTGCTGCACACGGCAAACTTTCGCTCTTTTCTATGGCTGAGTAGTATTCTATTGTATATCCCATCTGTTTTTCACGTTCTTTGTAGGGTCCCACTTTCATGAGCACCTTCTAGGTGCTTTTAGAAAAGGCCAAGTCTTACTACGTCAACTTTAAGGTAGAAATGTCCCCTCCTCTTCCTCCTTGTCTCTGTCTCTCTGTATTTCCCCAGGGTCTTTCACTAGAGGGATTTCACTATTTTCTTTCTTTCAGTTTTTTTATTGTGTTCTTCTCTGGCGTGGCAATTTTACAAGGCAAATACAGTTCCTGACACCTCTTCTCCTTCGATTTATGGTTTTAAAGGTTTATTTTGCTTTTTTTTATTAGCGTTTGGGTAATTTTGGATGCCCCTCCCCCCAAGTGTGTTAAGACATCACGGCTTCCTCCTGGTACCCCCGCCCCAATGTTTTAGATTCTTAGCTGTTTGTTCTTTTTTTTAAATTTTCTTTTAACTTTTTATTTTATATTGGAGTAGAGTTGATTAACAATGTTATGATAGTTGCAGGTGTAAAGCAAAGGGATCCAGTTGTACAAATACATGTATCTATTCTTTTTCAAATTCTATTCCCCTTTAGGTTGTTACAGAATATTGAGCAGAGTTCCCTGTGCTGTGCAGAAGGTCCTTGTTGGTTATCCATTTTAAATACAGCAGTGTGTACATCTACACCTTCTAATGTTTTAGATTCTTAGCTGTTCTTTAGTTTTCATTGAAACTGACTCTCAGAAAAGGTTCTGATATGTTAAATTAGATAATGCTGTATCTAATTTATGTCTGTATTTCTGCATTTCCTGTGTAATGTTTGAGCACTTAATATGTTTTAAGCATTTATATATATATGGTAGCTTACTCAGACATCACAAAATCTCTGTGAGGTAGGTACAATTGTTATCACATTTTACAGATTAGGAAACTCAGGCCCAGAGATGTCAGTTGATTTGCACAAAGTCACACAGCCTATAGGTGGCAGAGGCAGGATTTGAACCTAGGCAGTCTGGCTCCAGAGTCTACACTCTTAATCATTGATAACTGTGTTTACACACACACACACACACACACACACACACACACACACATGCACACATTTATACAACTCCATGTACATATATCCATAAATATTGCCAGAATCCAATTGTTTACATCTATTTAGACGGTAATTATTATGGTTAAGAGTTAACCAAGTATGTACCGTATGCCGGGGCGTTTTGCTAGTTGTTTTACTTACATTATTCCACGCTGAACTTTCAGCAGCCCTATGGCTTGCTACTATTGTCATCCCACTTTTTAGATGAAAACACTGAGGCTGAGAGAGTCGGAAATTTCTGTTGGGTGACACAGTTGACAAAGATGGAGCCTGAATGTCTTTAGAGATCAGTTCTCTTTAAACAGGACCCGCAGCAAGGATTACCACTCACTGAGCCCTACTCCATGCTGAAGACTGAGGAAACTGCTCCTTTCATCGTCGTATTTCAACCATCCTCTGGTATTTTGGCCTCATTGTCTGTAAATGGTGTTCCCTTTCACTCTGGAGATGGTCCCACTTTGGGTGATTGAGTCTCGCTGCTGGACAGATGAGGAAACTGAGTTTAGAGAATTTGTGTGACTTGCCCAAGGCTACAGGGCAGTGAGAGGTCGAGTTGGGTTTGAAATACCTGCCCGAAGAGCCAGGGGGATCAACTATCATGGCCATCTGGTTCCTCTGCGATCTGCTGCCCGCGTGCTCCTCCTGAGAGCAGTTTTGGCTGAAAAAACTAGGTCTGTGGGCAGATGCCTCACGCTCCAGCCCGAGTCCTCAAGGCCCAGTTGGGACTACTGGTGGCTGAGATGCCAGGGCTTTTGGCCCCTCCCCCCTCTTTCTCCCTCCTTTCCCTCCCTCCCTCCTTCCCACCAGACCCCATCTTTTTGGTCCAGTATCTGGGAAAAGACACAGCGTCCTTCAGCATTTGCAAATTATTCACCAATTATATGTACAGACATGTGGTCCAACCACATACTTCACAGACCTGAATGTGGGTCTGGGGAAGATTGTGGATTTGTGAGTTTAGAATGGTGGGCATCTCATCAAGCGTGGACTTATCTTCATGCTTTCAGCCTTACAATATCCAAGCCCAGGTTATTCTTTATCTTCCTTGCAGTTGGAGGAGAGAGAGGCCCTATAGAAAACTTGGAAACCACACACATTTCTTTTGGCAAAAAACCCTCAAAAAAAAAAAAGAAAAGCTATCTCTATCCATTCTGTTTTTGTTAGTTTTTCTTTATTTTCAGATCTATTTACATGAAAGCAAGAAATTCTCACACCAGCCTTCTTTTATGATTATAACAGAGAGGCAATGAAAAGGCAGAGTTTTGTGGAGAAAAGGGTGCTGGCCTTATTTCAATAAGCAGAGGCCTGCAGAGAGGAGGAAGTAATGCAAACCTGCCACGTAGATTTGGACAGGAGCTGGGAAGAGTCCTGCGTAGGGAGAAGTTTCCTCGTGTTCTTGGGGTTGGCAGGAGGGACTCGGAAAGTGACAGCCACCATCCATATTCTGGAAGGAAAGCTGTGTTCCTGGGGGCTGGGGAATTCTTCACTTTTCACTCACAGCCTGCACTGGGTTTCAGGTTTGCAGGTGGGAACTGGCCAGTGGAGGCTTTCATTTCCTACAATGGAACTGTAGTAAAACGAACCCGAAGTCCTAATTTAAATAAATGTAAGGGAGCTGTTGGGAGCAGCTGTTCCCTGGTTGGGAGTGTTCTTTCTGCCCAACTGTGGGCGGCAGTATGGATGCCAGGCAGGAGCTGAGACCTCTGATATCCTTCCTGCTTTAAACCTGGAAAAGGCTGGTGTCCGTTATCAGATAGGGCTGTTGGCTGTTTCCTTTCTCTCCCAGCTGTTACATTTTGGGAAATCGGCGGCCCTGGAATGATCCAGGGTGGTGAGAAAGAGTGAAATTTTAAACTTTTGGGGCATGTTTTCCAGATCTTCTCGGGGTCACTAATATGAGTGACAGTGCGCTATGGAACACCTATCTCGGAGATGCCTTGGGAGGGCAGTTAGGCATCTCATCAGTTGGCGTAGCATTGCCTGTGAGGCCTGAGCCAGTCATGGAACTCCCTTCTCCGGACGCACTCAGGGGTCTTGGTTCTTTTTGTGAAAAGTCATTCGTGGATGTTGAATAAGATAGTATTAGACGGTCAGTGTCTTCCCTTCTGCCCCTCACCCTGTGTGGCTGCTCCACCCCGCCCTCCACCTGCCTTTTCTTTTCTTTTTTCAGGGGTGAGGTTTGGGGGAAACTCCTGGACCCAGTGGGAAGGGAAGTCTGTGTTCTGCTGGGGACTGAGTCACGTTGGGTAGGGAAGGGGGAGAGAGAGACTGGTGTGGATGGTGGGGACAGGGCCTTGGCAATCCCTGCATTTCCTATGGAGGAAAAGTCTGGAAGCTTGTTGTGTTTTTGGGGTGTGTGCTGTTTTTTTAATAATAATTTTTATTGGGGTGTAGTTGATTTACAGTGTTGTGTTAGTGTCAGGTGTACAACAAAATGAATCTGTTATAAATATACATATAACCACTCTTTTTGAGATTCTGTTCCCATATAGGCCATTACAGGGTAGTTCCTTCCTTCCTTCCTTCCTTCCTTCCTCCCTTCCTCCCTCCCTCCCTCCCTCCCTCCCTTCCTCCCTTCCTGTGTTGGGTCTTCGTTGCTGCCCGCGGGCTTTCTCTAGTTGCGGCGAGCAGGGACTACTCTTTGTTGCGGTGCGCGGGCTTCTCATTGCAGTGTCTTCTCTCATTGTGGAGCACAGGCTCTAGGTGCGCGGGCTTCAGTAGTTGCAGCACACGGGCTCAGTAGTTGTGACTCACGGGCTCAGTAGTTGTGGCTCACGGGCTTAGTTGCTCCACAGCATGTGGGATCTTCCCAGACCAGGGATTGAACCCATGTCCCCTGCATTGGCAGGCGGATTCTCAATCACTGTGCCACCGGGGAAGCCCCATTACAGGGTATTGAGTAGAGTTCCCTGTGCTATACAGTAGGTCTTTATTAGTTATCTGTTTTATATATAGTAGTGTGTATGTGTCAATCCCAATCTTCCAATTTATCCCCTCCCCCGTTACCCCCCCTGGTAACCGTAAGTTTATTTTCTACATCTGTAACTCTGTTTCTTGGTGTGTGCTTTGCTCTTCGTTTCTGAACACGTGATGAGGAGTTTGGTTTGTAGGGCTGTCCTTAGGGCATGAAAGATGCTTCTCATTCCTTCCTGGTCCCCCACATCCAGCCCTCTTAGTGGGCATCGCTAATAACGTTTCCCTGGTCATGCTTTTCTCCTCTAACCTGTCTCATCCTAGAAAGGATGCAGTCCTAGTGTATCCTGTTCTTAGAGTGACGGTAACGCCGCCCTTGGACTTGGTGCGTCTGAGTCTGGACATTGGCCCTGGGCTGGTGGCAGGAGCCTCGGCATCCGCTCAGCCTCTCCGGCATCCCATTCCTCATACAGAAAAGGGGAAAATGATAAGAGCGTCATTTACCCATTAGGGCTGTGGTGAGGATTGAGTGAGATGATGTTATCCAGGGCCTGTCCAAGCATGGAGCTTAACAAATGACACACGTGAAGATTTCATTTCCCCTTGGACACAAATAAGACTTCAGAGTATTTTTACTACAAAGACGGTGGTAGTTGTTATTAGTGGTACTAGCAGTACTATAGTAGTGGTACTAGTAACACTATTGCTAGTTGTAGTAGTCGTGAGCCTTTGGCGTAGCTTTGGTATGCAAGTCTATAGGATTTCTCTATAATAATCAGCTAGATTATTACATAGAAAAATAACATTCTCCTAATGTTATGCTAATAATATTGTTAATATATTAATAAATAATAATATAACAATATTAATCATCAATAATATTAATGTATCATTATTGTTAGCATATGTTAATAATATTATGAATATATCATTTGTTGGCATAATAATATGCTAATAACAATATGCCAATAATAATGCAACTTAGCAGTGTTATGCCTATGGAAATTTACCCATAAAGCTCCCCAAAGCCTAATAATAAGGCATTGTTAGCAGTAAAATATTCCTTACAGTTGAGTTACCAGATGAAAGAACACTGTGCCTTTTAAGCAGCGAAACTTCCAAAAACAAAGCCCAAAATGCATGATTTTTTTTTTTACATCTTTATTGGTGTATAATTGCTTTACAACGGTGTGCTATGTGGCTGATCTCGCTGATCTCGCTGTGCTATGTGGCTGCTTCCCACTAGCTATCTGTTTTACATTTCATAGTGTATATATGTCCATGCCACTCTCTCACGTTGTCCCAGCTTACCCTTCCCACAACCCTGTGTCCTCAAGTCCATTCTCTACATCTAAGTCTTTATTCCTGTCCTGCCCCTAGGTTCTTCAGAACCATTTTTTTTTCTTCTAAGATTCCATATATATGTGTTACATACGGTATTTGTTTTCCTCTTTCTGACTTACTTCACTCTGTATGACAGACTCTGGGTCCATCCATCTCACTAAAAATAACTCAATTTCGTTTCTTTTTATGGCTGAGTAATATTCCATTGTATATATGAGCCACATTTTTATCCATTCATCTCTCGATGGACACTTCAGTTGCTTCCATGTCCTGCCTATTGTAGATAGAGCTGCAATGAACATTGTGGTACATGACTTTTTTTTTTCTCATTTTGTTACAATATGGATCTTTTTTTTTTAACATCTTTATTGGAGTATAATTGCTTTACAATGGTGTGTTAGTTTCTGCTTTATAACAAAGTGAATCAGTTATACATATACAAATATCCCCATATCTCTTCCCTCTTGCGTCTCCCCACCTCCCACCCTCCCTATCCCACCCCTCTAGGTGGTCACAGAGCACCGAGCTGATCTCCCTATGCCATGCGACTGCTTCCCACTAGCTAGCTATCTTACAGTTGGTAGTATATATATGTCCATGCCACTCTCTCACTTTGTCCCAGCTTACACTTCCCCCTCCCCATATCCTCAACATGACTCTTTTTGAATTATGGTTTTTTCAGGGTATATGCCTAGTAGTGGGATTGCTGTGTCATATGGTAGTTCTATTTTTAGTTTCTTAAGGAACCTCCATACTGTTCTCCATAGTGCTGTATCAATTTACATTCCCACCAACAGTATAAGAGGGTTCCCTTTTCTCTACACCCTCTCCAGCATTTATTGTTTGTGGATTTTTTGATGATGGCCATTCTGACTGGTGTGAGGTGATACCTCATTGTAGTTTTGATTTGCATTTCTCTAATGATTAGTGATGTTGAGCATTCTTTCATGTGTTTGTTGGCAATCTGTATATCTTCTTTAGAGAAATGTCTATTTAGGTCTTCTGCCCATTTTTGGATTGGGTTGTTTGTATTTTTGATATTGAGCTCCATGAGCTGTTTGTAAATTATGGAGATTAATCCAGTGTCAGTTGTTTCATTTGCAAATATTTTCTGCCATTCTGAGGGTTGTCTTTTCGTCTTGTATATGTTTTCCTTTGCTGTGCAAAGCTTTTAAGTTTCATTAGGTCCCATTTGTTTATTTTTGTTTTTATTTCCATTACTCTAGGAGGTGGGTCAAAAAGGATCTTGCTGTGATTTATGTCATAGAGTGTTCTGCCTGTATTTTCCTCTAAGAGTTATATAGTGTCTGGCCTTACATTTAGGTCTTTAATCCATTTTGAGTTTATTTTTGTGTATGGTGTTATGGAGTGTTATAATTTCATTCTTTCACATGTAGCTGTCCAGTTTTCCCAGCACCACTTATTGAAGAGGTTGTCTTTTCTCCATTGTATATTCTAGCCTCCTTTATCAAAAAATAAGGTGACCATATGGGTCTGGGTTTACCTCTGGGCTTTCTATCCTGTTCCATTGATCTATATTTCTGTTTTTGTGCCAGTACCATACTGTCTTGATTACTGTAGCTTTGTAGTATAGTCTGAAGTCAGGGAGCCTGATTCCTCCAGCTCCGATTTTCTTTCTCAAGATTGCTTTGACTATTCGGGGTATTTTGTGTTTCCATACAAACTGTGAAATTTTTTGTTCTAGTTCTTTGAAAAATGCCATTGATAGTTTGATAGGGATTGCATTGAATCTGTAGATTGCTTTGGGTAGTATAGTAATTTTCACAGTGTTGATTCTTCGAATCCAAGAACATGGTATGTCTCTCCATCTGTTGGTATCATCTTTAATTTCTTTCATCAGTGTCTTATAATTTTCTGCATACAGGTCTTTTGTCTCCTTAGGTAGGTTTATTCTTAGGTATTTTATTCCTTTTGTTGCAGTGGTAAATGGGAGTGTTTCCTTAATTTCTCTTTCAGATTTTTCATCATTAATGTACAGGAATGCAAGAGATTTCTGTGCATTAATTTTGTATTCTGCTACTTTACCAAATTCATTGATTAGCTCTAGTAGTTTTCTGGTAGCGTCTTTAGGATTCTCTATGTATAGTATCATGTCATCTGCAAACAGTGATAGCTTTACTTCTTCTTTTCTGATTTGGATTCCTTTTATTTCTTTTTCCTCCATGATTGCTGTGGGTAAAACTTCCAAAGCTATGTTGAATAATAGTGGTGAGAGTGGGCAACCTTGTCTTGTTCCTGATCTTAGTGGAAATGGTTTCAGTGTTTCACCATTGAGAACAATGTTGGCTGTGGTTTGTCATATATGGCCTTTATTATGTTGAGGAAAGTTCCCTCTGTGCCTACTTTCTGCAGGGTTTTTATCATAAATGGGTGTTGAATTTTGTCAAAAGCTTTCTCTGCATCTATTGAGATGATCATATGGTTTTTCTCCTTCAATTTGTTAATATGGTGTATCACATTGATTGATTTGCATATATTGAAGAATCCTTGCATTCCTGGAAGAAACCCCACTTGATCATGGTGTATGATCCTTTTAATGTTCTGTTGGATTCTGTTTGCTAGTATTTTGTTGAGGATTTTTGCATCTATGTTCATCAGTGATATTGGCCTGTAGTTTTCTTTCCTTGTGACATCTTTGTCTGGTTTTGGTATCAGGGTGATGGTGGCCTTGTAGAATGAGTTTGGGAGTGTTCCTCCCTCTGCTATATTTTGGAAGAGTTAGGTGTTAGCTCTTCTCTAAATGTTTTGGTAGAATTCTCCTGTGAAGCCATCTGGTCCTGGGCTTTTGTTTGTTGGAAGATTTTTAATCACATTTTCAATTTTGGTGCTTGTGATTGGTCTGTTTATATTTTCTCTTTCTTCCTGGTTCAGTCTCAAAAGGTTGTGTTTTTCTAAGAATTTCTGCATTTCCTTCAGGTTGTCCATTTTATTGGCATATAGTTGCTTTATTGGCATATAGTAATCTCTCATGATCCTTTGTATTTCTGCCATGTCAGTTGTTACTTCTCCTTTTTCATTTCTAATTCTATTGATTTGAGTCTTCTCCCTTTTTTTCTCGTTGAGTCTGGCTAGTGGTTTATCAATTTTGTTTATCTTCTCGGAGAACCAGCTTTTAGTTTTATTTGTCTTTGCTATGGTTTGCTTCATTTCTTTTTCATTTATTTCTTATCTGATCTTTATGATTTCTGTCCTTCTGCTAAGTTTTGGCGTTTTTTTTCTCTAATTGCTTTAGGTGTAAAGTTAGGTTTTTTATTTGAGATGTTTCTTGTTTCTTGAGGTATATTGCTATAAACTTCCCTCTTAGAACTGCTTTTGCTGCATCCCATAGGTTTTGGGTCATCGTGTTTTTGTTGTCCTTTGTTTGTAGGTATTTTTTCATTTCCTCTTTGATTTCTTCAGTGATGTCTTGGTTATTTAGTATTGGTTAGCCTCCATGTGTTTGTATTTTTTACAGTTTTTTTCCTGTAATTGACATCTAGTCTCATGGCGTTGTGGTCGGAAAAGATACTTGACATGATTTCCCTTTTCATAAATTTACCAAGGCTTGCTTTGTGACTGAATATATGATCTATCCTGGAGAATGTTCCATGAGCCCTTGAGAAGAAAGTGTATTCTGTTCTTTTTGGATGGAATGTCCTATAGATATCAATTAAGTCCATCTAGTATAATGTGTCATTTAAAGCTTGTGTTTCCTTAGTTATTTTCATTTTGGATGATCTGTCGATTGGTGAAATTGGGGTTTTAAAATCCCCTACTGTGATTGTGTTACTGTCTATTTCCCCTTTTATGGCTGTTAGCATTTGCCTTACGTATTGAGGTGCTCCTATGTTGGGTGCATAAATATTTACAATTGTTATATCTTCTTCTTGGATTGATCCCTTGATTATTATGTAGTGTCCTTCTATGTGTCTTGTAATAATCTTTATTGTAAAGTCTATTTTGTCTGATATGAGGATTGCTACTCCAGCTTTCTTTTGATTTCCATTTGCATGGAGTATCTTTTTACCTCCTCTCACTTTCAGTCTGTATGTGTCCCTTGGTCTGAAGTGGGTCTCTTCTACACAGCATATATATGGGTCTTGTTTTTGTATGCATTGAGCCTGTCTGTGTCTTTTGGTTGGAGCATTTAATCCATTTACATTTAACGTAGTTAATGATATGTATATTTCTATTACCATTCTCTTAATTGTTTTGTTATTGTAGGTCTTTTCCTTCTCTTGTGTTTTCTGCCTAGAGAAGTTCCTTTAGCATTTGTTGTAAAGCTGGTTCGGTGGTGCTGAATTCTCTTAGCTTTTGCTTGTCTGTAAAGGTTTTAATTTCTGTGTCAAATGTGAATGAGATCCTTGCTGGGTAGAGTGATCTTCATTTTAAGTTTTTCCCTTTCATCACTTTAAATATGTCCTTCCACTCCCTTCTGGCTTGTGGAGTTTCTGCTGAAAGATCAGCTGTTAACCTTCTGGGCATTCCTTTATATGTTATATTTTGTTTTTCCCTTGCTGCTTTATAATTTTTTCTTTGTATTTAATTTTTGATAGTTTGATTAATATATGTCTTGGCGTGTTTCTCCTTGTTTTTATCCTGTGTGGGACTCCCTGTGCTTACTGCATTTGATTAACTATTTCCTTTTCCATATTAGGGAAGTTTTCAACTATAATCCTTCAAATATTTTCTCAGTCCCTTTCTTATTCTCTTCTTCTTCTGGGACCCCTATTATTTGAATGTTGGTGCATTTAATGTTGTCCCAAAGGTCTCTGAGATTGTCCTTCATTCTTTTTCTTTATTCTGCTCTTCAGTAGTTATTTCCACTATTTTATCTTCCAGCTCACTTTTCCGTTTTTCTGCCTCAGTTATTGTGCTATTGATTCCCTCTAGAGAATTTTTAATTTCATTTATTGTGTTGTTCATCATTGTTTGTTTGCTCTTTAGTTCTTCTAGGTCCTTGTTAAATGTTTCTTGTATTTTCTCCATCCTGTTTCCAAGATTTTCAATCATCTTTACCCTCATTCCTCTGAATTCTCTTTCATGTAGGCTGCCTATTTCCTCTTCATTTGTTAGGTCTGGTGGGTCTTTACCTTGCTCCTTCATCTGCTGTGTGTTTTTCTGTCTTCTCATTTTGCTTAACTTACTGTGTTTGGGGTCTCCTTTTCACAGGCTGCAGGTTCGCAGTTCCCATTGTTTTCGGTGTCTGCCCCCAGTGGCTAAGGTTGGTTCAGTGGGTTGTGTAGGCTTCCTGGTGGAGGGGACTATTGCCTGTGTTCTGGAGAATGAGACTGGATCTTGTCTTTCTGGTGGGCAGGACCGTGTCCGGTGGTGTGTTTTGGGATGTCTGTGAGCTCATTATGGTTTTAGGCAGCCTCTCTGCTAATGGGTGGGGTTGTGTTCCTGTCTTGCTAGTTGTTTGCCGTAGGGTGTCCAGCACTGTAGCTTTCTGGTCATTGCGTGGAGCTGGGTCTTAGTGTTGAGATGGAGATCTCTGGGAGAGCTTTTGCCATTTGATACTACGTGGGCCTGGGAGGTCTCTGGTGGACCAATGCCCTGAACTCGGCTGTCCCACCTCAGAGGCACAGGCCTGACACCCGGCTGGAGCACCAAGACCGTGTCAGCCACGCAGCTCAGAAGAAAAGGGAGAAAAATAGAAAGAAATGAAAAAATAAAGTAAAATAAAATAAAGTTATTAAAGTAAAAAATAATTATTAAAAGTAAAAAAATTAGGGCTTCCCTGGTGGCGCAGTGGTTGACAGTCCGCCTGCCGATGCAGGGGACACGGGTTTGTGCCCCGGTTCGGGAAGATCCCACGTGCTGTGGAGCGGCTGGGCCCGTGAGCCATGGCCGCTGAGCCTGCGTGTCCAGAGCTTGTGCTCCGCAACGGGAGAGGCCACAACAGTGAGAGGCCCACGTACTGCAAAAAAAAAAAAGTAAAAAAATTGAAAAGTAATAAAGAGAAAGAAAGAAGAGAGCAACCAAACCAGAAAACAAATCCACCAATGATAAGAAGCGCTAAAAACTATACTAGAATAAAAAAAAAGGACACAGAGAAACCTAGGACACATGGTAAAAGCAAAGCTATACAGACAAGATCACACAAAGAAGCATATACATACACACTCACAAAAAGAGAAACAGGAAAAAAGATATATATCTTTCCTCCCAAAGTCCACCTCCTCAATTTTGGGATGATTCGTTGTCTATTCATGTATTCCACAGATGGAGGGTACATCAAGTTGATTGTGGAGATTTAATCTGCTGCTCCTGAGGCTGCTGGGAGAGAGTTCCCTTTCTCTTCTTTGTTTGCACAGCTTCTGGGGTTCCAGCTTTGGATTTGGACCCGCCTCTGCGTTTAGGTCGCCTGAGGGCATCTGTTCTTTGCCCAGACAGGATGGGGTTAAAGGAGCAGCTGATTCGGGGGCTCTGGCTCACTCAGGCCTGGGGGAGGGAGGGGCACGGAGTCCGGGGCGGGCCTGTGGCAGCAGAGGCCAGCGTGACATTGCACCAGCCTGAGGCATGCCATGTGTTCTCCCGGGGAAGTTGTCCCTGGATCCTGGGGCCCTGGCAATGGCAGGCTGCACAGGCTCCGGAGGGGAGGTGTGGATAGTGACCTGTGCTCGCACAGAGGCTTCTTGGTGGCGGCAGCAGCAGCCTTAGTGTCTCATGCCCGTCTCTGGTGTCCGTGCTGAGAGCCTCGGCTCGCGCCCGTCTCTGGAGCTCATTTAGGTGTTGTTCTGGATCCCCTCTCCTTGCGCACCCCGAAACAGTGGTCTCTTGCCTCTTAGGCAGCTCCAGAGTTTTTCCTGGACTCCCTCCCGGCTACCTGTGGTGCACTAACCCCCTTCAGGCTGTGTTCATGCAGCCAACCCCGGTCCTCTCCCTGGGATCTGACCTCCGAAGCCCGAGCCTCAGCTTCCGCGGCTCTGAAGTTTCCCCCCGCCACCCCCGCCCCCCGCCCCGTCTCCGCCAGTGAAGGGGCTCCCTAGTGTGTGGAAACTGTTCCTCATTCACAGGTCCCTCCCACAGGTGCAGGTCCCGTCCCTATTCTTTTGTCTCTGTTTTTCCTGTTTTCTTTTGCCCTACCCCGGTGTGTGGGGAGGAAGGCGATCTCCATGTCGCCTTTCTTGCCTTTTGGGAGGTCTGAGGTCTTTTGCCAGCGTTCAGTAGGTGTTCTGTAGGGCTTGTTCCGCATGTAGATGTATTTCTGATGTATTTGTGGGGAGGAAGGCGATCTCCACGTCTCACTCCTCCGCCATCTTGAAGGTCTCCCCCAAAATGCATAATTATGTTCTGGAAAATGCCTAAACTTGTATTTGTCTCCCTTCTCCAACAGGCAAGTCTGCATCTTCTTTGAAAACTTTTCATTCATATGACTCATTTCATCTTTGTGCCATAGTGTAAGCCATGGGAATTACTGAGGTGTGAAGCACTGTTTGCCCCGACAGTAAAAGACCCCAAACTAGCCTGCTTTTGTAGTGCTTGTGACTGCTTTTGATTGTTCATCTTTCTTTTGTGCTGCTGTCAGACCATCCTCACCCAGGCTAAATTGCTTGGTGAAAATTTGAAGATGGCTACGGCTTTTTCAGTATGGAGCTCATAGGCTTTTTAATTTGAACGATTTATCTCATCACTTACGAGCTTTTCTCAGTTACTCTAGGAAAGTGGGCTCTTTCGTCTTTCAAAGTCTTTATAGGTAACACAAGTTATAAAACAGAGCTCTTTATGTTCTCTTAAGGAAATTTGTTTAGGGTGTATAAAAAGAAAAGTTACTGCAGCTTTTTTTGGTAGAATTTTTACCTGAAGTTCGCCTTGAAAGGACACGTGTCTGTGGGCATTTTAAGGCAAAATAAAAGAAAACAAAAAAAAAATGAGGATTGAAATTTCAGAAGTAACCTAAATAAGTATTCTGTGGTATAGGTATAGGATAAGTATTACTATGAAAAAAACATTTGAACCAGCTTCTGGAAACGCCTGTCAATTCTGTCTTATATTTTGCTGAATTTAGGAAGGTGGCGTGTCAGATTGGTCAATCCTCTGGATGTGGAGCTTTTCAGTCTCTGTGATGGGCAGGAGAAACCTAAACTTTGGTCAACCTCTACTGAGGTACAGGTTGGCCTTTCATCACATCTTTGAAGGCAGAAGGATAGATGGAAGTCACTGGGTGGTATGAATTCTAAGCACTTCTGTGGAATTATAAACACCTCAAGGAAAAGACCTATCTTAGTTTTCTTTGTATTCACTTAACAAATATTTATTGGCTCTTGAAGCACTTTGGAATAGAGTTCCAAAGTTGAAAATGTTTAGGGCTTAGAGTAAGAAGACGTGGTTTAAATTCCTGCTGTGTCCTTTCGTGATTCAGCTGTGTCCCCGAGTCTCAGGCTCCCTTCACAGATAACTATTCAGTGGCTCTGTGTTCCAGGTGCTATGCCAAGTGCACGGACACGGCCAGGAAGCAGCTGGACACGCCATCCCTGCCCTCGTGGAGGTTACGGTGGGGCAGGGCTTTGTCAGCTCTGTCACTCCTGTCCTCCTGTTCGGTGTTTGGCCACATCTTCTTAAGACCTTATTATGTGTCTGGATACCTTTATGGAAGCATCCTGTGTTCGAGTCTGGCCAGGTGCTGCTGCCAGCCAAAAGCGCGGTGGTGGGAATTCTCACATTCTCAGTTCCCCTTGTCAAGTGTTAGGGGCTGTAAGAATATACTAGCGCCATACTGAGGGTTGAAAAGGGGGGAAGAAACTTGCTCACTGAGTCTTTTTCAGCTAAACTAGGAGATTTTTAAAAACTGAATTGAATGCTTGATTTTCTTACCGTGATGGAGCTGAACTCTGCCTGATGGGGAACCTTCACGGAGGAGGTGGGGGTTGAGTGGGGTCTGGAAGGACAGTTAGGCGTTGACCTGGTAGGTAACTGGGAGGAAGGATATTCCAAAAGGCCAGTTATAAAAATTGATTTTATTTGCTTTTGAAATGTATATTATTTAATATCTAGTGTCAAGTGTAGAAGTCTGAAATTGTAGAAATTAAAAGACATTTCTCTTTTAATGAAGAATATTGAGACTTTATCATGAAGACTTGTGTTTAAGAGGATCATAGGGGAAAATGCCCTGATTAATCCCCACCTGCTCTCATTTCCTACTGAGGATAGAAACATCACCTCTTGGATTAAAGTTACCAGCCTGCTTCCTGGTCCTCAGGCCCTGAAACTTGCCTCTCCAGCAGTTTCGCAGAGGTTTGGGTTAAACTGTAAGTCGGAGTTTCAAAGATCTTTTTTTTTTTTTTGCGGCACGCAGGCCTCTCACCGCTGTGGCCTCTCCCGCTGCGGAGCACAGGCTCCGGACGCGCAGGCTCAGCAGCCATGGCCCATGGGCCCAGCCGCTCCGCGGCATGTGGGATCCTCCCAGACCGGGGCACGAACCCATGTCCCCTGCATCGGCAGGCGGACTCTCAACCACTGCGCCACCAGGGAAGCCCTCAAAGATCTTAAAAGATTTTCTGTGGTTCCTGTTTAACATTGGGTGAAAAATAATATCAGCCATTAGTTGAAATAAAGTGTGATATTTACTTGACTTGGAAAGAAGCCAGGCCCTGCCTTTATGGAGCTTACACTCGAGAGGGTAAGAAAGTAAAGAAATAAAATAACCTTACAAATAAATGTATTTGGTAAAGATGGCAAATGCTAGGAAGGAGCGGTGCTCCCTGAGCAAGTGAGAATTGAGACTTGTGGGGGATGTTAAGGGGATTAAAGGAGAGAAGGATCTGGAAGGCAAGGATGCATAGAGACCCTCTGGAGGGAGTGGGGAGAGAGCTGGGTCTGCAATCTCCCTCCATGGTGTCTTTGTATAAGGTCAGAATATTTCATACCATTTCCCAGCTCCTGGAAAAAAACAATCCATCTTCTCTTAGGTGACCTCTCTCAGCTCTGGAGAGTCTGACGTGGAATTCCAAGAGGGGTAACTGTGACTGAATGTGCCTAATTCCTCAAAAGAGAAGTGCCCTCTGGCTATGGAGTAGCAATGTTGAATCTTACCTTGATAGCTGATGATGGGGCAATTGGGAGACACATATATTGGGGATGCTTTATTATTCCGATTAATGTACTTGAATATGAACCTTGGTGTTCCTTTGCATTATAAAGTGCATGTCATAGTAAAAAAATTAGAGTTTCCCTCCTACCAAGGGCCTTATTAGAACTTGGAAAGCCTCCTTCCCGTCTTCCCATCATCTGAATACTGTGCCCTACTTGTGCCCCAGATGACAGGCTTCTTACGGAATTCCTCGTTTCCTGATGATCCTGAGTTTTATTATTTGAGTTATGCTTTTACTACTTACAGGATTTTAAAATAGAAGAAGAAAAAGAGGCAGTCAGAGTTGGCCTCCAGACAATTTAGAGCTCCCTGTGGCTTCCAGCACAGGGCATTTTAAACATTCTCTGCCTTTTTCCTTTCTTGTATTTCTTTGTACAACCCTGCCCTGGTTGTGGAGATTTAATACGGCATGCCTGTAAATATCTACTCCTTGTTTGCATGGAAATAGTGCACAAATTGGATCAAATAGCATTTCCTTTCTCTCCTGACAGCTTGGATTCTTTTTTTTTTTTAAGGGGCTTTGACGGGAGTCAGGGCCAGATTATTAAATCATCAGGGTGACCCTTTCTGTTCATCAGCCATTAATGAACTTACAAAACTGGGATCTCATCTGGCAGACAAAATCATTTTGTTTGACAAACAGCTTAAAGTATTTGTAAATAAGAACAAATTGGGGTATGTAATTTTTTTTTGCCCAGTTGGGCCTGTGATCCGAATGCATGGGTTTTAGAGTTTTTTTCCCTTCTTAAACTTCTCAGAGGTTGGTAGAAATAAAGCACTGGATTTCTTCATGTTTTAGTTACTTCAGTTGTGTTCATTGTCAGCCTGGTGGATCCCCGAACACAGCAGCTGTTCCGGAATTAACGGGTGAGGTGTCTTAGAAAGAATGCTAGGAAGTGTGTGAGTGAGAGATGGTTTGACCAGTTACTTATTAAGTGACTTTACTAGTTAATATCTCTGTACCTCAATTTCCTAATTCATAAAATGGATAGTAAAGTAAAAGATATATACATATAGTGTGTGTGTATATACATACTATATATATTATATACTATATGTACATATATCATACATAGTATATATATTATTGTATGTGTAAATATAAAGTATATATGCATATATGTGTATAATTGTATGTGTATATATATATTTTTAATTTATATATACATATAAATAATATGTTCATTTTGTGCTTACTAGTGCCTGCAAGCATCTCCTAAAAACAGAAAGACCTCTTTGAGGGTAGACTGTCACTTTCATTGCAGTCTTTCAGCGTATTGTTTAATCTTATATTGGAGTACCTAAACTCTGAAGTGGTTTAAAAAGGAAATTAGGACATTAGAAACATTTACCTTCAGTTTCTATTCCCTCAAATTTAGAGGAACATTCAGAAATGCTTTAGTTAACCTCCCGGAGTCTTGTTCTAGGAGGTGCGGTGGGAAACAAATGGTCTGGAGTCCGATTGCTGTCCCATCCTGGTTGTGTGGTATTGGGCAAATTGCTTAGTTTCCTCTTCTATAAAATGGGGATTGTACCGCCTCGTTTATGGGGTTGGATTTCCGTAAGACACTGTACGTAAGGCCCTTCAAATACAGTGCTTGATACAAAGAGACTGCTCAGGATATGATAGAAAATAGTAGTACTACTAGGAGTAATATTATTGTTTTAGTCATCGGCAATAAAGCAATGGTTGCAGTTGTTAAACAGAACAGAAAAAGAGTTCTACTTAGCAGAGTATTGGTGGGGGGGGTGGCTCAAAGGAGTCTGGGTCAGCTTCACTAAAGAGGTGACCTTGACCTCTGAAGGATGGACTGGGGGTTGTCATTCACAAAAGGAGAAAAAAGGAAGAAGGAAGTGAAAGATCGTCTTAGTGGCTCAGCATTGATTGGTTTTACCAACTTAGGAGTTCCGTTTGAGTCCATAGGACCTCTTTATGACCCACTGATGAAAGAAGCCTCCAGTCCCCCCCTCCCAGGCCCCTGCTTACAGCAGAGCCTGATGATCAGTGGTCAGAGCCTCTTCTCTACCCAAGATAGTCAGGATCACGCAGCGGCACTGAGGCTGCTGTTTTTACGATCGTGTCCCCTGTCTCTTGTCCCCAGCTAGATTTCTCACACACAATAGGCTGCAGTGGTTATTTGTTTGATTAAATTAACAGTGACAACCCTTCTGCCTGAAGTACCTCCAGTAGACCCCTCTTCTTCCTTGCATGGAAACTCTCATGTCTCAGCTTTCTCTCTCTTTTCCCATCCCCTTGTTCCAGTCTGCCTCCCGGTAAATCTCAAACTGTTCTTCCAAAAGTGTTCTTTTCCTAAAAAAACATAGTCCCTGTTCAAAGGAACTCACTCTCCGATGAGAGAAATCCAGACCCAACGAACTAAAATATGTTTTGCCAAGTGCTATGATAGGAGATCAGAAGACAGGTGTTTGACCCCTTACGTGATCTTGAGGACACCTCTTGTCTTTCAGGAGATTTCGTTTTTTATCTGTAAATTGGGGACAATGGCATTCATGTCACAGGATTATTGTATAGATTAAAACAGGCAAAGAACTAGAGTGTGCTGCCTGACACGCTTATGTCTAGAAATGGCTTAGGGTGAATAAGGTTGACCGGTAGAATCTTTTTTTTCAATTTTTTTTATTTTTAACTTGATTCTTTATTTTGGTAGGGGCTCATCTGTGTTACTGAAGCCTGAGTATTCTGATGCCATTGGTATTTTTTCAATTGCGGTCTAGTTTACATGCCATAAATTTCACCCTTTTAAAGTGTACAGTTCAGTGGGTTTTAGTATATTCACCAGACTGTGTTACCGTCACTACTGTTGACTTCCGGAACGTGTTCATTACCCCCAAAGAAACCCCATACACACCAGCACTCACTCCCCACGCTTCTCTTCCTCAAGTCCTGGGTAAGCACTTTCTGTTTCTGTGGATTCGGACTGGGAGATTCTTGAAGGATTTCTCTGTCCTCCATCTTGAATGCTTCCAAATCATGAGTCTTCCTATATTTAGGTCCTTTAAACCTTTTAAAAAATATGTGTTGATTTGATGATGATGATGATGATGACGACGATGATGATGATAAAACTGAAAGAGCAGCTTGAGAAGATTAGAATTCAGAATCCTTAATTCAGTCCTGTGCTCTCTGGATAACTTTGGATGTGTCATTCCCTTGTCTGAGCCCCAGTTTCCTTATTCAGATAATTCGTATTGGATTCAAGAGCTATTCCCTCCCCAACTCTCAACTTCTCTGTTAGGTTTAAACTCAGTGATTTTGAGTCTGTGTGTATATATATATATATATATATATATATATACATATGCCTTTTATATGCTTGTTCTTTAAGTTTCCTGCTGCTTTCTCTTATCTACAAAGCTGGAATTGCCTGCTTTCTTTCAGTTTCAGTGTTCTAATAAATATAAAAATACGTAAATACATTATGTACACCTTTGTGTGTGTGTGTGTGTGTGTATAAAACAGTGGCTTTTTTTTTTCAGGCACCTCCCCTCTGAGAACTAATGAGACAATTCATGTAAATTACTTAGCACAGGGTTTGGCACATAGTAAGTACTAAGTAAAAATTCTTTGCTAGGTGAATGATGGGTCACCCTGGGTAAACCAGTTGACCTTTGCCCATGGGAACTTGTTAAATTCATTGTCCCAGATGATCCCAGTTGGAAGCTTTTTTGATCTTCGGATGGGGCCTCTGATATCTACTCTCTTTCCCTCTCCTTGCCTTCACTGGTTTGTAGAACACGTCAGTGTGAAATCATAGATTTGGAAAAACAAATGCCACGAGAGGAACAATTTACCTTATCCTGCTCTCTTCACGTGGCGTGGGAAAATGAAAAGCGTCCAAATGAAGACAGATTTATTGGATACCAAAACCACCAGGCTATTGATCCTTAACGCCAGACAGCAAGGTTACGAATTGGGTGATAAAATGAAAGCATCTAGCTTGACTTCTAAGATGGGGACAGTTTTGTGTGTTATCACAGCTCTTGGCTTCTCTGACAGCCCCACAACTAATGAACTAGCACTTCTTAACTAGACTGTTTACTTTATGTGTTGCATCTGTCTGATGTGTTGGGTGAGTGAGATATATTGGAACAATTGGATGTTTTTTCCAGAAGGCTGGATGCCTGCGATTTAATCTGATTTAATTTGAAAGTGGCAGGAACATTAGCTGAGAGTTCTTACCTGGAGCTAGGAAAGGAGGAGATGGTTAGAAGCCATGAATAGTTCTGCACCTCTGCAGAGGAGGGATTTAAATCTCCTGATGGATTTTGGAACTGATAAGCAAATGTTGTGTTTCGGGTGTCAGAGATCAGCATGGGAGCCTGTAATTATTTTAATTGGATGCCAAGGCCCAGAGGGAAGTGAGTGTCCAGTTGGGTCATGGAGTAAGGTGCTAGAACTAGGTATTCTGAAGCTTGCTTTATGCTCTTCCTTTCACACCATTTAGAGTGTTGAGACCGTAGTAGCTTTCAGGCCATCCTGTCCATCCTCCAGTTGCCTTGAGTCAGTCCTGCTGCTCTTTGACCCATGGCCTCTGGGGACCAGGTATCCCTGTGACCCCATAGAACTGAAACGTCTCTTCCTGACTCTGCCTCATGGTGTTTTCTTTTCTTGACCTCTGTGTGATGGGGAAGGTAACTGTTATGGGATGAATTGCGTTCCCCCCAGGGACTTCCCTGGTGGTACAGTGGTTAAGAATCCACCTGCCAATGCAGGGGACACAGGTTTGATCCCTGGTCCGGGAGGATCCCACATGCTGTGGAGCAACTAAGCCCGTGCACCACAACTACTGAGCCCACGCGCCATGGCTACTGAAGCCCACGCCCCTGGAGCCCGTGCTCCACAACAAGAGAAGCCACCACAGTGAGAAGCCCACACACCGCAACGAAGAGGAGCCCTCGCTTGCCGCAACTAGAGGAAACCCGCACGCAGCAACGAAGACCCAACGCAGCCAAAATAAATAATTGTGTTTCCCCCAAAATTTATATGCTGAAGTCCCAGCCCCCAGGACCTCAGAATGTGTTCTTTTTCTGGAAATATGGTGTCATCATTGCAGTTGTCATTAGCTAGGATGAGATCGTATTTGATTAGGGTGAGCCCTCAAACATGTGATGGCCAGAGTTGTGGTACCCCAAGCTGAGGGATAACCAGAACCTCAGAGAGAGGCCTGGAACAGGTCTTCCCCTAAGCGTCCTCAGAGGGAGCATGCCCTACTCACATCAGGGTCTTGGACTTCTAGCCTCCAGACTATGAGATGATAAATTTCTGCTGTTAAAACCAGCCAGCTTGTGGCACTTGGTTACAGCAGTCCTAGGAGAGTAATGCAGTAACCCACTAAGCGTTCTACACCATGAACGTGCAAGTAGTTACGAGAGGGGGCAAGGTGAAGAGGAGACTGTACCTTCTTATCCCACTCCCAGTTCTTTTGTGTTTTAATGATCTAACTGTCCTTAAGTGCTTGATAAATCAGTGTTCATTATATAGCTGCTCTGTACCAGAAAACATGCTGGGCACGTCTCCACCATATTGAATCCTGGTTCTACCCCATACTATGTGTGTAACGTGTGGCATGTTATTTTTTAATTTTTAAAATAAATAAATATTTATTTATTTTTGGCTGCGTTGGGTCTTCGTTGCTGTGCGTGGGCTTTCTCTAGTTGCGGCGAGCGTGGGCTACTCTTTGTTGCAGTGCACAGGCCTCTCATTGTGGTGGCTTCTCTTGTTGCGGAGCACGGGCTCTAGGTGCGCGGGCTTCAGTAGTTGTGGCACGCGGGCTCAGTAGTTGTGGCATGCGGGCTCTAGAGCACAGGCTCAGTAGTTGTGGCACACGGGCTTAGTTGCTCCGTGGCATGTGGGATCTTCCTGGACCAGGGCTCGAACCCGTGTCCCCTGCATTGGCAGGCAGATTCTTAATGTGTGGCATGTTATTTAACCCACACTGAGCCATGGTTTTCTCAGCTGTACAGTGGAACTATGTTACACAACTGTTAGGAGTTCTAGGAGGATTAAACGAGATGTAAATGCTGTCAGGCGCCCAGCATAGAGCCAGGCACACAGTAGATGCTAAGTAGATGTTGTTACTTGAGCTCCCCATGTGCCAGCTTCTAGAAATTTAAAGCCATTAATAATAATAAAGATGCTTCCTTGTGTGCATAGAACAAAGGGATTTAGGTAACCTCAAGAAAAGCCATTCTTCTCAAACAAGTACTTATACACAAACATTCTTGGTAGCATTGTTCACAACAGCCAAAAGGTGGAGACAACCCACATCTCTCAACCGATAAATGGATCAGTAAATGTGGTACATGCAGGCAGTGGAATATTATTCAGCCATAAAAAGGAATAAGACACTGATACAGGCTAGAACATGGATGAACCTCAGAAACATTATATGAAGTGAAGGAAGCCAAACAGAAAAGGCTGCATACTGTATGATTCCTCTTAAATGAAATATCCGGAATTGGTGAATCTATAGAGACAGAAAGCAAATTGGTGGTTGCCAGGAGCTCGGGGGCGGGGAAAGTGGGGAGGGACTGCTTAATGGTATGGGATTTTTTTTTTTGTAGTGATGGAAATTTTTTGGAATTAAATAAAGGTGCCCAACACTATGAATGCACTAAATGCCACTGAACTGTACATGTGAAAATGTACATTCTATGTCCTGTGAATTTTACCTCGATAAAAAGAAAATCCATTCTTCTTTAATTGCAGGGATATTTATGTGGCCCAAGTCAGGGGAACATGGAACAAGGGTTAAAATACATAACTACTGGTAGTCATCACACAGGACAGTTAGATATCATGGAATCTGGAGGCCCTTCAGCGTCTACTCTTTAATCTAGGAGAGATGTTGTCTGTGATCTGAGGCAAATAATGTTTCTGTCCCTCCAAAAGAGGAATGGCCTTTGTGGCATTCTTCCTCCTGTGGCTCAGTGGCACCATGACTTTTCCCTCATTGCAGCACATGACCAGGACCGAGTCATGGGCCATCCCCAACCAACCCCTGACAAAGGAGAATGGTGTTGCTCCAACACAGTGAGACCAGCTGTGATTTATCCCCTGCAGCCGGAGGTCCCCTCTCAGCACAGTGCCGCCCCACTGTCGTCGTCCCTTAGGACTCCGTAACACAGTGCCATAGAGTGGGTGGCTTATGAACAGCAGACGTTTATTCCTCACAGTTCTGGAGGCTGGAAGTCCAAGATCAGGTGCCAGCATGGTCGGGTTCTGGTGTGGCCCCTCTTCTGGTTTGCAGACTGCTGACTTCTCCTTGTATCCTCTCATGATGGAGACAGCCCCTTTAATAAGGACACTAATGCCATTCAGGGGGGCTCCACCCTCACAACCTAATTACCTCTGAAAGACCCCTACCTCCGAATATCATCATATTGGGGATTAAGATTTCAATACATGAATTTTGAGGGATACATTCATTTCATTGTACCCACACATGGGCCAAATCAGCATTTTGTTAACAGAAATGTTCTCAAATCAAGGACATGGCTCTAGGCTTGGCTCCCAGCCTTCTGGTTGGCCTCTGGGTTGCACTTTCTCCTGCACTGACTCAGTCCTCACATGGCTTGCAGACGTGTTAGCTTCCTCAAGCACAGATGCTGTAATTCCTGCTCACGGATCTTCAGTAGCTCCCCAGGAGCTGTGGAATGAAGTTGACGTTCTCCTTCACGTAGCATTCAAGGCCGTCCCGGTCTCATTCCCTCCACCCGTCAGTCTTGTTATGTGATGCCTCTGTGCACTGTCCTTTGGAAGGATGGTTTGCTGCCATCCCCTGGCCCCAGGCATGCCCTTCACTTCTCCCAGTGGTTCCCTCTGCCAGGGATGACTGCTCTTGCCTTGCCAGCCTTTCGACATTGTGGCATCCTCTTTGGCTCAGATCAGATGTGTTTTTCCTGAGACCCCTGCCTCCCCTGGTCCTATCTTGTGTTCATGTTCATGGGATCTGTGTCTGTCTGTCTGCTGTGTTCTCACAGGGCTCCTCAAGGGTGGGGACCCTGTCTTATTCACTTATGTAACCCTGGCCGCAAGCCCCAGGCCTGGAATAGAGCGTATGCCCAGTAAACATGGCCTGTGTAGAATTGATGAATGGCAAAAGAGTTGAGAAAAAGCAAAGAACTCACTGCCTTCATTTTCATTTGCCACAAGAGATATTTGCATAAAATCTCTATCGGCCTCTGAACGTGGAGGAAAAAATAGACTCTGCAAGTTAGACACGTAATCCTCCAACAGTCGGGAAGACTGGAGTGCATTTTGCAGTATCGGCCCTTGTTAAATGCTTATGAGCGTTTGCTTAAGCAGAATGAAAATGTGAGGCATGCCTGCATAAATCATCCCTTTCCAGAATGGAAATCAAAAGAACGAAGACCAAAACACTCCGATGGGTGGCTTCATGGGTAGCCTCGTGGATGTGATTAAAAGCTGATTTAACATTCAGAAGAAAAGCATAAAAATCTGCCTTCCCGGAGCTGGAGTCTGACCCCAGGAAAAGTGTATATCCTCAGGAAAGATCAATTTGCATTAAAGATCTCTTTGGCAATGCATTGTTGAAAGAGGTTAATATTGTAAGTGGAAATTTTTGATTGCTTCACGATTCTTTTTCCCCTTTTTTGCTTCACCACCTGTGTCATCCCAGAGAGCGCTCTGTGCTAGAAGTGATATTCTCACTTCTTGCCTATTGATGTCTTTACCAAGCTTGTGTTCCTGCCCTTAAAAAGCAGAATCCCGGTTGTATGGTATAATAGAAGGGAAGGAAATTAGGAAAAGTACCTGGGGTTCAGGTCAATGCACTCCACTTCCCCAGGTCAAGGGAGGCGATTTTGGAGGAGAAGATGGCCACGGTGAATTTGTAGTTCTTCCTGGCATGTTCCCCCTGGAAACATGCTCTGAGCCCTTTAATGAGGGATGGATGGGTCCCCCCTGAAGAAGCGGTGCCTTAGACCATGGTTTCCCAGCCTCAGCCCTGTTGTTTTTTTGGGCAAGATAACTGTATGTTTGGGGGCTGTTCTGTGCTTTGTAAGATGCTTTGTAGCATCCATGACCTCAACTCACGAGATGCTAGCAGTATCCCATTCTCTCTAGTCTTGATGATCAAAAATGTCTCTTAGACATTGCCAAAGGTCCCTGTGTAGAGGGCAAAATCATCCCTAATAGAGAACCACTGTTTTAGAGGCTTACCATGTTGCTAAGCAGAAGTTAGTCTAGTAGCAAGAGGAGGCGGCAGTGGAAAGGCAGGGAAGTGTGAAGGACATGGTGCCCTTCCTTCACCTGGTGGTCCTGCACCGGAAGGTATGACTCGGGTGGGCCTGGAGTGACTAGGTTGGCAGGAGTCACATCAAGGAGGCCTTTAGTGCCTCCCTGAGGAAAGCACATTGGGTCTGAAGCCAGAAGTCCTGGGGTTAATCCAGTGCCCCTCTTCCTAGCTGTGTGAACTGAGTTACGTAACCTTTTGAGCCTCAGTGCCTTTACCTGTTAAGTGGAGTCTCCCAGATTGGTTGTGAAGCCTGAGTGACCTCAGGCCGTGTAGAAGTGTCAGTGTGGTGCCTGGCATCCTAGTCGCCCAATGAACGTTGCCCTCTTTCCTGAGCGCTCCCAACTCTGGTTAAATCCAGTTCTCTCTAGTTCTGCCACCACCCCGCTCGAGGTTGCTGTTTATCCAGCCTGTATTACTGCAAAGCCACCAGCGTTCTCTGCCTCAAGTCCATTGTCAAGCCCGCAGCCAAACTTACTTCCCTAAACAGGATGGTGTGAAGGCCTAGAAGATATTTAAACTGGTACCGTCCAGCATCATGGCTCTGCAGCACCTGAAGTGTGGCTAGGTCAAATGGAGATGTGCTGTTAATATAAGGTACCCTCTGGATTTTGATGATGTAGAATGAGAAAAAGAGCGTAAAATATCTCATTAATATTTTGTATTGACTATGTGTTAAAATGCTAATATTTTAGACATGCTAAGTTGAACAAAATGTATCATTAAAATTAACTTCTCTTATTTACTTTTTTTTTTTTTTTTGCGGTGCGCGGGCCTCTCATTGTTATGGCTCCTCCCGTTGTGGAGCACAAGCTCCGGACGCGAGGGCTCAGTGGCCATGGCCCACGGGCCCAGCCGCTCTGCGGCATGTGGGATCTTCCCGGACCAGGGCACGAACCCACATCCCCTGCATCGGCAGGCGGACTCTCAACCACTGCGCCACCAGGGAAGCCCTCTTATTTACTTTTACCTCTTTAAAAGTAGGTATGGAAAACAGGATGAGTTTTGTAAGAGTAGCTATTGTCTTATCCAAGGAAGCATATTGGTTCTTCATGGGAGAATCATTTCCTGGTACTAAGTACTGAAGTAGAATTTGTTTCATGGGGCAGTCCCTTTTTAAAGAACGGAAGTTGTCCCCTTATAAAGAGCAGTAACGTATTGAATAATTGCTCGGCACATTTCTTTTTTTCCTCCTGGTAGATGTTGGGATTTTCTTTCCTTTGTATAGTACTCCCTTTGCTGATATGTACCACCTTGAGGCTGGGCCAGGGCACAGTCATATTTATTAATTCCCTCTCCTCCTTTATATAGACTGAATGTCTGTGTCCCCCTAAAATCTGTATATTGAATTCTAACCCGCAGTGTGATGGTTTTGGGAGGTGATTAGGTCATGAGGGTGGAACCCCCATGAATGGGATCAGTGCCCTTATAAAAGAGACCCCAGAGAGCTCCCTCACCTTTTCCACCATGTGAGGACACAAGGAGAAGATGGCCACCTGTGAACCAGGATGCACCCAGACACGGTCCTCACCAGACACAGAATCTACCAGCACCTTGGTCTTGGGCTTCCCAGTCTCCAGAGCAGTGAGAAATGAATGTGTGCTGTTTAAGGCACCCAATCGATGACATTTTTGCTATAGCAGCCCAGATGGATTAAGATGCCCTTCTGCATGCTTTGTGGATGTCACAGCAAGGAGGCAGTAGTGTCTGTGGTGTCTTTAGAATTTGATTGGTCAAGCAGCTAAAATTCAACAAGTTTATTTTTATGTTATTAATACTACTGTCGTATCTCACGTCGCTGTGTAATTGTATTTGGGTTTCATTTGATCTCCCTTGATCCTTGCGACAACCCTTAATGCTTGATATTGCCATGGGCCTTCACAAAAACAGATGGGAGGTTCTGAGGTATTGAATGACTTTCTGAGATCCTACAGCCTATGTGCAAAGCCCAGGTCCTGACGCCCGGTCCTCTTATAAATGCTGTGAGGTCCGTGGGAAATTCCCGCTGTGCCTTGGGGGTTGTTTTTTAAAGCATAATTAGAGGGCTTCCCTGGTGGCGCAGTGGTTGAGAGTCCGCCTGCCGATGCAGGGGACGCGGGTTCGTGCCCCAGTCCGGGAAGATCCCACATGCCGCGGAGTGGCTGGGCCCGTGAGCCATGGCCGCTGAGCCTGCGCGTCCGGAGCCTGTGCTCCCCAACAGGAGAGGCCACAACGGTGAGAGGCCCGTGTACCGCAAACAAACAAACAAAAAACATAATTAGAAACAAAACCGGCAGAAGTCTCAGGCTGCAGGTAGTGTGTCGTATCTGCAGAGTTTTGGGGAAATGGGTGGTTGAAAACTGGGTTCGTGACCCTAGGGAGGCCTCTGCCCTTGATCTGGGCCATCACAGTGGTTCCGAGGTGAAAGGACCTGTTTTCCTGGAGCAGGAGAATTTGACTTCCCAGCGGGATCAGGACCAAGTAAGTTGGCGGGGATGGATCCTTCGAGACCTTAAAACACAGTGAACCCCACGTTGTTAGTGTTTGTTTCAAAGCATATTGCATGTGGTTCTTACTCTTGCAGTTCACATGATCAGTTTTTAAACAGTGCCTCCCAGGCCAAATGCCATTCTCCGAATGAAAAAAGAGATCACGAGTGCCAGTTGGACAGCCGAAGCCACAGGTTCATCTGCAGGAGGGAGAGGCTCTGGGGCCTGATGTGCACAGGAGGAGGTGGAGGAAGGAAGAGACTGCTGGGAGGCCTTTAGGAGGGATGCGCCAGGTCCAATGCCTCTTGTGTGCTCTTCCTCCGGGGGCAGAGAAAGGAGAGAAAGTTACTGAAGTGAGCTTTGCAAGGGACCTCAGACGTAACAGAGGGTTTCTAAGGGGCACACCATTGCTGCAGGGACCTACTTGAGGTGCAGTGTGGATTTTGTTTCTCATATTACAGATGGTGTACAGTCAGACGGCTAGCTGGCAGACTTTTGTTTCAAATGGCTTTGGGAACAACACAAGTGACAGCAAGGTGCCTGCTGGCCGAGGCTCTCCCAGCACCTTCATCTGTTCATTTAAGGAATGCCTCCTATGTGCCTGGGTACGCATTGATTATAAAGCAGTCATGGACTTTGCCCAAGTGGAGATGACAGTCTAGTGGGTGAGGCAGCCATTCAACGAGTAGTCAAGTAATTGGATAATTCCAAAATTTGATGAGTCCTGTGAAGGAAACACTCAGGGCGTGGTGACAAAGTGGAGTGGGTTGGGGGGGAGGATACTTAGGACTAGGAGTGTCCAGCAAGACCTCTCTGAGTTGGTAGCTTTCAAGATCTAGACTTGAAGAGATGCAGCCAGATCTAGACTTGCCAGCAGCACGACCCTAGAGATAGTTAGAAGTTAGCCAAGCAAGTCTTTGTCAGCGTGGCAGAGAGTTTAGGATTTGAGAGCTGGGGGAAACATTGAATGATTTCAAGCATGATCAGAGTTAGGAGGTTGCTGCAGGAAGCACACATGGGAGATGATGGTGGCTTTGATTCATATAGTGGCAGGAAAACTGGAGAGAAATGGGTGTGTTATGGGAAAGAGTACATGTTTTAAAGGTGAAAATGGCAGGATGGGAGGATGCGTGGACTTGGCAAGATGAGAGGGGTAAGTGAGGCATTGAGAAGGCTCCCAGGTATCTGGCCTGAGCAATGGAGTTGATGATGTCGCCCTTTATGGAGGTGGGAAAGATCTAGAGAGGGACGGGTTTGGAAGGGAAATCGGGAGTTGAAGTCTGAGGCATGTGCAGTAGAGGAAGATCATGATACATGTCAATCTGGAGGTCAAAGAGAGGCTAGGGTTAGAGATACAAAGGTGGGAGTCATCAGCCTAGAGATTGTTTTACAAGCCATTGGAATTGGGGATATCCCCTGGGTAGAGAAACAATGACGCGTCCCCAACGGATTCCTGGAACACTCCTGGAATTTACCATTCCGAAAAGAAGAGGTTTGGCGAGAAAAGGCATATATGAAATAAATATCTCAGGGATTTCCCTGGTGGTTCAGTGGTTAAGAATCTGCCTGCCAATGCAGGGGACACGGGTTCGAGTCCTGGTCCGGGAATATCCCACATGCCATGGAGCAACTAAGTCCGTGTGCCACAACTACTGAGCCTGCGCTCTAGAGCCCGTGAGCCACAGCTTCTGAGCCTGCATGCCACAACTACTGAAGCCCATGCACCTAGAGCCTGTGCTCCGCAACAAGAGGAGCCACTGCAATGAGAAGCCCGCGCACCACAATGAACAGTAGCCACCACTCACCGCAACTAGAGAAAGCCCACGCCCAGCAACGAAGACCCAGTGCAGCCAAAAAAAAAAAAAATTCTCAGAGGATAAGGGAGTGAGTTTACCAGAGAAAAAATAGTAGCATTTCTGAGCAGGTGACCGCCCATTTGAAACCAGAAATGATTAAAGGGAACGAATCTGCCTGCCCGAGAGCATGATTTCATACCCTAGCATTTGGCTTCCCACGGAAAGCCGTGGAGAACAAGCATAGCTGTGTTCGTTCATTTGAAGCATCAGATTTCTCCAGGCTAGTACGGTTGGAAAAAAGGAGGGCCAAGGGAGGTGAGTCCTTGCAGAGGGAAGTTATAATCATAAACCAGGGCATCTGAGCCGAATAAGTGAAAATATAAGGAAAATCTAGACCTGGATGAATAGTAATGAAGAAAGCCAGTGGATCGAGGTTCATGAAGACAGCAAAGCATTTGTGTAAGGGCAGCCTGGGGAGGCGACCAGAGGGGGCTGGACGGCCACTCGTGTTGACATTTGCTATCTCGGAGGTTGTTCTAGAATGTGAACCTGGCCCACGTGAAGTGGCAGGTATTGTGAATTGGCTATTTGCATCACGGTATTAAAGTGGAGAGGCGTGGTGAGAAGTAAAGTCTTCCAAGAATGAGAGGCGTGACCAGGACTTACTTGCTTAATGACTGACTAGGACAGAGAGCCCATGGTGGTGCCTCGGAGGAACAGTGGTCGTCCTGCGAGGGAGGGGCAGAAGATTCGGTAGCGACAACTGGAAGCCAGGAGGGTGGAGACCCACTTCCTAGTCCTTAGGTCTGTGGACTAAGAATGCCACCTCGGTCACTGCAGCCGCCCTCAGTGGTGCACTTTGAGGAGCCTCAGGATGGGAAGAAACAGGCCCTGGATAGCTGAGATTCATTTCAAAGGAAGGAGTTCAGTGAGCCCAGACTCTTGCATCTTCCCATACACAGAAAAGCGCTAAATTCATTAACTTGAGATGTCTGGTTTTCTTTAATTAACAGGGACCTTCTGAGGTTCCAGCTACCTGGTTTTTGTTGCAAAACTCCTATATATCTTGGCTCCTCCCATACCTCTTCAGAACAAACTGAGAGGCTGCCTCCAGGGTTTGAAGTCCTCAGAAAGTCCACCGAATAAAACAGAATTCTCAACTTTTAGGGTGTGCATTTTTTTTTCCAGTTGTTATGTGTTTGCCTTGAGAGAGTAGTGGAAAGACGTTTTCCTCGGGAAAGCAGTGGTCCAGGGGACAGCTATGCATTCCCCTAAAAGCTGGAGGTAGCATGAAGTGAGGGGTAGTTGAGGATAAAGAGGAATGTGTGGGTCACACAGTGGAAGTTCCACAGGATTTCATCGTTGGACTTGGGAGGAAAGCGTGGGCTGGAGGTTGTGTGACAGGAGGCGCTTGTATGATAATGAACATCCGGGGAGGCTGCTGGCTCTCACTGAGAGATTCAGGCCTTGACCCACTCAATACTTATTTATTGATCACCTCCTTGTGTGCCAGAGACTGTGCTGGCAACAAACAAGCGGCAGTGGGCAGCATGGACAAGGTGCCTGCCCTTGAAGTATCTGCTCTGACTGGGGAGGTTCAGACTGGTCATCAATTTGGTGTCCTGTAGCAAAGAACTCTTTTCCTGTTTTGTTTTTTTTTCAGAAAATACTAGAATTTGAATCGCAGGGTTTCCAACAACTAAATCAGTGTCCTTAGCCTCTTTTAGTGTCGATTTTCCCTTCTGTAAAATGGGTGTGGTGGTTCCTCTGTGGGTGGTGTTGGCATTGCTCCATTATTATTCAAATGTGCAAGAATTGCTTTTGCCAGGAGGTCAGGGTGGGTCATCAGAGCTACCATTAGTCCATAAGATGCTTGTGTTTAATTAGAAAAAGGCACTTTTCCTTCTAGAAACTCTGCTTCCGTCAGTCAGAGAACTGTTGTAGTAAATGTGCAATTGAAGAAGTCCAGGTGCTCCCTTCTGCACTGGCTTGTCCCTGCAGGGTGAGGTGAGGGGAGACGCGAGCTTTGGGTATTAACCAGTTATTTACTAAGTGCTTGAGTACAGCCCTCTCAAACAGTAATGTGCTCTCGAATCACTTAGGCTCTTGTTAAAATGCAGATTCTGATTCATTGGGGCCGGGGTGGGGCCCAGTGGCTGCTGGTTCAGGGACGACACTTT
This sequence comes from Orcinus orca, assembly GCF_937001465.1. Taxonomy (NCBI): domain Eukaryota; kingdom Metazoa; phylum Chordata; class Mammalia; order Artiodactyla; family Delphinidae; genus Orcinus; species Orcinus orca. The sequence continues at coordinate 89,531,280 of NC_064569.1, read as the reverse complement.
GGGTTGAGATGGCTACTGTAAACCTTTGTCTTAAATGCTGGTAGAAGACCTGGATCCTTTGACCTTGGGGGTTTTGGTCTGATGTGGAGAGAGAACAGGAAATGGTTAGAAAACAATTAAGTGATCAGGAATGTGCTCTTGACACCTATTGGGGTCTAGAAACAAAGAGAAGGAATGCCTCTAGGTCTGGACTTGCCAGAAAGGTTTCACAGAAGCAGTAAGGACATGAAATTCCTCCTGAGGTCCAGCAGAGGAGGAAGGACATTGCAGGACGGTTGGGGTATGTGTGAGGGGATGGCTTGGGTATAGACATGAGGTGGGGTTGTCATACCAGCAATAATACAAATAATGATAACAGCCAAGCTAACATCGGCAGAGGTTCTATCTGCTGTAGGACCTGTTTTATAATCTCTTTGCCCTCTTAGTACAGGGGTGACAATGTTACGACTCTCAGGATTCAGCCACTCTTTTAGTTAGAAAAATCGGTGGCCCAAGTCTGTTACTTGTCCTAGGATCAGTTTGGGATCCTAAGTGGTTCTGATGGGTTTGGCCATTGTGTTCCTTAGACTTTGTTTTTGGAGGTTACTTAGATTTTTATTCCCTCTTCATGTACATTGTTTCTGGACAATCCACACGTCTTGAACACCCATGAAAAATCATTTCTAACATCCATGATGCTAATTAAAAGACAGCCTCTGGTTGTCTCTCTCTTTTTTTTTTTTTTAACAACAGAAACTAACACAGTATTGTGAAGCAGTTATACTACAATAAAGATCTATTAAAAAAATAAAAGAGAAAAAGAGCCTCTGGTGTTGATCAGAGATGGCTGAACACAGCAGTGTTTGGAATGTGGGCCTCTGACTGGGGTCTTTCAGGTGGTAACCAGCAACCCCTCGAGGGTATAATCCCAACTAGGATCCTACATATGTTAACTCACTGCCCCTAGCATGTAAGGTAAAAGTAACATGTATATACTACAGTGTCTGCACTGAGGTGTTTTGAATGGAAAGCACTATAACAAGAAGACATAGTGATTTAAGCTTTTAAATATTTTTAAATGATAAAAGGAATGCATACTCCTTATATTTATATAATATTTAGGAAAAGTATGTGTTCATGTATATTGAAATTATCCATATGCTATACCCAGAGATAACTTTCAACACTTATACCTCTTTCATATCTATAGCTACGTAGGTATTTATATGTTTATATACAATTTATTACATTGGATTGAAGGATACTTGAAATCACATTTTATGTTCAACTTTGAATCCTACCTTTTGTGGCTTAACAGCTCATGGGAATTTTTCTGGCTCCTACAGTATATTTCATAGATGTGAATTTCATTGGTTAAGACAAATGGGAGAAGACAGATGGAGTAGATATTTAGGAGGAGAAATTGACCAGCTTGGCTAAGGAATTGGATGTTGGATTTGAGGGAGGGGCATTTAGAGATGACTCTTAGACACCTGGATTAATAGGTGAGGCCTTCTCCCTTTCCCCAGGCAAGAACAGTTTAGAGACTGGTTTTCTAGTTAATGCATCAACATTTGCACATGCTTGCGATGTAATTTCCAGCCCACCTCCAGTTTCCTCCTTCCTTTCTTCTTCTTATGTTGATTCCTATACTAACTTCCTGGAGGAACTTCTGATATAAATTGAGATTTTTCTTTAAAATGTGTTTCTAGTGCACAGAGGTGTCATTTAAAAGTCAGATTCATGAAGGAATATTTTTTACCTGCTGGGTTTAATTTCAGATGCCAGTGTTATCATAAAAGGCAAACCACCCTAGACTCTGTATTAAAACGTTGTACAAATTGTGCCAGTTGAAATTAACTTCTGCAGATGGAGAGAGGAAAGGAGGAAAATAAGTGTTGTAAAGAGTCTTTTTTTTTTTAAAGTTTGAATTTTATTTTATTTATTTTTTTATACAGCAGGTTCTTATTAGTCATCAGTTTTATACACATCAGTGTGTACATGTCAATCCCAGTTGCCCAATTAATCACACCACCATCCCCACCCCCCGGCCGCTTTCCCTGCTTGGTGTCCATACGTTTGTTCTCTACATCTGGGTCTCTATTTCTACCCTGCAAACCGGTTCATCTGTACCATTTTTCTAGGTTCCACATATATGCGTTAATATATGATATTTGTTTTTCTCTTTCTGACTTACTTCACTCTGTATGACAGTCTCTAGATCCATCCACGTCTCTACAAATGACCCAATTTCATTCCTTTTTATGGCTGAGTAATATTCCATTGTATATATGTACCACATCTTCTTTATCCATTCATCTGTCGATGGGCATTTAGGTTGCTTCCATGACCTGGCTATTGTAAATAGTGCTGCAGTGAACATTGGGGTGCATGTGTCTTTTTGAATTATGGTTTTCTTTGGGTATATGCCCAGTAGTGGGATTGCTGGATCATGTGGTAATTCAATTTTTAGTTTTTTAAGGAACCTCCATACTGTTCTCCATAGTGACTGTATCAATTTACATTCCCACCAACAGTGCAAGAGGGTTCCCTTTTCTCCACACCCTATCTAGCATTTGTTGTTTATAGATTTTCTGAAGAAGCCCATTCTAACTGGTGTGAGGTGATACCTCATCATAGTTTTGATTGGCATTTCTCTAATAATTAGTGATACAGAGCAGCTTTTCATGTGTTTCTTGGCCATCTGTATGTCTTCTTTGGAGAAATGTCTATTTAGGTCTTCTACCCATTTTTATACTGGGTTGTTTGTTTTTTTAATATCGGGCTGAATGAGCTGCTTATATATTTTGGAGATTAATCCTTTGTCCATTGATTTGCTTGCCAATATTTTTTCCCATTGTGAGGGCTGTCTTTTTGTCTTGTTTATGGTTTCCTTTGCTGTGCAAAAGCTTTGAAGTTTCATTAGGCCCCATTTGTTTATTTTTGTTTTTATTTCCATTACTCTAGAAGGTGGATCAAAAAAGATCTTGCTGTGATTTATGTCAAAGAGTGTTCTACCTATGTTTTCCTCTAAGAGTTTTATAGTGTCCTGTCTTACATTAAGGTCTTGAATCCATTTTGAGTTTATTTTTGTGTATGACGTTAGGGAGTATTCTAATTTCATTCTTTTACATGTAGCTGTCCAGTTTTCCCAGCACCACTTCTTGAAGAGACTGTCTTTTCTCCATTGTATATCCTTGTCTCCTTTGTCATAGATCAGTTGACCATAGGTGCGTGGGTTTATCTCTGGGCCTTCTATCTTGTTCCATTGGTCTATGTTTCTGTTTTTGTGCCAGTACCATATTGTCTTGATTACTGTAGCTTTGTAGAATAGTCTGAAGTCAGGGAGTCTCATTCCTCCCTCTCCGTTTTTTTCCCTCAAGACTGCTTTGGCTATTCGGGGTCTTTTGTGTCTCCATACAAATTTTAAGATTTTTTGTTCTAGTTCCATAAAAAATGCCATTGGTAATTTGATAGGGATTGCATTGAATCTGTAGATTGCTTTGGGTAGTATAGTCATTTTCACAATACTGATACGTCCAATCCAAGAACATGGTATATATCTTCACCTGTTGGTATCATCTTTAATTTCTTTCATCAGTATCTTATAGTTTTCTGCATACAGGTCTTTAGTCTCCCTAGGTAGGTTTATTCCTAGGTATTTTATTCTTTTTGTTGCAATGGCAAATGGGAGTGTTTCCTTAATTTCTCTTTCAGATTTTTCATCATTAGTGTATAGGAATGCAAGAGATTTCTGTGCATTAATTTTGTATCCTGCCACTTTACCAAGTTCATTGATTAGCTCTAGTAGTTTTCTGGTGGCATCTTTAGGACTCTCTATGTGTAGTATGTCATCTGCAAACAGTGACAGTTTACTTCTTCTTTTCCAATTTGTATTCCTTTTATTTCTTTTTCTTCTCTGATTGCTGTGGCTAGGACTTCCAAAACTATGTTGAATAATAGTGGTGAGAGTGGACATCCTTGTCTTTTTCCTGATCTTAGAGGAAATGCTTTCAGTTTTTCACCAGTGACAGTGATGTTTGAAGTGGGTTTGTTGTATATGGCCTTTATTATGTTGAGGTAGGTTCTCTCTATGCCCACTTTCTGGAGAGTTTTTATCATAAATGGGTGTTGAATTTTGTCAAAACCTTTTTCTGCATCTATTGAGATGATCATATGGTTTTTATTCTTCAATTTGTTAATATGGTGTATCACACTGACTGATTTGTGTATATTGAAGAATCCTTGCATCCCTGGGATAAATACCACTTGATCGTGGTGTATGATCCTTTTAATGTGTTGTTGGATTCTGTTTGCTAGTATTTTGTTGAGGATTTTTGCATCCATATTCATCAGTGATATTGGTCTGTAATTTTCTTTTTGTGTAGTATCTTTGTCTGGTTATGGTATCAGGGTGATGGTGGCCTCATAGAATGAGTTCAGGAGTGTTCCTTCCTCTGCAATTTTTGGGAAGAGTTTGAGAAGGATAGGTGTTAGCTCTTCTCTAAATGTTTGATAGCATTCACCTGTGAAGCCATCTGGTCCTGGACTTGTGTTTCTTGGAAGATTTTTAATTAGTTTCAATTTCATAACTTGTGATTGGTCTGTTCATATTTTCTACTTCTTCCAGGTTCAGTCTTGGAAGGTTATACCTTTCTAAGAATTTGTCCATTTCTTCCAGGTTGTCCATTTTATTGGCATAGTGTGCTTGTAGTAGTCTCTTAGGATGCTTTGTATTTCTGCTGTGTCTGTTGTAACTTCTCCTTTTTCATTTCTAATTTTATTGATTTGAGTCCTCTCCCTCTTTTTCTTGATGAGTCTGGCTAATGGTGTTTCAATTTTGTTTATCTTCTCAAAGAATCAGTTTTTAGTTTTATTGATCTTTGGTATTGTTTTCTTTGTTTCTATTTTGTTTATTTCTGCTCTGATCTTTATGATTTCTTTCCTACTACTAACTTTGGGTTTTGTTAGTTCTTCTTTCTCTAGTTCCTTTAGGTGTAAGGTTAGATTGTTTATTTGAAGTTTTTGTTGTTTCTTGAGATAGGCTTTTATAGCTATAAACTTCCCTCTTAGAAATGCTTTTGCTGCTTCCCATAGGTTTTGGATTGTCGTGTTTTCATTGTCATTTGTCTGTAGGTATTTTTTGATTTCCTCTTTGATTTCTTCAGCGATCTTTTGGTTATTTAGTAATGTATTGTTTAACCTCCATGTGTTTGTGTTTTTTACATTTTTTTCCCTGTAATTGATTTCTAATCTCATAGTGTGGTGGTCGGAAAAGATGCTTGATATGATTTCAGTTTTCTAAAATTTACTGAGGCTTGATTTGTGACCCAAGATGTGATCTATCCTGGAGAATGTTCCGTGCGCACTTGAGAAGTGTAATCTGCTGTTTCTGGATGGAATGTCCTGTAAATAGCAATTAATCTATCTAATCTGTTGTGTCATTTAAAGCTTCTGTTTCCTTATTTATATTCATTTTGGATGATCTGTCCATTGATGTAAGTGAGGTGTTAAAGTCCCCCACTATTATTGTGTTACTATCGATTTCCTCTTTTATAGCTGTTAACAAGTTGCCTTATAGTAGTGAGGTGCTCCTATGACGGGTGCATATATATTTATAATTGTTATATCTTCTTCTTGGATTGATCTCCTGATCATTATGTAGTGTCCTTCCTTGTTTCTTGTAACATTCTTTATTTTAGAGTCTATTTTATGTGATATGAGTATTGGTGCTCCAGCTTTCTTTTGATATCTATTTTCATGAAATACCTTTTTCTGTCCCCTCACTTTCAGTCTGAATGTGTCCTAGGTCTGAAGTGGGTCTCTTGTAGACAGCATATATATGGGTCTTGTGTTTGTATCCATTCAGCAAGCCTGTGTCTTTTGGTTGGAGCATTTAATCCATTCACGTTTAAGGTAATTATCGGTATGCATGTTCCTATGACCATTTTCTTAATTGTTTGGGGTTTGTTTTTGTAGGTCCTTTTCTTCTCTTGTGTTTCCCACTTAGAGAACTTCCTTTAGCATTTGTTGTAGAGCTGGTTTGGTGGTGCTGAATTCTCTTAGCTTTTGCTTGTCTGTAAAGCTTTTGATTTTTCCATTGAATCTGAATGAGATCCTTGCTGGGTAGAGTAATCTTGGTTGTAAGTTCTTCCCTTTCATCACTTTAAGTATATCATGGCACTCCCTTCTGGCTTGTAGAGTTTCTGCTGAGCAATCAGCTGTTAACCTTATGCGAGTTTCCTTGTGTGTTATTTGTCGTTTTTCCCTTGCTGCTTTCAATAATTTTTCTTTGTCTTTAATTTTTGCCAATTTGATTACTGTGTGTCTCAGCGTGTTTCTCCTTGGGCTTTTTCTGTATGGGACTCTCTGCGCTTCCTGGACTTGGGTGGCTATTTTGTTTTCCCATGTTAGGGAAGTTTTCGACTGTAGTCTCTTCAAATATTTTCTCTGGTCCTTTCTCTCTCTCTTCTCCTTCTGGGACCCCTATAATGCGAATATTGTTGCATTTAATGTTGTCCCAGAGGTCTCTTAGGCTGTCTTCATTTCTTTTCATTCTTTTTTCTGTTCCGCAGCAGTGAATTCAACCATTCTGTCTTCCAGGTCACTTATCCGTTCTTCTGCCTCAGTTATTCTGCTACTGATTCCTTCTAGTGTATTTTTCATTTCAGTTATTGTATTGTTCGTCTCTGTTTGTTTGTTCTTTAATTCTTCTAGGTCTTTGTTAAACATTTCTTGCATCCTTTTGATCTTTGCCTCCATTCTTTTTCCGAGGTCCTGGATCATCTTCACTATCATTATTCTGAATTCCTTTTCTGGAAGGTTGCCCATCTCCACTTCATTTAGTTGTTTTTCTGGGGTTTTCTCTTGTTCCTTCATCTGGTACACAGCCTTCTGCCTTTTCATCTTGTCTATCTTTCTGTGAATGTGGTTTTTGTTCCACAGGCTGCAGGATTGTAGTTCTTCTTGCTTCTGCTGTGTGTTGTAAAGCGTCTTAAAAAGTATTATTTAAATAGTAATGCCACTTGAGTTCCGGTCCATATATGTTCCTAGTTTCCTCTAAATTATAAATTCTTCTATAGCTTTTCCAATTATATTTCTGTCTATTGCACTTTTTTTTTTTTTTTTTTGAATGGGAGCAAACAGTGTTGATATGTTTGACCCTGGGAAAGAAAATAATTAGATTCAGTATGATGGCTTTAGTTTCCAACAGAAGGAAAATGCCCCCCTGGCAAAGCTGTTAGAATGAAATACTTAAGGAGAGCAGAGCCTGAGGTGTCTCTGCACTAGGTGTGTGTAACCTTTGGTCAGTTAATCCATCTTTCTGGGTCTCGGTTTTCTCATCTATAAAATGGGGAGGAAAAAATAGCACCTACCTCATAGGCTAGTTTGAGAATCAAACAAGTAAAAAAACACTGGAAGGTGCTTGATGCATAATAAGTGCTACTTACTGCTAGTTGCCTTTACCATAATTAAGTGAACTGTGAAAAAAAAAAAGTGATTTTAGTGTAATGGTACCTACCACCCGAAGGAGGATTAAATAGGTGGGTCTTTCAGGTTTAAAATACCCATGTGCCGTGTCAGTGAAGACCTTTTTGTTTAAATCTATTTTCTACCAAACCCTTTTGGGGTCGGGGAGGGTGGGAATGGCGAGAGATGAAACAATGTAAGTAAGGCTGCTCTTTGGTGTTCTGGAAGGGCGGTGGGGTCACGTCTGCCTGTGCTTGATCATCTTTGCTAGTCGCTTATTCTAGGGCGCTCTCATTTAAGGCTCACACCATCCCCCACTACAGAGGGCAGCGCTTATGTTATAGATGGACAAAATGAAGCTTCCCCAGAGACGGGGGCCTTGCCAAGGTCACAGCTAGTCAAGTGTGGTATCTGGATTTGCATCCAGATCTTTCTAAATGCACAGCCTCTCCTCGCAGCACTCCCTCTTCCTGAGAGATCACCAGCATTGCTGTGCTTCTCCTTCTTAGTGACTAGCGGCGTTTGTGTGTAGGGTTTGTTTCCCTAACTTCAGAATGGAAAACTTCCCTAGGGGGGACTTCTCAAGTCCACATCCTTTGTTTAAAGGGATTTTGCTTTTTCGGGTTTTACTTTCTCGTCCACACCCTCCAGCCCTGTGGTCTTTGATCTATTTCCAAAGAGGGTCATTTAGAAAATCCCGTCAGAGTGGTCACAGAAGAAAGCTTAGCCTTGACAGCTGAGGTTGGCTCTGTTGGGTGTTTATTGCCGGCAAGTTGCCGAACACAGATTCCTGAAGCTTGAGAGGGTCGCCTTTGGTTAGAATCTGATTCCGTTTATTTGTTCGACAGACAATTATCAGGCCCTGCAGGTGACAGGCGGTCGGCTAAGTGTCAGTGAATACAAGGTGAGTCAGACGGGGCACCTACCTTCTCGAAACACCAAGGCTGGTGCGGAAGGAAGACACTTAAACTGGACCATTGTCACATAGGGTTTAAGGGTTATGGCAGAGGGAAGGACACATTCAAGGGGACATTTAAACCAGGTCTTTGGTGGTCGTCCCTTCCTCGGGAATCTGCAGCCTTCTATAACTGCCTGCCGTGGCAGCTCTGCTCTGCGAAGGGGGCTCCACGTGGACTTTTCTCTCCACCTCCAGCCACTGTGATGTCTGTGTTGGGAGCTGTGAGGACATGAGATTGTATGGTCGGTTGGTTTTTAAATTTTTTCGTAAGTCACATGCCTTCCTGGTCAGGTACTCAGATGAAAGATCATTCGCCCTCTGCTCGGTCTGGGTTGACCTTCTGTGTCTTCTTTGAACCTGTCTCAGCCAGCCTTCTGCGTGGTCCACGATTGTCCCTCTGCAGGCTGGTTGTAGGTTGTCTGTCTGCTCCCCTCCGGTCTCTGCTTGTTTGAAATGTTTCATGCTTTTCTGGCAATCTTCTGTGAAAGGGTGGAAGCTATTAAGACAGTCCCTGTGGAGTGTTTCTAGGTTTTCCCCTGTGACTGAGATGTAGCCTCCTGCCCATGACGTTGGGGCCTCTCCGGTCTCCTTTCCCTTGAGTGTGTCGTCTGTTAGCCTTGCCCGCCTTCCGCAGTTCTCTCTGCCGGGAACACGGGGAGCTGTTTTGCCCTCTTGACTAAACATGGATGGGTCGGTACATTCATCTGTCCTCCCATAGAGGTCTGTGCAAATCTCTGTCATCACATTCTTGGGGTTCCTGTGGATGTTTTGTGTTGGTCTTTCTTGTTAGACAGTGTTCTTTAAAGCCAACCCTTACTCTGGTCACTTTTGAAAACACAGTACCTGGTTAGTGCTTGGTACATATAAGATGCTAACTAGGTGCTCTTTTTAATAAGTGTTTAGTCCAGGCTTCAAAACTCACCTAAACTATAAAATATATGCGTGCATGTATGCATGTGAGAGGGACAGAGATCTGTTATAGTTTGCATCATCCTGCATTTGTTTATTTTGTAGAGAGCTCTCTCAGTTTGGGTAGACTGCAAGGCTGCTGCATCATCTCTTGGGATGAAAGGTTAGCAGGAAATTGTAGATGAGTCGAACCAGTCTCAGGATCTGCAGGATATTTCTTTTGCAATTTGCATCCATTGACAGTGCTAAGAACTCAGCCCTTCCCTCTTTGCTCTTTCTTTCAGAAAGTATTATGAGGGAGGCCGAGGACTCCACGCTCCGGGCAGAGAAACGGCGCTGGGATTAGGGATTGCCACTTCCGAGAGGATGCTGGGAATCTGCAGAGGGAGACGGAAATTCCTGGCTGCCTCGTTGACTCTGCTCTGCATCCCAGCCATCACCTGGCTTTACCTGTTTGCTGGGAGCTTTGAAGGTAAGAAGGAAGCTTTCCCACAGGGAGAGGGATGGAGGGAGGAAGGAACCCTGGCTGTCCCAGAGTCCTAGGAAGAACCTCCAAATCTTCTAATCCCAGCTTCTCCTTCTGTAGAACAATGGAATTTTGATGCCCGATCACAGGAAAAGATTTGCCTAGGTTTACAGAGGGAATTAGAGGGCGTTAGTAATGGGAGGAGAAAAAGCTAAATACAGAAGCAAAAGTAAGGCGCCCCTGGATGCAGCAGCGTGGAGGAGGTTACACAAACGTCAGATAGCAGCTGTGCAGGCTGATCGCCGTGTCGATAAAGGGGAAAAGGTTGGGTCCTGGGGGGGTTACTTAGCTGTTTGTGGAGTAAGATGTTTCATTCATTCTTTCATCTATTCATTCACTTATCTGCACATTCAGCATTTTGCTACTGTTTAACATCTATGCTAAACCAGGTACTGGGAATCCGGTGATAACAGATTTGGACCTTCGGAGTGCAGTGAAGGAGACAGGTTAACATGTGATCTCTGTTCATTGCTGTATGTGATACTCTGTTAAGATAAGGCAAGCCCAGGGCGCTGGGGGAGAGGGTGACTGAGGCTGTCAGGCGGGCTGGGTACAGAAGATGAGTAGTGATGCTGACTGGCTGAGCACAGGAGCTCAGCAAAGGAGTCGCCTTCACTAAACAAATAACAAACGCTCATCCCTGCCGCGTTCCCGAAATCCACAGAAAAGACGAGTCTCACATCCTTCCAGCCAGCAGTTTCAAATGCAGTGCAGTGTTCTGAGTATCAAAGATGGTTTTCTAAGCTTCGGGGAGGGAAGGAGTGGCAGTGTTGAAGAGCACACTTTCTGTTTATTTACCCCAACACTTGAGTTAAAAATATATATATTTCTCTCAAGTGAAAATCTGTCTCCAGGAAGTCACTACTGTGTTTTTTTAAACATGTCCTTTATGCATAATTTTATCGACAGCTCAAGGCTACCTTTTAATTAGGAGTTCGCTGCCTGAGCTTTGCCCTGAGTTCGCCAGGCTGAATATAAACGAGGTGGAACTCTGTGCCTGCATAGCAGGGAAGGGCCCAGGGCCACACCCCTGTCCCTTTCCTGCCCCAGACATCCCTGGAGTAGTAGAGCTTTCATCTAAGCAGCTAGATAGATTATGCATGGCAGTGGAAGGTTGATTTTTGGCAAAGAGATCAGAGGGAGGAAGGTGAGTTGGTTTTGGCACTGGAAGAGGTAGAAGGAAGCATTCTCCAGGGATGATGGAAGAGACCCTGTGAAAGAAGGCCAAGAGCATCGGTACTGGCACAGGTTTAATACTCTAAAACATTGACTTTGCCAGTATAACTATAGTAATAATAGTATAACAACAATAGCAATAATGATGATAACAATATACACCGTAATATTTTGAGCATTTCTACATGCCTGGCGTTGTTGTAAGGACTTGACACCTGTTAACTCTTCCTCCACAATAATCCTATGTGGTGGGGACAGATGAGGAGGGCAAGGAAGATCAGCTTCAGTGATGTCCCCGAGGGCCCAAAGCCAGGCAAGATGTGGCCTGGATTATTGGACTTGAGAGCTGTAATACCGTGTTGTGGATTGGGCTTCGGTGGGGGTAGACTTTGGTGGGGGGCGAGGGGGGTGCTGACAAAGTGTCACATGATGTTTTTGGATGTGTGTGAGGGAAATTGTACAATTTTGATTTTTCACTCATTGGTAGAAACCCAGCATCAAATAATTTTGGCAAAAAGGCAATTTGGGGACTAATAAAAGTAGTAAGTTGAAAGGTAGCGCTAGCTTCAGGCAGGGTTGGATCCAGGGACTCCAATGATATTTTTGTAGCTCTGTCTCTCTACTTTCCTTTGCTCTACTTTTCTCTGCTATGGTTTCTTTCAGGAGTAGCTTTTCCTACCCAATGAAAGCTTTGGCTTACAACTTATCCTTACCAGCCCCTTGTAGAAGAAGGAGGACTTCCTCCCCCTAATTCTCCAGCATTACCTCTGATTGGATTGCCTCTGGTCACTCGTGGTCTGGAGAGCATTCACTGTGGTTGGGGGAGGCTAGTGAGGGCAGCCATGAGCCCTGTGCCTATTTCTGGTCACAGGGTAGAGAAGAGTTCCCTTAAGCATGTGGAGGGAAACTGGGGAGGGGTGGCCCCCAAAGGTAAATGGTGCAGTTCCCCAAAGAGGAGAAACTAGGAGTTGATCTGGGTTCTGGAGAATTCACACCTGGCTGTGCTTTGTGATGGGCTGATGTTGACTTGAAGGTCGCTTTACAGCATCACGCTCTCTGGTCCAGCCCTGGCCCATAGAGGGACTGTGCTCCTTGACTTTGAATGATTTTATTAGGCAGGCAGATAGATTGCATTAAGTAGGGGCTGGATGACGTGGATACATTAACAGAAGCTTCTAGCTAGAAAGATGAAGGTGACGGATTTCTTTTACCGGCTATCAGTTAATCCGCTGATTTCTTTGACCGGGCCCAGTTAGTCCACCGGTCCACTGCATTTATTTCTGGATGCTACACTTTAAGAACAGTCTAGACAGGTCAGCACATTTAGGAGAATATAGGTGAATGATCGTGTCAACTCAAACCTTGTTTCATACGAAATAGTGGAAAAAATGGGGCTGCCTTGGAGAAAAGCAAAGGCTCCAGGTGTACAGTATCAGCTTCAGTCAACAGTCAAAGGGCCGTCACCTGAAGGAGATCAGGCTTATCACTCTGATGGCCCCTGAGTCTATGGAGGGACGTGGCAGGGAGCCAGATGTCAAGCTCATCATGATAAGCGTCATTCTGTCCACTGCTGGGACGAGCTGCCCTGGGAGGGAGGGATGAGAGGTGTGCAAACAGAAGTGTGAGCGTCAGGAGCAATTGCACAGGGTGATCTGCCTGACCGGTCCTGACCCAGAGATCGTGAGACTAGAAGAGGCTGAGTGTTTATCCAGAGACAAAGGTTTCCTCCTCAGAGTTCCTGCCGGCTGCCCCAGGCATCGGTACACTTCCAAAAGAGCCTGCGGAGACATCCTTTTCTCTGTAGTTAAACATAACAACTTTTCAGTCCACTTACTGATACCCTTGAGTTTTCTGGTTCAAGGCAGGTGGAGCCATAAATAAGGGACAGAGTAGCTGCCTGGATTCATGGTAATGCTATTCAGGCTTTATGTGGGTGTATTTATTTTTCAACCCTGTTTAATTTCAATGGATCATCTGCTGAGAGCAGAGTCTAGAACTCTCCCTGAGATGTGGATGCTCTTAGCGTAAGGCTCTGGAGTCAGATTACACACAGAAGCACGATATATTGAGAGAGCACTGGCTGGGGTCAGGGTCTCAGGCTCTGAAATCAACTCAGCCAGAGTAGTTGGTGATTTGGGGCGTGATCATGCCTCTCTCTTCGCCTCTTCCTGCTTGAAACGACGTTGTAGAAATGAAGCTCACCTGTTGGTGCACTAACATTCTACACGCTTATGATTCTAAGCATTGGGTGTGAATGAATTGGAAATGAGCAGAATCTTCTCCAATTAATGGGAAATAGGACAGGAGGAGGGAATAGGCTTATTGTGATTTGCTCAGGAGTGTGGATCCAGGATCAGTGCATAAAAGTTACAGCGAAGCAGGACCTTTCTCAGTGTAAGAAAGAACGGTTGTTCTGACACATTTGCCAGGCGTTGGAGTGCACCATCTGGGAAAGCATTGAGATCCCCCTTCCCAGAGCTGTTTGTCAAAGGCCAACTGACCATTGGTGGAGGATGCTAATCAGGGGATTTTTTTTGCTGGTGCTTTAATCCCCGAAGTTCCTAAATGCTACTGACTTCATTTCTTCCCACACCCTCCTTTGTTCCTCCGCCATCTCCACGAACATCCCCAGCTACCCATGCTCCAGGCTCTAAGCCTTCATTCTCTTCGTTCTTCATTCCCTCCATCGCTTGGTCGCCATATCCTGTTGAATCTGATCTTGACCTCTTGCCTCTGTGTCTCTTGTTTCCTTCCTTTCAGCACCTCTGATGCCCTGGCTCAGCTGTCTGCGTTCATCCTTTGGCGTCAGGACTGACGTGGCAGCCATCCTCGTCTGCCCTCCGGCCCCATCTCCTCGCACCCTCCTCACATTCCCCATCCAGCCTCGCTAGACTTCCTTGATGCTGGTGTGCACTGCCCTCGGTCCTCTGGACTTCGCACATGTTGTTCCTTCCCCTCCTGTCTTTGCCTCACTGAGATCCTCCTGTCTCAGCTTAAACATGATTGCCCCTCACCCTTAACTCGCTGGCTTCCTCAGCTACCCCGTCCTGACACCGCCCCCGCTCCCCGCTGACTTCTCATCCTTTCTCCTCCCTCACACTCAGGGCACTTCGTTTTTCTTGTTTTTATAATTGCTGTCTTCACGACTGACTACAGGCATCAGGAGGGAAGTGGTTCACTCTGTCCATGCCTCCATCTCTAGCACCTACTACGTGCCAGGAGAACTGTTTGTTGAATGAGTGAATGAGCGAAGGAATGTGTACTCGTCTGTCTTTAAGTGCTGGCAGCTGTCTTCACTGCTTCCTGGATTAACTCCAGACTCCTTATCATGGCTCTGGGGTCTTTCACAGGCTTTCTCCCTTAGCTTATAATTTCTGTCTTCACTCAGGTGAGGGTGCCTCATCCAACACCCTGAGAAAACGCCTTCATTTTTGCTCTTTCTGCCCAGGATACAGTTCTCTGTTTCCACAACCCTTCCTCCCAGCCTGCACCTTCAGTGCCCATATTCAGTGTCATTTTCCTCTAATGTCTGATCCTATACGGAAACTTCTCTGGCAACACTCACCGAGGGATATTTTGCTTGTTTGGTGTCTTTCTAACCACTTGCCTGTGAGATTCTTGAGACAAGGGTCTGTTTTACTCATCATCACATTCCCACAGCCTGAGCATCACTCTGGCGGGTTCTTAGTAAATGTTGGCTGGAAAGGGTTCCGCTATTAAGGGCAGCGGGAGCCAGTGGTAGACGAGGGCTCTTCCTGGTGCTCTGGGCATCTCTGATTTTGAGACCTCAGGATATGGTGCCAGGAGCCTCACCTGCCTTCTGGTTGGGATGTTAATTCTGGGACTTGACTAGTTCTGCTTAAACACCCCTCCAACTTGAATTTAGAGCATGTCTGTTATTTTCTGCTAGAATCGCCTTTTCTCATGGGCATGAGAGTTTTGTTTGTGGGGTGTGGTTCTTTCTTTTCTGCCCATCAGGGAGATGGCGTTCAGCTGCTATTGAGTTAGCAGCAGGTGGAAAAGGGTGCTTTTCAGTGGTTCAGAAAATTGATCACACGTTGCCCTCTCATCATTTATAACCAGCTCTGCGCAGACGCTGCGCAGACGCTGTGCAGACGCTGTGCAGACGCTTCCTGTGGTCAGGGAGGTGGGCCGGCGAGGGTATGGGTGTTATTTAAAAGCAAATGTCTTCAGAGGCTGCAACGTCCAGAACATTTAAAAGCAGTGTCATGAACAGGCATAGGATATTAATTCCTAGCCGATTTCAGCCCGCACCCGCCTTTTGTTGTTCCTGAACCCTCTTCACTGTTCATGCGCTTCTTATCAACACAAACTCCTCCTGAAATGAATGGCTGGAGAGTCGTCACTATAAATTTCAACAGGAAGAAGTGAGGTCCTGACATTTGACCATTTTGAAGAGTTGCAGTGAGAACCAGCATTGTAAGTTAAAGCGTTTCTTTGTTTTATCGTCACAGGGGATCACGGGGCACGTGAACAGAAGAGTAGGGGAGATGCGGGCTTGACCAAACCTGACTGATTTCCCAGCCCTGCATCCCCTCTCCCCGTCCGTCAGCCCAGACACGGTGCCAGGAGGTCTGTGAACTCAGACCGTGCAAGGTCTGGCGGATAATGTGCTGGAGGTTTCATTAGCCCCTGAGGCTAGGCTGGTGGCAGCTTTGATGGCAGCCGAACTATTTTGCCTTTCTGCCAATGGCCCCGACTTAATACGGATATTACCATAGAAGGATGTTATGGGGTATAAGAACGTAGGATGCTGAATGCGAAATGAGATGGTAAGGGTAATATAAAAGTCATATTGATTTTTTTTTTTAAATAGATCAGAAATGAAGGGCTTTCTTAGCCAGTGCTTAATACCATCAGTGCCAGGCCTAAGCAAAAGCCTATAACGGATGAGAATGTGCAAGTGAGACTCTGCGAGTGGTGCCCTGCCACAGGGCACAGGGGCTGCGTGTGTCTGCGGTTCTTGCCTTGGGCGAAAAGGCATCTCTTCAAGGTCTTGGAATCTGAGAGGGCAGGGGAAGTCTATCACGATTTTATTTGGTTGTGAGTTGGTTGCTGAGGTAACCCCCACTTTTCTTACACCCAGCTTTTGATCTTAAAATCATATCGGTGATCCTGCTGGGGTGGAGAAAATGACCCTGATGTGTCAGTTGGCTGCATCTCCTGGAAGAGCTCATGGCAAGAGTCTTAGACCAGGAGTCAGGAAAACTGGTTTCCACTAATCCCAGCAGCTACCTTGTATTAGTTTCCAGTGGCTGCTGGAGCCAATTACCACAAATGTAGTGGCTTTAAAAAGCACACATTTATTATCTTAACAGTTTCAGAAGTCAGAAACCTAAAATGAGTCTCATTGGGCTAAAGCCAAGGTGCTGCCAGGGCTGGTTTCTCCTGGAGACCCCAGGAGAGAATTCATCTCCCGGCCTTTTTCATCTTCTAAAGGCTGCCGTTTTCCTCGGCTTGTGGCCCCTTCCTCCATCTCCAAGGCCAGAAGAGTAGCATCTTCAAATTACTCTTTCTGACTGTGATCTCTGCCTCTGTGGTCACATCTCCTTCTCTGATTGTGACCTTCCTGCCTCCCTCTTACAAGGACCCTTGTGATTACTTTGAGCCCATCTGGATAATCCAGGATAATTGTCCCATCTCAAAATCGTTAATTTAATCACACCTGCCAAGTCCCTTTGGCCAGGTAAGGTAACATAGTCACAGGTTGTGGGGATTAGGTTGTGGGCATACTTGGGGAACCATTATTAGGCCCTCCACACCCCTCCCCCCAAGTCCTATGCTTCTGCATCCCCTCCATCTTGTTATTGTTCTTTAGAGACAAAGTAAAGTGGTGTTGTACCATCTACTTTCTCACATGGACATCTTATCCTGCTCCAGGAGTTTTGGCTTCAATAATTTTGATTTGATACATGAATATCTAACAGGACTTAGCGCTCATGAAAAAGGCATTGTATTCAGACATGTTTGTCCGTTCAAACAATTTTGGATTATAATACATTGCCTGTAATAGGTGCTTCATCGGTAACCAGTGATAGGTTAAGGTTTTCTGAAATGAAAGGCCCAGAACCTCTGCTCTTTGGGGGTTCTGGTCTGAAAGTGATTTCATTTACTTTTTAGTTTCAGATACCAATTTAACAAACGGAGGGGGATTTCATCAACCTGTTGATGGTTAAGGAGGTCTGTTAATTTTAAGTAAATGAGAGCCACTTGTGTAACTACCTGGACCACTCTTTGGTGTTATCAGCCCAACATATCAGTTCTGTCCCCAGCCATCTACCAGAGAGAAATGTGTCTACATTAGCACAGAAGACGTGTTAAGAGCACTTTCACATCGGTGTGTGTGAAAGCCTGTCCACAGTGAAAATAAACACATAAATAGTGGCATATATATTCATATATATATGAAGTACAGCAGAGCCATGAAAATCTACTCACAGGTCATACTGCACAAAAGAAGACAGACACAAAAGAATAACTACTGTATGATTTGAATTATACGGGCAAACAGTAATCTAGGGGTGGAGGTGAGACTGGGACAGGACAAAAAGAAGCCTTTGGGGTGCTGGCAGTAACTGAATTTTTGCCCTTGTGATTATACAGGTGTGTTCACCTTGTGACATTTCATCCAGTTTTTCATTTGATTTGTTTACTTTCCTGTTTGTGTTTTATTTATTTATTTTTTAACCTCTGCAGGTCTTGAATAAGTACCTGAATTTGAAGAGCTGGTGTGGGTCTTGCATTCTTTTCAGATGAGACGGATTTTATTAACCTTTGGGATTTAAGAATCTATGTCACTGTTTAACCTTGAAATTCAAATGCTTTTTAAGCATGGGACTTCTCTTTGGAGATAGATGTTTAACATTTCCGTGTAACCACATTTCCATTTTTTCTTCCTTCTATACCTCACCATTTGGACATGTATTCCCCCTGTGAGGGTCTGATAACAGCTCTGACTGCAAGATCGGAAATTTGCCCATAAAACCCTAATTCTGAAAGAGCGTTTTCATCAATTTGAAACAAGACCCGTATTCCTACCAGAAGTCTGGCAATGACATAGCTCCAATTAATATTAAAATGATATTATTTCATAATATGGACACCAAACCACATCGGATAAACATTCCCATCTGCATTAGTCAGTAAACATCTTCATAAAGCCGTGGTGCCTGGAAAACAAAGAAAACTTTTACTGTATTGTAGGAGATAGGAAAACATGAAAAGGCTATGTACTATGTAAACTATAACTGTAATGGAAGCAATAGCAATATCTGTTTATTGCTTGTTAAGCAGTAATAGGCTGCTTCTGGCCTGCAGGTGTGTTGGGTTTGGCCTGCCAACTGCCTTTACCATTTTTGAATTCATTATCAACAGTTAAAAATTTGGAGATTGCACATAAAAATCATGATATCTGGCTTTTCTTAATAAAATGGAAATATCTAGCAAACTGGACCCTCATTTCATGATAGCACCCATTGGCTGGAGCTGAGTAGTAGCTGTTCCTTTGCCCAGTGTGTGGATGAATCACTTTGTCATGGTCCCTGCCCTCCCTGGTTGTCCCGTGCTCAGAGCTGAATTGAGAAGAAAGAGCCCTTGGTCTTTGCTTACCTCACTTGCTACCCCGGTCGGGCTCACGTTAACTTTTTTTTTTTTAAAACACTTTATTGGAGTATAATTGCTTTACAATGGTGTGTTAGTTTCTGCTGTATAAAAAAGTGAATCAGCTATATGTATACATATATCCCCATATCCCCTGCGTCTTGGGTCTCCCTCCCAGCCTCCCTATCCCACCCCTCTAGGTGGTCACAAAGCACCGAGCTGATCTCCCTGTGCTATGCAGCTGCTTCCCACTAGCTGTTTTACATTTGGTAGATTATATATGTCCATGCCACTCTCTCACTTTGTCCTAGCTTACCCTTCCCCCTCCCCGTGTCCTCAAGTCCATTCTCTGCGTCTGCATCTTTATTCCTGTCCTGCACCTAGGTTCTTCAAAACCATTATTATTTTTTTTTAGATTCCATATATATGTGTTAGCATACGGTATTTGTTTTTCTCTCTGACTTGCTTCACTCTGTATGACATACTCTAGGTCCATCCACCTCACTACAAATAACTCAACTTCATTTTTTATGGCTGAGTAATATTCCATTGTATATATGTGCCACATCTTCTTTATCCATTCATCTGTCGATGGACACTTAGGTGGCTGCCATGTCCTGGCTATTGTAAATAGAGCTGCAATGAACATTTTGGTACATGACTCTTTTTGAATTATGGTTTTCTCAGGGTATATGCCCAGTAGATTGCTGGGTCGTATGGTAGTTCTGTTTTTAGTTTTTTAAGGAATCTCCATATTGTTCTCCATAGTGGCTGTATTAGTTTACATTCCCACCAACAGTGCAAGAGGGTTCCCTATTCTCCATACCCTGTCCAGCATTTATTGTTCGTAGATTCCTTGATGATGGCCATTCTGACTGGTGTGAGGTGATACCTCATTGTAGTTTTGATTTGCATTTCTCTAATGATTAGAGATGTTGAGCATTCGTTCATGTGTCTTTTGGCAATCTGTATACCTTCTTTGGAGAAATGTGTATTTAGATCTTCTGCCCATTTTTGGACTGGGTTGTTTGTATTTTTTTTTTTTTTTTTTTTTTTTTTTGCAGTACGCGGGCCTCTCACTGTTGTGGCCTCTCCCGTTGTGGAGCACAGGCTCTGGACGCGCAGGCTCAGCGGCCATGGCTCACGGGCCCAGCCACTCCACGGCATGTGGGATCTTCCCGGACCGGGGCACGAACCCGTGTCCCCTGCATCGGCAGGCGGACTCTCAACCGCTGCGCCACCAGGGAAGCCCGGGTTGTTTGTCTTTTGATATTGAGCTGCATGAGCTGCCTGTATATTGGGAGAGTAATACTTTGTCAGTTGCTTCATTTGCAAATATTTTCTCCCATTCTGAGGGTTGTCTTTTCGTCTGGTTTATGGTTTCCTTTGCTGTGCAAAAGCTTTTAAGTTTCATTAGGTCCCTTTTGCTTATTTTTGTTTTTATTTCCATTTCTGTAGGAGGTGGGTCAAAAAGGATCTTGCTGTGATGTATGTCATATAATGTTCTGCCTATGTTTTCCTCTAAGAGTTTTATAGTGTCTGGCGTTACATTTAGGTCTTTAATCCATTTTGAGTTTATTTTTGTGTATGGTGTTAGGAAGTGTTCTAATTTCATTCTTTTACATGTAGCTGTCCAGTTTTCCCAGCACCACTTATTGAAGAGGCTGTCTTTTCTCCATTATATATTCTAGCCTTCTTTATCAAAGGTAAGGTGACCATATGTGTGTGGGTTTATCTCTGGGCTTTCCATCCTGTTCCATTGATCTATATTTCTGTTTTTGTGCCAGTACCGTACTGTCTTGATTACTGTAGCTTTGCAGTATAGTGTGAAGTCAGGGAGTCTGATTCCTCCAGCTCCGTTTTTCTTTCTCCAGATTGCTTTGGCTATTCGGGCTCTTTTGTGTTTCCATACAAATTGTGAACTATTTTGTCCTAGTTCTGTGAAAAATGCCCTTGGTAGTTTGATAGGGATTACATTGAATCTGTAGTTTGCTTTGGGTAGTATAGTCATTTTCACAATACTGATTCTTCGAATCCAAGAACATGGTATATCTCTCCATCTGTTTGTATCATCTTTAATTTCTTTCATCAGTGTCTCATATTTTTCTGCATACAGGTCTTTTGTCTCCTTAGGTAGGTTTATTCCTAGGTATTTTATTCTTTTTGTTGCAACGGTAAATGGGAGTGTTTCCTTAATTTCTCTTTCAGATTTTTCATTAGTGTATAGGAATGCAAGGGATTTCTGTGCATTAATTTTATATCCTGCTACTTTACCAAATTCATTGATTAGCTCTAGTAGTTTTCTGGTAGCATCTTCGGGATTCTCTATGTGTAGTATCATGTCATCTGCAAACAGTGACAGTTTTAATTCTTTTCTGATTTGGATTCCTTTTATTTCTTTTTCTTCTGATTGCTGTGGCTAAAACTTACAAAACTATGTTGAATAATAGTGGTGAGAGTGGGCAACCTTGTCTTGTTCTTGATCTTAGTGGAAATGGTTTCAGTTTTTCACCATGGAGAACACTGTTGGCTGTGGGTTTGTTATATAAGGCTTTTATTATGTTGATGTAAGTTCCCTCTATGCCTACTTTCTGGAGAGTTTTTATCATAACTGGGTGTTGAATTTTGTCAGAAGCCTTTTCTGCATCTGTTGAGATTATCATATGGTTTTTATTCTTCAGTTTGTTCCTATGATTTATCACATTGATTGATTTGTGTATATTGAAGAATCCTTGCATTCCTGGAATAAACCCCACTTGATCATGGTGTATGACCCTTTTAAGGTGCTGTTGGAACCTGTTTGCTAATATTTTGTTGAGGATTTTTACATCTGTGTTCATCAGTGATATTGGTTTGTAGTGTTTTTGTGTGTGCGTGTGGAAAATCTTTGTCTGGTTTTGGTATCAGGGTGATGGTGGCCTGGTAGAATGAGTTTGGGAGTGTTCCTCCCTTTGCTATATTTTGGAAGAGTTTGAGAAGGATAGGTGTTACCTCTTCTGTAAATGTTTGATAGAATTCACCTGTGAAGGCATCTAGTCCCGGGCTTTGGTTTGTTGGAAGATTTTTTTTTTTTTTTTTTGTGGTTCGCGGGCCTCTCACTGTTGAGGCCTCTCCCGTTGTGGAGCACAGGCTCTGGACGCGCAGGCTCAGCGGCCATGGCTCACGGGCCCAGCCGCTTTGCGGCATGTGGGATCTTCCCAGATCGGGGCACGAACCCGTGTCCCCTGCATCGGCAGGCGGGCTCTCAACCACTGCGCCACCAGAGAAGCCCTGTTACAATTGTTATATCTTCTTCTTGGATTGATCTCTTGATCATCGTTTAGTGTCCTTCTTTGTCTTTTGTAATGGTCTTTATTTTAAAGTCTATTTTGTCTGATATGAGAATTGCTGCTCCAGCTTTCTTTTGATTTCCATTTTCATGGAATACCTTTTTCCATCCTCTCACTTTCAGTCTGTATGTGTCCCTAGGTCTGAAGTGGGTCTCTTGTAGACAGCATATATACGGGTCTTATTTTTGTATGCATTGAGCCAGTCTGTGTGTTTTGGTTGGAGCATTTAATCTATTTACATTTAAGGTAGTTATTGATATGTGTCTTCCTATTACCATTTTCTTAATTGTTTTGGGTTTGTTATTGTAGGTCTTTTCCTTCTCTTGTGTTTCTTGCCTAGAGAAGTTCCTTTAGGATTTGTTGTAAAGCTGGTTTGGTTGTGCTGAATTCTCTTAGCTTCTGCTTCTATGTGAAGCTTTTAATATCTCCGTTGAATCTGAATGAGATCCTTGCTGGGTAGAGTAATCTTGGTTGTAGGTTTTTCTGTTTCATCACTTTAAATATGTCTTACCACTCCCTTCTGGCTTGCAGAGTTTCTGCTGAAAGATTAGTTGTTAACTTTTTGGGGATTCCCTTGTACGTTACTTGTTGTTTTTCCCTTGCTGCTTTTAATATTTTTTCTTTGTATTTAATTTTTGGTAGTTTGATTAATATGTGTCTTGGTGTGTTTCTCCTTGGATATGTCCTGTATGTGACTGTGCTTCCTGGACTTGATTGACTATTTCCTTTCCCATATTAGGAAGTTTTCAACTATAATCTCTTCAAATATTTTCTCAGTCCCTTTCTTTTTCTCTTCTTCTTCTGGAACCCTATAATTCGAATGTTGGTGCATTTAATGTTGTCCAGATGTCTCTGTGATTGTCTTCAATTGTTTTCATTCTTTTTTCTTTATTCTGCTCTGCGGTAGTTATTTCCACTATTTTATCTTCCAGGTCACTTATCCGTTCTTCTGCCTCAGTTATTCTGCCATTGATTCCTTCTAGAGAATTTTAAATTTCATTTATTGTGTTGTTCATCATTGTTTGCTGTTTAGTTCTTCTAGGTCCTTGTTAAATGTTTCTTTTATTTTCTCCATTCTGTTTCCAAGATTTTCGATCATCTTTACTGTCATTTCTCTGAATTCTTTCTCAGGTAGATTGCCTATTTCCTGTTTATTTGTTTGGTCTGGTGGGTCTTTACCTTGCTCCTTCATCTGCTGTGTGTTTCTCTGTCCTCTCATTTTACTTAATTTACTGTGTTTGGGGTCTCCTTTTCACAGGGTGCAGGTTCGCAGTTCCCATTGTTTTCGGTGTCTGCCCCCAGTGGGTAAGGTTGGTTCAGTGGGTTGTGTAGGCTTCCTGGTGGAGGGGACTTGTGCCTGTGTTCTGGTGGATGAGGCTGGATCTTGTCTTTCTGGTGGGCAGGACTGTGTCCGGTGGTGTGTTTTGGGTTGTCTGTGAACTTAGTATGATTTTAGGCAGCCTCTCTGCTAATGGGTGGTGTTGTGTTCTTGTCTTGCTAGTTGCTTGGCATGGGGTGTCCAGCACTGTAGCTTGCTGGTCGTTGAGTGGATCTGGGTCTTAGCGTTGAGATGGAGATCTCTGGGAGAGCTCTTGCCGATTGATATTACGAGGGGCTGGGAGGTCTTTGGTGGACCAGTGCCCTACACTTGGCTCTCCCACCTCGGAGGCTCAGGCCTGACACCTGGCTGGAGCACCAAGACCCTGGTAACCACCTGGCTGGTGCTGGGTGACTGTGGATTCCACACAAAGACTGAATGAAAAGGTGAAAAGCTGAGCAGAGTTTTCATTAGTGTGTGGAACTTTGTCTGTGCTTCATATCTCCTTTATTCTAGGGCCAAAGCTGAAGAGGTAGCTCTCTCATTTGCATGGCAGAGGTGAAAGGGCCGTGTTAACTTCTTGCATTTGCACGTCTGGGCTTACTTACTGTCTGCCTCGGGCTGGGCTAGGTAGTTTACGTACGTGATCTCGTTTTTTCCTCCAAACACTTTCACGCTTGTCCCATTTTATAGATGAGGAAGCAGGCTGAGGGATCTTCAAGTCTTTGGCCAAGGTCATCTAGGTTGTACGTAAGGGAGCTGTTATTGGAACCCAGGCTGTGCCTGTAAAGAGCCTGCAAACTGCTCTCTCCCAACAACTTGCAGATATAGAAACAACTGGTGGGTGACAGTTTAAAGTGAAAATGCTTAAGTTCCAGACAAGGACAAGACAAACCCTGAGACGGGAACGGGGGCCATCTTGGACGAGAAGGCAGACCATGTTCTGTGGCTGACGGTGTTATCATAAGCCAGTAATAGGCAGAAAATTCAGTTAAACCCTTAATGCAATTTGTATTTTGTTTCTGCCATAGACTCATACAATTATGAGTAGGAGTGGACGGTAGGAATCATCTAGGCAGGCTTACAACCTAAGCAGATCAAGCCTTTGAAAACTACCCAAGGACTTTACCTAGAGCAGGAGCTGATGGTGGGGGAGCGTGTCCCTAAATGACAGGTGACACTTAAATCACAGGGTGACAATAGACAAATTGCTTAACATCACTGCTGGT
Source organism: Orcinus orca (assembly GCF_937001465.1). NCBI lineage: Eukaryota > Metazoa > Chordata > Mammalia > Artiodactyla > Delphinidae > Orcinus > Orcinus orca. The sequence continues at coordinate 89,506,766 of NC_064569.1, read as the reverse complement.
TGGTTTCTCCTCCACGAGAAGGGGAACAAACTGTGTACCTCATACACATGTTAACAGGCTAAGTACAGTACATGTTATAGAATGGCAGTAAGTGTTGCTTTTCTTCCCCTCTCTTATTTTCCAAGAATGTTGGAAGGTCATCCTAGGAAAGATGCCAAAGATCACCCACCTGGTCTAAACAAGGTCACTGAGGCAGCCAAGGTCTAGAGCATGTGACCGAATGAACTAAGGTCAAAGCCTCAGCCAGTGGTGTAATTGGAATCACCACCTGATTCACTGCTTGATACTGATGTGTCCGTTAACATTTTTAGTAAAGGCAAAAGGTGAATGCCCCATTTGTTCATTTCTATCCATCTGTATTTCCAGACATTTGCAGTTAGAAAGCAGGGGGTTAGGAGGGAGGAGGCAAGGAGACACAGACATATATTGTAACTGTAGTCATAAATACACCTGCAGGCAATCATGAACCCATCGGCCACATTTGGGGAAAGTTAGTTCACACAGGTGACCTGTTGTGAGAACATTTAAAGAGTCACAAAGAGGAAAGGACCATCCTCTGAAGCAAAGTGGAATCACTTCTCTAAAGATTTTTCTGATGGGGTGTAGCTGAATCAGTACACTTTATTCAAATTCCCAAACCCCCTGTTAAATGCTGTGTGTCCTCAGCTGAGTAACTTAACCTCTCTGAGCTCAAACTGTCTCTTCCAAAGTTGGAGGTGCTGCTTCCTACTTAAGAGGGGTTTTGTGCAGATGAAAAGGAGTCCATCGTGCCTAGCGGAGAGTAGATTTACAGAGTCACTTTGTGTTCAGCTGGGTTTTATATGCTGACTGCTCTCCGAAGCAAGAAATTGCTTAAGGAATCAACAGAGTTGAGTGTTTAATATCGCACTGTTTGGAAGAAACCTGAAAATGCAAGGTTCCTTCTCTTTCTAGGGTGGGCTCTTCAGATAGTGGGTATTTGTCATTTTTGCCCCAGCAGAGGGCACTCCATGCCCCATCTGCTGCCCATCATGACTTCTCTTGGTGCACAGCCAGTGCTGGGTGTTGAAGCTTGCAGTGACATCCCAGAAGGAAGTGTCTCCATTGCACCAATGGGTAGCAATTACAGGTAGGCAGCAGGATGGTGTTGAATCCGAGCTCTCCCGTATACATTTAAACAGTCCTCCCACAAGCCCATCAGGGAGGGAGGGTGTTCTGTTTCCCAGATGAGGTGGCTGAGCTTCAGACTCCTTAGTGCATCACCCACGGTGGTTCATTCCCTTCAGCAAACACCATCAGTCACTGTTTCAGGACATCGGGGACAGAGCTGTGAATTACAGGAGCGTGTAATGTCCTGTCTAGTGCAGGAAGAGAGATGATTCACAGACAGATTCATACTCTGCTGAGTGGTGATCCATGCTACAAAGAGAAAGCAGAAGAGGCTTGTTGAGGAATGGGGAGGGGGAAAGTGCTTTTGATAGCGTGGTCTGGACAGGGCTCTCTGGTGATGTTTAAGAAGAGCCAGGCAGAGATCGGGAGGAAAAGCGTTTCAGGCAGAGGGAATAGCAGAATGTGGAGAGCACTTGGTACCTTTGCAGAAGAACAGGGAGGAAACAGGGCGGCCAGAGGGAAGGGAGAGGAGGAAGCGGGGTGGACGCAGCCAGGAAAGGTGTAGGACCCATCTCACAGGCCTTGGGACAGGGTCTTGGAACCTGTGTTCTGAATTCTCTTTCTTCATCCTGTCTCTTCCATGGGAAGCAAGCCATCTGGACTTGCCTTTGGCTGCTAACCTAGGACGAACCTAAGAGTATTTCCTCCTCCAGCCCGTAAGGAAGTCACCTGGATCTCTGGTTCCAGAATTGCTAGATGATAAGAATCACCTGGGCACCTGCTGACCCTGCAGATGCTCAGCCCACCCGGGACCGCTACTTAGGGAAAATACAGTGCCAGGGCCCCGGCCCAGGTTTGCTAAATGGGAGTCTGCAGGGGAGGTTCCCAGGTATCTGCATTTTTAACAAGGGCCTCAGGTGATCCTTACCTTCTGGCCAGTTTGAGAAGTTTGCCCTGGCTAAAGTGAAGCCTCTGGGTGGCTGATCTCAGCTCCCCTCCTCAGCCCCCGGCCTCTAGGACTTGAATTTAATAAGGTTGAATCAGGTAGGTGATGACAGCACTGACTGAGTGCCTGCTGTTTGTCTCACAAAGCAGCTTTATCTCCTTTGACATTTAAATCTTAGTCCTGGGCTTCCCTGGTGGCGCAGTGGTTGAGAGTCCGCCTGCCGATGCAGAGGACACGGGTTCGTGCCCCGGTCCGGGAAGATCCCACGTGCTGCGGAGCGGCTGGGCCCGTGAGCCGTGGCCGCTGAGCCCGTGCGTCTGGAGCCTGTGAAAAAAAAAACTTAGTCCTCACAACCAAGTTCCTGAGGGTGATATTATCATCCTCACCTAATGTATCGTTTGTGCTTCTGTTAATCCCGAGTGTGGAACTGCACCTCACTTACATAACTCACCTCCTTTTCAGAGCTGTTGTGCAGCCTTAATGGTGTGTATTAGAAAAGCGCCTGGTGCATAATGAGTGCTGGATAAATTGTTATTAGTATTTACTGTGATTTCTACACCCTTCAGATGGTGAGGCCTTGCCTTTCTGTAGTCAACGCTGAATCCTTAGTCTTTGGCACGATACCTGGAATAAAGTAGATGCTTACTAGGTGTTGAAGTGCCGGCAATGAGGATGCTATTAGCTCCTCTTTATGGAGCATTTAAATCCTTGACTTGCATTAACTCATGTGTTCCTCAGAACTGCCCTATAAAGTGGGTACTGATATTCCCATTTTACAGATGAGGAAAATGAGGCACAGCCAAGTTCAAAAATCAGTTCGAGGTTCCAGAGCTAGGAAGTGGTAGAGTTAAGATTTAACCCAGGCGGTCCTGTTCACCAAGATCTAGCCGAGGTTCCATTGACCTCTTAAGTTGGCATTACTGATCTTCCTCTTTTCGGTGTAAGATTCCTTCCTTCTGCTCTGTTCTCCAAGGAGATTGGGACAAGTTGGTCATTTCCTGTGTATAAATAACCCTTCACATACACTTGGAAAAGGTACTAGATTCAAACTTCTCCAGGCCAGGTGGGCTCAGTTGTGCTGACTTTTCAGACCATGGCTTTTCTCTGCTTGCCTTCTGGGCTTCTGCCAGGTGCCTCTGTCCCGGTTACTGATTGGCCAGGCTTCAGGCACAGGTAAGGGTCAGTCCTTTCTGAGCAGGAAGGTAACTGGGCCCTCGGCTTCCCTTCCCAGGAGCCGTACCTGTGATGTATGCTCCCTAGGATGCTGTGCCTGGCTCACTCCACAGAGATTTGGGGCAGTTGGGTTTCCAGAGCTCTTGAAGTCAGCAATCCAGAAATGAACGCAGGCACACCTTCGTGCCGGGAGAGGCTGGGCACACCTGGGGGCTCGTTCTGGGGCAGCAGTGAGGGAGAAGGGTCAGGAGAGAGAGGAACATCTCACACACGGCTGTATTTCATGTTTCGGATAAACACTGAGGTGAGCGGCATGAAGGGGAGGATAAGTCAGCATCTCTGGGAGTGAGTATTTACAGAAGTTTTCTATTCCTCTCTCACCAGTCTGTTAATAGAGAGTCCTGCTCAGGTGGCTCTCTGAGCAGAAAGGAGTCTGCTTTTCCCTTTGGTCCACTTCTCTGCCCCAAACAGTCTCTGCCTTGCTTTCCAGATGCTTCAGTGACAGGTAGTCATCAGAAAGAGGCCCTGGCATTGCATATTTTCTCCGCTTCTTCACTTGTTCGTTCGCAGGTGGCATCGCTGGTCTCCTGGCGGTGGGGGAGTTCCCCGCTTCTGTCCTGACTGTAGGATAGTGGACGTTAACACTGGCCAGCGTTTGCTTTGTGCACTGTGCGAAGCCCCTCTCTCAGGTGGGACCGCCCCTCCTCCCCTCTTATAGGTCACGTGCAGGATGTGGAGAATCTGCCCTGGACGCAGAGCTAGCGTGTGCAGACTTGGCTTGTGTGACTCAGAGCCCTTGCTCTTAACCACGGACGCTCAGCCTCTTGCTTCCCTCCTGGGCCGCCTTTTCCTCCCTCCTTTCCATTCCGATCAGTAGCCTGCATGGAGATCTTCCTCTGTGCTGAGCACCATACCAGTGACCAGGGGGCAGAAGTAAGATTTAGACACAGAGGAGTGAAACAGCCTGGGTGAAAGGGAAATCTGAAGGTGTCCCGTGTACATCGTGAAGCATTTCCATTGCCTGTCAGAGAGGAGCGTCTACCTCCCAGGAACGAGGACAGCAAATCGGAGTGGGAGGGGCACAGCTCTGCAGCCAGAAAGCTCTGGGTCTGTGCCCCATAGCAGCTGTGTGACCCCAGGTGCGTCTCTTACTTTTTCTAAGGCTCAGTTTTCTCATGTATAAATGGGAACAACCATACCTCCCATACAGATTTATTTGAAGGTCTGAGTGTGATGATTTAGGTAGGCGACTGATGCATACTGGGCTCTCAGTAAATCCCAGCTTCTTGTTTTATTACATTTATTTTTGATGAGGTCATTTATCAGTGAACTTCAGATCTGTAATTGCAAATGAAATATAACATAAGAACATCTCTTGGCACATAGCTGTTGGCCAATAATTATAAAACAGAGGCTTCATTTACATGCAGTCGGACTGGACTTGTTGCCAGTATAATGAAAAAGCAAAATGAGGGCTTCCCTTGGTGGCGCAGTGGTTGGGAGTCCGCCTGCCGATGCAGGGGACGCGGGTTCGTGCCCCGGTCTGGGAGGATCCCACATGCCGCGGAGCGGCTGGGCCCGTGAGCCATGGCTGCTGAGCCTGTGCTCCGCAACCGGAGAGCCCACAGCAGTGAGAGGCCCGCGTACCACAAAACAAAAACAAAAACAAAAAACGGTTAAAAAACAAAAAACCAAAAAAACAAAATGAGAACAGAGAGTGGCTAAGTAGACGGCTCAGGGTCGCTCTGCTCGTAAGCGGCAGAGCTTGCTCGTTGGCTCTGTAGCAGCTCTGGGTCAAGTGAGGCTAGCATTGTCTTCCTCTCAGAGAAAATGAAGACCCAGGGAAGCTGAATATATCTTGTCCAAGTTTTCAAGTCCTTGGCACCTAGAAGGGACTTCATTCACCAAACAGCCACGTGGCACGTCAGGGACTCCGTTTCCTAATCTGTAGGATGGGAGTGATACTGTCTGCCCTGACCTCCCCTCAGAGTGGTTGTGGAGATCAGATGAAATACTGAAATACATAATACTTCATATACCATGAAGTATATGAAGGTGAGCTGGCCTGACAAAGGACAGGTAGAATTACATTACCAGCTCGTACTTTTCCAGGGCTCCCCTATTGGGTCCATTTCCATTTTCTAGAAATACGGAAAGCATTTGGAAACAAGGAGCTATTTTTGGTCCACACAAGGATCTAGGGTAGAAGTCAAAAGATGAAGTGCTTCCTCCCTCTGAATGTAGTCAGTAGCTGAGGTCTGTGGGATAGAAGACGGGGGCACTCAGCCCCATAGGAGAATTTCTGAATTTATTACATGCCCCGTTACATCATTCAGAGAGCAGCCTCGGAGCGAGTTCACACCTTCGCTCTCCCAGCTCCTGCCCCCCCTTCAAGGCCCAGCGGCAAGCCGTACCACCCTCCTGGTGCTCTTTCCAAAGCCTTTTTCCTCCCAGCCCCTAACGATAACTCTTTCCTGTGCCGTCCATCCACCGCTAGGCATCTTGGAAGCAGGGTCTGCAGTCTGGTGTTGATTTCATACTGCGTCATCTACTTATTCATTCACTCAAGAAAAATTCATTGAGGACCTGCTATGTCCCAGGCGCACTTGGGTACTTTGGAAATACTCCAGTCCTCATGGAGCTTACGAGTCAGCAAACAAGAGAATGACGCCTGCGTGCGCCATTTGCATATTGTGGTCAGGAAGGACTTTGACGACGTGACGTTTGAGCTGAAGCCTGAAGGATAATTGTGAGCCAGCTGTGTGGGGACAACACCCCGGCAAAGAGAACAAGCGTAATTGCTCAGAGGCTGGAAAGAACCGGATGTGTGGGTGAAGCTGGTGGAGTCCAACAAGTCAGGGGTAGATGAGCAAGAGGATACGGGGTTGGAGATGAAGTTGGGGACGTAGGCAGACACCCCGTGGACAGGCCACTGAAAGGAGTTTGGACGCTTTTAAAGTCCACGGGGTGTCTGCCTGAGTCTAGGCTGATAGCAAGGCTATGTGTGTTAGTGCCCTGTTTCTGCTGTAACAAACGATCACAACCAGATTTATTGAAACAACACAGATTTATTCTTAGAGTTTTGGAGATCAGTCTAAAATTGGTCTTGGGACTTCCCTGGTGGTCCAGCAGTTAAGGCTCCGCGCTCCCAGTGCAGGGGGCCCGGGTTCAATCCCTGGTCAGGGAACTAAATCCCACATGCTGCAACTAAGACCCACCACAGCCAAATAAATAAATGTAAAAATAAAAAATCTGTCTCGCTGGGCCGACATCGGGGTGTTGGCAGGGCTGATTTCCTCCAGAGGCTCCAGGGAGGAGGCTGTTTCTTGCCTTTTCCAGGTTCTAGAGGTTACTTGCATTCCTTTGCTGTTGGTGCCTTCCTGCATCTTCAAAGCCAGCCATCACATCATTCCAGCCTCTGTTTCCATCATTACGTCTCTCTGACCCTGACTCTCCTGCCTCCCTCTTATGAGGACCCTTGTGATTACATTGTACCCACCCGGATAATTAGCGTAATCTTTGCATCTTTGCATTAATTTAATCACATCTGCAAAATCCTTTGAGGCAACATAGTCACAGGTTCAGGGATTAGGATGTGGACAGCTTAAGGGGTCATATTCAGCCAGACATACCAGGTGTGTGTTTCCAAACAATCAATCCTGGTGTCTGTAGAGAATGATCTAAGGGACGTAAGAAGTTAGGCCAGGCCTCCAGCTAGGTAACTCACGTGGTCATCCAGGTGAGCTGTGAGGTGACCTGAACTCAGATGGTGTCAGTGGAGATGAGGCGGAAGTGGCCGTCTGGAGACAGGGTTTGGAGGGAGAGCCTCCAGGTCTTGGTGACGTTTGGACTGTGAAGGTGAGAGACGGAAAGGATCAAAGATGACTCCCAGGTCTTGATGGGAGCAAGTGGATGCTGGCTGGAGAAGCCTGGAGGGAGAGCAGGTGTGGGGCAGGCGATCGATGGCTGGTTTGGGACATGAGAGAGCAGAATAAAGAGAGAGCAGAATAAAGATGTGACAGTAAGCATCCCACCTGCTCACACCTGGGTATTGGGACCCTTGAACCACTGACACCCAGCAGGAAGGTGAGCTAGGACTCCAGTGTCAACCATCTTTCCTAGGGAAAAAAAAAAGATGTTATATGGAAAGAAAGATTGGGCTGCCTTTTTCATTTCCAGAGTGAAGTCTACGCTGTACTGTAATTTTTATCATAAAAATACGGTTGAAGTAAAGCTGGAGTGCCAGCTTTATCAGGCGGTGCGCTCAAGGTATGCTGGGGTGGAAAGCGCATGGGTGGCGAGTCCGATTCCGCCACTCTCTAGCTGCGTGGCCTCACGGCCGCTCTTGACCTTTCTGACCCTCGGCTCTTCATGGAGTGGTTGTGATACTTAAGTGAGCTAATACGTGAGCCTTGAATGCATGGTGCCAGGTGTACAGGGCTTGTTCTGCAAGTATTAGCCTCCTTTAAGGGAAAAGGGATGCGAAAGAACGTCACCATCATCTGCAATCATAATAGCCACTAATTTATTGAACACTTACTATATGCTGGGCACTGTCTGTGATTTACACGGATTAACTCATTCAGTCCTCACAACCACCCTGTGAAGTTGGTCCTGTTATTACCCCCACTTACAGGTGAGGGCACTGAGGTCCAGAGAGGTTAAATTAGTTGCCCAAGGTCACTCTGCTTGGGCTCAGGCTCGCCTGCCATTCTGGCCCCCAGGGACCATGGTTTGACTTACTAAGCTGTGCGGTCTCTGCGTGTAGAGAGGAACCATCGTCATCCCCGTCTTACAGAGGAGGAGACTGAGCCACCAAGAGATGAAACATAGAAACACGGTGGGCCGGTGGTAGTTGGCACGTTTCTCATGGATGGATGTTAAAAGCTGAAGCTGGTTCTGCTGGGACTCTGAGTCCAGGAGTTGTTCTTTATCCTGAGCGAGGCTCCATCTGGAGGGGCAGCATGGATCCAGGCTCAGAGTCTCTTCCTCGAAGGCTCGCACCCGCCTTCTGGCCCTGGGTCTTGGAAAGGCTGGATTTGTTTTTGCACGGTTGTCCCAGGGCTACTGCCCTTTTCTCCCTTCCAGAGGCTCTGACTGTGCTGCCCCACTCAGCATCTCGTTCCCCTGCAGCCCCTCCCACGGGTCTTCCTCGTCCCTGCCTGTGGCTTAATGAGAAATTACAGTCCTGGGTGTGGGAGACGGGTTGGTGCCTCGGCCAGAATGCTGCTGCTCTGAGGACTCCCAGCCCCGCGGGGTTGGGTGGAATCGCTGGCTCAGCGTTTCTGTGCTCGACTTGTGCCACATGTGGGCATTTAGGAAAGTCTCGATTCCACTAGAGATGCTTGCGGCCCCCCGCGGGTGCCCAACGTTTGATCTTCAGCTGCTGGTTTTTCTGCAGATATTTACGCTCCTATCAGCTTGGAAGTGCCTGGAAGGTTCAGACTGGCTTTGGGTCTCTTGAAATCCCCTACTGTGCGGTGTCCACAGTGGGAGTGATTCAGCTGTTTTTAACTTTGTCTTTTTTTGAACTTACCTGAGGGAGCCGTGTCATATATGCATGATATGTCAACTTTGTTTTTCATTTTTGTTTTGGGGGGTATAGGTTAGCTATAGTGTTGTCAGGACTAATGTACAGGCAGACCTCATTTGATCGCACTTGGCTTTGTTGTGCTTCGCAGATAGCGCGTTGTGTACAAATTGCGGGTCTGTGACAACATCAAATCTATTGGCACTGTTTTCCCACAGCATTTTCTCACTTTGTCTCTGTGTCACATTTTGGTGATTCTTGGCAATATTTCAGACTTTTTCATTATCATATTTCCTATGATGATCTGTGATCAGTGATCTCCTTTTTTTAATTGAAGTATAGTTGATTTACAATGTTAATTTCTGCTGTTCAGCAAAGTGATTGTTATACATATGTATACATTCTTTTTTATCTTCTTTTCCATTATGGTTTATCACGTGATATTGAATATGGTTCTCTGTGCTATACAGTAGGACCTTGTTGTTTATCCATTCTGTATAGTTTGCATCTGCTAATCCCAAATTCCCACTCCATCCTTCCCTGACCCCTCCTTGGCAACCACAAGTCTGTTCTCTGTGAGTCTGTTTCGTAGATAAGTTCATTTATGTCATATTTTAGATTTCACACGTAAGTGATACCATATGGTATTTGTCTTTCTCTTTCTGACTTACTTCACTTAGTATGATAATCTCTGGTTGCATCCATATTGCTGCAAATGGCATTATTTTGTTCTTTTTTATGGCTGAGTAGTATTCCGTTGTATATATGTACATCTTCTTTATCCATTCACCTGTTGATGGGCATTTAAGTTGCTTCCATGTTTTGGCTATTGTGACTAGTACTGCTATGAACATAGGGGTGCATGTATCTTTTCTAATTATAGTTTTGTCTGGATATATGCCCAGGTAGTGGGATTGCTGTGTGATCAGTGATCTCTGATATTATTACTGTAATTGTTTTGGGGTGCCACGAACCACACCCATCTAAGGTGGTGAATTTAATCAGTTGTTGAAATGACAGTGCATTTGGAATATTACATAAATTTAGTTGATAAAGCTGCAGCAGATTTCGAGAGGATCGACTCCAACTTTAAAAGAGGCCCTACTGTGGGTGAAATGCTATAAAACATTGCATGCTACAGAGAAGTCCTTCATGAAAGGAAGAGTCAATGGACGTGGCAGAGTCCGCTGTGGTCTTATTTTAAGAAACTGTCACGGCCACCCCAGCCTTCCGCATCCCCCACCCTGATCAGTCAGCAGCCATTGACATGGAGGCAAGACTCTCCGCCAGCAAAAAGGTTACCACTTGATGACGGCTCAGGTGATGGTTAGCATTTTTTTTTTAAACAATGAAGTATTTTTAAATTATGGTTTGTACGTGGGTTTTTTAGACATAACGCTGTTGCAACTTAAGACTACAGTGTAGTGTAAACGTAACTTTCACATGCACTGGGGAACCGACAAATTCATGGGACTCACTTTACTGTGATGCTTGCTTTATTGTGGTGGTCTGGAAAACCCCACCCGCAATATCTCCAAGGTGTGCCTGTAATGAAAAGCTGGGGCAAAGAAGCCTCCACGCTTGTAAGGCCGCAGCATTTATTCTATACGCGTGTACTTTGTGTTCCCGTGAGCTGATGATTCTACACACAGCACAGATTATATGATCATCAGACACATGTTGGTGATGGCTTGTCCCCTTGTATGAATCCCAGACTAGCCCCCCTTCCCGTTTGAAGTTTCTCGTGCACTTAATGAAATGGTTCCAGTTCACTCTGTGAACCACGAGGGTAAATGTTGTTCTGCCTGAGGTTTGCTCTTCTGGGATTCTGCCATTCTGAGTTCACATTTCCCAAGCCCTTAAGCCCAGTTGTCAGATGCTGTGAGACGGGGGGAATCAGGAATCCTGAGCTTATTTGAGATGAAAATTCACCCAGTGCTTGAGTGAGTGAGGATTAGTAGGGAGTAGAGGAGGAGATATTCCTTTTTGCTGCCTTTTTTTTTTTTTTTAATGACCACCTTTGAGAAAGATCCCAATACTTTTGAATAGACCTGTGTTACCCCTGATGTATTTGTCTGTTTCGTTGTCATGCTGAGGTTTCTTCTGTGCAGCCAGCTGATTTTTGGTGCCTCTGTTTTCCACTCCCCTGTTCTCCTGTTAGGTGATGGGACAGATATTAAGAAGCCAGCGTATGGTTGATACTGGACTAGAATGTGAGAAAGACGCAAAGACGGTTGAGCCATGGTCCCTGCCCTCAAGAAAAGTTGTTCTCTTTTTGGTCTTAGGGGACAGTGACCTTTCTCCATGTGCTCATTCCCCGAGGATAGTGGGTCCTTGGAGGAAAGCGGATGAGGTGATGGAGACGCTGTTTAGTGGGTAACGGAAGTTACGGGATGGTAGGAAGCAAATATTTAAGTCTAAGAGTAGCCGTCTTAGACTTAAATGGGAGGATGGCTCCCAATTGCAATGCACAAGAATTACTGTAGAAGAAGTATGGGCGCCTGTCTTTGGGGATCCAGAAGGAAGGACTCGTAAGTATCTGGGGATGTCCAGGAAAGCTTCCTGAAGAAGGTGCCTCTTGGGCTGAGTCTTGAAGCATGGCCTGGAGTGGTCCATGGAGAGTGGAGTTGGAAGACCCTTGGTTGGGATCTTGAGATTGCAAGGGGGTGACAGTCTCTCTGCTGAGATCATTCAGTCTTTGAGATCAGCATGTTTAACCAAATTGGTCCATTGGTCTTAGTGAAAAAAAGAAAAGCACAAAGTACATCTGATGCTGTACGGTCTCATGCAGTGCCTCAGCTAGCAGGTTTCTGTCATAACTTTCGAGCCCTGAAGAAATCCTATCTTCGTACATTCAGGGTGTCCCTTTCTGCTTTTGTATGATATTGGCGAGGCACTCTCATTCCCTTCCCCCACCTCCCTCCACGCCCCCATCTTTGGCCCTCAGTGATTCTGTATTAATAGAAGCGATTAAGCCGCCTCATCTCATCAGGGAGGAGATATTAATCTTCATCAGGCCCGGGGAGGAGATGCATTTTTTTATTTCTGTTCTTGCTTCCCTGCCCCGCTCCCCACCGTGAGCTCAGGGGCTGCTCCGGCGTCTGTGGGGAGCTCTGTAATCTGCTCCTGCAGATGCGTTTCCGGGGGGGTCACTTCTCTGCCCTCTCTCCCCTAGCCTCCCTGCATCGTGCACTGTAATTGACGACCATTGTCAGGAGATGGAGGGAAGGGAAAAATGTTCCCTCAAATGGAAACTCCCAGCTTCACTGTCCTCGCTACTGCTGGGGAAATTAGAACAGGGCAGTACCACAGCTGGAAGCGGTAGGCTTTTTTGGTTTATGAAATCCTATTCAGCCCTTGGAGAAGTACTCCAGCACCTGGGTGTCTTTTTTATGCCCTGTTGCTGTGATTAGCGGTGAGCTGAGGATGGGGGCGGGGGCGTGCAGGGGCAGGAGCAGGAGGAAGGGAAGCTTGAGAATCACTCAGAGAATTAGGAAGGAAAGGAGCTTTTTCCCAAGCTCAGCATCCCAGCTCTTCCTGCTGGTGTGAACTGACTGCCAATAATAGCTTGTCACGCATCGAGATTCTATTATGTGCCAGGCGCTGTGCCGGCACAAGTAAATTACGTACATTGTCTCGTGGAATCCTCACAAGTCAACTTGCCAGATGTGTATTGCTGTTCCGTTTTTCAGATGAGAAAACCGAGGCTGAGAGTTTCAGTGCCTTTGTCCCGGTGGCATGGGGAGCAGAGAGGGAACCAAATTCTATCCTTGGGAAAAAGCTCCTTTCCATCCTCATTCTCTGAGTGATTCTCAAGCTTCCCTTCCTCCTGCCCCCCGGCACCCCGCATCCTTAGCTCATCGCTAACATTCTGCCCACTGTACCCAGGAAGGCAGTGCAATTTATTGTCCAGACTGGAATGCTTTAAAGGATGAAAGAGGATGCCGTAAGTTATTAGGCTGGGACAGCAGGCGTAAGTGGGCATTGGTCCAGGGTAAACAAAGAAGCTTCCATTGCAACTGGGGGCAGGGGATGCTTCCATGCTCCTTTTGGAAGCAGAGATGGCACAGTGCACATTGTCGCCCGCCCCTCACCTCATCTCCCGCACACCCCACACGCCCCCCCCCCCCCCCGCAAACCACCACCAGGGGTCATCCGAGGTATGTGAGAGCCCCGCTGGCCTGCCACGTGCCTGGTGCAGGCGGGCCTGATGAGTTTGCTTCCACAATGAAGGATCTCAAATACCCACTGCCCCTTCCGCTTAGCGCGCAGCCTTCATACCCAGACCACCTCGGAGGATCTATTTAACTCCCTCTACTCGTAGGGATTGGCCTTCTTTGCAGCCTTTGAGCACACCTGGATTGGGGAGATGGCTCTTTTTCCCAGATGGCTCTATTTTCATTCCACCAGCAATCTTCTTACTCAGAGGGATTCCCAGGGCATTAAATTAGCAGAAAATGACATTAGCGCTAAGAACCAAACTCGATTATCTGAAATACAAGTATTTATTGTAAGTAATCAAAGAACCTCATCTCTGCCTCCCCACGCCTAGATCATATCCTCACACTGAATTTTATTAATGCCATTTTCCTTTTCGTCGGCAGCCTTTGGGGCAGGGCGGGGCGGGGGGCAGCTTGTCTCCAGAGCACAGAGTCTGCAATGATATTAGGTACCGGCACAAGGCAAGTTTGTCTGTGGCTTTTTCTCATGTAATTTGCTGGCTCTCCAGGTGGTGGTCCGTGGATGTGAATGCTGACGGGCCACACCCTTCTCCGTGGCGTGCCCCCCCCCCCCTCCTGTCTACAGGCATCGCTCTGCTGGCTTTTGCTCTAACTCGGCCGATATTTGAATGCTTGGATTTTTGCCCCCATTCTCTGCTTTTTTCCCTGAGAAAAATGCCACTGTCCAGCCCCGCAGCCCCCTTATACGTGAAGCAGTCCCCAGCTCACTCTTTGCCCCTGGTCCTTACTTGTCCCATTATTAGTGCGCTTTGTGCAGAATTGGTGCCTAATGTGTGCTGTAAATGGGGCAGTGTTATTGCTACCTCATCAAGTTGTTACGGAGTTAAGTCATGCACGCAGAGCACAGGCACGTAGGGATTCGTATTAGCAATTGCATTTCGTAGTATTAAACATCAGGAAGGTGATAATGTGCCAGTATTCAGGTGTGTCTCCCCGCAACCCCACCTGAAGGGACGGCTCCTTTAGAGTAGGGGGCCGTATCATCTGATTCAGTTTTGTATCCCTGGGGCTGAGCGCAAGGTGCTGGTAAGTGTTCAGTGAATTGAATTGTTGTAAGATAATGGTCCACTTGGGGAAGTAAGGTTTTGATAAAGATCCTTTAGTCCCCTAAATACCTGGGGGCCAGTGTGTGGCGGGGGTGAGGCACGGGGCCTGAGATTAATTAGCAAGAGTTGTAGGATGAATGAGAAGCAGATGACAGGCATGGCAAGTCTGTTGCAAGCACACGGGGTCGTTTTGGGCCGCCGCAGAGCTGATTCCCAGTGTTTACACGGGGGTGCCACAGCCTCTGTGAAGAGGGGAAGAGGATCCCTTCCAACCTGTACAACACTGGAGCCTTGGGCGCATTGGGGGAGGTTTGGCCTCTAGTGTGATGATGCTCCTCCTTTCTAGAATCTGTAAAATAAGGTGGCTTGGTGTTGGGAGAGTTAAACAAATTTTATGTAGATTACCATCCCCTCAAAAGGGTAAAAATGAAAATCAACTCAGAATGGATCGTAGACATAAACATAAGAACGAAAGCTGTTAAGACTGAGGAGGAAGCATAGGAGTAAATCTTTGTGACTTTGGATTAGGCAGTTGTCTTAGATACGACACCAACAGCACAAGCCAAAAGAAAGAAAAATTGGACTTCATCAGAATTTAAATCTATTGTGTGAATACCGTTAAGAAAGTGAAAAGACAGCCTAAAACATAGGAGAAAATATTTCCAATCATATCTGACAAGGGACTTGTATCCAGAATAGATGAAGAACATTTGTAGCTCAACAAAGATAAGACAACCTAGTTTAAAAATGCGCAAAGGGGGCGGCTTCCCTGGTGGCGCAGTGGTTGGGAGTCCGCCTGCCGATGCAGGGGACACGGGTTCGTGCCCCGGTCCGGGAAGATCCCATATGCCGCGGAGCGGCTGGGCCCGTGAGCCATGGCCGCTGGGCCTGCGCGTCTGGAGCCTGTGCTCCGCAACGGGAGAGTCCACAGCAGTGAGAGGCCCGTGTACCGCAAAAAAAAAAAAAAAAAGGGCAAAGGATTTGAGTAGACATTTCTCCAAAGAAGATTTACAAATAGCTAATAAGCACATGACAAAGAGGCTCAACATCATTAGTCATTAGGGGATGCAAATCAAACCCACAGTGGGGTATCGCTTCACACCCACTAGGGTGGTGATTATCAGAAAGATAGAAAATAACAAGTGTTGGAGAGGATGTGGAAAAATGGTTACCCTTGGACCTTGCTGCGGGGACTGTCAAATGGCCCAGCCACTTTGGAAAACAGTTTGGCAGTCCCTCAAGGTTACACATAGCCTATAACCCAGCAATTCTATTCTTAGGTAAATGCCCAAGAGAATTGAAAACAGATACTCAAAAACTTATACATGAGTGTTCATAGCAGCTTATTCATGATAAAGAGTAGAAACTACCCAAATGTCTGTGAATTGATTAAAACAATGTGATTTAGCCATACAGCGGAATGTCATTCAGAACTAAAAAGGAATGAAGTATTGATACATGCTATAACGTGATTGTACCTTGAAAATGTAAGTGAAAGAAACCAGCCGCAGAAGGGCATACTTAGGATTCCATTCCTATGAAATGTCAAAATAAGCCATTCCTTAGAGACAGCAAGTAGATGAGTGGTTTCCAAGGGTTTGGGGGAGGGTAAAATGGGGAGTGACTGGGCGTGGGTACAGGGTTTCTCTTTGGGTTACGAAATTGTTCTGGAATTAGGTGGTGGTGAGGGTTGCACAACTCTAGGAATACACTAAAAACCACGGGATTGTGTACTTTAAAAGGGTAGATTTTATGGTATGTGAATTATATCTCAATAAAGGTGTTATTAAAAAAAAGGTAAAAATGGAGCTGCTCCAGGTAAGGCAGAACCAGGAGGCCTGGATTTCCTCATCTGTTCATTCTCCTGACCTCACGCCACAGGGTGTTCCCTGAGACGTCCTCACAGATCCAACGGACACAGTCTGAAGGACTCTGTGGTCCTCTGGCTTGGGTATCCTCTAGTTCTAGGAAACTAATATGAGTGAGCCCAGGGCAGCAAGAGAAAGTGTGGAAAAGTTTCTCTTTGTCTGCCCCTGACTCCCTGGGTGTGTAAGGGGTGTGCCTGCCAGCCTCCCAGTCTAAACAGAAGTGGGAGAAGGTCATCGCGATGACTTGCCACTTAACGTACAGATCAGTTCTGTGCCAGAGTTGAGGCGAGGTTGTTAGGAAAGAGAAACGTGACCCCCAGCTCCCCTCCCCCATTGAAATGTGAAGGTTGAATGGGGCTTCCCCGCCAGTTCTTGGGACCAAGGAAAACAAAGGGACAAAATAAAAATTATCTTGCAGGTGGCCAAAACAGTCTTTCAAAGCACCACACCGTTGTTTCAGTTCCTTGCTTAAACCCCTGCAGTGGTTTCTCGTCACTAATAGGGTGATAGCCATTGTCAAGGCCTCCAGTTACCTTGTCCCATCTTCCACGCCCTGAGCTATTACTGGCCTGCTTGCCAGACAGTCACAGGGTCTCCCAGACCTGCATTCGCTTGACTGTGCCCACACTCTTTTCTGCTGTCCTGTTGGTGAGCTTGTATTTGTCTTTCAGCATCCAGCTTTTCACCATGTTATGGGTTGAATTGTGTCCCCCGCTGCCAAAAAGGATGTTGAAGTCCTAACCCCCAGTGCCTGTGAATATGACCTTATTTGTCAATAGGGTCTTTGCAGATGATCAGGTTAAGATGAGGTCATTAGGGTGAGGCCTAATCCAATATGACTGACATCCTTATAAAAAGGGGAAATTTGGACACAGACATGTACAAAGTGAGGACATGGGGAGAATGCCATCTACAAGCCAAGGAGTGCCTGAGGCCACCAGAAGCTAGGAGAGAGGCCTGGAACAGGTTCTCCCTCACGGCTCTCAGAAGGAACCAACCCTGCTGGCATCTTGATGTTGGACCTCCAGCCTCGAGAACTGAGAGAATACATTTCTGTTGTCTGAGCCACCCAGTTTGTGGCAGCCCCAGGAAACTGATATATGCCACCTTCATGAATACTTTTCTCCACCAAACCGTTCACTTCTTCTGAGTCCCCTAGCTCTTTATCATTTGATTATTATACTTAACATATCACATTGTATTTACTTCTGTTTGTCTCTCTAAATAGAATGTGATGGTAGGGGTGATCTCTTTGAATTCCTAAGGTCTAATGGTGTACATGTCATACAGGGAGGATGGATGGATGGGTGGATTGATAGATGAACGGGTCAAAAAGTCGCTAATCTCTTTTGATTTCCTGCTTCCAAAAGAGAAAAGCCAAGTTCTTGGTATCAAAGTTTAAAATGCAAATTAACATTTGAAAGATACATGTGTCATCTTTATTTGAGTCTCTCTTTGGTAAGCAGTGTTGAAGGATGCGTATCCCAGTGTGAATAACTTTGGATGTGTTCAAGAGGTCACCAGTGTTTTAAGTTCATGAAATTAATGTTGTCATTTTGAATTGCTGAGTGTGTTGAGGATTGTAAACTGTTCATCGCATTTGCGTGATTCTGCAGTAGTGTCATCTTCGGGAATGTTGGGTGTGTTAAAAGTAGAAGATTTGCTTCATACCAAAGAGTCCTAGACCAGGAATGAAACAACGCAGGTCTGCCGCTTAACGCTGTGTGGGTTTTATTTGTTCATCCATTTAGGCGTTCAGCTAAAATGTGAGCGCCAACTTTCTGCCAGGAACTCTATTGAATATTAGGGGTCCAGAGGGAAAAGCTATAAGCTCTTTCCCTTCAGGGGCTTAGAGTCGGGGGGTTGTGAGAGAGGTGAATGAAACAAAATTACGTAATTAAAATTGGTATGATGGTAGTTAGCACAGGGTGCTGTGGGACATGGAATAGGATACTTAGTCTCCAGAGGTGGTTGTCAGAAAAGACTTATCACAGGAGATGATATGCCTGGCCACAGGTAACAGGGTGGGTGGTGTACTGGACACAGAAAAGTATATGCAAAGGCACTGAGGCCTGTGCAAGGCCCCACAGGCAGATCCCGGAGAGTATCTGTCTCCTTCCTGAAACAAATGAACTTGACCTT
Organism: Orcinus orca; assembly: GCF_937001465.1. NCBI lineage: Eukaryota > Metazoa > Chordata > Mammalia > Artiodactyla > Delphinidae > Orcinus > Orcinus orca. The sequence goes on along the minus strand of NC_064569.1, from coordinate 89,488,731 downwards.
GATCTCAATTCCATGAGACAGCATTCATGGGGGGTTCAAAGCCACAGGGCTCTCAAATTGCATTTCTCTTCATGTTCTGTGGTCCAGCTCCATCCCCAGGACTACACTGTGGTGGCAGTAAGTGACACCAACACGCTGAGATACGAGTGCTGGCCCTTTCTCTTCCTTCACTTGGTTTAGCAAAATACTTCTGGGGCCTTGGTTGCTTCATTACGGTACATATGGAGTGAAATCTACCACCTCCTTTAATGTGAAGATTGAATCAGATAGTGAATGGATCGCTCTTAGTTCCGTGCCCAGCCCAGAGTGGGTACTAATTAATGGCTTAATCAAACCCATCCAAGCTGCTTTATTTGATGTCTCAGAGCAATCTGACATCTCTTGATTCTTTTTAACAACCGCATGACGACGCTGTCGTGAGAAGCAGAAAACATTTCTCTTTAGGGGGGCCAGTTTTGGAGGTGCTCTTGCTTGTGAAGCCCTCTTCCTGGCTATCCTTAAACTTACAGCTCCTGCGGATTTGCCGTTTCGCCTCGACCTTCATGAAACCTTGGTTCTGCTGCCAGCCTTTGCCTGTTCCTACTCACCATGGCAAACGGTTCTCCCTATGTTGCTTTTCCAAATCCACTCACATCTCATCTGAAAACCTCTCTCTTTCCCTCACTCATATTGCCTTAATAACTGGGTGTTGACTTCTATTAAGATGAACATCAGAATTTATTGAGTGGAAGGTAAATATTGCCAGGGGCAGGGAGGGGGGAATGCTGCCTCCTTCCCCCTACCATCCTATCCTGCTTGTTGTTTAGAGAGTTAGGCAGAGTCCCTGTGTGGCACCCCCAACTGTTGCTTTGGGGGAATTGCCCACTGTGGGCCTGGGCAGGTAATTAACACTTAACAAGGTGAAGAGGAACCTCACGCATTTTGTATTAGAACATTCCCAGTCCTGCCACCATGCTTGACCCAGGGTGGATGTCAACAGATAACTCCTCCCTCCCTCCTTTCTTCCTTCCAAAAGTATCTCTAGAGGCATTTGGCACTCCTGCCTTTTCTGGGCAAAGGGGAAGGAATTCAGGATTCCTATGATGAGTGTTGCCACAGGTTTGTCAGTATTTGCACAAAGCTAATGTTTCTGCTCCAGAGAATTAGCCCCAAAAACGTTATAGCCGGAAGTGAGTGATCTGCATCTCCTGAAGTTTCACAGTGGTGAGTGCTGGCTCAGAGGGGGGAGGGGAGGCCTAGAGCCACATGCCAATTCTTGGAAGAGCTGGGCTTAGACAGACTTTTGGTCCATGCCCTCATCTTTTCCCTATTTCTTGATTTTCTCATTTTTGTTTCAGTCTGTCTGCCTGTCTGGTGCACTCTCCCTGTCTACTTACCTGTGTGATAATTAGAAATACATACTTGGTTTCTGCCCTGGTTCCTGACACAGAGCTGTTAAAACCCTTGCAGTTGTCTGAGTGATAGGGGTGAGAGGAGTGTCTTTTGTTATTCCTAAGCCCTTTTCAAACATACCTGAGTTTATGCTAATGAGGTGACACCTGATGGGCCCTAAAATAGCTTTAGGACTGGGAGGTTGGGGACTGGTTGCCAGCACAACCAACTGGGAGGGGAGAAGGCCTGGGCATTGAGTTCATCCCCAGTGGCCAGTGACTTAATCAGCTATGGCCAGTTAATGAAAGCGAAGAGTTGGGAGAGCTTCCGGGCTGGTGAACACTTGGAGGTGCTGGGAGGGTGGTGGCCCTGATGGCACGGGTGCTCTGTGCCCCTCTCTCCTCACATCTGCCCCACACATCTCTTCCATCTGGCTGTTTCTGCGCTGTATCCTTTATAATAAACTACTGATCGCAAGTTAAGTGCTTTCCTGAGTTTTGTGAGTCAGGCTAGCAAATCATCGAACCCCCAGGAGGGGAATGGGGAACTCTAGACATTACAGCTGGGTGGTCAGTGGTACAGGAGGCCCAAACCTGTGACTGGTGTGTGATGTGGGGCACAGTTTCGTGGGGCTGAGCCCCTCACCTGTGGGGTTTGCACTAACTCCAGGAAGTGAATTGGATTGGAGGACACTCAGTTGATGGGAGGGAAGAAAAAACCTGCATACGTGGCATCAGAAATGTTGACTAGAAACAGTTCAGCCTGCCTGTTGCCCTACGTTGTTGTCACTTTATAGTTCGGAATGGTCCTCACCAGGCTGTCTTTGGGCAAGTTCATGTCCCAGTGGCCCAGTTTTTTCAAATAAAGAGTATTGTGAGGATTAAGTAAGCAGGGTTTCTCAACCTCGGCACTTAGACGTGTGGGGCCTGAAAATTCTTTGTATTGAGTGAAGTTGGGCAGTTCACCCAGCCTCTACCTGCTAGAGGCCAGAGCATCACACTCCCCATTCCCAGCACACGCACGTACAGTTGTGACATCAAAAATGCCTCCCGCCATTGCCAGATGTCACCTGGGGCAAAGTCACCCTCAGCGGTGAAGTACTGGCATAGGATAAGACATCATTAAGTGTTGTTAAGAACATCGCTGTTCTGATGATGATGATGTAGTTCTTGAATTTATGCCCCCAGGTATTTATGTAGTGCTTACTGTGTACGGTGTCTGGCACTAAGCTGGGAGAAACAAAAAAGGAGTGTAAACCTGTCGTCCTTGCCCTCTAGGGCACCTACGATGGGGTAGGAGAATCTTCCGATGTTGTCTTGAGGGTTTTGTTTTGACCTAAATACATCAGAAGGACAATGGTGAGGCAGGCTTACTGGCGCTCAGGCCTCTTCCTGGTGGACAGGTCTTTTCTTTTGATTCCCAGTGAACGTGGCGGAGTGGGGAAGACCTTGTTGGCTGGCCCCCTGGTTCCTGATGAATCCTGGCCTGGGAGAGACTGTCCGAGCCTCAGAGCGGCTGGATCTTTGGAAGAGCAGACACTGTCGGGTTGTCCGTGCTCTTCTCCTGTGCGTTCAGAATCCTTCCAGGACCTGGCGGGCAGAACAGCGCCACCTCCCCTGTGCGTGCCCCACACAGCAGCAGAGGGGTCCTCTCAACCCACGGCCACACTGCGCAGCGCCTCTGCTCCAAACTCTCCATCAGACTGGACCGTCAGCCTTCCAGGATCTTCCGGAGCTGGACCTCCTCCTTCCCGCCTGTGTCTCCTTGCTTTAGCCCCTTCACAGCTCTGATCACCCCCTTACACATCCACCGCGTTTTGCCATTGTTGAGGCTGTTTCTTGTCTGTGTTCTCGTGCTAGAATGCGGATGCCCCGAGGGTTGGCAGTTTGTCGATCTTGTTCGGTGTCCAGAAGAGTGCCTGGCGTGTTCTGGACACTCAGTAATAGCCCGTGAATGAATAACTGAATGAACGGGTAGATGGCAGGGGGACAGATTCTCGCGTGAGAAAGGAGACATTAAGATGACTCTGTGAGAAAGACAAAAAGCATGGGATATCACTTACAGTGGAATCTAAAAAAAAACGGTTCAAATGAACTTATTTACAAAACAGACTCACAGACATAGAAAACAAACCAGTATGGTTACCAAAGCGGGGGGATAGTGGGGGAGAAGATAAATTAAGAGTTTGGGATTAACACGTGCACGCTACTATACGTAAAATAGGTAAACAAGGACCTACTGTATAGCACGGGGAACTCTACTCAGTATCCTGTAATAACTTATAATGGAAAAGAATCTGAAAAAGACTATATGTGTGTATATATATATGTATAACTGAATCACTTTGCTCTACACTTGAAACTAACACAGCATTGTAAATTAACTATAGGTCAATATAAAAAAAAGAAAAGATGACTCTGTGTTAGTACAAAGTTGCTGAGAGTGTGCAGAACCTTTGTTCACCCTTTCCTGGGAGGGACGGCCTCCAGTACCATGAAAGCTCTGAGTGAGGTCAAGTCCATGTTATGTCAACCCTTCCCTTCTCCGTCTTGAGAGAATTTTGTCTCCTGGTTAATGAGCCCACCTGCACGTACAGATGAGCACATGAAGAACTTTGTAGAACTCGGTGGCTGACAGCCCCGGGTTCACGTCTCTGATCCCCACAGCATTGTCAGCCTTGTCTCTGTGTCCTGGGCTCTTTGTTCTGGGACCCTTGCTGTGCTCTGTGCTTTGCTCATCCCCGACATGCAGGAGACCTTTCCATCCTTCTCATCTAACGCATGAGGGATTTTTAGGAGGAAAGAGGAACATGCATTTCGTCACCGTCACTCCTCTAACCGGCTGTCTCGCGCTCAGCGTCGCTCGGGGAATCTGCCTCTGACCGTGGCGCGCTCCGTCGCCCACACACCTCTTGCTCTCCAGCCTGTGTTTCCTTGCACACGTCCCCTCTGCTGTCCTCTGTCGCGCTTGCCTGGCATCCTGCCTGTTCCCCCTGCCCCCCACGCTGTCCCTGGTCCACACTTTTCTCTCCACTAAGTCTCCTTTGACCCTTCCCCTCACAGATTGTGCCGCCTTCTGCAGCTGACGTGTCAGCACCATTCCATTTCTAAAGCAGGAAACTGATTTGGTCTGAACTGGCCCCAGGTTCTTCCTTCTGTTGCTTCCAGATCCTGAAACCGCTAGGTGGTGTTTTGGGGGTGGGCTCCACGGAGCTCCGGTTCTTTATGTCTCAGCACAGAAAGAATTCAGCAAGAGGCAAAGTGATAGATGCAAAGTGATTTATTAGCACAGGATGCTAGTGAGGCGTACAAGTGGATGGGCGAGAGGGTGCCGTGCCCCGAGAACTTACAGTTTTATAATCAAACGAAAGGTGGGGAGGGGGAAAATACCACCTTCTTCCTCACTCTCGAGTAGATGTCATGTTTCCATCATCAACTCCTTTTTCACATCGGTGGGGGGGGAGTTTTCTTGTCCCTCCATGGTCGAGCCAGGACAGTCAGGGCACAATGGAAATGAGCAAAAAGGTGGTAACGTATGCTAAAACCGGCACATCATTTCAGGTTTCAGTATAATGTCACCCTTTCCTTATATTTTTGTTTTTAATGTGCCCAGAGGAGCATGTCCTAGGAAACATTAACTTATTGAGCTCACTGGGCAGGATGTGGGTCTCATGCCACCATTGTTTTATTGTTTGGGGTCTTGTCTTGTGCTCCTGTTGCATGGTTTTGTGGTTAAGCAAACCTGCTTTCTTGAGTCATCATTAACTTACAGGGGTTGCCCATACTTTTTTCTTTACTTAAAATCCGCTAGTGGGATTGACTTTTTAATTACCTACTTTGTCCCGATCAATTCTTCACTTTCTTCCCTGTGCTGGCTGCCGCCAAGGGCTGGGCTCAGTGATGAATTCCAGTTGCATCGGTGGCCAGGGCCAGGCTCTGCTCAGGCTGAAGGTGGTGTTGGGAGCTGTGGGCATGAGTGAGGTCCCCCAAAGGCACCGTAACGCAGGGGGAGTGGGAAAAGAAAAGGGGGTTTGGGATGGCTGTGTGGATGGCAGGTTCCTAGAAGACGGGACTTGTTTCCTTTCAAGTCCGGCACTAATACCACCTTCCAACAGTGTCTTCATCCTTTTCTGAATCCTGTGCCCCCATCCCCTTTTACCGTGATTCCTTGCTGAAGCCTCATATATCCTTTACCCAAATGTGCCTGTATCACAGCTGTTTCTGTGTGTGTGTAAGACCCTTGGAATCAGCAACTGCCTTTTTCACTCTTTCCCCTCCACACCTGGCAGAACGTGGCACATAGTAGGATTTCAGCAGTGTCTGTAGACATGAACTGGCTGGTAGAAGAAAGGAGGCATGGAGGTGGTAGTATCTAGAAGTTCTTTGCACATTAACCAAGTCCTGGACTTACTACTTGAGGGGTCCAGAGATGGCATGCTTCCTTTCCTCCCTGATCTTGGGGCTTGTGCTCCTTTCACCAAGAACCCAGCTCTGGGCTGGCTTTGCCGCCAGCCTAGAAATTCATTACTGCATTTCCCCTTTTACAGGCGCTTCATAAACTTCTTTTAAACTTAAAACTTTTCTTTCTTGTATTTGCCCCTCATGGCTGTCTTATTTGAATTAGCCCTTGTTAGCTCTTATCTGACCTTGCCTTCTGCCTCCGTTTCTTCCCTCCATTCTTCTAGAGATTCCAGAGGAATCTTTCTCAAAGGCTGCACCCCTCCTGCTCCGAAGCCTTCCATAGCTCCTTCTTGCCTGGACAGCAAGAGAGGCAGGCCAGTCTCGCATTTACTACCATCCAGGATCTTCCTCCAACCTTTCTTTCCAACTCTGTCGATCCAGTTGGCCCTCAACCACCAACCTCGGCTCCCACTTATAACCCCAACTCTCAGCATTCCTGTGCTTTGGCCATCGGTGTTGGTTCCCCAGATGCATGTGTCCCTCTTCTGTCTCTGTGCTGTTAGGACCCACCTCCTCCCTAGGCCAACCCCATCCTCGCTGCAGAGTCCATCCTTACTGTTTCCTCTACCAATACTGCTCCCTGTTCTGTCTGCTCAGAATTGTTTTCCCTCCTCATTACTGCCACGGTGCCTCCCTGCATTGCAGGAGTTGTTATGACGTGCCTTCTGCTGTGACTGTTGTGTGATTTTGTCTGGCCGCTCGACTCCAAGGGCAGGAATGTGTGTCCCCATAACATCCATTTAGTTCCATACACATCATAAGTATCAACTTATTTTCATATCATTGAAGGACTTTGAATATCGTCTTTATCACGTTTGGTGTCATTGCTGTTTTCATCATCGTCGTCATCATTGATATCTTCATAGTGACTTAAAATTGACAAAGTTAATTTCTTATCCAAGTGCTCTGTTGTACTTCTGACCAACGGGTATAAAATAGTATGTCAAAGACAAAGCTAAAAAATAAGAAATGGAGTAAGGGTTGCACACAATGCTTTTCGGTTCCCATTTAGCACCAAGGAAGATACTGCTCAGACCAAATCAATGGTTTTACGTGCAGAGGGGACATGAAGTCTAGAGCTTCTATGAGAAGAGGATTTTGTCCTTAAACCACGTATAGTTTTTCTTCTGTACATTTAGCCTGTACCAACCAATCAGCTTAAAAGGAGCACCACCCATGTTTGTTCTCAGGCTGCCCTGGTCTTACATCTGTCAAATTTGTACGATGCTCTTCAATCAGAGCCTAGATTTGACTTAAAAGACATCTGTTCCAGACACTTCGTGAAAATGTTCATGAATGCATTTCTTCTTTGTAGCCTTTCTTATTCTTTGCTTCAGTTTATCCAGACCTTTAAGTTAAGTGGGCAATCTCTGAGTTAATGATCAGTCCCCCGTAATGGTCAAGTATTGTATTTAGAAGAGACACACGTATTCAAATTCTCATGTAGTCTTCGTAATAAATCTGAGAAAACAGGTATTTTTGCCCGCATTCTCTGAATGAGACAATTGAAATTCAGAAGGAATACATGTTTTGCTGTGATTCAGGGACTTGCCCAAGGTCACACAGCTGGAGAGCCAAGGTTTCAATCTAAAGCCAGTGGCTCCAAGTTCAGAACTCTTTCCCCTACACAACACCTGATCCCAAAGTCACTTTTACTTAAAAATCTCAATCATACAAGTGGTTGCAAATAATAAAGCGCAGTTACATTGTTTAGTTGACACCACACTACTGAATCCTACTTCCTTCTGCCTTTGTTTTTGTTTTTCATAAAAAAAAAAAAAAATTTTTTTTTTTTTTTTTTTTTTTTTTGGCTGCACTGCGTGGCATGTGGGATCTTAGTTCCCCAACCAGGGATCGAACCCACGCCCCCTGTGTTGGAAGCATGGAGTCTTAACCACTGGACCGCCAGGGAAGTCCCTCCATCAAAATTTGATTTGCCTTGAATGCTCTGAATTTCTGGCTTCCTTCCACTCCCTCGCGAATCCCATAGGCACTAGGGACCCAAGGAATTGCCCTTCCAGAGCCAAGCCAGTGCTCCGTGTAGGAGTGGCAGTCCTGGAGGGCCAGGCTCTCCTCCCAGCAGCCCTCTGGCTTCAGTTGCTTCAGCTTTTATTAGCACCCATCTTCTGCGGTACAGCCAGATCCCTTCAACCAACCATTTCACTCCCTACTTAACCCCCACCCACTCCACAATGGCTTAGGACATTGTAAGTTTTTGGATCTGTTCAGCGTGGCCCCTGTCCACCTTGTATCTCTGGCCAGTTCCTTTTCTGACATCCTACATGTCAACCTCGTATAACCACAAACTGTCCTCTCTAGCCTTGGACCCCAGGTGCGTGCTGGTCTACCATCTCTCAGAAAAGAGTGATTTTTAAAAAGCCCTGATATGTAACATTTACCCATTTCTAAGGTGTAAATTCTCCCACCAGTAGGAGCCAGCTCCGGCACCCGACTGGAGCCACACTGCCTGGAATACCCTTCTCTCCTCACCTCGCTGATTCTTGGCTGTTGTCAAGACTTGGATGTTGCTTCTTCCAGGATGACTTTCTCAACCAGCACCCACATGTCCCCTGCCTGGCAGAAGCTCTGTGTTTCCACATGCCCCCTTGCTAACACAGGTTATAAATAGCACTTCCCAGCACAGCTCATAATTGTGTGTGCTTGGACATCTTCCTTCTGTTTTCTGCACTCTGTGGGTGGGTACCAGCTGTGTTTTGACTCATTTCTCTAACCCAACGCTAAGTGCAAGGTCAAAGACAGAAGATGTTCAACAAATGTTTGTTGGATGGAGGCGTGTTTTGACTTTAAAAGGACAGTAACCTTTGTACTTAGTGCAAGAAGAGGGTTTTGTGTTGATGCGAGTTCTAATCCTGCATATTTCAGTTGCAAGACATACAGGTATGCTCAGGTTCAAAGAGGGGGATGGCTGTGTTATTTATGAGACTGGGGTAACGTGCCCAAAAACCCAGGAGCAGGAAGTACTGCTCAGTTTTTACCTGAAAATTTTGAAATCAAGCCTTTTTCTTCTAGGATGTAGGAGGCCATAGGGTCTGTTTCTTCTAGTTCTGTCTCCATGTCTGTGTCTCTCCATCTTTTTCCTCGGACTCTCTTGTTCTCTTTCTCATTCCTCCACCCCATGTCCTCTCCTCACTGTCTCTGTTCATCAGCTGTGTTCTTTTCCCCTCCGCCTGTCCAGCTTGCTCTGTTCTTTCTTCTTCTGCACAACCCAGTATGGTCTTCCAGCCCCAACCCTGAATGCCTGTCAGCTTAGTCACCTACCACCAGTGAGAACTTCTTTTTGTGCCTTCTTTAAAATTTCCAGGAGAATAACGCTGGTTGGCTCAGCGCTGCTGGTTGAAGCCCCCCTGTCGCCATCTTGGATCAGGCATCCCTGGCTGGTGTGATCAGTAGAGGGGCAGGCAGAGTCAGGGTGGACACACAATGACGGACTTGTCCAGGACATTCAGAAATAAGGTGCTCCCCTCTAAACGGTGCAATCCCGGCTGGTTGAAGCTAAAAATGATGGTACCTTGGAGTTGGGGTGGTGTGGCCACTTCATTCTCAGTTAAAATAATCATGGATCAGGAAGGAAAGAACTCAGCCCATTGACCATGTGGCCAGGCAGCTCGTTATTGGCTTATGTTGTTTCCACCCAATAAAAACCTAAGTCTATTAAAATCATCATGGCTGCAGCTTCTGTGATTGCCTTGGGGAGTCCAGTCAACACATTAATTAATTATCCTCAGTGTGAACAGATTTCCTCTAAAAAGCTTCCTGTCTGTTTATTTTCTTAGCCTCATTCTGTGCCTTCCAATTTGTCCCCCTCGTTCCCCTCATAAAGTGGTTGGTCACTGTCTTAGATTTCTCCCCAGCATCTGCTTTGGCTCTGCACAGTGTGGTCTGGTGAGCCAGCTGTGGTCCTGATGGACCACACTTAGCCAAGAATCCTCGGAGCAGGAAGGTGGGAGTTTGTTGCGGTCTGCCTCTTGGATCAATACCTCAAGGAATTGACATCCTTGGGCATCTGCTCTCTAGACATAGTCAATGTGCTAATGAGGGACTGTGAACTGATGCTAAATAATGGCTCATTTGGCTTGATTGAAGGAGAAGTACAGATAGCGCCTAGAATTGTCTGCAGTGCAACAGAAAAGGTTGTCTACACTGCAGTTTGTGATTGAGGCTCTTTTTATTTTTTTAATTAATTTATTTTTGTCTGCGTTGGGTCTTTGTTGCTGCGAGCGGGCTTTCTCTAGTTGTGGCGAGCAGGGGCTACTCTTGATCGTGGTGTGCAGGCTTCTCATTGCGTTGGCTTCTCTTGCTGCGGAGCATGGGCTCTAGGTATGCGGACTCAGTGGTTGTGGCTCGTGGGCTCTAGAGCGCAGGCTCATTAGCTGTGGAGCACGGGGCTTAGTTGCAGCATGTGGGATCTTCCCTGACCAGGGCTCGAACCCGTGTCCCCTGCATTGGCAGATGGATTCTTAACCACTGTGCCACCAGAGAAGTCCCTGAGCCTTTTTTTTTTTTTTAATAGAACTTCATTGGAGTATAATTGCTTCACAATACTGTGTTAGTTTCTGTTGCACAACAAAGTGAATTAGCCATATGCATACACATGTCCCCATATCCCCTCCCTCTTAAGCCTCCCTCCCATCCTCCCTATCCCACACCTCTAGGTCATCACAGAGCACGAAGCCAATCTCCCTGTGCTAGGCTGCTGCTTCACACCAGCCAACCGTTTTACATTCAATAGTGTATACATGTTGATGCTACTCTCACTTCGCCCCAGCTTCACCCTCCCATCCCATGTCATCAAGTCCATTCTCTATGTGTGCCTCTTTATTCCTGCCCTGCAACTAGGTTCATCAGTACCATTTGTTTTTGTTTTTTTAGATTCCATATATATGCGTTAGCACATGGTATTTGTTTTTCTCTTTCTGACTTACTTTACTCTGTATGACAGACTTTAGGTCCATCCACCTCACTACAGATAACTCAGTTTTGTTTCTTTTTATGGCTGAGTAATATTCCATTGTATATATGTACCATATGTTCTTTATCCATTCATCTGTCAGTGGACATTTAGGTTGGTTCCATGTCCTGGCTATTGTAAATAGAGCTGCAGTGAACATTGTGGTACATGACTCTTTGAATTATGGTTTCCTCAGGGTATATGCCCAGTGGTGGGATTGCTGGGTTGTATGGTAGTTCTATTTTTAGATTTTTAAGGAACCTCAACAGTGTTTTCCATATTGGTTGTATTAATTTACATTCCCACCAGTAGTGTAGGAGCGTTCCCTTTTCACCACACCCTTTCCAGCATTTATTGTTTCTAGATTTTTTGATAATGGCCATTCTGACCAGCGTGAGGTGATACCTCATTGTAGTTTTGATTTGCATTTATCTATTAATTAGTGATGTTGAGCATCTTTTCATGTGCCTTTTGTCCATCTTTATGTCTTCCTTGGTGAAATGTCTATTTAGGTCTTCCTCCCATTTTTTAACTGGGTTGTTTGTTTTTTTGATATTAAGCTCCATGAGCTATTTGTATATTTTGGAGATTAATCCTTTGTTGTTTCATTTGCAAATATATTCTCCCATTCTGAGGGTTGTCTTTTTGTCTTGTTTATGGTTTCCTTTGCTGTGCAAAAGCTTTGAAGTTTAAGTCTCATTTGTTTATTTTTGTTTTTATTTCCATTACTCTAGGAGGTGGGTCAAAAAAGATCTTGCTGTGGTTTTTGTCAAAGAGTGTTTTTCCTATGTTTTCCTCTAAAAGTTTTATAGTGTCTGGTCTTAGATTTAAGTCTTTAATCCATTTGGAGTTTATTTTTGTGTATGGTGTTAGGTAGTGTTCTAATTTCATTCTTTTACATGGAGCTGTCCAGTTTTCCCAGCACCATTTATTGCAGACACTGTCTTTTTGCCATTTTATCTCCTTGCCTCCTTTGTCATAGATTAGTTGACCATAGGTGCATGGGTTTTTATCTGAGCTTTCTAACATGTTCCATTGATCTATATTTCTGTTTTTGTGTCAGTACCATTTTGTCTTGATTACTGTAGCTTTGTAGTATAGTCTGAAGTCAGGGAGCCTGATTCCTCCAGCTCGTTTTTCTTTCTCAGGACTGCTTTGGCTATTCGGGGTCTTTTGTGTCTCCATACAAATTTTAAGATTTTTTGTTCTAGTTCTGTGAAAAATGCCATTGGTAGTTTGATAGGGATTGCATTGAATTTGTAGATTGCTTTGGATAGTCCAGTCATTCTCACAATATTGATTCTTCCAATCCAAGAACATGGTATATTTCTCTGTTTATGTTGTCTTTGCTTTCTTTCATCAGTGTTTTATAGTTTTCTGAGTACAAGTCTTTCACCTCCTTAGGCAGGTTTATTCCTAGGTATTCTATTCTTTTTGTTGCAGTGATAAATGGGAGTGTTTCCTTAATTTCTCTTTCAGATTTTTCATCATTAGTGTATAGGAATGCAAGAGATTTCTGTGTATTAATTTTGTATCCTGCAACCTTACCAAATTCATTGATTAGTTCTCGTACTTTTCTGGTGGCATCTTTAGGATTTTCTATGTAGAGTATCATGTCATTGGCAAATAGTGACAGTTTTACATCTTCTTTTCCAATTTGTATTCCTTTTATTTCTTTTTCTTCTCTGATTGCCATGGCTAGGACTTCCAAAACTATGTTGAATAATAGTGGTGAGAGTGGACATCTTTGTCTTATTCCTGATCCTAGTGGAAATGCTTTCAGTTTTCACCATTGAGTATGATGCTTGCTGTGGGTTTGTCATATATGGCCTTTATTATGTTGAGGTAGGTTCCCTCTATGCCCATTTTCAGGAAAGCTTTTATCATAAATGGGTGTTGAATTTTGTCAGAAGCTTTTTCTGCATCTATAGAGATGATCATATGGTTTTTATTCCTTTATTTGTTAATATGGTGTATCACGTTGATTGTTTTGCATATATTGAAGAATCCTTGCATCCCTGGGACAAATCCCACTTGATCATGGTGTATGATCTTTTTAATGTGCTGCTGGATTCTGTTTGCTAGTATTTTGTTCAGGATTTTTGCATCTATGTTCATCAGTGATATTGGTCTATAATTTTCTTTTTTTGTGATATCTTTGTCTGGTTTTGGTATCAGGGTGATGATGGCTTCATAGAAACAATTTGGGAGTGTTTCCTCCCCTGAAGTTTTTTGGAAGAGTTTGAGGATGGGTGTTACCTCTTCTCTAAATGTTTGATAGGATTCGCCTGTGAAGCCATCTGGTCCTGGACTTTTGTTTGTTGGAAGATTTTTAATTACAGCCTCAATTTTGTTACTTGTGATAGGTGTGTTTATATTGTCTAATTCTTCCTGGTTCAGTATTAGAAAGTTTTACCTTTCCAAGAATTTGTCCATTTCTTCGTGCTTGTCCATTTTATTGGCATATAGTTGTTTGTAGTAGTCTCTTACAAACCTTTGTATTTCTGCAGTGTCAGTTGTGATTTCTCCTTTTTCATTCTAATTTTATTGATTTGCATCCTCTCCCTTTTTTTCTGGATGAGTCTGGTTAAGGGTTTATCAATTTGGTTTATCTTCTCAAAGAACCAGCTTTTAGTTTTATTGATCTTTGCTGTTATTTTCTTCATTTCTATTTCATTTATTTCTGCTCTGATCTTTATGATTTCTTTCCTTCTACTTACTTTGGGTTTTCTTTGTTCTTCTTTCTCTAGTTTTTAAGTGTAGGGTTAGATTGTTTATTTGAGACTTTTCTTGTTTCTTGAGGTGAGATTGAATTGCCATAAACTTACCTCTTAGAACTGCTTTTGCTCTGTCCCATAGGTTTTAGGTCATTGTGTTTTCGTTGTCATTTGTTTCTATGTATTTTTTTATTTCTTCTTTGATTTATTCAGTGATCTCTTGGTTATTTAGTAGCACGCTGTTTAGCCTCCATGTATTTGTGGTTTTTACAGGGTTTTTTTTCCTGTAGTTGATTTTAAATCTCATAGCATTGTGGTCAGAAAAGATGCTTGTTACGATTTCAATTTTCTTAAATTTTCTGAGGCTTGATTTGTGACCCAAGATGTGATCTCTCCTGGAGAATGTTCAATGTGCACTTGAGAAGAAAATGTATTCTGCCACTTTTGGGTGGAATGTTCTATAACTATCAATTAGATCTGTCTGGTCTGTTGTGTCATCTGGTCTGTTGTGTGTTTATTTTCTGTTTGGATGATCTGTCCATTGGTATAGTGGGGTGTTAAAGTCCCCTACTATTATTGTGTTACTATCGATTTCTCCTTTCATGGTTGTTAGCATTTGCCTTGTGTATTGAAGTGCTCCTATGTTGGGTGCATAAACATTTATAATTGTTATATCTTTTTCTTGGATTGATCTTTTGATCATTATGTAGTGTCCCTCCATATCTCTTTTAACAGTCTTTAAAGTGAATTTTATCTGATACGAGTGATGCTACTCCAGTTTTCTTTTGATTTCCATTTTCATGGCATATCTTTTTCCATCCCTTCACTTTCAGTCTATATGTGCCCCTAGATCTGAAGTGGATCTCTTGTAGATAGCATATATATGGGTCTTGTTTTTGTATCCATTCAGCCAGTCTGTGTCTTTTGGTTGGGGCATTTAAACCATTTACATTCAAGGTTATTATTGACATATATGTTCCTATTACCATTTTCTTAATTGTTTTGGGTTTGTTTTTGTGGGTGGGTCTTCTTCTTCTTTTGTGTTTCCTGCTTAGAGAAGTTTCTTTAGCATTTGTTGTAAAGCTGGTTTGGTGGTGCTGAATTCTCTTAGCTTTTGCTTGTCTGAAAAGCTTTTGACTTCTCCATAGAATCTGAATGAGATCCTTGCTGGGTAGAGTACCCTTGGTTGTACATGTTTGTTTTTCTCTTTCATCACTTTAAGTATGTACTGCCACTCCCTTCTCTCCTGCAGAGTGTCCACTGAAAAATAAACTGATAACCTTATGGGGATTCCTTTGTATGTTAATTTTTGTTTTTCCCTTGCTGCTTTTAATATTCTTTCTTTGAATTTAAATTTTGTTACTTTGATTAATATATGTCTTGGTGTGTTTTTTCTACGGTTTATCCTGTATGGGACTCTGTGTTCTTCCTGGACTTGGGTGACTATTTTCTTTCCCATGTTAGGGAAGTTTTCCACTATAATCTCTTCAAATATTTTCTCAGACCCTTTCTTTTTCTCTTCTTCTTCTGTGACCCCTGTAATTCAAATGTTGGTGCATTTAGTGTTGTCCCAGAGGTCTCTGAGATTGTCTTCAATTCTTTTCATTCTTTTTTCTGTATTCTGCTCCTCGGCAGTTATTTCCACCATTCTGTCTTCCAGCTCACTTATTCGTTCTTCTGCCTCCATTATTCTATTATTGATTCCTTCTAGTGTATTTTTCAATTCAGTTACTGTGTTCTTCATCTCTGTTTGTTCTTTAGTTCTTCTAGTTCTTTGTTAAGCATTTCTTGTATTTTCTCAATCTGTGCCTCCATTCTATTTCCGAGATTCTGGATCATCTTTACTATCGTTACTCAATTCTTTTTCTGGTAGATTGCCTATTTCCTCTTCATTTATTTGGTATTGTAGGTTTTTACCTTGCTCCTTCATCTGTGACATATTTTTTTGCTGTCTTTTTTTTTTTTTAAATGAGTGGGATTGTCTTCCTCTTTTACTGGTTGTTTGAACTGAGGCTTCCAACACTGGAGTTTGTAGGCTATTGGGTAGAGCTGGGTCTTGGTGCTGAGATGAGGAACTCTGTGAGACCTCACTCCGATGAATATTCCTTGGGGTCTGAGGTTCTCTGTTAGTCCAGTGGTTCCGTCTTGGATCTCCCACCACAGGAGCTTCTGCCTGACCCCAGGCTCGTGAATCAAGATTCCGCAAGCTGCATGGGTGGCAAAAAAAAAAAAGAAAGAGAACAATAACAAAGTAGAAAATAAAATTAGACTAGGAAACTAACATATGTTAGAAAATAATGTAAAAATAAAAATATAGATGAATCAGCAACCGGAAAGTACATCATTACTACAATAGTAAGAAAGAAGAGGAGGGAAAAGAAAAAAATAAAAGTGAGGGGAAAGCCTTGGCTGTGGAGCGTGGGGCGTAAGCAAGGGCGAGGTTTGCGTGGTGGGCGGGGCCAATGCTCAGGACCCACAGGGCTGGAAAATGCTCCTTTCGGTGGAGTGGGGCTTAGGCTCAAGGAACAGCAGGGGCCCAGGCGTGGCCCCCACCCCTGTTCTCAGAGGGCAGGGGAACTCACCTGGGAGCCCAGCAGGCTTCCTGGGCTCGAGTGGGCGGGGCAGACGCCCTCCTCTCTTCCCCTGCTCCTCTGGTCTCGGGTCTGGGAGTGCTCCTCCCGTCTGCCTCTCCTGATCTCCCGGGCCTCAGGGTCGCTGATCTTGTCTGGCCTCCACTTCTCCTCCCCCCTCGGTCTCCCTGCGTCCTACCGGTTCAGTCTGGGATTCCTCCTGGGTCAGAGTACCCCACAAGCTGCCGACAGGTGCCCTAGTTGTGGGGAGACACTAACTCCGTGTCTTCCCACACCGCCATCTTGACTCCTCCCTCCCTGAGCCTCTTTTTTTTTTTTTGCAGTACGCGGGCCTCTCACTGCTGTGGCCTCTCCCGTTGCGGAGCACAGGCTCCGGACGCGTAGGCTCAGCAGCCATGGCTCACGGGCCCAGCCGCTCCTCGGCATGTGGCATCTTCCCAGACCGGGGCACGAACCCGTGTACCCTGCATCGGCAGGCAGACCCTCAACCACTGCCCCACCAGGGAAGCCCGTGAACCTCTTTTTAAATGGCATATATTGCAAAGTATTGCAGGAACCTGGAGCTTAGAAAGAGAAACGCTTTAGAGCTGAGATGGAAGGAATAAAAGAATGATGACAGATAAAAGGATGTCTCAGAGATAGAAATTAATGGTGCAAGGAGTAGGGAGGCCCAGCCCAGGAGGGCTGGAATAGGGGTGGACAGCCTGACTCTTTGGGACAAAGCGACTCTGAGGAGTATATTTGAAATGAAATTTTAGGACGTGGTTGGTTAAGTGGTTCCATGTATGGTTTTGGTGGCCTTCCCCCTTCATGCACGAAGTTTCCTTTTCCATTTGTTGCACCAGAGAGAGAAGTAGGTGCCCGTTGGTTTCTTAAGCACAGTCATTAGTGCTCGGGATGGTTTACAAAAGAAGCATCTGTTGGGTCAGCAGCCTTTCCGGATAACCTGTGGCTGAGAGCACTCCTGCCCCACTGTGGGTACTGGGGTGTCCTGGAGTGGATTTCTTGGTCCTCAAGGGCTCCCCCATGGCTTTTTTGGATTTCTGCAGTGTTATAATCTGACCCCAAGGAAGTGTACTGAGAAGGTGAGAAGAGAGTCTGGGGATTATCAGTACTGGAAGGAAAAACGCCCTTCCTCTGTGGTAGCATCTGCGGGCAGATTTACAAAATACTCTGTGAAAGAGGCCCTTGATGGTAAACATTGGTCATGGACTCTTGGAGAGTCAATCAGAGGCACTAATTGGGATGCCTCCCCATAGCTCTAGAGTGTTTCACCATTGGATGTTACAATAGAATAAATAGGTAAATGGTACACTGTGTGTGATGGGTGGGTGGGTGGATGGATGAGTAAATGAAAGTGAAGGAAAGAAGAGATCCACCAGCGTGACTCGTAAACAGAAAGAACTTCTGTTCTACTTGGAGAGGCAGAAGATAGCGTACATAGCAAAGAGGAGTATCTTCTGTGTATCCGTTGAGAATCATTTTGGTACTAGTAGCAGAAAAAACAACTAACAGTGGCTTAAATAAGAGTGTATCTGTCTTGCTGTATAAGATCTTGGAGGGAGGAGGTTGTTGCCATCAGTCCTGTGGCTCAGTAACCTGGTACTCTGGGTCGGCATCTCTGCTGGCCTTTTGGTCTCCTCATGTTTCTGCAAGATGGTTGTAGGAACTTCAAGCCTCAGCAAGTACTGAAAGCCATCCCCTCCCCCAAGAGCCACTTTTTAAACATTTACCACACACCCCTACCTATATGTCTTGCATTTGTAGCAAGTAACACCTAGTAGAGGCTCGATGTGTATCTTTTTGAATGAGTGCACAGGTGTCGTAGCTCCTTGTTAAATCTGAATTTCAGATAAATGCTTAACAATTTTTAGTATGAGTATATCCCAAATATTGCGTGTGACATGCTTATACTAAAAAAAATTTTTTGTTCATCTGAAATTCAAATCTTACCGGGTGTACTGTATTTTCCTCCTAAATCTGGCTACCCAAGGGCATAGGCGTGACTTTATGGAAACAGATTTGACGATTTGCCTCTGTTTCACAAAGTGAGGGCCACCTGTTTGAATCCTTCTTAAGCGTATGGGATGAGGTGGAAATTTGGGCATTGATTATGCACAGGGTTGAAACAATTTATCTAGAGGGAAACATGAAATTGGAATTAGTAGTTAGTGATGGAGAATTAACTCAAAATTCAATAAATCGTGGATGGTTTGTAACTCCTTAGAGATATTTCTTAGTGTTGGTTTCAGAGCAGTGAAAAGAAAGCTCATTGCCAGCCGGGACCCACAGCATGTCAGTACGGGGTCATTTGCTCAGTGACATCTGTCTGTGATCACGGGAGAGATTTGAGCTGTGTCTGAAAGTAGGGCAACTTTAGCCTGGTGTGTCTGATGCCACCGGAGTTGCAGATGGGGGTCTGATTTTCTATCCCTGCCACCTGTCACTGGACGGGGGAGTTTGGGAGAGAGAATTTTGGACCCTAGAACTTGTTTGAAATGCGAATTCTTGGACTCCACTCCAGACCTACTGCCTTGGAGGTGTAGGGCCCTGCGTTCTCACATTTTAGCCAGCCCGCAAGGTGACTCTGATGCCCACTTAAGTTTGAGAGCTACTGTTTTAGTTGGTGGAGAAGCCATGGAAGAATGTTTGCCTTGCAGTCAGCAAAAGGGCCACTGCAGTTTCAGGGATGGGAGCACAGCTGGCCTGGAGGGACCACTTGTGGACGAGGTAATCGCCCAGGTGTTACCCCGATATCAGGGTACCAACCTGCCCTTAGGAATATTAACTCAAAGAAGCAGGATCTGTGGTGCCTCTGAGGAGCAGTGGGGAGGGCTCCGGGGATGGTGGAATGGCTCATGTAGATGTGAAGATGTGGGGAAAGACCGACGGTAAGTAAGTACCATGGGTTCTAGTCCTGCCCCAGCCAGGACCTTGCTGCCCAGTTGCTTGCTTCTTTTTAGACCTCAATTTCTGATTGTGTAAAATGAGGATTTCAGAGGAACAGCCTAACTCTGATTATTTTTAGCCCAAGCTTCTCATGCAAAAGACCAAGAGAGCAGAAGACAAGGATTCCCACTAGCTGAGCGTGTCTTTGGGTCCCCCTCCTTGCATCCAGTCCCCTTCCTGTCCATGTTACCCTCATTTGGTCTACCCCACTGGCACAAGAGTTCTTCTGGCAGCGTGCCTCCTGAGGACATGAGTTGGGGACTGCCTGTGACTTGAATTCCAGAGGACGACCTGGAGTGAGCCGGGGGGCCTTGGAGGACTTCAGAGCTGAGTTGACATTCCTAAACTGTGGGGTGGACAGGGGGAATGCTGGATGAGCAGACTAACCTGCTGGGCCTCACTTTTTCCATCTGAGTAAAGGGCTGAGGATCCCAGACTCAGCAGGGCGTGTGGTGATGAAATGAGGCGAGGCCTTGAGTGACCAGTTCTTTCCCACCCCTCCTGCCACTCCTGACAGGATCATCCCAAAGACCCCTCACTCATGCCGCCTCTGCATCTTCAGAGGCCGCTGCTCAGGACACATGAGGTCGCCATCCTGCAACCTTCCATAATCTGAGATGGCTTACGTTGGAATTCAGGGCGCCCAGGAGGCCAGAGTGAGGTTTGAGTGGGCCAGATTGCTGCGTGCTGTTGGCTGGTCTGGGAGGGGCCGGTGATGGGCCTACGTGAGGACAAGTTGGGTGGCAGCATGGGATGATGTCATGGTCCATTTTACCTGGACACTGCAGATTTTTTCAAGTTTCTTTTGTTTTTCTTGTCTTTGGTTTGTTACTCAGGCACATTTGTATTACACTTATCAGTTGAGCATTCATATGTTCAAAAGAGTTATTACTTGTCTGTGTCTCCAGTGTGGTGTCTTTTGTCTCGGTTTTGACTTTGTCTGTTTGATCCTAGGAAGTAGGTATAATTCTTTCCCCTGGTTTACAGATGAGGCCACAGGCTTCGTGTGAGGGAAGGGGGTATTCCCAAGGGTGCACAGGCAAAGAAACCAAGATTTGAACTAGTTTGTCTGATTCCAGAGCGGACACTTCCATTTTTCCAGGCAAAGATCAACCTTTTCATTTATTTGGAGTTATGTGATCATGTGATAGCATAGGGAGACAGACCATTTCTGTCCTGCCGGTCACTATATACCCTTGCAGCTGTCTTAGCCAACTTAGTAGAAAAGCAGAAGGCCGTCCTCAGTTGCCTGGACCACTTTGCAAGATGGTCCAGTTCATCATTATTGACTGGTGGGGGCTGATTTTTAATGCTGTCAAAGAATAAACAGATACAGGGGTTTACCATTTATAACTTAAGAAATTTATACCTGGGAGGGGAGGAAGCCCAAAACAAAACCACCAACTAGGTAATTAAGGAGCTGTCAGATTAAATAGAGCGTCAACCTGGTTCGCCGTGTCCAGCCGTGTGTGTGCTGGCTGGTGTGTTTAAAAATAAACCACCAATAACTACAGTAATGAGTGAACCCCAGACTGTAACTGATGTGCTTCCAAAAGCCAGAGGTGGTGCGATGCATTTATATACTAGTGGCATAGCCAAGGTGGGAGGTTCTTAGTGAAAGGCTGTCTGGGGATACATTTTAATGTGATTCCAGGAGGAAGTGGAGATAGCCCTCTCGTTTTTGTTTATCTAATTCGGGGGAGGCAGGGGGAGCTGGAAATTTTTAAAAAACCTGCTCCATCCATTTCTTTAATGATCATCTGAACAGCTAAACCTTCTGGGACTATTACGTATAATTGTTCTCTAAGCTGCATCCATTTTCCCTGCTCTGCAGATATATCTGTTTCCTCTCCTCCTCTTTAAATAAAACGATTAATTATAAGAAATTGATATGAAATGAAGCTCCGAGCTTCTTAGCAGTTCTCAGCCCCCAAGTGATGCGACGTTGCTCTCAAGATGGAGAGGGGAGATTTGGAGGACAAACAAAAACAAATTAGCCGTGGGGATAGCAGCTTAGATTGGCTGTAAATGCGTAATTGTCATTGTCACCCTCACCAAATACACCTCTGTGAGTACAGCTGCCACGTGAGGCAAATTCCTGAAGGCACTGGAGTCTGGGCCATAGGAACATGATTTAAACTTGACTGTGGTCGAGGCTGCTGAGGGATGTTGGGGGCCAAGGTTACTGGCTCTTCTTCCCCCTGTTAATGCCTCTACTCCCTTTTTTTGTTGTTGTTGTTTGTTTTGTTTTTAAAGACTAGTATGTTACTAGCTTTTGTCGCTGGCCTCAGTAGGTTGCATGATACCCATATGTGTGTACACACACACACACACACACATTCTCCCTCTCTCCATCCTTCTCTCCCTTCATTCTTCTCTCCCTCCATCCCTCTTTCCATCCCTCTGTCCCTCTCACCATCCCTCCATCCCTCTCTCTGCCCCTCCATTCTTCCACTCCCCTCTCCATCCCTCTTTCCATCCCTCCATCCCTCTCTCTGCCCCTACATTCTTCCACTCCCCCCTCCATCCCTCCATCCCTCTCTCTGCCCCT
Organism: Orcinus orca; assembly: GCF_937001465.1. Classification (NCBI taxonomy): domain Eukaryota; kingdom Metazoa; phylum Chordata; class Mammalia; order Artiodactyla; family Delphinidae; genus Orcinus; species Orcinus orca. Next base: position 89,467,123 of record NC_064569.1, on the reverse strand, counting down.
CCATTCTTCCACTCCCCCCTCCATCCCTCCATCCCTCTCTCTGCCCCTCCATTCTTCCACTCCCCCCTCCATCCCTCCATCCCTCTCTCTGCCCCTCCATTCTTCCACTCCCCTCTCTGTCCCTCTCTCCATCCCTCCATCCCTCTCTCTGCCCCTCCATTCTTCCACTCCCCCCTCCATCCCTCCATCCCTCTCTCTGCCCCTCCATTCTTCCACTCCCCCCTCCATCCCTCCATCCCTCTCTCTGCCCCTCCATTCTTCCACTCCCCCCTCCATCCCTCCATCCCTCTCTCTGCCCCTCCATTCTTCCACTCCCCTCTCTGTCCCTCTCTCCATCCCTCCATCCCTCTCTCTGCCCCTCCATTCTTCCACTCCCCTCTCCATCCCTCTTTCCATCCCTCCATCCCTCTCTCTGCCCCTCCATTCTTCCACTCCCCCCTCCATCCCTCCATCCCTCTCTGCCCCTCCATTCTTCCACTCCCCCCTCCATCCCTCCATCCCTCTCTCTGCCCCTCCATTCTTCCACTCCCCCCTCCATCCCTCCATCCCTCTCTCTGCCCCTCCATTCTTCCACTCCCCCCTCCATCCCTCCATCCCTCTCTCTGCCCCTCCATTCTTCCACTCCCCCCTCCATCCCTCCATCCCTCTCTCTGCCCCTCCATTCTTCCACTCCCCTCTCCATCCCTCCATCCCTCCATCCCTCCATCCCTCCATCCCTCCATCCCTCTCTCTCTCTCTCTGCCCTTCCATTCTTCCACTCCCCTCTCCATCCCTCTTTCCATCCCTCCATCCCTCTCTTTCTCAACTGCTGTGACTCTACCCAGCCTTGGTTTCCTCCAGTTCTCCACCTGTTCATTGCTATGCCTTGGCCATCTTTGGAGCCAAGTTGAGATTTCCTGATATTTTTCCATCCATGATGGAGTAGAGGGTGTGGCTCACCTAGTTGCCCAGCGGACTGTCATTCTGCAATGCCTCATAGCCAGTGGGTCCCTGGCCTCCGTGAACACTTCCCTTGAGGGCCTCAGGTCCCATGGACCATCTGATCCTGCCTCTGCCTCGAGACTGCTTGGATGCTCGGGGAAGGACCATTTCTCCAGCTGAGGCTGACATCCTTACTGGTCCAAGGCTGTTCATGTCTAGTGTTAGGCCTGGCATCCAGGTTCCTAGCTTCCCTATGAAGGTAGCATCCTCCATGATGTTCTTCACCCCACAAGCTGTTGAATGGGGTACAGGAGTGATTAAAGCTCTCTAGAGGCGAACTACCTGGGGTTGAATCTTGGCATTAGCTTCTACGGGTTGGATGATTCGGACAAGTTACTCTGCTTCCCTGGACCTCAATTTCCTCGTCTGTAAAATGGCACACCACTAAATATGCAGCAAGCATGAGCTCTTGTCTTTATTTTGTGAAACCTGGAAGAAGCAGCCTTTATTTAAACCCCACATTTCTGCTCGCGTTCCCCTGCTCTGTGCTCTTTTCTCTCTGTCTGCTCTCAGGGGTGTTTCTGCTCATATCATTTGGCTGCAGGTGGCACGAATTTCTTTCTGAACAGCACCGTATGAATTAGTCTACTGTGGGCGGCTTACCTCCCTTCTCTACAGTAAGATGATCAATGCCATTCCTGGTTTCCAGAGCATTCTTCAGACTTTTATTCCATTTGGTGTTTTAGGACACATTTAAATGCAAGTATGAAGAATTGGGATTGAGGCTGGGTAGTAGCAGAGTATTGTAATACAGAGGTTAGAACCCTTGAAAGAGATCAATCCAGTCTGCCCTTGGAGTCTCCGTTTCATACTCTCTCGCTGCAGCTACAATTTGTCCTTCCGTCCCTCTGTCCTTCCATCCCTCCGTCCCTCAGCTCCGGCAGTTGACAAACTTGGTAGCCCCAAGGCCACACTTTGCCCTTGCACCTTAGCACAGACTCATTTCTCTCTTCTGTCTTGTTTCCACGTGTTCACCTTGCAGAACTGCCACCCCTCTGAGGAATTAAGTTGGAGTCAGGTGTTTCTCATCCCGTTACCTCTCCTACAATGCCTGGCATGCTCATGCCTTCTCTGTGCCTAGCAGGGTGCCTCATACACGGTACGGGCTTAGTAAATGATGAATGAATGATGTCCTAAAACAAGGGTTTGGAACAGTTTGTTATCAGTGCTCTTTTCCAGTTCTGTGATTTGTTGCTTTGGAAATGTCTAGAAACTATAACTGGTCTTTTGAGAAGAAAATCATACAATATTTATATTCTACTCTCATACCCCACTGTTGGGGCAATGACCTGTTGAAATGTGTCCCTGGTTTTCAAGAGCTTTGCTCTCTTCCCTGAACCTCTCTACTAGGTTTTCACCCCATACCACGCTTCCTTTATTGTAATTTATTATGTATGTTTTTATTTGGTGTTTGGATTGTGGTCTCCCTTTCCTGTGGCCTCTGCCTAAGCCTGTCTTTTCCACCAAACAACAGCAATGCCTCACACATAACACACACTCAACAGATAAATAAATGTCCCCTCCCAATTCCAAAAAAAAAAAAAGAACTTTGCTCTCTCTTTCTGTAGCGTATGAGACCTCCTCAGTGCCCTTGAATCATCATGCCCGCCGTTGGGGCCACCTTCCTTGATTCATTCTACTCCGATCAAAGCAGTGCAGTTGGAATGCTGTTAATTCCTCAGAAACCACTTGCATCGTTTTGTTCCTCTGCTCAGGAGAATTGAATGGGTTTCTGGTGCCCATTGTGTCTGGTCTTAAACGCCTGAGTTGAAAGGACCATTCATGGTCCCCCAGGAACCCCCTGCGCTCTGTAGTTGTCAGCGCCACCTTCCTTCTCCAGGCAGCCCCACCTCCGTTTTGTCCCTTTTCCCATGACACGTAGTATGGCTTCTGCGTCTTTAATTTAAACCATTGTTCTTCCTAATTTGCTGAGTACCCTGGTCAAACCATGTCCATGGTCATCCATTAGACCCAGATCTAGCTATTTCCTAGGGTCAAGGTCAGGATTTCCAGTTTTGGTTTCCCGTGTAATTCTTTGATTCACTGACTCCTTAAAAACTAAATGCGTTTTAATATAATTTGCATGATATTATTCTGCATTCTCGAATATTTTTTACCTCCTTGAATTACTTGTAAATGCCTTGCTTTCATGAGCTATCGTCTTCCACTTCTTTGGAAACTGCCCATGGTAACTCTTTGCTCATAGAGTTACTCAGACAGACATTTGTTGAACGACGATTGCATTTTCCAAATAGGAGCGCAGACCCCAGGGACAGTGGAGTTAGATAATGACTGTGAAATTTTCCTCCTTTTTTCCACCTAGTAAGAGTCTGGCAAGAGAAGAAGGAACATCACGTTAGTGTTGTGATTAATTCTAAGGGGAAAGTTTAATTGGTCCCAGGACTCTCTGTCATGCTGTACCTGGGCAAGGGACGTTATCCTCAAGGGCGTTTCCGTTTCCGTTGGTGATGCTGCCCTGACCTGCTGGCTGGGTCAAGGAAGATACACTGTATGAAGGAAAGGTGCTGATTTGGGTCTGATACAATCGTCAGCCTTCAAGCAGCAATCCCAGTGTCACCTCCTGCAGCAGAATCATGGAATTTAAAACTGGGAGGGGTCTTTTGAGGTTGCCTTGACTACTCCAGCCATGCACACATACATTCACGTATCCAACAGATATTTATCAGCTGACGACACCACGCAAGGTTTTCCACAGAGGCACCATTAAGAGGCTGTTAGGAAGCGTAAAATCCAATTTGGAGAACAGGCGTCAATCACATGGGGGGTCCTGAGGGTTGTCCTGATTCTGCCATTGAATGGCCTGCAATGAAGGTTTCTGAAAATTGGTGCATTGCAGTGGAGAATGTGTAGAGCTACCCAGTCATGGTGTCTGGACAACCCTGAATAGAGGAGAATGAGTTATGATGATAGACAGTTACTGGCTCAACAAAGAGCAGTTTTAATCTGAGTAGTCTTGGCGTGTTCAATGCAATTAACTACTGAGGTTAAAATTATCTAGACCCTGGGTGCAAGTCCCAGTGTCACGCTTTTTAGATCTGTGACTCTCTGGTAAGCTATTTAAGCAACCTGAGCACTGGTCAGAGGCAGCTCTTTCGGAGCAAAAGGATCATGTTTTTAGGCTCTAGGAAATATGGGTTTGAATCCTAGGTCTGCCACAACTGAGTGGTATGTCTTTTGAGAAGTCATTTACTTCCTGTGTCATTTACTTCCTGTGTCTCGTGTCCCTCAGTGGTATAAAGACGGTAATGATTTGGATGGGTTGACTTGTCCCCCTCAACATTCTTATGTTGAAATCCTAACCCTCAGTATCTCAGAATGTGACTATGTTTGGAGATGGGACCTTGAAAGAGGTAATTAAGGTAAAATAAGGTCACGTCCAGTATGACTGTTGTCCAGTATGGACAGTATGACTGTCCTGATCCAGTATGACCGTTGTCTTTATAAGAAGGGGAGATTGGGACACAGACAGAGGAAGAAAGGAATATGTGAAGATACAGGGAGAAGATGGTTGTCTGCAAGCCAAGGAGAGAGGCCTCAGGAGAAACCAACCCTGCCAACACCTTGTTCTGGGACTTCCAGCCTCCAGAACTGTGAGAAAGTAAATTTCCGTCGCTTAGGACACTCTGTGGTCCTTGCTTATGGCAGCCTTAGAAACCTACTCCAACGTGACAGTCACCTGAAGAGGTACAGTGACTCAGAAGACGTGTTGTCATATGATGTCTAGGCTAAGGTGTGTGGCACGGGGCAGGCATCCTGGCAAAGCCCAGTAAAACAGGTCCAGGCTGGCATGTCCATCCAGGTCTCCCACTGCCACCTTCTGTGGCACCCTTTCTGGTGGATAGACTCAGGGTCTGGTGTACCATCATGTTCGCTAGATTCCTTTATAAATGCCAGCTCCTCTGAGTGTCAGCAGCTTCTCTTCAGTCTGTGGAGGCTGGTCACATGGCAGTGCTAGGCTCCACTGAAAGCACTTTTTCTCCTCCAGGCCATGTGGTGGTTGAGTCCTGAGCTATCCATCCTGGGAAATGGTCAAAGACCTTTTTCCTAAGCGTCCTACAAGGTGATATTTGGGGCTGCGTCGTTCTCAGCCCTTCAGACTTCGTCAGCCTGCTCGAGTGTCTCTACCTCTGAGAAACCTTGGCTTGCTCCAGCTGGCACATGTGCCCAAATGTCCATTTGATGGGTCTCTGCTTGGAGATTCTGCAGACATTTTCAGAGCCGAGGACACATTGGTTCCCTCATTTTTATCTCTCTGGCTTTCTCAGATGTGCTCGCTGTTGTTGATTTTCATGGGGGTACTTGCCCAAGGCCTGCACAGTACTACTAAAATCACAACAGTGACATCAGCCACTTGGGTGTGTGGGTAGCCAGTGGGAGTCAGCTCCATCTGGAAACTAAAAAGAGAAACACAATCCTCTTCTTCTTTTCCTTCCCCCGGACTTTTCTGTATCTTTGCAGGTAGACGGGGCCAAGTAGGGAATTTACAAATTGACACTTTTTTTTCCCCCAAGCAGCTTGATGTTTTAAAAAAAGTTCCTTTGATTCCAAAGAACTGGGAGCAGGGAGTAAGCTTGGCCGGGAAGCCAGAGCGATGGGAGAGAGCTGGTGGTGGAGGGTTGCTGATGCATATGTGCCTGGAGTCCTGTGTGCTTGGAAAACATCGGTTGTACACTGCAGATGTAGCTGTAAACCCCAGCAAGAGGAACCTGATAACCATTTCCAGCTGTTAACACCTGGAGACTTCCAAAGTTATTATGAAAAGAGCATCTCTGGCAAGCCAAACTTTATGAATTTTGTTATTTTAGGTCAAATGCTGTTCCTACTCATCTGGGCATTCCGTGTATTTTATTGATGGACACGCAGTAAAACCATCAGGCTGCTGGTGCCAGAGGGCGTGGGAGGTGTCCCTTTAGCAATTGGCAGGAGGACGACAAAGATAAAGGCACATCCCACTCATATCAGGGCAGTAAGGGAGGGGAGTGGCTTTCCCCTTCTTCCCATTTCTTTATTAGTCATAACATTATTCAGCTGGAATTGGTCTCGGTGTGCCAACTCTGGATCTCCTGGAGATGATTGAATTCTTACTTGATGATGGAGGTAATGATTTCTTTTTCAGTCTGCTTTCAACCTGCAGTGTTACCAGGATGTGAACTGGTGTAGGATCATGAAGACTCTGTGGTGGTAGCTGCCTTAGGGCAGACAAAGGCCAATGCATGCGTTTATACCTGTGCATTTTGAGAACAAGAACTTCTAATGGTAGGTTAGTTGTGCAAATGATCTAGGACCCAGGCATCTTGTCTTGATTTGCTGAATCCTTTCTTTAAAGCTATTCAGTCATTCTTTGCTAAGAATCTCCCCCACTCCCTCCACAGGGGAGTCCAAAATTACATCATGTTGTTTATTAATTGTATTAGTGTTCATGAGGCCAAGACTTACTTGCTCCAGGTCACGCAGTGGGTTGCTGGCAGAGCTGGGACTTGAACCTGTGACTTCCTTCCCAGCCTGATGCTGTTCCCCTTATACAGAGCTACTTTTGCCACTTTCTAGGAGTCCTCATCTTTCTACTGCTGCCTCTGCACTGCAGAGGGTGCCCCGAGAGGGAGCCTTCCTGGGCTCTGATGAGAGGGTCTGTCTTAGCCTTTGGAGGCCTGTGTCGGGATGTGGGCCGGTCCTTGTGATTCTCCTTTGCTATAATGGGAAGCAGCCCTCAGAAGAGAAAGACTTGCATTTGTATGCAGCCAGTCGGATGGCGTTGAAATAAACGCAGCACAGATCAAACTACACACAGCCAGCACGTCGCGGGGAAGAGGAACCGAAATGGAATGCTGATTTTTCTCACCACCTTCTTTAGAAACTTTCTTCCTCGCCACCCACCGGATGATGCTGGCTGTTGGGGCAGTCTAGCATTGAGATGAAATGCTTAGGTTTGGGAGACAGCCCTGTGTTCAAATCCATTTATCGATGGATGTATTTCCTATTTATAGTCTGTGGGACCCTTAAGGGAAGTCACTTTTCTGAGCTTCAATCCTTTCATCTATAAACTGGGCCTCTTAACGTCTCGCTTATAGATTTTAAGAGAGTTAAAATAATAGATGAACATAAAGTGCTTTGCACAGTGCCTCGAACATATTAGCATTCAGGAACGGGTCGGTGCTATTCTCATCAGCGGCAGCGGCATTGTTTCGACTGCCTCATTGACTTGGATGGATGTGGGAGTGTACATAATAAAGTACCCAGTCTAGAACCTGGCCTCTGGTTATCGTTAATAAATGAAAGCTGTTGTAGTCGTGTGGGGAAGCTCAAAGATCTGAGTAATTCAGCAGAAACCACAGAACTGGAGGAATCTGGGACTTAGATTCTTCTCCCAGCCCCGTCTCAAAAGAACTGGACGGCCCTGGGCCAGTTGTTTTGTTTTATGACCTCACATTCTGCATCAGTTGCATGGGGGTAACTGAGCTCTGTGGGATACTGAAAAGAGAACAGAGGTGAGGTGCCTAGCTCACTGCTGGAATAAAGCCAGGGCTCCATCAACGGCCGTCGAATCTGAATTGCTGGTCCCATCAGCATCGCTCTTTCTGGAGAGTAAACTGTTGGTTCATCCCAAGAACTATAAATCGTGCTTAGCCTTTAACTCAGTGATTCTATTTTTAGGAATGTACTGTTCTCACGTACAGATTCTAAAGGAAAAGGTGGAGCTGGGTAGAGTGGAGCCTGTCAGAGGGCTTCACAGCAGCGCTGTTTACAGCAGCTCAAATTGAAGACTCCACACGTACCCAGCGTTGTCAGGCATCTTGGGTGCTTTAATACCACAGAGCCCTCTGGGGCTGTGGGGAATGTCAGGTGCCTGGGAAGCGGACGTGGCTTTCAGTTTGGGGGGTGTCCCATTTGGGAGGGAGTTGAGCGGTGGTGGGAAGGCAGTGACCCTCTATTTTAACTGAGGTCCAGGGAGGGCTGGCGGTGTTTGAAATCATTCCATTGAGCACCATTCCCTGTGGGTCCCCTGCTTTGGCCACAGCCAAGGCACTGCCTTGGAACCTCTGCAGGGCCTGTCCCGTGGCCTCAGGGGTCAGGAGGCAGTGCCAGAGCAAATCCAGCTTGTTCAGATACGGGGCTGCTTAGGTGCCACCTAGGTGATTCCTTTGGCAACAAGTGACATTCGGCAAAGGGCACGGCTGACAGAGGCCTTGAAGAGGCGGGTGTTGCAGGGAGAATGTGATGCACAGAGAGGGTAGGAGGGCAGGGAGCCTGGGAGTAGCTGCAATTGTATGTGTAAAGGCCGTTCTGTGTGCAGACCCTGGGCAGAGGCTTGTGGGTGCAGGACAGAGGGATGGTCTCCTCTGCCTGGGTTCTCTGATGGGCCTTGTGCTTGGGGAATGGGGCTTGGTCACACGAGACTCGGGGATCCCCCAGTGGCACCGAGAGTGTGCCCAGAAGGGTGACGATCGTACATCCTCAGAGAACCAGCGAGGCACAGTGTTCACGAAGCTTTTGGCCCCGAGTGAGCACTCAGTGTGTCAGTTGCCTTCCCACCTCCTAGAGGTGGGGGTCGGGGGGTGGTTATTTCAGCACGTGGCCTTTTTAGACATATTACAGTAATCATCTGGTCAGAATTTCGGGGAAAGCTCCCAATTTCCGGTGCCGTCCGGCTGTCCACTGATGCGTACTCATCCCTGATTGCAGCTCTACAAATATAGGTATGCGTCTTTGGAAACATTTGAATGGAATTGGGGGTGGGGGGGGCTGCAAATCGTTACATCTACCAGCTGGTTATTCCTTCTTTTCATAAAGTCATTACAGCCTATGATAAAAGAAATGAGAGTCAATAAAATGGGGAATTAGGCATGTGGTAATTGCTAAGATTTAAGACCTAAAAGTTTGGCAATTCAGTGCTTTAGCGATCTTATTCTATCATCCGTCCGCTTGATGTCCTTTAGCCGGCAGCTCCGTATTGAGGATAATTCAGCCTGGTACACAGATCCTTTCGTGATTTGGCCCGTGGCTTTGCCTCCTCAGCTGGTTTCCTCTTTCTGACATTTTTCTTTAACATTCCTGAAGGTGTACCTCAAACAGTGTATGTGTATAAATTTCCTGTGGCTGCTATAACAGATTACCACAAATTTAGCCCCTTAAATTAATACAGATTTATTCTTGTATACTTCTAGAGGTCAGAAGCCCAGCATCAGTCTCTCTGGGCTAATGTCAAGGTGTTGGCAGGGCTGCCTTCCTCGGCTTGTGGCCCCGCCCTCCATCTATGAAGCACATGTCTCCAATCTCTGCTTCTGTTTTCACAATGACTTTTTCTCCGGTGCCAGCTCTTCCTGCATCTCTCTTGTAAGGATTTTGTGGTTGTGTCAGGTCCGGTCAGATAATCCCGGATGATCTCCCCATGTCACGGTCTTTAATCGTACCTACAAAGTCTTTTTTGCCTTATAATGTAACATTCGCAAATTCCAAGAATGAGCACTTGGGCATCTTTGGGAACTATTATTCAGCCTACCCTCATGTGTCTTTGTATCTTGTGTTCTTGCTGCCTCCGATGCCTTTTCCTGCCTTGTTTGCCAGGCTAACTCCTATTCAGAACCCAGCCTCAGGGTCTTCTCTGTAAGAATTCCTTGGACCTCCTTCCTTTCCAGTCCCATTGATCTGGTAATGTTCCTCTCCTCCTTGCCTACCTAACATCTTGCACCTGTACCCTTAGTAGCATTATCACACACCATATAGTTGTCAGTTTGTCTCTCTGTCCCAGTCATCCTTGCAGACAGGGACTGCATTGTAACCACCTTTTATTCCTACCACATAGACCCATGGCTGCACTCCGTAGGCACTGGTTGATGGGTGTTCAGGGGACCAGGGCAGGAGCACACCTCCTACCTTGAAGACATTGCCAAGGAGAAGCCCTTTGTCCTGATTTCCATGCAGCCTTGTGGGCCTGGAATTGCATTTCCTCCTGGGACCTGAGTCCTTTGGGCTTCAGCATGTCCAGGTCCCATGTTTTCCTGTCCCTTCTGCTGTCTAATTCCCTTTGTTGGACTGCAGGAGATCAGCCTAACGAAGTGAGAGCAAAGAGACAATTTCCAATTCACACGTATATTGCTTTGCTTTTCTGTTTCTTGGCGAGGCTCTGAGGACAGGGGTGGCTGCAGAAAATGTTCTTTCATCTAAATGATGTCCCTGTGGGGAGCTGGATTTGGACTTTTTGCTGGGCTGTGGAGAAGAGTGGGTATGGTAGACTCATGAGCCCAGGAACAATGAAGACACAGAAGTCAATGCAGAAACTGCAAGTTCGATTCAGTCAACATTTATTGAGAACATACCGTGTGTCTGCTCCCATGCTAGGGCTTGGCGTCCAGAATCAATGTCTAGCATTTATTAAGTAGTTATTACGTGCCAAACATTAGTCCTAGTTCTTTCATTCTATCACATCCTTGACTTGATAGAACTGCCCTGGGAAATATAGGCCCCATGATTATCTGAGTTTTACAGATGAAGAAACTGAGGCAGAGACAAGTTGCCTTAAATGTTTTCAGTCGTGCTCCAGTAAGTGGCATGGGCCCCAGAGCCCACTGCTGTACCACCTTGCTGATGGAGAAGACTCAGTCTCTCCCCCCAAAATACTCATGGTCTGGAGGTGGCATCTGAACTGATAGCACACTGGAGGGCGAGTGGGTCCACGGGTGGCCAGAGGCTTCAGAGGACATCCCAGGCAGAAGCAGTTAAATAAACAAAAGCAGGGAAGTGTGAAGGTGATTATTTTGTCCAGGGAAGAGTGAGTAGCAATTCAGGATGGTATCGGTGGCTTTCAGAGTTGTAGGAAAGATTGACAAAGAACGAGAGACCTGGAGGGACGGGAGGGTGTAGCCAGAGAACGCATTTCCCAATCTGTGGTCTGGAGGTGAGCAGCTGTAGGTGAAGATGACGATGACAGTAATGTCTCTCAAACTGTGATTTTGTTAAAACGCAGACTCTGATTCATAAGCCTGGGGTGAGCTGGTGAGTCTTCCTTTGTGATGAGCTCCCGGGTGATGCTGATGTAGTCGGTACCTGGGTCATACTTTGAGCAGCGAGGTGTAGGGGGGATGAAGGTGCTACAGGGAGTGTGGGCGAAGGTGCTTGGAAATGATGCCCTTATTTTGCCGTCAGGCTAGAGGGTTGGGCGGGTCTGTGATAATGTTCTCAAGAAGAATGGCAGTAGGTGGAGAGGAAGATGGGGAGGGGGGGCAGAGCTATTCCGCAAGAGGAGGAAGAACCTGGAGTTTTGCAGGTTCATAGGAGGCCGTTGGAAAGAGAGTGGTGCACCAGTGACAGTTAGGCTCGATGACATGACGGCAGGTTCCCTGTAACAGTGGTTTCACCAGAGGGAAGCTTAGTTTTCTCTCACATCCGAGAAGTCAGGGTGTTGGCAGTGTAGCGTGGTGTGGTAGTTTAACGGTATCGCTAGATCCCAGGATACTATCTTGCAATTCTCCCATCCTCAGCTGTGCGTCAAAGCACCTCGGTGTCCATCGTGGCTCTTGGGTGTCAACATCCTTGTAGGCCAGCAGCCAAGAAGAAGCAGGGAGAAGGCCAGGATGGGCGCACATCTCAGAGGGCAGACTGCCTCTGGGTGGCCTTCCTGAAGTCCCACAGCCATGCTTAGCTGCCCTAGAGGCTGTCGGGTATACAGTCTTTTCTCTGGCTGCTTTACTCCCCTGAATGGAAGCCGGGTTCTCTTCCTAAGCAGACAAGGGAGAGTGGCTCTGGGCTGGCAACTTGGCCGGCCTTGCCGCAAGTGGAATCCATGGTGAGCATGTAAAGGTGGGGTGGGGGGGGAGTGGATGTCAAATTAATCAGATTTCAGAGCACACCTGAGTGATGGCCCCCTATGCTCATGGGGCTCTGAATGTTCTCTCGCCCTCTGCTTGTCCTAGTTCCTTAGCGCATCTCTCTCCTCTACCATAGAAAACCTATCCAAAACCTTCTTACCCTACATTGCCACCTCCTCTGAGAAGTCCACTCGGACTCTTGAATCAGAATCTGTCCTCCATCCCCTGAATGGAGCGTGGTCTTGGCACCTCCATCAGCCTTCATTTCATTCCATTTTATATTTTATTTAGTCATTTGCACACGTACCTCTTCAGATTTCGAGGCAGCATCTGTCCCCCAACACGGTGCCTGGCATAGGATGAATTCCCAGGACATTTTTTCTTTTTTTTTGCGGTACACGGGCCTCTCACTGTTGCGGCCTCTCCCGTTGCGGAGCACAGGCTCCGGACGCGCAGGCTCAGCGGCCATGGCTCACGGGCCCAGCCGCTCCGCGGCATGTGGGATCCTCCCGGACCGAGGCACAAGCCCGTGTCCCCTGCAGCGGCAGGCGGACTCTCAACCACTGCGCCACCAGGGAAGCCCTCCCAGGACATTTTAGTTAAACTTCAGTGAGTAGTTACACTTGAGTGATCAAGCTGCTGGCGTATGGTGCTGGGTGATTTTCCTGAAATAGGGCTTCTCAAACTCTAGACTCCATCAGAATCAGCTGGAGGGCTGGTTCTAACAACTCCCCCTTCCCCCAGTTTCTGATTTAGGAGACTTGGGGGGCCTAAGGCTGTGCATTTGTAAGAAGTTTCCAGATGATACTGATACTGCTGGCCCCAGGACAACCCTTCAAGAGATCATTGTCCTTGAGAAACACCCAGATTTGTTTCTTTCCCCCCCGGAAAACGTGCGATGTAAATTAGGCCTGAAAATAGACATGGGAATTCAATACAGGAATATTAAGTCAATGGATGAACTAGTAGAGAAATGTCTGAGGTCAAGAGTGCATTAGAGTTTTGTTTCAATTTTTTTCTCAAACAAATCTATATCACCTAATCTTAGATGCTGCCAATTGTAAGACACACCATTATTTTATATAAAGCCAAGAAATTTTAAAAGGCTTTTAATTAAGCTGTGACACAATGCTTTCTCATCCTTTTGAATCTTTTATACTTATTGTTTTTTATTTTTTTAACATCTTTATTGGAGTGTAATTGCTTTACAATGGAGTGTCAGTTTCTGCTTTATAACAAAGTGAATCAGCTATACATATATTCCCATACTTATTGAAAGAGCCCTTTTAGACCTAGTTAGGTGGGTTTTATCATATTTTACTGCTGTGCCTACATATGAAGGAAAATATGGGCAAGCATGTTGGTTCAGGTATTTTTTAAAATTAATTAATTAATTTATTTTTGGCTGCATTGCTGCCCACAGGCTTTCTCTAGTTGCGGCGAGCAGGCGCTACTCTTCATTGCGGTGCGCGGGCTTCTCATTGAGGTGGCTTCTCTTGTTGCGGAGCACAGGCTCTAGGCACGTGGGCTTCAGTAGTTGTGGCATGTGGGCTCAGTAGTTGTGGCTCGCAGGCTCTAGAGCGCAGGCTCAGTAGTTGTGGCACAGGGGCTTAGTTGCTCCGCGGCATGTGGGATCTTCCCCGACCAGGGCTTGAACCCTTGTCCCCTGCATTGGCAGGTGGATTCTTAACCACTGCACCACCAGGGAAGTCCCAGTTCAGGTATTCTTAAAGCTTCTTCGCATTGAGCCTCACTCTTTGGAATTCCTTCTCTACGGTGTCATTGCCGTCTGTGTTTTCTCTATTGTACTGTCCTCCATGTCGTTATGAGCATCAGATCGCTTGTAAGAATCCTGAGAAAGCATTTGTACCCACTTTGCAGTGCTGTGGAGCTAGCTTACTCCTGGCTCCTCTTTTGGAATGTTGTGGACACACTGGACCCTCCACCTGCCCCTTCCCACAACCATGTGGGGCATAGGGGTTAAAAAGTGACCCCCCCCGCCCCCGCCACTGTCTCCAGGATTTTCATGGAAGCCACTGACACCTGTTGTGAATGTGCTAGCAGTGCAGCTGTGTTACCACTGCTGTATGCTCTCTAGTTATTGCTGGAGGCTACTTGATTTCAGAGATGTTAGAATGTGAAAAACAGTTTGTCCTAGAATTAGTACATTTTTTAAAATATCCACCACGTGCTGGGCACATGCTTCACTGTCATGGCTTTTTGTATAATCCATCTCAGTTAACATTTACGACGGTTGTCAGAGGTCAGCATTGTGACCTCAGGTTTAGAGATGAGGGCCTTGGATCCCCAGTAAACATGCAGACAGGCGGCATGCATTCACTCTTCAGATTTATTGAGCTCCTACTATGTGCCAGTCACCATTCCATATACTGGGAATACTGAAGTGGAAAATAGGTACAGTCGGGCATCTGTATCTGCAGGTTTCACATCCATGGATTCAACCAACCATAGATCAAAAATACTCTGGGAAAAAAATTCCAGAAAATTTCAAAAAGCAACACTTGAATTTGCCGCACGCCAACAATTGTTTACACAGCATTTACATTGTCCTAGATAAAATAAGTAATCTAGAAGTGATGTAAAATACACAGGAGGATGTGTATAGGTTAAATACTATGCCGTTTTATATAAGCGACTTGACATTTTGGTATTCACGGGCGGGTCCTGGAACCAGTCCCCCACAGATATCAAGGGATGGCTGGTTATAAGATTGAATCATATCTGTGCTATAAGAAAAAAATTCAAGATATACCAGGTATTATGGAAGGCTTTTTGAGTAAACACTAGAGTGAAGTGAGGGTGCTCGCCATACAGATAACAAAAGGATGCAGGTTCCAGCCAGAGGAAATTGCAGATGCAAAGGTCCTGTGGCAGGACTGTGCTTGTCTTATTGGAGGAACAGGTCTACGCAATTCTTACCTACAACACTATGAGAGCGAATGCTTGGGAGTTTCTTCCCACACCAGTTTTCTGACTCTCAGGACTCCAACTGGCTGTCCCACGATTTAATGCTTGCACTAACTATCTAGTTAGTTCAGACCCCATGGCTTAAGGGCTTAGTTCCACAAGACTGTCCCCACTTCAGATTCCAGTCACATATCTCAGGTTGGCACCTGCACTTCTGCTCAACTGGGTGTAAATTCAGGGGGTTTCCACAACCCCCCCATCTTTGGAACTCAGGGAAGTGCTTTACTTACTATCCCTGGTTTATTATTAAAGGGTACAAGTTGGGAACAAGGCAGGGATCACATATGCACCCTCTGTAGGCGTGCTTCTCCCAGGACCGTGATGTGTCCATCAACCTGGAAGCTGTCTGGACCCTGTCACTTAGGGGGTTTATGGAGGTTTCATTGTGCAGGCATGATGGATTGAGTCAGTGGTCATTGGTGCTTAACTCAGTCTCCAGCCCCTCTCCCCTCCCTGGGCATTGCACATGGGGTGGGGCTGAAAGTTGCAACCCTCTAATCCTGCCTTGGTCTTTCTGGTGACCAGCCCCCCTCCTAACGCTCTCTAGGGGTCCCCAGTCACCAGTCATCTCATTAGCATACACAAGACACTCATCATGCCAGAATTCCAAGGGTTTTAGGAGCTGTGTGCCAGGAACTGGGCACAAAGACCAAATATGTTTGTCACAGCAAGGAAGCCAATGGAGCTAGAGCAGTGGAAGCTCAAAAAATGCTTGATCAGTAGCCCAAGCTGGGATGTAGCTGGGCTGTGATTTCCAGATCTTTGGGTTCTAAGTTCACGGTTTGTCCACATGCAGGTAAGTATGGGAAGCCACTTTAGATTACATTCTTCTCTGTTTCCTAGAGTGAGTTCAATCTTTTAAGAAAGAAACGTCTTGATTAATTCAACTGCAGTCACAAGGCAGAGCAGAAGAATATTCTCATTGTTGTCACCACTGTGCTGCCTGGGAAGTACCCACAGTATTTGGCTCCTGAGTAGTGGTTAAACCAGCCCACGTAATGATGACAGCAGGTGTGGGAAAGTGGACAAAGGAAATGACATAGAAATACAAACATTTCATTCCCAGTGCATGTTCTCAAAATAGAACATGGGACTTTCAACTCTTTCTTCTTTGAAGAACTTCGTCAAGAGAGAGACTCTAGTAGCACACTGTAGAAGAAAGAGCAGAGATCAGGGTTTTGATCTCCGCTCTGCCAGTAATTAGTCATGGGACTCCCATCTATTAGAGTTCAGTTACAGACTAGAGAATGCATGAGTTTAAGCAGAAAAGGATTTGTTGCCATTATTAGGTGCCTTGCAGAATTCCAGGAGAAGCTAGAGGCACAGACTGTCAGCTGAGGGGCAGTTCTTGGAACTTCCCAGAACCAGATTGCCAGGGAAACTGTGGTTAAGAAGCCACTGGGATACCTCTCCCCATAAGGACCACCTTGTCTGCTGGGACCTGTGAGGGCAGCACGGGCACCATGTTTTTTGGTACTCATGAAGTTCAGGACTGAACTCGAGGATCTAATCACAGATGCCTCTGGAAAATACCAAGTATCTCTTACTTATACTTGCCAGAAAAGAGTCAAGGCAACAGAAGAGCTGCCCTACCCCCTGATGTTCATTTTTGCCTCTAATCTCACACAGGTGTATCTGCTTGGTGAAAACTAAGTTTCACAGTAGGTGTCCAAGATGTAAAGGCATTTGGAGAATGTCTGATTTGTCTCTCAGTGTATGTAGGGGAAATGTTACAACAATCCTATTGTAAATGGGAGAGGATAAAGGGAAACAAAGGGAGGTAAGGTTTCTGCACTTCACTCAAACTAGTAAGCTGTCCGCCCTAGTAGGCGTTGCTAAGTTATGTAGATATAATGCAATATTCAGAGCAACCACTCCAAAAGCCATACAAAGAGATACACTGAAAAACACCATCAGCAAATCAATGGAATTCTAAAGAAAAAGCTTGAGGACCCCACAGAAAGCCAGGAAAAACTACCATGAGATGCCACCACAAACCCACCAGAAAATGGCTAAAATTAAAAAGACTGACAACATCAAATGTTGACAAGGATGTGGTACAACTGTAACTCTCATACTTTATTGGTGGGAATATAAAAGGGTTCATCTGCTTTGAAAAGAAGTCTGGCAGCTTCTTATAAAACTAAATAGACACCTGTCCTCTGACTCTTCCGTTCCAATTGTAGTTGTTGCCCAAACTGCAAACAACCTAGGTGCTCGTCAATAAGAGAATGGATAAATGTGATATATTAATATGACGACATAGCTCATACTGAGCAGTACAAAAACCCAGACAGCTGATACATGCAACAACGTGGGTGAATCACACTAATGTTACACTCTGAAAGAAGGCATACCCGAAAGATTATATATTGGATTCCTAATGGACGAAGTTCTGGGATGGGAAGAACCAATTTATAATGGAAATAAATTTAAAAAGTGCTTACATGTGGGGAGTGTGGGCAGAGGTTGAGTGGGAAGTCGGTTGAGTGAATTACATCATTAGCCCAATATGGTCTGTATCTTAAAGGTGGTTTGGGTTACATAGGTATAGATATTTGTCAAAACTCACCAGTGGTAGGTCTGTGCATTTCGTTGTATGTAACTTTATTAAACCCAAGTTAACGCAGTACATACCAAAGTGGCTAGAGAATAATGGGCTGACAAGTAACTTACTGTTTGGAAATGCATTTAAAAAATGGGTTGATGGATGGCTAGAAGGGTAGGTAGGTATGATATAGCAAGTGTGGTAAGATGTTAATAATGGTAGAACATAGGTGTAGGGATATACATGTTCACTGTAAAATTCTTTTACCATTACTGTATGTTTGAAAACTCTCATAAGAAAATGTTAGGGAAAAATCTTGAAAAAAAAAATCATAGAATGTGTGGTTCCTTCCTCTCCTGCCTCAGGTGGTGGTTGGTTGGTTGTTAAGAAAGTTAGTCCAGCTGCCTGGCACTATGTTATGGGACGCGGTGATTTTTGCTGAACTGAATATAGGGCAGAAAGGACTCGGCACCATCCACAGAAGATGCCCAATGAGGACTTAACTACTTCTCTTAGTCTCAGATGATAGTCCCAAACTCTGATTTCTTTGATTCCCCATCCTGGCCTCTCCACCCCCGAGTCAGTGCCAGCCATGCAAAGACTACAACTAGCCATTTCAGAGATGAGGTTAAGTGTCAGCTTTTATAGTTGGAAGGGACCAAGGGGGACCACCTAATCCTATTTCTTTTTTTGTGCGAATTTACCTAAATCAATTGGGTCATGCAAAAATCTTAGATGATTTTGTGAGGTAACAGTAGTGGCCAAAAAAGTTTGAGGTGAAAAAGGGTTAACTTCCCACTACATCCTCCCTATATTCATCAGTCAGGAGGCATCAGGTGGTTCAAGCAACCTGAACAATATCTGTATCTCTGCCTTCTGTCATTTCAGATGCTCTGGCCAGCACCTTGCAGACAGGCTCATGAGAGGCAGGCATGGCGATGTTATAGGGACCATTGCTCTCACCCTCGTAGCTGGTATGAGGCAAACAGAGAGCGGTCTTTCCAAAGAGAGACTAGAAACAAGACTGCGTAGGGATCACCCCTGGGATGGCATCACTAAGGATGGTGATTCCAATCTCTCTAGGTTTTCAGTATGTTTATGAAAAGGAGGAGAGAACCTCTAAAATATTTTAGCCAGCCCACATTTCTTGAAAACCTTTTCTCACCAATGAGCCCTCCTTTCTAATATTACATATGCCACTTACCAAGTTGCTATGTCACCAAGAAAAACTCATTCCAAAATTTACCACATCCAGATATTGATAACCTACTACCTACAGCCTACTTCGGGGTTGAGGTTTTCCAAGTAGAGTGCCTCTTGTTTTAATTGTCATAAAGTATACATAACATAGGGAATTCCCTGGTGGTCCAGTAGTTAGGACTCCGTGCTTTCATTGCACGGAATTCCCTGGTGGTCCAGTAGCTAGGACTCCGTGCTTTCATTGCACGGGGCCCAGATTTGATTCCCGGTTGGGGAACTAAGATCCTGCATGCTGCGTGGCACGGCCCAAAAGAAAAACCAAAAAAAAAAAACCAAACCGAAAAAACCCCCCAAAACGATAGATATACATACGTGACAATATTTACCACTCCAGCCGTTTTTAAGTGTACCCTGCCATGGCGTTAAGTACATTCACAATGTTGTGTAACCATCACCACGATTCATTTCCAAAACTGGTTCATCACTGCAACTTCTCATTTCCCCTCTACCAGCCCCTGATAACCTCAATTCTACTTGATTTCCATAAATTTGCCTATTGTAAGTACCTCACATATGTGGAATAGGGCATTATTTGTCCTTTCGGGTCTGGCTTATTTTATTTGGCAAAACATCATTAAGGTTCGTGCACACAGTGGCATGTGTCAGAATTTCCCTCCTTTTCAAGGCTGAGCGATGTGCCCTCGTAGGCAGGCATCGCGTTTTGTTTATCCCTTCATCTTCGGATGAATATTTGGGTTCTGCCACCTTATGGGGAGCGGGGGACAGTGGATAATGCTGCTGCCCCGTTTTTAAATACCTAAACTTTATACAAAGTACATATCTCGATAGCATATTTCGGGGGATGATGTTTACATAGGGAAAATATTTATGCTGCAAAAATCAATATACTGTTTTAAATAAGATAATGTATTACGGTAAGTATTAAGTCCTAGACCAGATACAACTGGTAGAAAATTGGAACTGTGTGTAGACATTCTGAGAAGCCTCCAAGCACCAACAAACCTGGGACGTGGGCCTGGGGTGCTGCCGGAGATGAGAACAGCCAGGTGGCGGCCTCACGCTGACAGCCGCGTGGACGGTGTTCTGATCAGGAAGCACCGGGGGTTTTTTTTTTTTTAGCATTTTTACATCCTCGCAAGAGAATTTGTCACTTCTGTACAGGTGTTTTATGTTTATGATGTCTTTATTTCATTTTAGGAAATCGGGAGGGGAGGGAGTTGGTGTCACAACTAATGCATTGTTAAGTTTTAATTACAATCTTAATTTATAATTCTAATTATAACTTTTCCCGGTGAAAATTGTGGGAAATTGGTTCCCTGTTAGCTTTGTGGCACACGAAATTTTATTTTCAGGAATGAATTATTGGAATAACAAGGGAGATGCTTGCCTTTAAAGGTATATTACAGAAACTGAAACACAGAAGAAGGAACGTGGGTGCAGAGGCAGGAAGAGTCGTGCTGCCTGGAGAAGAGCAGGGACCCCCCTCCCTGGTTCCTTAGGGGTCTCCCGTTGGGTCCATGTCAGAACCATCGAAGGGCCCAGAGAATAGGAGGAGGTCAAGTGTTAAGAGGAGTCATAGCCTTTGCAACTGCTTGTTTAAAGTCAGCCGTGATGGGCCAGGACACACCGGGAGGCTTAGGAGATGAATGGGGCTTGGCCAGTTTTTGTGTTGAGCGTGTAGGGAGGTGTACGCACGTGAGCCGACAGGCATGTATTTTGCTTGCTGACTTGCCCACTCCTGGCCTGTGAAGGGCCGTGTTCCAGTCTTGGGCTCACAGGTGTTCTTACTGCACAGTCAATATTTGCTGGTGAGAAATGAGTCCACTGGTACCGCCGTGTCCCATACTCAGCCACACTGATTCTCTCTGATCAATGTCGTGTGTGTGGCTTGTACTGTTAAGGCAACACCAAATCTATTTTTAATTCTCCCCTTCTTCCCATCTTTTGGAAAAGTGTGAAACCGCTCTTCCTGACCAGCAGCCTCTCCTTCTCCTCCCCCAAATGTCAATTGGATTAACACGTTGCAGTTGGGGATGCCTCCACCTCCGCTGACAGCACGTGGAAAGCAACGGCATGGAGTCCTTGTGGGGTTTCAGTATTCATTCTCTCTTGATAACGTCCCCAGAAATTTACTCTGTTCTCAAGCCAGAGGGTGATGTGTGCAACTGCCAGGGCCGCACAGTCAGGCTGGGCCCTCCCCAGGCGAGGGCTGTCGGGCCTGCTGCCTCACTGGCTCTAATGCACTTCCTAGAACTAGAAAGGGACCCTCGTGCTTTGAAGAGGAGCCAAAGCAGGGTCCAGAGGAGCCCCTGTTCTGTGCAGCGGCCGTGGCTTTGTGGTGCTGGATGAGTCCAGAAGGGTGTTGGGTGGATAGATGCTGTGTGGGAGGACCAGCCCAGTGGGACCCCCTCCCAGGGCTGGCCTCGCTGGCTAGAGGGACCCACTAGGCCAGATGGGAGATGGTCCAAATGCTGACCTTCAACTTGGTTGCCTTTGTCAAGGTCTCGGGATCTCTCTACCCAGCCCACCCCTTTTTTCTCTTTCCTGTGCTCTGATTTCTTTGCCTTTTCGTGTCTGCCATCTCACCTAAGGGGAAAAGGATGCTTCTCCCTCTTTTTTTTTTCCTCTCACTTCCATGCTCTCTTTCCCTCCCCCATGGTCTCTAGTCTGAGGAGCACGGAGTGTGTTTGAATTCCATCTCCTGTTGATTACTGGGTGTATTAACTTGGGTACCAGCATCTTCAAGGGTTGACTGGGGATGCAGATGCCTACATCTGGGGTGGTTGGGAGGACTGAGTGATCAGAACAATCACTAAAACGTGTATAGCTCTGATGTTTATATGGCACTCCGTGTCTCTACATGTGTGCACTCAATCCTCAACGACCACCCACGGGACAAGACTGTTATCCTCAAGTTAGATGAGGAAACTTAGGCCTAGAGAGGTCCACCAACTTGCTGAAAGTCATAGAGCATAGGGTGAAGCCTGTGTTGGCCCCTGGCCTGCCTGGCTCCTCCCTTCACACCGTGATAGGATTACCCATGGAAGCGTCTAGTACATGGGGAAATGATGTGTATTGAACGTCTATGGGTAAAAGTTCTTTAACATGAATTGTGGAAGATGTATTTATAAGTATTTAAAAGATTATTCATATTGTTTTTCTCTCCATTTTATATATTTTTTAATTTTATTTTTTTATACAGCAGGTTCTCATTAGTCATCAGTTTTATACACGTCAGTGTATACATGTCAATCCCAATCGCCCAGTTCATCACAACCCCACCCCCACCCACGCCCCGCGGCTTCCCTGCCTTGGTGTCCATACGTTTGTTTTCTATGTCTGTGTCTCTATTTCTGCCCTGCAAACCGGTTCATCTTTACCATTTTTCTAGGTTCCACTTATGTGCGTTAATATACGATACTTGTTTTTCTCTTTCTGACTTACTTCACTCTGTATGGCAGTCTCTAGATCCATCCATGTCTCAACAAATGACCCAATTTCGTTCCTTTTTATGGCTGAGTAATATTCCATTGTATATATGTACCACATCTTCTTTATTCATTCGTCTGTCGATGGGCATTTAGGTTGCTTCCATGACCTGGCTATTGTAAATACTGCTGCAGTGAATACTGGAGGGCATGTGACTTTTTGAATTATGGTTTTCTCTGGGTATATGCCCAGTAGTGGGATTGCGGGGTCGTATGGTAGTTCTATTTTTAGTTTTTTAAGGAACCTCCATACTATTCTCCATAGTGGCTGTATCAATTTACAATCCCACCAGCAATGCAAGAAGGTTCCCTTTTCTCCACACCCTCTCCAGCATTTGTTGTTTGTAGATTTTCTGATGATGCCCATTCTAACTGGTGTGAGGTGATACCTCATTGTAGTTTTTTTTTTTTCCTTTTTTTCCCCCCCACACACTCTATTTTATTTTTACAAGAGATAAGTAAACTGACACCAAGCATTGTAAGTGGATGACCACAACAAAAGCAACAGTGATTGCAATTACCAACCACGAAGCACACTCATACTATGTCATAATATTGACATTCAGTCTAGTAATCCTCCACTGTAACAGCTCCTTTACTTTGCAGTGAAAATTGATTTGTATAGTTTTTGCCTCTGAGTCCTTGTGGGATTTTTTTTTTTATTCAAACAGAAAGTCACAAAAATTATAATCATCCTCATCAGTTCACTCAGTCCCATGTAATTATTTTTTTTTCATCTTGATCTTTTGTTAGCACTTTTATGAATTCATCAGTTTTCCATTAGAGTTCTGAAAATGCTTATTCATTCAGTTCAGCAGTATAGTCAGTTACCAGAAACCTGTACTTGTCAGAGTCTTTTCCATGAATTCCTTGAAGATGAAACCCTTTTATAGGAACATTTTTGCAAAAGCATCAGAGTACACCCAGAACTGTCTGTGAATGACAAAAGACTTAAAAATGACCACGGTTAAAGATTTGATGAAAGTTCATAATAATGCAGTTGACAAGGAAATTTAGTTATTTCTGAGATATACATTTTAAAGTAATAACTAGAATTATGACTTATAACGTTATACCAGAACATATAAGATTTTTAGAAATTTCATGTAATGTCTGAAACATTTATATTAACATATTTCCATACAAATAACCCAAAGAAAGTTTAGTATTAGTTGTTTTCTTTGTATGCTTGTTTGTTGTTTTATACTGCAGGTTCTTATTAGTCATCAGTTTTATTCACATCAGTGTATACATGTCAATCCCAATCGCCCACTTCAGCACACCACCATCCCCACCCCACCGTGGTTTTCCCCCCTTGGTGTCCATATGTTTGTTCTCTACATCTGTGTCTCAACTTCTGTTCTGCAACCTGGTTCATCTGTACCATTGTTCTAGTTTCCACATACGTGCCTTAATACACGATATTTATTTTTCTCTTTCTGACTTACTTCACTCTGTATGACAGTCTCTAGATCCATCCACGTCTCAACAAATGACTCAATTTTGTTCCTTTTTATGGCTGAGTAATATTCCATTGTATATATGTACCACAACTTCTTTATCCATTCGTCTGTCGATGGGCATTTAGGTTGCTTCCATGACCTGGCTATTATAAATAGTGCTGCAATGAACATTGGGGTGCATGTGTCTTCTGGAATTATGGTTTTCTCTGGGTATATGCCAGTAGTGCGATTGCTGGGTCATATGGTAGTTCTATTTTTAATTTTCTGAGGAACCTCCATACTGTTCTCCATACTGGCTGTATCAATTTACATTCCCACTAACAGTGCAAGAGGGTTCCCTTTTCTCCACACCGTCTCCAGCATTTGTTGTTTGTAGATTTTCTGATGATGCCCATTCTAACTGGTGTGAGGTGATACCTCATTGTAGTTTCGATTTGCATTTCTCTAATAATTAGTGATGTTGAGATTTTCATGTGCTTCTTGGCCATCAGTATGTCTTCTTTGGAGAAATGCCTATTTAGGTACTCTGCCCATTTTTGGATTGGGTTGCTTGTTTCTTTATTATTGAGCTGCATGAGCTGTTTATGTATTTTGGAGTTTAATCCTTTGGCCGTTGATTCATTTGCAAATATTTTCTCCCATTCTGAGGGTTGTCTTTTGGTCTTGTTTATGGTTTCGTTTCCTGTGCAAAAGCTTTGAAGTTTCATTAGGTCCCATTTGTTTACTTTTGTTTTTATTTCCATTACTCTAGGAGGTGGATCAAAAAAGATCTTGCTGTGATTTATGTCAAGGAGTGTCTTCCTATGTTTTCCTCTAAGAGTTTTATAGTGTCAGGTCTTAAATTTAGGCCTCAAATCCATTTTGAGTTTATTTTTGTGTATGGTGTTAGGGAGTGTTCTAATTTCATTCTTTTACATGTAGCTGTCCAGTTTTCCCAGCACCACTTATTGAAGAGACTGTCTTTTCTCCATTGTATATCCTTGCCTCCTTTGTCATAGAGGAGTTGACCATAGGTGCATGGGTTTATCTCTGGGCTTTCTATCTTAGTCCATTGATCTTTATTTCTGTTTTTGTGCCAGTACCATATTGTCTTGATTACTGTAGCTTTGTAGAATAGTCTGAAGTCAGGGAGTCTGATTCCTCCCGCTCCGCTTTTTTCCCTCAAGACTGCTTTGGCTATTCGGGGTCTTTTGTGTCTCCATACAAATTTTAAGATTTTTTGTTCTAGTTCCGTAAAAAATGCCATTGGTAATTTGACAGGGATTGCATTGAATCTGTAGATTGCTTTGGGTAGTATAGTCATTTTCACAATATTGATTCTTCCAATGCAAGAACATGGTATATCTTTCCATCTGTTGGTATCATCTTTAACTTCTTTCATCAGTGTCTTATAGTTTTCTGCATACAGGTCTTTGGTCTCCCTAGGTAGCTTTATTCCTAGGTATTTTATTCTTTTTGTTGCAGTGGTAAGTGGGAGTGTTTCCTTAATTTCTCTTTCAGATTTTTCATCATTCGTGTATAGGAATGCAAGAGATTTCTGTGCATTAATTTTGTATCCTGCAACTTTACCAAATTCATTGATTAGCTCTAGTAGTTTTCTGGTGCCATTTTTAGGATTCTCTATGTATAGTATCATGTCATCTGCAAACAGTGACAGTTTTACTTCTTCTTTTCCAATTTGTATTCCTTTTATTTCTTTTTCTTCTCTGATTGCTGTGGCTAGGACTTCCAAAACTATGTTGAATAATAGTGGTGAGAGTGGACATCCTTGTCTTGTTCCTGATCTTAGAGGAAATGCTTTCAGTTTTTCACCAGTGACAGTGATGTTTGCAGTGGGTTTGTCGTATATGGCCTTTATTATGTTGAGGTAGGTTACCTCTGTGCCCACTTTCTGGAGAGTTTTTATCATAAATGGGTGTTGAATTTTGTCAAAAGCTTTTTCTGCATCTACTGAGATGATCATATGGTTTTTATTCTTCAGTTTGTTAATATGGTGTATCACATTGATTGATTTGCGTATATTGAAGAATCCTTGCATCCCTGGGATAAATCCCACTTGATCATGGTGTATGATCCTTTTACTGTGTTGTTGGATTCTGTTTGCTAGTATTTTGTTGAGGATTTTTGCATCTACGTTCATCAGTGATATTGGCCTGTAATTTTCTTTTTTTGTAGTATTTTTGTCTGGTTTTGGTATCAGGGTGATGGTGGCCTCATAGAACGAGTTTGGGAGTGCTCCTTCTTCTGCAGTTTTTGGGAAGAGTTTGAGAAGGATGGGTGTTAGCTCTTCTCTAAATGTTTGATAGAATTCACCTGTGAAGCCATGTGGTCCTGGACTTTTGATTGTTGGAAGATTTTTTTTTTTTTGCGGTACGTGGGCCTGTCACGGTTGTGGCCTCTCCCGTTGCGGAGCACAGGCTCTGGACGCGCAGGCTCAGCGGCCATGGCTCACGGGCCCAGCCGCTCCGCGGCATTAGGGATTTTCCCGGACCGGGGCACGAACCTGTGTCCCCTGCATCGGCAGGTGACTCTCAACCACTGCGCCACCAGGGAAGCCCTGTTGGAAGATTTTTAATCACAGTTTCAATTTCATTACTTGTGATTGGTCTGTTCATATTTTCCATTTCTTCCTGGTTCAGTCTTGGAAGGTTATACCTTTCTAAGAATTTGTCCATTTCTTCCAGGTTGTCCATTTTATTGGCCTAGAGTGCTTGTAGTAGTCTCTTAGGATGCTTTGTATTTCTGCGGTGTCTGTTGTAACTTATCCTTTTTCATTTCTAATTTTATTGATTTGAGTCCTCTCCCTCTTTTTCTTGATGAGTCTGGCTAATGGTCTGTCAACTTGTTTATCTTCTCAAAGAGCCACCAGCTTTTAGTTTTATTGATCTTTGCTATTGTTTTCTTTGTTCCTAATTCGTTTATTTCTGCTTTGATCTTTATGATTTCTTTCCTTCTGCTAACTTTGGATTTTGTTTGTTCTTCTTTCTCTAGTTCCTTTAGGTGTAAGGTTAGATTGTTTATTTGAGATTTTTGTTGTTTATTGAGATAGGCTTGTATAGCTATAAACTTTCCTCTTAGAACTGCTTTTGCTGCATCCTGTAGGTTTTGGATCATCGTGTTTTCATTGTCATTTGTCTGTAGGTAATTTTTGATTTCCTCTTGGATTTCTTCAGTGATCTCTTGGTTAGTTAGTAACGTATTGTTTAGCCTTCATGTGTTTGTGTTTTTTACGTTTTCTTCCCTGTAAATCATTTCTAATCTCACAACGTTGTGGTCAGAAAAGAGGCTTGTTATGATTTCAATTTTCTTCAATTTACTGAGGCGTGATTTGCGACCCAAGATGTGATCTATCCTGGAGAATGTTCCGTGCGCACTTGAGAAGAAAGTGTAATTTGCTGTTTTGGGATGGGATGTCCTATAAATATCAGTTAAATCTATCTGGTCTCTTGTGTCATTTAAAGCTTGTGTTTCCTTATTTATTTTCATTTTGGATGATCTGTCCATTGGTGTAAGTGAGGTGTTAAAGTCCCCCACTATTACTGTGTTGCTGTCAATTTCCTCTTTTATGGCTGTTAGCAGTTGCCTTATGTATTGAGGTGCTCCTATGTTGGGTGCATATATATTTATAATTGTTATATCTTCTTCTTGGATTGATCCCTTGATCATTATGTCGTGTCCTTCCTTGTCTCTTGTAGCATTCTATATTTTAAAGTCTATATTTTACGATATGAGTATTGCTATTCCAGCTTTCTTTTGATTTCTATTTGCATGAAATATCTTTTTCCATCCCCTCACTTTCAGTCTTTATGTGTCCCTAGGTGTGAAGTGGGTCTCTTGTAGACAGCATATATATGGGTCTTGTTTTTGTATTCCTTCAGCAAGCCTGTGTCTTTTGGTTGGAGCATTGCATGCACGTTTAAGGTAATTATTGATATGTATGTTCCTATGACCATTTTCTTAATTGTTTTGGGTTTGTTTTTGTAGGTCCTTTTCTTCTCTTGTGCTTCCCACTTAGAGAAGTTCCTCTAGCATTTGCTGTAGAGCTGGTTTGGTGGTGCTGAATTCTCTTAGCTTTTGCTTGTCTGTACAGCTTTTGATTTGTCCATCGAATCTGAATGAGATCCTTGCCTGGTAGAGTAATCTTGGTTGTAAGTTCTTCCCTTTCATCACTTTAAGTATATCATGGCACTGCCTTCTGGCTTGTAGAGTTTCTGGTGAGAAATCAGTTAACCTTATGGGAGTTCCCTTATATATTATTTGTCATTTTTCCCTTGCTGCTTTCAATAATTTTTCTTTGTAATTTTTGCCAATTTGATTACTATGTGTCTTGGCGTGTTTCTCCTTGGGTTTGTCCTGTACGGGACTCGCTGCGCTTCTTGGACTTGGGTAGCTATTTCCTTTCCCATGTTAGGGAAATTTTCGACTGTAATCTCTTCAAATATTTTCTCTGGTCCTTTCTCTCTCTCTTCTCCTTCTGGAACCCTTATAATGCGAATGTTGTTACGTTTAATGTTGTCCCAGAGGTCTCTTAGGCTGTCTTCATTTCTTTTCATTCTTTTTTCTTTATTCTGTTCCGCAGCAGTGAATTCCACCATTCTGTCTTCCAGCTCACTTATCCGTTCTTCTGCCTCAGTTATTCTGCTATTGATTCCTTCTAGTGTAGTTTTCATTTCAGTTATTGTGTTGTTCATCTCTGTTTGTTCTTTAATTCTTCTAGGTCTTTGTTAAACATTTCTTGCAGCTTCTCGATCTCTGCCTCCATTGTGTTTCCACGGTCCTGGATCATCTTCACTATCATGATTCTGAATTCTTTTTCTGGAAGGCTGCCTATCTCCACTTCATTTAGTTGTTTTTCTGGGGTTTTATCTTGTTCCTTGATCTGGTACATAGCCCTCTGCCTTTTCATCTTGTCTATCTTTCTGTGAATGTGGTTTTCGTTCCACAGGCTGCAGGATTGTAGTTTTTCTTGCTTCTGCTGTTGCCCTCTTTCACACCACCCTACTCTTGAATCTCCCGCCGCTGTTCCTCAGGCCAGGTCCCGTCCATTTTAATTATACTCTTTTTTTGTTTGTTTGTTTCCTCTTTATGCTTCTACTTACTCCCTGCTCTTGGGGCCTGGCCCAGCACTCCTTCTTTCCTTTGTTCTTTTCTACTTTTTGGACTACCTGCAGTTCCTCTTCCCTTTTTGTTTGTTTTTCCCCCAGAGATCCCCCTTCCCTTTTTGTCTCCCTCAATTTCTCCTCCCAGCCTGCTGCTCCATGCCTTTTTTTCTTCTTCTTTCTTCCCCCATCTCTGTCTCATCTCTGTGCTCTTATCTATCTTGATACTTGCCAAACCAAATCCTGGAACTCCAGCAGGGTTTGAAGTCAGCTCCCAGACACACAGCATGACACAAGCCCCAGGCATCGTGCTGGCTTGCGGCTTCCTGTTCCACGACACACAGGAGCAGAGGATGGAGTAGGGCTCCTTGATCATCCATCCGGGTTCAGTGTGTGGTGACTCCTGTTACAGGAAATGGACCACAGGCAGAGAGAGATCACTGCCGCATGACTGTGGCTGAGAATTTTATCTCCCCAAAGTCAGAACAGTTTGGAATGAATTTTTGCATTCCTCATAAGTTAGCCAGACACACGCACACACAGACACGCAGGCAGGCAGTAAATTTGTCAACCCGTACAGTAATACACAGTTCTAAAAATGGGCACGGTAGGAAGAGAGATGGTTACTGTGGGAACTATCATTTTTAATTTACTGGCTTGGAGCTCTAAACCAGGGCCTGGCCTTTAATGTAGTGTTTTTACATTTGGGTCTGTGCTCAAGAGAGACAGAAAGTCTTGCAAAGCTCCTCCTGAACTGGAGAAGGTTCAGGCCAGTGGGGGGAGGGGGTTGAAAATTTCGGGAGGTGCAGTGGGGCCAAGTAGTGAGCATGTGACAGTCAGAAGGGAGGAAGCAGACAGATCCTGGGAGCCCAGCTAATTAGCATGGAGGGGCTTAATGACCAGCCAAGGCCATTTCTGTCAGCTCGCAGATGAGGAGACCCAGGTTCAGAGAGAGGGGTCGGAGAGGGGCCGACGTGGCCAGTGGAGGAGGGGCAGGAGCCAGAGGAAGTGTTCAAAGCAGTGCAACACACGAGGGATTTGGACTCCCAAAATCTAAGCTTAGAGAGGTGCTCACCACTTAGGTTCTGCTTCCTTTGTGCCAGGCGGTGTTCTCAGCAGTTAGGACTCTTTTAATCTTCAGCCTGTCTCTGTGAGGCAAGTACTGCTCTTCTTGCGGCTGCTTTATAGATGGGCGTCATGGTTGGTAGAGAGGGCGTCAGGCCTGGGTGTCATCCCAGGCGTTCCGGCTCTTGAGTCCCTACTCTGAACTGGCTACGTTTCACTGTGTTTAAATCCTGACTTGGTTACTTCCTAGCTGTGTGATCTTGGGTTAGTTACCTAACCTTTCTGAGCCTTGATTTCCTCCCCAGTAAAATGAGGACAGTCAGACCTCCCACGTGTGGTTGCAGTGAATCTTGGGAGAAAACGAACATATGGAAGTTCTCTGCAGGCATGACGTTTTATTGTTTACCATCCATGGAGAGAAGCTGATTGAGGGCCCTTTTTTTAAAATTGAGGTGAAATTGAGGTATAGTTGATTTACAGTGTTGTATTAGTTTCAGGTGTAGAGCAAAGTGATTCAGTTATACATACATATGTATATATTTTTTTCAGATTCTTTTTTCCATTATAGGTTGTTATAAGAATTGAGTATCGTTCCCTGTGCTCTACAGTAGGTCCTTGTTTATCTGTTTTATACATGGTAGTGTGTATCTGCTAATCCCAAATTCCTAATTTATCCCTCCACCCACCCGCCCCCCATCACCCTTTCCCCTTTGGTAACCATAGATTTGTTTTCCTTGTGAGGGTCCTTTTCTTGAGGAATAATAGGACAAGAATTGGCCTTGGGGATATTTCGACTTCTTAGGTTGGCATCGCGCCTACCTGATGAACAGGTCCTCTTACTGCCTCCCCGCCCCCTCCCGTCCTGCCACACTTGGCCAGCACGAGCTGTACCTGAGCCGTTCCCCCACCTCCTGGCGTTTCGGGCTGGCAAGGTTTCTGTGCAGCTCTCTGGAGTGGGGTGGGATGCAAGGCCTTTTCCAACATTCCTTCACTCCAGGACTGTTTATTTCGCACCTATTATGTGCCACCCGTTGTCCTCAGCTCTGCGGGTACATTCATGACTAAGAGAGTCTTTGTGCTCATAAAACTTGCTTTCTAATAAGGGCAATGGATAGGCAATTCTGTCCACTAGCAATGAAGGTTATAAAATAATCAAGGTAAAGAAATAGAGCCCGAGGGGCTGGTGGAGAGTGGGGTTTTGGGACAGGGAGGACTTCCTAGAAGAGGCCGTCTTGGATCAGAGGGCTGAATGGAGCCAGGGGATGGAACCAAGCTAGGATCTGAGGGAATAGTGTCCCAGGTAGAAGGAATGACACGTGTAGCCGTCTGGAGGCCCAGCAAGATTGATGTACTCAAGGGACAGCAAGGAGGAGGAGGTGAGAGCAGAGGGCTAGTGCCAGTGGTGTGGGCCGCACAGACGCTAGTAAGGAGATGGGTTTTGATTCTGAGTGCAGCAGGAAGCCATTGGTAGAGGGTTGCCAGATAAAATACAGGGTGGCGGGCTTCCCTGGTGGTGCAGTGGTTGGGAGTCTGCCTGCCGATGCAGGGGACGCGGGTTCGGACCCTGGTCTGGGAGGATCCCACGTGCCGCGGAGTGGCTTGGCCCGTGAGCCACAACTACTGAGCCTGCGCGTCCGGAGCCTGTGCTCCGCAACAAGAGAGGCCGTGACAGTGAGAGGCCCGCGCACTGCGATGAAGAGTGGCCCCTGCTCGCCGTAACTAGAGAAAAAGCCCTCGCACAGAAACGAAGACCCAACACAGCCAAAAATGATAAATAAATTAATTTTAAAAAAAGAATCAGATTTATATTTAAAAAAAATACAGGGTGGCCAGTTAAATTTGAATTGCGGATAAACCACAGTTAATTGTGTAATTTGGACATAACTGGGCATTCTGTATTTTTATTTGCTAAATGCTGGAACCCTACATCGATGGGCTCAGAGCACGGCCCTGCTGTGTGGAGAGAGTGTTGGCTGGGAGGAATTTTGTAGTCGGAACCGGGGTGGAGGCTGTTGTCTCCCCGGACAGAGCTGGTGTTGGTCCAGGCCATGGTGTTCCCAAGTGGAGGTGCTAAGAAGTATTTGGATTCGGGATATATTGTGATACCTGTGGGACTTGGTGATGGATTGGATATGCCAGGGAAAGAGAGTCAGGCAGTCCTAAGCTGGTTCCTTAAGCTCTAGTTCACGAGAGGAAGTATTGAGTCTCAGGCCCTGGTCAACTGTGGACCACGTTGCCTGCTGTATCCCTGAGCTGTGACGGGTTAAAGATTCAGGTGCCCACAGAAAGGAGAGTCATTTGCCATGTTTTGCTGCATCTTTGTACACTTGGTAAATTTATATGCACTCCGTATAGGTAGATGGATTGATAGATACTGTCATAGATGAATATATCATCTTTTGAGCCGTTATCCTGTGCCAAACCTTCTGCTAATTGCTCTCCATGTCTGTCTCCCTCTTGTTTGAGCCTTGCACAACCAGGTGGGGTCGTGCTGGGATCGTCCACATTTTACAGCCGAGAAAGTTGAGGCGCTGTGAAAACATGACTTGCGTGCTCTTTGCTTTATTGGTGTCAGGGTTATTTCTCTGTTTTCTACAAGGTTGTGGGCATGCGAGTACCAGACCCAGATTCAGCCCTCGGCAGGGACATTGCTTAGATGAGGGACATCTTCCAAAGCTGTCCTCATCCTCAGGACCAGACTTAGAACCCAGATCTGATTCCACAACTTTACACAGCGGTGATCTCCGTCTTCAGTGGGAATAAAATCCACAGTTAAAAATGGCACATTCCTGAGACCCTTGCCTGGGATTCTGGTTCAGTCAGACTGAGGTTATGGCCTGGGAACCTGCATTTGGACAAACCTCACAATTGATTCTGATGCCATTATTTCTGGAGTATGCCAAACTTAGAAAACCCCTGCTCCCCCAGATGTCCCAGTGGGGCATGCTTGGATTCCATAATTTGGGTATTAGCGATGCAACTTTGAATGCAGTTTGATAGCACGTGTTCCTCATATTCCTATTTTCAGGAATTTCCACACACTTTCATAGATGCCTCCAGGAGGATCTGCTGTCAGCATTTCAGGCAGAATCGCTCTGGGTGTCTCTTGCATATTCGTGCCCTCATGTTGGCTCCACACCCACCTAGCGCCCAGGGTTTCTAGGTCCCCATCATGCTGCCTTTGTCATCTCCGGGATCTATGCCAGCTGCCCCCACACACCTTCCTGAGCCAGATGCTCTTTTCCTCCCCCTCCCTGTGTGCAGAGTTTAAGGATGGATTTCAGTGGGCTCTGTCTTGATTACATGCTTATTCCCAGGGAAGCCTCTGCTGTTAGGAGTCTGGAGAAGCATGGCGGTTCCACCCTAGGAAGTCATCAAAATGAAGACTCAAAATGCTGTCAGATGTCAGCAGATGTCATAGGGCACCTTAAGGCAGTGAAGTAGAAAGCTCAGAGCCTTGGCTGGAACAGCAGGAGGGGTTGGGGGTGGAGAAAGGGAAGGCGACTGTAGGAAGGCAGGTAGGATTGGCATGTCATCTTGGCCAGATGTGCGGGAGGTTGCTGGGAGGAGAGGGTCGCGTTATGTAATAGGTTCTCTGCTTCTTGGAGACACTTAGCTGACTTGGCAACATTTTTCTCCACCCCTGGGTGCCTGACTCGTAACTAATGGGAAATTTGTCATGACAACATAGCGACCCCCAATGAGCTAGGTCCTGAAATTCCGCAGTCCCCATGGCGTTCTGTGCAGCCATAACTGTTCCTAAATGAGCCACTCCGTTGCTAATAGGCAGTACTACTTAGGAAGCCAGTGAAACATGAGATTAGTCCTCAAAGAAAAGGTCCTCAAGGGGTCTCCTGCATCAGTCTTGTTCCTTGAGGGTAGGTTGCGCCCTGTGGGTACCAGGGACACGAGGGTATAAAACACATGGATAGCCCAGGGCCAGTCTTTGTGCTCTAATTGGTCTCTGTCATTGTATCATGGTTTTCTCACGTTTCCTCTTAGTTTGTTGTCAACGTGTCGGTGGTGGGGAGCTTGGGTTGAGAAAGAGAACAGGTGCCAGAGAGAAGGAATTCCAGAGAGAGGGGTCATACGACACTCCTTCCCCAGACACAATCTGTATTCACCTTGGGTACCACCCGTGATGATTTCTGCTGCTGCTGACTTAAGGGCAAGCCCATTTGGTACTACGTCTTGCTCCGTGTCTTACTAAAGACCTTCTCACTGTAAAACTCTTATGTTAGTATCTCGGAATAGTTTACTTTCAGCACCTTCCCGCTCTCCTGGCTGCCGTGGCAAGGGACAGCCTTCCAGCTAGAGCAGTCTTGTTACTATTACAACTATTGCTCCCAGCACTGGTAATATAAAGATGCTGCCATGTCCTAGACTCTGTGGAGGCTTTACCTCCATTAAAACAATTCTATTCTAGTAGTTCTGGACCCACAGTTGGGCTATTCACGAAGGGCTACAGAGAGGGTCCCCGCTCTCCTGGTGGTGTACAGTCAGACTGCTGGGAAGAGAGGCAGGCGTGGTAGATGGTTCACTTACCGTCTCTACCATTTAGCAGCTGTGTGACTTTTTGGTACATTGCCTAATCACTCTGTTCCTCAGTTTCCTCTCTAAAAATGGAGATGATGACAGCATATGTCTTACCGTGTTCTAAGGCTAAAATAAAAATGCAAAGCGCCTAGCATAATACTTGTTACATGAGAGCTTATAATGTGTTACCTATTGTTATTTCCACCCCTGTTACTGTTCCTCTTACACGGTGGGTTGGAACCAGGAAACCTGGGCTGAACTTCCTGCTGTTGGTGTCACTTTTTATTCTTTTGGCTGTGCCACCCAGCTTGTGGGATCTTAGTTCCCCCACCAGGGATCAAACCCATGCCCCTTGCAGTGGAAACACAGAGTCTTATCCCCTGGACTGCCAGGGAAGTCCCTGTTGGTGTCACTGTGGGCTAAGGATTGGCTTCCCAAGTCCCAGTGAAATCAAACCACACGTCTCTGGTGTTCCCTTGGGTCCAGATAACACAGCGACAGGCACACAGCAGAATGTCTGGCCCACAGTAGGTGATACACTCACAGGTGTATTTTCACCGAGCTTCTGCTTTACGGCACATTATACGTTAGTTGGTGTAGATCCAGCAATTCAAAGATGCGTGGTCTTGGAGTGGGATAGGGAGGGTGGGAGGGAGATGCAAGAGGGAGGAGATATGGGGACATATGTATATGTATAACCGATTCACTTTGTTACAAAGCAGAAACTAACACACCATTGTAAAGCAATTATACTCCAATAAAGACGTTAAAAAAAAAAAAGATTTGTGGTCTCTGGTTTGCAGCATCCTTCTGTTTTCTGAGAACACAGATGTGACCAGAGAGGGTTTCACACAAAGAGATAGTTGCTGAAATGGAAGGCTGCGTGCAGGGCGACAGAACTAGTCAAAGAAGAGCTAAGTTCTGCCTGCTGGAGTTGGAGGACTTCCATGGGTGGGTGTTAGAGGGATCTGAGAGTTGTGTGAGAGTTTCCCGTTTGGAGGAAATAGTAGAGGCCTGGTGACAGGGAATAGCCTGGGGTGCTCGGGGAGGGGAGAGAGGCCGGGGCCAGATCACAGCCCATTTGCTCCATGTATCTCTCTTTAGGCTAAGGTCCTTCAGCTTGAGTATCTTGCCAGCCCTCTCCCAAGCAGCACAATTTTCACAGGCGTAAATAATTCTCATTATAATGTTACTTACATGTGCACCTTGGTGCGACGTCTGTGAAGAGATAGCTTGAATCAACTGGAATAGTACAATACACAGATGTATATAATATTTCTAACAAAACTGCACAATCAACAAAAAGTTCAAATTATCAACATGGTTTTATTATGTCAGGTGGTGCTGTGTTACTCTCCCAGCATAAATATGGGGTGGACCGTGGTTTCATAGAATTTGGGATGCCTGTGTGCCATGTTATGGCTTGCCTTTCCTTGCTTTCCTCTCTTCTCACTAGAGAGCCCCAAACCACTTTGCATCCTTGGCCGTTGTATGGTGTCACGGCGTCATTTAGGTATCCAGTCTTTGTTCTGTTCTCACTAGCCCAGGACACTTAAGGTCGTGGGTACAACCTGGGAACAGCATGACCATAAACCCAGGTGCAGAAGCAGGCAGTGACATTGGGCTCTGCTCTAAGATAGCGGTCCAGATGATCCTGATTGTGCTTCTATGAAGTTTGAAAAGATTATCCTCAAAGTGAAAATTCCAAATTAGCAAACACTTTCTGAGAACACAGGGAACGCGCCGCCCCCCGCCCCGAATGACAATTGAGAAATAGAAATCCAAAGGGAATATTTGGTGCAAATCTAGTTGACAGAATCACTCTAATATAGAGTGAAGGAATAAGGATTATTATTGTTATATGAGTGGTGGTAGTTACTAATATTATGGGAAATACTTAGTTTAGCAAGTGCTTAAATTGTGCTTACGGTATGCCGGGCACCACTCTGAAAGGTTTATGTATGTTATCTGATTTCATCTTAACCACACTCCTTTGAGGTAGGTATCATTAGTGTTCTTATTTAACAGAGGAGAAAGAGAAAGCACAGGAAGTTTAAGTCACGGGCCTAAGGACACAGGGCTAGTAAACAGCAGACCCGGGATTTGAACTCGGGCAAGCTGGCCCTAGACCCCTTGCTCCTAAAAATTATAGACAGGGATTGACTTTTCAACTCCTCTTTTAATAGCTACCTACTCAAATAACTAATGACCAGTTTCCATTATTCTCTGTATGTGTTTAGGGGTTGCCAACTTGTTAAAGTTTAATATTTCAGAGCAGTGCTGTCACTGCTACTTGACAATTTCAGATAGAAATCTACCTTAAAGATGTACAAGTACAAATTATGCAATTTGATTTTTAAGTGCTTTTCCAGCAATATAAATAATGAAGGGTGTTGGAACTGGCAGGTATAGTACATTAAGTTGAGTGCAATTAAAACACTGTGCTATTTTTAAATGAACAAGAAAAAATAAGAGGCGAAATTACGAAATCTGAATCGGTCTTTGCAGCCTCCTCCAGCTGATAACTGGGTGGGTGACTGCAGAGGGTATTAGTAACATTTATGCTCTGGATTTCAAGTGTGATGATAGTCACATTTAACACAAAGAGCACTTTGATTTCGCTTCTGCGTAACAGGCAGATGACATTTCCAGCAACATCATCTTTTCAGTTTTTTTTGAAAGCAGATGACAGGGGGGTATTCTGGGAAGACATCTGAGTTGAAATAATGACTTGCCTTCTGGGTAGCGCCTCAGTGAGACATCTGAAAGTCAGGATCCTCTTTGCTAAATGCAAGAAGAATCTGCATCTTTCACACTCATGGGTGGGCTTCGCCCTTTCCAAAAGGCAAGAGCCTGTTCACTGGGACCCAGGAGGATGGCATAACCGTTCCGATTGGTTTTTCACGTCCCTCCCAAAGGCTCGATGGATGGGGCAAGAGCTACTGCCAGCTAATAGTTACTGTAAAACCCGACGGGTACATCTTTGTTTATCAAAGATCTCTTTTGGCCTCCCCCTCAGTTCTGGAAGTAGAAAGGTCCAGGCAAGAGACCACTGACTGGTTTTGTTGTAAACATGCCTGTATCTCTGAATTCACCTGAGTGTGTTTCCCACGAAAGTGGTCATCTCACTTAGCTGTCCACTTACTCCCACCACTTACTACCCTTTATCAGTGTTTGGAGACTCAGTGGAGACCCCATTTTTCGAAACTGGCCTGCAGCCCCTTGCTTTGGGTGACCCAGATGGGGACTGTCAGCAGCTTTAGACTTGAAGGTGACGTCCTCAATTTGGAGTCCCTGTGTATTAGCCTGCTAGGGCTGCCATAATAAAGTGCCGCAACCCAAGTGGCTTAAATAAAAGAAACGTATGGTCGCTAAGATTTCTGGAGGCCGGAAGTCCAAAATCCAGATGTGGGCGGGGCCATGACCCACAAAGGTGCTAGGGAACGGTCTTTTCCGGCCTCTCTCCCCACTTCTGGTAGTTCCTCGACTTGTGGCAGCATCACCCCAGTCTTCCGCAGCCTTCTCTTGCATGCATGTTTCTTTCCAAATTCCCCGTTTTCTAAGGACACCAGTCATTACTGGATTAGGGGCCTGCTCCATCGGAGTCTGACCTCAGCTTAACTAATTACATCAGCAACTACCCTATTTCCAAAAAGGGTCCCGTTCTGAGGTATTGGGGGTTCGTGCGTCAGCATAACAAATTTGGGGGAGCCCAGGTCAACTCATTACAGCCTGTCACCAGCAAGTGGCTGGCACATAGATCCATTCCTACATTGATTGTTCAGCCCATGAAGATCTGAGGACTCACTTTGTGCTGGGTGCTCTTCTAGGTACTGGAGGTAACCAGCGAGCAAAACTGACTCCTTGATCTCAGGAGGCTTGTATCTTAATGGGAGAGATAGATATTAAGTTTAAACAATAGAGTGTCAAGTGATGGTATGTGCAGTGAAGAAGGATTGGGGAGGCAGATAGCCAGCGGTACTTGGTGTAGGAGGCTACCTGAGATGGAGTGGCCAAGGCAGGTGTCTCGGACCTGGTGGCCTTTGGGCCACAGCTTCATTAAAGTCAGGAGTAAGCCATGGAGTGATCTGGAGCACTGTCTTAGAGATGAATGCTTAGGTGTACATCTGTTAAACAGTACATGTGTGTACACTCAGTTCAGGAGGGTATTTGGGGAAGGGGTTATTTTTAAAACACCCTGTGAATATTTGGGAGTGACTTCTGATAGATAAGGGATGGGCAGAAGTGTTCAGGGAAAAGGGAAAAGCAAGTGTTAGGTTCAGTGTGTGTTAGAACTGTCAGAACCTTGTGTCATCTTCAGTCTGAACACGGGCCTGGAAACCATGTCAGAGGCCTCAGGGCATTCTACCCCTGTGGGAATCTTGGATTCGTGGGGTTTCAGAGGAACTTCACGTCTGTTCAGACCCTTCTTCCCCCGATGCAGAAATGAGCCTCCTCTTCTGACGTTTCCACTGGGGCTCAGCATTCGGCCCTCTCTCGAGCCACCTCTTGGATGTGTAACTCAGCCGCTCTGTTTCAGATAGCTCACTGGATGGGCAGCTCCAAACTTCACTTGCTGGCCCGTGGAGATCTTTATTCCTCTGCTTTTTCTCCTTGCCCAAAGTGTCAGTGTCCTTGTTTAAATGTTGCGTGCCCTAAACCAGCGGTTCTCAGGGCTGACTATATGACAGAGCCATCTGAAGGGCTCTCCAGATGGGCAATTCCCAGATCCATATTAAATTAAAAAAATATAATGGCATACGTGCTGAATTGGAGTTTTGTGGGTAGGGGCCTGGGAAATAAATAAATATATATATATAATTTTTTTTTTTTTTTTTTAACAAAGCTCTAAAGATAATTCTGCCATTAGGACTCACTGCCTAAAGCATTGAGACTGTTTCCCCAGTGGTCACCTCTTTTACTAGTAGAACATTGAGAAAAGGGAATAGATGGGGAGTCACCTCTACCCCTACCACGATGTCTTAGCCATCAAGATGCAGAACCGTCTCGCATGTGCCCCTTCCTCGTGGTAATCACGAAGGTTCTTTCTGTACCATAGTGCGCTCTGCTCACATTTGTGGAGGGTAAATCACAGCAAAATCACAAACTGTCCTCAGATCTCAGCACGTCATTAAGAGACGCTGAGAGATCTGGGTCAGCTTGGAGAAGCAGAAACAGAGCTGTTCTCAGTGCTCGTGCTAAAAACAGAACTTGAGCAGAGGTGTATCTCTCGTTGCCTAAGGACCATTTGGATAGAGAAATCAAAGAAATTAATGAGGTTTCCTGGTCTAGCATCTCCACGTTGAAGTCTCTTATAAAGTGAAGAAGAAATCTTTGCAGTGCTCCTTACCCCAGCCATGCCACCATGTGTCCTGTGTACACGTTTAGGTGATGATTTATACCAGGTTATTTATGTCGATTCAGACACTTTTTTGAACCCATTCGCAGCCCCTGTTGGAATTTACTGTCAACTCTTTTGAGTCTAACAGGTGCCCCTGCTTTGGTTCTTACCCCTCGTGATTTGCCCTTTATGGGGTTAAAAAGCAGCTTTCTGAACTGTTGAGTAGTATCCCTTTACATAAAATAAGAACAGCCTTTGCCACAATTGTATTTTTTCCGTTTCGCATATTGGATTTTTTCATGCATCTGATTATTTTTATCACCCTCACTTGGTCCCTCTCCAAGTCCTCCAGATTCTTCCCGAATTGAGTAAACACATCCCACTCCTTTTAAGTAATTTTCTGGTTCCAGCTTGGCTTTGCGCGCCTCCAATCTGTCTGCTCTTTCTCTCGCATTGTAGAGCCCAATCATCCTTCCTCTCTTTCTGATGTTAGGTATGTTTGAGGTGAATGCCAGCTTCTCAGAGAACTGGCTTTCGCCCGTGGATCTGGCAGGCCTTCCTAAATGTTTGGCATCACAGGCCTACTCCATCATCCACAGGCTGATTGGACTAAGGATGCGTCTGTGACCCACCCCTGGTTATTCCCTGTACTTGCTTGTGACCAGTTAGATGCTCCATCCCAAGAATTTGGACAAAGAGACACTGGGCATAAGCTGTGGGTCTAGAGCAGAAGGAGAGGGTGGCATCAGGGCAACGGTACCACTCTGGCCAGTGTACTCGCTCTCATGTCACCTGGGGATGTGAAGGCATGTACTTGAGAGCCAGCAGAGGACACCAGCTTGTAGAGCAGGGAGAATGTTGTAGATCCCTGAGGAAAGCACAAAGGAGAGACTCTCAGGCTTCTGAAAGAGGGAGGTTGGGAGGGAAGGAGGAAGAGAGAGAAAGGGAAGCGGGGAAGGAGGGGAGGAAGGGAAGGAAGGAAATGGGGAGGGATGGAGCGAGGAATGGGAAGAGGGAGATACGACATGGAGAGATAGCAGCCTTGATTTCCAGTGGCTTTTCGGTCCCTCCAAGACTCAGAGTACTTTGTTCCTACACAATTTCCATGGGTTTATGGTAACCTGTCCTTTTTCCAGTTGGCTGGTTTGAGTGAGTTTCTGTTTCTTGCCCCTAAAGATTGCAGACTGAATCCCCTTTGGATCTTTTCCATCGCAAGGCCTGTCTCCTTATGGCATGGTGAAAAGCCCCTGAATGCTGAAAGCCCAGCATGCCTGGATTCTACTCCTGGCCCTGCCCTTTACGGCCTGGGTGGCCCTGTGCAAACTGTTTAAAGGTCTCTGAGCCTCAGTTCCTTCTTTTGTAGAATGGGGATAAAATGATATTTGCCTCACAGAGTAGGGTTTTATGAAAATTATATAAAAGTTCGGGAAACATTTTAATTTCCCTTCTGGTGTGAAATCCAACCTCTATGTTATTGCTTTGAAGGATGTGAGGGTCGTTCTTTATTATTTTGTTGTTGTTAAGATATAGTTGCTATACAACCTTATATAAGTTACAAGTGTGCAATATAGTGATTCGCAGCTTTTAAAGGTTATACTCCATTTATAGTTACTGTAAAATACTGGCTATATTCCCTGTGTTGTACAATGTATTCTTGTAGCTTGTTTTATACCTAATATTTTGTACCTCTTAATCCCCTACCCCTCTATGGCCCCTCCCCGCTTCCCTCTTCCCACTGGTACCCACTAGTTTGTTCTCTACATCTGTGAATCTGGAGAAGACTTGGTTTTGACCTTTAGTTACAGGGCTTGGCAAATTACGGGCTGCAGGTCAAATCAGGCTCACCGCATGTTTCTGTAAATAAGGTTTTATGGGAGCACAGCTTTATATATATACTGTCTGTGGCTACTTTGAGCTACAGATGGCACAGTTGAGTCTAAAATATTTAGTATCTGGACCTTTATAGGAAAAGTTTTCCAACCCCTGTTCAAGGATCTCAGTGTCTCGATGGGAATTAATAGACTTTAACTTTTATTGTATAGCTCTATTGGTCTTTATGTAGTTTGACTTTTCACTTACTTGTCTAGTACATTTGATGCCATTCTCAGTTCTCTTTCACTGTCTTTCTAAACCATTTTTAGCTAGCTATTTTTTTCTCCCCTTTGAATCTGTGACTGTATGACGTGTAGGTTGAACCCACCAGACACACTGTCACATGCAAAGAACTGCATGTGGCCAGTGACATGGCTCAGGGGATTCTCCCACCAGTAACTGACTGTCTGTTGCTCCTCTGGTTTCATCTCCAGAGTCTGGCTTCCTTGGGGAACCTCAGAGCTGTGACCTGAGTCTCCCAACAAGGACAGTGAGCCCTGAATCTGCATGAGCCACTTTTTGATGTTTTGTGCAAAAAATACCCTTTATTACCAAAATATCACCTACAACTTAGACTGCTGCTGTCTGTAATGCATAAAAACGTAGAACTGTCTTTTGGAACCAGAATTTAAGTAAGCATTAGAAAAAGAAAAGGTCATGACTCGGTGAAAATATCATGGATGTTGCAGACAGATCTTTATCCAAGTCTCAGGCCCTTTCACTTACCAGCTGAATGACCTAGGACCAGTTGCTTAACTTGTCTTTGCTTCACTTTACTGTCCTCTAGACCGGAGAGAATATTTCCTTCAGAGAGGTGTTGGGAGGATTAATTGAAATAATGCATATAAGAAATTAGGGTTATTGCCCTGCACACAGTCCTTCTGTGTGTGTGCTGGGTCGGGGGTGGTCTTGGAGAGCTGCTTAGAGACAGTTCTTTGGGAAAGTCCCTCGCTAGTGTAGTACTGTTTATACTGGAACTTGCTGGGATGGGGAGTCTTCAGAGAACATCAGTTTGCTGAGGCCTTTAGGTCCTGCTGCATCAGGCGGCCCATCACCTGAACGCCCCCCCACCCCGCCCCTCCCGTTCACACTGCTCCTCCGACGATGGCCTTTGTTCTGTTATGTTGTTTGTTTCCCAGTTTTGCAGATATACCAACCTCCTTGTCACCTGAGGGCTTTGAGTTCCTGCCCTTCTGTTTTGGATCTTCTACGTCTTCCAGTTTTGCCTGGTGAATTCTTTCTCGTTTTTCAGTCCTCGGATCAGATCTCACTTTCTCAGGCATATGCCTTTTCTGAACCTGTCCAAGTCAGGTTTTCTTGAGCTGATTTGTTCAACAGTGCCAGGTGCTGGAGAGAGTAGAATGGAAGTCAAACACTTGAAGTCAAGGACTCTGCTAAGCAAAGGAAGCCGGCCATCAAAAGACACATCTTGTGTGATTCCTCTTACGTGAGCTACCTAGTGTGGTCAGATTCATAGAGGCCAAAAGTAGAATGGTGGTTGCCAGGAGCTGAGGGAAGGGGGAACGGAGAGCTATGGTCTGATGCTATAGAGTTTCGGTTTTGCAAGAAGAAAAGAGTTTTGGAGATGGATGGCGGTGATGGTCACACAACAGTATGAATGTACTTAATACCACTGCACTGTACATGTAAAAAATGGTAAAAACAGTAAATTTTATGCTGTTTTCATTTTACCACAGTTAAACAGGGCTTAAAAAAAGAAAAGAATGGATCTGAGTGGATCAGTTGGAAGACCATTTGCCGCAGTCGGGGGAGAGACCACCTGGGAAATTAGCGTGTGGAGTTGCTGGTGGGGATGGAAAGAATCCGATTTCCCTGCGAGGTGATGAGGAGATGAGGTAGCTAGGACTAGATGATGGATTAGCTACGGTCCAGTTTGGGAGTGAGGGGAGGGGGCAGCGTTAGTGTTGAGTAGTTCCTGGGTCTGAGGCTTGCCCATCCGGTGGAGACATTGACCAAGACAGAGAATCTTGATGAGGTCTCTCACAGCACTTTGTACTTATCACAAATATGACTAAGTAATTAAGCGGGGATTGATTATACGCCTGTTGAACTATAAATAGCTCCCGGGGAAAGACGGTATCTGCCTTCTTCTCCAAGTGTCCCCATCATCTAAATAATGCCTTGCACACGGTAGGGGCTTCATGTCATATTTGTGAGAAGCAGATGATTTGTGGTTTGTCAGATCTACCTTTCCATTGACTGACTTGGTTCTTAACTTTCTTTATAGGGTCAAGGTTTTAGGGATCAGTACGTAATACCCCTCTCTTCCACATCTGAGATGAGAACACATTGAGAGACAGAAATAGGACCAGGCAGAAAGGTACTGCTTTTTGTTGAAACCGCTTGGAGAATGAATGTGTCTCCACAAGGTAGACTTATTTCCTCACCCAAATCAGACCATCTTAGCAGCATAGCAAACCTCATCAGGTCCTCTCCATGGGGACTCGTGACCCATGCTCCCTGCAGGCAGATGGACCCCGAAAGAGCAGGGAAGCAGGGTCAGGCTGAGGGTGAGCACCTCCTTCACATAGACTCTGGATCAGCTGTGTCGTTCCCCTTCCCTGGGAAGGGGTGAGTGACGACTGGGATGAGAGCCCAGGCTTGTTTGTTGCTCTGGTAGAGCTCACCCCTCCTGCAACCCTGAGCAGTGAGGTGGAAGGGTTAATAAACATAGGATAGCTTTTCTTGCTGCAATTTTCAAAACTAGTCGGTTTTTCTGGGGGAGATCTTGGGAAG
Source organism: Orcinus orca (assembly GCF_937001465.1). NCBI lineage: Eukaryota > Metazoa > Chordata > Mammalia > Artiodactyla > Delphinidae > Orcinus > Orcinus orca. Next base: position 89,422,941 of record NC_064569.1, on the reverse strand, counting down.
GGCCAAAGTCTCTTGCCCCCTGACCATTCTCTGTCCTACATAAGGGAAGGGGCATGAGATGCAAGTGTGCTCCTGGCTCCTTTACTGGGCATTTGTTCTAGGCCAGCCTTTATGACATCCTCCTTCTTCCTTCTTCTAAAGACCCAGGGTGGACAGGATGACTTTGATTACCTGTTAACCATAATGGTGTTTTTTTTTTTCTAACTTCTGGACGTGCCAGAGAAGTGGGGGTGATGTAGTCAGTTTAGCTTCAGATTCGTAAAGCTTTTCTGTGACTGGTAAGAAGCTTTCCCTCAATATAACATTTTAAAGGAAAAAAGAAACCTTCATGGAAAACGTTTTAGGAGATGGGTTTTCAGTATGCTTTATTGTAAATCACACAGGCAGATGAGAAGAGTCAACATTCTTAAAACTCTTAGATGACACTTGAGAGAAATGACAGCATGCCTTGTTTCAAATGTTTCTTGACAATGGACTATTATTCAGCCATAAAAAAAGAATGAAATAATGCCATTTTGCAGCAACACATGGATGGATCTAGAGATTATCATACTAGGCAAAGTAAGTCAGAAAGAGAAAGACAGATACCATATGATATCACTTACATGTAGAATCTAAAATATGACACAAATGAATTTATCTATGAAACAGAAACAGACTTGCAGACATAGAGAACAGTTTTATGGGTGCCAAGTGGGGGAGGGATAGATTGGGAGTTTGGGATTAGCAGGTACAAACTGGTATAGATAAACAACAAGGAACTACTGTATAGCACAGGGAACTATATTCACTATCCTGTGATAAAACATAATGGAAAAGAATGTGAAGAGTTATACATAACTGAATCACTTTGCTGTACAGCAAAAACTAACATGACATTGTAAATCAACTACACTTCAATTAAAAAAAAAACCCCAAACAAAAAACAAATGCTTCTTGAAGTTAAGCAGTTCAGCGTTCACCATATAGCTCTTTCTCGTTTTTTCCAAAAGTTGTTTTAGGAATTAGAGGAATAACCAGGCATAAGCTTTGGTGATGATGCAGAAAAAGGAAAAGAGATGTTAGCAACCCACCGTGCAAGGGGTCGAGGCAGGACTTATATTCATTGTAGGTTGACTGCTTTTAGAATATGCAGCACACATATATGAATGCTAGATGGTGGTAACTTTTGTCTGTAAAGCATTCTACACTTTACACTGTGTTTTTCCTTAGGTTCAGTGGGTTAGATGATGTTGCCAGCAGAGAGCTTGTGATGGCTTCTGTCACCCCCCACTCCTCAGGTGGACTCTACCACGTGGTATCCACATGATGGGTGTGAAATACAACAATTCCAAGAACTGGGGAAAGTTCCAGTTAAATTCGGGTGGTATTTTTTGCAACAGTGAAGCTTAAAACTCTTGTGACAGCCCTGCCCTGCCCCAGCCTCAGAGTGAAGGCCAAGTTCATTCATGTGCTTACAAGGCTCTCTGGGATCTGCTCCGTCTGCCTTTCCAGCATCTTCTCTCATTGATCCTCACCTTGCCCTCCGTGTCTTAGTCATATGAGAGGAGTTTATGTCTGCTGTAAGTATTGTGTCTCTGGGCTCTAATCCACAGGTTTCTCACATTTTCTCATTTCTTGGGGCCCTTGGTGTAAAAATTTTAGTAATTTTTTCACCCCGCCCCTAGGCCAAATGAAATACTTAACTATTACATTTATTAAGCGGTTATGTCCTAACAGTTTAGTAGCTGTTGAAAAAAACAATGCACACAAAGTGAAGGAAGAAAATTTTTACATTTCACTCTGAAATAACCACAACTATTTCCTTGTGGGATGTTTACCTGTTGGGCTGCACAACTTCTCAAACCTTAGAATCAGACTGGACACCCGTTGCACAGTGATTTTCATGCAGCTACTGCTTTTTATCACAGCAAATTCTGAAAACCCAGCTCTGCAAAAAATAGGGAATGTGGTACAATCTAACGTGGAAACCATGAGCCACCTTGAGCTGGTTCGCACAGGAAGTGCCCAGCAGATACTGAGAACTGCTGTGCTTCTCTGGAACTTTTAAAACATCTGTGGTGCTGCTGGGGGTTTACTGTGTCACACTGGGGCACCTGGGCACACAGTTTGGGAACCATGGTTCTGAGCCTTTGCATGTGCTGTTTCCTCTGCTTGAATACTTCTCCTCTCATCCTTCAGCTCTTAGCGCAGATATGATGACTCCTAGAAGGTTCCCTGAACTTTTAAGACTGAGCTCAGGGGTGCTTCTGCATGCTCCCCTAGCACACTCTGTCCTTAATCCTACTACTTAATCTCTTTGCTCTGTCATTTTGTCTTGACTTATCTTTCTGTGCAGTGGACTTTCAGTTCCTCGAGGGAAAGGGACTGTATATTCATGTTATCATAGTGCAGATGCTTTGTAACTGTGTGAATTGAATGAATGAATGAATGAGTGAGTGAGTGAAACACCTATTGGATCTGGTTCAGAATAAGCTTGTACACTGGAGGAAGTCAAAATAACAGCTCCAGACAGACAGGTTGACAACTACAGGGCTCCCTTCATTTGTACGAGGATGTCTTTTGAAAAGACCTGACCTTAAGGACATGCCATGTCTCTTTCCTCCCATGGCCTCATTTGCTCCCTGGCCACATACTACAGACCTCCCTGGGTACAAGCATGTCGTCCTCCTGAATTATAATACAAATAACAGTGGAGGCCAGTTTGATTCTTTTGCATTTATTTGTGTTGTGAGACATTGACCCACACACACATCTCTTTGGCTCAGAAATTGTAGATGTAACTTGATTCAACTGTGTTTGTTCTTTTCTTGAGAGGGAAATATATTATGTTGCCTGATGGCTTGAACTCCCGGCACCCTGTAGCATTCTAGAAGATACAGTTGTGCGGCAGTCATTTCGCTGGGAGGTGATAGAGACTTGGGGACTGGGGCACAGCTCCTCTCAGAGGGCGTGGGACTTGGGGTTGTACACCAGAGCGGGTGGGAAAGGTCACTCCAGGACTCAGCTAGCAGATGGTGGCCATTCGGGTGCCTGTTCACAGTCCTGTATCTTTCTCGTGTCTGTTTCTGGAACAGGAGCCTTCTGACGTGATGACTGTCCTCCACCAGGCTAAAATGACTCAGATGGCTTTTCAGAGCCCTGTGGACATTGTTTTTCTTTCGTTTTGCCTTACCTTTATAATATGAGGATGGTAATGCTTTCATCTGCATGGATGGCTGTTTTTACTCGTAAATTAAATAACGGTGAGCGGACATTGGCTGATCATAACAGTAATAGTAATGACGAGACCTGTGTATCTTCACTTAGGAAGAACATTATGTCTTATTCCCATAAGATTCCCTGTCCTACCTAGGCCTTTCCCACAGCCTTTTAAAAAATGCATTTACCAAATGGCCCTGGAAAGTAGAAAAGTTTCTTCCCTGTTCATTGAGGCTTAGAGGTATTAAACGACTTGCCCGAGGTCAGCACAGCTGGGAACCCCTCTGTGTCCTCCTGTGTGATGGCTACCTTGCTGCAGGGGAAGATTTTCCTCACTTCTGCTACAACTGTATGGGCCTCGAAGACTTTGTCACACAGACTGAGGCTTCAGGACTGAAGGTCTGCTCCACTGTTTCATGTGGAAGGCCAAGGGGGGCTGAGGGGTCTGCAGAGGTGCTTCAAGTCTGCTGTCTCCTGACTTCCATTTTTGCAAAGGAAGATCTGTTTCTGTGCTCCTTTTCATGTCATTAAATACGTATCATCTTTATAACTTTAGAAGGAGTATAAGAAGCAGCACAGTGTGCACTAGAACAACTCCAGGGAATGTGAAATAGCACAAGGAGAATTCTGTTCTCCTTCTGGTCCTGCTCCCAGTATTCCAGGAGATACTAGGCAAGTGCCCCTGGGCCCCTGGATCTCACCTGCCTCATGGAGAAGGGGGCACAGTTGTTCCTTCTCCACCAACGTTACTTCACGTGAGGGACCAATGGACTGGTGCACCCACAGATGCTCTAAATTGGTCTCACGGTGTCCTACCAATGGGAAGGAGTATTGAGTAGTATTTTTATCAGAAGCTCATGGGAGGTTATTTCAAAGCCAGCATCCAAGTGACTTGACTGATGTAATAAGATCAACTACTACTAAGAAATTTTTCCCAAGCCTTTATTTCGTACCTAACATGGGAAGCTAAATGCCTCCTGTGCGTTATCGTATGTATTCTTCCCAGCAGTGCCACCAAGTAGATGCTCAGTGGAGGATTTCCGGACTCACTTCCACTTAAGAACACACCCAGTCCCCAAGTGCTCCTCCAGCCCCTCTGTCGCAGCGCCGTTCACTGCCTAGGGCACGTGGAGTCTCCTGCCGTTGGCCCACTCTCTAGTACCATTTGGCACTGCCGATCCCACCAGTTGAACTGTGTGTGTTCTTAGCCAAAGTCATTTTAACCTATCATCAAGGCTTTTATGGTGTACCTTTACCATATAATTGAATAATATAATTTAATATAACTTTATAATTTAATTAATAATATAATTATTACATAACACAGTGACATAGTACAGGAAGAAGCATTTCTGTAAACAGCTAAGTTGTACATTTTGGAATGGCCATAAAAAGTAAGCCATCAGATTACATGTAACCAAGACAACTAAAAAAATGGGGGAAGAGATAAAAATGAGAAAGGAATTCTCGACTCTCGTTACTTCACAAATGTCTTTTGAAGTTTTCCCTACATTTTAAAGATACCCAGACCAAAAGCACTTGGCAATTCCTTTGTGGTCTCAGCACGTGAAGCAGAAAGGCAGTGTAGAATTGCACACCCTGGGCATGCTCTTACAGAAGAAGCCTTAGCCTCATACCAGAAGGCTGTCAAATGAAGGCACGTATATAGGTTGTAAATTGAAATAAAATGTTGTTAGTACGTACATACCCTGATGGTGCCATGTAAGAGGGTTCCAGCAGAATCTTCACTCCCATTTTATAGATGAGAGCATTGAGACCCCAAGAGGATCATGGACTTAACCAAGGATGAAGAGACCCAGAATTCGTCGTTTATATTGTTTTTCATCCCATTGTCTGTTTCTGTCTTTGGAATGTCATGGGTATAATCTTAGACACCCTGTAAATTTAGACAGTCCTGGCAGCTTCCTTATTACAGGCATGTCCTAGCGCCTACAAATGACATTGGTCTTTTAAAGTCCCTGATACTTCAAGCCATGCTAAGGACAGGGTCGTCTCTATACTCCTGGGATCGAAGGCTTTTCCCTGTGTGGCATCCTTTCCTATGGGAGGAGAGACAAGCTCAGTAACTTCTTTCCTTCTCACAAGCCAAGATAAATGTCATAACAGAGATAAGCCATCAGATACTTGGAATTTGATGCCATTTGCATTTCCTTCTTGCTTCTTCTGGGCTAAAGCTTCTTAATCGACAGGTGCAAAGATTGAAAAGTGTCAAATATGTGCGGAGGATGGAAGCCTTCTTTTTGGAGAAACGAATAACTGCGCCATCATCCAGTGAAACAACCCAGGCGTGTGTGTGCATGCCCACGTGCTCCAGACTGGATAATCACAGGCCTTAGAAGACACGTATCATGGTAGAATGCATCCTTGCCAGAGCTGGAGAGAAAGGTCTCTTAGCTGGGGATTGGGACAAATGGCGTATTTTGGGATGTGGGGTTTATTTTTGCTGAATATCTGGCTTGATGAGTGTGGAGAAGCACATGCAAAGCAGGCTGGAGCCCCACCCTACCCAAATCTCCCAGGGCCGCACAGTCAGGAAGTGCTTCTCCCTCCCATTGTGGCTTTGGAGGGAAGCGTGCTTTACATATGCAAATACGAGCCCTGAGTTTCACTTAATAATTATCAGCTGGAGATTCTATTGATGAGCAGCTGAGCTACTCATCCAGAGAGTAACTGTGACTTAACCATTTCTAGGCCCCCCCCGGGTACTGCTGCTTCCAACCAGTCTCTGAATACTCTGGTGATTGCAGACAAAGGTTTTGATTCCCACCATTCTTCCCGTCTCCTGTCTGGCCTGAGCCTGGCAGCTGAGTCTTCCTGACCCCTTTTATTATCATGTGTGCATCTTTCCTCTGCCCCCACCTCCTTTCTGTTTTTTAGGCAACGGAAGGCAGAATAGATCCATCTCTGTTTGCAGCAGTGGGATTGCTTACAGCTCCACAAATAATGGCCGTAGTTTCACCCTGCAGTAGCTCTCAGGCTTAGGCGACCCATGGCTGGCATTCTTTTAAAAGGACGCAAGAGGGAGACCTTCAAGATGGCAGAGGAGTAAGACATGGAGATCACCTTCCTCCCCACAAATACATCAGAAATACATCTACACGTGGAACAACTCCTACAGAACACCTGCTGAACGCTGACAGAAGACCTCAGACTTCCCAAAACACACCCTCAGGCAACCTACACGCAGAGGCGGGTCCAAAGCCAAAGCTGAACCCCAGGACCTGTGTGAACAAAGAAGACAAAGGGAAATCTCTCCAGCAGCCTCAGGAGCAGTGGATCAAATCTCAACAGTCAACCTGATGTACCCTGCATCTCTGGAATACCTGAATAGACAACAAATAATCCCAGAATTGAGGCTGTGGACTTGGGGAGCAACTGTAGACTTGCGGTTTGCTTTCTGCATCTAAGTTGTTTCTGGTTTTATGTTTATGTTAGTTTAGTATTTAGAGTTTATTATCATTGGTAGATTTGTTTATTGATTTAATGGCTCTCTTTCTCCTTTTTTTTTACATATAGATTTTTTTTTCATTTTTCTCTTTTTGTGAGTGTGTATGTGTATGCTTCTTTGTGTGATTTTGTCTGTATAGCTTTGCTTTTACCATTTGTCTTAGGGCTCTGTGTTTTTTTCTTTAGTAGAGTTTTTAGCACTTGTTATCATTGGTGGATTTGTTTTTTGGTTTGGTTGCTCTCTTCTTTGCATTTGTTAATTTTTAATTTTTTTTTTTTAATAAATTTATTTATTTATTTAGGCTGTGTTGGGTCTTCATTTCTGTGTGAGGGCTTTCTCTAGTTGCGGCGAGTGGGGGCCACTCTTCATCGCGGTGCGTGGGCCTCTCATTGTCACGGCCTCTCGTGTTGTGGAACACAAGCTCCAGACGCACAGGCTCAGTAGCTGTGGCTCATGGGCCCAGTTGCTCCGCGGCATGTGGGATCCTCCCAGACCAGGGCTTGAACCCGTGTCCCCTACATTGGTAGGCAGATTCTCAACCACTGCGCCACCAGGGAAGCCCTAATTTTTAATTTTAATAACTCTGTTTTATTTTATTTTATTTATTTATTTTTTGCTCGCTATTCTTCTGAGCTGTGTGGTTGACAGGACCTTGATGTTCCGGCCGTGTGTCAGGCCTGTGCTTCTGAGGGGGAAGAGCTGAGTTCAGGACATTGGTCCACCAGAGACCTCCCAGCCCCACGTAATATCAAATGGCGAAAGCTCTCCCAGAGATCGCCATCTCAATGATAAGACCCAGCTCCACTCAACGACCAGCAAGCTCCAGTGCTGGACACCCCATGCCAAACAGATAGCAAGGCTGGAACACAACCCCACCCATTAGCAGAGAGGCTGCCTAAAATCATAATAAGTTCACAGACACCCCAAAACACAACACCGGACACGGTCCTGCCCACCAGAAAGACAAGATCCACCCTCATCCACCAGAACACAGGCACTAGTCCCCTCCATCAGGAAGCCTACACAACCCACTGAACCAACCTTAGCCACTGGGGACAGACACCAAAAACAACGGGAACTATGAACCTGCAGCCTCTAAAAAGAAGACCCCAAACACAGTAAATTAGGTAAAATGAGAAGACAGAGAAACACACGGCAGATGAAGGAGCAAGGTAAAAACCCACCAGACCGAACAAATAAACAGGAAATAGGCAGTCTACCTGAGAAAGAATTCAGAGAAATGATAGTAAAGATGATCCAAAATCTTGGAAACAGAATGGAGAAAATAAAAGAAACATTTAACAAGGACCTAGAAGAACTAAACAGCAAACAATGATGAACAACACAATAAATGAAATTAAAAATTCTCTAGAAGGAATCAATAGCAGAATAACTGAGGCAGAAGAACGGATAAGTGACCTGGAAGATAAAATACTGGAAATAACTACTGCAGAGCAGAATAAAGAAAAAAGAATGAAAAGAATTGAGGACAGTCTTAGAAATCTCTGAGATAAGATTAAACGCACCAACATTCGAATTATAGGGGTCCCAGAAGAAGAAGAAAAAAAGAAAGGGACTGAGAAAATACTTGAAGAGATTATAGTTGACAGCTTCCTTAATGTGGGAAAGGAAATAGTCAATCAAGTCCAGGAAGCACAGAGAATCTCATACAGGACATATCCAAGGAGAAACACGCCAACACACATATTAATCAAACTATCAAAAATTAAATACAAAGAAAAAATATTAAAAGCAGCAAGGGAAAAACAACAAATAACACACAAGGGAATCCCCATACGGTTAACAGCTGATCTTCCAGCAGAAATGCTGCAAGCGAGAATGGAGTGGAAGGACATATTTAAACTGATGAAAGGGAAAAACCTACGATCAAGATGACTCTACCCAGCAAGGATCTCATTTAGATTTGACAGAGAAATTAAAATCTTTACAAACAAGCAAAAGCTAAGAGAATTCAACACCACCAAACCAGCTTTACAACAAATGCTAGAGGAACTTCTCTAGGCAGGAAACACAAGAGAAGGAAAAGACCTACAGTAACAAACCCAAAACAACTAAGAAAATGGTAATAGCACACATATCGATAACTACCTTAAATGTAAATAGATTAAATGATCCAACCAAAAGACATAGACTGGCTGAATGGATACAAAAACAAGACCCATATATATGCTGTCTACAAGAGACCCACTTCAGACCTAGGGACATGTACAGACAAAGTGAGGGGATGGAAAAAGACATTCCATGCAAATGGAAATCAAAAGAAAGCTGGAGGAGCAATTCTCATATCAGACAAAATAGAGTTTAAAATAAAGACTATTGCAAAAGACAAAGAAGGACACTACCTAATGATCAAAGGATCAATCCAAGAAGAAGATATAAAATTGTAAATATTTGTGCACCCAACACAGGAGCACCTCAATACATAAGGCAAATGCTAACAGCCATAAAAGGGGAAATCGACAGTAACAAACTCATAGTAGGGGACTTTAACACCCCAGTTTCACCAATGGACAGATCATCCAAAATGAAAATAAATGAGGAAATCACTTTGCTGTACTGCAGAAATTAACACAGCATTGTAAATCAGCTGTACTTCAGTTTAAAAAAGTAAAATAAAATAAAGCTGATGGTGAAAGGACACAAGAAGACTGCAAGACAGGGCACCTGGGGTGTCTAGATCAAGATATCAGGCACTTTTCTCCTCCCTGCTTTTCCTTTTCTTCATCCTGTGTGTGCTTGCCCTCTGGGACATCTGATAGTGTATTTGGGTCGCTTTGTCAGCCTCACGCGTTCTAGCTGCCTGAGCACAGTTCACTGGGCTGTTAGAAAAGGTTTTTTTCGAATTCTCCTCTTATTCATCTTTTTGCAGAAAGTCCCTTACTTTCTTGATCCTTATTCAAACTGTCCTGCTACTTGTCTATCTTGTAAATGTACTACATGCAGGGTGTCCCCACTTGTTCCGTGGGAATGCAACCTTTATTTCCTTTAGAGAGCTATTTAGAGACAGAAGGTGGAATGAAAACAGGGTTTCTGGGGGGAAGGGGGGTATCAGTTCAAGCCCTTTCCTTTGTTTGCAGAACGTCTTGGCAAGTTACTTTAGCTCAGTGAGCTTCTGCTTCTTTAAAATCGAGACAGTAAAACCCACCTCAGAGATGTGGGACTTAAATAAGGTAATGTGTGAAACTCACTCAGCCAACACGCGTGGCCAGTAAGGGAGCTGTAGTTGTCATCCTCATTCGAAACCCAATTCCCGTCATTGAACTGTGCTAGTAATTGCTTGTATTCCTTGCCTTGGTCATTTAGGACCTTGACTGCGTGCGTATTGTGTAGCTGGTTCTAGACCCTGGAGATATAATAGTGGATGAGACAGATCCAGAAAAGACGCTTCCACCGCGGAACTTGTATTCTAGGGGTGGAGACAGACAAACAAGAAGAAAACAAAGAAATGTCTCCTTGGGGAGAGTAGTGTAATGTGTACAGTGGAGAAGAAGTACCAGAGAAGGAGTGACGGAGACCAGGGCTGCTGGATGGGCAGGGATGGGTTTTCAGAGACTGGTGTACAGATTCTTCTCTGAGGATTGGTACTCAAGCAGGTTTCCCAATTAAGATCGTGGAAGCCAGCAGCAAGTGCAGAGGCCCCAGGGTGTGGGACAGCGGTTGGTATATTCGAGAACATCTGGAAGGCCAGTGTGGTGGCTGCGGAGGGAATGGAGGAACATTCTAAGGTCAGAAAGATAACCCCGGTCAGGGTTTTGTTGGGCCATGTAACCCATGGTAAGGTGTTCGGGTTTTGTGTTTAGTTTGATGGGAAGCCGTCCGAGGGATGGTTTGAGCAGGGTGGTGGTGGGGTCTGAGGACCATGTCTAAGTGTCATCTGGCTGCTGAGTGGTGAGTAGACTGAAGCCGGGTGGCCTGGTAGATGGCTGTTGCATGAGTCCAGGTGGGAAATGGTGGGACCTGGGCTGGCGTGGTGGTGCTGCGAGTTTGGATTCGGGGTATACTTTGAAGGCAGAGCCAACATTCAGATATATTGCTAACGCAGCGTACGTGGGAGGTGAGGGAAGAAATTCAAGGATGAGCCCTAGGTTTTCTTTTTTTGTTTTTTTTTTGCGGTACGCTGGCCTCTCACTGCTGTGGCCTCTCCCGTTGCGGAGCACAGGCTCTGGACGCACAGGCTCAGCGGCCATGGCTCACGGGCCCAACTGCTCCGCGGCATGTGGGATCTTCCTGGACCGGGACACGAACCCATGTCCCCTGCATCGGCAGGCGGACTCTCAACCACTGCGCCACCAGGGAAGCCCGAGCCCTAGGTTTTTGACCTGTGCACTGGGAACAACAGTGATGCCGTTGGCTGAAGTGGGGAGCGGAAGGTTTAGGAAGGGCTGTTGTTTGGATGTGAGGACATCACGTAACTCCTGAGTCATCGTCTCTTTCCGCAGTTGGGGACACATAAGAATGCTCATTGCTTACAGACCTGGTGCTGGGCTCTTGGGAAACAAAAGTGACTCAACGTGGTCTCTGCCTTCCCTGGCACAGCATCTGCCCAGAACAGGTGCTGAGGGGATTCAAGTCCCAGTGCCAAGCAGTTTGCATGAACAGCTGCTACAAACGTAGTAAGAGCCATCACCTTAGATCCATGGTGGGAGGTTACAGGAAATCCAGTTATGGGGAGAGGAGTGGAGTGGCCATCCCACCCTGGGCAGATTGGAGAAGGGTTCCTCGAAGGGAATTTTTAACCAGATATTGGAGAAGCAGTGAGCATTCACCAGGTGATAAGTCCTGCAAAGGGAATGCCACAAATACTTAATGCTTATTCCAGTTGCTGGTCATGCCAGCCAGGATCTTAGCATAGGGCTGCCGTGTGTAAAGGCTTTGGAAATACTGGATGGTGAATACTGGATGGTTCTCGGAGGTGCTCTTCGGGGCCAGAAGATGGAGTCAGAAAGTGCAGAAGACTTCAAGAGCAGTTCCAGAAACTCTAGAAAGCCTCGAATAAGTGTTTCCTCTTGACAGATCTGTTCTGATGTCTTGACACGGCCTCTGAGGTCAGTCCCATTAGTACAGCCTCAGGTGGGCCTCTGGCCTGCAAGGGACTCTTCTCTTCAGGGCCAGGAATTGGGGTCTGTACTGGAGCGTCACCATCCAGGCATCCCTTGGGTCCCCTCTAAGTCCTCCCTGTACCCAAGCCCATGCTTCCTTTCAACTTGCTGAGGAAAATCCTGGGTTTGCCTTACAGTGGAGCTGAGTTGAGGGTCCTTAGTTTTATTCTTTTTGCTTCTGTGATAAGGTTGGAAGCACCTTATAGAAAAATCTCCATCATCCCTGGAGGAGGACTTGGAAGAAAATAACCATCTGTCAAAAGTAGAGATGGCAGGTTTTGCTTAATAGGTATTAGCACGATATTTCACCCAAACATCTATCTTGCTCTTGGTAATGTCTTATCTTTGCCAAGTGCCCATCCTGAAAAATGCTATTTCTGTCAAGCTGAGCTCCTGATAAAAATCTTCTATCTACCCCCTCCACCCCGAGTCTATCCTGATAAAACCTCATTCTTCATTTCTGATTTCCTCCCAAGGGATGGTTTGGATTTGTCAGGAAGGGGTGAAAAAAGGATGATAAGGGTTTTTCTTTTCTTCTTCTTTCTTAAAATTTTGTTTCCATATAGATGCTCATGGCAATTGGAATATAATTCTAAGTAAGTCAAGCTGATAAGGGGTGGGGGGGGGTTGGAGACTGTGAAGAAAGGAAAAGGAGAGAAAAGGAGAGCAGTCATTTATAGGCAAGAGCATGTTCAGTCAGGCTTTTGGTTGTTTTCTCTTGTTTTTCATTTACAATTGAGCCGAGGATGGTAACATTGATTTTGGTGACGTGGCAGTTTACAGGAAGGGGATGCTATTGAAGGAATCAACCACATTCACAAAAACACTTGCTTCCTCTTCTCTTTGAAATACGTAGGAATATTCTTCATGGCAGCTACTCGTGCTGGTGGTTGGCTCTGTAGCCATTACTAACTTTAACTAGTGCAAATCAAGCGTCCTACTTGTCTTTGTTAACTCTTTCTTCTAATCTCCTTTCCAACTCCTTTTTTTCAGTATCTCATCAGGTCAAACTGTACCATGAACACTGCAGGCCAGAATTGGGTTCTCCTGATGTAGTGCAGCCTGCATGAGGTTTGCACGAAGGGCAGAGGCTTTGTCTCAAAGCCAGTTCAGTGTAGAGGAGATGAGGTGTGTCAGAAGGCCCCAAAAATCGGATGCAAATCAATCCAGTCCTCCCTGACACGAGACCTCCTGAAATACCAGAAGTGGGAGAAGGGATTCTTCCCCTATGTTAATCCTCACTTAAATGCAGCCCAGAGACAGAGAGCTTTTGCTCAGATTGGCACGTGCCTAATTTCAGATATGGTGGTGGATAAGCACGCTGGCCGCCATCACTGACGTAGAGCATGAAGACTACCCTCTCGCCTTCTGGTCATGCTTTGCACTCAGTTTTCCTCTTTTACCCCTGGGACATTCATGAAAGTACCATCCTCCAAAAGCAGCAGAATCTCCAAGCCTGAGGATACTGTTTAGTGGTCCCCCTTCCTCCCTGGATGAGCAGAGCGCCATCGTTCAAGTCTGCCACAGTCCAATGAAAGAGGCACTCAGGATGCAAGGCAGTCGTTCTTTTGGGTCCTTTTTGCAAGAGTCCCTAACTCTTTTCCCTAGATCTGAATTCCGCTCTGGCACTTCCCCCCTGAAATGAGATGATCTAGGAGCCCTGGGGAGGAGAAGGGAGCACAATGGATGGGCCAGAGCTCTGCTGATTTGTCTGGAGTCCCGAAGCATCTGCTGCCTGCCATTGAAATCTTCCATCCCTCTGTAATCCAAACCAGACGTTGTTGTCAATACTCACCATTAAAATTCTTTTTTTTAAATTTAATTTAATTTTTAAAATTCTTTTAAAATGTTTTTTGATAAATAAATATAGCCACCAAGTATGACAGTGTGAGGCTTATGGAAAGCATGGGTTCACATTTTTAGAAAAGGACAGTTTTCAGTATCCTTAGTGCGACGAACGTAAAATTTTAAAACCTTGATAAAGAGTCATCCCATGTAGCTTTATTGATATGAACAAGATTTTAGTTACCAAAAACAAAACAAAGAAAAACAAGCCTCATTAAAATATTTTTACCGGGGCTTCCCTGGTGGCGCAGTGGTTGAGAGTCTGCCTGCCGATGCAGGGGACGCCGGTTTGTGCCCCGGTCTAGGAGGATCCCACATGCCGTGGAGCGGCTGGGCCCGTGAGCCATGGCCGCTGAGCCTGCGCGTCCGGAGCCTGTGCTCCGCAACGGGAGAGGCCACAACAGTGAGAGGCCCGCGTACCGCAAAAAAAAAAAAAATTTACCGTAAAATATGATTCTCCCCAACATACATGATTTGCCACTCTTGGAACATATTAATGGGATTTTATAAGGGCTATGAATATTTCATATAAAATAACATATATTGCTAAGGTTAAAAAAAATAGATCAGTGGAAATATATGAAGTCATATATCTTGAGTGCTGCCAAAGAGAAAATGAAGGAGAAATTCTAGAATATTTCTGAGTCCGATTCTACAGTCAAGGGCCATATTGGTGACTTGGGGATGTCCAGTTCACGTTTTACAAAGGATAAAATCATCTTGCTCGTTTTAGTTTTGATATCTTTCCTAATAAAGGGAACTGTTTCCAACTATTGCAGGTGAATGGAATATGTCTCAAGAGACTCTGGGAGGGGAAAGACCACTTTCTCAAACTCAGCCGTTGGAGTCCACCAGTAAAGCTTGGGTGTCTTTGAGGCTATGCAAAAAGTGATTGAAGTTAACTCAGTGAGGGCAGAGAGTGAGCAGAGGTGATTGGAATATGAATTTATTTGGCTCTCACACACTGGTTGATTGTCCAGATTGGAATAAACGTCACATTTTCTGGAATGCACTGTATTCTTCCCTCCAAGAGTTGTTTCTAAAGCACCTGGTGATCTAAGAACTCAACTCCGCTGTCACGCCATTCAATTATATTAAAAAATAGAGCACTAAATACATTATCCTTTGTCTTGTTCGGTGACGATTTGAATGCTACCAACAAAGTCTTTCCGTTAATGCTTAGATTCCTTGGACATCAAAGAGAAGAAAGATGGGCCAGATTTAGGAGTGGAAAGATTCAGTTACTCTTGCTGTGAGAACCAACTGCCTCAGACTTTCAGAACTTAGGATATTTGGCCAAAAACATTTGAAGCTTTGAAATCACTGATCCTGACGTTTCAAGGGGCAAACCACTGACATCGTTGCTTATTAGGACACCCTTAAGCGCTTGTCTCCAAAACCCAGCTATGGATACAGCAAATCGGTGCTAAAAATGCCTTCATTTTCTTGACTTAATGAAGCTCTTTAAGACAAAGTTCTGCAAAATAATTTCATGGAGGAAAAGAAGTCAAACTGCTTTTACCCTATTATGATGAGACAAATCTAGGCTTCTTTTCCTGGCCTGCTGGTTGCTGATTCTTTTCAGAAGCTTGCTGGGAGCTCTGTTGTGTTTGGTCTTTGCCAGAAATGCTCTAAGGTCTTTGCTGGAACTCAAGTTTGCTTTGGTTGCCAAAGATGATTCCAGGAAATGACTCTGGGGCATTTTTGGGTAAAAATGTTCCCTGTTTATCCCGTAACGAGCAAACAGCCTTTTCGTGTCATCAGTCCCTTTTTCCTCCTCTGGGCAAATCTGGTTCCACAATTCGGAACTTGGGAAAATAGCTCCACCCAGACCTGTGTCTTACTCTGAACCTGTAACCTACCAAGAGTGACAGCTGAGCTTGCGATGTGTGAGTAGACTCAGCTGTCATGTGGAGATCCAGTGATCACAATTTAAAAGCAGTTTTTAAATGGGAGATTTTAAAGATTGAACTGAGTTTTCTAAATTTTTCTAAAATGACTTTGGCCACGATATTTAATTTAGTTTGCAATTTCAAAATGCATTGAAGGAGAGTGTGAAGTTTTTATGTTGATTGCAAGGAAGGCATTGTGCTTTTTAGAATTACAAAATGCTTACTTAATGAATGCAGCCTTATGTGGAAGGCGAGAAATTGGAGTAAATCATTGGAATGGAGTGACATCTTGGTCATAGAGGGCGGAGTCTGGAACCAGGGAAGCTGGCAGGTCTGGCAACTGCAATAGTAGAACCCTGCTTTGGGAAGAGCTCTCATCCTGGAAGGAAGGGGGATTGGTAGCAGCAAAACAGCCCCAAGCGTGGAGGAGCTAGAATGCCGGGCAGCCTAGGTTATAGGAAATCAGGAAGGCCCTGGGTTACATGATGGGAGCTATTCTAAGAATACAGTAGAGACTGGAGCAAGGGCAGTACCGGAGTTAAGTGCGACAGTGCTGCTAAGACCTCTTTGCATCGGAGCCCGTTCCTTAAATTTGCCTTAAGGAGCAAACAGTGGCAAATGGGGTTTATGGTGTCTCAGCCTGAGGTTGGGGGAAATGCCTAAGCCAGGGTTTCTCAACCTTGACTACACATGAGAACACGGGAGGGTGGCTGGTTTTTTTTTTTTTTTGGCGGTACACGGGCCTCTAGCTGTTGTGGCCTTTCCCGTTTCGGAGCACAGGCTCCAGATGCGCAGGCTGAGCGGCCATGGCTCACGGGCCCAGCCGCTCCGCGGCATGTGGGATCTTCCCGGACCGGGGCACAACCCCGTGTCCCCTGCATCAGCAGGTGGACTCTCAACCACTGCACCACCAGGGAAGCCCGGGTGGCTGCTTTTTAAAATGCTCGTAACTAGACCATAACCTCCGGAGATTCTGAGCTAATTTATCTGGGATTTTTTTTTTTTTTTAAGTTTCCCAAGGGATTGTAATGGTAGCCAGGATTGAGAACCACTGGCTAAGGGACCAGGAGATGAAGCAGAAGCAACAATAAACTAGATTGGACATATTTGGAGAGGGGCAAATAGGAGACATTGTGATTTGGGGCAAATAGAGAAATTGATCTGGAGCCAATGAACCTGAGTTCAAGTCTTTCCCTTTGCCGTCTGTTGCTGGGATGACATTGAACAGGTTAAGTCATGTGTCTATTTCTTTTTTTTTTTTTTTCCATTTGTCAAATAGGGTTAGTGTGAGAACACCCACTCGATTAGAAGTGTTGTATAAATTAAAATGAGGTGACACAGCCTCTAAGCACTGGACATGTACTCAATAGGAAGTGACCAAGTGTTTGTTGAATTTTATAGATGACCTTGAAGCAGATGGAGAAGCTTCTGTTCATTGTCAAACTGCACAATGTGGTGGGAATAGGGTTTTCATTAAGCACATCCCTGGCACCTGTGAGTAAGGCTGGCAGGAACAGAGAGAGATTGGAAGTGGGGAGACAAACTGAGGAGACTAATGTTCTAGAACAAAGATCCACAAACTAGGGCTTGCAGGCCAAATCTGGCCCAGCGCTTGTTTTTGTAAATAAAGTTTTATTGTAACACGGCCATGCTCGTGTGTTAGGAATTTCTGTGGCTGCTTTTGTGCTGCAAAGCCAGAGTTGAGTCCTTGCATCAGAGACTGCATGGCCTACAGAGTAAAGCATATTTACTCTCCGGGCATTTACAGAAGTTTGATACCCCTGTTTTAGGATAAGATTAAAAGGCTGGGTTTGAGATGGAATGTTTGAAATAGAATGAGAAGGGCTTCAAACATCAGGAGAATTGGCAGGCCCTGGTGACAGATTGTACATAGGGGGATTTTGCCGAATAAATGTTAGGGATGCGATGTTTTCATCGTGGGTAGAATGATGCAGGGGGACAGCCTTCCTGAAATCTGGGCATGAGTGCAGGATTGTGGTGTCCTTGGCCAGAAAGATCTAGGACTGTCAGCACTGGAAGGGGCTGGTATGAGCTTGCAACATGGCGGTCTCAGGGCTGGGGTCCCTGCCTCCATTAATGAGCCCCCCCCCCCAAGTTCTGTCTGCAGTGGTGGCTATCACAGTGTGAAACGCCAGTACTCCAGAGAGAGTCAGTGCACACAAACTGATTCAGATCATCACTTAGGACGTTTTGGATGCCAAGTCCCTAATCTCTGTCACCGTACTGCACGGAGGTTGATTTTCAATTTACCTTTTTTGTTCTGAATCTTAGCTGTTTTGATTCTTAATTCAGAGCATTCATCTCAAGTGGATTCAGAGATTCAAATCTGATGATAAATTCATGTTTGTTGAGAAGTTTGGGAGGGAGGAGGAAGATGTTGCCAACTGAGATTCTGAATAATGTCTTGTTTGACATTTTAAACTCAAAGTGGGCTGAACTGTAGATCAACACATATAGGCATTATGTGACACAGATGCACCTTGTGTACAAATACAGTGCAGATCTGGGGGGAAAAAAGAAACCTGGAAGGAAAGGTAATAGAAAAGCAAAGGTCAGGGGGGCTTAGAAATGAAGGATCCTATTCACTGTTGTCTTTATGTGTCCTGCCTCTGGGTTTGGTGGGGTGGGTTAGGGTGGGTGGGAAGGGGAAATTTGAGTATCTACTCTGATTAGGCCTGCTGCTAGGTAATAATGTACACAGCCCGCTGTCTCCCATTTTACATATGGGGACAGTGAGTCACAGAAGTTAAGTACTTTGCCTAAGGTTAATTATTAGTAGGTGGCAGAACCGTAATTCAAACTCAGCTCTTTCTTATTCCAAATCCCATGCTTGGGATTTGGAATAATCTAGTCATGCTTGCTGACTAGATTTGGAATAATCTAGTAATAATAATAATAATCTAGATTTGGAATAATCTAGTCTTGCTTGCTGACTAGATTTGATTTGTTTTCTTTTCTTGGTTATCTCTCCCTCTTCCCCCAGCAATTAAGCTTATAATGAAGTCACTTTGTAAGTACAGTTGATCCTTGAATAATGCAGGTTTGAACTGCATGGGTCCACTACATGCAGATTTTTTTCAACTAATACGTGTACTATATGATCTGTAGTTGGTTGAATCAGCAGATGTGGAACCACAAACATAGAGGACCAACTCTAAAGTTATACGTGGATTTTCAGCTGCGTCGGGGATCCATGCCTCTAGCCCCCAGGTTGTTCAAAGTTCAAGTGAACTGGTAGTTGAAGGTTTGCTAGATCTATTTTTTTCATGCCTTTTTTTTTTTAAGCTCTAGATGCCAGTCCTTCCCTTCATCCTTCCTTGAAATGCTTGTTAAGTGCAGGCAGCGTGCCAGGCCCTGAGGACAGAGAGGCTGGGTACTGGGCAGTGGTAGTCAGTGCGATCTACAGAGTGTTGTTGGTCTCTGTACTAGTCAGGGTTGTTCAGACAGACAGACAGACAGGGTGTGTGTGTGTAAAGAAATTTATGATAAATAATTGGTTCATGCAGTTATAGAGATGGTCAAGTCCCATATCTGCAGGGTCAGTTTGCAAGCTGGAAACCCAGGGGAACCGATGATGTAATTCTAGTTGAAGGTTGGCAGGCTCGAGACCCAGGAAGAGCCAGCGTTTCAGTTCAAGTCCAAAGGCAGGGAAAACAAAACAATGTCCCGGCTCAGAGGTTGTCAGGCAGGAGGAATTCTCCCTTCCTAGTGGGGAAGGGTCAGCCTTTTTGTTCTCTTCAGGCCTTTGACTGTTTGGATGAGACCCACCGCATTAGGGAAGGCAATGAGCTTTACCCATTCGACTGATTCAAATGTTAATCTCATCCCCAAACACCCAGAATAAGTTTGACCCCATATCTGGACACCCCATGACCCAGTCAAGTTGACATATAGAATGAACCATCACAGCCCCCAAACTGTTACTGGTCTTCAACAAGGTAAGTGTGGAAGTTGGGGGCAGGCATGTCGAGAGCAGTTGGACATGTGTCAGGCATGCGATCAGTGGAGCTTGTCTTGATGACTAGGGTATGGACCAGTTTGTTGAATTCACGTGAAGAATTGCATGTAGGGTAAGCTATGTATTAGGCATGTGTATTGGGCCCACATTTTATCCAAGGTGGATTGGAGGGAAAAGCTTCAGTACTGCCAGTTTGAGAAGTAACTGCTGTGGGTTCAGTGGTTTCCATAGACGATACAGTCCCACGTGATGGGCTTTATAATGATGGCCTAGACACAAAGAAAGAGGAGCGTTCCTGGGAGAGACCAGGGCCCAGAAGCCAGCACAGAGATGTGCGGACCACTTCGAAGACGGCAGGCCTTGCACTGTCCTAACCCTGCCCCCACTACATCCCCCCAGAGGGTTAGGAAAAAAGGGGTCAGGAGCCAGAGAGATGTGTAGTCCAGGAACAAAAGCAGTAGGCAGGCTGAATGAGCTGTGAACATGGCAGGGCAACGGGCCCCACTGTCTTGACTTCCGGCCATGCAGCACTGGATGGGTCGGCTGGGTTAGAGATGCAGGGTCCATCTGTACACGAGCCCACGGCAAGTTAGAGCCGAGAGGTGCCCATCTCCAGGACACTCCCTTTCAGGAAGAGAAAGAGGAAGGGGCCGGCTCAAGGTGATGCACCTTGCAAACACACAAACCAGCAGTTCCGATTCTGCTGTTTATTGAGCCCTTCTTACATGCCAGGCACCGGGCACGGTACAGCATGTGGCTTTTTCCAACGTCCGCTCCCCCTCCTTGAGGCCTGGCTTTTATTATTTTATGTGTCTTCATTGGTGACTAATCTGTGGAGTTTTAAGGTAGAGAAAACACCTGCAAGTCTCTGAGAGCTAAGTTTGGTCGAAACCAGTTGGGATCTAAAGCAGGAAATGGACACAGGATACTGAGAGCATTTTCCCCCTCACTACCCTGGAATTAGGATTGCTTAGGGATTACATAATTATGCCTTTATAAGCACGTCAAAGAATTAGAAATAAGTAAACTGGGGGGCTTTTGGGAGAGGAGCTAGAGGAAGTGACCGGACCCCCATGGGAAGGCTGCCTGCTCCTCCATGTAGCCTCTGCGTGAACTTTGACCTGCCTAAGGCTGAAGGAAAGAAGGTTCAGAGATGCCACATATCAAAGTAAGTGAAGGTTCGTTGGCCACTTTCTCCCACGTGCCACTCAGAGAACAGCCCGTGTTCAGAAAATGGACAGCGCTCAACACCCTAATTTACATCATCAACTCATCTTGCCCGTAATATCACCTGTCTGCACCCCTACCCCCCGACTGAGACAGGGGTTGCAGGAGCTAATCGACACCAAATACCGTCCAATGAGAGTTCAAGTGGTTGGTATTTCAGTATCTTACTCAAGCCTCCCCCATCACCCTTGCAAGGTTAGCGTTTCTACTTGCATTTCAGGGAAGGGAAAACCAAAGCTCATAGCATTTAATCCCTTCAAAGAACAAATTCAGAGTTCCCATTTGTTGTATATTTTCCAGAGCTTCTGGGATCCTGGTGGGCTTCCAGAGCTTCCTGGGTTCCTTCCCCAAAGTGCCAAGGTCCTTTCAGAAGAAAGAAGACCCCTCATGCTCCAGAGCAACTGTACCTCCAACTCGGGCCATACATTCAGGAGTTTGGCCACCTGCGGTCACAGAGACCTTGTTTCCAGTCGCCACAAGGGGAGCACGGCTTAAGCTTGTAGAGGCTCAGTTTCCTCATCTGTGATGGGGACACCGATTGCCACCAGCCTGTGCTGTGATAACCGAAGACATTGTCAGTGTGAACTGCCCAGCCCCTGCGCAGAGCCATAGCAGCTGCAAAGCGTTAACTGCCCTGCCCACTGATGGAAGCTAGACTATCGTCCTCCCCACCCCTGCTTGAAGGGTCCGTGTTGGCTGAGAAAACACAATTGCTGTTGCTCCCTTCTCTTTTTCATTCTCAGTGGAACTAATTTGGTTTTACCAAACAAGGAGACAGGTTTCAAAAGCCCCGGTCAGCTTGTAATCAGCCAGCTTGGTAACAATGCAACCCTAATCAACCTGTGATTTCACATCTCCATACACTTGGCCTTGGCCTTAGGTCTGTGGTCCGGAGCAGTGGAATTCAGCGAGTCATATTTGCTGTGTTGATAGCAAAGGACCTGGGAGCTCAGGCGTTTAACCCTGAGGTGATTAAGAGGGAAAAAAGGAGTCGTGTTTGTGAAAACCCAGAAACGTATCAAAGAGCCCTGGGCAGAGGCAGGCGCAGTAAGGCAGCACAGGTGAAACTCGCAGGGTGTAATTCATCACATTCTTTGATCCTCAAGTTTTGTGAGTCACAGAGACTCCCTGGGACAGTTTTCAAGCTCAGTGGGGTCTGGGCAGGAAGGAGAAAAACTCCAAGTGTGGAAAAAGAGTGTTTTTTTAGCAGGAAGCTGAGAGAGGGTAATTTTCTAGAGATGTGATTTTTGCTTGGTCTTCTCTGAGGCGGCTGTGTTGTAGCTGGATCCTGGGATTTCTGCAGCATGAGAAGAGAGAAGGGAGAGTTTTGGGTATGTCTTGTGTCCCTGGGGCTCCTCAACAGTAAGCATGCATTGAGCACTTACTGTGTACAAGGAGTTATGCTAAATATCCTTGGGAGATGAGGTTTTTACATTAATAATTTTTAAATCCGTGGCCCTATATATAGCCTTTTATGAATCTGCATTTAAGGGGAGTGTGTACAGGCTCGGGTATAAGAGAGACCTGGGTACGAATTTTGGTACCACTGGGTTCTGACTGTGTGACTTTGAGAGACCTACTTGTCTTCTCTGTGTATGATTGTTAAATAGACTGTTTCTGCCCTCAGTTTCATGATTATGCTCCTACTTTCTTCTTCCTTTTTGCACTTAATTATTCTGTTCTCTTGTCATGGAACATGCATCCATGCTTCCAGCATTTATCATATATTATGATATGTTTCCACAAAGATAAGTAAGAGCCAGTTTTTGTCCTCGTTGAACACCCAATCTTCATAGGAAACATTCAGTAAAACAATTTACCAAATCCAGTGTGACAGGCACATATTTTTCTTAGTGCTGTGTACGAAATGCTGTTGGAATATGCTGATAGATATTTTATCTGCAAATTGAAGAAGGCTTCCCTTGGGAGGTGATGCTTCTGAAACTGGGTTTTGAAGGGTAAATAGGAGTTCACATAGGAAGAACTAAATTAACTTAATCATTATTAATACTTCTTTATTCCTTCTCTTCTTTTTTCCTCTCCTCCACTTCCTCCTACTCCCCCCCATTCTCCTCCTTTCTCTCCTCCTCCTACTTCATATTCATGTTTTATTGCTAACAAGAATATCTACCTGGAAATGTGCCAAGTATGGAAAAGAAGGCAGTGCATTTAATTAGGAAAAATTATATTGTGATTGTCTTCTCTAAACAGCATGTTAGTTTTTTTCTTAATTGAAGTATGGTTGATTTACAGTGTTGCGTTAGTTTCTGGTGTCCAGCAAGTGATTCAGTTATACATATATATACATACTCTTTTTCATATTCTTTTCCATTATGGTTTATTACAGGATATTGAATATAGTTCCCCATGCTCTACAGTAGGACCGTATTGTTTATTTTATATATAGTAGTTTGAATCTGCCAGTGGCGAACTCCTGCTAATCTCTACCCCCCCATCCCCTTTGGTAACCATAAGTTTGTTTTCTATGTCCCTGAGTGTCTTTCTGCTTCATAAATAAGTTTATATGTGTCATATTTTAGATTCCACATATAAGTGACATCATATGATATTTGTCTTTCTCTGTCTGACTTACTTCACTTAGTATGATAATCTCTAGGTCCATCCATGTTGCTGCAAATGGCATTATTTCACTCTTTTTATGGCTGAGTAATATTCCATTGTGTATATACCCCACATCTTTATCCATTCATCTGTTGATGGGCACTTAGCTCTTGGCTGTTGTAAACAGTTAAACAGCATGTTTTTCATCACCACATTAAGTCATTCTGTTCTCAACTTTGTTCGCAGTTCAGTCTGGATGTGTGTTTATTTACAATGCATTTTCCACCGGCTTTTACTTCTAAATGGGACGGCAAAAGGAGCCCTGGACGTCTGGAGTAGGGGTAGGGGCCCGTGGAGTTCTATTCGGCTTTAACCCTTCCCGTTCTCTCCGCACCCGCAGATGGGAAGCCGGTGTCTCTGTCTCCGCTGGAGTCCCAGCCTCACAGCCCCCGGTACACGGCGTCCAGCCAGCGGGAGCGCGAGAGCCTGGAGGTGCGCGTGCGCGAGGTGGAGGAGGAGAACCGCGCGCTCCGCCGGCAGCTCAGCCTGGCCCAGGGCCACGGCCCGGCCCACCGGCGCGGCAACCACTCGAAGACCTACTCCATGGAGGAGGGCACCGGCGATAGCGAGAACCTTCGGGCCGGCATCGTGGCAGGCAACAGCTCCGAGTGTGGGCAGCAGCCGGTCGTGGAGAAGTGCGAGGTAAAGAGCACCCGGAGCCTTCCAAGGTCCCAGTCCCCACATGGCCCACACCCACCCCTTGCAAATGCCGCCAGGAAGTGTGGCCAGGGACCTGGAGAGAGCTGGCGTTCTTGGCTCAGGCCTGGGCCTGAATCTGGCTTGATCATTCACTCTGCTGAATGGCCAGGCAAATCGTTTTAAGCCTCTGAGCCTCAGTTTCCCCACCTGAAAAATGGGCATAAGGAGGCCTGCACCTGCAGAGATATTAAGAGCAGCACACAGAACCTGCTGCTTGTTTCTTTGGAGCTCATTTTGACACTCTCAGGATTTCTCTGCCTAGCTGTCATCCTGGGGGCCCCTGTTACTTAGCTTCCAGGGCGCATGGTGCACCTGGCCTTGAGGCCCTGTTGGGCAGTTCCCCTGGACCTCATTCGCACTTTATACACAGCTTCTATAATTCAGAACCAGAGACTTGCTTATCTAAAGCAGTTCTTTGAACTTTGATAGCTTTGTATCATTTTCTCCCTTTTAGAGTATTTCTTAGTAACTCTTTGGTCGTTTGGAAAACTCCCACTCCCTCTCCCTCTTGCCCCTCATCCCGCCCCCGGTTCATGCATCCATGCTTATGTGTGCACTGCATGTGCAAGTGCACACACGTGTGCGCACACACACGCACTCGTTTTCTGCTTCTTCCAGTCCCAGTGGAGAGGAATTAGAACCTCCCTGTTAAGAGCAAGCCCTTCTGGGATGGATAAACCTGAGTTCATTTCTGGTGGTTTCTGTTGTGAGTGCTTGAGCAGGTTACCGAACCTCTCTGAGCTTCAGATGTGTCTCATCAATAAACTTTAGAAAACAATACCTGCTTCCTGCAATATTTGTGAAAAGGAAATGGGATGGCCATATAAAGCCACAATTAGTGTCTGGTATATAGCATATTTTCAATTATGGGTAATTTTTGTTATTTTTAGTTAGATGCAGATATTACCTGCTGCTGGTTTATTCCATTTCCTGGCTACATTCTCAGAATGTTAGACTTCAGACGCCCTGAAGAGAAAACACTTTGCAAACTGTAAGATGCTGTTCACGTGAATGTGGTTTTTAGTGATATTGGTGATGCTGTGTAGTGTGCCGTAAGGGGATATGGGGCCTGTTGAGTGACGTAGACTCAGTTCTGTGCAAGGTCAGTGGTCAGGGAGATTTTAGACTGGAATGGTCAGGGGGAGCCCCTGAGGATAATAAGATTTCTCATGGATTCCCAAGCCTGGTTGAAGTGTGGGCTGGTGGAGAGGCAGAGGAAGGTAGATGGAGGACATCCAACAAGGAGTGTATGTGTGAGTCGGAACAATATGCAGCGAGGCGCTGTCAAGCAGGAAAGGATTCAGAGCTCAGTGAGTTGGTCGGTCAGGCGAGCACAGAGAACCTGGGCAGGGAAGCGGGTGCTGCATAGTCATCATTCATCCAACAAATATTTACTGAGCCTCTATTATGGGTCTCACAGTGTTCTCTGTGCCGGGAAATAACAACGGTTGAAAAAGAGACAAAACTCCCTTTCTTCTGCTTCTTATGTTTTGAGGTGGGAAGTGAGGAAGAGATTATAAACAAAGAGAAATTCGTACTATTACCAAATCCAGGTTTGGCTGCTCGCTGCTCCTAAGCCAGTAATTTGAGAGGCGAGTGTCAGGAGAAATGAAAGGTGCTTTAATGAGAAGAGCTGGCGATCTGGGGGGAAGGTGGACTCATGACCTGAGACCAACTCGGAAGGTTCTGCTCAGCCAGGGCAGTTTCTAAAGGGGAAAAAGGGGGAAGAATCTCAGTGAATCACTGAGGCAGGAGGCTGGATTCTGCATCGTTCTCCATTGCATGCAGACGGGCTGACTCTTCCTTCAGATGTTACGTTGCCTGCGTGATCTACCTGCAGGATTCTTAGGGGGGCTGTTAGGGGTAGAGAGCTCGTCATTTTTTAACTGCTTCATTCTTCATCCTTGCTTCTTTTTATATAAGAAAAGAATCAACAGGTTAGGCAAGGCGTGGTATGCATGCAGGAGAGCATACGTCAGGAGTTAGGTTAAATTGCCTAGTGATCTCATTCCTATAATTAGGTTCTGACTACATGCCAGGCCCAGCCTCATTTAATCTTCCACAACCATTGCCAGTGGCCTGTGTAATGAAGATCTCTGTGTTGCATCTTTGGGGACTTAGCAACTTTAACAGATTCCCTTGGTCTAGGCTGGTCTGGGATGGCCCCTAATTTGGGGATCTTCTTTCCCTGCCTGGGCGAAGGCTGGTTTGATTTCTTACAGATTCTGTGCTCTCAGGTTATGGTCATGGCATTAGTTTAGAGTGTTGGCTGGCCCAGAGGGAGGAACTTCTTTTCTTCGAGTGTGTTTACATTATTATGACTCAGGCTGACTTAAACCATCAACTACGATCAAGGAGGTGAAAAATAGAAAAGGAAAAGGAAAAAATGGGAGGACACAAGTGGAACAGAGGGAGAACACAGAGGATTCCTCTTCCTGCTGTAGTCTCTGTGGCCATTGTCTTCCCCTGCTCAGCTTTCTGAGATACACACATCCTATTGATATTTCTAAAGAGGGCTTCTGTCCCGAGCGCCCCACCAAATAGTGTGGGCAAAGACCACTGGCTTTCAAAGTGAGAGACAGGAGCCCAATTCTGGTTCCCTCTCCATACCTTGATGGCCATGTGGCACTGAGCAAGTTACATCACTTTTCTGTGTGTTGGCTTCTTCGTTTGTAAGTTATGGATTAAAATCAAGTTCCTGCCTCAGACTATTTCAGTGGTGACCGTGGATATTAGAACTTTAGGCAAACAATAGCATAGTTGGGTTAGCAGTTGATTTCACTGTGATTTATCACACAATCCCAAGTTAATGGTGGCTTTGCCTCTTATTTCTGTTTACATGTAAGAAGTCTGGAGCTACTGGTGTAGGGATGTTCCTGCCTGGATGCAGGCTTCCTTTATCTTTCACCCAGCTGGCATGACTGGCATTCTCAAGGTCATCTCATGGTCTTTAATGACTCTCAGAGCTTCAGCCCTGTCATTCACCTTCCAGCTAGCAGGAAGGAAGCAGCGTTAAGGTGGGGCATATCAGCTTGCTTTAAGAACACGTCTCAGAAATTTCACAGTCAGTTCCTTTTGGAACACATTGGCAGAACTTCATTTAGCTGCTACCTTTAGCTGCCACCTAGCTGCAAGGGAGCCTGGAAAAGATAGATTTTCTTTAAAGAAGCCATGTTCTTTGTTAACATTTTGGAGGTTTGCTCCTAGAGAGAAGAGATATTATGGTTACGGTGAATGTTCTCTGTCAAATGAGTAGCTACCGAACTCGGTTATACATTAGAATTATATACCAAACATGCATTTTCATGGGACCCACCACAGAATCTACTGATTGAGAATCTCTGAGAATAGGGCCCAAAATATAAGTATTAAAAATATGTATCCCAGTGATTCTGGGATCGTGGAAACTGTTTGGAAACCACTGCTTTAAGGGACAACGAAAATACATGATGGGGTTCACTTTATCCTTGTGCTCTTTGAGAGATAAAGACCCCGAGCTTGTTAATTTTTACTATAACTTATTTTTTAGTCTTTTGCACCTGAGAATTAGGTTTTGTCCATTTGTTTATCTTCTCTTTGTGCGTCTTGATAATGTTATGTCTTAGACCCTTAAAAAGTTATGTTTTGGTGGACTTCGCCTGTGATGAACCCCAGGTCCTGTTCGAGGTTTCATAGATGAATTAGAAAGTCCTGACCCGCTTGCATCTTATTTCAGTGTGGTCTACTCCGGGGGCACACGTGCCCTGAGATGCTGCCTTTATACCCATCAGCAGTGTGCTTCCTCGGTTTCCATCGCTTGGCATATTTAAAGAATTTTGGGAAAATGCCATAGAGGCAGATGAGAAATGTCAGTCAGTGGAGTCAAAATAGAATCCTCCCTTCATGGGAGCACTTGTGGTTGCAAGTGCTGAAGTTGGTCCTGACACGCTGTCAGTGCACAGGGCCTCGTCACCAAGGACATTGTCATTGTATCTGGTTGTGCTGAAACTTCTCTGGGCTATGACAAGTATTTCTGAAAACCCTTCTGAGATGATGCCCGGGCTGTCAGCTGAGATATTTGGTGATAGAAATGAGGGGCCTTTGCCAGTCCTTGTGCCCTCTGGTTTTCTCATGGTGTGGCCTTCAAGGAGCTGCCCATTTTATTCTTGCACATATCTGTTGCCAGGACAGTGCTGCTTCCGCGAGGGGCTGGTTTCTTTGTGCCTTTGGGACTTGGAACAGGGTGATCCTCTTTGATCTCCGCTTCTGCCTATGTGTGTACAGATGTGCGCTGCAGTTCTCTTGCATTTCTCGTTCTGGTCTATTCTGGGAGTCAGCTCATGGTACAGCACAGAAGTCACTGAACTGGAGTCCGAATTTCTAACCAGGAATCTTTACTTTGCTGCTTACTAGCCATGTGACCTTGGGCAATTCAGTTACCCTCTTGGAGTCTATTTCATTATCATGAAATGAGAATAATAATGTGCTCCTCCCTATGCCATGGTGAGGATGAAATGAATGAGACAGCAGGTGGGAAACTGACGTTGTATGGGTTTCACATAGACTTATCATGGATATTCCAGTTCTCAGTTGCTGCCTAACAAATCACCTAGAACGTAATGGCTTGAAACAATGCCCGTCATTTTATTAGCTCTCCTGGTCTCTGTGGGTCAGGGGTTTGAGAAGGGCTTAGCTGAGTGGTTCTGGTCTGGGGGTGGAGGGGGGACTCATGCAGTTTCTTGGTGGCTGCAGCTGGAATGGTGAGGACTGAAGCAATGGGCGCTGGCCCAGCATCTCTCTTCCCTGTTGTGGACTCAGGGTCTCTCCATGTGGTCTCCCTCTGTGGCTAGTTTGGGCTTCCTCACTACATGGCGGCTCCAGAGCAGTCACCTGCTTCCGTGGCAGCCGATGGCTTTAAGTACAAGTATCCCAGTGAGCAAGGCAGAACAGAGGCACTTTTTTTTTTTTTTTTTTTTTTTTTGTGGTACGCGGGCCTCTCGCTGTTGTGGCCTCTCCCGTTGCGGAGCACAGGCTCCGGACATGCAGGCTCAGCGGCCATGGCTCACGGGCCCAGCCGCACCGCGGCATGTGGGATCTTCCAGGACCGGGGCACGAACCCACGTCCCCTGCATCGGCAGGCGGACTCCCAACCACTGCGCCACCAGGGAAGCCCTGGTTGTAAATCTTAATGTGTGTGATAGCCTGCTCCCTCCACTGGAGAAGCCGACTGTGAACTGGTCATGAAAGACTTTGAACTAGGATGCCGTCTGGCCCTTTCTCACCCCCACCACTACCTCCCTGGCCCATTTCATCTCCAGCTTCATGTGCCGTGAAGCACACCCAGAGATGGAGTTTCACATGCTGACCATCTATGAAGGCATGTCCATGGGGCCAGCCACTGAGGATGCCGTGGGAGGGTCATTAGCTGCAGCTGCCCCAGGAAGGGGCCGACCCTCAAAAAGGCAGCTCTTGGCAAGGAGGCTGTTCCTAGCAAGTGGGGCAACGCACACCTCATGAAAGGGGCCTTAGGCAGCATATCACGGAGTCCACCGCACTTGGGTTATTGCAGTAGCTTCCTGACTATTCTCCTTGCTCCCACCTTCCGTGCTTGCTCCCCTCCCCCCACCAGGTATGTGCACACTCAGAGCATCTGTTCTTAGCTGGCAGTTTGAGTGATCCTTTTAAAATTTAAGTCAGATTGTGCTGTTTCTCGGCTTTGAACCCTCCAGTAGCTTCTCTCCTCACACATAGGAAAGGCCGAGTTCTTAAGGCTGCCTGGGGGCTCTAGGAGAGCTGCCTCACGGACTCCAGCTTTCCTCCCTGCCGTCTTTCCCAGGCTGCCTTTCCACAGCTCCCTATTCCACAGGCAGCTGCCTGGTATCTCAGGGTTGTTTCCGCTGCCTGGGACACTCTGCCTGGACACCCAGAGGCCTCATTTCCTGACCTACGTCCGATTTTTGCTCCAGTGTCACCTTCTCAGGGAGAGTTGTCCGGACAACCCCACTTTAAAATCTTAGCCCTTCTCACCAGCTGCCTATCCACATGCCGCTCTTCCTCCCCTGCTTAATTTTTCTTCCTAGACTCATCATCGTCTAGCATTCTATATAGTTTAATTATATGTGCCTTTGTTTGTTTATTTTCTGTGTCCCCCCCAAGTGGAACGCCAGCTCCCGTGATGGGGTGCAAGGATTCAGTCTCCTTCACTTGCTGCTGTATCCCCAGCAGCTACAATTGAGTCTGGTACATCGTAGGTGCTCAGTCCGCGCTTGTAGAATGATTGAGTACTTGGCAAAGGTGTGTAGACTTTTGGGGTCAGGCCGGTCATCCATTGGCCCCATAGATGGGATTGTGATACATGTCAACTGTGCTGGGTACGGGGCTATATTTAGACAACCCACCTGCCCCAGACATGGGTTTACCCTAATAATTAAACTCTTCTTGACCCACCCAAAAATCAGTCTCACCCTTTCCCATGTCTTCCACGAAATACTTGGGTTTCTGATTCCTCAGCTTATCATGCTCTTCATAACACAAGAAAACCCACCCTAAAGCAGACCAGGAATATGCCGGTGGGGATGCTGGGAGATCATTCCCTTGTTGTCCATTTATTGGGCCTTGGCCACGGAGGACGCAGTCACCACCCCCTGGAGGGTTGGCCCATCCCGTCCTCTCACCGGGCCCTGTAGGCCCTGCGTTCCACCTGCCCCCTTGCGCAGCCCCTGATGACTTGGCTTCCATTATAGTTGGAAGGGGTCTCCTTCTGTTTTCTACAGGGTTGAAATAATTTTGTCTTCTGGGTCGGTGGATCAGAATTTTGAGGGAATAGACAGAATTCGGTCAGTGGTTTCCCGAGAGAGTAGAGCCTGGGCAGTTTGTAAGATTATTTTAGGTGGCACGTTAGCAATATATTTTTAAAAATTTAATAGTTAACATGTGTGTGTTACTGAGCCGAGTTGTGTGGGTCGAATGGCAGGAGTCTGAGTTCTTCCACCCCTTTGCCGCTGACTGGCTGAGGCCTTGTACCAGTTACTCGTTTGCTCTCACTTCCTTCCTCTTGAATTTTGGAAAATCCTGGGTATTAGGAAAGCTCTGTATATAGAACTTCTAAATCCCTCTTTTTATAAAGGAGTCACTGAGGATCAGAGAGGTTAGGTCGTTTGCCCAAGGGCACCCAGGTGGCCAGAGGCAGAGCTGGGCCACTGTCCTGATTTCCAGGGCTTTGCTTTTGCACAGGAGAAGCTGCGTCCCGTGTTCTCTTCCCCTGGCCTTTTCGTCACCCCGGAAGAGTCGTAAATTCCAAGGCGCTGGGAGAATGAGGTGGCTGTGCGGGAGCAGTGCCTCTGCTTGTCTCGTAGAAGCGGGATGGTGCTTCCTCTTGGGAGAGTATCGGAAACAGATTCTGCGAAGACCTCTCCTCCTCTCCCAACATAGTCACAGCTGACATCTGTGGAGTGTTTAACCGGAGACACTCTTCAAAGTGCTTTACGCACAGAGCAGTTCTCAGGCGGAGTCCCTGGACCAGCAGTAGCGGCGTCACCTGGATTCGGGGGATTCTCAGGCTGCTCTCTGAACCTCCTGAATGGGGAACTCAGGAGGAGGGGCCCAGCGCTCTATGTTAGCGAGCCCTCCAGGGAGTCTGATGCATGTTAGACTTTGAGGACCACTTTCCCTCAGCAACCCCTTGAGGGTAAGTAGTATGATGTCCCCGTTTTACAGACGAGGAGGTTAAAGCCGCGGGATGATGAACACCTTCTCGTTATGCTGTGTATGCAGTCGGTCACATGAACGAGCATCAGTTCAATAGTGCACCTACTTGCACTTACTTGTCTGATCCCCCCAGCTACACAGTGGAGTGTCTACCTTGATCTCCATTTTACAGGTGGGCCAGTGAGGCTCAGGGATGTTAAGCGACTGCTCCAAGGTCACACAGCAACTCAGCTTTGAAGTTATGGCTCAGACCCAGGTCTCTTCACTCTCGTTGGGTTTTCCCAGCTAACTGGCTCCTGCCTCTGTCGCCAGCTGTGTGCCTCTCCCTGGCTGCCATGGGAGCATCTGTCCTCTGGGAGGTCCTGCCTCTCCACCCCCTGTTCCAGCAGCTGCAGTCCAGAATCTGGGCCGAGCCTGACTCCCCCAGCCCCTCCGCACATATGCCAGTGTTTAAATAGGTTTCCCCTCCCACTCCCAAAGGCTCCCGGTTATGAGATGCTTTCACTGCGTTGTGCCCCCAGGCAGAATGCCTGGCCTTCAGGGTCGCTGCTCATGGGGTGGCTGGTAGACACGTGGCTGGCTGGAGTGTTGATTAGTTCTGCCCTGTGGGGATTTCTTCCTGTTGGGGGGCAGTTCTCTTTCGGGTTACATGGAGACTGGCAAGCACACAGTTATAAATCCCTGCTAACCTTGAATAGCCGCAGTGAGTATTGCCCTGGTCTCATTACTAGAATGCCCTCTCTTCCTGGAAGCTCCCCCTGCCTCTGCTCGGTCTGGGGTGCTGCTGGCTACTCTAGGGGCAGGGACGCCGAGCTTGCCACCACAGAAGCCTCTGCAGTCCCTGCTGGGGTTGTCTGGTTGGCTCTTCCTCTCTCTTCACTTGACCCGGGGGATGAAGGCTGATTGACGTTTTGATCCTTTGAGCCCAGCACAGTGCCTGGCACATCAGTCTCCAAAAACACTCTGCTCATGTCTGAATTCTTCCTGCAGGCC
Organism: Orcinus orca; assembly: GCF_937001465.1. NCBI lineage: Eukaryota > Metazoa > Chordata > Mammalia > Artiodactyla > Delphinidae > Orcinus > Orcinus orca. Next base: position 89,390,208 of record NC_064569.1, on the reverse strand, counting down.
CTAAAAGTAAAGGTCACTCACTTGACCCCAGTGGCATCAGGAATGAGAGCTTAGCTCTGGCACTCTAACCTGTATCTTTGGGTGCAGGTTGCAGCACTGTAAGTGAGCAGGAAGCTTTACTGGCTTCCTTAGAAAGAGCCTTGTGGTCCCTGTGTCTGAGAATTTTGTATAGAGCCGTAAAATTTTGTTTTAAGTAAAATTTTTTTTTTTTTGGCCGTGCCACACGGCTTGTGGGATCTTAGTTCCCTGACCAGGGATCAAACCCCGGCCCCGGCAGTGAAAACACTGAGTCCTAACCGCTGGACTGCCAGGGAATTCCAGAGTGCCTTAAAATTTCTAACTACAATTTATCCATTCTCAAGTTGCTCTCCTGCCTTGTTTTATTTTAGATATGTCGGTGATATATCTGTGGACGCTCCAAAATCATCTGTGGTTCCCTTCCAGCCACCAGGACAAATGGGGTGCTGAGGGAGGATCACTGGAATTTGGTCTGGTCTTGGCAGGAAACGGGGGGACGCTCACAAAAGAGGTGGAGAGGGTTTAATGCAGGGTTAAGGGGAACCAGCGAGGGTGGTACAGCTCCCACAAGGGAGTCACTGCGACCCCTGGGCCCGAGAGGTGCAGGCAGGAGGCCCTGTGGAACCCAGCAAGAAGTGGACATAAAGAGGGGGGCCTTTGGACTCCCGCTAGGGTCTCCCATTGACCAAACTCAACCAGGAACCAGAAGCAGGAGGAACCCAGTTAATTCGGTCTAAACAAATCAGGTTCTTGGGGCACAGAGCCAGTTGGAGAAGCGCAGAGAGTGAGCCTAGAGGAGCAAAGAAGAGCATCGTCACGCTACTTGCAGACTTTTTGACCAATAAAGGCAAGTATGACACCTACCAAGTATAGGGCAGAAGTGGACCAGTGGTCACAGAATGTGATGTTTAGACCCTTCCCTTTGGGAGTCGGAATGTCCATGTATCTGTGACCATCTTTAAGCCACCACATTGAGAAACATGAAAACCTGGACTTCATAGCTTCAGACCAGAAAGTTCTCATGGTAGGACCACGTGTGCACCCCTGCTCTGTCAAGGAACCTTCATCCCTGTTCCCGGACTGTCTCCGCTCCTACCCCAAGCCCTGCCTCACTCCTGCCATTCGCTTCTGCACCCACAAAATTTGGGACCACCCCGAACTCTTCCCAGCGCGTGTTCGTGACACTCCAATTTTCTGCTTTCCTGGGTAGCAGCGCTCTGCCGCAGCGGCTCCCGAGGATGAATTTATTCATGGTGGCAGGTGTACTGGATGAAACTAAAGAGATTGGAAAATTATGTAAAATGTTTGAGAATGTGCACGCTCGTGCTTACATTTAATGGGCCCATTTGAAAACGTCCCTGAACCCTGAAGCCAAGACAGAGTTTGACATCTCGCGGAGGCCAGGTGTTTAAATATTTGCAATTCCAAAGAGCCTGATTCAGCATGCTTTTACCATTCTCATCCCCGCCCTGCTTATGTCTCCTCTGTGCAGGCGTTTCCCTATCCGTTTCCTTCATGATTTAAACTGTGACAGTTGCATCCACATTACAGGCTTTGATTCCGAGTCTTTTGGAGATATTATCCGGAGATAAGCGGGGCTGTCATCATTTTACAGGTGGAGAAGTTGAGACGTGCAGAAATGAGTTTGAGAAAGGTGGCTTTGGTGCCCCGTGAGATCTTAGCCTCTCCCACCCCCTCCCCATCCCGAGAACCTGGACCTTTTGCACAGCATCATTGTCTCGGTGGCCTCCTGTGCATTGTAGGGTGTTGAACGGCATCCCTGGCCGCCACCCACCGGATGCCAGTAGCCCTGCACACCCCCAGGAGTGACAACCAAAAATGAGTCCAGACATGGACGCCCGTTCTGGGGGAGGCAGAGGGGAGTAAATTAGCCCCTGTTGAGAACTACCGCCTCCCAGCAGGGTATTTTAAGATCTTGGGCATAGGAGATTGTTAATTGGTCTGAGATGGGGCTGGGGCTCAGGGTGTATTTTTTAAATCTTTTGTGTGTTGCTGATGTACCACCAGCAGGGTGAAGAATCTCTTTTGCAGAATTCAAATCCCATCTCTCAGCCTGTTTCTTGATCTATAATACTGAAATAGTAACACTGTACTTGCCTTGTACAACTAAATCTGGCAATCTGTGTGCTAAGTACAGTACCTGGAATGTAATAATTTGCTCAGTAAATATTAGCTCTTAGTGTGGTGATTATTCGTCTCTTATCTTCCCTTGTCCTCCTTCTTGATCCCCAGGTATAAGTCTGGAGGAGGGACCCTGTAGCCCTGATCCAGGAGTCGGGGTTTGTGTATTGAGTGTGGGGTTGAACATGTCAGGGAGCCAAGGGCACAGAAGATGGGTCAGACAGGGTAGGGCCTGGTACACAGGGCGGAATGGGGTTCTTCAGGACGGGGAGAGGGGCAGGTGCAGGAGTGAGAGGCTCTGAGAATCCCACAGCTGCGGGTGAACCCGTGATTTCAGGATTTCTCGCAATGAGGATCTGGGTGACGCTGAGGTTCCGCTCCTGGCATTGAGAGTGGGTGGCCAAGGTGCAGTGCAGCTCACTGGAGGTGAAGCGGTCTTGGAAGTGCATTCCAGGCTCTTGGCTGGTTTATCCTTGAGGTGGTTAAACTTCCCTTGGTGATGTCAGGAGGCACGGTGCTGAAAGGAGGTCTGGGGAAGCCCGTGTGGCAGTGACCAGGATGTCAGAACTGCACTGCAGTTGGAAGTGGCTCATGAGGATAGCAGGGAGTCTGGGAGCCGTGCCCTGGGAGGAAGGGCCATGTGTGTGGTTCTGAAAACAAAGAGGCACCTATCAAGACTTCTCCCTGGAATTTCAGTATTGGGTGCCCTGGGGAACATATTGGTTCTGCAGTACTCCCAGGACAGAGCAGGGCTGGAGTGGGTGTTAGTAGGCAGGTTTCAATTCGAGGGAGGCTGTGCTTTGGTAAAAGGACAACATGGAGAGGCAGGAACGCCCCGTTCCTTCCGGCTGTTCTGAGAGAGGCTGGGCAGCTTCCTAAAGGGGATGCCCTAGGGCAGTGCTTTCCAGTCTTTGTCAAGTGTGGCTCCCACAGAGGGTGATAATTGTGTAGTACAGGGAGGTGAACAGGAAAAATTGCTGGCAGCAGAGGGCAGCCAAACCTGAGGGGTAGACCTGCCTGGTAGCCTGGAGACCTCACTTGAAGAGATGAGTGTCTTCATCGCCTGTCATTCATTTCACGGCACACCAAGGTGCCAAGTCACCCCGTTTGGGAAGCTTAGCTCTTGAGGACGTTTTTGTCATGAGTGGACTGCAGTGTGCTGTATTTCTGCACGTGGCATAGTTCCCTTCCGTGACATCCTGCAGGACACGTGTCATGCCCCTCGTGTTACAGCGATTGGTTAATGGACAGACTGGGGCCCAGGCTCTCGAGTGCTTGGATGAGATGACCCATCCTCGTCCCATTGATTCTGCCAGTCTTCAGTTCCTTGAATGGCATCCCAGCTGGGGCCCATAGGTGTTTGTTGGTCCCTTTGCTCTGTTATCAGGTTACCCCTGACCTGAGACATCTTGTGAGAACGTTTCCCAAGCTCTGAGCCACCACGTCTCTGTCTGAGATCCCCGATTGTCAGTTCATCCTTTCAGGGTGTATTACTTTCTCTTCTCTTGTTACCAGTTGTCACGGTCTGCAGACATGGGGGCACGGGACTCACTGTTTACCTATTCAAGCCAATTGCCATTTCTCTCGTCCCCAAAATGTAATTGAAAAGAGCCTTAATGGTTTCCAAATGATGATAGCTCCATAAACCGATTAAAAAGGGCTTCATAAAACTGTCTCGAGTTATTCTTCACAGCTGCCGCCAATGCTTTTTGTGTCCCAATGATCCCAGCAAGAAATAAGGGCACTTTTTCGTGTGGTCCAGAGTGCCAGCAAAGTCCTCTTCCTCCATCTAACTGCTCCCCCTGCTTTCTTTGCTTCCCAGACAATCCACGTTGCCATTGTCTGTGCCGGATACAACGCCAGCCGGGATGTTGTCACCTTGGTGAAGTCTGTCCTGTTTCACAGGTAAGCGTGACTGTTGTCCTCTGCGGGCTCACGTGTGTAGCTGTCAGCCTGTGCCTTTCCTCCAGGAAGGGTTAAATAAAAGCAACATTTCTCATCAATCATTTAAGCTGCCATGAAAATGTAATTATTGTCTGAAACCCCGGGGAGATTATCATGTTAATAATGTTTAACAGCAGTGATGAGGGGCCCTCTCGCAATGTTTAGAATTGTAGCTCTTAGACCTTAAGGGACCTTCAAGGACACTCCAGATTTGCTACTTCAGTTTCTTCATTGCCTTCCCCTACCTGACACTCACCATACCTCCATTTACACTTCCCTGTTGACAAGTTGCGTTATGGACTGAATTGTGTCCCCCTAAATTTTATCTGTTTGAATCCCAAACTCCAGGGCGTCAGAATGTGATTGTATTTGGAGATAGGGCCTTTCAAGAGGTAATTAAGTTAAAATGAGATCATATAGGTAGGCCCTAATCCAGTATGACTGAGGTTTTTATAAGAAGAGAAGATGAGGACAGAGGGACAGCCATTTACAAGCCAAGGGGAGAAACCTTAGAAGAAACCAACCCTGCTGACACCTTGATTTTGGACTCCTAACCTTCAGAACTAGAGAAAATAAATTCCAGTTGTTTAAGGCACACAAGTTTGTGGCATTTTGTTATGGCAGTTCTAGCAAGCTAATACAGGATGCTTATTCTATTCCAGTGTAGCCCATCCCACCTCCGGGTGTTTCTGACCATTAGACAGTCCTGCCTTATATCAAACTGAACTTTTCCAACTGGTAGATTGTGTGATGAAGTCCATTGGTGCTAGTGCATCACCATGGAGACAGTCATACAAAGAATGGATTCCTCTTCCACCTGGAAATGACAGTCCCTCCTGAGTCCTCTGTTCTCCAAGTTAAGCTCCGGCCATTTGCTTTCATAATGCTTTTTCATGGCACTTTTCTTCTGTCCCCTCACTATTTTGATTGATATCTAGTTATGTTCAGTGTATCCAGAATTGGGCCTACAGCTGCAGCCAGTGTCCTTAGGCTCTGCTCTAACTTGCTTTCTTACCAAGGGTTTGGACGAAGCTCACCCGTAGCTGCAGTGCACAGCATGGAAACGTATCAGATAACCATGGCAGGATGCAGAAGGGTCTTAGCAGTAGGAACAGTCATGAAGAGCTCCCACAGTTTAATTGAACAGCGATCCATGTAAAGGTTTACACCCAGATCTGTCAACAGCATAAATGGAGGTGAGAGAGTTGGTGGACACCCAAGACATACCCACCCTGCAGGAAAGTGGGATTCATCTTGTGTCCTCTTGCTCTCTCAGTCTCCCAACCAGCCCATCTATCACTGATGCCTTGAGGTCCTCCTTCCTAAGTAATTTTCATTTCCACCCCTTCCCCTCCATCCCCACTGCGACTGTCATAGTTCATGTCTACATGTACTCTCAGCTGTGCTTTCTGTCTCCCTGCCCTATCCTCCCTAATGTCAGAATGATATTTCAGGCATGCAAATCTGATTTCCTAAAACCTTTCCTTAGCTTCTCCTTGTCGAGGGAAGAGAATTGAATCTCTTTACTGTGGCACACAGACCATCCGGGATGTGATGTCATTCTCAGCAGCGTTCTCTTTCTCCTCGCTGTTTTTTCATGCTCCAGTAGCACTGATGTGCTGGTAGGTCCCCACCCTCTCCAAGGTGCGCCCTGCCTGTTGTTTTCCTCTTGCTGCTCTCTCTGCCTATTTCTCCCCTCCCCCTGCCTCTCCCTGCCACCCCAGTCTGGCAAACTCCTTTTATCCTTGAAGCCTTTGTGTAGGTATTATTTCTAACCGGAAGCCTGGGTCGGGGCTCCCCTTCTACCAGCCCATAGTACCCTGTGTATCTTTCTATCATTATATTTATTACATTGTAATTTATTTATATATTCATGTTATATCTCCTGTAGTAGAATCTGGGGCTTCTGGAGACAGACACCGTGCCTTATTTTTCCTGTTTTCCCAGTATCTCAGCAGAGTACTTAACATGTATTATATGCTCAGTAAGTGTTGACTTGTTTAATAAGTGAACCTAGGAGACTGCATTAATAGATAACCTGGAGAGTGTTAATTCAACCAGTTACTTACTAGCCCGGATTTAGTTCGACTTCACATTCCGGCCGCCGTGTAGCTCAGCGATGTTCAGCACATCATCTCGCTCTTGAGACTTTAGTTTGTATATTGGTTAGCTTTTGCTAGGAATCAGTTCACCCCAAAACTGACTTGGTTGAAAACAACACTTCTTAGCTCAGCTGTTTGTACTGAACTCCCGTGGCTGGTTCTTGCAGGGCCCCCAGCCTTCCTGCAGTCAGCTGGCAGGTTAGCAAAACATCAGATTCACTGCCTCCTGGAGCAGGGAGAGGTGAACAACCGACAAATACATTACGGGATCAGTTACTGCTAGGGGTGCTCAGGTCCTCCTTGTAGCTCTGTCCGGTCGCCACTGTGATTTCAGTTGTACATCTGAGGAGGAGGTGGGAACGCCGAATGAAGAGGGGCCCTTTCCCAACACCACGGCTTCTGTGCACCTTGGGGACTCACGGTTCTGCAGCCTCCATCTGCCCCTTGAAACCAGGCATTCTGTAGGCTACGCATTGAATCAGATGAGTGGTTCTCAGCCTTTATGTGTTTATTCCTTGTCTCCACTAAAGACCTCGGGTCCCTCCCTGAATAAAAGGAAAAAGCCCACTCTTTAGAGAAGAGTGTTTGCACGATTCCAGGTCATCGCGCTCTTTCTCAATTATGGCACCTTTAAGGTCATAAAACCTAAATAATTCCAATAGTTGTTGAAATCGTAAGAATCCTGTTGAGTATAAACTTTTACTTCTACAGTAGCTGAAGCACAAAGATGTTAAATTTAAAAATAGCAGTAGGGGGCTTCCCTGGTGGCGCAGTGGTTAAGAATCCGCCTGCCAATGCAGCGGACACGGGTTCGAGCCCTGGACCGGGAAGATCCCACATGCCGCGGAGCAACTAAGCCCGTGCGCCGCAACTACTGAGCCCACGTGCCACAACTACGGCAGCCCGCGCTCCACAAAAAGAGAAGCCACTGCAATGAGAAGCCCGTGCACCGCAACTAGAGAAAGCCTGTGCACAGCAACGAAGACCCAACGCAGCCGAAAATAAATAAATAAAATAATAAATAAATTTAAAAACATAGCAGTAGTTTTATTATCAGCTGCTGATGGCATGCCATACTTTCATGGAGGCATGGGGACTTGAGAAGAAAGTAAATTCTCAGTATGTGGTATGAACATTCTACACCCCACATCAGTGACTACTTGATCCCTTTGGACCGAATAGCCAATTAAGTCCCTCCCATCCTTGAAATTCTACAGATGAGAATTATTCTGTGAATTGATATGCTGGTGACAATGATTTGAGATATCAAGACAAAAGGACCTTTGAAAGACATTCAGCTCAGAAAGTCCAGCTATAAATAGCTTCATTGTTTCCAAAGCACACTGTGAGGATTAACTAGTACTTGATTATAAAATACTTTGACAAACGGAGTACCTTCCTAATGTTAATAATATAGTGGTTCAGGATGCTTCTTTTGGCTTTCACTGTTAATTACAGTAATTAGATTTATTTTCCAGACAAGATTTTTAGCAAAATTTCATGTAAGGTTTGCTTCGTCACATCAAATCAATTTTGCTTCTGCAGCATGCTTAGTGACAGTGGGCACACTATATTTTAAAAGATAGTAAAAGTATTATGGGCACTCTTATATGCTGATGCTTGCACTAAAAAATTGCTATAACCTTTTAGAAAGAAAGTTCATAGTATTATGACCAAGACATTTACCCTATGACTGCTTTAGGGAGTCTGTCTTAAAAGGATAATCCTAATTACAGAAAAAAGTTTTTGCAAAATATTGCTTACAATCATAAAAATTCAAATAACACTTAAACAATAAGTCTAAATAATGGAATGTCCTCTTATAGTAAACCATATTCTTAGTTGGTTGTAAAAAGTATGTCATAACATGGACAAGTGATATTTTATGATATAAGGTGAGTGACAACACAGTTCAAAAACTCATGCGTAGGGCTTCCCTGGTGGCGCAGTGGTTGAGAGTCCGCCTGCCGATGCAGGGGACACGGGTTCGTTCCCCGGTCCGGGAAGATCCCACATGCCACGGAGCAGCTGGGCCCGTGAGCCATGGTCGCTGAGCCTGCGCGTCCGGAGCCTGTGCTCCGCAACGGGAGAGGCCACAAGAGTGAGAGGCCCGCGTACTGCAAAAAAAAAAAACAACAACAACTCATGCATAACATCGTTCCACTATATAAATACATGCACACATGTGTGGCATGCATACAGATACACATATACATGGTTGAAATACTACAGGGAGTGAAAGAATAGCAAAACATACATGAAAAATGGAATTCTTGTATATTGTGTCTGGGGTGGTAGAAATACAGATGATCTTGGTTTTGTTTTCTCTTTATATATATTTTTGGTCATCTTACTCTGTACCCTCTATGATGAAGAAAAAAGGAGGATGAGAAAAATAAATACAAAATAAATGTGAGCAAAGGTTTACCTAGTAGAAAATAACACAATATGTGTCTGTGTCACCTAGATGGGAGACTTTAAAGAAAAGTTCGGGGGATGCCTGTAACTCCAATCCCAGTTGCAGATAAACCGGGAAGTATAGCTGCTCTTCAAGGAAACCGAGCTTTTAGTAAGCAGAGGAAAAAGTATATATATTCACTTAGTCACTAAGTGCTTACCTCCTGGGCAGGAAGGTGGACCAGCTTGTAAACATTTAATATTCGTTTGCTGGGGTGATCTACTTAACTGTTACTCCACAGCCCTGTTGGCAGGAAGAAGCTGGGTGATTTGCCTTACTTTACATGTCAAACAGCTGGTGTGTGTGTGTGTGTGCGCGCACACACCCGTCCTTTTTTTTTTTTTTTTAGCTTTACTTGTGCCCCTCAAGAACAGAGAGGATAAAACAGCATCTTCGTGACCAGTGTCTGCCTCTAATTGTCTTATTGCTTATTCAGGCTTAAACTTGTTATAGAAGCAGTTTCCAGATTTTGAAGGGAGGAACCTAGGATTTAAGTAAAGGAAACCAGAAGTAGGTTCTGATTCTGGACTTTCCATCTATGAGCTGGTGAACCAGCAGGTCACTGTACTTCTTGGAGCTCTGCCTTGCCCCCCAGCCTCTCATAGAGCCCTGTTGTGAATATCAAAAGAGGTAATCGACGTGAAACATTTATGTCTTTTATTTATTTTACAAATAGGAAGGTAGTTCTCATTCTACATCAGGATGTGTTCTGAGTGTTTTTCAGATATGAATGCATTGAATGTTCATGTAGTTTCAGGGTGTGGTTACTGGTATCCCCATTTTATAGATGATGAAACTGAGGATCCATATGTGAAGTCAAGGCTCAGGGTCACAGAGAGGAGGGGCAGGGCCGGGGTTGGACCCAGTCAGTCTGGCTTCAGAGTCTGAGCTCTTGAAAAGTTACCATTTTGAGTATCATTTTCTTATTTTTATTTTCATTCATCATTTTGGGTGACCATGTAGACATTATTATTACTCCTGTGGTTTCCATTATCATCCTCATTCCCCCCCAGGTATGTATTTTTGAGGTGATAAGTATAGATAGTGGTTTTAAAGGCCTGGACATTAGTGTTCTAGTAAGACTTAAGAAAATCGCATGGAGGAAAGAAGAGAAAGTGGTAACTGTGTGAGGCAGTGGGTGTGTTCATTAGCTTGATTGCGATGATGATTTCACAATTATACATGTATAAAAATATCACCTTTAATGTTTTCAAAGTATTTAATGTCCACCTTAAATATATACAATTTTTATTTGTCAATTTTACCTCGCTAAAGTTCAGGGAGAAAAACAGCAAGGACATGTAGAACCTGTGAACAGGTAAAAGATCTTTGCTATTTAGTCACGCATGTATATGTAAATCCAAAAAAATTAATTCGTATAGTTCAGATGCCAAGGATAGGTCATTGTATTTGACCTTCATCCCAACCCTGTACAGTGGATGCCGTTACTCCCACAAATGGATGAGGAAACGGAGGCTCAGAGAGGTTAAATAGCTTGATCAAGGTCACAGGTGAATAAGTGATGCTCCTGGGTCTCTAGCCTTGGCTCCGGCCAACCCTGGAATCCATGCTGCTTTTACGACACCATGAGGCCTTTGATTTGCTCTGTTCTTCTCCCCTGGAGAGCTTTTCTGACATGAATACTGACTTGTCCTCGATTCTTCCCACATTATCAAGGCCACTTGTCCTCCCCCAATGCAAGAACTCACACTGAAAAACCCTCATTCTGGCTGCTATGGTTTTCTGCAGTGAGTTCCATTTACATCTCTCAGTGTAACAGATTCACTGAGCCTTCGAGTTGCTGTCACAGGCTCTTTCTTTTTCTAAAACTGCAATTCCATTGTAACCTTAATAATTAAGGATTATTTCAACTCAGCTGTCCTTGTACATTTTAATCAAAAACAGACCTTGGATTGCCTTACAGGGGCTGTGGCACATTCCTGACAAAATAAGAAAGGAAAAGCAGGGAGGAAGCTAGGGTTTAATCATCTTTGCCTCTTTGTATTACCATATTTATTGCTTCCCAGCCTGGAACAGGGGAGCAGTTAAGGAAACCAGAGGCAGCAGGAGCATTGCTCATTATGAGCAAAGTCTGCAGACTGTGCTGAAGATGAAGCATGCACTTGCTCCCTTCTTTGTTAAAAAAGTGTGATCTGGTCTGAATTAGAACAGACCTAGTGTCTGTGTTGCTTGAACCCAGCCAAGTGGACCCCATTGTATTTGAAGATGTGTACTCAAGCTTGCCTGTTCAGGTAGAAGCCTTTTCTCATGGGCTTAAAGCAGTGCTCCCAAAATGCATATGTAACTGGTGGACTGGTATAAAAGACTATTTCGGATGTTATCTAGATGTAAAATTAAATAACATTGAATCATATATTAAGAAAATTATTCCTTTTGTGATTCTTCTGAATGAGTTCTTACTGTCTTCAGTTTATGAAACTCGTTTTGGCGTAAATATGTTCTTAACATCTGTCTAACTCTTGCTAATTTACCTCTGGACAACAGAGAGTAGGATGGAGGCTCATCACCTCTGGCTGATTTGGGGAATTGGAGGCCTCTATCTTTAAAACATTTTTACCTTCCTGAGTTAGGAGCCAATTGCAAAATAAGGCTCAGAAGTTATACCTGGAGAATGAAATATCACCTCTGCTGCTGTTAGTCCTGAATTGTGGGATGTTCTTTCAATTGTGAGTTCTTTTTTGGCCTCATGAATTGGGTTTACTTACAGTCTGAGCCAACCGGGACAACTGCAGGCCTTCCCCACCTGGGCAAATGACTTACTGTACAACACAGTTCCCCAGGAAAGAAGCCCAGAGACAGCTGAACAGACCAGGCCTCAATGCCTCTCCCAAACTCATAGGTCAGACCATCACTCCACATCTCAGGCCAGTATGTAAGCATTGGGATGTAAATCACATACCATGAAGTTCACTCTTGAAAAGTGGTTTTTAGTACAGTTAGAGTTATGCAGCTCTCACCACTATCTAACATGAGACCATTTTCTTCATCTTGTAAAGAAACACCCATATGTATCAGTAGTCACTCCCCATTTCCCCCTCCCTCCATCCCCTGGCAACCACTAGTCTACTTTCTGTTTTTATGGATGTGTTTATTCTGGACATTTCATATCAACAGGATCACATACTCTCTGGTCTTTTGTGACTGGCTTCTCCTTACGTAGCATAATGTTTTCAAGGTTCATCCATGGTGTAGCACGTGTCCGTACTTCATTCCTTTTTATTGCCTAGTAATAATATTCCATTGTATGCATGTACTACATTTTGTTTATTCGTCAGTTGGTGGCCATTTGCGTTGTTTCTACTTTTTGACTATTATGAATAATGTAACTCTGGATGTTCGTGTTCAGGCTTTTGTGTGAATATATGTTTTCATACTTTTTCATATATAACGAGGAGTGGAATTGCTGGATAACTCAGCAGTGGTAACTTTGCTCAATTTTCTGAGAAACTGCAAAACTGTTTTCCAAAGCAGCTACAGTCATTTTAGAATTCCACAAGTAACAAATGAGAGTTCCAGTATCTCCGTATCTTTACCAACACTTGTTATCATCTGTCTCTTTATTTTAGCCATTAGTGGGTGGGAAGTGGTGTCTGAGTTTTGACTTGCATTTCCCTAGTGACTAGTGATGTTGAGCGTCGTTTCCTGTGCTTATTGGCATTTGTACATCTTCTCCAAGAAATGACCATTCAGATCCTTTGCTCCGTTTTTAACCTGCTAACTTGTCTTTGTCTTGAATTGCAAAAGATCTTTACACATTCTTGGTTTTAAGTCCCTTATCAGACATATGCTTTGCAGATATTTTCTCCCATTCTGGGGCTGTCTTTTTCACTCTCTTGATGGTGTTTTCTGAAGCACAAAAGTTTTTAATTTTGAAGACCAGTTTATCTGTTTTTTCTTTTGTTGTTTGAAGATGTCATATCTAAGAGACCATCACCTAACCCCAAATTAAAAGATTTACTCTCACATTTTCTTTTAAGTGCCTCTACACCTAATTTCCAGGTAATTGTGTCCACTCTGAGGGAATTTGGTTCTCTTTGGTAATTATTCATTTGTCCGTTCATTCATTCTTTCAATAAACAAGCACTGGATGATTATATCTACAAGGAACTGTTAAAAATCTGAGGAAAAGATCATCAACAATATGTAGCTTCCAGGGCCGAGACTCCATCTAACAGGGAACAGTTGGAAAGATCTAAGTTTTGAGCTCTGATATCAGTGGGAGGCACTGAGAAAGGGCATCTGACTCTGTGGAGTGGCTTCCTTGGAGCCGTGGCGTCTAAGTTGAGAACAGAAGGCTGGAAGCAGGAAGTGCGGCAACGTGTAGGCGGTTGTGGAAGCCACGACAGCGTGAACACAGCCTGTGGGAGAACGTGGCCAAGTCCTGGACCTGACTCACGGCCAGGCACTTTCTAGGCACTGGGGCTGTAGAGGGGGTTAACGAGAGAGTAGGTGCTTTGTGAAATGAGAGAATCTCTACCCTAGACAGCTCACATTCTAGTGGAGGGTGGAGATAGACCTGCCGATGAAGATGGAGATTTCTAATACTAGTCAGTGCTAGAGAGAAACCAAACAGGGCAGTGGGGTGGGGAGTGATGGGGAGGGAGAGGGACATTTCGGGTAGAGTAGCCATGGAGGGCTTCCTTGAAGAGGTGACACTTCGGTTTCTTCTTGAAGGAGGGATAAGAGGTGGCCACAGGCAGGTCTGCAGAGGACAGTGGCTGGAGTGCAGGAGGGAGTGGGGAGGCGTGAGCATGGACAGGGGGACGGGGGGAGCTCATTGAAGGTCCGGTTAGCTCCAGGCGGAAGGCTGTATGGTGAGCAGGGGATCATGTGATCATTTTAGAGAGTTCAGGGCTGACAGGATGGACGAGCTATTGGAGGGAGCAAGCTCAGAGATCAGGGAGAGAAGGGGTGAATATATCCATAAGATGTTACTGAAGGTTAGTTGGGATAATAATAGATAATATTTAGGAAGTCCTTACTGCCTGGGAGTCACCCTTCTAAGTTCTTTATATATTTTAGCTCAGTTCATCAGACAGTAACTATGAGGTAGGAGCCATCAACATCAACCCCATTTTACAGATTTGGAAACTGAGACTAAGATTAAAAAGCTCACTCAGGGTCACATCATTTGTGACAGGACCTAGGTAAGAAGCAGCCAGGCGGTTTGGCTTCAAAGCCCCAACCATGAGACTAACGCTGCCTCTGGGGACTTGCGGTTGACTGGGTGTGTGGGACGTGGGCGGGGAAGAAGCCCAGGTGACAGTCCCATTTCTAGCTTGTGAGTGTGGGTGAATGGTGCACCGTTCACTCGGGCAGGGAATTCAGGAGGACAGACATGTGTAAGGGGCCAAGAGAGGACAACACGAGCCCCTATTTAATATGCCAGGCACTGTTCCAGGGGGTGGGATACACCAGTGAATGACCAACCAGGTCCCTGTCCCCATGGAGCTGACATTCTTTGTTTGTTAGGAGGGTTGTAATTGGGTCGTCTTGATTCCAAGGGGCCCATGGGATATGAAGTGGGACCATCTGGTTGACAGCCGGATTCAGAAGTTAAAGCTCAAGGGCGACATTCTGGCTTACACAGGGGCTCTGTGAAAAGTGGTCTGGGCCATGCTTTCAGGTGCTTTCGTCGTGGCCGCTGGAGGTGCAGTTGACGGGACCCACATTCTTGTGATGGTTCCCAAGGTGGAGCATTAGCAGAGCCCCTCCAGGTGTTCATCCTCCCCACGAGGAGACGTGAGCTACTGCTGGCTAGACCGCATTGGATTACTGAGGGGGTCAGCAAACTGTCAGGGTCCTGGTGGTCCCCTGAGCTGGGGACTGTGTGTCCTCAGATTAGGCGTTTTCTTAGTTGTCTAATGAGGGAAGCTGATGAGGCTCACTGACCCCTTTGACCATGCAAACACCTAGTTTACCCCTAAAGAGGAGCCCAGTGTCTTTCTGGAGTTACACTCCCTTCTGGAGAGATGCTTTAAATAGACCAGAGGAAGAATGCAGAAGAGGGGGAAAGCCTCATACAAATGCTTGCCCCGGGGCTTCCCTGGTGGCACAGTGGTTGGGAGTCCACCTGCCGATGCAGGGGGCACGGGTTCGTGCCCCGGTCCGGGAAGATCCCACAAGCCGTGGAGCGGCTGGGCCCGTGAGCCATGGCCGCTGAGCCTGCGCGTCCGGAGCCTGTGCTCCGCAACGGGAGAGGCCACAACAGTGAGAGGCCCGCGTACTGCAAAAAAAAAAAAACAAAAAAAATGCTTGCACCGTCCTCTGAGAGCCTGTTCCTCTTACCCACGCTGGTTCATCTTCTGCTCGGTAACTAGATGAACCTCCTGAATTACAACTTCAATCAGCTGCCTGCTGAGCTCCCCAAACCTTGTCTGGCTGTCTTCTTGTTGTTAATACTGTCTCTCTCTTCTTTTTTTCCTCCCCATTCCAGGCATACACTAGGTGTTCAATAAACATTGTGTGATCCACTCAAAGAAGACTATTGTTCTTTCACTGACATACGGTGGACTTTCCCACCTCCGTTCCTTTCCTTATTCTGTTACCTCCTGCAGAATGCCTTCCTCTATCCTCCATCTTTTTGCATCCAGAGGTCCGGTTTACTTGCCACATCATCCATGGACACTTCCTAGATTCCCCACTAGTGAGAAGGGGTCTCTCCCACCCTTATACTCCAGTGGCATGTGTGTTCCTCCTTGTGGAACCGTCCTGTACAGTTGTGCAAGTTGTTCACTCTCCAGCTCCAGGAGTACCTTCACTCACCGTCCACGTCAGTGTCTTCAGGTGGCTCCCTGGGAGCTGTGCCGTTCCCAAACTTTGCGGCCGTGTGTGTAGCCCAGCGTTACAGCGCAACACCGGTGTTCTAACGTTTATGTGGTTATTAGTATTCTTTCTCTGTCTCTGCCAGATGATTGCTGCCTGAAGAGAGGACTCTGAGCTCATTCATCGCCTAAATCCCTCTTCTGCCTTACTTGCTGCTTGATAGCTCTTTGTTGGGTGTTTATTCATTCAACTCATTTTTTGTCTGTGAATGGAAGAATTAATTGAAAATACTTTATTTGAAAAGTGATGCAAAAGCAGTGGAGAAAAGAACAGTTTCATAAGTTAGTGTCGGGAATAGTTGTCCTAGTCCGTTCAGGCAGCTATAACAAAATAGCACAAACGTGTGGCTCATAAACAAGAGACATGCATTTTTTTCCTCAGTTCTAGAGGCTGCGAAGTCCAAGGTCATGGCACCAGCATGGCCTGACTCTGGCTGGGGGCCAACTTCCTGATTACAGACTGAAGACTTCTCTCTGTGTTCTCATGTGGTCAAAAAAACAAGAGGGCCTCTTTTATAAGGGCACTAACCCCTTATAAGGAAGGAGGACTCTTCCCTAGTGACCTAAATACCTCCCAAAGGCCATACCTCCTGGTATCATCACCTTAGGGGTTATGAATTTGGGGTGGGAGGCAACGAACATTCAGACCACACCGATTGTTAGCATGTGTTGAAATATTCCACGCCAGGTGTTTGCTAAGTGCTTTATATACGTCACGTAATTGTCACAATTACCCAGTGTACTGCTGCTTACTTACCATTATTGTTTCTGAATTGAAAGGAAGAAATTGAGGCATAGAGAGCTGAAGTCACATGCTTTCGGTCACTCGGTCAGTCATTAATGCAGCCAGGGTTCTGACCCAGATGTCCTGGAGCAGAGCGCGGCCCTGAACCGTTGATGCAAGCATGCCATTAGCTGCTTTTACTTCTTATGGGAATGTGACCGGCGACAGGGAGGGAGGGGCGCTGGCTTTCGTCCCCTGTTGTACCAGTGTTTCTTGAGCACCCGTTACTTGCCATGCTCTCTGCTGGGCACTGGGGGTGGCGTTGAAAAGATGGTTCCTGTTCTCAGAGGCCTCGCGGTGCAGAGAAGGAGCCAGGTGTTTGAATTTGTATCACCCAGTGCTTCGCTGGAAGTGGTAGATTAGCTTTTCATTTGAGGTGCCCAGTTAGCAGGAAAAGGGAGGGATGAAGATGGGCTCACAGAAGGCTTTGAGGAGGAGATGACTGACAAAGGGAGTTTGAAAGGAAGAACAGGTACTCAGGGACCTCCAAGTATCAGGGGAGTATCCCAGGGAGAAGGAACAGCCCAGACAAAGATACAGATGTGCGGAAAACGTGATGCGTTGGGGCAAAGATGAGTATCTTGATCTGTTTGGTATTGTTACCCATGTCTAAAATTAAGCCATCTCTCTACTGTGGATAAAAATGCAAGCTGACAATTATACAGATTTATCTTCATTCATTCTTGATACGTAAGACTCCGGTCGCGGCTCGTGGGAGAGGGGGATGACTGTGCCAACACTGAGGGCTAAGGGGACCCTCTGACTTCCAGGTGGCTGTCTAGCTGTCTCTGGCTTAGCGTCCAGGGAAGTCAGTAGCCAGTGAACAAATACACCATCACTCCCTCATGCCACCAATCGTCACCTAGGACTGCTGGCAGCATCTTATAGGGAAGCTACCTGTAGGGCCCCCAGGGAAGCTGTAAGGCAGGCGTGCCCCTTCCTTCTAAGTATAGACAGTTTAATGGGAGAGCTTGCAGTGTTCGCGCAGCGGGTGCCGTGGAGAAGTTCAGCAGTGCTGATCGCTCCTTTGCGTCATTTGTTCAGCTCAGCACCCTGAGCTCCTGCTATGTGTTTGGCAGGTTGGCCTTGGATAATAACTTTCTTCAGGTCTAGACTCATGTACCCAGTTCCACCTGGCTTTGCCACCCTCACCTTAAACTTGGTATACCCAGTCCCCAACCCATCATCTTCCCCCAGTGTGCCTTTCTTCCTGTAGCCCCTGTCCTGAACGAATCACCACCAGCCCAGGAACCCCAGTGTCTTCCTCTTCCTTTCCATTTCCCCCATATCTAAGATCTCTTCTCCTGAAATTCCTCTAGATTCCACTTTGCTGTTGCTCTTCCCCAGACACTAAGTCGGATTCTTGTTTCACATTCACCTGATCTCCTAAGTGAGGCATACACCTCTGTTCCCCTTAGCTGCCCACTATCCATCACCTATCCCACTCTTCATTTCGCTTATTGAACTCCTACTGCATCCCAGGCACTGAGTTCGATCGTGGGGCTCTCCATTTCAACACAACGGGCACCATCCTTTACTCCCCTGAGCTCTCGGTCGAGGGGGCATGCAGACCAGTAAACAGGCAACCACGGCCTAAGGATGGGCACAGATGCTGAGCTGACTGTGCATTAGGAAGGGCCCCTGACTTAGTCATGGGTCGTCAGGGAAGGATTCTAAAAGCAAATGATGGCAGACAGAAGTGAAGGCTGGGTGAGAGAGAACCAAATGCTGAATGGGGGCTGTGGAGGCAGGGGCGGGGGGAGGAGGAGGAAGAAGGAGAGGACAAGACCGTGAGAGCAGGGATGGTGTCTTACCACCATGTCCCCAGCGTCCTGCACGTCACCTGGTGAACAGTGGGTGTTTAATAAGTATTTACAGAATGAGCAAATGCAAGAGGGTTTCCTGCAGAGTAAACGGTGTGTGCAAAGGCCCAGGTGGAGAGAGAGAGCGCGAGGGTAGGGGGAATTGAAAGAAATCTGTGTATCTAGAACTTAGAACAGGGCTGGGGAGCGATTGCAGGAGGCTGAGAGCTATGGGCCAGTCTGTTGCTCCCCACACCGAGCTGATCAAATCCAGACTGTTTAAGTGGGCGTTCATTGCACTGCTCCCTATGCGCTTGCATCTCTCCCCTTCTCTGCTCGAGCCCCTGAGTCCCTGCTAACCCTTCCCTTCCCACCACACTCTCAGCACCCCCTGGGCTCCAGCCAGAGTCTCGTGTTACTCTCCTTGGATCGAGTCCCTTCTTCTTTGCCAAGAATAAAGTCATTTATCCTTCAGGGCACTACTTCCCCCACCTCTTACACATTCTTCTGACCCGGTCCAGATTTGCCCTTCTTTTGCTTTACTCTCCTGGAGCCTTGTGTTCTGTTGTAGCTGTTATCACAGTCCACCTCCTGTTTATATTTGGGTCTATATTTAACTGTCTCTAAATAGTAAGAACTCCTCGAGGTTGGGGTGGGCGAGGTCATTCTCATCTTTAGATTTCCAGAGGTGCTCGTTCATGGTATTACGATGTATGCCGTTATTCTTACTAGAGCAATGATATTTCTGGTAATAGTTCTTCTGGGTTGAACTTCTGGTTTGTGCCTGGAGGTCCCTCAGGAAGGCGTATCTGCTGTCTGTTGTTATCCCATCTATGTTTGTTGTTGAGATGCATCATGTATGGTACGTCTTATCTCATCTAACTGACCCAGTAGCCCGTAGAGGAGGTTTTTCACATTCTGCAGAATGAAGAAGCAGCAGTGCAGAGGTATAAGTGACATGCTCGAAGTCCTCCCCTGATAGATGCCAGATCTGGGCTTCGAATCCATTTCCATTTGAATTGGAAGCTTTGCCCTTGTGTACTGCTGGTTTGTATTTTGGGTGCTGGCTCAGTGTAACAGCGGGTCAACTGAGGTAGAATGAATAAAGGCTTTAGAAATATTACAAGTGAGGGTGGGCTGATACTCAGTTATGGGAGCCCCAGGTGATGCCATCGTGGCTGCCTGTTTCTCTTTCGGGGAGGAACAGGCAGAAGATAGGACTTAGTGCTGTGCTGGGGGAGAAGTGCGTTACCCGCTCCGCACAGCTGGTCCAAAGACCTCATCCTTTGTCCGCGTGCTTCTGCACTGATGCCGGTACATCCAGGTGGTAAAGATAAAGCGTTGACCAAATTGTTACACATGCTCTACTTAAGATTTTTAGAAACACAGATGCCCTAGTAATAGGTATGGCGGTTGGCTTGCATTGAATGTCACCAGGGATTTTACCCTCTCTGGTCCTTGGTGGCCACGTCTCTGAACTCCTGAGGTTGGATGAGACATCTTCTCTCCTCAGCTCTGACGTCCTCTCCAGTAGGTAACATGCCTGATTGTCCTTCATCACTGCTGTTAGAAACTGGCCACACGTTACCAGCTGGTAAGAGCGTGTCTCTGCGGCCTTGGTTCTCCCTCCTGACTCTCCTCCGCTCCCTGCCCACAGGCGGAACCCCCTGCATTTCCACGTCATCGCCGACTCCATCGCCGAGCAGATCCTGGCGACGCTCTTCCAGACCTGGATGGTGCCTGCCGTGCGAGTAGACTTCTACAACGCGGATGAGCTCAAGGTACCGGTGGGAAGGGAGATCAAGCAGGATGCTTTTCTTGTTTATGGTTTAGTAGACAGCAGCAAAGGCAGAAATCTCAGCTCGCAAACTGGAGACGTCCAGGGTATAACTGAGGGTGTTTGCCACTTGAATCTGATTTGATTATCTGAAGCATTAAAGCAACCATTTCTTGAGCACAGAATGCGTGTTGGTCTGTGCAGTTCTGGCCACCAAGGCTTTCTGTGGAGGCTGGAGGCTACTGGCCTGGTCCGTATCTAAAGAAGGCCTATGGTGGCCAATATCTAGAGAATTCTGTTACCCGGTGAGGTCAGCGCTGAGTCCAACAGGCCTGCGTTTGAATTCGTATGTTGTCATTTACTGGTCATAAGACACAAAGTAAACAGGCTATACCTTTGGATCTGTTTTTTCCTGAGTAGAAATGTACTTATAACACCAACCTCATGGAGTCATTAAGAGGCTCAAATGAGAGAACGTGTGTGAATGTGCTTTAAAAGACTATGTTGAATAAATATTAAGGATTATGTTGGGCCAGAGGGTTTCAACCAAGGGAGACTCATTTGGCCACGTCATTCCCTTGCTTAAAATCCTCCTGTGGGGGGTTCCCTGGTGGCGCAGTTGTTGAGGGTCCGCCTGCCGATGCAGGGGACGCGGGTTCGTGCCCCGGTCTGGGAAGATCCCACATGCCACGGAGCGGCTGGGCCCGTGAGCCATGGCCGCTGAGCCTGCGCATCCGGAGCCTGTGCTCCGCAATGGGAGAGGCCACAACAGTGAGAGGCCCGCGTACCGCCAAAAAAAAAAAAATAATAATAATAAAGAAATCCTCCTGTGGTATCACGTGGTCTGCATCAGGCTTGAGGTTCACGGTCTGATTTAAAAGTCCTGCACGTTCTGGCTCTTGACTCTTCTTCCAGTCGCATCTCTGGCCATTCCTGCAAATTTGCTTATTACTCAGCTCGAAGAAACCACCTCTGGGCTCTCTGCCCTCCCTCCTGCGTTTGAGCGTTTGCTTCTGCTGTTCCTTCTATCTGACACACCCTTCCAGCTACTGTCACACCTCCCACTCATCCTTTAGGACTCAGCTCCATGGCTACCCCCTCTGAGAACGTCCCACGACTCCTCCAGGAAAGAGGAGGACGTTTTCTGTTCACTTGCCCGTCGACTGCTTTAGTTTAGAACCTTCTTAACGGGATGGGGCTGGGAGCACATCTTGTTCTTTTCTGTATTTCTGGCGCATTTGTTGGTACCCTGTAATGCTTGTGGATTTAACCAATTGCTGTTATTAGTGGAACATGTCGCTTTGCAGAAACCGTTGCAGCTCTGTCTCCAGTCACCTTGGGAAGGACTAAACACCTAGACATGAGGCAGATTTTAGCACATTGCTTGGTCTAAACCTCATAAAGCCATTATCTTTTCATTTCAGAGCCATAGCATTTTAAATAGATCACAAAGATGTTGGCCGGAGTTTCTCATTTTCCCATATTTCAGGCTCTGAGGTTGATTGAGATGTTCAGAATTTAGCATTTGGGGATTGTCGTGGTAATTTGTGTGCCATTCCAATCTATTCTGAGCTAAAACTGATTAACACTCTTAAAAAGGGAAAAACAAAATTTAGCAAATTGCTGCACTAATTAAGGTGAAAGCAAGCCGCTCTGTCTCCCGGGGTCTGAGGGCCAACACCATGGGGAAAAGCAGCAGGAGGGGAGGGGGCCACGTCTGGCACAGCGTGCATGTTCTCTCTTAGAACAGTCCTGTGTCTGTGCCCTGTGCAAGCCTGCACCCCCTCTGCTCTTTGAGGAAACACGAAGTAGTTGAAAACCCCAGCTTCATTTCGCATCTTGCCATTAAAGAGCTAATATCTGATTTGGGTTCTGAGCCTTGGCTTGAGCAGCTGAAAATGGGTGGAACCCTGCCAGCTGTGGGAGAAGATACTGGATTAAATCAGATCACTCACGTGAAGGCCCAGCAGTGCCTGAAATGCAGCAGGGTCTTGACAATCCCTCATTCCCCTTTGCAGCCATGGCAATATAGGATTAAAATGCTCTTGATTGAAGGCCCATAGGGCAGCTGGGAGGTTGAAAGGTAAGGCACGGTGGCCTGTAAGCTGCCCCCGGGAACCCCAAGGCTTCCTTAGGGTCTTGGAGGAAAGGAGGGGACTGGTGTGGGGGAAGACGAGGGCTCTGACTCCCTCATGCCCACGTGAATCCAGGTATCCATTATGTTTACACACTGAAGTTTTATCCATTTGAATTGAGGACTCCATGGCTTAAAAAATAAGAATTAAAAAACAACAACAATCTGATGTGTCCTAAAGGATATCGTCTCCAGAGTCCTGCCCTTGACCCTGCCTTCTGCTGCTGACTCTGCCATGCAATGTCCCTACCATCTGCATTTCATTTCCCTACCTCTTAAAACATCTATCACCCACAGCCCTGTATTCCGTGAGGCAGTTGTCAGAATCTGGTAAGGACAGTGAGTATGAAGGCATTTTGTAAAACATAATTTTTCCATTATTCACGAAAACAGTCATCATAATTTATACATAATTCTGCTCAACAAGTCTAAACAGTGATGTGCCCACTCGTCCCCCCACCCAACCTGAGCCTCTCCTGGAACCTAACACTACCACCTACTTAGCTGCTTATCCAGAACCGAGTTTGCCTTCGATGGGTCCCTTTCTCTCTCCGAGCATCTGGCCATTTGAGGTCCTAGCTAGTCTTCGTCTCCCCTGCTACCATCCTTGTCTAAGCCTGCATGCTCTGTCGCCAACACAACAGCAGTTTTTTGTTTTGCTTTGTTTTCCCAGAGAAGCCTTTTCCCTTCTCCTCCACTCACGTCTCCTCACCCACATCTGTCCTCCGTCAGCAGCATGAGTCAGGCTTTCCAAAGGCAAGCCCAACCACACCTTCCCCGTGCTCTGTGTAAAACCTTCAGTGATTTCCGGATGCTACTAAGATGGAGACCACAGTCCTTAACTGAGTCAAGTTTTTCTGCACAGTCTGGCTCCTACCTCCTCCTGACTTAGTCGTCTACTGTTAGCACCATTGCTTCCCCACTGGATCTTCTAGTCTGCTCTGCTCCTTCCCTTCCGCTGGGGGCCTTTGCACAAGTCATTTCTTCTCCCTGTTGTACTCTCAGCCTGCTCTCCCCCATCGCTAATTGAGTCCACGTTCTCTTGCTTAAGCTCCATGTACACAAGGAAACCTTCCCTGCCTTCATCATCGCTTAGGGGCTTCTTTGTTGTATCTTCTCAGAGGATCACATACGGTTCCTTCAGTAAACTCGCTGCGGAGTGTAAGCTTTCACACCTTTGTGTAATGAGCTGGTAAATGTCTGTCTCCCCTAGAGTGTAGGCTCCGAAAGAGCTGGGATCCTGTCTGTTTTTCATCACCTTGTAAGCTTAACACCTGCTCAACAAACCTAAACCGTGATGATGCCTCACCTATGAAAACATTTGCTAAATGAATGATACACAGTAAACTCAGCACTGGGTGCCTAAGAGACATGAAGCCATTAGGAAGAGGTTTCAGTTTTGTTTTGTTTTGTTTAATTGAAGTACAGTTGATTTACAATGTCATGTTAATCTCTGCTGTACAGCAAAGTGATTCAGTTATACATATATATATATATACATTCTTTTTTAATATTCTTTTCCATTATGGTTTATCATAGGATATTGAATATAGTTCCCTGTGCTATACCGTAGGACCTTGTTTATCCATTCTGTGTATAATAGCTTACATCTGCTCCCCCCATGCTTCTACTCCATCCCTCCCCCAACCCCGTCCCCCTTGGCAGCTACCAGTCTGTTTTCTATGTCTGTGAGTCTATTTGTTTCATAGGTAGGTTCATTTATGTCATATTTTAGATTCCACATGTAAGTGATGTATGGTATTAGTCTTTCTCTTTGATTTACTTTGCTTAGTATGATAATCTCTAGTTGCACCCATGTTGCTGCAGATGGCATTATTTCATTCTCTTTTATGGCTGAGTAATATTCCATTGTATATATGTACCACATCTTCTTTATTCATTCATCTGTCAATGGACATTTAGGTTGAGGAAGGAGTTTCTTGATCATTGTCAGGGTTCACCACATTCCTGAGGCCCCTTGTGGCTCAGGGCATGGGCAGACAGCCAGGTATTTGTCTACCAGTGACCCTGCAGTGGCATAGATGAGGAAGCTCCGTCTGTGCCAACCCACCTTAACCCCCCAAGAGCAGCTGTGGGACAGGTGGAGTGTCTTTCCATGACAGGTAAACCAGGAAGGGAACACACTGAAACACCATCCATTAGATGGCATTAGAGAAGGGATGGATGGTGACAGGGAATGGTGCTGTGTTCTTTACTTGCATCCAGGAAGCATGTCGGATGGTAGCGTCAGCAGACACGTAAGACGGCCTCCCCCGATAGGAATGAGAAATCGCTTTGTACAGCTGTTGGAAATGGCGTTTCTCAGAAATACTCCTGTGGGCCCCTTATTCTATCTGTTAGCGCTGGAGAATGGAGTAATAGGGGAAAGGAAGTTATGAAGGATCAGTGCATGATTAAAAATGAGCTGTGAGGGCTTCCCTGGTGGCGCTGTGGTTGAGAGTCCGCCTGCCGATGCAGGGGAGACGGGTTCGTGCCCCGGTTCGGGAAGATCCCACATGCCGTGGAGCGGCTGGGCCCGTGAGCCATGGCCGCTGAGCCTGCGCGTCCGGAGCCTGTGCTCCGCAACGGGAGAGGCCGCAACAGTGAGAGGCAGCGTACCGCAAAAAAAAAAAAAAAAAAAAATGAGCTGTGAGAAATTCGCGCTGGACTGGTGTGCTTCTCTCTGTAATGACCAGTTAGTGCGGATTTGCAAACGGTGATGGCTCAGCCTGCTCGTCCCTGTGGCCTGTGAAACGCTCACTGGTCTTTCTGATGTTTATGTGGCCCATTCATTTCCAGCTTCCGAGGCCCTAGATCAACAGGCTCCCGGCCCTGGGTGCCCCAAACTCTACCCAGGACGTGCAGCTCCTGTCACCAGGGGAGGGGAGCAGCAGGACAGGGACGATGACTTCTTTCCGTGTGGAGCTTTGCAGGTGGCGGCATGCTCTCACTCACTTCTCAGGACCACCCTGTGGGCTGGAGAGAGGAGTTTCGTTACCTCCATCTCACAGGCAGTTTGTAACCTGAAGCTCGGAGTTGAAGGATATCTGCCTAAGACCAGGCAGCTCCTAAATGCCAAGGCAGCTATTTGATTTTTCCCTTTCCAAATGAAATGATATGAGATGCATGATTGTGTGATTCAGTAGACACGGAGGTGGGATGGATCTGAAGGAAAGGAGGGGGACGTGGGTTGCAGCCACTGGCTGAAGCTGCCACTGTTGAATTGCACTGGAACTCAAGACTCCTGTTTTCAGTGACTCTAGACCCCATAGGCTGTGGTGTAACCTGTGCTATACATGGAACGCTTTCTTTTTTATGTTTACATGGTTCTCTCATGGAACGCTCACAGTAACTCTGTGGATCGGTCCTATTATGATCCCCATTATACAGATAAGGAAACTGAGGCTTAGGGAGGTTAAATAAGCCCAAATCACATGCATAGCTAGTATGTGGTAGAGCTGGGATTAAAACCCAGAACTGACTCCATAATCCATGTTCTTTCTCCTGTGTTCTGGTTCCTTCTCTGTGGCCTGTTTTTAAGCTAAGATGCTATAATTGTGTCTAGACAAGGGTCCTCTGAGCTCTCGGTGGTGTTCTTTTTCTGGTTGTTCCTGAAGAATAAATGCGTTAAGCATGACCCCTCCATTTAAAGGCCTGCAGCGAGTGGCCTTCCTGCTGGGGACCAAAGTATGTCTCACTAATGATGCCGCTGAGGGCTGGGACAGCCCCATCACTGCCATCCAAGGATCATTTTCTAAACTAAACAGTCACCACTCTGGACAGTTTGCCTTAAATCAGCGAGATATTTGCCAGTGTTCAGACGAGGCCCTGCATGCCCGGCAGCCTTTGATCTTGCTCCTAGTTGGCCCGGGAAGTCACCCCCAGGCCACCACTGGGGTGAGGATGATCCCGAGCTCATGAAGGGAAGTGGCTGGCGCCGGGGCTGTTTCATGATTCCCCTGTCTAGCTGGGAGCCCCCATTTATCTCCTTTTCTCTTAGACCTGATGCCCGCTCATTACCAGCATCAGAAAGATTATGAAGTGGGATTCAGGGCTGTGGTCACAGAAAACATTGATGGCTGACTCTAAAAGTTGCCGTCCTACTCACACTCAGTTGCCTTTGTGCTGGTCCCTATGGAGTATTGTAGAGGTTCTCTTAGATAACTGCCGTCTTTCAGCACCTGCTGTCCTTTGGGAGACAGACTTCTATTGTTCCTCTCACTGGGGGATGGAGACACTACTGCCCGCCCCATCTGTTTCCTCGGAAGATATGCCTCCTGAGTGATGGGCATTTTCAGTTGGGAGGGATTGATAATGACATGAACTCATAGGGTCTCAGGGTTAAAAAGAAACCCAATACTCATAGCTAGTTTTTGACAAATGAGGCCCAGTGGGGGTTAAGCAAGTTGCCCCAAATCTCGCATAGGACTCTTCTCCAAGCTGGATCTGGATTTTATGATCCAGGCCTGGAGTGTAGTTCAAAGGGACCACACGCTTGGCGGTGGCCGAACTTCCATTGCAGTGACCAGATACCCGCATGGGCTGGAGCAGTTCCAATTAGACTTGACCTGCAGAGGAGAGACAGAAGCTCTGGGACATGTGTCTCTCATAGAGGGTAAGATCTGCTCGGAGATGCCCTGCAGAAGAAAGAAGTGAAGCCAGGTGGCCTTTAGAATTGCCTTGTCCAGTGTCACCAGTAATATGGTAATGATGAGAGTAACACAGAGAACTTATCATCTTTCCACGTTGGTGGCTCTAGCTCCCCTTTATTGGTAAAACTGAGGTCTTGTCATGGAAAGCATGATGCTTGGCACATAGTAGGCCCTCAACCGATTCTATTTCCTTCCCTTCCTCTTTGGCATATTTGCAGATGACTGTGATTAACCTGTTCAATCTTCTCTTTTCCAAACCTACCACGTCAACACACACCTTCTCTTCCTCTACAGCAAAGGAACAAACGACGGCTGACCACTCATCAGAGGGCACATGTTTTAGGTTGTTTTTCTAGAATAGTTTATGGATTTAGGCTCTAGTTCTTTCTCTCCTTGTGGGTCAAACATTATACAGGAGGGCTGGCTGAGGTTACATATTATGTCCAGGTCTGGAAAAGTTGGCATTTTCCCATTTTCTTTACTGCTTTACTGGTTCCTGGATTATCTGCATGGTTGTTGAATGGGAGAACTGGTTCTGTAAGGACTGCAGTGCACCTCGGGCCTTTGAGTTAGGCTTTTCTCTCCGATAATGAGCGCGAGATCACAGAACAGAGGTGGATCAGTGAAATGCGTAACGTACTTTTCCGTATTCAGAAGACTGATCTTTGGCTTTTAAATATCAGACATGGAACATTGTAGACAACTAACAGAAATTGTAATCTGTGTTAGAAAAGAACCTTTCTGTGTCAGTTGTACAATTCACTTTGTACACAGGCAAATGTCTCTTTATGTAATGGAGTGTCCTAATGAATGGGCTCTGTCCCTTTTGAAAATCACAGAATCTTAATTAGGAAGGAACTTGGCATTCATCTGGCATAACCTTCCACTTTCTTCTATAATATTCTATGTAAACGGTCATTAATCTGCTTTTGAGTCCTTCCAGAGATAAGAGATCATTACCTCCCAAAGGACCTTGTTCCATATTTAGAAACTCGATTAGAAATGTTCACCTTGTGCTGTACTGAAATCTTCATCTTTTTAATCCCCTTCCCGCCCCCATTGGTCCTGAGCATTAAGAAAGAGTGAATGTGAGTGTGTATATCATTGTCTGGTCACTTGTCTGCCTTCCATACTAGACTGTGAGAACCGAGAGGGCAAGGCCTGTCACTTTTTTCTTTAAGCCCAATGTTTAGGATACAGCCTGGCCAATGATGGCTCCCAGAAAATGCATGAGCTCTGTTTGGGGTCTGCAGAGTAGGTCAGCCAGGTGTTTGAGGACCTAGCATATCTACTAAGTCTTCTCCTCATCATCCCCGTGCCTTCAACTATAATCCGAATGGCAGTGCTGGGAGCCTAGTTGACACTTAAATTTATCCTCTGACACGTTAACCTGATAAGTGGTTTCTGAGTTTTTACCTTCCTTGAATGGGCTCACTTTTTTCTCTATCTCTTATGTCTACCCTTCTCTATGGTTCTTCAGAATATAACAGTTGTTCCAGATCTGTGTATGTGACATGCCCCTCCTGGAGCTCAGACTTAAACTCATTTAAAGCAATTTAGTGTCCCCTGAGCCACCTTTTCCTCATCTTGAGCATTGATCCCTTTCCACTTGCATTGCTGTGGTCTTCTCGTCCGTTCTCCTTGATAAAGAAGGAAATGCTTTCCTGAACCTGATTTCGTTGTGTCTTTTCAAGAATCCCATGCTATAGAAACAGCAAATGTTTTCTTTGGTTAATAGGGAACTTACCAAAGGTATCAGCAGAATGCTGCTAATCAGAGGTCTAAGTGATGCTGAAATCTCGTTCTCTTGGACTTCAGTGCAGTGTTATTCTCTGGTACCACAGGGCTTATTTGTACAGAATTTGAGTTGAACAACTTCAGTGATTCAAGAGAGTAGGTATAATGATGGGTTTTGGAATATGAGTTGGATGCCCCCCACCAAAAAAAAAAGAGAGAGAAAAAGAGAGACCAGAGGTATTTGATGGACAGTGAGAAAGTAGTGGGCAAAGTCAACTGGAGGTTATGGTGAGGTTAGAAAATTTCTACAGTGAGAGCAGGAGTTTTTATCCAAATGTTTTGAAAGGATAAAAGGCTGGGTTTGGGGAGTGAAATGTTAGAGCTTCTAAAATGTGTTTCAGAGGAGGTACATTTTGACACGTTACCCTGGGCTGGAGTGGCTGAGCTGGTGAGAAGCTAATGAAAATTAAGGGCTGCAGGCGCTTCAGAGTCAAGGTGTTGGATGGTCCCTCCAGAGTCTGATGAAATGCAAAAAAAATTGTCACAAGCTAAAAAGAATTCTATGCATGTAGATCAAAAGGGGCCCTTACAATCCAGGTAAAATCAGTGGTAAGTTGCCCACATCAGGCTATATACCCTAGAAAAAAGTTTTTTATTTATTTTATTGAAGTATAGTTGATTTAGAATGTTGTGTTAATGTCTACTGTATAACAAAGTGCTTCAGTTATATATATGTGTATATATATTCTTTTTCATATTCTTTTCCATTATGATTTATCATAGGATATTGAATATATCAATAGTTCCCTGTGCTATACAGTAGGACCTTGTTGTTTATCCATTCTCTATATAATAGTTTGCATCTGCTAATCCCAAACTCTGAATCCATCCCTCCCCCATGCCCCATCCCTGTTGGCAACCACAGATCTGTTGTCTTTGTCTGTGAGTCTCTTTTTATGTCATAGATAAGTTCATTTGTGTCATATTTTAGATTCCACATATAAGTGATATCATATGATATTTGTTCTTTTCTCTCTTACTTCACTTGGTATGATAATCTCTAGGTCCATCCATGTTGCTGCAAATGGCATTATTTTGTTCTTTTTTTTATGGCTGAATAGTATTCCATTGTATATATGTACCACATCTTCTTTATCCATTCATCTGTTGATGGACATTTAGGTTGTCTCCATGTCTCGGCTATTGTAAATAGTGCTGCAGTGAACACTGGGGTACATGTATGTTTTCAGGTTTTAGTTTTGTCCAGATATATGCCCAGGAATGACATTGCAGGATTATATGGCAAGTCTATTTTTAGTTTTTTGAGAAACCTCCATACTGTTTTCCGTAGTGGCTGCACCAATTTCCATTCCCACCAACAGTGTAGGAGGGTTCCCTTTTCTCCACACCCTCTCTAGCATTTGTTATTTGTAGACTTTTTAATGATGGCCATTCTGACAGGTGTGAGGTGGTACCTCATTAGAGTTTTGATTTGCATTTCTCTAATAATTAGGAACATCGAGCATCTTTTCTTGTGCCTGTTGGCCATCTGTATGTTTTCTTTGCAGAAATGTCTATTTAGGTTTTCTGCTCATTTTTTGATTGGGTTGTTTGTTTTTTGGTTACTGAGTTGCATGACTGTTTGTAATGTTTGGAAATAAAGCCCTTGTCAATCACATCATTTGC
The DNA here is from genome assembly GCF_937001465.1 of Orcinus orca. Classification (NCBI taxonomy): domain Eukaryota; kingdom Metazoa; phylum Chordata; class Mammalia; order Artiodactyla; family Delphinidae; genus Orcinus; species Orcinus orca. The sequence goes on along the minus strand of NC_064569.1, from coordinate 89,360,127 downwards.
AAATATTTTCTCCCAGTCTATTAGAAAAATATTTAAATTATAAAGAACAAAAAAATTCTTCCTTTAAGAATAGCTCTCATTAATAAGAGTTGATTATGTATGAACTTAATAGCTTCACATGCATAATCTTATTTTATCCTCCCAATGAGCCTTGAGGTGAGTATAATTATTTTCACCCATTTCCAGATGAGGAAATAGAGGCTTATAAAAGAGACTTGTTGAAATTACTCAGTACTGTGGAACTAAACTGTGAATCCAAGTCGTCTGACTCTTGTGTAATGCCATCCAATAGAAATGTAATGGTGAATCATGCGTAATTAAAAAATTTCTAGTAGCCATATTTGCAAAAGCAAAGTGAAACAAGTGAAGTGAATTTTAATAATACATTTTATTTAATCCTGTATATCTAAAATATATTGATCAATATTTTAAAAACTACTGATGAGATATCTTGCACACTTTTTTTTCCACACTAAGTCTTTGAAGTCCAGCGTATGTCTTATGCGTCCCACCTTGGACAGCTGCATTTCACGGGCTCAACAACCACGTACGGTTGGTGACTGTGGACTAGGGGTAGAGCGTCATCTCTAAGGCAACCTTATAATGCAAGGGTAAGAGGTGGAGGGAACCATTCTGTGTTTGAAGAATAAAAATTCTCACTCTAATAATAAAGTGCTAATAAAGCACTTTATTATGTGCTAATAAAGTGTCTACAGAGTTTTGAGCAAGACAGAGACCTGAGAATACCAGCCAAGTTCTCTCATGTATAAAGGCAACAGGAAAAAAACACAAAAGATATGTTATGCAAGTGCTCACACAATATGCACCAGTGTATTATACTTCTTGAAGAAAGAATCATCAGTTACTTGCCAGCCAACCAAAAAAGTAATCAAAATGAATATTCACAAATGGAAGAGGTCTTGTTCTAAAGGGGCAGGCAGTATGTACTGGAAGAAGTTACACATGGAATGATCTGTAAATAATTGTTTTAAGTCAGTTGCAAAGCTGAATGCAGATGCCAAAAGTTGCTCTTACAAGCATACAAATAACCAGATGATCACAGACATTTTGGAACAGCCTCAGAAGTGTGTTGGATTTAAAAGCTGCTAAATTTCTGCTGTTTTGTGGGGTAACTCAGATGGTATTTTTTTTTAGCCCTTCATTCTGATCATCAGGGAAAAAAAGATGTTTCTGGAAAGTTCAAAGGTGACCGCTGGTAAAGTTATAAATAGATTTAAAACTAAGTTATTAGAGATGATTATTGCAGATGAAAGAAACTCTACATAAGATAGGTAGGAAGCAAAGACAATGAGAAAAATATTGGATGTCCATATGGGGAAAAATGAATTTTGACCTTCACTATATACCATATGCAAAAATTAACTTGAATCTCACCCCTCAATGTAAGAGCTACAAATACAGAACAGTAGAAGGAAGCAGAGGAGAAAATCGTAGTGACTTCAGGTTAGTCAAAGAGTTCTTCACTAGGATACGAAAACCACAAACTAAGAAAAGATACTGATAAATTGGACTTCAGCTAAACTGATAGTTTTTGTTCTTCCAAAGACATTAATAAAATGACAAGCCACAGACTGGAAGAAAATACTTGCAGAGCAGATGTCTGACAAAAGTTTTATATCTGGAATATATAGAGAGAACTCTTAAACAATAAAAAGAAGACCAATGACTCAGTTTGAACATGGGCAACATATCGTAAGGGACACATCGCCAGAGAAGACAGGGATAGCCAGTAAATCCCTGTAGAATGCTCAGCGTTGTTAGTCATCAGGGAAATGCAAATTGAGATCATCATGGGATACTACTTCACACTCACTACAATGGCTAAGATTAAAAAGACTTACAATAAAAAGTGTTGGTGAGAATGTGGAACAGCCAGGACTCTCATACATGGTTGGTGGAAGTATAAAATGGTTCAACCACTTTGGAAAACAGTTTGTTAGTTTCTTAAGAAGTTAAACACATACTCACAATATGGCTCAACGATTCCACTCCTGGGTGTTCATCCAAGAGAAATAAAAATGTGCATGCACACGAAAATTTGTGTGTGAATATACATAGCTTTATTCATAGAACTTGAGTGTCCGTCAGTTGTAGAAAAGAACGGTAGTATATCCTGTCAATGGAATGTTATTCAGCAATGAAACGTATGACACATGTAACAGTATGAATGAATCTCAAGAGTGGTATGCTCAGTGACAAAAGCCAGACAGAAAGACTGCATGTTACATCATTTCATTTATACGAAATTCTTGAAAGCAGATCAGAAGTTACTAGGGGCCAAATGGCAGTGTGGTGGGGATTTCCTTCAAAGGGGCATGAGGAAACTTTTGGGGCTGATGGAATTGTTCCATGAAGTGATTGCTGTAGCAGTTGCAGACTATACTTTTGTTGAATTGTACATTTAAAAGGGCTGGTTGTAGGGACTTCCCTGGCGGTCCAGTGGTTAAGACTCCACGCTTCCACCGCGGGGGGTGATGGTTCGATCTCTGGTTGGGGAACTAAGATCCCACATGCCGGGCGAAATGGCCAAAAAAGAAAAATAAGTTAAAAAAAATAAAAATAAAAGGGCTGATTGTAATGTGTTTAAATTTTTTCTCAAAGCTGAAAAATAATGCATAAAATACTATTCCAGATGCAAAACCAGCATCATTTCTTTTAATAAATATAAATGCTTTAAACTCTTCTATTGTTGGACAAAACTGATGCTTGATTAAATAGTGCTATCTTAACTGTGTGCTTACTATCTTTAAGAAACACACCTTGGGGCTTCCCTGGTGGCGCAGTGGTTGAGAGTCCGCCTGCCGATGCAGGGGACACGGGTTCGTGCCCCGGTCTGGGAGGATCCCACATGCCGCGGAGCGGCTGGGCCCGTGAGCCATGGCCGCTGAGCCTGCGCGTCCGGAGCCTGTGCTCCGCAACAAGAGAGGCCACAACAGTGAGAGGCCCGCGTACCGGAAAAAAAAAAAAAAAAAAAAAAGAAACACACCTAAAATAAATTATAAAGTTTAAAAATAAAATTTATAGTGTGTCTCAGACTTACAAAGACAAATAGTAAAGATACGTTAATTGCAGATGAACACAAATATAATTAAACACATTTAATTAGATAAAATTAATAATTTTGAATTGATGAGTGTGATATCCATAAGAGGATGTACTAGCCAAGCTATTTTCCAAGTAGAAATCTTCCAAATATATAAAGCAAAAACTGATAGAAATATGGGGTATATTGGGAGAGTTTCAGCCACTAAAAACGCAAATTGTATTGTTAATGACAAAGATAGTTTTAAAACTGTAATCAATATCAATAGATATCAAATTTCATATCCATCAAATGGAATAAAAATGATTTTTCAAATGGAATAAAAATGGATTTTCAAGTGTTCATGAAAAAATTACGTAAATTGAGGGCCAGAGAAAACCTTATTAAAATTCAAATCATAAAAATTATATAGGCCCCATTTTTGACCACAGTGTAGGAAAACTACATGTCAGAAACAGACTTTTAAGCCTATTCTCTATGTCTGTGAGTCTGTTTGTTTTTTTTTTGTGTTTTTTTTTTTTTTTTTTTTTGTGGTACGCGGGCCTCTCACTGCCGCGGCCTCTTTCGTCGCGGAGCACAGGCTCTGGACGCGCAGGCTCCGGACGCGCAGGCTCTGGACGCGCAGGCCCAGCGGCCATGGCTCATGGGCCCAGCCGCTCCGCGGCATGTGGGATCCTCCCAGACCGGGGCACGAACCCGCGTCCCCTGCATCGGCAGGCGGACCCCCAGCCACTGCACCACCAGGGAAGCCCTGTTTCTGTTTTGTAGATAGGTTCATTTGTGCCAAGGGAGGGGGAGTTGGAGGAGGGAAGGACTAGGAGTTTGGGTTGAGCAAGATGTAAACTATTATATATAAAATGGATAAACAACAAGGTCCTACTGTAGAGCACAGGGAACTATATTCAATATCCTGTGATAAACCATAATGGAAAAGAATATTAAAAAAAAAGTATGTCTATATATGTATAACTGAGTCACTTTGCTGTACAGCAGAGATTGGCATAGCATTGTAAATCAACTATACTTCAATTAAAAAAATTTTGAAAAAAAAGAAACAAACTTTTAAATGGGTGGTTCAAGATACTTGGAAATTAGGAGAGCGTGAAGAATTTTTCTAAATGCTTATTTAATCCAAAAGGAAATAAAAACTAAAATCATAGCCTGCTCTGAAAATAGCAAACGAAGAACATTTCACTGTAAAGTTTATGGCATGTGCCCAGAGCTGTCACTGGAGATGTTTTAATAGCCTTTAGTGCTTTCACTACTCAAAAACAAAGATGATGATAAATGAATCTCACATTCCACTTGGTAATTTAGACAAGAACAGTGGTGTGGACCTGAGGAAAGCAGAAGGGAAGTTAACAGCAGAAGTCCATGAAGTAAGAAAAACAGAAAACTAAAATTTTGAAAGCTGGTTCTGTATATAAGAAAGTGGCAAACAACTGGCAAATCTAATAATGAACAATAGAGAAAATATTAATAAGCTAAAGAGTAAAGATAGTATGCAACAATACACATAGAAAATGATAATAGCAATAATAGCCAACATTTATTTGGTATTTATCACATACCAGATACAGTTGTAAGCATTTAATGTGGATTATCTCATTTAATTCTCACAATGACCCTTTAACACTAGTGCTATCATGATCCCATTTTGCAGATGTGGAACCTGAGACTAGAGACAATTTGGCCAGGACATTTGGGTTAGAAAGGAGTGGAAACAGGAAAGAAGCCCTTCAGCTGGTTGTGGGTCTGGGTTTTAACCCCACACATAACACTGTAAAATCCCATGCTGATTTGTGAAATCAGTGAGGTGTAATCCTGTGTTTGCCTGAAATAATGTTTGCATTTATTGCTGCCAACCGCCTGAGGCACTGTCAGTCCTAATTACTTTGAATTCAATTCTCTGAGGTTTGTCAGATCTAACAGGTAGCCTGAGTTGAGAGCACACACATTGGATGGTACAGCGTCAAGGAATTGTACTAATTCTCAAGATTCCCCCCCCCCCCCCCCCCCGCCCATAACCAGCCACAGTTAGTCATCAAGCTAAACACCAGTGTGTTTCCTGGCTTTTCTCTTCTGGATGGTTGAGTTTATTTCTAGATTACCTTTATTCAGAGAGTAAAGAATTTGGGGTCCTAATTTTGTTCAGATGTCTTCTCTCTGACTCCTTATTAAGCCAGACCACCATCCTTATCTTCTCTCTCCTGTACTCCACCCATGGTAATGAAAGCAGAAGTTCAAGGGCTGCTTCCTTCAGGGCAATGCTTGGGTTCAGGAATTACTTATAGTCTAATTTTCCAACTTTTATTTGCTTTTAATGTTTGTAGATTTGCTTTCATGCCAACTTATGTTTTATTCATATAATATAAACTATAAATATATATATAATTATATGTATTAAATACATAATTATATGCATGGGTATTATATATTTATAATATATGTTAATATATACTGTGTATATAAGGTCTATATAATATGCATATAATATGCATATATTGTGTAAAATATATACGTAAATATATATATGTTTGTGTATTAAATTGTATACATATCTCCCATTGAAAGGGGTTTTGGGTTACCTAGTTCGCCATGTTACCTGAAACGTCTTCCCTCCCCATCTGTCATTTAGAGCTCAGGTTAATCTCAAGGACACTGTTCTTGGCCCACCATTCTATTAATGTTTGGCGCAGAATTCCCCTCCTAATTAGGCTGTCATGCCACTCTGTGCTTCCTTTGTCATGACGCTTGTCATTGTATAATTACTTGTTAAATATCTTCCTTATATAATTATTTGTTAAATACCGTCACGGCCTAAGTGTTGGTTATAAGGCTGACTCATCCACTACAATGTGAAGTCCTCTGGATGGTCTCGCCCACCCCATCCCTGTTGTTAGCACAGTGCTTTCGCAGAACTGACTCTCAGTAAACATTCAGGTGAAGAAGTCCTGATAGGGTTGCTGAGGCTTTTCCTCCACTCAGCAGGGAAGAGTCCCAGCAGCAGTTACTTCTCTCTGCCCTGAATATGAAAAGGAAAGAGTGATGTCTTAGGTTTTGGTATTTATCAACCCTTGCCTGACGAAGAATTAGCAACCTATACAGAAAGAACAGATTATGCAGCAAAGGGTGTTATCGTGAAGATTGTGAATTTGGGAAAAGACGATGAAACAGTATTGTCGGATACAAAAAATGAATTTTGGATTGATTAAAGAGTTAAGTTTAAAACAGGACATTAAACAAAACTGGAAGAAAAATATGAACATTTTCATCTAAGGGTGAGGAAGATTTGCGTATACCCAAGGGAAATGGGGAAAAAAAAAACTGTCAAGGGAAAAGTCTACCAGATTTGACTAATTAAAATGAGGAAAAAAAGGGAAAAATTCTGAATGCCAATCAGCAATTGAAACAAAATTAAATGGTAAGTGATAAGTTGGGAAAATTGTACTTTGAACAAACATAGCAGATAACATATATAAAGGGCTCTTACAAATCAATAGGAAAAATAAATAGACCAATGGGAAATGGGTAAAGGATAAGAATAAAGGAATTCACAAAATAAAATAAGCAAATGGTTTAAAATATATATATATAGAGAGAGAGAGTAATATAGCAATATCACTAACTATTCAAAGCAACAGGAAATAAGATTTTTATATCTAAATGGCAAAGGCTTTAAAAAATGTATCATCTAATACTGGCAAGTATCCCTTGGGACCAACTCTCATGAAAGTATCTGTTATAACTGAATGTCAGAATAGTCTTTTTAATAGTTTGGCAGTACTTACCAAGATTCTTTAAGAATATATACAAGCTGTGAGTCAATTTCCAAGTACGTTTGGAGTTCATTGTGTGGGTACAAAGGAAAACTCTCACGTGTCTCTTCTTTAACTTACGGTGGAAATAGAAGAGCTGTTTTGAAGATTGGACTACAAGAACAAGAAAGCTCAAATTCAGAGATCACCACCATCAGTATATTATTATTTTGAAAATTAGCAAAGGACTGCTAAAGTTTTCTATGAAGGGGACACCATTGCAGTAGCTGGATTTGTTGTTTTGTCAGCATCATCATCTACAAGGAGAGATGGTAAACTTTGCTTATTTTTGAAAGCATCTGAGGACTTCAGATCAACTGTTCATGTTTATGTTAGATCTGTAAGAGATTTTTCTACAGAACCAATGTCTTTGGCTCGAGCCACACATTATGTATATACATCCCTGAATCAGCTTAAGAGTGGCATTATTGTCCATGTCTATGGTGTTGTGAAGTTCTTTTTGCCTCCATATCTGAGCACAGGAACTGCCATGGGACTGACAGGGTCTTGGTGCTCTGGCCAGGTGTCAGGCCTGAGCCTCTGAGGTGGGAGAGCCAAGTTCAGGACATTGGACAACCAGAGACTTCCCAGCCCCATGTACTATCATTCGGCGAGAGCGCTTACAGAGATCTCCATCTCAACGCTAAGACCCAGCTACACTCAACGACCAGCAAGCTCCAGTGCTGGACACCCCATGCCAAACAACTAGCAAGACAGGAACACAACCCCACCCATTAGCAGAGAGGCTGCCTAAAATCATAAGTTCACAGACACCCCAAAACACACCACCAGACATGGTGCTGTCCACCAGAAAGACAAGATCCAGCCTCATCCAACAGAACACAGGGAGCAGTCCCCTCCACCAGGAAGCCTACACAACCCACTGAACCAGCCTTACCCACTGGGGGCAGACAGCAAAAACAATGGGAACTACGAACCTGCAGCCTGTGAATAGGAGACCCCAACACAGTAAGTTAAGTAAAATCAGAAGACAGAGAAACACACAGCACATGAAGGAGCAAGGTAAAAACCCACCAGACCAAACGAATGAAGATGAAATAGGCAGTCTACCTGAAAAAGAATTCAGAGTAATGATAGTAAAGATGATCCAAAATCATGGAAATACAATGGAGAAAATACAAGAAACGTTTAACAAGTACCTAGAAGAACTAAAGAGCAAATAAACAATGATGAAAAACACAATAAATGAAATTACAAATTCTCTAGAAGGCATCAGTAGCAGAATAACTGAGGGGATAGAAAGGATAAGTGACCTGGAATATAAAATAGTGGAAATAAGTACTGCAGAACAGAATAAAGAAAAAAGAATGAAAGGAATTGAGGACAGTCTCAGAGACCTCTGGGACAACATTAAATGCACCAACATTTGAATTATAGGGATCCCAGAAAAAGAAGAAAAAAAGAAAGGGACTGAGAAAATATTTGGAGAGATTATAGTTGAAAACTTCCCTAATATGGGAAGGGAGATAGTCAAGTCCAGGAAGTGCAGAGTGTCCATACAGGATAAATCCAAGAAGAAACATGCCAAGACACATATTAATCAAACTATCAAAAATTAAATACAGGGGCTTCCCATGTGACGCAGCAGTTGAGAGTCCGCCTGCTGATGCAGGGGACATGGGATCGTGCCCCGGTCCGGGAAGATCCCACATGCTGCGGAGCAGCTGGGCCCATGAGCCATGGCCTCTGAGCCTGTGCGTCCGGAGCCTGTGCTCCACAACGGGAGAGGCCACAAGAGTGAGAGGCCCGTGTACCGCAAAAAAAAAAAAAAAAAAAAAATTAAATACAAATAAAAAATATTAAAAGCAGCCAGGAAAAAGCAACAAATACCATACAAGGGAATCCCCATATGGTTAACAGCTGATCTTGCAGCAGAAACTCTGCAAACCAGAAAGGAGTGGCAGGAAATACTTAAAGCGATGAAAGGGAAAAACCTACAACCAAGATTACCCAGCAAGTATCTCACTCAGATTCAACAGAGAAATTAAAACCTTTACAGAGAAGCAAAAGCTAAGAGAATTCAGCACCACCAAACCAGCTTTACAACAAATGTTAAAGGAACTTCTCTAGGCAGGAAACACAAGAGACGGAAAAGACCTACAATAACAAACGCAAAACAGTTAAGAAAATGGTAATAGGAACATACATATCGACAATTACCCTAAATGTAAACGGATTAAATGCTCCAACCAAAAGACATAGACTGGTGGAATGGATACAAAAACAAGACCCATATATATGCTGCCTACATGAGACCCACTTCAGACCTAGGGACATGCACAGACTGAAAGTGAGGGGATGGAAAAAGATATTCCATGCATATGGAAATCAAAAGAAAGCTGGAGTAGCAATTCTCATATCAGACAAAGTAGACTTGAAAATAAAGACTTACAAGAGACAAAGAAGGACACTGCATAATCATCAAGGGATTGATCCATGAAGAAGATATAACAATTGTAAATATTTATGCACCCAACATAGGAGCACGTTAATACTTAAGGGAAATGCTAACAGCTGTAAAAGGGGAAATCGACAGTAACGCAAAAGTAGTAGGGTACTTTAACACCCCACTTTCACCAATGGACAGATCGTCCAAAATGAAAATAAATAAGGAAACACAAGCTTTAAATGACACATTAAACAAGATGGATTTAATTGATATTTATAGGACATTCCATCCAAAGGCAGTAGAATACACTTTTTTCTCAAGTTCTTATGGAACCTTCTCCAGAATAGATCGTATCTTGGGTCACAAATAAAGCCTTGGTAAATTTAAGAAAATAGAAATCGTATCAAGTACCTTTTCTGATCACAACGCTATGAGCCTAGATATCAATTACAGGAAAAGATCTGTAAAAAATACAAACACATGGAGGCTAAACAATACACTACTAAATAACCAAGAGATCACTGAAGAAATCAAAGAGGAAATCAAAAAATACCTACAAACAAATGACAACGAAAACACGATGACCCAAAACCTATGGGATGCAGCAAAAGCGGTTCTCAGGAGAAGTTTATAGCAATACTGTCCTACCTCAAGAAACAAGAAACATCTCTGATAAACAACCTAACCTTACAGCTAAAGCAATTAGAGAAAGAAGAACAAAAAAACCCCAAATGTAGCAGAAGGAAAAAAAATCATAAAAATCAAATCGGAACTAAATGAAAAAGAAATGAAGGAAACGATAGCAAAGATCAATAAAACTAAAAGCTGATTCTTTGAGAAGATAAACAAAATTGATAAACCATTAGCAAGACTCATCAAGAAATAAAGGGAAAAGACTCACATCAACAGAATTAGAAAAGAAAAAGGAGCAGTAACAACTGACACTGCAGAAATACAAAGGATCATGAGAGATTACTACAGGCAACTATATGCCAATAAAATAGACAACCTGGAAAAAGTACAGAAATTCTTAGAAAGCACAACCTTCTGAGACAGAACCAGAAAGATATAGAAAATATAAACAGACCAGTCACAAGCACTGAAATTGAAACTGTGATTAAAAATCTTCCAATAAACAAAAGCCCAGGACCAGATGGCTGCACAGGTGAATTCTATCAAACATTTACAGAAGAGCTAACACCTATCCTTCTCAAACTCTTCCAAAATATAGCAGAGGGAGGAACACTCCCAAACTCATTCTACGAGGCCACCATCACCCTGATACCAAAACCAGACAAGGATGTCACAAAGACAGAAAACTACAGGCCAATATCACTGATGAACATAGATGCAAAAATCCTAAACAAAATACTAGCAAACAGAATCCAACAGCACATTAAACGGATCATACACCATGATCAAGTGGGGTTTATTCCAGGAATGCAAGGATTCTTCAATATAGGCAAATCAATCAATGTGATACACCATATTAACAAATTGAAGGAGAAAAACCATGTGATCGTCTCAATAGATGCAGAGAAAGCTTTTGACAAAATTCAACACCCATTTATGATAAAATCCCTGCAGAACGTAGCCATAGAGGGAACTTTCCTCAACATAATAAAGGCCATATATGACAAGCCCACAGCCAACATCGTCCTCAATGATGAAAAACTGAAAGCATTTCCACTAAGATCAGGAACAAGACAAGGTTGCCCACTCTCACCATTGTTATTCAACATAGTTTTGGAAGTTTTAGCCACAGTAATCAGAGATGAAAAAGAAATAAAAGGAATCCTAATCCGAAAAGAAGTAAAGCTGTCACTGTTTGCAGATGACATGATACTATACATAGAGAATCCTAAAGAAGTTAGCAGAAAACTACTAGAGTTAATCAATGAATTTGGTAAGAGTCGCAGGATACAAAATTAATGCACAGAAATCTCTTGCATTCCTATACACTAATGATGAAAAATCTGAAAGAGAAATTAAGGTAACACTCCCATTTACCCTTGCAACATAAAGAATAAAATACCTAGGAATAAACCTATCTAAGGAGACAAGAGACCTGTATGCAGAAAACTATAAGACACTGATGAAAGAAATTAAAGATGATATAAACAGATGGAGAGATATACTATGTTCTTAGGTTGGACAAATCAACATTGTGAAAATGACTATACTACCCAAAACAATCTACAGATTCAGTGCAATCCCTATCAAACTACCAATGGCATTTTTCATAGAACTAGAAAAAAAGTTTCACAGTATGTATGGAAACACAAAATACCCTGAATAGCCAAAGCGATCTTGAGAAAGAAAAACGGAGCTGGAGGAATCAGGCTCCCTGACTTCAGACTATACTACAAAGCTACAGTAATCAAGACAGCATGGTACTGGCACAAAAACAGAAATATAGATCAATGGAACAGGATTAAAAACCCAGAGATAAACCCATGCACATATGGTCACCTTACTGTTGAAAGAGAAAGCACGAATATGCAATGGAGAAAAGACATCCTCTTCAATACGTGGTACTGGGAAAACTGGACAGCTACATATAACAGAATGAAATTAGAACACTCCCTAATTCCATACACAAAAATAAACTCAGAATGGATTAATGACCTAAATATAAGGCCAGACACTATAAAACTCTTAGAGGAAAACATAGGCAGAACACTCTATGACATAAATCACAGCAGGATCCTTTTTGACCCACCTCCTAGAGAAATGGAAATATAAACAAAAATAAACAAATGGGACCTAATGAAACCTCAGAGCTTTGCACAGCAAAGGAAACCATAAAGAAGACAAAAAGACCACCCTTAGAATGGGAGAAAATATTTGCAAATGAAACAACTGACAAAGGATTAATATCCAAAATTTTAAGCAACTCATGCAGCTCAATATCAAAAAAACAATCAACCCAATCCAAAAGTGGGCAGAAGACCTAAATAGACATTTCTCCAAAGAAGATATACAGATTGCCAACAAACACATGAAAGGATGCTCAACATCACTAATCCTTAGAGAAATGCAAATCAAAACTACAATGAGGTATCACCTCACACCAGTCAGAATGGCCATCATCAAAAAATCTACAGACAATAAATGCTGGAGAGGGTGTGGAGAAAAGGGAACCCTCCTGCACTGTTGGTGGGAATATAAATTGATGCAGCCACTATGGAGCACAGTATGGAGGTTCTTTAAAAAACTAAAAGTAGAACTACCATACGACCCAGCAATCCCACTACTGGGCATATACCCTGAGAAAACCATAATTCGAAAAGAGTCATGTACCACAGTGTTCATTGCAGCACTATTTACAATAGTCAGGACATGGAAGCAACCTAAGTGTCCTTTGACAGATGAATGGATAAAGAAGTTGTGGCACATATATGCAATGGAATATTACTTAGCCATAAAAAGGTGGATGGGCCTAGAGTGTGTCATACAGAGTGAAGTAAGTCAGAAAGAGAAAAACAAATACCGTATGCTAACACATATTTGTGGAATCTAAAAAAAAAAAAAAAGGTTCTGAAGAACCTAGGGGGAGGACAGGAATAAATACGCAGATGTAGAGAATGGACTTGAGAACACGAGGAGGGGGAAAGGTTTGCTGGGACGAAGTGAGAGAGTGGCATGGACATATATACACTACCAAATGTAAAATAGATGGCTAGTGGGAAGCAGCTGCATAGCACAGGGAGATCAGCTTGGTGCTTTGTGACCACCTAGAGGGGTGGGATAGGGAGGGTGGGAGGGAGACGCAAGAGGTAGGAGATATGGGGATGTATGTATATGTATAGGTGATTCACTTCATTATACAGCAGAAAATAATACACCATTGTAAAGCAATTATAGTCCAATAAAGATGTTAAAAAAATAAATAAATAAAAATAAAATAAAATGGATAGCTAGTGGGAAGCAGCCGCATAGCATAGGGAGATCAGCTCAGTGCTTTGTGTCCACCTAGAGAGGTGGGATGGGGAGGGTGGAAGGGAGACACAAAAGGGAGGGGATATGGGGATATATGTATACATATAGCTGATTCACTTTGTTATACAGCAGAAACTAATGCAACATTGTAAAGCCATTATACTCCAATAAAGATGTTACAAAGAAAAAGACATGCACCCCAATGTTCATTCCAGCACTATTTACAATAAATAGGCAGGTCATGGAAGCAATCTAAATGCCCATCGACAGATGAATGGATAAAGAAGGTGTGGCATATATATACAATGGAATATTACTCAGCCGTAAAAAGGAATGAAATTGGGTCATTTGTAGAGATGTGGATGGATCTAGAGACTGTCATACAGAGAGAAGTAAGTCAGAAAGAGAAAAACAAATATCGTATATTAATGCATATATGTGGAATCGAGAAAAATGGTACAGATGAACTGGTTTTCAAGGCAGAAATAGAGACACAGATGTAGAGAACAAACATATGGACACCAAGGGGGGAAAGCTGGAGTGGGGGTGGTGGGATGAATTGGGAGACCGGGGTTGACATGTATACACTATTATGTATAAAATACATAATAAGAACTTGCTGTATAAAAAGTAAATTTTTAAAAAGAAAATATATGAGCTGTATGATGCAGAAATCCATGGTCATACAGAAACAGAGTCTAAGAATCTCATTTTGGTATTGTCTGTTTACCAGTAGCAAATGTTAGACACAACTTATATCCCTACAGTGGTGAAAGGGCACATTTGAAACTTTTCAAAAATTACTCAATAAGATTTTTATTGAATGTCGCTTGAATAAGTGAAAAGGGAAACTACTTGCGTTGTGCTATTAAGTTATAATAAAAAAAGACACAAAGCTACTTCTCCTCAAATTTAAAGTCATCTATATAAGGAATAAAATTATTGTAAAAGGAAGAACATAAGGTAGCATTTAATAGGTCCCCTCTGGGTACAGGAAATCTAGTTCTCTTTGTTGTTGCATTTTACAAAAATTGTATAGTAGCACAGTTTTTTAAAAAAAACACACTTTTCCTTCTGAAAGAAAGGAGGGAAGGAGGGAGAGAAGGAAAGAGGAAATAGTGACCTGAAGCAGATAGGGCACCGGAAGAGAAGCCTTGTTCTCCCAGTGTGAAGGGCAGCGTGGCGTGTTCACGGGTATAAGAGCACACGCACTCTGGGGTCTAGCCTGTCTGCGTGGGAGTCGTGGCTGTCCGGCGTGTGACCGTGTTTGGAAGAGGGGCTTGCAGGTGAGAAGCTGGCTGGAGGGGCACCGAAGAGTTTCTTGGGGCTGTATGTCCATTGGCGAGTCCACCCTTTTCACTTAGATCATATCTGAGGTGTCTGTGTGGGACAGATCTGGAGCCAAATGTGGGGAAAGATTATCAGGAACTCTCCTCACAGCCTTTTGTGCGGCCCCAGTGACACTTGCTTTATTTGTGTGGTCATAATATCATTGGTCCACCCATGCTAGACTTACCATTGTAGACTATGACAGACAGTTCCCAAAGAGAAGGTATAGAAGTGTTTCAGTTCAGACACAAGTGTTTTGGTTCCTAGTCTTTGACATGATGATGTGATATCAGTTAGATTGCTTTTGGTGCACGTGGGGGAGAAAAAGACCCCAGGAAAGGTGACTTAAACAACCTGTTTCTCACATAGCAGGAAACCCAGTGGTTGGCCGTTTCATGCACGTTGGTAGTCGTGTTGGGGATTCTCTTGGGCTTCTCATGGTCAGAGTGGTCATTGCCGATCCAGTAGTCATCTCCTCACAGGATAGTGGGAAGGAAAAAGAGAAGCCTTATTCCTCTCTATCAGGGAAGGCATCTTCTCCCCCAGATCTCCCAGCAAACTTCTCCTCAGCTGCATTGGCCACGATCGTGTCCTTTGCCCCCTCGTGTCTACGGAGGAGACTGGGCAAGTGAGGGCTTCTGTGTGTCTATTTGTGCATCTGTGTCTGTTGCTCTCCCCTTACTTTCTTTCTTTAATCTGTGATTTCTGAGTTAAGCAGTTTGGAGTTTGGGTTGGCTAACTGTGTTGGGATTTTCTGAGGCACTTAGTCTGTAAGTGCCTTATGGAAGTTCCCAGTCCCTCTAAGACCAAGGTGGATCGACTGCCAATAATTTCCATTTTCTTAGCAGCACAGAGCAACTGGCTGGCTGGGGAAAGCTGATGCTAACTCTAATTAATAGGTAGCTGAATTCTCACCTAATTAAGAGGAAACAACTCAGGTCTGTACCTGTGTACAAATCAATCAGTAGGTAAGGATTTGCTGAACACACAGTATTCCAGGAGAATTCAGATGTAGGAAAGGCAATGTCTTTTCCAAGAATTTAGTGGAAACTAAAGAAATAGGGAACAGTGCAATACCAATCAGTTACCAGGTGGATAGGCAGGGAAGGCTTCCCAGGAGAGATGGGACTTGGCTTTGGGCCTTGGGAGCTAGTGTGATTTACAGAAATGAAAGGCGGCATTCCCCATGCTAGGTACCTCATCATCAGAAACAGGTGTAGAGCTTTTTATCTTGCCCTATGAATTAATGATAGCTTTCATTGCCTGAAGAAGAGAATAGCTTTCCCTGAGCAGAACTCCTTTACCTGCTTATGATCTGCTGAGCTTAGCTGTAAAACTTAATACCCTATCATTGCAGTTTTTCTGTCAGAAAAGAAAGAAATGCATTTCTTTTATCTACCTGGCACTTGTTTTTCACTTATGAAGTCTACACCTTTTGATAGTAGAAACACCTAATAAACCAGTACTAAACTATCTCCAAGGGCTGCTCAGCATGGCCCTAGGGGAGTGGAAATTGGATTATTTTACCTCTGGTCTTCACGTCCAAATAGTCAATATGTCTACATTTGAACTAAAAGCAAATGGAATGTCTACTGTGCGCAGAACATCTTGGAAAGCACTAGGGGAGTTTCCGAGGTAAAAGCTGTGAACCTACCACAGAGGCTACAAAGGATGCCCATATAGAGGAGATAGATACATGTGTGCCAGAGTGTATTACCCACAGTAAATAAGGGAGAGAAGCGTGCTTAGTAGCGGATGAGTGTGGACCTGACTGGTCTCACATTTGGAAAACTGAACTTTCATCTTATAGTGTGCAGAGTCCATTTAAAAACCAGTTTCCCTGCCCTATTCAGTGGGTTTGAGGGCAGAAGAGGCAGCTGGGTGGGATAGGCATTGTTTGAATTCCTGCCTGAGGTTCTGTTTGTCTTATTTATTAGATAATGTGCAACAGAAAGTCAACTCTTGCCCCGTGGGGCATTGCTGAAATGAACAAGTCCCAAGATCCTGATATTAAGGGTGATACTAAGGGTCTCAGGTCCAGAGACCTAGTGACAATATGGGCAGGATGTCTTGACAGATGAGTAGAAAATCAGGAAAGAATAGAGTTGGCACATCTGCTCCAGACTTACCATCGTGTGCCATGGCAGTTCCCCCAGAAGAAAGCACAGAGGTGTTTTCGTTAAAAGCTACCTCCGTAGACTGCCTTCACCCCCTCCAGGTGACTGCCTTGAAAGGCAGACAGGTTTTAACAGCAGACTTGACAGGATTTGGACCTGTTGGATGTAGCAGTAGAGGGGGAGAGGGATCAAGTTCAACTCATAGAATTCTGCAACAAGATGGTGGGTGTATGGTGGTGTTGTCTAAGTTGGGGGAAACTGAGGAAGCGGTAGGCTTTAGTGGGAAAAGCAAGAGTTCTGTCTGCCATCTAGACTTCCACTTAGAGATGGTAGGTATGGAGTATACTGTATGTGACTGCGAGCTGTCCCAGAATAAAGACGTTCTCATACTTAACGTGACTTCCCCCGCCCCCTACATAATTGCACAGTGCAGGATTAGCTGATGAGCAAGTGGGCCTTTCTCTAGGGGTCATGCTACAAGGTGAGCACTGGTTAGGGGACAGCTAGGTATGTCCTGCGGCTCTGATCCAGCAGAAGGAATCTACTCACTCGCCCCCTTTCGGGTAGGGCAAGCATGAGCGTGCTCTTGACCTAGTGACGTTAACGTATGGGGCTCCGGTACAGGGGAGCCTGAACTTCGGTGCAAGCATTTGGAAGATTGCTCATCAACAGCAGGCGCCCAGCACCTGGGGCTTAGAGTCCTTGGTTCAGTGTGAAGCTGAGTTTAGGATGAGGCTCACCTGGTTGGCTGACGAGGCACTGAGCCTAGTGGAAAAGTGGAATCCCTCTTGCTGGGAGCAGAGCGTCCGTGGGCCCGGAGAGTTCATTGCTGCCAGGCCAGAGAGACTTCGCCTTGAATCCACTCCTGGACAGTCTTGCTTGTCTCAACTTTGTATTCTTTCATTTATAGTTCTCATTTACTTCTCTTTCTTACTTATGGAGTTGTCACTTTTTCTTCCTGTAAGTCAGGATACCGATGACTTTAAACCCTTACCTCTTTCTTCAGAGGCAGTTCCTTAACTCTGGATGAGGCAGAACTTTCCAGTGGTCAAAACTAAACAAAACGTGTACTCTTGTACCAGGATCAAATTGAGATCGTGCTGTTCATCCACACACGGTTTTCTGAGTCTTCGCGAAAGCCTCCAGACAAGGTGCCTCAACTGTTGACATTCTGGGCCAGGTGACTCTTCATTGTGGGGTCGTCCTGTCTGATGATGTGTAACGTCATCCCTGGCATCTACCCACTAGATGCAAGTAGCACCCTTCCCCTCATGGTGCGACAACCAAAAATGTCTCCAAGCATTACCAAATACCCTTCGGGGGGAAATTCGCCCCTGGTTGAGAACCACTGCATTAGAATCTGAAAAAATTAGGGGTGACTCCACTGTTTAGACAAGGCCGGACTGACCCGTGATGCTCTGGAAGGCAGTGAGATGGAAAATTCAAGTCACTAACTCAGAGACCAGCCAAATGGATTTATGTCTCTTTATTCCCAGTCACATGAAACGTAAGCAACATGCAGACGTTCCTTACTGGACACCTGACCTGTGGGCCCCATGGTGATATCCATTCATAACTCTCTGACCTCACTTGGGACAGCAAGGGGCCAGATCCTGTTTGGTCCCTAATTGAAACACGGAAAGCAAGCCAGAATTATTTCTAAACAAGGATAACTTTGAGTAGGAAACATTTAAAATTTTCACCCCATGTTGCACCATGTCACCAACTCGATTTTGGCAAAAGGTGCATATAGATGTTAAAGTGTGAGTTTTCTCGCTTAAGAACAGTAGACAGGACTTCACAGTCTATAAATTCTGTCTGCCTTCTGTGGTCAAGACACAACATTCCATGGGGGCGTTAGAAGGCCCTGGGCTTCAGAAAAGTGATTTTCCTGAAGGTCAGAAGAGGTGAGTTTCAGCCCTACCATTTACTAGCTGTGCGACTTTGAACAGTGATGTTTCGAAGTTTTAGCTTCCTGTATGTAAAATGGAGATATGAATTCCTTCCTTGCTTAATTCACGGAATGTTTTCAAGAACGAAATGAGATAAAAGATGTGCAACTGCATATTGTAAACTAGCAGATGCCCTGTGTCCATGATTATTATTACTGTCGTCATTCCTATTATCATTTTTGAAAGATGGGCATCTTTAGAATCTGACCTGTTAAATATCCTTTTATGTACTCAACTCCCTTGGCTAAAAACTTATCTAACTAGGATATTTTCATTGGGTTTAACCACTCAGCCGGGCTGAATTCAAAAACCCCAGTGGGTTTTAAATCTGCTCACTACTGGCTAAATAATATGTTTGAAGAGAAAATAGCAAGCGATGATCAGCATCTTATTCACAGGCATAATAGCACTGCTGAAACTCCCCTTTCCGTCCCCTATTGTGATTAATACGGTGTTATTACTTAGCGTACACTGTGTCCCAGAGTGTGCTTGTTGCCTTTACATTATATATACATAATACATAAACCGTACCCTCCAAATCCAGCCATTCTGAAGAAGCGAGGGGAGATCACAGGTGGTGGCGGCTGTGGTAAGGCACGAGCGTTCCGAGCTCCCTTACTATGATCAGACCTTTATTCTGCTTGTCTAGTAATGAAGTATTCCTTATTCTAGATTCAGAACTAACTAGCATCTCGCGAGTGCAGATTCTGTCAGGCACTCTGCTAGCTGCTTCCACAAACATCATCCCATTTTCAGCCTCCCAGAACAAATGTAAGTGGCTTTGTCTCCATTTTTCAGATACCGAATCTGAGAGAGCAGGGGATGGACCCAGACCCCAACTGGGATTTTCCAACTCTGAGTCCAGTGCTCATTTCATTATTCCAGGTTGTTTCCAGATCAAGAATGCTTAAGTATTCCCACACCAGGGAATTCAAAACAAAAAACATCTATCGATAGGGACTTGATGGTATCTGTGCGAGTTACAGAGCTGGGCCGTTAATCTGGGTGTTGATGGTCCCAGCCAGAAGTTAGCATTGATTGGTTGGTTCATTTTCCCAGTTGTTGGGTACCTCAGGCTTGATTGCACAAAGGAATCACTTGGTAGCTTTTGTAATGCAAAACAATACCCGAAAAACAGTGCCAGCCTCTCCCCTTAATTGTATATTAGCATCACTCCTGTGCAATCTTCATCAATCCAGAACAAGCAGCGATGCCAGGCCCCACCACTAGATAGCCCAAATTAGTTTTTCTGGGCAGGCCTGGGAGTGGGCCCAGGTGATTCTAATCTGAACCGCTGCTCCAGTCAGTCTTCATCAGCCTTCTGGAGAAGGACACCCAGACTCCAGTTGACCTTTGCTCTGGGCCCTTGATAGATAGCATTGCTCGTGTAAAAAAGGCCAAGCATCAGAGGCCGAGATTTTTCTCTGGCAGCCTCTTGAGGTGCTAAGGATTAACAGATACACACTACTATATATAAAATAGATAAACAACAAGGACCTACTGTATAGCACTGGGAACTCTATTCAACATTTTGTAATAACCATAAGGGAAAAGAATCTGAAAAAGAATATATATGTATGTGTAACTGAATCACTGAATCACTGTGCTGTACACCTGAAACTAACACAACATTATAAATCAACTATACTTGAATTAAAAAAAAAAAGAATCCATTTTAACGGTCTTTCTGGATCTAGACTTATTTTTCAGGCTTCTCTTTCTGCTTTTTTTTTTAATTTGGGTGTTATTAACAGTTTTCTTAGTAGAATGTTACTGGCCACTTGCCATCCTGCAGATGTTGGAGAAACATTTGTGCTGAGAAGGTTGGTGACTCCTCATATGAGTTGCATTGACTGTCACTCTGTTGCAGTGTTCATTTGTGCTGCAAATATTAGCTCCATATAGGAGTCACCTTCACCTTTGCTGATTTTACTTCCCATTTCCAGGGGCAATTAGGGCTCCATCCCAAGCTTCCTAGTAAGACTTTATCTATAACTTTCACTGCCTAATGATCATTTGAATATCTTATTGTTTTTTTGAATATCTTATTTGAGTCCGTTTCCAAAATGATTAAGATTTTTGGAACGAGGCAAATCAGATTTTCAGTTCCAGCTCCTGTAATTCTTTAAGATTGTGTGACTTCCTTGATGTCTACTTTATTAGGGATATTGTGTGACTTAAAAGATAATATTTATAAATTGCTTATAGTGTCTACTACAAAGTGAGTAATCAACAAATGCGGTATTATTGTCATTATTATAAATATAATAATATTCTTTTCCTGTTAACTGTGATCTCCTAGGAAATAGGAATGTTCCACATTTATTATTTTTTTCCTTAACATCTAGTACAGAGTTTGTACACACAAGGAATGTTTAGATAAATGAGTCTTTTTCAGAATTAGGTGATTTTTTTTTTTTGAAGGGGAATTTAAAGCATTAGGAATTCCTTTGATCAGTAGCCAAATCCCCAAGTGGAAGTAAAGGCTTAAATGGAATTATCTTGTAGCACGCACCATTGTCTACAGTACTTACTAAGGGTGACATTCTTTTCCCTTCTGCATTCTCACATATGATCAATTCTAAATCTAGACAAGTTAGGCAGCTATATCCTCAACACCTGGTTTCCTTGACAACTCTTCATATAAATAGTAAGGACCTGTTATGGGGGGGTGAATGCCAATATAACTACAGTCTTAAGTCATCTTGAAACAAGGCTTTCAAGGTCAAGGCTAAAATACTTGAAATTATAATACAACCTTTAGTTAATATTTCCTAGATGCATTACAAGAATTGAGTAAAGGCATCATCTTTTCAGGGGTGACCAGTGAAGAGGCTCATTTTTGGCTGTGAGCTGAGAGAAATTCTGATTGTCACTGACAAGGTTTACTTTGGGATCTTTTTACTACACCAAGACTTTTGCCTTCCATGTTTCATTAAAAAAAAATAACTTTTAAACCAACCAGAAATTAATTAAGTGGCACCTCTGGTTCATCCTCCTTAACCCTCCTTCCCTGCTTGTCGTTGGCCCTCCCCTGCATTTCCAGTAAAGTTGACCTGTAGGGTGGATCGCTGGAGCTGGGAACAGAGAGTGTCACCAGCAAAGGCTTCACCTCCAAAGGATTACAGAGCCCTCTAAAAGTGAAAAGTGCCTCATTAATGAAGAGCAGCATGGGGCCACGTTAATTGCAGCCTCTGAGGCTGTCCTTTAGATGGTTCCCTGTGAGGGAGGTGGTGAGAGTGGAGGAGGAGGAATGGGGGGTGAGAGGGTGAGAATGGGTAAAGTGTCCTCAAATCTCCAGGTGAACTTGAGGACAAATCACTGTCATGTTTTATGATTAAACTGCCTTCTGATTAAATTCAGGAAGGCAGGAAGAACTGCTAGACTCAGCAGATGCAAATGTCTGGACCCAGGTTTGGGGTTACTTATCTATTTTTGCACACTTCTTGTGTGTTTTGTGTCTCATCTGGTATCATATAATCCTATAGAGTGAAGTTTTTCAACCTTTTGAAAAATTTATTATTACCCACACCCAGGAGCCTTTTTAGATATTTTAAAATTGTACTCCCCCCATTAGATTTTAATAACAAATCACAGTAATATCCAAGGTTTTTTTTTGCTCCCCAAAAGCAATTTTTGCTTTTGTTGCAAGAAGCAAAAATTTTGCATTTTTTAAGAATGAATGCTGAGAAGGCAGACAGCAGAAACAAGAAGAACTACAATCCTGCAGCCTGTGGAACAGAAGCCACATTCACAGAAAGTTGGACAAGATGAAAAGGCAGAGAGCTATGTACCAGATGAAGGAACAAGAGAAAACCCCAGAAAAACAACTAAATGAAGAGAGATAGGCAACCTTCCAGAAAAAGAATTCAGAATAATGATAGTGAAGATGATCCAGGACCTCAGAAAAACAATGGAGGCAAAGATCAAGAAGATGCAAGAAATGTTTAACAAAGATCTAGAAACATTAAAGAAAAAAACAGAGATGAACAATACAATAACTGAAATGAAAAATACACTAGAAGGAATCAATAGCAGAATAACTGAAGCAGAAAAACGGATAAGTGACCTGGAAGACAGAATGGTGGAATTCACTGCCACGGAACAGAATAAAGGAAAAAGAATGAAAAGAAATGAAAACAGCCTAAGAGACCTCTGGGAACACATTAAATGCAACAACATTCGCATTATAGGGGTCCCAGAAGGAGAAGAGAGAGAGAAAGAACCTGAGAAAATATTTGAAGAGATTATACTTGAAAACTTCCCTAATATGGGAAAGGAAATAGCCACCCAAGTCCAGGAAGCTCAGAGAGTCCCATACAGCATAAACCTAGGCAGAAGAAACATGCCAAGACACATAGTAATCAAATTGTCAAAAATTAAAGACAAAGAAAAATTATTAAAAGCAGCAAGGGAAAAACGAAAAATAACATACAAGGGAACTCCCATAAAGTTAACAGCTGAATTCTCAGCAGAAACTCTACAAGCTAGAAGGCAGTGCCATGATATACTTAAGGTGATGAAAGGGAAGAACCTACAACCAAGATTACTCTACCCGTCAAGGATCTCATTCAGATTCAGTGGAGAAATTAAAAGCTTTACAGACAAGTGAAAGCTAAGACAATTCAGCACCACCAAACCAGCTTTACAACAAATGCTAAATGAAGTTCCCTAAGTGGGAAACACAAGAGAAGAAGAGGACCTACAAAAACAAACCCAAAACAATTAAAATGGTAATAGGAACATACATATTGATAATTACCTTAAATGTGAATGGATTAAATGATCCAACCAAAAGACAAAGGCTCGCTGAATGGATACAAAAACAAGACCCATATATATGCTGTCTACAAGAGACCCACTTCAGACCCAGGGATACATACAGACTAAAAGTGAGGGGATGGAAAAAAGATATTCCATGCAAATGGAAATCGAAAGAAAGCTGGAGTAGCAATACTCATAGCAGATAAAACAGACTTTAAAATAATGTTACAAGACAAGGAAGGGCACCACATAATGATCAAGGGATCAATCCAAGAATATATAACAATTATAAATGTATATGCAGCCAACATTAGGAGCACCTCAATACATAAGGCAACTGCTAAAAGCTATAAAAGAGGAAATCGACAGTAACACAATAATAGTGGGGAACTTCAACACCTCACTTACACCAATGGACAGATCATCCAAACAGAAAATTAATAAGGAAACACAAGCTTTAAATGACACAATAGACCAGATAGATTTACGTGATATTTATAAGACATTCCATCCAAAAAGAGCAGATTACACTTTCTTCTCAAGTGCGCGCAGAGCATTCTCCAGGATAGATCACATCTTGGGTCACAAATCAAGCCTCAGTAAATTTAAGAAAATTGAAATCATATCAAGCATCTTTTCTGACCACAACTCTATGAGATTAGAAATCAATTACAGGGAAAATAACGTAAAAAACACAAACACATGGAAACTAAGCAATACATTACTAAATAACCAAGAGATCACTGAAGAAATCAAAGAGGAAATCAAAAAATACCTAGAGACAAACGACAATGAAAATGTCGATGATTTTCGATGATCCAAAACCTATGGGATGCAGTAAAAGCGGTTCTAAGAGGGAAGTTTATAGCTATACAAGCCTACCTCAAGAAACAAGAAAAATCTCAAGTAAACAATCTAACGTTACACCTACAGGAACTAGAGAAAGAAGAACAAACAAAATCCAAAGTTAGCAGAAGGAAAGAAATCATAAAGATCAGAGCAGAAATAAATGAAATAGAAACAAAGAAAACAATAGGAAAGATCAATAAAGCTAAAAGCTGATTCTTTGAGAAGATAAACAAAATTGATAAACCATTAGCCAGACTCGTCAAGAAAAAGAGGGAGAGGACTCAAATCAATAAAATTAGAAATGAAAAAGGAGAAGTTACAACAGACACCATAGAAATACAAAGCATTCTAAGAGACTACTACAGCCAACTCTATGCCAATAAAATGGACAACCTGGAAGAAATGGACAAATTCATAGAAAGGTATAACCTTCCAAGACTGAACCAGGAAGAAATAGAAAATGTGAACAGACCAATCACAAGTAATGAAATTGAAACTGTGATTAAAAATCTTCCAAGAAACACAAGTCCAGGACCAGATAGCTTCACAGGTGAATTCTATCAAACATTTAGAGAAGAGCTAACACCCATCCTTCTCAAACTTTTCCAAAAAATTGTAGAGGAAGGAACACTCCCAAACTCATTCTATGAGGCCACCGTCACGCTGATACTGAAACCAGACAAAGATACTACAAAAAAAGAAAATTGCAGACCAATATCACTGGTGAATATAGATGCAAAAATCCTCAACAAAATACTAGCAAACAGAATCCAACAGCACATTAAAAGGATCATACACCATGATCAAGTGGGCTTTATCCCAGGGATGCAAGGATTCTTCAATATACACAGATCAAACAATGTGATATACCATATTAACAAATTGAAGAATAAAAACAATATGATCATCTCTATAGATGCAGAAAAAGCTTCTGACACATTTCGACACCCATTTATGATAAAAACTCTCCAGAAAGTGGGCACAGAGGGAACCTACCTCAACATAATAAAGGCCATATACTACAAACCCACAGCCAACATCATTCTCAATGGTGAAAAACTGAAAACATTTCCTCTAAGATCAGGAACAAGACAAGGATGTCCACTCTCACCACTATTATTCAACATAGTTTTGGAAGTCCTAGCCACAGCAGTCAGAGAAGAAAAAGAAATAAAAGGAATACAGATTGGAAAAGAAGAAGTGAAACTGTCACTGGTTGCAGATGACATTATACTATACATAGAGAATCCTAAAGATGCCACCGGAGAACTACTAGAGCTAATCAATGAATTTGGTAAAGTTGCAGGATACAAAATTAATGCACAGAAATCTCTTGCATTCCTATACAGTAATGATGAAAAATATGTAAGAGAAATTAAGGAAACACTCCCATTTACCATTACAACAAAAAGAATAAAATACCTAGGAATAAACCTACCTAGGGAGACAAAAGACCTCTATGCAGAAAACTGTAAGACACTGATGAAAGAAATTAAAGATGATACCAACAGATGGAAAGATATACCATGTTCTTGCATTGGAAGAATCAATATTGTGAAAATGACTATACTACCCAAAGCAATCTACAGATTCAATGCAATCCCTATCAAATTAGCAATGGCATTTTTTACGGAACTAGAACAAAAAATCTTAAAATTTGTATGGAGACGCAAAAGACCCCGAACAGCCAAAGCAGTCTTGAGGGAAAAAAGCGGAGCGGGAGGAATCAGGCTCCCTGACTTCAGACTATTCTACAAAGCTACAGTAATCAAGACAATATGGTACTGGCATAAAAACAGAAATAAAGATCAATGGACTAAGATAGAAAGCCCAGAGATAAACCCATGCACCTATGCTCAACTAATCTATGACAAGGGAGGCAAGGATATACAATGGAGAAAAGATAGTCTCTTCAATAAATGGTGCTGGGAAAACTGGACAGCTACATGTAAAAGAATGAAATTAGAACACTCCCTAACACCATACACAAAAATAAACTCAAAATGGATTAAAGACCTACATGTAAGCCCAGACGCTGTAAAACCCTTAGAGGAAAACATAGGAAGAACATTCTTTGACATAAATCACAGCAAGATCTTTTTTGATCCACCTTCTAGAGTAATGGAAATAAAAACGAAAATAAACAAATGGGACCTAAGGAAACTTCAAAGCTTTTGCTCAGCAAAGGAGACCATAAACAAGACAAAAAGACAGCCCTCACAATGGGAAAAAATATTTGCTAACGAATCAATGGACAAAGATTAATCTCCAAAATATATAAACAGCTCATGCAGCTCAATATTAAAAAAACAAAGAACCCAATCCAAAAATGGGCAGAAGACCTAAATAGACATTTCTCCAAAGAAGACATACAGATGGCCAAGAAGCACGTGAAAAGCTGCTCCGTATCACTAATTATTAGAGAAATGCAGATCAAAACTACAATGAGGTATCACCTCACACCAGTTAGAATGGGCATCATCAGAAAATCTACAAACTACAAATGCTGGAGAGGGTGTGGAGAAATGGGAACCCTCTTGCACTGTTGGTGGGAATGTAAATTGATACAGCCACCATGGAGAACAGTATGGAGGTTCCTTAAAAAACTAAAAATAGAACTACCATACGACCCAGCAATCCCTGTACTGGGCATATACCCAGAGAAAACCATAATTCAAAAAGACACATGCACCCCAATGTTCACTGCAGCACTATTTACAATAGCCAGTTCATGGAAGCAACCTAAATGCCCATTGACAGATGAGTGGGTAAAGAAGAAGTGGTACATATATACAATAGAATATTACTCAGCCATAAAAAGGAACGAAATTGGGTCATTTGTAGAGATGTGGATGGACCTAGAGACTTTCATACAGAGTGAAGTAAGTCAGAAAGAGAAAAACAAATATCGTATATTAACGCATATATATGGAACCTAAAAAAAGGGTACAGATGAATCCATTTGCAGGGCAGAAACTGAGACACATCTGTAGAGAACACACGTATGGACACCAGGGGAGGAAAGCGGTGAGGGGTGGGGATGGTGGTGTGATGAATTGGGCGATTGGGATTGACATGTATACTCTGATGTGTATAAAATGGATGACTATTAAGAACCTGCTGTATAAAAAAATAAATAAAATTCAAAAAAAAAGAATCAATATGAGATGGTGGTAATGTAGAAATAGATAAGCAGAACAACATGAAAGGAAACATAAATGGTATCTTGAACTTCCTTTCAGAATCTTAAAATGCACCTCCAAAAATAGGTATTTTTTACCTAAATCCTTAGTTTATGTCATGTTTAATGTCCATTAAATCTCAAAAATTAAATCTCAAAAAAGAAAAAAAAGAATGAATGCTAAAAAGTAGTTTATTGTAAGAGGAGAAGAGTGGTTGTGTTCTTTGCATTTACTAGAAAAATGATTGTCTCCATTCTTAGCAGGAGCTGGTGTGTGTGTGTGTGTGTGTGTGTGTGTGTGTGTGTGTGTGTGTGTGTGTGTGTGTGTGTGTGTGTGTGTGTGTGTGTGTGTGTGTTATTTGTGACTTTTAGCTGGGTCCGCTTTATTCCTGGGTTCATTCTATGTCACATTCTTGCCCCTTGGTTCCTTATGATTTCGTCCTGTACATGCAGGCACATACACACAGTTGAAGATTGAAGATAAAGAGGTTATGATATAAACCAATAAAATACCACACCATCTGACTTAGAACTAGAACAATATCACCAAAGATACCTAGATGTCTTCGCATTCCATTACCCTACCTCCTCCAGCCCCCATCAAGGTAAACTACTAATGGGAATGCTGTAATCATACTTTTAGAAATTGTTTTTCTGTCTCCCCAAACTGTACTGTATTCCCTTGCAAGCATTCATCTGGTGTTTGAATGAATGAATGAAGCAGTTGCACCAGTGTATTCCCCTCGCAAGGAATGGTTCCCAGTAAGCATCGCTTGTTTACGTGTATTGTTTTGGTTTTTCAAAACTATTCATTGAGTGCCTCTGTGTGTCAGACACTGTGCTAAGTAGACATACATAAATACATACCGCGCACTGTAATAAGAAGAATTGCAGGTTCTAGAAATAATAAGTCCAGGCTCCTCAGGAGCTAACACAGTTTTCTCCTCAGTGCATTGAAAAATCTATTAGTTAAGAAGGCAGCAATATTTCAGGAAATTAAACCACTGTAACAGTCCAGTTCACAAATCAGAACTCCCAGTGCTTTGCAATGCTCCATTTCATAACGTAAAGTACTCAGAGAGGTTCAGACGATCCATAAATACTCCAGGGACCAATGCCCCCAAGCTTCACAGAGCTAAATAGAGGATGCTTCTTGACAGGCATGAGAGAGGAAGGGGTTTCGTTGCCACTGATATGAGGAGGAGCATGTTTATAGATGCGTGGTCTCATTCCTCTTGATCCACTGTGCCTTTGTCATCATTCTCGAGTTAATGATGCTTGTGGAAGATGGCGGCTCAGTAGATTTCTGAATAATGAACATTTCAGGTGAACGCCAGATAGCTCACTTTGAGCTGGGGTTTTATTTTCTAAATAAATGTTCATGGATGCCTAGTAGGATTGCTGTTACCTGTAAAGACCGACTTAGGACTCTTACAAGGTGTTCCTCCAAGGCTCCATTGTGGGAAGATGTGAAACATGTAACTTAGCTCTCCTGTTGGTACTGGTTACTCAGAATTTCACAGGAGCTGACCTAGAGCTGCTTTTGCCGAAATGGGATTTCTGAGTTTAGAAAGTAGAACAGCCAGGAAACCTTCATGCCATGAAGCATAGGGTCACCTAAAGAACGACGATCTTCCACCGACACTTTCTTTTGTTAGTCTTTGAGAAAGATCCTCTCTCCCTATACATCCAACCCTGTCAAGTTCAGGTGGGACTCTTAAGTTTAGGGCTGTTATATCTCTTGTTTCTGAACAATAAACTGGTTGGTGATCCAATATAAATTATTCAGCCCACAGGCCTTGAGAAATACAGTACCTACTGTATCTCCTAAATTACTCTTTCTTAGGGTGTAGTCTACCGCTGTATCTAAAATGGATAACCAGCAAGGACCTACTGTATAGCAAAGGGAAATCTGCTCAATGTTATGTAACAACCTAAATGGGAAAATGTATAACTGAACCACTTTTGCTGTACTCCTGAAACTATCACAACATTGTTAATCAACTATACTCCTATATAAAATAAGAAGTTAAAAAAAAAAAAAAAAGGAATTCCATGGAGATCTGGTTAACAATACAGAGATCTGGTTAACAACACAGATTTCTGGGCCCTACCCCAAACCTGATGAATCATCACCTCTGGGTATGACCCTGGGAATCTGCATTTTCTGTAGGCGTCCTCCAAGGTTTTGATGCCCATCAAACTGCCTTCTATTAATCTTTCTCTTCTATGGGTTGCTAGAGTATATTCCGAAAATACAGTTGAGATTATGTGTCTTTGCTAATGAAAACCTTTTTGTTGCTTCCCACTGACCTTAGGGTATTGGCCAGAGTTCTTTATACATATTCTCCATATACTGTACTTCATACAGTATTTTCTAACGTTTCACCCTTTCCTCCTTCCCCACAGCCTTTCCCATCACTTCCAGCTTCAAGCTTTATCTGGACATATCAGATTGTAGTTATTTTACACACATACACACACACACACAATTGTCTATTTATATCTCTGTGCCTTCACGGATACTATAATACCTCTCCCATCCTGCTTTTCTCCCAATATTTGAAAAACTCAATTTTCACCTGATTTGTCAAGATCAAATGTAAGACTCATCTTTTCCAGACATCTCTGATTATTCTCCCTCCCTTCCAACCACCCCACCTTGACTGTCCTTCTTCTAGATCACTGCTATACGTACACCTGGAGGTATCATAGTCCCGTTCTTACCATCGTAATATCACAGATGTGGTAGCCAGTTTCCAAGATAGCCCTCCATAATCCCATCCCCTGGTACTCACATTCTTGTCTAGACCCTTCCCACGTTGCCCAGGGCTGACCTGTATAATCAGTAAGATGTGGCAGAAATGACACCATGTAACTTCTGAGGCCAAGTCATAAAAGACATCCTAGCTTCTTTCTTATTCTCTCTTGGATCACTCACGCTGGGAGAAGCCAGCTGCCCTGTTGTTAAGGCGTCCAGACAGCCCTATGGGGGTGGTCCATGTGACAAAGAACTGAGGCTTCCTGCTAACAGCCGGCATCACCTCCCAGGCGTGTAGGAGTGAGCCTTCTTGAAGCAGATCCCAAGCATTTAGATGTCTGTAGGCCCAACCGACATCCTTACTACAACATCATGAGGAATCCTGAGCCAGAGCCACCCAGCAGATACGCTCCCAAATTCCTAACACAGAAACTGTGCGAGGTAATAAGTATCGCCGTTTTAAGCTGCTGTGTCTTGAGGTAACTTGATATGCAGTAAAGGATAATGAATATACACTAGACCATAAACTCCTCAAGCACCAGCCATGTTTTATTCATTGTGGATGCTGGTCCCTAGCCCCTCCTCGGTACCTGACCCATATTAAGTGTTCTGTAAATGCTGATTTAAATGATTCCAGCTGAGCTAAACTGGAGCATAGTTTTGCTGGCAAGGGCAAATACAAATGCAGATGACTTTATCTAGTAGGTAAGAATCTCATCTTTTCTGTCGCTCTAAATATAATTGGTAACAATATTAACAATTAAAAATAATAGCCAGTACCTATATTACAGCATCAGAATTCTCAAAAGCCTATAGAGTATGTTCTGTGAGGATGCCCATTTTACAGACAAGAAAACAAAGGTACATTGAGGTTCAGTTACTTGCCCAAAGTGACCCAGCCAGTGAGTGATGGAGCCAGGATTCAAACCCAGGCAGTCAGACTCTGGAGTGCATGCTGTTAACCAATTGAAAAGCTAATATTGAGCACTTATGATATAGCGAACGCTGAACCAGGCCCCTTAGTTCTCTTGCCTCATTTAATGCTTTTTCAAAACTCATGGGATCTGTATTTATATTCTCTATTTTATGGGTGAGGAGTTTGAGGGTTAGAGAGATGAGCCTACCAGTGGGAATCTGGCCATTCAGATTCCCAAGCTTATGCTCAGTTCATGACCTCCCGTGGCACTGTCCGGAGTCCCCATCCCATCCGAGCTCCTCACCCTCCATTTCTCAACAGTTATGTTCTGAACATACAGGTTGGTTGCCAAGACAACCACTCAGAAATGACATTAAAGGCAAATGACTTTTCAGACATTCTGGGGCTAGGATGGTTTTTCCTTTTTAATTTTAAAAAATGGGTCACGGTGATTTGTAATCCATAGGAAAATGTTGGTAGGGATAAGAAATGTATTTTGAGTAATAAATATTTCCAGGATAATGAGGAAAGCTTCCAGATTACAAATAGAGCAACTCGCTAGGAAGGGAGCAGGATATGCTACTATTATCCCTATTTTTCAGATGAGAAAATTAAGGCCCAGAGAGACTTCAAAGCCAGGAGTATCCGACTCCAAAGTCTTTGTACCTACTTGCCTTGAAAAACTGCTTGACGAACATAGATTTGGCTGGGTTGAGGCAGAGGCTTGGCTATGGCCCTACAGTAACTAATCCAGGAGCGGAGAGCACGTCTGAATAGGCGCGGGGCTGCAGGAAGGGTGAAGAAGAAAGAAACACTGGCATCATTTCAGAGTAGAATATCTAGGGCTGGGGGACTGAAATGTGAGGTAAGGGGAAGGACTCAGTCCTCATCCCCCAAATTTCAGGTACTGAGATAATAATATCTGACCTTTAGACTAGTTGGAAGGGATGTAAATAAGGTAGCACATAGAAAGCTCTTCCCACAGTGCCTGACACCCAGTAAACACTCAGCAAATGCTAGATAGTATTTTCTGTTGTGATAATTACGGGAGCATCCCAATGCCTCCTTAAAAACAACGCCTTTAAGAAGAAATAGCTTATTTTTGTGTATGATGTTAGGGAGTGTTCTAATTTCATTCTTTTACATGTACGTGTCCAGTTTTCCCAGCACCACTTATTGAAGAGGCTGTTTTTTCTCCACTGTATATTCTTGCCTCCTTTATCAAAGATAAGGTGACCATATATGTGTGGGTTTATCTCTGGGCTTTCTATCCTGTTCCATTGATCTATATGTCTGTTTTTGTGCCAGACCATACTGTCTTGACTACTGTAGCTTTGTAGTATAGTCTGAAGTCAGGGAGCCTGATTCCTCCAGCTCCATTTTTCGTTCTCAAGATTGCTTTGGCTATTCAGGGTCTTTTGTGTTTCCATACAAATTGTGAAATTTTTTGTTCTAGTTCTGTGAAAAATGCCAGTGGTAGTTTGTAAGGGATTGCATTGAATCTGTAGATTGCTTTGGGTAGTAGAGTCATTTTCACAATGTTGATTCTTCCAATCCAAGAACATGGTATATCTCCATCTATTTGTATCATCTTTAATTTCTTTCATCAGTGTCTTACAATTTTCTGCATACAGGTCTTTTGTCTCTTTAGGTAGGTTTATTCCTAGATATTTTATTCTTTTTGTTGCAGTGGTAAATGGGAGTGTTTTCTTAATTTCACTTTCAGATTTTTCATCATTAGTGTACAGGAATGCCAGAGATTTCTGTGCATTAATTTTGTATCCTGTTACTTTACCAAATTCATTGATTAGCTCTAGTAGTTTTCTGGTAGCACCTTTGGGATTCTCTGTGTACACAACAATAAGCTCAAAATGGATTAAAGACCGATATGTAAGGCCAGAAACTCAAAGTCTTGGAGGAAAACATAGGCAGAACACTGTATGACATAAATCACAGCAAGATCCTTTTTGACCCACCTCCTAGAGAAATGGAAATAAAAACAAAAATAAACAAATGGGGCCTAATGAAACTTAAAAGCTTTTGCACAGCAAAGGAAACCATAAACAAGACCAAAAGACAACCCTCAGAATGGGAGAAAATATTTGCAAATGAAGCAACTGACAAAGGATTAATCTCCAAAATTTATAAGCAGTTCATGCAGCTCAATAATAAAAAAACAAAGAACCCAATCCAAAAATGGGCAGAAGACCTAAATAGACATTTCTCCAAAGAAGATATTCAGATTGCCAACAAACACATGAAAGAATGCTCAACATCATTAATCATTAGAGAAATGCAAATCAAAACTATAATGAGATATCATCTCACACCGGTCAGAATGGCCATCATCAAAAAATCTAGAAACAGTAAATGCTGGAGAGGGTGTATAGAAAAGGGAACCCTCTTGTACTGCTGGTGGGAATGTAAATTGATACAGCCACCATGGAGAACAGTATGGAGGTTCCTTAAAAAACTACAAATAGAACTACCATACGACCCAGCAATCCCACTACTGGGCATATACCCTGAGAAAACCATAATTCTAAAAGAGTCATGTACCAAAATGTTCATTGCAGCTCTATTTACAATAGCCAGGAGATGGAAGCAACCTAAGTGTCCATCATCGGATGAATGGATAAAGACGATGTGGCACATATATACAATGGAATATTACTCAGCCATAAAAGAAAGGAAATTGAGTTATTTGTAGTGAGGTGGTTGGACCTAGAGTCTGTCATACAGAGTGAAGTAAGTCAGAAAGAGAAAAACGAATACCATATGGTAACACATATATATGGAATCTAAGAAAAAAAAAAAAGTCATGAAGAACCTAGGGGTTAGACGGGAATAGACACAGACCTACTAGAGAATGGACTTGAGGATATGGGGAGGGCGAAGAGTAAGCTGTGACAAAGTGAGAGAGAGGCATGGACATATATACACTACCAAACGTAAGGTAGATAGTTAGTGGGAAGCAGCTACATGGCACAGGGAGACCAGCTCTGTGCTTTGTGACCACCTAGAGGGGTGGGATAGGGAGGGTGGGAGGGAGGGAGACGCAAGAGGGAGGGGATATGGGGATATATGTATACGTATAGCTGATTCACTTTGTTATAAAGCAGAAACTAACACACTATTGTAAAGCAATTATACTCCAATAAAGATGTTAAAAAATAAATAAAATTTAAAAAAAAGAAGAAATAGTCATCATTTCCTGACAAAACCAGCCTCTTTCCCTGCTTTCCCTTGTTTATCAAAGGTCAGAAACCAGCCTCACCCCTGAGATATTGCTTTCCTTCACGCCCTGGGTTTTAAGCACGCACCTTTGGGGATGTGTCTTCTGTCAGCCCTTTACCTCCATCCTCATGTCACTGTTCTGGTCAGATTTCCTGAGTAACTTTTCTTTGGACCACCCAGCATCACATGAACCCTAGAATCACTTGTAGCACTTCACAGAAACTCCCCTTGGGGTCCATTCCCCCAAGGAACTGACCACTTTGGGAAGGTGAATTTCCCCTTGAGAGCCTCCACCACCCCGTACTTTACACAGAAACCCTTAAAACCTGGGATTGCTTTTGTTCCTTTATGTGAGTACATTAGGTGGTATTCTTGAGCACAGTTGGATTTTTTTGCTAATTAAATGTCAGAACATGCTGCTTAGAATTATTAACAGCCATTGCAAGGATAATAATCTTTCCATTAACATAAACCTAACTTTCATTCTTATTATTGTTTTAATTACATGAACCCTTTCGCGTGCTGAGTGATGCAGAACACTCTAGGATATTGCTTGGCTAGGCGGTGGTGTTTCTGTAGGGTACTCTGGGGTAGGTCTGCATGATGCCCTCCAGGTTTCTGCATCTTGCCTCTGAGGATGGACTTCTCCCCCTTGACCCCAAGACTTAACGTCCCTGGTTGGACTGAAGTTTATTGTAGGGTGGAAGTGAGATCCGTAGCAGTGTGAATTGCACCAGGAGAGTGCCCTGAAAGGTTATATGGGTGACCACTCCCACCCATTTTTTTTTTCCTCCTAAAACCAAGGATGTGCAGTCCAATTTGGAGATCCACCAGAGGGGGCTTCACGTTTCCCAGTAGATCCCAGTTTGTGATTTATTAATCTTTTATATAGAAATATAGGAAAAATAGGTGGGTGATTTATTTTCCCTGTCAAAGCTATCTCTATTCCCTACTTCCCCTTTACTGTCAAAGGTACCATAACTTATCACGCTCCAAATCCTGAATCATCTGAGCCTGGGTGGTGCTGGCACACATTCACTAGGGGAAGGAAAGTGGGCTTTATTATACTGGATGCTTTGTAATCCTCCCAGCAATATTGTGATGTGAGTGTCTTAAGCTCCCATTTTGCAGGTGAGAAAACGGAGGCTCATGGAGGTTAAATGACTTGCCTGAGGTCCCACAGCTTATTGGAAGTGGAACTGGTGCTAAAGCCCAGGCTCTGGGGCTCAACAAGCTGTGCCTCTTCCAGTGTACTGTGCTGACCTAGACCCTAGCAATTACAGATACCTCTTCTCCTAGTTGAGGAAAATGCCAAAGGTAGCATTTGAACCCAGGCCTGGCTAACTTTGCAGTCATGCACATGATCAGACATTTTTTGAGAAATGACTGTGTTGTTACCATAATACAAATGACATTGTCCCTGCCTCAAGGAGTTCCAGTCCAGAGCAGGAGAGAGACGTGGAAAATTAGACACAGCACGATGGCTTGCTGTGCTGGAAGAAGGGAAACACCTTGCTTTGGGAACCCTCGCCCAGCCTGGGGCAGCGGGGAGGGGCGGCTGGAGGGTGGTACCTTCTAAGTTGGAACTCGGGGGAAGAGCAGGAATTGGACAGAGGCAGAGCGTGTTCCATGCTACTTCTAAGAGAAGGAGCCATTTATGATAAATGCATCTGCTTCTCACCACACGTTCTTTCCCCCTATAGATTCCTTAGTTTTCTTTCTGGGATTTTCTTTCTGAATACAAACTCATTCAAATGCTTCCTTTACCTCTAATTGAACACTCTAACTTAATTGATTATGTATTAAGTCGGGGACTTGGGGCGACATTCAGTCCTGGGCTCATGTTGAGATTAATTTATTCCTGTAGTCCTACTGTTCTGTAATGCATCTGAGTGCCTTGCGTGTGTGTAGAAACTAAAGTCAGAAGCTGGAGCCATCTAATTCGACGGCTCAACCCAACATGCTGGTGTTCGGCCTCCGCCAAGCTCTCCTGCTTTGATGGTAACCAAAATAGATGAATAAGTTAATCAAAGGTCTGATTAAATAGCATGGCTCTGCAGCATGGGCCGACGATTGCCAAGCTTCAGTTCAGGCAAATTCTCAAGGGAGAGAGGAAAGTGAGCTGAGTTCCCAAGGCCGAGGCTTACCTGAAAAAGAGTTATATAAAACCCACTGGAGGGAATTACTCGAAGTCCTCAGCCCTCAGATCTTAAGGTGATGCCCAGCTCCATTACAGCTTTAACAAAATAGATAAGCGTAACAATACCATTGAATAGTCATTTTTAATGACACAGAAATGGAATATGACTGAAAGAAATATGTCTACCCAGGAACAATTAGGTACTGGTTGCAAAAAATATATATAGTAGGATTCAATTTTTGAAACCTTTATTTCTTGTTTTGTGCATATTCTTATTTCCTCCAATGAGCCTATATCATTTCTATAATAACAAAAATCTTTTTTTTTTTAAATCTGAGCATAGTGTTTTCATGTGATAGTTATTTCATAGACATTACTTTCCTTCTCCCTTGATTCGGATACATTTTCTTCCAAAAGAACTTCATATGCCATGAAGTTCCATGAACAGATCTTTAAGAAAATATTCATTCATTTACTCAACAAATTTTTATTCGATGCTTTTTATGTACCAGGCACTATTTATAATGGTTATACAAAGAAATTAATGCATTGATTTTTTTTTTCTCCTTTCTCCTGCTCTCGCTCTTCACTGCCCTGTCTAGTCTGAAGTTTCCTGGATCCCCAACAAACATTACTCTGGGATTTACGGTCTGATGAAGCTTGTCCTCACCAAGACTCTTCCTGCCAACCTGGAGAGGGTCATCGTCCTTGACACAGACATCACCTTTGCCACCGATATTGCAGAGCTCTGGGCTGTGTTCCACAAGTTCAAAGGTAATGGTAGCTCATTTTTTTTCTGGTATCTTTGAAGGTGTCAGCATGTCAAGAAGAGTGATTTTTTTTTTCCAAATGTGAGGTCAACTCTTAACGGTCGAAACAGACAAGGAATTATAAATAGAGTGGAGCATCAGTTTTAGTACTGCCATTTGAAACATGTTAAACTGGAATTTGCTTGCGTTTTTGTAATAATTGAAGAGGTAAGATCTGTGTTCATAGGAAGAACCCAGTTGAGGGTTGCTGAATTGCCTGGTAAGAGACAAATATCGAATGTGTGTATTTTGTATGCAGATAATTGAGTTGACTTCCTGGTGTGGAGACATGCATTTATCAGTTTTCTCTTTTTATCAAATGATGCTTTGATTGCCGAGAAAGCCTGTGAGGTGGTGGTGATGGACATTGATTATAGAGTGTTTGCAAATGTCCTTATGGCTTCCATTAATGTTGTGGTTTATCGTTTTAAAGAAGTATATAAGTTTGGCTTTTTAAGACGTTCCTTCTAATCTAGTTAGTTCCTGTAGCTCTTGGCACTGCCCCAGGGTATGTGCGAGTATAAGGTGGGAAATTGTGAGCCCGATGGGTGTACATAACTCTGGTGGGGATGCATGAGAGAAGTGGCAAGTTAGCACAAACCTTGGACGGTTATTTAATACCCCTCTTCCAGGGGTCTTCCTTAAAACTGCATAATTTTTCAATTTTATATTCTCAGTATTAGACAAATACAATGAGAGATAAATATGGCAGTGAGATTTTTTTTCTTCCGGCTTCTGCCCTCTGGCTTCTGTGTTTAAAATTCCTCCTGCCTCTTTTCTATAGCTCCTTATCCTATGAAAGTGAAATACTGCTCAGTGATTTTAAATCACAGCATTTTCATGAATCAGAGGATATTCCAGTTGGTTTCTGTTTTCGTTCATGGACAGAAGAGTAAATTCCTCACCCACTCCAATCTCTGCCTGCTTCCTCCTGGGGGCCTCCCAGCTCTGGGGTAATTGAAAAAAGTCCTCCGCACACCATGGGGCGAAACACTCTGACCCTTGGGCTCTTTTCCTTGCCAGGATCAAAAGTTTCCTTACTCGTGTCAGTAATGACACTAGTAAAGACATCATTTAGCAAAGCTGTTGAAATGGAGTGTGTCTCAGCTTTCTGATCTCTTCTTCATAGCATGGTTGGATCTGTCTTTTTATTTCACAAATAAAGGGACAGAAGCTTGGTAGGATGCAAGGTTCTACCCGGAGCTGAGACCAGAATGCCTGTGTGTGTTGGCTTCCCTGTGCATCTCTTTTCAAGTCCCCCTATCAGGTCTGCTTGTTTTTTCCGAGTACATCGAACTCACTGGGGACGGTTTTTCTATAGTCATGTGGTTGAGTTGGCGAAAAAGTTCTTTCGGGTTTTTGCATACGATGTTATGGAAAAACCCAAACGAACTTTTGGGCCAACCCCAATATTTTATTCCTATTTTCATGCCGATGTTCAGTGTTCAGGGTTGTATTTATTCAACGGGCACTTATCGCATCCCCACTGGGTATCACTGGCTATAAGGAGTGGGTTCTGGCTATAAGATGAGCAGTGAAGGGGAGTGAGAGTTATCACCTCTCCTGAAGGGGCTAAAGCTGGGTCAGTATCACAGCAGAGGTGATGATTGTGTCTGTCTTGCCGGATAAGAGTAGTGGTTGTGTGCGGTGGGTGCCCACATTCCCCTTTGGAATAAAGGGCTTATTCCTCCAGCTGCTGGGAGCATTGCCTGCAGATGGGTTCAGCTCTCAGCCCCCTTTCGGGATGATCTCAGGCGAAGAGAGTCACCTTGCCTGGGGCCATGCCCCCTTCCTGGGCCGCCCCACATCATGGACTGCCTGGTGCATGTGGAATCTTGCAGGATCCACTGTAGCCTTCCCTGGAGTCTGCCTGGCAGCTCCATGTCCCCCTCTGCCCTGTCCTGATGGTGTTCCTTCCGTTTCATAGGTACTGTTCCAGGAGCTCTCCCTGAGTTAACCTCCCGCGTGCTCACTCCCATCCTGGAGTCTGCTTCCCAAGAAACTCAATCTGAAATATTCATTCAGAACTGCAAGTCTCCCCTGGATAAGTGTAACTCAACAAAATCCCTGGAACAGTTGGCCACTGATTGTAGCCTTGGAACTAGGAAATCACATTTATTCTGTTCCAGCCAGGACCTGCCACAGTGCTGGTGGGGTTCTGTCGCCAGTCATAACAACAGTCATAATGCTGGTGTTAAATCGTACCCGTCCCATATCCTCCGTGGAAGGGAAGGCGCCCGAGGCTCTTGTTGCTCCCGGAGCTGGCCCAGGGATTTGGGTTTGGAGGGCTCTGAGACTCAAGGCAGTTTCGGGGCAGAGCAGAATAGATGGGTCAGGATCAGAGCAGGGGAAATGTGAATGCGTGGAGTTGATTTAATAGGCTTCGTTTATTTGTTCATTCTCTCACGGGTTCATTTCTAGCATTAGCCAGGGCTCCACTGGAATATATTAGATGCTGTTGTTAGAACAGGACACCTGCCTTCAAGGAGCTCACAAACAAGGCATACTGTGTTCCGTTTTTATCTATCACCATCAGAGGAGTATAAAACATCTGAGGGTTTCCCATGCCCACCCTAACTTTTCTGGGAAAATACGGAAGTGAAAAGAAAATAAGTAAGCGCTTATCTTTTTCATATGGTACTCTTTTGTACAGGGTTTGCTTTGTGTGTGTGTGTGTGTGTGGGGTTCTTTCTTTCTAAACTGGAATGATTAGAAGCCAGGTCATGGTACAGGAAGCAAGTCCCTTAGGACAGACCCATAAATGTAGAATGCGCTGATCCAAGAGGGAGAGTTCCCCTCTCATAAAGGCAATCACAGTTGACATCTTCACTGTAAACATTTTGAGTGGTGTTGATGCAATTTGGCCTTGTTGGTTTTTCTCTGGTTTGGAACAGCTAGTTGCCTGGGGCTGCAGTGGCTCTTGTGTTCAGTCCCATATAGGCTTGACTCCTTAAGGATGCTGTGAAATCGCCCTTACCTAAAGTCATTACGTGGAGAACCTA
The DNA here is from genome assembly GCF_937001465.1 of Orcinus orca. NCBI lineage: Eukaryota > Metazoa > Chordata > Mammalia > Artiodactyla > Delphinidae > Orcinus > Orcinus orca. The sequence continues at coordinate 89,319,836 of NC_064569.1, read as the reverse complement.
GTACGAAGCTGTTTAGTGAGGGCTTAGACCATCCTCAGCCTCTGCCGTGGGCAGCTTCGTGTACCGCTTGGGGATGTGCACGTGCTCCCTGAGCCCTGACTTCACCTAAGTTGCAGATGCTCCCCTCTCAGCATCTGCACCCTTATCAAGCCTGCTCCAACTGCTGGAGGATTTTCAGAGCCTCTGATTCTATTTTTTTTTGTTTTTTTTTTTGCGGTACGCGGGCCTCTCACTGCTGTGGCCTCTCCCGTTGCGGAGCACAGGCTCCGGACGCGCAGGCTCAGCGGCCATGGCTCACGGGCCCAGCCGCTCCGCGGCATGTGGGATCTTCCCGGACTGGGGCACGAACCCGTGTCCCCTGCATCAGCAGGCGGACTCTCAACCACTGCGCCACCAGGGAAGCCCAGAGCCTCTGATTCTTAATAGGAAGAATCAGACGTGCCACTGATGGCTAGAATCAGGAGTCACGTTTACTGAGCTCCTGCTAGCTGCCAAATAGTTTGCTGTCGGGAGCGTTGCAAGAATAAATCAAGTTCAGTCCCTATTCATTTAGTGTATATGTGAATAGGGGGAGAGAGACGATAAACAAAAAATAATAATAATAAAATATATAGTGTATTAGGTGGTGAATAGTGCTTAGGTGGAAATTAGAGAAAGGAGATAAGGGATGCCTCTGTGTGTGTGTGAGTGTGTGTGTGCGTGTGTGTGTGATATTTTAATATTCAAATAGGGTCATAATGGAAGGTCTTACATGAAAAGTGACATTTAAGCAAAAATCTGAAGAAGTTGAGATGACAGGCATGGCCAGCTGTCTAGAGGAAGGGTAGGAATAGTGTCCTAGCCAGAAGGAACAGCAAGTGTGAAGTTTCAGGAGTGATGTGGCCTGACTTCTTTGAGGACTCGGATGGAGTTCAGAACAGAGCAGAGTGAGCCCAGGAGAGGGGCGGGGGCTGGTGAGGTCAGATCATGGGGACCTTTGCAGGGCAGTGGGAGGATTTTGTCTTTCCCTTCAGAGATGTGGGAAGCTGATGTCTGGCTTTGAGCAGAGGAGTGATGTGATCTGATTTACATTTGTAATGGATCATCCTGGCCACGGAAACTATTTCTGAGATGGTTGCTATTATCCAGGTGAGCCATGTTGTGGACTCAGACCTGGATGCGGCAGTAGGGGTGAAAGACGTCATCATATGAGGTACATTTTGAAGGTCAGATAGTCAGGATATCCTGTTGATTGGATGTGGGGAGCAGAGACATAGGAGTGGAGGATGCCCCAAGGTAGCTGGAAGGGTGAGGTGGCATCTGTGAGATGGAAAAGGCCGCAAGAAGAGCAGGTTATGGGGGATGATCAGGAGTTTGGTTTGGGGCATTTTTAAATTTGAAATATACCTAACTGGGCATCCACGTGGAGATGGGAAGGAGGCAGGCGGATAAAATGAGTATTTGTAAAGCAAAGGGAAAGTAACTACTGTTTCCTAAGTACTTCTTCTGTTCCAGGCACTGAGCTAGAAGCTTTGCCCATTTGAAAATCAAAATAAACTGGGCCCAAGAGAGGTTAAATAACTTCCCATGATCAGAGAGCTATTGCACAGCATGGCTGAGCCCAAACTGTGTGGCTCTGGAGGCTGTGCTCTCTCTGCTACCTGCTGCGTCCCCTCCAGGCTTCCTGATGGCATGGAGGAGGGCATGCCCACCACCTGGGAGGCAGGGTCTGCATCTTAGTTAAGGTGTAGCTGCCGATCATGAGTCAGCTTGACCCCTGGGTGCCATAGTTTTCCATAAAAATTTGGAAATAATATCTCATTCTAGCAACCTGGGGAAGCTGTTGTAAAGGCATAAATAATAAATGTGCAGCCTTCATTTGAAGATTTTGGAAGAAAGCCGTGCTGAATAGTCAGGGTAGTATTTGTATTCATTAGGACAAACGCCTTCCCTTTAAGAAGACCCTATTGCCATAGTGTCAAGTTCTGGCCTCAAAACAGGTATGGTGAGTGGAGCAGTGCCTTGCCCCAGAGGCCATCCAAGAGGCCAAAGGCTTACTTGCAGCAAAGTGGGCTTCTGGAGCTGGGGCCCCAATCTGACATCTGCCAAGGGCATTTTCCTGGCTTGTTCAGCACTGCAGGTCAGTCAGTGCAAAAAGGTGGAAGTGTGCACTCGGCTTCCCGAGGCACCCCTTTCCGCTTTGTGAGTAGAGCCTGGGTACAGAATGTCACCATCCTTTGCCTGATTCCATCAAACAAGCCTTCTGACAGGTCTCCTATCCTCTAGCTTTCTCCTGGCTTCAGTCCATCTTCTCCTGGATGACCCAGCCGTGTGGCTGACAGGGTCTTGGTGCTCCAGTCAGGTGTCAGGCCTGAGCCACGGAGGTGGGAGAGCCTAGTTCAGGACATTGGTCCACCAGAGACCTCCCAGCCCCTTGTAATATCAATCGGTGAGAGCTCTCCCAGAGATCTCCATCTCAACGCTAAGACCCAGCTCCACTCAATGACCAGCAGGCTCCAGTGCTGGACACCCCATGCCAAACAACTAGCAAGACAGGAGCACAACCCCATGCACTGGCAGAGAGGCTGCCTAAAATCATAATAAGTCCACAGACACCCCAAAACACACCACCGGATGCAGGCCTGCCCACCACAAAGACAAGATCCAGCATCATCCATCAGAACAGAGACACCAGTCCCCTCCACCAGGAAACCTACACAACCCACTAAACCAGCCTTACCCACTGGGGGCAGACACCAAAAACAATGGGAGCTACGAACCTGCAGCCTGCAAAAAGGAGACCCCAAACACAGTAAGTTAAGCAAAATGAGAAGACAGAGAAATACACAGCAGATGAAGGAGCAAGGAAAAACCCACCAGACCAAACAAATGAAGTGGAAATAGGCAGTATACCTGAAAAAGAATTCAGAGTAATGATAGTAAAGATGATCCAAAATCTTGGAAATAGAATGGAGAAAATACAAGAAACATTTAACAAGGACCTAGAAGAACTAAAGAGCAAATAAACAGTGATGAACAACACAATAAGTGAAATGAAAAATTATCTAGAAGGAATCAATAGCAGAATAACTGAGGCAGAAGGAAGGATAACTGACCTGAAAGATAAAATAGTGGAAATAACTACCACAGAGCAGAATAAAGAAAAAAGAATGAAAGGAATTGAGGACAGTCTCAGACACCTCTGGGACAACATTAAATGCACCAACGTTCAAATTGGTCCCAGAAGGAGAGGAGAAAAAGAAAGGGACTAAGAAAATATTTGAAGAGATGATAGTTGAAAACTTCCCTAATCTGGGAAAGGAAATAGTCAAGTCCAGGAAGCTCAGAGAGTCCCATACAGGATGAATACAAGGAGAAACATGCCAAGACACATATTAATCAAACTGTCAAAAATTAAATACAAACAAAAGATATTAAAAGCAGCAAGGGAAAAGCAACAAATAACATACAAGGGAATCCCCATATGGTTAACAGCTGATCTTGCAGCAGAAACTCTGCAAACCAGAAAGGAGTGGCAGGAAATATTTAAAGCGATGAAAGGGAAAAACCTACAACCAAGATTACCCAGCAAGTATCTCACTCAGATTCAACAGAGAAATTAAAACCTTTACAGAGAAGCAAAAGCTAAGAGAATTCAGTACCACCAAACCAGCTTTACAACAAATGCTAAAGGAACTTCTCTAGGCAGGAAACACAAGAGAAGGAAAAGACCTACAATAACAAACGCAAAACAATTAAGAAAATGGTAATAGGAACATACATATCGACAATTACCCTAAATGTAAATGGATTAAATGCTCCAACCAAAAGACATAGACTGGTGGAATGGATACAAAAACAACACCCATATATATGCTGCCCACAAGAGACCCACTTCAGACCTAGGGACACAAACAGACTGAAAGTGAGTGGATGGAAAGAGTTATTCCATGCAAATAGAAATCAAAAGAAAGCTAGAGTAGCAATTGTCATATCAAAGAAAATAGACTTGAAAATAGACTATTACAAGAGAAAAAGAAGGACAGTACATAATGATCAAGGGATCAATCCAAGAAGAAGATATAACAATTGTAAATATTTATGCACCCAACATAGGAGCACCTCAATACTTAAGGCAAAGGCTAACAGCCATAAAAGGGGAAATCGACAGTAACACAGTCACAGTAGGGGACTTTAACACCCCACTTGCACCAATGGACACATCATCCAAAATGAAAATAAATAAGGAAACACAAGCTTTAAGTGACACATTAAACAAGATGGGCTTAATTGATATTTATAGGACATTCCATCCAAAACCAGCAGAATACAGTGTCTTCTCAGATGCCCATGGAACATTCTCCAGGACAGATCATATCTGGGGTCACAAATCAAGCCTTGGTAAATTTAAGAAAATTGAAATAGTATCAAGTATCTTTTCCGACCACAACTCTATGAGACTAGATATCAATTACAGGAAAAAAATCTGTAAAAAATACAAACACGTGGAGGCTAAACAATACACTACTAAATAACCAAGAGATCACTGAAGAAATCAAAAAATATCTAGAAACAAATGGCAATGAAAACACAATGACTCAAAACCTATGGGATTCAGCAAAAGCAGTTCTAAGAGGGAAGTTTATAGCAATACAATCTTACCTCAAGAAACAAGAAAAATCTCAAGCAACCTAACCTTACCCCTAAAGCAATTAGAGGAAGAAGAACAAAAAAACCCCAAAGTTAGCAGAAGGAAAGAAATCATAAAGATCAGAGCAGAAATAAATGAAAAGGAAACAATGGCAAAGATCAATAAAACTAAAAGCTGGTTCTTTCAGAAGACAAACAAAATTGATAAACCATTAGCCAGACTCATCAAGAAAAAAAGGGAAAAGACTCGAATCAAGAGAATTAGCAATGAAAAAGGAGAAGTAACAAGTGACACTGCAGAAATACAAAGGATCATGAGAGGTTACTACAAACAACTATATGCCAATAAAATGGACAACGTGGAAGAAATGCAGAAATTCTTAGAAAAGCACAACCTTCTGAGACTGAACCAGGAAGAAATAGAAAATATAAACAGGCCAATTACAAGCACTGAAATTGAGACTGTGATTAGAAATCTTCCAACAAACAAAAGCCCAGGACCAGATGGCTTCACAGGCGAATTCTATCAAACATTTAGAGAATACCTAACACCTATCCTTCACAAACTCTTCCAAAATACAGCAGAGGGAGGAACACTCCCATACTCATTCTACAAGGCCACCATCACCCTGATACCAAAACCAGACGAAGATACTATAAAAAAATAAAACTACAGGCCAATATCACTGATGAACATAGGTGCAAAAATCTTCAACAAAATACTAGCAAACAGAATCCAACAGCACATTAAACGGATCATACACCATGATCAAGTGGGGTTTATCCCAGGAATGCAAGGATTCTTCAGTATACGCAAGTCAATCAACGTGATACACCATATTAACAAATTGAAGGAGGAAAACCATATGATCATCTCAATCGATGCAGAGAAAGCTTTTGAGAAAATTTAACACCAGTTTATGTTAAAATCCCTCTGGAAAGTAGGCAAAGAGGGAACTAACCCCTCAACATAATAAAGGCCATATATGACAAACCCACAGCCAACATCATTCTCAATGATGAAAAACTGAAACCATTTCCACTAAGATCAGGAATAAGACAAGGTTGCCCACTCACACCACTGTAATTCAGCATAGTTTTGGAAGTTTTATACACAGCAATCAGAGAAGAAAAAGAAATCAAAGGAATCCAAATCGGAAAAGAAGAAGTAAAAGTGTCACTGTTTCCAGATGACATGATACTATACATAGAGAATCCTAAAGATGCTACCAGAAAACTACTAAAGCTAATCAAGGAATTTAGTAGAGTAGCAGGATACAGAATTAATGCACAGAAATCTCTTGCATTCCTATACACTAATGATGAAAAATCTGAAAGAGAAATTAAGGAAACACTCCCATTTACAATTGCAACAAAAAGAATAAAATACCTAGGAGGAAAGGTACCTAAAGAGACAAAAGGCCTGTATGCAGAAAACTATAAGACACTGATGAAAGATATTAAACATGATACAAACAAATGGAGAGATATACCATGTTCCTGGATTGGAAGAATCAACATTGTGCAAATGACTGTACTACCCAATGCAATCTACAGATTCAATGCATTCCCTATCAAACTACCAAGGCATTTTTCACAGAACTAGAACAAAGAATTTCACAATTTATATGGAAGCACAAAAGACCCCGAATAGCCAAGGCAATCTTGAGAAAGGAAAACAAAGCTTGAGGAATCAGGCTCCCTGTCTTCAGACTATACTACAAAGCTGCAGTAATCAAGACAGTATGGTACTGGCACAAAAACAGAAAGATAGATCAATGGAACAGGATAGAAAGCCCAGAGATAAACCCACGCACAAATGTTCACCTTATCTTTGATAAAGGAGGCAAGAATATACAGTGGAGAAAAGACAGCCTCTTCAGTAAGTGGTGCTGGGAAAACTGGACAGCTACGTGTAAAAGAATGAAATTAGAACACTCCCTAACACCATACACAAAAGTAAACTCAATATGGATTAAAGACCTAAATGGGAGGCCAGACACTATCAAACTGTTAGAGGAAAACATAGGCAGAACACTCTGTGCCATAAATCACAGCAAGATCCTTTTTGACCCACCTCCTAGAGAAAGGGAAATAAAAACAGAAATAAACAAATGGGACGTAATGAAACTTAAAAGCTTTTGCACAGCAAAGGAAACCATAAACAAGACGAAAAGACAACCCTCAGAATGGGAGAAAATATTTGCAGACGAAGCAACTGATAAAGGATTAATCTCCAAAATATACAAGCAGCTCATGCAGCACAATATCAAAAAACAAAGAACCCAATCCAAAAATGGGCAGAACACCTAAATAGACATTTCTCCAAAGAAGATATACAGATTGCCAACAAACACATGAAAGGGTGCTCATCATCACTAATCATTAGAGAAATGCAAATCAAAACTACAATGAGGTATCACCTCACTGGTCAGAATGGCCATCATCAAAAAATCTACAAACAGTAAATGCTGGAGAGGGTGTGGAGAAAAGGGAACCCTCTTGCACTGTTGGTGGGAATGTAAATTGATACAGCCACTATGTACAAGTGTATGGAGGTTCCTTAAAAATCTAAAAGTAGAACTACCATATGACCCAGCAATCCCAGTACTGTGCATATACCCTGAGAAAACCATAATTCAAAAAGAGTCATGTACCACAATGTTCATTGCAGCTCTGTTTACAATAGCCAGGACATGAAAGCAACCTAAATGTCCATCGAAAGATGAATGGATAGAGATGTGGCACATATATACAATGGAATATTACTCAGCCATAAAAAGAAAGGAAATTGAGTTATTTGAGGTGGATGGACCTAGAGACTGTCATACAGAGAAAGAGAAAAACAAATACCGTATGTTAACACATATATATGGAATCTAAAAAAAAAAAAATGGTTCTGAAGAACCTAGGGGCAGGGCAGGAATGAAGACGCAGATGTAGAGAATGGACTTGAGGAAACGGGGAGGAGAAGGGTAAGCTGGGACGAAGTGAGAGATTGGCATGGACATATTTACACTACCAAATGTAAAATAGATAGCTGGTGGGAAGCAGCCACATAGCACAGAGAGATCAGCTAGGTGCTTTGTGCCCAGCTAGAGGGGTGCGATAGAGAGGGTGGGAGGGAGATGCAAGAGGGAGGGGATATGGGGATATGTATATACCTATAGGTGATTCACTTTGTGATACATCAGAAACTAACACACCATTGCAAAGCAATTATGCTCCAATAAAGATGTTTAAAAAATAAATAAAATTAATTTTTATTCGAGTATAGTTGATTTATAATTTTGTGTTAGTTGCAGGTGTACAGCAAATTGAATCAATTTTACGTATACATGTATCCTTTTTCAAATTCTTATCCCCTAATAGGTTGTTACAGAATATTGATCAGTATTCCCTGTGCTGTACAGTAGGTCCTTGTTGGTTATCCATTTACAATATACAGCTAACATTTTGAAGCATTTATTCTGTGCCCACCACTCTATTAAACTTTGAGTAAACTCATTTAAGCCTCATGACACTCCCTTGAAGTAATTACTGCTAATGTTCCTGTTTTAAAGATTTGAGAACAGGTGGTTTGGGAGACAAGGTAGCTTACCCGTAGTCTCCGCTCTTAAATAGAGCTGGGATTTGAACTCAGGGAGTCCAACTCTAAATTCAGTACTCTACCTTTCACCCTACTGTCCCTGGAAGAGCAGGTGGTGGGTCTTAGAGTCTCTTTGTAGAGACCAAAGTTAGATATAAGAAAGAACTCTAGGTGACCGTGTAAAGCTTGTAGAGGGTGGGCCCAAGGTGATGTAGGCATTTAGAGAACAGGAGTGTCGGGCAAAACCAGAGGCATGGGAAAGTGTGGTTTGCCTAGGATTTGAGAAATAAAACCTCAGTCTCCAGAATCCTGGCCCAGCTTGTGACATTCCAGGACACCCCGTTTAAAGTAGCTGTGAGCCCCAAGAGCTCTCCCCATGTACTCATCATTGTCAAGAAGAATAAGCCAGCATCAGGGCTCCCCGAGCGACTCTGTGAGCACAGGCAGGTTACTCGACTTCTCTGGGCCTCAGTGAACCAGGAACAATGCCAGCGGGGTCCTTGCAAGAAATGCACAACACGTCATGCAGTATTCTTCCCATGTTCCACTTTCTCTGCGGACTCCTGCCAGCAGGTATGGGATAATGGCGGATACCGTTAGTGGGTGTCTGCTCCATTACCTCACGGCTTTGTGCACAAAGCCATCGGGTGGGCATGGGTGGCTGTAAGTGTACAATAATGTAAAAAAAGCTGAATATGGAGAACTGTGGAAGTATTATTTTTGAAAAGACATTTGTAGAGCCTTTGTGGTTATACAATCACTTGCCTTGAAGGGGTTTTTGGCATTCTTGGACCTTTCCGCAGGTGTCTTTCCTTCTTACCTGGTCATGACCTGCCCCTCCCTCCTTTGCCGCTTCCCCTCCCCTCTCCCCTCACTCCCTTTCTCGGTGGAACTGGTTGGGTAGGAGAAGCTTTGAAAGGAAGACACCAAGTTTCAATCCCTGCTGGTCTACTCATCAGCAGGCTGACTTGGGGTGTTTGTTTAACCTCTCATCCTCGCTTCTGCACCTGTACAAGGAAAATGCCCACATTTTCTCATAGTGATGTGAGGTCCGAGGAGGTGATTCACTGATCCCGGTACCCCAGTGGATGCTCTGGCCACAGGAGTTCCCTTCTCCTTTCCTTCCTCCTCTCTCCTGTGTCTAAGTTTGTTCTTATTCCCTGTGCCCCTTCACTGACCTCCAAATGAAGCTTCCTCCCTTTAGCTGGTGTGAAAGGAATTAAAGAAGGCCTTTCAGGACGACTGAGTAACCTGTTTAAGCATCTTGTGGGGAGGAGACTCTCTGCAGTCAGGATCCTGTTCATCTCACATCGGCTCGTGACAGTTTCTAAACTTGAGAGCCTGCTTTGCCACAGGGAAGAGAAGCAGAAACTTTAAAAGATCTGAAGCCTCACATAAAGTGGCTTAAAATGACTCCCCCAGCCAGTGTGTACATGGGTGATGTGCTGTTAGTTCAGAAGGCTCTGGAATTCTAATGGGAGGGAGCCACTCAGGGTGTGTGGTCTTTGTTGTCAATCACAATATTCCACTAAAAGACTGGGGCATTTCTCTATCATCTGGGCATGGTTTTAAACATTCTCCTGCACTCCGAGTATTGACGGAGCTCCTTCCTCACCACCAGTTTTCATTGTTTACTTCTGTTTTTTACCTTCTAATTCCTGGTTGACTTTCCCCTTGGTAAACTCCCCAGGGCCTCTTTTATTTATTTATTTTTTTTGCGGTACACGGGCCTCTCACTGTTGTGGCCTCTCCCGTTGCGGAGCACAGGCTCCGGACGCGCAGCCTCAGCGGCCATGGCTCACGGGCCCATCCGCTCTGCGGCATGTGGGATCTTCCCGGACCGGGGCACGAACCCGTGTCCCCTGTATCCCCTGCATCGGCAGGCGGACTCTCAACCACTGCGACACCAGGGAAGCCCCAGGGCCTCTTTATTCCTCCTTCCTCCCCCTTCTTCACACCTGTTATCCGGCTGCCTTCCACTCCGAATCCAGGAACTACACTCTGATTTTCTCCTTACATGCCTCACGGTGCTTGCATTTGGCAAGCTGAGTTGCTCACCATGGGAGGAAGCTCAAGAATTTTATTCCTGGCAAAATGGGGGGAGAGGTTTTAATTATTTTTCAGATTAAGGGTGAAGTGGATCTGCCTTCTCTTACTATATTAGAAACATTCTTTACCTTCCCTGATTCTCTTTTGTACTGTAAATGTGGGGGAATGGTATGGTAATCACTGCCCCATAGGCTGCATTTTGGTCGCCAAATAGCTCTGCCTTACACAGTACTTAATAAATTATCTTCCCCTTCCTTTCCTTCTGAGTCTTTGTTTTCGTTTTGTTCTTCAACCTGAAACTCCTGAGAGTTGGGGGAGCAGAAGCTTCCCTGCTTCCCTGCCCCCTCTGCCTCCCTGCCCATCCTGCTTCCCTCCCCTCCCCTCTCCCTGCAACCCTGCCCCCTGCTTCCCTCCTCTTCCACCCCCTGCCTCCCTGCCTCCCTGCCTTCCACGTTCGTTCAGTCACTCATTCTTTCATTAATTCGTTACCTTTTGAGCCCTTGGACCTGGCCTAGGCCCTGGGGATAAAATAGTAAATAAGACAGGCCGACCTGCCCCCCACCCCTCTCTGTGCTAATTCCTATCAGCTGCTTTTTCTGTGTCGGGCGCCAGGCTATCTCATTTAGCCCTCAGAAGTCCTTAAGCGGCGTGCTTGAGATCATACAGTGAGGCAGTGGCGGAACCTGGATGGAAGCCAGGCCGCCCCCAGGCTGACCTCAGAGCCCAGGCGTTTAACCACTAGATTCTAGATCCAACTCAACACACAGTTACATTAAAGTATGGAAAGTACCTCGAAAGGCGGAATTCAGGGTGAAGTACAGTCACAGTTTTGGGGGAAGCAGTCCTGGCCAGGAGGGTTGGGAGGGTCAGGAAGGCTTGTGAAGGAAAGAGGCATGAGGACATTAGCCTCCATGGCCCACTGAGAGGGAATGCCATACCCAAAGGCCTGAGGTCCGGAGAGAGAAGCGGTGCAGACACTGAAAGAGAAACATCGAGGTCTCATCCTCAAACAGATCAGGTGGGCCCTGTCTTTGGTCCTTTGCTCTGCTGTCCCTCTGCTGGGAATGTTTGTCCTCCAGATCTCTCCCTGTCTTGCTGCCATAACTCCCTTTAAGTCTTTGCTCAAATCTTAGCATCTCAGTGAGATTTCTGCCAGTTGGCCCCTTTCATCCTGCAACCTGGGATACCATCCCATCCCTCACACCCTGTTCTTTTCATGTTGTTTATAGCATCCATCATCTTCTAATCTAGTTTATGATTACTTATTAAGATTGCTGTTCTGCTCCACCCAGTAAGCACGACAGACCCAGGTACCGGGGACGTGGCTGGCTTTACCTGGTCACTGTGTGTCTTTCCTGATAATACATAAATACCGTGAGGGCAGGGATCTTTGTCCTGTTCCTGATGTGTTCTCAGCACTTTGAACAGTACCTGGCAGGTGCTTGGTGAATAGATGAACAAATAGACATATGATTCTAGGTGGTTTGCAGAACGGGAAATAAGGCAAGAGAACCACGAAGGGTTTCGTAAATTACAGCTTTGGATTTTATCCAAAGGTATAACTGAAAGACAGTTCGGAGTTTCCGGTACAGAAAAGGATGCTCAGATTTTCCGATTTGAAAAGGTTCCTCTGGCTGCAGTGTGGGGATGTTCTGAAAGCAGGAAGCAGGAAACAGTACCTTGAAAGACAGTTTGGGCAGCAGGTAGGAGGCTGGCTACTACTGCACTGCAGGCAGCATATGATAGTGGCCGAGCAGGATATTGCCCTTGGGGGCGAGCAGAGGACGCGGATGGGAGATGAACAGGGAGGCAGAGTGGATGGACCTGGGTGACGAGTTCAGTGTTGGACACGTGGAGATGGAATGAACAGGTCTGGATCTTACAAAAGAGGACGGCTGGAGGTATCTTCAGGTATTTCCTTATTGGAACGAACTAGAGCTGTTCTCTTAAAATGTTCTCACCGGGTTATGACAGTTTCCTTTTCTGGACTTCCAGGTGTAGCATCCAGGGGTGCCCATGCTGTGGCTTCCGGCCCTGAAGGGAGGGTGGCTTGCTGGACCTGCTGGATCTAATGGGAGGCTGTTGGGCGGTGGCAGACGGGGATCTGCAAGTCCAAAGGCTGGGCGAGGTGTGATTGGCGAGCTGTGATTAGTGAGGAGGGGACCACACTTCATCGGAGAAAGGATCACGGAGCTCACCCTGATTGTGTCAGGAGCCCCTGACTGTGCAGCCCATACCCAGTGAGTGATGTCGCCTCCTGCCTCAAATTGCCACTGCATCATCAAGCCAGCCACATCCTGCGTGTCCCTGTCTGCACAGCTCCCGGAATGGGGCAGGACAGCCACTCTGATACTTACATCCCCAGGATCCCCCAATGGGGCAAATGGGACTTCTGTCCACTCTGTGACTTCCCTTCATGCACAGGGATCCAGGCTCTCTGTGAAATGAGCTAGAGGAACACTATGGGGCCCATATGGAAGAGGAGGAAGGAGATATTTCTAGAAGTGGCTGTGAAGTATTTCCTTCCCTTAGTCCTTACCCAACTCAAGTGTCCACTCCTGGAGTGATAGGACAGAGCAGCCCAGGGCCTTTCCTACGGTTGACCCCCATCCATACTCTTACCATCTTTATAACCTTGGCACTACTCAAATCTCGGAACCTCCATTACCTACAGGCAAAATGGGGATGATAACGCTGTGAGGGTGATGTGAGATTGTACATAGGAAAGTCTCCGTGCAGTTCCTCATAGAGAGTGAACAGCAACAGTGTTTTGCTGCTGCTGTTTCTAATATGAGAATCATTTTACTGTCATCACAATAAGGCAGCTATCTACATACCTAAGAGATTCCGTTGGGAGGATCTTCATCTTAGAGGAGATGGTATCAGTCCTCCATGAGTAAGAAAAGTTCCCCAAATATCCTCAAGCAAGATGAGGAGGGGGGCCTGGGAGGGTCACGTGAGAATAAGAGTTAGGATTTTGTCCTGTTTGGAAAGAGCTGGCTGTGTGTCTCAGTGGGGAGATCAGAGACGGTGGAGTGTGACCCTCCCAGGACCTGGGTGGAGGCCCGGCTCTCCCAAGCAATTTACACTGCAGTTTTAATGGGAATGATATTTCAGAAGCAGAATCTGTAACTCACCTGGTCCTTTGCAGGGATGTGTTATCTCAGTTCTTCCAGGCAGGGTTTTTCACATTTTACGGTTTCTGAAATTGAGATGTGACTTAACCAGAGCAACTTGACTGATGGTCTTTTTCTCCTGGAAAATGTTTTGCTATATCCAACAATCAGTGCCCCCTTAGAAGCCAGAAAATACGGTGTTATTATTTTTATTAGTATTATTTCTCTAGCATTTCCTTTTATCTTAGAGCAGTAGAGGAGAGATGGATGGTGGGTAGGGCTCTGGACTGGAGAAGGAAAAGCTGAATTGGGAGGCTGATTGAGAGAGAAGGATTTGGGGTCTTAGTAGACTACTCCTTGATTACCTTTTATTGTATGACCACAGGGTCCTGTGACATTGTGCTGTTGCTATTTTTGGTAAATACCTTGCCTGTATATCACATGTTGGAATGGTTACCACCTCCTGATGGGCCCACGGGATTTTTTTGAAAATTTCAGGGAGAGATACTGAAAAGTTTAAGCATTAAACCTAAAACTACAGGAAGTTACTCTGCCCAAAGGTCTTTTCTCACTCATTCAGACACTCCATAAGTATTTACTGAACACCTACTTGGTACCGGCCACACAAGTTATTCTCTCTCATACCTGGGCCATTAGACATTCATGGGACTAACTCATCCTTATTAGAAAAAATCAGATACTTCTGGAACCATTTTAGGGTTACTTGCCATTAATGTGAATTACTTAGCCAGATTGCTTTTCTCATATTTTTCTGATATCAGCTGCCTTGAGTCAAGGAGATTTTGATTGTGAACGTAGCCATTGTGGATGCATGAAGGGGAGAGGGCTATCCTAGGCCATCCTGGGGGGAGGGAGGGGGAGGGGGCAGGTTGGCACCAAATAAAGGCACGAGAGACTTAGTGGGGGTGACGGTGAGAGACAGGTGCAGTCCAGGTAGTGGGAAGAGGTGAGAAGCAAATACTTATCAAATAAATTTATGGAGACAAAGACAAAGCCCATCTTTAGAATCATGTGCTCAGAAAAGAAGCCTTTTTTTCTTGTTTGTTCTAAAAGTATCTGGGGCCAAAGGAGTCTTCCGTGAAGGTTAGCTCTGCTCTGAGTCTATATTAGTGAAATACCAAATTGGATTAATAGACATGTGATAGCCAAGCAGTAACCTAATGATCATGTACAACTGTGTTCTCTGAGCAGTACTTCTGAGTTGTGGGGTGGAGGGTGGCTTTCAGTATCAGAATTACCTGTGGTGTCTTTGCAAATTGTGCAAGTCCAAGGCCCACTCCCATCTCCCACCAACAGCCTGGACAGCACCGGTGCTTTGACAACCACTGCCTTCATGCAGGGTTTCTCCACCTCAGAGCTCTTGACATTCGGGGCTGGATAATTCATCATTGTAGGGGGCCGTCCTGTCCATCCCTAGCCTCTACTCACTAGGTACCAGTTGCACCCCCTTCCCCAGTTGTGACAACTAAACGTATCTCCAGGCATCTTCAAATGTCCCCTGAGGGCAAAGTCCTTCTCTGTTGGGAGCCACTTCCTTAGTGGCCCTCCATTACTGACCAAAAGGTGTAGGATGTCAGGTGCTGGTGGTGGTAGTTTAAGTGGTTGATAGTGGCTATAGCCCCAAAGAGGAAATGAAATCTGAACTTTCTACCGCTTGTTTACTGGTTCACATCTTGGAGACCCCCTAACCACGTGCCCTCTTTGAATGACTTTCTGAGTCAGCCCTGTGCCCAAGCTCCTATCGTGTGTGCTTCAGACTTCCTTCCCCTTCTTTCTTATATTCGACACTAGCCTCCAAGATGCTTGAGCTATGAATTTTCTCCTCTCCTAGGGCCACAGATAGTTGAGTAGCCAGTAGTAAATTTCCTCTTTCAGAAGGTAAATAAATGCATTCATTCCCTTGCACCTGGAAGGAAACGTGATACCAAGGGAAAGTATGATTGAATTGACCCAACTCAAATGCATCCGTAGCCATAGATTTGGGGTTAGGACCCACTGGGGTTTACAATCTTCCCTCGAAACTACAAGAGGATCCAACGTGCTGCCCATCTACAGACTTGTGAAGAGAGGAAATCGTATCATTCTGTGACTATCACAAGGACACAATTTTTTTTTCTCCTAAACGCATATACGTAGATTATTAGCAGAATCTAATACATGACAAGGACGGACGTGGCCTGTCAAGGAAGACAAATAGCTGTTCTCTTCTCTGTGCGGTGCGCTGGGCTTGCCCATCTGGAAGAGTGCAGTGGACAGAGTTGTGTGTGCTGATTCTTTATTGAGATGGATGGAGGGGTCGTTGAAGGGAACACTGTCAACTGGTATAGGACCAGGTGAAATCACCAGCTTCTCTAGAAGCCAAAGGATTTTTTTTTTATTAACAGCCGTCTCCATTCGACAAGGAAGGTTGGGTTTCTGTTTTCTTATTTGCCTTTTGGTGGGTCTCAGGACAAAGAAGGTATGGCAGTTTGGGGCTTCTCTTCTTTACTGCTTAGACGTCAAAAGACCGTATCCCATAATGGCAAAAATTCTTAAAAGATTAAAAAGAGGATTTCCCAAATCTAGCCAGTAATCTTTTTTTTTTTTTTGCGGTATGCGGGCCTCTCACTGTTGTGGCCTCTCCCGTTGCGGAGCACAGGCTCCAGACATGCAGGCTCAGCGGCCATGGCTCACGGGCCCAGCCGCCCCGCAGCACGTGGGATCTTCCCCGACCGGGGCATGAACCCATGTCCCCTGCATCGGCAGGCGGACTCTCAACCACTGCGCCACCAGGGAAGCCCAGCCAGTAATCTTTTCTGGGCTGTTGGTGGGGAGGAAATGATGCTGATACTAGGATATGAAAAAAAAAAAAAAGAGGCATCCGTTGAAGGGTTTTGGGTGGAGGTGAGGAGGAAAGGAGGGAGGAGGGTTGGTTGGTAGGGATGGAACTCACTTTTTTATTTTTTAAAGTGAACTTTTAAAATTTTGGAACAGTTCTTGATTTACAGAAAAATTGTGAAGTTAGTACGGAGTTCCCATGTACCTCACACCCAGTTTCCCTTATTACTGTCTTGCGTTAGTATGGTACATTTGGGGGGTAACTGGCTTTGATGAGGTGCCTGGTGCAGTCCAGACTCTGCGTGCAGCCTGGATGTTCCACACACATTAGCTCCTTTCATCCTCACAACAATCCTGACACATCTTACAAGAGGGAGACCCAATGCTTAAAAGGGTTGAACAACACACTCAAATCATCTCACTGGTAAGTGGGAGAGCCACGATCTCGGCCTCTTTCATTTGTGGATTCAGTTCACAGGTTTTCACGCACTACTCCTTGTCACTGTAGTCAGTACTGAGCTAGAAGGATGGATAAGATGATTCGCCAGCCGTCATGAAGGTGAATTCTAGTTGAGAATTCAGAAGAGGTGGGAGATGCGGGGCGTGTGCCAAGCACAGTGGTGCCATTGTGGGAGGGAGATTAACTTTGGGGGCTGGGAAAGTCGTCACTCACAACATAAGATACATGGGTCTTGTGGATTGGCTGCAGATCTCCACATGGGAAAGGGGGACCAGGGAGAACAAAGTGGACCAAACTCACAACATGAAACAGCATGGCATGCTGCCTGAACTTCAGGGGGTTCCCTCCGGCTGGACCATTTTGTACAAAGAATTGAGTCTGAGAGAATGGATTGGAAACATGATGGAAGAGTGCAGAGTAGGCGGGAGGTAGATCATGGAGGGTGTGGTGTGGCATGCCACGCCAGGGAATTTGGGCTTTTCCCGAAGATGGTGAGAATCCATCAACAGTCTCTAAGGAGAAGAGTGATCTCATCAGGCTGGTCAGTCCTCAGGATAGAAAGGTGATTGAGCTGCAGTGGGGGAATGGGCTGGATGGTGCAAAACCAAAACCAGAGTCCAGTTAGTCGCCCATGTCAGTAATCCAAGAAACAAATGATCATTGCCTGAGCTAAGGTGGAGGTAAGATGCAGCAACATAATCAATTAAAAATGGGTGTCCCGATAAGATGTGGTACAAGAGAGAGAAGATTTGTCCCTATTTTCCCAGTTTGGTAGATGAGGTGGGAAATACAAGAGAAAGCGTAGATTTAGGGTGAGAAAATACGTTCAGCTCTTTTAGCTCTGTGACTTTGTGCCAGTGGTGGTTAATGTTTATATAACAAATGCTTCCTTATAATGCACTACATTTGTGCTTCACAAATAGAAGTTCTGTCCTAATTGCTCAGCATCCATGCCCCCCCCCCCACTCCACAGACGTCAGCAGAATGCCCCTTTTTCTCTTGAAAACCATGTCTTCTCCTTGTCTTAATTGGTCTTCAGTGTGCGTAAAGGGTGGTGATTCCATCCCTGACTGCAGGACATGACCCAGTCCTGTCCACCAGCAGAACTGCAGCCATCTCCCTGGCTCTGGTGATTGGTCCAGGGTGGTTGTGTACCCGAAGCTAAGCCAATCACAACGAATGAGCGTAGGCGAAGGACTTTAGTTGGAGCTTCTGGGAGAGATTTTCTACTACAGTTGCTAAACTATGAGAAGGTGATTGGAACTTCCGTTGGTCATTTTGCCGCTGTGTCAAAGGTCCCCAAGACCACCCCTAGGTTCAGTGGTCTATTAGGAGGACTCATAGGACTTAGCATGAGTCAAACTCATGGCTATGACTTATTACAGCAGAGGACATAATACAAAATCAATAAAGGAAAAAGGTTCATGGGGTGAAGTCTGGGGGTAACAAGGCTCAGGCTTCCAGAATCTTCTCCCAGTGGAGTCACACAGGACACACTTAATTCCTCCAGCAGTGAGTTGTGGCAGCGTGTGTGAAATGCCGTCCACCAGGAAAGCTCATTAGAAACAGCACCCGAGATCTTTAGTGGGGGCTGGTCATATAGGCATCCTCTAGCACATAACAAAATTCTAGAATCCCAGAAGGAAAGCAGGTATTCATCATAAACCATAATGTTTGCACAAGCAGTTTTAGACACATTGGGCCATTCTTACCAGGGAGTAGTGGGAACCTTCCTGGAACCCAGGTTCACACGAGCCAGCCGAGGGCCACCTTTGCAAGCAGGCCTTTCTAAGGATGGCAGTCTCAGGCCGGGTGTGTAACGTCTTTCCTGCACAGCCACTCTGTCTGAGAGTGAAAACAAATCTGAGATCCTGAGAATAGAGGCAGATTCCAGATTACACTGTGTTGCAGTCTCTAGTTCCAGCCATGCCTGAAGCAAAATTTCCCTTTTTTTAATTTCTTAAGTCAGTTTAAATTTCTGTTACTTGCAGCCTCAAGGAGCATGTTGGCTAATAGAACCCATTCTAAATAAAGTCTTCTTTTTTGGTTCCTTTCCCACAAATCCTCATCACCATTTCCTGTTTCAGGTCCTCCCTGGTGACCACGATGGGCCTGTAATCGATGTTTGTAAATTTTTGGTACGTGAACAAATTTTCTTTAGCATCTTAGAGGATCGTTCTGTCTAGATGGGAAAGGTAGATTTTGGAGCCTGTTTACCCACAAATGCAACCTAAATTGAAAGTCTGACCTGGCTGAATATCTTCTTGATCTTTCCTTTTACAAATGACTCTGCCCTGAGCAATGGGCCACTGCTCGTGGTAAGTAGTGCCTGCAGCTCGGGTGCTGTCCTGGGCTTTCTTCCTTGTTTGGCCTAATTACTTTTGTCATCATTCAAGCCTTCCCGGGACGTCAATTACAAAATATATCAGTGTTTCTCAAAGCGGAGAGGTGACACGTTGAAAGATAAATTTTCTTTTCAGTCTTGTATGGAAGCAGTAAGAAACAGGCGAAGTTGTAGAGTGGCTTTGCTGGCATGCACGCGTGGAGAAAATACGACTGGAAGGAATGAATCTTAGAGATTGTGAACTAGTGCAGGGCTTTTTGTTGCAAAGGTAAAGAAAGACCCAGAAGGTCTTTCATTTGTGTGTTACAGTTGCAGGAGTACTTTAACTTGGATGTGGGTCTCTGTTCTACCATTACTGGCCTCAGGCAAGTCACTCCACCTTTCTGATCCAAGGATATCTGTTCAATAAGTGTTTATTGAATGACTGGTGAAGAGATGAATGAGGCTGTAAAATAGGTCTGACTGGGTGATCTCAGGGTTCCTTTCAGGTCTGTGAATCTGATACAAATTCCCACTGGCAGAAGCAGAGCCAGCACCATATAAAGTATGAGTCCCTTTGATGTCTTTCTTGCCCTCACGCTCTGCATTTATCTGCCAGCAAATCCTGCTGGCTCTGCCTTCCAGGTATGTCCCAATCCGGGCCTGGGTGGTGCTAAAAATCTAGTTACAGTAGTGCCCCCTTATCTGCAGGGATGAGTTCCGGGACCCCCAGTGGATGCCTGAAACTGTGGGTAGTACCAGACTCTGTATATACTATGTTTTTTCCCGTACATACCTACCTATGATAAACTTTAATTTATAAATTAGGCACAGTAAAAGAGTATCCGAATTGCCAACATCACTACTCTTGGCTTTGGGGCCATTGTTAAGTAAAATGAGAGTTACTTGAACGCAGGCATCGCGATACCTCGACAGCTCTTCTGATAACCGAGGCAGCTATTAAGTGACTGGTGGTGGGATAGGGAGGGTGGGAGGGAGGGAGATGCAAGAGGGAAGAGATATGGGAACATATGTATATGTATAACTGACTCCCTTTGTTATAAAGCAGAAACTAACACACCATTGTAAAGCAATTATACTCCAATAAAGATGTAAAAAATAAATAATTGAGCATTAAAAAAAAAAAAAGTGACTGGTGGGAAGGGTACGCTGGATGGAAAGATGCTCCACAGCCAGAGGGGGACAAAGCAGGGACAGTGCACAGTTTAAAACTTATGAATTGTTTATTTCTGGAATTTTCCATTTAATGTTTTTGGACCCCAGTTGATCCTGGGTAACTGAAACTGCAGAAACTGTGGATAAGGGGGGCAGGGAGGGATTACTGTACTGAATAAACAAAATTAGGTCTTCAGCCTCTGTGACTCTTTGGGTTCTACAATACTCTTTCTCCCTTTATGCTCCTATGAAGTAGCAAATCACAGATGCCCTGGAGTCACCCCAGGGGCTTGCACCACTGAGGTTATATCCAGGCAAGAAACCATATGTAAGGCTGGAATGGAGACACAGAGTACAGGGGAATGATGAAGTTAGCCCCCAAACAGAGTTCCACGAGAATTTAGATCTCCAAAGAGTGAGTGGTGACCCACTGGCTCAGCCCAGTGAGAATCTCAGAACATAAATCTGGCTGCCAAACCCATGCTCAGTTCCAGCCTCTATCTCCGGAGACAGCCTAGGAAGCCATTACAGTGGGAGGTGGGCTTTTGAATACCTCTGGATGCTTTCATAGCAGCATACAGTAGGTGCTTATCCCCAAATGTTTGTTTCTCTTAGGTTTTTAGAGACGCATTGATGTGACTCAGTGCTCGCTCGCTCGCTCGCTCTCTCTCTCTCTCTCTCTCTCTCTCTCTCTCTCTGTATGTTTGTGTGTGTATATATATACACACGTATATGTGTGTGTGTGTGTGTGTGTGTATATATATATATTAGTTTCAGGGAAGAAGATATGTATTCTTTGTAGAATTCCAGACAGGACAGGGAGAAGGCAGCATAAAGGTGCCCCCGGGCATTAGTGTAATAGTGAAAGGGCCTCATCTCCAGAGGCAGAAACAAGAATTTACTGGACGCTTTGAAGAACAGACTGCTCTGTCCCGGGCATCATTAGGTTCACTAAATGTATCCCCTTGATATGTGTGTCATGAATAAAACAGTGCCTATCCATGACACACAGAGAAGAAAATAAAACTCCTACTGCCTAGAGTTGAATGTCAGTAACATTTTAGTGTATTTCCTTTCAGGCACTTTTCTGTGCATTTAAAATTGTTTTTTTTTAATATATAAATTGGGGTTGTATTAGAGTAATGTTTATATACTAATATTTTTTCTTTAACTACATATTACAACCATTACCCCATGTTATGCACCATGTCATTTGTTATGCTTCCTGGTATTCCATGGTGTGGCCGTGTTGTTATTTATAAATTCAAGCCTTGGATTCTTGGGCTGTTTTCAACTGTTTTTGGTATTCTACAATAAAAAAGAGCAAAATGCTAGCCCTGTCCTTTGAACATTATAAGGCTGTGGCCCAGGGCTGCTCACATACAGACGTCTGTAGATGCTCTCAGCTCAACAGTGATGTCATGGCTATAAAAAGAGTCAGATAGCCCCGCGGCCAGGTCCCAACTGTCTGTGTGATCTTGGATGAGCCAGTTAACCTCTGTCTGCTGTACATTCCTCGTATGAAACTGGAAACCTTCTCCACCAGTTCACAGAGACTGGCCTGAGGACTGGACCAGATCCTCTTGCTCTCTGTTGCCTTCACTCCTCCCAAAGGCAGTTGTATTCCACACTGGCTGCAGGTTAGAATCATGGTCGGGGGAGAGAGGCTCCTTAAAAAGAATGATGCCCAGGTCTACCCTGTACCAGCCAAGTCAGAATCTCTGGTCTGGGCACTGGACATCCATACTTTCCAAGCTCCTTATGTAACGCTCAAGTGCAGACATCCATACTTTCCAAGTTCCTTATGTAACACTCAAGTGCAGGTGGGTCCACTGCCCACTGGTCTCACTGCCCAGAAGTTACTGACCCAGGATCCGCTGGCTACTGCAACAAAAGAGACATTGTGTCTTGGCTGTTTGGTCAGGGGGGTGGCAGGGCAGGGTAGCATTTAGGAGAAGTGCTTGGAGACAGGTTTAAAATCCTGACGCTTGTGCCTCCCAGGGAAGTATGCCAACCTGTTTACTTTGTGTCAAGAGCTCAAACGGTGATCAAAATCCAGTCCGACATCACAAATACCAGAAAAGGTCAGGGCTAGGCTGGTGGTGGGACGAAGCACACACAGCCGCGCTGGGCAGACCCTGGGTCAACTCCAGACTTTCAGCTGGCACGCAGTGCAAGGGGAGACTCAGCCAGGCCTGGGCACACGGTGCCCCAGCCACGGAACGGAGGGTCATGTGGCTCTGTTGCTTTTACTGCAGGAGGAGAAATGCCATTTTCTCAGTGGTGGTTCTCTCTGACTCATTAGTGAAGTTGGCATGTGGTTATTTTGTAACTTCTCTGCAAATATTCATAGAAAGAGAAGGGGAGCTGAAGGCGGGAGGTGTGAATGTTTACTGAGTTTGTATTCTTGTGCAGGCCTTCTCGGTATTGAAGGGACGTCTCCCTCACCCCAAGCCCATGGCCCACAGTGCAGCTGAGGGTCCCCAGTCACATGGCCACCAAGTGGCAGAGATGGGGATTTTGTCCCAGGTCAGCAGAACCTCAAAGGCTACATTTTTCCCTCGAAGCTACACATCACAACAGTTCAGGGGATTTAATTAGACCATTTCTAGATAATCAGATCTTGATTATGACAATTAGAAGGAAATCCCATTGTAGTCTATTTAAAGGAACTTTGCACATATATTTTTCAGGCCAGCCGAGGTAATGGAACAAGATGTACTTGATCAGGTCATTTGCCCCTTTGGGCTCTCATGGGAACTCCACTGGCTCCTTTAATAAAAGAGCATCCCAACCCTCAGGGATGGCAATGGAGTGAGTGTGAAGTACAGGTGCCCATGGGCTTGGGGAGCTTACCTACAGGCCTTTGATTAAAAGAGCTGGCGAGAGGCCCTTGCCAGGCCTTGCTTGCTCTTTGTATCCAGGTAGAGATGTAGGCCCATCAGTACTTTCCATACATTTTTGACTGTATCCCACAGTAAGAAATACATTTTACATCACAATCCAAAAAATATGTGTGCGTATGTACGTACACACACATCTATACATATATACATACATACATATATACAGACACGTTAGTAGATGTGCAACTAAGACAATATTTTCATAAAACAGTATTTAACCTTACTACGTTCAATGAATTTTTATATTTTCTAATTTATTTGGTGTATTTTAATTTTTAAAATGCTTGTCAAACCCAATCCGTTATTTTCACAACCCCCTAATGTGTGGCAAACTCTAGTTTCAAAA
This sequence comes from Orcinus orca, assembly GCF_937001465.1. NCBI lineage: Eukaryota > Metazoa > Chordata > Mammalia > Artiodactyla > Delphinidae > Orcinus > Orcinus orca. The sequence continues at coordinate 89,296,404 of NC_064569.1, read as the reverse complement.
ACACTGGACTGGAAGGTCTCTTAAGGTACCTTTTAAATCCATGTTAAGCATTCTGAAATTCAGCAAAGCAGCCTATAATCAGAGAAGAAATCATAAACTCATTTTCTAGAATCCATGTGCTAGAAGGTGCCACGGGGATCTCATTGAGGCTGCTTCCCGCTCACCTGGCAGACCTCCACTTCAATGAGCTAACGCATTTGGGGGTGTCACAGTGGTGGGCACATAGTAGGGGACTCCGTACATCTCGTTTTCCTTTCCTCCCAGGCAAGTGTCATGTTTTATTCATCTCTATTCCTAGCAGCTGGTATAATGCTCAGCATCGGGCTCAGTAAATTGATGGGGAAAAATGAAAAAAATGTGTCTCGATTCTCTTTTTTTACTTAGCCTTTGGGGAAGACTGCACAGTCTGCCTTTTATCATACAGTTCATTTATTTTTTTTTAACTAGTTTCAGTTTAGCTCAGGAACATTTATTGAATGACCTACTATGTGCCAGGCAGTATTGGGCATGGAAGATACGAAACAATCCACAAAGAAAGGAAATTCTTACATAAATGGCCAAAGGGCAGGAAGAAGCAGAAATAACTGCAAAGTTATGTGGTGGTTGCTTGTACAGAGAGGTTACCAGAGTGCTGCGGGGGCATTGAAAACGGAGAACCAGTTCTGCTCAGGAGTGGCAGGGAAAGGATACAGAGGGGAAGCACTTGAGCTGGGCTTTGAAGGTCAACTAGGAGTTTGTGAGGCGCCAAGTAGAAGGGAACTAAAGACAAAAGAAACACCTTGGAAAAGGCATGGAGGGATGGCCCTGCAGGGTCTATGTGGGGCACAGCTAAAGCTCAAGGTTCATGGGGAAGCAGGTGTACAGGGTGGTTAGACGCTTGGCTTTCGGGCACAAGACTCTGGTCTGAATCCCAGGCCTTCCTCTTTCTCCCTGTGGTAGAAAGAATAATGGCCCCCAAAGATATCTTCATCCTAATCCCTGGAACCTATGAAAGTTAACCTTTATGGCAAAAGAGACCTTGTGGATGTGATTTAGTTAGGAGTCTTGAGATGGGAAGATTATCTGGGACTGTATGTGTGAGCGCTAAATGTCATGAGTTTCTGTGATAAAATAAAAAAATGTATATTTGGCCTTTGTCCCCGATTCCTCACACAGAGTTCCTAGACTCTTTGGAATTTCCTGTGTAATAGGAGCGTCTTTTATTCTAATGATGCCACTCTTGACCCCTAGATAGCTTTAGGATGGGGCTGGTCACCAGAAAGACCAAGGCATGATTAGAGGTTTGGAACCTTTAGCTGCACACCCCCGACCTCCAGGGAGAGGAGAGGGGCTAGAGACTGAGTTGATCACCAGATCACAGTGATTTGATCAATCCTTCTATGTACTGAAGCCTCCATTAAAAACCCCTCAATGACGGGATTCAGTGAGCTTCCAGGTTGGTGAATACAAGGAGGTGCTGGCCCGGGGAGGGGAGTGGTCTACCCAGAGAGAGCCCGGATGCTCTGTGCCCCTTCCCATATACCTGCCCTATGCACCTCTTCCATTTGGGTGTTCCCAAGTTGAATCTTTTATAATAAACTGGCAATAGTTAAGTGCTTTCCTGAGTTCTGTGAGTGTAGCAAATTATTGAACCTGAAAGGCAAGGGTTGTGGGTACCTTGGGGACCCGATTCTGGTGACTGACACCTAAAGTGAGGGCATCTCGTAGGACTGAGCCCTTCAACCTGTGGGGTCTGTGCCGAGTCCGGGTAGTAAGAGTCAGAATTGAATTGGGTTGTAGGACATCCAGGTAGTGCCCACACAGAGAATTGGCTGTGGTATATAGATGATCTTATTTGCAAAGCAGAAATAGAGACACAGATATAGAGAAAAAACATAACGGATACTAAGGGGGAGTGGGATGAATTGGGAGATTAGGATTGACATATATACACTATTGATACTATGTGTAAAATAGATAACTAATGAGAACCTACTGCATAGCACAGGGAACTCTACTCAGTGCTCTGTGGTGAGCTATATGGGAAGGAAATCCAAAAGAGAGGGGACATATGTATACATATAGTTGATTCACTTTGCTGTACAGCAGAAACTAACACAACATTGTAAAGCAACTATACGCCAATAAAAATTAATTTAAGGGCTTCCCTGGTGGCGCAGTGGTTGAGAGTCCGCCTGTCGATTCAGGGGACACGGGTTCGTGCCCCAGTCTGGGAAGATCCCACATGCCGCGGAGCGGCTGGGCCCATGAGCCATGGCCACCGAGCCTGCGCATCCGGAGCCTGTGCTTCGCAATGGGAGAGGCCACAACAGTGAGGGACCCGCATACCGCAAAAAGGAAAAAAAAAAAAAATTAATTTAAAAAGAAAAGAGAATTGGCTGGTGTGAGGAAAATACCTACACATTTGGTGTCCCAGGTGTTACAAGTAAAAGTAGTTCAGAGTATCGTCAGAGGATGGGGAGGGAGTGAGATTTGAATGCAGAGAGAAGCCATGTGATGACAGAAGCAGTGGCTGGAGCAATGCACGCTGAGGACAGAAGAAGGGACCACGAGCCAAGGGGTGCAGGCAGCACCCAGAAACCGAGACGGGCGAGGAGTCGGAGTCTCCCTGGAGCCTCCAGAAGGACACAGCCCTGCCGACACCTTGACTTTAGCCTAATAAGATTTTGTATTGACCTCTAGAACCATGAGGTAGTAAATGTGATTTTAAACCACTGAGACATATATACACTAATATGTATAAAATAGATAACTAATAAGAACCTGCTATATTAAAAAAAAAATTTTTTAATGAAATAAATAAACCACTGAGTTTGTGGTAACTCAGCAATTAGGAAACTAACACAATACCTAAATAGCTTTTGAAAATGACCTCACTGCTTTAAGCATGGGGATAAATGGGAATAGTCATAGTGAACTAGCCACCTCGTAGGGTTCCTGTGAGGCTTGCATATGTAAACTTTAGCATGAGGCTTAGCCAAGGACCTGGCATGTAGTTAGGCCAGGAGGCAGATAAAGGTGAGCTAAGAGAAGCCATCAGAGATGGGCTTTATATCTTATTGAAAGTGCTTGTTGATGTGTCTTTGTTTCTGGCGAAGCACAAGAGGAAGGGGACCACATCTATCCAGTCACCACCGTCTTCCAGTGCATAGCGCAGACCCCAGCCTGTTTCGCTTTCCATAATTAACTGGTAAACGACTGAACACGTGCTCTGTTGTATTTAGAGGTTCTAAATCAGGGCAGGGAAATGAACAGCGCAGAAGCCGTTTAGAGACGGAGAGGTCCCAGGTAGGAAGACCAGTGCGGCCAGCACAGTGATCCAGGTGAGAGATGGCTTTTCTTCATATGTGGTTAAAATCCCTCATTGTTGCCCTTTAATGCTCAGGCCCTTTCATTATGTTCTCCGAGCAAGAGAACAGCTGCAAACTGTCCTCAAATGTTCTCTCCTCTACCATTAATTTGTTCTTCTGCCTTCCCTTTCCAAGCAAAATGACCCAAATTATTTTGGCTTTCCCTTGTTCAGGTTGCGGTATTGCAGTGCCTGGCAGATGTTACAGGCGATGGCCCAGAGGACACATTTGGCTTGCACATGTGTTTTAAGTGACCCACGCATACTTTTTTAAAAACGTGAATTATAAAACAGAGATTGAACGTATGAGCTTATTGTTATGCCTTCCCAAAGTCCACTAAATTGGAAGGAAAGGAGTAAAGAAAAGACAAAGTTCACAAAGACAAAGATAATAGGAAAAGAGAAGAGCAGACAGGGGGTGTCACTAAGTCTGGGAACCAGAATGCAGGTGGAGGGGTGGGGACTGGCATCTCAGAGCAGCGATCTGATTGGGCAACAGGACAGCAAACAGGTGCTTGGCTCTGCTGAGCTCAGACAAGGCTCAGCCATGAGAGGCTCCAGGTACCCTAAATGCAGCATGGAATGCATCTGAGTATAGAAACAGGTGGAACCCCAACCCTTTCTTCAGCCCGTGCAGCCAGATAGCCATTCCTCCCTCCCCCCACCCCACAGTGCTAGAGCTTTTCTCTTGGGACACACTGTACCCACATAGCTCAGGACACAGCCCACCATGCACAGATGGGGCTGGGCAAGGCACTGGAGTGAAAATAGGGAGACGACCTGAAAGTATGCATCCAGAAAGGGAAGACCCCTCAGCCCCCTCCTCTACTTAGAACTTAGGTCTGAGGCTGTTTTTGTATCCTCCAGACAAGAAATTGTATAATGTCTTTAGGGAAATGACCCAGCCGAGGAGTCCAGTGTTGATGTTTGGGATACCCACACCCCACTGGGCTCATTTAAGGTAATTTTAAGTTATTACTCCCAGTTTCAAACCCACCCTTCTGGACTGTGCTCTGTGATACTAGGCTGGGACTCTGCTGACATTTCAGTGTTGCCAGAGGCTCCTGGGAAGGTCTACACATCGGGGCAAGAGGGAAACTGAGGCTGGAGGGGATGAAGCGTCCTGCTTCTGCTTGTCTGCTCTCTGTTTTTGGCAGAACCATCCCAGCCAGGCTTCCTCATCGGGTTGCATTGTTCATTCCGATCAGCAGCCCTGCATTGTGATGCCCCCTTCTCCGAGGCTGGACTTTTGTGCTATGGACCCCCTTTCCAAGCTCCGAAAGCCTAGTAATCCTAACTCCTTCCTGTTACTGGCCCAGACCTAGGAATGGCAGTTGTCACTTTTAGGTGCCATTTATAGGGTGTCTTGGTCTTCCCCTTTTGCTTTTATAGTCTCTCATACCTGGCTAGCAGGTCTTTAGTAACATCTCTCTGTGTGGAATTCCTGTTTCTTAACTGGACCCTGACGGATGGACCCAGTAAAATCCCATGACTTGCTTCATCACCCTTTAATGGAGCCCAACCGCCAAGAAGCCTGCCCCCACGAGATGTCAAAGGGTATAAACTTCCAGTTGCAAGGTTAACAAGTTTGGGAATCCAGTGTGCAGCATGGTAATTATTAACAAGTTTGGGGAGCCAATGTGCAGCATGGTAATTACAGTAGGTCCTTGTTGGTTATTTTATATTTTTTCTTTTTTAAAGCATGCATTTCTAGATTGAATGGGTTCACCAAATGCTCAGCACATGAATAGCTAATGATACTGCATCTCATATACTTGACTGACGCTAAGAGAGTAGATTGTAAATGTTCTTACCACAAAAAAGAAATGGCGACTGTGATGGGACAGAGGGGCTACCTAACACTGTGGTGGTGATCATTTTGCAGTTTATAAATGTGTTCCATCAATACGTTGTACACCTTAAACCCACACAGTGGTATGTGTCAATTATATTGCAATAAAGCCGGGGGTAAAAAAAAAAGGTAGAAAAGAAGCTCACCCAAGACTCAAGGCTGCCAAGCCATCTTCAGTGCCTCACTCATCTGTACTGTGAAGAGTCAGCAGATACTGGAGGAAAAGCAGATGGAAAAGTCAGAGGTCAGTTTTGACAAATTAAAAAAAGGAATGGGTAAGAAACAGATAAGGCAGAGGGGAGCAGGAAACTTCAAAAAAGCTGAAATTGGTGTCCTCAGAGAGGAGAAAACAGCTATTTCAGTCATAAAACATGAACAGAGCCCATGTTTAAAAACAACAAAAAAGGATTGTTCGGAACACAAGCACTCTAGGAAATGAAAGATATGAGAGTTGACGTTTTACAAAATGGTCAAAAGTTAGAAGACCAGGTTGAGCAGATCTCCTTAAAGTAACACAAAGAGACAGAGATCTAGAAAAGAGGAGATAGAAGATAATTAGAGCATCAATTGGGGGTTTTCTACATCTAATTAATAGATGAAGATGAGGAAAGATTTTTTCTTTTTTTTTGTTTAATTTTTATTGAAATATAGTTGATTTACAGTGTTGTGTTACTTTCAGGTGTACAGCAAGTGATTCAGTTTTATATATATGTGTGTGTGTGTATATATATTTATATATATATTCATTCTTTTTTTTTTTTTTTACATTGTCTTACATTCTCCATTATAGGTTATTGCAACATATTGAGTCTAGTTCCCTGTGCTATACAGTAGGTCCTTGTCGGTTATTTTATATTTTTTCTTTTTTAAAGCATGCATTTCTAGATTGAATGGGTTCACCAAATGCTCAGCACATGAATAATTAAGAAACACCAAGGCGTATCCTTGGGTGGGAACTTCTGACCCTGGCACTTATTAACGTTTGGTCTTAAGAAAGTTATTAAGTAGTTTTGGGCTTCTGTTTCCCTGTAAATGGGGATGACAGTCCTTGGTCCCTCATAGAACTGTTGTGAATGTATATCATAAAATATACACAGACATCTAGCATGGCTCTTGACACAGTATTGCATAAACATTTTAGTAATAATAATAGGTAATAATTCTTTCAAATGGCTTTGGGCTCATGAGAAAGAAACACAAGCTAACATTTATTGAAAACCAAGTACCAGTCACTGGGTTCACTTTTCTCCATTTTACATTATCCCACTTATTACTGGTAAAAATCCCCCAAGTCTGGGTGTTTTTCATGCGTTGTATTGAGAAACTGAGGCTCAGAGAGTGCTGCCTGATTTCGCAGCTCACGTTACTCTCTGTGCCTCTGAGAAGGGGAATGGCATGCCAGCAGAGGCAGCCTTCCGCAGAGTTTCTGAGGGACCATATGGGCAGACAGCCTCTTCGTTGTCTAGCTAATTTAAGAACAGGAAGGTATTCCAAATAGAACTCAGCTGTTGGCAATAGTCCCAAGTGAAGTGTCGCTCTTTCAGGTATGGGCAGGTCCACCCAGCAGCTGACAACGTTAATAAAATTGTCAGGCAGCTATTAGAATAGCTCAAAATTATCCAAATTTTTATAGGTACCTGAAAGGGCTGAACACCTCTTGCTTTTGCTTATAAAATGAACATCTGTTAGCTCCCAGAAGACTGACCTCTGTACCTCATGGGTGGACCTTAGTGGCTCCCTCCTCCTAGGATGCCCAGTTTTATATCGGGTTTTTACCCCCTTCTCTAAAATGCTCCCTGTGGTCAATGCATGTGCTTGATGTTTCCTTGTTCTAAATATTTTTACCTTTTTTTAAGTTAGCCCCACTGAAGGATCTTGAAATCAAGCATTCGGATTCAACAAGCATAGCTTGAGCTCTAACCTCCCATGTGTCTTGCCCTGTGCTAGCCCTTTGGTACACTGGTTCATCTCTGTGGCCATTTCTCATGAATCAATAACTGGACATTATCTAGCAGCCATTTCTAGGCCAACTGTGCTTAATTAAACACTGTGCTCAGCAATCAGGGAGGAATGAACACACACTTGTTGTATGTATAAAGGAAAAGGATTATAGGACTGAACACTTTCTTTCATTCTGATGAATCAGAATAGTCTGAATGTTATGTCTTAGAAATACCAGGAGGAAGAAGCCTAGAACTTAAGCAACTATTAGTAATAGTGATGATGCTGACCACTTGCGTCCAAGAACTGTGCTCACCTGTTAGCTGTCTACTCCTGAGTCAGTGATGGTCATCCCCTCTTAGCTTCAGCTTTTATATCCATAAATTGGGGATGAAAGATCTCAGCCGTAGAGTGTTGGTATCTCGATTATTTGAGATAATCCATCCATGGGAAAGACAGAAATTGGCACCTGCATAAGAGAAGGGCTCAATAAATGGGTGTTCCGTAGTCTCGCCCTTTTCAGGACTTGTACACCTGTGCGTTCACCTTTACAAGCACAGACCCATCCTAGAGTCTCTGGATGTGGAGACAGGTTTTATACCAGGTGTTACAGGCGGGGCATAAAATGGGGCATTGAGAGATTAACAAGCCCATGGATCTCATTGTACAAGAAAAGGAAGCCTTATAGAGGTTAATACCATTAGCACATGATGGAGATAAAATAAGGGATATCTCTGGTCCTCCTCATCCATGTTATATTCAGTTCATTTATTTAGCAAATATTAATTAAATGCCCACCATGTGCCAAGCATGTCAGAGTTGTATACCATTGCTGCCTAAGTTCATTTCAGAATTGTGCTAAAATGGCTTCCTGGGTCTTCTTGGTGCTCCTGAGGCTTCAAGCCCTTGCTTATAACCCCTGCCTTGCATGCGTGCAGCCTCGGTTATATGCATCCTTTGGAAAGAAACTCATCGGGCAAGACAGTCTTCTCTATTTCTGGGCATCTTGAGTAAACTTTGTATAAGCCTAAACCAATGGCTCTCTTACTTCCTCTCTCTGGTTTGAGTTCTGTTCTTGAGACCTTATAGCCAAGGTTGATTGATTCTCCTCTGACTGTCCTTCAGGTCACTCACTAAAGGCTGCTTTCACAGCTGCCTGGGAGCTTCTCTACTCTAGGCCAAATAGTCTGAATTCCCCTAGGGAAAGGATTCCAAGTTCACCAGGACCTTTGCCTGGGGGCAGCAGCACACAATCACAAAACCAGCATCAGGGTCTTACTCCTGTTGCACTCTGCCATTTTCTAGCTGCGTGACCTTGAGCCAGTGAATTAATCTCCATTAGACTCCTCAAAAGGAAGTGGATGTCACAGTGGTGTCCAGCCCCCAGCTCACGGGAGGATTAATTGATGTAATTCTGCATAAGAGTCTTGTACGTGGAGGGGGGTCCACAAGTGCAGTGCTCCTGGCTTGAGGTGGTCGGGTCCAAGGTTATCAATGAGGAGGCTGCAGCACAGTCAGGACAAGCGAGTCTCCCAGTGGCCCATCTGTTAGTGAGAACCAGGTATCAGTGCCCTGTCACCATTAACTGACCACGTGGAGGATCAGTCTCTGCAGTGCCTGAATGCCTGGTGTGTACACCATGGTGCTTCATGTCCAGACAGTAAGATACGGTCTTTCCAATAGCAGGAGAATGACCAAATACTTGCCTCAGAATCCTGAGTCTATCATGTAGGTGGGTGTTTCTCAAACTTGAATGTGCATCACAGTCTCTCCCCTAGGGAGCTTTCAGATCCTGATTCCCATCCTTGAGATTCAGATTCTGCAGGTACTGGGGTGGGGCCTGTACTCTTGTGAGTCTGGTACATTTGTCTTCAGGGGTCACGGGACCGTGAATATGCCTAGCTTCTCAATGCCTAAGTGAGCTGAATCATGTAAGGCCAGAGAAGACAGAGTGCCTGGAGAAGGCAGAAGATTTCCCCATTATTGTTTTGTTTTCATTTTTAGTTTAGCAGAGAAGTATAAAATTGGTGTCATTAGGAACCTAGTCTGATAGCTTAAAACATGCCTCAGCAAACAGTCTTTCCGAACAGAAAATGCACATGTTTATTTTGTCCAGTTCTGGGCCAAATGCTAATTATATCATTTCCATTAGGAGAGCTTTCGGCTACAAGTACCAGTGTTTTAAGCCATAAGGAGGCAGGAAATCCAGTGCCTATGCAACAGCTAAACAATGTCTTCAAGACCCCAGATTCTTTCCATCTTTTTTCATTCTCAGCACATTAGCTTTTTGTCTTCATGATTCTTGCCTCTTGGTTGCAAGATGGCTGCCATAACCCCAGACATCTTATCTTCACTCCAGGGTCTCAAGCAGGAAGGAAGAAGCAAGGCCAAAATTCTTTCTCCTTAGGAGGATCTGCCTTTTTATTCAGGATAAGACCCTCCACAGCAGACTTCCCTTTACTTCTCACGGCTTAGAAATTGGTCACATACTGAATCCTGGACCCTATCACTGCTAGTCGGGAAGGGGATTACCATGACTGGTTTGTACAGATTATTAGTCATCCCCAGGAAGAAGTAGAGGCCTACCTTTCTTGAAATCAGGAATTTCCACCTGCTGCCTAAACACAAAAGCTTGGTTCTTTTAGCAGGAGAGAAAAAGGGGAAGCTGAGAAAGGAGAAGTAACTTTCCCAAGGACACACAGACAGCAAAGGATAGTCAGTGGTCAAATTTAGGTTTGGCTTTGAAGCCTATATGCTTCCTACTTTGCCATCCTGCATCTCTTACCACACAGACTTCTAGTAAACCAGAGATACCTTCTGTTCAAGCAAACCTTAGAAATGGCGTAATCCCTTGCCCTCATTTCACAGATGAAAAAATTAAGGCCAACATCAGGTAAGCAGTTTACCTAAGTTTACTCAGCTATTTGGTGGGCTGTGAACCGCACTGCCTTTCTTTTGGTTCACTGTGCTGGTTCAACCTGAGGGACACATAGCAGGAGGAGGGGAGAGAGCAAAGGGGTTGGGTTGCCAAGGCAAAAGGCCATGATGGCACTCAGTGGCTATGATCCAGGGATTAGAGAGGGATGGCCATTTCCTCTTCTGAAAAATGTGCAAGGTAACTTTTCAACTTCCTCTTTGGAGGCTTCTTTTTTTGGTAAGGCATGCCTGGTAAAAAAAGATACTGGGGAAGGAAAAGACAGAGAGAATAGAGAAGAAAATTGCCATTTCATGTTTAAGGCGTGGCGTAAGGGAGGTGGAACATTGCAGCTTGTTCATGGTGGGTGTACAATAATTGTAGTGGATGCGTTTCTCCACCTTGAGAACTAGGGGTCATAACAATAACTGCCTCTCAGGAGTGCTATAAGACTAAATGACTCCACGTACGTAAAATGCTTAGAACAGTGCCTGCCACTTAGTAGACGCTCATTAAATAATATATTGTTATCATTAATATTGGAAACTCTGCGAGGTTTGACCCTCTAGCACCCATAGTTTGAAGGAGAAGAAAGCAGGTACAATACTTTGTGCAAAGGTCTGTTGCTAGAACTTTCCCCCCCATATTTAACCCCTCCAGGAGCCTGAGAGGTTAATATTAATTCTCTGATTTTACAGAGCAGAAATAGGGGACCCAGAAAGATGAAGCTGTTTGTTCAAGTCCAAAGATTCGTTGACACCAACGCTGGTGTGTGTTTTGCGCTTCCAAACTGGAATCCGTCTCTGCCTACCATTGGCTGTGTGTCACTCTGGGGTAGGGTGTGCTTTGTCATTTAGGAACACCAGATCATCTTCCTTCTTCCCCTCGGGCCTTCTCTCTGCTCTTACTTTTTCCCTCTTGCTATTGTAATTCCTTTTAGCCAAACGGCTAAAGCCCCTTTCTGTTTGTTTGCCACCCTCCTTTAATGGGGTCAACATCTGGCCAGATAATTCTACCATCCACAGAGGAGCCAGGGAGCCTTGGAGTCTGCGTCGGAAGGTGGTGTCACATCTGATACAGGGACATGTTAAGTCATCTTGATGGAGAAAGATGACAGTAGTGGTTAACGTTGGCACTCACCTTTGAGGGAGTCTCTGAACTGATCCCCATCCCAGAACCACCCACCAAGAGTCATGTGAAAATTGATCTCCACTGGGAGGATAAACCTCACTGCCCTTACTCTTGTACCCAATACATCACCCACCTGGCCCTTTGGAGACCCTGCCACGTGATAGTATCATTGTCATTGTACCTGTGTTTCTCAAGGTTGTTTTCAGGACCACAGGCCAGAAGCATGAGGGGCATCCCTGCGAAAGCAGATTTCCAGGTCTAGCTCCCCAGACCCACTAGGATTTGTCCTTGGGATCCATGTTTTTCACCAACTCCCTCGGTGGCAGGGCTGTGGTCTTTGGGCCACGGTTTGCGAAACGCGGAGTGCAGCCGTGAGCTGCTTGGGAGCAAGTCTGTGATTCTATCTTTGCATTCCCAGCATCTTGCCTGGTATATATATATTTTTTTTAATTGAATGGTGAGTTAACGGAGTTATTTGATTAATTAGTATACAAAGAGAACAGAAGGAACTCCCAGAAATGGGAAGTTCTAGTGTCCTAAGAGTAAAGGAAAACAGAATAAATCAAAGTTACCCTGAAAGATCAGAATGGCCTTTGTGATTTAAGGACTTGTGTTTGGCTTCCCTGTGGGAGCTCTTCTCGGGGCCCCACTCGGAACAGGCACTGTCCTCCTTCATGCACACTGAGACTATAGGCTCTGGTTCTTGTATTCTGCAGGATTTTAATCTCAAGCCAAGCCCTCAGTTGGGGAACCTCACTGAAATGTAAACAGATGCCTATACTAGATCGATTCATCTGATCAACGCCTCCAAAGGCCCCAGTCCGGCGTGAGCATCACCTTCTCTCTCAAGTCCATTCTTCTCTGTCCAGGCCAAGCAAGGTCCATCTCTCCTTCATATAAGCACCGTCTGTTTCTAGAACAGACCTCTTTAAGAGCTTTGCATTATGGTTATTTAATATGTTCATGTGTGTCTCCCTCATTAGACTAGAAGCTCTTGAAGACAGAACTTCAAGTGCTATGTACATAGTAGGCATATAAGTCTTTCTGGAATGAATGAATAATGGAGTGACCAGATTCTCATGCCAGTTCTGCTTCTTCATAACTACCTGGCTTCATCTCCCTGCCTCTGATGTTCTTGAATCTCAGAAAATGAATGATTAAGCAGTGCATCAGGCTGTGAATGGAGGAAGATCCTAAATGGTGGGCTGAAAGCTCTTTATTATCATTTATAACATGTAGCATAGAGACCAATCACTTTAGCTCATCTTCCAGTTATAAGGATATTGGTTAACTTTGCTTTGATTTTTTTTCCCTAATACTAACTTTTTAGCAGGCATTCATTTACTGGGTCTTTCTTCAGGTATTTTATTGGGCAAGCCTATTTCTTTTTTTTAATAGCAGCTTTATTAAGACATAATTCATATACTATAAAATTTATTCCTCCGGACTTCCCTGGTGGCGCAGTGGTTGAGAGTCCGCCTGCCGATGCAGGGGACATGGGTTCGTGTCCCGGTCCGGGAAGATCCCACATGCCACGGAGCGGCTGGGCCCGTGAGCCATGGCCGCTGAGCCTGCACGTCCGGAGCCTGTGCTCCGCAACGGGAGAGGCCACAGCGGTGAGAGGCCCGGGTACCGCAAAAAAAAAAAAAAAAAAATTTATTCTTCCAAAGTAGGCAATTCAGTGTTTTTTTTAGTATATTTAAATATTCATAGAACTGTGCAACCATCACTACTTTCTAATTTTAGAACAATTTGACCACCCCGAAATAGATACCTCTTACCCTTTAGCAGCCACTCCCCATCATTTCTCTGCCCACCAGTGCATGGTAACCACTAATCTGTCTCTAGGATTTGCCTGCTCTGGATGTTTCATGTACACTGACTCATACGGTGCGTGACCTTTTGTGGCTTGCTCCTTTCACCTAGTGTAATGTTTTCAAGATTCATCCACGTTGTAGCATTTGTCTGTGCTTCATTCCCTTTTAAGGTCAAATCATATTTCATCCTGTGGATGTATCACATTTTTTATTTTTTATTTTTTTATTTTTTTTTTTTGCGGTACGCGGGCCTCTCACTGTTGTGGCCTCTCCCGTTGCGGAGCACAGGCTCCGGACACGCAGGCCCAGCGGCCACGGCCCACGGGCCCAGCTGCCCCGCGGCACGCGGGATCCTCCCAGACCGGGGCACGAACCCGCGTCCTCTACATCGGCAGGCGGACTCTCAACCACTGCGCCACCAGGGAAGCCCTGTATCACAGTTTTTAAAATGCATTCATCAGCTGATAGACATTTGGGTTGTTTCACTTTGGGCCGTTATGAACAATGCCGCTATGAATATTTGCATACATAGTTTTTGTGTGGCCGTATATTTTCAGTTCTCTTGGGAATGTACTTAGAAGTGGAATCGCTGAGTCATAGAGTGAGTGACTCCTGTTTAACATTTTGAGGAACTGCCAAACTGTGCCCAAGTGACTGCACCATTTGCAAACCTGTTATCTTAGACTTAGCTGTTCATGTGCTAAGAACACCAATGCCCTGTATCTTCATCGCATGCCAGCTAATCAGACAGGTGGAACCAGCAATGAATGTTGAGCAGAGGACTGCAGAATCTTCTCATCACTGCAACCACTCTGGGCACCAATTCAGACCTGATGAGTAGGTCCAGTGCACTGGGTTAAAACACAGAGGATCCTGGGTATAGGGGCCACCTAGGAACAGATGAAGTTGTTTAACCACGAATGACGGCACAATACTATTTAAGAGGTAGATGTCCATGTCTGAGGCCTGCATCCTCATTACATATCATGTATCCCTTGCATTTGTTTTTCTTTATTTTCAGTGGCATGCAACAAAATTATTTGAGAATCTAGTTTTTGCAGTTTTCAGCTTGCTTCGGCCTCTTTTTTTCCTTTGCACAATAGTCACAGTCAAGATTCTTAATACCTTCCATCTCTCATTGGAGGTCACACCTTCTAGGCTGCAAATTGCGCTGATATCATGGCCCTGCAGTGTTGGTAGAATTTGCACAGGAGACAGTTTCATTGAAGACATCTTTTCTCTGGGCCTAGACCTTAAAGAATCAAGCTGAGTGTAATATTGCCAGAAGGTCAAGGGATCCCTCTGTTCGTGATGGCAGAGCGTGTAATGAGACCTTCCAGAATGGGGTCAGGGTTGACCCTTGTCCTCTGTCCACCCTGCCCTTAATTATGTGTCTCAACGGAGATGGGACTTCCATCTTTATGACAATATCTGCCTGATGGAAAGATTCTAAACCAAGATTAAACATGTAAATGCTTCCTAAACCACAAGAGCTGTGTATTAAATTAATAAATGCTTAACCATCTCAGGGGTTACAGCCCTGCTGCGTGAAGACAAATTCTCTGGAGTCCCTCTTGCTGGGTTTCTTTACCAGAGTAAACTACCTCTGCCAACCAGAGATAAATTTAGTAGATATACATGGGGGAGAAGGGGCCCCTGCACTGTGCCTTCTCTCACTGGGCTAAGCTCTGCTTATGACTTCTGTTCCACTTGACGATCTTTTTTTAAAATCACTACCTTGCGAATTTTGGTAGACCAGTGATTTCAGCTAACCAGGAAGAGGGAAGGAGCTTTCTCAGACCTTCAGAGGTCACCCCATTTCCGTTTCCTCACCCCCATATTGGAATGAGAAAAGAGATGGGCTGACCCTACGACCTCTGGGATGAAAGACATTTGTCTGGCACCTGAGATAATTCTAGAAAGGGGTGGTTGGAGAGAATGGGGGGGCTCGGGAAAGTGAGGGTGGATGAGATGTGGTCCCAGGACTGAGTCCGAAGTCTACTCTGCACAAGTAAACAAATTTTACATCTAATCCTATACTTGGAGCACTAGAGATTTTGTAAGATGACTAGAGTATGAAGGAAAAATCAGTAGATTAGAAAGGAAATAGTATCAGTGGTTGCCAGGAGTTAGGGATGATGGAGGAGGGGACAGTGCAAGGGAGCGGCTGTGATTTTTAAAAGGGTCGAATTAGGGAGATCTTTGCGGTGATGAAACAGTTCTGTATCTCGATTGCTATGATGGTTTCATGAATCTACACGTATGATAAAGTGGTATATACACGTGATACCAATGGATCCGTTTCCCAGTTTGTATACTGTAGCTATCTAAGATGTCACCACTGGGGGAAACTGTGTGATGGGTACATGCACTATTTTGCAACTTCCTGTGCATCTATAATTATTTCAAAGTAAACAACAAAAAATGTTTAACCTGGGAGGAAAAAAAAGGAAATAGTCATGCAAACAGAAAAAAGTAAACGAGATGATGGACAGTACAAATAATGGCATAGCATCAAAGTAGATATAACCTCTGTTAGGCTTCTGACAAATGGTGACATTTAAAACAGGAGGGCAGCCACATTGTGACTAATGTGGTGGCTGTCATTATGATTTCCCAAGAGGAAAATGTCTGTGATTCATGTCACAGACAGTGGGCTAATCTCAAAATTATATACAAAGAACTCCTAGAAATTAATATGGAAAAGACCAATAACCATGGTCAAAACATGAATACATAGTTCACAGAGGAGGAAATACAAATGGTTCTTAAAACATAAAAAGAGACTCAACTTTCCCCTCTCAAAAATTAAAAAAAAAAAGAGTAATGCAAAAAAATGTATATACTGAGATACCATTTTGAATTCTTAGGTTAGTGAAAATCTATAAATTTGGTAACACGTTCTGTTGGTGATGCTGAGGCCCTCTCAGGCTTTACTGGTGGCAACACGAGTGGATACAGCCCCCTACAGACTCATACTTGGCAGTCAAGACAAAATTCCTGGAACAGAGATGGCTACGTGTTCACCAAGATTCATTTTCCCCTTCTGCAGTAATACAGATGCAGCTGGAAAGTGGCTAAGCAGATAAGGAGAGCACTTCGCAGCTCCCTTCCCAGGCATATTGCATGTTCTTTCCAGTGGGATATAACTAGAAAAACAGGATGTACGTATGCTTGTGAACGTGTGTGCATGTTTGCAAAGATGGCCGTAAGTTCTTCCCCTCCCTCTGCTTATGCCCTGGGCCATGACCTTGCAGCCCCTCCCATCAGGAGGAGGCATCTGTCTTAAATTCCTGAATCCGGCCTGCCCCTGTGGCTTGTTTCAGCCAGTGGAACACAGGAGCAAACGCCAGGAGCAGAGACCTGAAAGTGCTTGCATTGGGGCTCACTCTCCTGCTGCTCTTGGAAGCCTCCTGCCATGATATGAACAAGCCTGGGCTAACCTGTCAGAGGATGGGGAAACATGCAGAGAGGAGCCCCTGTCGCCTGAGCTGCCCTTTGAGGACTGTCATATAGTAGCTGTCGCCAGCTGATCAACCAGCTCACAGACACCCAGTGAGCCCAGCTAAGAGGTCAGCCGCAGCCAGCCAGGTCCAGAGAGGCCCCGCTGAGTCAGGCCAGATTGCCCACCTGAACCGTTAAGCCACTACATTTGGGGCGATTTGCTACACAGCAGTGTTAACCGATACAGTGTCCTAATTCTGAGACAAGGTTTCTCAGACCTGCATATGCCCCCTTCCCGTTTTCTTTCCACCATGTCCTGAGATAACTCGTAGTTCAAAGCCAGCGGAATATCTCATTTTTCAGTCAGGCAGGCAGTACCAACAAATACTTAGCAAGACTCCACTTTGCCGACTGCTGGGGACTGAAACTCAGATGCCTCAAATTCAAGGAGTTTACCCTCCAGCAAAGGGGGACAGTGCATGTGAACAACGCAGGAGATACTAGAAACATCTCAAACACTGGTAAGTGCAATGATGAGAATAACATGAGAAGGTTGGTGTGCCTTTCGCAAATTGACAAGGAGAGAAATAGGACCCTTAGCAGCTCAACACTCACCTCTTACAACTGAGGGAAGAGAACCCCAAACTGAGCAAGTGACGAGGTGAAGGCTCGTGTTTTGCACAGTAATCCCGTGAACTTCGATCAGGCCATGTTTCACAGGGTATTACTGAAACCAGCACAGGAAGATGCAGAAAACTTTACGAAGTCGGGCAGAGCCTGGCTAGGATTAGAATTCCGATGTGGACCTGGGAAGCAGTCAAGGAACTGGCCTTGGTTCAGCCCAATGCCCAGGAGGGTAGTGGAGGCATGTGTTAGGGGCGTGAGTTAGAGATAAACGAGTTCTGTGTTCTGCAGGGGAGAGGTGTGAGTTACCCGTGACGCTTGTTGGAAACAGAAGCCTGGAGGGTCCTTTCTGCACAGTTGTGGGATCCAGGGAAGGACGTTTTATCAACTCTGCATGTGCATCTCAGACCCACAGCAGCCTAAGAACCGCTGGAGTAGATGGACAGTTTCTTAGCCTCTCTACAAGAGGAGGCCAGCCAGAGCAACTTTTTAACCCTAAGGAGAAGACAGAGCTCTTTAAATGAATATCGAGATGACACAGATCCCCCTTTCCTTAAGAACATGACTTGGTAATCTCTTTTATGCCCCCAATTAAAAACAGAATGTGGGCTGGTGATGCAGCCATCCAGATCAGGCCTCTAAAAGATTGGTTTTCCTTTGCCTTTTTTTTTTTCTTTTTCTCCTTCTAAAATACTAAGTTTCGTCTTTTGGTTAAATGACAGACTTCCTTCTGTAGAGGATGTAAAAATGGCAGTGATTTAGATGATGTCTGGGAAGGACTGTATGATTTTTGTTTTTAATTTTGGAGGTAAACTCCTCAGGGGTGGGAGGTGGGGAGACTGGAGTCTGATCTGGGACCTGGATATCAGGTCCTGCAGGGTCTGCTTGATTTTTATCAGAAGCTCAGGTAACCGGCCTCAGGACCTGTAGCATAAGGTGGGTTTTAGAGGTAACAGTGCCCCCTTCTGGCGTAAGTGGATTTTTAAAGTATAACGTGCAAATCCTGAGCCCAGTGGCACTTTTTTCCGTCTCTGAGGTGGTGGGATCCTTGCCATAGCCTGTCTTCCGTCCCCTTTGGGATGGACCCCTCTCTGGGGTGTCTGTGTCCTCCCCCATGTGGGCAGCTCAGGGGCCTGCGAGTTTTGCCAGAGATCACTGTGCTGAGTGAGTTCTTCAGTCTCGGACTTTCACTCACCATCCTCGCGTATCCATGGGATTCTTTCCCTTTGACGGTGGTATCAGGCTGCAAGTCGAACCTTGTATTTTCCTTTTTCTAAAAACATTACCACTAGCTGTCTACATGGGATTTTCTGTGTGCATATCTGTGTGCTTTTTCCTGGGTGTATCAGGATGTAATCAGAATCTAAACCTTTACTGGTGACCGCCACCAGCACATCCCTTTCCCCGTCCAGTCATCCGGCAGGTCCCCCCCAGGGGAGATCTGGCACTCTCTTTCCTACAGGCTTCATCTCTCCCTCATTGGCTCCTACTTTAGTGAACTGTCTGTGGCCTGGTGACGTGGACAGGCCCCACTGGGCAGACAGTGTATAGTTCACTGCAACCATCAGCACAGGTGGAGAAGCCCTGTACACCTGGGTTCAGATCTTGAGTTTGCCGCTTACTAGCTGTGTGACTTTGAGCTGGTGATTGGACTTGTGTGGGCCTTGGTTTCCTCATATGTAAAATGGGGATGATAATACCAGTATCTAACTCACAGAGTTAGCGTGAGACTCAAATGAGTGAATGTATGTTATGCATTCAGAACAGCAATTAGCATAGAGTACCCAGTTCCTGTTTGCCATTATTCTAGCTCCTTAGCTTGAGGCTTAAAGTTATTCTGTGGTTGTCTTCCTGGCTCTATCTCTTCAGGGCTCACCCTGGATCCCCATGTCTTGGGAAAAGGGAGCCTCAGATCACAGAAAAGTCTGTAGGGGTTGGGGTTACCTAAGACAGCTAGGAAAGTAAACTTTTGGTCTCATTTAATTCCATTTATATTGTCTAGACCCTGATCACTGGGGTCCAACTTTGTGGCCTTATTTTTCCAGAGGAAGCCACTATTATTGACCCAGATCTACCCCTTCCTCCTTAGGGTACACTGCCTCGATCTCATGCACATGTAGGGCAGGGGCTGGGCCAGTTCCCGGCCATGCACCCCCATTCCTGAGTCGGGGATTCTTACCTGGGGTCCATGGATAGATTATGGCAATTCTCGGACCCCCTCAGAAATTGTGCCCAAAATTTTGTGTATTAGGTGCAATTTGGGTGGAACTGCCCCACAGAGGTCATCATTTTCTTAGAGGGAAACTGTCCTAGAGGTTAGAGTATGTCCCTAACACTTGATGAGTGGTGATGGGGAAGGAGATACTTGTAGCTGTTTCCCAATTTTTCATCCTACAGGTGCTTTCTGAAGTCACCTAGAGTTCTGTGTCCCGTGGCGCAGGTTGTATGGCCTCAAGGTCGTCAGTCTGGACTTTTTCACAATAAAGGAGAATATGCAGAAAGGAAAGCCACACGCTGCCTAACAGAGCTGGGGATCCTCATCAGCTCTCTGAATTATTCACACTCCCCATTCCCTTTATTAACGTAGGTAATAAAGAGTTGACACAGTTTGGAGGCCCAGGCCCCAACACAAGAGTGTTTGGGGTGTTTTTTTTAAGACTCCAGTAAACATATAAAGCGTAAATGATGGTGTCCCCATGGGCTTTTCTGTGAGATTCTTGTCATCACTCTCTAGTAAACGAGGATCAAAGGAGCTTAAATAGGGGAAAGGTGGTGGGCTTTCCCTGGTGAATGGCAGCCTTGTTCTTGAGGGTAATCTTGGCCAGTCCTCCATGAATGGAATGGCAACAGGCAGGACCAACTTTGTAATTTGTAGGGTCCGGCGCAAAGTTAAATGTGGGGCCCTTTTAGAGAAATTGTTATCAGTTCCAAAATGGTGACAGCAGAGCTTTGAACCAAGCAGAGTCCTTCTCAGCACAGGGCCCTGTGTGACTGCACAGGTCACAGGACCCTGAAGCCGGCCGCGGCAGGGATGCTGGAATGTGGAGCTTCTCCCCCATCCGTACTTCCCTGCAGCCCAAGGGCCTTCTTGCTGTGCCTTTATCATGCCAGGCACACGCCTGCCTCACGGCTTCGTACTTGCTGTTCCTCTGCCTGGAAGGCTGTGTCTCCAAATCGCCCTACAGCTCCCTCCTCTCCTCTGGATTTCTGCTCAGATGTCATTTAGCGGTGATACCTCAGCCTCCCTTCACGCTCTCCCTGAATCCTTTTCAGCAAAGACGTGACTCTTATTATATATTTCCTCGTTTATCATTTATTGCTGTTCTTAGCCCAGCAAAGTGGGAGCTCCTGGAGGGCTGGGGCTCGGTTGTCTTTGCCCCCTGCTGTCCTCTTTATGGCTGGCACAGGGCCGGGCACACAGATGTTGCACACAGATGTGTATGGAGTGCACAAGTGGGGATGCTTTGGGCCAGGTGACGAAGGCAAGCCAAGGGTGAGAGTTCAAGTTCAAGGAAACGGTGAGGGTTTGCTCTTGACTCCTGACCTGCTTATCACTGATCTTCTCGGGCAGAAGCATTTTCTTCCTCCTGGTCTCCATCTCTCTGGATGCCATTTGTAAGATTCAGGACCCTGACCATGAAGCAGAGGAAAGGGCTTGGTGTAACAGAGGCTGAATTCATCACTGATTTTTGAGCACCTGCTAAAACACCCTACTCTCCAAGGCGTGTTAACAGCTGCTGTGGAGGAGGGGACTCTGAGGGAGCGTGGCTTAGACAGGGTCACCTGCTCCTTGCCTGCAGGATTCTCAGAGCCCTTTGTACGCTACTACATGTTGTGTTTCACCGACTTATTAGGCCACGGGAACCTCTACTGTACCAAGCATCGCAGGGCACCGGTGATCTGTGAAGTATACATGGGGACACCCTGGCTTGGTGGCCTGCATGTCAGGAGGCTGGCTCCCATCCTCCCTCGGCACTACCTCCTAGGCAGATTAAGTCAAAGGACTGCCACTCCCTCTCCTGGGTTCTACAGTTTGCAAAACGAAGGCAGCTCTTCTGCTTTTTACTATTGCATGTGCTCTGGGTGAGCCCAGGGTTCTCGTCCAGCTCCAGCATTCTGGAAAAGACAGTCCTGGCTTCCTATTCTCTGATCCCTGTCAAAGTTAATTCATTTATTCAACAAGTATGTGTTCAGTGCTTACCACATGCCAGGGATTCTTCCAGCCCCTCAGAAAACAGCAGTGAAAACCAACAAGCCAAACCTCTGTCCTCCAGAGCTTATTTTCATAGAGGTCCTGGATGAACAGACTGGCGGGGAAGTGTTGGCTGTCTGTCAAGGTCTGGATGGATCACTTGGCACTGGCAAAGCCACTCATAATGCTGGAAAGGAAGGAGCATTGGGACCCCAAGTCTAGAGACCCAGGTTAAGCTCCAGGCCTCGCCACCAGCAAGAGCGACTTCGAGATCAAGGGCTTGTGCTCTGAAATCACTCCACACAGGTCCAGTCTCGGCTCTACTGCTTGCTGAGACCTTGAGCACATAACTTCTCAAGATCAGTTTGGGTTTGTTTTTGTCTTCATCTGGAGGATGGGGTCAGAACACCACCCGTCACCAAGGAGACGCTGCACATGAAGCACTGAGCCCAGGGCCTGGTTCCTGCTGTTCACGTGATGCTGTCAGTCACTTCCTGTTATCACATCCCCAGCCGAGTTAGACAAGTCACTGTCTTTGGACCTTGCTGTCTTCTTCTATAAAGTGAAGTGCTTGTCTCAGTTCTGTATAAGCCTGTATTTTAGACTCAGTTTAAATAGTATTGGAATGTAGATGATTGTCTCTCCTCCAAATATAGACCGGCCGACTGAAATATGGCCGTGTGAGACGTCTACAACTCCATGTAGGTCCAGGCACACCTCAGAAATATGGCACTGGGGTTCCAGACCACTGCAGTAAAGTGAAAATCGCCATAAAGCAAGCCACACAAATTTTTGGCTTCCCGGTGCATATAAAACTTATGCTTACACTGCTCTGTAGTCTATTAAGCATGAGATAGCATTAGGTCTAAAAACAACCACGTACATGCCTTAATTAAAAATACTTTATTGGGCTTCCCTGGTGGCACAGTGGTTGAGAGTCCGCCTGCCGATGCAGGGGACGCGGGTTCGTGCCCTGGTCCGGGAAGATCCCACATGCCACGGAGCGGCTGGGCCCGTGAGCCATGGCCACTGAGCCTGCGTGTCCGGAGCCTGTGCTCCGCAACGGGAGGGGCCACAACAGTGAGACGCCCGTGTACCGCAAAAAAAAAAAAAAAAAAAAAAATATATATATATATATATATATATATATATACTTTATTGCTAAATGCTAATTGCTAAATGCTAAATTTTAAATTTAATGCTAAATGCTAACCATCATCGGAGTCTTCAGTGACTTGTAATAGTAACATCAAAGATCACAGATCACCATAACAAATTTAATAATAATGCAAAAGTTTGAAATATTTTGAGAATTACCAAAATGTGACACAGAGACATGAAGTGAGCAAATGGTCTTGGAAAAATAACACTAGCAGACCTGCTCCACACAGGGTTGCCACAAGCCTTCAATTTGTAAAAACAAAAAATACAAAAACGAAAACACAGTATCTGTGAAGTGCAATAAAATGGAATATGCCTGTATATCTATACATATATGTTTTACATGTGTACATAAGTCTATGCATACATATACCTATGCATGTGTGTATGTATGCATCATCACTGGTGTGTGTGTACACACACACACACCAGCTTTCAAGTCTCCAGAGCTTTCTGCAGTTCATTACCACCTTTCAGCCAGCATTCTAGACCTGAAACATGCTGCTTTTGCACATGTGGGAATGCTCCAAGGTCAGAAAAATGAATTCCTGCCCCTTCCAATGCAGGAATTCTATCATTTCTGTTGTAATTCAGGGAGATCTTGCTTACGTTCCTCTTTTGCATGTGTTTGTATTATTTCTGTTTATTTGAGAGCTGCCTCTCCCTCCCTGCTGGATCTCCTCATCAATCTGCTTACCACTTACAGATTTCCTTGGGCAGAAGCATCTTCTTGGGCTGGTGTGCATCCACCTGCCATTTGTGAGATTCGGGACCCTGGCCCTGTAACAGTCTGGAATAGGAACCGAAAAGCGCTTGAGTTGCTCTGTGCTCAATATTACACTGATTTCAGAAGAGTTAGCCCGTTGAGCACACAGAGGAATCTCAGCCAAAATTGAGACATGGGCAGCTTTTCCTGTTACCTTGGAATTAGTCTCTATTCCCCTTAAATTATTGAAGATTGACCACCACGCAGAGTGGTTTCTCCTTTCATTAATCTTACTACCTGGCTGCATTTGTTACAAATCTCTTTTACCCTAGCCAGCACATGGTTCCTTTTCTGCAGAAAGCCTCCTCTCCTGCCGTGCTTTTCTTTTCCAGTACTTACTTTTATTTGAGCATTTGATTCATGGTCACACCAGAGCACATCCTGACAGCCTGGGTTTCTACCTGTGTTTCACCAGCCAAGGCACCTGGATGCAGTGTTTGCATCTCCTGAGATCCTCGGGTATTAAGCACCTCTTTTTGCAAAAACCTTGGTCAAAGTGATACAACACATCTGGCTCAGGCATTTAAAAAATAATATAAAAAATAACAGTGAATATGCTTCCTCATTATAGAATAAAGCATGTGCGTCACAGAGTATGTTGGAGACTAGAGAAAATCTGGAGGGAGAAGACAGAAATCATATATCTCCTACTACCTAGAGATCGCCATTATTTGATCAGTTACTTCCAATTTATTTTTCTGCACATTGTGAAAGATAGTTGTCTTCCATCTGTGTGCAATTCTGGTTCCCGCTTTTTATTTTCACTTAACATTATTGATCTTCATAACTATCGCTTTCATTGGCTGGGGAATGTTCCGTCCAGTGACTTATCATCATTATTATTTTAAGACATTCTCCTGTTTTTGGCCAGTTAGGATGTTTCTGAATTTTTGTAGATTTAATGAAGACTTTGTTGAATTTCTTTAGCATGTGGCATTCCTTCTTTCAGATTCATTATTTAGTATAAATTAGCAGAATGTGATTTCTGGGTCAGAGGACTTGAATTTTCTTAAGGTTCTTAATCTACATTATTCATTTTCTTCTTAAAAGGCATGCGACGCTTTGTAGTGCAACCAGTGATGTCAGAGGGAGCCCTAGCAGAGGTACATTTAATATTTTTGCTCATAAAGAAGTTCTGCCCATGACTTTGATTTTTCTTTAACAGGGTGGTTTTGATTTTTTTAAAAAAGGAAAAAAATAGTGGCTTTCAAAAAAATTATTTTAATTCTATGACCTGCCCACTAACCCACAAGAAAATAGTTCCATTTGCTGGGCTTCAGTTTTCCTCCCTGTAAAATGAAGAGATCAGATGAGGTGATGCACCATGGTCGCATCCCTGCGTGGGGGGACGTTACAGTTGGACAGTTTGACCAAAGCCTCTCTTCTGGTGGAGTCGAAGGAGGAAAGGCTGGCCACTAAGTAGAAAAATGACATCCTGTTTCATGGGGGACAAGCAACCTTGACATCACTCAGATTTGTCTTACCGAGATGGAGTGGGCAGAAATGGCCTCGCGAGAGATGCAGGATGCCAGGGAGGCAGTTAGAGGCGAGAAGACACGCTGCGTGTAAACGCATTGCTTCTCCTGGGTGAAGCGTGCCATCCCTGTCATAGGGGCTTGCAAATGTCCCAGCTTTGGGGGAGTTCATTCCCTAGACCGGAGTCATCCTGTCTTTATGGGATTAATCTCAGTGGTGAAACTGCTTAGTTCACCTAAATCCTTAGAATATTCGAGAACTCTGATAACAGAGCCGGAAAGGCTCTGGGGTTTATGATGCAAAGCTGATTCCTGCCTTTCTTTCTGTAGTAGCAACATGGATAACATGTAGAAAACCCCTTTAGATGCCAGGGAAATACCACCTGTGCTGTCTGTGTCAAAGCCTTCAAGCCTCCTTAACGGTGTAAAGGAGACTCGAATGTTACCACGTAAGGTATTAAGCTTCCAGATCTCTCCACGTAAAGGCCTAAGGAAGTGCAGACACAGGTGCAGCTCACGCAGGTGGTACCGGCAGCATAATGAAGAAGTAACAGTAAAAGCTGCATGTGAAGATACCCAAGTATAGCTGCCACATGTGGAAACATCTGTCCAAATGGGAGCAAAATCTGCCTCCCCCAGATTGGTCTCATTAGTCATTTAATAACCCATCAGTACAAGAGGAAGAGAGTTGCTTTGTGTGTGATGGATGGTTTGACACCATAGTACTATCACGGCACTCTCCACCTTCAGTCGTGTGCATTTGTCTATGAGCCTGTCCCCCTTTCAAGAGCAGGAACCACGTGCCTGTCATCAGAGAGCCCTGGGCATGTAGCACAGACTTCAGAATCAAAAGCTAAGTCAGTTTCTAACCTTTGCAGTTTCAGTTTTCTTATCCATCGAAACATGGGTGACATCACTCACCAGCAGAGACACTGGTGGATAGCGTAGTCCTTAGTACGGCCCTCTGGAACCAGGTAATGTGGGCACACATTTTACCTTTCACCTTTTATTAGCAGAGTGGCATTGGCCAAGTGACTTAACCTCTCTGTGGCTCAGTTTCCTCATCTGTAAAGCTCCTAAGTCACAGGGTTGTTATGGTGATGAATTAAGTAGATACGTGCAAAGCACTCAAAGGGAGTGTGGGACTCAGCAGGCGCTGTGTGCACGTTCGCTGGCATCACTGGCACTGCCAGAGCCATCCAAGGGAGCTGCAGGGACTAGGCTTTGTACCATGATGCCGCTTGGTGCGCAGCGGGCTTCATAACTGGTTATTACTATGTCCACGCCTATATCCTTTACCCTCTGCACATCGCCTGCGGACGGGTGGCTTGTTGAATGGAATAATTCCTCAGGTTTCTTCTCTAACCTTTTAGGTAGGAGCCAGAGCCATCACTTTATCTTATTGTTGTATTCACACATTCTGGGTCTTTGGGTCTAAGGTTTTCATAAGGAGAAGGTTGGGGATGTGTCCTAGAAGTGAAGCACAGGGTGCTTTTTCTAATTGCTGAGTCCTCAGTAGCTGAAGCCCAGGTAATCAGGCACTGCTCACTTTTCCTTTCATCTCTCTGTGATTCATTCTGTCCCAGTGAAAAGCAGAATAGAGAGATTGTAAAATTCCTGCTTAGATTTTGAAGGGAAAAAAGCAAATAAATAGGGACTTCCCTGGCAGTCCAGTGGTTAAGACTCTGCGCTTCCAGTGCAGGGGCCTTGGGTTCCATCCCTGGTTGGGGAACTAAGATCGCACGTGCTGCGCAGTGCGGCCAAAAAAAACAAAACAACAACCAGAAAAACAAACAAGAAAACAAATAATTCCTTTTAAAAAATCCCACCTTTCAACAGCTGTCCCCCTGTTAAATATATACTGTTCACCGTGCAGTGCAGTGTCTGCTGAGACCCGCGTGGCGGTTGCTCTTGTGGCCCTGCCCCTGCATTGCAGGTGGGAGGAGCGTAACGGTGAGGCCCGTGGTTCTCAACGGGTGGCCCAGGACCCGCAGCATCAGCACCACTTGGGAACTTTGTAGGTATTCATATTCTTGGGCTCCACCCCAGACCTACTGAACCAGAACTTCCGGGGGTGGGGCCCAGAGTCTGTGCTTTAAAAACCCTCCCAGCGATTCTGACACGTGGGAAAGTTTGAGACCCCTTGGCTTGGGCTGGACGTTTTAGGCAGGTGATCCCTTTTATAAGACCAGCCTAAGACCTGATATTCCTGCTCTTCTTCCTCACTCCCCTAGCAGATACATACCTGTGACCACACAGTCAGAGCGGTAAACTGAAGCCAATTAGCAGCTAAGTAACTGCCAGGGTAGTTGTTAGTAATTAGCACTAATGACTCTAAAAGGAAAGCAGTTGTGGATCAAAGACATCCCACCATTTGAATTCACTCTGAGTGTTTTCAGCATTCTCCTGCCCTGTTTGTCTTTGACATGCAAACACCATCTCAGTCGGATGCATGCTTCTCCTGAGACAAGACCACAAGAAGTAGTAACACACAGAGCTGTTTTTCAATGCTTGCCAGAAGGAGCTGATTCAGCTGGGGTGTAAGCAAAAGTTATGAGTCAACCTTTCGGATGCACCCTGCGTAATAACTGTAGAGATGTCGGAATATGCGTTGTAACTTTCTCCAGGAAGCAGAAAGTGACTTATCGGCATGACAGAAGTTGATGGATGAGCTCACCAAATGACAGTTCTTTCTGAATTTGGGGAGAATAGACCCAAAGAGAAGGAAGAAAAACTAAGAAAGGATAATTTTCAAATAGAAAGTCGAATATGTAAACTTTGGTGTCGAGTTACTAAATGTATGGAATTGAGGGGCTTCCCTGGTGGCGCAGTGGTTAGGAGTCCGCCTGCCAATGCAGGGGACACGGGCTCGAGCCCTGGTCCGGGAGGATCCCACCTGCCGCAGAGCAGCTGAGCCCATGTACCACAACTACTGAGCCTGTGCTCTAGAGCCTGCGAGCCACAAATACTGAGCCCGCCTGCCACAACTACCGGAACCCGCGTGCCTAGAGCCTGTGCTCCGCAACAAGAGAAGCCACCACAACGAGAAGCCCAAGCAACGCGACTAAGAGTAGCCCCTGCTCGCTGCAACTAGAGAAAGCCCGCGCACAGCAACAAAGACCCAATGCGGCCAAAAATAAATAATAAATCTATTTTAAAAAAAAGAAAATTGAAGTATAGTTGATTTACAATGTTGTGTTAATTTCAGGTGTACAGCAAAGTGATTCAGTTATAAATATACATATATATGTATCTATATATTCTTTTAAAGATTATTTTCCATTATAGGTTATTACAAAATATTGAGTATATTTCCCTGTGCTGCACAATAGGTCCTTGCTAGTTCTCTATTTTATATATAGTAGTGTGTATATGTTAATCCCAAACTCCTAATTTATCCCTCACCCCGCTTCCCCTTTGGTAACCATAAGTTTGTTTTCTGTGTGTGTGAGTCTATTTCTGTTCTGTATATAAGTTCATTTGTATCTTTTTTTAGATTCCACATAAAGCGATATCATATGGTATTTGTCTTTCTCTGTCAGACTTACTTCACTTGGTATGATAATCTCTAGTTCCATCCATTGCTGCAAATGGCATTATTTCATCCATTTTTATGGCTAACATTCCATTGTGTGTGTGTGTGTGTGTGTGTGTGTATAGGCCACATCTTCTTTATCCATTCATCTGTCGATGGACATTTACATTGCTTCCATGTGTTGGCTATTGTAAATAGTGCTGCAGTGAACATTGGGGTGCATGTGTCTATTTGAATTATGGTTTTATTTGGATATACACTCAGGAGTGAGATTGCAGGATCATATGGTAGCTCTGTTTTCCATAAAAAACTAAAAACAGAGCTATCAAATGTAGGTTTTAGAAAACTCTTCCAAGAAATGTTGAAGGATAGAGTTTAACATGACGCTCCCATCTGCTTGTCCATCAACATGGTGTGTGTTGGAAGAGGGGAAAGGCTACTTTGGAACCCATGGCGCCCCTTCCAGTTGGCAGTGACTGTATCTTACTTACTGACAGTCTTCAGAAGATTGGATTGAGTTGAGTGGCACTGGAGTGAACAGTGTCTGATTTGGGCTGTGTGAAATTCTCCTGTTCAGTATAGATGCTGTGTGCAGGGTCTCGTTAATTAGAAGAGGGAGCAAGTTATCAAAGGGAAGCCTGGCTGTCTCAGCTGTCTCCTTTCTTCCCTCAACCCAAAGGTATAAGATTAGGAACACTTGTTTAAAAAAAAAAACTTGGGGAGGAGGGGAAAATTGTGTGATTGGAAGGTGACAGCTACTTAAAACTGCTAGATTATTTGTAAACAGTGAGTCTGGGACAGTTCCCACAGGTATATGATTCCTGTACTGCATCAGTACAAAACAAGCTGAGATTTCTGAACTTCCATAGCTTAGAGTGGTGCTGGACATGTGTCTATCAGAACACCACGCTTCCTGGGCATTTCCTTGTTTAAAAAAAAAAAAATTGTGGTAAAATATACGTAACAAAAATCAGCATTTTAACCATTTAGGTGTACAATTCAGTGGCATTAAATAAGTACATTCACACTGTTGTGCACCTATCACCCCCATCCACTAACCTTCCCAAATTGAAACTCTGTATCCATTAAACACTAACTTCCCATTCCTCCCTTCCCCGAGCCTGGCAACCACCATTCAACTTTCTGTCTCTATGAATTTGACTGCTCTGAGTACCTCCTATCAATGGAATCATTCAGTATTTGTTCCTTTTGTGACCAGCTCTTCGCATAAAGTCTTCGGGGTCCATCCACACTGTATCCTGTATCGCAGTTTCATTCCTCTGGGCATGTACTTAAGGACCGTCAGCATCCTTAGCCATAGTGTTCAAGGCTCCTCTCTAGGTTTAACTTCCAGCCCCAGGTGACCACACAGACCCTTTGTCTCAGCCCACTGAACTCTTTGTGGTTCGCTAGACTCACAAGCTCCCAGGTCTCTGTACCTTTGCAAAAGCTCATACCGGTGCCCAAGGCTCATCTCATCAACCTGCTAAATTCCAACTCATTCTTAAGGCTTCTATCAGGTGTCACCACCGGCTAGGTACTCTCAGCCCTCTGTTTACATGGGTCATGCCTGTCAGTTCCCTTATCTCTTCATGACTCCTTGCTCCTGGTCCCTTCAGCCAGTGAGGACCCTGAGAGCAGAGACTCTTGCTCTGGTGTCTCCCAGATATCTGGCAGCAAGTCCTGCAGTCTGCGCTAGGAACCTTTGTTGTTCAGATAATTCTGAGCAGCTTGCTAATCTCAGGCCAGAAAGCCCAGAAATTCTACTAGAATTTTTACTAATGAAGGAGATCCATTTGGGACCACATAGATTCTTTATCTAGCTCCATTATACTATCTCAGCTCCTTCCCGAGTGGGATTTTGCAAGTGGCGTCCAGCCTAGGCAAAGAAGACAGGTTCCTGTAGGACACATAAGCGGTTGTACGCCACTGATGCTAAATCCCTCCTCCAGCGGGCTTGATCTCTGGCCGCAGGAGCTGTGTGGTTTCTAGGCATGGTCCAGAGTTGTCATTATTGCTGGATTTAAATGGAAAATTGTTCCAAAAGTAGCAGCTGCCTCCCCAGCCCTGAGTAAGAATATCTCTTTTCTCCGATTAAAAAATTATATACATTTTATGCAGCACATACTGTGCTCAAGGCATCCTGTGAGGCAAAGAGGTTTGCAAGGAGACCCATTCTGCCTTCAGGGAAGATCTAACTTAGGAGGAGAGTCGGGCAGGTGTCAGGGAGAATGCTTCGCGGTGAGTCTTAAAACTGAGTGAGAATAGTTCATAACTGTAAAACACAGGGGATGCTACTGCCCTGACTCAGACATTCATCTCTTCAGGTGAATGGGACTAGAGGAGCCCCCGGCAGCAGGATCATTATATCGAGTGTAGAGTGGCCAGTGCTTTGTCGAACAGAGGGCAGGTGGCCCTGGGAATAAAGTTGTTGTCAGATCCTTCTTTTTATTAAGCATTGGTAAGTGAGGGAAGAGAAGGGAAATTGATTCCAAATGACAGGAACCAAGAGATGATGCCAAGGGGCTTCCCTGGTGGTGCAGTGGTTGAGAGTCCGCCTGCCGATGCAGGGGACCTGGGTTCGTGCCCCGGTCTGGGAAGATCCCACTTGCCGCGGAGCGGCTGGGCCCGTGAGCCATGGCCGCTGAGCCTGCGCGTCCGGAGCCTGTGGTCCGCAACGGGAGAGGCCACAGCAGTGAGAGGCCCGCATACTGCAAAAAAAAAAAAAAAAAAAAGAGAGAGAGATGATGCCGAAAATGACCCACTTGTCAGCATGACAAGGAGTCCCGAAGGCCTAGGATGCCTGCTTGCCTGGCCCGAAGCATCAGTCAGCCTGTGCACACACACCCCTGATGACAGGGGACCCACTGCCTCTCACCACAGCCCGCTGTGCCTCCTCCAAAGAGCTCTGACTTTTGAAAGTTCTTCCTCTTCAGCCCCAAATCTCCTCCTGTAACTTCCCCCCTTGTTCGGGTTTTGCCCCTCACCATACAGAATAAATCCTCTTCCCAGCATTACCTTTCCAATATCTGGAGCATCTCTGATGGACCTGGTGAGGCTCTTCTTCTTCCAGGGAACCATCCTTACTCCCTGCAGTCCTAGGGCTGGGGCTGACGTGCGGGCTGGGCAAGGGGTGATGGGAGCCCATCTGGATCCTCTCTTCTCCACTGCGTGACGGTGTTACAACAGCTCCGGATGGAAGTCAGGGAAGCATCTGGGTGGGCTACGGGAAGGATGTGCCGCTCGGGCAGGCCGCTTGTTCCCTTCACTGTAGCCCCTGTCCAAGCCCAGGTCTCCTCTGTGCACCTCGGGACACGGGAGAGGACAGGAAAGGACACAGATGGGCTCCTGAAGCCATGTGCCTCCTCAGTCCTGAACAGACTGACAAACAAAAACTCTTCAGGAATGTGCTGTGTTCTGGGCATTTTCCATGTTGAATATGGAGCTTTTAGAAATGGAGCAGCTCAGTCTGTCTGTCTGTCAGCCCTTTACTGCCTCCTCACCCCTGACGCCTTCAGCCACTGCCTACCTTCTGACCTGGGCTGACCCCCCTGAGTTTTGTCTCCACGTCCAAACTAGGATGGACAGCAAACACTTGAGTAATGCAGCACCTGCCTGAAAACAGGATTAACTGTGCTTCTGAATTTCACTTGTTGTTTCATTAATCACAGCGTCTAGGTAAGGGATGAACTTTTGTTAACGGCTCTATTCCCTTTTAGATGTGGGTGTCTTAAGGCAAATGGGATGCTAACACTTCAAGTGAACTGTTTCGTCTTGGGGCCAAGGCAGCACCATGAGTTGGTTCATTCATCTTGCACAGATGTGGAAACTAAAGCTTGGAGAGAGAAATTCACCTGCCCCATTTCTCATGGTTTAGCTATTAGTAGAACCTAGGACTCCAAATCCCAACTGTTGGACTCTAATATTTGAACTCTTACTGTTTTTTTTTTAGACATAGTGCAGATACTGTAAAATCCACCCATGTATAGAGTACAGTCCAGTGGTTGTAGTATATTCAGAGTTGGGTGACCAACACCACAATCTAATTTTAGAATTTTTTTCAACATTCCAAAAGGAAACCTGTCCCCATGAGCAGTCACTCCCCATTCCACCATCCCTCCAGCCCTAGGTAACTGCTAACCTACTTTCTGTCTCTGGATTTGCCTGTTCTGAACTTTTCGTATCTATGGATTTATACAACATGTGGCCTTTTGTGACTGGCTTCTCTGACTTAGCATCATGTTTTCAGGGTTCATCCACATCATAACAAAGATCACGATTTCATTCCTTTTTATGCCTGCATGGTATTCCATGGTAGGGATATATCACATTTTGTCTATCCATTCATCAATTGATGGACATTTCGGTTGTTTCCAATAGAAAGTAGTTTTCTTTAACAAATACACACTAGAATTTGTATATCCGAATGGTCTCCCATGGGCGACTCTGCACTTCAACTATATTTTTCCCTTCCTTTAATTGTCAACATCATGGTTTTCAAAGGGCGTTTATTCCTGTAATTGGACAGGTAAGATTAGGAGTTTGGGGAGATTGAGATTATGTAAGTGCCTTGCTACTTCCTTCGCTGTCTAAAGATGTTCCAAAGCTTAAGTGTAATGGTCTTTTGAGAGCAGCATCTCCCACTTAGCACCTAACTATTGGCAAAGCCGTGTACTAAGCACTGGGGATTCAAAAGTGAATTAGACCCACTTTCTACTCTGAGAAGCTTATACAAAGAAGAAAATAGAGACATATAAGCAGATTTACATACTATCTCATGTATACATATGTATTTTAATGTATATGTAGTATATTTATGATATAAAATGTACTGTATGTTTACATATCCCATAATTGTTGTAAGGCTTGATGACGTGAGGTGCTATGCAGACACAGAGCATTAGGAAAAAGTCAGAAGTAACTAATACTGTATTGCATTGATGTTCATGCCTTGCTTTAAAAGAGTTGCTCTTATTTATTCAGCAGGTTCTAGACACTTGGTATGTTTTATCACATTGAGAAACTGACAAGAATAGAGACCTATGCTTCTGGCAGTGATCTTGCATGAATCAGCTCTGCCGAAGTACAGGACTCTTTTTAGACACTGTGCAGAATATACTTATGGTAGCTGGCACTTACATAGCCCTCTCTCATCCAGTCACCATGAGGCAGGCATTTTATCATGGTCCTTAGTTTCTACTGAGGAAACTATTTATATTTCTACTGAGGTGACTTCATTTACCTAAGAAAATAACAAAAGCAGGGTCTGAACTTGGCAGTCTTGCTTTTAAACCTGGGATTTGGGTCCTTCTCCAGGTATCTCAGAATACTACAGAAAGCCCTGTTTTCCTTGACAAAAGCAAAAAACAAACATAAAAAGAAAACAAAAAACACAGTTGAATATATTATTTCCTTGCCAGGCAAGGGAACACACACCAGTGAAAAAAATTCACTGAACAGATGGCAGAGAGGAAACTTGAGGGTTTTTAAGTGCAAAAGGGGAAGGTAGGATAGGAGATAGAGTCTGAAAACTGTGTTCTGGGTAGGATGGAATGCATTCATAGGTTTGTACATCAGCCTTGTTCATCGGCCAGGAGAGAGGAGAGGACATTGCATTAGACCACAGTCACGGCAAGCTCTGACTTGGTCTTTTAACAGCTTCAGCTGTTTCAAAACAGCTGTATTGAAGTACAAATTGAGTTTTGATCTCTCCTAGGCAGGTACTGGTGGGGCTGGGAATCTCTCTTTTTACACTAAATTCCAAGAGCTGCATGAGTGAACAAGACAGACACCAGGCTTGTAGATTTCTAATTGGGGGAAACAGACCATAGACAAGCAAGATAGCTCAGATGGTGGTTAAGTGCAGTGAGGGGTAGAGAAGAACCACACGATGGAGATGGAGGGGTGGGGGTAGGAGGCTCTAGGAGGCTACTGTTTAAAGTCACAAAAGATGAGAAGGTTCAGGCAAGAAAAGACACCGTCACTTACGAGAGGAGGAGTGCTCTAAGCAGACAAGGGCTCGTGTGCAGAAGCAGGCGAGGGTTTGTGATATTTGAGGAAGAGAAAGGAAGCCAAGGTCCCTGAAGGGGTAGCAGGTGGAGGGGTTGGGAGTCAGGGGCTAGTTCATGGAGGACTTCCTGATGAACTGCAGGCAGGGGACACAGAGAAGAGAGGAAATCCTCACCTGTTCCTCAACGTGGGGCTTGAATGGCATCCGTGAATGGAGTTTGGCTCTCCCTCTGAGCCCCAGCGTGCAGTCCTCTGCCTGAGGCATCACAGGAAGAGGATAGAGACTCCAGAACAGTTTCCTGCCCTCTCGTGGACTTGCTGCGTGGTCCTGGAGAAGTGGATTCTCTCTCTTCGTTGTGGATTTTGCAGAACCTGTAGGTGTTTTCTAAGCAGCAGTGGCAGATAAAAAAGGAGACTCCAATTCCTGGTCTTAGCTGCAGCAGCGATACCAGCTAACCTAGTGCCTGGAAGTAAGGTCTTTAATCTCACATTTCTCATCTGCAAAACGAGTACAGTAGTTGAGCTACCTACCTGCGAGGGGAGTTGCGATGCTTCGTGGGAATAACTGGTGGGGAAGCAGTTTGAAACAGTTGAAAAGATACAGATTCACAAGGCATTGATGTTATCGATCTGACCAACTGAAAATATAAATGGCAGCACAGCATGGAACATTTTGATGCAGTTGTCATCGTCATCGTCATCTACCATTGACTGAACACTCACTATGTGTTAGGCACTGTGCTGAATGCTTTCACGGGCATTAATCTGTGTTGTATCTTTAGTAGCAGCTCAGCCATTCCAGTCATTTACACAACCCATCAGGTAGCATTTAACCTGGCGAAGCTCATCTCCATTACTTTTTACAACAGCACCAAGAGGCAAGTATTGCTATCTCTGTTTCATAGGTGGGGGAAACGGAGAGGTGTTGGTTAGATTCAGTGTTCAGAAGCACGCAGCCTGCAACTGGAAAAATTCCAGACCCACACCTAGGGCTGTTTGTCTTCAGAGCTGATCATCTGACCACGAGGCAGCACTGCGTCTTCTCGGCAAAGTTCTCTGTAGCTGTAAGCATCACCTGGTACCTACAAATCATCTAATACTCAGACTCAGTGCCTTGGGCTGAAAAGGTTAACAAGCAAACTTCTCTTGGGCATGTACCCTTGTACCTGTGTTAAACTGAGATGGGCATCACCATGCTTGGAGTAGCATCTTGTAGATGAGAACCTTTAAAAGGGATTGAGCGATTGCTGGGCCCTTTGCAAACAGAAGGCACCCTATGACCGCTCCCCAATCAGAATACGGAGGGCCCTAGGCAGCAAATAGGTTAGGAGAGCTTCTTCACTGTGTCAAGAGAATGGACACTGATATTTGTTACCTTGGTACTACGCAAATGTGGACCAAGGAGATAGGCTACCTGGGGCCATAGGGTAAAATGAATGTTTTTGAGCCCAATTACGTGGCTGTGAATCCTGGTCCCAAGATATCCTAGCTTGGGTCCCCTGGGGCAGTGGTTCAACTACTCTGTCTTCAGTTTCCTCATCTGCAAAGTGTGTATGATAGTTCTGCCTACTTCATAGGGTTGTTGAGGGGGATTAATTGGGGGCAACTCATGGAAAGCCCTTTGGCCAATACCTGGACAGCACGCAGAGTCAGTCTGTCATTTCCACTAGGCTGAGCAGTCGTGTTACTTCCACAAAAGGCACTTAAAGATGTGGGCATGTAAGAAAAAAACACCATGCCAGTAGGGACATCCACTTAGACAGAGATGATTTTTACCAGGAAGGTAGCAGAGATAGGTTCTTTCTCAATTCAAGAGAGTACACAGTTAGGGCTTCCCTGGTGGCGCAGTGGTTGAGAGTCCGCCTGCTGATGCAGGGGACGCGGGTTCGTGCCCCGGTCCGGGAAGATCCCACATGCCGCGGAGCAGCTGGGCCCGTGAGCCATGGCCGCTGAGCCTGCATGTCCAGAGCCTGTGCTCCGCAACTGGAGAGGCCACAACAGTGAGAGCCCCGCATACCGCAAAAAAAAAAAGAGAGTACACACACGTTACTCACCTGGGCCCTACTACACTCCTCACTTGCCCAGCCATTAAACATAATTTTGACTTTGATGGGGTACTCTGGTATTTCCTCATTTTGCCCTGAAAATGAGACGTTAGCAGGCTGCATGGTAGAATACATTGCCTTTCAAGACAGAGTGCACACCGTCCCCCATTCCCCTCCCAAGGGGACTCGCTAGTATGTCCGACGCTGTTCCAGGACAAGGACAAGGTCAGTATGCCCTTCTATATGGTAAGTAATTTAAAACATTTTCCAATTAAAACATAAACAAGTATGAGATAAACTTTAGAATGCGCACAAACGATTAAGATAAAAATGGAGACTTCAGAGAAATCACTCGCTCACCAGCAGACTCCTTTGGGCTCTTAGGGATTTTGTTAGTGAGAATCTGCAGAGCTCTGGGAACGCACAGCCTGTGCCTTTGGACAGGTCAGCCAAAGTCCTCACTGTGCTTCCTGCTTGCTGTGTAACCAGTGTATTACTCAGAGACTCTGTTTCCTCTGCTGTAGTCAAGATGATATTGCTTTCCACTTCGACCGATTTGGGGCAGTGTCACGGGACATGACCCCATGTACAGGTAGAGCACAGTGCCCAGCAGGTGGCTGACACACGGTATAATCGCCCACCCTCCCTCGGCTCCACTTGGCATTGGAGAATCAAGGTGGGCCAGCTGTGTTGCTGGGCCTTGCAATCCGCAGCGCAAGCTGCCGGCTCTCTGTGTCTCCCAGCTGCAGAGCCTTCCTCTGGAGCCCGGAGTATCTCGACGCCTTTCCCTCACATCTCCTTTGGTGGCTCATTGGCTTATCTGTCACCTGCCAGGGGCCGACCAGTCCCCATTAGTCTTGCTGTTGCCTGTTCATCCCCCTGCTTTTTCTCTTTTCTGTCATCACCCCATTAGTACTTCAGCAGCACTATTCTGGCACCCACTCTTTGCAGAACTCAGCAACGTTTGCATCTTTCTGGTTTTCAAATATTCTGTGAAACTCTTGTCATCTGTTGAGTCCTGCAGCCCCTTCAGTGGGTCAGTCCCCATCTCAGCAGAAATTTGCATTACAGCTGCCTCCGGAATGCTTTGCTTCTGCCTCTGACCTTGTCTGCATTTCATAGTAATTCAGCTACATCTTGAGTTCCTCTTCTCTGTGTCAGTTGGACAGTTTTGCTTAGTTTCAGCTATGCAGGCAGTGATAGTCAAAAAGATGGATGGATTCATACTATCCAAAAGCTTTTCAAACCTACCCAATGCTGGGCCCAAAAAGGAGGCTATAAAACTTGTGATGGAGTTCCAATTTCAGATTAACTGTCTTATTGTGTAGGCAAAGCCCGATGTGATTTCCTCTTCATAGACAAAGAGCTAAGCTCAGGAGAAATGCAGCCAACCAGCACATTAATTAAAAGGAAGTTTTGAGAAGATTCTTTCATCTTCAAAATTTCCTCTCACCTTAAAATGAGCGCCTGGCATTGTCTTTTAAATTATTGAGTCCTGGCTGGCTGGGATAGCTCAATTGAGAATATACGTTCATCTTCTTAACTGCTTTCATCAGCCGTTCTGTCTGACCCTCCAGGGATGCAGGTCTAGCGACCTCAGTCTCTTCCTACCCGCATGCAGCTCTATATAAAAACATAGTTCCTGCCTGTGCCTAGTTAATAATTCTTTAGCTGCATCTTACATAACCACATGTAGTAAGTAGCCAGCTATTCAGTAAGAGTATTTTTGTGTCCTCAAGCTTCTGGAAGTCCCTAAGCTTGGAAGTAGACACAGAACAACCACGGTACTAATGACAATTCCGGAAACTGTATGCCAGCCCTACCATGTGAAGATATGAACATCCTCTTAACTGCCTTAAAAGCCAGTGTTGTCCCCTCTTTACAAGGGCATTCTGAGACCCAGAGATGTATCTGCCCAAGATGGTCTCACAGACATTTCAGTAGGACATGGGATGCCAGGCTCAGTTTCGTCTGGGTGAGCTGCTAAGGTTCTTTCCAATTTCTAAAGGACAATCTATAGGCAACGTAAAAGAGAAGAAACATGGGACTAAGGGGGAAGAGTCCCCAGGGAGTTGGCAGCAGTGGTGGGAAGAGGCTAACAGCAGAGGAGGTTTATGAAGTGAGGGCAGCTCTGCAGCTCAGGCTTGGGGGTAAAGGGCCACTGAAGTGTCAGCTTTGAAGACAGAGAGCCTCTCCGCCATATTTGAGTATGAAAAGTGTTGGAGGTGATGTCGAGGGTCAGTAACCACCTCTAACTCAGCTCATGCTCGAAGGCATTGCACTGTCTCTTTAGTGAGCAGATAAGCTGTACAGAATTCCCAGGAACTGTAGCACCAGCTGTGGGGCATGTGGGTTTCATCTCACTCTGGTCAGAGACTAGAATCGGAAGCATTTCAGTAATACACTGGGTAACAGTACATGTATTATAGTGAATCCACAAAAATTGATTTAGATTAGTAATAATTATAGGAACCACTCATATGTCCTGAGCAATTTCAACGTTCCGGTGCTGTTCTAAACACCTTCCGTCTATTATTTCATTTAAACGGCACATGAGTCCTTTGTTGTCGATGAGTGAGGTGGAAAGAAAAGCAATCTTTCAAATAAGGACAACATGGCGGGGTTCCTCTTTTATTCTCTATGATAGGGAAGCTGGGCAGGCTTTGCAGTGGGTGTTCCATGAAAGTTTCTGGAATAAATAAATGAGGATGGATAAGATGTAGTCCTTGCCCTTCAGGAATTTGAACCTAGCAGGACTAACATATACCTAAATACATAAACATAATGTAATATCACGTGATACTAGATAAATCAAGGTATTCACGATGTACACAGAGGAGCCAGTTGAGAGAGGATCAGAAAAACTCCAAGAAAGTACCGTTGCAGTCAGGGCTTGGAGGAGGAGGTGGCCATGTGTGCAAGGTGGGGAAAGTGCCTGCCAGCAACTGTAAGCCATGCAGGTGTACAGTCTCTGCACGTCCAGGTGCAGTGACCTTCTGTATAGGTGGGAACACCACCTACCCCAGCCCCACCTGTGCGCTCCCATCTTTCTTCACCTGCCTTATCCTCCTTACCTTCACCTGAGCCTTTACAGTATCGTTTTGTTTACTGTCTCTCTTTGCCACTAGAATGTAAGCTCCCTCAGGTCAGAGCTTTTGTCTGTTCTGTTCTTTGTTCTGGTCCCAGTACACATAACACCTCTCAGCACATGGTAAGTGTTCAATAAAACTTTACTGAGTGAATGAATGAATAAATGATAGTTTTAAAGGATTTAAGAAACGAATTAATGTAAAGTCTAAATATAAAAAAAACTACCCCCCCACCACCACCACCCATTTTTTGGCCTCTGTAGCACCATCACCATTTGACATTCTCTGCATCTTAATGTATTTATTTCTCCGTTGTCTGTCCTCTCCTATTACAGTGTAAGCTCCATAAGGGTAGGGATCTGATCTTGTTTTCTGTTGTCTTCACCGCCATATCTTTAGTACCTAGAGTAATATCTGGCACACAGCAGTGCTGGATAAATATTTGTGGAATGAATGAATGACTGAATGAGGCGGCCGCCGGGGGATTGGATGGAGAAGGGGCGGTGAGGGCAGAGGGGTGGAGAAGTGATAGTGGGAGATTCGGCAAGCTATATAGTTCCACTGTGAAGGGGATCCTATCAGAAGCCAGGACTGTAGGGAATGGAGTGCTTTGTGGAAATTTGGAAGCTGGGTGGTGTGATCACATGTCCATTTTACAAGGAGCATTGGGTGTGGCCTGAGGGAGGCTGGGAGCATGTCAGAGCACTAGTATATGCTAGGTTAAACCTAGACTCACCACTCCTTGCGTTTGGGGAGTGGCTCCTTAGTGCTAGCTTATCAGAATTAACATTGTCAGGGCAAATGATAGGGGAGCCATTTAGCTTGTAGGAGTGGATTCTGTATGACTTTTTAAAAAATGTCTTTATTTTGTTTTTGCTAATTAGTGAAAGATCTGAAAATGTAATACCTTTGAATGGTGCTGAACCGTTAGTAACCATAGCTACTAAAGCTGTCCTATGAAGCCATTAAATGCCCCAAAAGCACTTTGTCAGGACAGCCCACCAATGAGAACAGCCTTACCGCGTTGGCCCTGACAAATTATTGAAAACATGCTGAAATTTCACGAGCTTCTGAGGAATTGACCCTCAAGGCCTCCTGTTGATTTTTCTATTTCTCCTCTCATAACTTATTTTCCGTCTCCCAAGTCTATCCAATAGAACTTTCTGCAATGGTGGAAATAATTTATACCTGCACTGTTCAGTAAGGTAGTTGCTAACCACATTGGTCATTAAGCACTTGAGATGTGGCAGCTGTAGCTAGGGGAGTACCTTTTAATTTGATCTGATTTTGATTAAAGTAAATTTAAGTAGCTGCATGTGGCTGGCGGCTACCGTATTAGCGCAACTCTAGACTTTTGGGTCAGCTCTGTCTGAAATTTCACCAAACCTTCTGTGCACCGTTGAAGTACTTAAGCCCAGGACTATCCCGGTTGCTCCAGAAAAACGCTCTTCCTGGGAAACAAATGGCAAAATCCTTCAGCAAGGCTAACGTGAGTTAGAACAACTGGGGTTAAATAAGATTTTATTTGTAAAAATGCTTCACACGCTGCCTGACTCATGTAAACGCTCAGCAAAGGTAGCATTTACTTAATCCTTGCAGTAACCCTAAGGGGAGATCCCATTACCTCCATTTTGCAGGTAGGGAAACTGAAACACCAAATTTTAAATCAAGGGCCCGAGATGGTCCTGCAGCCAGTGAGTAGCAGAACAGAGATTCCTTACCCAAGTCTGTTTGTGCTTTCTGTTTTCCTTTCCGAAAAGCAAACTTGTTTTCCAGATTTCAGTGCGCTTTATCACCTCACTCTGCTGGATGAGGTCACCTCTTCACAACACCAGCACAAACACTGCATCCTTTGCAGCCCGTTCTCCCATCTCCCTTATTCGATCCATATACTGACCCTGCGAGATGGATAGGCACTCTCTCTGATTGCCCAGCTTGGCAGCTGGAGGGAAAGGCCTTTAAAACCAAAGTGCTCTCCAAAGGTCCTGACTGGGGAAACTCATGAGCCAGAAAAGCAGCCAGAGGAGTGTGTGTTGGGGGAACGGACTTGGAAGAGAGAAGCAAGATCATAGGCTGCTGCAGAGAAGCCATCAGAGTGAGAGGAGTTGACGGTCTCCATCCCTGAGTGGAGTAGGGTCCAGGGCATTCGGCAGACCTGTGACAAGGACAGGAGACTACTTTCTAATTCCTGGCGCTAGTGACTTGCATCTTTCTCTCCAGTTTGAATGAGATTCTTTATCCCCATTGCCTGGATCAATGTTTTGTTGATAGGAGATGCTCAATAACTATCTGGTGAAAGGATGAACAGGTGAATGAGTGAATCATTTGATGAGCATAAATTGCTGTTGCCTAAAGCACTCTTCCATAAAATAAAATAAATTTTAAAAAAGGTGTTTGCTCCTGCAGCAATCTAGAAGGACTGGGCTGCAGTCACCCGGAGAGAATGTGAAAAGGGATATTTGCGCCTGCAACTCAGATCTAGCATTTTGATAAAAGTCACAGGATTACAATCAGATGCAGTTATATAACCCAGTAAACAGATTTGATAGGAATCTAGCTATCTTCTCCTAAATGAGTTACGGGAGATTTAGCGGCAGCTTTCTGAGGATCCTGTAACCCTCGAGCCAAGTTTGGGGAGTGAGAAGAGGACAGGCTCACCTAGTTTCCCGTTCCCCAGATTCGATTGGCACCCATTTGGATAATCCCCGTGGGATTAGTGCAGTGTGACAGTTACATAAGGAGTATTTAAATAAGATTTGGATGAACTGTGTGAAAATTAGCTCCCCTGCCTCTCGCTGCTCTCTTTCTCCCTGTCTCTGAAGTTACATTTAATCTGATGGATGGAATTTCTCGGCCTTTCTTCGGCTGTCTCTTTCTGTCTGTTCTGTTTAGTCCAGCTGACTGTCAAGGTGTCTTGGGTGCTCTCCATGCTTGGTTTTGATGCTCTGTTTGAGAATCTCGGGCTGGTTCGCCGGTAGGTAAATTAATGAGATAATCTAAATGAAAGCACTTAGTACTAACTGTCAAGTGCTGTGACAGTGGAAGGAGGTGGATGACATGGGGTAGTTGAGGGTTAGACGCACAGGTTAGACGCATAAAGAAAGCGAGTGAACCCTGCTTTCTTTGGGTTCGTGTTGTTTTCTCCAGAGTCTGTATAATAGTGAAGAACAGAGAGGTGGAAGAGCCTTTGGGCATCGGGTACGCCCAGCCCTCGCACTTAAATGAGCCAGGAGACCGGGGCTCAGGGAGGACAAGCCACGTGCTCAAGCTCAATGCAGACATTAGCAGCAGAGCCCACACTGGCCGCAGGTCTCCTGTTCTCTTCGCGTCCCTCCCTCCCTTCCCTCTGCTGGCAGAAGTGCCAGGGAGCAAATCTGCAAAGACCGTCATTTGTTCCTAGCAGCTCTTGACTGTTGGCAAAGAGAAGCATTCGCTGTTCTCAGGATAATCTGGACCTGTTCCGTCAGCATCCTTTTTGTCCTTGGGCACTGGGGATATAGCAGCAAACAAACAGACAAAAATCCCTGTCCTCATGGAGCTCATATTCTCCCCTGGGAAAATGCGTAGAGCTAGGTTTTACATGGTGTTACCTGCCTTGGTGAAAAGCAAGTCAGAGTTAGGGGGGCTGA
This sequence comes from Orcinus orca, assembly GCF_937001465.1. Lineage (NCBI taxonomy): Eukaryota > Metazoa > Chordata > Mammalia > Artiodactyla > Delphinidae > Orcinus > Orcinus orca. The sequence continues at coordinate 89,253,431 of NC_064569.1, read as the reverse complement.
GAGCGCCAGTGTGCCTGGGGAGGGGACTTCATGGTAAGTGGCAGGTGTGGGTCAGAGAGGTCTCGCTGATAATGTGGCACTTAGCTGATTGTTGAATTTGGACGGCGACCTACCTTAAAACCCAAATTCAAAGCAGTAATTTGGTAGAAATCAGGACAGGATTTTTAAAAAATATTTTTTAAAGCATCTAATTGTCAAAAAGTCATTGAACATCTACTGAAATGTTCACAGTGCCAATCTCTAATTCATGGGATTACAATTCTATTTCGTGTATTTTTTTATTTCCTGAATTTCCTATATGGAATACGTATTCCTTTTGTAATTAAAAAAAAACACACACAAAGACTCATTGACATTGGGTGAGGGGATTTCACTGCATTGAAGGGGCAACAAGCCAAGGTGGCTGGGAGTGAGAGGTGCTGGCATGCAGGGGAAGAGAGACTGAACAGGAATAACCAGATGGGGGCAGGGCTGTAGTCCTGGCTCAGCGTCTACTGACAGGTTTAACTAAAAGAATTTAGGGAAGGGAAGGAAGAGCAGCCATTATGATTGACCCTTCAAGTCAGCAGGAGAGTAGTTCCTCAGCCTCTCTGACACCTGTGTTCTCCAGTTTGAAGAGCCTTCCTGCCTGCCCTTCCCTCCTCCATTTAAGATGGGAGAGTCCTCAGGCCCTGTAACATTGCTCCCACCTTTAGATGCAGAAACTCTGAGAAGATTGGGAAAGAGGAATTTATCATCCTTTAACATGTGTTTTCCAGAAACATTATTCCCTTTCCAAGTATGATTCACAGTAAGATTTATTGAGTAAGTTCTGTTCCTGCATTTAAATCATGATGCTATTGGTTTTAGGGGGAGAAAAGACTCTTAAGTAGTCATTAAGTTGAAACTCTTCAAGATTAGGGACCGTGGCTCATTTTTCTTTGTATTACCCGTAGCACCTAGCCCCATAAATATTGATTTTATTTGAAAAGGGTGTTTGATAAAGTGAAAGGAACAATGGAAATGTATCTAACTAATTTTTTAAACATAGGGACATCAGAATCTCCCCAAGTTGTCCACTATCCCAGTTTCTTTATTTAGTGAAGAGTATCTTTGAAGATTTGGATGTCTCCAAAGAGTATCTTTGGAGAGAGAAATGTATTTGTAGGGAGGAGACAGTGATCGTCAGCCCAGATCACTGCTTCCCACTGTTTACACCCACTGTCTCCTCAGATATGCTTGAGGATGAACAGAAAATCTAAAAACCTTGCAACTCTCTTGGCTGTGGGTCTCACTTTGCCAAACCACTGCGATGACTGCACACACCACCAGCCTGTGCCCAGCAGTAGACGGAAATTCACAAGGAATGGGAGGGATGTACCTGATAATAGGTTACGTCACTCCTGCCTCTCCTAGAGTGTTACCCCTTTCAGATCTGCAACCCTTTGGCGTGTCATCCCTGTTTCTGAAGAGGATTCTAAAATCCAGTGGCCCACTGCCCTGCCACCATCTGTTTAACTAAGATAATTTAATTGTTCCTTAACAAGGCAGGATCTGCAGTGCCTCGTGGTTATAATTAAGAGCATCAGCGATGGTTATAAGCATCTATTATCCTGGTGTGGTCCCCTCCTCTTTAGTTCCCTGTGGCTACTCCCCTGCCTACTCTCACTTACCTCCCTCTTAAATAAAGTGCCTAGAGCTTCCATCTCACAATTTCTACCTACCTCTTCACTGTTCTTACCCCTTCCCATCCACCCTTTCCTCCCCAAGCTCCCAGTGTCTCCCCAAGCTTTGCTGGACTGCTGGTCGTACAGGAGAGCTTTTCCATTAATACACAGTAAATAAATACATTAATATTATTAATTAATTAAATGAGATCTTGGATCTGCAGGGTGATTCTAGAAGTAGAAATGCCTTCTTTTCTGAGAAAAGTTTGGTGCCTTCTGAATTTGACCTGCTGCTACGGGGCCTTTCTCTCTGTACCCAGGCAGCAGTGTTGCTGGCCCTCTAGATGATACCACAGAACCTTAACCCTCAAGTGTGACCCACTTCTAATGCAGACCAGCCAAGACTTTCAAAATGATTGAAGTTTTGCAATCCAAAGGTAGGGGGAAAACAACACTCATAAATAGAACATAAGAGGCATAACAACAACCGGAAGAAGATAGAAGGGGGAAGTTTCTGGTGCTGCAGGGGTTAGTTTGCCTCGAGGCCTCCTGGCTCTGTCCTGTCTCACATGCAGTCTCTGCTTTGCTAATTTCTCAGCACCACACCTGCCCCCACCATCCACCCAGAGCTGCTCCAGTGCTCAGCCCCCTGGCATGGCCATTGTCAGAACAATGGAGCCAGCTTCCCATTTTGCTTCCCCACCCTCAAGGTCGGACAAGGGTCCTTTAGCTCAGCTTTCTCTTCTAAAGGAAAAGGAAATGACCCATTGATTACCATCTCCCTTACTGGTGGGACCCTCCTTTAACATGTAGGAACTAGACTCACAGATCCAGAAACTGTGAGTCCTTTGAGGGATTCCAAGTTCTCAACCCTGTCTATGACCTCTGTGTCTGTCATTCAAAATTTTATTGTCCCAACTGAGACTACCACTGGCTGACTTTTCTAAGAGTACTGGGATGGTTTCTCTAGGAGCAATTTCTACATGAACTGTCAGCTTCTGCCTGGGTTGGTGGTAGCTCTAAGGGGCATGTTTATCACCTTGAAGAAAATTCCTTTGATCATCCAGTAGATAAATTAGTGATACACCTGGAGTGAAAGATGGTGTTTTTTTCTCTCCTAAGTATTGCTTTACCACCAACTATTTGACAAGTAAGGAGAAAAGGAAACTACAAATGAAAAATTGGGAGGATGGATGAGGAAAGGGAAGAAAAACACCATTAAAAAAATACTGAAACAAACCACTCTAGGGGAAATGTACATCTCAGATGAAAAATAATGGATCAGTATTTCAATATGTAAAATGTTCCTACAAATCAATAAGGGAGAAAGAGAAGAATGGCCAAAGGACATGAATGCTCCTCACTGAAGAAGAAAACAAGTCAGTTGACACATGTAAAAACTTCTATCTCACAAGTAATCAAATAATGAAAAATAAAACAGGAATTAAGCACTGGCAGTACTTTATATGTATAGTTCCAGTGATAGTAAAGATGTAAAGATAGTAAAAGATGAGAAAAATGTAAACCCTTCTTTACATTCCTCCTTCTGGAGGAAATTGCAAAAGCGTTTTTGCAGGACAATTTGACAAAATGTAACTAATTTTTAAAATACACATATATGTGGCATAGCACTTTCACTTCTAGGAAATTATATGAGATGAAAAAAAGGTCTTATTATTTATGATAAGAAAATACTTAAAACAAATCCAACTTCTGAAAACAAAGACTTGTTAAATTTTGGTGTGTTCATATAACAGAATAATACGGAACTAATAAATAAAATGTAGAATTTTGGCACAAGTAAATGTTGATCATTCATTGATCAGCTGTAAAAGTGGGCTACATAATAATTCTACTGTTATCCTATTTTTGTCAAAATATATGTCTGTATATCCAAACATGGAATAAAAGTCTGATTACATTCTAATATTACCTCTAGGTGATAAGATTGCAAGTAATTTTCATTTTCTTGTTTATGCTTTTTTCTGCTTTGCACATTTCATGCAAGGAACACTTTTTTGTTTTGTCATCAGAAATAAAGGTAATATATGTCTAAAGTTATTGGAAACATGAGATTTGATTTACTGAGATTCCATTTATGTGCAGCCTTTGGAGAACGTGTTCATTGTCAAAAGCAAAGCCCAGGTCTCTACTACTCGAATAGGACTTCTTTCTGGAAAATACTCCCAGAGAGGACAGGAAAGTCTGGTGTGGGGCACTACAGGGCTCACCTTTCCTCCTTGGACAGAGGGAAGGGCAGAGAAACGAGCAAGAGATTTATACCCACTTGACTTCTTGTTATTATCTTTTTTGATTAAAAGATACATCAAGACGTGAAACGGATGGGAAAACCCATCAAAATTGTTTTACTGCATCATAGAAGGCTTGCATTTCTGACACTGGGATCACGGAGGGATTAATTGACACTGTCCGTCTCTGCCTTGCTATCAGAGCGCGCTCTAGTGGGGATGGCGCCGCCCTGTTCCACGATCGATCCTTAAAGCCGCTGAGGGTGCTATTCCTTCTCCCCATGCTGCTGCCACCCCACTGTGTTCAATTCAGTCAGTTCTAGGTCTTTGTAGCTCCTGGAGGGCAGAGACCTTGTCTTGTTGCGTTCCCTGAATTTTGTACGTTGCTTAAGCCCGCAGGAGACATTCGTATTTGTTACTATCCCTCATTTTGGATTATATGGATATTAAAGTATCTGAATAATTTGGGAGAATAAACAGGTCAGGAAGCAATCTGAGAGCAGCTTGACCTGTTAGTGAGTAGTCATCCTTTAGAGCCAGTTTTCCCAGTAGCTTGGCTTAGTTTTCAGTCACTCATCTCTTCATTCAACAAACATTTATTTAGTTTCTACTAATGCCAGGCACTGTTCTAAGTCCCATTGGCTACAGAAGCAGCTAACAAGGGACAAAGATGCTGTTTTTAGGGAGTTTATATTCCAGGAGCATTGAGGTTAGCTCATGCCTTTGTTTCTTCTTTTCCTTCCTCCCTTTTTCACATTCTTCCTTCCTTCTGTCCATCTGCCATTTACTGAGTGTTCATCAGGTGCCAGATGCTGTGCTAGGCATTGGAGATACCAATGAACAAGACCCCATTCCTATTCTGAAAGAGCGTAAGGTTTAGTGAGGGAAATGAGACGAGGTCAGGGCTGTCCATAAGACCTATGCCAGGCATAACTTCAGGGTGCCAAGGGGGCCACATGGGAGCACCCTCCACCAGCTACAGCTCGCCTCTTTCCTGGCCACAGAGGTACCTGTCTTAATCTAGTTTCTGCTACTGTAGCTCGCGTGCTCTGCCCGGAAAGGGGGGCGCTCAGAAATCAGGCATCGAGAAGTATAGAGATGTCGCCATGCTGCCAAAGCCACACTGGTGAATAGTAAGGTTCCTTGAGGAAATAGCTGCTGGCGTATGCACTGCAGCATGCAAGTAACATGGCTCCTTGAGGACATTAGTAAAATCCTTGATGTCACCCACACATTGAGTCACCTGCTACATCCTGGGGGTTAAATATTAAGAGATTTAAGTCTCAGAAGACCCAAGGTCTAAGCCCGAAGGAGCATTCCGAGGAAAAGATAGCTAGCAGTACTCACTCACACCTTTAAGTGCCAAGGCAGTGACTCGGACTGTCCCTTTGACAGGAACTCTGTGAAATAAGAGGGGCAAGAAACAAACTCTTACCGAGCACCTGTTAGGTTCCTCCCAGGCGTTTTTTTTGGTTGCTCCCATGTGCTATCTCATTTAGTTTTCACAGAAATCCTGTGACAAACAGTTCATCATGATTTCACGGATGATGAAATTGTGGTTCAGAGGGGTTAATTGACTTGGCCGAGGTCACAGGTATTGAACTGCTAAACTGAGCTCCCAAACAACTGTCAGACCTCTTCATCCTAATGCAATTAGGAAAGCAGCGTGGAGGAGAGTGTACCCTTTGGCACTTTATTTGAAGTTCTCTCCCAGCAATTATTTCATCCTACTTTGTAGTGCAGCACCATGTCCCAGACTGGTTTGTAGAACACAAGATGTTAATAGGTGTTTGTGGTTAAATACATTGGGGAGACACCAAGTTAAACAGGCTTAAAGAGAGAACTCCTTCATGTCTTCTGTACCCCTCCATGTATTGTGAAGCTCAGAGGAGAAATTGCGGCAGGTGTAGTGTCCTGTGGAAGCCAGTTTGGGAAGTATTGTTCACTTAACAAGCATCTGATAAGCTGCTGCTCTGAGAATGGCACCTGAGGTCTGTGCTTTTGCTCCCTCTGGACTGTAAAACAGAGACTGTGTTGTGTTCCTCCCTCTCTCCCCATGCCCACTGACTTGTCATAGTCAAAACTTAGTTTTCTCAGGGTATGTGCCCAGTAGTGGGATTGCTGGGTCGTATGGTAGTTCTATTTGTAGTTTTTTAAGGAACCTCCATACTGTTCTCCATAGTGGCCGTATCAATTTACATTCCCACCAACAGTGCAAGAGGGCTCCCTTTTCTCCACACCCTCTCCACCATTTATTGTTTGTAGATTTTTTGATGATAGCCATTCTGACCAGTGTGAGATGATATCTCATTGTAGTTTTGATTTGCATTTCTCTAATGATTAATGATGTTGAGCATTCTTTCAGGTGTTTGTTGGCAGTCTGTATATCTTCTTTGGAGAAATGTCTATATAGGTCTTCTGCCCATTTTTGGATTGGGTTGTTTCAAAAAGAGTCATGTACCAAAATGTTCATTGCAGCTCTATTTACAGTAGCCAGGACATGGAAGTAACCTAAGTGTCCACCGACAGATGAATGGATAAAGAAGATGTGGCACATATATACAATGGAATATTACTCAGCCATAAAAAGAAACGAAATTGAGTTATTTGTAGTGAGGTGAATGGACCTAGAGTCTGTCATACAGAGTGAAGTTAAGTCAGAAAGAGAAAAACAAATAAATACTGTATGCTAACACATATATATGGAATCTAAGGGGGGAAAAAAGGTTCTGAAGAACCTAGGGGCAGGATGGGAATAAAGAAGCAGATGTAGAGAATGGACTTGAGAACACGGGGAGGGAGAAGGGTAAGCTGGGAGGAAGTGAGAGAGTGGCATGGACATATATATACTGCCAAACGTAAAATAGATAGCTAGTGGGAAGCAGCTGCATAGCACAGGGAGATCAGCTCAGTGCTTTGTGACCACCTAGAGGGGTGGGATAGGGAGGGTGGGAGGGAGGGAGACGCAAGAGGGAAGAGATATGGGAACATATGTATATACATAACTGATTCACTTTGTTATAAAGCAGAAACGAACACACCATTGTAAAGCAATTATACTCCAATAAAGATGTTAAAAAAAAAAAGAGTGGGAAAAAAAAATTAGTGTCTGAGTGGGTGAATGAAACAGGCCTTGACCTTGACCCTGAAGAAGGTAGAAGAAATAGTTGTAGACTTAGAAGAGGGCTTCCAGGAAAAAGAAGTCGTAGGACCTGTGACTCAAATGCACAAATGGAGATGCTGGGTGCTGCGGAGATGTAGAAGGAGGTTTGGGGCAGGCAGAGGGTGAGTATTTTAGAGTCTATGACAATCTAGGATCCTTTCTCTGGGCATTTGGACTATTTTTATTGCAATGAAAGGAACTTGGCAAGAGTTCAAGAGACAAATGGTGGTCAAAGGCTTGAATTCTCCGTTTATTACGGATTCACTGCAATTCTTAGCATTACCTAGGTCATAGCCATACTGCTTCTAGCCCATTGCTTGAAGGGGGAATAATTCAGCTGAGCCCCAGGACTGGAGGAGTTTACTGACGTTTGGTGGGGCGGGTAGTGGTGGTGAGGTGCATCCGCGGCCGGGGGAGATGCACATGACCATGGATAGCTTTTGCGGGCATGTTCTGAACTCTTTTATGATTTTTCCTGGACATGAAATTAAGGTCCCATGAGGACAAACAGCTTTCTTTTACCTTATTCAGAATACTGATGGGCAGAAATTTCCCTAATCTTTTGTTGAACCGCAAAAGCAAGCCTGCATGGTTTCTAAACAAAGAGGGACTTCTGACAAAGAATCCTTAGACGGCATAATGATCAAATAGAGACTTTCAACAAAGGACCCTAGAGAGATTGCAAAAATCCCCTTTCCTTAAAACTGACAAGTAAATGCTTTCTTGGAAGGGACCCATTGGTCTTGCCTCACTTTTGCTTAAGTGTTGTAATCACAGTCTGTTGATCCCCTCCTGATTCATTGAAGAAGGAAGAATCTATACACTCAAGTGTCAGGATTTCTCAAGCCTCAGGTGGGACTTTTTCTCGGAATATTCCTAACGATACCCTTGTTACCAGTGGCACTTTGAAAATTGTAAGTCACAGTAAAGCTCTTAGCCCTTCTCTGTCATCTCTTTGAAAACTTTTTCCAGGAAAGTGATTTCCGCATGACCTGAGAAAAGAGAGCTTGTGACGGGCTCACAAGGCAGGCCCTATAAGAAGTTTCTTCGTGTCCTGGGCAGCCCTGAGCCTCCCCACTGCCCTTCATTCCAAGCAGAAAAAGCTGAGCGTAGTATGTTAGTCTGCTCAGGACGCCATCGCAAAACGCCATAGACCAGGCGGCTTAGACATTTTCTTCCTCACGGTTCTGGAGGCTGGGAAGTCCAAGATCAAGGTGCCAGCGCGGTAGGTTTCATCATGAGGCCTCTTTCTTGGCCTAATAGATGGCTGCCGTCTCACTCTGGGTTCACGCGACCTCTTCTTTGCGTGCGTGGGGCGACGGGGAGCACGTGCTCTCTGACGTCTCTTCTTATAATAAGGACACCAATCCCATCAGACCAGGGCCTGCCTTTATGACCTCATCTATTCTGAATTACCTCCCAAAGGCCCCCTCTCTAAATCCCATCCCACAGGGGTAAGGGCTTTGACTGTCACCCTTATGCTCAGAATGACCATGCAAGAAGAAATCATGCCGTCATCACATGCAAGCATCAACAGGTAGAATTCCTGTGCGTGTGACAGCCACACATGCAGAAGGATGCGAGTGTGGTTATGTTGGTGACTCAGATACTCCAAGTGGCACTGCTGTTGTTGTCATTATTTTACAAAAGGATGAACAACGCTTGGTAAGATTCCAAACAAAACGGAGTACAGTCTTCTCTCAATTTCCACAGCAGTGCATTGCTAGAAAATTCAACATATATTAACACGGGAAGAAACACTTGGAGTTTGAATGTAAAATACGCCTTGGATTTTATACAAGATGATTATTGACATTTTTCACTTAAATGAATACCTCGTGAGGTATTTGAAAGCCATTAGAGGCAAGGGACAGTTCTTTGTTGTGTGGAATTGCCCCGTACACTGCAGAATATTGATCATCCCTTGACTTTGCCTTCTCCATTTAGCCAATGGCATCCTTCAGTTATAGCGACAACAAAAACCACCTGCTTAGATTTCCAAAATACCCGCTAGAAGGCAGTCTTGTCCTCCTTGGACATCATTCTACTAGATACATGAGAAGAAATAAATATTTAAGAAGAGAGAAGGTACAGCTGGATCCTTCCGCTGTCCTCTTCTCTTTGTTCTTTTTTTTTCCTCCGTCATCAACTATAAACTGTTGAAATTTTCTTTGAGTACAACATCCTACAAAGTGCTTGGAAAAGTCTGCAGATAGCTACCATTTTTGTCCCCAGACAGCTCAAAGTATGCTTGGACACTTAAGCAACCTGAATGTCCATCGACAGATGAATGGGTAAAGAAGATGTGGTGTCTATAGACAATGGAATATTACTCAGCCGTAAAAATAAGGAAATAATGCTAATCTCTGAAACATGGATGGACCTAGAGATTATCGTACTAAGTCTGTCAGACAAAGACAAATATCATATGATATCATTTATATGTGGAATCTAAAATATGGTACAAATGAATATATTTACAAAACAGAAACAGACTCACTGACATAGAAAACAAACTTATGGTTACCAAAGGGGAAAGTGGGGGGAGACAAAATAGGAGTTTGGTATTAACAGATACACACTACTGTACGTAAAATAGATAAACAACAAGGTCCTACCGTATAGCACAGGGAACTATATTCATATCTTATAATAAACTCTAATGGAGAAGAATATGAAAAAGAATATAACTGAATCACTTTGCTGTATATCAGAGCCTACACAACACTGTAAATTAACTATACTTCAATAAAAATAAATAAATAAAACCAAAGGATCGGCTGTAAAACGACCCCCAGCACTAACTCAGGGATGTCTGCTCACCTCCAGCTGCAGCTAATAGTTTGGGGGTGTGCTTTCCATCCCTTTCCCAGCTCTCAGCTGAGCCTCCACTTCTCATTTATGGGTCATAAAATCAGCCCAGTGTTTTCCAGCTTCTTTTTGTCCCCTGGCCTGGCGATGGAAGGGAATGAAGGAGCTGAGACCCACACCTGCCAGGGTGGAAGAGTGGCCTTGGTAGTCTTGTGTTTGCTCTCAACCAGTTACTCAATGTGTCACATGTTGGCATTTTTTGGAGTGAGGTGAGGTTCAGTGGTGGGAAATGAGATGTATAAGACATAAGAGGGCTTCCCTGGTGGCGCAGTGGTTGAGAGTCCGCCTGCCGATGCAGGGGACACGGGTTCATGCCCCGGTCCGGGAAGATCCCACATGCCACGGAGCGGCTGGGCCCGTGAGCCATGGCCGCTGAGCCTGCGCGTCCGGAGCCTGTGCTCTGCAACGGGAGAGGCCACAACAGTGAGAGACCCACGTACTGCAAAAAAAAAAAAAAAAAAAAGACATAAGAAATTAGAGATGAGAGAGAAAAGAGACCTGAAAGAAATTATGGAAGAAGCACATTGAGAATGTGAGCAGATGTTTTGTACTGCTCTAGAAGCAACTGTAATAACAACAGTTATAATATAAAATAATAAAATATAATGATTATTGTTGTTTTCATACTTCATGAGGTCGGTTTTGGACTTTCCCAAGTCCATGTCTCACTGCTAGAAGAAGGACTCAAATGTTGAACCTCACCATATTTATAAGTCACTTTTAGAAAGATTATCATATACAGTCATCCCTTAGTATCCGCGGGGGATTGGTTCCAGGACTCCCAGCAGATACAAAATCCACAGATGCTCAAGTCCCTTCTATAAAATGGTGTAGTATTTGCATATAACCTGTGCACATCCTCCATATACTTTAAACCATCTCTAGATTACTTATAATACCTAAAACAATGTAAATGCCATGTAAATACTTGTGAATACAATGTAAATGTTATGTAAATAGTTCCCTGTGCATGGCAAATTCAAATTTTGCTTTTCAGAACTTTCTGGAATTTTTTTCAAATATTTTCTACCCGGGGTTGGTTGAATCCACAGATGCAGAGCCCACAGATACGGGCCGACTGTGCAGTCCTCACAACAACCTGCGTCCTATCCCTGTTTTACAGACATGTAACCTGAGCCTCAGTGAGAGTGGGTGATTTGGCTAAGGTCCTGCAACCAGAAAATAATTGGCTCGTATCCACTGATAATGGTTTCCACAACACTACAGTACTTTTTGCACAATGGGTACTTGTGGAACGAATCTACATTAAGCATGAGGTGTGTAGGCTACACCCTAAGAGGGATGGCAGGGCCTGCTCCCCCACTTACGGAAGAAGTGAAACTCAAACTAGACTAGAAATGTGGGGAAGATTTTCGGACGGGAGTAAGGGGCAAGGGAGAGGGATACACGCAAGGGTGCTGGGAGGCTTAATAATGAGACCAGGCTTATGGGGCCAGTAGGCACACGTGTGTTTTGACAGAGTGGGGAATGTGGAATAAAAGGAACAGATTCTGAGGTCTTTAAGGTCAAAGATTGTCTCTTCATGTTTATATTCCCAGGATTTAGAATATAGGTGCCTCAGACAGGGCAGGTCCCTAATAATGAATGTGGCCTTGAAGGTTGTATGCGCAGGTCGAAGCCAACCCAAGGCATTTAGTCTTGAAGATGTCAGCCAGAGAGAACCTATCTGCCTTTTCAAGCCCATTTAAATACTGTGGTTTCTAATTAATGAAACTCACACCTCCTGGGGAATGATGAACAGTGAACGTGGTATTATAGGAAGAGCAATCTGGTAGTGTTGTGAGTTGGAGAAAGGGTACAGTCAGAGGTAGGTCTGGATGCAGGTCTGGGCTCATGAGGAGTCCAGATGGGAAGAGGTGAGATTCCATGAGACCCTTCAGGTGGTAGCTTTGGGTAATGGAAAGAAGTGGGCTTTGTGGTCTCACAAACCTGGGTTTGAATCCTGGTTCTGCCACTGTCTAGCTGTCTGCCCCTACACAAGTAGCCTCATCTCTCAACCTCAGTTTCCTCATCTGTAAGAAAATGGGGATTGAGATACGTACTTCAGAGAGCCACTGGGGTAAAATAAAGCAGAGAATACACGTGAAGTTCCTGTTCCTAGGAAATAATCAAATGCTGTGGCTTTTTGTCTTTCTTCTTTTCCAAAGGAATTCTTGATCAAAATTTGATAATTAATTGAGTTCAAGGCCCCAGATGTGTTGCCTAAAAATGTTGACTATGTTAGAAAATTTAGGACTTTGGGTTTTTGACATGTTGAATTTGAGTGACAGCCTAGGTAGACACTGTTATGGAGTTGGTGACGTGCGACTGAGAAGAGAATTGATGGGAGTGAGTAGCTCTCAGGACATTGATGTGGAGAGTCCTCAGCAAAGAGGACCTTCCTGATAAAAGGGTGGCAGCATCAGAGCAAAGACTGGGGTCCTTGTGTTTAGCGCACTCATCAGCATCGCCACGTTTTAGGAAACAGGCTGTTTAATTCCTTTGGACAGGATGCTTCCCAGGTGTTACTGTCAGATTCCTCACCTTCTGCTACACCTAGCAAGATGGGCTGCAGGTGGGGCTTCCCTGGTGGCACAGTGGTTAAGAATCCGCCTGCCAATGCAGGGGACACAGGTTCAAGCGCTGGTCCGGGAAGATCCCACATGCCGCGGAGCAACTAAGCCCATGCGCCACAACTACTGAGCGTGTGCTCTAGAGCCCGTGAGCCACAACTACTGAAGCCTGCGCGCCTAGAGACCGTGCTCTGCAGCAAGAGAAGCCACCAAAATGAGAAGCCCGTGCAGTGCAACGAAGAGTAGCCCCCGCTCACTGCAACTGGAGAAAGCCCACGTGCAGCAACGAAGACCAAACACAGCCAAAAAATAAAAAAATAATAAATTAAAAAAAAAAGATGGGCTGCAGAGCCTCACCATGACAGGAGAGAAGCTGGAGCCAGGAACTTCGTAGCATCCTGGATAGGCTTCTCCACAGATGGGCAGAACTGAAGAGGGAGGCTTTGGGTGGCTTGGGACTCAACCAAAGCCATTCCAGATGTTGGAATCAGAGCACCCTGCTCTTCTGTTGCTTTCTGCCCATGTAAAATTGAAATTATCCAGAGAGCGAGCACCAAGTAATGAAGTCTGGGTCACTCCCCGCCTGTCTCACTAAATGCCACTTGGAACCAGCGCCTTTACATTTGACAACAAAATCAATGAATGAAATATCGCAGGGTTGAAAACGATGCTGCACAGAATTCATTATGGGCGGCGCCGTGTTCCCAGGGATGGAAAGGCTTGGCCCTCTCTACTTCACCTTCTGGAAACATCAACACATCCACTTAATGAAACTCGAGCCTTCTGTTAATCCTTCACCTTATTTGCTTTTAAACTTGACTCCTTTGAACAAAACTCAGAAGGCCTTCTCTTTGGATTCTGCCTCTTTATGAATGAGCTGTAATGACAAAAATGGAATATGCATCAGTTAAGGGGAAAAGGGACTAGTTAATTAGGAAAACAGTTGATGAGATTAGAGGACTTTTTCTGTTAATCGCCGGGTCCCCTGTGTGCCAACACCATTTCCTTTGAATTGTTCTTTCCTTCCGAGGATCATCTCAGTACTGAGCACGCTGAGCTGAGTGTTAACGATTTGTACAGATTCAGAGATAGCCACGGGGTCAAGACAAAGAAGAGTGACCAAGGGAAGGGAGGGAGGGTGTCTCCTTCACTTTCCCTTGGAGAATTAAAACAACATGATTGAAACAATAATGTCATTCCTTCAGAAGTGATGAAAAATAGGGTCGGGGTGAGAGAGTGACCTCTTAAGGTATGTGTATGGCAGAGTGGGGAGAACAGAAGATAATCAGGGGAGGGTGAGGCAAGGGCTGGTTGTCCTGCTGCCCTTTTGTTACAAGGAAGTGTTCTTTCCTTGAGAAAGCAGGTGTTTAAGTGAGGGATCAGGAAAGAAGGAAAAACATCTAGGATCACAGTTAATGGCTCATCTGGAGAATACCTTCAATTTTAATCCAGGCTACTGTTTTTTCTTTTTTTCCTTCAACAAATATTTATTGAGGACTTACTATATTCCAGGCACCACTGGGCTCTAGATATATAACAACAGCTCAACTGCCAAAAAGTTCATGTCCAAGTATGAAAGAGAGGCAGGAGAAAAGCATAAACATGATGGGAGCTATGAAGGAAACATAAGAGATTGAGAATTAGAGAATAAGGATCAGGGAGCTACTTTGGAAAGAGAGACATGAAGGAACGCTTCTCTGCAGAGGAGGCATTTAAGCTGCAAGAGGGCAGAGGAGCCGACCCTGAGAGAAGAGTAGGGGAGAAGGTGGAGGAGAGCATTCCAGCTTGTGTGGAGCCTGAGGTGGGAAAAAACTGGTGGCCTTGGAGGAACAGGAAGTCCTCTGTGGCTGCAGTAGTGAGTGACAGTGTTGAGAGAGATAGGAGATGGACGGGGGCTTGTTCCTACAGGGACCTGGAGACCATGATAATGGGTTTGCTTTTTATGTTTAAACAGAGTTTTGTAGTGGGGGGACTGAGATCTGTAGTGAGATCTGATTTGCATTCCAAAAGCCTAACTTGTTTGCACTGTTGGAGAATAGATTGGAAGAGCCAAGCATGGAAGCAGGTAGCGCAAAGCAGCATTTGCCCAGAGGTGGCCAGACCTCACATGCGTTTGGGATGTGCTATTTTGTGTGCTAGGATGTGGTTGAGGGAGAGGGTTGACTTTCACCTTTCTGGCTTGAGCAACACAAGGAGGGTGTGGTCACCACTGGTCGTCCTTTTAACAAATGTTGGTGGCCCGTCAGCACTGTGCTCTGCACCAGGCCAGGGCTGAGGAAATGGATGTGAGTGGAACACAGTCCCTGCCCTCGCTGGGTTCACAGTTGAAACAGGAAGACACTTAATAGAACGTTATAGAACCTGGACGTACAGGCATGCAACTGGAGGTATTTATCAGAATCCCCAGTTAACTTATTCTCCCCATGTTCTCCCCCCTACTGGTTTTACTTGTTCTGTAGCAATTGTTACATTTTTGCTTTTGCCTACATATTTAAAATATATGATGCATATTCTACATGGAAAGGAATATGTATAATATTTATATTCTGTTTAAAGAATAATAAATCCAACATCCATATATCCACCATCAAGCTAAAGAAAGCAGCCTTCATCAAACCCTTTGAAGCCCTGTGTACACTTTGTCCAGAGTTAAACTTTATTCTGGATTTTGGATTTATCAATTCCATGCTCTTCTTTGTAGCCAAATTCCCATGTTCCCAAACAATATATTATTTATTTTGCCTCTTTTAACTTTACGTAACTGGAAGCAGTCTGCACAGACACGTCTGTGACTTCCTCTTTTTTGCTCACGTTCTCTTAGTGGGATGTATTGTTGGGGCATGTAACTCGAGTTCATTCATGTTCACTACCATGTATGAGTAAGTCACAGTATATCAGTTCTTTTGTCACAGGTCACTTGGGCTATTCACAATAATACTTCTATGAATGTTATTTTAATATCTGCTAGGGCACATGTCTCCTGGGGTTTTCCTGAGGGGTTACATAGGAGTGGGTTATAAAGTATATATGCTCAACTTTATTAGTGATCATCAATGATTTTGCAAAGTGGTAGTTACAATTTACATTCCCATCCTAGGGATTAACAGTTCCCATGGCTATCCATCGTCAACAGTATTTACTCATTAGTTTTCCTTTTAAATATCTTTGCCAACCTAGTGGTTGAAGAATGGTATGTCCGTGGCATATTAATTTACATTTTTTATTACTAATGAGGCTGCACATTTTTAGTATGTTTATTGGCTGGTTGAATTTTCTATTTTAGAAATATTTGTCCATGTCTTCTGTGCATTTTCAATTGAGTTGCTCATCTTTCCCTTATTGATTTGTGGCCACTCTTTATATGTTCTAGACACCAAGCCTTTGCCAATTTTATGTACTGCAAATATTATCTCTCGGTTTAATATGTCTTTCCACTTTTTTAATGGTGCCAATTCAGTTGATACACTGAAATTCTCAATTGTAGTGTAGTTGAATTTATCAGGCTCTTCCTTTATGGCTTGCATGTTTTTGTATTTGGTTTAAAAAAAATAACCCATACTCTGGGGTTATAAAAATATTCTGCATATTTTATTCTGGTTTTTTTTAGAGTTTTTCCTCTCATCATTTAATTCCTTCATTCATATGGGAGTGATTCATATGTGAAGTATGGATAAAGGTTGTTTATTTTTTGTATGGTAACCATTTGTTCCAAGGTAATTTTTCAGGTTACCTTTCCCTCCTTTATCTGTCAGAGATCAAGTTCCTACACATGAATGACTGTTGCATTGGTCTGCTCGTATATCCCTATGTCAGTACCACATTATGTAATTATACCTTTATAATAAATCTTAACACCTGGTAGTGCTTAGTCCCCACACTTGTTTTCCTTCCTTTTTAAAAACTTCAAAAAATTGAACTATAACAAAAATACAGTATGTGTGAGTATATAGCACAATGAATTATCACCCTCTTGGCTATTCTTAAATACACATGTTTTAGAATAAGCTTGTCAAGTTCTATGCATGTACGTAAATACACAGACATACACACACAATGGGATTTTGATTGGAATTTTATTGACTCTATATCCATAAATCACTTTGATGAGAATTGTTACCTTTATGATGATGAGTCTTCCTATCTGTAATCATGATTTGTTATTCTTTTGGTTTGTTCTTCTTTAATATCTTCCAATAACATTTTACAGTGTTTCCCATAAACGTCTCACACATCTTTTGATAGTGGTATTTCTGGGTACCTGATATATTTTGTTGATATTGCAAATGGTATTTTAGTGTATTTTTTACCTATTGCTGGTATATGAAAGACAATTACATTTTGTTATCCAGAACCTACTCTAATAATTTATCAATAGACTTCAACTTTTTTATAACATAAACACATCTGCTAATCATGTCTTTTTATTAATAGGCATAGTTCATATTTGCCTTTTGGATATTTTTTTCATCTCTTTATTTTCAATTTTCTTTCTGTTCAATAATACATAGCTTGAGTTTTAAAAAATTGTGTTTAACTATCTGTCTTTCCCCCAGGAGGTTTAGTTTATTTACCTAGATGGCTGTTACCAGTATGGTTGGTGTTATTTCTGCCATTTGATTTTGCGCTTCCTATTTGTCTCACATTTCTTTATTTCTCCTTTCTTACCATCTGTGGATTGATTATGAATTTTTATTTCTCATTCCACTTTTAACCTCTACTAGATTGAAAGTTACATAGTAAGAATCTTAACATGAATACTTAAAGTCTGAAATTAATATCTTCCCTCTTCTAAACAATGTGAGAGCTTTAGAATGCTTTATCTATAATCACCTCCTCCTGAACTATATGCCCGTTATTTAAAGTATGCTTGTTTATTTTGTTTTTGTTCTATTTTCATTCGTTACATGGTATTATTGATTTTCACCTGGTAGCTTTTTAAAATTTTATCTATAAATTGGCTCTTTTCTTTTCTCACTATTCTTTCTCACATTTCAGACTTTCCTTCTGGGATCATTTTCCTTCTTCCTGAAATATATCTTTTAAAATTTCCTGTAGTGAGTGTCTGCTACTAGTAAAATCTGTTTTTGATTCTCTGAAAAAATGTCTTTATTTTGCCATTCTGAAGGATGTTTTCACTGGATCTATAATTCTAGGTTGACAGTTATTTCTTCTTGGCCCACCAAGGATGTTATTCCACTCTCTTAGGGCTTACATTGTTTCTGTTGGTAAGTCAGCTGTCAGTCATTTTTCATTTGTATACCTTTTACTTGGTTCATTTTCAAATATGCCAGGTCATTTTTTGACAGTTTTCTTGTTCTTTGTTGTACTTTTTATAGTCTGTGTAGTTGTCTCTTCATGTATAACAAATTGCAGTAAAACTTAGTAAGTTCAAACAAGTCGCTTTATTAGGTCTTGCAGTTTCTGTTGGACAGAAATTCAGGAATGGCTCAGCTATTCTATTCTCTTTTGGCAGCTGTCATGCAGTTGCAGTCATATGTCAGCTTGGGCTGGATAATTGACTTTTTTAACATAAAAATGATATTGTGTTATGGTTGTTTGTATTTTGGTTTGGGTTTTTTTTTCAGCTTTATTGAAATATGATTGATAACATTGTAGAAGTTTAAGGTCTACACCATGTTGATTTGATACACTTATATATTGCAAAATGATCACCACCATAGTGTTAGGAAATACGTCCATTATGTCACATCATTACCATTTCTTTTTGTGGTAGTGAGAACATTTAAGATCTATTCTCTAAGCAACTTTCAAGTATATAATACGGTACTATTAACTATAATCACCATGCTGTACATTAGTTCCTCAGAACTTATTCATCTTATAACTGGAAGTTTGTACCCTTTGACCAACATCTCCCCTTTTCCCCACCTTCCAGCTCCTGGTAACCACCATTCTACTCTCTGTTTCTATGAGTTTGGCTTTTACAGATTCCACATATAAGTGAGATCACACAGCATTTATCTTTCTCTTTCTGACTTATGTCATTTAGCATAATGCCCTCAAGGTCCATCTATATTGTCCCAAATGGCAAGATTTCCCTCTTTTTATGGCTCAATAATAGTACACTCTGTGTGTGTGTGTGTGTGTGTGTGTGTGATGGTGGGGATGACATTTTCCTTATCCATTCATCCACAGCTGTACACTTAGGTTTTTTCCATGTCTTGGCTATTTTGAATAGTGCTACAATGAATATGGGAATGCAGATATCTCTTTGAGATCCTGTTTTCAATTCTTTTGGATATATACCAAGAAGTGGGATTGCTGGATCATATGATAGTTCTCTTGTTAATTTTTTGAGGAACCTCTGTATTGTTTTCCACAGTGGCTGCACCAATTTACATTCCCACCAACAGTGCACAAGGGTTCCCATTTCTCTACATTCTTGCTAAAACTTATTAACGCTTATCTTTTTGATGATAGCCATTCTAATAGGTGGGAGGTGGTATTTCATTGTGGTTTTCATGTGCATTTCCCTGATGATTTGTGATGATAATGTACTTTTTGTATACCTTTTATATCTTTGGAAAAATGTCTTTTCAGTCCTCTGCCCATTTTTTGTTTGTTTGTTTTTGTTTTTGTTGGGGTTTTTTTGCGGTACGCAGGCCTCTCACTGTTGCAGCCTCTCCCGTTGCGGAGCACGGGCTCCGGACGCGCAGGCTCAGCGGCCATGGCTCACGGGCCCAGCCACTCAGCAGCATGTGGGATCTTCCCGGACCGGGGCACGAACCCGTGTCCCCTGCATCAGCAGGCGGACCCCCAGCCACTGTGCCACCAGGGAAGCCCCTCTGCCCATTTTTTAATCACACTGTTTGGTTTTTTGCTATTGAACTGTAAGAGTTCTTTATATATTTTGGACATTAACCCCTTATCACGTATACGATTTGCAAATATTTTCTCCGATTTCGTAAGTTGCCTTTTCATTTTGTTGATTGTTTCTTTCACTGTGCAGAAGCTTTTTAGCTTGAAAGTCCCACTCATTAATTTTTGCTTTTGTTTCCTGTGTTTTTGTTGTCGTATCCTAAATATCTTTGCCAAGATCAGTGTCAAAGGGCTTTTTTCCCTGTTTTCTTCTAGGTGTTTTATAGTTTCACTTCTTATATTTAAGGCCTTAATCCATTTTGAATGAATTTTTGTGACTGGTGTTAAGATAGGGGTCTAATTTCATTCTCCTACGTGTGGTTATCCAATTTTTCCAATGCCATTTATTGAAGAGACTGGATAATTGATTTAAGATACACTTACATAGCTGGCAAGTTGGTGACTGCTGTAGGCCAGGGACTTTATTTTCCCTCCTTGGGGACTCTCCACAGTACATCTTGAGAATCCTCATGACATGGAGACTGACCTCTCTCAAAGTGAGTAAACGAGAGAGAGAGAAAGAATATGAATGAACCAGGCAGATAGAGGAGGATAATGAACCAGCAGAGGTTGTATCCTTTTTATCACCTGAATTCAGGAGTCATATAGCATCACATGTGTCACATTCTATTCATCAGAAATGTCACTGAAATGAATCATTCAATAGGAGGGGGATTAGACTCTACCTTTTTATGCAAAAAGAATGAAAGAATTTGGGAATATATTTTAAAACCACCATGTAATTCTTGTTATTTCTTTTAAATATATTAAACAGATCTGCCTTGTGTTCTATATATATTAATTCCAATGATCAGTCTTTTGGGGTCAAATTCATTGTTACTTCTGCAGGGTTTGTTTCCTGATAGATTTTGTGATCGTGTGTGTGTGTGTGTGTGTGTGTGTGTGTGTGTGTGTGTGTGTGAGTTCATGTTCCTTGAATATTTATCTGTGGGAATTGAGGCCAGGTTCTAAAATACAGTCCTCTAGAAAGAATTTGTATTTGTGTCTTTATTTTTTATTTTTATTACTTTTGGCTGCATTGGGTCTTTGTTGTGGCATGCGGGATCTTCACTGCAGCATGCGAGATCTTTCTCTTGCAGCACACGGGCTCTTCGTTGCGGCACATGCGCTTCTCTCTAGTTGTGGCATGCGGGTCTTCTCTCTCTAGTTGCGGCACTTGGGCTGCAGAGCACGTGGGGTCTGTGGTTTGTGGCTCGCGGGCTCTCTGGTTGAGGCACGCGGTCTCGGTAGATGTGGCGCATGGGTTTAGTTGCCCTTTGGCATGTGGGATCTTAGTTCCTTGACCAGGGATGGAACCTGCGTCCCCTGCATTGGAAGGCGGATTCTTTACCACTGGACCACCCGGGAAGTTCCTGTGTTTGCTTCTGCCAAGAAACAAGTTTCACAGTGGCTCTCAGACCAGAAAGATAGCTATGAATTCTGACCCCCAAACTACCCGAGGGTGAGCCTAGAGTTAAGAATTCCCGGTAGAGGCCTCTTTATCATTGTCTTTCACCCAGAAAACCAAGACAAGTTTCTTACCCTCTTCTTCTACAGGGCCAGCTTTCTACCACTTCACCTACCAAGTGTATGACTTTTGGGGGATTCCGGGTTCGTGCTTTGTTCTCCAGGCTGCTTTTGTACAGTGCTAGTCTCCTGTTCCTGCGTTTGGCTCATTTAAATCAATGCTTCATGACGCTAGTGATGGGCAAGCTCCCCAGCTTACGTACTGCCTTCACTTTGGTTCCCTCTCTGGGTTTGTGCTTTCTTACCGGTTTTCCTTAATGATTCTGAGGAATTACCTTATTTTCTTGCCTACTCATTTTTTCTTATACATACATTATGTGTATGTATAAATTCACACGTGCATTTATACATATAGATAATCCTTTTTTTTTTAATCCAGCATTTTTAGATGTTCTCTACCAGGGTTTTATTTTATTCTTCAGGATATATTCCCTTCCATAGGGTCAGATACTCATGGACCTAAGATGCACTTTAAAAATACAAATTCCCTGGCCCAACCCAGACTTAGCAAGTTAGAATCTTCTGAGATGGGGCCAAGTACATATAGTTTTTTAAAAAACCTCCCTAGAGGATCCTGACGTCTTCCACTGCCAAGAGATCATTATTATAATGGAGACATGGTGCAGAAGCAACAGAAGTGCAGCAGGAGAGCTAAGTTTGGCCAAGAAAGTTGAGGAAGGTTTTATAGAGGAGGAAATTGCCTTTTTTTCCTAAACATTCCCTCTTATCTTCAAACTGCTGCAGTTAGCTTTTTGGTATGTAAGCATCACTCCGCATATCTGAACGCCCCTAGGGAATGTCCCAAGGCAGCTATCTTCTCACGGTGTAGCAAGATCACGTGACTTAGCCTACCTTGTGGTGTAAGACTCCCCAGCACTTGCTAATGCCCATCCACACGTCTGCCCATCGCATGGGCTCAGAACCCCCAGTAGTCCAGCTTACAGAGCAAGAACCCACCTGCATTGCTCTCTGGTCCTGTTGAGCGTATGGAGTGGGCCGTCTGAATTGACAGGTAGAGCATGAAAGAGAATTTCAACTGTATTGCCTGGGCAAGGGGGATTCTGCCTAGAAGATAACTCTCAGAAGGTCAGATCCCATTCTTACATTATCCCGAGCTGTACCAAACCCTATGATGTCAATAGAGCTTTGCTTGACTTTCCTCTTCACTACCCTGTAAAGACTTTCACACCTAGTAGATTTAGTGGACCACACCCCTAGATCCACTTTAAAAAGAGATACTAAACAATTCGAGAGGCTTCCATATCTGGAGTCAGGAAGACCTAGTTTTGAATCCCAGCTCTATAGCTTACTAGCAGCATGACCACAGGCAAGGGACTTCAAATTTTCTGAGCCTCGCTTTCCATTTCTGTTCAATGGAAGGTAATAATATCTATCTTCTAAGATGATCAGAAAACGTATGTGTCCTGTACAATGTCTACTGGGCACTTCTGTTTGTTATTTTTCCTTTTGCTCTTATGGTTCTTAAAAACCCTAAGGGATAAATAAGACAAGGACTATTTTCATGTTCTTCTCCTGTTCAGCAAATTGGATGTGCACACAGCCCTGCATACAGGTCAAGACCAGCCTTCTGTCTCCACGAGCCGACCCTAGTTTACGGAAGTTTCCAGACTGCAAACATACAAGTCAGGGAGCTTCTCTCTGCCCAAGTCACATAAGTTGCACAAGTATGACTTGATCGAATATCCTGTTCCCAGTCCACGTCTTTCTCTCTGGCCCCCTTTGGCTTCTCACTTCTCACCTGGAATGTTATTCCAAATCTACAGAAGGGGACCAGATGGCATGCTGAGCTCTCTCCAATCAGAGCTGCAGCTGCCCCCACGTACAAGCTCTTTCCAAAGATTCACCACGAGGAGCCTTACACCTAAGTTCCTGGGTCAGCATCTGTCAAAAATTGCATAAATGGAGTGGAAT
Source organism: Orcinus orca (assembly GCF_937001465.1). NCBI lineage: Eukaryota > Metazoa > Chordata > Mammalia > Artiodactyla > Delphinidae > Orcinus > Orcinus orca. Next base: position 89,230,591 of record NC_064569.1, on the reverse strand, counting down.
TAGAATCTCTCGGGGGCTAAAAGGTTGCAGTTATAACAGGTTCTTCCATTCCTCTGATGCCTTTCATTCAATGACACCTCGGCGGAAAGTTAATTGAAATGGAAAACATCAAGCACAAAGGCAAAAAGGACTTTATAGGTTGTTCAGGATTAGTCTACACTTTGATTTAGGCATACATGCAAAAGTCACAGGCAAACCACAAACTTTATGTTTGAAAACTGTTAAGACGGTGATATTTCCAAAATCTTCCTTTCTCTAAGAAAGATTCAAAATACCCAAAATGGGGATATGGATTCAGCAAATAAGGTAGGTCAGGGTTCTTAGGTCATATGGGAGATTTTTTGGTACAGACGGATGAGCGATTATGTCTGTGTCTTAAGCAGCTACGGAATAATTGACAGCCCTAGAATCCTAGACAGTCAGAACTCAACGGGGCCTTTGGGATGATTTTATGGAAATATTTCACAAAAGTGGAGGTCAGGGTCTCAGAACAATTGGGCCTGGCCTAGAGCTCAGGTCTCTCATTGCTTATTTCTATACTGTCCGTAGTAATGGCTCAGATTATCACAAAGCTGGCCATAATATAAGAAGAAACTGTACAAACAGATCATCACTGTGTGATGGGAGAATTGCTCCAAATGAAGGTATTTTAGAGCCACAAGCTTTTTCTTTGAGTTAGTCTACTGATTAGAGTGATGTGGCACTTTTCTTACATAGCCTACGCCCATAATGTTATTTCCCATTCCAGTTACTTAAAGCAGAGTTCATATTTAAAGGCATTCCACAAGCACTGGCATCCAGAATCCACCTAGATTCTTAACTACCTTTCTGAGTTGTCTAGTACAATAGCATTTTTTTTTTTTTTTAGCACTCACCCTCATCAAATCTTTTTCAAGAATTCAGTGTAGTTTTCAGAGAAACAACTGTCTTTTCACACTCGTAATTAATCCATTGACATCATATTGACTGAGCATACTTAATTGCAACAACAGGGACGGGTCCACGTGCTGGAGAGCTGCTTCTCGTGAACTTTGTTCTGCGTGCCACGTGCATTGGTCAGTGTAAAAACACACCTGGGAAAGAAGGGAAGGATTGACAGCAGGCCCTCAACATACTGCGATCCAGTCCCTCCCTTTATGGACCCAGGAAAGAAAGAAAGGTGACCTGGTCATCTTATCAATGTACTAATGACGGACCTTCCCTCAGACACACTCTTAGTACTTTCTAGGAGAGAGTTCTTATCTGTGGATCACTTCTAGCAGCATGTATTGGTACTAGGATTGGTATGATGTCTTAGTCTGTTTGGACTGTGGAAACAGACTACCATAGACTGGGTGACTTATAAACAACATATATTCATTCTCAGAGTCCTGGAGGCTGGGGAGTTCAAGCTCAAGGCGCCAACAGGTTTGGTGTCTGGTGAGGACCTGCATCCTGATTCACGAATGGCCATCTTCTCGCTGTGTCCTCAGGTGGAGAAAGGGGCAGGGGATCTCTCTGGGGTCTCCTTTATAAGAACGCTGATCCCATTCATGAGAGCGCCCTTCATGACCTAATCATCTGCTAAAGGCCCCACCTCCAAATAGCATCACATCGGGGATTAGGTTTTTTTTTTTTTTTTTTTTTGCGGTACGCGGGCCTCTCACTGTTGTGGCCTCTCCCGTTGCGGAGCACAGGCTCTGGACGCGCAGGCTCAGCGGCCATGGCTCGCAGGCCCAGCCGCTCCGCGGCATGTGGGATCTTCCCGGACCGGGGCACGAACCCGTGTCCCCTGCATCGGCAGGCGGACTCTCAACCACTGCGCCACCAGGGAAGCCCGGGGATTAGGTTTTGACGTATGAATTTTGGGGGTACACAAATATTCAGTCTGTGGCATATGGTAAAGCAATCTCCTCAGTGGATTTGTGGGACGTGGCTCCATGGACAATAGCACATAAATGGTATGTGTATCTGTTGGAATATAAAATAGGGATGTTTCGTGGCAACATGGCTCCCTTTAGTGTAAGTGATGGCAGAATACATAGCTCAGAGACCTCGTATGTTACATCTGGACATCTAGGGTTACATTTGGTAGAGGAAAAAAAGAAAGAGCACTTGCCAGTGCGGGGAGGAGTGGTGGCATGACACCGCCGTCCTGGCTTCTCTCTGCCTCTCTCATGCCTCGTGGTTACTTGACACTAGGAAGGACCTCTGATCCTTGCAGATCTGACCCTTTATGTCATTTCAGTTGCTTAATCCAGTGCACAGATTAAATGTACTTCCCTGAAGAAAGCCTCTGATGTATGTTCAAAATGCCACGGGAAAAGGGTAAAATGAGTGGTTTTCTCATTTTTCAGGTTTCTGAGAAAACTTTGAGAGAACCCAGACATGTAGTGGAAGCCAGAGGAAGTGAAATGGTCACAGGAACTGGAGGTCAGGACAGGGTTACTCCTGCATGAGTTTAGCTAGAACCAATGAAAAAAAACAGGATCCAGGGCTTCCCTGGTGGCACAGTGGTTGAGAGTCCACCTGCACATGCAGGGGACACGGGTTCGTGCCCTGGTCTGGGAAGATCCCACATGCCGCGGAGTGGCTGGGCCCGTGAGCCATGGCCGCTGAACCTGCGCGTCCGGAGCCTGTGCTCCACAACAGGAGAGGCCACAACAGTGAGAGGCCCGCATACAGCAAAAAAAAAAAAAACAACAAACAGGATCCAGGAGAGAGAGACAGAGACAGAATGAGGAGGAATTGGTCACAGGCTGCTGGTCAGATGTGCTCCAAGTCAAGGTTCATGTGCAGGGCCTGGTCCCTTGGGGTTATGGGTGAACCCTTCTCTCCTTGACTGTTAACTGACTCTCTGTACATCAGCTGTAGCTTCTAGACACCACCCACCGGGGTGGGGTCATTTCAGCTGCTCTCTGGGAGACTCGACTGAACGTATGGATTTGTCCACATTTGGAAGTCTGTGAAAGGACAGCATCTCAAAGTCTTAGCTCTAAGAGAGTCCCAAACCTTTATATGGTGACAGTGAAGTCAGCTGGTCCCTGGTCCCCTATTAGAAACCAGAGAATGGGAAACAGTTATCAAAAACTCATGGACAACAAGTCACAATCAGAGACCACGCAAGACGTTTAAACGAACAGGAATCTAACAGGCACTATGTTTGTAGAAACACTCTGTTTTATTTATTACTCATTTATAGCCTACTTTATTTTACAAAAGGTTTTAGGCAACTTATAAGAAAAGTTACCATAATTTATGGACAAGCATCGTCATATCAGACTCTATTTTGAAAGTTGAACTCTGAGCTTCTGGGCGGTCTACTTGGTCAGTTAGAGGATTTATTTCCCGTGGACTCAGGTTAAACCTGTTGTTTAGTTTTGAAAGGAATTTCTCACCTGGGATTTCCCAAAAGGAATACTGACCTAGCACTGCGGCGGACAGTGTCCTCAAGAGTACCCCTGCTATAAATGCAACAGAGAGTTTTGGTTTTTGTTTTTGTTTTTACATCTTTATTGGAGTATAATTGCTTTACAATGGTGTGCTAGTTTCTGCTTTATAACAAAGTGAATCAGTTATACATATACATATGTTCCCATATCTCTTCCCTCTGCGTCTCCCTCCCTCCCCCCCCCCATCCCACCCCTCTAGGTGGTCACAAAGCACCAAGCTGATCTCCCTGTGCCATTCGGCTGCTTCCCACCAGCTATCTACTTTACATTTGGTAGTGTATATATGTCCCTGCCACTCTCTCACTTTGTCACAGCTTCCCCTTCCCTGCAAAAGAGAGTTTTATAAAGCACTTCTGTTCCATGTCCAGCCTCCTGCTTTCCCCTAAGGGCACGGGACTTCAGCGCAGGCCTGGGCAGCGTGGCTCAGGCACACAGGACTCTGTGATTCTCCCGCCGGCCTTCTCTCTGCTGGGCCTTTGGAAGACCTACAGAGCAGATTATCTAGGGTTAATTTTTGGTAGAGGAAAAAAAAAAGAGTATTTTGTAAACTATAATATAAATGAGTTGAAACGGTCCTCATTTTGACCAAGAAAAGAGGATGAGCCATCCGCAAGGGAGTCGCGCTTGAGCTTCTAACCTCTGGGCTGAGGGAACGTGTCATTTTTCTGCAGTTTTTGGTCTCTGCGCGAGTTGGGCGTCTTTCCCCTCCTTTGGTGGCTCTGAAATGTTATTCTGACATATCCACCATGCAGCCAGATGCCTTCCTGACCTATTCATTGTCAAGCAGCCCTGAGCCCTAAATAAGGAACAAATGTCATCCCAGGCCTGCTTTCATCCACCACTCACTACAAAATCGGTGACCTTTTCCAGATCAAGCCTGAGACAACAGCTTCTTTGTGCAGCCAGCCCACCTGAGACAGGCCCGCCAGAGCCGTCCCTACAGTGCCTTTCCTGGAGGCCTCCGGTTCATCCCCAACTCTTTCTGCTTCCCCTGGCGTTCCTGTGAGCAAGGAGAATGTCCTTTCTTCTCAAATGTCAGCTCAGCTCTGCTTTCCCAACCCTGCCCCCCATCTTCTCTAGTGGAGGCTCCGCCCCCATCACTCTCCATCCCTTCATCTACTTTACTTTCATGCTATCTCTTAGCACCACTCGGCATTTTATCATATATCTGTTTGTGATCCAACTCCCCTACTAAAGCAAACAGGCCAGTAGACAGGGACTTTGGGGTTTTGGCTTTGTTACGTTGCTGTTTATGACTCAGAACCCAGAACAGTGCCTGGCACATAATTGGTGCTTGGATGGATGGATGGGCAAATTGAGATTGAAATGCAGTCTCTGGCTCCTTATGAAAAGTGACTGCTTCATGGTCATCACACACACATGCATTCTCCCCTCTTGCTCTCCCCCACCGCTGCTCAAGCATCTCCGTGACTTCACCAGACAACATTGTTTTGTCCCTTGAATTGGGAAGCCTCCCTTTAGTCTCTATCAGAAAGGATATCGAAGCTATTAAGAGGCGAGGTCTTGAGCATTGTTACCGTTGGTGATTTAATGCCATGCCGAAAGAAGATGGTGAGCTGACTGTCGTGGGTATGTTGTCCTTGGCTTTGCTAAGAGAGGACTCTGTCCCAGGAGGGCAGCAATGAGCAGGCTGGTAGAGGGTGGCTTCGCTAGCGGAACCCCCAGTGGTTCATGTGGCACGTTTGCTGCTCAGGTTTTGGGGGTGTTGGGTGAGAATAGTCTGTGTCAGGGCTTGAAGGAAGCCGGGGTCCGTCTACGCACCCAGTTCTAGCTGTTAGTTTCAGCAGCCTTCATTTCCAAGTTGATATGGAGTGGCTGAGAAGCGCAATTCTGTTAAGAAACAAGGGTTCTGGTCCATACTCATCTGTGTGATCTTGAGAATATCATTCCGCCCCCCGCTGCAACTCAGTTTCATCTATTACACCCTGAAAAGGTTGGACTAGATGATCAGTAAGGTTTTTGCCAGCTGTAATATTTTTAACTATATTAAGATCTCCTATTTGTATGGTGTTCAAATTTCCTTTTAAAGTTTGCCTGTTGTTACAATGCCTCCATAACACATATTTCAGTCTGTTTGGTCATGTGCTTTGTTTCCTTGATGAAGCCGCAGCCTTTACAAAGGAGGCTGTCTTATCTATAGATTTGGCACCCAGAGTGTGGCAAAATGCCCAATACTGGTATGTTCAGTGAACAGCACAACCCAGCCCTTTCCTCTGCATTTGCTTACCTGTTGGTTGTGCAGTGAAACATCCCAAAGACAGGTAACTTGTGCAAAATTCATAAATCATCCGTGCATAGGTTCTCAGAATCTGGTCGCCTTGCATGCCATCTCTGACACCTCTTAGATGTAGAAACTTCTTTTAATCCCCTCTCTTCTCTTTCTCCTTTAACTTCATCCCAGTAAAACAACACTGAGGCTTTGGGGTCACACTTGGATCCCAGCTCCATCGTTTACTACTTAGCTGTGCGAAACTGGGCTGGTTACCTTCCATCTTTGAGCTTCAGGTTTCGTAATTGTAAATGAGAATAATAATGCTAACTTTGCAGGAGCCTCTAGCACAGCACCTAAGAGGTGCTAAATAATTTTAGTTGTTCCCTCCCGTGTTTAGTTCAAGACACCCCTTCCCCCCGAGCTTTCCCAGCCAACCCTTGGCATTTGTTCTTTAGGCGTCTTAGTTTATGACATCTCTATTATTATCTGTCTCGGAACATCTGAACTGACTTCTGCAAGATGGACCATAGGATGCTAGCAGTCAAGGAGCTTCATGGCACCTACTGAAATGTTTCCTCGTTTCTCAGCCCGGTGTCCTGAAAACAGCGGGTGCTCAATTCATGCTGCGTGATGGCAAAGCATCTTCACCACGTGCCCTTGGTTAGGTCACGAGCCCTCGCTCTGCTCTAGTTGTCTCATCATTCAAATGAAAAGTTTGGTCCAGAACATCCCCCAGGCCCTTGCAGCTTTGATATCCCGTGCTGTGATGCTGCGCCAGGTTTCTTACAAAAGTACAAAGGCCTCATCCTCCGTGCAGGAGTTTCCCTCTACACAGAGGGGCCTTGCTAAACACGAGAGGCACAGTCTTCTTGCATGAGCAGCTGGGGCTCAGCTTTCCTTCAGAAGTGGGCTGGCTTGGCCACTGGCCAGGGAGAAAGACTGGCGCTGGTTTCTCTCCTGGAAGAATATGCATCATGACACATGTGTAGCAGGCATTGCCATCCAAAGTTGCTGAGAGGAAGAGATCTTGGTTTTTTGCTGCGGAAGTCAGTTACGGGTCTCACCATAGGTACAGCATCTTGTGAAGGAGAGGTGGGGCAGCTGTAATTAAGTGGTGGTAAATATGAGCTTTGGGGTCAAGACTGCCTGCCTGCAAATTTCAGATCTAGAAAGATCTAATACAGTGACAGTCCAGAATCCCTACCTTTAGATCCCCATCGGCTTTTCTTGACACACCCAGGTGGAGGCCAGGTGGAGGCCTTCAGCTGCGGGGAGGCAGGGCGGGTGGGGACATGCACCTCCTCTTTTAGGAAGACGCCTTTTCCGGCTTCTCTTCCTCCTTTGTTCAACAGCAGCTAAATATTGGGGGGGCGGGCAGGGAGCAGCCTTCCACCTTGGTCTTCTTCTCCATTAACCTCTCCTGTCCATGAGCTTATGTTTTTTAAATATCATTAAAGATCAAAATCTGCGGTTTGGAACTCAGGCGTAACTTAGGAAAAACAGAACTCTTGATTGCCCACAAATTGTGCTATATCCGTACTTTGGAATACCACTCAGCAATGAAAAGAAATGTGGTAATAATATGTGTAACAACTTGGATGAATTTCAAAAACATTATGCTAAGTACAGGGAGTCCACCACGCAAAACTACATGCTCTGTGATTCTTTTTATGTGCAATTCCAGGAAAGGGTAAACTGTGGTGACAGGAGGAGATCAGGGGCCGCCTGGAGTGAGGTTCGGGGAAGTGGATGGGCTGCAAAAGGGCCACAGGAAAAACTTAGGCTGTTGGAATAGTTCTGTATCCTGATGCTGGTGATGGTTACATGACTGTACACAAGTACCACAATTTGTCAAACTACACTTAAAATGGATGAATTTATTGAAGTTTATTGTTCTTCGATAAAGCTTAGGGAAAAAAGAATGACTCCATAATTTCTGGCCTAAGCCACTGAGCAGCTGGAGAGAGTGATCTGCTATTTCCTGACCTGCGTGACGCTGAGGGGAGAGCAGGTGCAGAGGCGAAAAAAATCAAGATTTCGATTTGGGATATTTAAGTCTCAGATGCCTATTAGATGTCCAGAGTAGAGGTGTCAGGTGGGCAGTTGAATTTATGATTCTGGAACTCAGTGTAGAGGTTAGACTGGAGATATAAAGTTTGAAGTTATCAGCCTACAGTTGGCATTTAAAGCAGTGGCCTGGAGTACATGATGGAGGACACAGGGCAGGGATGGAGAACAGGAGAGCTCTGGGGGGTGAGGGGGTCCGGGGCGTGCCAGCACTTGTAGTGAGAATTCAACAGGATAAACTGTGTAAACATGTCATTGGCGTCTTGCAGTTACTCCTGCTGTGCTAAGGTGACATCACGTGGTTTCATAGAAACAGCCGTTTTTAAATGTGCAGTTCAGCGGTGTTTAGTTATTTACAGCATTACGCAGCTATCTCCTCTCTCTAGTTTCAAGACTTTTTCATCACCACAGAAAAACACCGTGTACTCATCAGATAATCACTCCACGTCCCTCCCTCCGCCATCCCCTGCTCGTCACGCGTCTGCTTTCTGTCTTTGTGGGTTTGCCTATGCTGGATGTATCGTATCAGAGGAATCACATAATACATGACCTTCTGTGTCTGGCTGCTTTCATTGAGCATAATGTGCGTGAGGTTCATCCAAGTTGCAGCATGTGTCAGTGCTTCGTTCCTTTTTATGGCTGAATACATTATTTTATCTTATTATTATTCCACGCCTTTTCCCACACCGACTCTAGAGCATGCATGAGTGAGTGTTCTTGCCTGAGAACTTTTCTCCTTCCATCCTTTCTGCCTGGGCTTTCCTTCCTCCTCGTCCCTGTGCTGATGGGAGTTGCACCACCTTTTATTTTAGAGGCGCAGTCTACGTGCTCCTCAGTGACGGACGCACACCCAGCAGCACCCCTTCTGCGTCCCCCAGGACACAGACAAGAATGGTTTCTTAGATCCCCTCTACCACCTCTTTCCTGGAGGCTGATTGGCTTCAAACACAGGCTAAATTGCTGTTTTTCCAACGTGAACATTCAGCGAACAGATATAGAACCTTTAGACACTGTCCACAGTACGCTGAGCCCTGGGAGATCTGGGGTTACAAGGGCAGTGACGTCTGGGTAGACGTCACTGCCTTTCCCCACGCGACTCATCCTCTTACCAGATTGCGGGGGAGTAAGCATTCTCACTTCTGCCTCTTGGTCTGGCCCTCGACCCAAGCATGTCGCCTGCGTGCAAGGGGATGCTTGTTGACCGTGATGTATGTCTCCAGCCCTTACCTCTCCCAGCACCTCTAGGCTTGTGTGTCTCTAATGTGATATTTCTAAAAGATTGGGAAAAAAGTAAAACCCTTGGTTTTTAACTCGGCAAATCATCCACTAATGCATTCCCACACAGCAGCAAGAATATTCTTTTCAGAACATTCAGATCACGTTGGCCCCTCACTTATAGCACTGCCATGTTGCATCACCCAAAGGGGCACTGTTCCCATTGTCTTCTTTGCAAGTGGTGCTCTGGTGTTGTGCCTGAGACCCTTTACTTTCGCCCCCTGCTTGTCCTGCCTGGATAAACCTCCTTACTCTGGGCCCTGACCCACTTCACCCTCATCTCTCTCACCATCAGCTTACCATCCTCTCCTTGGTCTGTGTGTCTCAGTCCCACTGGCCTTGAGTCCTTTGAGACGTGTGTTTTCCTCCCGACACCAACTAATTCTTCAGTTCTCTGAAGACACCACGTAGGTGTCCTACAGTTCATTTCAGTTCTGACGCTACTACCCAGTGTTAGCACAGAACCCACAGGTTAAGGTCTCAGACCCACAAGACCACCTGTACTTCAGGCACCAGTCACAAGTATTGGGTCCCGGGGTTACCCATACTTCTGTCCAATTTGGCTACAAAGTTGGGGGTTTCCAAAACCCCCTCTCCTCGGGTAGGTTTGCTAATTTGCTAAAATGACTCACAGAACTTAGGGAAGAGCTTTATTTACTGTTACTCGTTTATTATAAAGGATGCAACTCAGGAACGGCCAAATGGAAGAGATGCATAGGGCAAGGCATGGGGGGAGGAGCGTCCCCTCTGCGGGACCACCACCCTCCCAGAACCCCTGCGTGTTCACCGACTCAAAGCTCTCAGCCTGTAGCCTGTTGTTTAGGGGTGCGTGTGGAGGTTCCAGCAGGCAGACGTGGGTGAATCATTGACCATTGGTGATTAACGCAGTCCCCACCCCACCTAATTCTCGCCCGGAGGTTGGGGAGTGGAGCTGAATATTCCAAGCTTCTAATCAGGGGTTGGCTTTTCTGGCAAGCAACCCCCATCCTGAAGCTGTCTAGGGGCTTCCGAGGGTTTCCTCATTAGAACAAAAGATGTTCTTATCACTCAGGAAATTCCAAGGATTGTAGGAGCTCTGTGCCAGGAAGCAGGGACAAATACCAAATATCTTTCTGTGACACCACAGCCTTCATCTTGGTCAAGCTTCCCACTGCAAGGTTTTAACAATCACTGTTCGCCTTGCCGTGACACTCTAACCATCTCCCTTCAGATCTTGATTTAATCCTTATTTCTTCAGGTAGCCTCCTGGCTGACGTCTCCTCTTTCAGACCCGGTGCATTACTCTGGAGCTCTCCCTCCCAGTTCTTTCAGAGTCACAGTTCCACATTTGTTGGTGTGATTGTCTAGTGACCTTGCCCTATGGGATGGCTGAATTGTGTGTCCCAAAAAGTTCATCTGTTGAAGTCCTAACCTCCAGTGTCTCAGAATGTGACTGTATTTGGACTTAGGGTCTTTAGAGAGGTCATTGGGTAAAATGAGGTCATTAGGATGGGCCCTGACCTGATATGATTAGTGTTCTTATAAGAAGAGGAGATGAGGACACAGACACACAGAGGAATGACCACGTGAGGACCCAGAGAGAAGATGACCATTTACAGGTACAGGAGAGAGACCTCAGAAGAAACAACTTTCCAGAACCTTGATCTCAAACTTCTAGCCTCCAGAACTGTGAGAAAATAAATAGCTGCTGTTTAAGCTACCCAGTCTGTGGTACTTTGTTACAGCATCCCTAACAAACTGATACACACTACAAGGATGTTAGCTCCACCGAGGGCAGGGACCATCTCAGGGTTTACCCATCATTGCATCCCCGAAGCCCAGCACAGTGTTTGGCTCTATATGTATTCAGTAACTATTTGGTGAATGGATGAATGACCTATCTCAAGGGGATGACAGACATCTTTGAAATATGGACGTCTCATAAACCCTGTACTGTGTGGTTCCAGGCCAATGTTCCCTTATCCTTTCAGTATCTCTGTTTTGAATTTCCTGCCTGTCTTTCCTCCCTGAAGGAGCATTACTTCATCTCGATAATCTGCCCAAAGACCAGCCTTGAGAATATAGAGAGATTTTGTGCTCAAGCTTCCTGAGTGCTTCTCAGCCACGCAGGGGCCTCTCCTGGTAACTCCCACCTTCCAGGCTGTGTTTCAGACTGTAAAGTTTGCTCAGTATCTGGCTTTTGCATAAGTAGAGTATCAATGAGTAATAATACTGTAATCTCAGAAATGCTATTGGGGAAAAAAAATTAAGTAATAGCTACATAAGACCCAGAAAGGCTTGGTAATAATGATAATACTTAAAGTTGAATGGTAGTTTACAGTTTACAGCCTTTCATTTCACTCTAAAAACAACCTTATGATGGCATGATGGTGAATTTTATCATCATCCCTTTTATAAAATGAAAATAAAACAATAATAAAAAATAAAGTTCAAAAATGGAATTGTTTGGGCTTCCCTGGTGACGCAGTGGTTGAGAGTCCACCTGCCGATGCAGGGGACACGGATCCGTGCCCCGGTCCGGGAAGATCCCACATGCCGCGGAGCAGCTGGGCCCGTGAGCCATGGCCACTGAGCGTGCGCGTCCGGAGCCTGTGCTCCGCAACGGGAGAGGCCACGACAGTGAGAGGCCCGCGTACCGCAAAAAAAAAAAAAAGGAGTAGTTTGGGCCCGGGTTGCACAGTTAATAATTGGAAAAGCCAGAACTTAAATGTTGCCCTTTGAATCCTGCAAGCAAGTGCTTTTTCTGCAACCCCAGTGGGAAAAGTGAGAGGATTGCTCCTAGGCACTATTATTAGTGATTCAAGGAGTGTCTGTGAATGAAGGATCTGAAAGATACCAACCAATTGTGTTTTTAAAAAGAGACCGACCCAAGAAGTCCATGGATGGCAGTGGTAGCTGGATGCAGGCCAGCTCTGCTCCCCGAGCTGAGGCCTCATCTGAGCGGTGACGGCAGCCGAGCGTCCTGGGAGTCTGTGTGATAAAAGCAGCCTTGGAAGAGAGCCCAGCGGCTGGCTCCGCATCCCTTTTTCATTTTTCCCATTTCCAAAGACCAAAGATCACGGAAGGAAGAAGAGAGAAATCATTATTTGAGGCTGAGCAGGAGTTTTTAAACTGTACATTAAGTTAATGCGGGCCCTCTTGGGGCTGACTTGGGGGATAGGGAAGCTCGGTATTGCATCTCGGCAGATGGAATATCGTTCTCTGGACCTTTATTGGATGGCAGGCTCTTTTCTGAGTCTCAGGCCTGCCTTTTCCGTTCTTCCTCGATGTCCCTGGGTAGGACGTGCTCTCAGCTCAGCGCCCTGGTATTAATGCTGAAGGAAATTAGACTCAGAGGCCCCGATGGGATCCAGAGGGCTCTGCAGAGTCCTAGACCCCTGCCTGCAGCCCCAGGGGGCACCACGGGCAGGAACGGGAGGGCTAGACACCTTGACCAGCCTTTCCACCCATCCTCTCTAGGTCCTTTGGAACTTTGCCCACAGCTGTGCCAGCTGCAGCCCTTCCCCTGGGGAGAGGAATGCCTTGCAGATTGTTCCTAACCATGAATTTAGGTGCAAAACATAGACTTTTGCAACACAGTGACCGGAACACAAGCCCCAGCTCTGTGGTCCTTAGTCACATGTCCTTGACACGTGACTTTCCCCTCTCTTAGCCTCAGTTTCCCTTTCAAAAGATGAGATGAGCACCGTGCCCACTTCACTGGGGTTGTTGTAGGGCACTCTGAGATGATGCAAGACAAACATGTATCCCGGTGCCTGGGCAAAGTGCTCACCGAGCAGGGGCTGCCCTGAGAAGAACAGCCTCCCCTCGCGGGGCAGCCACGCGCACACACGCAGCACAAGTGCGAGAACATGTGTGGGGACAGCCCAGCACGAGGAAGATGTTGAGAAGGGCGTTACTAGCCCGAATAAAGAGATCTCATGGTCAGGTTGGAAGGGAGCTTTGAGGTCAGCAAATCTTGTGTTTCTGCTCAGTGCAGGTAATCCGCCGCCTACAGCATGCCTGCCGGGTGACCTCCCGCTCCCAAAGGTCCCCAGACCTACTTTGCATCAGAATTCCTGCAGCTGTCCTTTGCAGAGAGACCCCCTGGCCTCACCCTGAGAGAATCTGCTTCTGTAAGAGTCCAGTGGGGTGTGCAGAGAGCAGCCAAACCATTTGAGAAGCTTTTTGCAGAGATCATGCAGTCCCGAAGGCAGTGTTTCCTTTACTGCTGTGTCTCCAGCAGTTGGTACGGGGCCCAGTGCACAGCAGGGACGTGGTGAATACCTGCTGGATGGGGGTGGAATCACGCAGCCTCGGAAGCCGTGCCCGGGAGCTTCTCCCTGGAAATGCAGCTCACTTCTGTCTGGGTGAACTCCAGTGATACTTACGGTCTTGCTTACAAGAAGCAAAATCTATCTTCCTTCAATCTTAACTCATGCAGCCTATTTCTACCTTCTAGAGTGACACTGATTCTAATTCCTCTTAGACGGGATTATCCCTCAGCTATAGAGGTCAGTAAGGGTGAAGTATTTTTCTCCAAATGAAATCAGGGTTGGCTGAACAAGGTATAACCTGGAGCCGGGGGTGCTTCGTCAAGCAGCCCCAAGGAAACAAAATGATGGACGACAGGACCTTTTTAACTAGAGCACATGGATTCCATCTCAAGGACATGCAACATAAACATGGGGCACATAAACCTGGTTCAGGGTCCCCATGCAGCCCCGTGAAATAGAAACCTTTACCATTTTACAGAGGAGGAAGCTGAGGAACTAAGAATTTGCCCAGGATTACCATTCAAGCGTAGAAGAGCTAGAAATTTGAACCAGATGAGAATTATATTAAAGTTTAAGGGAAGAAGAGGAGGCCAAGTTGGAGAAGCTTAAGCATAGAAAAAAAACAAAAAACAGAGAGCGTAGAGTCGGTGGTGGAGTCCTATATCTTGCGTTGGCGGCGTGTTTCTAAACACCTCCATCCCCTTCTCTGGGCTTCATCTGTCAAACTAGGCAGTTCCAGAGGAATTATTAAGCCCTCCGCAGCTCATGTGAACCTCTGTGTTCCCAGAGTGCATTTAGCTACAACCAAACGGAAGAAGTCAGAACTGTGAAACCTGCAAGTTCCGAAACAGTCCTTTTCAACCCTTTCAGGGCTGTTTAAATACCCTTTTGTGTCCCATCTTCTCGGGAGATGTTTTATTGTTCTACACCCACTAGCCGGGGGCACCTATGGCTGTGAAGCGGTTCTTTCAGATGTTTAGTAAATGGCAATGTGATCCTCTTATGTTTTCCTTATTACAGCCATGCTGTACTCAGACATGCATGGAGGAATGGTACTATTAGAGGCTTTTCTGTTTTAAAATAGCTTAGTCGAATACACATGAGGTTGGAAGGGCATTGTTGTTCTCCCTGCTGATACTCAGGACAGCCCCTGGTGATAACATTTTAATATTCCCCTGCTGCCATAAGCACAGCTGGTTGGATGTGCAGCAGTGGTTGGCAGACTCCCCCTGTGCACCCAGGAGCTTTCCTGGGGGTGGGAAAAAGGTAGCACTGGAAGCAGCCATCATCGGGGCCAGAGCTACCTGCTCCTGCTGTTCACCTGGAGAGGCTATAACTGGTGCACAGCCACTTCCACGCCATTCACATGGAGCTCACCAGTTCTGGATGGTCTAGGTTTGTGGGTTGTGGATAATATTTATTTTTCATTTCTTCATTCATTCATCCAGCCAGCCATTCATCCACACTGTACTAGGCCTCAGGAGCATTACATTTTTCTCTCAAGGAAGCAAAGTCATTAAATTTGTACTTTTAAAATATTTCTGCGGCTGAGTAAAGCAAAATAGAATGGCAAGGGGCACCCCTGAGGGAAAGGTGATCGAGGATGAATCTGCTAAGGTATCAGGGAAAGAGAGATGATGAGGACAGAGCAAGGGAGGGGATGAGGCTGAAAAATAATAGGTAAAATCTGGAGGAGTCGGTTATGGCAATGATGTGAGGGGTGAGGAGAGGGGGGTGTCAAGCTTGATTCAAAGGTCCTGGCTTCAGTGACAAGTGAAACCTTGATGCTACTAACCGCAAAAAGGCAGGAGTCAGACGTTATTTAGGAAGAGAAAAGTGTGCATTTGATTTTGATCAGTTTGAGTTGAAGGTCGTTGGATTTAAGAGTAAGAAGCTCTGGAAAGTAGTCTGATACGGAGATGGGTGACATCTTCCCCTCAGTGGTATTTGTTTTTGTTCTTGTTTTTCTGTGGTACGTGGGCCTCTCACTGTTGTGGCCTCTCCCGTTGCGGAGCACAGGCTCCGGACGCGCAGGCTCAGCGGCCATGGCCCAGGGGCCCACCCGCTCCGCGGCATGTGGGATCTTCCCAGACCAGGGCACGAACCCGTGTCCCCAGCATCGGCAGGCAGACTGTCAACCACTGCGCCACCAGGGAAGCCCCCCTCAGTGGTATTTGAAGCTGTTGAGTTAGATTCCATCATCCAAGGATACGACGTAGAGCAAAAAGAGGGGGCAAGGATGGGAGTTGGGGAGCCCAGCATTCAGGGGAGGCAGAGGGAGGGGACCCCCATGAAGGAGGTGGGGAAGGAATGTCCAGAGGGAAGAAAACAGCTAGGAGACTAGTGTCACAGAAGCTAAAGGCTTCGAAAAGTTTCAGCGGGGCTGGGGAAGGGCCAGCAGCGTGGCAGCTGGGGGAACAGCTGGCTGAATTTCGCAGAGCCCAGCCTATGCAGCTAGGGTCAGTGCTTGAATCGGAAAACTTAGACTTTCTGAACAATGACCATCACAAAAGGGAAAAAGGGAGATGCCTTTAGTTGAGCATCTAACCACGAACCAGGCACTTTACGGTACTATCTTATTTATGAATACATCCATTCTTAGAGGCAGGGGGTGGGGATTCTGTTCTTGCCCTTTTACTGATAAGGAAATTGAGGCTCAGAGAAGTTATGCCTTGGTCAAGCCATACAGAACTGGAGCTTGAACTCTGTTTTGCCTGGTTGTAAAACCCTTTGTCTTTCTAATTTATACCTGGTGGGCAAATGCCCCGCCTGCCCTTTCCACATTCAGTGTGCCACGTGGAAGCGTCACCAATCCCTGCTTCCCTGGGGCCTCACCTCCTGAATGGCAGCAGCCCTGCCTGGAGCCAAAAGCTGCGGAAGGAGGGAACCAGGGGAGTTCCCGGTCTGGAGCCATCCGTCTGCTGGCTGGTGACACCGACACCGGGGCCCCAGCAGAATAGCAAGCTTGTTCGCTCTTGTCTGGCTGTTAGTGGTGATGTATGAATAAGCAAAGAAGACAGCTTCATTTTCATAAGTTAACTTGTGCCGAGAGTAAGGAAGACGGGAAACAGTGCACTTAATCATAACCACAGGGCCAGCGCAGAAAACAATGACAGAGCCTTTTCTGTTCATCACAGTGTTTTATTATAATAACTCCTATTATAGAGGAGACAGGCGGTGTGGAATGCTGAGGGCAGCAGCACACCAGCATCCCGCGTCATCTCCCCAAGAGGAATCCCTGGGGTTGTACGCCTTCATGGGATAGCAAGCCCAGGATGGGTTTGCATCATCAAGATTAAGGCTTTAGACTTTGACCTCTGGAGACCAGGCTGTAGTTGCCACCTGGCTGGTGAGCTGGGATTGCCAGAGCTGTGAAAATAAGCTGTCTCATGTGTGCTGTCACCGGGGACCTGAGGACGGCTATGCCCAGAACAGTGTTCCAGGACAGCAGTGCTACCCAAAAAGCTTTGGGGGAAGCCTGGGAGCTTGGAGGTCTGTGTGGAAGGGGCAGGTGTGGCCTGTAGTGTGGCAGGGGCTGCAGTAGACAGGAAACGGGCATCACGCACTCTCCCCATAGAATCCACTATTCCCTGCCCTCCATTCCTCCTACGTATCAGCGTTTCTGTCATTGCATGTACCGCGCTGCTTCATAATTGTTTACCTGTCTCCTTCCAGCTGCCTCTAGGGTGCAGGCTATGTTTTATCTGTCTTTGATTCCTTAGTATTTTGTGTGGTATCTGACACAAAGCAAACCCTCAATCAATATCAAACTGAACGAAAGTGTAGGTAGGGTAAGGATCGTGTCAGCTAAGGAAGGGAGGGAACCGCTAAGACCGAACCCAGGCCAACGGGGCAGAATATTGGGCCAGGGAATTCTGGGTATGATGACAAGAGTAGATACCTACTGAACATTTTACTATTTTCTGGGCGTTGTTAGTGGTGATGTTTGAATAAGCAAAGAACACAGCTTCATTTTCACAAATTAACTTGTGCCTAGAGAAAAAAAAATGTTCAATTCTGAGGTGTGTACTTTTGTCAATGCCATGTTATAAATGAATAAAGAAACAGGCACAGAGAGGTTGAGTAATTTGTCTAAAGTCACACAGCTAGCACCTGGGTGAGGAGCCGGGATTGGAAACCAGGCAGTCTGGCTCTCATACACTTTCTTCACCACTTTACTGTACTCAAGAAGTGTAACACGAGGCGGCCACTGAATTCTGCTGGTTGATGCGCTAGATGTAGACACCACGTGAGTTTTATTGTTTGCTAGGGGCCGTGCAAGGGAACCTCACTGATAACCAAAGCCAGGACAGAGCTCCCAGACCCTGATCAATAATTCTCAGATTTTAGTGTGCATCCAGATTACCTGGGGATTTTTTTTAATGCAGGTTACTAGACCCAGTGGCCAGAGTTCTTATTTAGAAGTGTTATGTGATGAGGGAATTAGTATGTGATATTACCCCCATACTTCCAGATCCTGAGAGATAAGACAAAGGAGAGCAAAATGTCACCTTATTTTGCTGATAAAAGTGAAATTGGAGGTTTTGACTTAGATGTGCATCTATGGTGGATATTCATAATACCAGCCCCGGAGCTGGAATCGCCCACCCTGTCACAGGAAGTGTGGGGCGACTGCAGCCTCATCCGGAGGGGACCTGCCCTGTACAACTGATCCAAGGTGGAGCTCTGCTGGCACACTGGCTCCTAGGAGGAAGATGAAGGAATAGCTAGGCCACCTGAGCTCGGTTCTCTCTGAAACTCACCAGGTCAGGTAGCTCCTTCCCTGCCCTTGGGGAAGAGGAAGGATTGGGGTAAGAAGCCGGTAAATCCCTCCTTCACAAAACGAAAGATGTAGAGGGAAGCAGCCTTCCGGTCACAGTTAACTTCACAGTTGAGGCCTGGGAATCTGCACGCTTAACAAGAAGCCCAGGTGTTTATGTAGCAGTTGGTCCTCAGACCACACTTAAAGAAACAAACTTCTAGAAGGACTTAATTGTTGTGCTAGAGGGCCTTCAAAAAGAAAACCATTTGGATGGGCTCACTGTCTTTCAGAAGCTGACCGATGAGCTTGAATGATGATATTTAAGAAGAGCTATTACTTATATAGTTTTTAATATGCCCCAGCCCCTGTGGTTAGCCCTTAACACATATGAAGTCATTTAAACATGTGAAGCCACAGCAGTTAGATACTGGGGCACAGAGAGGTTAAGTAATTTCTTCAAGGCTACACAGCTAAAAAGTGGCAGAGCTAGAAATAGGAACCAGGCAGCCTGGCCCCAGCCTTCCCCTCTGGCTACACTGCTGCACGCGGTTTCCGGTCCACGGACACAGACCTCTGCAGGGGTGAAGGCAGTTAGCCCAGGGTATTCACAAGCCCACTTGCAAAGCCCAGCTGTCGCTTTAATCATCGACGAAGCAGCTAATGAATTCATCTAAAAAAGCAAAATGAAATCTTAGTAGCTGTTTATTATTTTGCCTTCTCAACCAGTGGATATTAAAATTACAGCTATCATGTTGCTAATTAAGGATTTTGTTTTCTTAACCTTAAAGAGGACGGGCATATGCGAAAGGGCCGCTTGCCACCATCAAAGGATATGCAGCCCAGGTGCAAAGTGACAGAAGGAGAATTTGGATGTTATCCTTTGAGATAACATGGCTTAAGGTTAACCACGCAAACTACTCCTTCTCTGAAGATGAAGCCCTTGAGTTGAAGGCTCCAGTAGAGCAACCCATATAAAAGATGCTTTCAGGTGCTGCCACCATCTTTGCAGTTTTCCATGCAACTGAGGAAGACGCCAGAGTTCCCAGAGCTGAGTGAGAGAATATGTTGATGTTGGCGAGTGGGGAGAGGATGAAATGCTTTGCAACCTCAGAAATGTGGGGACACTAATACAGTAACATAAGTGGTCTCCATTCAGGAGAGATTTACGCACCAGATGTCATTTATTTAGCAGACATTTATTCATGCCTATTAGTGTGTTAGATATTATGCACTCCTTGCCCTTGGACAAATGGAGAGGTGGACATTTACAGATGAGGCGTGTGTGCTTGAACATCACCCATTCTGTCCTTGACAGGACATAAGTCAGCCGATGGCACAAATACCGGGAGGAAGCGCTAAGTCGAGATGTCCCCCATCTAATGCGGGAATTCACAGTCTGCTTCTTGCCAGAGATGGGCCTGAAAGGATTACTGATAGGGAGTGGCAGGGGGCAAGGCTGGCGAGAGCTGTACGAGCAAGACATGGAGATGAGGACACAAGCAGTAAAGCTATGCATTTTCGTGTGGCTGTTAGAAAATTCATCTGAAGAGTAGGTCGAGGCAGAATACAATTCACGGCATGTCCGAAAGTGGAATTTGGACTTTCGGGTAGCTGAAGATGACCTCTCCTGAAATTCAGATGGCCGCCCTAAACTCAGTGAAACGTCATTCCCCTTCATCGGTTCTGAGCACATGACACCCCTCTTTCATCATGCCAAAAAAAACCATGGTGACGCCAACCAGGGGTCATTAGTAATAACGAACCAGCTCCCCCAAGGACCCCACATGCCCTTTGAGTCCCAGCCTCGGAGTGAGGTTATTAAACAGGCTCTCCAACAAGGTTACAGCATCAGGACTCAGCACACAGCTTGCTCGGCTGAGGGCACCGCGCCTTTCAGATCTGTTGTGCACGAACGTCCCAAGCTTGTTGCATGTGGAATTGATTAGCTCTTGCACTTTCTGAATTGGTGACCTGTTTTTCTGAGGGATTCTACATGTTTTGGTTGTGATTATATACAATGACACAGTGGGTGGTAGTGTTTTTCCTATGCCGCTAATTTATGTATTTGTGCTGGGGCAGTGATTTAGATGGGAGCTCGATAAATTGATCAAATAAATTACACCAAACCCACACACCATCATTTCAGGGAGCTGTCATCACACCAAAGAGGTTCTATGTCGCCCAGCGTGGTATTCCAGGAGAACCGTCGTGTTTTCTTCATGGGCTGCTAGGCTTTCATTTGGTCAGAAAGGGCTGTATTTCTCAGACAATATAAGGATTTTAGCTCCAGAAGACATCAGTTAGCTGTGGAAGACAGTGCCCATTAGTCCTGTGACCTTTAGCAAGTTACTTACATTTCTGAGTCTCAGTATCTCATCCTGTAAAATGTGGACTTGTAATTTCTACCTCAAATGTTTGTTGTAAAGGTAAGCAGTGATGCAGAGACAGTGGAAAGAATCTGGATGTCAGATAACTATTGATTCATATCCTGGCTCCAGGATACGCAAGTTATACAAATCACGGTCCTCAGTGTTCCTAGTTTGTAAAGTGCTGTTGATAGTAGTTGCAAGGGAATACCTTCTGCACGTGGCAGGATAGGGTTGTCTAATAGAAGATAGTTGATTCTGATGGCTGCCTGCCCCACCTAGAAGACCTGAGTCCAGAAACATTAACACTCTAAGAAATTGGGGTGAGTGGAGGACTCACCTGAGGTGTTAAAGCTGCTAAGAAATTGATTGAGAGACCTGACTCGCCTTTGATGTTGGCCTCAGTACAGTAGAGGGCGAGGCCCACGTCAAAGCCGAGCTCTGGGGACAGAGAAGCAATTGTTCCTCTAGAAAACACGCCTGCCTTGACGTGATGCTTGTTGACAAAAGACAAAGTGGATGTGAGAGTAAAAACGCGGCAAGAATGTGGCTCTTCTCTGGGGGCTCCCTTCTCATGAACCAAGGGTCCTTTCTTCCTCTCTGAGTGAGAAAATTACCTCAACTCCTGCCTCAAAAGCCAGTAAATTAATATACCTTGGGAAATAGTGAACTGGAACATTTGAAGAAGAGTATGTAAGTAAATAAATATGTGTTCACGTGAGTTAAGGGATAGATGGACAGATGGACGGATGAATAGTTTGGGACTCTGGCTTTGTCACAGATTAACTGGATGACCTTGTTAATTAAGTTAATTAAGTACTCTGGGCGACCTCCATTTCTTTTCTATAAAATAGGGATAATGAAAATGGCTGGGCTGCCTAAGTGTGAGAATTAAACATATTAATACAAGTGAAGCACTTAGATAAGAGTTTGGCACCTCATAAAAGCTCCCAATAACAAAACCTGTGTTACGATGATTTGCCATTGTTGTATCTGCCGTTCAGTACTCACTGTCCCACGTGGCTTGGCTTCTTTTAAGACCTTTGCATTCTCTGTACTTCACAGGTCAACAGGTCCTGGGCCTGGTAGAGAACCAGAGTGATTGGTACCTCGGAAACCTGTGGAAAAATCACCGCCCTTGGCCTGCCCTTGGAAGGGGCTACAACACAGGTAAGTCATGAGGGTGGCTTGCTGGGGGTGGGACAGGAGGTGGGCCAAAGCACGGGAGAAGGCCACCTGGTTGCCTGAGTTCTGCACTGGACGGTACATAAGGCGTTGGCCTCCTGGTTCTTGCTTAGGGCTGCAGCTACAGGCAAAGTTGCTACTGGGCCGTGGCAGTCCGTGGCATTCTCACCAAAAAGCCCCTCTCCGGACTGACCGTCAGCCCCAGATCCAGCGGGACAGCTTTACGAGTGTGACCTGTAGGTTCCTTGGCTCTGTTAATAGAGACTAGAGATCATTGTGTCCACTTTAGGTCCCCAGGATCTGTGTTCATCCTCAGCATTCAAGATTCATCTTTGTATGGGGAGCAAAGTTACTGATGTGTATTGACTCAAAGTCTTGTCAGAAGTGACATAATTTCTTTTTTGTTTTATTTTGTTTTTTCCCTTTTTTTGTATAATTGAAGTATAGTTGATTTACAGTGTTGTGTTAGTTTCAGGTGTACAGCAGTGATTCAGTTATACGTGCATACATATCTTTTTGTTTCAGATTCTTTTCCCTCATGGTTTATTAGAAAATATTGAATATTGCTCCCTGTGCTATACAGTAGGTCCTTGTTGGTTATCTATTTTATATATAGTAGTGTGTATATGTTAATCCCAAACTCCTAATTTATCCCTCCCCTCCCTTTCCACTTTGGTAACCATAAATTTGTTTTCTGTCTCTAGGTCTATTTCTGTCTTGTATGTAAGTTCATTTGTATCATTTTTTTTTAGATTCCACATACAAGTGATATCATATGATATTTGTCTTTTTCTGTCTGGTTTACTTAGTATGATAATCTCTAGGTCCATCCATGTTGCTGCAAATGGCATTATTTCATCCCTTTTTTATGGCCGAGTAGTATTCCATTGTATATATGTACCACATCTTTATCCATTCATCTGTCAAGGGACATTTACGTTGCTCCCATGTCTCAGCTCTTGTAAATAGTGCCACAGTGCACATTGGGGTGCATGTGTCTTTTTGAGGAGCTAACATGAAATTGGCTGAAGTATATCCTGCGGTCATGCTCCCCTTCGAGTAGTGTGGCCAAGTGCAACCCGACCATGTGCCTGGAAGAAGAAAAGGCAGAAATATTTGGTAATTGGTACTTAGGGATACCACAGCCCCTAAACACCATGTGTCTGAAATCAAATCCATTTTCTACCTTGCTGCTAACCCAAAATGTGCACCTCCTCTTTTCTTTCTGTCTCTGTTAACAGCATCATTCATTCATTCTTTCTTTCTTTCTTTGTGCAGCTCTTGTCTGTCTAATGCTTACTGTGCACTAGGCCCTATGCTAATACACCAGACACAGCCCATGACCTTGTGGAGCTTATAAAGGATGAAACTAGAGCAACCTCCCTCTCCTTAGGCCCACGTCCTGCCACTGTCTACCTATGAAATGCCTCTGAATTCTGCTTCTTCCCCTCCATCCTCCTTGCCACTACCTGGAACTGGAACTTGGAGCTCAGGGGGCAGTAGGGTAGGTCCGGCCAAGAAGGGCTGGGACCTGGCATCTGGGACCAGCTGTACTGCGTTGGGGCAGGGGTCTGGGCATGGCGCCACCTGAAAGTGGTAGGTGGTAGCCTGTCCTGGACACTAAGGTCAGTCTGTAGTGGGAAGAGCCAGACTCAGCTCTGAGAGCTGAGGGTCAGATTCCTGAGAGGTCAGGTGCAAACACGGAGCCCCAGAGGCCACAGGAAAAAGGCTGAGAGTCAAGCTTCCAGAAGTGAAAGTTCCGAGGTCAGGTCAGAGCGGGGGTCAAAGCTGGAATAAGACAAGGAAAGAAAGGTCCAGGGTCAGTGTCCTGGGCAGCCAGAGGTTAGGGAGGCCTTCACTGAAAGCTGTCCTTTGCACTGGGGGGACATTCCTTTAGCCAACGTTTGCCAGAACGTCCAGGCATGCCTCACGGGATGTAACACCTACCAGGCATCACAGCCTGCAGGGGTTGCAATGGAAGAATGGTAACCACCAGCCCTTCACAGACCCAGGCTGCATCCTGGAGGCTGTGCTGGGCATTCACCCGTGAGTTGCTGGATGGTGGGAAATTCTGGGGAGTCCCTGAGAGGGGCCAGGTTCAGGGAGGGAGCGCAAAGGGGCTCAGAGCAGCAGCTTTTCTTAGCTGATTTAGAGGTATTTCGGTGTTTTAATAATGGGTAAGCCTCTGCTTCCCAGCTAAGTATTGACCAGGTGCTGTCCCTGGTGCATTCTAGGTGTTCATCTCATCCGATCCTCACACTAACCTCATGAGGCAGGGGCTATTCTTATCTCTGTTTTATACCCAGGAAACTCAAGCTTAGAGAGTGAAAGTATGTAGTCTGATAAGTAAGGAGCCTATTAACTGCTAACCTTCCTAGCTTGAACTTTAGTGGCTTCTATTCTATCAAGAATACTTTTTTTAAATGTGGAGTCCTAGACTCTTGAAAGGTCTGGGGAGGGGTCCAGGATTCTGCCCTAAAGGAAGCCTCCAGGATGTTTCTGGAGCAGAAGGTCCAAGGGTCTGCTCTGATAAAACGTGGCACCCCATTACCCCTTCCTGCAAGCTTCCCCAGGAACTGTTTTCTCAGCGCATTTGAGGCTGGACCCTTTAGGAACCCACAGTGGGCCAGTGAGAGGGCCCTCCATGCTGCTTCTGCTCAGCAAATGATCACCTCACGTTGATCTCCTGTGCCTGGGTTTCCACACATTCACTCCCGGCTTTCCTAAAGCTCGGGACACCCATGCTTATCAGGTGGGAGAAGGGGCATCTCAGGTGAGCCCTGGTGTGTGTTTAGTTCCTGCCTTCCACAGCATAGAATAATAGAAAATGTCACATGGAGATGAACTGCAGTGCCTCTAGGACACAGCATCGGGGTCATGGTTATCTGCATCAAACAGAAACCACCGGTCATCAATCTGGGTTTGCAGGAGGAAGAACAGTGTAGCACACTGGGGAATTTATTATGACCCAAATGGCATGTCCCCTCCTTCAGGAGACAGACAGGTACCTAAACCCTCTGCAGCCCCTACTTGATAGACCAAGGCAGTGAGTTGCTTCCCTTCTGGCTGCTTCTAAAAGGGCAGAGCAGATGGGAGAAAGCCCTGTTAGAAGTGATGTATCCATTTAAATAAGCCAGTGACACCAAGTGATCGTTAGAAAAGGATTTCTGCGACATCGAAATGCATTGACTTTCATGATGGGAATTTGTTATTTTAAGACTGAGGATTGTGCCACACATCAGTGGATGAGTCATCCAGACACTTAGATTCTAACGGAAATTGTCAGGACTCCACTGGAGAGAACCTGCGCCCCTGAATCCCAGCGCATCTCAAGCCTCCAGACGGGGTATCTCCAGCCAAGCCCCGTGCTGAGCCTTCAGCTTGGTGCTGGGAAGCCAAGACAGGTCTGGTTAGGCTGGAATTTAGCCGTTTATCCTCTGGGAGCTTGGCCAAGTTGCTTCACCTCCTTGAACCTTAGTTCTCTCCCTAATAAAACAGGATAAATAACACCACCACCTAGTGTGTGAGGGTTAATGGGGTAACTTGTTTAATGAACTTAGCCTGTGTCCTGTTGCATTTTTCTGCCACTTATTTCATCAGGGAATGGGATCCACCTGCTTTAAAAATGGTGGTTACCTGGTTCCCTAGGGTTTGCTGAGGTCTCCTAAGCTCTCGGGTCAGAAAGAACCAGGACATTTTCTTGCTTTTCCCCAAATATAATGCAGTCACCTTGCAGTTTTTAATCTCTCCACCAACTAGAAAAGGTTAACTTTTCATATCATTTTAGAAAAAAAAATGACAATGTTAGTTTGTATATCAGCCGATTCTACTTTAAAAAGCCCCAGAAAATGCATAAAATGTTGGAGCTGGAAGATCTGCCCTTAAGACTTGACCTTGACGCTTTTCAACTTTGTGCCTTTGGAAAGCTGCTCAAGCTCTCCAAGCCTTAGGTTCCTCATCTGTTATCTGAGAATGATAGTCCTATCCCAGAGCCCGCTGTGAGGCTCCAAGGTGGTGGTATAGTTACAGGGGAGCTGGTCAACCCAAGTGCTTCTGGAAGTTGGTGGTTGTTTTTCTTTCTCCTCCTGACCACAGCCTAGCATCTGTTTTCAAGTAATTCAGGTTCAGCCACATTTATCAGATACAGCTGCATTCACCAGGCATCCTACAAGGCACCTTACCATGCGTCATCTTTGTTAATTCCTAGAATTGTCTTGTATGCTAGACACTCGCCTTCAAAGAGCCAGCCAGTTTCCCTTCCTCTTTGTTTTTCTTTCCCAGTCTGCTTGCACAAAGCCCCCGGGGTCCTAAAAGATGAGGGAAGATCTGCCCACCTCTCCCACTCATCCGGCTCCCTTCTTCCTGGAGCGGTTTACAACTTAATTCCCTATGAAGGGAGCTGCTAAACCACAGCAGCTGTGGATGTCCAGACAGCCGCCGCTCAGGGTCCTTGCTACAGCCATTCAGGTGGAATAAAGGAGAACTCCCGTATCCTCGCGCAGAGATGTGTCCATTCCCGACCATTCTGTCAGTTCATCATCTCCTAGGTGCAAGCAGCTGTCTGCAGGACTTTAAAAAACAAACAAATGAAACCAAGATTATGATAGTCTCATAAAGATTCAACCCACTCCAGTTCATATGCTGAGAGTGAATATATTAAAAACAAACACCAGCAAAGAACAGAAAGGAAAAGAGAGCTCAAAGTAGCAGGTGATTGGAGAAGGGACCGGGGAAGGCAGGCCAGTAGAAAGAAGGTGGCAAGTTTACAGGAGGCTTGTCTGCACGGGATCCTAGACGTTACTCACAGAGAGGATGTGTCCTCCCTGAGACATACTAAGGATATAATATTAACCAGAAGATGTGCTTTCAGGAACAATTTAAAAGTAAAATGCATCCTGTTCCTTTCAGTCCCCAAATTAGGCCAGAGACAGGCAGATGGAGGCCTGGCTCTCCAGGGAGGGAGGAAGAATTTCTCTAGGAATCCTTATCTACAGAACAACAAAATTGGGACATTCAAGGACTGACTCACCTCTGAGGTTGGAGCAAACTGGGCTGTGAAGAAGTAAAGGGAAGGAAATTCGTGGTAAAGTCAGACACGGTGGCGAATTCCATGGTGGTGATCGAAGGAGCCAACATTTGACAACTTGCTTAACAGCTGTTAAAGAAATAGCTTTAGTGGGACAACTGGCAGTGTGGGCTGTAGGGCCACCCTCTGCTCTCCCTCTGGCACCTGGCATTCTGCAGCCCTAGGCCAGTCTTTTCATTTCCCTGAGCCCTCTTTGTCTCTTGGGTCAAGAACCAAGATCTCTTCATGCTCTGAAGGAATATTGGGATTGGATGATTTCTGTCTGTAATAAGTACGTCCAGAGAAACCAGATTTAAATGTAGTTTCTTCCTTCAGCACATGCTACTGAGTGCCTGTTATTTAGGGCAGAAAATGATTTTTTTAAATGTGATACCAATTGGGCTTCCCTTGTGGCCCAGTGGTTAAGAATCCCCCCGCCAATGCAGGGGACACAGGGTCGATCCCTGTTCCGGGAAGATCCCACATGCCATGGAGCAACTAAGCCCGTGCACCACAACTACTGAGCCTGCGCTCTAGAGCCCGCGAGCCACAACTACTGAGCCCGCGTGCCACAACTACTGAGCCCACGTGCCACAACTACTGAAGCCTGTGCGGCTAGAGCCCATGCTCTGCAACAAGAGATGCCCCCACTCGCCGCAACTAGAGAAAGCCCACTCACAGCAGCGAAGATCCAACACAGCCAAAAAAAATAAATAAATTTATTTCTTAAAAAAAGATGATTGTCTAGTAGAGGAGAGTTTGCTTATCTGTAAATAAATTCAGTGACTTGAGCCTCTAGCCTGATTGAGATTCAGAGTTGAACATCATCCCTGCAATAACCCTGGACCATCATTTTCTAGACTGATTCTAGGAGATATTGCAGGTGATGGTAGCATGTGTTCAGAAACTGTGAACCGTGGACAGCTAAGGTTGAGAAATCTGCATATTGCATCCCTGCCTTGGAGATTCAGATTTCATGTTGGCATATTAGAGATGCTGGAAAATCCAGAAGTAAAGCTGTTAAACCCACCAGCATTCCCCACTCTTACTTGATCGTAGAACTATGGAAACAAGTTTGGAAACAACCGCCCCTACCTCTGTGAACTCGGAGGACAGAGGTGATCACTTTTTGAGCTCTGTATCCCAAGCCCTTGGTGTAGAAGTATTTAAATGGAGTTTGTAGAATAATCCCTATGAAAGATGCTTGTGGTTCAAGGAACGGTTCATCTGACACCACACTTAATAGAAATGTTTACTGTCTTTTGTTCTGCAGGTTCTCATTCATTTTTCTACTATAAGGGCATAGGCACCATAAAATTGTACCTTCTTAATCAACATCCTCTGTGTCGTTACATATCTGAAGCCAGTCACCAGCTAGCAGCCCTCCAGAACTTTCCATGGGAAGGAATGGGGTGTGAGACGGCTTTAAACCTCTCACCATACTGATTGGTGGGTCGCCTCTAGATAGCCCCAATCTCTGTCTTCAAGGGTGACATTCTAATTCAGATGACACGTTCTGGCTCTTATCAAAGGCTCACACCTCCACCTGGACACTTCCACCCACTTTTCTGAATCACTTAAAATGCCTATTTAAGATGTTACTTTCCAGGCCCTAACCTGGAGAGACTGAATCTGAATCTTGAAAGATGAGGCCAGGTAACCACTATTGTAAACATGCTCCCTACACGTTCTGATGCATACCAGCCTCCTAGGTCAGACTTGCATGGCCATTTGCACATCAAGCTCCAGTTGAACTTGAGTT
This sequence comes from Orcinus orca, assembly GCF_937001465.1. Classification (NCBI taxonomy): domain Eukaryota; kingdom Metazoa; phylum Chordata; class Mammalia; order Artiodactyla; family Delphinidae; genus Orcinus; species Orcinus orca. The sequence continues at coordinate 89,202,189 of NC_064569.1, read as the reverse complement.
CAACTGAAAAGCTCCCTGAATGACCGTTCGGCCAAAGGTTCCCAGTTCCGTGCTCCTGTAGTAGATTTATTGACCCTAAGGCACAGACTTAATATTTATCTCTGGCGAGTGTTATTGGAGTTAGGCCAACCTTTGTGGCCTTTTATTTGACTTCATTTTAGTTTTCAACTTAGGGTCAACTGCAAAAATAATGAAAATGCGTTCTGTTCTTTCAGCCAGTGGCCTTGCCCCTTTTTTTTGGTAACAAATGTCTTGAGTGCCTCTTTTACAATCCTGGAATAAAATCCAAAGATTACCTATATTACATGGTCTACAAATATAACGTCAAAAAAATCAGTACAGTTCCCTAGCTATGATATAAAGAAAAAAAGGAAATTCATACTATAAAATAATATTGACTGCAATGTGTAATTGCTCAGGCTTGGCTATAGTCAAAGGCATAATGAAGTTAATGAAGTACTAGATGCTTGTATGCCTGTGCTTGGGAGAGAGCTGTCTTCAGTGTGGCAGCTACAAAGCAAGATGGTTCTAATGGGACACTGGCGGTCCAGGTTCCGTGAGCGGGGTTTGCCATCTGTGAGAAGTTTTCCAATCTAGTGACCAACTCTTCAGGCAGCAGGAAATAACCATCTTTGCTTGTATTCCAAGTTCAGTGTCTGTTAAATGATGCCCCAGAAAAGCACTCTGTTTTGGAAGTAGTATTAGTTTCAGACTCAGATAGTTATGACAGTTATGCACAAGTATAACATGCATGTCCAGTGGGACCCACGCAGGATGCAGGAACTCTTCATTGTGCCAGCCTGTCCCGGAAAGGGGTTCTATCCCCATTAAGAGTCATGAATCCAAGGCGTTGCAGGTGTTCAACGGGCTGACTCACACGCAAAGCCGTGATGTGCCCAAGATCTCCCTGGAGGTTGATGTCAACTAATAAGAGTGCTTCCTGTCCTGGGGGAGCTGCGGGAGGGACGGATTGGGAGTTTGGGATTAGTAGGTGCAAACTAGCATATATAGAATGGGTAAACAGTAAGGTCCTGCCGTAGAGCACAGGGAACTGGTTCAGTGATTTTACCCAGAGCTTGTCCACTTCATATCCTGAACCAGAATCTCCTTTGGCCTTAGTGCTGCCTTGTGGGTTCATACGGAATAAGTCTCCCTCGTCCGCCTGATGACCCCTTAGATATCTGAGGGAGAGAAGGTGAACAATACATCGCATTCTTCTCTTCTGGGGACCTAACACCCCTGGTTCCCTGCACATCACTGGTTCTCTGAGCCCGGGTTTATTCACATGTGAGATGGAGGCGGCTGTTGTTTCTGCCTCACAAAGGACTGTGGTAGGCCAATGAGGTGACAGAGTACATTTACTCTGATAGGACGAGATTGGGCATGTCGTCAGTGCTCAGTAAATGTAGCAGCGGGTGCATGTCGTCATCCCTTAAAAGTGGCCAAAGAGACTGCAGGGCGGCTGGCCGTCACCCTGTGCTTCCGGAGCTCCTATTTCATTCTTCCTGCTAAAAGACAGTATTGCTTATGTTCTGGAGATGAACTACCCTGGGTTCGAGTCCTGCCTTCATGGTTCTGGGCAATTAACAATCTTTTCTTTAGTTATCATGTCAGGACAAAAAGAGTTCCCACCTAACAGGGTTGCTTTGCTGAAGAAATGAGATAATATTTGAAAAGTGCCTGAGACAGTGTCTGGATCAATAAATATCAGCGATTAGCACTTGCCCTTTCCTTTTCTATTTGAGGTTCAAAAGTGGGCCCCACAATGTGGCTCTTCAGCATCTTTTGATAGGAACTCTGTCCCTTGTCCAGTGAAGACACCTGGGGCTGAGCTCGCCCTCCCCAGAGCTGACCACTCATTTGTCTATTCACGTTTCTTGGCCTGGGGATGCCACTGACCAAGACAAAAAGGAGCCCTCTTCATGGGAGGTTGCTTGTCATTGTGGGAGAGAAGCAGTCTTGCCCTGGTGTCCTTTGGTGCCGTCTCCTCCTGGGCTCCTGCACCCACCCAGCGCCCGTCGTTCTGCCTTCCCTCTGTTCCTTGAACACGACCCCCGTGAGTCTCTCCGGCTGCAAACTGCAGCCTCGTGCCCCCACCCTGCCTCTTCCTCCTCCACGGTGTTTATCGCCTTCTGGCCTATGATCATTCTGTCCATTTTCTTCTTAGCTATCTGTCTCTTTCCATGAGGATATAAGTTCCTCAAGGGTTGTAATAATTCTGTCTGTCAATTTTCCTGCTTTATCTCCTGTACCTAGAATCATTCCTGGCATATACTAGACATTGAGTAAGTATTTGTGGTCGAATGAAATAAATAATTTTGGAAGATGCTGTTTTGAAGACAGTGACATAGAACAGCGGTTATCAGTGGGCGTTGGTGGCAGATTTGGTGCCCCAGGGGACATTGGCAATGTCCAGAGACATTTTTCGTTGTCACACTAGGGAGATGCTCTTGGCCTTTAGTGGGTAAAGGCCAGGGAGGCTGCCACACATCCTGCAGTGAACAGGAGAGTCTCCTACAGCGAAGAATTGTCCAGCCCAAAGTGTCAGTAGTTCTGAGTCTGGGAAACCCTGACATAATGTGATGGCTGGGAAGTATGGAGGGAATTGGATTCTTCTAGAAAGAGCCATCTTTTACAGAAGGGTTCTCTGCGGGAATAACATTTGAGCTAAAGACCTGAGGACTGGAAGTTGTCGCCATGCTACAAGATGGCTTGATCTACAAGATCTAGAATAATAGCGTTCCAGGCAGAGAGAGAGGGGCAAGTGCAGAGACCCCCAAGCAGGAGTGGATCTGGATGTGTGTGTTCCTTTCGCATCATCGTGCCTCACATCCCCTGGTCAGAGACATCAAGCAGGCCTTCACCAAGCCCCAGATGCTTAGCCCATGTCCGGGCCATTCCTGTTCCCCTCACTACAGTCTAGTAATGCTCAAATCAGATTCTCCAAGTGCTCAGATTCCGAATGCCATCGGTTCTGCCTTCCATGCCCTCTGAGCTCTCGATTAACGTGCTTTAGAGCCATGCATCTGGTCCTGTTTTCCCGCCTTAGCTCTAGAGTTTGTAAAGACCACCAGCAGCCCAGAGTGAATCACGGCAAAGCACAGCGCAGGGGAAAAGAGCCTTCCTGGGTTGGCCTCGGCTAACTCTCTAGTCACGTGGCCCCTGCTCTTCCTTGGGCACTCCTTCAGCCCCGCTGGCCTCCTGACAGTTGCCCAGTGCATTCCCACCCTGGGCCTCAGCCCTCTGTCCAGACTGCTCTTCTGCCAGCCTCCCACACCGCCCCCCCGCTCGTCCCATTACCTCCTTCTGTCCACTTGGATGTTATCCCCTCATGGTGGGCTTCCCTGACCATCTTATCCAAAGGAGCACCCTCGATCCCCTCACTCAGATTTATTATTCTTCATTGCACTTTCCAGCAACATTATAAAATATATACATCAAGTAAAAATATCAAATATAAAAATCAAATAAAATTTTTATTATTCCCCTGCTGCCTATTTGGTAGGCAGAATGACCCCGGCAAAGAAGTCCATGCCCTAATCCCTGGAACCTGTGATTATATTATGTTACATGGCAAAAGAGACTTTGTAGCTGTAATTACGGGCCTTAAAATAGGGAGATTATCCTGGATTATCCAAGAGGCCCAGTCTAATCACAGGAGTCCTTAAAAGCAGAGAACTTCCTCTACCTAGAAGCAGAACAGATATTGCAGAAGGAAATTCAGATTTGAAGCATGAGGAAGACTCACTGTGCCTTTACTAGTTTGAAGATAGAGAGGACAAAGTGACAAGGGATGTAAGTAGCCGTTAGGAGCCAGTAAAGTCTCCCAGCCGACAGCAAACAAGAGGGGAGCTCAGTCTTACAACCGCAAGGAACTGAATTCTGCTAACAACGTGATGAGCTTGGACTAGATTCTCCCCCCAGAGAGAGCCTCCAGATAAGATCCAAGCTGGCTGACACCTTGATTTTGACCTTGTGAGAGTCCAAGCAGAGATCCCGGCCCAGCCCAGCCCCTAGATTTCTGACCTATACAACTGTGAAGTAATAAATTGATATGTTTTAAGCTCCTAAGGTAATTTGTTATGGCAGCAAGAGGAAACTCATATCCCTGACTTTGCCCATAAAAATGCAAGTTCCATGAGGGCAAGGATCTTGTTTTGTTTATTCCTGTGTCCCCATCTGGGACATGGAAAGCTCTCAATAAATATTTGTTGAATGAGTAAGTGAATTCCAGTCTTCTGGTCTCCTTCCTTTCTGGGCATGGAAGGGAGCATGGAAAGCTGCTGGTGGGAAACATTCTGTATTCCCAGTTCTTACCGTGTTGCGCATTCAGTAGGCGAAGCCCTCAGCAGGTACTGGCCTGGCATTGGACCCTGCACCAGGAGTAGAAATTAAAAATAAGGTGTAGTCTCTGCTTGCACCGTCATCACCCCCTGCCCCCTACAGGTGGTCCACCGTAGACTCAAAGATCAGGAGGTTGGGCTTCCCTGGTGGCGCCGTGGTTGAGAGTCCGCCTGCTGATGCAGGGGACACAGGTTCGTGCCCCGGTCCAGGAAGATCCCACATGCCGCGAAGCGGCTGGGCCCATGAGCCATGGCCGCTGAGCCTGCACATCCGGAGCCTGTGTTCCGCAACGGGAGAGGCCACAGCAGTTTAAGGCCCGCGTACCGCAAAAAAAAAAAAGATCAGGAGGTTAAGGACAATTAAATGCCATGTGGTTGGCTGCTGTGTTGGAGGGGCACATCCATGGTACAGAGAGCTAAGGTAGAGACCTGCTTGGATGCACTGAGAAGAGTGTCAGAGCCAGGAGGGCTGTAAGTGGGGAAGGTGGAGTGCATGTTCCAGGCCAACAGAGCAGCAAGTGTGGAAATACTTGGCAGGGTCAGGGAACAATGCATAGTTTGTCTATTTAATTTAATCAACATGGACTCTGCCCAGTATACAGGGAGTGCCTAAGTGCCCAACCTCTGTCTCCATCCTTTCTAGTAGAATGGCCTTGGGCATATCCCTTCATCTTTTTTTCCATTTTGGGGTTTTTTTGGCCGACTTTCCTCATCTGTACAATAGGGACATCAGTACAGACTCACAGGGTTGCTGGAAAGATTAAGTGAATGGAAATACCTGACAAACAGGAAGCACTCAATACAGAGTAGCTAGGATTCCTGGCCCAGCCGTGGAGATAGATGGGAGGTTCATGCAGGTAAGCAGTGAGGCTGGGAGCTGGGTAGGTCTAAGGTCTGAATGCTAAAGAGGCAGTTCAGCTTTATCCAGCAGGCTGGTGGGGTTTTAAACAACGCACAGTTTTGCTCCAGGCCCTAGGGAGAAACCACCCTCACCCAACATCCTCTTGCCATTTTTATTGTCTCCATTTATGTCTTGTCCCTGAGCCAGGTTTTCATCTCCTAACGCAGAGGAGCAGCCTGTTCAAACGCTACGCGGAAGCTCCCATCAGCAGGCCCCGGGCACTTAACCCACCGCATTGCCTTCAGCGGCACTGGGTCCTCTGAAGTACCCTCACGACGCAGCCAAGCGCAAGCCCCGCTGCTTATCGGACTTGGTCGGGGGGACCTCTAATTATACTGAGCTGCTAAAGAGTTTTCCCAGCAGCATCCTGAAAAGATGGCAAGCTTGCCCATCGCCCGCCCTCCTGAGCCAAAGCCACTGTTCTAGAAGAGTTACTCTGTCATTCCTTCCTCCTTCCCCTTGCACGGCCTCACGGGAGAGAATGTGTATTTAATTTGAGGCTTCCAGAATCTGACCTTCAGTGCAAGAAGACTGCCCCCAACTTCTCCTCACCCTCTAAGAGAGACCTTTTCGCGCAAACTCTTTTCCTTATAAATCATTCTTTCTATTTCCCGGGTAGTTCTGTTGGTAGCCTCGTGGTTTTTCTTCCTCTTTGATAAGTAAATCAGAAGGCTTCTGTGTGCTGCATAATGGGAAACAACACAAAAAGAAACCAAAAGCAAAACCAAAACTTTTCCACTGAGCTGGCCCTCACCTGCCATTGTCCAGGTGAACTAGAATGGCTGCATCTGTCAAACTGGAGAACAGGACGCTGGGCGCTCCTCCTGAGTTTGTCACCTACTGCTTGTGCATCTGGACTTAAGGTAGTCAGTCCATCTCTCCAAGCCCCAGTGTCCTCTTCTGTGAATTGAGAATAATGATTCTGTCTTAGTCCTTTTAGGCTGCTACAGCAGAATACCGTAGGCTGGGGGCTTATAAACGATGGAAATTTGTTCCTCACAGTTCTGGGGACCGGCAGATTGGAGGTGCCAGCAGATTCTGTGTCTGGTGAGGGCTCACTTCCTGGTTCATAGACGGCCGTCTTCCTGGTGGAAGGCATGAGGGAGTTTTGTGAGATCTCTTTTATAAGAGCAGCCTCCAGAACTCTGAGAAAATTAATTTCTGTTGCATAAACTACACAGTCCATGGTACTTTGCTATAGCAGCTCCACCCACCTAACACAGAACTTAATTTCAGTTTTTTTTTGGTTTTTTTTTTTGACATAGGCAGGTGATCTCTGACTAAAAGATCCAGCTAGGCCTTTGAAGCCATGAGTGATGGACCAGCGGCTAAGTAAAGCAGAGCCCTTTCCTTGCTGTGGGTAACTCTACCTGGCTCTGGCATTTCAGCTCTGGGGCTAATTGAATTGACCTGGCCTGTTAGTGGACATAAGAGGTGGCCATTTCCCGAAAACGTTTCTGCCCCACTCTGCCAATCCACGCAAGGTCACTGGTTTCTGTGTCACTCACTCAGGTCCCAGCCACCCTGACACCTGTGTTGTTCAGTTTGCAGTGCAAGGGAGAGAAAGGGAACATGTGATCCTGAATCTTCCTGCCGTAAAGAAAATAATCGGGTATTCATTCAGTGCACGGTTTCCTGGAAGGCATATTTATGATGAGAAGAGGCATCTGATTTCCTGGAGGTCTCTCAAGTTCACAGTCCCCATCTCTTCGACTTGACTCGCGCATTCATGTGCATTCGCTCACGTAATCCCTGTTTTAGAGGAGCCGATGGTGGCACAGAGAGGCTAATTGACTTCAGAAGTTAGCAGAGCTAGCGGACAACAGAGCCCTTGCTTAAGCGTACCTTGCAGTCTCTTCTCAGGGCTTCGGTGCTTGAGATTGGTGGCGCAGTCGCTGAGATCTGTCCCAGAGGGTAAGTCCAGCCCCTTCCCCGACACACAGGAGTAGACAGCTGTGGACCACCTTGTAACCTGCTGCCATCTACGAATTGAAGGCCCAGTATTGTGTTCAGATCACCAGCTAACATTCCCTGAGCGTTTACTTTGTGCCAAGCCTATGCTAAGTGCTTTTCATGCTTGATCTCATTCAGTTCTCACTGTATTCTATGGAAGGTTTACGTGATTATTCAAAATCATACCTTAGAACATACTTCAGAATCATGGCTGCACATTGAAATCACCTGGGGAGAATTTAAAAACTGTGAGTCTAGGGCTCACCTTAAACCATCAGAACCTCTGATATGAGACCCCTCTGTCAGTAGTTTCTAAAACCATGCAGGTGTACACCTAAAACTAACATAATATTGTGAGTCAATTATACTTGAATAAAAAATAAAAATAAAATCATACAGGTGATTCCTACCTACCAGATATCCTATCTACCAGATAGGAATGCTTCCTTATCTTTCCCAGTATTGCATTATAAAGACACTCATTTGCACTTTACTACCTTTCTTTGGAAAGGTCCTAAAGGAAAGAGTACCTTTTCTCTTCATCCCCTTTGTCCTGTTTTCCTAACCATCACCAGACTCCAGGACTCCCTAGCTATTTGAATTTGTGTATATTCATTCAGCTCAAGATATTTTGAGTATTAGCTGTGGATAATATCAGGCCCCACGCTAGGCTCTGGGGATGCTTAAGTGACACCAGAATCCTAGCCTCAGGCGGCTACTGTCAAGAAAGACCTAGGATAATGCCCTCCAGATTCATCCATGCTATCACAGATGGCAGGATTGCATTTTTTTTTAAGGCTGAATAGTATTCCACCGTGTGTGTGTGTGTGTGTGTGTGTGTGTGTACACATTATATATACATATACTGAGGAAACATTTTCTTAATCTTCTTTTATAGATATATATCTATCTCATGTTTTTCTTTATCCATTCATCCTCAAAGGACTTGTAGGTTTTTCCATATCTTGGCTATAATGCTGCAGAGAACATGGTGTGTAGCTATCTCTTCAAAATACTGATTTCAGTTTCTTTGGAGAGTTACCTATGTTACCTGTGTGATGCGATGGTTGCATTAATTGTCTTGATAATCATTCTACAACATATAGGTATGTCAGATCATCATGTTGGACACGTTAAATAATACAGTTATGTGTCAACTATTCCTCAATAAAGTTAAAATAAAACAAACCTTAAAAAAAGACTGAGGAGCAATTGCAAGGGATTATCATCCGTAAATACCCAGATGGAGGAGGTGCAGGGGTTCCCCTCCAGTGGTTTCTTTGCACCTCTGTCCTTGTCTGGATTACCATCCTGTGCTTTCCCTGGGACTGACAGAACCCAGCAAAAAAATGTGAGTGACATCGTAGAAAAGGAGAGAGCCGCCTCCTAGTCATCTCCTTGAGAGCTGTTCCTGTCAACCACCTTTATGCTTAGACATCCCTCCTCCCCCGCCTCCACCTTGTCGCCCTGGACCCTCAATTGCCCAATCTCCTCTTACAGCATATGCGACATTTCTCCACAGCAGGTCAGAGGTATCTGAATCAGAATGGCAAGACCGATCCTGAATTGGTTAGCAGAGCCCTGTGGGACCTGCTCTAAGTAAGGGAATCTCAGCTCAGACAATTATCTGAGAGAAATGGCTCAAGTTGCTGTCCTTCCCAGGCAAGCTTTGCCGGTCGGACCCACATGTATTCAGCGCAGATTGAATGCCCAGCGCAGTGCAGGCGGGCTCGTCGTCAGCTCTGCTCAAGGGGACAACAAAAGCAGTAGAAAACATGCCTCCCGTCTTCAGGAAAAGCCTAGCATCAAGTTGCAGCAGCAGCACATATACTGAGGAAACATTTAACCCTTAATCTCATTCAGAGTCAATTTCATATCTTCCTAAGGAATGTTTAACTGTTTACAGCAGGGGTTGGTTCATGCCAGATTTACCCACCACCTACTTTTGTTTGTCTCAAGAGAGGAATGGTTTTCACATTTTTTAACAACTGAGAAGAGAAATCAAAAGACAAGTGTGTTTTGCGGCACATAAAAATATGAAATTCAGATTTCAGCGTCCAGTAATGAAGATTGATCGACACACAGCCACACCATTCATTTTTGTTTTGTCTGTGGCTGCGCTGGGGCTAAAACTGGCAGAAGTTGAGTAGCTGCAACAGAGACTTATTGGCTCACAGGGCCAAAAATATATAGTCTGGCCCTTTAAGAAAAAGATTACCAGTGAAAGCTTGCAGCTTAGCAGAAGGAACATAATTTGGGGAATCCAGACTTGGATCAGGATCTTGCCTGTGCCACCTAGCTTTCCACAGCAGGAAGATGAGAATAAGAAGATGTCCTTAATAGGCTGTTGTGAGGATTAAATAAGCTATTGTAAACAGAGCACAGAACCCAATGATCTAGAACTAGTATAGATGCTCAATAATTATTGGTTACTTTCACCCAACTTAGTTGTTATGCAAATATGATTTCTTTTCTAGGCACTGAAAGGACAAAATCGCATGAGATCTAGTCCTTTTTTTTTTTTTTTTTTCCATTTTTCTTTGATTCTAGTCCTGCTTTTAACTGGAGAGAGACGTCTCCAAAGATAAAGGGGAAAGGAATGGAACTAATGTATGTATGTGATCTGTTAAAATCTTTCCTCCCCACCTATGAGGGAGAGAGGGAGGGAGGGAGGAAAGAAAGGAGTTACAGGTGTGATTACTCCCTAAAGTAATTAACCAGGATTCTGTGGTTGAGGATATCAGGAGCAGACCTCTCTTGAGGAGGAGATGTTTTTGTTTTTGTTTTTTTGCGGTACGCGGTCCTCTCACCGTTGTGGCCTCTCCCGTTGCGGAGCACAGGCTCCGGACGCGCAGGCTCAGCGGCCATGGCTCACGGGCCCGGCCGCTCTGCGGCATGTGGGATCCTCCAGACCAGGGCACGAACCCGTGTCCCCTGCATCGGCAGGCGGACTCTCAACCACTGCGCCACCAGGGAAGCCCAAGGAGGAGATGTTTTAGCTGAGACCCGAAGGGTGCACTGGAGCTGGCTATGGGCCTCGCCTGGAAACAAGAACCCAGCAGCCCCCGTGGGGGCACGGGCTCGCCTTGTTCTGGAACTGACTGCGGGGTGAGGGGCAGGAGAAGCTTGAGGTGAGACTGGGAATCAGGCAAGAGCTTTCTGGGCCGTGATGGGATGCTCTGGAGTTTGGATTTTGTTCTGTAACACAGTGGTAAAGACAGCCTCTAGCTGAGAACATCAGTGATCTTTTGTACATTACTAATTAGTAATAATGACTAGTGTAAGATTAATTCCTATTTATCATTCCTCAATCAATAATTTTGCAGGACCCCCCCTTGCATGTCAATAAGCTATTTATTACTGTGCTTTGCTTTGCCTACCCATGTCTGATCCTCTCTCCAAATGCTCATATGATTGTAGGACATCAAGGGACACATTCCTAATTGTGTGTTCCAACTGTGACTTAGATGGCTACGGCAAAAGAGACTCCCAGTAGCCTTCACTTATCATTCAGTATTTCCTAGAGAGGTATTTATCGCTACATCATCTCCTCGCCCCTCTCTCTGGCCCCGCATGGCTCCGTCAACACACAGATGGGATACTCCAGATGGCTCTGGACTGTGGAGCATGGCTGTTCCAGCACCTTCTACTGCTTTATCTTACCACACTACTCCCCCATTTCCTACCTTTTTTGGAATTATCACCAAAAGGTACCTCAAAATCTTTGTATAATTAAAGTAAAAAGCTTGTATTTGAGGAAAAAATCCACAGGAGTAATTCTGCACAGCATAGAATATTCCCCAAGGGAAACTTGCCTCTGGAGAAAAGAACTGTATCGTTGCCTCCATTTCACAGATTAGAACAGAGAAGTTAAGTGACAGTCCCAGTGTCACACAGCCAGGAAGCGTCAGAGACCAGATTCAGTCCCAAGTCTGTCTGACTTCAGACCCTAGCTCTTTGCAAAACCCTCTGCTTTGGCCCAAAGGTAGCAAGTGGGCTAAGGAGATGGGCCAGAGAGAACTTCCTGATGCAAAGTTTGTGACACTTCTGGCTATGATTGGGATATGGACAGTCATTTAACACAAGAACAGTGTTTTGACTTCCTGGCCTGATTTGTCCTGGCTCCACCCATCCTGGACGAGCTAACTGCACTGTACAGAGCCTCTAGGATCTGTTTTTAACCAGTTTATTTGTGTGTTTCAAAGCCGTTTTTCCAATTAGCCATTCAGCAGGTTAATTAACTGAACTTCTGTTAGGTACCTCTGGGCAGGTCCTCTGTCTTATTTCTGAACTCATTCATTTATTTATCAGCTCAGTTGTAAGCATTCTCTGGGTCTGTCTGCCAGGCCTGCCATAGGGATGGGTTCTCCTGCCCTGGAGAACTCAAGAGGAGACCCCGAGCAGCAAGATGAGTAGTGTTAAGGGAATAGCTTGTGGGTGGAGAAGAGACTCGTGGCCAGCTGTGCTGCAGGGTCCAGGAAGGCATCCAAAGAGAAGGCTGGGAAGGACAGGGGGCGGAGAGGGTAGGGGGTAAATGGAGGCAAGAGGGAGAAAGAGCAAATCATATTTAGCTCAGTTAGAGCTCAGAATTTCATGATTTTTTTCTTCCAGTGTTATAATTGACATACAGCGCTGTATAAGTTTAAGGTGTAGAGCATCATGATTTGACTTACATGTGTCATGAAGTGATCACCACAGTGAGTTTAGTGAACATCTATCCTCTCACATAGATACAAAAGAAAAAGAAAAAGCTATTTTTCCTTGTGACAAGAACTCCTAGGATTTACTCTCTTAAGTTTCACATGTAACATACAGCAGTGTTAGCAATATTTATCTTGTATATTACATCCCTAGCACTTAAGTATCTTAAAACCGGAAGTTTGTATCTTCTGACCACCTTCATCCAATGCCCCCTCCCCATATCCCACACCTCTGGTAACCACAAACCTGATCTCCTTTTCTATGAGTTTGGTTGGTGGGTTGGTTGGTTGGTTGGTTTTTAAAGTATAATTCCATGATTTTAAAGAGATTCATAATTGTTCGTAAGAGATCCAGTTATAAGAGGGCTGGGGGAAAAAAAAGTAAGCGTAGCTTAGGATGACTGCATGCCCTTAAAAGCCAACACCAGGAGGCCAGCACATTCCTTTATTTTCTGATCCCCACCCTCCCAATACGGAGTCCATCCATCTGGGATCTTCTTTGGTTATCGTGATTCCTAAGAGTCCCCCAGAACAATTGCTGACAGGTAGAGCTCTCACCACGCTTCCCCTCCCCCACTTAACAGAAGCAGAAATTTGTTTCTGGGGAGACATCTCACCCTGCATTAAAGAGCTCCTTAAAAGGATAAAGGGCTTGGTTCCACTTTCCCCCGCCCCCATCCTTCTTTCTGTGTTACTGGAAAAGTCATCAAGGGAAGGACACTGATTACTCTTGCCCAAAAGCTTGAACCGGGGATCATTTTGCACATTCTTTAAAATGATTGACACCACAAAAAAGCTGGATTTAGTTCTCCCTTCTCTTTCCCCAGCACTCAGTGCACGCCCCGCTAATCCAATTTGGAGGAAATCCTCTCCCATGAACGGGGCAGCCTGTGGGTTTGCCACATCAGGCGGGCAGAGAGCAGAGAGCACATTCATTCGTGAAGGTTCAGACCCCAAAGGGTTACCACGGCCTCCTTGCCTGCCAGATTCACTTTCTAGTAGATAGGGCCCTTTGTGTGCCCACAGGAATAATGTTAATAGTGCTAGCTAACATTTACTGAACAGTTGTTATGAATGTGATACTTCAAATGGATTATTTACTTGTTTAACGTTCACAGCAGCCCAAGAGGCAGGCACTCCTCACCGTTCTGCAGCATATCAGCTCGCTCAGGGCCTTTGCACTTGCAGCTGATTCTGCCGGAGTTCTTGCCCCATTATCAGCGTGGCATGCTCCCTCGCCTCCCGCAGGTCTTTGCTTAAATAACATCCCCTTCTCAGAGAAGCCTTCGCCAGCCACCCATTGAAAATTTCAACAGGTCCCCCACCTGAGTCTTCCTGCCTTTCTGTGCTCTATCATTATCATCATATATCATCTGTATGTTTAACCTACTTTGCTTATTGTCTGTCTTCTATTCATGTAAAGCCTCCACAAGGATAAGGATTTCTGCTTTCAGAATGGGTTCTGGTACGTAGGAGACTCTCAACAGGTATCGACTGAGCGGGAAAAAAAAAATGTAATATCACCATAACCATTTTACAGGCTAGGAAAGAGAAGTCTACAGACATTCGCACACGGGCCCCAGGTTCTATGGAAAATAAGTAATGGATCCAGAATTAATCTTCATCTCGGACCTCCAAGTCTTTACAGCACTACAGGGCCAGCACTCGACCAAATCCAAAGCCTTCTCTAGAACTATGGTTGTTCTAGGAAACAAGGAGACAGAACTGCCTACTCACCCCATTGAAATGTCCCCTTGAAGTCGGCTTTGGTACGATAGGGATTCGCATGAATAGAAGAGCTATCTCAGCCCCTCCTCTGCTCTGGACACTCGCTTATTGAGATCCAACTCCCCGGAAAGAATTCACTTCAGTTCAACACAAGTGCAGGTCATTATGGCCATCTTGAGCAGACCAACTGTGTGCTGTAGATGGTGTTGGAAACTGTGGGTACAGAGGACGTGAGATACAGGGCCACCTGTACGTATCTACACTCACTGCATCTTGGCGTCGCGGGCGTAGTCTGGGTTACGTAGTGCTTTTCTGCATCTGATTACCTGTACTAGTCACGTCCTACTTCATCTTATCAACAACTGTATTAGAAAATGCATGGGCTTGGGAGCCGGAGGAAACTGTGTTTGGCTTCTTACTTCTTAGCTTCTTAGTTACTTAGTATTTCTGGGGTGTTTTAAGGAATAGAGGTGATGGGCATCCCTAACACAGTACCTGCCGGGCCCCTGCCTGGGGCCTGGCACGTACCTAGTAGTGGGTTGCTGCCAGCTTTGTTAGCTATCAGTGTCATCATTTATTTTTGGTCAGCTTATGAGTGGTGGATTCAGTGCCTACAGGTGAATAGGAGCTTAGTTTGGGTTTTAAAAAAATCTGCCCCAGGTAATAACAGTAGCACTTATTTAATTGAAACTAGCCTTTGTGTTAGTCACTGTGCTGAGTGGTCTACTTTATCTTTTTTAATCCTTATCACAGTCCTATGAGTTATTATTTATACCTATTTTACAGAAGAGTACACTGAACCGGAGAGCAGTAATTAGGTCACTTAACCAAGGTCATGCAGCTAGTAAGCATGGAGCTGACATGTGGATTGATGCTGGGACCTTTAATCTCTGTGGTCAGATCCCCATGTAATCCAAATATGGGACTTGGGAAGTGACTCTCTTCTTCCTATCATTCTCAAACTAGTTAAGGGAGCAACAAAAAGTATCAGAGCTGGAGTCCAAACACTTACGTTCAAGTCCTTATTCTGCCATTTGCATAAGCATCCCGACCTCAGGACCTTCAGCTCACTTCTCTTGAGTCCTGGTCTCCGCATTTATGGAAGATGAAGAGATTGCCCTAGATGATGTCCAGGGGTCCTTCCTACTGCATGGGCCTCTGATTCAGAGAGACAGCCCCTTCTTTCAGCCTGCTGCAAGCCTGCAGGGTCAGCCATACTGCCATTGGAGTCAGAAAGACCTCGATGGAGACCTCAACTCTGCCACTCATGAGCTGTACAGCCTCAGCTTCCTTACACGTAGAAGAAGCGTGACCATCCCAATTTCACAGAGGCAGTCAGGGAATTAAATGAAATAACATACATGTCACTAGTCAGGATCCCATCATCTTATCAGGTAATTCAAGGTATTTTAATGAAGGGACTGTTGATGGGATGGACAGAGAGCCCTGAAGGTGTCGGCAAGGAGGCTGAGGCACTAGAGACCGGCAGAAGCGGCAGCTGTGACCAGCTCTGGGCCAAGAGATACGTGTTAGTTTCCTAAGGCCGCCATAGCTAAGGACCACGAACTGGATGGCTGAGATGGCAGGAACTTATCTTCTTACCATTTTGGAGGCTGGAAGTCCAAGATCAAGGGTTGGTTCCTTCTGAGGCCTCTGGCCTTTCCTCGTGAGATGGCTGTCTCGTCCCCGTGTTTGCACATGGCCGTCCCTCTGTACCTGTCTGCCCAGGTTTCCCCTTCTTATGAGGACGCTGGTCCTACTCGATTAGGAACCTCCAATGACCTCATTTTAAGTTAACACCTCTTTAAAGACCCTACCTCCAAATATAGTCAAATCCTGAGGTCCTGGGTGGGGGTTAGGACTCCAGCATATGAATTGGAGGAGAGGGGCACACAGTTCAGCCCATAGTAAGATACAAAGAAGAGGTGATGCTGCCAGACAGCAGTGAGAACTAGAGCCGTGCCCAGAGGAAGCTGCAGGGGAGGGGAGACAGGCCCCGCTGGAAACACTGCAGACTCGAGAGTGCGCAGGGAGGACGGCACCCTCCCTCCTCCCACCCTCCAGTCTGTCGCGATGCTTCCGACGGGGAATCTGCCACCAGGGATCCCAGGCAGTTCCGTCTGTGATGGCCGTGAGCTCTGCATACCTCCTGTTCTTTCAGCACCTGCTTGTTCCTCGTGTGCGTGAACGATTGAATGATGAAAAGATACGTAGCGTGCCCTTCCGTGTGGGTTCACTTTGTTTAAGTTGGAAATGGCAGGAATGCTCCTCGCCCTTCCACAGTCCATTAGCTCGGCGCTCAGTCAGGCTCTAGCGCACGTGCACCTGGTCCGCACTGCCCGGCTATCCGAGCCGTCTCTCCCTTCTTGGTGAGCAAATGAAACATCATCCTGTGCAGTGAAGCATCTAGCCAGGCCAGTAGGGAGATGAAGGCTCATGATTTGTTAAAAATTAAAATCTCCGTTCCAACAAGCCAGGCAGCAGATCGGACTTCTGTTCAGGGAGTAGTTATTTTTCAGTACCTGATAGAAAGCGCGTGGGGCTGTGGACCCCCAGGCAGGCTCGGTGGCGCTGTGCTCGGCTCTCGCATCTACCTCTGGCTTTTCTGAGCATCAAAACATGCTCCCTTTTGTTCAGTGGTCGTTTTAAGATCAACACCTTGGACACTCTATATTTTTCCCCTATACAGATCCGTAAAATACTTTCTTCAAACTGAAAGAGACAGGCTGGAGAGTCTTTAATAGCTACCTTAACTACAGTAGGTTTGCACTCAACAGAAATGCATACAAATGATGCCAAAAGACGTGTTCAAGAATGTTTACAACGGCTTTCAAAGCTGGCAGCATCCCACGTGTCCGTCAGCAAGGTAATGGATAACTAGGGTGAGATATATTCATAGTGTAGGTAACGATACAGAATTAAATGAACGGACTACAGCAGCGTGCAGTAATGCAAATGGGCTTCCCAGAAATACTACTGAGCCAAAAGGCCAGTCATAAGAAGGGTGAATACTGTATGATTTGATTTATATATAATTCAGAACCTGATAAAACTGAACTGTGGTGTAAGAATTCAGGATAATGGCAGGACAGTGGGTGTATGTGTGAATATGAGGGGGATTCTGGTCTGTTCGTGATGTTCTGTCTCTTGGTCCAGGTTCTAATTACAATGGCGATTTCACTTCGTGAAAGTTCATCACGTTGTGTACTTAGGATCTGTGTACTTTCCTGAATGTATATTATACTTCAGTAAAAAGTTTACTTATAAAAATCTTGGCTAAAATGCATTTGCCAGCCACCAAAGCCTTTATGTTCTCAGTCCTATCACAGTTCTGTTCAGTGAGAGGAAGAGATATGGTACAATTCTGTTCTCTTAAAGGACCGCTCCCCATGACATGAGATCTGAACCCACCTCCTTTTAAAGGAACCAACCTCGCTTGCCCAGAACACACCTCTCTATTTCAGTGCCCACAGCACCTCCAGATGCTTCAGAGCAGGGACCGCTGTGTTTTCCATTTCTGTGTACCTAGTGCCTGACACGTAGAAGTCGCTTGATGGACATTTATTGAATGAATTAATGAGTGAGTGAGTGACCAGCCTTTTATAAGGTCTGAGCAGCCCTTTATACTACATCCATCCGCACTTTCAGAAATCCCAGCACAGTCAGGGAAGGCTTCAGGTGGAAGGATTTCCATCTTCTCTCTCTGATAAAGAGCTTTTGAGAAAAAAAAAACACTTATAAATTAAAAGGTTCTACTTTCGCTTTTTATGATCAAAAGTGAGTCCTAGGTAGAATCAGGGGATTTTAAAGTAGGTGAACTTTTATAAACTCACCTTCTATTGGGTCATCATGCATGAGAAGAGAACTCTAGTGCTTCAAAGCAGAAGAGAGGAAAGTCGAAATTATGTGGGTCATTGTCATAAACATTTCCACGATGAGGGCCGGCATCTTCCCCAGAGCCTCCTGTGTAGCCAACCACTCAGTGCCCACTTAAAGTTTTCTTTCTCTGGTTCAAGCCAATGAAGCCACAAGAAATGCTAAAGGACCAAAGAATAAATCTTCATTTTCGTGTATCAGCCCTTACAGTGCAGGTGGAGAGCTGAGAAAATGCAGGTGGAAGTGAAGGGAAAAGCAATATTCTACCAGCTTCCTGAGGGAGAGCAGGGGTGCGGGGAAGAGGTCCTGGTAAATAAGTCTAGAAGGTGTTGGATGTGGTAACCACCTCTGAGATTCGCCATATGCACACTGCTAAAACCAACACTGTTTAACTTTATTTAACCCGCTATCTACTAAACTTATTTAACACAGCTAACTACCTGCTTCCCACAACACCTATTAGCATCCTGCAGAAGGCCATGGAAAACACTGCCTTGAGGAATAAAAGGTTTCATCTGAAACCTGCTCTGAACTGGTCTGAAGACATCAGGGAGCCACTTTGGACCTCAGTTTCTTCTTCTGAATTAAGGAAGCGTGTGATCAGAATTGACCAGGTCAGTTCTAGCCGTATTCTTTAGCTTGGCTGAAGGATGAAAACTGGCTCCATGGAAAGAAAGAAAGAAAGAAAGAAGACAATGGTAGAACCTCCTCTTAAACAGCAGGTTTTCATAACATGAGCTTAAGGTTGTCCATTCGCTGAAAGGGTTTTAAGGCGTTCTCCTGGCCTGCAAGAGGTGGTCCAACACAGCCTGCGAGGTTGTGGACTCAGATGCAGAAAGAAGAGGATTTCTGTGCCGTGTGGGAGGGAGAGTTGATGTAAGTTAGCTCTGGAACGGTGCGCTGATTGAAATAGTTCTTGACTGCCCCCCATGGTCCCTTATACCTGGTTAGAGCCCACCTGTGCGAGCAGCTTCAGTCACACAGGGCCACCCTGCCTCTCCTGGCCTTGTACGCTTGGTCTCTCCCAGGTTCTGACACATGTAGTCTGGTTCTGGCCTGTGGTCTTCACAGAGTTCCCCACACATTCACATTACTGTTCCTCCAGGAGCTCCCTGACTTGTTTTGGTTTTAGGCCACCGATTCAGCAGAGTCTCGCCATATTTACTATGGGCATGTACACAGACACACACGCACACCAGGAGGCAGCACGGCGTGGCTGAAAGACCACAGGTCTAAGAGTGAGACTAATTTTGCCACTCACTAGCTAAGTGCGAGCCTTAGTTTCTTCATCTCAAAAATGGGGATCATTCCATCGACCTAGCCGGCTTGTCGTAAGAGTCAGAGGTCATCTAGGTTAGGCACCTTGTCTTCAGGATACAGCAGTTGCTTAATAAATAGTAGGTGACAGTCATCAGCATTGTCACCATTTTTAGTCTGTTCTCCCTTTTACAGTCGCATTGGTAAAAATCAATATCTGGCTCATTTTTTAAAAAAGCATTATTTTCTCTCTCCACATCCACATCCAGCTTCCTTTCCCTGCCGTATTGGCTACCGAGATGTTACTACATATTCAGTTTGGGAAAAAAAAACATTGTCCTCTGATCCACAGATGAAACAACGCCCTTCCTCTGGACCAGATGTTCACAGGAGCAGCCTTTGATTTTTAATTTATTTATTCATTTATTTATTTAGTGTTGGTCTCTTAAGCTCCCACCCAGCACGGCAGGAGAAGGTGAGGCTGTGTGAGCGCCACACATCCCAGCCAGCTCCATTGGGAGGGCCTTTCAAATTCAAGGCATGCTGCCTCTGTGCAGAGTGCTGGCCTCCAGGGCAAAGGGCTTGCGCCATGCTCCCAGACCCCAGCGGCAAGTATGGAAAGGGCAGATCGCGCAGCAGCAAAGGCCAGAGTCAAGGTTTTTGGCACCCCTGTCCCCCTGACAGCAGGGAAGCAGTGTCAACGTCTGTCTGGGGGCACTTATTCCAAAGCCAAAGCTGTGTTGTTTCAGCCAGAAAGGGTCCCATTTCAGAAGGAGCCATTTTCATCATTTTAACTAGGATTCACTTAAAAAGCTTGTTCCCACATTGCCTGTGTGCACACGATTTGTATTAATTCGAGTGGGAATCAAGCAAGTTTAATGCGTGATAATTAGGCACCTTAAGGAAGAAATGTATAGTTTCTGTAACTGTTATTTACAAACTTTTAGGTACCACTTCGTATTTCCGAAGGCCTTCACAGTCATTAATTAGGGTATCTCCCCAGCACCATAGGAGTTAGGTCAATAAGTAGTTAGAGTTATGTTTCCCTGGAAATGTTGTTTTTTTAGCTCTTGTACAATCTGGGTACAAACTCCCAACCTTTGAAGAAACAGGCAGATTCTGTTGTAAGTACATATTCGTGTGATTATATTTGACAGGTTCAACAGACTCCTTAGCTGCTTAAGAACGTAATCTACTCACATGATTGTTCTTGGGGTGGATTTTCTTTCCATCAATTTCTTTTCTTCCTGTGGGTTGTATCCCTTAGTGGCCACTCGCAATAACCCCAAGGGACATCTTAGTCATGCTGGTGGTGACACCCTAAGTGACTATTGACAGAAGACTAAGAAGCAATATGGACCTGGCAATATGTCACAATTTTTAAGCGTCCAGTGCATTCTACACGCACAAGGAGATTTTTAGAGAGACCAGTGGGTTCAGGCTCATAGAGGAGTTTGGGGTATGGACATTTATTCTCAATGAATATTTCTCAAGTAAGCAATATTGAGTACTGTTCCTACTGTACTCAGTACTTTTTTTTTTTTTTTGCTGTAGGCGGGCCTCTCACTGTTGTGGCCTCTCCCGTTGCGGAGCACAGGCTCCGGACGCGCAGGCTCAGCGGCCATGGCTCACGGGCCCAGCCGTTCCGTAGCATGTGGGATCTTCCCGGACCGGGGCACGAACCCGCGTCCCCTGCATCGGCAGGCGGACTCTCAACCACTGCGCCACCAGGGAAGCCCAGTACATTTTTTTTTTTTGATTTTTCATAGAATCTTTACTTCAAGATAGGAAATAATAAATCATGGCATTTACCAGATGCTTTTAAAGATATAATTTTTAAGCCCTTATAATCATCTTGGAGCTAATGTGGGATTGTCCCCTTATTACAAATAAGGAACTGGGGCTCAGGACCCCAGTGACTTTTTTAAAGAGATATTGCAATAAGTGATCATATCAGGCCTCAAACCCAGGACTTACGTTTCCAAGTCCAGCACGGTTTTCATGTTACATACAGCTCCCTTCTGTGATAGCTACAAAAATGCCTGTGTTGCTGGAATTCATTCTACTGCATCAGTGTGAGGATACGGGGATGTTTATTCCACAAATAACCTGTGGTTAATTATAGATCTATGAGCAAAGACAAATGTTTTCACCCATGCTAGACAACTTTATGCAGCCTCTTTTTAATTGTCTTTTTTGAGAGAAGAGAGGGAAATGGGTCATTACCTTTTAAGGTCTGCTATTCAAATGTGGTAGAAAAGATCTGCTGCCTGATTGACATTCACAGCCCTGAAGGGAGAAGTCTGTCTGGCCTGACCTTCAGCAGGTAATCCTCTGCCTCTTTTAGATTTCAGTTTCGACATCAGTTATTTCAGGAAGCTTTTCCCTAATGGTCCCTCCACACCCAGATCACAATCAGTTCCCCTGTTCCCGGCTCCCCACGGTTCTTCACACATCTCCTATCTGTCACTGTTTTCCATTTTCTTGGTTACCCATCTCCCTTCCCTGTTAGGCCTTGCTCCCCAGGAACAAGGACTGTGTTTTACAAACTGCTGAGTCCCCAGTTAACCCAGTGAATAGAACTGTAGGAGTTACTCAAAAGGTGCCTCTAAAATGAATTGTGTGTACATTATATTTCAACATCTGTATGTGCTGCAGTGTGCTCACCACCAAAGTTTAGTTTCCATCCATCACCCTACAGTTGACCCCTTTTATCCATTTCACCCTCTCCACCTTCCCCTCTGATAACCACGACTCTATTCTCTGTATCTATGTGTGTATAATGTTGTACACATGAAATTTTATATAGTGTTATAAACCAATGTTACCCCCATCAATTTTTTTAAAAAACAAATTTCAGTTAGGTTGCACATAGTAGGTGCTCAACAAATAACTGTTGACTGAGTAAGTAAAAGAAGAGATGTGAAAGGCACTTTAAATGTAGACTCCATGAGTCTCTGTGATGGCCTAATTTGTAAGAGAAAAGGAAGATGAGGCAATTCAAGATGTTTCAAGACAAATAGCACCATCAACACAGCAATCCTTGTACAACATGGGAGGCTGTACCCCAGCTGAGCGCTCGGAAGTGTGCCCAATGAATTGGGATTAGGATGTTTATTGCAGCATTGTTTATAAGAACAGAAACGTGGGAAACAGCCAAAATGTCCTTCAGCAGCAGAATGCACAAGTAAACTGTGGTGCAGCTATACAAGGAATGAATAAAGTGATTACAATGAATAAACTAGATGCTGAAACCGTAACATGGTTAACTCTTAAAAGCCATAACATTGGGTGAAAAGGTAAGTTAGAGTAGAAAATATGCACTGGGAAACATACTGAAAATGCCATATATTGTTTATTAATATATGCATAGAGAATACAAATTAAAAAAAACATGCAGGGAAATGAAACCCAGTCACTCCAGGATACTGGTTACCCTTGGGAGAGGGAGGGCTACAGTGAGATGGTGGAGCTTCTCATTTACCTGTGACATTTTATTATGAACAGCAAATGTGGCAGTATGTTAACATCTATTAAATCGGGATGGTAGGTATTTGTCATATTAGTTTTGGTACTTTTCTGTTAGTTTGAAATAGTTCATGCTTCTAAACGTTAAATTAAAATCACACAAAGGAGAAGGTTGGGTAACTGGGAGAAGGACCCTACATTTCTGCCTTTAGTCTTCTGTTCTGGACCATCCCCCCACCTCTTTTCAACTAGCCTGGCAAACTGTATGGAGTCACATCTGCCACTTAGGACTTACTAAGTCTTAACACCATTGAAAAGCATCAATTCTCAGTCAGTCTCCAGAGACTGATAGA
This sequence comes from Orcinus orca, assembly GCF_937001465.1. Classification (NCBI taxonomy): domain Eukaryota; kingdom Metazoa; phylum Chordata; class Mammalia; order Artiodactyla; family Delphinidae; genus Orcinus; species Orcinus orca. Next base: position 89,179,610 of record NC_064569.1, on the reverse strand, counting down.
TCTACCATGATGCCTCCAGAGGCTTCAGAATGTGCATAAGTATCGTTCGTCATTGTTTATAGTTTCTGCATTCCTCATTTTTTCTCTATATTGGAGCATCTAGCCCTAATTCTAAATCTAATTAGCATTAGTTTCTGCAATAAGATTTAGTGGAATTCTCTTTCATATGTGTGACTGGAATCTATTTTCTTGGATCCGTCACTATATTCTCTTGTTCTGTAACGCTGTCAATTTTTCTTTCCTTTCTCCCCCAAAGAAGCAATCAAATAATACCCTTGTGGTGAATTTTGCTATTTCTAAAATTCCTCCCGTGTTTGGGGAACACTTTCAGTGGTGTGCTGGACCTAACTCCCCCTAGCTCAGGAGGGCCAATTGTGCTCAGTCCTTCCCAACTGCTTGTTTGATGACATCACATCAGTAGCTGGAAATCGGCCACAATGAGAGTATTTACACCATGGCGATCAGCAGTCGCTACAAATCAAGGTTTGGGGTGTTTTTCCCCTGAAGAGCTAGCTGGTGGTTAAACATTTACCAGCCTACCACTAGGGAGCGTGGCAGTTTTCTGAGTTTGCAAGGCAAGTAGCATTTTCCTCCTTTTACCCAGGTAGAAACCAAAAGTCAGAAAAGGAGAAGGCCTTGGCCTGAGTCACAGAACTCCCCAGAGGCATTGCTGGGGCTCTGGTCTGTGTGGTATAGCTGAAGAAGCACCAGCTTTGGAGTCAGGCAGATCTGAGTTTGGATCTCGTAGAGCTGCTCTTGTACTGTGAACTGTTCAAGTGTCTGACCCACCCGCCCCCCTCAGTTTCCCCACCTGCAAAATAAGGATGACAATATTTACCTTATCGATGTGCAAAAAAACCTAACAAAGCACAAGGGAGATATGCAATAAATATGCTTTGCCCTTCTGACTTACAAGTTCAGATCTCTGTGTATTATCCTATTCTTCCCATAACCATATATATTTTATTTCAACTCTCTACCTGAACAAACACCTTTCACTAAATAGTGAATATACTTTTGGGCTTCCCTGGCGGTGCAGTGGTTAAGAATCCGCCCGCCAATGAAGGGGACACAGGTTCGAGCCTTGGTCCGGGAAGATCCCACATGCTGCAGAGCAACTAAGCCCGTGCGCCACAACTACTAAGCCTGTGCTCTAGAGCCCGCGAGCCACAACTACTGAGCCTGCGCTCTAGAGCCCGTGCTCCGCAGCAAGAGAAGCCACCGCAATGAGAAGCCCGCTCGCGGTAACCAAGAGCCACCACAGCCAAAAATAAATTAATAAATAAAATTTTTTTTTAAAGAATAGTGAATATACTTTTTCTCCAAGTATGTGCCACTGGAATAAGTAGAAAAAAGTCTCCGTGTTGACATTTATGTGTGATTTGGGGAATCAGTTTCTTTCCGGCAATCTTAGAAAATGCACTAGGTATCAACTAAGATCATTTTTCAGCTGCCTGGAGTTTTCTCCACTGACTCTTCTGCTGAGCTAAGCTTCCTGAGGAGTATTGACTGGGGAGGCCATCACGGCCACGATTCCATCCACCAGAGTAACTGCAGGGACCTTCTCTTGGCTGTCGTGCTCTGTGCTCTGTACTGTCTCTGCATGCTCTCACCGACCTGGTGGTAGACATTTGCTCCTAAGCCATTCAGCTAAGCCAAAATGTATTTTTCTTTTTAGACTTTTACTAATGTATTTTTACCTGAATAATACATTTAGTTGTTTTTAACATTTTAAAAAATACAAAGGTGTATACAATGGCAATTTCCCTTCCTAGACAATCCCCCCCTTCATTCAGGTCCCTCCCCATGAGAACTAACCGCAAAAAAAGAAGGTGGCAAGGAGGAGGAAGCAGCCTCTGACTATTAGTATCTTATGAACCCAAAGGCTCTTGGAGCCCCATCTTGAACACCCAGCATCAGCACAGCCTTCACCATAGTTTCCATCTGTGTTGATTCTGTTGGACCAAAGAAGTCTGTCGAAACCAGGAATACTGCAACGAGCTCATATGGCTTATCAGTAGGTATAAAGCAAATTGGCAAAGACATACCCAGAATAAAGTCAGAGAGGATCTGCTTTGTTTCTGTAAAGATAAATGGCATATGTTGTATAAACACCATCCATCAGCTAACCCTAGGTAGGTTGTCATACATCTGGAGAAAAGCGTAAGAGAGAATCTGTGCTTACAGGTGATGTGCTATGTGTCAGGTGCAGTGCTAGGCTTTTTTTTTTGGTGGTAAAATAAGCATAACATAAAAATGCCGTCTTAACCGTGTTTAAGTGCACAGTTCAGTGGCGTTTGGGGCATTGACGTTGTTGTGCAGCCATCATCTCCAGGGAGCGCTGGGCCCCTTAGCCCGTCTCACTTAGTCCTCGGGACAGCTTCTGAGGTCTGTGTTAATGTTCTCCATACAATGAGGATATTTCAGAGAGATTGTTTAACGTCTCATCCTGAGTACCCGGCAGAGCCTGGGGTGAATCCAGATGTGTTCATCTCCAAAACACATAGACAGGCGTGCCTGGCTGTCTCTCTTACTGTCGTATTTTTCCTCTCTTCCATCCTATACTGTTGTCTAGGGGTGATCCTGCTGCTTCTGGATAAGCTGCGGAAGATGAAGTGGGAGCAGATGTGGAGGCTGACTGCAGAGAGGGAGTTGATGGGCATGCTCTCCACATCCTTAGCTGATCAGGTAAGTAGGCAGCTTAGAAGGTACGGTTATTCCTGAGCACCCTGCTGCTGTGTCTCAAACTTGCAAGTGGCTGAGTCTGCATTATTCTTCCAGATCTGTATGACTGCTTACTTGGATAGATCTGCCTTGTACTTGCCAGCCTGAGACGACAGCACTCCGCTTAGTTCATTCCCCTTGTTCGTTCGTGTGCGTGTTCAGCAGACTTGCCCTGCACACTGTGCATGCCAGGGAATATGTTCAGAAATAGGATTACGGAGATAAATGAAGGACACAGTCCTTGGCCTCAGAGAGCTCATAGTTTATTGAAGAAGAGTCATAAGTAAATGATAATTTGGTGTGTTAGGAGGTCACAGTCTTCATCTTGGTGTAGAATATCCAGTGCCTGCCCCCTGAGATTCCAGAATACCAAGGCATATTTCCCAGGCAAGATTCCATTTTCCTTTCTGGCAAATAGAATCTAACTTTTGAAGCAAAGCCTTTTGCTTAGATCCTATACTATGACCCCATCCTCAAGGGAAATGCATTTAAATAGAAGGGAAAAACCTCCTTGGCTGGTGAAACCAGCTTTTAATCCAGGCAATCTGAAAAAACCCATGAACTCCACCAAACTATTAACATAAATTCATTTAAACCCCATTTCTCATTTTGGCTGAGAAATGCAGAGGCCTGAGCCTTTGCCCTGGAGTCTACCAGGGTCACACATCTAGATTATGAGTTTCCCATGGTATAAATGGCCATCTTGAAATGTAAAGACGATTTCTCTGAGTTCTCTGCATTTTATCCTTTCCTGTTTAACCAAAAAGCAAGCTCACTCCCTGTTTTTGTTCAACATTCAGTTGTCTGATTTGTTGAATTTTTGCAAAGTTTTCTAACGTGGAGGAAACAAGAAACTCTGTGGTGTTAGTTTACTATTTTTTTTAGCATTGTTGTTATTCTGTATTTCCCAAGCAGCCAGAAACTAATTTCCTTTTTCAAACATGAGATATGGTATAATGAAGGAGTTAAAAATTACCCAGGTAGCTGTTTTAAACCTGAGGGGAAAATTGTCCTCCATCATCATATTTCAAGTCAGGTCATAATGACTTGAGTGTGTCCCCAGAAGCTAGCAATTGCCTGTCCATGTCCATGGAGGATAGTTGATTCAGCCATCGCCTTCTGCGAAGGCCCATAATTCACCTCCCGACACCACCTGTCAGCAGCTAGTTAATATGTGTGGCCTGGCTGGTGCAAGAGCTTGGAGAAGAGCCGGCAAGAAGTAAAGCCTCCCTAGAAAAGTCAGAGTTGGATTTGGAAATGCGGAGCACGGGCACAGGCACCCTGGCCCGCAGGAATCCCGGGTTGCATCCATCATCGAGTCTGCCCAGCGCCCCAGGGAATGCCGCTGAAGCAGGATATATCATTTGTCTCAGCCCCTCAATAAGGAGAGCACCTGTCATCACGCAGTTTCCTCTCCAGGAGGCTCAGGATGGATGACAACAGGGTTCCTCGGTGAGGTGAGAAGAGGGGCGGAAAAGTGACTTCATTTATTTTATGCTGGCTCGGGTGGAAAAGACGCTCCGTATCTGCCCCCTTTGCTGGACGGTGCTCACTGAGACCAGCAGGACCCGTGAGCTTCAAGTCAGTGTGGGGCATTCCCCCCTCTCTATCCAAACATGACTGCTTGGTTTCTAGAGATAAAAGGCAAGGGAGATGCCCTGCAGTGCAAGTGAGCCTGTGCTCCGAGCCGGAGGCTCAAGAGATTGCACAGGAGATGTGGTGCCTCAAGAGCCAGCATCACAAGCTGAGCCCATCTGACTGTTGTGACCGTATCTCTGGCTTTTATCCCCTAGGATATTTTCAACGCTGTCATCAAACAAAACCCCTTCCTCGTGTATCAGCTCCCCTGCTTCTGGAACGTGCAGCTGTCAGACCACACCCGCTCTGAGCAGTGCTACAGAGACGTGTCTGATCTAAAGGTAGGGTAAGGAAGGCCCTGGTGGGCGGTGGCAGAGGGAAGCTGGATGGGGCAGCGCCCTTCAGGGGGATGATTGGCTCGGAGCTTTGTGTGCAGTGTGGTGAGAGAGAGAGAGAGAGAGAGAGAGAAGGGTGCAGAAGAGCAGAAAGAATGGGCTTTTATGCTTTGTTTTGTTCTCCCCCACCCCGCCCTGTTTTGGCTTTCTGGAAAGCATCAGGCCTCCCAGCACAAGAACCAGCGTGTGTGGTTACTCTTCCTGCTACCTGCTGCTGGCTGTTTTGGTTCATGTTGGCTCATTTAATTCAAATGAAAACATTTATTGAGGGCCTCCTTTGTGCCAGGTGCTGTAGATATGGATATGAATAACTTCTTTTCTACTTTCAAATCATTCTTGGCAGAGAGGAACAGAGAAACATGTAAGGAAATAAATGTAAAAAAAGATGACAGATGCTATGATAGTTGTGGATGAGGTGAGATGCCAGCAGGGAGAAAGGACAGTGACAGAAAAGCCTTTATCATTGGTCTCTAAGAACCAAACACAGTGGTAAGGCCTGACAGGAGATAGACAAAGAAGAAGGGGTGTGTGTATCAATTACCTACTGCCACAGATAATGCTGCGTAACAAACTATTCTAATAGGGGCTTAAATCATCAACCATGTATTTAGTTGATGAGTCCACAGGTTGACTGGATGGTTGTCTGATAGTCACTGGCTTAGCCAAATGTCTGTGGTCAGCTTCAGATGGGGTGGCTGTGGCTAGGGCAACTTGGTTCTCCTCCAGTGTCTCCTGTGTCCTGTCAGCAGGCCAGTCTAGCTCGTTCTCATGGCAAAGCAGAGGTGGAAAAGGAAGCCCTAGGGCACACAAGGAAACCCGAGTCCTTTTTGCTGACATCCTATATGCCAAAGTAACCGTGTGGCTGAGCCCAGAGTTAAGGGGTGTGTCAGAATTCCCTGCCTGTAGTCGTGAAGGGTTGAAAGAATGAAAAACTGATCTCAGCTATTAAATGACAGATTAATGATTTGAACCCAGGTCTGTCTGACACCAAGTGTGTTTGCCCTCTGGCTGTAAGAGAAGAACTAGATACATGCATCCATAGAGAGTTTGTTTCATTTAAAATTTATACCCATTGCCCAGGTGACGATGTGGTAACAATAATTGCAAGTTATAAAAAGGAAAAAGGGACCCAAACCTTGCTTTTCTAACAAGTCAGGCTTCTCTTATTGGTTTCTGGTCCATATCCGCATTATGTACCTATTATGTCTTATTTGTAGTCACAATTTACATGGAATTTTGTATTCTTCCATTGCTTAGCCATTCTGGTTACCTTAGTTGTTTTCAAACTTTCACAAATATAAATATTGAACAGCTCAAAGTTCACACCTTCTCAGGAGTGAAATCACAGAGTCAAAAATAAAGAACTGTTTTTTAAAGCACTTGAAGTTCATTGCAAAATATTTAAAACAGAAGTACCTGCATTATCCATTCTTTAAATCGGCATTTATGAAATTCCTTCAATATGTCATGTATTTGTTAGACATAAGGAAAACAGATGAAATGCACAGGAATATTTCCAAGAATATCATAAACTAGAAGTTCAAAGGGGAGGAAAATAAAACCAACCCTATAAAGAACACCTAAAAATGCTGCATAAATTTTTTTTTAATGTTTTGAAAGCATAGCTGATCAGTTCATAAATTAAATGAAGTAATAAACAGAGGCCAAAAAACAGTAATAAAGTGTGACTCCAGGATGATAAGCAAAAAGCAGCTGCATCTGACATTTGCTGGATATTTGCTTATCCTTGGCGTCTGGGAGCCTTGTATAAATGTAGATAGCTGTATAATTATTGTGCAAACAAGGGAATGCTACCGTGGGTTGCACTGGGATAATAGGCCTAAATCAAAATCAGGCAACCCATACGTATAGCCATTCTGTTGAAATGCTATGTGTGGGAACTTGGGCCCCAACACGAAAAAACACAATTAGAAGACCCTGGCATAAAGTCAGGATCCATGAAGAGTGATATCCTCGGTAGGTAAACAGTTTAAAAACCCATAGTATAGGAGGAAACAACAGAGATTGTTGCCTGTTTCATTCTTTGCTTTTGGTGGAATAAGGGAGAAATGTTTCCCCTGAGAACTCCTGATTTCAAGCCTGTGCTCATATTATTTGGGGAGCTAAAATTATATGTGTAGGGCAGAAATACAAAGAAAAAAATGAAAAATTTCCAGATCCCTGGGAGAAACAAACAGAAATCTGATCTTGAAGAATACTCTCAAAAACAAGACTTCAGAATCCTTTAGGTGGAGTTTCTAGAAAAATGAGTTCTCAGTCAGTTATCACTGAACACACAAGGAAGTAAGCTACCATGAGAGAGGGCAGAAACTGACCATAGAATTAAACTTCAGAGACTACAAGTATTAGACTCATCAGGCATGAAACATAATATAAGCATTTGTATTGTATAAAAAATAAAAAAAGAATATTGAAAGTAGGTTAGAGGAACAAGAGATTCTCAAAGATGAATAGGCCTATTTAGATCAACTAGGACTTGTAGGAGTGAAAAATATAATTATTGAAATTATAAATTAAATAAATGTGTTCAGCAGTAGATTAGACCCAGCTGAAGAGAGACTTAGTGAACAGGAAGAAATATCTAAGGAAATTACCCAAAACACGCACACTGAAAAAAAAAGAGGTAGAATAATAAAGGGAAGTTAAGGTATTGGGATATGTCTAATTAGATTATCAGAAGGAGATAAAGAGAAAATTGGAAGTGAGGCATCATTGGATGGGGGTGGTGAATGGGAATTTTTCAGAACTGTTAAAAGGTATCCATAGATACAAGAAGGATTGTGTTTACCAAGCAGTGTAAAGAGAAAGCCATATTTAGACTTACAGTAGTGAAATTGCAGCACCCTAAAGAAAGCTGATTTTAAAAATAGCCAAAGAGAAAAGACAGATTCTCTACAAAGAAATTCCACATGTGTGATGAGAGTTCCAATGGCAGAAGCCAGAAAAGAGTAGAAAGAATATCTTCAGTGTTCTGAGAGACAATAACAACACACTGTGTACCTAGCAAAACAGTCTTTCAAACATGAGAGAGGAATATCGAATTGAGTAAAAACAAAGAGAATTTACCACCAAAATACTTATGCAAAGAAACATCCAAAGGAAAATGTACTTTGGAATCCTTTGGAAAATGATTTCAGATTCAAAAAGGAATGTTGAACAAACAAATTAGAAATGTATTGAAACTCTGAACAGTTTCTACATGATAGCAATAGTAGTAATAATAATGTAATTTGTTTGTTTAAAAACATTATACCTAAATTATCAGGCAGTGACATCATGTAAGTCAGGAGGGAAGTGATGAGAATTAAAGTACTCCTTGAGGTCATTGCTTTGTTGACGAGGGGGATGAGATATTAAATTTAGCTGCTAAGCTAGGTATGCACGCTAACATTTCAAGGTTAAGCTCTAAAAGAACTGGAAAAAATGGGTGGGATAGAATGGAATAAGAAAAACCAAGATAACCAACCAAGATACCTCAGTCGTTTAAAAGAAGAATTAGATGCAAGAAAAGAAAAATAAATAAGAGCACAGAAAAAGTAGGGGGAAATAGAGAACAGGAAATCAAAATGATATAAATAAGTCCAGCTATATCAGTAATCAAATAAACTAATTTTGCCAGTGAGAAGATAGGTTGTCAGATTGACTAGGAAGCAATATTCAACATATGCTATTGATAAGAGACATGCCTGATACAAAACTACCCAGAAAGGTTGACAGTAAAATTATGGGAAAAGAATATCAGGCAGATATCATCCCAGATAAAACTGGGTGACTATCTTGATATCAGACAAAGCATTGGTAGGTACAGAGATGGTCACGACTTAAAAACAAAAAGTTCACCAAGAAGATACAAATGCAGATTCATTTACTCAATCTCTTAATGTTTTTGAGCCCAGTGATTCTTCCGAGTTCTAGGAATACAACAAAGATTAAAGCAAACAAAAGCCTCTCACATGTGGAACTTTCTCTCTAGGAGATAAAGCAGAGTTATAGGAGATAATAAGAGAATACTGTGAACAATATTATGTCAATAAATTTGAAAACTGTGAAAGGAACATATTCCTATAAATGTATAGTTTATCAAAACTGACTTAAAAAAATATAAAGTCTGGATTATTTTCTAGTCATTAAACTTTCTTACAAAGAAAATAGTACCCCTAGATAGATAGTGAGAAGAAGATGTTCTACCAGTTTTTTTTTTAATCAAAAGGTATTTCCAGTTTTTAGTCAACTTTTCCAAGGAATAGGAAAAGAGGAACACTTTTTAACTCATTCAGTGAGGCCAGGATATCCTTGATACCAAAACCAGACAAGGAGATTACAAGAAAGGAAAATTAGAGGCCTATCTCATTCAGGAATACTGATGTAAAAATCTTAAGCAAAATATTAGCGGACTGAATCCAGCCATGTATAAAATAGATCATACATCATGGCCAAGTTGGGTTTATTCCAGGAAATACAAGAGTGATCTAACATTGAAAAAAATCCACAAGTGTCATTTAGCACGTTAATAGATTAAAGGAGAAATACCATCTGATTATCTAAATAGATGCAGGAAAATTATTTGATAAAATTAAATATTCATTTGTGACAAAACCTCTTATGAACAGAATCTACTGAAAACCTACAGCAAACTTTTGCCGAGCATTTGCTTAGGGTTCTGCTAAATAATTAAAAGAAAACAGTAGGGTGCCCACGAACACCCACACACCTATGGAAATTTGATACACGACAAGGTGGCATTGCTGGCCATTGGAGAAAGGATGTAATTTTCTGTAAATGGTGTTGAGACGCCTGATTATGTATGATAATCAGGAAAAACTGAAAATGGGTCCCTGTCTCACACCGTATACAAAACTTACTCCGATGGATTAGAGACTTCAAAGTGAAAGGCCAAATTAAATGTTGATTTTTTAAAAATTAGGAAATTAGCCTATGACCTCAGAATAAGGAAAACACCAAAAGCATATATCATAAATGAAAGGGTCAGTGAATTCAACCACGTTGAAATTAATAACTCCATCAAAGTGGCATCAAAAAGAGAAAAGAAAAAAAAGTTTCAACATATACAACTAAGGACTAGTAAACAAAGTATACAAAAAATTTGAAGAGAAATGTGTAAAATATGAATTCATTTCACAGAATTGCAAAGAAAATGGCCAATAAACACTTGAAAAGATGTACAACCTCTTTGTTAATCAGGGAAGTGAAAATTAAGACCACAAATAATTGAAAAAGTGGTACTAATGAAGTCTCATTAACAGTAGGAACTCTCCTGTAGTGTTGATGGGAGTGTAAATGTATACAACCAAATTGGGAAAACACTTTGGCACCATATTGTAAACTTGAAGTAACACCTATTTTACAGTCTAGGGCTTGGATGTAATTGGTCAAAAATTGAGACGTGGATGACTTCCTGCAGAAAGCACTCCACCAGCTACCAGTGGGCAAATGGTGACAGATTGACGTCAGGCCATGTGTCCTCATAACAAATGACATTGTTTGACTAGGCAGTGGCACAGTAGACTTAAAAGCTCAAGTCTTTTTTTTTTTTTTTTTTTTTTTTGCAGTACGCGGGCCTCTCACTGTTGTGGCCTCTCCTGTTGCGGAGCACAGGCTCCGGACGCACAGGCTCAGCGGCCATGGCTTACGGGCCCAGCCGCTCCGCGACATGTGGGATCTTCCCGGACCAGGGCACGAACCCGTGTCCCCTGCATCAGCAGGCGGACTCTCAACCACTGCGCCACCAGGGAAGCCCTCAAGTCTTATTTTCATATCAAAAAGAAAAACAATAAACTTCCACAAAAATCAGTGCAACTAAAATCCTTGGCAGGCCTTATTGAAAAAGGAAGGAAATTCTGACAGCTTACAACGTGGATGACCTTTGAAGACATGCTAAGTGAAATACTCCAAACACAAAAGGACAAATATTGTATGAGTCCACTTATATGAGATAACTAAAATACTCAAATTCATAGACACAGGAAGTAGACTAAAGGTTACTAGGAGCTGGGGTGAGGGGAGAATATGGAGTTATGTGTACAGAGTTTGAGTATGGGATGATGAAAAAGTTCTGGAGATGGATAGCAGTGATGGTTGTACGACAATGTGAATGTACTTAAGGGCGCTGAACTGTACACTTAAAAATGGTTGAAATGGTAAATTGTATGTATATTTTACCACAATAAAAAAGAATCTGGGGCTTCCCTGGTGGCGCAGTGGTTGAGAATCTGCCTGTCAGTGCAGGGGACACGCGTTTGAACCCTGGTCCAGGTAGATCCCACATGCCACGGAGCAGCTAAGCCTGTGCGCCACAACTACTGAGCTTGCGCTCTAGAGCCCGTGAGCCACAACTACTGAAGCCCGCACGCCTAGAGCCTGTACTTCTCAACAAGAGAAGCCACCACCATGAAAAGCCTGCACACTGCAACAAAGAGTAGCCCCCGCTCTCCACAACCAGAGAAAGCCCGCACACAGCAACGAAGACCCAACACAGCCAAAATTAAATACAAATAAATTAAATTAAAAAGAAAAATCTGGGGGTGGAGGGACCTTGGCGAGTGTCCTATGAAGTTGATTGTTTTTAGGAGGATTAGTATGAGTTTCATTAAAGAAACCAGTCATAAGCCAGTATATTTGGCATGATTTCTGAGCACCTGTAAATTGGCAGCCACAAAAAGGAAAAGAAGAAGCTTCGTAAATTAGAGGAGACTCTTCATTTGCAAACTTTCAACTTCTATGTTTTGTAGATGCCAACAAAGCTTGGTCTCCAAGTGTATGTCCCATCTGCCCACCACGTACATACCAATGTGTTCATGCTGCCGTATTTATTGAGTGATTACTATATGCCAGGTACTGTTACAGGTCCTAGTGATGCCACAGGAAACTAAACAGACAAAGCCATTGGTCACGTAGAGTTTAGGTGCTGGTGTAGCAGATGGCTGTGCCTCTTGGGCATTGCTTAGTGTTGCTTAATTATTGTCACTTTGAACCTATCAAACGAAATAATTTGTGAACCCCCTTTGGCAGCCTCTTCTATATGTGAATAGAGGAGTTTCCATCAAATGACAAAACCATGAAGATAGATTTAAACCAAGTTTAATCCATATCTTCTTAGATAAACCTAAAAAAGAAGTCATTTTACCACTGATAGCTTATCTAACAAAATCTGACACAGAACCCTAAAATACAGGCAATATATGAAAGGGGAGCTGCCCTGGAGGTGAGGAGAGGCTTAGGGGATGAGGGAGAGAGACTGGAAGGCCTGAGCACCACCCTCTGGGTCATATCAGGGTCTGGACATTGATGAAGAGCTGGTCGAAGCTCTTCTGTAGGTCCCTCCAGGCCAACCTGGGCCTCAGATTCCAGGGAAAGGTGTATCTTTGTTGTTTTCTTTCTTCTTAATTTTCTTTCTTCTCTTCCTCCCCCACTTTTTTTCATTGTGTTCAACATCTATGAAGGAACCTCCTGTTTGCTAGTTATTATGTCCCTCCCTGGGGAGTATCCAGGGTACCCTGAGCTCTGCTCTCCATCAACTCACACTCTGTTGCCCCAAAGGGTAGCCAATCTAAGAAGCTCACCTGTGGGATCCACAGGGACCTGTGCTGGGTCAGCTGATAGAAAACGTCAATTTAAGCAAGACTTACAAAACTCTATTAACCTTGACTGTCCTTTGGGGCAAATCCAGGGCCAGGTTTTTTTGTGGCCGATTGTGCTGTAAGGTCACTTAAGTGACCCTCCATCTGTGTCCTCTATGGTTCTCGGGGTCCTTTCAAGTTGAGCAGGAACTTAAGGACTGCCATAAGGCAAGTGAAGGGCAGTCCTGGACTTTTGCATTTCCCTCACCCTTATATAGTCATCTCACCCATGCCCAGTCTGACAGCCAATTTTTTTTTTTTTTTTTTTTTTAGGAACTTCTTTTTATCGAGTTGTTCCAGAACGTTTATCTTGCCTTTCGTGGAAATAGCAACTCTCACCTAATTCAAAGAATGTTTAATTTCCTTTCCAATTACATTTGAAGTGGCATAAAAACACATTTGGTAACAAACACAGCTCCCTCCTGATAACATAGGGCTCAGGTGTAGCTGCACGCAGCCTCCCACTTTGTGCCAGAGAGGAGTTTACCAGCCTTGGCATCTAGCCTGCCCTGGGTGTCAGCTGACAACTTTGTGCTGAGTGTAGGTTAAGAGAACATCTAAGGGGAGGAGTGGTTTCACTGAGGAGGCAGAAGAAGTATCTAGGCTTTTGGAGCCAAGCAATCCTGTAAATTCTGACAGTTCTACCTCTTACCAGCTGAAGGACTTGAGTAACTCACTTAACCTCTCAGGCTCAGTTACAAAATCCTTGATAAAATGGAGGCCATTATTCTTGGCCCGGTTCTCAGCCAGGCCCCTTGAGTGCTCCATAGAAATGCACTTGACCTTACCTCAGTCTTTTATGTTTCAAAGACCTCCATTTTTTTCTCTTCAGTCCTAAACCTTGATGACTCAGGCTTCCCTGGCTGAGTCTTAAATTAAAAGAGAAGGACCCAAAGGAGCGGCTTTTTATTCCTTCACCAGGAGCGCAGACTCAAGAGACCAGCAAAGAAGCTGTGTGCTGGCCTAGAGCCAGGAGATTGCGCGGGATTCCAGGAAATCGTGTCTAGCCCTTGAGTCTTTAGTAGACCGTCTGTTAGAGAAGGAAGCCCTGGTCAGAAACAGTGGGTGATGGCCAGGAAGTGGCAAGCAGTGGGTCCAGTCCTCAGGTCTGTGAGAGTTACTGGAGCCCAGGGCTGAGTAAGCCCATGGTTCCTGCCCTTGGGAAGGTCACAGACTATTTAGAATTAACCAGTAAGGAAACAGAAAATCCCAGTGCAGCCTGCTAAGTGCTGTGAAGCAGGGAAGTAAAGGGGGCTGAGGGCGGCTGCAGGAGCCCTGTCTAGTTGGGAGCGTGACGCAGCCTGTATCTCGGAGGGATCTCTATAGGAGGTCTGAGCTGAATCTTGATATCCAGATTCTGCTGCTTCCTCATCTTCTGCCCTCACATCCACCCAGGCTGGCCCTCTCCACAGTCCTCCCTCCGTCCCTCCCCTACTTAGAGCCCTGGAGAATGGGGAGTGGAAACTCACATGCAAGTTAGAAAGAGTAAACCGGATGCTGGGTAGGCAAGCAACAGGGACCACGCCATTGCTAGAGAAACAGCTGCCCAGAATGTACTGATCCCTTTCTGGGATTGACAGGAAACACATCTCATCCTTTGGGGTCCTGGTCCTGTGACCAGGACCCCAAAGGATGAAATGGCATATTCCAGATCAGTTGGGTGGGAATGGTGTTCCAAGTATGGTGTCACTTAATCTTGACAAAAGTCTCACAGGGTGAATATTGTTCAGTCTGTTTTATAAATCAGAAAATTAAGAATCGTACAGATTAGTCACTTACTTGCCCCAAATCCCACAGCTCAATACGACAGAGCTGAGATTCAAACTCGTGTCTGTCTTACTCTCAGTCCAAGGTTCTTTCTTCTGACTTGGGGCTGAGTTCCCACCTGAATGTATTTTCCCAGGAAAGTATTTTACGTGAGATAATGATTCTATAGGATTAATCTGTGTGAGCCCTCTTTCAATTAAGTGCGTTTTTGAGGGCTAACTCCAGAACAGAGACCCCGAATATAACGTTCTCTCCTTGAAAGAACATGTGAATTTGAAGCAGCAGGCGCAGAGCCTGAATTTTTGAATTGGGAGCTGCGTGCACTTAAAAGAAGAACCCTAAAGGAGAGGAGGAAAACCAAGAGAAAACCTGCCATCCATATGGGGAAATGATGTGTGTTCCAGAGGCAATCTGTAGCATTTGCATAAAAGGAGTAGCACATAACTCAAGTTTTAAAACATTTTATAATACTTAGAGAGGTGTCAGATTTCACATCTTTTGAGGAAGACGGGGTGGGGGGGCCACCGTGTATTAGCGTATTGAGCTTGCCATAGCTAAGCTGGCTGCAGTGAAAAATGAGGCAGGGGAAGGCAGAGAGAGGGTACTAAGTGATGAATGCTAAGGTTGATTTTGGAGGATTAGGATGGATTGAGGAAGGAAAAACAGTTGCTCTGGGGAAGAAGATCTAAAGTTTAGAATTACCGCCTTCCAGCCAGACCTCTCTTAACTTCAGGCCAGTGGCTGTTTGATTTCCTTGCATGACCCAGGTCCGAGGACTGGAAGTGTTTTCTTGTCTCTGTGCACTGCTGCGGCTGGTAAACCCGAGGAGTTCTGGGATTAAATTTGAGGCAGCTGGCCCCTGTCCAAGTAGTCTGTCTTTTGGCACCATCGCTCTAGGGCTCGTACCTGGGAATCGCCCATTCACCCAGCAAACTGCAGAGTACCCACTGGGGGCTAGGCTGCAGGGCTGTCGCTGGGCTACTTACCCTTTCTTGACCTTGTCGTCATCTGAGAAAGTGGGGCAGTAATCACTCTATAGAGGAGATGTAGAGATGAAAAGGGGTGATATATTAGTACGGGGTTATGAGACATGTAGTAAGCCTAGTATTCTTTTTTGTTTGTGTGTTTTTTTTTAATTGAAGTATAGTTGATTTACAGTTTTGTGTTAGTTTCAGGTATACAGCAAAACTGAATATATATATATATTCTTTTTCAGATTCTTTTCCATTATAGGTTATTACAAGATACTGAGTATAAATAGTTCCCTGTGCTGTACAGTAGGTCCTTGTTGTTTATCTGTTTTATATACAGTAGTATGTATCTGTTATGCCTAGTATTCTTACTATTTTTTTATATCTTTATTGGAGTATAATTGCTTTACAATGGTGTGTTAGTTTCTGCTTTATAACGAAGTGAATCAGCTGTAGGTATACATATATCCCCATATCCCCTTCCTCTTGCATCTCCCTCCCTCCCTATCCCACCCCTCTAGGTGGTCACAAAGCACCGAGCTGATCTCCCTGTGCTATGCAGCTGCTTCCCACTAGCTATCTATTTTACATTTGGTAGTGTATATATGTCCACGCCACTCTCTCACTTCGTCCCAGCTTCCCCTTCCCCCTCCCTGTGTCCTTAAGTCCATTCTCTACGTCTGCGTCTTTATTCCTGCCCTGCCACGAGGTTCATCAGTACCGTTTCTTTAGATTCCATATATGTGTGTTAGCACGTGGTATTTGTTTTTCTCTTTCTGACTTACTTCATTCTGTATAACGGACTCTGGACCCATCCACCTCATTACAAATAACTCAATTTCATTCCTTTTCATGGCTGAGTAATATTCCATTGTATATATGTGCCACATCTTCTTTATCCATTTATCTGTCAGTGGGCATTTAGGTTGCTTCCATGTCCTGGCTATTGTAAATAGTGCTGCAGTGAACATTGGGGTCCATGACTCTTTTTGAATTCTTATTATTAATAATCTGTCAGTATTGTTCCCACTCTCTTGGGGTAATTTTCACTCAGCTAGTTTACAGGCAAAACCTGTAAACAAGGGATCTTCTTGCTCATCCATTCCAGTGCTCACATTTCACAGACCGGAAACAGGAACCCACAGAGGGGAAACAACTTGCCCAGGGTTAAGCACTGGTGTGTGTCTCGTCATCTTGTGCCCTGATACTGTGCTGGAGAACGACCCACTCAGTGGAGGGGACTTTGGGTGCTTTAAGCTTTAGTCTTTTGTCTTTGCCTCAACACTCACCCATTCTTGGCTTATGTGGTAGTTTTTAGAACTGAACTCCTTTGGTTGTTATTGATTTAAGTTTTCCGTCACTGGCTTGGTTACGCATAGCTGATGAAGTTCAGATGCATTTATTCCTGGAAACATCAACAGGATCCCTAGAAGCAAGGTCATGGCTCTGGAGAATTCGCCCTTCGATAATAGCACTTGGTGGGGTACATATCTAAACAGTTCTAAGAACTGTTAGTGAGATTTCTTTCAAACAGAGGAGAGCTGGGGAGGGGTGGGGAGAGAGGAGTTCCGTGTACCATATACTGTACCAGATACCCTATTATGATATCCTGCAGCAAGGAAATCTGATCGATTTTATTGATTCCCCAGCATCTCCCCCACGTATTCTATGTCAACACCCAGAACCATGACCATGGAATGCCCTGTGGAACAGGTTCTTTAGAAGCGCACTCTAAGAAACATTTCCCTGGATAATCTGGGCTCTATTAAGAAGGAAAAGGATTCTGAGAGAGGGGACCATCAACTAAGCGGTATTTGGTAATTATGGACATCAAACCACTGAAGTTTCTAGGAATGTGGAAATGAGGGATTTGATACGGAACATTTTTGCCTAAAAATCCCTATAATGAGGAAAACAATTTCAAATATTTATTTCTAAAAGTTCCATCTATATTACAGGTTCTTTGTAAAAGTAGTTACTTTTCCATTCATCACGTTTACATTGAAGGGTCAGATTCAGGTGTGTGTGTTTTTTCCCAAAAGCATCAGATAGCATACCACCGACAACCATTTTTTCATAAAAACAGAAATGCATAAATCGTCTTTACGTATGCCATTTATTATAAGTCCTTTGCCATGAGTTAACCAGCTAAGCTCTATGTTGGACAGAAGATTTTCATTGTCATTCCTCATGTCTTTAGAAAGTGTTGTAAAAATTCTATATTTTCAGTCTCGTCTTTATAAAGTTAACCAAATCAACGACATCTAATAGTACTAATGCACACTGGCTTCCAGTGTTTTGTTGCAAACTTGCCTATCAGTGATACAGTAAAGGAATTCAGTGTGGGGCACTCCCTCTGTAACTTTTCTTGGTATCCTTTCGTTATTCCAGCTAAAGCAGCTGTACCTTCAGTCATTCCACATATGCACGCTCCATAAAGCATTACCATCGTTAAAGTAGGAATTCACTGCTCAGAATATCACTTCCCCAGGACATCTTTCCTTTACTGCTCACTGAAAAGTCGTTCTTTGTGTATTTCATTTTCTAAACAGAGTCTTGCAAATAGCATAAGATGACGCGTGTCAGAATCCTCTGTACTTGGATTTAACTCTATAGCAAATCACCCATGTAATTTGGTTTAATCCTAGTTTCTCCAGGCTTTCATCATTTGTTTTCTAGGACTCTTCCTATGATATTTGCTGACCCAGGAATTTACTTCATTTGTTACCAGATTGTCTTCTGTGTGTTTTTCCAGCCATTTTTGCCAAGGCAAGGAAACACAAGTGTTTTCCTTATTGGATTTTATTAGCTTTCATTTTGATGTATGAAATCTCCAAAGAGACTGCAGAACTCTTTTCATGGGGTTTAGTGAAACATTGTAAATTCCAAGACTGACTCTCACAAGACTTTAAACGTCATCCAAAATTCATGGAGGCTCGTCTTTATATCCTGGATGCTTTGTTTTTAAATGTCTTGCTCATCACGCATGTCTGTACTCACATTAAGTAATATCTCGAGGCATAATACACACTTGGGGTGAAGTTCTTCCGTAACGATCATGGTTATAAATGGTTTTTGAAATGGTCTTGAGGATTTAATTTTTTTTCAACCAACTTCTTGTCAGATCTAATTAGATGGGCATTTCTCTACTTGGAGATGCAGCTAAGGAAGAGCATATATTGGGAGCAGAAGTGTCAGCTCAGCTGTTTTCTTGCTGGTCCCAAAAGCTTGTGTTACTAGTATTCTCAACCTCTCGTTCCTTTGTAGAACTGGTTTGTGTTTTTAATATACACTTTTATTTGGAAGAATTTTAGACTTGCAGGAAAATTGTAAACATAGTACGTAGAGTCCCATGTGCCCCATCCAGTTTCCCCTGATGTTAACGTCTTATGTAACAATGGTGAACTTGTCAAAACTGACACACCAACATTGCTGTATTGCTATTACTAAACGTCAGGCTTTAGCTGCATTTCACCAGTTTTTCCATTCACTTCCTGCTTCCTGAGTCTCCTTTGGTCTCTGACAGTGTCTCAGTCTGTCTTTGTTTTTTCATGACTGACCTTGACACTTCCAAGGCATGTACTGTGCCACCCATGTTACTACTAAGGCTGCTAACCACCTTTCTTTCGCTAAGGTGGTCTTTTCAGGCTTCTCCACTGTAAAGTTACTGTGTTTCCCTTTCCTTCTTCTTTTTTTGGAAGTGAGTCACTTATCTACCCCACACTGGAAGTGAGGAGATGAAGTTTCACTTCCCGGGAGGGGGTAGAATCCACGTACATCATTGGGGTTCTTCTCTAGGGAGATTTGTCTCTTTCCCCCAATTATATTTATTTCTTAAATCATGTATTCATAACCCCAGGGACTCACATGTATTTATTTTGTACTTTGGGTTAATAATAATAATAATGCAGGGCTCTTTTTAAATCCTTTGTTCATTTTATGAGTTATTTTAGTTAAAATTATTGTTATCATTAAATAATGTTAATAAATGCACTAAAATAGATGTAGTCTGATTGGTAGAACACTTAGCCGGGTTTATTCCTCAGTACGTTTCAGTATGCGCGGGCACTGACACAGTTAGATATGGGAGCTCAAATGACGTAAGACCTCA
Source organism: Orcinus orca (assembly GCF_937001465.1). Lineage (NCBI taxonomy): Eukaryota > Metazoa > Chordata > Mammalia > Artiodactyla > Delphinidae > Orcinus > Orcinus orca. The sequence continues at coordinate 89,160,406 of NC_064569.1, read as the reverse complement.
CTCCCTCTCCTTCTCTCTCTGCCCCTCTGTCTTGCTTTCTTTCTGCCTCTGCTTTCTCTGTCATGGCAGGGTGACTTCTGGCAGCCTCCCCAGCCAGTATGTAGAGCTTCGTCGTTCAACAAATACATATTGCTCGCTTGCTGTGGACCAGGCACTGTTCCAAGCACGGGTTATAAGTGGAAAACCAGACAATGCAGGCCCTGCTCTCCCCAGCTTACATTCTAGTGCAGAATACAGATATCAAACAAGACAACAAATGATCAAACTGGTCATTTCAGGCAGGAAAACATGCTATGAAGAAATCAAAGCAAGGGAACATAAGAGTGACTAGCACACATGATCCCATACTGAAAAGAGAGCCCCTCTTTCCCTCCATGACTCTGCAGAGCAACTCTGTTGACCCTTCACGGGACTCATGCCCACGAACGGTCTGAAATGTCTCATTGGTCATCCTGAGTCACACGCCCTTGCTGTAGCAGGTCAGGCCTGACCGGTAGCCCTGTTAGAATCATCGGAAGAAGGCAGGGTCTTGATCTGTGAAGGAAGGGTGCAGAGCACATGGAAAAGCAACAGCGGGCCACTACAGAAGATGCCTGCTGGGATCCCGGAAGCCAGTTTGCCTTCTTGGAGTTTCCAAGCAGTGAATCACGGGGTGCCCACCCCCAGGGGCATTACTGACATTCCACCAAATTGGCTTCTCAACCAACCTTGGTAGAATCGTTCAGCTGAAGGGTCCCTGCCTGTCTCTAGAGGTGAAACCCACTTCCCTCTGTCCTCCTTGCCCTCAAATCAACAGAGACACTCCCTGGAGGACCCTGTGGGGACTCTGTGAAACTGAATAGAGTCTTAGTAATTAATACCTTAGAGAGGGAGCGCACTGGGCTGGTTACCATCCACAGGTCACATGACTGCAGAGAAGCCGCATTAGGCAACGCCATGGAGGATCCTTGTACTGAATGCGTCGCTTTCTCACTTCCTTGCTCTCAGAGGTCCATCGGAATTCTTCAGACAGGCGAGAATCCAGTTCAAATTGATTGCTACCCCCATTATATAGCAAAAGAACCAGAAACATTAAACGTGACGAACATGAGAGAACAGAGCAGGATCTTCTCAGATTCATGACCCTCCCAGCCCTGAGTATTATCAAAGATATCTATTTTTATGTTCTCATTTTTTTCCCTCTTTACAACGTCCAGCACCTCAGGCAGGGAAAAATAAGAAATGTTACGGGTGACAGAACAAGAAATGACAGGCTATAGGACAGGGCCTCGGACGCATGCACTGGCCTAAGTGTCTACGTTTTCCAGATGAGGGGACTAAATAATCGCTGAGTTTCATCTGTTTTCTTCCCCTTTCCTGGGTAATGTTTTTGTCTGGGAAGATTTTTTTTTTTTTCTGGGACTTGTAAAAAATCGAGGGACCACAGGAACCTTTGTAAAAGGAGGCAGAGAGTCACGGAACATCCGCGGCTTGAAGTCTTGAGTACCAAGGACACTGTTTTCATTTCATAGCCACTACCTGGTAATGGTCAGGAATGGGAAAGGAGAAGGGAGAGAGGTGGAATAGAGTCTTTAGCAGTTGGTGGAGGGAAGAAAAGAACTGGAGTGGATTCCGTGGCAGTCTGCAAACGTTGACCGGACCCGCCACTGTGCAGGCAGAGTTGGACAAACACAAGTCTTGCATTCAAGGAACCAACAGTCTAGGTTTAAATACAGACTGAGGGACAGCATCGCTTTAGAGAAGATCCCATGGGAACGGAGCACGTATGTTCCCAAGACGCGCACGTGCTGGGCACCGGTCTGTTCTGGGCTCCATGGTGGATGCCTTTACGTCTCTTGTCTCATTGATCCTCTGAAACAGGTATTATTATTGTTTCCTTTGAACAGATTGGAAAATAGAGGTTCAGATACATTAAGCTGTTTGGGTGACAGAGTTGGGAAGAAGCAAGGGTGACATCTGCCTCGCTCCCCTGCCTGTTAGCACTCTCCAATCTCTGCCCAGTGTGTTAAACCCACCTTAGTGCTTTCCCTTCTGAACAGCCCCCTCTTCGGGCCTCTCCTTGAGGTCCAGCAGGAGGAGCCTGGCCCCTGGCGTGGCATCTCCTCTGGGCTGTGTTGTCTGTGCCCATCCTGCCCTTCTGCCCCAGGCTGCCTCCACCTGCAATTCCTCCTTTAAGTCTTGTTTCTTATTCCTCTTTCCTTTCCTGTCTTCATCCAGCCTTCCTCATTGGTAAGGTGGATGACTCATGAAGTCTAAAACCAGATTTATTTTGTAATTTAATGAGCACGTGTGAAATGCCTTCATGCCCATCAACCCATCAGTCCTGGGCTTGACCACAAACTGCAAGGCAGTTGCTGTTATGTCCCTTTTATAGGTGAGGGACTGTCTCCACGATACTAGGCAGCTATGTGCAGACCACCTAGCGGATGAGAGCTGGAGCTGGGGCTGGGATCAGGTGCGTGTGCTTATCCTTTTGTAGCATATATCGTAATCCTGAAGAGGACAAGGAAAGGGACTTCTGAGACCATTGTCCTTCTCCCTGAAATACCAGACAAGGGAAGAACAGAGGGAGCTTAAATTCCTTCAAAAGAAAATGACAAGCTGTTTGGCCCTTAGATGAAGAAAAGAGGAATATGTTTCTCTATCTGAAAGCCCACATGAATAGGGCTTTTATAGCTGATTTGCTATAGACAGACAGAATGTGAGGATTATTGAGAATGTCATCATCATGATTTCCATTCTTGAACCAAAGGGCAGCTATTGAATACTAACTACCTGCCAGGCAGTATAACACTCAGGAAGAATAATAAGTCACGGTCCCTGCTGGCCCGGAAATTCATATTCCAGTGCTGCCAGGTGCAGGAATGTAAATAAATAATTACCAGAGCATGCGATGAGTTCTCTAATAGAGTTCAGTACGAGAGCCTGTGGCGTACTGAGGAAGGGCCCAGCAACTGCCTTAGGTGTTATATGAGGAATGCTTACAGTGAGAATCAGAAAACCCAATTTGTAGTGGCTTAAAATAAAATAGGGGGTTTGAATTTCTTTCCTAAGAGCCCTGGAGTAAGCAGCTGTAGAATTGGTTTGTAGATCAGCAGTGTGTTGACTTCACAGTCACAGGATGGCTGTCAGAGTGCCAGTCATCACATCTCTGTTCACAACAGGAAGGTGAGTGGGGTGGGAGGAAGGCAGCACCTTATCTGAACCTTGTGATTAAGAAATCAAATATATGCTTTGCCATGTGTCTTTTTGAGCAATCCTGTGTCACATGGCCACCCCTAGCTGCAAGGGAGTCTGGGAAATCAGAGAGAAGAATCATCACGAGTGCTTGGATCTGAAATGGATCATGAGCCACTCAAAGGGGCTAGGGACATGGCAACTACAAACAAAATGAATGTTCTTTTAGGAATGAAGAATGGAGTGGAGAGAAAGACTACTAGGAGGCAACCTTCTGGCATGAGTGGTCAGGGAAAGAGTTACAGAAGAGGTGCATTTGAGCTCAGCTGTGAAGGACAAGCAGGCATGAATATGGTAGAGAAGAAATAAAGATATTCTAAGGAGGGGGAAAAAGGCATATGCAAAAGCACTGAGTCATGGAAGACAGGTTCAAGAAATACCAGGAAGTTCTTTTAGCCTGGAGTTAGAGTTGGAATTGTAAGTGGGAACCAGTTTGCAGCAGGCTTCACTGCCAGTCTAAAGAAGATAGTTGTTATTCTATGAGCCAAGAAAGTCAGTGGAGGTCTTGAGACAGAGCCCCATTTTCCAAATACCCCTTATCTCAGTAACTGGGAACACATAAGCCCCGTGTTCTTACTCACGTGGCATTTGCACACAGGTTCTGATATCTTGGCACTTTGGCCAAGAAATCAGAATTATTTTTATGAGCCCTGTGGTTTCCAAGTACTTGAGAAGCCGGAGTATGGGCTAAACTCCTTCCATAGCCTTGTCCTTGTACTGAGTCTTGTTTCTGTCTTTGAAATGCTTTTTCCTGCGCCCTTGATAGGTGATAGTCTCTCGTTTCTCCTTTAATCACATTGACTTTTGCTCTCTTCCCGGATGATGTTTAAGTTTCCTGGACAGTAATCAATTTTCATCAATTTCTCAGGCTCATTGCAGGCTGACTGCAAGTCTGTACACATACTCAGCCTTTACAGACATTTCAGCTCCAATCAGATCACACTCCTGGGACCCCTGATGCCTGGTAGCTTCTGCAGCCCACCTGCCATGCAAGCTGGATGCCTCCTTCTCTACTTCCTCCCAAGCTGGAGGTTCAGCCCATGTATACGAGAAGTCCTAAATCACCCCAGCAGCCTTCGTGTCCCCGGGATGGTGCCGTGCCTATGTTTGGGAGGGAAGAGTAGGTTTCACTTCTGATCCTGTAATCTTCTGAGAATCTCATGTTCATTGCTGTAAACAGTTGATGATTACAGACATGGGAGAAATAGGAGAGAGAGAGATTCCTCATGTCTCTACCTCTTTGGGTTTGAATCCTGACTCTCCCACTTTCTAGCTGTGTAACCTGGGGCAATTGGCTGAACTTTCCTTACCTGTAAGATGGGATAATGAGAATATACCTGTAGTATTCAGTAAAGTACAAATGAGCCATGACGAATGAAATGTCTAGAGCAGTGCTTGGCACATAGCAGACATCCAATATATGTTAGCTGCTAATATGAACAATAATAATGATTACTGTGCTGATGTGTCCCAGCAAGTGGAATAAGTTATGATCGGTTTTCACAAGCGTCATAGACTCGCATGTACTTACCAGCTTCTTGCAAAAACGTATTTTGGGCCCATTCCCAGGGTCACTTTGTCTTGTGTGTGTAAGCTTGTCAATGTGTGTCACCTACACCACCAGCTTGCTGGCCCTGAGCCAGCGATGATGGGTGATTCTGTCCCTCAAGGGACCAGGAAATGACATTTCTCAGTAGTCAGACATGAGCTGATGAGAATTATCAGCAATACTCATCCTGAGTTGGAGTTTCAGAGGCAGGTGCCTTGTTTAGTGGGAGGAGTGGTGGCCTGGGGGACAGAGCTGGGCACCACTTCTCCCTCTGCTGTGAGTCTGGGCAAGTGACTTTCTCCCTCTGGACCTTGGTTTCTCTATACTTGAAGTAGCCCAGCCCAGAAACGATCACCAACAACTTCTCTTTACCATCTCTTTGAAAGCACGAGTCATACTTGTAATTGAAAATGGACAGTTACGTAATGTCTGCCTCTTCCCCTCAGTTGTAGGTTCCAGAAAGAGAATCTTGATCTTTTGTGTCCATCTCTGCAATCACAGCCCCTATCAGTGCCTGGCACAGAGTCGGTGCTCATTCTAGTATTGAATGAATGAATGATGTGGCAGAAAGAAAAAGATTTGGGAGTAAGACAGGCCTGATTTTGTATTAGGATTGGCTACTTACTAGCTGAGAGACGCTCAGGATTATTGTCTATAAAATAGGGATGATAACAGAAACAACGTTACCAGGTTGTTTTGAGGATGGAATGTGAAACCACACATACACATACACACACACAACAACAGTAACAGCCCTGGCCTACGTCTAGCATATAATGGGTATTAGGTAAACAATAGATATTACTTATTTCTCTGGAGCCTAGCACAGGGGAATGGAGTATTCTCTGTTGTGATGATTAAAAACCTAGGTGGAAAGGTAAATCTGAATATACATTAATAGACTTTGAATGGGCTCACCTATTACAGGGCAGCTAGGTTCACAGGGTTTTTTAAAACCCCCTTGGCCTACCAGCGACCCACCATCTTCTCCCCCTACCTTCCTTTAACCTTTGCCGCTTGTTATATAACCTCAGTATTTACCTGTAGATGATACACAAACCCAGATCCCTGGGCAGACACAGAACAGGATGAGACACGATGGGATGAGAGGTGACCTGGAGTGGGAGGGCGGGGAGTACCCGGAGACCTGCATCCTCGTCCCAGCCCGGGCTTGGTCCAAACTCACCACGTGATCTTGGGCAAGCCACCTCTCCTCTGCAGGCCTCCCTCTCCGCACCTGTAAAGTGCTCAGCCATTGACATGGAACACGATAGCAGTCAGGAACCTGGGGGTTTAGGTTCAGAGCTGGGTTCGTGTCTCAGCTCTGCAGCTTACCAGCTGTGAAATACAGGCAAGTCAAGTACCATCTTTGTAAAATGTACAGTGGGATTCAAATGGGCTCATTTGGAGCATTTAATGACACAGTGTCTCCAAAGTGCCTGGTAGATTCGTGAATGATAAGTGACGATTTGTTTGTCTGGGGACTCATAGGCCAGCCCTGATTTCCCCTTAGTTAAAGTTGTTCCCTGTTGAAGAAGCCCAGGTTTCCTGAGTCAGATGCACATCCGTCAGCCTTCCTGCTGGCTTCAGCACTTGGCAAGGACCAGAATCTTTCACAGCAAAGACGTGATCCCCACTGGGTATGAGTGTCACCAGCTCACATGCAATTATTTTAATGCCTGGCCCGGGACCTTCTCCTGCCCGGGTTGGGTGTATTCTCAAGGGAGTCTTCCCTCTCCTTCCCTCTCACACCCTTCAGAGGGCACAGGAGGAGAATCGCACATTGTATACTCATCCTTCCCTGAAATGCAAACACTGCCAAGTGGCCTCGTTCCAAGGAGGGTCTGCTGTCCCTTTCTGCCCTCTCCTGAGTGCGAGATGCCTGCTTCCCTCCTCACAGCTGCAGTGGACCTCCTGCTGGCGGGAGGGAAAGGAGGGCAGAGCACTCGTGGTGCAGATTGGTCCCATCTTTGAGGGGGAAGGGAACCCACATATATGGAGCCACTGTGACATGCAGGCACTGTGCCAGGCATTTGTGTAACCCTCTTATAACCACTTTGTGAAGTTGGGGTTACTGATCCCCTCCTTGCACGTGAGGAAATTGGGGCCCCAGGAAATGCAACGAGATGCCCAAGGACACACACAGCTAGTGAAGAGGATGGCTGGGATTCAGACCTAGGCTGCTTTGACAGCCCCGGTTCTTGCTCTGTTGTTACACCTTTGCTGATTAGGGGAGAGCCGTGATGTGGTTTGGACCAAATAGGTTTCCTGTTATTCGCTGTACCTTGAGAGAGGGGCTTGGTCTTACAAAGCAGTGTTTCCCCAGCTCAGATGGTCAGATAGGCTGTCCGTCCCGCCATGGGAGGAGAGAGTGAGGGCCGTGGGGGGCCAGTGGGGGAAGAGGAGAGCTCTGTTGTCACTTCTGTAATGTGATGCAGCGTGAAAAAAATAGTCTTTAGAACGTGGCTTCTCCCGTTCTCCACAGAGTAAAGAACTTTGGAATCAGATTTCTTCAGATTTATGTTTGAATCCCAGCTCCAACATTTACCAGCTTTGTGGCCCTGAGCAAGTTACATCTCCACAGTTTCTTCATCCTTTTTATTTTAATTTTTTGATTTTTTAAAATTTATGTGTGTACGTATTTATTTATTTATTTTTGGCCACGCCCTGTGGCATGCGGGATCTTTGTTCCCTGACCAGAGATCGAACCCGCACCTCCTGCATTGGAAGCACATAGTCTTAACCACTGGACCGCCAGGGAGAGTCCTCAGTTTCTTCATCTTTAAATTTGCATTCCTTGTTAGGGTCATTGTGAGGGTTAAAGGAAGACAGTGGATGTGAAACACTGTGGAGCAACATAGGGTTCCACTCAGAAATGACTCCCCAGCCCCGGGGGTGAGCCACGCCCCCAGGCTTCACAGCTGACTCGTAACTAGTGTCCCCGGTCCCCCTTTGGGCCCTCTCACCCTGCCACTCGCATCTTCTCCATTACAATCAGAGTAATCTTCCCAAAACCCAGAGTTAGTCATTCCCTGCCGCCCTTAAAAATCTCCAGTGATGCAGTCTGAGTTCAGAACATGGTCCCACAGGGCCAGGATCTCCCCTGTCACCTCTGCAGCCACATCTGCCCCCCTCCCCCCCACCCAGGCCCTGTCTCCCCTGGAAACTCCTGCTGGGCCTTCGAGCCCCAGCACAGGTACCTCCTTCTGAGAGATGCTTCTCGGAGCATTCTGGAGCTGCCATGTCTTCTTGATCCTCCCTCCACGATTGCCGCCTGTTACCTGTTTGGGGACATGGCTCCCCAGCAGACTGTGAGCAAGCCAGGGGCAGGCACTGCCCGCAGGGGCCTCTGACCATCTCCCAACTCCATATACTGTAGGCACTTAATAGTTGCAGCCAGCATGTACTGAGCGCATGTCCTTACGACTTATGTGCTTTACTTGTATTAATGAGTTGCTTTTTCACGGCAGCTCTGGGAGACAGGGCATCCGTCAGTCCTGGCTGGAGGCAAAAACCATACCAGTTATTTGAACAGAGAATTTAATCTTTAAAAATGATAACTAGACGTAAAGTGTTCACTTGGTAACTGTAAAAGCGAAAATAGAAAATTGCAGGAAACAGTTCCCACCCCTGGAGCTGAAGGAACAGAGGGAAAAGGTAGGAGTTATTACAGCTCCGGGCCGGAAGCCACACTCTGGGGTCAGCAGGTAGCTCCAGAGGGAACGGTACCGGGCGGGGACAAAGGACCATGACGCTGCATCGGAGCTTTGAAAAACACTGCAAAGTGTGCTTAGCTGCTGCTGAAGGAGAGAAGTACCAGCGCTGGCATGGAGAAAGGGGCAGGGACAGGAACACAGGAAGGGGCAAGTTCCTTCTTCCCCTCCAGACCCTGTCTCCCTCTCACTGCCCCCGTTGGCGGTGCTGAACAGGCAGACACAGCAGAAGCAGGGTTGGCAGAGTCCTGGCTTCAGCATCACAAAGCAGATTTGGAGCCACGAGATGAAAGCTCAGAGACTGGCCTTGGCAGGAGCTGTTACTATTCCATGTCACAGATGAGGAAACTGAGGCACAGAGAGATTAAGTAATCTGCCTCAGATTAAATCACTACCTAGAGCAGAACCAGGATTTGACCCCAGGCAGTCTGGCCTCGGCACCCTAGCTCTTAACCCCTGGGCCGCAAATGTTGAATGAATGAATGCATTTGAATGAATGAATGAATGAAGGGGCAGGCCCCCAGGTAGTACTCAGACCAGTGCCCAGCCATGCCTCCCACAAGCACAGGTCGTCCCGGCCTGACTGCCTCCTTGTCACCTGCCAGGTCATTCACTGGAACTCCCCCAAGAAGCTGCGGGTGAAGAACAAGCACGTGGAGTTTTTCCGCAACCTCTACCTGACCTTCCTGGAGTACGACGGGAATCTCCTGCGACGGGAGCTGTTCGGCTGCCCCAGCGAGGCTGACGTCAACAGTGAAAACGTGAGTGGTCCCAGGGCTCAGCCGCGCAGGCAGCAGTGGCTTCTCTGCAGGTCTGTCAAGGACCTCCGGCGCCAGCCCCCATGCCAGGCTCGGGGCAGGCCCAGGAGGAGCCAGGCACCATCCCCACCTCGGGGCCGTGGCCAGGGGGACAGGCACATCAGCAGATCACTTCTGTGCTCGTCCCTGTGGATGCAGAAGGGGGTATGCTCGCCCAGACTAGGTGAAGTCAGAAGGGAGCTGCCAAGCAGAGGAATCAGTGAGCAAAAACACCAGTGAAACAACAGACAAAGGGTCTCTCCACAGCCGGAAACTCTGAGGTCTTTGTGGACATGACACCCACCTGGGAGACCCAGGAATCAGGGTCAGTGACTGGGGTGACACAAAAGATTTTCACAAATGGTCACAGGCATAGCTGACATCTACTATATTGTCCAGTTTCTTCACTGTTTATAATTTTTTTCGTACATTGTATCTCATTTGATGCTCATAGAAACCCTCTTTTTTTTCGCCAATTAGAGTTGAAGACATTTAGGCACAGAGAGGTTAAGCAGGTTGCTCGTGGTCACACAGCATGTAGGAACAAAATTGAGACTGATTTGAAGTTCTGAGGAGCAGGATGTGGGGCAGCAGCTCACTGTAGTGGAAAAGGTAGGGCATGTGGGGTCAGGCTGACCTGGGTTTGGCTTCAATCCCTTCCGATTTCCACCTCTGTGACCTCAGGCAAGTTACTCAACCTCTCTGTGCTTCAGTTTCCTCAGCTGTCAAATAGAGATAAGAAAAAACGGTTATAGGGCCGTTCTGAGACTAAGTGAGAAACTGCATGTAACGCACCTAGCTCAGCATCTGCCATGTTAGATGCTTGACAAATATTTGCTCCCTGCCCTTTCCTTGACCCTTAGTATTAGACACAGAAGTAATTGGTCCATTCAGTCAGCAAACATTTACTGAAGGCCTTCTTATTCTGAGCACTGAGGATTCATAGGTAAATAAGGGCAGTGGTCCCTGCTCTCATGGTATGGATGTTCTAGTGGGGGAGACACAATTAATAACTAGAGGAACTATCTGGAAAAATTACCAGCCAGTGACAGGTGCTACATAGTGACATATGAAGTCAGGGAGGACTTCTCCGAGGAGGTGACATTTCATCTGAGACCCAAATTCAAGAAAGACACAGCCTTGGAAGAGCAAGGGATCAGGGAAATACAAATCAAAGCCACAATGAGATATCTTCCTATGCTTGTTAGGGTGACTCCTATCAAAAAAAAGCTAATAAGAGTTGGCAAGGATGCGGAGAAATTGGAACCTTGTACGCTGTTGGTGGAATGTAAAATGGTACAGCTGCTATGGAAAACAGTATGGAGGGGCCTCAAAAAATTAACAGTAGAACTGTCGTGTGATCCAGTGATTCCACTTCTGGGTATTCCGGGTCCTAAAGAATTGAAATCAGGATCACAAAGCAATATCTGCGTTTCCATGTTCACTGCAGCAGTATTCTTAATAGCCAAGCTATGGAAACAGCCTAAGTGTCCATCGACAGGTGAATGGGTATAGATAATGTAGTAAATATATATATATATATGTAGTAAATATACATAGTAAATATATATATGTGTGTGTGTGTGTGTGTGTGTGTGTGTGTGTATGAATATTATTCCACCTTAAAAAAGAAGGAGATCGTACCATTTGTGACAAGATTGATGGACCTGGAAGACATTGTGCTACGTAAAATAAGTCAGTCACAGAAGGACAAATATAGGCATGAGTCCAAATATACGAGGCATCGAAAATAGTCCCACGTGTAGATGCTGACGACAGAGTGCTGGCTACCAGGGGATGGAGAGAGGGCATTATGGGGAGCTGTGTTCAGTGGTTATAAAGGTACAGTTATAAGTAAGTTCCAGAGATCCACTCTACAGCCTAGTGCCTATAGTTCACGGGGTATTGTGCACTTAAAATTTATTTAAGAGTGTAGATCTCATGTTAAGTGTTCTTACCACACACACACAAAGAAAAAAAACCAAGACACTTTTGGAGGCAATGGTTATGTTTATTACCTTGAATGTGGTGATAGTAACCTGAGTATATACATATATCCAAACTCATGTTTTCATTATGTGTCATTTTTTGTGTGCCGACTGTACCGGGTGGAGGAAGTTGCTGGTGCAAAGGTCCTGAGGTAGGGCAGGTTTGATGTGACGAACTGAAGGATGGCCTGTGTGCCCGGGACTGCTGGGGAAGGAGGAGAACAGGAGATGCAGAGCAGCAGGTAGCCAGGAGGCAGGCTGGAAGGAGGCTGGAAGTGGGTTAAAGAGTCAGAATTTTGTTTTGTTACTATTCCTTTTTGTATTCTTATCTTGGATGTCAGGAGAATTCCTTTAGGCTCCGATGGCAGGGGAGGGCGCGTGTGGAAGCTCTTGCGGGCTGACACTCACCTGGCCCTGTATCAGGATGACTGGTCACACGGCCACCCCTGCTCTCTGTCACTTGGCCCCCAGGTCACAGTGGCGCTGCCTCTAGCTCCAGCCCTTCTCCGTGTCACCCTCCATACCTTCCTCAGCGTCTACCCTTCTTTACCACTGGCAAGAGAGGAGGGAAAACCATTAAGCACTTGACCTCTGTCTCAGATTCTGGGAAGCCCTTAGGGGTCTCGACAGACACTGTGTTCTGGGTTTTCCTTCCGTTCTCTTTACTCACATCAGTATTTGTTGTCATCATCAATATTTGAGTGCCCATTCTGCACTCTTTCCCCAAACATTAAATATAGACTCTTCTCCTGCTCCTTTTTTTTTTCCTCCACGGAAGAGACTCAAATAAAAAGCCTTGCAGATTGACACCATCAGTTAATCTCCGTATGGGTGATTCCCGTGGTGCACTGCTCAATGCCTTACAAAGTGGAGCTCCCTTTAAAAATGCCTCACCGGCTCCTCCTACACCAGCTTCCCCTGGTGGGTCATCAGAGGGGAGAAGTCTTTGGTTGTCCCTCTCGGAATCTGTGACTGCATTTACTTGTTTAACACGCACGTGTGAGAGCCGGCCACCAGCCAGGCGCTACGCAGGGCACTGTGGTTGAAATCGGAGGCTGGCCCATGTGCCCTATAGAAGGTGCTTGCCATGGACCAGTGTCAGGGGTGGCAAGAGAACAGTCTGCCCGGGTGCAGGGAGGGCCATGAAGGAGAGAGCAGCCTTCTTTGAGGCTCACCTCAGCTGTCCCCCCAAACACTCCCCTTGATGCTGAGCCCACATCCACTACCTTTCTGCTCCTCCTGCACCCCAGGCTCCCCCCACCCTCCTTGGGAAGGCCTTTGTACTTGCTTCCCAAGTCCTGGGACACCCTGACCACCCCCCAGCCTCGGATAACCCTTAATGTCACTCTCTGTGATGTCCCATATTTTCTTTTCCTCAGCGCGTACCTACTATCCACAATTATTTGATTCATGTCATTTTTTTTCCTAGTTTTTTCCCCAGATATAAGAGACTCTGCCTGTACCGTTCACCTCTGGGGTGCCCTCCCCTAGAATGGAAGCAGGCACATAACAAGCACTTAATAAATGTTTATGGACTGAACTGAACAAATAAGAGGGAAGAATGAAGGACCAGACACAAAGGAAGAGCAGATGAAGAAGTAGAGAGTTCGGAGAGAACGTGCTGGTAGTTTCTGTACTGGAGCAGAGGCATGTCAGGAGAGGGGCAGAGAATGAAGCTGACCGAGGGGCCTGGGCTGTGCTTAGGAGTTTAGACTTAATCCTGTCGGTAGTGAGGAGTCACCAAAGGGCTTTAATCGTGGTCACATTTACATTTGAGAAAAATCACTCCATGTAGAGAATAGAACCGAAGGGGTGAGACTGGAGGCAGGGAGACCACTTAGAGGCCATTGCCGCATCCCAGGCCAAAAGATGGTGATGGGGCTCTGACCAGGGGCGGCGGCCGCGGGGATGGAGAGGACAGATGGGTTGTTTTGTGGGCGCTGAGAACAGGGGAGCAAGCGCAGCTGGCAACCATAAACCGAGACGGCAGGTCCCTGTGCTCTGCTTCAGTCAGATGCCTCTGGCCGGGCAGGCCCGCAGCGGCAGGGGCTGGAGCAGGCAGAGAGTCTGTAACATCGCAGCCAGGAATCGTGTCTCCGTGGGGAGTTCTACCCCTGATCCTTCGCAGCATGCTGAGTGTTATCTGCAAACAGAGCCAGCGGGAAAGGGTAAGACCTCGTATCTGGCCCAAAGCGGAAGGCTCCCAGCTTTGGGGAGGAAGTCGTTGGAACTATGACAAGCGCACAGTTAGTGGTCGTCTCAAAGACTGCAAGTCAGGGACCTCTCCATTGGACTGCAGATCCCAGATGGGAAGGGGATCTGGTGGCAGGGTCTAAGTCTCAAGACGCATTCATCCATTCAGCAGATAAGTCATTGAAATGGTCACCAGCCGCAGGGCTAGAGATCCTAGGGGGGGAGCGAGTGCAGATCGAAGCCTGACTCTCACAGTGCCTATCTAGTGAGGGATGCAGGCAGGCACGGGGTTGTCATCCAGTGTGATAAGTGCCGGGACAGTGTGGTGCTTTGAGAGCACACAGGAAGGGGAGAGCTGGTATGTCAGGGAAGACTTCCTGGAGAAGGTGAAATTCGAAGGATGAATAAGGAGGAGTGAGAAGACATGGAGAGTGGCGGGAGCGGCACAGGCAGTGGAGACCAGAGGTGAACACGAGCATGGCATACTCGGCTTCCAGTGAAGCCAACGTGAGCACGTGGAGGGCTGCACAAGTGCATTCTTGTATTATTATGTCTTCACGGAGGTGACGATGATGATAAGGGTGTGAGCTCTCTGGTCATCCCAGATCGCTCATTTAATGGACATAGGACCTCAGAGAGGTCACGTGGATGCTCTGAGCCTTGGGTTCACCATCTGATAAATAACTGGGGACAGGGATGCCTTTGTCATGGTGTCTCATGGATAATGTATGTTAAATCACCAAAAATAGGACACCCAGAACACAGTGTTCATTGAGAAGGGGGTTTATCACAAACCACAGTGCCCAACCTGTCTGATCATTGTCGTTCCACGAATGGGTTCTGGGATTTTAAGATTTTTTTTCTAGGAAGGCCTGGCAGAGAGATGAACCTACAGAGTCACTTAGAAATCTGTGTATGAAGCATGGAAGGGGCTGTCACATTTGCTCTGGATCAGACAATCCCAGGTAGATTTCTCCTCCAGCAGGAGACTCTGGGTGGGAGGAAGAGGCCATTTGGTTGGTCTTGGTGCCGGAAAGAGAGAGGGAGAGAGAAAAGAAAAAGGAAAAGAGGGAGGGAAGGAGCATGAATTCAGGAGGTTGGGGGAATTCAACCCTTTAGGAAGCAGAAAACCCCATTTCCCAGCCTTTGTCTGGGGTGCTTGCTCCAGAACAAGATGGTTTTGTTTGGAAGAGCTCGGGCTCCAGCTGCGGCGTAGAATGACAGTAGCTGATGGGACATTGCCACTGCTGTCCCACAGTTTGTCTGGCCATCTCTCCCCGGAACCAATAAGTTAGTCTGTGTAATGCAAGAAGCATTCACTTGGCATTAGTTACTATACTTTGAGTGAAGTCGCAGTGGAAGCTAGAATTCTGTATATCAGCATTTCTCTCCCCTTTCCTCAGCAACCCAGCTGCTCAAGCGTAGCCCAGAAACTCTGGGACGCCACAGAACGCGGCTGGATAATCGTGGATATTCTCTACCCCCTAATCCGTGCAAAAATCCTTCTACAGTGTCTCTAACAGGCTTACATCTGGTTTCCGCTGGAATCTTCCCAAAGACAGGGAGCTCACCACCTCCAGCAGCTTAGTTCACTGTTAGAAACCTCCAGATGCTAACCCCCTCTTCCTCGTGTTGAGTTGAAAATCCCCCCTTCTGGAAAGAATCCATGAATCTGAGTCCTGTGCAGGAAAAAATAAGGACACCCTCTGTGGTCCCCAACAGCTGGGCAGATAGTGTAACTCCGTACAGCGTGTTATCCAGAAACATGTAACTCTCCCCAAGCACTGTATCTATAGAAGCCTGCTTTATCATCAAGAGTGCGTTGCTCCACCTCAGGGCGTGTTCCAGATAAGAGAAACTCACCTTTCTAAATGCAAAACCATTAACATATATGTTATGATAGATGTTTTCCAATTTGGATGGGAATCTTACTCAAGTACATGCCCTTCCTTAGTAACCAAAGTATACCAAACTCAATTTACAATTTTCAGTGACTAAGGTTGCACTGAGTAGGCTGAGGGGGCGGGAATTGGCCAGAGGAGGGAAGATGCTGTTTATCCTGGCAGGAAATGGCCTCAGACTGTTTGCTGCTTATCCTGCAGATGCCTTTCTGACAGCTGTCACTTTCACTTCATCAGCTTCAGAACAACCCTTTCTGGGTTCAACCCCCTGTTCATCCTTCCCGTGGCAGCCAAAAAAAGGAAAACCAGTGGTATTGAAGTCAGAAAGTCCAGTGGTAAAAGAATTATCCACTGTCATGTTAGAAGTTAAATTATGAAACATAGCAAACACCTAAAAAGTGGAAAAAAAGCAAAAAGACTGGATACCAATGAGTTTTCACATTTATATGTAATTATAAGTCAATAGACAAGTGTCTGCAGACTTGGAGTTCCCTTATCCGATGCCCACAGCAGACATCACTCATTGATGACCCCAGTTGTCCATCTGGGCTCAGCCCCAACCCCAGTATCCTCACCAAGACAGTACTCCAGAGAACCAGTAACAATCCCCAAGCAATAACACGGGAGATGCGGGCATCCGTGCACTAGGCCTTCATCATTCTGTTCTCTCCTGCATGAGGAGAGCTCTCTGTGCTGCTCCAAGACCTTTCTCTACTTCTTCTAGCCTTTGATAATTGGAGATTTCCTGCAGGGAAAGCAAAAGGGAAATGCAGCTTTAATCTTCACCACAATCAAGGGAAGGAGACGTTACGAGTCACTTTTTACAGATTAAGGAAACCAAAGCTCAGAAGAGATGAGTTACGTGCTCAAAATCAAGCAACTCCTATATGATGGGGCCGTGATTGGAAACAGGGTCGCCCTAACTTTGAAGTCATCGACTGACCGAGGCCATGCTCCTCAAGTGGATGTAGATCCCTATTTAAAATTAACATAAGAGGAGCTACAAGTCATTCAGCGATTCTCCTAGCTGCTTTTACTTTATATCACTGCTCTTACGAACAGTATTCTTTTACGAACCCTGCAAGGTAGTTATTATTATCTTTATTTTTTAGAGGAGAAAACAGGCTCAGCAATGTGAAATCAGAGGACAGGTTGGTGGCAGCTCTGGAACTGGTATCAGTCTTGCTGAGTAGTCTTTTTACAACCGCTGAAAACACTCCATGATCTAAAGTTGTAACACTTAACCCCAATCCCAGCACCCCCATCTCCCAAAGCTCGTGCCTTTATTTTTCTCCATAGCACTTATCACCCATTGATGTATTATATTCTGGACTTATTTATTTTGTTGGTTCTGTCTCTCCAACTAGAATGTAAGCTCTGGGACTGCAGGGATGTCTGTCTGTTTCATTCATCAGTATATCTTTATGCCTATGAAAGACTGCCTGGTATGTGCTCGATAAATTTTGTAGAACCAATGAACATATTACAAGTCTTTGTCTTGAAGTATTTGTGGTACTCTGGAAAGAGCCCTGTACTTAAAATCTGAAAACCAGGCCCCAGGACTAGATCTATGCCTTCAAGTATAACTCTTGCCTTTCCTGAGTCTCAGTTTTCCCACCTGTAAAATGGTCAGTAAACAAACCCAGCCCAGGCTGGTATGTGCGTTGAAGGGCTTAAGGTATGAGAAGGGCTACAGGCCACAGGCGGTCTCCTTACGAGTATTGGCCAGAAAGCTCGTCCTGGATGCCTTCCCATCCAGCTGCTCTCAGCCCCCTGCCTCACCTCTGAAAGGAGGGCTTCCACGTTCAACCCCCTCGTGCTACAAGGGTGATGGGCCACCTGTGGGGTCACATCCCCTGATGCTAAGCTCACTAAGAAGAAAAGACAACGGCCTCACGGTGGCTCCGTGAGACGTTAAAAATAAGACACATGTAAACAGAAGCTACCAGGGAACAGATGGCTCTGTGGAAACAGCTGTATCCCAGAGAAACCCCAGAATGCGTTATTGTTCTCACGTGCGAGCCGCATGTCACCAGCTCTTTAATCACACAGTGGGCAGCAGAGCCCAGGGTGGATGGCGTCCAGAGCCCTACAACAGGCTGCCCGAGGCCAGCCTCCAGTGACTTTCCATGGCGTGTCAAGTTCCAGAGCCTGAAGCGTCAGTGTTTGCCTGGGTGGCCAGGAGAGGGGGTAAAGGTGGGAGTCATGGTCCAGATGCTCAGAGGGTGTGTCTGGGCCACAGGAAGACATCCTTCCTTTGCACACCTAGGCTCTGGTTGTCACCTATCCAAACCCGCCAGGTGCTCGACTCTCCTGTGCCTTTGTCAGTCACAGCCCCCGCCCTCTTCTCCTTTTGGCTGAATCTTCCTCCCCTAACTGGCTCCTTGTGCGGTAGGTAAGAGGACAGCTCTGGAGCGAGACTGCCTTGCGTAAGATGTTAGGAACACTCCCTTTGGGATTTCAGGCCACTCAACTCTCTGTGCCTCAGTTTTCTCACCTGTAAATGGGAATCAGGTAGGACTATTCCTACCTGGTAGGCTTGATGAGGATTAAGTAAGGTAAGGCAGGTCAGGAGCTTAGGTCAGTGTAGCACCTAGCACATCCCCCCGACCTTGAGTTTTGTTTTTTGTTTTGCGTTACGCGGGCCTCTCACTGTTGTGGCCTCTTGCGCTGCGGAGCACAGGCTCCGGACGCACAGGCTCAGCGGCCATGGCTCACGGGCGCAGCCGCTCCGCGGCATGTGGGATCTTCCCGGACCGGGGCACGAACCCGTGTCCTCTGCATCGGCAGGCGGACTCTCAACCACTGCGCCACCAGGGAAGCCCCAATCTTGAGTTTTGTTTGCATTATGAATACACAGTTTTACAATTGCTAACTTCTTTGTTTCCCCACCCAGACTGTATAAACAATTTAAGTGCAGAAATGGGTTCATTCCCCATTCCTAGCACAGGGCTTGGCATAGAATGAGGGACTGTTAATTGTGTGCAATGTACACATTAACACTGATAGCTGGGAGGGAGCAGACCATGCCTTTTTCTTATTTTCTCAGAGCCTCAGTCAGTGCTCAGCAGACCCTCTCTGAACCGTCACTGAATGGTCCTAAGGTCCATGCTTCTCCCCTCCCACGAAAGAATGAAAGTGGCCCATGGTTTGGTTTCCTTGGAAAACAGTGGTTTGGGTTCCTGGAATTTTGTTGATTAATATGCACAGCAGGCAACCAGCGAGCTAGTAATTTTTCTCTTCCTGTCCATGTGGTTTAATAAAACTTAACCACTTCATGGAAACCCCAGGGAAGAGCCCTGAGTTAGGTTCCAGGAGACGTGACTTAGAGCCCCAGCTTTTCTGTGCACATCCCGGGTGCTCCAGTTTCCTCATCCATCAGCTGGGGGCAAGTGGGCGGCCCTGCCAGTCTCCTGTAGACACTGGGAGGAACGGATGAAGAAATGGATATCCAGGCCACTGAAAGTGAAAGCTGAAAGTGTAAAGCAACACTCCTGGGTGTTATCTTATCCATCAGATGTTTCTGCCTGTTGTCCTAAAGCATCCAAAGGACAGGTGTCGAAAGAAGAAAGGGTGGCCTCAGAGACTCCTGACTTGGTCCGTTGTGCTGTCTTCATCACTTAGTGGCTGGAAGAGGTCAAGTAGGTGTGTTAGTTAAGGTAACACAAGCAGCCATAAAATGGACTCGGCAGACTGGAAGTTTATGACGCGCACGAAGTTCAAGCAGGTGTTCCTGATTGGCAGGCAGCTCTTCTCCAGGTTCGGGGCCCAGACTCCTTCCATCTTGTGCCTCTGCCCTCCACAGAGCATCCTCTACTGGGGGCTCTCACTCTGGCTGCCACAGAGAAGACTGTGCGTGAGACAGTCTTAAAAGTGGTACCTGTAGTGGCCAGAATCTGCCCACATTCCACTGACGCGGACTTGGCTACATGGTTCCCCTGCACTGCAGGAAGGTTGGAAACTCAGCCCGAGAGCAGAAGATCTCTGCCACCGAGGGAAGCACGTGATTCAGTCCTCTGCAGTCACAGAACCGTCTGGCATTAGACTAGAAAGATCCCCAGAGACTGCTGAACACGGCATCGTAGGGACTTGATTATGTACAAGAACTTGGAGGAAAGACACCTGGATGTGAATCTCGGCTACTCTGTTCATTCACTGTGTGACCTTGAACAAGTGGCTAAGGCTTTCTTTATAGACCTGGACTGCTGGTGGTCTCTAAGCCACGGTGACCATGAGTGTTAATGAGAAAGTGCCCACAGGGCTCTCAGCCCTTACCTGGCCTAGTGAGGACGTGATCCTTGAAGCCAGAACTCTTTGTCTTGCTGTTGGGAGAAATGACTTGCTCAAGGTCACGTGGAAAATGAGGGTCAGAGGAATCAGGCCTCAGTGTCCACTTATCCCTATAATCTCTCCATGTCGTTTTTCCTGACTTCGAGCAGAGAAGTCCATCAGGCCGGAGCCCAGGGACACACTTCCCACCCATCTGAGTCCTCAGGCAGGACCAGCCATCATCTCTGGCAGCTCAGAGGTCAATCTAGGCCACTGCCCTTCAGGATGGGAAGAAATAAATGCCAACTGCTTAAAGGTCATTTGCCCTTAAGTCCAGATCTCCCTGTGCCTCAGCTGGCTGCCCAAGGAAGCAACTGAGCAAATGCATTTTATCTCAGGAGGAATCTGTATTTTGTTTCTGTGACTTGCTTGTCAGGGGCCCCTGCTCCCCACGTGGCTGGAGTGGGCAGTGGCGGTAGCATTCAGACCCTGTTAACCCAAGTCACCCCAGCCCTGCCTTCCAGCTCAGCATCTCCCTGGAGAGATTACCTGGGTGAAAAAGAGGCAGGTTTCAAGCTGCTCTAGTCTCCTCCTTGGGATAACATCAGCCACGCAGTCAGCAATGATGAGCAGTCCTAGATTAGAATTTGAAAAGGTACATAATGCGATCATAATAACATCGCTGAGGTGTGTGTAGAACTCTACAGTTTACAAAGCACTTGTACATGCATTAGCTCATTTGAGAAAATTGCAGGGAATTACTTAAGTACAGAAAAGTATAAAGAAGCCAATAAAATTCATCTGTGAATCCACCACTCAGAGAAGAGCTTTGTTAACATTGTAACGTGTTCCCTTTGGTCTGTTTCTGTGTGGGGTTGGTTGGTTTGTCTTTTTGCTGTATTGGAATCTTACTGCATGTGCATTTTTATGGCCTGCTTTGTTCACACAGCGTTGTGTCTTCCACCAGCTCATTTGATCCTCACATCCATCCGCCAGGAGAAAAGTGAGTGTGTTGTGAGATGTCCCTGGTGTGAGGTCCAAAGACTGGATTCACAGTCCAGACTGCTGCTCTCTAGCTGTAACTGGAAGATTATGGACACCTTCTGAGCCTCAGTTTCCTCTCTCATAAAACGGAGCTCTGTGCCGAAGGATTAAATTAGTAAAGCAATGCACCTGATTTAGCACTACACCTGGCACACAGTAGGTGCTCAGTCCATATTAGAGCAGAGGTGCAGAGCACCAGGTTGATAATCAATATAATATTAAAGCTCAAGGAAGACATCTATTTGGTCCAGAGTCCAAGAGACTCTGACGTTTTATGTCTGACCTCATACCTGCTGTGCTTTCCACAGTACCCAATGCGGTTGGTAAATGGCAGTGTTACCTAGGTCCTATCCGTTGAGCACTGTGGTGGCCACAGGTGACCTGGGGATGTGGCTGCCATTGAACCACGTTGGTACCATGAAGTTCATAGATGGAGGCGCCTTATCCCCCGGGACTGCTGGTAGACCCTCCCAGCTAGGGCAGCCATACTTTGGTAGCTCTAGGAGCATTTTCATTGGTCACTGTTCCCTTTCTTAACATGCTGTGGCTCTGAATGTATCCAACAGAGTCTTGCTGGGCACTCAAGATGCACTAGGTGTTCTGGGTTCAGGGGATTCAGAGATGGATGGGATACAGTTCCTGCCTTTAGGAGCCCACGCTATGGGCGCTTTCCAGAAAATGGCTCTTGGAGCTATTTACCTTGGAATGTCATT
Source organism: Orcinus orca (assembly GCF_937001465.1). Lineage (NCBI taxonomy): Eukaryota > Metazoa > Chordata > Mammalia > Artiodactyla > Delphinidae > Orcinus > Orcinus orca. Next base: position 89,139,002 of record NC_064569.1, on the reverse strand, counting down.
TTCCCCAACTCAAGGGTACTGCCAGTGTAAGGCTAAGGGGGAAGAGAGAACCCCGTAACACATGCATTTCTCATGTTCTGGTCACTAATTTCCTTCCTCATGTGATGAGGATAAACTTTTTCGAAACCTCATCAAAGAAAGACCCTTTGCTCCACACGCAGGTGTCTGGCCGTGCTCACACACAGACATGCATACACATCCTCACAGGCTCCCTCTCTCTCTTCACTGGACTGGAAGCCATGCACTCTTATCAGCATATTAAAAATACAACACAAAACAAATACCCACCAAACAGCCCTGCTTTTGCAAAGAACTTGACAGACATTTATTCTCTAAGGGGCAGTAATTACTTGTTTTCTTCAGCAGGGTGGATGAGAAAGGGAAGGTGGGTGTCGGTTGGTTCCGTTTCCTCCTGGCAGACAACACTGCAACTTCCAGGCATATTTGAGTTCAAGGAGAAAGACATTGGGACTCTCTCGGACACTCATGAAACAGAAGGTGACCCAGCCTTATCCAGCCCCTCTTCCCCTGCCCTCCAGACCCTTGCCATGCCATCTCCTTCAGGTGACGTTTCAGCACACGTCCACCTAGGTGTCTCCGGGAGCCCAGGAATCTCCCTTTCCTAATTGTGATCACAACCACGATAATAGATGACGTTGTTGAGTCACTCCAAACACTGTGCTCTTCATATGCAGCATCTCCTGGAATCCTCCTGCCATCCCCTGAGGTAGCTACTGTTATTATCTCCATTTTACAGGTGAGGAAATTGAGGCTCAGAAGGGTTAAATGATTCACCCACTCTCCCCAGATTTCATGGAGAGGATTGGGATCGAAGCAGTAACCTCAGCCCCTGTCCTGTGTCTGTTTCTTGACCTGAGGCTAAACAAGCATCTTTTCTGGAGAGGCAGCTTGGTGGTCCAGGGACAGAGACCCAAGTTCGACCTCCCTGGGTGATCTCAAGATCTCCAAACAGTTTCCTCCACTGTCAAGTGAGGGTTTGACACATGCCTTACTGGATGGCTCTAAGGACAAGAAGTCAAGCACACCTAGCACCTTGCACGGAGCCCAACACATGCTTGTTTGCTGGACACAACCTTTTCAGCCGTCACAGACCCTCAAACTGCAAATATAGGAGCCAATGATGGGCGTAAGAATGACAAGCTTCTATGCATAACGTTAGAGAATACAAAAGGGAAATGACACGGACAGACCTTAACTTCAGTGACCGCAGCCTTCTTGTGTGCGGCAGGTATTTCTCATGCACACAGCACACGCGTATTGAGCACCTGTCCTGCGGTGGGCACGGTGCTGGGGACAATGGTGAAGTGTCACAGTCTCGCCAGGGAAGTTGCTCTTAAACAATTTCAGTTCAAACTAGCAAGTGCTTTGGTGGAATTACGGGTTCAGCGCTCTTAGAGCACAGAGAAGAAATGGAGTAGCCCTACCTGGCAGGGCCCATAAAGGTTTCACAGAGAAGGTACCATTTAAGCTGAATCTTGAAGGTCAATAGAAAGTCCGCAGGTGGGGAAGAGTGGGTGAGGTGAGGGAGGGTGTGGCAGGGAGGGAAGATGGACCAAGTCACGGAGGCGTGGGAGGGAATGCAGGTTTGGGGAGCAGAGGGAAGACCGTTGGTGTAAGGCAGAGTACGTGGGGATTGATGGGTCAGAGAGAGAGTATACGATTGTCAGTGAGGATCTGGGTTTAGTCCTGCAGGCCAGAAGGCGTCACCTGGCTCCTAGGATCTTAGGTGGGATGAGAGTTCCAGCTCCTAGCCTTATATCAAGTAGTTACCCTGCTGGCATAGAGGGAATCTTCAAATAGGCAAGGACATCGAATTGGACTTGAAAAGCTGAAGGATATCCCTGATCGCATCCTTCTTAAAGGTTAAAAATGTCAAAGATAGCTGAAAACGTCTCATAGATCACTTGGATCACAACCAGTTCCCCGAGTGGCCTTTGGGAACATATGGGTGCATCTGGAGTTGTACGCAGCCGTCTGGAGAATCCTGCGAACATTTATTGGGCTGGGGCCCTGGAAACCAACCGCCCCGTGGTATGTGGGACAGCCTCACCCAGTGAAAAGGTGCCCCACACAAAATGCCAATGACACTGCCTGTTATCTAGTGGTCCAAACCCATAAAACCTCAGTGGTGTGCCGTGAGAAGTGTTTATGGATGCAGCTCTACTGACCTCGGCCAGGCTTGCTCACGTGATAGGCAACTGGGGAGACTCCACTCTGCTCCAGCTATCTCTCTTCCCCCAGCAGGCTAGCCAGGCATTTTCCCAAGAAGCATGCACTTCCTCTCGAGCCCTAGCCTCAGGATTGGGGCTTTCCCCTCCATTCTGTCTGCCAAAGCAAGTCACAGGTCCGGCCCAGATTCAAGGATTAAAGAAATCGGCTTTGCCTCTGTAGTGGGCAGCACCAAAGGTCGCATGACAAAGGGGAAGGATATGGGGGAGGGGGCAGTGAAGAAACTGGAGCATTTAATGCAGTCAGCTGTCAGCACACATCTTGAGAAATAATATCAGAGCTTAACCTGTCAAGGCAGTGGTCTTTTTTTTTAATAAATTTATTAAAAAAAACAAAATATTAAAAAAGAAAAAAGTCTTTTTTCAGAAATACAGACAGAAAAATTACAAGATCAGCATGGTCTTAATATAAAGCAAACTAAAATTTACCATGATTTTGAACTACTGGTAGAGAATAAAGAAGGAAAATCCATTTGACCTTAACAGTAAAATCACTGGAACTGGAGACAAAAGAATAATCAGAGCATATCACCTAGTTCAAAGCAGTGGTCTTAACTGATAGGTCATAAAGGAGTGAGTGAATATATTTTCTTGTTGGTTTAGAGATTTTATATATCTTCTTTTTGGAAAAATGTTCTGTTGCATTCAGCTCTTAATAACTCTAGTCATGTAAAGTTTAATCTATATTCAACTATATGTCATCATGTGATGGACAAGGTTCATGTAACAGAAGAAATATTGGAAGCAACCATGTGACCTTTGGCAAATTATTATTTCCTTTAAATACGTTTTATTGAAATACAGTTTGCATATGATAAATCCACCTGTTCTGAGTGTACATGTATTTTCACAAATGTGTACACCCAGATAACCATCACTCTGAGCATGACGTAAGACATTCCCATCACCCAAAAAAGTCCTCTCCTGCCTGTTCCCGGCCCATTCATTCTGCTACCGCACGTCCACGGATTGAATTTCCGTAACTGTCGAAGTTCTTTTACTTGTTCGTTGCAATTTTTCACCTATAAGGCAAGCACAGTCAGTCCCACCTGCCTGGGAGGGATATTGTATATCGGCAGATCTGGAAACCTGTATATCTGCACCTGCTTATGTGAAGTGCTAAGTTCCTAGTTCCCTGTTAGCAGGACAGCTCACTCTTTCGCTAGTTGGGTAGGAAGGAGAGTAGGAGAGGTAAGTAAAGAACTCCTACAAGCAGATTAATAAAGTAAAAGATGTCAGAGCCTTAGAAGAGAGGGAGAAGAAGAGTGGGTACTGAGACTGATTAAACTTGGATGAAATGAAAAGAAAAGATGTTTTGTTTCGTTTATGGGTTTGCGTTTTCTGTCCAATACCTGGTACAGAGATTGAAATCTGTAGCTCTGGAGAGAGAAAGGCACCAGGTCACACACAGGTACTGCTCCATTTGGTTCCCGTTACTCTGTTCACAGACGACAGTTCCCCCCTGTTATTTGCAATTGTTGTGCTGGGTCATGAAGGAAAACGTTTTTTGTTTTGTATAAGGACTTCGTGGTTGCTTATGCATTTGTCAGTGCCGCCACCATCACTGTTGGCTCAGAGCGTCTCATTCCTCAGAGGGTGAGGCAGCTGCCCTTTATCATCACCTCTTTGAAATCAGATTAAATTGCAGAGGAAAATGAAAACAGGATCCTGTCCTTCTCTGATTGGCCCATCAGTAAGGTCCGATGGGTAACAAACTCAGGGGAGGACAGGGCACAACAGGCAGGCCCCTCGGGGATTTTCTTCTCGTTTCCAAGCCCTCTTGCCTACCTTTCAGCTCCAGAAGCAGCTCTCTGAGCTGGATGAGGACGACTTGTGTTATGAGTTCCGGCGAGAGCGTTTCACCGTCCACCGAACCCACCTGTACTTCTTGCACTACGAGTATGAGCCCACTTCAGACAACACGGACGTCACCCTGGTTGCTCAGCTCTCCATGGACAGGTAAGCAGACGGGCCCTCACGCTCCACACAGTCCCCTTGCTGCTGCCCTTCACCCAGTCGAATGGAGAAGGGAGAGGTGGCCTCACAGGCTTAGAACATTGAAGCCTGATAAGATAGGGCTTCTGTCTCATCCCCTCTCCAGCACTGAGAACCAAGGGCTCCTGTCTCCTGATGGTGCTGGTTGTTTGTGAGGGTGAAGAATTGATTCTAAAAAAATAGAGCTCTACTCACATTACCTCAAGGAAAGGGGGAGTGTATTATAGGGAAACACACGGACTGGACCCACAGTTGCTGCTGGAGAGCAATTCTGTTTGTTTTCCTTATATACGTGTTGATGCAAGCATCACTCCTGGAGCCTTTATCAGGAAGTACTGACGTGATCCCTGCCCTCATGTGGCATATGGTCTGTTGCACTGATTCTCAACCTTGACTGGGGACAAATTGAATCACCTGAGGAACTTTTAAAACAAATTCATGGTCAGGTTCCATTGCAAACCAGTTAAGTAAGAATCTTTGTGGGGTGGAGGCCTTGAATTGTTTTGAGTTTGCCATGTGCAGCCAGCATTGAGAAAATGGGACTAGCGGTATAAAAACAGTCAGTAATTAAGTCGAATGATTATAATTGTGGTAAGTGCTTTGAAGGATGAAACACATATTATCAGTGTCAAGGGAGAGACCTTCTTTAGGTGGCATGGTCAGGAGAGGTCTTTCTAAGGAGAGGACATTTCTGCAGAGACTTGAGGATGAGAAAAGGAGTTAGGTAGGTGAGTTGCTGAGAAAAGTTTTCCAGGCAGACAAAAGAGCAAGTGCAAAGGCCCTGCAGTAGGAAGGGCCTCGTGTATTCAGACACCTGATAGAAGACCAGTGTGACTGAAGCATCGCTTGAGAGGGGGCTTGAGGGGAAAGTTGCATGAGGTTAAGTTTATAAACATTAGAAACTCATGAAATATTTGGATTTTACTCTAAACGTGGTTGAGAACCTATTGTAGAAATTTCACAGAGTTTTATGCTGTAATTTATATTTTTGAAAACATCTCTCTGGCTGCCAGGAGGTGAATGGATTCAAAGCCTTTCAGGGCTCTGCAGTTTCTCTGTACCTGGCCGTCCTACGTGCCTTGTGCGCACCTCGGCTAACCAGCTTCCTCTTTGATTTACTGATGTCCACAGTGGCTGCCCTTGCCCTAGTTCCCTTCATGTCATTCCCCCTCGACTCCCACAATTAGGAAGGGAGTTTGATGGTCTCCTTCTGTCTTTGAGCCACTTTGGAGATGCCTGTCCAGCCTGTGGATGAGATTCCATGGGGTCGTGTTAGGATTAAATGAGTTAATGCCTGTAAAGTGCTGAGGACAGTACGTGGCACTTAGTAAGTGTTCAATAAATGTCACTTGTGATTAGTCATGAGTGATTGAAGAATGAGTGAACAAACACAGGAACAGCACTGGGACACGAAAAGGCTCACAGACAGGAAGCGGTCTGGGAGTTCGGGAGAGTGAGGGCGACCTTGCCTCCGGAGGCAGCCGGGAATGATGCGTGCTGAGAGCGGCTGTGGAAGCAGGTTCCTTTTTGCTTTGTGAGTCCCTCCGCTTATTAGCAAATGACGGCTCACAGAATTAAATGGCTTCATGGCTAGTGGTTTCCTGGAGATGCACAGCCTCCGGGACACCTGTACAGAAACTCAGAGAATTTGCTGACCGTAACAGGTAACAAAGACCAAACGGGATAAGAAAGACAAGCACAGAGCTTCTGGCTCCAGCTGGGCCCTTGCCCATCTCAGGAGAGGTCTTCCCTTCCCGTGGCCTCACTTTTCTCATCTCCAGAATTCACGTGATTTCTCGGTAGATACTGTGTAAGCGTCTATTAGAATCCCGTGCCAGCCTCTTGTGGGGCTGGGGCTACGTAACCCTGTTCCTGCCTTCAAGGAATACGTAGTGTATTCAGAGTTCAGACCATGTATTCGTTTTCTGTTGTTGTGTAATAAATCACCACGGATTTGGCAGCTTTAGAAACACATTTTTTTTTTTTACTTTGACAGTGTCTGGGTCAGGAGTCTGGATGTGTTAGCAGGTTCTCTGCTTGCGGTCTGAGGCCTGAAATGCAGGTGTTGGCTGGGCTGCAGTCTCATCTCGGAGTCAGAGTGCACTTCTAAGCTCATTCAGGCTTTGGCAGGATTCAGCTCCAGGACCGAGGTCCCCGCTTCCTTGCTGGCTGTTAGCTGGGGTCCTTCTGAGCTCCTGGGGGCCACCCTCAGGTCTTAGCCGTGTGGCCCTCTCAGCATAGCAGCTTACTTCTTCAAAGCCAGCAGGAGAATCTCTCCAGTCTGTTAGTCACAGGAGTAATATCCCATCGTATTCCCAGGTTCCGCTCGCACTCAAGAGAGGGGTGCTACAGGGTGATACACCAACGCAGGGGCAGGAGTCTTGGGGCCAGCTTAGAAGTCTGGCGGGCACAGGCAGGGAACAGGTTCTGACCACAGAGGGATGCTCCAGGAGGAGCCCGCATCCTGGCCGGGGCAGAGAAAGGAAGAGAGAGCGCATGTCCCCGAGGGAGGCTGAGTGGACTGACAGTAGAAGGCTCGTAGGGAGAGAAGGAGCCCCCTGCCAGCCCCCAGGTAGAGCGTGCAGCATATCCACAGGATGGGGAGGATGCCAGGCCCTCTGGGGCACACACAGTTAGAGCTTAGGTGCTTGTGCTCAGGGTGAGGGTGAGGAGAGCAAAAGATCTCGGCCAGGTAGGCAGGGCTTGGGGAAACCGGGAGAGGTGGGCAGCCCTTCCAACTCAAACCTGCCAGGCTCCCAGTGAGGCTCCATGAGGGACTGGCCTAGACCAGTGTCCCAAGTCACCCCTCCCCTTCCTTATCAGCCTGGGTGTACACACCCTTCCCCGCCAAGCACAACCGCAAGTCACCCGCCATAACTGTCGCTCTTCACGTTTATTTTTCCTTCTCCTCTATGCCATTTAAAATGAAAACAAAACCTAATCCTTAATATTCGTGCTGCATGACGGTCTAGATGGGTCTTCTGTTCTCCAGGCAGCATACATGTATCTCAGTCCCCTCAGACGAGGCACCTGAAGTCCAGATACTATGATCTGGCCAGGTGAGTGAGTTCCAGGTGATCCCAGGTTCCCATCAGAGCATCCTGGTTTTCCTTGGTCACGTTCACGACTGCTATTCGTACATTCAGCTTGTCACCAAGATATTCTTCATCAAGATGAGTAGCCAGTGGTCACCTGCAAACTCAGGTGAAAATGTGAGAATCTCTGGGAAAGCCCTGGGACATATTTACATTCAGTCAGTACTTGCTAGGTCTGTGTTCTCTGACCACAGCATCTGCACATGGTAGGTATTTAGGAGAGAGAAAGTGATGTAGGGGGGAAAAAAAGAGAGGAAGACTTGGGTTCGAAGTCGAGTTGCACCACTTCCTAACCGTGTGAATTTGGGCAAGTTATTCAGGCTGTTTGAGCCTCAGTCTACTTACCTATGAAGTGGCAGTAATATCGTCAAGTTCACAGATTGCTGTCTGGGTTTTATAAAGTGAGACGCTGCAAAGTGCCCAGTGATTAGCAAGTGGGCACGAATGTTAGCACACTTTCCTTAATGTTTTTCACCTTTATGCTGGCTATGGCATTTGCTACCCGGAATTTACAAACAATTAGAAGACAAACATTTTTAATTATTAACAACTCAAATCCATCCTTATGGATACGCTTGTTATTAACAAAAGAATACAGACAGGACAGAGCCCCTCTTTCTGTGGCCAGCCCGAAGCATCCAGCCTGGGCTGCAGGAAACCCGGCAGGACCTCCCCTCCCAGCCGGCTTGAAAGAAAGCCCCGGCACCTCTCACATCTGCTGCAAACACTAACCTCAGACGCCTTCCCTTCAGAGCACACACATCCCCCAGCATGGCAGGCATGTGATCCCCTGACACGCTGTGACAAGTAGTGCCATCCAGACAATACCTCAGAGAACCCAAGGAATTCCACACCCTAGCAAGAGACACTTAGCGGGACATAATCAAAAACTCTAAAGCAGCCGCACAGGTGGATGAAGACGGCAGAAATTCCTCCTTCCACGCCGCCATCCCACATATCCAATTATGATGCTGCAGGCTGACTGGTGCCTGCTGGATTGATTTTTAATTGAAGAAACATTTCGGGTGTGTTTGTAAACCTTTGAGTCAGAAGTAGGCCCTACGTGAGTGCCACAACGAATTAGGGGAGGCAGCGTGCAGGCTCCCGTGCCCAGCTCCCTCTAGAATTCCGTTCAGAAAGAATGAACGTTGCCTGCTGCAGCTGTGGAGCTGGGAGGGCTGCTCCTCACACAGGCGCTCGCTCAGGAAGCTTCCCTCCCATCCCAGCAGCGGACGAGAATGGTTGAAAGGACAAAGCGGGCTGGCTAGGAGGCATCCTGATCGCAGCATCCCTGCCACCTGGCCGGGAGACGCTTGCTCGGTTTCCTGCTCCTTGGATGAAGTCCTTGAAGTACCAGCTACAGTTCCAGGGAATCGTGTGGCTGACGGGCCTTCTCTCTGTTTTCTGCAAGCGGGGGAAAGGGAACGTGAGCTGAGCTAATGGGGTCCCATCCTGTAGGTCCCATCCCTCTGCCGGCAGCACAGCATCTTCTGGGAGTTTGTTAGAACACAGATGCACGGACCCCATCCCAGGCCTGCCGAACAGGAATCTCTACAGTGGGTCCCAGGGATCTGGGTTGTAATAAGCCTCCCAGGTGATCCTGAGCCAGCTGAAGCTGGGAAAGCATCGTTCTAGAGAGTGAAAGTTACTCCTTTCCCCACGCAACAGCCAGGGCGCTCTTAATCTGGTCAATCATGCTTTCTCAGTGCCTTGAGAACAGTATTAGAGCTGTCCACCGTGACCTTGAAGGCCCCGTATGACCCGGCACCTGCCCAGCCCCCAAAGCCTCTCCTTCTGCCCCGCACTTGCCTATGTGCCATCCACACTGGTCCTGTTTCTTCTTTCTTGAGCGTGCTAAGCTCTGTATCCCAAGGGCTCTTCCCTCTTCTTGGAAAGCTTTCCACCCAGGCTTTCTCAAGGCCAGTCCTTCTCATTATCCGGGGCTCACACTGACCTCTCCTGCAGGCCTGCCCTCACCGTCCCTCTTTATCCTGTTTCCTGTTCTGTTGCCCCTCTGACACTCAGTTCACTCTGAACTTACCTTGGTTTATTTCTTCTCTCCAGAAGTGCAGGAACCTTGTCTTTCTCGCTCATTCTGGGGACAATGCCTGCACATTGCACATACTCACAGGATATTTGCTGGAGGACCACGTGTTCCAAAGGGAGGAGTTGAACGTGAGGAGGAAATCACAGCTGTCATGTACGAGTGCTGCTGCACATCCAGCCCTGTGACAGACACTTGAGAGTCATGAGTAAGCAGGCTGTTCACACAGCGGCGCTCGCAAGGTTCCGAGAGCAGCTCCGGGCAAGCCCCACCACACAAGCCCTTTTCAGCGCCCCTGCCTGTGTCATGTTGCCAATGCCCCATGGCCCAAAGCATGTCCCATGGCCAGCCCAGAATCAGTGTGGCAGAGGGTATTACCAAAAGGTGTAGATGGATAGCGGGAGAGGAATTTGTAGCCATTTTGTCGTCGACAAAGGTATTATTATCCCCTCTATGCATATGTGGAAGTGGAAGCTCAAAGAACTATTGTCACTTGCCCAGAGATACTGACACAGGTCAGAGTTCAAACCCAGTTCTGCCTGAGCCCAGAACCCACAGTTGCCCTCTGTACCCTGCAGCCTGCCTTGCCCTGTGTAACAGATTGGAGTTGTCTGCCTTGTAGGGAGTGGGTTCCCCATTCCAGCAGAGACTGAGTGGCCACCTGCCCAGGCTGTTTGGCCAACTGACATTCTAGAATTCCTTCCAACCCTGGTCTTTTAGGTTTAGAATCAGCCATCTCCCTGCCTGCTCCCTTTCACCTACACAGACTGTCTGGGGCTTCCTGTCTCAGTAGGCCTCCCTGGGGGAAGCCCTGCTGCTTTCTAGGTCTTGCAGACAATATCTCTGGCCGTTCCTGAGCCTTTGCCGTCCTCTTCCCGGCATGAAGCGATGGCGGGCTCTGTGGGGGAGGGGAGAGAGCATGGGACGGGGGGTCCTCGCGTCAGCCGTTCCTCTCGTACACGGTGTCCTCTTCAGCAGGTCGTGCTCCTCTCTGAGGCTGAGGCCTTTCATCATAACAATGTTATAATCAGACTAAAAATCTCAAAGATTCTTTCCAAACGGGTAGGAATTACCCATTTTTTGAATTAATCTTTGTCTCTTGAAACACTCTCCGTGGGCCCAGGTCCTTGCTGTGCCAGAGCCTTTGTCTTCCTACGTTAAGACACCAAAGATAGACTCGGCGCAAAACTCAACAGGAACTGCACAGGGACAGACCTTAGGGAATAGGTGTGGAGAGAAACAACCAGGAGAAGGATGGAGAGACTGGGGGATCTTGGACTCCAAGAGAGACCAAGGAGAAGGAGGAAGGACTAGAGGGAAGCTGACACCAAGGTCGGAACACATTCCTGTTTGGGGAAACAGGTGATGGGAAGATATCTGGGGACCTCTTTCTCAGCCCAAAGCCAGTTCGTGTTGAGCAGTGGTCTGGATCCCTGGCACTGGGGTCAGACCTGGGTGCGAATCCAGCCCCTCCACTTTGTAGCTGTGTGACTTGAAAGAAGTCATTTCACCTCCTGGAGCTTCCTCACCTGTAAAACAGTGATTGAGAATCTCCACTATGTTTATAGCATTGCTGTAAACGTTACAAATTTACATTTACATTTTGGACAACAGCCAAAATGTGTTGGCACGCTGTGAGCAACAGATACATGGTAGAGACTTATTGTATCGTGATCACACTTGATGTATCATCATCATTACGATGAACCTCGCTCAGTTTGTCTGTTTGACTGTTGTTTGGGTCCTGGCAGAGAGCTTGGTTTTAAGGGAAAAGAGAGACTGGAGCTAGTGGCAGAGAGACAGAAGCGATGGCGCCATGATTTGTTTTCACTCAGTGAGTTTCTTTGGAACATCTGGCACCATTTCCTGTAGAGTCTGCATGGATATGACGTTTGTCACACCAGCAGCCCCTTTCTCCTGAGAACCCTAAGTATTTTGTGTCTCTGTTTTCACTCTAAACTTGTCAGAGGTGGGAAGATGGGGCTGGACCAGGCAGGGCTTGCTCCCTGCTCGGAAAACTCGGACACAGAGTCCAAAACCCCAGGTCAGGGGGAGAATCCACAGCAGAAGCTGGTCTCTCTTCACACTCGGTCAGACGTGCCTCCCGCATCCACTCCCTTTAACGCTGACGTCCACATAGTAGAAATTATCCTTGCCCTGTACTCCCCAAATCTTCAAGGATTGGTACAAACATCGCTCCCATCCAAGTGCAGAGTCCTCCCATTTTGCAGACAGTGCAACTGAGGTGCAGGTGGGGTAATTCAAACTCCCAGATTCTCAAGAGCCCAGCAGAAACCAGGGCCCTTGTAGCAGAGGCCGAACACAGATTTCAGTGAAATCAAGCATTGTGGAGAATGCAGTGCCTCTTTCAAAACTGGCCGGGGTCAGTTTGATTAACAAGTGCTATAAAGTATGAGAAATGGGGGGCATTTTACCCTGATGAATATCTTAATCCTCCTTAGTGAAAGAGGAAGCAAATCCAGGAAATACCAATTCACAGAATTAACTGAGAGGAAACTGAAAGTCCATCAGGAAAGCCATTGACACAAGATAGGTGTGCCCATTTTCTTTTGTTTAGAAGCATGGAAATGCATGGAATCTATTTCCGGGTAATTGTCCGAATAAAGTGGCCATTCTGACCAGGAGCCTACTTGATTATGTACCTCTTGCTGGGTAGGGAAAATTGAAATAGGCTTTTGCTGTTTCTTAACCATAGATTTTATGTACCAGGCACTTCTAATGCTTCTGGGCGGTGGGGGGAGGGGACATTTTTATAGATTTCGCCTCAGACATTTTTGCAGAACCCTCTTGGTTGGGAGCATCTTTCGTTTTTTTCTCTGGGCTCTGTTCCCACCCCACCCTCACTCTCTCTGGCTCAGCGCCTCTCGGGTAGCCTTGCAAAATTGCCTGGTGCCCTGGAGCAATAAGCGCTCTGAAAAATGAAGACACCCCAGGCTCACTTTTGTCCCCAACATTCATATGTTTTTTTTCCCTTGCCTTTGCCAGACACCCAAGACATCTTCTCACTGTCTTCAAAGTCCTATCCAGAAACCTAGCCACACACATTTGGTGCAAGTCCAAGAACCAAGGCTGACTGGACATCTAGAGCCTCAATTCCTTCATCAGGAAAATGGGGGAAATGACAGATGGGGCACAGGGCTTGGGGGAGAATTCTGGGAAGTGTCTGGTGCATAGTAATGAGTCAGTGATTGTGGTTATTATTACTCTTGTTTTTACTGTTTGTTTTAATGCTCCTTGTAACTCAGTTTGGCTAAATCTCCTATGGCTGGTCCCTGCTTCAGGAGAGTGGGAGGGCTGCTGTACACCTTTGCTGAGGGAGAAGGAAAGGTATAGGAGTTTTAAGCTGGAAAGGGATCTTTACATCATTAACTGTATTTTTTCCCACCCACTGTTGAAAAGAGGAGTCTGAAAAGAAAAAGCTTAGTATAGTGGGATGTGACTCTCTCCATATCACCCCTCTGGGTGGAAGCATTCGAACGCTAGACACAAAAAGGTGAGTGGTATTGTGCCCATTTTACAGATAAAGGAACTGAGGTTTGGTTATTGGCCTCCATCACACAGTGATTAACATTTAGAGCAGGGGTTTGGATTTGGAGCTGACTGACCAACTGTGGATGGAGATGGAGTTCCCCAGCCCCAGGCTAGCGGACAGGACGATGCGCGCGGATACGCAGATGACACCTGTAGTTGCAGATGAGGCCCGCGCATGCGCGGATGGGTCAGGTGTCCCGTCTCTTGCAGGCTCCAGATGCTCGAGGCCATCTGCAAGCACTGGGAGGGGCCCATCAGCCTGGCCCTCTACCTGTCGGACGCTGAGGCCCAGCAGTTCCTCCGCTACGCACAGGGCTCGGAGGTGCTCATGGGCCGCCACAACGTGGCCTACCACATCGTGTACAAGGAGGGCCAGTTCTACCCCGTGAACCTGCTGCGCAACGTGGCCATGAAGCACGTGGGCACGCCCTACATGTTCCTGTCCGACATCGACTTCCTGCCCATGTACGGACTCTATGAGTACCTCAGGTGAGGACCCATGGGGCTCAGGCGCGGGCAGTGCTGGGGCCAAAACCCCCCTTAGGATCGTCGTCTAGTCCAGTGTTCCCTCTGTCAATGGGTCAGCCAAGACCCAGAAGGGGAGAGCACCTGCCCAAGTCCACCCATAGATAAATGGCCCCTGACTGCCGGGTTTGGAGGGGTGGTTAGGCTATCAAGTGTCTGTATTTTTACGATGATCAGACTAGAACCCCAGGTGGCCTCATGAAATGTTTATGGCAGAGCTTGGTCCAGGAAGCATCTCCTGTCTCCCAGTCTAATGCTCTTCCTATAGCTTTTATGAAAACATATCATTCCTCTTGCAATTTTGGATCAGACAGCCTTCATCTAAACATTCTAGAAAGATCACTGCCTTTTCTGGAAAACAAATCAAAGCGGTGGTGATGGCGAACATTTATTGAAGCACTCGCTGAGTGTCAGGCACTGTTCTGAATGCATGGCAAGTGGGATTTCATTTCCTCCCCTTGCGGAGTCCCTGCCACGGGTACTATTATCATTCTTTATGTTCCCAGCGGGAGACTGGGAGCGAGATGGGGAGCTCACACTAAAGTGGGAGCTGGGGTCAGCCGGCCTGACTCTCTGTGACTGCATCCAGCTCTCCCCATGGGGGGGGGGGGGGCAGGCAGGCGTCCAGCAGCTGGGGAGAGCTCTCAGCTTGTTGCGTTTATTATGGAATAACAGACCATCTGAACTGGAAGGGACTATGGAATTCACCTAGGCCAAAAGTCCCCAGGTGAGCAAACTAAAGTCACAAGATGTAAATGGTCAAAATTCGTTTTAATCCTTTATCACTGTCGTTTGTCAACATGAGTTATCTCTGCTGCCAAGTGAGTACCTTCCCGATCCAGGTACCATGAGGGGTGGTTTGCATATTAATTGTCCTGCTGGAGCCACGCTTCAAGCCCAAAAGGCAGGCATGGTTACCCCCTCCCTTTTATTGTGGTGAACGGTGAGGCTCAGAGAAGCAAAGTGACCTGCTCAGGTGCACCTAGGCTGCTCCGGGATTTGAACCAGTATCTGTGGACCCCAGGTCTGCAGCCTGCCCTGCTTCATACTTGTCTGGCTGCTCTGGGGTCTATGACTGTCCCAAACAGAGCAGGGTCTGAATTCTCTCTCTCCTGGTCTCTTGCCCTCCCCCACTTCCCTCCGTGTGTGTGTGTGTGTGTGTGTGTGTGTGTGTGCGCGCGCGCGTGTGTGCGCGCGCGTGTGTGCGCGTGTGTGTGCGTGCGCGTGTGTGTGCGTGCGCGTGTGTGCGCGCGCGCGCGCGCGTGCGCGCCTGTCTCTGTCTCTGTCTGTCTCACTCTCAAAAGAGCTCCCACAAGAGTCTTCAAACCTTTGGTACTAAAGCCAGAGCACGGATGTGATACGAGCCCCCCCCCTGCCCTGCCCTGCCCTGCCCTCTAGATCAAGGGAAGGCAGACTGTTCTCTGTCCACTGAGTCAGGTTTCCTTCCAGGGTTATCTTGGGATGCCATAGCATCAATCTCTCCCCTCTGAGCAGGTGGAGTCCCTTCCAGACTGTCTTTATTAAGAACAACAGGTGATGAGAAAACCGTAATGCAAAGAGTCATGCACCACAATGTTCATCGCAGCTGTATTTACAGTAGCCAGGACACGGAAGCAAACTAAGTGTCCACTGACAGATGAATGGATAAAGAAGATGTGGCACATATATACAATGGAATATTAGCCCTAAAAAGAAACGAAATTGAATTATTTGTAGTGAGGTGGATGGACCTAGAGTCTATCATACAAAGTAAGTCAGAAAGAGAAAAACAAATACCGTATGCTAATGCATATATATGGAATCTAAAAAAACAAAAACGATTCTTATGAACCTAGGGGCAGGACAGGAATGAAGACGCAGACGTTAGAGAATGGACTTGAGGACACGGGGAGGCGCAAGGGTAAGCTGGGACAAAGAGAGTGGCATGGACATATATACACTACCAAATGTAAAATAGATAGCTAGTGGGAAGCAGCCGCATAGCACAGGGAGATCAGCTCGGTGCTTTGTGACCACCTAGAGGGGTGGGATATGGAGGGTGGGAGGGAGGGAGACGCAAGAGGGAGGGGATATGGGGATATGTGTATACGTACAGCTGCTTCACTTTGTAAAGCAGAAACTAACACACCATTGTAAAGCAATTATACTCCAATAAAGATGTTTAAAAACAACAACAACAACAGGTGAGTGACCCCGAGTCAACATAACCCTCAGTCAGGGAGGATGAGAGGTGTCTTCCCAAAAAGCATTGGCTGTGGTAGGGAGCTCTGTGAACCCTAACTCCTGACCCTGCAGGGACGCCAGGAATGGAGCTGTCTTCCAGCTCCAGCTGGGCCTTGGGATACCAGTGTGTGGATTGAGGGCGCCCCCGTGTGGCCAGACAGCACTTTCAGCCCCTGATTCCTGTGAATTGTGAAACCTCTGCAGCTTGCAGCACGATGACAGGCTCTGGGTGTGTCGGGCGGGGCTTTCAAGGGAACAGACGGTAGGGGTGAGGGCTGCCCTCCCCCAGCAAGAGAGAGTCTTCGCTATTGGACCACAGCCCACCTTCTGGGACTCTTCTGCGGGAGCACCCGCAGAGACTTCCTTCCAGCTAGTTGAAGGTGAACTGGCCCCATCTTAAAAGTCTGTGGTCTCTGCTCCCCCATCCAAAGACTATATAATTTTGTCTCGTGGGCCTCGTGATTTGAAAAACATTACACGTGAACAGACTGCGTTTTATGTCGTCTTCCTATGTTTTATTGATCAAAGACGTCAGTAACTGCTAATCATGACCTTACCCAATGTGAGATAACTGGTATTGCCCATTAATTAACATTTCCTTACTACACAGTCACCTGAAGCTTGAGTTGGCCTTTAGCCACCTCCTCACCAGAAGGTATGTGGTTCCCCTCACGCATTTTGAAATATTGCAGATTGCCCCTGAAACCCCATTCCTTTCTTCACAGGCCCTATGGGAGTCCAGAGACCCTGAGTTGAGAATAACTGATCTTGTCCAGTGTTTTTTTACTGCACACGTGAAAACAGACCAGAGAAGCAAAGCGACTTCCGTCTAGAGTGAAAAGATAGTGGGACTTTCCGGATTCTTTCTTCTCCATCCATAGTATCCATTCGTTTAGTGAGTAACCGTTTACGAGGCGCCTTAGGGTCCCCCCTATCTGTGAACCACACAGATAGGATCTGTGAATCCCAGAGGTTTAGACCAACAGGAATGAGAGTTGAGCAAAGACGCAGACTCCTTAGGTACTGTGATGGGTGTGTCCTCTCCCAGGGTTTTCAGCCTCATCTGGGGGGGAGGCAGTATAGGAAAAGATGTCCTGAAGAGGTTAGACCTAAATGGAGGCCTGAGGCTGAGCTGGAGTTTGCCAGGAGAGGGGACGATGTTCCAGGTAGAGAGAGAGAGAGCCATTCTGGAGAGGCAGGTGGCCAGAGCCCTGATGGGGAGAACAGCAAGAGTTGATGTGGCCAGAAGTGTAAGCCAGGGTGGGTCCCTCGGGACTTCTCATAAAATACGCTAAGGAGTTTGGGCTTTATGAGGCGGGGTGTGGGGGGGTGGGTAATGGAAGATCCCTGAGAGAATGGCATGATTAGGTGTGCATTTAAGGAAGATCACTCTTGTTGCAGCAGGGAAGGATCACAGTCAGTAGGGCCAGAGGAGATAAGTTAGGGGACTCTTGTGTTCATTCTGGTGAGAGATGTTGGAGGCCTAGCAAAGGGATCAGAAGTAGCGGCAGAGACAGGTAGATGGACCAGAGAGAGATTCTGCAGCTGAAATCAGTAACTGTCTGCAAAGGTGGCTGGGCTTTGGAAGCAAGACAGGGAACCTCTTTCAAATGTTGTCACCTGAGGCTTCCTTTTCAAAAGCCTGTACCTGTAAGTCCTGCCTGCTTTGGCCTGTGTCTCGTGCTGGCCCCTCTTGGTCTGCTGTGCCCACGTCCTTCCCCGGACTAAGCAGGATATCATGGCATTGACTCTGAGTGTCATGGTGGACAGGCACCTGCTGCGACCCTGGTTCCAGCTCGCACTCTGTGCCGTAAAAAACTGTGTGACTTCCAACAATTCTGTTTTTTTCAACCTGTTTCCTCATTGTGAAATGAATAAATGGACTTATATCAGGAGTCACAAACACACATGCCTGCTGGGGCCAGGACCTCGGCCTAAAGGAACCAAGGATGCTGAGTACAATTCACTAGGGAGACTGGAGCTCCCATCTCAGGCAGCTGCCACCTCTGCATTCTGATTGTGGAATTATTGCTCTGGAGAGGGGAGAGGGCAAGGCAAAGGTCTTTATATTCTTCAAGAGGAGCTAGAAATCTGGATTGTCATGTTTTAATTTTTAGTGTTGACAACTAATTTTTTTTAAAATGTAAACACTGTTGAGTCAGACCAAACATGTCTTCAGGATGAATAGAACCTTCTCATCCCCACAGACCACCAGTTTGTGACCTCTGACCTTTTTAAAAAAAATTTTATTGGAGTATAGTTGATTTATAATGTTGTGTTACTTTCTGGTGTACAGCAAAGTGATTCAGTTATACATATACATATATTCATTCTTTTTTAGATTCTTTTCTCATATAGGTTATCACAGAATATTGGGTAGAGTTGCCAGTGCTATACAGTAGGTCCCTGTTGGTCACAGTAGTGTGTGTGTGTTCATTCCAAGCTCCTGATTTATCCTCCCACCCCCTCACCTTTCCCCTTTGGTAACCATAAGTTTGTTTTTGATGTCTGTAAGTCTGCTTCTCTTTTGTAAATAAGTTCATTTGTATCTCTTTTTTTCATTAGATTCCACATATAAGTGATAACCTGTGGTATTTGTCTTTCTCTGGCTTATTTCATGTAGTATGATCATCTCTAGGTCCATGCGTGTTGCTGCAAATGGCATTATTTCATTCTTTTTTATGACTAATATTCCATTATATACATGTACCACATCTTTATCCATTCCTCTGTCGATGGACATTTAGGTTGCTTCCATGTAAATAGTGCTGCAGTGAAAATTGAGGTGCATGTATCCTTTCGGACTATGGTTTTCTCCAGATATATGCCCTGCCCAGGAGTGGGACTGCCAGATCATGTGGTAGTTCTATTTTTAGTTTTTTAAGGAACCTCCATCCTGTTCTCCATAGTGGCTGTATCAGTTTACATTCCCACCAACAGTGCAAGAGGGTTCTCTTCTCCACACTGTCTCCAGCATTTATTGTTTGTAGACTTTTTGATGATGGCCATTCTGACCGTTATGAGGTGCTAACTCATTGTAGTTTTGATTTGCATTTCTCTGATAATTGGTGATGTTAAGCATCTTCTTATGTGCTTTTTGGCCATCTGTATGTCTTCTTTGGAGAAATGTCTATTTAGATCTGCTGCCCATTTTTTGATTGGGTTGTTTTTTTGATATAGAGCTGCATGAGCTGTTTGTAAATTTTGGAGATTAATCCCTTGTCGGTATGACCTCTGACCTTGATCATTTCTAGGAACTAGAATTTTGAGAACTGGTAAGGAATACAATTCTCTCAGAAGTCCCAAGTAAGCGTGCACTGTCCTTTTCATGTGAAGATAACCATACTGACTTGCCATTAGCTTAAGGAAAAATTTTCTTCTGTGTGAGGTAAGTGTTATTACAGGTGACCAAACAGAGGCCCCAGAGAGGTTAAATCTTCGTGCCAGAGGAGGAAGGTGGCCACCCCTCTACAATAGCCTGCTCATTAATGGAAGGGGCTAGATCCCTCTCAAAACTCAGGATACCGGAGCAGGCTGGTTGGCAGCCCTTTGATTAGACCCCCAAACACTCACCCATATCACCCCTTTCGGGGAGCCTACTAGGTTACCAAAAAAAGTTCAGCATCATAGCTCCCTGAGCAGTTGCTTAGCAACCAGCTATTATCATAGCAAAAACAAACAGATCAACTGGAAAATAATGAAATCGGTTACATGCATGGGCATAGCTGCAGAGTTTCACTAAAATATCACTCCCACCCCTTCACCTGTGTCTTCTAAGAAATGAGGGTGGAGGGCTTCCCTGGTGGCGCAGTGTTTGGGAGTGCGCCTGCCGATGCAGGGGACATGAGTTCGTGCCCCGGTCCGGGAGGATCCCACATGCCGCGGAGCGGCTGGGCCCGTGAGCCATGGCCGCTGAGCCTGCGCGTCCGGAGCCTGTGCTCCGCAGCGGGAGAGGCCACAACAGTGAGAGGCCCGTGTACCGAAAAAAAAAAAAAAAATGAGGGTGGAGATGTGCAGCGTTCACTCCTGATTTCAGAAATGTCAAGTGAAATTCAGCAGGCGTGGCAGAAGTCACGCAGACTGGCCTTTGCCTGCAGGTCCTACCGTGCTTGTCAAGGATGTGACTCGGGGGTTGCTTATTTCGTCTCCCCAGTCCTCTGCTTCCTCAGTTAGTAAAGGGGCTAGTAATAGCTTCTTGTGGGGGTCCAGTAGGTGTTCAACAGAAGTTAACTTTCTGTGCTTTGACGCTCAGAACTGAACATCTTTGCCAGGCCCCCGCCCATAACCCCCACTGTTCCGAACTGCCGCCTTCAGTACA
Source organism: Orcinus orca (assembly GCF_937001465.1). NCBI lineage: Eukaryota > Metazoa > Chordata > Mammalia > Artiodactyla > Delphinidae > Orcinus > Orcinus orca. Next base: position 89,119,001 of record NC_064569.1, on the reverse strand, counting down.
GCCTGGTAACTTCATGTAACCTTTTTTTTTTTTTTTAAATGAAATGAGAAACTATATACTCGTGCTCATTCACTCCAAAAACTATTGAGTGAGCACCTACTACGTGCCTGACAGTGTGCTGCATTGTGACAGTGCTGTCTCTGGATTCACTCGACCTGCATCTCAACACTAAGCGCTCCTCACTCAGCCTTTACTGGACCTTGGGAAAGGTACTTAACCCTCAAACTCTGCACCTGTGAAGTGAGGATCCTATTCTTTCTTCAGTCTTAAGGTTCTGGGAAGGTTAAATGGAATAGTACTTGGAAAGCACCTAGCACATGCCTGGTATGTTCTACATTCCACAGATATACACTGTGCATCTGCCATGACCAGGCTGTGTTCTAGGCACTGGGGCTTTCACGGTGCACAGCACAGCCCGAGTTCCTGCCCTCATGGGGTTACATTCTAGGGGGCACTCCAGCTGCATGCACTGCTGTTGCTCTTGTCATTATCAATACAGGTACAGAGATAAAAGATGCGGGAGCTCAGACTCACAAGATGACGACCCAGCGTGGGTGAGCTGGGAAGGCCTCGAAAATAGGTGATAGCTCAGTTCAGGCTTTAAGGACTAATAGGTATAAAGGCATGAAATATCTTGGCATGTTCAAGGAATGTTCCAGAATGGTAGAGGCCTAGACAGCTCTGTCTGCTGGGACGTCCCACATCCACGAGACTGGGGCAGGTTTCTCGCCTCTTTCTCTAACCCAGCAGAATCCTCATCTTTGTTCAGTGCTTGAAGCTTTAAACCTCTGTGCTTTGCTTTGCAAATGTTGCCTCGCTTTCGAGGGGACAAACGTGCCACGTTGGTTGAGACTATATCCTGAGAGTGTACAGGAGTGACAGATTCCAGTTTCATTGTGTTCTCTGCAGGATGACATCTAACCGCCCTCCCCCATCACGTGTCCCCTGGCACATGATGGCGGCTTTGTAAACACTGGTTGAATGAAGGACAGAAATGTGAACAAGGCCAGGGACAGGTGGCGCCAGGCGAGGCCGACTGGCTGCTCGATGAGGGACATTACCAGGTGGCGTTCCCTTGCGTACATTCGTCATTTTGTTTCTACTGCAACATTTAACATTTATTGAGCACGTACTACAGGCCAAGTGCTGTTGCAAGCACTTTCGCATGTATTTTGTCATTTAACTTCATTACAGTTCATTTAACAGATGAGGATGCCTGGGTGAAATAACATGCCCACAGGCACAGCATCACTAAGCAGACATCTTGCTTATCCTGGCTTATCCAAAGGCGTTCTGTGCTTACTGTTTTTATAATATTTGTTTGTTTTATTGAAGTATAGTTGATTTACAATGTTGTGTTAATTTCTCCTGTACAGCAAAGTGATTCAATTATACATATATATTTACATTTTTATATTTTTTTCCATTTTGGTTTATCACAGGATACTGAATATAGTTCCCTGCGCTATACAGTAGGACCTTGTTGTTTATCCATCCTGTATATAATAATTTGCATCTTCTAACCCCAAACTCCCACTCCCTCCCTCCATATCCCCTTGCCCCCTTGGCAACCACAAGTCTGCTCTCTGTGTCTGTGAGTTTCTGTTTTGTACATAAGTTCATTTGTGGCATATTTTAGATTCCACATATAAGGGATATCATATGGTAATTATTGTCTTTCTCTGGCTTACTTCACTTAGTATGATAATCTCTAAGTCAGTCCATGCACGTTGCTGCAAATGGCATTATTTCATTCTTTTTATGGCTGAGTAATATCCCATTGTATATATGTGCCACATCTTCTTTATCCATTCATCTGTCTATGGACACTTAGGTTGCTTCCATGTCCTGGCTATTGTAAATAGCGCTGCAATGAGCATTGTGGTACATGACTCTTTTTGAATTATGGTTTTCTCTGGGTATAGGCCCAGGAGTGGGATTGCTGGGTCGTATGGTAGTTCTATTTTCAGTTTTTTGAGGAACCTCCATACTGTTCTCCATAGTGGCTGCACCAATTTACATTCCCACCAACAATGGGGGGGGGGGTTCCCCTTTCTCCACACCCTCTCCAGCCATTTGTTTGCTGTTGTGCTTAACCTGTTTATTGATCCAAACGCCTGATGGGCTGATCTCTACCATCATCATGATGGCCATGATCATCCTCACAGGTCGTAGTTATCAAGTGCATTCTATGCGTGGAAGAACTGTCTTAAGCTCTACATGAGATAATCCATTTAATTCGTACAAAACCCCACAGCCCAAGTCCTAATATATCCCCATCTCAGGGAGGATAAAACAGTGGCACAAAGATGTAACTTGCTGGAGAGTACGAGCAGGTGAGTGTCCAGGTAGGGCCTGAATCTGGGCAGGCTGTCCCAGAGCTGCCCTCTGAACTGCAAAGCTCTTAATGGCCCCTCCAGTTAACCTCCAGCTCACAGCTGACCCGGGGCAGCACATAGAAAGCACCGCTGGATGTTCAGCCGTGATTGCTAACGGCAAAGGGGCAGTGGGGTAATTAGATAGGAATGAATGAGGATGTTGAGAAGGACATGAGATGCTGCCTGTAGAGTCCCTGGCACAGAGCCGGGCGCAGTCAACGACAGCTTTTTCTTTTATTAACATGCCCCAAAAGCTCATTCTTAGCTTCTCTTTCCTTCCTGCCCCTCCCTGCCTGACAGCTTCTCCCTCTGGATGTGTTAATGCCATCAATTCAGGAACCACCCAATTTTGCTGGCCCTGGGGGCCCCCCAGCTCTCAAGATGACTCTGCCCCTCTCTGCCCGCATCCGTGATGTGTCTGTCTTACGGTGCCACTCCCTGTAGGCAGCTTTATCTCCCTCATTTGCAAGTCCTTGCTGTTGTCCACACACACCTCCTGGAAGCCTGTCTGCTGGGAACTCATTTCCTAGGCAACTATAATAGAATCTTAGCAAACCCCATTACCTGGCCTCCTGTGCAGGGGAGTGCAGCAAGGCCTGGGACGGGCTGTGCCCAGGTCTGCCTCCACAGTTACCTGAGCAGATGATAAGCACAGCTTAACTCTGCCCCCTCCGCCCTCTCTGCCCAGAGGTAGGTTGCTAAGTCCTGAAAAGTGTAATTCAGATGATTTCCCATTGCTCTGGTTGGAAGCCATGATTCTATCTGGTACTCTTGAAGGTAGGCAGTGTAAGGGGTGTGGGGGGCAGCTGGGGACCAGGGGGCTTCTCAGAGCCACAGACACACATGTACACGTGCACACGCACCTCTCTGTGCTCACTGGTTGCTGGTATCTGTGGCCAAGGTAGCCCTGCTGCTTCTCACCAGCTGCCAGCTTGCTCCCTGGTTCTGTTTGCACCGCGCCCACATACTTCCAGGAATAAGCTGAAATCAGAGAGGTACGGGGGAATCTCAGCCTTCTCTTCAAATAGGGATCACCCCAACTGTGCCCCATCTACACCCCAACTGTGCCCCATCTACACCTCGTGAGCCTCGTGGGAGGATACGAGGGTGCAGGCAGCCTGAGGAAGGGAGAGAGACGTTTACAAACACCCTCCATGCACCTGGTGTTGTGCTAGGTGCTTGACAGATGTTTTCCGGGTTTTTTGTTGGTTTGTTTTGTTTTGGCCGTGCTGCGCTGGCATGCGGGCTCTTAGTTCCCTAACCAGGGATCGAACCCACGCCCTCTGCAATGGAAGTGCAGAGTCTTAACCACTGGACCACCAGGGAAGTCCCCAAATATTATCTTTTTTAATCACAAACGTTATCATTTTTTAAATGCAAAAGATAAACTTGATCAAAAGTCATATGTATTTAAGTGGCGGAACTACAGTTGCCACCCAGCTCTGTTGCTTCCAAAGGGCCCTCTTCACAGTACCACCCTCTCTCTCACATAAGACAACTGCAAATTGATTCCTTCATTCCCTGCGTATTTATTGCTTGCCTGGTGTGTGCCTGACACAGTGCCAGAGCTAGAAACGTAACCATGAACAAGGCTCATCCTTGACCTCAAGCCTAGCAGAGCTGATAGGTACATAAGCAGGCACTCTGCGTGTTATTACCACTGCCACCACCCGCCATCCTCAGTGAGCAGAGAAGTCCAGGACGATGCCCACCATCCCTAATCATTAGAGAAATGCAAATCAAAACTACAATGAGGTATCACCTCACAGCTGTCAGAAGGGCCAGCATCAAAAAGTCTACAAGCAATAAATGCTGGAGACGGTGTGGAGAAAAGGGAACCCTCCTGCACTGTTGGTGGGAATATAAATTGGTACAACCATCATGGAGAACAGTATGGAGGTTCCTTAAAAGACTAAAAATAGAACTACCATATGACCCAGCAATCCCACTCCCAGGCAAATATCCAGAGATAACCATAATTTTACGAGATACATGCACCCCAGTGTTCATAGCAGCACTATTCACAATAGCCAAGACACAGAAGCAACCTAAGTGTCCATGGACAGAGGAATGGATAAAGAAGATGTGGCACATATATACAATGGAATATGACTCAGCCGTAAGAAAGAATGAAATTATGCCATTTGCAGCAACATGCGTGGACCTAGAGATGATCATACCAAGTGAAATAAGCCAGAGAAAGACAGACACCATATGATAATCACTTACATGTGGAGTCTTAAAAAATGATACAAATGAACTTGTTTACAAAACAGAGACAGACTCACAGACATCAGAAACAAACTTATGGTTACCAAAGTGGAAAGGAAGTGGGGAGGGATAAATTAGGAGTTTGGGATTAACATATTCACACTACTATATATAAGATAGATAATCGACAAGGACCTACTGTAGAGCACAGGGAACTCTACTCAGTATTCTGTAATAACCTATATGGCAAAAGAATCTGAAAAAGAATGGATACACGTATGTGTATAACTGAATCACTCTGCTGTACACCTGAAACTAACACAACATTGTAAAACAACTGTACTCCAATATAAAATAAAAATAGAAAAGTCCAGGACGAACCAGTCCCAGAGAAGATGTAGCCCCGTCATCAAGGGGGACGCATCAAGGCCAACAGAGGTGGGCAGGGGAGGTGCAGGGAAGCCAAGTTCTCTAATTGGCTGCACGCAAAGCCTTAAGAGAAAGCGTGATACTGTTCTGGGGTTTCAGAAACGGACACGCACTCCAGCACAAATTTCTTTCCCTCCTCCCATTCCTTGTAATATAACGTTCCTGTGAGTGAGTCCTGGGAACTTGTATGAGCATTGCTTGGATTCCTTACAACACAGGGTTGATTAAACAGTGGGCTCTCTGACATTTGATGCCGTGGACATCTGAGGCTCAGAGAGCCGATGTCTCATTCTCTCCTGGCATCTTGACAGCAGCCCCAGTGCCTTCGGCCCCATGGTTCCGAGCAGTTTGTCACCTGTCAGCACCAACCTCAGCCATTCATTGCACCAACACAAAGAAATCAGCCCAACCACTTCTGTTACAGGAGTGGAAGCTCTCGTGTCTAGAGAGTGAGGATCTCCATCCCTGCCCAGGGAGTAGGGGCAACAAGATGTGTCCAGACGGTAACCAGCATCAAGAGGGCTGATGCATAAAACAATTACCCTGATCAAAGCCCAAGAGGGTGGGAAGATGTTCTCCAGAATTCTGGGACGTTGTTCTAAAGCTAAGGGCAGCGGGAGTGGTCTTTAGCACCAAGTGCAGAGAAAAGTCAAGAAAGATGAGAAGGGAGAAGTCTGTTGGATTTGACAGTGAGGGGACATTGCCAACCCTGGCCTGATCCAAGGAGTCAGAGGCAGACTGTAGTTGTTAGAGAAGCTAGTGGATGGTAAAGAAAAAAAAAAAAAGAATCAGTGCAGGAGGCTCAGTAAGCCAGGAGGTCGACGCCCGTCTCTGCACCTCCAAACACTACCTGTGTTCTGGCCTCTGCCCAGTTAGCCGCTACGATGTGGGATCCACCATTGGGATGCCATGTAAAGCTCATCCGCATGCAGGCTGCAGCCTCCTGCCATCTCCCTCCATCCCCTTCCTAACCTCTCCCACCAACTGCCTTAATCCATGAGCTCCAAGAAGCTCATTGCTCCAGCTGCAAAGTCACCACATTAACAGACTTGGTCCACGTAGATCCTGTGATTATTGATCTTTCCAGGTTATTTCTACACTGGTGCAGCCTTAATTCATACAATGATGATTTTATCATCATCATCATTTGTCGTTTTAATGCAAATTACTTAACCTCTCAGAGTTTGAATGTCTTCTTCAGTAAACTGGGAATACTAGTACATATGTCATAGTATATCAGCAGTGATTCAAGGAGTAATGCCTATAAAGTGCCTGGCACAGTGCTTGTTACTGAAACGTTGCAAACACTTTTTTTTTTTTTTTTTTTTTTTTTGCGGTACGCGGGCCTCTCACTGTTGTGGCCTCTCCCGTTGCGGAGCACAGGCTCCGGACACGCAGGCCCAGCGGCCATGGCTCACGGGCCCAGCCGCTCCGCGACATGTGGGATCTTCCCGGACCGGGTCACGAACCCGTGTCCCCTGCATCGGCAGGCGGACTCTCAACCACTGCGCCACCAGGGAGCCCTACAAGCACTTTTGATTACTGTTTATTGACCACTTACAATGTACCAGGTGTGTTCTAAGAAATTCAGTTCCCCTGGATCCTATATGCTTTCTTATTTCCAAATTTTGCAAATACCTTGAACCCCCTCCCCTGACTGGCTAACTTCTGCTTTTTTTAATTTATTTTTGGTTGAATTGGGTCTTTGTTGCTGTGCACGGGCTTTCTCTAGTTGAGGCAAGGGGGGGCGGCTACCCTTTGTTGCGATGTGCGGGCTTCTCATTGCAGTGGCTTCTCGTTGCGGAGCACGGGCTCTAGGCGTGCAGACTTCAGTAGTTGTGGCTCGCAGGCTCTAGAGCACAGGTTCAGTAGTTGTGGCGCACGGGCTTAGTTGCTCCGTGGCATGTGGGATCTTCCCAGACCAGGGTTCGAACCCATGTCCCCTGCATTGGCAGGCGGATTCTTAACCACCGCACCACCAGGGAAGTCCCACTTCTGCTTTTTAGAACACAGTTCAACTAATGGCATTTTTCACAGAACTAGAACAAAATATTTTGAATTTATATGGAAACACAAAAGACCCCAAATAGCCAAAGCAATCCTGAGAAAGAAAAACAGAGCTGGAGGAATCAGACTCCCTGCTTCAGACTATACCACAAAGCCAGAGTAATCAAGACAATATGTTACTGGCACAAAAACAGAAATATAGATCAATGGAACAGGATAGAGAGCCCAGAAATAAATTCATGCACCTATGGTCAATTTAACAGAGAAAAGACACTGCAGATTTGCCTGCCTGTGTCTTTCCAATTCTGTCTTCCTAGGTTATAGGTCCACGAATGAGCCTGCTGGATCATATGGTAGCTCAATGAAAAGCCAGTCTCTTCAATAAGTGGTGCTGGGAAAACTGGACAGCTACATGTTAAAACAAATGAAATTAGAACACTCCCTAACACCATACACAAAAAAAACCTCGAAATGGATCAAAGATCTAAATGTAAGGCCGGATACTATAAAACTCTTAGAGGAAAACATAGGCAGAACACTTTTTCACAGAAATCACAATGGTATCTTTTTTAATCCACCTTCTAGAGTAACAAAAATAAAAATAAATGGGACTTAATTAAACTTAAAAACTTCTGCACAACAAAGGAAACCATAAAACGAAAACACAACCCACAGAATGGGAGAAAATATTTGCAAATGAAGTGACCAACAAGAGATTAATCTCGAAAATATACAGACAGCTCATGTAGCTCTATGTCAAAAAAACAGGAAGATGGCAGAAGAGTAAGGCGTGGAGATCACCTTCCTCCCCACAGATACACCAGAAATACATCTACACGTGGAACAACTCCTACACAACACCTACTGAACGCTGGCAGAAGACCTCAGACCTCCCAAAAGGCAAGAAACCCCCCACGTACCTGTGTAGAGCAAAAGAAAAAAGAATAAACAGAGACAAAAGAATAGGGACAGGACCCTCACCAGTGGGAGGGAGCTGTGAAGGAGGAAAGGTTTCCACACACTAGGAAGGCCCTTCGCGGGCAGAGACTGCGGGTGGCGGAGGGGGAAGCTTCGGAGCCGCGGAGGCGAGCACAGCAACAGGGGTGTGGAGGGCAAAGCAGGGAGAGATTCCCGCACAGAGGATCAGGGCCGACCGGCACTCACCAGCCCGAGAGGCTTGTCTGCTCCCCCGCCAGGGCGGGCGGGGCTGGGAGCTGAGGCTCAGGCTTCAGTCGGATGCACGGAGAGGACCGGGATTGGCGGCGTGAACACAGCCTGCAGGGGGTTAGTGCACCACGGCTAGCCGGGAGGGAGTCCGGGGAAAAGTCTGAACCTGACGAAGAGGCAAGAGACTTTTTCTTACCTCTTTGTTTCCTGGTGCGTGAGGAGAGGGGATTAATAAAGAAGCTCCAGAGACGGGTGCGAGCCGCGGCTAAAAGCGCGGACCCCAGAAACGGGCATGAGACGCTAAGGCTGCTGCTGCTGCCACCAAGAAGCCTGTGTGCGAGCACAGGTCACTATCCACACCCCCCTTCCAGGGAACCTGTGCAGCCCGCCACACTGCCACGGTCGCAGAATCCAGGGACAACTCCCAGGGGAGAACGCATGGCGCGCTTCAAGCTGGTGCAAAATCCCGCCGGCCTCTGCCGCTGCAGGCTCGCCCCGCATCCGCACCCCTCCCTCCCCACGGCCTGAGTGAGCCAGAGCCCCCGAATCAGCAGCTCCCTTAACCCCGTCCTGTCTGAGCGAAGAACAGATGCCCTCCGGCGACCTACACGCAGAGGCGGGGCCAAATCCAAAGCTGAGCCCCTGGGAGCTGTGAGAACAAAGAAGAGAAAGGGAAATCTCTCCCAGCAGCCTTAGAAGCAGCGGATTAAAGCTCCACGATCAACTTGATGTCTGTGGAATACATGAATAGACAACGAATCATCCCAAATTGAGGAGGTGGACTTTGAGAGCAAGATTTATGCTGTATAGCTTTGCTTCCACCATTTGTCCTAGGGTTCTATCTGTCCGTCTTTGATTTTTTTTTTAATTTTTCTTTTTTCTTAATAATTATTTTTTTATTTTAATAACTTTATATTTTATCATACTTTATTTTATCTTCTTTCTTTTTTTCCTTCCTTCCCTCCTTCCTTCCTTCCTCCTTCTCTCCCTCCTTTCTTTCTTGCTTTCTTTCTTTCTACTTGACTAATTCTTTATTTCTACTTTTTCTCCCTTTTATTCTGAGCCGTGTGGATGAAAGGCTCTTGGTGCTGCAGCCAGGAGTCAGTGCTGTGCCTCTGAGGTAGGAGAGCCAACTTCAGGACACTGGTCCACAAGAGACCTCCCAGCTCCACACAATATCAAACAGCAAAAATCTCCCAGAGATCTCCATCTCAGCACCCAGCTTCACTCAACGACCAGCAAGCTACAGTGCTGGACACCCTAAGCCAAACAACTAGGAAGAGAGGAACACAACCCCACCCATTAGCAGAGAGGCTGCCTAAAATCATAATAAGTCCACAGACACCCCAGAACACACCACCAGACGTGGACCTGCCCACCAGAGAGACAAGATCCAGCCTCATCCACCAAAACACAGGCACTAGTCCCCTCCACCAGGAAGCCTACACAACCCACTGAACCAACCTTAGCCACTGGGGACAGACACCAAAAACAACGGGAACTACGAGCCTGCAGCCTGCAAAAAGAAGACCCCAAACACAGTAAGATAAGGAAAATGAGAAGACAGAAAAACACACAGCAGATGAAGGAGCAAGATAAAAACCCACCAGACCTAACAAATGAAGAGAAAATAGGCAGTCTGCCTGAAAAAGAATTCAGAGTAATGATAGTAAAGATGATCCAAAATCTTGGAAATAGAATGGACAAAATGCAAGAAACATTTAACAAGGACCTACAAGAACTAAAGATGAAACAAACAACAATGAACAACACAATAAATGAAATTAAAAATACTCTAGACAGGATCATTAGCAGAATAACTGAGGCAGAAGACCGGATAAGTGATCTGGAAGATAAAATAGTGGAAATAACTACTGCAGAGCAGAATAAAGAAAAAAGAATGCAAAGAACTGAGGACAGTCTCAGAGACCTCTGGGACAACATTAAAAGCACCAACATTCAAATTATAGGCGTTCCAGAAGAAGAAGAGAAAAAGAAAGGGACTGAGAAGATTTTTGAAGAGATTATAGTTGAAAACTTCTCTAATATGGGAAAGGAAATAGTTAATCAAGTCCAGGAAGCACAGAGAGTCCCATACAGGATAAATCCAAGGAGAAATACGCCAAGACACATATTAATCAAACTGTCAAAAATTAAATACAAAGAAAACATATTAAAAGCAGCAAGGGAAAAACAACAAATAACACACAAGGGAATCCCCATAAGGCTAACAGCTGATCTTTCATCAGAAACTCTGCAAGCCAGAAGGGACTGGCAGGACATATTTAAAGTGATGAAGGAGAAAAACCTGCAACCAAGATTACTCTACCCAGCAAGGATCTCATTCAGATTTGATGGAGAAATTAAAACCTTTACAGACAAGCAAAAGCTGAGAGAGTTCAGCACCACCAAACCAGCTTTACAGCAAATGCTAAAGGAACTTCTCTGGGCAAGAAACACAAGAGAAGGAAAAGACCTACAATAACGAACCCAAAACAATTAAGAAAATGGGAATAGGAACATACATATCGATAATTACCTTAAATGTAAATGGACTAAATGCTCCCACAAAAGACACAGATTGGCAGAATGGATATAAAAACAAGACCCATGTATTTGCTGTCTACAACAGACCCACTTCAGACCTCAAGACACATACAGACTGAAAGTAAGGGGATGGAAAAAGATATTTCATGCAAATGGAAACCAAAAGAAAGCTGGAGTAGCAATTCTCATATCAGACAAAATAGACTTTAGAATAAAGACTATTAGAAAAGACAAAGAAGGACAATGATCAAGGGATTGATCCAAGAAGAAGATATAACAATTGTAAATATTTATGCACCCAACATAGGAGCACCTCAATACATAAGGCAAATACTAACAGCCATAAATGGGGATATCGACAGTAACACATTCATAGTAGGGGACTTTAACACCCCACTTTAACCAATGGACAGATCATCCAAAATGAAAATAAATAAGGAAACACAAGCTTTAAATGATACATTAAACAAGATGGACTTAATTGATATTTATAGGACATTCCATCCAAAAACAACAGAATACACATTTTTCTCAAGTGCTCATGGAACATTCTCCAGGATAGATCATATCTTGGGTCACAAGTCAAACCTTGGTAAATTTAAGAAAATTGAAATTGTTTCAAGTATCTTTTCCGACCACAATGCTATGAGACTAGATATCAATTACAGGAAAAGATCTGTAAAAAATACAAACACATGGAGGCTAAACAATACACTACTTAATAACGAAGTGATCACTGAAGAAATCAAAGAGGAAATAAAAAAATACCTAGAAACAAATGACAATGGAGACACGACGACCCAAAACCTATGGGATGCAGCAAAAGCAGTTCTAAGAGGGAAGTTTATAGCAATAACAATCCTACTTTAAGAAACAGGAAACGTCTCGAATAAACAACCTAACCTTGCACCTAAAGCAATTAGAGAAAGAAGAACAAGAAAACCCCAAAGTTAGCAGCAGGAAAGAAATCATAAAAATCAGATCAGAAATAAATGAAAAAGAAATGAAGGAAACAATAGCAAAGATCAATAAAACTAAAAGCTGGTTCTTTGAGAAGATAAACAAAATTGATAAACCATTAGCCAGACTCACCAAGAAAAACAGGGAGAAGACTCAAATCAATAGAATTAGAAATGAAAAAGAAGTAACAACTGACACTGCAGAAATACAAAAGATCATGAGAGATTACTACAAGCAACTCTATGCCAATAAAATGTACAACCTGGAAGAAATGGACAAATTCTTAGAAATGCACAACCTGCCAAGACTGAATCAGGAAGAAATAGAAAATATGAACAGACCAATCACAAGCACTGAAGTTGAAACTGTGATTAAAAATCTTCCAACAAACAAAAGCCCAGAACCAGATGGCTTCACAGGCGAATTCTATCAAACATTTAGAGAAGAGCTAACACCTATCCTCAAACTCTTCCAAAATATAGCAGAGGGAAGAACACTCCCAAACTCATTCTACTAGGCCACCATCACCTTGATACCAAAACCAGACAAGGATGTCACAAAGAAAGAAAACTACAGGCCAATATCACTGATGAACATAGATGCAAAAATCCTCAACAAAATACTAGCAAACAGAATCCAACAGCACATTAAACGGATCATACACCATGATCAAGTGGGGTTTATTCCAGGAATGCAAGGATTCTTCAATATACGCAAATCTATCAACATGATAAACCATATTAACAAATTGAAGGAGAAAAACCATATGATCATCTCAATAGATGCAGAGAAAGCTTTTGACAAAATTCAACACCCATTTATGATAAAAACCCTGCAGAAAGTAGGCATAGAGGGAACTTTCCTCAACATAATAAAGGCCATATATGACAAGCCCACAGCAAACATCATCCTCAATGGTGAAAAACTGAAAGCATTTCCACTAAGATCAGGAACAAGACAAGGTTGCCCACTCTCACCACTCTTATTCAACATAGTTTTGGAAGTTTTAGCCACAGCAATCAGAGAAGAGAAGGAAATAAAAGGAATCCAAATCGGAAAAGAAGGAGTAAAGCTGTCACTGTTTGCAGATGACATGATACTGTACATAGAGAATCCTAAAGATGCTACCAGAAAACTACTAGAGCTAATCAATGAATTTGGTAAAGTATCAGGATACAAAATTAATGCACAGAAATCTCTGGCATTCCTATACACTAATGATGAAAAATCTGAAAGTGAAATCAAGAAAACCCTCCCATTTACCACTGCAACAAAAAGAATAAAATATCTAGGAACAAACCTACCTAAGGAGACAAAAGACCTGTATGCAGAAAATTATAAGACACTGATGAAAGAAATTAAAGATGATACAAATAGTTGGAGAGATATACCATGTTCTTGGATTGGAAGAATCAACATTGTGAAAATGACTCTACTACCCAAAGCAATCTACAGATTCAATGCAATCCCTATCAAACTACCACTGGCATTTTTCACAGAACTAGAACAAAAAATTTCACAATTTGTATGGAAACACAAAAGAGCCCGAATAGCCAAAGCAATCTTGAGAACGAAAAACGGAGCTGGAGGAATCAGGCTCCCTGACTTCAGACTATACTACAAAGCTATAGTAATCAAGACGGTATGGTACTGGCACAAAAACAGAAATATAGATCAATGGAACAGGATAGAAAGCCCAGAGATAAACCCACGCACATATGGTCACCTTATCTTTGATAAAGGAGACAGGAATGTACGGTAGAGAAAGGACAGCCTTTTCAATAAGTGGTGCTCGGAAAACTGGACAGGTACATGTAAAAGTATGAGATTAGATCACTCCCTAACACCATACACAAAAATAAGCTCAAAATGGATTAAAGACCTAAATGTAAGGCCAGAAACTATCAAACTCTTAGAGGAAAACATAGGGAGAACACTCTCTGACATAAATCACAGCAAGATCCTTTTTGACCCACCTCCTAGAGAAATGGAAATAAAAACAAACAAATGGGACCTAATGAAACTTCAAAGCTTTTGCACAGCAAAGGAAACCATAAACAAGACCAAAAGACAACCCTCAGAATGGGAGAAAATATTTGCAAATGAAACAACTGACAAAGGATTAATCTCCAAAATTTACAAGCAGCTCATGCAGCTCAATAACAAAAAAACAAACAACCCAATCCAAAAATGGGCAGAAGACCTAAATAGACATTTCTCCAAAGAAGATATACAGACTGCCAACAAACACATGAAAGAATGCTCAACTTCATTAATCATTAGAGAAATGCAAATCAAAACTACAATGAGATATCATCTCACACCAGTCAGAATGCCATCATCAAAAAATCTAGAAACAATAAACGCTGGAGAGGGTGTGGAGAAAGGGAACCGTCTTGCACTGTTGGTGGGAATGTAAATTGATACAGCCACTGTGGAGAACAGTATGGAGGTTCCTTAAAAAACTACAAATAGAATTACCATATGAACCAGCAATCCCACTACTGGGCATGTACCCTGAGAAAACCAAAATTCAAAAAGAGTCATGTACCAAAATGTTCACTGCAGCTCTATTTACAGTAGCCCAGAGATGGAAACAACCTAAGTGTCCATCATCGGATGAATGGATAAAGAAGATGTGGCACATATATACAATGGAATATTACTCAGCCATAAAAAGAAATGAAATTGAGCTATTTGTAATGAGGTGGATAGACCTAGAGTCTGTCATACAGAGTGAAGTAAGTCAGAAAGAGAAAGACAAATACCGTATGCTAACACATATATATGGAATCTAAGGGAAAAAAATGTCATGAAGAACCTAGGGGTAACACAGGAATAAAGACACAGACCTACTAGAGAATGGACTTGAGGATATGGGGAGGGGAAAGGGTAAGCTGTGACAAAGCGAGAGAGAGGCATGGACATATATACACTAACAGACGTAAGGTAGACAGCTAGTGGGAAGCAGCTGCATAGCACAGGGAGATCAGCTCTGTGCTTTGTGACCGCCTGTAGGGGTGGGATAGGGAGGATGGGAGGGAGGGAGGTGCAAGAGGGAAGAGATATGGGAACATATGTATATGTATAACTGATTCACTTTGTTATAAAGCAGAAACTAACCATTGTAAAGCAATTATACTCCAATAAAGATGTAAAAAAAAAAGGAAAGAAAAGAAGACATAATATGTATAATTGAATCACTTTGCTGTACACCTGAAACTAACCCAACGTTGTAAATCAACTATGCTTCAATAAAAAATAAATTAAAAAAAGAAAACAAGCCAATTGAAAAATGGGCAGAAGAACTAAACAGAATTTCTCCAAAGAAGACATACAGATGGCCAATAGACACATGAAAAATACTCAACATCACTAATTATCAGAGAAATGCAAATCAAAACTACAATGAGGTATCACCTCACACCAGTCAAAATGACCATCATCAAAAAGTTGACAAATAATAAATGCTGGAGAGGGTGTGGAGAATAGGGAACCCTCTTACACTCTTGGTAGGAATGTAAATTGATACAACCACTATGGAGAACAGTACGGAGTTTCCTTAAAAATCTAAAAATAGAACTACCATATGATCCAGCAATCCCACTCTGTGGTATATATCCAGAGAAGGCCATAATTCAAAAAGATACATTCACCCCACTGTTCATTGCTGCACTGTTTACGATAGCCAAGACATGGAAGCAACCTAAAAGTCCATCACAGATCAATGGGTAAAGAAGATGTGGTATATATGTATATAATCAATATTACTCAGCCATAAAAATAAGAATGAAACAATGCCATTTGCAGCAACATGGATGGACCTAAGGATTATCATACTACGTGAAGTCAGACAGAGAAAGGCAAATACCACATGATATCACTCATGTGTGGAATCTTTTTTTAAAAAAAGGTAACAAATGAACTTATTTACAAAAACACATTTACAGATATTGAAAAAAAACCTGTGGTTACCAAAGGGGAAAGGTGGAGGCGGAGCAATAAATCAGGAGCTTGGGATAAACACCCACACACTACCATGTATAAGGTAGATAACCAACAAGGCCCTACTGTGTAGCTCAGGGAACTCTACTCAATCCTCTGTGATAACCTATATGAGAAAAGAATCTAAAAATGAATGAATATATGTATGACTGAATCACTTTGCTGTACCCCTGAAAATAACACATTATAAAACTGTACTCCAATAAAATTAAAATTTTTTAAGAATGTATCATCTTAACCCATCTATACATTTTTAAGTGTATAGTTTAGTGGCATTAAAAGAATATTCTCATTGTTTTGCAGCCATCACCATCATCTATCTCCAGAATTCTTTGTGCCTTCAAAACTGAAACTCTGTAACCGTTAAACAGTAACTCCCCATTCCCTCTCTGCTCAGTGCCTAATAATCTTTAGTATATTTTTTGTCTCTATGAAAAAATGAAAAGGACATACAGCTCAGTGATGGGAAGTTCCACACCAGAGAGTCTACACTTCTGCCTCTCTGCACTTTGGACTCTGTCAGGACAGAGGTTTTATCTGTTCACCCAGCTCTGGACTCAATATTTCTGGTCTGGCTTCATAAATATTCACTAATTAATGAATATATTATCTTAGTTCTCTTCATAACCAAGCCTGTGAAGTATTTATTATCATCAAGATAAGGAAACAAAAGCCCAGAGTTAAGAAAATTGCCCTGATTACACAATTAGTGAAGCGGTATTGAGATAGAATCAGCATCGTCCGATGTGGAAGACCGTGCTCTTCTTCTCACTCTTCAGCCTCTCTTCAAACTGGCAGCCCCTGAGAGAGACCCATTCCCCACATGTACTGAAAATCGTTTTAGTAGCCTCCTCTTGAAACATCAGAATATCTGGCCATCCCATAAGGTAGCACCTGTATTGCGTCAAGGGCCTCGTAATTGACCTCCCAGCTTCTACCCTAGGCGACACTACAGTCGGCTCTCAACACAGCAGCAGAGTGATTCTTTCAATACAGAAAGCAGGTCCTCTCACTCAGCTTAGAGTTCCCTGGCGGCTCCCCATCTCACTGAGTAAGATCTCAAGACCTTTGTATTGGTTTCCTGTTGCTGCTGTAAGGATGCTGAAAAGGGTCTGTGGAGGCTAAAATCAAGGTGTCAACAGGGCTGCTCTCTGGAGGCTCTAGGGGAGAATCTTTTCTTGCTGCTGGGAGGCCACCCACATTCTTTGGCTTGTGGCCACATCACTCCAGCCTCTGCTTCCTAACTCCCTCTTAGAAGGATGCTCTCTGTTACACTGAATCCACCTGAATCATCCAGGATAACCTTCCTATCTCAGCATCCTTTGTCACATCTGCGGAGTCCCTTTTGCTGTGTAAGGTAACATAGCTGCAGGTTCCTGGGATTAGGAGGCGGTTTTCACTGGGGGAGAGGCGGGGGAGGCATTTGCCCACCACACCCTTCAGTGATCTGTAAGGCCCTGTATGATCTGCAGCACCCTCCCCCTCCCCCATGGCCTTTCTGGTCCCCTTCCTCTCTCTGTTCCTTGCTGTGCTCTTGTCATTAGGACCTTTGCACTGGCTGTTTCCCTAACCCAGACAGCTCTTAACCCAGGTCACCACATGGCATGCTCCCTCGCTTACTCCAGGTATCTGTTTTAGATACCCCCTTCTCCATGACGCCTGCCTCTTTAAAAGTACAGCCCATTCTCCACCTCTGGCGTTCCTAACCCAGCTCCGTTCTCTCTCAGCAGGTCTCACTTTCCAACACACTATGTGATTCACTCTGTTCTTCTCGTCTGTCCCCCACGTGTAAAATGTCAGCTCCCCGAGGGCAGGGATTTCTGCCTGTTCTGTTTACCAGTGTATCCCAAGTGCTTCAACAGTGCCTGGCACAGAGTGGAACAAGCGAGGAACCAATGAAAGAGCGAAGTGGGAGAATCCAGGGTGGGCGCCAGGCTTTATGAGCGCCGTCAGGCTGGCATAAGAGGGACGGACACGCATGCCGATGGCCAGCGCACATCAGTGCTTGTCACCTACCAGGCACGGATTAAGCATTTTACATACAGGAGCTCATTCAGTCCTCACAAACACCCTCTGAGATTAATGCTGTGATCACCATCCCCATCTTTACAGACAGAAGCTGGGGAACAAAGAGGTTAAGTAATCAGCCGGGTTGCAAACCTAAGCCTCCCAGCCTCAGAGCCCTCATCTTCACCACTGATGAGGTGACGTCATTAGAACCACACAGCTCATCCCTGTTTCTTATTTCTCTGAGACACTTTCCCATAATCTCTTCATGCCAGGAACCTGGGCTGTTTTCCTGGTGACAGAGACCTGCCTCTAGGGCAAAGGATGGAGTTAAAGAGAGAGGAAGAGGGGGAGGGTATGTGTGTGTGTGTGTGTGCGCGCGCGCGCCCACGTGCATACGCGGTCAACTGCCAGGGTCAGTCTTCAGGTTTGGTCATTTTAAGCGCCAGGAAGCCCATCTACCTAACAGTGTACTCTTTCGTGCTGTTTCTTCAACTTAGCGCTGAGCCCCATGAAAGCCTGCAGTCTCTGCCCACCTCCGTCCCCTCAACTGGCGCAGGAAGCCTTGCTACTCACATCCCCCACCCCCACCCCCCCGCAAACTCGGTCACCAGTTTTACCAAATGGGAGCAAAAAAGGCCATGAACTATTTGCATACTTGAGTAAACTAGCACGAGAGGCTGAGGGGAAAAGATGCACGGGAGAGGAGATGGGGGACTTGGAAGACAGACACCACCCAGTTCACAGCTTGCTACCAGGTCGGCCCCACCAGACTGGAAGGGATGAATTTACTGTGTCAGAAACACCTGAATTGTTTTTGACATGAGGAAGGACTCGGGGAGCTGGCTGGAGACCGAAATCAAATAAACTCTGTTTCCATAGACAGGCAGGCCGGCAAGCCAGAAATCTGTCCTGGTTGTGGGCAGTTTGTGGCCTTTTCTGAACCCTCTGCCCTCGTACTTTCTCTTGCACCAGGCCCAGCGGGAAGCTGAGCTGGGAAGGGGGACGCAAGCTCACTTGTTACTCAGTTATTCCACGTCAGGTGCATGCCTGGCTGTAAATGATTATTTCATCCTCACAGCAGTGCTGATTGGTAAGAGAGGAGTGTTACCTCCATTTTACAGATGGGGAACCTGTGACTACAGTGTCGCCAAGGTCACAGGAGGGTGGCAGGCAGGACCTGAACCCGGTGCCGGCTGCCTCTGAGTCCCTGTGTTTGCCGTGCTCTGTTACACCAGCAGGTTTCTCATTTACTTCTGTAGCTACCTAGGGTGTCTTTTACAAGTTTTCAGTCCAAAAATGTTCTAGTAGGTTTGTGAATATTTTTGAAGGGGTCCTGGCCAAGGGCAAGTGGATCAATCAGGATTCTTCAGAGAAACAGAACCATAGGATGGTTAGATATGGCTGGATAGTGATTTTAAGGAATTGCGATGACTGGCGAGTTCGAAATCCATAGAGCATGTCAGTAGGCTGGAAACTCAGGCAGGATTTCTATGTGACAGTTTTGGGGCAGAAGTCCTTCTTTCCCAGTTAAGCTCAGTTTTTGCTCTTAAGGCCTTCAACTGATTGGAGGAGGCCCACCCACATTATCAAGGGTAAGGGCCTTAAAGTCAGCTGATTCTAAATGTTAGCCACATCCACAAGATACCTTCACAGCAACATCTAGACCTGCGTCTAAGGCAAAGGGGTATTATAGAAGCCTCTTCTTGGAATGGAAGATAATTGCCCCTCTCGTGGTCCCTGTGCACAGGGGCAGCTCTGAGCTGTGCTTCCCCGTGTGAAGCCCTGGCCGGGACCGACTGTTTAACCAACCAGCTGGCACCACAGCCCAGCCTAATTGACACATGCAAGTAAGCGTCCGGAACAGCAGCCACCATGTAGTCAGCACCTAGCATGCGGCAGGCACCGCGCCAGCACTTCTGCACGCACCGTGTGCTTCTGCTCATCAAAATATTTAACCCATGCATGAACTCGGAGACTCAGAAGGGTTCAAGTGACTTGCCCGAGAGGAGTGGTGGAGTCAGCTAGAAACCACGTTTGCCTGGTTACTACCGTACCGGACTGCCTTCCAAAATCTTCAGTTTGAATACTCTAGATGAACCAGTCCCAGAGAGATGGACGATGGGACCCAGAACCACTCAGCGGGTCAGAGCTGGCTCCCAGGCCAGCCTTCCCACCTCGCCATCCTGCCCTCCCCTGCTCCTGGAAGATTCTGCACTGGGAACACTCCATCCCCTGCTAGACTCGCTTCCCAGGTAGAGCATGGCCACAGACCATGCAACTCCAGGTGGTCCGCGGGCCCAGCCAAGGTAGTATATGCCAGCGGGACACAGCCCAGGAGAGCCCAGGCTGCCGTTACCGTCTCAAGGAACAGACGTGCTCAGAGTCGGTGCCCTGAAACCACTTTGTTGCTGAAACAACTTCATAATGAGACCCATTCAGGACATCGGTATCAAAGCCTCCTTGAACTGAGGCTGAAACGGACTTATCTAGCGACAAATCCATCTCCGTGGCATTTTGTGTTTTAGCGAGATGAAAGGGAATTTGCAGGAAACACTTGAGGGTCTGATGCTCTCTGTGCAGAGGGAAATAAGGTTTTCTGGGACTCGATTTTGTAGGGCGTGCTGCTGACCAGGTCTGCTTACTCTGGGCCTTGCAATATATTGGTGGTTTTGTTGCAAGCAACAGAAACCAGTGCTAGGCACTTAATTAAACTGAAAAGAAATCAAAGGGGGGAAAATGTTGAATGGTTTATCTTACGGAATCAAAGTAGGATTTGGAAAACCAATACTTGAGACCATAATTAACCCTGGGCAGCTCCGGGCCACTCTGCAGTGGAAGTTCAGAAACCTCTGAGTGTTGCCTGATATTAGTGCAAGTCGGCTCTGTGATCTCCAGTCTCTGCATCTGTTCAGATTTCCAAGAGTAAGAAACTAATTTGCTCAGCCCAAGTGTCTACCCCTGAACACCCGGCCCTGGCCAGGTCTTCACATGTGTCAGCATAGCTCAGAGCTGCCGACTATGTACGGGGACCATGAGAGAGGGAATTATTTTCTATTCCAAGAAGTGGCTTCTATAATAACCTTGACTGTAACAGTAATGTGGGGTTTATATAGATAGAGACGTCCATGTTCATAGATCTCTATGTCTATTGTGTATGTGTGTACACTTCACCATTCCCTCCATAGTTCAGCCCTCCTAGCCTCCCACTCCATTTCCATAGCAGTCGTATCTTCAACTAATTAGCTGCAAATGCAATCTAGAGCCCTAATTTAGAGACACTTGCCCTTGGGCCTTAAGCATCTGAGACATTTCAGATGAAAACGTAAGCACCAGGTGGGAAGAGACTTTGGATGTTTTGTTCTGTATTTCCAAGTGCCAAGCACAGTGCCTGGCACGTAGTAGGTGCTCGGTGATTGTTGAACGAATGGCAACCACCCGTCAGTGCTGGGACATCTTCCCTCCTCCCTCCAGGGGCTTCGCCATCTTGATCCAAGGGTATTCTTTAGACCCATGTGTCCCGTCCCTAACACCCATATCTGTAACTAAGGTACATACCTCTCCTGGGGGAAAGGTAATGAGCTTCAGCTCTGCCCATGTCCAATGTAGGGTTGATATGAAAGAGGATGCTTGGCCATCAGTGAGGAAACTTCGGGTGTTTGTATGAAGTCATTGCATAGAAAAGACAGAGAAATGCACGCCAGAACGGGGTGACTCAGACCTCTGGTCCTCCAACCAGCTACATATAGCTCACCCAGATTCTATCTTGGTGTCATCGTTTATGAATCTCCCCTGAAGTAGCGACATGAGGCCCATATATCATTTGGTATATAGTTAACTTAAGCATAACTATAAAGAGTGAACCGCAACTGATATTTGGAGGATTCCCACGTCAGTTTCCAGTCCATCTCAACCACCACCTTTGCACTGGGAGCCGGTGAAACCCCTTAACCAAGAGTGGTTTCCGAGACCTGCCCTTCTCCCGACCTGGTCCGGGTTCCCCCTCATTTGTTGCTTCCAAACCCTGCTGCCGGTCTTCCTGGACGGCCGCTCTGTTCTTGTCCCACGCCGGCCAGGGCTAACGTGTTGCTTCCTCGTAGGGTGACGGCTCTTTGCAGACCAGCCCCAGTCCCTGCGTAGGCACAGGCGCAGAGTCCTGTTGAGTGAAAGTGACTTCTTACTTCAAGCAGTTGCATTGCTCTGGAGGGCTGCTGCTTCCGGTACTTTTGCAGAATGCCTTCAACGCCTCGCATTACCCCAAGGAAGACTGCTTTCTCTGTCTCAGAGATAACGGGCAGATGGCCCAGGCTGGCCTGAGACCTGAGGGTCAGTGGTCTGAGCAGGGAGCCCGCATGAAGTATCAAAGCCACGGCCAAAGAGATGCTGGAAGGTGAAGCCAGGGAATAGGACGGCACCGCAGTGTAATAGGGACCATTTGTCGCTTCCAGCCTGCCACGTGCCAGGTGTACCAAACAGTACTAGTATTTCTGTTACCTTGTCCGGTCTCCACAGCACCTCAGGGGCGAGATATTATTGCCCCATCTTAGGGAGGAACCTGAGGTCGTGAGAAGCTAAATCCCTTGTACGATGTGGCAAGACTCCTAAAGCGGCAGAGCCAGGATTTAAGTCCTGTCTGTGTTCATTACAAGCTTCGTGCACTGTGACCTTTCCGGGCCTTTCTCTCTTTCAAAGGCTGGCCACAGAGCTGGGCCATGGCAGATAAATCCATAAGGCAGGACATGGGTCTGAGGAGCAGAAGGCCAGGCTCAAAGGCCAGGAGTGAATGAGAGGATGAGGGATAGCAGAGCTCTGGCGCACTGGCTGCTGGCTGCGTGGGGTGTGTCTGGCCATTTTGAAGGCTCAGGGTCTGAAGGAGGGAAAGGATGGAAGAGTCGCAGAGATGGGACCCACAAATGCCCAAGTTGGTGATACCTCATTAGCTTTATGTCCAGCTCTCCCGTGGCCAGTGGTGCACTGGGAGCGTGTGGCCAACCCAGCGGACCCAGCAGGTGGGCAGATCTCCAAACCCTGTGCGCCCCGGACGCCTGGCTTTTGCACTCGTCTCTGACAGGGGCACACGCTATGAAAGTGAGGGAGGGCCCCGGCCCCTCTGTTCACTCTCCAGGAAGACTCCGCTCTCTGGTCCAGAGACAGCAGGGCTCCCGAGTGGCGTTGGACCAGCTACCTGGCCTCCCCGGGCCTCGGATCCCCCATCTTTAACCCGAGAGGCTGACCCCTCCCTGTGCCAACCACCTCCACTCCGTCCCGTGGGGAAGGCCTCTGCCTGGCATCACAGGGACCCTGTCTCTCTTCCTGCCCACTCTCCAGGAAGTCTGTCATCCAGCTCGACCTTGCCAACACCAAGAAGGTGACGATAGTCCCTGCGTTCGAGACGCTGCGCTACCGGCTCTCCTTCCCCAAGTCGAAGGCAGAGTTGCTGTCGATGCTGGACATGGGGACCCTCTTCACGTTCAGGTGAGTGGCCCTCACTGCCGCCTCCTGGGGGAGGGGGAGCCTGAAGGCCTTCTCGCTCCTGGGAACCCAGGCGCCAGAGCTGCTGGCCCAGACAGTTGTCATGGCATTAGACCATTTTAAGGCCAAAACAAAGCACCGCTGGCCCCACACTGTGTGCTTGGAGTGTTGTTTTCTCTTCCCACGTGCCATGCGCTTTTTGTACACGTGTGATCGACCTGTGTGTCCACATGCAAGGACAGGAACGCTGGGCAGGGCAGTTAGCTTATTTCTTTTCCTACTTTACTCAGTTTAAGTTCTGCTCCCGTCTCCCGGCTCTGATTCCTGTCTTGGTTTGTTTGTCCATTCAGTCATTTGGTAAGCGTGTTTCGTCGTGTTAGTGCCGTGGAGGCCGTCTCCCTTTTTCTTGTGGGTGGTCTGTTCTCCGAGGTCCTCGGGCTTGGGATGGGCAGCAGTAGCTTCAACCACTCAAGTCATCAAAGTGACTCCAAGGTTGGACACAACAGATGTGGCAGCTGACTTTCCTGTTGCCCGAGTGACAGTTTCGAACAAACCTTTCATTTCCTTGATTTCCTAGTACCCTAAGTCCTGCAGGAACATTGCAGAAGAGCTACCCTTCCACCTGTCCAAAGGGCCCAGAGAGTCTGCAGGATAGCACAGGTGCCGATGGCTTCTGTCTGCAGGGGACAGGCTACAGCATTAAGGGTAGCGCCCCTGGGCGGGGGAGTAGGAATCGTGCTCGGTCTCTTGACAGAGCAGTTGGAAGAAAGAGAGAGCTGCGCCCTCCTTCTGCTTCTGTTTTAAAGAGAGACCTCCCTTTTGAACCGTGTAAGAATGCCCAACACTTCCTTTGAGCTAAAGAACATACATTTCTAGGCAATCTGAATTTTATTGGAAAGATCATAATAACTTAGGTTTTCATATCACTATTAAGTCACTAGAAGTTTCTGGAAGGTTTTCTCAAACATTATTTTGTGAAATAATTTTATCAGGTAGGTTATTCATGCAACAATTCAGAGATGCTCCCTTTTCACCTTTTATACAGATAAAGGAACTGAGGAGTGCAGGGGTCCTGGGGGAGCCAGGACTCAAACTCCAGCCTTCTTCCTCCCTCCAGAATTCTGGAAAGTAGCCTCAAAGAGTTAATACCCCACCAACCAATCCTCCTTTCTTTTTGGAAAAAAAACAATAACTACCATTTATTGAGTGCCAGGCACTGTGATCAGCTCCTTTAATCCTCACAACAAATCCATGAGGCAGATATGTTGTCCCCATTGTACAGATAAAGAAACCGAGGCTCTGAGAGGCTACATAACTTGCCAGGCCACACGGCCAGTACGTGACAGAGCCTGGATTCAGCCCAGCTCTGGGGAACTACAGAGCCTGTGCTCTTAACCGAAGTACCATCAGACCACTGATCAAGTCCTGAATTTTTTCATTTTCAGTGTTTGAAGATGCATGCAAAAAGAGAGACTCTAGATGCCACAGCCTAATGGCTGACCATCCAGCAAATTTTCAAGACCTCCTTCCTTCCTTCTCCATCCCCAGATTATCTAAGAACTCATTTCAAGGCCAAGTCCGTGGGCCTGAGAGCTGGGGTTTGGCCTGCTGTGTCCGCGATTGCTGCTCTGGCCCACAGCTTGCAAGCCACCATGCCAAGTGCTAAATTACAGACCTTCCCTCCGAGAAATTGCTTTTGTCACCTTCCCTCCAAATGATGAACAGCTGAAACCTACTCCGCACTGCACCTGGAATGAGAAATCCCCCACACACCTACACATCCATCCTCCAGGGCAGCGGTTCTGAGTGTGGTCCCTGGGCCACTAGCAACAGCATCCCCTGGGAGCTTGTTAGAAATGCCAGGTCTGAAGCCTCACCCCAGACCTACTGGATCAGAAACTCTGGGGGTGGAACCCAGATATCTGTTAGAAAATAGTCCTCCAGGGCATTCTGATACGCACTCACGTTGGAGAACCTCTGCTCAAAGCGGAGTGCCCCGCATCTCCTCTAAGCAACATCCCACAAGGTGTACCCAGGAAATCTCTCTCATCACTATGTTTGGAGGCTGAGGATGGTCTCAGAAAGCAAGTCCTGGAGACCACTGTCTACTGGTCTGACAGTAGGTTTCTTGGGGCATTTTCTGAAGCTTTTCTTTCTAGAATGTTCTTTTTCTTGGGCCCCGTCTGCTGTTTCACTAGCGCCTCAGCCTCCTGCCATCTCTTTGGAGCTTCCAGAGGCACATTCCTGCCCCACTAACTGTCTTCTGTCTCAGGTACCTCTCAAGTTTTTACAGTGCTCATTCATTCATTAATCTGTTCAACTTAGTGCACAGCCATTGACTACTTGCTCTAGATATAGGCAGAGAGTGTGGTGACAGTGACATATAAGAGAGGTAACCCAGCATCGTGGATAAAGGTCCTGGCCCTTGAGCCAGGCTGCCTAGGTTTGAATCTCAACTCCGCCGCTGCTATTTGTAACTTGACACTGGGCACGTAATAAGAATTTAAAACTATAGGTCTAGCATGTACAATATAACCAGTATAGAGTAAGTGTTTACTAAATACTGGCTTCTTATCATTATTGTTGCATGGTTGTATTCATTTTTATTGCCATATAACAAACTACCACAAGTTTCGAAGCTCAAAACAATACAAATTTATTATCTCACAGTCTCTGAGGGTCAGAGGTCCAAGCATGGAATGGCTGGATTCTCTGCTTCGGGTTTCGTTTGGCTGAAATCAAAGCGTGGGCAAGGCTGCAGTTGTCCCTAGAGTGTGTGGTTCTCCTCCAGGCTCACTGGTCGTTGGCAGGATTCCTTTCCTTGTCATTGTAGGACTGCCATGTGGCCCCCATAGGCATCTCACGCATGGCTTTTTGCTTTCTTCCAGACTCAGATTTAAAGGTTCACGTGATTAAGTCAGGCCCACCCCCCATAATCTCCCTTGTAATTAATCTAAAGTCAACTGATTAGTGACCATAATTACATGTACTAAATCCCTCTTGCCCTATAATGTAGCATAATCACAGAGGTGATACCATAGTCACAGGTTCTGCCTCAAGAGGGAGAACATTATACGAGGGCAGGTCACCCAGAAGAGAGTCTTCTGCCTTCCACAATGGTCCCTGGTAGGAATGACCCTATTACAGACTAACATGCAGTTCCACATAAACGACAGAGAGCACTCCAGAAAGTCATGTACCCTTTCACAGTGATAGCCTCTTCATTAGTAAAGGATGTAGATAGTGGACTGTATTCGTTGCTGTAACAAGGTACTACAAACTGGGTGGCTTAAAGTGACAGAAAGTTATTCTCACCATTCTGCAAGCCAGAAGTCCAAACTCAAGGTGATGGTGGTTCCTGGCTTCCTCCAAAGGCTCTAGGGAAGATTTCTTTCGTACCTCTTTCCAGCTTCTGGTGGTTGCCAGCAATCCTTGGCGTTCCTTGGCTTGCAGGTCTATCACTTCAATTTTTGCTTTCATCTTCACCTGGCATTCTTCCTGTGTATCTCCGTATCCAAAATTTCCTCTTATAAGGACACCAGCCTTTGGATTAGACCCTGCAATAATCCACTGTGACCTCTTCTTAACTTGATACATGTGCAAAGACCTTCTTTCCAAATAGGTCACATTCTCCGGTACTAGGGGTTAGGGCTTGAACATAGCTTTTGGCGGGAGGTGGGGGACAAAATGCAACCCACAACAAGGACTATATCAGCATGTAGCTCTTCATCCTCCAAACCAGCAGCATTTGGAAAGCTGAGCTTCCTTCCCTCCACTCAGTGGCTTTTCTCCATGTGTCCCAGGTACCACGTCTGGACTAAAGGCCACGCACCCACAAACTTTGCCAAGTGGCGGACCGCCACCACGCCTTACCGGGTTGAGTGGGAGGCCGATTTCGAGCCGTATGTTGTCGTGAGACGGGACTGCCCTGAGTACGACCGGAGGTTTGTGGGCTTTGGCTGGAACAAGGTGGCTCACATCATGGAACTGGATGCCCAGGTGAGAAGAGTGGGACGTTATGGACCCGGTGCTGTGGGGAAAGGGGAGGCCTGGATCTTAAAGCTGGAAGGGCCTTGGAGATAATACACAGGGACCAGAGAAGGAACACAGCGTGTTCAGGGATCTAGAGTGAGAACATGACAGTACTCATTCTCAGGGCTGTTGATTCCCAAAACTTTTCTCTTTCTTCTCCCTTGGGTGACAGACAGTTGGGTTCCCAGCCAGGACTCAGGCACATGTGAGTGTCCTGTGACAAACCACTTCACCCCCTCATCCTCATTCAACCCAGTGACGAAGACAAGCAAATGATGACCATTCATCACTCAGCCTGTGAGTCATGTAACTGACACAAAGCATTCTAGCAGTTCGGTATAAATGACACAAAGCACGCAGCTGAGAAGCAGCTATTTATTCTACCCTGTAACTAAAAGAGTGATGATGTTCAGGCTGTATTTAATCATGAAACCTTTTCATTCATTCAACTAATACTTAACTGAGCACCTACTTCAAAAGAAAAATCTCCGCAGAATTCTAATAGGTTAAACCAGGGGTCTGCAAAGCTTTTCTCCAAAGAACCAGATAGTAAATTTGGGAGGCTTTGTGGGGCCTGCAAGTTTCTTTTTCAACTACTCAGTTCTGCCATTGTCGTTCAGTTGTAGACAGTATCTAAAGAATGGACGTGGCTGTGTTCCAATAAAACTTTATTTATTAAAGAACATGCAGCCGGCCAGACACACCACAGCTTGGCAGCCCCTGTGTCAAACAAACAAAAGCAAAGCTATTCTGGTTCAGTTAGGAGAAGGAGGCTTAGGCCCCTCAACCCCACCCTTTGGTCTCTCTGTTTGCTATTCTCCAAGGCACCGCCTCTTGGAGCACAGTGTAAAGATTTCTCAACAGGGGCATCCTGAATTCAGAGAAAGCAATGGATACTCGGTGCTGGCTGCCCTGAGTCACCTGGAGAACTTTCCAACACTTCCAGTGTGTTTGAGAACAGTCCCAGGTGATTTGACTAAACCTCTAGGGTTGCAAACCACTGATGTAGATAGAAGGTTATGGGATGGTGTCCATATTTAACAACGGAGAGCACGACCTTTAGTGTCCGTTTTTTCAGTCTTGGAGGTGGTCCAGTGCTGCTCACAAACAGAAATGCTTAGTCTGCCTCAGCTTCTGTTTGAAAGAAATGTTGTAATATTCGTGCATCCGGCAGTGTGGTGAGGTGAACTGGTTCAATAAAGTTAATTTTTCCAGCACTGAGACCTGGGCTTTGTTTTAGACAATTTTGACAGAACTCTTGAAAATTTGTTGCATATTTTCCTTGCTCTGCCAAACGTAATTTTACTCTTTCTAGTGATTTAGGGAGGTAATGAGTACACACCTGACAGGTAATCCAGCCACACCTGTAGGAGCTGTTGGGATCGGTAGGGCTGTTTGTCCCCACGTGAAAAACCCCAGACAGCTAAGCTCCAGGAGTTCTTGCATTTTCTTTTTATGGTTTTTCTCACTCCTTCCTCACCATCAACTGTCATTTCTGGCTGCTGTCAGTATTCCTCCACGTGGAACAGCTACCTTTCCCCATCTTGACGTTTCCCTTTGAGTTTATTCTGATCTGCTCTGGGCTGGGAAACTAGCTGACCAAAACTTATCAGACATTCTATCTAAAATCAGAGATTGTAATTCTGAGTGCAGCTGTGCTGCTTCTCCTTTGAGTTACACATCCCGAATTTATGTCACCTGTTTTAGCTATTTAGAGGCATTTTATTTTTTATCTGAGTTCCTATCTATATTCTGCAAAGTGGAGAATACCATACGATGATTCGTAGTAAGGCTGCGTGGGCGAGAAGTTTGGTGTGGTTTTTTTTTTTTTTTTTTTTTTTTTTGGTACGCAGGCCTCTCACTGTTGTGGCCTCTCCCGTTGCGGAGCACAGGCTCCGGACGCACAAGCTCAGCGGCCATGGCTCACGGGCCCAGCCGCTCCACGGCATGTGGGATCTTCCCGGACTGGGGCACAAACCCGTGTCCCCTGCATCGGCAGGTGGACTCTCAACCACTGCGCCACCAGGGAAACCCTTTGTTTGTTTTTTGTTGGGGTTTTTCTGTTTTGTTTTTGAGAATTTAGTTCTTGATGAGCTTCTGTCCAGTGGAGCATCTTTTTCCTCATTCCTTTTTTGTCCCCTCTTTTGTACTAATCTGACGAGACTGTTAAATCTCATCAAACCCTATGAGAAGTCACATAAGCAGACATCACTTAATCGAGCAAGAGAGCCTCCTGTGGCTTGTGTCATTCTAGAGCAAATATGTGGGTGTGTACTCACACTTAATCAGGAACGTTTTATGGGCCATAAGCTCTGCCCAGCACCGTCCATACATTACTGGTCGTCTCTCAAGGTGGGTATTATCACTTTCGCTTTATAGATGGGAAAACTAAGGCTCCGAGAAGCCAGGTAATGTGTCCGAGGTCATGGAGACAGCCCTGAGCTGCTCCCGTCCACATGGTGGTGCTGCCCTGCTTCCTGGTGTCATTCAGCACTTATTCCTTCGCTTGGTCAGGCGGCCATCCGCTTGGGTGTTCATCATACATCGCTGGGGGCTCTGCAGGTCTCACACTGCTCTTGTCTGCTTCCAGGAGTATGAGTTCATCGTGCTGCCCAACGCATACATGATCCACATGCCTCACGCCCCTAGCTTCGACATCACCAAGTTCCGGTCCAACAAGCAATACCGCATCTGTCTCAAAACCCTGAAGGAGGAGTTTCAGCAGGACATGTCCCGCCGCTACGGCTTTGCCGCCCTCAAATATCTCACGGCCGAGAACAACAGCTAGCACCAAGAAGCCCATCACAAGGGAGAGACGTTCTACAAGGGGGAGAGCCACTTGCTGTGTGGGGCCCAGCCTTCAAACTCAAATTGAGCACCGCTTTTTTTGGTTTGTTTTTATTTGTCTCTTTGGCCCAACAAAGCTGCCCTCCCTACGGAGATCTGGGACAAGGATCCGGCCAGTCCCTCTCTGGCCCATGACCCATCACTCCCAGAGCGTGGGGAAACAGCCCACCTACGTGGTCTCTCCAAGAACGGGACACAGAGGGTGAGAGGGAGCAAGGGGGTTATCCTTCCGCACAGGCACACCACCAGGCAGGTCTTTAGGATATTCTCATGGCTTTTTTTTTTAAAAAAAAAAAAGAAGGCAGGGTGTAGGGGTTAGCCATCCAAGGAAATAAAAGCAAAAATGTCTCTTCATCAGAGAAGACTTTCTCCTTCACCCTGCAGTTCAACTGGGTATCCAAAAGGAGGGCACACCAGTGATCAGAACTGTTCGGGAAAACCCAGTGGGGACACTGTACTCGGCAGGACCTAGAGGTGGGGATTGCTCGGTTCTTTATCCTCAAGGTCACTCTTGTTTTGTTTTGGGGGATTTTGTTTATTTGTTTATTTTGGGTCTGGGAATCCCAATTAGAAAACCCGATCCTTTAAGGCTCTGAAGGAGAAGCAGCTGCTTAGCTGCCATCCCTCTATCAGCAGTGGCCCAGCAAGGAGGACGGGGGTCTGCGGCCAACATCTACATGGGTCGCCTTCTTCAGGATGGTCACCGAGGCCCCATGACCTTGAATTCCCTACTTTCCAGAATCCAGGGGCTACGATGGGGACTGTGGAAGTACAGAGACCAGCTGTTTTACAACCAGTCACGTTTTCTATTGGCAGTGACTGATTCAATGGGGACAGGGCTTTAAAGGGATGGTTTCCATGCACGCGAAAGGTACGAACCTCTCAGGCCTTTAGAAGAACTTTCGTAATTCACTCAAGCCCAGTCCTGAAGATTCACAAGCCCGTTTGGAGAACTTAGGGAAGAATGTGTTGGGCTCCACTGTGTTCACACGTCCACTCCGCTGCAGCTGGGACGAGGTCATGACCTCAGGCTCCCTTGGGGACCCATCCAAGGGTAGGCCAGCACCTTTACCGTTACACAGATTGAAGGGACACTGGACTTTTTAGCCATTTTCTTGAATCTTCAATGTTAATGTTGTGTTTACATTGATGAGAACAAGAGTCAGGGCCCTACTCTCTGCCGGGCTGTTTGTATCGAGTTGCAGTGTGACCAGCAAACGCTGCATCAATAAACGAAAGTACAGACTGTTTCTTCCCCACTCCCCTCCCACTCTTGTAAGGAGCTACCGGACACACTTCCGTGTAGAGAGCAAAGTCGGGAAACAGCAACTTTACACTTTCTGTGCTCCCGTTGTGTTCTGTCACTGCTTGAACTTGAACCTCTTTTTTCTCTTTGCCTGAGGTTAGCTCTCACTTCATGCTCCAACCCTCAGAGCATTTTCACACTTTCCATTCAGCTTCTGTCTCAATACTGAAGGCCAGATGTTTTAGGTAGCATATGTGGGCCAGCAAGGGAAACCGTGGCAACTGTCCTGTTAATCATGCAACGCCGCAGCAGCAGCCTGATTCATGAGAGGCCCTCAGTGTGTCACGCAGTCACGTGCATTCACTCAGATTTACTGACAAATTTAGGAAAACTATTAGGACTAATCCTCACACAGATATGCATAAGTTTGTGTGTGTGTATGTCTCGTGTGTGTGTGTGTGTGTGTGTATATATATCTCACATACATAAATTACATATGTAGTATTATTACAAAAGTTATACATAAATACTGTAAAAAGCAAAACATCACAAAAGTATTCAAAGTTCACGTTAAAGTTTCCTTTTTCCATTGGTGTGTGGGAGCCAGCTTCGACCAGCTCACGACAACTTATCGTGCACATCTCTTTCCTACTCCTGTGTACAGAGACATCACCTTTGTAGCGTGAAATCATCCGTGATTGGAGTATTTACACCATGGAAATCAGAAAACATCACAAATAAGGGCCCTGCCACCCTGAGAGCCGGTTGTTAAACATCTACCCCCACACCACTGCTTTTTCCTCTCCCCTGTGCATACACACACACACGCACAGGCACTCAAACTTTCATATGCTGACAGCTCTCGTTCCTCAGTGTTGAAAATCAATTTTTAATTCCCTAAAGCCTTTTATTTTTTAAATTTTTTCATGGCCCCTGAATCACACCCAGCCACCTTGCTTCTACACTTGCATTTCTGTGGGTATAGTTGTGACCATGTAATCTATTATCATCTGAAGTGGGTCAGCTCTGAGAATGAAGGAAGGTGCTAATTACTTGGAGACAATAGGTATAAATTGGAGGATGGTGTAGCTTCACGGACGCTGAATTTATTAAAGCCAGAAACTGACACTCCACACCAACAAGAGGAAATCCTATTTCCCCAAAGACAGGCGCCTGACACTCTGAAGCTAGTCTCACTTAAGGCTAGAACTCAGATCGTGGCTGATTCCCAAGTTCAACACAGAGGCTGCCAAGCCGGTGGAGGCTGAGGTCTGCAGCACCAACAGCGTGAATTCCCAGAACTTACATTGAGGGCAGCAGCACTTTGCCAGCCCCGGCTCACGTGTGGGGAGCTGTAGCCACTTGGTCAGAGGCAGTTGCTACAGATGCTGATTCCTTCGTACCAGTTCCCTAGGGTACAAGATGCTTGTGAATGGGGCACACTGATGTTTTCATGGTTAAATAAGCCAAAACCATCTTGGCTTTCAGTTGGGAGGGAGGACAGGATTCTCTTCTTTAGCCCCCATAGTATTCAGTGCCCGAGGGAGCTGAGATACATTGGGTAACCACTGTGAAAGGACCCTGGGCATGCAGGAGCTCGTTGAAGCCTTGCGGCAAAACAGCAAAGTGGCTATTACTGTTGATTGATGAGGAAACTGAGTGAGCTCTGGGAAATTCAGTAAGTCCCCCAAATTCACATAGTCAGTACAGGGCAGAATCAGAACTTAAACCCAAGCCTACTTTTTAAAATCCAAAGCCACGTAATCTGCAACGATGCTCTCTTCCCCAGAAGAAAAGAAACATACTAAGTATTGGCGGACAAGAGGATTTGAACCCATGGAAGATGATGAGATTCCTAAGTCCTCGTTCACCATCCAACAATAACTACACAGCCTAGACAGCAACCCCTCCTTAGATGCTCCAATTCTAGCCACGCTCATGGACTTTCTCAAAATTCATTTGAAATAGACCTGGGCAATCTATGACCATATTTAGACAGCTGAGATCAACTAGGAGGGCAGTAATTGATTCTCTGAATGCTTCTCCTGGGTTATTTCCTAGATTACATGGCACAGGTAGAGACACTAAGTTTTAAGCTCCCCTTTGGACCTCATCAGCATGCTGCTTCCAAGTGAGCTCTCCAAACGCACTGAGCTGATTTACAGAGGACGTATTTGCCGAGTTGACTAATAGCTTCTTTGTACCCAATCATGAAAGGACAGACCCTACTTTTAATTCTGTTCCTTTCAAAGACTCTACTGTCTTTGAGTTAAGGCTTCATTTGTGGTCACCAGGCCTTTAGGGAGCTCTGTGTTAGTGGAAGAAACGTGATTAAAATCCCCTCTCAGACACAGCTCCCGCACCCTCTTGGTGAAGATAACAAGAGCTACCATTTACTGAGCCAGGACTTCTCCGGGAGTTGGCACTGATGGGTCCTCACAGCAACATTATAATATAAGGAAGGTATTTATCATGATCCCCATTATTTAGCTAATGGAACCGGTCCTGAGAGAAATTAACGTTACTTACCCAGAATTACTTACCCGGAATCACACAGGTTGTTAATGGAGGTGCTGGAATTTGAACCAAAATCCAACTGCCGTCAGAAACCCACGTCTCCACCGAACGCTGCTGCCTCCTTATACGATACAGAAGTCAGTTGGGCTGCCGGGCTTATCCAGTCATGTCTTCGTGTAGTTCATGATGATATGCTTTTTTTTTCCCCTTGCTTTTTTAATCCTAAGGGTTTATTTTCCAATTTAATGCCATTAAAGTTTAGGCATATAGGGTTTCTGATTGTGAATATTTGATGGGTTTGGTCATTGGTTTATTCCAACACATTCGGTAGGCTTCAGAGACAATATCTTCTGGAATGAAAGAATGTCAGTCAGTGCTGGGGAAGTGTTTCCCACTTGGTTCCCAAGGTACCAAGACCTTCTGGTCAATGAGGCCGGGACGCTGTCACAAAATGATTGACAGGGCCTGCTCAGAGCAGAGTCTTCAACAGATTCCTGGGTAAGTTATGCTGCTGTGGTTTTGAAGGAGGAAAGTCAGGGCTGCAGTGGCATCAGAATAATTTCACCATGCTCTTTATCACTTCTTCTGTATTCCACACAACTGAGCATCTACTCCGTGATGGGCACGTGAATACAACAGTGAACCAGGCAGTCTATTTTCATGTCGTGTAGAATTATCTAGTTAGCTGAAAAGTAAAAAGACAAGGCCAAGATAAGTTTCACCATATTACATTCATGTAAACAGTTTATTTTTAAACTTACAGTGCAGAAAAGTGGCAAGAATAATACAAATAACTTTTGTATGCCCTTCATTTAGGTTCACAAATTGTTAACATTTGGGCGCATATGCTTCCTATCTCTCTGTCTATATTTTTTCTAAAACATTTGAGAGTGAATTGTATATGTCATGCCCCTTTAAATCTGAATATTCTAGGATGTATTTTTTTTAAAGAAACAAGGACATTCCCTTCTATAACCACAGTGCAGTGATCAAATTCAAGAAATTTAACATTGTTACAGTACTATCATCTAACATACAGTCTACATTTAAAGTTTGCCAATTGTTCTAGTAGTGTCTTAACATCAGTAACCCCTATCACTCCCATCCCTCACCCCCACTCCTGATTCCAAGATCCAGTCCAAGACATATTACATCTTAGTTGCCCGTAGTCTCTAATTAGGAACAATTCCTTTGTCCTTTTTTGCACCTCATGACAGGGACATTTTTGAAGGGTACAGACAGTTGTCTTGCTGCCTTCGTCTTTTGAGTGAGACATAGGTCCACATATACAGGGCAATTCAGAAAATAGATATATATGCATATGTGACTTTCTGAGTTCATTAATATTAAATAGCATATGATGTAACATAAACATTTATGGCAGATGGTGAAGAAGCCAGGACCCAGAAGGTTCACCTTCAGTGTGTATGCATGTGCATTGCTGAGATGGTCCCATAGGTGGGACCCTACAGCAGTGCATACTGTCATAGGACACATCACTCACCCCACTCTGTTACCTTATTACCGGACAATACAAGTGATCATGTTCTACCTGCTTAAAGTTTTGTAGCAACTTTTAAGATACATCCGTTAATTGAAATACTTTGTGTGTTCAGATGGGTGCATGTTATGTGTGGATATAAATGTGAACCTTTTGAGTTTTTTCAGCTTCCCAGATCTACAAGAAAATAACAATTCTAGACCTTCCTCCAACCTCATTATCTGTGATCCCACATTAGCTATTTCATTAATATTTCCACTCTCCCCAAGTGAGCAACTTGATTTCCTTCCCATGAATATTATGATAAACATTTTGTATTCAAACCTTTTAAAGGATTAAAAACTAGGTGAGAGAAAATTCTCTCACCCCCCAACAACCAACACCCCCCAACAACCAACACCTTTCCCTGAAGGAAAAGGGCCAAGAGCCCTCTTTATGTAGACTGGCTTGGCCATCTGGCCTCAAAACAAAGGGCTCCCCTCAGAAATCCCAGAAACGTCTCTGTTTTCTCGCTGGTCCACAGTCACTGCATCACACAAGGCTAGTCACTCTCAGATTCCAAAATCCCAGGAATATCTCCATAAGTGATGCACTCTGTGTCCTATATATATTCCAAAACAAATGTGTGTGTCCTCTATATATTCCAAAACAAATGTGTCCTATGTATATTCCAAAACAAATGGCAATTCTGAGCTTGGGCGTTTCATCAACTCTGAGTTATTTAGAACATAAAACCTGCAAACATAAAAACCTATGTCTAATCCAGCAGAGAAGGTTAATGGAAGACCCCAGTTTAATCATGTCCTCTGACAACAGATCTGC
The DNA here is from genome assembly GCF_937001465.1 of Orcinus orca. Taxonomy (NCBI): domain Eukaryota; kingdom Metazoa; phylum Chordata; class Mammalia; order Artiodactyla; family Delphinidae; genus Orcinus; species Orcinus orca. The sequence goes on along the minus strand of NC_064569.1, from coordinate 89,082,853 downwards.
TTTGCACATTCTAACATTGTTCAGAGCTACCTGTAGCCAACCACAGCCACCATTTATGGAGCACTTATGTGCTGATGGGCTAGCTTTTTTGCTTCTCTTGCCTGTTGGAATTTCATGAGAGGAAGGATTATTCTTTTCATAGATGAGGAAACCAAGACTCAGTGAGACGAAGTAATTGGGGGAACCACATCTCAAACACTATTTTTGGGACTCCAAGGACTATTCTCTCTAGTTTTGGTGGATGGAAGTGACATGAGTATGGGGTATGGAGACAAAGACAAGGGGGACACATGGGTTCCCTCCTTAAAGCCTAAATCCTTTCCTACAGCTGCTTGGTAGTCATGAACCATTCTCAATAATGCAGGTAACAGTGAGTCCAGAACTTGGAAGGAAGGGAATGGAACAAACATTTGCTGAACAATACATTATTTTATTTAACCATCAATAGAAAGTATGACGTGAGTATTATCCCCATTTTAAAGACAAGGGAACAGAAACTCAGAGGTTAAATAAGAGTCCTGAAAACTGAACCCAGGTCTATGTGCCCCGTAGCTCAAGACATTGTTAATTGTCTGCACTGTTTCCCAGGGATTCAGATAAACATGAGATTATAGAATCTTCGCTGTTGAAAGAAACTTAATAGTAAGAATAAGCCTAATCTTTGGGGGGGGGGGGGGTGTGTGTGTGTGTGTGTGTGTGTGTGTGTGTGTGTGTGTGTGTGTGTGTGTGTGTGTGTGTGTGTGTGTGTGTGTGTGTGTGTGTGTGTGTGTATTTTTTTTTCTTTTTTGGCCCACACCAATGCTTCTCAAACTTTAATGAATCACTTGTGAGGATCTCAATAAAATCTGATTCAGTACATGCAGCCTGAGATTCGGCATTTCTGCAACTCCCACGTGGTGCAAAGGCTGCTGGTCCATGGACCGTACATAATATGGTCTCTTCAACCTTTAAGAATCAGTCAGCTATTTCCAAATATTGTGAAGCCCTGATAGCATGTCCAGCAGTCATCACAAGATCCTGCAGAAACCCCACTTAAGTAACTGATTTGTTCACTTTAAGAAAAAAAAAGTTACTAGGGTTCAGCAACTGTGCCAAGTGGTAATAATTCAAAGACATATAGGACATAGTTCTTGCCCTCATGGAACCCCAGTTCAGTGGGGAAGACAGACAGGTGTATGAATAGTAACATCGTACAGGGAGATAAAGGGGAGGGAGCCCAGGATGTGATGGAAGCTTGACAGAAGGGTGCTCACTGCAGGCTGGGATCGTGGAAGGCTTCCAAGACAGATGACACTTGGTAAAGAGAAAGTATTGATTGACACTTGTTAAAAGCAGTACAGAAGATTTTTCTTAGGACTATTGTGGTAGGTGTCAGGACTATCACAATAGGGGGGAAGAGATTGGGTTCAACTCTGAGTACAGGGGAGATTTGTAGACAACAAGCAGAATTGGGGGCAGGTCGGTGTATGGAAAATTACTAGGAGGAGACATCAAGAGTAGGGGGATTCTTAATCCACTTAACAGGATTCTTGCTCAAGACAAGTCAAGGACTTACACATCAAAAGGTAGAGGGTGAAGAATTTGCTCAGATACCAAGAGTGATCAGATATCAAAGGTGTGGGGCGATGGTTCTTACTAAAATGATTCGGAAGAATTCTTTGCTAAGACTGGGCTGGGCTAGCCAAAGACAGGATGGGGACCTAGGTGAAGAGAGGGCTCAGAGGAGCCTGAATAACGTTTGGTCAAGGAGAGAGTCTTTGTCACATCTGAAGGAGGACATCATTGGCCTGAAGAACAAGAAGGTAAACCTGATCTAAGTGGCCCACCGAGCATGGAGAGGCCTGAAACTGCCCCATTTTTCTCGAACCTGATTTGGGCTGGATTTCCCCATGAACAGATTACACAGAATATGATTTTTAGCCTACGGATTCTCTGAGGCTTTACCTTCAGGATTAAATGTAGTTTGTAAATTTAGAACTACTCTTCTGACCTTGCACAAAACACTTCCTCTCTCTGGAGCTCAGTTTCTGTCTATAACATAAAGCAGTTGATCTCCTGTGTTTCTGAATACAGATTGTTTTGGTTTTGATTTGATAATAATGTTAGGAAGCACTTGAGTAGGACTTGCTATGCATCAGTCACAGTTCTAAGTGTTCTACATTTAGTAAGTTCAATACTAAGTTTAATGAGTAAACTAAGGTAGGTACTATGACTAGACCCATCTTAGAAAGGGACACATCAAGGCACAGAGAGGTTAAGTAATTTGCCCAAAGTCACACAGTCAGTAACAAAGCCGGAATCTGAACCCAAGCAGGTTGGTCCCAGAGTTTATATTCTTTTTTTTTTTTTTTTTTTGAGTTTATATTCTTGACCACTAATCTCTGCTGCTTCCCTGACCAGGGATGAAATGGCATACAGTTATAACAGATCCCTCATTATGCATTTAATCTCTTTTTTGGGGGGGCGTCCATTTTCTGTTGCTGTATAACAAATTACCACAAACTAGGTGGCGTAACACATTTATTATCTAATCGTTTCCATGGGTCAGGTGTCCGGGAGTTGCTTAGCTGGGCCCTCTGATGAGAGGGTCTCACCAGGCTGCAGTCAGGGGTCAGCCACGCTTTGTTTCTCATCTGGAGCTTGGAGTCCTCCTTCAAGTTCAGTGTTGGAGGAATTTAGTTCCTTGTGGTTGTAAGACTGAGACCCCTACTTTCTTGCTGACTGTTGGCCCAAGGCCATCCTCGGCTCTTAGGTGATACCCGTCATGTCCTGCCACGTGGTCCTCTCCACAACATGGCAGTTTACTTCTTCAAAGCTGGCGGGGGACCCTCTCCCTCCATCCTGCTAAGACAGAGTCTTATCATTTCCTTCACACCTGGACACACTGACAGAACATTGGATATACGGTCACCTCACTAAAATTCGAGAATCAACTGCAGCGTTGGGTGTTTGGGGTTTTTTTTTTCTTCTTTCATTTTGTTTTATATTATGTCTTGACTTTGGCTCATTTTTTTCTTTTTCATATTTTTATGAAAGAAACAACCTTTTCCACGCACTCTCTAAGAGCCACTTCTGAATCACAATTTGAATTTGGGACCTAGGAAATGGTCCCAATGCCTTCGGTCATCAGTAGTCTGAGATCATCTAAGGAGTAGATAAGAGTCTAGGGGCTAAGACAGAACTCCAGAGCACTTCCAAAAGTCCCAATTCTCTTTGTTCTCGGAAGTTTAGACATTACAAAACCTTCATCGAGATAGAAGATAAAATCAAAAAACTGTGAGCGAATCAATGACAACATCCTGTGGAGGAACCTCTGGTTGGCATGACCAAGTGATCATCATGGCCCTCCTCTCTCCAGGCTAGACTGGACACTCCTCAGGAGAAAGGGGCATTGCTGTGTCCCATCACTGGCACCTTGGCACAAAGGGGAGCTCAGTACACATTTGCTGCAAATTCCAGGGCGTCTCAGAGAATATAGGGCTCTCACTTTGGATAATGCCAGGCTTGGGCCATGCCAGGTGTGGTACCAACATGCACTGGACACTAACATTTCATTTTGAGAACACTTACATTTCTGAAAGGAGAAATCTCTCATCCTATCTCAGACACTTTTACCCCCCACCCAGTTCTTCCTTCACCATCTTCTCTCTCGTTCCCTTGTGTTCCTTCTCTTCCTGGGGTGGGTGGAGACGTTCCTTTTCCCTTAATTAAATGTGATAACAGACATTCAGTGGTAACTGTGTGTGTGCTGGATTCAGCCCCATGGGCAGAAGATGCAGAGAAGAAGCTCACTGTTTAGTACAGAAGATGAACCCACAGAAATGGTCACAGTCAAGTATGAAAAGAAATGAATACCAGGAAGCACACTTGCTCCAAGGAAGATGTTTCCTTCCTGTATTGGCTGAAAGGGATCATTTTTATAATACAGCCTGAGGGTGGTCCTTTGGAAGTTGTTTCTCTTTAGAAAGAAACAATATTCTAGCACCTAGCATTGTGCCCCTCACATAGTAGATGCTCAATAAATATGTATTGCCTGGGGAGCAAGATACCATAGTAGTCAAGAGCTCAGACTTTAAAAAGATCTCATTTTGCATCAAGGATGGGCTACTTCCCAACTAGTCATTGCATCTCTCTGAGCGTCCATGTCGTCATTTGTAAAGTGATGCCACTAAGGATCCCTACCTTTCAGGGCTAAGAAGTTTATGTCAGATAGAAACTGGGACATAGCAGGTACACACACACACATACACACACACACACACACACACACACAAAGTTGATCCTTCCTTTTCCTTTTATTTTCCCTGTTTCTCTGACCCTCTCACAAGGATTCTTTCTGCCCCCAGAAAGGAAAGTGTGGGCTCAGAGCCACCAGCGGGGTAGGGATGGGAGGGAGAAGAGAAGGGTTGAGTAGTGAGAGACCTGGGATGATAGGGGCAGGATATAGGGATACCAGGAAGTAGAGGGGGAAGTACAAGATACACAGAAGAGGAAAAACAGAGGTCCAACCCCAATTGCCTCTTGTATTTTTAATTATAGTCCCTCGTAGTGTTACATCTCTTTACACTTCTCATATACATCATCCATCTGCCTCTCAAAACAGTCCTGAGATATAGGCAGCATGTACATTTTTAACCCAATAAAGCTTAAAGTGGTTAACCAAAGTGCCCAGGTCATACATAAGAAGCAGAGTCAGCACTGGAACCCAGGCCTGAGTCCACGTCCCGGGCTCTTGGGATAACTCCTGGACAAGCCATTCGCAAGAGAGAAGCAGCTGGAGTGAGTGTTGGGTCCAAGCATTTCATCAAAAACGCACACTCAGAACATGTCAGAGTTGGCAGGGGGCTTATGAAGGGGAAAATAAAAGGCTCTGGTTGGCTTGAGGTTAACAAATAAAGGAAGCAAAGGTTGAAAAGCTTACAATAAGTCATCCATGGATTTTCTTCAAGATTCCTAGTTGACTGAACAACAAGAACAACAACGAAAAACGGGCAGGCAGAAAGCAGACAGCAAAGGAAGCTCTAGATGACTGACAGGAGGAGAGAACTAACGTGCATTACGCAGCCACCATGTCCTGGGTCCTGTGCTAGATGCAGGACCTGCATTACTCATTTAATCCTCAACCAGCCTTGTGACACCGATGCTGTGATCCTCCTTTCTGTGCATGGGAAGTAAGGGTCAAGGAGGTGAAGCAAAAGCCCACAGTCTTGCAGCTGGTAAGGGGTGTGGCAGGGTGGTCAACTCAGGTCTGCCAGGCTCCAGAATCCTTGCCTTTCCACTAGCAGAAGCCCTGAGGAGACCAGAGGGATTTCACATGGGATTTCTCAGAAGGAAATGAAAGAAGAGAGTCTGAGGAAGAGGTTTTAAAATGGAGGTTTTATTATTCAGGTATGATGAGGCCAACAGATCAGGAGATGACTGTCATTGAAAAGAGAGTTTGTTACTCACAGTTCCCAAGAGGAGGGGGCCAGCACACCATGCGGGGCCACATGGGAAGCACCAGGATTGGTCAGGAGGCAGAAGGAGGAGGAGAAAAAAGTGGGCAAGAGCCCTTATTGTGATCCCCAGGGGAGGCAACAGGTGAGACAAGGTAAGCAGGCTTAGGATTGGCTGGTTTGAATAATTTCAGTGGGTTCTAGAGTAAGAGCTTTCCCTTCTTGTCTGGTACCTGGCCCTGCGGGGATTGGATCAGAGAAGGGGCTCAGAGTATAAGAGCTTGATAAAGGAGGTGGCAGGGGGAGTGAGCTTTGAACTGGTTGATTTGCATATAGAAAGCTAGCTCCCAGAGGGGCCCTAGATGTGGGAAACACATGGTTCTTACAGAAGAGCAATGTTTAACCAGGCAAGCAGCTTATATCACAGACCTTCAAAGTGGCTAATAATGGTGCTCCTGGGTCTCCTCTATGTTCTGGAACCAGAGAATGGAACACCAGGAGAGACCTCTCGACTGCATTGCCATCATTGGAGAAGTCAGGATGGGCATTATTTTCAGCACCCTGAGAGCAAGTAATTGCAGATCAAATGACCCAAGTAGATAAACTAATTGGAATTAAATGAGATGAATCAGAATAAGCTCTGTTATCCCTGTATCAGGAATGTCAAGACATTGTTTTCTGTATGGACACCAAGGGGGGAAAGCGGGGACGGGGGGGATGAATTGGGAGATTGGGCTTGACATATATACACTAATATGTATAAAATAGATAACTAATAAGAACTGCTGTATAAAAAATAAATAAAATTCAAGAAAAAGAAGAAAATAGCTAATAAATGCATAAAAAGGTGCACAACATAATAAAAAAAGACATTGTTTGCTAAAATGAAGAAGTACATATAAAGTGTTTGTGTGTGTTTACTGTGTACACAAAAATCCGGCTTTCAGAGAAACAGAAGGCATTTGACTGCCTAGGTGGCCAGGAAAGTAGGATGTGGCAAGGGACTGAAGGAATGTTTCTCCAAGTTTATTTTTTGCCCTTTGGATGGTCCGTGGATATAAATAGAAATTGAATCTGTCTCCTCTGTTACTTATCCTTAACGTTATTTGACAATGCGATTAAAGGCAAGGAATAGAAACAGGAATCAGATAAATCTTGCAGTATTTCTTAGGATAAAGATAAAATTTCTTATCATGGCTTATAGGGTGCTGCAGACTCCAACGTCTACATCTATTTCTAACTTTTTCTCACACACACTCTACCCCACTGCCTAAAAAGCCCTTTGCTCCTCCAGCAGCTGCCTGTCACTCATTCTTCCATTCTCAGCTTTAGCACCATTCCATCAAGAAAGTGTTCACTGAGCTCCCTGTCAAGCCCCCAAACTATGTTCCCATAGCACCAAGTATTTCTCCCTTGCAACACCTGTCACAGCTGAAGTTCACATTTATGTAATGACTTGTTCAATAAAGCTGACAAGGCCGTAGGCTCTAGAGGTAGGTAAGAACTGAAAATGTTTTTATTCAAGATCCTAACGTGTAGTACATCCTAAACAGATATTTGTTAAATAAATACATAAATGAGCTTGCATTCTCCTCCCAGACCCATCTCTGCACAGCTTCTCGTTCTTGACTAAGTCATTTCCCCCTCACTGAGGCTTCCTTTCTTCATCTGAAAAATGGAAGAATTGATAGCAACAATTTCTAAAGCTGTCCCTGGTCCTACGCTGTGAAGGGCTGTTTTAAGGCTTTCTATATCCTAGAAGGAGAAGTGCTTTTTCCTAGGAAGGTCTATTTTCTCCTCATGGCAAGGAGAAAGGGGCTGCTTTAAGATTTGTGAAAGCTGTGGGGAGAGAGGATACTTGTAATGTTAAAGGGTGGTCAGAGAAAGCCTCCCTGATAAATTCAGAGACTTGTAGGAAGGGAGTGAGTGAGACATGTGGACATGTGGGAAACAGCCGATGCAAAGGCCCCGAGACAGGAGAATCCTTGGCAGCCTAGAGGATTAGCAAGAAGGCAAGGAGGGCTGGAACAGAGTGGGCTGGGGAAAAGTAACAAGCAATGAGGACCAGGAAGTAAGGGTGGGAGAGGACAAACACACAGGGCCTGGGGGGCCATTGTGAGACTGGTGTTCACTCAGAGTGGGATGCGAAACCATCGGAGGGCTTTGGGAAGAGGAGTGCCATGCATTTAAGACCTAATTGGGTTCCTGGATGGTAGTGAAAACATTAGTTGTTGTAAATTAAGCTCATATTCTCTACAGGTATAAATTGCCTGGAGTTCCATGTCCATAAATTCATGTCATGCCATAAAGATACTGCAATTACTGAAGAAAGCAAACACCAATATATGTCATTAAAAAAGATGCCCTTGGAATTCCAACTACTTAATCCCTCACATCCCTTTCCAATAGCATCTGAGTGTATAGTCTAAACAAGCATGCACCAGCTTTGGAGTAAACCTAGGACTTGAATTTTGTCTCTGAAAGTTATCAACTATGAGACTTTGAGCAAATAATCACTTAAATTCCCAGAACCTTGTCTGCGAAATGAACACAGAAATACACCTTAATATATACTACATTGGGCTAATGGGAAAGTTAAATGAAAGTGCACATGTAAAGGGCAGACAGCAGAAGCAAGAAGAAGTACAATCCTGCAGCCTGTGGAATGAAAACCACAATCACAGAAAGATAGACAAAGTAAAAAGGCAGAGGACTATGTCCAAGACAAAGGAACAAGATAAAACCCCACAATAAAAAAAAACTAAATGAAGTGGAGATAGGCAACCTTCCAGAAAAAGAATTCAGAATAATGATGGTGAAGATGATCCGGGACCTTGGAAGAAGAATGGAGGCAAGGATCGAAAAGATGCAAGAAATGTTTAACTAAGACCTAGAAGAATTAAAGACCAAACAAACAGAGATGAACAACGTAATAACTGAAATAAGAAATACACTAGAAGGAATCAATAGCAGAATAAATGAGGCAGAAGAATGGATAAGTGACCTGGAAGACAGAATGGTGGAAATCAGCGCTGTGGAACAGAATGAGGAAAAAAGAAATGAAGACAGCCTAAGAGACCTCTGAGACAACATTAAACTCACCAACATTCACATTAAAGGGGTCCCGGAAGGAGAAGAGAGAGAGAAAGGACCCAAGAAAATATTTGAAGAGATTATAGTCAAAAACTTCCCTAACATGGGAAAAGAAACAGCCACCCAAGTCCAGGAAGCACAGAGAGTCCCAGGCAGGATAAACCCAAGGAGAAACATGCCGAGACATCTAGTAATCAAATTAACAAAAATTAAAGACAAAGAAAAATTATTAAAAGCAACAAGGGAATTGATATTTATAGGACACTCCATCCAAAAACAACAGAATACACATTTTTCTCAAGTGCTCATGGAACATTCTCCAGGATAGATCATATCTTGGGTCACAAGTCAAGCCTTGGTAAGTTTAAGAAAATTGAAATAGTATCAAGTATCTTTTCTGACTACAACGCCATGAGACTAGATATCAATTACAGGAAAAGATCTGTAAAAGATACAAACACATGGAGGCTAAACAATACACTACTTAATAATGAAGTGATCACTGAAGAAATCAAAGAGGAAATCAAAAAAATACCTAGAAACAAATGACAATGGAGACACAACGACCCAAAACCTATGGGATGCAGCAAAAGCAGTTCTAAGAGGGAAGTTTATAGCAATAACAATCCTACTTTAAGAAACAGGAAACGTCTCGAATAAACAACCTAACCTTGCACCTAAAGCAATTAGAGAAAGAAGAACAAGAAAACCCCAAAGTTAGCAGCAGGAAAGAAATCATAAAAATCAGATCAGAAATAAATGAAAAAGAAATGAAGGAAACAATAGCAAAGATCAATAAAACTAAAAGCTGGTTCTTTGAGAAGATAAACAAAATTGATAAACCATTAGCCAGACTCACCAAGAAAAACAGGGAGAAGACTCAAATCAATAGAATTAGAAATGAAAAAGAAGTAACAACTGACACTGCAGAAATACAAAAGATCATGAGAGATTACTACAAGCAACTCTATGCCAATAAAATGTACAACCTGGAAGAAATGGACAAATTCTTAGAAATGCACAACCTGCCAAGACTGAATCAGGAAGAAATAGAAAATATGAACAGACCAATCACAAGCACTGAAGTTGAAACTGTGATTAAAAATCTTCCAACAAACAAAAGCCCAGAACCAGATGGCTTCACAGGCGAATTCTATCAAACATTTAGAGAAGAGCTAACACCTATCCTCAAACTCTTCCAAAATATAGCAGAGGGAAGAACACTCCCAAACTCATTCTACTAGGCCACCATCACCTTGATACCAAAACCAGACAAGGATGTCACAAAGAAAGAAAACTACAGGCCAATATCACTGATGAACATAGGTGCAAAAATCCTCAACAAAATACTAGCAAACAGAATCCAACAGCACATTAAAAGGATCATACACCATGATCAAGTGGGGTTTATTCCAGGAATGCAAGGATTCTTCAATATACGCAAATCTATCAACATGATAAACCATATTAACAAATTGAAGGAGAAAAACCATATGATCATCTCAATAGATGCAGAGAAAGCTTTTGACAAAATTCAACACCCATTTATGATAAAAACCCTGCAGAAAGTAGGCATAGAGGGAACTTTCCTCAACATAATAAAGGCCATATATGACAAGCCCACAGCAAACATCATCCTCAATGGTGAAAAACTGAAAGCATTTCCACTAAGATCAGGAACAAGACAAGGTTGCCCACTCTCACCACTCTTATTCAACATAGTTTTGGAAGTTTTAGCCACAGCAATCAGAGAAGAGAAGGAAATAAAAGGAATCCAAATCGGAAAAGAAGGAGTAAAGCTGTCACTGTTTGCAGATGACATGATACTGTACATAGAGAATCCTAAAGATGCTACCAGAAAACTACTAGAGCTAATCAATGAATTTGGTAAAGTATCAGGATACAAAATTAATGCACAGAAATCTCTGGCATTCCTATACACTAATGATGAAAAATCTGAAAGTGAAATCAAGAAAACCCTCCCATTTACCACTGCAACAAAAAGAATAAAATATCTAGGAACAAACCTACCTAAGGAGACAAAAGACCTGTATGCAGAAAATTATAAGACACTGATGAAAGAAATTAAAGATGATACAAATAGTTGGAGAGATATACCATGTTCTTGGATTGGAAGAATCAACATTGTGAAAATGACTCTACTACCCAAAGCAATTTACAGATTCAATGCAATCCCTATCAAACTACCACTGGCATTTTTCACAGAACTAGAACAAAAAATTTCACAATTTGTATGGAAACACAAAAGAGCCCGAATAGCCAAAGCAATCTTGAGAACGAAAAACGGAGCTGGAGGAATCAGGCTCCCTGACTTCAGACTATACTACAAAGCTATAGTAATCAAGACGGTATGGTACTGGCACAAAAACAGAAATATAGATCAATGGAACAGGATAGAAAGCCCAGAGATAAACCCACGCACATATGGTCACCTTATCTTTGATAAAGGAGACAGGAATGTACGGTAGAGAAAGGACAGCCTTTTCAATAAGTGGTGCTCGGAAAACTGGACAGGTACATGTAAAAGTATGAGATTAGATCACTCCCTAACACCATACACAAAAATAAGCTCAAAATGGATTAAAGACCTAAATGTAAGGCCAGAAACTATCAAACTCTTAGAGGAAAACATAGGGAGAACACTCTCTGACATAAATCACAGCAAGATCCTTTTTGACCCACCTCCTAGAGAAATGGAAATAAAAACAAACAAATGGGACCTAATGAAACTTCAAAGCTTTTGCACAGCAAAGGAAACCATAAACAAGACCAAAAGACAACCCTCAGAATGGGAGAAAACATTTGCAAATGAAACAACTGACAAAGGATTAATCTCCAAAATTTACAAGCAGCTCATGCAGCTCAATAACAAAAAAACAAAAAACCCAATCCAAAAATGGGCAGAAGACCTAAATAGACATTTCTCCAAAGAAGATATACAGACTGCCAACAAACACATGAAAGAATGCTCAACTTCATTAATCATTAGAGAAATGCAAATCAAAACTACAATGAGATATCATCTCACACCAGTCAGAATGCCATCATCAAAAAATCTAGAAACAATAAACGCTGGAGAGGGTGTGGAGAAAGGGAACCGTCTTGCACTGTTGGTGGGAATGTAAATTGATACAGCCACTGTGGAGAACAGTATGGAGGTTCCTTAAAAAACTACAAATAGAATTACCATATGAACCAGCAATCCCACTACTGGGCATGTACCCTGAGAAAACCAAAATTCAAAAAGAGTCATGTACCAAAATGTTCACTGCAGCTCTATTTACAGTAGCCCAGAGATGGAAACAACCTAAGTGTCCATCATCGGATGAATGGATAAAGAAGATGTGGCACATATATACAATGGAATATTACTCAGCCATAAAAAGAAATGAAATTGAGCTATTTGTAATGAGGTGGATAGACCTAGAGTCTGTCATACAGAGTGAAGTAAGTCAGAAAGAGAAAGACAAATACCGTATGCTAACACATATATATGGAATCTAAGAAAAAAAAATGTCATGAAGAACCTAGGGGTAACACAGGAATAAAGACACAGACCTACTAGAGAATGGACTTGAGGATATGGGGAGGGGAAAGGGTAAGCTGTGACAAAGCGAGAGAGAGGCATGGACATATATACACTACCAAACGTAAGGTAGATAGCTAGTGGGAAGCAGCTGCATAGCACAGGGAGATCAGCTCTGTGCTTTGTGACCGCCTGTAGGGGTGGGATAGGGAGGATGGGAGGGAGGGAGGTGCAAGAGGGAAGAGATATGGGAACATATGTATATGTATAACTGATTCACTTTGTTATAAAGCAGAAACTAACCATTGTAAAGCAATTATACTCCAATAAAGATGTAAAAAAAAAAGGAAAGAAAAGAAGACATAATATGTATAATTGAATCACTTTGCTGTACACCTGAAACTAACCCAATGTTGTAAATCAACTATGCTTCAATAAAAAATAAATTAAAAAAAGAAAACAAGCCAATTGAAAAATGGGCAGAAGAACTAAACAGATATTTCTCCAAAGAAGACATACAGATGGCCAATAGACACATGAAAAATACTCAACATCACTAATTATCAGAGAAATGCAAATCAAAACTACAATGAGGTATCACCTCACACCAGTCAAAATGACCATCATCAAAAAGTTGACAAATAATAAATGCTGGAGAGGGTGTGGAGAATAGGGAACCCTATTCCATATATATACTGTCTACAAGAGACCCACTTCAGACCTAGGGACACATACAGACTGACAGTGAGGGAATGGAAAAAGATATTCCATGCAAATGGAAATCAAAAGAAAGCTGGAGTAGCAATACTCATATCAGATAAAATAGACTTTAAAATAAAGAATGTTACAAGAGACAAGGAATGATACTACATAATGATCAGGGGATCAATCCAAGAAGAAGATATAACAATTATAAATATACATGCACCCAACATAGGAGCACTTCAATAGATAAGGCAACTGCTAACAGCTATAAAAGAGGAAATTGACAGTAACACAATAATAGTGGGGGACTTTAACACCTCACTTACACCAATGGACAGATCATCCAGACAGAAAATTAATAAGGAAACACAAGCTTTAAATGATACAACAGACCAGATAGATTTAATTTATATTTATAGAACATGCCATCCAAAAACAGTAGATTACACTTTCTTCTCAAGTGCACATGGAACATTCTCCAGGATAGAGCACATCTTGGGTCACAGATCAAGCCTTGGTAAATTTAAGAAAACTGAAATCATATCAAGCATCTTTTCCAACCACGACGCTATGACATTAGAAATCAAACACAGGGGGAAAAAATAAAAACATAAACACATAGAGGCTAAACAATACGTTACTAAATAACCAAGAGATCACTGACGAAACCAAAGAGGAAATCAGAAAAATACCTCAAGACAAGTTACAATGAAAACACAACAATCCAAAACCTATGGGATGCAGCAAAAGCAGTTCCAAGTGGGAAGTTATAGCAATACAAGCTTATCTCAAGAAACAACAAAAATCTCAAATAAACAATCTAACTTTACACCTAAAGGAACTAGAGAAAGAAGAACAAACAAAACCCAAAGTTAGTAGAAGGAAAGAAATCATAAAGATCAGAGCAGAAATAAATGAAATAGAAACACAGAAAACAATAACAGAGATCAATAAAACTAAAATCTGGTTCTTTGAGAAGATAAACAAAATTGATAAACCTTTAGCCAGACCCATCAAGAAAAAGTGGGAGAGGACTCAGATCAATAAAATTAGAAATGAAAAAGGAGAAGTTATAATGGACACCACAGAAATACAAAGCATCATAACAGACTACTACAAGCAACTCTATGCCAATAAAATGGATAACCTGGAAGAAACTGACAAATTCTTAGAAAAGTACAACCTTCCAAGACTGAACCAGGAAGAAACAGAAAATATGAACAGACCAATCACAAGTAAAGAAATTGAAACTGTGATTAAAAATCTTCCAACAGGGCTTCCCTGGTGGCGCAGTTGTTGAGAGTCCGCCTGCTGATGCAGGGGACACGGGTTCGTGCCCCAATCTGGGAAGATCCCACATGCCGCGGAGCAGCTGGGCCTGTGAGCCATGGCCGCTGAGCCTGCGCGTCCAGAGCCTGTGCTCCGCAACGGGAGACACCACAACAGTGAGAGGCCCGCGTACCACAAAAAAAAAAAAAAAAAAAATTCTTCCAACAAACAAAAGTCCAGGACCAGATGGCTTCACAGGTGAATTCTATCAAACATTTACAGAAGAGCTAACACCCATCCTTCTCAAACTCTTCCAAAGAACTGCAGAGGAGGGAACACTACCAAATTCATTCTACAAGACCACCATCACCCTGATACCAGAACCAGACAAACATACTACAAGAAAAGAAAATTAGAGACCAATATCACTGATGAATACAGATGCAAAAATCCTCAACAAAATACTAGCAAACAAAATCCAACAACACATTAAAAGGATCATACACCATGATCAAGTGGGATTTATCCCAGTGATGCAAGGATTCTTCAATACAAACAAATCAATCAATGTGATACACCATATTAACAAATTCAAGAATAAAAAACATATGATCATCTCAATAGATGCAGAAAAAGCTTTTGACAAAATTCAACACCCATTTATGATAAAAACTCTCCAGAAAGTGGGCATAGAGGGAAACTACCTCAACATAATAAAGGCCATATACAACAAACCCACAGCAAACATCATTCTCAACGGTGAAAAAATGAAACCATTTCCTCTAATGGTTCTAATCAGGAACAAGACAAGGATGTCCACTCTTGCCACTATTATTTAACATAGTTTTGGAAGTCCTAGCCACGGCAATCAGAGAAGAAAAAGAAATAAAAGGAATACAAATTAGAAAAGAAGAAGTAAAACTGTCACTGTTTGCAGATGACATGATACTATACATACAGAATCCTAAAGATGCCACCAAAAAACTACTAGAGCTAATCAATGAATTTGGTAAAGTTGCAAGATACAAAATTAATGCACAGAAATCTCTTGCATTCCTATACACTAACAATGAAAGATCAGAAAGAGAAATTAAGGAAACAATTCCATTCCCCGTTGCAACAAAAAGAATAAAATACCTAGGAATAAACCTACCCAGGGAGGTAAAAGACCTGTACTCAGAAAACTACAAGACACTGATGAAAGAAATCAAAGATGAAACAACCAGATGGAGAGATATACCATGTTCTTGGATTAGAAGAATCAATATTGTGAACAATGACTATAATACCCAAAGCAATCTACAGATTCAATGCAATCCCTATCCAATTACCAATGACGGGCTTCGCTGGTGGCGCAGTGGTTGAGAGTCCGCCTGCCGATGCAGGGGACAGGGGTTCGTGCCCCGGTCCAGGAGGATCCCACATGCCGCAGAGCAGCTGGGCCCGTGAGCCACGGCTGCTGGGTCTGCGCATCCGGAGCCTGTGCTCCGCAGCGGGAGAGGCCACAACAGTGAGAGGCCCACGTACCGCAAAAAAAAAAAAAAAAAAAAAAAAAACCAATGACATTTTTTACGGAACTAGAAAAAATCATCTTAAAATTTGTATGGAGACATAAAAGACCCCGAATAGCCAAAGCAGTCTTGAGGGAAAAAAACGGAGCTGGAGGAATCAGACTCCCCGACTTCAGACTATACTCCAAAGCTACAGTAATCAAGACAATATGGTACTGGCACAGAAACAGAAATATAGATCAATGGAACAGGATAGAAAGCCCAGAGATAAACCCACACACCTATGGTCAACTAATCTATGACAAAGGAGGCAAGGAAATACAATGGAGAAAAGACAGTCTCTTCAAGAAGTGGTGCTGGGAAAACTGGACAGCTACATGTAAAAGAATGAAGTTAGAACACTCCCTTACATGATACACAAAAATAAACTCAACATGGATGTAAGACTGGACACTATAAAACTCTTAGAGGAAAACATAGGAAGAACACTCTTTGACATAAATCACAGCAAGATCTTTTTTGACCCACCTCCCAGAGTAATGGAAATAAAAACAAAAATAAACAAATGGGACCTAATGAAACTTAAAAGCCTTTGTACAGCAAAGGAAACTATAAATAAGACGAAAAGACAACATTCAGAATGGGAGAAAATATTTGCAAACGAATCAATGGACAAATAATTAATCTCCAAAATATATAAACAGCTCATGCAGTTCAATATCAAAAAAACAAACAACCCAACCCAAAATTGGGTGGAAGACCTAAATAGACATTTCTCCAAAGAAGACATACAAATGTCCAAGAGGTACATGAAAAGCTGCTCAACATCACAAATTATTAGAGAAATGCAAATCAAAACTACAGTGAGGTATCACCTCACACTGGTTAGAATGGGCATCATCAGAAAATCTACAAACAATAAATGCTGGAGAGAGTGTGGAGAAAAGGGAACCCTCTTGCACTGTTGGTGGGAATATAAATTGATACAGCCACTATGGAGAACAGTATGGAGGTTCCTTAAAAAGCTAAAAATAGAATTACCACGTGACCCAAAAATCCCACTACTGGGCAAATACACAGAGAAAACCATAATTCAAAAAGATACATGCACCCCAATGTTTATTGCAGCACTATTTACAATAGCCAGGTCATGGAAGCAACCTAAATGTCCATAGACAGATGAATGGATAAAGAAGATGTGGTACATATATACAATGGAATATTACTGAACCATAAAAAGGAACAAAATTGGGTCATTTGTAGAGACGTGGATGAATCTAGAGACTGTCATACAAAGTGAAGTAAGTCAGAAAGAGAAAAACAAATATCGTATATTAACGCATATATGTGGAACCTAGAAAAATGGTAGAGATGAACTGGTCTGTAAGGCAGAAATAGAGACACAGATGTAGAGAAAAAAATGTATGGACACCCGAGGGAAAGCAGGGGGTGCAGAAGGTGGGATGAACTGGGAGACTGGGATTGACATGTATACACTAATATGTATAAAATAGATAACTAATAAGAACCTGCTGTATAGCACAGGGAACTCCACTTCGCTGTACAGTAGAAACTAACACAACATTGTAAAACAACTATACCCCAATAAAAAAAATTTTTTTAACTATAATTTCATTTTTCTGTCAACACTTCCTTAATTTTATAATTAAACTTACATTTATGCACAAAGAAGACCTAAACAATATTTACCCAACATTCTCTAAAACAAAAAAAAAAAAGAAAAAGGAAGTGCACATGTAATATCCTTAGCATAGTATTTGGTGCATACGTGGTGCTCAGAAGCTGCTTATTTCCTTTCCTCTCCTTCCTTTTGCATGGCTGGAACAATTCTTCATATGGGAATGGGAAGCTGGGGCTTGGGACACATTAAGATCATGACAATACATTTGAACAGAACATATGTTCCTAAACACTGGTACCAGACAATTTTGTGAGCTATCCAGAAGAGAGATAATTATGTCCACTTTATAGATGGAAAGAATAAAGCCCAGCAAGTTAGAGTGGCTTGCACGGGATCACAGAGTGAACGAGAGGCAAAGCAGGGGGTTTGAGTTTCACAGTCCTGTGCCCATTTCTCTCTGTGTTCTTTCCAGCTATTTCTCTCCAGTGTTTGGCTTCAGTTTGTTTTACAGTCAACCAATTTCCAAACGTGCTGGGATCTGTGAAAGTTTAAAATAACAAGGGCAGTCCCCATAGGTGTTATCCACACCATGCCTGAGAATCTCTTCTCATGTCCTCCAGATGTTGTAAAAACCACATTTGAAAGATTCGAGGAGCCACGCATCTCTCAGTAGATTAATTCTGCTGGAAGAATTACAGCTGATAAATTCTTGGCTTGCCTTGCTGACAGTTCCCTGCTCAGCTGGAAGAGGAAGCAGCAAGAACTGCCATTCTGGAGTTGGTTTAGATCAATAAGGAACCACTGACTGCCTGTCTGGCAATGACAATGAAATGAAAGAAACAGGTCAGCATGGGGTAAAGGGAGGAGGCGACACCACCCACCTCCCAGGGCTCTAAACTTTGATAAGGCAGATGTCAAACGTGAGGCAAAAAAATGGACATGATCCCAGAAACTGACTCTTCAAAAGAGCAAAACACCTAAGATAGAAGACCGTAAAAATGAAATCTGACAATATAATGTAAAATATTCCTAGCCAGAGATGAAAGAAAGAGACACCTTAAGAAATTAATGTGGCTGCCCAGGTGGGGTCTGTGTCTTAGGTAGGGTCCTTTTGGGCGCAAGTAACAAATCACTTTGAATTAACTTTAGAAAAATCAAATAAAGAGGAATATATTAAAAGGATTCTGGGATAAATCACAAAACCCAAGGGCAGCTAAGCCTCTTCAGTGGTCTTGAATCTCAAACGATAAAGTCAGATATGCAAGAAATTGACATCACGGTACATCTGGTTATGATTCTCCCATTTTGCCAGATTGGAGGGATATAAAATCTTGGTTATTTGGGGGACATCGTTGCCCACCTTTGTCCAAGGGGCACTAAAGAACAGAGGAGAGCTCTCCAGGCTTTGGTCAGCAGTTCACAGTTTCCACCTGTTGTTCTATTTTTTCCCTATTGTCCTGGTCATTTTCTCCATAGTCCTAGTCTGTACTTCAGGTCTGGAAACTCTGTTACTTTCTTGCTGAATCAGATAGGATTCGATATGACTGTATTCAAAACAAAAACAAAATAGCAATGTCTTAAGATAGAAGTCTATTTCTCTCTCATATATAAATTAAAAAAAAAAAAAAGGAAATCTGACCACTTGTATATGGGTGGCCAGCTAAAATTTGGCTTTCTTTTCCTAAAGAAGGAAAGACTGGAAATTGGGAAGCTGCTAGCAGTCTGGCATCTCTGCCGTCCTCTAAGCGTGGGGGCCTCTGGCGAAGTTTGGGAGCAGTGTCCTGCTTCCCCAAACTCAGGAGGCAGCCCTCCCCTCTGAGGCTCAGCCCATCCTCAGACACTGCTTCTGAGTGTTGCATGAACTGCTCTCTTCCAGGCCATTCTAATCTCTACTATCTTCTGGGTCTGCTCCTCCCGACACACACCACGTCCTCCAGGGTGCTCCTCTCCCTCATTTCACCCTCTGGGGTATCTAGTACTGCTCTTCAATTAGTTCTGGGCTTTGGAAAAAACCTAAGATAATAAAAATAACTTGCATTTATTAGTTCCTTTATGGCACGAGGATGATTGTTCTAAGGACATTACATTTTTACTTAATTGTCACACTAACACTACAAGGTAGGCAGCGTTATCACTATTTTACAGAAGGGACTACAGGTGGATTACGTCACTTGTCCAGGTTCGCAGCCAGGAAGTGACACAAGATCTTCTAAGTCAGATGGCCTGGCTCAAGAACACTTGCTCTTATCCACAGCCCCACACTGCTTCTCTGTGTTGTCTTTAAGAAGCTCTTGTTTTCTACCGTATAACATGGACAGTCAAGGGAACAGTGATAATCCAGCTACCACCTCTTAATGGGAGCAGGGACACCCAAGAACACAAACTGGAATTTCAAAAACCAATCCTGCCGTGATTTGCTAGGACCTGGAAAGTCATCAGGAGCTCATCTCCTTGGTTCACTGTCTTTCTTTCATTCAATACATCTGTCCATTTTCCTCTCTCACCAATTCATTGTGTATAGTCCAATTATGCTGCATTTCACAACTTCCGAGGTCCTAATCTCTGCATTCAGGTAGTCAGCCCAGACTAAAATACCAATTCCTTCTCAGCTCTAAATTGCTGGGATCAAGAGTCTGATTTCCCAGGTGTCCATCCTTTGTCCAGTCTGTGGTCAAGGGGGATGACAACCTCGCACAAGCCTTAAATCTGGCCGTGGACTCTCAGAGAAAGGGAGTGACCTCAAAAAGCCTCTCCTAGGCTCTGTTTTTCAAATAGAAGCATATGTACAAAATCCAGAGAAAGGGATTCAAAGCCAAACAACAACAAAAATTATTGAACCCAAAACAATTTTTCCAGGAATAGCAGAGACTGGCATAATTGTAAATAATACTACAAAGGAAACAAAGGTATAGACTCACTTCTTTAAGGCAGATATTAGAATGTTATCACATGAATGAGAGAAAAGTAAATGATTCAATTTCTACTTTGCTTCACTGCCAAGGGGAATAATTCTAACAATAAATGGTAGGAAAGCTGTCCTTAAGAGGACACTTCCCTGAAGATAAAAGATGATAATAAAAGAACATTTAACATGCTTTAAATTCCCAGGACCAGAATAATTACATCTCAGGGCACAGAATGTATTAATAAATTGTATCTATGTTGATGAAGTCGACATTTCTGCTCTTTAAGAAATGATGGAGAAGGAGAGTTAGGCTGGAAGACTGGGGGAAAGTAAATGTTCTGTTTTACCAACAAGATAAAAAAAATAGGGCTTCTAGGAATAAATAGTAATGTGTTTGAAATCAGAACAAAAAAACTGAAGGAAATATCATTAAAAATATGTTTTGTGCGCATTTATGACTTAAGATAATTATTAGGAGTTAGCAAATTTATTTGATTAATTATTCATCAAAACATTTATTGAGTATGTAATACATGTGTCAACTGAAAAAAACGTACAACCTAAAAGCTGAGAATTATGTTTTATTTGGCGAACTTGCTGAGGATTTAAGCTCAGGAGGCAGCCTCTCAGGTACTTCTGAGGGACAGCTCCTAAGAGGTATGGGAGGAGCCAGGACATATAGGAGTTTTTACCAAAAAACAGGTAGTCAGAACATCAAAAGATTACTGCTAATTAGAGCAAACCAGACATCTCAAGTTAATGAATTTAGCTTTTTTCTATGTATAGGAAGATGCAAGAAACTGGGCTCATTTAAATCATACCTTTGATATGCACCTTAACTATCTAGGACCAGGATCCTGCTTTTCTCCATCCTGAATCCCCTCAGGGTGCACAGTAGGGGCAGCTGCAGTGGCTGATGTCTTGTCGGCCACAACATTATCTGTTTACTAATATGGCAGGTGACATTTTTTGTCCACACATGCCAGGACAGAAGTTATAAAAAAATATATAAATTTAGCTTTACCATCAATTTAGTAGAATTTTCTAATAAAAATTCAGAACAAACCAGCCTCACTATGTTTTTGGACACTTTTACTCGTTTGGTAGGGATACACCTAGATTTCACCAAGCCCTTTGAAATGGACTCTAATAGTTTATGGACAAGATGGGGATGTATGGACTGGCTGGAACTTGTTAAATGTTTTCATAACTGGTTAACTCACCATAGACAAAGGCTGTTGACTTCTTGTCAGTCTTACCACAGTGAGCTTCTCTGAGGCCCAGGCATATTGTTTCCCAGCTGATGGGGTCAAGGAATGGGCAAAAGACTGTGCAAGTTCCCGTCACCAGGATGGGATGGCAAGGGAGGAAACTGATCTGGCCACAGAGCCCATGTTTGGAATTTGAACAAAGCTATGTAATAGCACCCTCTCCTAACCCTTTGAATTGGGTGAGAGATGGGAAAATACTGGGTAAAGGGAGAACAAAAGTACCACTTTATTTACCAAGAAAAGGTGATACTGGTAAACGTGACACAAAGGCCTGCCGAATCCCTAATACTGAGTCCTGTAATGGACAGATTCATCTACCTGGTCATTGCCCATGTGGGACATTGGCCAGACTGCCCACGTTAGGGCAGCCCCTGTTCCATGTTCGGCATGGTCCCAAGAGGAAATGGGAGGAAGGCACTGGGTTACTCATGCCAATTTCTTCTTCAAAAATCACAAATCCCATAAATAAGGATAGTTAAGGCCAGGTGTGTTTCACTAGTTGAGCTACCTCCACATGGAAGGACCCATCAGGAGTAAGGAAGAGACATGTCTTTCTCAACAAGCTCCAGAAGGAGCACATGCATGGTCCATAGTCAACGGAACATCATAGTCTATCTTACCGCCAAACTCAAGCAGTTGGCTCCAGGATATTCAATATGGTGGGTGAAGTACAGTATCAAGGGTCCAAGTAGTGAACAACAGTAAGCAATCAGATTGAGTCATGGGTCAAAAATCAAAGATGGGGTACAAATCTTGGGGGGAAATGGTGTGGCCAAAATGAGGACTGATGTTAACTTAGTCAACAGTCTGTGATTCAGGTGATCCCCTGTTGCAGGGATAGGGGCTTTCTGAGGAGACAGAAACCTATTCAGAATTTCTAGCATGGCTTTTCTCAATTTCTCAGCATTTTCAGACCACTTCATGGGCATTTGCTGCACACAAGGCACCACTTTTAGGTTATCTATAACCAGCTTCAGCATGAATAGCTTGACACATGTCCAGCTTCCACAATCAGTAGATTTCCTTACTCTTTACTCCTTCTAAATTGGAAGATCCCAATTCATAATTGTAAGGATGTTCAGATAATTCTGGGTATTCAACTAAAACACTGACTCAGAAAGAACAGATTTATCACTGAAGATTGCTTTGCATGTTCATTAGACATGAACACATCATAGGCAAAGTTTTAATTTTTAACTAATCTTTCAACTTGAAAGATGAATACCAATTCATTCTCGGGTTGAATGCATCTCTGGAAAATATTTCTACATGGTTTGTGACAGCATTTTGATGTTATTTTTCAAACATTATCAATAATATATCATTAGTTTCTTCCTATGACAGTGGAAGAAAATTATTAGCCATAATGATTGAAGAATTTCTTTACAGTGTGGTCTTCTTAAGAAATTCTACTACCTTGTCCTGAACATTAAAAATTATAATCCTTTAGCTCTGAAATGATAGATTCAGTTTATTCAAGATACTGACTCCCATTTTGAAATATATCAGTCCATTCTAAGTAATTGAAGTACTGAAGTCACAAAGAAATGTTTTCTTTTTATCCCTAACTTTAAAAAAAGATTACATTGGGCATCATCAGAAAATCTACAAACAACAAACGCTGGAGGGGGTGTGGAGAAAAGGGAACCCTCTTGCACTGTTGGTGGGAATGTAAATTGATGCAACCATTATGGAGAACAGTATGGAGGTTCCTTAAAAAACTAAAAATAGAATTACCACATGACCAACCCAGCAATCCCACTACTGAGCATATACCCAGAGAAAACCGTAATTCAAAAAGACACATGCACCCCAATGTTTATTGCAGCACTATTTACAATAACCAGGTCATGGAAGCAACCTAAATGTCCATCGACAGACAAATGGATAAAGATGTGGTACATATATACAATGGAATATTATTCAGCCATAAAAAGGAACGAAACTGGGTCATTTGTAGAGACATGGATGGACCTAGAGACTGTCATACAGAGTGAAGTAAGTCAGAAAGAGAAAAACAAATACTGTATATTAACGCATATATGTGGAATCTAGAAAAATGGTACAGATGAACTGGTTTGCAAGGCAGAAATAGAGACACAGATGTAGAGGACAAACATATGGACACCAAGGGGGAAAGTGGGGCGGGAGGGATTGGTGGTGGTGGGATGAATTGGGAGATTGGAATTGACATATACACACTAATATGTATAAAATACATAACTAATAAGAACCTGCTGTATAAAAAAATAAATAACATTCAACCAAAAAGAGTACATTTTGTTTTTATCAACTCCTATATGTCAGTATGAAAAGAATAGAGTTTTGTATTCACTGACCATTTCCCAACACATCACCCTGAAAAGATGCACATATACTGGCTTTCATTCATCATGGTAAAAATTTCCAGTTTTTTTCAACTTTGGATCAAGATTGGGAGGCATACTGTTGGCTACTTGATTAGCCTCTGGGAATAAAATATTCTAAAACATATGTATGCACTACTGGTATGAGTCCCAGTACATTTGTACTGTCCTCCTCATGGCTCACAAAATCATTTTAATTTAAATGAAAAAAGTCTTCTTATGACACAGGATTTCAATGATAAAAAGTTGTTGAATGCTTCTCTGTCATGTATGTGTAACCAAGCAGGACCCTATGGGGCCTTCCCAGGACAAATCCCATCCCACCCATGTCCTCTGCCTGCCTCTTGTCTGCAGAAAAACTTTAGCCTCGTAGGCCTTCCCCAAGTACCAAAGGATAAACTGAATTAGAGAAGTGAGAAAATGCAGAAAGGAAAACAGTCAAACAAGACAAAATAATAATACTTTAGCCATTAAACAAAATCAAGGACCTTTAGTTCCTCCTCAAGGACTATAGATAATACTCTGAGCCGTGTCCTTTAAGCTGTTTTGCAGATACTGAAATCCCCACCAGGTGGAAGACGTTAACTGTATGCTACCCACAAGCATGCAGACCCCAGACCAGTTGGAATCAGAAAGTTGATGATGACTCATGATTACCTCACCAGCAACCAATCAGAAGAATGTCAATGAGCTGATCACACACCCCACAATCCCCCTCCCTCACGCAGTCTTTAAAAACCTTTCTCTGAGAGCCATCAGGGAGTCTGGGTCTTTTAAGTACTAGCTGCCTGGACTCCTTGCTTGGTGCCCTGCAGTAAACACTGCACTTTCCTTCACCACAACCTGCTGTCAGTAGAGTGGCTTTACTGCGAGCGGGCAGGTGGACCCAAGTTTGGTTCTGTAACAAATGCATTACACATATTCAAGGAGTTGACTTATGTTCTGCACACCAGTGGGTTGAGCTACATGTAAACCAAGTATATGCTAGAAATTTACACCTAGTAATTTCTCTTCACATTTTTTACAATTGATAATATGTAATATCCAAAAGTGTTATATGATGAAAGAATTTTGCAAAATTTTCACTAACTTTTGGACTAGTTTAATAAGATTTTCAGCAGTGGTGTGATTGGTACATAGTTTGAATAATGCCTGTGGAGTTTTGGACATTTTTCTACATTCGGATAGACAATTCACTTATATCATACTAGCAAGCCTTATTTGGTGCAAGGACTTGGGTGAGAAAACGTGACTGGATTACCAAAGAGTCACTATTTTATTTGAAAATGCTACATTTCTATGGCTATCTGTCAGTATTTTCAAGGAATCAAAACTGACAGTTCCCTAGGCAGCAGAAGCAAATGGACTGCAAGTTCAATAAAATACATTTTCAGATACTTAATATATTTTATATTTATTTTTTTGGCTGAAGATTTATTCTCCACTCCGTGTGGTATGGAGACTTTCCCATAATTTATATCTATAATGTTATTCTGAATTTCTCTTTGCCCTGAATTGCATGGCGCTCTCTCCACAATTTACATTCATAATATCATTACTATTTTCATTACTTTTATGTTTCAAAGAATTACTTTTAAGTCGATGGTATTTTGCACTTTGCATAATTTAGTCCAAAATGGGATAGTTTTTAAAAGATGACAGCACTTTAAATGTTGTCTTCATGAGGTTGTCACAAAGGAATTAGAGAAGATATGGGAAACCAGCATAGTGCCTGACACACAGTAAGCAGCTCCGTGACAGTAGAGTCTGAAAGAGGTGCATTCACAGGGGTAAATGGGAGCATGAAGATAACATTCAGATAAATGATTTTATCCAATTTAATCTTCCCGATAACCCCACAAGCTTGGTTCTACATTCTCCTCATCTGGATGATATATATCATTAAAAGTTACTTCTCAGGGGAAGTCTTCACAACTCTCTACCCAGTCCCAAAACAAGGCTAGATAATCCTGTTCTATGGTGCTATTTAATTCCGTAATTGCTACCTCATGATGCTTATCTTAATTTCTTGTTAATGCTTCTTTAATTATCTTTACTCCCCACTGGATTACATGCTTTATGAGGGTAGTGACTGTGTCTGTTTTGTTCAATGTTATATCCCTAGTAGCTTAGACAGTGCTTAGTTTTTTGGGTTTTTTTTAAATAGAGCTTTGTAAAGATTGGTTAAATGAATGAATGAATGAATAAAATTGGGGTTCAGAGTTTTTGAGATGCTAAAAATCCCATAGTCTGCAAGTGGTAGGTGTCTAGAGCTATATCCTCAAAATTCATATATTGAAGTCCTAACACCAGGTACCTCAGAATGTGACTGTTAGAAAACAGGGTCACTGCAGGTGTAATTAGATATGTTTAGATGAGGTCATACTAGAGTCGGATGGGCCCCTAATCCAATATGACTAGCATCCTTATAAAAAGCGGAAATTTGGACACAGAAATACACACAAGGAGGATGCCACTTGAAGATGAAGACAGAAATCAGCATGATACTTGTATAAGATTGCCAGCAAACCACCAGAAGCTAGGAGAGAGGCATGGAACAGATTCTCCCTCACAACCTTCAGAAAAAACCAACTCCGCCAACATCTCAGACTCCTAGCCTACAGAATTATGAGACGATGTATTTCTGTTTATAAGCCACCCAGTTTTCAGTTCTTTGTTACAATAGCCCTAGCAAACTAACTCATGTCCCTTGAGTTTACTGTTCAGCCTTGTTAATCATTAAATTCAATTTATGCTTATTGAACATCATCAAGATCTTCTACATTAATTTAGATCCTGTGAGGGAAAAACATGAGAAATAAGAGCTGCCCTCCTTGGGGAATGTATATATGAAAAAAAGGAAAGAAAAACTTAGTTCTTTCAGTTCCCAGAAGGAGTTCTGAGATTGTATCCATGTCAACCAAAATTATGTAAGGTTGCTTTTAAAAGTAGAGGCCAAAATACTCATTTACAGTGTGAACCTATCTACCATTATGTATCGTCCAGCCAACACATTTCTATTGCAGTTAAGAAATCTACTTGGGAAGGGCATTAAGATTAGAAGACCGATTGATGCACACAAACTGATTTTGGATAAGGGGTATTTTTAACAAGTGCTGGGGGCAGAATAGGTCACCTGTCTCCACCACAGGTACACGACTTCCATAAGGTCTTTAGTGAGTCAGGGTTCCTATCCCCTAAGAGTATATCATGAACATACTGACAGTATCTACTTTTTTTTAAATTGTTTTTTAAATTTTTTATTTTATTTTATTTTGGCTGCACCACGCAGCATGTGGGATCTTAGTTCTCTAACCAGATATCAAACCCGTGCCCCCTGCAGTGGAAGCACAGAGTCTTAATCACTGGACTGCCAGGAAAATCCATCTACTCATTATTTATTCTTTCATCTAACAAATATTGATGGAGAGCTTTGTGCCAGACACTGTGCTAAGTGCTGGAAATTTAACAGTGAGAAAACCCCAGTTCCTGCCTTTGAGGTGCACAGTGTAAGTGCTGCTATGAGGAATTGCAAACTGTTGTTATGAGCGTTCACAGATGGAACGTCTTAACCACGCTTGAAGAATCAGGAACAATCCCTAAGCTAACAGGATGGGGAGTGGGTGTGTCTGGGGGAACACACTGTTTGAGGCGGCAGTAATAGGATGTGCAGAAGTCCAGATCTGAGAGAGAGCATGTGCGTTCAAGGAACTACTAGTGGCTCATTATGGCTGAAGCAGGAATACAAGATAGTGAGGTTAAGTGAGGAAACTAGAGAGGTCCCACCATGAAAGGGCTTGTCTACCACATTAAGCTGTTTGGAGACTATTCTCGTGGCTCTTCCCAGAGTACAGGGCATCCCATGGAAACTGGAAATGAGAGTGCCTAGTTCCCAAGACATAGAGATCATAATACTGAGTAGATAGTCTGAGCAGAGCTCACCCAGGAAGAAGGAAACAAGCCATGAACTTGGAGATAATTTACGGATTGGTAATTAGATGAGAGGTATGGCATCGAAGCAAGAGATAGTATTGGTACAAAGCTGAGTTTAATTGGATGACAAAGTGAAGAGTATAGGGGGTCTAGACATAGAACAAGCAGAAGATAAGTAGTGCCTAAACCCAGGGTGGGTTAGTAATAGACAAGAAAGGATCAATGGCTTTTTTTCAAAATCAATGGCTTTTTTTTTTAAGAATAAAAGTGCTTTACAATGTTGTGTTAGTTTCTGCTGTACAATGAAGTGAATCAGCTGTATGTATACTTATATCCCCTCCCTCTTGGACCTCCCTCCCACCACCCCCATTCCACCCATCTAGGTCATCACAGAGCACCGAGCTGTACTATACAGCAGGTTCCCACTAGCTATCTACTTTACACATGATAGTGTATTTATGTCAAACCTAATCTCCCAATTTTTCCCCACCCTCTCATTCCCCCCATGTCCACATGTCCACTCTCTATGTCTACATCTCTATTCCTGCCCTACAAACAGGTTCATCTGTACTATTTTTCTAGATTCCACATATATGCATTAATATACGATATTTGTTTTTCTCTTTCTGACTTACTTCACTCTGTATGACTCTAGGTCCATCCATGTCTCTACAAATGACCCCATTTCATTCCTTTTTATGGCTGAGTAATATTGCATTATATATATGTACCACATCTTTATCCATTCATCTACTGTTGGACATTGAGGCTGTTTCCATGTCTGGGCTATTGTAAATAGTGCTGCAGTAAACATTGGGTTATATGTGTCCTTTTGAATTATGGTTTTCTCAGGGTATATGCCCAATAGTGGGATTGCTAGGTCATATGGTAGTTCTATTTTTAGTTTTTAAGGAACCTCCATACTGAATGTCCACCCTCCCCAAACTGATCTATAAACTCAATACAATATAAATCAAAGCTTCATTTTTTTAAATAAATTTATTTTCTTTTTGGCTGCATTGGGTCTTCATTGCTACGCACGGGCTTTCTCTAGTTGCGGTGAGTGGGGTCTACTCTTAGTTGTGGTGTGCAGTCTTCTCATTGTGGTGGCTTCTCTTGTTGCAGAGCACAGGCTCTACGCATGTGGGCTCAGTAGTTGTGATGCACATGCTTAGTTGCTCCACAGCATGTGGGATCTTCCTGGACCAGGTCTCAAACCCATGTCGCCTGCATTGGCAGGCGGATTCTTAACCACTGCACCACCAGGGAAGCCCAATCAAAACTTCATTGACAAGATTATTCTAAACTTTATATGGAAACACAAGGAATATTTTTAAGGTCTTTTATGTCATTTTTTTAGATTCCACATAAGTGATATCATGTGATATTTGTCTTTCTCTTACTTATTCACTTAGTGTGATAATCTCTAGATCCAACCATGTTGCTGAAAATGGCATTACTTCATTCTTTTTAATGGCTGTGTATATATACCACACTTTCTTCATCCATTCATCTGCTAATGGACATTTAGGTTGCTTCCACATCTTGGCTATTGTAAATCGTGCTGCTATGATCATTGGGGTGTATGAATCTTTTCAAATTATGGTTTTCTCTGGATATATGCTGAGGAGTGGGTTTGCTGGATCATACGGTAACTCTATTTTTAGTTTTTTGAGGAAGCTCCATACTGTTCTCCATAGTGCCTGCACCAATTGACATTCCCACCAAGAAACACAGGAATTTTGAAGAGCCAAACAATATTGAAAACTAAGGAAAAATTTGGAGGACTTACACACCTGATTTAAAGACTTACCAGTATCTAGTCAGTATTATTGACATGAGGAGAGAAAAAAATAAATCAATGGAACCTAACAGTCCAGAGGTGTATCCACACATACATGGTCAATTGATTTTTTTGCCAAGGCACCAAGTCAATTTAGAGGAAGATAGAGAGTCCTTTTAATAAATGGTTCAAGAACAACTGAATATTATTTTGGAAAAAAATGAAAAAAGTTCATGCCTCAAATATAAGAATATAAAGAAGTCCTTTAAATCAATAATAAAAAGGCACTTAAATATTAAAAATATTTAAATATTTTTTAAAGACCTTAAAAAATATTTATGAATGGGCAGTACGCAAATGTTATCAGTCTTCAGGAACATTTAAAATAAACCACAAGAAAATATTTCACACCCACTATGACAAAACTTAAAAGGACAGACAAAATCAAATGCTGGTGAGGATGCAGAGCAACAGGTACTCTTACACGTTGCTGGTGGGAGTGTAAAGTGATACAACCATTTTGGAGAATGGTTTGTCAGTTTCTTATAAAATTTAATGCATATCTATATTATGATCCAGACTTTCCACTCTTCCATTTCTCCCATTCTTTTTCCTTTGGGGATTATTCTGTTTCATCTTCTTGATCGTAACAGCTTCCTAAAATATTTTCAGTATTCCTTGTTTCTCAATATATGAATTTAAAGCTATAAATTTCCCACGAGGCACTGCTTTAGCAATGTCATAAAGTCTTCTGTATGTTCTGGTTTCATAGTTATATGATTCTTAATATTTTCTAATTCCCATTACAATTTCTTCTTCAAACCATGAATCATAAAAATGTATACTTTCAGTTCCAACTGTGGTTTTAGCAGATTGTTTTTCTTTGTTTTTTTGTGGGGTTTTTTTTGCGGTACACGGGCCTCTCACTGTTGTGGCCTCTCCCGTTGCGGAGCACAGGCTCCAGACGCGCAGGCTCAGCGGCCATGGCTAACGGGCCTAGCCGCTCCACAGCACATGGGATCTTCCCGGACCAGGGCACGAACCCGTGTCCCCTGCATCGGCAGGCGGACTCTCAACCACTGCGCCACCAGGGAAGCCCAGCAGATTGTATTTTTGATATTGATTTCTAATTTAATGGCACTGCAAAATATTTATTCTTTGGTGTTTGCTAAGTTTTATTTAAGGGTTATTTTGTGGTCAATTTTTGCAGTGGTTTCATGTCAGCTAGGACACAAATTTAGTCTCTTTGGTGGTGTATTTCTCTATTTGTGCATTGGCTCAAGTTTACTTATTAGATTGTTTAAATGTTCCTAATCCTTGGTCTGCTCAATCTATTCCTTTCTGAGAGAGATATCTTAAAAACTCTATAGTTATGGATTTGTCACTTTTTCCTTGTAATTATGTTAGTTTTTGCCTTACTTTTTTTTTTTTTTTTTTTGTGGTACGTGGGCCTCTCACTGTTGTGGCCTCTCCCGTTGCGGAGCACAGGCTCCGGATGCACAGGCTCAGTGGCCATGGCTCACGGGCCTAGCTGCTCCACGGCAAGTGGGATCTTCCCGGACAGGGGCATGAACCCGCGTCCCCTGCATCGGCAGGCGGACTCTCAACCACTGCGCCACCAGGGAAGCCCTGCCTTACATATTTTGAGGATCTTTGGTTAGCCACTTACAGGTTTGAGATATATTTTGGACCCTCTCGTTCTATCCTCAATGTCTCTAACTTTTACTTGATATTTTCTATCTCCTTTTGTTGCATTCTGGATAATTTTTCCAGTTTACTCATTCTCTCTGTAGCTGTATCTAATTTGATTTTAACCTAACCTCCAAGTTTTAAATTTCAGTTGCTATGTTTTCATTTCTTAAAGTTCTATTTGTTTTTTTAAAAATTGAAACAGCTTGTTTTTTTCAGTCTCCCATTTATTATTATTTTTATTTCTTATTACTTTATTTAAGCATACTTACAGCTCTTTTGAAATTATTTGTTAGTTCCAGCTTTGGGTGAGGGGATGATTATTTTCCTATTATCACATGCCCTCACGATAGTTCATTTACTCGTGTATTTTGTAATTTTTTCCCTAGGAAAGTCAATGTTAGCAGAATTTGTTCACATTTCCATTTTGTTTTGAGTTGGAAGGAGAGAACTATGACGACTGTATTGTGAAAATGTTACTTCAGGGTAGGTTGACATTTATTTCTTCTTGAACCCTGTAGTTTCAATCATCTAGGACTAATTTTATTTTTCAATTCTCAACTTGGGCTTCTCATCATAGAGGCAGTTTAATTCTTACTGCATGGCGAGAGCACGCATGGCAAGAGCATGGGATTTTGTTATTCCGTGGATGACTTTCTCTCCACCTCCTTTGCCTGCCACTAATTACCTGGACAGGATAAAAAGCTGCCTTGCCTCTGATGGCTGGATCTGTGACACGTTTATATGTAGTGAGTTCTCTATTAGTGGAGGGATGTCGTGAGAGGATTTGTTAAGAGTTGGACTAGAGATCATCATGGTCTAACTCTAATCATCTGTGGTAATCTCTGCTGTCTTATATTTGTTACATTTTAAAAAATCTGTCCATATCCACTGTCTCACTTGACAATGAGATGCCAGTAATCTGATGGTCTTTAAGCTTCAAACTTAAAGCTTAAATCTCAGATTTCTGGTAAACAGCTGGACTTCCTGAGGCATGTTCAGAAGACACAGGAGACTCGTATAAGTCTGTCTCTTATGAGAGTGTGTTTGGGACACACTCCATCTTTTCAGACCCATGGGTACTGGTCTCCCTCTAGCTTTGGGCTGGACTGGCCCTGGTGCCTTATGGGGAGGCGTGGCAGCAGCATCCAGCAACACCTGGGTGATTAATTATGATTCCTGGATCTCAGTCACAGTGGGAGCTCAGAAATTGTCAAACCTTTGGCTCAGTCGCTACATACTGCTGAGGAAAAAGTTTGAAATTCAGTCTGGCAGAAAAACAGTGAAACTTGAAGGTTGTGGTGTAAGCTGTAGCCCTACCCCAGAGGAAAATGTTGTTGGTTTGTTCACACCCCAGAACTTCCCAAAGAAAATATTGAGACTTATAGCAAAGAATACACACCCACCCACCCACCCACCCCCACCCACATCATGGGTCATACACAGAAACAGAACACATGAATTACTAAAGGGAGAGGAAACCAAGCTGACAGCTACTGAGGCTATTACTGTTTGGGGATATGAACAGTAGTAGCAAATTGTATTTTGCAAAGATGGGCCTGAAAATATCTCCCATCATTATTCTTCTCTTCTGCAGTGTGACTTTAACACACTTTCATCAGGAGATGGAGTTTATTTTTCCACTCACGCATTAGTTTTCTAGGGCTGCTGTAACAAATTACCACAATTTGGGAGGCTTAAAACAACAGAAATTAATTTTCTCACAGTTCTGGAGGCCAGATATCCTAAATAAAGGTGTCAGCTGGGTTGGTTCCTTCTAGGGGCTCTGAGGATGTTCTCTGCCTCCCTGCCTCTTCCCAGCTTCTGGAGTTTGCTGACAATCCTTAGTGTTCCTTGCCTTACAGCTGCATCACTCCAATCTCTGCCTCTGTCACTACATGAGTTTCTTCCCTGCATCCCCCTGTCTCGCCTCTTACAATGATGCCAGTCATTGGATTTAGGTCTCACCCCAATCCAGTATGACCTCATTTTAACTTAACTAACTACATCAGCAAAGACCCTATAAAATAAGGTCACATTCTAAGATTCTGCACGGAAATGAATTTGGGGGAACACTATTCAACCCAGCGCAACCCTCTTGAACCTGGCCAAGCCCTGTCATTGCTTTGATCAGTAGAATATTGTGGAAGTTATTCTGTGATCATTTCAAGCTAGTTTCTGCTTGCTGACTCTTGGAATGTCTGGTCTCGGATATTCCCTGTTGGAACGCCACCATCAAGCTGTGAGAATTTCGTGCCACCCAGAGAGGCCATATATAGGCTGGAGGGGCTCACGTGGAGCCCCAGTTGAGCTCCTAGCTAACAGCCATCACCAGTTGCCAGTTATATGAGTGAACCATCTTGGACATCAGTCCACTGGAGCTTTCATAGGACTGTAGCTCCAACATCTGACTGCAACTACATGTGAGATCCTTTCATTTCTTAACTGTGCCAGTTTGTCCTGACACTGAGGCCTTGCAACTAACTTTTTTTTTCTCCCAAATGACTTTTCCTTCAAGCATTCATGGGTGTGGATCCTTTCTATCATTCAGGTCTGAGCTCAAATGTCACCTCCTCAAAGTAGCCGCTCTATCATATAACCCCATAGTACTGCTGTCATCTGATATTTTCTTGCTTGCATAGTTGTTTACTTGGTTTTTATCCTGGATCCCCTCCCCTTCCGCTAGAATGTATGTTCCATGCAGAAGAGCCCTGTCCTGTTTACTGCTCTATTCCCAACTCCATAATAGTCCCTGACATACAAGTGTCTCTCAATAGATAACTGTTGAATGAATGAAAAAATGAGAACATGTGTTTTAAAGTTGGAAGGTTCTGGAATCAAGCTGTCTAGGGGTGCAAATCTCAGCTGTAGCATTTATTAATGTCCTCATGCA
This sequence comes from Orcinus orca, assembly GCF_937001465.1. Classification (NCBI taxonomy): domain Eukaryota; kingdom Metazoa; phylum Chordata; class Mammalia; order Artiodactyla; family Delphinidae; genus Orcinus; species Orcinus orca. The sequence goes on along the minus strand of NC_064569.1, from coordinate 89,048,811 downwards.
AGTTACCTAACTTTCCTGAGCTCAGTGTCCTCATCTATAAAACAGGAATAAAAATATTCATCTCAAAATATTTTCGTTAATTATTTGGTGAAATAATTCATGTGTAACATGTAAAAATCTCAGCTGGGAAATTCAGGGGTTTTTGGGTTCTTTTTTTTTTTTTTAACATCTTTATTGGGGTATAATTGCTTTACAATGGTGTGTTAGTTTCTGCTTTATAGCAAAGTGAATCAGTCATACATAAACATATGTTCCCATATGTCTTCCCTCTTGCGTCTCCCTCCCTCCCACCCTCCCTATCCCACCCCTCCAGGCTGTCACAAAGCACCGAGCCAATATCCCTGTGCCATGCGGCTGCTTCCCACTAGCTATCTACCTTACTACGTTTGTTAGTGTGTATATGCCCATGTGTTAGTGTGTATATGCCCATGTCTTTTTTTTTTGAATACCATTACTTAATTTTATTGGAACTTGATTTTCTTATTATAAGTCCCTTGTGTCAGAAGCATAATCTCAGGGACTTCCCTGGTGGCGTAGTGGATAAGACTTCGTGCTCCCAATGCAGGGGGCCTAGGTTTGATCCCTGGTCAGGGAACTAGATCCCACATGCATGCTGCAACTAAGAGTTTGCATGTCACAACTAAGGAGCCAGCAAGCCACAACTAAGACCTGGCTCAACCAAATAAATAAATAAATAATAAAGAATGAAAGAAGCATAATCTCAGAACATTTGGTTTCTCAGCTTCCTTTGTATTGTCACTAAGTGCTGGGCACATGTGATGTCACCAGGGCTCTTCGCCAAACATTTCTACTTTCTTTCTTCCAGACACATGGCAGGGTTAGCTCCGTTGAAGATATGTGTGACTATATGATGCCCATTGCCCACTGAAAAGTAAGCAGACATGCCATGTGTCACTTCCTGGTAGAAGCATTAAGAGTCAGTGTTCAATATGCCACAGTCTCATTCTCCCTTGGTAACTGTTCAAGCAAACATTGGGATGAAGCCTTCATCAACTGGACCCCTGAGCAACTACGATGAGCAGAGACACTTGCCGACACATATTAGACATGTAGCATGAGTGAGACTTTTGTAGATGAATCCACTGGATGTGGAGGCTGTTACTGCAGCCTATACTGAATAATGTAATGGGTTCCCTAGAGCCAAGGCATTGGTGGGGACACTGGTCCATGGGATGCAATATAATACAGGGGTATAGGGCAGGAATAATGTTTAAAATATTTTAAATGTTATTTAAAATGTTAAAATAATGTTTAAACAATCACTGTGGCACAAGCATTTATCAATCTGAGTGGTGGGACCTGCAGAGCTGAAATGGGCCTGGAGGACATAGAAGTTAATTCTTAGCTTATGGACTCTGGTCTGTGGGTTCTGGGGGGGACCTTGGTGAACAGGGCAGGAAGAAGGCATTCAGGAGTCTTGGACCAGCAGTTGTATGCCAACAACTATAGAAGCATTCTGATATTTATAGAAGCAGTGTTGACATATTGTTGGGTAGTGATTATTATTAGTTTCAGTTATAAGCTTAGCCTACGGATTGAATCCTGGCTATGTCACTTCCTTACTGATGACCTAGGGCAGTCTCCAGGACTCAATTTTCTCATCTGTGAAATGGGAGTAATAACAATAGCTATTGTATAGGGTTGATGATAGAATTAAATGATTTAATTCAAATGTAGCACCTATAACAGTACCTGGCACTTAGTGTTATATAAATGTTTGGCAGTATTGGTTATCAACATCTATACATGCTTATATTCTCTGTGATGTCCTTCTTCATGTCTGATCTTAGATATTGTGCCACTGTTTCCTTTTTCTTGATGACACAGTGTTTTAGGTCCTCCACCTGTCTGTGCTATGTCTGACCTGCTCTTAGGTACAAAGGTCTTGGCCACTCTGGGTTTGACAAACTTTGTGAGGTGAGCCCATGTTTTCCTGCATGGATACAACATACAGCCATTTCTACTGTGGGGTCTTGTTGCACTGCATGGGGTCTTATTTGGGAAACAGGATCTGGCAAATCCTATGTGTTTCCCCTTCTACTCCTTGTGTTCCTTGTCCCTTAGGCCATTGTTATGGGCTGAACTGTGTCCCCCTAAAGTTCCTATGTTGAAGTCCTAACTCCCAGCACCTCAGAATGTGACTGTGTTTGAAGATAAGGTCTTTAAATCAGTAATTAAATTCAAATGAGGTCATTAGGGTGGACTCTAATCCATAATGACTGGGGTCCTTATAAGAAGAGATTAGGACACAGAACACACAGAAGGAAGACCATGTGAAGACAGAAGAAGGAGGAGGAACCAAGATGGCAGAGTAGAAGGACATGCTCTCACTCCCTCTTGCGACAACACCAGAATCACAACTAGCTGCTGGAAAATCATCGACAGGAAGACACTGGAACTCACCAAAAAAGATACCCCACATCCAAAGGAGAAGCCACAATGAGATGGTAGGAGGGGTGGAATCACAGTAAAATCAAATCCCATAACTAGTGGGTGGGTGACTCACAGACTGGCGAACACTTATACCACAGAAGTCCACCCACTGGAATGAAGGTTCTGAGCCCTATATCAGGCTTCCCAACCTGAGGGTCTGGCAACAGGAGGAGGAATTCCTAGAGAATCAGACTTTGAAGTCTAGTGGGAATTGATTGCAGGACTTCAACAGGACTGGGGGAAACAGGCACTCCACTCTTGGAGGGCACACACAAAGTATTGTGTGCATCGGGACCCAGGGGAAGGAGCAGTGACCCCAGGGGAGACTGAACCAGACCTACCTGCTAGTGTTGGAGGGTCTCCTGCAGGGGTGGGGGGTGCTGTGGCTCACTGTGGGGACAAGGACACTGACAGCAGAAGTTCTGGGAAGTACTCCTTGGCTTGAGCCCTCCCAGAGTCTGTCATTAGCCCCACCAAAGAGCCCAGGTAGGCTCCAGTGTTGGGTTGCCTCAGGCCAAACAACCAACAGGGAGGAAACCCAGCCCCACCCATCAACAGTCAAGTGGATTAAAGTTTTACTGGGCTCTCCCCACCAGAGCAACAGTCAGCTCTACACACCACCATTCGTTCCATCAAGCCTCTTAGATAGCCTCATCCACCAGAGGGCAGACAGCAGAAGCAAGAAGAACTACAATCCTGCAGCCTGTGGAACAAAAACCACATTCACAGAAAGACAAGATGAAAAGGCAGAGGGCTATGTACCAGATGAAGGAACAAGAAAAAACCCCAGAAAAACAACTAAATGAAGTGGAGATAGGCAACCTTCCAGAAAAAGAATTCAGAATAATGATAGTGAAGATGATCCAGGACCTTGGAAAAAGAATGGAGGCAAAGATTGAGAAGATGCAAGAAATGTTTAACAAAGGCCTAGAAGAATTAAAGAACAAACAAACAGAGATGAACAATACAATAACTGAAATGAAAACTAAACTAGAAGGAATCAATAGCAGAATAACTGAGGCAGAAGAACGGATAAGTGAGCTGGAAGACAGAATGGTGGAATTCACTGCTGCGGAACAGACTAAAGAAAAAAGAATGAAAAGAAATGAAGACAGCCTAAGAGACCTCTGGGACAACATTAAACGCAACAACATTCACATTATATGGGTCCCAGAAGGAAGAGAGAGAGAGAAAGGACCAGAGAAAATATTTGAAGAGATTATAGTCGAAAACTGCCCTGACATGGGAAAGGAAATAGCCACCCAGGTCCAGGAAGCATAGCAAGTCCCATCCAGGATAAACCCAAGGAGAAATACGCCAAGACACATAGTAATCAAATTGGCAAAAATTAAAGACAAGAAAAATTATTGAAAGCAGCAAGGGAAAAATGACAAATAACATACAAGGAACTTCCATAAGGTTAACAGCTGATTGCTCAGCAGAAACTCTACAAGCCAGAAGGGAGTGGCATGATATACTTAAAGTGATGAAAGGGAAGAACCTACAAGCAAGATTACTCTACCCAGCAAGGATGTCATTCAGATTCAATGGAGAAATCAAAAGCTTTACAGACAAGCAAAAACTAGGAGAATTCAGCACCACCAAACCAGCTCTACAACAAATGCTAAAGGAACTTCTCTAAGTGGGAAACACAAGAGAAGAAAAGGACCTACAAAAACAAACCCAGAACAATTAAGAAAATGGTCATAGGAACATACATATCGATAATTACCTTAAATGTGAATGGATTAAATGCTCCAACCAAAAGACACAGGCTTGCTGAATGGATACAAAAACAAGACCCATATACATGCTGTCTACAAGAAACCCACTTTAGACCTAGGGACACATACAGACTGAAAGTGAGGGGAAGGAAAAAGATATTCCATGCAAATGGAAATCAAAAGAAAGCTGGAGTAGGTATACTCATATCAGATAAAATAGACTTTAAAATAAAGAATGTTACAAGAAACAAGGAAGGACACTACATAATGATCAGGGGATCAATCCAAGAAGAAGATATAACAATTATAAATATATATGCACGCAACATAGGAGCACCTCAATAGATAAGGCAACTGCTAACAGCTATAAAAGAGGAAATTGACAGTAACACAATAATAGTGGGGGACTTTAACACCTCACTTACACCAATGGACAGAACATCCAAAATGAAAATAAATAAGGAAACAGAAGCTTTAAATGACACAGTAGACCAGATAGATTTAATTGATATTTATAGGACATTCCATCCAAAACCAGCAGATTACACTTTCTTCTCAAGTCTGCACAGAACATTATCCAGGATAGATCACATCTTGGGTCACAAATCAAGCCTCAGTAAATTTAAGAAAACTGACATCATATCAGGCATCTTTTCTGACCACAAGGCTATGAGATTAGAAATGAATTACAGGGAAAAAAAACGTAAAATACACAAACACATGGAAGCTAAACAATACGTTACTATATAACCAAGAGATCACTGAAGAATCAAAGAGGAAATAAAAAAATACCTAGAGACAAATGACAATGAAAACACAATAATCCAAAACCTATGGGATGCAGCAAAAGCAGTTCTAAGAGGGAAGTTTATAGCTATACAAGCCTACCTCAAGAAACAAGAAAAATCTCAAGTAAACAATCTAAACTTACACCTAAAGGAACTAGAGAAAGAAGAACAAACAAAACCCAAAGTTAGCAGAAGGAAAGAAATCATAAAGATCAGAGCAGAAATAAATGAAATAGAAACAAAGAAAACAATAGCAAAGATCAATAAAGCTAAAACCTGGTTCTTTGAGAAGATAAACAAAATTGATAAACCATTAGCCAGACTCATCAAGAAAGAGAGGGAGAGGACTCAAATCAATAGAATTAGAAATGAAAAAGGAGAAGTTACAACAGACATGGCAGAAATACAAAGCATCCTAAGAGACTACTACAAGCAACTCTATGCCAATAAAATGGACAACCTGGAAGAAATGGACAAATTCTTAGGGAGGTATAACCTTCCAAGACTGAACCAGGAAGAAGCAGAAAATATGAACAGACCAATCAGAAGTAATGAAATTGAAAATGTGATTTAAAATCTCCAAACAAACAAAAGTCCAGGACCAGATGGCTTCACAGGTGAATTCTATCAAACATTTAGAGAAGAGCTAACACCCATCCTTCTCAAACTCTTCCAAAAAACTGCGGAGGAAGGAACACTCCCAAACTCATTCTATGAGGCCACCATCACCCTGATACCAAAACCAGACAAACATACTACAAGAAAAGATAATTAGAGACCAATATCACTGATGAATATAGATGCAAAAATCCTCAACAAAATACTAGCAAATGGAATCCAACAACACATTAAAAGGATCATACACCATGATCAAGTGGGATTTATCCCAGGGATGCAAGGATTCTTCAATATACACAAATCAAACAATGTGATACACCATATTAACAAACTGAAGAATAAAAACCATATGATCATCTCAATAGATGCAGAAAAAGCTTTTGACAAAATTCAACACCCATTTATGATAAAAACTCTCCAGAAACTGGGCATAGAGGGAACCTACCTCAACATAATAAAGGCCATATACAACAAACCCACAGCAAACATCATTCTCAATGGTGAAAAACTGAACGCATTTACTCTAAGATCAGGAACAAGACAAGGATGTCCACTCTCACCACTATTAATCAACAAAGTTTTGGAAGTCCTAGCCATGGCAATCAGAGAAGAAAAAGAAATAAAAGGAACAAAAATTGGAAAAGAAGAAGTAAAACTGTCACTGTTGGCTGATGACATGATAGTATACATAGAGAATCCTAAAAATGCCACCAGAAAACTACTAGAGCTAATCAATGAATGTGGTAAAGTTGCAGGATACAAAATTAATGCACAGAAATCTCTTGCATTTCTATACACTAATGATGAAAAATCTGAAAGAGAAATTATGGAAACACTCCCATTTACCACTGCAACAAAAAGAATAAAATACCTAGGAATAAACCTACCTAGGGAGACAAAAGACCTGTATGCAGAAAACTATAAGGCACTGATGAAAGAAATTAAAGATGATACCATCAGATGGAGAGATATACCATGTTCTTGGATTGGAAAAATCAATATTGTGAAAATGACTATACTACCCAAAGCAATCTACTGATTCAATGCAATCCCTATCAAATTACCAATGGCACTTTTTACGGAACTAGAACAAATCACCTTAAAATTTGTATGGAGACATAAAAGACCAGTCTTGAGGGAAAAAAACAGAGAGGGAGGAATGAGACTCCCTGACTTCAGATTATACTCCAAAGCTACAGTAATCAAGATAATATGGTACTGGCACAAAAACAGAAACCTAGATCAATGGAAAAAGATAGAAACCCCAGAGATAAACCCACGCACCTATGGTCAACTAATCTATGACAAAGAAGGCAAAGATATACAGTGGAGAAAAGACAGTCTCTTCAAGAAGTGGTGCTGGGAAACCAGACAGCTACATGTAAAAGAATGAAATTAGAACACTCCCTAACATCATACACAAAAATAAACTCAAAATGGATTCAAGACCTAAATTTAAGACCGAACACTATAAAATTCTTAGAGGAAAACATAGGAAGAACACTCTTTGACATAAATCACAGCAAGATCTTTTCTGATCCACCTCCTAGAGTAATGGAAATAAAAATAAACAAATGGGACCTAGTGAAATTTCAAAGCTTTTACACAGCAAAGGAAACCATAAACAAGACCAAAAGACAACCCTCAGAATGGGAGAAAATATTTGCAAACGAACCAACGGACAAATGATTAATCTCCAAAATATATAAACAGCTCATGCAGGTCAATATTAAAGAAACAAACAGCCCAATCCAAAAATGGGCATAAGACCTAAATAGACATTTCTCCAAAGAAGACATACAGATGGCCAAGAAGCACATGAAAAGCTGCTCAACATCATTAATTATTAGCGAAATGCAAATCAAAACTGCAATGAGGTATCACCTCACTCCAGTTAGAATGGGCATCATCAGAAAATCTGCAAACAACAAATGCTGCAGAGGGTGTGGAGAAAAGGGAACCCTCTTGCACTGTTGGTGGGAATGTAAATTGATACAGCCACTACGGAGAACAGTATGGAGGTTCCTTAAAAGACTAAAAATAGAATTACCATATGATCCAGCAATCCCACTACTGGGTATATACCCAGAGAAAACCATAATTCAAAAAGACACATGCACCCCAACGTTCACTGCAGCACTATTTACAATAGCCAGATCATGGAAGCAACCTAAATGCCCATCAACAGACGAATGGATAAAGAAGATGTGGTACATATATACAATGGAATATTACTCAGCCATAAAAAGGAACGAAATTGAGTTATTTGTTGAGGCGTGGATGGATCTAGAGACTGTCGTACACAGTGAAGTCAGAAAGAGAAAAACAAATATCGTATATTAACTCATGTATGTGGAACCTAGAAAAATGGTACAGATGAACCGGTTTGCAGGGCAGAAGTTGAGACACAGATGTAGAGAACAAACGTATGGACACCAAGGTGGGAAAACCGCGGTGGGGTGGGGATGGTGGTGTGCTGAAGTGGGCGATTGGGATTGACATGTATACACTGATGTGTATAAAATTGATGACTAATGAGAACCTGCTGTATAAAAAAACAAACAAGCAAAACAAACAACTAATACTAAACTTTCTTTGGGTTATTTGTATGGAAATATGTTAATATAAATATTTCAGACATTACATGAAATTTCTAAAAATCTTTTATGTTCTGGTATAATGTTATAAGTCATAATTCTAGTTATTACTTTAAAATGTATATCTCAGAAATAACTAAATTTCCTTGTCAACTGCATTATTATGAACTTTCATCAAATCTTTAACCGTGGTCATTTTTAAGTCTTTTTTCATTTACAGACAGTTCTGGCTGTACTCTGATGCTTTTGCAAAAATGTTCCTATAAGAGGGTTTCTTCTTCAAGGAATTCATGGAAAAGTCTCTGACAAGGACAGGTTTCTGGTAACTGACTATACTGCTGAACTGAATGAATAAGCATTTTCAGAATTCTAATGGAAAACTGATGAATTCATAAAAGTGCTAACAAAAGATCAAGATGAAAAAAATTAATTACATGGGACTGAGTGAATTGATGAGGATGATTATAATTTTTGTGACTTTCTGTTTGAATTAAAAAAAATCCCACAAGGACTCAGAGGCAAAAAATATACAAATCAATTTTCACTGCAAAGTAAAGGAGCTGTTACAGTGGAGGATTCCTGGACTGAATGTCAATATTATGACACAGTATGAGTGTGTTTCGTGTTTGGTAATTGCAATCACTGTTGCTTTTGTTGTGGTCATCCATTTACAATGCTTGGTGTCAGTTTATTTATCTCTTGTAAAAATAAAATACAGTGTGTGTGTGTGTGTGTGTGTGTGTGAAAAAATAAATAAAATAAAATAAAAAGACTGGAAAAAAGGAAAAAAAAAAAGACAGAGGAAGAAGAGAAATATCCATAAGCCAAGGAGAAGGTTCTCAGAAGAAACCAACACTGTCTCCATCTTGATCCTGAACTCTTAAATTCCAGAATCATGAGAAAATAAGTTTCTGTTGTTTAAGCCATCTGGTCTGCGGCATCTTGTTAGGGCAGCCCTAGAGAACTAACACAGCCATATCCCAGGGTGTCCAGCTATGAGACTCTTTTCTTAGAGACCAAAGCTTTGTGTCCCCTCTGATACTGTGCCTTCACCCTAGTCTGGGAACTCTTTTCTCATCTGCAACCATACCTCTAGCTAAGGAAATCTGATCATGCATTCTCTATCGCCCGAGGCCCCTCACAACCCAGACTTTTCACAGTCCTAAGGCCAAACAAATAAAAAGAAAGAGGGGTACGAAAAACATAGGATGGAGGATGGAGGCCAGGGGGAGGACAGGAGGTAGGAGAAAATACATGACACCTGTTATATATGGAGGTTCTTAGCATACGTTTGGCATAGAATAAATGCTCTGCAAGTGGTTGCTGCTATTACGGTATCATCATCATCTCCATCATCACCGTCATCATCTCCATCATCACCGTCATCATCTCCATCATCACCGTCATCATCTCCATCGCTGTCATCATCACCACCACCACACAGGCTGCTCACAAGCTGACTTAGGCAACTCCCTCTACCTGGAAGTTTACTACTCCTCCACCTTCATTATGTTCTCTATCACTAGAGACTCAGAATTCCTTCTTGTTCTCTTGCATGCTCGGGGTCTGGACCTGCCTTAGAAAACCACCTCCTGATAAGGGTTGGCAACCCTTGGAAAAATGAGAATTTAATGAGTTGTAATAACTCAGAATTCAAAGCACATCCTACCTTTGAAACTCTGCAGAGGTTTCCAAGGCCTGTGAATTCTCCCACCCAGGTGATGAATGGTGCACAGAGATACCACATAAGACATGAGGGTGGAATCCTGCTTCCTGCTCTCAGAAAGCTGGTTTGTATTTGGTGTCCAGTCAATTTCTCATTTTTCTACCTTGTTTTGAAGCACAATTGCCAAGTCCTAAAAGACTTATGAGTCCATAAGTCAAGCACCTTGTGAAATGGCTACCATCACTCTCCCATTTTTCACCCCACCTTTCCAGTAGCCCCCATTTATCTGCAGCCTCCATGCCGCACAGCTTCCTTCTCCCCCTTACTGTTTTGTGTTTCTGTCAATTAGACTCCATTGAGGCCATTACCTAGGATGAACTGCATCAAAATAATCAAGCCAAGAGCTGGAAGGGAGGAGCCTAAGTGAGAAATCTGAAGGGTCAAAGGTTTTCCAAATACCAGAAGGAAGACAGGACTTATCTTAAACTAACCTTCAGGCCGTCCACTGCCAGACTCACAGCCCCATGGTGGTTTTATCTTGGTTATTTTTTTTTCCTTTCTTTCTGCGGGTGAGCATGACAGAGTTCATCCTTGCCTTTGGTTCCCAGAGGACATCCACAGACTTGTCATTTGCAGGAAACATTGCAAGTCAGTGGGTGTGATGCACTTTAATTCTGTTACAGTTCTTGGAACACAGGCATCTGCTGGGTGTAGAAAAAGCTGTCGGCCTGTGCTTTTTCTAAATCATTAATACGCCACTGGCATTATGACAAATTGGTACCGATTGTCAGTCTCAGAAACTGGGAGCAATCTGTTTTGCAGGCTGAGAGAAACAGCTGTAAAACTCTGGTGAAATCTGTTCTATTGTGTTCAAATACATTTTAGGTCGAGGTGCAGACTGGTGAAGTAGAAAAGGCATGGTCTTGGGAGCTAGAGGGATCTATGTTTGAATCCCAATGCTTCTGCTCACTGGCTATGAGTGGTGAGCAAATTTTTCAGACATTTCCCTCATCTGTAAAAATGGGGAGATAAATACAATTCTTGCAGAATTGCTGTAATGATTAGAGACAATACTTTTTTAAAGTGTCCAGCATAAGGTTGGTGCTTCGATGGTTTCTGGTAGTAAGTTAGTGAGGATAGCACAGCAGCAGTATTAGTTATGGTTGTAGTAATAGCAGCTATAATAGCAGTAGCTGTAGTGTAAGTATTAATAATAGCAGTTGTAACAACAGTAGTAAAGTAATGAGAGTTGCTGTTTATGAGCCAGGAGACTGGGGTTGTACCAGTGATAGAGTTAATAGAATGAGTGTTAGATTAAGAATCAAGAGACCTGATGTCTAGTCTTGGTAGTTACTCAACATTTTGTGAGTCAGTGTAGAATTATAGAAAATTGGAAGATTTTATGGTCCTCTCCAAATCTTCATTTAGATACCCTTCTCTTACTTGCAATAACGTATAAGTTGAATAGCAAATGTTTCTTCCTTGTTCTGTGTGATTTAAGTGTTAATAAAAATAATAGCAATTTATGCTAACTTATACTGAGCACTGCCATGTATCAGGAATATTTCAATTCTATGCATATTGCTTCATTAAATTCTTAAAAGTACTCTATAAGCTATGTCTTCATTTTATTCCTATAGTTCAGTGTTGAGACATAAAGAAATTAAATATCTTACCCAAGGTCACAGAGCTAGTGGTAGAATCAGAATTAGATCCTAGGAAACCTGACTCCATAACCTGTGCCTATACTGTTTAATATATTATCCTGCATAAATGAAAGTTGTCACAACTTGGAGGGTAAGGCACATGGCTTGTATCATACAGAAGATTTCTCCTTCTATATACAGACTGGTGTTATAATCTATCAAGAGTGCTTTAGCACAGCTGAGATGCCAAGACATAAGGATATATACATTGCTTTTGTCTATTCAATCAGTCAATCAATCAACCAATCAACAAATTTACGAACACAATTCATAAAATATGACTTGTTTTCAAGGGTTAGTGAGCAGTCCAACCATTCTGAGGGGAGGGTTAGTCTGGGGAGTAGTGAAAGATTATCTGATAGGACATGATGGTGAAAGATCTAGGATGTCAAGCTAACTCTGAACTACAGACACCTCCTCTCTGGGTGGCCATTGTACCATACTTTTCTGCTTTAGAGTACATCCATTCTTTATAATGATTATGAACTTACTTATTTCATTCAGTGTCTTGTAAGCTCTTTGAGATCTGAGACAATTTCAATGTTCTCCTGACCAGCCCAGACAACTATGTGTGTTTTCCATCAGAACCTCCCAGGTCAGTTCAATCACCTGCCCATACTATGAGCCTAGCCAGTCTCTGAGAAGGGAATTACTCTCAGAGGTTGGAATAGGTTATGAACCTAAAATTAGCACAAATTTATCTGTTATGAACTTCCTTCCTTTTTCTAGAAAGAAAAAGATGTTTTTATTTATTTTTAGGAAATTCTAGGTCCATAAATACTGTCTTACACTCTGATTTCCATGGTCCTTTTCATCTGCTGCTCTACGAGGGCAAGGCTTGGAACTAATTCATCTAGGATGCTCACCAGTGCAGTGTTTCACCACTTCTACTGAATATGAGAGAGCTGGCATTAAATTCCAGGACAGCAGTTTTTATACTTAAGAACTTTGAAGATATCATTCTACAGTTCTCTAGCCTCTATTGTTGTCCATAAGAACTCTGCTGTCGATCTAATCATAATTCTTTTATAGGGCAGTCTTTCTTTGTCTCCTGTTGCTTTCAAGGTTTTCTTTTTGTCTGATGTTCAAAAGTTTTACCATGATGTGTCAAGGTTTGGGCTGGATTTTATTTATTCTTCTCAGGACTTAGTGTGCCTTTTCAAGGCACCTTTGCTCATTTCAGAAAACTCTGCAACTGTTATCTCTTCAAATATTGCCTCCCCTATTCTTTCTATTCTTTCCTTCTGAGATATTTATATTCTCTCTTTCTGAAATTTCTATGAAAGGTGTCCTTGTACCTTCTTATGTCCTCATTTTAAAATATCTCATAGTTTTACTTCCCTGTGGAAGTAAAAAAAAAACAACCTACTTTTTTTTCTTGGGTTTATCTTCCTGTTTACTGATTCTTTTTTCAGCTATATCTAATCTTGTATTTAAATCCACCATACTGTTTTCAATTTTAATGACTACCTTTCTTTATTCTTCAATATTTTGATTATTTTTCAAATATGTGTACTCTTTTACTCATATTCCTTGTTTTTTATGACTTCTGTTTTGTCTTGTCTCTTTATTTTACATATTATTATTTTATATTTTTTCAGGTTTTCTTTTTTCCATATTGTGTGAATACTAATTCTCTTTATTACTTGCTCATGATAATTTTGTTATTTATAATTTTAGATGGAAACTCATGTTCATATGATTTTTTTTCCCTGTGGGAGGTCCACGTATCTTGTAGGTATCCTCAAAGTGTGCTTTTGAATTTGTAGCTGCTAGGATCCTTGTGACCACATTAATTCCACAACAAATTTTGCCTTTACTTCCTATTTGGGGTTTTCTAAATTATGGTGATAATGTGAATTCAGATTACCTACCAGGTATGCTTCAGGCTCTCTTTCTTTCTTTCTTTTTTTTTTTTTGGTACGCGGGCCTCTCACCGCCGTGGCCTCTCCCATTGCGGAGCACAGGCTCTGGACGCGCAGGCCCAGCAGCCATGGCTCACGGGCCCAGTCGCTCCGCGGCATGTGGGATCTTCCCAGACTGGGGCACGAACCCATGTCCCCTGCATCGGCAGGCGGAATCTCAACCACTGCGCCACCAGGGAAGCCCCAGTCTCTATTTCTTATAGTGACTTTTATAGAAACTTAACTGAGCCAGAGAATGAAGTTTTATCTCCTTTTCACAGATGGAACAGCACACTTCAAGGCGCCCAGCCCCGTGCAAGGGGCTTTGTTAACTCCCAATCTCTCTCTCTCCCACCAAAGCCAAGCCTCTTGCCCTCACACAGCTGTTAACTATCCCAGTCCCTAGCTCTAATGACCTATATCTAAGACCAGTAACCCTGGGCAGCATTATCTCTTAACATTTGCCTCAACTCCTTATTTCGTTTCTAGCAACTAGGTATTTCTTTTTCCTACTTTTGGGCTCAACCTAAGGCCAAGCACATGGCTGGTATAACAGAAAAAGTGTATATATTTAATAGACTTTGTATTAAATATTTTTCTGGTTTTAATTTAGCCAGTATTTGTAGTACTAAGAATCCCTGCAACATTAACTCAGTCTGACTTAGTTATCAGATAGAGCCAATGTTCAAAAAATACACAGGATTATCCTCCGAGCTGTTTCCATAGCATCCCTCTGATTTTGAGGCACTAGTCAAGAAACAGAACACCTGTGCTGGGTAAATATTTACTCCCATATAATGTTTGTTTCACAATGCAGCAGTCATGGTAAGGATGCACTTCCACCTCAGTTATGATTTAATCTGAGCTGCAGCCACACCACATTGATCTTTTATCTTGTGTCACTGGTACCTGTCATTACAGTTGGCGAATGATAAAAATAACTATAACAACTAACATTTATTGCACTCCAACCTGTGTGCCACTCACTGCTCTACGTACTTCACATATACAATTACATTTTATTTTTACAGCAAAGAACTGAGGAACGGAGAGGTTAAATAACTTGCCAATGGCCACGTAGTTAATAGGAGGCGGGGCCCGTATTCAAATCTAGCCATTCTGATAGATGAATACCTTAATGAGTACCTAAATAGACTCCCATTGGATGAATAGGAATATGCTGAAGTTATTATTATTACTATCATCATCATTTACCTGGAGAAGAAGAATGCATTTGAGCAAAAAGATCCTCGCTGACTGGGAGCGAATGGATGACTGATGAGCAAGAGAACCAAGAGGCAGGAAGCATGTTAAGGAAGCTGTGCAGAGGCTTCCCTGGTGGCGCAGTGGTTGAGAATCTGCCTGCTAATGCAGGGGACACGGGTTCGAGCCCTGGTCTGGGAGGATCCCACATGCCGCGGAGCAACTAGGCCCGTGAGCCACAACTACTGAGCTTGCGCGTCTGGAGCCTGTGCTCCGCAACAAGAGAGGCCGCGACAGTGAGAGGCCCGCGCACGGCGATAAAGAGTGGCCCCCGCTTGCCACAACTAGAGAAAGCCCTCGCACAGAAACGAAGACCCAACACAGCAAAAATAAATTAATTAATTAATAAACTCCTACCCCCAACATCTTAAAAAAAAAAAAGAAGCTGTGCAGGAATATGCCCAGCCCAGAGGTTTACATTCCAAATTGCTCTTTCCTTCCACGCATGGCCCCAAGCACATTACTTATGCAACTGATCATTGCAGGAAGCTTTACTTTGAAATCTAGCTTTTCTCCTTCTAAACTGTTCAAGCCTTATAACTACAGATAAAAGGTTTAAATGAAGTGAATTTAAAAATTATTTTTGGTAGCATCATGTAGATATAGTGCTCTGTATGGTGGAAAGAGCATAGTTTTAAAAAGCCAGACAGGTTCGGGGTCAAATCCAAGCACCACTACTTACTGTGCCTGGGTTTTCCCAGTTGTAAAATGCAGGGAACATATAACTAGCAGGGTCGTTATAAAGACCGACTTAGATAATGTAATTGGGGGAAGGGCTCCTGTATCTAGACGACAATATTTCTGAACCTTTGATGACAGGAGGAGGGGACACACCTGATAGCATTTCTTCTCTAAGGCCCCACAGTGTACGCTTGGGATTGTCTTCGGGACTGGGTCTCCTTCCGAGCAGTAGGGGACCACTGCAGGGAAGCATGGTCCAGTAGTTAAGAGCACTGCTAGCCAGCCAAATGAATTAAATCCTGCTCTGCTACTTGCTGGCTGTGTGACATCAGACAAGTTACCCAGGCTCTCTGTGCCTCAATGCCCTCATCTGTCAAATGGGGATCAAAGTAGATGCTACCTCATATGGTTGTTATAAGGATCACATGAGCTAATATTTGGACAGCTGTACCTGGCACTCAATAGGTGTTTTGTGGGTCTGCTAAATAGATACCTACGTACATTTATAATTTAGTCACTCAGAACTCAAGGCAAATGGTGAGTTTCAAACGTGCACACTTTAGGCTGGATGGTCTAATTTTCTGTTTAATAATTACAGGGCTATCTTCATTACAGGTGGTATATCTCCAGTGAATTGTTTTTACTTATTATTTTTTTTAATTTTGTACTTCCTCTTGTGAGGCTCTGAGAAAGAGGAGAAAGAGAAGGGGTCTGGAACGGCAATGACAGGACTTTAAAAAGAGGATTCTTGTCTGGGGAGATGAATGAGCTCCCATATCACAGCCTGAGGTCAACAGCTATGGGTCACAGTGACAGGAGGAGCTTCGTGGGAAGGGAAGAGCTGATGTGTCCTAGAAGCCATGACAATGGACGCCCAGTTGCAGTGCTGTGTCCTTGTTTAATTCTTAAACTCTGGTCAAAAGTATCCAGCATGGCAGCCTTGAATTAGCTGTGCATTGGGACTTCAAAGAAGATCCTGCATGCACTCTGGTGGTGACCTGTGTGTGGCAATGTGCCTAGTAGCCCCGTGAGGCCGGTGACAGCATGGAAACATGATTTTGAGGCAGCCAACGCGAACAGACTTAAGTTCAGAAAGCAGCCCAGAGGGAGCGGTGACAAGCAACCAATGGATTTTTGGAACACAAAGCAGTCTTTGGGAACTCTCAGAAATGCCTGAGAGATGCCCTGTTCTTCCAGCAAACTGCAGGATGAGTGTTTATATTATTTGGTTATTTAAAAATAAAGGAAGACCTACTCTAAAATTTGGTAAAAGACAGACATACAGCGTCTATCCTAAAACAGCCAGCACGGTGCCTAGTGCATTGTGGATGCTCAAATGTTGATCATTTTCTTCCTTTTATTTATTTTTTAAACCTTTGTGAACTACAGTACACCCAAGGCACCCCAGAATTAGGACCAAAAAGCTGGCAGCTTCCTGCAGCCCTGCTCCTGGGCACAGAGCATCCTCCATGGCTTTGCTCAGCGAGTCACTCTCAGTTGCCTGACCTGAATGGTCCCTATCACACCCAGGGCTACATCACCTAGGGACAGCTGTTCCCTGACAACCAAGCAGATGTAGGAAAGCAGTGTCTTCCGTCAGGATGCTGAGAAGTTTTCTCAATGAGTCATTTGACAGCCCTGACAACCAATGCTGAGGGGACTTTATCAGGGAGTGTGGAGTATGGAATCATCCCAGTTTCCAGCCAGCTATCTGGCAGGAGCTTGCCTGCCCAGCAGGGTCCACGCTCACCTAACCATTTCCTGCAAAAGGAGAAAACAATCTCTTCCCCCTTCTCCTCCAGACAAATGACTCTGCATAATTTTTCTGATTCATTTCTTTTGGCTGGCAGGCCCGGCTCTGTCTTCTTTTGACACGGATTGACAGCCTGGGAGCCTGTGACCTACCTCTCCTGGTTCTTCCAGACACCAGCTCTCCCTGTCCTGTTGTTAACAAGTGTCACAACCTGAAATGCCTTTGACAAGGCCTGCAGGTAGGGATCAGATGCATTATTCAGCTGGCACCAGGGAGTTCTGGTGGACTCCGGAAGCTAGGGCAGTGTTCCCTAAAGGGTGATCCTTTCACAATGTTGATACATGACATGGTTTTCGGTTGTGTGAGGTGTGGAAGGATCCCTGGATCCTTTACTGTGATACAAGGATACTGAGATACTGTTTTTCATTTAGACTCTAAAGTGTCCCTTTAAATTGGGATTTTTACTCAAAATATTTAAGGGAAAAAGGTGATCCAATTTAAAGAATATCAACAATATACTAGTACTGGCAGAACGTGGGTACAGAAAAAGTCACAAAGGTAATATAAGAATAAATACATTTTAGCAAGTTTGACACAGGGAGGAAGCTGTACTGTGTACATACAAGGGGAATGTATTCTTTTATCCATTCATTCAATAGCTTTTTGAGCACCCATTATGCTAGGGTTTTGCAGAGATGGGGAGTACTGGAGTGGTGATTGTACAAGGATGCTGACCCATCGCTGGGCCACATGAGCATCAGTGAATTGTTTTAGGATTGGGTGACCAGAATTTAGCAATAGCAAGCTGCAGGGCCGGGTGCTTGGTAGACCTGAGAAAGGTCTGGTACCAGAGACCTAAAATCGGGTAATGTTAGAGGCTGGTCCATGCAGAACTTGGACATCTTCATTTAGATATAACAAGTATGGTTCCTGGAGTCCAAACTGAGTCACAAACAAGGCGAGGCCAATCCAGTAGTTGGCCTTTGAGGGACTGATTTACATGAAGGCTGCTTCTACTGAATGAAGGAAGAAGGAATTTCCCCCTAATGTGGTGTCAGACACCAGCATTGCCTGGATTTGACGGTAGGACAGATTGGGTACCACACCACCCTGGAGGGCATCATTCCCATCTGAAGAACTGACCATTTGCACCTGAATTGTGGCAGTTTCTGGGCAGATGATAGCAAACTGTCTTGTTCCAACCAAATCAGCATATTATAACCATTTTCCAGTAGATGGAAGTGAAATGTTTTGGGGGAGGGGGCACCTTAGGCAAATGCCCAAGTGATTCACACTGGGCATCTTGTTCCTTTTAATCTTGATTTTGCCCACCATCAATATTCTTGGCTCACAGAAATAAACCCACACACTTATGGTCAATTAATCTTCAACGAAAGAGGCAAAATATACAATGGAGAAGACAGTCTCTTCAGCAAGTGGTGCTGGGAAAGTTGGACAGCCGCATGTAACTCAATGACATTGGAACACTCCCTCACACCATATGCAAAAGTAAACTCAAAACGGCTTAAAGACTTAAATAGAAGACATGGTACCATAAAACTCCTAGAAGAGAACATAGGCAAAACATTCTCTGACATAAATCATAGCAATGTTTCATTGTCAGTCTCCCCAGGCAATAGAAATAAAAGCAAAAATAAACAAATGGGACCTAATCAAACTTACAAGCTTTTGCACAGCAAAGGAAACCATAAACAAAATGAAAAGATAATCTTCGAACTGGGAGAACACATTTGTAAATGATGCAACCACACGGGCCTAGTTTCCAAAATATACAAACAACTCATTCAACTCAATAACAAAAAAAAACACAAACAACCCAATCAAAAACTGAAGAAGACCTAAATTGACATTTCTCCAAAGAAGAAATGACCAATAGGCACATGAAAAGATCAACATTGCTAATTATTAGAGAAATGCACATCAAAACTACAATGAGGTACCACCTCACACCAGTCAGAATGGCCATCATTAAAAAGTCTACAAATAATAAATGCTAGAGAGGGTGTGGAGAAAAGAGAACCCTCCTGCACTGTTGATGGGAATGTAAATTGGCTCAGCCACTATGGAAAACAGTACAGAAGTTACCTAACAACTAAAAATAGAGTTACCATATGATCTAGCAATCCCACTCCTCAGCATATATCCAGAGAAAACTCTACTTCAAAAACATAGCAACACTATTTACAATAGCCAAGACATGGAAGCAACCTAAATGTCCATCGACAGATGAATGGATAAAGAAGATGTGGTATATATATATACAATGGAATATTACTCAGCTATAAAAAAAAGGATGAAATAATGCCATGTTTAGCAACATGGATGGGACTAGAGATTATCATACTAAGTGAAGTAAGCCAGACAGAGAAACACAATAATATCATATGATATCACTTATATGTAGAATCTAAAGTATGATACAAATGAACTTATTTACAAAACAGAAACAGACTATAGATATAGAAAACAAACTTATGGTTACCAAAGCAGGAAGGGGAGGGAAGGGATAAATTAGGAGTTTGGGATTAGCAGATACGAACTACTATATATAAAATAGATAAACAGTAAGGTCCTACTGTATAGTACAGGGACCTCTATTCAATATCTTGCAATAAACCATAATGGAAAAGAAAAAAGTATTCTTGGTTCATCTTCTGCTCATGGCAATGACTCGTTAGCATTGATTATTTTGAGATTTTAGGAAGTAATAGTTTATTTTTTCTACCTGAGAGACAGGCAAAAGAGTCAGGCAGATAGAGATCAAAATATCACCCTTTTGACAGATGAGACTGGAGTGAAATGAATCAGATCTTTTGTAAAGTGGTCTTCCTCATTAATCCTGAGTAAGACATGCTCATTCATCCTGATATTGACCCAACTTCTCACACTCACAGGTCTCCCCCGACAGGGGCAGGCCCTTTACAACACTGCAGAGAGCAGGTGAGAAAAGGTATACAGGTAGGTTGATCCCATGTGGAGGAAATAGAGAGGGTCTGAAAACTCCATAAGTCATTTTGTCTCCTGTGGGGGAGAAAGGCTGGGAACGTTACTCAAATATCCCTATTATCCAAAGTGATCTACAGATTAAGTGCAATCTTTATCAAAATTCCAATGGCGTTTTTCACAGAAATAGAAAATACAATCCTAAAATTTGTGTGAAATCACAAAAGACCCTGTATAGCCAAAAGAATCTTGAGAGAAAAGAATAAAGCTGGAGTCTTCACATGTACTGATTTCAAACTATATGACAAAGCTGTAGTAATCAAGAGTATGGTATTAAAACAGACACTTCAATCAATGGAACAGAATAGAGGGCCTAGAAATAAACCCATGTATACATGTGTGGTCAATTAATTTATGAAAAAGGCACCAAAAATACACAATGGGGAAAGGATAGTGTCTTCAATAAATGGTATTGGGGAAACTGGGCAGCCACATGCAAAAGAATGAAACTAGACCTCTATCTTATACTACACAGAATAGTCAACTCAAAATAGATTAAAGGCTTGAATGTAAAACCAAAAACTGTAAAACTTCTAGAAGAAAACACAAGGTATAAAAAAGCTTCTTGACATTGGTCTTGGCAATGATATTTTGGATTTGACACCAAAAGCAAGGGGAACAAAAGCAACAATAAAAAAAAGTGGGACTACATCAAGCTACACTCATTTTTTATATTTAGCATTTTTAATACAAAGAAGAAACAAGTTTAGACTTCAAAACTATGTCTTGGCCTTCATTGGTCAGGTAGCCTCTTAGAGAAGACTATCAAGGCTAGCAGAGGAGAGAGAGAGAGGAGGTGTAGGAAGAGACGGCACAGCCACTTTCCCTGGATGTTTATAACTGACCTCGCTAGAGATGTAAACCACATAATATTTGTAACCAGAATTGTATATCAAAATAGGCTTTTTGATTATTCCTTTTTGTTATTCCCTCTCCCTTTTTTATAAGGGCAAAATATTGAGAAGAGAGAGGTACCTTATAATGTTCATAACTTTCTTAATGGTAGGAGGATTTCCTACACTTTTGCTTCCAGGTGTGTGTGGTGGGGAAGATGTGGTGGGGAGTGGAAACCTAGGGCCCCATGGGAAATCCTCCCTGACCTTCCAATTGTTCAGGGTCTTCCTCCTGTGGGAATGGGAGAGAGAATAGTGCAGATCAGAGCCCAGAAGCCTTGTTCTACCCATGCAAGGCTGAATCTCTCCCCTAAATAGCAAGGGATTACATGCAGCTGTCTTTCTAAGAGAACGAGCGTGAAGGACTCAGCTGAAGGGTTTCCAGGAGATGAGGGGAGAAGGGGAGAGGGCAGCCAGTGTGGGCTGTTAAAACGTGCAAGATGCAGGGATTGATTCCTTTTCTGTGGCTGCATCCTCTGCTAATCAGCACCAGACTCAGAGTAGTCTACAGACAGCCTCAGTGCCACACTCAGGCAACTGAAAATTTTCTAAGATTATCTTTCAATGTCTGTTTTAGGCTCAAAGGGAAAAAAACAGGGTCATGAACAATTTTGCAGGGGTTCAGGAAAGTGAAATCTTATGCTCACGCTCTCTTCAAATGAAAAAGGAGGAAGCCAGGACCTAAATTTTCTTCTCCTTTTCACTATACCAAGTTTTTCTTTTATCTGTCTATTTGCTCTCTTTTTATATACTGACTCTCCACTTCACCTCCCATTCTTTCTTTAGTCTTTTTATTTGGTGTGTGGGTTTTTTCTTCCTTAATTTTTCTGCATTTTAAACAACTGTTAAAACAAAACATAAAGTTGACAAAACAGGCGAATATCGTTTTATAACCTAACCTCTGAGCTTCTAACAATAGTAGCATAATTTGTCTCCCCAGAGACAGTCATTTTGAGAAAATGGCTTGAGCTGGCAGCGAACTCAATAAATTCCATGCTCCCTGAGCTGTGTGTGACCCCACAAATCCAAAGATGGCCTTTCTTTGTCCCCTTCCATTAAGAGAGGTTAGCAGTTCTCCCCAGAGCCCACAGCAGTGGAATTTAAGACTGAATCAAATTCACCATCAGTTGGATTATCCTAGCGTTAACAGTCCTTGTAGAATACTACAGCAAACATCAAGGTCATAGTGGACTTTAATCAGAAAGCAATCTCAAAGTATTTTTTTTCTTCTCAGGACTAAGGCTATTTGAGGGAGAGGACCCTTTATGAAGGATGGTATTGAGAATAAACTATCCCCAGTGACAGTGGGGGGAGTTTGACCTTAACTGCTGCTCTTAGCTCCAGGCTAATTACCTGCTTTGTGGGCAGGCTGACAGTAAGTCCAGCAGGCAAGGGGTCTGAGTTCTAGCAGCTTGAAAGACAGCCTCCAGAGGGCCCAATGCAGCACTATTTATAATAGCCAAGACATGAAAGCCACCTAAATGTGCGTGGACAGAGGAACGGCTAAAGAAGATGTGACACATATATACAGTGGAATATTAGCCATAAAAAAGAATGAAATAATGCCATTTGCAGCAACATGCACGGACCTAGAGATGATCACACTAAGTGAAATAAGTCCGAGAAAGACAGATACCATATGATATCACTAATATGCGGAATCTAAAAAAATGATACAAATGAACTTATAAAACAGAAACAGACTCACAGACTTTGAAAACAAGCTTATAGTTACCAGGGCTTCCCTGGTGGCGCAGTGGTTGAGAGCCCGCCTGCTGATGCAGGGGACGCGGGTTCGTGCCCTGGTCCGGGAGGATCCCGCATGCCGCGGAGCGGCTGGGCCCGTGAGCCATGGCCGCTGGGACTGCGCGTCCGCAGGCTCCGCGGCGGGAGGGGCCACGGCAGTGAGAGGCCCGCGTACCACACACACACAAAAAAACCCAACAACTTATAGTTACCAAAGGGGAAAGGTTGAGGGAGGGATAAATTAGGAGTTTGGGATTAACAGATACACACAACTACATGTCAAATAGTCAACAAGGCCCTACTGTATAGCACAGGGAACTCTACTAAATATTCTGTAATAACCTATATGGGAAAAGAATCTGAAAAAGAATGGATATAAGTATATGTATAACTGAACCCCTTTGCTGTACACCTGAAACTAAAATAACATTGTAAATCAGCTATACCCCAATATAAAATAAAACTTAAATTAAAAACAAATAAACAAAGAAAAACCCAAAAAACCCAGCAGAGGACCATTTCTGACAATAGTTTAATGCCTTCCTAACTTAAGAAGGAATCCTAAGGAGTGCTATCCAAATGGGTTTATGGAAACAGCACTGGATTTGGAATCAGGAAGATATGGAAGATCTGGGGTTCCTTTCCAAATAAATGCCCTATTGGCGCAAACGTTTGTTTCACTGATGTACACAATGTTCCTGGATCCCCACTCTGGGCAAAGCACTATGCTAACTACTAGGAAGGAGACAGCATAGCACGGAGAAGAGTTTCGCAACTTTTAGCATGCACTCTCGGGCTGGTGAGTGCTGGTCGGCACCGATCCTCTGTGCGGGAATCTCCTCGCTTTGCCCTCCGCACCCCCGTTGCTGTGCTCTCCTCCGCGGCTCCGAAGCTCCCCCTCTCCGCCACCCGCAGTCTCCGCCCGTGAAGGGGCTTCCTAGTGTGTGGAGACCTTTCCTCCTTCACAACTCCCTCCCTCTGGTGCAGGTCCCGGCCCTATCCTTTTGTCTCTGTTTATTCTCTTTTCTTTTGCCCTACCCAGGTATGTGGGGAGTTTCTTGCCTTTTGGGAGGTCTGAGGTCTTCTGCCAGCGTTCAGTGGGTGTTCTGTAGGAGATGTTCCACTAGATGTATTTATGATGTATTTGTGGGGAGGAAGGTGATCTCCACATCTTGCTCCTCCGCCATCTTGAAGGTCTCCTCAAGAGGGAATTTTATAGCTGTACATGCTTACATTAAAAAAATTGAACTAGGAGAGCGGCCAAGATGGCGGCAGAACAACCCTGAGCTCACATCCTCTCACAAGCAGAACAAAATCACAACTATCTGCAGAACAACCATCAGTGAAAAAGACTGGAACCTACCAGAAAAGCTCTTCTACAACTAAAGACAAAGAAGGAACCACAACGAAATGAATAGGAGGGTGTGGACTAGAGATATAATCAAATCCCGTAACTCCTGGGTGGGAGACCCACAAACAGGTGAATAATTGTATTGCAGAGGTTCTCCCCACAGGAGTGAGAGTTCGGAACCCCTTATCAGGCTCCCCAGCCCAGGGCAGAGCGGGGGATTCCTGCACTGGGAAGAGGAGCCCCCAGAGAATTTGGCTTTGAAGGCCTGCAGGGCTTAATTGCAGGAGCCCCACAGAACTGGGGAAAACAAGAGTCTTCACTCCTAAAGGGCATACACAAAATCTCAAGCACACTGGGTCCAAGGGCAAAAGCAGTAATTTGAGAGGAGCCTGGGCCAGGCCTACCTGCTGGCCTTGGAGAGTCTCCTGGAGAAGCGGGAGGCGGCTGCAGCTCACCCTGGGGACGTACGTAGACACATATTGGGGAACATTCAGCCACGTGAACACTGCTGCTGTGGCGGCTGACGTCCTGCCTCTTGAGCCCCGAAACCTAGCACCAGCCAACACCCTACAGACGCCAGTGCTGGGACGCTTCAGGCTGAACAACTAACTGGGAGAGGACGCAGCCCTACCTATCAGCACACAGGCTGCCTAACGACCTACAGCTGCCTTTGGACACGCCCCTAGGCACAGCCGGAGCACATCAGAGTTAAGACCCTGCTCCACCCACCAATGGACCTGCACCAGCCCCTCCCATCAAGAAGCCTGCATTAGTCTCTAAACCACCAGGGGGCAGACACCAGAAGCAAGAAAACTATTAATACAATCCTGCAATGCAGGCCAGATGCTACCCTGGAGTCAGCTGGGCCCAGGCCCTGCCCACTAGCAGGGCAATGCAAACTTCTGGACACTCCAGACCCCATACCCCACCGTATAAGGAATTGTCCACACCTGCACCTCCGCTTCCCCCACTTCCCACAATGATCTAACACCAGCTCTGGGATCCCTGGGCCCTGCAGCCACACCCCAGGAACAGCTCTGACTGCCAGTAGTCTTGCACTAACCCCAGGACCTGGCTTTACCTGCCAGTAGGTGGGCAACAGCCCCGGGGTCTTTGGGACCCTGACTCCACCCACCAGGGAGCCAGCACTAGCCCCAGGGTCCCCTAGGATTCCACAACCAGCCACCTCGGGACCAGCAGCCAGCAGCATCTATACAAGGCAGGGCCTGGCAACCAACCAGACTAGGGGCCAACCAAAAAATGAACTATCTCAAATTAACAACCTAACTTTAGGGAATTCCCTGGTGGTTCAGTGGTTAGGACTCTGTGCTTTCATTGCTGGTTTCAATCCCTGGTCAGGGAACTTCACTGCAAGCTGTGCAGTGAAGCCAAAAAAACAAACAAAAAAACCCCCAACTTTATACCTCAAGGAAAAAGAACAAGAACAAAAAAGAAGAACAAATTAACCCAAATCTAGCAGAAGGAAGGAAATAAAAAAGATTACAGCAGAGATCAATGAAATAGAGAAACAATTTTAAAAAAATCAAACTAAGAATTGGTCTTTTGAAAAGATTAAGCAAAAAAAGAGAGAAAAGACTCAAATAATAAAACCAGAAATGAAAGGGAGATCATTACAACCCATGCCCCAGAAATAAAAAGGATTACAAGAGAATACTATGAACGTTTGTACGCCAACAAATTGGATAGCCTAGATAAAAATGGATAAATTCCTGAAAACACAACATGCCGAGACTAAATAATGAAGAAAAAGAAAATCTGAACAGACCAATATCTGGTAAGGAGATTGAATCAGTAATCACTCACTACCCCTCCCACCACTTCTGCAATATGACTGGTGTCCTTATTAGAAGAGATTAGGACACAGACACACACAGACAGAGGGACAACCATGTGAAGAAATAGGGAAAAGGCGGCCACCCAGAGGCCAAGGAGAGAGGCCTCAGAAGGAACCACCCTGATAACTCCTTGATGTTGGACTTCCAGCCTCCAGAAATGTGAGAAAATAAATCTTCATTGTTTAAGCCACAGTCTGTAGTACTTTGTACTTTGTTATGGCAGCCCTAGCAAATTAAAACAACCCCCATGGGCATCAACTTCCCCCATATTTGGGGGGAGCAGCAGAGGTATCAGATGTAGAAGGGGGTACAGAGCCTGGGGAGAGCCTATGAGCCACTGAGAACCAGAAGCACCCCTCCTGTCTGTCTGCCTGCAACCTGGGGGCCTGGCCAGGTGAGCCAGAGTGCGTGCCAGCACTGAGCTTTTCTCAGTGGCGACAGTGGGTGAAGCATGGGTGGGGTGAGGCTTGAGGCAAGGTGCTCTGGACCCACGCCCGTGAGTGACATGAGGGCTGGGAACAGAGCCACAGCAGGTCCGTCAGCAGGCAGGCAAAGCACGGGAAGGTGAAGACCAAGTTGAAGACCAAGTTCGACAAAGACCAAAGCCTCCCCTCTGAGTTTGCAAGAGTGCTGTTCAGGCCAGTGATCTTCCTGGAGTGTCATCAGTTACATGGGACAGAAAACCACTGCTGAGCCAATGCAAGGAGGTGTGTAGACTGGGTTCTACTGGGGACTTGTAATTTTTCAGGGAATGGGACAATGGGAGAATAAATTCATTTTTACCACTGGATGTCACCCTTGTGCCACCCGGGCTTCCATCTTCACCAAGGCTTGTTCAGTAGAGAGACAAAGAGGATCAGGTCACACTACTATATATAAAGGACTGGCTTCCCTGGTGGCACAGTGGTTAAGAATCTGCCTCCCTTTGCAGGGGGCACGGGTTCAAGCCCTGGTCGGGGAAGATCCCACATGCCGCGGAGCAACTAAGTCCGTGAGTCACAACTACTGAAGCCTGCATGCCTGGAGTCCGTGCTCTGCAACAAAAGAAGCCACCGCAATGAGAAGCCTGGGCACCACAACGAAGAGTAGCCCCTGCTCACTGCAACTAGAGAAAGCCCGCGCGCAACAACAAAGATCCAACGCAGCCAGAAATAAATAAGTAAATTTATTTTTTAAAACAACAAAAAGGACCTATTGTATAGCACAAGGGATTATATTCAATATCTTGTAATAACCTCTAATGGAAAACAATCTGAATATATACATATACAAGTATAACTGAATCAGTTTCCTGCACACCTGAAACTAACACAACATTGTAAATCAACTATACTTCAATTAAAAAAAAGGAAAGTGATGGAATCCTTGATCGGGATCACACAGCTCTGGATTACTTTACAACAGTGTTTCTCCACTTTGGCCGCATACCAGAAACTTCTGGAAAGCTCTAAAAAGCTGATGCATGGGTCCCACCCTCAAGATCTTCTGTGTGAATTGGTTGGGTGTGTAACAGGGGCATTGGGGGTTTTGAAAGCTTCCCAGAATTTTTTTTTCGACCTCACTATGCAGCTTACAAGATCTTAGTTCCCCAACCAGGGATTGAACCCTCACCCTTGGCAGTGAAATCACAGAGTCCTAACCACTGGACCACCAGGGAATTTCCCAGAAATTTTTACTGTAGAGGCAAGGTTAAGACTGAGAACCATTGCTGTAGGTTACTACCGTGAATCCAGATACTGTGTGTTAAGCAAAAGTCCATTGATTGACTCATAGGTGAAATGTACTCTGGGAGCTTTCTTTTTTGAGAGTAATAAAATAAAGTCAGTTGAATTGGTTGGGGGGCAGTTGACCCCACCCCCATCTCATCTTCCTTGGTTGAATTCAACTTGAAAGTTGTCTAAGGAGCACCTGTTTTATGTAACACGCTGTGAGTCGTGTAACACACTATGGCTTCGAAGAGCTCCCGTGAGGGAGGCAAATTACTCTAGCTCCCATCTGCCACCTGTGTAGTTGTCGGTTCTGGAGGGCGAGGTGGTGGGAGAGAGCTGCAGAAAGGCTGTAAAGAGGTGATCAGGAACGTGGTGGTCTTTATAGAGTCTCTTGTTGTTTTCCCAGGAGGATGCTCATAGGCTTCCAATGGCCGTTCCACCATCACATGGGGAAAGCTCGGAATGCAGGCTACAGCTTTATGATGTTTCAGCTTTATGACATGGTTACCATGTACTTCTCCTATTAACTGCTAAGGAACCCAAGCAGCTTCAAAGACTTGGATTGCTTGATACTCAAATATACATCAAGGTGAAAGGAATAGATATAACCTTATATTCCTGGAGGAAAATAATAGAGGAGATCTTCTAGCCTATTCTACACGGTCTGTAAAATTTTCATGGATCTCATTTTCTTGGTCTTCCATTTCTTAAAGCTTCACCCTTAATTTCTCCCTTTGCTAGATCACCTGCATCTAAATAGGAATAATAGGATGGTAAATGGACTTGCCTCTGAGACTGAAAGCTAAGGCCCTAAACCTGAGCCCAATGAACACTAAGCTTCCTGCGCTATAGAAGAAAAGCCCTGCTTTCCCCTCCAGGCTTATTATGACGAGGACAAGCCTGTTCTACGACCACCCCCTGTCCATGCCCTCTCCTGTCCATGTAAGAAAAGTCTAGACATTTGAAAATGATTGGCTTTTCTCATTGTGATTGGCTTGAAATCTTTCTCATAAAGGCTAGAAAGTGATAAGTGCCATCTGAACATTGCCAAGAAGCAAAGGGTTGCAGGTTGACTAATCATGGACAGAAGCTTGGAGCAGGTAGCATTAGAACTAGGCCTTAAGTAATGAGTGTTGTCTTGATTGGAAATAATGGGGAAAGAGGCCGGGTCGTGTGCAGGAAGTGACTCGTAGATATCATTGTGACCATGAGCTACAGAGACTAGTAAAGCTTTTTCTCCCCACCTAATATTTTCCTCATGCTTGTCCACTCATTCATTTTCAATTACTTTTTCATTCATTTCACAAATATGCTTTGAGCATTTGCTATATTCCATCCCTCTACTAGAAATGAAGACTGTAAAGATACCAAAGCTTTACAACCTCCATTCAGCTACTTTCAGCCAGTGGAGGGCAGACCAAAAGACTTCCAATGAAACCTAATCGTTTCTATAATAGAGGCTTGAAAACATACAGAAATAGGGACATCAACAATGTGCAGTGGAGACACAGTGGAGAAGAGGTCACCTTTGCTTCGAGAAGTGGGCAAAGTCTCTTCCCAGAGCTGTGTCTCAAAGAAAGATACTAATTTAACCTTCTCTGAAAAGGGTTCAAGGATATTCCGGCAGGGGAAATAGCATGTTCAAAGGCATGGAGAAGTGCAAGTGTTTAAAGGTTGGAAAGGGCATGACTGGTTCTGGGAGCCCTTGAACTAAGGATGACGCCCAGCATTGCAGAGATTGGTGGGGCTGAGGCTTAAGATGTGCACACAGGCAACTCGTGAATGTTGTGCCACACCAAGGAGTTTGGGCTTTATCTTTTAGACAACTGAGAGTATTCACCTGGGCAGGGTCACAGTAACATCTGGGTTCTAGAAAGACTGCTCAGGCAGAGTGATCTTGGGATGGATGATGAGTTGGAAAGGGGAAAGTTGGGGCCAAGCTGGTAAGGGGACTGTCAGAATGATCTCAGTGAGAAATGATGAGGGGCTAACCGGGAGCCCAGACTGGAGGTGCTGGCTATGAGACATTTCTGGGGTCACAGCACTTGACCTTGATGATTAGTTGAGTGTTGGGAATTAGGGAAAGCAGAGGATTGAAGATATCTTGATGATTTCTAGCTTGGGAGGCTGATGAGTCCATTCATTAATTGAGACATTTCCAAGCAAGAAATCTTACATTTCAGTGAAATGCAAAGTTAGAACCTTCTCGAATGGTTTTAGTGGTCTTCTGAATTGCATCCCCTTAATCCCGGTGTAAGCCATTATGTGGCTCTCTTGTCCTTAGAAGGACAAGGAAATAAGGAAAAAAGAACAAGGAAAAAAGGAAAGGAAAGGAAATAAGGAAATACTAAGGAATACTAAATAAGGAAATACTACATAAGGAAATACTAAATAAGGAAATACTAATACTTCTAAGGAAATACTAAGGATAATGATTATTATTATATTAATTTTAGTATTACACAAGTAGCTCTTTCTCTGGCAGGTAAATTAGTTACTTTCCTAGAATTCACTATCACTTTCTGTGAGCTTTCAGCTCTTCCAGCCTCAGGATTTCGGTATTTCTTCCCTCCCTCCCAATGACATTGATTTTTCTGCCCTAAGGGCTTTTAATATGATTCCTCAAAAAACAATATGTGTATATTTTCCCATTTGTTCATTTATTTTTAAATTCAATCATGTACCTTACAATATGCAAATCCCCTGCTAAACCTTGGGGACATACAGAATAATAAGATGGTCCGTCGCACTCCAGGACCTAGAGTCTACGTGCAAAACAAATATATAAACATTGAGACACATATTCAAGTGGTATAGGGGAGAGGGCATGAAGGGGGCAGAAAGAAATACATAGTTGATTTTACCGGGGAAGGGCAGGAGGTAGTGATCAGTCAGGGCTTCATAGGGAACGTGACAGATGCTTCAGCTGAACCTCCTGGGAAGAGTGGGCATCGGCAAGCAGAGTGGGTGGGGAAAGCATCCTGGGAAAAGGAAGCGGCATAGACAAAGTCTTAGAAATCCAAAATGCTTGAGATGCTGGGGAAAATAGTGAGTAGGTCTGTGTGGGTCTCACCTTAGCATACATTTCATCACCTCTGCTTGCCTTTTCAGCTTCATCTCATGCAACTCTCCCCTCGCTATGAACAGCCTCTTCATACACCAGTTAAAAGCATGGGAGCTGTGGAAGCCTTCCTAACCAGAGCCAAATAATAGAGATATTGTTGGCACACCTGGGAATTGATTGAACAATGGAGCGATGAGTCGTCAAAGGATCGTTGCTCAACAATTCCCCTTTGAAACACTGGGTGGCGCTGTCCACCCACTAAGGGGGAAAGACTCATTTTGAAGCCATTTTCAGCAATCATTTTCTTAGGAGTTAAGACTCTATTCACCCCACCTGAGGAATATATAAGGCAGCTGGGCAACCTGCTCTGACATGGGACAAATAAAAATATCTGACTTTGGGGAAGAGAAAGAGTGAACCTGTCTTTTCAAATTGATTTTGAAGTGCAAGCAGAATTGAGACCCATGATACCAGCCCTGGTTGATTTACAACATGTTTTGCTAGGGTCAGGAACACACACACACACACACACACAAAACACACACACACACACACACACAATGTAGTATAACATTCTGTTGAGAAGTATGTCAATAAATACCCTTGACCACCCTGGAAGCACCAAAGAAAGTGTTCCAATAGAAGAACACTAACTCCCATAAATATACAAAATTACAGGGAATTTCAGAAAGAAAGAGGAAACAGTTCACCTGGCTGGTGAAATAACCTTATAGTCTAGAGCTTAGCTAGGAGAATTTCCATTCCAGCGCTGTAGCTATCAATTAGAGAACTCATGTTTCTCCAATTAGCAAACTCAGTTCTGCTGAGCCAGCTCCTTGCCAGAGTAGAAGGGCAAACAGCGTCCTGGACCGTGTACTAGGACAGCCAAGAGATGAAACACTCTTTCCTAAATACACTACCTAGATCTCCTATAATCCATCTTTACTTCATATGGTTTAAGGATGTGGCAACGTACCCATGGTCACATTACTTGTTTTTTCGTTGTTGTTTTTAATAAACTTTACTTACTTATTTTGGCTGTGCCGTGCAGCATGCGGGAGCTTAGTTCCCCTACCAGAGATTGAACCCGTGTCCCCGCAGTGGAAGTACAGAGTCTTAACCACTGGACCGCCAGGGAAGTCCCACATTACTTGTTAATGGTGAAATTTGAAAATAAACCTACTTAGTTTGCATTCTGAAGGACATACCTGTGTTGCAGAGGCAAAATATTGACCAGGAAGGTAGGGAAGTTCTTGCCACCCACAAAATAGTAATGTTGTATGTTGACTTGGTGGGTTCCCATATACTACCAGGACGTGACTTGTTTAGTGTGAACCAGGAGAAAGACTCAACAGAAAGTATCTCTGGGCCCTACTCTCCTCTCCATGCATTCCTTTATCAAAGTTGGCTCAGAGAAAGAGTAGTCAGCATATTTTATTTTTATTGTAATTTAAGCAATTGTTCACCGGTCACAGAGACATTTGCATCAGCAGGGTCATCTTTAATTGTAAAGGGAAAGGCTTTGCCCCTAGAGGGAAAAAAAGATGCCAGAATTAAATGATGGAGGGGATGTTTGTGGACACTTAAGATGCTTTAGAATCATTGGAATTGAGCATCTCTAAAGCTCTACACATGGCTGGCTCTGAGACTTCTGCAGCTCACCATGGCTCTCATTCTGCTACATACACTAGCGCATAAAGGCTGGCGCCTTTCTGGGCATGTGAGAGATGGCCAGTGCAGTAGTTTAATGAACTCAAAGTTATCATTTTATTCCTTTAAGAGTAATGCTTTTAGTATCCTGTTGAAGAAAATTCTGTAGCCAAAGCATGAAGATATTCTCCTATCTATTCTAGTAAAAATCCTCATTATTTTACTGTTCACATGTATATCTATATTCAGCTGTATTTGATGTTTGTATACCAGGTGAGATAAGATATAAGATTTTTTCTCAATGCATAATCTACTGACCCAGTGCCGTTAATTAAAGAGATCATATTTCCCCAACTGTTCCGTTGTGCCAACTTTTATTTATTTGTTTTCTTTATTTGTTTTGGCTGCGTCAGGTCTTAGTTGCGGCTGAGAAGCAAGAGAGATGTACCCTTGGTCAATGCTGGCATTTCCTTAATTTTAGTATGAATCATATGTAATGGATTTCCAGTTGGAGATGGGACTTAATTTTCTTTAGAAGAAGAAAACCTGTCCTGAAAAGTTATATCTATGGGTATAGAAAGGGAGACTCAACTCATCTTTGGAATTGTTATATAAGTTATGTACCAATGACATATATCCATCCATTTCTCACAGGGAAAGTTTAATAGGATATACTTTGCTTTCGAAGGGACTTGGCATGAACTGTTCCAACTGAAGGAACTGTTGGAAGGAAAATGATATATGTAGCCCACACTCTATCTTTATTTATATCCAAAAGGCAAAAAGAAGCAGTTTATAATTCAATGATATACTTTAATGGCCCTGGAAGAAGGCAATCTGGTTTGGAACATACTTCAATGATTGTATAGGCCTTGGAAAGATACTTCACCTTTCAGTTAATTCTAATAAACATAGGAAGTACGTACTATAAGCATCTCCATTTTATAGATGAAGAACTCAAAGCACTGAAAGATGAAGTTACTTTTCTGAGGTCACACAGGTTGTGGACAGAAACTCATGGACACTTAACCACTCAGTTATGCTGCCTTGTAGCAGATGTATTTGAGACATACATACTGTGAGAGAAAGAACTTCATTCTTTTTACCAAAAGCAGTCACAGAGGTGGGAGTCAGGACATTGGATAAATTAATTGTTGTAGGCTCTAAGAACCGATTGGGTTTCGGCAGAATTTTTACCTATCTAAACAGTGAAGTCAGGTCAACTCTATACACAGTTCTAATCTCAAACATTCCTGCTTCACTGAGGCTGTAAGTATAATTATGTATGATTTATTTGAGGGAGCTAGGGCCCCTGGGGGCCTCTAAGTACATAAAACAGAATTTGGCTTCCATGGGTGGAGAAGGAAAGGACTTCCCTGAGAAACAAATCCTAACGAGTTGAATATTAAATGCAGCATTATCTTAGTTGTAATTTAAATACAGCCAAGCCTGGGGACATCTAGTTCACACAAATAAGTAACTACTTCCTGTGGCCAGGTATAATTTTTAATATATTGTGGAATTCCATTTGCTGATGATTACCAAAGCATTACATGTCAGTGTTCCCAAGAGATTTATTTCTGTGAAGCACACTGTTCCTGAATGGAGTGGGGGGACCTTGGCTATTTCCTCGTAACTAAAATGGAGGGAGAATACAAGAGACTACACTGTGAAGTTTTCTGGTTTCTACAATTATGGAGTCCGTATGTCATTGCCTACCCGTGTGATCCATGAGCAGAATTGCTACAAAACTCAATCTGGTACTGCTAGGTTCAGAGAATTCTATGGAGAAGGGGTGGAGTGATAATTAATCAGACAGAGATAAGGCAACCACTGCACTATTAAATTCCATAACTTCCCCCAAAGTTGGAATAATGGATCCTGTCAAATACCCACAGCACTGGAGTGGAGAGAGTTTTCATGGATTAGGATTGGGAAATTGGTGTGGCCTGCTACAGCCTGCGGACAGTTCAGGGTCCAGGGGAGGAATGTGGTGTGATGCACCTAGCTGGGAGATAGTCAGAATATGAAGGAGAATCTAGAACAGGGATAGCTTTGAGTCAGGTATTATATTGTCAATTTAATTGGAGTTGTCTGTATTAAATTTTTAACTTAAGTTCATAAGAATTTATAGATTACATATTTAGACAGAGATTTCACTAAATGTCCCTCTCTTTTCACAAGGAATGGATTAAACAGAACAGAATACGTGGCAGCTCTTGGATAAATAGAAACAGGTCAGTAGAGCAGAGTGGCTAAAAACTGTAGACCCTAGAGTCAGTATCCCCGTGCCAAAGGTGGCTTCTGGACAAGTTACTAGGCAGCACTTTGCCTCCATTTCATTTTCTATAAATTGAAGATAATAATAGTAACTCGTATCCTGAGCTCATTGTGTATTCAGTAGAATAATCATGCAAAGCCTAGTATATAATAAATTCACAATAAATGTTAGCTATTACTTTCGTTGTTATCACTATTGTTTATAAGTCAATAGAGATTTCTCAAATGATAAGGTTATATATAACAGTGTGAAATATTTGCATATTGGTAGGCGGGCCTCTCCCATTGCGGAGCACAGGCTCCGGATGTGCAGGCTCAGCGGCCATGGCTCACAGGCCCAGCCGTTCAGTGGCTCAGCGGCATGTGGGATCTTCCCGGACCGGGGAATGAACCCGTGTCCCCTGCATCGGCAGGCGGACTCTCAACCACTGTGCCACCAGGGAAGCCCTTGCATGTTTTTGAAGCTTCTGTCTGAATAACCATCTATAAAGTATGTTTATTTCTTTTATGCTAGGGTAAGTTATTCTACATATTATGGGAAAGAAATAATTAATGTATTAAAAACTTAGAATCAGGCTTGAAACAAAGTAAAGGGCTTTAACTTTGCTGTCTTTGTAAGGCACCCTTACCTGTAATTCCCATGAAGAGAGTTCCCCTCTACCGCCACCCCCAGGCAACCTGACTTGTGAAAAGAAACTTGACCAACCATAGAGCTTCTCAATGTCTCTGTTCCCGTCTCATGAGCTTCATTTAGAAAGGTTTAGGAGGGCTGATTAAATCAATTGATTTCAAAAAATGTTTGATTTCTTATCTCTCCTGAGGTTAATAGACTGGTTAATTTTTTAAATATAAATTTATTTATTTTATTATTTAGTTATTTATTTATTTAGGCTGTGTTGGGTCTTTTGTTGCTGCGCACGGGCTCTCCCCAGTTGCGGTGAGTGGGGGCCACTCTCCGCTGCAGCGCATGGGCCTCTCATTGCGATGGCCCCCGCTGCCGCGGAGCACGGGCCCCAGGCACATGGGCCTCAGCAGCTGTGGCACACGGGCTCTAGAGCACAGCCTCAGCAGCTGTGGTGCACGGGCCCAGCCGCTCCGCAACACGTGGGATCCTCCCAGACCAGGGCTCGAACCCCCGTCCCCCGCATTGGCAGGCGGACTCCCAACCACTGCGCCACCAGGGAAGCCCGGACTGGTTAATTTTTAATTAGAGAGAATTTAGGGTGATTGACATTCAAACTGGGGTCCTTCCCTCCACATACCTCTGGCAGTGAGTTGTTGGCTGACGACTAGGATCTGACTGTTGAGGTAAGTGGACTCTACCCTGGATCTCTTCCTTTTGTAGCCACATACCAGCCCCAGAATGTGGGCCCAGCTCCCCCCTATTCCTCCTCCTACCTACAGAATAGGACCAGAGGTGTCCACTGAGTTTGTGAGCTTGGGTTTTCTCCTTGACATTGACAAAGATAGAAGCTAAAGAACTAAAGGATGCCAGTGGGAAAAGCAGGAAAACTACACATCCTATGTGGTTCTTGATTGCTGGCAAGGAATTACCACAAATTCAGCAGCTAAAAGGCATGAATTTATTATTTCATAGTTTCCATAGGTCAGAAGTCTGGGTCAAACCAGGGGGTGGGAGCCCTGTGGGCTCCTGGGCACGGAAGCCTTTTTTTGTCCCCTGTTTTTTGTAGGCAAGACTCCAGCCTTCATGACTTTCCCTGAGTTCCGAAGGGTGGTTTTGAACAATTGCTAATCAATTTTTCTTTTCCAAAAAGTCCATTTATCGATTTGTTTTCTTTTATGTTATATGTTTTTGGTGTCATGTCTAAGAATTCTACCTAGCCCAGGATTGGGAAGATTTTCTCCTATGCTTTCTTCTAAAAGTACTACAGTTTTACACTTTACATTGAGATCTATCATCTACTTAGACTTAATATTTTTATAAGGCATGAGGTTTAGGTCAACATTAATTTTTTCAACTACCCATTGTTCCAACATCCTTTGTTGAAAATTCTATCTTTTCTCCACTGAATTGGTTTTGCACCTTTGTGAAAAATAGGTTGGTCATGTGTGATTTATGTGTAGACTTTTTCTTACGTTCCATTGATGTATGCTTCTATCCCTCTGCCAAAACCACAGTGTGTCAATCACTAACATTATAAACTAAGTCTTAAAAATAGGGCAGAAAATCATATGATTGTATCAATTAATACAGAAAAAATTATTTGACAAAAATTAACACCCATTCGCAATAAAAACTCTCAGCAAACTAGGAATAAAGGGGAACTTCTTCCACTTGATAAAGAACATCTGCCCAAAAAGCTACCGTTAACATCATATTTATGGTCTGAAAATCATGTCTGGTACATGCATGTTCATTTAGTTCTCTTCCCTGTGGTCTTGGCTCCAGCTGCAACCACATCAAAACACATATTCTTAGCAAGGACTCTCCAACAAGAAGTAGCCTCTGCATACAGAACTTTAGGGCCACGTGGGAAGATGAGGAAAGGTTTCCCCACCTTATTATATATAAGGTCAAGTTCTAACTTTATTTGGTGGAGGAAATCTCTATCATCAATTACCTAGGTCCTTAGTACAGCAGAGATTGTTTTACAAATCTCAATCATATCTTACACAAAAGCAAAGTCATGACAACGCTTCAACAATCTATTTGCAAAAATATTCTGGAAGTGAAGTCAGAGGATGCATTCACCTACATGTTCTGGGTTGCTTCCTGGACATTTAGAGCCATGGCAGGGTGAAGAGAGGAGCTGGGAGTAGAAACGCCTGCATTCTCACTACCTGATGTCAAGAATGGTGACTTTTCAATGGATCTGATCAACTATAATCACCATGCCATCCCTTAGATCTCCAGAACTTATTCATCCTACATAAGTGAAACGTTGTATCCTTTGACCAACATCTCCCCTTTTCCCCGACGCTCAGTCTCTGGCAATCACCATTTTACTCTCTGCTTCTATGAGTTCAGCTTTTTAAAGTCCACCTATAACTGAGATCATGCCATACGTGTCTTCTTGTAAGGCTTAATGTTTTGTAGGCACTACAAGTATTTTAAATGCATTGTCTCATTACAACTTCACAACAGTCACATGAGAAGTCAATAATATTATTTTCAGATGAGGAAATACAGCCCAGAAACATTAATTAACTTTAGCAAGATTACAAAGCTGGTCAATTTCGGAGATGTGACTTGCAACCATTTAATCATACACCAAAGATCAATCTCTTAACCATGATGTTATAACCAAAAAGTGGTGGTTTCATACATCAACTGAGGTACCATCTTTTTATTGGATGCTATGAGCTTCTTACTGGGTCTTCTCCACTTTTCCAAGGGATACCAGGTTTACCAGGATTGCCAGGACCTCCAGGACCAAGTGTAAAATGCCCGTGCAACAGAAGGTCCGCCTTCACTGCAAAGCTCAGTGACAAGCTGCCTTCACCTTTGAAGCCTGTTACCTTCACAGAGGTCCTGTACAATGCCCAGAGAGACCTACAGGAGGACACTGGGGTCTTCACAGGCATGGTGCCGGGAAATTCCCGTTTCCTCTCTGATGTGGAGCTCCAGCGCTGCAAGGTGATCGTTCGGCTGATGAGGAACAAAAGTTCTGTCTTAGAAAAGCGTCAGGTCTCCACCAAAGAGTCCAGGAATCTCTCTGGCATGTTGAGCCTGCCGCTGAGCGTATGCAAGAAGGTGTGGCTAGAAGCAGAAGCGGAAACCAAGGAGCCGGAGCAAAGCCACAGCTACAGTCTATTTCTCTAGTCTCCTGACACAGTTCTGGCCTCTCTATATAGCGAAGACAAACCCCTTATGATTTTGCTGTCCAAAGCAAACAAACAAATAAATAAATATGCCCTATATCTTGGCCTCTTGGGCTTTCCTTTCCTTAGCATTTTGGAAGTTTTGTACATTCTATGTTTATATGAAGGAACAGGTAGATTTGGTCACAGTGGAACTGGGCCTTAGAATTCTGTTCCAGAAATCATGACATTATTTCACTTAAATCACTTCTCTAATATTTATCGAGGCCATTCTGCCTCTTTGTCCCCAGACCCCCGTTACTGGATGGAAATCCTTTTATCTAAGGGACGGGATTTCCCTGGAGGTCCAGTGGTTAAGACTCTGTGCTTCCAAAGCAGGAAGTGCAGGTTCAATCCCTGGTTGGGGAAATAAGATCCCACATGCCGCGTGGCACGGCCAAAAAATTAAAAAAAAAAAAAAAAAAAAGGAATGTCTTACCTTTTTTTTGCGGTACACGGGCCTCTCACCGCTGTAGCCTCTCCCATTGCGGAGCAGAGGCTCCGGACACGCAGGCTCAGCGGCCATGGCTCACGGGCCCAGTCGCTCCGTGGCATGTGGGATCTCCCTGGACCAGGGCACGAACCCGTGTCCCCTGCATTGACAGGCGGACTCCCAACCACTGCGCCACCAGGGAAGCCCCGAGGAATGTCTTACCTTTTATCCAAGGGAAACAGGCTCAGGGTCCCTCCCTCTCACCAATCTACTTCTCCATCTAACTGACAAGTTTCATTCACCATGTGCCCCTCCTTAACCCTCTAATGCTTTCCTCTTCTGTCACTCACACTGGAAATTCTGTCAGATCATTTTTACAGTTAAAGAGGGTTGAAGTAAAACACACTGCCATTATTCTGCTTATGATAATGATAGGATTTACCCTCCTTCCATAGCAACAAAAACTTGGGGAAATATTGTATGATTTAAGGTAACACTAATTAATGAAACAGGGAAAAACAGCTTAACTCAATAGAAGTTTACTTCTGACTCATTAAAATTCCGATATTGATATTCTGGACTGGAGGATGACTCTCTCCTAAACAGTGATTCTGGGACTCAGACTCTTTCCATCTTGTGGCTCTGCCATCTTTGACATGTGGCTTATGAGCTCTCCATTATTCTTGTATCAAGACAGCAAAAGTGGAAAGATCCTGGAGAGTCTCGTGAAAGATGTTTTTGATGGGCAAGGCTGAGAGATGGGTCACAGAGTTTTCGCTTGCATGCCATTGACAAAAATTTAGTCGTTGACCATCCCTAACTTTACCTCCTTCGGAATTGTGGAATTTTGGTAAATAGATTCTATTCACTTAAAAATCACTCTTCTCATAGCTACCAAGGCCATATGTTTTTCTTGTCCCTAAACCCACATTACTGGCTGGAAGAACCCTTTATCATATTTACAAATTCAGTGAGAAGATTACATAGTCATTTAAAAAGGCAATAAAAGCACTTGCTTAAAAAATCATAACTTATTAATAATTTAAAAATCTGTTAGGAAATAAGAATAGAAGGGAATTTTCTTAATCTCATAGTGACAACTGAAAATTTACATACAGAACGTCTCACCCTGGAAATGTAAGCTTGCAGATTGAGAACCAAAATAATATGCCCACAATCACTTTTACTCAGTATTGAGCTGGAGATCCTCATCCATGGAGTAAGCAGGAAAAATATAAAACATATACAATTGGAAAGAAAGAAGCAAAGTTTGTTATATTACCAGTGTATGAATTCAAGCCAAAAAAACACATACATTTATATGTTATTAAATTAATGAAAATTAGCAAACATTTTGGATATAAATTTAAGAAATCAATTGTGTTTTTTTAACAGCAGAATCAATTAATTAGAATATGAACAAAAAACATACAATTTAACTAGCAATGAAAATAGCAAATATAGGCGACTTGGGCTGGGGAAGAGGGGGCTGGGCATGCCTCCAGCTGAGTGAGCTGACAGGAAGAAGCAGGAATGGGTTGATCCAGCTGCATCCCCGCTGCTCAGCGGTTCCCGTGGCCACCTCTGCTGCCTTTGCCTGGGACTGTGTCCACCAACTGCTGGGAGGGAAGCCTAGAGTATGGGGAGGGCACTCTTTCTTTTTAAAGTAAATGTATCTAGGACTAAACCTAACAAAGTTGTGAAGACTATTTTGAAGAGTAGTATAAATTTTTATTGAAAGGTTTTAAATAAAAGAAACAAAGAGAAACCCTGTTCAGGGATTAAGGCTTAATATGGTAAGCATTTTCTCCAAACTGATTGACAGCATTGATGGATTCCCAGAAAACAGGTGGTGTAGGGGCTGTATTGTGTGGAATGTGCCTAGAGTGTATCCTTGGAGAGCTGGCAGGCATACTCAGCAGAAAGTAAGTGTGTTTGCAATAGCCTAACAACCCAGATGTACCTTGACAGTAAAATAGAAACAGGATTCACGGTGCACTCATGCGATGGAATGCTATACAATGAAATTAAATGAGTGTTGCCCACCTATGTTACACATGCTGTGAAGGAAAAGTACTACTGATTGAAAGGATACTTACAATCATATCCCCTTTTTATAAATTTAAAAAACATGCAAACTGCGAGTTCCCTGGTGGACTAATGGTTAGGATTCTGGGCTTTCACTGCAATGGCCTGGGTTTAATCCCTGGTCAGGGAACTGAGATCCCACAAGCTGCATGGCGTGGCTAAAAAAACCCCAACAACCTACTAAAATCAATAAAGAAACATTTAAAAAAATGCAAACCTAAATTACATTTTTAAATGATTGATGTGTATGTATTAAGATGAAGAGAAATAGGAAACAAGTGCCTAAAAGGAGCGTACGGTCTTTTAAGAGAATTTTGTCCAGGGGGTTGTTTTTCAGTCACTTATCATATTGTTATTTATGCTTTTCACTTTTCTGTATTTAGGTTTTTTTCACAATTACAAAAATGTCAGTATGCAGCCACAGTGATTTCATTCTCAATTCAGGGCCATTGGTCACAATTAGGCCCTTTTTGTTGCTTAGCAACTCCATGCTGTGTCCTTCATTCCCATTTACAATTTCACACCCTCATTCTCTCTCCAGATCTCTAGCACCAACACTCAGCTTATTACCTTGTGTTCTGTTTTGCTGAGAAGAGGAAATAATTAGAAGCAAACTTCCCAAAGTCCCTCCATCACACCGACCCCCAGGTCTGCATCTCTGCTGAATTCTCTGCCTTCCGTCTTATCCCACAGGCTGACACCCCTGCTGCTATGTAGGAATTCCACTTGTGCACTTGATCCTGTTTTCTTGAACTCCTCATAGACATAGTTTTATTAAGTCTCCCCTCTCTCACCTATTTTTTGTTCTCTACTAGATCATTCCTTTCGTATGTAACCACACTGAGTTTTCACATCTTCAAAGAGAAAATTCTCTCTTGACACAAAAGCCTTCTCCAGCTACCGCCCGATTTATCCTCTTTACACAAAATCTTGAGAAAGTTGTTATGGGCTGAGTTATGGCCCACAAAATTATTATTTTTTTAAGATTTATTTATTTATTTATTTTTTGGCTGCACTGGGTCTTAGTTTCAGCATGCGAGAACTTCGTTGTGGCACTTGTGGCATGCAGACTTCTTAGTTACTGCATGCGGACTTAGTTGCGGCATGCACGAGGGATCTAGTTCCTCGACCAGGGATTGAACCCAGGCCCCCTGCATTGGGAGCTCAGAGCCTTAC
This sequence comes from Orcinus orca, assembly GCF_937001465.1. NCBI lineage: Eukaryota > Metazoa > Chordata > Mammalia > Artiodactyla > Delphinidae > Orcinus > Orcinus orca. Next base: position 89,006,565 of record NC_064569.1, on the reverse strand, counting down.
CCACTGGACCACAAGGGAAGTTCCCCCACAAAATTATTATGTTGAAGGCCCAACACCAACACCTCAGAATATTACAGGATTTTTAAAGAGGTGATTCAGGTCATGACGGGGGAATTCTAATCCTATTATGAACTGGAAATTTAGACCCAGGAAGGTACAGAAGAAAAACCATGTGAAGACACAGCGAGAAGGTGGCCATCTACAAGCCAGGGAGAGAGGCCTCAGAGGAAACCAATACTTCCAACACCTTAATCTCAAATTTCCAGCCTCCAGAACCATGAGAGAGAAATGTCTGTTGTTTAAGCCACCCAGTTCCATGGTACTTTGTCATTGAAGCCCTAGTAAACTAACACAGTTGTCTATACTTCTCTTCAATTCCTAATCTCCCCTTCTCTTCAACCTACTTCACTCAAGTTTTCCACACAGTCCCGCCAAAAGTGCTGTTATCAATGTCACAAATAACCTTGACACTGATTCCAGATGGTCAGTCCACTTGTTACTTGATATACTTGATCACTGACTTGTTGCCACTTTCCTCATTTGGCTCCTATGTCACCACCCTTGCCTGATCTTCCTCCAACCCCAGTGATTTTTCTCTCAGTCCCCTACATGTTGGCATGTCCTAGTTTTAGATCTGTTTTTTTCCTTCTCTATATCCATTTACCCCACATGTGATTTCATCCCTTTAAATAACTTCTAGATGCTGACTGTTCCAGAAATGTCTCTTTTCAGACCAACCTCCTGGATGTCAGACTACAGCTGAGATGTCGAGTAGTGCTGAATGGTCAAGCACAGTCCCATGAAATACAAATTGTACCCAAGCAACATGCTCTACTGAGGGTGGGCAAAGGACACGGCAGAGAAGCTATCACAAATACAACATAGACATTTTGGAGATCCTGAATCCGTCAGACATAGATCACTGGATCTCTTTTCTCACCCCAGATGAGAAATGATCAAGTTTCAGAGTGCTGGTTGCTAACTGTGTGAGCAGGACAAGATAGCACAGGAGAGACACTTTGTTTTGGAATCTCTAGGGTTTTATACTTTGAGAGTCGCTGGGTCCTTGTGGTCATGAGGATTACATGACTATCTTCCATGTTTTATCACTACATTAATAAGTTGCAGGATTATTTAAAATAAACCATCCTAGAGCATTAGATCTTTCCTGCTACTGTTATTCTTTATATTGTTAGTCAGTAATAGCAACCTCCCTACAAGACTATTATTTATCTTCCAGCTAGAAAATTCCATCAGTCAAGGTTTAGAAGACGGTCTGGTTGGTTATGTTTACAGATTTCTTTGAGCATCCCAAAAAGGTGATAATCAAATGTCACACCAACTATTCAGCTTTCTTTTTATTTTTAAAATTGAAGTATAGCTGACTTGCAATATTAGTTTCAGGTGTACAGCATAGTGTTTCAGTATTTTTACAGATTATACTCCATTAAAAGTTGTTACAGGGCTTCCCTGGTGGCGCAGTGGTTGAGAATCTGCCTGCCAATGCAGGGGACACAGGTTCGAGCCCTGTTCTGGGAAGATCCCACATGCCGCGGATCAACTAGGCCCGTGAGCCACAACTACTGAGCCTGCGCGTCTGGAGCTTGTGCTCCACAACAAGAGAGGCCGCGACAGTGAGAGGCCCCCGCACGGCGATGAAGAGTGGCCCCCGCTCGCCGCAACTGGAGAAGGTCCTCACACAGAAACAAAGACCCAACATAGCCAAAAATAAATAAATTAATAAATTAAATTAAATTAAAAAAAAAGTTGTTACAAGATAGTGGCTATAATTCCCTGTGCTGTACAATATATCCTTGCTGCTTATCTATTTTATTCATAGTAGTTTGTGTCTGTTAATCCCTTACCCCTAAATTGCCCCTCTCCCCTTCCTTCTCTTTGGTAACCGCACATTTTTCTATGTCAGTCTGTTTCTCATATACATTCATTTGTATTATTTTTTATTTTTTTTAATTAATTTTTATTGGCAGATAGTTGGTTTACAATGTTTTGTTCGTTTCTGCTGTAGAGCAAAGTGAATCAGTTATACATATACATATCTCTACTGTTTTTTAGATTCTTTTCCCATATAGGTCATTACAGAGTATTGAGGAGAGTTCCCTGTGCTAAACAGGAGGTTCTTATTAGTTCTCTATTTTATATATAGTCGTGTGTATATGGCAGTCCCAATCTCCCAATTTATTCCTCCCCATCCTTTCTTCACAACATCTCAGACCTAACATGCCCAGCCCAAGCTCTTGACCTACCCCACACATCTACTTTCCCCACAGTTCTCCCATGGATGCATGTGGCAGTTTTGTCCTTCTAGATTCCTAGCACAAAACCTTGCAGCCATTCTGGGTTCTTCTTTTTCCTTCACACACCACATCCAGTTTGTTAGGACATCTTGCTAGTTTTCCCGTCAAAATATATTCCAAATCCAAACTTTTTTAAAAAAAGAAACTCAACTCCTAGTAGCTTGATGTAATCCACAATTACTTTTGGGTGGAATCATGGCAATAGCCCCCAAATTCGTATGCCTGGCTCTATATCAACCCCCCTCCCAGTCTAAGTCCATCATGGTATGAGTGATCTTTTTGAAATAGAATTAAGATCATGGAACTCTTCTACTTAAACTTGACTAGCTTCTCATCTTTTTCATTGAACATCAAAGACCTTCCATTTGTCTATGAGGCTATATATGGTCTGTCCAAGTCCATCCACCACCCCAACTCCATGCTAACTTTGACTGCAGCCTCTATTGTTCCCTTCCTCATTGATTCCACCTCAGAAACAGTGAATCCCTTGCTGTTCCTCGAGCATGAAAAATGTGCTCCTGCCCTAAGACAATTCCCACTGGGCTACTCCCTCTTGCTTGGGCATTTTTTCCTTAGTTAACAAATGCTTCCTTATAATCCAGAAAATTGGATAGAGTTGAGTACCTTAGAAAGTATGGAATACAGCACCCTAGTGGATAGGGTGTAGTTAAATAGGAACCAGGAGATTTCCTTTATGGTATTAACAGTAGGGATATAATATATGACCAAAGATGTATCACAATTTGATGGTGGGAAATATTTTCAAGGCAAATTAGTGTACTAGAAAAACTAGGTGCTTTCAGAGTAAGATAGCCTTCTCCTTACTAATTTATTATTTATTTTTACGAAATATGTGAGTTATTTTCCAGGATTGAACATGCAGCCCTAATTATATCTTTACACCATGGCTGTAAAAAGTACATTTATAGGGAACTGGACTGGGCTGAGGAAAAGGAAAGCCAACAGTGGAACCACACAAAAAGTGTTATTTAAGAACAAAGAATTCAGATTTGGAAATAGATTAATGCAGATACTGTGAACATCCTCTTGAGATTTTGGGGACTGATCATACCACGCTCGATTAATGGTAGAATTTTCCTTAAAGTGTAAGGGATATTCCCACTGATATTCATCCTGGGGAGAAATTAATGTTGGGGTAGAAAACAAAGCAGGCCCTGATTGGGGACTGAATAGATATTCTTTTTTCCCTGGGACCCAGGATCACTGAGATTTTAAAAGACTGTTGAAGAGAGACTTGGAGCAATGCAGCCCTTAATGTTACATCAGCTCCCTTCTTGTGTGCTTTGGAGCAACTTCCTTACAGTTTTTTGAAATATTCTCTCCAACTTCTGTTTATCTGTACACTAGTACTTTGAAATGGGAAGAGAATAGTTTCGACCCCTTAGCTAATTTTCCATGTGTAATAGAAAAAGATACAATCTGTCTTTCAAATAAGGAATGGTGATATATATAAAAAGTAAGATTTCCCATCCTGATTATGTTTTACTCCAGCATTGTAGGTATCTGTAAGCCAAGCTCAACCTTTTATTAAGACAGCAGGTGACCTCATAACAGGTTAGCCAGGTGAAAAAATATTAGGCAGACTAATTCACCAGAAGCCAATTTAGTAAATGAGTTATTTAATGACTGGCCATTTTGCTAAATGGGCTTTCAAAAAATAAACCTATGTCCTGGAAAGGATGATGGAAACTCAAAACTTGTCGAAATGCATATTATAGAACAGACATTTTATAAGAATTAATATCGGGCTTCCCTGGTGGCGCAGTGGTTGAGAGTCCGCCTGCCGATGCAGGGGACAGGGGTTCGTGCCCCGGTCCGGGAGGATCCCGCATGCCGCGGAGCGGCTGGGCCCATGAGCCATGGCTGCTGGGCCTGCGTGTAAAGAGTTTGGGGGGCTTACCTGGTGGTGCAGTGGTTGAGAATCTGCCTGCCAATGCAGGGGACACGGGTTAGAGCCCTGGTCTGGGAAGATCCCACATGCCGTGGAGCAACTGGGCCCGTGAGCCACAACTACTGAGCCTGCGCGTCTGGAGGCTGTGCTCCGCAACAAGAGAGGCTGCGATAGTGAGAGGCCCGCGCACCCCAATGAAGAGTGGTTCCCGCTCGCCGCAACTAGAGAAAGCCCTCGCACAGAAACGAAGACCCAACACAGCAAAAATAAATATAAAAATAAATTAATTAATTAAAAAAAAAAGAGTTTGGGAAGGATAAAGTGCCTTCCTGCTGTTCTTTACCATTAGTAGAGATTTCATATTCAGAAACAACTAAAACTTTTAAAATATATTCTTTCTATCTTCCTTGAAATTTTTCATAAATAACTCAAAAATATTGGCAAAATCATATGGCTCCTTTCGAATATTCCTAGGTATTGTAAAGCACCAGGTAAATTAAGACACAGCAGGTAAGTGAATTGCTTGCAGCAGAGTAAGTACTTAATACATATCAAACAGGTTATGATTGGAACAAAGCCAATTTCTAGTAACAACAAAATAATAAATCTGATTATAGCAGGTTAAACTTACCATGTGCTAATAACTATGCTAAGTGTTCCTCTGCTCTCATTGTTTCAAAAATCATTGAGCACCTAGAATGTGCTAGACATATGTGGGATTTTGAGGTTACAGTAAAGACCAAAATAAACGATAGAGTTTTTGATATCATGCAACTTACAGTTTAGCAGAGGAGAGAGACGTTAATCTGAGAATTTTGAAAATGTAGAAATAAAGCTGTGGCCATTGCTACAAACAGGTAAGAAGAAGGTCATAATGTAAGAATGCATGAAAGCGCCACTTGGCCAGTTACTTTATTAATCCATTCCTTTCTCAAGAAGGTAGTTCTGAAATCTGACTGGGAACAAAAAGTATTGGTGGCTATGGAGATAAGTGACCTAGGCAGAGGGATGAACCAGTGCAAATGCCCTATGGCAGTGTGGTCCAGGGACCATACATTATTTGAGGGACTAAAAATTCAATGTACCTGGAAACCATCCAGTAAGGAAAGGTGTGGTAGGAAAAAATGATGAAGAGGTATAAAGTAAACCATATTAATAATTTATTTTTTATTGAGGTATAATTGGCATACATTATATTATTTTCAGGTGCTTCAATATTTGTATATATATTGTGAAATGATCACCACAATAAGTCTACTTAACAGCTGTTATCATACGTAGGTACAGAATTTGTTTTCTTGTGACAAGAACTTTTAGGATTTACTCTCTTTGCAATTTTCAAATATGCAATAACTATTTAATTTTTATCCTAAGAAAAATGAGAAACCATGAAATGATTTTAATCAGGGATGAATATGATAACATTTTCTTTTGTGCAATGAGCATTGGCTGCTGGGATGGGATAAATCCAATCAAAGAGGCACAGAGTGGAGGACTGGTCCATCAGTTAGCACAGTGACAGGGGAAGATGATGGTATTGCTTGTGGGAATGTAAAAACGTAAATTGATTTGGCTCGGTGACAGATTGGATTGGGGAGGTGACAAGAGGGAGGTGGGTGGCATCAGTCAGTGGTTGGTAATGCTGTTCATGGGGAAAGAAAACAATGGAAATACATGAGGTGTTGGAGGAAGAAGCAGCCATGAACTCAGTTTTGGATACCTTGGTACAGTGACCCTGAGGAAGCCTCTGGGTATATCACTGATTTCTGATCTCCTCTGGTAACACATTACAGAGCTGTGACTAGCTCTCATGTCTGTGTATGAACTAGATTGGGACCTTCAAGGTTAAAGATAGTTTCTCAGCATATTAAACATAGATGTTTAATAGATGATGGAAGAAAAAGGGGAAAGAGTAAGGGGAGTGGGGGGTAGGTGAAGTCTCTAGGAGAGAGCAAGTCTGTGAAGGAAAAGAACAAGTATATCAGGGTTGCATTTGGTTACATCTAACAGAAACCAGTCTACACTGGCTTAATAAAATCAGTGGTTATTATTCTCATATGTAGGTCTGGTGTGTCTGTGCAAGGAAATTATTAAGGACCTGATCTACTTCTATCCTACTCCCTCAGCCTGCTTAGCGTATGTGTCTTTTGTTCTCAAGTTTACAAAATGGCTGCTTCTGCCCCAGGCATTGCATCTTCTTGGGGTGGGGGAGGGGGATTGATGGGTGAAGAGGGAAGAGCAGAGGGCAAAGGATAAAAATACAAAGAAACAAGTCACTTGAGGATTTACCTTTTAAAGAATCACCCAGGAAGCCCCACCTGATTACATTTCATTCTTCAGATGGTATCACATGCCACCCATGCTTTGCAAAGAGGCTGAAGATCCTGCCCTTAACTAGCTTCATTGACAACCCAAAGTTTGAGCTCTGTTAGAAATAAATTAAATAAGGAGTGGTAGAATGGGTACTGCATAGGCAACTAGCAGGGTCTGAAAAGTTTTTTTTTTTAATTTAATTTATTTTTTATACAGCAGGTTCTTATTAGTTATCTATTTTATACATATTAGTATATATATGTCAATCCCAATCTCCCAATTCATCCCACCACCACCAAACCTCCAACCTCTTTCCCCCCTTGGTGTCCATATGTTTGTTCTCTACATCTGTGTCTCTATTTCTGCCTTGCAAACTGGTTCATCTGTACCATTTTTCTAGATTCTACCTATATGCGTTAGTATACGATATTTGTTTTTCTCTTTCTGAAAAGTATTAAGCAACAGAAATGGTTCCCTCAATCCGTACCCTCCTTCCTTGATCAAACCATCATCAACGTATGCACTATGAATCAAATGCAAAATATGTACTTGGTAGTTTGTATTCACTGCTTAGTGTGACTTTAAGCAATTTTTCTTCATCTCTCAGGGATATTTGCTTTCCTAGCTATACTATAAATTGTGAAATTGAAGTGGTGTTGGGGGCTGTGATCAAGGCTATTTTTTCCTCTGGTGAAAAATGTTCACACATAAACAAGAAAAGGACTTCCCTGGTTCCCCCAGCCTCCACCAGCTCTGATTTCCTGACATACGCTCTTCCTGAAGTTCCTTGGATATAGCAGAATACATGAAATTTGATGGGCTTTCAGTAAGAAACTATTGACCAATTAATGGATAATTAATCTTGACTGTTTTTTAGGGTTACTTTCACATAGGTAAATTGGGCATTCTTAATGTTATTCATTCAGCGGTCACTGAAAAGTATCCAGGGGGGAAGGGAAGTCTGCTGTGAAATTTAGGACCACTTGATGAATTTAAGTGTGCTGTTACCCCTTAGCCAGTATAATTTCCATAGAGCAAATACCCAAAGAACATACTTTCAGTCAGTCCTTTCTCACTCTCTGCTGTGTCTAGCTTGGATTCCAGCCAGACTCTGTCTCCCATCGTCAGCTGCAAGCTGACATTTCCAGAAACATGCCTATAATTGTCCTTGTCCTGGGCTTCCTTCTCCAGGACTTGGGTGCCATTCTTCATGAGCCCTAACTTCACAGCATGCTGGAACAGCTCAATGTCAAAGCCAAAGTGGTACACGCCTGGGACGGTGCAGGTGAACACTCCCGTGATAAGATTGAAGCGGTCCTGGTCGTTATGCAGGGCTTCCTTGAAGACAATGGGCTGGGAGAGGGCTGGGAGGGGATCACTCACCTTCACTGCAAAGGCAGATTTGGGGGGAGATGAACAATTCTTTATTTTTTATTTATTTATTTTTTTTGCGGCACGTGGGCCTCTCACTGTGTGGCCTCTCCCGTTGCGGAGCACAGGCTCCGGACGCGCAGGCTCAGCGGCCATGGCTCACGGGCCCAGCCGCTGCGCGGCATGTGGGATCCTCCACACCAGGGCACGAACCCATGTCTCCTGCATCGGTAGGCGGACTCTCAACCACTGTGCCACCAGGGAAGCCCTAGATGAACAATTCTTAATGTCTCCAGGAATTCCAGGAATTCCTCGTGGTCCTGGAGGGCCTTGGGGGTAAGGCCAAGGTAAACAGAAGGAGGATAGAGATTTGAAGTTCATGCATTTCACAGTCCATAAATTTCCTTCCACACTACCCCCCCCCCACCACTAACTTAACACTTGCCCTTCAAAGATCCTCTATGCCTCACTTTTCCCAGGAAGTCTTTCCTCTCTGCCATTATAGTAGCAGAATCCAGTGTTTACTTTGATTGTAGCATTTGCTACACTGAATAGTAATCTCTCCCATTATGTACCTATTTTGTTTCCTTAATTAGATGAAGAGCCAGTGCCCTACTTAATTTTGTTCCTAAAGTGCCATTATATGGTCTCCAGGGTCGAGTTGATAAGCATAGTATGTTTTTGGAAGCAATGATTGAATAAATAATTGCTTGAATTGCCCTTTCAATTCATTTCATAGGTGTGATCATGTTTTTATTATCACAAACACCAAGTAAGGATTACTCTTGGAAAACAATGACACAAGGAGATCTAGGAATTGTATTATTCCAGAGATAAAAGGGGCTGTTAGACCAATGTCTCCCCAGCTGGACTGTGTATGAGAGTGTCTTAGCTAATAATGCAGTGACCACCTGAATTGGAATTTCAAGGGGATGAATCCAGGAACCTGAACATTAAACAATGTCCACAATCAGGTAGAGGAATCACTGATGCAGGATCAAATTGGTGAATAGTTTCCAGTGAGGATGAGATGGCGGAATAAGTTCTCAGAATTGAGGGAAAAGCTCCTAATACCTTATTCTAAATTGTTTTCTACGATACCATTTTGCCCTTGAATTTGCAGGAAACTCACTAGTATTCCAGTGTTAATTATGGGTGAGCACAGAGTAATTATGCCACAGTAAAGAGTATACCAATTTAAATGTTATCTGTGGAGAAAGAAAGAAATGAAATTGAGTTATTTGTAGTGAGGTGGATGGACCTAGAATCTGTCGTACAGAGTGAAGTAAGTCAGAAAGAGAAAAACAAATACCATATGCTAACACATACGGATTTATATATGGAATCTAAAATATATATATATATATGGTTCTGAAGAACCTAGGGGCAGGACAGGAATAGAGACACAGACATAGAGAATGGACTTGAGGACACGGGGAGGGGGAAGGGTAAGCTGGGACGAAGTGAGAGAGTGGCGTGGACATATATACACTACCAAATGTAAAATAGATAGCTAGTGGGAAGGAGTCACATAGCACAGGGACATCATCTCAGTGCCTAGAGGAATGGGATAGGGAGGGTGGGAGGGAGACACAAGAGGGAGGAGATATGGGGATATACATATATGTATGGCTGATTCACTTTGTTATAAAGCAGAAACTAACAACCATTGTAGAGCAATTATACTCCAATATAGATGTTAAAAAAACATTCAAGGAATCTACAAAAGAAACTCCTAGCACTAATCAGTGAGTTATGCAAGGTTACAGGATACAAGGTCAACACACACAAAAATCAATCATATTTCTGTATATAGCAGTGAACCATTGGAAATAGAAACGAAAAACACAATACCATGTATTATGGCTCTGAAGAAATGATATACTTGTGTAAAAACAAGACATGTATAGGATATGTATGCTAAAAACTACAACCAGCAATCCCACTCCTGGGTATTTATCCTAGAGAAATGAAAATGTATGGTTCTGCAAAAGCCTATGCATAAATGTTTCTAATAGTTTTATTTGTTATAGCACCAAACTGGAAACAAACCAAATGGACTTCAATGAGTGAATGGAGGAACAAACTGTGATACATCATATAATGGAATACTAGTGAACAACCAAAAAGAAAAAAATTATTGATATTCAGAGCAGCTTCAATGTGTTAAAAAAAGAATTCAATCTAGTAAATTTGAAGATATAATTGGCTTTGTTCGGTGATTCCTGAATTGGGTAGCATCCCATCTAGCAATTAGAAGGGTGCTCCAAGGAGAGGTACAAAGTAGAAGGTTTAGAAAGGAGAGTGGGGCAAGGAAATCATTAGCAAAGGAATGAATGGAAAGGGTTATTTTGGGCCAGGACATCTTTTTGGGGGGAAGGAAATGGTGAGGACGTTATCATGCCAATTCCTTTGGAGGATGGAGAGGGCCAATGTGACAGGTTACCTCATTGGTACTGACCAGAAAATTCCAAACTGGCTGATTAAGATTACATTTTTGAGGAAGGTTGAAACTACAATTAGGTTAGGTATTAAATCTAGGTTTTGTATCATGGGCTTTAGTGCAAGTGATACCATCCTGAGTCTGTGATTTTTCTCCTTATTAGATGGATCTTAAGTTCATTATATTGAGTGAAAAGGTCAATCACGAAGTCACTCTACTATCCATCAGCAGAAGAGTAAATAAATAAATGGCGGCATATTTACAATGGAATACTGGCCATTTCCATTCAATGAAATACTTCACTACTGTTACCACAGTGTGGATGGATTTCACAGGCATTAGGATGAGTGAAAAAAGACTAGACACAAAAGATTTTATATTGGATTATATCACTCATATAAAGTACAGGAATAGGCAAAGATAACTGATAAATGATGCTGAAAGTCAGAATAATAGATTCAATGCTGCAGATGTAGTTGTGGACCGGAAGGGCACAAAGGAGAGTTCTGGGATGATAGAAATGTTCTATGCATCAATCTGGATGGTGGGTCCATGTTTGTATGCATATAAAATTAATCAAGCTGTGTACTTTAGATTTCTGCATTTTACTATATTTAAGTTATAATTCAATAATAAAGAAACAAAACCCACCAATATTTTTTTAAAAGTCTGGTCATCAGTAGTACGAAGCTGGCTTAGATGCTCATGTCAGTGTACAAAACAATGTGGTTACTTTTATCCTCCTGCTCCAGCATGGAATATGGGGCTTTGATTTGATGCCTGCAGGATGGCTGTTGCAGCTGTTAAGACCTGCATCTACACTCTTTGGAGAAGAAATGGAGAAAGCAAAGGGCAGAGGCCAAGGGCCAAAGACATAAGCCAGTTGAGTCTTTTCCCTCTTAAATACGACTCCCGCAAGTACCATGCGCTTACATCTCACCAGAAAGGATGGTGTTTTTTATGGCCACCCTGAATGTAACAGAAGCTGGTCAAATTACATTTTTTAACCGTGTTCGTTGAGGCAATGCAAACGAATTTAGCTAGAATAAAAATTGGTAGAAGCAGGGATATTGGGTAAGTAGCAGCCTGAAGTAAATTAATAATTAATCTGAAGCCACAGAAATTCCCTCACCTCTATCACCCATCCAGTTATGCTTTGGGAGACTCATCTGATGAAGAGCATCTTCATTTGGTCTTTTAAGCAAACTTAACATCTCTGCCAGAGATATTTACTTCTATATTTATATCCTTAATTCTCAGAATAGATTTGAGAGTTTGAGCAAAGTTTTTGTCCTCTGGGGGTGGGGGGGGGCAGGCTTCAAAAAGGAGCTGAATGAGGGTTTTCCTGCTATATTTAACAACAACATGGCTGGGCAGCTTCCTACCTCACTCTTTTTTACCCCACATTTTTAAAAAGATTTTTTATTTGATGTGGACCATTTTTTTTAAGTCTTTATTGAATTTGTCCCAATATTGCTTCTGTTTTATGTTTTCGTTTTGGCCAGGAGGCATGTGGGAACTTAGCTCCCCGACCAGGGATCGAACCCGCACCCCCTGCATTGGAAGGTGAAGTCTTAACCACTGGACTGCCAGGGATGCCCCTCCCCACATTTTTGCCACCGAGGATCTTGAATTTGGGGAATCACAAATAAGAAATTATTGACAAATTGATGAACCATGAGTCTTTACTGGTTTCAGCGATTGGTAATACATTCATTTTGTTCAACTTGGTCATTACTGATTTTGTGAGCTCTTCATCCTAGAGGAACCATTTGGGATGAGAGGAGTAGGAGGCTTATTTTCTTAAATTCAGTGTTACATGAGGGAGAGAACCGTGCAGTTACCCCTAGCTGTCCTAATTTCCATTGAGCAAAACCCCATAAAACACAGTGTGAGTAGTTCCTTTTTCAGATTCTTCTTTGTCCAGCTTAGACTCCAGCCAGACCCTGTCCCCTTTCTCCAGCTGCAAGATGGGACTGCCTGAAGCTTGCTCATGGCTGTCCTTGGCCTCTGCTCATTTGTCCCAGATCTAGATGCCATTCTGCATGAGACTCACCTTGACAGCATTCTGAAACAACGCAATGTCAAAGCCAAAGTGGTACACACCGGGGACACCGCAGGTGAACACTCCAGTGGCCAGGTCAGAGTGGTCCTGACAGTTGTACAGAACTTCCTGGAAGACAATGGGCTGGGAGGGTCCTGGGAGAGGCCCACTCAGCTAGACGGAAAAGGCAGATTGAGGTAGACAGGGGCGTTTCTCAACTGCTCCAGGCACCCCAGGTATACCTTTTAGTCCTGTTACACCTGGGGGTCCTAGATCCCAAAATAAGCAGAAAAAAGAATGATAGAATTTAAGGTTTTGTATTTTTCAAAGTATTAATACATGAATTGCTTCTTCCTTCCTACCCTTCTTCTCACTGGTCAGAGCCTAGCTCAAGCATCACTGCTTCCAGAAGGCTCTCTTGTCTCCTCCAGATTTGGAAAAGTTCTATCTCCTTGTACCACATCTGGTATTGATTGTTACCATAGGTATAAAGAATTACCACAAAGAATTGTAATCCCTCCCTTAAGTGACTGTCTCCTTATCCATACTGGGAACGAGGCATCTTACTTAATTTTCCTTCTAAATGTCATACTCAGTATCAGTTGTAAAATTAGCACTCAAAATATGTTCAATAAGTGAATAACTGAATGAATTAGTATATGAATTATATATTAGTATATATATTAGTATATATATGTCTTTACTATAAGGCTGAGTATTAAGGATCACTATTGGAAGTTACCCAGACAAATCCAGGGATCATACTATTGCCAGAACTAAATGGGAATTTTGAACAGTGGTATCCAAATATGCCTGTTTATTAGAACCAGTTGTGGAACACCATCCCACCCCTGTTCCCCAGTTACTCAGGGCCAGTCTACACTGCGGGCCTTTAGAGGAACCTCTGAGGATGGAGACTAGGAACCTACATGTTTAACATGTGATTCTGATGCTCAGCCAGATTTCAAAACCTTTGCTTTAGAGGTTCAGTACAAGTATTCAAAGCTGATGGGATCTCTGTGGGAGCTTAGCCCAGCATACCTCTCAGCAGATGACAAGAGAACAGTAAGTCAATGTATCTGCTGCCCACATGACTCTGGTATCACTGTATGAACCTTGGCTTACGCCTACACTGTATGACACCAATAGGAGTGCTTTACACTAGTCTAGAGATGGAGTTATGTCTCAATTTGGACTGTACATCCAGTGTGTCTAAAGAGGTGTTTGAGCACACAGATTTCTTGGTGGTTGGAAGCCATCTTAGTAGACAAATCCTATGACTCTTAAGAGTTCAGAAAAAGAGACCATGGTCATTTGTTACCAAGAAATGACTTACCACAATGATCAATATTCTCATCAGATCACCTGGAAGATTTCACTGAATCTATGAACATTGCAGTCAAAGAGAAACTATGAGAGGCTAAGAGAGCAATTGCATTTATTTTTCCACCTGCTAAACCAAGTAGCCCTGGAGGACCCCTGGGTCCTGGAGGTCCTCGGGGTCCACAAGGTTCACATAGCTGAGAATCTGCTGAAGGTTTGACATCGGCCACGAGTAACAGGATAAATAAAGCTAAACTCCAGAAACCTGAAGCAGAAGAAAAATGAATGAAGTTTCAAATAGTTTGGAAGATGGATCAGCCTCTCTTAAAGAGATTGTGCTATAAATTTTGTCAAGTTACGGTTCACAGTTCCAAGAAATTGATGTTATTTTGGTCTTTAGTTCCATGAAATGCTACATGTATCAATGCTGTGACTCATACAGACAAGATCAGGAGGCACTTTGAATTGAGATGCTTTCAAGTCAAACACAGCAAAATCCAAGAAAATCAGCTAACTCATCCTATTTGAAACCCATGCTGCTTTTTCAATCTCATGCAAACCCCAGAGTTCCTCTCTCATGGACTCAGAGCCTCCTGCCATCTGTTTAGCAGTGATCTTTAAATAATTGGTGTGATTAATCTTCTTATGATGATGAATAAGCACCCGATTTGCCTATGTGTTATTTTATGTTGTCTTATTGCTTTATCTCTTGGATGGGCTTCGAACCTAGAAGATATATGACAAATCGTTCTTTGATGGTAAATGAATCGACAAATGCCAGATACTGAATTAGCCAACTGTTACTTCCCACCACCTTAAAACTTTTACTCAGTGCAGTAGCCTTCATTCCACTTTGAAGTACCAAGCCAATAAGATCAATATGCTTGCATTATACTAGCTTCTGTTAATGCGCTTGTTATATTTTCTCCTTTATGACACATTGAATCTTCTACTTGCCCTCAATAATCAACTTTTATGGGTTACAAATGTATGCAACAACTACAGAAATTTGTGTCAAGAAACACAATCAACTTTAACATGATTAATATGCTCTTGAAAGTAGAGTGCTTCTAACTGTTAAATTATCAGTCAGTAACCGTAACTTTTAGAATATCCTTTCTAATTCAAGAAAGATATTCATCACTTTTTGGCCTTAATTTCTGATTCAAAAGATGCTCTTCCAAAGCTGAAGTTAACTTATGAAAGGAAGTATGCTAATTTATGGGCATATTTTTAAAGTCAGAGGATGTGGATTCAAATCCTAGCATTGTTACCTCCATTCTGGGTGACCTTAGGGCAGTCACCTAACTTCTCTCCCAGCCACATCTATAGAAGGATGCTGGGAGCATCTGCTTGCCTTGTTTAATAGTTTTAAAGTTTCAAGAAGATATGTGCATATTCTTTGTCTGGAGTCTAGCAGGTACTTTATATATCTTTATATATGTATCTTTAAAATTATTCCTTATTACTTTTATTCTTCTTGCTATCTTACAGGGAGAGTGCTATTCTGATTTTAAAACCAGAGAGAATGTTAATTCAAAGAGTTTTGACAATCTATTACATGAAAACTAAGGATATATCTCAAAACAATTTAAAAACAGCTGTGAGGATATCTTGAACATTTTGGCACATTCCATTGCTTCACATTTCCCAAACTCCTCCATGAAATAGTGGGGGGCTTGGTATCACACGCAATCATGTAGAGAAGGAGAAACTGAGGCCTAGAAAAGGTGATGGCTGTACTTTCTCCAGGCTCTCAGTTTTTGAGGATGGAACCAGCATTGAAATGCACATCTCCAGACTCTTGGGTGATTTGTTCTTTCACACAAATATGGTGCTGGATTGTCTATGTCTTGGTGGATATAAGTGGGCAACAACTTTTTTTTACAGTCACTGACTCCCCCATTCCATTCCTACTGATTCCAAAATAGATACACACACATACTCACACACACATACATACAAACACACAAAGGCCACACAGAGAATTAAATTAAAATCATACATTCAGTTGATTTTGCTGAGCTAAACTAGCATTATTCTAAAAATATAATGCTAGGACAATAAACTGACTGTAAAAGGAAACATTTCATTGAATTTATTGTGATGAGGAAAGTTGATGAGGACTTTGTGGCTTAACTTACTTGGTGTCCATAAATGAAAATCCAGGAAAATGATTTCCTCTTGCCCTAAGTTCAAGACCCTCAAGAAAGAAGTAGGCATGACCTTCACAAACTATATTAATATAATTTGCATAAGTGACTATGTTTTGTTCTGTACTTCTTCATCATAAAGCTTGGATACAAATTTTCATCTAAATTTCAAGAACTGTCTTGATACCTACACCTTATTTCCTTCAGTCCCCATTTTAGCCTACTTCTTTTGGGCTTTGCTATAAGTTTTCTTAAAAAAATCTATACTCCTGTATTTGTTTATATTGTCCTATGATAATATGTGAATTCGGGAAAACTCCCACAAATACTTTGTGGAATCAGAGGAAGTTTGAGAGACAGAGATAAAAGAGTTGTGTGCAGGGGGAGGCAAACAACTAAAATGCTTTAAAAACACTGATTGGATATTTCAAACATTAATAATTAATAACAATAGATACTATCAAAAACATACTGTAGGGGCTTCCCTGGTGGCGCAGTGGTTGAGAATCTGCCTGCTAATGCAGGGGACACGGGTTCGAGCCCTGGTCTGGGAAGATCCCACATGCCACGGAGCAACTAGGCCCGTGAGCCACAACTACTGAGCCTGCGCGTCTGGAGCCTGTGCTCTGCAACAAGAGAGGCCGCGATAGTGAGAGGCCCACGCACCGCAATGAAGAGTGGCCCCCGCTTACCGCAACTAGAGAAAGCCCTCACACAGAAATGAAGACCCAACACAGCAAAAATAAATAAATAAACTGCTACACCCAACATCTTCTTTAAAAAAAAAACAAACAAAAAAATACTTTATATCATATCAGTTGATATTGTTGAAGGTAGGGAAGTAAACTCAGTTGGAAGATAATGAACAAGGATGATCAAGAAGGACATAAGTCAAGAGAGATCTGGAAAGGGACAGAAAACAGCCTCAATGGGAATAAACAGTAAACACAGGGATAGTCACAGTGAAACACAATTGGGGATAAAATCAAGACAAAGAAAAATAGAAACGGAGACAGATACTAAGAATGGTAAAGAGACAAAGAAAATTTTGACATGTAGAGCAATGTATTATACTGCTGGTTTGATTATAGTTTAAAATTTTAAAACATAATTGAAAAATATAATGGATTTTCTCACTCTCCATTGTTTTATTTATGTCATAATGACCTTGATTTAATTTGAATGGTTTGACATTAATTTCATATTAAAATCAAAGGTCAAACTGGTGTTATTCAAGGGTCAACTGTATTTACATTGCATTTACATTGTATTTACAACTATTTACATAGCAGTTACATTGTATTTCTATTTGCATTTGCTTCACTTGAAACCAAGGCAATATTATTCCCTTTACACATTCCCTCTATTCCCTTCTAGTTGGAAAAATTTAGAAGATTTAGTTCTGTTTCTTTCTTATCTTGGTCTAATCCTTGGAGAGCTTAGTCCCTGGAGGGTTTTTCATGAGACTCCCCAACTTGGAGAGTTCCTGGGTCACTACTTCTATCCTCATTGTCCCATAAAGTGACTAAATGGTTGCTCATGTATGAACATATTGGAAAATGCCTTCTGTGGGGAAAAAGCAGCTTCTGTGTCTTAATTTCCTTTTACTTCTCTGGCATCAGGTTTCCCCTCTAAACTCAGCCTTGTATCTTTCTTAACATAGCGTTAGCTTTGAAATGCTATTAAGGCGAATAGAATATCTGTATACATATAGATAGATGTATATCTCTATCTCTATCCCTATATCAGAGACTGGATAGCTGTTCACCCAAACTGCTTCTCCTTTATCTTGGTTGCATATGTAAACTCTCTTCACCTTGCAGTTAGTAGGGACCATACCACTGGTTTCCAACCCACACAGTATCGGCACTCAGAATGGGAGCCACTTGAAAGACTTGTCCATAGATTTCTCCCATGTATTCCCATCCATCTTCCTTTCTCCTCTGCTACTTTGAAAGTGGAGAACCTAGAAGCAATGCGGAAGAAGATGCCCATCCACAAGAAGGAAGGACCTTGGTTCTCTTACCACTTGGAAGAGATTCACCCTTTTTTTCAGAAATACCCTTGCAGAATTTTTGTGAGCACTGTGTTCAGCTACTGAGATTTATAAGCGGATCTGTTATAGCAGCTATTGTCACTTTTTCTAATACAATATTTTAAATCATTCTCATATTTCAAAAACAGGAATGGTCACAATCACTTACCCTTTATTATTGGAAAGGGAAAATTCCAGTTTTGCCTCGGCCCCCTTCAGCAGTGCAAATAAGCTTGACAGAGCCTATGGGGTGAGTAACAGAAAATTATTTACATGGAAGAATGTACAGAGAATAAGATCTTCAGGCACATAAAAACTCTGAAAAAAGATAGGATGTGACTAGGGCAAGTGGAGAAAGTACATTGATCACATTTTCCCGAAATGGATGAACTGGGGTCCAATGAACTCTGTTGCTGAAATATCGGCTTCCCTGTGCACCAATGCCGAACAGAAATACGGAGATAGAGATTTTTTTTTTACATCTTTATTAGAGTATAATTGCTTTACAATGGTATGTTAGTTTCTGCTTTATAACAAAGTGAATCAGTTATACATATACATATGTTCCCATATCTCTTCCTTTATTACTCCTTTATTACTCTTTGAATACTTTCTTGCTGTATCTAATCTCAGATCAGGAAGCAGTGAAAGCAAGCTCCTGGATGAGAAATCTGTGTAGGTCAAAGAACTGGGAACCGTGAAAACTTAATCACTGGGGACAAAAACAACCATTATTTGAAGTCCAATGTATAGTATACGTAAGTTAGTGTCGTTAATGTTAATACGTGAACACCACATAGGAAAAACAATGTCTGTCTAGCTATTATTATTACTCATGCATCATCTCTTGAAATCGCCATAACAATACCATGACTACCATGACTATTTTTTACCTGGCTTTTGTTGATTACCCACTCATCATGCAGGTCACAATATTTCTCTGTTCTCTGTGTACCACTTACACATTAGTGGACGAATCCACAGGCTCAACCAGACTCAGGTTCAATCCTTTTGACAACACTACAGATGGTATTATGTTTCTTTTTGTGATATTAGTAGGTACTGATGCTAGGTGCCCAGATCCAATAATTCATTGCTGTTTCAAAACAGTGTTATTCTATGTTCTATAATATGTTTTTTCATGTATTAGTTGGAATAACTTGATAAAGACAGTCAACTCTTTGTCTACTTTTTGATTGTCTATGATCTTTTTCATTTGGTAGTTGGAATAATTTGACAATGAGACTCTACTCTTCATCTAGTATTTGGCTACCCAGGGGTATCATTCATATAAGAAAGGCAGAACAAATGCTTGACTGTTTTTCTTTTATTTGCCAGTTTTATTGATTTCCTTTCATCCTCCAAAGGTGATGAATTCATTTTGTTTGGTTTTTATTTTATATTACATTAACCAAAGCCCATACTTTCTTCAGATTTCCTTATTTTTTTTTCCTAGAGTCCTTCTTCTTTTCCAGGACTCCATCCAATATACCACATTGCATCTAATTGTCTGTCTCCTTTAGGTTCCTCTTGGCTGTGGTAGATTCTCAGACTTCTCTTGTTTTTGACAACATTGACAGTTTTCAAGAGTACTGATCAAGTATTTTGTAGAATGTTCCTCAGCTGAGATTTGTTTAATGTTTTCCTCATGATTAGAGAGTGTTATGGATTTGGGGCAGGAAGACTACAAAGGTAGAGTGTCATTTTCATCACATCCTATCAAGGATACATATTATCCACATGACTTATTCATAATAAGGAAGTCTGAGGGAATTCTCTGGTGGTCCACTGGTTAGAACTCTGTGCTTCCACTGTAGGGGGCATGGGTTCGATCCCTGGTCGGGAAACTAAGATGCTGCATACCACGAGGTACAGCCAAAAAAAAGGTGGGGAGTCTGACTCAATTTTTTGATGTTTTTTTTTTTCCTTTTTTATTCATTTTTGTGTGGGGGTTAATTTATTTTATTTATTTTTGGCCGCGTTGGGTCTTTGTTGCTGCACATGGTTGTTGCTGCACATGGGCTTTCTCTAGTTGCAGCGAGCGGGGGCTGCTCCTCGCTGCAGTGTGCGGGCCTCTCCCGCTGCGGAGCACGGGCTCTAGGCACGCGGGCCTCAGCAGTTGTAGCTCGTGGGCTCTCGAGCGCAGTCTCAGTAGCTGTGGCGCACGGGCCCAGCTGCTCCGTGGCATGTGGGATCTTCCCGGACCAGGGCTCGAAGCCGTATCCCCTGCATTGGCAGGCGGATTCTCAACCACTGCACCACCAGGGAAGCCCCATTTTTGGATGTTTGCTGATAGTTTTTAAGCCTCATTCCTCCCTTTTCTCTTCCTGCTTCACATCTGGGAAAGCTGATAATAAAGTCCAGATGCTCCTTTCCTCTGGTGCTAGTGGGAAGCACAAACCACATAAGCTTCTCCACATGCAGCCACACTGTCTTGTTTATTGTAGCTTTATAATAAGGCTTGAAGTTGGGTAGCCTGAGTCCTCCAGCTTTGTTTTGCTTCTTCAGTATTGTGTTTATCTATGTCTTTCACCTTCTATTACAAACTTTAGATCAGTGTGTTGATACCTATACGACAGGTTACTGAGATTTGGGTTGGAACTATGTTGAATTATAGATCAAGCTGGGATGAATTGACATCTTAACAATTTTGGGTCTACCAATGCATGAACATGGAATATTTCTCCATTTATCTTCTTTGATTTTTTTCATGGCAGTTTTGTAGTTTTCCTGATATATATATTATACGTATTTTGTCAGATTTAACCTAGGTATCTCATTTTTTGGTACTACTGTAAATTCTACTGTGTGTGTGTTTTTTTTATTTCAAGTTCTGAACGTTCATTGGTGATACAAAGGAAAACAACTTTTTTGTTTTTAAAATGTTATACATGCACAGTCATGTCTTCTGCTAACAATGACAATTTTACATCTTTCTTCTCATTCTCTATTCCTTTTATTTCCATTTCTTGTCTTAGCATCCAGTTTCTGACCAATAAGTATATTGCTAGTTGTAGGTTTTATAAAGATGTCTTTGATCAAGTTAAGACAGTTTCCCTCTGTTCCTACTCTGCCTCTGATATTTTGTTGATACAGTACTAGAATGTTTGTAGTGAGGAGGCCCCACTTGATGAGTTGAGAAAGTGACCATACAAGGATCACCAGTGACAAAGACCACATGTTCAGAGACTGAACCTTGACCTGTCCAAGTAAAATCAGCCAGATGTATATGGATGGTATTGCCTCATTGTGAATATCAACTGCAGCAACTTCTCTCTGGTTAAAAATATAACCAGGACA
This sequence comes from Orcinus orca, assembly GCF_937001465.1. NCBI lineage: Eukaryota > Metazoa > Chordata > Mammalia > Artiodactyla > Delphinidae > Orcinus > Orcinus orca. The sequence continues at coordinate 88,985,356 of NC_064569.1, read as the reverse complement.
TTGGTCTCAGGAGAGACCAGAAGACCGAATATTTAGAGAAATCAATTCTGCAAATCACCTAATCTCAACTTGAAAATCAAACCAAGTGAGACGAAAACAAGATAGCTGAGAAGTCGATTTTCAGGCTTCCTTCCATAATATCAGAATGCTTGGACCAAGAAAAAGCACCCTCTCCATGGGAAATCTTGGTAAGTGTACTCACTCTTAGTTACAATAATAAATTAAACCTCTTATATTACTTTCCATTACCCCTCTTTCTTTCACATGGAAAATATTATATCAATATATCTACCCTGGGAGACCATATTCTCATAACTTTGTCAAAGGTATAGATTTTATTTCTGCGTTACTACTGGTGAAAGTGGGTAGGAATGGAAGTCAAATGGTGACCGTGAATGATGTCATTATTATTTAATTATTCTCAGTTACGCAAATTAGTACAGAGGACTTATGAGAGAATGGCAGGTGGTGAAACATCCCACATATGTACTTTTGAAATATATATTCAGCTTTAGTACTCTGATGCCCAGAGTCTAAGCCATCAGCATGAGACCTGTCAATACCTGCCAAGACTCTTTCCCTTCCTCTATATTTGCCTCTGATTCTGGCGTTCATGTTTTATCACTATAAAGCTGAGTGTTTCTGTGCTACCTCTTGGGTTTGTTTGTTTGTTTGTTTATTTATCCTTTAATTCATCTTTTGTCTCTTTTCTATCTCTCCCTCCCACACATTTTCTTACTATATTATGTCCAGGCTCTCCTTTACCACCCTTACTGTTTTACTAATAATAGTAAGATATTAAAGTTTACTACTGATTTCATTCATTGTATCCAATTTAAAAGCCAAAGCTATTGTGTATGTTTCATCTCTCTATCCACTATCCCCTCTCTCTCCTCTATCTCTGCTTTCACATTAGACCATAGCATATTTGAGTTATCCTACATAAATTAATAGGACAAAGTAGAAAAATACAAGCAGGTAAAAATTAGGAGTAGACAAAAGACAAAAAGCAAAACCATAGTAAATGGTCAATTAAAGTGCAGATGTGTGCACCTACCCAGTTTTAAAATTTTAGTTGGAAATATGAATCTGACTTTCCTAGGGGCAAAACAAAACAGAAAACAGGTCCCTTATATAATTCACATTGTCCATAATGGGAAATATGCATTGTCTTTGGGGATTTGCAATATGGATAGGAAAAAATAATTTTCAAATATTTCATATAGGAACATTGCGTGAAATAAGTCAACTGATTCTTTAATAACACCTTCCAGAGGTGGTTATATTTTCTAGTCAGCTGAAGTATTATTACAATATGTGCTGAGGACAGTGCTATAACATCTAACAAAAACCTATTAAATATACTCTTTGTTGTAGTACGCAACCTGTATTGAACGATTTTGTGTGTATGAGAACTTTCTGTTTGAGTGGTGCGTGGGTATATGTCTGTGGATGTTTAGTTGGGGGCAGGGGGTGTGGGGTATACTTTAGACTCTGAACATACAAGGTGTTCCCCACTAATCTCCAGTCATGTGAGATCCCAGCCATAATTAAATGAAAGCACAATCACCTAAGAGTAAACAGAAGAATATTCCAGAACAAGTTCCATCCTGTAAAACAGTCTCAAAGGAGTCCAAATACTTCCATTTTTCTGGACCTCAATTTTTTCTTCTCTCCAATGAGGAATGTAATATTGAAACTCTCCCAAACTCACAGAGGGGTCTAGAAAATTACAAAAATAAAATGAGGGCTATGCAAGTGCTGAACACTTGGGATTTTCTCATAGCCATCTTAAAATTATTTTAAGATGTCCCAAGGCTTTCATATGAGAAACCATCAATAATTTCTAGTCATAAAGATGCTCAAATATGTACAGTGTTTTCATCAGAATGTAGAGAGTAGGGGCCAGGGGCCAGGAGTTAATATATGGGGACTGTTTGATGTACCATGCATCATGGCAGGCACATTTATTACATCATACTCTTTCACCTCTAAGAAATTCTGCGACTTAAGTTGGAATTCATAGCATCACTGTATAGTTGAGGCTGAAAAAGAGTTTAGTTAATTTCTCCAAGGTTGCACATTTGGGAAGTGTCAGAGCTGGGATGTGTGAAACCTTGTCTGACTTTGAGAAACAAATTCTTGGGACTTCCCTGGTGGTCCAGTGGTTAAGAATCCACCTTCCAATGCAGGGGACATGGGTTCCATCCCTGGTGGGGGAACTAAGGTCCCACATACCGCGGGACAACTAAGCATGCACGCCACAACTAGAGAGCCTGCATGCTGCAAACTACAGAGCCCACACACTCTGGAGCCCACATGCCAGAGCTAGAGAGAAGCCCGCACCCCGAAACGAAAGATCCTGCATGCTGCAACTAAGACCCGATGCAGCCAAAAATAATAAAATAAATAAATATTTTTTAAAATTCTCAGATTTTTCTAATAACTATTTTATTGACTTACTTTCATACTTACTTACTTGACTTACCATTTTGTAAGTCATCAATGGGATCAGAAATTAGAGCCAATTTTATTACCAAGGATATGATTGGTGGCTTAGTTGTCTTTTAAAGCAAGTATTAAGATGATACAAAAAAAAAAAAAAAAAAGGGCTTCCCTGGTGGCGCAGTGGTTGAGAGTCCGCCTGCCGATGCAGGGGACACGGGTTCATGACCCGGTCGGGGAAGATCCCACATGCCGTGGAGCGGCTGGGCCCGTGAGCCATGGCCACTGAGCCTGTGCATCCGGAGCCTGTGCTCTGCAACAGGAGAGGCCACAACGGTGAGAGGCCCGAGTACCGCAAAAAAAAAAAAAAAAAAAAAAAAAAGATGATACAAAAATTAAACTTGTAAGGTAACATTTAGGACCACTCTGCTACAATAGTTGATTTATCAGGACAGACAGTGCTTTCAGTCTCTGGGGACAATTTCCTCTAGAATTTGTATGTATTGGTGACCTATTGTTTTAGATTTAATTCCATGTCCAGGCTTTGCTTTGTTAATGGGAATAAAAGGATGTCAATCAAGGAAAATGTCTACAACCTAGATATATTCAAAGAAGAGCAAACGTCAGAACAATCTTATATTGGGAGTCAGCCTTGTGCCTTCACTGTGCTAGATACTTTATTATATTATCCCCAAACCCTATGCTACCCTCTTAGATAGGTGTAATTATCCCCCAATGTAGAGGTGGGAAAACTGAGAGAAAAAGAAACTAGGCAATTTCTCTATAGACACAACGTTAATGCTTAAGTGAGTGGACTTCAGATACCAAATCATCACAACTAACACCAGGTACTGAATGTGACTGCCAGAGACTATTTCTAGGCCGCAGAGGCATAAGTTGGAAGAAGCAACACTGGATTCCAAAAGGAAAGATCAGCAGGTCCCTTTTGCCTTTTCTGTGCCCCATCTAGGGAGGGTTCGATAACATGGGATAATGCCCTTGGAACGTTCCGAACCATCTCTGACCCTAGTCCCAGCATTGATGTGGATGCCCACAGTAATGGATACTCCTTGGGATTGTGAGGGCTTGCATCCCTTTGACAGGGTGGGAACATGATCCTTCAAGAGCAGCAGCAGCATTTTCCAGTCTATGTGAACTTTTCCCGTTACTCCTCTGCTCTAGGTTTCTGGATTTGGGCCCTGCCCATAACATCAGCCCCAGTTGATCTCAAGACTGAAGGAAATTCTGAACCCTGTGAACCTCGGGGACCCCCAGGACCCCCAAGCCCTCCAGGCCCTTTGGGAATAGTTGGTTAAGAAGGTGAGAGATGGTTTTCTTTTGCTTTTACTGTTCTTTCCTTTCTCTCTTTGGTTGTAATGTTCACAGACCCAGTTACACTCCTAAATGAGCCTGATAAGATTGCTGAAGCAAGACATTTCTTCTTTTCAATGCCTATGAGTTGTTTCTCAACTCTGATTATGCATCAGAATGTCAAAACTTCATCTGAATCAGAAACTTGGGAATAGATGCAAATTACCCATATGTTTAGAAAGCTCTCAGGATATTTGATATACCACTGGAGTGGAGACCCAAAACTATAACTCTGGTTGCTATTCATACACAGCATGCCATGGGGCAAGGACAAAAACATATATTAGGTTCATTTAGTGTATGTATAAAGAAATGTGGGAGAATTCTTATGGGGAAAAGTATCTGTAGCACAAATTCATCCCCATCCTCTCACCACCTTGCTGAAGAGCAAACTGGGTTTGAGGCAGTTGGTTTGTACTTTGAAAATATCTCCAAGAAAGGGATTCCATCTGTATACTACTATTTACAGTAGGTTAAACCATTCAAAATTGCTGTTTTGTGGGGCAAAATCAGGGAAGTACTGACCTGTAAACATTTCAATCTAATATACATAGAGAAATTGGTAACGGCACAGGTGACACATAGTCAACTATGCAACAAGAAGTGCTCCCTGAATGAAGAATTAATGTTTGGCTGGAGCTCAGTGGGAATTCACACACCAATACTGCAGCTCTTGGCTAGAGACCCAGTGTTTTCCCACTAGTTAGCTCTTCCTCTAGAATTGGAAAAACATAGTAAGTTCTAAATTGAGATACGTTTTGATTCACATGGTAAGAAATATCACTCAGCTACACACATGCACATGCACACATGCACACACCCACAAACATGCAAACACAATGTGAAAAATAACTCGCTTGTAAAACATTTAGAGACAAATCTTTTTTGCTAGATTAGAGAAAATGGTTGAACCTGGTGAATTTAGAGAGCATACCATACAAAATATGCATGAATACTCAGTTTGTGCTTTAATTTTGAAGTTCAGTCATGTATTTGGGAGAGTAAGGTAACTTTGCATTCTAAAAAAGACATCAGTGGTGCTTATATGCTTGGTTATCAGTCAGGATAACTAGCTTGAGAAAATAGCTTGAATAGCACTTAAGTAGATGTACTCTTACAAATATCATTGTTATTTCTGTGCAGTGTGGCAGCACATATTTCACACTGAAGCAGTGGTGATTCCCACAAAATCAGGGGCAAGGTGGTATCATGAAAAGATACCAACAGGCTGGGGATTAGATCGCCATTCAGCTCTGAACACTCGCTCTGCCACTTGGATACCTGAGGACAATGGTTTCCATCAGATTGACCTGTGTACATCATTAACCTGAGCTCCACGTCCAGGGATTCCGATTTAGAAGAAGCAGAGTGCAGCCAGGGCATCAGTGAGCCTTTTGAGCTCCACGGGTGACTGTAACGCTTACGTGGGTTTCAATACAACTGATCTGTGCTCTTTTAGCTATAGCACAATATGATGTCTGGATTTTTCTGCATCAGTTCCTACAGAAGGTGGTCCTTAGTTATACGGTTTATAATAAAGAAAACATATGGTTCTGCCTCTGGGATAAGTTAAGAAAAACAATTCATGCACTTATGCATTCAGAAAACATACTTTGAATGCTAACTGCAAGCTGGGCACTCTAATGAGGCACAGGCATAGTCAAGGACACAAGTGCTTAAGGAAGGGGTTACAATTCAGTGTGGTAAAAGCTATGACAAAAGTTAGCACTGGATGCTATTCCCACAGAATAGAGAAAGTAACTTTAAAAGAATCTTTAAGATCATAAGTGAAAAAGGTGGATGGGAGGAGGGAGACAGAAGTACGCTGATCATAAAATGCATGAGTTCAGAATTATCTCCTTCCTTTGTCTGTATATCTTGTGTAAAGGTCCTCAAGGTCATCCAGGAAAAATGGGACAAAGAGGGTCACCTGGAGCTACTGAGAGGTGCCCATTGCCACCAAAATCTGCCTTTTTCGTGAAGCTTAGTGAACCTCTCCCAAAGCCCTTCCAGCCCGTTGTTTTCAAGGAAGCCCTGTACAACCAGCAGGATCACTTTAATCTGACCACTGGAGTGTTCAGCTGCACCACCCCTGGTGTGTACAATTTTGCCTTTGACAATGAGATGTTTCAGAGATCTGTGAAGATAGGACTCATGAGGAATGGCATCTGGGTCAGATGGAAGCAAGTCCAAGCCAAAGACAGTCACAAACATGCTTTGGGAACTGTCATTGTGCAGCTGGAGAAGGAGGACAAGGTCTGGCTGGAATCCAAGCTGAATGAAGCAGAATCTGAAAAAGAAACGACTCAAATGATGTTCTTTGGGTATTTGCTTTATGGAAATTAAGATGGCTTGGTGTTAATAGCACTCCTCCCTTCCTCATGTAAGTCTAAATTAATGAGCATAATTTCCCCTCTCACATTTCCTACAACATCATAGAATGAGGGGAAGTCCATAAAATTGAGTGCCCCATTAAGAAAAGTGAATTTGACACCAATCAAAGAAACATAAAAACAATCCTTGCCAATGGTAAGTAAGTGAGAAAGGCTTCTGAGAAGTCTATTTAAGTGAAGGATCAACTGAATTTACTCTTTGGCTCTTGGCTTTTGCCCTTTGTCCTTCCCTTTTCTTCTTCCTTGGTCTACAGATATAATAGCAGGAGCTGCAGCAGCCATGCTGTGATCATGAGAACTAAAGCTCAATGCTTTTTAAAAAGTAGAGCATATCCTAAATTAAAACCGCACATAGGGCTTCCCTGGTGGCATAGTGGTTAAGAATCCCCCTACCGGGCTTCCCTGGTGGCGCAGTGGTAGAGAGTCCGCCTGCTGATGCAGGGGACACGGGTTTGTGCCCTGGTCCGGGAAGATCCCACATGCCGCGGAGCAGCTGGGCCCGTGAGCCATGGCCGCTGGGCCTGCGTGTCTGGAGCCTGTGCTCCACAACGGGAGAGGCCACAGCGGTGAGAGGCCCGCGTACCACCAAAAAAATAAAAAAAATAAAAAAAGAATCCCCCTACCAATGCAGGGGACACAGGTTTGAGCCCTGGTCCAGGAAGATCCCACATGCCGCGGAGTAACTAAGCCCATGCGCCACAACTACTGAGCCTGCGCTCTGCAGCCCGTGAGCTACAACTACTGATCCCGCGCGCCACACTACTGAAGGCCGCGCTCCTAGAGCCTGTGCTCAGCAACAAGAGAAGCCATCACAATGAGAAGCCTGTGCGCCGCAAATGAAGAGTAGACCCCCCTCGCCGCAACTAGAGAAAGCCCGTGCACAGCAACGAAGATCCAACGCAGCCAAAAATAAATAAATAAATAGATTTAAAAAAAAAAAACTGCACATAAAACATCAGTACAGTGTAAACAGTAATAAAATGAATATCTGTGTATCTAACATTCAGGCCAATTAGGAGAAATTTTGTTATACACTAGAAGTATCTTATATCCCCCCATTTGCAAGGTGGGCATGAATATAGAGAAAAGTTGCTTCCTTTACAATTACCTTAAGCAGGTGACCCAGCCCTGGACTTCCTTCTTCTAGACATATTGTTATGTGAGACAAATAAACTTCTCATATAACTTCTCATTTAGTTAGGCCATTGTAGTGAAATTTCTGCCATACAAAGTCAAAAATAATCCTGACTAATTGTGGGCTTGCTTTCCCCTGGGGTTATTACTTTCTCCCTCCAACACTTCCTTTTTCCTGCTTTGTCTCTCTTCATAGTCAAGAATGAATTAAGAAATGTTCTGTTACTGGGCATATAGGAATTGGCGGAACTCAGTTTCTACCCATGAAGGACTTTAAGTAATATACAATACATAAATATAAACTTTCTCTCATGAGAGCTCTAGAAGAAAAAAATAATTATCCAACAATGATGAGATGAAGCTCAACAATGAGTTTCCATGGGTGGGAGCTGAATGCATGACCTCCCTCTTCTTTCCCATCTCATCTTTTTTCCATTACTCCACTTCCAACAAATACCAAGACCCTCAACCCAGACATGCCAACAGTCTCTTTCTGCCTCACCATGCTTGTCCAATCCAAACCTATTAATTTTACCTTCTAAGGTTCCTATAAAATCAATTTTTCATTTTTCCCACATTTACAACTAATACCATCTTCTGCTAATACATCCTCCATTCTCATGGGCAACACATAGTCAGACCTTCTGCCAACTACTTCTCAACCTGGAAGTCACAGGAAGCTTTAAATATGCAGCTATAATTACCTTGACACTTGCCTTTACACCTTCAGCGGTTTTCCATTTTTCAAGTTTTTTGGCCACTTTTCCCTCCTCTTCTCCCCTTGGTGGTTGGACTTCAGCTACAAACACTATACTTTCACACATTGCTGTCCTCTCTCCTATTTCATGGTTTTGGATATGCTCTCCCACTGCCTGGAACACCCATACCCCACCACTCCCATCCCTACCACCTCCACCACCATCTATGACTTCTCAGAGGGCCCAGGGGATGCCTTTCTGTGCCAGAGATGATTGGGCTTGATTGGACAACTCTCTTTCTTACATTCTTAATGCACCATGCTCCTCTCCTATGTTATTACAATTTAATTTATATCTCCTAAAAAATTATTAATGTTACTATCCACCTCTAAATTACAGCTTCCATGAGAGAAAGACTGCAACTTTTATTTTGCCCTGCATTTAAATCCCATAGCCCAGTATTAGACATTAATGGGCTCAAAAACATTTTGAGAGAATGAAACAATTAGAATTTATCATATCCACTAGCACAAAATGAATATTGGCCATTATTATTGCCAATTTTATTGCTACAAATTGATCTCATACTCATACCCATCTAAACTCATAGATTTCACTTACTTGACATGTTCAGGTCCTTAATTCTTTCATTTATTCAGTAAATAAAACTTACTGAATGAGATAGAAGACATTAATAGAAATAAAGAGACATTTATCAAATATTTTACATGCCAAACATGCCTCCTGGTACTGCCACAATTCACTTATATTATACGTAAGGTGGAGACTTCTCTTAGATGGCTTGGAACAGTCCCAGTTTATGTATACTGTGCTGATGCAATTTTATATTGTAGCATTGCAATTATGACTAGTGTTCCTTTTGCACTTAAAATTGCCCCCTTTTATGAGAAAAGTCTATAATCTACACACTTATTTATATATAAATAATATATATTATTGGAACCATAAAAAGGCAAGAAATATTTAAAGAGAAAAAAATCATTTTGCCATAAATTTTGAGCCCTTTATGAATACAGCAGGTAAGATAGCGGAGATCATATATTCTGTCTTCATATTTTCCAGATTTTTTTTCTAAGCACCAACACCACCCTCAGTGATAGTTAACTTCCACAGGAACTTTAAAGTTGCAAAACCCTTCATGCACGTTTTCCTGTGCAATCTTCAGAGCAAGCTTTTGAACAGCTTTCTTTGCTTACTTTCGTATGATAAATTGTTATGTGTCCAGTGATTAGGATGTGGCTATCTTTCGGGGCCATTATTCAGCCTACCCATCCCTCATAGAGACCTTAAACAGTGAAAAAGAGGAAAGAGGGGGGAAGCCAGGAAGATATATTTCTTCTCAGCTCTCTCTCTCCAACGAATGGTTCTGAGCTGCAGTAGTTTCAAGGCCCCTCTGTGCTCCTGTGGAATCTAACATCAGCTGTGTTTATTGTAAAGCTTTGATGGGCATGGGAACGTACCACTATTTGCTGTCCTTCTTTTGCCTAACTTTCAATTTCACACACAATTGGTGCCCTAAGATTGCACCCGCCAGTAAATTATTCATACATAAAGGTTCTTCCTCAGCCTGCGTTTTCTGGGGATCTGGGATAGACGCTGCCATTAACAAGAGCACTTATACACAATTCCCATGCAGAGAGTTCTTCCATCTTCCCCGAGGAAAACAACTTGAGAATGGAAGCTCTTCTGGTAAGTGATTCCAAAAATGCCCTGTTTTGTCTCACTTGTTTGTTTTTCAAGGTTTCGAGTGAGATGCGTTATTAACCAATTTCCTTTATTATTTGCACGTCTAGTCTCTCGCAAGACGATACATGCAAGTTAGAAGACTTTGCTTCTGTACTAGGGCACGTCTAGATATCATTAATTCTGCTAATTAATGACCATCTATACTGATGATCAGGGATCTTTTATAATATCCCGATTGGGGCTATTTTCCGTCTTCGTGTTGCCCAGCTTCCCAATGGTTCCAGGACAACAGTGTGTAAGAACAGAAAGACACCTTGTGTATTGCACTCCAACCCGATAAATTAACAGATGGAGAGGCTGAGGCTTAAGAAGGAAGTGAGTTCCCACATTTAGATAGCAGTTTTTAGAAAAATTTATCTTTTTTAAGTGTGAAAATACCCTAAATTAACTACATATAAAATGTCAATAACAGTAATAATTAACTGAATAGCCATGTATTCACCACCCAAGGCAAATTAGTGTAGTGTTGCCATACACCAAAAGCCTCTTATAATCCCTTCCTGCATTCCCTTTATCCAAATAACTACTATCCTAAAATTTGCATTATTTTTTTTCTTTTATTTGTAAATAAAGTTACTAAGTACATATTTGTGTATTTTCATAGTGGACCCAGGCACTCATCTTGTATGCACTCATCTTTCTTGTGTATAATACACCAAAGAGTGAAATTCCTGGGTCATAGGGTGGGCATATATTCAGCTGCAGTAGTAATTGCTAAATTAGTTTCCAAAGGGGTTATACTATTCTATACTGCTACCAGCAATGTATGAGAATTCAGGTGGTTTCACATTGCCACCATCATTTGGCATTAATATTTTAAAACTTGGCCATTTTGGTAAGTGTGAAGTGATATATCATTGTCATTTTAATTTGCATTTATCTGAAGCGTAATTACTTGAGCACCTTTTACTATACTTCCTGGCCATGTGGATACCCTCTTCTGAGAATGAGCTCTTTGTCCATTTTTAAATTGGGTTATCTTTTTCTCACTGATGGCAGGAAATCTTTAAGTTTTACTATTACATGTTTTATCAGATACTTTTAAATTTTAAATTTCTTCTCTAATTCTCTGGATTAGCTATGTACTCTGTTAATGGTATATCTTGAACAGATCTTCATTTAAATGAAAGTCTCATTTATCTTCTTTTATAGTTAGTGGGTTTGTGTCCTACTTAAAACAGTTGCCTAATTCAAATTAGAAATAAATTCCTCTATGCTTTCTTTGATAAACTTTACTGTTTTAACGTTCTCACTCTGAGAAATTTATTTCATCATTTTCTTTCAGAAATGGATATAAGTGTTCTGATTTCTGGTAAGTTAATAACTCTTGCTAATTATCCAAGGTGTAACGATCCTGAAGTGGGTCTTATTACACCTTCCCCATTATTACCCACCATAATCCCCTCTCTCCCCTGTCTTCTGACCCCTCACACTCTTCCCCTCTACATGCAGGAAATTTGTTGTTCTTCAGGTTTATTTAGTGACGGGAATGATATGGAACTTTAAAAGAGTTGACTATGAGAAAGAACTAGAGATTAAATATTTGAAGATAAATTTTATAATTAAAATTGCATTCTGTGGTTCACTGTGCTTGGATAAGTTCTTCTCTCCCTTCTTCTGATAATTAAACAGGATACGTTGCCTAGATGGTCCAAGAAGGTAGTTCAGGCACCATTTAGTGAGTTCCTTGGCCCTGAGTCTTTGGCCTCTTCAGAATTCACTAGAGATTCAGTTATTGCCCCGTTGAATGTACTCCCAGCTGACTACCCATGCTCAGGAACAGAAAGGATTTTTCTTTTCTGAATCCTGTGTGGCTCTTTGTCTTCAGATCTCGCGGAGGGTTGGATACATAAGCAGCCAGAAAAGTGCATTGGTAAGGAGGAGTGGGTTAAGAAAAGCTGGATCCTCCATCACTGGTTCCCTCCGCCCACATCTCACTTGCTCCTGGCACATTTCACCTGCACCAGCAACTGAATGATGAGAAAAAACTATCTTCTCTCAAGTGGAACAAAATCCCTCTATTGTCCCTAGAGGGTGCTCAGAATCCACCAATCTACCCACAAGCAGCTTCCGGACCTAAAGTGAAGAACACTGGAGAGCCAGAGAGAGAAAGAATAATGTAAAGAAGGAGCAGAGAGAGCTACAAAAGGACAGAGCAAAATCCCCCTCTCCTCGGGGAAAGAATCAGTGACCACTGATTCTCTGACTTGCTGGGCCCCAATATTTCAATTAGCATTTGGTCTTCACCCAACAGGTATCTTTGGAGACAGAACTGATATATATATATATGGAATAAATATAACTACCGTTATATGTACATCCATTTTGTGTGTTACTTTGTTCACGATGCTTTACCCACACACTATAACTTATCCTCGCAGCAACACAATAGGATACATTTTATTCCATTCGTTTTGTAGATGTGGAAGTTGAGTTGTAGAGAAGACAAAAAGCTTGGCCAAAACGAACACAGCCTATTGGTATTCTAACGAATTTCAAATCCATGTTTTCTCTAATACACCATCCAGATCTTTTCTCAGGCTCTCAGGAAGTCCAAAATTGACTTAAGGAGCAATGATTTTCGCACATAATGCAAAATAGCAATGTGTGATACAAATTATTAAATGCCGTGTATAGAAGTTTATAAAATAGAATTTCAGGGCTAAATCTGACCTCAGAGGCCATTCCGTCCAAAGCACAAATCAATGAGTCAATCTTCATCATATGTTGAAGGGTCCTCTCCAGCTTCTACTTGAATGCCTCAAAGAGAAGGAATCCCCTACTTTGCAAATACATCCTTCCACTGATAAACTACCATCAGAAAGATTTTCCTTGTGTGAACCCAAATCTGTTCCAGCTGTATCCTAAAGGCATCTTTTGTGTCCACACAGTACAAGACCACTATTCATTTTATATAACAACATCTCACATGTTGCATGTCCATTAATCTGGCCCTATTCCTAGGATTTTTCATCTCCAAGTTTTAAAGAAAATCCAAGTTCCTCCTCTATTACCTTATATGTTGCAGGATTGAGGTTTACCCACAATTCTAGTTGTCTTATTCTGGACACATTCATAAAGATGGGACCAAGAATGAGCAAATATCTATTCATCACACACCAAAAAAACCTCACATATGTCCCATCTACTGCAACTCTTTCCCAGACACCTCTTAAAATGAGTTAATTGTACACTTCTCAGAACCACTCCTCTTTCTAAAGCTATAATGGCATTATAACATTTCTGGGTTGTGATTATATGTTCATATCTTTAATAAGAATTTGAAGGCAGGAACTATATTCATCTTTACAACCTCACAGAGTATCTGGTACATATTGGATGCTCAACAAATGTTTCAGTTCTCTTCAGAGATTCTGTTCACTGATGTGTACCCAACACCTAACCAGAGCCTGGCTCTAGTTCTCAAAACGTATTTGCTGAGTGAATGCATGCATAACTCAACACAGTGTTCCAGAAAAAACATTAAATCATGCATTATTTTAAACAGTATCTGCTGAGCACATACTACGTGCCTGGCATTATTCTATCCAAAAATATTCTATAAATGTAATCCAAAGTGTCATTTTATGATTTTGACAATTCAGTATGTTCCAACAGTCTAACATTGTTTACCATAAAGGCAAGACCTTAGTCTTTTTTTCAGAGCCTGCTATTAAGCCATCCCTCCCACTTACCCTCACTATAGCGTTTGAAGGTTTAAAAGCAATGTTTTAGATTTATTTCTAGCACAATTCAACTTGCTCTTTTCTTCCCTTCATGCCAGGCTATTGATAGTTTTCTGAATCCTGATTCGATTATGCAACCCATTTGTTCTTCCTCTCAGCCTTGGAGCACCCTCAGATTTGATTAGAGGACCATCAATGCTCTCATATGAAACATTGATAAAAATGTGGAACTGGACAAGACCAAAGCCAGAACTCCTCAACAGAGACCTTTGTTCCAGGTTGTCATTAACCCATTAGTTAGCAATCTCAGGACACAGCCATTCAGATTTGATACTGCTCAGCAGTAATGCTGTCAATATTTGGTCATTTGTTCACAAAGGCATAATGAGATTTTGGAAAATGCCACACTAAAAGCCACATGCCCATGTCTCTAGTCATCCTCCCAATAATTCACGTATAAACAAACCAACAAAGAAGGTGAGTATGGCTTGTTCTTAATAAACCTCCGATCCTTCTTTGTAACCACTGTTTTATCGTCCAAGTCTTCACGTGCCATCTTCTTGGTATTCTTATCTAGAAACTCTCCCAGAATTTCCACCAAGCTCACCAACTATAGTTCATGACTTCCATTTTCCTCCTTTGTTTGAAAATGGAAACATTCTCCCATATCCCCAGGAATTGTCTCCATACCTCCAGGATCCCTAAAGCTATTCAAACAAATTAAGCTCCCGGTGAACTCTTACATGTTAAAAAATAATAGGGGTAACCTGAGAAAATTACGTACAGTATCTATGACCAAGGGTGCTGTATGTGTCCTTTGTCCAACATCTCTGACTCCGAAGATCTGCACCAGATCATCTGTTGGCAACTCACTGCCATTTCTCCCTTCTATGTCCTTCTCTGTGTCATAGAGGCCAAGAAACTGAATGCAAACCTTATCTCCCAGAGTCCCTGACAACTAGTTTGCTAATGTGAGGAGTTTTCACAAGATTTGGAAGATAGGGATAGGCAGGCAGATAGATAGGCGGGTAGATAGGTAGATGATAGTCACTGCTCCTTTAGAAACAGAAAGAAGGTATGTGGGTTTGAACTCATGACCCTGGGATGAAGAGTTCCATGTTCTACTGACCGAGATACATAATCTGAGGTACTATTAATACCCCCATTTTAAGGAAGAGGCACTGAGGCACATGGTTATGTGATTTCCCCAAAGACGTAAATTAGTAAGATGGAGAATCAGGTTTTGAATCAGAGTACAGCTCGTGTCTGAGTGCACGCTATGTTATTATCCCCACTAAACAACTGGGAGAAGAAAAAAAAAAGGCGTAGGGAGGTTAAATAACTCTCCCAAACTAGCAAGTCATAGAAATAGTTGTGTGACTCCGGGCAAGTCACTTATCCTCTTTGGTCTCAAATTCATCAGCTGTAAAATGGTTAAACAATACTACCTACACAATAAGTGTGGTGTGATAATTAAATGGCATAAATTCATAAAAAGCTCAATGCCAAGTTCCTGTCACAAAGTTAGTTCTCAAAATAGTCCCTCTCAACAGTCTGAGAGGTTTATAATGAGCATACATTCCTTTAAAACCACAAAACAATAAAAACATTCCCATTTTGAAATGAATCTTCACATGCCATTTGTCTGAGCCATGCGACTTGAATGTATTTAACAGAGCAAGACACGCTCTCACCATCTTTCCTTCTCTCTTGGATTTTTTTTTTTTCCTCCAACCAACTTCAGCTTCCATGCTCCTGACTCAATGATTAATTTTCCTGGCAGGGAGGGTGGAGGCGAGGAACACTCAGTTTACAGCTTATACATCTTTCGTGGGCTTCTCGTACCAAACTAAAAAAAAAATAGCTTTTTCACCAACCTGGAGATTTTTAATTTATTTTATTTACTTATTTTTTTGCGGTACGCGGGCCTCTCACCGTTGTGGCCTCTCCCGTTGCGGAGCACAAGCTCTGGACGCACAGGCTCAGCGGCCATGGCTCACAGGCCCAGGCACTCCACGGCATGTGGGATCTTCCCCGACTGGGGCACGAACCCGTGTCCCCTGCATCAGCAGGCGGACTCTTAACCACTGCGCCACCAGGGAAGCCCCTAACCTGCAGGTTTTTAAAGCTTTCTTTCCTAACCCTCTTCAAAGGGGTTTCAGCCCGCTCACCCCACCTGCCACCTTTGGGACACATTCTCTTTGTGTCCTAACTCTCAGGAGAGCTCACAAAGCAGGCACACTGACCTCTTTAGACAACAGCCCTCCTCCCCTCTCTACTTCCTTCCTCACCAGGACCCTTTGTACCTTTTAACCAGGATTTCATTTTTGAAAAGGGCTTTTTCTGGTACCCGCTGCCCATGTGTCTGTCTCGTTTGTAGCCGCAGCATTCCCTGAGAGCATCCCGTAATGTTTCCAGGACCCCTGCTACCACCACCAGCGACAATAACAATCGCTTCCATCCTGCCAGCACTCAGTGTGTGGCAGTCACCATGCTCCGTACTCTGCATGCATGATCTCATTTAATCCCCTAACAACTCTGGGACGAGGATTCTGTTATTATCCTCCATAAACAACTGAAGAAAAGCTGAGGCTTAGTGAGGTTACCCAAAGCCACAGAATGAGCACGTGGCACAACTGTCCACCTTTCTCTATACCCACCTCCATCTCCCCATCAAGGCTGCCACTCTATCCCCTGGACTGGGTCAGCAGCCTCCCAACTGGGCTGCCTGCCTCTAGCCTTGACCCTCTGCAATCTTTTCTTTACCCGGGCAAAATGAAGTTATAAAAACATAAGTCATGGTACTTCTTTGCTTAAACCCTTCAGTGACACGTCATTTCTTTTATGATCATGTGCTAAGTCCTTACAGGGCTTTGAAATATCAGGATTTGCCTGAAGTTTCCAGCCTTAAGTGACTTCCCCTCAATCCCTTCCCCGTAGTTTATTGGCATTCCAGCTCCATCTGACTTCATTTGTCCCTGAGCCTTGCACTGTTTGTTCCCTTAGCCTGAGAACTGTTCCTTGTCCTCCACTTAATTCCCTGGGAGAAAATAAAGGTATCTCTCTTGCTTCACTGCCTCACACTTCCTTCAAAAGCGTATGAATTCCCAGGTAATTTAATACATTTATAAGGTTTGTATTGCATCATTTAATTCCTTTCCAACCCTCCCCAGATGAGCAAGCCGACCTCAAGCAATCTGCTCAAAATCCGAGTTCTAGCAAGAGGACGAGTTGGGTTATCAACACGTCTGTCTGACTTCAGACACTGTGATCTTTCCTCTGAGCTTTGTTGCTATGATGTTGTTTGAGGTTAAAAACAACAGCAGGTAAACGTGGCTTGGGGGTTGGGATTGTCTATGAGGCTGAAATTAATCCAGTGAATGGGGAGAAAAGGAATCTTAGCCTATGCTCTTGTGGGTAGGAAGGTCAGTCATTGGGCTCCAGCTGGAGAGTGGTTTTCTGTTTTTTGAATCAGAGTAATTTCTTTGCCTACCTTTGTGTGGCTATAATCACAGGAACTGTTTTATTAATGCCCTTGGCAAAGCCCACCAAGATGATCTGTCCTTAGCAACGAAGAGGTAGCTGAGGTCAGGTCTACGGAGCCGGAGGCTCAGCAGGGAACTTGCAGGGGAACAGAAAGGAAATCTGCCAAGGAGACAGGGATCCCAGGAAACCAGGTTTTCAAAAATGGGCTCTAAAGAGTTCTCAGCAACTGTCCCTTACCCCTTCTCCACCCAGCACTCACCTACTCACTTGAAAACTCACTAGGGGAGGGTTGGTTCTTCGCGTCTGACAAAAGTCTTTGAGTTCCTGCTGTGCTGTGTCACTTTCTCCATGTCCTTTCACCTACCCAGCTTCAGTTTCACCATTTGTAAAATATAATAAAAGTACGACTGGGCTTCCCTGGTGGCGCAGTGGTTGAGAGTCCACCTGCCGATGCAGGGGACACCGGTTGTGTCCCGGTCCGGGACGATCCCACATGCCGCGGAGCGGCTGGGCCCGTGAGCCATGGCCACTGAGCCTGCGCATCTGGAGGCTGTGCTCTGCAACGGGAGAGGCCACAACAGTTAGAGGCCTGCGTACCGCAAAAAAAAAAAAAAAAAAAAAAAAAAAATTAATTACAAAAATGAATAAAAGTACTACCTACTGTACAGGGTTGTTTGTGATTTCATTGAAACCATTGTATGTAACAGGGACTCACACAGTGCCTGACGCATAGAGAGATTTTTTTATAGTTATCTTTGTAGTCACTGCCTTATACTTAGAAAAATGAAATTAAGAAAAATGCACGAGACTCCTGCATAGAACGGCCCCCCTCTTGTCTGCAGCTTTTGGCCTAAACACCCACCTGATTGCCTGAAAGACCAACCCTGATCTGAGTTCAGCCTCCTCTCCTTCCTGAGCATCAATCAGCTCCCTGTCACTGAATTCCCTGCTATTTGCCAGGCACTGAGAAAAACAGAGATCAAAGCATCTGCTCCTTGCCTACAGCCCAGCAGACGGACAACTCTGTCCTTCTCATCCACTAAGGCTGTTTCATCAGTTAAGCTCCATGATAACAGTATCTAAGATCTACAAGCTTTCCAAGGGCCTAGGGAAATCTTTGCGATCTCAAATACAAAATCATTGGCCCTGAAATATGAAAGCAGTAAAATTAAATTAATAGGTGTTTCATTTAGTGTGTCTACAAAATGCATCATTCAACTTTTATAACCTTTTTACAACTCATAATTTTTACAATTTATCATGTGTAAATTCCAATTATCATGGGATGTAGGGGGCATTTTAACATGTCTGAGTGAGGAACCAAAATGAGAAAGCCTAAAGCTAATAAGGGCCTTAAAGCAGCCTGTACTAGCACCACACAACAGACAGATTCCATCTGCTTCCTGATAGACCTTCACTCAGAGTTTTCCTTTTCCCAAAATGACTCCTCCCCTCTGTGCAGCTGGTGCTGACTGGCAACTAGGCAGGGCCCTCTACCTCCTCAGAAGGCTGTCCTCTCTGTGGTTTCAACATCCCTCTATCACTCTCTGTCTCTATGGTACAACCTCCCTCACTACCCCTGATTGTTCGGGTCTCCCTTTGTCAAAGAGAGAGAGCTTCTATGTCCCTAAGACCTCACTGTGAAGCAGGGAGGTGGACAAATCCACATAAAAACACAGTGGTACGCCAGCTTTCCAAGGTATGGCAGATTTCCTCCGGCTTTCTCTGTCTTGAGAATTACATGAATTTGTAGGACCTCTTATTAAAGTTCTAGGACCTCTCTTAGCTGGACCCAGGCCCTCAGAAGCTGTCATGATTAGGGCATTTCTATGTAAGGTCCTCTATTGTGGGAGGAAATCAGGGAAGTTTGATAGTAGCTACAACCAGCTCTCCTAATTAATAATCCGGTCTCAAAGGGAACTGGTGTCTAGTGTGTGATAAAAGGCTCGACGCCTTGGCCCTATCTTTGGCCTGATCCTGTTCAGCTTTTTTTTAAAAACATGCCAAACATACATCATACAGCTTTACCTTTATATAAGCCTTCTTTTTTTTTAGCAGAGCTTTTTTGTTTATCTCTGCCTCACATGGAATTTTCCCCTTTGTTGTTTTTATTATCTAAGCAATGCATATTTATTATGAAAGAATTAGAACAACAGATAAACAATGACTCAAACCACCATCCCTTTGGCATTGTGACTGAGGATCAAATCTGCCACTACAGCAAAATGCCAAAAGCCTCCTGCCAGATGGTAAACAACTTGAGCAGAAGAGCCATGTCTGCAGCCAGGCACTGTAGGAAAGCGTGGGTTGGGGAGTCGCCCCGATTTGGACTTGGACTTGGAGCCCAGCTCCCTGCCTTGCTGGCTGTGCAGAAATCCTTATTCAGACTGATAGGAACAATAAGGACATCCATTGGCTTCTATCTGAATCACAATTAGGATGAGTACCTACTGAGCACCGACTGTGGCTACAAATGACAAATGTGCAATTTAGATAAGCTTAGATAGAAAAAGAGAAGAATCTATAGGACCACATAATCTGATTGGTGGTTATATAGTATTTGCTTTATGAGAATTTTAATATTAGATAATATATATATTTTCTTCAATCTTCTGTATGTATATGTTCTATTCATCTTCTGTATGTGTGATATCTTAATTTTTACTTATTTTATTTTTAAATCTTCAAAACAAAAGCCTGAAGGCAAAAAAACTTATTAAGGAGAAAATCATAAAACTAAATGAAGCCTCATGGTACTTGAGAATATTAAAATATGTAACTAAATTTTAACATTTGCTTTAAATGTGGTTTAAAATGCAATGTCATAAATATTTTTTAAATGGTTGAAAGACATTTTGGAAATGCTGACTATGGTAAATACATGAGATGATGAGCACAACAGAAATAGAATTTTCACTTTAGGAATTATTCACTATCTTACTCTTGGTATTAGAAGTGGTTTCTCAGTTGAGTGGCCCCCATCATTGTGTGTGAATTATTTGTCTTTCAATTATGGGGAGACTCCAGGATGGTAACCAATCCTGAATTATTCTTGCTGTCTGGAGAAAACTGTGTGGATGTTTAAATGTTAAATCATTGGAAGAAAATGAATTTTGAACCTCTCTGGGCATTTCATACTAACCTCTTTCTCAGTAAAACTTTTAAAAAAAATTTTACTGGAGTATAGCTGCTTTACAATGTTGTGTTAGTTTCAGGTGTACAGCAAAGTGATTCAGTTATACATATACATATATTCATTCTTTTTTATATTCTTTTCTCATACTGGTTATCACAGAATATTGAGTAGGGTTCCTTGTGCTATAGTAGGTCCTTGTTGGTCATCTGTCTTATATATAGTAGTTCGTGTATGTTCATCCCAAGCTCCTGATTTATCTCTCCCGCTCCCATTTCCCCTCTGGTAACCGTAAGTTTGTTTTCTATATCTGTCTGTTTCTGTTTTGTAAATAATTTCATTTGTATCATTTTTAAAAAATTAGATTCCACATATAAGTGATATCATATGATATTTGTCTTTCTCTGTCTGACTTAATTCACTTAGTATCATAATCTCCAGGTCCATTCATGTTGCTGTAAATGGCATTATTTCATTCTTTTTAGTGACTGAGTAATACTCCATTGTATATATGTACCACATCTTTTTTATCCATTCATCTGTTGATGGACATTTAGGTTGCTTCCATGTCCTGGCTATTGTAAATAGTGCTGCAATGCACATTGGGGTGCTTGTATCTTTTGACTGAGGTGGGGACAATCTAGTAACAGAACTGAATTCCTACTGAAGCCCACTTGGAATGTTGTGGCCTATTCCTCATTCTGAGCTATTAATACTTGCGTGTATCATTCAATCAGGGATTAGCAAAAGAGTTTGTGCTGCCGGTCATCTTCTTGTTGTCCACATCTTCTTTTCACACCCTCATGTGGTAGACAATGCATCCTTGAAGGGACCTTGTCTCTTTCTCCTCTGTATCCCCAGCTGTTTCCCAGATGCCTGGCACAGTGGAGGTGCCAGATCAGTGGGTGCCAATGGAGCCTGTCTCAGTCGAGCAAAGGCTGCTGAGGGCCACCTCAGAATTTCTTTCTCCATCTTTAACATCCCACACCTGTCAGCTGGGACCTGAGAATGAGCCTGGAGACCTGGCACTTGGGGAGTTGCTCAGATAAACTGAAAGAATGCCAAAGCCAGAGGAAAACTTGAAAATCATCTGGGCTTACCTGTTTATTTTGCAACTGAGAAAAAGGAGACCCACAGTGGTAGAGGGTGTTACCTGACCTGACATACCTGGCAAGCAGTTAAGCTGGGACTAAACCTCATGTCACCTGGCTTCCGGCCCAAGCACCTCTTCCTTTGTCACCAGGCTTCCCCTGCTCAGGGGTGTGTGTGCCTCTCCTTTACACTGGCACAGAAAATTTCCAGGCTATGAAGCACCATGCCATCTCCAGGAAGAGGAGCCTATTGCCAACCTATGTTAGGGGAACTCATTTTTCAGGCTTACAGCTCTTGGCATAAACAACTCAGACTCAAGGGGGATGTTTCTTACAAGGAGCGGCCATGCAGCGATTGCTCCACTCTAAGAAGCTGACTCACCCCTGCCTCAGCCTCTGGGTTTATTTTAGCCCCATGTTTCTGGAGGAGGAAATGAGAACATGATCAAAGATCCTGTGGGAAGAGCCTGGGGCCCTGGAATTCTCACTGGGGGCCTCAGGCAGCACCTCACAGCTCCAGCTGCTTTAGAAACTCACAGCCAAGGGCTCCTACTGAATTAGGGCTGCCAGCCTGGCCTGGTTATGGTGTGCCCTGCTTTAAGAAAACCCACCATCTGGAAATGAGAATTAGGTAAAAGGATTAAATTTTGAGGTTGATTATTGACCTAGCAAAGAGTTTCTTCCCTTTCTTCAATAAATGTGGAATAGTTGAACAAGTAAGCCTGTTGGATTCCCAGCTTCCATTATTGAGCTATAAAACCTTGGGTTTGGGATTAACCCTACTGAGATTGAGAAGTTAGGGGGTGGGCAGGAGGTGTGAAAGTGCAGGGAAATGGCTGAAGGAAGGGGGAAGCCAGGCAGGGTCCCCAGCAGCCTCCTTACTCTTCCTGCAAGACACCTTCACGTTTTGCATATTCCTGCCCACACACTTTTCCTTAGATCAATCCTCTTACCTGAAGGCTTTCTCTTTTCTCTCCAGCTACCCAACTCTACCATCCATCACCAGCACATAGCCCATTTCCCACTGTCCCAGGCCACAGGTCCCTCGAGTGGCCTCTGTCAGCACTTTCCACCAGTGCTCCATTCAGCCTTTAGCCTTCGCACTATGTGACCAGTAATCATTTTATCTAGAACCGCAACAAAAATGATCCATCTATGAGCTTTCATATCTTATCTGTCCTCCCTTTCCCTCTGTGTTAGTTTTCTATTTTAGTTGCAGGTAACCATTTACTGCAAACTTAGAGGTTTAAGACAGCACCCACTTACTAGCTCACAATTCTCTACGTCAGATGTCCAGCCACAGCATGGCTGGGGTCTCTTCTCAAGGTCTCACAAGGCTGACATCAGGTGTCAGCCAGGCTTTGCTCCTTTTTGGGATGTTCTGGGGAAAGAATCCACTTCCTAGCTCATTGAAGTTGTTGGTCAAAATCAGTTCCTATGGTTGTGGGACTGAGGTCCCCATTTCCTTATCAAAGGCTTCTCTTAGCTCCTAGAGGTCACCCACATTCCTTGCCACATGGCCCCCATAGATGGTTCACAACATCTTGCTTCTTCCAGGTCAGCAGGACCACACCTCTCTCGCTTCCTCCTAGTGACCAACAAGAGAAAACCCTCTGCTTTGGTCTGTTTTGGTTTGTTTGCTTTGCCATGTGGTTTATTTTTTTTAAAATAATGCACATTATAAATATAAACAAATGCATATTATACATTTATATAGATTACAATTTGAAAATTGTAAATTATATATACATTAATTTTAATAGCTATTCAATGATTTGTTTCTAAAAAAGTTAAAGCAATTCCTAATACCATCAGCAACGTTTGAGAGGATGTTTCTCCCTACATGCAAACTAACAATTAAAGATGAGGGTTTTAATTGAGTTATTTGTAGTGAGGTGGATGGACCTAGAGTCTGTCATACAGAGTGAAGTCAGTCAGAAAGAGAAAAGCAAATACCGTATGCTAACACATATATATGGAATCCAAAACAAAACAAAAAAAGGTTCTGAAGAACCTAGGGGCAGGACAGGAATAAAGACGCAAACGTAGAGAATGGACTTGAGGACACGGGGAGGCGCAAGGGTAAGCTGGGATGAAGTGAGAGAGTGGCATGGACATATATACACTACCAAATGTGAAATAGATAGCTAGTGGGAAGCAGCTGCATAGCACAGGGAGATCAGCTCGGTGCTTTGTAGACCACCTAGAGAGGTGGGATAGGGAGGGTGGGAGGGAGACGCGAGAGGGAGGGAATATGGGGATATATGTATATATATAGCTGATTCACTTTGTTATACAGCAGAAACTAACACAACATTGTAAAGCAATTATACTCTAATAAAGATATTATAAAAACAAAGAAGGCCTATCCTATTTTTCCCCTATTTCATTGGTTAAAATGTGTTATTATTGATAAATGTTAAATTTTATTCATCTTCAAAACTTGTTAATATACTGGTGACAAACTTCTGGCCATCAAAAAAAAAAAAAAAGATGAGGGTTTAAAATTTTTTTCCAGTCTCTTTGGAGAAAAGTGACTGTATTATTATTTTAATATGCATTTCCATATTTCTGTGAAATTTATTATTTTCACGTTTCTTGGTTATTTGTACTTATTTAAATTGCCTATTCATATCTTTTACTCATTTTCCTTTTGGGTTATTTATCTTTTTTGTCTACTTTTTAGAGTTCATTTTTTATTATAGATATTAATCACTGAAGTATCATTATGTGACCAGTCTTTTTTCAACTTATCTTTGGTTTTATTGCCATGAGATTTTAATTTTAAAGGCTCAAATATATTTACATGTTTTTAATGACTTCTGGGTTTCCAATCTTGGTTAAGATCTTTCCTGCCTGAGATTGTACTCACAGTCTCTTAGATTGTACTATAAAACAATGATTATTACCAAACTTATGTGTGTAATATGTCTAAAAGGTTTCTTTTAATGATTTAATAGCAGGATCCAATTTTGTTCTTGCATTTGGATAGCTAGTAGTGTCAGCATCATGTGTTAAATTACTCAGCCTTTTTCATTTGGTAAAATCACAACTTTAGTCAAATATTAAATTACCATATATACTAGGACCTACTTTTGGATGCTACATTCTATTGCCTGACTAATAAATAAATCAGTCCATAGCTACGCCCATGTCATATTTGTGAAAACCCTCAGCTTTTAAAGTGCTCACTTGATTAGGTCAAGCTCCCTGGAATGATCTCCCTTTGTTAAAATCAGTATGCATGTAACAAAACCTGATCACAGGAGTAAAATCCAGCATGCTTACAGTCCCAGGCGTTATTCAGGGCATGTACCCCAGGAGGCGGGGATCCTATGGGACATCTTAGAATTCTGTCTACCAAACCCTCAAAGCTTCTCTCTATGAAGGAAGAATTCTTGCTTTCAGGGTCAGTTTCTGAACTCTCTTTTGTAATCTGAGAACTGGACAGATTCCACCCCAAAGTGGTGAGAGCTAGAATTACACTTCCTCTCCCAGCAGGTGGCAAGATGTGGAGCAGGCCAGGAGCATGAGCTTTCTGGAAGGCAGTGGGGCCTGTGAACATCAAGCCTGGAGGAAGAGGAAGCCATAGGAAACAGTTTATGCAGTAAGGGATGGGCAGGTGAGAGAGGCAAGGTTTGGGCCTACTGCATGAGTGGGAAATTGGGAGAAGAGGCAGGAAAGAATCACAAGGTTTACTTCAGGTAAAAATTTGATAGGAAGATGAGAATGAGAAAGAGAATTGAAGGAATAGGGAAAAAAGATTTTAAGAAGCACTGCTTTGAGCTATAAATTGCATTCTCTGGAACACTCTTTAAGAGAAGCCAGTATGGGACTTCCCTGGTGGTGCAGTGGTTAAGAATCCGCCTGCCAATGCAGGGGACATGGGTTTAATCCCTGGTCCGGGAAGATCCCACATGCTACAGAGCAACTAAGTCCACGTGCCACAACTACTGAAGCCCGTGTGCCTAGAGCCTGTGCTCTGCAACAAGAGAAGCCAATGCAATGAGAAGCCCGTGAACCACAACGAACCCACTCGCCACAACTAGAGAAAGCCCGCGCGCAGTAACAAAGACCCAGCGCAGCCATAAATAAATAAATAAAAAGAGAAGCCAGTAAAAACATAAATTTGCTGTTACTAATGTTAGTTACTGGCCTGTCTTTCCTTGGATATGACTGTGCAGACCTGGTGACATATATTCCAGTTGCATATAAAAGTACCTTATATAACTAGTTAAGCTGTAAGCAGGGTTGCCCTATAATGTCAGCAGAAATACTGAGCATCAAGGTAAAGGAGAAGCATAGATTCTCATAGAAATGTTCCATCTAACATCATGAGACATCTTTTTTATTTAGCAAACAAACTACATAACATCTCATTCCCAAAGACCTATACCAATGCCAGACATCTACAATTCTACCTGGGAGCCCTTCAAGGTCAGGGGCTGTCTTGATCATATCTATATTTCCTGGTCCCTAGCACAGAGTAGATATATGAGAAAATATGCTTTGCAATCAAACCTATTTGATTAATAAATATAGTAGCTAACATTGATAAAGCACTTACAAAATTTCAAGCAACATTACAAAATATTGTTTTTTTTCCCTGTTTTGATGATAGAAAC
Organism: Orcinus orca; assembly: GCF_937001465.1. Taxonomy (NCBI): domain Eukaryota; kingdom Metazoa; phylum Chordata; class Mammalia; order Artiodactyla; family Delphinidae; genus Orcinus; species Orcinus orca. The sequence goes on along the minus strand of NC_064569.1, from coordinate 88,959,527 downwards.
TAAGGTACAGAGAGGTTAAGTGACTTTCTCAAGTTTACACAGCTAGTGACTTCTAATGTCAGGAATTTAACATAGGCATTCTGAGTTTTTAGCCCATGGACTTGTCCATAAGCTGTGAACCTCTTGTAAGGGACAATGGGATTAATATGCTATATGTCTTCTTCCTTGAAGAAAGAAATAAGACCCAGGATGGGTGTGGAAGGAGTTATGTAGAAGCTCCCTGGGCACCATCTATTTCCTACAAGCACTGGAGAACATGCCCTAAGTTCTACGTCCTTGTTACTAAAGAGTGGCTGGTAAATAAGCAGCACTGATGCCACCAGGGAGCTTATTAGGAACGTAGAATAGTAGGCACCACCTCCAGACCTAATGAATCCAAATCTGCTTGTGACAAGATCCCCAAGTGATTCATGTGCACATTTGAGTTTGGGTAGCTTGAGTCATATTATCTAAGCCAGCACAGTCCAATAAAGCTTTCTGCAATGATAGAAATGTTTTACATCTGCACTGTTCAATAGAGTAACCACTAGCCACATGTAGCTATTAAGCACATGTAGCTAGTATGATCGAAGAAGTGAATTTTTAATTTTACGTAATTTTGATCAATTTAGATTTAAATAGCTACATGGACAGCACAGATTCTAGACTGGTTGTTCCCCTGTGTTTATTTCCCTATGATCCAATCACCCTTTGCAAAGTTTCATTAAGAGAATCTTGTCTTAAAACAGTCTCATCAGGGAACACAGTGGAGGACTTTGTGTTTCCTCTCAGCTTGGGTCGGAGCATTAAACAAGGCAAGGAATCATAGCACAGAAGGCATTCTGTGGTCTGGCTGATCCTTTTGCCTGCCTGACATGCCTAAGTACTTCTTCAACAGTCCCTGCATTCTCCCATGGTCACATATATAGTATTATCTTCTGGTTACTCAACTGTATTCCCCACCTAATGCAAGTTCTCCAAAGACAAAAACCAAGCCTAATTATTAGGCAACATCTATAGCCATCAGGATGCCCTCCGCTATAAGTAAGAGAAAAAACGATTCATTGGAAACATCCCTTGCCAACATTTTTATTTTAAATTACCACCTTCCTGCTCCACACTCCTTATTTTTCTCCATACCATTTATTCCCATTCGTCACACGTAGGAAAGGAAAAAAAAAACCTTTTCCTCTACTCTCCTAGGTTCTCTAGGAGGCCATGCTGAGGCCTTGCAGATTAAACTGACAAAAGACAGATTAACAGGAGAAAAATAAACAGATTTTGTTAACACGTGCAGCACGTATGCATGTGGGAGAAACCCAGTGATGAGTAACTCAAAGGGGTGGTTAGAACTTGGGCTTATATAGCATCTTAACAAATAAACAGTACATGTGCAGAGAAGTGATAAGACAAAGAAAAAGGTTTAGGCTTCCAAGGGCAGTACAGTGTGGGAAGGGAAATAGAATATTTGGGGGAACTAATGGAGGAGGCTTTTTTTTGTGCAGATGCATCTCATTGCTGACTTTCTGTCTTCTTCATGACTATGAACTTCCCTGGGAGAGGGGATTTATGGCAGTCATTTCTCAGAAGTCTCTGCTCTTAGTCGGATATGGGAAGCTCCTGGAAAGAGTCTTTCTGCAGCTGTTGATTGTCATTTGCCTCCAGCACAAAATAATCTGTATGTCAAAGTGACATTTTTGGGGAGGGATTTTTTTACCCTCTACACATGCTATATATTTTCCTTGCTTATTTGTGTATGGTCTCACTTCAACAAAAGCTTTATGAAGGCAAATGTTGAGTGCTAGGGATAGAAAAATGAAAAATACATTCCAAGGGTTTCATATATCTAGTTATCTAAAATAGTTACCATATAATTATTTGTCACTATGCCAGGACTACTTGAAGCAGTTGACAGACATCATGTCATTTAATTTTTACAGTAACCCTGAAAGAGCATAGTATTATGCTCACTATTTTAGATGAAGAAACTGACAGAATAAGTGCATTCACCTTCCTCTTACTTGACCTAAACTCTTAATTCTTGAGTTAGCTAGAGCCATATTAGAAATAATTGGGATAACAAAAGATGTCCTTGTAGGAGGCATTGGAGCTCCTAATGCTAAGATCTAGAGAAAATGAACTAATTCTCTTGGATAGAGGTGCCTTAAGAGGCTATTTAGAGACAGCACTCCTCACTGACTTACGCTTTTCTTGGAAAAAAAATCACATTAAGCTTGATTATCTCTTCTGCTGCTCCCTTCCTCCAGATTAATGGTTTAATCTATGTGATAGGTGTTGGATGTGCACCTTGGGGCTATTTACAGCAACTTGTGAAGTACTTAACGTTCTAAAGAAATTAACTGTCCAGTGCAGAGCACTCCAGAGAACAGAGGAGCAAAAGATAAGATAGGATGTCTGATAATTCTGGTGTTCTTCTGGACAGAGGATAAATGAAGTAGTTTTCTCCTGGTTCTCCTCCAAACTCACTGAGTTTTCTCATTTTCTTTTTCTGTTATTTCTTTCTTTGCCGACTCCTTAAATGTAGATGTTCCCAAGGTTTATCTTTGGCCGTCCCTTCCACCAGTGCTTTGTTCCCTCCGTGGACCATCTTATTCATCCAGTGTCTCAGGAGGCAAGGTAAGGGGGCCCTGGTGAGGGGCCTAAAGAACATAAGATACCCAGGACTAGTATTTAAGCACATACTTCTTATTTCTTTCTGGTTTTGTTGGAAATACTGGAATTCCAGCACCATTAACTTCAGGAGAATTTTTTAGGGGGTGGCCCAGCCTTACCCAGAGTAGAACTAGAGCCAGTTAGCACCAGAAAAAGAACTGTGACTTGAAGATGGCCAATCATCACACTGAATGGACCCAGATACTTTCAAAACCCTGAAGATATTCTAGAAGGCTCCAAACCAAATGAGTCCAGAAGTGTCAGGAGAGCTCCTTTGGGGATGCCCTGGCCACGTCCTGAAACTATGTCTTCTGAGTCAGGATAGACTGATAAAATATCACAAGTAAGTGACTGATTGAGAATAAGCTGCTACCATCTAGGAAAAACATAAATAAAAACTTGCCTGGAATAAAGCCAACATACAGAGAGAAGCAGAGCAAAGAGACAGAATGAGCTGAAGACTTGATCACATCATTGGGCTCCTTGGATCCAGCCATATGTGAAGCAAAACTGTTCTAGGACTTTCCAATGTTATTGTTAATAGAATTCAAAGCCCCATCTTTTTTACTATTTTGTTTTAAGGCAGCTTGAATTAGACTTTCCATCAATTACCATCAAATGAGTTCTAACAAATTCTCCACCTAAATGTAGATGACCTACAGCTTGATATCTTCTGCCCAAATGTCTTTCCTGAGCCTCAGACTCAGATATTCAATGAGCTACTTTTCTGGATACTTCTCTGGAGATCCTCACAGGTCCCTCAGCTGAACATGGCACCAGTTAATCTGCCATCCATCCTCCCCCGCCCTTTCCCCTCTTCTGTCCCTACTCCCCGAGACCAGCTTCTTTGTCAGTCTTCATTGTCCCAGCTCCTGCTGACCTAGTTCCTGGGAGACCCCAGGAAACTAGGGGTCTCCACCCCTCTTTATCATCCCTCTTTTTCATCCCTCATACCCAATCATTCATTAAACCTTCCTCCAAGATAGTTTCAGAATTCATTCTCTCCTCTCCAATCCTACTTGTAGCTCCTTGACACAGTCTACCATCATGTCTTACTTGGCAATAGCCTCCTAATTAGTCTCTCACTCTAACTTTTCTTTACTAAATGTAACCTGCAATCATTCTACATTACAGTTATAAAGTTATGTCTGTCTGTCCCCACCCTACCACTTTAAAAGTCTCTGTGTCACCCCATAACTCTCAAGATGAATTTCAAATCCTTCAGTGCGGTATTCAAAATCACTTATAACTTTTCCGGTCTCCACTGCCCCTCACCCCAACCCTCTGTGCTCCTGTGTGGTTTTGCAGTTCCCAGGATATTCCATGCAGGTTGATACCTCTGTGCCTTTGCACAGGTAAAACTGCACCTGTCACCAGCACTTTCTCTCTGACCACACTCTGAAACAGAATTAATTGTTCCTTGCATAAGCCGCAAAACACTTTATATGAAACATCTTTCATAGAACCTTTCCCACTGCATTATAATTAATTTCTGTCCTACGTTTATCTCTTTCAGTAGATTTCTGAGAGCTTCTTGGGCAACTGGACCAGGACTTATTCACCTGTGTATTCATGAACTGAACACAGTGCCTGGCACATAATAGATGCTCAATAAAAGCTTATTGATTTAAATTGAGGTAGAAAAGCCATTGACACCTCCTCTCAGCTTGTATCTCTCATGTTCCCCCTTTACAATCACCTCTCATTTATATGCCTGTCTCTGGATTAGGACATAAACCTGTTTGTAAAATTGTAATGCACTATACATATATGGCAGAGTCATAATTATAACTCATGAGCAATAGAAAAAAATAGACTGATCAACTGAGCATTATTTGAGCCCATTCTTAGATCCCTGCCAGAGCACAAGGAGTACTGAATACTCTTTAGTTCCTGTCCCATATTTACTACTTAACTAGCTGTAGTAGATTGTAAAAACAGACAAAAATCTTCCTATCCCTGTATTCTTGCCCCTTTTTAGGGTGACCTTGCAGTTCCTCTCATCAAAAGGGTGAGACAATTCACTAACTCCTTGAATATAACCTTGACCATGTGATTTGCACTAACCAACAAGAATAAAAATGATGCAGGTGCGGATTGAAAACTACTTGAACGTCAGTATTTGACTTTGTGGCTCTTGGAAATTCTGTGACAACTTCTATATGAATAAGCCCAGGTTAGTCTACTGAAGACATATGGCCCCCAAATCTCCATCACCCCAGCTAACAGCCAGCCCCAACTATGGGACATATGAGTAAGATCATTATAAGAAAACTAGTCCTCAACTGACCTGTCAGCTGACTGCAGCTGCATGAATAAGCCCAAGCAAGACCAGCAGAAGAAGTACCCAAGAGATCTCAAGTCACATTTGCAGGCCCACAGGAACATGAGCTAATAAATGACTGTTGTTTTAAACCACTAAGTATTGGGATGGTTATTATGCAGCAAACACTAACTGATTAGCCGTGCGACCTTGAGAAAGTCATGTTACCTCTCCAGGCACCAGATTCCTTATAAATAGAAGCAGATAGCATCTCTATCCTGGAACAAAGGACTGTCATGAAGGTCAGCTGAAATATGATTTTAAAATCCCTTTCTAAGTTGGCATCAATTTATAAACATGACACTTATTCTGATATATATATAATTAACGTACATATTCAGCACAGTTTCAGGCTGTCTTTGCAGACTATCTATGCATAGTGTCCCTGGTCTTAGACTGTCCTTAGAGTGTTCCTAGAAGCTGTGGCCAGTTTTTTATTTACTCAATAATGCACACAGTCTGAAGAATTAAGACTAAGACCCCTTATTAAGTGAGTATGGCACTAATGATGAGGTTCAGAGTACCTGAGGTTACTGGACTCCATGGGCATGTCTGAACTTCGGAGACTAGGCAGGAAGTGGGATCCAGCACTTTTCAGAGTCCTAAGGAATTTTTTTAAAGACTACCAAGAGCCACAGAGCAAGTGCCAATATCCAAGTGCTTTTCAACCTGCATTTGCACCGTATTTACTACTCTCTCATCGGTCAGTGCGAAACACATGGTCAAGGTTATAGTCAAGGAGTAAGAGAATTGCCTCCACCTTTTGATGGGGGGGTGGGGAGCCGCAAGGTTGCCTTGCAAAGAGGTGAGAATACAGAGACAGAAGAAGTGCGTGTTCAAATACATTTTGAATACTAAATAGCTAATAAATAGTGTAGTAAATGACTTCCACGTCTACTATCTCACCAACCTTGAGAAATCGGGTACTATCCCCATTTTACAAGTGAGGAAATAAAACTCAGAGCAGGACAGGAGTGGAAAAGTGGGGACTTGTTCCCAAAGAACCTACAGATTTATCCTGTGTCTAGATGCAGAGAGTAATGCTCCCACAGCTGCTGAGTGGGAGCAGGCCCCAGTGATCTTTGGGGAATGGGGGGGTCCCAGCTGGACTACCACACCCCTGAACTCACTGCCAGGAAGGTCCTGCATTAGTCATGAGCACTCTGGCATCAGGCACATTGGGAGGTCTATTTAAAGCTAAAGAACGCAGGGTGAGCTGAGGACTACAAAAGAACACAGCTGGGATGGGCAGGCCCTTCGTGGGGAGTAAATGATGGCTGAAGCCACATCTTGTTCTCCTCTGTAATCTCAACATCTCACACAGGGCCGGACATAGATGGAAACACACAGTGAATGAGTGTGAACTGGGATAACGCATTCTTCCTTTCACTCACCATTTCTGCCTTCATTACTGAATGAGCATTTTTATGCGCCGCTTAGATGCTAGGCAGTGACAGTACACAAACATATAAAACCTAGTGTTGTAGGTTGAATTGTGTCCCCCCCCCCAAATATGGTATTTTGAAGTCCTATCCCTCCCCCAACCTGAAAATGTGACCTAATGTGGAAATAGGGTCTTTGTAGATGTAATCAAGCTTAAATGAGGTCATATTGCAGTAAGGTGGGCCCTAATCTTGTGAGTGGTGCCTTACGAGAAAGAAGAGAGAGATTTGGACACAGAGACACAGAGGAGGCCATGTGACAACAGAGAAAGAGATTGGAGTGATGAACTTGCAAGACAAGGATTAGCAAGGATTGCCCGAAATCACCAGGAGCTAGGAAGAGCCAGGAAGGATTCTTCTCTAGAGCCCTCAGGGGGAGCATGGCCCTGCAGACACCTTAATTTCAGACTTCTAGCTTCCGGGACTGTTAGAGAATAAATCCTGTTGTTTTAAGCCAGTTTGTGGTACTTTGTTATGGCAGCCCTGGTAACTGGCTGAGTCTTTCTCCTCTGTTGGAGAAGACAGATGCATTAACAGATCATTGTAATACAACACGCCAATTACAATACAACAGAGGTATGTGCAAAGTGTTGTAAGAGCACAGGGGAGGGAGGAATAAACTCTGAAGCAAACAGGGAAGTCCTCATAAATGAAGTGATTGATGTCTGAGTGGATCTTGAAGAATGAATGAGAGTTCATTAAGCAAAAGAAGTGGAGAAAGGCATTTCAGGTGGAGTTGACAGCACATGCAAAGGACTTGAGGCTTGGACCTGAATGGTGTTCGGGGGGAATGGCAAATAATTTTGAAAGATTACAGCTAAGGGTGGGCTGGATGTGAGGTTGGGAAGTTCCACTGAGACTGGAGTGTGAAGTCCATAGGAGCCTGATTACCAGGGGGAGCTTTGAGAGGAATGTCATCATCAGATCACAGCTTGACAGAACTGGAGCTGAGCCTGGAAGCAGGGCCCTGGCTGGGAGACTGCTGAGTGCGATAGTCCACACAGCACATGAGGAGCCTCTCCACCAGGACGGTGGAGAGGGAGACTTGATTTGACCAAAGAGCCAGGACCCAGATATGCCACAGCCTTCTCCCTAACTCTCCATCTCCCACATCAGAATAGCTACAACCATTCAGGGACAGTGTCTTGTCTGATCTTTCAGCTTCAGATGAGCTGTGAGAGTCACTTTTATTGCAGAGCTATACTGATGATGCTCTGAAATAGTTCTAGTTATATCTTTATGCCATATGACAAAGAAAGAGCCCACTCTCCCGGGCTTAGAATAAACACTCTATTTGTTACAAAGTTAGGCAGCCAGAACGTAGGTAGATCACTCCATCCACTGTTCCCCATAGTACTTGCCCATGACCCACTAGAATGATTCCCCAAACCACCTCTACAGCCCCCGAGAAGCTGAATCTTGGTCCAGTGAAACTTCTCCATTTATTCATTTGTTGAAGAAAAGAGAAAAGATAAAACCCTGTTTACAACTCTCTTATTAAAGATTTAGAAGGACAGCATAAAGAATATTTCTGCTAGGGACTCAGGAGACTGGATTTTCTGAGATTTGGCTCTGCGAATAAAATGCTATAGTGGACAGGGGGAGGAAAACTCAAAGGAACAGAAGAGATTTTAAAAAATCAACTTTGAACCTTTACGAGGTGCCAGACAACTGTCAAGTCATCAAACCCCTAGACTCCTACAGCCTATCTCCAAGGTTGGTGTTACCACCTTCACTGCAGGGACCCAGAAACAAAGGTCCAGAGACATTCAACCACTCCCCAGAGCCACACAACACTGAAGGGGCAGACCTGGGATTTGAATCCATGCCTCTCAAAGTCTTTCCCTTCTCCCCACTAGAGCTTGGAACCTGGCCCAGGCCAAGGATGGGATGGCTCTGGCCTGGTCTTCTCCATCCAGGCACATCTGGGCTCCCTTCTGGGCATCAGATAAGCAGATCTGGAGCAGAGTCCGAGGACAGAGAGCTGTTGTATGAGGAACAGTGTTGTATGAGGAATGAGAGCAGGCACCGGGGAAGAGAACACTCTGGGGATGTGGCAGCTGTCTTCAAGTATTTGAAGGGCTGTCATGAGGAAGAAAGATTAGACTTATACTGAAAGGCCTCCAGGGGGGTAGAAATAAAGGTGATGGATGGCAATGACAGGCAGTCAGATGTCAGCTCAATACACGAGAGACTCTTCCACCAGGCAGAACTAGAAAGATGGGAAGACGAGCGCTCCCTGTCACCAGGGTATCCAAGAACAGGCAAGTTGACTCTCTGATGGCAATGCTGAGGAAGGAATTCAAGGATTGATGAGCAAGAAGACTCAATTCTCCTAAAGGCCTCTGATGGCTCAGAGAATCCAATTTTGTGGTGTATTTATACTCTCAGTGACCAAATATGACTTGAAATAACTATGCAATTAGTAACTCTAGCCCCATAGTTATATTCTGTGCCCCTAAATAACTTCACTGGAAGTAAAACCCATAGTCTTTACACTGTCCCACAAGGCTCTACATGCAATGGCTCCACCTCTGTCATTCTACTCCAGACGCAGCGGTTTCCTTGCTGTGCTTTGAACAGACCAGATGCACTCCCACCATCGGAACTTTCCAGTGGCTGTTCCCTCTCTAAACACACTCTTCACCCAAATAACCCTGTGGTTATTTCCCTGGCTCTTTCACGTAGTTTCCCAAATGCTCTATTCTCAATAAAAGCCTTCCTGAGAATTCTGTTTCAAATTATTTCCCAACTCTACATCCCACACCTCTAATCCCCCTGTTAAGTGTACTCAGGTTTCTTCATAGTGTTTGTAATTTTCTAACATACTGAATAATTTGCATATTTATTATGTTAGTATTTATTGCCCATCTCTGCCCCACCCTGCCACGAAGATGCAAGCTCCACCAGGGCGGAGTTTTTTTTTTTTTTTTTTTTTGACCATTTTGTTAACAGTTGACTGCCAAGCACAGCACACAGTGTCTGACACAAGTTAAGTACTCAATAAATATTTTTGGAAATAATGAATAAATGAATGAGGTCTCCTTTCATTCACATTCTTCTGCTTGCAGGGAGGTTCTCTGGTAAACCTAAGTGAAGAGGCAGAAACTGCCCAGCATGATAGCACATAGACATTCAGCTGTGAAATAGAGTCAACGTCAGCAGGAAGAGTTGTTTTAACAGATATTCCATTCCGCAGAAAATGGAAGACATTGTCTCCTCCAGTGATGAGCTGGATCTTAAGGACTTGTGATTTCTCAGGTTAGAACCAGAGTACCTTATGGAGGACAGAGGGATTAGTGAGGAAGTAGATGGAGAGGAATCAGAAAAATGAGGAAATTCCTAGACGCTCATCCAAAGTGCATTCAGAATGGATAACAGTTATTACCCATTTACTGAGAACTTAATATATGGCAGGCACTCTTTTAAACACTTTATAATGGCTATCTCTCTCTTTAGTCAACCCTATGAGATAGGCCCTATAATTATTCCCATTTTGTAGATGAGAAAAATGAGACATGGCAAATGAGTTAATGTACCCAAAGTCATACAGCTGCCAAATCCTAAATCCCAAATCTTAAATCCTCTAGCAGCCGGGGATTCAAAGCCTGGTCGTCTGGTTCAGGAGCCTGCACTTTTAGCTATTAAGATCCACTACCTGAAAAAATAAACAATTAAGCTCTAATCTCTGAATTTTGTGTGTTACTGTGATTGGCTGAGAGTAAGACATCTCTCCGCTATCGACTGTACCTATACACACTCTGCCAGCAAGATGGACTTCCCCACCTACTTAACAAAGTCATCCTGCTTTCTACAACATGGGTACTTTCTGATGGAGTGGCATTCAGCCTGAGACAGATTTCCCACTGGCACAGACAAGACAAAAACACGAACATTTGGACGGTGTTTTAAAACTTATAAATAGAAATATTTTAGTTTGATCCTGACAGCAAATATGTGAAGTGTTATAAGCAGTCTCTTTTAAAGAGGAGAAATCTAACACACACAGCTAATGAACTATGGAGTGGGGACTCCAAGCCCAGTCATCTGGCCCAAAGTCGGTTGCTTTTCCCCGTTACACCATGCTGCCTTCACCACACATGGTTGTCTACAGCACTCCAAACTCTAGTATCCCCATTAGTCTATTGAAAATTGGATATTGTTTCTGTACCACTGATCTTAGATTAGAGAGGAGCTGAGTATGATGCAACTATGCTGAGGACTTAATTTCCAAGGCTCAAATGTAAAGCTGGTGAAAGATGTTTATGTGGGTCTATTTATTCAAAGGATACTTGATGATTGTATACAATGTGTTAGGCCTTGGCTGTCCAATGCAGTAGCCACTGGCCACAGGTGGTTTTTGAGCAGTTGATTTAGGACTAGGATCACTGAGGAACTAAGTTTTTAATATTATTTAATTTTTATTACTTTTTTTTAATGTTAAATGGAAACATAAAATATTTTTCTATTAATAGAGCTTTACTGTTTTGGTAGAAGTACATTTCACTTTAGCTTTTGCATTGCATAAGATAGTACTATTGTATAGTAATGCACTTACATGCATGCATTGTTTCCACTAATACACATAAACACATCACTGATCTAGCTGGATTTGATGGATTGATTCAGTTTGAATGATATTTTTCTATACATGCAACATTGTAGGGTGTTTCTTGGAATACTTTATTCTGACAGCTCCAGTTACTGTGACAACTATGTAAATCTTAATTGATAATTAAATTGAAATGCTTGCTAATATTTTAATTATAATACAATGAAATTATTTTTTAGTATAAAAATAAGTATGGACAACTTTTAAAATTTAAAACAAAAGAAGACTACTGATGCAGGATTGAGTGGAGATGGCAAAGCTAATACTATGATCAGAATAGAAAAGAAAAGAAGAGATTGGAAGAAAAATATTTTAAACTTTACCGTGAAGGGCAATTGCAACTTACCGCAGAATAAAACAAAGATTTCTGTTTTGTTAAAAAAAAAAAACGATAACAGAAAAACATTAGAGACATTTACAGCAAATATGATGAATTTGATAAGAAGTTCCTTCTCTACAGTCAAAAAATAATTGACTAAACTAGTCACCTGATTAAACAGAATTAAACAACAATCAATAAAAAATTTTAAAGATTTTTAACAGAATCTGTGCTTTTAATTTTGGCCAACTATGAAATGACTTAGATTCTTACACACACATACATAGAACCACTTTTTGATAGATAATAAAATGAATTATTATTTCACTTATGAACATTTTAAAGAAAATTATGAAGGAACTACTAAAAGTGATATTCTTACAAAAAGTGGAAGATTTTCAATTTCCTAGCCAATATCACACTATGTATAAATAAGCCAAACTTGAAGCTTCATAGAAAGAAAAAGCTTATTTGTGACCCAGCAAGATTGGTATGAGAATTTGCTGAAATTAAAAATTCCACTACACAGATTAATAATAATTTACACATTTTTCTAATGGGAATCAATATGAAGATTATAATTGAAATTGAAAGAATTATGTACCTTGGCTGCAAAAGAGACAGGAAAAAAATTGAAGACCTTTTTTTGGGAGTAAATTTAGAGTCGCTTTTCAATTTATACAATACCCTTTTGAGCCCAATGCTAATACTGAGTTTACACAAGAGTTAATGTATCTATTATGAATAGACATAGTTTTGAAATGGATATGCTTTAGCTTCAAAGCCAAATTAATTGTTCTAAAAATAATGGGTCAGTTTTACCTATGTGAATTTGAATGTTAAAGGAAAATGGTATTTTTGGTATTTAATTCCAATTTTAGAAAACTTTTAAGTATGTTTGGAGCACAGTGTGAGCATATGACTATACTTTTTTGAGAAGAAATTTTGTAAACTCTAAGTGTAGATCAAGTACTTCTGATGAAACTTTGGTTTCTGAGTTGAGACGTGCTGCAAGCATAAAATACCTACCAAATTTTGAAGACTTGGTGTGATAAAAAGAATGTAAAATTTAAAATTACGTGTGTGGCTTGCCTTATATTTCTATTGGACAATGCTGAGTTAGGCAAAGAGGATAGAGAGGTGAATAAGACCTAGTTCCTTCCCTCAAGAAGAAAACTAAGCTCAGACATCCCACTGTAAAATAGTGTGGAAGTCAAGTGATGGAATCTAAAAGATGTGGAAGAAGTATCAAGGAGAGCATCTAACTCAGATTGAGGAAAGCAAGGAAGACTTCTTGGAGGAGATGATAACAGGATATGGCCTTAAAAGAGAAGAAGGAATTAATAAATGAGAAAAAATAAAAATAGCTTTCCAATGGAGTGGTTATTATCAGCAAACGCCTGAAGGGGTGAAATTGAATGCTCATGTAGGGAATAGAAGCAGATCTGGTTTTCCAGGGTGTAAACTGTGAGGAGCGTATGGTCAGAGATCAGTTGGAGAGGTAGTTGGATCATAATAGGTCTAGTAGACCATGCTAGCATGGGACTTATTCTGTAGATGATGGCAAATGGATTAAGTTGGACACTCAGGCAGTAAACTCTGTAAACTCCAGTTCCAAGAAGTTTTTCTTTCCTAATCTGTTTCACTGGAGAGTGGGATCACTGATAATTTTCACTGGTTGGATAAACAGAGTTAGTTGCATGGACCTTTCTTGAGAGATGAACTCTTATATTGTATGGCAGCTGGTTTCAGGTCACTAGATTCAGGTCTTCCCCATATAATATAGTTCAAACACAGCTGATTAATTTCAGAGCCTGAAGTTTTAAATTTCAGCATTTATTGATTCCACTAATTACTGTCTGATATAATATTATATATTGTTTTGTAGTTCAGATTTCCCCACTGGAATATAAGTTACATGAAGCAGAGACTCTGCCTTGTTCATGACTGTATCCCTAGCACCTACAATAGAGCCTTACATATAGTATGTGCTCAGTAAATATTTTTGAATAAATAACACATTAGATAAGATGGTGTCACCTACTGGTAACATGTAGTATTGCAATCTAGCTCTATTGCAGTCTGTAGATACCTAGGTAAGACACCTAAGGAAGCCAAATTCCACCAACATGGCATCATTGTCTCTGAATCATGCTGACTTAACTGGCTCAAAAAAATTAAAGTGGCAAGTCAAGGGAGGAAAATGCATACCTAGAAAATGAGGCAGCCTAATATAATGGAAGAATAAAGACTTCATACTGAGACCAACATGGATTTCAATTCTCTACTCAGATTTTTACTTGCCGTGTGACACTGTGCAAAGTAACTCACATCTCTGAGCCTCAATTTCTTCATCCTTAAAATGGGGCAGTAAAACCAGCCGTGTTTTGATATTGGCAATAATATATTTAGAGTGTGTGCTATAAAGGATAGCTAGTATTAGCTTCTATGTAAGGTTATAAGAGGTAAGAAAATGGGGTTTGCTTGTCTGTTTGCAACTTTTCCTCCTGACTTTGGTCTAGGAGGAGACTTGCAATCATCCTCTGCATGTGGTTTTTCAAAGAAGGTAGTTTTTTTGCTCATTAAATTATAGGCTATTTCCTGGCCTTGTGTGGTGAGTGAATAAGGTTAACACGTGGATTGCCCAGGCTGCTGAGATCAGAAGCCTCTCTCCAGAGGTTTTCCAGGCACTAGGAAATCAATATCCATTGTCAAGCAGCTTCAAAGCTGATTACCTTGAAATGAATGGTAATGCCTCTTTTTTAGGTCTCCATCCTCCCCTTGTTCAAAGGATTGGCTGCAATACATTAGGTCCCTAATTAAGAAGGATGGTGCTCAGCAAATGACTCCTTTGAGCAGAATGCTAAACCACTGGAAAAGTCCTGAAGCAGGTCTTCTGGAATCCACAACGAGGGAGCATATGTGAATAGAGTTGTGCTGCCTTAATTGGTAGTGGTGTAGGGATTATATTTCACCACTCTGCTGGGAGTAATAAAGGCTGACGTTATAATCAGTGTGGCAGTAAAGAAATGGAAGCTTAGAATCTGAGCTGCTCTGCTATTCAGCTAGAGCCAATGAAAAGGAAATGGATACTGCCTCAGCTGTTTGAAAATATAGACCTTTCACCTAATAATAAAAATACCCTGGGCAAGAAACCAGACCCTACATCTAATAATAATAACATTTCTGGAGTGAAGCCAACCTTAATTCAAGTTCTTTATCATTTACTACCCACTTAGCCTAAAGCGTACTGCTTAGCCTTTCTAATATCTGGTTTCAACATTTATCAAATGGGATTATGAAAAATGTTAATAATTTATCATAACTGGCAAAGCTTCTGGCACAGAGAAAGCTCACAAACAATGTCACTTTCTCTCTTCTCTTTTCCTACTATTCGAAATGTCTTTGTATTTTTCAGAAGTTACCAACCTGAGGTTTGTATGGACATGAGGGTCTTAACTGATAAGTATGTCTATGGTTGTCAGCAGATTCCCTAAGGGGTTTTTAAACCCCCAAACAAGGCTATCACTTGTAAAATCTTGTAAAAAGATGACAGGTCTGTATCTTTCTTTTATGGTCTGGTTCCTGTCTCCCTCTATACCTTCACTAACTACCGTTTTCCTCCTCACTCATTGTACTACAGCTAATCTAACCCTCTCTGTTCCCAAACACACCATGCTTATTCCTGCCTCAGAGGTGTTTTCTTGTCATCCTCTCTGCTCTCTAGCTCTTCACATGGTAAACTCAGATCAAATGTCACTTCTTCATATGGCCTTTCCCTGATCTCCCAATCTAAACAGTCTTCCCTAGTCACTTTCTATCATATGTGTAATTAGTCTACTCCGGCTGTTACAGATTGCTGCATAGAGTGGGTGGCTTAAACAACAGACATTTATTTCTCACAGTTCTGGAGGTTGGGAAGTCCAAAATCATGGTACCGGCCAATTCAGTTTCTGGTGAGAACCCTTGGTTTGCTGATGACTATCTTCTTACTGTGTCCTCACATCGTGGAAGAATAGTGATCTCTTGCTCTTCCTCTTCTTATAAAGCCACTAATCCCATAGTGAAGCCCCCCACCTTCATGACCTCATCTAACCCTACTTATCTCTTAAAGGTCCCATCTCCAAATACCATCACACTGAAGGATAGGCCTTCAATATATGAATTTTAGGGGGACACAATCCAGACCATAGCAATACCACTATATTTTACTGACCTCAGAGCATTTATCCATACCTTGCTTACTGATTTATTCCCTTATTTATTTTATTATTTATCCGATGCTTCATGGGGCATGGAAGAATGTACCCTCCAGGAACACAGAGACTTAGTTTCATTCACTGCTAACTCACAATAATTAGAACAATGATTGGCACATAGCATGTATGCCAATTACTGCAAGAGTGGATAAACAGATGGATGGATGGATGGATGGATGGATGGATGGATGGATGGATGGATGAGTGGACGGATGGATGGGTTGAGGATGTCTAAGTGTATATCTGTGAGGGATGGAAGAAAAAGATTTCCCCCATTTTTACATATGGGGAAACTGAAACTTGGACAAGTTCAGCGCCTTGGAAAAGGTTTATGCACAGTGATTAAGAGCAGTCTCCTGCAGCTGACCACTTGAGTTCAAATCCCAGCTTCTCCGCTTTCCGAACTATGTACCTTTGGGCAACTTAACCTCTCTGTTCTTCAGTTTTCTCCTCTACAAAATGCTGATAATAATAGTATATTATGGAAGCCTTAGAGCTATTCACCAATATTCTGGTTCTCCTTTTGCAGACAGATAATAAGACATCTCTCCCATGCTCACTCAAAGTTAGGCATCGCCATAAAATGGGAGTTCTATGACTGTGTCATTTCCATGTGGAAGCTTTTAAGAGCCAACGTGTGATGTCTTTTCCTTTTCCCTGACATGAAATCTGAAACATCCCAGATGGAGGCTTCTCTATTAGCCTGGATCCTGGGGTAAAGACAGTATGTTACAGAATCCGCATGGACTCACAATGAACATAGAGTATGAGTGAGAAACAAACCACTGACATTTGGTAGTGATTTGTTATCACATCATAACCTAACTTAGCCTGACTAATACATATGCCAAATCCTTATGCTCTTGTGATGATTAAATCAGTCATTCAAAGTGTCATGTAAAGAACAGTGTCTGTCACATAGCAGGCACTATGTAAGTGGCTGCAATTATTATTACTCAGTTAATGTCAAAGTTGGGACTGGAACCTAGGTCTCCTGTCTATGATTACAATGTAATTTTCACTGCATTTTTTTTAATCCAAAATCTGCAAAAGAACACTTGAGAGGAAGAGGGGAGAAGATAAACAGAAGCCTCACCCTCACATGCCTAAGAATCCCCAGCACTGGGAGGGTTGATTGCTCCTGAAACAAGTTCCTGAACACATGCAAGAGCAGAGTCACTCTGGCCAATGATTTCATTGGGGAGAAGGGCAATGATCTGTGTTCACTCAGCAGAGAATCCTTGCCCCTCTTTTCCTTTCTTTCTTTCCTTGGGGCCCAGAATAAAATTGTGCCTTGAGGGGAACTTTCCAAGCAGCACTAAATGGCTGGTCTCTTCTCAACAGAGTGGTTCAAGGTTTAGAAGGAGGAAAAGGCCATTCCTTGCCAATTCATTTTGTGAAGAAACTGGGTTTGTTGACTGTGTTGATGTCTCAGGAAAGCTTGGCGAGGCTTGAAAGAAAATTACAGTGTATGATCCAGTCAAGTCTGTATTATCTCTAATATAACAATGAGAAATTAATAAGCATCAAAATAATAAAGATTGTGGGTAATAAGAGGATAACTAGCTACTGTGGAGTGCTGTTAATAAATATGCCAGGCCCTGCTCTGAGTGATTTGTGTACTTTAACCCTCACATTTAATCCTCACTGCACTATTAGGGAGCTAATAATATTACCATCCTCATTGTATAGATGAGAAACTGAAGCACAAAGAAGCCAGGGAACTTGCCGCTGGCCACCAGGTAGGGCCAGGATTCAAATCCAAGCAGTCTGGCTCCAGGGTCCGTGCTTCCAATCACTGCGCTGTACTGTCCCCCATCTATTTTGTGCTAATCAGTTCCACATTTCCAAGCCTTGGCACATGCTGTTTCCTCTGAATTTTTAAAACTTAGATCCAGGGCCATCTCATTGTGGAGACTGCCCTGACCTCTCCTCCCACACTCCCCTTTGTCTTTGTCTTTCTCTTCTGTGACCCTCTCTGCCTTTATTACAGCGAATTTCAAGGGATTTCCCTGCTGGTCCAGTGGTTAGGACTCTGTGCTTTCACTGCCGAGGGCGCGGGTTCAATCTGTGGCCGGGGAACTAAGATTTCGCAAGACAAAGCCACGCTGTGCGGCCAAAAAAAAGATAAAAGAAAAAACCCAACAATGAATTTCACACTAAGCCATGAGTACCTTGGAGGAAGAGACTACATCTTAATAATCTAATAATCTTAGCATCCTTTGTGTCTCACACAGTCCCTGGCACAAATAAAGGCTAATTCAATGTTACTGAATTTATATCTAAGGATTTGAAAACTATGAGTACATAGAAAGCAGCAGAACATAGACAAAGCAAGCATTGGCTCTGAAGTCAGACTGCCTGGCTTCAAATCCCAGCCACCAACTTTCATAACTAACAGGTATGACCATGGCATGTTTATTTACTCTATGTGCCTCAGTTTGCTCATCTATACAATGGGGATGAAAACAGTACATACCTCATTGAGTCATTTCATGGATTAACTGACATGATGTAGCAAAGAACTTAGCCAGGGTCCTGACACATAGTAAATACTTAATAAATGTTAGCTCCTCCTTCCTGAGCATCCTGGTACATTTCACACTGAAGATGCATTATAGCTATGCCTATCACTGACTGATGAGTAAAGAGCTCATAAGACCTAGGCCAAATGATGACAACATGGCAGACTGAGAGGTAGAAACCAACTTACCTGTAAAGCTGCTGTACTTTAGTAATTTAGTCCATGCACAACAGCAATCAGCACCTGCTTAACATTTTTTCCATTCAGATGGATGGAGGTTGAGCGGTCAAAAATGGGGAAAAAGAAAATAACCCTGAGAAAACTGATTACACCATTACCAGTTATTTTCTGGGAACATAATAATGCAGCTTTCCTTATTTCTTTTATATGCCAGTCTCCTACTGCAAATTGAAAATAGTACATGCACTTCAGATATCTCTGAAAAGCAGCTTAGTTTTGAAAAAAAATGGAAACAAAACAGTAGTGTATAAGCACATCCATTCTGATTGGACATGAATCACAGTTTATTCTACTCAGACTGCAAGTGGAATTTCAAGTGAAGAATATTCAGTATTCAAGTTTAGGCTATTGACCCAATAAACAAAATGGACTGTCAAAATTATTTTAATAACTAGATCAGAGGTGAAGGCAGTAAACCAAAAGGCATAACAAGTTCTAATCTCTGCATTAAGATTAATGATAAAATATACATAGCATGTGTTTAGGCTTTACATCCTAAGTGTCCTAATTGGAAAAGGAAAGGAAAAAACATCCCTTCTCTTCCTATGCCCTCAAGGAAAAAGATTAAAATTTTGGAAATTTATCTTGTTCTTTGTCAGGCTGTTACAGCTCAATATTGGAAGAAGATTTTTAACATAAAACTCTCTTTGAGCCACTACCTTCTCATCTATGGAAAATATTCCTTCCATATCCAGCCTGTCTTCTATATCACCAA